>NC_081835.1:43113891-48113891 GCF_030867095.1 Alligator mississippiensis
TTTGTCTTTATCAAGTTTCATCTCATTCATGTCAGCTCTCTAAATTACTAAGATCATTTTAAATTCTCTCATCCTCCTCTCTGTCACAAGAGCCCCTTCCAGCTGGGTGGCATCCCCACACAGATTGTTCTCATTACTCCATCATCTTCATCTTTAAAGAAAATACTGAATAGGATTGGGCCCCGGGTAGAACCTGTAAGACCACACTTAAGATCTCCCTGTTCAGCAATCAGTAATTGATGGCTGCTGTCAGTACAATTTTCCAAGCAGCAAGGTTAACATTTTTTTTATCTGAACCGTATTTTGCTAGTTTGCTTATTACATGGCCATCGCGTGGAACAGTCTCAAAAGCTGAGAGTCAAGACATATCACATCTACTGCTTCTCTCCTACCTCCTAGGCCAGATATCCTGTCAAAAAAGGAAATTAGATTGGGTTGACATGATCTGCTTTCGACAAATCTATGTGGGCTGTTTCTTATTACTGTATCACCTTTGTTTCCAAGTCTGTTAAACAATTTGTTCAGAATCATTCCAGGTATCACAGTGAAGCTGACTGGTTTATAACTCCCTGGGACCTTCTTTTTCTCTTTTTTAAAGGTGTGAAGTTTGCCCTCCCTCTCATCATGAAGATAATCACTAATGCTGCTTGCAGATGTTAAAAAACAAACAACAAAAAGCGCTTTACCAGAAGAAGCAGCACATTACTTCAACCTGGCTCTGCAGTATCTGTAAAGATCAGGCACTTCGCTGGGGCTTTTTGGTGCTTTTGTCTAATAGCTGATTGAATCAGCTATTAGATAAAAGTACCAAAAAAGCCCCACTAAAGCACCCAATCTATATCGATGTTAGGTGAGCCAGGTCCATATAACATGCTGCCTCTTCCGGGCATGTGCTACGCTTAGCATGGGAGCACGGGGAATTTAAAGTGCTGTTTTGTTTTGGTTTTTAAAGTCTGCAAGCAGCCTAATGGACCAGAATACAGGTTTCCCTTGCCAACTACTGTTTCGAGTATCCATGGTTAATATTCTGTACACCATTTTGGCTACTGTGGTATACAGTTTTGAGTAACCA
Source organism: Alligator mississippiensis (assembly GCF_030867095.1). Taxonomy (NCBI): domain Eukaryota; kingdom Metazoa; phylum Chordata; order Crocodylia; family Alligatoridae; genus Alligator; species Alligator mississippiensis. The sequence goes on from NC_081835.1 coordinate 43,114,964, forward strand.
CAGTTTTCTGCAGGTGCGCAACAGCCTGCCAACTCCCTGGCCCTGCTCGTGACTCTCCTTCCTCTGCCCCATAGCTGGAGGTGGCCCCAGGCCTGCCGGAGGTGCACGCAGTGGCGGGGAGCTGCCCTACCCACAGTGGCAGGGAACAGCAGGCTCCCTTGCCACTGTTCCCTGCTGCCCTGCTTCCCTCCCCAATGACACGGCCCGGCAGGGAGCAGAAAAGCTGCATGGGGATCTCCTCGTCTGCCGCTGCTCACCCCATGCTGCCCCGGCGACACGCCTCCTGTGCCTGCTGCTGGTTTGAGGGGCACAGCCCCCTCACCGCTGCCCCGGGTGCAGGAGGCACAATGCCAGGGCAATGCAGGTTGAGCAGCAGCAGGCGAGGAGATCCCTCTATGGCTTCTCTGTTCCCTACCATGCTGGGTTGTGGCAGAGGGAAACAGGGCAGCAGGGCCCAGGCCGGGTTGTGTGACAATCTGAGCCCGGTGGTTCATCCAGGGGCACGGGCGGGCGGCTCTCACTACTGCCGGGCTCAGACTGTCCCATGACCCGGCCCAGCCAGGGCCCCAGCTGTGGGCTGCTGACAGGCCAATTGCGCGCCACCAGGGGTGGGCACAAAACACCCCCACCCTGCCATTCAGACAGGTGGGGGCAGGGAACTGCTGTGATGTGCTGTGCGGGGCCAGACAACGTGTCCCTCTCTTTCCCCCTCCTTATAAGAGGCGAAAGCACTGGGGGAGACACTACCGCTGTGTCCTGGGCACATTCTATCCCTGCCCACCAGTGCGTACCCCTTTAAACCTATCTATCTAAGTACCCCTAGGGGTATGCCTATGCCCCGTTGACCACCCTGTGTATTAAAGTTAAGTAAAAATTAATTTTATACACTATACTGTACAGTATTCAAATCCCCAACCCCATTTTCCCCATAAGCCTTTAGTTTTACCAACTGCGGTTTTGCCAACCACGGGAACTTTTCGGAACCTAACCCCCGAGGTTGGCAAGCTAGTCCCTTGAGTGCTCTGGGGTGAGTTTTCTTAGGCAGTCCTTCCGATTTGACTAACTCTAACTTATCCAACTGTTTTTTAACCTGGACCCTATTTCTGGATCAGGACATGCTAGTCCTTTGCTTCATTCAGGGTCAAAGGTAGAACAATTTAGGTCACTTGTGCAGATGTAACATTTACAGCACAACAGCTGCTGCATGCTCTCGAGAGGCAGTTCACCCTCCTCTTTTACAGTCGCTAAAAGGTCTGTTTGCCCACCCCATGGGGTTGGCCACACTGCCTGTTCTCCAGCACTCCCTCTCCATAGGTGGACCTACAAGTACTGGCTTGAGAAGCTGGATGGGGAGCTGGCAGCAGGTCCTCAGAACCCTCTCCTGCACCACCCCCAGGGCTGCATGGGTCTAATTACCCCAAATGTCAAGGCTGGACCTTGGCAAAACATCTGCTTCTCTGCTCTCCCAGGGCTCAGAACCAAAGCTGTCCCAGCCTGGCTCTCCATGTCAGCATAAGGGAAAACATGGCAACTAGAGGTGGTGGCACTAGCTCTGACTCTGGCTGCTGGAGCAGAGTTGCATATACCCCAAAGGAGGGAGTGACTCACAGTTGTGCTCCCCGTAAAGACTCCAGGGATTCAAGTCTCATGAGGGTCACTGTAAACACAGCGTGAACTGTTGTATCACCTCCGCAGAGCCCTAGCACAGAGGCTCCCCCTTGGTTATACTGGCACATTAGCCAAGGCAGTAGCATGCTGCTGGCACATGCACTACCAGGCACTTAATTCTCTTCCAGGTGTGGTAATGTTTATTTGGGATGTCAGACTCTGAACTGAACCAAAGGAGAAACAGAGGTGCTTGGTGCGGTAAAATGCCCAGTACAGAGCTCATGAAAGAACCACGTAGGTACAGATTGCTCACTGCTGTGTTTATTGAACTATTTGCACTCGGGTAAGACATGCTTCTATTTCAGAGGGTTCTTACACCACTGCAGGACGGGATGAACTGTGAGAGCGGCAGTGTGGCCTGACCTGCATAACAGCCTGCGGCTGAGGGTGGAGAACTGTGCTGGCATTGGCGTGCCAGGGAAAGTGCCATAGCTCAGCATGCCTAATACATACTACTTAAGGAACCTCCACCAGGCTGTGATTTCCCGAGGGCAGTGGGGGAACCCCTAGTACTGGCCGAGCTCAGAGGGGCCTGGCACAAGACCTCATACCAGACAAATGGAGAGGAAGCTAGAACTTCCCTTACAGGAGAACAGGGGCCGACTCAGGGCCCTGAGGGACATGCAGGCATCAGCACTCAGGGAGCTTAAGTTTGTAACGCAAGCTTTACATGTTTGTGCTTCTCCATTTTCTCAGGAAGACATGGTGTGGTTACCTAGGATCTGACATGGTGCAGGCCCCAACATCCGCTCACTTCCTGCTGGATCAGCAGGGATGCGAAACAGCAAACAAACTAATGACTAGAAAGCCAGCCATGGAAAAAATGAGTGTGGGCTGGGACTGGGAGCAGCTGCTTAGCACTGTGCTGACAAATGACAAACACAGAGACACTTGACCACAGAGCTGCTCCCCCAACTCCTCACAATGTCTCACAGTACAACAGTTTCAGCTGCCATCATATAAAGGTTAATTTCTCCCTGATCTGGCCCAGTTTGGGTGTCCTAGATTGTTACTACAACAGCACCCAAGAGAAGCAGGGTCAAAATGCACCTCTGACTGAAGGGTCAGTAACTGGGGAGGAGTGCCTGCCTGCTCAGACACTGGCTGCAGGCAGGACATAGGGTGGCAGGCGATCGCAAGACTGCTGCTGGCTGAACTGCATAGTGCAGAGCTGCCCGCTTTATTACTGTAGTTTCGTAGTTGTAGGGTCAGAAGGGACCCAAGCACATCATCAAATCTGAAACCCTGCCATGGCAGGAAAGAGTACTGGGGTCAAATGACCCCAGCAAGGTGTTTATCTAGCCTCCTCTTAAAGACCCCCAGGGTAGGAGCCAGCACCACTTCGCTTGGAAGATGGTTCCAGGTCCTAGCTGCCCTGACAGTAAAGTAGCACCTCCTGATGTCTAGTCTGAATCTACCCTCTGCTAGCTTGTGACCGTTATTTCTAGTCAGTCCTGGGAGTGCTCGGAGGAACAGGGACTCCCCCAGTGCCTGCAGGGTGCTTTTCACCCCCTCATCCAAGTTGCTGATGAAGATGCTGAACACTGCAGGCCCGAGGACCGAGCCGGAACCCCACTGCCCACATCCCTCCAGGTTGAATAAAACCCGTCCACCACCACTCTCTGGGTGCGACCCTCCAGCCAGTTAGTGACCCATTTGACTGTGTAGGTGTCAGTGCCACAGTCCCCTAGTTTTTTAATGAGAATGGGGTGAGAGACAGTGTTGAAGGCCTTCCTAAAGTCCAGAAAGACTACGTCCGTTGCGACACTTGCATCTAAGGATTTTGTGACCTGGTCATAGAAGGCCACCAGGTTGGTCTGACAGGACCTGCCTCTAATGAACCTGTTCTGGTTGCCCCTAAGCATAGTCTCCCCTGCTGGCCCCTTGCAGACATAAACCAGGATAATTCTCTCAAAAAGCTTACCCAGGGTCGAGGTAAGACTAACTGGCCTCTAGTTTCCTGAGTCCTCCTTCCTCCTTTTTTTGAAAATGGGAACCACATTGGCCCTTTTCCAGTCCTCTGGCACCACACAAGAGCACCACGAGTGCTCGTAAAGCCGTGCCAGGGGTCCTGCAATGACCTCTGCTAATTCCCTCAGCACTCTGGGGTGGAGATCATCAGGTCCAGCTGATTTAAATAAGTCCAGTCCCTCCAGAAGTTCCCTGACTAGATCCTCACTGACCCTAGGCTTGGATGCACCTCCCCTAAGGCCTATGATGGTCCCAGGGGGTGGGGGAGGGGAGTGGGGGAGGGAGGAGGAGGCGTTACTCGGTCCCTGCTCAGAAAAAGGGAGGCAAAGAAATTGTTAAATAGGTTAGTTTCGTCATCTGGAGCAACGACCAGATTTTCTAGCATGCCTTGTAGAGGCCCCACATTACCCGGTACCTTCTTTTTGCCCCCTATGTATTTAAAGAAGGACTTCTTGCTGTCCTTGAGCCAGGTAGCTAGTCCCAGTTCCATCTCTGCCTTGGCCATCCTGACTGCCCCGCTACAGCCCCGAGCAACCAAGGTATAGCCCTGTATAGTGATTCTGAAGGCCATACTTCAGGGCCATGTGGCCACTATTGGGATTGGGGTTATTTTAATTAGAAGGCAGATGGAATTTTAGACCTACTCATCTCAAGAGTGAAGATGATGGCCAGGTGAGCCAGCAGCTGGGCACTAGCCTAAGACAGGAGAAAGCTGGGTTGAAATCCTTCCTCTGACTCAGACTTCCTAAGTGGCCTCAGGTAATTCACTACTTCTGTTTGTGCCTTTATGCCCTATCTGTGAACTTACAATGCCACTCCCTGCCTCCGAGATGCAGAATGGAAAATGCAATATAAGAGTGCTTTCCACGATGCCAGCACTGTTATCTCCAGTTTGCAATAAGGAAGCAGAGGTACAAAGAGGTGACTTACCAAAAGTGTCCTGCAGCAGAGACTGAAACAGAATCCAGTTCTGCTGAATCCCCAGGCCAGTGCTCCCACTCTAGTCTGTGCTTGTCCTGCCCTACCTCATATGACAGAGACTGTGACAATGGGGACCATCTATGTGCTTGTGGTGCTATCCCTGAAAGGGCAAAACTACTTCCACCAAGGCCAGGCCTGGCAAAGAGCATTCTAGGCAGGTGGTGGATGGGATGCAGGCACAGAAGCAATCCCTCCATTGAGGCCTGCACTGTACTGACTGGGAGGGAATGGAGGCTCTGAGGATCTTTCCCCAGGTCATCAACAGTACATGGAGTTAGCCCATCTGCTGCAGGCTAAGTAGTGCCACAGGCTGGACGTGTCTGCACTGAGGATGGTCAGGATGCACCTGGATGCTGCTGATACCAGGCAACATAAAGTAGCTGCACTGCTATGCAGCAAACCCCACCCCAGCTTTGAAAAGCTTGCTGTTCTTCTGTAAATATCTCCCATGCTGCTGGAGGGCCCATTCAGCCCACTATTGGAATTTCACAGGAAGAAGCCAGAGACAGGTTTAGCGTCCAGAGCTTAATCATCAGGGTCATGAAGCTGCTCAGTAGCTCCCCATTTCCTGTTCTCCTGACCCATTGTACCTCCTGCACTTCCTTCAGTACAGAACGAGCATAACAGCACTGGCCTTTCTGGAGGAGATGCCCTCATTCTTTCCATTGCTTGCATCTCAAAACCAGGCCACTGAGGAGACGGCCCAAGGGCCTGTCCTGCTGGGAGAACATGCCAGTCTAAACCTATATGTAATGTGGGTCCCACTATGTTCTTCTTCCCTTTGAACCCCCATGCTCTGCACTTAATCCAAGGTGCTTTCCCTATTTATTTGTTGCCTTAAGGTAATGGCTGGGATCCTACATCACAGACCAGAACCCCACTGTATTACAGACTGTCCCAACATAGTACAGAGAGCTTATTATGTTACCATCTGGGCTTGTCCAGGGCCTTGCAGAACTGGATTTGTCTGTGACCAGGATGGCAGGGGCTACCTGAGCCTTGTGCAAGTGCAATACAGAGATTCTGCCTTTCAATGGAAGGGAAACTTCTGATTCCAATGGCAAAACTCACTGGGGATCCTGGACAGCTCAATGGGACTCTTCTTTAGGTCACAAAGTAGGAACCCGTGCGCTTGAAGCAGAAGCTTGGCTGATACCACAAAGACTGATCCAGGGACTCTAGAGCTAGGTACATGAGCTACTATAATACAGGCTGAAGGCCCAGGCTCTGTAGCCAGGGCTGTAACAGACTCTCACCTGCTGTGGTTTGGGTGGGAGCATGACACTGAACACACAAGCCAATGGACTAAGCCTTCTTTGAGCTGTCAGGCTCCCTATCATACTGTGAAGCAGTCAGGTTCTGATGACCATACATTTATTAGAGCCAACTCATGCCATTTTTCAGCCAGCTTCTAGAAATCCTGGCCACTAGCTGCAGATGGCTTTGGCAAAGGCAGACTTTGTACACATACATTTGAAACAGGAACTGCCGGTTGACGAGGCAAAGCCACTAGGAGGAATGGCCCAGCTGGTTTCCTCTTCTTCAAGGCCTCAGAAGTCCTGGATCCAGCTGGGAGAACACTGCTCCTACTGGAATCCTTGGACCGATTCTGTCTGCTTGTAAGTACCTGGGCTCTATTAACTGACCTATTGTTCAAAGTGCATTTGGATTAGTGGTGAGTTAACAAAAAGGACCTGCTGAACAGGACTTGGGTATAGCAAGCCACTAGAATGTACTCTACAGCCCTGGCTTCCCCAGGTAGTCCTCTGGAAGCTTCATATCCCCAGCTTCTCTCTGCAGCCTTTAATTGGACAATTACTTTTCCTTTTCAGTTTGTGGTGGCTGCGTCCTACCTCTGAGCATGCATCCACTTAGCCAAATCCTCTCTGGAAGCCTGTGATAGTTCCCACACAGGCTTTGCAATATAAAAGCAGCTGGGTCACGTGAGCCTGTGGGCTGAGAAAAGCTGGCATGGGTGGGACGGGCAACCTGGTCCCCATTCTGAGGAATTCTGAAGTGGCAAGAGCCTAGTGGAGCTATGAAGAAGAGCAGACAGCTCCCCTCCCCCAGCATTTTTTGATCTGGTTTATGCACAAGGATAAGCTCTTCAAATCTTATCTTCCTCCCTTCCGTCATGGCTGCCAGATTGGAGCTACCAAAGGGAAACAGCTAAAACTAGGGCTGGTTCTGGTGCACTAGGATGATGCTATTGACTGCAATTTACAGAAAGGTCCTGGATGGGCTTTTCAGCCCAAATCCAAAAGGGATTTGCCCCACAGGCCACTACCTCCACAAAGCTGTCCTCCCTGCTGTCCCTTAAATCCAAAGCTCACTGACAATTAGGCAGTACTCCCTGTGGTTACTGCTTACCTGAGTCTATACCAACCCTGTGATTCCATTTCTCTGATATTGGCAGAAGCCTCTAAAGTCAGGGCATTATCATCTGAATTTAATGAGCCCTACTGATTCTAATCTACACTGAGACTTTATACCAAGCCATACCATACCATCTGGGTGTCAGCTGAACACCTGCTTATGTATTCACATCCAGGGTTTTTAAATTAGGTGTCTCTTGTGAGGCCTATAAACACAACCCTGGCTTAGTGCCATTGGACCTCTACCTGGTAGCTGCCTCTTTACACCCACAGCACATACCAAGAGGCAGAGATCCTACAACAACACATCTAGAAATGCCACACACATATGAGCACAGGACAAGTATCAACTAAGTTCTTAGTACTTTCATTTCTACCTTTGCTTTGTGACCTGAAAGACCAGACAACTGAAGTCTACACACAAGAGTGGCCCAAAGAGGGAAAAGGGAGAAGGCTGGGGTGAAAACTCTTAAGAGCTACAAATTTATCGCTCCCTACTAAAGTGGGGTTGGGTCATGGCCCATAACCTTAAGTCTTGCAGAATATGAAGGAACTGAATGGCCACCTGGGTTTCACTGTTTAGAAAAGAGCAACATGTTACCTGTGTACTCTGGGAAGCAGATGGTCAGGGGGCTGTGGATGATCTTCTCCTCAAAGAGGTCCTTCTTGTTCAGGAAGAGAATGATGGATGTGTCTGTGAACCACTTGTTGTTACAGATGCTGTCGAACAGCTTCATGCTCTCATGCATACGATTCTGGCAAGACAACCAACCAGATGCTCAGTGTGCTGAAGAGAACATGCTCAGAACATAAACCTGGTTAGCAGCTAGGCAACTGGCTAGAGCAGAAGAAAAGGATAGCCTTGTGCGAGTCTGGGCCTCCAGAGATCCAGGTTCAAATGTCTTGCACCACTAGATAACCAAAGTGACCATGAACAAGGGAAGTCATATAGGGTGTGCCTGGGCTACCATTCAGGGTTGATGTTGCAAGTAGCCCAGCTCCTACAAGCCATGCCTCTTCTCTATATTTACTTTGTGACAGCTTCCTCCCGAAAAATGGAAGGAAAGACAGTTTGCTTGCTTGCTTACTTGTCTCCTAGCAATATTAATGGAGATCTTCTAGGATCTCCAAGTCTGCCCACTGCTTGTCTCTTTTTCTGTGCTTGGCTCTAATTGTGGTCAACAGAGACAGGTTAGGTACAAAAAGGCCATAAATCAGACCCAGAAAGCTGTAGAACTGATGCTGGCCCCTACTTCCTGGTGCTGCAATCTACAGGCACCCATGTGAGTTCTGAACACACTGCAGGCAGGGTTGCAAGCCAGGGGGGAAACCTATCTCAGGTCCTGAAGCTCAACAGAGCTGAAGGCAAATTGGCCTGCCACTGGCAGCAGAGAAAGGAAGGGGGAGTCACGAAGAAGTGGCAGCAGTGTGGACACAGCTTTTAGCTACCTGACCCTGGCACAATTCTGCACTGGCGGGAATCCCGCTACACTACCACCCTAATTGGGGAGCAGGAGGCTGAGGAAAGTGGCAGTAGCAGCATGGGAGCAACTCCCAGCTGCCTGGCTCCAGCTCAGACACAGGAAAAGCCCCCACCACTGATGCGCTGGCCAAGCCACCTGGCCCGAGTGGACCTGGGTCCAGCTGTTCTGGCCCACAGCCCGTTAAGACTGCCAACTGCTTGGTGAGAGGGTGGAATGCAGGGCAGAGATGCTAGCAGTGCAAACATACCCTTAGTGTCTCTGCTCCAGTGAGGATAATGGTGCCTCCCTGCTCACAGGCTGGTGCAAGGGTGAGATGTGCTCATGCTATGGTAATGGGAATTGTGCAGGTACTATCAACAGAATGGCATGAACTGGTTTAAGAATGCAGTGAGACCTTTAACAACCAGCATATCTGCCTTTTGTAAGGATGAAGTCCTGGGCATTGTAATGGTCCATGGCCTTGTCAATTATCCACCACCTCCCAGTGGGTCCTGCTGCTAGCGAAGCTTCACACCTGCATTATCTCAATGAGGTGTGTGGTGACAGAGGTTGTAGTTTGGACGTGTTCTCTTACTTCGACTACAAAGGTTGGGAATTAGGAGACAGTCACTCAGTTAAACTAATCAGAGATGGACAGAGGGCATGCAGAGGTGGCTTACTGCTCCAGAATAAAACCTGTTGTGTAGCTCTTCTCATTCATTCTTGCCTGTGTTCACTGAACCTGGTGATCACTACCGGGTGGTCATGTTTCTTCTGCATTTGAAGTGGAGTGTTCAGGAAAACTGGTTTTAAAAGTAGTTCTGAGAATGTTTTTAAGCCATGCTAAGTGCTTTTAAGCCATGAATCTCATGATGAGGCAGGCCTTGGAGCAGAAAGGCATGCGAGTCTTATCAGATGGAATTCCCAAAGGCCAGACAGTTACAGCAGGTAAATTTAAGACAGCAGCACGCAGGATTTAATCATCAACATTGTGTGGAGCAAGAGGAAAAAGACAGGAAGAGTAAAAGGAAGATAAATTAGTCTCAAAACATGCCAGATGCTGGAAAGTGAAAGAAGGGCTGTTCTATGTTTGTAATGCTATTAGGTGATTTGTCATGCCCAGACCTCCTGTAGTTTCTGTGCTACTAGGGTTCAGATTAACTTTATGCTGGCTGAGGCTGCTGGAGCTGGCAGGGAAAGCCATCATCATCCAGCAGGAGCTCCTTTCTGGGGCTGGGGCAGTTGCACTTGGAAAGCACAACCACCGCTATCAATTGCTGGCCTATGTGTTCCTGAAATTGTGTGCTCCCGAAACTAGGGGTACACTGATAGCAACTTTTGCGGCCGATACCGATAGCCAATTTTTAAGGAGGCATATCGGCTGATACTGATTCGATTTCCAATACCAGGCCAGCAGTGTGTGCATGCACAGGCCATTTACTGGCCAAATTATCGGCCTGATATGGCTGATTTCTGATGCATTAAATTTTCTTTATATTGGTGCCGATCTGATATCGGACCCATGTATCGGTGCACCTCTACCCAAAACACATCAGCCTCATCTTCTGGAATGCCCAGGCTTGGGATAGAGAAAGAAAAGCTGTAACAGTATAAGCTGGTTGAGTCGAAGGGCTCCACATGGAGCCAAAAAACTCTTGGTGATGGCTCAAGCACTCCTGGAGCTGTACTGCTGGCTATGGTTTGGGCTCTGATCACATGGCAAGGCAGCACACAACCTGGTTTCTTATGCTGAAGGCATTGACTAATGAGTCTGCCAGGGTGTGCAGCTCCTGTACTGGTCTAAACATCAGAGACACTGCTCATTCCTGGTCTCTGATGCAGGCAGAATGCTGCAATGGTAGCCAGAAGAGGGCTGGGAAAGATGAAATGAGAAAACCAGGGAGACAAGCAGCCAAGGAGTATAAAGGAGGCCAAAGAGACCAGGCAGAAGGCTGCAAAACCCACCATTCAGCAGCCATGCTCAGGCTGGAAGAACAAGCCCTTAGTGATGCCCGTCACTCAGAATAGGACAGCCAGCAGGTGTATGTCAAAGCTCAGAGCAATCCAGGCCCAGTCCAACCTCTCTCCTTTACTTACCATCTCCTCGTCCTCAGCCAGAACCAGGTCATAAGCACTGAGAGCCACACAGAAGATAATGGCCGTCACTCCTTCGAAGCAATGGATCCACTTCTTCCTCTCCGACCTCTGGCCACCCACGTCAAACATCCTGCAAGCAAACACCCCATGTCACTATGGCACTGGAGCTCATATACCTCTCTACTGGAAAGCTGTCCTAGTTCTTGGAGCAGAGGTCTCCAAGCAGCTGGCTTCGCTACTGACTGGCTGAAGGACCTCTGACAGGCTTTATCACTGCTCTGTGTGTTAGTTTTCCCCACAAAGAACATCAACCTCGCAGAACCAAGAGCTCAGTTAACCAGCTGCAGGCTGCCCTAAGAGGCTCAAAGGCACTAGCAAAGTAAATCATTCTTGCTGTAAGTCTCGTGTAAAGTAGCTCATATGACTTAAACACTCCTTCCTCGTCTCCAAAGCATTAGTGGAGCTGCCCAAATGGCAATGGACTGGCTGACAAACTTTGGGGCTGGGTGCAGTTAGGCTCCCTCAGCTCAGAACAGAAACAAGCTTTTTACCTTCACTCCTAGACTTGGACATGAGACATACAGCTGCAACCAGGTCCTCCCCAAACTACAGCTTATAAGCAAATCCACAGTCATTCAGCAGCTTGGATGACTCTAATCATGGTTTGTGTCAGGACACTACCTGATTGGTACTCAGTAATTCAAGCAGGTAACTGTGCTTTGTTGCCTTAGCCATTCAGGCAAACTCACAATGCAGTTTAAGTGTAATTAGTGCCTGTATCTGTGCAACTAGGCTACCTGATGTTCCCTGCCATATGCATTTTTGCTGCATGCACGAACCCTCTGGGCATTTAAAGGTACGATGGGAGACCTGCCACATTCTCCCAGAATGCACTTGTACAGCTAGGACTGGGTGTCACTGGAGCACAAACATGGGGAATAAACTGTTGCACAGACACAGCTCAATTGTGCTGTACTGGGTCATATGGCTGTCCCCTCCCACAAGTAACTGCAAAATCAGAGTTGGCCTGAAATGAGTTAGAAGCAGAAGTGATTTTCTCAGGGGAATATTCACAGGTTTCTATCTATTTTAGCATGTGTTAGCTGGTCAAGGCAAACTAAGGCAGCCTCCTCCCCTCACAACCCCTGGATCTCTCTCAGCTGTCCAACAGGTGTTAAAACTACAGGTTGCCTTGCCCACATTAGGTTCTAACATGCAGTTGCTGACATGCAGATAGAAATGTATCCTTCCCCTATGGTACATCTTCATAAGAAGACAGACATGTTTTTACCCCAAGTTAGTCAACGTAAGGTAAAAGTCTAATTAAGACAGAGAAGGTTGCCAAAATGAAAACTACCAATGATTCAGTTTGAGGTGGGACGTTACAACATGCTTCCTTTATTTCTGCAAAGTGTAAGCCACTCCTTTTCCCTTAAAGAGGAAAGCACCCTTTTTTCCAAGGAGGTATTACTTCAGCTCTTATAAGAGCGTGGAATATGTTCTGACCCCAGAAACAAAGGACAGATCTCTAGGAAGACATTGTCAAGAAGAGCTTGGAAGAAAAAGCTGTTCCCTCTGCCCATTTGTCAGGGGGAACTTCAGCAGCCTTGTACACATCTGGACTGCTGCACAGATAGCTTGATGGAAATACTTAGCTTTGGAGCAGATTATACTCATCATATGTATCACCACTGGGCTAAATAGGATTAAAGCACAGTATTATGGCAAAATATGCAGGTGGTCCCAGGGAGGAGTACCTGACTGGTTTAATGCATGTGCTCTGTGTTAACCTGGTGAGCATGGTACTTAGCAACCCATCCCTTGGCTGTCAGAATGTGCAGAGCAAGAGTCAGGGGCTGTTATTCCCTGCTCTGCTGCTGAACTGATGCATGGCACTGAGCCAATCAACTTCAGCTTTCTGTGCCTCAGTTTCCCCACTTGTAAAATGGGAATGATCAGCACCTGCCACAGCTTTGGCAGGTAATGTGTAGACAGCGCTCTGAATAACAGCACTGTATCATGAGCTCACAATAGCATTCTAGCTTCTTGGGGGTGCAGCAGGACCTTCCTGCTGCTCAAATCTAAGCTCTGGTGTCAAATTTGGCATGTTCAACTATCTCCACACAGAACTGCATGCAGATGCCTAAAGGGGTAACAAAAACCAGTTTAGTGAAACTGGTTCTAATGAATTGATATTGGTTCCACTACAGTCAGTAAACGACAAACTGACCTGATTTAACTGCATCTGCACAAGAAGGGTTGCCATGATGTAGGTAAATTGGTGAACAGCTGCACACACACAACAAATAAATTGTGCCAGGCCAGATTCAGCTGTGATCAGATGGATTTAAGCTTGTCTTCTGAGATGGACAAACTGCAACCCTATCAGACCTCTAGCCACCCACAGAGCTGTGCAGGAGAAACATGCTGGAGAAGAAATTTCTGATACTGAAAACAAATGAAAACCCAACTGTTTCAGGCCTTTTTTCATACATCATTAAAACATCAAAGATGGCTGAAATCCAAATGCATCCCCCATGCCAATTGTGAGACACTGTGAGCAATTTCACTAGACAAGGATTCCCTGCTCTCATGGCCATTATTGGAGGAAAAGGAGCAAGTGTGGCTGTCACTGGGAAAAATCAGGGTTTATTATATGCAAAATATTTTCTGTGTTACTGTTAACTCTATTAGAGACAAAAAAAGTGCTTCCGCAGGTTAAGCAAATGCAGAAAAAGGGAGAACCAGTCCCTTCTGATCTCCCAGAAGCAGAAACAAATCAGGGCAGTTTATACATTGACTTAGTTCTGTCCAAACCATTTCTTTCCACATCCAAGTAGCATATGCCAGCACGACCCAGTAGGTGAGCTGGCCTGGGAAGAGAACAGCACAAGGCTATGCTGAACTGTCCCAATTTGGACATGGCCCATAGAGACCATGACTCCTAGCATGTAGCACCCTTCTTTGTTTCAAATAGAGGTCTGGAAGTCTTATGGGTTTCTACAGCATTGAGTCTCAAGGCAACTGGGTATTGAGGATCCTGGTGGAGTCTTCTATTCTGGCTATGGTGACAGAAGCTGCTCAACACAGGTCAACTAGATCAGGGGTGCTCAGCCTCCAGCCCATGGGCCAAATGCATTTTGTGGAACCTTGGAATCCAGCCTGCGGGACCCCCATGGGTCAGGAAATGGGGGTGGGGGGAGCATAGATTCATATTCATAGATTCATAGATGTTAGAGCCGGAAGGGACCTCAATAGATCATCGAGTCCGACCCCCTGCATAGGCAGGAAAGAGTGCTGGGTCTAGATGACCCCAGCTAGATGCTTATCTAACCTCCTCTTGAAGACCCCCAGGGTAGGGGAGAGCACCACCTCCCTTGGGAGCCCGTTCCAGACCCTGGACACTCAAACTGTGAAGAAGTGTTTCCTAATGTCCAATCTAAATCTGCTCTCTGCTAGCCTGTGGCCATTATTTCTTGTAACCCCCGGGGCCACCTTGGTGAATAAATACTCACCAATTCCCTTCTGTGCCCCCATGATGAACTTATAGGCAGCCACAAGGTCGCCTCTCAACCTTCTCTTGCGGAGGCTGAAAAGGTCCAGTTTCTCTAGTCTCTCCTTGTAGGGCTTGGTCTGCAGGCCCTTAACCATACGAGTGGCCCTTCTCTGGACCCTCTCCAGGTTATCCGCATCCCTCTTGAATTGCAGCGCCCAGAACTGCATGCAGTACTCCAACTGCGGTCTGACCAGCGCCCTATAGAGGGGAAGTATCGCCTCCTTGGACCTATTCGTCATGCTTCTGCTGATGCACGATAAAGTGCCATTGGCTTTTCTGACGGCTTCGTCACACTGCCGATTCATGTTCATCTTGGAATCCACTAGGACTCCAAGATCCCTTTCCACTTCTGTGCCACCCAGCAGGTCATTCCCTAGGCTGTAGGTGTGCTGGACATTTTTCCTCCCTAGGTGCAGCACTTTGCATTTCTCCTTGTTGAACTGCATTCTGTTGTTTTCTGCCTATATGTCCAACCTGTCCAGGTCTGCTTGCAGCTGTTCCCTGCCCTCCGGCGTGTTCACTTCTCCCCATAGCTTTGTGTCATCTGCAAACTTGGACAGAGTACATTTCACTCCCTCGTCCAAGTCACTGATGAAGACATTAAAGAGTATTGGTCCAAGGACCGAGCCCTGCGGGACCCCGCTGCCCACACCCTTCCAGGTCGAAACCGACCCATCCACCACGACTCTCTGGGTGCAACCCTCTAGCCAATTCGCCACCCACCGGACTGTGTAGTCATCCAAGTCACAGCCTCTTAACTTGTTCACCAGTATGGGGTGGGATACCGTATCGAAGGCCTTCCTGAAGTCTAAGTATACGACATCCACCCCTCCTCCTGTGTCCAGGCATTTCGTAACCTGGTCATAAAAAGAGACTAGATTGGTCAGGCACGATCTGCCCGCCACAAACCCGTGCTGGTTTCCCCTTAGCATAATTCGTCCTGCCGGGCTCTCGCATACGTGAGCCTTGATAATTTTTTCAAAGACTTTGCCAAGGATGGAGGTGAGAGTGACTGGCCTATAGTTGCCCGGGTCCTCCTTCCTCCCCTTTTTGAAAATGGGGACCACATTGGCCCTTTTCCAGTCCTCCGGGACTTGGCCCGTGCGCCACGAGCGTTCAAATATTCCCGCCAGTGGCTCTGCAATGACATCAGCCAGTGCCTTCAGCACCCTCAGATGGAGCTCATCTGGGCCTGCCGACTTAAAGGCATCCAGTTCTTCCAAGTGACTGTGCACCACCTCAGGGTCTACGCATGGAAGTCTGGCGCCTTGCTGCTGCCTCTCTACAACCCCAGTGAGAGACTTGTCGTGCCCTTCGCTTAGGAACACTGAGGCAAAGAACTCGTTGAGGAGTTCAGCCTTGTCCCCCCTGTCCGTCACCAATTGTTTCTGCCCATTTAGCAGGGGTCCTATTCCTCCCTGGGCCTTCCTTTTACTCCCTGTATATCTAAAAAACAATTTCTTGTTGTCCTTTACTTGGGATGCCATCCTCAGCTCCACAATAGCTTTGGCCCGTCTAAATGCCTCCCTACAAGCACGAGCAGAGGAGGTATATTCGTCTTTGGTGATCTCTCCTTGTTTCCACTTTTTATGTGCTCCCCTTTTGGCCCTTAGGCTGCTCTGGATTTCTGCAGTCAGCCAGGGAAGCCTCCTGGCCCTCTTTCACCTCTTTTACCACCACCCCTTCCCACTGTCAACATCCCAAGCCCCATAGGGAATTTAAGCCAAGCCACAAACCTCCCCCTACACAGCCAGATCGGGTCTAGGCCACACCCCCTTTCCTCCACATCGCCAGATCGGGGTGGGCTGTGCCCCATTCTCACAGCAGTACTGGGCCATTCCCTCTCCTCCGGGTGGCTGGTTCAGGGGCAGTCCATGCTCACTTCTCCCATCCCCCTTCCCCTGCCCTCTGTGGGGCCAGTCCATGCCCCCTTCCCTCTGCTCAGCCAGGTTGGGGCCAGGGTGCACCCCCCTCCCTCTGCAGTGTTGGATCAAGACTGGCTGCCCACCCTCCCGCTCTGTGCAGCACCATGGGATCCCACTACACCCAACACAGGCACCAGATTGGGTCCACCTGCCAGATCTGGCCCACAGAGCGACCAAGCACTGCCCATCCAGCCCATCAGACAAAAAAGGTTGAGCACCTTTAGGATGAGCCTAATATCTGGTAGTCATCTCTAGAGTCAAGACCCCCAACTGAGAACACTTCATCTATGGCTTTTGCCCACTTTGTGGATACATTTTTCCCATGGTTTACAACAGGGTAAGTAGTTCTGCTCTGACACCTGCACATGGATCTGCCCCTCTTATGCAAATTGCTGGAAGGCATCCAGCTTCTAGCAACCTACCCACCCAGGACTCAGATGCTCAAAGTCTAGGCACAAGCACTACTTTCTGCCCTTGCCTGAGGTGGCCAAGTACACTGTAGCCGATTCTACCTCATGCTACAAATCAAGAGGATTTGAGATGTCCTAGTCAACAACTAGCACCTCTGGACACAAAAACCCTTCCCTACTCATATCATTTTACTCCTTCTGTAGCAGGCTCTAGGCTGAGTCTGAGTCTCTTTCATGACACATGAATAATTTTCTCCATGCTCACCCAGCATCAATGGCAATAAAGAACAAGGCTGACAAGTGCTCACAGATCTGCATTCCAATATCACTCCTACACTGGCCTTTATTAAAATTCTCTGGACACAGATTTGTTTTCTTTACATGGCAATTTATCAACCCTTTATGTGCCTCATCTCATCATTTCAGTTGCCCAAGATAAATGGGCTGGAACATTATCTAGTTTCTCCACAGTTCCTCAGAATGCATTTCCTAGAGCAATATTAATAAAGTATTTGTACACTCTCTCTCTGGACCTGCTTACAACTGCCTGCACCAAGGGGGATCAGACTTTCTTTCTCCAAAGCCTTGTATTTACTGTGGGAAAGGGAAAGGAATTTTATCACATAGTAATGCCTTAGCAAGCGAATTCTCATACATGTTAATTAAGAGAATTTCTGGAAATTCTCCAAAAGGGCAGGGACAGCTGACATCCATGTCAGGATCACTGAAGTGCAACTACAATGGCCTGGCAACATGTTGAGGATGTTGGATGGTCACGTACCAAAGCTTCTCTACTGGGAGTTGGCCTCTGGCAAACAAAACAGCAGCAGACTTCACAAATGCATGAGGGACTTCCCAAAGGCTCATACAAGGCCTGCAACATTGATTCCCATAACATTAAGCATGGGACAGGACAACCTGGCATTGGATAACCTTTTCAGGTGTAATCCTTCTTGAGAGCCAGCACTTCCAAGATCATGAGCTGAGGCACCTGAAACATCCTGTTTGATGGAATGAAAGACTGTTCTCTGAAGATGGAGACAGGACAAAAGGAGATGGCTGGGGTACACAAGGTGGGAAACACAAGGCTTATCCCAACTTACTAACACATATAAAAACTCTTATCTGCTTCATTCACACTAGGATGTTATGATTTATCCAATATCACATGATTTTCTCCAAGCATGAACTTGCTCAGCACACATGCACTTCACCTCCCAGGTCCTACCCAAGAACCTGGGCATGGCTAGGTGAAGGAACTCTGGCCCTAGCAGTGAGCACAGAAGCTAGAAATGAAGTTGCTCTTTCCTACAGATCATCTCCCCAGGAGTATTTATGGTCATGGTCACTTTAGTAACAAAGGTTGGGACATAAGCACAATGCAGAATACAGCAAGATGGCACATGTGCCACTGAGAACACCTTTTGGCAATTAAGTTTCATTGTGCTTAGACATGACCAGGAAGAAGCCCCGCTTGGTTCTCCAATGCAAGGTAAACTGGCAAGGAAGGACCAGCTTTCCTGAAAAGTTAACAAATTCAATAAGGAACAAACCAGAAATGAATCAGGATTCCTACACTGCCTGTCTTCTCAGAGTTCCTCAGGAAAACTGAGTTGCCCTTGAACAGCACAGACCCACGGATGACATGAGCCTGTGAAAGGACTAAGTCTCTCTGACTTCAGCAGATTTTGAGCTAGACTGTTTTAGAGCAGTGAACTGTTTATGTGCGCAGGCAGATGGGATTAGATGATGTTCAAGGTCCCTTCCGTTCCTGTGGTTCCATGATTCAAATCCATGGCATTTCTGGGGCTTGCAGTTTGTGATATCTAAAAAGCAATAATGTAGAGATCCCTTAAACATGGCTATCCACTGGGTTTTAGTCCTGGGTCACAAGATATTTCCACCCTTTATACTCCGATTAGAGCCAACTGGATCCACCAACCAACAGGATCCACCAACCAACAGGATGCAGCAGGAATTAAATCACAGTTTGGATACCACACCTTAACATGACTCAGGGAAGACCCTGCAGAAGAATGCATTGCTATGCGATACTCAGTTATGTGACATCTCAAAAGCAAATATCACCAACACTTTGGTAATAAAAAACAGGCAAGGGAGTTTTTTCTCTGGAAGAGCTTCCTTTCCTCCACCAACTACAGGGCACCCTCTTCCTTGCAGACCTCCCTGTACATGTAACCTAATGAGCTGGTGCAGTTCACTGCCACCAGATTAAACACAAAAACAGTCTCACTAGCCTAGGCCAAGTCTCCACTCTGCTTCCCAGGGCTCATTGTTACTGAAGTATGCTATCAATGCAGGATATGAAACTTGTTTTGACCTCATCATTTGGTGTGACCCTGCGCGAGGACTTGTAAACTGGAAAGGGGCTTAGGCCAGCATGTGATTTTAGTTTAGGGAGGAAAAAATGGAAATGTAAATCTTTTGACACTTTTTACACTGCTCCCCCGAGTGGCATCACACTGGAGATGCAGAGAGTCTAGAGTAGCGAGAAAAGAATTCTTTGGGGGATAATCTAGTTTTTAGAAGACAGGACATCCCTGGAATCTGATCACAGAAGCTGAACCAGGGACTTTGTTTTTCTCCTGAACATCTGCATTTAAAAAGCAGATAAAGGAAAAGACCAAAATTAGCTTTCATATTCTAAGGCAGGGGTGGGCAAAATACAGCCTGCGGGCCGGATCTGGCCAGCGAGGCCATTCTATCTGGCCTGTGGGATGCCTAAAAAATTTAGAAAATTAATATTTATCTGTCTTTGGTTCCTGTTAGATAACTTGTTCAGGTACAACTCTTCTTGAGAGCCAGCACATCCAGGATCATGAGCTGAGGCCCTTGAAACATCCTGTTTGATGGAATGACGATGGAGACAGGACAAAAGGAGATGGCTGGGTTTGTTCAATGTCACCTCCCCCCCCCCCCCCAACACACACACACACACACACACACACACACCCCCCTAGGGGCAGCTCTGCTCAAGAGATCCTGGATAGAGGGCTATGCCTCCTACTACAAAGGAAGGCAAAAAAACCTCACAGTTTATACCATTATGACCTTTGAGAAAATTCCTTTCTGACCCCAGGCATGGTGATCAGTCTGACCCTGAGCAGAGAAGGAAGATCCTCTAGCCAGGAACCTCTGTTGCTCCCAGCAGGAGCACTGGCACACCCCAGTTGAAGTTCTCAGCCTTGGCTGTAGCCAATACCCAATGCCTCTGGGGAAAGCTTACAAAACACCCTGACATGTAGGAGAAAGGGGGTGGGGGGCTGGGAGGGAAACAACCAGCAAAAGTCTAGAAGCATGGGAAATACTCACAGTAGAACACAGGCATAGTTACACCTAGATCATACTCAACCAGTGACTGCCCAACCTCTTCTTGAGCACCTCCACCAGTGATTGAGAGTCCACAACTTCCTTAGGCAGTCTACTCTAATGCCTCACTACTCTATCAGTGAAGAAATGTTTTCCTGATATCCAAATCTAAAAACTTACTTTGCTGCAACTGGTAAGCCACTGGTCCACATGTTCCTCTCCGCAGCAAGAGGGAAAAGGTGCTTTCCCTCTTCTTTATGGCAGCCCTTTAATTATTTGAAGTCTGCTATCATGTATCCTTTTAAGTACCTTTTCTGCAAGCTGAACATGACTAGCTCCTTAAGCCTCTCCTCATATGACTTGCTTTCCAAGCCCTTTATCATCTTTGTTGTCCACCTCTAGACCCTCTAACTTTTCCACATGCTTTTAAAATGTGGAGCCCAGAACTTCACACAGTACTCCAGCACTGAGTACAGAGGCACTATCACCTCTCATGTCTTGCACTTAAGGCTTCTATGGATGGATCCCAAAACCACATTTGCCTTTTGTGCAACTATGTCACGGGGCAGACTCATAATGAGTCTGTGATCTACCAAGACTCCCAAACCCTTTTCCATAGTGCTGCCATCCAACCAGTGTCACCCATTTTATATTTGTGTTTTTGATTATTCCTCCTGAGGCACAGCACCTTGCATGTGTCCATATTGAACTTCATCCTGTTTGCTCTAGCCCAACTTTCCAATCTGTTGAGATCCTTCCACATTGCATGGACATCCTTTAACATATTCACAATCCTTCTCGGTTTCATGACATCTGTAAACTTGCTCAAGAAACTCTCTATGCCAGCACCCAAACCATTAACAAACACGTTGAACAGCACTGGACCCAGGTCAGACCACTGTGGGACTCCACTCAAAACCTCCTACATTCTGACATGGACTTGTTAATCATTACCCTTTGCTTGTGGCTACTGAGCCTGTTATGTACCCACCTTGTAGTAAATGTATCTAGCCTGCATTTCTTCCCATTGTTTATGAGAAGGTCACCCCAGACCTTGTCAAAAGCCTTGCTGAAGTCCAGATACACTATATCTACATCCACCCAAGCAGTTACTTTGTCAAAAAGGAGACCAGTTCTGTTTGACACTTCATTTTTCACAAATCCAGGCTGGCTGCTTCTGATCAACCTGTCCTCCTCCAGGTGCTTGCAAATGGCCTTCCTTAGAATAAGCTCCAGTAACTACCCAGGTAGTTAAGTGAGGCTAACTGGTCTGTAATTCCCCAAGTATTCCTTTTCTTTTCTTGTTTTTAAAGAGGGGCACTACATTGGCCCTTTGCCTGTCTTCTGGTACCTGACCCATCTCCCATGACTTCATGAATATCACTGCTAAAGGCTCCAAGATCTCCTTTGCCAGTTCCTTCAGTACCCTGAGATGAAGTTCATCCAGCCCCAATGACTTGAATTCTTTCAGATCCAACAAAAGCTCTCTGACCATCTCTCAATTTGCCCCCTTTCCTATCGAGATAATCCTTGTTAGGCATCTGGCTGCAGCTTATTTATTTATAAAGACTGAGGCAAAGTAACTGTTGAGCAGATCTGCCTTTTCTGCTTCTTTGGTTAAGAGTTCCCCCAGCTTGTTAAAAGAGGACCCACAGTTTCCTTGGTCCTTCTTTTCTGGCCAACATCCTTATAGAACATTTTCTTGTTGTCTAACTTCCTCTGCCAAGCGCAGCTTGTTCTTTATCTTTGCCTTCCTGATCTTGTCTCTGCAGGGTTTTGCTATTTCCTGGTAAGATTCCTTGGTGACCTGGCTATTCTTTCATTGCCTGTATGCTTTCCTTTTGCATTTGAGACATTTTAGAAGCTCCTTGTGCAACCACGTTGCCTTTCTTTTTGTGTGTTCATCATGTTGGGACAGTTTCTAGTTGGGCTTCCAGTCCCATGCACTTTAGAAGCTCCCAGCCCTACTGGACACCTTTATCCCTCAATCTATCCTCCTATCACACCATGCCTATTAACTCCTTGAGTCAGATTAAATCCCTTTTTGAAATCTAGCATCCTAATTTTGCTGACCTCATGCTTTCCCTGTCTCAGGAATTCTATCATATTGTGATCACTTCCTCTAACGTTACCCATCACTTTCACAACTTCCACCAATTCTTCCCTGTTGGTCAGGACAAAATCCAAAACAGCTGATCCCCTAATTGTATCCTCCACTCTCTGGAATGAAAAGTTGTTCTCAATACAAAGCAAATTCAAAGGTCCATCAAAACAAATTATTTTTACAATTTGGGGCAACCCAAAATGCAAGCCAGTTGGGTCAAAACTACATACTTTGGTTTTGAGCTCTTTAAATGTTTTTCAGTTAAACTAAAATATATTTCATGGCTAACTGCCATTTCAAGTTGATAATTTAATGAAAAAAAGCTTGAAATAAGACTTTTCCCAGAATATTTTCCTCCAAAACTGGAAAAAGAAAGCCAGTAAAAGATATATATTTACAAAATATTTCAGTTAAGCAAAACCTGCATTTTTAAGTAAAAAAATTGCCCCCAAAATGCTATTAGTGAATAACAAGGTGCTATGGGAACAAGACAGATTCATATCAATTCAAGAAGATACATTTTTGACCCAAAGTAATTTAATTAAATTAGGATAAGTAACTCAGCAGGTAGCAGCTTGGGATTTTGCTATTTGTTAAAATGACCCTTCTATTAATCATTTTACGTCATCAACAGATTTATTCAGTGCCAGCAAAGTCCTTAAGGAGTCGCATGCAATTCTGACTGCTGAATAATGTGCCTCAAAAAAGCACCGCCCTGAAAATGGACCCGAGTGCTAGTGAAATAAAGCAGCACTTTGTATTTTGTCTTTAGACCCTCATGCTCAATTTTAGTCTTGTTCTGACTACAGATGCACCAAAGGAGCAGAGGGGATGACTAGACTGCATCAAAGGAAAAGACTTAATTGGTCTTTCCAATGGTCACAGAGAGGTTAAGTCCATCAGCTGGGCTATGACCTGGGACTGAGGCAGCCTGGATTCAATTCTGTGCTCTACATGACCTTCTGTGGGGCTCATACAAATCATTTTAGTTTAGTCTATACCTAAGTTTTGTCAGCCAAATCCATTCTTCTGGAGTGGAGTAAAGCTTTGCTTCTGTGAAGGCACAGGTGAGTTCAACAAGGACCTTGAATGAACTTTTCCCTTTCTGTTTCCATACTCTGACCATGAAAAGGTGGATTTTCCTGTGCATGTCCAGCTGTTCATGCCTGCACCATGTCTAGTGAATGGGCTTGAAAACCATATCCTGAGCTGTATAGGTGGTGTTGACTCAGGTTCAGAATTTACTTTCCAGGCTACTCACTGGAGCAAGGCAGACTTACCTAGTGGTAACAATACCCAAAAGGGTCCAGGAACAATGAGAACAGGGTTACACCTTACAGCCAGGATGGTGCCAAAGCTTTCAGCCTGAAAGATGCAATTAAGTTCGCAACATCCTATGCTTTTAGCAAGCTGATGCTCCTCATGCTTCAGCCAAGTGACAAGTGTCCTCAGACAGCAGCATTATGTATACGTATGGAAAGCATAGTTCTACTGTATCTGGTGACCTGGGCTGCAGGGTTAGGAAAAGAACAAAAAAGTGCATCTGCTCTCAAAAACATTTCCACAATCTTTGGTAGATGACGGCATTTTCTTTCAGGGGAATGTTTACTTTTCCTACAGTTTTACTGCAGGTTCCACTCTACCAGGCTAGCAAGTATGCCTGTGGTGTGCTGCCAAGTCCCAGAAGTCAGATCTTTTTTAATCCGGCCTTCAAACTTGCCAGACTCACTGCAGTGCCAATGAAGAAGTAAGGTACCGTGCTATCTGTGGCTTGCCATCATGCTAGCTAACACAGATTGCTTCAGTCCACCTGCTGGTCGGCAGCCAGGGCTTGTGCACACATAGGCTATCACCTGCAGAGCTGGTCTGCAGACCCTCAGGAGAGAAGGCAATTTAGCTACAGGAACCACAGATTTAAAAGCTGGAAGTGAAAATATAAACCGAGCGAGAGCCAATGTATGTGTCTTATTTCTATTTTATGGGTTAATTTGGCACTTGAGAAAACAGAAGGGCAGCACTGGTTAGCAACACACTGCTCTCATGGCTCTGCTTCCCAGACCTGCTGTATGCCACCCCCTGCCAATGCACTTTTGCCCTGGTAAGCCAGCAGCTTCTATAATTTCAGCATCTCTACTGCTATCACATTCTGGGTTCCTGCACTCATAATTCCCCCTCAGCAGCTCTGCCAGTACACCCCAACAATAGATCTCTTTTCCAGAACCAATCTGAAATTACAGAAGATCAAAGAGCACCCCAATGTCACCTCTACCTAATAAAAGGGTGTGGATTCTGTTCTCCAGGGCAATTCCTCATCATGACCCCACATTCCAGAAAGCAGTACTTCCAATAGACGCATCCATGGTCCCCATTTCTCTGATGTGCCAAGGGCCATATCACCCGTGTAGACACTTTGCCTCTTTCTAGCATATTTCAGTGGAGGATCTCAAAGTCCTGTAGAAACAATCGGCTACATGCTGACCCCTTCCCCAACCAGCTAAACATAGCTGTGACATTTAATTCCCCAATTTAATGTTGGGGAAAACTGAGGCACAAAAATAATGAAGTGACTTGCCTAAGCAAGTCAATGGCAGAAAGTAGATTAAACCCACAGTCCAACGTGGTTGCTGGAGCTGCAGCTGTTTACTCCAAGACGCCACCTGATTCCTCATCCTGTATACAGCCTTACTCTAGAGGGCTCTCCTGACAGATGCACAGAATTGCAGGAAGCATAGGGAAGCCCGCTTCGGCTCCGTTTCAGCAACACGTCTATAGTTAAAACTACACTGCAACCTCCCTCCCTGCCCACAACAGGGTAAAGTGAATAAATGGATCTCTTTTAGCTTCTGAATGAGCAGTCAGGAGGACACACCACAGGGCTCCAGACTAAGATGCTGTGACTTAAACATGGCCAATCTGCATTGAGAATGACTGGTGGCCTGGCAGGTTACTGTGTCCCCAGGGACAGTTAGGAAGTGCTCTTGGGTGGAACAGAATCAACCCGAGGGCCACCAGAAAAGTATCAGTGAAGTGGCCAGTAAATCTTGCATTCAGAACTTACTTGAAATGCAGGTCCTTAAAAGTGAAGTGAGTCTCTACGATGCCTGTGGTCTTCACCCTGGTCCTCAGCACGTCCTGCTGGGTGGGAATGTAATCTGATCTGGCTATCCTCTCCAAGTCATTCAGGTAGCTGCAGAGAGAGCACAAGACAGGGGGGCGGGGCTGAATTAGCACAGCAAGAAAACACGGCAGGCTACATTTGCACTATCAGGCCTCTGTTCTTAACATCACTGCACAGAGCAAGTGCCTCAGACAGGAGAGGGGGAGGAAAGCAGGAGATGGTGCAACATCCCTTCCATGGGGACTCTGACACAGGTGTGAGGATTGAAGGACTGGTAAAAATCTATCACTGACATTTTTTTTTTTTTTTACCCCCGTGCCCAGTCAGAGAGGAAGGCAGGGTTACTAGCATAAATCCCAAAAAGCTGGATCCTCTCATTAATATTAGCTTGCAGCTCCATTTGATGGGATTGAGGAGAGGGAGAAGGGGGAAGGGGAGGGTCACAGGCCAGGCAAACTATAGGCAGTGCAGCAAGGCATTGTGGTCAAAGTGAGGCACTGCATGCTGGGATGTGCAGTCCTGCGGGACCATACACTTCTTGCACTGATGTTTGCAACTTCTTCCATTACCATGCACAGCTTTTCTTCCTTGAAAGAGTCAGTGCTAGCTACACAAATTTCTTCACCATTTTAACCCTTTGCAGAGCTTTTGAGAAAGCCACAAGCTACCACAGCTGGAGCCAAGTGCAATAAACATGAAAGCCACAGATTCATCCCTGTAACAGCAAGTCACGTGGGCAGGTCCAGGAACTCTGGCTTTTGCAAATGGTGCCAACAACATCTTAGGTTTACTGCTGATGGCTGGGTAGAGTAGGTGTAACTGAAGCTTTCCTAGAGCTCGTGGCTCCCTCTTTCCCTTCCTTCAACACCCCACCAAGCCCCTTCTCAGCTAATCAGGACTATGGAGCTGCATTAATATGACACAGCTCTCAGGAAAAAATGGAGAAAGGAAAGTATTCATCACTATGGCAACAAACCACATAGAGAGCTGAAACAATTTATAGTTCCGTACCATTTATAGTCAGCAAACAAAACCCTGCATCCTGGGAGGAAGGGGGAGGTGCCTCTGGGCAAGGGGTTGGGGCGGAGAGAGGCAGGGCACTCCTGAAGGCAGAAATACTGTAATGAAAAAACTGTGCCTACTGGCAAGCACCCCTTGCCCCTTCCCCCAGGAGGCATGCAGTTCTTCCTTATGGACCACAGGAGAGGAGACACAGGATGCCCCACACATACAGCCTGCAGCAGTACAGATCAATGCGCAGACCTGCTTGGACTAATTGGGAAAAGGAGGAGAGAATGGTGCATCCTCCCAAAGGCAGGCTCCGATTCTATAAGAAAAAAATCACCAGCCTCAGAGAGCAACAGCACAAGAATTCTGTGCAGCACACGCAGGAGCCAAGGTTTCTGAATGCAACACATCCTTAACTAAGCACAAGCTTTGCACATTCCCCACAATAAGGCTCAAGTGCAGAGATCTAAAGTGATTGGGGCCTCATCCACAAATTTGCTGGTATGAAGGAACACCCATCCTCAGCAGTCTCTGCTCTAGAGATGGCACTATATCCAGGCTGCTCTGATCATCACCCATGTCACACCTCTGCTAAAATGAGGGACAGCCACAGGGCTCAGAACTCCACAGCCCACATCATGCCCTGATCACCAGACTGTCTCCCCCAAGTTGCTGATGAGAGTCCTGATTTTTGCAGCAAGGGAGCAGGAAACAACTAGAACCTAGTGCTGGGCTTTCTCCACCCACTGAGAACTGCATACTTATGGGTGCAAACTGCCACTGCCCATAAAACTGGGCCCTAGTCAAAGAACCTGACAGGCAGGCTAGCACATTACATCTGGAAATCCCCAGAGGATGCCTTGGCGTTCCCCAGAAAGTGGCAAGAAAATGACATCTGTGCTGCCTAGGTGCAGCTAACTGGCATTTTGGAAGCTTTTAGAGCAAAGGTGTTATATGCTTGTACTGTACCATCATGTATTAGTGGTGTGTGGCATGGTCAGTCCAGCCGATCTCCATGAGCTCCGCAGGGAGATGACCTGACACGCTTCTGCTGCAGCCAACTAGAACAGCTTGGCATCTAGTGTCTGTAGAACACACACCTTTCAGAAGATTTGTGGAACCAAATCTTTTCTCTCATTTTAAAAGTAGTTAGCAAAAAGTTCTGGCACCAGGCAGCACCACAGGTACCACGAACTCAACAAGAGTGTGGCCAGCTGGAGGAACAAGTCCAAAAGCAGTAATGGAGCGCAGCAGAGCCTCAGAATGCTAAATCACACCCTGCATAGATGCTGCCTGGAAGGTCAGAGCGAGACTGCACTTCCTCAGCACTGTTGCTTAACTGGGTTATTATAAACATGTGCCTGTTAAGCAAATTAGACCAGGCTAATCACTGAATTTGTGGCACTTTAACTTGACAAGAGCTATGCTAAGCTTGGAGATACTGGATTCCTCTCCAGACCCACAGACCAAATGCAACTCAGCAAAAGTGAGTCAGGGCAGGCTGGGGAATGGTGAGGGAAGTCCACAGCACTGTTTTATGACATGGCAATTTGCACAGTTTAAAGCCATCTATGGGGAAATCATCTAATGCCTATTCCACAGGAGAGTTCCTAGTCTGCCTGCCACACTAATTAATATAGCATTTCCTTCATTAGGTGTTAAAGACTTCTCTTCAAAGGGCTGGTGAATAGAAGCCTTAGGAGCAAGAGGAATCTTCAGGTAGTCCCTCGTGTAACAGAGAGCACAGCCACTAATGAAGCCAGGGGCAAGTGCAAAGTTTCTCCCATGGGAAAACCCAGCTCAGCCCAGGAAGTCCCTGCCAAGCAGAGCAGTTCTGCTCCAGGTGAGGGCCTTCTGGGCAGAATACTTGACTACCTTGACAGCACTGCAGGCCAAGTGGGATTTGCATAGAACCTTGGCTACAGCTCAGGCATCCTGTTCATCACTCAAGCTGCCCAGGTATCTGGCTCCTAGATAAATCATTACCACATGGTACCATAAAGATGCTCTCCAGATGGGTCTTTTAAGCTTGCTCCCTCTAGTCTCAGGGAAGGCTCAAATGCCAAAAACGCAGGTCTGATGCAAATCCCTCTGAAGGCAGGATTGGCTAACCTCCTGTCTGGTTCTGTTCTTTTGCAACCACCTGGGTAAAAGCTACAGTTTTGTTGCAGACATGGCAGGAACCAGGAAAAAGGAGAAACTCTCAATGCACGTTGCTAACTTAGAGGGGAGAAAGCAGGACCCTGAGAGTCATAGTTCAGAGATGCTAGTCTATGGGAAATGGCCTATGTTCCATACAAGTGGGAGGTGAGGAGGGCAGCCAAACACAAGGGAACCTAAAGTAGAGAGGAAGAGTCTTAGAGTCCCATAACACTACTACCAGAGAGGGTGCCAGCACCAATGGCTAGAGATCAGTCTCAAAGGACTGATCCCAACACTGAAGTTGATGGAACTAGTGCTGATTAACAGCAGCTGGTACAATCCCAATAGCCTGGGATCCAGCAAACAAGTACACCTGCAGGAAGAGGATGTGCGCCTGTGCACCTGCTCAGTCTTCGGGCTTCAAGCAATGTCCAAAGGGATGCAGTCCCACCCTGCTCTCCCCCTGCTAGGGCACTGTCATCAACTTCTATTTAAAAAATACTTGCGTGCTACAGTCAGACTGTTGTAAACTGGCTGCTCAAAAACAGCCGGAAACGCTGCACCTCAAGGCAAAAACAGGAAGTAGAACCTGGAGGCAGGGCTGGGGCTGCACCACGTGCTGCAGCTATTTTGGCCCTGCATATGTACCTACGTGCTCCTGAGGATGGCAGGTTTAATGTAATAAATAGTTTTCAGGCAGATGCGATACCAAAAACTAAACCAGCCCAGTCCTAATCTCTAGATTAGGAACCTCCCACCCATGAAGGTTGTTTAACCATTGTGTCTGTGTATTACAAAGGCCTGAAAGCAATTTGTTAACCAGATGAAGGGCCAGTAAATTTCTCTCTCAGTAATCTCAGGCACCCAATGCTTGGCACCACATGAACAGACTTTTGCTCTGGGATTCTGAAATTAAAAGCCCTGTAAATTTATTTTTAGAAAAGCAGGAAAGGGTTTTTTGGCAGCCCCCATCTCTCCTGAGGACTGCTGCTTTGCATTATCAGTAAATCCTTGCTAATTTCAATACAACACAGGATCTTTACTTCCTTGGGTAGTGCAGTCATCCCCGTGCCTGGGGAGGCACTCTCAGTCCGGATACAAAGACGGCGAAAGGCGCACAATAACACCTGTCAGTTCAGCCAGTCAAGTGAAATGAAGCACCAGGCACACAATGCTGGAGGAAACCCCAATGCTGGGAAGGGGAAAAATGCAGCAAAAAGCAATTGCCAAGCTTCTGGAAAAGGGGAGTGAGGGGGCGGATGCAGTGCAGCACAGGGAGCTTGGCCATGTAACAATGCCTAGTGACTACACAAGGAAATGGAGGACCGGACATACCACCAGCTCCTGAGAGCACGGTCAGGAGGTCAGGTGGAACCACCCTTTCCTGCTGTCTTCCAGGGCTCGCCCTGTGGATGCCCATAAAAGGGCTTGTAGCTCGCCCAGCACCTGAAAAGCTGTGACAGCCCCAGTGTCTGAGGATCCTCTGAAATGGGATTTCTGTCCCAGACCAGTACCAGGCACTGCCCACTGCATCTGCCAGGAGGCAGCAGCACAATGTTGTGTGGTGCTGTGGAAACAGCTCTGATGTTTCTAGGGTGAAAAGGTCCCTGTGGGCCAGTTCCTGAACTTGGAACAATATAGTTGCACTCATGATACACCACACCCAGGCTAATTAGCCAGTTCACAGTTATGCTAACCAGAAGCACTATGAACTGCTTCCAGTTCCAGATGTTCCTGAAGCATCCAGGACTGTGACCCAGACCCCACTCTGAAAATGGGTCCCTTTGAGCCATGGCCCTCTGTCTTGTAGGCTGGAGGTTATGAAGGAGCTGGAAGGAGTTTGGTATAGAACTGCTCCTCCCTGTCCTGCTGGCATAGTACATCTAGCACAACAGGCTCTGACCTCTGTAGGCATCTGTGAGCCTCAAAAGTAGTTTTTATCATCAGTGATCCCTCCTTTGCATTCCCCTCTTTCTCCTGCAGGTGAAGCAGAGCAGTACTGATACCCTATTCTATACGGTGGAAATGGAGATAGTGCTGCTCAGGTGAAGTGGCTCATATCCCAGCAATTCTGTCAGAGTAAGGAACTGAACTGAGGTCTCCCAAGCCTTGGGCATCCTGCCCACTAGACCATGCCTGCTAACCTTTACAGTACACACACAGCAAAGGAATAAGCCACAGAGCTAAAGATGCACTGAAATTTGGAAACCAGGGCAAATCTGTGACACTTCCTCAATGTGGGGTTCCCTGGCTTTTGTCAGTGATCTGTCTCCAATCCCAGCTGCTGTCTTACCCCTGCTGCTCCTACTATGAAAAGCTCTGTTCCAAAGAGACAAGCTGGAAGATTAGGGAAGGCATTTGCAAAGCCCACCTCAGTGTGGGAATGTCTGAGCCGGCCAGCACACACTGTGCCTGTCACTTTGTTCCTCCGCCTGCCGAGGTTTAATTATGCCTAGTGTAAATGCATTCATTTTCCCCCACATGCACCAGCTCAGAGTCCCCTGCCGTGGGCCAGGTCACCTCTCTTTAAACACAGGCACCACAAAGCAAGGAAGGGCAGAGGGCTGCTGGAGTCCTGCTTATCTCAGAAAAAAGCTGATGCAAGATCTTGCAGGGGAACATTGCACTTGGCCTGTGCTTATCACTGCTTTGGGATGGAGGCAATTAAAGCCTCCGTATTAGTGCTGCTGTCTTATTAAGCAGTGTTCAAACAACAGACCCTGAAGAAAACAACAAATGCGATTAAAGCAGCTTATTTGCAGACCTCGCCAGCTAAATTACATGTTACGCTTTCTTGTAACTCATGTGCTCATGCAGATCACTCTGCTTTGCCTGACCCACAGCCTCAGGGATTAATTTGCTAGATCCCAAACGGCATGCTCAGTCATGGTGATTTCCAGCTATTCCCAAATAACAGGTTGCGTGGATGTTAGAAAATCAGAGCTGCCACCACACCAGTGGTCAATTTCAGGAGCATCAAATGCAGCAAAGCTGTACAACCCATTGGCACCATCAGACCTATTTCAACCTTCCTGCTTGTAAACAGACCTTCTTATTTCTCCTCAGAATGAGAGCTAAGTATCTGGAATTATTCCAGATCCATCACTTTACCCAGTAACTTATCCCATAAGACATAACTTGCTCTCATGGTGCGATGGAGTTCTCTTTGAGCCTGTGTCTAGAGAGGAAGGATGACTATGTGGTATGACAGGCTTGGGCCTCAGGAGAGCCAGGTTCAAGTCCTGACTCAGCCATAAACTCCTCTTTGGTTGACCCTAGACACATCAACATCTGTGTGTGCACTCCCCACATGCACAACAGAATGGACAGGGACGTGCCTCACTCAGAAGCAGTGAGGATCAGCCAGCGAGTGCCGACTCAGGCTAGAGAACAGGCAAGAAATATTCTCTATAATTTAAAATCCTACCCTTTAACTTTCTGCTGGTGAGAAACAGCCATGAATCCAATGTCCTTGCAAATGGGAAAACCTGCTCTGTGCTTTTTTACTTCTTTGTTAAGTCATCACCCTTGCATCCCCTGAACACTTCCTCTCTTAAGTAGTACTATGGGACGATAACCAGTATGACAGGGACAAGAGCCCAGGTGAGGTACAATGAGCACCATGTATTCAGCAAACAGATGCATCTTCACTAAAACATTCTTACGCACCCGCACCCCCCCGATTGCCCTGTTCCAGCTGGGGTCCAACCTGGGCTTTCTAAAGGAACACAATCATGATCAGTTTGGGCCTTCCCCTTTAGCAGTTCTCTATTTGATGGTTCTTTGTGCTGTGTTGACAGTTTCATTCCCCATCCCCTTCTCCAGATCCTTGCCATGATTGAGAGCCTCTGTCCAGATTCATCCCCAAGTATAGCTCTTTACTCCCATTCATTTGATGCCACTGAACAACACTTGACACTACTAAATAGGGAGACCATGTCCTGGTTGGCTGGGATAGTTCTGGATTTGGTAGGCTGGTCCTGCAGTTGGTCAAAAGTCCCAGGCCGGAATCTGGCAGGGAGGCAGAGTGGCATGATGTGCCAAGCAGGCGGGAGGGCAGGCACCGCTGCCACTGTGCAGGAGGAAGGAATGTAGGGACCTCAGATACGGCAAGTTAGATAGAGTGACCAGGTCTGCCCGCCTTGCTTCTGCAAAGCAGCAGCAGTGCCTGCCTGGTGCACCATGTTACTCTGCCTCCCCACTGGACTTCAGCCTGAGACTTTTAACCAACTGGCCAGGACCGACCTACACAATCCAGGACTGCCCTGGCCAAACCAGGACATATGGTCATCCTACTACTAAACCACTGAAAGCCCTTTGAACATGGAGCTGTCTCAAATGATCAAATTCTGCTCATGGTAATGTACAAACTGGAATTTTTCAATTTCTCCTTTGGGGGACACAAATATTGGACACAAAGTGAACATGACAGCTGGTTATTTCAGTTAGATTGTGGAACTCACTGCCACAGAAATTTTAAGATGTCAAAAAAGACTGACACGTTCTACTATTTCATCTCGGCTTTCAAAGGACCTAACTGCCCTGGCAGGTAGAGGGGTCATCTCTCTCAATTATACTTCATCTTGGCCCCCCAAAAAACTTCCTGCAGCAGTTTGGCATCCCTTTCGTCTTAGGACTGAAAAAAAAAAATCACTGATCACAGGAATAAGGAGCGAGAGACTTTGGAAAACATCACTTACGGTGGTGGAAGAAACTTCACAACACACTGAGTTTTCTGCACAAACATATGTGGGAGTCAGTGTCACACCTCACATCCCTGACTGGGCTCTGCTAGGCTGCCAGAGATGGTAGAAAGTGGGTCATTATGCACGTTCCCTGGGGCCACCCACAAAATGCTAGCTTGTAGTCATGTGTCGCTCAGAAACTAACAGGAAACTTTCAGTATTTGGCCAAAATGCCCTGCAAGTTACAGGCCTAAGTCTACAAAGACAGTGAAAATGTTCAGGCAGAATATTAACAAGAACAGCGTGGAAGTGTATCACCGTACTAAGGAACACACCACAACTATGAGTAAAAAGATATGAAAAAAAGAGATCCCAAACCTTAGATGCTGCTTCCAAACACGCGCCAGAAGAGTGACAGACTTTAGCCAATTGGCTATTTTAATGCTCATTAAAATATAGCAGGCCAATAACTGGGGGCTACTGTATCACATCAGCAAAACACATTCATTTATACAGCAAATACACACTTGCATGCCTTTATGTCAAGAATCTATCTTGCAACCCATGCCTTAAACCGAAGCTTCCAACTTCCTCTTACCACAGCCTGAATGGTGTCCAGTTTATCCTTAGTATTCGTCTCTCGAGTCCCATGTGGCTGGAGAGATGGGAGACCGGTCCTCCTCAGCCAGAAACCTGAAAGCTCAGGTCATGCCCACCCATGGGCAGATTCAGGATAGCAGGGACAGGGGTACAGCCACATGCCCTTCAGTGGTGTGGCACACATGCAATGAAGAAAGCTCATTGATCATGCAACACTGATCACGCGACACTGGCACCCCCTCACCACAAGCCAATGCCAGTAAGTTCTCCGAGCTTGCCGGCATGTTGGCACAGTTCCTGCTTGGAGTTCCACATAGGCCACAAGCTCTGTGAGCTCACAAGTAGACTGGCGCAAGGTCTGCCAATGCACAGCAGTTATTATTGTTTATCCTCCCCATTTAGGGTCAACACTTCTGTCAAGAAAAGTTTGGTACCAAAACCTGTTTGGATAAAAGACTGAAGTTTATTAGTAGGGTTCAAATAATTCATGCTCATACTACACTACAGATTTAGGTAATGCTCTGCATTCTAAGCAGTAGCTTGATGTTCAATTTGGGAATGGTTTAATTGAAGATAGTTTCAACAAGCCTATCTGCCCAACTGACCAGATGTTTCAATCATTACTTGCATCACCTGGACAAATACATAATAATGAGAACATACATAACACTTTGCATTGGAGATTCTGGACAGCCTTCCAAAGGATGGTACGTGCCATCTCCAATCTACTAAGTGGGAAACTGAGGCAGAAGTCTCTCTCTCTCTCTCACACACACACACACACACACACACACACACACACACACACACACACACACACACACACACACACACACACACACACACACCCTACTACATTGATGTGGATCCAAAGCAAAACAAAAGTCAGACTGGTCTTTGTTCCAACTTTCTCATGTATAGAGAGACCTGAAAAGGGAGTAAGATCTCAATCACTACTTTCTTGGCAAAGTCTTTGGACAAATGGAAAATTAGAAGGATTATAATGGGATAGGCAGCAAGAAAGGCTAGTTAGCTACAAGATTAAGTGGAGTATTTTTTCCTGACCATCTAAAACTGATTTTGATTACACCTATTTGACGCAAATAGCTTACAAACGCAGTTGGAAAATAAAGACTAGAAGTTCAAATGCTCTTAATTAAAGGCTGACAAATTTTTCCTAGTATATTTCTACATTCTCCAAAGAGGCCTTCTGCAAGAAAACAGCAATTTCCACATAGGAGCTATCTAGCCAGTATCCTGCCTTCAGAAAAAGCTTAAGGATCTGGCAGTCTTTGCAGCCAGGGAGGCAATTTGCCCTCCCCAGCCCAGTATTAAATCCCATCCTGGTCTCCAATGGTTTGAGATTGCCCTGAAGCACAAAAATTAAATTTGACACTGACATTTCTAAAGGTGAACAGAGTAAAATCCTACTTGAAGCCACATTTCAGGGCTTGTTTAGCTAGCAACAACAAAAGATTGCACCAATTATTTTTCCTCGCAGGTCACCTTTAAGCAGTTTATCACTCAGGATGCTCTTTCTAGATGGATTCTGATGAGGTTTTTCACTGTGAATCCCCTGCACGAAGCAGATTTCCTGATGTGATCTATAACAGTCCTTCACAATAGCCCAGACAGTTTGGCTGTTTAAACTGGAGGAGAATCTCTCTCTCTCTCTCTCCCCCCAGGTTCCCTTTCAAAGGAGAACTCCACTAATGGGGATTCTGTACTGTGGTATTTTTATTAGACTAAAGTGTGCAGAGGACAAGAGGGGTGAAAACCAGGAGGCTGAGCAATGCAGGGTGTTTGAAAGGAGAAGGAAGAGTGCATGTGTTTTTATAAGAGATTTTCTGTGGACTTTCTGGATCTTTTCTTTCTCCAATCAGATTCCTATTTTATGTAAACAGATTGGAGTCTCCAATCACAGAACTGACTTCCTCCTGTTGCCATGGAAAAATAAAATTGTTCAGTGGAGCTGTTTTTTCACATATGGCCTCAATAATTTAACAATAGCCATGCTAGAGCAGAGCAACAGACCACTATTTCAGTATCCCATTTCCAATGCTAACCAGCACTAAAAGCTTCAGAGCAGGGATGTCCAACTTCTGAGTGGCCGGCTGCCACAGGACCCCCCGCCACACAGGCCACCCACTGCCACGATATGGGCCACCTGCCACAATACGTGGGCTCCCAATGCATCACATGAGCTCTCCCTGCTGCCTGTCACACAGGGCCCTCCCACGAGGGCTTTCCCTGCCAGAGGAGTCCTGTGTCCATGCCCTGCCCTGCAGTGTCTATCTCACCCCCTCCCCCAACCACACAAGTGACTCTATTGCACTGCACTGGTGCAGATGCCACATGGGGTCCCCAGATCCCTCCAGCCAAAGGCTCCCTTACAGGTTGTGCTGCTCTGCCCTGAGGAATGGGGATAGGTAGCGGAAGCTGGAGGAAAGAAGGGGAGCCCAGGGACTCTAGCAGCAGCAGCAGCAAATTGCAAAGTGGTGAGTGGCATCTCAACCAGGAGCCTGGGGCCACAACCTAACCTGCTAGGAGCCACATGCAGCCTGCAAGTTGCCAGGTTTGAAGGAAGATGCCAGAACCCTTGGTAGCAGACTATCCCACATTTAATTATGACAGGTTAAGTTGCTTCTTGGCCCTCATTAGTTGGAAATCAGCTTAGCCCTGCAGCATGGGCAGTTACATCCCTTCCTGGTAACCCTTACCTAGATAAGTAACCAATCTTTTGAGGATGAAGACAACAGCCCAAAGCTTGAAATCTAAACCCTCCACTTAAGCCGGTGCTATTTATGAGACTCAGTCAGGCTCCTCTAGGCAAAGGAAAGCCATGCTGGCTGACCAAAAGAAGAAAACTTTCATGACACCATGCAGTTGTGCACTGGCCAGCATACACACTGTAACAGTTGGGAAGGGGAAAGGTAATGGCACGTGGAAAACACTGAGATGGAAAAAAATTGATCCTGAGTTTGCACATTGTTTTCTTTTCCCCCTCCATCTTTCTCTTTCTCCATTGTGTTGAGTCATGATTCATTCCCAAGTCGACACATAATTTCTCAGGTTTCAAATGCAAACCTCTGAGTGAGTCTACAAGACATCTGCAACAAAGAGCGTGGCACTGCACTCTGCATACAACAATAAGCACAGAGGAAAAAATATCTCCCAACAATAGGGTGATCATATGTCCCAGTTTAGCCAGGACAGTCCCAGATTTCAGAAGCCAGTCCCAGCCAGCTGTTAAGAATGATAATGGATGTCCCAGACACAGATGTGTCTGGCACAGTCTTGCCAGGAGTTGGAATGACACGGAGTGCCTTGCAGGTGGGTACTACTACCTGCCCAGTGCACTGCCTCACCCTGCCCCCGCTGACTTGTGAGAGCAGTGGGGAGGGTGGGCTAGTGTCCCAGATTTCCTTATGGCCAGCACACCCAGCAGACCAATGCAAAAATCCCACAGCTTTGCAGGGATGTTTTCAGACATCCTTTTTATGGATGCAAGTTAGTTATCGGCAATCAATGCTTTAAGGATTCAACCTTGGCAGCGGGATTAATCATCCTGTTTGAACTGTCAAAAGGATGAGGTTTTAAACCCTGTTGTTGCATTCTAGCATTCACTGCTAGGGATCCAACCCCACTGCAAGCTCAGCACCAGAGTGCAGACAGAAAAGCAGGGAGACTCCAGAGCTCATGACACCAGCTTCAGAAGGGAATCTGTGGCTGGCAAAGACCTAAAGTTCTCTTCCAGCAGCTAATACATCAAAATATTGCAGCTTGTCTTCCTCAACACTTGAGTTTTAACATGAATCCAAATTAACAGCCAACAGAAACTCGTAGGGCTGGGCTCCAGACTTAACTGCACAAGCAACCAGCTCAGCAGGAAGATATTAGCAAAGAACCTACCAGAAATGGGAAAAAAGACCAGTCAGTAAAGAAAGCTGTATCTTGGAGGTTAGAACTTGCTGGGATATAGTAAGAATTGCCAAATGTCAAGATATTGTAGACGCACCAAGTAGCAAGAGGTTTTGAAAATAAACCTATAAGGAAAATAAAAAAAGAATACAGGGAAGAAATTGAGGCTGCTCTGCACTGAGGATATGGTACAGCTTTAAGTTAATCTGAGTATGGTCCAAAATTTAAGTGCTACTTTGCTTCAGATGGCAAGAACAGTGACAACACTGACACGGAGTGAAATGTAGGACAGTGAACGAGAACAAGTATGCAGAAATGGAAGTTACTACCATGGGGTAGAACCAAAGGTCGAAGAGCTCATTTCACCAAAGCCAGGGAACTAGACAGACAATCCCCAACCCAGACTGCTAAAAAGACGACCTGAAAGTCACAGGCCCAGTCACAAGGATTTTTAATAACTATCAATGCCTAATAATGACTATTATGCCTATCCCCTGTACAGGGAATAGCATGCACAGTGCTTATTACCCTTGGCTGAGATAGACCAATAATAACTGGAAGACATATACAGAAGAATTATGGGGATAATTAAGGGAATGGAGAGCATGGCTCACAAGGAGTTTACTTATTTAGCATATCAAAACAAAGGATATATAGCCTGGTATCTATCAATACATGCATGATAAACACTAGGGAAGGAAAAAAAGAGCTGAATGACAACACTGACATAAGAACACATGGGCATAAACTGCCCATGAATCAAATTATACAGAAATTAAAAAGTGGTTTCCCCAAATACTTTAAAAATGGCATTTGATCAGTTTAAAAAAGGTATTATAGGGACCTGGCTACCTGCAAGTGTTAGGGACTGGCCCCATCCATTCCAAGACCCCTAAATCTTTTTTTAACTCTAATCTAGACAAGTCTATATAGCACCTCCCCTCAGGGGATGTCCCAGCATTTTACAAACACTCCATAAACCTTGTAGTGATGCTTCTTCTCCACCCCCATTTCACATGATAGGGAAACTAAGGCGCGGGGGGGGGAGGGGGGGGCAAAACTACACGGCTAAAACCATGCAGCAAGTCAGTATGAGAATCAGGAAACACACCCAGGAGTCTTCATTTCTGCTCCCTCGCTATTCCATCAGATAATGCTTATATTCCCATTTGGAGCCAGAGGGCAGTTACAGGCACAGTGATTTCAGAGACATGACGACTGCATTTGGAGCTTTGGTTTGGGCAGACAAGAGACAGCACATGAAGAACAGAGCCAGCCCCTCAAGGCTTTGGGAAACGAAAGCAGTTTTGAGATGGGGTACTGATTTCTAGGAATAATAATTCAGAACAGAGTATGGGAGCTACACCATGACGTTGCATTGTATAAATAATTAGGGCAAATGGAAACTTCAGGGAGATTAAAGTCCTGAATTATCTTTGAAGAGTCTGAAACTAGATGCATTAAAATTATGTACCTAATCACAATCCTGATTGGCATTCCATGAGCAGTGTAGCGAGCCAATATTTTGCTGGCAAATTAAAAAAAAAAGAGTCCCATGACTCTCAATACTTGCTCTTACATGGAGTTTATCGTTAGACATCAACACACTTTACAGTAAATGCAGTAACATTATTTCATACTGCAGATTTGGGAACTGAGGCAGAGGGGAAGCAACTACCCTTACATCACCCAACAGGCTCATGGCAAAGAGGGAAATAGAACAGTGCTCAGTTGGCTTCGATATGTTAACAGCCTGGGACTCAGGAAAGCTGGGACATACCAGTCTTGTATGACCCTTAACAGACCATTTTATTTGCCGCAATATAACATTCCATTTGCCAAAGACACAACCATGACCATCATTCTTCCACTCTGCCCCCCAAGGATAAAGAGGATTGTGTACAAGATGACCAGATATAGTGGTGATGGGC
Source organism: Alligator mississippiensis (assembly GCF_030867095.1). Classification (NCBI taxonomy): domain Eukaryota; kingdom Metazoa; phylum Chordata; order Crocodylia; family Alligatoridae; genus Alligator; species Alligator mississippiensis. The sequence continues at coordinate 43,154,249 of NC_081835.1, forward strand.
TCCAAGCCACTCTGGCAATTTTAATTACATCAAATGGTTTTATTTAAACTGTGCAAACCTGCTTATTGCAGGGGAAGAACGGCTCATTCCAGGTTAGCATAAACCTTTGCCTGGTTGACTCAAGCTAAATTCATGCAAGGAAGGTAGATATCTATTTAAGAGCATTCACGTGGCTTTTTGCACCCGTTTAATTAAACAGATTTTAGGTCATCTCATTAATTCTACAAGTGCAGCTTTTCATAAGTCAGGTATGTACTACAGAGAGTGCTGCCAACTCCTGTGATCTGCATGTGAATCTCAGCCCCTGGCAGACATTACACTTCAGACATGTTTAACTGGCTAACTGTGTCTTAAGTAGCTGGCCACTTAATTTAATGAGTAATTAATCATTATTAATGGCATAATAAAATGAGGAATAAGTCACAAAGTTATTATACCAAATGTAATTTTGCAGGTTGGGGAACTGATTACACAAATGCGTAATCACTTGGTGTCTGGTTCCTATCATGCTGTAGCAGTTGTTGTGCCTGCCACTCTAAGAACAGCAGGCAGGCTGGGGTGTAGTGGGCAAGTGAGTTCAGACCCAAATAGGTGGTCATGTGACTGTAGGCAGCTGCCTGACTGGAGGATGGCTGGGCAGGGAGTGAATAAGCCCAGACCCTGGGAGCTGGGCCAGCAGTTGCATCTGAAGAGCTGGAGGAGCAGCATCTCCCACCCAAAAGACCGCAGCTGCTGAAACCTTTATCTGGAGGTTACAGTAGGAACTACAGGGATGGAAGAGGTTCCTATTGGTCCTGGGTAAGACCTGAAACTGCCTAAACAGGGAGGGCATTGATCTCTTTGGGTGCCCGGGAACCCTCTCCTGTTGCACATGCCTTTAATTGAACATCTGGCCTGTGCCCAGCCTCTAGAGCACAGGGAAGCCTTTCAAGACTCCCCTATGCAACATAGGCTTCAAGCACACCTAGGTTGATCAAGGATCCCAGCTGGGGAGCGCATGGTGCACTCCCATGGCTGGAAGCTCCGATCAGCTGATAAAGGCTCCCAGCCAAAGTCCAGGAAACAAGCTTGCTACTTGCCAGTGGAGGGGGAGCCCAGGATCAATGAGGTGATGAGATCTGATGTGGGATTCTATGACTGCACATCCTGCCATTAACGCATTGAAAACTATGACAGCTTGGCTGGACTTGCACCTGAAATATAAGTGACCAAATTTAAAACAGTGCATCTTGCACAAGAATGCAAGATCGTAACTGGGACCAAGCAAAATAAAGCAATCCCAACTGATCTGACCTCCTGTGCTAGTTGCAAATTACCCAATGTTTTATTATGCTAAACCATTCATAAATAACTGTGTATCCCTATTGGACCGTATCTTCCTTGTTAACATACCCTCCCTTGATTAAGGCACATTTCTCAGAACATTCAATGTTTGTCTGGGGTTCGCAAATGTCTCCACAGACCATCACTGGTGCAGAGTACTGTGGATTCTGCTCCACTGCTATAACAACTACCCAAGACAGTGTCCTGTGACTCAAGGTTCAGTGTGACACAAGGTTCAATGCCCTGAGGTTCAGTCAATCATTTGATTGGGGTGTAACTGATCAAAACTCTGGACTGATCAAAAGCTTGCAAAAACTAGTTTCACAACTGGATGACCCAAAACAGGATCGGAGCAGTTAGCAATTGTAATATGCTACCTGCTTTGTTCAGACTTTTAATGACCAACTACCAAAAGGAATGCTTTCAAGTGGTACAACTGAACAATATAAGGAGGAAACAGAGCTGCCAACAAAGTGTGCACTCCAAGAAAAAGAGAGAAATCATTGCAGCATAGTAACCTGCACCCAGCTGACTGCTCCCCAGAAGGGATACACACCCAGTAAAGGGCACAAAGACTGAAACCACTTCCTGCCTGCATCGGTGAGAGACACTCTCACAGCTAACAAACTAGGACTTTCGTAATAGTTCATTTACTGAATATTGGAACGAGTCTTTCTGTCATTTAGTTTTATAACTTGTGTGTGGTATAGTTATTAAAGCTTTTCTGTCATTAGTTGAACAGGGTGTTGTGTCAATCCTTAACTGCACTAGGTCTGAATTCCACTTTTGACAGCAACATGCATGCCATGGCAGGAAGCACAACTGTTAGGATGCCACATCAGATCCCATCACACCTTTACTTTAATGTTCATCAGGGACCTTAGTAATTGATGGTTTCTCTAAAGGTCCAGTGGCTGAAGTAGTGTGTGCACAAGTATCTCAACTTACTTTAAGGAAAGTAAGTGGTGAAAGAAAAGTGTGTGGTTCCCCCCCCCCCACAACACCTGAGCCAGGTACAGCCCCAAGCAGAAGGAGGAAGAGCCTCAAATCTGTCATCTTCAACAATCTCCTGATGTTTGACCATCTAACGATGGTGAAGCCAAGAGGTCAGGACTGTAATGGAAGACACCATGAGTTGCTGGCACCAGGGAATGCACTGCATCCCCACTCACTTCCTGGCACATCTACAGTCTTCACTATAACGTTAGCATTTGTGGCAAGGGCTGGGAAGCCTTATGTCTTCCCATTGAGCCGGGAGAGGAAGAAAGATCTGTTGTTTAAAATGTAAACTCAAGTCACAAAGGCTTCATTCACACTCCCCAGACTTGATCTGCATCCTTAATACTTCAAGGTATTTGTGTGCTGCCTGAACTCCTCTAGTAGTTTATCTTCTTTTCTCCTGGGGGATTCTGTAGTCCAGGCTAAGAGCATTTGTCACTAGGAGGCATGGATTTATGATAGCAGCTTTGTCACAGTGTGATATCCCAGAATGGCAGTGGAGGGACAAAGTTCCATCTACAAAACAGCTCAGAGTAACATGGCAGTGAGAGGATGCGATTATATGGACCAAAGCAAATATCATCTGTACTTGGACAAAGACTTAAGCTTGTCCCCTTCTGCTTCTAGTAGAGAGGGGCCCAGAACTGTTTTTGGCTTGTTTTATTCCCCATGTTAAGAATGAGTACAAACAAAAGGGCAGGCACAAGAGATCTGGATGATTAGACAATTCATGCCATCAGGAGAACCAGGAAAGTAAAACTAAGCACATGAGAAGGAGAGGGGATATTTGGTTAAAGCACTTCTTCACTCAGCACTTAAAGGTCTGGGTCTCTGATTAGGAGATAAGGTGCACTGGGCTGGGGTCCCTGGACCAGCTGGGTGATTTCAGATCTTAAGGGACAGAATGCATTTAGCTTGCTATCCCTCTTGATCTCAAATTGTTTGTAACAAGTCACTCAGGAGAAAAAAAGTTCCCCCATTTCCATTCTAATTAAATTAAATGGCTGCCTCATTCTGGACACAAAGCCAGAAGAGCCCACACTCATTACCACCACACTTATTTTAAAGGAAGCTAAATTGGGAGGATGAAACGTCAGTGACAGGCAGAATAACAGGAACTGAGGGGGAGGCATCTGGATGTCTCCTATTATAGGCAGAATCTTGGAATGAGTTTTCAAAGCAAGCAAACTCCAGCTGGGGGAGCTGCCTCTTATGCAACTGAAAGCAGGGGGTGGTGATGATAATGCAAAGAGAAAGGGGTTAGGATCTGTACAAGACCAAGCAGGGATTTCCTCACCTTAGTCCTAAATTTAAAAACCCCAAAGACTAATGCAGAATTTGATGGCAACAAAGCATTAAGGCTAAAGAATTATACTCTTAAACACAGGGATTTTCACTGTGAAAAACCTAACAGCAGCCATTTACCAGTAAAAGCAAGTATAGATATTTTGGCTTCAGCTAAAGAGTTAAATAAAAGAGTGCAGAGGTACAATTGGATACAGCTGCTGTGCCAGCTTCACTGTTGAATTAAGAGGGGGGGGGAGGAGGAGAAGGAGCAGGGGAATCAAGATCTCAGCCTTAACACTGCAATATCAATGCTTGCACTCAATATATTTCATGTCGTGAGACTTGCACACTAGGAAAATGAATGAATACTGGTAAATGGTCCTGATCTGAAAATACCTAGCAAGATTCCAAACACCATGCATTTTTTCCCCCTTCCAAGCTTTGAGGCTGCAGCTCTCATTCCTCACCTCCCGCCCAGCAGATGAGAATCCATCATCGGCTGTTCATTACATCGCCCTAACACCATCAGGGAAAAAAAGCACATCTTATGATAACCAAACTCCCTTCTGTTTAAACAACTGTCATTTAAAAAAAAATACACACAACCTTAAATGGCAGAGAAAACGTCAGCATCGGGCCTTTCCTTTCAACACTCAGCCAGCAAGGATGATACATCCTATGGGAATACACAACAGTGGAAGAAAATACAAGCCTGACACAGAAGAAAACCATTCTTCTTGTTGAGAATAATCATTCTTTGAGCAATTTTTCTATTATGCACAGACACTGGAGCCATTCAAAGGCTACAAAAGTACCATCCCGGGGAAAGTTGCCTATTACTACAGAATGAATCCCTGCAGCCCAGTAGCATTAGCTTGTGCCAAAGGAGCTTCTGAAAGTCAAGAGCAAAGATATACAGAGAGGGGTTCTTATTATTTCTTAGTAAGCTAACGGTTAGCTTACACATGCACCCCCTTTACTAAATAAACACACAGGAGCAGAAACTTATAACCAGGATGCCAGCTTGCTTAAGACCATAATACCCATGGGGATTTAGTATCGCTCACCGAGTTAATAACTTTGCTGACTTGTTATTATCCAAGTCAATTTATGGTTAGGAGCTTGCATTCTGAAAATTGACAGTTTCTCTGGGTTTTACCTTCTTTCTCCTCTGTTCAACTCTGTCTTTCTCTGAACTGTGCTGTAACTCAGAGGTCCTCAACCCCAGGTTGCAGCCCAGCACCAGCCCGCGAAGGGTTGGCTGCTGGTCCGCAGGAGGGTTGGCTGCCAGACCGGAAGTCCAGAAGTGACCGGCATAGTGCAGACCAGCAGCCCACCCTTTTTTATACTGAGTGTAAGAAGAGTGGGCTGCTGGTTCGCAGTATGCCGGTCACTTATGGTCTGTGGTTTGCTGGTCTGTGGTCTAAAAAATTTGGGAACCACTGCTCTAACTAACCTAGGCTGTGAGTCTGAAGGCATTTAAGATGGTACAGAGCACAAATCACACTGGAAATCGTTGGGACCTATGCTAACTCCATTAGGCATTTCTGAATATCATACTTCACTTTTTCTGGTCTGTATCTGCACAAATCTAAAACTAAACATTCACTAAAGAGTTTGTACCAGTAAATAGACTTAATTTTTTTAAACTGTGCTAGGTTTTTTTAATTTAGACTTTAGATTTAACACCAAAAATCTCAGTGATGTCAGATCAGAGCTAAACACAAAATATGGTCTAGTCCTCAAACTCAAGCCTACAGATGCTCTTTTCTTGAACACAGAGGTCCTGTCCTTGGCTGCTACATGCCCCAGCATGCAACCGTTCATTTCCATTCAATGTGGCACAAGCTCTACGCTAACACCAGAAGCATCTTCAGGAGCATCTCTGAATAGAAGAGAAAGGCAGCTACACCTTGCTCTATTAGACAGGAACTAAACACAGCTTCCCATCAGGGTGCCCCACCTCCCCTGGGCAGTTTCGTAATGATAGCATTGTGTTCCATCCTCCTGCCATGTGCCAGGGTATGCACTGGTTTCCAATGCAATGTAGACAGCATCTCACTCCATAGGCATCAAGTATCCATTTGCCTGGTGAGGAGCAGTTAATTCTTCTGGGCAGAGGTTGCCTGATATTAAAGGGAGGCCACTCAGAGCAAATCAGAGAGAATTTGCAGATGGGCTTAATGTCCCTGTAGTATGTAGCCATCTCTGAGTTCAGGGACTCTCCAGACAAATGCTTTCACCAGGCCAACAAGCCTTTCCACTCCCTGCTTCCTTGATTGGCATAGCAGGTGTCCCATTGCTCTGAGAATTCTCAGGTGAAAGAAAAAATGTTTACAGAGGGCAGCTGGGGCAAAAAGTTTATGACCCACAGGCTCCTGAGCCTGGTGCCAGATGAGGGACTGGGAACACTGTCCAAAGACATATTAACATTTCAGCACTTGGGCTGGGAAAATTAAGACTAAGTCTGGGGTGTCAAACTTGCTTGCACCCCCAAACTGGATCTGGGCCATGGGGCTGATCCTGGGCTGAATCCAGACTCAGTGGCAGGGTCTATTAAAAACCCTCAAGGCAGCACAGTGGGTAGCAGCTGTGACTTGCCCACTCCACCCCTCCCAGACACCAACATATGTCCACACAATCAGGGCTCCGATAGAGGGGAAGTATCACCTCCTTGGACCTATTCGTCATGCATCTGCTGAAGCACGATAAAGTGCCATTGGCTTTTCTGATGGCTTCATCATACTGCCGACTCATGTTCATCCTGGAGTCCACTAGGACTCCAAGATCCCTTTCCACTTCCGTGCCACCCAGCAGTCATTCCCTAGGCTGTAGGTGTGCTGGACATTTTTCCTCCATAGGTGCAGCACTTTGCATTTCTCCTTGTTGAACTGCATTCCTTGTTCAACTGCATGTTTTCTGCCCACTTGTCTAACCTGTCCAGGTCTGCTTGCAGCTGTTCCCTGCCCTCCGGCGTGTCCACTTCTCCCCATAGCTTTGTGTCATCTGCAAACTTGGACAGAGTACATTTCACTCCCTCGTCCAAGTCACTGATGAAGACATTAAAGAGTATCGGTCCAAGGACCGAGCCCTGCGGGACCCCACTGCCCACACCCTTCCAGGTCGAAACCGACCCATCCACCACAACTCTCTGGGTGCGACCCTCCAGCCAATTCGCCACCCACCGGACTGTGTCGTCATCCAAGTCACAGCCTCTTAACTTGTTCACCAGTATGGGGTGGGATACCGTATCGAAGGCCTTCCTGAAGTCTAAGTATACGACATCCACTCCTCCTCCTGTGTTCAGGCGTTTCGTAACCTGGTCATAAAAAGAGACTAGATTGGTCAGGCACGATCTGCCTGCCATGAACCCGTGCTGGTTTCCCCTTAGCATAATTCGTCCTGCCGGGCTCTCGCATATGTGAGCCTTGATAATTTTTTCAAAGACTTTGCCAAGGATGGAGATGAGAGTGACTGGCCTATAGTTGCCCGGGTCCTCCTTCCTCCCTTTCTTGAAAATGGGGACCACATTGGCCCTTTTCCAGTCCTCCGGGACTTGGGCCGTGCACCACGAGCGTTCAAATATTCCCGCCAGTGGCTCTGCAATGACATCAGCCAGTGCCTTCAGCACCCTCAGATGGAGCTCATCTGGGCCTGCCGACTTAAAGGCATCCAGTTCTTCCAAGTGACTGTGCACCACCTCAGGGTCTACGCATGGAAGTCTGGCGCCTTGCTGCTGCCTCTCTACAACCCCAGTGAGAGACTTGTCGTGCCCCTCGCTTAGGAACACTGAGGCAAAGAACTCATTGAGGAGTTCAGCCTTGTCCCCCCTATCTGTCACCAATTGTTTCTGCCCATTTAGCAGGGGCCCTATTCCTCCCTGGGCCTTCCTTTTACTCCCTATATATCTAAAAAACAATTTCTTGTTGTCTTTTACTTGGGTTGCCATCCTCAGCTCCATGGTAGCTTTGGCCTGTCTAACTGCCTCCCTACAAGCACGAGCAGAGGAGGTATATTTGTCTTTGGTGATCTCTCTCTGTTTCTACTTTTTATGTGCTCCCCTTTTGGCCCTTAGGCTGCCCTGGATTTCTGCGGTCAGCCAGGGAAGCCTCCTGGCCCCTTTCCCTCTTTTACCCCGCACGGGGATTGTCTCGCTTTGTGCCCGAAGAATCGTTTCCTTAAGGCACAGCCACCCTTCTTGGGCTCCCATCATTTCAAAACTCCTACTCTGCAGTGCGTCCTTGACTAATCGCCTGAGTTCATTTAAATCAGCTTTCCTAAAGTCTAGTACTTTCACCCTACTAGTTACCTTACCCACTCGACATCTTATGGTGAATTCTATTATTAGGTGATTACTGTCCCCCAGATGGCTACCAATCTGTAGGTCCCCTACCATGTCATCCCCCATTGCCAATACCAGATCCAGTAAGGCATTCCCCCTAGTGGGACCATGCACCTCCTGTGTCAGGTGGAGGTCCTGTACACAGGTTAGAAATCTGCGTGAGCGGTGGGACTTTGCCGTCTGTCTCCCAGCAGATGTCTGGGTAGTTTAGGTCCCCCATGACTACCGCCTCTTTAGCTTTTATGGCCTCTGAGAGCTGCCTCAGGAGCCCCGCATCTATTTCTTCCCCTTGATGTGGGGGTCTGTAGCAGACCCCTACCACCAAATCCCTTTCTCCTTGCCCCCCATGTAGCCTAACCCACAATCCTTCTACTTCCTCATCCTTGGATTCCGTCTTGATGAGGGTTGACGTATATTGCTCATTGACATAGAGCGCAACCCCTCCCCCTTTTTTCCCCACCCTGTCCTTTCTGTACAATCTATAACCCTCAATATGTACTGCCCAGTCGTGGGACGAATCCCACCAGGTTTCCGTTAGCCCTACTAAGTCGTAGGTGTTTTGTGCAAGCAGGAGCGCTAGTTCATCCTGCTTGTTTCCCATGCTCCTAGCATTAGTATATAGGCACTTATATATATATGGGGAGTCACCAAAGTCTGCCAAGGACAGATAAAAAGCAGTGAAAAGTGACCCTCGGGGGCGCCCTCGTGATCTCCAACTTGACCAGCACCCGACCTGTCCAGCCAGAAGGACCAGCCGGCGACCCCCTTCTGGAGGATAACACCACGCTGGAAGAAGCCTCAACTGGCCATCGACGGTAGACTCCAGCACCTGTGGGATAGGTATAACTGACTCTTGTAGCTCGCTACTGTGTGTGTGTGTGGGGGGGGGGGGGGGGGAGGGGGGAACCAGCCCCAAGGTTTATGATTTAACTTCATTATGGTGTTTCAATCCACCTAATAAACTAGAATTTTAAGGATCCCGAGTTGGACATTTGTAGCCAACAGCTGCTGCTCTCACTTGCTTAGGCATCTGCACCAAAGCTTAAATCAGAAAAGGTGGTCCCCAATGATAAAGGAACTGGGACACTGAAATAAGATAGGGTATTCTGTATACCGGCCACTTAGGACTTGTATAACTTCCCTGGAAGACTAGTATAAAGGTAAGATATGATGATAGCAATTTAAATTCACATGTGTTGCACTCCTTGTGTGGATGCTTTTAGGATCCAATAAAAAACAAAGCAAAACATGTTGACACTGAGTAGTTGCCATCTATTTTGTACACCAGTGTAAGTTATACTGGATGCAGAGTGGACAGATGACCACTTTTCCTGAGGTAACTGTATACAACATGCACTGTCACACATTTTTGCTGCTAGTTGGTAGGGGAGCAGGTAACAAAATCATAGAAAATTAGGGTTGGAAGGGGCCTCAGAAAGTCATCTAGTCCTACCCCCTGTTCAAAGCAGGACCACCCCCAACTAGATCATCCCAGCAGAGATTTTGTCTAGCTCAGTCTTAAAAACCTCCAAGAATGGAGATTCCACAATTTCTCTCAGTAACCTGTTCCAGTGGTTTACTACCCTCCTACCTAGTGAGAAAGTTTCTCCTTTGAGCAAACAGCTACTTGATAGGGAGCTGTGAATCTATGACACAAACAATGGTACTATTTAACCCTGGTGAAGTTTACTAGTTATTTTTCCTGGAATAATTCTACGCCAACTTGAGTTCCACCAGTGCCTGGTTATAACCGAACTGAAACATTCAGTTCATTCAGTTGTCTCGTCCCATCCTGTCCCATCCCTTCCATGTGCACCCCATGTAAAGACCAATTACATGAATGTAAAAAAAGTCATGTGTGTGTTCAGTGTCCTGTATAAAACCCGAGTCAATATTTAAAAAGGCAAATCAAGGCATATAGCTCCCCATCTGAAAGCTCTCCCTGGAATCCCATGAACTGCAATGTTGGTCTGATGATACAACTGCAGTGCAACACCATTAGAGCATACAAGGCACTGGGTACGGCCTTCAAATGAAGTCCCATTCTATCAGCAGATGCTCAGCCCCAGGAGAGGTAGAAAAAAGCACATTCTGTCACTCCCTGGGATGATCTGGGGGGAGATGTAATCAAGTCCAGCTCCCCTAGAAGGGCAGGTTCAAGCAGCACTCCCATATGGTAGATAGTCCTTAGAGGTTCCCCTGAAATAATCCCCAAGCAGCATTTTCACATCAATTTTCTTAGAGAAAAAAATTATTTAGAGCACTTTAAGGACCTGCCAGGGGTCAGACTGCACTTGCATTATATTTGCTCTGCAAAGGGGCTTAGGTATGATTGAACATCAGGCCAAAATAATCACCCAACAACAGGGCACTGGTTGGAGAGTAATGACATTCCAGCTTGATTGGGACCTCCTGTCAGCAACACAACACTATGGCTCCCAGAAGCTCAAAATCATGGTGGAGAGGAAAGAAGACTTTTCTGGGTGAAGAGCCTCCATTGGTTGGGGTGGTCATTTCAGTTCAAATCTACATCCTCTCTCTACCAGTGGATCCATAAAAGAAACATGGAGGATAGGGGAATTTGTTGCCTACTGTCAGCTCAGTATCATGGGGGAACCCTTCTACCTGCCATTCCCCAAAGCACAGACTGCAGTATACATGATCACGGCAGAGTGTATACAAGCATCAGGTATAACTTAGCTGCCTGGATGGTTGCAACCAAGCCAAGGGCAACTCAGGTTACCTGGGTAATGATCCAGTGTGCCTGAGGATATATCCCATGGCTCTTTGTGCTGAGATACTCTAGGATTCTTTACCAATCAATGCCAACTTTAGGAAGCTTTGTCTGGCCCTTGGGTAAAGTTGTTGGAAAGTACTGAAGTGATTTCATTTGCATCTTCACTGCAGATCAAAGAGGTCCCAGCCCAAAATTAAACTAGCAAACTCAAGTACCAGTAGCCACAGACTCAGAGCTAAAATGTGGGCTGCAGAACCTACCAAAGAAACTAGGTAAGCAAGACCAGTGTAAAGCTAACTTGCATATTTGTGTATAACATAGTAACCACTACAGTGTAGACATACTCTGAGACTTTCCTTGGGAATTGTCTACTTAAAATCCTAACACTGAGCTTGCCATGTCTCTCATTAGAAGCTGGGACAACCTCCGATTTCCAGACAATTAGCCCATCCTATACATGGGTACTGGAGAGATGCACACATTATAATTAGAGAGAGAAACTGAAGAACTGTTGATGAAAACTGTATGCTGGCCCCAGCTGTCCATTTCTCCCTTCCTCTCTCTATTGATTAAAATAAATGGGAAGTTGGAAGCCTTCCCTTACAAGCTCAGATGGTTTATTCTAAGAGCATTCTCAACAGAACCACTGTTCCTGGGTGACATGCTGAATGGTCCCAATGCTCAGACCCAGGGCTTGCAGTCTGGGATCCTGTGCAATTTAGGGAACAGACTGCTTGCTACAGCAGGAGAGAATCTGAGGATTTAGAGTTGGAAGCCACATCAAAGCAGCAGTCAGGCTTCCCCAAAGGGGAGTGGACGTAAGCATGCTGTTTCCAGTGGGGAGTTTCTCTCTGTGGTTGTTCTAATGGAGAGCACTGGGATTCAAGCAGATTAGGGCATCCAGATTTCCTTTCCAAAACAGAGTTCTGTTTTCTGTACTGTGCACTCATCCCTGCCACCACCCCTGAACAGCAGGAAGTTATTCCATGAATACAGAGCCATGGTATCCTAGAACGACCCCAAGCCTTCCATGTAAATAAGATGCATGGCATTTCCTGAACATTTTTAGACTTTTCCTGCCAATGCAGGACTCTGTGTTGGACCTACTGTGTCAGTCAAACCCCTACTTCTTGTCTAAATATGTGCCTCTATTTACATGTCCAAGAGGATCTACAGAATTAGGTTGTCCTTAGGAAGGAAACATATAACCAGCCATAACTTTGCTCCTAAGCTGAGAGGATATAAGCTCCCACTACTGTGATTAAAAATTTCCCCTTCTTGAAATAATAAGACCTAGCTCTTATTGCCCACTAGATCTCAAAGTGCTTTAGCACATACTTTTCCCCTACTTCAAACAAATGGAGAAACTGAGGTACTGAAGTGTCAGTGAAGTGCCTAAGGCCACCCAGTAGACCAACAGCACAGCTGGAAATAGCAACCAAAGAGTCTAAGGCAGTGGTTCTCAACCCACGGCCCATGGGCCACATGCAACCCAATCAGAACACTGCTGCAGCCTATGTGACACCCTATTTAAAAAAAAAAGTAAAGACTGACGTCTGTGGTTTGTTAGAGCCAGGGAAAAAAACGTGGGAAATGGCGGGGCTCCCCTTACAGGCTGGAAGGTTTCCAGTCTGCAAGGGGCTGCTCAGGGCTGGGGGGAGTGGGGAGAGACCGATCAGAGGAAGGGGACACCACATGCATGTATGTGCGCAGGCACACATGCACATGGACGCCAGGCAGCATGGAGAGCAGCTCCTGCAGCTCCATCCAGGTAAGTCTATGTAGTGGGGAGGGAACATGGCAGATTGAGACTACCACAGTGAGGGAGATGGGGAGTAGAGTTGGGCAAGACAGGGCAGGAGCTGGGGGCACTGCCCAGCCTGGTGGTACATGGGTACTGGGGCCAGAACGTACGGCCACAGGACCTGGCTGGGGACCACAGAGCCAAAGGCAGCTTGTCTGGGGGGCAGCAGGAGGGCTGGCTCCCTGCTGCTGCGTGCATTCCTGGGGAGAAACACATGGGGCAGGACATGCCCCCCAGATGTGTGTGCAGGCCAGGGGTGGATGTGGGCTGCTCACTGCAGGCTCAGGACGCCCCTGAGCCTCTATTGCAGGCAGGGGCCTCCACAGCAGAGCAGGGTGAGGAGGCTCAGTGATGATGCCGGGAGCCCCTCACTGGTCATACTGCCATGGCAAAGCACCCCCTTTATGCCTGGCAGCAGTGGGGGCCACAACTCCTTCCTGCCACTGCTGCCAGGCGGGCAGGGGGCACCTTGCCAAGGAGGTGTAGCCAGCACGAGGCTCCCGGCAGCAGCAACGAGCCTCTTAATCTGCCAGCACTGGGTCCTGCCCACTAGGCCATGGAGGCCCCAGGGGGAGGACTGCAGGGTGGGGAACCCCAAGTTCACAGTGGGCTGATTGCAGGTGCCCCTCCCCCCCACCAGGGATCAGGTGCTGCTGTGGAAGGGCAGGGGGCTGTGGGCCCTGGCCCTAGTCCTGTAGCCCTGGTGGCCCCCACTCAGCTGTGGGGGGTGCAGCCCACAACACAGAGCTGCAAGTATGGCCCACTATGGCAAATAGGTTGAAAACCACTGATCTAATGGTATGAAAAGATGTCACGAATTGAAGCAGATCATCTGTGGTGGGGTGTGTCCTGCTACAGTAAATCCTCTTCACTGGACAAAATGCATAGCGTCCATTGTCTCGCGTCAGGGCCCAATCCTGTGTGGAACCAGACAAGCTCACCACGTGTCCTGGGCAATCTCTGGGGCCTATGTTTGTAAGCAGGGAAACCCCAGCTTTCACTTGGCACATATCTCTGTAAAACAAAAAAGCCCAGGCAGGCTCCCCCAGGGTTTTAGGAGCCTAATTCTTTGCAGGAATTCCCAGGCTGACTGTTCTCCCACCATAAAGCTAACAGACAACTACCACAATAAAACATCAGAAACTATTACCACCTTTGTAATAATCACAAATTCTGGGCATTTGTGGCATGACAAGGAGTATGGACATCAGTTTCCTTGGCCTTTATGCCACCATAAAAATGTTATGATGGCAAAGGCAATGTCCATTTCCACCTCAAGTCCCAGCCAATTGATCTACCCTTTAAGTTGCACTAAGTGATCCCAGATCTTTGCTGCATAGGCATGTCAAGCAAGGAAGACTGCCCCATAATATAGGCAATAGTCTGAGACTTGACAGATCTGGGCTCAATTTCCAGCATGACCTCAGGCAAGTCACTGTATCTCTGTGCCTCAGACTCTCAGACACAGGAAGAGCCACCCTTTCTTTCAGCTACTTCTGTCTCCTTAGGCTGGGAGTTTTAACAGGAAGGGCACTTGAACTTGAACTGTAGTTGGAATCTGACACATCAACCTCTTGGGCACCTTCAGAAACCCCTGGCTTAGGCAGTAAGTCCTCATGGCAAAGTCACTTCATGCTACATGCCTCTAGAGCATTAAGCATAAGGGAATTCCTGATGCCAAAAAATAAAAAATAAAAAAAATAAATCAACATATGGTATTACAACAGTACCAAATAAGCTACTTGTTACAGTCTTATGCACACACATCTGGGTCACATTCACAGGTTTGTCTAAGATTCTTGTGGTTGATTGTTAAACTTCAGCCCAGGAACCTTGGTACTTCTGTGCATCTAACTCCCATAGTTTCAAGAGAGAGGAGTTCAGTGCCTAAAACACTTGTGAATCTGGACAGATGAGCAATATAATTGCTACCCAGATTTCACTCCATGGTAAATGTACACCATAGTAAGGAGTGGACACAGGACCAGCAATCTCAAGCTAGGTGCATGAACTAGGTGCCATTTCAGCACCTGGCCACTGAGGTAGGGGGAAGGAAGTAGAGTGGAAATCAGTTTGCCTTGCACACAGGGCTACCTGAGAATGAAACCAATTACAAGAGCAGCTGCAAATTTACACCTGGTGAGACCCTCCTCACTTTCCAAGGAATAATTTTGCTGTGGTACAATGTTACTTACACTGGATCTATATTATGTGTCCACTCCACTTTTATCCCAGTGTAAACAAGTTGTGTACCTTATGTGCTCTCTTAAGCAAGCAAAGGGAAAATAGTGTTTGCCTAATCTGTACACATCAAAAGGCAGACAGTCAGCCTGTTGCTAAGCTAGGACACACTGGCACAGAGGAACAGATAAAGTGTTCATTTGGGCTGTTCTCTCGTTATAGGGACAGAGTTAAGGGCAGCTGCCTGTTGGTCTATAAGGTCCCAAGATGTACAATACATAAGGGTCAGGCATGGTCTCAGCTTTTTGAAGGTTTCTCAATGGCCTACATCAGACTCCCACCTGTGAGTAGAATTTCTTCATCTCCTTAGTTACAGTAACAGGAGGGTGATGACTCCCAAACCCAAGCTGACAGCTGTATCATCCATTTACGTAGAAGCAGTTTTGATCCAAGACAAGCAAAGGGTGCCCATTTTTTCAATGTTTGCTTTTTCTGCGTGGTGACAGCAAAACTGACTGGCCTTGTAAGCAAAGCTCCATGATACAAACCAAACAGCATCATCAGTATCTGCAAGTCACTTCCTAAGGAGTCAAAAAAACCACCCCACAAGAGTTTATTTTCTTACTCAAACTAATTTATGACGACACAGGGGTGCTGTAGAGGAAGAATTTTCAGCTTGCAAACATGCCGACTTGGAGAGAGTTCCCCAAAACCAAGTATTCTGGCAGCCTTTGGAAGAACTAATCAGAATGAGCATATACAAACTTTAGAGCCAACAACTGCCTCCACCTGGAGGGGCAATTCTGGGTTAGTTCCGAAGAAGACTACAATAAATTTCCCTGTAATTGTATCCTTGTTCTTTTGGAGAAGAGACTCAGGCTCAAGTAAAATTCTATGCTGTTGGTCTACATCACCATCATGGGATGCACCCTTCAGGAGCAATATTTCCTCTGTGCAGGAAAGTGTAGTTCTAACTCCACAGCAGGATAGTAAAGCAAGACACCCCAGAAAAAATGCATGCCCAGAACTGTTACATTTACCACATACAGGAAAATACAAGATCAACAGTGAGTGAGAGCCCAAGACCCTGTCCACAGGTAAAGACCAGGCCCCTCAACAACTGCTAGTTCTGCTGCCTGGTTATACTTGTGCTATTGTTAATTGCAGATCACTGTTTGCACATGCTTGGCTGTGGCTCTTTCACTATAGAGTTGTAAAGCTGAGCTCTCTTGGGACTTGGCCAAAGCTGTGCTGCAAGGACACTGAAGTGTTACTGCATGTTTTGGCCCTGGAAAGACCCATCTTGGCTGTTCAGCCTGAGGATGTCCTCACAAGCTGTCACTCTCAGCATCCCTAATGTTCTCCAACTCAAACAGAAGAAAGGCTTTGAAGAAAATGTGCTAACTGCCTGCCAGCACTTGGTAGGCTTCACACTGACATCCATCCAAACAAGTCTGACAAAACAACTCTAGCCCCTGCAAGCTCTTCCTGACCTTCAAATATTTCTTGCTGGACTTCAAAAGAAAGAAGAGTTTTCTTGGAAGGTGGTAATGAACTTGAATTTCTCTTTATCAAAGCCTTTGCTCAAAACAGAAAAAAAGGGAATGGTAGAATAAGCCAATCCCCCATGGAAGATCCTTTGCTGCACGACATTTGCTGCTCGTGAGTTCATGCTGCAGAACAAGAAGAAACACATACCTTTCTCAGGGCACTTCACATTTTATACTGCACAGACAAACTTGGGCAGCTGAAATTTAAGGAAGGAGCTATATTAAATTAATCACCATAACATGTTAGATCATATCAAGTAAACAGCATGAATGCTAGAAAAAATGTTTATTTAAATGTTTATATATACACACAACCCAGCATTTTTCAACCGGAGACCTAAAACCTAGCCTACTGACCCCATATTTAGGGAACAAGGGGATACCCTTATTTTCAAGAGGGCTCAGCAAATAAGTCTTCTGGTAACTTTTGTGGGATTCAAAGGTGCTGAAAACTTCACGGAAAGCATCTAGCTTTTCTGGTAGGCACCTTAAATAGGGATTTTCAGAGCTAACCCTTAGACACTAGATTTTGAAACTATTGAGCTATATATACACACATGCTCCCCTTGTAGGCTTAAGTCTATACTGCATGGGCTATAGAAGAAATACAAGGAAAGACAAGAGTCCAATACCAATGGACGAGTATAAAACATTGAGACAAAGTTAGTCAGAATGATGGACTGTTGTCTCAACACACTGGCACCTTATTCTGTCAAGTTCTCTGTAGGCTTTACAAGGAAGGAGTTTTATGAGGGGATTGGAAAGACAACAATGAGAAGTCTGTTGGGATCCCCCTCTTCCCCAAGGGCCAGCACAGGAAAGAGCACAAAGCCTTTGTTTGAAAAATCAAACAAGTGGGCAAAGGAGGCTGGTGTCACAGAAGAAGCTAATGCTGAATAGAAGAGGATGGATGGAGGAGACAGGCCAGGACTGAAGACAAATAACAATGCTGGATGTGACAGAAGCACATGATAGCCAGCAGAGCTCCTCCCAGCCCTCTCAGCAGGGCCTCAATGCTGTAGCTTCTTTGCTGCTTTTTGAAGAATGACTGTGAACCTGATGCTAGAGACACACCCAGGAACCAAGGGGTACCTATACATGTGCCCAATGCCTGTTCTGACATGTTCTAATTAGAATGGGTTGGAGCAGACTCAATTAAAAGAGTCTGCTGGAGCATGCTAATTAGCATGCTCCAGCAGCCTCGACATCACATCTATTCAGCATCCCTGTGTTTCAAAATGTCAGCAGAGGTGTCATTTTGAAGTGCAGGACACTGAATACACAAGACACTACAGGCACTTTAATTAGCACATATGTCAAGAGCCGCTCTAATTAAAGTACCTCCTCCCAACCCTGAAGCATGTGTGAAGATGCCCAGCTGCAGGCAGTATACACTTCTTGTGTTGGTACACCTCCGGAAGGACTTAGAGCAACTGGCTCTGCTGGCATGAGTGAGAGTTCAGTGTCCAGAGCACATTCAGATTCTGGCTCATGCCAAGATGGCTAGTGCAAAAGACACCTACAGTCTGGTCTCTGAATAGGCCCTGGAGGACAAAGGTCTTGCCACTAAGGTTAAACTCTGACACTCTAGCTCTGCAACTGCTTTGTTTATAAAAGCAGGTGGCCACACCCCATGCAAAGCAGGTCATTTAAAAAACCATGTTCATACCAGCACAGCCACCTGGGATGCTGGCCACAATGACACAGGGGAAAAGCAGGATAGCTACTGCATGTCCACAGCTCCTGGCTTACACCTACCTGGACACGCAGGAAAACAACTGTTGACTGAGGGAGCAGAGGGAGTGCTGATGGATTAAGAAGTGACCCAGAGATCAAAGAATGGAAGGCAAAGCATTACCACTACTACAGCCTGATCCTGAAATCACCAGGAGCTTTACTGTGGCCTCTAGCCAGCTCCAGGCCAGAACCGTGGGGACCTTAAATAGCAGACATCTCTGCTTGACAGAGGATAAGCATTTATTCCTCTCCCCTCACCCTCTTCCTATCAGAGGTTCTGGGACACCACCAGCCATGACTCCCATTTATTGTAACAAAGTAATTAGTCATCCCTGGGACAATCTGTTCCCATACACTTCTGGTAGGGAGACAACGGGGGAAAGACCAAACCAAAGAGTCCCCTCCTTCACTGAGACCATAGTTAATTTACAGATCCGCCATCCATCAGGGTGTTTCAGATGGTTTGAACTGAAGGAATAAGGAACTGTGTGGAAGCAGGGAGGGACTCAGAGCCTCCCCCAGGCTGCCTGATGGCTTGGCCTCCTGGGGACGGAAGATGCCAGGCACGAGGCTGCAAAATGAGGAAATGGTTTTGAAACATCCTTCTTTCTAGTTGTGCTCTCACTCAGCAGGGGCCGTTGCTAGTGCAGCTCCGACACCCTAAAGGGAAGTAACAAGTCCTGATTTGCAAGCATACCTTCTCCAGAGAATACCTGGAAAAAGCTATTGCTAAAGAGTTGATGTCATTCAAGCTGTGTCCAGCCAGCCACCTCCTTCCCTCTCCTAATGGACCCATATTCTTTGTACCCTGCAAGTCATTAAGCAGCATGCCAAAGATGAGATGTGCTGGGGTACTCTCAGGCAGGGCTGCCAACCTAAGAACTTATGGACCCCCCCACCCACAACTTCTCCCCCACCCCAGCACCGCAGCTCCATCTGGCTGTGTGGCCCAGCGTACCTTCAAGGGGAGAACTGACCAGCCCCAGCAGGCAGACAACAGCCAGGACATGCAGCAGCAATAGCATATGGCTCAAGTGAGAGGGTAAAGGGAACTATGGAGCCTCCTGAGAGCCATAAAGCCCTTACATAGCTCCCTGCAAGGCACAGAGCACCACTCGTACTCAAATGTGAAGTGGTGCTGCCGTGCTCTCTCTGTCCAGGGACGCTTGCATTCCAGTTCTATTGCAATGAGATGACAGATTTTTAAACAAGTGGCATTCACTGTTTCTGCATCTTTAATGGATGGCTTTTTAAATGGAATTTACAAGGTAGGGGGGGTTTAATGTCCTTTTTCATGGACTGCCTGTAAATTTATGGGCAGGTGGTAACCCTGCCACTAGGTACAAAGTCCATATGATCCCCACTGGAAAAAAGAAATGTATCACTCCATCTCCTCTGCATGGAGAAGAAAGAGCATAAAAACCCCTTGGTAATGTCAGGCTTACACAAAGGAAAGGCCTGCCCACTGTTCTACCTCTCTCTGGGTTACCCTGCCAACAACCCCACTCTAAATTCATTAAACAAATTAGCAGTTCGTTTGTGAAACAGAATGCACGAGGCAGTGATGTGCTTCTGTTCCAAGAACAGCCATTAGAGCCAAGCAGCAGAAAGCTGGTTACTAAGATGCCTTGAGCTGAGGCACTACTGGGTCTGGCTGTGTTAACAGAGAGCCTTGTTTGAAGACCAACTTGAAAAAATCCATTGCAACATGGCAATGACTTGCAAATCCAAACCCTGCCAGCCCACTGCAAACCAGCAGCTCTAGAACATGGGCAAAGGACATGGTCAAATCAGGCCACAAAACAACAGTAAAATGACAGGGGTGTAGGTTTTAGCTGTGTTTGTCTAAGGACATAGGCAGACAAGGTTCTTTCGGTGAATCTAATATCTTTTCTTAGACCAACTTAAATAGTTGGAAACATTTTTCTTAGCAAGCTTTCGGGTTTAAAAACCCTTCGTCAGGCTAAGGAAGCATCTGCAGTTGATAAGTGTATATACCAACTGCAGATGCTTCCTCAGCCTGACGAAGGCTTTTTAAACCCGAAAGCTTGCTAAGAAAATTTTTTCCAACTATTTAAGTTGGTCTAAGAAAAGATATCAGATTCACCGAAAGAACCTTGTCTGCCAGTAAAATGACTGCATCCAAATATATTCAAGAAGAGACTGTTCTGTTCTAGCACTCAAGGAAGAGGAGCACATAGTTGGAGGTGGGACTTTCTCTGGCTAGCTGGAAGTAAGGAAAGGCTGGGATTCTGAGAGGAAAGAGATTTTGAAGCTCATGGCTGTTCTCAGATCAGATGAACAAGGGTGTGCATTTAGGGAAGAGAAGCAGAAGGCTCATTTGGTGCAGTCCACTCAATGGAGGAGGGAGGAGCAGCTGGGGAAACTGCCAGCAATATGCAACTTTACTGCAAAGTGTTCAAGGCACTTTACAGAGTGGGGGGAAGCTACGATGTTATATAGAACGTAGGGCTTGTGCTTTGCAAGGGGTGTGGGAAATTCACAATTATGATGGTAACAGAAGCAGTGGCTGCTCAACCTTTTGGTGGGGGAGAAAAAAAAAAGAAAAAAAATTGAACTCAAAATGACTTGCCCAAGTTCACAGGGTGTTTTAGTGGCACAGTCATGATGCCTATTACTGGATTCTAACCTTGGGGATGGGCCGGGTCATAACCTTTTGCCTATAGAAGAAAGAATCTCAAAGCAGAGGCTCAGACTCAGCTGTAGGGAGAAATTATCTGAAGTTCAGAAAGAACGACTTGCAATCATGATAGCTTTCACTGCTTGTCTGAAGAAAGTAAATGTAAATGCAATAAATTCAATTTATTGCAGCTCTGGCACATCAACACTTGAGACACAAGTTTGCAAAATGAGCAGGGTGGACTGATTTAAATCAAAATGACTCAAACCATCAATGCTAATCACAATTCAAATCAGCAAGCAGGAAATGTTAAAGCAGGGGTGGGCAATTATTTTGGGTGGAGGGCCGCTTATGGAGTTTTGGCAAGCCATCGAGGGCCGCATAACAGGCAGCCCAGGGCAGATAAACGTTAATTTTCTAAATTTTTTAGGGGCCCTGCGGGCCGGAAAGAATACCCTGGCGGGCCGCATCCAGCCCACGGGCTGCATTTTGCCCGCCCCTCCCTTAAAGTCATCAGTTTTAAAAACTCATCTTACCACTTATACTTTTTAGCTATTTACCTAAAGAATGGCTGATTTTCATTGGCTTCTACAGAAGGCAGGGCAGTGCAGCATCTCAAACTAACTCATTCAGAGGCAGGAGCTTTCATAAGCTATACCCTACTTCAAGGGTCAGCAACCCCTGGCGCAAGTGCCCAGCACGGCACGCAAGGCCATTTTGCTGGCCTGGGCTCTAGGCAGCTGCTGTTAGCCATGAAGTCCAGCCTGCTCCCAGCAGGTGACTGGGAGGCTGCAAGCCCTGCCATGGTTGACAGCAGCTACCCAGAGCTTGGGCCAGCTGCAGCCAGGAGGCTGCAAACATCTGCTCCCGGCTCTGGCATTAGCGCCATACCAGCAACTGCACGTGCACCTTGGAGCAGACTTTGTCCAGTGGCTCAGCTCCATGTGCCTGCGCATCTGGTCCTGTGTGTGCACACGTGTCTGGTCCTGTGTGTGTTCTGGTTCTCTGAGTGCATGTCTCTGGTTCTCTCTCTCTCCTGTCTCTTTTTTCTCTCTCATTGCAACATGCTCAACAAATAAGGAATACACAACAAAGGCAACGTTTATGATTATTAAATATACTAATATGCAGTGCATCCTGCCATGTACACCCCCCACCCCCCCACCACACACACACTTTTGTTTTTCTGGCATGCCGGCACTCTGGCATCTTCCAAGGTAGACACTGTGGTTTTTTCGGCACTCTGGCCAAAAAAAAAAACAAAAAACCCAAAACCGTAGCCTACCCCTGCTGTACTCCATCAGATGCTATGAACAACTAACTACCTCTCTCTATTACTAGCTATTGTTGTTAGCTGGAAGAATACACATTTACTTAAATGATCACACAGCCCTGTATTCAGGGGTGTAGGTTGTAGCCATGTTGGTCTAAGGACATAGGTAGACAAGGTTCTTTGGGTAAATCCGATATCTTTTATAAGACCAACTAAAATATTTGGAAAAAATCTTCTTTGCAAGCTTTTGGTTACAAACACTCTTCTTCAGGCAGAGGGAGTGTCTGCAGTTGTTTTGTGCTCTCCTAGAAGATATGGGATATCCCACATCTTCCAGGAGAGCACAAGACAACTGCAGATGCTCCCCTCTGCCTGAAGAAGGGTGTTTGTACCTGAAACTTGCAAGAAGAATTTTTGCAACTATTATAGTTGGTCTAATAAAAAGGATCAGATTTACCTAAAGAACCTTCTCTGCACACAGCCCTGTATATATTCCTTCATTTTTACATGTTGATTATACTGATGAATGTATAATTCACCAGCTTTTTTTACTAGATTTTTTTAAAACTTGGGATTTGTATCAAGCTGTATTTGGATATAAAATGGAATTCACTTACATACAGAAGCATCTTAAACTTGGCAGGGTCGGAAATGCACTGGATTAAAATAAATATCAAAGCAAGTTTCACATTTAAAATTGCAGTCAGTGAGTTAAATAGAAAACGCAGCAACTAGGAAAAGTTCAAGATTTTAGAAAGAGATCTCATTTTTCCCCATTCCTCACTTTCAACTCCTGCGTGGAAAGAGGAATCCAAACTTTTCTATTTCTTCAAGCCCCAAGTCCATTTCTCAGCTCTGAACAAAATCAGTTATTGAACTAAAAGAACTACAGTTGAATACAAAAAAAAAAAAAAAGAGGAAAAGATAGAAACACTCTCAAAAACAACATAGAATACTTCAGCTTTTTGGTCTGGCACATCAACCAGGTCTGGTTCCAGGTGTTTAGCCAGTAATGCTTAGTCTACCACATCAGTTGTTGGACTCATCTTCTACTAGACATGTCCTGCTTGATTTTTCTTTTTCCTTTTTCCTTAACTAGTTTTAATTCTTCTGTAAATTTAGGTTATAATAGGTTGAACATGTTGTCAAAGGTTCACATTATGTATTCTAAAATGTATTTAATATATCTAGATAGGTTAGATTTTTGTAAACAATTTTACCCACCCCAAAAGCAGTTCACAGTGAATCAAGGTTGGGAGAGGTCCCAGACAACTGGAAAAGGGCAAATATAGTGTCCATCTTTAAGAAGGGGAAGGAGGAGGATCCAGTGAACTACAGATCAGTCAGCCTCACCTCAGTCATGGAAAAATCATGGAACAGGTCCTTAAGGAATCCATTTCTAAGTACTTGGAGGAGAAGGTGATTAGGAACAGTCAACGTAGGTTCACCAAAGGCAAGTCATGCCTGAACAACCTGATTGCTTTCTATGATGAGATGACTGGCTTTGTGAATGCGGGGAGACCAGTGGATGTGGTATATCTTAAGTTTAGCAAAGCTTTTGATATGGTCTCACATAACATTCTCATAGGCAAGCTCAGGTAGTATGGGCTAGATGAATGGACTGTAAGGTGGACAGAAAACTGGCTGAAGCATCAGGCTCAGAGGGTAGTAGACAATGGCTCGATGTTTAGTTGGCAGTCAGTATTGAGTGGAATCCCCCAGGAGTCAGTTTTGTTCAGTATCTTCATCAATGACCTGGAAGATGGCATAGAGTGCACCCTCAGCAAGTTTGACACCAAGCTGGATGGAGTAGTAGATATGTTGGAGGGTAGGGTTAGGATTCAGAGAGGCTTAGACAAATTGGAGGATTGGACCAAAAGAAAATCTCACGAGGTTCAACAAGGACAACTGCAAAGTCCTGCACTTCGGATGGAACAATCCTATGCACAGATACAGGCTGGCGACTGACTGGATAAGCAGAGGTTCTGCAGAAAAGGACCAGGGGGTTACAGTGGACAATAAGCTGAATATGAGCCCGCAGTGTGCTCTTGTTGCCAAGTGTTGCTATTATTCCCCTGTAATTTAGCACTGATGAGACCACATCTGGGAGTACTGTGCCTAGTTTTGGGGCCCCCACAACAGAAAGGATGTGGACTAGAGAGTCCAGTGGAGGGCAACAAAAATAGTTAGGGGGGCTGGGGTACCTGACTTCTGAGGAGAGGCTGAGGTACCTGGACTTATTTAGTCTAACAAAGAGAAGACTGAGAGGGGGTTTAATAGCAGCCTTCAGGTACCCAAAGGGTTGTTCCAAAAAGGATGGAGTTAGACTGTTCTCAGTGGTGGCAGATGATGGAACAAGGAGCGATGGTCTCAAGTTGCTGCAAAAAAATTTAGATTAGATGTTAGGAAAAACTCACTCACTAGGAGGGCAGTAAAACACTGGAACAGGTTACTCAGAGAGGTTGTGAAATCTTCATCCTTGGAGGTTTTAAAGACCTGGCTAGACTAAGTCTTTGCTGGGATGATCTGGCTTTGAGCAGGGGGGGGTTGGATTAGATGACTTCCTGAGGTCCCTTCCAACCCTCATTTTCTATGATGGGGGGGGGGGGGAAATAGATGGAATGACAGAACAGATTGGGATACAAGAGCTTAGGACACTGCTTTGCACTTAAAAGTAGGTTCAGTTTTAGTACCAAGAATTCCAAGAACATGTGCTGCAAGGAAAGTCAAAAGGTCAAAGCAGAGCAGAGGAGATCATTAAGTCACCACACATCATGATGCTGTGTGGTAACGCAGAGAGTCTTGACACCACACTGCATGATATTGAACAGTTCTAGCAGTGCCACCAGATTTTCAGCGGCCTAAACTTTTAATTTGTACAACCCAAGAATTCCAACACGGCACAATTTACTAAGAGTCCATAGACTGGACAATACAATAGACTGTCAATACAATAATGTCATCTTTGAACAAAGAAGTTTCCAATCCGAGACAAAACTGAACGCCCTAAGGAAGAGGCTTGGAAATAGCTTTGTTTTATCCACTCAGCTTTCCAAAATAAAATGTTTTTACTAGGGACAGAGGAAGAGAAATGAAGGTGAGGGAATGAGCTACACGATATATTACAGCTTACATGCCTACCAATCTACCAGATTCCCCATAGTGCCAGTCAAGTATTTGATAGCTCATCCCATAGCCAGGGGTCAGGCCCTACATATTATGTTCAGTCAGTAGAGCAGTAGTAATACTTAGTGTCGTACAACAAATAAAGAGTAATATTTTGCACTTCTGTCATACTCTGAACCCAGAGACCTCAAAGTGTTTTGCAAAAAGCTGGTCAGGTCACTATCATTATCCCCATTGTACAATTGTGGCAATGCAGACAGAGTGGAATGAGACTTACCAGCATCAGTGAAGATGGGAACAGAACCAGTTTCTGGTGAAGCCTGCTCTTCTGCCCTGCCCACTGTGCTTCCTTGTCTACACCCAGCCAATGGCAGACTATGACATTTTTCAACCAAATTACAGACATGCCATGTCTTCCTTTCCCCTCCCCTCTCTCCCCATGCCATCAACCTACCAGATACCCACACTTTCCCAGAGTGCCAGTCACAGACACTTCAGTACTCAAACCCAGGAAATCTGTAACCCCCATCCAGTTCTCCTTAGTAGGTCTGAAATGGGAAACTGAGCAGGACCTAACATCAATCAGCATGGTACCCAAGCTTCTGTGGAAAGAGCTTGGTGACAGCACAAGAACACTTTAATTACTGGATGGGTACGATCTAATGTACGTTGGGGGACTGAATATTAAGACAGTAGATGGTGGCCAATTAGGACAAGAGGAGCGAGTAGACTGACAACACCACTCTTCTGGGGCCACTGTGGCAAGCAAGTAGGACAGAAAGCCCCTTTACTGATGCAAACAGCATGAGCTTTCCTGGGGATAAAGGACCAATATTGTGCAGTAAATGGCACAGCATGGCCTAGCTCAGGGGTGGGCAAAATCCAGCCTGTGGAGGGGATTTGTCCAGCCCATGGCACACCCCTCAGTCCCACCTAGCCCAGACACTGCCTGGCTGTGGCATGTCCTGCCATCCCAGACACAGTGGGGCTGGGGCAGCTCCGTGGCAGGACTGCCTTTCTAGGCAGCCTAGCAGTGGCAGCTCCTTCTGCTTGCCGCCACTGCTGGTCCTAGCCCTGTGGTACCAGTAGGGACCTGTGCCACAGCCCTGATCTGGCATATCCCACACCTGCTCTAGACTCACCTACCCAGGCTCAGCAGAGGCAACAAGGACTAGGCAGAAACTGTAGCTCAGCGCAGGGCAAAAGTGGTTCTTCCCCCTTGCCACTGCCCTGCATCTGCTCTGTGCTGCCACTGCTGCCCCACTGGGTGACTTGGAGGCAGCGGTGACAGTGCTGGAGACACAGGGCAGTCTGGCACAACACGAGCTCGGCTAGCTGCACCAGGAAGTGCTGGCAGTGGAAAGGGGGAAGGGCTGCTCCCCACCCCCGCAACACTGAGCAAGGATTTGGGCCCAGCCACTGCCACGATTGCTGAATCTGGGCAGGCAAGTCTGGAACAGGCGCGGGGTGGGGCTGCATGCAAGCCCCAGTGGTACCACGGGGATGGGGCCAGTGGCAGCCAGAAAGAGCTGCTGCCACCTGGGCTGCCTAGCAAGGCAGTCCTGCTGCGGAGCCATCTCAGCCCCACTGCATGCCCAGGGGTGGCAGGATGCGCCATGGGAGGGCAGTGCAGAGCGGGCACAGGGCATGCTGAGGCTACGTACAGCTGGAGGTAGCAGGGAGGTACCGCAAGGTGCGCAGGCTCTGAACTGTTGTGGGGTGGGGGCAGGTGCTGACTGCCTCAGGGGGCACATGCAGGGGGCTCCCATGTACACCCACCATACCTAAAAAACCTCCTACACAAACCCCACAACCACACCCTCCTCCACACACCCCACAAACACCGCACCCACCCATACCATCCCCCCAACCCCTCTACAACCCCCCCTCAACCGCCCACCCCCATGCGCCTCTGAAGGGAGCCCCACTTACTGCTACGCACACACCCACCAGACACATGCACCCATACAAACCCCCAGCCACCCTCCCCCTCCACACACCCCACAGCCCCCCGCAAACCCTATTACCTGCACACCTTCACAACCCCCCCCCACCCACACCCCGCCACATCCCTCAATATGCAAGACTAAGACTTCATTTTGAGCTATTATGTAATCACCTCTATATACACACACAACACAAAAACACATGAATCAGGACATTTAACAATATTTTTGTTAAATAAAATTAAAGTGTTATTGAGGACGTTTGATGTTTAGTACACAATTTATTTTATTTTCCGGTTGCAAGATGGCAAACCCCCTTCCCAAAAGAAGTACTTCTGGGAGCCAGGGGAGGGACTTCTGGTGGCAAAGGTTAAGAATCAGGGAGCAGGATTTCTAGTCCCAAAATGGTGACCAGGGGGCGGAGCTCAGCCAGCCTAGCAGTACTCAACAGCTCACCAAAACTTGTTAAGCAGCTCTCCAGCTGAGACTCTAGAGGACCATCTAAACGTTAAACAAGCAGAAAGGTCCCAAGAACTTCCCCATGGGATGGAGAGGCTTGGGAAGCACCTGGCTATGTGCCGATACAAAAGATACTAAAGAAGCCTTCCTAGGACTACATTGGCTCACCTCACCCCACGCAACCCACTCCATAAATTCCACCTAGATTACTTGAGAGACTCCAATGTGCGAAGAAAGAATGCATCTACGGTGATTAATAGGCCTGTGCGAAGCTTCAGGTGCGGATTTGATTTGGAGGAGATTCGGCCCAATTCGACAGATGAACCTCCAAATCTGAATCGAATCAGGAGACCAATAAAAAGGTCTGAATCAATTTGAAGCTCTCCGATTCGGAAAAGATTCGGAGAGCTTTGGAGATTCGGGTAGTCCCTGCTGGCTGCAGCAGGGAGCTGGACCCAGACTTCGTGCTGGTAAAGGGGGGGGGGGGGGAGGGGGAAGAGGGCTGGAAGAGGGGGGAGGGGACCATGGGGGGACCCCCGGCAGGCCCCATGCCCTGTCTGCTTCCCCAGCCCCCCCCTCCCCCCAAGCGACCCCCATGGCTGCCCCGCCTGGCCCCAGTCCCTAGCTCTTAATAAAAAGCCCTTGCTCACCAGCTGCTACCAAGCAGGGGGGTACTCCCCACTGCCCCCCACTGTGGGGGGGGCTCTACCACAAGTTCTCATCCCCCGACCACTCTCCCAGCCCCCCCCATGGCTGCCCCGACCAGCTACTGCAGTGGCCTCAGGGCTTCTGGGGGCTCATGGCAGAGCCCCCCCTCCCCCCCCCCACAGTGTGGGGATTGCGCCCCCCCTCTCCCAGCAGGAGCCAGTGAGTGGGGGCTTAAAAAAAACCCCAAAACCTGGAGCTGGGGCCAGGCGAGACCACCACTGATGGGGCTAGGAGACTGGGTGGGGGATGGGGCCTGTCCAGTTCAGAGATTCGGATGATTTGGCAGTGGCCGAATCTCCGAATCTGATTTGGCCAAATCAATTCGGGACAGTGATTCAAATCATCGAATCACTGTCCCCTGAATCGGCCCAATCCGAATCCAAAGTGAATACTAGCCACTTCGCACAGGCCTAGTGATTAAGAAACCAGCCATCAGGGTTCCGGCCCAGCTGCAGTATGACTGAGTCCAAGAGCACCTCCTACAACCTATGTCTCCCCAGGGCGGAATCTTGCAAAGCTGCCACCCCAGGGTTCAAGATTCATACCACAGTATGAATATGAGCCGGCAGCGCGATGATGTAGCCAATAGGGCAAACAACACTCTGGCATGCATCAATCAATGCATTTCCAGCAAAACCAAGGAGGCAATTCTTCTGCTCTACTCAGCACTGGTGAGACCGCACCTGGAGTACTGCATCCAGTTCTGGGCACCACCACACTTTAACAAGGACATGGACAAGCTTGAGAGAGTCCAAAGAAGAGCCACCCATATGATCAGAGTCTTACATGGCAAGCCATATAAGGAAAGGCAGAGGGATCTGGGACTCTTCAGCCTGAAGAAAAGATGGCTGAGATTAGGGGAGTAAGTACATCAAGCACTCTGTGAGCAACTGTTCACCAGGGTACCCAAGGGGAAAGCTAGGAATAATGGCCACAAACGCCTGGAAGACGGATTCAGGCTCAACATTAGGAAAAGCTTCAGTCAGGGTGTCCAGACTGGAAATCTTCAAGAGGAGACTAGACAGTCACCCTGCTGGGGTCACCTGACCCCAGTTATCTTTTCTGCTTTGTGCAGGGGGCTGGACCCAATAATCTTCCAAGGTGTCTTCCAGGAAGAGCACACAACAACTGCTGAAACTTCCTTAGTGTGACGAAGGGTTTTTGAACCCGAAAGCTTGCTTAATAACTATTCTCCAACTATTTGGGTTGGTCTAATAAAAGATATCAGATTCACCCAAGGAACCTTGTCTGAAACATTGAAGAGCCTTTTCAAAACAAAGTATCATTTAATCTGAACAGGAGGAATAAAGCACAACAGCAGCAAAGGGGAGGGGGTGTTAAAACACTCTGGGCTTCACATGTGCACTTCTCTCACCTAGAAATTAGGTGGCCCAGTTTATCCCAGGCATCCCACATCTGGAACTGGAAGCAGCTGCACCCCTGCAGCCTCTGCCACTTTCACTCAGATTCTGCTCTTCAGAGGTTGCCCCTTTTTCTACCACTCAGTTTTCTGAGTTTTAGTTCATAGCCAGACTAATGGCTGCAGACAGGCCTCACAGACAGGCTTACTAGAGATGGCTACAGACAGGTCTCACAACAGTTCTCAATATTGTCTGAAAGCTATTGTATGCTTTTCTGCATACATGCAATCTATGGCTGATGGTATTAACCCCTTTGTAGTTCCGTAGCAACGAACAAAAACACAGTGAAACAGAGCAAGACAAAACACTTCTATAATGTGAAACTGGTATCCTTCATGTCCCTCGCATCGATGTTGGGAGTGTCTGCTAAGAGCACCCCTCTGACTCAACAGCTATACATTGCTCTGATCTAAAAGGTCTTTGTAACGCATACCATGTTGCATCACCCAACAAAGCTAGCAGTAGCACGATATGGCACCATGGCAATTGTTGGTCAAAGCAATTGTGCTAATTTCATACGAAAATTTTTATTCATGGAGTAGGATGATGTGCATGGGCTGTGTTCCAATCATAGGCAGAAAGCCACCTTGGGTGTGATGCAGCCTTGGCTTTCATGCTCGGCACAAGCTGGCATTTGACACACATTGTGTGAAGCACCTGTTAGCCCTGGTTTCCATCAGGCTTGGGCATGAAGGAGAGGTACTTACTATGCAGCAGAGTCATTCAGCTGGTACTCTCGGGAACGGTTAAAGCAAGCTTGGACTCCGTTATCAGCCCACAGCCTCCGGATCACATTGGCAAGGTCCTCCGGCATGATTCCCTGCTCCTCTGCAGTGCAAGAGAGCGCAAATAGTTGCCGAGCATCATCCTGCAAGAACAGCAAACCACAATCATTAATAAGGCTCCTGAACACCAGGTGCTTCTCACAGATTTGTAAACTCATAGATGTTGGGGGTGGGAAGGGACTTAGTGAAATCATCAGGTCCAGCCTCCCTGCGCTTGGGCGGGAAAGACTGTTGGGGTCAAATGATGGGGTTATGACCATCCCCTATAGCAGTGGTCACCAACCAGTCAATCTCGATGAACTGGTCAATCGTGGAGCCTCTGACCTTTGATCTCAGTCTGTCAGAGGCTCCACGACTGGGAGCAGCAGGACACACTTGGCTGGGCTGAGTCACACCCACTGCCGCCTGGGCCAGGCTGGGTAAGTAGGGTCAGAGCCTGGGTGGCTTGTCCAGGATGCAGGGTAGGGGCAGGGTGGGGGCCAGGGAGTGGGGTAGGAGTGGTAGATCCTGGGGTGCCCTTTATTTACAAAAATTGATCTTCACCATAAAAAGGTTGGAGACCACTGCCCTATACTGAAGGCCAACTGCACTGAAGCTTGTTCAGATCTCTGGCCCAGAGGAGTGCAGTGCTCCACAGCCCTAGGGGGCCTGCATGCAGTTTCCCAGAACCACCCCAAGACCCTGCCAAAGAGAGGTTGCATTTCCCTGAATAATAGGGCAAATAACACTTCAAATCTTTGAAAAGAAGCCATTGCTGTACATGTCATGGCTCTAGCAGGAAAGCTCAGGCTCAAGGACTCTATTGATTTAACTGCATCAAATGCAGGGCTGACGTCAAGCAGACAAACTAAACATCAATAATTAAAAAAAAAAAAAGTGCTGTCATGGCTTATCTTTGGTTACTTTACCCTGGGAGAAAGAATAGCAAGCAATATGGATTAGCCCATAAATTGACAGCCCGCAAACTCGGGCAGGGTCATTCCAGAGTCATTGCTTTTACTCAGCGTTTTTTTCCTCTTTGCTCACACACAAAATTACAATAGCTGGGGAAGGGGGGGAAAGACAGCAAGAACAACAGCACTCCTAGCTCATCATATGTCTGCAGGGTTCTTTGGGCAACAATCCATATATGGACAGACAGATGGACAGACAAGTCAGAGCAAGTTAAAAGGAGAGGGAATTCACTGTAGAGCAGCTGATGTGGTAACTGTCTGTATGTGTGTTACTACCCTGCAGTGGATGGTAACTTAGTCCTGTTTCATTCCTACTGCCTTTTGATTCGGTACAAGTTTGCCTGTCTGTTCATATCCTAATATGGAAAGTTGGAGACGAACAGGAGCCCCAAGAAGATGAATATGAAGGACTTACCAAATTGCCCATCAAGACTGACTGGGGGGGGGGAGGGGGGAGGAGGGAGAGCCCTGTGCCGGCCTCGCCCCTTATGTGGGCCTGCTCCTCCCCTTGCCTCCCTGCAACCCGCGCTTGGGGTTTGGCCCTGCTCCTCCACCCCTGCTGTGTCAGGCCCAGGTCCACTCTTCCCTTCCTTTCTCCCCACACTTGTGTCAGGCCCAGGCCCGCTTGTCTCCTCCCCCTCCCCCCACCATTGCCACTCCTCCCGTCCTCCTCCCCTTGTTGCATTGGGCCTGGGGCCACTCCCTCTCTCCTCACCACTGCTTGGGGTCTGGGCCCACACCACCCACTGCCGCCTCCAAACTCCGCTGTGCTGCCGCCACCTCCTGTCCGTAATGCTTTATTTGCACTCTGATTGGCTGCCAGACAACCAATCAGGGTGCAAATAAAACATTAGACAGACAGACAGACAGACAGACAGACAGACAGACAGACAGTGGGGGGTGCCGGACATGGGGTGGGGAGGGACTGTGCGCTGCCCCCTGCCTGTACCGTGGGGCTGGGGGGCATGGAGCGTGAGCGGGCAAGGAGTCAGTGGGAGCACGGGTCCTGCACAGGTGTCCCGGGGCCAGTGCCGGTGGGCCCCAGAGCAGGGTGGCAGAAGCACGGGGTCCCAGCCAGCAGGGGCTCTATGGAGCTGGGCCAGCTCCCCACTCGCTGCTGGTGCAGCCCAGCCTGGCTTCACAGATCCCTGCCAGCCTCTGCCCCACCAGCGCTGGCCCTGCGACATTGGTCCCAAGATGGTGACCAGGAGTGGAGCACCTGTCAAGGGGTGGAGCTACCCATGCAGCCTGACAGCCTGCCAAAACTGGGTAAGCAGCCCTCTGCCCAAAATAACTGCCTGCCCCGATCTAAGGGCCCATGCTGCTGCAGTGCCTCTTGCAGGGAGTGGGGTGGAAGAGGAGAGACTAGCGCGGCTGGCCCCGGCTTCCCCACCCCATCCAGTCCTTGGCATGGCTTTGGAACCATGGCGGTGCTCCCCCATGCTTGGAGCACTCTGATTGGCTGTTTCCATCAGCCAATCAGAGTGAGAATAAAGCACGAAAGACAGATAGAAAGACATAGGCTTTTATAATATTAGAATTCGGCTGACTCGGCAGCAGCAGGACAGGAGGAGAGGGCTAGCGGCTGACACAGGGGAGAGGGAGGAGTGGGCCTGGGCCAGAGGGGAGAAAGAGGCCTGCTCCTCCCCTTCCCCAGCCATGTCTGGTCAGGCCGGGCCCACTGCTCTCTCCCCACCCCCGTGGCAGGCCAGCTTCTCTGCCCCGCCTTGGGCTCCACTCCTCCCTCTCTCCCCACATTGGTCCCGAACCCACTCCTCCCCTCCCCGCAGAGCCATAGCCGCTGCAGCGCGCCCACTCTTCCCCCCTCCCCCCCCCCCCACTGCATCAGGCCTGCTCCTCTCCCCACCGCCCCCATGTGGGCCCTGCAGAGAGTGACAACAGAAGGGGGGAGGGGCAGGCCAAGGCCAGACCTAGTGGCCTCACCCCCACTGCAGGGTCCCAACCCCACTCATCACCCTCCCACCACCTCCAAGGAGCAAAGGGGAGGGCTGGGCCAGCTCCAGTGGCCTTGCTCCCCACCCCCCAATCCATTACCGCTGCCTCCAGGGAGCAGGGCAGGGAGGGGCGAGGCCAGCTGTGCTGGCTTGGCCCCCCTCCGCTCTATCCCGTGTCCCTGCCATCATGACAGCGCTGCGCCATGCATCCACCTCCTGTCCAAGCACTTCTTCGCATTCTGATTGGCTGTTTCAGTCAGCCAACCAGAGTGCAAATAAAGCATTATAAACAGAGAGAGACAGATTAAGGTTTTTATAATATTAGAATACTGCAATTGAAAAAAATTCTCTTAGCAAGCTTTTGTGCACATGCACCCGTTGTCAGGCTGAGGAACCATCTGAAGATGGCCTGTGCTCTTCCTGGATCAAGTTACTGAGTGAGGATAAGCTCATGCACACAGGTTCAAATGAATTTGGGATCAGGGAGAAATTTTCCCCTTTGTTCAGACTAGCAAGGATCATTGAAATGGGGCAAGAGGAGGGGATGCCTTCCTCTGCAACACACTACATGGTCTTCTGAGCATATTTTAACTTAACTAAGTTCCTGCCACTCCAGGTCCAGCCCCTGGAGGTGCTTCTCACCTGTAGAAAGCTGCAAGTCAGGGATGTTAAACTTCTTTGGCCCTCTGGGCTGGATCTGGAGCTAGCTCCAGAGGTGAGCAGCAGCAGTGCCTGAGCCACTGTGTCAGCTCAGGAGATGCATGAAATAATACAACCATTGCTTGGCCTGTAGCAACTGAACCTACAAGTTCCGTTTGCAGTGTGACGTGAACAGGGAGACTAAGGTTCCCATGCAAGAGGGGAAAGGACTGTTGTGCTGGTGCAGTTGCCAGCTTGGCAACAGATCCAGCTTCTGCAAGCCTCTTGTGAGCCCTGTCATCAGACCATACCCCAGCCTGAGCTCTAGCAACACAATGCCAGGGCTCTCACCACAGATCTGTGCTATAAGAGGAACCATTGATAGCAAATGGGGAGAGCTATCAGAACAAGTGTTAGCCCATCCCAGATCCTATCTGCAATGCAAAAGGAAGTGAGTCACACTGATCTTGGTTTGCCTGATCTTGTTACACTAACAATCATGGGGTGAGCCCAGCTTGAAAAGGAGAGCCTCTCCCTTGGC
Source organism: Alligator mississippiensis (assembly GCF_030867095.1). Classification (NCBI taxonomy): domain Eukaryota; kingdom Metazoa; phylum Chordata; order Crocodylia; family Alligatoridae; genus Alligator; species Alligator mississippiensis. The sequence continues at coordinate 43,188,656 of NC_081835.1, forward strand.
CTGCACCAAGTCTCAAAAGATTTTCATCGTTTGTCCAAGGACAAAATTAACCAAAGGAGCCCTAGGCTGCTGGTACAAGCCATCCACATCTGGCTGCTTGGCCACGGTGAAACACTGCATTCTGGGACTGGTAGGAACTGTGGGGGGATCTCCACTGCATTGTTGTCAAGGCTGTCTACAATGCTTCTAATTTCAGGTGATCACCCAAAGCAAACCTGGACTGGGTAGAAATCTGGCTATTCTTGTTCTCTATTCAGAGGATAAGGGCAAATGCCAAAAAAAGTGATTAGCATTTTAAAGCTCCAAGACGACATTTTCTCTCCCTCTCTGCCATCACAAGCACTGAAAATAGAAGCAAAAGATAAATAAATAAAAATCAGGCTACAATGGACACGACTGTTCCTCCAAGACACGTGCCAGTGAGCAAAACTGCTCTAAGTAGGGCTGAAGTTAAACCAAATGCTAGCAAAAGTCTCCTGCAACAGAACCACTCCTGCCAGCAGAGAGATAATAAGAGATCGTAGAATGGCTTACTCAAGAGAACGACCACAAAAGAATCTTGAGTACCCCCGCAGGATTCAAGCCAGGTTATCAGCACCTGTCAGCAGCCAGGATCTCACTAATGGAACATGATTTGAAGCCAGGGAGAAGAGGATGATGTAGAGCAGGGGTTGTCACCCAGGGGTATGCATACCCCTGGGGGTACTTGGGATGGCCCCAGGGGGTACATGCGGTGGTGGGGGGAAGTGGCATACGGCCACAGTGTGGAGTGGTGAATGGTGGTTGCCGTGTGCAAGCTCCCCATGCCCCCACCATTCACCACTTCGCGCCGCTATGCACCACTTCCCCGTCCCCTGCCGCTGGCTTCTCGACCAGTCGGCCTTTACCACCTCCTGCCCCGCCCCCTCCAAAGGGGAGTACACTCCTTAAAAAAGGTTTAAAACCCCTAATGTAGAGCCTAAGCGCTCCAGGCTTGTAAAACTGGGACAGGAGACTGGCTTCATTAGATCTTACTGGGCTCTCTTATGATACAGGAGGAGCTCAAAGCTGTTCCACCATCTAACCAAAGCAGGAGGAAGCATGGCAGGAGATTGGGAAGCACCCACTTAATGAGCCCCACCCTTTTTGGAACAGGCTGTTAACACCTAATCCCCATCAACCTGATTTTGCTAAAACTTCAGTGATGTTGGACTGCTAGGCTGCTTGGGATACAAATCAATGCTGCAGGCATCCCAGCCAGGCCATTTAGACTGGCTACTGCTCCTTTCACTGCAGATCTCAGAACACCAAAGGTGGGTTCAGTATTATCTGTACTCAACAGGACACAGTTTGCTTCACATCACACAGAAAACAGAAGGTGAAGCCAGGAACAAAGCCCAACTATGCTGAATCCCAGCCCCATGCAGTAGGGACACACCTCTCCAGCTGGGATCCAGTAGGTCAGAGGCAGCTAGAGGGAATTCCCTTGGGGCTTTGCAAGCAGCTGCATTACAGTATGCAAGCTTCACACTTGACAGATGCACAACACTTAGAAGTCTGTTAAGAACAACTGCTGCTGACTACTGTCAGCTTGAATGGGACTGCTGGACCAGCAACTTAAAGTTCCCACCCATCACACAACCCTCAAACCTCGGGTTCAGAAACGCATCATACAGGAGCTCCAGCCTCCAAGGAAAGGAAGGAAATTTCACAGGGCCTGGAGAAAAGGCAACTCACTGCTCTTGTTGGATCTCCAAAGTCAATCTGCAGGTTTCCCATGGCTTTGATGATGGCCATTATAGATTGGATGGTATTGCTGTAAACCACAGCTTTGTACTGCCTGCATTCCTCTTCTGAGTAGCCATCTTCATGGATAATCCTGGAAGACAAGGAGGGGGCAGGAAATTGAACAGAGTCAGTTCTTCACAAAACAAGTCAGAAGTTCCTCCAGAAACCACCTTCACACTGCACTCAGCCTTCCTCACCAGTGGGGATCTTCAGAAGCCAGCCTGGCTTGCTCAATACACACTGCCCACACTTCAGAAAGCAGGAAGCATCCCGAAGTGAGGCATTTCCTTGGGGAGGTCTGCCTGCCTGCCATACAGGTACCACCTCTAAGCATGGCACCAAAAAAAGGTACCTTGCTGAGAAGCAGCATGGGAGCTCAACATCTGCCCTTTGATGCTGCCCAATTCTCAGGGGAAAAACTGAGCAGAAAGGTACTAGATACTGACTGGTGGGAGTTCCCTCAGCAATGCCTAAAACAGGGCACTCTTATCCTCACCCTGCTGAGAACACAGGGCACAGCAACTTCCTACCCAAGGACTGGACCTGGACCCAGACCCAGATCTGGATTTAGCTTTCATATTAGCTAATCAAAGTTATCACTGTCAGGCACACCCACATCCACCTTGCCATTAAAAGAAAGGTTGCATGGCCTTAACCCCTTTAGACCAGTTAGGAATGGCAAGGCTGAGAATCCCCAGGCCTGAGCCATCCCAGAGGAGCAGCAGGGGACTGAGGTCTTTTGCCATTCCTCCCACTCCCCCAAATGCAGATACTTGAAAGAAAACCCTTGGCTTCACTGTGGCTGAAAGGGTTGCAAAGAGGCACAGAGTAGTGACACTGAACAGATGCTAGTCAGTTCTGTCTGCAGCAGCAAAGTGGTCCCCCATCAGCTAATCAGTTCAGGTTGATTTGCTACCTGTCAGAGTTTTCTAAGCCTCAGTGTTGCCAGGTGCATGATAATTATCATATTTGTAGGATAATTTCAACCCTCATATGATCTACGATAGATAATACTAGGAAAGTGTTAAAAATGTATGATACTTTGTGTCATTAAAATTTGGGAAAAACACAAACATGCAAATCACTCCACTGGCAATCAGAGCTGAATTAGCTTACTTGGATCACGTGATCTCACCAGTTCTCAATTAAATTGGAATTTGACAGGGACTAAAACAAGGATGAGTAATATTTGCCATTTATCTTTAACTGGAGACTTGCAATGAGCAATATAAAGTAACTGCAAAAAGATCACATAACTAAATCTTATTGTGTAATACTAACAAGCTTTATTTTAAATGCTATATACAGACTTAAATCAATAGAAAGTCAAAGGGGTTTTGTGTTTGCCTCATTTGTAAATCCCAGGCATGTACCCAATACAGTAAGTTGCAAAATAAAGTGTAGAAGATTTACAATACACAGACCTCAATCACAAAACAAAGAGAAAGGAATAATCATAGTAAAAACTTCAGTTTAGCCCATCAGAGAAAGAGTTAAATAAAACCTCACAGTTGACAGTATCAAGTAGAGTAGCACAGGGTGTATGATGAAAACAGTATATGGCAACATGGTGTTACTTAAAAAAGAAGAATTATTGGTACACTTATTTGCATACTTATTTTTTCAGTGTACAATAGGTTGTTTTTTTTTCCAGAAAATGATTATTTCAGCTTCCAGTATAATAATTTCATATTTAAGACCTAGCAATGCTGCTACGCATTACATGCTAGAATAGAAACAAGGCAACATAGTGGAACCTGCTCAGCTCCAGGACACTGCAGAGAAGGGAAGCATAAAAACCCAAAACAGCCAGACTGCAGCACTTCAGGACAGAAACATTTTCTTGAAACATTACAGCCACTCTTATTATACTCTAGTCTCCTCCCAGCTAATCTAACAGTGATCTATTACATTAGGCTCCCATTCTGCAGGGGACCTCACACACACTCTTAAGAGGTACAGAAACAAACAATGTAATAAAGCATCTGTCTATTTAACTACATTTGATTCTGATGAGTTTTTTCTATATTACAAGAACACATAGATGCACCAACCAAAGGCAGGGCCCAGTTACATTAGGTGCTGGACAGACATAACATGAGATCATCAGGTCTAAAAAGCTGACAATGAAGAGTAGGGGTGGACAAAATGGTGGATCTGACCGGCACCCAGACTGCATTTCCCAGCAGCCTGTCAGCACCACTGTAGCTGGTTTCCATGGAGACCCCAGAAAAAGCAGGGCCCTGGGTTTCCATGGAGACCAGCCCCAGCAATGCTGGCAGGGTGCACAACTGAGCAGGGAGCTGCTCCAGGGTTGGGGTTGGGATTGGGATCTGGCAGCAGTGCTGGCATAGTCTGCAGCCAGGGCAGAGCTGCAATCCGCTGCCTCCATGCCCCTGCCTGCAGCATGCAGGCACTAGATCACAGCTCTGCCTTGGCTCTGGACCACACTGTCACTGCCACAAGATCCCAACCCCAGAGCAGCTCCCCACCCAGCTGTGCAACCTCCCAGTGCTGCTGGGGGCCGGTTTCCATGGAAACCCTGGCCCGGCACTGTCATGCCCCTGCTGCTCCTGGAGTCTCCATGGAAACTGGCTGCAACAACACACAAGGGCCACTGGGAAATGGAGTCCACTGTAGGCCCAATCTAGCCCACAGGCCAGATTTTGCCCACCCCAATCTAGAGAGACCCATGGACCTGTGAACCCCCTGCCCTTCTTCCCTCCAGAAAAAAAAAAATCAGTGGACTGAAGCACTGAAAATTAAGTTACCTCACTGTGGTCACTAGTGCTGGGAATTCTACCCATTCCTTCCCAGTCCCAGTCCAAAACCCTCCCACCACAAAGCCCTACTGCTTAGCTTCAGTCATGTCCACTGAGGAGCTGCCTGTTCTTCAGCTGTGGCTTGCCCTCCTTCCAAGTTATCAAATACTAAGGAGATAAGGGCCACAGTGACAGGAGCAAAAAAAGTAAAGCTCCCAATGTGTTGCGAGCCATAAAGGCTTGGAAATGACTGGTCTCTGAGAATCAGCTTTCTTCGCTGTTAGTTGAGGCTTTTGGTTTCCCCAGGAAGCTTATTCCAACAGATCCAGGGGGTTCCTGCAGTCAGGCTCCTCCCTCTTTGCTGTGGAGGGTCTCAGTTTCTCTATAGCAGATGTTTACAAGTGCAGTTTGCTTTTGCAAAATCCACAGGGTCCAAAAGCAATTCATGGGGAAGGAGGAAGCTCCAAACCCCACCTTCACTATTTCATGGATTGACTTTCAGGGTAAAAACAGATGATCTGAGGATGTGGCAATCTCAGACAGCTTGGCTGGGTATTTGTAACTGTGTATTTCTACACTAGAAGAGATCTGTGCAGAAACTCTTCAGCTGATTGTAAAGCTTGCTAGCTTGGGCACAAGTAGCACAGAGCTCTGCATAGGCTGCAAAACCTCTCCAAGCAACATGGCAGCAAGCAATTAGCCGCGCTCCAAGCTCTGGACACAGCACCTCCTGCTAGGTGCACACTGTGCTGTATGTCCCAGCCATTAGGGAGACACACAAGTGCTTTCCATTTCCCCACTTTTACCTCTTCCAGCCCAGTTTCTTCCTTTTTATGTAATCATGGCCAGATGCATTTTTGATGTTACCCTCCATATTTAATTGCAGATTGATGAAATATTCAGAAGGCAATTTGCCCTGGGTGGCCAGGAGATTGAAGTTTTGCCTGAATGAATCAAGTGCTGAGTATTTCACACCAGCCCGAATTAATGTCACGTCTAAAATTAGATGGCATGGCTACACGGGGAGGTTTAATCAAAAGCAGCAAAGGCTTTTGTTTTGTTCTTCTCTCTTCAAAGTGGCTGTGCCCACCTTACCTCTTGTGGAGCTGGGAATGGGATTAGAATTTGCCATTGTGCAAAGGCCTGCAGAGGTGCCACTAGGTTTACATGACTTGATTGCTGAAACTGAGCAGCTTTATTTAAAAGGCAAAAATAGCACGTAGATAAACATTTCCCTCACCTTCTCCTCTGCTGCAGTTCCTCGCACTAACTACACTGCAACACCAAACCACCAGTCCAGTGTATAGTGAGCATTCAGTGCAATGGGAGCAGAGGATAGAGTGGAGACAATTGAGCTGGACAGAGCTCCCCTTTTTTCCAGGCAGGCACTCAAAAAGGACTCTTGTTCAAAGAAAAAGGGGGTGGCTCTGGGGCATCTGCAGGATGAGCAGGCTGAAGCATGGCCTCAGCACTAGGAAGCAATTAGACAAGATGCTTCTGCCATGAACGCTCTTAGCCCACAAGATGGGCTCAGCCTCTGAGCAAGGTTCATTACAGCATTGGACATGTCCTCAGGACAGAAAATATTTCCTCTAAAGGAGGTAGATGAACTGCAAAAACCAAACAGACTGACAAGCCAGTATAAGAGAGGAGCATCTAATACTGTGTCCTGCCTCCCAGAGCAGCATAACCAGTCCTGGCCAGGGAGATGAGCAAGAACCCAGATGCCAGGCAACTCCACAATGGCTGAACCATCAGGGAACTGGCCACCAGACAATCATCTGAGATGGACCAAACTACATTTAGAACTGCACAGGGAAACCATTCTGAGCATGAGGCTAAAGGAAAGGAGGTGTTCAGGAAAGTGACCAGACTTCCTCCTCTGAAGATGCTGTCTGCCTTTGGCAGGGAAAATGCAGTGTTAATATAGTGTTAGTAAAACAACTATTTGTTACTATATGGTTGAAACTGCATCTGATTGCTGTCCCCACACCACTGTCCTAGTTAGTCATGCTCAAAATGGGAAAGACATTTTAAAACAATCAACAACATGAAAATCACTATTTCTGAGAAAAGAGAGACCAGCCATAGCCATATAATGGATGTACCTTTACTGGGCCTAATGGAATCTACAGCCTTTATAATGCCTGCGCCATTTTTTGGTGTTGAAGTCACACACGTTGGCATAACATCACCTATTTAAGAGTATCCACAGAACATAGGACCCGTTGCTCCTGCAGCAGGCTTGTAGGAGAGAGGCAGACACGGAAATCCAAGCAACAAAATCAAGGGAGATGTTACTTACTTCATCTGTTTGACAATTGTGCTCTTCCCAGATTCTCCTGCACCTGGAGAGAGAGAGAAAAAAGAAATGCCGTAAGTTGCCACTCTACCCCAGACTTTTCTGCTATGTAGAAGGATGGTCATGCAATGGACAGGGTCACCCAGCTGTGGCTGTTCAGCTTCCAGCCACACACTGGCTCCCAGTACCGGTATCTCTGATGTTCTTGGTGTATAAGCATTTGACGACACTGTCAAGCACAGCCTGGAGTGCTACTTGACTTGGGATGTTATGGCAACCATGGCTATTGTCCTGCAGCAGGTCTGCAGAGAGAGTTATGGCAAAGGAACAGTGCACATATGGCACAGTATTAACCTGTTCACCCTTATTCCCTGCTCAAGCCCCAATGCTACTTCAAGTCTCTCTCAAATCCTGGGACACTAGCTGAGTTTTCCAGTAGGAAAACTGGAAGATTGTGAGCTTAGCTGCTCAACAGTTCAGTGGGTAGGAAACTGGCTACAGGGTAGGACCCAGAGAGTTCTCATGAACAGATCTGTGTCATCCTGGCGCGAAGTGGCCAGTGGTCTCTCTCGGGGGTCCATGCTTGAATTGGTGGTTTTCAACATCTTTATCAATGATTTGGATGGGGGAGTGAAAAGCTCGCTGGCCAAGTTCACGGATGACACCAAGTTATGGGGCAACGTGGTCACGTCAGAAGATAGGTTGTAGATACAGACAGACCTGGACAGGCTCAAGAGTTGGGCAGACCAGATCCAGAGAAAGGAGCTGGACCCGTTGATCTGCAAGGTCCCTTCCAGCCCCTAACAATCTATGAATCTATGAGACTGCCAGTGGGACTATAGAAGCATGAGGACATACAGACCAGGACTTTATAAAAAAGGGATGCACTTGTGAATCAGGAAAAAAGGTAATCAATCAAGAAGAGTGTGGGAACAAGCAAGTCTCCTCCCTGCCCTGGAACAATGCCAACTCAGAACAAAAGGCATCTAGGCTGGCATTTTCAAAAAACTTACTGGTGGTCTCCTGTTCCCAGCTGTAAACACCTTCAGCCCCAATTTGTAGAGGGCTGCTTCTTAACACGACCAAATTCACAAGTCACTTTTGAAAGCATAGGCCAAGGGTAAGTGATAAACACAGCAAGCGAGACTCTCTCCCATCCCAAGGCTCTCAGCAACTAAATCACATGGGGAAAGAGGATAATTCTGCTGGTGAGCAAAAGACCTCTCACTAGATTGGATTAGTGGAAGAGCTAGGAGCCTCTGGAAACCCCCTAACCTAACCTGAAAGCCCCTGCCATCAAAGGCATCTCCTGATTTTCAAGGAGGGGGTGGGGAGGAACACCTTTCAGCATCTATGCATAGATAACAGACTGGGCTACAAAAATCATCTCAGCCACCTCCATATTGCACAGTCTGTTTGGAAGTGGTGCCAGCAGTAGGCGAGTTCTGGGACAGCCCCTCAAACCCTGCAACGTTTGCTCCTCCCACCTCAAGATGGGGAAGGAGTTAAAATCTTATCACTATCTGCAAAGGAACTCGTGGTGTCATGGGGATCAGGAAACAGACAGGTAGACAACTCAGATAAACTTGGATGGGCAGATCCCTCAAAAATCACATTCTACATAGTGCCAAGTCATGTGCAGGCCACTTTAGACCTTGGGGAAGGGTTGGGGAGGGAGAGCATTGGAACTTGGCTGCACCTCTGAATATGGCTGCTGGGCACTGGATGTGTTCACCAAGCGATAGATAGGTCTGTCTCTAATAGCACTGCCTTTGGAGTTTCTCTCTGCAGTCACCCTGCTCCCACACTGGCTTAGCCAGTTTGCTTGGTGCCCATTAAACTCACTGTTGTCCAGAGACAAAAAGAGGCTTAATTCTTGTCACCTCTGAGGCAGTCAGAGGGGACAAGACAAACTGCATGGCTTGCAGCAGCCTTGGGGAGGTCTGGGGCCAGTTGGGCTGTTGTCACTTGACCCAAGGGTGGAAGACAGCCAAAGAAGGTGTGGCACAGTTGTATATTAAGCAGTGATGCTAAAAGAAACATTAGGTAGGCAGGTAGGTATGCGATATTAGTGCTCCATAACTAATGAAATCACTCGAGTTATTTAAAGCCTCCCAAGCTCTCACTGGCCAACCAGGGCCATGCAGGTTTGGGACCTTGATCTACAGCACAGGAGCCGGCAGTACTTTGTTTCTGAATTTCATAATTAATAGGCTCACATTTCATACATTTCATAGACATTAGGGCTGGAAGGGACCTCAGGAGATTATCAAGTCCAGCCCCCTGCCCCAGGGGCAGGAAGTCAGCTGGGGTCAAAGGATCCCAGCAAGATAAGTGTCCAAATGTCTCTTAAAGGAGTCCAGAGTAGGTGCTTGCATCTCTGGAGGCAGTCTGTTGCAGGCCTTGGGGGCTCGGAGAATAAAGAAGTTCTTCCTTATGTCCAGCCTGAAATGGTCTTGGAGGAGTTTGTGACCATTTGACCATGTCATCCTATGGGGCGCTCTGGTGAACAGGCGTTCCCCCAGATCTTGATGCACACCCCTTATATACTTATAGGCTGCCACCAGGTCCCCCTTGAGCCTGCGCTTTTCCAGGCTGAAGAGTCCCATAGCTCTCAGCCTCTCTTCATAAGGTCTGTTTTCCTGACCTCCGATCATACGCGTGGCTCTCCTCTGGACTCTCTCAAGCTTCTCCATATCCTTTTTAAATTGTGGAGCCCAGCCCCCAACTCCAGGGGCTCTCCAGCAACCTGGTGACCACCAACTGTTTCTCTGACCAACTCAGCTTAAAATCAAACTCTCCATTAAAAACCCCAAAAGGCACCTGTTGAATTTTTTTTTTTTTTTAACACAGCAAAGCCCTAATACCAGCTGCCCTCTACAACATTACTAATTTTCATCTACCACTGAGGAGCAAACCAGGCCCTTTAGTAAGCATTCACTGAACCAGGCATGACATAACAGGTCCAGCAACTTTCCTCTGAAAGTCTGCTACCACTAATAAAATAGTGTGCTCCTATTAACAGGAAGAATTTCAGAGGAAGCTCTGTACATGTAGCCAAATCTTAGTAGCCTGGACATCAGGGCAGCAACTCTGCTGCTTAAATCTTCTCTGACCAGGACCTTAGACGTATGGCCCCTACGGGGTACAGACGAGGTGTTTACAGATCGCCAGTGTTTGTGAATTAGGATGATTCTGTTCCATTTTAAACTCACCATTTCCAAATGCCCGTGAAAAGGACAGCTATTTAACGTACAACCACTCTGCCTACACTGAGGATGGGCAAGGTAAAACCCAGCCTGTCTAGCCAGTGACAGGGAAGCCCCTGCCACAGACTGCAGCAGAAGTCCTCAAGGGCTCTGCTGGGACTCAAGAGAGCATCTCTGTCATGCCCCGTGCTTGAGCTCACCCTTAGCCCCTGTGCCAAAGCTCCCTACAGTTGCTCTCAAGTGCTCCAGAGACAAAAGCTGAGAGGGACTTAGGGTGGCAGAGATGGAAAGAGCAGCTTGACAGCACAGCAAACTGGAAGGTCCTTGCCTTGTCTGGTATGCTTATAAAGACGGTAATGAGGGGTCCCAGATCTCGCAGTGCAGCCACCCCCGGTCTCAGGACACAGCAGTGAGGTAAAACATTTTTAGCCTACATGCAGCAAAGTTACGACCCTAGTACCCATCTACTGCAGGGAGCCTTTTTCCCTGCGCCACCCCCCCCACCAAGAATGGCAGGGAACTTGTAGCCAGCTATCCCATTGGCATAGCTGACAAAGCATCTTGCATGAGAGGAAGGCAGCAAAAGCCTTGCTGATTACATGGCAAACAGTGTCTCCCAGCAATGCTGGCACCCATCAGAGTATATTCTAATCAGCTGAGGAGACGCTGTAGACACTATGCTGGGCACTACGCTGACTCCACAGATCAAACCAGCTGGCTTGTTGGTGCCAGGCCTACACTACAGCTGCTCCATCCCTTTCAAGGAGGCTATTGTCTCTCATCACTGCTAGGTACCCAACAGCGACTCTTGCTGAAGGACAAGGGTCAGCAGATGCTCTTTAGGCAGCCTGCTGTCTAATTGCCTAGTGCAGGAAAAAAAAAAAAAAAAAAAAAAATCAAGCAGGGAAGGGCAAGCAGCTAATGATGAAGTTGGCCTCGGAGGTGGAGGCAGAGAAGCAGAAGCATTTTCACTAGGGACCTGGATGTTCTTTGAAAGGCCTAACATTTCGACCCTGCTAATTTTTTTTTCTGATGGATAGAAATTTGCAGTCACATTTGTGATCTCAGAAGGAGTCCAGGGAGTAAAAATCTTGAGCAGCCTTTCCATGTTCCTTTCCCACTTAGCCATTACAAGGAGAAAGTTAAAATAAAAAAGTCTGATCTTTCCACGCTCTGCTATTTAAAGAAAGGAGCATTTAACATGCATTTCCAAGACAAGCCAAACAATCTGTGCACAATGGGGCTGCCTGCTGAGAGAGCTAGGATGGAGAGCTATCCCTCCCATTGGATCAGTCTCCCCCATGCCCCAAGAGGGCTCAGCAGAACAAACAGCTCAGAATGCTTCAGCCACAATCAACACAAAACCCCACACCATTTACCAAAGCATTTCCACTCCTCAGAGTATATTTTTTCCAGGGCAGGCTAATCTTTGCCTTTTAACAGAAACTAAATCCCATCCCTCACTCAGAATCCTGCAGGCAAGGTGATTAAATGAGTGGTGATTTTCAAAGCAGTAGGAACAAAGCAGACAGTCCTGATGTGGCTGAAAACACAGGCATGCTGCTCTCACAACTCCCTCCCAAACTCTGCTCCCTAGCACTGGCCAGCATCAGGCACTTCCTGCAAACAAAAGGAGTTTCACGCTCCAAGCTCACCACTGCCAGAATCCTTATGGCTGCTATCTTTACCCTGCACTAGAAACATTATTCAAATGCTAGCTCTAGCAACCCCTCGGAGAGAAAGGCCTGAAGAGCTTTGGACAGAGTTTATTTGTTGGGAAAAAATGCAGTCTGAGAAACTAAAACTGTACGGTGAATGGTTTGGGTCTCCAAAGTGGCGGGACTCTAAACAGTTTTAAGTATCTGACAACTACTGAACAAGCTCTGATTTTTCATATTGAAGAACTATTTAAGGAGTTAGTAAAATCACTTTAACTAGAGCAGACGCACCCAAAAATCAAAATATTTTGTTTTGCTCAATCCCAATCTACCCCCCCCCCCCTCACCCCCATAATTTTTTGGTTCTCTCACCAAACCCCCAAATGCCCAAATCATCCACAGAGCTCTAGTTCTAACCCAGGGGTGGGCAATTATTTGGGGTGAAGGGCCGCTTACTGAGTTTTGGCAAGCCATCAAGGGCCACATGATAGGCAGCCAGGGTCAGATAATATGAATTGTCTACATTTTTTAGGGGCCCCGGGGGCCGGATAGAATGGTCAGACGGGCTGCATCCGGCTCCCGGGCCGCATTTTGCCCACCCCTGTTCTAACCCCTCTCTCAATACCAAGCACAAGGCAACAAGGTCCAGACCAGTTCAAGCATGGAAACACTTGCTGTAACACCTGGGGTTGACACACAGCTCCACCAGGGACTTACTGAGGCCTTCAAGCCAGGTATGTTGTCAGGGAGTGAGAATCGTGCCTACATCTGTAATGCTTTGAGATCATTGGATGACCCAGCTAAAAAATAAATAAAATCTTAAAAGGAATATAATCAAAGGACTCTGTCCACCACAGTTCTTAATACTGACAACAGTTCTACCTGCTGCTGCTGCAAAGAGGGTCAGTGTTCAGTCTGAAAATGTATGCTGTTCATAGGCATGTTAAGTATTGTTTGTCACTGGCAGCACAAGCAAATGGACCGTGCCTAGTCTGGTAAATACACAAGATGGTTTTGTAAGACTGGCTGGATGGGCAATCTCAGCTGGTTTGAATGGAAGCAGCAGTTAACAAGTAAGGACTCATGTGGCCAAGACAAAATGAAATGCACTTCTGGCAAGAGCTTACTTCAAGGGCAGAAACAGGACTCAACAGCCAGCTGGGAAGGGCATGAGGTCCTCAGTTCCCTTCTCTAGCATGTCTCATGCTGTCCTGAGCTGAGCTAAGAGCTCAACTGCAGTGTTAAAACCCACCTCCACTCAGGCACGCACTAGAGCAGCCCTTTACAAGGAAGAATGGATGTTGTTGAGGTGTATGGCAGAGGTGGCATTTGAGTGACAATGATCATTTGCTTTTGCTTAGTGCAGATCTGTAAAGACAGCACAACTGTAGCTTGGCTAGCTGAGGCCATCCAATGCAGGAACTCCAAGGTCCTAGGAAGCCTCTTGCTCATTCAACACTAGCTGGGCAGAAAAATATCAAAGGGAAAGAACAGTAGGGCACAGTTGTGAAGACAACTGAACCTGCCAGTTACTTCTTGATAGACAAATAGACAAGGCACCAGGTTCTGCTCTCCTGGAAGACATTAGCTGGCTAGGAATTTTACTGCTAAAAAGCAGAGCAGTCTTTTAACTAAGACAGCCAAGCTCAGAGTCAGCTTGACCCAAGAACACAGACTCTCGAGACTTACGGGAAACGAGCCCATGTATTCAATTTGCAGATGCACCAGTTTCTTTGCAGACAGAACTCCATGCATGGCCCTCCCCTAGTCTCTGAAGTTCAGGAAATCAGTACCTTAAAGCAGTTACTAAATACTGGGGAAAAGTGAGAATATCTTTCTTTAATATTATAATATACATGCTGCTGCCTCCAGCTGTTCTGTATAGTTGCAACATATTGTTGAAGCCCAACTGCACCCTAACTCAGAGCCAGATGCATTTTCAGTTGTGGAAGCAGCATTAGACATTATTCATATTTTAGATGATATAATGAAGGTTTTAAAATAATCTTGATTGCTCAAAAGGCACTCTTTCTGCAAGGGGCAGGAATAAAGATTGATTTCTAAGGATACAAGAGTCATCCCCATCTCCCTGACATTGAGTGCAGACACTTCCCTTTGTGTTTCCATACAGCCTCTGCTGTCACTTGTTTAGTTTTAAGATTGGTTCAAAAAAAGCAAGGGCTTACAATAGATGCAGACTTTGTCTGCTAAGCAAAACAGCACATAACTTCCTGTGTGTACTTTTTTCAGCACAGACCTTTAATCACAGATGCTGCTTTGCTCCTGAAGAACCTGATATTAAAAGACAATTGTGACCCCATGCCATCAGTAAAGTCAAGCCCTGACTACAGCAGTTTGCCCGATCACACAATTTCAACTCAGTTAAAAAAACTGAAACAAAAAAAACAACAAACAAACCCCAAAACAAAATATCAAACCTTTTAGAAATTAAAAGACCGGAAAAAAAAATTCTATTTTCCACAGCAGCAATCAAAGCCCAGTCCAGGAAAGGGCTGTTAGTTACTTGCATTCTGTTCACCTACCCAAGATTTCCAGATACAGGGTTCCCAGCACAGTATCTTCAGTCATTTTATTCAAATTTAGGAGGTTACACTTTGGGTTCACACTTCTGTGATTCAGACAAGAATCTGGTACAGGGTGAAGCAAGATAGGCAATCCTCCTGAACTCCCTCAGCTAATTGCTAATTATCTAAAAGCTAGGGATCTGCACTGTGTTCTAAGGCAGTGCTTCTCAAAGTGGTGGGTGGTCTGCGAGCCACCGGTCGCCGGTCCGCAGCAAGTTGCCAGGAAAGAAAAAAATATTTTCAGAAGCATAACACTGCTATGTCATAGCGCCACAGTTCGTACGTTCCAACACTCCAGGTGACATCACATTATGCGAGGTGACGAAAAGGAAAGAAACAGCCGGTCGCGCATTTGCATAGCGCTGTTACACACAGTTGCTGCCACCGGCTGAACCGGGCACCGGTCCCTGGCCCACTGGAAAAAATATTGCCAGTCCGCCACATTAGATAGTTTGAGAAGCACTGTTCTAATGCATGGACTAGCAAACAAAAGCATGAAAAAAAAATTCACCTGGCTCAAATACCTAGTTAATATAAAAAAAGAGAAACCTTTAAAACAAAATCCCCTTATGCCCAGGATAATGCACACAAGCATTATGCAAACAGGACAGACTTTTTTCCAATAGTTGCAGCCAGTTCTTATCAAATGTTTTCTTTGGACTTCTTTGTGCCATAATTCAAGCAAGGTGTGAAAGTGCTTCCAGATCCATATGGATAAAGGACACAATGCAAGATCATTACCCCTTTGGTTTCTCTAACCTTGATATCCAGTCCTGTGCCTACCTGCGTGCTTTCATTTGCCATTCTTTCATGGATGAGGTGGGCACATTTACTTTTTAACCAACTATAATAAAAACCCCAGCTCCCATTTTTGTGCATCTGCATTTAAGATGCCTACATGTCATTGTGTAGCAACCCCCACCCCAGCCTGGTTTTTCTCTCTCTCTCTTTTTTTTTTTTTTTTTAACTTAGAAATAGTTGGGGAAGGGGAGGGAATGTACTTGACTCTCTCTCTGCCCCCTCTATCCCTTAAGTAGTTATGGGTAGTCATAGGCAAGATAAGTTATTGTATGTCATTATTGTGACAAGCCCCTTTTTATGTAGTAAATAGTGCTCTGGTATTTTTGTATTGATTTCTACCATTTTATACTGTATTCCTATTATGTTCGTATTGGTTTTTATTGTTTTACATTGATATTGTATGATTTAGGCCTGTTCCTTTAAAGTTAGCCAAAGTAATGTCAAGTCTCCATCTTGTACTGTCAAGTCTCCATTTTGTGTCCCCTGCCCATGCATGTCCTATTGTAATTGTGTTATAACTGTGACTCATACCTACCCCTCCTATGTAAATTGGTTCCTGGATGAAAGAGAAGTGAATGAGGGCCTAAAAATAGCTCCTGCTGAATGACCAGGCCATCAACTTAATGACCAGGCCATCACCTTGCATTGACTCTTGCTGATCCACAGACCTACTCCCAGGACCAGAGACAGAACCCAATATTTGAAAGATAAAGACCCTGCAAGAAACCAGCAACTACACCATTGTATCCCACTAGACACTAAGGACACCTAGAACTGCATGACCTCACCTTGCCTGGGCATGTCCTGCCCATTGGAGTCACAGGTAGCCCACTCCTATAAAGGGGTGGTAGAGTGTAACCTCCTTGGGATGCCCTCTCCATCTGGACTCTGCACACCTGGACCTCAAATCCCTCCATTAAGGAAGGGAGTGTGTGTGTGTGTGTGTGTGTGTGTGTGTGTGTGTGTGTGTGTGTGTGTGTGTGTGTGTGTGTAATTTTGCATCACGCCTTCCTGTCTAACAGCGCAATACTGAGATCCCGAGCATTGATCTGGTGCGTGTCACGTCAACAATTGTACTCTGGCACACTCAGTTCCTCAGCTGAGCCTGAATTACCTAGCCTAGTAGGATGCCTGCTGTGACTGTGGTAACAAATGCAAAGATGTTTGAATACACAGGCAGCGCAAGACGACGGACTAAACTGGTACCACAGGCGCAGGTGGAGAGGCTGTCCAAAATGCAAATGCATCCAGCGTTTTGACCTGGAATAGGTACCAGATGTCAGGCACAATCATGTTTAAGCTACTGTCTGCATAGCAAAACAAAGGGCTAGCAGCAGCATGTGCTACCTAGAGTGCATTGCAGTAGTAAAAATACAGCAGCCAGGGCTTTGGTTAGCCACTGCTGTCCAACTTCTCCAAGGCCCCAGAAAAGTATTAGCAACCAGAATACATGCTAAAGCCTGTGCCACATTTACACTGCATTAATTATCTATGTTAACTAAATTAAGCTAGCACATGCCACTAATCATTTCATTTGCTGTGTGGACTTGTTGCTTGGGCTCCATTTTAGGCATGTGACATCATGTTTAAAACCAGCCAGGCCACTAACAAAGGCAAGCAAGGCCTGAAAGTTACTGGCATAGGATTGTATAGGCCTGGGGAAGAAGCATGTGGGCAGCCTCTACCCTAGACTGCAGGAAGAAAGCAAAATAGGTCACCCAAAACCTGTAGGAGGAAAGGAAGTGAAATAACAAGTCCTAATTCCTTCCCATCCACAGTGGATGCAAGACCAACAAGATAAAAGCCATTTTTGTTAGGACACGTCTGATTTCATGACATTAAAATGTTAATTGCCACTTAAATTTTATGCATGGCTGCAACACAAGGCCTCAAAGCCTGTTGGACACGAAAGATTCACAGCCCTGGGGTCTTCCAAACCCGAGAGGGAAACAGCAGGCTGGGCAGAAGCTGCACTGCCACACTGGAGGCCAGAAAGCAAACATCCTTCCTCAGTCTCTAGGCCTAGTGGTGGGAGCTGTATGTATTATAACCCTTTCCAGTCAATCCAGGCACTGTTGAGGAGGGTCACTGGTGTGTTCCCTGAGAAGCATACTGAAGGCCAAGCCCAGCTCAGGAGCTCCTTTGACAATACTACCAGAGGAACCCCTCTGCTTGCTAAATTCAAAGGGCATTAAGAACCTGCCTTGGGATTCCTGCGTTTCCCTCCAGTACCAACTATGGTAGCTCGGGATATCTCCATGTTTAAAGACAAGAAATCTCATTAACCCAGCACTGCCCAGCCAACATGGGATTCCAGCCAGTCCTTTGCAACTCTGGGCTTTCTACATTTGATTTAATGAAGTCTCTCTCCAGGGCAAAGGGATTCAGTTCAGCTGGTGTCAGCTACTTAACTAGGACTCTCCACTTCAAACCAAGAGCCACTGCCTTCTAGTCTAGCTGCTCAGGACACCAGAACTAGTACACTAAGCAAGGGAGGAATGCCTATAGCTCCAATAAATCAATGTTGAAAGGGCTGGAGCCACTCCGATGTCTGCTGCCAAAGGGAAGATCTCATCTAAAGACTGATTCAATTACCAGGCTGCACTTGTCTGGGAACACTGTATTTGGGATGTATAAAATTGGCTGTATAATTATGTCAATATTGTAATTAGCTAGTAAACAGCAGAAATGCTTCCTAAACAATATATGGATTAAACTGCCTCCCGTCGCCCAAGCATCTGCTACATTGACAGAAGACAAACTCCTCGCTATAATGCTCTTGCCACTGTGTGTGACGTGATGCTAGGGTGCTCAGTGAGAAACTGGCACTAGCAGAGCCATGTTGCAGGGAAGCCAGAGATGCCTTGTGCTCCATCAACAGTGAATGCTCCTCAGGTATAAACAGCCACAGATCCAGATAGTCACTATATGCACTTCAGTTCATTTGGAGCAATCAAACCTACCCATGATTGGCTCCAAAAATGGACAACTTGAAACCCTCTGGGTCAAGTTGCAGGATAGAGGAGATAGATTACTGCATCCAGTTCTGGGCATCACCCTTTAACAAGGATGTGGACAAGCTTGAGAGAGTTCAAAGAAGAGCCACCCATATAATTAGAGTTTTAAAAGGCTGGCCATATGAGGAAAGGCTGAGGGATCTGGGACTCTTCAGCCTGGGGAAAAGAAGGCTGAGAGCAGACTTGGTAGCAGCTTAACGCTACGCTAGGGGAGTACACGAAGGGCTCAGTGAGCAACTGTTCACCAGGGCACCCGAGGGGAAAACCAGGAGCAATGGCCACAAACTTCTGGAAGATCGATTCAGGCTCAACATTAGGAAAAACTTCTTCACAGTCAGGATGTCCAGACTGTGGAATAAGCTCCCTCCAGAGGTGGTGCAATCACCTACCCTGTAAATCTTCAAGAAGAGACTAGACAGTCACCTTGCTGGGGTCACCTGACCCCAGTTATCTTTCCTGGTTGGTGCATGGGGATGGACCCAATGATCTTTCAAGGTCCCTTCCAGCCTTACAATCTATGTATCTATGAGCCCCACACCCTGGTTGCTCCAGAGTGTGATGGCAACTGGGATAAACAGAGTGCTATGGGCCAGACCGATGGCCAAGCCATTTCAAGGTATGACCATGGAAACACTGGCACAGGAGATCTGCCGAGAGCTGTTCCTCTGCAGCAGCTCTGCCATTGAGAAACAGCCACGTGACCAGAGGCAGTGATCTCCCAGACTAAGTTTGGTCACATCTGGTCATCCCTTTGGTGGCAAGTCCTGCAGGAAGTGGTACCATTGGTTCTAAGCTAAGTGTCAGCGTTCTGGAAGTGTGGGCTGGATTACAGCAAAAGTAGAGTGAACTTAGACACCTTGGTTATCCCCCTGAAATGAGACACCAATTTCACTCTATGCCTCAGTTTCTACTCCATTCCAGACAGACCATATGTGTGGATGCCTGAGTACGTCCGTGTGAATGGGGAAGCAGGCAGAATTAACAGCTCAGCACAGGGAACTGCTTCACTGAACAAAAGGAGACAGACCACTGACATTCACCACGGACACAGTATAGTCACTGCACTCTTTAGTTGGATGTAGTTTTGCTAATTTCCCAAGAAACCTGGACAATTGGACTCTCCTAGATTCTTGCCCACAGTTGCATTGAACTAGGCTACCCTTCCACTGAGCTGGCTCCCAGAGACCAAAACACAGGATTAATGGAGCCCCTGGCTTGACCATCAAAAAACCTGGGCTCTTTAGCACTTCGCAAGCAGGGAACCTTTCTTAAACATGAGAAAACCAAGGTGTAGCTCAGTGGCTCTAAAAGATTCATGTCCCTTTGCAGCTGGCACTAGCAACTGCAAGAGATTCAAACTTTCAGCTAAGATAATGCCTTCATTTAAGTGCTGTGGCCATGGTCAGCCTCTGGATCCAAGAAATGTGGTCCCAGTGTTAGTCAAGAAAAAACCCCTACAATCCTAGCTGGATACTCCACAGTTACATCACATCAATGGAGAAGCCACATTTGCTTAGTACCAACACACTGATAAAGGACATGCCAGTAATGCTGCTGCCACTGCAGAGCAAATCCAAGGAGTGCAAAGCCACATGGGCACCATTCTGCAGTCTCCAGGTCACTCTGTATTAGCAACAATGTAGAACAGAGATCTGCAGCCTTTTGCTGGCATGGGCCAGAGTGTACAAACCAGCTAGTCACTGCAGTCTGCACCTCACCCCCTCCAAGTGGCTGGCTGCTAGATTCCCAGCCCCTTTGCAGCAAGAGGAAGCTCAGACACTTCTGCAGTAGAGAGGAGCACTAGAGAGTGAAGGAGTGGGGAGGGACCAATCCCTTATGCCAGATCAGACCTCCACAGACTGGATCAGACCTCTTCACAGGCCACAGGTTGCCATTGCTGACCCTTGATGTATATAAAACACTCTGGAAATCCAGCAAGGGACAAACAATCCAGTCAAAAGAGGGGCTTTTAACCGATTTCTCTGGGTTACAAAGCCACCAATTTAAACAACACGGAATATATTTTTAAAGAAAGCAGCTTAATTAGTCATAGAACCCAGCCACATCCAAGGCATTTTACATGGCAGCACCTTCCACTCTCCTGACAAAACCTTTTGCAAATTCAACATGGGCATCATACGGTTAACATATCCTACCAAGAAAAGCCTCTAAATATACTACATGACTACATAGGAAATAGCGATACAGAGTGACCCATAGATGCTTCAATCAAACGGCTTGGCAGAACAGCACGTTTTTGATAGCTTCTCAGTTGCAAGTCTGGAGTCTAAAGAAACACAATTCTGTCCAAAGGCCATATTAGTAACCAGAGATCAAGCACTGGGAGATTACTGGTCTAGGATATATATAAAAATATAAAAAGCACGGGGAGATGTGTATATATACAAAAATACAGTAAAAGCTGTGTTAACTGGCGTTCTACTATCTGGAATACTCTATTAACCGGAATTTCCAGCTGGACGGACATGGGGAGGGGGGTTGTATTGCACATGGTGGCCACTGCTGCCACCCACCACCCTGTACTGCCGTTGCGCTAGATAACTGGAATGTTTAGATACCTGGCACCCCCCTTACTCCACTCATGCCAGCTAACACAGCTTCTACAATCGATCAATCGATAGATACTGGGACCTACAAGATCTCAAAACCATAATTCTGTATTAGAGGCTGGGGCTGCATTTTAGTACCGAGTCACAGGTAAGCAACACATAGTTCAGTCCCCTTCAATATGAATCCAAAATCTCTCCTGGAAATGATGATCAGAACTGGCGATCAGAACTTTGGTTTTTGCCGTCTCCCTACACGCCACTTGCGCTGCCAGCCTCTTCCTAGTTAAATGAGGAAGGATTGTGCTTTCACTCCTTCCTGTTGTACAATAAATTCACTAATCCCATTTGTAGGCAAAATAACGCATGTAGGTCAAACAAGACCGCCTGCTGCTTAAAACAGAATCAAAAGGCAATTACAATTAGTAACACTGTACCTTAGATGCTGGTAAAGAGACATCGCAACTGATCATTGTCCAGATTACAGACCCAGAAGAATACCCCACAGGACTCTTCTGCTCTGATTATGCCCATATTTGTTTACTGTGGTCTGCCTGGCAATAATGTGGAAACCATCAGTGCTACAGAACTGTTACTATGCAGGCTCTTCCAACCATGGGAGACTGATTGTCCCTACAAATTCATCAGTCTCTACTCCAATGTCATACATCATGCCCCACGCATGGATCAACAGATCCTCACTGGTACTTCAGTCCATATTAAAATCCCGCCCCCTCTTGGTCTCTAGTCCAGCAGCAGTGCTCTTAGACATGTTCATTCCAACTGTGGGGAAGATTAAAAAAAATTAAAAACTGCTTCACAATTCTAGACTGGCAGATCAATCAGTAAGTCACTGATTTTCATTAGTGAGCCAAAAATGTTACCCAAGCTAATTTAAGAGCAAATGTCATCAAGAGACACTAAAATCTTGATGTTCATTGAACTACAAAATCCAAATGTGTTGCATACATTCTGAACATACAAAAACCTATCACTTCTCCAGTGCTGACAACTCGTGTTCCAGAGGGCTCAAGTCAAGTGTAACATGTCTCAAGGAGTTGCATATGATAGAATGCAATGGGAAGGTCCACACAGGCTGTGTAGGGAAAGTTGTAGGTAGGGATGATGTTGAGCATCATGGAGACACCAGGATGAAGATACAAGTCCCAGAAACTCAATTTTGGTGAAAAAAGCCCTGAAGCACTAAATGCAGTTCATAATCATGGGTTCTACTGATGTCAGATGTGTTGATTACTACCAGGGTTATTTCATCACTTCAACTCCTCCAATAAACAGCCACTTTGTAAACACACCTCATGTCCTGCTTTTACAACTTTTCAAATGAAACGCTTACCAAGAACATGGAGAGCTAGAGATTCAAATTCCAGGGAGAGTGGAAGTCCAACAGTGTTTTCAACAATGCTCACTATATTGTGAAACCCTCATTCACAGGGGCACAAAGAACATGCCTTGCTTCTTCCACCAGTAGTTCTCAAGGCCCCTTCCAAAGAAGGTCAGTAACATTAACCCTGTTTTACTGATGCAGAAACTCAAAAAGAGAAAGTGGCTTGCTGGAGGTAACCCAGCAGGCTGGTGGACTTGTCAGGACTAGAACTCCAGCCTCCCATGTCTCAAGCCAGAGCTAAATCCATGAAGCCCATTCAGCAGGCCATAAAACAGTGCATAAGCTATGCTCCTGGCAAAGTTGTCGGTGGTTGGGCTTATCATGCTAATTAAATCACATCTCTAAAACCCAACCCGGGTGGCTATCAGTCTGGAAAAATACATCTGCAGGCACCGGCACATGCTGTCACCAAAAGGTCTTGTACATTTGCTCAGAGGTCTAGTACATTTGCTCAGTGCTATTTGCTTTCTTGGTTAGCAGTTGAAGAACTTGGATCAGTCTCAAGACTGCTCAAAAGTTATCCTGGCATTCTTGCGACCACCTGAAAGATGCTGACTACCCATTGAAGGGAGCAGATCAAGCCACCATCACATGTGATCTGAATGAACTGCAAAGATTCAGCAATTCTCAGGGTTCAGGTAACACAAGAATACATGAAACAACCCAGCACGAGATCAAGATGCAAAGAAACCAAAACATGAACAACCACCAGTTAGAATTAAACAAGCAACTAGTTTGGTCCTACTGGTTATTGAGGCTGCAATGGTATGCACAATTACTCAAGTGCTCGGAGCAGAGGGGTAAATAGCACCTGCCCTCAGCTACTTTTATACTGAAGCCACTACTGCTGTTAGCACTGAGTCCACACACGACAACAGTATAACCAAGAGTGGGTGAAAGAACCTCTAGGGTCACATCTGGCCATTTGTCAGGACTGGCTCATTCAGCTGTATGTTATGAATTGCAATTTCCAGGCCAGGTTAAAAGTACCCCCAAGCCACCATGCCATCTCTCAGGAGACCAGTCAAAGTCCAATCAGATCTCAGTGGTAACAAAGTTTCATGATGTTTAGCTTATGTTTCATCATCCCTTGGTGCCTAAAATACTCACTTCATCCTATGCTTACCCTTTCAGCACATTGGCAAAGCCCTGCCTAGCTTCCTAGTAGACGGCATTTAGATAAGCCATCCATGTTTATTTAACTACTAAGCCTCAAGCCAGCTAGGCACTTGCCCAAGTGCTTCAGTCCAGGTTCTCTTCACAACACAATCACTAGTTTCCATACCTCTGCTTGTCATTCTGGACAATACTGTCACTGCTTCCCTGTACCTGCTTGGATTCACTTATTGCTTTAGATTAATTCACAAGTAGGGCTGAAATGGGCCTCAGGTCACCTGATCCAGCCCCCTCCTCATAGCTGGGTCATCCCTGCCTAAGACATCCAAGCACTCATCTACCCTGCACTTAAAACTTTCAACAAGAGAGAATCCACCTGTCTAGGCAACATGTTCTAACACTTTGCCACTCTCAAAATGTCTTCCTAGTTCTAGTGTGAACATTCCTTGCTGCTGCAATTTAAGCTCCTTGCTTCTTGTCCTAACTCCTGCATGACAATAATCAATTGCTATTTTCTTCACAAAAACCCTTCTCGCATCTGAAACTTGTAACTACATCCCCACTTAGCATTCCCTTATCATAGTATCACAGTACTCAGGGTCAGAAGGGACCTAAACAGATCATCAGGTCTGACTCCCTGCCCCAGGCAGGAACAGGTGCCGGGGTCATGTCACCCCAGCCAAATATCTGTCCAGCCTCTTCTTGAAGACCCCCAAGGTAGGAGAGAGCACCACCTCCCTTGGGAGCCCATTCCAGAGCCTGGCAGCCCTAACAGTAAAAGCAGTGTCTCCTGCTGTCCAGCCTGAACCTTCTCTCTAACAATTTGTGGCTGTTATTCCTAGTAACCCCCAGTGGTGCCCAGGGGAACAAAGCCTCCCCCAATTCCCACCGGTCCCCCTGGTGAGTTTGTAAACTACCATCAGTTCTCCTCTCAGCCTTCTCTTGTGGAGGCTAAGTAGGTTTAGCCTCTCTTCACAGGGCCCAATTAAATCCCAATTTCACCAGCCTGCTATTGTACCAGGGTTTTCTAGATCTCTATTCATTTTGGTTTATGCTTTCTCAGGTTGGAACCATTTAATTTCTGCATTGGTACAACACCTAGCATTATAGAGTGCTAGTCCAGGACTGGGGCTCATAGGTGCTATAGGAACTCAAAAAATACCCAAGAAGCTCTTTTCTAAACACATTCCAGCCGATACAGAGTTCTAGCAAAGCAGTAACTGAAAAGGAATAATTTGACTAGTACTGCACAGATACGGCTTGGTGTACTTCACAGCACAATGGGTTCAAGTTCTGTTGCAACCACCACTAAAACATGCAATGCTACTGTATTGCAATGTAGCACACTTCAATGCCACTCTTTGCCACCATTCAGTTTCAGTCAGAACACACTTGACTTCAGTTCTGAAATTGCTTCTGCACTAAAAATGCCAGCCTCATGACACTACTCACTGGATCTCTGTTCCCGAGCTGTATTCCACATGGCCTAGTCCAAAACACCATGAATGTCAGAAAATTATAGCAACTGGCTAAGAGGCTCAACTACTATGAGTTTTAGCTATTGTGCTCAAATTGTCAGCTTATACTTCTTGCTTCCCAATGGCAAGCTAAATGTTAACTTTTAGCTTGCCAACCCTTTTGGAAGCCAGGCAGGGGTGCTGCAGTTTGGAATAACATCCCCATTTTACATGCAGCTGCAAAGAGAGGAAGTTGGGTCAAAGGGGAACCAAAACTGAGAAGGTATGTCCTTTGCTCTGCAGGCTGATTAGAACAGGGAAAGCTGATGGGAATGGCCTAGTATTTAATTTGTTGATTTGCTTTATTTTATAAACCATAAAACCACCTTAGAGGAGAGAGAGAGAGAGAGACTTAGAAAAACATCATTCCAGAGCCTTTATTTCCCCTCCCCTGGCTTGTCTCCTACCACCCATGTTCCATGAAGCTAGGCAGGCCTGGAGAAATGCAAGGAGAATGCATAGTGACCCAAGAAATTCCCCCTTATGGGGAAAGTTGGACAGCAAGAAGCAGCTGCTTTCAGGTCCTGGCAGAAGAGGGAGACAATATCCATACTGGGACTTTGGCTGCAGGAAAAATGTCACATCTGGCCAGAGGCTCCCAAAGACTGTCAAGGTCATAGAGCTCGATGGCTGCTGGTGCCACATCCCCAACTGCCCCACTGGGGAATGGAAAAGAATGATGCAGTGGAGCACTGTGGGGATGCTGGAGAACCGCTGATTCACACAGATGTTTGAAGTGCTTCAAAAGGAAAATGTTTCAAAGATGCTCCTCATGTTTTGAAAGTAATTTCTGAAGTGCTTTAAGTCTGTACCCTTGCTGTTTGCATGCTGTAAACAAACACCTCTGTCCCAGGCCTTAGGTGTTACAATATTGTTTCAGAGGTTAGAAACAATTAAAACAACTGGAAGTCAAGATTTTAGATCACAATTATGCACCAAGAGGTGAATTCAGTGGTCTGTTTGGTGGCTGTGCAATTCTGGCCTATGCATGACTGTTTATAGAGCTATGGATTTTCAGATTTGCTCTGGGCTGCTTCTTGTGCCATGAAAGTAAAGCCCAAGTGGCCCGCCCACACACACACACACACACACACACACACACACACACACACACACACACACACACACACGAGGGAGAGGGGGAAGGGAGGGCTGTTGAATGAGATACAAGGCAAAAAATGTACGGGAAGGCCCCTGGGGGTCTTATGCTGCGGTAGTGCAGACTACGGTTTAATGAACATAGTAAGGATTCTACCAGAGAAAGAACTGCACAGGTCTGATTGATGCAACCAAAAGGCTGAAATGGGAATGGAATGTGTGAAGATGATTTGGAAAAGGATAAAGTTTTCACCCACAAGCAAATCAGCTGTATACTTACTTCAACCAAAGCTGATTTTGCAAAAATCCTTGTATAGACACCCCTATATACCACCCTAATCTATTTGCTCTATGAAAGACTGTTAACACTTTCCAAAGAACCATTTGTAAAAATAATCAGGTTTGTCCCAGCTGTTCTGTTGAAGAGCCTGGGATCTCGGTTTAAAAGTCACAGGGTATGTACACAGCTAGCCAGTTACAAATAAAATGCACCTGGAGAGAAACTGGAAAGTGTGTAAAACAAAGGAGGAGTCTGTTTTAAAATATTTTTGAGGTGACTGCTATAGGGAGAATCTTACAAGATCACACATAATCCAGAAAACATATTGCAAATATAGTTAAAAGAGACCCACACCTTCATGTTTAAACTGCTCTTTATAATCCAAACTCTTTTAGAACTGTAGCAAAATTTTTCCCACTGTTGGAGGAATGAGAAAGAACCAAGCAGGAGGAAACCCTTTGTGAGTAGGTTATGTCATCTCTGGCCAATGAATCAACCACTGACTCACTGGTGCCTCTTCAGGACAGGATGCTGCACTACATGGATCATGGGAGTGATGATCTGGCAATTCCCATAGTTCCCATCGACAGCCACCCTATGTGATTTATACATTCATATACTCCCTGCCCTAAGCCCCATGTTGCACCCAAGCATCTCATAATTTAATGAATATATCTTCCAGCAGAGCTGTAAAACAGAAGCACTGTCATCCCCAGAGGCCCTAAGGAAGTAAAATCAGTGAGATTCAAGAACCTACCTAACCAGGAGGATTTGGCTTAAGTCAATTGGTCAACATCATACAAGGGCTAAATACAGACAGTCAAAAAGCCTGAGGCTGAATCAATTCAATCTTCACAAGTTAATCTAAACTCTGTAGATTGAACCAATTAAGCAAGTGAGCAGACATTCACTTTTGATTCCAGAAATGTAGCCATATGTCTGTAGTAGCCCAGGCCAGAAGCCAGGGGTGCTAAAGCAGCGTTTCTCAACCTGTAGGTCAGGAACCAAAAGTGGCTTGCAAGAATATGAAAAGGTTCATGAGCAAACTTTAAAAGTGGATCAACAAACTTTAAAAGTGGATTCTCCTTTAAAAGAGGAAAACATGGGAAACCATGGCTTTTCCCTTGCAGGTCTGATAGACATTAGGGGCTGAAAGGGACCTCATGAGATCACTGCATCCAGTCCCCACCATGGGTGGGAAGTCAGCTGGAATCAAGTGACCCCAGCAAGAAATAATTCCAGCTGTTTTTTGAAGGAGTCCAGAGTAGCTGCTTGCACCACCTCTGGGGGGAGTTTGTTCCAGTCCCTGGATACACTCACTGTAAAGAACTTTTTTTCTTATATCTAGTCTAAATTGGCCTTCCTGGAATTTATGGCCATTGGACCTTGTTATCGTTTGGGGAGCTCTGGTGAACTGCTGTTCTCCCAGATCCTGATGTACCACTCTTATGAAGTAGTAGGCTGCCACCAAGTCCCCCCTGAGTCTTCTCTTCTCCAGACTGAAAAGTCCCTCAGCCTCCCCTGGTATGGCCTTCCCTCCAGGCCTTGGATCATACAAGTGGCTCTCCTCTGAACTCTCTCAAGAGTCTCCATATCCTTCCTGAAGTGGGGGGCCAAATACTGGACGCAGTACTCCAGCTGAGGTCTCAACAGGGCTGAGTAAAGTGGGAGGATGACTTCCCTGGTTTTGCTTGAGATGCATCGGTGGATGCAAGCCAGAGTTTGGTTAGCTTTGCCCACCACGACACCACATTGGTAGCTCATATTCATCTTGTGGTCAATGAAGAGCCCCAAGTCCCTTTCCGACATGGTGCTAGCGAGCAAAGTGCTGCCGAGCCTGTAAGTATGCTGGGGGTTCTTTCTACCGAGGTGCGGTACACCTTGCACTTCTCTGCATTGAAAACCATCAGGTTTTGGTCAGCTCACCTTGAGAGTGTGTCCAAGTCAGCCTGTATCCCCATCCTGTCACGCAATGTGACCGCCCTCACCCATAATTTGGTATCGTCTGCAAACTTGGACAGTTCACATCTGACTCCCAAATCCAGATCATCGATGAAGATGTTAAAGAGTACTGGCCCAAGTACCGAGCCCTGAGGGTCTCCGCTGGTAACCCTGCGCCATGTTGATTTGCTCCCTTTAACTAGTACTCTTTGGGTCCGACCCTGTAGCCAGTTGCCTAGCCATTGGAGTGTATGATGATCAAGGCCACAGTTCCCCAGCTTAATCATAAGGACATCATGGGGAACTAGGTCAAAGGCCTTCTTGAAATCCAGATAAATGACATCCACATCATCTCCCTTGTCCAGGACATATGTTGCCTGGTCATAGAAGGAGATGAGGTTGGTCAGGCAAGACCTGCCAGTCACAAAGCCACGTTGGCTGGCATTCAGAAGTTTGCCTTCCATTAGTCTGGCATTGATGGATCCCTTGACAATTTTCTCCAGGATTTTTCCAGGGACGGACATCAGACTGATTGGTCTATAGTTCCCTGGGTTATCCCATCTCCCTTTCTTGTAGATAGGCACCATGTTGGCTCTTTTCTAGTCATTCAGGACCTAGCCCAAGCACCACAATTTTTCAAATATTCCTGCCAAGGGGGATGCAATGATGTCTGCCAGCTCTTTCAAGATCCTCGGGTGAATTCTATCTGGGCCCACGGGCTTATGAACGTCCAGTTTCTCAAGGTGTTCCCTTACCTGACAGACATCAATTTTGGGCCTGTCACCCGCTCCCAAATTGGTTTGTGCCATTTCTCGCAATGTGATCCTCGTGGAAGGGTGAAAAACCCAACACAAAAAAGTCATTTAGGAGATTGGCCCTTTCTTGGGCATCTGATGCCTGGATCTCTCAGGGGGCCAATACTGTCCTTGTTCTTTTCCTACTTACCACATATCTAAAGAAGGACTTTTTGTTGTCCTTGATCCCCATAGCTAGCCTAAGTTT
Source organism: Alligator mississippiensis (assembly GCF_030867095.1). Taxonomy (NCBI): domain Eukaryota; kingdom Metazoa; phylum Chordata; order Crocodylia; family Alligatoridae; genus Alligator; species Alligator mississippiensis. The sequence continues at coordinate 43,217,683 of NC_081835.1, forward strand.
GGTTTGTGCTTTGGCTTTTTTCGACTGCTCTCTGCAGGTGTGGGCGAATACAGAGTAAATCTTCTTTGGCAATGCTTCCTGTTTTCCAGCTGGTGTAGGCTACTCTTTTTAGTTTAATGAGGTCCAACAGTTCCTTATTCAGCCAGGGTGGCTTCCTTGCCTGTTGACTGCATTTCTTGTGAGAAGGGATGGCTTTGCCTGGTGCTTCAAGTATTATGTTTTTGAGCGATGACCATTCTTCATGTACTCCCTTTTCGGGGGGGGGGGGGGGGGGGGGGAATGGCCTCTGGTTGGCAGAATTCCAGCCTGCGAGGGGCTGCTTGGGGCCCCCCCATGCCCAACACACACCCATTCCCTGCCCCACACACAGGGGCTGGGGCCTAGGGTCAGTGGGTCAGGATTGGCCACTGATGTTTACAAATGGGTCCCGATACAAAAAAAGGTTGAGAACTGCTATGCTAGATCACGCCTCCTCCTGCTCGACTGGAGCAGACAGCTCGGGCCAAGGATAGCCTAAGGAGGTAGGCTGCAGGGGAGGGGCTGCAAAGCATCCTGGGATGCTGGGGGACTGTGAGTTAACATGAATCTGGAAAGGATTTGGGACAGAAGTCCAAGAAAACGATTTGAACTAAAAATCGGTTAAATCTGATACGACATCCATCCAGGTTCATCTTAAAACTGGTTTTGGTCATTTTGAAAGCTGTTTACATGCAGTGAACTCCTATCATATTACAGATTGAATCTGTTTCCAGATTTGTGTGTTTATGTGTAATATCTGTCCCAAGGAGTGTGTGGCAAAGCAACAAATTGAACTAAGTGTCCAAAGTCCCAAAATCAGTGCTTTAATGCTTGGACTATAGTTCCTGTCCAGAGCAGTCTGTTGCATACCACATTGAGTTGTACAGCACATTATGGGTCAAAGAAAGGGAAACCATCGACACCCACTGGAAGAAAGAAGCATTTTAAAGACCTTCTCAATCAAGACTCTGTTACTAATGAGAGTGTTCTCACCTCCATCCCACAACACTCAGAGATGATCCTGGAATCCCTCCAACCCTTTACACAGTGAGGAAAGCCATCAAGCAGATGAAGAACAACAAGGCATCTGGAGCTGATAGAATCCCTGCAGAAATCTTTAAACAGCAGGAAAGGAGCTCACATCACAGCTCCATGTCCTCATCCTGAAGATTTGGAATTATGAGGAAATCCCAGATGATCTCAGGGACGCCATGATTGCGACAATCTTCCAGAAAGGAAACAAGTCCAACTGGAAATTACAGAGGGATTGCCTTGCTGCCCACCACAGGAAAAAGCACCCCACTAAACCATCTACTTCCACTTGCTGCAGAGCTCCTCCCAGAATCTCAGTGTGGGTTTCGGGATCCCCAGGCTCGTGACCACTGTCCTATCGACAGGCAAGTCCTGGAGCCTCTTTTTTTAGATCCTGGGCTGGGGGAGAGCTGGGCATGCGTGCACTCATCCCTGTCCCCCCCCCCCCCCCCAAGCAGGTCAATCTGTTGGGGAGGGAAGGGGTGGGGGCCAGATTGAGGCCCTCAAGGTGAGCGACTGAGCACGCAGCCCAGCCAGGATTGGGGAAAGGTAAATAAGGCACCAGCCTGGCCGGGTGGTAGGAGAATTGGAGCCTGGGAGGCTCCTCCAGGTGGTCATTCTCCCCCGCCCTGTGGGGCCAGAGGCAGCAGAGACAGCTGCCACTTCACCTCAAGCCCTGCTGCAAGGTGGCCATGTGCGGGCACAGTTCAGCTAAGCAGCAGGGACTCACATGGGGGCAGTAGATCCTGGGGTGCCCTTTAGTCCCAAAGTGATTTTCACCATAAAAAGCTTGGAAACCACTGATTTAGGGCATCAAGAGGCACAACTGACATGTTCTTCACAGCTCATCAGCTGCAAGAAAAGTGCCAGGAACAACATAAGCCTCTCTACATGGTCTTCTTTGACCTCATGAAGGCTTTCGACTCTGTCAGGACAGAAGTGCTGTCAGCCAAGTAGTGTGGAAGATCCTTCCAAAGTACACATGCCCACAGAAATTAGTCTCCATTCTTTGCTTTGCTCCATGATGGTATGCGAACGGTGGCTCTCAGTAACAGATCCATCACAGATCCCTTTTGATGATAAGATGGGAGTTAAGCAAGGCCATGTCATTGCTCCAACACTCTTCTTGATACTCCTTACTGCAATTCTACAACTGGCCACCAACAATCTTCCAGTCAAAGCAAAGCTAAACTACCAAATGGATGGTAAACTGTTTAATCTCAGCCGACTGAGCCAAAACCAAAACCACCTCAACCTCAATCACCGAGCTGATGACGCTGTAATCTGTGCTCATTCAGAAGCAGACCTTCAAGCAATAATTGACATCTTTACCAAGGCATACGAGAAAATAGGACTGACGTGTAACATTCAGAAGAATGAGTTACTCCATCAACAAGGTTTTAGTGAGCAATCCCCAGCTCCGGTAATTCAGATTCACAGTAAGACTCTGGAGAAAGTCGAGTACTTCTCATACCTCAGAAGCCATCTTCTGCAGAAACCTGACATTGACAAAGAAATCCAACATCGCCTCAAATGTGCAAGTGCAGCCTTTGGACGCCTGAAGAAATAGGTGTTCAAAAGTTATGACATCAGATCAAAAACCAAGATCCTGGTTTATCAAGCAGTTGTAATCCCCACCTTTATGAAGCTGAGACATGGACAATGTACAGGAGACACCTCGAATTGTTGGAGAAGTACCATCAATTCTGCCTGATGAAAATCCTTTGAATCAAGATAGACAGAGCAACATTTGCATCCTCTCACAAGTAAACATCATGAGCATCAAGGCAATAATCAGTCATCAACTTTGCTGGGCTGGCCATGTCAGCCAAATGTCCAACTTCAGATTTCCAAAGCAAGTTTTATTCTCCCAGCTCAGTCAAGGCATATTCTCAAGAGAAGGGCAGAGAAACTGCTTCAAGGGTGCCCTCAAGGCCAACTTGAACAAAAAATACAACATCAACTCATGGGAGATTATTGCCGAGGACCACCCCAAATGGAGGAAAAGTCTGCTGCAAGGATCTGAGTACTTTGAAATGCTGCAACAACAGGAGATGGAAAAGTGGGAGCGGCAGAAACAGTAGCTGCCCAACACACACACACACAAACACATGCCCGAGTTGCAATAGTCTGTCAATCCTGGATTGGCCTCATCAGCCATCTTTGGACCCACAGATAAGACATTCATGGAATACTATCATCCTTGACTGTGAGGGATTGCTGAAGACAACGATGATGATATTAAGACTCACTTCTTTCAGTAATAAGGACAAGAGTTGATTAGGGTCAGAGGAAGACACTATTTATCAAGTATTTCTGGGTAAAGGACAGAACAGATACTTGGCTTCAGAACAACCATTCCCAACCTAACATTTTATTCTGATCTTATCTCTCCAGCTGGTTGCCATCCCACTATTGTTATAAGTAGATTATACATGTCCTAAACTGGTGGCTTGGTACACAGCATGTTCCATTATAGTTCAAACCTTCCTGTTTGTAAAGAAAATGGATGGTAAAGAAAGTTACTTGCAAAGAAGAATTTAGTTCAGAGGCCCAGTTTGTAATAACTCCAAATAAAATGACTATTATTCCAGGACAACCACAACAGGAAACTCCCTGTGTACACAAACCGTAAGAAAGAATGACAGATTGTCTTGGGTGGTCTGATGTCACTCGCTAGTGGACCCTGAATCATATCAAGGATGGAGATGCAATGGAATAGCCTTTGCTCTGGAAATGTGCAAAGCTGCCTAGTCTAAACAGCAAGACACTGCTCTGGTCTCCTGATTCCTAGAATTCAATTGCTGGCTCTACTACTAACTTGCTGCAACTTCTGACAAATCATTTCCACTCCGTTACAAAAGGATTCAAGAGAAGGCAACAGCTAACTTCCGACTTCATTTAGATTCAAAAGCAGCAGAGCAACTTCCACTGTTGACAAATGCATCAGCTACAGTTACCGTGACCATTCATCATTTTCAATACAGCTAAACACAGGGCAGAATCCACAAACATATATTGTAATAAAAATAAATGCCATTTTCAATTTGAGATAAAGTCCTCTCCATCCTCTTCTCAGCACCACCTTCCTGCACACTTAGCAAGCATCGCAGTTAGTGCTACACAAGAGATCTATACTACATCCAGACAGATCTGTTATTTTAAAAAAATGAGTCAAAATTTTAAGAAAGTGTCTCTCTCAACAGCTCATCAATTATTTTAGGGTTTTTAAACAGCCAAAGCTATTAAGGTTCCACTGATAAAGGTGCTAACTGATCAGTTAACGTGAGCAAAAAATCAGAGACCAGAGAAGAATTGTATCGTATCATTTCCCTGACTAGGCATTTATTTGGCTTTCCAGTTGCACTAAGCAAATATCTGTGCACTCAGACAAACAGAGACAGATTTTCAGATGTTGTCAATTTGGGGCAAGAGGGAAGCAACAGGCCATGTAAAGTTCAAAAAAGCAGAGAGCCTCCCCTGCCCTAGGGAGGGATGAAGAGCCAACGTGGAAAAACTAAGAGCAGAACCTGGGGTCAGCAAGGTCCTAGAGCCAACGAAATTTGTAAATACAACTCCTGAAACTACAATACAGGAAAGATGTATTGAAAGACAGACACCGAAATGGAGAATAGGGAGTCCTGATACAAGAAAGGACTGGAGACTCAGGAGGCCTAGGGTATCTTCCTGGCTCTTCTCCAAGAGACATGCAGGAGAAGTTACCATATTTCCCCATTTGTGAAATGGGGGATTCACAATGTTTCTTTCAGCTCCTGGGGCTGCAGATGCTGATGGTTCATGCTTAGAGCAAGCTCAATGCTATAAGAGCAAACTTGCATCTCAGTATCGATTAATATGCATAGACCAATTAAGAAAACTAGTTCTCCCTTGTGCGATTCTTGTGTAATGGGCAAGGAAGGCTATGAGTGAGCTTGACGGAGAAGGGCTACTCCTCCCATCAGGAATTTTACATGTGACAAGTGGTTAACAACTAGCAAAAAGGTAACTCTCCTTCACAGTGGCAATGCCATCCAGCTGTAAAATCCCTGTTCCACATGCTTAACCACCACCTTAATAGTAAGAGTTGGGGGCTGGATGTAGCTCCATCCAGATCATCCCCAATTGAGGATCTTTGGGGACAGGATAGCCAGGCACATGGGAATGTAGGGGAAAAGCCACAAGACCTCCACAAGACTTCCATGAAGGCTCCAACACCATACTGGCTAGGCCTCGAGTGTCATACACGGCAAGAACTCTAGGAAACTTCTGAAGTGAGAGTGACCATCTACTGAGACTTGATGCCCATACCACAAGTTTGAACAGACAGGGCAGCCATGGAACCAGACAAGAGGTGGCCAGGAAGTCACCAGAAGAGCTAACACTCGCAGCTTCTCATGGATGAAGTTATAGGAAGGTGGTGGGCTGTGCGGATGCCAGGGTGTTGGGCTACCTGGTGAAGAAAGAGTACAGGCAAGCTATCAAGACTGCTACTGCAGCAAGACATCCTCCAGCTGTTCAGCAAACACCCCAAACAACTGGAAGAATCTCATGGAATAAAAGCACTGAGGAGGGGGAACATGCTGCAGCTTGTTTGTGAAAAAAGCAATAAAGAAATAATCAACTACAAACACATCCAATTTCATTACTTCAAAACGAATTGAAAAAACGAACCCTACTCCACCTATCCTGGTCCTTGCTAGCCCTGGGCTACTTAGATCTTTACTGACCAAACCAGTTGTTCTCAACCTCCCTAAACTAAAAGGCACCCCTCAGAAAATGCCAGCTCTTGGCCCTCACTTGTTTTTCTGTAGTCAACACCCCTCCAAAAAATAACAACCAAACAAAACAAAACAAAAAAAAACTAGAGCAATTCTGTTGCAAAGAACTCTGAAAGCACACAGAGGATCAGAATGGCTTTAATGCTGCAGATTACTATTTGAAATCTCTGGGTTTCTCGTGAATCATATGTAGGAATTTGCACGCCTAACAGCGGTAACATCTCATGGCACCCTAGTGTACTGCATCACCCTGGCTGAGAATCACTGGACTAACCTGATGCCCTTGTAAGATAGCACCTCCATCAGGAGACAGCACTGCAGTTTGGGCTTAGCATAATATAAAACACAGAGAAAGAGCCGATTTGAAATGGAAGGCACCTGTTTTAAAAGCTATTGCACAGCTCCATTTCTAACCTTCTTGGTTATTCCTGCAAGAACAAAGGAGCTCCTCTGGGCCATGTGGTGCAGATCACTTGAGACCAAACAAGCTGGAAATGCAGAGCACCAGTGCAGCCAAATAACAGAGACCCAGCATTGTGATTTAGGTCAGACAGGTCGCACCCCATGTTTAAAAGCAGCCTTGGATTGCACCTAAAATGGGCACCAACTGGCTAATGGCAGGGATGCTCAGTCACATGCCACACAGGGGAGGAGATTACAGAGGAGGAAAAGTGAAAGTTATGCTAAAATTAACCTATCAAAACACAGGCAATCATTTAGCTAAGCTATGTCAATTGGGAAGAATGCAATGCAGCTGAGATGCTGAGGCAGCAGAGGGACTGCAGCAATAGTGCTGACAGCTTGCCCAAGCCTCCAAGAACCTCTGCCATCTCAGCGTGCACAGTCTGGTCTTTACCTCTAACATGACCAGAGCTTCTTTTATACTTGGAGGGATGCTAGGCTTAAGCGTCACTGGCTGGAGCTGGGTGGGAACAGCAAGGACAGATGAGCACACAAGAATGCTTGGACAGGTTTTAGGCAAGACCCTCCATTGCCACCTCAACCCAGATGATTTTGTAAAGCTGGCAGAGGGCAAGGGTAGAGCACTCTATTCCTTTAAGTGCTTCTGTGACTGAAAAGATATTTAGGTCTTCTCATGAGACTGAGCTTTAGCAACTTCAGATCTGCGCACCAAGCCAGGGGTCCTTTTAAGCCTGTAATTGATTCAGATTCTTTCCCTTTGCTCTGCAGGGAGAGGACACCAGAGCAGCCAGTTTGGGACTTTACATATACTGGGAAGTATTTACCTGGGCCTTTTTTACCCCGCTAAATACACCTGCTAATTTTAGCATGTTTGAGAACAATAATCCCGTATGCAGAGAGTGGTTGTCTCAGTTCACACGGTATACCAGGGGTGTAATCTGACTATGTTAATATTTTAGGATGCTGTTTTGCATTGTATGTAAATTAGTTACTGTCTCCATGGAGTGATAAGAATGAACGCTGCGTTTCAAAAGGCAGAAACTGCGAGGAGGGGGGCAGGAATATATCCAAGGCTTACTGGTTAGAGCCTCCGTGACTGCCCTTTGATGGCCTGCAGAAACTAGAAGGTCCCCCATCATGCAATTTTCCCAGCCATTGCACTCGAGGTGGAACTGATCAGCAGTACATGAGAAAAGCAGGACTACGGCACTCCCCCAGATTTGCAATGGATCCACCTAGCTACAAAAGGATCCTTTAAAACACACTGCTTTAGCAGCAGCAGGACTTGGGGGCGGGGTGGAAATCAGTACAATAATTCACATGACAGTACAGTAGAGAAGCCACCAGATCAAGATCCTGTAACCCAGGAAACACTGTGTATGCTTTCTCACAGAAACATGATTAGGTATCCTACAGTTACGAGAAGCCCAGCTCCTTAAATTATTCTTTCAAATTTTAAGACGACCAATTGTGAGAGGGATAGTGTCCTCCTAAAAGACTGTCACTTTTGGTCTAATGGTGGCTCTTAGTTAGTTATTTCCTCATTCCCCCCCAGTAAATCAAGAATGGGCTCGCTTATCATGAGGCAGGAGGAAGAAATTCCATACATGCAATGGGAACACATTGCTCTGTGGTTTTATAGAAACCGGCCTTCATTACAGAGACCACAAGCACAGATGCCAATCCTGAGAGCTCTGAAATCTGAGTTCAGGCCTACCCACGTCACCAAACCAAAACACTCTTCAGCAGAGCTGAGCTGGGCAGAAGAACTGAGCTATGGAAATCAGAGGTGTCCGGTTCCATTCCTCATCACAAGGCAAGCTCCAAAGCAAACAATGAGGGGATTCAAAACCCCAACAAGGCTAGATGGAAAGAGAAAAATCCTTTCTAGCAACATCTCCAGCTTTGCATTTATAAATGTTTTACAGTTGCTAATGGGAGACAACCCAGTTTGTGTTAAACTAAGAATTTAAAGTCTGCTGAGGTTAAGACAATGATAATCCAAAGTCTATATTTATCTTTAAATCTGATTTTTACTGTTAGACATGGCATAGTTTCCATAATACACACTCTGTGGGAGAAGCTTCCCTAATCCCCACGAATAAGGTAGACTTTTCAATGAAAAATACAACTGATGCAACTCATATGTTGGTAGGATGCGACAAAGCCATACCATGCCTCAACTGACTCTAAGAAGAGGCACAGCCACATGAGACTAACAACATCTAAAAGATGCTAATTTCTAGGCTGGGCAGGAGCACAAGGCCATATTAGGAATGTCATGTGGTAGGTGGAGGTGATAGCCTCACACACTTCCCATTGACTGACAACCTACATCTCCACAGAGGTCTTCTTCAGCCTAGAAGAGGAAATAGACATAAATAGATACTCTTCTTTTGACTAGTTATTCTTGGTCTTGCATATTAAGAGTCCCTCCAGAGCTAGCAGCCAGGGAGAACTGCAAAATGCTAAAACCTACTCTTTCTCCAGAGTCATTTTGCATTTGTACACCACATTTAAGGGCAATTCATTAGTACTCCCTTACTTCCTCCTCTTCAACGAAGAACAGGAGTCAACTAATGGAAGTCAAATTGGTAACAAGTCTCTGAGCTCCTAAAGAAAGACTGAAGTTCTAAGGGGTCCTGAAGCGTCTCACAGCTCATACATCCTCTGCTTAGTACAACTAGAACCTTTGTCCAGACTTAGAAACTTTCCCCATGGAACTAAAAAAGCATGCAATTCTGATAAAATGGACTTGCCTTAACATATACTATTGATACAAGGTATAGAAAGACTACAGGTCATCCCCCACTCCCTATTTAGGGATCAGTGATTCATACTGGGTGGGGTAAGATTGCATAAATCTAACTCGCACATGATAAATGCAGGTAAAGAATATGGAAATCAGAAACAGCCTTTCAGCTATATCATGGACAGCCCCTTACTAAGGAGCAACTTTTGTCCCCTCTTGGAGCAGCAATCTGGCACCAAGTATAAGAGAAGACTTCATCAACGTATTCACTTTCCAGTATTTGGCCTCAGATTGGCAGAAGCTGCAGGCAGGAATGGGCTGGGGGTGCAAGGAAGGCACAGAGCACCTTTCTGTTTTGGTTCAACAGTTCACAAGCAGCTCTCACCACAACTGACTTGTGAGAAATTTGGCAGACTCAGCTTCCACAGTGTACTTAGCATTTTCACTCCCCCCCCCCAAGGACTTCTTGCACAGGGATATACCCTTCTTGTGAACGAATGAAGAGTATTCTGAATATGCCATCTGAAAAAATAATACCAGGCTTTACTGCTTTCTCAGAGGCGTGCTAAAGACACCTCTCACAGGCCATTGATATATCTCACACATGGCCTCTCACAGGCCATTTCATTTTTAATCAAGGTGATATTCATTCAAATGCATCTGTCAGGAATTAAACAAAAGCAAGCCTAGAAAGGAGCCAAAAGCATTTAAACACATGTACAAATATGTTCACAGGCAAAAACCAGAGCATGGACAAACACAGTGTTAAATCAGGGTCAATAGTGGAGATGAGGCTCAACCAGCAAACCACATGGGAGTTTCTTCTTATTCTCCTCCCTACCAAAGTCGCTGCTACTCTACCAGCAATAACGTAGAGGTCTTCATTTTTCCTTATTAGCAAGTGATTTGCTGTTGACACCATATTTTTCTGCTTCTGTTGAGTCAGCAAGTTGGAGTCCATATCTCCCCCTGCTAAGAAAATAATTCAGAAGGTCTCTTTGGCATGCCTATGAAAAAGCAGTAAAGCCTGGCATTATTTTTTCAGATGGCGAATTAAGAATACTCTTCATTCGTTCACAAGGTCAGGTCTTCATGGCCTACTCCAGGGGCGGGCAAAATGCGGCCCATAGGCCAGATGCGGCCCGCCAGGCTATTCCATCCGGCCTGCAGGGCCCCTGAAAAATTTAGAAAATTAATATTTATCTGCCCCTGGCTGCCTGTTATGCAGCCCTCGATGGCTTGCCAAAACTCAGTAAGTGGCCCTCCACCCAAAATAATTGCCCTTCCCTGGCCTACTCCATAGTCTCCTCTCCCACAAACAATGCAAGAGAAACATGCCGCCTAAACTATCAAGTTTTGCCCATAAAAAATTAGGTACCAAGTACACCAAGGAATTTATAAGGCAGGACCACCGCTACAACAGAACACGTGAGAAGTTACTCATGCTGGAAGGGGCTCCACTGTCATGGTGAGAGTGGTGGGCAGTATGAAGAGAGGTGTGGGAAGAGGGCTAGAAAAACCTAGAGCAGTGGTTCCCAAACTGTGGTACATATACCACCAGCGGTACGCAGAAGGCTGGGTGTGTGCAGCCCCTCCCCCTGGAGCACAGCAGCAGCCTGATGCACACGGCCTGGAACACAGCCCCAGGTGTTGAGCAGCACCTAGCATTTAAGTGTGTTGGGGGAGGAGAGGGCAGATCAAAGCCCCCCCAGTGAGGGAGGGACAGGGCAGGGGATGGGGTGAATGAGGCTCTGAGGCAGGTAATGGGACAGTCAGAGGCCAGGCAATTTATCCAGGGGCATGGGGGGCTCCCTGCCATTGCACTCACCCTGGGGCAGGTACGTGGGGCATATGCCCCTGGATCTGTGCACGGTGCAGAGGCAGGCTGCTGCTGGGCTCTGCACCACGCTGCCACTGGCCTGGGACTGTTGCGGGACACCATATGCCTGCTATGTGCTGGCTGCACTGCGTGCTCTGCCCGCCCAGTGGCAGCAGGCACATGGCATGCTGTGCAGCTCCAAAGGCAACTGTAGCAGGCTTTAGAGTGCAGCGGCAGCCCACTGCTCCCCAGGGGTTTTATCCCCTCAGGCTGGCTCACCCCATTCCCACAGCAGGGCCAGCACAAAGGCGGCCTGGGACTTTCCAGGAACACAGGGAGGAGCTCCCCCGCAGTGTGCGCACCCTGGCGCAGGCATTAGGGGGGTGGAAGGGCACATGCCCCCCGTTCTGTGAGTGGGTGGAAGTGGGCATGGTGCTGCCTCCAGACCTGCGCGGGATGCCACCTGCCCACTGCCACAGAGCCGCCAGAGTCACTTGGCCAGTGTGCAGGATGCACAAGGCATCCCACGTGGCTCTGGAGGCACCAGGGTGTGGGGGGGCTCCTGCTGCTGTACACACCCCAGGGCAGTCACGGGGGGCACGTGTCCCCAGATCTGTGTGACGGGCAGAGATGGGCTCCACGCTACTGCTGTCGCTGCCTCTGGACAGTGCACAGCCTGCCTCCACCCACGCATAGAGCAGGGGGCACATGGCCCCCATGCCTGTCCCAGGGCGCGCGCAGCAGGGGGAGCCCCCAGAGTCCCTGGAAAGGCCCAGGCCACTTTTATGAAGGCCCTGCTGTGGGGATGGGGTGAGCCAGCTCAAGGAGAGAAAACCCCTAGGGAGCAGCAGGCTGCCACTTTGCTCTGCATGGCGCTACAGCTGCCTCCAGAGCCACACGGGATGCTACGTGCCTGCTGCTGCCGAGTGGGCAGGAGACGCAGCGCAGCCGGTGCACACTGCATCATGTGCGGCTCCCGGAGCAGCAGCAGCGTGGTGCAGAGCCCAATTTGCAGCAGGCCTCCTCTGCCCCACACACAGATCTGTGGGGCACATGCTCCACGTGCCTGCCCTGGGGTGCATGCAACAGTGGAGAGCCATGCCTCCCCCAGTCTCCCTGGACAAGCTGCCTGTGGTTCCATCCCACGATCTGCCTCGGCCCCAGGGTCCCATTCACTCCTGCCCCTCTTCCCCCCTGCCCCTCCCCCTCCACAGACTAACCTGCTCTGTGCTGAGCGTGGTGTGTGAGCCTGTCACTCAAGCCACAGTCCCCTAGCCCTGCTGCTACCCCTCACTCTTGACCCATAGTACCCTGCATGCTGCCAGGGCATGAGGGGACCCTCTCCCTTCCCAGGCTCCAAACCCCCTACACAACCCCACAGCCCCCCATTCCTTAACAAAATTTCCCCCATGTTCATAAACCCCACCCCCACCCTCCAGCCATACAAAGTACCTGCATAATTTTGAGTTTTTCTGTACCTACTTTTGAGTTTTTAGCCATGCGATTAAAATTGCAATCGTGACTAATTTTTTTAATCATGCGACAAAACAATTTTTTTTTATTTTAACTGTTTTATATGGCTACCACAACTGGAAAAAAAAGTTTTATGATTACTAAAGGTTTTGATATTGTTTTAATACATAGCCTGTTTCCTATATATGTATGAAAAATGTGCTGGTGGTACTTAAGGCTACATCATTTCAAACGGGTGGTACTCAATCTGTCAGTTTGGGAACCGCTGATCTAGAGGAAAATAAAGGACAAGTCCATGCAGCTCATATATTGCTTTGTTTGCAAAAATGTAAAACCAAATCACAACAGACGATACAAAAATCCTGATCAGCAACACCTTGCAGAGTTGCCTTTGGAAACCAACTCTCACTCATTCCTCCAGCACAGCCAGCAGTTCCCCAGCGAGCACTCCAGGCAGCCAGAAGCCTTACATCGGGAACATTCAACTCGTGGACAAAATATAATCTCTAAAGAATGTCCCAGTGGTGATTTTCTCTCTCATAAAGTCTAATCCCAAATTCAGATATTACGTGCAAGGGAGAAACTGATTTGCGCAGCCTGGGAAAGGATGGAAACTCATTCACCAAGGATCCTGCCCACATGGGTATCTAGCATAACCAGATTGGTATTTGTGGTCCACATTAATGCTCCATACTCAAAGCAAAGACAGAACTATGGGGAAAACTCAAGAGCAGAATCATGAGGCCCTTCCTTTTAAATACAGTTTGAATAGTCTACTGAACTTAAGTGCCCCCAGGGCACAAAAACTTTCTAGAGGCTGAAGACTACAAAATTCGTATTTCTTTACCACTACCACCAAGCCATTCTATAGCACTTACTGGTTTACAGATGAGGAAACAGGCACAAGAGGTGAAGAGAGACTCACCCAACCAAGGTTACCCAAAAGGCCAGTGGCAAGGCTGAGAGCAGAACCCAAGTTGACTGAGTCCCCAGTCGAGCAGCTCTGTTTAAGCCAGTGGTTCACAACCAGGCTGCCACTGTGGAGATAAGACAGCCAGCAAACCACGTGGGATGTTTCTTATTTTCCCCTCTGCCAAACTTGCTGCAACTTTACCAGCAACAATGTAGAGGTGTTTATTTTTCCTTAGCAAGTGATTCGCTGTTGAACCCTTTTCAAAGGGGTTGTGGTGCCACAGCCAAGTGAAATTTCTCCACACATTTCTGTATCTAGGAAGCCCTTATGGGACCAGAACAGAAAGTGGCTATAGCAGGAGGGTACTCCTGCCTGCATCAGGTTTATCTGTACCCCTTTCTGCCACAGTTTCTGGCCCGCCCTCACACATGCCTCCTGGAAAACAGGGTAACACTACATTCAGGAAAAAGCTAGAGAGAGGTGCTACAAGCCTAAAAAGCTCAGAACCACTGCTTTAAGCAACTGAGTTTCCTCCTGTAAAGCAAATCACACCTCAAGATGGAACGATAGATAAAAATGTTATATTGGACATTCACCTGCATGCACAGAGATAGCCAGATACAATTGCAAATCTCTCAAGACAATGCACGCCACCTGAGAGACTGGCTTATACACAAATTGGAGAGACATGTCATGTCATTTTCCTTTCAAATCACCAGCCTGGCTCATCTTCAGCATGGCGGCTTCTACCGCATGCCTAATCTGCTTGTGTTTGCAAAACTGAAGATTGCTGCTCCAAAATTTTTCCCTTTATGCTACAGAAAAGCAATCCACACTGCAGTTTTTAGTGCCAAATCATAGAAAATTAGGGTTGGAAGGGACCTCAGGAGGTTATCTAGAGTCCAACCTCCCTGCTCAAAGCAGGGCCATCCCCAACTAGATCATCCTACCCAGGGTTTTGTCCAGCCAGGTCTTAAAACCTGCAAAGGATGGAGATTCCACAACCTCTCTGGGTAGGCTGTTCCAATGCTTTTCTGTACTAATCTCCTAGTGTGAAAGATTTTCCTTTGAGCAGACAGCTACTTGGTGGGGAGCTGTGAATCCATGACACAAAGAACTGGCCATCCTGCAACATAGCATTTTATTCTCTTTTACCTTCATAATTAGCACAGACAGAATAACCAATAGAGGTGTCTGCCTTCCCAGAGTGCCTGATCTTTGTTGAATGCATTCATGCCACTGTTTTGCCCCCTTCCCCCCGCCTCCCTTCCAAGGTTCATGAAGGATGAACACCCCATCTGCTGCCTTGATACCTTAATCTGTCATTTATGTCTGTTGGTCCCAGGATCACATAGCACTCCAGGCCCCTGGCAGTTCCTTTCTAGCAGCTTGACAGAAGGGTTCTGTAGAGCAGCAAACCATTTGCAATGTTTTTCTGGCAGCACAAGCTGAGCACTAAGCCCAGCTGGCATTAGGACCCAGCTACCACTGCTTCTCCCCACTGCCCAGTCACAGACAGACACCCTTGCTGTCAATAGCTATTGAAGCCCCCTGGCTCCTTGGGTTGGATCCAATGGTTCTGTGGGCCAGATGCAGCCAGTAGGTCACCAACCCTGCTGAAGTCATCCAAGCCCCACAGCTCCCTCTTATCTTCTTTTCCTCTTTACCCTGTACTGGGGCTAGGCATCCTCCTACCAGGCCCAAGTGAGTGGGATCCATTCTCCCTGAAGAGGCCAGTCACCCTACACCACTACCCCTTGCTCAGTTTACCCAGCACTTTTTAGTTCCTGAAGTACATCTGGTGTGGTTCAGTACCCGCCAAGGTGCAGCAGCTTTAAGCCCAGTTTATGGAAATGGGAGTCTCCTCCCTTGCTTGCTCCGAGGGCCTTAGGGCTAAGGGCAAGCAAAACTTGGAGCCATCCTCCAGGCTTGGACCTGCAAGTAGGATGCCTGCCAAAGGTTTTGGAAACATCTGAAGCTCCAGGTGTGGGTGGAGGACGTTTGCCAGTAGTAGGGCCACTTATGGTTCTGGACTCTTGGATTTGGAATTCGTTTTGGCTAATTTGGCCTTGGATACAAAATTAAAAAAAAAAAAAATCATCTGATCACAGGTCACTAATCCGGCAAATAAGAGCAGTGACAAAAATGGAAGTCAAGACTGAGGAATGACTAATGAAAGTGCTAATCCCTTTTAATGCCCTCTAGAACACAAGAATTTAGTTAACATTAACATTATGAGCTACAGGGCAGTTCAGCTCAGTAGCTTCAAGCATCTGCCTGATGACAAACCTGAGCTGGAAATTGAAGAATATGATGCTGCTGTTTCTAAAGCACCAGCTCAGAGGGTAGCCAAGTTCTCCTGACTACCTTGGTTTCGCCAAACAGTTTTTCACCATAAGTCAGGAGCACACCAAAACTGCACCAGGCTGCCAGGTACCATCACCAGCTGACTGTCAGGCTCAACAACTCAAAATTAGCCATGATACAATTTAAGTTAGTAAAACAGAGGCCTCCATGATGTAAATCAGGGGAACGATCACTCTTTATTAATAGACTTCCATGTCATCAGGGAATGGAAGAGTGCAGCATCTTGCCAGGGCTTTCTGCCAGCCCTGCTGTGGGGGCTGCAGTTCAGACTTCAGCTATCCAAATCCAGGGCTGTTTGAATTCCAACCTGAACAGCTGCTGCTGTGGCAGAAGGCAAGAATATTGTCTCATTTATATTCCCTCTCCTAACTTCTCTCTTCACGTTTCTCTCCCCCACTGGCCCTAAATTACTCGCAGATGTAGTTTCACAACAAAACTGTACTAAGACAAAATTGAAAGCAAAAGAAATTACCTCTGATAGCAAATAGTAACTAAAGCAGCCCTTCTGGACTCCATACGAGTCACCGGCTGCAAGGCACCTCTGGTTCCAAGAAGGGCATTGGGGGCAGCACAAAACACTTGCCTTTGTACTGGTCCCAGAGACATCCAGTTGAGTAGGAACATTTGTGAAAAGGCAAACACTTTCCGATTAGTCTAAAATTCGTCCCCTCAGCCCCTTCATAATGAAGTTAGATGGAAAAGAGGGTTCAAAGGACCTCAGCACGTTTAAACCATTGCTCAAGACACTGTCCAACCCATCTCAGGCCATTAATTTTGGTCCTATGGAAAAAAAAGGGGGGGGGGGAGGGGGAGAAAGATATACATTTCAGCCTGGAAAGAAAGTTTTGGTTCCTGGCCTTCCAGGCACAAGTTTAATCACAACAGGTCAGACACCGACTAAAAAGGGATTTTAGGAATTGCAGTGATGAGAGAACAGTTTGGGCTGGAAGGTAGCTCCAACACTTCAGAGTTTATCCTCCAAACAGATTTTGCTACCCTTAAACTATCTGTGGAAAATGAGTATCAAGTCTCAGTCTGAACAGCTTCCCAGACACAAGACCTCAACCTGCCAGGGCAGCTTGCTCCAACAGAACATTCACATGGTGACAACATTTTTCCTAATACTCACCCCAAATTCTTCCTGCTGCATCTCAAGTTTTGCAACTGCTCTTTTGTTTTCATAACCTAATAGGAATAGCCACTCCATCTCTTGTCACACCTGATGCAGGTTTTAATATGTGGAGTCCCGTGTCCCCCCCCCCATCACTCCTACAAAATATCAATCATCTTCCTCCCACCCCTGTCTCACACACTAGCATGCCTTCCTGCAAAGCCACTGCCCTCACAGCCCAAAAAATCTCACTCTTCTTCACCCAGGAAGCCAGGCCAATTGGGATGGGGTAGAAATCCAACACTAAAAATCTCTCGATAAACCAAGATTCTATCACAATACAAAAAAGATGATAGTGTCTAACAATTAGGAGTTCGTTGGGTGTCTGTGGTCATTTTCCCTCCACCCCAAACATGCCCAGGCATCTTTCAATTACAACCTCGTCAAAGCAGCAACCATGTTAACCTATAAAGGGCCCAGTAGACTTGAAGATGTACAGAAGTCGCACATTAAAATACTTTGCTGCAAGCTCTCATTTTTCGTTTCTTCCTTTTGTTGCATTCCCATAAATTCTCTCCCATTTCTCTTTTGGCAAGGATAGTATAAGCAAAGCCCAGCCCAGCAGCCAGACATGGCACAGATGGACAGACATTTTACTAAGTTTTACCAAAAATCATCATTAGTACTATTGTGACTTGTGTAAATAAAGGCCCTAAGCAAGATTAAACCTCAGGGCAACAGCTGCTGCTCATCTCTCGAGTCTGTAAGCTCTTTAGGCCAAGGACTGCTCTTCTTTTGTAGAAGAAAGGAGGTTTATTTGCAGATGGGGACTCAAAAAGATGAAGCAAGTTGCCTGGGGAGTCTGTGACAAGCCAGAAACAGAACCCAGAACTCATCTCCATGAAATCAACCATGCTTTTAAACTGCTTTTAGAGTGAGAAACAACCAATACTTTTAAATACTCAAAGCAGAGAAAATATGGTGTAGCATGAGGGTAGTAGCTATGTTCCAGGAAACTAGGGTTACAGTCTCTGACACCGATAAACTGTACATTATCCTGGACAAATCCTAGAGCCGGTGCCTGTAAAATGGGTTTAAAGAGCACTGCCCTGCCTCCTGGGTTGTTATAGAATGTGGTGCATAAAGGGAGCCATGTAAAGGACTCTAAATACAGAATTCAGTAGCCTCTGGAGTGCTACAAATGCCAGAAAATACAGCAAGGAGCCAGAGAATACACAATGACAGGTAGTAGGGAATAAAGTTTGATTTAATTTGGGGGGAGGGGAAAACTAAATAGCACTGTATTTGGATCTAGAAGTCAAACATGCTCAGAAGGACACACAACTGGGAAGCAGCAATGGCAGCAGCAGAGCTTAACATCAGCAGCATGGTCTAGTTGAGTGACATGCAAAGCAAGGAATCAGCATCCCTACATTAAGCCGAAGGCCACATTTAGAACATTACCCGATGCAGGCTATGCCAGGACCAGAAAGACCTCAAACCAAAGGGAATGTACCATCAAGCAACCAAAGCAATATAATGATAAAGCCCAAGCCCTCCAGGTGCTGATGGAAAAGCTTGGAGGGTAAGACTATTCACTGGTATTAGAAAGGAGAGAATGCCAGTTTGGAAAGGAATATTTTGCCTGGTTCAAGAGGATGCACTTACTATTAAGACCATACAAGGGAATATTTAGGCCACCATCTCTATTACTTAGGTTTATTAGACTTTGCAGGCCATACCCAATTCTCCCAACAGAAGTTCTGGCAGCACAAAGCCACCGCCAATGCCAAGACACCGGAGCACATACACACCCATACACTTCCAAGAGCTCCGCTCAGCAGCTGCTCTGCCAGAGCAAAGTGCATGCTGGGAGGGTACCAGCTGCTGAAGGAACCATGGCAACAAGCACCAGGCATGGAAGTATCTACATGTGCCTTCTTCCAGCTGCCAAGCAGCCCTCAGAAGAGCTGGGGTAACACCATCAGCAAAAGGGTTCGGTCACTACAGAGGAACTTTGAGCATAGACAGTATATGAGTTCTGCCAGTAGCAGCCTACTGTGGACTAGGTATCAGACTATGGAATAGGCCTGTAAGGGCTCATGTCCACTGCAGTACTACCTATGAGTTCTGCTTCTAACCCAACTCCCGTCCACACACATTAAGTCTTCAGCTCGAGTTAAATGGTGCATTAAGCTCAAGCCAGCTGATCCATCAGGGGGTATTGAAGTTCAGGTTCTAATAATGATCCTTAAGCTAATAATGCTGCGAGGATGTAACAGATCAAGTTATGACAGCTCAGCTTTTAATCCAATCACTCTGGAGTGCTAATCTAATCACTCTGGCCTGTTTTGCAGTGCAGTCTCTCCAGCTCAACAGCAGTCAGAGTGCTGCAACTCAAGCAAAACATTTCAGTGAAGGGGATCCCTAACCCCCTGGGACAAACATAACTGAACTAGACAAAGCCACAGAACAGATGTCCGGACTGAGCTAACTTCAGGATGAGGTACTATCACAGCATGTTAGCCTGGTCTCTCCTGCAGGAGGGCCTGCCCAGCTCTAGGAAGATTCTCTTCAACCAGGCACCACCAGCTCAGTTCCTGAAGTTTCATCAAGTTCAAATTTCAGCAAGGGACGTTTAGGTTGGATAGCAGGAAAAACCTCTCTCACGAGGAGGGCAGTAAAGCACTGGAACAGGCTACCCGGAGAGGTTGTGGAACATCCCATGTTAGAGGCCTTTAAGACTCAGCTAGACAAAGCTTTGGCTAGGATGAGCTAGTTGTGGATGATCCTGCTTTGAGCAGGGGGTTGGACTAGCTGACCTCCTGAGGTCCCATCAACCCGAATTTTCTACGATTCTGTGAAACCCAGACAATCAGCTGTTTTGACAGAGGAAGAAAAGGAACAACAGTAACTCCTCCACTTAAGGCTGTGGCACAGCAATATACCAGCAGCTTGCTGAAGAGGTCCAAACCATAATGGACAGCAAAGGAAAGTAGTTTAAAAAAGAGTGACAGTACTATCAAATCACTTCAGCACGACTGCTGCCAGCCAGCGCCTAATGAACTGATAATCCAAGGGCTCTTGGCACAAGCCTGGGATGGTGCTAACACCTGACCTGAAAAACCCTCCAATGCAGTAAGAGTTAATATACATTCCCCCTCTCACTGGGGACACAGCTTTCCCTCCCTCACTTCCATTACTCACCAACTGCTTCCAAGTCTGATGGCTGCTGATTACAGAACCAAGTTCACTGTACTGTGAAACATCACATTACCGTGCCATTGTTCACTCTGAAGAAGCATGACAAGGAGCCAACACTGCAAAACTGTTGCCAGCCGTTTCCTTACAATTGTTCGCAAGCAAATACCCTGGCTTGAGGGTACAGCCCTTGATCACTCACTCCACCACAGTTCCAGTTCTACAATCTTGCCCTCTCTAAGAAGAGGACAAAGGATGAGAAGGACTTGGTCCCCCATCATTTCCAAGCTAAATTTATTCACAGCCAGTTTACTTCCACTGGTTCTATGCCAATACTACCTAAGTAGCTTTTCTCCCTCCCTGGTGTTCACCCCAATGTAGTTATGGATAACACTCATATGCCCTCTCAGACTTGTTTAACCGAACAAAATGAAGGCTATTTCTTTTAGTCTCTTTCACTATCATGAGTCAAGCAGCAGTTGCTATCTTCACATGGGCAGCAAGTTACTGGTATCGAGTAATAGAGCAAATCTTTTAAAAGAGCAAAAGCTTTCCATTTACTGTGGTCACAGCCCACAGATCCCTCTCTTTAAGCTCTGTCATTTTAAGTGACCGTGGATGGCTTCTTGACAGAATGAATTCGAAATACAAATTGTGGTTTCTTCCAAATGCATGTTTATATATAGATTTTGATCTATAAACATGCAGCTGGAAGAAACAAGGACCACATTTCTTGCTCTGAAAAAGCAAACCATGAAAGAATGCATTTGAAAGACTTCTCATCTTGGGTGGGACTCTGTCCACTAGCATTTAAAAACTCAGTCAAGGAGTTGAACGTGTTTAATTAGCAAGTCTGTTTCTCTGCAGAAAACTCCCAGAAAAGAGAGCAGCCAGACATAAATGAGGTAACAATTTACACATTCCTCCAAAGGGTTACTAGATAAAGAAATCAAACTTCAGAGCAACATGTCTACATTGTAATAAAGAAAGTACAGGTTATCTACACAGCAATTACATATCCAGGATTACTCTTGCATTCAGTCAAAACTGCTGCCAACTCACACTATGATATACCCACCGTAATCCATTTCACTCCTACCTCTTATTGTTACCAAGAGAAGCCTCAATAGGCAAATATGCTATTCAGCAAGTTAAGGCTCTTAAAAAAAACCTTTAGTCATAAAATACTCTATATCCCCAAGCCTGCTCAAGGATTTTAGGTCTCTGGACTAAATTACCAGGTAAAAAGAGGCTTATTTTTGCTATTCCCGTGTCATATAACTCTCTGTAAATGGTTAAATAGTCAGACTATTTCTCTTTAAAACACTTGATCTGGCCAAAACTTATGTGTTGGAGGACACTTGGGAATGGGTTACCCAGATCCTTAGATCTCTAGAAGTTCCCAGCTCATTCCAAAATCCAGTACCTTATGACCCGCCCTGCTAATTCTCAGTGGTCTCGCTGGGTAAAATCCTAACCCCACTGAAGTTGATGGCAGAATTCCCATCAACGTCAATAAAACCCAGATTTCACCCAGCGTGTCCCATGGCAGGAGTTCTTTTCCCCCAGTCCATAATCTTTCTACCCCACTTACCAAGACACTGTCATATGTAAGGTAAAGGATCCTTCTTGCACATCATCGCATCACCCAAGACAGCTCCTTTAAACCCAGAATTAGAACCCTTTGATGTGCTATGGTGAACCATGTGGTTGGCAATCCAATATATTTCTAAACCTCAAGCTTCTCACTTCTCTGTAATCAGTGTAACAAGAGGTGGTTACTGAACACTCCTTTCTCTCTAACCCTTCTGTCATCTGTAACGCTCCCTATCAAAATCAGGTTTCCACTACTATTATCTACTGTTGCTACCACTGATGGAGCTACTTTACATGGTACCAGAAGAAATTTGGGGGGGGGCATGCACGCCATGGGGGAAAGAAAAAAAAAAATCAGACAGAATCATGCTGCCCTTCATATATACACACTTTTACAGAGGAGAATGAGCTATAAAAGTATCTATGGGAAATTTCCGTAGTCTATTTCTTACTGTGCTACCTTTCCTTGGAGGCCTGTTCCATGAGAGGCCCTTTAGTGTAAGCTGCATAAACTCACCCTGCCCAGGAGCTTACTCATGTTAGGTCCTTGCTTCAGCAAGCTACATGATGCATGGCTTACATCTAACTTGAAAAGATGCTATTTGGCTGCAATCCTGCATGATTGACCTGAACATGAGAAAAAGTGCATTTGATTTAGAAAGAACCTTTAAATTCCCCTCAGCTCCATTTAAAGATCCCCAAAAGATTTTTAAGGGCAGCATCATTAACAGCCTTCGTCAGAGAACCAAACACAAACCTTTCACACCAATGAGAAACTACACTCGGTGGATCAGAAAATTCTTTCAGGAACCAAAAGGCCCAAGCAGATCAAAACATAGCCACCGATTGACACTTGACTCTCAGAAATCTGATATCTTATATACAAAGCAACCTTCAATCTGGGGAGACAGGGAGGGAAGCAGAAAGGATTCTAGAATGTAAATACTACAGTTTGATCAGAAAAGATCTTGAAAGGCAACCAAGACTACAAGAATTAGCAAGTTAGTAAACCCTGTCCTTCCTAGATGTTCAAGCAATCAGCAGCATAAGCAGTTGCTTGGTGTGAGGTCAAACAAAACTCAACTTGAAAAAATAGAAGACACACACTGACCACTAGACAGGTGGTGTACCTCCAGAAGATCCTGTTCCAAGTACTTTTTTCATCTAAATGGCACTGATATTAACACTACCACCTACCTCTTAAATAGTGCTTTTCTGCAGTATGTAGCAAAAGCATTTTTAAAAGAAACTAAGTACCATTCTGATAATTTTATAGATGTGGAATCTGAAACTCAAAAAGATAAAGGGTTTCTATATGCCATGACCGTTACAGATGTCAGTGCTGCAAGTGCTATCTTTAGGGACACAAGGCCTAGTTAAGAGTCCCTGTTGAACATTTTTGCCCGTTCAAATAGACTATTGATAAGGGGGCACAAGAGAAACAGAATCAAAATTTCACAATTACATTAAAAAAAAAAACCAACAACAAAAAACTTTCCTACTTACCAGTAGGGAGACTACATAGCAAAACATTCAATAGAATAAAGAAACCCATGAACATCCTGAATAGGTCTATCACCACTTCCTGTTAAACTTAAACTAAATTTATATTAAACTTTAAGCTAGTAAGAACTCCCTCTAGATTTTCCATGACAGAAGCTGCAACATAATGAGTGTGGCCCATCATACACAAAGCATTCTTCCTCTGGAACGTACCATGGCTTTCAGTCTGTCCTCATTTTGAATCAAGCTGTCTCTCAGCAGCACAGTTCACCACTGGGAATGCCTAATATCTGTTCTGCCCCTTTCTACTTCCATTCCCTTACAGATGGGCAGACTGACTGTGAACCCACCCCAGGGCACAGATCTATACCAGATGGGTAATAGGAGTCCAATTCTTCCTCTCAGCAGGCCTGGGACATTCATTGCACACTAACAGATTCCCTCTTGATTTCCAAAACACTGTTGAAGACAAACTCGTGTTCTCTAGCCTCAACTACTCCAGAATGAAAAAGTTTGTCTGGAAGGGAGGGGAAAGGGAAGCCCATACCGCAGACACAGAAGTATTAGCATTTCAGAGTAATTATAGCAACAGCGATGTTACCTGTGCTATACAGTATGACTAGGGAACTCTCTTCAAGTCCTGGAACAGGGAAAGAAAGAAAGAAAAATAATTTAAAAAAAAAAAAAAAAATCAAATGTTAGGCCAGAGGTTGGGAACATTTTTGGGCAGAGTGCCAAAAACACCTGCAACCTGTAATATGCTGAAGTGCCAGGGACAGATGGTAGAAGAGCCACAAGGGGCCAAATCCTTGTTGTTGCCCTGTAGCTCCGTCCCTTCCCCACCATCTACCCAGAGGCACGCATGCCAAGCAAAATGCCTGAGTGCCACACTCTGGTACCCATGATGGGGGTTGTCTACCCCTATGTTAGACTTAAAGCCCTCCAATAAGAAGTGCCCTGCGCTCCTGAAGTATAGGAGACTCAGTCAGGACACGAGGCAGGTGAAAATGATCCTAGCACAGCTGGGAAAAGTGGTTATGAAACTCCAGCAAGATGCTGAGTACAATTCTAAGCCAGCCTACACTGATGCTCTAAAGGCCTAAAGCAATCCCTTCTGAAGAGCTGTAAAAACAGAAGCATCTGTTTATAATCATTGTCTTGAACAGTAATTACCATGATCAGCACTATAAAAATACTCCTGCTCTTCATTAAAACATCTACTCATCAACCTCAAAAGGCCTATGTTATAGACTCAATTAACAAAAAAATCCCTCTAATTGGTCTTTGCTCCCGCTTCCCCACTTTCATGCTGGTGGTTAACAAAGGAGCAGGAACCTGCACAATAGGATGGCCTATTTATTTATCACCAACCCATTCCCTTTCAAGAGAAGACATGATAAGAGACTTGGCACCCCAGGAGTAAAGTAGGAACTGATAATCAACTGAATCCCTTGGCAGAGGAAAGAGGCAAGAACAAAGCAGAAGTGTTAAGGAGTAGTGGCTTTCTGGCAGAAGTGCCTGCTTATCAATCACTGCTGTGAAGTCATGCTTGAGGTGCTAAAACTCTGCTGGGTGCTGGAATTAAGACAGAAGGAATTCAAACCACAGCATCCACTTGCATGCATTTGCAGATGACAGTTTTACCAGTCTCCAGGAACAGCTGTGCAAGGATTCTTCTTGCCTGCATTCATCCTGATTGTGCAACTGGCTTTTGCTTGAAACATGAGTTCTCTCATGGCAGGGGTTGGCAACCTCTGGCCCACAGAGCCAGGGAGGCTTTGCCAGTGTTTCAAGAGCAACACTGCAGGGCATGAGCAGTGACTGTGGTTACAGCTCCAACTCTAACAGCAGTGGCACAGGCCAGGTTGGAAGCAGCTCAAGCCCAGAGTTAAGTTCTGTTAGTGGCCCCCTACTGTAACACACTGCTTACCCTTTTCTTAAGGGGTTTCCAAAAAACTAACTTTTGGCCAGCTCTCAACACCTAGCTTGAACTCAGCCTGACTTGTGCTACTGAAGTTTATCAGCACATGGAACTTATCCCTTTGGACTCTGAGTTACCAACTTAAATAAGAGCATTGAGAACTGATTGTTCTGATGATTTACTATTATAGCAGTACCTAGGGACCTTAATCAAGGACAAGACCCACTGCACCAGGTGCTGCAGAGAGACAAAGATAACAGTTCTACCCCTGGGAGCTCACAGTATGTGCGCCAAACAAGATACAGTAGGTAGACAAGAAATACAAAACAGGGCCTGGGATGCTGAGGAAACAGCCATCATACATACTGCACTGTCCAACAGCCTCAGACACAGTTTTTGCATCAGCAGTGAACTTTAAGGTCGTGTCTGTGTTGTGATCAGCCATATTAGGGAGAGCTGGAACGAAGCACAGTGCGGCTGCTCCCCCTGACACTGAGGCAACATAACGAACTTAGAGCGATGCTGGGTGACATCAACAAGATGTCTCGGACATGCTCATCTGATTGGAGCAGGCATGCCAGGCTGCACTCCAGTGCTCCAGTTCTTGTCAGGGAGGTAGTGCAGACATGCTCCATCTGTCCTTCCTGACCACCAGTGGTAAATGACTGCAGCCCCTTGAATAGAGACTCAGAGATCACTTTCCCAGTTTCCATAATCTGTTCAGCTGAACCAACAGGAGCCATAGTGCAGATGAAGCCCCAGCAGCTTTGCCATTTTTAATGCCACACATCTGGATAAAAGCAGGTGCAAAGTTTCAGTAACTATCTTGCAAACTGCATCCATCAGTGCTATCACGAAGGGGAAATCACTCCTTGAACTCCCCAGTGTAGATGGCAATGACATCTGCTGTAGCAGGTGGATTTCAGAAACATTCTTGTCCTTAAGGGACTGAAAGCTGAGTAGTGCGGCAGCGGTGCTTTGAATCTAGGATCTTGTCCCCTCCCCAGCTCCAGAGGGCACTGCCCCTAGGCAGATTTATTTTCAAATGCTTTCCTTCCCTAGATACCTTCCACTTGCACTCCAGTCTTATGAAGTGCAGCCATATCCCTGTAAAAACACTGGTGGAGGACAGGGAAGGAACTTTATTGTACAAATCAGCTTCATAGTTGAGAGTTCCTATATTGGGTCCCAAAACACTGAAAAGCTAGAGTTCAAGCCAGCCTGGACTCTTCAGTACAAAGAAAAGCAGAGTTCAAAATATACTATCCAGACTCATCCACACTAAACAGGATTTTGCCACTAGTAAGATCTGGCCATTAACTACAGTCATCCAACATGCTTCCAAACACAACTGTCCTTGTCCACACCAAGAGTAAACTCATGTTTATCGTTAACTAATCTGCCTTCTAACAGTACTAAGCAAGGATGAAGCAAAGACAAGACCTAAGAGGGCCTAATTTATATAACTAAAGCATTTAAACCATTGCCGTCTTTCAAAAATCAAAAGGACTGTATCAGGTAGGCTTGGTGTAAGACATGAGTAACTCCAGCCAAGTTAATAAACAAGAGAAACATAAACAATTTCTGGATCAGATCCCACATGCTCATGGCTCATACACAGGGTTTAGGGGTGGGGAGAGATAAAAACAGCTCTTCATGCCCCCTTTGAAGATAATTTGGCCTGACACAGAAAAGAACAAACCATCTTGCACCACATGAAGGCTTAAGATTTTTCAAAGTCTATTCAGAGAAGGCAGAGTTTAAACTGTTTTGAAGTGGTTTTCAATCTTAGCATTAAACTTGTGCTCAGTTTTGGGGGGCGGGGGTTGGTTTGTTTGGGGGGTTTGGCAGGGAAAGGGGACAGTTAGAGTTTTGCTAGTGGGGTTTTAACCTTCCTTTATTCACTGCACTGAAAGGCTCCAGTGCCTCATTAATTTTGACAGCATAATCTGTCCTGATTAACCAGATCATTAAGTGTCCATTTTCAAGGGGTAAAGGAAACATAAAACACTATTCCCATACCTCAGATGCGCTATATGAATGCAGTTTGCACCTCCCCAGGTGTTAAAGCCAGGCGTAAATTAGCAACACTCAGCCGGGCAGTGTTCAAATCAGGCCTCTGAATCAGGGCAGTCTTTGAAAATGGTTAATTCCTCTCAGAAGCAGCAGCAGAACAAATTTAAGTCTAAACTCTGCCATCCTTATCCATGCCGAGGGGCTCCAAATCTTGAGATGGTAGCATTTAGAGATTGGGAGGAGGAACAGGCATGTACCACTATGGAAAATGGGGCCATGATCAGGGCAGCAATGCAGTGTGCAAGCTGCTTTCTTCAGTTCACACTACAATTTCAAATGTTTTGGAAAGGTCTCCTAAACTATTACCTCTTGTTCCATCATCCCTCTCAACCCAAGGCCTGAGGATATTAATCAGCAAAAGCTGTTGGTTTTTTAAACCCAAATCTAGCTTCAGGGCTTCATGATAACCAGGGACTGCACTCTGCCACAGCCAACGTGGCTGATCACTTTCTCAGGATTTGCCATGTGGCTTGGCCATGGGACCAAAGCCACCATTGATTCTTGGGAGGCTACAGGAGAACGGAACTGCTGGCCAAAGCCCTTACTTGCACTAGCAGCCAGCTGTTTAGATGTCAAGCATGTCTGGAGCAATCCTTGTTTTCCTGGGCCTTCCACATTGCATCTGCTCTGTTCTCACTGGCTCTCTGGCCTTTGTGGCTAGAATGGGCAACCCCACATTGCTCTGAACACCACTGACAGACCAGTGCTTCCACCCTTGCACGTCACCACTTGTAAAATCCCTCACATTTGCTATAGAAAATCCCTCCATCTTACCCTCTAGGCTGTTCCTTTAATCTAGGTTTTCTTGTCCACAGCTTTCCCACCCAGGTTTTGTCTATAATCAGACAAGTCCCCTACCCTCCCACATTGAGGCCTTGTTTCCATAACTGCAATTATCTACCTGATCCTGTAGGATAATACAGCTTTCTTCTCTCTTTTCACAACACCCCCAAACTAAGCCCTGAAATGAGCTGGTTCAGTGAGCTAGTGCTTCCCCTTCCCCCTCAGATACCATCGTCTCAAGCTCCAGAAGCAAGCTCAGTCACTCCTGTAGCACTTTGCAAAGATAATCTTCAAACTGTGACAAGACATGATAGATTCAGTGGTTTGATCCAGCCCAGGCTTTATCAGCCCAGCAGATGTTGCAAAGGAAGGTAGAAGAACCCCCAAATAACAGACATAAAATAACCTGGCCCTGACATCCTCATCCTGGTCTCTGGGTGTTAGAAATCAGCTCAAATTCTGAAGCACGAGATTTAATAAATACCTCTTTCGAAGATGTGCTGTAGCACCCAGCTACTGTTCTGGATATTCTCAATGAGAAGGCCATAAACAGTTGGACAAATTGGACAAGTACAAGATCAAGAGCATAGCCCTCCCTTTCTGAGCTGGAGTCCTATTCACATCTCTCCATATTCTATCCAATTACTCCTTTCCCTCTCCACCCTCCCCCAGCCATACCTCTTCTTCTCCCTATTCAAACCAACATCAGCACCCATATAAACTGTAAACGTTTGGGTACTGGGTGCTGCCTCTCCCTAACCCTTCTCATGCAGAAGCCACATTTTAAACAGCATATGCTTTGGAGACTGAGCTATACGACAACCCCTTAAAATAAGCTTGAACTACAGTTTGCATGGAAGCCTTTTGCTTGGATTTGCCTTTCAAATAGTCTCATTTGTCTAAACAGGCTAGCTTCAATTTGACATGGATGGCATAGTAACAGTGTGCATGCTCCAACTGTGAAGGCCACATTCTTATTTCTAAATGCTTGCCACATGTTGGGGAGGATGGTGTGGTGGTTACGGCATTCATTAGTGGATGGAGGAGACCAGGGTTTGGCTTCCTACAGAATCATTGCCTGGTCTTGGATGTAGGCTGGATTAAATGGCTTGCCCAAGTTCCTCATCTGTGCAACAGCACATGGCACTTGCATGGGGAACTGTTCAAAAACTATAGCATAATGAGCCATGTAAGTACCTAAACCAGATGCTGGAAAGAGTCCCAATTCCTATCTAAACGTGGGGTGAGCTGGGGGAAGATGGACTTGGAACAGAACAGATGCTACATATCTATTTTCAGAGTATTAACTGTGGGATTCACTGCAGCTACAGAACAGCTGGCAAATGCCAAGCATATGTAAAAGAGACACTGGATCTGAGGCCTTGCCTCACTCAGCAATAGGCCAATTCAACAAAACAACACCCTTCAAGAATGCTTCCCTCTTCTCCCACGCCACTTTAAAGTTCAAACAAAGATTTATCTCCATTCCTACTTCAGGATCAGCAGTGTTACCTGCTGAATAAAGGGCTCCGCCTGACAGGAGACAAGAGTTGACAGACAGAGGCCACAATGGCTCCTTCTCCTTCACCCTCAGTAAGGTTTAATAGGCAGAATGGGAGACCAAGACAAACCCTGTGCAAAACTGACTACCCCATTGCCTTTTTATAGCCATTGTGAGAATCCTGCAAGACAATCCCAAACTCTCCTCCGCTCCAACACCCACTGCTGGAATTGAAGTCATCATTGTAATGCTGCCATGCCCAATACCACTTCAACCCAGCCAATCCCAAACTGACAAGATCTACTTGCTTTCCAAATGTCTGGTCCAGCATTTATACTCACTTCTACTCTGTCGCATCTGCCAGATTTAAAGATCACTTCCAAACATGGTCATTATTGATTTACAAACCAACACAGCAAAACAATATTTTATTTGCTACAGTGATATTGTGGGTCAGCACACAACAGACTATAGCACATGATAAAAGTTGCCACACCAATTCAAGACCCCAGGACTTGCTGGGTAGTGACAGCACAGGGCCAGGGCCAGGGGCAGAGCTGTGATCTGCTGCATGCACGCCCCTGCAACAGGCAGGGGCATGCAGGGACAGGTTGCAGCTCTGCCCTGTCCCCCTCCCTGTCACCGCCCAGAAATCCTGGCGTCTCCATGGAGACCATCTGGGACCCACGCAGGCTGCGCAAGCAGCCAGGCAGATGAGATGTAGCCACAGGCAGGCAGCGAGCTCCATCTGGGGCTGGGATCACGGGGCAGTGACAGCACAGGGCTGAGGCCTGGGACAGAGCCGCGATCTACTCCCTGCACACCCCTGCCCACAAAACCCATGCCCATTGCAGGGCCACATAAGCAGAGGATCATGGCTCTGTCCCAGCCACAGCACCATGCTGTCATTGCCCTGTGATCCTGGCCTCTCCTGCCTGTCCCACCACAAGACGCTGCTTCCCACCTGCTCACGGCCCCATCTGAACCGCCTGGCCATGTGCAGGGGCCACTTAGAGTTTTGGCGAGTCGTGGTGAAGGTGCTGGCCTGGCCCGCGACAGCTCACTAAAACTACTTGTGGTTCACAGAAGAAGCCAGGTGCGGGCTGATGGGTCTGCACAACCCTGATGAAACAAACCCATGCCACTGCTTCTTCACAGTTATTTTCTACCTGAGCTAGCCAAGTTAAAAACTAGCATGTGCATGTTCACCTGTGCTGTAACATCATCAGCACTTGCAACAGACACCCCCTCAAAGAATACGACAGTAAGTGTAACAGCACAGTTAGGTTTCCAGAATAAGCCAGGTGGGGGACACTGGTTAGGGAAGATCTACAGGAACAGTCCATCCGGGTGGTTTCTGAATGCTCAAGCAGCAGCACCTTCAGACACTAAAGAGGCCTGTCCCCAGCTGGTGGACACTCCATGGATACTAGCACCCCCCCTCCCAGTGTCCAGCTTGAGGCAAAGAAAAAAGACCCCAATACCTCCCATTCTCTCTTACCCTGCCAGTAACTCACCAGGGGGAAGAATATGACCTATTCTCTCCAGGCCAAGCCTCCCTATCTGCAGGATGTGATAAACCTTACTTATCTGAGAAATAAAGGTACTGTCAAGCTAAAAAGAGCAATAGAAGCACCAAGTCACATGTATACTTCAAGACCACATGGCTTTATTACTGAACCTCTGCTCATTTCAACACCCTTAAACCAATAGCACTCCAGATGTTGAAATGGAGACAGAGCTCCTTCCAGCTTGAGTGGGCCTCTATCAGCTGGCAAACACTGAGCAGAAAGATCACAGCTGGTAAAATCATTACTTCTAGGGATCAAACCAAAGGGCAGACCTAGGAGAACCCTATACATGTTCTACTATACCACTCCCAACCCTGGTGGCATACCCACCTTCTTCTCCATTCCTTGCTCCCCAGGGTGTCAGCTTGAGTGTGGAGTGGAGGAAAAAGGGATGTGGTTACAAAATATGTACTCTTGGGGTGAAGAGAGGGGAAATGTGGAAAGCCCTAGTGCAAGAGCCATCAGATGGTGAAAGTCTCTGCAGAGAACCAATGTAAACACCACCAACTACTAAGCATGAAAATGGGCATAACGGCAATAGAAACTTATGCCCGTTTCTCCTTTGAGGGGGACAAACCAAGTAACGTGCACCAGGTCTCCATTTTCTTTTCTACTTCCTAGGCCACCTAACCAACCTGCATATGTACATAAGCCCAATAGTTATGCTAAAATTATTGTACTTTTATAGAAAGGACTAGAAATCAAGGCCCCCCAGTCTACTAGGTGCTGTATGAACTTAGTAAGGAGACAAACCTGCCTGAATTTACCTTCTAATTCAGTGTTCCTCAGCCTTTGCTGGCCAATGGGCCACACCACTGAACAAGTAATGTGCTGCAGACTGCACTCCCCGTCAAGCCCCTCTGGCCATGAGCAATGAGGGAGGGTTCCAAAATCACCTAAGTCTCCCCATCTGTAAAATGGAACTGAGACCAGGATTGGGCAATTTGCCCAGGATCTTTCAGTCTAGGACAGGCCTACAGACTAAATCCAGATTCCCACAGTCCTAGTCCAGTGCCTCAGCCAGAAAACATCCATTCGCTCTAGGAAAGAGAGAGAAAATAGTTCATTGTGGGCATTCATCACTGTTTCAGAGTCACACCTGACCAGGTCACATGGAAGTTCTTCACATTTCAAAAAGTTACTGCAAAGTCAGAGCTGCGGGATAAGGAAAAAACTGGTTTCCCACCTTGAAAGGTTTCCCACCCCCAACCCCTCTCAGAACCACATGGATAGCCCTCACCTCTCTCAACAGTCAAGGGGGGGGGGGGGGGGGGTCCAACTCCTCCCGAGTGATGAAAAAGCACAAACTTTCCATGTCGGTGCATGTTAGTATTAGTATGTTCTACCACTCTCACTGAATGGAGATGTCTGGAATTCAAAAAGCAAAAGATGCATGTACTATGGCACTGCAAGACTCAGGAGTATATCACAGGCATAGGCAAAAACTGGAGAGAAAGCTTTTCTGCAAACGCATCTGTTTTGACATACTGGCTCCTCCCCACCCCCCCTTCCCACCCCACTCAGCCCCTGGACCCTCCGTAGAGAACAAAGCTTCCTGCTCCACCTCCTCATTTCCCCACTTATACAGCCAACAGCCTTTCACACACAGTAATGTGAAATATGATTGTCTTAATTCCCAGTGGCTGGAGACCTGAGGAAAGGAATTAAGTCATCCTAAATCCTCACCAGACAATATGCTCCATGCCCAGCCTCCCAGCCTACCCCCACCCCCCAAACACACACTTAAAGGATGGAAATGGATTATTCTTTGTCTCACAGGCACACTGATGGTGGGGGAGGGAGGAGGAGGGGAAAGAGGGGGCTGAAGAGATACCCCACTGTGTAAGGAACTAGAATAGCTCATTAGCAACTTCAGTTGCCAGGTTTTTGGTGACTGTCAATTTTTTCTTCTCCAAAGAAAAACCATCTACGCAGATCATCTGTGAAGCATGAAATAAACACACCCGATGCATCTTGTTACTGCATGACAGTATGATGCATTGCTTTCTGAATGCTAATTCCAGGGGAGATGGTAACTGCTGGAAAAGAAGACAGCCTTCCCACTGCATGCATTTCATTCATCACTGAAAGGATGAAGCTAAAACAGGGTAAGAGAAGACAAGTCAAACCCAGAGCAATAAGAAATCAAAATTACTGGAATGCAAGTGTATAAAACATTGGAAGCTATACTATGCACTATGAGCTGGCTATATCCAGGAATTACACAGGCACATGCACCCTACTGCAGAACTTTGAACAGCCATGTACAGTCAAATGTGATCCCTGCCACACTGTTAGCTGTGACACTGGACAATGTCTCTAGAAAGCAGTTTTCTTTGGAAGGGCAATATTTTCTCCATTCCAGAAGTGACTGAACTTCCCCTCACCCCATTCAAATAATCTGATGCCTTTATACATTTGGATACTTTTAATACCCCTTTTCCCCACCTGGGTTCAGTACTGAATTTCAGGGCAAACGTTCTTGGTAGTGTTGTGTCACTGTTCCTGGTTTCTCCCTGAAGTTGTATACTAGGAATTCCATAACACACACACACACACACACACACACACACACACACACACACACACACACACACACACACACACACCCCCCCCCCATCATTTCTCAAATCGTATTCCATTACAGAATAGGCTACAGGTTGCTAGGTAATGTACAGATCCATTAAAATACACTAATTAGAATCCAAAAAGTCCATCTTTCTGCACTGCACAATCTTGCATTTGTTTATCCAGGACTTCAAGAAACACGGTGTCACACAAGGGACGCTTAACTGGAAATACAGTCTGTGACATCTGCTGATAACTAGCCACATGGATGTACCTTATGGCCAGGGCCTTTCCAGGTGAGTTTCTGCCACTCTAGCCAAGCTGAGCATTTCCATTCTCTTCCCTCACAGCTGCTATTCCTGCCAGAGCTTCCGTTTCACATATGGATGCAAAGGGGAGGAAAAAACCACTTTATGATGTTCCTAGCACTGCCGAATAAGTAACATCCATTTGCTAAACGTAACAATTAACTAAGCAAGCTGCCAGCAAGTGAGCAGGATTTCCTGATATATGAATGCTTAAAAACCAGACAAAAAAAGATATTTCTGGCTAAATGAAAAGCTCCTTATAGCAACCTTCAGTGGCAAAAGATCCCATTCAGCAGGATTTTCCTTTTCCTGTCTATTCTTCCTCAGCCACAGGTGCCAAGGCCTTTAAGATGCAAATATGCCTGCAGCTCCATTAGCAAGGACCACGCAGCTGTACTTTTATTAGCCCTCAGGTCTCAGCTATCCCAGTCAGAAATGCCTCAAGGGAGACACGTATGGTGAAGTACTGTCAAGTACATCACTTCTGTCTGAAAGCTGAATTCGCCAAGGGCCCAAGTAGGAGCAAGTCTCTCAGGATGTAGTTAACTCAGATTTAGTCTGCCATTGTTCACAGACCCCTCTGATCTGGGTTTGGAAGTACTTTATTCCTGGGCTAATTTACCCAGTTATGGACTGAAACTGAGCCACTTTTGCGGCAGGGCTCAGGCTGAATCCAATGGCCTTCCTACTCTTCCCTCAACCCCAGGCCACATGCACACATCTCTAAAGGACAAGCAAAGAGAAAATAAAATCCTAGAGAAGATCAGCACAAAGAGCCATGAAATATGCCCCCAAATATGCACAGAACAGTAAAGACAGGTACAGCTTTGCAGTGGAGACACTGGCACAGAAGTAAACCTAGTTCAGGTGTCAGGGCCTTAGTTCGGAGGAGAGCCAGCTCTGCAGCAAAGACGCCACCGTCTGTCTCAGCTCTTCTCATCTTAGAACAAATGCCACAGCAGAGACTGGGCTGGAGCTGCAGGGGCCAAGCCTCATCTTCTACACTAACTTCCTTCTGTTGTCTTCAACTAGAAGTAATGCTTGCAAGAGCAGTGAATAGTTGTGATTTAATGTGAATTTAAGCTAGTGGAAAGAGCCATTTCAGCATCAGGAGGAGAATGCCTAACTACAGAACAGGTACTATGCACATTTCCTACAAAAATGCATCTCAAAACTGGCCCCTGGATGACAGATCGAGCAGGAAGTTTGGGTTACTAGCAAAGCCCTACTTTGAAAATGGTGACTGAGGGGAAAGAGCTGCCATTCCCACAGGTGCAACTCTCTCAGGACAGATTTTGCCCCAGTCCTGCAGTTGAAGCCATGGTGGGGGCTTCCCCATATCCACCTCAGTATCCATGTGAAGTCCATCTGCAGCAGTCAGACACAGGCTTGTAGCAGCATCTGGCCTTCCCACCAGCTGACATCTTGCAGTTTCTACTGAACACATCAGCATTTCTGAAGTGCAAAACATTTTGGATTTTGTGCGTTGGTTTTTTTTTTAAACCAACTTCAAGTGACTTGGTGGCTGGATCCAAAAAATGGATCCAAAAACAATCCAACATTAAATCTTTTAATGAAGTTTGGTCAGTGAGATAATTTATTTAGTTCCAGTATATTTTGTGATTTAAACTTTCAGTGCTTCCTTTAGTGCAGCCGTGACATGCACTACAATATTTAAGGCGTTTACCCGCAGTTGTAAGGACCCGATGCCAGTGCCTTGCTTGGAGTGGATCTCTTCCAGACACCTTAGCTTGCCACCTAATTAGCAGCTCAGTGTGTCAGTAAATGTCTGCCCCTGAAAGAATCAGGACTTGTCCTATATATCAAGAATTGCAAGGTGATGTTTCCAAAAAAGTCTTCATAGTTTTTCCCCTTGTGTAATTTGGCACTTAGTGAATGGCAATTATCATGTTTCATTAACCCTTTTCCTGCCTGTAGAACACACAGCAGGCTAAACAGGAATATGGTGGAAAATACACAAAGATAAGGTTACCACAAAATTGGTAAAAGCCACGTGAACCTTCCTACTCCAAGACTACTAAATCTAGGCTGATCTGCCTGGATTTTTCTCAAATGCAACTTTTTCAAACAGCATTGCTGCAGAAAGGTAAGAGGCGCTGGTCCAAGACACCTGCTCCAAAGGTCCAGCATTCTCCCTCTCTGCGTAAGAGATTCTTCATCTCAGAAACCACCTGGGTCATTTCTTGGGCTGTACTCACTGGAGATGGAATCTTGGACGTTTAGAAAGCTCAGCTGGCCGAATTTTGACCTGCAAGTTATTCCCCTTTCAAACACCTAGGTCATACTCAAGAATTCAAAAATAGCACTTCCCAGTGTCCCCAGCTGGAACTCATACAGGCTTACAGAATGTACAGGCAGGGCTCTCCAAAGATTTCTGGGAGTGATCCTTTTGCCATCTGCACAAACAGGGAACCTCTGAAACCTAGGACCTCTTGGATACTACAGATATTCCAAAGACCCACCAATTCCGTGGACCTGGCAGTTGTCAGCAGTTCCCTACACACAGAAGGTTTGGAAAACCAAAGACTATCTGTGCATGCCAAGGCATCTGCAGAACTTTAAAAATTCATCAGATTACATTTTCCCTTAGAGCTTACATGAATCACAGCAACACATCTGCTGTCTGAGCAAGAAACAAGCTCCACACTCTTAAGCAGTGCAATTTAGACATGAAGCAATGAAATGTGTTGACTAAACCAACTGTTCTGCCCATGGAAAAGCAAACAACTGCCCTGCAGAAATTAACTGAATGCCCTACATCTACACAGCACTCCACACTGACCCTGTCCACCCTCCAACTTACAGGAATACAGTACAGCAAAATGTGGATGTGGGAAGGAGGGAAAACACAGAGGATGAAGCAAGAGGCCTAATGCAAAGAAAACAAGGTAGAAAAGTAACAGTTACAGAGGATGCAGAAGAATGCAAGATGTGAAGTGACAACAGACATTTGGGCAGAACTGTGGAGAGCTCTAGAAGATGAGGATGGCAAGTTTATATGCAAGAAAAGAGAAAAATCCCGTTGTTACTTTCAGAAGAGAGGAGTAACTCAGCTGGGTGACAGGCAAGGTGAACAGCAGACTAAGAGAAGGATTGCATTAAACGGTCATCAAATCAGTGCACTGACTAAACACGCCCTGGCCAAGGCCTGGATCCTCATTCATTCAGATGACAAAGTGGAAGGGTGATGAGCCCTAAACCCCGTAAAAACATATCGGCAAAAGGTAGTAATAAGAAGGACTATGAGACGGCAGATGGTGACAAATAAGCTTGGTGTTGCAGCTATGAACACAGAGGCAACAGACAGGATGAGAGCAGCAGGAAGATTACAGTACTGGCCTATTCGTAAGATTCTGGCAGGGAAACAGCAAGAAGTGGTACTGAGGTAACATTAAACAAGGGAAGCAAGCAATGAATGAGCCAATGCTTATAGCTGGGGCCTAGAACTAGAGATGTAGGTTTACACCCCCTGTTTTGCCAAAGAGTCCAAACACAACTTCTGGCAAGCCACTTAGCTTCACTGGATCCAATTTCAGGATCCGATAAATGATGACAATGGTCATGCCCCATCTCATGGACATTTTCAAGGTATATAAATGTTACAGTAGTGAGCAGCCATATTAGGAATAAAAGAACTAACTAAGCTATTTAGAAGAAGCTATGGTCCATTCTCGTTTCTAAAGAGATAACAAAAAGGTTAGTCTATTCTCATGCCATTATGAGTGTATTAAAACAGCTTTATGTCTTACAACCATAGGCTTGCCCTGGTATCCATCTGGGCTCTGTATACCCACAGGAGTGCACACATACACAGAGCAGCCAGTTCCTCCTGCATATTGGATGGCGAAGCAGTTGTCTTAGGAAACAGGGGTCAAAGAACAAACTGATGGCAATAAGAGGAAAGGAAGCAACAGCTGTTAGTGGATGAGAAGAGACTATTTTGTAGCTTGCCTTATGGTGCACTAATATTTTTCTCTGGCATGCTACTCCTTCAAAATCCAGGCACAGATGGCAGTGGTTGCAAGGCAAAGCTGAAAAATATTTCTTATTTATCAGCTATAAGTCCAGGTTAGAACATGGTATGAGTGGGGAAGACAGTCTAGTAGATAATAGATTTTTAAGAATCTTAAGCATGGACATGTTCCTGTATGTTTTTACCAGTACTTCCGAGACGCTGGTCTTTGGATTTCTGTTATTAAGGATGGCTCAAAGAACCAGAATTTAAACAGTCACCTGCTTCTGTTTATGAAGAAAAGTAGTGCCTAATATATGCTGCAAGTCATTCAGGGCTTCCTTTAGCACTTATTCCAAGTGTTGAATTACTCTGGAAAATGACTCGAATTTCATCTGCAAATACATTTTATATGTGCAGCATATAATTACCCTTAAATTCCCAATATACAGAATATATCAAACTATAATTTTTCTTCCTAGAACAGAAATAGGCAATGAATGTTATATTGTGAGGCTTATTTCCACTGCGTACTCTGAAGGACTGGGGTTTAGCTACTGACAAGATTTATTAGGAAGTAGCTGGCAAAAACAAAACAAAACAAAACCAAACCAAACCATAAAACAAGAAAGTATTTTGAAAAGACAAAAGTTTTAAGGAACTGCTCCCAATGAATAGGAGTCGCTAGCCAAGAAACATGGTGCCATCTCTAGGTGAATGGAAGATGAATGGACAGACTTCTTTTGCAGAACACGTACCCCTCCCACTAGTGATCAGATACCATGTCAACTAGAGCAATTGCTTACACTGAAAAGTACTGTATTATCAATGGTCTTTTGAGGAGACTAAGCAATTGGAAACAAGGGGATGAGCTCAAAACAAAACAAAAAGAACCAGCACCATGGGACCAACCAACTTTCCATAGACCACAGACCCAATCCATGGATAGCAGGATTTCTTGACAGTTGCAGGCATTAGCCAGAAATTGTTTCCACCAAATACATACTTAAATCTTTGTTGTGTATAGGGTGAGACATTTCTTTAAGCTAACAAACACTTAAAATAACTGTATATCCAACCCCATTCACTCAGTATTTCCCTAAGCATTTATTCTATAGGAACAATGCTTCAAGAGGTATATCACAAACCCACTAGTTAGAGGAAGCTCTGAAAGAGAAGAGGGAAAACTAAGGGTTCATCACCTCCTATCCTGGTTTTACCTGATACAATTATCTGATAAAAAAAAAACTCCTGTGATTAAAGTGAAAGGCCTCATCCCCTCTTCCCCATCCCTGTTTATGCCCCTCACCCCCCACCCACAGCCCCCTGCCTGCCCCCAGTCATCCTGGAGGGGGCCCCCAGCTGTCAGGGCTATGGGGCCAGGGGTGCCGGCAGGAGGCAGCAGCTGCTGCAGCGGAGCAAAGCCCAGCTCTCCCCACTGCTGCCTACCTGCTGTGGGCTCAGGGGTGGGGCCAGCTCCCTGCCGCTACACAAACTCCCAGGGGTGGGAGGGGCAGGGCGACCCATGTCTCTCAGATCTGTGCACAGGCTGGAGCTCCTGCCCTTCCTCAGGGCCTCTGCAGCCCAGTGTGTACAACCCAGCACTACAGGGCATACCAAGGCCATGCAGAGATCTCATTGCTGCTGCAAGCTCTGCATTGCCCTGGAGGCATGTCCCCTGGGTGCACGGCAGCAGTCAGGGGCACAATCCTGTGGCTCCGCCCCTGCCATGCACACAGGGGACAACTCACCAGGGCAGCGTGGAGCTCACAGTGGCAAGCAGCTTTCTAGCATGGCCCTGCTCTGCCCTCCTGCACCAGGTGGCACCTGCTGAGCTGTGGAGGCCCGGGGGTGGGGTACCAGGTCAGAAGCCTGAGCCCACAGCAGGCAGCCCACACCACCCCCACCCCACGCACAGTTCTGGGGGGCAGGTGTCCTCTCCTTCCCTTCCCCCCCAGGAGTGTGAGCAGTGGTGGGTAGCCAGCCCCATTCCCCTGCCGAGCTACCTGTGGCCCTGTCCCGCTGCCCGCCCAGAGCCCTCGGCTGCACATTGCAGCCCTGGACCCAAGGCCCGCACTCAGCCTAGCGGGGCAGCAGCCCCAGCCCTGTCCAACTCTCTCCCTCCCTTTCTATGGGAGCTTCAATCCCCACCACCCTCCCCTTACCTGCTGGACCTGACCTCCAGGATCCTTGGCGGCCATGTGCATGTACATGCACATGGTGCCCCCTGCCCGAGTTCCCTGCCAGCCTGCAAAGAGCTCTTTGAAAAACTGCAAAATCCGCATTTTCCTCTGATAAAGGAGAAAATCCACATTTTCCTCCAGTTTTCCATGGGAAATGGAAAACTCAGACCCCTGGTCATCACCACCAGAGCCTAGACTCCAAAAGTCACAGCAGAGAGAAAGGACAAAATTGGGCCTCATTTAGAGCCATCCCTACAATAGGTGGAACTGACTAACATCTTGGCAATTTCATTCTGACCCTGGAGGAAGCTCTGAGCAGCAGCAAAAACCTTGGATCCCTCTGCTTCCCTGATCAGGTAGAGGAAGCAGTGTATTGGCTTATATTGGGGGGAGGGGGGGAGGGAAGGGGAAACCTACTCCTAACCACCAAGGCTAGAAACTCCTCTCCCTCCCCCTCCCCCCTCCAGATTTGCTTCTGCAATAATTGATGTTTTTAAGGCCCTTCCCTTGACAACGAACCATTTCCAGTATGCCAGATGGATTTTGAGCCGTCTTAGGGAAGAGTAATTACTGCCCTAGGAAAAAAGGAGGGAGAGGGGAGAGAACTTCCCTCTAGATTTTCCTTTGTATCTACAAGAGATAGAAAATTACTTTAAAAATACTTGCATTAAAACACAGCAATACAAAATGTTTTTACAAATGGCTATCTGATTTCTATACAGAGCTGGCAGGATTTCAATAGGATACTGTATTTCCAAAATGACAAAGAGAATGATTGACAGACACAGCTTTCCGTTCATTGTTCACCTCCTCTCAAAAACCAGACTTCCAGGTAGATGTTGTCAGCTTCAAACAGAACTATGACAAGCTACCATACCTGCCACTGAGCTAAAGGCAACATTCAAAAATCACCCAGGAGAGTGACACCATCTCATTAACATCCTGCACACAGAACCAGAAGCCATTAAACATTCCCTTGATTTACTTCTCATATAAATCAGCCAGCTATATTATTCTCAGCTAACTGGTGAGTCTCCAAAGACTGGATGTATTCATTTGTATTAATCAGACCTGCACCAGAGTACTCCATAAACATGACCCCTGTTATTGGCGACACATAGTGGGTGCACCCCCTGCAAGTGCACCCCCTGAACTTGGCGGTGCACCACCTGCAAAAAGTGCCACTGGCCTGCAGGCAGTCGCTGCTCACCAACCCCCGCCCCTGACAACACTGCTGGTGGCATCTGTGGATGGTTCCCGATCATGGCTAGCCGCCACTGCTGGCATCTGGTCGCCAACCACTGGTCAGCACTTGCCCTCCCATACCCCCGCCCCGCCCGCCCCCCACAACACCACTGTGGCTGCCTGCAGGAGCTCCCCAATCGCTGCTGCCACGCCCTTGCCTGCAGGTGGTCGCTGTGCCCCCTCTCAGCCTCTGGGGGCACATGGCGTTCATGATCCCCATGATGTTTAGGACCTACCCACACTGAAGCTGCATGAAAGCTTCCTCCAAATTACTTTGAAACTCCCAGTTCCTACCTACTCTTCTCCTGTGATTACTCAGAACTCAGAAGAGATGAGTTCTACTGCCATCTTGTATAAGAGGTGGGCTCACTCTGGAAGCACCTAACCAATCCAGAGATCACTCACTATTCAGCAGGGATCCTGGGGTTTGTTTGTTTGTTTGTGGGGGGTTAATCAGGGAAAAAAAGGCAAAATTCTCTGATGAAAACCCCGAAAGCCATTATTAAAATTAAAGGCTCCCCACAGCCCTGGCCATGCCCCTCACAACAGCCCCCTAGCCCAACTAGTGCCCCTCACTCCCCACCCCTGCCCAGAACCCCCCAGGCCTGCTCATGCACCTTGGCCCCCACCCACAGCTCCTGCCCCCCAGCCCTGCTGGATGAGGCCCCCAGGTGCCAGGGCTACCGGGCCAGGGACCCAGGTCTGCAG
This sequence comes from Alligator mississippiensis, assembly GCF_030867095.1. Classification (NCBI taxonomy): domain Eukaryota; kingdom Metazoa; phylum Chordata; order Crocodylia; family Alligatoridae; genus Alligator; species Alligator mississippiensis. The sequence continues at coordinate 43,259,506 of NC_081835.1, forward strand.
CTCCCTGCCCTCAACAGAAGGCCGCGGCTGCTGCACCAGAAGGAGCATGGAGCTGGCTCCCCCACTGCTGCTGCCTGCTGCAGGCTCGGGTAGGGGCAGCTCCCAGCAGCAGTGCGCACTCCCAGGTGACAGGGGGCACCCACACCACCCAAATCTGTGTGGGGGTGGGTGTGCAGTGTGTGCAGCTTCCCTGAAGGGCTGACAGCACAGTTCTCCAGGTCTTTGTGCTGCCGGCTGGGCAGGCACTCCTGCAGAAAGCTGACCGGGGCCTGAGGGAGCAAGGAGGTGTTGGGGAAAGCCCCACATGGAGTGCCCAGCAGCACATGGACCCAAAGTGGTGCAGTATGGGCCCTTTAGGGAAGCTGCACATGGAGGCACAGAGCCCGCTTGGGCTGATACTGCGCCACTCTGGGCCTACTTGCTGCTGTCAGGTGGGCACTCCATGTCTTTCCTTAACACCTCCCCACTCCCTCAGCACCCAGCCAGCTTCCCCCCACATCTCTGCTGGTGCCCCTCAGCAAGCCCCACTTATCTCACAGGCTCCAGGAAGGAAAGTGAGCCTGAGTCCAGCCTTGGGCAACTGAGAGCCTCAGGCCCTGCCCTTCCCCTATCTCCCTTCCTCTCCAGGCAGGGTTGGGGGTTTCCTGCCCTTTTTGCAATCAGTTCTTGCAGGCTGGAGCTCTGCCCACCTGTAGAGCTGTTTGCAAAACCAGGAAATCTGCAGGCTTCTCTGCTAAAAGTTAACATCCATTTTTTTCCTCTGATAAAATAGGGAAATCTGTAGTTTTCTCTGTTTTTCCATGGGAGACAGAAAACCCAGACCCCTGCTGATCAGCAGCACCTGGAAGACAGTGGCCCACAAGGAAGCAAGTTGGCAGCCTCAGTGCAGCAACTAGCAGTAAGTCCATCCCAGAGGAACTGTCATTACAACTCTCAGCCTCCTTAAGAAGCCAAGGACTGAGGAAGCCTAATAAAGAATCCAATTCTCCCTTTTCACACTGAGGGACAACCTGTTCTGGTCAGGGCTGAGATCTGAAAGAGCATTAACTCTGGTTAGCTTCTCCCTCATTGTACTTCTGTAGATCAAGAACTTCAGTTTAGTACCTTACACCAGTACCAGATTCAGAATAAAAGAACTAAATTTAAAAAACAGGAAACTGAAGTCTAGCTATTGTACTTTATTCTCTGGAGAGCAGCACTGTGATGGCAGCAACTAAGCTGTCATTAGAACCCAGTTAAGAACATTTCTTGTTCCCCATTAGTGACTAGCAGGCTGTGCACGTGTCATTTATAGGTAGGAACTGGAGAGTCTGGGAACACGTATGGCTGGAACTGCACTGCCAAGTGATGCTTTCAGCTGTCCTACACATCTTCTACACCATCTCTGGAGGCCTCACAAGCTTCTGTGATCCTATAACTTTCCAGGGAATGGCAGAAGATAGCAACACACCCTGAAAAGATTCACAGCAGTATATTACCACAGCCACCTTCTGCTTCTGGATACAAAGGATCAGCAGCAAGCCCATCAAGCAGCCAGGCCGATTATCCCTGTAACACAGACCGAGGCTATGGCTAAAGGGGTATGAAGAAGTCACAGACCATAGCCGATACTCTCCCAGCAAAAACAGTGGATATAGCTCTGTCAGCTGGGGACAGATACTCTCAGCAGATCTCCTAATGGTCAAGTGAGCAGGTATCTCTCATAATAAAAAGACTCACTTTGTCAGCAACTTCGCATCCATCCTATGGGGCTTGGCTACCTGGCACCATCACTCCAGCTAAGCAGTGGCAGCTCCCACAGAAGAGATCAAGCTTTATAAAACAGTCTTCTCTCAAGGAGGAAGCTGTGCTACCCTCATTCTTACAAGGTCCTTTTCATGAGTTTGCAGTTACCAGACCCTTCCAGGGTAACCATCACCTGGATTTCTCACATAAATTTGGTATGTGGATCCTTCTGCGTTCCCCTCCATTTCTCAAGCTTCCTTTGTACATCATGAAAACAGACCACAGTACAAGCTTAATACTGCTCCACTGCAATTCATCATCTGAAAGTCACAGGCCTGACAACATCCTCCTTCCTGTGCCAAGGTATATGCCAGCTAATGGGATACCTGCAGAAAAGAATAATGTGCCTAAAGATGCACCACTGCTGCCCAAAGGCAAGGGTTTCTGTGCGTTCCCCTGAAGCAGCTAGAGTGGGTCAGCAACTGAGCTGGGATAATGCACTAGCTAGACAGTGACCTGACTCAGCATGATGGCCAGGCTTACAGCTGCCTGCTGCGGAGTTATGTTATGAAACTTATTTTGTCCTAACTTTTTCATTTCTTCTACCAAGTTCAGAAAAATTAATTTAAAACAGCACTGCAGATGCCCAAGTTAGCCTCCCTTCCCCGTTTGTGTTCAAGCAAATCGACAAGGCTTTTATGCAAACTGTCAGAATAGTTGTTAAGTCTCTAAGGCCAGTTAACAGCTGCAAACTACTGGGATGGTTTAAAACCACAAGTCGCAACTACTGGCTTCTGCTTCAGGTTGCAAGAATGTTTTGGAAGCATTGCAGCTGCCTGAGGCCAGAAAGGATCACACAGATGATAAAGCCTGATCCTGGGCCCAAAAAAGGTAGTGTTGGTCTAAAAATGGTCCAAACATTACACATCACAGCCAGAGTACCCAATACTAAGGCTCTTTAATACAAATAACAGTGTGCTACAGGAAGAGGGGAGGAGACAGGGATGTTCCCAACACCTAGGAAAAGGCCTCTCAGCCCCATCTGAAAAGCTCTCTGTGATGCATACTGATACCTGAGCATCTTTGCAATACCATCACTTGGAACAGGAAGCTATTTCTTTGCAATTGGCATGTAATTCAAGCACAGAGATTGGGCCTCATGAAACTATTCTCACTTGGGGGTTTTGTTTTTTGCTTTTTTTTTTAAAAAACTGGGTGACTGAGTTCATAGAGCCCCATGTTGCGTCTCTGAGCCAGAAGTCAAGAACTGTTGGCTTAGATCAAAATTGCACTTAAAAGATTCAACAACACTCTCAGTCATTGAATAGACAAAGGGTTGAGAACAGGGTTCCTGCAATACATTTAATGACTTTAAAAACTGCTTCAATGGGATGCCTCTGAAACCCCATGCTGGATAACAGGAACAGATGGATGTGAATTTTGTTGTTGTTGTTGTTTTTAACTCCATTAGCAATTGAGGTAGAATTGAAGTCAAAGTGTAATTCTTGGCGTACCTGACATGCTAAAATCATCATTATTTGCCTGTACATTTATTGTAAGAGTTGTCATGCAAGATTTAATACCTGCGATAAAAGAGCAAACAAAACAGAAATGTCTGCATTATGATCTTCCCAAATTGATCTAACTATGTGAACTCAGAAACAGATCTTAGACCTAAAGCTCCACCATCCCAGCAGATTTTAATGATAGATTATATAAACAGGAATGGCAAAATACAATGCACCTGTTAAAGGGACTGGGTGCTATATGCTAAACAAGGCCTTCTGAACTACTAGTCTGCTTATATCCCTCTTCTTCCCCCACCCATTAAATTTGTTTGATCACGGTGAAGTATGAGAACTATTTCAGGAAAGAGAAGCAATTTAAAAAGGACAACAAACTTGAAATTAATTCGCTTCACAAAGTTTGTTACAAAGTAGCTCTCAAGTTTGACTTTGTTGTTTTATAATCACAAACCGTGCTTCAAGAAATAGCTTTTCCCCTTCTTTTTTTTGTTGTTGTATGAAAAGATCACACAGACTAAAAGGAGAAACTGGCTATATGTAAAGTGCTATCAAAGGTAAAAAGTAAACAGTGAAATCAGACAAAAAAATACAAACCTTTCAGGAATAGGTTATTACACAAAAACAAGCTGGACAGTCTGCTGGTTGTTATGTTCTCACCCACATTTTGTTTGTGAATGGCCCTGAGAAGGAAAGCATTTTACATGCACTTGCCAGTATACTGGTGAACAGCAGCAGATGATGCTTTTACCTGGGAGCAAGTTGTAAGCTTGCCCTTGCCAGAATTTATAAAATGTACCTTTACACATACCATAATTTAGGCATGCTGTAATTTAGGTGTTAGTTAAAAGAGACAGACAAGGCCTTTTCAACATATGATTTAAGATAATTGCACCCTTTTTACCTCCGATGTCACAATGTCACCACACAAGATTTGGTGCCCTCATTAATTAAACCAGACAGTCCTGGGCCAGGCATCTACCCAGTGCCATTTAGAATGACACATGATTTATGGAGTCTTCCCTGCTGTCACATCCTAAGGCTTTTGTCATTTGAAATCCCCAACTACTGTTAGCAGGGACATTACTTTACATTTCTCAGGCCTGAGGAACGTCTCTTTCAACCCAGTTCTACTAAGCCAAAGCCCAGAGGTCCCTATTCAGGCAAGTCTCCTATCAACTATAAGCTTTTAGCTGAATGAAAAGCAGCTTGAGGGTTTCTTACTAGGTGAATGTGGGCACACTTAAGGAGCTGAGGTAGGGGCTGGGTCCAGATCATAAACTGCTCTAGTCTGCTCTGGGGCTGCCTGACAGACTGCAGCTCTGCCTGGGATCTTCAAAGCATGCTGAGATGCAGCACACCCCGACACTCAGCTCACCTCATCTACCCTCCCATCATCACAGGACGCATCAGAAGATGCCGGCAGTCTTCCAAGCTGCTGATGTTCAGGGAAATTCTCCCTAGCCAGGCAATGGGCTTTCAGTGCGTTTCATGCTACTAGCTAAACCAGCACTGGAATGCATAATGACAGTCTTACCATCCCTGTCATCAAGGAATAATTAAAGCAAATAAGCACTGGAAACTCCCCCAATTGCATTTTCCCCCCTTCCCTGGGCAGTTCCTACCACATCCCCCACTCCTGTCTCCAGCTACCTACATGAACAGGGGCTGACATGTACAAGTACCAATACTCAGCAGAGACCAGCACTGAGCTTTTCACAGTAACTTTCCATAAAAACCAAATGTCCTTGCTCCTCCCCTCTGAAGCCCAAAAGTAGCTAATGCCAGCTTTAACTTGCAGGGCGGACTTAAATTTCCTTTAAGTCTGGTGAGACGGCCCAAGTCAGTCCCAGCCAGTCCTTCCCCTCAACAGGAAATGAAGGGCACTTCTGGCCGTTAAATTCCCTCCCTCCCCCACATTATGCATGTCTGTCACTTGCAGACTACTGCTTAGGCTCCAACAGCCAGAGGTTTTTTGTTCTTGAACCAGCACATTGCAGCGTTCTGCACCCATCTGGACAGCATCTAATTCATCTGGATTTCATCACTAAGCAGGACACTGACCCAGAAAACTCCTCTGAAGTCTGTATGAAGGGCCTGTGGAAGAAGAGGGGGGAAGCGAGGGAGAGAGATAACAAGGATGGGAAGGGGCCAGCTGCCTGGATGGCCAGATCTGTTGTTTATCCAAATTCTAGCTAGAACAGATGCAAATAGAGAAGCAGGAATTGTCTGACCACTGAGCAGCCTGCATTCGTGGCAGCCCCTCCGCAAGCTCGCACTGAATCAGTCGCCTATCTTTAGAAACTAGTTTTGCCCCGCCTGCCACTTGCCAAACTCTTTTCACAGCAGGGCGAGGTTATGCTGATGAGAAGCGGCTAAGTGCACAAATTCCCCAGTTAGCAGCTCACACTGGGCAGGAGTTTATTTATATTTGTGCTCCAAACATCTGCCCTGAGGGGGGGCTCAGCATAATACAACTTATCCTCGACTTCCAAACACCGTGCCAAATGCAGCTTTAATCAAAGAGAGGACCAAGCAGCACACGCAGCTGTGGCACAACAGTCAAGAAAAGAGGTTTGACACTAAAGACTACTCCCTTCTGCCACAAGCAGAAACAGCCTCTTAGAAATGCTATTTCTGACCAGAAAAAAAGAGAGGATGATGTAAGACACACTGTATCACATCCTGTGTCCCAACTTCCGAGATGGAACAGCAGCTCTGAGGTTGGGCCATGTCTTTTTTTAAGCTTGCAGCATGAGCTTATGTTAACCACCTACAGCTCTTCCAGCCCGGCCATGCAATCAAGGAGCCAAAGCAAAGAGGGAGAGTCATCACTTGGTGGGCAGGAGGTCTATACAGCATGTGAAGCATAAGTTTTATATGTTCCAGGAAAGCAAAACCAGCACCTTATATAAAGTGTGCACCCTCTCCCAGATAGCCTGATATAATATGGAATAAAAAGGGGACCCATGTGTCAAATGCCACATTCTAAAATCCGGCTACAATACACAAGCAATATAAAAATCCATACTGAAGTCCTCAGGACACCACACTATAGTGGTTCCATGATTCCCTTGTCTTCAAAGGAGGACAGGAAACTTTTTGTCAGAGCCAGTGGAGAGAAGTTTCCCACTTCACCATTGCTTTTGACAAGGCCTCTGCAGAAATATTCCTTTTAGCATCCTAGAAACAATACCTTGTGATTCAGTGCAGAGAACTCCACATGGACAGAAAAAAACTGCTTTACCAATAGTGGGAAAATGATAAGCCAACTGCCACTCAAGACTCAAATCACTAAAACCCACCTCTGCTGCAAAGCCTCCAAATCATAACCATCTGCACCTACTGCCCCTATGACTACTTATCCACACAAAATACACCCAGCTACACTTTAACCAAGCCCAATCCTAGCTACTTTTGCTAAATCTGTTCATTCACCTATTGGATCTTGTCCTCATCCTGGACCCTAGGACCCAGAAACATCAGTTTTGCCCACCTGTCTATTTACCATAGTCCTAGGAGGCCCTACTCTATATAGAGGCTACTTGGCAGTACCACAATTTAAAATAAACAGCATTAAATGCAAGATGTACTGATACCAAAGCAAAGGCATATTGCTTTTTTCCAAGGAGGCAAGCTATGCACCTGAGCATGAAATATCAGAGATAGCAGCTGCTTTATAGTTAAAGCAGCAACCTAAGGTTTCATCAAAGCCTAGGTACCAGACTCATGACAGAGCTCATGTACAGCACCAGAAGCTTGTTCCTGAAACCCTGTCTAGGTGCAGCAAGCAGAATAGCAGATGGGAAACCTAAGCATTCATTTAAATACACATCTCCAAGCTCCTCTACTGAGAGAGATAAAGGAAGCTGACGTGATCTGTGCCGGTTCCATTACTGCCCACACCCTTCAGAACAGAAGCAGCAAAACAGACACAAATCATGTCAGCTTCACTCTTCTGTTATCTGGGGAAGCAGCAGTGGCAGTGTTATTCACCAAGATGGATGGGAAGGGACATGTAGGGCTAAAACCTTCTCTACTCAACCCCAGCAAAACAGCTAGGTACCCAGATGCATAGACAGCACACAAAGAGCAACCAGTAAGCTCCTCTCCCCAGTCTGCTTATCTCTGGGCCTCAAGTTAATCTCTTCCCCTTGTCCACTAACTGAACAGAAGACACAGGGAAAATAGGTTAGAAGGGCCCTCGGGAGTTCAACCCCAACTCAAGGCAGGATCATCCCCATCTAAACCAACTTAGGCAAAGGTCTGTCTAACCTACTCTAAAAACATTATCAGCTGAGATTCTACCACCCACTGAGTAATCTGTTCTAAGTGCTTGAAAACCCTCACAGCTGGAAATCTCAGTATCCAACCTAACTCCCCCCCACCCCCTCTTGCTACAATTTAAGCCTATGACTTTTTGTTCTCGGTGTCCACTTGAACCAACTGATCATCATTCTCTTTATATAACAAGCCTTTCTGTATTTGCAGCCTGGCATCAAATCCCCACATCAGTCTTCTCTTCTCTAGAATAGATAACAGAGCCCAGTTCTTCCAACCCATCCTTTACATCAGGTTTTCTACGCCTCTAGTAAAAGGTTACATGCAAGTTGGTCAGCATGCAGGCTGTGAGCCCTGGGATACCCAGACTTCTGGGCTGCCAAAGATCTTGCGCAGTGCTCTGCCCAAGGGTAACACTTGGTAACAGGAAGAGGCCCTCTGCATAGCAATTACTTCACAGTGCTGAAGACAAAGCTGCTGTTGCCAGCAGGTTAACTAAGGAGAAGAGAGTAAAAAGCCATCAGTGCAATTAGTGCTTGCAGCCGTATTGGCTCATTGTCTTGTGAGCAGCGGGCCTCCCTGCTCGCTCCAGTTCTATTCTAGAGAGGCTCCTACGCTGCATTCATCACGACAGAATCTGCTAAAGCAGAACTGGAAGGCACTCAGTGTGACTAACATCTGTCACGTGTTTCTTCTTATGTTGCCCTGGGGGAAGAAGCATGTGCAGCAAAGCATCTCCCTTTGATGGGAATTTGGCGTATGTTGATATACACAACATACTGTTTCACACACACTTTGAATCTGGCTTCTGTGGCAGAATGCAGCTTGCACTTGGACCACAAGGTGGACAAGCCTATGATGGTCTGTAGTCCACTGCACAGGGCATCTTCCTGCAAAAACAAGCATGGAATCAGTGCCCAACATGTCATTCCCAGCTCCGTCACAGCATATGCCTTGGCCTGATCTCCACTGAGAGAACGTCAGTCCACTTTGCTGAACTTTAAGGCAATGAGGGGAGCAGTGCGGGCCCACCTCTAAACCAACAGACATCCTCTATAGAGAGCAAGTAAAAATTACATTTCCACACCATGTCTCAGGCTAGAAACAGACATGGCCAAATAGAGCAATTTAGCCGATTCACTTCACTGGGCAGAACGTGTTGCTCTTTTTCCCCCCGCCCTAGATGGTGCAGGACAAGGAGCAATTCGATTTCCTCACTGCTCCAGACCTGTGCTGTGTGTCTGAGTCAACAGAGGAAAACCCTTCCATGTACAGCCAGCCCTGCAGGGCTGGGGAACACCTGACATGTTCCACTGCCCCAGACCCATCAGGAACACTGAGGGATCCCCCACCCACCATGGATCTGGGGCAGCAGAAAACACTGCTGTTCCCCCATACCAGCCAGCCCCATGGGACTGACTGAGCATGGAAGCATTCCCCATCCTCAACAGCCCCAGACTGGATTTCCCCTGCCCAACCAGTCCCACAGGGCTGGCTGAAAGGGGAAGCACTTTTCCCTGCTGTCCCAAACCCACCATGCAAGTCTGCACCAGTGGGGAAAGGGTTTCTTTTCCTTGTCCAACCAGCCTTGCAGGGCTGGCTGAGAGGGAATGGGCCACAAGGTAACAGAGTCTGCTGCAATAAAGAGGCAGAATTGATTACTACCTTTTGTTGCACCACTGACTTTCAGGTCATGTGGCATAACAAGGGGTAAGGACAACCACTTCCACCCTCAGAGGGGTGCCTTTCAAGGCCATGTTTTAGCAGGTCAGAAAAGTGGAAGCAAAAGACACAGAGGACTTCGCAAAAGAATACAACAGTACTGGAGGTCACTGTTTCCCCTTTCTCATCATACACAACCTCAGGCCATTATGGCTCCAAGGCAGACTGCCTCAGTTTAACCCTGAGAAAAGAAAAGATTTTTGTGGATGATATCTTTTACTATGGTTGGGATAATGCTAGACAAGCTTTTGATTGCAAGGCATTCATCATGTCTGAGCATACAGGTCAGCTTACCCCAGTAACTTCTACAGCACAGTAACACTCCAACCTACCAGCCATTTAACATATAAAAGAAGGCACAGCAGGGTGGGTCTCAAACTATGAAACAGACTGGCTTGTTTCAGTCAAGCACTTCTTCCATTCCTATAGCCTGACCCAATCCCAACAGCAATGAGAAAAGAACTACTGGGACCAGGTTACAAGCAAAGCCAATCTGACGTGCTGCTTCAGATGCTAAAGAGATAGGGCCATACACAAACAGCCAAAGAGTTTGCCGAGAAATGCAGGCAGGATTGGGTGCTGCCACAGAAGACAAGAGGGAAAGTAACAGGCCACAGCTCATTACAAAGCATTTGAGGGAATGGAAAACAACACAAGTCAGTCCATAAATGGATTGATCTGCAACCAAAGCAACCAGCAGGCCAGGTTCCAGAGGGAACCCCCTTTCCAGGCACTGGTTAACTTCATTGCTGTTACTGGCAAGAGCTGTACCTGTGCACACCTGTCTACTGTGAGACTGAAACACTCGCACATTAGCCACCTTAGTTCAATGACCAGGGCCTGACAGCCGTAGAGGTACAACTGCACTCTCTTCTGACACCCAACAGCAGCAAAGAGGGAACTGCACGTTCAACATGAGACAGGACGCAAGATCCACTTCCGCAAAATATCACAAAGTATTTTAATTTAACAAGCTGCCTGCTGCATCAGTGCCCAGGCACTGGGGGGTCCCTTGTTGATCCCAACATGTTGTAATGCTCTTTTCAGTCGGGTGCTGTGGAGAACTAGGCAGGCAGAGTGGATGTTCTTGTAGACCCTTTTGGACAAATGCTTGCCTGTGAACAGAGGACTGGACTTGATGGTGTGGGAGGCCTCATCCACCCCATGCTCCTATAATGTCTGCCACTGCAAACAGGAGACAGCAGCCTTCAAGACCCATCCTGAGCTTCAAGGGCATATCTGGTTCTCTTAGTAGGCCAGCAGAGTTCTCATTACCCTGATCACTTTAAGTGCAAAGTATTAAATCTGAGCTCTAGCTTCTGAAATTAAGGCCACTACAAAGCACAGCTTCTGTAGCTCCTCTCCAGCTCACTCCCAACAGCAGATCCTGTGCCCTTCCTTCCCCCCACACCCCAGCAGCAAGCTGGCATGTTAAGGCAAGACCTAGGAGTTCAGAGCCACTAAGACTATCTTAATGGAATCCCACACCCTCCTCCATTTGGCTCACTCCTGATGCAGACAGGACACACAAAGGACTGGTCAGGATTCACAAAGGCACAAATTAATGCTCCTTTTCTCAGGCTGGGAGGGGATTCAACTTTGCCCAATTCTGCAATCTACACTCTGTGTGTGTGTGTGTGTGTGTGTGTGTGTGTGTGTGTGTGTGTGTGTGTGTGTGTGTGTGTGTGTGTGTGTGTGTGGAGGGGGGGGGGGAGAGGAGGGAGGGATGCTCCCCTCCAAATAAGGAAGTTGATAAATTACTGCCAGAAGAAACCCAGCCCAGCAATGTTCTTTGTTTGCGGCACAGTTGCTGTGCACTTCCTGAGTGCTTCAAGGTATTTTTGTTCAGCTCTTCCTTTGTCTCTTTTTAAAAACAGCTAAAGGGAAGCAAGTGTCATGCAGGAAGGGAACGACTGACGCCTGCAATTGCAAAGCAATGAACTAAGACTGCCCAGAATGCTAACCTAGCCAAGTCCTCAGCCACAGAGGGCCAGGACGTTGCTCACAGACCATCTCTGGGTTACACTAGCCTCTTTGGTCAGTCAATTTGGAGACAAAGTTTTCTGACATTTCAGTACCACCAAAAGCCTAAGCTGCTAACTGCAATGGAAAAAAAGTACAATTCCAGAAGGGGTAATGCACTTATAGGAGCAAAATAAAGGATCTTTATGAACATCACCCCTAGCTCATATCTGGCACAATTCACCATTGCCTTTCTTTGGAAACAGCTTTGAGATCAGAATCATTACCCCCATTTTGCAGCCAGACACACTGAAGCAGAGAAAGGGAAGTCACTTGCCCAAGGTTGCTAAACAGGGCAGTGGCAGGTACACAGCCAGGTTGGACCACATGGTGGGGGGGAAAAACAAACAAAAAAACAAAAAGCCCCCACTTTTGCTGGTAGAAGCTGCTCAGTACCAAGAAGGTTTGGTGGTATTGCTCTGCCACTTCATAGTGGAGACCTAAGAGAAGCTCTACCCGTCTGCAATGACATAAGCTGCCTCCCCTGGAAATTGCAGCAGAAGGCTATATGGAAAGGCAGTACTCAATAAGTACTGATCCACAAGTGACACTGGTTCATGACTGCAGCTTATTTCATTGTCTTCTCCTGTGCAACATCATCACAAACCTTGGTATTTGGTGGTCTAAATTCTCATTCTAATTTGGTGGTCTAAATTTATAAGATTATTTGAGAATCTCAGATCTCCCTAAAAATATCAAGCCCTTAAATGACAGAAATTAAAAAAAATAAAATTAAAAAATCTTGAATTGGTTCATAATCTCCATATGTGACAGTCACATACTATAAGTTGTGCTGGGCTTCAACTTGAAAAAAGGCTGGGTTAAAAACTTGCTCCAGAGCATCTATCAGTGTCAGGCATTAAAAACCAAAGTTTCTAAGAATAAAAATTAATACCTTCCTCCCCCCTTCACGTTACACCAACATGATACCAGATAATTGGACATGGGGGTCATTTTGATGGAAAAAGGTGGGTGGAATATTTACCAGCTGGGGGGGGGCCTCCCATGCACACCCCACATACCCTCGAATCCTTCCCGCAAACCCCACTGCCACACTCTCCCCCACACACAATCACACACCCCACAAATACCGTACCCACCACAGCTCCCCACAAACCCCCACACCCACCCATCCATACCCCCCCAACACCCATGCACACCCCACACACTATACAAGAGTACAACTGCATTTTGAGCTATTATGCAATCACTTCTACATAAACAGCACAAATGTACACAAATCAAGACAATTACATTAATTAAAATATATTATTATGAGTGTTTCATTTTTCAGTATATAATTTGTTTGTTCATTTTCCTGTTCTAAGATGGCAAACCCTCTTTCCCAAAGGAGTACTTCCACAGGCAACAGGAGGGACTTCCAGTGGCAAAGGCCAGATGGCAACCAAGGGGTGGGGCACCTGTCAAGGGGCAGGGCTACCCAAGTGGCCCTCGACAGCTTGCCAAAACTCAGTAAGCAGCCCTCTGCCCAAAATAACTGCCTGACCCTGGCTTACCTCCATCTCAGCTTTTCCTTCCTAATTGATTCTACAGCAAAACCAAAGTCAAGCATCAGTCACTCAAACAGCAGAGGACTTAGACTTCAGAGTAGAAAGGGGAAAAAGGGAACATAAACAACTGTGGTCCAGTCTGCAAGGCACCAGACTAGGGGACAGGACTCCTGGATTTTATTTTTGGCTCTGCCATTGACCTACAGGGTAACCTCCAAGTCCCTTCCTTTCCATCCACCTTGGCATAAACTTGAGGGCAGGGACTGTGTCCTCTAGCCACTAACGCAGGCCAGATACAGCCCACAGGCTGGATGGATCTGGTCTGCCAGGCAATTTCACCTGGCCTGCGGGTGCCTACCAGCTAACTGTACCCCACCCAGGCCACCCCCCTCATGTGCAAAAAATGGGGCGGCTGCTGCTGCTACTATTGCAGGCACCAGGGGACCTGCTCAGCTTCCCCAGTGTCCCACTCACTGCCGGGACCAGGTAAGGAAGCAGCAAGGTAGGGGAGAGCTGCAGCTGGGGGACAGCACAGATCATGGGGCAGAGGCTGGCAGCAGGTCAGACCCCACGCCCAAGGGGGTAGGAAGGAGCATGGGTTGGCAGGGTGTGGAGACCCCACAACATGCCCCCCATAGCACACAACGCCGCTGGCTGCAGAGGCAGCAGCAGGTGGCCCTAGGGCACTTGGGGTGCTTGTGCCATGTGCAGGCACTACCACCTGGTGGCACATGGCTCCAGCCAGTGCTGCACGTGGTGGCAAGAAGTGCAGCCAGGCCAGCCCACCTCTAATGTGTGGGGCTCCACCAGGAGCACATGGAGCTGGGGATACAGCCCTGGCTGGGCAGTGAATGGGACCCTGGGGCCAGGGCGGGGAGCAGGATGGAGCCACAGGCAACTCATCCAAGGGGTGTTGGGGGGAAGGAAGGGAGGCTCCCCACCACTGTGTACACCCCCAAGGGAGGCATGGGGGGCATATGCCTCCCAAAAAATTTGTACACAGGGTAGAGGCAAGCTGCCTGTTGTGGGCTCAGGGCTTTCTGCCCTTCTGCTTTTGCCCTGGGAGCGGCACACTGGCTGTACATCCCCTGCCTGTTCAGCAGCAGTGGGGGTGGTGAGATGTGCCTCCCACCGCCAGGCAGGCAGAGGATGTGGCGTGGCCAGCATGGGGCTCCCAGGGCAAGGGTGGAAAGCCCTGAGCCCACAGCAAGTAGCCCATCTCTACCCTCACCCTGCTCAGCTCCACTCTGGTTAAAAGCATCCCCACACTTAAAAATGGTGGGGTTGACACTTCAACTATAGCCCATTTGACAAGCTTTAATTCAAGCACCACCACTGCCATTTTTAAAGTGCTGGGATGCTGATCCCCTAGACGAGCCACCTGCAGCTCTGTCCCGCTCCCAGCCCTGGGTCCCATTCACTGGCCCAGCTGTGCAGCACCCCCAGGCCCTGCCCCACTCCCTCCCTCACCATGGGGGCCTCAATCTGCTCCCCACCCCCATGCCTCTTCTCTCCACAGACGGCAGGGAGCTGCTCTCCATGCTGCCCGGCCATAAGTCAGCTATCGGATCAGCATCAGCCTATATGCCTGGTGAAAAATTGACTATCGGTATCGGCCAAGAAAGTCTCTATTGGTGAGTCCCTAGTGGGTCTTTGACTTTAAGCGTATGATTTTTTTTCTGATTCCAAGATGGTAAACCCCTCCTCCCCCTCCCCAAAAGAAGTACTTCTGTGGCCAAGGGGAGGGAATTCCAGTGGTAAAGGTTGGGGGTGGGACTTCCAGTCCCAATACGGCAACCAGGGGGCGGGGCACCAGTCAAGGGGGCGGGGCTACCCTTGCAGCCCTCTGACAGGTCACCAAAACTGATTAAGCGGCCCTCCAGCCAAAATAATTGCCCGTCCCTGCACTAACGTAATATGAACAGCAAGTCACAATAGCAACTATGCAAAGACAGACGTCAAACCCTCAAAGACTTGGGCATTGATTTATTTTACGCGCCACCTAACCAAAACTCATTTGCGTATGAGGGCTATTATCACTAAACCGGGCAATTTGAACTGGCAGCCCTAAGACAAAAGGCTCACAAACAGAAAGGGACTGGGTGCCTGATGGCTCATGTACAAGGCAGTGAAATGCTGGCACTGTTTTTCACAGAGACAACCACCATTTCAGTGTTTTATCTATGCATCTCCTCTGAACGTTTCAGTGATTACTGCCAGTCCATTAACACTGCAAATCCCCCAAATAAGGGGACAGAGTGAAGAAAAAAAAAAAATCCAAAAACCCACTTTCAGCCAAATGTCTGATATAGGACACCATCTCCAGCAGAATCCAGGCCCAACACCAGAGGCTAAAACACTGCAGTAACCTTAACCCCTCAATACTAGTACCGGTAGCTCACCACTTTTTGCTAAATTTGAAAACCTCCAAAGACACAAGCCTAGTAAGTGGATGCTGCTCTAGAAGACCTGCCCGGTGCCGGGACTGCAGAACAAAAGCCTACAACAAAACTAAATGTCTTTGGTCTGAAATGAGGCGATCAAACCTCCTCAGGATTCTGAGCAACCCAAGAAGGATGTCCTCTTGATACCTCAGTCTGCTGCCCAGGTCAAACATACACAGCCAAAAAGGGAGCACTAAAAAAAAAAGAATAAAGTAAAATAAAATACTGCAACAGGAGACTTTTGCAGCCAGCAAGTATCCCTCACTAGAGTAGGGCAGGTTTTGTTGGCAGATTCCTAGTAGCCTGCAGATTTTGTTCTCCAAAATATGGGTTCCAGAGTAATGGATCCTTTCCGAGATACGCATCAAATGGGCCATCTGTTAGGCCATTAACATTCCTGCCTCACTATCACACTTTTACAGCATGGGAAATAAGTGTCAGAGCCAGCCCACTGAATAAACAAAGCATGGCAGCCAACTCTAAAGACACAACCTGCTAATCCCTGCCCCTGGCCCTGTGCAGGTTTTCCAGATCCACAGAAAGGGGAAGCAGCTTGAGCTGATGGCTCAACATATGGTAAACTACCCTGTTGCATGGCAGACAAAGGTTCAACAACCAAGATATTCCCCACTCCTTGCAATAAAGCAGAGGGGGATAGGGAGACAAGTCACTCATAAGCACCACCAAGTAGCATGTCCAGGCCCAGATCTCATTGCTTTTGCATGCGTGAGGTTTCTGCTGCCCTATCTTTTAATAGTTTTATAGTGAGATTTCAAAGCAGTTGGTGGGTATACAATTCAGAGAACACAAAAACATTCTGTAGCCCCGGTGTACCTACTACACATTTGTGCGCTAACAGTTTATACCAATCCTCCATTTCCCTTCCATAGTCAGGTATTAAAATTCCATCTGCTACTGGGGATTTGCCAGTGCTTGGTTTCAGCTGTTATTATAGTTTTTCCAGTGCTTAATACTGCTGATAAAGTAAAAGGAACAAAAGAATTCAGTCAGGGGAGCTTGCCATTATCCTAGCTGTGGAAGATCAGTTTAAGTTTTCAAACAAGAAAACATCTGCTCAGTATCCCGCATGCATTTCAGAATGCGATCCCAATGTGTATCAATTCATGATCGCTGAATAAAGCACAAGAGGAGACCTAGAGTCTTTCTAGGCGAAGCCAGCTTTGCCCAGCTCACAGGATTTCACTGTTGGCCACCAAGGCCAAGGCAAAAATCTGCCGAGGCCAGAGCCATACCTCTGTGACACCAGAAGCCTTCTACAACAATTGTCACATGCACATCCTACATCCAGCTTGTTTGTTTTAGATATCCCAGCTCCTTATCTGCACTCCCACCTCCCATTAGGACAATGTTTGAGCACCTTGCAATCTCCAGTATTTTTTATTCTTACAGCATCACCAGGTTCAGAAGCGCTGCTTAACAGATGGGGAATCAAGGCACCTACAGGCTAAATCCAGTTTCCCCTCACGTGCCCACATGGCAGGGACACAGCCACAGATCTGAGCTTTTGGCACTTGCACACAGTTTGGGATTCTGCTTCAGCCTGTAATGAAACAGTACCACCAAGGAGGGAAGGAAGACAGTGGAGGGACAGGTCCTTTCCATGGTTTTTTTCCCCATGTGACAGGCCCTTTCCTGGTTTCCCTAACCACCTTTCCCTAGTCTGGTGGTTAGGGAATTTGTCAGGACCTCTTTCTTTCCAGCATTAGTAGGCAACTTATCAAACTATACACCCTCTGGGTTCTTTTTCTCCACGCCCCACATCTCTCTCTCTCTTTTGGGCCAGTTTCAGAAGAAGGGTCTGGGCAGTGGCCTAGTGGTTACAGTACTACACTGAGAAGCAGAAGACACAGCTTCAAACCCCTGTGGGTGAAGGGAGATAGAGCCCACAGGTCTCCTGCCACCTGGGTAACTACCCTAACCACTAAGCTCTTGAGCTGAAATCTAGGAAGGCTGCTTCTCCTAGCATCTGATATTTGTTACACATGGGGCTTTGCCAAACTGTTTTGGGGCCTACTTCACTTCATACACATACCTGAGCATTACCATTTCACTGTTGGGGCAGCGGGCAGCCCTAATGAGCACATTCATTGGGCACATACATGCTTGTACAACCAGAGCTGAATAGCAAGTTATGCCCAAGTGCTAAAACTGCAGCTGCACACCGGTGTACATGCCACTTAACAGATAACCCTAAGTGACTTGTGCAAGGTGAGACAGAGCGCCACAGGGCCCAGAGTTCAAGTGCCCAAGTCCTATTACGGCAACTGGGCTCTCCTTCCTCATTAACACACTTGCAATCACTCAGGCTCATAGCACTCAGTGACAGCTTGTATTTTAGGGATCAGAACACAGACCTGCCACCACTGAACCCTCCATTACCAGCAAAACAGAAGAGCAGAAGTTTCTGTAAAGCCTGGGAAGGGTGGAGGAAAGAGACTCTCTGAAGGTGATCTTTGAGCAGACTGTAGGTCCCTATGAGCAGAGTGAGATCTTTTACTGTGCCCTTCCTGTGCTCTTGTCACAAAGAAAGAGGATCTGCCTGTACCAGGCACTAGTGAAGGAGCTGTTGTGAATGCAGAGGTGATGCACACCACTCACCAAGAAGCAACTGCACAAGGGAAGGGGACGGCTGATTCGAGGCATAAAAACAGGCTGAATCACAGAAAAATCTACCTCATTTAATTCCTAAGCAATATAGCCCAGTAAAAAGTAACTGTGGTGTCTCACAAAGAACATTTATACCTTGCTGGATTCAACCAAATGTGTAAGAACCAGCTGCAGTGAAGACAATTTCCCCCCTCCTCCCCCCTTTTATTTTTTCACCCAAAGGCATGAAATTTCCTGGGCCTGAACAAACGCAGTTCTAGAGATCTCTCCACCTACAGCTATGGCGAGACTGGCCTAGCCATTTTTAAGGAAATAACCTTAATATGTATATTGATTCAACAGCAATGAAAATGCAACAATGAAACAGCAAAGGTGCAGCTAGAAACTCCCCCTTCCAAGGGAGAAAACTTGGTACACAGGAAGCCGAATCAAAATGCAAGTGAAGAAATTAATAAAGTAGATGAACTGAACTATAAAAAAAGCAAAACTGATCTGACTAAAGGAAAGAGCTTCTCTCTTGCTTGTTCTAAGGACCACTTCTGTAACACAGTCATACATTCTAATTCACAATGCCCAGGGTTTGCCAGTAAAATCCAGATGCACACACATTAATGCTGGCTCCTAATTAGAGTCAGCAACAAGACTACTGCTGATTTTAAATCTTTAGATAAAAACTAAATCTTTTCCCCAGTTCCATGAGTCAGTCCCTTTTCCTGATCTCTGGTTTCCTGCATTGCCCCAGTAAAAGCCAGCACAGTTCTAGCAGACTAACTCTCCCAGCTCTCTGTTGATCAAATGATACTTAGCAGGAAACAAAATTAGCCTTACCCCTAAAAAGCAAACCCCATTTGCAAAGGCATTCTCCTGTGGAATCAGACTGTCTTGAATAGCAGCCATAAGAATACATTTTTTCTTCTGCTAGTGTGAAATTCTCCCCAGTGCTTTGACAGTTCATCGATAATATGCTCCTCCTCTTAGACCTAAATAAGAGTAGATAATCTAGCAGGAGACCTGCTTCTAAGACATACTGGAGCCCTCTGATATCAGCAAAGCATCTGTTCCTCAAAGAGATTCAGTCAAGGGAATAAAAATGCCCCACAGCCCATGGGAAACCACCATTCCCAGGTTGCAATTTATGATGAACTTTCTGGTATTTTGCTTCAGTGTTAATGACACATTATCCATAATGAGCAACCCTGTAAGGGATTGAAAAGCTCTCCTCCAGGACCGTAAACACAACACTTGTTCCTCTAAATGGTTTCTAAAGCTACCATACCATTTTGTCTCCCAGATCGTACTCCAGAGGACAGAAAACAGAATGTGTGCTCCAAAAACACTGAATACAATTCAAAAAGCCTTCACCACATAAAAGGTTGTACGCAGACAAGTTCCCCCAATACCAAGTGGCTCAGGACAGACACCATGACAAGTATCTACATGGTGCTTCCTAACTCTCGATAGACTGAGCTATAGACATGCAGACAGGCAGCAAACCAATGTCAGCTAAGTTCCATTCTGATGGTTGGAAGGTTTCCTGCCACTTTCTTCAAGCCACAGCTGATCTGAAGCTCAGCACTCAAATGACAGCCCCCACTGGATTGTATTGGTCTTTCAGGGAAGGAGAAAGAAGAAAGTCACTCCAGGTCTGTGGCACATTGCCCCCTCCCCCAACCTTGCCTCAAGGACAGAAGTTCGTGGCTGCAAGCCCTACAGACCTTGCATGCTGCTCATCAGAATAAGAACCAGTGCTGCCCTTCTCAGAAGCTGCTATTAAACACCGGGCCCTGCTGCCTGATGCTGGTGGCCTTAATATCCCATAGGCAGACAAGGTTCCTTGGGTGAATTTGATATCTTTTATTAGACCAACCCAAATGGTTGGAGAATGGTTATTAAGCAAGCTTTCAGGTTCAAAAACCCTTCGTCAGGCTCAGGAAGCTTCAGCAGTTGGTGTGTGCTCTTCCTGGACGGAATGAAAAGTAAACAAGCCAGGGGCTGGGCTGGGCTGGGGAGTCAGTTGCCAGGCAGATTATAATGTATCAAAAATCCAATGTCTATGTTTAGTCCATGATCTCTAGTATCCAGCAGGTTGATGAAATGGAGCTCACAGGCTCGTGGCACTTTTCCCTAAAGAGAGCCAGGCACAACCCCAGCTCTCTTCCTTTGCTCAGAGCACAGTTTTGCAGGGACGAAGAGAACCTTCAAGCAGCACAAAACCATTGCCAAGCCATGCCCGTCTACATGTGTCAGGATGCAATTAAGGATTTGCAAGGCCCTCTGGAGCACAACGTAGAAATCCCTTCTCTTCTGAAAACAAGAGGAGGCTACGCACGTGCGCTGCTCGGGTGGCAGCTTAGTCAGTGTCTCAGCGTAGGAACAGTGATTCAGAGGAGACCTGCCATCCTGGAAACTCTTGGTGTTTTTCACATGGGGCCTGAACACACAGTAACTGCAGAATGGGGAAATAAGCCAAAGGGTTACCAACAACACCCCCAAAGCACAACAGACTGCAAGGCATTCACAGAGGCAGCACAAGCTTCATCTCCACCCTGGAGCCTTCTCCACCTAGCAATACTACTGTCAGTCTTAGCTGCTCACTCATGCATCTCAAGGCCCTTTACAGAGATGGGTCAGCACCATCTCCATTTTACAAATAGAGAAAGGGAGGCACAGAGAGGAAGCAGCTCAACCAAGGACACAAAACAAATATGTGGCACAGCCAAGAGTAAAACTGAGGTACATTTAAACAAGCCAAACAGAATTGGGAGAAGTCTGACCAGTCTCCTCCATTTTATGAGAAATCCTTTAAAGCACACACTGGCTGGCATGTTTTCAAACACAAGAAAAATACTGGACCAATTTCTTTCCCAGGTTGTTAAGTTGTAATGGACACTAGAGCCAAATGTTCACAACATATTTAGCATGCAATTACATTCACTAATTCAATTTTTTCAATGCTATTCCTCAGATAAAACTCTGGCTATTTCCAGAAGCAGGGTCAAGGGCAACTCATTGGACTTCCACAAAGCTAGGCTACCCCTCCCTCTCTCAAATGGCTGCAAGAGGACAATGTTCTCAAAGCCAGAGCAGGCAGGCAGGCACCTGCTCTGCTCCAGACTGAGTCCTGGGCATGCACTGAGAGAAAGGAAATTTTGGTGCCAAGACCACGCAGCACAAGGCATCTGAGAAAAGCTAGCATTGCCTGTCCTGTATTCCTATATCTGGCCTGCAGCAAACCAATGTGCCTTTGAGTCACTAGGGAAGAACGCACCTAAGCGTCTGGGCAGAGGACCGGAGATTATCCTCGCTGTGGAGCGAGCTGCTGAATGGAGCTTCCCCATCTCTCGAGTCATGATCAACTGGCTTAAAAGAGTCAAACAGCACTCATCTACATGACACGTTTACTGTGGAGCTGCCTAATTAGCCCCACAGTAAGCATCTCAGCATCTACACATGCGGTCCTATTCGGTCATAATAAACCAATAAACTCCACCACAGGTTAGTACTTGTAAATACAGTTCAACCCACGTGTAGATGCTTATGGAGCTGGCTAAGGCATGAGGGTGCTTTAGCATGGAGGCTACATGCCAGCTAGGCCCAAGCTAGAGCACCCTAGTGCTCCTGCCAGCCCCCTCCACACCACACTGAGCTGGGTCAGAGCAGCCCCAGCCTGGCAGACTGACCCCAGGGACCCTGCCAGCCAGGGTTTCTCTGACCCAGCTCAGTGTGCTGTGGTCCCAGGCAAATGTTCAAATGCAGTACCCAAGAGCAATAAACTTGAGTGTGATATGTGCCAGAGTTTATTGCTGCATATTAACAGCACAAGTAGATGCACCCACAATGGGCTACAGTAGACTTGCCCAGTTCAGGGCCATCTCTCAAAAATCAGCTGACCCCTAAGCCCTGTGGAGGGAAAGTCAATTCTCAAGTCTGATTTCTACCACTCCTTAGGATTTTTCATGGGCAGAGGATAACTTTAGTTTTCCACCCCCACACTCATTTGCCATACCTGAGTCATCACAAGCTGGGCTTGTCCCCTTTTGAAGCTGTAGCAGCCCCTTCAGGCAACCCTGCAGCTGTGAGCAAAGCTGTATTCTCCACTCCTTCCCACAGATTTTCTATCTCTGGGCCTTTGTAAACCTGCTTCCATCTAATGCTTTAAACAAAATTGCCAGTTGAGAGTTTTATACATATTGTATACTCATACATCTAGATGCCAGCTAGAGGTAAAAGTTTTACTGGTACAGTTAAATTGATAACAGTCCTGATGGGTGCCTTATCTCAGTTTATCTTGTTTCCTTTCCCAGCGTCTTTGCTGGTAGAAAGCACCTTTATAAACATAATTGCCTCTACTACAGCGGAGCTGTACTGTACTGGTTCTAGTTCTACAGGTAGGGTTAAAGTGGTAGGCACAATTCTCATGCACAGACGCCCTCAGGTTCCAAAGTGACAAATATGTTATTTCCCCTTCAAAAAGTGTATTTATGGAGAGTAAAGTTGAGATTTCAGCAGGATAAATTATGTGAACGTAATAAGGGAGCTTAAATGCTTAGCTTTAAAAAAAGAAAGCAGATATAATCTAAAATGGCTACCTACTCAGACTTCAAATTTCCTAATCTGTTCTGTGGTGTTGTAAAATGCTTCCCTTTGTAAACCAAGACTCAAGCGCACAGCTCTGCATCCCTTCCAGTCAGTTCCCAAAACACATTGGGTAGACATCTTCCCTACACTGCCATAAAAACATTATCAAGGTCATGAGCTTTTGCAAGGAAAAGTGTAGACCAAAAAAAAAACTAAACCAAAAAAAACCCCATACCACATCCAAGGGAACGTACTCTAAACGACCTGGAAATTCACCCTAACTTCAAGATCAAGGATTCCTCCAAGTCCTACATCCCAATGCTCTTCTAAAGTTATCTACCTTTTCCTTCTCCATCCACCTTTATCCATCAAAGAAGGCCAGAAAACAACTCATTTATCATTACCTGGATTAAACAGGCACTGCTGGGTTAAAAATCCTATTAAGGAAGCTGTTCTTTTTTTGTGCCAAAGCATTATAGTTAATTAATGCTCTAAGTATTCAATTTTCTTTTCAGTAGTTATACTTTGCCTTCCTGCATTACTTTCCTCTTGTCACAGTGAAAGGAGACTAGTCAACTGCTTGTCAATTTCACTTCCCAGGGCTCACAAAGCAGAAGTAGCTTAAACCCTGCAGGAGATGCCATAGTGGAGCTTCCACAGATCTCTCATGGAAAAGTGCTAACTGTTAAAGGTTTTCTATACAGCCAAACTCTGGAGCTAGATCCACCATGACAGATTTCCCTAAAACATCTGGTTTCAACCCAAACAAAAGTACAGACTGAGCCTTTGCATCTTCCCATAGATCTGAGCCCAGTCATACCACAATGCAGCTGTGAGCTGGAAAAATATTACAGGTAAGACTGATGGGCAAGTGAGTGTAACCACCAGGCCACTTTGGTTCATAATTTCCTCATCTCCTAATTGCTGTTGAGTGGTGAACTCACAGGAGATGGGAGGGACCCCAATACAATCAATCAGGGGGAGAGCCCAGTGAACTACTTTTAATAATCAGAATCTTTGCTTCAAAAGAAGGTCTCCTGGTCTACACTGAAGCAAGAAACATGAGCAACAAACTTGAGGAAATGGAAGCTGTGAGCATTCAACTCCACTTGGATGGGGCAAGGACAAGTCAGACCTGACATGGATTCCTCACTCCAACACTAAAAAACATTTGCCTTAATACTTGATGCACAAGATTAGATCCAAGTACTGAAGCGTGGAAGAGGAAAGGGTGAAATGCATCAGCAAAAATATTACTCTCTCTGCCACCCCATTGAGAGGCTACAAAGATGCAGAGACACATTCAGAGCCCAGAGCTCCACCAGCTGCACTTGGAAAACCAAGCCTCAAAGTCAAAGGCAGCTCCTCCCTTCCTCTATTTTTGCGCAACCAGAGGAGAGCGAGCTCTGCCCCTTGTAACTGAGTTTTCCTGCAAGAGGCCAGTTCCCAGAGGAGGGGTGTGGGAGAGTTTCAGTCAGTTGTCTACTTGATTTATAAGCAAAACAAAATTAAAAAATAGCCATCCAGTCTGTGCATTCAGGCACCTCCTGGAATGAGGTTAAGAGCTACATTTCTTGCAGCAGAGCAGTGGTGGGGTGGGGTGGGGAGGGAGCTGTCTGCTAAACAGCGTTTGAAACTCTTCAAAATGGACAGCAGTACAGATCACCACTAAGACTCCAAGAATTAATCAATATTGGCCAGATAGCGATTCCAGTCACCTAACCTTTAAAATCTGCTTATTCAAAAACTACCCTGAATGCCATACACTAGAGAAAGTGAAGAGAAAACTGCTTAGTCGTAGATCTAATTTATGCAATGTCAATTAATCTGTCTCGCCTTTCCACATCCCTCCAGAAGTTATGCAATTAACTGTGGCCAAAAAAGTTCATTTTTACCCATGCTATGACCCAAGATAAAACACAGCATCTCAGCCAAGAAAAAATCCTGTCTTCAGGAAACTAACTTAAAAAAATTTTTTTTTTAAATCCTTAAGTGTTGGCACATGTACAGAAAATTATGCCCAACATAAGGAAGTAAATAAAATTTAGAATACGCTAGACAATTGTAGGGTAGATGCAAAACTAACCCAGGCAAAGGAATCTAGTACAGCACAAAACTTCTTTTCCTCCTTTAAATACAGAGCTACTTGTCTCACCAGATGTTACCAAGAGAAAAGTGTCTTAACCTTCACAATCTAAAAATAATTTGGTTGCCTGGGAAGGAGTGGATATCCACATACTTACAGACATTGTCATCTGTAAACAAAGTGACTGAAGACAACTCAGTACCCCAGAGGTAAAACTGAGGCAGAAATCCCCGAAAAGATTTTTCCTGCTCAAGTCAGTGATCTCTGCCCTGACAGCCACTCCCCTTCCCTCCCCCCCCAACCCCACACATACCCCCTTTCTTAATGATTGGGCTTCATATGGGGCGAGGAGACAAGACACTGGTGCTACCTTACCGAAAAAGTCCAAAGGGACTAGTTTTAATTGAAATAACTAGATACATTTTTGCAGGTTTAAATGTGTTCTTGAACAGATATGCTTTCCAATTCACACTGAACAAGAATCCTACCTCATGCCAGAAAAGGGATAAAAAAAAACCCCCAAAAAACCCAGGAAATTCTTTTTAAAATCCTTGTAAAATAGGTCTCTCTCATAAATAGGCTCCCAGAGACCTCCAAATAGTTCTCTGGGAACAACACTAACTTGAGAGCTAATCAATTAAAAAAGTTAGGAGTTGCAGGTAACTGCACCTCTCCCCCTC
Organism: Alligator mississippiensis; assembly: GCF_030867095.1. Classification (NCBI taxonomy): domain Eukaryota; kingdom Metazoa; phylum Chordata; order Crocodylia; family Alligatoridae; genus Alligator; species Alligator mississippiensis. The sequence goes on from NC_081835.1 coordinate 43,284,706, forward strand.
CTGCCAAGTTCCCTGTCAATTATTGTGGATTTACAAGAACTTTTAAACAGGTCTCTCCCCATCACTGCGGGAAAGATTTATGCAGAGAGCCAAGTATAAAGCACTGTACTCAATGACAATACTGTGGTCTAGTCTGTCTCACTAAAGGGGTGGGCAACAGGACTAGAAAGAGAAAAGAGTCCGTTACAGCAATCTAACATAAGCTGTTAGGACAAGAGCCCCAGTACCCACAGGCAGCTGAGCAGAAGAATGCACTGCCCCCAGACAGGATCTCAGCTGCAAAGAAGAACAGGGTTCTTAATTGCCTTACTTCTCCCTATCAGGAGAAACTACAATGGCTGCCTCCAGTGCTGCCCATGAGCTTCTTAAAACTTGCGTGCAACTGACACGACCAGTTTCACTTCTGCCTACAGCAAGTTTAATAAAAGCATCAAAACTAACACGAATCTTAATATTTTCACCCTTCTACAATTAGTCAAAGCTCCAAGCAGCAGCAAAAGTGCCAGTGCTGTCCACAGACTAAGGAAAGTAACATTACATCAGTTAATATTTGCTTCAGCAGATCCTCTTCAACATCATAAGAGCTAGAAGTTTGAGGGGGTTTTCAGGGGGGGATTTTTTTTTTTTTAATTAATATTTCATTATGCAGAATTTTAACTCTGGGATCTTCCCTCCACCCTCCCTCAATAAGAAAACTGGGGGAAAAAAATTAAATCACAGTCAACCAAGGCAAGCATCAAACAGCACTAAGAGCCTGAGACGACTCACAAAGAGGAGAGAACTGGCCTGGGTGTAGCTGCAGAAACACTCGACTTTGGCAAGAACCGACAACAGCAGCCTCAAACTAGATAGGTCTTCACAGCAGCATTAACTCCAGCCATCTTCTCTCAGGTTGGCCTGCCCCAAGTGACAGCAACCACATGAAACACTTCTGGGGTATATACCCTGACTGCTACAGCAGGGCCAGATGAATCAAAAGCAACAAAAAGATCAAGCTAAGACTCTGTACATGTGGTTGAGACTCAAGTTAGGAACAACATCTGAGTGAGAAGTTACCTTTGTAATGAAAACCAGCTCTAAGATGGGATCCAACCCAGCAAAACCAACAGAGACATCTTTCCGAGTCAGCAGACAGCCTAATAGCTCTGGGGCAGTTTCTGCACCTGATTACTCTCCGTACTCACTAGGTTTGACTTCACTTCAATACATCTCTGATGGCAAGAACTACATGGATGGAGACAATTTAAGAAGCAATAGTTTCAAAAACCAAATAAGGACTCTCCTGCCAAGGATCAATCATGTAGTCCTTATTTCTAATCAACGAACCAACCAAATGTCACAGGATAATGGCCTGCTACTACTAAACAACAAAGGGCAATTCATCCATTTAAATAAACAACTGATGCAAAGCATAGATGTTTGATTTTACAGGCAGGAGACATATACCATACTAATGTTCTGACTTCAATGACTTCACTTCTATTATTTCAAGTGACTGATAAAGATGTAATTATTTGCCTGCAGGATACTAGTGCAGTAAAATAAGTTTTTTTTTTCCTACTGTATTATTACTGAACAATTACAGTGAGATTCTAGACAGCATGGTTAAACATGCGACTAAATAAAAACAACTTAGCTATTGAGAAACTTCAAGTATCCTGGAATTAAAAACCGAAGACTTCCAAATGGCCAGAGAACAAAATTTCCTAGCAAGCAATGATCAGATCCTCAGTAAACTTAAGAACCAGAACCATTTGTGGAGCTGTAGATCTCAGAAGGGATCTGCTGGGACAATATTGCATTAGTATTATTCTGCAGTATGTTCATGACTCAATCAGATGTAAGAAGCATCTATGTGATCTGCACACACACTAACTGTGTCTATAGGCCAAAATAATGCACATATCTAAAATACAGTAATCAAAAAAAAGTCTACTGTAGTCAGAACAGTGCTTGACAATCCATCCAGGCAGCAAGGAGCAGAGACAAACAGAAGACTGTAAGCTTTAATGCTTTATGCTAGGGGCCAGCAACCTACAATCCAGGGGCTGGGTCCATACCACAGGCTTCAACCCAGGGCGCTCTCCATGCCACCGTTTTCCATACTGCTGCGGGCACTCTGCACGCACTGCTACAGAGATGAGTGGTGGTGGCTGCCAGATCCTAGCACCCAGCCTCCTAACCTATGACTTGGGGTGGGTCATTCTGGCTCACATGGAAATCTTGCTTACCCTACTGTTAGCACATTACATGTCTGACATTGCTTTGCTTACACTAGCTTCCCATTGTGCTGTTAAACATCTGCTTACTTAAAGCCCCTTCTCAATAATATTGTTATGGTCTCCTGCTGGGCAAGTGTGCCCAAGAATTTAGTTATCCTTGCAGTAAAATTCAGAAGACTCTAGCCTGCTGTTCAGTTTGCACGGATAAAGAAATTAGCCTTGATGAGCTGTTGAATTCAGGGGCCCAAGTGGTTCCAGTTTTCTCCCACTGTTCTTACAAGAGAACAATTACTGCTGCTGTTCTAAAATGTTAATTCTGCTACAATATTCCACTATGTTCACAGTTGGCTCAGAGACAATGTCTCTCATGCTTCAGGAAAGCAAACACTGGGCTGAGATTAATTGCTAGTATCTTTGTTGGCTGCACCTTCTCATCAATAAAGCTTTTGTTTTAGATCTTATGTTATTTTATTTTTAATTTTCGTAAATGAAGCCAACCTTTCACATTGCAACTCATACAAATCTTTGATCCACAGAGATAAAGAACTTCAGGGTGCACAGAGATAAAGAACTTCAGGGTGCATTGAAGTTACTAAACTAATTATGAAGCAGCCATTAAGAGAATGAAGTTTGTTTCCATCTACCTCCCACTCCTCCCTAGAGGCAAAGCTCAGATCTTAATTTAAACTGCTTATACTGACACACACAAAGAACTGCTCTATTGGGAGAGACCCGTGTCAGTCAGAAAGGTAAGGGCTGGTTTTCAGAGAATGGGAATTCAAAACAGAACACAGCCAGCACTGCAGCACACAAAAGCACAAATTAAACTCTCTGCTCAGCTTTATGGTCAGTAAAATTCAGTAAGAACTCTTTGGTAGCAAGAGAGCATGTGTAGTTTGATTTAGAAATAGTTTCCATAGCAAACTGAACCATCTTTGATGGCAGTAGTAGTAGAGAGATCAACTTGGGATAAAAGCTCCAAATTCATTTTGTTGGTCTTAATCACTAACCAATCCATCACTGCTATAGTTATTTTCTCCTTGTGCAACTGGCTATTTTTTATACTGATTGATGAGAAAAATTCCAGGCTCCCCTACATCAGAGAAAGGAAATGTGCTGGGACAGAGCTCATAATTTAAAAACTGCAAGTTTTGTTGTGGTAGTATATGGCCTGGTGGACTAAACATTTAGAGACTTCAGGTCTCTGTAGCAGTAAACAAGACAAAACTCAGCATAAGACAGAAGAGGAAGGGAACAACAGTTTGTATTGCACAACTTAAAACTTCCCTGAAAGGTTTGTAAGAGAGGAAATGGCTGATTCAAATCTTCAGGCAAGGAGCACACGCTGATGATGTAGTCACATGGCTATTCTAAGTGGACAGCATTTGGGTGCAAAACACTGAAGACAAGGTAAGTTTTAGGAGCAAGTGCCTGTCCATAAAGAGCAGAACTGCAAAGTTTTGATTTGACAGAGGATGTGTTGAGACCTCCGCCCAGTCTTCAGCCACAGAACATGCACAAAAGCTGTGGTGTTTGCTGAAAAGCATTAACCAAGCTTGAATTAGGCACGAGTTCTCTGATCACTGCAGCTGCTCTCCCCTACACAGACAAACATACTGATAAAACCCCTGTTACTACCCTCTGCTCCAGAGGCTCACAAAGCAATAGTTCATAACAGCTTGACAGTGTAAGATTGTTACCAAAGCACAGCATGCTAGAAAAAGAAAAAGAAAGTCCATTTAAAAACTGGAACACAAGGGCCTAGTTTATGATCTTTGTATTGTCAAGACACCACTTTGTAAAAGCCAACAGATCTGCTAAAAAAAAATAAACCCAGGCTTCAGAGTCACTGCTATTGGAAACTCATGTTCATGTTCCCTTGAAACAATTAACAATCATAATCTCCTGCCCAGGGAACCACCTTTGACTTATCTTTAATGTCTATACAGTATATCAGCCATTCCTAGCCTACTTGTTCAAACTCATCTGCCAGCAACTGTTAACCATGCATATTTTTAGCCTCTCAAAGAAGAACATCTTCTGGCACACAAGTAACAAAATGAAGTCGGACTTTCTCAAGAGAAATTGGTTTGATCTTGATGAGGTGAATGCTGAGAAGAGTTCGGGAAGTTCCACCCGCTCCTGAGCTATGCATGAAGTGACTCTTGGAACACCTTATTAAAATATGCACTAGTAACAGGAGTTTACTGCTTAGATTCACAATACTGTAACTGACCTGAAACTGACAAGTGCATCTAGAAATTGCAAAGTTACTAGCATTAGCCACAATCTAGACCAGTGATTCTCAACCAGGGTGCCATAAGATCCTGGCACCTTTAGATGTGCAAACACCTACACACAATTCATAAAATAAACCCAGAGATTTCATATATCAGGGGTGTTGGTTGTAGCCATGTTGATCTAAGGACACAGGCAGAAAAGGTTCTTTGGGTAAATGTGATATCTTTTATTAGACCAACTAAAATAGTTGGAAAAATTCTTCTTTGCAAGCTTTCTGGTACGTACACCCTTCTTCAGGCAGAGTGTTTCCCTCTGCCTGAAAAAGGGTGTTTATACCAAAAGGCTTGCAAAGAAGATTTTTTCCAACTATTTTAGTTGGTCTAATAAAAGATATCACATTTACCCAAAGAACCTGGTGTGAGATTTCATATAAGAATCCATGCTGCCAAAAATATTCTGACTTGCTGTGGTCTGAATTTGTTGCAACAAAACATGGCTCTATTATTTTTCTGTACTCCAAAAAATAAGTGAAAGTTAAAAGCTGGCATTTTACAAAGGGTGCCTCGAGTCTGAAGAGGTTAAGAACCACTGATCTAGACAAAAGTATCCTCCATAATTGAATTATTTACACTGGTTTTTGCAGAGAATAGCCTGGGTTTTTTCAACCCCTTCAATTTAATTTTTAAGTATTTTCCAGACATGCCTCATCTTAAAAATAAGGCAATAATGACTCAAGACTTCAGCACTATTTACACTTGAACAGCTGCTTGAAACAATTTAATTTTTCTATCTATTTCTGGCATTAGAAAGCCCACCAAGATCAGAAACATCTTTGGTAAATACTGACACTTCAAGGGGGGGGGAAAATGGGCTTATGTTTGACTCCTCTCCAACCTAAAGGTACAATTTGGGAATAAAATAATCCATTCTACACTGGACATGTGAAAACAAGCACTAGCCATATAGCATGACTGAGAGCAGAACACATACATTAATCATCTACTCGGGGCTGCCAAGACATTTTCTTTTCTTTCATTTTATTGTGACAGGTAACAATCAAGCACTAATGGTCATTTTGGCCCTCCTCCTGCAAACACTTACATCCATACTTAAACTTCACTCATGTGACTAGCCCACAAGCACTCCCCATATGAGGAAAGTTATGACCGTAAGTGCTTGCAGGATAGAGGCCTCTGTTAATGAGTACTATAAAGAATGGAAAATAGTATTATTTATGAATTAGCCATCTGACAGATTTCTAATTTTGCAAACCTAGTATACATTTGGTATTCATTGAAACCCTGACTATGCCTGGAACATATTTGATGGGCGTATCCACTTCATCTAGATGATTTTATCAGAGTGCTAACCATACTACTATACAAATAGGTTTCTTAGAGCCTGTCATCTCTACTTAACACAGGTGGAAATTCAAATACAAAGTGTCAAATGCCTTAGGATGTTATTTTTAGTATTATATGGATACGGTTGCTGCCCTGCATCTTATTTATACAGCAAACTCACCTAGCGAGCTGCAAATCCACAGGCCACTGTGAGCATGTTTATGTTGCAAACTACACAGGCCAACAGATGCAAAACTTGAACAAGAAAAAAAAAATCCAGCATGGGTTTTTGTTTGTACTACTAAACATGCCACACCCACCACATTCAAAAGCTTTAATAAATATTTAAAAATAAATAGGGGGATGAGTATCTTTAAAAAAAAAAAAAAAGCACTACAAGAAATGCAAGTATTGTGTTTCAATTTCTACCAAGTTGCTTGTAAAGGAAAAACAAGCTCTAGCACATTGCACAAGTGAGGTTACCCATATACATGCTTCCATAAACTGGGCTTTTAGACCTTTCCCCAACTAAGCCCCCACCCCATTCTGCAAACAGATCCCAATGACTGAAAAGCCCTTTAAGTCAGGGAGCCATCTTTCTACCCCACAGCCACTGACCTCGATATGAGATCATGACCTAGCCGCCTTAGCCGCCTTGTCAGCCCTGACCATACCAGCACATCCCAAAACCATGGAGAGTTGGATCTATTTTTGCATAGTGAAATACCTTTAAAAAAAAAATCAATTTGTCTGGCCTACTAACAAATATACCCAGGGATTTTCCCTTAAAAGAATGTTAATATTCGTTGTGTGCCAACAATGTACCAAAAAAAAAAAAAAAAAAAAAATCAAGAAATTATGGCTTTGTCCATAAGGCACATTTTAAAATAGGCGATATTATTTATTCAGATGCAAATACATGGCTGCTCAATTTCACCATTGTTTCCTGCCACTCCATTTCCTCTATTTAAAAATCAACATCAAACATTTTCTATTTGCATTGCTTAAACCAGCAATGATTTTCTCTTGTCACACTACTTTTTATATCCTCTTTGCCCTTCACCCCATAATATTTCAGCTTTCCACTTCAAGTAAGTTTTTCTTTCACTATGTGAACATTATCTAATCCTAGGTCAGGTTTAAAAAACTGAATCAGGAATTGCTCTCCTTGGGCATTTCAGAAGCAAAATGAAACCCAATTAGGAATTCTTTTTAAAATGTGCTTACTTCCCCAAAGGCAAAGAACAGAGAGCTGTGAGATAGCTGGGATTAGTATCTGTAAAGTGCTTTGAAGACAGCAAGCCTTATGCAAGTGCTAAGTATTATCCTTATTAACATCAGACCATCCTAAATCTGAAAAGTCTTCAGGCTGGATTGAAAGTTTGCTGCCAACTAAAAAAAGGGAGAGAACAAGCTGAAAAAATATTTTAGGAGCAGTAAACATAGCAACATTTGCTCTGCAGCAAACTGCAGCCAATATCAAGGAGTACTGAATTCACTTTGCTTGTCAGGATACATTTTCCATGCAGCAATACACCCTTCAAAGTTATCCAAAAGGTGCCAAAGTTGAGGCATTTTCTCCCTTGCAAAAAGTATTTCCCTCCATTGGACCGTTATTTTAGCAATCAATGAAAATCAACTGATGACCCCTCCCTGTGGGCTTCCTCCTTCACAAGGGAGAAAGGACTAAGAAAGCAGGAGGATTCGTTTTCAGCCAGTTTACTTTTCTAGTTTGGAGAGAGGGAGGGAAGGAAAGGGGGCAGGGTAGGATAAGAGAAAGGAGGGGCAAGAGAAGCAGGTTTCTTGAGAGACAGTGCTGACCACAGCTGCAGGAGCCCTAGTTCCCACTAACCTAAGATTAAAGAGAGAAACCTACCTACCCTGGCCCTCTTTATACCTCCTGGTAAAGAGAGAATTGTGTGCCCAGTCTGACTGAGCAGAGTTTCAGAAAGGCAGGACTAAGAAACAAATATAGTTTTGCCTCCCTGGGCTGCATTGCCCAGGGGAGGACCCCAACTCACAGCTGGCTGCACTATGCAGTCATCACAGAAGTCAGAGGTGGAATGAGGGCTTCCAATTCCCCCCCCACAACCTTGTCACCATCACCCTCAGCAGCAGGCACCTCCCGCTCTGCCTAACAGGGTGTTCCCTGCCCTCAACATCAACAGCTCATCACCCACATCAGCACAAGTGGCACAGCTGGGAACCAGGCACTCACAAAGCTCTCTCCAGGACTGTTCATACAAGGGGGCGTTGGGGAAAACAGTGATGGGAATGCAGTTGAAGAGCAGGGGAAAAGCATAACAGACAGACAAGAGTATATTTGACCAGGGTCACTGGAAGATGAATATGGACAGATGAACAACGTTTTTGGAAGTGGGGAGAAAAAGAGAGTGTGGTGTGTCTGGATGGCTAGGGGGATATGTGGACACACAGGGTGGTATTTCAGGATGTGGATACGGTATGCTGAGGTGGAATGGAGGCTTGCTAGAGGGACAGGCAGCTGGGTGCAGAGGGACACCAGTGCAACCAAGAGAGAGGAGGTACCTAGGAGGAGCAAGTTCTTTACTTGAGGAACACAATGGGAGGAGTTGTTTTGGAGGCTCTGTCTGGCCTGAAAGTGGGGTAAAGAAGGACCTAATGGACACCATGGGGGTGTATGAACCAGAGTCTCAGGAGCACACTGAGTGGCGCGTATCTACAGGTTGTGAAGGACAAGTATGTTATTGGGGCAATCTATGGGAACTGCAAGCTGTACTTAGGGAGAAGTGAACAGGTACAGCTAAAGGCTTCATCTTACCCAGCTGGGGGCTGTCACTGGCCAGCTATGGGAGTTCACTGGAGACTGCAAGCCATGTGGGTGCATCTAAGAAAGGGGAGGGGTGGGGCTAGAAGTTTATCTGTGAGGTTGAAGGGATGCAGGTCCCCAAGCCTGGGGCATCAGGGGGTGCTTATTAGGTGCCTGGATTTGGGATGCCCACGGCAGCCTCAGCGCAGCTGAGCTGCAGCAGTGGGTGTCAAGCTCGGGGTGCCCATGGAGGAAGCGCTCAGGGGAGGGTTTATCCAGCAGCCAGGCTCGGGGCACCGCCTGGGATGCGGCCGGGGGGCGTGCGCGGCGCGGGCCGGGGCGGGGCGCAGAGGAGCTGGGGCGCGGGGCACAGGCAGGGCCGGGGGAGGCCGCGCCGGATGGAGGCAAGGAGGGCGCGGGCCGGGGCCGGGGCCGGGGCCTCACCGAGCAGCAGCAGCTTGACCTCGCGGGCCGCCTTCTCGCCGTCCTCCCGCAGGTTCTTGTCGATCATCTTGGACCGCTCGGCGGCCGCTTTGTCCTCGGCGCTCACGGTGCAGCCCATGGCGCCGCAAGGCTGGGCTGGGCTGGGCTGGGCCCCGGCCCGGGCGTGCGGCAGCGGGGGCGGTCAGCGGCGCGGCGCAGCCCGAGCCTCCGGCTGCCGGCGGGGTCTGAGCCGCTCGCTGCCGGGCGGGCGGGGCGGGGCGGGCGGCGCCCGAAACTCCTGAGTCAGCGCCGGGCCCCGCCCGTGGGCGGCCCCAGGCCCGGAGCCGCCCCCCGCCGCCGCCGCGCTCCCGCCACCCGTCCCGCGTGCCGAGCCGGGGGTAGGCCCGCCCGCAGCCGTGCCCCGAGGACAGGGGGCAGCTGGGGCCGGGGTCGCAGCAGCCCGACGGGGCTCCCCCGAGCGGCGGGGAAGCGCCGGCTCCCTGGGCCCAGACCCACGAGGCGGCCTGGGCCGTGGTGCGCGGCGGGGGCAGGGAGCAGAAAGCAAAGCAGGGGGTCGGGCGGGGGCCGAGCACTCGCACAGCGTGTGGGGCCCAGGTCGCCTGCCAGCAAGGTTGGCCCCAAACATCAGTCTTTGGCAGCTGTGCCACAAGGTCAGCCCGGTGCCCTCCGCGAGTGTCACATCCACTCCCTCCCCTGTCCTCCCACTCCCTGTGCCAGCTGCTGCTCTGCTCCCTGCTCTACCGCGTGTCACACACGTAGGCTGCCCATGACACTTGTGGCACATGCCACAGGTTGGCTGCCAGGATCTAGTCAATCAAGACATTCATCAGGGCAGATCACATGCCCTGTCAGCGACACCCTTCACACTTCTTACCTATTAAAAAGGTGCAGGTGCTGTATTCCTGATGCAAACCAAAGATGCAGCTCTGTTCACTTGGCGTAGACCCTAGATAATGCCTTAAATAGGGAAGCAACATAAGCACATGCAGAAGCCAATGATTAGAACGGTTCTAGCATCTCCACTGATGCCATGGCTGGGTTACAACAAGCAGGATTTGGAAACCTGTGAATGGGCAGTCACTTTTCAAACATCAGCGCATAACCAGAATCCAAGTTCTGCCTATTTCAGACACTAGACCTATCCATTCAATGGCAACGTACAGCTAGATCTGGCAGCAAGCATGACAGAAGAACCTTAGATCTGCTTTATACAAAGCTTTGTGTTAATGTAGCTATTTCATATAGGGGTTAGCTTTTCCTGAAATAGCTATAACAGTACAGGCCCTAGTATTGACAGAGGTTTGTTCTTATAAAAGGTGCTTAATACCCCCCACCCCATTCTTCTATAGCCTCCTCCTGCTCCTTCCTCCCCTAGCCGCAGAGGCTACCCAGCCTGGCTCCAGGCTATCTGTTGTCTCCATTTCCCCTCCATTCCAGAGGCCAACTACATAGCCATATTCTCCACATCTGTACAGCCTCTCCGTTTTCCCAGCCCTGAACAGACTCACTACCATGCCCAGGAATTCTTTCCAAGCAATCTTATTTTCCAATGTAAAATTTAAAGATGACAAACCATTCCCCTGCTCACTATAGCTGCAGTTTCTAGAGGTCTGGCATTGCTTTAACTGCAAGAGCCCAGCTCCCATTATGTAGCCTTTTAAATGAAAGGCAAGGATTTTGGGGGGTGATCTCTTTTATTAGACTAACCGTATAGTTGAGATAAAGCTAGAGAAGCTTTTGAATGCTTTGCTTTCTTAAGTTTGTTTAATTTTATCCCGGCTATGTGGTTAATCCAATAAAAGATATTATCCCCCAAAAATCCTTTTCTCTTGCATAATTCCTGGACCATCATGCTAACAGTACTATAGTCCTTTAAAGTCATTACGTGAATCCCCTCACCCCACACATGAACATATAGCTCCTTTGCAGGTGGATCTGATAGCTGAACTACACTGGGTCCCTGGAACCAAACATTATCTTGTTATACATATACATAGGAAGGTATGTTCCATCACTTTTATACCAGTTCACCAGTGTCCATACTTGAAGGGATTGTATCATTTTAATTGTACCAATGTTGCTAGAGATGCAACTTTCTAATATAGACTAAATTTAAGAAAGAAAATCAATGTCTTGTCTGGCCAGTCTGAGCACATCTCAGATGCAGTCATCAGACATGCTATCAAAACTGAGCCCACCATACTAGCCAATCAATGAAATTTTTTTGGTGAAGGAAAATACTTGATACCTTTAAAATATTACAACATACTGATTACACCAGCCCCTAGAAGGCATTTGGGCTAAACTGCAAGTCAACAAGAAATCCAGACCAGTTAGATTTTCCTTCTAAGATTCATTTGCTTCTGCTCATCATAGAAGCATAATTTTTCTGTATGAAATGTCAGTGTCATATATGTATAGTGAACCCCAAACACAGAAAGTAAGGCTCAAAAGAAAAGTGTTGTCAAGGGTCCATCAAATTGAGGCCCAAGAGAGAATTTTCATACATGCTTTGTTTATTTGTTAACAGTCTCAGTTTCAGATTTCCCACACCAGTGCCCCTACAGTTTTGATTGCTGGGCAGAACAAACAATTCATTTATTATTATCATCATCATCATCATCATCATTATTATTACTGTTGTTGTTATTACCATACCACATAAGAATCTTTCATGGACCATGTTCCCACTGTCAGGCACCGTAAAACACACAGAATATAAAACTTTTCCCCAAAGAGCTTACAATCTAAGTCCAAGACAAAAAATGACTATAAGCCTGCAGTTGGAGAGTACAAAGTGACAATGACAGGTAGTCATCTCAGCATATCAGCAGCCAGTCAATAGTGGGACTCCCTTTTCTAGCCTGGGACCCCCAACTGCTCTACCTTTGAGAAGCATCTTTCCCATTTAGCTATACAGGAAACCCTTGCTATTCGTGGGTTCGGCATTCACGGTTTCTAATATTCACAAGTGCTGAACCCACATTTAAATACACTTTATACACTTACTGGAGCTCCTCAGGTACTCTGCGCTTGCTGCCGCTGGGCTCCTGCCGCCACTGCTGTGCCCCCCCATCGCCACCGGGAACACTGCGTTCATGAACACAGTGCCTTATTCGCAGATTTCGCCATTAGCGGGGGATGAGAGAACATATCCCCTACAAATGGCGAGGGTTGCCTGTATACTATAGAGTAAGGTGGTTTTAACTCTTTTTACCCTGTCTGTGATCCCAGTCTGAGAACCCATGCTTGTCACTGCTTGCCAAGAGAAGCCAATTATTTTTTTGCCCAGTCTTCTGTTAGAAACTAGGATACTCACAGACAGTATACTTCCAACTTTTTTTTATTGTTTAAAATTGTTCAGTAGCCAAGTCTTGTAAGCAATTATTTGCCTATATTATCAGTTTATTATAAGAATTCAATATTTCAAGCTGCACTGGTTGATTTGGATGGGACACATAACATAACTCATGTGATATTGTTTCTATTCCCAAACTGGATGAGTAGTTCTCGTAGAATTTGCAAATAACCTGCCACAGTCATTGAAAATTCACTGTTTGCATCATCCTTCCTGCCAAGAAATTCATGTGCTAGAGTATACAGGGAATGCAAATGAACACACACGCGCGCACACACAAGCATGATCATAGGGAAAGCAAATTCTAGTCCCCGTGCTGCCCCCCTGCACTTGCAAGCCCTGGGGTAAGGAGTCTCCATATTACATGCCACCCTGGAGACTGGGCTATGGGACACCTGTAGGTTGCTGCTCTAAACCTCCTAGGGTCACTGTTAATATATGCTCAGACTGTTGTGATCTCTAGCCAGCCCAGAATCCGGACAGTACAAAGATAAAGCCACCTTGGTTCCCCGTTCCCATTGGTTCCTAAGAGGTGCATCTCAGGAGCAAACCCCAGGCATCTGACCAGAGGCCCATCTGAAAGTCCCTTCTTGGTGATCACAGGTAGGCCAAGAAATGAGTGAGGCTTCCTTTCCCTCTGCTCCTAGTTGGTTTCATGAGATCAGCCTCACTTCACTGGTATGTGCTTAGTACCTTTCCACCCTCTAGTGGTGGAAAGCCAAAGTCAATTTGGTCACTAGCTAGCAGAACAGCAGGGACTTTCATTTTAGCAGAAGGAACAGGGAGCAGGCCAGAGAGCTATACACCTAGACCTGCCCTGTTGATGGTGATTTGTGAAGGGTGTTCAGCTTGTTTGTTCAGGTGGATGTGCTAAGCTCTGGAAGAGGGAGTCTGGCTGGTGACTTTGCTATTTTACTCTCCGTGTCCCAGAAATAAGGCCAGAAAGCTGAGGTGATTCCTGGTGCTCATTTCCCCCCAGAAGAGTGGCCCAAACTCTGTTGAGCAAAAAGGGAATTTTGTCTTAGGAAAGTCTCTAGGATTTGACTCTAGGTTTTTCACTTGAGGTTGTGTGGCCTAGTGGACAGATCCTTGAACAGACTTAGGTACTCCAAAATCTGCTACTATCCTTTTGGCTGACCTTGGGCTACTCAGTTCACCTTGTGCCTCAGCTTTCCAACCTCCAAAATGGAGCCAATGCTACCAGACTCCTTTCTAAGATGTCTAAAGAGCAAATGAAACATTAGGTATCAATACAAAATGGAATTAAACACTTTGTCCCCTGCTTTACTCATCACATCCCAACAGCTTCATATTGATAATACACTAGATACCTCCTCCAAAACACCTACCAATGTTCAACATGAATGATCTGCATGGGCAAAGGTTTATTATCAAACAGCACTGCCTGATTAATGGCATTATTTTAATTCTCTGCTACAACAGCTGGATCCAAGTTCCTAACAGAGGAAAGGTTAACTGGAAATGGCCCTTGCAAACCATGCAGAGGTGCCCTGGCTGCAAGCCTCATCTCTGATCTCAAGCAGGCCTCACAGTTTGGCCTGGGACCATTCTTCATGCACTTCATTGGAAGGAGAGAACTCTGCCATGTGGTTCATCAGGATGAGAGAGTTTCCAGCTCTCTGAAGCCCCTTCCATCCCCAAAGGGGAAAGTATCTCTTATTGAGGGCAAACTCAAATTTCCAGTATAATAAAGAGTTGTTTATTCATTGCAGCTGGAGAAAATACCAACTGTAACCACTAGAGATGCACTGATACATTGGTCCGGTATCTGATCAGCACCGATATAAAGAAAATTGACTGTATTGGAAATCAGCCTGGTGTGGCTAATAAATGGCCTGTGCATATGCACAGCCACAACACAGCATGTATGTGGCGAGGAGCACAGCCCAGCGACTTGGAGAGCTGCGTCCAGCTGGTAAGTATGTTGTGGTGGAAGGGGAGGGAAGGGGTGTGAGGGGGTAGATCAAGGTCCCCCACAGTGAGGTAGGGAGTGAGGCTGAGGCAGGTGCTGCCCGGCTGGGGCAGGGCACATGCAGCACAAAGACATAGCTCGTCCTATGGCTGCGCACATCCTGGGAGAGCATAGGAGAGGGGGATGTCCCCAGATCTGGGCAGGGCAGGCTGCAGCTGTAGGGCTGGGGTCGGGGTTGTGCTAGGCTCTTCCTGGCAGGGGCTGGGCTGGGCTGTGCTCAGCTCAGGGCAGGTGGCAGCATTAGTAGAGCTACAGTGAATTCTGGGTTGGCTGCTGCAGCTCTCCCCCATAGCTCCCCGCCCAGCACCATCGCTGCCTGCCCCGAGTGCAGTCCAGGCCCCCCCCCCATGGTGCATGCAGCGGCAGGAGCCACAGCCCCTGGATGAGCCACTTGTGGCTGTCCCACACCCCGCCCTGCCCCGCCTGTGCAGCACCTGCCCCAGCCCCACTGTCTCCCTTGTCACAGGGGCCTCAATCTGCCCCCCCCCCAACCCTTTCTTTCTCCCACAACAGACTTACCAGCCAGACACTGTTCTTCAAGTTGCCAGGCTGCGTATTAGAAATTGGATCAGTATTGGCCAATAGCTGTTTTTTTAAAGGAGGCATAACAGTATCAACCCAAACAATCTACCAGTGCACCCCTAGTAAGCACGAAACTAAATATTGTGCTTTGTAGGCCAAGTGGGTATTAGTGAGAAGGACTCTGCTCGTTCCATCCCCAGAACACACCCTGCTTGCATATTTTCATCAACAACTAAATATTTTGCTAATGGCCTTCTCCTTCTGTCCCTTTCTTAATGTATGTTAGCTTAGGTACGTTGTCATCTCTCAAACAAGAAAACTAGGTCCAGTTCCCTTCTCTGCCACAGGCTGCTGGTGTGACCTTCAGCAAGTCACTTAGCCCCTCCGGTCTGCATTTGTAAAATGGAAATAATCACACACACTATTATTTCTCCCAGGAGAAGTACTTTAAATACTGTGAACAGTGAGCACCTACCATAGGTAGACAGAGCAAAAAAAATCTAGCTAGGCATTAAAAATCCATACAATTTGAAAAGAACAGTAATGTAATAAGGCTGGCTGCTTGCCTCAAGATACAAGATTTCTGTTAAAAGATGCTTCTACGTTTGCCTTCAGATAAAGTGCTCAATGCAGGGAGGAGCAGGAACATCACCAGGTGACCCACAGGGCCAGGCAAACCAGGGCAAGTTGTGAACTGAAGATGCTCACAACAGACAAGGGGTAGTGAAGAGTGGCTCATGCAAGATTTTTTTAAATGCAGTGGCAAAGGCTGACAGCTCCCTCTTTATGCCACATCCTCAACCCCTTACAACACCTTCAGTAGCAGGGTGCCAGTGCAAGAGCAGGTCCTACCAGCACTGCACTGCTGTTAAGCTCTGCCTGCCCATGGGGAAATTTTCCAGGGGGGCCACTATAAATCTACTTGGTGCCACCTGACTTGGCAGACTAAACCATCTAGCCTAGAGCCAGGCAGTGCAAGACAAACAAGATCCAGAAAAGCATGATCAAATCATGGACAAGCAACAATTGTAGAAGTGTTCTTTACTCAACTTTATTTGAACCCTCCCTGCCCCATTTCTGGCTCAAAGCCATTGTCACTGGTCTACTCTGTTCCAGCTCCCTGGCTCTTGTTAGGTTGTTCCATGCCCAAAGGCCACTTAAGAGTCAAAGTTCTTTTAAAAATGCTACTTTGGAGGGGCTGTTCTCAGCACCAGGGAGTGTAGCTCATTTAGCGCATTAGACATCTGCTTATGTATCAGACTGGGACAAGATGACTAAAGGCATGAAGAGTCCAGTCCTTATTTGCATGAGACCCTGCTTCTGAGCTGGGTTAGCCTCTTTTCTCTCCTCTTACCTGCAATCTTCAGTTCCTTGCTTCCTTCTCTATGCCCTTTCTACACCTTACACAGTTGATCTCTTTCTACTTGCTTCACATGACTGAGTTTGATGCATTTGCACTGCAGCAAGTAGAGAAGTGCCTCTGTACACACAGAAGTCAGCAGAGGAGGTTCTTTCTTGGTACAGGGGACCATTGCTGGCTATCCACCAGCTGGAGTAGGATAGTAACTGAAATCAGCACATTCCCTCACATCATACTCACACCAACCTATAGCTTGGCAGGACCTTGTACTATAGAACCAGAACCTGTCTGGCCCAATCAAGTACTCTAGGGCTACTCCAGCAAAAAACTCATCAGCTCCAAGGGCTGAAGTTTACCTATTTCATCTAATATGCTGCTGAATTATGGTTGCCAACCCTCCTGGATTGGCTGGGAGTCTACCGGAATTGGCATTAATCTCCCGGTGACTACTGAAAGCAATCCAGGAGATTGATATTGTGGATGGGTTGAACAGTACAATGAGTGACATTACATCATGTTGGGAAAGAAAATCTCTTGGGGTGGCTTCGGTCAGAGTTGGCAACCCTATGCTGAATAGGAAGGTTTTCTGGATCATCTCACACCAACCTTCCCCTCATTGGTTCCCCAGCAAATGCAACACGCCTTGGGAGTTTCCATCATAGTTAAGTTACAGCTTCTTCTCCTTTCATTACTTTGCCTGTTCCCTTCTCTTTTCTCTTACCAATCCCATACTGCAGAGGCCTGTCTGAGCCTAGTGGCCTGTTAGGCGAGTGTGGTTAAAGCATGTCTCTGCAGTGAGACAGCTTAACCACCCTGCCTTTCCTCCCTGGTTCCCCCTCCCCTCCTGCCAGTAATAACAAGTAATAATTACAGTTCTGTTATGCACACACTTTTATAGCACTCCTCCCATTATGAAACCACTGGCAGCGATTCCACTGGTCAAGATGAAATCTTGTTTGTCCTTAAACCATTCATTCAGCTTAGTTTTTTTATGAAGAATATAGCATCTGCTCCTCAAACTTGCAGCACTTCCTCCATAGGCATGGAATGAAAATTTACAAATTGATTCAAAGGGAGCTACAAAGATCAAGGAAATCAACATTTCCAGGATCCAAGTAGTTCTCTGCTGCCCAAGAACCTTTCCCCACTCAAAACTGCCCCCTTCCACTTTTGCCACTTTCAATGCAAAAACAAAATAAAGAGAGGACAGTACACTACGTAGTATTGCCTAAATGTTTCTAACACCAAGATACTTTGGCTGTGCCTTGAATTTTTCTGGGACACGGGCAGCAATAAGTGACAAGTTGGGGACAACATCATCCTCTGTGCTCCCCATCAACCTCAGCCTTTTTATTTCCCTATCACCATAAGCAACATTGGAGGGGTGTGCAGGTAACACTGTCTGCAAGGCACATGCTGGGGACCACTGCCCTAGGAGATGCAGCATGGAACTTGCTGGTGCAGTAGACTAAAGAGGCTTTAAAACTAGTGCCACATGAAGCTTTGGGTGCTAATTTGATTTGGAGGAGATTCGGCCCAATTTGGCGGCCAAATCTCCGAATCCAAAATCAAATCAGGGGACTAATTAAAAGGTCCGAATCAATTTGAAACTCTTCAAATCAATTTGGAAAAGATTTGGAGAGCTTTGGCAATTCAGGCAGTCCTCGCCCACTGCAGCACGGAGCTGGACCCTGACTTGGAGCTGTTAAGTAGGGGGCAGAGACCACGGGGAGGATCCATGCCAGGCCCCATCCCTTGCCTGCTCCCCTAGCCCCCCGTGCAATGCGGGGCAATGGGGGACAACCCCCCTCCCTGCCAGGCAGCCATGGGGAGGGAGAGGGGTTAGGTTTAGAGCCCTCCATGCAGTGTGGGGTAGATGATATTACCCCCTTCCCAGCAGCACCCAGTGATTCAGGGCTTTTTTTTTTTTTTTTTCTCCAAAGTGCCGGGAGCTGGGGCAGGCAGGGCAGCCATTGCCGCCTGGGAGAGCAGACAGGGAATGGGCCTGGCCGAATCAATTCGGGACAGTGATTCAAGTCAGCGAATCGAATTACTGTCCCCCAAATCAGTCGAATCTGAATCCAAAGCAAATACTAGCCACTTTGCACAGGCCTATTTAAAATCTCCTTTACTTCCACTCAGTCTTTGGCTGCTCCAAGTGCTTGAGTGGCCTTTGGTATAAGTTAAACACACCTGGAGGCAGGCAGACCTTATGGCAGCTGGTCCCCAGAGGTCTGTGAGCAACAGCCTTATTAAGAACCTCTGCACTGATGCAAAATGTGGTCCTGCTATGTCCTCAACATACATCTTATAGCTTTATTGCCATCTTCCTTAGTGTCTGCACTAGGGGAATGGTCTCTCAGCTGAAACTAAAGCTTTTGTTTCCATATTTACAAATACAAATGTGTATGGTCCAAATAAACTCACAAAAGCCTCCATAGCATGGAGTAAAATGTCGTCAACAGTAAATTCTTTGGGGCAGATGCTGTCTTTTTCTTCTCTGTAGTTTGGTAGCATGTTGCCCATGGCTGAGGCGTCTAGCTGCTGGATGCTGTACAGATAGAAGAAAGAGACAAATTGTTCCAACTCCTCTGCATAAAATATTCTGCTGCTGCCTCAGCCAGCGCCTCATGCGGAGACAACTTGTAGAACAGACACGTACTTATAGTCCCAGAGCCTACATTCTTTTCTAAGTCTTTACCAACACACACTATTACGCATTTACCTGGAATATGCCCTCATCTGAACTCAAGATAAAAAAAAAAAAAAAATGCTCCTTGGGAGAGTCTACACATAAAATTAATCCGACACAACAAACTCCGGATCTCAGTCTTGCTAGTCTAGAGCTGCTCCAACCCAACTCAAGGTGCTTTGGAGAGGCTGGCTAGTGGCTAGGGCACAAGGGTGCTTCACTGCAGGGCTAGCCGTCAGGCAGACCCCATACTTAAGCGCTTTTGTGCTCTAGCTAATTCTATCAGTGTTTACATGTGGTGCAGGGGTGTAAATAATTTGTGTTAGGCAGTACTTTCCTATAGGGACTTAATTAGTTTACTCCAGCCTAATAGCACCTCATGTGTAGACAATGATTCTTTGGGGGGGGGGGGGGGGGTAAATTTACTTGCATAGGCATGCCCCTTATGTCCCAGCACTGTAAGCGCCATGGTATTATCAGCCTCAGAACTGACTAGCTTCCCTTGTTTTCAAAGCTTTTAATAGCTTTTATAGTAGCTTCTCCTTTGCTTTGTCTGAAGCAGAATACAATTAGTTGCAAAGCAGACATTACGGCTACTAAGCAGTTAACTAGGGTATGACATAAGTTACAAAGCAGACAGCAGGGCTGAAAGATGCTATGAACTGAAGCAATTTGTGCCTTTCACTGATATCCACATAACCAACGTTTGGTACAATGATAGCTGCAGCCAATAAATGGATTGGCAGGGTTACGCAGTTAAGCAAATTATGCACTTATCTGGTATGCATGGACATGGAGTACACAGCACAACTACTGTCAGCAGTGTGCACCCACCAATGTTTTTAAGTGGCAGTAATACAAGGGGGATGCATTTCAGTTGGGTGCATAGCCTCTCCCAAAGGCTGATAACCAGTGGTGACAGATTGCAGGGCAGTAGGTTTACATCCCTTGGTCAGCAAGTTTAAGTATGGTTTATCAAAATGTAGGGCATGCATAAAAGCTAACTATGGAAGATTCAGCCAGGTCTCATTCAGTTTCTGCAACAGAAATGTAATAGCTGCAAAGGCTCACTTAGCTGCAACCTGAGTAGGCAGCAAAAAGTTTGCAGAGAGTGCAATAGCTTTTCCAGGCAGGACAGTATGCTATGCACAGTGCATGCTTTTTATTTGAACTGTGACCAGAGCCCCCATTGCAAACTGAGGGCTCTGATTGGCTGCTACTGAGCCATAAGAGCTGAGGGAGGGAAAAGAAGAATAGAGAAGCTGGAGAAGAGCAATGCTGGCCTGGAATGAGGGGCAGACTCAACCCCCTCCTTCCCTGCCTCAGGCAGTGGGGAATGGCACAGAGACTTGCTGGGGAGCAGACATCAAGAGGGAAGAGAGCCTGAGTCATCCCAAGTGAGGCTGATTCACCACCCAGGCCAGAGCTGTACAATCAAATCAGAGACATGGGTACCCAGGGAAAGAGTGGGGAGAGGCTGGTAAGCTAGCTGGGAGAAACTGCCTGGGCAGGGACCTGTGGAAGGAAGTCTTCTGTTTCAGCTGGAAGAGCTTGTACTGCAAGGAACAAAGACCTGCAGTGGGAATCCCCTGTCTGCATGTGGAGGTGCTGGGGGAGGGAGACAGCTGGAAGAATCCCAAACCCTGCATGGGTGTCTGAGGGTACACAACCCCTAGTGTTCACAGGAGGTGTATATTGTTTTTCAGAAGGAAACTAGAGAAAAGAAGCCTGTTACCTGTAGTGACTGATCAGAGACTTGTTCTTTGCTGAATTACCAACAAGGACCAGAGTTCACTTTCCCCAGAGCAGCAGAAGCCTCCCCTCCTCCATCTAGTGATGGATCAGAGTTAAAGCCATGTTGCCATTTATTGTTATGGGAAGGGGATTGTGACCAGAGGGAAATCAACCTGGGTTATGGGGGAAGGGGGGGAACTGTTTTAGAGGGTTATCACCAATTGACTGTAATTACTGAGGTTGTTTGATGCAAGTGGGACCACCCAGTGTGTTGGAATTATTCACCCAATATTGCAGCTGTACATTTTAATTCAAATTGTTAGTTTTATTATTAACTATTGATATTGCATAGATATCAAAAATATCTTCTTTTGATTTAATCACTTTTTTCTGTATATAGCTGTATAATAAAGAACCTAACATGTTTGTTGGGTCTGGACCAAATTCTTGGGCGGTAAGGGTGAGGGACATACCTTAGCCAGCCGACCTGCCTGGGGGTTTCCCAGCACTACTGGCACCCTGAGGGCCCAGAATCCAGCACGTTGCCCAGCCTAGCATTCCAGCATGGGTTACAGAAAATGTAAGCAATGACACTAACTGGCATGCAAGGAGGATGGAGGTATCTGAATGCTTGTAGTCCTAGACTAGCTTCAGTTGGTCACATCTACATGTGCACTTAACTGCAGAGTAGACTAATTAGTTGGAGAGTAAAATGTCACCGTCTACATGTGTGATGTTATTATGTACAGTAAATTAACTAACACCACTATAAGATGGTACTATTGGTGACAGTACTATCTTATGCTGAGGTAATATATTGCGATTTAAGTACACATGTAGATGCTGACCATGGGCATAAATCATGCCCAGTCAGCAGAGGGTAAAATTCCTGCTTGTTGCCTAGCCACATGGCTTTGAACTTTCAGCACCCTCGTACCCCAGCCAGTCCCTCCGCTGCCCAATGTTGGCACCTGGAGCCTAGAGCTGAACTTCTGTGCCCTGGTGTAAACTACTCTGCCCTAGCTCAAATTGCTGCTGTCCTGGGCACATGTATAGACACTGTGTCCAGGAGTAGTTTACTCTGGTTCAAACTATTCCAGAGTTTATTGCTACAACTTAATTGTGTAGGTAGATGCACCTAATGATGCTTAAAGACCCATTAGATTCTTTTCCCCTTCCCATCACATTACTACTGGGATGAGTTAGGGTGATTTTGATACTTTCATCTTACACATCTTACCCTAAAGCATTTGGATTTCTCTTAAGCATATCCCTAATGCTGAGCACCTGGATTTGTAAATGCCTAATATAGAAATAATCATGAGAGCACTGGCATGGCTTTTATCTCAAATTTCTGATCCAAATATTCAGTCTTAACTCCAGCTTGATGTTAAGACAAGCACTAAAGAGAGCCACAGAACAAGCAATCCCAGTCAGGATTTCTGATAAGAGTAGACCTGTGCGAAGCAGCTACTATTCGCTTCAGATTTGGATTCAGCCAGTTCGGGGGACAGCGATTTGAATCACTGTCCCGATTCGATTCAGCCGAATCCGATTCAGAGATCTGAATCTCCGAATCAGCCCGGCTGGGCCCATCCCCCACCCCTCTCCCAGCCCAGCAATGGCTACCTCGCCCACCCCAGCTCCCAGCACTTGGGGGGGGGGGAGAAAGATGGGGGACAGGACCCCTAGCTCAACAGGTGCTGCCAGGCAGGAGGCAATCCCTGCTGCCCCATGCTGCATGGGGGGTTCTTCATGAGCCCCTGAACCCCCCCACCCCCACTCCCCCAGCCCCCTCATAGGTGCCCTACATGGGCCAGCTCCAGCCCTTTAAGAAAAACAAAACCTGAAGAAACCCCAGGGACTCAGCGCTCCTGCTGGCAGAGGGCGATCCCTGCAGCACAGGGGGGGCTCTGCAGGAGCCCCTGAAACCCCAAGGCTGCACTAGGAGCAGTGAGTCCTGGGGCTTTTCTCAGCTTTTTTTTTTTCCTTAAAGGGCCAGAGTCCCGGCTGGGGGGGAGGGTCAAAGGGGCTTGTGCAGAGTCCCCCATGCAGCATGGGGCAGTGGGGATTGCCCCCTGCCCGGCAGCACCTGGGCTTTTCTTTAAAGTAGCAGGAGCTGGGGTGGGTGGGGGTCAGCAGGGCTGGCAGGGGTCCCCCCCATGGTCCTGTCCCCCAGCCCCACCTCCCTCCTCCCACCCCTAGTACTTACCAGCTCCTCCCTGCTGCAACCATCGTGGACTACCCGTCATCCCTGCCAAGCTCTCTCTCTCTGGCCTGTCTCTCAGGGTCCCACCTTGCTTCCTCTTCTGCCACGTCTTGATGGAAACATCCTGAAAGGGAGGCTGCCCTCAGAGACTGGCAAGCCTAAGGTGCTCTCTCCTCTCCAGTGGTCAGCTCTCTTGACCTTGCTTGTCTTAAGGGCTTATTATATGGGCTCCATCCTCTCCAGTACCCACTCCCATGCTTTGCAGATGTCGCTGTACCATAAATCTCCCTTGTAGGGGTCTTAGCCTCATCAGCCTCCACCCCTTTTTCTCTTGCTGTGCCTTTTAACTCAGGCCTATGGTACAGGACCTGGCTTCTGGGCTCCATCCTTAGCCTTACCCTATTGGGCTCTGGCTTATCCTCTCTCGAGCTTTAGGTCCTATCCCCAACCTAGTCTGGGTGCTGGACCCTCAGCTCCTATCCTCTCCCTTGGCTGCCAGACCCCCTGGGCCTATCCCTGCCCGGCTCTGGGCCCCCTGGCCCCTGTCTCCAACCCTCTCAGGTTGCTGCTCTCTCGAGCTCCAGGCCCAGGCTCTGCCCCTCTCTGAGCTTGCTGCTCTCTCAGACTCCAAGCTCTGGCCCCTA
Organism: Alligator mississippiensis; assembly: GCF_030867095.1. Taxonomy (NCBI): domain Eukaryota; kingdom Metazoa; phylum Chordata; order Crocodylia; family Alligatoridae; genus Alligator; species Alligator mississippiensis. Next base: position 43,308,256 of record NC_081835.1, read on the forward strand.
GCTCTGCCCTTCACCAGGCCCTGGGCCTTCTGCTCCCCAGACTCTGTCTATACCTTGAACCTGCCCCTAGAAGGAGTTCAAGGTAATCATGTGCCCGTAGGATATTAATGGGACCTCCAAAACCACCCCTCACAGGCCCACCCAGACTACTGGTTAAAACCCAAACACAAGTTTGTCCCCTTTTGTAGCAACACAAGCACCTGACCCACTGGCCCCCTACCACCCTTCTTCCAGGCCCTGAATCAGGGCTCTTGGGTTGCTCTCAAGGCTCCCTCCCAGGGAGTCATCAGTAGCAACTGCTTCACACCAAGGTTTCCTCCCATTGCTGCTTCCTGGGTCTCACCCCTTGCTCTACCTCTGACTCTGGCTTATATACTCCTAAAGCCCTGCCCCCTTCTGGTCATGTGACTCCCCTGTCAGCTGGCATGATCTCAGGGCTGTGTCAGTGGGGACTGCTGGCTGCCTGAGTCTGTGCTACAAACACCTTGCCCTTAAAAGGGCAATGCCACTTTCCAGTAACAGGGCAAGGGTTCCCTGTTGCAGTCAGTAATATAGACCTTCACACCTGCTAAGCCCTCTAGCATCTGGCTCATTCTGCAGTGAAATACTTCTGGAGATGAGCATATTCCAAAAGGCTGTCTTAGGAAGCAATATAGTGTTGAAAAAGTGTGTTGAAAGTGCAGATTTTGGAGGTATCAGTGTCCAAAGGAATCTGACAAAATCCTGCTGATGCACCTAGATTGCTGAAGAATTAGGCTCCCACCATCACTGACAAGAGTTCACTTGTGGGTAAGTGAAAGATCAACTCCTTTGTGTCTATATATATAGCTGTAGTCCGCCTCCTTTTTTCTCCACAGTCTAGGGAGTGGACCCAGTCCTTTTGTTCTTCTTTTCTCCTAATTATACCATTCACTACCATATTTTATAGCTTTTCTTTTAGACTTTTTCTTAAAGCATGTGGGTTATTTTGTGGCATGTGTCACTGGTTCTGCATCTTCTCTTAATCATATTCTGCATGATACTGTGAATTCTGTGAATACATCTTCATACAATGCTATTAGTGACTTCAAACTTGATTCAGTGCCATCTTCCAGCCTTTATGTCAGTGGTTCCCGACCTTTTTCATACCGTGGACTGGCAAACTGTGGACCGGAAGTGACTGCGGACCATCATACTGCGGACCATCATACTGCGGACCAGCATATTATGGACTGGAATCCAACCCTTCGTGGCCTGGTGATTGGGAACCTCTGCTCTATGTTATATATATCCTTTTAATGGGCATGTCTACCTGAGGCACTTTACTGTGCAGCAGACTACCATCACTGTCTTCACATGCACAGCTTTTAGGGTGCACAAAACTAATTAACTCTGTAGGAGGGTAGTCTTTTAAAATACAAGGACTACCCTGCTGCAGAGTTTTTTCATGTGCAGCAGCGCACGTGTAGATGCTTCCTCAGCTGGAAAAATCCCTGCCATGACAACAAGTGTCCTCTTCCCCTTGCTCAGAACTGGACACAAGATGTATGTTAAATGCTGCAGCCCAGGCTAGGAATTTTGACAGTGGTGTGTCTATGCTCCTGCTGAGACTAAAACCTCTGTTCCTAGCTAGAGGGTCTTGCCCTTCTGCTCAGGATCAGACCAATCACCACATTGGAAATCAGGAAGGAGTTTTACCCCATGGTCAGATTGATTTAGACTGTGTATACTTTTTCCTTCCTCTGTAGAAGGGACACAGCTCTCTTCCCTGGATCTCTCCAGGGCATCTTACCAGCCCCTGTAGCAGCCCCTACTTTACCTGTGGTAGGTTACGGTTCTACACCTTATAGATGTGTAACAGGGTTTCATAGTTTCTAGGGCTGGAAGGGACCTGAACAGATCATCAAGTCCAACCCCCTGCCCTGGGCAGGAACGAGTGCTGGCATCATAATACCCCAGCCAGATATCTATCCAACCTTCTCTTGAAGACCCCCAAAGTAGGGGAGAACGCCACCTCCCTTGGGAGCCCATTCCAGAGCCTGGCAGCCCTAACTGTAAAGTAATGCCTCCTGATATCAAGCCTGAACCTGCTCTCAATCAATTTGTGATTCCTTGTTATCCCAGGTGGTGCCCGGGGGAACAGAGCCTCACCTATTTTCCACTGGTCCTTCCTGGTGAATTTATAGATGGCCAACAGATCCCTTCTCAGTCTTCTCTTGTGGAGGCTAAATAGATTCAGGCCCTTTAGTCTATCTTCATAGGGCCCGGCCTGCTGCCCCCTGACCATGTGAGTGGCTCTCCTCTGGACCCTCTCAAGGTTAGTCACATCCCTCTTGAAGTGCGGCACCCAGAACTGGACGCAGTACTCCAACTGCAGCCTGACTAGTGCCACATAGAGGGGAAGGATCACCTCCCTGGACCTGCTTCTGTAGATGCACGACAAGGTGCTCTTAGCCTTACTAACCGCTTCCTCGCATTGCTGGCTCATGTCCATCCTGGTGTCAACAATGACTCCAAGATCCCTTTCAGCCACTGTGTTGTTGAGAAGGGTATTCCCCAGCCTATAGATATGTTGCAGGTTCCTTCTCCCTAGATGCAGCACCTTGCACTTGTCTGCATTGAGTTCCATTTTATTCTCATCTGCCCACCTCTGTAACTGGTCTAGATCTAGCTGGATTTTGTCCTTCCCCTCCAGTGTGCCCACTTCTCCCCTCATCTTTGTGTCATCAGCGAATTTGGACAGCGTGCTTTCCACGCCCACCTCCGAGTCACTGCTAAAGACGCTGAACAGTGCAGGCCCGAGGACCGAGCCCTGGGGAACTCCACTGCCCACATCCCTCCAGGTCGAAAACGACCCATCCACCACCACTCTCTGGGTGCGACCATTGAGCCAATTTGCCACCCATTTGACTGTGTAGATGTCAATGCCACAGTCACCTAGTTGATTACATAGTTTTAGTAATAGGTTAGACAAGGATTTGTATGGGATAGTTTGGCCAAGGATGATTCTGCCTCAGGCAGATGGTTGCACTAAATGACCTTCAAAGGTCCCTCCTAGCTCTACTTTTTGATGATACTATGAATCCTCAAACATACATCCCAGCAGGGCCTGCTCTGCCTCCCGCACTAAGGATTATTGAAGTAGGATTCTTTTCCTTCCCAGTGGTTCGTGTTTTGGTTGGGGGTTATATTTGTGTGACACTCAGTGGGCACATCTACACATGCAAGTAATGCAAGGCAATAAACTACAGAGTTTATTGCTCCTGGGTGCCACATCTACACATGTGCCACAGCACGTTGAGGCAGGTCAGAGCAGCCCCAGCTGACAGGGGGCCCTGCAGGTCAGCCTGCTAGCGCGGGGCTGTTCCCCCTGGCTCAACATGCTGCGGAGGGGCTGGCTGGGGCACAAGGCTGGTCCGGTATGGGGCTAGCCAGTAGGCAGCCCCTGCACTGAAGCACCCTTGCACCCCAGCCAGCCGGGTCAGCATCTACACATGCTCAGCTAAGGAGTAAAAAACTCCACAGCAGGATAATACTTGTAAGTACTTACAAGTATTATCCTGCTGTGGAGTTAGTTTACTTCAGCCTAAAAGGGGCACATGTAGATGTGTGATGTTTACTGTGGAGCTAATTAAGCTACTCCACAGTAAATGTCTTATGTAGATGCTCCCAGTGTCAAGCAACATGATGCCATTGTTCCAATTTAGGATGAAAAAATACTGTTTTTGTGTGTTGATTGAAAAATTCTTAAAATATACAATCTTAAATAATTCCTTTCACTATCTCCAAGTCCAATATTTCATTTTAGTTTGTTGAACTGAACTGAAATATTTCATTTCAACTTCAGTCAACATTATACTACACACAGCCATTGCAGCACATAAAGGGAGTTGTAGCCAGTGGGCATTATGTCCCTGTTCTTATTTCTGGATCAAGATGCCAGATCTAGACTATGTCTTTCCTGATTCCCATTGGACCCAATGGGCAAATGAGGTAACTATGATGTATCATGGGGGAAAAAGTCAGCCCAGCCTGTGGAGGTCTGAGGTGCCTGAATTCCACTGCCATGAACCACAGCAGTAGTTGGAACAGACACAGATTAACATTGACATTAACCGAAACAAAACTTTGTGATTTGGTTGGAAAAACTGGAATATTTTGTTTTGGGATTTTCTAGAAAGTAAATGTTTCCTTTTGAGATATCCAACAGAAAATTGAAAAAATGTCAGCACAATTGGCTGCAGTTTTCTCTGGAGAAAAAAAACACTGACAGAATATTCTAACTAAATCTAAATATAAAGGATTTTGCTTGGAATTTTCTTGGTGCTTTTCTTCATTAATCTATTAGTCTGCAGGATAAAGTATTCTGAATCTGACATAGTATTCAACTCAACTATATAGAATCCTTTATGCAGTGACACAACTGGCAGATAAAATAGTATTTGTTTGATGCAATATATATATTTCTATAATAAAACTATGCATAATCCTTAATAAAAAGCACAACTACAGGATAACATATGGTTTTATGATCTTGATGAAGATGTGGGATTAGGATGCCAGTTTTGTGTTTCCTGATATTTGTTTAATTATAGGTCCATAGAATCATCTGACACAGTTGCCCACAATAGCAAAGGGGTTAAATCAGTAACATTAGCGGTTCCCCTTCCCTGTGTTTCTGCTTTGTGCAATTTCAGGCCAGCAATATGACCTAAACCTAAGGAGTTATGTTCAGAGCTAACACCAAGTCCAGACCGATTTCCCCTGCCCTCAGGAGGGAGATTCTCAGTATACCTTTGTGTAGCTGTGAGCAGAGTTCCACACTATAGAAGTGTTTTTGTCTCTAACTTCTCTTGCAAGCCATCCTGTCCCTGACACTCCATCAAATGAATGAACATTGAAATAATAGACGCTTGCCTATGGATTCCAGGGGTGCATCCACATGAGCCCGCACGTGCTTCCTGTGGCATCTCAAAGCAGTTTGAGGTGCCGTAAGAGGCACACTAGGAACAGAAAAACATTCCCTGCAGCATGGGCTCAAAATGTTATACTTGGAAATCTAGGTATTGTGCGGGCTGGGAGCGGTCCGAGGCTTTCAGGGGCGCGCAGCAGGCTTTGGCCAGCAGCCCTGGCACGTGGGTTGGGGAATTCGGCACGGCGGACTAGAATTAGGCACGGATGCGTAGAGGTTGATTAAAGATTATTTTACTTACACCGTAGATGGTCGCGTTGCAGGCAGGAAAACTTGCTTGCGTTGCAGTTACAGATAGAAAAGAAGAAGAGCGGACAAGAGTTCTAACCGTGAACTCTGGTCCAAGGCCGGCTGAGAGCTCTAGAACCGCGAGCCCGTCAAATCAACCGGACAAAATAACCTGAGAAGAGCTCTGGATACCACGATGAGAGTCCGAAAGGTGACTCTCCACGAAAGCGCGCAGGGAAGGGTACGTCGAGGGATCAGGCGGCGACAGGGAGAGGCTAGAGGTTGATCAGGCCCTTGTATCCTCCTTAAGGTACACGCTGGGTTCGTTAAGCTCCACAGCGCGCTTAGAGTTCTTCACGAGATGTGAAGTCCTCCTTTTCCTCCTCCAACTTGGGCAGAAACTGCTCAAGCCTCTTATACGGCTAGCAAGCCAATCACTAGCCGCCACGTGGAAATAATTTTAGAAACAGCCAATAGTGGGACACAAATTTACATACGGGTGGCGGGAACTCCTTTGCACCGGGATTGTCTCTATGCAACTGAGAATTGCACCGTGCAAAGAAAGCTCCATGTGGTGGGAAATAATTCTGCAGTGCCGAAGCACACACACAATCATACCCTTTGGGTCATGACAGCCCCCCTTGCTGAAGGCACAGCTGAATTATACCACATGCTCGTCATTCAGGTTGCCAGTAGCTCTTATAACAGGTCATTGAACTAAACGGGTAAACACAAAATCAGCTAACATAAGAAGTTCGTCTTCCAGGGATCGAATCAAATAATAGCCGGCACAAATACATACACACATAACCAGATTCATAACAAAAAATTGCACGATCAGGGCTTCAGTGGGCGTCATGGCGAAGTCGTGTGTCAAGCCCTCACTTCTGCCGATGATGTTATCCTTCTTGGGGCTTCTCTCCGCCACGCGCTCTGAATTCTGGATCTGTGAAAAGAATTCTCTTAAAACAGTTATTTCACTAATATTTACAAAATTCATATGGAACCACACTATCATTTCTAAAACATATAATACAGGTGTTTGCTACTCTGGACAACCATCTCTTGCACACTCAAGTGGATGAAATCGTCGAGGAGCCATTGTCTAGCTCTTCCAGATAATGAAAACCTAACTCAGGCCAGTTGCCATTGGCCTGCATCCCCTAAAATCCGAAGTTGCCGCTTATTGAGTCCAGAACGCTGTAGGAGAAATCCAAACAGGTATCGCTCCTCTGTTGTTCTCTGTGGCAACGATGGAAGATCGGATTTGCGATGTCTTGCGCCTTGAGCCTCGGTCGGGTGTCGACGTTCCCGATCACTGGATAATCTTGGCTTCATCAGGATACGCAGTCGTGACAACTGACGAAGAAGATTACTCACGGGTTGGTTCACCATTGGGTTAAGCAGAATCCAGAGGATAGCGATGTTCTTTCGCCCATAAACCTCAAGACAACTGTTTATGCTGTGAACGGTCACTGGAACGGTTCCAGGATCTCGTAGATGATGGTGAGGCCATGGTCTTATTCAGTGGAGTGATGTCAGTCCTAGTGCACATGCTCTGGGGTTCCAGGCACAGTACGAGACTCCGATGATCGCTAGCACGAGTTGCTCTGCGCCGGTATGTTCTGGCCGTCTGTCATGCCATGCGTGGGCTTTTTGACCGATCAGTCCTGCAACAAGCGCTGGCAGTGGAATAGGCCAGTGAACGTTAAACGCCACCATGTCGATGTCAGTGACATGTCCTCTACTCCATGAAGCTTGTCTGACCAAGAAGCTTGCTTCTTCCTGGTTCAGCAGGTCGGACCCAAGTTCCACGAACAAACGTCCCAACCACACAGCTAGAGTTTCTTCAGGTTGGATTCTTAATTCTCTGCACAAATCCTGCAGTTCAGTTCTGGTGCGAGCGCAATAGGTAGTAGCAACTTGGCTGGTTGTTGCTACAGGCTGATCTGTTACTTCAGGAGTCGCTGCTGCTGTTATTGCTTCAGGCAGGAGGGGTGGATGCACTCCTCCGCTCGATTCTCCCTTCCGTCGGCAAGAAGGCGTGGTCACCGGAAGGGACGCTGCATTGGTGGGCGGGGTCGCCAGCCGAACTCTCGCGAGTTCCTCCGAAGCTCCACCCTTCTCTTCCGGTTCTTCCACGCGGTCTCCCTCTTGCTCAGTGCCATCTTGGCGTGGTGTCTCAAGATTTTCTTTCGCAGCCGCTTCTTTGACCGCTTGAACGGCCATACGCAGCTGGGCTTTCAAACTTAAATTCTTTTGCATTAAATCGGTTACAGTACGAAAAGTTGCAGTTAGCATTCCCCCCTTATTGCATTTCGGGGTTACCCTCTCATCAACGGCACGTCCCTCTGTCTCCAGGTCTTCGCGGAGCTCGGATGGAAGCTCACGACCCCTCAATCTAGACGCCACCATAAAGGGGGTTAACTGGTCGATCGGCACTGGTTCTTCACTCTCCCGAGCACATCTTAGGCAACGGGCACACTCCTGGGTGAGGGTCGGGTTTACTGTGCCTGCCGGGTTGACTCTGGCGAGGGACACAGTGTCGAGGGGCCTGAACAGGACCCACTTATTATTCATTATACACCCGAATGCCGTGGGGTGAAGACACACTTCCCTCTCTCTCGGGGCTCCGTCTTCGGAAGCTCCCTCTTCTCCCTTCAGCGAAAGGCGTCCACTGATAAACCTCTCACCCGTTCCTCCCGCCTGGTGGTAAGCGATATGCACTTCCAGTTCCATGAAGTTCTCTACTTGGCGTTTTCCACTGCGCCAAGGGCAGTTCTTAACTAATTCTAGCTCCATCGTGCCTTCCCAGGATCCCATCCTCGTCACCATGTGCGGGCTGGGAGCAGTCCGGGGCCCTCGGGGGTGCGCGGCGGGCTGTGGCCAGCAGCCCTGGCACGTGGGTTGGGGAATTCGGCACGGCAGACTAGAATTAGGCACAGACGCGTAGAGGTTGATTAAAGATTATTTTACTTACACCGTAGATGGTCGCGGTGCAGGCAGGAAAACTTGCTTGCGTTGCAGTTACAGATAGAAAAGAAGAAGAGCGGACAAGAGTTCTAACCGTGAACTCTGGTCCAAGGCCGGCTGAGAGCTCTAGAACCGCAAGCCCGTTGAATCAACCGGACGAAATAACCCGAGAAGAGCTCTGGATACCACGATGAGAGTCCGAAAGGTAACTCTCCACGAAAGCGCGCAGGGAAGGGTACGTCAAGGGATCAGGCGGCGACAGGGAGAGGCTAGAGGTTGATCAGGCCCCTGTATCCTTCTTAAGGCACACGCTGGGTTCGTTAAGCTCCACAGCGCGCTTAGAGTTCTTCACGAGATGTGAAGTCCTCCTTCTCCTCCTCCAACTTGGGCAGAAACTGCTCAAGCCTCTTATACGGCTAGCAAGCCAATCACTAGCCGCCACGTGGGAATAATTTTAGAAACAGCCAATAGTGGGACACAAATTTACATACAGGTGGCGGGAACTCCTTTGCACCGGGGTTGTCTCTATGCAACTGAGAATTGCACCGTGCAAAGAAAGCTCCTCGTGGCGGGAAATAATTCTGCAGTGCCGAAGCACACACACAATCATACCCTTTGGGTCATGACAGGTATCAAAAAAAAAAAAAAAAAACACAGCAAAAAAGCTGAGGCAACCGGAGGCTGGGGTTCTCCAAAGAGATGCTCTGGTAGCCAGCCAGAGCGTCTCTATAGCTGCCCCCTGCCCCGGTGCTGAAGCATGCTGCCTCTATGTGCAGGACAAGGAGCAGCGCAGACTGCATAGATCCCAGCTCCATCCCGAGGTGAGTAGGGACTGGGATGGGAAGGTCTGGAGTGGGGGCTGTATGGGTATGGGGGACTATGTATGTGTGTGGGGGCTGCTTGGGTGGGTCCCCCACCTATCCCCTGCACAGCCCACAGCCCCTCTGCAGCAGCTGCAGCCATTGGGGCACAGCCCCCCACAGCGCGGGGCAGCGTGGCTCGGCCCCAGCTGCCTGGCACCCTGTGCTGCCTGTGCCAAATGGCACAGGCCTGGCCTCGCTCAGCACAGGGCCATGTGCCTTTGGGCAGCTCCGGGCCATTCAGGCTGTTACCTGGGGCCCTATGCCACTCACAGGGACCTCCTGTCATGCTGGGTCAGGTCCTGCCTCCATGGAACTGGCCCCACGTACCCAGCCACAAACCCTGAACTCCCGCACAAGTCCCATATCCCGACAAACCTCACCCCCACAAACCCTGTACCCACCCACAAACTCCTCCAACCCCCACCCCCTTCCAAATTTCTTTACACTTGTAGATATATCAATAAAACATTGCCCAACTGATCTCCCTATGGCGTGTTATTTTAATAGTGGAAGAACACCATTTTGGGTATTTTAATGAGAGACTTTGGGTTTCTTATCAGAGCATTTGCAACTCTTAAACAGGGAACACCAGAATCTCTGCTGGTGAGACAAGTGGCAAGATCCATGCCGTGGAGCCTGTCCAGGGCCAGCACTTGGGGACCCAGCTGGAGGGCAGATGAGGTGGCTGACCTCTTGGCCATTTTGGGCCAAGAGGACATGCTTTAACAGTTCAAAGCGGGCCACCACAAGGAGCACGTTTTCTGGGCGATAGCTGCCCAGATGGCAGAGTGGGGGCACCCCATCTGGGTCTGGCAGAAGTGAAGCCATTGGGCTACAGGCCCAAGGGGTCAGATGCTGTCACAGGTGGCAGTAGATCACAGCCAGGCAGCGGCCCCCGCTGCCAGACTGCTGCAGTGGGTAGAGGGTGCAGGGGCCACTCCAGGCTAGGGCTGTTTCAGCAGTCTAGCCGGCATAAAGGGTAGTGAGTCCCAGTCAGTTGGTATCCAGTGGTATCCAGACTCCTGAGGGCAAGTAGTCCTGAGCTGCTCACCAGGGCAGGTTCTCATACTGCTGGGGCCAGCACAGGGCAGGTTTTTATACTGCTGGGGCCAGTACAGGTGCTGGCCCTGGGCTCTAGCTCCCCCTGGCTGCAGATCTGGGAGGAGCTGGGCAGGGTTATTTTGCCCCAAGTGGCACAACTTGCCCCACACCGAAGTGCATGTCAAGACATGTGCACTGAGACAAAAATCCCCAGCACAAATTTGTGCTGCTACTATTCGAGCTGCTACAAGCGCATATGCCTGGATGTGTGGATAGACCCCAGGAGTGCAGGACTGGGCCAGTCCTGGATACTAGGAGTAATTGAAATTTGCTAAAAACTTTCATGCTTGTTCTGAGTTCGTCATGTCCCTTCCCTCTATGCAGTAGAGAAATCCTCTAGGCACATCAGAGATTTTTAAAAAGAAAATATGCTTGTGCCCTTTTTCATCCTTGATGATGGTGCAAGATTAAAAATATCCCACACAATTCTGTTTGCTTTTGGATGAAATTCAGGACTTCATCCCAGAAGACTTTATGGCTAGCGGGAGAACTTGGCATGGATAGCTTGTCACAGAAGCCAAGGAACTGCAACTTGATGAAGATGAGGAACTATTTTTCTTCAGTTCATTTATTGCTTGGGGGTTCTTTTGGCAATTGGAAGGATAAGTAAACTAGGACTTCAGAGACCTGGATTTGAGTCCCTCATTAACCACAGACATCCTCAGTGACCTTTAGCATATCACTTCATCTACACTGGCCCTCAGTTTTCAGTCTGTAAAAAACAGCAAAGTTCTACCTTATTTCCTAGGGAAAAGCTGAGGAGAAAACCCATTAATGATAGCGAGATGCACAGGTATAATGGCCATAATTATGACAGAAATCTATTGAACACTTAGAAGAAAAACTCTTTGTTAAAGATTGCTATGCCTGATTCCTTCATTTAAAAGCCAAACAAGTGAGACTTCTGAGTCTTCCCAAAGAAAACGGGGAAGAAAATAAATCCCCTGACATTTCTAATGTAATTAAGTAAGAGGAAAAAATTGTTGAGTTCTCCTTTAATAACCTCCCAGACTCCTTGTTTCCCTTCCTTGTGCCCTGTCCCTTTAAATGCAAAGACAAGTCTGGCTAAAAAATGGCATCCCATAAAAAGTTTTAAGAAATTATTGTTGTTTTAAGATTATGCTGAAACTGTTAGGATTTAGCCAATGGAAATGCATTTATGGCTGCATGGTACCATTTCTATTTGCTGTGAGATACCATCTGCCCAGAACTGTCCCTACAGTCAATAACACTTTTAGAACTTTTTACAAGGGGCCATAAAATCTCAGTTAGGTAGATAAACAGGCAGGAGTTGTAGAAGATGGGAAACATGGATCTGACCAAGAGTTGGTGGAAGTTACAAGCAGCAAGCTGCTTGCTAACGTCATCTTTTCCACGAGTCACATCAGGGTTTTGGACAAGCAGTGCTAGAAGCTGGGGAGGAGGGGGAAGGAAAAATTCCATCCCTGAAAGCAGCTGGCAATTTCTATAATGCATGGAAAAATATGGTTTTTGGGCTAGAAACAGCCACTGCTGCCTGCCACATCCCAGCCAAGCTGCTTCCTAAGCACCTATTAAGTTTAAGATCCCTCCCCCTGCACAGTCCAGAGCCTGGTGGAATGTGCAGGGGAAACTGATCCTCTTTCCAAGACTCAGATGTCTCCTTCAGATCAGTCCAATTGCCTGCAGTGGTTGAAGTGGGATTTAGGAACAAGACAGAAGGAGTTTTAGGGCAAAGGTATTGTTTCCTTTCAATAGTTTGTGTGATATAGAGTGTGAAGAATTCAGACTAAATCTGCTAGCATAAAGACTGATGTGTACATATGCCCACATGCATGTATGCGTGTGCACATGCACATGCATACCCACACAGCCATTGCCCTCTTCTGAATGAAATCAGAACTTCTCCAGTATGAGTCAGATTCTATATTGCAAGGGAGATTTTCCTTTAGCTTATGCAACAGAAGACTACTCTGTTCTGGGTGTAGAGAAAGCTGGGTTCGCCGGCTGTTGCTGCCATGAAATCCCAAGTGGCTGTGATGCATAGTACATTCTTCCAATAACCTGTCCAGGAAGCAGACACTTTGTCAGAATGGGGCACAGTGTGTGGAATGAAGAACGTCTGGCTATGAAGGCAGCCAGATGACCTCATATACTCCACTGTGCATGCTCTTCCTGTATCAGGAATGGGGCAAGGTGGCTGCTGTCTGGCAGTGGCAATGCGTAGAGGGTGCGTGGGGGTGCATGTGCACCCCCTGAGAGCACCAGTGCACCCCCTGACTGGCCGCACTCGCCACTTAGGTGACAGGTGGGGGGGACAGGTCAAGCGCCTGTTGGGGAGTAGAGCACTGTGGCACTCCCAGCCACTTTCAGGAAATAGCTGCAGCAATCGACAGCAGTGAGCATCCGTGGGGGGACCTACCCCCTGGTCAGCGAGATCACCCGATGGGGGGACCCCTCCCTGGTCGGTGGGATCAGCCATGGGGGGACTCCTCCGCAGTCATTGACTAATCATTGTTTTGGGTGCCTCTAGTTCATATTGTTCAAGTTACCTATAGACCAAATTCCACTCAAGAGATGGCCCAGCCCCTGGCGGGAAGAGCCTGGTACAGCCCCAGCCCCAGCCCACAGCAGCAGCCTGCCCCACCCCGCCCCAGACAGATGGGGGGACACACTCCCCCACTCCCCCATGTCCTCCTGGGGTACGTGCAGCAGCAAGAGCCACCCTCCCCACCCCCCATGCCACCTGAACAAGCTGTGGCTCTGTCCTGCGCCCGCCTCACCCTGGCTGGGCAGCACCTGGCCCAGCTCCAACCCTACTCCCTCCCTCACCATGGGGGACTTGATCTGCCACCCCACACCCGTTCCCCCCCTCCCCCTCCCCCTCCACCATACAAGACTTACCAGATGGCCACAGCTCTCCAAGCTGCCGGGCCGTGCTCCTCGCCGCCTACATGCTGTGCTGTGGCTGCACACATGCATGGGTCATTTATTGGCCAAATTATTGGCCACATCAGGCTGATTTCCAATACAGTCAATATTCTTTATATCAATGCTGATCTGATATTGGACCAATGTATTGGTGCACCTCTACTTAAGCCCCTTGTTTAACTAGAGTTCAGAGCAAAGGGGTGTTCACTAGGGAGTTTGCCTAGAAATTCTCTTACCTTCCTTCACTGTAAACTTGGTGAAAGGAAGCAGGTTATAGCAGGGAAAAGGTAACCTTTCAGGACCAAGGAGCAGTGAGCAGGCCAGCTTAGAAGGGAGTTTGTTAGGGAAAGTCTGTTTGGAAAGAGGGGTAGGAAGACAGAGGCAGTATATTAAGAGAACCAGAGAAATTACTGGAGGATGTTGCAATACCAGAGCTACTGCCACTGCTAGCTCTTCCTCTGCTTGCACCTCTAAAGTGAATGTCCAGGCAGGACTGCTCACTGTCAAGGCTTCCACCAAGGTCCTGGCTTGGTGCTATGGAGACTGCAGCTTGCAGTTTCCTTCCAGTGACAGCCAGGTGTGGGAGTGCCTGCAGTGCGATAGGTGCTCCTGGTGGTGTCCCTCAGGGAGAACGCAAAAGAGCCACAGAAGGAGGTGGCAAGGCTCCGAAGCATCCTCCACTGTGAGGACTTCATCGATTCCATGCTAGACGAGACCTCTAGCACTGCGAAGGAAGGACTTCCAGAGACAGCGCAAGAGAAGGAAGAGGACATGGTCTCCCAAGAAGGTGAAAGCTGGAAGTTTGTGACCTCTGGCAGCGTGCAGAAGTCTTCATCTCCACCTATAGCATTTGCCTGGACAATAGATCTGGAGTCCTAGCAACAGCAGAGAAGGAACATGTTCCATTTGGTGGAAGAGGTCAGGCCAGGTATCCCCAAGGTTGGAAGGATCGAGACCATTGCCACAAAGAGAAAGCAATGGGTGGTGGTGGTTGGAGACTCCCTTCTGCGGGGAATGGAAGTGTCAATCTGCTGGTCTGACCTGTTGTCTCTGGAGGTCTGCTGCATGCCTGGATCCAAGGTGTCACGGAAGGATAACTGAGACTCATTTGGCCCTGTGACTACTTCTCCATGGTGCTCATATATGTGGGCACCAACGACACTGCCAGAGGAGACCTTGTGCAGACCAAACGTGGCTACAGGGCTCTGGGTGCAAGGATAAAGGTGACAGGGACTTAGGTGGTATTCTTCTCAATCCTTCCAGTCAAGGGGAAGAGCCCAAGAAGGAGCAGATGCATCCTGCAGATGAATGCATAGCTGTGCAAATGGTGTTGCTGGGGGCTTCTTTGATCATGTGATTGCTAGAAAGAGACAGGGTCCACCTGATGAAGAGAGGAAAAAGCATCTTTGCAGACAGGCTCACTAACTTAGTGAGGAGGGCTTTGAACTAGGTTTGCCAAGGGATGGAGACCAACCCCTGAGGTAAGTGGGGAAATGGGTGAGCTGGAAGAAGCACAAGCAGGAAGGGCCAACAGGGTTGGCCTTCTCATGCCCTAAGAAAACAGGGCACTTGGCTAGTTTCCTCAGGTGTCTGTACATGAATACACAGAGCCTGGGAAACGAGCAGAAAGAATTGGAAGTTGTTGCAGTCACAGAACTATGATGTGATTGGAATAGCAGAGACTTAGTGGGATAGCTCACATGACTACAGACTGGAGTACTGTCATGGGTGGGTATAAACAGGAAGGGACAGACAGGGGAGAAAAGGAGGAGGAGTTGCGCTTTATGCAAAAGCTATATGATTGCCCAGAGATCCAGTATGAAACTGGAGACAGGCCTGTTGGAAAATCTCTGGGTTAAGGTCAAAGGGGAGAGCAACAAGAGTGATGTCATGGTGGATGTCTGCTATAGACCACCAGACCAGGAGGATGAAGTGAGTGAGGCTTTCTTTCATCAGCTAATGAAAGTTTCCCAAACACAGGCCCTGCTTCCCATGGGGGACATCTGCTGGGAGTGGTGTACAAGCAGTCCAGGAAGTTTTTGGAGTGTTGGAAAGGCCAACTAGGGGCCATGCTCTTCTTGACCTGCTGCTCACAAACAGGGAAGAATTGGTGGGAATGTAATAGTAGACGGAAACTTGGGCAGAAGTGACTGTGAGATGACTGAGTTCAGGATCCTGAGGAAAGGAAGGAAGGAGACCAGCAGGGTAAGGACCCTGGGCTTCAGAAACACAGACTGACTCACTCAGGGAATTGCTGGGCAGGATCCCCTGGGAGGCCAGTCTGAGGGGGAAAGGAGTCCAGGAGAGCTGGTTGTGTTTTAAAGAAACCTTACTGAGAAGACTAGCAAGTATGGCAGAAGACCAGCTTGGCTTAGCAGGGAACGCTTCAGTGAACCAAAACACAAAAGGGAAGCTTATAAGAAGTGGAAGCTTGAACAGATGACTATGGAGGAATATAAGAGTATTGCTCGGGCATGGAGGGATGAAATCAGGAAGGCCAAAGTGCAACTTGAGTTGCAACTAGCAAGGGGCATAAAAGATAACAAAAAGGGTTTCCACAAGTATGCCAGCAACAAGAGGAAGATGAGGGAAAGTGTGGGTCCACTACTGAATGGGGGAGGCTCTCTAGTGACAGGTAATGTGGAAAAGGCTGAAATACTTAGTTCCCTTTTTTTACTTCAGTCTTCATAGGCAAGCTTCCTAGACTACTGCACCTGGCAGCACAGTTTGGGGAGGCAGTAAGCAGCCAACAGTGGTGAAAGAACAGGTTAGGGACTATTTAGAAAAGCTGGATGTGTACAACAAGTTAATGGGGCCAGATGCAATGCACACAAGGGTGCTGAGGGAGTTGGCAGATGTGATTGCAGAGCCACTGGCCACTATCTTTGAAAACTTGTGGCAGTCAGGAGAGGTCCTGGACAATTGGAAAACAGGAAAATATAGTGCCCATCTTTAAGAAAGGGAAGAAGGAGGATCTGAGGAACTACAGACCCGTCCGCCTCACCTCAGTTCCTGGAAAAATAATAGAGCAGGTCCTCAAGGAATCCATTCTAAGGTTTTCTTGGAGGACAAGGGGCCAACCTGATTGCCTTTTATGATGATGAGACTGGCTCTGTGCATGGAGGGAGAGCAGTGGACATGATACACCTTGACTTTAGCAAGTGATGTATTTGGTAGCTGTGTTGGTCTGAGACAAAAAGAAATGCAAAACTCTAGAACTCTTGGTTCAGAGATGATACCTTTTCTTAGACCAACTAAGAAATTGCAAAATATATACATCTTTTTCTGCAAGCTTTCAGGCACGCACACCTTTCCTCAGGCTCAGGGAAAATTAAAGATAGTAAAAAGAACCCATAGATAGAAAATCAACTTCATTTTTGCACAGAGGAAGCTTAAGGTGGAAATCTGTTCCTCTGGGTCCATAAGAGTGTCTTTGTGAGTCGCTCTTTGATATGCAGATAAGGCAGGATTCCTTCCCTGGTGCTGTTAGATGGCACAACATTCTTACAAGCAAGCTAAGGAAGTATGGATTAGATGAGTGGATTGTAAGGTGGATAGAAAACTGCCTGGATTGTTGGGCTCTAAGGATAGTAACAGACGGCTCCATGTCTAGTTGGCAGCCAGTATCAAGTGGAGTGCCCCAGGAGTCAGTGCTGGGGCCAGTTTTGTTCTATGTCTTCATCAGTGACCTAGAACATGGGAAGTAGTGCACTCTCAGCAATTTGCAGATGACACCAAGCAGGGGGGAGTAGTAGATACGCTGAAGGATAGAATTAGGATTCAGAGATATCTCAACAAATTGGAGGATTGGACCAAAAGAAATCTCATGAAGTTCACTAAGGGCAAATGCAATTTAATCCTGCATTTAGGATGGGACAATCCTATGTACTAGTACAGGCTGGAGACTGACTGGCTAAACAGCAACTCTTCAGAAAAGGACCTGGGGGTCACAGTGGATAATATGCTGAATATGAACCAACAGTGTGCCCTTGTTGCAAAGAAGGCTAACAGCATACTGGGCTGCATTAGCAGGAATGTTGCCAGCAGATAAAGCAAAGTGATTCTTCCCCTCTATTCAGCACTGGTGAGGCCACATCTGGAGTACTGTGTTCAGTTTTGAGCCCCCTACTACAGAAAGGATGTGGACAAATTGAAGAGAGTCCAGCAGAGGGCAGTGAAAATGGTGAGGGGCCTGGGAGACATGACTTATGAGGAGAGACTGAAGAAACTGGGTTTATTTATTCTGGAGAAGAGACAACTGAAGGGGATTTAATAGCAGCCGTCAACTATCTGAAGGTCAGTTCCAAAGAGGATGAGGGAAAGTGTGTGGTCCTGCATTGAGAAAGGGGTTGGACTAGATTACCTCCTGAGGTCCCTTCCAACCCTAATTTTCTATGATTCACTGATTAATGTTTTGAGAGTTTTGTTGAAACCATAATGGTTAAAGACTTGCTGTAAAAAAATAGAGAAGCACTTTGGCCTGACCAAACCTTACTGACTAATCCCCAGAACCCCTAATCTAGGTGTTTTCAGTTCTAGAATTATTGTCCAGTTATCCCGCGTGCCTTGGTCATACGGCGTTTCCTCCCACCTAAGCACCAGACTTTCCTGGGCATAAAAATCTGGATTATGGTCATTCCAAGAGTGAGATGATCACAAAGACCTCAGATGAGTCGCCTCCTGAGCTTGAAACAGTTGGTCCTCTAAATTTACAAAGCGTCAACCCCTGCTCCCAGGGCTAGAAGACCAGGTCCACCAGCTGTGAAGTTGCAAAAAAACATTGTAAATCTCTGTTTATTGAATAGCCACTAGAGGGAGGCAGAGAACCAGGCAGCACCAGCCTCACTCATAAAACATGAGTACAACATCCTCAAGAGAAAGTTTGCAACCACTATAAGGGACCCCACCCTCACTGACGTCCAGTGGAAGTCCAAGGAGTCCCCTACTGCAGGTGCATTTCACCCCACAATTATAACGGGTGTAAAGAAGCACATGACCACCTGCTCCAGCAGCCTGAATCCCAAGGGATTCCTCACTATATGATTCTCCTGGCAGGAATGGGGAGTGGCATGGTTCTGGGCACGCTTGCCTCTGTGGCCTCCCCTGACTCTTGTGGACCTTGTTTCAGACCCTCAAGTAGCGGAGAGTCCCCAGTGCCCATAGCTGGACTTACCAAGCCACTCAGTGCTAGCCACATTTAATTGTATTTGGCAAGTGTTAGCCCATTAGGATGGCCATCCCTGGAGCCCCACAGGGAGATGCCAATTGCCTGCTAGCACCAGGCTAGCACTTGAGAATATTTTCCTTTTAGGGCACCCCAGGGCCAGGCCAGGGCAGCCAGTGAGACAAGCTCATTAAGCAGCCAGTCACTGACTTAGTTTCTTTCACTTATCCACATTTCTCCAGAACAGAGACAATGAAAATCATGTGCTGTTCTGCCAAGACCCATTGAACTCCACTGGAGAATTGATCAGCAAGTTACTCTCCATAGCACGTGATGCAGAGATATAGATCGTGAAGCTACTACGTATGTGATGCCTTTTCCCCCAGGATCTGGATGGTGGACTCTCCCTCCTGGCAGGAGTGAGGTGGGGTAACGTGCTGGGTATAGCTACTTTTTGTCCATCAGCTCTGGTGGAGGCAGTTGCTGTGGGTGGCTCAGGGTGCTGTGGGGTAGTTGTATGTCCTGGACTATTTATAGGACACAAGCATGACAAGCTAACCCACTGGGAGGGCACTAGCTACCTAAAGGGTCTCACTGCTGAAGCCTTGATAGGCCCAAGAGCTCTCCCCCATTTTGAGGAGTTGTTATAGTGACCTAGCAGGGAGGATGGGCCACGGTAGGGAAAAAGTATCTCCCATCCCTTCGATGTGTCCCACATCTCATTCCTGACATGTGGCAGCACAGCACAGGGAGCTCAGGTTCCAGGTCCCATCGGACTACAGGCCACCTAGATGACAGAGATTGCACCCAGGACAATCATTGCATGCAGATCTAAGTAGGATGGAGGCCTTTCTCTGTTTTGGTACTCTCAGGCCCTCCCAATTGGCATGGTTTTTTAAGTCTCACTAATGAAGCAAAAATACTTTTTGTCATGTCCCAGTTCCAGGAATTTAATGAGGACTAAACTAGTGGCAATTAGGCTGACACAGTGTGTGTACACAGCACTTTTAAGGAATCAACAAAGAAGTGGGGAGGAAGGCTTTAATGAAGCATGTTCAATGTACACCAGTGGATGTGGAAAGTGCCTCTTCGTATAAGGGTTCATCTAGGTTCATCTCTTGGCAGGAGCTGCCACTGCCCCAGTTCCTCTACTTCCCCATCTATAAGAAGGGGTAATAAGAACAATAGTGACTCCCTTTCTAAAGGACTGCAAGATCAACAGATGAATAGCAATAGCTACACACCAGAAACTACTGTTCCCCTCCCCTGTCCTTTATGTGGCCACTTACCTGAGGGCTGGGTGGGTGCAACATGCTCATACATCAACAAATGGCATTCAACCCACAGCTTGCAGGGCAACAGCAATTCCCAGCCAGGCCCTCAGTCAGCATCTGTCACAAATACTTAGAGTGACCCTGGTAGCTACCACTAAAGCACCTGTATCCTGTCCTTTCTCCAGCAGTCCTGGGGATTCCCCTTGGCAGGGGGTGTTTTCAGAAACTTACCTTGCTAGCCATGCAGTGTAGCAGTTCCCTGCAGCACTAACATGGGCACAGCAGGCAGAGGGACCATGTTCAGAGGAAATGCTACCAGCAGCTTCACAGGCCACCCCTGCATTAGGGGTCTGTGACAGGACAGCCCCTGAGCTCAGGGCTGGAAACTGCTGGGCCTCCAGCTGGGCTTACAAAGCAGCAGATACCCCTTTGGGCATATTCTGCCTGCAGCAGTTAGCCCTATCCCTGGGTCAGGAAGGAGGGACATAACCATGAACCCAGCTGCAGCCCCAAGCCAGGCCTGCCATGCTTCACAGAGGCCCTGACAGGACACAACCCCTCCAGAAGACCCAGGGCCATCTGCCCTAACCTCCAGATCCACTCTAATTCCCTCCTCACCACCTGTGAGCTGGGCTCTGCCCTTAAACCCATCTCTCCAAGATGACACTTGTTGCAGGTATAACAGGCCAGAGCCAACTGAGCCCACAGTGACCCTCTAACCCTTTCCTGGGCAGCATTGGGGTTTGCATAGCCTATCACAGGGTCTTTGCCCTTTCCTGGGGCAGAGGGATCTGAGGGCAGGCAAGAGGGGAATGCAGTCTTGTGTTGTGATGTTCTGCCCAGTTTAATCCATGTTCTGGGGCTTGATTAATTAGAACAAATCATTAGCATATTGAAGAATAACAGCAGTAATAAGAACAGCAGTGTTTAACCAAGGAAGTGGTATGGAGTGTTCTGTAAGAAACAACCCTGCCTGGTTCCTGATGCCAGACCCCAGTGAACTTCCTCCTAGGCCACCAAACCCCTTACGCTGTCCCAGACATACCTCCTGGCAGCTTCAGTCACCCTCAGTCCAGAGCTGTCTCCCTCTGTGCTTTGCACCTAACCAAGTCATGGTCACTTTTCTTTATCCCCTCGCTCACTCAGCACAGCCTGTGGAGCTGGAGGGGGAGGGATGGGGGCATTGGAGCCACCCTATACACGTGCCCAACACCTGCTATGATGTGTTTAAATTAGGATGTGTCAGAGCAGACTTGATTCATCAAGTCTGCCAGAGCATAGTGATTAGCACACTCCAGCAGCCTCAGCATCATGTGTGTTCAGCATCCCTGCACTTCAAAATGGTGGCAGCAGTGCTTTAACTAAAGCTTGTTGAACCAGCTTTAGTTAAAGTGGCCCCCTTCACCATTTTGAAGTGTGGGATGCTGAATACATGAGATGCTGCAGGTGCTTTAATTAGAGCAGCTCCTGTGAGGGCAGGGAGGAGCGTTCCACTGGCCAGAAAAGGCCCCCACAGCTGGGGCAGCCAAGCCAGACCCTCCCCCAAAATCATGATACAATCCCCCCCCCCTTCCCCTGTGCCCCCATCTCAGCAACATGTGGGCATTTGCCCTGATAGCCACTGGCGCTGCATTGGGTTCCTCCTTCTCTCAGCAGAGCCCACCCCACCCAGCTTCCCTCTAGCTTCAGTGGAGACTGGCTACTGCCACTGCATGTTGCACAGGGGCTGCCAGGCAGGGGCCCCCACCCAGTCCCGACTGACGTGTCTGGGCCCCCTCCATGGCTGAGGCCAGCATGGAATCTGAGCTATGGTTGCTAGTCAGCACAAAGACTTTGGTTGGGGCAGGAAGCAGTGCTGAGGCCCATTCTCCTCTCAGGGACTCTCACAGACTATACCCAGCTGGCCCTCCCATGGGCACAGGCCTACCCCATGTATGCCAGAGCATTTTATAGAGGAGGAGGGTCAGGGGTATTGGGCATCCAGAGCTGGAGCCCAGTTCTGCAGTTGGTTCTCAGCTCTGTACTGAAGCAGAAACACCTGGGGGTCCTGTCAGGCAAGACAAGTTGGGAGAGGAGTCACAGCTGACCCCACTGTCCGTGCCCGGCACAAAGGGTGCTGTTTTGCACTGTAGAGAATGGTGCAAACGACTGGTTTCGGGACCTTTCTCCTCACAGGGCTGCAAGTGGATGATCCTTGCTGTGGGCTGGACCTCGCCAGAGGAAGAGGGAGGGTGCAGGATGATCCAGCAGCGTTCCAGAAGGCTGGGAACAGGGTCCCTTCCCCTCTCCCATGGGGACACAAGAACAGAAGAAAAGTGCTGATCTTCCTATCTGCCACACATCATGGTAGGCTCGGTGCACTGCAGTAATACAAACCAGCTGCTTGCCCCTCTGGATGAGGCCAGCACTTTCCAGCTGTACTGGGAAAATTGTAATTTGCTGTACATTGCAAATTATGAGGCATCCAGCACCCCATACCAATGCCTAGCCTCTCTCTGTGCCAGCAGAGGGATGAAAGAGAGGGGCCTTGAGAGCTCTTTGCCCCTCCCCACTCCCAGCAGGGTGAGAGATGGGTGTCCTGAGACGATCCCTTCATTTCCAGTGTTCATATATCCAGTTCAGACAAGGTGCATTGTGTCCATGAGGGGGAGCCAAACCAGCTCATCCTGGCTGAGAGCTTCAACTTGATCCCTCTGAAAGGCAGCCCCCATCCTAGCCTTGTGAGCTGAGCAGCCTACGTCAGGGAAACACGCAAGACTATGGAAGTTTCATGTTTTCTTTATTGTTGTTTAAAAAGGTTTTTTTCTTTCTTTTCCAAATATAGATCTAATTTCAACATATAATTTAAAACCGACCCCTAGCCCTACCACATGTCACAGAAACACAGCCCTGCCCTCTTATCTCATCCTTCACATCAAACATTGAAGGCAACAGAGACTTGGGGACAGAGATATCACAAACGGTTCAGCCTGGCAGAAGGCAGGAGAGTCCCAAATGTAGAGGGAAAGCAAAATCCTCCAATCCTGCCACCTGCCACCTGTCCTGCTGAGCTGCCTCACAGACAGCGGGTTCTACTGGAGATGGAGAGGTACCACCATACCTGACCTGCCATCCACTGGGGAAGCAAACAGGTAGAGACAAGCATTCACATCACACTGCAAACCCCCACTGAACTGAGCTGGGAAAATCAGGGGGACCTGAGCTTAGCTACTAAGGTCCTTGTCCAAGTACTCAGTCCCTCACATGCCTGGGTCCCCACAGAGATTACTTAAAGCTACCTAAAAAGATACCCTTTCAATTTGCTACCATCTTTTCTTGGACTCCTGAACTCCCCTGTTCTTAGGTAGGGGCCTGAGCCACAGCCTATTGCAGTGGTTAGCTAGAACATGGATTACAATGCTGATGCTGCTGGTTTTTAACAGCCTAAGCAAAAATTATACCCATGAATAGAATAATCGAATTTTGGGACTGGAAGGGACCTCAAAGTTCATCCAGTTCAAATCCCTGCATAGATGCAGGATTCACAGTTCCTAAACCATTCTAAATAGATGCCTGTCCTACCTGAACCATCCCACCTGTGTCTACCAACCCTTGTTACAGCAGCCACTGGGCCACAGAAAGGCCTGACTTCCCTTTCTAGTCATATATTCTCTTTAGCACAGGCAGGTCATTTTGCAGAGTGGTCCCTCTCCATCAACAGTGTGAAATATATATATACACTATACAGAGCTACCAGGAGCAACACAGAATACATAAAAAAATCTACTCTTATATACAGTATTTATAAAAAGCTTTCCAGCCTGCACCACTCTGGATAAAAAAATACGTCTCTTATTTACTTAATTTGCATGTATTAACCCAAGAAATCTTGTATTTATTTCATTAATCACAGTGCCATAAAAATATCCACTCACATTTTGTTTCCTGTGCCACCCCCCTCCCCAGTTCTCCTCTCCTTTTAAATTCAGAAGGTGCCCAACACAGCAAAAAAAAAAAAAGTTAACATCTGGCTTTTGGCACAACCTGAAGATTCCTGATCACATGGAACTGGGAGGCTTTGTGGGGATGGGATGGACAGATGGACTGTGTAAGCCAAGAGGTGGAGATGTGTTTTCAAATGTAAGGATATGGTTGGGAGCCAGGCAGTCTTATTCCAGGGCAAGGGGTAGACAGAACACTAGGGACCCTGCTGAATCCCTGTCAGTAGGCAAGAACTCTGTGCTCACCTGTGTATGCATGTGCTGGTGGGAAAAACAGTGCCATCAGGCCTGCTCCTGTGCCACTGAAATCAATGGATACCTTCCTAAATGTATGGTCCAGTATGCAAATCTCAGGAGTACATTTAGCTTGTTTGTTCTTGACCCTGCAGCTAACCAGGAGACAAGTGGGAAGGCAAAAGGCAAGAGCATGGTCTTTCCTTACCTCTCCCATCTGGCTCCTCTCTCACTAGGATATTATGCCCCTACCATCTAACACACTGACAGGCTCAGTCCAGAGTCACTTAGCATCATGTACTGGCCTCTGCCTGCTCAGAGCCCCCCGCTCCCAGCTTGCGTGGGATGCCCGAATTTCTTGGACTGTTGTTAACACCCTTTTGTTCCCTAGCTTGTTGGGGAACTGAGTGGAGAAGTCACTTTGGGTGGAGGATTGGGCATTACCCAGCTACTCCTGAGACATTGCTGGTGGCAACAATTAACAGTGCTGGGCACAAAGATTCACAGGGCACTATTATTCCTTACAAGCACTTCGGTGCCTAGGACCCACTCAAGTCTTACACTGAGGCACTGGAGTTTCTCAGTAAGAGAAACAAACTCCATATTCTCCTATTGCCCATGGTTTGCCCAACTGGGAGGTCAAAGCAAAGCAGCACTTCATGTCACTTCTCTACATGGGAATTCCTCTGTTGCTGGCACTAAGAGGTGTTTTCCCATGGTCATCAGGGGCACTACCATGGAAGTTACCATCATTTCATACAGTGTGATCCATGTCCCTACTCCTTGTGTACATATCCACCCTATCCCCTCTGTTTCTCATCCATCACTCTCACTGTGTCCTACTCCATCTGACCACACCCAAGAGGGAGTCCTGATCAGTCACAGAACGCCTGCCACCAAGTCTGAAAAGGAGGGCATTAATAGGAAGAGACCTACTTTTATCTTTGACTGTAACTTCCTTAAATGTATTCAAGCAGGATAGAAAGCAATGGCCATGCTGAGCCCTGACATTCATGGGAGCCACAGAGTGATGCCACAGCCTGTCCCATAGGGCATTCAAAAAATAAACCCCACACTCTCCAATACAGGCCACTGCCTGTCTACTGAAAGGTATATCCATCTAGAATGGGGGTGGTCAACCTGCGGCGCAGGTGTCACAAGTAGTATGAGCAACCTCTGTCTGTGGCACGTGGCAGATCAGGGAGGGGGCAGGGAGCATGGGGCAGATAAGGCTGGAAGTAGAAAGCAAAGCATCAGATCAAACAGGGAGAACAAGGCAGGGATCAAAAAGCAAAGCAGCAGATCAGGCAGGGAAAAGGATCAGTGGCACTTGGCGAGGGTATGTGCCTTAATTTGTGGCATGGCTGCCCAAAAGGTTGGCCCTCACTGCTCTAGAACATATCCAATTCACCCTGGCTCTTAAAACAAGCTTCAGCAACATACATGGAAGAGCTGGGAGAGCCAATTAGCCAGGGTTGGCCAGGAGAGGCCCAGCATGCACCACCCACCTCCTGGGGGAATCTGTGGGGATTGCGAGAGCGCTGCCAGCCAGATATTGCACTGGATCTGTGCTCAACCTACCTGGCCTTACAGCTGTATGAGTAGTATACAACTGGTTCAGTCCCACATGCAGGGTCAGTCCATGGCCTGGGTCCAGCATAGGGTTGGCACATGGATGTTATCCAGAGCATCAGATCCATGCATGGGGTTGGTTTGCAGATGCAGCCTGGTGCATTGGAGCTGACTGCAGAACAATTCTGCATGTTGGCCCAACACCACACATCAGGTCCAACCATGCCTTGAACCCACGAACCAACCCAACTCTATATGCTGGCTCTGGCCATGAGCTGACCCTGTGCACTGACGTGACCTAGTACATGGAGCCATGTCATCTGGCTCTTGGGACTCTTCACAGGTCCAGAAATTTGGTTGCGGGGGGATGGTGGCAGTGTTAATGGCCAAGGTTTGGGGAGCAATTAATGCTACCACTGCTCCCCCTGCCATATTTCTGGGCCTGTGGGGAGCTCCACAGACAAGATGACACAGTTCTGTGGGTTAGATATCAAAGCTCTGTAGGCCAGCTCAGCCTGCAGGTTGTACAGTTAGCACCACTTCATTAGACCATCTGCTTCCAGAAAGGCGCGTGAACCACAGGGTGACTGGGGGAGTTCATAACATCTTCAGAAATCTACCTTGCTGAACCCCAGTGCGAGGAAACCTGTCTGGGACCACACAAGTTCTGTAATCAGCTTAAGAAGATCTGAATGCTGGAGTCCCCCACCAGCTAACAGAGGCACACAGCTTCTGAGTTCATTGATGTCAAACTTCTGTAAGACTGACTCCTACATGTCCAGGGCCCCTGCCCCTAGATCCTGACTTAATTGACTTCAACCAGCAATTCCTGTTGGAGAGCCTTACCCCACAAAAAAGGGCAACCACTGGTATAGCCCCATCTCAATGCCGGGGGCAAGATTTGAATCAATAGACACTGCTGGTTGAACACAATTAGATGGATACATACCTAAACTAAGGAAGTACGGTTAAATCAATACACTGTAAGGTAGACAGAAAACTGACTGGATCATTGGGCTCAAAGGGTAGTAATCAATGTCTCAATGTCTAGTTGGCAGGTGGTATCAAGTGGAGTGCCTCAGGAGTCGGTCCTGGGACCAGTTTTGTACAAAGTTTTCATCAATGTCCTAGAACAGTGCTTCTCAAACTATCTGATGTGGTGGACCGGCATTTTTTTTTCCAGTGGGCCAGGGACTGGTGCCTGGTTTAGCCGGTGGCAGCAACTGCGTGTAACAGCACTACACAAATGTACGACCAGCTGTTTCTTTCTGTTTCCTCACCTCGCACGACGTGACATCACCTGGAGTGTTGGAACGTACGAACTGTGGCGCTATGACATGTCAATGTTATGCTTCTGAAAATATATTTCTTTCTTTCCTGGCAACTCGCTGCGGACCAGCGAATATATTTTTCTTTCCTGGTAACTTGCTGCAGACCGGCAACCGGTGGCTCGTGGACTGGCACCGGTCCACGGACCACCACTTTGAGAAGCACTGACCTAGAAGACAGGATGGAGTGCACCCTCAGCAAGTTTGAAGATGACACCAAGCTGGGAGGAGTAGTAGATACACTGGAGAGTAGGGCTAGGATTCAGAGAGACCTCAACAAATTGGAGGATTGGACCAAAAGAAATCTCATGAGGTTCAATAAGTAAATGCAAAGTTCTGCACTTAGTATGGAATGATTCCATTCACCGATACAGGTTGGGAACCAACTGATTAAGCAGCAGTTGCAGAAAAGGACCTGTGGGTCACAGTGGGCAATAAGCTGAATATGAGCCAATAGTGTGGCATTGTTGTGAAAAAGGCTAATGGCATGCTGGGCTGCATTAGTAGGAGCATTGACAGCAGATTGAGGGAAGTGATTCTTCCCCTCTATTCAGCGCTGGTGAAGCCGCATCTGGAGTCCCGTGTCCAATTTTGGGCCCTCCACTACAGAAAGGATGTGGGCAAACTGGAAAGAGTCCAGTGAAAGGAAATGAAAATGGTTAGGAGGTTGGGACACATAATGTATGCGGAAAGGCTGAGGGAACTGGGCTTATTTAGTCTGGAGAAGAGAAGTCTGAGAGTGCATTTAATAGCAACCTTCAACTACCTGAGGGGTGGTTCCAAAGAGGATGGAGCTAGACTGCTCCCAGCGGTGACAGATGACAGAACAAGGAGCAATGGTCTCAAGTTGCAGCAAGAGAAGTTCAGGTTAGATATTAGGGGAAAAAAAATCATGAGGAGGGTAGTAAAGCATGGAACAGGTTCCCCAGAGATGTTGTGGAATCTCCATTCTTGGAGGTTTTTAATACCCAGCTAGACAAAGTCTTCGCTGGGATGATCTAGTTGGGGTGGTCCTGCTTTGAGCAGGGGGTTGGGCTAGATGACCTTCTGAGGCCCCTTCCAACCCTAATTTTCTTTTATTCTATTCCTCTTCATTGCATTTCTTGCTAAAAATAGTTTACACCTTTTTGCCAGCTTGCTCTCAAGTTTAGCCCAACAATGATTATTACTAGCATGGCCTGTTTCAACTACACAGTTTTCTGCATACTAAAAGCTAAAACAATATGATCTTTTTCTGCATAAATAAAAGCTATTAACATGGTTACCCCAATACTATGTTACCCCAATACTATTGCAGTTAAACCTTTGCTAGTGCCCAGGGCTGTTTCCAGATGTGGGGTGTGGTGTGGTGTGAAAGCCCCATATTTCCCACATGTCCAAAAACAGCCTAAGGAGTTGTATGGTTCTGTTTTCCCGTCTCCTCAGTCAACCAGATACAGGCTACTTACAGAAGGAAGTGCTTGTTGCAGGAAGCCTCAGCAGGCATCTTGAACTTGGACTGACCTTGCATCCAGATATAATTCCTAGTGGGATGCCTTCCACTTGAGAGCTGAAGAAGATCTATTAAATACGACTAATCAAGGATAGGTCTAAGTAAACAGATCCTACTGACTTTATGCAAAAGGGGTTGCTAAGGGCCATATGTATTCATCCCAAATTCAAGGTGACAGCCAAGTGAGTTTCATGCCATTGGAAGCTCTCCACACATCCTCTGGTCACTGTGGTATTAAAGGACTCCTTTTAGCCTAGGCACTAGCTGTAAAGTCAATAATACAATAATAGTAACACACACACACACACACATATATAGACATAGAGAAAATAAATTAACATAGATTCTACTAAGTTATTTAGATTAGCAGTAAATCAAGTTTAGTCACTGTTTAGATTTCCATATGGACTCAGTGGTGGGACTACACTTCCCAGCATTCACTGCCAACTTCCAGTGGGGCATGGCACCCTTTTACCAAGTGAGGGAACCCTGGTGAGAAGGGGGAAGTGATGGTAACATGTCTCTTGGTGCTGGAGGGAAAGGAGAGAGCTCCCATTGTGGATAGATGGGAAGGACCATGGCTCCTGGCTGGGATAAGCACCTGGGGCTGAGATCTGGACTGGGATAGGCCTCTGCCCAGGCATGCCAGGATAAGAAAAGGTATTTGGGACACTGACACTACAGGACCTCAAGGGAGCTCTTCTCATTCCTATCCCTGGAAGACAGTGGAGACACCTTGTTAGTGCTACTGACAGGGCCTCTCCCTCCTATCCCTTCTCCAGACCAAGCTTGAGGTTGGACCAGGAAGAGAAGAAAGGGGCAGACAGGAAAGGTCTGGAGTTGCAGCTCCTGCTTCCCTCAAACTGGCCAGCCTAGGGCAGTGCTGAGCACTGCAGAGCATGCAGTGTGTGACCTGTTCTCATGGGGATGTCCCCACCCCACAAGTCTGCTCCAAAGTCCAAACTTGGCATCCAGCTAATCTGGAAAGAGGACAGAGGCAACTGGGACTCATCACCTGATCTTCCCTTCTTGAACCTTAGCACTCTGCCTCCTTTCCCATTAGTGTAACCCCTTGCCCTCCACTCAGCAATCCTCCTCTCAGCATGGACACATGCTTATGAAGTCATGGCTGTGGGCATCAGCAAAGAAATGCATGACCAGGTCAAATGCAGCAGCATGGCGATCACAAGTGAGTCAGACCAGCTGGACATCACTCAGAGCATGAGGTTGCCCCTCCCTCTGCCCTTAAAGGTGACATTGATCATCAGGCTCTGAATGTCTTTATATGGCTCTGTATCCCTGTGGAAGGGACAAGAAAGCTCAGGAAAAGAAAAATGAGAAGCAGGAAGTGACACTGCTGCAAATTCAGGCCCCACCCCTTTTCATTTCTTTTTGCCTAGGAGGTGCTTGCTGACAGGAAGTACTCTCTGTCTGCTTCATGTGTCCCTTCCTGCTCAGCAGCCTTCGGTTCCTGTTTGCAGCCAATCTATAATAACACTTTGCCCTCCTAGGTGTCCAAAATCACCAGACACTCCACATAAAAACTTGGATGAGGTTAGTCTCACAGCCAGCTCCTGGTGAGGTAGGGAAGTATTATTATCCCCATTTTACAGATGGGGAAACTGAGGCATGGAGAGTTGTGGAGACTTGCCCAAGGTCACCGAGCTGGTCAAAGGCTGTAGCCACTAGACCCTGCATCCTCTCCTCCCTCTGGCTTCTGATTTTCCACTCCCTTGGCACTCGTCTTACACACAAAGGGCATTGTCTCTGGAGGCCCAGACACACCCAGCATGGCTGTCCCCACTTTCATGGGATTGCTTTGATCCCCCGTGTGAGGGTCACTGGATACGACTGGACTGAATGATCCTGCAATCAGGAAATTACAATAAAGACAGAGGGCCCCAAGTGCATCCCTGGCTGGCAGCATGGCTCAGCGTTGGCATATGGGCTGGGACACCGTACAGTACTAGCAGTGGGGCAGGGGAAGGGAAGTATATCAAAGCCAGCTGCTTCTCCCAGGGCGCTGATCCATGGTGCAAAGCTGGCATAGGCTCTAGGGCTGGTTAGTGACTGCCGCCGCTCTTGCCACCTCCTGTTGCCCAGTCAATGATGATGAAGCTGAGGCTCATGATCATGAAAAGTACGCCAAGGCACGCAAAGCAGGCTGCCTGCATGGAGAGATAGACAAGCACCTCAGGAACTGCTCACCTGGACCCCTCCCTCCTCCAGACACAAAGCTCCACCTCTCCTGAACTTAGGAGGGGTTACACTGTATCATTGATCAAGATCACTGTGCCCCTAGCTGCAGTGCCTCTGATGGCAAACCCGACCCACTGGATGTAGTTCTGTGCACAGGAAGGGCTTCTACTGGCCTGGCTGGTTTCAGGGAAGTGGAAGGAAAACCTCTTCTGCTGCCATACATGGCAACTCCACTAGGGTCTCTGCTGCTATAGTTGTGGCAGCAGCTCTGAAATGTATGTAGATAACACTAAACAATTATCTCCCCCCCACAGGGCCACCCACATCAGATGCTGCTTTTATGGACTTCGACCCTCTGCTACTCCCACCAGAGCCAACAGGAGCATGATTCATCTCCCACAGCCCACAGAACCCAATGGGGTCCCCTCTGCTTAAGCCAGCTCAGGTGCAGAAGACGTACCAGGATCTTGGGGGTGGACTTCATGGGCTCCTTGTCCTTGGGCATGATGCGGATGTAGAAGATAGCAGGGAAGATGAAGATCAGGCAGGGGGCCGATGTTGCACCTGGAGAACATTGGGAAGGAGTGGATGTGGGCAGGCTTTCCTCCAGAGTCACTTCACCTGGAGCCCAGTCCTTTGCTGGGCACTGGCACTAGAGCAGAGTCCCCCTCCCGACCTCATTTAGCTCTCCTGGAAATCAAGACATCCTGCAGGATTCTGAGACCTGCACCCACCTGCAGGGGCAGCCACATCCTTCCAGGGACCCAGCCTCAAGTGTTAAAAAAGCAGAATACTAACGGGAGGACAGCAAAAACAACCCCCCTTTACCCTCCTGCTCCCCTTGTGCTGCAAACAAAGAAGAAAGGCACCAGGCTGCAGCTTTGACCCTGGTCCTCAGGACAACAGACACACAAGTACTGGGCTCCAGAGCCCTGGGACAGGTGGACTAAAACCACTCTACCAAAAGAACGAGTGAGTGGTCAGCTCGAGGAGTCAGCAGTGTGGGATGGATCCCTTCACCCCCTCAGTCAGTCATGGCAGCCCGTGGGGGCAAGGCAATCTCACAAACCTCAGCCATTGGTATTAAGACAGCCCCAGCAGGTGAGGCACAGCCCTGCCCCCACCCTGAACAGCTTACAGTCCAACTGGGTGAGAGTTGGGAAGGGAATCTGAGGCACAATGAGGCAGTGAGTTTCTCAAGGTCGCCCAGCGGATCAGTGGCAGAGCCAAAATTACAACCCAGAGCACCAGTCTAGGGGTCCAAGCCCTGAGCCCACCCTACCTCACCTGCTCACCAAGAGCAGGAGGAACAGGAAATTATGAGCTGTGGTGCCTGGCTGCCCTTCCGCCACAGCTAGTAAGTCCTGCTTTCTAGTCCCACTTCAGCCACTGACTCACTTTACAGTCTTAGGGAAGTCACTGTGCTTGTCTATGTATCAGGGTCTGCCTGTCCAACAGGAGTCATCCCATATTGGAGAGGATTAAATCCCACGTGTACAGGAAAGCCAGCAGGTTCCTCCAGCACATGGGGAAGCCTGCTATGCACTCTGGTCTCACCAGCGACCAAGGATTTTGCATTATGGGGCTGGGAATCTTCCAATTTGACCCAGCATGAAATTCTCCCATTAGTGTTAAGCAAAAAAGTAGATCAAGAACATTAGGAAGGAAAGAGGAGCAAGAAGCATTTCCTGAGAAGTTCTGGGGATAATCAAGCTCTTTTCTAGGAAAAACAGTAACATGTCACCAGCAGCATTTATGTCACCAATATGCATCCAGCTTTGAAGATGTGTCAGTGATTCTCAACCAAAGTATCTGGGGCACCGTGAGACCTTTTTAAGGGTGCCATGAGGTACCGTGCAATATAAGCCTGTTTGGTGTGGAACACTTACACATGATTCACAAGATAAACCCACAAATTTCAAGCAGGAATCCAGAACATCAAAAGCGTTCTGACCTGCTGTGGTCTTTCTGAGTTCTTTACAACAGAAGAGTTGCTCTAGTATTTTTCTGTAGTCAAAACACAAATGAAAGCTCAGAGAGGGCATTTTCCGAGGGGTGCCTTGAGTCTAAGGAGGTTGAGAACCACTGCTATATGGACTGGTCAAACTCAGGTGCTGGTCTGTTGGTGAGTGCTGAGCTTAGTATGGAAGCACTGTCTGAAAGAACCTGGGATGGAAAATGCTATGGGGATTTTAGGCTAGGATCTCAGGCACAAGCTGGGGCTCTGTGGGTACTGGGCTCATGAGGGGTGTCCCAATGTGCTGCCTTTCCTGGAGCTCCACAGCACTCTAGGAAAGCCTGGGGAGGCTTACATGCTAGGTGGCAGGGAGGAGAGACTCACCGATCATGCCAAAGATGCCTAGGATGGAGGGGGCAAAAATGACTAGCAGGTTGATGGAGGTGAGCAGGACAATGGCGATCACAATGTGGCGGATCCAGCTGAAGTCCTTGCCTTGGAAAAGCATTTGCTGGATGGCACGCCGCACCTGCAGGGGAAAAGGTCAGAGCTTGCCCATGTGCCAGCTTTCACCATACCCTTCAGAACCAGATTGTGCCAGTGGTCACTCCTGGTCCTGCTCTCTTTCCCCCAGTTGTGTGAATGTCCCTTCCGAGCCATCTCCATTTCCCACCCACTTACACTGAAGCCACGGGCAGGTTCAGACTATCCTAGGGAAACATCCGGCAGGGAGGGAGGTTCACATGATACCAGGGGTTCAGAATGTGCCACTCCCTGGGGTCAGAGTTCATTCTCCAAGGCCCATCTGGTCTCAGGTTTATTTGATGGGACCACTGATGGGGGAACCAGTTTATGCCAACACTGCCCATGCAGATGACATGGTCAAGGCACCAGAGTTGCTGCTGGATGGGGGAACACCCTCTGAAGCAGGACATGGCTCAGCAATGTGCAAATGAAAGGCCCTGCACTGTGCTGCCCATCCCTGGGGCCCATGGCTGGCATTACTTACCGGGAAGAGCACAATGGGCACGGTCAGCGTCACAGCAGTCAGCACAGCCACACGCACACACAGGATCAGGATGTCGAAAGGGTCTACACTGTTGTAGGTGTGCAGCAGCTCTGACTCCACATGGCCTACAGGTGCCAGCACAAACCTCACTGTCAAGCATTCCTTGTGCCCCAGGGGGCTTGCAGTTTCCCCACTCCCACCAGGATCAGGCCCACGTCAAAGGGAAACCACTGCCCAGAGCGAGAGTTGGCCAATGTACTTCTGTCATGGCCTGTTCCAGTGTCAGATAAGAGGGACCCACTGGGTCCAGCCAAGTACAACAGCACAGGAAGGACTCAACATGTGCCCAAACATGGCTGCATTTGGTGAGTGACTGAATCAGCATCAGGCAGCCCCATGACTGGGTCAACCCCTAGCACTACAGCTCTA
Source organism: Alligator mississippiensis (assembly GCF_030867095.1). Classification (NCBI taxonomy): domain Eukaryota; kingdom Metazoa; phylum Chordata; order Crocodylia; family Alligatoridae; genus Alligator; species Alligator mississippiensis. The sequence continues at coordinate 43,341,920 of NC_081835.1, forward strand.
TCCATCAGCCTGACAGCTGTGGTAGGAGGGCACGCAGCTTTCTGAACCAAACAAGTGGAACCAATGATCCTGAGCTCAGGCCTTGAGTGCAGGAGATGACTGAGTCTGATGTCAAGGGAGTGCCTTGGGGAGGGGCACCACGCAGAGCCTCATGAGGGCAAACATGCTGAAGTTAGAGGTCTCCTCTTTCATAGGCAGGGAGCACCACCCCTCTCCCCAGACTTTGTTACCGAAAGATCTTACCATAGAAAGTGAGGTAGCCAAAGAGGGCAGCCAGGAAGTACATGAGGTACATGACGGTGATGGAGATGTTGGAGATGCACTGCATCTTTTTCTTTGAGGGGCTGAAACATGTCCAGAGCAAGGTTAGACTTTTTGGTCCCTTCAAGGTACAGGTCAGGGTAGACTGAGTTTCCTCTGGCCTCCACCCCTCCCAGTTTGCTCTCAGGCTTTCCTGGACCAGGACCCCTGGCTTGGCCTCTCTCATTTACCTGAATGATAGCTACACCCTCACCCACGGATCAATATGACCAAGCTTAGTGGCCAGGACTCCCAGTGCCTATTTGCCACCTGTGGCCTCTGAATGCCAAAGTAAGGTGCAAATCCTGGGTTCCCGTTGATAACAAGGGTGAGGGCTATACGCCAACTGCCAAGCCAGGTGTGCTAGATCCTACCCATTTGTGCTCAGTAGTGCTGACTGGACAAGCCAAAGACAAGTCTGGCTGGTGGTGAGCACCATGCTTCCCATCCCTCCATCCTGGCATACCAAGTATCGGCAGGGGCACCTCAGGCTGCACAAAAGGAACTGAAGGAGATGCAGAGCCAGATCTAGCTTTGGTGTGACAGTGTTGGCATTGCACCACGGAGGCCTTTTGCCAACAGTTATACAAGCTGCCCTGTCAGGGCCAGCCTTTCAATGGGCAGAGGGTGGATGGGTCGTTGCCTGCACAGACCTGTCACCACAGAGTGGGTAGGATGGGGTCATGAGTCACAGAGCTGGTTCTGAGGGGCCCCCAGGAACCACAGGCTTGGACTCAAGGCACCCCCTTGCAATGCCACTTAAGGGACACCTGTGCCCCCAAGACAGCCTCTGAGCTTTGTGAGTCCTAGGGTAATGAAGGGCAATCACAGCAGTAGCTCCCATAATGGCTGCTCCCATGCAGGCATTTGACACAGCCACCTGGCACGGTCACCCTGCCCATCCTGAGAGGGAAGAACACATCTTGGGGCCAAATCCTTATCCCAGACACAGAAATAACCCTGGAGGCCTCCCCCATTGCCTCTAGTGGAGCCTTGCCACCTTCAGGCCCTACTGTGGGACAGGGCACACTTGAGACTGTCCCATCTGCCTGTCTCTGACCCCTGGCACCCTGATGCAGTGCCATAGCCATGCCACATAGCAGTCTGGCCATACTCACTTTATTAGCTCTGTGTAGATGGGCAGCACCTCAGGGTGGCACACGAAGGCAAACGCCATGATGGGGATGGTGTAGGCCGTCTGCAAGAGACATCAAAGCTAAGTGGGGTGGGTGTGAGCTAACAGTGTCAGGCCCCTGTCAGAGAGTGACCCTGGGCAGTCAGCCTGCCCACTGCACACTGGCCTGGATCCCTGTAGCTGGGTGCTTGGTCCAGGGGTGGGGGACCTCTCCAGAACCCAGGCTAGTTCCAGTCATTGCAGCAGTGACTGCGCTCTCCTGCTGATCATGAACCCCATTCTATATGGTGTTTTTTCTGAAGCTCCACCTCCAGGAGTCACAGGACCAGGTGAGACAATCAACTATCATTTAAAGTATAAGGGCAGATTTCTAGCTGTAGTGATCATAGGCAAAAGCAGGTTGATGTGACTAAAGTGTGAGCTAGGGTTCAGATCCCGAGAGACAAAGAAAGCAAACCCAAGGGTTGTAGTTTTGTGACCCTTTTGATTTTTACACCAAGAACTTTTGAGGGTCAGTTTCTGAAGCTTTCTCATAGTAGTTCAGAGTGAATAGTGTGAATTCCTCCTGCCTGGTGTGCTCAGAGCACTTGCTTGGTTCAGCATCAGGAGGACACTGTGTGCAAACAGTATCAACTGCAGTGCTACTTCTTGGTCTGTGTGGGTGTGTGCATGTGTGCACCCAAGTGTGTGTGAAACAGTGTGACCAGAGATTATGGGCCCTAGAATGCAATGTTCCTTGAACTGAGCAGCATATGTGGGTTGTGTGTATCATATAACATACATTTCATACAACATAACACTGTATGATAATATATCATACAATACATATTATACGGCACATGCTTTTATAAGGCATAAGAGCATAATATATGTACTATGTGCTCATTACAGAGAATACAAGACCCTAAAAGCAATGTTACTGATCCCAGTGGCATATATATATGCACTTGTGTATTTTTGGGGGTGAGTAACATGTTCTGGATAGGGTGGAATATAAATCTAAATAACAACAGCAATGGAGACTACAAGTCTCAGAATGCCATGCTCTTTCTTGACTAACAGCAAAAGCATGTGAGTGCATGCATGAAGGTACATGTACACACACATGTGCACATGCACACAATTTCACTGCAACTCTGGTCAAGAAGCAGCACAGCATTCTGGGCCCTGCAGTCTTTCCACTTGAACCCTCTCCCTCATAAGTGAGGGCAGGTGCTATGTGCTCCTGCTTCCAGGCAGAAGACAGGCTCTCAGGCTGCTAGCTAGTTGCTGGCACAGCCTTTTTCTGGATGAAATTACTGCTTCAACCCTAGTGTGATGAATTAATTGAAAGGCCAAGGCAAGAGACTGAACCATACCTGGGAGTTGAGTGTGAAGAACCGGGGGGAGCAGGTGCCTTCATCGACATGCTGGAGGGGTGTGTAGCCATTCTGGTAGTCACTGGTGCTGACCAGTGTGTAGCTGAAGTTGCTGGTGCCATTGATGTCCTTCTCAGGGAGCGGACAGGGGATCTGGAATCTCTTGTAGATGACCTGCAGGAGGGAGAGGAATAGAAACTTAGTCAGCTCCTGACCCCACCAGCCTCACACACCCACCAGCCTCAGCCCTGGGAGCACCAGCCCAGCCTCAGCCTCAGCCTCCGGAAGCCCAAGGTGAAAGAGACCACAGGGGTGCATAAGTAACCTCTCCCCAGCCAGGGCCAGATGAGATTCCCCATTCAGTCCAGCAGCTCAGAGCAGCAGAGCAGGGGAGTGGCTTGTCCCCCTTTCTCACTGGCTTCTCAGCCAGTCTTGCCTCATGGCCCAGATTTGCCTGGATGGAGAACTCTGAACAGACTGCAGTCTCTGAGCTCTCACCCTGCCAAATGATCATGGCCTCCGAATCAAGATGGCCCTTGCCTGCCCATGAGGTGGGTGTTTCCCTCCAGATCCTGGGAATCTGCCATGCCTGATGCCGCCTCAGAGCCAGCGTTCCCTCTAAGCTGCGTGGCATGCATGGCCATGCAGACATGTTTATGCTGAGCTGCCAGGCACGCCTGCGTGGCTGCACACACCACACAGTTTAGCGGGAACACTGCTCAGAGCTCAAGGTGTTATATCTTTCTGGTCCCGGTGCTGCTGTGTGTGCCCATTCACTGCCCTGCCTAAGGATCCCAGCAGGATCTGGAGCATCTCACTGATGCTGCCCTCTCCCCTTCACAGATCAGCTGGGAGAGTGAAAGGCACTTTCTGATTGGGGCTCAGTGTGGGTCTCTGCTGCAGCATGAGGACTCCAGCCCTGAACACCTGCCCATGCACCAGGGAAGAAAATGACTCAGATCCCATCCAGGCCTTTGACCCACCCAGCACTTTCAGCACTCGCTGTCGGGTGGTGAGATGCCTGGCCATCTCAAGTGTGTGTGTGCCTGCACAAATGCCCATGTGCCCATGTGTGCCTGGAGGCCCTGGCTGTGCAAGTATCTGCACGTGTCAGCACATGTGTGTATGTTTTGCTTTCCCTGCCCCGGCCCATGGCCCATCCCCCACCTACTGGGACTCTTCAGCCAGAAATAAAACAGCAGTCCTGACAGGCTGGGTGGCAGCTTCCCTGTGGGCTGCTGAACTAGCTGGGGTGTCTGCTCCTATTGAGCTGACAGCCCAGCAAGGCATGAACTGTGCAACCCCCTAGAGCCAGGCTCAGCCAGATTGAGCCCTGCTGATCCTTTTCCCCTCTGTGGGCCGGAGGAGACACTTCCCCCAGGCTGCACCCCCTGCCAGCACCAAGCCCCAGCAGGAAGGGCTCAGGCCTCGGCAGTGTGTTTTGGCTGGGGCGACTGAAGCAGGTGCTGAGCTGCCAGGCCCTGTCCTGCTCCTGCTGAAACCAATAGCAAACCTCCAGCCAGCTCTGTGGGAGCAGGAGGGCCTGGGCGGATGTCTCAGAGCCAGAGCACATCTCACAGCAGTGCCCTCCTGGCTAGACAGCATCGGCTACAACAGGAAGAAACAGGCTGAGTCTGAAGAAGATGGGAGAGTGACAGACACAGTGTGCAGGCTTCTGCCTCACCTCTGAGACACCCTCATTCCCTATACACAGCCCCCTACTACGAGCCCCTCAGCCCTGCTAATACAGTCCCAACCCACAGTCCGTTGATATCCCAGCCCTGAGATCTGCTCCCTGGAGCAGATTCCCAGCTCTGCCAGCTCCAGTAGGCCCACTGCATGTCAGTGTCCAGCCATTAGCAGAGGGAGGGGTTCACAGTCCTCCTACATGTGAGCTGTGTCAACTTGAAGCCCAGTTCCCTAAAAGTGTCAGTCCAGGTCGCAACCCAACAGAGGTCCCAGTGCTGGTAGCTCAGACACCTGCTAGTCTCTACTCACATGTAGCTGAAACAAGACTGACCATGGCATGCAGGACAGAAACGGTCACAGGACAGGCTCCAGTCGCATTGGGCTGTCATCACAGTGGGACCAGTCTCTCCCCCTGCCCTCTCCTCCTCTTCAGAGCCACTTCAGTGCCACTTAGCCTGCTCACCCATTATCCCTGTGTCAGACCCTCACTGGCAGCCCCATCACAGAGCCCAGGAGCTCCCAGTCATCACCACTGGTGAGATGAAGGTGCCAGGATGGACAGGCAAGGGGTGCTGCCCCTTGAGAGACAAGGCCCCAGTTCCATCATGGAATCAGTGCCAGAGGTGGCAGCGTATGAGGGAAATGGACCCCTACTGCAGATGCTGTGGCTCAGTGGGCAACCATGGTGGGTGTGGGAGGGGGATCCCTGGAGCTGGGATGAAGGGAGGCACCCTGGGCAGGCACACTGAGATCTCTCGGGGAGCAGGGGGAGGTGCAGATTCCCACCAGAGCAGCAAGAGGGGTGCACAGTGTGTCCATGGTGTGGCCTGGTACCTATCCAGGTAACCAGTCCCCAATCCCAACTCCTGCCACTGACTCACCGAAATGAGGAAGAAGACCATGCAGCTGAGAGAGAATCCACTGGCATAACCCAGATAGCCTGGAAAGAGAGGACAGCACATGGGTGGGCATGGGAGGAGCTATTAGCTGGGCAGTGCTTCACACAGGGCAGAGGCCACTGGGAAATCCCAGCACCCTACCCTCCAAGGAGCTTGACTATGACTCTGGAGGCCTGTCCCCAGTTGGTGGGACTCACCAGCCCACCCTGGAGACAGCCTCTGCCGTGGCTGATGTGGGTGGTAAGGGAGTTGTGGCCAACAGGCAGCAGTCTCTGGGGTGGGACGGTGAGACAGTTGGACAACCCCATGGGCACAGGGCTTGGATGGCTATTTCATGGGTGTCAGGGAGATCCAAGATGGCTGGGGAGCAACTCAGAGCTGATATGGGGAGGGGGCACAGTTGCCTGCTGGGGTGAAGCAGGGCTGTTATGATGTCATCCCTTTGGGGCCTTGACCCCTCCTACATGGGGTAGAGGATGGCCCCCTTGGCTGGCAAAGGGGCACCAGGTCCTGCTTTCCTGCTCCCTGTCATGCCTTGCTCCCTATCCACTGTGGCAGCTCTGTGCACCCCACTTGCCACACAAAACATCATCCCTTGGCCAGTTCCCTGGGGGATACTTTCTCCTCATCCTACTGCTGGGATGGGCCCATGCACGGGGCAACTTACCGAGTTGCTTCATGAGGGCCAGAGGCAGAATGATGGTGACAGAGACAAGGATCACCAGGTAGTTCCCGTTCATGTACCAGTCCCTGGAAACAGAAACAGGCTGGGTTACACCTCTGCTGCACTTGGAGGCCAGGAAAGAGGGGACCCCAGTGCAGCGGCTGGCAGGAGAGAGCGGCAGGACAAGTGGGGACCCCGTTGCAGTGCCAGGAGCAGCAGGAGAAAGGGTAGTATGTGGCCCCCCACACTGCTGGGGCTGGGGATCCCTGGCAGTAAAATCAAGGTTCACACTTGCGCCTTCCTCAGGCCTCTGACGCGGCACTGGTACCCACATCAGCGCTAGCTGTTCTTGGGCCCAGCTGGCTTGCTCAGAGGGAGCACCTGATGCAGTGCATGACCTCCAGCCCCTTTCACAGACCCTAGTGCCTATGCAGGATTCAATCTGACACTGCAGGCTCTGGGGAGAGCTAGTCTGCTTGAGAAACCAGCAGAGGCCCCACATTCCCAGCCCCTCCCTGCCTCTCCTCCCTTGGGAAGGCCCTAGCCTGCAGCTTCTTCTCAAGCCACAATCCCCATCCTACTCCCCTTTCTGAAGCTGCCAAGCTCAGCAGGGCCCAGGGATCGTAACACCTTTGCGCAGGGAACATTACAGCTGTTGAGGGCTTTTGAAAGCCCTTGTCTGGCTCTGACATGCCTGGAGCTCAGCACTAGTCTCCCCATGTTTCTCAGGACAGCAGTCTCTGCAGGAAAGCCTCTGGGGGTGGTTTCAGAAGCGAGTGTGTCCATCTGCATGTCCTGGATGGCCACATCCTCAGACCCTGTCCTGCATATCTATCTCATCCCCATCAGTCAGGTGTCAGTCAGAGCACTCCCCAGAGAGTTAATCCTTTGCAGACCAGCACCTCTGACTCTCCAGAGCCACCCCCCCTACTCCAAACAAGGCACGTGTGAGCCCAGCACAGAGTCTTCACAGGCCTCCAGAAAGGTTGTTCTGAAGGGGAAACAAGGAAGCAGGGATTGGAAGTTCACTCTGGTTTAATCCTGTGCCGAAGGTTTATTCAGTACTGGCATCCATCTAAAATAGTAGTGACTTAATGCCGCTAAATCCAAATGATGAGCTGACTGGCCAGAAGCCAGATCTGCAGCTGCTGCGGTGACATTAAGCAGCATAGAACTGCTGGGAGGAGGGGGTGGGGAGGGGGCCATGGAGAAAATGCACAGGCAATAAGGAGGAAGAGAGGAAATCACTAAGGATTGTGGCTACAACAGATGGGGGAGGAAAGCGCACAGACTGATCCCTGCTGTTACTTTTGCTGTCACCTTCTTCCTGGCTAGGGGGCCTGGGTTTCAGAGCTAAGGCACTGGGTTGGGATGCAGGAGATTTGGGTGCAACTCCAGGCTGGGCAGCTGACTCACTGGGTGAGCAGTGTGGCAGAAATGCCACTGTCGGTGCCCCTCTCCAGAGACCTGTCTCTGCCAGCCTGAGAGGCTGCTGTTGAATCCCTCAGGGCGGGGATCTCCCACCTTGTCTACATGACAAAAGCCTGGTGCCTGAATGCTCTGGTCACCTGGGCAGGGGGGGGAAAGGCCCGGCCCTGCGCATGGGCCCAGGTAGCCAGGGATGCTTGGTAGATTGGTCGGCTTGTGGCCAGTACTGGCAGCTTTGATTGGACCGGGCTGCTGAGGTCAGAGAGGTTATTTAAGGGCCTGGGCCAGGAAGAAGGGCAGCCATTAGCCATGCAGTCATCTGAAACTGGCTCTCTCCTTGTCACCGCATGCTCCAAGAGTGCCCTGCCTCCAGAGGAAACTCCAACCACCTCTGGATGATGCGAGTGAGTAAGCTACTCAAGATCAGGAGAGATATTTAGCTTCAGTAACTCAGATGCGTGTTAAAACGGCTACCATAGCCACTCTAGTTTGCTCTATGGGATTCCTTTGATATTCCTCTAATATTTCTATGATATTGCTCTACCTTTTACCCTGTTTCCGCCCTACCCCCTGTAATCAATAAAGTTCTCCCTTGTGACTGGTGTGGGAGACTTATTGAGGGGTGGCTCTAAATTATGCCTAGGAGGGCCCTTAGGTCTGCGGACTAAGGGAGACTTTTTCTAATAAGCCCCTGACTTGGAGAAGTGCCCCAAGTGTCTGTATTGGGTCTAGTACCCATTGGACGATCAGGCCTGTGTTCTCCAAGGTGCGCAGAGCCAGAATTGAGTCCAGAGCCTTGGATGGTGGCAGCAGGAACCCCAGGCTAGCGGGTGTGCTCCAGGGAAGGGGTCGGCCGGACGGGAGGCACCCCAGGGAGGCACTCGGAGCCTGGAAGGTGGTCGGGCGCAGGGAGTTGGGCGGCTCAACGCAGGAGCGCCCCCTACTGGCCCGCCACAAGCTGGTTTCCTAAGGGCATTACTACTGGCTCTGGGTGCATGCCACCACTGAGTCTCAGTGTGGGTGCGGGGGGACTATTGCTGTGCCTCAGTTCCCCCTTAATAACACTGACCTTGGGTGAAGTAGCTTAGGACTGTGAGATGTCTGGCTCCTGCAGTGACAGATCCAGCAACAGCAGGGGGAGGGCAGTTGCACAGAGGACAGGGGGGCACCAACCTGTCTCTGAATAACCAGGAAGAGATGGAACCACTGAGACTGAGGAAGATTTCATCCCCAACAGTCAACGCACCCTTTGGGGTGTTTTTCTGGGGAAAGCTCCTGAGCCAGAGGGACTAATCATGGAGTCTCTGCAGAGTTGGGACTCAGCTCCTTGGGGGATTGCTCTCCACTGAGTAGAAAGCTGATGCTGGGTGTCAGGGGCTGCACAACAGGACAGGTGATCCCCTATGCCTAGGAAGCCTGTGCCTGCTCAGACTAGCAGGTGGGCAAAGGAGGCTCAAGTTGCCACTCATTGGGCCAGGGCTGACAAGAGTGGGAGATTTGGAGCCTGCAGGAAACAGCAACGCTGGGCAGGACAGAAGTTCCCGGGCTCAGGGAGCTGATCAGTCTAATCTCTAATGGCCAACAGTCCCTATGCAAACAGCAGCACCAGAAGCACTGGGATAGTGGAGGGCTGCGGGTCAGGACTGAACTGTGGTGAGGCAGGAGACTGCCCACACAGTACCCACCCCACCTACCCCTCCCCTGCATCCCTGTCTCTCATCCTCATCCCCCCCCACACCTCCGCCCCGCTGGTGTCTGACTGTCAATTCAGGCCTCAAGTGCTGGTGCATCATGCAGAGTAATGAGAGCCTGGGGGTTTCTTAGTCCCTGGGTTGGCTGGGGGGGGCAGAAGGGAATGCTTCAGTGAGGGATCTGGCAGGGAAAGTGTGCCTTGCCAGAAGAGGAATGAACTGGTTTGGCCCAGCCATCACCAAGGGAAGGGCAGGAGCTGGACCACACTTCAGATTTGACAATATACAGGTAGCTTGACATGGTTGTGGGAGGAGCAGAGTTTTAGCAAGGGGGATGGGAGCCCTGGCACCAGACAGTGCCCTGATGGCCATGGCAGTGCTAGGTGCGAACTAGATAGTGAGCTGTGCCAGGGGTGCCACCAAGCACTCAGGGCCACTGCCCCCCTGCTGGAGCACACCTCCTCCATGATGGATGGGGCCAGGGAAGGGAGTGGTGGTCACACTCTCCCTGGCAGAGAACTAGCAGGCAGCTGTACTCACAGCCTCTCAGACATTGCTTCATTAATGTGCCACTTCCTCCTCCAGTCCCCAGTTCCCCATGCTCCCCCCACCCTTGTAGCTTCACTATGGAATCTAACTATCAGCTGCTGTCTTCCACCCCAGAGGTGGCTGCATGTCAGTGCAGGGTCCTTTGGTAACCAATGCACACAGTGCCTTGGGGCATGGCTTGGAGCAAACACCTTTCCTGAAGTCTCTCCAACCTGGGTTGTTCCCAGCTGGAGCTGGCTGGGACCTTAGGCAGGGGGGAGTGAGCGCAGGCTAGAACTCAGATCTCCCTTGCTGTGTCCCAGACCCTCCCAGTAGCAGTCTGCTCCAGGGTGGTACCCTTCTCCCATGCACCCAACTGATTCAAGCAGGCCCCCCTCCCCCCTGAGTACTGGTGCATTCGCCATGCCCCATTTGTCACCTCCTGAACTTTCTGAGGAGCCCTTGGCTGACTCCTCCTGCTAAATTTATCTGGGTGCAGGTCATGCTGTCCTGAGACACCATGGAATCAGGAGCTGGGCATGGCCCAGCTTGCCATCTGTTTGCAGCAATGGAGCAGGGTCCTAGCTCCCTGGCAGGAGGAGAGCGAGATTTTGGAGGGACTCCACTCCTGACTGCAGCCCAGTGCCCTCTGTGCTATGCTCTGGTTACCCAGCCCTGCTGTCAGCCTGGTTCTCAGACAGGTGAGATGCCCTGAAAGGGGAAACGCTAGCTTGGGGAACCACAGAAACTACAATGGGGTGCCAGAAAGAGGAAGAGTGTGCCTTTCCCTGCACTTGGCAGAGACATATCCCCCTCTCCCCAGCATGCCCAGTGCTGCCTGGCTCCTATCTGTCTTGACACTGCTGGGGAGCCAGGATTCTGGCCTGACCCACCACTGCCCCCCTGCAGGACACAAAGTGGACATGTCTGAGGCATATGCTGCTCTGGACATTAGAAGGGGTTGGCAGAGTCTGTGGCTGGCAAGGGGAAGGGAAGGGAGTGGGGAATAGGGCAGGGGAGGAAGCACTCACGTAGTCTTCTCCTCCAGGTTGAGGAAGGTCTGGATCACCAGAGGCACTTCAGATTTCACAATGTACAAGTAGCTTGACATGGCTGTGGGAAGAGCAGAGCGTGAGCATGGGTCATGGAAGCCCAGACAGTGCCCTGATGGCCATGGCAGTGCCTGATGCTTCCTCGGGAAAGTGGAGAGCCAGACAGTGATCTGTGCCTGGGCTGCTGGATAGCACTCAGCCCTTCCATCTCCCCACCCCAGGAAAGGGCAGTGCTCCTGACTATGACTCCTGGCTGTAGGCTGAAAGGGGTCTGCATGCAATCTGCTGTACAGATCTCATCTGGGTGTCCATTCCCCTCTCACCTCCAATGTTCTGTAGTGTTATTGCCATGGCAGCTGCCAGCTTCCCCGGTGTCCCGAAGGCGCGATAGCCTAGCTGCTCATAGGCTCGGATCCCTGTGGGACAGACACGATCCTCGGTGAGAACAGAGGCAGGGGGCAGGGAGGGGTCTCAGAGCAACTGATATTGGCACTGGAGCAACTAGGTGAGGGACCAGAAACCTAGTCCTGGCAGCACCATCCACAGGGCAGTTGCTAGGGAGTCATGCTGGCACGGGATGTGGGACATGTCAGCATTAGCATCCCCTTCACCCTGCTACAGCCCCAGGCACCTGCAGCATGGATGCTGGTGTGTCCTCCAGGGAAGCCAGTCACAGCTGGTGAATCTGGTGTGACTGATGATCAGTTCGTCCCTGCCTGTCCTCCATGCCCCTGAGACCTCATCTACTGCCTGAAGTCCGAGAGCTACCCGATCTTCCTGGGATCTCAGTCTCATTAACCCACTGCTAAGAGTATCCAGCAGGCCCCAGTTTCCACCATGCTGTGTCTCTGGGTTAGGAGAAGGAACCCCCATGACTAAGGCTGGTTCCGTATTCCTCTTCCCCTATGGTAACAGACAGTAAACACCAAGGAGCATAGTAGCAGAGCTCGTGGGACCTCAGTGCACCCCCCAGCTAGAGGCCCCTAGCAGTGACAATGCACAGCCTCCCCTCTGCTGCACCCTACAGTGGGGTGCCCTTAATACATCTTGCTGAATTGGAGGTGTAGCTATGGGAGGTGGAAGGAGCAATTGCCCTAGGCTGCCATTCGCCGGAGGCACCTGAATGCTCACATCACAGGGAAGGTCCCACAAGGCAGGGCACCCCTGCAGGGCAAGCCCCTTCAGGACTGCACCACCCCCATGATGAATGTATTCCCCGTAGTCTGGCCTCCGGGTGCCCATGTCAGTCACGCCAACCTTGGGCTGGATAAGAAGTGTGCAGAGGACACAGGTATTTTTAACCTCTATGTAGGGTCATCTCTGATCACACACTCTAGGGGAGGAGCCTATGAGCTATTAAAGCACAGGCAAGGGGTGCAGAGAGACAAGCAAAACTGAGAAGCAGAAGGGAACACTCCTCCTGGCTCTGGGATGGTGGGCCCAGAGTTTGTTCCCTGTCCCCCACCAGCTATTTTGCAGGAGGACTTACCCACAATGCCTGAGGACTTCAGCAGCAGGTGGATGGAATAGCTGGAGAGCAAGGCCACTGCAGTCAGGAGGAAGCTGCAATGAGAAGGGGAGGTGGGTGGAGCCAGCAGCAGGGTCTGAGGAGGCCACAGCAGGGCAGATGGAGGGCTCAGCAGCTCCAGAACCTTAGGGAGCCCTGGGGGGTTTCCAAGGGTTGGATTTTCCAAGGCACGGAGCAGCTGCCCCCTTCCCCCCCATGATTTGGAAGGGCAACCCTGCATGCAAATCAATGCTCCAATCCTTGGTTGCTCCTTCACCAGTTTCCCCTTCAGGAAGAGGTGCAGGACTATGTTTATAGATATTCCATAAAAAAACAAGGCTAAAAACACCTGTCTGTAAAGTCTGTAAAAAAATGGAGCCATCTAAGCAATCAAGAGCTTGGTAGATAGAGCAGAACAGAGCAGCACTACCCGGTGCTTGAGCAGGACTGTAGCACCCTGCAGGAAGTATAGCCCTCTCCCCTCCACCCATGTGCTGCTGTATCCTGTTGCCTGCCTGTATGTAACACTGCTGGGTTGCAGTTAGGCAGACAGTAGTCCTTCTTTGTGAATCCATGATGGGACAGGGGCCAGTGAGGGTAAACCAGCGGGGTGAACCGGTGAGGGCAATAAGATACAGGGTGTAGCCAGCAGCTTCAGGGCATGAGGTAGTAGGGAACCCTTGGGTTAGGGGCAGCACAGTGTAAAACCATTGCTGCAATCAAGCAGGTTTGCCAACCCAAAAACATTTTTTACTGATAATCTGCAAACTTTTTACTAACAACCAAACTTTTTTACTATGGTTGGTGCTAAACCCCTACATTTGAACCCAGTCCTTGTCCAGGGCCTGGCAAAAGGATTACATTTGCATTAGGTAAAACATAAAACATGTCAGTAAAAACATTTGGTTGTCAGTAAAAAGTTTTCAGATTCTCAGTGAAAACATTTGTCTTGGGTTGGCAACCTGGGGTGTTAGTGACATGGGAACAGCCAGAAGTAAAGGGCCCAGCTTGCCCCTCATGCCAGAGTAAACTACAACCCACCACTCTTCCCTAGCCCCAGCCAGCCCAGCCCAGCCCACCGCAGGTCTCATGGACAGAGAGCAGTCTGTGCTGACAAGAGGGTCTTCACCTACACTCAGTGCTAGAAAAGAGAGCAGCAAATCTTCTGACTCATCAGCATTGGGAAGTCTACTAAATAATTGGTACCAGTGAAACTGCTGGCTAATCAGAATCTGAATCTCTTGACTGAACATTGTCAAAGAATCAGCTAATCACATTTTGGTTCCTGGGCCCTACCCACATCCTTGGTGTGATGGAAGACAGTGGGGGCAGGGAGTTTGTTTTGGAAGTGTTTATTTGCCCTATACCAGGGGTTTTCAACCTTTTTTTTAACAAGTGTACCCCTTCTGTCTCAAAGTTTTAGCTCATGTACCCCTTTATATTTTGTTCTTGTTTTAAATGTTATCAATTATGTGATATAAGGCAGGCTTCACTAATTAATATTAAATGCATTATTAATATATGCATTAAATATATATATCATAGTTCGGCTGGTAAGTCTGTTATGAGGGAAGGGGCGTGGGGTGGCGGGCAGATCGAGGACCCCGAAGTGAAGGATGGAGTGGGGCTGAGGCAGGGGCAGGCACTGCCCAACCAGGGCGGGGTGCAGGATGGAGCTGTGAGCAGCTTATCCAGGAGGTGTGGGGTCGGGGTGACTCCCACCGCTACACACACCTTGGGAGGGCATGGGAAGTGTGTGCCCCCAGATCTGCACATGGGGCAAGGGTGGGCTGTCACTGTGAGCTGGAGCTGGGGCAGCACTGGGCTCTTCCTGGCAAGGGGGTTGGGCCAGGCCTGCGCTCGGGGTGGGCAGCAGTAGTGGTGAGAAGGGAACTATGGGGGTCATGGCTACAGCCACCCCAAAATTCATCATAGCCCCTGCTCCCAGTGCCACGGCTGGCTCCCACCCTGAGCACAACCCCATCCCAACCCCCCCCGCCGGGAAGAGCCTGGCACCACCCCAGCCCACAGTGGCAGCCTGCCCTTGCCCATGCACAGATCCGGGGCACACGCTCCCATGCCCTCCCAGGGTGTGTGCAGTGTTGGGGGCTGTCCCTTCCCCACACCTTCCATCCCTCGCTCTGCCCTGGCAGCTCCATCCCCCGCTCCACCCTGGCTGTGCAGTGCCTACCCCTGCCCCACCCCCTCCCTCACCATGGGGGCCTCGATCCGCCCCCAGCCCTCATGCCCCTTCCCTCACAATAGACTTACCAGCTGGACCTTGCTGCTCTCCACACTGCGGGGTTGCACTCCTGGCCACCTGCATGCTGCGCTGCGGCTGCATGCACGTACGGGGCTTTTATCGGCCATATCAGCCAAAAAAAGCCAACTGCCGATACAATCAATTTTCCTTATATTGGTGCACCTCTAGTAATTTTTTCTCACTCATTCTGCGTATCCCCTACAACGTTTTTAAATACTCCTAGGGGTACGCACACCCCCGGTGTGCGTAACTTGGTAACCCAGACCTAACTTGGTCCAACTTACACCAGTGGAGTTTTTTACTGGTATAAAAGTGATTCATCTATCCAGGCCCACTAAAAATTCAACTTCTTGCCTCTTCATTGCTCCGTGATCTCCCAGGACCGGGGTGCTCTTTCTGGGTTGCATATGGCGGTCACAGGAGGAGCTGCTCCTCTATGTTGCTTCCCAGTCAGCTCCTCAAACCAGTCTGTGGCTTTGCTCCTAACCTCCCAAGCGAAGAATGGACAAAGTGCCCAGCTATATCAAAGACTGAGTTATCTGTGTGCCATTGTGGCAGGCTGCTCCTCAGGGACAATGAAGTCCTGGGTTGAAGGAATCCAGATGTGGGGCAAACTGAGATCAGACAAACCTCCCTCTCCACCAATGCCCATTCATCATCATCAGAACTCTCGCAGCTGACACCTAGTTCTCCACAATAAACCCCTCCCCATCACCCACTCAGGAACATCCTGTGTGAAATTAAATCTGTTGTGGACAATGGGAATTAACATAAAAAAACAAAGGAAAAATATCAAATCTGCAAACCTTACCCCCAGCAGAATTCTGGCCCCATAAAGGGATCACCGCTAGAGACACCATGACAACCACTAGGTCTTTGGATCTTGCTATTCATATTACATGGAAGGTGTGCAGATGCTCTGGTGAATGGCAGCAGGGTAAAACCTGGAGGAAGGGTGCTCCAGGATGGTGGTGGTGTGAGGTTGTCCCAGCTGTCTTCCCTCCCTGTTCCCAACAAGAATGAAGGCATTGTTGCTTTGAGATGTCATTAGCCACAGGGATATTTGTTTGTTCTCCTGCATGTTGTTCTCCTGTTTATGCTCATTCCACATCCCAGCTCTCCATGTTTGCTTTGGAACAGCCCCAGTTTCCTCTGGGTCCAACAGAGCACTCAAGGCTTTGTCAAAGGAACTGCAGGCCACGGGGAAAGGGTCCCCCCCACTGCGATGGAGTCATTGATGGGCTCCACATTAGCAGCTGCTCTGGTAGGAGAGCTGAGCTACAGAGGGAGGTTACAACCCCGTGAGCCAGAACAATCTGCCCTGCAGTTTCCTGAAGAATCCTGTAGCCTTTATCAACATGAGGATCTGCCAAACTCTCACTATGATGTAGGGGATCATGAGGTTAAACAGCCCCCAAACAGCCAACATATGCACCCACATGGGCATTGCAGTGATCACAGGATGTTACATCGTTGTCTGATAATGGGTCACCTCCCCCAGCACAGTCCAGCTCTCAGTAACCTGGGGACCCTTGTGCTTCAGGGTGACAGCCATGGAAATCAGGTCCAGTACTCTGACAGCAAGATCGCTCCTGAGGCCTCTGTTGATGTGCATATAATCAGTGCTAGGGAAAGCAGCACAAGGAGCTTATAGCTTTTATATTGGGAGGATACAGAAGACATGCTGGGTTGAAAGAGATGCAGCAGTGAGAGGTTGGCTCTGAGCTCTCATACTTCCATGGGCATTGACAGTGTACTGCAAAATTCTCCACAGGGCACTGTGCTAGACACTGGCATTTAGCTGAGTGTGGTGAGGATGTCCCACTCTGACACCATGGAAGTACTGGCAGTTGGAAGCTGACAAATATTTGGCATTGAAACTTCCCAGTATGGACCTGGCTTCAGGCCATAGAACAAGCTCTTAAGGGAAGTGGTGAGAACCTGGGGTTTTTAAACAGCAGATGGGACAAATCAGCTGCAAAATAACTGGTTCTGGTGAGCTTGAGTGGAGGTGGAGGAAGGGCAATCAACAAGGGGGAAAGACTACTCCACCTCTTGTATGATGTACTCAGTGCCAACCCCTTGACTTTAGGACAGTTGGTAGCTCTTGGGGGAGCCTGCAGTTGGTAAACCAGCATAATGATGTGCCTCACTGGACATGGAAAGACAAACACATACCCTGCAGTAACTTAATATCATTTTTGTATAATAATGTACACTACATCAGGATCAGGACTGGCACATGAGAAGCTGCTCTGGGGTAGCTCACATAGTAGGTGATTGTTACTGTGCCTTGCTAATCGGCAGTGGTAGAGAAGGTAACGACCTGTTTGCCATCTCCAGAAGGCTTTCCCAGGATAGATGTATACAGACAGACCTAACTTGGTCCAACTTACACCAGTGCAGTTTTTTACTGGTATAATAGTGATTCATCTATCCAGGCCCACTAAAAAAAACCTGTGTCTGCTTTTACAGTGCTATAGAGAAATGCTTACAAGGAAGATTAGGAGCAGGGGTTGGCAACATTTTTAGGCCAAGTGCCAAAAAACCTTGCAACCTGGACTTCAAAAGTGTTGGTGTTATGGGGCAGCCAGAGGGGGAGCCGTGAGGGCCCCAATCCTTATCCTGGCAGCTCAGCCCTGGTGGTCCCTTCCCCACCATGCTCACTGAGGTATGTGTGCCGCTGCCACTGGCACTGAGTCTAGCCAGGACTCCAGACCGCTTCCTGCTGGTAGCAGCCCAACTCTGGGCAGGCCCCTGCTGGCTGCCATGGAGCCTGGACTGCTCACAGCGGGCAGCTGTGAGCCTGCAAGTGACTGCACCGGGGTTTGGAGCCTTAGCCCAGTTTGTCAGCAATGGCTGCATGCACACCTCGGGGCGCACAGTGGAGAAGGGGCTAGGGGCAGTGCAACCAACCTCAACTGACCTGGAGTTTCTGCCCAACCCCACTTTGCCCCCTTCAGTCTGATGCTCCATAGTGTTACTTCACTGACCCAGGCACACCTCCTGGACTGAACATGTGGCAAAGATAAGCCCTGAGGCATGGAGATGGCATAGCCCTGAGCCCACCCACGCAGGCTGTTGAGGGCAGCAGATCCTTCTGCCAGGCCTGCAGCTGGCAGGAGGCAACACCTGCAGCCACCCCTGCCTCCCATGCAGGGGATCCCAGGCCGCATCGCTCCTGCCCTGCCCTTTCTCACTTACCCGTGCTGCTGCCCCAGTGTGATGACATATGGCACATCCAGCTCTGGACCACATACCCAAGGTGATGCAGTCGAACATGCCACACTCCTTGTAGATGCCCAGCTCCTCCATGCCATGCTCCTCTCCCGGTCATGTGCCCCAAGGTACATGTGCAACTGCCACTGCCATGGAGCCCAGCCAGGTCTCTGGAGCCTGGTACAGCTGTTTGCAGTCTCCTGGCTGCCTGCCACAGCTGGTCCAGGCTCTGGCCAGCTGCTGCCTGCCACAGAGCCTACGCTGCTTGCAGCAGGGCATGCAGCCCCCAGCCACCTGCTGCAAGCAGCCCGGGCTCCATGGCTGGCAGCAGCTGCCCAGAGCCCAGGTCAGCTGTAGCCTGCTGAGCAAAATGGCCCTGGGTGCCATGCTCTGCCACAAGTGCCGGGGGTTGCTGACCCCTGATCCCACCTATGAATGTGAGCAAAATACATTGAGGGCCACTGAAGTAGATAAAAGAGCACATCGGGACTCCAAACCCAGTAGTACTTGTCCGGGGTAAGAGAAGATGGTGGCAACACACAGACGCTGGGGAGCTTGGACACCAGGGTTCTATCCCTGGTTGTGTTGAAGACCTGCCAAGTGCCAGCAGAGAAGTCATTTACATGCTTGCCTCAGTTCCCGCTCTGTAAAACAGAGAGGGTGATAGTGGTAACAGCATCCAGGAAGGCCAGTGCCTGTCATGTGACAGGGATTATTTGAGATAATACCATAGGTCATATGACCTAGGCCAGAACTAGGGATGCATGTTTTCTATTCTCCCTCCACCAAGATGATGGGGCCTGAGCAACCTACCCAGTGCTACGTCTTTACCTCCAAAACAGCCCTTCCAGGGAAAGGGAGGTTCTGACCTTTCCATTATGCCGATGGGAGATGGAAGCAAGAGAGATTCCCACACAAAGCCTGAAACCACATCAAGATTTGAACCTGAGCCCTAAAACAGCACCTTAACCGTCCCGTCCTTCTTAGCCTTTGGGTCTCCAAGCTCGTAAAGAGTGTCAGGGCTTATGTTGTCACACCCTGCGCTGTCCCCCCATCCTGTGCTCCCTCCCTCCCCTCCCAACTCTCCCTCCCTTCCTGGCTTGTGTATTTAATCACCCTCTCCATTTTACACACTGCTTGCTCTATTCATGTCCTTTCATTGCATCTGATGAAGTGAGTTTGGCTCACAAAAGCTTGTGCTATACATATCTATGTACTCTGGTTAGCTTATAAGATGCAAATCTACCCTGCCTTTTACTAAACCCAAATTCAGCCAAACCCAGTAACACCCTTGTACTCTTTAGGCAACTTCACTGTCATTCATTTTTTAATAAAATACACACATCTTCTATCATCAGCTTTCCATCACAACCTTAAACCTCATAAAGACACCCATGCACCCAATACAATAAACACACCCGCTCCCCATTTTCACAGGGAAGCAAGTCCTTTTATCTAACCTGTGATTCTCAGTCTGTTCCAGTGTCTCTTGTTTTTGTACTGGCCCTTCCTAACAGATTTTCTGCTGCTTTTACTTTCGTGGGCTGGCGATGGCACTCTGTGCCTAACTGTTTGTTGGGGACGTGTTATTTTCCTCTGGATCTATTTTTGTCCTGGTTTTACTGTCTTGTAAAAATACCTTCTTATTAATAAAGAGGACAAAAAATAAACTAAAACAAACACCAGACACCTGGGTTCCACTGTGATGTTGAAATAAGCCACGTCCTACCACGCTGCATATCTAATCAGTTACCCGGACACAGTGTCAGACCTTCAGAGGAACAGAATCAACATCACGTAAGTCTTATCAGTGATGCTGAAATACAGCCAGGGAGAGGTTAGAACAGTTGTTAAAGAGTCAGAAAGGTGTGCTTCCCCTCTCATATGCTGTTGGTGTATATCAGGAATGGAGCCAGGAGGTAAATCCAGCTGCTGCCCCATAGCATTTTTTGGGAGTTGATCAAATGCAGCAGTCCTGGGGTTGTTAATAGGATGCAGGAAGTAGAACTGAGCAAGCTGGGTCCAATCATTCTGCTGAGCAAAATATGAAGCAACAGACTCAGCAGGGGGAAGACAAAAAACAACCTTGCTGGCAGCTGATGATTATTCCCATTCAGCTCCAAAAGGGCACGATCAGAATGAGTTTGGTTGGTGATCTGGAGTGTATTCCCACTTTTTATGTTCACTGGCTGGGCTGGTGTAGACAAGTCCCTGCCCACTCCAGGCCTTAGTTAACCTTTCTGAGCCCCTTCACACTAAAAACTAGGATGCCCCCAGGCTGGTACTGCCAGCTAGAGCATTTCTAGGGTAGGAGTTTGGTACAGTTACATTAGCCAGCCTCCCCAACCCATCCCCTAAGAGAGACTGGGCCGGTGCATCACTGCAAGCAGCCTGCAAAGCCCAGTCCTGATGCTGCCATGGGACTTGCTCTGATCTCCACCAACAAAGAAGATTTCTGCAGCCCACATACCACAGCACTGGGCACATGATAATAAGATCATATTCCTCCTATCCACATAGTACCTCCCACTCTATCCTATCCAAGGCCAGCCACACACATCAAAGATCACCAACCCATGCCCTGCCTCACGAACACCACCCAGCCATCTTCATTCGTCTGATCCAGCTGCCCACTCATTACCATCCTACCCAATACTACCCATGTTTACCTTGCCTACTCACTTTGCCATGCCAGCACTAGCCTCTCCAAGGCCACCTTATCGTTTCCATTCCATTCTGCTCTCCTTGCTGTGAGAATGATGGTCCTGGAAGCCCATATTGACCCACTGAGTAGTGCATGGTAGCCCAGTGCCCAGGGGCATTAGGTGACCTTTTCAGTATATATCCATGTGCCATGAAACCAGACATCTGAAGTGAGCTGCAGCTGTAATGTCTCCAGTCACGTAGTAAAAAGGATTGCCATAATGCCCAGGTCTATGCTAAGCATGCGGTTTCTGCTCCCAAATCCAGGCTTTCCTCTTCCTCCTTCCTTGGTACAGGGCCTGATAGTAGGTAGGCTGTAGGCTAATGTTAGCTTTGAAGAGGGATACTTCTGAGGTAGCACACAAGAGCCATTAACATTTACAAAGGCTTCTGGGGCTGATGGTTGGCACTGCTCCAAATGACAGAGTGGGGAAGAAATAGGTGGGAGACACATAACTTAGCCCAGCAGGATGGAAGTGGCTGCATGGAGAGCAAGGCCCATTTGCCTGAAGGACTGTTTCTGGGGAAGGGTGGGAGCCCCATGGGCACAGGGAGGTGGCAGGTTTTAAAACATATGCAGCAGGAAGCAGTGCCATGGTAGAAGGCTTGTATGGTATTTGAGCCACTACAGTGGGATGCAGGAGATCCAGGTTCATCTCTCAGCTCATCTACAGACTCTCTGAATAGCCGTGGTCATATCCCTTTGGGATTCCATCACATCTGTACAATAGACTTAATATTCCTCCCTCTTGCCTCTATGTCCTGTAAACTCCCTGGGGAGGGCACCATGTCTCACTGTGCCCAGCATCCTAGTGCCTACCCTCAGGAAGATCCTAGTTGCAGTGCAAATAAACCACTACCAGGAGGTGTCTTGAGTGGTTCATTCCTGGGTCATTCTGTCCCTGCAGCTGCACCTGCCAGAGCTGCTCACAGCCAATAGGTTCCTCTGAAGCTGCCTGGGCCTCCGAATAAACTCAGCCCCTGGCTGCTTTGTTTGGACAGTAGCGTGAGGCACTCCTCCCTGCTGGATGGGGCCCTTGAGATGGAAAACAAACCAGGGCAAAGGCAGCACCTGCTGACAGCTGCTGCTCTCCGAGCCTCCCAACAGCACGGAGAGGAAGGTTTAATGGAGCAGCGCCTCATTAGGGCTGGAGCTTAATGAGGACACAGAAGGGGGAGGTCACCCCCCTAGCAGCTCTTTTGACCCCACATGGCAGCACACAAACCTCCCCACTTCCCAAGCAAGACTGCAGGCTCCAAAGCTCCCCAGGCAGCCTGGCACTCACAGGCAGCTTCAGCCTCCATCACGTGATTTGCAGTACTAGAGTCTTTTCCCAGCTCCCAGCTCAGCTGCGCAAAGCAGGACACTTCCTCCTTGTCCAATGCCAAAGATAACACCCACCGGCACACATGGGATCAGAGCCCCAGGGACCAAAAATGCTGCTACAAGGAACTCAGCACATCCCTGCCCCTGGGGCTCAGTATCATCAGCACTGTTGGGCACTCAGGCCTGTTCCCCATTGTTGTCCACGTTTCTCTGCCCTAAGATATGCAGCCATTTCCTCTTTGTTTTACAGCCATTCCTGGGAAGCTTCTTTTGACCTCTCTCCAGCTCCCTGAGGCTAGAACTCCTAGAGGTGCATGGTTCTTCCTTGCGCCAGTCAGCGCTGCCCCTCTCCCCATCTCTCCACCCTGGCTGAGGGGCTGGGGGTCCAGGAAGGCGAAGAAGCCTGGCTGACTCTGCACTGCATGCAAAGTTCACAGTCCCCCCCTACCCTCCACCCCAGGAGGCACTGCTATGCCCTGTGCCTTACTGCTGCCACCCACGGATCCAAGACACAGGACCTCTAGTCTCTTTCTGCCCACCCAGCCATCACCTGCCTCCACCCCCAGTCCTGCCTGGTATGGCCATGGCAGGGTGCCAAGCAGTGGGAAGAGTCCAACTGCTTTCTTTGTGAATGTAGGTACACAGCCCTTGCCCATGCCAGGGGGTCACTAGCAGCCCAACCAGGCCCTGAGATTGTGGAAGGACAGCTAGGGGTGGAATGGAGTCCCCCCCAACACACATATATCACTCAGCTACACCCTATGCCTCCCTGGCTGCAGGCACAATACAAGATACTCAGCTGCCTTAGGAGACAGGCAGCATCACCCTGGCATCTAGGAGTGACACAGTCTGTAATGTACTAACCCTCCTAACCCCACTCTGCGTTAGGGTAATCCCATCCCCATTATTGTAAGGGATCTGGGGTGTGAAGGGGCTGAGTGACTCTTCCAAGGCCATACAGTCAGTCTGCGGCGGGGCCAGGAATGGAACCCGGTGTCACATGACCCCACCTAGTGTCCTGACCACTGTGACCTGGCTTCAAGACGAATGAATGCCAAGCTGCAGGGAGGTACTCACAGAATCACAGAATATTGAGGCTGGAAGGGCCTTTTCAAGGCCATCGAGTCCAATCCCTTGCTCAAGGCAAGGTTATTCCTATCTCAACCATCCTGAACATGTACTTGTCCAACCTGTTCTTAAAACTTCATGACCAACCCTCACGCAAGGCCCAAGAACATCAAAACATCCAGCCTGCCATAGGTAAAGGAGGGAGACGAGGGTACTGTCAATGTCCTGCCACTGCAAAGGAGAACTAACTTTCACATACACTCAAGAGATCCAAGAAGATCCATGCCCCCCTGCTACAAGGAAGACAAAACCCCACTGCCTAGACCATAGGCAAAAGTTCCTTCCTGCCCTCAAAGTGATCAGTTTGACGTAGAGTGGGGGAGCAACGTCCTGTAGCCAGGAACCTCGTTTTTCAAATCCTAGCAGGAACACTGGCACACCCCAATCAAAATCCCCAGGTTTGGCTGCAGCCAGCACCCAGGGCTTCCGGAATTTGGGAGGAAGGTGAAAAACCCTGCTGGAAGGTAGGGCTAGGATTCATAGTGACCACAGCATTCTCGCAGGCAAGCTAAGGAAATACGGGCTGGATGAATGGACTGTAAGGTGGATAGGAAAGTGGCTGGAGCATCGGGCTCAGAGGGTAGTAATCAATGGCTCAATATTTAGTTAGCAGCCAGTATCAAGTGGAGTGCCCCAGGGGTTGGTCCGAGGGCTGGTTTTGTTCAATGTCTTCATCAACAACCTGGAAGATGGCACAGAGTGCACCCTCAGCAAGTTTGCAGAAGACATGAAGCTGGTGGGAGTAGTAGATATGCTGGAGGGCTAGGATTCAGAGTGACCCAGGCAAATCAGAGGACTGGGCCAAAAGAAATCTCATGAGGTTCAACAAGGACAAGTGCAGTCCTGCATTTAGGACAGAACAATCCCATACACCAGTACGTGCTGGGGACTGATTGCCTAAGCAGCAACTCTTCAGAAAAGGATCTGGGGGTTACAGTGGACAATAAACTGAATATGAGCCAACAGTGTGCCTCGTTACAAAGAAGGCTAACAACATACTGGGCTGCATTGGTAGGAGTGTTGCCAGCCAGTCAAGGGAAGTGATTATTACCCTTTATTCAGCACTGGTGAGGCCACATCTGGAGTACTGTGTTCAGTTTTGTGACCTGCACTACAGAAAGGATATGGGCAAATTGGAGAGGGTCCTGTGGGGGGCAACAAAAATGGTGAGGGAGCTGGGGCACATGACTTCTGAGGAAAGACTGAGGGAACCAGGCTTATTTCGTCTAGAGAAGAGGAGACTGAGGGGTGATTTAACCGCAGCCTTCATCTACCTGAAGGGGGGGGGGGGGGGGGTTCAAAAGAAGATGGATCTAAACTGTTCTCAGTGGTGGTAGATGACAGAACAAGAAGCAACAGTCTCAGGTTGCAGCAAGGGAAGGCTGGCTAGATATTAGGAAGAATGTTCTCACTAGGAAGGCAGTAAAACACTGGAGCAAGTTACGCAGAGGGGTTGTAGAATCTCCATCCTTGGAGGTTTTTAAGACCCAGCTACAGAAAGCTTTGGCTGGGATGATTTAGTTGGGGATGGTCCTGCCTTGAGCAGAGGTTTGGACTAGATGACCTCCTAAGGTCCCTTCCAACCCTATTTTTCAAAGTTTCTACGCCAATGAGGTGAGGTGGTCTTTGAACCAGCCTGGACCAGGACAGGCTTACAGGCCTGTAAATCTGAGGCCTGATTTATACAAGTGCATCCAGCTCCCAGTCCAATCCAGACTCTACCCCTTTGGAAATTAGGTCTGTGTTCTCCGATCAGTGAAACACTGAGAAAGAGGCTCTGGGGTCTGCAGAGGCCAGGTGGGCTGGGAAGGACATAGAGAGGCTGTGCTGCTACCCCTTACACTGCACAGCCCCTGCATGAGCTGATGTCCACCCTGCACATGTGCTCAGTAAGAGTCTCTCCCCCTCCAACTCTGTCCCTGCTTCCTAATGGCACCCAGCCAAGATGTGCTTTCTTGCCCTTGCCCTGCCTCCTTATCCCTCTGCCCTGCCACAGCTGGCAGCAGCCTGTGAACCTGGCCAAGCATGCAGCACTCCTGAGCGACTGGCCTTTGCCAGCATGTGGGGAACCCCACAGGGAAGGGCTGAGGATTGCTCTATAATGATTGCCTGGAGTCTGATCCTGGGGCTAGGGAGTGAAGGGGAGCTGCCAACCTGTCACTCCACAGCATCAAGGGGCTTCTCAAACCCAGCAGCAAACAAAGCTGCTGCTGTGAAGATCACCAGGGGTGGAAATGCACCCCTGTGCCCACAGGCAAGCAAGTCCAGGCAGCTCTCAACTCTCAGACATTCTTATCAAGCACCTGGGCACACCCTGTGGAGCGCGGGGATGGGCTCTCATCTGAATGGCTAGAGGGGACAGATCTCCTTGCACCCTGAAGGAACTATGCTTGTGGCAATGTGTGTGTGCATGTGTGTGTGTGTTTATTGAGTTTCTGCATGTGTGTGGGAATGAGCACATGTCTACAGTTGTACCAGGTTGGCAGGTATCCAGGTTGTACCAGGTTGGGTTTGTGAGCATGGATGGAGCATGAGTTTATGTTTGTGGATGGGTCTGTGCATTTTTGTGTCTTTGTACATAGCTGGATTTGTGCATATGTTCATGAGTATGTGTGTGGATGAGCTTGTATGTATAATTGTGCATGACGAGTTGTGTTTGTGCACATCTGGGCTTGTGCATGTGTGTGTCCAAGCCTGGGTTTGTGCACATGGTTGAGTCCATGTGTGTATTTGCACTTTAGTGGATTTGGGTGCGTATACATGTGCACGTACAAGTTCTCGTTTATCCCTAATGAGAAATATGCATGCATTTGTGGGTGTATGGGTATGCTCCTAGTGTGCCTGGCTGGGGCACTCCACTAAAATATTCTCACAAGTGCCTGAATGCAGAGTGCTGTGATGGGCAAAAGACAGCCATTCTGGCCCTGGCTGAGAAAGCCTGTGTCCTAGGTGCAAGAACTGCAGGCTCAGCAGTGCGGCCCACACAAAGGTAGTGCCAGAAAAGGTGGGGGGGAGGGGTGGGGTTGTAGCCTTTCCAACAATATGCTGATTTAGGGCACAAGGGAATAACAGAAAAATGTTTATCAGCTAATCTGTACAGGCACCCCCAACTGGGGCTCTGCTCAGGGCATGGGAATAGAATGAGAGATTCTGAGCACAGGCAGAGGCAAGGGAATGGCATCAGTGTTGTGGAGGGGGACAGTGCCTCTCGGAAGGAGCAGGAGGGAAAGCATGTGCAACCTCCAAGGTACAGAGTCTGAGCTGGGGGAGAGGATGGTACACATTACTGATTTCAGGCAGCCAGTGCTGACTCTGAAAGGTATTGGGGCCACTATTCAAGTCTAATGCATAGATGTTCTTATGCATGTGGGCAGTGGGGTCCCGCAGGGCTCGGTCCTTGGACCGATACTCTTCAATGTCTTCATCAGCGACTTGGATGAGGGAGTGAAGTGTACTCTGTCCAAGTTTGCGGATGACACAAAACTGTGGGGAGAAGTGGACACGCCGGAGGGCGGGGAACAACTACAAGCAGACCTGGACAGGTTGGACATATGGGCAGAAAACAACAGAATGCAATTCAACAAGGAGAAATGCAAAGTGCTGCACCTAGGGAGGAAAAATGTCCAGTATACCTACTGCCTAGGAAATGACCTGCTTGGTGGCACGGAAGCAGAAAGGGATCTTGGAGTCCTAGTGGACTCCAAGATGAACATGAGTCGGCAGTGTGACAAAATCATCAGAAAAGCTAATGGCACTTTATCGTGCATCAGCAGATGCATGACGAACAGATCCAAGGAGGTGATACTTCCCCTCTATTGGGCGCTGGTCAGACTGCAGTTGGAGTACTGCATGCAATTTTGGGTGCTGCACTTCAAGAGGGATGCAGAAAACCTGGAGAGGGTCCAGAGAAGGGCCACTTGTATGGTAAAGGGCTTGTAGGCCAAGACCTGCAAGGAGAGACTAGGGCACCTGGACCTCTTCAGCCTCCGCAAGAGAAGGTTGAGAGGCGACCTTGTGGCTGCCTATGAGTTCATCACGGGGGCACAGAAGGGAATTGGTGAGGTTTTACTCACCAAGGCGCCCCTGGGGGTTACAAGAAATAATGGCCATAAGCTAGCAGAGAGCAGATTTAGACTGGACATTAGGAAGAACTTCTTCACAGTTCGAGTGGCCAAGGTCTGGAATGGGCTCCCAAGGGAGGTGGTGCTCTCCCCTACCCTGGGGGTCTTCAAGAGGAGGTTAGATAGGCATCTAGCTGGGGTCATCTAAACCCAGCACTCTTTCCTGCCTATGCAGGGGGTCGGACTCGATGATCTATTGAGGTCCCTTCTGACCTTAACATCTATGAATCTATGAATCTATAGCCAGCTCAGCACCCACAAGACAGGTAAGCAGAGCTTAGCCTGCATCTGAGTACTCTCTAGCTGCAATAGGCAAAGTGACAGAGTAGTTGTGATATCCTGCTGCAGATCTAGAGGGGCAAGTTCAAGTTTTGCTACACAAGTGAGCACTCTAGTACTGACCACTCTAGCGGACCCAGCTAGAAAAAAGTACCTACCCATGCTGGCTGGGGACTCCAAGGTGGTTGGATCTGATGACAGCTACAGCAGTCCCTTGTGTGCCTTAACTGTTAGCCCAATGGATTGGTGAACTCCGGACCTTCCAACTGGGTGTCTAGCCCTAGCATCTGCCCATTGCCACTGTTCTCTGCATGGGGACAGAAAAGTGCTTGCTTTCATTTTAAAGGTCCTTGCTGCTCTGTGCTCCCACCAGAGAATGTGCCTGACACATTGTGCAAGATCCTTGATTTCTGTGACTGTCTTTAGTTTGCAGGGAAGTTCATTCTACAGCCTCAGGCTAGCCCCTGAGAAAGTGCCAGTTCCCCAAAGATGGGCGTGACACTAACATTTTGCTGTGTAACAGGAACAATCTTCAATCATCTTCATCACAGAGTTTCTGCTAATGGGCTGCAGGAAACCTTGAAGGACTGACACTTGACTACATGTCCTGCAGGAAGTGATACAGGGAGCAGAGGACAGGAGCAATGGTCTCAGAGTAGCCCACTTGCCTGAGGAGTGTTCTGTCCCTGATGAAGCTACCCCAGGGCTGAAGGCTTCACACCTAGGTGTAGTGCACTGCTGCAGGCCAGCTGAGTGGTGCCACAGGTGCGGAAGCCTGATGCTACGTCACTGTCCACCAGGTGAGGATGGAGGTTTCTGGCTGAGTGCAGATGGCAGGGAGTGCCAGTCAAGCATGTTGCTCTGAAATAGCCCCAAGAAATTCCAGAGAAACTATGGGTGAATTCACCAGCCATGGGTGCCCACCTTTGACCCAAGGAGACAGCCTGAAAACTCCTTCAAGTGTTCCCCTCTCTCCACCTGCAGCACTTCTACTTTGCTTGGGTTCATTTTAAACCAGCTTCCTTCACTCATAAGATGCTGTAATCCAAGTCCTGGGCCATCTTGGTACTGGGGATGGCAGCAGGTGGTAACACAGATGCTGCTCTGAGCCATGCTGAGGAGCATGACCACCCTATGTTTTCTGCTGCTGACACACAGCACCATGATGGGCATTTGCTGCCTTTGCCTCCAGCTGGAATCCCATGTCTGGATGATTGTTCTTCAAGGGGCAGGTGTCAGGGCAATGGGTGTTCCCCTCTCTGCCAGTATACTGGCATTGCAAGGGCTCAGGGATAGTACCAGTAGGATCACAGAAAGCTCTGACATACAGCGGGTTGTAAATCCCAGCAGGCACTGCATCCATTCCACAATCTGTCAGAAATCAAGACCGCAATATTTCATGGGCAGCTCAAGCAGCAACTGCCTCCAACACCAAGGCTTGCCCAGACTGGGCCCCAGTCACAAACCTGGATCTGTGTAATTCATATCAAGAGAGCAGGTACAAACCTTCCCCAATATGCCAATGCAGAGTGTGCATAATCTCTGTATGCCAGCCAGCTCACAGTGCACAAATTCACCAGCTGACCAATGCTGAACACATACAAAATTGAGTTCATGTGGCTCCTGGCTTGCAATGCTGAGTATATGCATCTCCCAGTGTGCCAACACTGTGTGTATCTGTCTACTGGCACACAGAACAGTATGCACATGGCCTGTGACATGTCAACACAGAGCACACACCTCTCAGTATGTCAGTACCTACTATATTGCCACACAGTAGCCAAAGCAAATGCCAGGATTCAGACCGATTAATATTATATTAGAGGATTAGAAAGGCTAAATTCAGACTTCAGTCCAGGTGCAATTTTATTATTTCATTAAATCTCCAGAGCAAATTCAACCCTGTGTTATATTCTGGGCATCCCAGGGAGCCAGTGGGTTTGAACAGGGCTGTAGTCAGGGCAGAACTTGATTTTAATTCCCTCTGACCTCTGTAACATGACATAAGTATCTATCCATCCAGCAGGATCCTGCTGGGTCTTAGGTATGGATATATGTAATCTGCTACCCACCTCTGTAGATCACGTCTCCCTCTGCACAGCCATCCATCCAAGTTCTTGATCACTACCCTTGTATCTGAGTTATTTCTGTTCACCTGTTGAACCTGAGCCATCCAAGGTGCAGCCCTGATGAGCTGTGTTGCACCACTCCCCACCACCTGCTTCCCCAGAAGAGAACACAGAGAGCCCCACTTACAGGAAGAGGATGATGCCAGTGTTGGCCATGGCGTAGGCCAGCCCCAGGATCCCGCTGCCCATAATGGCATTGCTGAGGTTAAACACCGACATCCCAAAGGAGGTCTTCCCTTCGAACTGCATGGACAGAACACAGTGGGTCACACATCACAATCAGCCTCGCCCCAGACTGTGAGCATTGGGATACGCCCCTGTGGAATCAATGTACCCCAATTACCTACCGTACTGAAAGAGTGATGGATTCAGTACACCCCTTCTAACTCCCCATGAAGCTAAGTTTTTATACTGTGCCCATCAGCAGAACTCCTGGGCACATTAGCAGTGCCATATTAGCAAACCCCATCCCCAGGCCATTTCCTAAACCATGCTTGTTCTTCCTTCCCAAGACAGCCTGGATTTTAACCTCTAATGCCTCCTCCTCTTCTACTACTTTCTCCCTTCTTCCTCTGTGCTGTTGCTCCCCCTGGTGAATGTGTCAAAGTTTTCCTTCCAGCCCCCTGCCACCCCAGAGGATATGAACTTGCTGCAGGCCTGTCGGGGAATCTCAGCCCTTAAGTCATGCTATGGCTACTTGTGCTTTTGGCTCTGAAGGGCCTGACTGGTGCATCAGCCATGATGGCTGCCAGAGTAATGGAACCAGTCCCTGCCATGGGTACCAGCTGGTGCTCAACCCAGTGCCAAACATGAAAGCACCTGTCCCTTAAGCCAAAGGAGAAACTCCATGGGTTGGGAACAGTAGGATGCTTACAACCTCTATTGGTGCCCACCTTTAAAGTGGTAATATGTCATAGGTACTGAACCACAGGGGGACTCTCACCCAGAGGACCCTGTAAAATCTCTTCACCCATCTGTGCCCCCTAGAATGGGCCCTGAGGGCACATGTGGGGCGGACTGTACTGGAACTGAATTCCTGTGTCTCACTGGAATAGGCTCTGTGTGCAGCCCCAGGGGCGGAAGGACCAGCCCTGGGTCTGTGAGTCTGTCCTCTCACTCTGCACAACAGACTATGCCTCTGCCTGCTTGGGCCTCCTAAGCCTGTCTCCACTCTTGTCACTGCAGCTAAGGGCACTGGGTCTCTGCCTTGCACGGGAGCCAGCATCTCAGCCAGAAGCACAAGCTGCAGCCTCTACCTCCAGTTCTCTCACCCTTGTCCTGACTTACATCTGTGAAGTGGGTTTGCTTCTTGTCGGGGCCATGAGGCAGGAACTCCTCCATCTCTGCCACGGTGGGCTGGTTCTCATCAAACCTGGAACAAGGTGTTAGGGAGAAAACAGATATAAACTGTCTATTGTGATGCCAATGCTTCCCCACCTGCACTCCCAGGTCAGCTGCTTGCTGCCAGGCTGGCCACTGCCCAGGGCCTTCTCCTCAAGACTGTGGGAAGGAAGGGACCAAGCTACTGCAGCTTTTCCATTGTCACAGGGGTGGAAAATTGCATTGGATCTGGATTCCCCCAGCATTGTCCCTTCAGGACATTCCCTACAGAAGGAAAGTAGAGCAGGGTGAGTGACCATGGCACCAACCCTGTGCCCTCCACACAGGAGCAGATGGAAGGCTGCCTCCAGGGTGAGAGAGCACCATGACAGAGAAGGGAAGCCTAGAGAGAAGAAGTGTCCCTATCTGAGTGCACCAGGCAGATCTGGGTTAGGGGCCGCTGCTCAATCTCTGACTCCCAGGAGGTGAGACAGTTGTGCCACAGGGAGGGAAGAGCAGGCGTGAGGACACAGTGCAGGCAGGCCAGATGGAGGGGTCACTGGAGCAGCCAGGCTGGGGTGCCAGCACTTGTGCTGTGAAGAACCTCCCTTACCTCATGTTTGGGAATGTGACACTAGCCCACCATGCTCTGGCCACTAGGACACACTGGGCCCATTTACACATGCGCATTTTACTGCATAGTAACCAAGATTACTGTGCAGCAAATATGGTGACTCATGCCTACTTGAGCATAAATTTGATACCTGCATCATGCAGATATAAAATTTGTGCCCAATTAGTTACTGCGCAGTAATGCACATGTAGACAACTTACTGCGCAGTAACACTGTGTGCGTGGACTGACTTGGGTTTAACTTTAGTCCCAAGTCAGTCCACACACAGTGTTAATGTGCTTTAACACCTGCACATGTAGATGCCAGCCTGTTCCTGCTTACTACACAGTAAATTTAAGCCGGCATAAATGCATGTGTAGACACACCTACTGTGGCACCCACAAGGAAATCTGTACAAATCAGAAGACTAGGGGTTGGGTAGAAGAGTATCAAAACAGCTAGGAGATGGGGTAGGCCGCATTCATCACTCAGCCAAGGGTGGCCCCCTGCCAGCTCTGCAGGAACAAGGCTCTGAGGCCTCCTACATCTCCTGGTCAGGGCATTTTCCCTGATATCTAGCCCCAGTTGCTTTGTTGTGTAATTTTGACAAGGCTGAAAAGCCCAGCAGCGATCACAGCCACATTGCACTTGGTGCTGTATGCCTGCACCTGCCACAATCTCAAAAGACTGAGGCAGGGAGTGAGAAAGATCTTATCCAAGGTCATACAGCATATCGATACCCAGGAACAGAGCCCAGGTGTTCTGGATCCCAATCTAATGTTAAGCACCTGCCATTATCCCTGGTGACTTGGCTTTGCCGCAGGCTCTGTAGCTCTTCTCCATCTTGGAAACAGATTCTTCTTAATCTGGACCAAGGCCACTGTCTGCAAACTGCCCTGCTCAGAGGCCTGCTGCTCTGCTCCTGTTCCCTGAAGCTCTTGCTTGGCCAAGCTGGACATATTTAGCCCCATCTCCTTAAATCACCCTCTCCCTCCTCTTCTCTGAACTCTGAGCCATGTAGCTTCCCCATTTGAAGGTGCCCAGAACTGTACGTAATGTTCTAGCTGCTGTTTTACCAGAACGGAATTATTAGCCCCCTGCTCTGTGGCAAGATGTCCCTACAGTGCAGAATCACATTAGCTATCTTGGCAGCCTGTAGCTGAGCCCTGTGGGGCCTGGCACTGGAACAGCATGGGGGAGGAAGGACTGAGAGGCATTAACAGAACTGGTGAGGGAGGGGCCAAGGGGTTCTATATCAGAATTGAAGGGCATGGCCAGAGCTTTGGGAAGAAGCCAAGGCTGCAACAGTTGGGAACAGAGGGATTCTGACAGAGCTATGCATGAGGAGACCCCAGCAGGTCCAACTTGAGAGACGCAGGAAGGGCTGAAAGGAAAAGGCTGCATAGCACTTGTCCTCCCTATGTTTGGCTCCATTGTTCCCCACGACTGGCAGCAGCAGGATGGAACTTGGCACCTCTGGATCTTAATGTATGAGCCTCTTTAGCTTGCACTCTGGCAGGTCAGGCTGTAGCAGGCTTATAACAGCCACACTGTCCAGGCACAACTAGAAGGGGCAAATCACCACCCTGAAAAATGTAAGTGACATAAAGACTAGACTCCCCTCTCCTAAACAGAGTGGGGCCATGTCTCTGGAGCAGGTGATGTGAGAATATCTCCATCTCTGGGAGTCTCCTGAGTCCAGTCAGAGCAACCCCTGCCCACCCTGCTGTGCTGTGTTTACCTGTCAGAGGGGATGGCTGAGGCATTCATAGCTGCACTGTGTTTCCCATTGGGCACCAGCTCCACCATCTCTGTCTGGATGGGAATCTCTGTGGAGTCCATCTGTGGCAGCAGGCTTGAGATTGAGCTCACTCTCTCTGTCAGTGCTCCGGGCTGGTGGCAGGAGGGGGAGTTGGATTTACTGTAGATTCAGGTTTCAAGCTCTTGGTCTGGAAAGGAAAGAAAGCTGGGTGGGTTCCTGCCCTTCAGAGACCCTGGGGAATGGCACCTTCCCAAGGGGCCAGTCCAGAAGACCACAGCTGGGCTCATCCCCATCCTGTTCCCAGATGGGTGAGGCCTGAAGTGGTAAGCTGGGCTGTACAGCACTGTGATTCCAAACAGAAATTTGTCCAGGCCACAGGCCTGACATTATCCAGACCTACCCAAAATATCCACCTTTGTCCTGACATCCAGATCCAAATGGCACATGTGGAAATGTCAGCAGGGTCACCCAGCAGTCAGCTGGCACCCAGAACCCCTTTCCTTATTTAGATGAGAGCCGAACCAGAATAGTCAGAGGGCCATACACCTCCCTTGGAGTGCTGACTATGGTACACATTAACTGATCTGATCACATCCAGCTGCTAAGGAGATGTTCACTTCACCCTGAAGCCTCCTGAAGGGGGCTTTCCTTTGTAGGAGGCAAGCTCACTGTCTGAGATGGAACAGCTGGAGGGCCAGCTGGTTGATCCATGTGCTGCCCACATCCCAGGCAGCAGGTACATCTCAGTCTGATCTGCCACATTCTGCCACCTACCCCAAAGTGGAGCTGTACAAAGAACAATCAGAGAGTCATCCAAAGCCATGTGCTGAACCCACAAAACAGCTGATTGCTGGATGAAATATTCCCTGATATGTCAGGCAATGACAAGGACATGGATGATTAGGGCTTGATACTAGAGTTATGAGCCAGGGAGGAATCTTGAAAGTGTATCCGATGTTTCATTGACAGTTGTTTCCGCACCTGAGTTAACATTCACCTGAGTTAATGTTTTTACACCTAAGTTAATGTTTTTTAGCCAGAATTAAAAACATTCTGCAGGGCTGTCAAATAGGAGTTACATTACCAAGAGCAGCTAACAGAGGGCAAAATTGCAGAAAAAAAGAACAGTTTGATTAGATTAAGACCATTAAAAAGGAGAGGCTTCCTTTTTAACATCTGTGGAATGAAGAGTTTAGAGAGAATCAGGCAGATTATAATGAGCCATGGAGTCAAGCGATTCCTTCACTGCTGCCTGAACTTTGGGTGGAACAGAAATCAAAGGAGGGTGCAACTGCACCATTGCACCCCCCACATCTGCCCTGATGGTTACTAAGACACATGTGAGACAGGAAAGTCAAGAGCAGGAAGCAGCGATCCAGATGGGGTCACTAGCCAAGGGTTCTGGAGCATGCAGCCATCACTGTAAGGGACTAGGATATGGGCAATCATTGAACTAAAGCCACAAGCCAGGAGACAGCTATGAGGAGACAAGGGTCTGGTTTGGAGTCAGAAGCAATGAGCTGGTGGTCAGGGACCAGAAACTAGCAGCTAGACATAAATTTGGGCTGCAGCTGGGAGCTGACTAAGGCCTAGGAACCAGGAACCAGGAATAAGGAACATGGAACCAGGATACAGGCAAGGGCCAGGAGCCACTTAGAGAGGCATCTATCCTGTTGAGTAGCCTGAGGAGTACTGGAAGGTCATGGCTACTAATATCCAGGCAGCCACACCTAGGTGGGTAATGATAATGACCAAACAGTGAGTAGTTGGGCTACTAGCAGTCAGGCCTACTCTAGCAATAAGGGTCGAGGGGGCTAAAGCCTGCCTTCTGCTCTGTTTCCTGACAGTACCCCCATCCCTAGAGCTCCTCAGGTTCCATGTGTCTGGATTCCAGGACTTCAGGGTCTTCTAGATTTCACAGTTGGCCAGAAATCCCTATGCAGGTCTGGGATGTGGACAGTCCAGGCTTTCACAGGAAGCAGGACCTGGTCTCCCAGGTCAGGGGAATTAGGCATACTTTCACAGTTCAGGGAAAGACTCTGTTGCTCTGCTGCTCCTCTTAAAGAGGATACTCAAACTGTCAGGGGATGAGTGGGACAAAGACATTAAGGGCTTGATGCTATTGTCATGAGCAGACAAGGTCAGGAAGCAAAGGTCCTAACTAGAGTCAGAAGTGAAGTGATCAGGAGCAAGTAGGTCAGAAGGCTGAAGTCTGTTAGGGACCAAGACATGCATGGTCACTAAGACAGGTCCAAGTGGCATAAGAAGAAGGATCCAGAACTCGGGTTCTGGAGCAAGCAGCTGCAGCTGTAAGGGACCAGGACATGGCCAAATGTTGAACTAAAGCCAGAAGCTGGCTGTGAGGAGACAGAAGTCTAGTCTGGAGTCAGAAGCAAGAAACTGGTGATAAGGGTGGAACTAGGAGCTAGACATGGATTCAGGCTACATCTAGGAGCCAAACTAGGAGCTGGGGCAATTGGGAACCACAGAGACAGCAGCTGTAATGAGCAGCAGCTGGGGGAAGGGAGGGGAGGGGGAAGAGCTGCTGAGCATGGAGGCAGAGGGAGGGATGCCGAGAGCTGAGGGAATAGATTCTTACCTGATTCAGAAACTTAAAAAAGTCCCTAGCTGCTGCCTTGGTCTGGTCTGCCCATGCTGGCAGGGGAGAAGCTGGGAGTGGTGGTGCAACCACTCCTGCAGGGCTTGTCAATGCTCCTGCACCCCCGTTTACAAAATAATATATCTGCCCATCCTAAAGAGGCACTTAGCCCAGTGCAGAATGTCTTTCTGCTTCTGTTCCCCTGCTCCATTCCTGCTGTGACTGATCAATGCTCCACTCAGAGGCGTGTGCCCACGCACCCTGCCGCTCCAACCTGATACTCAAGTGTCCAGATCTTGGGCTCATGCCTAGGCTGAGATGTTCGTGGGGGGCAAAGAACAGAATGTGGAGGTCTGAATGCACCCTGGTACCACTGATGCCATCCCAGCTGCCACCTTCACATAGGCTTTGCCCCTGTGCATCACCCAGAATCCCTTGCCTCTG
This sequence comes from Alligator mississippiensis, assembly GCF_030867095.1. Taxonomy (NCBI): domain Eukaryota; kingdom Metazoa; phylum Chordata; order Crocodylia; family Alligatoridae; genus Alligator; species Alligator mississippiensis. The sequence continues at coordinate 43,378,078 of NC_081835.1, forward strand.
GGTGCATATCACACCTACACACCACAGTGCCTGAAATCCAGGAGGTTGGTTACTGTAAGGGCTGGAAGGGACCTTGAAAGATCATTGAGTCCAACTCCCCTGCTCTGGGCAGGAATACTGCTGAGATCAAATGATCCCAGCAGGGTGTCTGTCCGGTCTCCTCTTGAAGACTTCCAAGGTTGGGGACTGCACCACCTCCTTGGGAAGTCTATTCCAAATTCTGGTCACCCTTGCTGTAAAGAAGTCATTCCTTTCATCCAACCTGGAACCATCCTCTAACAGTTTATGGCAATTGCTCTTTGTTCTCCCCTGGGGCACCCTAGGGTGATTGTACACGTGATGGTGGGGCCATGTACATGTGAAAAAAAGTGATGAGAAATCATTTGTCTAAGATAATGGTGTCACCATGTAAACATGACAGTTTTTTTCACATTACAACTTATTTGAGCGTGGCAACTTAGACCACCTCAGATGTATTTTAGTTTAATTGAGGCAAATTGTCCTGTTGTGGATTTAAAAAATCATGCACTTGTACATGTCTGGCAGCCGGAGAAGGTGGCAGGGACGGTGCAAAGGGTGCTGGAAGCCTATGCAAGCTCACAGAAGCTTGAGCTTGGCGGGCTTCCAGCACCCTATTGTGCACTATCCCCACCACCTTCTCCAGGTGCCAGCACACCCCACCCTCCTGCTGCCTTCCCTAACTGCCCCAGGGGCAAGCCAGCCTGTTCCTGGGCAGTCCCAGGCAGCAGGAAGGTGGCAGGGACAGTGCATGGGGCATTGGAAGCCCGCCAAGCCTGAGCTTCCCTGAACATGCCTGGGCTTCCAATGCCCCATGCATCATTAGATGCTGGGTGCTGCCTGTGACCTGGGGCAACCCTGAGGGGTGCCACCGCCATGGAGGGAAGCACTGCCCCCCCTGCAGCCCAGGGGCTTCACAGCCCAGAAGCAGCTTGCACAGACAGGCTCCGCTGGGGAAAAAACAAAACAAAACAAAGCAACGAGGGGCCTGATCCTTTTTTTTCTTCCTCATGGAGCCCGCTTGTCTCTCCTGTGACAGGGGGCTGAGTGGCCCGCAAGCTGTGGGGGGCCCTGGACCTTCCCTCCGCAGGGACGGCACCTCCTGGGGCTGCCAGGGCGGGCTGCTATCTGGCAGATGCCACCTGGGGGGTGCTGCCACCTTGGAGAGAAGGTCCAGGGCCCCCTGCAGCTCAGGGGCTGCTGGCAGCTCGCACCCCAGTTGGAGAGGTGGGCAGCTCCATGAGGAAAAAAAATGATCTGGCCCCTCGTTGCTTTGGGGTTTTTTTCCTGGGTGGAGCTTGCCTGCAGCAGCAGGGGGGAGGGGGTGAGCTGACAGCAGGCCTTCACTCTTCCATCACAGTGATGGAAGCTCCTACATTGAAATGGTGGGTCACAATTAAAAACCCGCAAATTAAAACCCCACCATTTCAAATTAGGGGAATTAAACCACTTCATGTGTACAAGCACTCCCAGTGAACAGTTTTTCTCCCAGTTCCCGATATTCTTGCCTTACATACTTATAGATGGCCACCAAGTCCCCCCTCAGTCTTCTCCTCCCCAGGCTGAACAGTCCCAGATCCCATAGTCTTTCCTCATGAGGTTTGCCTCCAGGCCCTTAATCACTCTTGCAGCCCTTCTCTGGACCCATTCAAGAGTCTCCATGGCTTTTATGAAGTGTGGTGCCCAGAACTGGACATAGTGCTCCAGCTGGGGTCTCGCCAACGTCGAGTGAGGTAGTATCACTTCCTTAGCCCTGCTCGCGACACATCGGCTAATGCATCCCAGGATGCTATTAGCTCAATTGACTACACTGTCACACTGGTGGCTCATGTTCATCCTGTGTCATCAGCCATAACCCCAAGGTCCCTTTCAGCCATCGTGCTGGCCAGGACATTCTCCTCCAAACCTATATTCATGTTCCTAGTTACTTCTCCCCAGATGAAGCACTCTGCATTTATCCTTATTGAACTACATCCAGTTCCACTCTGCTCACCTTTCCAGTTTGCCTACATCCACTTGGATACACATCCTATCCCCTAGCATGCCCACTTTTTCCATAACTTAGTATTGTCCGCAAACTTGGTCGGGATGCTTTCCACATCCTCATCTAAATTGTTGATAAAGATGTTGAACAGCACGGGGCCAAGAACCAAACCCTGCAGGACATCTCTGACCACCTCCCGTCAAGATGATACAGACCCACCCACTAACACTCTCTGGGTTTGACCCCTTAGCCAATTCCCAACACACCTGACCATGGACTCTGCCAGCCCACAGTCCCCCAGTTTTTTTATAAGAGTGTCATGGGAGACCATATCAAAGGCCTTTTTAAAGTCCAAGTATATGACATCAACTGCATCTCCCACATCTAAGAGGTTCATAACTTGATCATAGAAGGAGACAAGGTTGGTTAGACACTACCTGCCTGCAATGAAATCATGTTGGCTATCTTTCAGCATCACGCATTCTGCCAGTCTCTCACAAATGGACTTCTTGATATTTTTTTCCAAAATTTCACCCGATATCGAGGTCAAGCTGAGTGGCCTATAGTTTCCCAGATCCTCCCTGCTCCCCTTTAAGATTGGCACCACAATGGCCCTTTTCCAGACTTCTGGGACCTCTCCCAAGCACCACAAGTCTTCAAATACCTTCACCAACAGTCCCACAATAACTCCAGCCAATTCCCTCATCACCCTGAGGTGTAGTCCATCCAATCCTGCCAACTTAAAGACATTCAGCCGCTCTAAATGCTCCATCACCAGTTTGAAATCCTAGCCCAGGTTGCTTCCAGGGTTACGTTGCCACCTCTCACCTGCCAAGCCAAGGGAGGAACACTTCCTGTACCAAGGAAAGCCTGTTGGGATGGGGGCAGAGTTTTCCTAAGAAATGCCCTGTATCTTGGGAGATTCTTCCCCTGTAGCATTTGCTCGAGTATCAGCCTGGCCCCTTGTCTAATAGTTCATACCAACAGTTTTAGCTCTGGCAGCCCCTTCTTCACATCCTTCCGGGCTGGCCAAAATGGGGTGATCATGCCTGGTAAAGACACAGGGTGCTGAGGAGAGCCCCTGAGAGGGTGACATGGTGCTGAGAGCCAGGGAAGCAGATTTCTGTCCCCATCATCTGTGGTAGGAGAGCAAGTCATTTCCCTGCCCCATGCCTCAGTTTCCCCAGCTGTGTGGGGAAACTGAGGTACAGACTACTTTGAGTTCTATGGTGAGAAGCACTTGGGTTGTGCTGAGGGGTATTGTTGGTAGCAGGAGTGGCATAGCCTAGCAGCAAGGGGCTGAGATTTTAAGCATTACTGGAATGGGTCACTTTAATGACCTGCCTGCCAATTTGGGAGAAAGGGGGAATGGGAATGCAAAGGTTAAATGGACGAATCTCATTTCCCACTCCATAGTGGTCCCAGGGCTTAGGTGGGCAAGGGAGAGGCTGTGAGCCCCTTTCAGAAGCTGCCATCACCCCCTGACAGTTATGTAAATTGCTTGGCACTTTCTGGAGACAAAGACTTAGTAAGTTCTACCTCTGGCCTGGGGCCAGCAGCAGCTGCCTCTGGTGCCAATCAAGGAGTCTGGGGGAGATCCAGGGGCAGACAAATGGGGCAGGAAAGAGCAGGAACGGGAAACAAGTCCTTGGCAGAGGAAGCTTGCCGGGCTCCTGACCATTTAGTGCAGGATGCCTTGGCAGGCAGCACAAAGCACCCTGTGTACAGACCATGTGCCCCTCCCTTCTGATAGCTGGGAAACTGCTTGCATGGACAGTGCCGTTTTCTGGGCAGCTCAGAAAGAGGCACTCTCCCCTCATTTCTAACTCCAACTGCAGGGGGACCTTGGGGCGGGGGTAATGCCAAGCATTTTCTAAGCCAATGTTATTGGGACTGGCTGGAAAAGCAGATTTTCGCTCTGCAAAAAACATTTTCATTCCAACAGTTTGTGTTGTCCTCATGTGGAACCAAATGGGGACATCGGGACCGTTATTCATGAGGAAACCTAAAGAAAGCCCCAAACCTGGGAGAGCCAGCAGTCTAGCCCCCCACCCCCATCTGGGTGCTCACCTAGGCCATGGGAGCCTCAGGTTCAAGTTCAGCTTTGGAGCAGGAATTTGAACCTGAGTTCTCTTGTATCCCAAATGACATGAATACTGTATTGCAAATGAGCACCCAAACCATCAGACTGTTGGCTAATCTAAAGTAGCATTTATTTTCCTCTTTATCTCATTCTGACCAGAAACTCCACCATGGACCCCAGAACCCTTTAGGTATTCATCTGTTCTCCTTATCTCTATTTTACAGGCAAGGAAACTGAGGCAACAGGGAAGGAAATGAAGCCTGGTTAGCTGAGTCCCAGTCCAGTGTTCTAGCTGCTAAAGCACACGACCATCTACCAGCCCGAAGGGAACATTACCAAGAAACCTGCAATGCCTTGAATCCTAGCAGTTCCCTCTCCCACTTCCCTTGCCTATGTGAACACAAGCACAGGGAAGCAGAACAAATGCAGTCTGTATCAGGATAAGGAAGGGAGTCACTCGCCCTCACTAAAAGGCCTACTCTGTTGGCTGTTGGCAACATTCAGCAGACTTACAATTAGGGCAGTTGAAGGTGTCCTTGGGGAGTCTGTCCTTGCAAACCACAAGGCCATATTCTGGGAAAACAGCATCCATCAATTGACAGCTCAGTACTGCTAAAACAAGGCAGAGTCATAGGCCTAAAGCTGCACCCAAAGATTTATCCATCTTTGTTAGGGAAACAACATGTGGGAGGATCTGATCCCTATGTGACAAGATGCTTGGGTTATCCTCAGGAAGTGGCATGCAGTACAAAGAGCAGGAGCTGGCCATACTCTATGTCTGAATATGCCTGGAACAAGAAGCCAGTATCTAAATCTGTATAAAAGGGACTCCATTGAAGCTAGTCTCCAGTCTAGTGTGGAAGCGTGCCCCTGGGGACTACAAGTTCTAGTAGGCACTTCTCCAACTCACATGTTGTTCAGAGCCACAGGGAGCATTGCTTATTGGTACCTGGCATCTCTGCAAGCCTGGCTCCTGAGAAAGGCAGCTGCACTGTAGATCTTTCAGCCCTTTTCTAGATGAGACTGTGGATGATGCCAATAAGACAAGTGATGGGGTGGGGGAAGCTTGTTCTTCAATGGACTGAACACAGAAAAGCTGAGTCATTGAAGGAGGGGGAGGTAGAAACATGCAGGGACCTTAGGACAGAGTGTCTCAGACCCAACATCCACCACTTCATTCCAGGTGGGCCACAGAACAACCACCAAACAGAGAGGAGTTTGTGCCATCTCTGACTTCTGTCCTAACTCCAGCACCCCTAGAAAGCAAATGCTCCAGAAACCAGCTGAAGTCACCACATCGAAGCAGGAGCTCATGCCCTTCGTTTAAGCAAAGGAGAGGAACTGCTTTTACTTCCCCAGCCTCAGCTCTGTGCTAGCCTTCCTGTGCCTTAATAAAGGCAGATGTACAGATGTTCAATCCATTACCATCCCTTCCTTTCATATCCAGGCTCCAAGTCTCTGGTGTCTGCACATATCCATCATCTATTCATGTTTCTCTGACCTGGCCTGAGAATTGAGGTGTGTTGGTGTGCTGTATAGCTATCCTCCACAGGACAAGCTGAATTCTTGCGGGAGGCACCCTCAACACCTCCTCCGATACCCCAGCTCCTTGTCTGCTCCCATTCTTTCCCACTGTGGTCTGCAATCAAAGGAAACAAACTCTGCCCTGATTTACTTCCTATGCAGTTCCACTGGCATCACTGGCTCTTAAAATGAGTCCCTGATTTCTGTGGAGTTGTTTGGGTGGTTAGACATTTTCTACACTAGAGAGATGTGGCAGTGAAAGCTCTGCTGACACAGTTGCACTAACTGCACTATTTTCGCACAGTGTCTTCACAGTTGGCAGCATACGTCACTGGGTTGTGGCCACACAGTATCAGGTTGTACGAGCAGACCCGTACTGCATGGTGGGTAAGCATTCCAGGATCCTCTGGGCTTCCTATAGCTCAGGCAAGCAAATACCCACCTTTTGGCCAAAACCATCCTGGCTTGAAAGAAGCTGCCCCAGTGTCCCAATAAAATTAAACAAACAGGGATTTATTTTTGTTCCATGTTAAAATCTGTGGCCCAAAATAATGTGCAATGTCTCAGTATGGCATCAGGCAGCACTACAGTGAGAGGGTCCACATCCACTACCTCCTGGCCTGGAAAGTGGGTAGCTGCCTGTATGCAGAGTTGTACATCTGCTAATGCTGGTGCCGTCCTATGGTCGTAGTGCTCTGGGTGAGGCTGCTATCATTTCAGAAGCCCTATCTTTAGGCACATGGCCTGGTGGCCAGTGGAAAATAACTTCCCATATGTTTTTCATGATATCAACATTCTTCTCAGCAAATATATGGAACGTGAGGCAAGATACCTACAATCCTTTAAATTCGATCCCATCATCCACTGTTCTCAGGAGCAACATAACTTTCTTCTCCATTTGAGGCCAGGACATGCAAATGTTCCACTCCCATTGCTGCCGTGCCCAGAGCCAACCGACACTGAGCAGACAGTGAGCAGGCAGATACGTTGCAGCCATATACAGAATGATTGCACCCAGGGGAATTGTGACGTGGGGTCTGTGTTGTAACTAGATCTGCTCCAAACAGTGGCTGGCAAACTGAGGAGGCTAGTAACTGCATGTGAGATTTTGAGTGATAATGTTTAAGAAAGCATAAGGGAATAGATGGATAGACACATAGGTGGATAAAAAGTACTGCAATTTAGCAACCACTGACTTCCCCCCCACACAGGATACCCAGATCACTGTGCTGATGACCCCCTCTCCCATCAGCCAGTGAAAGCCGGAGCAGCCAGTTGTTGATCTTGTAGCTGATTTACAGAAAGCAGCCACTGGTCCCATGATTGCTGTGTGCTGGGGAAACTGCTACAGGCTAGAGGAGATGCAGCAGACAAGGTCATTCCAGGCCACTTGCCTGGACGTGCTGGCAATGTGGAGCTGGAGGCCCAGCATGGGCTGCTGTGCCTGCACGGAGGCCAGGCTCTCCTCCCACGGGGCTGGGCTCAGAGTTTGTGGCTGAGCCCCTGGCAGGCATCTTGGGAAGGGTGCCTCATTCCAGGATGAATCCAGGAAAGAAGCAGTGACGTGTAAAGTGTCTATGGAAATAGCAGCAGCAGCATGGCTTGCAGAGGGGGATGGGGAGGTCTGCAGAGCTGGGGAATGCATGCCTAAGTGAGGAGATCATAGCACAGGGCGGGTGGATATGCTTCCAACTGAGGCTCAGGGCTGGCTTGAATTCAACCTCAGACACCCAGCTTTGTGTTGCTTGCTCCCTTTTACAGATGGGGAAGCTGAGGCTGAGGGGAACATAGGGCTTCCTACAGTGGATCAGAACCAAGGTCCAACAAACCCACTGGCTCTGACGCTGGCCAGTAGCAGGACCTGCAGAGGGAGCAGTACTGACCTCAGAGCAGCAGCCGTGGGGTAGACTTGGGACGAGTTTTTCAGGCTGGGCCCCTGTGGGATGAGATAGCACTTTGCATGCAGGACCTGATGGTATGGCCCCCAGATTTAGATATTGGCATTAGGATATTCTCTGCATTCTTCCCTATCTCCCTCCTTAGGCAGCCTGATGGGTTGTTAGTTTAGCCTACACACTGAGCAGAAGTATCAGTAGATCTCAACAGTGAGATTTAGATCCCTCCCCAGACATGATACTGTTGATGCAAGGTAAAGGACTGGTCATGCATGAGGGAAAGGAAGGAAGCAATTTGTTCAATTGCTTCAATTGCTGAGTGAGTTGTTGGTAGCATTAGTCACAGAACCCAGGAGACCTGCTTCCAGATCCCCTTCTCTTCTCAGTGACCCCCACTAACCTCCTGGATTTGGGCAGAGAAACCAGGAACATGCAGTGCAGCTGCTCAGCAATTGTTGACTGCTATGAGTGCTATAGCTCCTGGGGGTTGGATGTTTCTCTGGCTTCTCAGTGCCCCTCAGCTCCACAGAACCGAGCCAAGTCCCTTGCAAGAACTGTCTCCAGTCAGGTTCTAAGACTAGTGAAACATCTGCTACTCACAGGCCAGGTGCTGCAGTTGATCTGCTAATCCTGACAGCTACAGGCTAAAAAGCTGAGGTCTTGGATTTTCACCAAAATACAAGAGCAAGAAAGAAAAGATGGACCCACATAGTATTTGTTGGAACTACTAGGGGCAGGAGCCCAAACAGCCTAGCTGGGGTGGGCTCTGGAAGAGCATAGCACAGCTTCAAGGTGAAAACAGCAGGTCTCTTACAGCTTGGGTATTTGGTGCAGGAGAAAGGAAGGTAGGATTGAGTGTGTTGTACACTGCACCCAGCTCTGCTATAGAAGCTGTGGGCAGATGGGATGGAGTATGGGGATGGGGAAGCAGCATAATACCATGACTTCAAGGGATGGTATGGCCTGTTCCAGCACTTGGTAAGTCATGGATGATGCCACAACTGCTGTCTTGCTGATGGCCCCCAGTGGAAGTGTGGATTTACACCAGTCAGGGATCTGGTCCGTTGAGACCAAAGGAGCGAACCAGTTCTCCCAAACTAAGACTTTGTCCGGCAAGGATTATAACTGGCTGGGTGAATCATGGACTCCATGGTTGTTGGTTGTAGCCGTGTTGGTTTAAGGACACAGGCAGACAAGGTTCTTTGGGTAGACGTGATATCTTTTATTAGACCAACTAAATAGTTGGAAAAATTGTTCTGTGGAAGCTTTCCGGCACAAACACACTTCTTCAGGCATAGGGGGAGTCTGCTGGTGTTGTATGTGCTTTCCTGGGTGCAATAGAAGCCAAAACGCAGGTCTGAGAAAATGCAAATACATGGCAGTAAGGATCAGAGGGAATGGGAGACAATAAGTCGTAGGTAGGTGGAGGGGAAAAGGAAGGAATGTAGAACTGGTGATAGAACATAGCTGGTGAAATGCAGACAGGTTATCTGGGGTTATCATATGGTAGGCAGGTTAAAATGTGCCATAAATCTAATGTCTATATTTAGTCCATGATTTCTTGTATCCATTAGGTTGATGAAGTGAGTTCATAGGCTCATCTACGAAAGGTGCTTTATAAATTCCCTTTGAGGATTAGAACTGAGATTGGAGAGAGAGCAGTTGTCTTGTGAGAAGTGTGCACCCACAGGTAATTGGGTATTTTTGTCTTTGATTTTTGATGTGCGTTCATTCTGGTACACAGTTGTCATTTGGTTTCTCCAATATGCTTTCCAACAGGGCATTTAGTGCGGAGAGAAGGGCCATAGAATCTTTAAGACCCAAGCACCAAATAATAATAAAATCAGCAGATAAAAGAGGAGCTATAGTTATCCTTACCCATGAAGACTACATAAAAGAAGCCAATACACAACTCTCTGACACCACCTACTACAGAAAACTAAAGGAAGATCCAACTCCCCTTTTCACCTTAAGACTCAAAACCACCAGCACATCATTTCCATCTGAATATCTTCCTTAGGGAAATCAAGGCAGAGAATTGTCACGTGACTTGCCTAAGATCAGCTCATGAGCTTGTTGTAGTACTGAGAACAGATGCCACACCAATGAATCTGCACACTGGTTCCTTGCTATTGAACCACGCTGTTTCTTTCTGTGTGGCAATGGAAGAGTTTAGGCCATTTGGGTGAACTTACCTGTGAATTTCCAAGCTTTTTTAATAGGAGGCCTTTATTCTTAAAAAGCATCATTCCTTAAGGATTCATGCTGTCCTCAGATGAAGCAACAGATATTTACAACCCTCTCTGTTGTTGAATGGCATTGCTTGCTTAAGAATTCAATGCAGCTTCTAGCTCTGTCCTTTAAAACTGAGCTAGGGAGCATTAATTCAAATGTGATGGCTCTTAAAAACACAGTAGTGAAGGCCTGTGAAACCACAGCTTTGCTGAGAAAGTTTTGTCAGTAGGGATCATTCTGACATCCTGCACAGAGAATCTGACCCAGTGATTCCAGCAATGGGCCCAGAGACTCCTGGCAGAGCTACAGAAAGACAACAGAGCTGGATTAAAAAACTTCAGGTGGCAGAAAATCCCTCCCTCCCTTCCCAGGTGAACTATTCCCATGGCTAATCACCTTTGCAGTAGAAAATGCAGGCTTCCAGCTGAGGCAGCAGGGAGTCCATGGGCACAGCTCAAAACCCAGGCTCAGTCCCCAGCTTTCCCCACACAACTCTGATGCGCTCTCAGGTGCCCCGCTCAAGCTGTGGGCTCCATCCTGTTCTGTATAAACAGCTATTGTCCATCCACACAGCTCTTGAGCTGGGGCTCTAACAGTCACAAAAGAGTCCAATCTGTCTTGCATTCAGGTCCCTGCTTTCTAAAGAAACAAAGAGCCAGATCCCCAGAGGGTGTGTATCAGTGCAGATCCATGGACCGTAGCAGGGCTGTGTCACCAGCAGAGCAACTGGTCTGGATGAGGGAGAGAAGGAGCAACCTTTCAAATCATTGAGCCATCCTCAGGATTTTCACCTATCTCATCATCTTCCTTTGCTCCTAGTGTGGCCTAATGGTTCAGTTTCCCATTGTGGGAACAGTTACTGACAGAAAAAACAGTTGTTTTTTTATCACAGTGCAGCTTGTTTCTGACACCACATACATCAATCCTTGAACAGAGGTAGTCACAAACAGCATGTAGGCAAGCCCTTCACAAAGAAATCTCTGCCCAGATACTACTGTCCTGTTCCATGTATGGATTCAAAGTAGAGAGAATAAAGAGGAGCAAACTTTGTTGCTACTTGCAACAGCTCCACCCACAAAACTACATCCAAAACCTAACTATAACCCAACCTGTCTTTAAAGACTGTAAACTACTCACACACAGAGAAAAAAAACCCACTCAGGCAGGGCAGTGACTCCTGCTGTAACAATAGGCTTACCATTTTTTCAAGTCTACTTTGAAGTGATCCCAGCAATAGGACTCCTCCCTTCCTTTCATTCATCCAGGTTTTTTCATCCATCCATCATCCATCCCTCCATCCATAAACTCTAACAACTGGGTGCCTTTCACCCAGACTGTAACTAACTCAAAGAAGCCAGTAGTTCAATTTCTCCACTGTACTTCCCAGCACATCTCACAGTTTCCTCTGGTTTGCCTTGCATTGCACAGAAATGGTCCTTCTCCAGACCCTAGGTTTGTGTGAAACTCATGGCTACAGAACAGATCTTTGCTCAGCGGTATCTTATGCAAGAGGAAATTTGTTCCCTAATTGGTAGCAGTCCCAGAATGCAATTCACTGATTGACAATATTAATGTGGAAACAAGTATCACGCAAGATGCTGATGGTGTTAAATAAGTGATTAAAAAAGGATTTGTGATGAGGGAAGAGATGAAAGAGGGAGAGGAAAATAAAACAATAAGACATAACCTCAGACCCTGGCCCAAAATGAGATAAGATCGTACAGTACAGCAAATAAATCTAAATCTGTGTGGGTGTGCGCATGCGCACGCATGCGCATACATGTGTACGTGTGAGTGCATATGTGCTTTGTGTATATGAGTAAAGGTTTGTTTCTCTATTTATATTCAGATCGGGTGTGGAGCTATATGTGAAATAGAGTTTCTGGGTGGGGCATATACCTACACAATTGTGAAAGCTTGTTTCAGAGTTTGCGGCTGTATCTGTGTTTGTATATGTAGCCTGGGGTGAAAGATGGCTGTATTTGCATTGGACGAGTCTGTATTTCCATTTGAGAGACAAAGCACAGGAAATGATGTGTCTGGGTGAGTGTGTACGTGTCAGTGTGTTTCTGTGTGTGCTGGCATCTGAGCTTGTGTGGTTTCTGGAAGCGTGAGTCTGTGATATGCGGTCATGTGTATTTCTGAGTCTATGTAAGGGGTGTGATAGACAGGCAATACACTTCTCTGGCTATATTACTATGCAGCGTCTCTAACCATCTACCTCCATGTGAAAGTCAGACTGAATTTGCCTGTCTGCTACTCAGAGAGGGGCTCAGTAGGCAGGGCAGGATATGCTGACAGTGTGGGAATCCAAGATATGTGTGGACCGGGATGGTGGGGGGAAGTGTATCAGAAGAGTAAATGGTGTTTGAAAAATCCCCAGACAGAAACAGAACAAGTCCTCTTGGCTCCCAGGTAAATGACTCCAGTGCCACAGTCTAGGGCATGGTGTGAAATTCCAGGAAAGGAACTGGCCTGCCTGTGGGCGGAGGCGACATTCAATCTCCCTCCCTGTCCCACACTCTGTTGACTGTTCTGCGTGTCTTGCTGTAAACAGACACTACTGCCCACAACACGCAGGACATCTGCTCCAGGGGCTGAGGTCCCGGGAGTCTCAAGGTTTGTGAAACCCTGTTCCTGTCTGCAAACGGGGCCCTGCTGCACCGTGATGAGGCATCACCTCATTCTGGTCCGTGCCTGCTACATGTGACTTGGGGAAACCAACTTTCTTTCTGTCCTTCCAGAATTCTGCACCTAGCTCCTCACCATGGTCTGGTGCCAGAGGAAGCACTCCCCTCTCCCCAGAGGCACCTCCCCGTCACCCCCCGAGGAGTATAAGAGCTGCAGCCACATGCTACCATCAGGAGGAACCTGTCTGCCAGTTTTGGGGTAGGTGTATAGAGTGTGGCTAGAGTGTGTACATGTATAGAGTGTGGCTCAGACAGAGTACGTACATGTATAGAGTGTGGCTAAGACACTTTAGCAGGATTCAGACACCTGAGTTTAGTTCCCAGTCCCTCTATGTGATCCTAGGCAAGCCACTTCAATTTTCTGTGCCTCAGTTTCTCTATCTGTAAGATGGGGACAGTGCTTAGTCTGCCACCTCTTAAGGGAAGGGTGCTGTCTCTCACTGTATGCCTGTATGGTGCCCAGCCCTGATCTCAGATGGCATCTCTACATGCAGTCACAGAAATGATTAAATGGGCATTGAATAGGAAGCAGCACTCCTTGGCAGGGCTGGTGCCTACTGACTTGCAGAGGGGGTGCTGAACTGGGATCTTTGGAGCACCCCTGATGGCAATGCTGCTCTCCCTGCTCTTTCCTTTTACATTTTGGAAAAATGTTCTCCATTCAGGGTCTGGTTAAGGTGATGAAAGACAGCCAGAATACTCCAGGGCAGATGAAGCCCTTTAATCCTCACCAGCTTTCCCATCCCTGGCCTTCCTAAACAGACAGCTTTGTTGATGCCCTTCAATCTCAACTCCCCCCATGGGCACCAGTCCCCTGGCTTCTCCCCTACAGATCTGCCATTGTTCCTCTGTCTCAACCTACCCACTGCCCATTGTTACACTAGTCTTGGATTTCCTGCCCCTACAGAATTCTGCTCATGTTCATCAAACCTGCCATTGACCATAATGGTGCAAAGTGAGTAGTTATTCCTCAAGTCCCAGTGTCAGCCTGTGCTAGGCAAAGGGAAGCCAGTGCCTCATGCTCATCAGGTCTCCCTGTAAGCTTCCCTGCCCCCACCGCCCCATCATGGGAGTCCTGCAGGAAAAAGTACCTCTACATATCCTTGGGGACCAATTCAAAGTAATGCTGGCCCTCTCACTCTCCCTGGTCCTAAGGGTGTCATGGGGCTGCTCTCTGGACCTGAACCATCAGGACCAACGTCAATACCCACCTTGCCTTTCCTGCACATTGAGCCCACTCAGCCAGATCCAGTTGCTCCCATGGGGAAGCAGCTTGCCCATCAGTCTTCTGGAACTATTGATCTGAAAGTTTGGTCAGAACAGTGCGTTCCCCAGCAGGCAACACCCATTGCCAACACCACTAGCGTCACTGAAACCAACCCAGCCCCTGCTTCCCACCACACCAGGGGAAACAGCTTGGGATTGTTTGCAAAGGGGAGGAGAGATCAAAGATCAGATCCACGGCATCCTGTTGCCCAACAGTACTAACCTCTAACCCCATGGGGCTCGGACACCAGGTTCCAGAATGCACTGGTTTCACCAAGGCAGAGAAGAGGATGCTGCATGAAACCCATTCCCCACCAAAGTTTTAGCCATTGACAAAGCTGCCTCAATGTCAAACCAGGGTGGATTACATCAAAGCACAACTTGCCTCACAGCAAGGCACTGCTTAGATTGGAATTTAAGAGGTGAAGTGAGTGTATGCTAACTCACCGGAGAACTCCAAGGTGGATCTTAATACATGCTAAACTGGTGGGGTTCATGGCTTACCCTTCCTCAAACAGAAAAGCACATGTCTTATCAAGAGTCTAGCTAGTAAGCTAGCCAGCAGGCTAACATCACACCTTCAATCCTGGTCTTGATGAGGACTCAGGCCTCTATGAGATGTCCATTACAATACACAGGTATAGCCTGTATTTGTAGGGAGAGGATAAGAAAGGTAAGGATGGTGACTGAGATCAGGTTGGTAACTGAAATCAAAGACAATAAGAAGTCCTTCTTTAGGTATAAAGGGAGCAGGAGGAAGACCAAGTGAAATGTGGGACCCTTGCAGAATGGGATGGGACAGCTGATAACAGACAGTCAGGATAAAGGTGAACTCTTTAATGAATATTTTGCATCAGTGTTCCTGCATATAAATGGTGGTTGCCCACCTGGACAGATTGCGGGGAGGGAGGGGGCAATTGCCAGCCAGTGGTCAGTGTCCAACTGGTGATGGAGCACTTAGAGCGGCTGAATGTCTTCAGGTCGGCAGGACTGGATGGACTACACCTCAGAGTGCTGAGGGAATTGGCTGGAACCATTGCGGGACCATTGGTGAAGGTATTTGAAGACTCATGCTCAGGAGAGGTCCTGGAAGACTGGAAAAGGGAAAATGTGGTGCCAATCTTTAAGAAGGGGAGGAGGGAAGATCTGGGGAACTATAGGCCGCTCAGTTTGACCTCAATACTGGGTAAAATTTTGGAAAAAATTACCAAGTTCATTTGTGAAAGACTGGCATAAGGTATGATGCTGAAGGATAGCCAACATGATTTCACTGCGGGCAGGTCATATCTGACCAACCTCATTTCCTTCTATGATCAAGTAATGAACCACTTAGATATGGGAGATGCAATTGATGTCATATACTTGGACTTTAAAAAGGCCTTTGATATGGTCTCCCATGACACTCTTATAAAAAAACTGGGGGATTGTGGGCTGGCAGAGTCCACAGTCAGGTGGGTTGGTAACTGGCAAAGGGGTCAAACCCAGAAAGTGTTAGTGGACAGGTCTGTATCAGCTTGGTGGGAGGTGCCCAGTGGTGTCCTGCAGGGTTCGGTTCTTGGCCCTGTGCTTTTCAACATGTTTATCAACGATTTAGATGAGGATGTGGAAAGCATCCCGACCACGTTTGCAGACAATACTAAGTTATGGGGAAAAGCAGTCACGTTAGGGGATAGGATATGAATACGAGGGGACCTGGAGAAGCAGGAAAGTTGGGTGGAGTGGAACTGGATGCAGTTCAGTAAGGATGAATGCAGAGTGCTTCATCTGGGGAGAAGTAACCAGCAACATGAATATAGGTTAAGAGGAGATGTCCTGGCCAGTACAATGGCTGAAAGGGACCTCAGGGTTTTGGTTGATCATAGAATGAACACCTCGGGAAAAGAAGACTGAGGGCGTCTTGGTGGCTATAAGTATGTGTTGATAGCTGTGCCCAACTCGACTCTGCTGCCAGAATCTGGTGCTCCTGTTCACTGAGTACCAGTTCTTAGGGCCAGGCACCTTGGTTTAGATTCACTCATATTAACAGGGCACACCCTCCATCTCTCCTGCCAGGTCTTGATCTTATTAACAAGAGGGGAGGATCCTTGGTTGATAGTGTTTGCCCACTCACGCACCCTGGGTCACTGGTCCTTGAGGCTCTGTTTCCCCATAAACCCCGTCCTTACACCTACCAGATCTTACACTCTTCCCAGGCTGCTGGCCATTTGGTAGAAAGATGGTATTGTCAGTAAGCTGCTCATTTGGCTGGGCTTGAGGCTGGTTAATAGTCTTGTATTATGTTGGGTAGAGTCTCTCTCTGTCCTGTCCTGTCCTGTCTGTTGCTATGTCTGGCCGAACAAGTTGTCTGTGCCTGGACTCTGCACTGAGAGTGCAGGTCCTTTTTTTATTTATGCCACCAGGTGGTATTGGTCTTCTTCTCTGGCCCCAGCATCTAGATATCAGTTTTGTGTTTTCTCATCTCCGGTGGTTAGGGTCTCTATCCCTTAATCACAGTCTATGAGGCTTTTACTACAAGGCCCAACAGGGGGCTAACCTAGCGGGACTTTAATTCTGAATGCTTACACTTATTAATCTGACAGTCAGTACGAAGCTCTGGATTCCCACATCCTGAAACAAACTTGTGATTGAAGCTTATGGGCATTCACCTGGGCAGGCAATATCTCTCTGGGTTCTGCATGATGCCTTGCTCCCAATTTGTCGGGGTTTGTGTCCCGTGGGCTAGAGGCTCCTTTGAGCTTCTACTCAGGCGAGCAGGCTCTCCCTTGCTCACATCACCCCTGCCAGAGCAAGCTCCACTTGGACTCCACACTCCAGGTACCACAGTCCCAAGTCTCTTTTTCCTCTTCTGCCTGTGTGGGGCGTGTTTTTATGACATCAGCCCTTGCGTGCCAGCTTATCTGCATCTGGCCCAAGCTGATGAAATGGGACAGATGCGGTGCCTGAGACTCTCTGGTCCATGCTGCTGTCACTGGTCCTGCAAGTGAGTCCCAAGGCCCAGGAGGTTTATGGGCATTCCAGCCCCATCCCGGGGGCTCCCCACTACCACAGTATGTAAAGGATGAGTATGGAGAGCTGGAAGAAAAACTGTTCACTAGGACACCCCAGGGGAGGACAAGGAGCAATGGCCATAAACTGTTAGAGGATGGTTTCAGGTTGGATGCAAGGAAAAACTTCTTATGGTAAGGGTGACTAGAAACTGGAATAGACTTCTCAAGGAGGTGGTACAGTCCCCAACCTTGGAAGTCTTCAAGAGGAGACTGGACAGACACCTTGCTGGGATCATTTGATCTCAGCAGTATTCCTGCCCAGAGCAGGGGTGTGGATTTAATGATCTTTTGAGGGCCCTTCCAGACCTTAATTTCTATGATTTTATGATTAGGCTCCTGTTGAATTGCCAATCCAGACATCACTTGCATCAGCCAAATGATTTGGCTTCATTTATTTCAAGTGGCCAATAAATGGTGAACATTTTGTCATGCACATTTAAGACTGTAGAAGGGGAAACTGAGGCACAAAGGGGGAAGACATTTCCTCCCTGGCACATGGTATGTAAATAACAGAAGCATGACCAGAACCCATCTTGCCTCTTTCTAGCACATATTGTCTGCAAACACCCAACAAAGTGACACTACACAGTTGAGTAGTTTCTAAAAAGAGCTTTTCCCTAACCAGTGATCCATGGACTTCCAGTAATCTGTGAGGCTGTAATTAGTGGTCCACAGATCACACTAGATCCCACCCCTTTTCATGTAAAAGTTTGATAATTAGAGAGTAGGGGGTGACAATTTTTGAGGGTGGATAGTGGTCTGTTGGTCCAAAAGGTTCAGGAAGCTCTGCAGTGGAACGCAATCATCCAGCCACCCAGGAGCCAGATTAGAATTGCTTGAGCGATTCTGAGTCTGTTTCTGAAAAATGTGGGACAAACCCTAGAAAACACTTTATTCTATGGTGTTGAGAGGATTTCAAACATTGTTGATAGGCAATAAAACTAATGTTCTCACTTATATTTTTACTGCAGGGAAGTAAAGAGAGCATTTTCCATCAACTGACACTTGACAAGAAAGTAACCAAAATTACTTTTTCCCCTCAAAATTCTTCATTTTTGGTTGAAAACACATTTTTTCCAGGTTTTTCATTCAACTTTCACTCCAGAACTTTGCCTGCTTCCTGAAACCTCTTGCCCAAGACCCTCAAAGATAAAATAGTTAATAGTTTTTAATCTAACGGAGCAGAATCAGGATTCTTGCCTGGAAAACAGAACCAGACCAATTCCACTATGAAAGAAAAAAAATCTTAACACCAAAAGGTGATTGACCATTGGGAGGAATTCCCAAGGGAAGTGATGGATTCTCCATTTCTTGAGGTCTTCATATCAAGACTACCAAGAGATGCTAGAGCCACACACAAGTCAGTCGGCTCAATAAAGGGGTACAGGATGAAATTCTCTGACCTATTCAGAAAGGAAGTCATACTATATGAGTTAATGGTCTCTTCCAGCCTTAAAAACCTATGCATCTCTGACAAAAATGCTTCGCTCACCCTCACAATTTCACTGTGAGATCAGCCAGTATTTGTAGTTACATTTAGGATGGGGAAACTGAGGTACACAATTGACCAAAGTGGCAGAAAGCTAGGGTCAGGAATAGAGCTCAGATATCCTGGCTCCCCAGCCCCACCTCCTCACCTCCACTAACCTGGTTTGGTGCACAAGAGATGCTTCTACACAGAGCTTGTTTAACCATTCTGAACCCTGTGTCTCTTGCTATTCATTCCCTCTTCAAGGAATACACATTTATATACTGGTTTCACTGTTCCCAGAACTATAATACTTCTCCTATTCCATTCTTTCTGCCAAAAGCAGCTCAGATTGCCATCCTTTATTGACCCTGGAAATCTCTTACTTTCAGCATTAACTCCTCTGCTTTTTCCCAATGAGATCCCAGAGGATTTAACAGTAATTGAGCTAAATGAGTCAATCCTTTGTTCCTTTGGATGCTGCCAGATTCTCCATCCCACTAGTGTTCTTGCTACTGGCACCAGGTAGTTCTCCTATTTCTGTGCTGTTAATGAGAGCACTAAAGTAGTCCATGCACCTGCAGCTGCACAGCTCAGTGCTTAGCTACAGGTATGTCTCTACTGCAGATGGAGCCCAGGGCATGGACTCCTGCCTTGGCCACACTAGGGTGTGAGCAGCCCCATAGCAAAGCCCTACCCACATCACCATGCCCTTGCTGAGGCTGTGTCCCCTTACCCACACCCCCATGTGTGTTGCTCAGGTTTCTGTGGCCAGTCCCATGGTCCTTTGGTCTTTTCCAGGGAATTGTGGGAGATCATATCTGCCCTTCTGGGCAAAGGGGGAATTGTGGGAAGGCAATGGCAGAGCAGTAGCACTTGACTGAATCTGTAACCTCACCGCAGTGAGCAACGGCAGTGAAGGCATCACCCGGCTTTATCCCATCGCACAGCTGGAGCCACATAGCATGCATCACCATATTACTCATGGGCAACGGTTCTGTGCATGGACAGAGTAGACTACTTAACAACTGCGTTACAGCCCAGCTTATTAACCCTTCTGTTCAGACATGGTGCTGGCATGCTCCTGGGCATTAAGAGGAGGATTTTTTTGGCATGGTTCTTTAGGGAAGGCCCCACTGCCAATGCAATTATGGCACAAGACAATTTGTTCCTGGATCCCTTCTTTTTCAGAAGTGAACCTGAATATGCAGTACCAGTGCACACATTTGTATACTGGTTTCACTGCATTTCCTGTTGTTTCACCTGCATTTACCCTGGGAGGGGCAGCGTGTTGCCAGCACAGAATAGACAAAGCCTGAGTCTGAAAAAAGCTGTTACAACTTGTACTAAGGGTGAGGTTCCCTAAATGGACCTGTAACAGGCTTATACACTCATCAGACTGGATGCCAAGGGGGACTTGTACCTCACACTGAGATATGGGCTCTGTTTCAAAGGAAACACATCCTGGCCATTTGAGGGCAACCACTGTTCAAATCTCAGCTAAGCCCCATTTACGTGACAGCTGCTCTCTTGCCTGATGCCCTAGGGATTGACGTGGAGACACTGAGAGCTAAAAAACACAAGCTGCTGCAGTGGGAGTTAAACCTCTCTAGCAGGATACAATTCTTTCTCTATCGATAGGGGACAGAAGGTGGGAAGGGCTTAGCTGTCACACACTCACATGCACGCACGCACGCACGCATATGCATATACACAATTCTCAATGGGTCACACCTAGGCCCTGGATTGCCATGAGTTGGCAACAGTGCATCTAGCCAGGGCTCCTTTCTCCAGCCTCTTGAAATTTCTGCCAACACATGTTCTCTCACCCAGCTACCCATGTGTCTGAGCATCCAGACTCTCAAAGAGAAAAGCACTTTCGTATGAAGGACTCTGCTCTGAGCGCTCCAGAAAGCCTGTCTTCCCAGGCCATCCTTGGCAGACACCATACAGAGGCTGGCAGGGGACAAGTTGTAAACAGAGTCCTGAATTCACCTACACACTGGCAAGTTTTTGCTTTGAGTCATGGCAACTCCTGCAAGGCAGAGTGGACTCAGTCGAGCCAGCTAAGCCCCAGGGTTAGGTGTCATGAAAAGGGAGCAGTTTATCCTTGTTTTGAGGAGGGAGATGCCCCCCACAACAGGGTTCCTTTGGTTACTGTAAACAGTTTGGGAAGGGTATGGCCTAAAGACACCTCAACTACTGTTACTAGTCAGGCTTGTCCCTTCCTATGAATGTAGAAGTCAGGCTGCCTTCTGTCTGGGGAGCCCAGGGGGATGAAGAACCTGGCTTTAGGTTGGGACTCAGGAGCCCATATTTTATCCTAAGCTCTGTCCTGCTGAGAAACCTCAGGTAAGTCAGTTTTGAGTCTCGCTTTCCTCCTCTACAATGGAATTACTGGCACTGGTCCACCTTGGGAAAGAGCTGAATCACCTATAATCCATAAAATATATTAGTGTAAGGGCCAAGCTGAGAAATTTTCAATCCCAGCCTTACTGCTGGCTCTAAAATCCAGCACTCGTTTCTATGGGCTAACACAAGGGCATCAAATTCGTGTGGCCCATGGTGTGGGTCTCCTCGTGATCCGGATCTGGAGCATGGACCTGCGCCATGTGGCCCATGGGGCTGCAAATGTGGTGGGAAAAGCAGAAGCAGCATCATTCATTGCTGTGGCTCCTGAAGCCATGGCAGCTGCTGCTCATCCCACCACCAAATTTCCAGCCTGCAGGCCAGAGGACATGGCCTGGATCTTTGATACCCAGGGACTAAACCATTGCTATCTAGGGGGATTGCCTGCTGATACAGTCTGTGCAGGGTTGAGGTACCCAGAGAAGAAGCAACACCCCCCCCCCCCCCCCACATAATGCTGCATGCAGATAGCTAGTCAGAGCCCCTGGACTCTTCCTGGCTTCACTACAGCCCTTAGGCAGGTCACATTGCCTCTCCATGCCTCAGTTTTCCCACCTGCAGCAGGGTTGAAATTTAAATATCCCAACTGGGCTCTTATTCATAATGGATTAGATTGATTATGGATCATACCCAACTTTCAGATGAAGCATGCTCTCATGGGCAATGCTTTAGATCATCCAGCCAAGATGGTACAACATACTCTCTTCCACCTCTTCCCTTTTAGACTTATATTCAGGTATAAGTGCAATCAGATGGGAAACTGCAGCACATATAAATGCACCTGAACTAGCCAAGTTCAAGCTAGATCTAGTACACAGAGCAGTGAACCTGAGGCAACTGCCCAGAGGCACAGTGAGCTCACTGAGCACTCGGCAGAGCATCTGGGGGGGCAGCACACAGGAGTATGCTGATCACTGTAGATGAGGGTGGGGGGCTGGGAGCCAACCCTGGTGCCCCATTCATTCTCTCCCTACACCTCCCCAAAACATACATACTGAGCACAGGGCTGTGTCTGCTCTGGCAAAGGCTTCCCTGGGGAGGTAGGGGGAGCACCATTCTGCTTGTTTCAGTTCCCGCCCCCCAATATATATTCGTGGTGCTACACTGCCCAGATCCAAGGCAGGGAAAAACAAAAAGTCTGGGCAGCGAGGGGGGGGGGGGGGGGGGAGGGCAGGACGATGGAGTGGGGACAATTCTGGCACTTCCTCCTAGTCAGAACCTGCTTGCTCCATCTTAGTTACACTACTGCACCTCTCAAATACATACATGCAAGCCCAGGTGGATTTGTAGAGCCTGCTCTGAAGTCTGTGTTGCTGGAGCTGCTGGTGGCTGCACTACTTAAAGCGAAGGTTGTGGGGAGGGTACGTACATGTATGCTGCAATCAGACCTCTGACTGATATGTGTTATACCCACAGGCAGGCACATGCACACGCAGCTTTGTCCACAGCCAGTACTGCATTGGTTTAGCTAACATGTGGCTTTTGATCGGCACAGGAGCCTTATTTCAGTTTAAACTGGGCATCTTTTCAGTTTAGCCTCAATCAGTGAGGAACAGGTTTGAAGCTGAACTGAAATAAAGGCATTTACACAGGGCATTGTGCTAACTGAAGAACTGGTTTAGGATAAACTTTCGCCACATGCACAGGCCAAAAAAAGTTTGCATAGGTGGTCTTACTACTTCAAAGCCTAAGGGGCTTTGGACATGGAGGTAGCACGTCACTGTGAAATCCCATTGGGAAGAAGATACTGGTGTAATAAACTTGGGATTGCAGGGTAAGGAGCACAGGGCAGAAGGTAGCCAGTGCTGCCCATAGCTAGAGGCTGACTCAGGGTAGGAGCACCCCCAGCATCGCTACCCTGAACACAGAGAGAAGCAGCTGCCAGAGCAGAGATCCTGACGGCCTGTATCTGGACCACTCCCCAGCACTGGCTGAGTTGCATGCCCCTACCTCACTGGCAGGATGCTGGCAAAGCTGTGGAGGCGGAAGAGGAACTCCATGGAGGGAAAGCCAATCCCTCATCTCCTTTCTCTTCACAGATGAATCTTTGATAATCCACCTGGCCTGGAGCCCAGGAGTAATCCAGTTTTAGCACTATGCCTTCGCCCCACTCCCAGGACTGCATGCAGCTGCTGAAGTACCTGGGCTTCAGCCTATGTGTTCAGAGGAGTTGAGGGAAATGAGAAACTTGGCTCTCGCCAGCCCATGAGCGGTGCCAGCAATCAAATGGCTTGATACTCTCTTCAAGCAGCAGCAGGGAGGAGTGCATATGTGGCTCAACCACAGTGCAAGGCAGTTATGTAACAGAGGCGCAGCATGAACTAATGGTGAGAGCAGGAGACCATGTTTACGTGGTTCTCTTCTCCCCTCAGCCCCTGCCTCTTTTCAGTAAATCACCAAATTGATATGTGTGTCCCTTTCCCCGCATGTCAGGTGTGTGGAGTGGGAGTAGCTCACACGATGAAAGGCTAAGCTGTGTCTCCATGTCAGTGCTGTGAGGGGGCAGGTGTGTGGAAACTCAGTGCTTGGAGGATTTAGGCCGGGATTAGTATTCTGTATTGTAGCAGAAAGGTTTTGACAGCTCCAGGTAAGCCTCACAGCCCCCTGGCAAAGTAGGAGAAGGCGTTTCTACCCTTTTTACAAAAGAGAAAACAGAGGCGCAGAGGTGTGATGGAACTACATACACCAGAAGTAAGGAATCCTGACTCCTGGTGCCAATTCTACCACTGGACAGCAATCCCCAGGGTACCCGGAGCCAGAGCTCTTACGGAGTCACCTTATCTAGGCCACACTCCCCTCCCACTGCCAGGAGTGGGGACTCCCCACCGCTGCTTTTGCCATTACACACGTTTCCTAGAAGGAAGGATCTGAATACATTTTTTCCCCAGAATCTGGGTTCCAAAATCTGTATTTAGTCATGCACATAAAAAGCCCTATTCCCAAGCATGCTGAACAACCCCAGTTCCCACTGAGACTAACTGACAGATGGTCACCTCTGACAACCAGGGCATTTGTCTGTCTTGCTTTTTTAGACACTGCTGGATCTAAAGAGGAAACTTTTGGAAACACCTATGTTACCTTAGTAGCCAAAGTCCCATGGCATTTCAATACAGCTTCACTTTCATATCTAACTTGAGAGACCCCGCTGTGAATACACTGGCTTACACAGTGCTGCCAACTCACACAACCTAATATTTGAAGGGGTTTTTCTTCAACCCTGAGCTGTCAGATTCATGCGATTGTGGCACAATCTCTTTCATTACAAAAATGTTCTTACCCCTCCTGGTAGCAGTAAGAGGCTTGAAACCAAAATGAAAGAGCAAAAAAAAGACAACATTTTTTAAAAATTGCCTAATTTCTAAAATCAGTGGTGGCTTGTCAGTCCTGCCCATGTTTGCCTAGCATTTCTAGAGCTGCCTGTAACTACCACAAGCTCTGAAAGAGCAACTCACAGGAGTGTAGGATTGCCACTGTTCTCTTAGCCAACATTATAAATGCCACAAGCTTGGACACTGTATATGGGCTGCAATGCACAGACAGAAAGAGTCTGTGCAGTGGAAATTGATCTAAGAATTGATTTTGCACTGCAGAATCTGCACACAAATGATCATTCAGTGGGCCCAGGCCAAACCAGAAAAAACCTCAAAAGAAGGAGATGCAAGTCTCCATCTAGAATTTTTTTTTTGATTGATTTTACTTGAAAGACACTCAGAAACAGGATAAGATCCTAGGATCAGTGTCTGTTGCAAAGAAGTGGAGCTTATATATATTCAAATATTGCAATAAGAAACATAAATCCATTTCAATGTTTTGTTCACAAAATGTTATTTTGTCCACTAAAACGCCAAAGCTCCATAAAAGCTGTGGTTGACTACCTTTGGCCTTGTCTTGGAATAGGGGCTGATTTTCCAGGGTGATCATGTTTGAGGGGAGGGAAGTTCTGGGAAGAGATCGGGAGGCACTAAGAAGTGGGGCTTTACACATCATCTGTTCAGCAACTGCATTCTGGACGAAATATCCAAAGCTAGAAATAGAAGTCAGATGCCAACTCTCACTGCCTTTCAGGGGCAGGTGAGTGCCCAAAGGTCTTTGGAAATCAGCCCCTTTGTTTATGGGTTAGTAATTGGAAAAAAGCACAAAGGCTCTCATGAGAGAGCAGACAAGCAGGGGAGGCTGGTAACATTGGCAGAAGAGGGGGATAAATAGGGTGGGGGTAGGAGTGAGTAGCAGGGAAAGGCAAGGCTGCATAGTGCAAGATGGAAGGAACCACAGAGGGAGTGATGTGGTCAGAGCACAGCAGATGGCCTGCAAGGGGCAGTCATCCAGACCAGAGTGCTGGCCATCTGGTGTAACAAGAAGGCTGGATCTTAGAAACCTCATGTTGGACACAGTGCCTGAGACAGAGTTGGAGTACTGGGAGATACGGGCCTGACTGGCAGAGATGATGGGCTTGTCCTATGACTGGCTGTGGGGGAAATGGCTGAGACCCAGGTGGATCAGAAGTGACTGACAGGGACAGACAGGCTGAGAGGTGGCAGTGGAGGGAGGGGTCAGAAATGGAGGGGGAGATTTGTCATATCCGTGTTCAAAGCATGATCAGATGCACACATTTCATGTTCGCATGTGGAAACACAAAAAGTGGCTGCACACACAGCCTTTCACTGGTTTATATGGCTTTATAATTAACCTAACCTGAGTTATTTGGTTCTTTTTCCTCCAGTTTACCTTGATGTCAGTCTTGCAATCCAAGCTGCGGAAAGTCTCATTTCCACCTGGCAAGAAAAGCAGCACTGATATCCTGGCCCTCATCTGACAACCAGCACTGAAACAGGCTTTTTCACACTGAGGTCCTGATGGCAGTGGCATGGTTGAGTCTGAGGGCAACATTTTCCCTTGAACAATCAATGGCACTTAAGATCCTAAACCCATTAGGTCACTTTTGGAAATGTTGCCCCACAGAGTGCTGGCCTCTTGCCAGCTGACTGAACCCAGTGGGAGGCTTCCAAAGTGGTGGCCTTTTCTTTGAAAGACTGCTCAGCTATTAAAGCCCTTATTACTATACTTAACAACTGGCTTATTTTAGAATTATCCATGCTCAGATTGGCTGTGTAGCAATTAATGGACAGCCTGTCTAATCCCAGGAACAGCCAGAGCTCACTGAGGGACACCAAGCTAGTCATGGCCTCTGTAGACAAGCCTGCATCATAGCAATTTTTACAGCAGAAGTTACCATTTCTTTCCCGTACATTGCACACAACCACAAACAGATCTGTACCGCATGCAAGCTATTTGGAAATGAGGATAACAAGAGACCCTCTTGGGGTCCCCTAGCAAACCCATAGTCTGCCTAGGGCAAACAACAAGAGATTCTCTTTGTACTGCTGCATGTGCTCAGTACTCCACACACACGTTAGGAGGCCAGCCATGCTGCAAGGAGGTGATTTCACAAATTCCCAGAAGCCACCCTTCTGTGCAACACTTGCCTCCCAGATGGATTTGTCCACAGGTGCAACCCTACACAACCAGCTGCAATAGTGTCGTGTCTTTTGTAAGCTCCCTTGTAGCCAACCAGGAAGGAGCACCGGCATGGGAGGCGGGATCAGGAACATACATTCAAAAACATTACATTTGCAGTTTGGGGATTAAACCATAGTAGCACTCCAAAGGCAGATCTAACCTGTGATACATACACGCAAGGCCTGTGAATGCTTCAAGAGGCAAATTGAGGACATGCTGCTTTGAATCCGTCATAGTAAGAATCAGGAATCAGAAGCTGAAGGAGAGTAATAAATATAGAGGCACCTTTGCATGCCATGTCTGTCCATCCACACTCTGATATCAATCTCCTCTGGGTGCTAGCTTATACATGTGTTCTACAAGCAAGGAATATATACGCCACATTGAATACAGTGCACACAACCACACAGACATACTTAGCTGTGTGTATCTATACATGCCCTAACTTCCAGCAGAAGACATTTCTTCACATTTTAACAGTGTCCCAGAAAAGTGTTGGCAGCCTGGAATAGAGACAATACAGAGCTTTTTTTTCCCTCCCCGCCTGCCCCTGCTGTGCATGAGAGGGGCACACAAGATCTTGGCATCCTGCAGCACATCTGAGCCAAACAGTCCCATGTAAACAAAAAGACAAGCGAGGTAAAAAGGAGCTGTTCAGCTGTCTACAGAGCTACGAGCAGAGTGCTGCAGGCACGGCCAGGTTAGAAACAGGGTTGTTTTCTACACAGACACAGTTGAGACTAAGGTCTTCTATGGTGATTTTCATCCCTAGAGCTTAACAAGAGAAGAAACTCCATTTGAGGTATGGGGAGAGAGAGGGGAAGGGTACATACCAGGCTGAGCTTGGAGCAGTAGTGTAACTAAAAGGCGGCAACCAGGACAGCAGCCCTGGGCACTGCCCTTGAGAGGCCACAAAAATAAGCACAACCACGCTGGTGGCTGATTACACTGCTGTGATAGGCACTGCAGCAGATGGCACATCCCTGGGCGTCGCATGACTGCCCAGAGCACAGAACTGTGCACTGAGGCCTCTTGCATGGCGTAGGAGCCAGGCATCCTGAGTACCACTTGGTGCCTGAGCCCTTGGCTCACCCTGTCCCCAAACTGGCTCACACCTCTTTGGTCAGAATTCAGATGGGTGGGATGGTGAGCGTTAAAATCGGCAACTCTGGGAGGTGTGGGGCAGCTTCAGCTCTCAGAGAAGTGTGGGGCTAATTAAAGGACCAGGCAGGATGAGGCATTGCTTTCTCACTTAAACTGAGCATACTCCACAGGAAAAAGGGTTTTAGGGAAAGGGAAAAAGGAAAATTTACCAACCGTTAATTATTTGGACTTCAAACGTGTCCAGAGGCCCATTGTGCCATATGATTTACAGCCATATTGAGACATAGTCCCAGCTCCGCAGAACTTCTATTCTAAACAGACAAGGCAGAGGAGAAGTGATATGCCCAAGATCACCCAGTGATCAGTGGCAGTGGCAAAGCTGAGAAAAGAGCCCAGATCTCCTACTGCCCAGCCCCATGCTATGCCCACTAGACTACACTGCCTCTCAAAAGCAATGAGAAATCCTGGCGAGAGAGACATGGTACAAAACAACTGTGCATAGGTAAGAACATATCAGGAAAACTATGTTATGGGCTTAATGTGAGAAATCCATCAGAAGGGATTAGAAGGAGAGCTCTTGGGAACCAACAGGGCTGAGAACCCCGTACTTACCCAGAACAATCTCTTTCTAAATTGGCCTTTTGTTTTTTGCAGCACTATCCCAGCTCTGTGTGGCTGAACAGGATTCCAAAAAGGTCTGGCTGCTTGTATGGAAAATGACTGTTCACAGTCCTGTAGGAGGGCGGGAGGGAAGATGGAAAAAGAATCAAACCACCAATCTGGAAGAGATGTAAGACTCATGCTTCAGGGCATGAGTCAACTTCTCACTAACATGGGTCAGGAAGAAATAGTCTCAGTGAGCAGGTTATTCCATAACTGTCCACAAGGGGGGCTCTAGGATCTTCTTCTGCAGTCATCTGGTTTTCTATATTGTCAGGGACTGGATAATGAGCTAGGTGGACCATGGGGTCTGAACAAGTCTGAAGATGCTGGGGCTGCTACTATCATTTTTCACTTTGGTTTCTTTACATGGGATATGGTCTTGCTATTATTCTGCTGCTTTCCGCTAGGAATGTCTTGAGAAGGCCTGGGCAGCCACATTGATGTGAAAAGGCGAACAGGCAAAGGACACTGCAGGGCTTTCCCTGTGCAGCCCAGCTGCTGAAGGCCATTCTACTGCACTGTTGACCAGCAACATGCGGATGCATTGCTTCAGACCAAGCAACAGGAGGTACCGTGTGCAATTCTTCCCTAAGCTCCCTTCTTGTGCCAGAGGGAGAATAATCAGTGATAGTCCTGTCCAGTACCTACAGGGACTGAAATTATGGCTCTCCTTGCTCCTATGCTCATTCTCAATGCACTGGCTGGTCCATCCCAGCCCATCCAAACCTGACCAGGGGAATCCCCTTGTGATTGGCTGCCTTTCCCCTGCCCCCACTCTTGGGATGGAGCAGCCAATAAGAACTGTTGCAGGAGGCAAGCAGTGCTGTGCTTTAACAGGGTTGGGCAGTGGAAGGAGAATCGCCTCTGGCCTGCGCGGACATATCAGAGCTAGGCCTGTGTTAGCCACAGGGCAGGGTAGCTACTACTGCCTGACAGCAACAGAAACAGAACGGGAAATAAAATGAAAAAGGTTCAGTGTTGGAGCCCCAGTAAAAAACAGCATCCTTGTCCACGAGGACAGGAACGTAGGCCAGACCAGAAATCCACCTGACATTTCATTTCTTTGGCTGCACGTGAAACCAGTTTTCCTACATTGCAGCACACAGGCAGCCCCTTTGTCCCTCAGTGGCTGCTTGTTCAAGTCAGAGTAAGGGCTGTGATCTTTGTGTGCCCTCACAAGATTTGTAATCCCTGTGTGTGTATGTGGGAGCTGCTGCCCTGCACAATTGTCAAAGCCAGACCTGCTCCCAAAAAGAAGATGGTAGGTCTATGCCAATGAAGCCCCTTGTGCCTCCATGCATGCCCAGCCAGGTCCGAGTGGATGCAGGCTCCCTGTATAAGAACTGTCTGGAAGAAAATTGGGAAATGTGGGCTGCCCAGCTCCAGGCATCCAGCAGCACTGAGGGGGCACAGGGTATGTCTTGGGGACTCTCAGGGAAGGGGCACAGTCAAGCATGCCTTCCCCACCTGCTCCTATTCAAACATGCCAATCCCAGGTATGCAGCAGGGGGCTCCTCTGGGACATGCCACATAGCCTCTCTCTCACATGCTGCAGACCAAGGCCAGTGACTCACAGCCAGGTTTGGCACACGTGAGCAGGAGTGAGTTGGCTGGGGTCCCCCTCCCTAAGAGTGTGGGGGATGCAGCATAGACGTATCCTTAGAGGCCCAGACCAGGACACACCAGGCCGTGAGGGATCAATGTTGCTCTGCTCAGCTCAGTTACACCCCACCATTTCTGGACTCCTTCATAAGTCACAGGGGGGACTCTACCTCCCTATATTGGCTTAAGAGAAAATAGTTCCCTTCTCCCCTCACCTCCTGCTGGGGCAGGAGCAACCTCTAATGCACCCACTGCCTAGCCCAGGAGGCTCCACAACTTCTGACCATCTCCCCACACAGCAGCTGTCTGGATGCTTCCCCAGTGTGCCTTTGTCTTGTGAACTGGATTCCTGGTGTCCAGGACTCTGTTCCCTCCTTTCCTATGTGTACTGTACTGGGACTGCCGATGCTTCCAGCTTTGTGTGGTCATCTGTTCAGTGCAATGATCTGACCTCTCCTGCTTGCGCTGCAGCCAGCCAGGCACTTGGGCACAGTTCACCATCTACCCAGAACACAAGGCATAAGGCCAGGAGAGTTCACACATACTTAAATAGGGCATAAACCTTGTGCTGGACCCTTTACACTGAGATAAATTGCACTCTGTACCCCATTATTCCCACCCACCAGGGGCTACTGCCCTCCCATGTTAGCTAGCGGGGAAGATGTATATCAGGATTTAGATCGCACTCATCACCTCAGTATTTAAGACCTTATGTAATAAGGGCAGTGAGTGGCTTCAAAACTGCACACCCCCCCAGGAGGGGCAAGGAAATAGTTCGGAAGGAGAAACCAGCCACTAGCTTGACAACACCCACCAGATACCAAGGATCCAGCACAGTAGTGTAGCAGCTGCAGCAAGGTGCTATATCCGTTCTAACCACTGCACTTCCCTTCTGTGGTTACAGTACCACAGAGAGCTCTGGCTCATCATGCCACATGCAGCACAACTACAGAGCAACAGGCATTTCCAGCCTGAAAGGACTCACAATCAGAATGGGCAAGCCTGAAAAAGGAACCCTGTTATTGCTGAATAAGCTAATGGGGAATTGAGTTAGTGACATGCCAAAAGCACACAGGGAGTCAGTGGCAGGGCTGAGGGCACAGACAAACTCGCCCAAATCTTTATCCAGATGTGCAGCAGAGCAGCTGTGGGCAGTGATGGTGCATGGAGCAGTGCCGGTGCATGGGGCAGTGCCAGCTGCTGCACTGCCAGTGGTAGTGGTGCATCCAGCCATCCAGTTGCAACAGGAGCTATTTTTGTGCTCCCCCCACCAAAAGCAACACCCAGGGCTGCTGTCCTTGTCAGCCCTGCTTCAGTTACACTCATCCCCTTATCCAATGCAATAAGCACAACATATCCCCTTCCATAGCTCCACGCCTTTCTTTTCATTTCCTGGGCCAGGGATCTGCTCTTGGTGTAATGTTCTGGGGTGAGGGGACTGCCTCCTAAACTTTTCTTGACAGCACTTGCATGCTGGGAGGAAGGAATGTCAGTGTCTCAGCCCTTCCTCTGGGAACTTGAGGAGCTTTGATTCAAGACTAAGTAATAACACTATTGTATGTGACACCGCTGCATGAGACAAACACGATGCTCCACTTGCATGTTTGCAGCTGCAGTGATCTGCCAGGCCTCTCCCAGAATTTGCCTTCCCTTGCCCCTGCTCTGACCCACTAGACCCCACTCCTTCCTCACCACTGGAGATGGAACCCGGGAGTCCTGACTCCCAGCCCCTCTGCACTAACCCTCTAGATCTCTTCTTTCTCCTCCCAGAGCAAGGGATAAAACCTAACAGCCCTGGATTCCAGACCCTTGCTCTCATCACAACACAGAACTGCCTCTCATTACTTTGAATAGACTCTTTGATACAAGTTGTATCCTCAGCCTGCTTTCCTTGGACCTCAAATCCTTGACGTGCAACTGACAGCAAGAACAACCTCCAGTTTAATGGAGCAATTAAGCTTTGGTCGACGCACTCGACACTGCTCTCCAGCTCAGAACCCATTCCCAAGCAACAGCTCAGCATTTCTGCCCAGCCTCCCCGCCTGTGGATTAGCAGTAGATTCATTTGCAGCCACTGAGTTTCCCTCAGGGACACCATCCTGGCCTCTCCTCCCATATGTGTGGGGCAAAAAGACGTGGCAGCTGGTTTGCCACCCGGCTTGGTTGTGGCTGGACATACTGCCCTGAGCTGCCCTTTCCAAGGGAACATAAGCCTACAGAAGAAGAGACAGAGGCAAGGACCAGTGAGAGAGTGTCCAGCTGCTCTGTAACATCAGCCAGGGCCTGCTGACAAGTAGGGAGGTGCATATACTGCCCTGCAAATATGGGTGTGCATCTGGGCCTGCTCAGAGGTTGGGGATTGATGTGCTTCACTGAGCAGAGGCGGAGTTGCAATGCAGTGGGCTCATCCAAAGCCAGTTTCGTATGACTGAGAGCTGAGTATGGGAACTCAGGGTAGCACAGGCCCTCCCCATCACAAAACAGTGGAGGCCCTCCCCTACTGCCACCCCTGCCTTACTCCAATTCCAGCTTTTCCAGGTCTCAGAGCTTGAGGATTCATCTGAAAACAGCTCCTGTGGCACCAGGAAGGTGCAACGTTCTTCAGGTCGTAGCCCCGACACTACAGCCCATTTTGTGCCCCATACAGACCCCCAAGCATGAATGCAGGCTCTGTTTCTAGGGAAATCTTGCTGGCCCTGGGATTTGCTGGATCTCAAACAGGGAGCTGCTATTTAAAAGAAGATTTGATGGTGAAGAACCCCTGCGAATAGGAGTCCTTGGGAACTGGCTCAGACACAAGTATGGGTGAACCAGGCAGCCATCTGGGGCCTGGACAGAAAGGAAGCCTGAAAATGGTAATTAAAAAATTATTATTATTATTATTATCTCTGGTGAAGGGGGGCCCAATACTAAAAGTTTGCCCAGGGCCACCAGGAGCCTAGGTACGGTGCTGCTTGGGAGTACAGCCAGAAATTCTGGGCCTGTTCTGTTACAGCATGAATGTCTCAGGGGAGACTCCCAGCACCTCCCAGTGTCTGCAGTGATACCTGCTAGGACCAATAGGCACATCCTGTTATCAGCTTCAGGGCCCAATTCTATTACTCCCAGGCATCAGAAAGGAAAGCTCCCTCCACCCTGATCCTGTATCTTATTAATGGCCAAGCACATTAGGTACTTCAGAGATGCCATATTTTTCCCTGAAGAACAAGGTAATGGCAAAAGCAGAAGATTTGATGTGATGGGCTAGTGGTCTTCGATGCCCCTAGTAAAAGATCCAGAGCCCTGCATGGAGCAGTTAAGTCTCTGAAGTTAGATCAGCATCTGGCAGCCTATACACTCCTGCCCTGCAAGACCTGCAGTAGCTCTGCTGTCAGGCAGCAATGCCATCCTGTCTTGCACAGCCCAGGGGTACTTCATTCCAGGGGCAAGTGGGAAGGGAAACTAGGAGGCCATCTCCCATTCTCTGAGGTGCAAAAAACAAGACAGAGCTTGCCCAAAATCACAAGATGAGCCAGGGGCAGAGAGAAGGATCAAACCCAGGCATCCTGCTCCAGGTTTTTTCTGCTATAAGTGCCAGCCCCCAGCTGTATATTTGTCAGTGCTAGTATCACAACAGAAGGTACTAAAATAATAAATACAGCCTGGTAAAACACAGCTTTAGCCAACAACAAGGTCCGGCTGTGTGAAGGAAGCCAGATGTGTGCTGACAAGGTCAGGAAGCATGTGGCAGCGATGGGGGTACAAAAGACAGGGCTGTGAGAGTGTGGAAAGATAATTGTTTTCCTCCAAATGCTCTACGAAGAAGTTAGCCTTCCATGGCCTGGACAACAAGGCCAACTCAGCACCTCCTTCAGTGGAGAATCAAGCTAGGTATCCATGTAATGGCTGCCACCTTGGCAACATCCTTGGGACTGACCTAGGACCTCTGGAAATTGAGTGAAGGGGCCAAAGGCAAGAACTGGGGGCAGCTGCAGACTCACACCACTTAGAGACAGGGCACTGCCTGTGACAACTCCCCACACAGTCCCTCAACTCTGGTGCAATTAGCCAAATCTATAAGGCTGAGGTGCCTAACTCATCTAGTGTAAGTGGTCTGGCCAAGGCCAGCAGCAGACCTGAGTTTCCTGGAAGCTCAAATTCTCCAGCTCACTGGCTGAACCAAAGCGTCAGATCAGTCCCAAACATCTTGTTTGAGCCCAGACAAACTGGGCTGGCTTGGGGTTACTTCACATTCTTTTTCTTAAAAATAAAACGTCAGGTTGGTTTCAAAATGAATGTCCGGCTTTGATGGAAAGTTCAAACACTTTGTTTACATGTTTTCAAACCAAACCTTTCTGAAATTTTGCCCCTGTCATTTTTTTCCATCCAATCCATTTCATTTACAGAAGAACCTGGTATTTAACTCAACTGGAGCACACATTCTCATTGAGACTGGAAGGAAAGTAAAACCCCCAATGATCCATACCAGTCTGAGTGTGGGACCTGGCCTCAAATTGCCTAACTGGCCTCAAATTGACCCACCAGCCAGGCACCTGTCACTGTCTGACCAGACAGCTCTTGCCCCTCCTCTGCCTCAGTTTCCTTTGTCTACACCTGTGGGGCAGGGGCTGTCCTTCCTTTGTGTCATCTCTCAGACCCCTACTCAGCTGGGCTCTCCAGGAGCCAGTGGAATTCAAGGAAGAAATGGAGACTTGTTGCCCCATGGGAAATATATAACAAATGACAGTGGGCAGTAGAGTGGAGTAGAATGGCATTTGTTTTGAGCTGTGAATTGGAAGCCAGGGTAAAAGCGAAGGACACAACCATTACCAAGCTTGTGTAAGCAGCAATGCACAGTAAGGGGATGTACCACCGTCAACAGCTACACCACCCCAGAGTGGCAGGGGTTGCCCTGGGGGACTGGTGCCAGCAAGGCCAGATTAACCCTTTAGTGGGCCCTAGGCAAACAAACGTGGGCCCCTACTTAATACTTTATATTATTTTTTTCACTCAATAATTATAATATGTAAAATAAGCACAACTGGGCCCCTTCTGCACTTAGGGCCCTAGGCACATGCCTAGTTTGCCTGTGCATTAATCTGACTCTGGGCGCCAGCTCCCCCAGCTCCTTACCAAGCAGGGTTTTACTGTTTTCTCAGTAAAACACTTCCAAAGCAAACACCAGGACCCCCTCTATTTACTGCTTATGGATCCGCCAAAGAAAATAGTCCCCACTGGAGCATGTTCACTTGATAGTCACAGACAGTGGGTGTAGCTACAGCTGCAGCGTGCTGTACAATACAGACAGTCTAGGAAGCATGTGCTCACCCCTCCCTTAGCTCCCCTTGGGCCCCAGATCTCCACTTATCTGTGCTCTGAACAACTGCCCAGGCCACCCTCTTCGTGCAGGGAACCCTCATGGAGAAAACATCTGGGCTGCTGCAAAAGAGACCCATGGCACAAGGGCTGCTTTTTTCTGTATCCCGTAAAAAATGTCAACGGCTTTGCCAACAGGTGCCACATGCTTGCTGTTAGCCCCATCCCCCTATGTCCCCATCTCTGGGCTTGAAAGAGTTGCCTTCGTCCAACCTGCAACCTCAGCATATCTGGGGGTGAAGCAGGAGACAGTGTGGGCAGGGGGAGAGGGCTGCGCTAAGGCAAAGTGGAGCAAAGGCATTTGCTACCTAAGAGCCCCTGACCCTGGAGTAAAGTGAACTGAGTTTGCACAACTGCAGGGCAATTTGGAGTGAAAGGACATTGCAAAAAAACATGGCCTACCTTTGGAAACGTACCTGGGATGACAAAGTCAAGGTGTCACAAGGCTCCACAGCCAGAACAGCCACTTGCTCCTGCCCCTGATTTAAAATATGAGCGAGAAATCTGGGTGTGCCCCAGCCAGGCCATGTTTGAATACAGCCAGTGTTAGAAGGGTTGCTAGTTTCCCCCAGGAAGGCAGAGTCTGGGTGTATCTGTGAGCAGCCAGAAGGACCAGAATTCTTGGATTCTCTTCCCTGGTATGCAAGAGGACTCTGATTTGAGCAAAGGCTCATGCTATCTAATGGTTGTGTCAGGAAACTGAAGGGTTGGGCTCCTGGATTCCAGTGCCACTCTGGGAGGACAGCTAGGTTTGTTGTTCAGGGGGAGGTACTGGTATGCAGGACTCCTGGGTTCCATTACTGGCCTAAGAAGGATGTGCACTTAAAGCAAACACTTGGGGGTTCATTCTTGATTCTGCAACCAAGAAGCTCATCCCAGCCCCATCCTCACTGTGACTCATCTACCCACCTCTCAGAGACAGAGGGGTGCACACAGTATTGGCAAAGGGTGATGTCAGGACAACTTAATGAGTGCCTCGTCCCTCATGATACTCATATGAAAGGCACCATGGCAACAGTCAAGTTGGATGATCAGTACTGGTTCACTTTCCAACAGGGATCTTTATTGTTTCCAACTGGGACCTGGAGGTCTTTGTTTGGGGAGCACATGCTGATGCTGCACCTGCATACTAGCCTGTGGTCTGGCTCTCTCTGGGGAAGTGCTCCCTAACAGGACTTCTGCCAGCTCCATCCCTCACCCTGAAGCTTCAGGGCTGGAGAAGGGTCTCCTGTCTTCAGGGTGGAAATGACCCAGATCTCTTCCTTGCTTGTAGAAGATGTAAAATCCTGCTCAATGAGTAGATGTAAGAGCTCCTCATTCCCAAAGGGGGAGTCTCAGTTGGCTAAAGCTCATATAGAAATGATGTCAGATCCCTGGAGTCAGAGGGCTGAATCCTGGCTGATCAGACTTAGCGATGCAAGCCTGATCCAAAAGCCAGTACAGTCAGTGGAAGGGCTTCCTTCATCTCCAGCAGGCATCAGATCAGGCTCTTTTGTCCTCCTCAGGTAAGTGGTGGAGGCTTGACTCTCCTAGTGCAGTGACTGTACCAGTGCACCATGGGTGTAAAGCACTCCCACCCTAGTCAAGCAGTACTTAAAGCAAGCTGGGCCCTGACATTTCCCAGATTGACATGGGAGCATCTCAAAGCCACACAATGGATGGTGCAGGGCAGAGGTGAGGTCCATACCCTGCACCACACTTGGGGAGTGGGTTTAGACCTGACGATCCTCTCTGTGATTGGTATGGGCAGCACAGAAGTCCCAGCCCTGTGCAGCACTCCCGACCAGAACTGTCCCTCATTCTTTGGCTCCTTTCATGGGCTGCTATTGCCCACACATAGGTGGGCTGTCAGGGTCAGCTGGGATGAAAGGGGTTGGAGAAATCATTAGAACAACCAAGCATAGCTTGGACACTAGATCCCAACTCCAGCAGCCTAGTCAAACAGTACCATAGATCTCTGCACAGTCACAAAGAACTGCATACGCCCCCCATGCAGAGTTGTTCCTAGAGTATGGTGAATCAGGGTGACCTCCCCGGGGCCTGCACTTTGGGGGGTTCCTGCAGAGCCAGACGGAGCAGCTGCGGCCCCTCCTGTGGGGCCTGCCTGGAGCTGGCAGCTCAGCCCTGCACCGTGGAAGAAGCACAGAGACCCTCATCCCCCCTTTGTGGGGGTACCATGGCCCTGTGCAGTGTTAAGGGGGCCTTGCACAGGCTGATTTGCCCTGGGCCCTGCACCCACCTTGGGTCGGCTCTGCCCCACCCATCTAATCAACTTTGTCTTTCCCTCTGGAGGGACATGAGTTGCCTTTTGCCTATGCTGCCCCACTTAGGGCAGACCTGTCCTTTCCCTGCTGCATCAACTATCTATAGGGTATGGCTATGAAAAACAGTGGCAGTGGGCTGGGATAAAACTGGACCTGATCCAACAGAACTGGTTGGCCTGTACTGGGAACATATGAGTAACTGGAGAATGCAATGTACTGCCCAGCTTGCCCACTGGCTGCCACACGATGCCCTCTCAGGCAGCCAGGGTCTATAAATACCCTGCCTAGGGCACTGAAAATACATGCATGTCCCACCTGCTACCCAGAGTCTGGGCTACAGCACCCAAGCAGAGCCAGGTCCTGCCTCCTGGCAGATTACATATACCCTGCTATGCATACACACGATCGTGCTCATCGCCTCTGGGCCAGCACACAGTTCTGACAGCAGTGTCCTAGTGCCCTGACTCAGATAAACCATGCTAGTGATGGCCTGCTGGAACACACAAGGTGCTGCTGTCGTCATTTTACGCAGGGACCCCTCTCTCATGGTGCAAACTGCAGGAACCTGGAGTGCTGGCTGAGCGCATTGTCCCAGATGTCAGTGCAACACACAAGAAGACCCTGACATCTGATCTCTGCCACAACAGTTTCCAGAGCTAAAAAAAAAAAAAAATCATTCCCATGCCCAATTAAAGATTAAAGTGGAAAAAGGATTTTTTTTTAAAACAACATACAACACAGCAATCACCAGACAAGCCCATCCTCTCCCTGCCAAGGAGTCCCACTAAAAATGCTTTCCAAGATTTTTACCATATGATAGATGATCATTTTACCATGTGATGGCACTATGTTCAAATATAGTAAAACAGGGCTGAGCCCAAAGATAAGCATATCCTGTCTCTTTTATGTCCATTCATACGTGTTATATATCCCACAATGATTTTAGAATTGTTGGCAAAAAATAACAACAAAACTCTAGTTTTTGCCACCTGTAAACTTTGCCACTGCTTCAGGTCTGTCCTGAATACATTTCTTTGGGTAGTCCACACCACAGGAGCAAACAGCAGGAGAGAACTCAGATTCTCTCTCTCTGCTAAGTAAAGCACATGGCAGATGCAAACCAGAAAGACAGCGGTAAGTGTTTCTCTTTCAAGGGGGAAAAGACATGAGAGTGTTTAGAATATTATGAGTCTATTGACCGTGGCAATAAAATGAGCACAGCTGCTTCAAAGAATATAACAAAGTTATTGGAGAGAGAGTAGGAAAGAAGCAAAATGAGGGAAAGGTAAAAGAAAGCCACCTCAAAGTCCCTCCACATGGTCCAAAAATATAGGTTCTTTGAGTGCTTTCTGCTCCTTCTGTCTTCTGTATATATGTCAAATGCTTTAAATCAGCAGTTTTCAACCTTTTTTCAGACCCCTAAAAAGTTTTGAATGGAGGTGCAGATGACTTTGAATTTTAAGTGTGGGTATTCACATACGTTTAATGGATTATATTATCTTTTGCAGACCCCTTAGACATAGTCTGCAGACCCCCAGGGGTCCACAAACCACAAATCGAAAATTACTGCTTTAAATGCATCTCACAGGGGCATTGGTTGTAGTAGTAAAATAAAGAGAA
Source organism: Alligator mississippiensis (assembly GCF_030867095.1). Classification (NCBI taxonomy): domain Eukaryota; kingdom Metazoa; phylum Chordata; order Crocodylia; family Alligatoridae; genus Alligator; species Alligator mississippiensis. The sequence continues at coordinate 43,416,822 of NC_081835.1, forward strand.
AAGTCAATTTTTAGGGGCAGGCAGATTAGATGAGAACAATGGAACCAGATGGGAGGGAGTAGCAGAGTTTGTTGGAAAATTGTGTTTCTAGTGTGGGTTGGAAATGGAAACACTTTGCAGAATACTTTTTAAAATTATAAAGCAGTTTTACAGAGCGGTTTCAAGATAAAAATATAAACCAGCCGCTGCTGACTCTTGTCTCCTCTCCTCTCAAGTGAAGACAGGAAAAGTCCGCTGGAACTTACCTGATTTGCCCACTGCTCGGATCTGCACTGAGGACAGCAGTCGAAACTTGTGGATTTCCTTGCCTGGGTGATATTTCTGTGCACTCCAAGCCTGCTGTGCAGATTTCAGTATGGTGTCAAACAGTAATCCCCCAGGAGGCGGCATCCCAGGCCCGCCTCCTACACTGCTGCCAATCCCTGTGGCTTCAGGATGAGCGTCACTCGGACCGTTTGCAGGGCTGGTTGGGAGGGGGTCATGCACACAGGCACACTCAGGAAGCAGGAATACAGTATAGAGGGGCATCGAGGGTACGACTGCCGTGAACCATCAACAGTGTTCTTTTATCATTCACACAGCTTGCACTAGCTATTGGGTTTGGTTTGGTTTGGTTTTGTGTGTGTGGCACTTTTAGTTTGTTTTTTAAAAAATCCCAAGGAAGCTGTGTTTTCTCTTTAAGGATAGATTTTTTTTTTCTTGTTCTCCTGTGCCACAGACGTTAAGATCTGACATTTCCCTTCCTGGCTACGCTATCCCTCATCCTGGATTGCATTTCTTAGAGGTGGTTCTGCCACAGTCACTTTTCAAACGCTGTCGACCTACAAAGTCTGCCAAGGGTTTCTAATTCCAGACAGGCACAGGCACATGCACAAAACCCCAGAAAATTTGCATCTGAAACAGCATCTGGGGTTAAATGCCACTAGTCTATTTTGGTTGTTCTAATATAACCTGAATGTCTAAATATAGTTGGAACCAAGTTCACATGCTGGTCTTGGTGGCAACAAGTCTACCTATAGTAAAGGGCCCAGTAGCAGAGACCTGGTAGCCAGAAAGACTAATCCTGCGATTAACCTGATTTATATCAAGCGGGCTGTTTGCGTGAGCAAGGATTTATAGAAATAGGTCTACAAGCTGCAAGATCAGGGCACTGACTTCCTCTGTAGTGGCACAGACCTCACCATCAGTCATTAAATTAATAACGCAGATATATCTAACTGCAGTGATCACTGTTAAAAAGAGTCCTCATTTTCCACAGCTGATATACATTACCATAGTGATTCCCCATGCTTAGGTTAGGAAATAATTGTAGTAACTGTAGCACATGTTGATTTTTAACCCTCAGGAGTTAGGAAGTGCCACAATTACAGCCGCTAGTGCAATCTTAATTCAGCTTGCATGTGCATAGGTGGGTGCACACAGAAGTGACAATTTTTGCCCAATCTACTCACAGAAAGCAGCTTACATATACCCTACTATGACCGAACACAACCGCATGGCTGCAGACTGCTTCAAAAATGGCCGGTCGAATGAAAATCTAAACCATCTTTGCATGAGGGGTCAGACAAAGTGGTTTCAAAACACAGCATCTTCTGTAACTCCTGTCTGCGTGTCTCATGCTGTTTTCAGAATGGGAGGGGGAAAGACAGCAAAAAGAGTTCAGTCTGTGGTTTTTTCAGCCCCTGCTGGTGGGTGAGACAGGTATATTGGAGCGCCCCCCCCCCAAGGTGGTGGGCCTCCAATTCACCCACTCCACCCTTCAGTGCTAACTGGGAAACAACTAGAAGAGCTCCCTCTACTCCCTTTCCCCCTCCCATTCTGAAATAGGGACAGGCTGGGAGAGAGGAGGGGCCATTCCTAGGGGAAACCAGTAGCAGGCTCCAAGCCAGCAGCTAGATTCCCCTCTCCCCTGAAACCAACAGTGAACTTCTCTGTTTGTTCCAGGGGATCTTTGTAACTCAGAAGGCTTCCTGCAAAGTAGGGAGCTACATTTCTGTTTGTGCCCTCAGTTCACAAGATGTACTGTGTCCTAGGCACAATCAGGGCTGTGCACAAAAGGAGTTATATGTCTGTAATACCCAGACTCATTCATTGCAGTAGTTGGAAGGTGCCTAGTGAATTTTAGGCAGAGCTGGGAGCAACACTGCATGCTTGACTTTTCTTATCATAAGACTCCATTTTCTCTTATAGTTTCATAGTTGTTAGAGGCTGGAAGGGACCTTACAGATCATCAGGTCCAGCCCCCCTGCACTTGGACAGGAAAGATCACTGGGATCAGATAACCCCAGCAAGATGGGCATCAAGTCTTGCTTATAATAACCTTGCCATATTTTAACTATTCAGGTTAAAATGTTCTCTTCCAGACTTTCCAGGCCTCACCTCTAGCTGAGGTTTTTTTAAGTTTTCACAAAGAAGGGCTAGTATTAGCCAATCCTCAAGAACATGGTTAGAGGAAATCCGGCAGCTTTGCCAACATAAACGTCCAATGGAAGATGAAAATGGGATGGTCCTGAATTAGTATTTTTTTACCACCTCACAAAAATTCACCCAAGGCTGGCCAAGTTATAAGTATTTGAAAATCGCTACTGCCACATGCTTTGTAGGTTTCTTAGAAGCTGACTACTTAATCAGTCTGAACCTTGGCCATGTGCACTGAGCATGCTCTCCAGCCAGATGGAGCATGGACATCAACATTGTGGGAGCCAAGAGCAACTGCAAGTTTTACTCCTAATTGATCAACCTGAGCACTGTGCAGCTTACTCTTTAGCAAGATCTCATGCTCTTCCTCAGGCATGTGTCGTTCACCTCCATTTCACTGAGGAGACTGCATAAAGCCACCTCTGGCAGGACTGGGAGCATAATTCCAGGAGCCAGAATCTGTGCTGAGCCTCTCAGGAGGAGGATTCAAAGGAAACTTTAAGACACTTGTGCCTTCCATATCTGACTTATTCAGGGGCCAGTGCAGCCCCAAGACATACTCTAACTTATGGTGGCCTTATCCAGCTCCCCATGGACTTATCTGAGGTCCAAAATTGTGAGACTGCAGGCACAGCTGGACCTCATTTTGCAACATTCTCCCTTTAATGCCATTTTTTCCATGTACCCCATGTGAGACATCACAGGTATCCTACCCCTTCCCTTCTTCCTATCCTCAATACACCCCTACGCCATGGCTCCGGGAGATGGGAGTAGAACGGGTACTGCCATATTGCTGGGGAAACTCCTTCAGAAGCTGTTCAACTCACTCTTGATCTCTTCAGGTTACTGAAGTGTGGTCCCACTAGGGTAACAAAGAGAAGGAAACCAGGACACTTGCCCCAGGTGCTGATCGAGGGAGGGAGGAGAGTGGGGTCAGTGGCAACACAGCCACTGGCGTTGCCCTATGCGTGGCTGCTACCTAGGGCATTCAAGTGCCTAGTTATGGCTCAGCATGGCCCCAGGACACTCAACAAGGCCGACACATCTCTAATACATGGACCCAACCTACCTTTGAGAATAAAACAAACTTAAGGTGCTTGGCTATGCTGGTAGCAACCTCTAAATCACATTTTCCTCCATAAGCAACAGGCATACCTAGTCCCACATGCCACTGCTCCCCACCAGGGTAAGCCACTGACAAAACACACATTGACAAGTGCTCTAGTAACTGGTAATATAGAGGGACTGCAAACATTTATTCCCATAACTTAAGTGGTTGAGGTCTGTGGTAATCCTGAGGGGTGGCCCTCAGCATGGGTTCACAGGGAGTTACAAACCTCTTTAGGATGCTGAAGGCCTCTGCCTCTAGGAGCTTGAACTTCTCACTTCTGATTCTTCGTCCTGCCAATTCCTAGCTTTGGAGCTCTGGCCTTTGCAACCTTCTCCTTTTAATGTCATTTTTTTTCACGTTCGCTTGTACAGATCTCATGTGAGACAGTCCCTTCCCTCCCACTCCCCCCTTCCTCTGCCAGCTGTCTTAATAAGCTCGAGGAAGAAACCTGTCTGAAAGCTGCCTCCTTCCTTCCCAAATGCAAGTCCCCCCCTCCCTCCTCCCCCCCCCCCGCCAATTCTACAATCCAACTTAAAGATCTAATATCTTTTGCATCAGGGTCTTAACTCTAGTCCTGAGATACTGGAACTCTTGAGAGCTGGGACATGTGTACATATTAGAAAAGCTATTTCAGGACATTTTAAATTGCCATTTAGTGTGCCTTTTTCACCTCCTGAGACTTGATCATTTAGACTGATGATAATTAACACAACAGGACTCAACACACCAGATACCAAAGGAAATAGACTTTCCCGTGTGACCCGTCCTCCGCAGCCTGACTTCTGTCACAGGTCTAACAAGGCAAGGCCGACTGAGCCCTCAGTAGCCTCTTCATGCTCTTCTAGCTGGCCCATGGGGTGTACACACCCTGGCACTGTGCAGTCCTTCCCTCTCTCTTGGTCTTCAACAGGATGTACATACATACATCTCATCTGAATCCCCAAAACTAGTATGAAAAACCCGGGGAAGATGGTAAGAAGTAGGTAAAGGGAGGCCATTGCCATTTTGGCTAAGGGCAGCCTGCTCCCTCTGTCACACTGGGACCAATGAGCGGTGGCCATTTTGAAAGAGAGCAGGTCTTCAAGGCTTTCCTTGAAAGAGGGCAATTCTTCAGCCTCTGCTTAAGGAGAAACCTTCACAAAGTGAAAACAACAGCAAAGAGTGACGGTGAATACTGTGCCAGAACTGCTTAAGAGTTGCCCCATGCCACTACTGGGGTTAGAGAAAACACATCTGAGTTGAGAGCACCGGTGACACAAAAAGATCTGCCAAAGATGCGGTATTTTGTAGCAGACATATATTTTAAATGGGCTTAAAAATTCAGTAATGATTTTCTTTTTCAAAGTCCCAAAATCCATTGTGTCTAAACAAAATAAGGCCTGTACCCCTTTTTCTTTATACATAATTTGTTCTTTTGTGTGTTTTTTTTACACATTTTCTTCTCTTTTACCTTTGGCATATCTCCTCATATTTCCTTCCCTACCGTATTGTTCCTTCTTTCAATATCTCTTTATACAAGATAGGAAAAAGACAGGATAAACTGAAAGTTGGTTGGATTTTATAAGCTAATATTTTTGGTCATTAAGATGTGTAGTACAAATAACTGATCTATTATTTATACTGTATATAATTATACATGCCTTAAGTATAGATGAAGTCAGGTTGTCGATGATCAACACTCTGAGTAGCTTGCAGCTAGATTGTTATACTTGCTTTGTTTCTTTCTATTTGTTTCTTTCTATGTGTTACAATGTGATAATAAAGTTAACCCACAGTATAAAGGCTGTAAGTGTGGAGAGGAGACACTACATTCAAATATAATAAAGAACAAAAATCCCCATTGGAAGTATAAAAACATCGAAGTCAGTCGTAATGACTGAGCTATGGGGACTCCTCCCTAATCTGCCGACGTAGCAGGATGTTAAATATTCATCAGGTTGCCATCACAGGATCTGGTCTTGTGCTCCTGTGCACGTCTCCAATTACTGTTGTTCATGTTTGACTTCTCCTTGGCCACAGACCCGCTCTAATTGTCAATTTCTAATACCAGCACCTGCAGTAACTAATGATCTGGCACTATCCTAGATGCCTAAAAACAAGCTCAGGCCAAGCTTTCAGCAGTTCAGGGCAGATTGCAAAGGCAGCACTGAGGCAAAATACATAAGATCCGGTTTGAAGTAGCCAGAACTTCGGTCTGTTTAACCCCTGCCATGACACAGCCAGGCTTGGCTTTGGAAAGCAGGAGCCCAGAATAAATAAATGAACAGTGCAGTACAATTTCAGAGACTTCCTCTTGGAAGGGTGTAGTCTGGCTAGGGAAAGGGTTAAAAAAGAAAAAGGCCTGAAAAGAGCCACCCAAGAAGCAAACAAAGCAAACCCTCCAGACTCAAACTTCGAACATTTAATATGACAACGTCAGACCTGATGCATTATGCAACAAGCCACGGCTGCACAGACTGGCCAACATGCAGCTGTGTTATGCTGTAACACCTGCATGTGTGTACACAGTGCAGGCAGGCACACAGAAAGAAAATCTGGGAGGAATATCAGCATGCACTTAATGGGTTAGCAAAGCAGCCTGCCATCTCATTTTGTAAAGCAGGTGTGTAAAGCAGGTAAAGCAGGGGCGTCATACATATGGCCCGCAGGCTGGAATTGGCCTGCAAAGCTTCCTTATCTGGCCTGCAGGGCCACCAGAAGTCTGGGGACATGGCCTGCCATGGACTTCAGGTCCCTTGGTCATGGCTTTGGTCATGGCTGGTGATGGTAAGGCTTTGCTCACTGCTACCATTGCTCCCATACCATTATTGCACACCCAGACCCTCTCCCCTGGACCTCTCACTGCCACTAGACCCCTTGCTGCTGCCATAGTGGCCACCACAGCCACACCCATGCTCTGGACTGGATCCAGCCTGCAAGGAGCCCCACAATCCACATCTGGCCCAGAGCTCCTCTTAACCCTGCTTTTGTAAAGGAAACTCGTGTGGCTTTCTCTCTCAGAGCTCTGGAAGTGCACACTGGCCAACATCTTGCAGCAACTCCTTTTTCTAAATGTTAACATTGTTCAAAGTACTCATTCTTTTCAAAATTTTCCATTTTTGATCAAAATAAAAAAGTTTAACATTTTCAGTTTTTGAATCATTCTTTCTTTCCTTTTGCCACTGGACATGATAGACAAGGGAAGATGGCTAGGGTTTCCTTTTTACTCTTTTTCATTTTTCTTCCCCCACTCTCCAGACTCTGTTATTCTGTAAGTTTCCAAAATTGTGAAATTTTTTTGGAAGTGAAAGTAGTGATAGACACAATGGAGGTAGAAAAGAAAAAATGAAAAAAATAACCCAGATCTTATTTATTCCATCATGTTCAGGGCTAAAGGGGAAAGGGCAGGGAGAAAGAAGACAGGAATGATGGACATTGGAAAAATAATGTTTAATTTCCCCCAATTTCATTTTTTTCAAATTATATCCCTAAAAATGAAAAGTTGCTCTAGTTGAACTTGTAAGATAGAAAAAAAAAATCTTCCAAATACCATCACTTTTCACAACATTGGTTTTGTCCGTGTTTTGACAGACTCTACTCTGTGCCTACCACATACAGAATGTGGTGGAGGGAGGAGCCTCTTCCATGTGCTAAGGGAGGAAGCAGTTTTACTGGATTCTTTTTCCCAAAAGGGAAAAAATGGATGTAGACTACCAATCAGCAGGGGATTTCAAGAAAGTCAAATGTTTTCCATGCAGAGTAATGCGTGGTGCAGTTTTGTAAATCTACACATAAGGAGGACAATGACTTTGATACATTGGTGGATCTAGGGTTTTGATAAGGGATCTAGGGAAGCAAATGGCATGGTACATCATCTCCTATAACACAACACACAATTTTTCTTTAGTTAAAGAGAAACTAGCTTTACTAATATGCTACATTATTCATTTTAAGGACAAAACAAAAATAAATATAACTATTTGAACTTTGTTAGATTTTATATAAAGTTAAAAAAACACAACAAACTAGGCAAAAATAGCCAAAATATATTGTGTCATTAGGCCTATGATCATTATGACACTAAGATGTGGGGGGAAGTGGGTACACTAGTAGGAAGGAACAGGCTGCAAGCAGCTCTAGACAGGTTACAGGGTGGGTTGAAGAGAACAGGATGGGGTTCAACACTGACAAGTGCAGGGTAATGCACCTGGGGAGGAAAAACCAGTGGCACACCTACAGGCTGGGGAACTCCCTTTTCACCAGTGTTGAGACAGAAAAGGATCTTGGAGTCATCATTGATGCCACAATGAATATGGGCCGACAGTGTGGGGATGCGGTCAGGAAGGCCAACCGTACCTTGTCATGCATCCACAGATGCATCTCAAGCAGGTCCAAGGAGGTGATCCTCCCCCTCTATGCAACACTGGTCAGGCCACAGCTGGAGTACTGCGTCCAGTTCTGGGCGCCCCACTTCAGGAGGGATGTGGACAGCATGGAGAGGGTCCAAAAGAGGGCCACCTGCATGATCAGGGGCCAGCAGGGCAGGCCCTACGAGGAGAGGCTACGGGACCTGAACCTGTTCAGCCTCCAAAAGAGAAGGCTGAGGGGGGATCCACTGGCAGTCTACAGACTAGTCAGAGGGGACCAGCAGGCACTGGGAGAGTCCCTGTTCCCCCGAGCAGTCCTGGGAGTTACAAGAAACAACGGACACAAGCTAGCGGAGGGTAGTTTCAGGCTAGACATTAGGAAGCACTATTTCACTGTCAGGGCAGCTAGGACCTGGAACCAACTTCCAAGAGAAGTGGTGCTGGCTCCTACCCTGGGGGTCTTTAAAAGGAGGCTGGATTAACACCTTGCCGGGGTCGTTTGACCCCAGTACTCTTTCCTGCCACGGCAGGGGGTTGGACTAGATGATCTCCTCAGGTCCCTTCTGACCCTACCAACTATGAAACTATGAAACTATAGTTAAATGTGCATCTGTTATTCAGATTCATAAAACAAGATCTAGCCTTTTTGAGCATCTTGACAGTGCCTGTAATATTTCACTGGCAGTCATTTCTACACTTGAGTTCGTAATCCCATAACTGAGGTTAAGGTTTTTAACTAGAGCTAAAACCAGTCTGCAGGGCTGTGAAATAGACATTATGAGGAATGGCTAACAGAGAGCAGTATTGCAAAAGAAAGGCTGGTTTGTATAGTGGAACATTGAGATGACTATAAAGGAGAGAGGATTGTTAACATCTATGGAATGGAAAGAGGTTAGCAGGAATCAGAGAGATGATAATGAGCCATGAAGTCATTGACTCACTTAGTACTGCCTGAATAGAGATGCCACTGTTCCTCCTAGGCAGCTGGTTTTAGAGTTTGGGTGGAGCAGGAATCAGGGGTGGGCATGCAACTGCACCACTGCATCCCTGTGGGTCTTCCCCTGCATTGACATATGAAAGATGTCACCCCAGAGATCAATGGCTAAATTCACATTTGACTTCAGAGACAGGCTGGGTAAGGTGTTGTCCTCTTCTCCTCCTTTTCCTCCAGGCAGACATCACAGCACTGAGGGGTTACAATGGAGGAGATTCATGATCTGCATTGTAAATAGAGCACAAGGCATAAATAGATGGATAAAAAGTAGTTGCAGCTGTATTTTTCCCAATGAGGAGAGAAACTAGAGTGTTTATGGTCTCATGGGGCTGTCATTCCTTCCAGTATACCCAGGAAAGCTGCTTACTATAAAAAGTATGGGAGAAACAGTAAGAGGGAGAGCAAGAAACATTAAAAAACATTACAACATTAAAAAGAGTTACAATACAGAAAAAAGCAAGTAGAAGGTAACAAAAATCTGCCGTGGAAATGCAAGTTGCCTTTCCCACAGTGCAGAAACATAGATTTTCTCCAGGTGTTCAATTATTTACTTCTGGCCCCACATGTACATCAGAGCCTTTATCCCCACCTGAGCAGATGGGGTGTCAGTCACAGAAGTAAGATAAAAGAGACAAAAGGTGCTAAGGGTTGCTGTGAGTTCCCATCAGAGCTTTGCTGCTTCCCTTGCTTTCACAGACACTGGTGCCACCACTGGTGGGAGCTGGTTTTACACATTAAATAATCTTTGACCTACTTGGCTCTGGTGGTAGCTTCCTGGTTTCCCCATGCCCCTACCCATTTGTTGTACACCTCTGGCAGTGAAGTGTCGCCTGGGCTGCTTTGGGAAAGGTCATAGACCCTTAGGCTTGCTTGGAACCTCAAGGGTCAGCTACTCCAGAGCCCTGCAAGAGCTGCAGGATTCGTTCCCTAAATCATCCCAGACAGATGCCTTTTCAGCCTCTTCTTGAAAGCTTCCGGTGGAGATTCTGCAACTTCCCTGCGCAGCTTGTTCCATTGTCTTACTGTTCCCCCACCTAGAGCTTTTGTTGGCATTCACTCAAAATCTGCTTTGCTGCAGTTTAAACACATTGTCTCCTGTCCTGGCATTCTGTGACATTCTTTGTGACAACCTGGCAAATATTTGAAAATTATTATCATGTCTCTCTTATGATCTCCTCCAGATGAATCACATCTTATTCTCTCACCCTTTCTTCCTAGGTTTCCATTTCAACCTCACCATCATTTTTGTTTCTCACCTTTGGATCCTCTGCAGTTTCTCCACAACCTGCTTTAAATGCAGGGTCCAGAACTGCACACACTCAATACCCCAACTGGGGCCAAACCAGAGCCAAGTAGAGCAGTTCTTTCACTCCCTGAATCTTGTATACAATACTTCTGCAAACGCAGCAACAAAACTGCATTTTTTAAAATAACGTCACATGGCAAACTCTTGCTGAGTTTGTGACCCATCATAACTTCCAAATCCTTCCCTGCTGTGCTACTGCCTATTAAGTTACCACTCTTCTACACTTGTGCATTTGGTTTTCCTTCCTTATGCATAGCAGCTAATATTTGTCTTTGTTGAATTTCATTCTGTTCTATATAGAAATGTCACACCCCTGCCTGATGGCAGAGCAGCTAGAGATCTTTCAGGACAGAAATCCATGGGCTGCTGGGCCCAAAGTGAGCAACAAGGACTCATTGGCTTCATACGACGCAATGCCCTGGATCCTTCATTAGAAGTACATGACAGCAAGGGCTATCTTGGGCTGCAGAGTCCAGCCTTCTGCTCTCACAGGTGCCACATCATACAGTTTCCTTCATAAGCTGATCAAGGTCTGTCATAAAACCAGACAAAATTTTGTGCCCACTGCTCCTATTAGGAGGCCAAACCTCAGCAATTTTTACTTCAGCCACCAGGACATGAGCCTTTCAACAGCTGGTATGGTAACACCTTATCACTTTTTCATGAGGTTGTAGCAGATCAGCTCACCAACCCATCACATCCAGTCGCAGCTCAATTATTCAGAGGAGCAAGGAAAACTCCCTTCAACCCGGTAACATATCTGGCCATTGGCGGTGTATTGTGGCTGAGATGGAGGAAGTTTCCTTCCTGGCCTCTGCAGATGATGAGACTGCACTGTGCAGCTGACAGTATATTGCTTCTATCCTAGCAGGAATCACTGCAGATACTGAGATAATCTGAGCACTTGACATCCCTGCGACATCCATGCCTACCAGATTGGACCCAGTATTGTTGGCCACTTCTATATCCAGCCCCAGGGAATCAGATTTTGGGGAAGGATTTTGCATCAAATCTTCCTTTATAAAGCAAAATCTGTTTTGAAATGAAGCTGATTCCACAGCCAGAAAGATTTCCTGAAACGTGGGGGCTGCATCACTGGGGTGGCTCTGTAAGGAGTATGCCATGTGCCATAGAAGAGGATCTCTGCTGATTGAAAATCCAGAAGATCCCAGGTCCAAAGAGATTCTTCTACCTCAGGTTGGGTCTTGTCCAGAGCCAGGCTCACCATTAGCATGTATTTGCAAATGCTGAAGACAGTTTCCCTCTCTGTGGTTCAGTGACTCTGTCTGTGGAAGGGGTAATGTGGATCTTTATTTGTATCCCAAGGAAGTTCAGAAGCTTCAATTATTTGTGCTTAGGAAGCCAGGTGAGTTCTTCCATTGTAAGAAGCCACTGAATTTAAGTGAGACATCAGCAAAGCCTAGTGCAAGTGGCTACAGGGCAGATGTTCCAGCATTCACAGTGCTAGTTGGAGAGATGGATTCAGGTCCTGCTCCAATATGGAATGCCTCTGTGACCTACGGCAGGTCCTCAGAGCCTCAGTTTCCCCATTAGGAGATGGGGATAGCAGCACAGTACTACCACGCTGGGGACCTTAGAAAGATACATGGCACTTAAATGTGTAAAGCACAAGCTGCTTAAATGTGTCCAAGTACATGCAGATACAGAGGAGCCTAATGGGATTTATCACTGTCACAACCCAAGGGTGTGATTTTGTTTGTGTGCGCTTCGGCAGTGCTAAATTATTTCCCGCCACTAGGAGCTTTCTTTGCAGGGTGCATTTCTTAGTTGCAAAGAGAAATGCACGGTGCAAAGGAGTTCCCACCACCCGCATGCAAATTTATGTCCCACTATTGGCCAGTTCTAAATTGGTCCCACGTGGCGGCTAGCGATTGGCTTGCTAGCCGTATAAGAGGCTTGAGTGGTTTCCGCCCAAGTTGGAGGACTCCACTACTATCTGGAGGAGGAGAACTTCACATCTCGTGAAGATCTCTAAGCGCTGCGGAGCCTATTGGACCCAGCGTGTACCCTGAGAAGGCTATAGGGGGTCTGATCAACCTCTGGCCTCTCCCCATCGCTGAATGATCCCTCAGCAAACCCCTTCCCTGCACACAAGTTCCACGGAGCCTAGTAAACTTCGTGTGAGTGTATCCAGAGCCCTTTTCTCCGAGTTGTTTTCTTCGGTTGACGCAACGGGCTCACATGTTTAGAGCCTTCAACCGGATTGGGCTAGAGGTTCACGTGGAAGGAACTCTTGTCCGCCTCTCTTCTTTTCTGTCTGTAATTGCAACTCAAGCAAGTTTTCCTGCCTGCACCATGACCATCTTCGGTGTAAGTAAAATAATCTTTAATCAACCGCTAAGCGTCCATGCCTAATTCTAGCCCGCCGGCCTGCATTCCCCAACCTGCGTGCCAGAGCTGCTGGCCACAGCCCGCCATGCGCCCCCGAGAACCTGGGACCGCTCCCGGCCCGCACATGGCGACGAGGATGGGATCAGGGGAAGGCACGCTGGAGCTAGAATTAGTTAAGAACTGCCCTTGGCGCAGTGGAAAACGCCAAGTAGAGAACTTCATGGAACTGGAGGTGCATATCGCTTACCACCAGGCGGGCGGAACGGGTGAGAGGTTTATCAGCGGACGCCTTTCGCTAAATGGAGAAGAGGGAGCTTCCGAAGACGGAGCCCCAAAAGAGAGGGAAGTGTATCTTCACTCCGCGGCATTTGGGTGTATAATGAGTGATGAGCGGGTCCTGTTCAGGCCCCTCGACACTGTGTCCCTCGCCAGAGTCAACCCAGCAGGCGCAGTAAACCCGACCCTCACTCGGGAGTGTGCCCGTTGCCTAAGATGTGCTCGGAAGAGTGAAGAACTGGTGCCGATCAACCGGTTCACCACCTTTATGCTGGTGTCTAGATTAAGGGGTCGCGAGCTTCCATCCGAGCTCTGCGAAGATCTGGAGATGGAGGAACGCGCCGCGGATGAGAGGGTGGCCCCACACTACGACAAGGGGGGAGTGCTAACTGCAACTTTTCACACTATAACTGATCTAATGCAAAAGAATTTAAGTTTGAAAGCCCACGCATGGCATGACGGACGGCCAGAACATACCGGCGCAGAGCAACTCATGCTAGCGATCATCGGAGTCTCGTACTATGCCTGGAACCCCAGAGCATGTGCGCTGGGATTGACATCACTCCAGCAAATAAGACCATGGCCTCACCATCATCTACGAGATCCTGGAACCGTTCCAGTGACCGTTCACAGCATAGATAGTTGTCTTGAGGTTTATGGGCGAAACAACATCGTCGTCCTCCGGATTCTGCTCAACCCAATGGTGAACCAACCCGTGAGTAACCTCCTTCGTCAGTTGTCACGACTGCGTATCCTGATGGAGCCAAGATTATCCAGTGATCGGGAATGTCGACACCTGACCGAGATTCAGGGCGCAAGACATCATGAATCCGATCTTCCATCATTGCCACAGAGAACACCAGAGGAGCGATACATGTTTGGATTTCTCCTACAGCGTTCTGGACTCAATAAGCAGCAACTTCGGATTTTAGGGGACGCAGGCCAATGGCAACCGGCCTATGAGTTAGGTTTCCATTATCTAGAAGAACTAGACGATGGCTCCTTGACGATTTCATCTAGTTGAGTGTGCAAAAGAGGGTAGTTTAAAGTAGCAAACACTTGTATTATATGTTTTAGAAATGATAGTGTAGTTCCATGGAAACTTTGTAAATATTTTGATATATGTTAACTTATCTTTTGAGAGTTTTGTTCACAGATCTGGAATTCAGAGTGCGTGGCGGAGAGAAGCCCCAAGAAGGATAACATCATCGGCAGAAGTGAGGGCTTGACGCGCGACTTCGCCATGACGCCCACTGAAGCCCTGATCGTGCAGTTCTTTGTTATGAATCTAATCATGTGTATATGTATTTGTACTGGTTATTATTTGATTCGATCCCTGGAGGACGAACTTCTTATGTTAGCGAATTTTGTGTTTACCTCTTTAGTTCAGTGACCCGTGGTAAGAGCTCTTGATCACCCGAGTGACGAGCACATGGTATAATTCAGCTGTGCCTTCAGCAAGGGGGGATGTCACAACCCAAGGGTGTGATTTTGTTTGTGTGCGCTTCGGCACTGCTAAATTATTTCCCGCCACTCAGAGCTTTCTTTGCAGGGTGCATTTCTTAGTTGCAAAGAGAAATGCACGGTGCAAAGGAGTTCCCGCCACCTGCATGCAAATTTGTCTCCCACTATTGGCCAGTTCTAAATTATTCCCACGTGGCAGCTAGCAATTGGCTTGCTAGCTGTATAAGAGGCTTGAGTGGTTTCCGCCCAAGTTGGAGGACTCCACAACCATCTGGAGGAGGAGAACTTCACGTCTCGTGAAGATCTCTAAGCGCTGTGGAGCCTATTGGACCCAGCGTGTACCTTGAGAAGGCTATAGGGGTCTGATCAACCTCTGGCCTCTCCCTGTCGCCAAACGATCCCTCAATGAACCCCTTCCCTGCGCGCAAGTTCCACGGAGCCTAGCAAACTTTGTGTGAGTGTATCCAGAGCTCTTCTCCGAGTTGTTTTCTTTGGTTGACACGACGGGCTCGCGTGTTTAGAGCCTTCAACCGGATTGGGCTAGAGGTTCGCATGGAAGGAACTCTTGTCCGCCTCTCTTCTTTTCTGTCTGTAACCGCAACTCAAGCAAGTTTTCCTGCCTGCACTGCGACCATCTTTGGTGTAAGTAAAATAATCTTTAATCAACCGCTAAGTGTCTGTGCCTAATTCTAGCCCACTGGCCTGCATTCCCCGACCCGCGTGCCAGGGCTGCTGGCCACAGCCCACCGCGCGCCCCCGAGAATCTGGGACCGCTCCCGGCCCGCACAATCACCACTCATAACTCATACAGAAATCAATAGGATCTGGACTCCCCTGGCTTTGGGCAATCATGTTCAGCAGCCCCACATCAACTGAACCAGGGCCTGAACATGGAACAGCAGCACTTCTGTAAACAAGGGGAAGAAACAAGACAGCCATCTCTCCTGTATGTACTCATTCCCTTAGCAACCAGTTCCTTGCTGTCCTGTTTAAACAGTATTTTCCCTAGCATCCCAACAAGATGTCAGCACGGGCATGTGCATACCCCAAGCCTGAGTGTGATTGTGAAATTATAGCACTGCATTTTTTCCAGACATCTGGTAAGCTGTACCTCTACATTCTTGAAACTTAAAGGTCATGGCAGGAAGCATGGGCCGTCCAGACCACAAGCTTCCTTCAACACAAATAGTGGTGGAAATGGTCTAGAGGTTTAACCCATGCCAGGAGCTCATTTTAGATGGAACAATAATTCTCTCTGAAAAATGGAGTCTTGCTGTAATTGGCCACCACCCTCTCACATCCTTTGCATCATTGTGTCAACACAGTCCCCAAACCGTAAGCAATAACATCTGTGTCCAATTTGAAAGGGGTACAGAAACATATATAAGCCAAGACAGAAGCAGTTGCAAAAGCCTTTTTGAAGTCTAAAAATGACAAATCACATTCAGCTGCCCTCTGACACAGTTTCCTTTCCATTCCTCTCTCAGCCTCTGCAGTGGTTTTGGATGACAAGCAAATCTACAACTAAAGAAGGCAGCACTAGATTTGAGGTGGCCTACAGAAAACTAAGCGGAGCCCAAGAACGCCCTGAACACTACTACTCCTGCCTCACACACTTTAATGGCCTTTCCTTTATTCTTGGATGCTTGTCAGAAACATTTAGCAAACAGAGTAGAAGCCAGTCCTGTTTTACATCTACAAACTCTTGGCAGCTAAGGACTAAATCCTGTTTCACGTTTACATTCCTAAGGAGCACTTATGCACAGCTGGATTCTAGTTCCTCCTGTGGCAGAACAGGATTGCTCAGGTGCACACATACCTGTAAGAAGCAAAATGGCAGCAGCAGGCTGTCCCACATTTGAGCCCAATCACTCAGTGACTAGAGCACCGGTCTAGGAAGAGGGACACCATGGTTCTAGATCCCCCCTCCCCTCCACCCAGAGGGGCTGTGATCTTGAATCTTCAAAGCCAGAGTGAATATAACACCAGTATCCATGCTTGATAGAGAATTGTGCCTGATGTGACAGGTCACCCTAACCTGTGCAACAGTCTGCATTTTGAATAACAGCCCTAGCTAAGCAGAAGAAAAGTGGGGTAGGGAAGAGATTCCTTTTAGCGCTAAAGCAAGCTGCACATGCTAGAGTTTGCTTTAAGATGGTGAGTGAGTGACTGAGATGTGGAGAGTACTTGGTCTGAAGCCATTAAGAGCATAATAGGGGCTGGAGGTGGGCTGAAAGTACCTTATCCAATATTCCTAGCCACAGGAGGAGGAGCCGACTCAGGGCTATTGTCCAGGTACCCCCAGAGGAGGGAGAAAGGGAGGGGAGTCTCAAACTACTGCTTTTTTATTGAGCAGGTTTTTCCAAGTTTCCACTTTACTGCATTTCTTTTTGCCCCTGTTTGTTACCCTGAGGGTTCCTGCTTGTGAGTGGGAGAACAACATTCATCATGCCGAGTGCCCGCATGCTGTAAATTAATTGCCAGGGTTTCTGACTAGGTGCTTAAGCTGATATCGCCTAGGTTCTTTTGAGAGCCCCCACTAGTGACAGAATCCAGCCGTTTTTACTGACAAGCAGAGCCTGATGTGGGGGTTACACTGCTATCACAGCTTGCACAGCTGGAGACACTCCTTCCCAGTAGCTCAGCTGCCTTCAAGTCATCTGGCTCACACAGGACTTTAAAAGGAATTTCCAGAGACCAGATTTGCAGATTTTCCCAATGCACATTACACAATCATTAGCTATAATGGAATCCAAGCCAATACTATGAGCTCAGCCACGAGCTCTGCTACTCAGGCTTCTAGCTCAAATTCCAATGATGCAATTTTGCCCATCCACAGACAGAAGCCTTTTCCCATGTCACTGGCTCCTTTTGGGACCAGTTAGTTCAACGGTGGCCAAATTCTTTGCACTTCAGGCCAGATTGATCTAGCTGGGGGCTGAATCAGCTGGTGGGCCCTGGCTAGTGTTTGGGACAGACACAGCAGGGGCCCAATCCAGACATGCAGGTAGGGCAGAGAGGGGACAGGATGGGGATGGAGCAGGCCGCTTAGCCCTGATTCAGCCACACAGGAGAAGAGGAAGAACCCAGCCCCAATCTTGCTGCATGGGTGGAAGGGGCAGGGCCCAGCCCCAATCCAGGCATGCAGGGCTTGGGAATTTGTCAGTGAGGGAGGGGTGGCAGTATTAATTCAGCTTGGTGCCCTTTCCCCATCTCCTGAAATGGATAAGGGAACTTCATTACACCAGTGATTCTCAACTAGGATGCTGTGGGAGTGCAACCTAGGGTGCAATGAGATCCTTTTAAGGGTGCTGTACGGTGCTACACAATATTAGGTGTGAAAACAGTTACACGTGATTCAAAAGATAAACACAGAGATTTCAAAATGGAATCCATAGTGTTAAAAACACTCTGACTTGCAATGGTTCTTCTGAGCTATTTGCCACAGAAGAATAGCTCTAGTATTTTTCTCTAGTCAAAAAAATAAGTTAGAGCTAAGAGCTGGCATTTTCTGAGTGGTGCCTTGAATCTAAAAAGGTTGAGAATCACTGCACTAGACACATGTCATGTTTTAGTTCTTTAGCACCATCAGAGCTGACCCTCAAGATGGCTGCTAGAAACCCTCACTTTCTGTCCATCACCCCTTTGCATTTGAATTTGGGGTTGAACTGAGACAAACAAAGCCTCCACAGGAGTTTTTCATCAAGGGTACTGGTTGTTGCATTGTTTGAGCTTGACCCAAGTTCTCCCCTTCAGGCCTCAATGGTAACAAATGGGACAGCAAACTGTTCTAGATATCCTGTCTTATGCAGTTTCTCTGTTTGGCCCAACTCTACTCCAGGATGCCAACTGTCACAGTGGTATGTGACCCTTTGATTTCTCTTTCAAGTTGATTCCTCAGATGACTCTTTAAGACCTTGCTGTAGCTCATCCCTGTTAGCAGGTTCCAAACTGGCCAAAGCTTTCTTGGTCTCCCTTGTTTTGTGACAACTGTCTGGTCCATGGCAAGCAGGTTGCTGGTCGTCTCTTACAGCAACGATCAGCACCCTTCTCAGGTTGTGAGCCAGAATGACCCAGCTCAGGTCAGAGTTTGGAAGGCACATGCTAGGACCTGGCTACTGCCTTTCTTCTCCCCATAGTGGCACAGTGTCACAGGAAGGGCTCCCACCACTGCCACCTCTTGTGGTGGCATGGGGAGTGACCACCACTTAAGCCCAGTGCCATCAAACACTGCCCCAGGCCAAAGCAAATGGCTCTGCTGTCTGGATCCAGACATGTGTTATCACCCCCTGTCTTATACCCACCTGGCCATTTGAAACTGGGAGTGTTGCCAATGAACTCCCCAGTCTAGCCTGGGTACTTGGAAGGTTAATATCTACCTTCAGGTTATCTCAGCCCTTGCAGTGAAAGCTCCAGTTACTGCTTCAGCATGTCTTGGAGTCATAGAGAAGTAGAGCTGGAAGGAACCTTCATACCTCATCTAGGCCAACCCTGTCCCTGCATGAGGCAGGATCATCTCTATCCAAACCATCCTATACAAATCCATAACCTAACCTCTTAGAGAAACCACACAGTCAATCCTGACACAACATAAGACATACCACCCTAACCTGCCACAAGTAAAGTAGAAGGACCACAGCAATTGATGTCCTGCTTCTGCCGACCCAATGCAGCAACCAACAAAGCCCAGAAGAAAGGGAAATACCCATAGTAGAACATACCTAAATCATCCCTGACCAATGCTTATCCATACTCTTCCTGACCTCCAGTAATGGAGAGTCCACAACTTCCCTGGGCAGTCTATTCTACTGCCTCACTACTCTAACAGTGAAGACATTTTTCTGGATATCCAATCTATACCTACTTTGCTGCAACTTCAATCCATTGGATCGTGTTCTATTCTCTGCAGCAGGAGAAAATGTGTTTTCCCTCTTCTTTATGGCAGCCCTTGAAGTATCTGAAGACTGTATCATGTCCTCTCTTAAGTGCCTTTTCTGC
Organism: Alligator mississippiensis; assembly: GCF_030867095.1. NCBI lineage: Eukaryota > Metazoa > Chordata > Crocodylia > Alligatoridae > Alligator > Alligator mississippiensis. Next base: position 43,436,087 of record NC_081835.1, read on the forward strand.
AGGCTGAATATGCCTAGCTTCTTCAACCTGTCCTTATATGACTTGCCTTCCAAGTCCTTTATCATTTTTGTTGCCTGTCTCTGGACCCTCTCTAACTTCCCCTCATCATTTTTTAAACGGACAGCCCAAAACTGCACATGCTACTCTAGATGAGATCTAACCAAAGCTGAGGAGAGAGCTCCTGCGTCTTGCATCTCATGTTTAGAATGATAGAATCACAGAATCATGGAAAATTAGTGTTAGAAGGGACCTCAGAAGGTCATCCAGTCTAACCCCCTGCTCAAAATGGAACCATCCCCAACTAGATCATCCCAGCCAAAGCTTTGGCTAGACAAGTCTTAAAAACTTCCAAGGATGGAGATTCCACAACTTTTCTGCACAGCCTGTTCCAGTGATTTACTATACTCCTAGTGAGAAAGTTTTTCCTAATATCCAAGCTAAACTTGACTTGCTGCAACTTGGGACCATTCCTCCTTGTTCTCTCATCTGCCAACACTGAGAACAGTTTAGCTCCATTTTCTTTGGAATCCCCCTTCAGGTAGCTGAAGACTGCTATTAAATCCTCTCTCAGTCTTCTCTTTTCCAGACTAAATAAGCCTAGTTCCCCAGCCTCCCCTCATACATCATGTGCCCTAGCACCCTAACCATTTTTGTTGCTCTCTGCTGGACTCTTTCCAATTTGTCCATGTGCCAGCTGTAGGTATTATATGGCTTGAAGCCCCTTCCCAGGGATTGCCAACCTACTGGTGGCGGCAGGGTGGGACCTAGGTTAGGCCATTCAGTCTGCCAATGGAGTATTGTATTCTTCACCTGCCACAACTTTGATGTATTTTGTTTTGGAGGCAGTTCCCTGCAGACCATCTTCTAGATCCCTTACCCTGTTCTCTTTGTGGGGCTCCAAACCTTCCCTTTACCCCACCCTAAACACGTCCTGTCTCTGATGAGGTGTATATTGTTGAGGCTTCCTGATGCATACTCCCCTCAACAGCCATTGTGGTCAGGGATCCACTTAGTTGACTCCTTTTTGGCCTTAACTGTTCCCTCCAACCAGCTAACAACCCACAGCTGCTTGATCAAATTGACACGGCAGTCAAAAGTACAGACCCATGTCTACTTGAGTCCAAAAGTTTATATGCTGGTGGCTTACTTCATTGACATAGAAACATGTCCTTCCCCAACAGGGGTCCCTTTAGGGCCATGGCCTTCACATGCCCTGATCCTGTCACTTGAGGCTTCATTAACAGTCCAACTAAGCCCTGGTGACCCTCAATCCTTAGTTTGGGATCTAGTCAACTACTCTGGGGCTTCCAGCTGCCCCTGCCCTTTCAGTGTGGATAGGGCTGGGGTGTAGGGACTTGCTTCAGACTGGCCTCTGACCTCTGGGTCTGATCCTAACCCCCAGGAGGTGAGTAATGTCCCAGCACCTCAGCCTTCCACCTAATCTGCCTCCACCCAGGGTTCCCTTGACCTAAAAGCTACCGCATCTCCAACCATGCACCTGGAGTCACTGGTGGCTGCTCCAGCATCTACAGGCTATCTGATCCTATGATCAGTGCTCCTCTGAGCACTGCACCCTTTGGGCTGGGCTGGATGCTCTGCTTCGGCAGCCAGCTGCTCCCTGTCCAGGAGCTGCTCAGCCTTCCCTCTCTGCTGCACGCTGCCACCTCTGTGCCCTTCTCCTGGGCCAGAAGTACTTTCTTCAGCGTTCTCTCTGCCAATCCAGAGCCTCACACTGCTCTGGAAGTGCCACAGCGTCTCTTGCACGGCAGTTCTGGGGGTTGCCTGTGCTGCGGTGAGTCTGGGATGCTGGCCATCCCTCTCTCTCCTCTTCTCTCACATATTCCTGCCCTTTAGACACCGCCAGGCACTCTTCTTTTGCTGCCTGGGGAAGCTTGTTCACATACTGCCACATTTTCTATCTCTGTCTGGTGTGATCTGGTAGACTCCCTTGAGTGACAATGAGATAAAAAATCAGCTACCACATTATTCTTCTCTGGAGAATATCCTGAACTGAAAAAGCTGTAGTGGTAAGGCCTATCGGGTAATACTGGAGTTGTCCATTCTAGTACACTTAAGCCATTTCAGGGGTACGTGGTCAGTTATAACTGTAAATTCCTGCCTTAACAGGTAATAACAAAAATATTCTATACCCCACCTCAGGGCCAAACACTCTCTTTCTATTGTAGCATATCTTTTTTCATGTTCATTAAGTTTCTTCCTGGTGTAAACTACTGGTCTCTCATCTCCCTCAACTTTTTGAGATAGTACAGCCCCTAATGCCTGTCCCGAAGCATCCACCTGGAGTACAAAAGGTAATGTGAAATTCAGTGTATGTAGTATCACATCCTGACACAGAGCCCTTTTTACTACCTCAAAGACACAATATTGCTCATCTCCCCACATCACTAATCCATTCCCTTTACCTTTGACAGCATTGGTAAGGGGAATTGTATGCTCTGCAAATTTAGGAATAAACCTTCTGTAATAACTAGCCAGTCTTAAAAATACCTGCATTTGCTTCTTGGTCTGTGGGACTTTGAATTGTTTTATTATGTCAACTTTATCAGCCAGAGGCTTGATCTGACCTTGCCCTACCAGAAAACCGAGATACTTGGTTTTGAGCTGTCCCAATGCACAGTTTCCTGGGTTGACTGTCAGACCTGCCTGTCTTAATTCCTGTATCACTGCTCGTACTGCTATCACATGCCATGCCCAGTCTTTGGTATATACAATGTCATCTATATAAACCGCTAATAGATGTGGGGCTAATACCTAGTCCATTAGCCTCTGGAATGTTGTAGCTGCTCCATTCAGGCCAGACAGCATTCTACAGAACTCATAAAGGCCCCACGGGGTCCCAAAAAGCTGTCTTGGCCCGATCTGTTGGTCTTACAGGGATCTGCCAGTACCCATTAGATAAACCCAAGGTAGAGATAAACTTAGCCTGTCCTATTCTTTCTAGCAGTTCTCCTATCTGGGGCATCAGGAACCTGTGTGATTGCATTGAGCTTACGGAAATCTATGCAAAGCTGCAATGTCCCATCCTTTTTCAGGATTGCTACTATAGGGTTCCTCCAGGGGCTCCGGGAAGGTGCAATTATTCCCAGCTTAAGCATTTTCTTTCTGTCATCTGGTACTAACTAGTAAGGGTGATATAGTATCCATCTCCACCTTTCCCTTACAATGTTGCCTCCTGGTGTTATAATTTTATGGACAGCATTTCTTGTCCTGTCTGGGACTTCACTGAATACATCCTCGAAGTCCTTAATAATCTGAATTAGCTGCCCCTTCTGGCCTTCTGTCAAAGTACCTCCCATTATGACCTTCCCCGGCCCCAGCTTTTCTTTGGAATCATCTCCTAATTCCCTGCCAAATTCCTCTTTCTCTGGAAGGGGAGTAGCCCACACCCCTTCTGACTTTCTCCATCATTTTAAAAGGGTAACATGAAATATTTGTTTCTCTCTATGATGCCCTGGCTGCAACACCTCATAATCAACTGTGTCCACCTCATAATCAACAGGGCAACTAATACAAAACTGCTCTATGTCTTGGCAGCACCCCAACCAAAAAAACCCAACATAACACCTGGGCTATGGTTTTCTCCTTCCCCAAATGACCTCCAAGGGGACTAGCATGGGCTAAACATAACAAATCTTGATGATGGGATTGGGGAATCATTATCTGTGCCATAACTTCATCATCCCCCCGCCCCCTTTTAAGATGATATAACAAACCCTTCCTCACTTCACACTGACGATGTTGCTCGCATAACTCAGGGTGTGTCACCTGCTGCTCCCTTTGTGTGATCCCTGATTCCCAAAATAGCGCGAAACATAGGCTCTTTCCGCTGCTCCTCCCTGAAGGGTGCCCCACATGTGATTTAACTCATATCCCAAAGTGCTGAACCTTCCCCTTCCAGGTCTTCTAGAGCTTCCTCTCCTATCAGTCCCTTGCATAGGTCCATTTTCTTTTGCACATTTCCTAATAACTGAAAAATCTTCAGCCAGTCTTGCCCCAAAACCATTGGGTATGAAAGATATACAGCTAGGCTGACCAGCAGCTCTTGTGTGATGCCTTGCACCACACAATGTTCTTACTCTAGGGTAGGTTGATCCTTGACCATGTAAGCAGTAGGGCTGTGCAAAGCTTTGGGTGGTGATTCGATTCAGAGGAGATTCGGCCTGATTCAGTGGCTGAATCTCTGAATCCAAATCAAATCAGGGGACTAATTTAAAGGTCCAAATCGATTCAAAGCTCTCCGAATCTTCAGAAAAGATTCAGAGAGCTTTGATTATTTGGGCAGTCCCGGGTGGCTGCAGCAGGGAGCTTCAGCTGACTCTGAGCTGGTAAGTACGGGGGGGGGGGGGCAGGGAGGGAGGACTACTGCTATCCCTCTTGACCTCCCCGCTCCCCCAGCCCTCCCAACCCCTGCCCACTCCCCCAGCCCTGCCATGGCTGCCCCTCCCCAGCTCAATACTTTAAAGAAAACCCCCTCCCCGGTCAGCTCTGGCCCTTTAAGAAAAAAGAAGGCGAGAAAAGGCCCGGGACTCACTGCTCCTGTAGTGGCCTCAGGGCTTTGGGGAGCTCGTGCAAAGACCCCCATGTGGCACAGGGCAGTGGGGGGAGCGGGGATCATCCCCGCTGGCAGGAGAAGGGGGGTTTTCTTTTTTTTTTCCTTAAAGGGCCAGAGCTGGCCTGTGCAGGGCACCCATGTCGGGGCTCAGGAAGTGGAGGGGGGGTTGGGAGGTTTGTGCAGAGCCCCCCCACACAGTGTGGGGCAGTGGGGAGCAGCAGGGATCACCCCTCACCCAGCAGCACCCGGTGAGCTGGGGCTTCTTTTTTTTTACAAGTGCGGGGAGCTGGCGGGGGGGGGGGGGGGGGCGCGGGGTGGCCATTGCTGGACTGGGAGAGGGGCTGGGGCTGGGCCTGGTGTGGAGATTCAGAGATTCAGAGATTCCACAGCAGCCGAATCTCTGAATCTGATTCAGTTGAATCGAATCGGGACAGTGATTCGAATCACCGAATTGAATCGCTGTCCCCCGAATCAGCCGAATCTAAATCCAAAGTGAATACTAGCTGCTTTGGACGAGTATCCTTGCTGGCTGAAAGCCTTTTTAAGATTGGTGAGGTGGCAATCCTGGGTGTTCTCTTCAGTGCAAATGCTGTGGTATCTGAGGGCTTGGCTGTATATCACAGCTTTTTTGGTGTGTTTAGGGTGATTGCTGGTTCTGTGCAGATATGTATGTTGGTCTGTGGGTTTCTTGTATAACGTGGTCTGTATTTTATCATTCTGGATACTGATCATCGTGTCTAAAAAGGAGATGCTGGTGCTGGAGTATTATAGAGACAGTCGGATGGAGGGATGGTGATTGTTGAATTTCTGATGGAACTCAATCAGAGATTGCAGGTTTTCAGTCCAAATGATGAAGATGTCATCGATATATCTTAACAGCAAGGATTTGATGGTGCAGTTCTTGAGGAAGTCTTCTTCCAGGTGGCTCATAAAAAGGTTGGCATACTGTGGGGCCATTTTAGTGCCCATAGCTTTACTTTTCGTTCCATCCAGGAAGAGCACACACCAACTGCTGAAACTTCCTTAGCCTGACAAAGGGTTTTTGAACCTGAAAGCTTGCTTAATAATTATTTTCCAACTATTTGGGTTGGTCTAATAAAAGATATCAGATTCACCCAAGGAACCTTGTCTGCCTATGTCCTTAGACCAACATGGCTACAACCTACACCACTTTGTCCACTTATGATTTCTGTAGGTGCCTCCATTATTTATTCCATCTTGATTCAAGAGGAGCATCAGCTCCCAATTCCTTTCTTGGGGAGCTCTACTGTGTGCCACCCCTAACAGCAGCATTACCCTTCTAACTAGAGTGGTGAGGCAGGTTGAAATGAGGGTTGCTTATATGAGGAGAAGCATTTGATGATGAATCCAGTCATCTTTGAGGCAATCCTCTTATTTACAAAGAATGCCCATAACTTCCTGTTCCACTGAGCACAGCAGGAAGCACACCGGGGACAGTTTCTGTGCACGCGCTGTAGGACACCCAGGGATTCCAACATAATGCACCTGCCTTTAGGAGCCTCTTCCAGCTAGCACCGTTTGTTCCTCCCCCACTCCCATATTCTCACCTGCCACATCTTGATGTAATAGCTAGACAGGAGAGGTGCCCAAAAGGCAAAGAGAGTTTTGGGAAAGGGAACCCTTGTCTGGACCATGGCTCTCCTGGCCTTGTGCCACTTTTACTCTGGCTGTGCCTTCTAGCTTGAAGCCCAATATTCAGGGCCACAGGCTTGTGGCTCAGCTTTGGTCATGCCCCTGTCACCTCAGGCTCCAGGCCCTGTGAGACCCCTGCACAGGCAGCTGGAGCCACGGGTCCTGTTTTCCCATGCTCCACTCCTGCCTCTCAGTCATTGACAGGTTCTGCTCCTTCAGGCTCAGAACGTACCCCGTCATTATCTTCTTGGGTTTCCTTCATCCTGGTTGCTGCTCTGAGCCCTCCCTTGATGGTCTGGGGTTCAGCCCTGGAGTCCCTCTGTCAGCTCCATTCTCTGTAGCTTCTACAGCCAGACTTACTTTCTGGCCTGACACTTGGGCTTATAAAGGGTGTTCTGGGTCACCTGACCCTCCACGTCTGCCCCCTTGGCCATCAGGCACTGTCTGCACCTGTACCCAGCAGTCATCTTCTTTCAGGATTCTCTGCCTGTGAGTTTGACCCCAGCAACAGGAGTGTAAGTAAAAGAAAGAGGGAGACAAGGCAGGGACCAGGACGAAGGAAAAAGAAACTAGAGAAAAGAACACTACAAAGGGATGGGGTGAACTGGCAGAGGAAGGAAGGACCAGGCACCCTTAGACGCTTTCCCCCATTACACATGCCTCCTTCGGAGTTGCCAGTAACAAGGCTGCAGAGAACACATGATCTGTTCCAATTTCCTAGCATGGAGCTCACTGTTCCAGGGCTTGAGGAAGGATGTTACATGTTTGTTGCCCATCAATCTGCAATATTCTACATCCAGCACTTGAAAACCAGCTCTCATTTCCAGATGCACCTCCAGTGCCAAAGTCCTTCCACAGCAGAGATGCCCTGACTAAATGATGGCTCTTGTGTGGAAAAGTAGTGATAAAACAAGAGAGAACAACAAGCTATTGGCACCAGTGAGCAGGTCAGCAGAGGGCTTGGTATGTGTTTGTGAGGGTTTGCCACTGGTGGCAAACAAGTCCAAAACCTTGTTGTGCACAGACTTCTCAGACTTGCTAACCAGAGTTTTACCCAGGTCCTCCCCTATATCTGCAAAACATGGCTCCAAGCCATGTCCCCTACCAAGATCTCACTCTTCATAATACAGGAAAGTTACTCAACATCTGAGCACTGGTTGATATATTTAACCTTCACTTAGGCCTTCTTTACGTTCCTGCCCCTGGCCTGTCATGTATAGCTGATGGCCTGGGTCCCTACACTGCCACTAATGCAGCTATGGAGTTGAACATATCTGGGTTGTAGTGAGTTTTCCATAAGGCTTGCTGTACTTTTGCTTTTCCTGTTATGATAGGTGGTAAAGGACCTCAGTCCAACCCCAGTTGCACTTGCGGTGAGAAGACATTCCCAAAGAGCTACAGTTTGGTTAGTGAATAAAATTCTCACAGAAAAATGTGCTTTCATGGTATTGGTTTCTGAAACAAGCAGCAGAATTTAAACTGGCAGGTGATATCTAGTTAACAAGACTTCCAGAGCAGTAGAGCAGCCAAGCCAGATGATGTTGCAAGGCAATGTGGAAAAGCAGTTGGCAGACCAACAGACTAAGTTAGAGCTGTAGGTGTGCACATGAACATTGCCATAAGGTTACTTGGCTTGTGATGAAATGACACTGGATTGAAACAAGTAAAATGTCCTAGTTGAGAGTGGATGTACCTCATTTCGAAGAGCTGCAGCATGTAAATGCAATTGAGTTCTGACCACCTGTTCATGTGCTTTAGCATGAATATTCCTTCAGATGGGATTCTTGGTTAACAAAGCAGGCTATGATCTTCCTTGTACCACCTCTGGCAACCTGTAGAACCCTGTGGAGATACTTTTGATGAACACAGCTCCACACTGAATAAGGGGACTTCTGGGCAACGCCAGAGTAGTTTTTTTTACTGGTACAGCAAAAAACTACAGAGAGAAGGTGGGAAAGAGTTTTGATTTACAGCTGCCCTTGAGTATTGTTTATATCTTTGTGCATGCGCTCCAGCTATCATGTGATGGGGGCGGGTGTGTGTGTGTGCGTAATAATAACAATAACAATGAATAATTGCTTAATGCAATTTCAAAACATTATTTACAATTATAATGTAGCAAAAGGTAGGCATAATCTTTGCACACCGGGAACATGGTTTTCTCATTTGTTTGTTCCTGGAAACACTAAATGAATTAATTTGACAGAAGCCAGAAGCAAACACTGATCACCAGCCCTGGAGGGCTTGGGGGTTATCTTTGCACTAAATCACCAATCACCTGAGTGCGTCATGTGCATGGGCAATGAAGCAGGGGAAACTTGAGGACTAATAGGAAAGAAAAAAAAGTGTAACCTTGGCACTTCCCTCCTTGTCCTGAAAGGCTTTAGACTAGGGGAAAAGTCAGGAAGAATGGTCTTCAAACTATGGGCAAGTCAACACCATCAAAGGACCAAGCTAGTAATGCACAATACAGCTTCTCTGTTCATGCTGTGCAGCTCAGAATTGATGGAGGTTGTCTGCTTAGTAGGCCTATGCGAATCGGCTAGTATTCACTTCAGATTTGGTCGATTCGGGGGACAGTGATTCGAATCACTGTCCCAAATTGATCCAGCCGAATCTGATTCGGAGATTCGGCTGCTGCCTTTTAATTGGTCCCATGATTTGATTTGGATTTGGAGATACGGCCACCGAATCGGGCCAAATCTCCTTTGAATCGAATCAGCACCCAAAGCTTCATACAGCCCTACTGTTTAGTCCAAGGCTGGGCACATGCTTATGGTACACACTATAACACCAATTTCATAGTGTAACATGCATGGAGCAGGCATGCCGCGTTCACTCTTGTGCTCCTTGGTACAAGTTAGAGAGTATAGATGTGCCCAAAGTGTTTCATTGTGATCTCATGTCCTTTGCCTCAGAGGAACACCATTGGGTTTAATGCAGCAAGTACTGAAGTACACCAGTGTCAAAGACAGCAGCACTAGACCCCCAGCACTTGTTTTGCTGAGTTGGGTGCTAAAGCAAAGGCCTGTGCAGTTGCACATACACAGCCTGTTGCCTTGCTCTGCTGTTACCCAACTGTAACATCATGGATTCCTGAGTTAAGCAGCTGTGAATAACGTATTGTGCAGATGCAATCACTGCACCTGTATGTGCATATCAGATAAGTCACACACACTTTTTTTTCTCACATCAAATTAAAATGTTTGCCTGGGTTGTTGAAAACCAACTTTACTTTTGAAACAGCAGATGTTGGGTCTCCTTCTTTCTTCCTCACCTCCCTCTGCCTCCCCACTAACACTGAATGCAATAGAATAAATGATGTTTCTCAGGGTTTTCACTGTCCTGCCATGCCATTTTCTTTTCCATTTCCCTTTCTCTATTCTGTAGATATCCCAACTTCTCCAGCTATGGAAAACTTCCAGACTGGAAAAATGAAACCCTGTGACTCACTGTTCTCAAATCTTTCCAATATTGGGGGACGAGTCTCAGGGGGTCACAGCCAACATGCCTTTCACTTATTACCAAGTGAATGGGGAGCCTGAATAGAGCCTAGTTGGATGCTAGGACTGAAAAGAGAGACACTGCCTCCCAAAAGACTCTCCCTCTGAAAAGCTTGTCACTGGAGGAGAGTCCCAGTCTGGAAAAGGCTGAGAGCCATTGGCTTGACCCAATGGTTTTATTGTTTTATTGGCCATTTTACAAAACAGAGAGAAAAGCGTCAATAAGAGACATCTCAATAGAGGTGTCTAGACAGAAAGCACATTTCAGCTGGCACTGGAAGACAGGCAACAGAAAATACTGCAGCATTACCTGGTTCTACACCAGGGTGGAAGCAGTTCATCTCTCTGATCTCTGTTAGTGGAACAAGAACTTGCTTAAAAAGCCTCAGACCTTTCTATTAAAGCAGTAATTCTCAAACCGGGTGCCCTGGCACCCTGGGGTGTTTTGAGAACCTTTCAAGGGTGCTATACAATGTTAGCATCCTTAGGTGTGCAAACATGATTCACAAGATAAACCTAGAGATTTCAAATAGGAATCCATAGTGTTAAAGGCATTCTAACTCATTGTGGTATTTCTGAGTTCTTTGCAACTTAAGAGTTGCTTTATTTTTCTGTAGTAAAAATGAGTGAAAATAAGAGTTGGCATCTTCCATGGAGTACCTTCAGTTTAAGAAGAGGTGTCTTGAGTCTAAAAAGATTGAGAACCACTGCATTAGAGTATTCCCACTTGTGGAGCTGACTGCCCTGCTTGAGAAGGCAATGAAATCCAGAAGAAATCCCTTCCCCCAGGTCTCATGTGCTGCATGGATGAGAGCAAGATGATGGATGTGACAATGGCACAAAGATGGGAGGGTCCTCCATCCCTTCAGATTCAAAAAGCCCAGAGATCACTTAAGTCCTACATTAAAGGCCTCGTGAATTACATCCCTGCTAGAGTAGTTAAACCCAATCTAGTCTCAGCCTTACAAACACAACACTCCTGTTTTTACCAATTCCACCATTTCAGCCAATGACAATATGCTCATAAGTAAAGGGGACTGATCTGTTTTTCAGCTGGTGCAAATCAGCACAATCGCACTGACTTCTCTGATTTAGCTCAGCAAAGGATCTGGCCCTCTGTCTTACAGGCTAGGGACAGACATTCAAAAAGCTTGAGCCTGAATTGATTTAATCTTTGCAGGTTAGTCTAAACTGGCTAGGCTAAATCAGTTTTGTAACTGGACAGACATCCCAGAAATGCAGGCACATGCCTGTAGTGGCTCAGGCTAGAAGATAGGGGTGAGGGGGCACTAGAGCAGCCCTCTCTTCTTTCCACAGCATGGAGCTGAGGGGAGGGGGCCTGACCAGGCTCTAGCAGGATGCTGAGATTAGCCCAGCAGGGAATTGATAACAGTGTTTGTCACCCAATTAAGAAAACAACATTACCAGCTACTTGTTGATTCTGCCTGTTGATTCTACCGTTTGATTCAGCAGGACCCTAGCCAGCATGTGGTCTGCTAGCTAATACACAGACACCTCCTCAGCAAGGCAGAGGGGAGGGCAGAATTCCTGCTTAGAAGGGAGTGGCGAGGGGGAAATGGGGAGCAGCCTGCAGTCTGTGCTGGAGCTTCAGCCAAGGAGCAGAGGGGAGGGGCAAGCCCTGCTGTGGAGCAGAGAGCCCCACCCAGCCCAGAGAGCATGCTGGGATGCTGGGGGTGTCTGGTTTATCTTAAACCAGCAAAGGGCCTGGGATAGACATTGCATAAACTGGTTTGACCCGAATCAGTTAAGTCTGACACTACACTCAATCAAGGTTATCTCAAACTGGTTTCAGCCATTCTCAGACTGGTTTATGTGCACTGAACATCTGTTCTGTTACAGATTTAAACCAGTTCCTGATCATTTAAACCGGTTTATGTGTAATGTCTGTTCCTAGCCACAGTGATCCATCTGGGAAAACCCAGAGGCTTCTCTAAGGGCTGGTTCAAAGGCTTATAGTTTGCTGTGGTACTCTTCTACTGCAGCCTCAATGCTTTGTGGCCTCAGGACAATGCAAGCCTCAGCTAAGTCACAGAATCCATCTCTTTTGGAAGTAAGTTGAAGCCTTCAGGAAGTAAAAAATCTAAGTTCCCAGACTCAGACTGAACACAGCCCTTCCTGCAACCTGGGGCCCCTTGATTGGCAAAGCAAAAAATCTTCCTCAGTCTCAGCCAGTCTCTTCCTCCCGTTGTTAATAAGGGTGATTGCACCCTCTTACAGAGGTTGCTGCCAGTTCCCAGTCCCAGCACTTTATACAAGGATGCACCATTAATGATGTGCACCATTAATGATGTGAGGCTGGAGAATGATCAGATTGTGGAGCTACAGGATGCCAAATTTGGGGGAAGGAACTGGGAGGCTTCTGCACACTCAGGCAAAAGATCTTGTAAATCTTTTGTAATGTTTTGCAAATAACTGTGATTCCATACAAATTTATGTCGTTCTCTGTAAACTGAAAAGCTACTGGCAAGCATGCAGAAGCCAATAGCAGAATGAAGAGAAATGTTTTTCTGCCATCTTGTTATTTTCACTAAAACAATGAGCCAAACCCTCAGGGGATGCAAAATGGCCACAGGTATATCGAAAACTATGGACCAAATTCATGCTTGCTCTGTTCTAGTCATCAGGCTGGATCTCTAGCTGGTATAAACTAGCATGGAAAGCCAATGGTGTTTGACACATATAGCCTGATCTCAGCTGGTATACATCAACTTTGCTGGAGCTGCAACCTTTAGCCCAGAGGGGGTGGCTCTAAAGGATTTCTCTGGGCAGTCCTGGGGTGGGTGAGGTAGGCTTGGGCCCACTCACTGGGCACAGGCACCAGAAACAGCATTGTCTCTACTTTACTTAATTGTATTAGCACAGTAGAGCCCAGCCCACTGCAGGAGAAGGAACTGCCTTGTGGGTTGTTGAAGGAGTCCTCAGACCTCCTGAGACTCATAGGTTTCATAGATTTCTAGGGTCGGAAGGGACCTATTAGATCAAGTCCGACCCCCTGCTCTGGGCAGAAAAGAGCACTGGGGTCAAGTAACCCCAGCCAGGTGCTTGTCTAATCTTCTTTTGAACACCTCCAAGATAGGGGAAAGCACCACCTCCCTTGGAAGCCTATCCCATATTTTAGCAACCCACACCGTAAAGAATTTCTTTCTGATGTCCAATCTAAATCTACTCTCCTTCAATTTATGGCCATTGTTTCTAGTAACCCTGAGGGGCACCCTGGTAAACAGAATATTCCCTATTCCTTGCTGACCCCTGCAATGAGTTTGTAGACAGCCATGAGATCACCTCTCAGCCTTCTCTTGCAGAGGCTGAAGAGATTCAGGTCCCTCAATCTGTGTTCATAGGATCTTACCTGCAGGCCCTCAACCATACAAGTAGCCCTCCTCTGAACCCTTTCCAGGTTTTTTGAATCCCTCTTGAAGTGCAGTGCCCAAAACTGGACGCAGTACTCCAGCTGCAGCCTCACCAATGCCTCGTAGAAGGGAAGTATAACCTCCCTAGACCTGCTCGTGATGCACCTACTAATGCAAGAAAGAGTGCAGTTAGTCTTACTTGTTACCTCATCACATTGGCGACTCATGTTCATTTTTGTGTCGACTATGACTCCAAGATCCCTTTCTGCCACTGTGCTACTTAGAATGGTACTTCCCAGTCTATAGGTGTATTGGTGATTCTCTCTCCTCAGGTGCAGCACTTTGCACTTATCTTTGTTAAATTGCATCCTATTCTGATCCGCCCACTTTCCCAGTCTATCTAAATCCACCTGAATTCACTCCCTACCCTCTAGTGTGTTTACTATACCCCATAGTTTGGTGTTGTCTGCAAATTTGGGCAGAGTTCTTTCTACACCCTCTTCCAAATCACTGATGAAGATATTAAACAGTACTGGTCCCAGGACAGAGCCTTGGGGGCAGCACTTCCCACATCTCTCCAGGGAGGAACCAACCCATCCCCTACCACTCTCTGGGTGCATCCCATAAGCCAGTTTTCCACCCAGCTGACTGTGAAAAAATCCATGTCACAGCTACTTAGTTTATTCGGAAGAACTGTGTACAACACTGTGTCGAAAGCCTTTGTAAAATCCAAGTAAATAACATCTACCTCTACTCTTGCATCTAAGCACTTTGTGACCCGGTCATAAAAAAGAGACCAGGTTAGTCAGGCAGGATTTGCCTGCTATAAACCATGCTGGTTGCCCCTTATCATTGTATTATCCTCTGGCTCCGCACAAATGTGATCTTAATGATTTTTTCTAAGGTCTTGCCAAGTATAGAGGTGAGGCTAACCACCCTATAATTGCCTGGGTCCTTCTTCCCCTATAATTGCCTGGGTCCTTCCTTCCCTTCTTGAAAATAGAGACCACATTGCCCCCCCCCCCCCCCCCCCCGCTTTTTCCCAATCTATCCTGCCTGTATAGCTTCTAGCCCTCAATGACCACTGCCCAATCATTGGTAGGGTCCTACCAGGTTTTTGTTAGCCCAACCAGGTCAAAATCTTTGTCTGAAAGCAGGAGTGCAAGTTCCTCCTGCTCATTTCCCATGCTCCTAGCATTAGTATAGAGACACCTAAGCCCTATGTTAGGTGCCCTTAATACTCCCCTATCCTGATGCTTAGCGGGCCCCTTAGTACTTACCTGGTCTATTCCAGCATACAGTTCATGTCTTGTCTTTCCTAGTTTCACCCTGTCTTCAACATTTCCGTCCCCCGATGAAGCTAGTTTAAAGCTCTACGTAGGAGGTCTATCAACCTGTAAGAGAACAGACTCTTACCTTTTGGAGAGAGATCTAGACCATCATGTCCCAGTGAGGCCCTATCCTGGAAGTACGGATCATGGTCTAGAAAGCCAAACACTGCACAGTGGCACTAACTCCCAAGCCAACGCAACTCCACAGACTCACTGCTCCCAGAAATCACAGTCACCCAGCATGGTGAAGGTTTTGGACACTGCAGGAGCCAGAACAGACTTTCCAATACACTGATCTTGGCACCTGAATCAGTGCGGGCTGCAGTCCTGCTTGTACTTCTGGGGTCTCTAAAGGCCAGTGAAACCTGCCCATAATCTCTTCTTCCCCAAATGCTTTCTTATCTGTGGTAGTCATTTTGGCTTATGCCTCACAGTATAGATTCAGTCCATATCTTAGTTAAAGCAAGTTGGTTCGATAAAAGATACCACCCCCAAAAAGCCTTGCTTCTTACACAATTCCTGGACCACCATGGCTACAACATCACTCCAATGCTACAAAGAACAACTGAAGTAACTACTGCAAGGTAACAGAAAGGTGTATCATTTTGGTCCCCTATGTTTCTAGCACAAGCGGCAGGGTAACCATATCTGTGCATGTGAGTGCAAAGGTATGCACAGCATATATTCGCTCTTACAGGGACTTTATATTTGTTCTTAGTGGATGCTTCTACATGCATTCAGGCTCATTAATGTGTTCCTGGGCATATGTCTACACATGTGCCCATGTTGGGAACAAATGATGCCTGACAGGAGTAGCCCAGTCCAGGGCTGCTCCTGTCCTGCTCTGCCCCCCAGCAGCAGCCAGGCGCAGCTCCCCTAGCTGTTCCGGCTCTGAAGGAAGCCCAAACTGTGCAGGGCGGGGGGGCTGTTTTGGCTCAGTGGGCATTTGCTTGCCAACCCCACACAGATTGGGACCCATCCTGATCTCCATGGGGCAGGGAGGCAGCATCCTACCGAGCCAGGACAGCTCTCCCTGCCTCCTGTGGCCCCCTGCTGCCTAGGCTGACTGGGAGCAACACAATTTTGCCCCTAAACCAGGGACAAAAGTAGTATGCCTGTGTGAAGCGGTTAGTATTCACTTCAGATTCGGATTCGGCCAATTCAGGGGACGGTGATTCAATTCGGTGATTCGAATCACTGTCCCAAATTGATTCAGCCGAATCTGATTCAGAGATTTGGCTGCTGCCGAATCTCTGAATCAGCCAGGCCAGACCCTCCCCCGCCCGCTCACCCAGCCCGGCAATGGCTGTCCCCACCTGCCCCAGTTCTTTGGAAAAAAAAGCCCCTACTCACTGGATGCTACCTCTGCCCCCACTGCCCCATGCTGCATGGGGAGCTCTGCATGAGCCCCCCACACCCCCTGCTGTCCCAGCCCCCCCTCCCATGGCTGCCCCACCTGCCCCAGCTCCAGCCCTTTAAGAAACCCCCCCCCGAACTCACCAGTTCCTGCCTGGCGGGGGGCGATCCTCACTGCCCCCCACTACCCCCACCATGTGGGGGGCTCTTCCATGAGCCCCGCCAAAGCCCCGAGGCTACTATAGGAGCTGGTGAGTCCAGGGGCATTCAGTTTTTTTTTCTTAAAGGGCTGGAGCTGGGGTGTGTGGGGCAGCCATGAGGGGGTGCTGGGCGAGTGGGGGGGTTGGGGGGGTCATGGCAGAGTCCCCCATGCAGCATGGGGCAGTGGCGATGCCCCCCCCTGCCCGGCAGCACCTGGTGAGTCGGGGCTTTTTTTTAAAGCACCAGGAGCTGGGGCAGGCAGGGCAGCCATGGGGGCAGGCTGGGGGAGTGGGCGGGGGATGGGGCCTGACAGGGGTCCCTACCATGGTCCCCTGCCCCCTCCTCCAGCCCCCTGCCCCCCATCCCATACTTACCTGCTCCGAGTCTGGCTCCAGCTCCCTGCTGCAGCAGGCAGGGAATGCCCAAGTCATCTAAGCTCTCAAAACCTTTTCCAAAGTTTCAGACAGCTTTGAATCAATTCAGACCTTTTTATTGGTCCCCTGATTCAATTTGGATTTGGAGACTTGGCTACCGAATCGGGCCAAATCTCCTCCGAATCGAATCCCCAAAGCTTCACACGACCCTAAAGTAGGTAAAACTAAATGAAGGCAGGCGAGCACTCAGCGGGTAAGCTTATTCTCTTTCCTGGGGGCTGCTGTTTCTGTCCCAAAAGACCAGTTAAGGCTATGCCACTGTGCTAAGTGCAAGCCCTGACCTTGCCTTTGTTGTTTCCTGTTTTTAATTAGTGAATAATACTTTATTGAAATGGCTGAGATGAGACCTGCCTGATGTGGAGATGGCATCTCTATGAGGGTCTTATTGAGATGGTAACCTGGGCTGGGTATCTCTCACAATCCACAACAGGCGCTAAATGGTTTTGCTCCTCATTACGGCAGAATGGGTCTAAGCTCATTGCTGGATCCAGGTACGGGGCAGAGCAGTGGAGTGTTATGAAACCAACCCCCCGTCCTGGCCCTGTGGCATATGATGTCAGCAGTGGGGTACATGTATGGGCCAGTTGGCTTGCAACCCTGACGCACTTATACTTCCTGTCAGCCAGTTGCTGCGTCAACTGATTCTGCCCATCCTAAATTAAGAGAAAAGGACCAGAACAACCAAATGCCAACACACAGCCAAGTAAATCCCCTTTCAGGGCAGCTGGCATTAATTAACTAGCCAGATCCAGCCAGTACCTCCCTGACTCCCATTTCTCTTCCTTATATCAGTGTACAGTGTCCTGTTGCCCTGGTGCTGCAAGTGGGCAACACATCAGTGACAATACCTGTCCTATGGTTTGAGTGTGTATGCTGCAATCATCCGAACCCACAAACTAAATCCTAAGGGAAGAGGGGGAGGAAACAGCCAACCACCAACCCAGGCAGCTGCTCTGGGGAACTTGCTAGGAAAAGCTTTCAGTTCACGTGGCAGCTGATTGGGAACAGCTGGGCCATAAAATGGATTGAACAGGGACAAGGCTGGCAGAGGGCCTTCATATACTGGGGCAGTGTTAGGGCTGATAAAGGAGGACCCTTTGCTTAGAGGGGCAGGGCTAAGGAGGGCAAAGAGGACATTTCTGATCTAATCCATACCAGGTCTTTAGTTAAGTGACTTGCCTGGGAATGGGTTTGGGTTTCTTGCAGGGCATTTCCCCCATAGAGTGTGATTTAGTCCTGGGATGAGGTCAGGATTGAGAAGCATCAACAGAGCTGAGAAAAGCCCAGGACTGGGTAGTAGAGGGGTGCAGTTAGGAGTGAGAGGTGTGGGTAGAGCTGTATGTGAAGCTCAGGGCTGTACTAGCAGGGCCTGCAAGTCAGGATGGGGGTCAGTGGCCATGTGGTCTGGGGCCTACAATTAGGACAGCATGTGCTGCATCTCAGCACTGAGGGGTGTCAGCCAGGCTGTGCAGGAGGGGCTTGCTGCCACAACCATGGTCCTCCCCTCATCCCCAGCTAGCCCTATCCTTTCCTCGCCTCCATGCAGTCCCTTTACTCCAGCTTATCTCCTTCCCTAAAACCTCTCTCCCTGATTCTCCCTGTGACACAGTGTTTCTTTTAACTATGCCTTGAGATCCAAGCAGGCTGCTTTGCCTGGGCACTGTAGGGCCAAGTACTGTCACATGGAGCCTGAAATAATCCATCACATGAGGGGCAGAATAATGAAGTTTACCAGCTTGCACAGCTTCCCAGCCCAGTAGGCAGCACAGAGTGTCACTTACAACACTGCCATTCAGGTCCGCTTACAAAACCCAGTAAGGCAGTTATGTAAGTGCAGGAAGGCCACAGCATGCTGGGGGCAGGGCCGGGAATTACAAACATACAAGAGGAGGAGGTGGTTCTGCAAAAAGCTTTGATTTGGGACCAGCGACCTCTGATCTACACTATGATTAAAGATCTACAGAAAGGTACACAGTCTGCAGCTTAATCTTGGGTTGCTATCAGCAGGAGAGTGCTGGACTTCCTCTCATGCATATGCCCCCCCAGGGTTCCTGGGGATGATGAAAGAAATGAGACCTGTGATGCACAGCTGACAAAGGCCCCAGCAAGGCAGGTAGCTGAATGCTGAGAGAACTGAGGCTGAGTGCATCTGTTGTGATTTCTTGAGAAGGCCCAATGCAGAAACAGAAGCAGTGAAGCTCTCAACCAAAAGAAGGATGGAGCCCTCTGAAGCTTTTTAGGAACAAGCTCATTCTACTACTGCTGCTTCTGGCACCTCCCCTCAACCTCCTTGCTGGTGTCACAGCTCTTCAGCACACAGTAAGAGAAGGCAAGGCTGCTCTAAGAATAAGGGCACTCGCTTGACCCTAGGAGATGTGGGTCCAAATCATTCCTCTGCCACAGATGCTGTGTGGGACCTTGGTCAACTCACTTCACCACGCTGAAGCTCAGTCCCCAGCTGTACAAGGCTGATAATTCCTAACGATCACGTGATGCTTTACATCCATAGGTACCAAGGCACCTACAAAATCAACATCACAACTCCTATGTTAAGGGTGGGTAAACTGAGACCAGGAGAAAGGAATCACTCGTGTTAGGTTGTCCAAGAGGCTACTAGCAGAGCCTGGAATAGAATCCAAGTGTCCTGAGACCTAGTTGGCTGCTCTGTCCATTAAGCCACTATCCTTGGACACTGAGAGGAGGAACTGGCAGGGTTCCAGATAGATCCCAACACAGACAGAAAGGGGAATGTTTGCACCTTGGAGGGGGCTGGTACTACATAGGGCAGTTTGCCTGGAGGTCAGTTGGTTTGGCTTGGCATTGCAGACAGCTGGTTGTCCAAGTTCAACTGTTGAGGCATAGGGGTGTGTGGGCCAACCATAACAGCAGCCCCATCCAAATAGCTTGCAACTTATCCTATTTCGTCAGAGTTCACACACAAAGTCACAAGGGCCCACTGAAATGGAAGATGAAGTCTATGAGGTGTGACCCTGGGATGTGGAGCAGGAAGAGAGCACTGATGTCTCCTCCCCAGGAAGGTCTTCCAGGCAAATCCCGGCTTCCTATACCTGACCAAACAGAAGGTGAGAATAGGGCTTGAACCCTGAGCCCACAACAGTAAAAGCCAGAGCTACTATCACTCACACCACAGAAGCTGCACTCTTAGCTTTTCCATGAGGATGGGGAAGGGAGGGGAGAGAAAGGAGAAGAGGAACCCTCCAGAGCAGAAAACTACTAGTTTGCTGCTGCTTCTCCAAAGTGACTGAGGCAGGAGAGGCCCATGCACAGTTTGCATCTACAGTATTTCACATGTGATCCCTGAGGTAAGGTTAATGAAACAGGGATGTCACTGGAGTTTGTGCTCCTAGGCTGTGCTTCTGCATGGCCACTGCTGAAAAGCAAAGGGAAGTAAGGGCAAGATAACCCTCCCTACAAGGGATCCATGTGAGCTTACTGGATACTGCTGCCACAGCAGAAACCTTACCAGGATGAGTGCCTGTCCCCAGCTGGACCTGCCCTAACCCCTTGACTGGGATGCCAGCTCCTGGCCCCTTTGGACCCTCTCTGCTAAAATTCTGCAGACACAGATAGTTAATGTTTAGACAACAGAGAGGGAGCATGGTAGATGGGGAGGGGAAAAGGTGTGAGGGGCATAGGGAACCTTGATTTAGGCGCTGTGCCACAACCACAGCAAGCTGGAATTTTCCAAATGCCAATAGCCCAGTAGCAGACAGAAGAGCAAACAGGACTTGGGGGGGTGGAGGGTGGGGGTTGGGCATGGGAGTCCCAGGAGCAGCATAAACAGAGCATTGAAAAGAGACATGGGCCCAAAGCCTCAGCTGGAGGAACATCTCCAATGGGGACTGCAGATGGCTGGGAGAGCTGGGGATATGTGGAACGTGGGCGAAAAATTAGAGCCCACACCATGTGTTTGCTTGTTCCCCAGGCAGGCCAAGCTGGCATGGTATGTTCACAATCTCCACTGATATACACCCTCCATCTGCAGGGGCTGGGAGGGCAGTGTTTGCACACCAGGCCAGACAGAGCAGTGCTGGCTTCCTAGGTTAGGGACAGATATTCAAAAAATCTGAGCCTGAATTGATTCAATCTTTGTAGGTTAGTCTAACCTGGCTAGGCTGAACCGGTTTGTAACTGGACAGACATTCTCTCTGGACTGAGGAAATTCAGGCACATTCCTGCTGTGGTTCAAGCTAGAAGCTGTGGGGCGGTAGAGCAGCCCTCCCTTCCCTTGTACAGTACTGAGCTGAGGAGGGCATGGCCAGGCCGTGGCAGGACACTCTGATTAGGGAGGTCTGCCTGCACTATCCCAGGCTTTTCCCTGATGGTTGTTCAAGGGGCAGATGTGTTGCCAGACCCCAGACCCCTGCTAGCATTCTAAGGCAAAGGTGGGGTGTGCAGTGCATGCATCTGTTGATGACACAGAACTTTTCAATCTCCCTCCCTGCTTCTTTATACTGTCTGCAGCAAACTGACAGGTGAGCAAGCCAGTAGGGGGCTGATAACAATGATTATATCAGCCCTTCAGCAAAACAACAGGCTCTCTCCATTACTTCAAACTCTTCTTAAACAGCTTACCAGCTTACCAGCTGACCTGTTGATTAGCTCCAAAAAGCCCTAAGTGGTCTGTGACAGGGGTCCATCCCCAGGCCTGTCTAACATAAACCTCTGTCTTTGGGCTACCCACCCACCTATCTTTCCTGTCATGCCTTAATGGAACAATAATTATGGTGTTACTCAAGTGGGAGGCTGCCCATTTACTACCCCAACACTAGAGGTTGCTATCCACCGCTACAAACCTCCACTACATGGTGGCCCACGCCTCGCGGATAGTATATAAATGTAGACCTGCACCCTAGGGCGCTGGGTCGGCTCACTCCCTGTCACTGTGCCTCTTGGCACTGGGGTCTTCTCCCTGTCTCTGCACCTCCTGGCGCTGCAGCCCCTGTTGCTGCGGTCTGATCACCCCCTGTCGCTGCACCCCATGGCGCTGGGGTCTGATCATCCCCTGGCGCTGCGCCCCCCTGGCGCTGGAGTCTGATCACCCCCTATTTTTGCGCCCCCCTGGCACTGGGGCTTTGCACAGTAGTGTGCCCCAATGAGGCCTCCTCCTCCCCAAATCACCTCTGCCTGGTCCACCAGATAAAACAATAACATAAATATGAACCCCTGGGCTATAACGTAATACAAGTCATACAAGCCATACTCTGGCTCCTTAAAAACCCCAAACTGCTCTTTGCGTATTGAGCACCCCCCCAGCTCTGGGTACCTTGTAGACTCGGGTCTTAAAGGGGCAGCCCTGCCTCTTTGTAACAGGGCTAGGGTTCCCTGTTACCCCCCACCCCTTCTCTTTCATCTGGGGCTTCAGCTCTTTCTCCGACCCTTCTTCCTCTTCATATTGGCGGGAGAAGAAGTCAGCACTCACGTTCTTGACTCCTGGACAATGTTTCACCACAAACACTAGGGCTGGAGGCTGAGAGCCCACCGCATTAGTCATGTATTGTCGGTCTTCATGTTCTGCAGCCATCGAAGCATGGTTGTTAGGGTAAACTTTCACCCCAACAGATAATATTTAAGTGTTTCTATGGCCCACTTAATAGCCAGACACTCGTTCTCTATCATGGCATAATTCTCTCATACAGGTGCAGTTTTCTTATATATGCTATTGGACGTTCCTCCCTTTTTTCCTTCTGGACTAACACCACTCTATTTGATGCATCTATCTGGGCTATAAAAGTATTATTAAATTCTGGTGTGTATAATAGTGGATGTAAGCATAATGCTTTCTTCACCTTCTGGAACGCTCCTTCCGTTCGAATGGGTGGCAATAGATATAATTGGGCCACTGCCCAGAAGTGGTACTGGGTACCAATATATCTTAGTCTTACTAGACTATGCCATGAGATGTCCGGAGGCTGTGCCAATGTGAACCGTGTCAGCCCCAAAGGTGGCAGATGAACTGCTAAAAATATTTGCCAGAGTGGGACTCCCTAAAAAGCTGTTGATAGATCAAGGGACGAATTTTACATCCTGAGTTTTTGAGTGGGTGAGCAAGACGTTGGGAATTAGATACCTAAAGACTGCCATTTACCATCCACAAACTGATGGGCTAATGGAGCGATTTAACAGAACATTGAAACAGATGCTGAAAAAGTTTGTGGTAGAGAGCCCACAGAAATGGGATCGCATGTTGCCGCCTTTGTTATTTGCGGTACAAGAAGCTCCCCAAGCCTCGACAGGGTTTTTGCCCTTCGAACTGCTGTATGGACATCAGCCACAGGGAATACTAGACTTGATTAAAGAAGGCTGGGAAGAACAGCAAAGTAAAGATAAGAATCTGATCCGGTATGTGGTACAGTTAAGGGAATGCCTAGAGGGGTGAGGAGGGAAGCTTTAGGAAGTATGAGCGAAGCCCAAAAGAGACAAGTAACACATTATAATAGAAGAGCTCATGACAGGAAATTCAAAGCAGGGGACAGAGTGTTGGTTTTGGCTAGGAGAGTAAACTACTTGCGCAATGGCAGGGACCTTACAAAGTTATACGTCAAGTGGGACCTGTAGACTATGAGATACACAAACCAGATAAGAAGAAGAAAAAATTTACCATGTCAACATGTTGAAGATGTGGCAAAAACAAGACTGTTTATATGTGGCCATTCATATGTGGTTCATATGTGGCCGATGAGCCAGAACTGGGACCCTCACTGAGGGAAGTGGGCAAGAAGGGTAATGTAAAGCTGTCACCATGACTGTCAGCAGAATGGAAACAACAGGCTGCCAAGCTGGTAAAGGAATACAGGGACATGTTCCGGGAGATGCCCAGGGTAGCCCTCTGGGTCAAGTGATCCGTGAAAACTGGAGGTGGATTTCACAAAAGCTACAGAGCCAGATAAAAGAAGAAATCGAGATGATGTTGGAGCAGGGCATAATACAGGAATCCCACAGCGCCTGGCGAAGCCCCATTGTCACAGTACCGAAGCCAGATGGAAAGATTTGCCTTCGTATTGACTTTCAGAAGGTAAATGTGGTGGCAAAATTTGATGCCTATCCGATGCCCAGGGTTGATGAGATGGTGGAGAATATAGGGCAAGTTAGTTATATCTTCACATTGGACTTAACAAAGGGCTATTGGCAGGTCCCCCTAGCCCCAGAAGATCAAGAGAAGGCAGCCTTCGTAACTCCATGGGGTCTGTGTCAGTTCCGGCATATGCCATTTGGACTTCACGGAGCCGCTGCAACATTTCAGCGCTTAATGGACAAAATATTAGCTCCCTATGGGAGATATGCAGTGGCCTATATTGACAATATTGTCATGTGTACATCAGACTGGGCTGGACATCTGATGGCATTGTGGGCAGTGCTGCAAGATCTACAGAAAGCCAGCCTAACAGCCAATCCAAAAAAATGTACAATTGTGAAAGAGAAAATGAGATACCTCGGATTCCAAGTAGGCAGTGGAAAAGTGAAGCTGTTGATGGACAAAGTGGAGGCACTATGAAAGAACCAAGGACCCCAAACAAAGAAACAGGTGAGGGCCTTCTTAGGCCTCGCAAATTACTATAGGAAGTTTGTACCTCACTTTGTGGAGCTAACAGTGCCATTGACAGAATTAATAAAGGCAGGAGCCCCGGGGAGATTTTGGTGGATGATTAGGGGTCACTCTCTGGCACATGGGGCATGAAGCACAGTAATTCACTACTTCACGTAGTAATCCTGGCCAAAAAATTCTTTCCCAAATGCAGGCTTCTGTTTTGTCCCTCCCCAGATGTCTGCCCATAGGAAGTTCATGGGCAACCTTCAATAGGGCCCTCCTGTAGTGCAGGGGTATCAGTAGCTGTACTATCTCCTCTCCCTTGGTTTTCCCCTGCTCAACTCTATAGAGGAGATCATTCCTCACCTCAAATTTCAGGGTTGTCCTCATCAGCTCTAGTTGCAATATTTCACCATTGCGTTGAGCCAGATGTTCCTGAAAGGCATATCAGAAATCTTCCTCCCGACTCTGCTCCAACCGAAAATGGCCTTCATCGCATATTTGGGCGGTGTCCACCTCCTGCTTTTCCTCTTCCTTGTGCGGCAGAGGGTCTCTCTCACTGATGAATCCTTCAACCATGGGTGTTGGGCTGGGGTTATGAGGCACCCTTACCCGCCTTTCACCAGGGTGGTATCTGGCCTGGCATTTCCTGGGGACTCCCATGCAACCAGGAGCCCCACCAGACCACCCACTCCAGGCAGGGTGCAGTTTTAGGTCATGCCCAGGACCAAAATCTTCCAAACTGTCTCTCTGTCTGGTTCCTCTCCCCTATGGGAGGGCTTTCTCATCTCTTCTGCTCCCTGTGGGTTAGGCCTCCCCACTTCTTTGTTCTGTCTTTCCCAAGCTATCACTGTCAATAACTCTGACCAAGCATAACCTATCATTAGCAGATAGGGTGACTGCTCCCTTACCCCTACTAGCATCTGGCAGGTTTTATCACCCACCCGCAGAGTGACCCACACTCTGCCATACTGTACTCTCCCCGCACCAACATCGACTGGATCTCTGATCTATTACTTCTCTGTCTTTTCTCAGCAACATGTATCTCTGCACTACCATCTGGGATAAGCCTGTGTCTAACATAGATAGCCTGAACCCACTGTCCTTCTATTCTCGTGTCTGCCATGATTGGAGGTTGGTATGATTGGAGGTTTCCTAGCAAACTGCTCCTCGCGTATTGAGCAGCCCCCAGCTCTGGGTATCTTGTAGTCTCAGGTCTTAAAGGGGTAGTCATGTCTCTTAGTAACAGGGCTAGGGTTCCCTGTTACATGGTCACTGTTCTGTCTGCCTGTCACAGTGAAATTGGAGACACACACATACACCTCTCAGCATTAGCTAGCATACCACATGCCTGTAGTCCGTGGGGGCTGGGGGATTCCTGCTTGAGCAGCCAGCAGTGAGGGAGGGTAGGGAAGGGGGAAGCCAAGCAGACCCTGCTGTACCTGCAGTCTCCGCCAGAGCTCCAGTGAGGGAGCAGAGGAGAGGGGCCAGCTCTGTTGTGGAGCAGCGAGCCCAGCCCAGAGAGCATGCCGGGATGCTTAAACCAGCAAGGGATCTGGGATAGATGTTGCATAAACTGGTTTGACCTAAATCAGTAAAGTCTGATACTATATTCAAGCAGGTTTATCTCAAACCAGTTTCAGACATTTTCAAACTGGTTTATGTGCACTGAATATCTGTTCTTTAAACACGTTTCTGATCACTTAAACTGGTTTATGTGTAATGTCTGTCCCTAGCCACAGTCAGACCTCATGAACAGCCTGTAACATTGTGTAATTAGCACACTACAGGCTCCTGCTGCAGACAGCCCTGTTGCACTGACACGCCTGGAGGTGATCTTTAGTGATGCTTTCATGTTAAAAATTTCTATTGACAGTAGATAGTGGGGGCAGGAGGGTCTGCTGGTTAAGATACTCAACTAGGAATCAGTACCCAGGATTCAATTCCTGATACAGGCTCCCTCATGACTGACGTGTGCCCCCAGAGGCTGGGGGGCACAGCGACCACCCTCAGGCAGCGGCGGCAGTGGTGTGGCGGCGGCAAGCAGGGAGCTCCCGCAGGCGGTTGCACCAGTGTCAGTGGGGGGGGTGGGGAGGCGAGCACTGACCAGTGGTTGATGACCGCCCGCAGGTGCCACTGGGAGCGTCGGCAGCACTTCTCTCATAGGGTGCACCGCTAATCTCAGGGGGTGCACATGCACCTGCGTGCACCCCCTATGCATCACCAATGGGCTCCCTTTGCAACCTTGATCAAATCACTTGATCTTTCTAGACTTCATTTCCCCACCTGCCAGTGGGGTAATACCCTTTCTTTATTTACCATATCTGTTTTGGTTCCAGGCTCTGAGGAAGGAATCATCTCTAGATGTGGGCTCAGGGCCTGACTCGCTGAAGCCCTGACTTCAGCCAATGGTGAGAGGTAGGAAGCAGGAGAGTAGAAAGCAGCTCTCTTCCTTTGGGTCTGCAGAATATTTCTGCTTGATTTAGATGCTTTTAAAGTTTCGTCTTGGCCACTTTTCTGGCCAACAGACCAGAGGCAAAGGCCAAGGGGAACAGCTGGGAAACATCGGTCTGGTCTGTCCAGCTGCATTTTGCTATTCAGGGTGCAGAGTATGTCAGTGCAGCTTGGTGCATATAATGGCAGGGCACTGAACTGACTTGGTGCTGCAGGCGACAGACATGGTTATGATATCAGTCTCTCACATGCAGGGAGTGAGCACTAGAACCATGCACCTCTGGGCCCTTGAGCTAAAGGAAACCTCTGAGCATTCAGAGGAGGAGGAGAGCTATTATCTCTGGGGGCAGCCCCCAGGGGGCAACATGACTCATCCATACAGGGACTGGGGAGGGCTGGGCAGCATACAGCATGGTAAGGGGAATGAAATTAAGCCAGCCACACTCACCCAAGTCAGCTGATGCACTCCAAAGCTGGGAGTTCACTTGTCAGGCTACTCTGCTTCAAACCTGCTCCCAGTCCTCCCACTCTGGTAGGTCCCAAGTGGGATGAATCCAGAGCAGTCTTGTGGGCAAGCTTCTGAATCTGGAGCAACGGTGAATTTGAGCGGACAAGGCATAGGGAAGAGCCACTGCTGACCTGGCATAGCCAAGCCCCTGTTTGGATGTTCTTCTTAGGAGTGGCCAAAGCTACACAGGATATTTTGTGTTGAACAAAGTTCAGAGTTCCCTCTTTTGTTTCAGTGGGAAAGTCTAAAAAGTTCATTTCTGTTTGAGCAGATCCCACACTAGTTATTTTTGCCATCAGTTGTCAGACTGCAGCAGCGCTTTGTGTAGCCCTTGTTGTGACTTCCACCAACAGTCCGTCACCCATGGAACAGGGTACGCAGAAGGGACCCTTCAGAGTCAATGCCAGCTCACAGTCTGACATGCAGAGGCATACCTGCTGGATAGGCAGTGCTGAGCCCTGGCCAAGGCCTTGGTATGGAGTTCTAGACATATCATTTGGTTCTGAGCTCTGGCCTCAGCTCCTACTGTCTTGGACAAGACTGCAAGCACTTAAGCGTGGAGACTGCTTGTTCTTGTATGTGCATACCCCAGCTGGGCACCACTTCATGCCAACTTTGCTTGGGGTGCTAAATGCAGTGGAATCAAACGGCAATGGCCTTGCTCACAAACCCCCCATCTGACTCTCCAATACACTCCATTCCCAAGAAGCTGCATCATTCTGTTTGCTTTTCTCACAGTCACGCATACAACTTCTGCCTTTCTCTGCCTCCAGCACAGACAACTGAATCTACCCATATGTCCTAGTTCCTACATTTGTAACCATGAAAGCCCCATAAGCCAAGTGTTTCAGCTCTAACTTGCCATGCAGCTTAGTGCCCTAGGCAGTGGTCCTCACTGCCTACAGCTCTTTTACTACACTACTTGAAGGAAGTGGCAGGCAAAGCCATTGGCTTTAAGAAGGTCTGTGACTGCTTGCAGATAGAAAAGCTCCCACTGATGGCAACCAACAGCCACTTTCAGCACAACGGTTTTGTAATTTGTAAGTTAATCACCAGGAGGTGATGAGCTCCTTTGTAAGAATTATTTCATAATAGACTGATTGATTGAGTTCATTCATACCTCTAGCAGGCACGCATCCATACACCCATCTGTCCAGGTTCTTCACTTCTGTGAGCCTTGTTTCCTCATCTGTAAAATGGAAAAGGAGGTATTGACTTCATTTGTAAAGCATCTTGAGATCTACTAAAGATAAATGCTTCATGAGAGCAAAGTATTGCCATCACTGTTACTCTTCTGACTCATATTAACAGACTGCCTGCCAAGTGTTTAAACCTATAACTAACACAGGAATCCTTCCCTCTTCCTTCCCATCCTTCAGGAGAGGATTGAGAGAGTTTATTTTTGCATATGTATGCACAAGCAAGATCAGGTACAATGTGCGTAACAGAGTGAGAACTGATTATATTGTGTGTGCGTTGGGGACTGTCTGTGTGCACATAAAAGCTTACCTCAGGAAACATAGTTTGCATTTGGCTCTAAACTAAAGAGGTTTGTGCTTACTTTTTTTCTCTAGTGGCAGCAAGGTCCACAGCCTAGGTCCAACTCCTATGAGCAATCATGCACCTCCCCACACAATTGGCACTTTACTTGTGAAGGTGTAACATAGCTTTGGGGAGGCTGTAGCTGTGGAGGGAGGGGCAGAGCCAGTCTTAGGGGTAGGTGACATGGGCGACCCAGTCCACCATTATCAGGGGGGTGCCACACACACACACACACACGCATACACACATACACACATGCAGCCTGAGCTCACAGCAGCACTCTCCTCCCACCCCGTGCAGGAGGAGCAGTGCCCAGTCCAACCCATCTCCAGCCACTGCTCAGAAGTTGGGCCGGGCACATGTGGGCAGGGTTGCACCTGCTCCAGTCTGCTCACCTTGCTCCTGCACAGCAGCAGTAGTGCCTGCCCACCCACCTGCCTGGCACTTCATGTCACTCCGCCTCCCTGCTGGACCTGTGCCCCATGCCCCTGCCCGCCTGTCTTACCCTGCAGCAGCACTGCTGAGTTGAGGGAAGGGTGAAGGGGGGCACCAAAATACAAGTTCACCGAGGGCATCATTTTCCCTAAGGCCAGATCTGGGGAGGGATGTTTTTCAGATAATGCTGTGGCCATGAAGGAATTCATGTATTGAGACCATTGGTGTCATCTCTTGGTTATAGACTTGTAATATCTTTTTTGCCTATTTGGTTGAATTTATGGGTTACTCATGTGTCACTAAACTGGATTGATAGACTAATCATGTCCATCCAGCCATCCTTCCAAGGAGTCTACAGTGTGTTTCTTTCAGTGTTGAGATCCTGCACAGTGTCCATCTGGGCATCCAGCATGTTCTGCAACTATTCTCTGCATGTGTGAGAATATCCTATACTGGCTAGCTGTCCTTAGCCACATGCTTGCTTTTCTTATAATCTAAATATCTTGGAGAGGCTCTGACCCAGCTGGGGGTGGGGGAGGGCAGGGCAGGGAAAGGAATTCAGATCCCAAAGGGGATGCTACAGTTCAGGGCACATGATCTCATGAGCTGGAAGTATCAGCCTTTGTACCCGTTCTGCTTGATCTGCCTCTCCAGAGATAGAAACTGATATGCTTTGCAGCCAAGATTACATGTAGCCTCTTCCAACACTAAGTTTTTGGGACCCATGGGAAAAGCCTCCAACACCAGCCCCCAGTGGCACTGCCAGGCCTGTGGTCTCTCTACACAAGCCATGGTCTCCACTGAGGTGACTGGCAGTCCCAGGATGCAGAATACAGCACAGAAACCGATCAGTCATAATCCAGTCATGGTGAAGGAGGATAAAGCATCTATTATGCTCCACAAGGCAAATGAATTAAAAAGGAAACACAAAAGGAAGCGAGTGAGTTATACCGGGAAGAAGGGTCAGCTCATCACAGAATAATGGAGGCCTCTGTGTCCTCAGAAAATATCCAGCACAAGCAGCTGTCCCCATTGCCAGTGTGACTCTGAGCTGGAGTGGCTACTACCCAGCTGGTCCTGGATCTCTCAGTTGGGGCTGCGTACCACTGAGCACAAGTGAAGGCTTATATGATGCAAAGAGTCAGGGGGAGCCAGGGCAGGATCCTCATTTTATCATGCTTGGACCACCCAGCAGCCTAACATGGGCCCGGGATGCTGGCATTGGCCAATCCTCCTGCTAGGAGGTGAGTAATTTCATGTATTACATAACCACATAGTGTTCACATCTCCTTCCCAACAGTGCCAAAAGTTTCCACAGACCTTGTTTCTGAGCACTGTGACCACCCACTGCTGCCCCCTTCTCCAAGCAAACTGCAGTCCTTGAGGTCCCTGTACAAACCAGGCCTTCTTCTCCTTCTCAGTTTCCCCAGTTGACTCACCTGCCACATCTAGATGTTAAATCAGTAGGCAGGTCCCTAGAGGCTAAGCCTTTGCTAATAGGGCAAAGCAACTCACACAGCAGAGACTTCTTGTTCTTCTGGTGTGTGGTCTCTTACAGCTTAACAGCCAGCCCACCCCTGCAATGTCCTCTTGGGTTTGCTTTCATCTTTGCAGGGCTCATTTCTATCAGTCCCACCCCCTTAGCAGGTCCTTCCCAGCACCAGCCTCTTCCTAAATCAGCCCTTAATCCTTCAAATAAGCCCTGACTAGTTGCAGCCTGACTTCTAGCCTGCTTGGACCTAGTTGGGTATCTTCACTCTAGCCTTTCCCCAAGGCTACTCACACTGTCTGCTCCCTTGGTCTAGGCTTCTCTTCCACAAGCTCTGCTGTCCTCTGAAACTTGAGCGATTTTGCCCCCAGCTGCTGGAGGGCAGTGCCTCCCTGTCTGTTTTATCCCTCTGAAAGGGCCTTTCCCTCTCTTTCTTATAATGGAAACCATAGGGCCCTGTTTCAGCACTTAAGGAGATGGGCAGAGCCTTTCTCTGTATCTCTATATGTCTAACCAGTGGTATGGTGGCAGCTCACTTTAGGGCCTCTAGTAGAACTTAATGCAAGGTCACAAATCCTGAACTGATGTCGTGGTGCTGTAAGGTATATGTGTGCTCACAGGACAACTTTCCTGCCTGACTCAGACTATCCAGACAATTCTAATATTATAAAAGCCTAGCCTGTCTGTCTGTCTGTCTGTCTGTCCAGAATGCTTTATTTGCACTCTGATTGGCTGACAGAAACAGCCAACCAGAGCACTCTAAGCGTGGGGGAGTGTGGCTATGATTCCGAAGCCGCTCCGAGGGCCGGACAGAGGGTGGGGGAGCGTCTCGGCTCCTCCGCCCCTCTCCCTGCAAGAGGCAGAACAGCAGCAGCATGGAGGGTTAGGTGGCAGCACTCCATCCCAGACCCCTCCCCCCCGCTCCACCCCCTGTCATTCTTGACCGGCAATTGGCTGGTATCACATAAGGAAAGACTTCGCTTCCACACTGTAGGAACTCACCCAAGCAATTATGCAATCCAGGCTGCGTGGAGCTTCCATCAGAGCTCCTTGGCCATCTGATTGTGTAACATACCTGGTGATCCAGCAAATTACTATATCTGGGAATATAATGAGTTACCATGGTCACCTCTGACATCAGACACTGGCTGGCACACATGCCTGGCAGGAGGGCAGGGGAGGGGAGGGGAGGGGAGGAAAGACTGGAGCAGAACCCATCCACATGGCCTCCCTCTTCGCAGGATGCCCCCAGCCCAGCTCCAGAGCCTGCTCTCTCAGGCTCCCCACCTGGGGTTATGAAAGCCCTCTCATTGGCAACCAATCAGTGGGAAGCTGCAGGACTCTGCCCCCTTCCCTCCCCTAAGAACTTGATCACAATTGGCTCCCAATCCTTTAGCAGGGCACATGCCCTTGATCTGTGAAGGCAGTTCCTCTCCACCTGTTAAGTAAATAGATTAAAAAATAAAAGACTTCTACAACTGAAAACATAGGGCAGGTACATGCCCAGGGTCCATCTCAAGTCTTTCCACTGAAAGCATTGCAGTGATTCTGCATTTCTAATAGTGCAATTTTGTCTGGATACAGTGTGTATCATAGACCAGAGAAACTGAACTTAGTGCCATGTGGTTCACAGAGTGGGGATGTACTGCCTTGCTCCTAACTATAGCTCTCAGCTAAGCTAAGATGAGAAACCTGGTACTTAAAAAGTATCAGAGCTGCTAAAACAAGAAAGCACCGTCAGTTAGGGCCAATCAGGCTGCTTAGACATGTAGTTGGCAGCTGTGAACTGAGAAGACACACCCTCCCAGGTGAGGTGACCAGCTTCTTCGTCTTCTCCTTAACCCAGTTTTACAGGTGTCCAATGGTGATATTATTACCACGTGCCCAAGAGACTTGGGACACCTCCAGTAGGTCTTTCCCTGGGCCACTTTGCTTAAGTTCATGGTCAGACAGAGGGGAGGTGCAAAGTGGGTGTGGCCATACCCCCTTCCTTTGTGCAGTGCATGCTCTGTAAGCTCTGAGCTCACCAGATCCGCAGTGTGGCTGCCAGTGAAACCCAGGGGTGAATGCCATTGCCACTCATGCCCCACCCCTTTGGCCACCACCAAACTTAGCAGTAGTAAAAACGTGGGGGCAAGCATAGGTAGCATTCATTCCCTGGGATCTGGATCTGTGGCAGTGAAGGATATGGCAGCACTCATGCCGATCAGTTGGTAAGCTCCAAGAGGCTCAGTAAGCATGCACGACACAGCCAAAAAGGGATGCAGCAGGGACCCTAGCAAACAGGACAGATGCAAGTTGTGCCACCTCCCACACTATCTGAAGATACTGAGATATTATGGTGATACATGGCATAGAAGATGTCACCCCACATTGTGGGGTCACAGACTCAGTTCACCTGTTGTCCATGTTGCTGTCGCTCCAGCTCCCGCTGGAGGACTCGCTACTGCTGTCACTATCCTGAGTCCCATTTGTCTCTTCCTCTTCCTTGCTGTCACAGCCCCCTTCCCTGCTGGTGGGAGTTGGAAGATCCTATGCCAAGTGTCTCTGTGTTAGGTGAATTTGGCTACATCCTCTCCATCTTCTACTACTGATTTCCAGTAGTAGGTCTGGAGTACGCTCAGAGCCATTTTCACACAGTCTACCACCTCTACATCTGTATGCCTGTACATCAGGAGGTTCCTGGCTTTCCACAGGGTGCTCCTGATGCAGGACGCAAACTGGTCAAAACAGGCCAAAGAGTTCCCCTGGTGTTTGGCGAGGTGTCCATACAGTGCCGCTTCTCTGGTCAGCGGGCTGACAGTGGTAACCGCCTCACAGAGCTGCTTCACCCTGTTCCTTACCTCCTTGGCAAGGTGCAGAGCCAGAGGATGTGGTTGATCATTTCAGTGGCTCTGTAGCAGTTGGGCCATGGGCAGCTGGGTCTCCCTGTCTGTCCCTCTCTATGCCTCAGATCCCAGCCCTGGGATCTACACAAACTTCTACAAGGTACATTTAATGTTATCCCAGCAGCCTGGACCAGACAGCTCACCCAGCTCTTCCAGCACCCCCTGCTGAAGATCTCCAGCTCACCCTTCCTTGCGGTTCCACCTGGAGGAGCATTCACATGTGCTAATCCTGGCAAGGTCCATGGGAGTGCTCATTTTGGGGTCATTAGTGGAACCTCTGTGCACTGGAATAGCAGGAAGGCAGCAAAGGAGAACTGAAGGGCATCTGCAGGACTGTACGTGGGTAGAGTCCCAGACTGGGGCTGTGAGGTGGGAGTGAGGGGCACCAATACATCTAGGGGAGGAGTACAAGAATGAGAGGGCAGGGGACTGGGGGGAGAGTGCAGGACACCATCAGTACTGCGTGTGGGGAGCCCAGCACCAGGACAGCAGGGTGGGCTGTGGGGTTGGGATTAACTATAATCAGCAGAGCTGTGTGGGGGCACACAGGATGGGGAGGGAGGGTGGCAAATCTGGACTGATGTGTATTGGCAGAGCTGTGATAGAGAAAAAAAGTCCTTTGTTTAAAGCAATATGCATTTACCTGAAGAATTTGCAACTGTTTTTGACACGTGCTCCAGGTTGCTGAAGCTGTTATCTGGGCTGTGACTGCTAGGAGTAATGGGAAAGAAGGCTTTCTCTGGCATGTCTCAGACTGCAGGAAAAGGGCACTGCATTTAAAGTCTCCTTGTTAGCAAGGAACAAAAGGGAGCACAAGTCACACCCATAATTTTCTTCCAACTTTGGAATAAATTGACTTTCACAAAATCCTTCTGTTTCCTCCCAGCTTAGATTGCAGGCAGGTGGTCTGTAAAATATGGGATGGGAGAAGAAGGACAGAAAGAAACTGCACTGTATGTAGATGAGATAGACAGGCAGCAGACAAACCAACAGGCAGCTAGGTAGATAGATAACATGAGGACAGGGGGATCTGGGAGCCTGGTGGGTTAGGGGTTAAGTGATGGGCAGGGAGGAGAGAGGTATTTCCCACATGTCAAATATTCAGTGTCTGCTACTCCACAGATCACCTCAATTTCACTCTGCTGCTCCACTGGGGAGGGGGGCAACAGAGCTTGTCCTGCCTCGAGGCATGTGGGCCCAGCCCAATTACAAGATCAGTTTATTCTTCTCAAAGCTCTGGTTTGAGTTCCATCAGGTGCAGGTGCTTGGTTCTGGGCCTGTGCATAAGCCCTATCCCCACAGGGGTCTGGTGAGGAGTGAGTGGTAGAGGAAGGTGAGGGTCACAGCAGGCAGAGCCAATGACAAGAGAAATCACAAAAGCAGCTGCCTGCTTTACAAGCAAAACACAGCCACTACCTTTGCATCCAGACAATCTACAATGCTCTTGCAGCTAGAGTTGCTTGTTGAGCAAGGCAAAGAACAGAGTCTGGATGCAACCCTGACCATCCTAAAAGCACTGAATCTCCAAGCCCAGATGTGGGAATCAAGGAACTGTTGATCAAGCATCATTACTATGAGAGTCCTGCCCCAAGACAGAATCAGGGCCCAATTGTGCTGGGTGCTATGCAGACCAGTTATTTTGACTTCATGGGATGTCCAGCACAAGCAGAGCAGTGTCACCCAGGTTACTCACTGCATAAAGCCCAACTCAGACCCATCCCCTGGACCTGTACCCACAGAAGGGCCAGCAGCCAGGGGTGCCCTTGAAGCAGAGGTGGAACAAACAGGCTAGCCACGAGGCAACAAGGCAGCCGTGTTCTTCCCCAGCCTGCGGCTTCCCTGGGGTGCTCTGCTTGGTGTCCCCCCACTTGTTTTGGCCCTATGACCTTGCACATGCACGCCCTGTTTTCTTTTTTGTTGTCCCCAGGAATCAGTTGGTGTTTTTAAGGCGCTGGCTGCCAAAACCCAGTGGCAGCGCCTAGATTTTAGAGACATCAGAAAGACCACGGCTGGACCTGCTCCTTGACACAGATCCGGTGGATGTCGGAACACGCCGGCTGCCCACCCAGTGGCGGCCCACAGAGACTAGCGGTTTTTATCCGTGAACTGAGGACACCAAATAGTCCCAGGGTTGCTCTACATAGCATACCACAGTGACTTCATCTGGAGGGAACGGGACCTAGACAGCCTGGAATGTGCATTGCTTTTGCCCTTGACTGCAGTGCTAACCTATGCTTAGAAAAGGATCTCTACAACCAGCGCTGTTTTGTGAGATGGCTTCTTGCACACATCTAGGGCTTTGTCTAGTCAGAGGAAAGGAGGGCCCCTCCTTTGGACCCTTGAGGGAAGGCATGAAGCCTCTGAGGCAGTAGAGCCCCCCCATACAGTTAGTTCTTCCTTTTCTCACATAGCACAATCTCCCCTCACCCGTCCTGGCACAGAAGGAGGTTTCTGCAGCAGGGACTGCATGGCAAACAGCAATCCCCCGGCCAGCTGGAAACTGCCTCTGCCCTTTGCTTCCGGTCAGGACCCCCCGCAAGGCTGCCTCAGTCTCCTGGCTCCTCAGTGCTGCCTGAGTGAGTCTCACTGAACCAACAGCTCTGCTGTTTTCTGTCGCCTTCCTCCAGGCAAGGTGACTGCTCTGAGGCCTGCCACTTGTTTGTGTTTGACTCAAGGCTTAGACTTTTATTTCTATTGGGGTTTCTGGCTGCAGCTTCCAGCTGCTCCTAGTTCTCACCTGTTAATACAAAGCCAACGTTCCTTTGCTTGTGTTCGGATAACTGAACTAGTTCTCCACACACCCTATCCTCATGATCACACCGCCCTCTGCCCCCATGCTGGTGATCAGAGTCTCCTGCATTGTGTGGAAGCTGAGTTCAATGGGGCAGCAGGCCAGAACTTGATAAAAAAAAACTGGTGATTAAAATTCAGGCCCTGAGACGGGGACAGATTGTGCTGCAGGTTTAGTCAGGCAGCATCACAAAAGAGCCTGTTTCTATCCCCTGGCACATGGATTGGGGAATAGAGTGAGCAACACAGTAATGGCCTCAAGTTCCAGTTCTGCCAGCCATGTGCATCAAGACCACATCATATTCTGTGCCTCAGTTTCCCCATCTGTTAAAGGAGTCATAACACACATGGTGGAGGACCATCAAGAGTTAAGAACCTGGGCCAACTGGAGCTCTATAACTACCCAACATAGAACATTTGTAATTCACTGAGGTTCTTGGGCAAAAGGCACCAGAGAAGAATAAAGCAGCATCATGCAAGTTAAAAGTCTCAGGTGGAAGAGCAGCTACAGTTCTAGCTTAAAACCAGGTCTCAAGGTCTAAGTCCTTAATCTTCCTGTGTAACTTTGGGCAAGACATGCAGCCTCTCTGTTTCAGCTTCCCACCATGACATGAGAACCGTAGAGTGTCCCTGCCTTCCAGGATACGTATGATCACGGCATGAGAAAGTTCAAGGTATATGGATGCAATGGAGTTGGTAGTATAACAAGAGTGGGTAATGGGGGCACTAGCTTACACTACTCTTAAATGGAGTTCAAGAATAGCAGCTGCTGCTGCTAGACCAGCTGCCACAGCTGACCCAGCCCCTGCCATTACTGCCACCCAGGGTTCAGACCCTGATGTTACACCTCATATATGAGACTCCATACAATGATAAAAAGGAGTCAGCAGGGCTGTGCTTGAGCTGGATTTTAGCAGTGGGCCACTGCATGATTGGAAATGAGACATCTGTGTGCTGTACCATTGGGCCCAATTTACACTGCATTTGCCAAAGGGGTATTTCAATAGATTCCATCAGCCAATGCTCGTGGGAGTAAAGGTGACAGTATGAGTGCCACAAACGCACCAGGAATGCTAGGTACTTGCTCAGTTGGCTGAAGCCCATTCCACTGCCTTCACTGCCCAGTTACTCATGGTAGGTATAGGAAAGCTTGGGTGGGGGTGTCTACAAGCACTGCAGTCCCCACTCCTGATTCCAGCACATACACAGCTTTGCTTTTGGGCACAGAATCGATTTCCCTAGGATCCAAGCAAGATAAATGTCCAAATGTCTCTTAAAGGAGTCCAGAGTAGGTGCTTGCACCACCTCTGGAGGCAGTCTGTTCCAGGCCTTGGGGGCTCAGACAGTAAAGAAGTTCTTCCTTATGTCCAGCCTGAAATGGTCTTGGAGGAGTTTGTGACTGTTTGACCTTGTCATCCCTTGGGGTGCTCTGGTGAACAGGCGTTCCCCCAGATCTTGATGTACACCCCTTATATACTTATAGGCAGTCACCAGGTCCCCCCTGAGCCTGTGCTTTTCCAGGCTGAAGAGTCCCATGGCTCTCAGCCTCTCATCATAAGGCCTGTTCTCTTGTCCTCTGATCATGCGCGTGGCTCTCCTCTGGACTCTTTCAAGCTTCTCCACATCCTATTTAAATTGTGGAGCCCAGAATTGGATGCAGTACTCCAGCTGCAGCCTCACCAAGGCCAAGTAAAGTGGGAAGATGACATCCTGGGATTTGCTTGAGAAGCATCTATGGATGCAAACCAGAATTTTGCTCACTTTACCAGCTGTGACATTGCATTGGTGGCTCATATTCATCTTGTGGTCAATCATGACCCCCAAGTCCCTTTCGGGCATGGTGCTAGCGAGCGTATAAGTGTGCTGTGGGGGTTTTTTTCCCCAAGGTGGAGTACCTTGCATTTTTCGGTGTTGAACACCATCAGGTTTTTGTCCGCCCATTTTCTGAACCTGTCTAGGTCGGCCTGGATCACCATCCTGTCCTCAGGTGTGGATGCTTTACCCCAAAGTTTGGTGTCATCAGTGAACTTGGCCAGTCCACTTCTGGTACCAACGTCTACATCATTAATAAAGATGTTAAAGAGTATAGGCCCAAGGACGGAGCCTTGGGGGACACCACTAGTCACGGCGCACCACAATGATTTACTTCCATCTACTACCACTCTCTGGTTCCGACCTCGGAGCCAATTCCCCAGCCATCAGACTGTGATGTAGCTGAGGCTGCAGTTGGCCAATTTTTCCATGAGATGATCGTGGGGTACCAGATCGAAAGCTTTTTTAAAATCAAGATATATGACATCAATCTCCTCTCCCTTGTCCAGGTGATATGTCACCTGGTCATAGAAAGAGATGAGATTGGTCAGGCAAGACCTACCCACAACAAACCCATGCTGGGTACCCCTCAGGATGTTGCCATCAGCCAGTTTGTCAAGAATGTTCTTTTTAATAATTTTTTCCAAGATCTTCCCTGGGATAGAGATCAGGCTGATAGGCCTGTAGTTCCCTGGATCTACTTTCCTCTCGTTCTTGAAGATAGGTAACACATTGGCCTTCTTCCAGTCTTTGGGCACTTCACCTGAGCACCACGAGTTTTTGAAGATCTGTGCCAGTGGCTGAGCTATGATGCCTGGCAGCTCCTTAAATACCCTGGGGTGTAAACTGTCCAGGCCAGCTCACTTGAAGGTGTCCAGTCTCTCAAGGTGTTCCTTTACATGGCCTACATTGATAAAGGGTAACAATTCTCCTTCACCCTGGCTGTCCCGTACCGTATTGCGCAGGGCTGTCCCTTGGGGCTGGTGAAAAATGGACGCAAAATACCCATTAAACAGGTTGGCTTTTTCCTGGGCGTTGGTTGTCAGTTGTCCCATATGGTTTAGCAGGGGCCCAATGTTACCCTTGCTTTTCCTCTGGCTCCCCACATATCTAAAAAAGGACTTGTTATTGTCTTTGATACGTGTAGCCAGTTGGAGTTCAGTCACAGCTTTGGCTTTCCTGGCTCACTCCCTACAGGTCCGGACCAGTGCACAATACTCCTCCTTTGGGGTGGATCCAGTCTTCTATCCTTTATAGATCTTTGTTTTTAGATGCAGGAGGTCTACAAGTTCCCTGCAGAGGCAAGGGGGCTGCTGTGCCCTTTTGCTGCCTTTCCTCCAAAATGGGATAGACACTGCTTGTGCTTTCAGGACTGCTCCTTTGAAGAGTAACCACTCGTCCTGAACTCCCCTCCCCTTCAGGTCATGGTCCCTTAGGGCCTCACCAACAAGCCTCCTGAGCTTGTCAAATCAGCTTTCCTGAAGTCATGGACTTCTGCATTGCTGACTGACTTGCCAGCTTTATGGCAGATGGTGAAGGTGATCAACTCATGGCCACTGTCTCCCACCTTCCCTTTGATCATTAGGTCACTGATTAGATCATCCCCCATTGCTAGTATCAGGTCGAGCAGCACTTTGCCTCTCATCAGTCCACAGACTTCTTGAGCCAGATAGAGCTCATCCACGCACATGAGGAAGCTTTGTGATCATTCGGATTTGTCTGAGTGCTCTTCCCACAAGATGCCTGGGTAGTTGAAGTCTCCCATGACAACCATGCACCAGGAGTGTGCAGCCTCAGCCAGTTCCTTGGCGAATTCCTGGTCGAGCTCTTGATCTTGGTTAGGAGGTCTGTAGCAGACTCCTATCATTGTATCCCTTGTGCCATGTTCACCACGGATTTTAACCCAGAGGGTCTCCAGTCATCCACCCTGGATGCCAATGTCAGCTTGCAGGAACGTGTAGCTTTCCTTGACAGAGAGCTATATCCCCGCCCCTTTTGTCTACACGATCTCTCCTGTACAAGGTATAGCTGTCTATACCTGTTGCCAATATTTACTGCTAATAATCTGGTTGGGGGGGCAGGGCTGGGCAGGCCTTGCTGCTGGGTCCTGCCACCAGCTTCCTCTGGGTCCTACTGCCCCTGGGTCCTGTCATCTTTGACAGGCATCTAGGAGCAAATAAATATTAATTTTCTAAATTTTTTAGGGGCCCCGTAGGCCAGATAGAATGGCCGTATTTTGTTCACCCCTGTGCCAGTCTCTTTGCAAAGGAGGGCTGGGCCAAGATGGGAATTCCACCACTGGACACTGCAGTATCACATAATGTTCATGACTGCTGCATAGGCTCCTGACAGGCATTGGTGGCACTCCAGCAGCAGAGAGGGGATTTGTGTAGAAATCAGAGTAGATCCTCCCAGATTGGCTGCAGTGTTTACTAAGACTAGGAACATGCTACGACCCCTGAGGAGTGATGCTCCCTACTGCCCTCCTTTGGTGTCCATCCTTTTGGAAGTGAAATGTCCAGTGCCACTCTCTAGCAAACCCCAGTGTTATCCACTCAAGAACAATAGCTTTGGTGACATCTTGTGGATGATTCTTATATGAAGGTAACAGTACTACTACTACTACAACCAGCAAGAAGAGTTACTCCTTTAGATCTAGGAAGGGAAGATAAAGCATTTAGCACTGATGGTCCCAGGCTTACATCCCAATGATAAGCCAATTGGAAGGTCATTACAGCATTCACTGGTTCCTTTACAGAGGCTATCCAATCTTGTGAGCAGCCAAGGCAGGACATATGCCATGCAGACACTCATGAAGTCCTCAGACACTGGAGGCAGTGCCAGTCCACCCCCAGCACAAGGGCAGGTGGCAGAAGCTATAGGAAGGAACAGAAGCCCAGAATTCCTAGACACACCAGCAGCGGGGAAGGGAAAAGGTGGGGAACATGAGAACAGTATGAAATGTGCATTGTTTTTCTGTATTATGAAGTTATTCGTTTTTGCTTTGATCTTCAATTGAATACTATAACCCTAGGCCCTAGCAGGAGGGCTAGGGTAGTGTGGGCACTAAGGCAAATGACTGAAAGCCTGGAGGTTGTAAGCTTGAGGCCACAGCGGAGGCATTCATGGTGTAGCCTTGTCAGATTCCAACAATTCTATGAATTCTGCTAAATACCTTGTCACAAGGACATGAGAAGGGAAAGGAAGGCCCAAGCATATTAGTAATGGCTTAGGATTTTTTAAACTGGAGAAGGCACATTGTGTTATATGTGATCGTGTACCACACTATCTGTACCCTCTTTTTCAAAATCTTAGTTCCATCCATGAAAAGAAGCAATGGGAGAGAATCACAATACTCATGGGGAGGCCTTTGGGCTGTATGCAGCCTGCAGCATTTTCTAGCTGTGGCCCACTCTACAGCAGCCACCCTCTCAACACTCATCTCACAGAAAAATTTCAGGACAGATCCTGCTCTGAGTAAGGGCAGGGTGACCCTGCCAGTATGAAGGACCAGTCTGAGGCCAAAGAGAACACAGTAGAAATAGGTTGAACCTGAGCTGGCATCTAGAGTTGAACTTCATGGAGAATTAAGCTCCTGAGTTCTGGCCCTGAGCCAGTCACTAATCAGAGGCAGTGTGAGAGCCAGAACTGACTGGAGAACAGTGGTTGTGTTTGCTTCTGTTCTGAGGTCTTCTAGGAACAGGAAAAGTACTGCATAGAAACCAAACTGCAGCCCCTGGCAACTGAACACACTGTATAAGGGGTGAACAGCTAGTCAGACAATGTCCTCCAGTGATAAATCAATTGTGCATTCTGGTCAGAGGAGAGGGACCCTCAAGACCTCTCTAAAATCCTGTGGCCAGAAGGCCCTCATGCTATTTACACATCTATTTGTCAGGGCAGCATGTAGCTGCCTTTCCGCAGGGAAGAGTGGAATCAAGACTCGGGTTCAGTAGGGTGGCAGGGGTATGTATGGCAGGTCCGGATGGAGGTATGCTGCAAGGAGTGAACTTGCACCAGGGTGGCTAGGGCCATACCTGGATCTAACTTGTACTGTCATTGCCTGCTCAGGGGAGGCTCTGTGGGGCTGGGGGGCTGGAATGACAAAGAAGCTGCAGAGCAAGGCCAAAAGGACACTCGCAGAAGCCAGCAAGGGCTGCTGGTGCCACAGCTGCCTTTCTCCAGACAATAATCCTTCACACAGCACAAGCCTCGACTGAGACAGCAGTTGTGCAGATCCAGGCCTGCCAGGCCACACATGCTGTACCAGCCCCCACAATCACTGCCCCACCTGGCTGCAGCATCCCAGCAATTAAAAAAAAGCAAAAAAAAAGCCCACACTTACCAGCAGTAGCAGCTGCCTTCGGGGTCACTGGAGCCTCGTGGCAGAGCCCCCTGGCAGCACGGAGCCCAGGTGACACCCGCAGCAGCCCCAGCAGGAGATGCATGATGCCCTGCCAACCCCAGCCACACCTGCCCAATGGAGCAGGGTCAGTGGCAGTATGGGTGCCAGGCAGCCGGGGCCAGGCCCTGCTGCCCACCACTGCAGAAGGGTGCTCTGTCCCAAGGCCCTGTCCCAAGGCCCCACAGTCCCCCTGCTGGTGAGTACAAGGCTTTTTTTTGCTTTTTTTTTTAAGTGCCGGGAGGCTGGGGCCAGGTAGGGCAGCCATCGGGGGTGTTGCATGAGTCAGCGGGGGATGGGGCCAGGTAGGGCAGCAGTGTGGGGGCTGGGGGAGCAAGTGGGGGTGGGGCATGTGGGCCCTGCAGATGGGTGGTGGTAGCCCCTGCAGGGGGTATGTGGCCCCTGTCATGGGAACTGTAACTCCTATTGGAGGGCTGTGACCTCTGTGGGGGGGCTGTGGCCCCTGTGGCGGGGCTGTAACCCCTGTTGAGGGGCTGTGGACCCTATGGGGGGGCTGTAACCCCTGTTGGGGCTCTGTAGGTGCATGCGTTCCCGGAGAATGGTGCATAAATCAAATTTGCATAAATCGAACCTACTTTAAAGTGTAACAAATAGGGATAGGTTCCCATGGCAGTGAGGGAGAGAGGGAGTGAGGCTGGGACTAGGGAAGGGGCGGGGGGAGGGGTGCCACTCCTGGGGTTGCACAAGGTAGCAAAGCAGTGGGAACAGAGCAACGCTTACCCCAGCCCCAGCTGCAGCAACCCTGGGAGCAGCTGGCGGCTGTCCCCACTCACCTCTGCTCCTGGGCTGCACCGTGCCCTGGTGCAGGCAGCTGGTGTTGGCTGCTTATGGGGCCGCTGCAGCTGGGGCTGGGTGAGTGCTGCACCCCGCATCCCCTGGGGCTCCGTTTGTCCACACTCACCCCAGCCCATGCTGGAGTGGCCCCAGGAGCAGCTGACACCAGCTGCCCGCACCAGGGCACGGCGCAGCCTGGAAGCAGAGGTGAGTAGGGACAGGCAGAGCACGGTGCATCCCAGCGGCTGCAGGCAGCTGGTGCTGGCCACTCCTGGGGCCGCTGCACCCAGGGCAGGGGGAGTGGGGCCACGGCCCTTTCCCCTCCCCACACAGACTTACCTGCTTGGGCAGGGGAGGGTTCTAGGCTGATCGCATAAGAGTGAATTTACCTCACATACAATGAATTATGGGTTATATGTCTGCATTGCATAAGAGCAAATTTGCATATAAAGAACCCACATAAATGGAGGGAAACTTGTATCAATAAAACATTGCCCAACTGATCTCTGTCTCTCACTCTCTCTATACATACATATAGTGGTCTTCTGTTTTAATTGTGGAGAATCATGGATTTCAGGGTATTTTACAGAGTGACTTTGGGATTTTCTTTATCAGGGAATTTCAGTTTTCAAATAGGGAACACCAGAATTCCTGCTAGGGAGGCAAGTTGCAGGACCCAGGCAGAGGAGTCTGCTTAGAGATGGCACCTTGGACCCAGCTGGAAGTGGCTGACCTCCTGGCCATTTGGGGCCAGGAGGGTGTGCTTTGACAGTTCAAAGCAGGCCACCACACAGGGAACATCTTGCAGGCGATAGCTGCCCAGATGGCTGGGCAGGGGGCACACATGGCAGTAGTGCCACACAAAGGCCAACTCTGCAGCCACAACCCACTGGTAGCTGGCCCAGAGGGACAGATGCATCTACTGGCTGTGCCGTCTCCATCCAGGTCTGGCAGGTGCGCAGCAGGTCACAGCCTGCACTGCCAAACTGCTCCCATGGGTAAAGGGTGCAGGGAACTCTCAGGGCTGCCTCAGGAGTCCAGCTGGCACAAGGGGTAGTGTCCCCAGGTACCAATTGGCTGGGTCCCAGAAGCTCCTGAGATGGAGTAGCCCTGAGCTACTTGACAAGGCAGCTTTTTGTACTGATGGGCCAGCCCTGGGCTCTAGCTCCCCCTGGCTGCAGATCCAGAAGGAGCCAGGCAGGGTTATTTTGTCCCAATGGCACAATTTGCCTCACACCAAAGTGCATGTCCGGGCACGTGCACTGAGACAAAAAGCCACGGCTCAAATTTGCACCGCTTCTATTTGAGCTGCTGCAAGTGCACATGCTTGCATGTGTGGATGCGCCCATGGGCTGGATGAGTGGTGTTGGAGCCTGCAACCCAGCCAGGG
The DNA here is from genome assembly GCF_030867095.1 of Alligator mississippiensis. Classification (NCBI taxonomy): domain Eukaryota; kingdom Metazoa; phylum Chordata; order Crocodylia; family Alligatoridae; genus Alligator; species Alligator mississippiensis. The sequence goes on from NC_081835.1 coordinate 43,480,563, forward strand.
CCCAATACCCTTGCACAGAGCTTAAAAATTTGGCAGCAGTAACAGTACTAATTACCACTGCTCCCCCACTGTAACACATCCAAACTCATGGAGGGCCCCATGGGCCAGATGATGCAACTCCACAGGCCAGATCTGATTCTGATCACGTATCATTTTTCAAAGCACATTTCTACCACTCTTATGGCATACCCTTTGTGCATCCCTGGCCTAGAAGTTCATCAGACTCATCCCTTAGTGGGCAGAGACACTGCAGGTTAGAGAACCTTTCTGGAGTGTAACCAGGATCACTGCAGCCAGGACACACAAACCACACTCACCAGGGCTAAAGGAACAAGTCTATCAACTCAGCTCTTGAGCTGGATCTGTTAACAGAGCTGGTCAGCAATTTTCTTGTTTGACCAATGCTGGTGCTTTGGTAAAACAAGTTTTCCATGAGGGTGGGATGATTTAAACAATGTTTTACTCTAATTTATGGAGGGGGGGGGGGAGCTCAGGATTGTTAAAATGTTTCAACCTGTTATTTTGAAGCAAAAAACCAGACTTTTTCTCCCCTTAACAGTAACATTCTTTTTTTTTTAAAGACAAAGACAAATGTACACACAATAATCAAGTAAGAAGCCAAATTAAGTGAAATAGTTTGATTAATCTAAACTAATTTTTTTTTCCAGAATTTCTATTTGCAAAAAATATGTTGATTCCTTGGCTCACTTCACACACACAAGGCCCCAGAAAACTGAATCCCAGCATTTTTCGCAGGATAGGAACCTTCTCCTGCCAGGCTCTACACCTGCACCTCTATCCTGGCTCCAGACAGGGCAACCCTGGTTGTCAACAGCTAAAAAAAAACCCTGTGGATTTCTCTCAGGACACAGCCTTTTACCTTGGGGGTCCTACAGATTTACAAGCCCATTGTCCTACTTGAAGTACCTGTGAGCTAGGTGAGAGTAACACCCCACACCCCCTTTTTGATGCAATGATGTAAATCAAGCCTAAGATCATCAGGCCTAGGATAAACCAACATCTGTTTTTATCCACCCTTGTTAGATTCAACCCCCACCCAAGGAAGCCCCACTTCTTAGTTTTCACTTTTATTTTTTTTACTATAGGAAAAAATGTTAGAGGGAGTCTGCTGTTGCAAATAACTCATTCTGACCTGCTGTGTTCTTTCTGTTTGTGACACTCTGGATTTCTATTCAAAGTCTCTGAGTTTAGCTTGCGAATCATGTGTAGGTGTTTGTACACCTAACAGTGCTGGGATTGAGTGGCACCCTGACAAAACCCCAAGGTAAAGCATCACCCTGGTTGAGAATCACTGCTCTGGATGAATACAATGAGCTACTCTGCTCCCTTGGGTCACACAGACCTTTAAGAAATGTGAGCCCCTGCCCTCTGCTCACTAGCAGGAAGCTAAGGCAAAGCAGGTCCAATACAGGGGGGACTATTAGAGTCAGCAAGTGGATAAGGGACAAATCCTACACATCCCCTCTTCTGATCACCACAGTCCCCTTTAACTCTGGTTTGTGACTTTGTATCTCTACTGTCCTGATTAGGTGCTCTGGCACTCGCCCTACTAAGAAGTTTAGGTATTAAATACCAGGCATTGTCAATGCATCCCAAGCACAAAGGAAAACATGGGTAGGGAAGGACTGCAGACCAACATGAATGAACAGACACACTTCAGACAAGCCATTAAGAGCAAGCAGAGGATGTATAAGCAACACAATAGGATTGATGCTGGGTTTTTGGTTGTATCCCCAAACAATAGAATTGATAAATGAGGAGGAATGCCTTTTTGCAGTTAAAATTCAAGAACAAAGTGAAAATAGCTAAGCTAGACCTCATGAAAAATATTAAGCAGAGCAAAAGATTTTTTTGGTTATATAAAAAAAAAGAGAACCAGAAGGGAAGAAGTGGAGCCGCACTGGGCTGAAGATGAAGTGGAGATCAAGGACAACCTGGCCTGGCCCAAGAACTGAACAGAGACCTTGCCTCAGTCTTTGATCAGGATGGAGATATAATTGAGGACATTGGTGGTTGTAACAGCATGTTCAGCTTCTGGAAGTGGCGCTTAAGAGGGGACATGATAACAGTCCTCAAATACTTGAAGGGATCCCATAAAGAAGAGGGAAACCACCTTTTCTTTCTTGCTGCAGAGGAAGATGTGATTAATAGCCATGTCATCTGGCCCTTGGAGCTTAGAAATGTGATGGTGGGGGTGTGGCGGGCCAGTAGCGGGTGCTCCTGCATTGAGCCACCTGCCTCACTGTGCCCGACCACCTTTCAGGCTCTGAGTGCTGCCCTGGAGGTGCCTCACACCCAGTCAACCCCCTTCCTGGAGCACACCCACAAGCCTGAGGGTAATGCCACCACCAGCCAGAGTCTGGACTGATATTAGACCTGAGCCCTCTGGGAAACACAGCCCTAGTAGTCCTCAAGGGTACTTGACCCACTGCAAGAACTTGGGGTGCTTCCCTCAGTCTGAAACACAAATAGTGGTCTTCCTTAGTCAGCCGAACCAAGGGGACCCCAAGGCATAATCTAGACCTACTCTTAATAAGTCTCCCACGTTAGGTACAAAGGAGAACTTTATTGGTTACAAGGCATAGGTTTGGTGTAGGGTACAGGGTAGAGCAATATCAGAGAAATACCTTAGAGCAAACAGTGGTATGGTAGCCTTTGATTATGCATCTGTGTTACTGCAAACTATATATCTAGTTAGTTCTCAAGTAGCTTACTCATAAGTATCCAGAGGCAGATAGAGATTTCCTCTGGAGGCAAGCAATTCATTGACCATGAGTTTCAAGAGACAGAGCAAGTTTCAGATGGTCCAGCTTCTCTGAGAGCTCTCATCATGGCTGCTGCCCCTCTTCCTGGGCAGTCCTTAATTTATATAGACCTTATAACCTTATTTACCTGATCCAATGAAGGCCAGCAACTGTTGGCAATTTGAAAAGTATCACTGGTTGCTGGTTAGAGTGACAGGGTCTCTAGCCCTGTCATGTTGGCATTGCTTAGACCAATAGGGAGTTTAAGTCCCCCACCCAGGTGTGTGAGGCCAGTCACATAGGCAAAGGGAGCAGGTTTCTGCCTTCCTCAGAAATGTATCCAGCTCAGGTTACAACTCAGGGTTACCTGAAGCCGATGGGGCCAGAGGTGTCTGCCCTCTGCAGTGACCATGGTAACCAAATTGTCAGATAGCAGACAGCAGAGTTGGGGAGAGCCTGAGATGGTATTCTGCCACAGGGGGAACAGTGACGCTGTTAATTGTCACCACTCCCCTGCTGCCAAATTTCTGGACCCTTAGGGAGGACAATGGGCTGGATTACGTGACTCCATGGACTGAATCTTTTCTGCAGGCCAGGGTTTAAGCACCCTTGTTCGAAGTGATTCATACTGCCAGTATGAAAGGGGACTAGATGCTTATACAGAAAGATTTAGATAATCTTCTGGAATGGTGTGTGAATGGCAAAATCATGTACTTAGCAATTAATAGCAAGGATGTTGTGATAAGATGGTGGCATATATTGTGGAGGCAGTTAATGAAGAGAAGGTCTTGAGCGTTGTCCCAGGGAGACAAAAGCAGAGGCACCGGAATGGCCTCCCATGGCGGGACCTGAGGCAGGGTTGACCCACCCAGAAAAAGAGATGGAAAGCCCTGAAAAGAGGGCATACTTACCACCCCTAGGAAAAGCGGAGCTGTGCTGAGAAGGGCCGCCCGCGTGGTTCATCAGCCACTTTTATTGCCAGCTGGGAGCAGCGCCGGCAGATGACATCAGAAAAAACCGCCACCTGGCAGATTCAAAAGCCAGCGGCGGAGAAATGGCAGGGGAGGCAGCAACAATGCCTAAGGGTGAAGCTACTCCCTGGGCTGCAACTCGGAAGGGCTGACAGCTCTGGAAGGGGCAGGATGGAGACCCACTGGAGGTGTCTCATCTACATTAAGAAGTTCTCAAACCCGGCTTGGCAGGACAGCCAGGCCAAAGGATGGCATCAAGGGATCTTGAGGGCTACAGACACCAGACCCATGAGTGGGGTGGGCAGAGGCCTGTACCCCGATTATCCTTTGCTTCTTTCTTTTGTTTTATTTTATTTTGAGGGCACACGGAGCCCGAACCAGGGAAGGACCCTCTAAGGGACTCCGGGTCATGAAGAGAGACTGAGGCAGCATTGCAGGAGCCTCAGAGGGAGCTCAGATGCAGGGACAGAGATGATCCCATGCCTCACAGTCATCTGGGGTGGACGAGTCATCTGGGGCAAACAAGTCATCCAGGGATGGACAAGGTGAGAAGGGAACAGATGAGGACATCAAAAGGGGACAGGCTGGCGACCATCATCCGGCAGTCCTGAGGGCTGGCGCATGGCTGCAGTGTAGGGAAGGTCAAGCCCCAAGAGTGCCTGTAGAGGGCAGCACCCAGTCCACAAGAATCTGCGAGAAGGGGCCCCACCACTGAAGAAAAGAAGATTAAGTCATGGCAGGAGAGTGCTGGGGTCTCCCTTGGGGTGGAACATGACGTAACACCCAGGGCCTGGGGACATACCCCTCGGCCGGAGCTGGGTGTGCACTCGAAGGCTGCCTATATGAGAGAGCACCTATATGAGACCAGGCAGGGGCAAAGTGGTGCACTGGCCAGGAACCTGCAAGGGGACCCATGGAAAGCCGATGATCCCACAATGCAGCCAGCAGCGATGACCCCTTCAGACCTCCTGGGCTAGAATCTGCAGGCCCTTACTCAGATAAGAGATGCACAGCAGCAAATGATGGATCGACAACAAGATTCGCTGCAGCATAGCTTAACTGCAGTTAAGATGCACAGAATGACCCAAGATGATGACCCGGAGGCATACATCGAAGCATTCAAACATCACACCCTTATGACAGGGCTAAAGAAGGGATATTGGGCCAGTCAGCTGGGGGCCCTTGTAGTTGGTAAAGCACAGGTGGCGTACAGGGCCTTGGCCCTTGGCCCTTGATGAAGCCAGGAACTATGAACGGGTTAAGGCTGCTATTTTATACTGGCTTGAGATCAATCCAGAGTACTACAGGAAACAGTTTTGGACCAAGAAGGCCCCTGATGAGAAACGACCCCAGGTCCTGATGCAATTACTACGAGACATCCTGAACAAATGGGTGAACCCAGCCAAGTATGATTGAGACACTCTGGCTGACCAAATACTCCTGGAGCAATTCCAGAATGACTTAGACAAACACACTCAGCAATGGGTCTGGCAGCACAGACCGACCAACTGTGAGGAGGCATTAAGGCTGGCAGAGGCCTTTGTGGCATCCGAGACAATATTCATTTGAGAGAAACCAGCACCAAACCCTGGAAATACTCAACCCTGCGAGGTTGAAAAAAAACAGATCCCTATTACGAATGGACCAAGAGAAGTGGTCCGCTTCTGGTGTGGGAAGATGGGACATTTATGCAGGAGTGTCTGAGCGGTCCTGTGGAACATTGGAGACCCGATAGTTCTCCAAAAGGACATGCAAAGAGACAGAGAAACAGACGGTGGTGAACCAATGGATTGTAGTTATGCCTCTCGGGGAGACAGTGCTGTGTGGTGCCGCCCTGTCATGACAGCATAGATAGGGAACTGCCCCATTCAGGCCACTTTGAACTCAGGGTGTGCCCAGTTGTTAGTCCAGGCTGACCTCATCCCAACCCGATGGGGTGACCAGGCAACACCAGCGAAGATGACTTGCCTCCACAGTGAGAAGGAAAGGGTCGAATGCCAGTGGGTTTACCTCCGAGTTATGGAGCACCAAGGTGAGCTGTTAATGGAAGTCACCCCACATCTGGCATGTGAGATGCTATTAGAGCGTGTCTAACACTTAGGTTCCTGCTCCTAGAAGAGCAGAAACTGCCTGGGGACAGCCCAAAGAGCCAGACAGGAGCCCAGGTGCAGGTTGCCATGGCAGCTAGCTAATGAGGAAATTAGCCTGCACCTGCACCTGGTCAGCTGGCCAGAAGTGGCAGGGCCCTGGGCCCATATAAACCTCAGGATGGGGACTAGGAGGCAGTTCTCAGCCAGTGGCCAAGGGGGAAGGAGCCCTTCTAGAGTAAGTGAAGGGAAGAGGCCTGACTAAGTTCTGCTCCTAGTAATGTAAAGGGGCAGAGCACACCTTATGCAGCTTGTGTTATGTTATAGCCCAGGGGCTTATGTTTGGTTGTTGTTTTATAACACTGGTGGTTTGGGTGAGGCTATTTGGGGAAGGAGGAGGCCTCATTGGGGGCCCACTACAGTGTGGGGACCCTGGGGCCAGAGGGGCGCAGTTTTTGGGGTGAACAGACTCCGGCGCCAGAGGGTGCAGCATTCAGGGGGTGAACAGAACCTGATGCCAGTGAGGGCGTGGCATTTGGGGTGCATAGACCCTGGCACCAGTGAGGGCGCGAGACTAGGGGCACAGAGACAGAGGCAAGAGACAAGGGCTACGGAGAGCCTGGTGCCAAGACAAGGGCTGTGGAGAGCCCAGCGCCGAGACAAAAGCTGAAGAGAAAAAACAGCAATACCATCTGCGAAGCTTGGGGCATGGTAAAGGGGCAGTTTGGAGCCACACATATAGCCCATAAGTCTGGGTACCCACGGGGTCCAGGGAAGTCCATCAGGACCGTGTCCAACCGGGCGTGAAGGTAGCTTCCCTACATTACATTTACATCAAGACGTGGTGGGCGAGAAAAAAGGGTGCCCATCAGGCCAAATTGGCATGGTCGAGGGGCCTTAGGAGATCACGGCCATCCTTAGGGACCCCATCCCATGACACTGTGATTGGACACCAATCTATGGTATCCTAGAAATGGTAAGAGATGCTGATACTGGACGGCGGTGACTCAAGGATCGTGATGGGTGGCTCAGGGAGCTTGAAGACAGAAGGGAGCTGGCAGGGGACACAGAGGAAGTGGACTTAAACAACATGATCAGTGGGCCCCAGTTCAAAGAAACAGAAGAGGAAGGTGAAGTACTCCAAGCAATCAAGGCTCCGATCCTCGAAACAAGGAGTAACCAACCAGAGATCAGCGTTAGTACCCCGCAGTTCAAGGTAAGGGACCAGCTACTTTACCAGGTCCAGAGGGGGAGGCAGGGAGAACAAGAAGCAGCTCAGTTGGTGGTGCCTGCCCAGTTTCATCAGGTGGTATGGCTGTTGGCCCGTGCAAACCCTACGGGAGGGAATCTAGGCTGGGACAAAAACACAGCCAAAGTGGCTCGATGGTTTTTCTGACCAGGACTGGGGGAAGATATTGCCTGCCGGTGTGCAGCATACAAGAAGACCACCCCACCCAGGCACCACTCCAACTGTTACTCGTCATTGACGGGCCCTTCTCCCAGATAGCAATGGATGTGATGGGACCCCTACCCTGGAGTAGTATGGGGCATCAGTACATGCTGGTGTTCATTGACTACACTACCAGGTATCCAGAGGCGATCCCGCTCAGGGTGGTGACAGCCCCACAAATTGCCGAAGAATTGATAAAATGGTGGGAATACCCAAGGAAATTTTGACTGAGCAAGGGTGGAATTTTGTGTCAGGGGTACTGCAGGTCATATGTCGAACACTGCGAATAAAACACCTACAAAGCTCCGTATACCACCCGCAAACCAACAGCCTCACAGAGCGCCTCAATGGCACAATAAAAAGGATGTTATGACAATGCATCCAGGGCGATCCCCGGAAGTGGGACTTGCTACTCCCTTTAATTCTGTTTGCGATCTGAGACACCCCACAGGACTTGTTAAAGTACTCACTGTTCGAACTCATCTTGGGGCACCGACTCCAGGGTCTGCTGGAGGTGCTGCAGGAAGACTGGGAGCAAGACACGGGGACAGCGAGAACCCCGACTACCTACCAGCAAGAGTTCCAACAACGCGTCCAGGTGGTGCAGAACATGACCAGGAACAACCTGCAAGAAGCACAACAGTGGCAGAAGGCCAGGTACGATAGCCCCACAAAGGAAAGGGAGTTCAGGGCAGGTCAGAAGGTCCTGGTACTCCTGCCAACTTCTGCAAGTAAGCTCTTGATGCAGTGGCAAGGCCCCTTCAAGGTAATCTGCAGGGTTGAGCTAGTGGATTACAAGGTCCATAGGCCAGGGCACAGGTGGGAAAGACGGATCTACCACATCAACCTGCTACGAGAGTGGCTTGGACCTGAAGGGTGGACCACTTTTACTGAAAGCAAGGCGGAAGCCTTGGGAACACAGGGATTAACGATAGTGGGGCCAACAGCCTGCCCAGAAAACCACATCCAGATAAGTGAAGAACTCTCAGCCCCTCAGAAGGCTGAGATGAAAGTGATAGTGCAGAGCTTCAGGGACATCTTCCGTGAAGACCCAGGTTGAGCCCAGGGAGTGTACCACATAATAAACACCCCACCAGGAAAAATAGTGTGGGAGAGGTGGTGGTCTGTGCCACATCACCTCCTTGGGGAGATCCGCGAGGAGATCATGAAAATGTTAGACCAAGGGGTGATATGACCATCAAGAAGCCCTTGGCGGAGCTCACTGGTCCAGGTCCCCAAACTGGACAGATCACTCCATTTGTGCGTGGACTATCATCGCCTCAATGAGATGACCGTCTTCAATGCCTTCCCAATGCCCCACGTAACCAAGCTAGTGGAGCGTATCAGGAACGTGAACTACATCACGATGCTCGATTTAGCTAAAGGGTACTGGCAGATACCCATAGCCAAAGGAGATCAAGTAAAAACAGCTTTCGGGACCCCATGGGGCCTATACAAGTTTGTTTGGATGCCAGTTGGACTCCATGGGGTGGCCGCGATGTTTCAATGCTTAATTAATCGAATCCTTGCACCACATGCTGGCTACGCTGCGGCCTATATTGACAATATCTTCATCTTCATCCAGACCTGGGCCCAGCATTAGAGAGCATTATGAGTCATTCTAACAGAACTGCAAGAGGCTAGGATGACGGCAAACCCACGGAAGTGTGCTCTGGCCCAGAGACGGACAAAGTACTTGCGCTTCCTAGTAGGGCGGAGTACCATCAGACTGCTAGCAGATAAAGTAGAAACTATTCACAACTTTACAATGCCCCAAAACAATAGGTAGCTTACAGTCCTTCCTGGGGTTGGGGATGACATTATTACCAGTGATTCATGCCCCGGTTCTCAGAGTTGGCAGCACCACTCACCAGAGCCCTAAAGGGATGAAAGACGAGGACCATAAAATGGACCGTGGAGATGAGGCATAATTTTGAACTCCTAAAGAAGGCATTATGTGAAAACGTAGTGATACACACGCCCAACTTTCACAAACCTTTTATCTTAAGTCGTAAGCTACTCCCTGCAGAGTCACAGTATGCAGCAATAGAGAGGGAGTGCCTAGTGATCCGATGGGTTGTAGAACATTTCCATTACTATCTTATGGGGAAAGAGTTCAAGCTTATAACAGATCATGCACCCCTACAGTGGCTGAGCAGGGCCAAAACTGATAATGCACGAATAACAAGATGGGCCTTGGCCTTGCAACCATTCAAATTCCAAATACTACATAGCCCCGGAAAAAGTAACATTGTGGCGGATTTTTTATCCAGGTGTGAGGCCGAAGACAGGCCGCCAGACAGCAAGCCGGACAACGAGTGGACAAGGGACACAAGCTAGGAAGCTGAGCCAAAGACTCGGAACATCCCAAGGCATCTTGAGCGGGGCGTTGTGTCCCAGGGAGAAAAAAACAGAGGCGCCGGAATGGCCTCCCACGGCGGGACCTGAGGCAGGGTCAACCCAGCCAGAAAAAGAGATAGAAAGCTCTGAAAAGAGGGCATGCTTACCACCCCTAGGAAAAGTGGAGCCACGCCGAGAAGTCTGGCTATGGACAAATTCTGATTGGAAATGAGAATATTTCTAACCATCAGCAGAGTGAAATTTTGAAATGGTCCTCCAATCTGACTTGTAGGGTCAAAGAACCTGAATCACTCTAAGACAGAACTCAGTGAGTTTATGGTAGGCATGGTATGGTAGGACAAGCAGTTCACAGTTCAACAGTTGGTGTGTGATAGGTGGAATCCCCAGGCTGGGATACAGAAGTAGCTCTTTGGTAGTATGGAAGGTGTCTGCTAATCCCATGCTTAGGGCTTTTCCTTGTTGCCAGCAGAGGCCAAGAAAGGATATTTTCTTCCTCATGAGTGTAAATGGCAACTGGCTGCTGTTTTCCATTTTTTTCCTTTCCTCTGAGATATTGGGATGCTGGCCCACAGCTAAGCCTGTGGGATTTTGATGGTGTGTGCTGATGCTCCTGCCAGTACTTAGAAAGCTCTGAGGTTCCTGGATGGCATGTCTTGCTCCTCTACTCAGGGTCATACCAGTCACCAAATACAGGGTCAGGAAGGATTTTTTCTCGGGGTCAGGTTAGAAACAACTGTGTAGGGTTTTGCCTTCCTCTATGCATGAGGCATGATCCTCTTCCCAGGAACTTCTGAGCATATATTAATCAACTAATTGGCAATGCCTTCATCTCCTTTGCATCTACCTATGACATGTTGCAGGCTGTTCTTGGTCTTGGTTTTGTTCCTTGTACTTGAATGGGAGGGTTTGAAGTGGCAATTTTAGAGATTTCTTGAGTAAGTGATTGCCTGTGAATGCAGGGTACTGGACTTCATAGCCCAAGACACCCTTCCAATCTTATATGCGTATGTGACAGGACTGGATTTTGAAGGGCAGGGGGTTGTGAGTAGTGAGGGGCATTAGCTGAGTTGTGTGCAGGGCACTCAGGGCTGGGAATTCACAGCCAGAGAAATGCCTATAAGTCATATAACCCTTCAGGGGTAGGGCTGGAGGAGAGCTGGGGCAAGAGAGATGAAGGCAGAGAAGTTAATGCAAGTTATTTCAAAAGTAAAAGATGAGAATCTAAACATGCTGCATCTTTTCACCAAGACCTGAACACAGTGCTAAACCCATTCTGCCCTCCATTTCTGCAGGCCACAGTGATCATTTCCCAGGTGGGCTATTTGCTGCAGAAGCCTTGAGCACTCGGAGTTGGGTAGTGGCCACAGCTTGGCCCATTTGATAACAGTGGCAGTAGGTCTGCCAGAACCTGTCCCCTGCCAGTGCCCACTGGTCCTCAAAGCTGTCCCTGCTGGACTGATGAACATAGATGTAGAGCAGAAGTTCCCAAACTTTTCTTATTGCGTATCCCCGTCCAGATTTACCAGCTGCTCCTATACCCCTACCAGCATACATTTTATATTTTAAACCCTTAAATGCCAATTATTATTAGAATAAACATTCAATCTGCCATTACATAGTTTATCCCATGTACCCCCCAGAGATGGCTTGTGTTTCATAGATTCATAGATGCTAGGGTCAGAAGGGACCTCAATAGATCATCGAGTCCGAACCCCTGCATAAGCAGGAAAGAGTGCTGGGTCTAGATGACCCCAGCTAGATGCTCATCTAACCTCCTCTTGAAGACCCCCAGGGTAGGGGAGAGCACCACCTCCCTTGGGAGCCCATTCCAGACCCTGGCCACTCGAACTGTGAAGAAGTGTTTCCTAATGTCCAATCTAAATCTGCTCTCTGCTAGCTTGTGGCCATTATTTCTTGTAACCCCAGGAATATGCATACCGCAGTTTGGGAACCTCTGGTGTAGAGCACCCCCTGATGGCTGACCAAGGGAAGGCATGGCCAGGCTGGAGGTGAAAGGACAGACCCCACAGGCATTGGATCTTCCCAATTATTTGGGTATAAGGGCACCAACCAACATTGATGCTTTTGGAAGTGACTGATTGGAAACAGCCAGCTGGAGGGGCACAGATCCCTCTCCATGCAGGAGAGCTAGACAGTGTATTCCAGCTAGGAAGAGAGGCATGAAGGTGGTTATCTCAACAGAAGCACCAGTTGGCGTCTGGCTGTGCAGACCTAGTACATTTGGATCAGGAAAGCCAACACGTGCTTCATGTCTTGAGACATGCATTTTCTCAAGCCCTAGGCTTTGCATTGTTATTGTGGGCAATTTCTTACAGATGATGGCTCAGCCCAGACTAGGAAGAGGAAAAGTCTTGCTTTTCTTTCACTGTGAACCAGATTCAGGGCAAAGCAGCCCCTGCTCTAATATGCATCAATCACACACAGTGCCAGTGGGTGGCTCTTGAGACCAGTGATAATGGGGGCACATCTCGCTGCCCCTCCCACAACCCTTCCCCCCATGCCCTGTCCCTAAGCTTGTCTAACATTTCTCTAAACTATAGTTCCAATGAAGGAACCAACAAAAATCCTGGCTTCTCTCATTTTCTCCACGGTCAGATCACAGTGAAGGGGAAGGCTCTTTTCAACTACTGTAAATCCAGTATAAGTAACACTATTGATTTCAAAAGGAATTACTGAGATTTCCTCTGAGATTGGAACCTGATCCTCTTGTGTAAAATAAGACGACAACAGTTGTTTTATGGCATTTGATTTAAGCCCTTGAAGTTGTTTTGATCCAGGTTTGCAGCAAGACTCTTGTCTGTTTCAGCCAATAATTTCTAGCCCCTGGGATTCCTTATGCCTCTTCATATCCTTTCCTTGTAAAGCTTTGTGAAAAAAATGAAGCTTTTCTTTTCAGCCTCAAGACTGCACGTGTTCTTCTAGTCAGATGGCTCAGGAATGAGAGTCCACCTAAGAAGATCTCTTAATTCACAGACATAAAAGCAGTGCTGTAGTAAATTAAATCTTCATTGAAGGCTTTCATATGTAGCCAACTCAGTGACTTGCACAAAGTCTCCTAAGACATAGAGACCACATTTAATTAAATGTACTGTACTAAGGGAGAAAGTAATTGATTTATCTTCTGTCTGATCATGTCAATTGGACATAAGCATGGAGAAGGTTTTCTGTTTTGTTCTTATTCTTATAGACTAATAACTTGTACTTAAAATACTTTTTATGAGCGGGACTGGGAGTACTTTGTAGAGGGGGCTACACACCTTCAAGCAGAGAAGCTGAGGAACAGAGAGGCAAGGTGATTTGCTTGAGCTCACACTGAAATTCAGTGGCCTAATTAAGGATAGAACCCAAGACTGATCACTTCCAGGCCTATGCTGGAGACTGGGGGTGTTTAAAAATTTTCATCCTGTGCGCCACATCTTTATGAGCAAAAAATAGTGCAGGCACCTCCTGCCCATTTGCAGCTCTGTGGACCATTTGCCATTTGCGTTCACATCCCTGTAATAATGATGCTTGTAGGTAAGAATAACAACTGGAGAGCATGGGGACCCAACTTGTCAAGTGCATCGTACTCACAGTGAGGTCTGGATTTTCTAAACAGCCAGGGCCCACCCAGCAGCGACTTCTGGAACAGCACTGGCCAGATCCTCCAAAGCCCCCCTCCCTCAGCATGTATTCAACATGACTACCTCCACAAAATTCTGCCTCTCCCAAGATCAACCTCCCCAGACCAGCTCTTCACACCATGTTCCCTGCTGTTCATTTTGACAACATTTTGTCAACATTTTGACAACAACCTCTCTCCTTTCTCCCTGCACATCTTACTTCCTTCCCTGATCCCTTCCCTGCATTTGGGGCTCTGCAAAACCTCTGGGAAGCCTTTGGGAGGTTGTGACTACAGCAGGGAGCCTCAGACATTTCTTCAACAGGGCTATAATATGAACTGCAACCAGGTTTCATATTCAGCCTAGTTAGTTTTGGAAACAGTGCTTGGGATTACTGCCTGTCTGTCCCAAGACGGTAAGTTTAAAACTAACTGGTTCACCATGGTATAGTGTAGGGGGTAGCAGCAGGATGTATTCCTATCCCAGACTAAGTGTGAATACCCACCATGATTACTAAAGAGTAATTTATCCTGGATATAACTGTAGTAAGGAGTGAATACACAATTAGCTTGTCCAAGCTGGCTGTCCACAGTAAGTGCCATGACAGGGCTTGGTCACTAGATGGTGGGAGAGCTTGTAATAGATTTTTTGCATGGAGTGAATGGCTACCCTGGCATGACCCTGATGAGTAGGCTGAACATATGACATTTACAAGCTCAGTGACCCCAAGGTAAAGTCACTACTATTTTTTAAAGTTGCTTTTACCAGAGAAAAGAGAGACTTACTCTGTAACAAGACTGTGTGGAGTATCTCCTCCACTTTCACATGCAATAAAGTCAACGTGTTCCATAGTAAATGTGATGTGTGTCTATGCCCTTTCTCATTTATCTGTGACTTCTGATATGCAGTTACATCCATTTTTCTATGTGTGAGTAAACCCTTCAGCTGTGCTTGCACCCTTGTCTTTCTAAGACTATTTTTGCTTTAATGCATAAATACGGAGCTGATTAGGATCTCTTGTACATTGTAAAATATTTGGAGCAGGAAGCCATCTCTTTGGTCTGCATTTGTACAGCACCTGGCACAGAGCAGTGGAGTCCTAATCCATGTCTAAGGCTTCTAGGCTGTATGATAACACTAACAACAACAACAATAGCAATCAACTTTAATCCTAAACATTTAATCCTAAACTGGCACCAGTGCCTGGGTTTCAGTTAAATGCACTTTAGTGATTGTGTCCTCCTAAGACCCCAGGGGATGGGGGGATAATTTCACTGTCTTCTCTGATGAGTCACTAATCTTTTCTAGCCCTTATTGCGGTTATTAATGAAGATGACAGAGAATTACAGCTGTAACAGCAAGCATTAAGCCATTTAAAGCCAATGAATTTAAAACAAATAAAAGGTGCTTGTCTAAAAGGCTTCCTGGTGCTGACCCTTCCATCGTTAAAACAAACTCAGGGCATTAAGCAAAGCCATGCATCGCAGCCAATGGCAGCTGAGCTGCTGGAGGAAGTTATATCACTTATAGAGATGATAAATTAATTTTCAAAAGAGATTAAGGGAGAGATGACCCCAGTCTGCCCTTATGTGCAGCTCTACAGAATCTCCATAGACTCTTGCAGGGAGCTGTCTGACAAGTCTGAGCATAGCAACAATTAGCCTTGAAATATCTGAAGAGACTTTGAGGATGACATATCTCCTAGATGCTCTGTGTAAACATCAGACAACAGGATGGCCCAGCCTTGCCAGGCTGGCTTTCTCTGCACTGCCAGCCAGGGAGGGGGAGGGGGAAGGGAAGAGACACACGGTGGAGTGGGGGGCAGGGAGGTGGGGGGGGTATTTAAAAAACTTTGTTAGACATTATTTCTGCTGGGGCCCAGCTTGAGACGCATCTACACATGCAATTAATGAACACAGATAAAGTCCAGAGCTTATTGCTCTGGAGTTTTTTGCTCCCGTATGCACCATTAAATATGTGCTTGAAGCAAAAAATCCTGGAGTATATTGCTTCGGAGTTTATTCACGCGTAGCATGAAGCACCTAGTAAGAGCAGCCTCAGCTAGCAGGGGACCCAGGGGTCAGCCTGCCAGCCCAGGGCTGCTCTGACCAGGCTCCAAATGCTGCAGAGGGACTGGCTGAGATACGAGGGTGCTTCAGCATGGGGACTGCCTGCCTACTAGCCCCATCCTACAGGACTCTGTGCCCCAGCCAGCCAGAGCAACATCTACATGTGTGCTGCTGCACACAAAAAAACTCCATAGCAGAGTAGTATTTGTATTTACAAGTATTAAGCCATTTAAAGCCAATGAATTTAAAGCAAATAAAAGATGCTAAAGGGCTGCCTGGAGCTGACCCTTTAATCATTAAAATGAACTCAGGGCATTAACCAAAGCTATGCATTTCAGCCAATGGCAGCTGAGCTGCCAGAGGATGTCTTGTCACTTACACAGATGACATAGTACTTGTATTTACAAGTACTACCCTGCTGCAGAGTTTATTAGTTTCATGTGCCCTAATAGGGGCGCACTTGTAGACACTGAACAGTAAACGTCTCGTGTAGATGTGCCCCATAGAGTGGTCTCAAGCTGGGTGGTCCTGATCTTGACCAGCTCTGTTCTCAGTCTCCGGGATATGTGCTAAGATCACATGCTGGCCCTCCCTGTGCTGTGCGATGAAACATTTCCATTGCCTTCTGCAGAAGAGCACTGCGGTTTCATGGAGATGAGAGTCTAGTCTTTGAAGTACAAGCAGCATTTCATGCTTTGTTCTGAGCCCTTGATGGAGATGAGATAGAAGAGGGGATGAACTACAACCCTAAGCCTGTGTGAGAACTGACAGTGGAACACAGTGCTGTAACCTATTCATGTCCCTTTGGTGGTGTCCAGGACCTGGGAAAGCCCTTTGGCTGTCCAGGGAAAATTGCCTTGAGAGAGGCACTGCATGGGGCTGCCTTTTGCTGTCCCATGCCTGCAAGCCCTAGTACCGGGCACCCCATGCCTGAAGCTGAAGGAACAGAAGGGAGCAGCCCTGGGTTAGATTCCTTGTGCAAAACACTGACTTTGTTTTCTAAAACAATGACAGACTATCAGGAAGAGGTGTTTCCTCACTTCTTGTTCTAATAACCCTTTCCCTAGACCAATAATTCTTAACCAAGGTGCCAAGGTATCCTGGGTGGCCAGAAGATCTCTTGAAGGGTGGCACAAGGTGTGAAGCAATAAGCAGGTGGGAAGAGATAAGCGCAGGCTCAGGCTTCTCCCTGCCTGGCTGCTCCCCTGCTTCCACTGCCTGGCCCCTCTGCAAAGAGGTTAACAGTGTAATGAATACATTAGGTTTTTTAAATGGGGTGCTGCTCGATTTTCAAAAATTATGGAAGGGTGCCTCAAATCCAATGAGGAGTGCCTCGAGTCCAAAAAGGCTGAGAACCATTGCTCCAGAAATTGACTTTTCATAAAGGAAAAAACAAGATTATTTGTTGTATGAAAATTTCATATCATTCTATTATATCTGGGTTACAAGCCCCCCTCCTAGTTTGCCTGATGCTTTTCACCATTATAAATCTCTGTACTGTACATAACTCTACCAGTGCTCAGCCCTTTGTCCGCATTTCCCAGGCCAGGCATCTCAGGCTGAATTCTCTGGAAAGCTTCAGCCAAACAGCTCAGCCCAAGATGGAAGCAAAGGGAAAATATGACACCCTGTTTCCTGAAAAAGCTTTGACTGCCCTTGCTCTACTCCATCACATGGAGAAGGATTTGGCATGTGGTAAAGGAGCAGCCTTTGTGTCTGAGACAGGCCTTCTGCTTCCCCCTGCAAATCTGTCTACATTCAGCCAAATGATATGCCAAAGTATGTGCAGATGCTGAGGATGAAGCAGTCCCTTTCCATGAAGAACAATGTCCTTTATGAGAAGGTGAATGGAATGAGTGTGGCAAATGGCATGAGGAATGAGACAGGCGATGGGACGCTTAGGCTAACAGTAGTAGGTTTAAGGCATTTCAGCCTACCAGTCCCTGCTGCTATCCTGTCGTTTGGGGACTGATGTCTACCAAGCAACCCAGCAGAAGGAATCACCTCTGAGAGGGTGTACCACATGTAAGAGGTGGCACTAAAGACAGCCCAGGACTGGTGCTCTCAGCAGAGTAAAGAAGGTGCATGGCAGGAGATGACTGGAGAGGTGGAGAAGGACTTGGCTGCAAAGGGGGAGGGCAAGAGACTGGATGCTGTGGCACTGGGAAGCCAAAAGAAGGACTATTAGGTTGGGCTGATGAGAGGATTTCAACAGCTGTATTTGATACAACTGGGGGGCATAGGGGAACTTGAGGACTGGAAGAGCTACAATGAAGATGAGAAGGCCCTGATGAGCAGGCAGGTAAGGCTGAATTTAAACTGTAGAGGAGGAGCAGGATACAGACATGGGCCAACTGACAGCTAAGTCTTTGTATTTACCCAACAAGCATCTTGGTGTCCAGGAGTAGGGATTTTCCCAGTACGAGAACACAGCATTACCGTGGGATCTAGCAGATTGCCCCTCCCCGCCAGGATGGGGGATCCTACTTACTTACCACACTGCTGTGCAGTGCCCAGGATATGCGGTCTAAAACTTATGGTGTGTCTAAACTCATGGTGAAAGGGCTGCAGCACATCTTGGGTTTTCTGACTTCAGTAGCTAACTGCAGCCTTAGATGCAAAGGTCTTCTCTGGGCCCTCAGTCCTGCATCTCTCCCAGAGTCCTCAGCACTCCCAGCTTTTCGCGGTTTCATTCCAGTTCCAGGAATGAAAGAGAAGCTGGACTGTATGAAGGGAAGTTGGTATGAGTGCTGCTGGCACTTGGGCAGTAGGTGGCAGCACATTGCCGTGTCCTGGCAGCAGGCTCCAAAGAATCCCATTGCTTTGCAGGGCAGCCTGGGAGCCCTGCTAGGGTGCATGGGGCTAGAACCCCAGGACCTGCATGTCTCAGGTCAGAGCTGAACCGCAGAGCTGGGAACCTGCTGGCCTGTAACAGGAGGACAGTGATCCTGTGAGCAATGCTGTGTGGATACCTTCTTCTAGCCCGTATGGGGAGGGATCTCACTTGTACCACTGCAGTTCCTGAGTGTCTTCCACTCACACATTAGGTGATGCGACTAGTGTCTGTCATCCATTCCCTCACTCCTCTCCTGGGCAGCAGAAAGGGAGTTTGGTAGGGCATCTTTGTTCCTTTAAAATTTCATTGGTTCTGCTTTGCTTGTGACATCTTGGTTGATGGGAAGGTGCCTATGATGTTAAAAGCTACTGATGATGATCTCATTTGAGCAGGGGCTGGCTGAGATTCATAGATTCATAGATTGTTAGGGGCTGGAAGGGACCTTGCAGATCATCGGGTCCAGCCCCATGACTCTAGGCAGGAAGACAACTGGGGTTAGGTGACCCCAGTGAGATGACTGTTCAGTCTCCTCTTGAAAACCTCCAGGATAGGTGACTGCACCACCTCTGGAGGGAGTTTATTCCACAGTCTGGACACCCTGACTGTGAAGGAGTTTCTCCTACTAGTAAGCCTGAAGCAGCCTTCCAGGAGTTTGCATTCATTGGTCCTGGTCTTCCCTGGGGGTGCCCTAGTGAACAGTTGTTCACCGAGCTCCTGATGCACTCCTCTGATATAGCGGTAAGCTGCTATCAAGTCCCTTCTCAACCTTCTCCAAAGCATCTTTTGAGAATACCTGGGAATGTCGCAGTTCTCCTCTTTCCACACAGTCCCCTGTTTGCTTGGGTAAAGATCGGGAAGGGACGTGTCCAACCCCTGCTTTACCCTCCCCTCCTGACTCTGTTATTCCCTAGTGATTCATATTTCAGCCCTGATCCTCTTGGCTCTGGAGATCAGGATTTGGGAACCAGATGGACACCATGAAATCAAAAGGATTAGTAAAGAGACAGCAATTTAATTCAGCGAAATGCAAGGCAGGGAGCATAATGAGGGAGATGAGGGCTGTTCTCCTACAACAAGTTAGGCTTAAAAACTATTCCCCAAGCACAGAAACCCTCCTCCCTACATATTATGCCAGGTGGCAGTGCTGCCCTGTGCAGCTCTATTGTAGCAGAAAGCCCCCTTTTCCTCTTTCCTGCAGTTGCTCTCCCCTCCTTGGATATATTTTTCCTCTTCTACCTTTTCTTCCTTCCTCTTTCTTTCACTTTAAGATAAGGAATTGTGTTTTAAAAATTGTATGTGCGTATTTTGTATCTCCCCTTGTATTTTGGTATTTTTATCTATTTGTATGCCATGGCATTACTTTTGTAGATTATATTTTATATGCCTCACCTTTCAACTTTCAACTATAAATGTGTTTAGTAAAAATGTTAACAAGGGCAGGAGTCAAACTGCCGCTTCCCTGTATCAGGCGGGCCCCTGAAAGAGCAAGTAAATCAGTGATTGAATGCGTAACACAGTAGCAGGCGGCCTTTAACACCTAGGGAAACCACAGATCAACCGGAAGAAATCAATAGAAGACAATGTAACAACCGGGAAATCTCTAAACGTCACTGTTCAAGGGCTAGAAGCCCTGGTCTGAGTTAATCAATGCCGGGGACCAACTTTTGGGATGAATATCTCCAGATCGACCGCTCCCAGAGCCCTATTCAAAATTCATCAACGGACTCCCAAACCTGCACGTACATGCGGATGACCCCTGGGGCTGACAGATGTCATCCAGTAGCCACCAAGGGGGAAGTCCCACGAGGGTCAACAACCCCTGGATTGGGCAAACCTGAAAACTGGGGAGTCACCAAAGTCTGCCAAGGACAGATAAAAACCAGTGAAAAGTGACCCTCAGCAGTGCCCAGTTGATCTCCAACTTGACCAGCACCCGACCTGTCCAGCCAGAAGGACCAGGCGGCGACCCCCTTCTGGAGGATAACACCACGCTGGAAGAAGCCTCGACTGGCCATCGACGGCAGACTCCAGCGCCTATGGGATAGGTATACCTGACTCTTGTAGCTTGCTACTGTGTGTGTGTGCATGTGTGTGTGTGGGGGGGGACCAGCCTCAAGTTTTATGATTTAACTTCATTACAGTGCTTCAGTCCACCTAATAAACCAGAATTTTAAGGATCCCGAGTTGGACATTTGTAGCCAACACTATGATTTAAACACTACTGGAGGCAAAAAGGAACAGTAGGCCACAAATTGGAAGACAGGAGACTGTTTCCAGCTCCACTGGTGCCTGCTTAGATGAATCATGTCACCTCCACGTGCCTCAGTTTTCCATAATGCAAAGGTCCAGAGAATGCTAAGCATTTGCACTGCCAAAGAGCCAGTGTGCACATTACCAAGAGTCCTTAGTACCCATGGCTTTCGCAGGAGTTGTCAGCATGTAACACTACACAGAGATCTCTAGCAAGACCAGTCCTATATTGATTTCAGATTGATTGTTCCTCCTGAGCCTTCTCCACTGTGTTGAGTCAGGGAATGGCTGAGATAAGACCACATATAAAATAAAGATAGGGGCTCTTGGAACAGACAGAAAGTGAGAAAAGGGGAAAAGGATGTAGTGATATGGAGCCTCGAACAAGAGAGCTGTCTGATACAGGAGTTGTGTTTGCTGTATCTTTAGACCTGGACATATAACATGTTCACACCTGTGTAACTAATATCAGTACTGGTACTTACCTGAGTAGACAGAGAACCAGCTCTCCAGAGGAAGCTGACACCATAGGCACTATTGCACTGCCTCACCACCAAGTGGCAGGGAGCCAATAATAGCCTGTTTGCATTGAGCAAACAGTTACCCTGGGATGAAGCATACATACAATACCTACACTGGTATAACTTACACTGTTGTAGTTTTACCCCTAATTTTTCCTGGAGTAACTGTACACCAAGTTCTAGTAAGTTACACTGGTGTATAGCTATTAAACATTGTGTGTCTGCTTCTGTACATTAGTGTAAAATAAGTTACATCAGTATAAACGTGCCATGTGTCCAGGTCTTAAATCCAGAGTTTAGCGAACTATAGCCCTAACTCCTAGGAGTGGGAATGAAGATAATAGTGGGTTAGTTCTCATTCACAAAGTGCACCAGTTCTTCAGGAGAAATATGTCATGGCCTTTCTGTGACTTGCCCTGTCCTGCTTGTCCATCAGGGTCACTACTGGATGCACAGTTCATAGGTGACATGTCTCTATCCAAGGAGATCTGTTGCTGCACTGGGCTAGTCTGCTGCACTAGACAGAACTGGCTCCTTGAGTTCTCTAATTGACAATGTGATGGACATAACACTGCCCTCGTTCCCTGACTGGTGGAACACTCCTTTACAAAATACTTTCACTTCAACCCTTAACTAATTCCATTTTATTTCCATGTGAGTTACTTACCTAGATTAAACAAGTCTTAGCTACCAACCCTGAGCTGGTTTCCTGGATATGTCTACACAAATTGAACTTGGCTTGCTCATAAAAGCTCATAAAAGCTGCTGCCAGGAAAACAGATCTGAGATCTGCAACAGTGCTCACAAATAACCTACCTTGTGACCCTCCAGGCTTTACGTGACCAGGTCAGTTTCCAAGCCAAAGCTGACACTGATAGCCTGGGTCACATGCAAAAGAGAAGGTGACCAAAGATAAGAGTTTTGTGCTACTCTGAAATGGAAGAGAGAAGTTGGGTAGAGAAGTAGGACTGGCTGAGAAGGACAGTGCGTTGGAGTCACTAGCTTCTTGAGAAAGACTCTTACAAAGAAAAGAAGCAATAGGCTGAGAGAAGTCAGGATCAATAAGGAAAAGAAACTATGCTGGACCCAAAGAGACAAATTTCAGGGCCTGTTGTCTCAGTGTACCCATTGTTTTGTATTAGAATGTCTCAGGGTATCAGAGAGGTGAGAGATGTGTCTGTTCTGAGAGCCAGAAGGTAAGGCTGGGTGATAGCTGGTGAGTGAGAAGTGGTCAAGGAAGTTATATAAGAAGAGGGACATTAAGGGCAACATTAAAAGTGATGGAGTCAGGGGCAGGAGACCCTACTCAGCAAATGGAGAAGGGATTTCATCATGCTAATGTCAATGCCAAAGGCCTCCATGAGGTCACCTTAAAAACTTTCTTCCCCTCCTACACTTGAGGGTCTGTTGATATTTGGGATACAGTCACCCATCTTTGTATACAGGCTGAAGGGGATGTTCCCACAATGGCCCCTATTGTATGAGGACGATGACATTCCAGAGGGCCTGTTGAGCTGGAGAGGGATGCTTGGGTTGTGGTGCTCTTTCCCTTGGACTGAAGCCACCTGACCAAACAAAGGAGGCTCAGTGCTCCCAGCCGGCTGCTGGACAAGTCCAGGGAGAGGTGCTGGGAATCTGCGCAGTGTTAGAAGAAAGAGAATATGACAGTTCGTTACTTGGGCCATAATACTTGGGTCCGCATCAACAATGAAGCTCTCCCCTACGCCAAGCAGAAGCAGGCTGCCCGCTCCAGGGTAAGACAAGACTTGATCGAGAACAACTGCCGTCTCCTGAGACAGTGTGGACAACCTTCTCCCGGGGTAATAGGGACCATCCTTTCCTGAGATAACGAATTACTAGGGACTGTCCTTTTCTGAGGCTGTGGGGGCCATCATCTGAGGTAACAAGGACTGCCTTCTTCTGAGACAGAGACAGTTTCCCAAGACAGTGAGAGCTGCCTTCTCCCAAGGCAGTAAGGAGACTTTATTGTCTTTAGCTCATTCCCTGCCCCCTCCCCCCCCCCCCAAAAAAAAAAAAAAAAAGTGCTGCAAGCTGGTTCCTCAGTTTCTGTGGATAAGCGCTAGAGCCACATAGATAATCTTTCTCAAGTCAGGACTGTAGAGCTGCACAGATGTACCCTAGCTAAGGACTGGCTTTGCTTCTCCAGCAGGCCCCATCTCTGCCCTTCACTAAATCCCCTTATCCCAAAGGGAAGGTTTGCTTGTTGTACAACCCACCCTTACAGCACCTACATTTAGCTGGAAGGAAGAAGGGACAAAACTAACTTTTTTGAATGGTTTACTTTTAAAGGTAGGAAGGGAGCAGGAATCTAGAGGAGACCTCCAGCCAAGCCAACTAGCATACAAGGTTAGAAGGGAAGAGGAAGGGTAGCTCTTCAGTAGCTCATCTTCAGGGCAAGAGGTGCTCAGGCTTGTTGCTGCTGACCCCAAGCACTGCAATGATTAGTTGGCAGAAAGACCCCTTAAATCATGCACAACAGACTCCCAAGGCCTTGCAACTAAAAGGAGTTCTTGTGTGAGAGGAGCCAGCCCCCCCACCCTGAGATTGCTCAAATAGCATGCCACCCACGACATCTCTGAGAGCATTCTTCGGTGCTGAGAGAACGGCTGTGCCTACATCCTCCATGGCATTCAACTACCTTCCCTATGCAGACCTTCTTGCTGCCTCTCTTCAGTTATAGGTATTGAATATATATCACCGAATGAGACTGTGCCATGCCAGGAATGTACCGGCAAAGAACAGAGAAGCAGCCCCTGTGCACAACGTGAGCAGCCCAGGTACACACGTGGACAACGCACAATAGGAGCTAGAAGTACTGGACAGAGGCTGTGCAATTGCCATTCAAACAAGGCATTTTAGTGCTTGTGGCCCCAGGTCACATCAAATTGATTGGTAAAATATATTAAATATTTCTTTTTTTTCATGGTTTCCCCCCTTCTGTCCTCAGTCCAGGACAGAGTTAAGGGTACTTATGTTCACATCTTACTTTAACATGTTTAGATTTTGCGAGTATAGACTCTGAATTTTCTGAGCCTATAATGCTTGATTTTAGAAAAATGATGATGACTCGCTCATATATTTTACCCTCAAGTCAGTGATAAGGACTGTCAACCATGCCTGCCTCTCAACATATTCTTTTAGGAGGTGGGAAATTTCCTTAATTTATTTTTTTAATGTTGAGAAATATAATATACAAGTACTAATCAAGCAGGCCAGAACATGCTCCTGTGAGATGTTTGTAAGGATTCATACTATGAACCTTAAGCTATTTATTCAGGGCAGTCTCTGGCACACCAAACCATGATGCTGTCAGATCTCAGCAGCCACTGCAACTGGCTGCAGCTCTGCCTGGCGGCAGCTAAAATAAACTGTTGAGTCTGAACTTTAATTTGCAGTTGACTCAGTCTAGCAGGTAGTGTTGGCTAAAATAGCACCATGTAAAGAACAAGCCAGGGTGGAGGCGACAAACATCAGTTCCCAAGTCAATAGAAGCCTTGTCCATTCCTGTGCCTCGGTTTCCCCAGCAGTGCTGCTGCTGTGCACAGCAGAACTGAGGCAGCAACACCATGGGGAGCCTTTCAAGCTCCAGTGCCCAAGCTTGTAGTCACCATGGAGCTATTAAAGAGCAGTGAGACCTGGGATGAATAATCTACCACTGAGAAGTATAGACAGCATGTGTCTGGTCTGCATCATAACAGAGACATGGCAACCAGTACAGAGCTACTAAGGAGGTGTGGTGATAAACACAGTTACCTATATAGTTACAGGGTCTTCATTGAAGAGATACCCGAGCTTTTGACTTGACCCACTCTCTAATTTATTTAATCATAGAATTTGAAGCAGTCTTTGGTAATTCAGCTTAATTACAATCTGATTTCTTAAGATATAGCCTATGAACAAGACTTCAGTGAATTTTAAACAGCTTTGAATATTTAGGTTAGTCTATTACTAAGATCAGCTGGGGCAAAGTGAAGACTGAGAGGCAGAAGATTTGGGTTTTTAATTCCTTTTGACTCATGAACTAAGCCTTACTTGCATCTTCTCAAAAAAAGTCATCCTGTAAGCACTGCAGTGTGCAGAGGCACCATATCCTTTATACCAGAGAGGCCAACTCTGTGCTTTAAACGTAAAAGCAAACTGAAACCTTAACATGTCCCTATTCCAGAGTGAACAAGAGATGTTACGGGAGTACCACACTTACCTACCAGTCTCTGATCACCTGCACAGGTGCTATCCTTCACCACTAAGAATGCAGCCTTCTCTGGGATAGAGCTAAGCCACTGTCCTGTACTAACAGTGCTACAAAAATGCACTGGCTTCTGCTAGCTTTCTGGGCACAATTCAAGGTGCTGGTTTTTGACCCTGAGGCTCTAAATGGCCTGAGCCTTACATACCTGAAGGGCTAACTTCACTCTTATGTTCCACCACAATCCCCAAGAATCACGAGAGACTCCTCCAGCAAGTACCATGTTAGCCAAGTTCACTTGCTGAAAACATGTGGAAGGTCATTCTTGATATTTGTGCCTCAGCCCTGGGACTCCCTTGCCATTGTGGCCCACAACAACCCAAGCCTGGACACCTGGAAGCATTGTAAGACCTTTGTATTTGGGAAGGTCTTCAGTGGTCAAGGTTAAGTTTCTGAGCATTGTCTGGGGAGTTTGTTCCATTACATATTATTGTATTTCATATTTTTTTATCTGTATAGTTTATCTTTTTTTTAATTGCAAGCTGCCCTGAGCTTGCTTTGGGAAGGACATCTAAAATGTGATAAACAGGTACACAAATAAGGTATCCCTAGACCCACACTGAGGCAAAAATGCACTCAGAAGAACACTCTTGACTCTTCTCCCCATAGTATGGCATCCCCTAGAACCACACTTTTTCCTTAATAAAAAAGTCATGTCCCAAGTCAAATCAGCCAAATCACTTCCAAATCTGAGTCATTCAAGCAGTATATGTCAGATGCTTCCAGATCCTTGGGCCCACACACAGGATGCTCGCCAAAGCCTGGAGGTTGGGGTTCAGATGCCCCTGAGTTTCGTTTGCCCTAAGCCGTATGGCCACAGGAGCAAGCTAGGGAGGAGTCTCCCATTTCCATAAAGTCAGCATATAGCCAAGATCTTCCCACTGGAAGTGAAAGTGAGAGGCTTACTATGCATTACCTCGGTCAGGGTACTACCCCCTGCCAAGAAAGTGGCTTTCTCTGCCAGTAGGAAAACCACCTTAGTGGTCATGGTATTTCCCCTGCCAGGTAACATTCAGAGGACAGAGCCACCTGCCAGATTACCACCAGCACTCGCCACAGCAGCACCCGTCCCCCATCCTAGTACAAGCAAGGCCTCTCTTTGTTTAGCCTGTGGGAGTTGAGGGCATCACAGACACAGGCAATAGATTAAGCTTGGCCTTGCGGGTATTTAGTTGCAGAGATTGATGGCTAGTCATTTTAGCTCAATGCTATGCCCTTTTCAAGCCTGGCTTAGGTCAGAATGGGATCCAAGCTGGCCTGGGTGTTAGGGCAGGAGTGGGCGAAGGGTCCAAGGTCGCTGCCTTTCCCGCCACTCCCTGCTGCCTCACAAAGGAAGCCCCAGCATGTTCCAAACTCTGACAGAAGTGCTCTGCTGCTTTGTGAGCTGAAGTCATCCTGGCACGTCCAGCCACAAGAGGAGCCTTTCTTCTCCCCAACAGGGCCTTGATCAAAAGGATCCTGTCAGGGTTTTGTGTTGGCTGCATTTCATTGAAGGCTGCATAATCCCCAGCCATGCCAGAGGCACCCACATGGCCCTGAGTCTCACAACTCCCTGGGGAGAGCAGCAGACCCAGCAAGGGACCTGGAGGTCAGGGACAGCGATAGTGCCCAGCCTGCCCTGATAGTGCTGCCATAGAGGGCAGTGAGAGAGCATGAGAGAATTCAAGAGATGTACACCCCAGGCTGCCTTTTATGTGTCAGCAAAAGGGATATGTAACCCTTGCAATACTGGTGTTTTCTAACTAAGGCAGTGCCTTGGAGGATGTGTGCATCTAACCCAATAACAACTAAAAGTAATCTCATCCCTCTACACCATTAAGTGCAGACATGGCCTGTGTTTCTGGCTATGAGCTACTGTTTGAATGAAAGAGGGGGCAGCTTGGGTAGACTGAGTTCACTGCTCCTGCTCCCCTGACCTCTAGTCCTTTAAGGATAAAACCATTGCTGTGTACAAGGTTCTTCCCACTGTCCCGAGTTTCAGGAGAGGGTACAAGAGCCAATCTAGGCAGCAACAAGTTGAGAAGGGAGAATCCTAGCAGCATGTTATCCACCATAACCCACCGCTCTCCCAGGGATAGGGAAGAAGGCATGGTCCTGTGGGGAGCAGAGACTCCTTGTTGCACATCAAGTCATCTGAGCATCCGCTCAAATTAACTCTTTCCAGCTGCCACCGTCCCAAGCTACATTGCTCTGCTCCTGCCATGTCTAGGAGCCACCACCACATGGGGGCCAAGGGCAACAGAAGGGGAACCTGGAGCTGTATTATATTCATCCTAAGATGCACTAGGGCAGCCAGCACATCCCAGAGGATATTTGTTAGCAGTGGTGAACGCTGCCCAGGGGGGAGGGGGGGAGCAGCTGCACTTAATTCACTAAGACAAGGGAATGTAACCTATATTGATGAACTAACAGGACATTGGGTTGACAAGATACTATCTCCAGGGGTGGCTATTGAGCCTGTAGAAGATGATAAAAGATTCCCTGGGCCAATTGTGTGGCTCTGTTCCACCTCTTCACCATGCTCCAAGCTTCATTCTCTTACTCACATAGCTTTTACTCACAGGCTTCATTCTCTTACTCTAAGTCCTCAAACCCCTCTGTCTCTCTGTCAGGGCCTGGGCTTATATTCACCTTAGGCCCAGCCCTCCTCCTGGGTCAGATGATTTCTTCCAACCAGCCATAGCCACCACCTGCAGGCTCCCTGGGTCAGATCACCCCATAATCATCCCTGGCCTCACCTGCAGGCTGCTCCTGATGGCTGCTTGGCCTCTTAAAGCGCCAGGTGCTGTAAGCATCCGGCAGCAGTCAGCATTGGAGCGGGTTCATTATGACTGAGGGCAGTGAGCATTCCTGAGCTACAACATGAGGCATGCTGTTGGCAGGGAGGAGCAGTAGAGAACAGACATCAGGTGACTCTGTTACAGTACGAAGGGTAATGCATGGCCAATGGAAGAAGGGCACTGTCCACCTTCTAAGTGACCTAGAACTAGTCTTACCCATGTGCTGATGCTGAGAATAACTCCTTTGTGCCATGTTCCAGGCTGTGGTTAGGAGACTTCCAGAAAGGAGATAAACTGCATTATGAGATGCGCTGGGACCATGCTCAGAGCTAGGGCAGGTAAGGGCAGCTCCACTGACCCCACTGCTCCTTCTCAGAGCAAGGTTGGCTTCATTTCTTGGTCTCTCTGGTTCTTTCCCCCACCCGTTAGTTGTGAAGGGCACAGACCATTTGCAGACACTTCCTCATCCTAACAAAGGGTGTGTGTCCAAAAGCTTACTAAGAAGACTTCCAACTGTTTGAGTTGGTCTAATAAAAGATATCAGATTTACCCAAAGAACCTTATCTGCCACTTCTCAGCACGCATTTTCCCTCTCTGACCTGACAGCTAGCTGTGTCCCTGATTGACTTGTGTTGCTAGTGCTTGCAGACCACAGCTGTGGTGTGAATATGTGAGAGGGACCTGATGCAGTTCAAACCACCTAGATTGCTTGTGAGAACCAGTTACCTATTTACCCGTCATTAATGAGCCAGTGCAGGCTGCCTGGCCCTGGACTGTTGGCATTTCCTAGCAACTGGTCAGATAAAACCAGTCAGGACACCTTCATAAGGGGGCTGGATCAAGGAAAGATCATGGGATCTGTGCCCTCTACTCCACTGGGGTCCTTGAAGGACGTTGTTCTCCTCCCCTCCAGTGATGCACACTAGGAGGGTTGGGTGTAGGAGCTGCATGGCCATGTGCCTGTGATACATCTCAAGCCAGCAGGGAGCTCTGTCAAGGGTTCACCCCCTGCCCCCCCTCCCCAGAGGGGGCTTATGATGGAATTCCAGGCACCTAACCCTGGGGGCTTTGATAAAGATGCCTTGATAAAGCTGCTGGCATCTCCCCTACTGCAAGGGGTCCTAGGAAGTCTACTTAGTGCAGGGCTTTTATTTGTATGCAGTGGCCCCAGGGCTCCCAAGGGAGAGAGGCAGATGGGAGGAAAGTGTGGCTTGGGCTGCAAGAAAAGAGCAAGGCCTGGGATTTCCTTCTCCAGGCAAAAGAGCCTGGAGCCTGACATGAGGGGCCAGGAGCCTCTCCAATCATCAGGTCACTGGGCATGCCAGGAGAGTGTCAGACTGCAAACTAACTCCACAGCTGCTTAGCCCCTGCCAGCCAGAATCTCATGCTACCACAGGAGTGTGGCACTGCTCCTAGGCATCACTACCATGCACTCCACGCATGCTGGAAGGAGGAGGGACAGCTGAGGAGTTCCAGCCAGACATGCCCCTATTGTGTAGAGCAATCCCCATGTTCCATGCTTCCCAGAGGGGGGATCTGTTGCAAATCCACAGGCAAAGACATTCTAGAGCAGAGATTCCCAAACTTTTTCTCACTGCGACTCCCTTCCAGATTTACCAGTTGCCCAAGTACCCTAACCAGCATATGTTTTATATTTTAACCCCTTAAATGCCTATTATTATTATAATGAAAATTAAATCTGCCATTACACAATTTCTCCAGCATACTCCCCCGAGATGTCTTGCATACCACCAGGGCTACGTGTACCACAGTTTGGGAACTCATGCAGTACAGGATTCGGTGGTTCCCCTGAAGGTAGTTGGGGTGGGGAGAGGCAGTGTAGAATGTCCTGAGGCAGTGGCCATTTGGGGGTGGCAAGTGAAGGGGGCTCCTGTGAAGAGAGAGGGAATGGATGTCCCTAGTTGAGGGACTAGCTGTGACTGAGGGAGGTTGTCCCAGGGGATTTTCACAAGGATAATTATGAGGGCTGGGTGGTAGATTGAACATAGGGTAGGGGTTTCATCAGTTATGATAAAGCATTTGATCACTTTTGCTTTTTAAACCATTTGTTCTTCCTTCTACTAAGCCTTTTTGTTTTTCTGTTGCTTCACCGAAGTGCACATGGTAAATCCTGATTTCTGGACAAATTAATAACCTGACCGGACCCATTCAGTGGAGCAGAGGGCCAATAGGCTTACACAAATCCAAGGTGTATCTCTGGGGGCACCCTGACACAGGAGGGCTTTGTCACAGCATCTGTACAGAAGGCAGCTGACTCAGTTCCTGCCTTGCATTATTGTTTGCCAGGAGGTCCTAGCTCCTACTCTAGCCCTGGAGGAGAGAGCAGAGTGCACAGCTAACCCTGCATACTGGGACTGCTACTCTCTATATGGGAGCCTCAGAGGCAGTGAGCCAAGTAGCTTTGTCGTGGCTGAGGCTGCTTCCCACCAACCCCATGCTCTCCTTGGCTTTGCAAAGGCCGTGGTTGTGTGACAAACTAACCATATGTTAGCAAGCCATGAATCAGCCTGGTCTGGGAGATGCTGAGGATGCAGGGCCCTGCAAACCACATCAGATGGAGCTGGGGAA
The DNA here is from genome assembly GCF_030867095.1 of Alligator mississippiensis. Taxonomy (NCBI): domain Eukaryota; kingdom Metazoa; phylum Chordata; order Crocodylia; family Alligatoridae; genus Alligator; species Alligator mississippiensis. The sequence goes on from NC_081835.1 coordinate 43,511,132, forward strand.
GGGAGAGCATGCTGCTGGAGCCAGTGGGGGAGGCTGGATGGAGCAGCTGCCCGGCCTTGCAATTCTGGTTGGGGGTTGGCTTATGAGTGAGTGGTGGAGAAACCTGAGCCTGGTAGTTGGAATCCCAGCCCTCAGACTGGGCAATCCTAGCTAGCTAGCTATCTCAGCACTGCCAGCCCCAGTAGTGAGAGCTAGTCTTTCCCCACATGCGCCTAGTGCACCTCAGACGCTCTCTACAAGTGAGCTGTTTCTCATGAAAGTTTATGCATCTCTGATTCAATTAGTCTCTAATGTGCACCTCTACCCTGCCTTCTGCTGTCAAGAGATAATACATACGCAGAGCTCCCTGCAACAGAAGAGTGAGCCCAAGAGAAACTGTAGTTGTGTTACTCTCGGCAGGACAAACCTGGTCACAGCCTGGGCTGAAGGCAAGGCCAGTGCTGAAGTGAGTAGAGAGGAGGGGCACACAGGGAGGGCTTGCAGGGAACAGGGCACTCACTCCAGCTCCTGGGGCACAGGCAGGAAACACCCTGGATGGAGGGACAGATGGACAGATGGATGGAACCGTAAGGCTGCCTAGGCTTGGTGCTGGAACAGTCACCAACAGCCAAGCTCATGCCAAGAGCCAGTGGTTACAAATTAGCTGAATGCTTGGAAGTCTCTGGGTAATTGCAGCACCGGGTCATTCACTGGCTGAGAGTTCTGGTATTTGACTCAATGGCTATTTACAGGGCAGAAGGGCACTCAGAGGGCACGGAGGAGACACTGAAGCCTCCCTGACATAGTGAGCAGCCTTGTCTCCAAGCCGCTTCCTTGTTCTGGTTTATGAATGGGCCATCAATGACTATCCTCTAGCCAGCATTATGTAAAAAGTGGCTGGTGCCAGGCAGTGCCCCTGGCTGGGAGAGGCCAGGGTTAGAGTAACAGGGAGCTCTTCCATAGCCAGCACTCCTGCCCTGCTCTCCAAAGAGCCCCTTGCTGGGAGAGGCAGGAGCTGGAGTGCAGCTATTCCCCACCCTTGACTGGCCACCTGTAGACAATAGAGTGCTGAAAGAAACAAGATTATTAATAGAATAGCATGAATAGCTTATTCATTGATTATTGAGTATTAATAGAAAGGATTATTAATTGGCTAGAGGGCCAAAAAATCCCCTTCTGATCATCCAGCCTGACCTCCTTCATAACATGACTCTCACCCAGCGACTCCTGATTTCTAGACAATAGACGCTCACCCAGCTACACCTACAGCAGAGCCAGAGCACCAGCTGGGACAGTCAGCACCAGTTGGGACAGTCAGCATTTTCAGAAACCCCCAGATCACACTCTGTGACAGCAATATGGATGCAATTGGCCACCTTGGGGCAGAGGGACAAGGAGAAGCCTGCTTGGGCTGCAAATGTCAGCAGATTAGATCAAAGGGCTGTCAGATTTAACCCTGGATGCAGTAGCCTTTGGTTTGGCCCCACCAGAACTCCCACTTCTATTCTTGTCCTAATGCAGAACAAGACGGTGCCCAGAGCACCTGAGGTCCACCCACTAGTACCAGACCCAGGGGCTGAGGTATGGCTGCCCACATGGAAACCCATTAGGTCCATCACTGCATAGCAGTCAACATTCAGTTCTACAGTCACCCTCCCATGGCTTCAGACCCATGGACCTTGGGCTTGGCTGCTGAGTCATTTCTTTTGCAAGCCCTGCCATGCTGTCCCAGAGAGTGGAGAGCGGCTGTGCTGATTGAGCTGTCTCCCTCCCGCGTCAGCTGTGACTTGTGCCTGTCACATGGAGAAGTGACTATTCAGAGCACAAAGATCAGAAGTGGCTTGGGCATGATCTCAGCAGTGGGCTGACAAGCTGGGAGGGGCAGGCACCCTGGGATCATTTTCATCCTGACACCCAGAGGGAACAGGGGGAGCCCAGGAGCACAGCTGGAGCCTAGGAGCCCATCGCTACAGGGAGGTGAGTATGATACCTGATGGGCTGTGCCACATGCTAGAATCATGTGAGAGCCCAGTTGCCTTAACTGCGATGCAGGGGAGATGAATTCATGGATGTTTCTTTGGGTGCCAGAGATCACTGCAGCAATGTGGCTGGGCTGAGTACAAACTGGCTGCAACAGGTCATGTTGCCTGGGCACAGGAGTAGAGCAGGGGCCCTCTGTTTTCCCCAGCTGCACTGCAAGGCACTGTGGGCATTTCACCTGGTGCAGAGGGAGCCCAGAGCTATAGGGCAAGCCCCAGGAAACCCCAGGGACCTGTTCAGCCCTACATGTAGCCAGTATCACTCTTCTTTATCAGTTGTACTGACAACTGGAACAGCAGGCAGCGGTGATAGGATCCACCACTCATGCACTCCATTGGGATGTTTTGAGGTGGGGCATCACCCTCAGGGGGATGAGTGAAAGCCGGGGATCCCAAGCCCCTGATTTATTCATTATAGGTATGGCTCATAACTCATCTGGTTCCCAGTGCTGGCTTGAAGGCTTTGCAAGGCAGGATATATCTTTCATGGCCAATGCTCCTGCCCCACTCCCTACTGGGAGCAGCTGGGGTTGGAGTAGCCTGGAGTGCCCCTGCAGCCAGCACCCTTGCCTTGCCCTATACAGCACACCCTGCAGGGAGAGGCCAGCACAGCTACTCCAGCACTGCATGGGTATTTGTACACTCTTTCTGGGCAGTAGCTGACAAGCCCTTTTCCAAGTGCTCAACTTGCTGAGCTGCTTCTGAATACGGCAGTGCTACCCCCCTCCCCATGTTCTGCATGGCTGCTGCTCTCCCTGCCTTTGCCCTCGGCATTGTGGTTTTCCCCTTCTAGCACTTGGCTCAGACTTGAGCTGTAAGGAAGCTGTAAGGAAGCTGTAAAGAAGCCGTCCCCTGGGCCCTGGGCCCTCAAGCAACACAGGGAGGTCCATTACCAGACAAGGCCCTATTGTGTCTGCCCCCCTGCCTCCCCCCAGGCTCTGCTGGTTTTGCTGATCAATAGCTGCTTTATACTCACTCGTGGGTTGTCAGAGCTGTTCCCAGACACCATTGCCCTGAGAAAGTGCCGTGGGACAGTATTGCAGTCAATCAGTGTGATGTACTTGGGGGAGACACGGGGCAAGAGAGGGAGAAAGTGGGGCAGGTGAGAGAGGTGGGGAGAGTGATTATAAGCTGCTAGAGACTAACTGGACAGGCCAGTTGCACAGTGAGATAACATGGATTCCCTGCCTCTCTTTGGTACCAGTTGTGGGCAGGCACTCCTTCCCAACCTGTTCATTAAACATAGCTAGATGCTGCTGACACTCTCCAGAGAGACAAAAGAAAAAGGACCTAATGCTTTTCACTAGCTTCCCCATAGCCAGCTTTAGAAATAGGACTGCTTCCCAGCCATAATGCAGCCATCTCTGGGGTAGAGCATGGCAGTTCTTTCACTATAGGAGAAGCTGAGGTAGGAAGCGAAAAAGAAAGCAGAATGCAATTGAGACTGTACCTGGGGCCAGGAAAATAGAATGGATGTGGCTGTGTTGAAATTTGGGCAGGATTCAAGCCGTCCACCCACCCTGCCAAGATGTCCTTGGTGATTGCTTGTAAGTAAGGCAGCAGCACTGGTTCTGTATAGCCCTGTGCACACCAGCTGTGCTGCTCTGGGTTGGGCAGTGACTGTGGCATTACGATGGACCACCAGAGCTGACCTAAGTGGTGCCCTGGGTGAACTTGTATTTTTGGTCTTCCCCTGCTCCCAAAGTCAGCAGCGTTGTTGCCAGCAGAGGCAAATGGCCAGGGGTGCGGGGTGCAGTCCAGTGGGGAGGCGGAGCAGCATGGGGCACCAGGCAGGCGAGCAGGCAGGCACCATTGCTGCAGTGCAGGAGCAAGGCAGGCAGACTGGAGCAGGCATAACCCTGCCCACACGTGCCCAGCCCAGCTCCGGCCCAGCTCCTCCTGAGCAGTGACTGGAGGCAGGGGATGGGCTGGCTTGGCCACTGCTCTTCCTGCTAGGGCAGGGATCAGCTGGGGTTGGGTGGGTTGGGGGGAGAACATTGCTGTGAGCCCAGGCTGCTCACACGTGTCTGTGTGTTTGGCGCCCCCCTGACCATGGTGCCCTGGGTGGTTGCACACATCACCTACCCCTAAAGGTGGCTCTGTGGACCACTAGCAGAAGGCACCTGCTTCCTGTCTCATCTGAAACAGCACCCCCCGACTCACTACTGCCCGCTACTGCATCAGAAGCACTGTGGGGTAAAGGCACTAACACAGGGTGCTCACGGGTGGTCTGTCCCAGCAGTGACTTGCATCTCCTCAATACAGGCACCTTCTCACTGCCCACCCAGGCAAGGCCAGAGCTGACATGATGTGGGGAGTGGGTGAGGGCTAGACTAGCCAGAGCTGCAGCATCTTTTCCTTCCCATGCCCATCTTGGCCTGCCCCAGCCATCCTTTGTTCATTAAGATATTTGCATTTTTCAAACCAGGCGTTCATGGGAGAAAGGACCCCCTCCACACACAGGCCCCAGTGCACAAAGCCCTTCCAACTCTGTTTTGTTCGGCCAACAGAGACAGACAGTAAATCCCCCCCGCCTCCAGAGTTGGGGTTGAACTATGGCTGGCTCTGGTGAATGGCTGTGCACGCCCCCCCACTGCGACACAACACAAGGGGAAGGGCATTGCCAGTTTGGAGCACGCTCAGTATGAGCAAGGCAAATAGAGAAGCATCCGGGGGGGCCACATGCCTGCCATCCCACACAGTGCAGAGCACAGAGGTGGCCCTGGGCAGGGCACCGGGTGGGCCAAGATCCAAAGGTCGGAGGGTGCCTCTGAAAAGGCTACCAGCAGGGGGCGTGTCTGAGCATCCCTCCTGTTGCTCCTAGTGCCTGGGTCCAGCTGGGTGGTCTGAGAAGGCATTTGCAGTAGAAAGATTCCCTCTGTTTTCCCTCCAGGGGCTCAGGGAAATACCTTATATTCCAAATGGTTGCCCGCTCCACAGAATCCAGGGTTGTGTGTCAGGACAGAGGGGTATCAGCAGACCCGTCGTGTGAGGGAGCCTAGGGCTGGGATAGCAGGGGCTGTGGGTCAGAAGTGAGGGGTGCTGACAGAGCCATTGGTGTATGGATGGCACGGGCTGCATGTCATGTGTGAGGGGCACTGACATAGCTGGTGGTGTGGGGGGTAGCAGGGGCTGCAGGAGGAGTGCTGGCATAGCTGGGTGTGGGAGGTGGGGCCTGGGATAGCAGGGGCTGCAGCTTGGAGTTGAAGGGCACTGGCACAGCTGTGTGGCGAACCCAGACTTGGGATAGCAAAGGGCTGTGGCTTAGGAGTTGGGGTTATCAGCAGAGCTGACAGGGTAGCCACGAACAGTAATAGCACAAATTCCGCTCTAGAGTAGATGTGCAAGGACCTCCCAGAGACTCTTCTATCAGGGATGAACTATAACATGCTGTCCAGGTCTTCAGGGTTAATGGTCTGCCCAGGCCTAGCAGCGTAATGGGCTACTGTGGCTGAGATACCCCAGCCCCTGTAGCCAGCAGCAAACAAAGCGTTTGATGTGGCTGGCACATGCTGTACCTGTTGTGCTCAGTCACCTGTGTGCTCTGCCATGAGCTCACCTGCTCTATTTCTACCTCTGCATCTGAAAACCATTGCAGTCCACTGCTTGTTGCCTCCCCCAGGGACACAGACAGGGAAGTGTCCAGGGCAGGTTGGACCCACTGGCTTTTATTTAACTTCTCTGCAGTGTTAGGGAGGGGCCTTACCCAGAATGGGGTTTCTGCTCTCTCTGCTGCCACGTTCAGAGCTGTCTGGACCCTAGTCTGACCCACCATCCCTGCCTCACCTACTGGCAGCACTAGCACTTCTCACATCCCACTGCTGTGCGCCTCCCTGAGGCTCACCTATGTGGCTCAGATGCACTGTGTCTTATTCAGTGACCTCACTGACCCAAATGACATTGCCAGCATGCCTGGCCTGGGAGCAGGGAAAAGGGAACTGGGAAGGGCAAAGGGCTGACATCAGCCCTGGGGCTGTCTGTGCTGAGTGTCATTGGCCCAGGATTTGCAGTTGAGAATAGGATTTCCATGGCCTGTGTGAGCAGATGAAAGACTCCAGCATGTTGCCCTGGTAGACACACCCAGGCTAAAAATACCAATTTGTGGCAGGGCGGGGTGCACAGGGTGCAGCTCAGCTATATTTAATGCCCGGCTGAGTTAGAATGGCATCCACGCCAGCACTGAAAACAGAGGGCAGGGCAGGGGGGAGGGAAAGGGGCCATTAGCTAGAGTGTGAACAGGAAAGCTCAGCAGAGCATGTTTAGGGGTCTCTGGCATAGGGGACTGGGTGTGTTTATTGTAACAGGAAGCACGGGTTTCTTAATGTGGTTTAAAGATGTGTGATGGAAAGTTTATGATAGAGGATGTATATATATCACTCTCTATAAACATAGAGATAAATATATTTTAATTAAAAAAAAGTCTCTGTACTGGCTCCTTCCCTGATCTTAGTTGAGGTTACAGTATTTTGCTTGGCTCAGGCTGCTGATTCCCTTCCCTTCTTGTTTCCGGGGTGAGAAGCCTCCATTCTGGGATGTGTTATAGAGGTGTTTGGCCCTCTACGCTGCTGGGTGCTGTAGCGGTGCTGCAGCTGGAGCCTGGTATACAAAACTGGTGTGGTCAGAGGGGAAAGAAGAAGACAGCATGATTTGTGGTTCAACCTTACCACCCTGGCCAGTCAGCTGGAGAGGGGGGTAGAGGTAGTGCACCAGACAGCAGTGACAGCGCCAGCGGAGATGGGGATCATGGCCAAGGCCCAATTTCTCAATTTGGAACACTTTGTCTCCTTGACTGCTCCTGTTGCAAGGGGCACCTCATGCGCTCACAGCAGCCATGTCGTAAGGCCTACGCCTCCAGTTTGGAAGGGCCCCAGACCCATCAGCCTGTGCTGGAACAAGACATGTTTCAGGGTGTGATTATTTAGGGACAAGGATCAGACAGAAACAAAGCATGAGCACAGACATGCCAAAATCCCAACAGCTCTGCCACTGAATATGCCCCATATCCATGGGGCACAGTCACCAAGGCAGCTGGCACGTAACTAGACATGGAGAGGCCCCCAGCAACACCCTGCCCAGGGCCTCCAAACTGCTTAGCACAGGCCTGGCTCAACAGATACCTTCTGTTTCCAGGAGCAGCTGTGGGGACCAGGCCTCCCACAAGGTCTGTTTGGGGCAATCAGGTAGATGCTCCTCTCACTCCTGTCTCCTTAGTGCCCCTGCTGTCTCTTTTCTGGCTTCCTTCCTCTAGCTTCTACAGTGCTTCCTGGTCTCAGCTTTTTTAAACCTATGCCAGGATGTCTGTCAGTGAGTATCATCCTCTGTCTGGGATGTTACAGCCTCTGAATCTCCAGCCAGATTTGCATCCTGTAGGACATGGAGGGACTGGAGAAGCCAAACACTGTCCCTGTTAGTTCCTTGGCCTATGTGGATGGTGTTTCCATTCTCATTGTGCCAGAGGGGATGGGGCAGGTGCCCCAAGTCTTTTGGCACACACGAGTCAGCAGCCTTTGCCCAAATCAGTTGAGCCAGGAGCAGGTCCTCCTACCTGAAGCCTTGGCAGGTCTGTGCCCTGCCTTAACAATTGCTATGGGCACCTCTGCCATGATGTGCTCAGGAGTTGGGATCAAGTGATGCAGTTCTAGGCCTACCCTGCGCTTGGCTAGATCCAGTGTTTAGCTCTTGAGCATTTCACTGCCCTTCTCTCTTGGAGGCCATGTCCTGAAGGAGCCTGTTTCCTGCTTTTACCCTGCTGCAGTGTTGCCTGCAAATTGTCCAATAGGCAGCAACCCTATTTTGTTGGGCTGGAAACAGCTGTGGCTCCTGCTGGTCAGACTAAAATATATCCCATGTGGATGAGGCTTTTCAGTCCTCTTTGATTTCCCTCAGCAGGCAACTGAGGGTTTTCACAGGACTTGTCTCTTGGGAGTGAAAAGCCTGTTTCCCCATGTGTGGATGAGCAGCCAGGCAAGATCTAGGAGGCTCTGGGAGATGTTCCTTTTCTGGCTACAAGCAAGGCAAAGTTTGCTGGTATCTGTTTCAAGGTGTGGCATGATCCACCCTCCTTCTCTGACCACTGCAGAAAATATATTCCATTTCCCTGGAGGACACATTTGTCCTTAGGTGACTCTGTGCCCCCAGCTGGGAGGTCACTCCCCCAAGCTTCCTCTCTGTAACCACACAGCTGTCTTGCAATGATATACCCTGCATGGCTTCAGAGTACTAAATTGCCCTGTGAGCCACATTGTCCCAAGCTGTCTGTACTGGTGGCCTGTCTGCTGAGCCTCATGTAGGTTGCTTCAGTTGTATCTCAACCACCTCTGTTCGGTTGCTCTCTAGTGTGTCCAGGTTTTGCCTTTGTTTTTTGGGGTTTTTTGGGGGGGGGGGGGGGTTGGCAGCTTTCCAACAGCTTGGGGGCTGATTTGCCCTGCTTCTTCTGGGAGCTGGGTGCTTTGCTGTTTCCTACCTAGTCAGGTTTTTCCTGGTTTGGGCCAAAGTGGTCATTTTGCAATCCCTAAGCCCAGAGTGATAGGAAAGGGACTGATGTACTGGGGCTCTTCCATGCACTGCCATGGCTCAGCTGGACAGTTACTCTTTCTTTTAAAATGTAGCTTGTTGTCTAGATTGGTTGACCCGAGGCATTATACTCACTGTCTTGGCTGATCCTGAGGAGAGTAACCCTAGGGATAGTGTTAGCTTGGAGTTGGTTTATCCTTGCTGATTCCTTTGCAATGTATAATAGTTTTGACAAGGCTTTGAATGTGTTTTCTGTGTGACCAATGGGTGTTTTTCATGTTACGCCTTTCTGCTCTTCCATGGCAGACACCTTGTGAAGGGTCTGGGTGTTTATCTCTTGGCAGAGATAACTGAGTGCCAGGGTCACTGCTGGGCAATCCAAGCCCCTCCTGTCCTATTCAGGTCTGTGCTGGCAGGTCACCTCTCACCCTGCATCACCTGGAGAAAGAGCCAGACATAGGCCTTGCCATTTAGGTTCATGGATTCAGCTGGGGACATGGGAGTTCCTGCACTGCAGTGACAGAGGGTTTATCCCGAGGGACAGGTGGCATTTTGGAAGTTGAGAGGGGCATCTGAATGAATCCCTTGCAGAGGTAGGAAACATACAAGGGAAATAGGCCCTTTCCTGAATTGACATTGGACTTTCCTCCTCCCCACACTCAGTGCAGACTCCCTGGAGGAGGAACAACATAGCTATAAAGGAGAGGACATAACTCTTCTTACAGCGTCTTTTCAGTACCTAGCATAGTGGAGCCCTGACCTCTGACTACAGCCCCTGGATGTTACTGAAATACACCATTATAATTAATAATTTTGTGGTATGTTCCCCATGCTGCAATAGCAAAGTTAATTGCAATACATCAGTCTGCCACACGGTGTCTCTGTGAGCTGTGTAATACTCCAGGCTGGACATGGTCCCTGGTAAACAACAGCAGACCAAGCTGGGATTCAAGTTGGGCAGAAGACAATTGGTATGGGTCTGTAATTAGGAGCTCTTTCCTTTAATAAGCATATTTCATTTGAGGCAAGATATGATGGTAAGAACTGCTAGGAAATAAGGAGGGGAAGAGCTCATCAGGGAACTGTCATCCAACAAAGCCTTCTGATATCAGACTATTGATATTTTGGAGTGTGAGGGCTTGAAAGAGGATTGGATCCTTCATTCAGGTGAAGAATGGATGGATGGATGTTGCTATATGTCTTCACTATACTGTCTTTCCCTATCCCTCTGCTGGCCCTATTGCTATGTGGGAAATAGTTAAGCATCTTTTCTATAGGAGGTGGAAGTCCAGTGGGCCCTGCAACAGGTTGGTGACCTTCTCATTTATGGACATTTGCCAGCTCCTATCCATGCTTGGGTGCTCCCCACCATGCACAGCTGGGAAAGGAAAGCAAGACCTTGAACTGTACCTTAGTCCCTTAGAAGTCATGAAGGCTGAAGGGAGCATAGAAGGGAAGTGCAGCTTCCATTTAGCTCTCAGTGTTCTCCTTGGCTACAGACAACAGACCAGGCTAAACAGGGACTGGCAGGATCAGGGACCAGTTGGCACCTGCCGGGCAGGGATGGTAGGATCTGAATGAGCACCTGGCTTAGTGATAAGTTTTTGTCTTGGGGTCAAGGCTGGAGCCAAAGCAAAATCCTGGACAAAGAAGCACCTGAGACAGAAACATCCCAATCAGAATCCAGATCCCCTCCCAGCCCAGATCTAGGGAGACCCCCAGGCTATGGCTGAGGTCCAGCTCTCTCAGAAGAACCTGGTTCTCTTCTGGTGCTGTGGGTGCATGGCCATTCACCACCCTCACCTTCCTGTGACTTCTTATCCACTGGTCCTACTGTGTGATTCATCATATAAGTCACAAGGTATATTCCATATTTTCCTGACTGGTTGACTGGAAGCCCATGGATCCCATTCTCTGAGAATTTTTAGGTGGCTTATAGTGCAGCTTCTCCCAAGTGTAGCAAGCAAATACTGGAGAAAAAGGTTGGGGCCAAAGCAATATGTCATCAATCCCCTGCCATAGAAATGGACTCAATTCAGTGCAAAGTGCAATGCCAGGGTCTGGATGGGGAGCAGCTAGCTAACCTCCCAGTTGACACATGGGGAATAAAAGAGACTTGTTGCCACATTTGCCTCTTCAAAGCTGTGCATGGACCAAGCCTGGAATCAGGTACTTTACATTTACTCTTTCTTTCCTTGATGTTTTCCTTAGTCTGAAATCAGATTCTTTTAGAGAACAGTCCACCCACTACGTTGGGGAAACGTAGCCCAAGGCTCCTGTATGCGCATCTGGCAGGAGCTGAGCACTGGTGGTGGGGCAGGGCCTGGTTTAAGCCCCACATTTCTGCCACAGCTGTTTCTACCCATGGAATGCTCCTGATCGGATTAAAAGCCTGGCCAAATCCTCTGAGAAGGGAAGTGATTTCAAGCTTAGCAGTGCCTCGTGCCTGGCTAATTCCAAGGGGAGCCCTCAGCTCCTGCAGAGTGTTGGGCTGGCCTGCATGCATCTGTACAGGGGTCTGTGTGTTTGGGGAAGAGCTGCTGATTCACATTTTCTGCCCATTCTCAAATAGCTACCAGTCAGCATGGAGGGGACACAAGGAAGACGGAAAGGAAAGTTAGATCTCAGAGCAAGTTGTCTCACATTTGCGCTCTCATGAGAGCACTGGCACTGAAAAGCTGTGTTCCCAGACTTGGGGATTCTTCTCCAGACTTGAAGGATGCTTAGCGGAATCTCTAACATGTACACTAAAGCATGAGAGCCTTGAGTCTTTAATACTGACTTTCTTTATCCACACTGGGCACATCTACACTTGCATGAATGCACTTTAGTTGTTGCACATTAAATCTAGTACCGCCATTGTGAGGTACTAGGAAAATGTGCATTAGCCTGTCTTAATGAGCATTAATTAAAAAGCATGGGGCACTTATACACAAGCATGGTGGCTAGTCCAATATGCTGGAATTCCAGCACGTCAGAGAAAACTCGATTAATCAACTCTGCTGAAGCTCCAGCAGCCTCTTGAGTCTTGTGTATCAGTGTCCCCGTGCTTAAAAATGGGAGCAAAGGCACTTGAGCTAAATCTCATTGACTGAGCTTTAGTTCAAGTGCCCTCGCTGTTGTCTTTAAGGGCGGGGATGCTGATACAGGAGATGGCATTGCTTTAAAGCCACTCTCCAAGCCACTCTAATTAAAGCACCGCCCGCACATATAAAAGTGCCCACAGTTTAATGCACCTTAGCCTGTTTTAATGTTTAATGCGCCTTGCTTAATGTGCTTCAGCCTATTTTAATGTGCATTAACTGAATAGCACTTTTTGTGATATTTTAATGCACATTAAAATAAGCTAATGCACATTAAAGCACACATGTAGATGCACCCACTATCAGCTAAGCATTAAAATTAAATAGGCATTAACAAAAAGCAGAGTTTGAAACAGTCCCATTCATGTCCCTTCCCTTCTCAACTGCTCCAGATCTTGACCCCTGGGATGTCCTGAGTTCTCAGTCCCTCCAGTCACCCTAGAGCAGTGGTCACTGACCAGTGGATCTCGATCCACGGGTGGATCTTGGACCCTCTTGGAGTCGATCTGAGGCTGGGGTGGGGAGCTGAGGGCCTGCAGAAGGGGCAGGGGCTAGATCAAGGCCCCTACAGTGAGGGACAGCGTGACAGAGGCAGGAGTAAGTTGAATGGGGCCCTGGGCAGATGGGACTTACCTGCTGGGGAGGTGTGCCTCTAAATAATTTTTTCTCCCTCTACCTCGATCTGCACCCCTCCCTTCCCTCCCCACAGACTTACCTGCTGGGTGGGGGTGGGGGGGAAGGGGATGGCGTGCACAGTAGATCTTGGGTTGCTTTTAAATGCCAAATGTGATCTACTTAAAAAGGTTTGAGACCACTGCCCTAGAGTCTTCCAGACTAATATGTGGAGCTCCCAAATTCACGGAGGAAGTGGGCTACGTGGCAGCTCCTTTAATCTTTCAGGTTCCTCCATGCACCCACCATATTTAAAACCACAGTTTTTTCCTCCCTGTCAATCAGGAGTGAGCTGTGTGGCACCCTGCCAATTGGCTGGGGTGGTGGGACGGGACCTGCAATATTAAAGTTGCTGCCATATAGCCCGCTTCTACTGTGAATTTTGTAGGTCCCTACTAATAGGTCCTGCATTTTTAAGAAATTATTAAAAAAAACAAGAAGATCCACCCCTGCTCCCACACCCATCTTACAGTCTCCTCTCTCCCCATCCAGAGCCCCTCAGTCCAATGCATTTCAATATGCTGCACACATGAGGCACGGCCTGTCTCTTTCTACAGAGTCACTGCGTTCCCCAGAATATCTCTGCTCTGCTGAGTGGTTGTTGGCATTGATGCCTTCCTCTAATGGGATTCAGACACTCTCCTCTCCCCTTCTGAGTAGGGCTGGGACCACGTCCTTCCCAGTTACTCCAACCCCTGGTGTGGCTCTTTTCCAACAAGAAGAACTGGAACTTATGCCCCCGCCACATTCATTGCTTGCAGCTCATTCCCTGTGGAAAGGGAGCCTGGCCAGCAAAAACCACAGCCCGAGCTGAGAATAACCACAGCCCTTTTCATCTTCCCTTAACAGCACATCACAAAGTGTGTGCCCCACTGTGGCCCCAGCTCTTAGGGTGGGTCAGACTCCCCTGAAAAGCCCAGGGAGGGGATGAATGGGGTTGAGGGGGGGCAGGCCACAGCCCTGCCTCCTGTCCCTTGGTCATGTATAACAACTCCATCTGGCTGTACGTGATGTGCTGCAAATCTGACCCACTTCCATACTATAGAACTGAACTGAGGAGCCAATGAACAGGGACTTTCCAGCTCAGTAATGCATCCAATCTGTTACACTCGGAGGCAGGCCGGTTTCACATGCACTTTATTAATCACCTCTCATTGTCTCCTTTCTCTCTGTGGCTGCTGAGTTCAGGCCTGTGGTTAGCTCTGGCTTCTAAGAGCCATGATCCTTGTGCAGCTAATAGGAAATTCCCCTCTCCCACACCTGCCCCCCATCATCAGAACCTCCTGCAGCTGCTAGGGCAGTCGGGCCTGGCAAGTCCCTGAAACATCTGTGTTTGGGTGCCCCAGTGGAGATGAAGGACACATGGCTCAGGCACATGCCAATGGGAATACATTTCTTCCAAGGCTGCCACAGCAGAAATAAATCAATAAGCAAACAAACATCAATAGGCTAATTCTGTCCACACACACTGTCTGGAGTAGCAAGAGAGTGATTTCACGCTGGGTGCATCTACACAAGATGCTAAATGCATAGTAGCCTAATAGTATTGCGCAGCAGCAAATCATGGCACAAACAGTGCTAATATGCTACTGCGCAGTATTATTAGGCTACTGTGCAGTAGCATCACTGAAAAGGTGTTCATTGGCAGTACTGCACAGTAACACCAGCGCACATTAATTTAGTACTCAATTATACAAGTATTACATTTAATGCACAGTAGTTATGGCACATTAATGAACATGTATACGTGCCCACTGAGTACCAATGCACAGGCAGCAGCAAGATATTTGCCCCCCCTCGACTGATACACCTTGCTCCATGCTGGGGGCGTTACTCCACAAGGTGTGGAGACATAATTAGATTTATTAATCTGTAGTCAAGCAGTGGCTTATGCTATATGTATCTCTGGTTTAGTTAGTCTATAAGGTGCAAATCTACCCTGCCTTCCACAGGGTGCGCCATAACTAAGCCTGCAAGACATGCTGGATTCCAGGCATTTCTTCTGGGCATGCTGATGGATGGCCCAATTCTAGTAACTGCTTGGTGACATGGACACTAGTACTCAGAACAAGATGTCTTCCTCATCCTACACACTTCACACAGGGACCACTGGATGGCATCTCACAGTTGTTCCAGAATAGTAACCTTGAGAATCTATGATGTAGCCTCCCTCCTCAGTTTGTCCTCTGCTTTTGCTTTTAAAGAGGGCTTCTGCTTTTAAAGAGAAAGAGAGTGAGCAGGATTCCTTCTGGTTTGGTGAGCAGCTACCACTTGTTACCCAAGGGAGAGCGAACATGTGGCCTGCTAGCCTAGAGGACAGATGCCACGCCACACCGTGCTTCCATGACCTTTGCAATCTATGGAGCTCACTTCAAGTTGTGCCTGGCTATGCTGGTGGCCTATCAAGGCCTTGACCTCTCTGTCCTGAGTTCAAATGTAAAGGTCTGCAGAGCTGGAGGGCTGATCTGATCCCATTGCTTTTCATTGACTTGAGACAGAAGCTTTCTTTGGACTATGAATTCTTTGTCTCCTGATCCATCAGGCAGGAAGCTACTGTTTGAGACACAGAAGCTTTGGCAGAGCATTGAAGAACATGGTAGAGGGAGGAGCCGCCATGAGCCTTGTGTTTTACATGACAGTCCCCTGCCCTGTAACTTTGAGCATAGCCTGCCAGTGCTTTTGACATCTTTTCAGAGCTGCACGTGCTGTCTAGGCTGCTCATCTCATATGCCCGGCCCGCCTCGATCCATAAGTGGCCTTTGACCTTATGCTGTTCCTGTTTGGTTTTTCAGAGTCCCAAGTCAGTCAGATGGTCCCTGTGCTCTTTTGGCTTCTCACCTCAATTGAAGGGGGACAGCACAGGGACCAAGCAGGCCCCTGCTCTTTTTTCTTGCTGTATGTCCTCTGTCTTAGACTGGACTCTGGCCTGGGATGCGTTGTTGAAATTGCAGCTCTCACGGGGAGGAATAGCATGGGCACTAGACACAGCACTGAAATAGGGAGAGGAAACTTGCCTTAGTGACCTAAGCAGGGTCTGATCTCAGGACAGCCAGATGTTAACATTAGACTTAAATGTCTTTGCACCTATAGAGAGGATGTGTAGAAGACTATTGCTTTGTTTCTGCAGCCACTGAAGACTCCCATGGACTTCCCATGGGCTTTGTATAGGCCATTGGCCAATCCAAGACCAGGTATTGTAAAGACCGGGCTAGTACTTGTTATCAGTGATTTCCAAAAATATCTCAGCATGTCTGATGGCAACCGCTGCTGCATGTTCCAATGAGAGCAGAGCATTTGTAAATCTCACCTTCAGTGCTAATGCATCAGAGGTTGCTCCCAGAGACCCATTTCATATGGAGCTGTCCCAGGGAGTGTGATGTAAGTGCAGTACTGCGTACCATAATCTCTGTTGCTTTCCTTCAATCCACAGCATTGGACACCATGATTTTCTTAACCCTAATACTCACCCTCTTATCCATTGTGTCTTGGACCCTGCTGCTAAATGGTTTGTCTAAGCCAAACAGACCCTACCATAAGATTCACTTAATTTCTTTCCTAAGTAGGGTGACCACTCTGCAAAAGTGATAATCATACAGGGAAGGAAGAGTTGCCCACTGCGTTTTTATGCATCTAAATTCTGGAATTTAGTAAATACGGCCAAACTAGAGGTTACCCAAATCTTTTTCCTCAACAGAGTCTGGAAAGACCTTTCCACAATAACCCTTGTAGTTCAGCTGTATCTGAAAAATCCCATAGTTTGGTACTGAGATGAATAGCAACAGCTGGTGATGGAGTAAGCTCAGTACTTTAATTAAGAGCCACTGGCCAGGGGAAGCAGAATGATCTGCCACTTATTTTGGCCCTAATCCTTCATTTTACAATGCTCAAGGCAGCATGGCTATTGCAAATCTGGGGCTTTGGGGCATCAAACTTCAGTGCAACGGAGATTTCTCTTCACCGCATATCATTGGTTACAATCTGCCACATAGAGCCAGGGGGTCTCTCCACTGCCTACTTGCCTTAGGAGCTGTGCACTGGGCTCCATGGGCATTAGGATAGGCACTCCTGGATTACCCTGAGTTATACTCCTTTAGGGGAGAGTAGAATCTGGCCTGGTTTGTCTGTGTGCTTGACTGCCTGGGCACTGGGCAGACGGGTACCTGTGTCATACTAATTTCCTACAGAAAGGTTAATCAAAATCAAAGACCTTTTTAATGGCAGACCACAGATTCCCTGGCTCCCAGGAGCACCACTCAGCTTGGCATAAATCATCAAGATGGGCCATCCATTGTCTACCCCAGCCTTTCACCCAACAGATTGGATCAAATCCCTAGATGCCCACCCACCCTAGGTTGCATCCTCCCAGTTCCCCAACTCTGAGGAGATTCAGGGCCAGATGTGAATTCTGATCTCTACCCCTGCAATGGGTGAAGCCAAAACCCCAAATCTGGATTACAAACAAGTTGGGATCAGGTTTTGAACAATGCAATCCAAGAACAGAGATCCTACAAAAAGGCAGGCGGTTTCTTTTGAGATCAGTTCAGCCATGTCTGGGGCAGGGAACTGATCTACAGGGCCTCTTCTTAACTGGGAACACTGAGGAGTCATTTGCAAGGGAAGACCTAGGGAAACTCTTCTGTCTGAACATACTGGAATTGCCCCAGGTCCAGGGAATGCCTGATCATATCTTTGTGGTTTGCCCAGCTGTTGGCTGCTATCACCATGCCCTTAGTGGATCATCAGCCCCAGGGACTGAGCCTGGGACTTCTGGACCTAAAATCATGAGCTGCTTCTACTAACCCCTCCTAGGCATTTAATACCAGCCCCAAGTTAATGTTGGTCTTGGAGTTCACATGTGCCAGGCAGTAGCAGTGAGGGAAGGAGGCATCTGTGTCTGACATGGCTTGGAGACCAACTGCTTTATCCAGAAAGCCATTCAAGATCTGTCCTGAGAGGCCTCTGTAACCCTGTAGCTTTGTCCCCGTCAGGACTCTGTGGCAGGAACCAGGGAAGAAAGAGCCCTCAGCCACTCTTCCCAAAACAGTTGTCTTCTTGGGTGGGAGCCCTCCTTTGCCCTAGTTTTCCAAGGCTCATCAAGCTACTGAAGGGAAAAAGATAGCACACGCTCCCCTGCCCCAGGCCTGCATGAGAGGCTTCTCCCCCAGCCTTTCCACAGGCCTCCCTGCCACCCATTGCCTGGCTCCCCTGCTCAGAGTCCACACAAAAGGCTGTGTTCTCCCAGTCTCACCCAGCCCACTCAGGCGAGAACAAATAAAAGGGATTAGCAGGCCTGTGCCAGCCACAGGGCTCCTAGGAGCAGCACCTAATCCAGGTGGGAATTCTGTGCCAGCTGCTGGGGCCAGGGTTGTGGCAGGCTGTGCTCCCCCAGACACCATGATTAAGGGCCCCGGTTCATGTTGGTGTTTGGGGCTGTTCACACTTCCCCTTGACTCTCAGAGGGAGGCTTAACATGGGAGGCACCTGCTTTCGTCTAAGGCTATTGTAAGTGCTTTTTCGTGACTTTCTTGCACCGTGAAGCAAAATCAAATAGTTTGCAGTAAGAAAAGAGTGAAATCATAGCGATGCCTTGGAGTCTGGTTTTATTCTACTGTTCTCTTTTGGAGCCAAGACTGTTCACATGTGTGTCAAAGGTTCCATACTGCTGATGGAGATTTTCCTTGAGTTGAATGGGCAGAGCTTGAAGATCTGAATTTTTATCCTCACTGTTGTTTATCCCACATGGCAGTGGTATGTGTTGGACAGGCAGCTGTCACTCATGGATAGGATCCTGCCCTGGTCCCTGTGAGGGAGGAACATATTTCCTTCATTGTTCAAATGAGAAGCCAGGGTACAAGGTAGATTAAGTGTCTTGTCCACATTCATGGAGCACATCAGTGGCATGGCCAGGAAAAAAACCCAGGCATCCTAGTCATCCACTAATCCATTTTCCTACCAGCCATGTAATGGGATACTGTCTTGGCTTTGGGGCAGAAGTGCCCAATGCAACATAAATCCAACAAGAGGACATCGTGGTAGAGATAGGACCTAGTGTTTTGCTCCATCAGACCAGATGATCAGTTAGGCTCATCACTAAGGCAGGCAGATGGCATATGGAATGGGGACAAGTGCTGAGAGCAGCATCCTGCCACATGGCCACATAACCCCCACCTCATCCATGACAATGATGAATGTCCTGAAACAAGCAGCCACTTCCCTGTTTGTCAGGTGGGGAGATGCAATCTCACACTGACACATTATAAACAAGGGCAAAAGCAGCACATCATGACAAAAGCCATGGGAACCTCTGTCTGAGGCCAGGGACTAAAGCAGTGTCTGAGACAAATCCCAGCATCACTCAGCACGTGAGCAGACTTGTTCCAGCTTCTGCAAGGATGCATGTGGGGGTGTTCAAAGGTTCAAGTTACGGATGATTCAAGAAGCCAGTCTGATGACAGATCCAGCCAGGGAAATGTCTGTAGCCCTGCGGGATGAAGTGCACACTGCTTATCTCTGGATACCTGTGTCTGTTCTGTCTGCATAGGTCCCTGTCCTGGTGAGATCTTTGCCTTCTTGTTCCTGCCTGGTGATTTGACAACCTGGGGAATGGGGTAGGTGACATGTTTCTCCCCATTCTGGAGCTATCAAGTACCAGATGCCTTTGCAGTAGATTTCCCTCCCACAGGAGATGCCATGTATTCAGAAGGCACTGTGCCCAGCGCCTGCTGCTGTTTGGAATCTGTTCAGTGCCCGGCAGGGTCATGGCATGCACAGATGATATCCTTATTGTGCAGCACTTGGCAAGCAAAGCACAGTGCTGTCCTCGCACCAGGACAGCAGCAAGAGGGACTGAAAGTGAATAAAAGGCCAACTCCAGGGATGAGCACTTTCCTCTTCAGGAGGAATTAGCAGGAACAAATCAGATCCTCCCAAAACTGTGGCAGTCACAGAAACATCTGCTCTGAGTGTTAGCTGGGTGTTAGCCTGAGACTGTGCCACAAAACAACTACTTGATGCAACAGAGAACATGCACCAATTGCCTGTAGAGGCTCATCCAGGTTGGAGAGCATGGAAGTGTCTACAAAGGAGTGAAAGGATCCTCTGTTCCCACATGGAGATATGATGACATTTTCTGCTCAACAGAAAGAGCCAGGGATGCTTCAAAGGCTGAACTAGGACTGGTACAGACAGGAAGTGAAAATTCTGGGCACACAAATAAAAACTGAACATGGGTAGGCCTGGAATGGCTCAAGTACTCTGCTTCCAGAACTACACCGGCTTGGTTTCAAAGGTGCCAAAGGCTGGAGAAACAGACAGACAGGTCTCGGTCACCAGGCCTAGAGGAGCGGTGCTCACTGTCTCCTTTCTTCATCACTACACCAGTATTACCAAAACCTACTATGAAATGGGTTTGGACCTTCCCCTGTCCAGAACTGTATGTGTCCTGTAAGAGCAAGCCTGTGGTGCCCAGACACTCTAACCTTTCCACTGGGGCTCTTTCCATTTGAACAAACACACACATAGCTGCCTCATGGTACACCCTTCAGTCACAATGACTTGCTTTTCCTCTTGCAGTGAATTGTAGGCTTCCCTCTCCCCTTGCCCCACCCTGATGGACCCTACAGATGGGAGGTGAATCCTGGAATTTAGATCTGAGTCTCTGGTATTGGGGTACTGGCTGGTGGCTTGGCTCATTGTAGAAAACAAGGCCTTCAGTTGGGGGCCTAACCTAAGGTGTGTTAAATGGGCCTGGTTCTGCATGGGTGGGGGTTTCTTGCTCTCTGACATATCCACCCCTTGGTGGTACCTGAGGCTGAATGCCCAAAATCTCTTGTTACTTGTGAACAATTCAGTCAGATGCTACTGAGGAGAAATGGACCCCCACCCCAGAACTCAGAGGAGGTTTGCTCTTGGGGTTTGATACAGACCCAACCTTGCTTTGCAGCCGCTTCTGCACTGGATAAATAGATTAGGATTCATGCCTGATGGTTCTTCCTGACAGACACTTATGCACATGTGTGAACACATCCTTTTCCAGTTGGACAGTGCTGTCTCGATGCCATAAGTGGTTTGTAGCATGGGGTGGTAGGGACTGAGCACCTGAGTTTTGTGTGTGTGGCAGGAAGGATGCTCCCATCAGTGAAGCGAATGTCTCTGCCATCCCATTCAGAACTACTTTTCTCTCTTGGTGAACAAACCTAGACTAAGGGAGCTTTTATTAGCTTCCTCCCAAAGGCCACCCACCAGTTCCAAGGCCTGTGTGTTCAAGTACACAAAACACATCCTTTTGCTGGCGACAGTTGAATATGCCGGCAGGGAGCATGGATTTCTCCATCTCTCTGCTTTCAGACATCTGTCTCCTCTTTATTTTGCTCCTCTCTATTTATTTTTCTTTCTTGTCCTGTTTCTCCCACTCCCTTTCTCTGTCGCTCTCTTTATCTTTCGTTGTTTGGACTCAAACATTCCCTACCCTGCCGGGATGAAAGGCAGGGACCCCAACAAGGCAGGCAGCAGTGAATCCCAGAATTTGTCAGGCCCACTGTTCTCGGGCAGTGACTTTCACAGAGGCACCGTTAATGAGATCTGAAGGAGGCTGGGGCTGTCATTGTGCTATGGGGCATCCTGCCCCCACCACTCCCACCCAGCTCTTCTGATTAGCATTTTGAGGAGCGCCCTGCCCTTTAACCTGTGTCTTGCTCTGTCTAATTGAGTGAGATGCCAGATCAGGAGAGTCCCAGGATCTGCCTAAGGCCCCCCCGCAACTGATGTGCCATAGACCTGCTTTGGATTTGGTCTGAGTCCTTGATCTCTTTGCCAAGTTAGCAACAATCTTGGGGGGAGGTGGTGCCTGTGGATTTGAGTGGTGGATGCTGCTGTGTTAGGAACTGAATTAGAACTCCCAAGCTCAGTTCACATGGACCACTGCTTTTAGACAGTCATTTTTGTGGGTGACCTTGGCTGGATTCAGCGTGGTGACCTGGAGATGAAACCCCATGGTTCATTCCCATTCCCAGCTATTCCCAGTCCCATGCTTACGGTTTCAGTGCTGCCGTGACTGGCTAAGTTTCAGGAGTCCTGTGCCAAATACCCTCTTAGTGACCATATTCTGTTCCACTTGGAGTTTGAGATGGATACAGGATAAGTCTTCATTTGCCATTTTAAGCTGTTGTGTGCTGTCAAAAAACTGCCATGATCCACCCCAGCAGTGGATGAATTCCAACAGTGAGTAGACTGTGCCTATATTATGTAATAGAGCTTGAAAGGACTAGGAGTAGAAGTGCGATCTAAATGCATGTTGCTATGCTGATGCTATAAAGTGTGTATGTGCTCCTCTGCTTTAGAGAAAGAGTGGGGGTTTCACTTTTACTGTGATGATCAGGAGTTAAAATCTTGTCTGTACTGCTGCCTGAAGTGCCTGAAGCTTGTACTGATGTGACATATAGGTTTGTAAGACAAATGGAAAACTCAACAAAATCCTAAACTGGATCCTTGTTATCACCTGGGTTCTGTGTGCAGACCCTAAGAAGGAAGGACTGGATCAGGATTTTCTTGCCCCCAGATCCAACTAGGGTGCAGCCCTTGCAGCAGAACTTTGAATTGTTGTCTCATTGCTTTCCAAGGCAGAGACAGACCCTGAAGAACCAGACATGGGGTGCTGACACATGCAGCCTGACTGAGGTTCCCTCAGATCTGTAGCTATCATCAACCCTTGTTTCCATTAGCTCCTGTTATGCAGAATGATGGATGGCAGAAACAGCAGATAGGTTGTTCGGTTTTGTTATAACAAAGGAGATAAACCTGCAGGGCTCACAGACAAGAGAAGGTGTGCTGGCGGGTGATTGGAGAGGCCTGGGCAGAGAGGAATCATCTGTGTACAAGCCCCTTCTCCCCCACCCACCTGCCCCCTGGGGATCAAGTCAAACCTGCTGCCTTCAGGGACTATGGTGCATTACTATGGAACTTGCTAGGAGACTTTTTTACACTCCCCTGGAAATTTTTCAATTTGGGGCTAAAATAATTCTGACTGAAATGTTGCTGCTCGCTCCTGCCCTTCCCTGTGGGCTGGGACCCAGGTCTGACTAGAGTCGGCTCTGGGAAAATGGGGTGCAGCATCCTGGGAGTCTCGCGATCAGAGAGTACTCTGGGGGGCATAGCCTGGCCAGGGGCCCTGCCCAAGAGGGAAAACGGGGGGCATAAGGAATTCACATGTTTCGGGTTGGCGATTCTTTTATGAAAAATCAAACCTTGCATGGAAAGCAGGTAGCATTAACAGGCCCAGGGCTGTACCAGCACGTGCTTCTAGAGGGATGGTGGCCACAGCACTTCCCGAGGGTCAGCTGGGGCTTGGCCTACCTGCTGCAGCCAACACAGGGGATAACTAGTACCTGGTGTGGCAATAGGTTCTGCAATGGGGACCTTATCCCCTAAGTAGTGAGCTCTACAGCTTGCTGCACAACCATCAGAAGGCAAAGACTTCCTGGCCACGTGGCAGGCCCAACTCTTGGGCCTTCCCCTGGATTTCACAGCCAAGATACAAGACAAGCTGTTGACCTCTGTTTCCTAAAACATCCTATGAATTAAAGGGAACTCTTTGGGAGACACTATCCCACGCCTGCATTATTTATTTCCCTGACACCATGGGCTACTCCTTGCTACCACTGAACAAAGACAAAACCCCTTTTACTGTGATCTGACTGATATTGGCCCAGATTTGTTAAAGGACAAAACCCTGGTTGAAAAGCAACATTGTGGATCATTAATGAGTCCCCTCCCCAGAGCAGAAGGAGAAAAGCTCTAAAGACTGAGAGGAGGAACGGATGGTTCAGAAGAGATTGAAAAGACCAGGGCAATTCAGTCTAGAAGAGAGATGGTGAAGAGGTGACATGCTACTGGTACACAGAGGAGAAGGGGTGCAGAGGAGGACATTCCTGATCATAGCTGCACGGCGCAAAGCGAGAAGACTTTCTGAGCCAACACAGAGGAGTACATTGTGGTTAACTTGTAGGACTCATGTCTGCAGGATATTCTAGGCCGATGTTGGCTCAGTGCAGGGTCCAAAAGGATCGGATACTTATAAGAACAGTAAGCCCATAGTCACTGTTTCTCAGAGTATTTCAGAGAGACATTTGCCCCTGGCCTCTCAAACTTCTCCAGTAGCAAGACTTTGGATGTGTGAAGAGAACATGTGAGTGAATGGAAATGTCTTCCCTTCCCCAACAGAGGGCACTGTCACCAGGTGGGCCTTAATTAGCACTGAGATTGCAGGGCTCATCAGTTGATCACTTGATGGTGCCCCTGGACTCCTGGCTGTCCTGCTGCCCGCACAGCTACTGCAGCAGAGCAGAGGCCTGGGGGGAGATGAATGAGAGGTTAGTTCAATATTGTGCTAGCCATCAGTCAAGCAAGTATAAACCTGTCATGGTGTCCACTGGGCGCCTTTGAAATGCAGCCACTGATTGATCTGTGCCTGGGGGGGAGCGGGGGCACTGTGCATTCCCTTCCTTCCGCATCTGATTGATTGGGAACATGGGTGGGGAGCCTGCCTGTGTTCTGCACCTTGGCAAGGGGACACAACTGGTGGAAGAAACAACCCATCTGGTTGGAGCACTGGCTGGCATGACCTGTGCCTTCGGGGGCCCCCAGACATCACTGTGCGGGTATCTATCACTGCAGTCCTAAATTGTATCACAAGAGCACTGAAGCAAAGATACCACTGTTTAGCTGCTATAGGCAGTGCTGTGGTGAGAATGTATACAGCAGCATGTTCTGGACGGTGTTGGGAGCACAGTGCTCGTGCTAGAAGCTTGCTGTGCTGTTTGGCAGAGTCAGGAAGCTCACTGTACCTGGAAGCTGGCTGTTGTTTAAACATGGCACTCTCTCTCTCCCATTACCCCAATACTTGTGCTCCCCCCTCTCTGCTGTATTTACCCTCTGCATGCCCATGGGAGGCAAAACATTGCTTTTATGTCATAGTTCAGGAACCTAAGTGTCTTGCCCATGTTTGCACGGGAAGTTTGTGGCAGAGCAGAGAGTTGAACCTGGCGCTCCAAATTCCAGGCTGACTAGGAGCCTAACTGCTGGATTGTCCTTTCAAATGGCACTGCTCTGAGGCAGTTCGCAGTGCTGGCATTGTGACAGGCATTGGCATGTCACTGTCTGGAGAAAGCTCACAATCCTGGAGTCAGGGCTGACACTGATAAAGACACTGCTCTGTGGAAGTTCACAGGACTGGAGTTGTAGCTGACACTGGGCACTGCTGTGCAGAAGCTCACAGCACCTGGGTGCTGCCTGCCTTTGGCTCATAGCTCTAATGTCCAGCAGGCGCTGCCTTCCCAGGGGCTGGTGCAATGCAACTGTTCTCTGAGCAATGAGGGGAATGGGCAGAGAGCAAATAGGGGAATGTAAAAGCCAGATCCTGGAATGAAGGGGTTAGCAGAGGCCTGGCTTCTTGAACAGAGCAGGGGAGATTAATAAGCGCACAAGAGGGGGGGTTAAATGCCTGTCCCAGTGCTCTGAAGTACCTGGCCTCGAGAGACTGTTTATTCAGCAGGGCTGGCAAGAAGCCAGCAATGCTGCGCTCTCCTTGTGGTACCAGGCAGTCCCTCCAGCCAGAGGCATCCTGGTGCTTCTGAGGCCTCACAGCACAGAGGCAGCCGAGGCATGCAGGGAGGCTGGGTTCCCGGCTGCGAGCTCTCCCTGCTGGTTTTTCTCTTCTGTGGAATTGTTAGTACAGGTTGGAACTGGTGTGTTCGCTGCAAGCAGCTGGTGCTCCCATCCCTGCTCTGCTAATGTCTCTGGGGCCCCCAATCATTGATACACCAGCCCACAGCCATCCCCCTCCCCTCCGTCCCGTCCAAGCCTGCACCCCCTTGCTGTTCCTGGCCTGGTCTTCCCCTTCTAAAATACTCTGGTCTCCTTCAGTCCAAGCCTGCAGCCCCTTACTATTCCAGCTCTGGACCCCACTCCAAGCTCTGCTGACATCCCTTAAGCCCTGCTGCACCTAGCAGGGCTGCTTTGCCATTCTGATTTTTAACCTCTTCTGCTCTGACCTTGAAACCCTGTAACTCCAGCCTTATCCCCTGCCTTTGGCTGATTTGCAGTCCAGTCTCCAGGCCTGTCTGGTCTACTTTGAAATGTCCTAAACAATGGTGCTTCCATAACTGCCTCCCAGCAGCGTGGCCCAGGGACTTCTCTTGAGTGGCATAGGCCCAGCTCCACAATGGGCCTTGGGCAGGGTAGCACTCAGCATTGCTGTTCCTAGGGCTCAAGTGCCTGGCTCCAGGAGGGGAAGTCACAAACCCGAGTCGGGTGCCTAAGTTCTCTGCACAGTGACTGGGAAGAGTTGGCCCCTGGGACTGGGATTCACAACACCCAGAACACTGAGCAGAACACCTGAGCCAGCCTACAAGACAAGCTAAAAGGAAGAGCGGGCCTGCAGTCATGCCTTTCTCCCAAATGCCAATATCCCACTACAACCCTGAGTTACACATATGTGAGCCTGGGACTCACCACCTAGTGCCTAAATCAGCCCCTGGTTATGGCTGATCAGCTCACTTCTTTTTTTGAAAGCATAACCAGGATTGGTATTGCTCTCCCCAGTGCCCTCTTCTGCTTGAGAGGATTCAAATCCACATCTCCCACATCACTGGGGAATGCAGTGAAGAGTCAAGAGGCCAGACTAGTCTACATTGCTCTTCCCTTCTGGTGAAGCTGGGCACTGTGCAGCCCAGAATCGAAGATTTAGGAGAACAGAGATTAAGTCAGTGACAGGAAACATGTCTATAACCTAGTGATAAGGACACTTACCTTGGGGAGGGTGGGCAGCATTCTAGGTTTGAACCTAGATATCCTGTTTCCTGGGCAGGTGCTCTAGCCACTAGGCTACTGCATCAAGGGGGTACATCCCCCTTCAGCCCTATTTTGAATGAAAGTGCTCACATATGCTGTGCTTTGTGATGAACCCAATTGCAGGGAATCAGTTAGGCAAGCCAAGGCAGGACTGGAGCTTAGGCTGGCTACAACAGTCAAGGACAATAAAAAGTTCTTCTACAGATGCATAGCGAGCAAAAGGAAGGCGCAACGTAACATAGGGCCCCTGCAGGACAAATCAGGACAGTTGGTGGCCAACACACGGATAAAGGTGGAGCTCTTCAGTGAGTTCTTTGCTTCAGTATTCCTGAGTACTGGCCAAGACCGTTCCCCCAGTTTGAACACAAATAGGTGTCTGGGAGGCTGTTGACTGCCAATGGTTAGTGCTGACTTAGTTAAGGAGCACTTGGAGGGACTGGATGGGTACAAGTCAGCAGGCCCGGATGACCTCCATACATGGGTACTGAAGGAATTGGCCAGTGTCATAGCTGAGCCACTGGCATGGCTGTTTGAGCACTCATGGTGCTCCAGCCAGGCCCTGAGGACTGGAAAAGGGCTAACATGGTACCCATTTGTAAGAAGGGGAGAAGGGATGAACCGAGTAATTTTAAGCCAGTCAGTCTTACCTCTATCCCTGGGAAAACACTGGAAAAAATCATTAAAGAGAGCATTTGTGAAGGCCCAGCAGGGGAACTGATGCTGAAAGGAAACCAGCACAGGTTCGTCACAGGTAGATCCTGCCTGACAAACCTCATAGCCTTTTACAACCAGGTAACACACTGCCTTGACACTGGAGCTGAGGCAGATGTCATCTACCTGGACTTTAAGAAGGCCTTCAATACAGTTTAGCATCTTATTCTAATAAGGAAGCTAACAGGCTGTGGAGTGGATGCTTACACAGTCAGGTGCATGGCAAACTGGCTTAGGGACTGCACTCAGAGAGTGGTGGTGGATGGGTCATTTTCAGCTTGGAAGGAGGTGGGCAGTGGGGTGCCACAGGGTTCGGTCCTTGGACCAGTGTTATTTAATATCTTCATCAGCAATTTGGACAAGGGTGTGGAGAGCACCCTGTCCAAGTTCGCAGGTGACACCAAGTTTTGGGGCAAAGTTAACACACCGGAGGGCAGGGAGTGGATACAGGCAGATCTGGACAGGTTAGAGCAATGGGAAGAATGAAACAAGATGCAATTCAACAAAGACAAATACGAGGTACTCCACCTAGGGAGGAGGAATCCCCTGCACACCGATAAGTTGGGGGATGACACCTCAGCAGTTCAGCGGCTGAAAGGGATCTTGGAGTCATAGCTGACTCCAAGATGACCATGAGCTGGCAGTGTAACGAGGCCATCAACAAGGCCAATCACACCTTACTGTGCATTAGCAGATGCATGACCAACAGATCAAGGGAGGTGATGCTCCCCCTCTATGCGGCATTGGTCAGGCTGCAGTTGGAGTACTGCGTCCAGTTCTGGGCGCCGCACTTCAAGAGGGATGTGGAGAATCTGGAGAGGGTCCAGAGGAGGGCCACCCATATGATTAGTGGCCTCTGTACAAGACCCTACAAGGGGAGGTTGAGGAATCTGGATCTCTTCAGCCTTCACAAGAGACATCTGAGGGGAGACCTTGTAGCAGCCTATAAGTTTATCAAGGAAGGACAACAGAGAGTTGGAGATGCACTATTTACCAGGGCACCCCTAGGAGTGACTAGGAACAATGGGTACAAACTAGTGGAGAGTAGATTCACGTTAGATGTTAGGAAGAAATTTTTCACAGTAAGGGTGGCCAGAATCTGGAATGGGCTGCCAAGAGAGGTGGTGCTATCACCTAAGTTGGAGGTCTTCAAGAGGAGGCTAGATAGGCAGCTGGCTGGGGTTGTCTGACCTCGGTCCTTTTCCTGCTTGGGGCAGGGGGTCGGACATAATGATCCTTCGGGGTCCCTTCTGACTCTACAATCAATGAATCTATGAATCTTGAAGTGTGTTACGGTGGTCTGCACAGGTCTACCACACCAGGCCCCTCAGGAGGCCAACTGAAGGGAGACTTAGCTTGTGACTCCTAAACAGCCTTAGATATGCGCTAGGTGCCAGAACTCTTCACTCAGCCAACATGGCAGTGCTTGTGGGCTTGTATAGTAGCAAAACTTTAGGCACCTAAGTAACTTTAGTTACTTCAGTGGTGAAAACATAGATGCCGAAGTGGTGGTGTAGGCTTCTCTGTTAATTGGGCTCTTAGACTTAGATGCCTAATTTTTGTCTAAGTTGCCTAAAGTTTGCCTAAGTTGCCTAGGTACTTTAGTGAATCCAGCCATTACTCTGTGTGTGCCTCAGTTTCTCTTGCACATGCAGGTAACAACACTGATCCCACTTCATGGGGCTACTGTGAGATGCCCCTTGTGTGTTGCAGACTGTCTGGTACCTGGGTAGTTGGTTGGTTGGTAGGATCAGAAGGGACCTAAGCAGATCATCTGGTCTGACCCCTGCCATGGGCAGGAATGGATGCTGGGGTCAAATGACCCCGGCTAGGTGATTATCTAGCCTCCTTTTGAAGACCCCCGGGGGTAGGGGCAAGCACCGCTTCCCTTGGAAGTTGGTTCCAGCTCCTAGCCACTCTGACAGTGAAGTAGTGCCTCCTGATATATAGCCTGTATCTACTCTCAGTCAATTTATGGCCGTTGTCCCTTGTTACCCCCAGTAGTGCTCGGGGGAAAAGGGACTCTCCCATTGCCTGCTGGTCCCCCTTGGCAAGTTTATAGGCGGCCACCAGATCCCCTCTCAGCCTTCTTTTGTGGAGGCTGAACAGGTTCAGGTCCCATAGCCTCTCCTCATAGGGCCTGCCCTGCTGACCCCTAATCATGCGAGTGGCCCTCCTCTGGACCCTCTCGATGCTGTCCACATCCCTCCTGAAGTGCAGCGCCCAGAACTGGATGCAGTACTCCAACTGTGGCCTGACCAATGTTGCGTAGAGGGGGAGGATCACCTCCTTGGACCTGCTCATGATGCATCTGTGGATGCATGACAAAGTGCGGTTAGCCTTCCTGACTGTGTCCTCACATTGGCAGCCCATGTTCATCTTGGAATCAGTACTGACTCCAAGATCCTTCTCTGCCTTTGTGCTGATGAGAAGGGAGTTCCCCAGGCTGTAGGTCTGCTGCTGGTTCTTCCTACACCACAGACGCCTAATTTTTTAATGAGGTTGGGGTGAGAGACAGTGTCAAAGCCCTTCCTAAAGTCCAGGAAGACTTCATCCACCACGACACCTGCGTCCAAGGTTTTTGTGACCTGGTCGTAGAAGGCCACCAGGTTGGTCCGACAGAACCTGCATCTAATGAACCCATGTTGATTGCCCCTAAGCATAAACTCCCCTGCTGGCCCTTCACAGATGTGCTCCTGGATAATTTTCTCAAACAGCATCCCCAGGGCCGAGGTAAGACTAACGGGCCTATAGTTTCCTGGGTTCTCTTTCCTCCCTTTTTTGAAAATGGGGACCACATTGGCCCTTTTCCATTCATCAGGCACCTCACCAGAGTACCACAAGTGCTCGTAAAGCTGTGCCAGGGGTCCTGCAATGACCTCTGCCAGTTCCCTAAGCACTCTGGGGTGGAGATCATCTGGACCTGCTGATTTTAACACACCTAGTCCCTCCATAAGTTCCCTGACTAGGTCCTCACTGACCCTGGACCTGGCTGTGCCTCCCCTGGGTCTGTCCGGTATCCCAGTGGGGGGGATGTCCCTGTCCCTACTCAGAAAAATGGAAGCAAAGAATATGTTAAAAAGATTATCTTTGTCATCTGGTGCTACCACCAGATTACCAAGCATGTCCTGCAGAGGCCTCACATTATTTGGCACCTTCTTTTTACCCCCTATGTATTTAAAAAAAGATTTCTTGTTATCTTTGATCCAGGTCGCTAGTCCCAGTTCCATCTCTGCCTTGGGTACTACCCAGTGGGAGCTTTCTAAATACCTAAGACAGCCAGGGGATGACTGCACAGCTTCCTTCCTCACAATTAAAGCTCTGTGAAACTTCATCATTCCTGATAACCCACTGTTTCCAGACCATTAGTTCATCTCCCTCCTTAGTGTTTCCCCAGCCCCCTTTGTCTGCATCTATTCCTTTTCCATGTTCCTCCTCTCTGAGCACTCTCAGCTTTGTCAGGTTCTTTCCAGTAAGGAAGTGCTGTGAGCGGTGCCCATTGGCAGGCCACCAGTCTTGTTTGTTCTGTGATCTAAAGTGCTCTCATGCACTGTGTGAACTAGTCTTCTTCCCTCCACAGATGGGAAAACCCTCCCACTGATATTTTTGGAGAAACCTTGCTGCAGTGCTGCTTTCTTCAGATGAGGGCCAAGACCATCTCTTCCCACTGGGGAGTTGCATGGAACCCATGCTGCTTTATCCACTCACTGTAGCCTTACCACAAATGGTAGGTGCAACAGAGAGGCTCACCATAGTTTTTCCTGCAGTGAGAGAGGGCTCTTGGAATTGGACGAAGAGCAGTTTTGCTGTTGGTCAGTATCTGAGATCCTTGAGTAGTGACTTTCATGCCATAATGAACTGCAGGAGCAAAAAAGAAGAGTTTCCCCTACCTCTCATCTTTTGGGACTTGTATGCTGCTATGGAAGATACCTAGTATATGTCAGATTCAGAACAGCTGACAAAGACTTAAAAAGATCTTCCTAATGGTTCTAAGATATAGATCTGTGCTGGGGTCCAACACCAAATGAGTTGGTTGAGAGAAGGCACATCCAACTGGCCTGTCCACCTGTTTGGATATAATACCCAGACGCTTTCCAGGAGCAGTAGCTGCTGATGTCTTTCTGAGTGTATGGTAGCAAGGCTCTCACCCAATCAGCTGGCAGGAGACCAGAGCTCCAACATCCTCAAATGTGAAACTTCACCAAATCAGAGCAGTGCTATGCCCAGGTGGAAAACAATGCTGTAACAGCGATGATCCCTGGCAACAGTGGCCTCCGATGCTACTAAATTTTACAACAGAAACAGATCTAAAACCTTAGCAGTTGTGAAACCCTGGAAGTCTTTTAACCCTGAATATAACAACTTTGGTTCTGGTTACTGCATTTTTTTTCACAAGTGAGCAGAGCAGGCAGACACTCAGAGCAGCAGAGCACCTAATGGGAAGCACAGACTGAATATACTGTCTAGAAGGTCTTCAGTGACTGCATGGAGATGGCAATTTCAGCATCAGCCAGCTGTTGCAACAAGTAAGAGGAGCACAGCTAGAGCTGGAGACAAACTTGACTTTTCCAAAGTGGGAGTGACCTTCTAAGAATCCTGCTACCATATTGGCAGTCACTTTTGCTATAGTTGGTAGGCTTCTCATGGAAGGACCAGAGCACCCGTATTCTTGCAGTACTCTGGAATGAGATATTTGACAAAATGCCTAAAAGATCTCTTGGAATAAACAACTGCTGGGCAGGACACCAATCAGCATATTAGCCAGGGCTCAGTTGGCCAGTTGAGAATCACTAGTCATAGAGCAGGAGAGAAAAACACCTCCCCACCCCCACCCACCCCCGGCATCAGTCCTCTCTCCAGATCTATCTGAGTCTTTGGCAGCAAGAGCAATAGATTTGTTTTTCTGGAATGGAAATGTGGTCATTATGGCCCTTGATTACTTCTCCAGATACAGCAAACTCCTGGCAATGCTCACCAAGAACTCATCATCACAAGTCACACCAACAGTACTATCGGCCTTTGCAAGACATTCCTCATGTCCTAGTTCTCAGCATGTCATCAACATCCATAGCATTTCCATGAGACTTTAGGTTGGAATGAGGGGACTGCAGTAGTAGGAAGAAATTTTGATATAGGGGGCATGTCTACATGTGTAATTAATTCAATACATTCAAGAACTTTTGCACTGGAGTTTATTGTTTCTGGACATGCCATGTGAACGTGCTCCTGGGACCACAGCATGTTGAACCAGGTTGGAGCAGCCTTGGCTAGCAGGTGGCTCCAGGGGTCAGCCTGCCAGCCTGGGGCTGCTCCAACCTAACTCAATGTGCTGCAAAGGGGCTGGCTGGGGCACAAGGGTGTTCCAGTGTAGGGCTAACCAGCAGGCAGCCCTGAACTGAAGTACGTTCATTCCCCAGCCAGTCAGGTCAGCATCTACATGTGCACTGCTGTGGAGTAAAAAACTCCAAACAGGATAGTACTTGCATTTACAAGTACTACCCTGCTGTAGACTTTACTAGTTTACTCCAGCCTAATAGCCCTGCTTGTATAGACACTGAGACATTTAGTGTAGAGCTAATTTACTGTAGAGCTACTACTCCGCAGTAAACATCTTGTGTAGGTGCGTCCCCTAGGAAGTAGCGGTATGCCTAGCTCAGGCCCATCTCTAGCAGAGCTTCTAAGGGAAAAAAAAAGGCTTGGGACCATCCGTGCTGGTAGCACTGAAATACCAGTAAAGCTAAGTGGCCTGACCTGGCACAATTTCAAAGGCATGAGGCTATAATAAAACTTCAGCAGCAGTAAACCTATAATGTTTGCTACAGAATTAAAAGCGTAACCCAAGCTGAGCTCTAGCCCTGCAGTTTGACTCACACACTTCAGAGCAGCTCTGGATCGATAAGAAGAATCACTAGTTCTGATGCAGCATTCTGTATCAGCAGATCTCAAAAAAGTGCTTTACCAAGGAACTTGCTATCATTGCCCCCAGTTTAAACATGGGGAACAGAGGCAGGGGTGGGGAAAACAACTAGGTGCCAGGACTCTACTCAGCTAACATAGCAGTGTCTTTGGGCTTTTATAGTAGCAAAACTTTAGGCACCTAAGTCACTTTAGTAGTGAAAACATAGATATCAAAGTGGTGATGTAGGCTTCTCTGTCGATTGGGCTCTTAGACTTAGGTGTCTAATTTTTATCTAAGTTGCCTACGTACTTTTCTGGATTGAGCCATTAGTCTTAGGGTAAGAAGTCCTGGGTTACCCAGCAGGTGGGGGAGAGCGGGGAGGAGGAGGGAACAACTGGGAATCAAGCTTGGCTCTCCCAGGCCAGTGCATTCTCCACGAGGACCTGCTGCCTTCCTAGTTTATGGAGGCCTCCAGAAGCCACCTCCATTGGTATTGCTGTGAGGCCAAGATGTTGGGAAGCCCTTCCCAGGGCTGTGAGGATATGAGTGATCCCTTCTTTGGGGACTTTGGGAGCCAGATCCTTGGGCATATAAATTAACACAGTTTTGTAGGTTCTG
Organism: Alligator mississippiensis; assembly: GCF_030867095.1. Lineage (NCBI taxonomy): Eukaryota > Metazoa > Chordata > Crocodylia > Alligatoridae > Alligator > Alligator mississippiensis. The sequence continues at coordinate 43,544,491 of NC_081835.1, forward strand.
GCACATGGATGAGCAGTGCTGATCATACCAGCTGGGATCTGGGACTTGATCCTTAATGGAGAGGGACTCCCTGGATTCTGGCTTCAAGGGGCTCTCTCTACTGTAGAGAGGAAGAGAACTCGCCTCTCCTCTGGGCTTCTGCTGCAAAGCAGTCCCTGTGGTCTTCTGTGCAGGACCACAGTTCTGAAGGACATAGGAAGCAGAACAATATAAAACAGAGGAAGCTTTTTCTTCTTCTGTTCCCAGGGAAGTCTCTCTAGGGCTGAGAGGTGGATTTCAATAAGACAGAGGGAGTTCTGGGCATGGGGGCATCTCTCCTAGGGACACAGTGGGAGGCACTACATATGCTGAGCAATGGGTGACCTGGGCACAGGCAGAATGCCATGTCTCTGGAAATAGTTGTGTTAATCCCAATGCAATGCATCAGTTCTCACCAACCAAGCAGGGGCACCCCCCCTAAGGTCATCCCCTTCCTTCCCTCTGCTCTAAGACCCAGCTTCCCTATTCATGGGGACTCAGGGTAAGGGCTTCCCAAGAGGAAAGAGGGAACAGAAGCTCCAGTGCTGTAGGAGGCAGAAACTGGGATCTGATGGGAACTTTGCAGAGCCACACACCTGTTTCTGCTTCCCAGAAATGCTGACTGCTGGCAGAGGTCGGGAGCACCCACAGACCTCTCTTTCACACTTGAGGTACCATTTCCACATACTGCTTTTTCAACAAGTCATCAAAGCTGCCTGCCATCTCACCTAGTGCACAAGGGATCCTTTTGAGACACAGGTCAGCAGACGGATCCTCCTAATGCCTCCAGAGGGCAACATGGAGCTGGACTTTCCCGGGACTGCAAATCCCAGAGGCCCTTGGATGGTGGAGCTAGGGTTTGTGCCCAGGGTCTTAGCCAAGGGCCCACTTATGTCCGCCCATTCCTGACCTGACCGAGGATGATCAGGGAGTGCTGATATACCCAGCTCTCAGCCTGCCTATTGCAACAATCCCAGCACTGATTATTTCTAAACCAGAACAGCTCTGGAGAGGGCCCTGGTGACACAGCCCCAGTGCATTTCCGCCACTGCCTGGAGCAAGGACAACTGAATAGCAAAGTCAGATGGAGCTTGGCAGGCAGGCCCTGCTTTCTGTCTCTGAACTACGGCCAGGTTCTGCTGGACATTGACATCAGAGACCACCCCTTTCCCTGCCACGCATGCATACCCACCCAAGGCAACAGAGAGGAGAAACAACAGAGAGCTTTAACCCTTTGGCTACTGAGCACAAATGTACAGCAAAGGAAAGGATGTGACTAGTGCAGACAGCAGAGGCCTGGTTGTCAGGATCCTTGAGTTGGAGGAATAGACATTCATGAAACCACAGGAATAGGCCTCAGGACAGCTGGTTCCTCTACCTGGCTCTGGGAAAGGATGTTTCTAGGGTTTGGCTCAGGGTCAAGGCTCAGGGTTATGTTTCCTGACCCTTCCTCACCAGAAGCTTCCAAGCCGAGCGGACCACCAGGATAATATGAACAAGGCAGAGAAGTTTTTGTAGCACTGGCACACATATTAGATCAATATCAGCTGCCCTGACTCTCCAGTCCAAGTGAGCAGGTGTTCATTTACAACCAAGCTCCACCACGGCATAACCACTCTGCTCCCTTGCCATCCCTGGGGGCTGATGAGGTTTAACTGGCATTGGTGAAGAGCTTGATGACAAATGTTCTCCTAGGAATTCACAGGGCTTTCAGAGTTAAGGGATGCCTGGCTTTGCAGGGCTGCCTGGGGCAGTGTCCAACCACTGGCAGGAGGCACCAGAAAGGGAGCGGTGCTGGAAGGCAAACAGGTGTCCCTGGTCCCGGTTTCCAGCAGTGCATGTATTTGATGTGTCCTTATCGAGCCATCAAAGTGATTTGTTTCAGATGAGGTTGTGGGCCAGGCCAGGAGGAAATCATTTGCAGACTCACTCATCCTGTTTGTTATTTTTGCATGCACCCAATTTGCAAATGTCAATTGACCAGAGTGGGGGGTGTGGGGCAGAGTAGGGAAGGATCTGCTCTGATGATGTGGGATTTTTAAAAGGACAGCATGAATATCTGTAGTCAAGAGCCACACGTCGTTTGCAAAAGCGCTGCCAAGTCTGTAAGACAGAGGAGTCTCTGGGAGCTCTTCTATCTCACATGAGATTTTTAGCATCGTTCTCCAGGGACTGGTTTCACTGGCTAGAAAGCTGGAATCCTAAGCGGCAGCTGGCTCTGTAATTAGAGCTATGGGAGGGGAATCAGGACACCTGTGTTCTGTTCCTAGCTTTGCCACTGACACACTGTAAGAATGCAAAGACGAGTCACTGCCTCTCCTGGGCCTCAGTTTCCCTCCCTTCCAAGTGCTTTGAAATTTGCAGAACTGAACTGTAAGTGCTCATGGGGAGTTTTACTTTGTGATCCTCTTGTTCTCAGATGCATGTGAAGGTGCCAGCATTACCACCATCTCCAGGAAGCCTGGCAGGATGGGGAAGAGGTTTGTATCCTTGCAACGAAAGAAAAGATTGGTGAAGCGGTAGATAATGACAATGAAAGGTCAGTGCTACAGAGCAGTCTGGTCTGCTTGGGAAGCTGGGTTCATTCCACTAATGTGGTGAATGCACCAGTTTGCAAAGTCAGGTATCTAAAACACAGGTCAAACATACGGGATAAGGAACTGATTGAGAAAAGGCCTTGAAGGTCATGGTGAAATACAGCTGACCATGAATCCCTGGGTGACGTGCCAGCTGAGAAGGTGGATATATGATCCTTGGAGATATGAACCAGAAAATATCAAGTAGTGGTAGGGAGGTGGTGTCCTCTCTGTGTGCTGTGTCATCTGCCCATGGTATTCACTTTAAAAAAAACAAACTAAAGAGCAGAAAGACCATTTTCCTCATTATTTTCTCTAATCCTTTTCCTAGAAACTGTATAAACCACAGACAACTGTTTTTGTTTTGTTTTTTAAGTCTGTTTCGGAGGCAGCCAAATTCAGGGCTTTTTAACAAGTTAGGAACTTTTCCTGGAGGCTTCTGTGGTCTTTTCATAGTCTTATGCCTTTAAAATCAGCCCCTTCCAATGTTGATTGCTATCCCATCCCAGCTCGCCCACCCACTCACTTTGCCTAGAATAAAGAGGTGCTGTTTCCTTTCAAAAGGATAAAAGAGGGAATTTACCGTCTCTAATATAGTTAAGTATTTTTAACCAGTCTCTTTAAGGAACATCCTATTCCTAAATGCTAGATTTCATTTTCTGGATTAGAAAAAGTAAATCCAGCAGCACATGAATTTGAATTGTTATTTCTTTCTAGCTGGAGAATGAGGGGTTTTCTAGTTAGGGCAATGCTCTGACAGTCCGAACTCCTGGGTTCTCTTCAGGAATCTGAATGGGGAGTAGAGCCTGATATAATGGTTAAAGTTGGGCCAGGGGCTTGGAACACTGTTCCCAACTCTACGAAAGGTGTTTTCTACTGGTCAGAACTGCAGTGTGGGAGGGGCTCCTGGGTTCTGTTCCCAGCTCAGGGAAAGAAGAAATGCCAGTGAGAGACCAGGGAAGAGCTGGGAGCATAGTTGACTTGTAGGGAGGGCATGGCGGGGCACCAATCGCTGCCACCAGCTTCTGCAGGCAGTTGCTGCTTACCACCCCACTGCTGATACTGCCTGATCCTGACTGGGAAAAGGATCTTGGAGTCATTACAGACTCCAAGATGAACATGGGCTGCCAATGTGAGGATGCGGTCAGGAAGGCTAACCGCACCTTGTCATACATCCACAGATGCATCACGAGCAGGTCCAAGGAGATGATCCTCCCCCTCTATGCGCACCGGTCAGGCTGCAGTTGGGAGTACTTCATCCAGTTCTGGGCGCCGCACTTCAGGAGGGATGTGGACAACATTGAGAGGGTCCAGAGGAGGGCCACTTGCGTGACCAGGGGTCAGCAGGGCAGGCCTTACGAGGAGAGGCTACAAGACCTGAACCTGTTCAGCCTCCACAAGAGAAGGCTAAGAGGGGATCTGGTGGCTGTCTATAAACTGGCCAAGGGAGACCAGCAGGCAATGGGAGAGTCCCTGTTCCCCTGAGCACTACTGGGGGTAACAAGGAATAATGGCCATAAGTTGACTGAGAGTAGATTCAGGCTAGATATCAGGAGGCACTACTTCACTGTCAGGGCGGCTAGGATCTGGAACCAGCTTCCATGGGAAGTAGTGCTCGCTCCTACCCTGGGGGGTCTTCAAAAGGAGGCTTTGCTCCTTTTGAAGCAAACGACCTTGCTAGGGTCATTTGACCCCAGCACTCTTTCCTGCCCATGGCAGGGGGTCAGACTTGATGATCTGCTCAGGTCCCTTCTGACCCTACCAACTATGAAATCAGGACTTCATAAGTTCTGTTCCTATGTCACTGATGACAGACTCACTGTATGCCTCAGTTTCCCCATACCTATGAGACAGATAGTAATGGTTCCTTCTGTGCTGGCTGTGGAGATGTATGAATATGGGGAGACCCTCTGGGGGAACCTGCCAAACAAGAGAGGGCAGTTGCAATCAAAGGAAGGAACTGGTCACCCTCCTTCCTCATGGCTTCCCCTGCCCATCAAGGAAACAACAACTTCTCCTTTCCCTGATGCTCTCCAGTGCTGGTCAGGCCTTGGCAGGGAGCAGGCAGCTTTCATCCAGGAGGTTGGAACGTCCTCACCAGGCTAGAATTTCCTTGCAGTTGCTGAAGTGAGTTTTTTCTCTCTGAAAGCCCATGGCTGCCCTCACCTTGCACCCATCTGTGTGAGGCAGACTGCAGGAACCCATGCTGGCGCAAGAGGAGTGGATGTGGCAAGTGCCCCCCCTCACTCCCCTCCACAGATGACCTCAGTGGAGAAGGAATCCAAGCAGCTGCTGTGTGCCAGGTGTTTTCGAAAGGGCTGGGCTCTCCTATCTGAATCGCAGCTGGCTGGGCCTCTGGCACTGAGCATGTGCGGAATTAACTCATCCCCAAGGCTACAGGAGCCGTAATTGCCCAGGAAGAGTCGTCCTTCCCACCCCTCTTCTCTGCCACCCCCCCCTCCCCTCCCCTCCCCTCCCCTCCCCTCCACCCCATTCATCCCTGTGGCAAATCCCCATCAAGGCAGCTGGGGCTGCAGGGGAGTAACGTGAGCCTAGGAAGAACTGGCTCCAGGTAATGGGGGCGATCACCTGCCCTGCTCAGAGGCTGCTTGGACAAAGTCCTGGCATCTGCTAGGTTGGTGCATGTGTGTATGTATGTGAGAGGGAGAGGACCTTTCTGAAAGGGCCTTAGAGTCACTGGGATACAAGGCTGGTGCACATAAAGGCTCATTCATGTCCCCAGCTTTGGGTATATGGAGCCTGTTGACCCCAGTCTGCAGCCTCCAGCTACCCCAGCCCTTGAATCCCTATGCACACACAGCTGAGGCTTCACCAAACAGTGTGATCTGCAGAACACTACACCCAGCTGTCTGCAATCCCAGATTGTCTTCCTGCTCTCTTCCCTACACCTTTGGACCCTTTCCATCCCTGCCCTTGCAAGTTTGTGGGTCTCCATGTGACATCACCTGTCAGGCCACCTCACTCTCCTCCCTCAAACTCACCAGTCCCTACTCACTCCCCTATAGCCTGGTCCTGCTGATGTCCTCAGGGCAGAGACTCACTGCACACCAGGGGCTGTGGAAGTTGTGTGTGTGGTCAATGTCACCAGCAGCGTGTGCTGCCTGCAGGATCCTCAGGGCACGAGACCAGGACTGGTAAGGCCAGATCTATCTTGTGTGCAGACTTCCTGGGTACAGTCCTTGCCAGGCATTGCTTAGAGCCAGAGCATGGTACAGGGAACGGGCGAGGCAGCATGTGTTCCATAGACAGTGGTTTTCACATGATTGTCTGAGTATGTGCACCAAACAGACTCACCTTGTGCTGCTGATGTTCTCTCTAAGCCACTTAGTGTCATACACACCAAGTGAGTGTGTCATATACACTATGTATAAACACTACATTTTCAGTAGACCGACCCCCCCATACATCCTCCTTGTATTGCTGCCACGATTCCTTGCAACACTTCCAATCTAGCTTCTAACTCCCTTATCTTCTGGCAGCATTGATTATGATCAGACCCACATCTATTTTGAGAATTTTTTTTAAACTTGCTCACACTGCTTTGGGCATCCAGTGCTTTTGGTTTCCACAATACCACTTTTTTATTTGCTTTCTCCTTTTGGTCCTGTAAATTTTCCACCTGTTTTTCTACTTCTGTAATTTCCACTGCATCCTTGCAAGTTTTATTCTCCCAGCTCAGTCAAGGCGTACACTCAAGAAGACGCAGAGAAAGCACTTCAAGGCTGTGCTCAAGGTCAACTTAAAAAAAATGCAACATAGACATCAACTCGTGGGAGAGTATCACCCAGGACTGCCCCAAACGGAGGAAGAGTCTGCTGCAAGGATCTCAGTACTTTGAAACCTTATGATGACAACAAGAGACAGAAAAATGGGAGCAGCAGAAACAACATATTATAAACCAAACCAAGACCCCAGAGCCATCCATCCCACAGGGAAGCATGTATCCAAGCTGAAACAGAGTCTGTCAATCCTTGACTGCGAGGGATTGCCGATGATGATGATATGTCACCCTGAGTACATCTCTACAGCTGCCTGTGCCTCAGTTTCCTCCTCCTTCAATATCCCATCAATCTCTACAGAGCTGGAAAGCAATCCCTATGGGTACGGAAGGGATTAATAATACTGACTCCTCTTATTACTCATCTGATCCATTTTCCTTGCTTCCATGAGGCACTGTGCTGACTCATCACACTGCACGTGACTCAGCACCACAGTCACTGGGCCCATGGGTGGTTTTTCCATGAGCTCCAAAAATGTTCAAAATTGCAAAGAAATGTTTTATACCTTGAAGCCATTTTTTGAACTTTTCCAATCACCAAAACATTTAGAAAATTTACTATCTTAGATTTGTGTGATAAAAAATATTTTTCTTTTTATTGTTTAGAACTGCCAAGATCTCATTTTTTTCACAGCTCTTTTCACAAACGCTTCCAACATTGGTTGGAATGGGCTAGAAATTATTTCTTAGGTGCCACTGCAGCATCACATGAGAGTGTGAGGAATGGACTAGGATTATATTGTGCTATACAGCAAGTGTACAGACACAGACTAACAGATGGTTCCTGACCCAAAGAGCATACAATTGAGGTACAAGACAGGAGATGGGTGCAGACAGACAGGGGGATCACATAGTACCAACGCAACCCCACTGATTAGCATGGAGCAGTAGTCACGGGGCACTGACTGCCTGCCCCCTGTCAAATCCTTTGTGGGTATCAATCCAGGAGATGAGATCGCCTTTGGTATGGTTACAGAGGTTTTTCCCCATGCAGTTAATCTGATTGACATGCAAAGTCTAGTCCACTCAGGAGGCAGAGTGAGAATTTCCACTGGTTCCTCATAGACCAGAATCACCATCATAGCAAAGCTTCATAAAATTGGCCACAGATTGACCTTCTTTTTATTAGTCTGGGCGAAGGCCAAGGATGGAATGGGCCACAAGACAGAGCTCCATCCAGTGCTCCCAGCCTTTGACCTTGGTACCCTAACATAATCAGAACCCCTCCAATCCCTTCTCACCCCTGCAGTGGTTTCTTGTCAGTCAGAGCTACAGACTCTTAGGGAGGCGGTATCATTACTGGTAGACTTCAGTTGGATCGGTGGTAGTGGGAATCTAGCCCAGGGTCTCTCTGGCTGAGCCCCTATGTATGTCCAAGCTGGCAGTGCTGAGGAAGTGCAAAACCAGACGTGTGGCACCACTCTGCTCTTCAATCACTGAGCAGTTGCATCTCCCAAGGGCTGGATTCCATCCTGCAATGGCCAGCAGCTTACATGGAAGTTTGTAGGGAGGGTAAATATTTCCCATCTGGCATTCTCCCAGGGCAGCCATGAAGCTGCCCAGAAAACAATCTGATCCCATCCTCCCTCTCTTCAAGATCCTTGTTTAACCTCACAGCACAGCCCTGCCTTGAGAGGAGCTCAGTTTTTCTGGCAGTTATCCTTCAGTAGAGACACTGCCTCATTTGGGGCTTGTGTTCATTCCCACAGCGAGGACATGGCACATGACTGTCAGTATCAGGGGAGTATGTGTCAGTGCCAGGATCCTCCTGCTCCCTCAACTGTGAGGAGCCTCTCCTTCAGTGTCCTCCCTCCCACCCATCTGCCCCTAACACCCAGCAGTGAGGATCTAGATTGGAGCTTTTCACATGCTCTTCGCTTTTAAGTGAGCAAAGTACAGGCCTCAAGGTAGAATCTGCTGCTGTTCTTTTCTCCAGATTTGTGATACAAGAATTGGTCCAAATGGAGCTGAATTAAGGAGAGAGGATGCTTAGGAAGCCCCTCCTTCCTGCCAACCCAGATATGGTAAATGTACGGGAGCAGGGTTCTTTACTGAGGCTGCTGGACACAAATGGACCCTGTGGTTCTTGGGCTCTTCTGGTCCCTATGGCTAAGTACAGACAGTCAAAAAACCTGTGGCTGAATTGATTCAGTCTTTGCGGGTTAGTCTAAACTGCATGGATTAAATTGAAACAGAAGTGAACAAACATTTACCTTTGACTCAGGTATTGCAGCCATGTGCACACAGTGACTCAGGCCAGAAGCTGGGGGCACTAGAGCATGGCTCTGTGGCTGTGTTCACTTCCTCTTCCTACTGCCCCCGAGGTCTCTGGGATTTACAGTCCAGAATTACAGCAGCAGGACTTTGCAGTGTTGCTCATCATCACTTCTTCTTCCTGCTGCTGGGTGCCTCTGTGATTTGTAGTCCACAGTCGCAGTCAGCAGTAAGTTTGAGTGGGGAAGGGTGTTTAGCCCCTCTCTCTGGCCCTAGATAGGGTTTGCCTGGGCGGGGGGAGCTGGTGTTCCCCCCACCCCAGTAGACTGGGCTGCATCTCCAGCTGGGCTTGCCTCCCACATGCCCTTGTCAGTCAGCTCTCACTGCTCCAGCTAGGGAGCAGAGGGGTGGAGCCAGCTTTACTCTCTGGAGCAGACAGCACAGCCCAGTCCAGGGCTGGAAAGCATGCTGGGATGCTGGGGGACTGTGATTTAACTTCAACCAGGAAGGGATCTGGGGCAGAAGTTTCATAAACTATTTTGAACAAAATCAGTTAAGTCTGATATTACATTCAACCAGGTTTATCTTAAACCAGTTTCAGTCATTTTGAACCTGGTTTATGTATACTGAGCTTCTGTTCTGTTACAGGTTTAAATCAGTTTCTGATCACTTTAACTGGTTTATGTGTAACTTCTGTCCCTAGCCTACCTGTGTTGCCTGGTGTCACCACTAGGGGTTACCTTAGGCCAGTGATTCTCAACCTGGGTGCTGCAAGATCTTTCAAGGGTGCCATGGGGTGCCACACAATGTTAGCACAATGTGTGCAAACATGATTCACAGATAAACCCAGAGATTTCACATACTAATCCATAGTGTTAAAGGCATTCTGACCTGTGAAACTGACATAAGCCAGCATGGCTCCCTCTGTGCCAGCAGTGAAAGGGTTACCTGCCAGGTGTATGTTGGCGGACTTTTTACCCAAGCAAACAAACCAGGAAGGGCGGGAGAGAGATTTCCTTGGAAGATATAAGGTCCCGCCCTGGTCCTGTGCGTGTACACGCCACTTGTCACGGAGCTGGCCAAGCAGGTGCGCTGCCCAGAACTACCAGCACTGCCTCATGCACATGCCCTCTCAGTGTCTGCTCCACTCCCAGGTGGCTGCATGTCAACCGGCTGCCATGATGCGTTCCCAGACCTGCCGGACACCAGGAAATCACACAGGTGACCTCTCTGTGGGCTTTCATTCACATATAAGTTAGGTATGGCTTGTCTGACAGGAAAAGCTGGGAACTCTCAGGACCTCTGATCCCAGAAGGGTGTGGGCCCATGGGACCTGAGGCTAATGAGGGAAAAGCTGACATTCTCATGGCCTTACAGGCAGGAAAATGCCCCCTAATCTTTAGTCACCCAAAACACTGCTCTCAGGCCCCTACAGCCTGATCCCATGGTACTGTCACTTGTCAAGGGACTCCCTGGTTCTGCTTCCTGCCAGGAATTTGAGAGCTGCTGGGGAAAGTACTGTTTTTTCCATGCAAGAAATTTCAAGGAAAACATTTTTTCCCCAGTTAGAATTATCTAAGTGTTCGTTCAAAAGCCCAGTAAAGTTTCTGCTGTTAAAAACTAGAACACTTTTGGTTTTAGGAGGTTTTAGGAACACCCCCCAAAGTTGATCCAAATAGGCATTTTTGTAAAACTTTATGTGTTTTTTTTTTAAAACAAAGTTTTGATAGAGAATTTTAAGAGATCTAATGAGTTCTCTTACTCTCTTTGGCTCAAATTTGGCACAGGTTTTTATGTGAGCCACAGTGGATGAGGATATTTTTCAGGACAGGGTGTTCCTTTAATAATTTTTTCAGTTCAGAGGTGAAATTTCCACAGTGGTTCCTTTGATGGCAGGGAGGGTTATACATACAGGAGTCTGTCACCCCCTTGAGGCTGTGGGACACATGGCAGTCCAGTGACCCTCTGTTCCATTCATTCCACGAGAAGGGGGATAAAAGGATATTTCTGTTCGTTTTCATCTGTGAGAATTATGAGATTTGCAGGGCAGCAACTAGCACCATGGGGCCTGTTCTTACTTGGGGCTATTGTTCAGAGTGTTGCTCACTATTGTTATCTGTTTTGTGGTTGGTGGTTGAATTAGGGATCCAGACTTTAGCATGCAAGGTGCTGTATGGATGCATACAGAGACAGCCTCTGACCTGCCAAACCTACCGTTCCAGTATGAGCCACTGTGAGTTGCACTGTGGGCATTTTGGGGAAACTTGCCATGTGAAAGGAGGCTAAAGACAGCTCCTCCCACATCCCTGGAACAATCCAGACCTCTGGCCACATTTGAAGGAGGGAGCATTGTTTCATAGATTTCATAGATTTCATAGACATTTGGGCTGGAAGGGACCCCGGAGGATCATCAAGTCCAGCCCCCTGCCCCAGGGACAGGAAGTCAGCAGGGATCATAGGATCCCAGCAAGATAAGCATCCAAATGTGTCTTGAAGGCTTTCAAAGTGGGTGCTTGAACTGCCTCCAGCGCCAGTCTATTCCAAACCTTGGGGCCTCAGACAGTAAAGAAGTTTTTCCTTATGTCCAGCCTGAATCAGTCGCGGCGGAGTTTGTGACCATTCGATCTTGTCATGTCATCCCTTGGGGCGCTCTGGTGAACAGACCTGATGAGCACCCCTGATAAACTTATAGGTGGCCACCAGATCACCCCTGAGCCTGAGCTTTACTAGGCTGAAGAGTCCCATGGCTCTCAACCTCTCATCATAAGGCCTTTTTCCTTGCCTCTGATCATGCACATGGCTCTCCTCTGCACTCTCTCAAGCTTCTCCACATCCTTTTTGAATTGTGGAGCCCAAAACTAGATGCAGTACTCCAGCTGTGGCCTCACCAAGGCTGAATACAATGGGAGAATGACATCCCAGGATTTGCTTGAGAATTATCTGTGGATGCAAGCCAGTGTTTTGCTCACTTTACTAGCTGCAGCATCACACTGAAGCCTCATGTTCATCCTGCAGTCAATCATGACCCCCAAGTCCCTTTCATCTGCAGTGCTAACCAGCATAGCACTGCCGAGCCTATAAGCATGCTGCAGGTTTTTCCTCCCAAGGTGAAGAACCTTGCATTTTTCAGTGTTGAACACCATCAGGTTCTCATCCACCCATTTCTTGAGCCTGTCAAGATCTGCCTGGATCACCCTCCTGTCCTCAAGTGTGGATGCTTTACCCCAGAGTTTGGTGTCATCAGCAAACTTGGCCAGTCCACTTCTGACACCAATGTCCACATCATTGATGAAGATGTTAAACAGTATAGACCCTAGGACAGAGCCTTGAGGGACCCCACTGGTGACCACGCACCAAACAATTGACTTCCGTCAATCACCACTCTCTTGTTATTTGCCTGTGACTGGGCATGAGGAGATGAAGAGAGGGGGATGCTATGTGGCAGGCCCTGTTGTGCTGGGAAACAGTCTTCAAGTGGAAGCTGGGACAGCCAGCCCAGGCCTAGCTGCAGCCAAAGAGGAGGTGCTGTGAGGAGTCATGTTGCCCTGGAGGTGAATTAGATGAATCTCAGAGGGCCATAGGAGGAAGGATTTAAAGGGCTGTGTTTGCTGAGTCCTGGCCTTGGCCTCATCCCACAGGAGCATCTGTGATGTGCAGAGACCTTCAAATAGGACCATGCCAGCCTGCAGCCTAAACACAGCCAGGCCTGGCCACTCCATCCAGCCTCAAGCAGTTCAGCAGCAGCAGAGTGCACCCGACCCCCTCCTACTCCAAAGAATGTGACCTCACCAACAGCTCTAAACAAGCAGATAAGGAGTCACTATCTCCTGTCTTCCCTCAGCAACTGCAGGTTTGGAGCAAGGCTTCCTGGTCCACTGGAACTAATCTGAGGGGGCTGGGCAGCACCTGACCACACCCTGGGTGGCTCCCTCCCAACAGATTCACTTTCAGAGAGGTCCCCTTTACCTCTCCCCACCCCACGGAGGTTGTTGCTTACAAACACTGATTCTTCAGTGCCACTGCTCTTACATGACTCAAAACAGCTGTGTCAGATAGCCCTATTGGCTCATAGGTGCAATCTCACTGGGGAATCTGACTCAGTGGCATGGCTGCCAGGTTGTCTTCGGGTGTAGCCAGGAGGGGATGTGATGCCACATGGTGTTCATCTGGAACAGAAAAGTGGACATTTGCTTAGGGACAGCATGGAAAGTAGGTAGTGCCAGGACTCCCATCTCTTTGTTCTTGGTGAACGTTGTGCTGGCACCAAGTATGATGCAGTCCTGGTGAAGACTGTCCAGTAGAGAGCAAACCAGGGCATCCATGTCATATCATATAAGTAACTGAAGAGTTGGCCTGCTGCAATTGCTATGGAACAGCACTTGGATTTGAACTTTCATTCCAGAGGTGAAAGACCCTATTCCCCAACCCTGGCACCTTCACCCCATCTTCTGTAACTCCTTAAACATCTAAGAAGCTGTGCCTTACCTCTTTCTTCCTGCAAAGTCATCTCCATCCTGACCCTAGTCTATTCTTCTCTATTCTACTGACTGTGTTTTCCTTGGCATTCTGCACTGGCATGGCAATGGCTATGGGCTTGGGGTAAGCGTGGATATATTGGCACTACCTGGCATCTCTTGGAGCAGGCCCATGGAGATGAAGAGAAGTGGAGTGCATGCAGGGCTGGTCACCGTGAGCTGTACGGCACTTGCTATTCTTGGCACCGATGTGTGGAAAATTGGAAGCATCAAAAGAATGTTGTTTTCATTTGGTTGGGACTAAGCCAGGCATCTGGGACACAGCTGCGCAGAGGAGACTGGTGTATTCCATTATCTGCCTCCGAGCGAAACATCAGCCATTCACCAAGAAGCATCCCCATACCTCGAGAATTGGATCCTCCCTCCAGGTTCATGTTTGCTACTTGACCTTCACAACTTCTCGCACGCATTGGCACCATTGCAAACCCTTGTGTTTATGGTTTATGGATCCAATGAGGAGTGTGTGTTGCAAGCCTCTCTCTGTGCCCAGTTCCATAAGGACGTGAGGAGCATAAACCTGACCCTTTAGCTCAAGGATGGGCAAAATGGCTCATGGGGCAGATCTGGCCCACCAAGGGATTTTATCTGGCCTAAAGCAGGTTCCTTGACCCCATCTGGCCCAGGTGCAGGGGCAACCTAGGCCTTGGCACATGCAGCCAGTGCCACCACCTCCAGGCATGCAGCAGGGCTGGGGTGGCATGGCTGCTGGACTCTGCTTCCCAGCAACCCTGGCAGCAACAGTTCCTTCCGGCTGCTGCTGCTAGTGTCACCACTGCCATAGGACCCAGCCCCACTGCCGAGGCAGCCCAGCCCATCTGCCCCACATTCACCACCAGGGTACCACATGGAGCAGGTGGGCAGGGTCTCCATGGAGACTGGCTGGGGACCATGCAGGCAGAGTGCACTTGGCTGGCAGATGGGATGGGGCCATGAGCCAGCAGAGGAGTGGCATCCTGGGGTAGGATAGGTGGGCAGGGCTGAGGCTGAGGCTGAAATCTTGTGGTGGTGACAGCATGGGACTGAGGGCTGGGACAGAACCACAATCCACTGCCCACATGTCCCTGTGACAGGCACCGGTTCCACAGGCAGGGGCTTGCCAGGAGCAGATCGCAGCTTTGTCTTGGGCCCCAGCCCTATGCTGTCACCACTTCAAGATCCTGGCCCTGGCCCTGGCTCCGGCTGCCCATCCTGCTCACAGACACTACTCCCTGACCACCCATTTGCCTGACTGAGCGCACCCTGCCCGCGGGGGTCCCAGGTCAGTCTCCATGGAGACCCCTGGGCCAGGATCTAGGGGCAGTGACAGCATGGGACCAGGGTCAAGGGCAGACCCATGATCTGCTGCCTGCATATCCCCATGACGGGTGCCGGTTCTGTGGGCAGGGGCTTGCTGGGAGTGGATTGTGGCACTGCCCTGGGCCCTGGCCCCATGCTATCACCACCTCAAAGTCCCAGCCCTGGCCCCCACCTGATCTGCTCATCCTTCTCCCAGACACCACTCCCTGCCCCCCCACAGCCTCATCTCATCTGCCTGTTTGAGCACACCCTGTCCACAGGGGTCCCTGACTGGTCCCCATGGAGACCCTGAGGCTGGGGTCACTGGGCAGTGACGGCACAGGGCTGGGCCCTGGCGCAGATCCACTTAGGGTGCTTTAGTGAATGGGGGATGGGGAGGGGGCAAGGGAGGAGGTGCTGACCTGGCCCACAATAAGATGCCAAAATGCCCTAAGTGCCCCTCCAGCCCAAATAATTGCCCACCCCTGCTTTAGCTCAAGCTATAGTAGTTCAGACTTTCAATTCCAGACGTTCTCTGGTGGAATCAGCCAAGGGGGAGGCTGTTGTCTGTTCATCCATACACGGGAGCCCTCTGACCTGTCATGATTCTGCAGAGCAGCTCTTGTTCAGGACACCCCCTCCCCACTTCACACAGGCTCCCTGAACAGCACCCCGTGAAGCCAACCCAGGTGTAGACTTCTCAGTCTCTGAAACCAGGCCTTCTGGTCACAGCACCTCCAACTTATCTCTGCAGCCCTCAAGAGTCAGCTTCAGCTAGCTGAGCTTCTGAGATTAATTCTGCCTCATTGAGGGAAAGAATCCACCAGAAGTGACTTGCAGCAAGGCAGGCAAGCTTTCAAAATCAAGATGGCATTTACTGGTTAACTGAAGTATGGCAGGGGGGATCCTTGTGTCACAAAGCCAAGGTCAAACCCACGCAGAGTTTTTATCAGCTAGAAGGCCATGCTGCCTTTGTCCATCACTGTGTTTGCATGCCAACGAAGTTTCCCAGACTGGGTATTTCTCCTGAGTGCCAGTCCTCATGAGATGTCCCTTCCAGGTCTGTATTTTTATGTCCTGTTCTGTGCTAGCTGAGAAAGCTACATGCAGAAACTGGTATTCACCCTCACCCAGGGCAAAAGTTAGTTCATTTTCTCCAATGTATAAGAGCATGCAATCAAGCCAGGGAAACCAAGGCTCGCACAATATGCAACAACACCCTTCACAGCACACTACTTCATGCAACATGAAAAGTGACCAAACTCCTTGTCACTCCCACAGCAAACTGGAATCACACTGTTTCTGCCCCAGCTGTGGGGATTAGAAGCTGTTCCCATTACAGGCTTCCCCAGAGGGTCTAGCTATAGCATTCGACCCCGTCTTGGTTCTGGGAGAGACATCAGAAAGTACCAAACTACATAGTAGGATTGCTCATAGCTCAATTGCTCTTCCTTTGATAGATGGGGTTATCTACCACACCACAACTCAGCACAGTCCTTTTGCAGTAGTTAGTGCTGGACACAGAGTAAATTCAGACACCTGCATCCCAGAGGATCCAACACACAGTGAGAAGTGAGCATGAGTTGAGAGAAAATACTGTCAGTAGCCTTGGTTCTTGGTCTACAGCTCATCTTGCTACTCCCGGCCTTGGCTTTTGTCCAGCTATGCTGATCCTCAGTCCTGACCTGCAGCACCTTTGCTATTCCAGTCCTAGGCTTCTCAGTCACAGTACTTTCACTGTCCCTCAGGCCAATTCATACCCCTCTTCCCACAAATATGGTAGTCTTGGGGTGTAGCATGACTGCCAGTCCACAGCTGGCTCCTAGAATGACTTTTGAGAGAGATCTTGGTTGGCAGTAGCTTGATTTACCTGTGTCTCCTGAGCAGAGACTGCACTAATTCTTGGCAAAGGAGTAATATCCAGTATTGATTAGGCTAGAACACGGAGCCTTCTACCCCGAGCCCATTTCCACCCATGCTTTTGCATCAACAGGCTTTCCCAACGAGGGAGAAAGATCTCTGATGTTCTGTTTGAAGGCCAGTGCTCAGGGAGCATGCAAAATCAGCAGTCTTGGGAAAAGCTGACTCTCCAAGATGACAGGAATGTAACCTCATGAAGAAGACTGAAAGTATTTCTGTGGTGGGACAGACAGTACAGAAATTGCATTGTGGGTCTAAGGCACCTGAGGGAATCCACCCACATTGGGAGATGCTGACAGGGGATCCCACCTCATGGCTATTTGGTGGTGGACATGAAAGGAGCATGGCTCTCAGGTCTTAGTATGTGGATGCAGCCTTTGGATCCATCCCATCATAGAGCCCAGAGTCTGGGTCTAGATCAGAATCCAGCTACAGTGTTTGGACTGTGTGGAGGTGGTTCAGGCCTGTGTTTACTCCAGGTGGGAAGGAAGTAGCCAGCCAGCTTGCAGCCCAAGCATTGGTACCCAGACTGGACAAGGTGCTGTCTGAGAGACCTTGGGGCTGAGGCTCTTTAGATGAGCACTGAACATATGTGATTGGTGGGGAAAGTCATGTTGTATCTCTGCCATGGCTAGAGGTTCTTTCTTATTTCTGAGACTGTCAGTTCAGCTGTTTTCTGTCCATTCACACTAAAAGAAGGGAAGCGAGTGAGATGGGATGAAGCCAAGATGTCTGCAGGAAGTGAAGAGGCGTTTGGGGTCACGGCACTTGGATCATTCCATCACACCACCAGCATCTTTAGTTCTGCCAAAGCCATTTCAGTCCCCCCCACATACACATGCATCCTGAACAGGGGGCAGGCAAGGACTGGAGGGCAGGCCATGATTGGGGGCCTCCACATACATCACCACTACTCTGGATTCCCATTCAAGAGCTCCATCTCTCTGGACTTTCACCGGAGAGAAGGGCCATGGTGAGATCAAACCACTTTCCCACCCACTTGGGCTCCCCTTGTTTTTTTCCTCACCCCAACCTCCCAAAGACTGCAGGAATAGGAGTGCCTGAAGGAGGGTTGTGGCTTGTGAGCTGGGCACTGGATGTCAGCTGCAGAAGCATGACAGGGAAGAGGTTGCAGCAAGGTGGCCCAACAGGGCATTAGCCTGGTGTTGTGGGAGGCAGGAGATGGAATAAGAGGCTTAGTCAGGAGCCTTGGCTTTGGGTACGTGTCCAGGACTGGGAGTCCTCCATTCATCTCCAGGACAGGGTGAACTCACCTTCCCTTCAGCTGTGGACTTTATTCCTTTTGCACTAACCCTCTTTTCCCATTTTTGGACCTGTCATCCATATTCGGAGTTTGGTGTCCTGATGTGGGGGGGGGAGAAGGGGCATCTGAGACTTGGCCCAGCATCATGAGGGCTTGCAGGGGAAGCACTGTGTGGGCAGCTATGGCTGTGCCAAGGGCAAACTGCAGGTTCCTGAGAAGGAGGTATAGACACCTGCTCTGCAGGCAGCTGGCGGAGGGGGGGTGACCCCAGCGAAGTGGGAGGGCCACTTAATGTCTCTGAGAAACAGCTGGCTGTAGCAGCCATGAAGTCTCCCAGAGCCAAAGCCTGAGCCGGTTGCTACATACAAGGTCAGCAGGGCCCCAGCGCCTGCTCCCCCCCGCTTCTTCTTCCCAGCCTGCCGGGACAATGCGGGAAACCAAAGGTGGGCCAGTGAGCTGTGCTGGCCGGGCGCTGCTCCGCGGGGAGCTCCCCGCCTGTGCTGCATCTCCGGCACGCAGCGGGCTCGGGCCGTGTGTGGGGTGCGCAGACGAGGCCAGGTGTGTGTCCGTGTCCACGTGCGAGGACGACGGAGGCGGGGGCGCCCGGGCGGGCGGGATGCGGGAAAGCCGCGTGCGGCGGGCCGGGGGGAGCCGTGTCCCGGCGCCCTCCTCCCATCCCGGCGGCCGCCTGTCCCCGGGGCGGGCCGGGGCGGGGCGGGGCGGGCTGCAGCCCTGCCGCGCTGTGCGGGGCCGGCGAGAGCAGCCGCCCGAGCCGGTGTGCGGGGAGGAGCGCGGCGCCGCGGGACGCGCAGGTCGGTGCCCGCTTCGCCGGGGCCGCGGGCGCCTGCCGGCAGGTGCGTGGCGGAGCCCGCGGGGCGGGGCGGGGCGGGGGGCGGGCGGGCGCGGGGAATTCGCGGCTCTGCCGCCGCGGCTGCCCCGTCCCAACCTCCCTTTCCCTGCGCGTGGGGAGCGGCGGGGCACGTCGGGGCCGCCGGGCTCCCCCGGCGCGCGGATGCACACGGGGCCGGGGCCGAGTTGCTCCCCCAGCACCTTGCATGTCCCAGGGCCCTGGCACCCTTCTAGCAGGCGCGGACCCAGCGCCCTGGGCATGACTCGGGTGGCAGCCCTGCGGGGCCGGGGGCTTGGCCTTTACGCTGGTCTTGAGCTGTGGGCTGGGGACAGTGACAGCGGTTTTGCTGGGCAGAGCCGGGGGCATGCGGGCAGGCGCCATGTGGGTGCACACAGCGCACAGCCTCCAGCCCTGGGCGGGCACAGAGCCAGCACCAGCCCTCTGCCCCTTGCTGTATGATCCCCCTTCCCTGACCAGGCAGCTCAGGGTCAGGCCCGTGTTGAAGTATTGGGGGCCTGTAACACACAAGGACACGTGTGGAAACTTCTGGGGCTGCCAGAGGGCTGGCCCAGCACTGCCCAGGCTGCCTGTATTCCTTCAGGCTCCTTCTCCCTCTTTGCGGGGATGGAGGGTGAGTGGGCAGGGTTATTGCCTTACCAGCTGACTTCTGTTTTGCCTGTCACCCGATCTACGTAATAAACTTTTACAGCCTTTAAAGTGTGTTGCCGTTCTTCTGGCATTGCTCACTATCCTTGGCAGTGCTGCTGCTTTAGAGTTAGCTTTTAAAGGGACAGCATGTGTCTTCCAGGCCAGGGCTGGGGGTGGCAACAGGAGCAGGAGGCTGTCCTGGGGCAGCTACAGGGCCATGGACTGCTGTAGGATCATGCTGGGGGCTCCCATTGCCCTCTCAGAAACCTAGGAGCTTCAAATGTCACAGCCAGGAGCATGAGATGACTTATTCCTTTGTAAATCTGAGAGAACTGATATCCAAAGCTGGCTAGATAAGTGCTCTGCATGGCTATGGGTGCTGGAGGACATGTACAGACAGACTGTTTACACGGGTAATCTAGTAGTGGATGGGCAGTGCCTTCCCTGCAGCATGGGGCATGGCCCTCTTGAATGCATTTTAATAACACTGACCACCACTGTGCCACTCCCTGCTTTACGTGTGGAAGGTTAGGTAGGGTGCTGTGCCTAGTAGTTATGCAGCAGTTTTGACAGTTTTAGTGATAGGTTAGACCAGTCTTACCCAACCTTGTTGCCGGCTGGGCCAGATTGACAGTGCCCGGTCTACACACAGGCTGGCTCCAGCCAGTGCTCCCAATCCAGCACCCAGGCACTGTCTGGCCACATGGAGTGCAGAGTGGAGGCTGGCTCCAATGCAGCCTGGCAGGGGATAGGAGCTTGACCCAGCCCCATGTGGAGGGAAGGGGGTATGGCTTGGCTCTGATTCAGAAGCGGGGGACCAGAAGCAGGGATGTGGCCTGGCCCCATGGGGGAAGAGGGCATAGTTTGCCTCCATCCAGTGGCACAGGGAATGGGGTTTGAGGATTTGGCAGGAGGGAGAGAGTGCGATGGCTCCTAAGGCTGCATTTGGCCCATGGGCATGAGGTTGAGCAGCCCTGTGTTAGACAGCGGATTTGTATGGGATGGTTTGGATGGGGATGATTCTGCCTCAGGCAGGAGGTTAGTTTGATGACCTCCAGAGGTGCCTTCCAGCCCTACTTTTCTGTTAATCACTGTGCTGGGATGACATTGCTCAATCCAGTAGAAACCTATTCTGCAAGATTCAGGAGTGTAAAGCTATACCGGTTAAACTTAATGACTGGTAAATCACATCAGGTTAGGTGTCCTCTGCCTGCATCCATTCAAAGGTAATAATTTGCTAAAGGCTAACTTAGTGAGGTGCAGTTCCAGCTGCCAGTATCTGAGTGGCACCTCTGTCTGGTCCTATTCGGTTGTAATTAACATCAGTGCACAAACCAATGTCAGTGTCAATGTCTGTCCACACCATGAATGGGCATTCTCTGGCTGATGATAAAGCTAGCTGTTATGATCAGTCAATAATAGGAGCTTGCATTTCTCTACAACCTTTGGTACTGAATGCATACAAAGTGTTTCTTTCAATCTGTCTGTCTGTCTGTCTATTTGTCTAATCAAGGTTTCCATAAATCACCCATGGTCAAAATGTATCTGTCTCTAGGGAGAATCACTATGCAAGAGGGGGGAATTTTATTTATTTGTTTGTTGAAAAACTTTTCTGAATGAAACATACTGAGGGAGGCAAAGCTGTCATGTGATTTAGCTGGGACACTCACAGAAGGGCCCTTGGGTTTCATTTGGGGTGGTTGGTCATTAGTCCAGACAAGAGGACGTTCACCAATGCACTCCTACCTTGCCTCAGGGTTTATCAGAGAAGGAGCAGTGAGCGTCCTTCAGGGGCAGAACATGTGTATTCTAGATGTACTGCTGGTCACACTCACAGGCAGCACCCTATGCATGGACACCTCCTGACACATCACCTGTGCTTCTCTGCACAGTGCCTCTGCCCCTGTGAAGATGTGCTGAGAAGCTCATAGCCTTGTGGCAGGAGGATGCAGTGGGCACAGGACAGGGGTTAGGGTTACTGGGATGACCTGTCCTGGGCTTTCCATCCCTGGAGCACTGGAGCCTGCCCAAGGCAAGGGAGTTGAACACCACCTGTACAGAGAAACATGGGAGGTGTGTCAGCTGGTATCTGTGCATGGGGTGCTGGCCTCTGAAAACATATGGCCAGTGGGAGTAGTCATCACTGGGGCACTAAGATTTCTCATGACCATGTCCTGATTCCATGGGTTAAATGTGGTTTTATAGGCCAGATCCTTGGCTGATATAAATCAGCATTGCCATGATGTTGAGAGAGCCAAGATGATTTATACCTACAGAGTTCCTGGCCCTTTGTCCCATGCACACACAGGAGTCCCAGGCTCTAGGATGCCATAGCATAGCTGGGAGGTGGGTGGGTGGGCTATGACTTCCCATGCTGCCACAGCAGACCCAGTCTGCTTCTTCATGATATTTCTGTCTTCACTCCCTCTTCTCTACACCCCTGCCTCCTCCCTCCCTCATACTGCCTCTGTAGCTGGTCCTAGTCTGGGAATGTCATTACAGTGTTGTTGTAACATGTTGCAGATGGTGAGTGAAGCTGTTCTATAAGGCCGATCTCTGCCGTGCTCACCTAAATCCTCTCCCAGCAACCTGATCCATGGCTGCTGTCTTTGTTTAGGGGCCTACCACCAGGCTTTGTTGTACCTGGCTGCAAGGAGGGAACCCATCAGCTTGGCCACACTACCTCCATGCATGCCCAGGAGCCCTTGAGGTGCCAGCTCTTGGAAAGGAGACTGCCTTGGAGTGGCTCCAAGCATGGCCTCACTTTGCTTCAGGCCTGGTTATTGGGGTGGGCTCAGGGCTGTTCTGAGGCCTCATTTCTGTGAGTGGGCACACATGGAACAAGATTGGGTAGGCAGGGAGTGCCCTGGGCATGGCATGAAGGAGTAGACCAGCCTTGTGAGCCCCAGACACTGGATGGAGACTAGGAGAGGGGACATCCACACCCCTCATCCCACTCCTAACAGCATAGCATTATTAAAAATGTGCATTTTGATAGCACAGCCGGAAGAAGCCCTAATGAACCAGACAGCTATATAAGCGAGCACGGCCCACCTGCATTGCCTCAAAGACGTGCCAGGCTAGAAGACAAGAAGTTTGGGATTCAGTTGAAAGGCAAGCCATGATTTGGAGGCACAAGCTGAGGGACTGCTCCGATTAGCTGATGGACCCTTCTTGGAATCAAGGGTTAACTCCCAGCTCTGGTATAAAAGTGGTTTGGTGCTGTGGGTCTGATCTAGGCTGCTCCAAGCATCTGACCTGACTGGGAGTAGAAAACTCCCTGTCCCTCACCTACAGGAAACGGTATCAGAAAATGCGTGTCAGAGCTGGCTTGAGGATGGGGGATCTCTTGGGTCTTTGGTAACTTGCAAGCTGCTGTGTAGAGCTGGGAAAAGCCATGGCAGAATTTGGAGGCCAGTCCAAGTGTTCACTGAGTGAGTCTTGGCCTCCCTTGTGGCTGGAATAACCACAGCTCCAAGCTAGGAGCTGGTTCCATTTCGTCCAGGACTCTAAAGGTGGGTGCTGTGGGAATAGATTTCCATGTGGACTGTAATGGGCACCTGTGTCCCAGTGAGTCACTGCTGTCTCTGAGACAGGCACAGATTATAGGTTTCCTTCCTCAGCAAAGACCAGAGTATTTCTCTCATCAGGCTCCAAAGCTCCAATGCTGTGATGCTTAATCCTCTGTGCTGGGCACACATAGCACTGTGCATGGATGTGCTGCAAATGGGAGTTTTTGCTCTGCGGGGGGGGGAGCTGAAAAAGACCCCCTCCCCAAGCTGAGATCATAGGATTTGTGTGTTACTGATTGTAGCTGGGTTTCCATTCACCATACACCACCAAAAGGGAGTGCTGAGTTAGTGGGTTCTGCTGCCTCTGGCACCAGTCCAGGGGCTAAAATATCAAAATCCAGGAGTCCAGACCCCTACTCTGCTGCTCTGCGTGCTAGACTATAGTCACCTAGCAGAAGTTGGGAACAGAACAACCCAGGAGTCCTGGCTCCTGACTCTCTCCTGCTTTCCCTCTGGCATGTGCATATCAATTGGGGACCTGCCAGGCCTCCCCAGCCAGTAAATTGCACCCTACAAAAGAGCCCCTCCTTACAGGAGCACAGCTGCCTTCTGCAGAGCCCTGTGTGGGATGTCTGATTAGAGGGGGTACCCACACATCAGGTGTGGCCAGGGCCCTGGTGCTGCAAGGGGGGAGAGGAATGCCCCCCAGGGGTATAGGGATCTAGGCTGGGGGCTTCTGGCTAGCTAAGGGCTTCCTACAGTGCTCAGCAGCAAGGTGCTTCTTCACCCTTCCTGGAGATTGTCCCCAGAGCTATTGTAGGCAGTGCAGGAATCCAGAACCAGTCCTTTCACTTTTGGGGCTGGCAGCTCTCTCTCTCATACCCCAAGCTGGTGCAGATTCCCGTAGGTGACATGTAGCTCCCAGACCACTTGCCAGAAAATCTCCTGTGTTGCAAGGGGCTTTCCTGATGGCTCCATAATGGCTTTGGGAAACTGACATCACTTACTCACGAATGGTTCAAGGAAGCAGTTGCACAAGACAGGCTCTGATGCCATCCACTGTCCTCCATGCCCCTGCTGCAAAGCGAGGTGGGGAAACACCCAGCTGGGTCCATGGGACTCAAAGTGATACTGCAAAAGGGAATGCTTTGCATCAACTCTGATTGGGGCGGGAGAGGCTTGGCAACCCTAGCCTCATGCATGGGCCAAATTCAGCTCTCCTTTGCACTCACTGATGTCACCCTGACCTTAGTTTGCATGTATGAAGAGGAAGTTGAAGGAGGTCCATCTGTTTTTAAATTGCATCCTCTAGATGATCGAGGCTGTGGGACCACATTGAACTGGAATGACATGACGAGTGGAGAGCAGGCCTTGCTGAAGAGCATCCACATAGGATGAGTAGTGTTTCACCAGTGCCTCAGAGCCCCAGTCACAGGCCAGAGTCCTATTGTGTTAGGTGCTGTGCAGACATGAAACAAAAGGCCAGTCCCTGCTCCAACCAGTTCACCAGTTAAGATTAAAACAAAAGACAGCAGGTGGAAACAGACAGACTGACTGCAAGAGCAGGCAGGAACATATTGTCCTGGGAGCACCAATCCCATAATTGTTCTAAACATGTTTACACCCTAAGATCCATAGGCGACTGGTAGGGGGTGCACGGGGGTTCATGTGCCCCCCGTGATGGGACCGGCAGTTGCCCCAATGGCCGACACTGATGCTGTCGGTAGAGCTAGTGCCCCCCCTGACAGGGCCGACACCATAGGCGGCTTCTGCAGGTGCCCCCCCAGATTCAAGAGGCACCAGTTACTCATGCTAAGATCCCACAGCCCCTCTCATCCATAGGGAGGGGCCTATCCCCCATGGAGGAAACTGAGGCACAGAGAAAGGAAGTAACTTACACAGGGAAATGCAGTGAGAGGCTAGGAATAGAGCTGGGCCTGGACAGCCAGTGGCCTGGATCTCACTGCACCTCACTGCCTGGGTCACAGTGCATCTGACTGACAGTGGCAGAGACATTAGTTCTTTCCCTCCAGCAAATGCAGCTCCTCCCTGTGCTGCGTCATCTGTGGCGTGGGGGCTCCCTGAAGAAAGCTGGTTTTCCTGGAATGAGCAGATTCCTTGAGCAGATACTTGCTTATGTCAGGAGTTATTTTGTGATCTCTCCTTTCCTTCCCTTCTACCTCCCCCCAGAAATTGGTGGTAGAGAAGTGAAGATATCTTCCCACGGCTCCAGAGGCTGAGTTGGAGCCCTTCTCTAGAGTTATGCCAGACCTGAGCCTAGCTGACCCATCAGTAAATAGGTACACGGACAGTCATTTGGTCTAGGGAGCCTGGAGGCTGGGCATGCTAGTAGCCATCCTTGTATGTTGTGGATCATAATTGCTTAGAGCATGAGCTAAAAAGCCTGGACTTCCCAGCTGGGGCTGTTGCAGATTAATCAGCCACGGATTGGGCACCAAGGTTGGGTGAGGGGTAGGAGGGGGGACTTAAAATGCACAGTCAGTGGTGGTGGGTGGCACTGGCAGGCTGGGGCTGGAGACCCAAAGCATTGGAGTTTGGCAGTGGGGCTTCCTAGGCTAGTGTTGGTGGCCTCTATTTGTGCAAGAGCACATGGGATGTAACCCCACATGCCTTGCTGCAGAGCTGTCCTCTGGCTGTTGTGCCAGTGTCCTGGGAAGCCCAGCCAGGCTGCTGGCATGGGACCTCAGCCTAGTGCAGAGGAGAGCTAGTAGCGGCCATCTGCAAACTGACCAGTCCATCCTGCACAGGAGTAAAGGAGCATAAGTCAGGTCTGTCATCATCACCATGGATAGCAGAACAGACAGCAGGGCAGCCTTTGAGGGGCAGCTACATTCCCTGTGTGCATGAGTGGAGAGGAGGAAGGAATGGGCTGAAATTTGCCAGTACCTCAAACGCCCCAGCCACCACAGGTGTACTGGCACACCAGGGGGCATGTGCTGCTCCAGGTAGCGCCAGTCCCACCCTGTGGGGGGGGAATGTCTGAACCCCAGTCTGCTTCTAGGACAACTGGAGAACATGCTGTCTCCTTTAAAGGGGCCCATGGCCAAACTGTTGTTGCTTCTACCAGGCTCTGTACAAGACAAAGCCTGTACTAGCAGATGGGACAGTAGCTTGGGACAGAAGAGATGACAGTTCAGTTCACAGCTCCACTGCAGATTCCCACTGTCCCCTTTGACATATTGTTCAGTGCTCTGTGCCTCAGTTTCCCCAATTGTAAATTGAGGATGACAGTCCCTCATAGGGAAGTCATGCAGCTCAGTGCAGGGCCTGGTCAGTGGTCATGAAGCTCAGCCTGGACTCCTTTTTGCAGTAAGTGGTACAGATCCATTAGAGGTCACCAAGCTATCAGATACTTGCCTAAGTGGTGACCAGCAACAGGCCCTTAACCATGGAACTGATAGGTGTCAGAATCATTTGTGCTCTGGACTTAGTGAACAACATAGATTGTTGATACAATGAATGTATATGAAACCTATGTAGACATCAAAGCTACTGCCTTTTTTTGCAGGAGGGAGCTAGCAAGCATCATGCATGTTAGAGCTAGGAGAGAAGGGGATAATTTTTCAATTATTCAAAACAAAAACCAAACCCATTTGTTCAGGATGAAGCCAAATGAAATTTTTTGGCAAACTGAAAAGCTGAAAAGTTTTATATCAAGTGAAACATTTTGTTTTACCCAAGACACAACATTTTGCTTTGATTTCAAGAAGGGATATTTTTGACATTGCTAAATATTTCTCAGAATATGTTCACAGGAAACTGAAAGAAAGTCCGTTAGAATTGGAAAATCCATAGGTTTCTGTTCCTTTGAATCTTGCTTCCTTTTTTTAGAATGGGCAGTTTGGCAAAAGTGACCAGGATTCAAATGCCTGGTGCTGGATTTGCTTTTTTTCCAAAAAGAAAAGTTTCAACTAAAACAATTTCCCCAGTATATCTGTGTGTCAGGGTACAACTTGTTGATGGAGGCAGACAGAGCTCATCCTAGCTCTCTTTTCACCATAAGGACTGACCCTTTAAGGGATAATGGGTTTGGTCCTATCTGTGACAAAGTTAGCTCACCTCTCCATGTGGGGACAATGAACAAACACCTGATAGTCAGGTCACATGGCTAAATCCAACCTTCCTAGGTGGAGAGATGCTTTAGGAGTTATGGGGCTTCTTATAGAGAGCAGGTCCTGGGCTGAGAGGAGATGATGGACTCTTGGGAAGGAGAGGCCAGCTCCAGTTCTGAGGCTCAGGGTGGGAAGTCCTGTGTGTTTGTTTTGGGTTCCTGGAAGTGGTGACTTTTTTTTCACTGTGATGATTATTTAGTCTGAGGGCAGAGACATGGTAGCTGAGCCAGGCTGTGTGAACTGTCCTGGACAAAGAGACACTGAGGTACCCAGAGCTGGCCTGGTCAGGGGTGGTGCTACATCTGTGTTGTTTGTACTCAAACAGCTTCATGCTTGTTACAGGGGTTAAGGTGTAGAGCTTTGCTGGTACAGGCTTAGGAGGTGAGAGGGAATATTAACTGGACTTCACACTTGCCTCTGCCTTAGTGAAGTTCTTGTATTTAGGAATTTCCCTTTCTCCCATCTTGGTGAGAAACAGTCCTTGAAATCAAGTAGCCCTGAGCAGCCTGGAGGAAGCTGCCCATCCTGGAGCCTCTGCACCTCCATGGAGCCATAGGAGATCTGGACAGACACCACAACTGCATGGGATTCTGGGGAAACGGACACTGACTCGGCTTTCTGTGCTAATGGGCTTGGAGGGCTTCCTTTGCTGGAGGTCTGAGTCTTGGCATGGGAGGGCCTGATTGCATCTGGATGGAGAGAAGCTGCTTGCTGGCTTCGGAGATGGGTTGCATCTGCAGGAGGCCCCCAGGCAGATGTAGTCATGGGAGGCGTTTGGTGGACAGAGCATCAGTCAGGGAGTTAGGAGGCCTGGTTGTGTCCCTGCCTCTGCCATTGATGTGCTGGATATTCCTAGTCAAAGCACTTTCTCCTTCCCAGGCACCGTCTTAGACTGGAACCACAAAGGGGCTTTGATGCCACTGTAAAACAAATATTGATTGTGGTAACTGCTTTGTAACAGTGATGCCTGGCTGCTCACTTCTTGTAAGGAGAAGCTGCTCTCAAGCTGGAGAGGAGCAGACTCGTCAATTTGATTTACAGCTGCATGTCTTGATGCTCTCCAAGAGGCTTCAGAAAGCATGCTGGCATTCCCCAGGCTTAGCACTAGCGCTGCTGCCCAGATGCAGTGTTAATCAATCAGGGTGACAAGGCAGCCCTGATTCACCCTCCCCATGTTATTGTACTGCCCTGCTGCAGCATGGCTATATAGGGTGGAATAGGGCTTTGTAGCATTGAGAAATGTGGAGTGCCTAAAGCACCCTGGATTGCCATGCCATGGGTTGCCATGTGTTGTTAGCACTGTTAGGTGTGCAAACCTAATTCACAGTATAAACCCAGAGATTTCAAATAGGAATCCACAATGTTAAAAAACATACTGAGTTATTGTGGTCTTTCTGAGTCCTTTGCAACAGAAAAATGCTATTTTATCTTTCTGCACTCAAAACCCGAGTGAAAACAAAGCTGACCTTTTCTGAGTGGTGTCTTGAGTCTATCAAGGGGTGCTTCAAGTTTTAAAAAGGTTGAGAACTGCTGGACTAAAGCCTTCTCTGGAAGGTGTCAAGTGTGGGAGGTGGCATTCAAGCTCCACTGACATCAGAGGGTGGTCTATGGCTGGCTGACTTAGTGATTAACATGGGTCAGGCCCCTGCCTTGTTCCCTCTGCTCTACCTGAATCCCTTCACTGCCCCTTGTGCCCCCTTGAGAACATCCCCTCTAAGAGAGAGGAGAGCACGTTGCTCTTTACCACTTGTGTGCCACTGTCAGTCCATGGCCCTCTCTGTCACAAGCATTGTGTTCCTGTCTTTATGTGCTGCCAGATAGGATTGGACTCTTTTGGTCCTTCTCCCTCCCCCTCAGTTCAGTTGTGGGGCTGTGGCTGAGCACAGCTGGCAGCCGCTAACATTATTGTGTTAAGCCCTGCTGCATAGAGGCATATCAGCTCTTCGTGCTCAGCCTCTGCTCGCACTCGCCTTAAAAGGGTCAGTTCTGCAGCAGGGCCAAGGCAGCCCAGCAGACATGAACTTGGGAGGCAGCGTGAGCCTCACGCAGGGGAGCAAATCCTGAGTCCCACCCAGTGGTTCTAGAAGAATCAAGCCTTAAAGCACATCTGGTTCCCTGCGTCACTTACCTGCACCCTTCCACCCTGGGGTGAGTTGTGGCATGCATGAGCTTGTGGGAATTGCTCTGTTTTTGGGGGAGAGAGATCTGCAAGCCAGGGGTGTGATATAAGACACTACAGGTTTAACTTTAAACAGGGAACAGCCTGCAACTCTGGCCTCAGATACTGGAATGGTGAAAGTCTGCATGCTGCCCTCCCTTGGATGGCATTGAAACTGCACCCCAGTGTGTCATAAGCCCTAGATTGCAAACAGTTGGTGGAGTTTCTCTTTTAGTGGGGAGGGAATGTAGTGGCATCAGGATGGAGAGGGAAGGAGGGGTCTTTCTCCCCTGATTCACACCTTCCTCCTGTCCTCCAAGGGGTGTCATTTTTCTAGTCCAGCTGCTGTATCCTCTCTGGGGTGCTGCCTGGGGGCTTGGCCGCCCAGCATTCTCCACGGCCTTGGGCTGCGCTCCCTCCCTGGGAGGCTGAAGGCAGCATTCCTTTCCCCACTTTGTCTTTGTCTTTGTCTGTCCCCTCTGCTTGGAATGCAGCCGCTTTTGTTGGCTGGCTTATGCATGGCCGCTGTGAGGAAGGGCTGTCTGATTATCAGCTGTGGGGGGACCAGCAGAGGGTGCCCCAAGACCCTGGATATAGTGGTATTTTCTTGTACTTCAGAGCCTGGAAAGTGACACTGAAATCTGTAAACAAAGCTTAAATGTGAACCCAAGTCCCAAACAGAGGATTGGGCCCCGTGTAAACAGCTAGCCTCAGCTGCGTGCTGTTATGTCTGTGGGGAAAGAGTGGGAGCTGGGGGGACTTACCCAAGGTCACCCAGCTGGCCAGTAGCAGAGCTGAGATTAGAACCCAGGGGTCCTGAGTCCAAGTGCTCAGACCACCACTGTGCTACCTGCTCTTTTACAGCAGAGCTGTCCTTCCTGAGGGTGCCCAGCCCTGCCAGCTTGGTTACACACCAGGTGCTCCAAACCCAAAGGAACTTTGTCCAGACTTAGCCATTCACATCACAGGTCAGAGGCAGGGGCTCAGAGCATCTTAGCTTTTCAGTGAATGTGCTTGGATCAGGCTCCAGTGCCACGCTGAGTGGCATCATGCTGCAGAGTGCCACAGTTTACCTGTCAGGTGTGACCAGATAGGCACTGTGCCCTGCTGTATGACAGCAAGTGGCATCTTGGGATGAATTAGGGAGGCAGTGCTTCCTCATGCAGAGGGGACCTGCTGGTACTGCAGGATAGAAGGGCTCAGTGGTCAATGGAGTTGCTGACTCTGGTGGGTGCCTCCCCCTTCCCACCACCTGCCTTACTGTAGGCAGTCGGAGAAATCTACAGGTCATCCCTTCTCTGAGGCGGATCCTGCATCCACCC
This sequence comes from Alligator mississippiensis, assembly GCF_030867095.1. Taxonomy (NCBI): domain Eukaryota; kingdom Metazoa; phylum Chordata; order Crocodylia; family Alligatoridae; genus Alligator; species Alligator mississippiensis. Next base: position 43,574,715 of record NC_081835.1, read on the forward strand.
TCCCTCCCCCAGCGCCTTGGGAAGGGGGGGCTGTAATCTGATCTCACTGTCTCCCTCTCTCTTTTCTCCCTTTCTGGCTGTCTTAGGCTCAGAGTCCAGTGCCTTAGCTCAGAGGAGCTCGAAAGCAATCATGAGCCACACACGCTTGCTGTTGTTGCTCTGCAGCCTGGCTGGGAGCACTTGGAGCAAGGCGGCCAGTACCAACCCGAGGCTCAAGCTCTCCTTCTCAGGTAAGTGGCATGTCCTGTCCCAGGCACTGCTCAGTCCTAGCTGGAGAACACAGAGGGGTGCAAGTCCCTTCCTGCTGTCGGTGTCCAGCCAAAGCTGGATCTCAAGATGTATCTGGTGCACACCTCCCTCACCCCTGGGAGGGGCAGTGGAGTGACCCCATATAGCACCTGGAATGCAGGCTCTGTCAGACATGCCTGGCGAGTTAATCAATCTGGGAAATGGTAATGAATTAACAAGGGGGGCAGCACACAGCCTGCAGGATGGCTTCTGCTCTCCGTCAAACTGGCCAAGATCTGCAGTCATGCTGGAAATCTAGAGCAGTGGGGACCATGATCAGACCTCACAAATCCAAAGCAAGCCAGTGGAACTGCACCACCGGTGAGAGCAAGAGCAAAATCCAGCCCAGTGCACAGCCAAGTTTTCAGTCTCTAGTCAGTAGTTTTGAGACAAAGTAGTGGAGATCTTTTTTGGAAATGAAACACTTCCTGGGACTCTTCTGTCCATGTAACTGGCATGGGGGCATGGTGGGCTGCCCAGCTCACCAGTGTCAGGGGTGCCTGTGGCATGGCTGTGCCCACCTGTGTAGTGTGTTTGCAGAATATGTACATTCACAGCCAGCACTTCCAGCCAGAGCCTTCTATAGCAAAGGGGAGTTGCCAAAGATGTGGCATTAGGGCTGGATTCCTATGAGCAATCTGGAGGCCAGATCTTTGGTTGGCATCAGTAGGCACATCTCACATCAGTGGAATTGCTCTTGTTGATGCCAGCTTGGTTTGTGTGCTTGGCTACAGTATATCCACATGCTCCTGGCCTGTATAACCCTCCCATAGGGGTTGGCAGCACTTCAGCATGAGCAGTGTCTGGTACCAGGAATGCTGTCCTTCTTGGGGTTATGGGCAAGACTGAAGCCAGCACAGCTGAGAGTGATGGGGGCAAGCATGCAGGGGTTTTGTCCCATGCTGAGATGCTTGTATGAGTGTGACAAGGAGGCGGGAAGCTTATTACAGCCACGCTGGGTCACTCAGTGTCATGCTGCATCCCTTGCCCTTGCTGTGAACCGTTGGGCCCTCTGCATGCTTCGTAAGATGCTGCAACCCCCTCCACCATCCGTGAGGAATAACACTGGTTTCAGTTGTGCGTCCAGCAGATTAATGCTGACAGCTTTGATCTGCAAGTACTTGAGCTCCCCAGCATGGAGGGTCCCTGCTCCAGAGCCAGGGGGCTGCAGCTTGATCAAATGCCCCATTGCATGTAGGGCTGGAATGTCCCATTCAGTGTGGATAGATGATGTTGCTGGTGCAGCAGCAGTCTTCCTCTTGGATAGTGGGGCTGAGCTAGTCCCTGGGGCCAGCTCAGGCCCCCATCCTGTTGCTCTGGTGGGACCTGATCTCTGACTAGGGAGACTCCCACACCCCAGGTGTGACCTTCTCCCAACAAGGCTGTGAGGGAATATCTTAAAGGAAAAGGGGGAGACTTAGCTTAGTGCACCAGCCCCATCCATGAAGGGGAGTTGGCTGAATTCAGGCAGGGGGTGGTGCTCACCTTGGGGGAGCCCACAGTCCCAATCCCGCTCCAATCAGAATGGCTCAATGGTTCCACACTGTGGATGACAAGCCTTTCCAGGGGCTGGCAGCCTCTGCTAAGCAGTAATTGTTTTTTCTTTCTGTTCCCCCCTCACCACTGGAGCCTTAGGGCAGGTGGGAGCGTGGGGGACTTTCCCTCCACTTCCACTGTCTAGAGCCGGCAGCCGGCACCTTTTAGGAGCAGAAACAAAGGAGACTTCACAGTGGTGATTCTGTGGAATTACTGGCAGGTGCCCTGGCCCGGGCAAGCTCTTCCCATAGAGCCTCCTGCTTTCTAGCCAACACCTAACCCTGGTGCTGTGAGGACTCAGGCCCAGAACTGCACAGGCCGAGTCTTGCCCAGCACAGTGCTGCTGTGAATCCCCTGGCAGTCCAGAGTGGAGTCATCTTCAGCAGTGCTCTTGTGGTGAATAGGAGGTGGGAGGTAAGCAACAGAGGCTTGTGCCTGTTGCTTCTGGACCAAGCTTAGAGCAGCCGGTAGGAGGGGGAAGGAATCCTGAATGGGGTGATGGAGGCCTCAAAGCTGCTCTAACTCCCACCCTGGCAGTAGCATCCCCCCAAGAGATAACGTAGCTGTGCTGAATATAAGCAGTGTCCACGTCCATGTACTTTCCCTCCCCAGGCAGGGGGCCTGCTAAGAGCACTGTTGTATACCCATGATGTCCCAGTTGCCTTGGGGCACCCCCATGGAGCCCAGGTTGGTTCTGCTCCTTGTTAGCCCCAGTGTGGCATGAAGGGTGGGAGCGCAGCCCCAAGTCAGGGGGACCCTTTCTGCCCCTGGCCTACCTGCAGAAGTGATCAGAGGGAGCTGCAGAGGCAGCACTGCCTGGATCTCTGCTGGGCATTTACCCTTTGCACCAACAAGTCCATCACTGTGACCAGCCTGAAACTCATTGAGGAAGGGGGAGTCCCTGCCTCTTGGTTGATTTCCAGTAGAGTTGCTAGGCAACAGCATCAGGTTGCCTGGTTACCGCACGTGATACCACTCCTTAAATATTCAGTCAAGTTCTTCAGCCAGGCATCAGGTCAGCCTGAACAAAAGGGAAAGGGCACCAAGAAGATGAGCTCCCTGCTGTGCCAGAGCCAGGCTCCCCAGCAGAGGGCACTGCAAGGCGTGGGCCAGAAGTTACTCCCCACCCTGCACCATCTCGACTCCGTTGACTCCAATTCCTGCATCTGCTGCATTGAATTTTGTACTTTGTTCTCCCAGAGCAGCTTTGTGCCCTCCCTGCAGAGGTCAGTGCGGGCTGAGCAGCAGCATCCTGCTCCCAGGGATCCAGTGGCTGTAGGTCTCTGCCCACCCAAGCCCACAGGCTTGTGTGTGGAGAGTGAAATATGGTAACCATGGGGGCTGTACTGGGCTGGGTCATGCTGTGGATGGCTGCAGGTTCCTCCATGGTGCTTGGGTCCATGTGGTAGGAACCAGGCACTGGCCCCTCTCCCAGCCATGTTAGGTAAGGTGGTCCCTGTCCATGCAGCAAGAAAGAAGCAGATGGGGATGGGCCCTCCGTGTCTGAATAGTGAGCTGTGTGTTGAGCCATATGGTCAATGCCAGAGACCAGCCTTTGCCCAGCCCCTGTGGGGAGTGTGGAAACCAGCCAGGCTGGGGATGCTCCTGCTGTCCCCTTTCCAAACTGTTGGTGACTGGAGGAAGGGGCCTCTGAAGCACAGCGTTTTTAACCTGCCTGCTCTGCTTCACCTGGAGTGTCACAGTTGTAGCGGGACAGTTGATTCCTGGGAGCGGGAGGACCCTGCTGCTCACTCTGTGGGATGGAGGGAAGACTTGTAAGGCACTGGGTAATAGACCCGGCCTCTCCCTGCACTTGCTTGGACCTGCCTTTCTCAGCACTTGATGGCATCCCTGAGGGGGTGATGGTGCATGGAATGTGCACAGATATGTGTAAGAACACACAATTGCCTGTGCAGGTACATGGTAACCCAGGATCACAAATGTGCACACAAGATGCACAAACCTTGCAGTGTCTCTGGCTCCTCAGCTCCTGGCCTGGCTCCTTCCTGATGTTGCTTTGTTGCTGCTCTGTGCCCAGGGTTCTGCAAAGGCATGTTAGGGGCAGGAGGGTGGCACCTGAGTAGGGTGGGGAGGGCACAGAGAGCAGGGAGCTGGCCTGGCTCTGGCCCCAGAGCCATGCCGGGCTGCCTTGTCCCACAGCCATGGTGCACCACCCCAGCCAGCAGCTCATTAGTGGGCAGTTTGCTTCCCTGCGAGCGGCTTTCTTTAGCCTCTTCACAATAGTCCATTTGTTCCCACTGCTGTGAGCAGATTAGCCTTTGCGGGCAGAGAAAGGGCCCTTTTTCCCTCAAGCTGCCTCTTGCGCTGAGAGATTAATGTTGAGTTGTGGCAGGGGCTGCTAACCTGCTAAAGCTGGTGGGATGGCTTTGGGGGAGGGGAGGAGAGAGGAGGGGGAGCCTCTGGGTTGAAGTAAGCCAGGACTGGGCAGCCAGCTGGTCTGAGTGGTAGCACTGGGACTGCATGTGCTGGGCTGCCCAGTGTACTCCATCATGGGGACTGTGCCCTGCAGGTGCATTTGCAGGTAGTGGGTACTTGAACCCTACAGAAAGTCTCTACTCTTATTTCCAAAGAGAAGGAAGAGCACATGATATATGGGGAGATGGCTGATCCCATCAAAGCCCCAAACCTTAGGCAGAACAGCAGCTCCAACAGCCACTCACGTTCTTGTTTCTGTAGGGAGCGGTCCTGTATAGGCCTACAGCACAGGACTGGGAGTCAGGGCCTAGGGTTTCTCCACTTTTGGCTCTGGAAGGGAAGCAGGGAATGGTAGGGGAGATTCCAGAGAGAAAGTCAAGGCCTAGCGGGGCTGGCCTGTGCCAGAGCCCAGGCATCCCCTGCAGAGTTCATAAAGGGGCAGAGCAAAGCTTACCACAGAGCCACCGCTTCCACTTCAGCTCTCGTTTCTCCCTCCAGAGTTAAAGGCTCGCCACGGGCTGCGCACCCAGGAGCTGGAACATTCCTGCTGCTACGACACGCTGCTCTTGGATGAGGAACGTGGCCGCCTCTTTGTAGGAGGCAAGAACCACCTGGCGTCCCTGAGTCTGGACAACATCAGCAAGCAAGACAAGAAGGTAACAGCCCGGCTCCTGCCTCATGGGGTCAGCATGGGAGGTCAGCATCTCAACCAGGGGTGCCCCCAACCTTGACCCACAGCATCCTGCCATCCCAGCCCAAAACTCTGCCAGTGCCCCCTCCATCCCAGCCTGCAGCCCCTGAGTTCCTCCTCAGATGATGTTGCCTGAAGTGAGGGAAGGAGACTTGGGGATCTGGATGTCAGTTACCAAGCACCAACCTGAGGCCCACCAAACTTGGGTCAAAGTCCTTTGCCCCTGGGGCAGCAGGCTTCAGAGTTTCTCTCAGGACACCTCTTGATTGTGCAAGGCCTCAGCTGCACTGCATGAGACCTAACTGCAAAAAAAGCCACCAGCTATGCCTCTCTGGGAAGGGGCCTGGATGCAGCTCAGCTGTGTGCCAGCACACCCCAGGCTGCCGTGAATGGGGTGCCCATGCCCGGGGTCCAGGGGAGGGAGCTACCCTGGTCCAGCTGGGCTTGGGATGCAGCATCCACTATGGGTCGGGTAGAAGCGGCAGCTGATTTCTCCCCCAGCTCCTTTCAACCAGGACATTCATTAAAGGCAGTTTCCTGGGGGAGTTGGCAGGGAGCAGGAAGAGGAGGAGGCTGGAATGCTAGGAATGTCGCCTCCCAAGGAATCACCACTCCCTTGCCCCTCCCTGTTCAAGGGTGCCTAATCCCCCAGTCTGCCATCTCAAGCGCAGTAGGGACCCATGTAGATCTGGATTGAGGGAGACTGGCTGGGCTGAGGAAGAGGCCAGGGCCAGAATGGCCAAGGGCTGTGGAACAAGATCGAGTAGCACTGTGTTGGGAAGCATGTCCAGTGCCTACCCATGTTTACTTAAAGGTCAAAAATATAACCATAGGCTGTTGCTCCCCTGAACTTACCTACTGTCTCCACAGATATACTGGCCAGCACCTGTGGAGTGGAGGGAGGAGTGCAACTGGGCTGGCAAAGACATCAATGTAAGTGCCTGGTTGGGCTAAGACAGTGGGAGGGCTGGAGGATAATGCAGACTTCACACTTTACTAAGAAGGTCTCTGGGACCCAGATCCCTGTTTTGGCTGTGCCAGGCTTTGGGATGAGTCCAGCCCCTTCAGCCCTTTGGAGAATCTTTCCAGCCATTCCCTGGCAGCTACAGTGAATACCCCAGGCCCTTACCAGCCAGTGTGAGCTCTGTATCCTGGTGATGGAACTGCTGGAAGGACGTAATGCCAGGTACCATGCCCTAGATGCCAACCTATCCTGCCAGCCTGGCATTCAAGCAGAGCTTCCCAGCATTTGTCCCTAGGGACAGCCACAGTGAGCATCAATGGGGGTTCTGCCATTGACCCCAGTTTGGTGATCTGAGGGTGGTACCTCCTGTTTGCCCTTGGATACATAGGATGGAGCTGGTCCTGTGCCCCTGGGAGGGTGTAGGGCCTCTTGGAGCATGGAAGAGATCGCACAGAAGGGCTGGGTGCTGCTGAGCTTTGCCACATCACAGGTCAAACAATGTGGTGCTGTTGTGAGGAGTGTCTCCTGGAATCATGCCTGATGGTAGACCCCAAAGTCCCTCCCTTAGGGTCCATTCCACAGGGGAGTCCAGCACCCCCTCAGTTGGCATTGTCCTTAGGGTTGCCCTGCAGGGCTAAGCCCAGTGAGTACACTCTGACCTCCTGAAGGGGCCTTCTTCCTTCTCCTGGAACAACACCCCCCTACACACACACACACGCTGAGGAGAAGCAGGGCAGGGGTATTTCCCATCAGCCTGTCCCTTCCTAGTGACCAGACCGGTTGAGGCAGTCTGGCACCCCACCTGTCCAAGCCCACTTGCTGACCTCCTGGGAGATCAGTGAAGCTGGGGTAGGGAGGAAGCCCCAGGATGTGGTGAGATCTGCTCTGGAGAAAGGCAGGGACTGGGAGGGAGTTCTGACCTGGGCAGCAATGCAGGGTGATAGCAGGAGCTAGAGATGCAGCATCATGGGGGGCAGTGCCTCTTTTGTTCAGCTGTGGACCCCTCCTGTGGGCAAGATGATCACAGCTGCTCCTTTGGCATTGACCTGTTAAGAGCAGTTGTTGGGGGGCAGTGGGACTGGAGTGAGCTGCTGCTGTGGATAAGGATCCACAGGAGACTGTTTGCTCCTTTCCTGCTGTAGGGCTGGGCCACATCTAGATCAGACCTGGACAAGACTGAGGCTAAAGGAGGAGTTTGTCTCTAGGATCTCCCCGATCCAGAGGGCTGGTGGGGAGACAGTGAGGGGTTTGCCCATGATCTCAATGGAGACAGTTGGTTTTGGGGGAGAGGTGCCCAGCAGACCTTTCTTTGAGTTTTAACCCTTTCTGCCCTGCTGTGGTGGCAGCCTGGGCCCTGTTCCATCCCACTGCGGAACTAGTTGTCCTCAGCCCCCAACCATCTTGGCTCGCTACCCTCAGAATCAAAGAATGATAGAGAAGTCAGGGCAGAAGGGATGTCTAGGTCACCTAGTCCAACCCCCTGCCTGAGGCAGGATCATCCCTATCCAAACCATCCCACACAATTCCTATCCAAACCATCCCACACAGTTCCTATCCAAACCATCCCACACAGTTCCTTGTCCAACCTATTACTAAACTATACAATCAACCCTGCCATACAACTACAAGGCACAGCACTCTAATCTGGCATAGATTAAGCAGGGCACAATGGTGGTCAGAGTCCTGCTGCCTTAAGGGTTGTTAAAATTCAGTCGAGAGACCCAAGGAAGAGGGCCGTGCCCTACCCACCCCAATCCCCCTGCTACAGAGGTAGGCAAAACCCCCACAGTCCATACCAGTTTGACCCCAAGATAAAATCCCTTCCTGATTCCAGATAAAGTGATTGGCCAGAACCTGAGCAGAAGGGCAAGACCCTCTAGCCCAGAACCTCTGGGTTGAAGTCCCAGCACCAGCAGTGGCACACCCCAGTCAAATTGCCCAACATCGGCTGCAGCAACAGCCAGTGCCTCTGAGGAAAGGGAAAAAAAACCCTGGCACCTATAGCAAGAGGAGGGAGAAAAATAATCCTTCCTAGCTCCAGCAAAGTCCAGAAGCATTGGAAAAACCAAACACACTCCATTCTGCTCTGCAGCCTGGGGACACCAAGCATAACTCCACACATCACACCATCTTACTGGACAGTCAGGCCCCCCCACACTTTCTGTATCCCTTCCATAATCTTATCCTAGCTCCTTTAAATATCTTTTGCCACTAAGCCAGTTGTGGAACTCTGCTTCATTTTTCTGGTGCTGGAATATGGTCATCTCCAATATCTACCTGCCATAGGATTCAGCCCTTTTTTCATTATCTCCCAGCAACCCATGTGACATGGGGGGCTCTTGGGCTTCTAACTGTTACTCTTAGCAGAGCACTCCAGGCATAGTTGCTTCTAGATCATCCTTAACCCAGGGTTTTTCAACTTTTTTTAATAAGTGTACTCCCAATGGCCAGATGCGGAGCAGGGTGGGGGGTGGGGGAGGTGGTGCATGGCCAGATAAAGAGAGGATGCAGGATGGTGGGTGGCAGCAGTGGCCGCATGTGAGCTTCCCTCCTGTGTCCAGCAAGCCAGGCAGTGCCTGTGCGGCCCGCAGAGAGGCACTGCTGCCATGGCCTCCACCCACGGCCCTGCTCCTGGGAGGCAGTGATGCGGGGTGGTGGGTGGTGACACTCCATCCCCGCCTGCCAGTGTATACCTCCTAGGGCCTTCCCAAGTACCCCCGGGGGTACACATACCCCCGGTTGACAACCTCTGTGCTTAACCAATGCTTATCCAGCCTCTTCTTGAAAACCTCCAGTGATGCAGGCTCCACAGCCTCTCTAGGAAGTCTGTTTCAACGGTGCTGAAACCTCTTGGCTGTGGGTCATATGAAGCCTGCAGAGCCTTGAAATCTGGCCTGGGGTTCCCCATGGGTCAGGAACTCTAGCAGCAGGAAAGCAGTGGTAGTACTGTCACCCCACCCATTGCCAAAATCCCAAGCCCTGTTGGCCAGGTCAGAGTCAGGCCACCAGCCTCCCTCCCATAGGCCCAGATCAGGGCACAGCCACACCTCCCTCCTCCCCTCCCTCCTGCAGGGCTGGAGCATGCCCTCTTCCTCCTCCAGGCTAGGTTGGGGCCAGGGCACGCCCCCTTACTCCCATGAGGTCAGGTCAGCCTGCACCCCTGCCTAGCCAAATCTCTTTCCTTGTGCAGCTGGATGGGGGCCTGGTTACCCCCCCCCACACACACACACGTAGCTGAATTAGGGTCTGCTGTGCCTGCCCTGGACACCAGATTATGTCTACCAGCCAGATCAGGCCCACAGAGGGATTGGGCACTGCCCATCTGGCCCTCCAGATAAAATGTTTGAGCGCCACTGGTCTATTTAGAACAGTGAAGAAGTTCTTCCATGTATTCAATCTAAACCTACTTTGCTGCAACTTCAAGCGATTTCCTGCTCTCTATAGCAAGAGAGAAAAGGTGCTCTCCCTCTTTGTGGCAGCCCTTCAGATATCTGAAGGCTGCAATCTTGTCCCCTCTTAATTGTCTTTTCTACAAGCTGAGCTCACACCTCTGATCGGTACCGGAGCATGGCTTCCAAGCAAACCCATTGCCTTTGAAACCCTTGACCATCCCCTCACTGTGGGAGGGGATTGTGGGGCTTCAGGCCTGACACCACAGAGCCCCTTCCTACCCTCTTTTCCTTTCATAAATCAAGCAGCCTGGACTGGCTCAGAGACAAGGGGTGATTGTTTGCTTTGAAAGGGGGAGTGCTCAGCCGGTTTGCTTTGGGAGGGAGAGGTCTTTATGAGCAGATGTGCTGAACCTCATCCATCCAGGGAAGGCGGTAAGTCAGGGGCTTCCCTGACCACCCCCTCCCACACCTATCACAGGTGCAAGGCTCATACTCCCTACATTGTTTTGTTGGCATGAGTCCCAAACCCAGTGCATTCTGGGACATCTGCGGCATGTGGGCAGGAGAGAAGCTCTCTGGGTGGATAGCATGGGGGCTGAGCTGACTGAGCAGGTGATGGTGAAAGGAATTGGCATGTTGGCAACAACTCTGTGGTTGCAACAGGCCCAGCCTCCTGTGCTGAACCCCCAGGTACCCCTGGCCAGCAGACTCTGTCCCATGGCTACTCAGCTGAGTCACCTGGTCCTCAAGCCCTGAGCCAAGGCATGCTGTTGCTGGCCCAGGCAAGGTGTGTCTGCCTATGTCGGGCTCTTCAGCCCTGCCCATGGCCTGAGAAAAGCTGCTTAGGCTCTCAGTATGAGGACTAGGTTCCCTGTGACCCCGAAGTGGCCTGGGCATGAGCTTGGCAGGGGACATGCTTCTCCCTGCCAAGGGCTGTCTGTGTGGCGGTGGCACCTCACAGGGATGAGACTTCCCCCAAGGCAAGCAGGCTGAGGCTCCCCTGCACAGACTGAATTGAAAGAGCACTGCCTCAGCATGAGGGCCATGGAGCTGTGTATCTGCCTCCTGGGAACTGAGGACAATAGGACAGACAGAAGGCGTGTTGGGCCTGGGAGGAATTGTCCATTAACCCTATTAAAATCCAAAGAATTCATGATCTGATAGAAAAAGAGTGACCCAGACTCCTTAAGGCCAGGATGGATGGATGGACCTGGGGTGATCTTAGACAAGTCACTGCCCCTCTCTGGACCTGTTTCTCCCTCTGTATGTTGGTGATCATTCTCTCTCTGCGGTGGCTACTAGCCAGAGAAAGGTGCTCACATGTGGTAGTGGAGGCCAACATTTGTAAGTGGGATTTGCTGTGGTTTGGTGCCCCTGGTTCCATAGGGCCTGTGGTCATGGCACCATGTGTGCTTCTGAGCTGCTGTTATGTCATAGTACAGCATCATGGAGCTGGGACTGCAGCTAATCACACAAATCTCAGCTCCAGCCGAAATCAAGACCCCGTGGGTGCTGTTCAGACAGAAAATGAGAGACAGCTCCTCCCCTGAGGAGCTCATGGCCTAAACAGAAAAGGCAGATGAAGGGTGGGTTGAAGCCTAGTTTGACAATGGGGAAACTGAGGCACAGGGAGATGAAGTGACTTGACCACTGTCGCCCAGCAGGTCAGTGGCAGAGCCAGGATTAGAATCTAGCTCCCTTTGTCTGTCCCAGCCCAGTGCTCAAACCCTCAATGGGGTCCCCAACTCTGCCCCAGACTCAGTTGAGTGCTACTGGAAAAGCAGCTCTGGATTGCGAGGTCCCAGGGGACATGGAACAAGCAGCAGGAGTGACTTGGATCAGGCAAAACTGAGGGCCAGCACAATTGGCCCCACTTGCTACTCTGTTTCCATCTGGCTTCCTTCTGGCAGTGCTGAGCCTGGCTCAGCCATCAGGGCGAAAGGGCATCTAAACAACCAGCTCAGGCCTGTTTATCTTTCTGGGAGGCTTAGCAGGGTGATGACAATCCCTGACAGCCCTGGGACCTCTGTTTATTCAACAGTTCTGCTTGGGTAAGCCATGGGTTGGAGATTCGGCCCCTAGCTACACAGCCCAGGAGGGATCAACAGATAGAAAGGAGGGATCCCACCTCCTCCCCCTGTCCCATCCCACTGGTGTTGGCCAGTGCCCTGCAGGGACTCCCCAGGGATTCCAGCTTCTGTCCTTGTCTGGTGACTTGGCCTGATCTAGGTGGGTATCTCTGTCTCCCAATCTTGGCCCCCTTCCAGCTGTGCTAGCTCCCCTCTCACACAGGCTGTCAGTGTCCCTCATTTCTGACCCACAGCCCCTGCCTGTCACAGCCCTGAGCCCCTCCCAGTCAAAACTTGGTTTCCTACCTGCCAGTGGTAGCTGTAGTGCAGGATTTGTTTTGCAAGAGAGATGCACAGTGGCTGTGTAGCTGCAGCCAGCTTCTGATTTCAAGAGAGTAGCTGACCCCATAAGTTTTGAAACCCCTCCAACAGCCTTGCATTGTGGTTTGGTGGGTTTGCCAAGCTTTGGTGGTGAGGAGCCTAAAGCTGGGATAACAGGGGGCTGCAAGTCAGGCTGGAGGACACTGGCAGAGCTGGGGAAAGGAGGCCTCTGGATAGCAACATCAGGTCAGGTAACTGCTGGTGGAACTGTTTCAGGGGTTTGCCCAGCCATTCCCTCTTCTTGTTAACAGTGCTCACTTGTCATGAGAGCTAGAGGTCTCACTCTTAGCAGCACAAGGATCTCTAAGCAACCCTTGGGCAGGGTGTCCTGCAGGGTCCAGCCCTGACCATGCCCCTGACATATCAATGAGCTGCCTGCAGCCATCCTTGCAAGAGCTATGAGGTGGCAGCAACAGCTAAGACTGGGTCTGTTTGCATTGACCCAGCCCAGCCCACAGCTGGCTCACTTCCACTCCCCATTACCATTCTCTATTAACAGGCAGGCAAAAAAGACAGTGGGGCCCCAGGGGTTGGGAATGCAGCCGAGTGTCCAATGCCTCCAGGGACATTGTCATCACTCTTAGATTCTTCTTCTTCTCTGAACCAAAACACTGACTAACACGTGCTGTGGCCAGCGCCTCCTGGTAATGGCTATTCCAGATGGGTAGGTGCCTGCCGCCCACAAGGCATGAAGCTGAGGTGACTCAGGGGGAGGATGCAAACAATATTGCCCACAGCATGGATGCAGTGAGTCAGCACAGCAGGAGTGTTCACTCCAGCTGGGGGGAGGCTCCCAGGTTCTCCAGCCCCTGTTGCTCCCATCATGGAGTGCTGCAGAAGGCTGGATGGGAGCACTGGCTCTATGGGGCTCCCAGCAGAGTGCTATTTCTACAAGGTGGAGACTCCTCCTTTCAATATCTTCAGAGAAGTTAGGGGAAAAGAGTGAACGTGAAGTCCTGAGACCTGGAATGGGCTCTGGGGGTGGCCCTGGAAAGAAAAGAAACAGATTTTATTGCTCAGGCTGCCCTGGCCTGTGGGGGCCTCAGACCCTGGGCTATTCCTCACTGGGGCTCATCCCAGCTCACACCTGTGGCACCCCCTGTTGAACTAGGATACATCACTGAGATAAGGGCTGGGAATGGGATAGGGGACTGAAGGCGCTGGCATAAGCAGAACGGCCCAACTGCCTGGCAGGATTTGGCCTTTCATGGACAATTTCTGGGCCCTCTATGACATACAGCACCCTATGGCTCTGTTTGCTGGTTCATTAGCTCCCACAACACAACTACAGGGGCTGCTTCCTTCTTTGGGGCAACACAAGCTCCAGCCCTCCAACTGATGGAACCCTGGGGGTAGAGGGGCTCAGACCAGAGCCTGCCCCACATCCCAGCTCCCCTGCACCTTGGTGCAAAGCAGGAGGCAGATAAGGTGCTGGGGAGCCTCCAAGCCACCTGTCTCCTTGACAGAAGCCATGAGCCAGTGGACTGGTCCCCTGGGGGCTGCTATCAGGGAAAGTGGGGGCGGTGCAGCCCCCGTCCCATATTTCCTGCCCATTAATCAAGGGAGTGATGTGGAAGCCACAGCTCTGCAGGCTGAGCTATTTCAGACATTTCAAATATTAGTAGGTCTTAATGGGCTAGATGGAGCCATCTATCAGCCAGGCGGACAGACACAAGCTCCCAGCTGCCCGGAGCAGGTTGGGGGCAGGGGGAGGGGGTGGGGAGAGGCTGAGGCACAGAGCTGGTCTCACCCGAGAATGCGCTTGTCTATGGGGGCTTGTGTCTGGGTCCATGAGGGGTGCCCCCCGCAGCACCTCCTGCTGGGAGAGGCTGGGGCTGGAGTAACCAGGGCTCCCCACAGCCAGTGCCACATAAGACTTTTGAACAATTGAAAGGGTTTGGAACTGATCTGGCTAATTTGACTTGGTATGTGAAAAATTTTCCAAAAAAAGAAAAAAAAAGGTGCCAGTGTTCCTAGGAACTTTCTTTGGTACCAGCACAAGCCCCATCCCCCGCAGATGGCAAGGGTGGATCCCAGACCTGGGACCTTATGTTCCCAGTGCCAGGAAAGAAGGACAGGGCATCTGTCTGGAGCCTCATCCTCAGCTATCCAGCCTGAAGCTAGCAGGAAGGTGGGGGGAATTCAGAGCAAAATTAAGTCCTCCAATAGCAGTAGGAAAGACAGAGACCCCACCACTCCCACCTCCATCCTGTCCCTTGTAACCTGACCCCCACCTCCATCCTGTCCCCTGCACCTCCTCAAGAGCTTGAGCTGCTGTTCCAGCCCCAGTGAGCTCTCACCACACAGCCAAGCCTGTCAGCAGGGCTCCCACGTGCTCTGGCATCCCAGCAATGTCCGTGCCAGAGCCCAAGCTCTGGGAAAGCACTTACCCAGCAATGCCAGCCCACGCAGGGCAGGGAAGGGCCCCTGAGACCAGCCACCTGCCAGGCCTTGCATGGTAAGGGATCCCATTCCCCCCACACCATTTCACTGCCTCCTGGTCCCAACAGTCCCATGAGATGATAGCATCTGAAGGGGCTGCAGACAGTCTGACAGTGCCCAGACAAAAGTGGGGAAAGCTGTCTCTTCCTTAAGGCCCCTCAGTTCAGACCCACAGCTCCCTGCCCTTCCCCATCCCTGGGTATGGTCCTCGACTGTGATAGTCACTGTGTGGATAGGCCCCCACAGCATCCTGCTCAGTGTCACAGTTCCTCTTATTGGGCTGTTGAGCCCACCTGGGGCTAGACCCCCCACAGGAGGTGGGCACTGAAGCAAACCAGTCTCTGCCTGGTTTGTGCCATCAGAGGTGTTGAGGAGAGGAGCCACAGCAGGTGGGAGTGGAGAGTGTGCCCTGCTGTCCAGCTCTGTGTACTCTCTGTCCTCTTGTTTTGCAGGCTGAGTGCATGAATTTCATCAAGATCCTGCATCTCTACAACCGCACTCATCTGTATGCCTGTGGCACGGGCGCCTTCCATCCCACCTGTGCCTTTGTGGAAGTGGGGCAGCGCATGGAGGTGAGGGCCAGCAGATACTGACTGACACAGTATCTGCCTATGCAGGGGAATGTCATGGGCCAAACACCAGGGCCCAGGCATTCCCAACCCTCCACCCCACCCGCCCAGCTGCAAGCCTGCAGGACATACTGGGACTTTCTCTGCCCTGGGACTCAGGAGGGTCCTGTGAGCTGCTCAGCCCTGCCAGCACCACGTTCCCCCCCCACCCCTCCCTGCACACACACACACTCATATTCTTTTTCCTCCTTCCCAGGACCCTGTCTTTAAACTGGACCCTGCGGCCACAGAGGATGGCAAAGGGAAGAGCCCCTATGACCCCCGGCATGTGGCCGCCTCAGTGCTCGTGGGTATGGAGACAGGGCTGGAAACCATTGCACAGAGGCTCCACATCACCAGCCTTTGGAGAGTCCCTGTTCCACCCCCCTTCCCTACATTGCCCCCTGCTGAGAGAGCTGGGGGGGGGCACAGGGTACAGCTGTTTCATGCCCACTGTAGGATGCCTGGAGCATAATGCCTAGAGTTCACCAAGAGAGAGCAAAAAGCCCAGTCCTGTGTGTCACTTTCCTGGGACTGTCCTAGTCAAGGAACTAAAGTCCCTGAGCTCACTCAAAGGCCAAGGCTGGAGAGGGATGGGGATCAGACACTGTGCCCGGTGAGGGGTCCACCTGTGCAGCTAGTGCTTTCCTGGAACTTAAGATCATTGCCACCCACAGCCTCAAGGCCTTGCTTCTGGCTCTAGAACTGATTTTCCAGGGATTTGCTTCTGCTTCTTTCCCTAGGGGGCACCTTGTACATCACTCTGGGTGCCTATACATGTGCACTGAGGCTGCTCTGACACACTGTAATTATAGCACATCAGAGCAGACTCACTTAATGAAGTCTGCTGGAGCATGGTAATTACCACGCTGCAGCAAACTCCAGCGTCGCATGTATCAGTGTCCCCACACTGAAAAATGGCAGTGGGGTCGCTTTAACTAAAGCTCCCCCACCTCCATTTTTCAGCGCAGGGAGGCTAATACACATGATGCTCCAAGTGCTTTAATTAATTAAAGTGTCCCCCCCCACTCCTTTAGCACATCTATAAAAGCCCTCTAATGTCAAAGGGGAGGGTGGAGTGAGGGAGTGGGCCTGTGGGCAATATTGAGGTTCCTTGGCTGACTTGGGGCAGGACATCTGGACTTCCCCCATGCCTGGGAGTTAGGGGAGGGTGGAGGCAGACTGCCTGGGTAATGCTCATCCCTCTGTCCTGTCCCAGGTGAGGAGCTGTACTCTGGGGTGGCCACTGACCTGATGGGCCGTGACTTCACCATCTTCCGCAGCCTGGGCCCACGCCCGTCCATCCGCACTGAGCAGCATGACTCCCGCTGGCTCAACGGTAAATGCTGAGGGCAGGGAGAGCTGCCCAGTTCTGCCCCTGCCCAGGGGGAAGGGCAGGATGAGTGGGGGTGAGTAGGGAGTGATGAAAGTTCAGTGGCTTAGGGTCTACTGGGAACACCAGTCTGCTGCTGCTGTGGGGTGCAGTGTACTGTGCACAGGACCTGGGCTCGGGAGGCCTTGTCATGGGTGGTGGCAGGAGGAAGATGAGTTCAGCTGCCTCAGCCTGGTGGCCACTGCAACCTGTTACTGAATCAGCATGTTTTCCCAGGAGTCTGATCTACCCTGCCCTAGGCCTGGTGCTGTGTGAGTGTTATAGACCCTGGACAAGTCAGAGTTAGGCTCTGAGTGCCTGTCAGTCTCTGTAGGTGATTTCCAAATCACAGCTTTGGAAGGTGGGGGGTGCCCACATCTACAGTAGCAGTGGCTGTGGGTCAGAAGTGAGGGATGCTGGCAGAGCTGGCTGTGGGGAGCCAAGACTGGAAAAGCAGGAGACTATGGCTCAGGATTGAGGGGCTGCAACAGGGTGCATGGAGACACTTGCTCAACACATATCTGTGTGGCTTTAGATAATAAACCTGTCCTCCTGCAAGGGCCTCACTGCCCCTGAGGGAGGCTTGTTCTAGCATGACAAGCTCCAAGAGTGGAGCAGAGCCCTTGCCCCCAGCATTGCCTTATCTTCCCCTCAGAGCCTCATCCCCTAGGAGTTGCTCCCTGAGCTGTACTTCACTTCAAAGAGCTCCTCACATGGCTGCAGGGCATAAGCTGCCCTTGGGCTCTGCCCAGATCCTGCTCTGTCTTTCTGCCCTGCAGGATGACACCATTGCCTGGAAACGGGCCTTGTTGAAGAGCAGCAGTGTCTCCTGAGAGCATGGGGCTGAGGCAGGAACCTCTCACCCCAGGACTTCACTGACCAGGATTACTTGAGAGCACCAAAGAAGCCCATGGTGCTGTCTGAGCTGGTTACTGGGTTCAATGGGCGGCATCCCACAGCCTCAGCTCTGTACGGTCAGGCAAAATGACCAGAGTGGGCCCAGCTACCCTCATGAGATGAAGGCATGAGCAAGGAGAGTGGTTTAACCACCACTGGTCAAGGGTGCTGGTCGTTTGGGGAAGTGGTTGACCTCTACCCAGGAGAGACCAGGGCTGAAACAGTCGGAGGCTGCAGGTCCAAACTGAGGGGCATTGGCAGGACTGTGTGGCAGAAGGCAACCTGGAGTTGGGGGGATATAGCATTGGCTTGCTAGTTGTGCTGAGAAGCACCACCTGTCTACACAGGTCCTGTTATCCTTTATCTCTGACTGGCTCTTGGGGCTGTGCTGTTAAATCCATCATGGCAGTCTGTGGGTTTGTGCTACCATCTAGTGGAGCAAGTGTGTGGGGCACCCTCTGCACCAGCTCAGAGCTGGCTGTAGTCAGGACTGGGGGGCTTTTTAAAAACTGCAGTTTATACTCTGAAATGCAACCTGAGGGAGCAAAGCAATTCATACATCCAGGTCAAATGTGGCAATTGTTTTAGTAAAAAATTTAAAAAGAATTTTGCAAGAATTGAAACGATCTGATTTTTCTTTTTAAAATGTTTTAAGACCAATCAGCTCATTTGACTTAAGTGAAACAAAAGGGGAAAACCTGCATTTTGTTCAGTGCAAAATGCTGATATTCCTTCTTGAGTTTTTATATCAACCACCAAGCTGCAAACATGGAAATTCACCCAGTCAAGCTGTGGTGACATCTGCGGCATGGGCAGGGGGGTTATCCTGCAAGGCAGAGTGGCTCAGCTTCAGACAGCCATACAGTTTGCCATTGGCTTTCCTGCTCTGCCACTTTAAGGCCTCAGCTCCCTAACTGGTGACAAGTCATCCTTTTTGGTGGGGTAGGAGGAGCCCTGCTGCCTCATCCTAATCCTGCTTCTCCTTGTGAATGACTTGAGTCTGAAGTGATGAGTGATCAGGGGCCTTGGAAGCATTAGACTGAGGACTAGTTTGCACTTCTGAGAAAGCAGTAGGTGGAGAGAGAGTGGAGGGGGGCTGGGGTTCAGGACTCCTCGGTCCCATTCCTAGCTCTACCACTGATTCTTTATTCATCTTTTGACAAGTCACCCTTTACATCTCTCAGAGGGTGTGTTGTAATGCCCCATTGCTGGGCTGGCATGGCACTGAGCAGTTCACCTGCAGAGGGTACTGTAGAAGAGCTGAGCTCAGCCCATGTTCTCCTGTCTGGGCAGGGATCACACATGCCTGGCACCCACCTGACATGTCATGCCCTGTTCTGTCTTCCCAGAGCCCAAATTTGTGGATGTGTTCTGGATCCCTGAGAGTGAGAATCCTGATGATGACAAGATCTATTTCTTCTTCCGGGAGACAGCGGTGGAGAGGCAGCAGGGGCTGGGCAAGTCCAGCTTTGCCCGCATCGGCCAGATCTGCAGGGTGAGAGCTCCCCACCCCACTCAGGATCTTGGGGAAAGCTCCTGTCACCAAGTAGCTGGGGGGAAGGAGATGCTAAGATCTTCAATGCTGGGCCTGAGCTTGGGCTGGAGCCCAGCCTGGCACCTTGGCAGGACCTCTGCCAGCTGAGCCTGGGGGTCCCCCTAGGCTGTGCTTGCAAGCCACGTGTCAGGACCAGCTCATGCAGGGTTTCTTGTCCCTGACCAGTGGGGCCAGGCTGGAGGCAGCACAGTTCTGGAGGTAGGAGAGCAGCTGTCTCCCATCTTGCCCAGGATCCTGCCCAGCTTCCCCTGGGGTTCTGAGGTGATGGTGGGTGTTGTCCCTGTGTGCCAGGAGCCCCAGAGAGCAGCCATGTTGCTCCAGGGCAGAGGTAGAGTGTGACCTACAGCAGGGCTTGCTAGGGCATGACAGGCCTAGCAAGCCCTGCTGATCCTGACCCTTCCCATGAGCCCCCTGCCCCACCCTGGGAAATGCAAAGGGACTCTGCTCAGACCCTGCCCTTCTCCCCCCGACACAGAATGACATGGGCGGGCAGCGGAGCCTAGTGAACAAGTGGACAACATTCCTGAAGGCCCGGCTGGTGTGCTCTGTGCCAGGCAGTGATGGAGGCGACACCTACTTTGATGAGCTGCGTGAGTGCTGCTGGGACCTGTGAGCAGGAGGTGGTGCGGTGGAAGTTGAGCACTCTGGGCTTGGGCTGAGGGAACTGAGGAGATGGGGAGAGCCACTGAGTGTCCCAGGGGTGGAGGGAGTTTGGAGCTGCCACTGAATGCCTGGTGATGATGCCGGGGGGCGACAGAGGGTGGGGGTGGAAAATGTGGCCCAAGCCAATAGGTGACACAGGATGTGCTGTGCTGGGGCCAGTCAGCGATGTTGTCCATCCCTCCCTACCCACCCACAGGTGACGTCTTCCTGTTGCAGACCAAGGACAAGCGCAACCCCCTGCTTTATGCCGTCTTTTCCACTTCCAGGTACAGGATCAGGGAAGGCCTGCCCCACTCCCCCTGCAATATAGCCCCTTCTCCAGGAAGCACCGGGCAGTTCTCAGTAGAGGACTTTCTACAAGAGCTGCCCAGGAGCTGCCATCTCTCCTAACATCTCCCCCCATGTCTCTGTTTGCTCCCCCCTTTCTCTTGTGTCCTTTGCCCTACACCCTGTCATAATTTTGCCATTCCTGTATGCCCACAGCTCAGTGTTCAAGGGCTCCGCTGTTTGCCTGTACACCATGCATGACATCCGCAGAGCCTTCCTGGGACCCTTCGCACACAAGGAGGGCCCCAACTACCAGTGGGTGTCCTACCAAAGCCGCGTGCCGTACCCCCGCCCCGGAATGGTATGTATGTGCTGGAGGGACCCATCGTGCTGGGACTGGGGATGGGAATGGGAAGGGAGAGTTGAGAAGCATTGCCTGGGGACAGCTCTTCCTCCTCCTCTTCTGCCAGATGGGGTAAAACCCCATGGCCAGGAGAGATCCAGGGCAGTGGACTCTGTGGCAGGACCAGATTGGGATGTCTCCAGCTATACCCAGGGCCTCACCCAGAGCCTGATGTCCCAGTACTCCGGCCTGTAGGATGTTAGGGAGCAACGTGTCCCCATCCCTACCATTGTCCCTTGGCTCTGGCTAGGGGAAATGCCTCCCTGTCCTGTTCAGAGGCCTATTGGGCAGAGGAGCAGTGAGAGGCTGGCATCACAGCCTTCAGCCAACATGTGGCCAGATCATAAGACAAGTAGCCTGGTCCTAGCATCCCAAAGGGATAAGGGCATGGAAGGAGGCCTTGCCAGGGGCCTGGTCTAAGGTTAGGATTGAGCTGTTTGTCCAAGTCCTGTCAGAAGTTCAGAGGACATGTCCTTACAGCAAAGCTACCACCATCCAACTGGGAGAATCCCCTTGAAGCTTGAGTCTGAAGGGCTGTGGGCTGGGAGTGAGGGCACCAGGAGAGGTAGGGGGAACCCAGGGATTGGATAGCAGGGGGCTGCAGGTCAGGACTGTGGGGCAGGGCTGTTGGAGGAGCCCAGGGTTGGGACCCAGGGGCTTGTGGGTTGGGCATGTGTCTGATCAATACCAATGTCCCCATCCTGCCCTTATTCACTCAGCCCTCTGCCCCTGTAGTGCCCCAGCAAAACCTTTGGCACCTTCAGCTCCACCAAGGATTTCCCCGACGATGTGATCCAGTTTGCTCGCAACCACCCACTCATGTACAACCCCGTGCTGCCCCATGGCCAGCGGCCTGTCTTCCTGCAGACCGACGTAGACCACACCTTCACCCGCATTGCTGTGGACCGGGTGACTGCTGCTGATGGGCATTATGATGTCCTTTTCATTGGCACAGGTACACCTATGTCACGCCACCAAGAGGTGCCAGGCCCTGCTGGGCTGGAATTTGCACTGCCCAGCCTAAAGCCAGGGTTTCCCTCAGCCCAATGTGGCCTAAATGCAGTGAGGAGCACCAGCCTCCCTGGATGAGCCTGTGCAGGGGGGGCATTTGGATTTCTGGCTTGCAGATATTCTGAGCCCAGTCATCCTATACAGACCCTGTTACACTGTGGCTCTATTGATCAAGACTCAGGACACCTGGGGCTGTTCCTCATTCTGCCATGGGCCTACAGTGCACATTGCCTGGCCCTTCTATGCCTTGACTTTCCCCATCCATACAATGAGGGATGCTACTACTTATTCCCCTTGGTCAAATACACAGAGGTCTAGGAATTATAGGAAACCAGGACCATTTGCTGATAGATCCAATGGGACACCAAGGCTGACTTTCACCGTGTGTGCTTCCACGGGGCTTTCAGGTGCCTTGGAAAGCCACAGCCTTTCTCTTTGGCTTGACCTTGGCCAGCTGTTGGCCTGTCTCTGCCCCACTGCTCAGGCCTGAGCCTCCACCCAGATCCTCCCAGGGAAGGGAGAGCCTCAAGCAAAGGTTTTGCTCTGCCCTGTCACATCTTTCCCTCCTCCCTCCCTTGCAGATGTGGGCACAGTGCTGAAGGTGATCTCTGTGCACAAGGAGAGCTGGCAAAATATGGAGGAATTGCTCCTGGAGGATCTTCAGGTGTTCAAGGTAAGAAAGGTGGGGTGGGGACAGTCCAGGAGTCTATCCTCACTGGCACTCCTCCCCCCCGCCCTTTTCCTTAGTATCTATCTACAGGCAATCTACTGTGTGTACTACAACAAACTTGTCTCTGCACCAGGGATCATGCCCACGTAAGCTGGGATCCATATCCCTCCTCCCCTGAAAACTGTGTCTGTCATGTTGAGCCAGTCCCAGCAGACTGCCCCACTGAGCAAGGCCACCACTAAGGTTGCCCTCCCCTTTGCCTAGACCAGTGTTTCCAACCTTTTTCTCCCCACAGCACGCTTACCTAAATAAAAAAGAACCATGGCACACCGGACAGCAGCAACAGGCAGAGGAAGTGCCTCCAGCCAGGCAGGGGGTGTGGCTCCAGCCCAAAATGCCTGGCACACCAGTGTGCTGCAGCACACCAGTTGGGAAACACTGGCCTAGACAGTAGAGCTCCTTTGGGACAGGGCAGGTGTAGTGCCAGAGGCACATGTCCCTGTCCATGCCTCTGCCCATGCCCTACACAGCCATGACTACCAGTGCATTTTAAGCAGCTGTACTAACATGGCTTTGCCAACCTGGCTATTGGCACTCAACAGCTGGAGCATAGAACTGGAGCTCCTGGGCTCCAGCCACACGATGCTGGGTGAACCAGTGCCTCACCCATGAAAGGGAACATCTGCCCCTTGGAAAGATGCTGAGATATTCCCTGTGCATGGCTCTACAAGCAGGCAAAACATCATGGACAGACTGTGACCATAAGCCAGGAACCCCCTGGCTTCAAATGGCCTTCATCTTGAAATGCGCCCTCTGCTGTTGTTTCTCTCTCAATAGGATTCATCCCCTGTCACCAGCATGCAGATCTCATCCAAGCGGGTAAGGAGCAAAGGACAGTGGCTGTGCTGTATGGGAGGAGGCTACAGGCAGGTCTGGTGTTGTGGCCATGGACAGCTCCATGCCACTGTGCCAACCCCAGCAAGACCATGGGCTGCTGGTGGAGATCAGAGGGCAAGTGCTGGAATCCTTGTGTGCCACTACAGCCCCTGGCACAATGGGACCCTCTACTGGTTGCTGTCAACAGATAAATAGGGGTGGGTACTGCTCTGGGACACTGGTGTGTTCCACACCCAGGGCACAGTGGCAGGAGGAAGCACAGGGTTGTTGGCTGGTGAGTGCTTGGGGCTGCTGCGGCAAGGCCAAGAGCACACAGAACATGTTGGCCCTGAGTTGTTGGCAGCAGGCCTGGAACTGCTAGGGATGGGGTAGTGGGTCTTGGGCCATGCCACCCAAGGTGCCAGGGGGCCCCCTCATTTGCACCCTTCCCAGAGAGAGAACCGAGGGCATGGAGATAGCCCTTGGCTGACTAGCAGGCAGGGGTCTCAGCAAAGCAGAGGTTTTTCCCTGGTGCAAGCATCCAGAGGCCACTTTGCCCAACACTAAGCTAAATTGAAATATCCCTTGGGTCTCCTGACTCCCACTGCACCCAGATGACCCTTACTATCCCCATTCTCATTGCCCAGGATTCTGCTATGGCAGAAACACGCTGGGCCTGACCCAGTCTAATCCTACAATCCTCCCAGACTCTCTACATGAGTTGTCTCCGACAGCCACATGCCATGTGGATGGGACTCCACAATGACAGATTTAGCCCTTCCTATCTCCAGGCTGGACACCTCCCCAGCCATGGGCATCACCTTGGTAATAAGCCTGTGGCTTACGTAGCCCCCTTGGTTTGTCCTCATCCTCCATGAATGCAAAGGCCCTAGTTACCTGGTTCTGCGCACCCCTGTCTCAGCCCCTCACTGTCGCAACACTCCCTCAGCAACAGCTCTACCTCGGCTCCAGGACGTCCATTTCCCAGCTGCCCCTGCACCGCTGCGGGATCTATGGGAAAGCCTGCGCAGAGTGCTGCCTGGCCAGAGACCCCTACTGTGCCTGGGATGGCACCACCTGCACTCGCTACATGCCCAATACTAAGAGGTACAGACCCTTTACCTCCGGCCAGGGCACTAGAGCCACACCTAGTTCTGATGTCCCCTGGGTGGGATTAGCGCTGAGACCAGCAGGACCTGGGCTGCAGGGCTGTACTGCCGTGACTGCCCACTGGAAACACTTGTGAGAGGCACCTGGGTAGTTACAGCTGGGTGCCTAGCTGGGTACTGGTTTGGTCAGAATCTCACATGGGGAAGTACTGCTAAGCTAAGGCATCATGCTTCGAGCTTATGCTGGCATGATCCAGACCAAGGGGTGATAGCCTGTGGTTCTGGCACCAGCTTGGACCCAGAGATTCACGGCCAGTTCCCAGCTCTGCCACAGACCTTGAATGTGCTCTTGGGCAAATCATGTTGCTTCTCTGTGCCTCAGTTCCCCATCCACTCAGTGAAGACAATAGCATTTCCCTGCTGTTAAAAATATAAGAACATGAGAACTGCCTTTTACTGGGATGGACCACAGATCCATCTTGCCCAGTATCTTGTGTCACGCAGTGGCAGAGAGTGGATGTTGAAGGGGAGAGTGAACAGGTATGAAAAAGGCTTTTCCACTGTTCCTTTCCCACTTGCTGCTTCCAGCGTTTAAGGTCCAGGAAGTTGTGGAGATATTGTAAGATTAAATGCCTCAGGTGATGAAATGCCTGGGTACCTGGTGATAGGCACCACAGAAGGGCCTCAGGTCCCAGATGAAGGCATCTGGCATGGTATGTGGCTGGCATGGCTGCCTCCTCTGTGTGAAACTAAGGCCTTTCCCTGAGGAAACCATGAGCTAGATATTATGTCCCAATGCTCCTAACTACTGGGAGACCTGCTGATGCTGAGAGATATGTGCCTCCATGCTCTTCAACTGATCATGTGCCCGACACTCTCAGCTATGAGCCAGCAGCACTGGGGGTCCCTGGCAGCTGTTGGGCTCAGTAAGGTACTGAGATGACTTCTGTATAGTCCTTGTGAGCTTCAGATCAAGGGTGGCTGTCTCTCCACTTCCCAAAAACCCAGCAGCTCACACTGCCTCAGGTCCTGACCCCTCTGCTGCTCTCCCTCTACAGGCGTTTTCGGCGGCAGGATGTCAGGAATGGGGACCCCAACATGTTATGCTCAGAAGGTTAGTTCAGCTCTTGATGTCCTTGGTATCCCAGCTCAGTGCTTATTCCAGCCAGAATCTCATCCTGCCTCATTTGCTCCACCCACATAAAGCAGCCCCACAGCTGCCCCCTCATGTTGCTTCATGGCAGGATATTCCCCCTGTTTATACTTCCCCAAGGCAGAAATAGCCAGCAATGATGGCCATGGCTATCTCCCCACCCTTGCTCCCTGGGTGCACACCTGGGTGCACTGGCTTATGTCCAACCCATGCCCCCACCACCCCATGTGTTGGCTTGTGCCTTCCCTGTGGTTCTGCCTGCCCAGTGCAACTGCTTATACCCGGCCCAAGGCCCATCCTCCCCAGGCTCACACTTCTGGTGGGCCTTGCCTGACAGATCCTCACCGCAGCAGTGTGCTGGAGAAGAAGCTATATGGGGTCGAGGGCAGCAGCACCTTCCTGGAATGTGTACCCAAGTCCCTGCAGGCCCAGGTGGTGTGGACCTACCAGAAAGCAAGTGACACCCTGAAGAAGGAGGTAAGGGGCCCTCTGCACCCAGGAACCAGGCTGCTGAGCCGGACTTCCCTGGCTCCCAGTGATTCATAGATTCATAGGTTGTAGAGTCGGAAGGGACCACAATGGATCATCATGTCCAACCTCCTGCCCCTGGCAGGAAAGAGGACCGAGGTCAGATGACCCCAGCCAGGTGACTACCTCTTGAAGACCTCCAAGCTAGGTGATAGCACCACCTCTCTTGGAAGCCCATTCCAGATCCTGGCCACCCTTACTGTGAAAAATTTCTTCCTAATTTCTAACCTAAATCCACTCTCAACTAGTTTACACCTCTTATTCCTAGTCACTCCCTGGGGCGCCTTAGTAAACAGCGCTTCCCCTATTCCCCGTTGACCTCCCCTAATAAATTTATAGGTGGCCACAAGATCTCCCCTCAGCCGTCTCTTGTGAAGGCTGAAGAGATTCAGCTCTCTCAACCTCCCCCTGGAGGGTCTATCACGAAGGCCACCAATCATGCGAGTGGCCCTCCTCTGGACCCTCTCGAGATTCCCTGCATCCCTCTTGAAGTGCGGCGCCCAAAACTGGACGCAGTACTCCAACTGCGGCCTGACCAGTGCCGCATGATACC
Organism: Alligator mississippiensis; assembly: GCF_030867095.1. NCBI lineage: Eukaryota > Metazoa > Chordata > Crocodylia > Alligatoridae > Alligator > Alligator mississippiensis. The sequence continues at coordinate 43,600,579 of NC_081835.1, forward strand.
AGGGAAAGGTTGGGGGAATCAAGCCAACCAAGTGAAGACTGACTGATGCCAGGAAACACAGGCAGCATTTTTGCTTCTAGGGCCATGTGCCCTTCCAAAGAGGTCCCAGACCTTCCAGCCTCCCACCACAGATGCTCCACTGCTGCCTTGCCCAGTCACCAATGTGGTGCACAATGCCATGTCACCTGGCCATACCCTCCCCCAGCTCCACAGATCCTGACCCCTTCCAGGTACAGAAAATTCAGTGATCCCCCTGATAGAAAACATGCTGTTCTTAAGCTCCCCTTCCCCAGAGCAGGCATGCCTAGTCCAGCCTTCCCATCAGCTGCATTAACACTCCGGGCTTTCCCTTCTTCCTGCCAGTGCAGGGCAAATCTCAAACCCTAACCAGGCTCTTGGGCATCTCATCATGTTGTTCCTCTGACCCACCACCACCCAGCAGCCCTGGCCATGCCTGTGTATACGAGCACTGAACTATGCAGCCCATGCCAAGAGGTCAGTGCCAGGTGCTGCCCTTTGGATCATGCCCAAGTGCCTACTGCCTCCTAACCCAGCTTCCCCCAGAAACCTGCCTCCTCTCCAGTTCCACCCCCAAGCCCTTGGCCTGGTCTCCTCATGTCTCCAGGTTCAGCTGGATGAGCGGGTGGTGAAGACTGACCGAGGGATCCTTATCCGTAGTGTCCTGCACAAGGACACTGGGCTGTACCACTGCCATGCCACAGAGCACGGCTTCACACAGAGCCTGCTGCGTCTGTCATTGGAGGTGATTGGTGCACAGCAAGCCGACTCGCTGTCCTATTCCTGGGAGGAGGAGCCCTCAGAGCCTGCCAGCCGCAAGCTGTGGTACCGGGACTTCCTGCAGCTGGTGGACCACCCCAACCTGAGCACGGTTGACCAGCTTTGCCAGCAGTTGTGGAGCCGCAAGAGCCACCAGCCCAAAAAGAAGCCCCCACTGCCCCCACCCCTGAGTGTCAAGGCCAAAAACCACAAGTGGAAGCACCTGGAGGAGAAGCGCAAAGCCCGCAGCCGGCGGACTCATGAGGTGCCTCGAGCAGAGAGAGGACCCCGCAGCGCTGCCGTGTGGTGACCCACTGGGGCCAGGAGAGCACAGCCAGACTTCTGTTAGGAGGTGGGGAGGGGGGAGGGGGAGGGGGAGGGCAGGGAGGGGGAGGGGCAGGAGAATTGAAACCACCGTGCAGAGGAGATGGCTCCCATAGAGGTACCGAAACGGCTCCAGTATACGACCTCCACACATAGCTAGTAGGGGAGGCATCATCAACCATCCAGTTCAGCTGCTATTCTCCTGAGCTGGCCATGGCTGGAGAGGGGCATATTCAGCCCTGCAGACAAAGCCCCCAGGGGACTTCCACAGCACACAGCCAAAGAGGGGTTGCCCGGGCCTTGAAAGACCAAAAGAGATGGGAGATTGTGTTGTTACCCTGCCCATCAGGATGGGATGAGACGGGGCACCTGGTTTGTCCTTCCAGCCCCGCTGTCTCTGTCATTGGTAGATGGGGCCACCAGCTAGTAGAGGCATCGTGCTCCAACACTCTCTTCCAGGAACTTGCAGCCTGAGTCTGAGCATGGCCATGCTTAGCCTGGGTCACTTCATGTCCCACTGGTCTACTCTGCCAGAGACTCTTTCGGCATTTGGTGGGCCCTTCCCACTACTTCTTCTATCCAAGCCCCTCTGGAATTGGGAACCTCCCAGAGACAGCTGCCAGTGTCCCCATGCTTGGTGTGGGGCACAGGGGTATGGATGTGGGTAGCTGAGCTCCCTGCCCCTTGGGTACAAAACAGAACCACTGATGTATTTATTAATGGACTGTTGCTGATGAATGTAAACCCTCCTTGGGACATGCTGGCCCCCAAGGGACCACAAGGACATTCCTGACTGGTATTTTCTGGGGTGGAAGAGAAGAGCTGTATATGGAGATCTGGGGCTGAGATGGAGATCAGAGAGCCACTGGGAATTTCCCTTTATGAGATGTGCCCTTATATGGAATTAGAAGCAGAGTCATTAGGAAACCTTCCAGCAGGATGGGCCTGGGGAGCAGTGAGCAATGACAGGCAGCCAGGTTCCTGAGGGGTAGGACAGGAGTCCTTCTGTGTCCTGAAAGGTGCTGAGTCTGCTCTTCACTGACAGACCCAGGGAGATCTTAACCAAGGCCCACGTGGAAGCACATAACTCTCCATGAACTTGACCAAGGATCAGCCATCCCTGAGGGTTGAGTTAATCATTCCCATGGACTGCTGTCTTGCACTTGGGCCTGCTTGGAAATAAATTGCTCTGGGAGCCCCTGATCTGAAATCACTCCCAGGCCCTGCAGAGATGGGATCTGAGTCCATATTGGCAAGTCCAGCCCACAGCTAGTAGCAATGGGAAGTTACCACAGCCCAATAGCTGGTCCCAGGCCTGCTTTGAATAGGTGAGTTCTTGAGGGGATGCAGTACACCACTGCTTTTGACCACCTGGCTGGGTAGAGGACACTTTCCTGGCTGCTTTCTCCCCAGATAGGTAGGGGCTCAGCTCTGGAGCACACAAGGCATTTCACCAGCCACGGGCCCAGTGAGCAGACAGCAGGAGTCAGGGACCTAGGTTCTCTTCACAGCTCTGCTCCTGCCCTACTGAGTGCCCTTGCTCCTTCATTTGTAATGCATGAGTGATGCACTTGGAGATCAGTATGTGAAGGCATATGCACAAGGATTAAGAGGTATTGAATTCATGACCAAAATAAAACCAGATAAGGAGGCCCCTAAAGCCTGTCCCAGCTTCCATGTGTGATGGAGCTCACAGATCCTCCAGTACCTGTAGGTGAAGCATGAGATCATTGAGAGGGAGCTTTTCTCCACCTGAAAAGCTTAGACTTTTTCCCCAGCTGCCTGTTTTGAGCTCTTCCTCTCCCCATTTCTCCTTTGCCTGATCAGAGGGTGTGTTTCAGAGCCAGGACAGCTCCCAGAAATCCCAGCCAGGAATCTACTAGAATTTTTTTAACCTTTTGGGGATGATGAGATTGAACCCGGTTTGGTGCCAAACAGCCGAGAGGTGATGATAGCACCCCTTAGATCCACTGCGACTAACTGTAGTGACACATTCCCTCGGAGCTGTACATGTGGCTCATCTGGAAGGCAGCAAGATGGGAGGAAGACGTAGAAGAGCAAGTGTGAAGAAAGTGAAGGAAGGCTGCTGCTCCAGGTAGGATGTGTGAGTGCAGCCCTGGCAGCCCGTGCTCAGCTCCATGGACACAGTTAGGGCATGAAAGGGGAGCGGGACAGACAGAACTGGACACCCCAGCGGGCTTGTACTAAATTAACACAATAAAAGCAGTTGATTAATCCACAGCCTCCTGCTTTTGAGAAATCAATGTCCCTGGCTAGATCCCCACTGCCTCAGTCTGAGATAGCAATCCTGGCATGTGGCTTATGCAGGGACCCAGAGGCATGACCATAGAACACAGAGCAATTCAGTGGGTGGCAAAGGTAATCCACACTCTGTCCCTCCCAAGCAGCTGGGGTACAAAAAGGATGAGGAGCCCCTGATAGTGGAGCTGGAACCAGTGGGCAACATGCCTGGAGTGCAGGAGACTTGACAGAGCTGGAAAGAGTGGGGGTTTACTGGGGGCCTATGCCTCTCTAGCTCTGCAAGGGCAAGTTGCCGCACTCACAGGCCTTGCTGGAGGAGGCAGAGTGCAATGCACATTGGACATGGGATGGCACCAGTCTCTGGGGTCTACCTACAGCCTAGATTCCTGCCCAAGGACAGGACACTCGCTGACACCCCTGGTGGTGGCAGCAGACCCTCCTGCCTTCCGCGAGATTCTGTTCTGAGGGTAAGCCTGTTCTGATTGGCTGTCTTTCTTACTGCCCCACCTCCTAGGTCTCCACAGCCAATCAGGGTTGCTCTGGAGTCAGCACCAGTGCATCCAACCTGCCCTGTGAGAGTAGGGCCTATTGCTGAGGGGTGCAGGGAGGGCAAGAAGAGCCTCACAGCTTGGGGCAGCTCTGCGTGCTCCTGGTGCCCCTGCCTGCTTGGGAGGGGGAGGATGAAGCACCCCTGGAACTGCTCCTCCCAGGCTGTGGGGGGAGAACTGCCCCAAGAAGGCAGAAAGGAGGCTGGGGCAAGCTGATGGAGGCTGGGCTGCCATGCATGCCCCCTGGGGCCAGGGGCACAGGGTTGGAGGTGGTGTCAAAGGCAGCCCTTCAGTGCTTCTGTAGCATGCAGTGGCTTTTGTGATCCCAGTGTGCTTAGCCTACACCAGCAGATGCCACTGGACACTTCCATGGGGTGAATTAGTGGATGAAAATGGAGGCCCTGGGCGTGCTGGGTCTAAGTTGGTAGTTGCAGAGTGGTGGGTGTTAGGGTGTAGGACAGGGTTGTAGGGTACTGGGCATGGGAGTTTCAGTGGGGGTTGGGGCCTGAATTGTTGGGGATCACTATGCGGCTGAGTAACCTCTACTTGCCCCAATGGGTCCCCTAAGCACTTGGCCCTGGAAGCAGTGGAGGAGATTGACTTATTGGCCCAACGCCCGGTGGGAAAGCTGGGTTTCAAGGGGCCAGTGTCTCTCTTTGCCTACCAGCCGGCTGGTTCCGATCAATCATTTACAACGGCATCAATGCCAATGCCTTTTACCCAGAGTTGGAAGTTGGAGGACTGTGGTGTCTGTTCTTCCTTGCCTCTCTGGCCTGGCCATGCCTTCCCTCTGTCAGCCATCAGAGGGAGCACCACAGCTATGCTCATCAGCCAGGCAGGGACAGGTCTGAAGAGCAGTGGGCACTGCCAGGGGGAAGATTTGTCATCTGTGCAGACCTCCTACCACTGATCAGATGAGCCAAGCTGTGGTCACCACCCAACACCAGAGCTCAGAGCTTCTGCAGTGATGGGGTGGATTGGAGAGGAAGGAGCAGGGGGGTTTGCACTGTTCTCAGGCCCCAGTGAAAGGAGCCAGTGTGATTAGTAGGGCTCTGTGAAATTTCACCACCAGTTTTCACCTGGCAAAACTCGTAACATGGGTGCTTGTGCAACTAGTGCCTCTCATCAGGCAGCAGGACTGAAGATCCCCCATCACTTGCCACCACAGACCTGGGGGTAATAATTGACCACAGTACGAACATGAGCTGGCAGTGCAGTGCTGTAGCCAGCAGAGCCAACAATACCCTTTCAGTTGATGCATCTCCAGCAAAACCAGCCCCCTACACCAAGCAGGAGAGACAACTGGGGGTCAGGTGACCCCAGCAATGTGACTGTCTAGTCTCCTCTTGAAGATTTCCAGGATAGGTGATTGCACCACCTCTGGAGGGAGCTTATTCCAGTCTGAACACCCTAGTTGTGAAGTAGTTTTTCCTAATGTTGAGCCTGAAACAATCTTCCAGGAGTTTGTGACCATTATTCCTAGTTTTCTCCAAGGGTGCCCTGGTAAACAGTTGTTCACCGAACCCTAGATGTATGCTTCCGATGTAGTGGTAAGCTGCTACCAAGCCCCCTCTCAGCTTTCTCTTTTTCAGGCTGAAGAGTCCCAGGTCCCTCAGGCTTTCCTTGTATGGCTTGCTGTGCAAGTCTCTGATCATATGGGTAGCTCTTCTCTGGACTGTCTCAAGTTTTACCATGTCCTTGTTAAGGTGCGGAGCCCAGAACTGGACGCAATACTCCAGCTGCGGTCTCACCAATGCCAAGTAGAGCAGGAGAATCACCTCTTTGCAATGGTTTTACTGGAGCTGCATCAATTGATGCATGTCAGGGTATTGTTGGCCCTGCTGGCTACAGCATCGCACTGTCGGCTCATGTTCATACTCTGGTCAATTATTACTCCCAGGTCCATGGTGGCAAGTGATGGGGGATCTTCAGTCCTGCTTCCGGATGAGAGGCAGCAGTTGCACAAGCACCCATGTCACAAGTTTTGCCTGTCAGCAGCCAGAGGTGCAAGGCCCCAAAACCCAGAAGCCCTGCACCTATCTCCTCGACAGCTGGCAGGTTACGTGGCCTCAGCAGAGGCTAGCACGCCTGCAGCTTTCACCCTGCTGCGCCTTAACACACGCTGTGTCACCCCTGCCATGAGTTTTGCTTGTCTGCAGCTTGAGCTACAGTTTCCCCCAAACCCTTGCACCTATCCCCTTGAAACTTGGCAGGCTTCATGGCCTCAGCACGGGCTAGCATGCCTGCAGTTTTGACCCCACTGTGGCTTAACACATACCCATGACATGAGTTTTGCTTTCAAGACTTTGAGATGCAGTGTCTCCAAACCCCCTGCACCTATCTCCTTGAAACTTGGCAGGCTTCATGCCCTCAGAAGGGGCTACCATTCTTACAAGTTTCATTCACATCAGGCCAGAAATGACAACGTTATAAGCTGTTTTGTCCTTCCCCATTATATCCTATGGGTGAGTTTCGCCGCTTCGACCGCTTCGAGAGAACAGAGCGGACCAGCTGTTTCAAATCGAAACAAAATTCAAAACGGAGTGCTGCCATTTCACACAGCCCTAGTGGTTAGGTTTTCATCTTTTACTCTTGAACCACTCACATTAAATCCTCTGCACTCATCTCTCCTGTCCCAGCTCCTGTCCAGCCATGCCCCTGAAAGGGAAGATTTTCTGGGTTATGATTTGCAGACATTTGTCTGGCTGCAAATCCCCAGCTCTGCCAGGTTGGGCTCCCTGCACAGAACTCAGTTAATACTCATCAGTCTTGACCTATAGACCCCTGCCACTGCAAATCCAGTCCTGTCACAGACGGTAGCTAGAGCCTGGCTAGAGATGTAGGCGTAGAACTAGGACCAAAATGGTTCCCTTCTCACACTTGTTTTGAAATTTTTTTGTGTTCCAAATTAAGACAAGAAGTCAAATCCTGAACCATTTTGCAAATGTGTTTTAAATATGTTGGTTCAGGGCAGTGAACCCTTTGGGGCTTAGACTGTGGAGCTGTCTTTTTTAATACTATCTGCTTGATATTTTTCCTAAGCAAGTCCTTTTAAATGGAAAAACCCAACTACTCTATTTAACAAGGTCAAAATGAAAGTTTGATGATTCTGAGCAGGGTTTTTTTTCAGACTACTTTCAAGTAAAAAAAAAAAAATCATTGAACTTAGGCCTTTGCATGGCAGGCTTCAGTTTCACCAAATCAGCATTTTCCAATGTGCAGAGGTTCCCTGGGAAACTGCTAACCAGCTCCGGTAATGAATCCAGCTTAGGCTCTGTGCTCATAGACTTGATCCTATAACTCAGGCAAGAGCACTTTGTGACTGGAGACAACAGAGGAAGAGGGGGACCTGGGTGTATGGGTCCATCATAAAGTAACTACAAGCCACCAGTGCCAAGTAGCTGTGAAAAAGGCTAATGCAATCCTAGGCTATAGTACCTGGGTTGTGCTCAGGAGAAACAAGTAGGTACTAGGACTGTTGCACAAGGCATTAGTAAAACTCCATTAGGGAAACTGCAGTTTTGGCCACCAATATTAAAAAAAAAAGACGAGCTTAAGCAGAAACAGGTTTTAAAAAGAGCTACTAGTTGGTGACAGGAATGGAGAACTTATTTTATGAAAGAAGAATAAAGAATAAAGACTCCAGGCTTGTTTAGTGTAACAAAATGGAGACTGAAGGAGAATAGGATGATCCTTTGCAAGTGCATTCATAGAGTGAATACTGGGGAAAGAGAAGAACCTGTAGACTCCTGAATGCCACCAGCACAGACTCTGAAATGAATATAGACAAACTCGTAATGGAAATTAAAATTTTTCTAACTCTCAAAAGTGTGATTTTTTTAAACAGCTTTCAAACCAAGTATCAGGCAAAGAACCGGAATTGCTGTAAGACTGGACTCATTAGTTAATGAAAGGCTTAGTGTGATGGGACTGGAGTTCTGGCTCAACAATCAATATGCATGGTGTCTGAAGTCATGTGTTTGCAGTCCCCAGGTTAAGGGATAGAAATAGCTCTCTTGTAGAATGAAAGGTGTCTGATAATCCCATAGTTTCATAATTTCATAGTAGCTAGGGTCAGGAGGGACCTGAACAGATCATCTAACCTGACCCCCTGCCACAGGCAGGAATGAATGCTAGGTTCACAAGACCCCAGACAGGTGATCATCCAACCTCCTCTTGAATTTGCCCAAGGTAGGGGCAAGGACCACTTCCCTGGGAAGTTGGTTCCAGATTTTGGCCACCCTAACTGTAAAATATTGACTTCTGATCTCTAACCTATACCTATTCTCCATCAGCTTATTACCATTGTTCCTTGTCACCCCAGGTAGTGCTGGGGAGAAAAGAGCTCTGCCTATTTGCTGTTGATCCCCCCTGATGAGCTTGTAGGCGGCCACCAGGTCCCCCCTCAGCCTCCTCTTGCTGAGGCTGAACAGGTTCAGGTCCTTCAGTCTCTCTTCGTAAGGCCTGTCCTGCTGCCCTCTCACCAAGCGGGTAGCCCTCCTCTGAACCCTTTCCAGGCTGGCCACATCCCTTTTGAAGTGTGGAGCCCAGTACTGGACACAGTACTCCAACTGCGACCTGACCAAAGTCGCATAGAGGGGGAGTATCACCTCTCTGGACTGGCTTGAGATGCACCTTTGGACGTATGACAAGGTATGGCTGGCCTTGCTGGCTGCAGTCTGGCATTGGCGGCTTATGTTCATCTTGGAGTCAGTAATGACTCCAAGATCCCTTTCCGCCTCTGTGCTTTCAAGAAGGGAACTCCCCAGCCTGTATGTATGCTGTGGATTCCTTCTCCCAAGGTGCAGCACCCTGCATTTGTCTATGTTGAACCCCATCCTATTCTCATCTGCCCACTTTTGTAGTCTGTCTAAATCTAGTTGCAGCCACTCTCTCCCTTCAAATGTGTCCACCTTGCCCCACATCTTAGTGTCATCAGCAAATTTGCACAGCGTGCTTTCCACCTCCTCGTCCAAATCACTGATGAAGATGTTAAACAGTGCGGGCCCGAGGACCGAGCCCTGGGGTACCCCACTGCTCACATCTCGTCAGGTTGAGTACAACCCGTCCACCACTACTCTCTGGGTGCGCCCCATCAGCTAATTTTTACCCATCCAACTGTGCAGGCATCAATGCCACAGTCGCTTAATTTATTGATGAGGATGGGGTGAGAGACGGTGTCAAAGGCCCATGCTTCCGGACTTTTGCTGATTGTAGGAACCAGAAAGGAATATTTTTCCCTTCATGAATGCTCCTGGCTGAAAGGTATTGCTCTTCTGCTCAGGGTTACACCAACAATTGCTACATTTGGGGTCAGGAAGGAATTTTCTTCCAATGAAAGACTGCACAGTAGCAGCAGGTCACCACTACTGACATCAGGGCAGTGCCAGAAGGCAGCAGGACATCAACCCCTTGCTTTTCCCAGCAGCTGGCTGAGCCCTGGACCTGGAAGGCAGACGTGTCATGGGCAGGAGACACAATGATTGCTTTTGCAACCCCTTCAGGCTGCTCTGGTAGCAAAAGTCTTGGAGGCTCCTGGGGGATCTCCAGTTCACCTGGTCCCACCTTCTCCCAACACACATCACTGCTCTGAAAACAGAATGGAGCAGTCCCTGAAAATGGTGCCAGAGCGAGCCGAAAGCTACCTTTGTCTTGGCCCATCCCCCATTGCTGGGCTCCAAGCTCAGTAAGGGCCTGGACATGTTTCTGGGCTCCAAACCAGGCAGCTTGAATAGCACAGGAGGAAGTACGTAGCTAGCTCCACACTAAGGTAGTAAAGATGTAAGCAGTACCCCTCCCCACCCTCATCCATCAGGGCTAGGGTAGGAGCAAGAGGAAGCAGGGGGGCCCTTATACTCAGAATCCCATGGCTATAACCAGAGTCTGATTCCCCTTACACATCTGCTAAGGACAAGCTTTGTAGGTTTCGGCACAAGGACGGGGTGCAGGAGCGTGGGGGTGGCGGCTGGCTGGGCAATTGGCTAGGTACTGAGCTCCACTGTGCCACAGTCGTGGGGGTGCCATGGGCCTTTCCCCATGTGCAGATTATAGCTGGGGCACAGGTCTATGCCAGCCACTCCTGACGGGTCCCCTCCCTTTTCCTGGTCCTCTATTGCCCAAGTAGCTCTGGACACGGCATCGAGCTGGCCCAGGCTGCCCCACCTCCCTGCACTCGGCACTGCCAGGGTGCAAAGCAGGGACCTGTGGCAGTCTCAGGGAAGGGCACTGTGCCTGACTGATCTCAGCTGGGTGCTTGTGGCTGACTGCATCCTCTTCTGTGCTTGCAGCTTCCACTTCCAGCCACAGCAACGCAGAATGGCGTGTGCTGGCACGGGAGAGCAGGAACTCAAACTGGTCAGACAAACAGCAGGGAAAGTCCAGCCTAGATTGCCTCACGCTCCCCCCTCCCTCTCCCCCCAGCTGCGGCTCTGGCAGTCCCTGCTCCCCAGTTTCGTTTCTAGCAATCTGGAAAGCGAAACCTAAGGGGTGTGAAACCGAACCCATGCTTTTACAGCCTGCTGCTGTAAAAAAACAACAACACTGCTTAAGGTGGCCTTGGGAATGCAGCCAGTACCGTGCAACCGGTCCTGTGCTCTGGGGCCCTTGCCGCCGCTGGGGCCCAGGATGCGGGCTGCTCAGCACAGCACCCTCAGCTCCTGCAGCACCAGGGCTTGCAAGACTGCCCTGTGCAGGGCAAGAGGGGATGGGCAGGACGCAGTCCTGGGCAAGGCGGAAGCTCAGCACCCCATCAGCAGCCCCGTAGGTGCCAGCCCTGGGTCTGCCTGGCTGGCACCTGACCATGGAGCCCTGGGGAGGGGGCATCTCCCTGACCGCAGCCAGCCCCGGTGACCCCGCTGCAGCTCAGAGCTTCATGAAGAGGCCACAGAGTGACATGAAGATGACTCGGGGCACAGGGTCTGCTGTCCTGCACAGCACTCGGCTTAGGGACAGGGCTGGGAAGTGTCACATTCTCCAGCATCTGGGTCAGGGGCTGGAATGGGGGACAGAGCCCGTGGGCAGGGCCTGGTAGGAGCCCCTGCAGGTATGGATGGGGGAAGAAGACTTGGCTGCCCTGCCATGCTGGGAGTGCAGGGTGGCAGTGCCCAGGCTTTCGTACTGGCCCCAGCCCCCAGCGCAGGAACCCAGTCCACCTTAATATCCTCCACATGACGCCATCTGTGAGGGAGACGTCAGCAGGGCAGGGCTGTGCCGGGATGCTTCAAAAGCAGCAGCCTCAAGGGGCTAGAGAGGCAGTAGAGATGGAGCTGTACCAGGTGCGAGCCAGGGACCTGGATGCCTGGATTGCAGACAACCTGCAGCCCAGCGAGGAGTTCCAGCAGCAGGTGAAGGATACGGTCCGGAGGATCTGTGACTTCCTGAAGGAGCAGTGCTTTGAAGACATCAAGGTGGACAAGACAGTGAAGGTGAGGTCTCTAGACCCTCACCTACCCAGGTCCCCCTTGTCCGGCCAGTGAAGGAAAGGTTGTCAGGGAGAAAGGGAGGGAGCTGTTGGCTTGGTTTTGCTGGAAGAGGTGGGTCCAGAGACTCACCGGCTAAACCTGGTTTGAGGTCCGAACTACCTCAGCCAGGACAGGCCAAGGGACGGGGTCAAAGCGGTGCTGGCATGTCGTGGGGCAGGCCGAACAGACCTGATCCAAGCTTATTCCAGGCCCTCTCCGGGGAGAGCATACCACTTAGTCTCGTAGTCCGTCCACGAGCCCGTAGCGGGGAAGAAGGGCTCAGTTCCGGCACTGAGTTTTGTCTCTGACAAAAGGCTGCCAAAAGGCTTTGCTTTTCCTGCTTTGGAGAGGACAGGCACAAGGAGGGAGGAGGGCAGAGGGAGGAAAATCAGCACTGGGTGGTGGGTTGCTGCGGCAGGGTGGGGGCGGGCGGCTGGCTCATCTCTCCCGCCCTGGAGACCCCCTGGGCTGCTCTGGGAAGGTCCCGTCCCCTCCCTGGTTTACACGGGGGCGGGCAGAGCTGGCTTGGCTGACTCGGCACCCGGGCAGGATGAAGTGGAAGAGGAGGGTGCGTGAGCAGACTGAGACCGGAGGAAAGGCAGAGCGGGGAGCTCTTCTGCAAGCGGTCGAGGTCCTCGCTGTCCCAGCAGTGCTGGTCAGCATCCTCCCTCAGGCTCAGGACAGGCAGCTTCCCTGCACTCAGTTCTATATCTGTTCTGCACCTTCCCCTTCGTCTCCTTTAAGATTACACTGCCAATCCCCTTTCCTAACTGGTCACGGCTGAGTAATCAGAAGGCAACTCCTGCTGAAGACCTCAGTGGAAACAGCAGCATTAGCACAGTCTGGGGAGCGATGTGTGTGCCGTCATAACACTTTGTATTGCTGCTTGACACCCCATGAGCCTGGAGCCAGGGCAGCACTTGCTTCACAGGGGCAGCGTGGCTGAGCTGGCCTTGGAGGAGGTCCCACAGCTCCCGGCCTTTCTGCACCCCAGAGCGATGGAGTGGGGAGTGGGTGCACTTGAGCCAATGGTTCTGTTCCTTTGCAGGGCGGCTCTGCAGGGAAGGGGACGGCCTTGAAGAATAATTCGGACGCGGATCTGGTCCTTTTCCTCAACTGCTTCACCAGCTACCAGGACCAGGTGGAGAAACGTGCATCCGTGATCAGCACCATCGAAAACCAGCTGAATCGGTGCCGACAATCACTCGCCTTCAACATCGACGTTGAAGTCTCTCAGCCAAAAGGAAAGAGCACCCCTCCGCGCTCACTCTGCATCACCATCCAGTCGAAGAAGCGGCGGGAGTCCATTGAGGTGGACGTGCTCCCAGCCTACAACGCCCTAGGTAGGAACGTTCCCTTGATCTGATCCCTGTGCCTTCTCTGGGCCATGAGGCCCAGCCACAAGGGATCCTGGGGGCCCTGCAGAGCCAGTGTCCCACAGGCCCTGGGGCTGACCTGGAGAGAGGAACTTGTGGGGAGGGGGCTGGGTCTTGTACCCGGGCAGGGCCTCCAGGCCAGGGTGTTGCTGAGAGCCATGTGGTCCCCCATCAGCCCTGCACATGCTGGACCTGGCCCAGTAAGTGGTGTGACACCAGGATGACCCCCAACCACTCCACTCTCTCCCCCAGGGCATGTGACTCCTGGCTGCAGACCCCATCCCCAGGTCTATGTGGACCTGATCCAGGCTGGATATGGCCCCAGCACATTCTCCACCACCTTCACTGAGCTGCAGAAGAACTTTGTGAAGCGCCGCCCGGCCAAGCTCAAGAACCTGCTGCGCCTCGTCAAGCACTGGTACAAGAAGGTAAGGGGCCCGGTCCTGCCCCCGCACACGCAGGGCAGCAGGGACACACCGGCACAGCCAGTTTCCCCAAGGCACCAAGAGATCTCACCAGCCAGCCTGACATCAGGCTCCCGGCTTTGGTCCCGCAGGTCTGTGTGTTTCTGGGCAGGGACAAGTCCTGCTCTGACCCCCCAAATTCCTGTGCCTCTTGCCAGCACCACCACAGACAGCAAGCCAGGGACAGGGCCCCAATCCCCTTGCTCCGCGCGCACAAACGCACCCTCTCACTAACTAGTCTCATGCCGCCAACCCCCTGCCCAAGCAGCTGGCTCCTCTAGTGACTGTGGGGCTGGACCGCAGGGGACCGGGGTATGACCCCAGCAGCCCCCCCATCTCAGCTGGCTCCCTTTCTTTAACAGTACCTGCTCGAGAGCTACACCCTGTCAGTCCTTCCCACCAAGTATGCCCTAGAGCTGCTGACCATCTACGCCTGGGAGAGGGGCACCGAAAGAGCAGAGAGGTTCAGCACGGCCGAGGGCTTCTGCACCGTCATGGAGCTGTTGTGCCGGTACCAAGAGCTCTGTGTCTACTGGACCGAGTTCTACGACTTCCAGCACCCCGTGGTGGGGGCCCACATCAAGCAACAGCTAAAGAACCAGCGGTGAGAGCAGTGTCACTCATGTCACGCGGCTCCTCCCCATCCCATCCCATCCCATCCCATCCCATCCCATCCCTGCCCTGCCCTGCCTGGCCAGGACTGGTCCTGGTCCTGGTCCTGGTCCTGGTCCTGGTCTGGGGAGGCACCCATTGGGGCGGGCAGGTGCACTTGAGTGAAATACACCCCCAAGAGAGAGAATGGGCAGTTCTGCTCAGGATGCACCAGCCAGCCCCTGCTGGACCTCCAAAGCCTCAGGCATGTCCAGGCATGCACAAGCTGTCCAGGCAGGCGCTTGCTGAAGGTGAAGCCCTAGCCCATAGAAGTCCAAATCCCAGGGTCGTCAGTGGGGCCAGACCCTTGCCCAAGTCCTATAAATGTGAGACATAGGGCACAGCCTTGCCCAGTTCCATCCTAGCTTCGGCATCAGTCACTGCCTGGCTATGGCCAAGGTGCTACTAGGCTCCCCGATTAAAGCAACTCCACCCTTCCTTTTACTTGGGGCTGGCCAAAGCCCTGCTTTTTCAGTGTCTGTGCTGCCCGCTCTGTGCCCAGGGCCCAGCATCAGCCCCACCACTGTTATCCTCATCACTGAGCCCCCGTGATTAAGGCTCCAGTAAGCCAAACCTACCACTGAGCCCCCCTTGCCACACCTTGCACACAGATATGGTGGGAGGAGAGACAGGGTAGCCTACAGACCCCTGAGTGGGGAACAGGTGCCGTGGGTAGAAGCCAGGGGAGCTGTGTGAGAAGGGATGTGCAGGGCTGGGAGAGAGTGGGCTGGGGTCCAACAGCAGCCAGAAAGCCCAGAACCAAGCATGGAGAAGGATTGCTTGTGTGTTTGCAGCCCTGTGATCCTGGATCCGGCCGATCCAACGGGACTCCTAGGGCAGGGAAAGAAGTGGGAGCTGGTGGCAAGAGAAGCCTCCAAATGCCGGAGCCAGCTGTGCTTCCAGAATGGCACCACGCCCATCCAGCCCTGGCCTGTACAGGTATGGTGCTTCACAGGGCTCTGCTCACGACCCTGCTGGCTCAGTGCCCACTGCTTGGCACAGCAGTGCTCCTGCCCTTACCTCGAGGATGCCTCCTAAGGGGAGAAACACCCAACCTACAGGTTTCCCTCGCTTTCTACGGTACATGAGTTCCCAGAAAACTGTGCGTAACTCAAATTTACATAACTGACACTTCCCTCTGTTTTGCTCCCTACTACAGCCCCAGGAGCGGCCGATGCCATTAGCCTGCAGGCGCTGTGCCCTCTCGCCCCTTCCCCTACAGACTTACCTTGCATATAGCAAATTTACCTTGCATATAACAAATGTGGGGTGTAAAAAGGGTCATTGCATAAGAGCAAATTCGCATATACAGAACCTGCATAAAGTGAGGGAAACCGGTACTCCCAGGAAGTGGGGGTGGCGTAGCTGGGAGGCCCTCCCCAACCAGAGCTCCTGCCCTGCTCTTCATAGCAACCCTGTACAGGCAGAAGTTAGGCCTAGTCTAGCTGGCACCCCCCACAGCCACTGCCCTTGACTGAGTCCGTGCCACCACCTGGTGAGCCTTGAGCCACTGGGAACTTCCCTGCTGTGCCACTGCTCTGCGGCATTCCCGTGCCAGGCAGCTGTTTGCCACTGGGGGCTCCCTCTGTGGCAGTTCTGTGCCCACCCAACCCCATCTCATGCCCTCTGTATTCCAGCCGGCCAGACCAGTGCAGGTGAGAGTGAAGCAGCTCTCAGGGTCCTGGCTGGACCTGACGCTGAGTCCCAGCACCACCATCCGGCAGATCAAGGGGGAGATTGAGCGCTTGTGGCACGTCCCTCCCTACCAGCAGCGCCTGGCCCTGCAGGACACTGGCCTAGACAACCAGAAGGTCCTGGACGATAACGGCACCTTG
The DNA here is from genome assembly GCF_030867095.1 of Alligator mississippiensis. Lineage (NCBI taxonomy): Eukaryota > Metazoa > Chordata > Crocodylia > Alligatoridae > Alligator > Alligator mississippiensis. The sequence continues at coordinate 43,616,276 of NC_081835.1, forward strand.
GCATCACATGGCATCTTCTACGACGTCACGATCCTGCTTCTCCAAACCCAGCCTCAGGAAATGGAGATCTTCGTGAAGGGCCATGATGGCAGGACCTACACCTTCGGCGCACGGCCTACAGACACTGTGCAGAACCTGAAGGCCAAAATCCAGGCCAAGCTGAAAGTCCCTGTGGACCAGCAGCGCCTCACGCACAATTCCCAGGAGCTGGAAGATCGCCACCCGCTCTCTTACTATCACATTGAGAACCACAGCACCATCTACCTGCTCTTGCGTCTCCGTGGTGGGTGCGGATCTCCCAGAGCCCTCAGTCCCTCTCTTGCCACAGTACTGTAGACTGGTAGCTGACTGTGGCCCGTGGTGAGGACATGGCTTGCGGAGACGCCCCAATCTCAGGGGAATTCTATCGCATGCCACCTTTCATGGCTTTCCTAAGACAGTTCATGCTCCTGTAGTCTCCCTATCCTCCCACAGGGCTCAGTCCAGTCTGGGCACCATCTCCAGTGCCTCCCCAAGTCCTTCTTGGCACCTGGGTGACCCAGTTTGAACTGTGTTTTGGGAGCCTCCAGGACCAAGGGTCATGCAGGACAAGGAAGATGTTTAGGCTCACTGCTCATACTGGGATGACCCTGCTGCAGGGTGCGAAGTCCCTCAAGAACCCAGGCCTGGCCCTAGTCCCCTGGGCTCATGACCCTGGGATTTGGGATGGAGCTGCCAGGCTCTTGGGGCTAGAGATTGTGAGAGATGTCTGGGGAGCACGCAGCTGGTCGAAAGACCCAGAGCCCCCATCGTTGCTGATCGGTCCTGGAACAGCAGCACCTGTCTCTGTGTAGTGGCTTTGACAACGGTGTCCCCAGCTCCATGCCTGGGTGACCTTGTCTGTGACTGCCCTGCATCCCCTGTCTGCTGCGTGTAACCTGAAATAAAGAGGTCTGAGGTTAACCCTGTGTGGCTGAGTGGTCCTCAGTGGGTGTGGCTCCCGTCTATGCCACAAACACAAAGTTGGATTGTGGGCCTTTTATCTGATCCTGATACAACACAAACGCTGAGTTGTTTCCAGTAGCCACTCACACCACAGCCGAGTTGTGCTCCCCTGGCCAGGCTGCCTAGCTGCAGCAGTGCCTTGTGGCGGCATCTGGACACCTGTCCCATGGTGCCCCAGGGAAACTGAGTGCCTGGAGGATAGGTCCACAGGTGATGGTGGCTGCAGCGCATGAGGCAGTGGCCCCATGCAGTGTCCTACCACACTGAGTGCTGGGAGGGAGGTTCAGATGAGCTGGAGTCAACCACAGTCCTGAGAGGCTTTCTTTGCACTCTCCATGGCTGTAAAATGCAAGCTGAGCCACAGCTGGCACTGGCCCTCCAGAATGTGCTGGACATGGAGGGCCCAGGTCTCCCAGGGGGCACAATAACACATTTCTACATCCAGGCAGCAGGGGCCACTGCATGGGCATCTGAAGGACAGGGCACTCTAGGCTCACAGGGTATAACGGCTGAGTTTGTGTGAAGACAGGGGGACAGGCAGTCCAGGGGCTCGGGGCCAAACAGAACAGCATTTGGGGGTAACAGCAGCAGCGGGATTTTATAGCATAGAGGCGGGGGTCTGAAAGGTATTGGCAGAAATACAGTGCTTGGGACCCCAACGAGGCCTCAGCCCAAGGACAGGACCTGGCCAGTCCTGATCTTCCTGCTGGAGAGGTCCAGCAAAGAGAGACAACCCTAGGGTACAGGGCCTCAGTACTCTGCTGTGAAGTTAGCTGGCTATGGAGCTCAGTGAGGGTGGTGGAGGACACACTAGGGGTGGCTTCAGTCTGGATGAGGTCTGTGTAGACCTATGGAGAGGTTCTGTAGCTAGGAGTCACATCCCCTTGTGGAAAGAGTGGAGTGGCTGGGGGTCATCCTGGTGTCATAGCACTGACTGGGCCAGGGACAGCCTGTACATAGCCAATGTGGGATCACCTGCCTCTCAACAGCACCCTCACCTGAGGGCTCTGTCCCAGTGATGACCCCTCCCCTGCCCTGGTACAGGGCCCAGACTAGTTCCCACACATTTCACCCTCCAGGCCAGCCCCAGGGCCTTTGGGGACACTGAAGCAAGTGCCTAAAACCGGCTCTGCAGGGCCCCCAGGATCTCTGGATTGGTTGTGGCTGTGCCTCGTGGCCCAGGAGAGATGCAGGGATCAGATTGGGAAGATGATCCTACCTAGGATGTTGTAATCTGGGTATCACTACTGGTTTCCAGTTATGACCATACTGGTGTAGGAGGACTGCATCAACACCCTCCTTGGAGGTATTTGTGGACATATTTGCACTGTTTGGTCACAATGCCTTGGGATCAGGCTCTCCTTAATTAACTCCTTTAATTTCTCAAAGTCTGTGTTACGGGTTTTGTCCTCACCCCCAAATGGAGCTATCTTGCAGGACTCAGTTTCAATGGGGCTGGGTTCCTCCAGCCATCAAATCAGTCGAATACACACACACACACACACACACACGCAGGCACACAGAGATGAATGTGACATGCCTGATCTGGCCAGATTGATCAGCATGTACAGGCTGGCACCCTCATATGCCAGGAATCAGTTCATCAGGGCAACAATAAAGTCAGACAGACACGTGCACACAGGTGAACAGAATACCTCTGAATCAGGCTGGGTGTCCAGCTGACTCCCTCATGGGCCAGCATTCAGTTCATTAGGGCACATCTGAGTCAAACTGGGTCAATCAGCCTATACAAGCTGTTCCTCTTATGTATCTCAAACTCAGCACATCCCAGTCTTTTGCCCTAACAGTCCTAGTAGTGGTAGCCTTTTGATAAGCACACCCCACAGTCTTTTGGGGCTTCATAGGGATCTTTGGCTTAGGTAGAAGAAGCGTTGCTCCAGAGCAAGTGGGGAAGGGGAAGTAGAGAAGGAAAAGTTCACCCGGTTACCACCAGTTTGACTATAAAAGTTATTTATTGCTAAATAAATGGATGATAGCCATGCAAGGAAAAACAAACAAAAACAATTACAATATTACCCTGGTTCAATTGAGTATTTGGGGAAACCTATCTCAAGCTTAATTAATAAAATTCAGGTTCAGAAAGCTATGCCTAGAGAGAAAAAGAGAAAGAGAGCTGGGATCTCACCATTCCAAGGCACTCGGGTGTTTTGTTGACAGGCAAAGTTTCTAGCACCATCCTTGAAGGTTAAACAGGCAACGGAAAGAGACGATCTGTTTGTCCCAGCTTCTTGAGAACAACAGCGGATGGTGTCAGAGAGATAGCTCCCTCTTGAAGCACACTGTTTGCTGCTTTACAGCTTATACCCTTAGTCTAGGCTCTTAAAGCATCCAAAGCAGCCTGGACGTCTTGTGACAGCGGCTTGGCCCGGCCAGGAACATTGATCCCCTGGAAGCTGTCCATTTGGCTCTCAAGTTCCCTCGCTATGGGGCTCACCTGGCTAAGGAGGGCGTCAGCAGCGCTGAGGGTCTTGGTGGCCTTGAGGAAGCTCTCGAGGACCACCAAGATTTGGGAGATGGTATCACGCTCAACTTCGTTAAGGGGGCCACTGATCCCAATCTCCCCGAGCAAGGCCATCTCATGGATGGCCTTCTGTTGCTCCACCAGCCTCTCAAGCATCAGGTATGCGGAGTTTCACTGAGTCTCCACATCCTGCATGATTTTGTGCTGTGGGATGTTTGGCTCTGCTTGTTTGTCCTGCAGCATCTTGCCCCCGCTTGACGCTCCGATGGAAGTAGCCTGTCACCTTCCTGCATTTGGAAATGAGCTTGCTGGTGATACGGCCCTGTCATCGGCCCTGTTGGTGCGTGCTGGGAACTGCCAACTCTGCAGGCTGCACTGCTGTGCAAAGCTGAGGGGATCCAGATCCTGGGGCTCTTGGTGCCCTTGGAAAACTGGCTGTGCCCCTGTGTCCCCACCAGCGCACATGCATGTGAGCAGGGCCCAGTCCAAGTAGCTCTGGACACAGCATCGAGCTGGCCCAGGCTGCCCCACCTCCCTGCACTCGGCACTGCCAGGGTGCAAAGCAGGGACCTGTGGCAGTCTCAGGGAAGGGCACTGTGCCTGACTGATCTCAGCTGGGTGCTTGTGGCTGACTGCATCCTCTTCTGTGCTTGCAGCTTCCACTTCCAGCCACAGCAACGCAGAATGGCGTGTGCTGGCACGGGAGAGCAGGAACTCAAACTGGTCAGACAAACAGCAGGGAAAGTCCAGCCTAGATTGCCTCACGCTCCCCCCTCCCTCTCCCCCCAGCTGCGGCTCTGGCAGTCCCTGCTCCCCAGTTTCGTTTCTAGCAATCTGGAAAGCGAAACCTAAGGGGTGTGAAACCGAACCCATGCTTTTACAGCCTGCTGCTGTAAAAAAACAACAACACTGCTTAAGGTGGCCTTGGGAATGCAGCCAGTACCGTGCAACCGGTCCTGTGCTCTGGGGCCCTTGCCGCCGCTGGGGCCCAGGATGCGGGCTGCTCAGCACAGCACCCTCAGCTCCTGCAGCACCAGGGCTTGCAAGACTGCCCTGTGCAGGGCAAGAGGGGATGGGCAGGACGCAGTCCTGGGCAAGGCGGAAGCTCAGCACCCCATCAGCAGCCCCGTAGGTGCCAGCCCTGGGTCTGCCTGGCTGGCACCTGACCATGGAGCCCTGGGGAGGGGGCATCTCCCTGACCGCAGCCAGCCCCGGTGACCCCGCTGCAGCTCAGAGCTTCATGAAGAGGCCACAGAGTGACATGAAGATGACTCGGGGCACAGGGTCTGCTGTCCTGCACAGCACTCGGCTTAGGGACAGGGCTGGGAAGTGTCACATTCTCCAGCATCTGGGTCAGGGGCTGGAATGGGGGACAGAGCCCGTGGGCAGGGCCTGGTAGGAGCCCCTGCAGGTATGGATGGGGGAAGAAGACTTGGCTGCCCTGCCATGCTGGGAGTGCAGGGTGGCAGTGCCCAGGCTTTCGTACTGGCCCCAGCCCCCAGCGCAGGAACCCAGTCCACCTTAATATCCTCCACATGACGCCATCTGTGAGGGAGACGTCAGCAGGGCAGGGCTGTGCCGGGATGCTTCAAAAGCAGCAGCCTCAAGGGGCTAGAGAGGCAGTAGAGATGGAGCTGTACCAGGTGCGAGCCAGGGACCTGGATGCCTGGATTGCAGACAACCTGCAGCCCAGCGAGGAGTTCCAGCAGCAGGTGAAGGATACGGTCCGGAGGATCTGTGACTTCCTGAAGGAGCAGTGCTTTGAAGACATCAAGGTGGACAAGACAGTGAAGGTGAGGTCTCTAGACCCTCACCTACCCAGGTCCCCCTTGTCCGGCCAGTGAAGGAAAGGTTGTCAGGGAGAAAGGGAGGGAGCTGTTGGCTTGGTTTTGCTGGAAGAGGTGGGTCCAGAGACTCACCGGCTAAACCTGGTTTGAGGTCCGAACTACCTCAGCCAGGACAGGCCAAGGGACGGGGTCAAAGCGGTGCTGGCATGTCGTGGGGCAGGCCGAACAGACCTGATCCAAGCTTATTCCAGGCCCTCTCCGGGGAGAGCATACCACTTAGTCTCGTAGTCCGTCCACGAGCCCGTAGCGGGGAAGAAGGGCTCAGTTCCGGCACTGAGTTTTGTCTCTGACAAAAGGCTGCCAAAAGGCTTTGCTTTTCCTGCTTTGGAGAGGACAGGCACAAGGAGGGAGGAGGGCAGAGGGAGGAAAATCAGCACTGGGTGGTGGGTTGCTGCGGCAGGGTGGGGGCGGGCGGCTGGCTCATCTCTCCCGCCCTGGAGACCCCCTGGGCTGCTCTGGGAAGGTCCCGTCCCCTCCCTGGTTTACACGGGGGCGGGCAGAGCTGGCTTGGCTGACTCGGCACCCGGGCAGGATGAAGTGGAAGAGGAGGGTGCGTGAGCAGACTGAGACCGGAGGAAAGGCAGAGCGGGGAGCTCTTCTGCAAGCGGTCGAGGTCCTCGCTGTCCCAGCAGTGCTGGTCAGCATCCTCCCTCAGGCTCAGGACAGGCAGCTTCCCTGCACTCAGTTCTATATCTGTTCTGCACCTTCCCCTTCGTCTCCTTTAAGATTACACTGCCAATCCCCTTTCCTAACTGGTCACGGCTGAGTAATCAGAAGGCAACTCCTGCTGAAGACCTCAGTGGAAACAGCAGCATTAGCACAGTCTGGGGAGCGATGTGTGTGCCGTCATAACACTTTGTATTGCTGCTTGACACCCCATGAGCCTGGAGCCAGGGCAGCACTTGCTTCACAGGGGCAGCGTGGCTGAGCTGGCCTTGGAGGAGGTCCCACAGCTCCCGGCCTTTCTGCACCCCAGAGCGATGGAGTGGGGAGTGGGTGCACTTGAGCCAATGGTTCTGTTCCTTTGCAGGGCGGCTCTGCAGGGAAGGGGACGGCCTTGAAGAATAATTCGGACGCGGATCTGGTCCTTTTCCTCAACTGCTTCACCAGCTACCAGGACCAGGTGGAGAAACGTGCATCCGTGATCAGCACCATCGAAAACCAGCTGAATCGGTGCCGACAATCACTCGCCTTCAACATCGACGTTGAAGTCTCTCAGCCAAAAGGAAAGAGCACCCCTCCGCGCTCACTCTGCATCACCATCCAGTCGAAGAAGCGGCGGGAGTCCATTGAGGTGGACGTGCTCCCAGCCTACAACGCCCTAGGTAGGAACGTTCCCTTGATCTGATCCCTGTGCCTTCTCTGGGCCATGAGGCCCAGCCACAAGGGATCCTGGGGGCCCTGCAGAGCCAGTGTCCCACAGGCCCTGGGGCTGACCTGGAGAGAGGAACTTGTGGGGAGGGGGCTGGGTCTTGTACCCGGGCAGGGCCTCCAGGCCAGGGTGTTGCTGAGAGCCATGTGGTCCCCCATCAGCCCTGCACATGCTGGACCTGGCCCAGTAAGTGGTGTGACACCAGGATGACCCCCAACCACTCCACTCTCTCCCCCAGGGCATGTGACTCCTGGCTGCAGACCCCATCCCCAGGTCTATGTGGACCTGATCCAGGCTGGATATGGCCCCAGCACATTCTCCACCACCTTCACTGAGCTGCAGAAGAACTTTGTGAAGCGCCGCCCGGCCAAGCTCAAGAACCTGCTGCGCCTCGTCAAGCACTGGTACAAGAAGGTAAGGGGCCCGGTCCTGCCCCCGCACACGCAGGGCAGCAGGGACACACCGGCACAGCCAGTTTCCCCAAGGCACCAAGAGATCTCACCAGCCAGCCTGACATCAGGCTCCCGGCTTTGGTCCCGCAGGTCTGTGTGTTTCTGGGCAGGGACAAGTCCTGCTCTGACCCCCCAAATTCCTGTGCCTCTTGCCAGCACCACCACAGACAGCAAGCCAGGGACAGGGCCCCAATCCCCTTGCTCCGCGCGCACAAACGCACCCTCTCACTAACTAGTCTCATGCCGCCAACCCCCTGCCCAAGCAGCTGGCTCCTCTAGTGACTGTGGGGCTGGACCGCAGGGGACCGGGGTATGACCCCAGCAGCCCCCCCATCTCAGCTGGCTCCCTTTCTTTAACAGTACCTGCTCGAGAGCTACACCCTGTCAGTCCTTCCCACCAAGTATGCCCTAGAGCTGCTGACCATCTACGCCTGGGAGAGGGGCACCGAAAGAGCAGAGAGGTTCAGCACGGCCGAGGGCTTCTGCACCGTCATGGAGCTGTTGTGCCGGTACCAAGAGCTCTGTGTCTACTGGACCGAGTTCTACGACTTCCAGCACCCCGTGGTGGGGGCCCACATCAAGCAACAGCTAAAGAACCAGCGGTGAGAGCAGTGTCACTCATGTCACGCGGCTCCTCCCCATCCCATCCCATCCCATCCCATCCCATCCCATCCCATCCCTGCCCTGCCTGGCCAGGACTGGTCCTGGTCCTGGTCCTGGTCCTGGTCCTGGTCTGGGGAGGCACCCATTGGGGCGGGCAGGTGCACTTGAGTGAAATACACCCCCAAGAGAGAGAATGGGCAGTTCTGCTCAGGATGCACCAGCCAGCCCCTGCTGGACCTCCAAAGCCTCAGGCATGTCCAGGCATGCACAAGCTGTCCAGGCAGGCGCTTGCTGAAGGTGAAGCCCTAGCCCATAGAAGTCCAAATCCCAGGGTCGTCAGTGGGGCCAGACCCTTGCCCAAGTCCTATAAATGTGAGACATAGGGCACAGCCTTGCCCAGTTCCATCCTAGCTTCGGCATCAGTCACTGCCTGGCTATGGCCAAGGTGCTACTAGGCTCCCCGATTAAAGCAACTCCACCCTTCCTTTTACTTGGGGCTGGCCAAAGCCCTGCTTTTTCAGTGTCTGTGCTGCCCGCTCTGTGCCCAGGGCCCAGCATCAGCCCCACCACTGTTATCCTCATCACTGAGCCCCCGTGATTAAGGCTCCAGTAAGCCAAACCTACCACTGAGCCCCCCTTGCCACACCTTGCACACAGATATGGTGGGAGGAGAGACAGGGTAGCCTACAGACCCCTGAGTGGGGAACAGGTGCCGTGGGTAGAAGCCAGGGGAGCTGTGTGAGAAGGGATGTGCAGGGCTGGGAGAGAGTGGGCTGGGGTCCAACAGCAGCCAGAAAGCCCAGAACCAAGCATGGAGAAGGATTGCTTGTGTGTTTGCAGCCCTGTGATCCTGGATCCGGCCGATCCAACGGGACTCCTAGGGCAGGGAAAGAAGTGGGAGCTGGTGGCAAGAGAAGCCTCCAAATGCCGGAGCCAGCTGTGCTTCCAGAATGGCACCACGCCCATCCAGCCCTGGCCTGTACAGGTATGGTGCTTCACAGGGCTCTGCTCACGACCCTGCTGGCTCAGTGCCCACTGCTTGGCACAGCAGTGCTCCTGCCCTTACCTCGAGGATGCCTCCTAAGGGGAGAAACACCCAACCTACAGGTTTCCCTCGCTTTCTACGGTACATGAGTTCCCAGAAAACTGTGCGTAACTCAAATTTACATAACTGACACTTCCCTCTGTTTTGCTCCCTACTACAGCCCCAGGAGCGGCCGATGCCATTAGCCTGCAGGCGCTGTGCCCTCTCGCCCCTTCCCCTACAGACTTACCTTGCATATAGCAAATTTACCTTGCATATAACAAATGTGGGGTGTAAAAAGGGTCATTGCATAAGAGCAAATTCGCATATACAGAACCTGCATAAAGTGAGGGAAACCGGTACTCCCAGGAAGTGGGGGTGGCGTAGCTGGGAGGCCCTCCCCAACCAGAGCTCCTGCCCTGCTCTTCATAGCAACCCTGTACAGGCAGAAGTTAGGCCTAGTCTAGCTGGCACCCCCCACAGCCACTGCCCTTGACTGAGTCCGTGCCACCACCTGGTGAGCCTTGAGCCACTGGGAACTTCCCTGCTGTGCCACTGCTCTGCGGCATTCCCGTGCCAGGCAGCTGTTTGCCACTGGGGGCTCCCTCTGTGGCAGTTCTGTGCCCACCCAACCCCATCTCATGCCCTCTGTATTCCAGCCGGCCAGACCAGTGCAGGTGAGAGTGAAGCAGCTCTCAGGGTCCTGGCTGGACCTGACGCTGAGTCCCAGCACCACCATCCGGCAGATCAAGGGGGAGATTGAGCGCTTGTGGCACGTCCCTCCCTACCAGCAGCGCCTGGCCCTGCAGGACACTGGCCTAGACAACCAGAAGGTCCTGGACGATAACGGCACCTTGGCATCACATGGCATCTTCTACGACGTCACGATCCTGCTTCTCCAAACCCAGCCTCAGGAAATGGAGATCTTCGTGAAGGGCCATGATGGCAGGACCTACACCTTCGGCGCACGGCCTACAGACACTGTGCAGAACCTGAAGGCCAAAATCCAGGCCAAGCTGAAAGTCCCTGTGGACCAGCAGCGCCTCACGCACAATTCCCAGGAGCTGGAAGATCGCCACCCGCTCTCTTACTATCACATTGAGAACCACAGCACCATCTACCTGCTCTTGCGTCTCCGTGGTGGGTGCGGATCTCCCAGAGCCCTCAGTCCCTCTCTTGCCACAGTACTGTAGACTGGTAGCTGACTGTGGCCCGTGGTGAGGACATGGCTTGCGGAGACGCCCCAATCTCAGGGGAATTCTATCGCATGCCACCTTTCATGGCTTTCCTAAGACAGTTCATGCTCCTGTAGTCTCCCTATCCTCCCACAGGGCTCAGTCCAGTCTGGGCACCATCTCCAGTGCCTCCCCAAGTCCTTCTTGGCACCTGGGTGACCCAGTTTGAACTGTGTTTTGGGAGCCTCCAGGACCAAGGGTCATGCAGGACAAGGAAGATGTTTAGGCTCACTGCTCATACTGGGATGACCCTGCTGCAGGGTGCGAAGTCCCTCAAGAACCCAGGCCTGGCCCTAGTCCCCTGGGCTCATGACCCTGGGATTTGGGATGGAGCTGCCAGGCTCTTGGGGCTAGAGATTGTGAGAGATGTCTGGGGAGCACGCAGCTGGTCGAAAGACCCAGAGCCCCCATCGTTGCTGATCGGTCCTGGAACAGCAGCACCTGTCTCTGTGTAGTGGCTTTGACAACGGTGTCCCCAGCTCCATGCCTGGGTGACCTTGTCTGTGACTGCCCTGCATCCCCTGTCTGCTGCGTGTAACCTGAAATAAAGAGGTCTGAGGTTAACCCTGTGTGGCTGAGTGGTCCTCAGTGGGTGTGGCTCCCGTCTATGCCACAAACACAAAGTTGGATTGTGGGCCTTTTATCTGATCCTGATACAACACAAACGCTGAGTTGTTTCCAGTAGCCACTCACACCACAGCCGAGTTGTGCTCCCCTGGCCAGGCTGCCTAGCTGCAGCAGTGCCTTGTGGCGGCATCTGGACACCTGTCCCATGGTGCCCCAGGGAAACTGAGTGCCTGGAGGATAGGTCCACAGGTGATGGTGGCTGCAGCGCATGAGGCAGTGGCCCCATGCAGTGTCCTACCACACTGAGTGCTGGGAGGGAGGTTCAGATGAGCTGGAGTCAACCACAGTCCTGAGAGGCTTTCTTTGCACTCTCCATGGCTGTAAAATGCAAGCTGAGCCACAGCTGGCACTGGCCCTCCAGAATGTGCTGGACATGGAGGGCCCAGGTCTCCCAGGGGGCACAATAACACATTTCTACATCCAGGCAGCAGGGGCCACTGCATGGGCATCTGAAGGACAGGGCACTCTAGGCTCACAGGGTATAACGGCTGAGTTTGTGTGAAGACAGGGGGACAGGCAGTCCAGGGGCTCGGGGCCAAACAGAACAGCATTTGGGGGTAACAGCAGCAGCGGGATTTTATAGCATAGAGGCGGGGGTCTGAAAGGTATTGGCAGAAATACAGTGCTTGGGACCCCAACGAGGCCTCAGCCCAAGGACAGGACCTGGCCAGTCCTGATCTTCCTGCTGGAGAGGTCCAGCAAAGAGAGACAACCCTAGGGTACAGGGCCTCAGTACTCTGCTGTGAAGTTAGCTGGCTATGGAGCTCAGTGAGGGTGGTGGAGGACACACTAGGGGTGGCTTCAGTCTGGATGAGGTCTGTGTAGACCTATGGAGAGGTTCTGTAGCTAGGAGTCACATCCCCTTGTGGAAAGAGTGGAGTGGCTGGGGGTCATCCTGGTGTCATAGCACTGACTGGGCCAGGGACAGCCTGTACATAGCCAATGTGGGATCACCTGCCTCTCAACAGCACCCTCACCTGAGGGCTCTGTCCCAGTGATGACCCCTCCCCTGCCCTGGTACAGGGCCCAGACTAGTTCCCACACATTTCACCCTCCAGGCCAGCCCCAGGGCCTTTGGGGACACTGAAGCAAGTGCCTAAAACCGGCTCTGCAGGGCCCCCAGGATCTCTGGATTGGTTGTGGCTGTGCCTCGTGGCCCAGGAGAGATGCAGGGATCAGATTGGGAAGATGATCCTACCTAGGATGTTGTAATCTGGGTATCACTACTGGTTTCCAGTTATGACCATACTGGTGTAGGAGGACTGCATCAACACCCTCCTTGGAGGTATTTGTGGACATATTTGCACTGTTTGGTCACAATGCCTTGGGATCAGGCTCTCCTTAATTAACTCCTTTAATTTCTCAAAGTCTGTGTTACGGGTTTTGTCCTCACCCCCAAATGGAGCTATCTTGCAGGACTCAGTTTCAATGGGGCTGGGTTCCTCCAGCCATCAAATCAGTCGAATACACACACACACACACACACACGCAGGCACACAGAGATGAATGTGACATGCCTGATCTGGCCAGATTGATCAGCATGTACAGGCTGGCACCCTCATATGCCAGGAATCAGTTCATCAGGGCAACAATAAAGTCAGACAGACACGTGCACACAGGTGAACAGAATACCTCTGAATCAGGCTGGGTGTCCAGCTGACTCCCTCATGGGCCAGCATTCAGTTCATTAGGGCACATCTGAGTCAAACTGGGTCAATCAGCCTATACAAGCTGTTCCTCTTATGTATCTCAAACTCAGCACATCCCAGTCTTTTGCCCTAACAGTCCTAGTAGTGGTAGCCTTTTGATAAGCACACCCCACAGTCTTTTGGGGCTTCATAGGGATCTTTGGCTTAGGTAGAAGAAGCGTTGCTCCAGAGCAAGTGGGGAAGGGGAAGTAGAGAAGGAAAAGTTCACCCGGTTACCACCAGTTTGACTATAAAAGTTATTTATTGCTAAATAAATGGATGATAGCCATGCAAGGAAAAACAAACAAAAACAATTACAATATTACCCTGGTTCAATTGAGTATTTGGGGAAACCTATCTCAAGCTTAATTAATAAAATTCAGGTTCAGAAAGCTATGCCTAGAGAGAAAAAGAGAAAGAGAGCTGGGATCTCACCATTCCAAGGCACTCGGGTGTTTTGTTGACAGGCAAAGTTTCTAGCACCATCCTTGAAGGTTAAACAGGCAACGGAAAGAGACGATCTGTTTGTCCCAGCTTCTTGAGAACAACAGCGGATGGTGTCAGAGAGATAGCTCCCTCTTGAAGCACACTGTTTGCTGCTTTACAGCTTATACCCTTAGTCTAGGCTCTTAAAGCATCCAAAGCAGCCTGGACGTCTTGTGACAGCGGCTTGGCCCGGCCAGGAACATTGATCCCCTGGAAGCTGTCCATTTGGCTCTCAAGTTCCCTCGCTATGGGGCTCACCTGGCTAAGGAGGGCGTCAGCAGCGCTGAGGGTCTTGGTGGCCTTGAGGAAGCTCTCGAGGACCACCAAGATTTGGGAGATGGTATCACGCTCAACTTCGTTAAGGGGGCCACTGATCCCAATCTCCCCGAGCAAGGCCATCTCATGGATGGCCTTCTGTTGCTCCACCAGCCTCTCAAGCATCAGGTATGCGGAGTTTCACTGAGTCTCCACATCCTGCATGATTTTGTGCTGTGGGATGTTTGGCTCTGCTTGTTTGTCCTGCAGCATCTTGCCCCCGCTTGACGCTCCGATGGAAGTAGCCTGTCACCTTCCTGCATTTGGAAATGAGCTTGCTGGTGATACGGCCCTGTCATCGGCCCTGTTGGTGCGTGCTGGGAACTGCCAACTCTGCAGGCTGCACTGCTGTGCAAAGCTGAGGGGATCCAGATCCTGGGGCTCTTGGTGCCCTTGGAAAACTGGCTGTGCCCCTGTGTCCCCACCAGCGCACATGCATGTGAGCAGGGCCCAGTCCAAGTAGCTCTGGACACAGCATCGAGCTGGCCCAGGCTGCCCCACCTCCCTGCACTCGGCACTGCCAGGGTGCAAAGCAGGGACCTGTGGCAGTCTCAGGGAAGGGCACTGTGCCTGACTGATCTCAGCTGGGTGCTTGTGGCTGACTGCATCCTCTTCTGTGCTTGCAGCTTCCACTTCCAGCCACAGCAACGCAGAATGGCGTGTGCTGGCACGGGAGAGCAGGAACTCAAACTGGTCAGACAAACAGCAGGGAAAGTCCAGCCTAGATTGCCTCACGCTCCCCCCTCCCTCTCCCCCCAGCTGCGGCTCTGGCAGTCCCTGCTCCCCAGTTTCGTTTCTAGCAATCTGGAAAGCGAAACCTAAGGGGTGTGAAACCGAACCCATGCTTTTACAGCCTGCTGCTGTAAAAAAACAACAACACTGCTTAAGGTGGCCTTGGGAATGCAGCCAGTACCGTGCAACCGGTCCTGTGCTCTGGGGCCCTTGCCGCCGCTGGGGCCCAGGATGCGGGCTGCTCAGCACAGCACCCTCAGCTCCTGCAGCACCAGGGCTTGCAAGACTGCCCTGTGCAGGGCAAGAGGGGATGGGCAGGACGCAGTCCTGGGCAAGGCGGAAGCTCAGCACCCCATCAGCAGCCCCGTAGGTGCCAGCCCTGGGTCTGCCTGGCTGGCACCTGACCATGGAGCCCTGGGGAGGGGGCATCTCCCTGACCGCAGCCAGCCCCGGTGACCCCGCTGCAGCTCAGAGCTTCATGAAGAGGCCACAGAGTGACATGAAGATGACTCGGGGCACAGGGTCTGCTGTCCTGCACAGCACTCGGCTTAGGGACAGGGCTGGGAAGTGTCACATTCTCCAGCATCTGGGTCAGGGGCTGGAATGGGGGACAGAGCCCGTGGGCAGGGCCTGGTAGGAGCCCCTGCAGGTATGGATGGGGGAAGAAGACTTGGCTGCCCTGCCATGCTGGGAGTGCAGGGTGGCAGTGCCCAGGCTTTCGTACTGGCCCCAGCCCCCAGCGCAGGAACCCAGTCCACCTTAATATCCTCCACATGACGCCATCTGTGAGGGAGACGTCAGCAGGGCAGGGCTGTGCCGGGATGCTTCAAAAGCAGCAGCCTCAAGGGGCTAGAGAGGCAGTAGAGATGGAGCTGTACCAGGTGCGAGCCAGGGACCTGGATGCCTGGATTGCAGACAACCTGCAGCCCAGCGAGGAGTTCCAGCAGCAGGTGAAGGATACGGTCCGGAGGATCTGTGACTTCCTGAAGGAGCAGTGCTTTGAAGACATCAAGGTGGACAAGACAGTGAAGGTGAGGTCTCTAGACCCTCACCTACCCAGGTCCCCCTTGTCCGGCCAGTGAAGGAAAGGTTGTCAGGGAGAAAGGGAGGGAGCTGTTGGCTTGGTTTTGCTGGAAGAGGTGGGTCCAGAGACTCACCGGCTAAACCTGGTTTGAGGTCCGAACTACCTCAGCCAGGACAGGCCAAGGGACGGGGTCAAAGCGGTGCTGGCATGTCGTGGGGCAGGCCGAACAGACCTGATCCAAGCTTATTCCAGGCCCTCTCCGGGGAGAGCATACCACTTAGTCTCGTAGTCCGTCCACGAGCCCGTAGCGGGGAAGAAGGGCTCAGTTCCGGCACTGAGTTTTGTCTCTGACAAAAGGCTGCCAAAAGGCTTTGCTTTTCCTGCTTTGGAGAGGACAGGCACAAGGAGGGAGGAGGGCAGAGGGAGGAAAATCAGCACTGGGTGGTGGGTTGCTGCGGCAGGGTGGGGGCGGGCGGCTGGCTCATCTCTCCCGCCCTGGAGACCCCCTGGGCTGCTCTGGGAAGGTCCCGTCCCCTCCCTGGTTTACACGGGGGCGGGCAGAGCTGGCTTGGCTGACTCGGCACCCGGGCAGGATGAAGTGGAAGAGGAGGGTGCGTGAGCAGACTGAGACCGGAGGAAAGGCAGAGCGGGGAGCTCTTCTGCAAGCGGTCGAGGTCCTCGCTGTCCCAGCAGTGCTGGTCAGCATCCTCCCTCAGGCTCAGGACAGGCAGCTTCCCTGCACTCAGTTCTATATCTGTTCTGCACCTTCCCCTTCGTCTCCTTTAAGATTACACTGCCAATCCCCTTTCCTAACTGGTCACGGCTGAGTAATCAGAAGGCAACTCCTGCTGAAGACCTCAGTGGAAACAGCAGCATTAGCACAGTCTGGGGAGCGATGTGTGTGCCGTCATAACACTTTGTATTGCTGCTTGACACCCCATGAGCCTGGAGCCAGGGCAGCACTTGCTTCACAGGGGCAGCGTGGCTGAGCTGGCCTTGGAGGAGGTCCCACAGCTCCCGGCCTTTCTGCACCCCAGAGCGATGGAGTGGGGAGTGGGTGCACTTGAGCCAATGGTTCTGTTCCTTTGCAGGGCGGCTCTGCAGGGAAGGGGACGGCCTTGAAGAATAATTCGGACGCGGATCTGGTCCTTTTCCTCAACTGCTTCACCAGCTACCAGGACCAGGTGGAGAAACGTGCATCCGTGATCAGCACCATCGAAAACCAGCTGAATCGGTGCCGACAATCACTCGCCTTCAACATCGACGTTGAAGTCTCTCAGCCAAAAGGAAAGAGCACCCCTCCGCGCTCACTCTGCATCACCATCCAGTCGAAGAAGCGGCGGGAGTCCATTGAGGTGGACGTGCTCCCAGCCTACAACGCCCTAGGTAGGAACGTTCCCTTGATCTGATCCCTGTGCCTTCTCTGGGCCATGAGGCCCAGCCACAAGGGATCCTGGGGGCCCTGCAGAGCCAGTGTCCCACAGGCCCTGGGGCTGACCTGGAGAGAGGAACTTGTGGGGAGGGGGCTGGGTCTTGTACCCGGGCAGGGCCTCCAGGCCAGGGTGTTGCTGAGAGCCATGTGGTCCCCCATCAGCCCTGCACATGCTGGACCTGGCCCAGTAAGTGGTGTGACACCAGGATGACCCCCAACCACTCCACTCTCTCCCCCAGGGCATGTGACTCCTGGCTGCAGACCCCATCCCCAGGTCTATGTGGACCTGATCCAGGCTGGATATGGCCCCAGCACATTCTCCACCACCTTCACTGAGCTGCAGAAGAACTTTGTGAAGCGCCGCCCGGCCAAGCTCAAGAACCTGCTGCGCCTCGTCAAGCACTGGTACAAGAAGGTAAGGGGCCCGGTCCTGCCCCCGCACACGCAGGGCAGCAGGGACACACCGGCACAGCCAGTTTCCCCAAGGCACCAAGAGATCTCACCAGCCAGCCTGACATCAGGCTCCCGGCTTTGGTCCCGCAGGTCTGTGTGTTTCTGGGCAGGGACAAGTCCTGCTCTGACCCCCCAAATTCCTGTGCCTCTTGCCAGCACCACCACAGACAGCAAGCCAGGGACAGGGCCCCAATCCCCTTGCTCCGCGCGCACAAACGCACCCTCTCACTAACTAGTCTCATGCCGCCAACCCCCTGCCCAAGCAGCTGGCTCCTCTAGTGACTGTGGGGCTGGACCGCAGGGGACCGGGGTATGACCCCAGCAGCCCCCCCATCTCAGCTGGCTCCCTTTCTTTAACAGTACCTGCTCGAGAGCTACACCCTGTCAGTCCTTCCCACCAAGTATGCCCTAGAGCTGCTGACCATCTACGCCTGGGAGAGGGGCACCGAAAGAGCAGAGAGGTTCAGCACGGCCGAGGGCTTCTGCACCGTCATGGAGCTGTTGTGCCGGTACCAAGAGCTCTGTGTCTACTGGACCGAGTTCTACGACTTCCAGCACCCCGTGGTGGGGGCCCACATCAAGCAACAGCTAAAGAACCAGCGGTGAGAGCAGTGTCACTCATGTCACGCGGCTCCTCCCCATCCCATCCCATCCCATCCCATCCCATCCCTGCCCTGCCTGGCCAGGACTGGTCCTGGTCCTGGTCCTGGTCC
Source organism: Alligator mississippiensis (assembly GCF_030867095.1). Classification (NCBI taxonomy): domain Eukaryota; kingdom Metazoa; phylum Chordata; order Crocodylia; family Alligatoridae; genus Alligator; species Alligator mississippiensis. The sequence continues at coordinate 43,633,745 of NC_081835.1, forward strand.
TGGTCCTGGTCTGGGGAGGCACCCATTGGGGCGGGCAGGTGCACTTGAGTGAAATACACCCCCAAGAGAGAGAATGGGCAGTTCTGCTCAGGATGCACCAGCCAGCCCCTGCTGGACCTCCAAAGCCTCAGGCATGTCCAGGCATGCACAAGCTGTCCAGGCAGGCGCTTGCTGAAGGTGAAGCCCTAGCCCATAGAAGTCCAAATCCCAGGGTCGTCAGTGGGGCCAGACCCTTGCCCAAGTCCTATAAATGTGAGACATAGGGCACAGCCTTGCCCAGTTCCATCCTAGCTTCGGCATCAGTCACTGCCTGGCTATGGCCAAGGTGCTACTAGGCTCCCCGATTAAAGCAACTCCACCCTTCCTTTTACTTGGGGCTGGCCAAAGCCCTGCTTTTTCAGTGTCTGTGCTGCCCGCTCTGTGCCCAGGGCCCAGCATCAGCCCCACCACTGTTATCCTCATCACTGAGCCCCCGTGATTAAGGCTCCAGTAAGCCAAACCTACCACTGAGCCCCCCTTGCCACACCTTGCACACAGATATGGTGGGAGGAGAGACAGGGTAGCCTACAGACCCCTGAGTGGGGAACAGGTGCCGTGGGTAGAAGCCAGGGGAGCTGTGTGAGAAGGGATGTGCAGGGCTGGGAGAGAGTGGGCTGGGGTCCAACAGCAGCCAGAAAGCCCAGAACCAAGCATGGAGAAGGATTGCTTGTGTGTTTGCAGCCCTGTGATCCTGGATCCGGCCGATCCAACGGGACTCCTAGGGCAGGGAAAGAAGTGGGAGCTGGTGGCAAGAGAAGCCTCCAAATGCCGGAGCCAGCTGTGCTTCCAGAATGGCACCACGCCCATCCAGCCCTGGCCTGTACAGGTATGGTGCTTCACAGGGCTCTGCTCACGACCCTGCTGGCTCAGTGCCCACTGCTTGGCACAGCAGTGCTCCTGCCCTTACCTCGAGGATGCCTCCTAAGGGGAGAAACACCCAACCTACAGGTTTCCCTCGCTTTCTACGGTACATGAGTTCCCAGAAAACTGTGCGTAACTCAAATTTACATAACTGACACTTCCCTCTGTTTTGCTCCCTACTACAGCCCCAGGAGCGGCCGATGCCATTAGCCTGCAGGCGCTGTGCCCTCTCGCCCCTTCCCCTACAGACTTACCTTGCATATAGCAAATTTACCTTGCATATAACAAATGTGGGGTGTAAAAAGGGTCATTGCATAAGAGCAAATTCGCATATACAGAACCTGCATAAAGTGAGGGAAACCGGTACTCCCAGGAAGTGGGGGTGGCGTAGCTGGGAGGCCCTCCCCAACCAGAGCTCCTGCCCTGCTCTTCATAGCAACCCTGTACAGGCAGAAGTTAGGCCTAGTCTAGCTGGCACCCCCCACAGCCACTGCCCTTGACTGAGTCCGTGCCACCACCTGGTGAGCCTTGAGCCACTGGGAACTTCCCTGCTGTGCCACTGCTCTGCGGCATTCCCGTGCCAGGCAGCTGTTTGCCACTGGGGGCTCCCTCTGTGGCAGTTCTGTGCCCACCCAACCCCATCTCATGCCCTCTGTATTCCAGCCGGCCAGACCAGTGCAGGTGAGAGTGAAGCAGCTCTCAGGGTCCTGGCTGGACCTGACGCTGAGTCCCAGCACCACCATCCGGCAGATCAAGGGGGAGATTGAGCGCTTGTGGCACGTCCCTCCCTACCAGCAGCGCCTGGCCCTGCAGGACACTGGCCTAGACAACCAGAAGGTCCTGGACGATAACGGCACCTTGGCATCACATGGCATCTTCTACGACGTCACGATCCTGCTTCTCCAAACCCAGCCTCAGGAAATGGAGATCTTCGTGAAGGGCCATGATGGCAGGACCTACACCTTCGGCGCACGGCCTACAGACACTGTGCAGAACCTGAAGGCCAAAATCCAGGCCAAGCTGAAAGTCCCTGTGGACCAGCAGCGCCTCACGCACAATTCCCAGGAGCTGGAAGATCGCCACCCGCTCTCTTACTATCACATTGAGAACCACAGCACCATCTACCTGCTCTTGCGTCTCCGTGGTGGGTGCGGATCTCCCAGAGCCCTCAGTCCCTCTCTTGCCACAGTACTGTAGACTGGTAGCTGACTGTGGCCCGTGGTGAGGACATGGCTTGCGGAGACGCCCCAATCTCAGGGGAATTCTATCGCATGCCACCTTTCATGGCTTTCCTAAGACAGTTCATGCTCCTGTAGTCTCCCTATCCTCCCACAGGGCTCAGTCCAGTCTGGGCACCATCTCCAGTGCCTCCCCAAGTCCTTCTTGGCACCTGGGTGACCCAGTTTGAACTGTGTTTTGGGAGCCTCCAGGACCAAGGGTCATGCAGGACAAGGAAGATGTTTAGGCTCACTGCTCATACTGGGATGACCCTGCTGCAGGGTGCGAAGTCCCTCAAGAACCCAGGCCTGGCCCTAGTCCCCTGGGCTCATGACCCTGGGATTTGGGATGGAGCTGCCAGGCTCTTGGGGCTAGAGATTGTGAGAGATGTCTGGGGAGCACGCAGCTGGTCGAAAGACCCAGAGCCCCCATCGTTGCTGATCGGTCCTGGAACAGCAGCACCTGTCTCTGTGTAGTGGCTTTGACAACGGTGTCCCCAGCTCCATGCCTGGGTGACCTTGTCTGTGACTGCCCTGCATCCCCTGTCTGCTGCGTGTAACCTGAAATAAAGAGGTCTGAGGTTAACCCTGTGTGGCTGAGTGGTCCTCAGTGGGTGTGGCTCCCGTCTATGCCACAAACACAAAGTTGGATTGTGGGCCTTTTATCTGATCCTGATACAACACAAACGCTGAGTTGTTTCCAGTAGCCACTCACACCACAGCCGAGTTGTGCTCCCCTGGCCAGGCTGCCTAGCTGCAGCAGTGCCTTGTGGCGGCATCTGGACACCTGTCCCATGGTGCCCCAGGGAAACTGAGTGCCTGGAGGATAGGTCCACAGGTGATGGTGGCTGCAGCGCATGAGGCAGTGGCCCCATGCAGTGTCCTACCACACTGAGTGCTGGGAGGGAGGTTCAGATGAGCTGGAGTCAACCACAGTCCTGAGAGGCTTTCTTTGCACTCTCCATGGCTGTAAAATGCAAGCTGAGCCACAGCTGGCACTGGCCCTCCAGAATGTGCTGGACATGGAGGGCCCAGGTCTCCCAGGGGGCACAATAACACATTTCTACATCCAGGCAGCAGGGGCCACTGCATGGGCATCTGAAGGACAGGGCACTCTAGGCTCACAGGGTATAACGGCTGAGTTTGTGTGAAGACAGGGGGACAGGCAGTCCAGGGGCTCGGGGCCAAACAGAACAGCATTTGGGGGTAACAGCAGCAGCGGGATTTTATAGCATAGAGGCGGGGGTCTGAAAGGTATTGGCAGAAATACAGTGCTTGGGACCCCAACGAGGCCTCAGCCCAAGGACAGGACCTGGCCAGTCCTGATCTTCCTGCTGGAGAGGTCCAGCAAAGAGAGACAACCCTAGGGTACAGGGCCTCAGTACTCTGCTGTGAAGTTAGCTGGCTATGGAGCTCAGTGAGGGTGGTGGAGGACACACTAGGGGTGGCTTCAGTCTGGATGAGGTCTGTGTAGACCTATGGAGAGGTTCTGTAGCTAGGAGTCACATCCCCTTGTGGAAAGAGTGGAGTGGCTGGGGGTCATCCTGGTGTCATAGCACTGACTGGGCCAGGGACAGCCTGTACATAGCCAATGTGGGATCACCTGCCTCTCAACAGCACCCTCACCTGAGGGCTCTGTCCCAGTGATGACCCCTCCCCTGCCCTGGTACAGGGCCCAGACTAGTTCCCACACATTTCACCCTCCAGGCCAGCCCCAGGGCCTTTGGGGACACTGAAGCAAGTGCCTAAAACCGGCTCTGCAGGGCCCCCAGGATCTCTGGATTGGTTGTGGCTGTGCCTCGTGGCCCAGGAGAGATGCAGGGATCAGATTGGGAAGATGATCCTACCTAGGATGTTGTAATCTGGGTATCACTACTGGTTTCCAGTTATGACCATACTGGTGTAGGAGGACTGCATCAACACCCTCCTTGGAGGTATTTGTGGACATATTTGCACTGTTTGGTCACAATGCCTTGGGATCAGGCTCTCCTTAATTAACTCCTTTAATTTCTCAAAGTCTGTGTTACGGGTTTTGTCCTCACCCCCAAATGGAGCTATCTTGCAGGACTCAGTTTCAATGGGGCTGGGTTCCTCCAGCCATCAAATCAGTCGAATACACACACACACACACACACACGCAGGCACACAGAGATGAATGTGACATGCCTGATCTGGCCAGATTGATCAGCATGTACAGGCTGGCACCCTCATATGCCAGGAATCAGTTCATCAGGGCAACAATAAAGTCAGACAGACACGTGCACACAGGTGAACAGAATACCTCTGAATCAGGCTGGGTGTCCAGCTGACTCCCTCATGGGCCAGCATTCAGTTCATTAGGGCACATCTGAGTCAAACTGGGTCAATCAGCCTATACAAGCTGTTCCTCTTATGTATCTCAAACTCAGCACATCCCAGTCTTTTGCCCTAACAGTCCTAGTAGTGGTAGCCTTTTGATAAGCACACCCCACAGTCTTTTGGGGCTTCATAGGGATCTTTGGCTTAGGTAGAAGAAGCGTTGCTCCAGAGCAAGTGGGGAAGGGGAAGTAGAGAAGGAAAAGTTCACCCGGTTACCACCAGTTTGACTATAAAAGTTATTTATTGCTAAATAAATGGATGATAGCCATGCAAGGAAAAACAAACAAAAACAATTACAATATTACCCTGGTTCAATTGAGTATTTGGGGAAACCTATCTCAAGCTTAATTAATAAAATTCAGGTTCAGAAAGCTATGCCTAGAGAGAAAAAGAGAAAGAGAGCTGGGATCTCACCATTCCAAGGCACTCGGGTGTTTTGTTGACAGGCAAAGTTTCTAGCACCATCCTTGAAGGTTAAACAGGCAACGGAAAGAGACGATCTGTTTGTCCCAGCTTCTTGAGAACAACAGCGGATGGTGTCAGAGAGATAGCTCCCTCTTGAAGCACACTGTTTGCTGCTTTACAGCTTATACCCTTAGTCCAGCCTCTTCAAAGCATTCTTTTAATTGTGTAAATCAAGAAGGTCCCAAGCCAGAATTGACAGGGAAAATCCTGTTATATAAACAGTTTCAATTTAAATGAATTACCTTTTTCAGTGACAAGGGGTTATCTGGTTTGGAACATCTCAAGAAACTGATTAACAACCAGGAAAAACATAAAGTTTTAAGGAGTAACTAGACACCTAAGAGCCAGCTTGAAATTATTATGCATACAGAAGATATACTGGAAGGGATATCACATTGTTTTTTCTCAGATGGCCTAACTATGCTTGCACTGCGAAGTCAGCATCAGTTTTTTGTATTTTACCTGTTGTGAATAAGCCTCATCTTAGCATGACTTTCAGATCTTACTGTAGTCTTTTAACATATTAAGGGGATTACTTGGAGTGTTCATAAACTTTGTGGGGAGGACTCCTACTAGTCATCCCAGGAAAAGTATGACAGCATTTGTGATCAGGGCTCCAATGGGCTGGATGTTGTGAGGAACCCTTAACCATTGTTCAAATGTCACCCATACCCCCTCTGACTCAGTCTCTTGCCTCAGCATTCCCTAACCCAGCAACCAAGTTTTAGTCAATCAAGTTTAAATAGGCCTCCCATACTGGGACTGGGGAATGTATGGCCCCAAATGCCTATTAAACTTGTCTTCTGCTTAGTTCTGGTTAGATGAGGGGTGTGGGGGGGGGTGGAAATAGAAAACATCCTTTGTAAGTCCAGCAAGCTGGGTGCCATGACTCCTTCAGGAACACAGAGCTGACAGGTAACACCTTACCCAGAACAAATGACTGCTGGTAAGGCCCCAGATGTCCTTGCAGCAGGCATCTTAGCTACTTGTACCACCTGGGGACACTCGATGGACAGAAGTCAGGAATAACAACCAAAGAGGTGTACTCAGCAACAGCCCACATCTGTGGGGAGCAGATCAGGATAGCAAAAGCACAAACCAAATACAGATTGGCAACTGGAATCAAGGACAACAAAAAGTCCTTCTTTAGATATGTAGGAAGTCAGAGAAAAAATAAGGGAAGCATACAGCCCTTGATGAATGAAATGGGACAGCTGATAACTGACTCTCAGTACAAAACCGAACTCCTGAGTGAATACTTCACGTTGGTATACCGCTAGTCCAAGGGTGTTAGCCTGCTTGACAGGATACAGGATGATCGTGGTGGGGGTGACCCCCCCACCCCATAGTTGGTATAGATCTTGTGGGGGAGCACCTACAAAAGCTAAATATCTACAGGGCAGCAAGACCAGATGAAATACACTAAAGGGTGCTAAAAGAACTGGCCGATGCCATTGTGCGACCAATGGCAAAGTTATTTGAAGACTTGTGGCGCTTGGGAGAGGTCCCAGAAGATTGGAAAAAGGTCAGTGTGGTGCCTATCTTTAAGACAGGGAGAAAGGAGGACCCAGGAAATTACAGGCCAATTGGTTTGCCCTCAATCCCTGGTAAAATCCTGGGAAAAATTACCAAGGAATCCATTACAGAGAAGCTAGCAGCAGGCAGTATTCTGAAGGATAACCAACATGGCTTTATTACGGGCAGGTCATGCCAAACCAACGTCATTTCCTTCTATGATCAGGTTACTTGCCCCCTGGATGGGGGAAATGAGGTTGATGTCATATACCTGGGCTTCAAAAAGACCTTTGACCTGCTCTCCCATGAATTCCTTATGAAAAAATTGGGAAAATCCGGCCTCAACTACTTTACGGTCCGGTGGCTAGGTAACTGGCTCCCTGATAGGACCCAGAGAGTATTGACTGATGGACTGAGTTATCCTGGCAGAGGATGACCATTGGTGTCCCTCAGGCTTCAGTATTCAGGCTAGAGCTTTTCAATTTGTTCATCAACGATTTGGATTTGGGTATTAAAAGCAAACTAGCAAAGTTCACTGACAACACTGTGCCCGCCTCTGCTCGACTAGGCGCTCTCGAGCTGCCTTCGCTCGGGTGGCTGTTCTAGCTTGCCCCGAGCCCCTGAGAGGGCCCCGGAAGGTGCCTCGGGTGGTGTCAGGAGGCCCCCTAACCTCGCCTGCCACGACTTCGGATGGAACCTCAGTGGTGGGGGTCTCCGTTAACGCAGCCTCCAGGGTCATCACGCCTTCGGCGGGCACTCACAGGACTCCAACCTCCCCTACACCCCAGCCAATCACCACCTGCTGCTGCGGGTCTCCCAGTGGCCTTCCTTTGGCAACCCCACCGTGTTTTCGGTCCTGTGCCTCCTGGTGGTCCCCACTCCGGAGAACCAAGCTTCCCAGGCTGGAATCTGCCTTGAGGGTCTCACACCCCCTGATTCCCTGCTGCCCCTAGCCTATACTGACCCGAGGCCACCGCAACACAAAATGAGAGAGCCTAAAGGAAAGCGAACAACAAAACAGAAAGTCAAGCCCTTCTATCACGCCTAGCCTGGGATCTGACCCAGGTGCCTAAGCCCCAATCAACGGGCTGCCCTGGCTCAAAGTCCGTCGGATGGCTTAAGGCCACCGACTCCCCCGGGTGTCTACTCTCCAGGACCGTGGCTCCCACTCTCTGGGAGCCTCATATCCGGCGTTCACTCCCTCGCCGGTCCCGTTGCCGGTTCCTCCACCAGCCCGTCTGTCGGCTCTCTCGTAGGGTCTGCTGACGGTTTCCTCACCGGCTACGCCGCCCGCTCCTTTACCGGATCCATAGCCGGTTCCTTCTCTAGTCTTGCTGACGACGTCATCTCCACCTTCTCCGTCGGCTCCTTTAAGAACACAGCTCTCGCTGCTGTAGCTGCAGCTTTCTTCGCCAGCTCCTTTAATGGTGCGGCTCTCGCTGCTGCAGCTGCCGTTGCCGTTCTCACCGCCGCTGCCACTGCCATGACTTCCCCCGTCGGGCTGGGTACATGGGCCCCGCAGGCGCGGGTCCTGTTCTCGGGGTTCCCTGCGGGCTTTCCCCACTTCCGGCCCTGCTCCGCTCCCGGGGCCGCCTTTTATTGCTGCCGGGTGGCGTCTCCTGCTGACATCACCAGGCCCCAGCTGGATATAAGTGCGGTTTACAAATCGCGACGGCGGTTTTCCCGCATGCGTGTCCCTGCTCCCTCCGGCTTCTGCGTGGGGTAAGTAAGTGTTTACTTCCCCCCTGGTTTTGCCCCGGGGTTTCCTTCTAACCCCGGCATCCCTAGGACACAACCCCCCCCACTCAAGATGCCTTGGGGCGCTTCTTCGGTCCCATTTCGAGTCGCACCTGTCAGGCTGGCCCGTCCATCTGTCAGGTCACCTCGGGCCCCTGTCTGGTCTTCCCCGTCACACCTGGATAGGAAGTCCGCAACTGCGTTATCTTTCCCAGGTCGGTGTACTATGTAAAACTTATAAGGTTGGAGTGCCAAGGCCCACCGGGTAATTCGGGCATTATCTGTCTTGGCCGTGCTCAGCCACCTTAGCGGGGCATCATCCGTTATCAGTTTGAATTCTCTGCCCATCAGGTAGTACCTAAAGTGGTCTACTGCCCACCGTATGGGTAAGCATTCCCGTTTTATAGTTGAGTACCTTCTTTCCACTGGTAGCAGTTTGCAACTGGCATACGCTATGGGCCTCTCGCTGCCTCTGTCCTCCTGGGTTAGGACGGCCCCCACTGCGGTCTCCGAGGCATCCGTCTGTAAAATGAAGGGCTTCCTGAAGTCAGGAGCGTGTATTACCTCCTCCTCGCAGAGTGCTTGTTTCAGCTTTTTAAAACTCCACGTCATCTCCTCTGTCCACCTGATGGCCCCCGTTTTTCGCCCTTTGAGTGCCTCCGACAAAGGTGTGGACAACATTGAGAAGTGAGGTACAAACCGCCTATAATAATTGGTGAGCCCTAAGAATGATCAAAGCTGGCGGCAGTTTTGAGGGGCTGCGAAATTGCGGATAATTTCTACCTTGTCGGCCAAGGGTTTGAACATGCCCCTGCCAACCAGAAACCCCAGATATTTTGTTTCCTTCTGAGCTAGGGCACATTTTCGAGGGTTGGCCATTAGCCCTGCCCGTCTCAATTCCGTCAGGATGGCTCGGAGGGCTCTCTTGTGCTGTGCCCACGTCCGGGTATATATGACGATATCATCTATGTAGGCCGCGGCATATTCGTCATGTGGGGCCAGTATCAGATCCATCAGGCGCTGAAACATTGCGGTGGCACCGTGTAACCCAAAGGGCATCCTGACAAACTTGTATAGCCCCCACGGGGTGCCAAACGCTGTCTTTGGCCGGTCTCCCTTGGCCACCGGGATCTGCCAATACCCCTTTGCGAGGTCGAGGGTTGATATATACTGGGCATCCCCTATTCTTTCAACCAGCTCTGCCACATGGGGCATTGGGAATGCGTCAAACATTGCCAGGGCATTTAATCGTCTGTAGTCGATGCAAAGCCTCAAAGATCTATTGGGCTTACGCACCGGCACCAGCAGGCTCCTCCAGGGGCTCCTCGACAGCTGAATGACTCCTAACTTCAGCATAGAGTCTACCTCTCTACGAACGGCTTCCAAGAGGTGGTGCGGGATGGGTCGCCACCTCTCCCTTACTATTGCTCCAGGGGGGGTCTTTATAGCGTGAAACAAGTCCTGGACCCACCCGGGTTCCTCACGGAATACCTCCCGGAATTCCTCTATCATACTTTGGGCCTCTTGCCTCTGCTCGGGGACCAACTCCTCCCCGATCCGGACCAAGGATCCTTCCTTGGTGGGTACGGCTTCTCTCCCCAACCCCTGGGGTCCGAGGTCCTCGTTATCTGTTTCAGAAAAGGCTACCCACCCTTCGGGCTCCTTCCATTCTCGCAGGAGATTCACGTGGTAAATTTGTTTCTCCCAAAGGTGACCGGGCCTATGTACCTTGTAGTCTACCAGTCCAACTCGTCGGAGGATCTCAAACGGCCCCTGCCATTGGGTCAGGAGCTTGCTGGTGGATGTCGGGAACAATACCAAAACCCTCTGGCCAGGTTCGAATTCCCGTTCTCGGGCGTGGCTGTCATATTTCTCCTTCTGACAGGCCTGGGCTACCCTCATGTTCTCACGTGCGAGGTCCTGGGCCACCTTGATCCTCTGTTGAAACTCTCTCTGGTATGTCTTCGGCTCTTGAGAGGAGCCTCTCTCCTGCTCCCAACCTTCTCTCAAGACCTGCAACAGACCCCGCGGCCAGTGCCCTAACACCAGTTCAAATGGAGAGAATTTCATCGTGTCTTGAGGGGTGTCTCTTAGAGTAAACAATACTAAAGGGAGGAGGAGATCCCACTTCCGGGGGTCCCCTTGAATGTAGCGTCGCAGTACCTGCTTTATCGTCCCATTGAGGTGCTCCACCAGACCATTGGTCTGGGGATGGTAGACCGAGGTGCGGAGCTGTTTTATCTGTAACGTCCGGCACACCGCCCTCAAGACCCCGGACATGAAATTCCTCCCTTTGTCCGTTAATATCTCTTGCGGGATCCCCATCCTGGCGATCCATCTTATTAACTCTTCCGCAGTACGCAGGGCGGTCACCGCTCACAAGGGGATGGCCTCCAGGTACCGGGTGGCGTAATCCACTATAACCAATACATATTGGTGGCCCGAGCTACTACGGAGAAGAGGTCCGATGACATCTAGGGCTATCCGTGAGAATGGGGTGTCTATGATGGGCATAGGCTGGAGGGGTGCCTGTGCCGGACGCTCGGCTCTCGTCTTCTGGCACTCGGGACAGGCTGCACACTGACGGGCCACTTCCTCCCCCATCCCGGGCCAAAAGAACCACCGGCTTATCCTCGCGAGGGTCTTGTCCTGTCCTAGATGCCCCCCCCATAGGGCTCGCATGTGCCAACCGCCAAATAGTCTGGCGGAATCGGGTGGGTAACTGTGAGCCCAAGGTCTCCCCCCGCCGCTCCCCCTGTACATGGTAGAGGAGGCGGTTCCTTACCTCAAAGTAGGGAGGCCCTTCAGGCGGTGGTGCTGGGATGTCTTGGGGACCTCGGGCATGCTCTTGCAGCTCTCAGATCTCTTGATCCTCCGCCTGTGCCTCCTGGAACTGCAGACAGCTGGTGAAGTTGTTGAGATCTAGCTCGTTCGCCTCGTCCCCCGATTCCTCATTCTCTTGTGTCTCACCCAGCCAACCTTTGCAGTCCTGGATCCTCCTACGGGCTACTTCTGTGTCTCTTACCCTATCCAGGACATCATACACTGGCGCCCAATCTCGCCCTAATAACATCTCACAAGCTAATCGTGGTACGACCCTGACCAGGAGTTCTCCTTGATGTTCCATCACCCTTAGGCGTACCCACTGGCGCTCAACTAGCCGGGTCTCCCCGTGGAGGCAGGCTACTCTTACGGGGCAAGCCCCCCGTCGGCCCTGTGACCCTACCATATCTGACCTCACCAGCGACTGGGCGCACCCTGAGTCCAGGGTCGCTTGCATGGTGCGACCCTCCACCCAGGCCTTCGCTACTGGGCGGCTCCAGGCCGCATTCTCCTCCCCAACCACGTAGCTGCAGTCCAACGGTTCGCCAGATTCCAGACCTCTTCATATTTCTGTTGGGGCTCTTGACCTGTCGGTGGGGATCCAGTGCTCCACTACTTGGTTTGGGCATTCCCTGGAAAAATGGCTGTTCTGCCCGCACCGGAAGCACCTGGTCTCCCTGGTAGCCCCCCGGCCTGGTGGGCGCCGGCGTTCCGGCTCTTTGGGGTTCACCGGAGAGTATCCTGGGCTCTTTCTCTCTCGAGGGTAGCTGGCCTCCAAGGCCGTGAACGCCTCTGCCAGCTTTAGGGCTTCCTCACAGGTCAGTGGGGTGTGTTGCCAGACCCAGCGTTGTGTCCGTTCTTCCAGATCATTTTGGAATTGTTCGCGAACAATTTGGTCTGCCAGGGCTTCTCGATCGTGTCCGGCTGGGTTTACCCACTTATCTAGCAGATCCCTTGATAACTGTAGCAGCACTCTGGGTCGCCTCTCGTCAGGCCCCTTCTTGGCCCGGAACAGGCGACGGTAGTGCCCCGGGATGATTTCCAGCCTATACAGGATGGCTTGCTTTACTAACGCATAGTCCCGGGCATCCTCCCTCGAGAGGGCCCGATAGGCGGCCTGGGCCTTGCCAACGACTAGGGCTCCCAACTGGCTAGCCCAATAGCCCTGGTCTAGCCCCGTCATGAGGGCGTGACGCTCAAACGCTTTGATGTAGGCCTCCAGGTCATCATCTTTGGTCATTTTAGGCATCTTGCAGGATGTTAGGCTGTGTCAGAACCAGTCTTCTTGCCTGTCCATCATTTGCTGCTGTGAGTCCAGGATCTGGGTTAGAACCTGTAGGTTCTGTCCCAGGACATGGGCGGGGCCCATAGCCGCGGGCTGCATGTTGGCATAAGGTGCCAAGTCGGGGTTCTCCATATTCCTGGCCAATGCACCACGTTGTGCCCACCTCTGCTCGACTAGGCGCTCTCAAGCTGCCTTCGCTCAGGTGGCTGTTCTAACTTGCCCCGAGCCCCCGAGAGGGCCCCGGAAGGTGCCTCGGGTGGTGTCGGGAGGCCACCTAACCTTGTCTGCCACGACTTAGGATGGAACCTCAGTGGTGGGGGTCTCCATTAACGCAGCCTCCAGGGTCATCACGCCTTCGGCAGGCACTCACGGGGCTCCAACCTCCCCTACACCCCAGCCAATCACCACCTGCTGCTGCGGGTCTCCCAGTGGCCTTCCTTTGGCGACCCTGCTGTGTTTTCGGTCCTGTGCCTCCCGGTGGTCCCCACTCCGGAGAACCAAGCTTTCCAGGCTGGAATCTGCCTTGAGGGTCTCACACCCCCTGATTCCCTGCTGCCCCTAGCCTATACTGACCTGAGGTCACCGCAACACAAAATGAGAGAGCCTAAAGGAGAGCGAACAACAAAACAGAAAGTCAAGCCCTTCTATCATGCCTAGCCCGGGATCTGACCCGGGTGCCTAAGCCCCGATCAATGGGCTGCCCTGGCACAAAGTCCGTCAGGTGGCTTAAGGCCACCAACTCCCCCGGGTGTCTACTCTCCAGGACCATGGCTCCCGCTCTCTGGGAGACTCGTATCCGGCGTTCACTCCCTTGCCGGTCCCGTTGCCGGTTCCTCCACCAGCCCGTCTGTCGGCTCTCTCGTAGGGTCCGCTGCTGGTTTCCTCACCGGCTACGCCGCCCGTTCCTTTACCGGATCCGTAGCCGGTTCCTTCTCTAGTCTTGCTGACGTCGTCGTCTCCACCTTCTCCGTCGGCTCCTTTAAGAACGCAGCTCTCGCTGCTGTAGCTGCAGCTTTCTTCGCCAGCTCCTTTAATGGCGCAGCTCTCACTGCTGCAGCTGCCGTTGCCGTTCTCACCGCCACTGCCGCTGCCATGACTTCCCCCGTCGGGCTGGGTAAGCGGGTCCTGCTCTCGGGGTTCCCTGCAGACTTTCCCCACTTCCGGCCCTGCTCCACTCCCAGGGCCGCCTTTTATTGCTGCCAGGTGGCGTCTCCTGCTGACATCACCCGGCCCCAGCTGGATATAAGCGCGGTTTACGAATCGTGCCGGCGGTTTTCCCGCACGCATGTCCCTGCTCCCTCCGGCTTCTGCGTGGGGTAAGTAAGTGTCTACTTCCCCCCTGGTTTTGCCCCGGGGTTTCCTTCTAACCCCGGCGTCCCTGGGACAAACACCAAACCATGGCAGGGTATGGTCGTGCTTGAAGACAGGCTGGCAGTACAGGCTGACCTGAACAGGCGTGCAAGATGGGCGGAACTCAACCAGATGTCATTTAATATGGAGAAGTGTAAAGTGCTCCATCTGGGGAGAAATAATCCACAACACACTTACAGGCTCAGCAGTGCTACGCTTGCTTACTAACACCACATCTGAACGAGACGTGTCTTGATAGACAACAAAATGAATGTGAGCCACTAATGTGATGCTGTAGCTGCAGAGTTAATCAAACATTGGCATCATTGGCGATACGTAGGGGGTGCACACAGGTGCACGTGCACCACCTGAGCATGGCGGTACACTCCCTACAAAAAGGCGCTGTTGACACTTGCCACTCCCCCCCTAGCCACCAACACTTGGCGGGATCTGTGGGCAGTCAACAATCACCACTGGCTGCTGCGGGTGGTGTTTGTGGGTGGTCACTGACCTCTGCTCAGCACTCACCACACCCCTTTCCCCCCCACCCGCTGCCAACAGGACCAGTGGCGTCTGCAGGAGCTCCACACTTACTGCCGCTGTGCACCCGTCACTGCCGCCATGCTTCTGCCACCACCAGTGCCACCGTGACCACCCCCCCTTCCCCCCCAGGCACCGGGGGCATGTGTTGTTCATGACTGGCATGCATCTACCGAGGCATCTCAAGCAAGGCTAAGCATGTCATCCTCCCTCTCAACTTGGCCTTGGTGAGACTGCAGCTGGAGCTCTGTGTCTAGTTCTGGGCACCGCACTTCAGGAAGGATGTGGAAAAGCTTGAGAGAGTCCAAAGGAGGGCCAGGTGCATGATTTGAGGCCTTGACCAGGTCATATGAAGAGAGGCTGAAAGACTTGGGACTGTTCAGCCTGTTGAAGAGAAGACTCAGAGGAGACTTGGTGGCAGTCTATAAATATATCAAGGGTGTACATCAGGGCCTGGGGGAGCATCTGTTCACCAAGGCCCCCCAGGGGAGGACAAGAAATAATGGGCACAAGCTGATTGAGGATCGCTTCATGCTAAACATAAGGAAAAACTTCTTTACAAGTTGAGTACCGAGGGTTTGGAACAGGCTCCCCCCAGAAGTGGTACAGTCATCCACCCTGGCGATCTTCAACAAGTATCTCAATGCCCATCTTGCTGGGATCATCTGACCCCAGCAGTCTGTCCTGCCCAAGTGCTGGGTGGGGTGGACCTGATGTCCTGTAAGTGCTCCTCCAGGCCCTAACAGCTATGAAATTATGATGGTACTCAGGTTTGCTACTAAACACAGAAACTGGGAAGAGGGTAAGTTGAGGAACAAAGATGGCTGTTAAGGTACCTTTGTAATCCTGGTATTGTGGCAGTTGGGCATCAGTGACAGCCTTCTGGAATACGCACAGCTTCCACAAAGTATGTGTCATCATCGTCCTTCAGTCAGTGGGTTGTCTGTGCCAGGCTGAGATGGGCACAGAGCTGTTTGACTAATGTGGTCTTCTCCCAGTGATGCCATTTCCTTTCTATACTTTGTTCTCCATCAGGTCCCTGAAAGAGTGCCCAGTCACCCCTCACTTTTACTGAACTTTGCTGATGTCCATGTTGCCAAGAGCAGTCAAGCATGGAAGCATTTTGCCATCGATCCCCAGGTGCCCCAGAACAAGAACTACCAGAGGGCATCAGAGCCAAGGCCCAGCTCATCTGGCTCCTAGCCTAAAGAGAGGCCAGCACCAACACAAAGAAAAGTGTAAGATGCAGAGCAGGTGGCAGATGTGAAGGTGATCTGCCTCTGCCTTCTACCACCTAATGTTTATATTATTGCTACTTATGGGTGACCAATTGGCTGATAACCAGCTGATGGCCTGGCCACATTCACTCTTCTACTCCCCAAGTGAATGACTCTGAGGTGGTTCAGGCAATGTCAGCAGGCTTCATTAGCCTAGCACTAATCATTCAGAATGCCATGGGCAGGGCTCAGCATAGCCCCAAGGTGTGTCTGCTCACAGTGCGAAATGAACCTGGGGTATCACCGCATTGTGGAGGAGTTTCTAGTGGCTCAGTCATTCTGGATCTCAAACGGTCATTAGAAGGAACCTAAAATGGTGCTTGTGTGTAAATAAGCCCTTCACCTGTTCCCAAAGGGCAGTGGCTGTGCTGAGTTGCTGTGATTCCCTGCATCCAAAGTCTCAATCTCCTGCTAGGTGTATAGGGCTGCATTTCTACATCCAAGTTCACCCCAGTGCTAGAAGGTGTGAGGCCCTGGCAATGCATAGAGGGTGCACACGGGTGCACGTGCAACCCCTGAGATTGGCAGTGCATCCCCTGCAACTGGCCACCACCGACACTGCAGGTAGTGCCTGTGGGCGGTCACCTCTCTCTACACACTCCTCCCCCCACCTCCTTGCCGCTGACATCACTGGCGGCATCTGTGGGCAGTTGCCAATTGCCGCTGCCAGCAGTGTCTGCGAGTGGTCACTGACCGCTGATTGGCACTTGCCACCCCCCTGCCACTGCCGACGCCGCTGCCACTGCCACTGCCATGCCACCTGCGGGCAGTTGCCATGCCCCCCAGCCTCCCAGGACACGTATCGTTCATGGAGTACATTATGGGAGAGCTTGTCCATCTCAGCTGGGAGCTCTTGGTGAAGGTGGCTTGAGCCTCACAGCTCAGTAAGACTAAAGAAGCAGTGCTAGTTTGGGGATGATCTGAAGGGAGTTTAAGGCTGTGGCCACCTTAGCTGATGCTGGAGATCCCAAACAGGAAAACTGAGTTTTTTCAGGCTTCTAGTGGATAAGCATCAATTTATCCCATGCAATTATTCTGCTTGTCTCGGTAAAGAGCTAAGAATGCACTGACCCTCTTGAGACCACAATTAGCACAATCTAGTTTGTAGATTAGTGGTCTCCAACCTTTTTATGGTGAAGATCACTTTTTGTAAGTAAAGGGCACCCCAGGATCTACCACACAGCAATCTCAGAGGCATGGTGGTTCACAGGCAGGAGATACAATCTTTGCATGGTGAAGGTGGCAGCCCAAGCTGGACCACTCGTGAGTAACATGGGCATATGGGATTTTACAGGGACTGGATCTTCCACCTCTTAAACTTCTGAGAAGGTGGGATGAGCAGCCAGCCCACTCCAAGGGACTGAGGCATGTTGTGTAGGCAAGTCAAGCTTCCTTGGGCAACTTCAGGCATAGTGGCTGCTGTAGTATGGAGGCCTGGGTGGGTGGGAGCTTGTTAGATGGAAGCAAAGAGAAGGATCTGAGGGTATCAGTGTGAAAGATATGTTGACATAAGATGTGTGGAGCAAGGCATCCCCTCTAGAAATGGGGAAGTATCAGTACTGCTGAAGAAGGCTCTAGGAGGTATCCTTTGGACTCCTGTGTCCAGTCCTGGTCACCCGTATTCCAGGAAGGTTGGTTGAAACTGGCTTGGGTGCAGAGAAGGGCTACTAGGGTGACTGAGAAAAGGTGGAGAGAAATCTAGAAGAGATCAGCTTGCTTTATCCTGCCAAAAGAAGGCTGAGATGAAGGGGAAATTCGAGGAGGGAAGAGACTTCAGGCTAAAGGATGCTGCCACAAGAACAAATTGAGTATGAACTG
Source organism: Alligator mississippiensis (assembly GCF_030867095.1). Lineage (NCBI taxonomy): Eukaryota > Metazoa > Chordata > Crocodylia > Alligatoridae > Alligator > Alligator mississippiensis. The sequence continues at coordinate 43,651,030 of NC_081835.1, forward strand.
CCAAAGCTGAACTTAGCGTGGAAATCAAAAGGAGGCTCCATGTAGGGGAAAGAAACTTATCTGGTGTTGAGATGAACTTCCCCAGTGAAAGGGAATCTGTCCTGTGGTCACTGTAGTAGGGGCTGTAAACACAGAAAGATCTTATTTCTTGATAAGCACTGGGTTGGACAGGGAGGATTGCCTAGAGGCCACATGGGCTCTGCTCATGCTTACAGCTGTCCCCAGCCACCCTAACTCCCCTTTCTGGTTCCCCAGGAGCTCGGAGCAGTGCCAAGGCAGACTCCCAGGCCAGCAAAGACGAGGCAGCCAGCAAAGTGTTGAGTCACTATAGCAGTGCCAGCGAGGGCACCAGTGTTGCAGAGGAAGGTACTGGTGAGTGAGGGGTAGGGTGGCAACAGCTGTCTCTGGGGTAGGGAAAGGGGAGCCCAGGACCCAACTGGATGCAATACTCCAGCTGCAGCCACACCAATGTTGAGTAAAGCTGGAGAACCACTTCTTTGGTTTTACTGGAGATGCATCGATTAACGCATGCCAGAGTTTTATTGGCCCTAGCAGTTACTGCGTTGCATTGCCGGTTCATATTCAAGCTGGGGTCTATTGTTACCCCCAGATCCTTTTCATTTGTAGTGGTGGTCAGATTAGCGTTGACCAACCTGTAGGTGTGCTGGGGGTTCTTCCTTCCCAGATGCAGGACTTTGCATTTTTCTACGTTGAACCTCATCTGGTTCTGTTCTGCCCAACATGCCAGCCTGTCTAGGTCTGCTTGTATCTGCAGCCTATGTACGGGTGTGTCCACGCAACCCCATATCTTGGTGTCATCCGCGAACTTGGCCAATGGGTTTTCACCCCCTCCCTCATCCAGGTTGTTGATGAAGATGTTGAACAGCGCTGGGCCAAGTACCGACCACTGGGGTATGCTGTTGCCCACATCTCGCCAGGGCAACACTGATCCATTTATTTGGACTCTCTGCGTCCTACCCCATAACCAGTTTCACATCCACTTGACACTCCCTCAGTTGAGCCCGATATCTTCAAGTTTTCTCGTCTGTACCTCATGGAATAGCAGGTCAAAGGCTTTCTGGAAGTTGAGGTATATGAGGTCAACCACTTTTCTCTTGTCCAGGTGACGTCACCTGATCATAGAAAGAAATGAGGTTGGTCAGACAAGACCTGCCTGTGACGAAGCCATGATGGCTGTCACTCAGTATCATGCCTTCTGCAAGTTTGTCCCATATAGCCTCTTTGATGAATGTTTCTAGGATTTTCCCTGGAATAGAAGTTAAGCTAATTGGCCTGTAGTTTCCCAGGTCCTCACGCTTACCCTTTTTGAAGATGGGCACATTGGCCCTCTTCCAGTCCTCTGGGATTTCTCCAGAGGCGCGTGATTTTTGAAAGACCTTTGCCAGGGGCTCTGTGATTACTTTGGCCAACTCTTGTAGCACTCTTGGGTGGAATTCATCCGGTCTTGCTGATTTATATACATCTAATTTCTTTAACTGATTGTACACTGTTCTACGGCAATAGTGGGAATGGTGTCAACCCCGCCCTGCTCATTCTGTGCCCTACCTGGCGTGTTGTTCTCCTTGGTCTTGTGAAAGACCGAGGCAAAATGGTCATTTAGGAGTTCTGTTTTTTCCTGAGTGGTAGTCACCAGGTATCCTGAGGCAATGAGCAGCAGCCCCACACTCCCATTAGCTTTCCTTTCCATGAGCCCTGGGTGCTGACTTCAGGTGCCACAATGGTGGATATCTGGTAAGGCTGCACCTTTCTCCGCAACCTACCACAACTCCACAGCCTGGTTTGCTCAGGGCTGAGCCCATGTGCGCCCAGTGATGGAGGAGCACATAGTTAGGAAATGATGATTACATGGGACATGTCAAGGGCCCTGTCCGGGACCTGAGGGAGGAGGAGGATCACAGCTAATATCAACTATGCATCTCACCACTGAAGGATCAAGGACTAGCACAGGTTGTATCATCAACCCAAGCAGGTAAAAATGATGAATCGGGCCCCTTGATCATGACAGTTAGCAGTACCCAGAGTCCAACAGTTGGGACTTTAAGAAACTTACCAAATATCCTGAGCCTTGGGGTAAAAACATAACAAGGTTGTTCCTGTAGCTGTGGTCAATCCTGTGGTCTCTGCATGCAGCTTCTCTCTGAGTTTCAAGAATAGTAAGACTCCTGGGTTGGACAGCCTACCCAAGGAGTTTTACATGCCCTTCTGGGACCTGGTGGCCCCGATCTGCTGGAGCTCTTTTGAGAGTGACTGCAGGAGGGCTACCTGCGGTCTGGGATGGACTGTGGCTTTGTGACCCTCTCGTACAAGAAGGGTCTGAGGGAAAAGTTGAAGAACTGGAGGCCTATTACCCTCCTGAACTTCAGCTGTAAGCTGCTGGCTAAAGTCTTGGCTGAGCAATTTAAATCCATCCTAGGTTCCATTATCTACAACAGGGGTGGGCAAAATACGGCCCGCGGGCTGGATCTGGACTGCGAGGACATTCTATCCAGCCCGTGCGGCCCCTAAAAAATGTAGAAAATTAATATTTATCTGTCTTTGGTTCCTGTCAAAAATGACAGGATCCAGGGGCAGTAGGAGCCAGGGGAAGCCCAGCAGGCTGCTGCAACAGCAGGGTCCACCCAGCACCCCACCCCTCCCCCCCCAGCCTGGGACCATGTGGCTGCACCACCCCGGAAACTCAGGTAAGGGGGTGGGGAAGGGCAGGGGAGGACCCCAAGCAGGGAAGGAGCCGGAGGAAAAGCTGAGCCAGGGGAAAAGCGGTCCCTCACCCGCCTTGTGGCTGGCGCTCCCTGCTGCAGCCACTTGCAGCTCGTACGGGGCTGTCCTGAGCAGGCACAGGCAGCCCCACGAGTTTGTTGCTGCTGCCCACCAAGAGCTCGTGCGCTGGACGCCCAGAGGTGGGGGTGGCAAACACTGCCTGGAGCAGCATGCAGGGGGGGCCGCAGCTGCTGTCACCGTGCACAGCCCCAACAGGCGAGCCCAGAGCCGGCACGGGGTCCAGGCTGGCTGCAGGGGTGGGTTACAAGCTGGTGCTGAACGTGGGGAAAAATGGCCCCTCGCCCGCCCTGTGGCCAGCACCCCGCGCTGCAGCTGCTCACAGCCCACGTGGGGCTGCCTGTGCCTACTCAGGGAGCGCCAGCCACGGGGCAGGGAGGGGCCACTTTTCCCTGTGCTCAGCACCAGCTTGTTCCCTGCCAGTGAGCAGGGGGTCAGGGCTGCACACTGCCCCATGCCTGTACCGCAGGGCTGGGGGGCGCTGGGAGCGAGCGGGTTCATGGGGCCCACACCACTGTCCTGGGGCCAGTGCCAGCGGTGCCCAGAGCAGGGTGGCAGGAGTATAGAGTCCCGGCCGGCAGAGGCTCTATGGAATCAGGCCAGCTCCCCCCTCTCCCTGCTGGTGCAGCCCAGCCTGGCTCCACAGACCCCTGCCAGCCTGTGCCCCACTCTGGGCCCCACCAGTGCTGACCCTGAGACATTCATAGATTCATAGATGTTAGGGTTGGAAGGGACCTCAATAGATCATCAAGTCCGACCCCCTGCATAAGCAGGAAAGAGTGCTGGGTCTAGATGACCCCAGCTAGATACTCATCTAACCTCCTCTTGAAGACCCCCAGGGTAGGGGAGAGCACCACCTCCCTTGGGAGCCCGTTCCAGACCCTGGCCACTCAAACTGTGAAGAAGTTCTTCCTAATGTCCAGTCTAAATCTGCTCTCTGCTAGCTTGTGGCCATTATTTCTTGTAACCCCCGGGGGCGCCTTGGTGAATAAATACTCACCAATTCCCTTCTGTGCCCCCGTGATGAACTTATAGGCGGCCACAAGGTCGCCTCTCAACCTTCTCTTGCGGAGGCTGAAAAGATCCAGTTTCTCTAGTCTCTCCTCGTAGGGCTTGGTCTGTAGGCCCTTAACCATACGAGTGGCCCTTCTCTGGACCCTCTCCAGGTTATCCGCATCCCTCTTGAATTGCGGCGCCCAGAATTGCACGCAGTACTCCAACTGCGGTCTGACCAGCGCCCGATAGAGGGGAAGTATCATCTCCTTGAACCTATTCATCATGCTTCTGCTGATGCACGATAAAGTGCCATTGGCTTTTTTGATGGCTTCGTCACACTGCCGACTCATGTTCACCTTGGAGTCCACTAGGACTCCAAGATCCCTTTCCACTTCCGTGCCACCCAGCAGGTCATTCCCTAGGCTGTAGGTGTTCTGGACATTTTTCCTCCCTAGGTGCAGCACTTTGCATTTCTCCTTGTTGAACTGCATTCTGTTGTTTTCTGCCCACTTGTCCAACCTGTCCAAATCTGCTTGCAGCTGTTCCCTTCCCTCCGGCGTGTCCACATCTCCCCATAGCTTTGTGTCATCTGCAAACTTGGACAGAGTACATTTCACTCCCTCGTCCAAGTCACTGATGAAGACATTAAAGAGTATCGGTCCAAGGACCGAGCCCTGCGGGACCCCACTGCCCACACCCTTCCAGGCTGAAACCGACCCATCCACCACGACTCTCTGGGTGCAACCCTCCAGCCAATTCGCCACCCACCGGACTGTGCAGTCATCCAAGTCACAGCCTCTTAACTTGTTCACCAGTATGGGGTGGGATACCGTATCGAAGGCCTTCCTGAAGTCTAAGTATACGACATCCACCCCTCCTCCTGTGTCCAGGCATTTCGTAACCTGGTCATAAAAAGAAACTAGATTGGTCAGGCACGATCTGCCTGCCACGAACCCGTGCTGATTTCCCCTCAGCATAATTTGTCCTGCCGGGCTCTCACAAATGTGAGCCTTGATAATTTTTTCAAAGACTTTGCCAAGGATGGAGGTGAGACTGACTGGCCTATAGTTGCCCGGGTCCTCCTTCCTCCCCTTTTTGAAAATGGGGACCACGTTGGCCCTTTTCCAGTCCTCTGGGACTTGGCCCGTGCGCCACGAGCGTTCAAATATTCCCGCCAGTGGCTCTGCAATGATGTCGGCCAGTGCCTTCAGCACCCTCGGATGGAGCTCATCCGGGCCTGCCAACTTAAAGGCATCCAGTTCTTCCAAGTGACTCTGCACCATCTCAGGGTCTACGCATGGAAGTCTGGCGCCTTGCTGCTGCCTCTCTACAACCCCAGTGAGAGACTTGTCATGCCCCTCGCTTAGGAACACTGAGGCAAAGAACTCGTTGAGGAGTTCAGCCTTGTCCCCCCTGTCTGTCACCAATTGTTTCTGCCCATTTAGCAGGGGTCCTATTCCTCCCTGGGCCTTCCTTTTACTCCCTATATATCTAAAAAACAATTTCTTGTTGTCTTTTACTTGGGTTGCCATCCTCAGCTCCATGGTAGCTTTGGCCCGTCTAACTGCCTCCCTACAAGCAAGAGCAGAGGAGGTATATTCATCTTTGGTGATCTCTCCCCGTTTCCACTTTTTATGTGCTCCCCTTTTGTCCCTTAGGCTGCCCTGGATTTCTCTGGTCAGCCAGGGAAGCCTCCTGGCCCCTTTCCCTCTTTTGCCTCGCTCAGGGATCGTCTTGCTTTGTGCCCGAAGGATCGTTTCCTTAAGGCACAGCCACCCTTCTTGGGCTTCCATTTCTTCAAATCTCCTACTCTGCAGTGCATCCTTGACTAATCGCCTGAGTGCATTGAGATCAGCTTTCCTAAAGTCTAGCACTTTCACCCTACTAGTTACCTTACCCACTCGACGTCTTATGGTGTATTCTATTATTAGGTGATCACTGTCCCCCAGATGGCTACCGATCTGGAGGTCCGCTACCATGTCATCTCCCGTTGCCAATACCAGATCCAGTAAGGCATTCCCCCTAGTGGGACCGTGAACCTCCTGTGTCAGGTGGAGGTCCTGTACACAGGTTAGAAACCTGCATGAGCGGTGGGTCTTTGCTGTCTGTGACTCCCAGCAGATGTCCGGGTAGTTTAGGTCCCCCATGACTACCGCCTCTTTAGCTTTTATGGTCTCCGAGAGTTGCCTCAGGAGCCCCGAATCTCTTTCTTCCCCTTGATGTGGGGGTCTGTAGCAGACCCCTACCACCAAATCCCTTTCTCCTTGCCCCCCGTGTAGCCTAACCCACAATCCTTCTACTTCCTCATCCTTGGATTCCGTCTTGATGAGGGTTGATGTATATTGCTCACTGACATAGAGCACAACCCCTCCCCCTTTCTTCCCCACCCTGCCCTTTCTATACAATCTATAGCCCTCAATATGTACTGCCCAGTCGTGGGATGAATCCCACCAGGTTTCCGTTAGCCCCACTAAGTCATAGGTGTTTAGTGCAAGCAGGAGCGCTAGTTCATCCTGCTTGTTCCCCATGCTCCTAGCATTAGTATATAGGCACTTGAGCCCTGCGACTGGTGCCTTTGCTGCCCCCCCGCTCCAAGTCCCAAGGGGCCCTTTGATTCTTACCTTCTCATTTCTTACCTGTGCCGTAGTGCTGGCCTCCCCATGGCTTTCAGGTTCCCAATGCTCTCTTTCTTCAGGCTGGGCTGTCCTTGTGGGTGCCACATGGTTTGGTGGTCCACAGTTTCCCCCACCCTCATCCTCCCCTCCCCCCGACGAGCCTAGTTTAAAGCCCGTCGGAGGAGATCCACCAACCAAAAAGAAAACACACGCTTACCTTTGGGGGACAGGTGAAGCCCATCCCAGCTGAGCATGTCCCTCGTCGTGATGTGTGGGTCGTTGTCCAGGAAGCCGAAGCCTGCCTCGAGACACCACTGCCGAAGCCGCCAGTTGGTCTCTCGGATGCAGTTCTCATGCAGTCTTCCGCGTCCGTTCACTGGTAGGATGGAAGAGAATACCATTGGGACACTGGGACATATACATGTCCCATTGGGACATTGGTCCCAATACATTGGAACATTGGTCCCAAGATGGTGACCAGGGGGCAGGGCATCTGTCAAGGGGCAGGGCTACCCATGCAGCCCTCAACAGCTTGCCAAAACTGGGTAAGCGGCCCTCCGCCCAAAATTATTGCCCACCCCTGATCTACAAGGACCAGTCATGTGTGGTGCCAGGATGTCAGATCCATGGGGCCCTGCTACAAATGAGAGACACACTCCAGCTGGAATAGGACAAAAGGGCAGAAGGTTGCTGTGCTAAACCTAGACCTGGAAAAGGCCTATGACAGAGTATCACATTGGTTTCTCTTTGAGACACTGAAGTGAATGGGTAGCCCTCCAACCTTCATTGGCCAGATAAGAATGCTGTACATGGATGTGAGCAGCAAGGTGCTGGTCAACTGTTTCCTGAGCATGCAGATTGCAATAGAGTTGGGGGTCCATCAGGGCTGCCTGCTGCCACCGATCCTGTTCATTTGTGCCATTGAGCCCCTGGCCCAGCACATCAGGCAGAACTCCATGATGATTCATGTTCAGATCCCCAGCGGAAGCAAGGAAGAGACCAGGCTTCTGGCCTACATGGATGATCTGAACATCCTGTGCTGGAATAAGCGTTCAGAAAAAAAAGGCCTGTGGCACACACAGGTCTACAAAGCAGCAGCGGGGCCCAAGCTCAACATGAGCAAGAGCACCTGCCTGGCCATGGGCAAGCTCGAGGACCTGGAGTCCCTGGGGGTCTTGGTTTCTCATGAGGGGGTCAAGATCAGGGTGGGGTTTGACCCCGAGCTGAGTGGAAAGACAGCCTGGGAAAAGGAGATCAAGGTTAAATGGAGGTTGGGTCTGTGGCATGTGTGCCATCTCTCCATGGTGGAAGGCACATGGCGCTCATGAAGGCAGTGTTGCTACCAGTGCTTCTGTACATTGCACTGGTCTTCCCCCCTCCAAAGCATGTCACCCACAGAATCCAGAGAGCCATGTGTGACTTCTTCTGGGGAACCAGAGGAGAGGAGGTGGCAAGGAAGATACTGTACAAGAAGAAACGGACCAGGGGCAGGGGGATGGATACCAGATATCCTTCTGTTCCTGCAGGCAAGGTACATGAGCCAGATCTGCAAGCTGTCAACAGGTGCAGAGACCAAAACAGCCTGTCTCATTAGGTATTTTGCAGGCCACCTCCTGAGACAGAGGCAGGAGTACGTACCAACCAATGGGAGACTGTAGACCATGGAACACCCCTGGTTTTTCAGGGTCCTGAACGAGTCCCGGAGTGAGTACAGGCTACAGAACGAAAGCCCGGTGACTGTGCCAACCACAGGAAGATACAGAAGGTGGCCAGAGCCAGAAACATGCTATCGACTGTGGAGCTGCTCCCCAGTGACGGCTGCCAGGCCACCTGGAAGTAGATCTTACACAAGGACCTACGAAAGGACCACAGACTTGAACTGGCTAATAGCTCACTGCGTACGCTCAGCGAGGGCCTGGAGACACAGAGGGGGGCAAGGGATTTGATCCAGCTGCCCCAGGGAAATCTGGCGAGGCGCAACAGAAACCATTGACCACCTGCAATGACTGTTCATACGCCAAGGGAATCCATACGATGGCTCTGTCCATACACCTAGGGAGTCCATACGACAAAGGTAAACCGACTCTGCAAAGAGGTGACATGGGTCAAGCTGATGACTAGGGTGGCAGCACTGTACAGACCCCTGACTAAACATCAGGGGTCCCAACAACTCACTTCAACCAGTTTGTGTCCTGTGTCAGGAGCACCCTTTGGAAGTCCAGGAACCTCCTGATGCACAGACACACAGAACTCAAAGAAACAGACTGCGTTAAAATGTTTCTCTGTGAATTCCAGTCCTACTACCGGACATCAGTGGGAGAGGACGGAGAAGATGCAGCAACTCCACCAGGCAAAGGGACACTTGGCACAGGCTGTTCAAAGACCCCTCTAGAGGGTGAGTGGACAGAGATAACGAAGAGGACAGTGAGACAACCGGACCTGGAAACAGCGATAATGACAGCAACAGTGACAACAGTGAATGAACTGAGAATGTAAACCCCCAAATTGGGGCTAGGACTAAGAGACTGGGTTAGGGAAAGGACTGTGGATGGGTGTGTGGAAGCACAGGTCCGCGGGTGCATTTATTGTAAGGGAAACAGTGACTTTAAAACTGGAGATAGATAGATAGATAGATAGATAGATAGATAGATAGATAGATAGATAGATAGGAAAAGCTTTTGCTAGATGTTTGTGTGTGTGTGTGTGTGTGTGTGTGTATATATATATATATGTATATATATATATATATATATATATATATATGTGTATATATATACACACACATACACACATCATCTAGCAAAAGCTTTTCTTCACACACCTTACACCAATTTTAAAGTCACTGTGCCCATTACTATAGATAGATAGATAGATAGATAGATAGATAGATAGATAGATATAATAATTTCCCCCCCAAAAAAATGCTGAAGGTACTCATTCTAGTTCCCCAACGTGCTGGGCTCTCGCTGGCTGTGCAGTGACAGCATCCTCATGCTGCACGTCAGGACCAAGGGCGGCTTTCTTACCAGGCTTTTCTCCCAGACCCTTCTAATGGAAAGGATCAGCAAGAAGTTTTGCTTTTTTTCCCAGCCAACCTTTCCCTTGGGGTTTTATTGTTATCGCTCTTCGGGCTGAGCTGGAGAATTCGCTGGTGGTTTCGCAGCTTCTCCCAGGGACCGTGTCCCCGATAAATGGTCCCTGGTGCCGCACAGACGGAGCGTATGACCGGGGCCAGGCGCTGCAGGCGGGGCCCGCGGGGTGACTCCGCCCCCAGGGCGGGCCACGGCACAGGGCGCGGCAGCTTAGGGGTTAATACGGTGGGCGCGGTGCATGCCGGGAGCTGCAGTCCGCGGCTGCGCGTGCGGTGTTGCTGGGGCCGGGCCGAGCACTGCGTTTCCCGGCATGCCGCGGGCGGTGTCACAAAGGTGGGGAGCGCGCGGCGAGGCAAGATGGCGGCGCGGCGCGGCCCTGAGACGGCGCCCGGCCTCGGCCGAGCCCGGTAGCGCCCGGCTATGCCGCGCTCGCGCAGGGGCCACGCGGCCCGCAGGGGCGGCCGCGGTGAGTGCGGGGACGGGGGCGAGAGCGGGGGTAGCATGGCAGGGCAGCAGCCGCCGGCACGTGGCGTGGCCGGGGCGCGGGCGCAGAGCCGAGCACCGCGTGTGGGGCAGCGGCCGGCCGAGTGGGCTTGGGGCCTCGGTGGCGCGCAGGTGCCCCCCCCCTCCCCCCGGGCTTGTGTTGCGGCAGCTGCGCTCGCGCCCCGACCGCTCGTGCCTGCCCCGCCGGGATCCGTGTCCGCGCTCCTGGCTTGAAGCTTTCCAGCTCTCGGTGTCCGTCCCCCCGGGCCGGTTTACCCCAGGGCTGAGCGGGGATGTCGGGGCGCCTCCCTCTCCCTGCTCCCCCCGCAGGAAGCCGGGCCGCGGAGTCGTTGTCTGAGACCTGTCTGTGGCCAAGGATCGCTCCCGATCTGTAGTTTGACCTGGTGCCTCCCTGCTCTGTCCAGCCCGGGCAGCCTGCCCTGTGCATGTGTCCTCTGGGGCTGGCCGTGGCCCTGTCTAGTCGAGACCCATCGACAGTAAAACTTCTGCAGCAGAGGGGGAAGACTTGTTGGGCGGGTAATGGGACGCACCAGGAAGAATTCATCTACTCGGGTGCCCGTGTGCTCTGCTCTCTCCAGGCTGGCCTGACGTAGGCTGTTCTCGTAGATGCTTTGGACAGGGGGTGCCCGTACGTGCAGGCCACTGGCCTCCGTGGCTCAGGAGGCCCCTTCTAGGCCTATGCCGCTCCTAGCTCAGGGGTCTGTAACCCCTGGTATGCGTGCAGGCAGGGGATATGATCGTTTTGCTTGGCACACATGTCTTGGGGCAGATGGCAGGGAACGGGCTGGGACTGTATTGCCACGACAAGGATTGGGTCCCTTACATCTCACCCCCCATCTGCCCTGAGGCGCACATGCACCCACTGCCAGCAACAAGCTGAGCCACAGCTCCACAGATCGTGGTGCAGCTGCTTGCAGCCTCCTCACTGCCTGCTGCGATCAGCCTGGGCTGCATGTGACCGGCAGCCGGGAGGCGGCAAGCCCCTGCACTGAAGTCTGCGGACCCCGGGCCTGGCTCATTGCTGCAAGCAGGTGCCCGTGTGCTTCAGGGTGGGCAGTAGGGGAGCTGCAAGGAGCCCAGTCCTTGTGGCAATGCAGCCCTGGCCTCTTCCCTGCTGTCCTCCCCAAAGCATGCGTGCCCCTAGCACCAGCAGTGAGCTAGGCCAGGGCTCCGTAAACACTCCCGGCTGCCTGCTACAGCCAGCCTCGGGGTCTGGGCAGGACCCTGACACCTACCATGGAGCCCAAGCTGCTTGCAGCAGGTAGCAGGGAGGCTGCAGGTCACTACACCAAGGTCTGCAGAGCCCTGGTTTGACTTGTTGCTAGTGGTAGGTGTACACGTGCTTTTGGGCAGACAGTGGGGAAGAGGCTGAAGTTGCCACAACAAGGATCAGGCCTCTTGGATGCCAACATCTTACAAGTTGGGGTATTTTTTGCACTCTGCCCAAAGACATTGCTGACCCATGCTAGCTCCTTATGTGACAGGGTACCCTTGGAATACGTGATTAAGGCCACAGCTGAAGAAGAGGGATCTTTATAGCATGGGGCGTCTGGGAGGGAAATACCCATTAAGCCATCTGCACCTGACACTGGCATGACTTGTTGCAGGGGTGGGCAAAATGCTGGCCTGCCAGGCCATTCTATCCAGCCCCGCAGGGCCCCTAAAAAATTTAGCAAATTAATATTTCTCTGCCCTGGGCTGCCTGTCACGCAGCCCTCGATGGCTTGGCAAAACTCAGTAAGAGGCCCTCTGCCCAAAATAATTGCCCGCCCCTGACTTATTGGGTTCTGGGACCTAATTGGATCCTGTTTAAAAGTGTTCTGAACATGATGAGCTATAAAAATGCCAAGTGTGGTATTTGGCTCTTCCAAAGCCTTTCATACTGACCAAGGGTGCCTGGATGCCTGTATTCATTGTAAATATTTTGCTTGGACATGGACTGGCATTGCTGCTCTTTTCCCAATGCTTCATGCTTCTGTCATTCTTCTTTTGAGGTATTCAGAGTGCTGTACAAATACTGCTCCTCTTCACTGCCTTTCCTTCCCCAGATCTCTATTGGTGAGATGGGGAAGCTGAGTCGCAGAGGCTTGCGTCTCTCTCTCTGGGGGGGCCCCCCCATGAAGTTGGTGACTTGAGTTGGGACTTGAATGAGCAGTGCTGTGCTCTGAACACATAAGCCTGAGTGCCTTGTCAACTTGCTTAGTTTGCTGGAAATCCTGCCAAAGAAAGTTGCATGCAAGATGGTCATAACTGGCTAGCAACAGTTGTATGAACTCCAGTGGGTCACCAAAACTTTGCCATCAGCAGAAAGAGCTGGACTGTGCACCTGAAAGACAGCTGGAAGTGCCCAGCAAGGGACCAATGGCCAGGAGTACATGTCCTTAAATTGGTGGTGTTGAATGTAGCAATAAAGCTGTCACTTTTGTTCCTAGATCACTGAATGGCTTTACTCTAGCTGTTGCTGCTGTCTGACTGTCAGCCGTTCCAGGACTGGTACAGAATGTGTTGCTTACCATGCCCTGTGGCTGGCGTTAAAGCAGAAGCTCTCAGTGAAATTGTGTGGGGGTTGGTTTTGCCAAGGGGAAGTTGATCCTGCAGTCAGGTGTGATGACAGAACAGGTTGGGAAACTCTCGGGCATTAGCCCCTATTGTGGTAGCCTGGCCCATGTTCCAAGACTCTGGTTGCTGAGAGGAGTTACTAGCTTGTGCAACGGCAGCTGATACCCAAGCTGACTAGATCAAAACCTGCTGCCCTACTTCTCAGGCACAGTGCAGACAGAACCATGGGGGGTCCTACACATTGCGCCGCACCTGCCTAGTTTGGAACATGGCTCCGTCCCTGCCCCCTAGGAGACAGGCGCACCTAGGACATAACCTTAGAAGTTGTGTGACACACACAGGTGTTTGCTTCAAACCCATGCAGCTGCCCCTGGACCAGACCTCTGTTTGTTGACTGACTTGGGAGCAGGTGCTGTACAATCAGCTGTGGGATGTTCTGTGGTCAGGGCTAAATCTGGTTAAATAACTTGGTTCAGCAAACCTGGGCTGGGTTTGATCAGCATTTCTAATGTGAATGTAGTGCTGCCCTGTATGTCTGGATGCAGGCATCGCCAGTGGCTTGAGACTTCCTAGGTATTTTTTAGCTCAGTCTGCCATTTGGAGCAATGTGGAAGAGCAGGCTGGAATATGAGGTATAGGCTGTCACCTCAGCTGAACCCCCAACAGAGCACCTTCAACCTGTGCTGCTAGGAGCTAGGTATTCTTGGACTCTGCCCAGACAGCCTGTCCTGCGTGACTGGCAGCTGTTTTATGATGACTTGGGGTCAGAGTGCAGATTTGAAGAATAGGTGGGTCCACCATGTACCCTGGCTTTTGGGCACATATGTGTCTCTGTTTTAGAGTGAGAGCTCAGTGCTGAGAAGGGGGCAGCTGGCAAATAAAGGAGGTGATGTCCTGTGGGGTAAGAATAGATGTAGTAGCACCACTTGGGTTGCCAGCTCCTTGGGGGGCACATGCCTTGTGTTTGGCCTCAAGGGGGAGCTGCAGGCTTGTGAATGCCCCTGCCACTGGTGCTGTGTAAAATGGTTCACCGGTGTGTTCTCCCTCCCTTTGCCCAGGGAGCAGCCAGAGGAGGATTGTTCTCAGTGGCAGGACATGAGGGCCTGGCTGCCCTGAGCACACCATGTGCCCATTGCCATCCCAGGGCCTTTGGGATCAGGCCTTTTTCCCTTGCTGGAGTTTGAGAGAAGTAGGTGTCTGCATGTGGGCCTCGGCACTTTCTGACTGTGTTTGCAGAGGATCCTGCTGGCTCCTGCCCTTTCCACGTGGCCCTGGCATTGTGTGGTGTGCTGCCTCTGAGCTGAGGGGGAGGGAGAAGGCCTGGGCTCACTGAGGGGCCAGCTGTGCACTCAACAATATGCTTTCATGTCTCTGCCAGCTGCCCTGTCCTGCCAGCTCCTTCCAGACTTGGAAGAGTATTAACCCGTTTCTAGCATGTCCCTAGTTTGGCTCTGCCTCCTGTTTTCACAAAGAACTGGGGCTTAAAACACCAGCTGCATCTCTTGTTGTACAGCTGGGCTTTACAAAACACAAGCCCTGAGGTCTACCCAGTTCCCCTTCCCTGGCACCCATCTGCCTCACCCTGGGCCCAGATACTCCTCTGTTCAGCACTGCGCCCTATTGTTTCCTCTTTCCCTGAAACTTGAGCACCCCACACTTGCTCTTCGGCCACCTCTGTTCACAGCTACCTACTGTGTGCCTTGGCACAGTGCCATCCCAAGCTGGGGAAGCAGGATGCTGGGCACAGTGATTTGGCTCCCCTCCCAGGGTGAGTCTTTACACTTCTGTGGGGTCATGTAAGGTGAACTGTTCTCACTGTTCTCGGGCTGTGTCCACACGCAGTTCTTGGGGAGCCTTTGCCTCTGGCTTGGCTGGCTGGCTGGAAATGTGCCTCACAAAGCCTGTGTGCATGTGAGTACCTCATTTGCTTAATCCTAGATTTTCTTTGGCCTGCACCAGAGCTCTCTAATCACCACCAGGGAGGGAGTGTCCATCCACACTGTCAGGCTCTTCTGAGTTGGGCCAGCAAGCCGGTATCAGGCCTGCCAGCAGGTGTTTAGTTATCCAATGCTTATTTGCTTTGGTGGTTGCCACATCAGGAAATTAATTTTCCATTCCTGCTGCTACAGGTGTCAGGTTTTGCCTTCCTCAGAAGCACTAGGTGTTGTCTGCAGCCAAGACTGGGGATTTGACTGGCATATGCCAGTGTTTCTGGTGGGAATTAAACCTGAAGATTCTTGGCTAGAGGGTCTTGTTCCTATGCTTGGGATGAGACCAATCAACACATTTGGGATCAGGAAATAATTTTACCCTGCAGTTGAGAGGGGGAGGGGGGTGTGCTTTTCTCTGTCTTGGAGGGCATTGTTCCTTGGAGCTCTTCAGAGTATTTTTAACAACCACTTCCTGAGATTTACTACCCTTTCCCCCACACCTTTTATTTTATGTGTACCCTATATGTTGGACTTAGGGACTTGGTGGCACTTCTGCTCAACCTCCTCCTGGCTCTAGCCAAGCTGTCCTTCTAACAGACCAGGAAGGAGACCCTGACAAGGGCAACCTAGGCACCTGTGGGGCTGTCTTCCTTTCACTTATCCATGCATGTCTCTGGTCAGTGTCCACAGGCTTCTTAGATACTTTTGAGGCACAGTGGGCACTTGCCAATGATCTCTGCTCAGGGTCCCACCTTGGAGCCCTGGTTGTTAGCCTTTGACCTGTACTCCCCATTCCTGTGTTTCACCTTCTGCCCCAAGAATGTAATTGTTAAATGGTGCAAGCAACATGGCATTGATGGTGCCCTCAGTCACCTGCTTTCCCTGTGTGCTTACCTCGGTGTTGAGTCATTGTGCCTGATGGTTGTGAACCACAGGTGTTTGAATAGTTTTAAGAACTGGTTAGCCAGGGACTTGTATGGGATGGTTTTGGATATGGATGATCCTTCCTTGAACAGGGGATTGGCCTATACGGCCTCCTGAGGGCCATTCCAGCCCTAGTTCTCTCTGATTTCATGTGGCACTACTAGCCTGCATTGCAACCAGTTTGTGCTGCTTAATCGCAGTCTGCAAGCTGATTGGTTTGCCCTCGCTGCTGCCAAAATGAGATGTGCCTGCTTATGGCAAAGAAGGGGAAGCTGATTTGCCCTGGAAAGAGGCTGCACTGACTTCCAGGAGCTGCATCTGAAGTGCTCTGATAGCTCAGCCTGTGCCTCATCAGCCAGCACCATGTGGATGGGTATCGAACACTCTAGGTCTTGCTTCTTTATCAGCTGGGTGTGGCTGAGCTGGATTCCTCTAGCCTAGCAACAAGCTTTGTGCCTACTCACAACTTCATTTGCAAACTGTGCGTGGTGTATTTTTAATATCCACATCCCCAAACACATGTGGCCATGGCAGAGGGGAAGTACAGGCACTTGAGCCTTGGGACTGGTGGGCCTGCAGCTGACCTGCGGGAACCTAGGAGGCCTTCCCAGTCCCCTGGCATGGCCCAGCTGGGAAGGTCTGTGTGGCATCCACACAGCAATCTCAGAGGCATGGTGGTTCACAGGCAGGAGATACAATCTTTGCATGGTGAAGGTGGCAGCCCAAGCTGGACCACTCGTGAGTAACATGGGCATATGGGATTTTACAGGGACTGGATCTTCCACCTCTTAAACTTCTGAGAAGGTGGGATGAGCAGCCAGCCCACTCCAAGGGACTGAGGCATGTTGTGTAGGCAAGTCAAGCTTGCCTTGGACAACTTCAGGCATAGTGGCTGCTGCAGTGTGGAGGTCTAGGTGGGGTGGGAGCTTGTTAGATGGAAGCAAGGAGAAGGATCTGAGGGTATCAGTGTGATGAGATTGTGAAAGATATGCTGACATAAGATGTGTGGAGCAAGGCATCCCCTCTAGATATGGGGAAGTATCAGTACTGTTGAAGAAGACTCTAGGAGGTATCCTTTGGACTCCTGTGTCCAGTCCTGGTCACCCATATTCCAGGAAGGTTGGTTGAAACTGGCTTGGGTACAGAGAAGGGCTACTAGGGTGATTTGGGGAAAGGTGGAGAGAAATCTAGAAGAGATCAGCTTGCTTTTTCCTGCCAAAGGAAGGCTGAGATGAAGGGGAAACTTGAGGAGGGAAGAGCCTTCAGGCTAAAGGCTGCTGACACAAGAACAAATTGATTATGAACTGGCCATTGCCGAACTTAGCCTGGAAATCAAGAGGAGGCTCCAAGTAGGGGCAAGAAACTTAACTGGTGTTGAGGCGAACTTCCCCAATGAAAGGGATTCTGTGCTGTGGTGACTATAGCAGCTGAAGCTGGGGCTCTGACCCAGGAGGTCCCTGCCAGGCTGGGGCTGCAGGATGACAAATCCCCTAGCACTAGGTGTAAACACAGAAAGATCTTACTTCTTGATAAGCTCTGGGTTGGGCAGGGAGGATTGCCTAGAGGACATATGGGCTCTGCTCATGCTTACAGCTGTCCCCAGCCACCCTAACTTCCCTTTCTGGTTCCCCAGGAGCTCGGAGCAGTGCCAAGGCAGACTCCCAGGCCAGCGATGACGAGGCAGCCAGCGAAGTGTTGAGTCACTATAGCAGTGCCAGCGAGGGCACCAGTGTTGCAGAGGAAGGCACTGGTGAGTGAGGGGCAGCGTGGCAACAACTGTCTCTGGGGTAGAGAAAGGGAAGCCCAGGACCCAACTGGGATGCCATATACAGGTGACAATTGCAGGCAACCAGGGACACGTACAGTGCATAGCCGAGTGCTCAGTGCTGCATCCCTTCATCCCAGCCATCCCATGTCCTGGGCTTGGGTGAGATTGCTCCAGATTTAGCTGGGAGCTCTGTCCTGGGTGCCCACACAGCAGTGCCCCTCAGCAGTTCCCTGCAGCACGCTTTCAGTCTTGAATCCTCACACACAGTTCTCAGTGATCTTTTCCAGGGTCAGTTAACAACTGTGGGGTGCAGACTTTCCAGGCCTTTGTTGTGTAAAGGGCTCTAATAGATGGTACAGAAGGCCTTGCATGGTAGCTGTTCCCCTCACTCCACTGTAGATGCCTGTGACCATGCATAGTGCCAGGGCACAAGGTCATGAGGCTGCTGTTCTCCCAGGCCTGTGGTTGGTATGCCTGGGGGCAAGTTCAGGTGCCTGATGCTAAGGGTGCTGCAAGGCCTGGCCGGGGGTGACGCAGGCTGTCTTTCAGGGAGCGACACAGTGGATGAGCAAGCTCAACAGGAGGAAGTGGAGGACAAACTGAAGGAGTGCATTGACAATGTGCTGGACAAGAGGTGAGTGGGGTTGGCGCAGGCTGAAGGCTCCCCCTGCCCCAGGGCTGTACCTAATCCCACCCTGCTGCTGTGTCAGGAGCTCTCAGCCCTTCCCACAAAGCTGCACAACCCAGAGACCCTGGATACCTGTTCAGAGAGGAACAGCACAGGTCACAGGACAGTTTTTCAGAGTGTGGCTAGTTGGTTCCCACCCTTGAAAGGAGAAACTTGTTGAGGAAGGTCTCCATCCTGGTAGGAGCTATTGCACATGGGGAATGGAGGTGCTGCCACTCGCCTAAGATCCCTCCTTGTGGGCAGATGGAAATCCTCAGCACTAGGCATGATGTGAATCCATTGATGCCACCCTGGGGTCCCTCTGTAGAGGTCCCTAGACAAGCAATAGAGTAACTGGCCTCCAGTTAACCCTATGGCCTTACCAGGCCATCCATCACCCTAAGGAAGCCCAAGCAGAGGTGGGAAGGGTTGTGCCCTGCCTCTCCTGCTGTGGTTCCTGCTCTGGGTGCTAGATTGACTACAGGTCACTTCTGCCCCACTCTAGCAGGATTCTCTACACTCCCAGAGCACTGCCTTGTTTCCCCAGCACAGTCTCTGTCTTCTCCAGTGCCAAGACACGGCAGGTGGCTCTGGAGAACCTGCGGCTTGCCTTCTCCTCCAAGATGCTCTTTGACTTCCTGCTGGAACGCAGGCTTACGCTCACAGACTCCTTGGAGAAGTGCCTGAAGAAAGGTATGGCTGCCCTGCCCTGCCCTATCCTATCACTCCAGTAGTACTCATTTGGGGCAGGGCTGAACATCTCCCTCAGGCCAGGGCTGTAGGCTGGGATCAGTCCTTGTCTGTAACCAGGATCTTCTTGTGACCTCCACAGGTTGTAACAGAAATGCGCTGGAGGGTTGGAGCTCTGTATGAGAGGTTTAGCTGTAGGAAATGGGGACCTAACTGGGCCTCTTCAAGCTGCCTAAGGCAGCACATCAGCAACTGAGTACGTAACTCTCAGGCAAACACCTCTCCACTGCCTTGCAGGGGTGTCCTGCTACAGCTGGCAAAACAACATTGGGTGTGTTGCTAGCTCCATGTCTTGGGACTACTGCCTTTGCCACCTGCGTGGGGTGCTCTGGTCTCAGCTCTGCCCCCATAGGCTAAAATCCTTCGTGTACCAGAAATCAGCCTGCCAGGGGCTGGCTGAGCTGAAGAGAGAAGCACCAAGTGCTCAGCTCCACTTGCACAGGTCACCCACCTCTACCTGTCAGTGGATGGGCATCTGTACTATTACATTAGCTCAAGGCACAGTCGTTAGTGCTATCATGGGGGAAGGTGGACCGTGGTGCTTACCCCAGTGTCTGCTTCGCACTGCAGGTAAAGGGGAGGAGCAGTCTCTGGCTGCTACTGTCCTCACACTACTGTGCCTTCAGATGGGCTCCGGCCCCGAGGGGGAAGAGGTGTTCCGCAGCCTGAAACCCCTTCTCATCAACATCCTGACCGACACCTCGGCCAGCCCCATCTCTCGGCAGAGCGTGAGTATTGAGCTCCTTTTCCCACTCTGCCATGGTCCACTTGGGATCAGGGCATGAGGGAGCAGGGCTGTGTGTGCTGCTCATGACAGAGTTAGTGCACTTTGAGGGGAATTGGGTGGGATTTGCCTCAGGACCACATTTCAGAAAAGTGTTGGGCATGGGGAGGGTGCTGCATGCCCCTCACCTTCTATCCACTCTTTGAGGTTTGGCCAAGTTTCTTAGGAAACTGTTGGATCACAGGCCTGTCACCACCATCTTTGTGGCAGGCCGAGAGTGGAATGAGAATGCAGGCAAGAGGGTGGCACAACTGGCCAGAGGGGCATCTGTGAGCGCCAGGGAGCGTGTGGGCACCTTCCCTACTCCTGCCTGCTTTCCACGGAAGCTACCAAGCCAGGACCCCCCTCAGAAATCAATCCGCTATTTTTTTTTTGTTCTGGTCAGTGTCCCTGGTCCCTGATGGACTTAAGGTTATGGAGCTAACCACTAGCATGGAGGCTGAGGACAAAGCCAGCCCAGCCCACATGGCTCCTTTCTGAGCAGGGTGATGCCACCTGGTGAAGGAGCACAGGCCTTGAACTGCACCAGAGGCATTCTCTCTAGTGCAGGGTGGGCAGATCCTATGATTTTAACAAGAGGGCTTAGACCTGAGTGAGCACAGCTGGATGTTCAGCCTCAACTGTGGATGGGGAATGGCTAAGGGAGATGGGGTTGCCCCTTTGTTGCCTTCTGTAATCCTCCCCTGTGTCTGCCTCCAGTGTGCTGTGGCCCTGGGGATGTGCTGCTATATTGCTGCTGCGGATTTGGAGGTAAGGAGCTGAGGCCGTCTGATCCTTTAAATAGACCAGCCAAGAGTTCTTGCTCTTCCCCAGAAGGTGAAAGACTTCACCACTCCTGCCACCCCCGCTGATTTCCCTTCCAGCCTTATGCCTCTGGACCCATCCCATCCTGCAGCCCCTGAAAGGCTTCTTCAGAGCCTGCTCATGTTGTGCCATCACTTGGTCATAGCTGTCACTATTGATGAGGACTTTGCTGCTCCAGGGGAGGTGGCATTATCCCCCAACCATGATATGAGCCTTTGTGGCTGCTCATTTTGGGTGGGTGGCAAGAAGGGAGGGGGAAAGAGTCCTAGAAGTCACCAGCCCTAGCCTCAGTGTTAATGACCTCCCCCCCACATCCGCAGTTAGTGGCACATCTCTGGCATGGAGCAAGGTAGTAGTTGTGACCCTCCTGACAGCAGCTGTCTAAAGAGCCACTGGGCAGATTGCCAAAGCAGAAACCTGTCTGTATCTCTTCCGATAAGAAGGATGCAACCTCGCTGTGTGCCTGCTCCCAGGTTGAATAGAATCAGAGCAGTCCTTGACCCTGAGTTCGCATGCTTTTAACCTCTGGGTCCTGTTGGCACCCACAGGTGGTAGGATGGCCCTGGCTCTGCTGGGAGAGCCAGCTGCCTATGACCTGAGTTATTCCTGTCCAAGGAGCACACTTGTCATCAGGAAACTGGCTGCTTCTGGGCTAGCCAGGTGATACCCCAGGGTGAGCAGGTTAGCTTGAGGCTCCCTGGCCACCTTACCTCGCTGCCATCTCTTTCCCAGGACTTGATTTCGTGTCTTACCTGCCTGGAGGGCATCTTCAGCACTTCCTGCCCAGAGGAGGGCAACTCCATGCCTGCCCAACACAGTCCTCTGCTCCAGACCTTGCACTGCAATGCCCTCCAGTCCTGGTCCCTCCTACTCACCATCTGCCCCAGCTCCTACATCAAGAAGATCCTGGACAAGTGAGTTAATGCCATCCCACCAAGCCAGGGAAACCCTGGCTTGTGATGCCCGAGAAAACAGCTGGTATTGAACCTCTTATGTCCACGTGTGCTGTGGCAGGAACTGACTGTCATGATGGGCTGGGAGAGGAGCAGTAGTGGGTGATGGGGTAGGTCTGGCTGCATTAAGACTAAGGGTGCACCAATAAAGATTTTTTTTATTTTTTTTTGGCCATGCCAATGGTCAATTTATTAACCAACCATATTGGCCAGTACCAAACCAATAGCCAGTATGCAGCCCATCAGTGTGGAGAGCAGAATCCAGTTGGCAAGTTGGGGGGGCATGAGGGCACAGATCGAGGCTGCCATAGTGAAGTAGGGAGTGGGGCTGGGGCAGGCGCTGCCCAGCCAGGGCAGTAAATGCAACCCTGCTAAGAGTCGGAGAAGCTGCAAGGGGCTTGTCCGGGAGGGGGAAGCAGCTCCCTGCTGCTGTGTGCACACCTGAGAGGGCATGTCGCCCCCCACTTATTTGTGCACAAGATGAAGGCAGGCTGCCAGCTGCAGGCTCAGGGCCAGGGGCTGCACTGGCTTCTTCCCAGCAGAGGTGGGGGGGCTGGGCCAGGGCTGCACTCTGGGCTCTGGGCAGGCAGTGGCAGCATTGAGAGGGGTGACTATGGGGTGGGCTACAGCGACCACAAAATTCCTCATAGCCCCTCTCCTAGAAGAGGCTGGTACAGCTCCTGAGCCCACAGTAGACAGCCTGCCCTCGCCTTGTGCATAAATCTGGTGGGGGGCATGTGCCCCCCATTCCTCCTCTGGGGGTGCATGCAGTGGCAGGGAGCTGTCCTTGGGGTCGCATTCACCACCCTGCCTGGGCAACGTCTGCCCCTGCCCCACTCCCTCCCTCACCATGGGGCCTTGATCTGCCCCCCACTGCCGCCATGCCCCTTCCTTCCCACAGACTTACCAGCTAGAGACTGCTCTCCAAGTTTCTGGGCTTCATTCCTGGCCACATGTATGCTGCAGCTGCACATATGCCTGTGGCGTTTATCAGTGGCATGATTGGCTACTTGGTGAGCAGGGGCCATGCCAGCCTCTGCCAGTACGAGGTAGGGCAGTGGGCTGGCAACATGCACTGCCTCCCTTCTCCACACCCCCCACCCCGCAAGGTCTGTCTTCTGGCTGTTTGTTGCCCTTGGAGGTGTCCCAGGTGAGCACCACAAGCCTGATGCCACCTCTGTGTTAATCTCCTGCCTTCTTGCCACAGTCACCTACTCAAGCTGCCGCTAATGCTGTCCAGCGACAATGTCAACCTACGCATCACGGCAGGCGAGACCATTGCGTTGCTCTTTGAGCTAGCCCGTGATATGGAGGTATGTCACCCTGTGGAGGGGCCTGGGCACTGTGGCACTTGCAGTGTGGGATGTGCTTGGTGCAAAGCCAGTGCCCTCTATCTCCTGCCTTCTGGTCCAAGGACCAGCTTCGTTTGCCTGGCTTTCTGTCCTATGGGGAGGTCAGCACCCAAGGGAGGACTGGCATGTGGCAGCTTTCTGCTGCTTCCCTTGCAGAATTGGCAGATTCAGCCTCAGCTGTGATGCCTGAGCTTGGCTCTCCAGCAGCGAGAGGAGCATCAGCTGATTTGCCCTCTACCTCATGCCCTTTCCTTCCTACACTTTTAGCCAGCTCCTACTTCTCCCTTGCTGGAAGGGGTGTTGTGAATGTGGATCTGCTTGAGCTGGGCAAGATCAGCTGTGGGATCAGCTCCCTCTCTTGGAACCCTGTGGGGAAACTCCAGCTCCAGGGTAGATGGCTTCTTGCCCTTGGTTCCCCTCTTCCCTAAGTAGGTGCCAGGCTGTGGGAAGTGAGCTCTATGCCAGCATCTCTCCAGTGGCTCCTTTCTCTACAGGAGGATAATTTCTATGAGGACACCGACCTCCTGTGCACCAAGCTGAAAGCCCTGGCCACAGACAGCAATAAGTACCGGGCCAAGACAGACAGGCGCCGGCAGCGCTCCATCTTCCGCGACGTACTGCATTTTATTGAGGTGCCTGCTATGTTGCTGCCCTGATTTGGGGGGTGGGGGGGCGACGCGAGGGTTTGGACATGATGGATTAGTCTTGTAACAACAGCAGAGTTGAACTGGTCTCTTCCAGGAGAAAAACCGAGCTCCAGGGCTACTGTGCCCCTGCTGAGGGAGAAGGGGCTTATCTCTGGGGAGAGCAGTTATTCCCCCATCAGACCTGCAAGCTCTTGATCTATAGGGTCTCCTAGGAAGTAGTGCTCTGACCCTGGTGCCAGCCATCCCCCATCCCCTGCTCTCATCCACCCAGACAGGTTCTCCCAGCAGGCAGATGGGTTTTAAAGAGTCTGCTCTGGCTTCGGTCACAGTAGCTGTTATCTCCCTTCTACCACTTTCCATCCCTGAGTGCTCTGAATCCTCGCCTGGAGGACGGGTCTGGGCCTGGCATAACCACCTCCTGCTATTACTGCTGAGCAGCCTGGGACTGCCCCCATGAACTGGTGG
The DNA here is from genome assembly GCF_030867095.1 of Alligator mississippiensis. Taxonomy (NCBI): domain Eukaryota; kingdom Metazoa; phylum Chordata; order Crocodylia; family Alligatoridae; genus Alligator; species Alligator mississippiensis. The sequence goes on from NC_081835.1 coordinate 43,674,637, forward strand.
CATGGTGAAAGCTATGGATCCTGCCATTGCACAAGAGTAGGAGGGTCAGTGGTGTCTGTCTTCTGGGGCTGGCCTGGCATCACCCCCATAACCCCTGGGTTGGTGGATGGGTCAGGCCTAGTATTCCTTGCTGACCAAAGGGATTGGTGGCAGAGACCACCTCACTTTGCTCCTGTTGTCAGGGCTGGTGCCCTGTCTATTGTAGAAACAAGTCGGGCTGGAAGTGATTTCCATAGGTCACCTGGTCCAACCCCCTGCCTGAGGCAGGATAATCCCTATCCTAAACATCCCATACAGCCATAATCTAACCTCTTAATAAACCCACACAGTCAACCCTGACACAACACCCTAATCTGCAACAGATAAAGTAGGGGGACCACAGCATTCAATGTCCTGCTGCTGTAAAAAGTTGTTATACTTTCAGGAGCTCCTGGTTAGAGGGCCATGCCCTACTACAGGGGAAGGCAAAAATTCCCACAGTCCAAACCGATCTTACCAAGGAGTGAAATTTCTTTTCGACCCCAAATATGGCTATTGGTCTGATAGCCACACCCTCTAGCCAGAAACATCTGCTTTCAAGTCCCAATAGGAGCATTGGCATACCCTGGTCACAGTCCCCAGCTTGAGCTGCAGCCTCATGCTTTGCCTCCTCAGCAGGGTTACAGGTGAGGATGCAGAGCATGGGACCTCTCAGGAATTATCTTATCCCTGCTGGGGATTCTTGCCAGCACAGTTGTCTCTGCTGTCCCAATATCTTCTTGACCAGCAGGGAGCACTGTCACCACAGGACCGATGTCCCTAGCTCCTGTGAGCCTGGAGGACAGAGCTGGGCTCCAGGGCCACTCATGGCATGAGTGACTCCAGGGAAGTTGCCAGGCAGAGGGTCTGAAAAGATTGGACTGTGACTGATGGTAAGGTCCAGTCATCAAATGACTCAAGGATTTGGGGTATTACTGTCCCACCCCCACCCCACTCACCAGCCAAGTTCCAGGCATTATGGAACAGCAAGCAGCTGGTACCTGTGGTGGCACCTCTCCTCTCATGGGGAACTTCTGGCTGCGTGGAGGGCAAGTCCGAGCCGCACGGGTGTCTTGGTGCATGCTGCAAATTCCTTGCATTGTTCAAGGCCTTCCCCCTTATGGGCATGTCCCTTGTGGTCAGAGCAAGACTTAGTGTTCCTGGGCTACCAAGGGAGGTGCTGATATCCTTTTCCCTGCCCCCAGAGTGGCGAGTTTCATGAGGAGACCATCAGGTTTGGTCTGGAGTGCATGTATGTGGACAGCTGGGTCAGAAGGAGAACATACGACGCCTTCAAGGAGGTTCTGGGCTCTGGAGTCAGGCATCACTTGCAGGTAGGGCCAAGGGGTACGTGAGAGGCCTGGCAGTCTGCTGGGGAAAAAGGGAGATCTCTCAGGTGAGAGAGGGCAGGAGAGGAAGTGCACATCTTGGATGCCTCAAATGTGTGTTTTGTTTGTGACAGGGCTAGGTTCACTGGGTGTAGGTGTGGGGAGGGGTCTTGGAGCCCGGCCTTATGGCAGGGACCTGCTCCTGGCCCTCAGCCCAGCACACGCCTACCTAACAAGTCCCTTCTCCCCACCAGAACAACGAGCTGCTGCGTGAGATATTTGACCTGGGCCCTCCACTGGTGCTTGATGCTGCCGCCATCAAAGCCAGCAAGATCTCCCGCTTTGAGAAGGTGTGATGCCACTCCTGGGTAGTATGTTGGCCCTCTCCCATCTGGCACCAGAGTCCCCCAGTCCTGAGAGTGGGGAATGCAAAGCATTGTCCACAAATGGGGCCCCACTCCTAGCTCTACTGGTGGGGACGCCTCTGGAGGGTGTATGTATAGGGGCATCAGGGACAGGATAGCCCAGTTATTTGACCCAAAGGAGAAAGTTAAGCTGGACAGTGGCTGAGAGCTGGGCTTGATGAGAGGTGCCAAGAGGAGAGACTTATTATGCCTTGCATGCAGGGAGTGGCATCTATTGTGCCTGGGCCCAGGAATCTCCAGAAGGGGATTGAAGTCTCTTGGGGCCTGAGCCAAAGCTCCCAGCCTTCGACTGGTTTCCTGCTCCCCTCTTTGCTGGTATACCTCCCTCACTGATATAGAGAGGGGACAGGTTTGGAACCCTGGGGGGACTGAAGAGTCACAGAAGAGCTAGGACCCCTGCCATGGAAGCCTGAGCAACCTTGCTTTGGCTTGGACAGGGCAAGAGCTCACCCCACTAGTCCACTGTTCCATTTAACTCCCCTAGCTTAATCAGCCTGCGTTTGCAACCACAGCTTAACCAGCCTGTCTCTCTCCCTCAGCACCTCTACAACTCAGCCGCCTTCAAAGCCCGGACAAAAGCCAGGAGCCGTGTGCGTGACAAGCGAGCCGACATCCTGTAACAGGGGCCGCTCCCTGCGACCCCTCCTTCTGCACAAATCCATGGACTACAGACCCCAACCACTGTGATGTAGGGAGAGAAGTGGGAGGGGAGTGGCACCAGATGCTCCCCTCTCCCCACTCCTGAAAGTGCAAAGCTCATGCCACATGCTCCCTCCTCCAGCTCTGGGGGCTTTTATACAAGAACAGAACCGTGTATGAGGGTGTGGATTGTGGAGTTGGTGTGGCAACTATGGGCCAAGGCCCTTTTTATTTTTATTTTATTTTATTTTTTAACCAAAAAAAAAAGTAAGCGAGGTTTTGGGAAGTGGGGAAATCCTTGCCTCCCCCACCCCTGCTCCCTAGCTAGTGGCTTTTGCCTCCCTCACACTTCCCTCCCTCTCCCCCTTTGGCTGTGTGCACTAGACCAACCCCCTCCTGCCTTCTCCAGTAAATCAGTCCAGTAGGCTGCCAGTCATAGTCTCCATGGAGGTGCCATACATCAAAAAGTAGCTTGCTGGGGCATGATGAAGGGGGTGACAACAGAGGTGCGGGAGAGGTTTCCTGTTCCCTGCCCTGCAGTGGCGGGTGCCTGATGTAGACTGGCTGAAGCAGACATTGGAAGATGCTGCTGGTGGTGGTGAAGTGCAGAGTGGGGTGGGGTGGGGTGGGTTCCCCCCCCCCCCCCATGTCTGTGACTCCCATCATGCTGTGCCAACATTGCAGTGCTGCTGTCATGTCACTCAGGGCCTGCTTGTGTAGACCTGTCCTCTACTCCCATGGTACAGGCCTGCCTGCCTCTTCCCTTACCCTAGAGCAGGAGCCACTGGCTTCAGTGGCATCCCTGTGTAGCACTTGGGCCAGACTAGCCACCCAGACCCCTGTGGGACTAATGGTTCTCTTTATGTCTTGGTGCTGGGCAGGGCTGTTTGGAGGGTTTCTTACTGCACTGGAAGGGTGGTCTCTAGTAGTACAGTGTGCACTCACAGCGATGAAAGGAAAGCCTTTCCATCATGCCTGCCTGCCTGCTTGCCTGTCCTGGCTCCATGCAAAGGTCAACCCCCCTCTCCCTGTTCCCTTGAGGGAACAGGCACTCTCCCCAAAAAGCTGGCAGCACAACCCCCTCCTAACACCGAAGATGCCTCCTGTCAGTCCAAGCCAAAGCTTGAAGGAGTCAGACTGGGCCAGGTGTGATGGAGGCTGGATGAACTCACTCCTCCCTGTGCTATCTCACCCCAGCCCTGGGACTGGGCAACCTGGAACTGGTCAGAGATGGGAACTTAACTGCAGCCAAGTGGAACAGAGGGGATGTGGGGCAACTGTCAAGGCTCTGAAATGCCCAGGGGGGCCACAGGGCTAAGTACCTGCTTTTAAATGATTTGTTTCTATCCTGTGGTGTAGGTTGTAGTTGTGTTGGTCTAAGGACATAAGCTGACAAAGTTCTTTACTAAATCTGGTATCTTTTATTAAACCAACCCAAATAGTTGGAAAAATTCTCCTTTGCAAGCTTTCAAGTACAAATACCCTTCATCAGGCAGAAGAAGCTTCTGTAGTTGGTCTGTGCTCTTCCTGGATGGAGTAGTTAAGTAGCCAGAGGCCAGTACTTATTCAAGACAGCCAGTCAGATAAAATGTAAATTAAGGTAGTCAATAGGTGAGAAATGGGGGGTGGGGGAGGGGAAAGTAGCTGTAGTCAATGGAGGGGGGAGGAGGGAACGAAAGACTTGCTGGTAAAAAGTGGCAAGGTTACCTGCAGTCAGATGTTAGGTAGGTTATAATGTGCCATAAATCCAATGTCTGTATTTAGTCCATGATTTTAAATCCAGTCTCTGAAAGGTGTTTTGTAAGTTCCCTTTGAGGACTAAAACAGTGATTGGAGAGAGGGTGGAAAATATGTAGGAGAAACCAAACAACAACTGCACCAGAATGAATGCACACTGAAAATCTATTAAAGACAAGAATACCCAATTACCTGTGGGGGCACATTTCTTACAAGGAAGCCACTGTCTCTTCAGTGTCTCAGTTCTAATCTTCAAAAGGAATTTACAAAACACCTTTCACAGACAAGGTTATGAACTTCACTTCCTCAACCTACTAAATACAAAAGATCTTTCCCCATTCCCCCACCTGTCTCTCACCCTGGCAAAGGGTATTTGTACCCAAAAGCCTGCAAAGAAGAATTTGAGTTGGTTTAATGAAAGACACTGGATTTATCCAAAGAGCGTTTATTTGCTTTGTTTTTATCCTAACACTGTCCAGAAGCCCCTTTGGCTCTGACCCATGTTTCTCCCAGCCCCAGCACATGTAGGCAGTGCAGACTCAGCACCACCCTCCTATCTTTCCCCAGCCCAGCCCAGCTGGTGTGTACAGTGGGATAGGTGCTAGCCCCACCATCCTGCAAAAGCCATTTGGTGCCTTTGGCTGGGGGGCATAGCAGGGCACCAGTTCCTTCCTCATGGCTCTTGGTGCCTGGTGAGCATTAGGGCCCTTCCCTTGCTCCTTGCATTGACTTCAGCCCTGGGCTGAACTGTGCCAGCTGAGGTTGGAAAATGCATTGGGCATCAGCTTGGATTGCAGTGGTGGTGAGTGGAACAGTGACTCAGAAGTAGAGTCCTTCCCCCCACCCTGTCCCAGTGACCCAGCTGTGCCTGAGATATATGCACCACAGGTCTGGAGTGATTCTTCTAACCCCTCACCATTATGCTGGCTGGTGGGCTGAAGCTTGGTACGGAAGTTTGCTGTGTGGATTCCAGCTTGCTGCACAGAAGAATCATGTTGCTTTGCTCTGCTGGGGCTGTGCCAAAGCAGTGCCAGGCCTCCAGGGCTTGCAGAGGGGTAGCAAATAAGTGCCAAACGGGGAGAAATGACCAGGCTGAGCCATTGGTGTGTGGGGAGGGCAGGGACTTGGGGAGAAGTGAGCCCCAGTTTGCAGCAGCTCCTGAGTGAAACAAGTGTCCCTTGTGGCTGCTGCTCAGGGCTGCCTGTCCCCACATGCCATTGGGGTGCCTCCCCCTACCCCTACATAGGGGGTTTCCCAGGAATGTATTTATGTGATTTTATAAGATGAGGATTATTATGATAATTAAAAGGCTCATTGAAGAGTTGCTTGGCAGTTGTTTTGGTGCAGAGGGCACATGGGCTAGGATGAGAAGGGAGAGGTGAACAAGTGGGAGCACAGGAGTGATGGGCTGGCTGCTCTGGTTCCTTCCTGACCTGCAGGGCTGTGCTGGCTGCTTCCTCACAGTGGCATGTTCCCCGCCCCCCCCGCCCCCCAATGCCTGAGGGGGATGAGCAGAAAGGGCAGTTTTCATCTCAGCTCCCCCCAGGACCTTTGCTAGTGTGGGGCATGCTAAGCTTACATCCTGCTCCTGAGGACAGCCTTGACTTTTCTGCTGCTTTGTCCTGGGGTAAGGACCAAACGCTCTAAAAACCTGATGGAACAAGCACAAGTCGTGCTTGCTGCCATGTCTGCCCTGCAGTGATCTGTGCCAGCCTCCACTAGGCCAGCTCCATCAACACTCCCTCTAGCTACCCCTGCTCTCTGTGCCTTGCCTTGCCTCACCCCACCCTGTTCTGCCCAGGCCCCTCTTGCCAGCATCAGCTGAGCAGCTGTGACATGCAGAGCCAAGATACCAGAACTTCAGTGCACCGGGCCCAGGTCCCTCTCTGGTGGCACAGGGTAGGGATAGAAGGCAGGGGTGCTGTGTGCTGCCTGCTCCCTGTCAACTGCCCAAATGCAGCCTTAGCATTCACAACACAGACCAGGCCTTGGATCTCTTCTCCATACCTGCTCTTGGCTCCGGGGCACAGGCAAGTCCCTGGAGCCTGGCTGTTTATTGGGGTGATGCAGCAGTTCAAATAGCTTTTCACTGGAGGGATGGAGGCGCACACCCCCAGCTGCTGCCTTTGGCTTTGTTCTTGAGCTGATTCTATGTCACCCCAAAGGCCATTGGGGGCTGCCCTTCCATGGGCCTGCTTGGCAAAGCTGGAGGACCCAGGGGCTTCCCAGGCTTTACCTGGCTCCCAGGGGCTGCAAGACTGCTCTAGCCTCTGTTATATGAGCTGTGTGGGAAGTGGTCTGTACCATGCACTGATTCCCATTAGGTTGGGGCTGATTCGAGACAGCAGCCTGCCCTCCCTCCCGCCCCACTGTACCATTTGCCCCCTTGGGCCAGAATGCTGCTGTGCTCCTGGGGCAGGTGCAGGCGGTGAGGCTGTCAGCAGGGCATGTGCATCGTGGCTTTATTGTCACATATAAAAATCTATATGTAGATGGGTGGAGGAAGCATTGGTGTGAGAGCTGGAGGGGGCAGTGTGGGGAGGATTATAAATAAGGTGCTCCTGTAGGGAAGGGGATGGGGGTTCTCCACCTAACAGAGTAAAGTCTTCTGCTCCTGGGAGAGGCCCCAGGTCAGTAGTGACGGTGCCCCAATAAAGCCAGCAGTCTGTACTGTGGCCTCGGGGCCCCCACAGGGGTCAGTCTTTACCCTGCAGAAAGGGGGGTGCTGTCTGGTACCAGTGTCCTAGAAGCGCCAGGCAGCACAAGGCTTCTGCCCTCCCTGTCCAGGGCCAGAGGGCACAGCAGGCAGGACAGTGTGGCTCAAGTCTGGGCTCCAGGCTCTGTGGCATTCAGCCGGCTCCACAGCTGCAAGCTGGTGGCTCTCATCTGCCGCACGGATTGCTCCTGGCTTGTCAGCCACTGGGAGAGGACGCGCAGCGATTCGCTCTGCAGGACTGTGGGCCAGGAGGAAATGGGTAAGATCCCAGCCAAATGAACCCTCCCAGCTATGCAGAGAGGCCCAAGACTTGCACTCACCACCCGCTGCCCAGGGAACGACTTCCCAGCAGCCTCCACTAGGGGGCAGCAATACCCACAGCTCCCCAGTACTGGTACAGCGGGAAGCTGGAGCTCTAAATGTCCCATGAAGCTGAGAGCATCTTTGCTTGCCCTGCAGTGCCCCAGGTGGCGAGGCTGGAAGCTGGCTCCAGCACCCTCAGCCGAGGGGCATCTCCCCAGGGTGGGATGCTTAGGCTGACAAGGGGCTATAGGCCCAGCAGGACCCCCCCCAGTACTGAATCCTGCCTGCTCATGAGCCCAGCTCAGGCTGCTGCCCCCATCCCAGGACTAAACTGGTTCCTCAACCTGGTCACCCTTGGGCTCCCTGGCTGGGCTGGGGGGGGGGCCAATCCAGGCCCTGCCTGTGACTGCACCACAGCGGGCCATTGTCCCTGGAGTAGGGTGGGGCTGTGAGTTGCCATCCCAATGCCACCCTCAATGCCATTCTTGCCATCCCAGTACCACTCTCCATTCCTCCCTCCGTCCTCTCTGGGGCACGGGCAGGCAGAGTCAGGTCAAAGGGCTGATGGAGTCCCACAAAGGCAGTCGTCCCCAGATGAATGAATGCAGCATGGGATCAGGGCAGGCCTGTGTGGTTTGCCCGTGCCTGCTGTCCCACATGCTAGCCCATGGCTCCCAGCACAATTCCCATGCACTCACGAGGGGGAACCCTTGCTCCCTCGGTGCCAATGGTTCGTGCCCCATGCAGGCAGGGTGCTCAGGACAAGGGAGGTGAGTGCTCTGCTCCTCCAGGGTCCCTGGCAGGGCCATGGCCTGCCCCCTACCAATGCTCTCCCACTCCTTGCTTGCCCAACCCAGGCCAGACCCCCATGGGATCAGTGACAGGGAGGGAGCACCACGTACCGCTGAGGTACACGGCCAGCGTGGCAAGGATGAGGCTGGCCATCACCAGCATCCCGAGAAAGGTGAAGAGGGCCCGGCGGCAGCAGATGGGACCGAAGCAGGGGCAAACGGGGTCAGGGCGGACGGGGCGCAGCATGGGCAGAAGCCCATGGTGGGGGGTGATGTGCCTGGCAGGGTGGGCGTGCAGGGCTCGCGGGGCATTGGACGGAGATGGGTCATTCCCTGGAGGAGGGAGAGGTTAGGTTAGGAAAGCATAAGATGCCAGCACCCCTCTGTCCACACGCGCACGTGCACACACCCCAGTACTGTGGCATCTCCTCCTGTGCCACAAGCTGGAAGGCAGCACTATAGAGGGGAGAAGCTGAGCTCCAGTGCCACAAGGCTGGACGTGAACTTCAACACCACAGCACCCTGCTCACTGAGGATCTGCCATGCAGTGTACCTGCCACAGGATCCTCCCATGCTCTTCCCATGCTAGCTCCTTGTCTGTGCCAGCCTGGACACAGCAATGTCAACAACGGGCTTTCCAAGTGAGCGGCCTGCAACACAGCCTTTCAGGCTTCAGCCTGATCGCTGCCAGACCTCACCCCTGTCCCACCAGGATCTTTCCCTTGCTGCTGAGCCGTGTCCCATTCCCTGCCCTGTCTCTGGATCTCCCACGTTCCCTGATGTGGGGTGAGATTTGGCATCCTGTCTTTATCCCTTTGACACCCACCCACCATTCCCAAACAGCTGATGGCTGTGGCTCTGCTAGTCCCCAACAGAGCCCCCTCCCCTCCTCCAGGACTGAGGGGGGAAGGTATCCTTGTTGCATCCCCAAATTTCCCTGCACCCCAATCCTCTCACTTCATGCTGAGGTCTTAGTAATGCCCCTGTTGCTTCCCCTCCTGCTGGGACTGGCAGGCTTTTGTGTCCTGGCAGATGTGTCCTGGCCAGCACTGTGATTAGGATCTCTGGACTGAGTGAGACACCATCCATGGTCTAGCTGGGAAGCCTACTACTCAGAACCACCCTCTCTCCCCACTTTGCATGTGTGCTGGGACCAGGTCTCACCTTCTGTGCCCTTGTGACTCTCCTGGCCCCCAGATGCCCAGTACAGGTCACTGATGGACTCCACTGGGTGCAGGTCGATGTCAGCCAGATCATTCCCGCTGAGGCTGAGGGGCTCCCCATTGAGGGATGCTGCTGCTGTTGCCACTCTGTCTGCTAAAGAAGGAGGATCTGTGAGGGGGGGGTGGCTTTCCAAGGCTTGGTGATGGTGATCTCCAGTCACATCCCATCTGGCCCATCCCTAGGGGCAGGCCAGGATTCTTCCCTACACTTTGCTCATCACAGCTTGCCCTGTTTGGGTGAAACAGGGCCCTCACAGACTCTATGGGGCTAGTAAGGAGCCTTTCATTCCTGGCTGGCAATGGAGTAGGGGGTACACAGAACAAGGTGGCACTGTGTGGTGCAGGCTATCCCACAGGCAGGCAGGCCTACCTTAGCCTGGCCTGGACCTGCCTTACACACAGCTGGTATCTTCCTCCTGCACAAGGCTGCCTTCAGCTGCCTCCTTGCACACTTTTCTGCTTCTGTGTATGGAGCCAGATGCTGACTGAGAAGCCCATAACAGTGAGTCAGTAAAGTCTTTAAAGTATTTAAGCTGGCAGTAGAAATACTGAGCAGCCTCAGCTTGATTGAAGCTCCAACAGAGCAGAGCAAAGCACAGTACAGCCCAGAGCCACCTGGTTTCTGATCAGGAGCATAACATCCTTCAGAGAGTTTTCTCTTAGCCCAGGGGTCAGCAACATTTTTGGAAGGGTGCCAAAAACACCCATGACCTTGACTTGTAAGATGTTGGCATGCCCAGGACAGGTGGTGGGGGAAGCCATGAGGGGTCTATCCTTGTTGTGGCAATGCAGCCCTAGCTCCTTCCTCACCATCCACCCTGAGGCACACGTCAAGCAAAATGCCTTTGAGTGCCACACGCTGGCACCCCTGTCGGGGTTTGCTGACCCCTGTCCTAGCTGTTGCTGCTGCTGTTGCTACCACTGCTGTTCTTGAAACCCTAGCTACCTTTAATATTGCTAGGTTGCAGGTAGCCTACTTTGAGTGTTTGTGCTAGGACAGGGAAAGCAGGACCGGCAGGCGTAAGGATGGTGGACTGGGGCAGAGGGAGCAGGGGGCAGAATGGTGCAGTGCATAGTCAGAGGCATCAGGGTGTGGGGTGAGTAAGGGGCCCCAGCAGAGGCGGAGTGAGCACAGCATAAAAGCATGGCAGCAGCCAAGCAGGGTTGCAAACCCAAGAAAACTTTTTATACTGCAAACTTTTTACTGACAACCTTTTTTATTTTTTTTTACTATGGTTGATGTTAAACCCCTAAATTTGAACCCAGCCCTTCTGACTGGGAGCCTGGCAGCAGGGCAGGGTTTGGCAGAACAGTTACTTTTCCAATATGTAAAACATTTATTAGTAAAAACGTGTCAGAAAAAGAGTTTGACTGTCAGTAAAAAGCTTCCACATTGTCAGTAAAAAAAAATGTTCTTGGCTTGGTAACAAACAGCCCAGGCCAGAGAGAGACCTTTTGATGCCTCCTGATAACTCCAGCCCCACTTTTCTCTCACCCCACAGATCCCTAGCTCTTACCAATGGATTGTCCCATTCCAGGTGTTCCCAGGGGCTGAGGCTGGAGCCAGAGCCTTTCATAGTAAACCCATGCATGGAATTCAGTCCAGTGAACAAATGGGCTCCTGGGTAAAAACACATGCTGCAGTGTCTGGAGACCTGCAGGCAGAAACCTGACTCGAGGACAAAGCTGCATCAACCTCAGCAGCCTCTCTGTAGCTAGTTGTTCCAGAGTGTGACCACACACATGGCACATCACTATTCCGTGCCTCCACTTCCCCATCTGGAAAATGGGACTAATCCTTCCCTACCACATAGGGCTAATGCTCTACGAGGTGCTCAGGTACTGCCAGGTGCCCTGTCCCTGACCTGCCCCTAGGTTTACTCTACCTCTAAGCTTGAGGGGTCTGGGTAGGTTTAACTGGGGTGGTATTTGCAGTGTGTGAGGCCACCAACTCATTCCTAGCAAGAACTGCCTCTTGCCTCAGACCCCCAGCTTGGCCTGCTCCTGCAGCTGATGCTCCATCTCCTGTTACCAGGCCTGGAGACAGCTGCTATGTCCGGCTTTAATGCCGCAGATTCTGATACATACAAAAATATGCTGCTGTTGGATGCTCCCATTTCAGGGTCAGACTGTTTAGCTGCAGTCACTTCAGGACAGTGTCCAGTCTTGTTAGAGGGAGCAGCATGTTGCCCTTGTGAAACCTATAAGTTATATGCAAACACAGGGGCCCATTAGCCCTGTCACCTCAATGTATGTGCCAGGGCTGACTGTAACCTAAAGCAGCAATCACATGCAGTCAGGCCCTGCAGCCACTGCCTCCCCTACCTGGCTCCAGCCCTCAGATCAGAGGCCCACTCTGCCCTGCTGCCGCACTGAAAGGCATCCTTGTGCTCACATTGAAAATACAAGGCTTCCTGAAGCCAGCTTGTTGTTCCCTGTCCTTGGCAGCTTGGATTTCAGCCTCTAGGATAAACAGCCACCTAGCATTGGCCAGTATAGAGGCATAGCTGGTTTTGGTTGGTTTAAAGGCCCTTCTGCAGCCTTGGCGCAGGTAACAGCATGTGGCCAGCCCCTGAGTGCTCAGTGATCATGTGTCAGGCTGCCCAAAATCAGGAAACTGGCTTAAAACAAATTACACATGTCAGATACTTGGTGGGGATCCCTTTTATTTTTCCTTTTGCTCTTGAGCCTGCACAAGCATCCCAGGCAAGTCTCATGCTTCTGCATGCACCAATAACAGCTAGCAGTGAAGGGTATTGTATTCAGCGTACTCCAGGAACTGACTTTGAGAACACTGAGTCGTGTAGACTTAATTAACAGGAGCTGGTAACACTGCACTGTAGCCCTCAGGCTGGCATGCCGGGCATCCTCCCTTCTCTGCACACACCGCAAGGCAGAGAGCAAGCAACATCAAATGGAGCCTGTATTAAACCACCAGACCACAGCAGCATCAGCTCCTTTTGTCACCTTCCCTGTGCCCCCTAGTGCTCCATACTCTGTAATGCGTGTACTTGCTGCTGCACCAGTGCTGCTCAGTGGCAAAGCTGCCATATGCCAAGGAGGGATGGCCCACCTGATTTCTGGGGTGGGAGCTGGGTGAGGAGCAAGCAGTGACCAGCTGTATGGAGCAGGGCAGAGATCAATGCAATGACTGAACATGAAGTCACCCCTCTCCTATGCTCTGGGGTTTCACCCCTCCCCTTGCTGGAGTCACTGCTCCTAGGGGCCATGCCCCATTTGAGCAGCAGCCTTCATCATGGGCACCTTGCTGGCAGCTGTCTCTCCATGTGTCCCTCCCAAGCCTGCACCAGGGCAGCCTCACAAGCTCTCTTAACCCCTCATTGCCCCTTGGACCATGCCCAGTGGGCTGGACATGCAGAGGGAACGGCTCTGCACACAGTACATGAGGAAATCCCTTCCGCCCATGCACCAGCTGCCACCCCCCAGCTGCCCCCTGGGTCTTTTACCCAGTACCTTCTCCAGCCTCCCTGGTCATTGCTGCAATGGCAGCCCCCACTGGCACGGTCTTCAGGCACCCAGTATCCGTTCTGAAGGAAAGCCTGGCAGAGCAAGGAGGCACAGAAGAAGCTGTGGAGAGGCCCCTTGTCCTTCCCAAGGGAGCTGCCCAGGAGCCGCCACTGGTTCCTACAGCACCAGCTGCTCAGCTTAAAATAGGAATGTGAGGAACACAAGGAGGAGCTATAAATAGAGGTGGCATGAGCTGGGCAGTGTGTGGGGGGGATGCAATGGGCTGTGTCAGGGGAGTGTCTGGGACAGACACAACTCTGGGTAGCTGAGGGGCAGAGGGCCATGGAGCCCTCCAGAGAAAGCTGGGGGTGAGAAGTGACCTGCAGTGAATATATGGAGATGCCTCCCCTGCCCTATGGATGCTTCAACAGCTCCTGATCCCTTGGGAGCTGCTCTAGATCACTGGGCAAATGATGTCAATAGCTCAGGTTAATACTACCGGCTACATTGGCACAGTGCCTGGATGTGAAATAGTTAAACCTTAGCTCCCTGCGGCTTTAGCAAAGCATATCTGTCCCAGGGCACCAGTGGGCACTGGAACATGACAGAAAAGGAGTGGTTGTTCCCTTAACACTAGCAATTAGGATAATCTCCTGGGCAGTAAGGCACAGGGTCATAGAGACGTAGAGCTGGAAGGGACCTCCAGAGGTTATCTAATCCAACCCCCTGCCTGAGGCAGGATCATCCCTATCCAAACCATCGCATACAACCATAATCTAAACCCTACATAAGACTACCCTCAAACCTGACACAACACAGATCTAGCCACAGGCAAAGCAGGAAAACCCTGGCAGTCAATGTCCTGCGTCTATAAAATGTTGTTGATACATGCTCAAGAAGTCCTGGGCAGAGGGCCACCCCCCCCCCACTACAGAGGAAGGCTACAATCCCGAAGCCATACCAGTCTGACCATGAGGTAAAATTCCTTCCTGACCCCAAGCATGGGGGTCGATCTGATCCTGAGCAGGAACCCCTGGCTTTGGTCCTGGCAGGAGCATTGGCACACCCCAGTCAAAGTCCCCAGTCTTGGCTATAATCCAAAGCCTTAGCTCCATCCCCTGTATGACGACCCTCTGATTTTCCTCTTCTCCAGACTAAATAATCTCAACTTTTCCCTGTAAAGCATGTTTCACAGACCTCTAATATTTTTTGTTACCCTTCAATGGCTTCTCTCTAATTTGCCTACATCTTGAAGCAGTGCCTAAAACTGGACATAGCACTGCAGTGGAGGCCTCACCTGTGCCAAACAGAGTAGATGATTCATTTCTTTGGACTTGCAAGAGTCCAGTTAATACAGAACAGTATGATGCTGATCGTATTTTTGCAGCAACAGCACCCTGCTGGCTCATATTCAGCTTCCAGTCCTCTATAACCCCCAGGTCCTTTTTTGAAGTCTTGCAGCCTTGCCAGCATATATTTGCGCATGAGATTGTTCCCATGTGCAGGTCTCCACACTTGCCCTTATTGAATTTCATTCTGTTAGCCTTGGACCATTTCTCTAGTTTATCAAGGTCATTCTGAATCCTTATCCTACTTTCCAGGGTGCCTGCATCTTCACCCAGCCTGGCATCACCTGCAAATCTACTGTCACTCAGTTCCATCCTCCAAAACATTAATGACAACACTGAAGGGTGCCAGATCCAGATCCTCCCTTGATACCTCCTCCCAATTAGACATTGCCCATTCAGAGGATTCAAGGCCAAAGTCTGACTTCTCCACACCACTCTCCAGCTGATGCCTTCAGCTCCTAATGTTCAAGTTGCTCAGACAGGCCTAAGGAACTGACAATTCATTTGGTCAGAGAGGACGTAGGGTGTGATTATGGTGTAGCTGCTGAACCATGCTTGGCTTCATGTCTGAGTGGGATTTGGGCATCCTGGATACTCCTAGTCTGCTCAGATCACTGGGACATGTTGCCTTTGGCATGAAACTTTCTTTGTTATGCCTTCATATTGGAAGGGCTGCCCATGGGCCCAGATGTATCACCTCAGCTGCCCACGAATGGGAGAATCCCACCTGGACTGGGAGTCCTGCAGGGAGGCAACATTGCCTCTCCTCCAGCTGAGATAGAGCCTGGGTTAATCTTAGACACCCTCCTTGTCTTTTCCAATCAGCTCTGGTCAAACTGCTCTACTGCTGTCAGTGGGAGTTTGGAGTACATAGAGGACATCCCCTGGGAGAGAGCCCCTGGGTGGAATTGCGTCCCCCCACATACATTATTACAAGTCTTGGTTCTGTCCGGGCTGAGCACAGACGGTGAGAGGCACCTCAGGCAAACAACTGGCACCAAGCTCAAACCCCACTTAAACCTTCCAACGATGCTGAAACTCAGTGGTCTCTATAAACCAGAAAGCCAAAACCCACCTCTTTCTGCCTTCTCTGGTAATACACCATCACTTGCAGGGCTGTTGGTTCAGTCTGGGACCTGCATACCATCCTGTAAATACAGCTACAAGCTAAAGTATCTGTGCAGATTCCTAGAGTCAATGAGCCGTAACAAATTGTCCAAACTCCCTTCAAGGATTCCCAGCCTGACCCCACTGAAAGTGAGAGTACAGGAAATTGGCTGTGATAAGGCCTCTGTTCAGCTAGCAAGGAAAGGAACATGTTCTAAATAGGTTTTATTTAAATTAAGTAAATCTGTGCTAAGACACATGTAACAACCAGCCACCCAATTTCATCTGTGGGCACAGGGCTGAGACATAACATGGAAGAGGAGCACATTGGTATACTGAGGTAGAGGGGGTCAGATCAAATCCTGGCAGGCTGCATTTAACTGAAATCTTCTCCCTCTTCTGAGATCATGGACTGGCTCAGGGACAGCTGTTAATTTTAGCTGTGGGAGCATCAGGTCTGAGCTCATCAGCACCGAACTTCCGAGAGGTGTTATTGAAAGCAGAAAGGAGGTTGGCTCTGCCTGAACAGAGCCACAAGACTTGGGATGACTCAATGACTTAAGAGTGAAAAACCCAAGTGGGTCTTGGCCCATTTCAGAGGTGGGAATGATGAGTTTGAATGTGACACCAAGTGCCAGCATCAAGGGCATTTGAGTCTATGGCTCTTGGTTTGGTCCCATCAGTGGAGAACAGTGACAGAAGACATTCCCCAGTATTGCTGTGAAAGCCCTTTCCCACCCTCACTTGAGAAGGCAGCACGGGGAGGTTGAGCTCATGCTGTCCCTCCACAGCAGTGTCAACCTGCCTAGACTTGTACTCTGGTGGCACCTGGGGCAGGCAGGAAACTGTGGGAAGGAGCTGGGGGCAGTTTTCCATTTCCCATTTTTGATGTTTCACCCAAATTCTGATCAGCTTTATTGTGGCCATTTGTGCAGCCTCAGGAGGAGGGGACTAGTCTGCTCTGACTGGCCAGAGCTGGCTGTTGCCCAGGGGTATTGGACATTTGAACCACTGCCTCCCCTTGCTCTATACCTCCAGCATCGTCCCTGCCAAACTTCCCCAATAAACCTACACTGCCTGCAACACAGCCAGAGAAAGATGAGGTAGCTTGTCTCTACTCTGCTGAGTATCAGCAGCTCTGCTAGTGTTGGCCCCCACAGGAAACAATAGTCTCCTTAGAGGAGCCCCTGGTGGAATTACTCCTTTACCTCAAGTCAAAGGGGAGTGTGTTTTCAGGGCAAAAGGGTGCAGGTTCCCTCCCCACTGCTAGAGTCAAGGCTGGGCCTGCTATAACAAGATGGCTTGGGGACAAGGGGAAAAACCCCTAGACAGTCAAGATAAAAGCATTCAGTGACAGGCTATAAGGGCCCTGGCATCCCTTGCCCTGTGTTGTGAGACCATTGATCATTTTATTTGTATGCAGAAACACTTTTGATTACTGGGGGAGGGGATGGGGACTCTCATTGCACCTTTGGAGCAGCAGACCAGCAGCTGGCAGATCCAACAAAGAGCTGTCATGAGCAAATAGATGCAGCACCCTCCCCGCCGCCCCCAGCCCAGGAACAGTCTGAAGGCTGTGGGGCCACTGTTCTCTGGACAACAGGGTCATCAAAGATCTGTCTTCTCATTGTAAGCAAAGTTAGTGCAGTCCTCTGAACTTGGTAAGGTGTTTCCGTCCTGCCCTGTAACACAGACATCCTGACTCTGTGATGGCAGAATGGAGAGTGGGTTCCTGACGGGCTCAGTCCATACCTGTTTCTCACAGTTGGCACCTGTCCACCTGTGGTAGCAGTGGCACTGAAACAGCTGCCACACCTCATGCCCCAACTGGTCCATGCTCAGGTGGTTGGTCAGCACAGGCTCCTCTGCCTGCTGCTCTGGGTCAAGGTGAAGGAAGGCACCAAGCTCCTGAGGGTGCTGTCTCACACAGCGCCCGTGCCCATGACACAGCTGGTGGCTGCACTGTTGGGCAGCTGTTGTCACATTCATTACATATGGCCCCAGGGTGCTGGTTATGTAATCACGGAGGCTCTTGCAGCTGTCCTGGGGAGGAAGAGTCCATTAAAGATGCTGGATTCACTGGAGAACAAACTCCTCTACAACTATAACCCTGTTCCCCTCCTGTCTGTCCTCGAGGATTCTACTGCTAAGGCAGGATGGGAGCTGGACCCCAGTGACTACTGCCTCATAAGCCTTCCTGCTGGGTGTCAACATAAAGCAGCAGCCAGTGCTAATTATGAAGCCTGATTCTGAAAAATGCAAATCTGCCCCTTGAAAAGAGATCTGAGAACCTACCAGCTCATCTCAGCCAACCACCCAACCTTCAATGAACACTCTCCATACAGGTAACTGCACTGGCAGCTTCTGACTATGTAGGTGAGACATAGACCATAGGAGTCAGCGCAATTCCTGCTGAAGGGGTTGCAAGCCACTCAGCAAACACACAGGCTAGTGCAGTTCCCAAGCACCTAGGTGAGGCCCTTGGACCAAAGGAGAAGAGGCTGCTTAGTGCCCAGCAGGGCTGCCTGGGATACTTACAGCCGAATGGGAGTAGGAACTGTCCCCCCACAGGACCACGCCAGCAACACCAAGGGCCGCGCTCTCCCCAATGGTATTAACCAGATCAGCCTTACCAAACAGAGAAAGAAATGTAGAAGAAAGATGTTAGACAAGGGAAGCAACTTCAGGATTTAGGAGGTAAGACCCAGGGTGAGAACATACGACTCTTGGTTCAACTTGCAAGAGCTGCAGGCCCAGTCTGTGTCCCTGCTGGGCTCCCCTGGCACTCTGGGGCATGTTACTTTATAGGCAACAATTGCATTGCCATTCACAAGTATGGTGGATTCATGGTGTCTCTGTCACCCTGAGTGCAAGACATCAGCAGTAGGGCTGTGCGAAAAGGCACCGTTCCTTTTCGACTTGCATTTCGACGTTTCAACGGAACAGTGTTTCATTTCAAATTTAATTTCAATTTGAAACCACTGTTCCGTTTTGTTTGGTCAAAACAGTTTTGCTGTTTCAATGCTGTTTCAGCGCTTTCAACGCTTTGCCCATAGGCTATAATGGGGAAGCTCAAAACAGCCTATAACTTTGTCATTTCTGGCCTGATTTGGATGAAACTTGCAGGAATAGTAGCCCCTTCTGAGGGCATAAAGCCTGCCATGTTTCAAGGAGTTAGGTGCAGGGGTTTCAGGAAAACTGCACCTCAAACTCCTGAAAGCAAAACATGTCATATGTATGTGTTAAGCCACAGCAGGGTCAAAACTGCAGGGGTGGTAGCCCCTGATGAGGCCACAAAGCCTGCCAAGTTTCAAGGGGATAGGTGCAGGGGCTTGGGGGAAACTGCACCTCAAACTGGGGACAAGCAAAACTCATGACATGGGTGACACTGTGTGTGTTAAGGCGCAGCGGGGTGAAAGCTGCAGGCCTGCTAGCCCCTGCTGCGGCCACAAAGCCTGCCAGCTGTCGAGGAGATCGGTGCAGGGGTTCTGTATTCTGGGGCCCTGCACCTCTGGCTGCTGACAGGCAAAACTGGAACACACAGCTCAGCAACTGACACCAATGCAGAAAGCAGGGCAGCTCAAACAATGCTGCCTTCTATGTAGTTTTTCCATCCCTCCCCCAGAGCACTGGGATTGGAAGGGACCTCAGGGAAGGATGACAGTCACTGGCCAGATACACAGTCAATAATGAAAGCACTCCTTTTCTCACCTTCCCCACTCTTTCCCCTCCCTCTCCCTCCTGTAGTTTCTGTTTCCCTGCAGGCAAGCCCAGCTTGAGCTTTGAAACTCAAAACGTTTAGAAAATTTCAAAACATTTTGACTTGCATCGTTTGGTTTCAAGGCTGTTTTGAAGCTCTCTGTTTTGTTTCGATTTTGTTGTTTCGAGCTCAAAACAAGTCGAAACAGCGTCAAAATAAAACTGCCGGAGAAACTTCACACGGCCCTAATCAGCAGTGTCCAAGAAATCCCTCTGCAGCCATAGAACTATGACAGTACCAGGGATGTGAGGGGGGCACTGAGGGTGACCACAAGGAACGAACACAATGACTACCTTGACATGTGGATTGTACTGGCATACTCTTATAACCATCTGCCCCAACTACAATGCAGCCCCACAGGCTCTGGGTGGAGGGTGCAAGCCTACCATAATCTACCCCACACTTCCACAAATGCAAGAGCTAGCAAGTCTAACCTCCAAACCCTCTGCAAGCAATGCAGACACCTTCTCAGCACTTACCTCAGACAGGTATTTGGGGGAGAGCCTATAGGAAACCCTGGAATATGCTATCACAGGCAAGCTCCACTCCAAGTTGAACCGTGCCACCCGGAAGGCCTCCAGCAGGCGGTGGTGGACATAGCGCCGGCGCTCAGACTCTGGCAGTTTGGGCGGAAGATAGATGCTCGGGTAGAGTGCAGTGGACACCTCCCACAGCCACGTGAGCTGGTTGTTTCGTGCCATCTCTAGCAGGCTGCATTTGCCAGTGTAGTTGTCCTCTTTCTCCCAGTTGTTGTTGAAACAGTTGGGGAACCCATAGAAGCCCCAGAAGCCCCCTGGTCTCAGCGCCTTCCCCAGTGTCAACGTCCTCTCCATGAGCACTTGTGCTGCTTCCTCAAATTCCACCTCAGCCAAGAGGGCTCGTTTCTTGACTGGCAACTCTGGAAACCTCTCCCAGACCCACTGCACAGAGGTCTCCCTGTATATTCTCTTGGTGCCCCAGTTCCGTACCCAGAGCGGTCTCCACTCCTCCCAGTCCACCACTGCCAGACCATGGAAGTCCTGATGCAGAAGCTCACAGATTTTCAATGAGGCCTGCTCTAGGTGCCTCTTGAGGTGGACTTTCTGGGGTATCCCACCATGGTAGGGTTTCCCCTCTTGGGAGATGTATGGATAAAGTCCAAACTTGTTCTTGTAGAAAATGGTCATGTTTTGTCCCTGGAACTCATTGCCTTGATTCTCCACAATGCCATAGTCCCCAAGAGGCAGGGCGACCCCAAATCGCTGTTGGCACTTTGTCGTGGGCATGTTCCAAACCACAACAAATGGCTTGTCCTGGACAATGGGGTCAGGAGATGGTCTCTCCCAACCATGCCCCCTGAGGGACTGGCCAGCTCCAAGGCAGCGCATGACACAGATCCAAAAGATGAGGACCACAGTCATGGTGGATGCCCTGTGATTATGACTGGCCTGGGGTCCTTCCTGCTGTGTTTCAGAATGAGCGCCCTGGAAGGGGAGAGGAAAACACAATCAAAATGAGATTAGCAAACCCAGGCAACCTCAGCATAAAGCAAGACAGATTGCTCCTCTTTCTCATCCATAAGAAGGTCCCCTCTCTTAAGCCGTCTCCTATCATAATAGGACTGACCATTCTGGCCTGCCCCAGAAGAAAGCCTGGCAAATGAAGGCCACAGGCTTATTCCACAGAATTCAGTGAAAAGGCCTAGAAGCATGTAAGTGAGGTCATACTGACATCACAAAGAGCTGCTGGGAAGGAGGCTGCAAGCAGTTTTATTCCCAGAGATTAAGCAAGAACAACCCAGGTCTGTTGTGACCTGTTCTATATCTGTCCTCCTCTACCTCACTCCTAATTATGGATATATAGCAGCATTTCTCTGAGTGCCCTGTACCCAAACAGTCCTGAACCCAGTCTTTGCCAGCTCACAAGCATCTCCACTGCTTCCTGCTGCCTGGGAAGAGAAGGACACTTAATTCAATAGCAGGATTTTCCACTTGGGTCCTTGCTTCTGCCTCCACAGCATAGATCATAGGGCTGGAAGGGACCTCAAGGATCACCAAATCCAATCTCTGCCCCCTACTTTCTTTTTTTTTTCCCCTATGCAGGGAAATGGCCATGACTCCAGCCTGATACCAGCCACAAGCATCATCCCATTATCACTGCAGCTGGAAAAGGGACCTTTTGAAACAGCTGAGCTCAGTTCCCAGCTCTGCAGACTCTGTTTCTGGCCCTAGGCAAGTTGGTTAGGCTGGGATGGGCAAAGGGGCCCAGGATAGCTCACTCCAGCTGATGCTGCCTTAGGCTTCTCTGGAGTTTCCTCTGCTTCCCAACTTGTAAAATGAGGAAAAGCATCTGTCCTTCTTCCCATGCCCTGTGACTCTGTGTTCCTTGGGGCACCGATTGTCTCACCCTATGCTCCTGCAGCAACAAGCCTGATGGGGTCCTGATCCTGGTCAGGCACCACTGCAACTGTTTCTTTCTTTCTCCTTTCTGAGCTTTTGGTGGCTCAGTGCTCAGACAGCTGACAGTGTTCTGCTTGCAACACCCTAGGCCACTCCCTCTGAGAAAGGCCAAGCAGCAGAGAGGGACATGTTCCCCACCTACCAAAGGAAGCAAAGGTGGGAAGTTGACCCTGCATGTACATCAAGGAGTGAAGCCCCAAATTACAGAGAGCCTGAAGGAAGATTATCCAAGGCAACTGAAGGCAACAGAAGGCAAAAGAGTTAGACATTAAATCCCTCTCTGCCCCCTAAGGTGCAGGTCCAGAGGGAAGATGGCAATAAAATAACCAGTCTAAGGTGCTCCCTTGAAGCTCCTCCAATAGCTGTGGAGTCTCAGGCAGAATCAATGGAAACACTTCCACTGGCTAAATCAGGGTCTGGGTCACAGAGCTGGGGCAGCAGATGCCAGCAATGCTGGGATCTTCAAAGGGAGAGGATTAGGAGTGGGGTCAGGCTCAGGTGCCCCATGACCACCCAGGGACATGCTGTAATCCCCCTTGCAATGCACTGCCTGGGCTCTCATGGCCTCGCAGAACCCTGCAGACATGCTCTAATCCCCCCTGAAATACCTGCCTAGGCTGTAGCACAGCTCAGTTACAACTGACCTTGTTGCTTGAATTTCACCTACCTTTTCCATGTCTACTTTCAAAGCCTGTGCCACTCCACATACGCATTTTCCCAATGAAAATATGCCAGTGCTTTAGGCAGACGCTGCGCTAGCAAGCACAGACCAATGCCGCAAGTGCCCTGACAGCAGCAACCCCATAGGCGCAACCCAGTCCTTCCCAGGGCTCCTCCAATAACAGGCTTCCAAATGCATTTCAGCAGTAGTAGCACAGGCTGTGCAGCCCCATCAGCCCTGCAATAACCATGGGCATTTACTCACCTCAGCTCAGGCTGTTAGCAAAGCTTGATTTATGCTACTAGAAGCACAAACACAGCTGAAGCTGGAGGCATAACTCCAAGCTGGCAGCTGTAGTAGACTATTATCCTGCCATGTGAACCAACCACAGGAAGAGGAGGCAAAGACACACCCTCCCAGTGTGAGTTGCAGGTGCTCTTTCACAAGTCTAGGGTAACCAGCCAGAGCACCAGTCCTGTACATGGGTGTAGAAATGTGGTTGGGAAAGAGCATTTCTACTATGGGAACTTCCAAAAGCAGCTCAGCAATGTCCTTGCCTGGGGACATCATGTGACCCAAACGTCTTCAGCAAGGATCCCAGACCACCTGCTCCATCAGCAGAGGCAGCCGCTAGAGGGCTTGGATCATGCAGCATTACAGAGAGGCTGGCTGGCACAGACAGCTGCTTCATAACCAGAACCCCCACTTCCTGGGCTCCCTAACGCACCCCCTTCACATTTGTTACACCAGAAGTCATGGTATTGTCTGGGCTAGCTTGAAGCTTCACCTAGAGAAAACATTTTCATATCCCGCATCCCAGGCCAACTTACCAGGGAGATGATGCAGGACACCAGCTGTAGAGTATATTATATCAACAGCCACATGACTTTAATGGGGGAGGCCTCCAATGAGCTTCTGGTACCCAAGCACAGTGGCTCATGTTATCATCTCAGCCAGTTCCTACACTGGCCCACAATGGCATTGTTGGGAGGCAAAGGTACTGCAGCTCCTTCCATTTGGCAAGCCGCACATATACCTGCAGGTCAGTGCAATTGCCCACCTGTGCGACTGCCCTTTCCGGGCACTAGGAGCACATGGGGATGGGTGGATAAGTGAGGAGGTAACGGGTCAGTTGATCCCCTTCCCCCAAATATCCCAGCACTTCGGATTGACCTAAAACAACACACACCATCTCTTCCCAACTCAAGGACCCACCTGAACCCTCCCAAGGAATCTCTACATAGAGATCCTGTGAGCCTACTGGGAAAGCGGATTGAGTGGATCCCTGGCACAGGCAAGGGTTTCTATCCCAAAGGTTGGCTGTGTTTCACTGGCAGGAGAAACAACTGCATTAGAGCAGCCACACAAGCTTTGTGCAAGGAGGCCAAGTGAAGACTTTGCATGAGAAAGCCTTGAGACAGTTCAGGGACTAATTCCATTTTACTCAGAGCACAGAGCTTCAGGGACGAGCTCCTAGCTCAGACCCATTTCCCTGGTACCTGGCCTCTCACAGCAGAGGGTAGTGGGACTTCTCCACACCCAGGAAGACCATGATACAAGATCCAGGCTTCCTTCTGTCAACCTTAGAGGATACCCAGCCATTCCAAGGCACTTGAGGGCAAGAACTGTTGTATCTTTGTCATCACCTTGACTCCAGAGGCTGTGAGTCCCTTCTGCAGTTGTTTAGGCCATGCCATGCTTGGTACCAGGAGGCAATACCATCTGGGAACTGGAAAGGCAGGTGGAACCACAGGGTCCCTGTGTCCAGCATCCTGAATAAAAAGTCCCCTTTCCATTAATTACAGAGACCAGACACTTTTCTGCAGTAAGGAGCCTCAATGTGATGCTGGCAGCACAGGAGTCCATGGCCTAAAATAATCCAACCCCTTTCATTGTGCTTTAACAACAAACTCCTCCTTAGACTGCCGCACCTTGCTAATCCACACGCACAAAACCAGCAGCATCTCTCCACCCTCAGATCTATGGAAGACCAACAGAGCTATGGTAAGAGCCCACAGTACTGAAATGTGCCCTCATCTCAGTTATGAAACAGTCTGAGAACTGGTTCCCATCATATCATGAAGCAACTTCCTGGGTTAAAAGTTGATCTGAAATTGTTCCAAAAAAAGAACAAGCGCCATCTGAGGAAGGTGCTCGCCTGGGTTGAAGCCCTGAATTTACCCGCTTCCTTGCAAAATCTGCATTTACAACAGGATCTCCCGGCAAAGAAGGCAAAGTTCTATCTGAAAAGCAGAAAGGAGTCTGCTTTCTAGTGTCTCTCTGGCCACTCCTACTGCTGGTGCCACAACTTCCTGGAGCCATTGTGTTCCCCTCTCCCAGGGCCAGCAAAGGGTCACTCAAGATACGTGCAAGCCTAGGATAGTGCACACAGGGCTTCTGCACCTTGTTTGCAAAAGCACCTGGGGAAAAGGAGCAAATTCCTTCTCCAAAGCTCATCCTAAGGGCTCTTGTGCCTGTAAATTTATAGGACCCCAGTTTAATTAACCCCAGTTCACCCCAGTTTAATTAACCCCACCCCTGGGACGTCCTCCAAAGAAGACAAGTCAGACACAGTCAGTTGCAAGATAAAATATGAGAGTAAGAAGAGGCAATGTTGCAGAGATGGGAGTGTGGGGGAAGAAGGAAGCAGGGGCGGGGGGAAAAGTAGGCCAGCTCCCGGATAAGGGAAGAGGACTAAAAGCTCCTGCTCCTGAGCCCTGGCTGGAAGGTCCCTCCCACACCAACCCCTGCCTTGTGCAGCAAGTGCCTGGGGCAGAGCCCATGGTCCTGGGCTTTGGTGGTTGCTGCATCGGTCAGGAGGAGAACATTTTCCCTCCGCTGGTACAGAGGGTTTTGTTTGTTTGCTTTTGTATTTGTTTTTTAGGCTTTTCTCAGAAGCAGAGGGTGTTGGCTGCAGCCAAGGCTGGGGATTTTGGCTGGGGTGCGTCAGTGCTCCTGCTGGGACTTAAAACTTCCTGGCTAGAGAGTCTTGCCCCTCTGCTTGGGGTCAGACCAATTGCCATTTGTGTGGTCAGGAAGGAATTTTACCCCATGGTCAGATTGGTGCAGACTGTGGGGTTTTTGCCTTCCTTTGTAGCAAGGGATGAGGCCCTCTTTCTGAGTTCTCTTGAGCAAATTTTTAACAACCTTTGCAGCTGCAGGATATTGGCCAACATGGTCCCCATGCTTCACCAGTGGCAGATTTGGGTGTTATGTCTTATGTTATGTCAGGGTTAAGTGTGCAGTTTTGCTAAGAGTTTAAACAATAGATTTGTCTAGGATGGTTTGGATAGGGAAGATCATGCCTCAGGTAGGGGGTTGGACTACACCTTGCAAGGTCCTTTCCAGCCCTGCTTCTCTATGGGCACAGACAGAAGTGCAGCTCCCAGCTGTAACTCGGAATGCTTTGCAGAAACTGTTCTGAATTACAACAATCCCCCAAACCAAAAAGAAGTTCAGCATTTTGTATTTTTTTTTTTTTTTTTGTTTACGGAGGGAGGTACAGGAGAAGCCTGCAGCTGGTTTCCCTTTGCAATGGCCCTTCCTCCCTCCCACCTGTCCCTGTTTTTAGAATGGGAGGGGTGAAATGGGGGGGAAAGGATCAGAAGAAGCTCATTCTAGGGGTTCCCCAGCCAGTACTGCAGGGTGGGGTGAGTGAACCAGATCCCCCCCACCATGGGGAGGGGAGGGGGGGCTCCAGTACACCCACCCCACCCTCCAACAGGAATTGAAAAAAACCCAGACCAAACTCCTTCTGCTTGCTCCCTTTGCTCTCTCCAATTTTGAAAACAGCTTGAAGGATGGCAGGCAGCACAGACACAAGTTACAGAAGATGCTATGTTTTGAAATGTCTTCATCTGAACCCACTTACAATGAGGGTTCATATTTTTGCCCAATCAGCCATTTTTTAAGCAGTCTACAGCCAAGAACGTGTATCTCATCATGGCTATAGACTGCTTTCTGTGGCCAGATTTGGTGAAAATGGTCACTTCTGTCTGCACCCTAGGACTCTATGATCGTCATCTGGGAGGTAAAGCTAGGGAGGTAAGGCTGCTGGTGGTGGCTTAACAGGACCTAGCCCCTCCCCCTCTCAGTACTGGCAACTGCTGAACCCCGGGCTCGGGTCTTGCACCGATCACGCTGATGAGTAAATCCTGTGCTCAGGGTTGTAATCCCTTCTCTAGGACTGACGGTTTAGAACTAACTGCTGTGAAGTTACAGGGTAAGAATGAAACCCTTGGACCTTAAGGGATTTTATAAGAGCAATAGGACTAGTTTGAATGATCATAGCTAGAGGTTACAGCATTCTCTTGAACGACAAGGGGAAAGAGCAACCTTTCCCTCTGAGCTGGCAGTGGACAGCAGGTAATCTCCAGCTTCATAACCTAGCAGATGGTGCAGCAGACTGGGACTGAGGAGACTTGAATTCTGTTCCTGCCTCTGCCAATGATCCTCTAGATAACAAGCTTGGGCCAGTTGCTTAATCTACCTTGTGCCTTAGTTTGCTAATCTTTAAAAATGACAAAACTGACCTTTTGTAAAATGCTACAAATGAAAATTACTGCAAGAGAGAGGCTGATCACCTGCATGAGTTCAGCATCCAGTTCTCAGGACACCCTAGTCCAGGGGTAGGCAACATTTTTTGGCCGGAGTACTGAAAAAACCACAATGTCTACCTTGGAAGGTGCCAGAGTGCAGACATGCAGAGCCCAGAGCAGCTGTTTGCAGCCTCCCGGCTGCAGCCGGCCCATGCATCCCGGTCTGCTTGCAGCAGGGCTTGCAGCCTTCCAGCTGCCTGCTGGGAACGGCCTGGGCTGGTGGTGGTGTGCTGAGCAAAATGGCCTTGCGTGCCATACTCGGCACACATGCTGTGGGTTGCTGACCCCTGCCGTAGTCACTGGACCAAGCTTCTAATGTCTGTTCACCATGGTCCAGATGCTAAGCCCTTTGAGGACAGCGAAAGTCTTCCCTCGACACGGGTAGCTGGACTTGGACAGCAGCTCTGGCTGAGGATCCCTGGGTGACTCGTTGCATCCTGTCACTCTCTCATGACTGGCCCTGGTGACTAAAATCAGCTCCATCTCACCACCAAGGCTGCCACTGTTTCACTTCAAGCTCGTGCTTCTGATGCAGCAGGTCGCAAGTTCCGACCCTGCTGATGAATCCCCTTCACATGCATCCACTGAGTTTTGTGAAGACACCCCAAGCAGAGCCAATGAGCTCAGGCTCCTCCTCAAGGTGCCATTAAACATGAACCATCAGTAACCTCAGCACCTTTTCCATGCACAGGAGGCTCAGACTAGGGGTCTCTAACCTGTTCTTCGGGGCCATAATGGGTATGTGGGGACTGAACTGCCCAGTCACAGGCTGTGTATCCCCAAGCTTGAAAAACAGGGCTTATGGGCTGAAAAGCCTCTCCCCAGCCAGCTCTGGAGAACCTCCCCTTTTTGAAGCCCACACTGAGCCACTTTGGAAGTACTCCTCTCAGGGCTGAGGTGGGAGTGAACCCGAGCATGGCAAGCCCAATTCACCAGGCTCCTCAGAGACATGCTAGCAGGAAGAGCAACCCCGTGTTAGGGGATTCCTCCATCGTCCCAACTGACCATTCTTTAATGACACAGAGCACCGGAAAGGGCCCTGCCACATCAGGCAAAGTCATGGAGCCAGGCCTAGTGCCCCAAAACACCTCACCAGGAGCATGTCACTCCAAGGCCAAAGAAACATCTTGTAACACAGCATGAGGAGGAACAGGACGGGGCGGTGCAAGTGCCAGGCAGCAGTGCCACCCACTGGGCAGTGACTGTCCCCTCAGTGGCACCTGCCTCCCCAGGCCCGAGCACCTAGTGTAACTGCTGCTCTGAAGTTGCTGCAAGCAGTGGACACAAGGCTGCAGTGCTCAGCTGAACCCTGCTCTGCTAGGAGCAGGCACCCATCTCTGCTCCCACCCAAACTCAACTGGGCACTCAGCTGGGTCTTGCCACCAGAGTCCAAGAAGTCCTCTGCAGGGACAAAGTCTCTCCTCTGTATGGCACAGCTACATGCTCTATACGGGGCATTGCCTGCAGCTGGGGATGGGCCCCTGCTGGCTTCAGGGGGCAGGACATGCCCATTGCCCTGCTCTGTTCCTTACTTGCACAGCAGTGTCATAACCCTGGCTGCCCCAATGACCCCTTCGAAGTGGGAGGACTAGAAACAGAAGCATGTGTACCAGGGGCCAGTAGTAAAGTGAATGCTGTGGTCCCCCTGCCTACCCCCTCCCACCTACTTCTGTCCCCTGCCCTCCTCATCTCCCCTCTTTTTTCCCCATCCCCTCCCCATTTCCTCCTGAATCCTTCCTCACCAACACACCCTCCTGCCCCAGCCCCCTTCTGTTGTGTGCCATGCTGGACGTTGTCTGCTCAGCACTGGGTGGAGCTGACTTTCATTTCATGGTCATCTCCTTGCCCAAGTTGTGAAGGTCACAACTTATTACCTGCATTCCCCACCATCAGCCCTCCTCCCGAAGGGCCCCCTCCCCTCACCAGCTCCATCTCCTCCCTGCCTACCAAAGCCATGGAGCAAATTCCCGGTGCAGCCAGACTGAAGTCAATGGAGCTGCACCAATTCCCTTCAACAGAAACCTAACTCCTCACATTGTAGCAATAGAAAATCTACAGGGGCTCATTTGCTGACTCCCTTCATGCCTCCTAGTCACTGCCCATGGCTACAAGATGCATTGCGGCAGGTAAGCCAGAGCCAGTCATGCGAGCACAGGCTGGTTTGTTTCCATCCACAGATTTAAGAGATCACAACAGAAGCAAGGCATACATTGGTCACTGCAGAGCATAACATGCTCCCAGCACATCGATGACATCCGTGCACAACAACGGCATAGAAGGGGCTGGCTCCAGATTTTAAGGTTGATCCAATCCTGGGCTCAGCAATTGCACACCGTTTCTTTTACAGTGAGATCATGGCAGAGGCCCAGAAGGGCAGGCTCCAGTTTGGTGCCCCTGCAGTTAGAGATCCCTGGTTTATTAGCAAACATTTTTATTTCCAACTGCCATCCCTGCCCACCACCTCACTAGGGGAGTCAGGAGCCAAGCTGGACCCTCCCCACCTCATACATGGTCAAAAAGGAACAATGTATCTACAGACAGGACTCCAGGAGCCCTGTTCTCCAGCTGGGTTACTGGGAAAGCAACTGACCAGAGCTTAGTTACCAGCACACATGCTGATGCACAAGCAGACCAGGACTCCCAGCTCCCTTGTGAATCCCTTAGCAGGGCTAAGAGCTGATCCAGTTTGGCCAGAGGGACCATGCCTGGGGGAGCCTCTTTGCAGAGAAGAGCCATGCTTCTCAGCATCCCATGGGAAGAGTGGGAGGCAACTTGCCTCTAGTCTTCAGACCACAGCAGTTTGGGACTCGCACCTCAGCTGATGCTGTTGTTACACTGCTTGCCAGACACTTCCCTGACGATCCAGGAGTGTAGGTGATTTGATGCTTCTCTGCCTTACATACCAGTTTCATAGAATCATAGAAAATAAGGGTGGGAAGGGACCTCACGAGGTCATCTAGTCCAACTGCTGCTCAAATGACTCTTGCCCAGGGCCCCAAACAACCCTAAGGCCACTACTGCTGACACCCTTTGCAGGGGCATGCAGGCAACAACTCATGGCTCTGCTCTGCACTTGGCCAGGATGGGACAGCAGGTGGGCATGGAGTAGCATCTGGGAGCAGGAAGGGCAGGTGGGCAGGGCCAGAGCCACAGTGCACCTGCACCATGCTGTCACTGTCCCTTGATCCCAGCTCCTGCCCACCCACTCCCAGATGCTACTCCATACCCACCCACAGCCCCATCCCAAGCCAAGCGCAGAGCAGATTTGTTGTCCACTCCCCGCACGTCCCTGTCTGCGGAACCCACACCCGTTGCAGGGGCGTGTAGGGAGTGGATTGTGGCTCTACCTTGGCCCAGCACCGTCATTGCCCCATGATCCTGGCCTCACCCACCCTCCCACCTGTAGCCCCGTCTCATTTGCCTGGCCACGTGCCCTGCCTGTGCAGGTCCTGCGCCCAGTGGTGGGTACAGGGTGAACTTGCTGGGGGTGTTGGGGCAGCAGGGCTGGAACTACCAGTGGGGCTCAGGGGAAGCGAGTTCAGCTGCTGCGCTGCTCCAGCCCTACTGTGCACCTGGGGGCAGCAGGACCAGCTGCACACACCACAATCAGGGCTGCCTCCTGCATTGGGCTGGGCGGGACCAAGGGACTCGCCACAAGCCAGGCAAAATCAGACTGGATTCAGCCTTCAGGCTTCGCCACAAGCCAGACAAAATCCCTTGGCAGGCTGAATTCAGCCTGCAGACTGTATTTTGCCCACCCCTGCTCTAGGGGACAGGAAAGGTGTTTCAACCCCAAAGGAGGTGGCAGTAAACAAATCAAAACTAGAGAGAAACAGGTTGGTAAGAGTTAGGGCAAGCCACTTCTCCCTGCCCCTCCAACATTTAATCAGCTTTGCATTGGCACATTATACTGGACTCAAATGTCCTTCTTCATCCAGAAGATGGGGAGTCCTCTGAGATCACGATATGGCGTCTCCAGGAGCATCTGTCCACAGGTCTTCTTTGCTGCTGGATTGGAGACAATATGTCCACTAGAACCCTTGTAACCTGACAGAGAAGGGAGCGGCAGTGGAGGAGGTGGAAGACATGCAGAGCTTCCTTGCATGGCCAGTAGTGGCAAACGGGGTGCTGGTGGGGCTGGGAGGCCAAGAGCAGCAGAGGCGGTGTGGAGAGGGGAAGCATGGGGAGGAGGTGGTAACCGGGGAGGAGGTGGAATGGCAGCTGTCATGAAGCAAGCAGGTGGAGATAGAGGTGGGGGCGGCGGTGGCAGATGGGCAGCAGCTATAGCATATGGTAGTGAAGGTGGTTTTGCTCCTGAAGTCCTACTGTTGAGCTGGGCTGCAGTGGGGCTGGGTGTTCCAGGTGTCAGGGCAGGGGTAGGAGCTCTAGCATGGTGCAGGGGACTCGAGAACATCTCCAGGAATCCCATGGGGACAAGGGAGCTCATGAACCCCATGCTCTGCACTGGCTCAGACAAGGCATAGCCCAAGTGGGCATAGAAATGTTGCTTGTCGTGAGTGGTGAGGTGCAGGCGCCTAAAGCCCCGGGACCTGGCGTAGCGCTCTGTAGCTTCCATCAGCTTCCGGCCATACCCCTTGCCCCGCAGCGCCTTGGAGACCACCACCGTTTCCATAAACAAGCTCTTAGGCTGGCCAACCACACGGGACAGCCTGGCATGCCCAAGCAGCTGGGTCTCCACCATCTTTCCGTCAGTAGCACCCTCTGCAGTCCTCTGGGTCTTAATCAGTACCAGGCACAGGGGGAAGCTGTCTGTGGACTTCTGGAGGGAGTAGATGCGAGAGGTTTTGCTCTTTTTCCACTCTTCGTTGATGAGTTCAGCACAGGCCTCCATTAACTCCGGCCTCTGGTGAAGGGGAACTATGGTGAGCATCTCCGAAACAGAGCCCATTCTTCTCACTGATGGGAGACCAAGTTGGCAAAGCTTTACATGGATTGGAGAGCCAGCACACGTCCCACAGCAACTGTATCTTGGTAAGCACACGCAGACAATGCCTAAAAGACCCAATGCAACCTGACTACCAGGAAAACACAGCAACCTCCATGAGAACTACTCCCACTGGCCTGAGCCCAGCAGCCTCAAGGGAGACAGCAAGTGTTCCTGAGAGCCTAAGTTGGGAAGGGAACAAAAGTGCTCAGAGGTACATCCAACCTACAGCCCAGAGCATGCGCAATATCATGTTCTGTAAGTGCCATCTGTCCTCTTGCATCACCAGTAATGGGCACAAACTCACCAGCACAGCCTTTGCTGTTACTCTTCTTCTGGGACCTGAAGAGTGTAATTCTTTTGATTACCAGAGGAGCATTTTGAAACATTGCAGTTCATTTTAAAACTCAGCTGTTCATTCCATGCACTGTCAAGGGCTGGGATGGAGGGCACTGATCAAAGTTATCCTGAAGACACTCTAACTTAATTGGGATGGTGGCCCCTGCTGGCACAAAAATAAGGAGCAGAGGTGACCACCCAAGGCCTGCTCCTCTGCTTCCACACTGAGCTCAGGAATTGGAAGGGATGGGGGTGCCACAAAAGGGCCTTGGCTGCACCTAGGAGAGTTCAGACTGTGTGTCTTGTGGAGTCTGTTTTACCAAGACCAAGAAGCTCAATTAGCACCAACTGGGAGGCAGGTTTGTGATCTGGACTCCAGTCCAAGAAAAGCCAGACTGAGAACCACCAACTCATCTCACAGATGCCCATGTTACTATTTGAGAGGGAAGTTCAGCCAAACTTCACAGCCAAGGGGGACTTCCCCAAGCAGCCAGAACACAGGCACAGCCCATTCCACATGTGCAAAAAAACCCAGTCCAACATTTTCTGCTTTTCATAGGAGGCAGGTGGTCCCAGCTCAACCTCAGCTTCAGCTACCAAACTGCTTTAGGCCTGGGACATGTACACATAGCCCTTCTCATTGCTGCCATCTTTAATGGGTGCTGGCCATTCCCCCTGGAGATGCCAGCTAATGGTGGTACACTGGTTACGTGTCCTGTGTGCCAGCCCACCTCAGCAGCAACTGTCAAACACCTGGACAGAACTTGTGGGTGCCATGTGTCGCTTCAAGGAAGTGCCATCTCCCCAACCCCGCCCCTGCCCTGCTGCCACACCTTGACAAACTGTAACACGCATAACCACACTTCTGTTCCCCGCTCCCTGAACACAAAAGGAGCTTGGAGGAGACCACAGCCTATCCCACCAAAGGGTGCTGGGGGACAGGACTGCTGGAGCCTGGAGCTCCCCGTATAGCTTGCTTTTTCCCATTATCCAGCACCAGTCTGCACAGACAGCACCTTTCTCCAGCACCAGAGATGCTTTAAAACCTGTACAGACATAGAACAAAGGCTTGGTAGCTCCCACCCTTAGCTTGCCTCCCACAGGCACACCAGGAAGCAGACAGCCTGCTTTCCAGCTACACCAACACTCTGGGGCCCAACTTAGCATGGGCCCAGCCCTTCAGGAAGGCGCCTTTCAGCCACAGTTCCTCTTGTTGGCAGCTGGTTTGCTCAGAGAAGCCACAGGCAGTTTGCAAGAGGAGCCCATGGCTGAGAAGTTCTCAATTCAGGCTGATAACAACCGTGCCTCCGTACCAGCCTCTGTGCACAAATAGATGTCCAAAGAGCAGGTGGGTTCCCCGCCTCACCCCACCTAGAGCTGGATCCAGGCACCAGGAGCTTCTCACTGCCTTGTACTGCTCTAATTCAGGGGTCCTATACTCCCCCTGCCTTGGTGCAGCGAATCCCAAAAGCAGTTGCCACCTGCCCCTGCTAATGGTCTTGCAAGCAAACTCGTGGTCTTGCTTATGGGGTGGAGGGGAGGAACAGGACAGGGAAAAAAATCAAGTCACTCTGTACTGTGACAGCCCAAAGCTAAGGAAAGTATTTTTACTGCTTTGCTAGGAAATGGGTTATAGATCTGTTGCCCCACTTCCCCACCCCCAGCCACCAGCTGGGTCAGCAGCAGGACACTTCCAAGAAGGATGGAAAAGCCTCTTCCAACCCACTCCCCTCTGCCAGCCAGCACCAAGTTCTTCACCTGCAGTCTCTAATCCATAGAGTTTAAGGGCAAAAAGACCATCAGAGATCATTTACCTCAGTGAGGTCCTGCCACAAATTACCTCCCCACCGTCCCCAAGTGCCACCCCAATCCTCATCTCCCAGCCCATCTATTGCTCTTTCTGTTCCCTGCCATATCTATCACTGTGTTCCCTGCTTCCCACCCCATTTTGGGTGCCAAGCACAGAAGCTGCCTATGCCATTTGTAGCATATATGCCACAGGTTGGTCAGCCCTAATTGGGGGGAGGAGAGAGACCAGAAGACACCCAGCCTGGACCTAAAGCTCTCAAGAGATGGAGAAGCCACCACTTCCCATGGAAGATGGTTCCCATGGTTAGATCACTCTCCCAGGTCCAAGTTAACACCAGGTTTCTCATTAGTATTTGGCTGTGGTCTGGTCCTGTTCTGCCTTGCAATTCAGCAGGGAGCAATTTTTCCACAGACACCTCCAACACTTTTTTTGGATCCATTGACCAGACAATGCCTTGGAGTAACTCTGAGCCTGTTCTACTGTCTCCAACACTCCGTGGTTGACCTCCAGGGCTGTGCCCAGTCCAGCACTAAGTAGCTCGAATGAGGCAGCAATTCTTTGTTCCCATTGATCAGCTACAACCCTTTGGCTAGAACATACATGTCTGCTTCAGCCAAGTTCAGCCTTAGCAAAAAGGCATGAAAGCCAATTGCACAAACCTTTAGGGAGTGTGGGGCAAGCCCGTGGTCCCATTCCCCACCCCCGCCAAATTGCAGACAAGAAGGCACGACTCAGCCAAAGGCTTCTTGGCAAGTCACTAGCAGAGCTGGAAAAAGTTTTCAGGAATTCCTAGTTCATGATCCCAACATTCACCTCTCAACAGAGGCCCAGTTGCCTCTGCTTGCCAGCCAGAGCATGTGCTCAATGCCCACTCACCCTGTGCAGTGCCGGTGCCCAACTGGCTGGCCAGGAGCTGCTCTCCTGTGCTCAAGGATCGGCTCAGTGTCCTGGCTCTAAGTGACAACCCGGGTAGCTGTCAGGCTGCTTTCACAAGCATCTTGGAGGAAACAGCACATGTTCCCCAGCCAACCACAGCTACAGCTGCCCAGTTCTGCTTTTAAAGAGTGAATTACGTGTCTATTCAACACACTGAAAAGCCCCTGGCTCATGAACCAGGAATGTCAGTCAGGGTGGGGGTAGCCCCACCCCAGTGCTGGTCAGGGGCTGGCACATACCCCAGACAGGCACTGTGCCCTCAGTGATGCTGAAAGCAACATCTGCAGACCCAAGGGCTCCAAATCCAAATCCTGCTTGTGACAATAGGAGGGAACTGAAACCTGCTTCCCTTGCGATGCCATGCTGTTGGTTCTCAGCCTGGTCTCTGGTGTTCATATCATGCTGGCACTAACCAGTTCCTCTCCTGAGCACCCCTCCCACCCCCCTGCTCAGAGTGGTCCTTCTGGGTAAAAGAGTCCCAGTAAAACTAGACTGAGTGCTGCTGAAGCAACTGCACCGCTGTGGATGGCACCTCCTGTAAGTCACCTAGAAACAAGATTCCAGGTCATTAACGGCAGACTCGTAAGGGACTGACAGCACGTATGCACCCCCATTCCCGTGGACATCAGGGCGGGGATGACCCATCTGTCCAAATGGATCGAGTCCCAGGGACCCTGTAGGAGCTCACCCCGCCAGAGCCCCAGCTGACCCCGCAGCATGTGGGTTTCCACAGCTCAGAGCACAGAAGCCAGTTGTCTGTGCAGCCTGTGGCCACGCAGCTTTCCACTGCCCATCTGACTGGACACGTGGAAAAAACCCTGCTGTGCGCCCAGAAAGGAGGGGTCCGTCTGCCCCAGCAGCCACCCCCAGGTGCCATGGCGGGACTCCAGGATTGGAAATGGGAAAGAGCATGGGCCAGGGACAGGATGCAGTGAGAGTGAGGCCCTGAAGGCTACTCCACGGCTCAGCCCGCCTGGGAGGGACGCACAGTGATAGGGCTCTGCCTGCACTTCGGGGAGGGGCCCGCAGAGCTGCGTCCCACCCATATCCCCCATGGGGAAGGGGGCTGGGGCCCTCCCGTGAGCACACCCCTGCTCCCAGCTTCTCCGCTCCCTGAGATCACCCGGTCCTCCCGGGCACGGCCAGGGCCTTCCCCACACACCAGCGCTGCGCTGGGGGGCAGGCGGCTGACGGGCCTGCACCGGCCAACGGAGCCCAGCTCCCTGCGGCCCCGCGCAGCCCTTTAGCCCCGGGAAAGCACCGCCCAAACCCGCGGCATGCGGCCGCCTTAGGGCACCAGCACAAACGGCCCCGGGGGCACTGGGGGGAAATACAAATGAGCGGATCCAGGAGCGCGGATTGGTGCGGCGCTGGCCCGGCACCCGGCACCCCCGCCCCGCCCCGCCCCGCCGGGACCTTCCCCCGGGCCCGACACGTGCGGCAGCGCCTGGGAGGCAGCATCACGAGCCCCGCCCGCCCCGGCTGCGGGCGCGCACGGCCACGGCCCCGGCCCCGGCCCCGGCCCCACACCCGGCCCGCACTGACATGCCGGCACCGCCTCCTGCTCCGCCGCCTAGCTCCGCCGCCCGCCCGCAGCGCAGCGCAGCGCCGCCTGCCGCCCGGAGGGCGCTGTGCGCGCCGGGACCCCGCCCCTTCGCCCCGCCCCGCCCCGCCCCGCTCCGCCTGCCAGCCCGGTCCGGCGCTCCTGCTTGCGCGCGGCCGCCGGACTAGGACGGGGACGAGGACAGCGGACCCGCGCCCCCCCGGCGGCCTGCCCTTTGGGGAGGGGTCTTTCCTGAGGTGTTTCTCTCAGCCCGCCCCGGTCGGTGCACAGCTGGGGCCTGTGTGGCACGGCGGCAGTACGGAGCGGGGAAGGTATCTGCTTCCTGTGAAGGCCAGCGCCGGCACCGTCTCTCGGGACCAGGGCCCTGCCGGGCTCCTACACCGGCGCCCAGCACCAGCAGCTGCCCTCGCTCTGTTACGGAGAGCTGGTTCTCGGCTGCCCGAGGCTCGAGCCTTCCCCCCAAAGCTGTTCTGCACGTAGCAGTTTTGAACACAGGGTTCTCATGCAGTTATTGCAGTGCATAAAAAATAGGGGTGGAAACACATTTTTAAACAAACTGGCAAAGCAAACATGAATAACCGTAATAATACTATACTATTAGAAGTAATGAGGCACTGGAGCCTGGTGGTTCTTGCAAATATTTTGAATTTGTGGCCAAGTTGAAGAAAGGCAGCACTCATTTCCTCTTCCATTGAAAGACGTCTTTCTCTCCTTGTTTGTTCATGGGATAGTATTTATCTCTGTGCCAAGGAAAACTTGGAGCTAGATAGCTTTCATTCCACAGACTCAGCTTACCTATCCACAGTCTTGTTTTAAAACCACTACCTGAACTTGTGCTCACTTCAGGTTCATCTGCTTCTGAACACAAAGATTCACTCTAACATACACTGTTGCTACAAGGTTCCTCAACATTTTGCATTTTTACAGGGATGATATTAATTAGAAAGGTAACCCTCCGTAATCATAACCAACCATACAAGTCACAAATGGATGCTTGGTGTGATGTTACACTGTGCAAGAAGAGCTGAGCTTAGCTGACCAGTCCTGAATGGGTTATCTGAAGGCGTATAAGCAATTTGCTTGTGCTACTACTTTCACTGGTAGACATGGGAAACGCTCCCTCTTAGTTTTCACACATTTTTTAGCAATGGAAAAATACTAGAGCAATTATTCTGTTGCAAAGAACTTAGCAAGACCACGACAGGTCAGAATGGCTTTGACATTATGGATTCCTAACTGAAATCTCTGAGTTTATCTTGTGAATCACAGGCAGGTGCTTCCACACCTAACAGTGCTAATTAGAATCGCTGACTTAGTGGCTCCAACTATGTTCCAGGAGCCCACAGTTGGAGACATATCTCATGAAACCGTAGTCAGTCAACATCTCCCTGTGGTTGTGAAGGGCCATCAGTATGAGCTATTACTCAGGCAGCTTGGGCAATATCTCAGCGTCTGGCCTTGAACTGCCCAGAGGGAGGAATGCTGCTGTTGAGGCGGATCTGTGAGCCGGTGGCTTTTCAGACAAGAGACATTCCTGTCCCTCTGCTGTCCCCCGTTGAGAAGGGTTAACGTGCAAAGTCACATCCCAGCAGCCCACTGAGCACTAGAAGTGTCTGCTGGGGGAGGAGGGCTAGCATTCCACTGCGGTTACTTGGCTGGGGGAGCTGATGCCTGACAATGAATCATCAAGTAGCTCAGTTCCTTGGCCTAGATTTCTGAACATAAGAACTGCCATTTCCTAGGTCAGACTAGATCTATCTTGCCCCGTATCCTGTATCACACAGTGGCAGAGATCGGATGCTGAAAAGGAGACTGAACTGGGTATGAACAGGGATTTTTCCACTGTTTCTCATTTGCAGCTTCCAGCATTTAAGGTCTAGGAAGTTCTGATTAAGAGGCTGTACACTTAACTCCCATGCTCAATCACTTCACAAATCTCAAAAGGGCTTTCACTCAACAAGGGCACTCCTCCAAGAGATAGATCGCACTTTTGAAAGAGCCACCCAGATTCCAAGCAAAGAATTGCTGCAGGACAAAAAGAATATCCCCATGAATTGCACACCGCTAGTTATTACATATCATTGCTCCCTGGAACCTATACAGAAAATCCTCAAAGAATTGCAACCCATACTAGTAGGAGATCCGATTCTTAAAGAGAACTTCCCAAAAACACCCATCTTAGCCTTTAAACAAGCCCCAAACCTCACCAACCTATTCACCAGAAACAAATTCCCTATGGCACAAAACACAGCAAATGGATCCAGACCATGCCATGACAAGAAATGAAAAACCTGCCAACATATCTCCATCAGTCCCACAATAATTACGTCCCACAATAATTACATCCCACAACAGAACCATCACCATTCCTGGAACTTACACCTGCATCTTCAGAAATGTAATATCTCATCCAGTGCACTAAATGCCCTGATGGAATGAATATATGTAGGAGAAAGCAAACAACAAATGCACATCAGAATGAACGCACACCGAAAATCTATCAAAGACAAGAATACCCAGTTACTGTTGTTGGGGGCAAATTTCTCACAGGAAAATCACTCCCTCTTCAATCTCTCAATTCTAATCCTTGAAGGGAATTTACAAAACACCTTTCACAGACAAGCCTGTGAACTTCACTTCATCAATCTCCTGGATACAAAAAATCATGGATCAAATATAGACATTGGATTTATGACAGATTATATAACCTGTCTAACATCTGATACCCCAGGTAACCTCTCTATAATTTATCAGCTATATTCTGATCACCAGGTCTACATTCGCCTTTCTTCCGCCCTCCCACAATGTGTCTCTTACCCATTAACTGCCTCAGTTTGCATTTTCACTGACTGGCTTTCTTGCATGCATACTGGCCTCTGGCTTCTTTTATATTAAAATTGGCTCCGGGGTCGGACCCAGAGGGTAGTAATTGATGGAAGTCACTCATCGTGGTGTCCTGTGACCAGTGGGGTCCCCCAGGGCTCTGTCCTTGGACCCATACTGTTCAACATCTTCATTAATGATGTGGACACTGGAGTCAGAAGCGAACTGGCCAAGTTCGCAGATGACACCAAACTTTGGGGCAAAGCATCCACACCAGAAGACAGGCGGATGATCCAGGCTGACCTGGACAGGCTCAGCAAGTGGGCAGACGAGAATCTGATGGTGTTCAACGCCGATAAATGCAAGGTTCTCCACCTTGGGAAAAAAAACCCGCAGCATCCTTATAGGCTCGGCAGTGCTATGCTGGCTAGCACTATGGAAGAAAGAGACTTGGGGGTCATCATTGACCACAAGATGAACATGAGCCTGCAATGCGATGCTGCGGCTAGTAAAGCGACCAAAACGCTGGCTTGCATCCATAGATGCTTCTCAAGCAAATCCCGGGACGTCATTCTCCCCCTGTACTCGGCCTTAGTGAGGCCACAGCTGGGGTACTGCATCCAGTTGTGGGCTCCACAATTCAAAAAGGATGTGGAGAAGCTTGAGAGAGTCCAGAGAAGAGCCACGCACATGATCAGAGGTCAGGGAAGCAGACCCTACGATGACAGGCTGAGAGCCCTGGGGCTCTTTAGCCTGGAAAAGCGCAGGCTCAGGGGTGATCTGATGGCCACCTACAAGTTTATCAGGGGTGACCACCAGTATCTGGGGGAACGTTTGTTCACCAAAGCGCCCCAAGGGATGACGAGGTCGAATGGTCACAAACTACTACAAGATCATTTCAGGCTGGACATAAGGAAGAATTTCTTTACTGTCCGAGCCCCCAAGGTCTGGAACAGCCTGCCACCGGAGGTTGTTCAAGCGCCTTCGTTGAACACCTTCAAGATGAAACTGGATGCTTATCTTGCTGGGATCCTATGACCCCAGCTGACTTCCTGCCCTTTGGGCGGGGGGCTGCACTCGATGATCTTCCGAGGTCCCTTCCAGCCCTAATGTCTATGAAATCTATGAAATATTCCATTCAGAAAGAGCACAGAGCAACTGCAGATGCTTCCTCAGCCTGACAAAGGGTGTTTATACCCGAAAGCTTGCAAAGAATAATTTTTCCAACTATTTTAGTTGGTCTAATAAAGGATATCAGATTTACCCAAACAACCTTGTCTGCTTGTGTCCTTAGACCAACATGGCTGCAGCATATACCCCCAATAGCTACTGATGTACCTTTCTCCCAAGACTTCCATTTTTTAATCTGGCTGAACTGTCAGCTTTCACAGAATCTTGTGGCAATAAGTTTCACTCTTTAATTATACACTATGTGAAAAAAACTTCCTTTTTTTAGTTTTAAACTTACTACTTACAAGTTTCATTTTACAACCCCTAATTCTTGTACTATCTAAATAGGAAATTCCTATCTACTTTCTCTTCACCATTTAGTATTTTATAAACCCTTATCATGTCCCCTCTCCAGTATCTCTTTTCTAAACTGAATAGGCTTAGCCTCTTTAGTCTTGCATATGAAAGCCCCTCCATATCACTATTCATTCTAGTTGCTCTTCCCTGTACGTTTCTTGCCCTTCTTTATCCATTTTGAGGTGTGGGGACCAGAGTGGGGTACAGTATTCAAAGTGTGAACTCATCATGGATTTATAAAGGGACATAATGATACTTTGTATTTTATTCACAGTTTCCTGCTTAACAAGCCCTAATTTTGTTTCCCTTTTTCACAGCTGCTGAGCACTGAGCTGGTGTTTTTAGCAAACCACCCACGGTGACTCCTAGATCTCTTTCTAGTGTGATAACCTCTAATATAGAGCCCATCACAGTGTAGGTGTAGTTCAGATTATGTTTATCTATGTGCATCACTTTGCATTTATCTACAT
Organism: Alligator mississippiensis; assembly: GCF_030867095.1. Taxonomy (NCBI): domain Eukaryota; kingdom Metazoa; phylum Chordata; order Crocodylia; family Alligatoridae; genus Alligator; species Alligator mississippiensis. The sequence continues at coordinate 43,715,612 of NC_081835.1, forward strand.
TGAATTTCTTTTGTCTTTTACTTGCCCATTCACTCATTTCTGAGCTCCTCTCAAACCCTCTGTTGCTCTAACCCAGAGATGGCCAACCAATGCCATGCATGCCACAAGTAGTGCAGAAAACCCCTATGTATGGCTCAGGACAGATCAGGGACGGGAAAGGGGGCACGGTAGCAGACAGAGCAGGAAGCAGGAGGTCAGGCAGAGAGCACAGGGCAGGAAGTTGGAAGCAGAAATAAAGCAAGAGATTGGGCAGGGATCACAGAGGGGACAGCAAGCATTGCAAAAGATTAGGCAGAGGAAGAGGATTCAAGTGGCACTCAAGGAAGATGCTGGGCTAATTTGTGTCACACCTGTTGGAAAGGTTAGCCCCCACTGATCTAGAGTCTTGTAGGTAAATCACTAGCTTCCCATGTGAGGTGGGAAAGTGTGGGGGGTCCACATCTCCCCGTTCCCCTCTTTGTCTGTCTTTGTCTATAGGAGAATTCTGCATCTGCTGAGTCTTTGGGACCAAGGCTGGTGACCCAGAGCCCTCAGTATTGGCATATGCATGCTGCAGGCTCTGCACAGAGAAACCACAGCTTCTCTTCACCATTGACCAGTACCAACACAGTCCTGGTCCATTCCTCTCCCTCCAAGATCCCTCAGTCTCTCCATCCTACTCCCCAACCATCATCTTCAGCGGCTGCCTGAAGGCAAGAAGATTCCTGAGGGCATAGGACAGGCTGTCCCCCCAGATAGCTGATATCTGGTGAACTACATTGCCATGCTCTAATAAGCTTTTACTGCCCACAGGCAAAAGCTTGTAACTTGGCTAAATTTGGGTGTACTTTCATATGGCTAGAATGACTACACAGTATTCCTTCTGCTAAATTTCAAGTCCCTCCTCCACCCCTGGAGCACTGGAGCTTCCCAAAAGACAAGGCAAAAAATTACATATTTTTCCCAAACATCAAAGTCATTAATTTTTTAACCATGTTTCCTTTCCAAAAGAACTGGGCTGCAGTCAGATGTCTAGTATTGAACCTCTTTAGCCAGGCTAGTCAAAGCTAGAAAAAATATAAGCAAAGTAAAACAGGGTTTTGCAGTGACAAATGTTGGGCAAACACAGCTGGTAGACATTGCTACCTGTAAAGCTTCACCCACTTCCCGTATTTCCTGTGCTGGACAGCAAGCACAGCATGTAGCTGTTAAAATGGTTTCTATCTTTGGAGTAGGACAGTTTTCTTACTGAATATTAATTGCCTACGAATTATATATTTCACCTGGGCCAAATTTCAAAAGGGTATTTCCATAGATTGATTTTGTGGAACATCTTTCCTGGCATGTATTACACACCTATTAGCCATTCTTAACTCATTCACTCTCTCGACTACCCAGACTTCTTGCTCAGATTCCAGAGGCCTAATTTGCAGACTCAGTTTTCCCCATTCTTGAACACATCCATGTTCCCAACGATGCTGTTATCATTGGAGACAAATTGATTGGTTCAGTTCTGGATCTCAGATTTCCCAGCCTTCTTAGCAAACCTATCCTAATAACTGTTTTATTTGAACCAGTGTTCACCATTCTTATCCACCCATCTTTTATTTAATGGGTCCAGTACATGTTCATGTTCATTATTGTTGTGCACTGCCCAGTTGTAAATAAACATGGGAGGACTGATCCTTGCACCCCCAACCTTTGCCCTATCAACTTAGGGATCCTGCACCCCTGCCGCTGTCTCTATTTCTCAAAATATGCAAGGGATTCTCATTAGACACTCGTGATGCTTTCCTCTGGCTTTTCTTAAACTTATAACAACATTTTATTTGTGTATGCAACCAATTGTTTCACATTACCCAATTTAACTACTCTTCTTTCCTTGGAGCTTTTTTTTTTCCTGAAGACCAATTTCCTTTGATTTACAAACCAAACGTCACTGCTTCTTATCATTGAAAAATGTACCAGTCAAAATTAGTGCCCCCTTCTCAACAAAATGAGGCAGGCATAGAACTAAACATGCAGGGCTCATGTCAATCAGGTTCCAGCTCCCTTACTCACAGCTGTTTCCTCTTCCAGGGCCCAGTTGTAAAGAAAGACCCAAGTTCTAAAGCAAATTCCACAGCCTCTCATAGAGTCTTTGGTCTCCTTTACTTGTTCTTCACCTGGAAATCCAAGTACAGATAGGTGTCTGGAAATTGCTCCATTGCCAGCTAATCCTAGAAGTCCCTGATGCCTGACTCCAAACCACATATCAGGAGCTTGTTCCAAATTTAGACAACTCAGCCTTTTTATGCGTTAAATTCTGCAATACCATTAGAGCTGACCCTCAAGATTGCTGCTGCCAGATACGTCCTTTCAGTCTGTCACCTCAGTCATTCACATCTGAGGGTGAACTAAGACAAATAATGCCTCCACAGGAGTCTTTCCATCAAGGGTAGTGGGCTAGCATTGTCTGGAATGGGACAGTCCAAGTTCTTCCCTCTAGGTCTCAATTAGATGTCAGTACGTGTAGATGTCCTTCCCTACCCAGTTTCTGTCTTACCCAACTCCACTCCAGGGAATTGACTGCCACTGTGGTCTGTGACTGATTCCTTCTCAAGGTGATTCCTCAGGTGGCCCCTTCAGTCTTTGATGCAGCTCCTCTGGGGTCTCAATAAGTTGTTTCAGTGAGCTGGAGAAATTGTTGATACAATGATATCCATGCTGAGCTGATGATAGTCAGGTATTTCTCTGGTGTAATTCTGTTTGTTTACGAAGACTAGACCCCCAAGTCCTGTTTCCCACAGCACAGTAGAAACAAACAACAGCAGGCAGTTTCCTTGTTCAGAAATCCAGATTTCCAGCAGCAGATATACATGCTGTCCCAGTTCTGAGCCCCAAAGAGGCACCAGCTCTCCCATTTAATAACCGCCAGGCCCCAAAGGTTGATATCCAAGATGTCTGCTTTGATGTCTTGCTCAGCCTTCTGGAGATAGGCCTTGAGGCTGCTGTTGTGGGGCACACCTCTGTTAACTGGGAACCCATCCTGGGTCTAATCTGAATAGAGGTCAAGACTTGGTGCTGTAGAAGATGGTCATCTCCTTGCCCATAAAGGACACATTGCAATTCAATACCACATAAAAGATTCCCAAGTCAAGGGACACATGAAATTTCTTTTCACATTTCTCTGTTGGTGCTTTCCAGACAATGACAACTGGGTGGTCAAAGAAAACAGGGCCTGTGCCATAGCCGGCAAAGCCCCAAGCAACCATGGGTAGCCTCGGGAAGCAAGCCCAAGGCAGCAGGAGCCCCAGGGCCTCTTTTCTGAGCATCATGTCTGGTCCTCCATGCCTGGGAGGAGCTCAGTATGTTATGGCATCTCCTCACAAATGGGCTCCTGGGGGCACAAAAACAAGAAACTGTCCCCTCTCTTCAAAAGGAGGAATGGAATCTCAGTGGAGGCAACAGGCAGTCTCAGTCCGTAGCTCGCCTAGTGATCCCTCCAGAGACAGAGGAGCAGGGAGGGATAAGAAGGTGGCTGTCAGCTGCTCCTAAGAGACCAGAGTGCTCCAAACTTTCCCAAGTCAGCTCCTGCCGGCTTGTTTCACCTTCCTCCTGCCTGGTTGCTGACAGACTTTCCCCACAGAGGAGCAAACACAGGACTAAGCCAAGGAAGCTGTGAGCTAAGGCTTTCACAGAGGCTCTGCAATGGAAGACCTGGCAATAATATTTGCTTTCTGGTGACCTTGGCTGATGTGTGGGTGGTCCCAGTTTCTAATGTGGAAATCAATACCCCCTGCCCATGTGCAGATTTCCTACACAGGCATTCACCTGGGCCCCAATATGGCTCCGTCCCTCACTTTTCCTGGCTGGGGAGGGAGCTGATTTCCTCTAATGCCAGGACTACAAGGCCATGCAACCAAGAGTGCAATTCCAGTGCAAGCCCTCTGTATCCTTGGCCATGGGCTCTGGTTGGCCAGAGGCAAGGAATTTCTGTGATATCTTTTATTGGAGCAGCTGTGTAGTTGGGGGAGATTTTAAACAGTCAATCCCAGGTTAAATATTTACCAGCTGTCAGAGATGGAGCAGGTGTGTTGGAGAGAGCACTGAGCCAACCGAACAGGAGTTAGGGCTTCAGTGATAAACTGCAAGGTCAAAAGCCAAGCCCCACCAGAAGGGAACAGTGTAGCTCTCATCACTCCTTGAAGTTTTTTCCATCAAGGGTAGCGAGCTGGCATTGTTTGAAATGTGACAGTCCATGTTCTCCCATCTAAGTCTCAATTAGATGTCAACACCTGTAGATGTCCTGCCCTACCCAGTTTATCCTACTTACTCAACTCCACTCCAGCTACCTGACTGCCACTGTGGTCTGTGACTCTTTCAATGTAATTCCTCAGGTGACCCCTCGAGTCTTTGACGCAGCTCCTCCCTGTTAGCATGTTTCAAACTGGCCAAAGCTTTCCTGGTCTCCATGGAACTATTTTTGTTATCCTTAATTCTGGTTGCCAGCCCTAGTTCCATCTCTGCCTTGGCCTTCCTAACAGTCTCCCTGCAATCACAAGCAACAGAGGAGTAATCCTCCTTGGTGACTGGCCCTTGCTTCCACTGACTGTATGCCACCTTTTTTGCCCTCAGGCCCTCCTGGATGCCTTTACTGAGCCAAGAAGGGTTTTTAGCACTCCTGTCCACTTTGGTTTGTATTGGGACTAACTCCCTCTGAGCTTGGAGTATCGTCTCCCTAGTGAACAGTTGTTCACCGAGCCCTTGATGCATTCCCCTGATGTAGTGGTAAGCTGCTACCACGTCCCCTCTCAGCCTTCTCTTTTTTAGGCTGAAGAGTCCCAGGTCCCTCAATGTTTCCTCGTATGGCTTGCTGTGCAAGTCTCTGATCATATGGGTGGCTCTTCTCTGGACTCTCTCAAGCTTTACCATGTCCTTGTTAAAGTGCAGAGCTCAGAACTGAATGCAGTACTCCAGCTGCGGTCTCACCAATGCTGAGTAAAGTGGAAGAATCACTTCTTTGGTTTTGCTTGAAATGTATTGATTGATGCATGCCAGAGTATTATTTGTGCTACTAGCTACAGCATTGCACTGATGGCTCATATTCATACTGTGATCTATTATTACCCCTAAGTCCCTTTCATTTGTGGTACTGGTTAGTTTGGCTCCACCAAGCCAGTAGGTGGGTTAAGTATTGTTGTCCTTGATTTCTGTTGCTAATTTAAATTCAGTTGCCTCCTTAGCCTTTCTAATCTGTTCTCTACAAGTGTCGGCCATTGTTGTATAGTCCTCCTTGGGGACTGTCCCAAGCTTCCACTGTTTGTACACCACTTTCTTCGTTTTTAAGAGGACCATGATTTCCCTGTTTAGCCAAGATGGCTTCCCAGTCCTTCTGCTACCTTTCCTCTGACTTCCTTTGTGCTTCAAGGATCACATCCTTAAGGAATGACCACTCTTCGTGCACTCCTTTTGCTTTTGGTTCCTGGTCTCACAACACTTCCCCGACTAGTGACCTGAGCTCCTTGAAATTTGCATTTTTGAAGTCCAAAACTTCAACCCTGCTATCTGATTTATCTGCCTTGCGATGGACAGTGAACATGATGGTTTCATGGTTGCTATCGCCCAGGCTACCCTCTATGTTCAATATTTGGGGTCTCGGCAAGTTCATAGATTTATAGATGCTAGGGTCAGAAGGGACCTCAACAGATCATAGAGTCTGACCCCCTGCTCTGGGCAGGAAAGAGTGCTGGGGTCAAATGACGCCAGCCAGATGCCTATCCAGCCTTCTCTTAAAGACCCCCAAGGTAGTGGAGAGCACCACCTCCCTTGGAAGCCCATTCCAAATTTTGCCCACCCTTACTGTGAAGAAGCTTTTCCTGATATCTAGCCTAAATCTGCTCTCTGTCAGTTTGTGACCATTGTTACTTGTTACCCCCAAGAGGCACCCTGGTGAACAGAGCATCTCTGATCCCTTGCTGCACCCCGCTAATGAATTTGTAGGTGGCCACAAAATCACCTCTCAGCCTCCTCTTGCAGAAGCTGAAGAGGTCCAGGTCCCTCAGTCTCTCCTCATAGGGCTTGTCCTGTAAGCCCCTAACCATACAAGTGGCCCTCCTCTGGACCCTCTCAAGTCTATCAACATCCTTCATGAAGTATGCTGCCCAAAACTGGACACAGTACTCCAACTGCGGTCTGACCAATGCTGCATAGAGGGGAAGTATCACCTCCTTGGATCTATTTGTCATGCATCTGCTGATGCATGATAAAGTGCGGTTAGTTTTGCTGATGATTTCGTCACACTGACGACTCATGTTCATCTTGGAGTTAACTATGACTCTGAGATCCCTTTCTGCTTCTGTGCTGCTGAGAGGGTCACTTCCTAGCCAGTAGGTGTGCTGGATATTTTTATGCCCTAGGTGCAGCACTCTGCACTTGTTCGTGTTGTACTGCATCCTATTGTGTACTGCCCACTTTTCTAACCTGTCCAGGTCTGCCTGCAATCGTTCCCTACCCTCCGAAGTGTGCACTTCACCCCAAAATTTAGTATCATCCGCAAACTTAGACAGAGTACACTCCACACCCACATCCAAGTCACTGATGAAGATATTGAAAAGCATGGGTACAAGGACCAAACCCTGCAGGACCCTGCTATCCACACCCTTCCAGGTCGATACCGACCCGTTTACTATCACTCTCTGGGTGTGACCGCTAAGCCAATTTGCCACCCACTGGACCATGTAAACATCTATATCACAGTCTTTTAATTTATTTATGAGAATGGGAGGAGATACTGTATTGAAGGCCTTGCTAAAATCCAAGAAAATTACATCCACCTCTACTGTGTCTAAGCTTTTTGTGACCGTCATAAAATGAACCCAGATTGGTCAGGCATGATCTACCTGCTACAAATCTATGCTGGTTTCCCTGCAGCATTATTTTTCCTGCTGGACTCCCACAAATATGATCCTTCATAATCTTTTCAAAGACCTTTCCAAGGATGGAGGTGAGACTGACTGGCCTATAATTACTTGGATCCTCCTTCCTCCCCTTCTTGCAAATAGGAACCACATTGGCCCTTTTCCCACGGCTGGGCAGTTAGCATTAGGGGCTTTTCCCACGACTGGGCAGTTAGCATTAGGGGCTATAGGCTCTACAGGCAGGATAGAGAAGGAAGGAAGGGAGGAGGTGTGGCACTCTATGTCAAAGAGCAATACACATCCTCTGCCAGCAAAATGGGGTCGGAGGAGGGGCAAGCTGAAGTGCTCTGGGTCAAGATACAAGGGGGTCGTGGGGAGAGAGATCTAATGGTGGGGGTCTACTACAGACCCCCCAACCAAGGGGAAGAGCTGGACCGGGAATTTTCAGGCCAGCTTGCAGAGGCACTTAAAGCAAGGGATGTAGTTGTCATGGGTGATCTAAATTACCCGGACATCTGCTGGGAGGAGCAGTCAGCCAGGTCGGACCATTCCAGGAGGTTCCTGGCCGAGATGCAGGACCTCCACTTAACCCAGGAGGTACACAGTCCCACCAGAGGAAATGCCCTGTTGGACCTGGTCCTGGCTACAGGCAATGCTCTGGTAAGGGGGCTCCAGGTCCTTGACCACCTGGGTGATAGCGATCATCGCTTGCTGGAATTCATCCAGCGCAGGGTGACAAGGGCCTGCAGCAAGGCGGTAGCCCTAGACTTCAAGAGGGCCAACTTCAACGAGTTGAGGAGATTGGTGGGAGAGGTGCTGGGGTTCTCGAGGGCAGGGGAACTCAGTGTCCAAGATGAGTGGTCGTTCCTTAAGGAGACGATACTCTGGGCCCAAGGGGTGATGATCCCAACAAGAAGCGAGGGGGGCAAGAGTGCCCAAAAGCCTCCCTGGCTCACCAAGGACTTCTGGGAATGCCTGGTTGCCAAAAAGGCGGTGTACACTCAGTGGAAGAGGGGCCTATCTCCAAAGAGGAGTATACTTCCACTGCTGGGGCCTGTAGGGGGGCTGTTAGGAAAGCTAAGGCAGACATAGAGCTAGGACTAGCATTCAAGATCAAGGATAATAAAAAGTCCTTTTTCAAATATATAGGGAGGATGAAGAAGGCACTGGGAAATGTGGGGCCCCTGCAAGATGCGCTGGGCAATCTGGTGGTTGCGCCAGAGGAGAAGGCAGACCTCTTTAACAAATTCTTCACCTCCGTTTTCTTGCGCAGGGAATGGGACTCCCCCACCGTGTTTCAAGATGGACTCGAGGGGAACACCTCAAGACCTAAGGTTGAGGAGGACCGGGTTAGAGTGCTTCTGGAGGGGCTGGACGTGTTCAAGTCAGCAGGTCCAGATGCTCTCCACCCCAGGGTGTTGAGGGAGCTAGCAGGGGTTATTGCAGGGCCGTTGGCATGGCTTTACGAGTGCTCGTGGTGCTTGGGCCAGGTGTCAGATGATTGGAATATAGCCAATGTGGTCCCCATCTTTAAAAAAGGGAGGAGGGAGGACCCGGGCAACTATAGGCCCGTCAGTCTTACCTCAATCCTGGGGAAACTCTTTGAGAAGATCATTAAGGAGCACATCTGTGATGGGCCGGCATCAGGGATGATGCTCAAGGGCAACCAGCACGGTTTCATTAGGGGCAGGTCATGTCAGACCAACCTGATTGCCTTTTATGATCAGGTCACAAAAGCATTGGATGCAGGTATCGCCGTGGATGTAGTCTTTCCGGACTTCAGCAAGGCCTTTGACACTGTCGACCACCCCATCCTCATTAAAAAACTAGGCGACTGTGGCATCGATGCCTACACGGTCAGATGGATTACAAATTGCCTGAAGGGTCGTACTCAGAGGGTGGTGGTGGATGGGTCATATTCGACCTGGGGGGAAGTGGGCAGCGGAGTCCCCCAGGGCTCGGTCCTTGGGCCCGCACTGTTCAATTTCTTTATCAGCGATTTGGACGATGGGGTGAAAAGCAACCTGTTCAAATTTGCTGATGATACCAAAATTTGGGGTGAGGTGGGCACGCTAGTAGGGAGGGAAAGATTGCAGAAAGACCTGGATAGGTTGCAAGGGTGGGCTAACAAAAACAGGATGCGTTTCAATACAGACAAGTGCAGGGTGCTGCACTTGGGCAGTAGTAACCAGCAGCACACTTATAAGATGGGAAACTCCCTTCTTGAGAGCACAGAGGCAGAAAGGGATCTTGGAGTCATCACTGACTCCAAGATGAACGTGGGCCGACAATGCGAGGTCACGGTCGGCAGGGCTAACCGGACCTTGCCGTGCATCCACAGGTGCATCTCAAGTAGGGCCAAGGAGGTGATCCTCCCCCTCTACGCGACACTGGTCAGGCCGCAGCTGGAGTACTGTGACCAGTTCTGGGCACCCCATTTCAAGAGGGATGTGGACAACATTGAGAGGGTCCAGGGGAGAGCCACCCTCATGATCCGGGGACAGCAGGGCAGACCCTACAATGAAAGGCTACGGGACCTGAACCTGTTCAGCCTTCACAAGAGAAGGCTGAGGGGGGACCTGCTGACCGTCTATAAACTCACAAGGGGGGACCAGAAGGGTATGGGGGAGACCTTGTTTCTCCTAGCGCCCCCCGGGATAACAAGGAATAACGGCCACAAGTTGTTGGAGAGTAGGTTTAGATTAGACATTCGTAAGAACTACTTCGCAGTTAGGGCGGCTAGGATCTGGAACCGACTTCCAAGGGAAGTGGTGCTGGCTCCTACCCTGGGGGTCTTTAAGCAGCAGCTCGATGCCTACCTGGCTGGGGTCATTTGAGCCCAGCTTTCCTTCTGCCCAGGCAGGGGGTCAGACTTCAAGATCTACAAGGTCACATCCGACCCTACTTCTATGATTCCATGATATGATTCTATGATCACAGTCCTCCGGGACCTGACCCGAGCACCACGAGCGCTCAAACAGCCGTGCCAGTGGTTCTGCTATAACACCAGCCATTTCGTTCAGTACCCTTGGATGCAGCTCATTCAGGCCTGCTGACTTAAACACATCCAGTCCATCCAAGTGACTCTGCGCCAAGTCAGCATCAACAGCTGGTGGGCTGGTGTCCCTCTGATGCCCACCTAAGAACCCATTAGGAGACTTATCTTGAGCCCTGTTCAGGAACACAGAGGCAAAAAACTACTTGAATAGCTCAGCCTTGTCCCCCCTCTCTGCCACTAATTGCTCCTCCTTGTTCCGTAGGGGTCCTATGCTGCCCTGTGCCTTCCTTTTACTCCTTACGTACTTAAAAAAAGACTTTTTGTTGTCTTTGTGTCACCAGCCTCAGCTCTGTAGTTGCTTTGGCCTTTCTAACTGCCTCCCTGCAAGTGTGGGCCAAGTAGGTATACTCCTCCTTGGTAGCTTCCCCCTGCTTCCACCACCTATATGTGTTTTTTGCCCTTAGGCTCCCCTGGATTCCCTGTTTAGCCAAGGAAGTTTTTTGGCTCCTTTCCCCTTGTACTGGGATAGTCTCCCTCTGTGCCCAAAGGATCACTTCCTTTAGGAACGACCACCCTTACTGGATTCCCATCTCACCAATACTCTTCTCCTGCAGTTCTTTCAGTGAGCTGGAGAAATTGTTGATACAATGATATTCATGCCGAGCTGATGATAGTCAGGTATTTCTCTGGTGTAATTCTGTTTGTTTACAAAGACTAGATCCCCAAGCCCTGTTTCTCTCAGCACAGTAGAAACCAACAACAGCAGGCAGTTTCCTTGTTCAGAAATCCAGATCTGGCTATCTAGGGAGTTCATTGTCCGAAAGAAACTCTTGTCTCTTGGCTTCCTCTAAAGGCCACACTCACCACTGTTTCTCTAGCTTTCTGGTGCTGCTCTGGCTGCTCTCTCTCACACACATTCACATACAAAATACTGGGTGGTAACTAAACACAGCCTCAGCTGCCAGCCCTCAGGAAAAACCTTTAGGCAATATGGCCCAGCATCTACTCAAGGAGTTTTCTTGAAGTTTGCTTCATGCAGGTTGTAGGTGATTCCTACATCACACATCCAGAACTGCCACTTGCACCTTTGGTAGTTACTTCATGAATTCCCACAACAGTTAATCACCTGCTTTCTTTTTCTCTCTCATGCCCTCCTTCTCAGTACCCTTCCATGTGCTTGGTCGCTGCAGTTCTATACATCCCAAAGAATGCTTTGCCTTGGCCGTAACCAGTCAATACAGCATTTGTATATCAGGCAAGATGGGAAATTAATGTATTATGGGATGGAATGTAGGAATTTGTGGAAGGAGGCAGTGTATCCCACAATAAATATCCTGCTCACAGTACACTGCAAAAGTTTCCCACCAGGCAATGCAGCAGAAGGGACAGTGAAATACTTATCTCCATACCATCCTTTGCTAATACTATCTGTCACTGTCAGGGTGGGTTGCACTAGGAAATGCAGCCAAATGTGGACAGCCTGTCCTGATGCTAGCAAAACAGCTGCCACTAACACTTCCTAGTGCAGACAAAGGCTGAGTCAATTCCTCAGCTGCCCTTCAGCCTGTACGTCAGATGCCGCCTATGTGTCCTTCAGGCTGTGTGTCAAATGCCATCCTCCATCCAGTCATTTCTAGAAACCAGATTTAACAGCATCATGGGAAAAATGAGTTCATTGGCAGCCTACTGGTGTGTGTGTACTCTGTGCCCAAGCCATATAAAAACCAAGCGTTACAAACTTTGTACAACCAGGCAAAAACCATATGACTAGAAGGGTTGGTTAGCCTTGCAAAGAACATTTTGTTTATTGCTGTACATGCAAATTGGATCATCCAGCTGGTACAAGAATTACTGGCACAATTAAAGCATGTGATTTTCCTTCACTGTTGAATTAAGATTTTTTTCCAGTGAAGCACTGTGTCTTCTTTTACATTACGCTGAATCGCTTTAGCACTAGTATGTGCTTTTTACATGTCTGTATATAATGCCTGACCTGCAAACTGAGTTGGTTTGTATTTCTGGGGGTGAAACATAAATCTCTGGACATTGTAGACATGCTGGAGATGCATTTAATTCCACTACATGACATTTATGTGAGCAAAATGAATGAGTTGGGGCAAGATTCCCTTCATGTGAGTGCTCATGTGGATCCACGCATGTGGCATTTGTGAAAATCTCCACTTGGAAGATGCACTGCACCAAGTGGAGTGTATGTGTACGTGTGCATGTGTGTGTTGGGGAGTTCTATGCCTCTGGAAGAGGGTGCATGGGGCCTGTGGGATATCTATATGTATACAGTAGAGATTCAAGTGGAAGGTTTCCAGGACCATATGGAGTGGGTGCATGTTTAGGGTGTGCCCCCTGGGGAGAGGATACAGAGTCATGTGCGTCAAGTGCATCTGTGGAATGGGGCTGTGCATGGGGACAGAATATAGGAGTCGGTAGGCCATGTGGATGGGTGCTCTCTATTAGGGGTGTCATTCTGCAGTGGCTTTGTTTTCACACCATTCCCCTTCCCAGCCCTCATAGCATTGGCATATGAATTCTTCCATCATCTTGGCCTCATCAGCATCTGACTTGTGTCCCAGCAGGAAGAAGCGGTGCTCCTTGGGGTCTCTCTCTATGGTGAAGCTGGCAGGGCTGAGGTGCAGATAAGCCTCAGGGTGAGTCTCTCTCCGCACACAGCGCCCATGGCTGGAGCAAACTGCCTCACTGCACAAAATAGTGCTGCTGGTCACATTCATGATGTAGTGACCCAGGATTCCATCCACAAACTTCTTCACTGCCAGGCAGGACTCCTGCAATGGATCATGGCAAAGGCTGAGATGGAGCAGTGCGTGGGAGCAGAGGGGTCCATGTCCCTGCTGTGCTTTCTTGCAGCAAACCCCCACCTGCCCATCTCTGGAATTGGCATGATTACCCTCCCAACTTTGAGTACATGGGATCCACGGGCACGGACACCCTCTCCTGGCCTCACTGCTTCAAGAGGCTCACATGTGGGAGTTGCTAGGTATTCACCCTGAGACAGCCAATCCTCTGATTGCAGTGCCACCCACATCCCAGTGCAGCCATACCAGGATTCCCATTGGACCTAGAAACAGCCTTATCCTCCCCTTAACTCACCCGGGAGTTGCTATAATCCTCACTCCCCCACAGGACAATCCCAGCAGCACCTTGAGAAGCACTCTCTCCAATAGTGTTTTCCAAGTCTTCCTGCAAGAAGATGTTGAAGCAAAGAGAATAAGCAGCCTTGACAACTAACACCTGGGCTGGAAGGGACACAGCTTCCTTGGGATCCAGATATACAGGATCCCTGTTCATCTGGATCAACATGGAGCAGTCAGTTCCCCTGGCAACCCTCGTCACAGTGGGAGCAGTCATTCCCCTGGCAACCCCCTTGCCCTGCCTCAGCCACTGTGAGGACACAGCCTTGGAGAGCAGTGGGTCAGAGAACATGCAAAGAAGCATGATGCTGGGCTAGTGACTCAAGTCCCTGACAGCCGCTGCTATGGCACCATCTGCCATGTAGGAGCAGGGGTGTTGCAACCGACCCTGCAGTGAAGTAATATCTCCAACACGCCTCTTTTTGAATGCCTAGATCTGCCCATGGCTCTTGCTGTGACCCCCCGGATCATCCCTCCCTCTTTGTTCTCCCTTGTCCTCCAAGATGTCTACTGCTTTCTATACTGCTATAGACAGAGAGCAAGCTGCAGGGAGGAGGCTAAAGACCCATGCCGTTAAGATGAGAGAACCAGCCTGGAGAAAGCAGAGAGGACTGGGACTGCTGGGAGACATCATCTGGGACAGGACAACTACTGGTGGCTCTGCAGAGATGGGGAGGCAAAGATGCATGTGGACAGTGTGGGGAGGGCCTCACCTGTGAAAGAAAGTCATCTGTGAGCTCATACGAGATGTGGGCATAAGGTATGACAGGGAGACTGCCACCTGTTACCCACTTCTGCACCCTGAATGCCTCCCCAATGCGGTGGCGGACGTATGTCAGAACCTTGCCTGATGCCTCCAGCTCCTTGGGCAAGTAGATGCTGGGATAGAGCGCCCCGCTCTGGTTCCACAGCCACTGCAGCTGGTCATTCCTCTGCTGCTCAATCTCAGGGCATTCCCCTGTGTAGTTGACATTTTTGAAGTCATTGTTATAGCAGCAGGGGAAGCCATAGAAGCCCCAGAATCCACCAGGCCTCAGGCATTCGCCCAGTGCTAGGGTTTGCTCCATGAAGGCCCGGCCACTTTTCTCAAACACCAGTTCGGCTTTCTTTACCACCCTCTTGGGAGACCAGTCAGGATGGCGCTCTTGGACAAGGGCTATGGACTTCTTCTTATAGATGTCCAGGCTGTCCCAGTTCCGAACCCACAAAGGGCGCCAGCTCTCCCAGTCAATCACTGCCAGGCCCCGAAAGTTGGGATCCAAGATGTCAGCCTTGATGTCTTGCTCAGCCTTCTGGAGATGGGCCGGGAGGCTGCTGTTGAAGGGGACACCCCCGTTAACTGGGAACCCATCCTTGGTGTAATATGGATAGAGGCCAAGCTTGGTGCTGTAGAAGATGGTCATCTGGTTGCCCATAAAGGACTCATTGCGGTTCAGTACCACATCAAAGATTCCCAAGTCAAGGGACACATGAAATTTCTTTTCACAGTTCTCGGTTGGTGCATTCCAGACGGTAACAAATGGGCGGTCAAAGAAAATGGGGCCTGTGCCATGGCCTGCGAAGCCCCAAGCAAACATGGGTAGACTCAGCAAGCAAGCCCAAGATAGCAGAAGCCCCAGGGCCTCTCTTCTGAGCTTCATGTCTGGTCCTCAGCACCAGAGAAGAGCTGAGTATGTTGTGGCTCTGCAGTGGAAGACCTCACAATAATATTTGCTCTCTGGTGACCTTGGCTGATATGTGGGTGGTCCCAGTTCCTAATGTAGAAATCAATACTCCCAGCCTACGCAGGCCTTCTCTTGAGTCCTGATGCAGCTTCATCCCCCACTTTTCCTGGCTGGGGAGGGAGTACCAGGACTACAGGGCCATGCAGCCAAGAGTGCAGTTCAAGTGCAAGCCCTCTGTATCCTTGCCCATGGGCTCTGGTTGGCCAGAGGCAAGAAATTTCTGTAATATCTTTTACTGGAGCAGCTGTGTAGTTCGGGGAAATCTTGGATTAGTCAGTCCCAGGTTAATTATTTACCACCTGTGAGAGAGAGAGCAGGTGTGTTGGAGAGAGCACTGAGCCAACCACACAGGAGTTAGGGCTTCAGTGATAAACTGCAAGGTCAGAATCCAAAGGAGGGGGAGCGGGGATGGCGGGGAAACAAAGCAGCCCTCATCACCACTCCCAGCTTGTCCAGGGCTAGGCTGGCTCCCTGCTGCCTGCTCCCCAGTGCCCTGCCTTACCTTAACTGACTGAGCAGGGCCCCTTGAGGCGCTTCCTGGCCTGCTGGGGCTGTCAGCCATGCCCGTGGGGAATTCTCATCAAGCTGCTCTGGGCAGCTCTCTGGTTGTGGCTCCAGCATCTCTGCAGCCCGTGTGGGGCGACCCCCTATGACCCTGCTGCAGCTGAGCAGAGAGCCAGGCCTGGCCTGCAGCAGCAGAGAGAAGGAAAGGTCTGGGTCTGCCCTGCCTCTGAGGCTCCGCAGAAACAGGCTCCCACCGCCGCACAGCTCAAGGCGGAGGGGTTATGGCAGCGGCAAACATGTGTCATGGGGGCAGCCAAGGGGTCCTCAGGGGAGGAGCGGTAACTCCTGCTTTGTCCGGCTCTGCACCACTGGCCAGCCCCCAGGCAGGCTGCACTCCAGCCCCGTCCCCCTGCGCTCCTGGCCAGCCCGGTGCATCGGCCCCAGCCTGGAAACCCGCCCCCCCACCCCGGCCTCACGCAGCTGCCCCAGGACAGGCCCGGCCCCGCCCGCCGCCGCAGGGGCACCACTTTCCCGGGGGCCGCTCAGGCTCTGCCCGCGCTCCTCGCAGGGGCTCCCGGCTCCCGGCCCGGCGGCCCAGAGCAGCAGCCCGGGGCAGGGCCCCGCCGCCTGGAGCCCGATCGGCAGCCCCGAGCCCCGGGCGGCGGCGGGGCCCTGCCCTGGGCCGCGGGGAGGCAGCTCCAACCCCCCCACGCCGCAGCGGGGAAGGGCAAGGGGCCGGGGCAGGGAGGTCGGCGGCGCCCCACGTGCAAACGGCCCGGGCAGGACCGTGCAGCTGCGGCCGCGGCTCCCGCTGAGCCCTTGTGGGCCCGGCAGGGCGTCGTGTGCCCCCCTCGCCGAGCCTGGCTCCGCACCCCGCAAGGCCCTGCCCTGGACCCGGGCGGGCAGACGGCGGGAAACCTGCCCCACAGCCTCAGCTCACCCCCGACTCCTGCTCGCCGCCCGCAGCTCCGCTGTTCCGGGGAGAAGGGGGCACCCGCGGCCCTGCTCCGGGCTGGCGGCAGCACCACAGGCCGGCTCCAGCCTCCTCCTCGTTGTCAGCAAGGGCCGGTGCCACCCCTGCACTCCTCCTTGACTCCAACAGCCACGTGTCCGAGCCCGGCATCTCCCGGGCCCGCGCCCTGAGGCTGCCCCGCACTGTTCTCGCATTGCCTGGCTCCAGACAGGACACGTGTTGCCCACTCTCCCAGCTGACCCCGCAGCATCCCGGGTCCTGCACATCCGCCCCCCCCCGAGACATTCCGAGCCAAGGGAAACAGCTGGTTCTAAATAGGACATACCCAGGCACGAAGGGCTGAGGCCTTCATGGTGACACTGCTACTTTAGCTATGCAGGGCCAGGCTGGGCAGTGCTGCAGGGGAGAGCAGCCCCCAGTCTAGGCACTGCAGAGTGGAGAGTGGGTGACTCAAAAGAAGGTGCTCACCCCCAGCCAGCGCTGACCTGTGTGGCACCAGGGGAGCACAATGCTGCAAGGAGTGGAGATGGGGGCTCAGCCCACACCAACTCAGGCTCTTCTGAGGGAGCTGTAGTGGAGCATGGGCCTCAGCAGGTGGCATGCTCACCATGCTGGCCCCAGTGCACTGGGTTTTTTAGACCTCTAGGCCCTGTCCTCAATGGCAGGGGTTCATCCCAGGACCTAGGCCAGACTCCAGCCCATGACACTGGAGAAGTCCTTCCAAACACATGAGCAATGTTCAAAGCAAATGTAGACCTCAGGAGACAATGGCACCTCCCAAAGACTCTGCACCCTGACAGTCCTTCCCTTACACCCAAAGGCACACTGGACTAAGGCAGGATCCAGAGCAATGGGACTCCACTGAGGCAACACCCTTAACCTCTGAACCTATGCCTGTCAGCAAGAGTAGTCTAGGCTGCCTGTTGGAGCTGAGCATAGTCCTCCAGGGAGCATCTCACCCCACAGAGCTCAATGGGTCAGAGCAAGCCTCCCATGGTGGTTGTATGGCAAACTTTCGTTTAGTCGTCTCCTGCAGCAAGCACCCGCTCAGCAGGCTGTGACTCCAGGGGAAACCCCAGGAAGAACATTAGTCTGCCACCATAGCTGCCAATTCATGTGAGTTTCCTTCTTGCCTTGGAAAAACAGATACTCATACTACTGCTACACTCCCTCCCAGCAGGGGCTGCATTTTAACACCAGGTAGTTAGGGAGCAGGTTCATTTTGTAGAGACTCTGTCAGGCATGAAGGGAGCTTTGAGCCTAGGAAGAGCCTATAGGATGAGCAATATTTTTACAGCACAGCTGGGCATGAGAGACCACTTAACTGTCTTTAATGCAGAAGGGTATGTGACCCAGGCTGGACTAGACTCTCTAGAGGGGAAAAGCCCCCTACAGCTTAGACTGAACCAATGAATCCTACATCAAGACACAGCAGCACTCAAGCCGTTATGGACCCATGGCAAGGCACATAACTCTTTAGCCTCTACAAAGCCCTATGTGGGGGGAGTGGAAGATGGAGGGCAGAGATGCCCCAAACTGAAGTGCTCAGGAGCAACTGACAACTTCCTAACAGGCGCTGGGCAGCCAAGGGCTGATGCCCGAGTGAGGCAGGGTTTACTGCAGAATCTGCTGTGGCAGGAGGGTGTGTGCAAAACTGATTCGAGCCCCCATTCACCCCCAGCACAGCTCAAGGAATTCAGTCCTTGACAGCCCCAAGCCTGCCTCCCTGAAAAAGGGTGAAGCAGCCACCACACAGAACAGGGGAGGGGGCATCCCCATGCAATGCAAATCAAGGCACCCACGCTCTTTCCATTTTTTAATTCTGAGGTAAAGCACTTTGGTTTCTCTGTAACAGACACAGGGTCATTTCCCCTGGGCAGGGCTGTGCTGGGGGCATCTCCCACCAGCATCCCCCACAGAGTGTTTTTAAGACATATACAGCAGCATTTGACCCTATAGGGCCTGCCCAAACAGGTGGTCTCATTGCAGCAGACCACCCCCTGCCCCCCCATCTGTTTCTCAGTGCTTACCTAGCCCTCTCCTTACAACAGGAGAAGGGCTCTATTACTCCTAGCACCTGCTCAGGCCTGGCCTAAAGTGGAGGGTTGGGGGGGGGAGTGACACTGGGCTCCTGCTGAAAGCCCAGACCCCTCCACAACTGCTCTCATTCCACAAGTCCCACTGAGATAGGGGTGAGTGCTCCCTCTTGCTGTCAGGTGCTGGTGCCAATCCAGAGACAGGGAGAACAGAGGGGAAGCTCATGACAAGCTCCCTGTCCCAGGGGAAAGAAGTCAGTCCAAGTCCCATCCATGCTCTTCTCCACCAAGGCAGATACCCCTGCCAGCTGCCACCAGATGTCATTCCTCAGGCACCCCCGTTGCAGCTGCCATGGAGAGCAGAGGTGCCTGGAGCAGCCTCTTGTCTTTCAAGGGGCCAGTGGCAGGAGAGGTAGGCCTGTCACACAGTTTTGCTACATTGCCACTAAACAAGATACAAAAGGCTTGTGGCTTCTCTGTCTGTGCCCCAGCTACAGATAGAATCTACAGTGCCCAGCCCCTCCCACGAGGAAGTGAGTCAGGCAGGGGCTAGCCCAAGCAGGTGAGGAGTGCCAGGGTCATCAGCACCAGGAGGTCCAGGACACCAAGTGGGTTAAATGTGTCCCTGGCACCACTGACTGACTGCTTACATGCCTCACCCTCCCAGCCCAGGTAGCAGTGGCACTGGAAATGGGTCCGTAGGTAGGCAGTATCTGCTGAAGAGAATTCTCCATCCGCCCACAGCAGTGGCTCCTGCCCATCGGGCATCTGCCGGCGCTGGATGCGGAAGGTGGCAGGGTTGAGGTGCAAGAAGGCGTTGGAGTTGCTGTCTTTGCGCAGGCAGCGCCCATGGCCATGGCACAGCTCCTGGCTGCAGTGCTGGGCGGCTGTGGTGACATTGACGATGTAGCGACCCAACTCCCCCTCCATGTAGGTCTTGATGCTCTGGCAGGCCTCCTGGGGAAGGAATGAGGTGTAAGAGCTCACCAAGGGCAGCCTGGGGGATGTATGGGGAAAAAAAATATACCCCTGGAGAGCGAGGGCCTCGTTGGGCAGCAGAAGCATACTCAGTCCCACAAACAAGTCTCAGCCCAGCCAGGAACCAGGGGCAGAGGCCCATAAGGACACACCCAGTTGTACCCACTGCTGGTGAGATTCCCTCCCTTGCTCAGGCTGCGGCAAGGTCTGCCACACCAGACTGACAACTATATTGGCAGGGGACAACCACATGCCATCCTAAAGGCTTCTCCCCAGGGCAGAGCTCCAAGGCCAGGAGAGTGGCACCACAGGGCAGCATCCGGCCTGCAGAACCACTGTGCCTGGTGAGGAGGCAGGAGGAGACCTAGGCACTAAGCATACACATGCACGCATGTTCAGGTCTGGCCCCTTTTAACTTGTAGGTGCTGGAGTCACAGATACCTGGAAGGGAATCCCTACACCTCCCAGAGCATGGTACTCTGGTCTGCTCTCCCCACCTCCAGTAATTCTACAGGGACAACTTCCTGGTGTGGCAGTAGAGGATGCCGAGGTAGCACCCTGGACATATTCAGAACCGCAGTGCACCACAGAGGCTGGCTCTTCCTCCCGTGCTCTGTACCAAGCGCCATTAACCCTTCCCTAGAGCTAAAAGGGGTGCTAAGCCTGGGCAGCTTCCACCATGGGAAAGAGGGTGGGAGGGGGAACTGGGGAAACTGAGACATGGATAAGCATCTTGCCTAGAGCCAAGGTGAGTCCATGTGGGAACCCCAGGGAGCTGCCTTGTAGTTCACCTGCTTGTCTCCACATCTCTCATACTGCTTCTCCTACAAGTGCCCCAGTACCCCAATTCCCAGGGGGCCATGGTAGGCATCAGCTGCCCTTACACAGACCTGCCTCACCCCCAAGAATGCTCAAGGGGCTGACGCTTAGAAGAGACCAAGCAAGGAGCCCACTCCATGCACCCTGGGCTTGGGAGCTGTCAGAGCCCAGGCCAAAACAGCTGGCAGCATATTGCCTTCTCACAGCACAGGCTACAGGTGGATCAGACTGCCAAGGGCAGAAGAACTAGCTCTTCTCCCTTCACCCTCTGTAGCTGCTTGACCTCTGGGGCCATCCTCACATGAGCACTGCATCAGGGAACTTCTACCCACAGATCAGCCAGGCAGCCAGCAGGCATGCCAACTGGCTACACCAGCCCCTACCATGGCACCCTGATGCTAAGACCCTGGTGATACAGGCCAGGCATCCAGTACATAGATTTCATAGACATTAGGGCTGGAAGGGACCTTGGAAGATCAGAGTCCAGCCCCCTGCCCCAGGGGCAGGAAGTCAGCTAGGGTCAAAGGATCCCAGCAAATTAAGCAACCAAACATTTCTTAAAAGAGTGCAGAGTAGGTGCTTGCACCACCTCTGGAAAGAGTCTATTCCAGGCCTTGGGGGCTCAGACAGTAAAGAAGTTTTTCCTTATGTCCAGCCTAAGACTATCTTGGAGGAGTTTGTGACCATTGGACCTTATCATCCCTTGGGGTGCTCTGGTGAACAGGCGTTCCCCCAGATCTTGATGTACACCCCTTATATACTTATAGGTTGCCACCAGGTTCCCTCTGGGCCTGCGCTTTTCCAGGCTGAAGAGTCCCATGGCTCTCAGCCTTTCTTCATAAGGCCTGTTCTCTGGCCCTCTGATCATGCACGTGGCTTCTCTCTGGACTCTCTCAAGCTTCTCCACATTCTTCTTGTATTGTAGAGCCCAGAATTGGATGCAGTACTCCAGCTGCGGCCTCACCAAGGCCAAGTACAGCGGGAGGATGACAACCTGAGATTTGCTTGAGAAGCATCTATGGATGCAAGCCAGAGTTTTGTTCACTTTACCAGCTGCGATATCACACTGGTGGCTCATGTTCATCTTGTGGTCAGTCACGACCTCCAAGTCCCTTTCGGCTGTGGTGCTAGCGAGCGTAGCACCGCTGAGCCTATAAGCATGATGCGGGTGCCCACCCCCCAGTGGATTACCTTGCATTTTTCCACAGCAATGACTTTGCTTGGCCCTGTCCTCAGTTGGCTTTCAGTTGATCATTTGTGCCAACACCTCCGCATCCCATCAGCCCTTCATCCCAGCAGGATAAGACTCCTGAAGGGACCTCCCGAAACATGGTCAGAGAAGCTCAGGCTGGACCATGCCGTTGACAGCAGGAGGTAAGAGCCCAGTTTGGGCAAAAACAACCCTGACCCATGGCATCCAACCACAGGCAGTTCCAAGTGGCAGGACACCAACAGCACTGCATCCCCTCATACTTACCCGGCTTCCTGTTTGGTCAGCATCACCCCAAAAGATGGTGCCAGCTGCCCCCAGGGCAGCGCTCTCCCCAACAGTGGAGACCAGGTCTACCTGCATGGGGAAAAACCCAGACAAGGCCACAGATTAGAGCCAAAACTATCAGCAGGGGGTAGTGGGCAACACAGGGGCAAAGAGTGGGCTCCTTGCTTAGTGTCCTCCAAGGTTCAGCTGGTGTAGCTCCCCTACCCAGACGGGTGTATGGGCAGCCAATCCATCCTGAGGCCAAGAGAACTAAGCATAGGCCCACACAGGGACACCACAACCCTACAGCTGACCCTGAGAGAAGTACAGGCTCTGCTTCCAGTTACCAGTGCTTTCATTTCAGCCTCAGCTCTAAGACTTCCAGCTAAGCAGGGTCAGGCTAGGTCTGCACCTGGATGGGACCTGCCATCCATACTACACATAGGCAAGGTTCTTTGGGTAGATGTGTTATCTTTTATTAGACTAGCTTGCAAAGAACTTTTTCCCAACTGTTTTAGTTTGTCTAATAAAAATATCACATCTACCCAAAGAACCTTGCCTGCCCATGTGCTTAGACCAGCACGGCTAGAACCAATAAACCTGCATCCATACTACTGGCATCTCAGTAGGGGGCACCAGAGCCCCACATGAGACTAGGAGGTGACCTCTGACTGGAGGCCTTTTCTGCTGGGCAAGTTCACCTGCCCCCCAGGCAGGGGGTGCACTGCCACGCTCAGGGGGTGCACATGCACCCCATATGCCTCGCCAGTGGGGCAGGGAAGGGGAGGGGAGAGGTAGGATAGGGTAGATTAGCAGCTGTTTCCACAGGCTTTGAGCCAGGTCTCTACCCCATTCTGCTGTTCACATTCCAGTCTGGGACAGCAGGTAGGCTCCTGTGCTGGACCCAGCTGTGGAAGCAGAGGAGGGGCTTCCCTGCTCAGTCACTCCGGGAACTGCCAAAGGGCTGGGAGTCAGCAGGAAATGAGGTGGGAGGCAAGGAGATCAACCTGTTCCAGGCTCCATGCCTGCCTGAGGAGAATCTTTGCTTGGCAACAGCAGGACTGACTTGTTTAACAAGGGGGACTGGAAGCGCCAGCAAGAATCAGGGTCAGGAAATGCTCCCTGCCTACAGCTCTACTTGTACACCTTGTTCCTGCCCTGGGCTCCAGCCTAGCCCACAGGCCTCTATCTCAGCCTCGCTGCTGGGCTTTACCCTGTTAAAGACCTTGCTCCTCATATTCAGCCAGCCATTTATCACCAAGTCAGTGCTGTACCCAGGCCACACCTGGGTTCCAAGGCTTTCAGGGCTTGATATCCAGGAATTAAGCTCTCATAATACCCCTATGAGCAATACCTGCTCACCCCATTTCCTCTGCCACCCCCACAGCCAAACACACACACACACACACACACACACACTGTGGATACTGAAGACTGAGACACCTGGCTAGGATGGAATTTTTCAAGAGCAGAAAGTGCCAGAGCTGGAACTCCTGGATTCTCTCTGGCTCTAAACACTGGAACTGTTCCCCCAACCCAGGGCAGAAATAGAACCTAGGAATCCCACTGGTCTTTGGGGAGGTGGGTAGAGCAGGGCAGGGCAAGGGAAGGGAGGGAAGGAAACATTCTCTCCTGGGTTCCCTTGTCAAAGCCATCCCAGACCACTCTACCCCATGCTGCAGCCCTTGCTGGCCAAGGCTGTCTGTCAGGTACCTAAAGGCATGTTCAGGCAAATGCTGCCCTGCTGGTGGCCACAGGGATGGAGGGCCCAGAGCAGGGAGCTTCCTACTGGGCTGGGCTGGGCTCACAGTCCTGGTATAGTGAGGCTTGCTGCTCCCAAGCTGCCCCAAAGGCCTGGGTACAACCCCACCACCACATCCCAAGCACACAGCAAGCAGCACAAGCCACACAGGGCTCCCAAGGACTTGCAGTTCTCAGGCCCCACCAGAGACAGCTCTGCACCCAAGGCAGACCAGGAGACAGCAGGTGCTGCTGCAGTGAGGTTTCCCGGATTACATGGGGGAATCCCACTCCTTCACAAG
Organism: Alligator mississippiensis; assembly: GCF_030867095.1. Taxonomy (NCBI): domain Eukaryota; kingdom Metazoa; phylum Chordata; order Crocodylia; family Alligatoridae; genus Alligator; species Alligator mississippiensis. The sequence continues at coordinate 43,739,205 of NC_081835.1, forward strand.
CAGGACATGCCATTCCTACCTCTCCTACTTGGGCCACAGTGCCAGAGGGTGCTCAGTAAACCAGCCAGGGGATCCCTGGGGATGCCAGAGACCTCCACTTAACCTGAACAGTTATTGGGAGGCATCACCCATGGCATCCAGGCACAGCCCTGCTCAATTTCTGGCCCTGAGCTGCCAGGGTATAGGACCACACTGGAGAGAGGAGCAGAGCTCAGATCAAAGCTATTCATGGGGGTGGGGGAGGGGAATCTGGCCTCATGCATAGGCATAAACCCCCCTCAGGTTTAAAACTATCTGCATGAGATGGTGAAGCTACTCCATCCCTTTTAGCATCTCCTCCCTACAGTGACAGTCCAAAATCCCAGCTTTGCCTCAAGGGCTTGGCATGGGCACTTCTCTCCTTCAGCTGTGACACCCTGGAGCTACTCCCCCCTGTCCTGCCCTAAACAGCATGGAGCTGGCTTGGGATCCCCTGCTTTGGCTGGCAAAGGAGTGTCCCAGATCCATCAGAAGTGCCCCCATTTGCCTCATGCCACTGTCCCCAGTCCCACAGAGGCCAGGGAGGAGCTCACTCTCTTCTCTCTGCAACACTGGTGCTGCTGCCCTTCCACAGTGGGTGCCATGTCTGAGATTGCATTAGCACTCAGGCCTCTTGGCCAGGAAGGGCTTGATGTCCCCGCTAACCCTGCCTGGACAGGGAAGAACAGCACCAATGCCAAGGCACAGTCTGGCCCTTCCTGCCTGCCTTGCTGACAGCCCAGTCCTGGACCCCATCTGTTCCCCACCACAGCCACTAGCTGGGCTGCGACTCCACCCTGCCACTGGCCTCTCTGGCTCCCTCTCTGCCCATGCTCTCTGACAGACTGCAGAGGGCGCTCTTGAATAGAATGGGATTGACAGAGAGGGTTGGCAGAGAAACCAGATACTGTCCCATAGCTGAGACAAACCCAAGAACCCAAATGCACCCCAGCAAGCTAGGCTGAAAGAAGCAGACAGTAATGCCTAGAGGGAGAAATTCTGTGGGGCTCAGATTTGTATCTAAACAGAAACCCACAGTACTAAAAAAGGCCTCCAGGAGCAGGGCTCCCCTCCCACACTGCACAGGGGCAGTGCAAAACTCCTCCCTGCCTGTGGAAGCAGATCCATCCCATCCCTGTCCTAATGGCTGCCCCCCCACAAACAGTGGCACATCAGGAGTCCCATCAAGGCTCTGCATGAGTCTCACATATTGCCTTAGCCACAGCGAGACAAAGTTAATTCAAGGACTGAACATTAGCACTGAACACCCCCAGCTGAGCTCCTGGTCTTACACAACTTACCAGTACTCATTCCATAAGGCTACAGCAGGGTCAGAAGTGAAGCGCAAGCAACCTGGCTCCTGAGCTCATGCTGCCAAGCCCACACCGTGGGTACTAATGATCAGGTTTGCGTAAAGGAGAAGTCATGGCTGTTCCCATGAGATTAGACTGCAACAGCCCACAGCAGGGTGAAGACACAGACTGTGGTGCCCCTTTCAACATCTGTGCTTCCTCAAGGTGGCCAAGAATAGTGCAGTCTGAAACTCTTCCCACTCCTCCCCTCCCAGACTGAAGGTGTGCAGCTGGGCCAGACATTACAGTATCTACCCACCTCAAACATGCCACCCACCTCTGCTCAAACAGCCAACTGCCTAGCATAGGAAGATCTCCCCCCACCACAACCATCCCCAGACATTTTAGGAACAGGGATCACTGGGATCACTTCCCTACCAAACAAGACTCTTCTGCACTGCCCAGGGCTGCTCTGTGGGAGGTCAATGCCAGAAAGCACCCTACTGGCAAGTGTGCTTAGATGTGGATACCTGTTCTGCAACCAGTACCACAAGCAGCAGCACCAGCCAAGCTAGTAGTGTTAGCCTGTGATGAGCCAGGAAGGCTTGCTTGGGGAAGAGAGCAGAAGCAGGGTGAAACCACTTGGCAGAGGCCTAGGTGTGGGTACTTTAAGAAAGGTGGTGAGAACCAGTTATTCCTCCCCAACCTTTTGTCATACCACATGGGGGCAAGGAGGGGACTGCTCTGAGTCCAGCCCTGTGATATATTCCACTGCCCCGGTGTATTAGACTGGGGTATAAAGTCAAGACATCAGAGAGGACATGAAACCCATCGTTATTGCCACACTAGAGTGCCCTGATGCCCAAGAAGCAGGGCTCCAGCAACAGCTGCCCAAGAGCATCATTGGCAAAGGAGGGATATGGGCACCTCCTCACCTGACTCAGCATAGATATTGTGCGACTGTAGGTGGCCATGGTGTACACAAAGACAGGCAGGGAGTAGCCATCATGGTGCCGATGGGAGATCCTCATGGCCTCCATGACCCGCCAGTGCACAAACTTGCGCCCATTCTCAGACGAGGCCAGCATCTGGTCCAGGTAGATGGAGGGGTAGAGGGCTGTGCTCTCCTTCCACAGCCAGGCCAGCTGGTCATTACGGCTCTTCTCTACATCTGGACACTGCCCTGTGTAGGTCTTCTGGTTTTTGCTGTAGTCATGGTTGTAGCAGTCTGGAAAGAGGTAGTAGCCCCACAGTTTCTTGGGTCGGTAGTTCTTGGCATGCTGCAGGGTGCTGATCATGAACTTCTGGGCCGAGGTCTCGAATTCAAAGGTGGCCTCTTTGTTTACTCTGTCCTCTGGCCAGTCAGGATGGTTGGACTTCACCAGCTGGCGGGAGGCTTGGCGATAGATGTCCTTGAGCTTCCAATTCCGGACCCAGATGGGTCGCCACTCCTCCCAGTCAATGACAGCCAGGCCTTCCCTGGTCTCCGAGCGAATGTATTTGTTGATGCCCTCAGGGAGCCGGTCTAAGTGATCCAGGATGCTGCTGTTCTGTGGGACCCCACCATTCACTGCCACTCCCTGCGGAGTGTAGTAAGGATACAGACCCAGGCGTTCCTTGTAGAAGATGGTGATGTTCTGGTCCACAAAGCCCTCATTGGGCGTGGCATGGAGGTCAAAAAGGCTGAAATCCAGTTGGACCTTGAAGCGGGGCTTGCAGTCCTGGGTGGGCATGTTCCAGGCTACCAGGAAGGGCCTGCGTGTGAAGACTGGGGGGAAGGCTGGCTTCTCGTACCGCCCACAACAAGAGGCAACAGCCAGGAGTAGGAGCCATGGAACTGCCAGGGTGGAGCCTCTCCGCATTCTCTCTCGCTGGGCTGCTCTGTTGCAGGACAGCTTCAGGTCACAGCCAGATCAGAGCCTAAGAACAAGAGACCAGCTGTTAGAGGGAAGGGGAAGGCTCACCCCTCCCCAGTCCTTCTAGACCAGTGGTTTTCAACCTTTTTTCAAAAATTTTGAATGCAGCAACAGACGCTTTTGAACTGTACGTGTGGGTATTCACATGCTTTTGATTGATCGTAGTCATCTTTCGAAGACCCCTTAAACAGTCTGTGGACCCTCATGGGTCCATGGACCACACATAGAAAACCACTGCTCTAGACCAACAGTGCAGCCCCACAAGCCTCGCTGCTGAGCGGTCCTGCTGCCAGGGCTGCGGCAGCAGGGGGCCCGTCAGCCTGGATCGGGGGTGGGGGCACCAAAGCCCAGAGCGGCCTGTTCCGCTCTGTGGATGCCCCTTGCTCCAGACCTGCGATCTCCAGTCCGGAGCTCCCCTCGCAGGCAACCCAACCACCATGGACTGTGGAAGGGCTGACGGGCCGTGGTACCCAGCTGTTTCTCTGCCCCTCACACCCAACTCCTCCAAGTGCTACCGGTCTCCGCTCACCCTCCGAGACCGGGGTGGCGGCACTGCTGCACAGAATGGGGTGCAGCAACGAGCCACCCTGGCAGCACCGGGTGGAGAACCTGGCATCTCTGCTGTTCCCAGCCGGACACCGGGACACTGCAGCTGCCTGCGGGGCTCAGCAGCCCGACCTGCTCGCCACCCCGCACCTGGCCCAGGCCACGGCCACGGCCAGCGGGACCAGGCTCGCGGGGCGGGCGACAGCGGGCAAGGAGCCCCCACCTACCGGGACACGTGCACGGCCCGGCCCAGGTCCGCCCCCTCCCGGGACGGGGGCAGGGCAGAGCCGGGCGGGCCACGGGCCCGAGGCTCAGCCCCGCCGGCGCCTCGCGGAGCCTTTGTTCCGGGCCGGCCGCGCACGGGGCAGCGGGCGCCACCGCTAGGGGAAGCGGCGGGCGAGGGCGGCTGCCGGCGGAGCAGGGCTCGCACAAAGCGCCCGCCCGCTGCACCGCCCCGGGCCCGGCGGCAGGAGGGGGTGGCCGTGGCTCACGCTCCCGCGCCTGCTGCAGCCCCCGAGCCGAGCCCGACCCGGCTCGTCCCGGCGCTCACCTCATAGCGCCCCGCCTCGAGCCCGGCCCGGCCGGCGCCGCCGCTCTTAAAGGGCCGCGCGGCCCCCGCCCCGCCCGCCCCCCCGCGCGGCTGCGCCCTGCACACGGCGGGCGGGGCGGTCGCGGCACCGGAGCCACTTCTGCGGCCGGAGCTGGGATTCCCCTACCCAGGGCTCAGCGCCGCTTTCCTCGCGCGGGGCCGTGCTCGGCTGCGGTTCCCCGCAGCTGAAGCGAAGCCCCAGGGCGGCGGCCGGGGCGCGGGGCGATGCACGTGGCTTGGCCGGGCCCCCGCGAGGGGCGCACGAACCGGGGCCCCAGCGCATGAGCCGGTCCCCGGGGGCCCGGGCGGGGCCGCAGGGACGGAGGCGGCTTGGGAGCAGAGCGCCGGGGCTGCTACTGCCGCCGGCCCGGGGGCGCGGGCAGCTCCGCCTGGCGCCCTCCTGCCCCGCGCGCAGGGGGCCGCGGCCGCCCCGCTTTGTTCCCGCTCCACGCGCGGCTCCAGAGGGGCAGGGCGAGTCCCGGATGGCAGCGGCCCCCGGGCCCAGCCCCGCTGCCCCCCGCGCGGCGCCACTGAGCGGGCAGCGCCTCCCTGGGGCCGGCGGAAGCTGGAGCTGTCCCGGAGCAGGAGGCGGGAGTTGCCATCGGGAACTCGGCCTCAGCCCCGCGCCCGCCCTCGCCCTGCCGCCGCCCCGGCTCCCGCGCCTGGCTCCGGCAGAGAGTCCGCGCCCGGAGCCAGCCCGGCCGCCTGCAGAACCGCCCGCACTGCCCGCAACATGCCCCTGGCATGGGCCCGCGGTGCTGGCGCTGGGAACGGTCCCGGAGCCAGGACAGAGCCAGCCCTTCCCTTGGCACCGGCCACAGCCCTGCTGGTTCCCAACCTTGTCTGCCTGCTGCTCTACTTTGGCCCTGGCCTGGTCCAAACCCCAGCGCCCCACTTCAGAGAGGGCTTCCAGGGTCACTGCTCTGGCCCAAAAGCTCCTGGCCGTGGGACAGGTGGCATGAAGAACCTGCCTGGCTGAGCCATGTCAAGAGCATGAGGAAGGGGACGAGGGGTAGATGACCTGGCATGAGGGAAGTGGTGTATGGAGCAGGTGCCCACCCTAAACTAAGGCCGGCTAGCTGATGGGGGGGCAGGCCCGAGACGGGACATATTCCAGTCTGTGCTGAGCCTCAGCCATGGATCTACCCACCCACCCCACTTTTTAAGCTTTGCCTCCTGCCCTTGGTGTATGGCATTGTGGTAGGGCCCAGAGGGGTGGGTTAGGACAGCTGAGAGATGCTGATAGTGCCCATGCCTCTGCCAGCACTGCTGTCCAACTGGCAGAGAGAGGATTTCATACATGCCGAGGGCTGACCAAGTCAGTGAGATGGCAAGGAGGTATTAAAGCAGCTTCTGGGGCTAGATACAATGTGTTAGCGTTTGGCATTTCTTCTAGTGTGCCCTTGGCACATTGCGGCACCCCTATGGAGAATCTGGGAATCAGGGCAGTACTGCTATATAGGGAATAATGGGCACCTGAGGCCCAAATTAGTAAAATGGCTTGCCTAAATTCAGAATGAGTCTGTGGTACAGATGAGAATAGAATCCAGGAGTCCTGACTCCTTATTCTTTTCTTTAATCACAAGCTTCCACTGCTAGGAAGAAAACCCAGGAATCCAAGCTCCCACCCTCCTGCTTTCAATGTTAGACCCCATGTCCCTGCCACAGCTGGGGCTACAACCCCAGAGTCCTGGCTCCCTGTGTCACCACAGTCCCTTCTCTGTGTGCTCCTTCCTCATGCTGGATCTGCCACAACCATTACTCTGTGCATGAGATGCTCAGTTTTTCTGCCTATAAAACAGGTCCCTTCTTGGTACCCATGGAAAAAAGGACTCACCCACCTGCTTTGGCTTTGTGTGCCTCCGGGTGAGCAGCGTGACAGCAGCACTGCAGGAACAATGAAGAGCAGGGGACAGAGAGCTTGGGCCTGGCTCTACCAGGATGGCCCCTCCTTGGATGGCTGCACTCAGAGGAGGAAGGAAAGGAGGGAAAGAAATGAATGAAGCAGAGGGAAGGGGAGGGGAGTGACCCAGCCAGCAGATCGTCTATCAGTCCGGAGGACTTGGTATCCTTCTGCAATGATCTGATCAAGAGTCCGTGATTCCAGAGGCAATTGCACTCTCTGAGTGTCTTGCCTCCCAGTTTCTCTCTCTGTTGTTCTCAGATCTCCTTCCTCGCTCCTGTCTGAAGCTTGTGCCCTCTCTCCACCCCAGGGAAATAAATGCTTCCCAGGTCTTGCCTGTCCTGCTGCAGCTATCCTATGTGCCTTCATTTGTGCCCACCCCTTCTCCTCCCATGACTCCCCCAGCTTGGAAGGCCTTTCTCCCGGAACTAAGCCTCATTTCCTGCTGGCAAATGGAAAGGGAAGCTCTGTGGTCCCTGCCCAGCAACCACAAGGCCTCAGAGCGCTCCAAGGTGGAAGGGAGGATAGCTCGGAGGTCAGCGAAGGTACATCTCCAGCAGACTGTGCTGGGGGGTGGATCTTCATGTAGCCCCAATAGTGAGGCACTCTCCACCCACAGTGGTCTGTAATTGCTGTGGTGCCATAATACAAGGCAGGACACTGCCTCTGTGCCTGACGCCAGCTCATTGCCAGGACCTCTGCCCAGCAGATGAGGCAAGATCAGGGATAAACAAGAGCTAAAACAGCCTGAAATAAAAGACCTCAAAACTGCTTTCTAAGGTGAGGAAAATGCAGCTGTTCTGGGTACCCCATCCACACATAGGGGAGTCAGCAGGGGAGCCCTTTCCAAGAAACCACTGAATTAGATCCATAGAGCCTGTGTGATGAGACCCTAAGTGGGGCTTGAGGCTGGAGCTACTAGTGACTCCAGGGGAAGGCACCCTATAAAGGCTCCATTACTGGGTAAAGCTGTGCAGCATGGGGGATCCAAGATACCTCCTGCCATGTGAGGCAGTGCTGTGACAGTCACCATGAAAACTCTCGTGATCCTGAATGAAGGGCACCTCCCAGAGCCAATTTGCCAGCTGACTTAATGACAGCAGCTCTATTTACGAGAATCTGAGCACAGCACATTCTCCTTTTAGTCACAAGGTTATAATAGCAGCAGACAGCAGAACCAAGGAATCAGTTACCCACTCCTGGGGGGCAGGGGGAGGCTGCTTCCATCTATATCACGTCCTTCACTGTGCCTTGTCCTATAGGGTCCTACATTTATGCCCAGCCAGCCTTTGTGCATACATAGACTTCATCTGACATCGATTTCCCGCTGGATCCAGTCAAGGACCCTTCCTGTTATCCAGGCTAGCCAATCACTTTTTGGCTGTGTTTATTTCTAACATGGTTCCAAGGATCAGTAGGACAGTCCCTTATTCCAGGGACATCCCGTGTCTCAACATGTTGAGCACCACTCTCTGTTTTGTCTTTGCCATGCACAGCACCATTTGGGCTAAATAGGCATTGTGGGAGCTACTGCCTATCATGCCTGGTGAAGGTGAACTACATCTCTTGCTCTAAACACCCAAGGGGGCTGGCAGCCTGGTTCAGCTGAGACTACCTACCTTTCCTTCTTAAAACAGTGATGAGAACTTACACATCTACCAGAGAAACCTACCATGCCAGGCAGCTCAGGCACACGGCACTTCTCTGCACTGCCACCTCCTGCACTTCAAGCAAAATAGTGTCACTGTGCAGTTCTATAGTTGGGGCAATTAACACCATGGAGTGGCAGTCTGCAGGCATGCTAACTAGGCCATCTGGGATGCTGTACATGTGGCTGCAATGCTTTCAGTTTAGAAAGAGATACCAAGGTGAAAAAGGTATTACTGCTGGGGATGGTAAGTTCACTGCATGGGTGCAGTTTCTGCCCACATATGCATAAGCACCCACACAGCCACTAAGAACATGGGTCAGTTCCCATTACCCTTACTCATGTGATAGCCAACACCCTTCCATCCCTACATGGCACCAAGGAGCAGCTCTGACGTGGCACACAACCTGCAGCCCTGGTTATGAGTGTTTTGTATCTGCTCACTCTTTTCTGGATGGTTCTGCTTCCCTCAAAAGATTCTATGAATCTTAATCTTTCTCTTTCCATGTCCTGGTCCCTCTCATTCCAGCCTGGCTGGAGAGCACTCTCTGCTTTGGCTGAGGATGAAGGAGTCACACTTGGAGCTGCATTTGTAGATTCATAGATTCATAGATGTAGGGCCGGAGGGCACCTGAGCAGATCATCAAGTCTGCCCCCCTGCCCTGGGCAGGAATGAATACTAGGCTCATATGACCCCTAGTTAGTTTAAGCTCAAATGACCCCAGCTAGGTAGTTATCAAGCCTCCTTTTAAAGACCTCTAAGGTAGGAGCCAGCACCACTTCCCTTGGAAGCTGGTTCCAGATCCTGGCTGCCCTGACTGTGAAGTAGTGCCTCCTGATGTCTAGCCTGAACCTGCTCTCAGTCAACTTGTGGCTGTTATTCCTTGTTACTCCAGGGAGCACTCGGGAGGACAGGGTCTCACCCATTCCCCTCTGGTCCCCCCTGGTAAGTTTATAGACAGCCACTAGATCCCCTCTCAGCTTTCTCTTGTGAAGGCTGAACAGGTCCAGGTCCCGTAGCCCCTTCTTGTAGGGTCTGCTCTGCTGCCCCTGATCATGCAAGTGGCCCTCCTTTGGACCCTCTCGATGCTGTCCACATCCCTCCTGAAGTGCGGCGCCCAGAACTGGACACAGTACTCCAACTGTGGTCTGACCAGTGTTGCATAGAGGGGGAGGATCACCTCCTTGGACCTGCTCGTGATGCAGCTGTGGATACTTGACAAGGTGCGGTTAGCCTTGCTGACCGCATCCTCACATTGGCGGCCCATGTTTATTTTAGAATCGATAATGACTCCAAGATCTCTTTCTGCCTCTGTGCTTTCAAGAAGGGAATTCCCCAGCCTATAGGTATGCTGCTGGTTCTTCCTGCCCAAGTGCAGTACCCTGCACTTGTCAGTATTGAATCCCATCCTATTCACATTCGCCCACCCCTGTAACCTGTCCAGGTCCAGTTGTATCCTGTCTCTCCCTTCTAGCATGCCCACCTCACCCCAAATCTTGGTGTCATCAGCGAATTTGAACAAGGTGCTTTTCAACCCCTTATCCAAGTCGCTGCTAAAGAAATTGAACAGTATGGGCCTGAGGACCGAGTCCTGGGGGACTCCACTGCCCACCTCCGTCCAGGTCGAATACGACCCATCCACCACCACTCTCTGGGTGTGGCCCCCTATCCAATTTGCGACCCATCTGACTGTGTAGGCATCAGTGCCGCAGTCACCTAGCTTTTTAATGAGAATGGGGTGGGAGACAGCATCAAAGGCCTTCCTGAAGTCCAGGAAGACTACATCCACCACGATACCTGCATCCAACGATTTTGTGACCTGATCATAGAAGGCTATCAGGTTGGTCTGACAGGACCTGCCCTTAATGAACCCATGCTGGTTGCCCTTGAGCATCCTTCCCCCTGCTGGTCCCTCCCAGATGTGTTCCTGGATAATTTTTTCAAAGAGCTTCCCCAGGACCAAAGTAAGACTAGCAGGCCTATAGTTGCCTGGGTCCTCCCTCCTCCCTTTTTTGAAAATGGGGACCACATTGGCCTTCTTCCAGTCTTCTGGCACCTGGCCAGAGCACCATGAGTGCTCGTAAAGCCATGCCAGGGGCCCCGCGATGACCCCTGCCAATTCCCTCAGCACCCTAGGGTGGAGAGCATCTGGACCTGCTGATTTGAATACGTTCAGCCCCTCCAGAAGTTCCCTAACTCAGTCCTCCCTGACCCTAGGCCTGGCAGAGTCACTACTGAGTCTGTCCTGAATCCTGGTTGGGAAGAAGTCCCGGTCCCTGCTCAGAAAAATGGAGGCAAAGTATTTGTTAAAAAAGGTCTGCTTTTTTGTCTGGTGCAACCACCAGATTGCCAAGCGTATCCTGCAGAGGCCCCATGTTGCCTGGTGCCTTCTTTTTACTCCCTATGTATTTATAAAAAGGACTTTTTGTTGTCCTTGATCCTTGTTGCTAGCCCTGGTTCTGTCTCCACCTTAGCCTTCCTAACAGCCTCCCTACCGACTCTTGCTATGGTTGTATAATCCTCTTTGGTGATAGCCCCGCCTTTCACTGGATGTACGCCTCCTTTTTGGCTTTCAGACATTCCTGAATGCCTTTGGTGAACCAAGGGGGCTTTTGAGCACTCTTGCCCCCTTTGACCCGCATTGGGACTGTCACCCCTTGGGCTCGGAGGATCGTCTCCTTAAGAAACGACCACTTGTCTTGGACACCTAGTTCCCCTACTCTCCGGGACTGCAATGCCTTTCCTACCAATCTCCTCAACTCGTTGAAGTCAGTCCTCCTGAAGTCAAGGGCTACTGCCTTGCTGCAGGGCCTTGACACCCTGCGCTGAATAGTGAATTCCAGTAGGCAATGATCGCTATCACCCAGGTGGTCAAGGATCTGGAGTCCCCTCACCAGGTTGTCGCCTCCATTCGAGTCCTCCAAAGAGGACCACTAAGTAGCTGGCCTGGATCAGCAGCTCAGCTTACCTGCTTATGCTTGTGAAAGCTGATTCCCCTCACTACATTGGGACTGGAACAGTGGTTCCTGGCCTGTTCTCTGTGATGCACTTTCAGGGTTTCCATGGAGCCGTGCCAGGTCACAAGGGCACTGGTGCACCTTTTCAGTCCCATAAAAGAAACTAACAATACACAAAGACTTTCCTATTACTTTTACACAAAGCCATCCTGAAGCTGCTGTGGAGATGTTATGCAGTCACCACAACAGGTGGAGGAGATATCCCAGAGCAAAGTGTTGCTCTAAGAAATGGGCCACAAGATGGGGAATGCAGGCATAAACTGAGACTAGCCCAAAAATGTGCAAGATCCTAGGAATAGACTAGAGCTTTGAGCTGTGTCCTGAATTGGCTTAAGGAACTTGGGACCCTCAATCCATGCCTCAGGCTACTTGGGACTGGTGGGACTCTGCATGGGGCAGCCACAGGTATATCCAGATCTGCTCAGGACTTGGTGCAGGAGAAGGAAAAATAGCTAGAACTCTGCAACAGCAGAGTTGTTTCACCTCTTTCCAAATCACACACTTTAATCACATAACGGTCAGGGTGAAGTGGAGTCCCCCAAAGAAGATTCTGTTGTTAGCTATGTGCGAGCTGCTGGGAATCGCTCTTCTGGTTGGGGGAAGTAAGGGTTGTGCAAAGGCTAACACAGGCCGACTGTTTCCAGGACTGCCCAGTAGAACCAGGTGTGGCTGAGGGATGCCTGATGCTTTGGAGGCAGCCTGGCTGCAGACCCTGTGAATCCCAGCCTTGGGGAAACATCTCAGCCCTGAGGCAGGATTTCCTCTGCTGACTGTATAAGGCAGCAGCTGCTATCAGTTCTTCAGGCCCTCATCTTTCCTGTCCCAAGGAGGTGACACTGCAACTTTGTAGAAGCAGGAGAGATACAGGAAGGGTTTCCTGCTGGTGACATCTGTGGGCTGAGAAGCAGTCCCCTGAGGGGAGTTGTGCAGGCACTATTAGGAATGAAGGAATAGCATTCAAAGGCCAGGAACAGAGACTGGTGGCAGCTGGCCGGGCCTGGACTTAGAATGAGTCTGGTGGGACCAGCAGGGCCTGTCCAGGGCAAATGTCAAGGTCCCACAACACTCAGGGGGCAAGGAAAAGTGTTCATCTTCCTCAGAGGCTGGGAGTGAGGTGGCTGTCATCCAAGAAGCTGCCCTGCCCCCCCTCACAAAGCCAGTAAGGGCCCCATCAAGCAGCCCTCTATTCTACATGTTGCTGTCCTCCTATTGCACTCAGGGAGAATCTGCCCCCACCTCGTGGAAGAAATCAAACTTCGCGTTGCGGTTGTATTAGAATTGGCAGAGCCATCTAGGTTTATTTAAAACTATACAAGTGATCACAGGGAGAGCTCTTAAAGGAACTCTGACCTCTACAAGTTTACAAGCATATTTATACTTTAGACAGCGAAAAAAAGATGCAGGGTTCAGACAAAGCAACCTTGAGAGAAACAGAAAGATGTTGATCATTTGTTTGTCACACGTAAGCAGTTTACTTATTTAAAAAAAAACACTATGTTTTGGGAACAGTTATCAGTTTCTAGTTTGGCAGAAAGGAGGTTAACATCTGCACACAGACAAAACAAGGCATGAAGGTTTTTTCCTTATCTTAGAACATTTTGAAACACATAGCATCAGCATCAGCATCTTCTTCTCTTCTCTTTCTCTCTCTTTGTCTCTCCTCCTAGTCAAGTAAGAGGCCTGGTTAAACATACTTCCACAATCTGGCCCATGCAGACAGGGCCAGATTATGACATGCTGGGGCCCTAAAATATGTCAAGCTTAAGAGGCTCCATAGCATTACCAAAAAAAAGTGTATAATTCTAACTGAAAGGACAATGAAAATAGAAATATTAAAGCTTTATATTTGCAAATATACATAGGTGAAGGTGCAATGAAAAACAAATAATCTAACTAAAACATATATCTTGCAATAAACCTATCTGCATTATGAAATACTTTCAAGTTAAAATCCTTTATGGTTTCTTAATTAGCATGTATGAACACTTTTAATTTACAGCAACACAAGAGCAATTACACAGATCAGCACTTACTAAATGGAAGCGGCCATACAACCTGTACTGTGTTTTAAACATTTGCTGTTGTGATTTTTGGAGAGCAAGGTCATTGATGTCCTCAAATGATAAGCTATGAAGTTTATCACTTTCTATGCACATAATGTTTAGTGCAGACAGCTTTTCTTGGAGCATTGTTGTTCGCAGTTCATTCTTAATCTTTTTCAGCCGGGAAAATGACCTTTCTCTTGAGCAGTTTGTTACCATTAGACTCAAAAAGAGCCGCAATATTGCTTCTACATTAGGGAAAGCCAACTGAATCAACCAAAACTGAAATTTTTTGGCAAATTTTTTGTACATGACAGCTCTTTTCTTCAAGTTGGTTTCAAGTCCAGAGAAGAGCCATGCGCATGATCAGAAGTCAGGAAACAGACCTTATGATGAGAGGCTGAGAGCTATGGGACTCTTCAGCCTGGAAAAGCTCAGGTTTAGGAGTGATCTGGTGACTGCCTATAGGTTTATCAGGGGTGCTTACCGGGATCTGGGGAAACGTCTGTTCACCAGAGCACCCCAAGGGATGACAAGGTCAAACAGTCACAAACTCCTCCATGACCGTTTCAGGCTGGACATAAGGAAGAACTTTACTGTCCGAGTCCCCAAGGTTTGGAATAGACTGCTGCCAGAGGTGGTTCAAGCACCTACTTTGAATGCCTTCAAGAGACATTTGGATGTTTATCTTGCTGGGATCCTATGACCCCTGCTGACTTCCTGCCCCTGGGGCAGGGGGCTGGACTTGATGATCTTCTGAGGTCCCTTCCAGCCCTAATGTCTATGAAATCTATTCCCCCCTTTTGGGCCTTTTTGGCCCAACATATTACATATTTATAGCCACGAGCCTTTTAACTTTTAATTCTTCTGTCTCTTTACCTTCCATTAGTTCAACATACATATTATACACTTCATTTCTTTGCACAGAGGTTAACAAGCTATTTTGCATTTGCCTAGTGGCACAACTTAAGCAGCATCATATTAGCATAGGTATTAAGTATATTCTACAAAAATAACAAACAATATTAACAGACTATGAATAACTGTAGAGCCCAAGGAACTAAAAATGGAGCAGGATGAGAAGAGGGAGGAAGACGCTGGGAAAAGGTCTGATTTGACCAAAATCTTTGGCACTCACTGTAGTTGTGCTGTGGGTTATACATATCACAAAAGTTGGTCCACTTAAGGGATAAAGCAATCATGGGCACCCCTATCATTGTACTAGGAGGCAAGTGGGAACATAGCCAACATTTGGAAACATTTAAATTCTTTGCTTATTGATAAGACAGTTGAAAAAAAAGCATTTTGGTGAGCATACCAGTGTGGGAGTGATCTTTTTGACTTAGTTTGAAGTCTAGTCTGATTTACAAAGTTTCTTTTAGCTGGTGAGTCTTTAAGTTCATATAAGATGATACAAAAGGAAAGACTGAGAAGTACTCAAGTCACAACTAACCAACCCCACCTCAGGAACCAGGAACTAGGCAGAGGCCTTTTTCCTTTCCCGAAGGGCATAGTGGTGTCATTGGGGTACATTTTCTTCATTCTGTAGTGGCAAATCCTCTTTGCCAGTAGGCGCTTGGCTCACTACTGGTCTTAAGCTCGCCTGTTGGCAGGCGCTAGGCTCACTACCAGTTTGTGGAGGCTGATTACAAGGTTGATATGGAGGAGAGTCTAAGTCTAACAGGGCTGATGTTTTCTTAGTGTGTGAAGCATGGATCCACGGTTGGAGTCCTTGACACTTTATTGCAGTGTTGGTTGTCAGGAGTACCTGGAATGGGCCTTTCCAGCGGGGTTCCAGCGATGACTTCCGTTGATGGACTTTTACATGAACCCAGTCACCAGACCGGATGGAATGGCATGGCTCATCTGGTTCCTTGGGGAGAGTTGCTTGTACCTGTGAATGAAAAGCCTTGACACACTTCATTAGTGCCGTACAGTAGTCTAGAATAGTATCATCAAGTAAATGTATATCACAGAAGTGGGAGGCAACAGGTGGTGAGGCAGGGAGCCTCATGGGTCTTCCCACAAGCTAGAAACAATGGCCACAAGCTAGAAACAATGGCCACAAGCTAGCAGAGAGCAGATTTAGACTGGACATTAGGAAGAACTTCTTCACAGTTCGAGTGGCCAAGGTCTGGAACGGGCTCCCAAGGGAGGTGGTGCTCTCCCCTACCCTGGGGGTCTTCAAGAGGAGGTTAGACGAGTATCTAGCTGGGGTCATCTAGACCCAGCACTCTTTCCTGCCTATGCAGGGGGTCGGACTTGATGATCTATTGAGGTCCCTTCCGACCCTAACGTCTATGAAACCCATTGGGATTTCATGTGAGCTAAGTCCGGTCTTTCGATTGACAGTAGATCTCATACTCATAAGGGCTATGGGAAGTGCATCTGGCCATTTCAAGTGAGTTTCAGCACAAATTTTGGCCAGTTTATTTTTTAAAATGCCACTCTGGCGTTCTACTTGGCCTGAGGCCTGTGGATGGTACGGTGTCACAGAGCACGGAGGTACCCTGCTCCCAAAGAGGGGGAAAACTGCTAGGGAGGAAGCCCTAGCAGGAAATAAGGAGCCCAGCTGTGGGTTGCCGGGGCAACCAGGGAAGGTCAGCTGACCAGAAGGGGCAGGGCCTGGCTCCCTTATAAACCCTAGGGGCTGGGGCTACAGGCAGTTCCCTGCCAGCTGCCAAAGAGGAAGGAGCTCTCTGCCCTGGGAGAGAGGGGAAACCTGATGCAGGGGCTGCATCTGAGAGTTAAAGGGTCACTGGTAGGACCGGATGTTGTTTGGGCCGGTTGACTTCTGTTTTTGTTATAGCCGAAGGGCTTGTGTTTATGTTGTTGTTTGTGACCGGTGGTTTGGGAGAGGCTATTAGGGGTTGGAGGAGGCCTCATAGGGAACTCACAGAGGAGTGTGAGGACCCCAGTGCCAGTGAGGGTGCAGCGTTCGGGGTGCACAGACCCCAGCCCTAGAGAAGGGCAGTTGAGAATCCCCAGAGAGGGGGCATTACTGAGAGGCCCCAGTGAGGGCCTGGTGAGCCCCAGAGAGGGGGCGGCCTTATTGAGAAGCCCAGTGCGGGCATGTTGAGCCCAGAGAGGGCGGCTTGACAGAGAAGGCCCCGAGAGAGGGTGGCCTGACAGAGAAGACCCAGAGAGGGGGCAGCAGCATTGAGGAGCGCCCTGAGAGGGGGCAAAAGCCCCAGAGAAGGGGGAAGTTACTGAGAAGCCCCAGTGCAGGCGTGGTGAGCCCCGGAGAGGGGGTGGCACTACCGGGGAGCCCCAGAGAGGGGGCAGTTGCCAAGAAGCCCCAGAGGAGGGGGCATTATTGGGGGAGCCCCAGAGAGAGGGTGGCGTAACTGAGGAGGCTCAGAGAGGACAAAAAGGGCATAATTAGGAACATCTGTTCCATCGGCGAGGTGTGGACTGCGGTGTAGGGAAGGAAACGGAGCCGCAGATAGCGCCCCCTGGCAGCGGGGCAGTACAAGGGCAGCCTCCCGCTAATTAACACCAATTAATTAATTAACAACAAGGCATGGCAGGCGAGTAGGCGGGCGGCTGCCCCCAGGAACAGGTGTGCAGGCCACGTTTAGGTCGGCCCAGATCATGTACCTGTCACATACGGGCAATTAAAGTTCTGCTGGATTTGCAAGACTTTGCAGACTTCTTTCATTATCTGCCCAGTAAAATGAGTTCCTCTATCGGAGTTTATGGATAAAGGAATACCAAACCTTGGAGTAAAGTCTCTGAGTAACTTTTTGCTCACAGTGATGGTATCAGCTTTTGCACGTGGGTAGGCTTCTACCCATCCAGAGAACATACATACAATAACAAGAACATATTCATAAGAACAACATTTCCGCATTTGAATGAAATCTATTTGTAAATTTACAAATGGCCCCCAAGGTGGGGGATGTGCTGCCTTTTTTGTTTTTACAGGTTTTCCCACATTATGGGCTTGACAAATAGGGCAGGTATAGCAGTATTGTTGAACTACAGATGAAAAAGTTGGAGCAAACTAATCAAGCTTAACAGCTTCTATCATCCCCTCTTTGCTCATGTGTGTTATGCCGTGGTGTATGCGAGCAAGGTAGGGAAGAAGGACTGTTGGGGCAACCAGGCGGCCATCTGGGGAGCGCCACAAATGGTCAGGGTGTAACAAACACCCAGCCAGTCTCCACGTATATTTTTCTGGTTCTGGAGCCTGATCTTGGAGGAGGACAACATCATGAAGACTTGCCAATGGAGATTGGTTAGTTGAAATAGACAAAAACACAGGTGTAGCCTGAGGAGTGGAAATAGCCACAGCTTTGGCAGTGGAGTCTGCCAGAGCATTTGTACATGTAACATTATTATAAGGTTTCTGGTGAGCTTGGCATTTAATAATAGCAACAGCAGAAGGTAACTGTAAAGCATTTAACAAGGCATTTACATATGAACCATTACTAATTTTGGCACCTCCTGAAGTGGGGAAGCCTCTTTGCTTCCAAAGTTGACCATAATCATGTACAATACCAAAGGCATAGCGAGAATCAGTGTAAATATTAACAGAGGTACCAGAGGCTAGGGTGCAAGCCTTGGTAAGGGCCACAAGCTCAGCAACTTGAGCTGAATACACATTGGGCAAGCGATGGCTTTCTATAACATCATATTGGGAATATACTGCATATCCTGCAACAAGAGAACTTTTTGAGTTTCTTTGACATGACCCATCAACATAAAATACTAGATTTGGGTTTTGCAAGGGAGTGTCCTTTAGATCAGTGCGGGGCATTGTTAGGTGGGCAGTAACAACAATACAATCGTGGGGTTCACCATCTGAAGAAGTAGGCAACAGGGAGGCAGGGTTTAAAACAGAGCAACTAGTTAAAGTAATATTTCCAGCAGAAAGAAGCAAAATTTCATACTTAGTCAATCTAGCATTTGAAAGGTGTTGAGTTTTAGTAAAAGGGCTGCTACAGCATGTGGGACAGCAACAGTAAGGGGAGAACCTAATACAAGGGTACAGGACAGTTCAACAGTAATAGCAGCTGCAGCTACAGCATGAAGACATGGAGGAAGTCCGGCTGCAACTGAGTCGAGCAGAGCTATAATAAACAATGGGACTGTGCTTGTCTCCATGTGCACAGCAAGTGCAAATCCTTCTTTTTCATGACAAAAAAGAATAAATGGTTTAGTATAATCAGGAAGGCCTAGGGCAGGAGCTTGCGACAGAGCTTGTTTAATGGAGGCAAAAGCAGCTTCGGCTTCTGAAGTCCAGGGCAAAGACTCAGGGGTATTAACAAGAGTCAGGTTTTGCAGTGGCTTGACTATAGAGGCGTAGCTGAGTATCCACTGGCGGCAGTAGCCAGCCATGCCTAGGAAAGTACGCATTTGGGACACAGTAGTGTCATAGCCCACTCCTCCATGTGCACCTCCCCTTTCAGGCAGGGATTTCAGTGGTGTCCAACACTGCAGTCCACAAGTACTGTGCATGTACCCAAAAGCCTCCTCCTCCTCCTTGCTTCTATTCACCCCCTCTCCACTCTCTATCTTGTAACGGCAGCTTCACCAAGTCTTCCTCCTTTGGCACACCTGCTCCCTCAGGAGGGGCACTGAGGATGCCTGGGGCAGTGACAACTGATGCCTCATCCACAGATGAGTTCACTGGTGCCAGCAGCCCCAGCTATGTCCCCAAGGCAGTGTCCAAGCATCAATGCTGCCCAAGCCTTCCTTATTTCCCCCTGTTCAAGGACAGAGCTTTCTATGCTGCCTGGGGTGGGGTGGGGATATGGGGCCTCTTTCCCCCTGGCAAGGAGATCAGACCTGTGCCTGGCTGAGGCTCTCAATGGCCTGGTGGCCCATTGTCCAAGTCAGCAATACTGGTCTCAGCTAAGAGACCAAGGACTGAATTGACCATAAAGCCCAGTGTCCTTGCTCACCCTATAGAGAGGTCTCTGCAGAAGAGGTGTGGGTACATCAGCAAGAGATACGAGAGCCCACCCTGCTGTGCTCCATGGGGGGAGGGTTCCAGGCTGTGGGAGTTTCTCACTACTGCTAGAGCCATATTAATTAGAGCACCCAGGATCCATCACCAGCCATTCTCAGTGAACAGCTCCATGGAGACTTTGAGGTAGACACCAATCTCCATGCAGACATGGATCAGGCCCATCTCTTCCAGCAGGGAGCCTGGCACAGCTGGCAGGGGCTGACCAGGTGATGGAAATGCTTGATGGAAGCATTCAGCTCTGCAGCCAGCTGGAAAGTGGTGCAATGAAGTGTGCATCGTGGGCTGACATTGCTGGAGCTGGTCACAGCAGCACTGGAGGCTGGCAGCACAGGCTGGTTATCCAGAGCTGCCCTGACCATCCCTGCCTGGAAGAAAGGCCCATCTGTCTGCTGAGCTGATTTGCAGGATTTTTTTCTTTTTTGTTTGTAATACTTCCAGGAGGAGCTGAGTCAGTTTTTTTTTTTCCACTGGGAACAGAAGACAAGGCCCTGTCTGAGGTCCTTTAGGCACATGTGTGTCTCCATATATACAAATATGTGCACACATACATATACAGCTGTATGTGTGCATATGCACAAACACGTATGTGTGTGTACGTCTACATGACTATGTGCCTGCAGCTGCATGCAGTTTGAATCTTTGCATGTATATGTGCATGTGGGTGTGGAAAGGGCTTCGTATGTACCAAGTTCCATGTGTTTATGCATCTATGTATAAGTGTCTTGTGAAGCACGTGTGTTACTTCGTGTATACATGTATGTAAGGCCTTGTGTGAAGGGAGGAGGTGTGTGTGTGTGAAAGAGAAAGCAACTCCTGGCAGATACAAGGAGGTTTCTGGGTGACCCTGGTCTGAGGATCCCCTGAGCCAGCCTCCTCCCCTGGATAGACAGATTGCCCCTGTCTCCCCCAGCTGGAATTTTTCAGGACTTCTGCTCTGCTCCTCTACAACTCGGCAGTCATTTTGCCCATGGCACAGCAGAGACAGGACAAGGTTGCCTTAACACCACTCTATCCTGGCCTGGGCTGAATGTGGGGTATCTCCCTGCTCACCTCACTCAGAACCACGGCATTGCACGGCTTGGTTAATCTGCACATGGTGTGTGCATACAGCCAACTCACTCTGTGACCCTGTAAGGCAAAGTGCTTCTCATGCCTCAGTTTTTCCAGCTGCCTTATGAGATGAGGGGACTGAATGAGGGGACCAGCATGAGTAGAGCTGAAGAACAGCAAAGCATCAGGGTGGCAGCCATGCAGTGCCTGTGCAGCAGAAGGAGCTGTTAATAGTACTTAACTTGGGCCCAGAAAGCTGAGTGCCTGGGCCTGCTGAGCACATGTGGCTGGCAGGAAAGAGTTCATTCTCATCTCTCCGGGGGGGGGGGGAACATGTGATAAGGAGCTGGGGCAATCCAGAGTCAAGGGGCAGAGGGGAGGTGATTGGGGAACAGTGAGAGCTGGGTGGATGTGGTGGATTCTGCCCATGGGGAGATAGAAATCTGGTTTGGATCCTGGGGGCTCAGACCCACTGGTTTTGCTGAATGCCCTTCCATTAGCCCTGCAGCTTATTCCCTGCTCCTTGTGCTGAGCCTCTGGGCAGCTAAATGTTACTCCCCATATGCTGGCAGGACACAGGGAGCCAAGAGCAGCTGGCTTGATTATTTTCTTTCTTTTATGGCCAAACAGCATCAGAGTGGCCTGCCTGGAGCCTGGGAGACTCCACAGAGTGGCTCTGGCCAAGCCACACATAGCTGGGCTGGCAGGACAGGCTGGGGGGCGATATGGCAGGCTGTGAGGGATACTTCCAGCCTCCTACTATGGGCCTCCCATGGGAGGGGTAGGTGGAGGGTAGGAATTGCTGCTCCTCCAGCCTGGGGCCCTGAGTCCAGGGAGTCCAGGTGGGTGAATGCAGGTTAGACTCTCCAAGAAGCTGGATAGGGGAGGAGCCCTGGAGCATTGTGGTGGAACAGGGGAGCCCATACACAGGGGCAGCCTCTCACACTGGGGCTAAGAGGGCTTGTGGCCCAGCTGCTGGCCCCAACAGGCAGGGTGTGAGGTTGGCAGAAGCTGCAGGGCAGTTGGAGTAGTCAGTGCAAGGGCTCTAGGGCAGTGATGCTCAACCCCAGGATCAGGCCTGCACCCCTGGATACAGACTACGCTGCTTCTGCCCAGTTCCACCTGTCGGGATTGGGGCCCCAGGACCCCACCCTGCCTCTGCCCATTCCTGCATGCTGGGATCAAGCCCCCAGGACCCTGAGCTGCCCCCACCTTGCCCCCTATGCAGGGATTGGGGCCCCCTGTCACACAACCTTTTATGATAATTTTAACACCTTTCAGTCCCATAGGGTAACAGCTATAGGGCAACATTGTGAATGGCCCTGAGGCCAACAGATTAACATAAGAGTAGGTATAAAAAACATGCATCGGGTAACCAGCAGGAAGGAGGGAACAGAACGGTCATTTCTGTGCCACGCCTGGACCCCAGACTCCCGGTGTGAGGTGAGGATCAAGGGACCTTCCCCGGTAATCCCTCTGACAGCGTTGATCATCAGGGACGCCTGACTTTGCTGGAATCACTTGGCGTGCACCTGGCATTGAGGGACTTTCGATAAGTTGCCAACCCATGTCTGTCTATCTGCTGTTTTGAACAGCCCAGTGTGGCTAATAACCTCGCAGTGCCCAGTTGGCTTGTGACTTATCTATCTATCTATCTATCTATCTATCTATCTATCTATCTATCTATCTATCTGTTATTATCTGTTGTGATTATTTACTATTAGCTCTTTTATACTGCCTTATCTGCTTATCGCATTTATCTTTCTGTTAACTGTTATGTGTAACCTATAATAAATTTGCCTTTATTCCACTCCCAACTTTGCCTCCTCGATCCAAAACTAAATCAAACAGCCCAGTTGGCCTGTGATAAAATTGATACACTCACAGTGCCCAGCTGGCCTGTGACAGCTGAGTGTGTCCCCATGTTTGCAGTGTGGGGTGGATGGCTTCTCTGCCAGGGCCTCCCTCTGGGAGCACCATTCCAGTGTTACTCAGCTCCACACAGCACTGCCCATGCTCCTGCCCAGGAAGCAGCCGGAGGGCGTGCTCTGCTTTTACTGCTAGCCAGACTGAGGATGTTATCACCAGTTCCTCTTGGCAACAGACAGGGCTAGGGGAAGTCCTCTCCAGCAAATCCCCCAATGCTGTGGCTTAGCTCTGAGGGTGCTGCTTCTCACTGCACCAGCAGCGCTTTTATCCAAGCCCTTCCAACACAATGGAAAGCCATCATGTGTGCTGGGTGTGATATCCTGCTCCCCACCTCCCTTGCACTTATGGATGTGAGATCTGGCCTCCTTACAAGCAGTCCTGCCATAACCAGACAAAATGACAAGAGCAAAGTCTTGTAGCAGACTTGTTACAGGACTTGAATCCAGATCTTCTAAGATTTCTGCCTCCATTACGAGACCAGTCTTCGTCTGGATCCTAAGAGCACAGGAAAATCCTTTGACATGGGAACCGTGTAGCAGAGCCAGGACTAAACTCAGAATGAGCAAGAGTGAATTATTCAGGGTATAGTGTGCAGACTTGGAAGCCTCTTTGATTTCTGACATAAGCAATGAAAGAGATGCCAGCGCTGACACATCATTGCTGGACAGTGGAGTTCCCACCTCTCTGAGACGGAGTTCCAAGGTCTCCACAAGCTCAGCTCTGCAGCAATGGTGCTTAGGTCATCATGGTTTTGAGGTTTTATCACAAGAACAGGCAAAGCTCTGTGAGTTTTGTTTAAATGAAAGCAGAGGGCCTGTAGAGCAAGAGAGCACTCTGAGAGAGGTGCTGGCCTGCTCGATTATTGTGTACCAAACTAAACCCAAGACCTACACCCACAGATCAAGCAGCCCCTTCCTAACAAGGGTCAGTTTTTTGACATATTTCATAGAAGAAAGTAGCCTGTCCAGACTCTCATGATGCATGTCAAGCCTAGGCAGTAAAGCAGAAGGTTATACTGGGTTCTATGGGCTTAATTAACTGCTCGCCAAGTACCCGAGTGATCTGCTGTACAGGAGTTGATGCTCCTTACCCAGATCCCTCTAGGGAGAGGCAAGTGCAGAGTTTTAGACAGTTTACATGACTTGCCTAGGATCATGCAAATAGCAGAAGACTGCTTAGAGTATAAGCAAATCAATAAGTTCCTGGTATCTAGGTTGTACCCATATTGGTCTAGAGGAAAAAGCAAAAAAATTCTTTAATTGCAAGCTTTTGAGCACAAACACCCTTCATCAGGAATTAGAGGAGTCTAAAAGTTCTCCTGGGTAGAAATGAAAGTTCATATTTCATAAGATTTCACAGAGGAGTCAATAGATGGAAAAACCCTCTGGGCAGCAGTTCTTAGCTGGTAAGGAGTCTCAGCTCTCCTTTGAGAGTTTGTGCCCAAAAGCTTGTAATTAAAGAATTTTTTTCCCAAAAATCTTGTTGGTGTAATAAAAGATATCACCTTTGTCCACGA
This sequence comes from Alligator mississippiensis, assembly GCF_030867095.1. Lineage (NCBI taxonomy): Eukaryota > Metazoa > Chordata > Crocodylia > Alligatoridae > Alligator > Alligator mississippiensis. Next base: position 43,762,649 of record NC_081835.1, read on the forward strand.
GCCCTGATTGCTTTTTCTTCTAGACCCATACAGCTAGAACCTGGATGCCTGACACATGGAAGATATCAAATTTTAGCCAATTTTTTTTACTGAAATCTCATTTTCTCAAGCAGGAAACAACTTTGACCACCTGAAACCTGAGATCCTGCCTTTGTCTAAGGTAATTTGCATCATCACAACCTCACAAGAGAACTGAGATTCCTTACCAACTAAGAACTGCTGCCCAGAGGGTTTTTCTGTCTATCGAGTCCTCTGTGAAATCCTATGAAATATGAACTTCCATTTCTACTGAGAACTTTTACAATCTTTTCCCTAATGCCTGATGAAGGGTGTTTGTGCACGAAAGCTTTCAAATAAAGAACTTCTTTGCAAAAATCTTGTTGGTCTAATAAAAGATATCACCTCTGCCCACAAGCCCTGATTGCCAATAAGTTCCTGTGAGATAATAAGCCAGGGTGTGAATTTAGTGTGTCAGATACCAGATGGTAAATGTCAAGTTGCTTAGCTGTCACAGAAGTTTGGTGGGACAGTCAGGAATTAAACTGAGACACCTGCCTCAGGGTCCCTGTCAAGAAGTCCCTGAAAAACCTCTAGTGGTCTCACTGCATCCACTCCCTCCTCTCTACCCTCCTCTCCATACACCACCTCAGCCTTCTGCATTCCCCCAGTTTCAGCCAGACCAGGCTTAGTGATGCAGCAGACTCCCTTTGTTGATTTGTTCCCCTAAAAGTATCCCATTAGCAGCAAAGTGCAACACAGCTGGAGAGATTCCTGAGAAAGCAGGCAGCCAGTGAATCACCCTGATGTGCAAGATTGCTGAGCAGAGGGAACAGCTGCTCATAAGCAGGTCCTTGCCAGGGCGGAGGTGTAGGGTGAGGAGGGAGCAGTGCTGGACAACATGCATGTCCGAATGAGGCACACAGCCAGTGTTGCTGAAAGGCTGTAACCTGTGTCTCCTCCTTCCTCTGAATTTCCACAAAGAAGCATAGAACCTGGAGACTGGGGGAGAGGGGCAGGATCGTGACCCTACGTGTCTTTTCCACTGCTGCATTTCAGGATGGCTTCTCCACCCAAAAGGACTGCACAGAAGAAAGGGGCATTCAGCCACCAGGCTGTATACCAAGCCCACCCCCTCCTCCTTCCTTTGGCTGCTATTTCAGGAATAAGTACAGGAAGAGTTCTCACACACAGCCAGGCTTTCCCCTCTGGAGGTATAGTAGTGCCTCACAGCTTGCCTCTGGGACAGCACATCCTTCTAGAGCAGTGGTTTTCAAACTGGTCCATGGACCTCTGAGTCTGCAGACTATGTCTAAGGGGTCCATGAAAGATGACTACGATCAATCAAAAGTACATGACTACCCACATTCACAACTCAAAGGGGTCCACAACTCCATTCACATTTTTTTAGGGATCAGCAAATGAAAAAATGTTGAAAACAACTGCTCTAAAGTCTAGCAAGGTTCTCCGGTGCCATGGTGAAGACAGTGGCATTACCAATAAACCAGTGAGATTAGACAGGTGACGAGCAACTTTTCTGAGCTTTAGCAATCCTTGGGAATTTGCTAATCCTCTGAGCAGAATGCCACAGGTAATGCTATCCCCAGAGGCCTACTCTTCAATGACTGAATGAAGTCCTCTAGTTCTAAAGTAAGAGCCAGTGCTGCCTGGGCTACTGTGCGAAGACTCTGTTAAACTCGTACCAATGCAAAGCCATTTGCCTAGGAACAAATAGAGGAGGCCCTATCCCTTTACTGTCCAGGGTGAAAGTCAATCAAACTCACAGCCCCTTCTGGATTCCATACAGAAAAAGCCTAGCAGCTCAAAGAAGTCCCAGCACTATAATGGTGCCAGGCACCACAGGTTAGTTTAAACAGGGGACCTACTGCCCTTCCTGGTTCATCAGGTGATGCGCACAGACAAATGTTCCCCAACTGATCAATCAGGCTGGGCAGGGCTGATTCCCAGAGCTCTCGCTAGCTCCTGCCCCTCTTGAAGTAACAGGGATGGGGCCTCTGTCCCTTCCTGCAATATCCAGCCCAGAACAGGAGAGGTGACCTCACCACTGCCCTCCCAGGCCTTGGGCAGCAGGAGGGATGGAGATGAGCTGGGTGCAGGACTGATAGAACAGTTAATGTGGGGGTTTGAGGCAAAGTTAATCAATGCCTCACACACCCTCATCAAGATAAAGCAGCCATGTACATCAACAGAAGTAGAAACCCTAGCCAGCACAGGGATTTCTGAATATTTCAGGGGCTTTCAAATTGACAATTGTAGGTAAAAGCTGACCATGGAATATAAATTACTCTTCTAGGCTCAAAACCCCCAGAAGCATTACCCCCAGGGATACAGCATTTTCTAACTAACTCACAAGGTCTTTGTTTTCAGTTCTTCACATGCCTGGAAATATACTTATCACAACCAATACACTCTCCAGGGCCCCAGACCCAGCTACACCACATCTACAGAGTAGCAAGAGAAACTGCTCAGACATGGTTTCATAGGTGTGGAACTCACTTTTTTAGCAAATGCAAAACTGAAAGAAAAGCAAAAGGCAGATGAAATACTAAACCACGCAAAGAAGACTCACTGCAAAGAGGACTGAGCACAAGTCTTAGAAACGTCATTAGGCTGAAGTTGGTTCCTTATTCCCAGTACCTTCTTCCTGGTTCTTTATTCCCAGTTCCTGGTTCCTTTTTCAAAGCTAATCTAGACCCAATAAAAACTTGTTATTAATTAATTCCACATCCTAAAGAAAGATAATTTCATTAGCTATGCATATGTACTAATTAATATGTAAAATATTCCACATCTAGTACAGAGCCCTAAATAAAGGTCAGATTGGGATGGGATTATGGGGCAAAATACTTCTTGGGCCACCCCAGATTTCGTGGCAATGCCACTAGGGATCTGTCCCAAAGAACCCTGACCACAGTCCCGCCTGGCCCACAGCACAGTTTGGCTGTGCCAGGCTGCCAGCTAACAGCCCCCCATTCTCCCAGTCATGCAGAGGTATTCTGATGGGTAAACAGATTTTCTAGCCATAATCCCAACCCAAAAGCCAGTTCCTTATTTCGGTGCATGTATTTAGCACAGTGTCTGGGGGGGGGTGTTATTTGGCAGCCTGGCACAGCCAACCCACACTTTGGGTCAAGCAAGTCTCTGGTCAGAGATGTCCAGGAGTGTCCCCCGGTGCCACAGAGATGCTTCCTGGGGTGGCCCAAGAAGGATTTCTGGGTATAATCCCAGTCCAAAATCCAGTTCCTTATTTGGGTCCAGATACTTAGCACAGTGTCTGGGGGCAGCCTGGCACAGCTAAATCGTTTTGGGCCGGGGAAGTCTCTCATTAGAGATGTCCTGGAGAGTCCCCCGGTGGCACAGAGATATGGTCTGGGGTGGTCTAGGAAGTATTTCTGGGTATAATCCCTGCCCAAAATCTAATTCCTTATTCAGGTCCATTAATCTAGCACAGTGGCCGGGGTGCTGTCTTTGGCACCCTGGCGCAGCTAAATCGTGTTTTGGGCCAAGCAAGTCTCTGGTCACAGCTGTCCAGGAGAGACTCCCAGTGCCACAGAGGTGCAGTTTGGGATGGCCCAAGGAGGATTTCTGGGTATAATCCCAGCCCCTAATCCAATTCCTTATTTCGTTCCATATACTTAGCACAGTGACTGGGGTACTGTTAGTTGGCACCCTGGCACGGCCAAACTGCGTTTTAGGTTGGGCAAATCTCTGGTCAGAGATGTCCAGAAGTGTCCCCTGGTGGCACAGAGACATGGTCTGAGGTGGCCCAAGAAGGATTTCTTGGTATAATCTCAGTCCAAAATCCAGTTCTTTATTCAGTTCCATGTATTTAGCACAGCGGCTGGGGTGCTGTCTGTTGTCAACCTGGCACGGCCAAACCGCAGTTTAGGCCAGGTAAGTCTCTGGTCACAAATGTCCAGGACAGTCCCCCGGTGGCACAGAGGTATTCTGATGGGTGGCCCAAGGAGAATTTCTAGCCATAATCCCACCCTGAAAACTAGCTCCTTATTCAAACCATTATACTTAGTATAGTGGGTATGGGGGCTGTTAGCTGGCAGCCTGGCACAGCCAAACTGTGCTGTGGGCCAGGCGGGACTGTGGTCAGGGTTCTTTGGGACAGTTCCCTAGTGGCATTGCCATGAAATCTGGGGTGGCCCAGGAAGTATTTTGCCCCATAATCCCATCCTAATCTGACCTTCATTTAGGGCTCTGTACTTGATGTAGAATATTTTACATATTAATTAGTACATATGCATAGCTAATGAAATTCTCTTTCTTTAGTATGTGGAATTCATTAATAACAAGTTTTTATTGGGTCTAGATTAGCTTTGAAAAAGGAACCGGGAACTGGGAATAAGGAACTGGGAATAAGGAATAGGGAACCGGGAATAAGGAACTGGGAATAAGGAACCAATTTCAGCCTCATAGAAACCTCAGGAAAAGCATTCTGGACAGTTTCTGAGGACCTTACCATAAACTCCAGCCTGTTGCTGAAGGAGTCCAGACAGGTTATTCCTGGAACTGATGCAACAGAAAATCCTTTGTGTTAGGGACACCATGTTTCAGGGGTGTACTTGGTAGCCATGTTGGTCTGAGACAAAAAGACATACAAAAAACTAGAACTCTTAGTTCCAAAATGATACCTTTTATTAGACCAACTGGAAAATGGCAAGAAAATTGTCCTTTTCTTCAAGCTTTCGGGATCAAAGTCCCTTTGTCAGGCTTCGTCAGAGCCTGACAAAGGGACTTTGATCCTGAAAGCTTGCAGAAAAGGACAATTTTCTTGCCATTTTCCAGTTGGTCTAATAAAAGGTATCATTTTGGAACCAAGCGTTCTAGTTTTTTGTATGTCTTAGGGACACCAAGGCTTGGCACAAGGCACACATGATAAGAGTTAAGCAGTCTGTTTGGTGGCCTGGGTTTAGCGTGCAGTTAGAGTTGTGACATTAGCTGGGACTTAAATGTTTGCATGGAAATCATCTCAATGAAAACACTGCTACCACCAGGCACACCAAGCTAATGAGCTGGGACTGACCTTTTCACTGGACTCAACAACTCTTGTTGGGCTGATCTCTCAAGATTCACTGAAGCTACCAGGTTGTTCAACACCACATTCAGTGCAGATATGAAGAGGATCAAACCCAGCTTTGCCCGTTTGGAGATGACAGAGCAGGTCAACTCTGACAATGGCCCTCAGGTGCAGGAAGGCCCTGGAACCCTCACTGCTACTTTGATAGTCCAGCTGCAGGAATCATCAACCCAAACTGGTGCCATCTTGCTGTATCCCCAGCAGATTCCAGTACACCCTCCCCACTACAGTGAGACTGAACCTGTGAACAACACTCCACCTGCCCACAGGGAACGGTCAGCAGGCCCTCCAGCTCCTCTCCCTGCATGGAGATTTCAGCTAGAGGGACATGAACTTCTGCCTACCTGAAGAGTCACATGAAACTCTAAGCCTTCAGAAAAGTCAACAGACTCTTTGGCTGCCTCAGGGATGGAGCTCCAGGCTGATGGTTCCCCCTTGTAGCACTGTTTGTTTTTTGTTTGGGATGTATGAGTTGTTCCCTTTGAATATGAAAGAACATTTTGGTTAAGCATGCTGCTGTAGTGCTAGCTGGGAGTACATAGATCCACTGCTTGGGAAGCACACTGTAAGAGAAGAAGAGTCTTTGAATGCAGGAAATCAAGGCAGTCTGGCATTGACTCCAACCACCTTGCAGCTTGGTTTCTGTAAGGCCCTTCAAGGCTTCCCTGGACCTGGGAACAAAGTGAGTCAAGGCAGCAAACACAGGCTTCCTGCCAGCCCTCAGGTCCTGAATGATGGAATCCGGCCTGCAGTCAGGAAGACACGGCCTTGTGTTCCCAGTCAGATGGCACAGGACATGCAGAGGACAAGGAAAGCCCCAGTCCTCAAACCTGTCAACAGGAAACTATCAGAGTCACCTGCTGAAAGCTCTTTGGCTCTGCACAGGCTGAGCTATAGTTGTCTAACTCTGACATTGCAAAAGCAGTTCCAGGCCTGGCCAGCAAGGCTGAGTCACTGCTGCTTCCAGTAGGACTTTTATCTATGCTGATAGTTCCATCAGCTTCCAGGAACACATCGCTCACATGATGGGCCATTATAGCTGTATCACAATTGTCCCAGCTGGATTTTCAGAGGCACAGAGTCTGGGTGCGTGCATTTGAGGCATCCATTCTCTGACCTGTGCTCTCTTTCAGAGATTCCCCATCACTCCTTGGGGCAGGTGGTGAGTGGGTCATTGAGAGGGCCTAGTGAGTTCAATGGGCCTCTTTACTGGAACATTTCCTTCAGTAGGAATCATCATCATCATTAGAGAAGAGCTGGGGTGGGGGAAAGCCACTCCACAGGGCTCTGATCTGTAGCTTCCAGCTGTCACGTTTACATGCAGAGATGCACACCACAAAGTACAGACCTCCACAGGCCCAGTCCTAGTCAGGCAGTTGTCTTAAGGAGCTCTGCATGTCCACAGCTGGGAGGTGAAGGGCAACCCATGTATTCATGACAGAGGCATTGTGTGAAAAACAAAGATCCAAACACGCAATACTCCTCATGAAAAGAGATAGCGTTTGGTGTGTCAGGGCTTTATGGGTGCCCTTCCAAGCACTGCATGCTGGGTCCTCTAATCCTGGCTGGCTGCCCAGCCATGATCTACTCCCTCATTATATTAGCACAGCTAGTGCATTCCTAGTGCATGCTCCTTGGTCTAGGAAAGGGTGGGTGCCTTGAAAGAAGTGAGCAATAAGACGTGCATAGAAGAGGGGTGCAGCCACAACACTGGGGAGGAGACGATGTTTTCCATCAGGTGCTCCAAGGCTGAGTGGCACACCCTATAGAAAGGAGAGACAAAGCAAGGGGCACGCTATCTCCTGGCCTCCAGCAACATGGAAACTATTACCCACATGAGGAAAGAACAAGTCAGTGCCAGGAGCTTGCTGGGGATTGTTGACACAGGCATAATAACATCATGTGCAGCCAGTGGGAGAGCCCCACCACGGTCCAGAGCTCTGAAGCCCTTTGACAGCACAAGAAGGTCTCTGAGTCCCAGAGAGAAAGCGCTGGGGTGAGCAGGCTAAGGAAGGAAATGAGCTCAAGGCAGCCGTGCTGCCGTCAGAGTGGGGACCTGGCTAACTAAAGAGGACTGCCAAGCAAGAGCACTACCAGGGGACGTGATCCCCAGCAGCAGGAGTGCCCAGCGCTGACTTTTATTGTTCAGAGTTCAGCAGGAATGGAACAATGCCAAAGTGGGGAAAGACGACAGGTCGAACCACTGCTGTATCTGCCGCAGAACTGACTGTCACCCCTTCCCTGCCCACATACAGCCAGGGTCCCATGAAACCCAGATCATCCTGTAGTGAGACCAGACCAAGACCTGGTGTGGGGGGACTCTCAGGTAGCTCCTGGCATTGCTGGATTGGACATTAGGTTGGCACCAGACCTGTTTCCCGCCCCCACTAGTAACCAGGGGGAATATATTCCTTGTTAAGAAAACCAGGGTGGGGTTTCCCACTCCCATTGTGGAGCCTCCTCTCTTATGTTTGGCTTTAGCAAGATCCTGCAGCTATTGAGTATTTAATTGTTCAGCACATACTGGGACGCAGTTCCCTGATATAAGGCAGTAATTGCTTTTTCCACACAGAAGCAGCCATGGCCCCGGGGACCATTACTAGAATCATCAAATTCCATTGTCTCCTGTCCACTCTTTTTCTTAGTGTGCAGGCATTGTTCAGTCTTCAAAGACAAGACTTAGCGGTCATTCTACAATACCATTTTTAAAGGGGGAGCCGTTGCACATAGCAGAAGACAGCTTAAAGTATAAGCAAACCAATCAGTTCCTGTGAGATAATAAGCCAGGGTGTGAATTTAGTGTGTCAGATACCAGATGGCAAATGTGAAGTTGGTTAGCTCTCACAAGAAGGTTAGGCTGCCTTGCATTTAATACCAGTAATAGCATCCACATGGGCAGTTACCACAGAGTAGCTGACACAATATAAATTCACACCCTGTTTCAGCAGTTCTCTATCTTTTTAGACTCAAGACACCCCTTGTTAGGCTTAAGGTACCCCCTCAGAAAATGCCAGCTGTTAGCTTACTCTTGTTTCTTGATAACAGTAAATAAATGGTAATGTTCTGTTAAAAAGAACTCAGAAAGCCCACAGCAGGGCAGAATGGCTTTGACACTATGGATTCCTATTTGAAATCTCTGGGTTTCTTGTGAATCATGTATAGGTATTTGCACACCTAATGTTGCTGTGGCACTCTTGCTGAGAATCACTGCCCTATTTGCCTTGCTGTAACTTGCTGCCATTTCCATACCTGAAATCCCTCTAGCAAGAGTAACTGGTTGGCCCAGAGTAGTTCTCTGGGTACCAGGAATCCTGAATCCAATTGAAATTTCAAGGTGGGACGTAGAAAGAAAAAATATAGCTGGAATTTGGTCTGGGTAGCAGAACTATTGAGCCTATGTTTGCCAGTCCTAATGTAAGAATGAGTAAATTTTAGTGACCAGGACCTTGGAATTAAGTGGCCCTCAGCATGCCCTAACCGCACCAGAGTTTTGGATTAGTCAGCACAGCATCCCAGAAACTCACTGGCATCCTTGGAGCTTTTCTTGTCAGGCTCTTACCAATATGGCCCAGCTGTACAAGCTGACAGTGTCACTGGACAGGACTGGGTGGCTGCAAGTTGCCTCATTTTATAGGGAGTCTCCCCAATGGTTGAGAACAAGCTGTTCTTTGCCAATTCAAAAGTAGCAATGAAGAAAAGAAAATTCAGCTGGCCCCATAAGGAAATAATTGAGGGCAGACATGGCTATTCCATTTAAACAAAACCTTTTGTCTGCTGCTTTCTGGAGGGAAATGAAAAGGAAGCTGCAAAATGCCATCTATTGTCTCTGCTCTGTCCCTGGAGTGCAGAAGAGACTGAAGGAGCCATGAGTGGGTGGCCGGCGGGGAGGCCTGGGCAGTTCATAAAGGCAGCAGTTATTTAGACTGAGCAAGGAGGTAGCTTTCCAGAGAGCTGGTTCCTTCCCTTGACTCTGCCACTGACTCTCTGCATGGCCTGGGGTGATTCATTTCACTGCCATCTGCCTCAGTTCCCCAGCTGTATGACAGCAATGGCAATACTGATCCACTATCAGAAAGTGCTCTGGACTGTATGAATGTGATCTGGCTCTGCTGCAGCCCTGGCAAGGACACCCTTTTCTCCCACACACCCCTGGGCTGAAATAGCAATGCCAGATTCCTGCATCAGCCCCCTCCGGGGTAGAGCAGTGCTAGTGTTAAGAAACATTTTCAGCAATATGCAGTGGTGAGATAAAAAAGCTCGCTCAGGAGCATGCCTCAAGGTCTCAAGGCAGAGCTGCCTGTTTCCCAGCTGCTTGGGAAAATCAGCATTTCCTATGAGACTGAAGTTGGTTCCTTGTTCCTGGTTCCTTTTTCAAAGCTAATCCTTACACAATTCAAGGTTGTTCATAATTAATTACACAAGCTAGAGTTAGGATGCCATAAAAATGTATATTTACTAATAAAAATGTAAAATAATATCATGCATTAAGTACATAGCCCTGAGAAAAGACCTGAGAGTAGGCTGGGATTATGGGGCAAAACCCTTTTCAAGTCACTATAAAAGACACATCTCTAGCATTGAAGAAACCTGAGCAGGGTCACTCCAAAGTACATATCACAACCTCCAGCAGACCCCTAGGAAAAAGCTTAGACATTGTGTTTCCCAGCCCAAAGCTTGGTTTTTACATGCCAGCTTGCCAACTGCCAGCCCCTAAATCCATGTGCTATTTACATTGTAATAAATAAGGAGCTGCTTTAAAACTGGGATTATGGGGCACAACCCACTTTCAAAACATGCATCACCACTACCGAGGGATTCTTCTGAAGAAGCCTGGGCAGGTCCCTGCTTGATTTTCAATACATATCACTATAAGCATGAAACCTACTTGAATGACTGGGGACATCATTGCATTATTTAATTTCTTGGTTCAGGTTTAACCCAAGTTAAAAATTACACTATGGTTTTTCTTCTTTGGTTTTTCTTACTAAACATGCACCAGTCTTCTCAGCAGGGCTGTCCCTAGGGGAGGGCAAATCAGGGCGACTGCCCTGGGACCCGCACTTTGGAGGGCCCTGCACAGCTGGGTGGAGCAGCCACAGCAACTCTGCACCGCCGCCAGCTGCTTCACGTCCAGCCACTCGCTACCCTGCCCCACCACCGCCAGCACCACTGCTGCCAATGGCAGCGGCAATTTTTTCAGGTCTGGGGCACATGGGATTGGAGCAGGGGCAGGGACCCGCTCAGGCTGATTTGCCCTAGGCCCTGAGCCCTGCTTGGGTTGGCTCTACTTCTCAGACAGAAATATAAGCCAATATGAGGATTTTTGGCTAAGCACCTGTCATGTCTTTTCACTATAGATGTGTGAAGTTATTCATCTGGAATTATTTTTTTTCTACTTTGTGACCTTTTACATATTTTGTTATTTATTAAGATAAAATAAAGCATGTTAATTTAAATTGCTTTCCAACAGAAAATACATAAATTTTCTTTTTTTTTGCATCGAAACACTGATTTTTCCAAAATTAACTTATTTATTACTGTATTTACTGAAATCCAAGATAAGGATTTTTCCCCTCATTCAACATGGGGAAAATATGCCTCCTCTTGGATCTGAGTACCAGCACTCTGTCGTACAGGTCAGGGACCAGTCAGAGGATAGGGCAGCAATTTGCATAAGGATCGGTTGGAGATCGAGCAGTAACATTCTCATGACTGGACAAGGGATCAGGAAACTGCATATGTTGGAAGATTGGGAAGCAGCAGGGGTCATGGGCTGGAGCAGCAGCACACAGAGGGAAGCAGGCAGGAGACTGGGCAGCAGCGTGCATTGGGATTGGGAGGCAGCAGATGTTGGGGACTGGGCAGCAGCACATGATGGGGATCAGGTGGCCATGCAGATTGGAAATCAGGTGTGGGGGGCAAGTGAATGGGGGTCCCCTAATGGTTTGTGGATCAGGCAACAGGTAGCAGGACACAGGCATCAAGGGCAAATGGCAAGGGAACAAGGGGCAGGGGTCAAGCTGTCTGTCTTCCCCCCCTTCCACAGTTGAGGACAGTTTTAAGACAACCATCCAATAATTAAATTCTACACATGAAAAATTAAAGCAAATTATAGAATGATAATATAATTTTCCCTGTGTGGAATCTACCTATTTGGGGTGGTTCTCCTACATTCAAAGGCATCAGGTAAATATGGTATTAATTGCAAAAATAAATTATCATTATCAATGCATACTATTCCATCCAATAACATGGATCGTGAGCTTAACACCAAGTTGGTTAGGTGGGTGAGAAACTGGCTGCAGGATAGGACCCAGAGAGTTGTAGTGAATGGATCTGTGTCATCCTGGCGAGAAGTGGGCAGCAGTGTCCTGCAGGGGTCGGTGCTTGGTCCAGTACTTTTCAACATCTTTATCAATGATTTGGATGTCGGGGTGAAGAGCGCACTGGCCAAGTTCGCGGACAACACCAAGTTATGGGGAAGCATGGTCACACTTGAAGATACAGATACTTGAAGAAGGCTGCAGATACAGGTGGACCTAAACAGGCTGGCAAGTTGGGTGGATTGGAAGCTGATGGAAATTCAATGATAAGAAATGTAAAGTGCTCCACCTTGGGACAAGCAACCCCCAACACACCTACAGGCTTGGCAGCACCAAACTGATTAGCAGCACGAAAGAAAAGGACCTGGGGGTAATAATAAACCACAGTATGAATATGAGCTGGCAGTGCGATGCTGTAGCTAGTAGGGCAAATAATACTCTGGCATGCATCAGTCAATGCATCTCCAGCAAAACCAAGGAGATGATGCTTCCGCTCTGCTCAGCACTGTCGTAACCACAGCTGGACTTACTACATCCAGTTCTGGGCACCAAACTTTCACAAGGATGTGGACAAGCTTGAGAGAGTCCAAAGATGAGCCACCCATATGATCACAGTCTTAAAAGGCAAGCCATATGAGGAAAGGCTAAGAGATCCAGGACTCTTTAGCCTGAGGAAAATGAGGCTAAAAGGGGACCTGGTAGCAGTTTACCGCTACACTAGGGCAGTACATGAAGGGCTCAATTAGCAACTGTTCACCAGAGCACCTGAGGGGAAAACCAGGAGTAATGGCCACAAACTCCAGGAAGATCGATTTAGGCTCAACATTAGGGAAAACTTCTTCAGTCAGGGTTGTCCAGACTGTGGAATAAGCTCCCTCCAGAGGTGGTGCAGTCACCTACCCTGGAAATTTTCAAGAGGAAACTAGACAGTCACTTTGCTGGGGTCACAAGACCTCGGTTGTCTTTGCTGCTTGGTGCAGGGGGCTGGACCCAATGATCTTCTGTGGTCCCTTCTGGCCTTACAATCTATGAATCTGTGAAACAGAAAGTAGAAGATAGATGAGAACAGATGAGAACTTAAAATCACAGTATTGGCACTAGTAGTACTAGTAGTAGGCATCTTTCTCATGAAACAATAGAATTATGTGGAGTGAGACATCAGCTCGCTGAAAGAAATACTCACTTGAAAGATAAAGTGAAGCTGGAGTGACCGACACCCAGGAAAAAAGCAACCTACTTAATGGGTACTTTGCATCAGTTTTTCACCAGCCCAAAGGGACCACCCTGCCTAACATGATGCACGACAGCCAGGATGAGAGTGAATTTATACCCAACATCGGTGTAGACCTTGTAGAGGAACACTTTGAGAGGCTGAACACCTTTAAGTCAACTGGTCCTGACAGTTTGCAAACCCAGAGTATTTAAGGAGCTAGCAGACATCATAGCCCAGCCACTGGCAAGGATATTCGAGAACTCATGGCGCTCAGGCAAAGTACCCAAAGGTTGGAAGAAGGCCAGCGTGGTACCTATCTTCAAGAAACGGAGGAAAGTAGATCTGGGGAACTTCAAGCCAATCGGAGTCAGAGAGTGGTAGTCGACAGAAGTGAATCATCAGGGCGCTCTGTGACCAGCGGTGTTTCCCAAGGCTCCGTCCTTGGACCTGTACTCTTTAACGTCTTTATTAACCATGTGGACACTGGTGTCAGAAGCCGACTGGCCACATTCGCCAATGACACCAAACTTTGGGGTAGAGTGTCCACGCCCAAGGATAGGCTGGTAATCCAGGTTGACCTTGATAGGCTTAGAAAGTGGGCGGATAAAAGCCTGATGACATTTAATATGGAAAAATGCATGGTACTCCACCTCAGGAAAAAAACCCTGCATCACGCTTATAGGCTTTGGGTTGGGCAGGGGATTCCCATAATTCTTAAGGAGAGTCTCCAGATGGCAGTGACGTGTGTTTTGGGGTGACCCAAAAAGGATTTTACCTGACAATCCCAGCCCAAATTCAGCTACTTATTTGGGGTTAGGTACAGAAGACATAGGCCTGGGGCCTGCCAGTTGTCAGGTTGGCACTCATAAACCAAGCATTGGGTTGGGCAGAACTCTGCCCAGGCTTCTTCAGGAGAGTCCCCTGATGGCAAAGACATGTGTTTTGAGGTGACCTGAAAAGAATTTCCCCCTATAATCCCATCCCTAACCCAGCTCCTTATTCAGGCCTTGGAGCCTGTCAGTAGGCAGCCTGTCATGCAGAAACCCAAGCTGTGGGTTGGGCAGGACTCTGCCCAGGCTTCTTTAGGAGAGTCCCTCAATGTTGGGTACATGTGCTCTTGGGTGATGCAAAAAGGATTTCCACCCATAATCCCAACCCAAAACAAGCTCCTTATTCAGGGTTTTGTTCAGAGCACACAGGCCTGGGGCCTGTGAGTTGGCAGCCTGGCACTCACAAATCAGATTTTGGGTTGGATAGGACTCTGCCCAAATTGAGCTCCTTATTCAGGGCTAAATATGTAGTACAAAGGCCTGGGGGACTGTGAGTTGGCAACCTGGCACTCCCAAACTGAGCTTCAGGTCAGGCAGAACTCTGCACACACTTCAGGAAAGCCCCATGGTAGAGGTCTGTGTTCTAGGGTGATCTGAAAAGGATTGCCATCTGTAATCCCAGTCCAAACCTAGCTCTTTTTTCAGGTCTGGGAGCCTGTCAGTAGGCAGCCTGGCACACAAAAGCCAAGCTTCCAGTCAGGCAGGAACCCACCCAGGCTTCTTCAGGAGAAGCCCCCCTTGATGCCAGAGAGGTATGTTTTGTGGTGATCCAGACAGGATTTTGCTCCATAATCCCAGCCTAATCTCAGGTTTTTTTTCATGGCTATTATTTTACTTTTTTATTAGTAAATATACATTTTTATGATGTCCTAACTCAATTTGGGCTGGGATTATGGGTGTAAATTCTTTTTGGGTCACCCCAAAACACATGTCTCTGCCATTGGGGGACTCTTCCCAAGAAGTCTGGGCATTTCCAGCCCTAATATCCATGAAATCTATGAAATGATCAGGAGTTGGAGGGACTGATTTAAAAGGCAAGTTGAAGAGCAGGGAGCCCAACTAAACAGCAAGTAAGAGAAGAGATGATAAACTGATAAATGGCCTGCAAGCATCGGAAGGGTGTGAGCACGGCAGAGGCAGAGGAAATGCTTCAGCTTGAGCATGAGGGTGTAACTAGGCACAGACCTAAGGAGAGGAAGACACTGGCGGGATATCAGAGCTGCCTGACAGTGAGATCTGAGCCTGCCACATCCTCTTCTCAAGGACAAGGTGGGAGCCCTGAAGCTGGGGACACACATTGCTTATATTTCAGTAGCACACAGAGGCTCCCTATTGTGCTGGATGCTGTACATACACCAAGTGAGCCAGTGAACACATCCCTGCCCCAAAGAGCTCAGGATCCAGACTGAGGCAACAGAAGGGAGGTGATTTCGCCAAGATCACCCAGCAGGCCAGTGGCAGAGCTGGGAACAGATCCCAGACCTCCTGGGTCCCTATGCAGTACCCTGCCCACTGGCCCTACAATACTTTTTGCTGGAGAGGGTACAGGTTGTCCTGATCTTATTTACTGCCTCCCCTCCTCTTCCTGCTGCCTCCTCCCACCCCCTTTCAGTATGCTTTGCCCTCCTGGGCAGAGGCAGTTGTACTGTTCCTTCACAAACATCACAGAGCTTCCGGTGGGGGGAAGGTGAAAGTACCAGAGCCCTGAAGCGCACGCAGCTGTCCTGGCACTGGAAGGCAGAACAGAACCGCTGCTCCATCGCCCACAGCCGGGGCTGCTTTGTAAACACCAATTTGCCATCTGGTCAATTGCTCCATCCCCACATTCTCCAGTTCTGGATGCAGACTGATTTTCGCTGTCCAGCCATAGGGCACCCACCCTGTCCCTTGGGCAGATGAAGCCACCACCAATTAGAGCTCACTCCTAGATTACAGCTATTCAGATGAGATTTTTCCCTTGCTCAGACTCCCTAGAGACTACCCCACGCCCTAATCAGCTCCTTCCTCTCCTGGGGCTCTTATCTTCCCACTGCAGATCACTTCACTGAGGCAGAGATTGTCCACACCACATCCTCTGCTCCGCTTGGTAGCATTGACAAAGCCCAAGAACAGCTTCCATACCCTATCCCTCCTTGTTGATGGCTGCTACAAGCAGGACAGTCATTGATCAGGAAAGATTTTATGGCACATTAAACAGCTCCCCAGGACAGTCTGGTTTATCTACAAAGGGCACACAACATGCTGGCTGCCTGTTGCTCACTTGAAAGTGCTTGGAGTGGTGGGAAGTGAGGTGCTATTCTAAGTGATAAGGGTACTAAGGAGGAGAAGAGGGAGCAGGAGCTGTGGTAAGAATTTGGCTGGGAACCCAGAGGCTTTCTTGCCATCTCTGCCTTAGTCACTAATTGACCAAGTGACCTTGGATAAGTCTCTTCCCCCAGCCTCATGCCTAAGGCTCCCCTTCTAGACAAAGGACTCTCCTGGGTGGGGGGAGCTGAAGGGTTTGTTAACATATACAGCTGCTGAGCTCTCCAGAGGAAGATTCAGAGTGACAAAGTGCAACTGTGATACTAGATTTCCCTTCCCCCTGCTCCACCCAGTCGCAAGGTGCAATGGCACTCTGGCACAGGGACAGAACATCACATTTATACATTTTTGTGGTGCTAAGGGCCAGGATTTCCAAGGGTACCAACCCCTGTGCCCTTTGCAGACCATCTACATGCAGGATGTAGTCATCTGTAGCGTGGAATGCAGCAGCCACCCTGCAGCAGGGAAAACACACTTGCAAGTGTTAGCCATCCCAGAGGCCGACCACAAATGGCTAGTTCTGCCTCTTGCTGCAAGATGGCACTGCCTGGATCCCCATCTAAGACCTTGGTAGGTGGCATGTCATTTGCCAGACTACCACCAGCAAGGCCTAGATCTTTCATACACTGGAACTGAGGGGATCAGTACTGTGATCAGAGGAGGGCAGAGGTGGCTGGGCTGCAGACTGCCTTGTAGCCCACAGGACATTTCATCTGGTCATGCAAGTGCCAGGGGCTGGACACTGCAGCAACAGAGGTATTGCACAAATATTCCCCCCCCCCCCGGTCTGTTCTGGCTATGTTCCTAATGGGTCACCAACTCACAGCTCACCTGAATCACTGGCTCAGCTGCCATTCAAAGTTTGCATGGCTCACTGCTATGTGACCTAGGCTTGAACATTTCCTCACCCACAGCAGCACCAGCCCCCTGCTTCACTTGTGAGCAACTTCCTCTGAACACAGGCCTCAGCCCATACCATTCCGGTGAGTAACACTTCCTCACGGAGGGAAGTTACATCAGTGCTATAGCTGAGAAATCCAGTGTCCTGTGGGGGAGCCCTGCTGTAAGTCACTAGCTCCAGTTGAGATCCACCTTGGTCCATCAAGTCTGACAATGGAGATGGAAGGGGATTGTGAAACAGTTAACTGACCATACTTGCCAAGACTCTGCCCTTTCACCCCTGGTGAGCACAACCTCAGGGCCTTACCTGTATTACAAGGTCCCATGGACCAAGACAGCTTCAGATTTATATTGCTGTTCTAAACCCAGTAGTGTTCAGCCACTCCAAGTAAGACAAAGGCACCAGTCTGCTCTGAACACCCAAGAAGAGACAGTGCAATATTAGTATGCCCAGCAGACCGGCTCTCAGGCTCTAACTATTAGCTGACACTGCCCCCCATCCACATGGCAGGTGCAAAGGGCAGCCCTTCTCCATGCACGAGGACTGCACAGGCTCTCATGTTGATTCTTGTCAGGATTCCCCAGGATACCTGCTCCAGTTACAGACCAAGAGGCCACTTTCCTAACTGCTCTCAGTCTTTCTGCCAGTTGCCTCTCAGCTCCTCCACATCACGCTGAGTCTGCAGTCAGGGCTCAGCTGAAGGGGATGAGGATGCAGGTCACCTTCTCCCATGGGGGTGCAGAGAAGTAAACTCCACCATTAGCCAAGTCAGCAGCAGGGGCTTACAAAGGTGTCAGCCTAACAGAGATCCTTTTCTAAAGAGAACTGCACTCTGCTTCTGTGGGGCAAGGTGAAAGCTTGGAGACAAGAGTTCTCTTGGCTACAGCAGGCAAACGTTGATGGGTTTAGTTAGCAGGCACTCGTCAAATTTCATCCTTTAAAAGCAAAGTTTTCACCAGAGAGCAAAATACCACAGAAGACAGCAAGAGCAGAACAAATCACTCTTTGTCTGGGATGCAGGCAGACCCCAGGGCTTGCTCCTCTGCAGTCTAGAAACCCAGCTGATGAGGTAAATTGCAGCCAGGGTCTTGAAACCACTAGGGGAGGATGCAAAGGACACACAGGTCTAGAGCAACAGGAGAGCACCCCCTTGCGGGCAGTGGCGGTAATGGATGCTTTTAGCACACGGGTGGTCAAATACAATCACATGGACAGCCACACATGAACTAGCAGCCACTTCTTGGCTGCATTTGAAGATGCATTTGTTTCCCTGGGCTGGGGCTTGCTTCTAGAAGGCAAACTCGTGAGAGCCTGGGGAGCTTCCATGCTCAACATTAGTCTGATGCTGGATGCCAAAGCACTTACAGAACTGAGGGGACCATATATTGCACCAGGGGACAGACTCTGGAAGAGGGTGGCAGAGATCTGGAGGATGAGTACCCAGGCAGGCTGGGTGCCTCACTGGTTCACATCCAGAAGTGTTACTCCCTCATGAGTGTTTGCTGGCCACAGCAAACTTAGCTCAGAAAGACTGGTATCTGCCCAAACAAGAGTCCAAATTAAGGAACACAACTGCCACTCACTGACTCCAGCTCTTTGGAGAAGGCTCAGGAGACTGAACCCCTCTCCCACATCCACCTTTATTAGAAGCAGGACCATCCCTTGCTGGGTGTTTGTACAGCAGCACGGTTTGGTTGGGGGCCTTTAGGCATTACCATAATACTGCCCATTTCTAGTGCATCATCCAGAGCACAGCTGGCAAAAGGATTATTTGAAAACAAGCATGTTTAGGGGCATGACTGCAGCCACCTCTGTGATCAAGACAACGTTCTCTCATACAAATCCCACCCACCTAGAGTGGATAGGTAGGCCAGGAGCTCAGCTGCTCAGATTTATGTAGGATTTACCACCACTGAAGCTGTGAGAGTCTTACTTGTTTCAGAAGGAATCAGACCAGAACAGTACTGAATATTATTCCCAAGAAGGTGTTATAGGAACTCCAACACTGCAGCTCAGCTGATCTGGCTAATCTCTGCCCTGTACCTGCTGCTGCACAATTTTTCACTTGAAGCGCCATTGCTATAGGAACTCCTTACAACAGCACCTAGGCACAGCTTACTCCTCCTGCCTCTCCCATCCCTTCCCCACTATGCATCTTCAGGCTGCACCATAGCTCCTTCCACCAGCTCTGCCCAGACTGCTAGGCATAGCTCAAGGGTGGTACCTATGCCATCTGAACGACAGCTTAGCCTGCTGATGGGCCAATGCAGCTCTTTGGTCTCAGGACAGGGGCTCTGTCCTAGTGCCAATATGGTGGAAAAGGTAATACGCTTGAGTTCAGGTGTTAAACAGAGCTGCCTTTGCAGCCATGCTTGGCTGGTAACCAGAAATCTCATGAGAGTTTGTGAAAAGCCAAAGAAAGTCAGCATCCCCGCCAGCGTATCCCTTCCCTTCGATGAGAGTGCTCAGTGTCCAGGACTGTAAACAACAGCTCAGATTGCTTACAGAGGTGCCCAAAATTTTCCATCAAAAGCCACAGGCATTAAACATGGAGGCTGCAGCTTCCTTCATCTTTAAAAGAAGAGTTTGAGTAACAGGTCCCTTTGGTCACGACTGAAAACCAGGATTCACAGCCTTGTGTGGTAGAGAGTTAAGCTGCACAGCTCCATGCATAGAGCGCAGGAGCTACAGAGCACACACTAAAACTTCCTGGACTTGCCTGTGCACATGGTCACTACACCAATGTCATCTTACCCTTCTCAAGCTACAAGGACTTCAGATTTATAACAGATCATTTCCAGTCTTGACTTTTCTCTTACTGAAGCTCTTTCAGGATGGGTCCAACAAGAGCAGAGTAATTGGCCCTGAATTGACAGGCTGACTTCAGCATGAAAAACTCCCCTGTCAGCTGTTCCCAGGGCATTTAAGTGTGCTCCATAAAGGAAAATGTATGTAGTCTGAATATTATAGCTCTTCCCTATGCAACTACACTTTCATAACACCCTACGCATAACTAGTTCTGTCGCTATCAGAGAAAATAAATTATAAAAAACATGAGCATCTAATGTAAGCGCTATCACCCCATTTCCTGTTCTCATTAGCTGCTTCCAAGCTATTTCAGTTTTCCTCTCCCAGTCCAGACCTTAACCAGAAGCACTGTCAGGATACACTGCTTCCAGCAACTGCCACCACTTTCCACAGCTGGTTGCATGTCATTGGCCCAAACCTGTTGACAAGATTTTTGTGGTGTCAATCACTCCCATTAAAGCTTTCATCAAATGGCTCATTTTCTACCAGGAACCAAGCATGTACTAAGGAAATGATGAAAACTGTGGTACATCAGGAAAACATTAAAAAGTATACGAGTGAAAGGGCGGGGGAAGGAAGCAGGATGCTGAACAGAAAGTGATAGAATGCCTGTTTCAACATACAGTGAAACTTGGAACATAGGCCACCCTCATTGGGCAACAACCCGGAACACGATCACAATGGTTTTGAGACTTCTTAGACCACCAGCTTCCAATGAGTAATTGATTTATCAGTCCCTGGAGTGATCAAGGAGCGCGTATAAATTTATTTTCTAATCCCTCTGACAAAGCAACACGAGGAACAGGAATACTCAGTGTTAACCTCCTTAACAGTGTGATTCCACTTACAAGTTTTGCTACTTATGCCCATATTAAATAAAAGCACCAACAAACCCTAGCTATAGATTTAATGGTATAGGAGTGCTTACATCAGTTTGGGAAGCAGAATAAAATAAACCAGTATCACTGTGTCCACACTAGGATTTTCTCATATAACCATAACAGCAAACAACCAAAAGAACAAACCAAAACTACTCCCTAACAATATTTTACTGGTAAAACTTTGTGCAGAGCAGCCCTTAAGGAAGAAGCTACTTGTTAGAGTAAATTTCAGCGTAGGACACAGCATTGCATAGGTCAAAATGGCCCACACATGACAAACTTGAAATCACAAGTTAAGTGCACACACACTGTCCAAATGCTACCCTAACACACCATTTTCAAATACACAGGAAGAAAAAATTCTTACCAACCAACACCCAAATATAACTGCATGTCACTATCAGGATTAATTAATAGTTCAAATAGTCCTTTCCCATCCAGGACAGCTTCCATATCGAAGTGCATGGAAACTTGTGCCGCCTCCTCCTCTGTACAAAAACTGCTCTTTCAGAGAGAAAGAAAACACAAAATGCACATGATGATACTTAACTTTTGAGGGTAAAAAAGAGAAACCTTTCCTAAGAGACAGAAGCAATTCCCTTACTCCTAATTAGACAGAAGTCAGGAAGTAGGGGTACACAGCCTGATGTTAAGTTTGACATAAGGATGCAAAAAACTATGCCTCTTTCAGTTAAGATGGTTTATAGTGTCATACAAGAGGTCACAAAAAACCCTTAAAACTTCCACATATTTAAGTGCATCAAACTACACAGAAACCTTTACACAATCAATCGCTTGAGTTGCTATAGATTGGCTTTCTGCCAATGATGATGGCAGATGACTATTTCAACACTAATTTTGTCCTAAGCATGTGTGAGATTGTGATCTTGCAAATGCATAAATGAGAAATCACCTCAAAGTCTTAACATTCCATCCTTGAGTTTAACGGTCAGAGTGCTTGGTATTTGAAGATTATTTCACCAAAACTACTTTAAATTCTAACGGGTGTATAGGAAGAGGAGAGAAAGGAATGTGTGATCCCAAATTATACTTGCAGATGGTTCTACTGAATTGTCAGTATATAGACAGGCATAACAATTGTACTGATATCAAAGTATAGGGACATACAATTGTACCAATATAAAAAAAATAAACTGTTAGGATGCAACTATTACATCTGCAAGATTCTGTTGAGATACAAGCATAACAAAACCTGCTTCATTTAGGGCCAGAGGTAGTGTGATTTAGCTAACTTGTGTTGCCTCTGGGATCATGCAGATATAACAGCTGCAACCTAACAGCTTGTGCAAACTCCACAGCAGCAGCTCTCCTTTCCCTTTTAAAGCAGCTATAGTGTACATCTGTCCATTCTCCCAGAGGAGGGACTGCAATTAAGACTTCTATGATACACCCATGGGGCTCCCTGTGGGCCTGACCCCAAGCCAGATCTAGCAGTAGTAGCACCACTCCCCCCACCCCCTCCCAAATGGGGCTCTGTAGCTGGGAATTCAATAGCAACCCCAACTCCAAATACCATTCCTTTAGGAGCCTGGCAAGCCGAATGAAATGACCCACAGGCTGGATCTTTCACACCCCCAAACAATGTCAGGAGTAGCCTGTTTGTAGCTCTTACTATACCAGTCCTTGCAAGCTGACTACCAAGTCAAGAGTTTGTTCATTTGCTTCTCCACTATTTGCAAGACAACCAATACCTTACGTCTTCAAGATTATGTCCAAGACCACAATGTCAACAATCTTACCCATGCCACATGCCTAGGTTTCACCATCTAGAAACCACCTAAGGTAAACTGTTCATATATGCCAAGAGCCACAAATTGCCCACTAACAGTGTGAGGTGTCAGCATAGCATGCAGCGGCCATGTCAATTGGTTTGGGGAAAAGGGATAAACACTGAGAGCTTGGCAGACTGCCTGTGTCATGGAGGTCAACCCCTGCAATTGTAGGGAACCAGGCCTTATCCCATTCATAAACTGATTAAGTTCTACCCTACAACTACTTTGATTTCTTCCCCCAACTCCTCCTACTGAAGTCTGTTTCACAACCTCATTGCTCATGGTCAGAAGCCTTCTAACCTCCAATCAAGATTTATTCACAGCCAGTATGTGACCATTGCTCTACTGCCAGCCTCATTCTCGAGCTCTTCTCCCTTGCTCCTGTTCTCCCCCATTCACAGGCCCTGGAGAGCCTGAAGAGCAGCTGCACTTTGGTTCCTGTATTTTCTGCTTGTCAGTGGAGAACACTTGGGTAATTGGTGGGGATCCATTGTGTTAATCTCACACAGTTGTCACGGATTGACTCTTACACTACTAGGGCCATTCTATTCCCAAACCTGTTTTCAGAACGTAGCTCAGTGGCGTTCCCTCACAGCCGGAATATATTGGTACAGACACTCCCCTGCAGAAGTATCAGCGCAGATCCTGAATTGGGTATAAGCACAGAGAATGCATTCAGCCAAGTCTGATGTCTGAACACCCCTCCAAAGTCAGACAGAAGGCTGGGCAGGGCAGGGCAGCACCTTAAAGATTAACTTGTTCAAAAAGGCATAAGCTTTTGTAGGCAACAGCAGTACTTTATCAGACTATTTTTGCTGAAGTATGATGGAAAGAAAGAGGGAATCAGGTAATGACCTTGAGCAGAGTAGTATGGTTGCTACAGACTTAACATATCCAGGTGCTAATCCACCCTCCATAAATAAGATAGGCCCTTGAACTGTTGGGCTCTACAAATAATTTTATTTAAATTTAACAAAATTAGACAGATGCACTCAGAGGCAGAAGAAAGACCATAAATAATGTACATTTTTTTTTAAACCAGGGTTCCTATCCATATGCTACAGGAGCAGAATGTGTAGTGTTGGTGAGTACAGTTCTTCTACACATTCACACTTGAAAGCACAAAGTTGCACAGAAATACATTGTAAAAAAATGAAAGGAAACAGATTTTTTTTGCTTGCTCCAACAGTATAGTGGACACAGATACTATTTACAGTCACCTTCACATTTTAGGCACCCCTTCAACTGTTTCCAGGGGTTCTTCCCCTGTCCCATTTACTTCCATTCAAGAGGACTGGAGCCCACCCATAAGGAAATGAGGTTGGGGGAAGAGAAGGGGTGAGGTTATAGTAACCAAGCAGGTTGATTGCACAGCTTCAAGCCCAGTGGGCTAGCCAGCCTAGAGAGGAGTCAGAACAGCTACAGGCAGCCTCAGGGAGCCTGCTACCTGAGAGAGAAGTGAGGCTGAATGAAACCTTTCATGGGGCAGACCCCTGCTGGATTGCACTGGGTGAGTGAGGAGCTTCCTCCACAGCACATGTAAGATCATTTAAAATAGGGGTGACAATAGTAATGGAAGAGTGTGCTTCACTGATAAAGGACACTGTCCCAGCTCTCTGCTCAGAAGCTGACTGGCAAGCCACATAGGTGAACCCTTTGGGGCTCTGCATGACAACTAGATTCTAGTAACAGTGTTTGCCCTGCTCCCCTATCCTTTGCACAAGGTGCCTTTTAGGCCTGGCATGGAGAGGGTGTGAGCTGTCTCTCAAGACCACTACCCATTCTGCTGTAGGGAGTCAGGTCATATTCCCAAGGTGAAGCTGTGCAGCAAGCAGCATACTGCCCTTTGAAGTAGTTAGGATTTTGTTGTCAAAGCCTTGCTGCAAGTTTCTCTAGATGATTACGATCCTTCTGCATGGCATTGCTTGCTTCTGTGTAATGCATCACTGTAAGATTTCACTGCTTTCACCTAGCAGCAGACAAGTACTAGGATGTGGAGAAATATAAATGTTTTCCCTGATCAGAATGTCATCCAACCTCTAGTCCTGCTCCCTTCCTTCGACACCAGTAGGAAGTTCCCTGGCTTTTCTGCAACGTCAGGTCTTCCCTGCGAGAACTAGCTCAATTAGCCAACTCACTTGTGTCTAACAAACTCTTCACATGGAGGTTTTTCCAATTCGTGCCCTGTCCACTGCCCTTGGCAATGCACTATTCAAAGCAAAAATCTAATCTTGCTGTTCAAAACGTGTCTAGTGCAAGGACAAAGAGCTGCTGCTACAAACAGTGGCACAATATGGGAATCCACCAGCATGGTTGGATCCATGGAGACAGTAGCCAAAAGTTTCTTTACTAGAGGATCTTGGGGACAATAAGATGCTTGCAGTCAGGCCTCATTGCAACAAAAGCCATCTCTGCCGCCACATACTCTTCTTCATACTTCCCTGTGGCAGATTACACCCACCCTAAGTCAAACTGATTCACGGGGGTGGGAGGGTGCATGATCTCTCCTATAGCCTATAACTTCTATTAAGAAGAGTTGGCTCACAGCACAAGCTATTCCCCCCCCTCGGGTAACCTGGAGAGAAGCTAAAGTGTGGCTTTTCACAACTGAACCTAGCCATAGTGGAACAAGGACCAGGAGCAGACTTAGCCTCATCTCCTCCTTACTGGAGGCAGGACCTCCAGGTTTGTTCCATCTTCCAATCAGTGCCAAAGACAAGCCTTTTCCAAGGAGGTCTGTTAGCTCTGATCTTAGCTAAACCCAAATAGCCTGCAAGAAAATGTTTGGAAAGAACAAGGAACACCTCAGTGGGACAGCTTTAAAGACCGACTTTTCCAAACAAATGAGAAAGGGTGCTCTGTTACACAAGCTCTGGCTAGGAAGCCAGTTGCCACTCACTGCCAAAGATACATGGTGGTGATGGAGGCAGCACCATAAACCAGAGCTATGACCACACTTGTCACTGAAGTGCAAATGGGACAACCAGAACAGAGTAGGAGATTATGGGGAGATGGTAACACAGAGCCCCAAGTTAACAATACTACTATCAGCTACCAATACCTATTATCATGGCACACAGCCCTTACAGCTCTTCAGGGGCAGAGATGGACACATCAAACAAAGACACGCTGATATTGCTGGTGACTTTGTACCAGCTGGTTAAATGAAAAATCGAGGTAGCAAATGTCTGAAGTGTTCAGAAAGTAAATGACAAGCTCTAGAAAGAGAACTGAGATGTCTAACAAGCCAAGTGCTGCAGGAACAAGTCTCGATCCAGTTCTTAAAGCTTCATAATGTTCTGAGGGATAGGTCCCTGACCTTCCAGCTTGTGCATAGCGAATGTACCCATTCTCCTGGAACCCAGAGTGGGAAAAGCGGCTCCTAGTGTTTGGGATGGGTAATGCAGGTCAGGCCTTCACTTCTGGCTCAACAGCAGTCAGCTCAGTCATGAAGGAAGCAAGGATGAAATGGCAAATGCAGAAATGCAACATTTGGTGCTGTCAATACGACTCCAGCTGACAAAAGGTCCCCCCCTGCCACAAGCCAGGAGTTTGTATATCAAATAGGTGGAGAAAAAAAAGTTGGACCTTCCAAAGGAGAAGGGAAACCCTTTCATTAAAGTGCACTGCATTCCTTCTTGCCTCCAAAATGAGAAACCAGGCAATGGGCACAGTGGAGGAGTGAGGTTTTTATATGTTCAGGGAGATGTCCAAGGCAGCAGGAGACAGACTCCAACTGATTGTATTACAAGGCAAGGATGGAAAGGGGCTGACTTCCATTGGCTTGGCTCCATCACACACAGACAGCTGGGGCATGCTGTCAATGCTGGAGTAATATTACAGGTAAACTTTACCTGGAACCATGCTTCAAGTGGGACTGTGGCCCAAGGGCAAGCCAGGCTTACTACAAAGTGTCATGCCCCAGAGCCTGCACTCTCTTGCACTGCAAATTCAACAGGGGGAGAAGAGAAGAGAAGAGAAGGGAAGGGAAGGGAAGGGAAGGGAAGGGAAGGGAAGGGAAGGGAAGGGAAGAGAAGAGAAGAATGGCGCTCAGTGGGAACACAGCCTGCTCCCTTTAAGGCAAACACATGCTCATGGATGCAAATCTTGGGGAATTCTAATCTGCAAAGCCATCTGCATTTGCACAGACTGCCTGCCCACGCATGGAATTCTGAACACCGCCGATGCCAAAAGCACCTAGGACTTGGGCTGCAAAGATGCAAACATTTGATCCACCGGGTCTGCCACAGCACCAGCACTGGCCAATGGGGCTCCTTGGAGCAGCCTGCTTGCCCATCTGTGCTGGCATTCCTAGGACCATCAGAAAGGATCCTAGGGGACAAATGCTGCATTCTTGGGAACACAAAATGGTTCCACACTCATGGAGAGGCTGTATACAAGGAGACCAAGTTTTACAGCAATGGAAGTTGGCCTCCCCCGATCCCAAGAGGAGCAAACCACCCTGTTTCAATGGGATTTGAGACTGGCACCCCTCAGACTGCTCCACTTCCCTTCTGTTTGCAGGCCCACTTAGGGATACATTGCAGAACACCCCCTACAAGGCAGAACTGCAGCACTGGATATTTAACTACTGCCATTCAGGGGCAGGGCAGTAGTGGCCCCAGTCACCATTACCACACACACAGAGCAAGTTACCTGACCTCAACTCTACCTGGAGCAGGTACCTGAGAAGCAGGGGTTTTATTTGGTGAGAGGTACAGGCTCACTCTCCCTATTAAGCCTCAACCACAGCATCTTGCCAGCAGTTCCACGTACCCATCCATACATTGGCTACAGGCTACAAAAGGTATTTTAATCTTCTGACTCTGTTGAGTGAGTTCTTAAGCAGGTGGTTAAATGAGGTCACCTGTCTCATGTAACAAGTCCTGCTGCAAAGGCAACCCTAGCCAATTCTATTCCAGAGAGCTATCCGATTCCATACCGCCCCATCTGCTCCTCCTCCACCAGGCAAGAGAAGCTTCAAAGTCAACAGTTTGTGTGTCTGTGCTCACAGACCATTGTTCTTCAAGGACACAACGCAGCCTTGCGTGGTTGCACTAGGTACAGGAAGGCTGGGCAGGTGGGGTGCATTGACAGCACGCAGCAACAGCTCGTGTTTCCCCCGCAGCTCAGACCTCGCAGATGATAACAGGAAAGTCCACATGAATACGAGGATGCTCCAGTTTCACTATACCCTGAAACGAGAGCCAAGGAGGGTGGTGAGGAGACAACACTGGCACAGAGCAGAGCTGTCATGAGAGCATGTTAAGGAAAAGGCCAGAAAACAAAGGATCCATGCTCTACAAGCCACTCCAAATGGAACAACACAATAAGTTTATTATGTTACCAGCCCAGCTACTAGAGGACAATAGTCCATAAAGCTATTATAACTGACCCGTCTGCTGGCACTCAGAAGTACCAAGCAGGCAGTGGAGACTCCAGCTGCCCCTAGAATCCCTGCAAGTCAGATTAAGATGCTCCTAGGATGTTGAGCACAATAGGTCTGAAGCTCAACATGAATAACAGGGAGGCCTGTGCTCTGACACAGGTTTAGAACATGGACAACTCTGAAAGCCACCATGTGACATCTTTAATTCACCAGCACTGAGTCACTTAAGAAAGCACTCCCCTGCTTCCCCCATTCTTCTCCGAAGAAGGAAAGGATCAATACACGGGGAACAGCAACTTTCTAGTCCAAAGGGGTATTGCGAATGTGAGCAGTATCTATGCCAACTAAAACAAAACTCAGAGCCTCATGTATTTAACATGCTGTGGTAGAAATGGCATCCCATTTCAAATATATGGGAAAGCTTAGTCGTTATAGGTTCCAGAGGCAAAGGATTAGAGGGAAGCAGGTTAGCAGGGCTCTGTGCTCACAAACTAGACAGGCCAGAAACATGGTATAGCTTTGGTTTTTTTCCTCCTTGAACATGTCAGTAACAGTTACATAACCCTCTGGGCTTATATTTCTTCACATGCAACATGGAGATGCTGCTTCTTCGAGTGGAATATTTCAGTGCAAGTTTGCAAAGCTTTTTGAGGCCCAGAACTATAAGCCACTGAAGAAAGGTGAACATCTATTGTAAGCATCTGCAAGAGGCAGTTTTATTGTTAGAAAAGGTACTTGCATTTTCTGGAAAACAGCCACCATTTTTGCTGGAGGTTAATATAAAGCACAATAGCTCAGGAAAAGTGAGAGGGAGCTTGCTTTCCACAGCCCATTTGCCCTCTGCTCTCTAGAAATGCCAGACATTGGGTAACTAAGTAGCAAGTGTGATGTATGAGCTTCTGATGTGCCTTGTAATCTGGACTGAGATTGGTCAATCACTCCCCAGTTCATTTCACTCTAGCCACTGAAAAGCTGCCAACAGTACCAACCCACTCACTGATCTAGTGTGTGCATTTCTGCACAGGCTTGCACATGAAGTCTACTCTACCCCAAAATCTACTTCAACACAGTCCTCAATGTAAACCCCTGAAAACCTTCTCCAGATAGCTTATTTATTTGGAAATAAGTTATTATTCTTTATTTAGGACCTCTACCCCTTCTTGCTCATTTCCAGCTGACTCTCTGGCCTGCTTTTAGGGGGATGTTTTGTTGAGATTATACACTCTAAGCACTAAAGGCAAGCGATTAGTAGTCCTGTATTTTTAGATCAACACTAAGTGTGAACTCTTGCGAAAGCTGGAGGGCAGAAAGGCAAGTAACATTAAAACCAGACCAACACTGGTTTCAGGAAACCGAGAAGTCCTGACCTGCATCTGCCTTCTAACAAACTTCCAACAGCTCACTTAGCTGGTCCTGCATCTACCCTAGACATCCTGAAGGCAGGAAGCATCTTGCCTCCACGCAGCCGCATATACACCCAGCTGCTTCCAGCAGCTCTGCACAGCTCCACTCAGCAGAAAGCATGGGAGCATCTACCCATACCTTCAAGCAGCAGCAAAAGCCTTACCCTGCTCAGAGGTGGAGCTGCAGAGAGGGTCATGCCAGTACAGTGCAGCTATGGGTGCAAATATGTTTTTTGCCAGCAAAAATTCTACCAACAAAGCCCTGTAGCACAGGCCAGGCTCAAGTCATAGAGG
This sequence comes from Alligator mississippiensis, assembly GCF_030867095.1. Lineage (NCBI taxonomy): Eukaryota > Metazoa > Chordata > Crocodylia > Alligatoridae > Alligator > Alligator mississippiensis. The sequence continues at coordinate 43,791,895 of NC_081835.1, forward strand.
GTGCAGTGTGCACATTGATTGAACTGATCCAAACCTGCGCCATCTAGTGGCCCCTAACAGACTCCAGTGCCAGAGGTTCACTGGGGTTTGGCTCCATGGGAACTAACATTTTAGGTCAGTTGTTTCCCTCCCTTCACCCTCTCTGACTGAAGTTCACAGAATGCTCCCCATTCAATCTTACCATTTTTGTTACAGAATAAGGAGGCCTGAACACTCATTCTTTCCTCGGGGTGCAGTTAAGCAGAAAGACACCAGGCAAGAGGTTTTTGAGTACTGTTGTAAACAATCATTCATTAGGCGCACACAGTTTTGACTGCAGTGACCTACCCCTGGACTTCCACCTAAGCAGCATCATACTGCACTGACACCAGCAACCTGGGTCTCTTGCTGAGCTGATATACTACCAGCCAAGCCTCAGGGGAGCTCTTTCTCCCCAAATGTGTTACCTGAGGTATAAGGTTTTTGTGGATTCTTTTCAGCTTAGCACGCTTCCTTCCGTTCTTGGTGACGATTGTTTCCTCATAGAATTCATGGGCGAGATCTCCATCCTCGTCATAGTACATGGAACTACAAAGAAGTGAAGAGAACAGCATGAGAGAACAGGCCGAACCCCAGCTAGGGCTGCCACTGACGATCCCTGCTCAGTCTCTCACATTTTGGAGAAAAAACAGGAGTGAACTAGTCTGTATCAACTCTTGAAGAATTAAATCACATACCGTGCAGCACCTCATGGCATTGGGAATGGGCCAGGGAACTTGATTGCAGACAAAACACCCTCCCCTCCACCAACAACAGTTTAGCACCAAATTGAGTGAGGGGAGGCAGGGGCTCAACATAGTTCTAAGCAACCACTAAAGCAATCAGTGTTAAATCTTCACACAGTGCACTCAGATTTCAATGGAAAAATCAATAGCTGCTGTGCAAGGTTGCATGGACAATGAAGAGTTTAAGGACTGCATAACCCCAGAGATGGCATTCCCCTCTGTCACAGATCACAGAATCATAGAAAATAAGGGATGAAAGGGACCTCAGGAGGTCACCTAATCCAAACCCTGCTCAAAACAGGACCAGCCCCAACTAGATCATCTGACCCAAGGCTTTGTTTAGCCAAGTCTTAAAAACCTCCAAGGATGGAGATTCCACAACCTCTCTGGGTAACCTGTTTCAGTCCTTTACTAACCTTTTAGTTTTTCCTAATATGTAACCCAAACTCCCCTTGCTGCAACTTGAAGTTATTGCTCCCTGTTCTGTCATCTACCACCACTGAGAACAGTCTAGCTCCATCCTCTTTGGAACCACCCTGCAGCTAGTTGAAGGCTGCTATTAAATCCCCTCTCAGTCTTCTCTTCTCCACACTTAATAAGTCCAGTTCCCCCAGCTCTTCTCATAACTCATGTGCCCCAGTCCTCTTACCATTTTCATTAGGGGTGCACCGATAAAGATTTTTTGGATGATTTGATAGCCAATATGCAGCTCAGAAGCATAGAGAGCAGTGTCCAGCTGGTAAGTCTGTGGGGAGGAAGGGGCATGGGGGGCAGATCGGGGATCCCATGGTGAAGGACAGAGTGGGGCAGGGCAGGCGCTGCCCAGCAAGGACAGGGCATGGGATGGAGCCATGGGAGGCTTGCCCAAAGGGTATGGGGCAGTGGAGGAGGCTCCCTGGAGGAGAGGTACAAGGGGAGGGAGAGAATGTGACCCCTGGATTTGTGCACAGGGCAAGGATGGGGCCAGGGGCTGTATCAGCCTCTTCGTACCGGGGGGCTGGGCCACAGCTGCCCTTGAGGTGGGTGAGGACAGTGCTGGGAGGTGGTTACAGGGTGGGCTACAGCCACCCCAAAACTCACTTGTGCAACCCCTGGCCCCAAGCCTGCACATGCCCCCCATGCCTCCGCTGAAGGTGTGCGCAGCAGTGGGAACAGCCCTCCTCCTCACCTCTCCCCCCCACACCCCTCAGATGAGCCACCTGCAGCTCCACCCCACCTGAGCAGCCCCTGCCCCACTCCCTCCTTCACCATGGGGGCCTCTAGCTGCACTGCCCCCCATGCCTCTTCCCCACCTCTTCCACCCCCCCCGACCTACTGCCCAGATGCTGCTCGCCAAGCCGCCTGGCTGTGTGCATTATCAGTGACATTATTAGCCACACTGGACAAAAAAAACCTGATTGTTGAAAATGTTAATTTTCCTTTTACTGGTGTTGATATGATATGGAGCAATATATTGGTGCACCTCTAATTTTTGTTGCCCTCTACTGGTTTCTGTCCAATTTGTCTACATCATTTCTGTACTGGGGAGCCCAAAACTGGACGCAGTACTCCAGATATAGCCACACCAGTGCTAAACAGAGGGGAATAATCACTTCCCTTGATCTTCTGGTAACAATCCTACAAATGCAGCCCAGTATGCCGTTAGCATATTATTATTATTAGCATCTATTTAGCTTACTGTCCACTGAATACAGGCCCTTGGTCCTAGTCAGGGACAAGATGCAGAGAAATTCTTCTCCTACCTCCAAACTAAAAAATTTGAAAAAAATTTCTAAATACTGAAGGAAAGTACAAGCTCTATGAGACACTTAAGGACAAAGTTAGAATAAATCTAAAATGCAGAAGTATAGACAAGCAGAAGATAGTATTATGCAGCGTTCAAGGGAAAAAAGAAAGTGGTGAATGATTACACAGAAATGAAGAAACATAAGCTTAAGATTGCCAGAACTGCTAGAAACCCAAAGTTGGATGGGTAAAAAATTGGCTGATGGGGCGCACGCAGAGAGTAGTGGTGGATGGGTTGTACTCAACCTGGCGAGATGTGAGCAGTGGGGTACCCCAGGGCTCGGTCCTCAGGCCCGCACTGTTTAACATCTTCATCAGCAGCTTGGACGAGGGTGTGGAAAGCACTCTGTCCAAATCTGCTAATGACACTAAGATGTGGGGCGAGGTGGACACACTTGAAGGGACAGAGAGGCTGCAACTAGATTTAGACAGACTACAAAAGTGGGCAGACAAGAACAGGATGGGGTTCAAAATGCAGGGTGCTGCACCTTGGGAGAAGGAATCCACAGCATACATACAGGCTGGGGAGTTCCCTTCTTGAAAGCACAGAGGCAGAAAGGGATCTCAGAGTCATTACTGACTCCAAGATGAACATGTGCAGCCAATGCCAGACTGCAGCCAGCAAGGCCAGCCATACCTTGTCACGCATCCAAAGGTGCATCTCAAGTTGGCCAGAGAGGTGATACTCCCCCTCTGTGCGACTTTGGTCAGGCCGCAGTTGGAGTACTGCATCCAGTACTGGGCACACTTCAAAAGGGATGTGGCCAGCTTGGAGAGGGTTCAGAGGAGGGCCACCCACTTGGTGAGAGGACAGCAGGACAGGCCCTGCGAGGAGAGACTGAAGGACCTGAACCTGTTCAGCCTCAGCAAGAGGAGGCTGAGGGGGGACCTGGTGGCTGCCTACAAACTCATCAGGGGGGATCAACAGAAAATAGGCAGAGCTCTTTTCTCCCCAGCACCACCTGGGGTGATGAGGAACAATGGTCATAAGCTGATGGAGAATAGGTTTAGGTTAGAGATCAGAAGGCAATATTTTACAGTTAGGGGGGCCAAAATCTGGAACCAACTTCCCAGGGAAGTGGTCCTCGCCCCTACCTTGGACATATTCAAGAGGAGGTTGGATGATCACTTGTCTGGGGTCTTGTGAATCCAGCATTCATTCCTGCCTGTGTCAGGGGGTCAGGCTAGATGACCTGTTCAGGTCCCTCCTGACCCTAGCTACTATGATACTAGACTGAAAGGAAGAGAAGAAAAGAACATAACCCTAGGCTACGTCCACAGGAGTCTTAAGGGAGCACTGCTGATGGAAAATATATATCTGCCTTTATGTATATTTTAGGGGACTGAATGCATTTTTAAATGTTAAATCTGTTATTTGATAAGTTGCATTCACTAATAAATACAGTTTAAAAAAAGATGAAGAGAAGCTTGAACTCCTACTGCCATCCAACACAGAGGCAATGTTCGCTCCTGACTTACTCCTCAGTTAAAGCATGTTAAGAAGCAACACAGGCTACCCAGTCAAACGTGGTAAACGGAGTCAGATACCTCTCAAGCTAGAATGACCATCAAGACAGTTTCACCCATGAAGTACAAGCAAAGACAAGGGTTGGCAATGTTTTTGGGCAGAGTGCCAAAACACCCACAATCTTGACTTGAAAGACATTGGAGTGCCAGAGGCAGATGGTAGGGGAGTCACAAGGGCCCCCCCCCAATCTTTGTTGTGGCAGCACAGTCCCAGCCTCTTCCCTGCCATCTGCCCCAAGGTGCACACTGACAAGCAAAATGCCTTCCTGTGCCATGCTCTGGCATATAAACTGGGGGTAAATGCCAGGTGAGCAAAGGGCTTTACAACACAAAGGAGCATAGGGCCATTTGTAACTTCCAAAGCAGTTCTCCTATTCACTGCTAAAAGGTCAGTTAGAGGAAAAAATACTTAGGTAAAACATGAACCATCTGCTACAAACAAAGCCCTATTAATGGGGGCCTTGCAGTTCAAGAACATTCTCTAAGTCACTAGACCAGTGGGAGCCCTGTATCCTCCCAAGTGCCACTTCCATCCTTTTCCCTGATCTGATCTGAAGACACCCTGCTTTCTGCTCCCTGTCTGATCCGATGATGCTTTGCTTTCTGCTCCCTGCCCAATCTGCTACTGTGTTGCATGTCTCCTCCCCAGTCTTCCCTGTACCACATACACAGATACTGCCTGACCCATCAGTGGAACCTGTGCCATAGGTTGGCCACCCCTGCACTAGACTATGGATAGCTCAGACCTGGCCTGGAAGGACTCTCTCTTTTGGAAATACTGGAGCTATTATGACTTGTTCCATATCATTTGCATTACAAGCTAGCTATGGAGCCAAATGAGGGACATTGATGGGGCTTTTGTGATGTAAATGTGTGTTCTGCCAGGATCCAAAGAAAAATTACCAACTCATTTTACAGTTATCACAAATTTGTCAGATGGTAATCTGTGAATCACTACTGATGCAGTGCATCTAGAACCAGAGCTGTTCAGGTAACATAAGTACCTCTAGTTCAAAGTGTACCTCTGAACTGGAGATAAAAGGCTCTGCAAACCATAAATCTACTTCCACAGTGCAAGTTTACACAAGTGTAAACACCATACTCTTTTTCTATGGGACTGAGCCACATTTTGCTTCATAGCATTAAGAGTACATCAGTTGATAACCCACAGCCACCAGAGCTCTATGCACAAGTACAATCCCTCACACCTGCAGAGGTGAGGAAGGGCACTTTTTATCCCAAAGCTTGTCTAATATCTCTCCTACACCAGAGTTGGTGCAATAAAAGAGATCACCAAAGACAGTCCTTACTGCTCAGAAGTTCCCTAGACCATCATAGCTAAACCAACACTCCAACCTTGCTTAGACCTCTAATAACTTCAAGGAGACCTACAGCACCAGCACCTACCATTCAATGCCACCAACTGCCACTACAGCCATAAACTGAACATATGATACAAAAGCTAAAGGTTGTTGCCCCTAAAACAAGCAATGAGATAAGTGTAACACTGCATCAAGCTCAGCAGGAGGCATGAGTCCATCATGCTACAACTGAGAAGTCAAATCTGCCATGCACCAGAACCAAGATTAACAGTTAGAGAGTGTGGTGGTAGGTATGCCTTCCTAACATCAGCATAAACAAAATCTCTCGATACAACCTTATTTCAGAAGAGAAGCTACATGTAAACAAAGCCTAACTGCATATTTCTTGGTACCTATGGAGAGACCCAGTTTACCAGCTTCTGCTGATGCAAGTGGCACCCAGGGGCAACATGCAGGGGGTGCAGGCAGGTGCACGTGCACCCCCTACCAAAAGGCACCGCTGACATTGTTGGTGGCTCCTGCGGGCAGCTGCCACTTGTCACCCCGCCACCGACATCACTGGCGGTGTCTGCGATCCCTGCTAGTCGCTGTTGACGCTGCCACCGGCAGCTGGTAACCAACCCTGGTTGGTGCTCGCCTCTCCCTCCACTCCACCCCCAACAGTGCTGGCAGCATTTGCAGGAGCTCCCCCGCTTACCACCACCACGCTCCCACTGCCGCATTCCCGCCGCTGCTGTGCCCCCCCAGCCGCAGGGGGCACGTCGTTCATTGTGGCACCTCACCTAACATAAGCCTGGCTCAGGGACACAAAACAAGGGAGAAGAAAGCAAGTGATTTGGGCTTGGCAGAACAGAGGGGCATGGAGACAGTACCTTGGTCGGACCACCCACCAGACATCGTGCCTCCCAGCAGACTGGAGGTGGGGAGAATAGTACTGGCTGGGGGCAGGTCCCCTGCAGCCACCTACGCCAAGTGGTTCAAAAGCACTCAGGCTGCTGGTGAGGGGGTGCCCACCAGTGCCAACTGCAAACTGGGGAGCAAGGCACAAGCAGAGGACCCTGGCAAGCTGCAAAACACCCGGCTTTACGGGCAGCGAAACAGCTCCATGCTGCAGGAAGAGGCGCGGTGGAGGTGACTCAGTTCAACCCAGTCAGCATGACACTGGCACGAGATGCAGCTCCGCAGCTGCTTCCCTCTTCTAGGAGTCACTGGCGGGGAGGAACCAGGGGTCTCCAGGGCACCCGCTCCGCGGGGCAGGGCTGCGCCGGGTGGAAGCCTGCCCAGGGCCGGGAGCAGGACGCTTTGGCCGAGAAGCCGCAGACGGCTCCAGCCGGGAGGACCCTCAGGGGCTGCAGGGCCCCAACGGGGGCGCGGGCTGCTCCCGCTCGTCCCCCGCGCGGGCCCCCCCCCGCACCGCGACCTTGACACCGCGGCGGGCCGGGCCGGACCCCGCCGCCTCCGGGCCCGCCGCGCCGCGGGCCCCGCTCCGGCAGCGCCCGAGCCCCACGCTTACCCGCGGCGCGTGAAGACGAAGGGGGTGGCGGCGCGCGGCCCCCGCGCCCGGGCTAGGGCCTGCTGCCCGCCGGGGCCTTCCGCGCCGCCCGCCGCGGCCGGGGCGAAGGGCCAGAGGCCGCGCGACTTGGAGCCGCTGGCGCCCATGCTCGGGGCGGGCCCGGCGCGGGGAGGGGCGCGAGGCGCCGGCGGGAGCCCGGCAACAGCGACCGCCCCTGGCCCGCGCCGCTCCACCCCGCCCCACCCCGCGCGCCACTTCCGGCCCCGCCCCGCGCCACTTCCGGCGCTTGCGCATGCGGCTTCGTCACGTGACGTGAGAAAGGGTAGGGGGACCCTGGGCCACGTGCTCGGGGGGAAGCGACAGGGGTACGTCCCAAACCGCGCGAGGATGGGCAGACCGCGGCCGCCCTCCCACGTGGCAGGAGGTGGGGTTCCAGAGGGAGGCTCCGCCTACGGCCCATGTGGCTGTGGCTGGGGCAGGGCAGGACAGTCTTCGAGCCCCGCCCCGCCCCGCCGGTAGCTGTCGTCAGAGCCCGGGGACCCAGTGGCGAGCCATGCAGGGCGCTGCCGGCCTGGGCCTCTCCCGCCGGCGGGCTCCGAGGCTGGCCCCTGGCCCTGTGCCCGGCGGGCGGGACTGGTTCTTCCAGCAGACTCCGTGTCCAGGGCTGTGAAAGGAACCTGCTCTACCCTGTGCGAGCGTCTCTCACCCGCTCCCGAAAGAAGCGGACAATAATGCAAACGGCGCCCGGGAAATAGGCAAACCGGGGCGGGCTGGCGGTGGAAGCTGCAGGTGCGAGCAGGCGGGGCTGTTACGGGGGAGGGCAGATGAGGACAGACTGAAACCCGGGGGACTAACAGGGAGGACTTCCTTTGTGCAGGGCTGAATGAAGAAACTGCTGCGGCTTGGAGTGCTACTGCCTTGTGCATCTGTGAGCTCCGGCCAAGGTCTGATCCCTCGTGGAACAGAAGGAAGGAAACTTGAATGGAAAACAGGAGAATGCAGGGGTCTTCCTATCCTAGCATCTTCCTGGAAAGCAGCCCTGTCCAGCTGTGACAGAAATGCTACTGAGAGGTCCCCACAGTGCAGTAGGCACAGTGGTTCTCACACTGCAGATCTCAGACTAATTAGCCCTCCTGAATGCACTGAGGGCTAGATTCCCCTCCAGCCCTGCCTGCTGGCCCCTTCACATCAACACTGGATTAGGCCAACAGGGAAGGGTGTGCGCAACTTACCCAGAATAACAACCCAAGCACCAGGCCCACCTTGCCCCTGAATTATTTATTGATCGGCACAAAATCAGCACCATTTACAGGCCGAGCCTCTAGAGCATCCAAGCCCTGGAAGTTCAGGACATTCAGAGTCGATTAAAAAGAAAAAACAAAACAAAACTGAAATATAAACCAACTGCCAAGGCAACATCCTGCTGCCAACAGGAAACACTTGACTGCACTCACGCTGCATCAGTTTCATACATATGCAAGGAACTTCCTGGCTGCCTTCAGCCTTTAGGTCCTGCATTACAGACAAACACCTGTGCCCTGACCCCTCAACTACTGGGGTCCTGCTGCTCCTCCACAGAAGGATCAAAAATGCCCAGCATATCCATGATGGCCTATCAAATGCTTTCCAAAGACACACTGGCACACCTCAGGCTCTCCATTATAGCCCTTGGGCACATGCCCAGGCCAGTATACATAAAGCCTGTGGGGTGCTGTTCCCCTGAACCTAGTCCATTCTCATGAAGGGGGTGGATCTTCCCAGTGTTGCTCCTTGGCAATACATACTAGGATGTAGGAGTCCATTTCCAGCAGCAGCTCCAGCAGTTCTCCAGGAGGGATGGGTTTCCTCACAGTAGCCCAACAACGGTCTTTAGGAACAATCACTGTTCTCAGGCTTCACTCTGGAGAGAAAGGCCACCTTTGGTAATGGGGGTCTGGGTGGCCCCAGTTACACAAGGTCCGGAAGGCTGGGCTTAGCCCTGGAGCAGTTCTACTTAGCTTACATCCCAAAAGGCCTCCAATAGGCAGTAAGCAGTCTTCATTGCGACACACAGCACTCCCCAGAGTATGCCTCCTAAGGGTGGGCTTTTGCACAAAGGGGTCTGGCTGCAACCATGCAGCCTTGCTGGCCTGGTTACTGAATGAGAGGGTAGGACTGAATGGATAAATTAATTTAGAGTGCTTCTAATTTATGGCACCACAACCTCCCCCATGAAGTGATCTGGGATGGGGCCTACTTTTCAAATGTGGTGACCCCCCCCCCATCCCCTTGACATGGAATGCTCGAGCAGGGTTCTGAGGCTAATCTGTGCCATGTTGAACCTTAAACCATCCCTGGTCTGGGCCCAGGGGAGTCCTCAAAAGAACAGACCTAGAACAGCTGTAGCATTCAATTTCTTCTCGTAGTGGAGCTGGTAGTAGCAGTCTCAACACTGACACAACCACCCTTCCTCAGCAGCAACTTCACACATACATCCTGACTGGCCCCTGCCCTCGGGGAGTACCCCCAGGCACACAGCCTCTCCAGTGCTCACACTCGCTCCTTGAGGGATGGGCACACTCACCTGGCACTCACCACCCCCTCCCACCATGCCCCACCCACCTCCCCGCACCCATGCAGGAGAGCTGTCGATCTGCAAGCATAACTCTGGAGTGATCTGTCCTTGCTCGCCTTGCCTTGCCGCCTCTTCTAGCCACTTGGTCTTGGTTGGAGCATTGGGTCTAAGATGGGGGTAGCTCAGCCTGGGGTGCGAGTGGCCAGCGCTTCCTGCATCTTCTGGCGGCAGTGGGCATACTTCTGCAGGATCTGCCGGACATGCTCCTCTTCCTCCCGCTGCAGGATTCGCAGGAAGTTGTGCAGCTCAGGCATGCTGAAGGCATCCCACTGCAGGGGACAACACAGCAAGGCAGCACCATTACCCCCCCAGGCACAGAAGCACACACCACAAACCCAACACTACCCATTTTAAAAGTGGGATCAGGCCAGAGGCACTGGCAAAGTTCCTTGGTGGACATGGACACAAGGGCAAAAGCCAAAAGCTAGGATAGCAAAGCAGCTGCAGGCAAACAATGTTCAGCTTCCTCTTTCCTTGCACAGCAGGGTTGAGTTTGGGGTTTTTTTTGTTTTGTTTTGGGTTTTGTTTTTGGTGGGTTTTTTGGGTGTTTTTTTTTTTTGGGGGGGGGGGGGGGGGGGGGGGGGGCTACCTCAGCTCCATCTCACTGTGCCCCCAACTCAGGCCCTGATGGCTCTTCCTTGCCACTGTTCCTGAATGGGTACAATGCTGAGCTCAGTGCTCCCCCACATACAGCACTAACAAGAAGCATGTGCTGTTCTAGCTGCTCCTTGTGGACAGAACAGCAACAGCTGCCATGGCCTTTTAGCAAGGCAGCAAGCAGGGGGCAGTACTGTCATATCCTTCCTCGCACAGGAGCAGCCTTGTTGGTTTCCGGGCACTGGCCAGCAGTGCCACACTAGGATGTTCCTGAACTTACATTGACCTCCCCAGTCTCGTTCTCCTTCAGGACAAAGCTGAGGACCTTCTCACTGGGGCCAGCCAGCAGCCGAAGACGCAGGGGCTGCTCGTCATCAGGCAACTTCCGCAAGTAAACTGCAATGGCACCAATCAGACACACATGTATCAGTAACACTGAGCAAATTGGCTCCAGCTTCTCTAACTCCAGTCTCTTGCAGCAGGGGAAGCTATATGGAGTGGGGCAGGAACACTGGCTATGGTGGAGCTTCCAGCTATCACAGCTCCAGTAGGAGGCACTGTAAGGAGCAGGGCAGAGAGAGTGCTGCAGGGTAAGAATCAAGCTCAGGTTGCTCAGTGTTGTCACCACAGCAGGAATATACCTGGTTGGATTAGGTTTTTAAAAGGTGGTCAATATAGAGGCAGTAAAATGCAGATGGACAGACAGTGAGCTCAGGTGAGGAAAGAGGGATGCCAGTACCTTGGTCTTCCTTCTCAGATCTCTCGAATAGAGCGAACTTGCGGGGATTGTCAACCACCATGAATTTCTTGAGCAGGGCCTCAATGACCTCACTGGCCCGCGTGCGGGAGATGATGTGCAGGTGCTTGACTGTGTCCTTGGGCAGGTAGAATGATGTGCGCCGCTTCACCGCCTGGGAGCGTGCCACCTTCTTGGCATCATGGATGGTGGGTGTCTTCTTGGTGGCTGGCACAGAGACTGGCCGGACCAGCTTCAGCTGCACCTTGATGAAACCCGTGTAGGAGCCATCTTTGTTCTGTGAAAAGATACCAAAAGCAGGCTGATCTTAGCAAAAACAAGGAACAATGCGGCAAAGCTGGGCATCAGATCTAGCGACAGCCCCTGTAGAAAAGGCCCAGATCTGGATTCCTGTAGCCCCTGCAATGGATAGGAAGTTCTCATTCATATCAGAAATGATAAGTCCCTTGCTCTCGTCATACCCCTACATGTCGACCCTGCTGACCCAGAGGCCTTACCAGGCTCATGAAGAGGTTGCTGTTGATTTGACTGTTGTACTCCTTTATCTTCTGCTCAATCTCAGCTTGGCTCAGAACTGGCTTCTCCCAGTCAATCTGCTCATCCTGCAAGAGGAAGCCATCCTGAGTTAGTCCATGTCCCTAGAGAGTGGAGGGGTCTGAGCCACTCCTCACAGCCTTCTGCAGCTCAGCCTGCCTGTATCAGAGTCAATGCTCTGCAAGGTGACGTTATGCATTACCCACAATGCCTTGCTGTGGAATACGGTATCTGGGCTCCAGAGCTCTCTGACCAGAGAAGGCCGAGTCTCCCCTCTCCTCCCACACTCAGCTGTCTCAGCATGTGGGGAGCTCATCTCCAGGAGCAGAGGCTGACTGTTCTCTGAACAAGGACCTCTACTCAGGTTCCAAGGAGAAGCCTCAATGGAGCAAGATGACAGGTCCTCGTGGAACCTGTGCCCCTGCCCCCAGTCTGATATAAATCACGGGTGAGGCAGAGTGGTTAGTGCTGAGAGTTACACCAATGGCTGGATTTCAGGCTGGGCAGGTACTATGCTGGCTGGTCCTGGGTCAGTCAGGCAGTATGTGGGGAGTTGTGGATTAGCCTCATGCTTTAGGTGAAACTGCCCTGCCCCAGCCAGAAGGCAGGTACTGTGGATATTTCTCAACATCACAGCCTCCTTACGTGCCCAAAGGCTTGGTAGGGCAGCTTGGTGGCATACTTTGCCATCCTCCTGCTTTTCCTGCTCTGTGAATCTACCAAGAAATCCCTTGGGCAGATGCCTTGTGCAATGAGCAAGTCCAGAGAGAGACATAACTCTGCTATGTTCTCTCAAGGCCAGAGCTCTGGACCCATATCCAACCCAGGGAAAGAGGCTCTTCCCTCACTGACTGCACAGAGACATCCAAGAGGCTGTCAGTCAAAGCATGGTACCTGCCCTGCAACTTTCAGCCATTCAGAAGCTGCCAGAGCCTGATAAAACAGGAATCAGGCAAGGAAGAAGGCAGAGGAAGGCCAGCTAGGGGCACTCTGGACAAATATCAGTATTGAAGAAACAACAGCCAGAACAACATTGGCTAATAGCCTGAGACTGGTTCTTGCGCAGGAGGGGGTCTATAAGGCACTTTCTAGCCAGCCACACCCTTCAGAGGCAGATGTATATATTATCACATGCCTAATCACTTGGGTACTGATATAGCCCAACCTACATTCATGGAAATGGGACAAGACCACACAGGAGACTCAAACAGTAGATGCCATCTCTGGAGCCCTGCTGCTTTGCAAAGGAGTTTTACCTGTGTCCCTGCCCCTATGTATCATATGTAGAGACCTACCTAACTGGCAGCAAGGGAAAACAATCTTTGTGGTTTGGTGGCCCTGCCCCTTGGCTCTGATGGTAGAGAGGCCCCATCCCCTGGCCCTGGCTGGCTGAGGCCCCCAGGGGGAGAAGGGACTAGGGGGTGGCCACCATCTTGAATGCTGGCTGCCCTTTGTGCAGCCCCGCCCCACAGCACTGATTGGCAGAGAGGCACAAGGGGGCAGCCACTATCTTGGCTGCTGCCCTTTGTGCTACCCCACCAGCTGGCACCTTCTCATCCCAGGTGGGCTGTGAGGCTGGGGAGCCAGCCTTTTATTTTTATTAATTTTTAATTTTTTTTTTTTGGTTTATTTCCTGCGACATCATGGCCAATGCCATTTTTCAAGGCGATCACCATTTTTCAGTTTCTGTGAGAATTGCAAAACTGTGATTTAAGTAGGTCCCTAATCATATGGTACCTCTGCACCACCCTAGTACAGCCTGGCATTAGCCAGATGGACTCAGTCTGATCATCTGACCCCCTGGCATGGCCCCTGTGCTCTCCAACAGGGAGAGGGTACAGCAAGGAAAGAACACAGCTTGGGGCTGCTACCTGTTCTCTCTCCACTGCCCCTCACCAGGTCGACAGCAGCTGGTCAGATCTAGAGGGGTGGAGCTCTGGGGGCAGCACATGGGCTGATCTGTAGGGGAATGTTACACAGCAACACAAGACAAGGCTAACTGCAAGGTCTGCCTGTTTTAAGAAACATTCTGCTTTTGTCTTAACCTTGCTCATCTGCTCCCTGCACAGATGCCTTTGGTGTAGACTGCACTGTATCAAAGGCCCGTAACAGAGGCATGGATTTAACAACCCTGCCTGCATTCCATACTGGTCAGGCTTGGCACAAGAGATCTTCTTGTCTCTCCTCCAGGGACACATCCCAAGCCTGGTGCAGTGTCCACATGCCACAGTAATGAGCAACATTTTAACACTGAGAAACATGGTCGGCCTCAGCTCTCACATTACCAGGTCTTATTCCTAGAGCTGTGCTCCAAGCTTGCACAGACACCCACAGAGGGAAGGCCAAGCTGTCCTCCCGCTGCCTCCACACAACTCCATTTCAGTCTCTTGCATCAGCCTGGCTTCCAGCTAACATCATCCCCCCCCAACAAATGTGTGCATGGGGGCGGAGATGGGGAAATCACAGATGAGCTCACCATAGACCAATAGGAGCTCTCCTGGGATTGCTGGGAACCACTTCCATTCCCACCGCAAAGCCAGTGGCACGTGGGCAACAGAGGAGCAGGAAGGAAGTAGTCCCAAGGTAGGGACTGCTCCCAGCAGAGAGAAGACAGACTCTCGGTGAAGGGGTCTTGGCTACAGGAGTGGCTGCTCCTCCGTCCCCTTCCCACTTTCCAAGAACATTCCTTAGGCAGCAGGCACCAAGCCTCAGCCTTCCCCTCTCCAAAGGGATCCCCCAGGATCTTCCTTTCAGACGAGGTCCTGGGTTGCACTCAGACTCCTTTTAGAGGTGGATGCATCCCTCCCAAAATATTGCCACTCCAGAGATGGACGCGTACAGCCCCCAAAGGATCCACACCCAAAGAGAGATAAACATCTCTCCCAACAGATACCTGCATGTCTAGTGAGACACACCATGCAAAGATGTGTGCACAAAAGCTCCTACAGACAGCTGTACAGACACACAGCAAGTCCACAAATGCATACCCATACATTGTGTGGTTCGGTCATGTCCTACAGACACATACACAAGCACAAACACTAGGGTTGCCAACTCTGTTTGAGTATATCCCAGGAGGTTTATGAAACACCAATGTGCCCACGACACAACGTGAATACGCCCATGTGCTTGCATATATCAGTTACAGATTGCGGTGTGTAGACTATGTCAGGAAGGCAAATGTACATTACTATTACATTTAAAAAATCTACCAGACTACTGTATAAATTGGATTCAGCATTTAATATTTATTTTAATGAATGTTCCATCATTTATCTCCTGGGTGACTCTTAGTAGTCTCCTGGAGATTTATATTTAACTAGCCAATTGCTTGTCAAGAATGACAGGTGGGAGGAGGCCTGCATCCAGCATGCCCGTCCCCCTCAACTTTGCCACCATTTCAGGGCCAGGCTGGGCCCAGTGTGCCTCCCCGCGCCACTGTGCCGTCGGGCCAGCCCCCTCCCCGTGTCCACCTGCCTCCCCTCCCCATGAATGACCAGGGGTGAGGCAGCACAGATGAAGCATCACCACCCAGCACCCCATGCCACTGCCGCATCCAGGGAGCAGGGGGTAAGGCCAGCCCCACTTTGTCCGCTCCATTGCCGCCACCCAAGTGCCCCCCCACCGCCCAAGGCCAGCTGTTTGCCCCTGCTCCCTCCCCTCTGTCCCCACTGTCATGGTGGCATCAGGGCCTGCTTTTCCCCCATGCCGCGGTGGGCCTGGCCCATTTTCCCACTCCCTTGTGCCACCGCTGTGGGTTCAACCCTGTTCCCCACCCCCTCATGCCACCACCACCACCTCCACAGAACAGGGGACCCAGCTGTGCTGGCCTCAGCCCCCACCACCCCTGCTGTCATAGCAGCACTCTGCCATGGTGCCACCACCTGCAGTCCAAACACTCTTGGAGTACTCTGTCTGTCTGTCTGTCCATAATGCTTTATTTGCACTCTGATTGGCTATCTTGGCATCCAGTCAGACTAAGGCTTTTATAATATTAGAATTCCTGGCGACTCCAGGGCAATCCTGGAGGGTTAGCAACCCTAAGAAACACAGGCCTGCTGAGGTCCAGCCAGGTCTATTGCAGCAACTATACTATGAATTGCACAGCTGGCCCTTTTTCTTCCTGTGCCCACCTGCCTGCTCAGTATCTTGCTTTCATCAGTGCCATCAGCTCCTCACTGGCAAACACCTCATGTTTACCCTTTTAGACAACAAGGAAGGCAGTGGGGAAAGGTGCTATGCCATCTCCCTTGATGCCCTTCTCTGGTCCATCTCTCTCAGGCATGGGCAGCTGGACAGCCCTGTGGGAAAGAAGCAGTGGTGTTTATCTCCCCCTGGCCACAGCACTGTCCCTTCTATAGCACCTGGCCACCAGTGCTTGCTGGCCCTCTTTCACCTACTCAAGCCCCTGGAACAGGCATGTCAGCCAAGGAAGCACTGGAGCATTTCGGCAAAAAAAGCTGATGATCTTCCAGAGGGTAGTTCTCAGCCTCCTCCACAAAGATCCTGCCTCTCCCTCCATGCCCCACCCCCCATCCATCCTTACCATCCATTCTCCCAGGTAGGAATACAAGGGCAGAGGGACTTCCATTCCCTCCTCTAGGTATCATTCAGTTTCCTATGCCCTTATTTCCTGGTTGACAGAGAGAGGGAAGGAGGGAGCAAGGACCCTCCCAAGGGCTCCACTCCGCAAAGACACAGTGTGTAACACCAAGAAGTGCAACAGGCTGTGGGGCCTGAAGCACAAACAACAGCAGGGCAATCACAGGCACTTATCCAATATCCTACTGTCTGAGCCCTCAAGGTCTGGAATGGCCTGCCATCAGAGGTGGTTCAAGCACCTACACTGAATACCTTCAAGAGTAAATTGGATGCTTATCTTGCTGGGATCCTATGACCCCAGCTGACTTCTTGCCCTTTGGGCAGGGGGCTGGACTCAATGATCTTCTGAGGTCCCTTCCAGCCCTAATAACTATATTTCATAGATTTCATAGACATGTGTTGGGTGACCAATGCACAACATCTCTCCATGGAAGTAGGCAGGTTTGCAATGCCACTGATTAACAGTGGGCACAGCACAGCTGGGCATCAGCATTACTTCCCCTGCTTTTCTTGGAAGACTCTCTGGAGAACTGGGGGACCTCAGGGGAAGGATATCAAACACCAGGCTTGGATTAAAAGATAATTAACAAAGTAGGAGGAAAGAAAACCCTTGGCGTTAGTTTCAACACCCTCCAGTTCAGGGCTGAGAAAACTCTCACTCCAGTTCCTTGGTTCTCCAAGGTGACCTCCAAACAAAGCAGGGAAGACAGGGCAGGAAACATCTACTTTTCCTGAAGAAGTTTTAAAAATTAATTAGAGCATCAATCCAAATTTTTGTCTGTCACTTCAGGTCAGCCTTTCAGACAGGAATTTGGCATCTTTAAACTCCTGGGTGTTACAACATAATTGTGCTATTAATCACTGCAGTCTTAAAACATGGTACTAGGCTCTGGACTGTCCCAGAGCCTGGGAGCAGGGTTGGGTCTCGGGGATTTTGCCCAGTTTCAGCTCTACTGGGCACAAGGAACTTGAGGGTTGCAGTATAGATGTAAGTTGATAACATCACTCCCAGCGCACAAGTGATCTGAACACAGACTGTAAACCCCACGAGAGGGAAGTTCCATGGAATGATTACGGGGCCTGGCATAAAGCACCCTGGGAGCCAGCCTGCATCCACAACAGATTTCTAGAAATCTAGGCAAGCAGGTTTCTCCAGTCACGCCTGCTTTGGGGGAATATGGGCATGCACTGGGGTGGAGTATGTTTCCTATGCACGGAGATCTGACCACAGAACCCAATGGGAATTATCTGCATCCTGAGGAAAAGAGCAGACGGAAGCCTGTGAGGGTGGGGTGCAGGGAGGACAGCCCATCCTAGATGAAGAAAAGCTCCCTGGGAGTTTGTGGTGGCAGGATGGGAAGTTACAGGCAGGGACACAGGCATCCTGTTTACAGAACAAAAGGGAGCGTTCTCCAAGGCCTGCTCTCACGTGGAGCTGGGTGGGAACAAACCACCACCACCTGTTCACAGGCTGCCATATCCCATGCAGGAACCCTCTAGATCTGGACCTTCCCTGCCAGCTACCCCAAGACAAGGATTCAGACCACAGGGGCGTGCTGCCAGCTCAACCAGGGTACCTCAAGATCCTCCCCACTCCCCGGGCCTGTTGTGCCAACTGTCTCCTGGGTTCCAATCCAGGCGAGACAACAAGCTGCTGCTTTGTTCAGCCCAGCATTGTTTGAATTCTGCTTCATTTTGCTTACAGCAGCTTTGTGGTCAGTTCTGCTGCTCCACAGTGGAGACAGCAGAGGGTTGGCTAGCCACTAAAGAAAGGCAGGAACATGCGATACAGCTTCCCCCCCGCCCCCCCCCCCCGCTTATGTCTGAGCCACAAAAGATCAGAGCCCGCTATACGCCTTAACTCCATAGCCAAGTGCATAGGTACACTGTAAAAACACAAAACAGTGAGAAATCAATGCCTCAGCTGCATGCCTGAAAACAGGTACAAGATGGGATTAGCCTAGCCAACCTCTAGACTGGAGCCCTGAACCCTGCCACAGGACATCACCTTACTGAGTGCTGGGTGCCAGTGCTGCATCCAGATGAGTGTAGCCACGCAGTCTGGCACTGCAGCCATGCTGCTGCAACATACCGCACATTCAGGTGTTCTCCACGCTGCAAGGAAGCAGCATGGTGGAGGGGGTCTGTGCAAAAAAAAGCAGAGCAGTGCAGATGGGGGCAGCATGCACTGCTCAAAACTGGAGCCTGGGCGGCCAGAGCTACACTGCGGCTGCCAGCCAAGCTCAGAGTGGCAGGATTGCCACTGCTGCAGCCCCAAAAGGTCCCCAGGTAAGACTGCTGGGGCCAGCCTGCCATGCGCCAAAGCGCGCGTGGCACAGGCATTCCATGGGGATAACCAGCAGTGGCACAAGCTACTCCCTGCAGGCCCTGACTGGTGGGAGACAGTCCCGCAAACCAGCAGGACTTCAGCAATCCATCAAGCACTGAGATCAGCACAGTGTCATACAAACCCCACTTGTCTGCCCCTATACCCAATCAGTGTAGCCAGCTGTTCTGCCCTCCAGAGTCTCTTCTTTGGACCAGTCTGTCCCTTACTACTATTGCAGTCAGGCCACACTCCTCCCTACCCTGGATGCCACTGCTACCCTGGGCTGTTACTGCCTTGAATAACTGTCTGACTGAACATGGGCACAATGTCTGCCCTTACCACACAGGCTTCAGCCAGCTAGCATAGGGCAAGGACCCACCCCTGCCTTCTTACTGTGGCATTCTAGACATGACATGGCTCCAGACAATCATAACAGGCACCACCTCCCACAGAGATATAGACACCTCTTGGACCCACAGAGCCCTGCTATACCCCTGGCATCTCTCACTTGGTTCAGACTATGTCATTGCTCCTCACAGGAAGATCAGGGAAAGAGCACCTATCAAGCTGCTGGCATCAGGTTCTCAGGCCATAGGAAAGAAGAGGCCTATGGCTGGCCCTTGTCCAGATCCCCTGAAGCTCAGCTAGAAGTACAGTGGATTCTCACCCCAGCTCCAGCCAGGCTGAGGGGAAACTGTTTACATATTCTAGGAGCCTGGGATTGTTGGAGCCAAGCAAGCTTTTAACCTTGGGCAGGAAGTGCTGCTGGAGCTGCAGTTTCACAGTCCCTGCCTCTCTGCTCAGCAAGGGAGGATGAGGGAGGGGGAGCAAGGGGGAAATCACTTCCCAGCGCAACCCTGCCAACCTCTTTGTGGCTGTATGTCTCTCCCTTGTTGCTCTCTTTTCCCTTGTGTGACTCCAGCTCCCCCAGCTCCAAGTGGTTTCTAAATTTGCCTCCACTTTGGACAAATCACTAACGCCACAATTGGCTGGTAGGTCAGAACTCTCTCTAGCATCTTCTTCCCCTACCACCGAGCTACTAGGCACACGGATCACCATGGCTGCCCTGGCTGTGCCCACCCCTGGCTCTGCCTGCCCCTGTTCCAGGTCATGAAATGGTTAGCAGTCACTTTCCTCTGCTCCCTGCCAGAGTCACTTCTCCCTCCTCCCTCTCATTCTCTGCCTCTGATTCAGCCAGATCACATTACAGCCCTGCTCTGTCAGCTTTAGTCAGGGGTGACTAACCCCATCCCCACAGCACAGGCACAGTACCATGTCCCAGGGCTGAGAGGCTGAGTCTTGCTATCACCCCCCCCCCCCAGCAACATATATCAGACATATGTGGTTCAGATGGCTCCTCATGCAGGCCTGGAGAGGGAGGGGAGCAAAACTTGCTTGGCCCCCATCTCTCCTTAAAACTTCCAATGCAAGATACAAAAAAGCTGAAGTCACTTGGAAGTGAAGGCAGCTGGGAATCTTCCTGAGAACAAAGCACAGACTCAGTCTAGGCCTCCTCTTGAGAAGGCCCCAGGCCATCCTTGCCCAAACCCTCCCCCATGCCTCCCTGGGTACTCATACCCACAGCATCACCAGCTCTCACCCTCAGGCAGGTTCAGCTGCTGCAGATCAACTGCTTCCATTAACTACCATCACACACCCATTAACTACCATCATGCTTTGTGCCTCTCTGGAGCTTGAACAAGCAGCAGCTTGTAGAAGGCCAAACCCAGCAAAGCCAAAGTGACACAAACTGAAACAAGACAGCACCTGGTACACACTCACCTACTCTGTAACATCCTCCACTACTGAGAGCACCTGCTCTCAGATTAAGTTAGGGGCAGCCTCAGGGTCACTGGGAAGCCAGTTACTTCTCCCTCCTGAAAAGTCACACTGGTAAGGACACCCCCATTTTATGTCCAGGCAGGTTCATCCCACTATCAGCCAGACCTGGCCAAAGATGCATTTACCATCCTCACAGGAACAAATTCTTGTCCCCTCTCCCAAAACAGATCCAGCTAATACAAAGCCCAGCAGCCCAATTATCAAGCACAACAGAAGACTGTGAAATTACCTCCCATTTCATAAGATCATAGGAAAGCAGAATTATAATGAATCTCACACAAGGTCATCTAGTCCAGCTCCCTGCTCTAGGCAGGATCAACCCCCTCCTTTCTGCACTGTCCCAGATTTCAAGGTGTCAAAGTCCTTCCTAGCCCTGGCTACCCAACAGACACCTCTCGAGTGATCTTCCCATACAATGACTGATGAGGATTGAAGAGGAAGGTGGGCTGAAGATGAGGGTACCCCTTAAACTAAAGCTTAAGCTGGTCACCATGTGCTTGTGCAAAGATTCTAGGAGATGCATATTAACGTCTGAAGAGACGCATGTGGCTCCGGAGCCACAGGCTGGCCACCCCTGCACTAGACCATGCTCCACTATAAAAGCAGATGACTAATCTGGCTTTCAGACAGGATTCAGCCACCAACCTACTTCATATTTAAAACTGCTTTGTTCTTTATATTGGATAGAACTTAGAAACTCAGTCATGGACCAGAAACCCAGAGACAGGTGACAGACAAACAAAGCAGGGAGATGGTTCCTGCCCCAAAGAGGATACACAGATGTTTCCAGAGTCTGCTGCAGGATGCACCAATCTGTTGGATTCTAAAGGTATTAGAGATTACTGCTTTGGAAGGGGGCCTATTGGGCAATTCAGGATCAATCCCTTTGTACCAAAGCCTGCAGAGGGGCTGGCAATGGCAAGACTGCAATGACCTGTGCTGGGACAGGGGGCTGCATAGTGGCCTTCAGGCCTTTTGCCTCTGATTATGTAGTTTTAAATTTGCTTTAGCTCCCAAATTAAATGGGATTTGGTCTACATCACAGAGACATCAAATAAATTCCACGCTGCTCTAAAAAGGCCCTAGGGCTGGAATAGCAGGGGAAGAGGGCTGTGGACTGAGATGGAAAGGCACTGGTAGAGCTGAGGACCAGTGCACTAGTACAGATGTATGTGGAAGTTTGCCCAGCCCCCACTCTTTTTTTTTTTTTTTTTGCCAACCAGAGCAGCAACATACTTTTGTGAGAACTGTCATCTCCCCCAGCTCATCTCACCCTCCCGACTGGAGCCACACGCATATGCACACACACTCACAAGCTAGGAGAGTCACCAGTTTACAGGAAACCAACTCACGCACACTCATGTCCCACCCCTAGGCACTAACGGGGAAGAGGCAGAGGGTCATGCATGTCCTGGATTTGTGAGATCATCTCAGTTTCTCTCTGCCTCACCCCCAGGCATTTCCTAATCTAGGACCATCTGTTTAAACCATTAGCTGTGCCAAGGGACAACACAGATAGATACGGGGCAATCTGGTAAAGGCACCAAGAGGAAATGCAGCCGGTAACATGAGCCCATCTCCACTCTTGCCAGACTACAGCCCAGGTGGTCCTCCACCAAGCAACCTCTGCGAGGACATCACGAACAGACTGTCCCTGGGCGCTGCTGATCACTAACACGAGCCCCCGGGACTCTTCCAGCTACGGAGGAAACGGCCCTTTTCTAACCCTGTACCTTGCCGGCAACTGCAGCCATTCAGCCCACAAGGACCAGCGACCGGCAGGTACCCAGGCCTCGCACAGCCTCCGGTGGTGTCCCGGGGCCCGGTCCCCTGCACACCCGCGATCCCCCGTGGAGGGAATCACATCGCGGGCACAGAAGAGGCAGCTGGAACCGTCCTGGGGCAGCAGCCGCTCAGCCTGCAGCTCTCCGCGTCGCCGGCCCCACCTCCCCCCGCTCGTCTGCTCGCCGCCTGCCCCGGGCTGCGGAGCGGGGCAGGCACAGACACCGCCGGGCGCTGCGTGCTCGGGCCGGGCCGGGCCGGGCCGGGCCGGGCCTCACCTTGGCGCGCTGCGGCTTGCGCGCGAAGGAGGTGCGCGCCGTGAAGTACTGCTCCAGCTCCGAGTCCGAGTCCTCCTGGCTGCAGTAGCCGCTGCTGGCCGTGCTGCTCCACGTCATGTCGAAGCAGGCCGCTGCCGCCGCCGCCGCCACCTCGCCCTCGCGCATCGCGGCCGCCCCGACCGTTGGGAGTGAGCCCACCCCCGGCCCGGCACCGCCTCATCACGGGGGGCGGGACACGCACCCGCCCCGCCCCGCCCCCCGGGCCCCGCCCCCGGCACAGCGCCGGGCTTGGCTCGCTCCTCTCCGCCCGAACACAGGCGCCTGGCTGCCACACACTGCCCGGCTTGAGCCACTGCAGACCCACGGCCAGGGATGCAGGAGCCGAAGGATCTCCGATTGCCCCGGCGTGCCCCAAATCCCACGAGCACCCCCAGCCTGGACACGGGCTCAAGCGTTCAAAAAACTCAGCCCAGTGCCTGAGAGGTGCGTGGACCCGGGTGTCAGAAATCAGTGTCCCCCAGCGCCCGACCAGGCAACTTCTGCGGAGGAGACTGAACTCAACCCAGACAACCACAGCTCGGTCATGCCCAGCTCTGCCTCATGAAACAAACATTGCCTAATCTTGGAGCAAATATTCACAGCAGGCCAGGCAGGGATGGTCTTATCAGAGACAACTTCTCCAGGGCGCAGCTCCAATCCACCCAGGTTGGCTGGATTATTCATTACTGCCTGCTGTACCTACAGTCCAGGCAGGATTGACGGCACTAACCACTGTCCAGGCTCCTGAGAAACACGGGCCAAGCTCCACAAGGAGCCAGAGCTTACGTTGCTACGTCTCAACAGCTGCTTGGCAGCCCTCTGCATAACATGGGTGTGCAGGAGGGGGTCCACGTCACTGAGCATTAGTACTTACTGACATCCACACGGCACAGTAGCAAGGGCTGGCTGGGTCCTGAGGAGCTCGCTACTCTCTTCCCCCTGTAAGGGGGTTTCAAGAAACCCAAGTGCTGTGTAGGAATGGGGGACAAGCCTTCCTTAGCGGTATTTGGGTAGCACTCATCACAGCAGCATATGAGCACCTCAGTGCAATAGTGATGGGGAAACCAAGGTACAAAAAGGGACAGGGACTTGCCCAAGGTCACAGAAGGAGTCAGTAGCTGAACCATCTCCTAAGCCCCAGTCCAGAGCCTTGACCACTTGCCCACCTTTCTTGCTGTTGAGATGGAGGACTTTCGCCTACAGGGCTGGTGAGACCATCAACACTTTTCTCCAGCAAAACATTCAATCATTCTAAAGTAGTGGAGGACAAACTTTTTTAGCAGTGGTGCCACATATTTAGCCCCTCACCCTTCTCAAGTACCACCCTGGTCACCCTTCTCAAGTACCACCCTGGTCCCCTTCCTCTTCCCAATTTGCTGCTCTGCTTTCTGCCCCCTGCTCAATCTGCTGCTCTGCTTTCTGCCCCCTGCCCAATCTTCTGCATTGCTTTCTGCTTCCTCCCTGATCTGCTGCAGGCCACACACAGGCTGCCCATGCCACTTGTGGCCCACATGCAGCAAGTGGGCCATCCCTGTTCTAAAAAGTCTCCTTAAGCCCCTCTACTTTCCCATTCTCAAGTGAGGAGGCACAACTGCCTTTGTAACCCTTTTAGGAGACAATGCAGTAAGGGGAATAGCATGGGACACTCAGGGGGATCTGGCCCTGCACAGGGCACAGCCATTGAGAATTCAGACAGAGGAAGGCAAGGAGTGTTGGGCCACATCATTGGCCCATATCTGGTGTCCTGCCATGCTGGGTCAGGTCCATAGTCCATTTACACCAGTATCTAGCTGCTCAGCCCAAACATGAGGGTCAGCCCCCCCTCCCAGTTTTGGTCCAAGCTGTCAGGATGAAACACTACCAGATAGTGACCAGATTCTCTGGAATTCAGCCTTGCAGGAACCCCCTCCCCCCATTGTTAATATATGAGGAGCTGTCTTGTATTCTCTCAGGAGACCCGACAGGTGAGGGAAAGGAGACACAGGCAATCTCTATGTGGCAGGAAGGTGCCAGGCGGCTGTGTTGGCAAGTGTGTCCCTTGTAGACTCCAACTCCTGCTCTTGCTTCAGAAACCAGGCCCCTCACTCAAACCGCAAGCACACTAGCAGCAGCAACAGCTGCAAAAACTTTCAAGCTGCTCCCCGTCAGGCAGGCCAAGGTCACAGAAGGGAGTATGTAGCTCAACAGATGTGGCAATATCCGGCTTTCAAACAGCAACTTCGTTCTTTCCTCTGGTACAGGTTGCAGGCCAAGGACCCAGTGCAGGGAAGCCCCTGGGCCTGAGAGGAAAGTCTCACAGAGACTTACTGCTACTGTGAGCCTAAGGGGTCTTGTTCTCTTCCCCCAGACCTCTCCTGAGCCCTTCAGGGCTTGAGGCAAAGAAGGGGTGTTTGTGGGGGATGGGGGTGGAGTTTTAAGGGAAAACACCGGCCCTCTGGCTGGATCACTGAAAAGACATAGCACTTCACACTGGTTTGATTTAAAATTCCCCGAGTATTACCCAAGATGGGTCAGAGCCACTGCAACCCCCTCACACACAGACACCTTGAACACAAGGTAGGTGGGCTAAATGGAGCCTATACAGGGAAGGATCTGTCCAAGCTTCAAGGCTCCCTCCAGCCCCTGGACCGACATTTACCCTCCATGGCTCCCAGATCCCTGCTTCCTCCATGCTCCTGGAAGGG
The DNA here is from genome assembly GCF_030867095.1 of Alligator mississippiensis. Classification (NCBI taxonomy): domain Eukaryota; kingdom Metazoa; phylum Chordata; order Crocodylia; family Alligatoridae; genus Alligator; species Alligator mississippiensis. Next base: position 43,816,864 of record NC_081835.1, read on the forward strand.
CTGATAGCAGGTGTGTGGAGGGGAGGGGACTTGGGGTCTGTGATGGTGTGGCAGAAGTGACAGCTGGTTTGCATGGCTTAGGGGAGCTGAGGCCTGAAGGGGTGGGTGGGGGTGATGGCAACATGTAATGGTTGCACCAGCCAGTGAGTGGGATGATGGGAATCCCAGGCCCTTAGGCATCCACAGCAGGATGGTGGGTACTCACTACTTGCCCTGTTGCTAGGTGATAAAGCAGCTGCCCCAGTGCTGTGGCACTGAGTTAATTGGCAATATTCTCTCCCAGATGGGCCTCACTTGCTCCCCACTGCTGACCTGTCCCTGGGGAAGCATTAGGAGAGAAGTCCCAGGTGCTGAGAGCAGAGGCACAATTTAAAGATGAAATTGAAGTTGGCTCCCTTGCCAGGGCCAAAACAAGATTTACAATGCGCTGCTCTTATCACCAGCTCAACCCAATGCTGCTAATGACTGTGTGGAGGAGGGGCAGAACCTCCAAGCACCACCATCCTGAGCTGGTAACACGCTCAGCAAGGAAAGGGGCTCAGAGAACTCTAGAAGCAGCCTTACCCAGGAGGGGGTGATGTAGGGAGCAGGGCAGGGACTCTGGCTGTGGGGAGACCTCCCAGCTACTCCAGTCCCAGCTTCTTCCAACAAAAGATGCTGCAAGGGTCTGGGCACGAGGGCTGGATGGGGGGAAGCACCCAGTTGCCCCAGTCCTGTCTCTGTCCTGTTTCTGGTATAAGGAAACTCATTGCACTTTGCAGCCTTCAAGCACAAATCAGAACCCCCACCCACACTCCTACCACATTGGTGTCTTTCTCCACTGTCTGCTCATTGGCCTCAGATGAGTTGTCCTGGTATCGAGGACCGCTGCAGTCCAGGCGGATCAGGGCACGGCAACGATAATGGCACATGAACTTGCAATCTGGGTGGGAAGAGGAAGGAGAGGGCATGAGGCGGATGGGAGCCAGACAAAGGAGGAATCCAGCAGTCTGCAGGAAGGAGTGGCAGGCCCTGGGACATTGTATTTGCCAGAACTGCTAGGTACAGGCAGGGTGAGGCCTATTGCTCTTGAATGTTACCTTTGTAGCTAGGAACAAGCAGCATGAGCCTGGAGAGATGAGTTTGCATCCTGACTAGCCACTTGACCCCTCAGTAGTTACCATACCTCAAACTGTAGCCTGTTTTCTGCCCCTCCGCTGCCTTCTGGTGAAAGCCCTGCTGCATGTTTGCTCCAAAAGCTTTTTCAGTAACAGTGTTAGTCTCAGATCCATCTATCTCACGCTCAGAGAGGCCCCCAGTTTGGACAGAATCCCTACACTGCCAGGCCAGGTTCAGACTCTCAGGAGGGAGTGGAATAAACCAGCTAGGAAAGCACACATTCAACAGGATTTCTACTAGAGATATTTACTGTCAACATGAGCAGAGGCCTCCCTCAGGTGCCTGTAGAAGGTGCCCTGCTGCATCTTGTCCACCATGACTGCTCTGGTACCCCTGCATTCTCTGGTGGGGCTGGGTTCCAGGGTCACTCTTAGACATGGATGGTCTGGCCCAGACCACACTGCACAGATACCCAAGCAGCAGGGCTTTGGGAAGCTAAGTGCTGTGGAACTTGGGCCTTTTGCCGTGCCTGCAGGGAGCAGGGGCATCAGGACAATGTTGGGACCCTTGGAGAAGCTGTCAGGGCTGGGCAGGGAAGCTCGGGACACCAACTCAATCAGGCACTCAGTGGGGGGATCCCCACAGGGTTTGGCTTGGGGACCAGGAGGACACAGCAGCCCCATGCTTGCTGTAGACATAGGTAGCAAAGCCAGGGGTAGTGTTGGGTAGGTTAGCACTGAGCAGAGCTGGGGCAGTGGGTTGGCATTGAGCCAAGATGAGGAGATTGCTAGTCCCCAGTTAGAACCAGTTCTCTATTTCCCTCCCTTTGCTCTGTGTTACTGGATGCATTGGCATGGGAACAGTCTGTTGCTGTTGGCTACTCTCATCTGAAGTCTGTGCATGACATTGAAATCTCTACTGCTTGTGACATCACAGTTCTCTCCATGGCAACCAACTGTGAAGTCACAAAGAGGATTCAGACATAAAAGACACACCAAACATTCTAGAGATGTTTTGTTTTTCTTTTTTACCTCCCTCACCTGAGCAATAAGGATGGAGGCATTTACAATTAAAGAACAAAACTGGAAGCAGAACCACTCTTCATTTCAGTTTAGGCTGTTTCTTGGCCTAAAAAGTCACCATTTTTCCAAACCATTTTGTGTAAGAAGAAATTTTAAAATGTCTTTGCCTATTTTGAAATTAAAGAAAAAATGTTTAAATAAGTGTTCAAAAACATGGCCATGAAAAATGAAGGCCCTGACGTTTGCACCTCACCCCCACCACACACACACATACACGTAAGTCAGGAAGTGGGAAAACTGCAGCAGTTTAACACTGAATGAAACTAAGTGCACCTCTGCTTGGCTATGTTTGACTGTGGTCAGAAATAGCTCACAAAGCCCCACAGCAAGATGGGGAGAAAGGAAAAAAAAAAAAAGAACACGGAGTCTCTTGCCAGCACAAGTTTGCACTGTACTCACTGACTCCGAACTCTCAGATACCATCAGTCAGGCCCTTAGGAAGTCATGGGAATGGCTGAAAAATCGCAACGTCTTTACAGGATAACAGAATGTTTGGATGATTTATATTTTTTGCCTGGCCTGAGTCTTTAGGGAGCATTGGAGTCCTGGCTCTAAGTTTTTCTTTACTAGCTGGGGGAGTAAAAAGGTACTTTAAAAACATGGAAGCTGAGATCATTTTTAATCACTTGATTCCAAGAGCAGGGGCTCACAAAAATACCAAGTGTCAGCAGATTGGCCAACAGGGGGTTTGGCCTGGGACGTCACAATTCTTTCAATGGCAACCTCCCTACCAGCAAGCACACACTCCTGAAAGATGCATCAGAATAACCCCAATAAACACATCTAACAAGACAGTGAAGGAGCTTCTTGCCATCCGACTGGAAAAAGCCTTATTTCTACCTTGCCAAGATGCTGCAACACCAGGTTGGCTTCCATACAACACGTTCACCATCTAGAAAGTCCTTTGCCTGCAGTCATGTGGCACTTTAAAAGGCAAACCTTATCATTATTTCCAATCCAGTCCTTCTAGTCACCAGTCCCAGAAGCATCAGGAAAGAGAAGCCACAGTATTAGTGGGAACGAGCTTTTGGAGAATGGAATTTTGTAGATGGTTAAGACCAGAAGATATTAGAGGTGCACCGATACATCAGTGGCCGATAATGTGGCCAATAAATGGCCTATGCATGCGCGAAACTGCAGCCTGCAACTTGGAGACCTGCATGCAGCTGGTAAGTCTGTTGTGGTGGATGGTGAGTGGGGAGGGAAGGGGCATAGGCCAGATCAAGGTTCCTGCGGTGAGGGAGGGAGTAGGGCTGGGGCAGGGGCAGCTCCTGCAGCTGCACGCACCCCCGGAGGGGTGCTCCATCCTGTGCCCGCCCTGCCCCAGCTGGGCAGCACTTGTCCCAGCCCCTGCCTCTGCTCTACTCCCTCCCTCACTGCAGGGGCCTTGATCTGCACCCCCATGCTCCTTCCCTCCCCCTCCCCTTCCACCACAACAGACTTACCAGCTGCATGCAGCTCTCCATGCTGCATCAGAAATTGAATTGGTATCAGCTGATATGCCTCCTTAAAAATCGGCTGTCGGTATCAACCCCAAATATCTCTATCGGTGCACCCCTAGAAAAAATGGTTGTGTTTAGGTAGTCTGACTCCTGCATGGCTGCTATCTTAAAGCTAGCAACCCTGCTCAGTCCATCACCTGAACCTTTCAGTGCTGCCCCCAACATTAACCTCACCTATCCAAAAATATCCTTCTTCTTCCTATTGCAGTGGTGCGGTGGTGATCCCATATGATCACAGATGATTACTCCCACTGGTCAAGTGAAAGGTTGTAAATGAGTCCCTTGATGGTTAAGAAGGCCAATCCTAGAGCCCCAGATCCCTGGCAAATGCCACAGGTGGTGGTCCAAGGGAGGATTTCTTGGTCTTGTTCCCTTTCCTTCTATTTCTGTTGTTTTGCTGCCACCAAGGTAAGACAGTTTTCCTCAAAATAAAGTGTACCTTCTCTCAAAGGTATTGCCATGCAGCCCTGTCCTGGGCTAGTGCTTCCCAGTTTGTGATGTCAATGATGCACTTGTTAATGTTTGCCTTGAGGATGTCCATCTTCCCAAGGAAATCCTTCTCAAGTCTCAATCAAGCTTCAGACCATTGAGAAGCACCACAGACGTGATTTTTGCTGCCCAGCAGATCCAGAAAAAATGCAGAGAACAACAGGAACTGTATATGGCCTTTGTTGACTTAACCAAAGCCTTCAACTGTTAACCGTGAGGCTCTATGGAAGTTTTTATTGAAGTCTGGCTGCCCAGGGAAATTTATCACCATCCTAAGACTCCTTCATGACCAGATGACTGCTTCCATCCTATGCGATGGCTCTGCTACAGAGCCCTTTGCCATTCAAACTGGCATCAAGCAGGGCTGCATGATCACACCAATTTTATTTTCCATCTTTCTTGCAGTCATCAAAATGCTCATTTGTGGCTGCCTGCCACAAGGCATCGGCATCAAGTACAGGATGTATGGGAACTTTTTCAATCTTTCCCGCCTCTGTGCCAAAACCAAAGTTACTTTGGCTTCAATTGTGGAACTTCAATACACTGATGATTGTGTTGTCATTGTACATATGGAGGAGGACCTACAAATGGCCCTTAACTGCTTCTCTCAAACATGCCAGCGTCTGGGGCTGACCCTTAACATCAGAAAAACAAAAGTGCTTCACCAGTCTGCTCCAGACCAATCAACTCCCGCAACAAAGATCCTCATTGACAGACAGGAGCTGGAGAACACTGAACACTTTGCATACCTTGACTGTAGGAATTTAGTCAATGACACACTGCAGGAGAAGAGTATTGGAGAGATGGGAGTCCAGGAAGGGTGGTCGTTCGTGAAAGAAGCAATCCTTGGGGCACAAAGGGAGAAGATCCCAGTGCGAGGGAAAGGGGGAGAAAGGGCCAAAAAACTTCCATAGCTAAACAGAGAAATCCAGGGGCGCCTAAGGGCAAAAAAAGAAAAAGCATACAGGCAGTGGAAGCAGAGAGAAGCTACCAAGGAGGAGTATACCTACTTGGCCTGCACTTGCAGGGAGGCAGTTAGAAAGGCCAAAGCAACTACGGAGTTAAGACTAGCAACACACGTGAAAGACAACAAAAAGTCTTTTTTTAAATATGTAGGGTGTAAAAAGAAGGTACAGGGCAGCATAGGACCTCTACTGAATAAGCAGGAACATTAGTGACAGACAGGGGGGACAAGGCTGAGCTCTTCAATGAGTTTTTTGCCTTGGTGTTCTTGAACAAGGATCAAGATAAGTCTCCTAATGGGTTCTTAGTTGGGCATCAGAGGGACACCAGCCCATCAACTGTCGATGCTGACTTGGTGCAGAGTCACTTGGATGGACTGGATGTGTTTAAGCCAGCATGCCCAGATGAGCTTCATCTGAGGGTACTGAAGGAATTGGCTGGTGTTATAGCAGAACCACTGGCACGGCTGTTTGAGCACTCATGGCACTCGGGGCAGGTCCCGGAGGACTGGAAAAGGGCCAATGTGGTCCCTATTTTCAAGAAGGGGAGGAAGGAGGATCCAAGTAATTATAGGCCAGTCAGTCTCACCTCCATCCTTGGAACAGTCTTTGAAACGATTATTAAAAATCATATTTGTGTGAATCCAGCAGGAAAAATAATGCTGCAGGGCAACCAGCATAGATTCGTAGAAGGCAGATCATGGCTGACTAATCTGGTTTCATTTTATGACCAGGTCACAAAACGCTTAGACACAGGAGAAGAGGTGGATGTCGTTTTCTTGGATTTTAGCAAGGTCTTCGATATAGTATCTCATCCCATTCTCATAAATAAATTAAGAGGCTGTGACATAGATGTTTACACGATCCGGTGGGTGGCAAATTGGCTTAGCAGTCGCACCCAGAGAGTGGTAATAGATGGGTTGGTATCGACCTAGAAGGATGTGGGTAGTGGGGTCCCGCAGGGTTCAGTCCTTGGACCTGTATTCTTCAATGTCTTCATCAGTGACTTGGATGTGGGTGTGAAGTGTACTCTGTCCAAGTTTGTGGATGATACTAAATTGTGGGGGGAAGTGAACACTCCAGAAGTTAGAGAACGACTGCAGGCAGACGCGGACAGGTTGGATAAATGGGCAGAACACAATAGGATGCAGTACAACAAGGACAAATGCACAGTGCTGCACCTAAGGTGTAAAAATATCCAGCACACCTATTGGCTGGGAAATAACCCTCTTAGCAGCACTGAAGCAGAAAGGGATCTTGGAGTCATAGTGGACACAGCAGATGCATGACAAATAGAACCAAAGAGGTGATACTTCCCTTCTATGCAGCATTGGTCAGACCGCAATTGGTGTACTGCATCCAGTTCTGGGCACCATATTTTTAGAAGGATGTGGATAACCTTGAGAGGGTCCAGAGGAGGGCCACTTGTATAGTTAAGGGTTTACAGGCCAAGCCCTATGAGGAGAGTCTGAGAGACCTGGACCTCTTCAGCCTACGCATGAGAAGGCTGAGAGGTGATCTTGTGAACGCCTACAAATTCATTAGTGGGGCGCAGCAAGAAACCAGAGATGCTCTGTTCACCAGGGCGCCTCTTGGGGAAACAAGGAGCAATGGTCACAAACTGACAGAGAGCAGATTTAGGTTAGACATCAGGAAAACCTTCTTCACAGTGAGGGTGGCCAAATCTTGGAATGGGATTCCAAGGGAGGTGGTGCTCTTCCTTATCTTGGGGGTCTTTAAAAGAAGGCTGGATCGGCATCTGGCTGGGGTCATCTGACCCCAGCACTCTTTCCTGCCCAGGAAAGGGGGTCAGACTTGATGATCTGTAGAGGTCCCTTCCGACCCTAGCATCTATGAATCTATGAACCTCAGCAGCCATCTCTCAAAGAAGGCCAACATCGATGAAGAGATCCAATATAGGATCCAATGTGCCAGCTCTGCCTTCGGAAGCCTGAATCATCACATGTTCAACGATCACAACATCAGGACTCAAACAAAGCTCCTATTCAGCAATGTACCTAGACTCCTGGCAGCCCTGGGTGAACTTCTAGTATCGCCCCCCACCCCCTTCACCAGGGATGATGATAATAATAATAATAAACATACCATTTTCAGGCCCCCTTTCTGTTTGGGCCCCAGGTGGCCACCCAGTTCGCCCAGACCTGTGTCTGGCCCTACTCCTACTGTATAAGGCTGTGGCAATCCCAACTCTTTTCTATGGCTGTGAAGCTTGGACGCCCTACAAAGACCACCTGAAAAACTTGGAACACCATCACCAGCGCTACCTCTGGAAGATCTCTGGCATAAAGTGATGATCTCTAGATCACTGAATAGGCCCCCAGACAGCAGAACTGCTATGCATTGCAAGGTGCCCAGAGCTATCTGCCTGAGATCCATCAAATGAAATATATGAGATAGAGTGACTGCATTGAGCAGAGATCATATACAGTTCCACAGCGTGGCAATTCCAGGCATCAAAAAGCCATGACTAATTCTCCATGGAAAGTTTATTCCAACTTTTCCATTGTCAGCTGTTCTTTTCAAAAGGAACTCTTAAGTTTATATAGGGTTCTTGCTCCCCCTAACGGTTGAAGTTGTACTACAGCAGGGCAAAAGGGCCCAATTTCTATGTATTTTCCATCAGTGCATTTGGTGCATTGGATGAGATATACTACATTTTTGGAGGTGCAACTGTAAGATCCGGGAATGCTGGTGGCTCTGTTGTGGGGTGTAGTGATTGTGGGGGGGTGGGTGGAGATGTGTTAGGAAAGCTTATACATCCATGATTTAGTTAGTCTATAAGGTGCAAATCTATCCAGCCTTCTGCCAAAATCATATCACTAAGCTTTATCATTCTTTCCACAAGAAAAATAGGGAGATGGCTCTGTGTTCAGCCACATTGTAATACAGGTCATTACATTTTACTGACCAAGACTCCCCTACAGTTTAGACTGGACACAGTTGAACTTAGTTTCCTGATGCACTGTTATAATATGCCATTAAAATGGAAGCTGCATTCTACCCTGGAGGCAGCTGCATTTAGGAGTGAGTGGGAGGTGAAATGTTTAATACATAATTGCTATAGCACTTTTGGTGTAGGGCACTAGTCATCCCATGGTCCCAACCTTTGCTGGCCTAATGGCACCACTGCTGAGCAAGTACTGCACTGGACACTAAGATGACAGAGAGGACAAACTCAATTTTAATATGCATTCTCCATACTCATTTGGCCATAAGTAATGCTGGAGGGCAAATGTTGCCCATGAGCTGTGGGTTGAAGACCACTGTACTACGCAATTACTAAAATTATGATCAGCAAAGTGCTGTGTGGCACGGCACTGTTGGTGCCTGCCACTTTAAGGGCTGAACCACGCAGCCTGCAGGTGCTTGACTGCAGTGGCCATTTTAGATCTTGGACCACCTATACAAACACAGCAGTTTGCTGCTGGCAGGCAGGTAGTAACATTGCCTGGCGGCAAGGCTGAATGCAACTTCCTAGAGCAGGGATGGGCAGTTATTTTAGGTGGAGGGCTGCTTACTGAGTTTTGGCAAGCTGTCGAGGGCTGCACGACAGGCAGCCAGGGGCAGATATATATTAATTTTCTAAATTTTTTAGGGGCCCTGCGGGCCAGACAGAATGGCCTGCAAGCTGCATTTTGCCCACCCCTGTCCTAGAGGTAAGGGCAAGAGCTTAAGGGGATGGTTTGGAGGCTCCTGGTCCTGGGCATGACCTAAAACTGCACCCTGCCGGGAGTGGGTGGCCTGGTGGGGCTCTCAGTAGCGCGGGAGCCCCCAGGAAATGCCAGGCCAGTTACCAGCCTGGTGAAAGGTGGGTTGGGGTGCCTTAATAACCCTGGCTTCCACTGGGTGGGTTACCCCACAGTAGGGTCAAGAAGGTGGACCCAGGTTAGAGACTCAGAAGTCTGACTTGGGCTGTAGACTCAGAAGTCTGACTTGGAATACCCTCGACTGGTTAGTGCTGGGGCCAGGACCAGAACGGTCAAAAGGGCCAGGGGCCCACTGCGAGGGATGCCCAGAGCTGGGGGCCTGGGGTTTCCAACCGGCCTTGGAGGCAAGGCCAGGGCCTGTGTGGCCAAAGGTCACGGGGGGGACTATGCCCAAGATGGAAAAGAGTTCAGGGAACTAGGCAGCCCGAATGAAGATGGAGTAGGCCACCTGATTAGAGGGATCTGGTTGGGGTCTGGATTGAAGGACTCTGGGGCACAGTGTGGGGCCGGTGACGCTATAAGAACTGTGGGTGCCATCTGCAAGGTTTGGGCTGCGGTGTAGAGGAGGAAAGGAGCTGCAGATAGCGCCCCCTGGCATCGGGGCAAGAAATGGGCAGCCTCCTGCCTCATTAATATCAATTCAGGTGGTTGGCCCAGAAACAGGTGGGTGGGCCATTGGTAGACTGGGCCCAAGGAAGCCCCCTGTTGCATGCTGCCAGGCTATTTTGTGAATGGCATGTTAGCTATGTGGATGCACATGTCCCTGCCTCTCTCTTTGAGGTCATCAGCTGTAGCTCAGGGCAGTTTGCCTGGCACTAGCACAGCCTACAGGGAGACACTGAATGCATTCCCATGGCCTAGAAAGTGCAAATTTGCTGACTGCAAGGATCAGCATAGGCTGGCTGCAGTTGCAAGTTAGTTATTCTCATACAGTGCTATGTGAGGCCATCTAACCAAAGCTGAAATGCTAGTTACCAACAACCAAAGCAGTCTGCATGCACAGGATCATGGGTCTAATGGAATGCACATAAACAGGAACCAATCAATTCCACCCTGCCTGTCTCCAACCCTGGCCTAGGGCAAGGCAAAACCTCCTGCCCATGTACAGCTGACTATGTTTCAGTTCCTCCATTACTCTGATATCTCAAGTCCCACACTAGCCCTGCTCTCCTTCCAGGACTAAAACAAAATGAAGTTGCTGTCTTCTCCTCCTAACAGGAAAGGTGCAGAGGGAACTGTTGTGCTCCCTATAGATACCATTTTGCACTATTCCAGTTAATTCCCCAATATAGAGAACTTCTGAGCTGGGCTTTAAACAGACTCCAGGCTTGTCTCCATGACTGGGTTGCTGCTGCCATAGGGGAGATGTGGTGTGTGTCAGCAGGTAGGAGTTTCCTGTTGCCAGAGCTGTATCACTTCCCTAAAACAGAGCAGCACAGGAGGCCAAATCCCCTGGGTAACTGCCCTCCCACTATGGGAGCACACATTTGGGACTCTGGGTTCCTCTAGGTGTGCCAAGGGCAGGGCATATCTGTACACAAGTCAAGGCCCTTCCAGAGTGACAGGGCTCGCAGCACTCACTGTGATGCTGTAGGTCACACTTCAGACCACTCATCTGTTTTGCTCATTATGTACTTGTACTTCAGCAGCTATGGCCGAGCTCAGGACTGCCCCCATGCTAAGTGCTATACACAGAACTGCCCCTCCCTGCCCCAGAGAGTTTACAGGCTTTGCTATTCCCTCTCCTCAGCCTTCCATTCTCTGCTTCTCCACTCTTCCCTTCTGTCTGCATCACTGCCCTTCTGTAGCAGCTCCTCCCTGAGGTTTCACTTTTTTTCCCTCCCTTCCACAGCCCATCTTGTTAGATACAAGGATCAGCAATTAAAGTACCACCTGGAGGCAGTAGATGTCCCCAGCCATACACACAAGAAGGGACAGGAGTACACAGCCCAAGCAGTTAAGGCTGTTTGCAGATTCTGGCAGGCATGACTGCAATTGCTGAAGATCACAGTGCCAGCATGGTTGGGGAGGCAGTAGCTAAAGAGAAATCCAGCTAACGAAAAGGCATTCATTCAGCACCCAGGGTAGGTCATGTCTCCCAGAGCTTCAGTACTAGAACTCTTATCTCCAATTATTTCCAGCTCTAAAATGTTTTCTATTGTCACACAGGTTGCTCTCTGTGTACCAGGGCAGAATGGGTGCCCCCTAGCACATGGGCATTGGGGCTGGGGGAAGGCCATTGAGTGTTACAATCTCAACAGGCTCCAGAATTCAGAGCAGACTCCATTTGACACTGTTGATTCAAGAACATAAAGCCCCTGCAACCGTTCTGATGCATCAATTTAGGAGGACAGATGGATGGATGCCCTGGGAGCCTGGCCAGCCCCAGCACACCCCCATCCTCCCATGAAACAACCAGAACCTTTTAGGAAGTTTAATCTAAATTCAAGTGTTCACATTTCAGTTCTGCTTCAGCACCCACTTGTACCCTCTGCCCCATATCCCCAGCCCAACACCCAGCACCAACTGATGCCAACTGCTGACCTACTGGCCCCACTGTCTGCCACCCACCACCATCTACAGTGCCTAAAACACAGCATCACCCACCCTGCCTACCACCCTCAGCATACCCTACGTCATGGTGCCCATGTGACCAATGTTCCCTGTCCCAGTGCCAGCCCCACTGTGTAGAATGCCTACAATAGTACCCACAATGATTTCCATTGCCAAGATACCTGTAATCTTCAGTTCCTGCCTTGCTCAGTGCCCACTCCCACATTCACTGCTTTCAGTGCTCATCACCATGGCCAGAGCTGCAGCATAGTCTCTTAATTAGAAACAAAGGGCCCCCAGTCCCTGATGGCGGAGGAAGCTCAGCAGAGGTGGGATAGATGTAACCCCGTGAGATGAGCGTGACAGCAGTGTGTGTGGTTACACACAGGAAGCCCCTGTAACAATTGGTTCCCAATATCAGACCCCTTTTACACACACACACACACACACACACACACACACACACACCCCCCAAAGCATATTCTAAGAACAATGCCAAAAATCATGACAGGTGGCAACACTGGAATAGCTCCCACCACCACACACCCCCCTGTCTCTTCTAGCATGGTGGACCTAGCAAAAATCACTTTCTCTCCCATGCACCCCCAGAGTTATGGTCTGAGACAGCCCATCTGCCATAGTGGGACCAGTGCTCCCTATATCTCCCATCCCTCACTCACCAAAATTCAGCTGGTTCAGGGGTAGAACACAGCAGTTGATAGACAGCAAAAAGCAACACCACACAATCCTGTGGAACAGGATATGAGCAAGAATCCATTATTTTGTAGAAACTATCTTCAGGCAAACAAAGTCATGTTGGAGTATCTCAGACCTGAGGGTAATGGCCCCAGCCCCACAGGAAGTTGTCCAGGGATGTCGCTGCCCGCAAGCAAGGCTTCGGTTCCTGTCTGTCCTGAAGGATGGGACCCTGTCTGGTAACACAGTGCCACCCTTCACAATCAGAAGATAGCGTGCACCCAGCTGTACTACATAGCAGCACCATGCCTTCCCCCTGCCCTACAGGATCACACCAGATGCCAGTGTGAGCTGCTCTGGCTGAAGAGCCCTGACCTGTCCCTGCCACTGTAGTGCCAAGGACATGCAGCAGACAGACCAGGGCAGAGAGCACACTAAGCCACAGGTTTCCCCTGCATTCACACTTCCTGTGATTGGCAGGGTAAGGGCAAGAAGGGGTGAGGGAAGAACACCCCAGTAACTTATCAAGAGCAGTACCATGCTCAAGAGTCAGAGCCTGTGGCCAGGTGCTCTCCTCAGTCTGGCCCACTACAGGACCCTCAAGGAGAGGGTGGGGGAGCAGTGAGTGGGGATCTGGAGTGCTAGGGAGGGTGTCGGGGGGTAGTGGGCCTGACCTGGGCCAGTGAGAGAGGGACCCAGGTAGGGTATTTACACTAAGGCTACATCCTCAGTGGCTACACTTTAGTGTAACACCAGCTGCATAGCAGGATCAGAGATAATCCTGTCCTGGAATGGCATAACTTTAAACCACATACCAAGTGCTAAAAACCTAGATGCTTTACTAATATGCAAGGAGGCTATTATTATTATTATTATTATTATTAAGGAGGCTAGACTATATTATTCAGCTTAAGATCAAAGCAAAAAAATACAACTATTGGAGCATGCAATAGTTTGCTAGATTATATACAAAATTAAGAACACACAGACAACAAACCAGGCAAAAATAGTCAAAAGATAGTCTGGAAAAGCGCAGGCTCAGGGGGACCTGGTGACTGCCACACAAGGGGTGTTCATCAGGACCTGGGAGAATGGCTGTTTACCAGAGCGCCCCATGGGAAAACAAGGACCAACGGTTATAAACTCCTGCAAGACCATTTTAGGCTGGACATAAGAAAAACATTCTTTACTATCCGAGCCCCCAAGACCTGGAATAGACTCCTTCCAGATGTGGTGCAGGCACCTACTCTTGACTCATTCAAGAAACACTTGGATGCTTATCTTGCTGCGGTCCTTTGACCCTAGCTGACTTCCTGCCCCTAGGGCAGGGGGCTGGACTTGATGATCTTCAAGGTCCCTTCCAGCCCTAATGTCTATGAAATTTATATTGTGACATTAGTCCTGTAGTCATTCTAGTTACATGTATATCTCATTCAGATTCATAAAATGAAATCTAGCCACCTTGGGCATCTGGATAGTGCCCCAATACTTCACAGTCAATCATGTCTCCACCTAAATTAATATTACCATACCTGAGCTAAGGCTTTTTAGCTAGAGCTAAAAAGTCTACAGGGTTGTGAAACAGAAGAGATTACCAGAAATAACTAACAGACAGCAGCATTACAGAAGAAAGAATAGTTTGACTAGCAGAACATCAAGACCTTTAAAAAGGATAGAGGATTGTTGACACTTGTGGAGTGGAGACAGATTAGCAGGAATCAGGGAGATGATAATGAGACATGAAGTCAATTGACTCTGTCCCCCCAGCCTGAATAGAAATCTTGCTGCCTCTGCCAGGCAGTTGGTTTTAAAATGTGTAGGGACCAGAAATAAAAGAAGAGGAGGGGGGAGATGCAACTGCACCCACCCTGGATCCAGCTCTGCCTGGTGCCAGGGAACAGCTTAACCCAGGGGGTTGCAACCTTTTTAAAGGAGTGTACCCCTTCTAGTGGGTACCCCTTCTGGAGTATACCCCCTTCCAGACGGTGAGGGGGTTGTGCTGATGGCTGGCCAGGGAGCAGGGGGGTGGGATGCTGACAGCACAGCCAACCTGACACAAAGCCAGCAGCGCAGGGAAGCAGTGTGTGGCAAAGGCACAGAATGGTGAATGGTGGTAGTGGGGGGTGAGGAAGTGACACACGGTGGCTGCTGCCACCATTCACCACTCTGTGCCGCCACTACATGCCACTTCCCTGTGTCGCCATGCATACTCCCTGGGGCTGTCTCAAGTATCCCCAAGGGTATGCGTACCCCTGGTTGACAATCCCTGGCTTAACTCATGCAATCAGCCCCCAAAGCTAGTTTGTGCTGGGCGGTGTCCCAAAGTCTCCTGACTTCCCATTCCCAGGGGCTCTGGGCTGATTCCTAACTGAGGAAGCTCCTTAGATTTCCCTCTCAGACAACCCTCAGAAGAGCAACAAGACACCAAGGCAGGACTCAGAGGGCTCAACATCCCAAATCTGACTGGCTACATCTCTGCTGTGGGGCAGGGACACAGGGACCCCAGCCAGCAGCAGGCCCTGGTCAGGCCTTTCTCAAGCACCCTCCCTACCTGCTCTCTCCTGCAGGCTCCACACCCAGAACTGCACCAGGATGCTGTCCTGGGGCATCCCCCACAGTCACCTGCAGCCCCACCATCTCCTGCACACTTGAAAGCAGCTGTGGGGCTGACTCGGAGCAGCCTCACTGCTGCATTTTTGGGTCCGGAGCAGAGTGTGCTCAGTGACCCTGTGAGGACAGACTTCTGTCATGCTGGAGATATACACAGTGCATGACCAGGACCTGCTCACACCGGAGACCTGGAGCCTCCTGCATGGGCCAGAGCCCAAACCTAGCTGTGCGGCCGGAGTGCTGGGCTTGTCTCAGGGCAGCCTCACTGGCAGGGCATGGTGAGCTGGAGGCAGCACTGGACTCTCTCCGTGGCATTTCCAAGGGGCCCGTTGCTGGATGGGTGCATGGTCAAGCACAAGGGCAAACGGGGTGCTTCTCCCTACAGGGCCTCAGTGACCTTCCCAGTCCCCTTCCCCTGCCCATCAACAAGACTCCTTTGATGCCCTTTTACATTTGAATTGAAACTGCTCTGCCGGCAAGTGCAAGGCCAGGGTGCTCCTGAAGCGCCGCCAACAGAGAGGGGCACTACTTGTGTGCAAGCCCGGCGGGTGCAGGGCAGAGGGCAAGGGGGAAACTGCTGTGGCTTGCTCTGGCCACAGGCTCAGGCGTGTCCAGTCCCCAGCCCGCTGGTACCAACCCGTGCAGCCGGGCAGTCCCTGGCGTGGTGCCGCCGCCGCCGCCTGACCCCTCGCGCGGCAGTGGCACCCGGGGCCCAGCTGCTGCCTGCAGGAGGTGCCGGCCACGGGGACAGCGCAGGGCGTCGCTGCGCGGCTCTGGGGGGAAGGAAGCTGCGCCCCCGGCCCGGCCCGGCCCGGCAAGGTACTCACGGCCGCACTGCAGGCTCCTGCTGCGGACGCCCCAGATGAAGTCCCCGCACAGGTCGCACCAGGCGTGGTGGCCGCGGGCGCGGGGCCGGAAGGCGTGACCCTGGCCCTGGCCCTGGCCCTGGTCCTGGCCCGGGACGGCCCGGGCGTGCCGCACGCGGCCGAGCAGCTCGGGCATCCGGCCCGGGGCGATGCGCAGCGCGTTGGCCCGCTCCAGCCGCCCCCCGCGAGCCGGCGCCAGGTCCTGCAGCTCGATCATCTCCTGCTGCCCCCCGCGCGCCGCCCGCGCCATCCCCGGGCACCCGGGCCGGTCCTGCGCCGGGGCTGCGAGGGCCGCCCGGTCCCCGCTCCTTCGCTCCGCGCCTCACTTTCCCCTCCCCGGCGGCCCGCGGGGGCTGGCCCGGCCGCAGCAGGAGTGGGCGGCCGCCTCCCCCGGCCCTAGGAGCCGCCCCGAGGGCAGGCAGGGCTGCGGGGCAGGGGCGTCGCCGAGGCCGCGGCGGCCCGCGAGGAGCCCCCGTCCCGGCACCTGGGGCGGCTCCTCCGAGTCCCGTCACGCTCCCGCCCGTCCCCTCGGCGGCGGCGCCCCGCCGTCCCGCCCGCCTCCCCGCCCCCTTCTGCCGCCCGCGCTGGAGCCTCGCGTGGGTCGGGCCAGCCCGGAGCCGGGAGCTCCCACGCCCGGGCTGCCCGTCCCGGGGCAGAGCCGGGGGTGCCGCTCCAGCGACCAGAGGCTGCCGCGGCCCATTGGCACGGGTGTCCCCGCAGGAGAGGAAGGCACCTCGGGGCTTGGCAGCCGCCCGTGAGACCCGGCTTTGCTGAGGGGGGAGGACAACCCTCGCTACTGGTGCCATGGCATTAGCCTCTTCCTGCCACAGCACAGCCTGGCAAGGAATGGGGCTGGAGCCATTTTCGTTTTTCACCCCAAAGAATAAGGCCTCACTTTCTTCTTCACAGACATCTTCCCCCTTCCCGGATGGGTCCAACCAGGGTGGAAGGAAGTGGCTTCCCTGTGGAGCAAGGAGCAGGCAGCCATCTGCAGAGCTCACTCCCACCAGCGGTGCCCCACAGGGCAGAGCCTGTAGCTAGGCAAAGGGGCTGCTGCTGGTGCCTTGTGAGTCCCCCCACACCGCACTCGCAGCCTGTGGCACCAGGAATGCATCTTTTCTCCTTCCTCGCTTCCTACCAGCCCTGCCTCATCAGCAACTGCTACTCTCTACACTCCTGGTAGGATGCCTGGCTCCAGCCACGGCTTTTAATACCCAGCTCCAAGCCAGGCAGCTGCCTGGGAATTCAACAGCCACGCTTGCACCAGTCTCCCAAGAAATGGGGCCAGACCCAATGTGGACAGAAGCAGGCAACAAAGGACATATGGTGGCCCAGGCTTATGCCATGAAGGAGGTGAAATCAAGTAGAGCTGAGAGAGGCCACTTGCCATCAGCAGGTCAAAGCACATAGCTAAGAGACTTGTAGAAATGGCACCGTCCATGGCTCAAGGGAGGGAGTAGCAGGGTGTTATGGGTGGGTTGGCTCATTAAGAGGAGCTGGGCTTTGCTTCACCTACGAGTCATCACAAGGGGAAGGCTTTCCACCTGGGGTACATCAGAGCCTAGAAGAGCTCAGTTGCCAGTGGGAGCTTCCCCTCAGGGCACAGGGGGAAGATCCCCTCAGGCATGTGGCCTGTGGAACACAGCATTGCAAGAACCAGAGACACTTGCCTTAACCCCCAAAGAGATGCTTTGTACTGTGCAATCCTGCAAGAGACCCCACTCACAGAGAAGGGATCTGTTTGATGTGTGGAACATGGCTAGTGGAAAAAAAATCTGAAGCCCTAATGAAAAGTAGTTGGGGGGTGGATCCCCAACTGACATGGGACTTCACCGCCATGGGTGGTGAGCTCACAAGGCTGTTGTTAGGCTACCTCCTCCTCTTCCAATGGCAGTTGAGCTTGGCTGATTAGCTCCTCTTCACTCCTCTTCCTTATCTCCATGAATCTCCAAAACAACCAGTAAGAGGCTGGGCTCAGTCCACTGCAATGCCTATCAGCACCCCGAGGGGTGAACAGGGACCATCCCACCAAGGCTGGAAGTATCTCATTGACACACTCATGCACTGACAGACTCCACCTCTTCATTGGGGTGACTCTTGGTGCTAGTGCCATACTCAAACAATGGCCTTGCAGCTGGCAGCATCTTGAGATCCCCAAAATGTCAAGGGGTTTGCCTCAGTCCTTGGCCTTCTCTGAGCTGCTCAAGGCTAGTTGGCTTGGGATGACTGAGACACTGAGGATAATGCTCCTCCTCTTCCTCATTCCAGGGTGTCCTTCATCTGCAGAGAGCACCTCACGGACCCATCTCCCCACACAATGACAACATATAGATGAGAGGAAAGCAACAGGGTCTCCAGAGAGCTTACAGACATCAGACTTCATCCTCTACATTAGCATTAGATGCTTCATTCTGACCCAATTCCTGTTTGCTGATTCTCAGCCCCTCTGCCCTTGCAGAGAGGAGCATCCCCAGCCCCCTGGGCCTATTATCTGCAGAGCAGCAGCAGCAGCTGTGCAATGGCTGGGGTAGCCCAAGATGGAACTTGTCCCATAAAGACACTGGCTGAGTGCAAGCAGCTCCAGCCACTCCATATGTTGGAGTTTATTCAGGGTCCTCTGGCCAGCCTCACAAATCCTGTGGCTGCCACAGCTGCCAAGAAGCCCAGTCAGCTGGCAGCCAGTCCCGTTTGTTGCTGGTGGTCACCATGGTATTGCAGTTAAAAACCTGCACACAATCAGCTGCAAAGCTTGACCAGCTCACTGTCTGGTTTCAATGGAAAAAAATAGAATCAGAGCAATGGGTGGGCCTAACCAAGGAAAAGAGAGCTCCTTGGGGGCATGGCTCCTGCTGGCACTGAAATACAAGATGAATAGATCAAAAATATCCAGGACGGGCTCAAACTGAACTGGATTTTTTTTTACTCTAAGGACAAGCCATTTCCTGGGAGTGAGAGTTGCCAGGAAGCATTAACAGGGTAGCTGGTCAAAGCAGGGGACACTGAAATAAGCAGTGATTTTCCTGTCACCATCTCTTCTCCTCTTGGGCTGACCCAGTACTTCCAGATCTTGGAAAACTTATTTTCCCCTAACCACCTGCTGGCTTGATAGTGCTATTGGCAATCAGGAACAATAGTTTTCCTCTTGCATCAGAACAGATCAATAATTCAGCTGAGCAGTCATCCAGTCTACAAGTGTGGTCAATGTTGGGTGTTCTAAAGGAGGATGTAAAAACCTCACCAAAGGCAGACAACCTGCCCACCTGCATAGGGAGAACAGTGGTGAACATGTTGCTCTAAATCAGGGGCAGGCAATTATTTCGGGTGGAAGGCCACTTACTGAGTTTTGGCAAGCCACATGACAGGCAGCTAGGGGCAGATAAATATTAATTTTCTAAATTTTTAGGGGCCCCGTGGGCTGGATAGAATGGCCTGGAGGGCTGCATCTGGCCCATAGGTCACATTTTGCCCACCCCTGCTCTAGATGCTACGATAGATTCAGGGTCACTTCATGGAAGTTAGTAGAGGTACTGGTCTAGTGTAGGTGTGGAGTAATTCTGTTAATTTCACTGGGAGACTCCAAATTTACACAGGGTAGATGAGATCGGACTCCACTTTTCTGCCCTTTGGGCTTACTCCCTTCCTCCAACATAGTGGCTAATCTGTTTAATCTGTTTGTCTTTTACCATGGGGGCAGATCACACTAGCAAACCCTATATTCTAAATGTGCTTATCCCTACCTCTCTGAGGAGGACTTATGCCAACTGGACATAGACCCATATCCTGTCATACCACAGCTCTGGGAAGAGGCTAGGTTCTTCCTTACTCTCCAGTTTAGATTGTGCACCCAGAAGCCATGAAAATTCCCCGTTACCCTGCTCCCACAGTTGCAGGGAGGGTTCACTGGCTGGCCTCCTGTCACCCTAGGGAGTTTGGGGTAAGGCAGGCCAAGCTCTGATTATTTTCTAAAGCCCAGCCCAGCCCAGCCCAGCCCTGCAGTCCCAGTCACAGCTCAGAGAATGATTCAGGTAAAGTAGCAATATCCCCGCTCCTGCATGGAGTCAGCATCCTGTTGGAGTCTGCTCTCAGCTCGAGCTCTTGAATGCCCCTAGTTGATTTCTAGACAGAGGCTCTATTGCAAAAGAGACCCAGGCCCAGCATGTGCTGTGATGTTCTTTCACAGCTGGCGAGACAGAGAAAGGATCCTCACACTAGTGCCAGAAATGCAAGGGTCATTCCCTGCTATGGATCTCTAAGTAATCAGGAAGGGACACAGAAGGAACATTGACTGATGCCCTCTGACTTTGCAACCTCCCAGGTTCCTGACACCAAAGCAGGGGAAGAACAAACCCAAGAAAAGCATTTGCTATGAGTAACCAGTTAAAACACTTTCAACTTACCAGAACTAAGGTAGTTCTGGTGTAGCCTGAACTCCCTAGGAAAGCAGACCCTTCCTGCTGCCTTGTCTTCTCCTCACAACTCTTTTCAGATCAGAATTCTCCACCAGAATTTATGAACTGGTGGCTCCAGCCTACTTTATGGACACTATTCACCAATGCAGAGCTTTTGCCTAGGCCCAAAAGGTGGCTTCTTGCTGAGATGGGTCTAGTGGCTGGAGGACACCCCTGGGAGATAGCTCAGCTTTTCCATGAATCTTCCTTCTGTGATCTGGGACAAGACACTTCCCCTCTCCATGCTTCACTTTCTCCCACTTTCAAATAGGTCTGGTGATACTGACCTAACCCATGGAGATCAGTTGCAGTACTGACTATGGACATTAGCCACTTACCCAACTTGGGCAATTCAGGGCAGTGTCTGAAAAGTCATTTGTCTTTTATTGGCCAAGACGACATTACCAAACACTGCCAAACAGCTACAGGACAACATTGTCAAACACTGACACTTAAGGGCATACACCTTTGCTGTCTTGAAAAAGGTTCAATGAAAGGAAGCTGCAACAGGAGTGGAGAGTCCTGGGTTCTGATCCTAGGCCTCCCACCAATTGAGTGTGCAACCCTGGGCACATCACTTGTCTTCCCTTCACCTCTGCCTTCTCCTTCTGTCCAGCATGATGGTAATCCCCTACTTTCTTTAAAGTATTGTGTGATCCTCTGCAAAAAGTACCTGGGTGAACACTGAGCATTGTTCTTGCCTGGAAGGGTGCCAAGCAGCATAGCTATACAATAAATCCTCTCTTCTTATCAATTTCCATTTCATATCCACCTTCCCCTTTCCTGCTAAGAAAGATGCTGATCACTGATCAGTAAACCAGTAGCTCTTATCTTTTTAACTGCTTGCTACAAGATCAGCCAGGCGGAAAGAAAGAAAGAAGGGGCAGCTGAGATATGAGCCCCAAGGGAAGATAGTTCCGTGCTAGGGTCTGTATCAAAATGTTCAATCCTTTCTGCTGGGGTAGGGAACTGGGTTGCCTTGGCCAGCATTAGGACAAAAGTGTCTGTACCGTTGTATCTCCTATCCTGGTTTCAGTGGCCAGCTGGTGCTGCTGGACAGTGTCCTGGCCTACTGATGTCTATCTCCCCTCCACTGGGGCAGTAGGGTAGATCAGCCTCACAGCAAAAGACCAGGCTGGCAAGTTCTGCATGGGTCTCACTCTCGCCACCCTCTAGCGTTAGGCAACTGGTATTGGACACACCCAAATGGATAAAAGACAAGTGATTTTTCAGACATGGCCCTGAATTGCCCAAGATTGCCTGAATTGGCTGTCTAGAAGCTGAGAAGACTGTGGGCTTAACTGCAAGACAGGTGGGTAGGAAACTGGCTGTGGGGCAGGACCCAGAGAGTTCTAATGTACAGATCTGTGTCATCTTGGCAGGAAGTGGCCAGTGGTGTCTCGCAACGGTCAGTGCTTGGTCCAGTGCTATTTAACACCTTCATCAATGATTTGGATGTGGGGGTGAAGAGCTCACTGGCCAAGTTTGTGGATGACACCAAGTTATGGGGAAGCATGGTCACGCTTGAAGATAGGCTGCAGATCCAGATGGACCTAGACAGGCTGGCAAGTTGGGCGGACCGGAACCAGATGAAGTTCAACGTTGAGAAATATAAAGTTTTCCACCTAGGGGTGAACAATCCACTGCACACCTACAGGCTTGGCAACGCCAACCTTAACTGCACTACAAATGAAAGGGACCTGGGGGTAATAATAGACCACAGCATGAATATGAGCCGGCAGTGCAACACTGTAGCCATCATGGCCAACAATACCCTGGCATGCATCAATTGATGCATCTCCAGCAAAGAAGTAATTCTCCCACTCTGCTCAGCATTAGTGAGATCTTAGCTGGAGTACTGTGTCCAGCTCTAGGTACCACACTTTAACAAGAACGTGGTAAAGCTTGAGAGAGTCCAGAAAAGACTCAGAGTCAGAGACTCGTACAGCAAGCCATACAAGGAAAGGCTAAGAGATCTGGGACTCTTCAGCCTGAAAAAGAGAAGGCTGAAAGGGGACTTGGTAGCAGCTTACTGCTACATTAGAGGTGTACATCAAGGGCTCGGTGTAACTAGGAGTAAAGGTCACAAACTCCTAGAAGACCGTTTCAGGCTCAATATTAGGAAAAACTATTTCACAACTAGAGTGCCCGGAAGAGGAAGTGTGGGAGACTGGTGATGTGATAAAAGAGGCCTCATCTATTGAGGCAGGTCTAGCCCCACCAGTCCATGTTTACATTCATTCTTATCTATAAAGAGAGATTAAAAGAAATGCTTAATCCGATGTTCACAAAGGAAATTATGCTCTGAAGCTACAGGCTGGATTCTTCCAGGCCTGTGCCGGGATCCACAGAACAACAAACATATCCTCCAGCATCTGTGTAAGAGGCATTTTCCATAGGGAACTTTGGCCTTGAATACTCCCAGAGGATATTTGTGGGAGAAGCTTGACTTTCCAGCAAAGGGGAGGGAAAGCAGCCAACTCCTCCCCGCCAGTGCTCCACTTGTGTGTGTGCCCTTGGTACTGTACTGGTTCCAACACTGACAATGCCTCTGGTTTTATTGAAAGTCTCATGATGTTTGATGCTTTTTTTAATGCTCCAGAGTGATGCAATTGTAGGAGAATTTCAGATTTCAGTTAGAAGAAAAAATCACTTTCTAGCTCATGAGGGTGAGGAGGAAGCTTGAAAACAACATGCCAGAAGGTTAAAACCTGAAGACAATGAAAACAAATGCACCACTGGTTTTCAAGCCTGAGCTCCTGACTTTTGGGCCTAACTTATGGCTCTTTGGTGTTGGTGCTGGCTAGGGTCTCTTTTTCTAACACAGACGGATGAGAGACAGATCAGAATGCTCAAAGCTGAGCAACCTAATTTTTAGGGAACTTTAGAGCCAAATACAAACTTCTGTGGGTCAGAACTCTAGAGCAGGCTTGTCCAACATACGGCCCACGGGCCACCATGCGGCCCGCCAAGCCATTTTCTGTGGCACACAGTGCTGCGATGGAAAACGAAAGTAAACGCTGTTTACTTTCGTTTCCACCCCTTGTCCCTCCCCCAGCCCCTCAGCAGCTTCCTAATGGCTACTGAAGGGCTGGGGAAGGGACAAGGTTCCTACATGCACCGCGTCAGCTTGACTTTGCCGATGCAGTGCGGCTCCTCTCCTCCCCCTTCATTTCACTGTCTCGTCCTAGCCCTGCCCCTCCCTTCCTCATTTGCATGCTGGCCCCGCCCTGCGCCGGTACCATCGGCCACGTGGGCTGGAGCAGGTTGCGGTGCAGCAGGCAGGTGGGTGCAGGGGGTGTGGATGCTGACGCAGAGGGATGCTGCGGCCGGGCCCGTGGGAGATGCTGCTGCCACTGCTGCTGTGGCTGTTGGGGTGGGAAGCTGGCACCACTCCCACCTCCCCACATCCCCCCACACCTGCAGACATTGCACTGGGAGTGATGAGTCATGGGCCCTGGGGAGGGAGGGAGCCCTTCCGGTCGGGCTCGGGCTGCCCCAGGGGAGAGGGAGCAGAGGGGTGTCCCTGAACGTCCCACACCCCCCTGTAGGGTCCCCACATGTCCCCCTGGCTGCTGAGCCCAGGCGCGCAGGTGTGGAAGCATCCTCGAGGCCACCCAGGTGGCAGGAAGGACACAGCGGGGTCAGGTGGCACCCCTTGACCCCTGCCCCACCAGATGACGGCCGGACTAGACAGGCCGCACGAGCGCCCGCTCCTGCCGGCCCACTGGGTGATAAAAAGTTCATGATCCGGCCCCACATTCAAAAAGGTTGGACACCCCTACTCTAGAGCATGACTAGTCAGTGGTTGGATAAGACTGGCTCAACCATGTTAGGCTCATATCCAACTCCAAGCCAGTTTAGCATGAGTGATTGTAACAGGGAACCTACAGCTCCTGCTACTGAGACAGAGAAAATGGAGGAAAGCTGTGCTTAGGCTAGCTATAAAAGAAGAGATAGCTATAGTGTGGTAGGCAGCCAGAGCCTTTTAAATGAGAAGTGTCTATTGCTGTACAATAGGAGAGTAACTGGGGGAACCTTTTCCATATTAGTTGCAGTTCTCTTAAAAAATCACACTTAAATAATCTTTAATCTGCTAATGGCAAGAGCTGAGCATTTCCAGTGTTAAATGGAAGTTGGTTCTGGGTATCACAGTACATTTTAGCCACAGCGGATGTTCTAGATTGGTAGACCACAGATGCATCACAAGCAGGTCCAAGGACCCCTGTGTGTGACATTGGTCAGGCCGCAGTTGGAGTACTGCATCCAGTTCTGGGCGCCGCACTTCAGGAGGGATGTGGCCAGCATCAAGAGGGTCCAGAGGAGGGCCATTTGCATGGTCAGGGGGCAGCAGGGCAGGCCCTAAGAGGAGAGGTTACAGGACCTGAACCTGTTCAGCCTCCAAAAGAGAAGGCTGAGAGGGGTTCTGGTGGCCATCTACAACTTATCAGGGGGGACCAGTGTGGAATGGGAGAGGCCCTGTTACCCCGAGCACTCCCCAGAGTAACTAGGAACAATGGCCACAAGTTGATTGAGAGTAGGTTCAGGCTGGACATCAGGAAGCACTACTTCACAGTCAGGGCGGCTAGGAGCTGGAACCAACTTCCAAGGAAAGTGGTGCTCACTCCTACCCTGGGGGTCTTCAAAAGGAGGCTGGACAAGCACCTAGCCGGAGTCATTTGATCCCAGCATTCTTTCCTGCCCATGGCAGGGGGTCGGACTTGATGATCTGCTCAGGTCCCTTCCGACCCTATCAACTATGAAACTATGAAATAAGTGCAGTACTAGTTCTGCTGCTCTAGGCTATCCTGCAGGCTGTCCAGGAGGGTCACATAACTGGAAGAGGCAGGGCTCTGGGGCATATAAGCCAAGGCCAGAACCAGAGCGAAGAGTCCGGCCCTGGAGGCTGAAGGAGAAAGAGCTCTGCAGGAAGATGCCTGCTGTTTTGAAAGACTGAGTGAGATTCTGCTATGCCGGGAGGCTGCAAGTAGAGGGCTGAGGGTTGGTAGGGAAGTGGAACCAGTATGGAGAGCGATTTCCCTAGAGAGCCAGCAGGGTTAGAGAATTAAGTCGCAGCCAGTGTACTTGCTTATGTGTCATGTTTGAGTTTCAGAACCAGTGGTTTAGGTGGGACTAGAAAAAGGTGAGCAGAGGTCCCAGTGGTGCCTGAGGGGCACGTGGCTGTCTGGAGCTCTGCCAGAGGGCAAGGGCTTGATTGTGGCAAAAGAGAGAGAAAAGCCTGGGAAAAGCAAAGCAATTGTCAAGGACCTGCAGGTCAGAAAGGGGCAGAGCTTGGGTCAAGGCCAAAGGGACCATCCAGAGCAGTGGGGGCAGATGCTGGGAAAGCCAAGGCCCCAACAAGGGAGTGAAGGCCTAAGGCAGCCTGGTGGTGTGCAGCAGGGTGTCCATATAAGTGATGACTAGAAACACCTGTGAGGCATGAGTACAGCTATAAGATAGGGTCTGGAGGCTGTGATTAGCCCTTAAGGTTATAAGTAGCAACACCAACATTCATGACAGATCTTGCTTGGGGAGCCCTGGGGCAGCCTCCTTTTCTAAAGACATAACCACATCAAGGTGTGGCAGATGAACTGAAGGGGAGATTGCCCAAAGGAGGCAGAGAGGACAAGGGCTGAGATGATACTCTAGGGGCATTATGGTCACCCCTGGGATAGGACACTGTTACAGTGATCCTCTTCTCTTAGATCTGAGAGTATAGATGGCTTCTGGTCAAGATGACCCATGGGCAACAGGCACTGCTAATTTAAAAAAACTGCTACAAGAAGCACTGTCATGGGTCATAACTTCTATAAAGTTAC
Organism: Alligator mississippiensis; assembly: GCF_030867095.1. NCBI lineage: Eukaryota > Metazoa > Chordata > Crocodylia > Alligatoridae > Alligator > Alligator mississippiensis. The sequence goes on from NC_081835.1 coordinate 43,842,717, forward strand.
CTCTCTCTTTGCCAGTCTCTCCTAACTCCCCCTTCTATATCATCAAACAGAAGGTGTTTGTCTTCATTTTCAAAGCCTCTCACAGCCTGTCCCTACCCTTGCTATCATCTCATTTAGTATGGAGATGTGAACTCCCTACTTGGGATTGGGCCACAGTGGTCAGCCACTCTCACTCATGCATCTGTTTTTCAAACAAGTGTTTTCTTGCTTTATGTTTCCTCCACAGGAAGGAGGATCTTCCCAAAAGCATTCACAAAAGTATTAGTGCCTACCACAGTGGGATCCTGATCCAAACAGCAGATGCTAGAGGGATGGATGGTCAGACGCTAGAGGGATGGATGGCTAACAAGACCACCCTTACAGGGTGCTGAGACACTATGGGACAGCTCTGGAGGACTGGTTTGTTGAACAGAGGCATGCCCAGTTACAAATGGTTATGAACTGACAGGAGTTAACCTCAGTCAAGGCTAACCCTTGGGACACCAGCACAAACATGAAGCAAGGCCTGGACAACTGGGAATTTCTGTGTGTAGTTACAGGGCAGGACAGAGTGGTGCTGGGTAAAATTGACCATCCAAATATGACTCAACATAGGCTATGTGGGGACTTGGCTTCGCCCTCCCCGAATACGACACTCCTCTGGCTGAAGAAAGCTCATACAAGGAGTATTCAGTTGCTGCTAGTTTATGTTGCTCAGTGCATAGATCTGACCATTACTTTACTTTCCAGAGAGACCATTCTTGCTCTTGAGTGTGAACAATAAGCTGTAACATTAAAATCCTTCCCCCAACCACATCCTCTACCCCTTCCCCCTACTTCCCCCCTCCCCCAGCCTTCACTGCTATGCTTATGAAATGATACAGGCCTCAGCTCCTAGACTGGGCAGGCATCAAAGAGGTTTCAAACTTTCTGGGCGATTCCCTGCCTGCCTCGCTCTGAAAGCCACATGAACCATCTCTCTGTTGCAAAGGTGAAAATAAATTACTCACAGCATCATTTCTTTGTTTGCCCAACTCAAGAAGGACTTAATACCTTTTCTGAGAATGGTACAGGAGAGGAAGTGGGTTTATCTTCTTTAGGCCCTGTGTAGCAGACAGCTGCAGAATGAAGAATGAGAACAAGACAGTTCACGAGTCAAGGCATTTATTGGAGAAAATGGGACTCTTGAGAGACCTGAACAGGCAAGCTCTGAGGCCAGTGAGGCTCCTGTAGGCCTCCAAGGTCTCACTATGGTCCTAGCAACAAGCACTATAAGCAGTACACAAGGGGTTGGTTCCTAACTTGCCATCTTCACTAGCTGGTACCCTGCTGCTGATCTCTCTCTGCAAAGTGCATTTGTTTCAGTGTTGTGGAGTATGGAGGGCACTGACAGTAAAACTGAGATCTGAAGTGGCTCATGTACAGCTAAAAGCAGACCAGGCGGCAGCAGGGCCCTGAGGCCCACAAAGATGCTCTCTGAGTCACTGGGTCTTTCTGATACTCCTTAGGTTGGAGACCTCAATGTTCAGTGTGTCTCCTGGACCTAGAGATAGCCTCTTCTAGAGCAGCATTCAGCTGAGGCCTGGCACACTAACTCAAATGAACAAGAAGCTGCCTGTCCTACTTGGAACTGGGGATTGTTTGAAGCCTTGCATGCTCTGTTCACTGGGAGATCTCGGAGGAGGAATCTGCTTCAGGAAGACTGCAGTTGGGTGCTGCAACTATGGCTGAATGTTCAGGTCCCCTACTTTCTTCACAGCATCAGCCATGAGGTCACAAGCTTTCTTGTGCTTCTGCCAATGCTGCACTTGGCACTCCCTACAGAGAGGAATGGGACAGAGAAGGATTTTAGAAAGGAATAGGGTGGGGACTAGATCCAGGGTTTGGGATGGGCTCTGGAGGCCGTCCACTCTAGCCTAGTTGTTCAAATTAGGGCTGGCTAGTGCCAAAAAAAATATTACAGCACTATCTCCCTGTGACTTGGCCCATATGAAGCAGGGGGTCTGCTATAATGCCCATATCTACAAAGCAGCTGGCATTCATTTGCCCCCTTGCTAGCCTCAGGCATTAAGGGCAAAGAGACTTCAGGCATATGGGGAATGGGGCAATGCATGAAAGATTGCTTTGTTGTAGCTTTTATCATTGATTAAACAGAGGATGCTGAGCAGTCACCAGCACCATACACAATCAGCATAAAATGCACTAGTCTCTTTATAAGAAGGAAATGAGAGAGCTCCTGGAGAGGATTCTTGCTTGTCATGCCAAGGATCCCACAGGAGATTCAGTGGGACTCAGTGTGGTACACAGACAGCTGAGCAGACAGACCAGCAATGTTGACTGGGAGTTTAGGGGCTGTGAATTTCTACACTAACTGGATACCCGGTGACTCTCATGGAGCCCATGTGCCAGAGTAAACACATCAAGTAATGAAACTACCATTATGACGGCAGAGACTGCAAGAGCCAACATCATTCTGCTACCTAACAGTGAGCCCTGCCTGCCTCAGAGAGAGGACTAAGTCACACTGTGGGCATGTCCTGATCCCCCAGTATAGTTCTAATACAGCTACTCTCAAGGGATAGGCTGGAAACCCAGCTAAGCCCTGAGGGCAGCCGGGAGCCCTGACAGATCAGACGCTGCACGGGGGCTTTACCGTTTGCAGTACCACTCGTTCCGGCAGCGAGAGCAGCGCTTTGCTGCCTCAGAGCCACACATCCCACATTTGGGTTTCTCAGGGACGAGAGCTTCCATCACATCCAGGTTGTACGTCTGTGCCCATCTAGTTTAGGACAGAAAGCAAAGGAAGTGCCCAGAGACTCATTCACTGAACTAAGGAAGAGACAGGCCATATCTATCCTAAAAGCAGCCCCTGGCATAGAATGGAGGCTGCAGGACTGACATTACTACGACCATCCCAGACCGGGCTAATGTTACTGGATCTCAATCTTGCTGATATGAGAGACTTATCTTAGTTGCTTGTTTGTGTGAGGCAGCCCCTTGCTAATAGGGTTGATGGCCATGCTGGGCCTCTTGCATTGGACAGCCTTGTGAAAGGAGGACTTGAACAGGCTCTGTGGAGCAAGAAGCTCAGTGCATCTGAGCACTCTGGGATGAAGGCCTTACCTGCGTGCCTGCTGTTTCAGCTCTTCTTCAGAGGGGCTGAACATGTGCTTCACTTGGTGCTTGGCAATTGCATGCCATTTCCCTGAGTTCTCTTTGATGATGCGGTCCCAGATGATGGGAACCTGTTGGGATAGCAGACGGGTAAGGGGGTGGGGAGAGAGAGTCACATTCAGGTGTTATAAACTGTAATAAAAGCCAGGGGACAGATCTGTGTATGTGCATAGGGATGAACAAACTTAATGACAGCTCTATGTGCACACATAAACAGAGAAGATGAAGAAAGAGATGGCAGATCCCTGGAAGCAACATCAGTATGCTCCTGAGAAGAACCCTGTCCTTCTCTGCACTTAGGAAGCCACAGCACCTCCTTGCCAGCTGCATGACACTGCTCTACTAACAACCACTCTTCTGGGAGACATTTTGCTGCCCATGTCCTGCTCAGCCTTCCCACTTTTGTTACCTTAAATCTTCCTGATTTCCACACCAATGCCCATAGCAATACCACTTCCCTCTTTCTGGTGGAGAAAGAGGAGATTCCTTCAGCCAGCAGAGGCAATTAGCATTGAGCAAAACAAGGCTACATCTCCCTCCAAGTGCTTGCCCTGCAGCCTTAATGATAGGGAGCATGCGATCATTAGTGGAGCTTGAAATAGTGCCGTAGTCAGTACCATAAAGTGCTCTCACCAAGCTTGGGAGAAAGAGGCCCAGCCAGGGGCTTGAACTCAGCACTCCAGAGCCTCCATCCTGATTTGGTTTTTCCCCTGAAGCCAGAACTTTTTCCTCTCATCATTTCTCTGAACAGACATGGGCAGGGGAGGGCCCTCTCCATGTGAAAGAGTAAATACTAGCCAAGAACAGCTTGAGCTCCAGAGGGAAAGCTGCTGCCTCAAAAATGGAGCTGTCGTCTCCACACAGTAAAAATAGCTGTGCAGAGATGGAGAGAAAAGGGCTCTTCTGTGAGCAGCAACAAGTGGAAAGAGCTCTTTTCATCATGGCTTGGCTCAGTGACAGTGGTGAGTTCATTGCTTGCTGGGGAGAACTTGCATCCAGCGTGCAAGTGCAGCTGGCTCCACTCAACCCGCTTGGGAGGCTGAATCCCTCTTACAGGCAGGTTAGAAATGCAAACTTAAAAGGAGATTGATGAGGCTAAGACTGCAGCACATTTAAGGGCCAAATACAAACCCTCCAGAGTGATGGCTGCCTGCCCCAGCATCACTGGCTTGCTGTGATCAGTCCAGATATAGGAGTTAATCCACAACTACCTCCACTCCATCACTGACATAATTCTCATCTCCTATTCCTTTGCTTGCTGCACTTCTCAGTCCCAGCCTTCTGCACTGTAGCCAAAGTTTAGTAATACTGCTGTTTTTTCTCCCATACCAAGAAGTGTGACCAGCACACTCCAACTTCAGCCAACTCACCTCTGACCAATTCAGGGTCTAGGTCAGATCCACCTTCATTGTGAAAGCCCTCGCCCCGATCAGATTTGCAATGTCTCTCTCCCATTGAGCAGCAGTTTTCTCTGACCCTTTGCACATAGTTACCAGTGCAGGTACAAAAGCCTTCATTTCTTCAGCTCCTGCCATCTGGGAGTGTCAATTGTGCCAGCTCTGTTCAAGTTCATTCTGAAAAAATCTGTCTTCTCTTGGCATATAACTTTGGGTTTCCTTCCCTTCCCCCCCAGATATCATTTAAGTGTTCTTTCAAAGTGTCTGAGAACACATTTCTCTGAAGGATCTGTATAAACTGTTAATATATGCGTCACAAAACCAGCAACCACATCCCTTGAGAACCCTCAGTTCCTCAGAGTTTGCAGAGACTGGTTTGGCTCATATCTTTACTGCAAATGCCCACATTGTTGGATCACGTGAGTGGTACAACTATTCTGGCCTTCTCCCTTTGAGTAGAGAACCAAGTTTCCCAGGCTAAGGTCTGTAATAAGGGCCTCTCTGTTTGGGGCTACAGTAAATGGAAGGGAGACAAATAAAATTAACAAATAAATTAAACAAAGAGTTAAAATTGTCAAAGCTAGCTACTGCCTCCTCTATTTAGGCACTTCATCCAGAGACTCACTGAAGCCATGGTGTTTGCTTATAACACAATGTTGTACCAGGAACTGTTGCCTGTTGCCTTGCTCCCTGCTCAGGCATTGCTACAGTATGAAGCAAGGAACACCCAGTCAGAGAAGAGAAAGCAGGGCACTGGGGTGGGGAGCGATTAGGAATCTATGTTACTGTGGATGTGTCTGCACATCACCCTACAGCGACGCAGCAATGTGCTATGTCACAGGGCAGCGTGCTACAGTGACATAGTGATCACATGGGTCTACATGTGATCGTCAGCTATGTCGCCATAGCAGCGCGCTCCCCCAGTATAGCACGCTGCTACAGTGACATAGCTTGGAAATTTACCCGTGTGCAGCATGCACAGTTTAGTAGCAGCCCATATTGCTCCATGCTTTAGTATTTCCAAAAGGAAGTACTAAAGCACGATGCCATAGTACTGTCATCGTACAGCAATGTGTAGACAGATCTTGTGTGTAAATACAAAAGGTAGGTATGAGCTGAGCCATGGGGCTATTTAATTTGGCAGTATCTGAGCACTTCACACCTGTCAGGTATTTACCCTCACTACCCCTCTGAAGCTGAGCAGTGCTGCTATCCCTAAAGGATAGAGGTGGACTGAGGCAAAGAAGCTGAGTGACCTGTCCACACTGACTTAAAAAATCAGTAATCAGACGGGAACTGAACACGAGCCCACCCCCACCTCCCTCCCAAGTTCTCGCCCAGCCTTCCTCTTCATATTCCTATGTTGTTCCTGTGAATTCCAGTGACTCCATCTCACCATAAGTCAGACCAAGGGCAAGCTCCCCAGTTCATAGCTTCCTGCTTGGTCCGTGGAGATGGGAGCTGGCATAGTAGAGGCCCACACCCAGACAAGGAAGCAATGACTGCTGCTGATGTGAGTTAAAAAGGAGTGCAAAGCCCAGGGCCAGTGCTGGGACATGCCTTCACTTTCCTCAAGGCACCATGTCCCCCAGTGCTGTGAGAGCCCACTGAGCCTTCACTACTGGGAGATGGCACTATGGAATGACAACATGGAGCAGAGAGGTGAGGCTGGGATGGAGGAGAGGCTAGCAGTGGATACCTGCTCTAAGATGAGGTCCTTTTTGGGTGGAACAGGCTCTGTCACTGCAAGGTGGCTCAGAAATCTCTGCATCTCCACCAGATTTGGCAACTGATCAATGAGGACATCAGTCAGGAATGTACGGAGCTGAAACAGCAGGAAAAAGAGAGGGTGACTGGAATGATGTGAAGCAAAAAAAAAACAACCACAAGACAGGCTGGTTAAAAAAAAAGCTGTCAGAAAAGTGGCCCCATGAGTACTGTCTGTAAGCAGCCTAACCCTTCTTAAAGCAACAAAGCCAATGCTTTGCACCTCACCAACCCACATGCAAAATTCTCACTAAGGAGGGAGACTGGCAGCCCTGGTGCCCAAACCCTAGTTCTCCACAGAAACTGCAGCTACAATGCAAGCTTCCCAAGCCAGATTGAAAGGGACTTGCTGTCTTCTTCATGACCCTTTCAGGCTTTGGCCTCTCTTCCAAGATTTGTCAATAAGGTGCACATTTGTGCTAATTGGTGATAGATTTGCCTCTACAACAAGGGGACTTGAGAAACCGTCTTGAAACTGGTGACCTGGTGGGAACTGGTGACTTGGTATTTTCTGACTCGTGATGAAGACAGTGGGTATCAGTGAAAGTTCTGCTGCTCCCTGGTCTGGCAGTGTGCTGTGCCCATGTACAGACTACAACCTGAAGCCTCATACCTTTAGGAGCTGGCTTTTATTGAAGCTATCAAAGTTGTATTTCCGTTGGCATTCTGGGCTCAGGAGGAGGTTATAGAGGGCAATCCACACCTGGCCATCCAGCTTGGTCATCTTTGCATGATCTTCAGGGGGCACCACATACCACATTCCATTCTCAAATTTCTTTAGCTTGCCTGAGAGAAACAGAGCCAGATATAGTTAAGACACAGTGTGAGGCACAGACACTGGAGGAAAGGTGGCTCACCGGTGAGGATGTTAGCTGAGGACTTAGAAGGCCTACATTTGATTCCCTGCTCTACACAGATTTCCTGTGTCACCCTGAGCAAGTCACTCCGTGTTGTACTTCAATTTCCTCCCTGTACCTTGAGGATAAAGCAGTGTCATGCCTCTCAGGTGTGTTGAGGGTAAATATATTAAAGAGGTACTATGGTAAATATATTAGTAACCAAGATAGGAAGAGGCAGAGCTATCCCAAGGCTTTATCACCTGAGTATTCACTCAGTTAATAAACTGAAATCAGGGAACATAGGACTTAGCCTGTCTAGGATGAAACACAACACAGAGCAAGTGCCATTGCACTGACCTAAGCAGACATGTAGGATTCTGCCCCCTGACCCTGAGGGTTGCCTGGATGTTAAAGCCAGTCTGCCTTATATCATGGCCTTATATCAAAGCTTCCCTATGATGTCTCTCAATCTGTGATGGGGAGAAGCGAATGATTTTCTGACTTTGAAACTCTGTTGAGAGGAAGAGGGAAACCCCCAGTGTTTCCAGCCAGCCTCTCCTCTGCAGTAGCAGAGCTCAGCTAAATGTGTAAATGGAGCTCAGCACTTGGCAGTTTCCTCCTCCTTTGACTGTGGCTACTTTACAAGTTGTGGTCTCTACACCCCTGCCACTCCCCATGTCCACAGACTAAGCAGACTCTGCAGAGAAGAACAGAATTGCCCACACTACCCCCTGCCTTGCAATCTGGCAGCTGATGACCAAATATCTCCACTGAGCAAGCCTCGACAGCTGAACTAGATGCTCCCATTTCCTTCTGTGCTGTCTAACACAAAGATTTGGTACACCCCCTGCTGGCCAGTATGTTCTAACCTGGGGGAGCATTCTTTCTCTGACAAAGATGGGGTGCAAAAGAACCCCAGTGACAGGAAGGTGTCATGAACTCTGTAGCATAAAGTTAATGTTCACTAGCACTGACGTTCTTGCATGCAAAAATTCCCTAACCCAAGGATCTGTGATGGGAGAGAGAGCCCTGTAGAGTGTTCAAGGCCAGGGACACTGTGAAAGAAAAGGAACAGAAGAACTGAATAGCAGGGTCCATGAAGAAAGATGACTAGTAGCTTCTGGCACCCTATTTAAACCTGGAAGGGATTGTGGCTGTGCTCTCCATACTTACGTGCCTTTACTTGCCATTGTAGAGGCAGGAGCTCTGCCTTCACAGGCAACATTACCCAGATTAATCATACTGGGTAGTGGCTGAAAACATGGGAACCAAGGCTGTCAACACAAGAAAATGTTTTACTGACAATCTGCAAACTTTTTACTGACAGCCAAACTTATTAAAAAAACATATATCAGTAAAAATGTTTCAGCAAAAACTGTAAATGTAACTCTTCAGCCAGGCTTTGCTGGGTTTGCAAATGAGAAGGGCTGTGTTCTAATTTAGGGATCTAACATGGGCCATAGTAAATAAAAGTTTGATTGTCAGTAAAAATTTTGCAGCAAAATTTTTTTTGGGGGGGGTTAGCAACTCTGCTTGACTGCAGCGATGATTTTAGGCTATACTGACCTGGCACCCTCCTTCCTCACTGGTTAGGGAGCCCCTACTCACTCCATACACTGATGTCCTGACCACACCCCTGCACCAAAACGCTACCCTAGCCTATTCTTTGCTGGACTTGCTTCCCTTCATCCCAGCCCAGACTCCCATAAGAAGCCTACGTGTAACCCAACAGTATTAAAGGCCACCTGGCATGCAGCAGCAGCAGTAGCACATGGCTGAGAGAATGCTCCCTGCATGGTGTTGTGCTCCTACTTGGACACCAAGTGGTGCTAATGTGCTATGTCTGTCCAAGCTTCAATCAAGCGCTGGCTGCTTAATGTTTTTACTGACAGCTAATTTTTTTTTACTGACTTTACCGATAGCCATTTTAGCCTGATTTTTTATGACAGTAAATTTACTGACAGTTGTCAACCTTGATTGCAACATTAATGTATATAGTCACTGATCTGTTCCACTCTAAGAATGCCTGTAAACTGGGCTTGAAGCATGCTTATTAAGCCTCTTTGGAACTCTAATTTGGATGGGGTCTCAGCGATGCCAGTTGTGGAGGAAAAAGGGCACAGTTTCCAAGGGAGATTAGGGCTGATCAATACGTCTTTCAAAACAGATCCTTGTGCATAACACATCCTGGTGCTCACTATAGGTAGAATTCATTAGAAAAGAGGCTCTTATTGATAAGGGTTCTAAGCTGTGTAGATGAATAGGAAATGCCAGATTAGATATGTCAGGAGGAAAGGGTCACCAAGCAATGGTCTCAGCCTGGATGTACAAGATGAGGTGAAAGGGGTTGTTAGATATACTAGGTTTGTAGTGATCTCTTTTGCTGGTCAAAATCAGGCTAGGAGCTGCCAGGTTTCAATGAGAGGTATAGGGAACATATTTGAAGATATTGTTACCACCCCATCCCCACCTCAGCAGTGCTGTGTCTGTCAACTGACCCATGTAACCCTGTGCAGGAAGTGACATCCCATACCCAAAAATAATGGGAAGAAGATGGGCCCAGCCAGAAAGAAATCTAAGTAAAATCTGAAAAAGATTAAGAACTGAGGGAACAACTTTAAACTATTTCTCCCTATTTGGGAAACCCATTTACCCAGTGCTGTTCCAAGTAAAATGTGCAGCATCCCCACAGGTGCACAAAAGTATAATCCATACCTGCCATGCGGCGGCTCCATGGACAGTGCTCCACCAGCTCTACAAAGAGGCAGGGCAGGTTGTGTGTGTTCAGCATCCGTGTCAGTGCACTCAGTGGCAGACTGCAGAGAAAACCAAAAACTAGTGAAAACACCACCCCCTAGACATATGAGAGCAAATAACAAGACTCTCATTAACTACCAAAAATGTGAGTCACTGAGATAAATTGGTCACCACAGTGCTCGGGATCCAGATCCCAGGGTTGGACCCAGACCTCATGTACACCACTAGCACCTCATCTCTTGGCAGGGGTGGGATAACACCAGTAGAACAATGCAATGCCTTAAGCAAGCCTAGGTCATATTTTAGGCACTTCCCTTTGTTCTCTTATGAGTGGCAGCTGCTTACCTCTCTACCTGGTCGGTGATGAATCGGAGCACAGACAGGGCCCTCAGAGAGATCTCAAACTCCATTATCTCAGTTTGCTTCTGCAGCTCCTAACAGGGGAAAGCACAAACACTTATATTCATATTAGATCTGGGGTGAGCAGTGCACCTAAAGGGCTGCTCTCAGGAACTAAGGCCTTGTTAACAAACTCAAGCCATATAAGGCTGATTCCTGCTCCCAAGACAAACATAAAACTAAAAGGTACACAACCCCCAAAAGCTACACAGACCAAGATCAGAGGGTGGAAGCACGTATTCATATAGCAGCTAACCCTTGGCATAAATGCTCCAGGCTTCTTGTATGGAATATGCTGTGGCTTGCTGTTGACAGTGACATAAGCAATAAGGTCACAACAAGGAAAGCTCGATACCCAGCCCTGACTCTGTCATTTGTAGCCTACTACACACTACCAATTATCTCCTACCTCCGACCAGCCAGGAGTTCTATCCTTCTTTACCCGCTTGTTACATTTTCAAACAACTAGCTTTTGTGTTTTCTCTTGTCCTGCCTCCTATTTGCAGCAGGGGCTCTATGTAGGCATCCACAAAATCACCTCATTCTCAAATCCTTCCTTAAAACTCACCATTACCATGATGCCTACTAAAAACTTGACTGAGAGCACTGAGCACAAAATTGATCAACCGTATCTTATTATTTCATTGTGTTTCTTTGCCCAGATCCACTTATTGTCTCCTGTCATGCACTTGAATTATAAGCTTCTTGAGGCAGGTATCATTTTTTTGGTCTGTGTTTGCACAGAGTTGGCATAGCAGCTCCTAGATGCTACCATGACACACACAATAGGCTCCCTTATGGAGGAGGGTTGGTTTGACCTTGTCACAGGGTTGGTTGTTGTGGATAACATTAGTAGAGACTGGAATAGACTTGAGAAGACTAGATTCCTCACAGGACAGGCAGTTTCCAGAGCTATAATAGCTGGGAAAGGTCATTTCCCATGAACCAATTCCAAGCATTAACTAAGACCCCCAATGGGGAAACATTTCCAGAAAACAGCCCCATTGTTCTCAGGAGCTCCTGACTTCCTCTGCAGCTTTGGAGGATGACCCTAAGTTTGGGCAGGAAGCCAACTGGAAACTGTTGCTGAAGTTGCTGGATCTTGCTTGGAGTCCATTTCACCAGAAGCTTTCAAAGACCTATCCCATTTACAAAGAAGAATGTTAAGAAATGAGGAAAAATCCCAGAAGTACAAGATAGTCTCATACCAGAGATCAGCTTGTAAAATGTGGCACAGCTGCACTGAAACACTCAGGAATGGGAATGAGTTATTACCCTCTCACGGGGGCTAGATGGCCTGTGTGAAATGAATCACCAGCTCCAAATGGAAACCTACGAAGAGCTCAGAGGGAAAAAAAATCACCATTGTATTTAACTCTGACCAGTTCTCTTTCTCCTAGTGTCAATGTAGGACTCAAAGGGCAAATGAATCCTAGAGACTGGATTGCCCTCTTGTCCTAAGAGACAGTCTCACAAGGTCATAGTTGAAACACAGTTGTGGACAAAGTTGGACATCTCCTATGCTCATGGTTAGCAGCTAGCATGAACAAATTATGAATCAAGACTATTTCATCAACACAGAATTCCTTTAGAGAAATGGGCACGGCGGATTTACTCATTAGATTACAAGGCTTGAAGGATCCAGTTGTTGATAGGAGAGCCCCCAGATGACTGTAACTATGGTATTTCTAATTATGAAAATGTATCCTTCCCCCAGGCTAATTTCTTACATACAAGATTGGCAGATCTCCCACAAGTTGGGAGCTTGTACCTTTAACACACCTGCATGGACGAAACATTGGCTAAGTCCTCAGGCTGAAGCTTTTCCTGGTCTGGTATCTCTCCATTGGCACTCCGAGCTGCAAGCAGGGTCAGTTTCCGATGGCTATAATCAATCAAGTCCAGAATGGTTTCCTCAGCCGATTCACAGATTTCCTGCACAGCAAGGGAGAATGCTGTTTGAGGGGAGAAAGTCTACCAACACTTACAAATCACGAAAATCATTTTGCTAAAGGCTTTCCTACTGATGTGCACCAGTCCATTGCAGACCCCAGTGTCATGTGGGCTGGTTTGGGACATCCCTTATTATGAGTTTGGACTCAACATCGGAGAGAAGTATGGAGGAGAATGAAAGTTGTGAGTCACCTTAACTCTGTTTCCATACTCTCCAAAATATGGAGTTTTAGGTTTTATCGTACACCATAATTAAAACTCAGCTGAAACTCACACTTGTGATCTACTTGCTATCCAGATAGCCATATCTGAATCGCACTTTTTATGGTGATGGTTTGCATCAAAATAATAGCTACAGTTCATTTGCAGTGACCCAAAACTACATCTTGGATTTTTCCTATTCTGGGGCTCTTGCTTAAATGCACCTGCGCCTCTTACCTTGTGAAAAAACACTGTCTCCAGCAGGTTGATAATGGAAGCTTCATGATGTAGCTGAGGTAACATGGAACAATTAAATAACACAGGTCAGGTGAACAAAGACACTAAGGTTATCATCATCAACTACGGTGTACATGAAAATTGGCATCTAGACCATGGTATAACGTGGAGATGGCTTCTAATACAAACATGTGCAAGATCCAGGCTTATCAGTCAAATGCAGCTGATTAGATGGATTCAACTTTAATGCATATGTGCAGGCTTTGTAAACTACAGTCCCAGCAAGCAACATTCCCTCATGATCTGAGCACAAGTGGTTATGGTCAAGATGGAGCACTGCATGCTAGAAATTAGAGTCTTTCTGAATTGCATCTCTATTAACAATGTTCAGTTCAACTGTAAGCTGTAAATTTATCATGAAAATTAATTGCAGCCTTCTGGTTCCTGGCAGGCTGCTAATGTGGCCCTTTTGCTGGAGTACATTGCTGGTTTAATCAAAGAAAATCTCACTGGCTGATTTTAGGTAGTGCTCTGAGATATTGCAGTGTCCCCAGCTGCTGATGCTGGAATCAGTCCCACTGCCAAAGAGCCCACAAAAACTGAACCAGGGGTTGGCAGTTATTTTGATTGGAGGGCCGCTTAATGAGTTTTGATGAGCTGTTGAGGGCTGCAAGGGTAGCCCTGCCCCCTAGTTGCCATCCTGGGACTGGAAGTCCTGTCCCTAACCCCTGACCTTTGCCAACAGAAGTCCCTCCCCTTGCCCCCAGAGTACTCCTGGGGGGGAGGGGGATGGGAAGGGGGATTGTCATCTGAACCAGAAAAAACCCAAATCCTATACAGGTTTCTCTCACTTTATGCTGTACATGCATTCCTGGATAATACCATATAACTCAAATTCACATACAGGGAACCCACTTTACAATGTAACAAATAGGGATACGTTCTAAGACCTTGACTGTACTGACTCCCAGACCCATTTCTACCACTTTTACAAGACAATTGTGGTACTCACCAACAACAGACAGTACACACAAACACAGGGTGGTGGTCAATGTCACCATAATGGGGATGGGAACTACAGAAACACGTGTCACAGACAACAAGCGAGAAGCACAGATCCACGCCAGAGACTATATTTTGGTGCGTGTCACTCCCACAATGCACCACACAAAGCAGATGACTGAGGGCTTCCACCACACTGTTCGCATAAGAGTGAATTTACCTCGCATATAATGAATTTTTGGTATAAAAAAGTCATCACATAAGAGCGAATTTGCACATACAGAACCCACATAAAGCAAGGGAAACCTGTACTAAAAGTCAAACATTTACTATAACATATTTCAATTTTATTACAAAAATATTTTTGTCATGATTTGTGTTTGTGTAATGCATATAAAAGTGACTGTGTAATTGTTCAAATATAAAGTCTTACTCTTGTATTTGTGTGGGGGGAGTGTGTGGGGTATGGTTGGGGTGCAGGTGTGTGTATAGTGAGGTGTGTGGACGTGCCGGGTTTGTGAGGGGGTATGGCTATGTGTTGGGGGTGTAGGGTATGTTGCAGGGTGTGTGTGTATGTGGGAGGTTGTGGGGGCAGAGTGTGGGTGTGTGGGGCTTATGGGATATAAGGGAGGGTTGGGGGTGTTGGAATCCCCCACACACACTCCCCTCCAGGGCGCACAGCTCATGCTGCTGGTGGCAGCAGCAGCAGATGGGGGCCCTTGGGGCACTGCCACCTGGCTGCAGCAGCTCCAGCCAGAGCTGCACATGGTGGCAAAGAACGCAGCCAGGCTAGCCCACCTCTATTGCACAGTGCTCCCCACCATGCATGTGCATCTCCTGGCACTTGTGTGCCATCGGGAGAAGCCCTGTGTGCTGCACCCGGCTGCTGTCATGGAAACAGTGGGCATGGCTCCCCAAAGTTCTGGCGGAGTCCCAGCAGCTGCACATGGTGGGGAAGGTAGCCCACTCCGTCACACTGGACCTCCCCCACTGGTGCATGAGTGCCAGTAGATGCACGTGTGTGGTGGGGAGCCCCACAAAACAGAGGCAAGCTGACCTGGCTGCACTTCTTGTTGCCATGTGTAGATTTAGCCAGAGCCACACGCCACTGGGCAGCAGTGCCTGTGCAGGATACAAGTTCCCTGAGCACTCCCACCTGCTGCTACCACTGCCAGCAGCAGTGGGTGATGTAAGGGGAAGAGAATGTGGGGGATCCTCACAACCCCCACCTTCCCTTACACCCACACCCTGCCCACCCGAGCTCTGCGCTCCTGCCACCCCCTAGGCATGGGCTCCGTGCTCCCACCAGCCCCAGCTTCCCACTCCTGCCCAACTGCAGATCCTTCCCACCCGTTAGAGCTCTTTCAACCCCCGCTGCTTCCCTACCTGCTGCCTGGAGTGAGCACTACAGCAGGGAGACAAGAAGGAGCTGCTGGACACTGGGAAAGCTGAGCAGGTCCCCCAACAGCTGCAGCAATGGCAGCAGCAGCTCTGCCTGGAAGCTTGTGTGCTGGCTGACCTTGGCACTTCTGTGCATCAGGGTGAAAGCAAGGTGCAGGCTGGGTGGGGTACAATTAACTGGTGGGCACCAACAGGTCGGATGGCATTGCCTGGCAGGCAAGGTTTGGCTGTGGGCTGTATTTTGCCCACTCCTGGTTTAACCCAAAAGATCACTCAGATGGTAGACGTTGTGAAGATGATTCAGGAAGCACAAAGGCAGTAGTAGTAACTGTACTGCTTTTAAGATATGAAGTTATGAATTAGCATTGCTATTGGTGGTGGTTGTGACTATTATATACCTTGAAGGGTTAGGCTGTTACTCAGCTCCCCTCCATGGCATTGGCCATGTGTGTCTGGGTGCTAATAAAGAAACCTCTTTGTTAAAAGTAGCTCCAGCTTCATGGCACTGAATCCACAACATGACAGTGGTGATTATATCTTCCTCTGAAACAGCCACCAGAAGTGGAGTAGAGAATTAGATGGCTCATTAGCATTTCTGTTTTTACAATTTGTAGCTTGCTACCATTGTTACAGATGGAAAGCACCTGATTCAGGGTTAGCAAATGGAGATGTCTATAGCTTCTAGCAACTTGTGGGTTGCAACTCAAAAGTGGGTCACAAGAATATATGAAGGGTTGCAGACAAACTTTAAAAATGGATCAACAAACCTTAAAAATGGATACTCCTTTAAAGGAGAAAAGTGTGGGAAGCTAGCTTTTCCCTTGCAAGCTGGCAGAGTTCCAGCCTGCAAGGGGCTGCTTGGGCCATCCCCTGCCCCACACATCCTCCCCCCACCCCACACACTGGAGAGCTGGGGCCTGGGGGGTGGGGCAGTTAGTCAGAAGTGAGGGGCACTGGCTCAGTAATGACCATGGATGTTTACAAATGGGTCCTGGTACAAAAAAGGTTGGGAACCACTGGCTTATAGGACACACAAGATCCCAGCAGGATTTAGTAAAATCCCAGAGAACTGCGATTGTCCTTCTTCCATGTGCAAATGGAGTGCAAATAGCTGGAAGTTCTGTCCAGAAGCCTATGGGCTGCAGTAACTAAAGAACACAGAAATTCAATGCAGAAAAAAACTGTTACTATTACATTTGGAAGCATGTTCAGTGTTATGTGGCCAGACTACTGTGCATGTCCAGTGCTTGAACCAAATGTAAAAATCACAACCCTCTCAACTGTGGGTCATTCAGAATTCTGTGGCTTCTTTTTCTAAAAAACTAGGACTGTGGTGATGGCCCAGATTCTGGGCAAATGCCAAGCTTTCTAATTATATTCTGATGCCTGTCTCCATTGTAAATTCAACTGGATACACTGCCTCTTTCATTCTTCTAAACCAGAGATTCTCAACCAGGGTGCTGGGACACCCAGGAATGCTGCAAGACCCTTTGAAGGGTGCCATGAGGTGTGAACAGATAAGCCAGGTGTGAGGATAAAGGAGGTAAGTGCAAACCTCAGGCTCAGTCAATGCTTAGCCATTCCCATACCTGGCCGGTCTGCAAAGAGGTAAGCATTGTAATAAATGTTAGTTTTTGAAATGAGGTGTGCTCAATTCACAAAAATTATGAAGGGCCACCTTGAGCCTATTACGGGGTGCCTTAAGTCTAAAAAGGTTGAGAGCCACTATCCTAAACTATCAGAATGCTGCAACATTAGGTAAAGCAGCTACAATGTTCCACCCCAAAGATGGCTGCACTTTATGGGTAGGGGAAGTGATCTTTGTGTAAAGTTGTTTGGGATTCTTGGGAAGAAGGCCAAATTATCATTAAGCCACTGACTAAAATCTCTTTTCCTTCTCCAGGACAATAACTGTTCTATATTACACAAGCATTTACTGCAAGAAAAGTCTCAATGCTTATCCTAGTGGAATGCAGGCTAGCTGGGGAAAAGGCCTCCAGTATTAAATCCTGTTCTTCAAAGCCCTCATTGTACTCACCACTAAGTAGATGGGAAAGGTGCTTTTTGGTTTGAAATCCTTAAGCCGGCACAAAACAGGGAAGACTTTGTGCTTCCAAATCTCCACAGAGATCAATTCTTCAATAAGGACAGGGATCTGGGCAGGGAAGTAGACAGTGGAAAGAGATCTTTCAGATTCAGTGCATGGTCCAGGCAGGTGAAACCTCACCATAAAGGTTAAATTACCACAAGTGTGTTTCAGTCTTAGAGAAGATGCTAGCACATACTGCAGCTGTCAGTTTTATCCCAATTGTCAGTTTTGCTGCACTACTAGTGTTAAACCTAGACACCATTATGATCTTCAACATAGCATTGGCCTTATCTCACAGACAGTTAGTTCTGAGACCAATACCTCTGCACCCCCCTCCTCTTATTGTGAGACTATGCATCAAGAGCAGGTAGATGGGGATAAAGATATGGAGGAAGACGGAGTGCTCTGCCGAGTCTATATTCCCATCCAGCAACATTTCAAAAGGGACCACATTTATCCCTAAGATAAACTCCACTGACTTTAGAGTTACAGTTGGGATGAATGTGGCCCCTAATCATAAAAGAGAGACTGAATGTGTTTTCAACCAGGTGGCAGCCCCTCTTTGTTCCATTCTGGGGCCTTCACACCCTTAAATGTAGAAAATTGGGAGGGATTTCTGGAAAAAGCAACAACTATGATTTTCAAATTCACAACAATGACTAAAAGGGAAAAATAGATGCAACTAATTTAGGTGTAATGGGTATATTAACAAGCTTTTAAAGAAACAGGATGTTGGCTGCTATGGACCTCCTGCTTTACCTGTGGCAGGTTAGTGTTATATAGAATCACAGAAAACTAGGGTTGGAAGGGACCTCAGGACCTCAAAGCAGGACCAGCCCCAACTAGATCATCCCAGCCAAGGCGTTATCTAGCTGGATCTTAAAAACTTCCAAGGATGGAGCTTCCACCACCTCTCCTGGTAACCTGTTCCAGTGTTTTACTGTCCTTGTAGTGAGAAAGTTCTTCCCAATATCTAGCCTAAACTTCTCTTGCTGCAACTTGAGACCATTGCTCCTTGTTCTGTCATCTGCCATCACTGAGAACAGCCTAGCTCCATCCTCTTTGGAACCACCCTGCAGGTAGTTGAAGACTATTATTAAATCCCAGCTCAGTCTTCTCTTCTCCAGATTAAATAAGCCCAGTTCCCTCCACCTCTTCTCATAAACCATGTGCCCCAGTCCTCTAACCATTTTTGTTGATACACATGCTGGACTCTTTCCAATTTGTCCACATCCTTTCTGTAGCAGGGAGCTCAAAACTGGACACAGTACTCCAGATGTGGCCTCACCAGTGCTGAATAGAGGGGAAGAATCAATTCTCTTGATCCCTTATTGTGCTGGCAACACTCCTATTGATGCAGCCCAGTATGCCGTTAGCCTTCTTGGCAACAAGGCCACACTGTCATACTCAGCTTATTGTCCACTGTAAACCCCAGGTCCTTTTCTACAGAGCTGTTACCCAGCCAGTCAGCTCCCAGCCTGTACCAGTGCTGTAGTTCCTGGATCCTCCTTCTTCCCTTTCTTAAAGATGGCCACTATATTTGTCTTTTCCAATCAGCCGGGACCTCTCCTGATTGTTAAGTTTTCCAAGATTATGGCCAGTGGCTCTGCAATCACATCAGTCAACTCCCTCAGCATCTTTGGATGCATCCCATCTGGCCCCAGCCTCAGCCTTTCTAAATAGTCCCTAACCTGTTCTTTCGCTATAGTTGGCTGCCAAAGTTCTCCCCAAACTATGCTGCCCAGTGCAGTAGTCTGAGAGCTGACCTTGCCTGTAAAGACTCAGGTGAAAACAGTAGTGAGTACTTCAGCCTTTTCTGTATCACTAGGTTTCCTCCCCCATTCAGTAATGGACCTATAACTTTGCCTGATCCTCCTCTTGCTACTGACACACTTGTAGAAACCCTTCTTGTTACCCTTCATGTCCCTTGCTAGTGGCAGCAGTGAGAAGCAGTGAGTGGTGGGGACAGGCATCAGTGCAGGGCCTGCATTACGTTGGTGCCCAGGGCCAGGGCTGGCGGGGGCCCAGGGCAGGGCAGCAGGAGTGCAGGCCCGGGCTGACATGTAGGACTGGAGTGGCCAGCAGGCTAATGGGGAGAGGTGGCAGCGGCAAGAAGCGGTGATAACCAATTACCTATATTCACATTAACTACTATGGGCAAATGGATTTTGCTTAGTGCAGTTTTGCTTAGCACTCGGTTTTTCTGGAACCAATTAAGAACGCTAAGTGGGGGGATACCTGTAGTTTTACTAAGAGGTTAGATTATAGATTAGTATAGGAGGGTTGGTATAGGGACGATCCTGTTTTAGGCAATAGTTTAGACTAGATTGGGGTGGGCAACATCCAGCCCATGAACTAGATTCAGCCCAAAGTATTTTATCTACCCAGTGGGTCCCTCAGCCCTGCCTGACGCAGGTGTGGGTGGCAGCCCAGGCTGTGGTGTGCGCAGCCAGCCACATTACCCCTGGGCACACAGTAGGTGGGATGGCATAATGGCTAGACTCACTTCCCAGCCACACCTGCAGTGATAAATCCTTCCAGCTGTAGCTGCTTCCAGCCACAGACTTGTTGCCCATGCAAACTGGCCTGCCTGCCCCACCCACTGCTGGAAGCGCCATATGGAACGGGCAGGTGAGGTCTTCATGAAGACTGGTCCGGAACCCATGCAGGCAGGGAAGTGACATCCAGGAGTGTGATGGATGGACAGCTGCCGGGCCAGGGCCAGGAATGAGGCTGGGATTGTGGAGTGGTGACAGTGTAGGGCTGGGGCCTGGGACAGAGCCATGATCCACTGCTTGCACATCCGTGTGACAAGTGCTGGCTCCATAGACAGGCGTGTAGGGGGGAGCAGATTGCAAGTGTCATGGCCCTGTGATCCCAATCCTAGCCCTGGCCCTAGACACTGCTCCCTGCACACCAGCAGTCCCATCCCACCCACCTGCCTGAGTGGGCAGAGTGCACCCTGCCCACATGGGTCCTGGCTGGTCTCCACGAAGACCCCAGGATCGCTGGGTGGTGGCAGCACGGGGCCGAGGCAGAGCCATGATCCTCTCCCGCCACACGCCTGCCTGAGGGACCAGCACCCACTGCAGGGGTGGATCACAGCTCTGCCCCGGGCCTGGACCCAGGCTGTCACAGCCCCGCAACCCTGAACCCAGCCCCGACCCTCCTCACCCACCCGCCCGAGCACCAGAGACAGTCCCTTCCAGCCCTGCTTCTCTATGACTCCCTAACCACCTGCAGCAAGACCCAAGGTGTGGCTTAGCAAAGGCCAGCAGCCACTTGAGCCAGTAGAACAACATCCCGGGGCTGGTGGATTCTCCATCACCCCAGGTCTCGCGGCTGGTCTTTCTTTCTACCAACACTGGGCCCAGCCTCGGCCTCCAGCTACAAGTGTGACCCGGCCTAGGCGGAGGTGGGCCGCCCTCGCCCCCGAGGCAGGGCAGGCCCGGCCGGGCCCGGGCGCTCCGGGACAGCCCCAGCGACGCCGTGGGCAGGAGGCCGCAGGGGCCGGGCCGGGCCGGGCCGGGCGCTCACCTTGGCGCGGCTGCTGAGGAGCTCGGCGAGCAGCTGGTCCCGGCCCGCGCTGGCGCTCAGCACCGCCTGCATGTTCAGCCGCTCCACCTGCTCGTGCTGCCGCAGCCACCTGCGCGCGGCAAGGGGCGGTGAGTGCCGGCCCGGCCCCCTCGCCCCGCCACCCCCCTCCCCCGCCCCGGGGGACGCAGCCGCACCCCGGGCCGCCGGTGTCCCGCAGCGGGAGGCTGCGCAGCGCCTGCACCAGCGCCTCGGCCTCGCCCGGCAGCAGCACATCCAGCGCCGGCTCCGCCATGGCCGCCGCCGCGCTGCCGTCGCCATGGAGACGCCGCCCGCGGCCCCGCCCCCCACAGCGCGCGGAACCGTTGGTAGGGCCCGGCCCGGCCCGCCGCACAGCACAGCACAGCACAGCACAGCACAGCACCACGGGGGAGCTGGGGCCCGGGGGCTCCCACAGCCCCTCGCCGAGACAGCGGCCTCGCCCCCCTCCCAGCGAGCTGTCGGGAACCGGTCCAGGGAAAGTCCGGATTAAAAACAGCTGGGACAGCAGGGCCCGGGCGGAGGGGAGCTGGCCGCTCTCCCGTTTACCACGAGGAGCCGAGACTTCCGCGCGCGTTCTATTCACAGCAACCGGCCACTGGCAGCGC
This sequence comes from Alligator mississippiensis, assembly GCF_030867095.1. Classification (NCBI taxonomy): domain Eukaryota; kingdom Metazoa; phylum Chordata; order Crocodylia; family Alligatoridae; genus Alligator; species Alligator mississippiensis. The sequence continues at coordinate 43,864,093 of NC_081835.1, forward strand.
CCCGGCCGGCTCTGCTCCTCCCTGGCACGGGCTGGCAGGAGATGCACAGGCGGGATCCCGCGGGGCAGGATTTCAGTTGCACATGCCCAGCAGCACCTCAGCACTTACTCCTAGCCTCACATGGAGCAGTGCCCATGCCTTGTCAGCAGACCCGCCCTGTGCCTGAGGAGAGGCGCCCATGCTCGCTCGCTCTCAAGGCAGCTTTAGCCTAAGTGATAAAGCACGGGCTGAGCCAAGTCATGCTGAAAGGGTCAGGGGCTGGGGCTGCAGCTTGAGCTGGGAGACCCAGAGGGCCCAGCCATCTGTCAGTGTTTTCTCCTTGGGAAGGTGGTCGCTGAATACTTCTGCTGCTCCCCATGAGATTCATTTCCAGCAAACAATGATGTTAGGATCATTCTCAAGCCTTTCATCCAACTCCCTGTAGCTCATTCCTGTGGAAGAAGCACAGAAGCAATAATGCAAGAACCAGACTACTGAGCACACATACAGCACTAGCCATTAGTCCATCTGCCCAGTTTCAGTATTGTCCCCATTATTATCACACACGGGGACACACAAGCATGGAGTGGAAATCAGAATCCAACTCCTGGCCATGCTCAACCCACTTAGTCATTCATCAGCTCAAAAACAGACAACACACAGGTCCTAGACTTTAGGTCTCCTCACCCATTACAGCTTTGCCACATTAAACATGGCCTATGGTGGTGCTCTAGATGAGAAAGACCATGCAGTTCAACATGTATCCATGAACACTATTTTAATATTCAAGAAAGGACAAGGGAAAAAAAACAAGGGTCACATGGGTTCTGTTAAAAGGATCCTCTGAGCTAGACTCTCCTGGAGCCCCAAGATCGCACTCTCCAGCCCAGCAAAGGTCAAACAGCTGCCTCAGTTATCTCTCTCAAAGCTAGGTGATTCTCCAAGATAATAGACTAGATTGCTAGTCTGCAACTAGCAACATTTGCATATCCAACTTACAGTGAGAGAAGCAGAATAGAAGCCCTTCTATAAGAACAGCATCTAGCACAATGAGGTCCTAAGCCATAACTGAGGTTCCTAGGTTTTTCCACAGTTGGAGATCTCAGATTGCAGACCTAGTGCCCATAGACATGCACACAGACCTCAGTTTCTGGGAACGTTCATGCATGTACCTGTTTTACAGCAGATCTCATCATAACTGTGGCAGCCTGTGTACAGCCGTGCCGGGTGACTCCTCTCTTCCCGCACTATCTTCACGGGATACTTCTGGAGTCTTCGGATAAGGTCCTTCATCAGGCCAAACTGGATAAGCTTCCTGAAAGAGACGGAAAAACAAAATGCTCACAGAAGGGCTGTGATCCTGGGAAAAAAGTGCAAGTAGATGGGGCTTGGAGCAGAAGCCTCAAGTTCCTTTCACCACAGCTGCCAGCGAGAGCTCTGTTGTGTCCCAACCCAGCTCATCCTCTCAGCTGAGCCTGGAGCCAATTCAAATGCTGAGTCTATGTCATACAACAGAGCTGGTGGTCACAACCTAGCAGTAAGGGATGCATGGCTTTGAGGGAATGAATCCTGCAGTCAATCTGACAGGAAAGGGCTCAAGAGGAGTCTGAAGCAGGAGACCCAAACTCTGATGAAGTTTCACTTTGTGACCCCCAGATGAGTCACTTCATTGCTACACTATTCATGAGGATTTGAGGCTGCTGCCTGCATTCCCAAGTCAGTATCATTCAATGGCACTCTCACTGACAATCAGCAATGGCATAGCCTCATCCCAAGGGCTTAATTCTCAAAGAGAAAGCATCATCAGACCTTTCATCCACTCGCTGGAGCTGGAGGGTGTAGCGGGAGATGAGATCCCGCACAGTTGTGCCAGGGCTTAGCCCACAGTAAAGCTGGAAGACGTCTCTCAGACTGGCTCGTTTGTGACCTACAGGGAACAAAGACATCGCTGCAGTCCCCAATGCCAAGATGCAGGATTACCCGTCTCCTCACCAAAGCAATGATTGTGACTGTTTCTCTCTCAGTGGTGAGATTTTTTTCAAGCCCTTGATCACTCTCATTGCTCTTCTCTGAATTCTCTCTCGTTTTCCAAGATCCTTTGTGAGATGGGTGCCCTCTACTCCAAAAGCAGTCTAAATGACTGTGATAATGCAACTGGAATCATTAAACATACCCCCTCCTATCCCCACTTTTGCTGCAGATACATAAAGCAGATGTTGTCACTTAACTGTCTACTATGATGTCCAGGGCCCCAATTTAGAAACTGGTAAGTACGTCTTTGCTTTAATGCAAATGCAGTGGGTATTGTGCGTTGTATTAATGCTGAATGCTTTTTCCTGTTTTACAATCTACTAATCTGGCTTACTCAGGTCTCCCTGAAGTTCCTCACAGTTCTCTCTGGTTCTGACCAACCTAAGTAACTTTGTCATATGCGAAAAACTGGTGTCTTTATGTTGATACTTTACAGATCATTAGGCTAGATAGTAGGAGAAACTCTCTCATGAGTAGTAAATCACCGGAACAGGCTGCCCAGAGTTTGTAGAATCTCTATCCTTGCAGGTTTTTAAAAGCCGGCTGACACCATCTGGGATGATACAGTTGGAGATGGTCCCACTTTGACCAGGCGGTTGGACTACATGACCACCTGAGGTCTCTTCCAACCCTGATTTTCTATGATTCTATGCTTAACACAGAAGCTCCCAGGTGATGACTCTTGGTTAGAAACAAACACAAGTGAAGAACAAAACGCTGAAATGTTGATTCCCTAGCCTTTACTACAGCAGACTTTGGAAGGAACCTGGAAGTCATGATGGGCCAGGGACCATATCATCTCTGCTCATATCTAGTTCAGTTCAAGCCCACTATACCTTGTTTGGTGACATAAGACAGACATTCTTCTTGGAGGCATTTATCATCCACCAGGTCCTGGACTTTAGGTGTGGTGCAGTATACATTTGAGTACTGGAAGGAGGGGAGAAGAGGAAAGTTGGGGGAAGTGAGAGAGAAAGCTATGACACTCCCATTCAAAGGCTCCTCAGTTTCTGGTGAAGCTCATGAACTAGAAAAATCAAAACAAAACTCTAAATGCCTCACAAGTGCCTTAAATTTGTCAGGGGAGGGCAGCAGGGAATTGAAGATGCTCTATTTACTATGGCACCCCCTGGAGTAACTAGGAACAATGGCCACAAATTGACGGAGAGCAGATTTAGGTTAAACGTTAGAAAGAACTTCCTCACAGTAAGGGTTGCAAGAATCTGGAATGGGCTTCCAAGGGAGGTGGTGCTCTCCCCTACCTTGGGGGGTCTTCAAGAGGAGACTGGACAAGCACCTAGCTGGGGTCATCTGGCCCCAGCACTCTTTCCTGCCCAGGGCAAGGGGTCGGACTCGATGACTTACTGAGGTCCCTTCCAACCCTAACATCTATGACTATGAATCTATGAATGCCCCCACCATAAAAGCCTTAATATGGGGTAAATGCAGGTCAGAAACATAAAATTCTCCATCTTCCCAACACCAGTACCTTTTAGCAGGGGCTTTTGCTCCTCCAAATTCTACACAAGAAGCTACAGAGAAGCTCCCCTCTGCTCACACCAAGTTGGGTCCAGCGGTTAGAAGCAGGAATGTTCCTGCCCCTAGGTGTTACTGCAAGGTTATGGGCAGAATTTTACACTGCATGCACTTTGTTCCTGGCAGAACATGGCCACCATCAGTGGACTTAAAGCCATCACTAAAGCTTTACAACCTTATTTTAAGGTCCTTAGCACTAGCCCGCACTACCTGAGCAGTTTCGTTCCTGGCAGGAATCTTCTAGCCATACCCACCTGCAATATGGAGACCAGAGTCACCACCCCATAATATCTGCAAGACAGGCAATAACACACATTAGAGAGCTCTGGTTAGAAATGACATCAGCTCCACTCCATTCCCCCTCCCCCTCAGCAACACACTGGTTTCTCTATTACTATTTATCAACTGCAGGCCCATCTTTTTGCAATGCTTTCTTTATAGGAAAGAGTATTTAGCTGCATGGAATAATTTTCCACATAGAGAGACCAGGGTGCTGAAAGGATCAGACTGCAGGGCTAAAGAAAGGGGAATAAAATGTTTTCCTTGCTTCCCACTGCTTTTGCTCTTGAGGTAGCACTTACAACAAGTTCTGGATGGCAATTCGCACCAAATTGAGCTCCACGTCAGCTTCAGCTGAGATCTTCTGAACATGTCGAAATCCATCAATGTATGGCAGGATCTAGATAAGCAGCATGTGAGAGCCATTAAAGAGTGGAGTGACAAATCTGCAGGAGAGACCAGTATGTGTTGCACTGATGGCTTTCCTAAGCTGAGCTAGCGAAACCGTTGTAATGACACTGCCAGGAAGTGGATCTCCATTCAAAATGCCTAATTTACTTCAGTGAGGATTTTTTTTCAGTGTTAATACAAGGCAGCGTTAAATTTATTTGGGTGCCTTAATTAAGTTAAAAGAAATCCAAGCACACTAAGTATAACTTGGAAGTCAGAGTTAAGGTGACAAGACATCCAAGTTTTTGCCTTTATTTACATTTACTTTTGACTGTAACTGCCTTCATGTATTTTTTAACAAGGGACAGCAATGTCAATATACAAACCAAATGTGAACATCTGGTATCTAAGGATCCTGCAGCCAACATTGCAGCCACACATGAACAAATTATACTTTTACAGAACTGAATACCTGGGAGACCTTAGACCAAATTTTCAAATCCATCATATGTGCACAGAGGACTAATCTGCATTCAAAATGAGACCATAAAGAAGATTTTAGTTGGAGATGTAACACCATATCAAGGATACAGAGTAATTTATAGATGAATTAGAACTATCCTATTAATACTTGGAAATGTCTGTAATTGGGGATAAGAGGTGAGAATCCCATGTCTGTTGACTTAACAGACATTAACCAGGCCTAGTTACCCAAAAAGACCCTTCTTCATAAAGTGTCCAAATCAAGCAAAAGGCAAATACCATTTATCATATTAGGTGGGAATGGCTGAGCAAAATGCAGCAGCAGCCAGCAAGATCTTATCCTCAAGGGAACCAGGTTCCAATACAGTCTCAGAAGGCTGGGCTCCATAACCGAAGGCTTTTGCCATCCTGTCTCCTCAACAGCTGATTTATCAGCATCCCTGAGCATCTGAGCAAGGACAGTAGGGAGCCAAGTTGTGGTTAACTCACTGTTCACCAGATACCAGGTGCTATGACTGCCTCCTGTCACATCTCCATTCAATGGACTGAATTGCTAGAACAGGACCTGACCCCATTAAATCTTTTCCCAATATTTAGCCCACTGTTGTCAAGCACTCTGACCTGCTGGGTGGTGAGATCCCACTGGGAGTTAAAGAAGTCATCTTTGTCTTGAGTGAAGACAGGCACATCATACTCCTGCACAATGGGAGGGTCCGGCCGCAGTTCAATCACTTTCAGGTGAATGGTGTTTGACTCATCTGAGAGAAGACATAGAGAACACAGATGCTGTAGGGAAAGAACTGCCTCTGAAAGCACTCAAAGCTCATAAAAAATACCTGCCCTGTCTCTGACCTTTCCCAGCTTAAATCAGGGCTGGACATAAAAGAGCATGTATTCTACAGTACTGTGGTCACCACTGACACCTGAAGGCAGGAATTACATGGCAAATGTCAACATCCCCTTCCACTGTCTTTGCACGACTGTTTAGTCCAATGGCAACTACATCCATGGGCATTTAGCTTCCCAAAGTACTGCAGCCCCATTTCACTAATAAACGGACTCCCTGGTAAGAGGCAGCAAGAGAGAAGTGCACCTTTCCCAAACCCTTGCCAAGCATATCTAAGTCCATTCCCTCTCCTGTGCCCCTGCTGCCCATGAACTTCATGCTAACAGTACTTTAGAGACCCCCAAAAAGAGCTGAGTAAAGGGACATAAACCTGGATTTCCAAGCCCAACAGCTGCCCTCCAACAAAAGCTACAGGTGCCATACTGGGAGGTCACCCTGGCTCAGAATTCAGAGCGATGAAAAAGCATTCACTGAGCAGCTGAGAAAGGGAAAGAGAAGGGAGCAATATTATAATCAGTTGTTGTAACTAGCAGTAGTTACCTATTGGCAAAGTACATTTTCCTTTGGCATTTAGCTCCTCCAACAGGATGGTCATGATCGGCACCAGCTTTTGCTTACTCTCTTCATTAGAGATAAAGCCACTTTCCAGCTAGGAGAGAAGAGAGTCAGCATTACCTCCTCCCAACAGTGCTTATCGGCGGTAAGAATTTGAAACAGTGGACAATTACCCTTGTATCTCTCCCTAAAGCTACCTTGGATCTGTTAGGAAAAAAGAGGTCATAAAGATGCCTCCCTGGTGTTTTTATCTTTACAATGAAATACTAGAAAAATCTTCACTTCCTCCAAAATAACCTATACATGAGATTTCTGTAAATTCTATTGGGGGTGGGGGGGGGAAAAAAAAAAAAAAAAATCAAGAAATCCATTATTCAATTATTAAGATGCCTGACAGAAAAAGACAGACATATGCTAAATTTCAGACTTAGTTTTACCTCCAATTAACAGATTTAGTGGTGAGTCCTCAAGAAAACTCTCTCTGGCCATTTAGTTGAGGAGGACATGTATTTCACATACACCACAGAGAGGCTGAACACCCATGCTGGGTATCAAATGGAATTCAACTTTAACTATGGGGTTATCACCTGGGGCTCCAATGTTTAAGCATAGAAATGAATTTTGATCAGAATACAACTGCCACCACTTACAGTGCCTGTAAGGAAACATCCCTAGTAGAACACTTGTTAAAAGGAGTTCTAAGCAACTCCCATCTTGAAATTTAGGATGTAAGAGGGAAATGGAGATTTTAATGTTGAATTTCAAATGTACCTAGCACAAAGTACTGGAAAATATTATCTCAAGTGTGTTCACTGTCTCCTACCTTAGCCATAAAGAGATGGAAGGACCCTCCAGATGTCATCTAGTCCAACCCCCTGAACTTTATAACATTTGTTTTTATAAGCTATAATAATGAAAATGTACTACTAATGTTGAATTACCCAAGTTGCCTTGTGATAAAAGTCAAACACTGTGTGGCAATAATGTATGCCTAAGGGGCAGAGTTAGGTTATATACATATGACCTGACTTTTGTGGCCTGACTTTAGAGCAAACAGCACAAAATTACTGAGTCTGGTTTTATACAAAGTGGACATAGAATAGTACACTGGAAACCTCTCTGACCTCTAAGGTGGTAAGATAGCCAGCCAGTTTCTTTACAATAGGCTCCAGTGCACAGGTTTCAGCTCTAGCATCACAAACGAAGCCCAGGTTGAAGAGCAAGGCATTCCGGCTGTACTTCTTGTGCTCAATACAAACTGGGCAGCCAATCAGCTTCTTCTCCATAGCAGTTCTATTACAATGAAAGAGACACACAAACCATCACTGTGAAATCGTGGGGGCACCAGTTCCAACTGCTTCATGAAGAATTAATCCCATTTTACTTTTTAAGCAAAAATTACAGTTGGTTTTATATGAAACGAAAAATGACCCCTCCCCAAACTCACAACACTTAATCCAAGTGCAGAACGATATATTCTGAGAATCTGTTTTCCTGAGATGTTTACACAGATTTATGAACTAATTGAAAGCGAGTCCTTTAAAAAATAGCACCTTTGCCAGGCTTTGTCCCAAATAACCTTAACAGGATGCTTCAAACTTTCTATATAATTCAAATGCACTGAAATCCTGTGTGGAGGTTACCTTTGAACCCCTACTTAAATTAACAACTGTGGCATCTCCTTGCTATTAACTGTATAGGTAACAAGAGAAGCCCAGTCAAGTGCTCAAGTAAATGTGGCCAAAGGTAAACCAGCCCAAACTCTCAAGGAAGGGCCTATGTTCTTTGCTTTCTTGTTGCATTCCCCAAGGCCTGTGCTTTCCAGTCAGCACTGACACTTGGGGAGTTCAGCAGCTCTAGCTTCAAGCAGCTCCATCCTTGTTGAAACTGCTAAACTAAAAGCTCTCGACTGCACCTCTAGCACTGGTTAAGGATGACAGACCTGGATACAGAAAGCTTCTGCTTATCTACAGCAGAGCTACAGCCCAAGTAGTAGCAGAGCAAACTTCTCCCAACTCATAGGCTTCGTGCTTCCTCATTTGGAGGTGGAGTCATAGTTCAGCACCAATGGTCCAGTCTGGTCCATCCTCAGACTTTCTCCAAGACTGTACCAAGGGGGCCTACAATGAGCACCAGCTATGATGGGTTCTGCAACACACACTCTTGTCCACTGGGACCAGGAGCCACTACTTATGTCATCTAGGCCACCAGACAGCTGTCAGATAGATGGATCTGTCAGTAGTGGTGGCCTTAGAGTTGTTGGGGCCCTGGGCAAGACAGTCATTTGGGGCCCCTTAGAGGCTTAATTCTGATGACCTATAAGCAAGTTGGACATTTTCAATTTCACTCTGCCCTATCCATGAAACTTATGAATAAGGTGAAGAAAGAACTTCCTTGCACAAACTTCACCCCCCCAAAAAACTGTTACAAAACATTGGGGCCCCCTAAAATGTAGGGCTCTGGGCAGGTGCCCAGTTTTCCCTCCCCTAAGGCCACGACTGCTGTCAGTCTCCTTTGAGCTGGGGGGGGGGGGGGGGGGGGGGGGGGGCAGGCAAAGAATTAAACTTTGCTCAGCTTTGCCTGGAAGCTGGACCCTTGCTTTGAGTGAATGGGGGCTATACTTACACTGTGATGAGCTTGTTCTGCAGTTCAGGTTTGGTGATGATGTACACCTGGACCGTATCAAAGAGCTCCCGGGATATGAAATCCTCTGGGACCTGCATGGCCAAAGCAGCAATGCATCACTGAGGGTAGAGCACCCAGTCAAAACCTAGCAGCAAACTAAGTGCAAGGAAAAGGAACAGTCCTCGAGGACCCCAGAAAGGAACTTTTGAAGACAACATTAGAAGTTATATTGTAACAATGAATCTCAGTTTAGTCCATCAAACATACAAATGGCTCAGGAGCACACTGGAGATGGAGGGAGTCAGCCACAGGAGGAGTGCCCTGCTTGGAGCTCTCCATGCACAGTGTAAATGAACACCCAGGTTCCCCAACGGACTGGGATCACTGACCTGGTAGGTTATTTTAGGTCCCAGCGTTGGGTGGAATTCACTGAAGAAGATGCACTCAATTCTGCTGCTGCTCCCCATGATGCTGCTGTAAGACAGCATGTGCAGCATCAGTGTCTATTAAAAAAGCAGTAAGGTAGGTTCTCCTGGAAGAGACGAGGGTGAGAGAAGTCCCATTCTCCTCCCAGGAAGAACATGGAAGAAGCAGCACACACCTGAGACTGACCTGGGTTTAATACCTCTGAAACCCAAACTCTGAAGTAAGTTACAGCAGCGGTAAGTCTGGCTCTTCTGATCTAAAGCCTGTGGTCGTCATTCCTGCTTTTGAACCGGGGCCCAGGACTTCCAGGTTTTAGGCACTACCTGTTTGAATAGAAGATATGTACATTGCTGTGGGGGCAGGAACTGGATCCCATGGCCGCCCCTGCCTATGGCCTGGCCTGTGGCTGACCTGCTAGGCAAGTGCGAGCTGTGCCACTGCAGTTTCTATGGCAAGGATGGCCCACACCGGCTCCTGGCCCCAAGCCTGTCTGATAACACAGACGCTGACCCAAGCAACTGGGCACGTCACATTGCAGCCTTAGCCTGGCACTGGCCCCGAGAGTCACCATGCACCAAGCAGGTCTTTGCTTCTCCCTACCACCATGCCGGCGCAGCCTGTTGCTGGGGGCCACGAGGTCTGCCGCCTGCCCCCTGCGGCCAGCGTTGTCAGGTCTTAAATATGAAATTATCATATTGGAAGATCAAAATGATCACATTTGCTGAAAAACTACTGTACACTGAGAACACATGCGAATAAGTCCTATTTACTTTATATTACCCACTTCAAGTCGCCAGTGAGCGAGTGAGCGAGCACTGGGTCACTACAGCTGAAGCATTTTTTTATTTCGAGGCCAGCAGGCTGACTCGAGCGCTGGCAGCAAGCCCCGAAGTCAGTGAAGAATCCCTGAGGGTTTTGCAACAATAACGGCCTCAAAACTCCCCGCACGCCTTGAGCACTTTGACAATTATTGATCGTGCATCGCACGAGGGTTGGAAGTACCCTGCAAGTGCAACCATTCCCGTGCACCTGGCAGCGCTGCCGGCCCCGCCGGCCCCGGGCGTCCGCTCGCTCGTGCGGCGGCCGGGCTGCCCCCGCGCCCCGGACAGAAGCCTCACAGCCGCGGCGGCACAGGACCAGGGCAGGAAGGCAGGCGCTCGCTCGCTCACCTCCGCTCCGCGCCGCTCCAGCAGCCTCGCGCTCGTCTGCGCAGGCACAGCTCAGCCCCACTCCTCCCGCATGCGCAGTAGGGCCAAACGAAGCCCCCCCCCCCCCCCGGCCGCTCGCGTCACGTGGTGTCATTCTAAGACCGCCTCTCGTCACGTGGTCCTGAAGGAAGACGGCAAAGCGGGTTGACAGCTCCGAGGAGGGCGGGTACCACTGGTGATGGACAGCGGGGCTCAACCAATACGTCGGGCCGGACCCTCAAATGGGTGGGTTTCTATGGTGATGGACAAGGCCATCTAGCCAATCAGGAGGCGGCGGGCGCTTTTCCTGCTCTCCGCAGAGTTCCTGGTGAGCTGCCGCGGCTCGGGCGGGTGGCTGTCTCGGCGCCCCCAGTCCGCCGCCGCCCCCGGGCTCCGGGTACGAGCGCAGCAGCGGCGCTGCCGGGCCGGGCCGGGCCACGAGACCGGCTCCGCGCACCATGGCCCTGAGCGCGGAGGCGGAGTCGGGGATCTACCGCTCCCTGCGCGCTGCCTCGGGCGCTGCGGCGCACCTGGTCTCGCTGGCGCTGCCCGTGTCCGTGGCTGTGGTCGCCAGGCCCGGGTCAAGTAAGTCGGGCGCGGGGGGACTCGGGGAGGCGCTGGGCGTGGGGCGACCCCCGCGTGCAGATGTGTGCACACCGCCCTGCCTCGAGTTGCGCCCCGGCCCCGGCGCCTTCGCCCTCCCGCCCCCGCGGAGCCGGTCCCAGCGCTCGGGCCCCGCTTGGGACCGGCAGCAGCCCCGGCGTCGGGCCTCTTGTGACTCGGTTACTGCAGCTCCGGGACTGGTGTCCTCACACCACGGAGAGAGTAGGACGAGACCAGGGCGCCAGTCCCAGCGATGGCTGAGGCTGGCCCAATCCGTCCATTAGCTGCAAGTTTTTCTAGTCTTCAGCTGTGAAGCTTCAGCTCCTGCTCACAGGTGTGGTTTAACTGCACATCTTTAAGGGCACGCTGTCAGCTTTGAAACCTAGAGTGCCTAGTTTTGTGTGTCTCATTATCCAGAAAGGAGGCAAAATCATAAGGGGCATGTTAAGATGGCCTTTTCAGGCCAGGCCTCTCTTGGTCTGCTATCTAGTACCATGTAAACCAGTACAGCCTGTTCCAGAGTCAAGTTGTTGCCAGCTAAGCTGGTGCCCCCACCTGAGCTAGCCTGGGTGAGGAGGGTGTGTGGGCATCCCCCAGGACTTAAAAAACAAGACCTGTCAAAGGGTGGATGAGCTTCCCGCAAGCCAACAGCCATCCATTCCTGGGGAGGAGATGGGCGCTGCCAGGTTGCTCTACCCAAAGAATCGCCAATGATGCAAAGCAACTCAACCAGCCTGGGGGGTTGTTACAGCATCTGAAGTGCCCCACAGTTGCAGCAGCCTTGGGACAGGCTTGACTTGATATTAAGACTGAAGCTGGAGCATCTGCCATTGTGCAGCTGGGGAAGTAGCAAAACGGGCTGACAGATTTTCTCCAGTGAACAGCACTCAAGGGAAGACTTCTAGGATTTACCAGAAAGGACACACACAGCACAGCTCTCAGTGGGAGGGGAGGATGTTACCTTTTTTGTGCTCTAAGTGGCATCTTCTGGCACAGGAAGATTTGGGGACCTAAAGAAAAGTGATGTGCCCAAGCTCAAACAAGCGGTCTGTGATGGAGCAGGGAGTTGGCCCTGCAGCTTCCCAGTCCCAGGCTAGTGCCTAAACTCTTGGATCTTCCTCCCTCTCCTGAACTTCAGGGATTCCTTGTGTCGATGCCTTTCCATTCTCTGAAGTGCCTAATCCATCCCATTAGAAGGAAGCTTTTTTTTTTTTGGCTTGGTTTTTTTTTGTCTTCAACTGTACTGCATTTCACTGTGCTGGATGGCTGGTCTGAAAGGGCTCATTGGTCTCTCTCATTTCATTCCAGGCTTATTCTCCTGGCACCCTCTCTTAATGTCACTTGCGGTAAGTCAGACAAGATCTCTGCATTCCTGCCTTCCACCCTATAACCTGCATATCAGTTGAGCATGATAGTCCCACTGCCTGTGTCCCACAACCTGCTCAGTTCACCATTGCCTTGCATCACTTACAACTCTAAGACACAGTGGGTGTAACTTGCTGATGAGTCAGAACAGGAGTGTGTTTTACAGCCAGTTTGCACAACTTTGTGTGACTGCATGGTGTGCAGTGGTGAATAGGGTGGTGGGGCCTGGAATCCCACAACACCCGCTCTTTACCCTTGCCTGAGCCCTACAGAGAAAGCACCTCTCCAGGTCATAACCAGCCTGAAAGGTTGTTAGTCAGGCACTCATGCTTGTTTCAGCAGTAGTACCAGGCTATTGAAAACATCTATGAAGTGCTTTTGCTCAGGGCATGCTTGGCTAAGCCAGACACCTGGCTAGGCATGTTTACTGAATGGCTGCAAACCAGTTCTACAATGCAGTTCTGGTGCTCCCAGCATAGTGAGTACTTGTCACTGTTGGGAGTAAGCAGAGAACTAACTTGGCAACAAGGGCATGTCCTGATGAGCACACACATGTAGTTTGCAGCACCTTAAAGCAGTTTGAGGCACCACAAACCACATGCAGTGCACATGCACCTGTTTCCCACACTGCTAATTAGCAGCGCAGCAGTTTTTTTGACACCAGGAGATCCTGGCGTAAAAAAAAAACTGCTGCTGAAAAAAGTGGTATGGTACATGCAGCAGCAGCATGCATCATCAGAAAGGGAGCCTGGTCAGCCAGGGTCACACTCAGGCTGCCAGCCAGGCTCCAAGTGGCTGGCTTGGTACTGCTGCTTCCCTAGGTGGCCGCCAGGACCCCAGATAAGACTGCTGAGGCCAGCACAAGTGCTGGTCCTAGCCTCCCCTACCCCACCCAGGTCACTTTGCTGCACGCTGAAGTGCACACATAGGGGCATGCCCAGGAACAATTAGCAGCAGCACAAATATGTGCCACTGCTATGTCCCATGGGAAACGCGTGCCCCTGCACATGCGTGTTCATTAGGACACACCCAAGGATGCATTTTCCAGCACACACACACTTCCTTGGCCCAGCCCTTCTGTTGCCACCCCCACAATGAAAGTGTGGTGGCAGCATCCTAGCCCAGTGGTGCTCAACCTCTGGCTTGCAGAGCTGAGTCATCTGGCCCACAGGGCTCCTCACTGGTCTGGAAATCTGGCAGTGAAAGAGCCATGGCAGCATTAATTGCTGTTCCCCTGCTACTTATTTCTGGACCTGGTGGGGAGCCCTGTGGGATAAATAACATGGCCCTGCATGTGGGGTTGGGCTGGCACCAGGCTGGATTTGGATGCACAGGGTCACAACCATGGTCCAACCCCGTATCATTCATCTGGCCCATGGGGCTGGAACGTTGCGTGCCACTGCCCTAGCCCAAATGAGTTGGGAGAGTAGCAGGGAGCGATGGGCTACATTCCAGGTTGCTGGAAGATCCCCATTGCAGAGCCCCATTGCTGAACTTGCGACTCCTCCACATTGTAGTTGTTTGTCTTAGGCATCTGCACAGCCTCCATCACCAAAGCACCTTGGGGCCTCAGTCTTCTGGTTTCCATGGAGATGATAAGGAAGAGGTTGCAGGTGCCGGCATTACTTTGTCCATTGCATTTCAACAGCTGTGTTAAACCATTGTTCTTGTTTCTCCAGTTCTCCTTCTTGATGACAGAAGCCCTGCTGGTTTTCTCTCCAGAGACCTCACTGCTGCGCTCCTTCTCCCGCAAAGTCAAGGTCCGCTTCCATTGGGCACTTCAGCTGCTCTGTCTCCTCTGTGCCTTGCTGGGCCTAGGCATCATCAGCTACAACAAGTACCTGAATGGCAAGTCCCACTTTGTCACCTGGCATGGCCTGACTGGCTTGCTGACTGTGCTGTATGCCAGCATGCAGTGTATGGGGGGCCTCGCCCTCCTGTACCCCAAGCTAATGAAAAACTGGACGCTGGCCAAGCTGAAGCTCTATCACGCCACCTCTGGGCTGGTTTGCTACCTCCTGGGCTGTGCCAGCCTGATGCTGGGCATGTGCTCCCTGTGGTTTACCACCTTGGTGACTGGGGTCTTCTGGTACCTGGCAGTACTGTGCCCCATCCTCACCAGCCTGGTTATCATGAATCAAGTGAGCAATGCTTACCTCTACCGCAAAAGGATGAAGCCCTGAGGGACGATGCTGGAACACTGCCTTCCTGTGATCCTTGAAGGTTCTGCACATAGCCCATGAGGCATTCTGGGGCTTCTGGGTCCTTGGGCTCAGGAAGTCTCCAGTGCAGCTCACCTGCTTGCTGTTGTGTGATGTTTCCTTGGAGCTAGAGTTCTATTTTTTTTTATTACTGAAACTGTCTGTCATGTTGAACCTGCTCTTCAGAAAACTTCTTGCAGCCCTGATCTCAGGGTTGCAGTTGCTGTCAGCTAAGATGTGTGTTTTGTGTGAAAAACCTCAGTAATCCATCTATGCCTGCTCCGGTGCTGAATAGTGTCCTAGCAGTACATGCCTCTGGAGGTGGCAAACAGCTTGAAAGTGTTTGCACTGGATGCTATACCTGCTTGCTCAGACTTTGTACAGCCAGCAGCAAAAGGGCTTTTCAGGGCTACTTCTGCTTAATAGGCTCAAGTCTCATGCATTTTTTTTCCTCCCGTATAAGCACTGGGAATATAGAGGTGGCTGAGCGCAGGGAAGTTTGTTCCATTTGCTTGTAACTGGGAGCACCTTGCATTCTGCCCTCTAGGTCACTTTTGTTAGTAAAACTCAGCATTTCCTAGCAATGAAGAAGCCCACAGGACAGGTCACTCTAAACCAATATGGGGAGAGGAGTTGTGAGGCTGTGCTTTACAGATCCATATCACAACATATAGGATGTGAATACCAACTAGGGGGCATGCCTTGCTTTGGAGAAGAGCCAATATGAAGATGCACAGGCCTGGGGCAGACAAGTCTGGAAGGACAGGGGTGGGACTGCTTTCTCCCTTCAAGAGGAGGAGCTTTCCAGGTACCCTAGTAGAGAATTTGACATCAAGGAGATTTGAGCTACTGAGTTAATCTCATTCTGTGACAGGAGTTGAACCCAAGGTGGGAATGCAAACAGCCAACTCCATACCCATCACCTCAGGGCTGGTGCCATCAGTGTTGGAAGCCCCTGAATGGATCAAAGTCCATTAAAGTTCTTTCCTGCATACAGCTGCCTGGCAAAGGACAGCATGTCATCTGAGCTCTGGCTCACCCTCTGCAGCATTTGCTGGGGCCTGGAATATTTAGTTACAACTGTGGCAGAGATTCAGCACCTCACTGCACACTGTATCAGAATATAGCTGCACAAGGGCCTCTGCTTATGTATTATTTATAAAAAACAGTTATCTCCAGGCTTACAAGTGAAAGGACCAACCTAAGAAAGGGAGCATCTCACTTCGTGCTTGCTTGTGGCAACTCATGCAGGGCTGGAGCTGTTGCCCAGCTAGTTTGGAGACAGAAGGGAAAGGGGGCCTCTCTCCCCACTATCTCAACTTGAAGCATATCAGCATAATTAGCTTCACTTAACAGGTAGGGGAACTGACTTACCTGGGGTCACACAATGCGTAGAGCTAAGGATAGGGACACAGTCTCCAGGAACGGAGGCAATGCTGCTAAACCAGCTTCTCTCCCCGATTCTGATGCATCCTTGAGCTAAAGCTCTAGCTCACTGTTGTCCTTCTGGCCATGTGAGTATTAGCATCAGGCAGGTACTTGTGTCCCTACTCTGCATGTTACTTGGATAATGTTCCCATTGTATGTACCATACTGTCTTTGATTTATTTGTCACTGGAACAGGGGGAGAGGTGGGAAATGGTTTGTACAGGTGATCCTGTGGCACTCAGGTGGCCAGGAGTGGAGGTGGAGCAAGTATCTTGTTTGAAAGGGAAGGTGCAAATACTGCTGTCCCAGGGAAGAGGAGAAATGTGAGCCTCCCATGACACAATATAGAAAAATGCACTTTGGCTTCAGAATGATGGAGCTGGGAACTGAATGCAACTACTGGTTTGATTCCTCTTCTCACAAAAAACACATAAGGAAGAGAACACAAGTCTCCCAAAATCAAGTCATTTTTGAGGGAGAGGCTTAGTACATATGGACTAAGCTAGTGTCTGATCCCAATGAGAGGAGCCTTCACCTGTTACTTGAACAAACTAGGAAACAACTGATGAACCATAAGATATCCACCTTAGAAGACTCAGTATCACATCCTGGAGCATTACCTGCCATACAGTAGTCCCATTTTACATGGTCACAGAATTTTACTGGCTTAAGGGATGTCCAGATTGTGAACATCCCTGAGAAACATCCCTTCAATCAAGAGTAGGGAGAGGAATGTCTTTCCTGCTGTCTGGATAGGAGTATCCCTGGCTCCAGAATGAAGCCGTATTCCCACCTGTAACACACAGTGTGTCATGTTTGTGGCTTTCCTTCCCAGTTGAATGAGTTAATGAACCTACCTTAACAGCAGCAAAGTCCCATGTAGCCTTATGGGTACAAGGGATCAAGAAATGGTTTCATAGGTGGGGGAGCCTCAATTTCTTATAAGTTTCAGGATAGAAGAACTGCATCAGTAGATAGCAGCACTTTCAGCCCACTTGTAAAAAGCACATCCTAGTCTCTGCAGGACAGGTGAACTGGGAAAGACCTGAGCAAGAAAATTCAATCTGCATCCAGAGCCTTTTATATATACAATAAAAAAAGTTTCTAACAGCTATAACTGGACTGGCTTTTGTAGGTGGGGTTCTTGGGTTTTTTTTAATAGAAGGAAACCTCTTCATCTACTGAAGAAGATACTCACTCATGGGAAAACAGAAGTCTCCACACTTAGCTGGTGTTTTTCAGTCCTACAACAACAGGAAGAATTTAGTAACACAGGGTAAGAATAGCCCCTTTGCCTCAATGCTCCTATCCAACCTACCATGTTAACTGGTACAGCACAAGCAGGCCAATTTGTATTTTGGGAGCACTGTACTGGAACTCATTTCCTCCAGTCTAGACAGTATTGGGTGCACAAGATGAGTACAACTGAATTCCACCTGTATGGACTGTAGGGGCCACAGTGGGAATGGAGATTACAGGGAAGCTTCTATCACAATGGAAAACTTGAGGCATCATCCTTTTTCTTGTCCCTGGTCCATAATCTGCCCGTTTTCTCCAGTGACCTATACCTCTTCTCTATCCTACTCCAGAACCCAGTCTGCTAGGTCATGCTTTGAGTCCTGATCTCCAACACCACTTGCTATTTGCAGCCTGCTGCATCTCCCTTCTGCTAATACCATTTTCTTGCATTCTGCACAGCACTTGCTAGTCCAGCTGTGCCCCCAACCAGTTTTGCCGAGGCTCCTCACTTCTGACCTATGGCATCATAGTTCAATTCCTAGTACAGCTCCCAGACTGGTTTGGAGCAGAGAATAATACCACAGAAGAAGCTGAAGCAGTTATTAAATTACATGAATCTTCAGGAGCGAACAAAGACGGTAGCCACACTAAGAAGGAAATACTAAGGGCACCCCCCTTCACCTCACTCGTCCACGGATAGTGACAGAGGCTAGGGTCAGGTTATCAGTAGCATATTTAGAATTGCATTAGTAGTACCTCAAGAGAACTATGCAGGCAATTTCTTACTCAGAGTCCAGACAAGGAAGAGTTCAATGCTGCTTTTAGTCTGCCACTTCACACAGCCTTTTTCCATCTGTCTGTTTGTTACACCTGCTAAAAGTTCTTGTCAAACCCTCCCCTTCCAGCTTCAAAATCTTCACAGCATCCTTTGGTGAGAGTCTGGCCAGATGCCATGCTGATTTCTTTCTGCAGTCTGATGGATAGTACCCTCCCTTCGAACTAGCTTGTAAAACCAGGCCATGCACATTATGATGCGATGGGAAGGCAGCTGGAGAACTGGCAGCTGTAACTGCAGCTCTTTGGTACCAAGTAGCCTTCTTGAGCCTGCATCATGAAGGCTTCTAGCACAGAAGTGTGCAGCAGCAGGCAGTATCTTGCTTACTTGTCTTGGCATGGTTTCTTCATGCCATTCTCAGGCTAGGGCTTAATTTCACCAGCGCTTGTTGGTTGCCACTGGAAGAATGCTTGGAGAATCTGATCCTATACCCATTCATATATTGCCTGATCTGGTAGCTACAATCCAAGGCATCATAGGATGGGAGTATCTGCAAATGGGAACTCCTGTTATATAAGAGAATTGATCAGCCAAGTGCAGTCAAAAGCTCCATGACTATAACCCTGCCCCCTCTCATACACTAGTCTCTGTTAATATGAAGCCAATTCTGAACTGCAGCCATTGCTGCTTTACAGGTTTTTCACCTAAAAAAATTACACTGGTTCATAAGCATTTTGGTTATCAGATTCAGGTAGGAGCTGCAAGAGGTATATCTATGTATCATTACTCTTTTAACTCTCTGGACGCTAGGCTTTTCCAATGCATTTGGTCACATCTAGTGTATTAACATGCCCAAGCCATAAACGGCATTTGCTGAAATTCTCCTGGGGCTCTGCAAGCTTAACAGTATCTTTAAAACAGGTGCCCAAAGTCAGTACCTAAATCAGTGGCCCCATTTTCAAGAGTGCCTTTGGCTCCCATCAGGTTCTGTGCATAGGAATCTGCCACAGTGCGTCCCTCACTGCAAAATCATGCACCACACGCATTTCAAAGGAGCGGATAGATTTGCTCTCAGAAGACCCTCATGGCTGCAAAGAACCCTCCATATGCATGCTCACTTGACAGTGCTGCCTGCTGGCTCAGGGAGAGCCTGAAATGGCAGCCTCACACAAACTGTGTTGTGATTATTTGAGCACCCAGGTGGCCCATTCATCCTGCAAACCCAAACTGCCACCCAGGTACCAGGAATCCCAACTATCTGCTCTACCCCACCCAGCTTATCCCTGTTATTAATGCCACAATAAAAGTCAGTGGCATAGTGACTTCTCCCTTACCCCATGGATACAGAAAGCGTTAAAACAAGTACAGTACCAGCAAGGAGAGGCAGCTGTTGGATTCACATCAAACTGCATAAAAGCCCATTTTATTAACTTGTCCAAAACCAGTTCTCAGTTGGCTACACCTAGTGCTGGAGAGGTTCAAGCCCACTCTGACACAGGACCTTGCTCCTGTGTTTGATGCTGAAAGCAAGTCCTGCATCCCTGGCTGAAGAGCACAGCAGGAATCCACAGCAATCCACAGCACACCTGCTCCTAACTGCCACTGTACTACCCTCAGACCCCCCCCATAATTCCAAGTCTGCACACCCCTCAAATCACCAATTTCTCATGCCATGCAATCTATCCAACCCTGAGGGTCTAGCGTGACTTAACAGGGTGACAGCTACCTAGTTACTCTTGGGCCAGAGCAAGGATCTCTCTAGAGATGAAAGCCTAGCACCAGACTCCTGTGCTGTCACAGCCTACCACTGACAGCCCCGGGCCATGTTAGTAGCAGCCTTGGCTTCCAGGTCTGATCTCAAAAAGGCCAGCCCTGCACCTCTGTTCTCTAGCTAGAAACCATACTGAAACTAGTTACACAGAACAAACAAAAGGATCACTGGTGCCCTAGGAGGCATAAAGGCCTCTGACACCCATGGGGCTAAATCCAGATGTAGCTGTGAAGTAAATGGTGAGGAAGGAAGCAGTGTAGAGCGATGGAGAAACAATGGAAACTGAGATTCCATTGACAGGACTTACAGGATGGATTTACAAACTAAAGTGAGAGGCACTCTTTGAAAGAATTGTTTATTAATACTAAAATTTCTGTGTATTTCCTGGTTGACAAAACCTTCTTGTGTGGTCCTTTATAAAAATAATCCTGACACCATCAAACGTGCTTCCCAGTCTGGTAACCATCTCCCAGGGAAGTCTAGGGCCTGGGAGTGGCACAGCCTTTTGGGGGACTGGTTCTCAGGAAAAGAATTTCCAGATAATACACCTTTCCCCCCCTTGCCCCTCCCTCCAAAAGAAAATCCCATCAATACAGAGGAAGGGAAAAAGGAGGGGAGGATGCCAAGAGCCTAAGCAAAGCATATAAAAAAAAAAAACCCCGAAACAAAACAGGTGTCAGAAGAATTGTCAAGAGCTCACAATAAAACAAATTCCAGCTTCTAAAATAAAGAATCAGAGACAATTCATCCAAGCAGCAGTGAAAGGAGCTGCTCCTCCAGGTCAGGGGCTGTGTTATCATCTGAATCACTGCAAAGAGAACTGAAGAAAACCTGAAGTAGCAATAACACAAATAAAATAGACTCCCCCCTCTAGATCCCCAAGGAAAGTCTGGGGTTGATTTTTTTCCATGTGCTAGTCTCAAAGTCAGGAGCAGACTGCTCCAGATCCCCAGGCTTTTGAGTCAGTAACTCAAGCAAGGCCACTGCAAGAGTGAGCAGCACAAGCAATAACTTTGTCCCTAAAAAAAACCTTCTCTCTCCAGGAATCCTGGCAATTATTAATTCTGGAATTTATCCTGGCATGTTCCTGCCAGGACCATGGGGCAGGTGGGAGAAAGTTAAATATAACAAAGGGGATAAAAAGCTTCCTGCTCTTTAGATAAGTAACAAAATTAACTTTAAAAAGGGGAAATGGAGGTTGCAGGGTCTTTTGAACCACCATCACAAACTAAGAGAGAAAGTGCTGTGTCATTTGCTGAATTTGCTCTCTCAGGTGCTGAAAGGTTTATTTAGTGGTCTAGCATACACGAACAGATCCACTTAGCACGTGGGGAAAGGGTCAGTCCAATGCTGCACACCCAGATGGTGTGCTGCTGGTGAGACCTGGACACTGAAGCATACACATTGTTAGCCACAGTAGCAGCCGCTGGCATAAGCAGCCAGCACAAGGCCCTTCTGGAAGAATCAGTCCATGTCCTGTGCTGAAGAGATGTAGGGAGATCTGCCCTCACAGAGATCCATCTTCAGCTTTTAGTGTCTAAGGAACCTCACACTACTACTGAAGAGACCATGAACCAGAGCCCCAGCAGCAGAGAGATCCTTTCCACGAGGTCAGTGGTGGCCATGATTACCACCAGGAGTCCAGAAAACTGGTATTGACCAAGTGTGGCTATTAGGTACTGAACTGAGGTAGCCCCCCACCCTCTCAGTCAACTGGAGGAGTCCCCTGCTCCCTGCAGACAGGGGCCCTGGGGAGCAGACAGTGCTGTGAAGAGACACAAGGGATTGGTAGCAGCTCTCCGACACACAGAGATGGGAGAAGAAAGTGGGTGGGGAGGAGTGGGGGTGTTTGCAGGTCACAGCTGAGGAGGGGCATCCTCAAAGGTGATGAGACTAGACTTCTGGCTGGCTCCTTTCCCTGCAATGCTGGCATCTCGGCCGCTCTCCCCCTTCTCGGGAAGCAGTGGGATGTCCTCCTTGGCACCCTCCTCTTCATCATCCTCCATGCTGGGCCACACTGATTGGTCTTCCACACGTTTCAACCGCTCATTCAGTGCTTTCAGGGCCAGTTGTCTGCAAGACAAAGACATACAGGCTTAACCTCACTGCACTTGGACGAGAAGAGTACATTGTTGCAGTGCACTGGCCATTTCCTGGGTATTGCAGGCATCTCTCCCCATACTTGGGTAAGCTAACTGTCCAGCCCAATTAGCCAACTACATGGCAGGAACTCCCAAGATGATCACTGTGCTAAGATTCCTCCCACCCTTGTTTTCTCTGCCTTTTCCCTCTATCTTTTCTATTTCAGCTTGTGTTCGAACAATCTCCTCCCCACTCATCACAGCTACAATCCCGGCTGAGGGACAGACACTAGTCCTTACCTGCAGCATCTGCCAGAGCTGAGAACATCAGCTCCTCAGTGCTTTCACCCCCTGCCAGCTCAGGCATCCCAACAAACATCAGGCAGCTCTCCACTCCTCTCAGCTCAGACTCCTGTCCCAGCAATTTCAGGTTCCAGTGAAATGTTTACCACTTTACCCCTCCACTAATGAGTGTCTTTCTATGGTTGATCACTCCTATCAGGGAGCTGAAGCTGTGCTTCTTCACCTTCAGTATATAGCCTATTGCTAGCATGAACAGTAGGATTTTATGTTATTTTCACTTGGCTGCTTTTGCCCCGGAGACACCATAAGCAGTAGTGGGAGCACTAACAACTATTCCAGGCAGGAATGCCTTGTATGTGAATTTTGATACAGCAATCCAGTTTAGAGCAGTGCATCCAGGAGAGAGGAATCTCTCATTCTACAAGCTACAGTGAAATCCTTGATCTCATACTTAAGGGTTCAGACCTGTTAGAACACCCAGCTTTGCACTGGAGGTTCAGACTGGCTCCTAAGAAACCTATTACGACAACCCTGTGATATAAGGAGTCAGTCATTTCCTCTGCAGCCCACCCAACAAGGTCTGCCTTCAAAGGAACCTGCTGGAGAATATCAGAAGGCTGCAGCTCAACAGAAAATGACTGCTTTCCCTCCTCTTTTGCTTGTCACATTTGAATTGTGGTGCTGGGGGAGCAGCAGAGAAGACAATAACTCACCCATGAGCACTGGTTAATGCTTAGCTTATCCTTCCACTGTCAGCATTATCCCTGAAGTTAATCTCTGCTCACCAGCCCCTCAAAAGGGAATCCCTACAGAAAGATTCTCGAACAGGCAATGCCAGATTATATTTGGTACAGGACTGTGCACATCCACCATTCCTCCAGTGTTACCCAATGCTCAGTGTCACCTCTTCTTGGGAGAACCTCGTCTGGACTGCTCCTGTGCACACCACTTCTCCCCAGCATGGCAGCAAGTACAGCTGCAGAGTATGCCTGAGATCCTTGCTGTCGGTTTCACTCCTGCTGCAAACAGGAATTTTGGTAGGAAGTACAGTGGCTTGATCCCAAGGGAAAGGGAGAAGTGAAATAAGGGAAGAAGTCAAAGGAGATGGGGAAGCCTAACAGGTCAAGGAAATGGCACTCAGAGCCAGTGACAGTGCAGATACACTCGGGAAAAGGTGTGGTCCCTTGTGTTCTTTGGCCAGAAGAAACAGAGCGCTAGTGAGATAACGTATTCATTGCTTAGCAGTGGGACATGCCAGTAACTCATTTAGACTGAGTAAAAAAGAAAGGAGAAGGGGAGTAGTAGTCATCAGAGAGGATAGCTACCAGCAAAAACAGAAGAAAAGGAGCAAGACTGCAGTGAAGGGGAAAAAAGCAGAAAAATGAGAGCAGGTATGTGTAGGAAGGGGTGGATGGTGAAAGGCAAAATCCAAAAGAAAATGAAGGCAGAGGCCCTCCCAAGAAAGTTTTGATATCAGAGGATCCTGACCCATGAACATTTAAAAATAACTACTGTAAAGTCTGAAGAACTCCTCCTTAATTCACCTTCAAAGTGAGATCTTACCGATCCCTGCAAAGTGATATTAACCCTGCCCAAGCTACAATACAGGTCTGTTAGATGCAGAAATGCACCTCTAGAGTAGTTTCATTCCCACCCCTTCCCCCAAGTCTCAAAGGCAATTTAAGCTTTCCCACTACTGGGGAAGCCAGGTCAGACATGTACTTCAAATGCTAGCAATAGCATCTAGAACAGGGCCTTTTTATTTTATTCATCTAAACAAGCACATTTGTTCTCAAAGGCAATGGTGGATTAAAATATAATTAAAATATAATCCCCATTGCAAAGCACTTGCAGAGTTTCTGCTCTGAATTTGCACTGGCCACTGACTCCCATTTGCTGTGCTGCACTGCACAGGAGCTCACAATCAGTAGGACAACCAAACTCTAGAATGTAAAGTGCAGCCAGAAGAACCAGATGCCTTCCAGTTCTTATTCCTTTTTTCACTACCCAACCACATACTCAGAGCTTGCTAAACCCTCTCACTGCATGCAGGGGCAGGGGCTGAAGAAGCAATCTTCTCAGCCCTAGGGGCAAATTCCCAGTGAAGTGAGGGGGGAAAGCATGCTGGCAGGATAACTGGGAAACCTGCTGCTGCTCATTAAATCCCCATTTCTTTGGACAGAGGACTTAAGTCTCATCTCCTAGGCTGTTAAGCTAGCTGCATCAGAGTTGCTTAAAAATCACCTCCAAAAAAAGCCTTAGTGTCTCTTTCATTGGGAAAAATCCCACATTTATCTCCTGGGACAAGGGGGGGACTAAATGGACCTTAATACAGCTCTAATGCCTATAAAAGCCACCAGAGACCCCACCCAACACCAAGGGATCATCCTAGAGCTCACTGCCCCTCAACACGTCAAGGCATCTAATGGAGAGTCATTTGCTTCCTCCCCAGTGAGCTGGAGGGGGGCAGGCACTTCAGCTCTGGTTCTGCTGAAGGAAGAGGATGCTCTTCCATTAGCAAAGATCTAGCATTGAGTTTGCTTTTTACCAAAGGATAATTAACACTAGGATGCACCATACATCCTGGTCTAGCCTGGACAGTCCTGGATTTCAGAGGCCAGGTCTGGCTGGCTGCTGGGAATTAGTGTCCCAGAAACACAGGAGCATGGAGGCAGTCTGGCAGGGAGGTGGAGCAGGCACCGCTGCCTCCCACCCCCACCTCTGCCTGCAGCAGAGCCAACAACTTGGGAGAGCTGGGCAGGTGGAGAGGGGCAGCACTCCAGATGTCCCAAATTTCCTTATGGTCAGCCTAACTAACCCCCTCAACAAGGCAGATCAGAGGTGTTGCACCTGTACTGAGAAATGTCAGATCAACTGTTGCTACCACAAAACATGTAGAAGATCAGATGACTTTTATTACTTTTAAAGACAATATTTTTTTAATCTGCAGAGTGGGTCATTAATGCCTATTCCATCCTTATCCCAGTCACTCAAATGACAGTCATTTTAAACCTGACCCAGGTGCTCATGGCCTGGACTGAAGAAAATTCTGTGCAGCTGCAAAATGTTATACGTACTCTTTGCTTCACTGTGCAAATCCATCAGATACTCAGGAGAAATGGTTGCCACTCTAGACAGGAAGTTCACATCATTCTATTTGCTTCTTTGCATTTTGTCTAGGCTCTCAGCCATTTGCCATGGCCTGTACACTCCAGTTATATAGGAAGACCAAGGCTCAATTGAAATTAGTTCCATGATGCTGTACTTGGACACCCCCGCCCCCCAGTTGTGTGCACAGTGCAATTTAAGCTACTGATGTGTCACCAGGGAGAAAGACTTGAGAGATCAGTACCCATATGAAAGAAACAGGGTAAAGCACTCAGTGCAAAGCACAGCACAGGAGAAGGGAAACGCACAATGCCCGCCTCCTCCAGGTAGCAGAATGTCCTGCCATGTTTGTATTCTGTTGGAGTCACAATTAATTCTATATCCTCCCATACACTGCTTTCATTGCAAGCCCTTTCAGTAGTTAAGCAAGTGTCAGCTCCTCCAGACAAATCCAGCATGATACCCAGCTCTAGGATGGGACAAGATCTTGTGAACAGTGTCTTTCACAGACAGGCACAAATGCTGAAGAGCTTTCCTCTTCAGCACACTCCAGCCCTGAAAAAAAAATCTCAGCTCCAGCTCATTGGACAACATGCACATATGGTTCTTATTTTAAACTTTTGCTGTTGCAACTGAGCCAATACCACTCCTTTCTTCATTCAGACACACCAGCAAAGGCTTCTCTCATTTCTCCATATGCAGGGTAAACAAACCCCTAACTTCCCCAGAAGACACCTGCACTAAGGTGCATGCTTTGGCTCAGATAGGGTGCTCAGGACACCTGCCCCAACAGCTGTAAATAGGAGGAGTGCAATAGTTTCCATAGCAGAGTACACAGAGCAACCAGCTAAGCTCCCAGTGAATAATGCTAGTTATTTGCTTTCCCACACTAACCCTCTACTCCTCCTGGACCTGTTGTCTTATTTCAGCTCTCTCTCGCCCCCTCTCTAGCACTCTCTCTTAGTTTTCCTCTACTTTAATCCCTCCTGGCCTGTGAGACCATCTTCCAAAAGGAGCTAAGACGACTCCTGTTTGACCTGCCTCAGAGGAGTGGCTGAAACAATAGAGGCAGCTTTCTGCCTTACTTGTGTAATCAATCCCAACACTGAATCTACAAACAAGATGCCAGGCAGACTGGTGGGCAGGGTTCCCTGCAGAGGGTGACTGTTTCATTCTGAAGTCTGATTATAGGCTCTACCTTGGTCAGAAAGGATAAAACCCTCTCCTCAGTCCTTCTACCTCCAATTCTGATGAGACTGTTCCACTGCACCAAGCAACATACACTGATTGTTGCTTTCTGGAAAAGCCAGAGACCACCCAGGTGAACAACAAGGTGGAGAGGTGTGGCCAGTCCAAAGGCCTGATTCTATAAGCATTTTCAGCTAACTACAGTGAAAGGTGCAGGGTGCAACTGGGTTGAGAAATGCACTTATTACAGTTCCCTCCTCCACTATCCTGAATCATCAAGAGCAAATCCAGGGTAATAAGTTGACCGTTCTTTTCAGTGGTCTTCAGCTCTGTTTCACATTGAATGCTCTAAGCTGTGACTTGAGACTTATTAAATCAAATCTCCCCTGAACACAGAGCCTGTGAGAAATCATCAACAGGCAAAAAGCCCTGCAGCTGCTCAGATTACTGCTGTCTGGCTTAGTCTATCAGAAGCTTTTGTCAGTTGCAATTACCCCAAACAGGACTAACCTGAATACATGGAAATGTTTACACAAGGCAGACAATAAATGCAAATTGCCCAGTCTCTCTCTGGAAATTTGTTAAATCAAAACAAATTGTACGTCAGGCATCATCAACTTTAGAAGTTTAGAAAAAAAGGGTACAAACCCCCTGGAAAAAAATAAGAGCATTTAAAATCTTGTTTTAAATGCTGTTTTACCAACCCAAACAGCTACTTGTGCTAATGCGAGAGAGCCATAAAAATCAGAGTGACTAACAAAGTGAAACTGACTCAGCTAATTTCACAGAGAGAGAAAGAGAGGGGGGGGGGGCCCCCCCACGGGGGCAAATTACAGCCTGCAGACTTAAGAACATGCTTACAATTCTCCCATTGATTTCAAGAGGAATACTCCGGCACTGACATGACAGTTGAATGTGCAGGTTCATGGGGGCTAAATTATTAAAATAACTTAGGTTCTTGTTTAAGTATCAGGAAGAAATAAATGGCTTTAGAATTAAGCCTCAGCTGCTTCCTTTGAATTCTTCAAACCACGAGAAGAATGACCCATCCGGGCACTGTAGTGGGTTTTCCTGCTTGTGGGACCCATTCTGGTTTGATGCCAGAAGGCCTGCTCTTTTCGGTAGCATCATTTTTCTCTGCACTAGTTGTACCACTTACCCTAGGAGTGGCAGCAGTGGGAATACTCGTATTTGACAGATCTGCTCTCACAAGAGCCTGAAGACACGATGCTTAAAATCCAGCTGTGTCACAGCAGCATTCCCACCACTTATCGTCACTTGAGCCTCATCAGGAAAAGCCTAAGACATCCTACAACATAAAGGAATCCCTCAGCATTAGACAAGAGCCCTAGCCTTGGATCTTGGTGGAGAATGGTAAGTAAAAAACAAATGTGTTGTTAAATACTCCCTTGTAAAAGGAACCCTTTTTATAATATCTACAACTATTTGGGGCCACTTGGAAGCACAAAGCTTGATTGTGCTACCAGAGCTCCTCCGTTCCCTTCTGCAGGTATCTAGGGCTCAGGGTGCCCGACCCGCTAAGGTAAGCGTGGAGCAATCCTATACCTTCTCCTCTCAGCATCCTGGGGGTCCGTTCCAGGCAAGCTGATGGTGATGGACGAGGGAGCGCCAACATCGTAACGCTTCACTGTCTTGCGGCAGACTTTCACCTTCACCAAGACGCCATGTACCAGGTTGGCCACGAGGCCGACCACGGGCTGCAGGATCTCAGGGAAGAACGTGGCAAAGGCAAAGTGGTCCGACATGTCCCCACGGCCCCGGCTGTGCCGCTGGTAGAAGCGCAGGTAGACCCAGCTGGAGAAGACGCCGAAGCCGTAGGAGGCCAGCGCGGCACCCTCGATCAGGGTGGTCAGCCGCAGCACAGCCAGCACCAGGAGCAGGAGCATGGGCGTGGCCTTCATGCGCACCTGTGGCACCTTCAACACAGTGCTGTCCCCCATGGTCTGCTTGAGGGCCACCAGGACGCCGCCGAGGAAGCCGGCCGTGCCGTGCAGGCGCACGGTGAACAGGTAGGCCAGGTTGAAGGATGCCACGTAGGTGAGCAGGTAGGCGAAGGCCCCCAGCACCCCCACCGACACACTGACCACAGCGAAGAAGATGAGCAGCTCCAAGGCCCCCCACAGCGGCTCCAGCAGCCGCCCCGCCGCCGCCAGCGTGGCCAGGCTGAGGCCCACGCCCCACGCGTGCCGCTCCACCAGCCCGTGCGTCGCCAGCGTCCACACCCAGCAGTTGGGCGGGAAGAGGTAGCCGGGCGTCACGCCGAGCGCGGAGGCCGTGTCGGCCGCGAAGGACAGCGCGTAGAGCAGCAGCACGGCCCCGCACAGCGCCTTCACCGCCACGCTCGTGCCGCCCAGCGCCGCCACGCAGTGCTGCCGCGCCACCGGCAGGTACCGCTTCATGGCGCCGCTCCCGCCCGCGGGTCAGGGCCCAACGGGCGTCCCCGCCACGCCGCTCCCTGCGCCGGCCCCGCGCGTCCCCATCCGCCCGCAAAGGCCCGAGCAGCCGCTGTCGCCGCCTCGGGCCCGGTCGCAGAGAAGCGGCTCCGCCGAGCGCAGACAAACAGCCGCAGCACGCGTGCGCGGGCCCGCCCGGAGCACGCCGGGAAATGGAGTCCTCACCGCAGCCAGCGCCAGCGGCCCCCAGAGCCGCAGAACTACGGGTCCCGCCAGGCCGCGGGGCGGGGCTGTCTCCCGAGGGCCGCGAAAGGGCTTGTGGGAGCTGTAGTGTGGCGGCGCGGGGGGTGCACTCTGCCCGGGCCGGGCCCGCTCAGGGCTCCTAGCTGAGGGGCAGCCACGCCCCAGGGGAGCGCCTCTGCCCGGCGAGACTCCATCTCCCGGCGCAGGGAGCTGCGCGTCCCTCAGGCCTGGTGCGAGATGTGGGCGGAGGCCGCTCGGCCGAGCGCCCCAAGGAGCGTGCAAACTTCTCGCCAATCGCCGGAGAGGCACTGCCTGTGCCACCAACCACAGCAAAGGGCACCCCAAGAACCCCCCAATCACAACCGGAGGTCCCAGCGTTCTCTTCAATCGCAGCGGAGGCCCCCGCAAGCCCACCAATCAGCACTGACCCGCTGAGCCCCGCTCCCGCCCCAGCGCAGCTCGAGGCCTAGGGCGAGGCGCGGCCCCTGCGTTGCTTTGGCTTTGGGCTGAGCGCACCGAGGCGCGCGGGGCCGGCGCGGAGCAGCGCCAAGTGTCCCTGCCCGCGGGCATCTGAACTAGGCGTAACAGCGCGGGCAAAGGGGCGTGAGCGAGGCATGGCAGGAAGGAGAGAGGCCGAGGCAGGCGTCGCGGATGGCAGCTGCCACCATGTTCCTCCCCGCGCACATCGAGGCTTGTGCTCAGGGCCAGGCGGCAGGGGCAGAACGGTCTTGAGCCTAACTGCCCCTGTGCCAGGCCTGGGAGCGCAGCAGGGAAGCTGCTCTGGGCTTGCTGCCAGCACCCTACCTAGACTCCTGGCAGCCTGGGGTGAACCTCTACTGTCGGCCCCCCTTCACCAGAGATCACGATAATAAAAAGATTACCATTTTCCAGCCCCCTTTCTGCCCGGGCCAGGCAGCTGCCTGGTTCACCCATGCCTGTATCCGGCCCTGGTTGCTCCCAGCTACTGTTCTCAAGCTGTCGGCAAACCAGAGATGTCTGTGCCCAGGAGCCCCAGGGATGCGGTGCCGCTGTGCCCATTAGCTCCTTGGTTAAAATGTGGGTGGCAAAAACACCTGTGGAAGCAGATGTTTCCGTTGCCAGCCCCTGCATTAGGAAAACTGACTTAGAGCTCTCAACGCTGCCAGATTTTAAAGCCAGCCCGCTGGGGAGTTAGCTCGTCTTCTGGGTTTTGAACCTTCATGAGTCATTTTTCAGGTTTTCTCTGCAACGCAAGGGCTGGAAATGAACTATGTTTCGTACAAGAAAACTGAGTTCCAGCACAGAGACTTGACTCCAGGGGCTGGGGCTAAAGGTTTATCCCCAGATACTGTAGTCAGCTGCCTCAGCAAGTCCAGTCAGGGCTGGTGTAAATCAGAACGTGCAAGAAAGCTGGTGGTGTTGGAATAAAAAGGTAACAAACAGCCCAGTAAAGCAAGGACATGCATGAGCAATCTCCCCAAAGCCTCAAGAGCAGGTTATTTACTAGGGTGTTGCTCTCCTAATGACTTGCTTGTCATCTCTAGTCACTTCAGCTGGGTTCTTTGAGGTTGTAGTGGATTTCCAGGCTGGGAAGCTCTTGTAAATGTCTGGCTGGGGAAATATCTGACAAGCTGCCAATACCCCCATAAACTCCTCTTTTTCTCAGGTTTCTTCATTTTGGTTCCTTTCTATGTTAAGGAAAAGTCTTTCCTGGCTGACTGTTAATGCTTCTAGGTAACACCACTGTCAAGCAGGCAGCCACAGCTGGAAAAGGGACCTTGTGAAAAAAGGGTTCTTTGCTGACCTGGTCCAAGACCACGTTTACACCTGCCCCCCCCCGAGTCCAGCCTGGATGTGTCCCACATATTTCAGAGAGATGTTTGCAGGATGAGGGTTTGTATCCCTGAGCCTGAAGAGGCAAATTTCCTTGATGACTCCTGGCCCAATGCATCTCCATCAGTGATGTATAATTTCAACAGAGTGATGCTGACATCAAGCCATTGTGGTACGAGAGTCCACCCAGACTAGTGAAAGGCACCACCTCCCACATGCTCAATAGCACATGGACACATTCTAGTGAGTCCCCAGTTTGCAGTTTTCATGGGTCAAAGTGAGTCATAGGGGCAGAGACATAACTGCACAGTTCTGCCATCTGTGCGGCTGTGGCATACAGGGCAGCAGCTGTAACCAGGTTGCCAGCAGTGGTCAGTAACACACCCACTACCATTTTTGTCTTCCTCCTACATCAGCTCCCAGGGTTTGTACCCCATCACACTCCCATAGCTATGCTACCAAGTGGGGGGAGTCTGGTATTTATCTAAATCTGCAGATGTGTAAGAAAACTACAAATGATCTCATCTGCAGCAGGATTTTATCTTGCTGGTAGAAACACACCTTTCCTCTTACCAAGAGGAGAAATTCCAGCAGCTATAGTTCAAAACCCTCTCAGGATGACTCTAAATAGCTCATTTCTGAAACATGACAAAACATTTTTAAAATCACAGTTATTTTTTTTTACCAGGAGCAGCTGGAGGCCTCAGTTGAAATTAGGGCCCTGTCATGTTAGGAGCTGCGTATGCACAAAGTAAGGGAACTAATCTGTGCCGTCAGGACTTTGCATCCTGTGAGCAGGGAAAGATGATTACTGCAGCATTCCCATCTCCTAGCCAAGTCCCCTCACCCAACACAGAACTTCCTTTTCTCTGTAGCTGCCAGATGGTTGTTCTGCTCCCTGTGGTTGAAGGGACATGAATAGCCTGCATGGGAGGGTGAGAATGTGTTGGGAGGGAGCTCCACTGCTACCCTGGGCCGCAGGGACTGTCAGTCCATGGAGAACAGGTGGGGAGCTGGCTACAGGAACACCAGCCATGGAAAGTCCACTAGTTTTGTGAGCCTCTGTGCCCCTGCTGTGGTGGGGAGTAGGTCCAGGGAAGCCTTACATGTGGGCAGTGTCATGGGACACACACAACAGGCTTCCTGCTTACTCTGACTCAGCAATCCTTCCCCAGGCAGCTTCTTCCTCTCTGCAGGAGGGAAGGAAACTGGTCTCTGGTTTATTGCAACATTATTATTTTTAGTTGCAAAAAAAATATGCAGTTTGGGAAGGCCCCTGGGTCAAACTGTGCCAGAGCTGAGTTTTCACTGGAAGAGTCTAATAGTACAGTAGCAACAGAAGCTGGTATGTTTGGGTCCCAGACAAGCAGCACAATGCACTCAGGCTCCTTCTGCAATGCTGCAGCACGACGCTCTCTACTGTTGACTAGCTATAGTCCACAGTTGGTCCACATAGCCACCTAGCCCATGGTTCAGAAACATCATGCTGACACCTGAAGCAACCCTGAGCTCTCAAAACACATTGTCAAGGATGCTTGAGAGATAAGGGAACAGGGAGTGAAAAAGGCAGAGGAGGATATTCAGAAAGACAACTAGGGACAGAGGAGGAGCCTGGCTGAGCTGGGTGGGTAGGGGGTATGTAGGCCACAAATGCCATCTATCCTACTTCCATAGGCTGTTTTTCTCATTACATCTGCAAGGTAAGTCAATCATGTCCAACTCATCCGTCCCCACAGGTCAGAGGAATGGTGTGGGGTCAGTCTGCAGGCTGGATATTGCATGTGGGGTTGGTGTGTGGGTCTGATTTAGCATGCAGACCCACATCATCTAGCCTGTGGGTCTCCCCACGTGTGGAAATTTGGTGGTTGGACAAGCAGTGACAGTGTTAATTGCCACACCTCCAGCAGTTGCAACAATTAACACTGCCACTACTTCTCCTCTGCCATATCTCTGGACCTGTGGGGAGCCCCACAGGCTAGATGACACAGCTCTGCATGCTAGATTTAAACTGTGAGTCATATCTTGGGATGTATACACAAGTATTAAGGTGACTTAAGTTAAACCACATAAGAGCATACATACAGCTCCTTGACATGGTGGCAGCCACCTTGTAAACTAAGTTGACGTAACTAATGCAGCTCAAGATAATACACCTCTGAGGTGTATTATCTTGCTTCGCATTTTAAGTTGACTGCTCCATGTACATGTGTATGCTCTGACAGTTAAGCTGACTGAACTTTAAAAAGTGGACTTAACTGTCAGAAAGTTAGTATGTGTGCATACACCCTTGGTCACCCCAAGTTAAGTGACTCAGTCAATAGGGCTCTTCATGCCAAGCCAGTGCCTGAAGGGGGAGCTGTGTGCCCAAGGTACCATCTTTCCAATGACATTAAAGCCAAGATCCTGCCCATATGTGGTCATTAAGGACAGAATCCTGTGTCACTTTCAGCCCCCAAGTGGCAGCTTCCTAATCGTGTGACTGCCATTTCTGACATACGCAGTTTGTGATACTAGGCCACACACTGTGGAACCATATGGCTACTGCCTATGCTCAGTGCGCTGCACTTTGGTTGGGCAGGTATGTGATTCTAAACATACCCAGGGATAAAGTCCCAAAATCTTGGTATGGCAAAAACTTGGAGGGGGAGGGACAGCTTTATGGGGAGGATTGAAGAAATACTAGGATCCAAACAATGTGTAAATGCCAAAACCAGCAGCCGGGGACTGGGTCACTCCTCTTTGAGCATAAACAGTAAAATAGTTATGGCAGAATCTTATCTCATGTCACTTTTCCCATGAGGCAAGATGTTATCTGGGCAAAACCCCACTTGGACTGTTCCTTTCTGCACCTCTGCATTGTCCACTGCAGTTTACCAAACTTCTCAACTAATGTTGCTGATAACAGTTGCACCCCAGAGATGGTTGCGCTTTCAATGTGGTGGAGTCCTTGATCTGTGCAGAACAATGCTAGTTTTAGGCCTGCATTCAGGGCATGCTACAGGCCTGTGCTTGTTCATGTGAGGCTGGCAGCACCAAGAGGACCCTGATGCCAATTTTTATCTGGGGTTGTCCAGTCAAAGGAGATGCTAGTCATCTTCCCTCTATAGCCCTGGCAAAAGCAGCCTTCATGCGAAGAAGGATAAGGACCAGCCTGATGTGTTGTCCCACTGGGCCAATGGCTGCTGTCCAAGCCCAAAGCTGCCAACCATGAGAGGTCAGAATCATGAACTTAAAACAGCAAGGATGTTTCTAGTCTCTCTTTTGACTTATTCCCCTGCACATGCAACCATTCAGGCTGATGCCTGGCTACAACAGCAGCTTCCCCCAGTTCCTCCAGTCCTGGCTTGCTGCTGCCCAGACCCCTCCCTGCGTTCTGAATGAGCTATGAAGGCAGCCAGGTCTGTGTTCTCAACCTTGCCCACCCCTCAGCTCAGCCTTGTGCAAGTGGGAAAACTGAGGCACAAAGCAGGGAAGTGACCTGCTCAAGACTGCGGTGTGAGTCAGAACCATGTGTGTAAAATGCAAGCCCTCCTGAGCTTGCAGGCCTTCTCATTACTCCTCCCAGCAGCACCAAGGAGCCATTCCTCGGCCAGCCCAATGCTGTTGTTCTGTATTTCTTGGGGTAGGGAGGTACAAGCTGCTGTGAATACGCATTGGCTAAAATACTGGGGAATGACCGAGAGCACAGCAATGCCCTCTCAGTGGCCTTAGTTTAACAACACAGTTGGGTATGTGCAGTGAAGTTAGTGGACAGAAAGGATGATCTAGTAGTTAGGGCACTCACCTGGCATGTTCTCTACTCTGTCACTGACTTCTGGGTGACATTGAGGAAATCGTCTTGGCGCAGAGTCTGGAAGGTGCTGAGATACTGCTTCTCTTAGCATGGCACCACCTAACCCCCACTGCCTAGAGGATTCCTTAGGCAGTGCCCATGCCCTGCATGTGTGGAGGTGGGTTAAGTACCTAAGGAATGGATTTTTGTCAGCTGGCCAGGGGTAAAATAGTGGGGGCAAGGTGGTATGGAGAAGAGGGGCATTGGTGGTTAGTGGCTAACCCGGTGCACCTGGTTGAGGGTCAAGCTAGGCTCCTCCCTCTGCTGAGGATCCTCAGCTGGGCACTTGCTTTAGGCCTTTGATGTTTCAGTCTATGTCCTGGCTGCTAAAATGGCCTCTGTCGCTAGCTTGTGCTCTCACCCATGACTGCTTTATTCCCCTGCACCACAATGTGCAGGTGCTCTGTTGCCCTCCATCTATTGGTGTCCTTAGAGCCCTCCCATGGCAGAGAAAGGTAAATGACAGTGCTGAGCATGCTTTAGGATTAGGTCATGCTGATGAGAAAACTCTTCCACCACTTAGCATGAGAACCCCATAGGGATGACTTCCAAGGATTCAGTATAAAGTGTTTTGTATGTCAGCCCAAAAACTTAGGCACCTAAGGAGACCAGCAAGCACCTGTGAGGGTTTGGGTCTTAGTCTTGATTTACCTTTATTTTCTCCTATGTAAAGTAGGGGATACATGGCAGGGGTGTAAAGTAGTCATAACTCGCACAAAGGCACACAGTAAGTCCAGGGAAATAGTCCCACCCCGGATGTCCATTCCCGTTCTTCCCTAGTCCTTCCTGCCACCCTCAGTTCAGGTTTCTGTTGCTCTTTCTCCCAGCAGTGTCAATACTCCACCCACCGGAGGCTGTGTCTTAGTGGGAAGGCCTTATATGCTAGACAGATGCATCTGTGCTTAAGTGTTTTGGTGATGGATATAAGCTATTAAGATAGGGCTATAGGCAAGGGTAGAACTCAAGAGTCCCAATTCCTACTCCCCTTTTGCTTCATATCCTGATCCTCTGCAGTGAGACAGTGCCTCACATATGCTGTACCCAGACACAACTTGCCTTTTCCCCTTTAAACCCAGCAAAAAATCCACCACGTGTGAAGTGAAAATATGAACATTATTTAATAACTGATTCTCTGTAATAAACAATTTGAAAATATTTTACAAGGAATCACACACACAATATTTTACAAAGTTTTTTGTCTTTTTTTTGAAGTTTTCCAACTCTTCTGTACAAAAAAAAAAGGAACAAAATAAAAATAAAATAAAATAAATAACCCTTTCAAATGAGCAGAAAAAAGCTTTTCAGATGAGGAATGAGCAGGGTTTGAGCCCAGCAGAACAACTACCTGGTGGTTGTTTTGTTTTTATTTTTTTTAAACTTAAAATAATATATATATATATATATTTATATTTATGTATAGTGTTTTGTTATTCTCAAATGAGCACCTAACTAGACTATAGAATTACACACACTCCTGGTAACACAGAGCCAGCCATCTGTTCAAAACACGTTTCCCAGAGACAGTAATCAAACACACACTGAAAAAGCTACAAGCAAAATGACCATTAATTAACCCAATCATTAATTAATGAATCACCTCCCTTCCCCCCACCCCTCTCCGGCTTGATGGTCAAACCCACAACACCTCATCAAGGTCATTGGCCATTGGTGCCCCCTTCCCCAACCTCCTCCCCTCCCTTCCCCTCCCCTCCCCCAGGTTGTTTTAGTTGAACATAGTTTAAAAAAACATGGTGCATGTGGGTGGCACTAGTTTCGACCAGCCCCAGGCCTCCCCTGGCTGTCAGGTGGGTGTGGAGCTGGGAGGCAAATGGACACAGCTAAAATGATTTGGCTCAACTGGCCAAATCCAGCTCCTGGTGTGGTACTAGAGGGCGAGTAACTTGGCATGAGAAGAGACCTCATCCAGGCCCAGGCACATCCCCAAGGTGGCATGGGTCAAATCGATGATTTCCTGACTCCCTCCCACTCTGACTCCACACCCAAACTCAATGTACTTTAGAGACTCTCTTCTGCTTTTCCCATCCAGCCACCATTAGCTAGGAAAATTATCTTTTGTCTCCTGTGGCTCTGGCCAAGGTCAGGACATGGCTGCATGTACTTCTACTCCCATGCTGGCTCCCAGTCTTTCTATAACAGGTGCAAATCTTTTCTTCTCCCCTTAAATGCTCCCACTCCAGCCATCTTCTTCCATCATTCCACAAGACGCCTCACCCACTTTTCTCTTCCCAATAGCCCACACCTTAGCTCCCTCACTTCCTGTATGCTGTCTTTTAACAGCATCTCACACCAAATGCCCGGCCTGATCTTTTTATCCTGGCCAGGCGCCTTTCCACTCACTTCAGTGGTCCTATGTCCAGCATGATGACCCTCGTTATATACACCAACACCTTCAGATCCTGGCTTAGTGCAGTTTGCCTGCCTTGTTCTTAGCCCCTGCCTTTCCCTTGGGCTCACCACTCCTGTGTTAGCTCGGACAGTGCTTGCAGACAACTCAGTGTCTATCACTCAGCTTCAGCAGCTAGCTAATGCAACTTATGTGATCATTAGGGATTTATCTCTTGATGTTCTTGCTCCTAAACACGTCCTTGCTCCACCATCTTGGTCTGAGCTCTGTGGCCAGGACATAGATTCACTCTGAAGTGCAATAAAAGTGATGGTGCCACATTAGCAAAACGGTTATTACTACAATGGCTCCTAGCCACTTCATAGCAAAGAAATTGTGCGCTACCTCCCCACCCCACCTCAGATCTCAAAAACCTTTCTTTCTACAGGACCCTAGGCAGGACCCTAATGATGGTCACTAGGCTTCATCTTAAGCACCACTGGGCTTCAGCCCACAGGTCTTTTCCATCTCTAATTTCTAAGACCCTATCAGCATGTCTGCCCTGCAGCTCTGCCTGAGGTAGGAAAAAAAAGGAGAAAAATGGGGGAACTTGGGAGGCAGTGGGAAAGTGTCCCTCTATCCCCAGGAGACCAAGGGAAGTGCTAGAATCAGTGGTGATGGGAAAAAGTGTGCCAGAGTTTTGCCTTGGATGATCTCCAGGTTGTCCCAGTGCAGGAAGTTCAATGCCAGATCTGTTAGAGACAGGATTACCTCTGGACAGAGCCAACCATTTGAATTAATACACATTAACACTTGTTTTCACTTGGGGGAGTTATGGGGAAATCCTAGAGCACAGATTCTGCGTTCTCATAAAATACACTCTCTGGGGCTTTGGTAATAGAGGGCTTCTCAGGGATGTCTCACTCAATTGTTACTCCTTTAGGGGCAGTGATGGCAAGGCTCTACTAGATCTGCTCTGAGATAAGGTTTGGTGCAAGCCATTTATCTATGCTGTCTGTTGCAATGCCCCCCCCCCTTCTACTCCCCCCCCCCCCCCCCCCCCCCCCCGACAGCAGCACGGGAGCTGAAGCAACACTAGGAGGCCTCTTGGAAGTTCTCTCAAGCTAGGAGAGCCCTGTTCTCCTGCCTGGTGCACAGCCTGGGAGCAGAGGGGATGGTGCCATTACAGCAATGGTGGGATCTGGTAAGACTTCCTCCAGGTAGAACTAGTGCAAGATCCAGTATATACCAAGTGGGCACAAGGGGAAAAATAAGGCTTAGCACTGTGTGCTCTCACACTTCTGCAATCTTTCTGGCTCTGACCTTGTTGTACATCAAGCTGGAGTTGAGCTAGATGGCCCAGCCAGGCTCCTGAATGAGGACTGACAGCAGAAGCACTGCTCCAAAGGGCCATCTGGGGCCTGTGAAGCTCAGACATAGTAACCTGTGTGGTAGAAGGTATAAGGAAGGGAGTGTCCACATGTGCATTCAGAGCAGAAATGCCTATGTGTGCAAGAATGTACTTGTGCATACCCATTTGTGTGTATACACATGTGAAAGCACATGTGGTTTGTGTGCACTCATGCAGAGAAGTCTATTTTTGCAAGATGGCATGTGTGTGTGCATGTGTAAATGGGAGGTGGTGAGTCCTTTTGGAGGTGAACATTTGTGCATGGCTGGGTGCAAGCATAGGAAGGACTGTGCACTGCAGCTGGCACCCAGGAAGCTCTCTATCTGACTGGGCATACAGCCCTAGTGCCATGATGTTAACAGGGCACATCCAAGGGGCTGATCTCGTACAACCTGAAGTCAGCCAATTTCATATTTTAGTGCATTCTGGATGCATAGGAAGAAAGGAGGGGCTGCAGGACCAGACGGGGACCTTCTACTCTAGCATTGTCAAAACATTTACATTGCAGCCTTCTGCACTGTCCTAACAGGAGTCACTTTCCAGATGCAGCCATGTGCTAAATGTGCCTCCAGCCAAGTAGTGGACATGGCCAGGCTGGCCAGTACAGATGGGTCTGTGCTGTGCTTCAAGCCAGCACAGAAACCCCCTGGACTAGCGCACCATTTCGGAATTCAGTTTGGCCCTCCCTATACTGGCCAGATGAACTTTGTGGGATGTTAAGGGCTAGGAATGATGTGTACAGGATCATGGAGAATCATGGGGCAGGGACACTTATGGAGCAATGTACTCACCACCCAGACCTCCCCACAACCTGTTCCCTACACGCTGCCCCTGCCAAGGTCCTCCTACTCCAGCTGAGCACATGCTACTGGCACTACCTTCCTGGTCCTCTGCTACTGTCTCCAGGCCACCTCTTTGCCAATTCAGGTGAACAGTGAAACCTCACCTCCTCAACAGCTCATGATGGGAACCAGCAGCAGGGAGGTGGGGTGGGGTATGATTTTCCCTGAAACCTTTGCTGGTCCCTCCCTTCCAACCTCAGCCTCCCAGATGAGGCTCTAGGGACTTGTTCCACTGTGTTAACCCACCTTGTCAGCATGCAGGTCCATTGGTTGCTTTCCAGCTGGGTGATTCAGCTAGGAGCTTATCCCCTGAAAGGCCTGGGGCAAACACCTCAGGGTTCTAAAATGACAAGACCGAGGTAGGATGCACCTAAGGCCCCAACACCCACCTCCCATTGTGCCTGCTGGGTGCCCCTCCCCATTTTTCTGCCTTGCCCAGGTCTGATATTATTGCTGTCCCCCATCAACTCCTTCTGACCTGCCCTACACAGGCTATCTGCTTCAGACCAACTGTGTTACACAGGCAGAAGGTCACCCACAGAAACCTTCCACCTCATACCAACAGCTCCTGCCTATGGCTGGTGGTCCTTACCCCACGCTGAGCTGATGAATTTAGAAGTGGGAGCACAGGAAGGGAAAGTATCAAGTTCCTCAGCCCAAAGTTGCAGAGACCACAGGGGGTCTGAATGGGGAGTTCACAACGGTGAAAGGATATGACCATAAGGAAATGTCAGGTAAGGCAGGGCTGGTTGTGGAGATGCAAGAAAGATGAAGCATGCCCCACCCCACTCCCAGTACAAAGGGTAATTAAAAGGATACCAAGCAAATGTGCCAAAGATCCACTCAGCAATGCTCCCAGGGAACCACATTGCACTGCCTGGCAGTGCTTGAACTAGAACCAGTATAACAATGTCCTCAGCTCCACTTCTGGGGCTGGATGTGACCTTCTGAATGTCTAACCCAGTGCTTTCTTGTCCCAGGTCTTCAGCCCATTGCCCAAAGCAGCCATGGTCAGCAGCTCACACTGGCCAGTGGCACAACAGGCCAAACTTGTCCCTTGGATATGAAATCAAGAGGAGCCCTGCCTGGTCCACTCAGTTCAGAGACCTTCTAGTGCTGCACTGGGCACCAGTCGTTCTGGACTGGTATATGGCTAGATTCATCCCTAGTATATCTCTTCTGAACTAATGGGGTGACATCTGGGTGAATTTGAGATGTACTGAACCCTGTTCATGTCAACTGCTGTAGTGGGTGCTCAACACTCTTAAACCAGGTCCAGAGGTTTTCGAAAGGTCTGGCTGTATCCTTTTCATTCCTAGGTGCTTTTGCACAATCAAGACCTCCTAATCAAAGGTGTGGGAACTGCCCTCCCCAAAGAGAATTAAGAGGCAGATAGAGAACATCTGCCCTGAGCCAGAAAAGGTAAAAGCCAGGAGGCAAGAACCAGGGACCAGGACCCAGGATGGGAGCAGGAGAAAAGGCTGGAGGCATAGTTTTGGCCAGCACACCCTTCCATGTGTTTGCAGGGACAGATGTTGCCAGACCAGGGTAGAGGTAAGAGGGTGCTTCTAGAGACTGAGGGGACATCATGAGCCAGGAAAAAGTTCTTTTTATGTGTGGTGAGTTTGGCCTACTGGCCAAAGGAATGTCCATTGGGCAGGCAGATACAGCGGGAGGCTGAGAGGGAATGTTGTTCACAGTGATCTTAAGACTAGAAAAGAAAATTTGTTCCTTCTTTTTTTCACCCCAAACATTTTTGTGCCCCATGAATGAGGTTGAGGTGATCAACTGATCTGAGAGCAGGAATTGAAGGTCTGATCCAGTACCCAGTGAAGTTGATGGGAATCCTTCCATTGACTTCAGTCCGCTCTGGATCAGGCTCAGGGTATATTAGAGATACTGGGAACTGCTATCCATTACAACTAGTTTGTAAAAGCCATATTTCCTTCCAAGCACACATGAACACCTATAATGATACACATCAATGGCTGCTGAGGGTCTATGGACCCCTTTCCCCCCCAGTTCCCCACAATAGAATTATTGATTTAAATAAATAATACTGACCATGAAATTCAATTTAAGTTCTTTTTTTTCTTTTTTGTTTCCTTGTTGACAATAAATACTGTAATTTTTCAGGCTAAAATGTTGGAAACTAGATGTAGAAAGATCTGATTTAAAATCCTCAGGCTAAAAATAATAAAAGATCAGACTGATGGATATAAATAATGCAAGACTTGGAAGCAATGGCATTGGAAAGCACCTAGCGAGTTGGTGGAATGGAGAAGCAAATGAGGACATCATAAAACTATGATGTCTGACTGTTTTGAGTTCAAAAAGCCATTGCAATTGGCTGAGAAGTTAACTAGACTATAGTCTTGATTTGGCAAGAAAACACAATATTTTTTCTCTTCTATGCTTTTGTTTGTGTTTGGATGGGTGGAGTGGGAAGGTAAATTACCTCAAACACAATATTAATTTGTCATTGTTGTTGGTTAAATACTTTTAAGATAGCAAGATGACGAGACATCTGTCAGT
Organism: Alligator mississippiensis; assembly: GCF_030867095.1. Taxonomy (NCBI): domain Eukaryota; kingdom Metazoa; phylum Chordata; order Crocodylia; family Alligatoridae; genus Alligator; species Alligator mississippiensis. The sequence goes on from NC_081835.1 coordinate 43,905,926, forward strand.
GGAAACTACAAAAACTCTCCCAGAATTCCACAGGTTCCATGGGAAAAAATAAACCAAACAGAAAACGAGGCCACTGTTCTTCATATCTGGCCAACAGCTCAATGGGAGGGAGAGGGTGGGAGTCAGTGAGGCAGAGCTCAAGGTTGCTCACTGTCTGAAGAAGAACAGAAGCCTCAGGGTGCCTCGTCCTTCCCCAAGTCTTTAGCAGAGCTCAGTGTTTGCCAGCCTGCTGCGCAGAGGCACTAGACAGGCAAGGTTTGAGAGAAACAAACAGAAAAGATATTCCAGGCTCCCAAGCAGAGGAAGAGGAGGTCCTCATGAGCGATTGCCAAGATGTAACCAGAGCAGATGGGACGAGAAGAAGTTGCCCTTTTCCAACACGCCTGGAGGAGATGGAGATGGAGATTTAAATAAAAGAAAAAATGGATGGATTGGACCCAATGGATGCTTTAAAGGCAAGATGCCAAGGGCAGTGGGTGGCGGCTGGCAGTCAAGTAGAGGAGGAGCAGCTGCAGAGACAGCAAAACATCAAGGGAGGGTCTGAAGGATGCCCCTCTGCCACAGTCTGAGGTATCTTCCTGTGGAGACAAAAGGTGAGAAGGGTTTCTGCAGGGTCAGGGAGTAAAGCAGGAGCCTGGCGTGGATACCTTGTGGGATCTGGGGGAAAGGAAACTCCCGCATGGGAATCTGCTTTTACTGACTGACGCTCAGGTCAGATATGCTCATATTTTGAGATATTTCACATTAAGGGAGAGTTATTTCATGTGACCCATCATGTCCTTGGCTTCTGGCCACAGCTGACCCAAGCCATCCCATGCCTAGCCTTCATTCCACCCACTCTCCCAGAACTCTCCACTCCTTTTCCCCACTTACTGTTGCGTTGTAGTCAAAGCAGATGTGGGGACCTTTCCGATACCGGGGCTTGTCTACCAGCTCACATTGATTTGGATCTCTCGGTGGAGCTTTGTGTGTCAAGGAAACAGAATGTATTGTAAACAACAGGATTCTGTGGGTGCAAGTGTGCTGGGGAGGAGAGTTTTGAGAACTCAACAATTGGGACTGAAGGCCCTCCACAATGCTGAGGACTTCATGAGGTCTGGGATTTAGGAAAGAACAGAGACCTTCTCAAGTGTTTTGTCTTGTACCTTCCTGGTACAATTTGCACCCTCTTCTGGTGTGAATGATTTATATCAACACTCTTGTCAGCTCCTTTTCCCCATTCCTGCAGACCTCCATTAGGTTGTCTTCGTTTCTTCTTATAATCCCAGTTCCCTGAAAAACTTCTCTCATAATTTATATTCTCCAGACCCTGTAAACAGCCATATAGGTTTCTAAAAATTGCTGGGGATGTGCAGATCCAGAAGGAAAAAAGCTCAGACCCAAGCTCAACCAAGGCAGGGACACATGAAGCAGCTAGAGCTGAAGCAAGCAACAGGTAAGGACAGATTTTTTTATTTTTAAGGCACTGGAGCTGTTGAGAGGGTCCTACCATGACCAGGGACTTCATCATCATGGACTACTTATCTTTATCCAGACTATATAACTCTGACCATGAGTGGGACTTCCATGATGCACTAGCCTTGCTCTGGACCTCTTGCACTTGAACTGCCAGTGTTCAAGGTTGAGCCTGAGACCAGAACTGTTAAAGCACATGCTCTAAACCATCAAAGGATACCTCGTATCTCTGCCTGGAGAAGCTTGACAGACTCGCACTGGCTACATATGGGCTTATCTGCTACAACAAACAGCAGGTTGGTGTTGGCAAGCCTCTGTGCATGGAATAGCCTGGGGGAAGAAAGCACAGGGTAAGATGGATGTGTGTATCCTCTCTCCTTCATTTTTGGGTGTCCTCTTCTCTGCATCTCTGACAAGCAGGTCTTATGGAAGGAAGCAAGTGAACACAGCTGGCCATACCTGGGAGGCCCTAGCCATTGTTTGTGAGGTTCCTCCTCAGCCTGGTCATCCTGCAACCCCAGCCCAGACCTTCCTATCTCTTGTGATCTGTGATATCCTGAGTCTCTTCATGGAGGAAGGGGAAAGAAGCTTAAAGCACCAAGGAGCTTCCAGAACATAAGCTCCATCAGGTATCCTAATCTAATCTGGTGGAGCTCCTCTTGCCCTGGCTGTGAGGTTTTAGGTGATAAAGTCCCTGTGCTGGGACAGGAAATTTTTCAAGTAAACTGTGATAACCTGTGTCTGCTTTAGGATCACGGGTCCACCGATGTGAATTCTGAAACCCCTGGTGTCCAGCTCACTAAGACTACTGTCTGCATCCATGTAGTGCAGGGCTCATGCCTGGTGCAGTGCAGTGATTGTGCATGGTGCCTCTGGCTTCAAACCTTCAGACACTCAGTATGGCTGTGTACCTTGTCACCTGTGACTGCTGTGGGAGTGGCTAATGTTGTGTTTCTTCCAGTTCTTGACACTATTGGGAAGAAGCTGTACCACGCTCAGGATGGGGGTACCCAATCCAAATCTCATCCAACATGGGGCTCTGTTCTGACCTTACTGGGAGTTAAAGGGCTCTGGGATGCATCTCATTCATTGCCCTACTATTTTTCAGTAGCCTGCTTCTGTTCTTGCCTGTTGGTTGGATCAATATAGTGATGCCTGCTGCACAGATCAGGGGACACTCAGCATTACCATCTCAAAGATTATTTGGCAGAAAGAACATTCTTACCCACCCACAGCCCTCTTACCATTATGAGAGAACCAGGATTTTCCTACAGTGAACTCCATCCCAGATGCTATTTTCTGCATAATCACTACCAATTTCAGCTACTACAGCACCCAATGCTGGGGAACTCATTGCACTGACCTGGAGCAGTTTCCACAATCAATGATGGCATTATAGGTGGCATTGACGGTACTGAAATAGTACTGGGTCTGCTTGGTGATGCAGCTGGTCTCTCTGGATTCCATGCTGTCTGCTGTAACATCCTCTGTGACCGGGAACAACAGACACTGTTGGCTGCTCACTTCCATGCCACTGAAATGAAATACGCTTCTCTAATCCTGCCTGATCCTATGGATAGGACTCAGCCAGCCTTTGCTGGCTTAAAAATACCTTCCACAGATGTGAAAACTAGGGGTGCATTGATAGAGATTTTGGGAGCCGATACCGATAATTGATTTTTAAGGAGGCATATTGGCTGATACGATCTGATTTCCGATACCAGCTCTACAGCTTGAAGAGCTGTGTCCAGCTGGTAAATCTGTTGTGGTGGAAGGGGAGAGGGGAAGGAAAGAGTGTGTGTGTGTGGGGGGGTGCAAATCAAGGCCCCTGCAGTGGGGGGAGGAGTGGGGCTGAGGCAGGGCTGGGGTACGTGCTGCCCAGCCAGAGCAGGGTGGGGCACTTGACAGAACTGCAGCTCGTACACGGGGTGCGGGAAGGGGGGGTGGCTCTCACCATTTCATGCAGCCGGGGAGGGTATGGCGGGGTGTGTGCGCCCCTGGATCTGCACAGGGCAGGGTGGCTACAGTTGTGGGCTGGGGCTGTGTCAGGCTCTTCTCAGTGAGGGCTGGGCTGGGCTGTGCTTGGGGTGGGTGGCGGTGGCACTGGGAGGGGGCTACGGGGGGGGGCTGCAGCCACCCCAAAATTCACCATAGCCCCCTCATAGCTCCACCTTCCATCTCCACCGCCTATCCCGAGCACAGCCCTGGCCCAACCCCTTCCCTTACCATGCACCAGGTAAAGCCCGGTTCAGTCCTGGCCCCAGCCTGTGGCGGCAGCCCACCCCACCCGTGCCCCACACATATCTGGGGGCACATGACCCCCGCATGCCCTCCCAGGGTGTGCACAGTGGCAGGAGCTGCCCTCCCCCTTGTTGTGCCCCCCGAACAAGCCGCGGCTCCGTCCCGTGCCATGCCCTGCCCCAGCTGGGCAACACCTACCCCAGCCCCAGCCCCAGCCACATTCCCTCCCTCACTGTGGGGGCCATTGATCTGTTCCCCCACACCCCTTCCCTCCCCACTCCCCTTCCACCACAACAGACTTATCAACTGCATGGAGCTCTCCAAGCTGCCAGGCTGTGCGCCTTGCTTCCTGCATGCTGTGCTGCAGCTGCACGCATGCATGGGCATTTATCAGCCAAATTATTGGCCACATCAGACCGATTTCTGATACAGTCAATTTTCTTTATACTGGTGCCGATCCGATATCGAACCAATGTATCAGTGCACCTCTAGTGAAAACCAATCCAAAGTACTACAGAAATCTCTATGGAAGAGCTGGGAGCCTTCCACAGCAACTCCAGGCTCCTGCTGACTGAAGATTGGGTGATTGATCTGATGTACCTCTCATTTCTTTATCATTTGCCTTCTACTCTCCATAACTGGTCATATATTTAAACTTCCACTACTATTCCCTCTTCCCTGCTTTCCCCTCCCAGCACTGTGTCGAATGGATATGTGAAGTCTTACCTGTTTGAAACCAACTGCTGTAGGTGAGTCCATACAAGAACTGCTGGAACAAAGACCTTTGGGAAGGAAATGCCAGAAACATTAGTTGATGTAGGTTCATCAGAATACATTACCAGGTGCTAGGCAGGAGGGAGTAGGGACTGAAGACTGTGTACTGCTCTGTTCCAGGTTGACATGATGTATATGGTCACAAGTAAAAAGCAATTTTTTTCTTTTGTGGTGGAGGTTGATTTGCTAGGCTCTGAGACTCTTAGATATAGTCAGCACGTGGGAAGAAAGCCAACCCATTTGACTGCCTAGCAGGTAAAATCCAAAATGGCTCTCAGAGAAGCTGCTGTCTCAGTGAAACAGCACAGCACTCAGTTTGTTCACATTTGCTTTTCTTTGATTGTGTAACTCAGTGGAACGTGGCAATGATAAAGAACTGCATGTACAGTAACTTAGACAGGGCCAGTTCAAGCTAATAAGACAAAACTGGATAAAAGACAGGTTTCCTCATAGTAAAAAATGTATGATTCAAAAAAATCCACAGAAGGAATGCAATCTGTCTGTCTGCCTTTCTAGTCTGTCCATCTGTCTTCTCATAGAGTAGAGAGAGGTAGTTAGCTATGTTAATCTGAGGTCAGGCAGTAGGCAAGGAAGGGTAGCACATTATAGACTAACTTGTCTATAAGTGAGGTATGAGCTTTCGTAAACTACAGACTACTCACTCCATCAGATACTATGAAAGCATATAAAGTGGTACCCTGCCCTATTTTCTAACTTCTCATAGCGTGCTTGTCACCACTGTATCTAATACCACATTTATGATTCACAGAGCATCTTATAAAGCATTACAACCAAAATGTTCAAGTGTGGGTGGTTAAAAGGTGAGTCATTTAAATCTATATAATCTAAATCTGCATTAATATACCTAAAAAAAGTCTTAATTTTTAGACGTTAAGCATTTCAGCTCCACTGAAATCATGGACAGCACCAGTTGTTCAGTATATTAGAAAAGCAGGCCACTAATTTAGGTGCCTAACTTTAGATATCTGTATTTTAAACTTTAACTATGCAATAACTGTTTAAAGGAGGCATGAGGGCTGAGAGCATGTGTGTATGTATGTGCACATATGTATGTGTGTGCAGTGTGTGATCATGTGTGATGGTGGCTAAAGGATATACGCAACATTGTATCTTCAGTGAATAAAACTTGAGGCCATGGAGCAAGATTTAGTGTGGTCTAATGAGTACAATTGGGAGATGTGGGCTGCACTGGGCTAAAAGAGATGTTTCCAGGAAATGCTTCCTGACCACGAAACCTGCTGAACTAAGCAGGAGTCTCCCAAAGGGACTGGTGGGAACTCCATTAGATTTAGAAAGCCTAGGAAAAGAACTTTTAGAGAAGGACCCAACTCCAGGATTTGAACTTTATAAATGGGAGCCAACAAGGTATTTCTACCACAGTGCTCTGTTACTTGGAGGGGCCTCAGCAGCAGTATGGCAGGGCACCTTTGGGTGCCTTCCACTCTAAGGGCAGAGGCAGGCAGCTACCAGGTGCCTGATGAGGGCAGTCATTTTGAACAAGGCATATAAAGGCTGTAGTGTGCTGTGGCCAGGAAAGGCAGAAACTTCACCTAGCTGAGCTGTGGCAGGAACAACCTTGGAGGTAAGGGCAGGAGTTTATGGGGATGGTTTGGAGGGTTGAATGAGAGTAAACCTGAAGGGCAGCTCAAGGCCCAGCCCTGTGACAAGTTTTCCCCTCTGAGAGGCTTGCGGCAGAATCAGCTCAGGGTTTGGCATAAGGCCAGACCATGTAGAGTAGGGGAACTCGCAGGAACCGAAGGCTCTGTGTGGCAAGGCCCATATGAGAGTAGCGAAGCCTGATGGCCCAAGAAGGGAGGCTCAAGGAGGAGCAGGGGAGTGGAGTGTGGCCCAGTAATGGGCGGTATGCCAGAGGCCCCGGTGAGAGAGGGGCGGAGTGGAAGAGGCCTCCTGTGAGAGGGGAGGGGTGTGTGTGTGTGTGGGGCCCAACTTTGGACTCAGTTTGCTCCTGTCTCAGACTGGGAGTAATATTAATTGGGATGCCATCCGTGCAGTATAGGGAAGGTCGGAGCTGCAGATAGCGCCCTCTGGCATTGGGGCAGTAATGGGCAGTCTCCCGCATATACCATCCGTACATGGGAACAACAAAGTCATGGCAGGCAGGATCGGGCAGATTGCCCTGTAGAGACAGGTGGGCGGGCCAACACAATATCCAGCCCTGAGAGTTGCCACCTGTCACAAGCAGCAACAAAGCAACTGCAATTAGTCAGGGCTGCCTGATTGGGGAACAGGGCCCAGCTGCCCTTTATAAGGGCTGGGCCCTGCACATCAAGGCAGCATTCTGCTGCCAGTCAGCCGGAGAACACCACCCAGCTGGAGCTGCTGCTCGCAACATCTTGGAGGTAAGGGCTGGGGTTATGGGGAAGGAGGAAGCCCCCCTTGGCCCTGACCGAAAACTGCACCCTGCCGGGAATAGGTGGCCTGGTGGGACTGTCTGTAACGGGACAGTCCCCTAGAAGTGCCAGGTCAGTTACTGCCCCAGTTAAGGGCGAGTATGGGGTGCCTTCTAACCCCAGCCCCACATCCCTAGTGGCTATGAAGGTCAGTACAGGGGGAGCCCAGGCTCACTGCAAGCACTGAGGCAGGACCCAGGCCAGGTGGAAGGATCTGTGGCAGTGCCCATGCTTGCAGATGAGCCTGTGGTTGCAAGGGAGCCAGGTAAGGCTCCTGAGGGGTGGGGCCCTGAGCCTTGGGGAGCTATTAAGGAAGCTCCCGGGCTCAGGGATAAGGGGCAGCCCAGGGGGGGCTCGGGACAAGGCTTGGAGGGCCAGTGTGTGCGGGCTCAGAGGCCAGTGAGGGGCTTGGGGCTAAGGTGGGCCTTGGAGCCCAGGGAGAAGTAACTAGAGGTATGATAAGTAGGCCAGGCATTAGGCCACGGAACATCTGCAAGGCATGGGATATGATAAGGGAAGGTTGGAGTTGTGTATATATAGGCCCTTGCCAACAGGGCAGATAAATGGGCAGCCTCCCTCCTGAGTAACATGATTGTAATTATTAACATCAAGGCATGGCAGGCGAGGAGGTGGGCAGCTAGCCCTAAGGTAAGTGGGTGGGCCTAAGTTTTGAGACCAGCTCCAGGACGCCCACTTGTTACACTCTGGATTCTAGTATCAGTGCTCTCCTGCTTTCTTTCACTGTTTCACAGGGTCACATTACAGTCTAAAATTTAGGTCACTTACACTTCTCCTGTCTTACCCAGGGCTCAGCAGCAGCAAGTGCTGAGAGACTTACCAAGCAGCAGCTGAAGTCCACCAAGCCAGGTTCAGGAAATCTGCCACAGTGGGCTGGAAACAAAGGGGAGAAGGAAAGAATGTGTCAACAGAGCAAGTGCTTCGTTGTGTACCATGCAGTGACTACCCTCTCCTGGCAATGGAGACCCAGCTCCTAAGAGACCTCTTGCTAACAGACCCATGGGCTATATGCAGGTCTTAAGGCAGCAAAAGGACTGGTATGACGTGCTCGCTAGAGAAGCCCAGGCAAATGCCATGTGGATAGAGGGTTCCATTTATCCTGTCCTCACTACAGTTTTTAATGGGCTTGGTAACCAGTTAGTGACAGAGCTGGCTCTAAACATACTCACATATCACAAGGTTGTGGTTAAGATTGTGGCCAGTAGGGGTGTTTGGTTCCAGTTGGAGGGCTGTGCTTGTATTCATTTGTCAGTTGGAAACCAGTCTGGCTCACTAACATTTTGCAGAAGAGTGCTGACCCTGTAAATGGCCTGTGAAACTAGTCTGGAGACAGCCCCACCTCCCAGCTCTCTGGCTTACTAGAACAACCCAGTGAGTACTATGGGTGGCACTGCTTTGTGTCACGTCCTCTGGGTGCTTTAACCCCTGCTGAGGGAAAATTGCCCAGGTTTTCTGAGAATGCACTGCTACCAACATGAATGAACATCCCAGTAGGTATGGAGGCACCACTATAATCAAGAAACCTTACTCAGAGTGCAAGAATAAAACATCCTGGTGTGCAGGAACACTAGCAAGTATGGCAGAAGACCAACTTAGCTTAAGGAGAACCTTTCAGTAAGCTAAATCTCAAAAAGGAAGCTTGTAAGAAGTGGAAACTCGGACAAATGACTAAGAAGGAGTATAAGTGCATTGCTTGGGCATGCAGGGATGAAATCAGGAAGGCCAAAGTATAACTGGAGTTGCAGCAAGCATGGGACATGAAGGGTTTCTACAAGTATGTCAGTAACAAGAGGAGGATCAGGTAAAGTGTGGGTCCATTACTGAATGGGGGAGGCAACCTAGTGACAGAGGATGCAGAAAAGGCTGAAGTACACTATGCCTTTTTCACCTCAGTCTCCACAGGCAAGGTCAGCTCCCAGACTACTGCACCTGGCAGCATAGTTTGGGGAGCAGGTGAGCAGCCAACTGCAGCAAAAGAACAGGTTAGGGACTATTTAGATAAGCTGGACATATACAACTCCATGGGGCTGGACAGGGTGCACCTGAGAGTGCTGAGGGAGTTGGCCAATGTGATTGCAGAGCCACTGGCCATCATCTTTGAAAACTCATGGTGATCAGGAGAGGTCCCAGACAACTGGAAAAGGGCAAATATAGATCCCATATTTAAGAAAGAGAAAAAGGAGGATCCAGGGAACTACAGACCAGTCAGCCTCACCTCAGTTCCTGGAAAAAGCATGGAGCAGATCCTCAAGCAATCCATTTCTAAGCATTTGGAGAAGAAGGTAATTAGGAACAGTTAGCATAGATTCACTAAGGGCAAGTCATGATTGATCATCCTGGTTGCTTTCTATGATGAGAAGACTGGCTCTGTGGATGCGGGGAGAGCAGTGGACGTAGTATACTTTGACTTTAGCAAGGCTTTTGATATGGTCTCCCACAACATTCTCACAGGCAAGCTAAGGAAGTGCAGGTTGGATGAATGGACTGTAATGTGGATAGAAAATTGGCTGGATTGTTGGGCTCAGAGAGTCAATGACTTAATGTGTAGTTGGCAGCTGGTCTTAAGTGGCGTGCACCAGGGATTGTTCAATTGTTCAATATCTTCATTAACAATCTGGTTTTGTTCAGTATCTTCATTAACAATCTGGAAGATTGGATAGAGTGCACCCTCAGCAAGTTTTCAGATGACACCAAGCTAGGGGGAGTAGTAGATACGTTGGAGAGTAGGGTTAGGATTCAGAGACCTAGACAAATTGGAGGCCTGGACCAAAAGAAATCTCATGAGGTTCAGTAAGAACAAGTGCAAAGTTCTGCATTTAGGATGGAATAATCCCATATATTGGTAGAGACTGGGGGCTGACTGGCTAGGCAGCAGCTCTGCAGAAAAGGACCTGGGGGTTACAGTGTACAAGAAGCTGAATATAAGCCAGTACTACGCTCTTCTTGCAAAGAAGGCTAACAGTATACTGGGCTGCATTGGTAGGATTGTTGCCAGCAGATCAAGGGAAGTGATTCTTCCCCTCTAGCCAACACTGGTGAGGCCATATCTGGAGTACTGTGTCCAGTTTTGGGCCCCCATCTACAGACAGGAAGTGGACAAACTGGCGAGAGTCCAGCAGAGGGCAACAAAAATTATTAGGGGCTGGGGCACATGGCTTATGAGGCGAGGCTGAGGGAACTGGGCTTATTTAGTCTGGAGAAGAGAAGACTGAGAGGGGATTTAACAGCAGCCTTCAACAACCTGCAGGGTGGTTCAGAAGAGGATGGAGCTGGACTGTCAGTGGTGGCAGATGACAGAACAAGAAGCAATGGTCTCAAGTTGCAGCAAGGAAAGTTCAGTTATTAGGAAAAACATTCTCACTACAAGGACAGTGCAACATTGAAACAGGTTACTCAGAGAGGTTGTGAACTCTCCATTCTTGGAGGTTTTTAAGACCCGGTTAGACAAAGCCTTGGCTGGGATGATCTAGTTGGGGATGGCCCTGCTTTGAGCAGGGGGCTGGATTAGATGACTTCCTGAGGTTCCTTCCAACCCTAATTTTCAAAGATTCTATGATAAGCTGCTACCTGTACACAGCTCAGTCATGTTTCTTGGTTCCATGGTATCAGATAAGACCGTGATCCAGCCACAGAATCATGGCTATAATGGGGCCTACATCTATAAGTGCAGGTGAGATAGGTGATTATGTAAGTCTGCATTTGATTTGGAAAGCTTAATGTTGATGAGATACTTCCTATGAGGACCAGCCCAGGGCATGAAAAGAATAGTAGCCTTTCCTTATTACAAAGCAACAGTGAACCTTGAGGGGGCAGAGCACAGGAGCCATCTTCTTGGGGTGATGGGCAAGGTTTCTTTCAATGCATAGTCTTCTTTTAATGCTGGGATAGTGCTCTGGTTATCTGCATTAGCTCTGCAGCTACTTCCCATGAGAAAGCAAAATAAATTTCATCACTAGTTTGCTTGTCTCACTCAACAACAGCTTAATTTCCTAGCTGTCAGGAAATCAGCACCTAAGTCAGGAGAGGAAATAAAGGCCCTCACCATGAACTGTAGGAATTTTTTTCTGGTTGCAATCATTTAACTTTCCTCCACCTAATTGCTACCCACAACCCACCACTCACCACAAACACGCCTCTGGGGGCAGCTCCTGTGTTGCTCTGTGCTTCTGGGACACACACAGACTGGAAGTCGTAGGATTCTTTCCGTGTGAAAAAGGAGTTGTTGTAGAGGGCAGACATCAAATTAGCATCCACCTCACTGAAAAACCTTCCCACCTGGAAAGAAGGGCACAAAAGCAAAGGGAGTGAGCCTGTGTTTAGCATGAGAAATGAAATGCCCTCCCTGAGCTTCTAGCCTGAAGTCACAAGAGTGGTACAGGAGCCATCCATGAAGTTGTAAGTGGTTTCAATTTAGTTTTCATGGGGGCTTCTTAACATCCAATTTATGGTTCATCACTGCTGAGAGCGTCACCTCAGGGAGGACCCAGGGAGGACCCACAATTCTAATAGCAGGGAGAGGGAAGCAGTTAAACTTCAACATCTCTGGCAGTAATATGAAGGGTATGGGACTGAAAGATGAAAGAGTGCTGCGACACAAGACACAAGAGCATTGGCAAAGTCACAGAAGGACAGAAGAATAAGGTATGCTGTAGCTAAGAACTGAGGGGCAGTGGCAGAGTTGTGCAGGGAGCCCAGGGCTGGGACAAAAGGGGAGCTACAGGTAAGGACTGAGGGGCAATGGCAGACCTATGCATGTGGGGCACCCAGGACAAAAAGAGCAAGAGTTTTACTGATGTCTCTGCGGCCATCATGTTTAGGGGCTGTGGTACCAGCCCTTTCCCCAAGCTGAGAAGGCAAAATAAAACCACCAGAATGGACTAAATAGGCCAGAGGGTGTTTAACTTGCAGAATGTGATTTAACATCAGTTCCCAGGCAGAAGCCATTATGGGGCAAATCAGCACATTCCCCTGTATGATGGAGAATGTTCTTCCTTTAGGCTTGCATCATATCGAGCTAAACCCCTACTTCTCGGCCTTCTGCTGAGGAATTGCCACTCACCTGGTACCAATGATCTTCCTGGTTGGAGAGCACCAGGAAGCCGCCATCGTCAATAAGAACACAGATAAGGTCCTGCAAAGGAAGGAGACTATTTGGTTTTGTGTGGTGGGAAGCTCTTTGAGTCTCTACAGTGTTCCTGGTACAAGACAAGCAGGCAGGGTCAGGTCAGAGTCATGGCCCTATTCACAGGCCAAGCCAAGTGCATTTTAAGAGAAATACAACCAATGCAGAGAACCCCAGAGGTGCTGGGCATGCAAGGGTGACAGATGGTTGACAAGGGATAGGGCCAGAAGTCATCTGCATGTCTCTGAGACCTGGTTTAGATTACAAAGTTCTGCTGGCAGAGCTATGTTGGTTTGGATGCAAAAAAAGATCACACCCTTTGGCTGATGTGGCTCTGCTAGCAACCCCTGCATTGGATGCAGCTCTGTAGACAAGACTGGTGGTGCCAGGGTGCGTCTGGACTCACAGGTCAGGACAGAGTTAAGAGGTAAGAAGTTAGCTGCTCAGTTTTGCTCCCCCATTTCCATCACTCACCTTGTTGTTGGCCTCACAATCCATTTCACAGCTTGCTGAGGGGTCACACTGGTGATCAAAGCACATAAAAAGAAGATAAAAGAGTTGTGAGAACAGCAGCAAATGTGGTGTTGGAGACTGATCTTCCTCCTTCACACTACACAGCCAGGTTGGTGCATGCACTTTCCACTGCTAGCTCATCCCAGTTCCCCATTCATAGGCAGAAGGACTCCCTCACTGTTCATCCCCATGGGTGTTGGAAACCAATAGGGTAGAATGAGCAAGGGTGCAAGGGAAAAGGGAAGGTGAAGCTGTCACAAGTAAGGGGAGGGGATGGTATGAAGTGAATAACAACAGGTCAGTGGGGGGAGGAGGGGAGGAGGTTTGTGTGTATGTATGTTTGTGTGTGTGTATATATATATGAGAGAGGATTGGCTACACTAGGGACACAGTGGTAAAGGTCTGAGTGATGGAAATGCTAACAATGTCATGTATAAGTGGTGCACAGCTGCCCTTCCCAGAAGGGTGTTCTCTTTCCCCACATACCCTGCGTGTTCCCAGCTGATCTCGATCTGTCCGATTACTTGCAAGGACTTTAAACTTTTCGGCCCAAGCCTCCAGATCAAGCTTCACTCCAACCACTGGGGAGAGAAAATAAGTCCCCCCAACACAATGGTAAGGTGTCTGGGTTGATATTCCATGCTTCTGATGGGCCTGCCCTGCTCCTGGAGAGGCACAATGGCTGCAGCCAGTGAATGCTCAACCAGAGACCCTGATAAATCAGGGCCAATGACTTAGGACCATCATCCTAAACCTCTCCTCCCCTCTACTCCTCCATTCAGGGTGGTGGGTTCTTCCTGGCAATGCAACAAGGAGGAAGCACAGGTGGGGCTGGATACAGAGAGTTCTGAACAGCAGAGGGCAGCTCTTCACATTCTTAGAGCTCCTTTGGTGGAGCAGTTCTGGGGAGCTCAGGTTTTACTGGAACAAAAAGGGTGAGAACCATTTTGTCTGGGGAATGCAGGGATTCCAAGATGACTACAGAGCTGTCCAGGGATTATCTGCCCACTGGCCGGGCTCAGACAACCTAGGAGATCTATGAGGAGTGGAGCCTTGCTTTCTCATTGTTGAACTTAATTTCTTATACCCTTAGTTCTGAAATTCAGACACCCCCCCCCCCCAATTCTCTGCTGACCTGCTGGCTTCAGGGTCCTTCCGCCAATGCTGAGCTCCACGGCTGTGCTGACCAGGATCCCAATGGTGTTGTTTTCTAAATCAAAACCTCTATAGTTTGCTGTAGGAAGAACAGAAGAGACAGACCTGAGGCAACATGTGATAAGATGCTGGCTACCACAGAGACAACCTATGGATGGTGATGCCATGCTCTTACCCTGTCCCCACTGGAGTTCAACCAATCTCCATCCACAGTGGGGCTTGGGACACCCCACCTGCTGGGATAAAGGATGAGCAAACCAAGCAGTAGTAACCAGCTCACACCCTGGCACACAAATGCTACAGGCCCTGCTAGTAGTGGGCAGTTTACACTCTACTGTAATGCCAATGCCATCTCCAGGAAAGGATCCTCCAACCCTACTTACACAACAGTGGGAAATGCTAATGCAAAATACACACGGTCTGGGTCAGAACATTTCAACCAGCAGAGTCCAAAGGGATAAGTTCCCCAGGGCCACAACATTCCCTCAAGCAGAAATGTGGAAGGCATCCATGCAGGCCTAGCCTAATCTATCACTCTCAAAGCAGCAGAGCAGAGTACCAGAGCCTGGCCTTTTACCTTGTGTCTCTCCATGCTACTGTGAAGTAACTGAGTCGAGAGCTGTATGTGACACATGGAACTGCTGGATGTGTGGCTGTCAGCATAGGGTGGTACTTACAGTCTCGATTGGGTGGTTTGAAGATGTACCCCTTGTTGTCCAGGCTCCTTCGATAAAAGCTGGCATTGAAAGGTTCATGGGCCTCTTCCCAGTAATCTGCAGCCCTGTAACGGATCAGCCAGACCCCCCACCCCAAGATGTTATATAATCTCCTCATCAACTGTGTTCTGGTAAGAAATGGCCCATAAAAAACTTGGTGGGTTGGGGCACGACTACTACAGACTGGAGCACATGGGAAAGCCATATGACACCTGCTCTCTGTCCTGATACTTCCCAAAGAGTGGATGCATTGTCCCCTCCTCTGAAGCCTTGTGGAACTCCCTTGTCAACAGGACAGCTTCACAGGGCTAATCATAGGAATGAAGGGCTGGAAGGGAACTCATGTCATGAGGTAATTTAGTCCTGACTCCTGCTCAAAGCAGGATCATTCCTGATGAAACCATCCCAGCCAAATATAGTGGTCTGTCCCCACTAGTGGCTTCACAGTCTGTATAATCTGTTCTTGAAGTTTTCCAGGGATGGAGATTCCACATCATCTCTAGGCAGCCTATTCCAATGCTTCACCATCCTCAGAGTTGGAAAGTTCTGCCTAATCACCAACCTAAATTTCCTATGCTGCAGCTTGAGGCCATTGCTCCTAGTCCTGCCCCCTATGGTCACAAAGAAAGCTTTATCTCCACCCTCTGTATAATTGCCCTTTGGGTATCTGAAGACATCAGATCCCCACTCAATTTTCTCTTCTCCAGACTAAATAACCCTATTTATTTCAGCTTTTCCTCATAAGTTTTGCATACCAAACTTCTAATAACTTTTTATTACTCTTCGCTGGACCCTTTCCAATCTGTCCATATCCTTCTTGAAGTGTGGGGCTCAAAAGTGGATACAGTACTCCAGGTGAGGCCTCACCAATGCTGAACAGAGTGACAGAATCACTTCCCTTGATTTGCATGTGACATTCCTGTTAATACAACCCAGTATGCTGTTGGCTTTTTTGCAACAAGTGCACTCTGTTGGTTGATATTCAGCTTATAGTCCACTGTAACCCCCAGGTCCTTCTCTGCAGTACTGTGGCTTAGCCAGCCATTCCCCAGTTAGTATTAGTGTATCATCAACATCCCCTCAGCCCCAGGAAGGAAGCATGCAAGAAGGTCCCTGCCCTTGTCTGGGTGTTGCCTGTATTGTCTGTTAGTTTTAATGGGATATGCATATGACCATGGAACAGGAGGGAGAAGAGGTCTTTGAGTCTGTGAAGCCATTAGTGGGGACAGACCACTTCTGCCAGCCTGTCTGGGTGCTGAGACCACATTCTCCTGCAGACAGGATGAACAGACAAAGGGCAAATGAGGCCACTTACTTGTTTGGGAAAACTCGTGTGATGCCCCCATCAGTGGCTGCAAACACAGCCAAGAGACTGTACCTACAGTAACAGAGAAGGGGACAGAGAGCATTAGAGTTGGCCAGAGCAGTTAAGGAACTTTTCCTTCCACCCCTCTATTAATCTGGCCAGCCAGCACCATACTATGTCAGTGTTTTCCATGTAAAATTGATAGCAATAGTGAAATTCAAAAAGGATTCCAAAAATGAACTCCCCTTTCATGGGAGTCCAAACTCTGCCTTGGGCAGCCATTGTTGTGTCTAATCAGGGTGAATGAATAGCAAGCATCACCCCTGGTGACAAGCTCTTCTGAGAGTGGATGGCCTGCAGGGCTGGGGGAAAATAGTCAGACTCAGAATTTACCAAATTTAGATCACATGATTATCACAGTACCAAAACCACCCCCATGAGTGTCATCAGCACTAGCTGGGACTCCAGAAAAGTACGCTTCCCCAAATGGTGTCTCCACAACGCTGCCTACCACTCTAAGGGTATGAGCTTTCCTACAGCAATGCCTTTGTACAATGCCAGCAATAAGGGTTCTTTCAGACAGCTGCATCTCTGGGGTGGGAACTTCCCCAGCATGGTGCCCTGTCAGGAGTACAGGAATCATCTCAAGCTAGATTTTTTCTTTTAAAACATAGGAAGGCTCAGATCTCCTGCTGTGAGTAGTTTTCAGCCTCTGTTGAATGAGGACATCAGGTACTGCACTTCTGACTCAGCAAGTTAATGTTGCGTTTGACATGAAAGCAGACCATGGCCTGAAGCAGGGGGCTTCATGAGCTCATGTGGAACCCATTCCATGTGAGTTGTAAACTCCAGTTTGGATGTTTCAGGTATTTCATTGCCTGTAGTGTCCAGCCCCTTCCTGCATTGCATCTCTGCTGCTGGAGTGAGTGGGGATGGGACTGATTCAGGAATGGGGCTGTGCCTACGTGTTCAGGTCCTGGTCTTTCCAAACCCTCTCCACCAGCTGCTGGGTGATTCCTGTGTCCAGGATCAGGTTGTGAAGGAGGAAGTTGTCACCTTGAAAGCAACAGGGAGAGAAGGAAAAGACAAGGTTCATTTCCGAGCCAGAGCATCATACATCATGTGTCCCAGTGGTGTTTTCCCTCCATCTGGGGAATCCTGCTGCAGAGACTCTCACCTCTCTGGGTGCCAGGCTAAGGGTAGGCTGGAATTCCCCATCACCTTTATTTATTGTTTTAATTAGATTTATATGCTGCCTTTCCCATCAAAGGCCCAGGGCGGCTCACAGTAAGAGACAAAATTATGTATAAAAGCAGGTAAAAACTTAAAGCAAGCTATCAAATAAAAATTTCCTAGACAATATCCCAATATAGCCTTGCCTGCTAAATGCCTGTCCAACTATGAAGGTCTTACAGCAGTTCCGGAAGGCTCTGGTAGACCTAAAGGGGAAAGGAGCTGACGAGTAACTGATGACAACTATGACAAAAACCCACAGATGTTTTCACCAAGCAAACTCGGTGTGCTGAAGGAACTTGCAGGAGGTTACTCTCAGCTGACCTTAGGAATTGAGATGGGGCATAGGGAAGAAGGCAGTCCCTTAGTTACATAAGTCCCAGACCATTCAGGGCCTTTGGAAAGCTACTGGGAGTCAGTGCAGACTATTTAGCTCTGTTGGCTTTTCCCAAGCAGTTAGTAGCCATGTTGTGGCAGAATCCCTGTGTTGTAGGACATGGGCTGTTTTGTGGCTACAGTGCCACACTAGCCACTAGGCAAGAGAAGACATTGCAGCTTCACAGTGGAGACCATGTCCTGGGGTAGAAGCCCCTGAGGCTGGATGTTAATTCAGGACTCCAACTTGGCAGCCAGGTTTGAGATGTCTGAGTTACATACTGGCTCAAACAGCCTCTGCGACCAGATTGTACTGTACTTACCATTTACATCTGCCTCTTAACAGATGACTCTCAAAGGAGAGAGACTCATGGTTAGGGATCTATTTAATTCACAGTTTCACAGATTTCACAGAAACTGTGAAATCCAGGATTGTCTGCAAAATCAACAATGACAAAACAACTTAATAAAAATAAAATGCTAGCTTCCCAGTGGGAGCCAGTGGTCCTTGCTGCCAGGAGAGGTCCTTGCTGCTGGTTGGCAGGGCAGTATGAAGGGCAGCAGACAAGATTTCAGCTGCCTCCTCATCCTTCTGAGCCTCTCTGCCAATCAGCACCAAGGGGCAGGGCTGCTGTAAAATGCCCACCAAACTGGATTTGTGTGCCTTGAGCGGACCATGAAAAATCCTTTGTCTCACTGCGATTTAGGTAGGTCCCTAGTCATGGTGTGAAGCACTGTACTCCTAACCTACAGGATCCTCTGCTCTTCCAATCCTGGGCTCCTCTGATGCCTTCCCTACTTTTCAGCCCTGGACCACCAATCATGAGTGATGCTGATATCCCTCAATCCCAACCACCTGCACCACCCTGCTGGCTCTCTCTTAGGAACAGGCTGCAAAAGAGTGGTGTTGTTGAGGCTAAGACCAGCATCCACTTGAAACTAGAGCCCACCTGCCTCCTTTGGCATAAGCCTGAAGCCCACCCGTGCCAAATGTGATAGGCTGGTGCATTAGCTGGCTGTGCCAGTTGCCTTCAGCACTGTCATTATTTTATCTGGATGGGTATTATTATTTATCCCTCTATTCATATAATCATAGTTGTGCATATGGCCCTTCCTGACAATGCAGAAGCTATTAGCTTGGGCAAAGGCTTGTCACTGAAGGAGAGAAAGAAAACTAGCTTGAGACAGTAATGTCTGCAAGCCTGGTTTCCCCTGGGCTCCATTTAAATTTCTGCTCTTTAAAGCAACAGACACCCTCAGATCAAACCTGACTCAGAATAAGTCTCAGGTCCCATGACCCTACCAAAACCAGAGACCTCCTCTTTGTCCCTGAAATATCACCAGAAACTCTCTGTCCAACTTGGCCCCTGTGATACTTACATTGTTTGGAGTCTGGGGTCACCTTTTCCATCAGGGCGATAAAGTTTTCCAGGAATTCTGTGTTGTTATCCGACTGGTCAAGGTCTTTGCAATATTCTCTGGGATCAGGGTGAAAAGATTTGTAGTTTGGAAGGATGAAAAAGTTATTGTCAGTTTTCTTCCTCTCAGAACCTGTGCAATAACGAGCGTGTGTGGACAGTGCTGCCTGTACATGTGCGTTCATTGAGTATATGTGGTGTCTACGGCCTGATTTCTGTCAGTTTGTGTGAAAACACCTGTGTGTGTATGTGTTACATATGCAGAGATGACAATGTGTGTATAAGAGGAAGTGTTGTCATGTATGTGCACTAGGGTGTATATATAGCAGCTTATATGTTTGGGTTCAGGAAGGTGTCTTTGTATGGAAACATGGGCCTGTACGTGTATCATTGTGTGGAAGGCTGTATGTTCATAAGAAAAATGCACACCACGGTTTCCCACACTGGCACTATATCATCAATCAAGAACCATTAGAAATTAATAGATGAATAAACAACCAGTTACAGTAGAAAGAGCAGCCACCTTTTGGAATTTATCAGCCATACCTACTTTGTATCAGGCACTGATTCTGGCTGTGGTGATCCCAATGCAATCATGCCATCAAACACCATGTGGGAAGGCTCCTAACACTGCTACGGCATAGTGCCACCTCAGCAGGGCGTGCTAAATTACTATGACCAATAGTATGTGAAAGGAACCTATGACCAATTCCTGGATTCCCAGATTGCTCAGCCCCTTTTTAGATAAGCAAAAATCACCGGTTGCTTATATGCACCTTCTGAGCACCATAGGCACAGCCTGAATATGGTGGTTGCTCATTCAGTTAGTCTGATCTCAGTCCCACA
This sequence comes from Alligator mississippiensis, assembly GCF_030867095.1. Lineage (NCBI taxonomy): Eukaryota > Metazoa > Chordata > Crocodylia > Alligatoridae > Alligator > Alligator mississippiensis. The sequence continues at coordinate 43,925,530 of NC_081835.1, forward strand.
CATTCCTTGGTCAACCCAACAAAAGCTTCTGCATTTACTCTGAAGGCCCTTCATGATAGGTCTTCAACTACTGGGGCTCAGTACTGGCAGCTTCCAACAAAGTCTATGCATGTGAGCAGTAGTGTAAAGGCACTAGATCTCAGAGCATCCTCTGGGATGCAGACCAGAAGCATCAGGACCACTCAAGGGGTAACTACAACGAATTCATGCTTGATCTGCAGCCTGAAAAGTGCTCATGCATCTCTTTCATAAAAAATAGCCCTATCCCTGTGATGTGACACTTGGGAAAGCAATCTAACTATATGCAACTAATTGCTTTCACTAGCACTAGAGCAAATATCAGCCACTCGCTATCAGGAGCATGACAGAGTCAGATAACCAAAACCAATGTCTTTAATATTCATTGATTTGGCCATGCCATAGGCATCATTCTGTCAATGTCTGATTTCAATTGTGCTTCATCCTTTTAGTGAGGATGGGCCCCGTGGATCAGGAAGAAAAATGGGACTCAGTGGCTGTGAGAATGATCTCCCCCCTCATCTTCAGAAGAAGCTGTCCCACCCAGGTAGGCACACTCCAGTCAGGAGGCAGTTATCAAACAGAGACAAACACCTATTCTGTGAGCTTGTGATACTGGTTAATGATGTTTGATGGCATTTAGGATGTAGCAATTCATGCTACTGCTGCATTAATGTGCCCTGACATAGCTGTTTATAATTAGATGAAACTGTGGCCATCCAGGACTAATCACGATGGTCTTGGAAATATTCCCTGCTGGTACCAACCAACCAAATAGCTAGCCGCTCTTAAATGTTTGCAACTAACCTGATGCCCCCCACACATGAATTAGTACTGGACATGAAGGATAAGCCATGGCTGTCTAAGGATTCAGGATGTACAATTCAGAAGATTGAAAGATTTCCTGAGGCTGAACAGTATTAGAGCTGCAGATGGTGTTCTGTGATTTGACCACATGGCCAGGAGCACTGGTGAAGTGAATACGCAAAAGGGGAGCACATAGCAGGTTAAGCACTTGGTGACTGAGGAATAAAGTGCTGCTTAATGGCTACAGCAGTGGACAGAATAAGAGGGAGCTAGAGTTATTTAATCTCTCTCTGCCTCAGTTTCCCCATCTTTAAGCTGAGGATAATAGTACTTACCTACCTCACTGGATGGGCTGGGAGGACTAGACTATAAAAACCTTTCTGGTTTCTAGATAAAGGAAGCAGTACAAATGCATACAAATGATATTGCTTTGTTTAAACATGACATTTAAATCTCTTAAAAACAAAATTCAGCATGGCTTATGAGCAACATGATAAACAGGTCCTCTTGCCACCGAGTGCTTAGCCCACCGCAGGCTCTAACAAATGTGCTCCAGTGACAACACACACCACACCTATTCAGTGAGCCTCACCAGCAAAGAACCACTCTTCACAGGCAAAATCTCTGGGGAGTCAGTTGCTGCTATTTTTGCGTCCAGTTAGATTTTAAGGCACTTTTTTTTTTTTAAAGAAAGCTCCTTTCATGGGAGGAGTGCAGTTCAGGGAGAGGGAGGAGGTGGAGAGTCATGAGAGAGAACACTGGGGATCTATCTCATTGGTGCAACAAACCACTATTTCCAGTGCACGCAGCGGTGACCAGGGTAGCAATATACAGCTGTGCTCAGCTTACCAACAAGAAAATAAGATGGCCAGCCATGCTTTACCCAGGTTACCGTATCAGGAACACCACTACACACACACACACACACGCAAACTCTCTTTATACATATCTGTACCCTTTAGATAGATAGGTGCTGGCTCAAGAGTGTGGAAGGACATATACATTTGGCATAAATGTATCTATGAGTTTGCATCACATAAGAACTGTGCTTTAGTAGCAATATGTGCATTGTTGCTCCCAGGGGGTTTTGATATCTCACAACAGGCGCACACTTGGCTTTGATAGCCTGTGCTGTATTAACAAGCGAAGGTCCTTGATAATCTGGTTGGGGAAGGGTATGGATGGTTGGTCTGGGTGAGTTGTGCGGTAAGGGGAGAGTGAGCATGTGTGTGTGTGCTTGGGTATGATGTTTCTGAAATTCTACAGGGCTGTCCTCCTGGCTGGTATAAACTGGTGTAGCACTTCATGTGCATTTTACTTCCACTGGGGATCTGAATCTTAGTCTATAGCATCCAGCCCTGGAATCATGTTTCTGATGCCAAGGGGAACAGATTGGTTCAGTCTACGTGTGATTTACTTTTGATAATGAAAATTAATTTGCATTGATTTAAAGCAACCCTGGGAGTTTGTAATAACCTTACAATGTTGACGGAGCTTCTTTTGGTCCTTCTTCAGCTATAGCTGGAAGTCCCTGTCTCCAAAATACATATGGATAAGACTCATGATGCTTAGGAAAGAGAAACCAACAGTTTGTAAACCTGTTTATAGCTATGCTGATGCCATTTCCCTGCCCTGGCATGCCAAAATGCCACTGCTTCCAGCTGCCTTGATTTCTTTGTACTAGGCTCCTGCTGCCCACACCTTCTGGTGGGACAACTGCCTTCAGGCTGCCAAAACCTCAAAGGGCAGGAGCATACCTCAGAGTTGCTACTGCTTCTCAGGAATGAAGTGCAAGGGTATGAGTTGATTTTGAGCCCCTATTATAAACTTTTGGTTAGTTGGCCTTGGCTTGTTGGACTGAGGTTGAATGTACTTGGCATTGGATATCATAGGCCCTGGGGCCTGTCAGATTTTCTAGTCTTTTTATATTAGTTGATCTGTTACTATATTTTGAAAACCTGTGTAATTATGCTGACAAATAACAAGGAAGGAAAGGTTTGATTTTCCATACCTGGGGAAAGCAGAGGGCACATGACTGTTGAGACATCAGCCCATCCACAACACAGGAAATCTGGGCCTACTCCCACTGCCCTGTGGAGTGTTGGCATCTTACAATACTGGGAAATACTCATGCAGGACAAACAGTTCTTCCTGTTGGGGGTGCTTGATGCTCCCACTGCCTATCATCTATGGGGACAGGCTTTAATATTCCATGTCACTGCCTGAACCACAGCAGCTCCACCTGGGGACCCAGACAAGCTTACTGCTCACCTGGGTTCTGCATCTGTGGATGCTTAAGTAGCACAGGAGAAGCAAGGGATTTATCACTTCAGGCAGCAAGAGACACTCCGTGTGTACTCTCCACACCTGGGGTGAGATCTCAGAATCAGCTTAGGCTTTTAAGTGGACCTCAGGGGGATGCACTGAATTAAGGACCCAGCACAGGGCCCTTGTCTCTCAGTCACTTGAGAAAGGGTCTCAAAGGAGCTACCTGGCCTCCAAAATAGCATCTCTGCAGATGACCACCACATAGTAGAAGCTGGACTGGGAGAAGGACAGAGGGGGAAGTGAGAGGAGGTGCACACCTGTCTGTGAAAATCAGATGTGTTCAGACATGAATTCTGCTGACTGTGACAGCCCTGCTCCCTCCATGGGCCCATTTTAGTGGCTTTGCAAATCCTGACCACATATAGCAGCTGTGATTCCTCTTCAGCATACCAGATCTCTTCCTGTGCGCTGTGTAGTTGGTCAAGAATTGAGCCCAGAATTAACCCCAGTGTTGTGGGACCTTTAATCTAAATTATGGTAGCACTTTTAAAAAACATTATTTGTGTGGCTGCCTCTCCTACTTTTATATCAAGACTCATGACACTTGGTACCATTCCTAAATCCCCAGCTCCTAGACTCCTGGGATTATGTGAGAATCTCAATTTTTATTTTATTTTATTTTATTTTTTAAAACCCCAAGATTCATGGTTATGCATAAGAGCCTGAAAATAAACCAGAAGGTGAATAAAGAGAATGATACAACAGATGGCTCTATGAATTCTCTGGATTTTGCTAGGGGCTGACTTGTGATTTTTGAATGCTTGGGGTTGGCCATGTTAACATAAGAAGAATGACAGAAAAATTCCTACATCCCAGTGAACAGGCTGAGGCTGTTATGTTATAGTCTAGGTAACATCTTTAAGCTTCCTACAAAGCCATTTGCTCTTCTACTTTACAGCTGTTTTAAGCATTTGAAGAAAAAGAGAGTAAATTTCACTGTGGACAGCACTTCCCAGTTTGGTTTTATTCCCACGACATGCACAGTGGATCTAAACATGACTCTTGTGAATAAACGTTATTGTGCAAAATTATTTAAGTGGCACAATGTTGCTTTGGCCAATCTGAATTGAGAAAGGGCAGCAGCATAGATGTATTTATATCTAGCATGCACACTAGCAGTATAATGGCACCAATGAGGGCTGGACCTGATGATCTTGTGAGGTCGCTTCCAGCCCTAACGTCTATGAAGCAACAGAAGTGTGTGTGAAAATGCCATTCATCTGTAGGGGCTTAAAGTCCTCTCTGGGTGGATAATTGAGTCTGAAAGCCATATGATTTAAATGTCCTGATCCACTGTCCATTTCCACCAATAGAATGGAAGTTATCATCCCCCTCCCACCTGCTCTGTATTTTCCAGGATGGGTAGAAAATAATACAGATCCCCTTGCCACTCCATTGCTGAAAGACTTCTAGGCATCTCATACTCTTTTTTTTTCTCTGTAGCCACCTATATATCTACACAAGTGTGTACAGATATATGAGCTTGCACACCCACAAATATATCAATATGTGACATAACGGTTTCTGAAAATTACCATAGTCCAGTGGACATACTAGAATTGATGGGAGATCATACAGTCTTATTGGCATTGATGGATCTCATACAGTTCTACGGTACTAATGGGACATCACAAGGTCCTAATGCAGCTAAAGAATGTCATGGGCCTTTGTAGATATTAATGAGATAACATGATATCCTGGTATATAATAATACTGATTACTAATTAGACATTTTTGGAGCAAGGAACATAAACAGAAAATATTCAGGTAATGTTCTTGAAAACTGTCTAATATGTTTCAATAAAATTCCATTTTTCTTCTCCTTTATGAGGTACAATATTTGGATCTGGATTCAAACTGCTTACAATAGGCAGCAGTTGGACTGGGTCCATCCATTCCTAATGTAATTGAACTATACATCAGAGGCAAAATTGTTCAATAATAGAAAGCTAGGAAAAGAAGCTTCTGGTAACATCCAAGCCCGAGAAGTGGAGGTGGAGGCACTTGATCATTATCATGGATAGCAGCTTGTTATTTATTTCCTCATCACATGTGAGGTTTTTTTAAACAACACAAGATTTGCAAAACAATCTCTGTTTAAATTCCACATTTCTTAAACATAAGATAAATATTAATCTTAAAACATTATTTTTATGGGAAAGTCATACTGAATTTAAAAGAAAATAATGACATTTTGGTCATATACCATATTAAGGGTATATTTAGAAATGGTTTGTCACAACTAATGTGTTTAGATGGTTATAAGGCATTATGGATAGGTATAAGTCAGAGGTGGCCAACTTGCAGCATAAGTGACACAAATGACATGTGCAACCTCTCTGTGTGGCATGCAACAGATTAGGGAGGAGACAGACAGCATAGCAGCAGACAGAGCAGGAAGCAGAGGGCAGAGCAAGAGATAAAGCAGGGAGCACAGGGAAGGAAGCAGAAAGCAGAGGAGGAGACTGGGCAAGGAGCACGGAGTGGGGAACAGAAAGCAGAGCAGCAGATCAGACAGAGTAAGGGAATCAGAGTGGCACTCAGGGAGAATGAGGGGATAATTTGTGGCATGCCTGTTGAAAAGGTTGGCCCCCACTATTATAAGCTATGGTTATAATCAACCTGTTGACCTGCTGGATTTCATAACAACTGCATTAGCCATTTATTCAGACACTGACTATCCATTTATAATTTATAAGTCTGCAGCACAACTAACTGAACATGTTAATACAATTAATATGAAGGCATACAGCTTTTCTATAGATTCTTCTCCAATAAGCTTACAGATTTTAGTAGAAAATTTGATCTCTTTTAGAGATTGCTGCAGAAGTCCAACCTCCCCTCCCCTTCCTTCCAAACTGTAGAAAGTTCATTAACAATTAGGCCCATGGAGGTTTTTGAAGCAACTTCTACAGAAACCCATTAGTTTGATCCCTATTATAGCCTGTAAGAGTAGAAGTTGAGAAAACAATAAAAATGGTGTATTTTCCTAGTTAAGAGCTTAGTTAGCTCTGATTCACTGCATCATGTTATTTATCATTCAGGAGTGCTCAGATAACTAACTACCTGTGTTTGTGAAAATGTTAATACATTTTCGCCAGAACTAGTATTCCTTCAAAATTTGCACCAAAAGTTTGTTACCTGTGATTCTGCTCTTCAAAGCAAACACTTTTGACCACCCAAGCACCTTGTGATGTAGGTACCCAGTCATGCAAGATGATTATTGAATAATCAAAGCGAACAGCCTCTATACAGAAAAAAATTTAGTTGAAACCCTATGACGGATACCTAGAAATAACAGAGATCCCTGTAGAAACTCAGGACTGGCTTGGGATCAACTTGCCATTCTCTTTTTCCAAAGAAGGCCTTGGACTTGCAGTGAACAGTATTCAGAGCTGATCCGTGTGACTAATTTAGCCAACATGACTATATGATGCCAGAGCAATCCTATTATGACTTCTGGTGTTGTTTGCTGCTGAGGGGTGGGAGAGATTTTCAGAAACTATAACTATATGCATATGTATATACATCTCATATACAGATATACATATATATTGTGCTTGTGTATGTAATTAAATAGAAAATGCACATGTGTTGCCAATCATGGGTGAGGTCTCAACAGAGTGCAGGTGGCAACTACAGTCTCAGAGTGGTACACGGGCATACAACACACACAAAAGACAACTTAGAAGACAGGCACAATGAGGTGGTATCAAGTTCTGGGGAAAAGGGGTGATGAGATGGAATAGTTAAAGGGATGGGGTGGAGAAGGGGGTGGAAATGGGGAAGGGGAGGTGAACTAGCCCCAGGGTCACTGTGATAGGTGGGGAGAGTGGTTGAATGGACACCTCAGCAAGCTCACACGCAAAGCTACCTGGGAGCAATGAATACACGTCCCTCGGACTCAAAGCTGTTTGGCAGCAGGAATTCAAAATCTGCAACAGAAAGGCAACGTTATCCGGCGGGGGTTTAAAACAAAGGAAAGGGGCTTGGGTTTCAGAACATGAGAGAGAAAAGAGAGAGAAAAGAGGAAACAAAAGAGATCAAACAATTTACTAATTTTTAACAAGAGAGAAAGGAAAGGAGATTCTGTTGGTAACTGTAGTATTGCACAAAAGGAAAGTTATAGCCAATATGTTGCCAACATTAGGAGGATTTAGTGATTTGATTGAATTTTTAGGTTCGTGTTCTGAAATGCAATATATTTAATCTGTTGTATATGTATGGATACGGGCCGTATAGTTATCGGTACATATACACATATACACACATACACACACACACATATATATATGCACGCACATTTATATATATGCATGTTTGGTAGGTCATATGGGTGTCTCTCTCTTATTAGGATATTAACAAAGAAAAGAAACCACATGCTATGCTCTTAGGTGAAGAGAATTACTAAAACAATTTTTTTTAATAAAAATTATTTTTCAGGCATCAACATGGCCAAACCAGGGTCCTTTATGAAGACAGTCCAACCAAAGACTTACCCATTGGATAAAAGTAAAATGCAATACATTGTGGGAGTGCTGCTGCCTTCTGGCTGCCAATGGTCTACAGCTCAGTAATGGCCATTTCCCTTGGTCAGAATTACAATGGATCCTTCCAAACCTGGATTAGGGTGCAGGGAGATTCTTGGAGGGGAGTGATGAAACAGTCTAGTGTAACCTTCCTATACCCGCTTGGCCTCTACCCTGCCATCTCTGACTGCTCTTTGCTGGTAATCATTTTGAATGTTATGGAAACTTCTCTGTGCAAACCAGAGCACTGGACAGGTAGAAGCATAGGAACCATTTGCCATGAAGGGTCATGTGATCCCTGCAGGTTTCAGGTGAGGTCACTAGGGAATGGCAGAATGGAGCGGGACTCAGTCAGGATCCTTGTTGATATCTGGAAAAATACAGGGCAGTGCCCCATACCTTAAAATGCCTGGAGCTGGCGAGAGCAATTCTCCAAAGTGAACATGCTGATTTTCACTTCAGACATGGAGATGTTCACAGGCGTGTGGACAATGAGGGTAGAGGAGCAAGAGAGGATGTTATAATTTGTAGTCACAATTATTTGTCTTTCATTAATCTCAGGCAAGTCACGTGTTGTGTACAGACACTGTTGATTACCTGGTCCCATTGCATGTGTTAGTACTAATTGAGAATCTGGTCCTGCCACCTTTACTCCTGCTAAGACTCCTTACTCATGTGAGTTGTCCCATTGAAACCAATGGGATGGAAGATTCATGTAAGGAGAACTCTTAAAAGCATAGGTTGCAAGACAGGGCATTAAAGACTTGTGTGTATTGCCACTGAGCCAAGCCTGGCCATGTGGCATAGTCTTGCCCACTCATGCCCACCGTAGCAAATCTCAGAAGTGAAGCTATGCAGTCCACAGCCACTGTCTGCCTTGGTCTTGCTTATTGGTGTGTGCGCAGGGGACACTGTCTCCTTTCTGGAAATTGCCATCTGTAAGCAGAGCAGGTAGGTGGGGCATGTTTCTCAGCAGTGTTTCCAAGCATAGCATAGAGAACGCAGATGTGGACACGTGCTATGACTTGACTTTTGCCCAGTGATCAGAGGGGAATCTTGGATGGGATTTCTGTGATTTTGGAAAGTGGATTCTTCCTTAGTGAAGGGGTAGAAAGTGTAAAGAGGGGTGTGTGCATGTGTGCTTGGGCATCCTACAGGTTGGCCCAAGAAGGTTTGGAAGGCAAAGGAAGAAAACAGGTGGGGGAAACCCATGCTGTGCCATTCAGCTTCTGCCCAAGCAGGCTGGGATTTGATATCCAGCTAGCAAGACCAGCAGTGCAGGTGCTTTGCCTTACACCCCCATGGGGATGGTTGCTGTGAGCTGTCCATTGGAATCCATTTGCTGATTTTAAGGCAGCACCCCCAGACTCAACTCTTCTAGTCCAGCAGTAGTTTTGATGTGCAGCTCCCCTTCTACATACATGTGCAGAGATTAGCTAAGAGAGCAGCCAAACCCCTCACTCACCCCAACAAGTCTTCCCACAATGCATTGCAAGACACACAAAGCCCTTTACCAGGGCAGCACAGCCTTAGGTTGGACTGTTGTTTTCTGATAGGACTGTAAGGCGGGGTCTGGATACAAGCCAATGAAAGGAGGAAAAGGAAAGGAATACAGAAACACTAGTAGTTATTCCATCAGCATTGCCATTACAGGGATACCGGGAAGAGGCAACTCAAAGCTGATAGAACAGGGCTGAGATTAAGAACTCCCCATCTGAACCTTGTTAGTGCACACAATTATTCCCTTCTAACCAGCTCTTTACCACACTTCCCTTTTCTTTGTCTGGTTCTGGCATCTGCCTACCTGGTTATCTGTCTAACATGATATCTGAAAATCTCATCTACACCTGGCTGAGGAGGCAGGTGTGCGGGGGGTAGGGAGCACAGTATGTAGTGGAGCTGGCTATGGTTCTCCTCAAAGCATTGTGCAGGGGGCTATGTGGCAATTTGCTGGGTATGAGCAAGAGAGGTATAGGGGGAGGAATGGGACATTTGGACCAATCCCTGCTTACATGTCTCAGCAGAAGCAGAGAATGAGGTTGGGAAACTCAAGTTTCACATGCTCTCTTTCAAAACCATAGGCTGTGTTTTACAATTTATGATGGCCATGATTTAATCCTGCCCTATCTCCTGCCTGATGTCAGACTAATATGGCTTCCCATGGGAAACAATGAGCAGCATTAAGCTATGGACACCCCAAATCCAATTCTACCTTTGGTCACATCTATGCCCACCCAGTAGAGTTACTGAGGATGCATTTGACTCCTTTGACTAGATCCTGACAAATCCCATCTTAAGTTTGCAAGAAGAAACCTGAGAGGTGACATGCCCTTCTTCCCTCATGGCCCATGACTGCTGTTTAAGTGTCAGTTCTCCCATTAGGCAGCAGAACTTTGGTCTTGCTCTGGAGGCATAGGGCCAGCTATTTCCTCTATATTAGGAATAGAGAAGTAGTTAAGGCAGAGGCTGAAGGGTAAATATTGTCACATTGCCCAGGCCTTAGACCTGGACTACTCATCAATGTCACCGGGAGAACAATAACTACATCCTGGATATGAAAAATGCTCTTAGCTGTATGCCCCATTGGGCCATTAGGGGCTGCCTTATCACTGGAGCAAATCTAGAGGTTCTTACTCAACTCTTCCTCCTAGGAGCTGTGTCTATGTAAAGACTGTAAGAAAGAGCAGATCCAGTCTCTAGAAGCTGCAGATATGCTGAGCTAGATCCCAAGTGCTTCATTGCACTTATAACTCCCCATAATGTTGGCAGGGGGGGCAAGGTGCCTTGCCCTTCTTGGAAGCTGGCCCTTCATTCTGAGTCACACAAAATGACATGGAAACAGAAACTATGGAAGAAGTGATCCAAACTCATCTCTTTCTTCTAATGAGAATGCTTCTAGGTCCTGATCCAGTGGCCGGTGAACTCATTGGAAAGACATACATCATCTTGAGTAGGCATTAAATCAGAGCTACAGTGAATTAAAGGAAATTCTGTCCAAACAGTATGGCAGCACACCAGGTGGTTCCAGGCAGATATGGACCCATTTCTTGAATATACCATGTCCACTAAATCTGCCCACAATGCCACCTTACTCAGGATCCCAGGGGAAGCCAAGACTTGTTCTGAACTTCCAACACACATCTGCATCATGTAGACACAGGTGTTCAACTTAAGAGTTGTTCATTTCATTTTGTCAGCATTGTACTCCTAAATAGCTTATGATCAACCAATTTCATCCTGGTTTAAGTGGAAATCAGAGACCACAAAAGTTTTTGTTCGACTAAATTAGTTTAAAATTGCCCCTTTAATTAAGCTGACGTCACTCCATGTGTGGATGAGGCCTCAGGGACAGTGATTTTTGAGAAAGCCAGGATGCAGTAATCAATGATTTGTGGTCTTCTTGATATTAGAGATAAGACCTGACCCTTGAAACATAGCTTTTGGTGACATATGGCATAGACCTGCCTAAGAGTCCAGCCTCCTCTGCTCAGCCAACATTTCCCCACTCAGGACCTCTGCAGCTTTGTGCTTTTTATTTTTAAGCAATTTAATTGATCTCTTTCCAGGCACCTCTGATTCTGAAGGTCTCTGCACAGCCCTATCCCATTCAGGTTGAGTTGTCTTGAAGAGGAGGGAAGCACAGGAGCAAGGATGGGAGGGAAGAGAGTTGTAGGGAAGGAGTGAGCAAGGGAAAGAATAACAAGAAAAGGATTTGGTGGAGGAAGAGCAGGATATTACACTAGCTACAAAAACCTTATTGAATCAAAACATAACAGTTTCATATGAGCTTGAGTCTTTAACGATATCAAATTGAATTTCTGAGCAATGCACAGGGAAGGAGTGGGGTATAAGTCGTGACAAAGCTCTCATGAACATAACAAGACATGTTGCTTTCAAATAAAGGGTGAAAGAATTGGAGGGAGCGGAAGAGGAGAACGAAGAGGAGAGAGGAACAATCTGGTGGTGGTTTGCAGGTTAGGTGTGGCAAACGGGCAAGGAAATGGGCAAGCAGGCTGGGTGGGGGAGGTGAGGAGGAGTCGGTGAAGGTCAGGAGTGAGGGGTGGGGTATCGGACACGGGTTGGGTGGGACAGAGTGGTGTAGGGTTAGTGGTCTAAGACTGAAAATACTTGCCCTTCATTTTGATGTTTGGTACTGTGTGAATCCACCATAGAGAGAAAGCAAGAAAAAAAAACAAACAAAAAAACAAACAAACAAAAAAAGGGGGATTGGGTGGAAAGGGGGGAAGGGGGGTACAAACAATATTTTATTCAATCGCCGTTTGAATAAAAATATTGTGTATCATAATCATACCAAAAGGAAACCTCTTGCAAAAAACGACATGAAAAAGAAAAGGAAAAGGAAAACAAAACAATAAAAAAGAAAAAGGCCACAGTAAACTAATAAAAAAGTATAGATATAACTAGAGAAATATATATATATATATTTATATACTCAAAATAAAAATGAAAGTCAGTAGCAAACAGTTGCAACAGTCTTGATATAGAAATGTTCTTACTGAGTTAGCACATCATGCAAAAAGTTGAGGTTAAAAGAGACCAGGTGGGGGACAAGAAAGGCAAGAGAGAGAGAGAGAGAAGAAAGAGAGAGAGGTGAGACAGAGAAAAGCAGGAGGCAAGAAAGAGAGAAGCAAGGAAAGAGAAGGTGTGTTTGCCTGAGACCCCCATCCTGTTAGTGGTGTGGTCCTACTGGCGAACATGTTATGTGCTTTGCTTTTTACAGGTGATTCAGTATCCTGTACTGATTTCAGAGGGCATGGGAATATTGTCTAGAAAATAAGAACATAGGACATGGGCTGAGCAGTCCTTGGTGAGGAAGTCAAGTCTGGGGAGAAGACCTGAGCTAGGTTTGATATTTTATTTTGAGATCCCTCTGTGTGTAAAACCAATCTCCAGGGAGAGGTATGCTTTGACCTACACAAGATATGGGGAGTCACAAGATGTTTCTGAATCCTTTTTGCGAAAGCAGGGAAATGTGGGGGCATTCCTGAAATAGAGGAACAGCCCAGGCTGCAGCAGACCTTGCAGCTGCCCCTTAACCTGGGGCTTTGGTGGCAGGGAATGCTACCCAGGATGGGGCTGACTGAATACTCTGTGGCCTACCTGCTTAGCCTCAAGGGGTAGTTGCTGCCACCCACCTGAAGAAGGAATCCTGGGCAATTCACTCATGCTACATTTTAATGGGTGAAGTACAGGCTGCACCTTGAGCCTAGGTGAGAACAACGGTGCCAACTGTGAAACCCCTCTAGGTCTACCCTGGACTGGTTGTGTTCTTGGATGAGCCATGGTGCAGGGGTGAATCCCTACTCTGAGGTCTGTGGCTCTGGGTCTTTGCCCAGTGACTTCCTAACTGAAGGATTTGGCCACTAAAGACTGAGCCATGAACTGACATCTCTCCAGAGCAGGTTTTAGGTAGGTTGCTAGCATGGATGCAGGCCCAGCCTGCTGGACCCTGCTGCCTGCACTGACAGAGCTTTAGCAATACCCAGGGACATCTTCATGGCAGCTGAGCCACCACAGAGGCTACCACAGCCATAGTCATGGCCCAGACCTAGGAAGAACTGGTCAGGTGGACTGAGGAACTCTGAGAGGAACCTGAAGGGGACACATCCTGCTGAGTGTGTAGAAAGAGGTGGGGCTTGGGAAGGGAATACAAAATCTTTGTCTCTTTCTAAAACCCGATGAGAAAAAACCATAATAGGGGCTGTGGTATCTCTCTGGGATGTGCTGTGGGAAGTACCTAAATATTGTACTCAATGAAGTCAGCTTTCTTAGGTGACAGCAATTCCACTGAGCAGAGGTGGTGCCAGCCTCTTCCCAGTGGGTGAACTGAGGTGGGCTAGACAGAAAATTGAGGGGGGAAGCATTATACAACGGCAGAACATGGGCCCTGTGGCCCGGGAGTGCTGTGCCTCTGTGGGCAGGAGCGGGGCAGGCTCAGCTGCAAGGGGCAGGCAGTGGTGGCCCAGGGGGAGGCAAAGATGTTGGATATGGGCAGTGCTGGAGGGGGTGGTTATGGGTGGGGGCTAAGGTAAATTTTGGGGTGTCTATAGCTCCTCCCAAGCTGCCCCTAGTGCCACCCCTGCCACTGAGGGAGATCACTTTGTGTTGATCCACATGGGAAAGGTTTATATGGTCAACAGAGTCCTGTTGACTCTGGGGGCTGTAGCTTACAACTCAGTCCTGATATAAGGAAGATGGGAGGGGTCTCTAGAGAGATGGGGCCTCTGGACTGAGCATCATTTTGGAGAGGGATCCTGAGAGCACCAGGCCTTGGGGAGATGCCTCAGGCTGGGTTTGGTGTTCTATTAGCCCAAGCTACTTTTGTGAATAAATCAAACCTCAGGAGGGAGCTATGTTCTGAACCATGGTACTAGGAACTGGGCATGGAGGAGGGACTTGGGGAGGGAAAGGGGTAGCGTACAGTAGAGAGACACAGAAAGGTGGGGAGGGTGGAAGGAATAGGGGAAAGGAAGAGAGTTAAGTGGGAGGAAAGGGCCTGATTCACATACTACAGGATAAGATGCTCCTTTGGGAGTGGTATGTATCCTGTGGTGGGAGAACAGGTTATGGCAGCATTTCCCAAATTGTGGGGCATGCCCCCTTGTTCCTTGGTGGGGAGGGTATATGCAAATCACTGCAGCAACTGATAGTGCCCCCTACTTCAGTCATTCTCAAACCCTACCTGCTTCAGCTGCTGCTGTCTCTTCCCCCAACCCTGATTCCCCCTTGCCACTGAGCGCTACAAGGGGAATTAGCACAATCATTGGCAGGGGGAATCATCAGAGGCAGTTGAAGTAGTGGGGCTTGAGAGCTGCTGACTTAATCATGGTCAATGGTGAATCCACAAGATTTGTGAAATGCAGGGTTCGGGGTAGAGAGAGAAAGAGAAAAGGAGAGAAAAAGAAAGAGAAAGAGAGTGAGCAAGAGAGGCAGGCTAACACACAAGTACACGGATTAAATATAAAATAAATTTAAAAAAAATCAACCAACCAAAACTTAAATCATAAAAATAATAATGGCTAAAATAAAACAAAGAAGAAGAATAACAAAAAACATGCAAATTTTCACAGGCTTTCAAATTAGCTGGCTGCTACAGAACTATCACCCAATACATAGAAAGCATATAAAGCAGCGGTTCAACCTCATCTCCCCTGCACCTTTATTTTTTTTTGAAACTTTGTTTTAGCTTGAGGCTTTTTTGATGCAAGATCTAAGTATTGAACCTTGGCATACCTGGGTGGACTCCCAGGAAGACAGTTAAGCTTTGGTTTTACACACGGGTGTCCATTTCCATTCATTATTTCTAAGCTTATCATTATTCATTTTTAGTAGCAGAAGTGTTGCTGGTTTCTGGTCCCTGATGCTCATTCTCAGTGCCAGCTAGGGGTTTCAGGGTCAAAGGGCATGTGAAAGGGCAACCAAAACAGGAAAGTGCCTACTTACACTTCACCTGGAGAATCTGGTCACTGAGGTTTGCTTGGATGTAGTAGATACTGTAGGGTGGCAAAACCAGCCCCAGGCTGTGGAAGGGAAGGAAACAGAGAGAACATTTCTAATGAGGCTGTACAAGTATCCACAAGGAAGGAAATCCTGGCCACAGTGAACTCAGGGGCAGAACTCCCTTTGACTCTACTGGGGCTGGACTTCACCCTAAACACTATTCTAGACACGAGCCTCTGGGGCTGAACCATTTGAAGCCAGTAGGCATTTTGTCTTTTAAGGAGGACAAGCCACTTAGCAGGGAATAAGGCACAGGCTCTGTTCTTGAACTGACAACCTGCATCTGCACTGACACCTGCTGAGGTGGTTCTTAGGGTTGGTGCCACAGAGGGTATCAGACTGTGCACAGACCATGTGCTGGGGGAGAATGC
Source organism: Alligator mississippiensis (assembly GCF_030867095.1). Taxonomy (NCBI): domain Eukaryota; kingdom Metazoa; phylum Chordata; order Crocodylia; family Alligatoridae; genus Alligator; species Alligator mississippiensis. Next base: position 43,941,104 of record NC_081835.1, read on the forward strand.
TTTTCACAGACTCCCACTGTTAAGTATGGGGGCATCTGGCACAGCTGGTTTCAGCCCTTGTTTAATTAGCACATCAGCTCTTCAGCTAACTGGACCAAGAGATCTAAGGTAGTTCCTTCTCTCCCAGAAGCCACATCCAGAGCCCATTCCAGGGACACAGGAATCCAGGTCTGTTTTTTGCCTCCATACTCCAAGGGACCTACTTAGCTTCCCCATTCCTAGCAGCTGCAGAGAGATCCAGGAGGATATTTCTGTGCTCTCTTGGAATGGCATCTGGCCATGCTCAAGCTGTGTTTTATACTTATGCCCTTCCCTCCCAAGTGACATCCTCCTTTTCTTTGGACTGGACACCACTACTTGCATGGGCAGAACTTGTAGAAATGATATATAAGTGCAGTGGTTTGTGGGCTGGGACTCCCATGGATCAGGAGCTGAAAGGGCTGCACAGAAATGAGGCAAATTTCTTTGACCCATCCCTCTGCCCCTTAGCCAGGGGCTGGACGTTTGGCAAGGTTAGAGGCCACTACTTGCTATGAACCTTGCTGCAGGTGAACAGACTGCTACCTAATTAGCAGTCTTTCCTGGACACACCAATGGTACATCCCTCCCCAACACAGCAAACAGAGCGGCCTTCTAGATACATCAGAGTAGCAAATGCATTTAAAACAAAGTGGGAGCTGTCAAAAAGGAGTACTGGAACAAGACAGTCTTGTGGCGAATGCATGGGGGTAAAAGTCAGGATTCCTGGCTCTTAAACAGACTTTCTAGTCTCTCACCTGATGTGTGCCTCAGTTGCCTCATCTGTAAAATAGGAAGAACCAGACTGACCTGCCTCATAAGATGATTATTTCATTCCTGGCTGTAAAGCTATTTGTGGTGTTTGGACAGAGGATGAAGGGAAGGTCAGGAATTTAGGATTATTATTAATAATACTGCAATATGGCACGAGGGGGGGGGAGGGAGAGGGTGGTGAGCAGCAACTGCCCTCAGCCGCCACTGGCAGCATCAGCAGTGCTTCTTTTAGGGGGTGCACTGACATTCTCAGGAGGTGCACATGCACCCGCGTGCACCCCCTACACATTGTCAATGAACAGCCCTAACCTAGTGCGGCCCCTGTACCCTCTACCCACTGCAGCAGTCTGAAAGCACCAGCACAGTTACAGGCTGGGGGAGGATCTTCTTAGCAGCACAGCAGCAGAAAGGGATCTTAGAGTCACTGTTGACACCAAGATGAACATGAGTTCATGACGTTCCCCCAGATCGTGGTGAACACCCCGATAAACTTATAGGTGGCCACCAGATCGCCCCTGAGCCTCCGCTTTTCCAGGGTGAAGAGTCCCATGGCTCTCAGCCTTTCATCATAAGGTCTGTTTTCCTTGCTTCTGATCGTGCACATGGCTCTCCTCTGCAGTCTCCCAAGCTTCTCCACATCCTTTTTGAATTGTGGAGCCCAAACTGGATGCAGTACTCTAGCTGCGGCCTCACCAAGGCCGAGTACAATGGGAAAATGACGTCCCAGGATTTGCTTGAGAAGCATCTATGGATGCAAGCCAGCGTTTTGCTCTCTTTACTACCCGCAGCATCACATTGAAGGCTCATATTCATCTTGTGGTCAATCACGACCCCCAAGTCCCTTTCGGCTGTGGTGCTAACCAGCGTAGCACTGGCAAGCCTATAAGCATGCTGCAAGTTTCTCCTTCCAAGGTGTAGAACCTTGCATTTTTTGGTGTTAAACACCATCAGGTTCTCATCTACCCACTTCATGAGCCTGTTAAGATCTGCCTGACAAACAGGTCCAGGGAGGTGATAGGTGATGCTTCCCCTCTATGCAGCGTTGGTCAGGCCACAACTGGAGTACTGTGTCCAGTTTTGGGCTCCACACTTCAAGAGGGATGTCAACAACCTCGAAGGTTCAGAGGAGGGCCACTCGTACAATTGGGGTCTGCAGGCAAAGCCCTATGAGGAGAGATTAAAAGCCCTAGATCTCTTCAGCCTCTGCAAGAGAGGGTTGAGAGGTGATCTTGTGGCCACCTACTAATTCATTGGGAGGTGGCAGCCAGGAATAGGAGATGCTTTGTTTACCAGGGCACCCCTTGCAGTAACTAGCAACAATGGCCACAAACTGATGGAGAGTAGATTTAGGTTAGACATCAAGAAGAACTTTTTTATGGTAAGGGTTGCCAGGATCTCGAATGGGCTTTCAAGGGAGATGGTGCTCTCCCCTACCCTGGAGGTCTTTAAGAAGAGGCTAGATATGCACCTGGCTGGGGTCATCTGACCCCAGCACTCTTTCCTGCCCCTGACAGGGGGTCGGATCTACTGAGGTCCCTTCCAAACCAAACATCTATGAATCTATGAATGTAGAGGCTGCTGCCTGGCTGTGGTCTGCTGCCACCTTGGACCTGCAGTCTCAGGTCTGCATGCATGCCAGACCCAGACGGGGACTGCATGGCAACCTGGGTATGAGCACTGCAGCAGAGCCTCCTGCATCTCTGGGCCAGCTGCCAGTGGGCCATGGCTGCACAGTTGGCCTTCATGCAGCACTGCTGTCACGTTTTCTTGTGCCCCTGCTCTGCCATCTGGGCAGCTGTTACCCAGAAGATGTGCACATTGCGGTGGCCTGCTTTGAACTGTCAAAGTGTATCTTCCTGGCCCCATATGGTCAAGAGGTCAGCCACCTTGTCTACCCTCCAGTTAGGCCCCCAATGCTGGCCCTGGGCAGGCTCCTCTGCCTGGGTCCCACTGCTTGCCTCACTAGCAGAGATTCTGGTGTTCCTGCTTAAAAACTGCAAATTCTCTGGTAAACCCCCCCACAAATTCTCTCATTAAAATACCCAAAATCCGTATTCTTCTGTGATCAAAATGAAACACTACTATATACAGAAAGATCAGTCAGGCAATGTTTTATTGATATCTTTACAATTTTAAAGCAATCTGGGAGCCTACCAGTGCCTCTACCATCATAATAAAATGAATTCTAAATATCTATACATTTTGGTGTTTGCTTTTGGTTTTCTTATCATAGAAAAATCAGAGCTGCCCCTGCCCCCTTCACTCACCAGGGCGTGGGGGCACTGAGCAGCACTGATATACTAGTGAACTGCCCCTGCCCTTGCCCCTCACTCCTGACCCGCAGCCCCTGCTTGCCCCGACTAGCTCCCTCCTGGCAGCAGCTCCATCCCAGCACCAGTACGAGTCCAGCTGCAGCTGTCCCACCTGCTGCTTTGTGGTGCTGAGCAGTTCCAGCCCTTACTGTTCTGCTCTCTGCCCCTGTGCCCAGGCCCTAGCGATCCCCATGCTGTTCCTGAGAAGCCCTTGACTGGGGCTCAGGGACTGGGCTGGGCAAGCCCCTTCCCTTCCAAGTTGGCCTCCCCCTGCACAGGTTTCTCTAGTGGGGCAGGGGGACTCTAAACCTGGCTCTGGCAGCCTCTCCAACCCAAAGCTCTCCCCCATCCCTGACCCCCATCTCTCTCTCTCACACACACCCCTCCTGCCACTTCCACCCCTCCCCCCAGCCCATCAACCCCCCCAAGGGTTCCTGGGACCAGAACCATGCAAGGCTGGGGCCACATGCCCCAGCATTGGTGTGGACACTGGCCTGAGCTGGAGAGCAGCAGCTGCCCCTCCAGCCATGGCTCCTGGCAGCAGGTCCCATCCTGTCTTGTGACTGGGCATGCAGGATGTGAGATTTGTGGGGAAGATGTGGGATTTGTGTGGGGGTGGGGTTTGTGGGAGTGAGCTTTATGGGCAGAGTGTGGGGCTTGTGCAGGGGTTTGGGGCATGTTGGTGGCAGCCAGGGGTGATCATGGACCACCTGCAGGCACCACCGACACTGTCGGTGGCGCCTTTTTGCAGGGGGTGCACATGCACCTGCGTGCACCCCCTAGATGTCGCCTCTGGTTTGGGGAGTGGGGGGTTTTTGGGGGTGGTTTGAGGGTGTGGGACTTTTGGGTGAAGGAGGTGGAGTTTGTGGGGGAGGAGACTGTGTGTGGGTGGGGAGGACTACTTGGGAGGGATGGGTCTCCCTTGCACTCTCCCCCACACAGCACACAGTTCCCCCAAAGCAGCAGCAGCAGCAGGCTGTTGGGGTGCTCATGGCCTGCTGCTGGCAGAGTCCCTCTATCAGCGTACAGCACCACCTGAGACCCAGGGGCTACATGTGGCACATGCTGCTACATATGGCACCTGGGCAGGACCAGGCTGGCTCCTGCTGCCACCCGGGGCTGCTGGAACTGTAGGCAGGAGTCATGCGTCATTGGGCCGAGCCAGCTCTTGCCTGCAAGTGCCCTGTGCACCGTTAGACTGGGCTGGCTCCATGGGCAGAAACCAGCCTGTCCGCAAGATGTGCAGCTCCTACCTGCAGTGCTGTGAGCCTTGGGTGGCAGCAAGAGCCAGTGTGGTCTTGTTTGAAGGCGTGCGCCAGCGGGCTGGGCCAGCTCCGAGCGCCATGTGCAGCCCCTGGATCTTAGGTGGTGCCGTGCCTGCAGTGGGTCATGAGTGCCCCAATGGCCTGGCTGGCTAGGGCGGGGGGATGCTGTGCACTGTGCAGGGGGGACCTACCCCTCCTGAACAGTCCCCCCACCTACATACCCCATACACTGTCCTTCTACCCTCACATTCCTACTTACTGGAGACAGAGCCTGGGTCCAAGCCACTGCTGCCAGCCTTGCCCCGCTTCTATTCCCTACCAGATTTCCTGGTATCATATTTACAGTCCGTGCTACCTCCCGCAGTGTCTTAAACTGCTTTGAGATGCTGCAACAGGCACTCATCTGAACGCAGCCACTGTGTCCACTGAAGAAGCTGCTGTATCAAGAAGTGCTATGACACAGTAACTCAGTACTAATGGACTGTCTCTACTAGGATTACGAGGATGTAGAAGGAGCACAGTGAGATTTCATTTCAGAGACTGTACTTAACTGTGTTCTTTAGTAGAAATAACAGTGTTCTCCTAGTGGGTCTCTAGTCTTGTCAATGAGACCTCAGAAGCCTATATTTGGATGATCACTAAATAATGCTATATACATATTTCTCTTTTTTGATCTGAAGGAAATTGGCCTACAAGTCCCTTAAAATATAACTTAAAGAAATTTTGATATTTTTAAAACTTGCCCTTTTCATACCAAGCATTTCAAATAGCAAGGATCATTGATCTAAAAGTGCCTTCAGGCAATTGCATCCTTACCTCTTGGAGAATTACTAGAAAGATGATAAATGGGTGAGAAGTTTTAAAGAATCAATAACTGAGAATTATAAGTAAATGCTATAAGAAATCTTGATATATTCTATTGTTCTCTGGTATAAGTGCCTGACCTCAATACTGTTTATTACAAGTGCTTGCAAGGCTGCGTTTTGTGTTCAGTACATGCCTAAGACATCTGTTGTATCTATCCTTGACTGATGAACTGTTGATTATACACTCCTGTGGCTCCTGCCAACATAATCAATGGCTGGTTTGTTAAGAATATCAAATGCCCTGATTTAAAATAAGGTCAAAGTTGATCTGAAAGGAACCAAGCACATAAAAATGGCTAGCAATGCTCCCTAGACCTCCTCCGAACTAGACATTGGGCCACTGAGGACTACTCACTGGGTACATCCAGATAAGCGTGGTTGTGTGGTATGTGGCGACGCAAATACGTTTGCAGAGTCACATACCACACAGCCTGGTGTTCTCCGTGCTGCAAGGGCACGCTGCCTGAGTGTATGCTACGTCATTCCCCGCCCCCCCGCGTGGGGTTTTCTGATCCCTGGATATCCAGGGGTAAAAAAAAAAACATGGAAAAAAACCAGCACTCGCTCAGGCAACATACACTGTTAAAAAGCGGGGCTAGGCCATCCGGAGCTGCACTGTGGCTGCCAGCCAGGCTCTGCCTGGCAGCATTGTCATGGCTGCAGCCCCCGGGAGGCCCCGGGAGGCCCCAGGACCCCAGTTAAGGCTGCTGGGGCCAGCACAGTGGTGGCCCCAGCTTCTCCTACCACTCCCACGGTAACTTGCTGCACGCCATAGCGTGTGTGGCAAGGGCATTTCCCAGGGACAAGTAGCTATGGCACAAGGTGCGCTGCTGCTAGCTGTTCCCAGGGAACCAAATGTCCATGCACATCTGAATGTGCCCACTGAATACAATGATCCAACCAGTTATGTATCCTCCTTATAGTACTTTCATCTAGTCTGTACTTCCTTATCTTGATAAGAATGTTGTTGGAGACAGTGTCCAAAGCCTTGCTAAATTCAAGGTATATCACATCCACTGCTTTCTCTTCATCCACAGAACCTGTTGTCATAACCCAATGATTTTTAGTGCCTCGGCACATTGGAATTTTCCCGCCACATGGAGCTTTCTTTGCACGGTGGATTTCTCAGCTGCAGAGAGAAATCCCCAGTGCAAAGAGTTCCCACCACACATATGCAAATTAGTGTCCCACTATTGGTCAATTCTAAATTATTCCTACATGGTGGCTAGCAATTGGCTCGCTAGCCGTATAAAAGGTTAGAGCAGTTTCCGCCCAAGTTGGAGGACTCCACAACCACCTGGTGGAGAACTCTGAGCACGCTGTGGAGCCTAGCAAACTCCGCGTGTGTCTTGGAGGAGGACAGAGAGGCCTGATCAGCTCTTAGCCACTCCCTGTCATAGTGTAATTTGACGTATCCCCCATGCGAAGAAGCACTCGTGGAGTCGTATATCGACGACTCATCTTGGTTCGGTGCGGTTCGGAAGAGATCTCACTTGTGTTTGTCTGTCTGCAACTGCAACTCAAGCAAGTGTTTCCTCCCTGCAGTGTGACCATCGGCAGTGTAAGTAAAGCTTTCTTTATACAACCAATACGCTTCCGTGCCTAACTCTACTCCGTCGTGGAAAAACCCCACCTGACGGTCTGGGCTACTGGCCATAGCCTCAGACTGACCCTCGGTCCCGACACCTGTCACTTTATCATAGAAGGAAATCAGATTGGTCAGGCATGACTTGCTCTTGCTGGCTGTTCCTGATGATTACACTGTTCTCCTCTAGGTGCTTCACAGTGGATTCCTTGAGGACCTGCTTCACGACCGTTCCAGGTATACAGGTCAGGCTGACTAGTCTATAGTTTCCGGAATCTCCCTTCTTCTCCTTCTTAAAGAAGGGCACTATATCTGTTCTTTTCCAGTCATCCAGGACCTCACCCAACCTCCACAAATTAGCAAAAAGTATAACTAGTGGCTCTGAAACTACTCCAGCCAATTCCTTCAGAATTCTCAGGTGCATCCCATCCAGCTCTGCTGAGTGGAAAGCATCTAGCTTCTCTAAGTAATCCCTAACCTGTTCTGCTATTACTGTAGGTTGTTTGTCTCCTTCCCTCTCTCTGCTACCAACTATACTCATTAGCTGCTAGCTGCCCCTACTTGTGAAAATTGAAATAAAAAAGGCATTAAATACTTCAGCCTTCTCTGCATCTTCTGTGGTGAGATTGCATTCCCAGCTGCATCTCAAATTGTGCCTTAGACTTCCTAATTTTCTCCCTGTATGCCCATGTGATAGTCTAATATTTTTTCCTACTGCTATGACCAAATATTCACTTTTTATAGGATTTGTTTTTGAGTTTCAACTCCTTGAAGAGATAACTGTTTAGCTAAGTTGGTTTCCTATTGCATTCCCCATTCTTCCATCTCATTGGGATAGCTTGCTTTTGTGCCCTTAAGAGAGCCTCCTTAAAGTACAGGCAGCTCTCCTGGACTCCTTTTTGCCTCAGACCTGCCTCCCAAGAGATCCTGCTCACCAGGTCCCCGAGTTTGTTAAAGTTTGCTTTCCTGAAGTCCAAAGTCCTCATTCTGCTGCTCTCTTTCCTTCGTCCCCTTAGAATTTTGAATGCTACCATTTCAGGGCCACGGTAACCCAAGTTACCTTCCACCTCCACATACTCAGGCAATTCCTCCCTGTTGGAATGGATGACATCAAGCTGTCCCTCCTTGAAGCTGAGACTCTGTGTGGTTTCACTCGTTCAGGAGATGTCATGGATACCAAGGGAGAAATATGAATCATGCCCATGACTCCTGGAAATCCCTAGGGAATAGCTATATGTGCAATGAACCTGTCTAGCCAAGAGATGGCAGCCTACCCCAAGGCAGATTATGTTCCCAAAAGCCATGGAGAATGGCATAGGTCCCTAGAAACTATAAAACTGAAGTGGCAGCTGGCTTTCTAATCTGAGCATTTGCTGCTCCCATTGACTTCAGCAGCAATGGCTTTGGGAAAATGGCACCCCTAAAAGGGAGACACTGGCTGCTGAATGTTCTGTGCCACCATGATGCCAGAGGGCAACTTGCTACTGAATTCTGGGACCTGACATCAGGTAACCTGATTTCCTTTTCTCCTATACAATTACAGCCACAAAGATGTGGTGCTAGGTGGGAATATGGTTGTCTCCACCAGGATGTGATCAAGGAAAAGGACAATGTTCAGCAAATGTTCATGCTGTAATGCTAGGAACACGCCAAAGTTAACACAGATCCCACTACAATCTTCACGCTGCCTGCCCCAGAGTCCCTAACTAACATCTTATTCTTCAAATAGTATATTTAAGACCACTTTTTCCTACAGTACCCATGTGTAGGGCCATGAGGAGCTTCCCTCATTCACTTCAGAACTTACATGGCTCACCATTAGAGAATGTTATTGAGCTACCTTGTATTAAAAGACTGCGAGTGTTGTGATCAGATGCTATCATAAATGCTACGCACACATGAAGACAGCTCATGTTGGACGTGCAGTCTCGACTTTGGCATTTCCTGACCTTTCAGTTCTTAATTGTGCAACCATGATAATGTCTTAAAGACATTTTTCTGTGATGTTTCCTTGTGCATATCTATTTATTTTAAAAAGAAAGACACTCTACAATTCAGAACAATCTACACAGGCCATATGTTTTGAAGCCTTGATACAGTATGAATGACTTTTTAAATATAGAGAATGTCTCCTGCACAGCAACTATATTATTACTGTAGTGCCTACAAGTCCTAGTCATGAATGGGGATCTGACTGTGCTAAGTGTGGTGCAAGTACCAAACAAAAAGAAAGTCCCTGTGACAAAGAGCTTACAATCAAAGCATAAGACAGAAGACAACATTTGAATGCAGACAGTATCAGGAGTCCATGAAAAATACTGGCCAGTGTGATTGGGCAGTGGTCTTAGCACACTGACAACCTAACCACTGTTTAGTGTTCTGTAGGCATCATGGCAAAGGGGAGTTTTAATGATCTAGAGAATGGAGATGTAATTTGGGGGCTGTTTAGAGGAAGTTCCTTTCATGCAATGGTCAAGATGAGAGAAAGAATGAAAGCGCTCATTTGAAAAATTCAACATAGGATAGTGGGGGCAGGCAACAGGGGCTGACAGGAGGTGGGAGTCAACATCCTGATCTTGAACCAGAAGTGATGGGTAGGGTGAGGTTAGGCCATAAAAGGATTTGAGTGCAAAAAACTCACTTATGCTTAATGAGCTGAAGAAGAGGGAGCTTGCAGTGGGATTCAGAAAGAAGGTGATGCAGCCTACCTAGAATCCTGTGGCCAGGGCTCCAATGACATGAGACCACATTTGGGGGACCCATGGGCTGGATGGTAGCAGAATGCTATGGCCCATATACCTGAAAATGTCCACTGCAAAGAGCCCTTTGAAGGAGAGGCCCAGCTGGAGAAGGGGTTTTTGCTTTAGTACAGCTCTTGCCTCAATCCATACAGGTACAGTACACAGCTAAGGCAGTGCCACATGCCAAATGGGGCTTCCTTCTGCTGTTCCCTTAGCACACTTACTGGAAGAACTCAGGTAAACTACACAGTGTGATTTTCAGAGACAACTTGGTTACACCAGAACTGATCATCACTGGGCAACGCACAAGGCAACTGCATTTACTTTGGTAAATGTATTTACTTGCACACCACACACACCTTTACCCCAAAAACTAGCCATCCAGAACTGGGGTGCACATCTGCAGCAAGGAAGCTGATTTCTGTGCTGGAATGGAGGCATGCTGGTGCTATAATTGCTTCTGGCAGCTGTGCTGCTTTCTCTCCCCTTCTGGTTCACATGAAGGAAGGACAGTGTCTGCTTCTCAGGTCACTGACTCTCCTTGCAAACACTGCAGCTCAGACTTTAACCTGACACAACCACTGACAAGTTGACAGCAGCTTTTGGCTGAACTGAGCAAGCAATTTGGCAGTGGTTGTGACAAGGTTAAACTTGAGCTGTGGAGCTTGCAAGGGCAGAGTGAACAATACTGATGATGAGCAAGCTTTGCTGGCTGCTCCATTCTGCCTTCTCAGAACATGGGGCTTGTCTTATCTGGGGGTGTGTGGTCTGTGAGAAAGCACACATTTTATAACTGGGAAGGGGAATGTTGTCTCTAACTGGGAAGGGGGTTATTTTTATAACCAGAAAGAAGGGGATTTTCCATTTTCCTCATTCTTAAAATCAGCAGAATGACTTTTGCTCAAACCAAGAAGCTAGAATGGACACAAGTGGGCAACCTGAACTAGGGGTGTTACCCTAATACATCAAAGCTGTACATGGGTCATAGTTCTCATAAAGATACCAGCTAAGCTCTTTAAGGCAGAATCCCATGTTTATGGGCAATGCCCTGTAAAACAGAGACCCCATCAAACTGAGGCTCATGAGTGATTGTGCAGCGTGGATTACCAACTGAGCAGCCTGTAATAGTAATGAATTAGATCTCAGTGAGGCAGGTGTCTCATCCCATTTTACATACAGACAGCTGAATCACAAAGAGTTGAAAGCCAAAGTTTATAAATCCACAGGCCTATGTTTCAATCCCCATCCCCCTGCCCTGTGTCTGGGCTTTTAGACAGTAGGGACTGTTTTTTCTATATTTGTACAGCATTATGCTGTACAAAGGAGCTTCAATACATACTGGATCCTTTGGGCAGGAGCATCATGTCAGTATTTACTGGGAATGTATATAAGCATCGAAATATTTGTTCAGGCTTCAAAATGACAGTGGCCTGATTCTCTGAAGTGCCAGTTTTGATGAGTGCCCTGTACTTCTGGACATCAGTTCACTTTAGCTGGGCATCTGTAGTTGAGCAGCTAATAGTCAGACAGCCATGCCTGAAAATCAGGCCTGCAAGACTCACTTGAAGCTATCTGTCAGTTGGGAGAAGAGGCTTCCTGATTTCTAGCCCTGTGCTTTAGCCAGAAGACACTGCTCTCCTTCCTTAGTGGGTCTCCAGCCACCCATCTGGAATGTGAGTGTCTGGCTGCATTTTCCCCCTGAAATTTTGAGCCTGAAGTTAACCCTCCCCTCCCCCATGCCAGTTGCATACTGCTTACCTGTAATTAGTGCTTTTGATAGGGGCCCAGGTATAGGTCCTGAATACTTCATCAATGTATCTCTAGAATTCCAAAGAAGACAAAAGTCAGGACTCAGGAGGAGATTCTGAAAGGACACCCCGGGCTGCTTGTGGCTCCACAGACAGGAGAGCATCAGGACCCCAATGTCAGAGTTCAGACTCTGGACTCTGAGTGCATTACTGACAGGGGAGTGCCAGAGCCCCCAGTGGCAGACCTGCTGTTTGTTCCAGGCTCTGAGTGCTTTGGGAAACAATGAGCTGTGGTTGTTTTCCTGAAATCATGACTATTTAACCCCTGGATAACAGCAGCCCCTTGTCTTTCACCCCTTATCCATATCCTTCTCATGGATTGTAGCCAGTCATTACCTCATCCAGGGATTTGATTAGGGTTTTGATGAATCTTTGCCCCTCATTTCCATCAATCATACTTCTCCGGATCTAGGGAACAGGAAAGGAGGAATCTGAGCCTTGACACACAACACCATTCTAGGCTTTGAGAAACTGAGCCAAGTGCACACAGCATATGCCCTGACTGGGTGGCTCACAGCAAACCCTGGGTTACAGACCCTTTCAGTGCCCAGTACATCCTGGCTAAGTGCTCTAAGCATGCAGTGGGAGGTGGTGCCAAGAGGTCGGGTGCTTATGGGCTGTGTGCCCGGGGTAAGAATGTCCCTGAGGTGAAGAGAGGAAAAGAAACAATTTATAGTATGCAAAATTGTTGTCAGCACTGAGGCCTGACTTCACCTTTCTGCATGGGACTGAGGGCAGACTTCCTGTTCTGCTGGGTACTGAAAGCCAAACCCACAGGCCTGATCCCCCAATCCCTACTCAGGTCTCAGCAGACCAGTTAAGGACTGTACTTCTCTTCCATCTGTAAAGGTGCCCCACCAAGGCAGGGCAGGGCAATACTGACAGAGGTAACCTACATGAAGTGTGCCCTGCTACTGCCCCTGCTGTGATTGTCTTGGACAAAGACAGCTCCATCTCCATGGGCCCCTTCACCAATATTAAACCTCTAAGAATCAGCTTTTAAGGCTGCTTTTGCCTATGAAACATCAATTGCTGGTCTGGGTGCACCAAGGAGCCCCTTCCCTTAGGGGCATAGCTCACCTCCTCCTTGTACTCATCCTCCAGCTCAGCATCCAGAAAATCCAGTGTTACCGGTTCTCGGAAATTGATAATCTTAAAGAAGAGATGAAGGGAGGAAGAGGCTGGTGAGAATCCAAGGTTTTTGGACATAAATTACCTCAGCAGAGGTCCTGGTGGCAGGTCCAGGTCCTGGGTTCAGCCAAACCCACCCAAACTTTCCTGCAAGGAGAGCCCTGGGATTGTCCATTCATCACAGAGTAGTGTCTGCCCCTGTAAGACAGCTGAATTGGTCAGTGAGTGCCCTGGAGGCCCTGTGGGTATTGGCCTGAATGGCAGCAGCTTACAAGAGGCTTTTGCCAGTAAAAACTGTGGCTGTTTGCTTTCCCCAGCACCTCCAGTACCACGCCCCATGGGGCTGTGTAGACATTAATGTATCAGTGCTCCCCACAGTTGGGAGGGGCAAGGGGGCTTGTTCTCACCTAATTTTTAGAGAGGAGGAGACAGGAGCTGGGAGCCTTTTAACAGCTTTTTTCCTCCTGATAGTAACACAGGTCAGCTCAATGCCAGTAGCGAGTGCTGAGAGGGGAGACTCAGGTCAAGATGGAAGAAGCCAACCTTGACTGTGGTGTCAGGGCAAGTGTACCAAGCTTGCAGATCAAAGGTAAAGGCTTTGTCTGTAACTGGGGAATACTGGTTACTGAAATCCTGGAGAAACTTTTAAGCGTGAAGGCCTTCTGTGCAGTTCTGGTTCAGAAGAGCTCTGACTACATGCTGGTTCTTGAAGGGCTGACAGCAAGGGGACCAGGGCACAATCTTGTTGTTTGCTGGTCAGTGCTTCTTTCCAAGCCAGACAAAAACTGACCAATACTAACCAAGAGGATTCATGGTGCAAACTATCTATCACCCCAGTGCCCAAGTCAGCAGGGCCTCAATGCTGGGGGCTGAACTGAGAAGGTCACAATGCATCTGTTTCAAGAGCAAGCTACTTGTAGCAAAAGCTGTGTGCCTGTCATCTCCGTGATCCTGTATCCAGCTCCAGAAACAGGCCCTGAGGAAAGGAGAGTCAGGATACAGGGCAGAGGACATGCACCCACTGGGATGCTGAGTTATTTCTACAGACAAAAATGGCTTGGTTAGGAATAGTGCATGGGTGGGGAGGGGCATGGGGCAGTAACACCACACTGCCACAGAGCAGCTCTGTGAGCAAGTCAGTGGCAGAGGCATGGCCCAGGAGAGCCAGCACAAGTGGCCTGGCTATGACACTGGCACAGGGCAATCTCTTTCAGGAACCGAGTGTGGGTTGAGAGATTTTCTCCCTGATCTGGCCTCATTAGATCCTATGGAGTTTAGCCCAGAATCTGTTTGCCTGCTGCAGTGTGACAGGGCACAGGGAAGGGGTCCTGCAGGTGAAGTGATAAAGGAGAACTGGAGACTTGCAGCTCCAGCTAGGCCCTTGGGCAACCTGGGAACTCGTACACACAATTTGAGGAGAAAGGAATCAGAGGAAGCAGCTCTGGAACCAGAGCCCCTCACAACGAAGCCATGGGTCTGAGGCTCTTTTGGCAAAAGGCTTTTGCTCGGGTGACAACTTTCTGAGTTTCTGTCCAGGCACACCAAGGATTCCTGCTATCAGGCCTCCATGGCACCACACACACGCATGTGCCCATCCCATGAAATAGCCAGCTGCCCTGTAGATGGCACTAGGTTGGGCAGGAGGGCAGGTACTATATTTCTCTGAGTGTTTGTGCAGGCAGAGAAATCCAGACATGACAAAACAGACTTCTACTGGGGCAAAATCTTTTCCTTTCAGCACTATATTTATGACACCTGGCTCCAACTCAAAATATTTCCTACAGTTCAGGGGCATTCACTTCTAGACCCAGAAGCTTTGGGTCCAGATCCAGTCTTCCCCAGAGACACGATAATGCCATTTCCACCCTGCATTTTGGTCCATCTCTGAAAATGGGAGAATCCTGCAGCTTGCCAGACCCAAGCCAAACACCCTGGTGAGACCAAAGGTCCTTCCTCACTGTGTTGAGCAGGGACAGGAAGACACAACTCAAACCAAGTGGCACATGAGAGCAAAGGGCTGAACACACCTTACAGCCCCGCTGAGTAGAATGGGACAGAAATGAGTGAATAAATTCCACCATGCCGCTTGTCCATCTCTGCCACTTATCAGCTGCCTATTAATAACATTGATGAACTGAGCGAGACGTTTCTGCCAATGGAACATATTTCACCTTGATCGCTGCCATTTCTCAGAGCCTAATTCCTGGCTTGCCTCTTAATGATGAATCTCTCCGATTAGTTCCGAAGCAGGGAGCCTGTTTCCCCCGCCCCACCCTATGGTGACTGTGGCAACTCCCAGAGATAAATGATCCCACTCACGTCTTCTGGCTTAATATCCCCAGGAAGTCATATTTCATAAAGGGGTTTGGCTAATGCTTCTGCATTCCTGTCAGAAGGGGACCAGGGACACATACATCACAGCCCAGAGATGAGGCAATTAACGTTCGGCATGTGACAGACCTAGCACTGAATGCTAGCAGTGGCTTTAGGAGTGAGGAATAATTAACTGGGGAGTAAATCCATTCTAGCTTGGCTGGAGAGCATGTCTCCTGGATCAGCCATCCTGCCCAGCCTTTATCTCCATGTTTGAGTGGCAGAGCTGTGCAGATGCAATCATGAGGAGTGTGGGAATGCACAGGCAGAGGGGAAAGGCAGAGAAGTGAGGGAAAACATACTGGTACCATCCTAGCCTTTGCAGACAGGAACACCCTCATGCTCACATATGCCTGGGGGGGCACATGCACTCACTGCCATCAACAGATTGTAATCTAGCTGCCTAGCTCCTGAGTACTGTATCTAGAAGGTGGCACCAGCAAAGCACAGGAAGTCACTGCCACTCACCTGCTTGCCCAACCTCCCTGGCTAGCCAGGGCAATCTACCTGCCAGGGTGGGGCACTGGAAATCCAAATTCCTGGTTTGCTCAGATACTGACTTGCCACAGAACTACAAGTAGGTCTCTCCATGACACTGGGGCCTGCAGTGCAGTATAGTTCAGGGGCAACAGATCAGGCAACTGAGAACTGTTGTGATGCCCCCTTAAGACTGCTTCGTCCCTGCCAGGCTCTCTCCCTCCCCTGTCTCTCAAGGTCCCGCCTTGCTTTTTCTCCTACCACATCTTGATGGAAACTTAATGAAAGGGTGGCTGCCCTCAGAGAATGACAAGTCTAAGGTGTTCCCCCTTCCTCAACAATTGACCTTTCAGACTGCTTGCCTTGAGGGCTTAAATTGTGACCTCCAGCTGCCACCAGTCACACCCATGCCTCAAAGATGTCCCAAATCCAGTGGGACACTTGTCCCCAAAGCCACCGAGCCACCTCAGGCCTTTACTCCCTTGTTGGAGCTCTAGCCTTCCTGACTTCTGCCCCTGTACTCTAACTGGTCCCTTAGCAAAGGCAAAGTGTTTCAAAACTGGCTTCTGGGCTCCAGCTCATTTCACCCTTTGGTGCCTTTAGCTTAGCTCTTCTCAGGCTCTGGGCCCTCTGGCCCCAAGCTCTGCCCCTCCTCAGGCTCTGGGCCTCCCTGGCCCATGTCTGTGCCTTGAACTTGACCACCAGGAGGGCTCAAGGCAATCATGTGCCACTCAGGCACTAACAGGACCTGCAAGTTACTCATTTCTAGTCCTACCCAAAATACTGGCTGCCTACTACACTTCTTCCAGGCCCTGAATCAGGTCCCTCCAGTTGCACTCCCAAAGCTCCCTGCCAGGCAGTCACCAGTAGCGTCCATCTCATAGCAAGGACTCCTTACCCTGCTGCTACCCAGGTCTAACTCCTGCTCTAGCTCTAGTTCTGGCTTATATACTACTAAAGCCCTGCCCCTTTCTGGTCATGTGCCTCCTCTGTCAGCTGACTTGACCACAGGGCTTTCCTTAACCCCCACTCTGCTGGCTGGCTGTGCTACAAACACCCTGCTTTTAAAGGGGCCATGCCACTTTCCAGTAACAGGGCAAGGGTTCCCTGTTACACCAAGGGATCCCAGAGGAACTACACTCATGGGAAGTTGGATTTACTGTGGCTATACTTGAACTACATGAGACCCTGTGGGCAAGCTTGGATGGGGCACGGGGAGTGTCAACTGTGAGTATAAATACCTCTGATCACAATTTTATTGGGGATCCCCACTGTTTGATCAAACAGATTAGACTCCCAATCCAATGGGACTGCTGGAGAACGACTGTTGGGACTGGGATGGTCATCCCAGGCAAAGCCCTTCACTGAGTGGCTGCCCTGGCCAGGATTGCTGAGTATTTCACATATTCCCCATCCCAGCTTGTCTTCTACCATGACCCCTCTCCTGTGTCCATCCCACTAGCTATAAAAGCCGTGAGCCAGATTCTCAGCTGGTGGGAGCTGGAGTCTGTTCCATGCCTGGCTGGCAATGGTGGGAAGAAAAACCCCTGCTCCTACCTGGGGTTGCAGGTTGGGGTGCAGCAGGACATATCCATTCAAGTCGATGGCAAAGACATAGCCGTTTGCCCCTAACTGTAAGGAAACACAGAGAAGAGTTACAGCATGGAAGGAAAAACATTGCAGAGCGCAGAAGAGAGAGGCCACGGCTTCCACACAGTCACAGCCCCAGGGCAGTGCCCTCTGTGGCTGATCCAAGCCCAGCCCTCACCTCTTCTAGGCCTATTACTAATAGGTGGATAATTTTTCCCCACCACCACCAGCATCACCCCAGTCTGCTCCTCACTCTTCCAGGGCTGACCCCATCCACTTTACTTGGTAGACAAGGAAATCCAGCTCTGATTCTTATTCTGCAAGGGATTGGTACCCAGAGATCCTTCTCAGGGCCACAAAACCCCAGTCCTGGGTCTTCCCCCTGGTTGAAGGAATCTGCTTTCATCCTCACAACAGGCTTGTCAGATAACACTTTCTGTCTGGGGGAGTCAGGGTGAAATCCCAGGCTGGACTGACGAACCTGACATGGGGGTTAGGACAGCCCCATTATCCTGTCACCCGGGGAAGGATCCATCCCCATCTGACTGGTATAGCCTTCCCAACTTGCCCTGCTGAGTGCTTGAGAGTTTGGTGCACTTATGTCGAGGCACTATTGACTTTCTAACTTGTTACAATCCTGCCTCACAGTAGTGAGGGCATGTTTGCAGTTGTAGAGAATAATGAACAGTCAGAGATCGGTACGCTCTCTCTGTTTTACACACACTCTCTCTCTATCTCCCTCTAGACAAAGCTACTGGACAAAGCTACTGGGCCCCAGCTAGTGATCTGGTTTGCAGTCTTCAGGAGGCACCCTGCTTTCTAACAACAGAAGCTGCCTGAAACCATTCTTCCTAGCATCTTTCCAGCAGTCAGGATGTGGTTCAAGTGATGCAAAAAGGCACAAGGGAGCCTGGGAGAGCTTCATGCTCAGCTGTATTTGTGGCTCACATTTCCCTTCCATCAACATCAAGGGAAAGGAAAGAAATGGCTGTTTCTCCTCTCTCCCTCGTTGCCACTTGTGCCAGTTCACAGGGGATGGCCTGACAGCATGCTTTCTAAGGGACTTCTCTTAACGGGGCCGGCTTTCCCACGCACGTTGTAACGTGGCGTCAGCTTCTTGATGTCATTCAGAGCCACATCGATTCCCATCACGCCCAGGATAAGCTGGTTCTGGAAAGAGAGAAACAAAGGCAGGAAGGCATTATGGGCAGGACTGAGGTTTGAGCCCAGGGCACTCAGCCTGGGCTTAGCTTGAAATGTGAGTGTTATAGGTGCCATGCCAGTCCCCTGAGGTGTGCAAAAGAGTCCCTCATGGTCAGACACATGCCCTCCTCCCTGCCAGCCTCCTTCTCTCCTGCACACTAGTGCTCTGGATTCAGAGGCAGTTCAGTGGATCAGCCAAATGAGCCTGCTTGGCTTCCACAGATACTTTTGCTCAGATCCCAGAGCCTAAGGACCCAGCCCCCAAAGGACCATGGGAATCTATCTCCAAGGCTGAGACAGCAATAGCACCTTAGGAAAACCACAGATGTGGTTTCAAGTCTCAGAGCCAAGGGAGGGGCAGAGGACAGGCTGGATCTTAGGGGCCTGTACTCTGATAGGCCTGGGACTTCTGTGGTTCAGTGAGGGAAGCAAGACATGCTTAATTCCAAATGCTAACATATTTTCACCCCAGAAATGTAGCTTATTTCCTCTTTCTCATCATTTCTCCCTAGAAAACATTCCCTTCATCTTCCATCTCAAGGCATCTTTATTCAGAAGGGTCTCGTAGTGTTTTATGGCTTCAGCAGATTATTCAGAGTGAACATCTACCCCACAACTCTAATATGCAGCCAGCTCTGGGGTAGAACTTAGCAATTCTTACTAATGCACAGCAACACTAAGGACAGGAGCAGAAAAAGACTGTATTTAAATTGCAAGGGGAATTTTGTGTGGGCAGATTACATGTGTTGTGATGAAATATAGGCATAACAACCACAAACTTAAGGAGAATGCCACAGCCTCTTAAACAAGAGATCAGCAAAGAATGATGCTGTCTGTGACTTGGAGCCCACATATTAACAAAGAAGACAAGACAGGACACAACAGGAAGTCAAACTGACAGGGTCTCCTTAGGAAAGGGTGTTTAATGCCCTTGAAGAGATGCTGAAAATGAAACTCTTATTACAGAGACCATTAGCTGATGCCAGAATTGGTCTGTAAATCCTGCTTACTAGTTCATCAAGGCAGGTCACTTAATTAAGAGCAGAGTGCTCACTCAGGTTTTCATGGCTCACTTTGGTATTTACTTTCAAGCTGTTTATCAAAGAAGCTGCAGTGCAAAACTACCAACCCCAGCACCGTCCTTGTGCTGGGAGTTCACCCCAGAATAGTAGCTGAGCTATGCAAGCCCCACCACCTTAATTCATGCCTGGTCTCTCCTTCTTACCTGGAAGAAGCACACTGGATGGCAGCCTTCTCAACCAAGGTGACAACTGCGATAATAAAAGGCAAACAGAATGTCCTGTCTATGGATTTTCTACCCCTTTTTCTAACTGTTCTCCAGAGGATCACCTGGGCCTTGGTGGGGAAGTGCCATTTTAGCTATTATGCTACACAAGGAAGAATTGGACAAAAGCTAATGCAGCTGGCTACCTGGGGTCAGAGCTGCACCAGGACCCCAACATCCAGACCCAGCCTTTGATTTGTGCTCATTATAGAGGTGGTCTGAGACATGAAGGCTGGATCCATGTATGAACTTCCCCAAGCCCTGGAGAGGGACATAGGGGGGAATGTATGATGAGCAGACCCAGAGTTGCTATTTCCTCCATTGCAGAGACAGAAGCCAGCTAGATTTTGGATCCAGACCTGATTTCCTCAAGCTGGGTTCCACCTTTTGGTTCCAGGCACATTTCCAACTAGAACATACTCAATTCTTCCTCTACCCTTGCTAGAAGTGCTGCTTTCCTGCGCTTCCTTTCACAACACCCTGATGCCTGCATCTGCTATCTTCTTTGGTACAGTACCATCACAGCAGCTACCAAACTGTCAGATGATCTGCAAGGCAAGAGCCTGGCTTCCTGACACATACACTGCTGGTTGCTTGCCCCTCTGAGAAGCAACTCACTGGTTCCTTAGAACTGCACCCCCACCCCAAATGCAGCATCAGACCTCCACAGCAGTGATCCATCCAGATATGGTGGGTGAGAAAAGAATGAGACAGCACAGAGGAAGGACCTGCAACACACACTTAAGTATGCTCTGGCCATTCCCAGCAAGTGGGGGAATGGAATTAAGCATCACTGGGGTCTGTCAGTCAACGTTGACTTACTCCTCTACTCACACTTCTGTGTTCCAACTGAGTGGTCCCTTGGCCTCTGCCTGAATTTACTCCCGCAGGTCCCTTTTAGAGTCCTATGTCTCCCTTGCAGCCCTGTGAAATGTTGTCCCAGTTCTAGTTATATTGTGGCAAATTTCCAGAAACCAAGGGCTTTACACTTCTCATTGCATCCTGTAACATGGCATCAGGGCAGGAGTTGGGTCCTCTTGTTCTGAATGGGGGTTTCTTTGCTTCATACCCCCTCAACTTGGAGGGGGCAAGGCTGGAGATGGCTGGCCCCTGCATGTGTGCTGAGGGCAAGCAGGCAGGGTCCCATGTACTGGGAGAGGAAGGCTCCATTTTCCCTCCCTCCCTTTTCTTGTGTCACCATGGCCCTTCTTCCAGTGGTTGTTCTTGCCCAGCCCACATTCTGCCCTTGGCTGTGTGTGGTGACATGGCATTGCTGGGAATAGCTCAAGTATTATCTAAGTGAGCAAGGACCTGTGGATCAGTGATGCATGCCTCAGAGCTTGGTTACAAACTACAGCTGGGATTCCAGCTTGCAGACAAACCAGGATGTCCCAAGCC
This sequence comes from Alligator mississippiensis, assembly GCF_030867095.1. Lineage (NCBI taxonomy): Eukaryota > Metazoa > Chordata > Crocodylia > Alligatoridae > Alligator > Alligator mississippiensis. The sequence continues at coordinate 43,961,930 of NC_081835.1, forward strand.
ACTCTTGCACAGATAGCTCCATCAGGTGCTGGCACATTGGCAAAGCAACATCTATTGCACAGCTTTCATTCTGTGATCCAGTACTGATCAGGGAAACAGCAGGTGCAGACAAGGAAGTCCGGAAGGAAGGGGGAAGGTAAATACGGGTTTAGCAATCTCCAACATCTGCTCTTCTCATCTGCTCCAAAATCCTCATCTGCAAACAGGCCCCGAAGAGGATTATGAGCTACTGCATCCTTCTCTACACCCTTCCCTCCCACAGGCCCCACAGCTCCTCACTGTAGAGGGCTTTAAGCTTTCCCCCTCTACATCCATTCCTCCACAGCAGCTTTCCTTTACATGCATTTGGGTTCTCTACCCACTGGGGTGAACACGATGTCTTCTAGCTTCCCCAGCACACCATCTTCAGGTGGTTTGGAAGGGCAGAGCCAGCCAGACTCCATTTACTAGCTCACATTTTTATCGCTGTTTTTCTTCTTCAGTGCCCCAGGGATTAAAAATTAAGCAAGTAGCAAGTTCTATGCCTGTGCCACACAGAGGCTCCTTTGCTTTAAGGGCTCTTTTAAATTTTGTCTGGAAGCCAACCCCCGCTCCCTACAGACCTTCACAAGAGAAAACACCACGATAACAGTAACAAGAACTCAACCCATAGGGACAAGGAGTTGGGGAGATGGGGGAGTGGGGAACAAATACTACCTCCTACTTGGAGCTACTTTGCAGCCACATGTGAAGATCAATCTTTATTTCACCTTCAGGCAGGCTGCCTGGCCACAACACTATAACCAGAGATGTTTTGGTACAGGGTAATAACCATCACACTGCACCAATATTCTCCAGCTTCTGGTACAAGGCACCACTGCCTCAGCTGTACTGGTTAGCATCATCAGGCACCCCTGCATATGCTCTCCCAGAACTCACCAAGCAGTGAGTAGATAGAGAAATCAAAGGAATCCCTCCACACATGACAATGCTATCCACTTACCCAGCTACTTTGATCTAAAGATCACAAAGTGTTTTATCAACAGTAATTAATTAAGCCTCTTACACTTCCCTTTCACAAGGTAAGAATACAAAGGGATCTTGCTATAAGCAGAGGATCCCCTCCAGGGAGGAATACAGCAGCTGTTCAGCAGAGTACCATTTCTAATTGGAACTGGTAAATTAGTGAAGCTGAATGGGAATCTGGCCAGAAGAACAAGGCAAACAGCATTCCATTTCCACAGAGTATGGTGGCATTTCTAAAGGGTTAAGACGTGGGTTTTACATCTCAGCCAAAAGGGGGCATATTAGACAGCAAATTCCAGCATGGAAAATGGGGATCTGCCATCCTGCTACTGACCCAGAAGTTAGCTCTCAGGTCTGCTTAGCTTAGGAGAAAGGGTGGGAGTTTCAATTACAAAAGATCAATGTTAAAACCTCCCCCAGAAAGACCCATTTCTGCCCACCTACTGACAGAGACCAGCAGGGGTCATAAAACTGACAGAGAACAAATAAAGATTGAATCCACCACATGAAGCACTGAAGCAATCACCTGTGAAAAGATAGCTTCTGTGAAAGCACAGCTGGGGAAAGGTTCCTTTTCCTTAGAAAACCACCCTGAGAAAGCAGTGCAAAAACCCAATCTCTCCCAGGCACAATCAGTTGAGCTGCATGACTGCCCAGGCTGCTATAGCACTGTATGTGGGTTAGGACCCCAGGAGAAAGTAAAGCAATGACCCCATTCTGCAGAGGGTAAGCTGAGGCACAAGAGAGGGGAAGTGATCTACTCCACAAAGCAAAGCCAGGATGTAAATCCAGTTCTTATAAGCAACAGGCCAACCAAGCCCCCTAATCTCAAGGCCACACTTCTACCATAGAGGAGCAGAGCAAACACAAGGGAACAAGCTCTTATTCACATTCCAGTGCATGTAGCACACAACATCTAGTCTTGACAGGTGACAAAGCTACTGGAGAAGTAATCTAGAACAGTGGTTTTCAAACTGGGATATGCAATCTAAAGTTGTGTTGTACACACTGAGCCTGGGGCTCTCTGCTCCTATCAGGAGTGTAATGGCCTCAGTGGAGTTCCTCCTGATTTACAAAGGTGTAAGGTAGTGTAGAATCAGGCCCTTGAAATGGGATGGAAGATGATGATGTTTTGTACCTTTCTGTTGCTGCTGCTGTCCTCCGTAAGGTTGAACACTGGCAGGGTGCCAGTCACCACCAAACCCAGCCCCTGGACAGAGACCAGAACAAAAGAAAATTAGAGCTTCAAGCTCTCAGACATGCTGATCTCTCTCAGACACTCTACTGCCCTTCTCATTTGTATTCCTGGACTAAGCTGGATGTTTATATTGTAATGGGGCTGGGGCCAGCAGAATGGGGTTGGAGAGTCACAATATTGAGGTCTTAGGGCCTACTGGGCAGCTTCAGCCCTACCACTGTAGCTTAGCTCAGGATGACTTCCCTAGCCACATCTCACCCTGGAGCTTTGAGGCTGGATCTCAGGGGTAATCTCTTCCCAATACCAACCCAGTGGCCATCAACTTCTTTGACATTTCTGCAGCCTGCCTGGATGGGTTATGGGGACGTTAAGGCCTGACAGCAGGTACACAGGCTCCCACAACCCTCCCAAAGGGATAGTCCATCTTCCTGACTGTGGTTGTTGAAAGGATTATTAAACTCACTACTTTCCTCCTTACTGAAAATTAAATTGAATGTACATTAAGTAATTACAAAGCAAGCAGTATTGCTCTGCAAGCAAGTTTCACCAGCAGGGGCACTGTGGGAGAGACAGGCATCTTGGGATAGTGCTTAGCTCAGTTCTCCTTACCAGAGCATCCTGATAAACATTGGTCCATTGAACCTGCTTGGCCTTGTTTCCTGCCAGGACCATGGGTCTCCCCAGCACATCCAGATACTCCTGCAGGACAAATAAGGAGAGACCAACTATGAGATGAAGGAATTCACAACTGCCAGATAGCTGGGCGCACAGCTTGGGGAAGGAACAGGCACCCTCACATGGGGTCAGCGCTCCCTGGGAGAGGAGGCTCCTGTGTTTTACAACCCCATCTGCATAGCATTTTCTCATTCAGGGGAAAAGCCTGGGGCCCAGGCTCAGCAAAGAACACCTAACCTACTGCAGTGATCCTGCACCACCACCGCACCTGCTCTGGACAGGAGTGGAGAGAGATGTGGGGCTTTGTGCTCTAAGTTTCTTAGTCATGCCACCACTCATCATTTGTCTCAGGCTATGGGCTCTGCTCCAGTCAGAGACCACTGCTGCCTGACATGCTTGCAGCTGCCCTTTGTCCTGGCAGCCCTCGTTCACATTTGCTCCCAGTGTTCCCTCCGCGACCCTTTGCTCTTCTTGTTGAAAATGGCTGACAGCAGTAAAGGAGAGTCAGGAACCTGGGGCAGTAGGGACAGCAGTTTCTCCTGAATCCTAGTGCACATTCCCTTTCCCAACAAATGGCTCTTGTGCTACATCCCATGTTTGGACCCTCATAGATTGAGAGCTGCACTGAGCAAACAGCAGCCAGTGATCCTGGGGAGCCCTACTGAGGCAGCCCAGCCACACAAATCTTTCAAGAGGAAGTAGCGGTATAGCACACCATGCCCTAGGGCTAGGCCCTCTCATCCAGGGCGACATTCACTCATGAAATTTGACAAATGTGATGTCTGTGACAGCCTTCTCCTCCCACGCCACTTCACAGATGGGAAAACTGAAGTGCAGAGAAGGAGGGGCTTGCTCAAGGTGTCACAGAAAGTCAAGGGCAGAGTCAGAGATAGGGCCCAGGTGCTTGGGACCTCTGCATGGCAAGATGCCAAGACAACCTACAAACTCTATTGTGCAGGGACAGACTCTGAAAAATGTCAGCTACTGTGTGAGTGAAAAGGGGGAGTCAGGCAACCTCCACTGTCTAAGTAAGGTGATTCTGTGGCTCTGTTACAGTAGTATCTGGAAATCTCACACTCTTCAAGTATTTGGAGCAATGCTATTATCTCCATTTTATGGGAGGGGAACTGAGGCACAGAGAGACCAAGTGCCTTGCCTAAGGTTACCCATGGAGCCTGTGGCACAGCAAGGCTTGAATCCAGGTCTCCAGCCTGAACCTGATCCCATGGACTAGTCTTTCACTGGAAGCTCTGCCTATAACATTATGCACACACACACATGCACGCATATGTGCACAGGGACAGTATTTCAAAGGGGCAAAGGCTGCCTACCCATGATATAAATGAAGTAACTTTCTGATACAGATCTCAAAAAGCAAAGCAATGCCAAGTTACAAGGCACCTATTAACCCTCCCTAATGCCCAGGCAGTGCCTCTGTATGGGCACTCAAAGCTCCGTCATCACTGGAAGATTTTCCTTCTGCCCCCACTGAGTGAGCTGTGCATCCCATCCAGTGCCCCTCTCCCTCCTGGTAAGACACAAACTGTTTGCAACAGTCTTAGCAATATCATCAGAACATTCACTGCTGATGTACATGCCAGGTCAAGGGCAGGTTAGTACCAGGGAGGTTTGCAGCCCCACACAAAACACCGGGAGGGTGCTGGGACTCCAGAGGGTGAGCGCTCAGCACTCTTGGATAACCAGACCTTCTTGAAGCATCTCACGTCAGGCCTCCCAAAGCACTCACCTTCTTTGGAAAACCTAGATCTAAGCATGGAAGCAGGCCTCTGGTCCTCTGGTTTCCCAGCTAGGCACCTTTGTGTCACACACAGCATTTAGCTTGAGAAAGATTCTAGCATGTTGAAGAGTACCAGGAGGGGGAGGGAACTGAAGTGTTCGCTGGGAGTAAGATACGGAACCTGATACTCTCTACTCCTGCACCCACACTGCTTCATTCTCCTTAGGTGACAGGGAGGGAGCTGGGGACCCAATGATGACTGTGGCTCAGCATTCTCAGGCAAGTTTGGTCACCTGTTGTCTTTTGTAACAGCATTAAGGGACAGTGTGTGCCAATCAGCCCTCAGTGTTGGCATGAAGGAAACACTGCCTCTTCCTGAGTCAATTAACCCTCCTCACAGATTGCCATGGAGAGAGCAGCAGATAAAAGCCTCAGCCCTGAAGCACCAGGGAGAGAGAAACAAATTATTTTTAGATGACTTAGTATGGGGGAGAGAGAGAGAAACCAGGAAGTAGAAGAGAGAGCTCCAGTGAGAAAGAGATTAGATATGAGAAGAGCATCAAACCCAGAAGATGGAGTCCAGACTGCCTCTATACTAGCCTTCTTCCCACTGGGCCCAACCCTGGGGGAGGGCTAGTGTACACAGGGCCTCTATAGCTGAAATACCTACAATAGCCCCACTACAGCAGTGTCTCAGCACTTCACATTCTTCCTCACACCACTCCAATTGCTATTACCTAATTTTATTTCCAAGAAGCTAAGCCCCGGATCCTTAAAGATATTTAGACACCTAACCAACAAGGTACCTAAGTATTTTTAAGGAGATGGGTCAGAGAGACTGAGTTGACTAAGGCCAAACAAGAAATGTCTGGTGGACCAGGAATTCCCATGGACATCCTAGCCCCAATGCCAATTTTCCTTTCTAACCAGTTGAAGCACATGCCAGGTAGACCAGTTGAGGACACATCTGTCATGCCAACTGGCAGGAGAGCCACATGGGGGCACAGCTGGTTGGGAACCCTGATGGCTGTATTTAAATTGACCTTCACAATTTAATTTCAAAATCAAATGACTCCCCTTGTCCTCATCGACTCCATGTAAGCACACTGACCTAAGTTACAAACAACAGCTTTGGGAAAGGACCTGGGGTTTATTCTAAACTCTGCTGTAGCAGAAAGCCCCCTTTTCCTCTAATGTAGCAGAAAGCCCCCTTTTCCTCTTGCCTGCATTTGCTCTCCCCTCTTTGGATATGTTTCTCTTTTTCTACCTTTTCTTCCTTCCTCTCTCTTTCACTTTAAGATAAGGAATTGTATTTTAAAATTTGTATGTGTGCATTTTGTATCTCCCCTTGTAGTTTGGTATTTTTATCTATTTGTGTGCCATGGCATTTGTAGCTTATATTTTATACTCCTCACCTTTCAACTTTCAACTAAATGTGTTTTAGTAAGTTATTCATTGTAACATTGTTAACAAAGGCAGGAATCAAACTGCCCTTCACAGTATCAGGCTGGCCCCTGAAAGAGCCAGTGAATCAGTGATTGAATGTGTAACATGATTGAATGTGTAACATGGAAGCAGGCAGCAATTAACACCTGGAAGCTGCAGATCAACCAACGGAAGAACTCAATAGAAGACAATGTAACAACCAGGAAATCTCTATACCTCACTGATCAAGGGCTAGAAGCCCTGGCCTGACTTAATCAACACCAGAGACCAACTTTTGGGCTGAATATCTCCAGATCAACCACTCCCAGAGCCCTATTCTAAATTCATCAACGGACTCCTAAACCTGCACGTACATGCGGACGACCCCTGGGGCTGACAGATGCTGTCCAGTAGCCACCGAGGGGGGGGGAAGTCCCATGAGGGTCAATGACCCCTGGATTGGGCAAACCACAAAACTGGGGAGTCACCAAAGTCTGCCAAGGACAGATAAAAGGCAGTGAAAAGTGACCCTCAGTGGCGCCCTCTTGATCTCCAACTCGACCAGACCTGTCTAGCCAGAAGGACCAGCCGGCGACCCCCTTCTGGAAGATAACACCACACTGAAAGAAGCCTCAACGACAGACTCCAGCGCTTGTAGGATAGGTATACCTGACTCTGTAGCCTGCTACTGTGCGTGTGTGCATGTGTGTGTGTGTGTGTGGGGACCAGCCCCAAGGTTTATGATTACAGTGTTTCAATCCGCCTAATAAACTAGAATTTTAAGGATCCCGAGTTGGACATTTGTAGCCAACACTGCCATAGCTAGGCCTGCATGACCTCAGGGGGCCCACATCATCTCTGTTTCCTCATGGACATAGTGGCCACATCTACACAAGACCCTGACTGCATAGTTGTTACTGTGAAGTCATTTAGTACTTGCATACACAAGTACTAAATAACCGTGCAGTAACTGGAGTTACTGCGTAGTAGTGTCACCGAACAGGTTTTTGGTGATGCTGACTGCACAGTAGCTCATTACTACTGCACAGTAGCATCGCATCGCACTTCATCCCACATGATGCTACTGAGCAGTCATGGGCAACTAGAGCCTCCTGACTCTGGGGGGACACCTACAGGTGCCAGCATTGGCGGTGGAGCTGGCGAGGTCCCGCAGGCACTGCCAGCAGTGGCGGGAGCGGAGCTGGTGAGCTCCTGCAGGCACTGCCATTGGTGTTGGCAGCGGGGCCAGAGCTGGTGAGCTCCCACAGGCACTGCTGTTGGCAGTGGCAGCAGCCCTGTCAGGGGGGGCATATGTCCCCCCAGTGACCCCCCTATGCATTGCCTATGTCAGCAGTAGTAATAAGCTACTCCAGTCAGCGTCTCGTGTAGACACAGCCACTGGGTACAAGACAATTTTTTGTTCTAGGGTGGCTGCAAGCGTGAATCCATTCATGCCCGGAAGGCACCTAGACAATACAAAGTGGAAGTGGAAACAGAAGATCAGAAGGGCAGAGCTGATCTCTTCAAAGGAATAGAGAAGGAATGAGGAAGGGGGATTAAAGGACAATGAAGAGGAAAGCAAAAACACTGTGGGCATGTCTACACGAGACACTACTGCACAGTTGTTACTATGCATTTATTTAGTACTTGTATTAGCAAATACTGTACTAAATAAATGTGCAGTAACTGGAGCTACTGCACAGTAACACCAGTGAACATGAAGCTACTAAATAGTAGCCTAATAATACTGCCGTAGTGTATTAGCACTGTCTGTGCAGTGATGCACTACTGTGCAGTATTATTAAGCTGCTGCATAGTCAGCGTCTTGTGTAGATGTGCCCTGTTACTAGTAGTGAAAGGATACAAAGCATGCGGAAAATTTTAGCACTTCAAAGTGCTGCCAACAAAGGACTGCTCTTTGCATGGCATTGAGCCTCAGCAGGGGTAGGGTAGTTCACCCTCTGCTCTGGGCATGCCGTGTTAAGGGGGGTTTTCCAAGACATAGTTATTCTTCCTCCAACATTTCAGTCCGACTGGAAAAAAGCCACTTGAGGCAGAATATTCTGAGAGTCTCTGGGGGATTAGTCCAAACAAAATGGAGAGGCCCAGGCAACAGGGGCAGGAAGTATCCAGAGGGCTGCACCCTTGCTCTCTCCATGCCCTGATCTGCCACCACTTTAGGTTTATCATCATGCAAAGACTTGGCATCAAAAGGCTTCATCTTTGTCCTTGGAGGAAATGTCAGGGTGTGACACCACATGGCTACATGCCCCTGATCAAAGTGATGCCCTGGAGTCACACAGTTGAGCCTGCCACTTATGCTTTCCTCACTACAGATCCATCCATGTGTGGGACTCCCTCATTTTCTCCATGCCAGGCTGAGGGATATGGGTCAACCCCATGAACAGTGATGCTGCCTCAGGGGATTTATGGGTCCCTCCTGTCGTGGCCATGGGACAAAACTGCCAGCCCTGGGAAGCTTTGTGCCACACTCAGTGTTTGTCTATGGCCAACATTTTACTGATGCCATGATGGCTGCTAGTAGCTCCGGGCAACAGAACAAGTGAAGGGAAGAGGAGCCACCTCTCCCAGGGTAACCCTTCTGAGTCTTCTGTTTCACTGACAACGTTTAACTGGGTTTGGAAGAAAACCTGCAAAATGAACATGACTGGACTTCTCCAACAAACTGCATGGTAGGTGACAAGTCTGGGTAGGCTTTGCTATACCAAATGAGCTGTGTCTAGAAGCACTACTGTGAAACCTGCACTTGGTCTAAATGCAACAACTACTGGAAACAAGGGATTGTAGCTGCTTTACAGTGGCCTTCAGCTTGTAGCAATAAACATGGTCAAGACAGGAAAGCCAGGAGCATCTCTGGATATGTGCTCAGAGCTGCTCTGTGTCAGTCACATTATTTTATTTTTGGGGGCTGTCACATGCAGACTGAGGGTGAGTTAGTAGCAGATATTACTAGAGACACAGTAGTATCCCTATGCATGGCACGGAGGTGGTGCAGACACTCCCTGAGATGTATCATTTCCTCCCCTTATCCAGCACCACCACTGACCAAGATCCCGGGATCTTCCTCATTAGGGGTGGCCTGCCCTGGAGATGGACCCAAGCAAATGAAATACTGGCAAAACATGTCAGAGTGATTTTGGAGGAGTCTCTGCTTTGTGACAAGCTAAGAAGGGATCTGGATGGACAAGAGTGACACAGGTCTTTAGGTATGGGTCTGAGCTGGCAGATCAGCAATGAGATACAAACCTTGGAACCACTTGGCTAAAGGGCAGGTACCACTATGGCCTAAGCTAAAAGTCCCACTTCCTGAGGCAGACTGTAGTGGTCTTGTCAACCACCAAAGGGGACACAGCACCACAGGGAGTGGGTGCATGTTATGTTCACATTATATGATGCGATGTGCTGACCTAATGAGCAAGGTTAGAACAGTAGAGCAAGCTGGAGAACAGCCAAAATAATGGCACCAGGCTCTCAGTAGCTTAGATAAAACATAGCAATTCAGCAGTGTGCCTGAACAAGGACTGCAGGATGAGACCTTTGGTTTTATCAGGCAAATAATAGATTGGAGTGTGTCCAGGTGAACATGTAGAACATTTAGCCTTTTGAACAGGGTTAGTAGCAGATGCCAATGAGCTCAGTAATGTAACATCTGTCACTGTAACACAGCTGCCTCACTTTACTACTCTCATTTTCAGCAATGTATTTTACCCTGTACCAGACTCCAGGAACCCAGGATACAAATGGCAACATTATCCCCTTAGAAGCTCTTCTCTCAGATCCATTATGCAGATGGCGTTTGACTGCTTGACTTTTCAGAAGAAAAGTGACAGGCTCCCTGGTCCCTTTTCGGAGACTGGAATGTTGAGGAAGCTCAGGGTCACGTCTGTGGCTGGCTTTGTGTTATTGTGCCTTTGATCTTGTTTTTCACTTTAATCAAAGGGGATGCAATTGCTGCTGCTGATGCACTGTGCTACTCAGAGGCAGATTTGCTCCATGCTGATAATGAATGGATGAAGATGGAACTAGGACTCTGCGAAGCAAGTATATTATAGCTGCCTGATTTCCCCCCTTGTTGCATTGCTGCTGAAGTTCTTTTAATTTGCCTTCTGGTGTTCAAGCTTTCTCTCCAGCACTGTTATGGCTAGACATGCCCTGGATTTTAAATGGGAAGAGAGGTTCTTGTGTAATCACCTGATAAAGAGCTGGCAACAAACCGAGAAACATTTTTAATCACTTGCGCTTTTGCCATTAAGCCCAGAGATCAATGGGGCTATGCCGATTTACACCAACTGAGGATTTGGCTCAGAGTTTTGAAAATGACTGTGTGACTTGCTGTGTTGCTGGGACAGTTCCCACATGTTGGACTGCAAGAGGCTGGCAAAGGAGCAGGGAGCAGTAGTGTAACGCGCAGTGTGCACTAGTTCCTGTGGCACCAGCCCTACGAGCCCAGTTCAAGGGGATGCATGAATGGCATCCAGCCCAATCACTGCAGCTGGCCCAGCCCTTGCTGCTGCCCAGTGAACAGCCCATGACTGTTATGCTTTTGGCAGAGAGATTCCTTCTAATGAACTGCAGGGCTCAGCCACAAATGTGGTCCCTGGGAGGATTCACTAAGGTTAGCACCCAAACTGGGTGGAGAGGAGGCAGGGCCATAATGGCATAAGCCATTTTTGTACTAGCTGGCAGAGGGCAGACTCCCTGAAGCTGCTGAAGTAGATGCCTGGCTCTGCATGTTCTGGAGCTCTAGAGGCAGTTGTGTGCAACTTGCAAAACAAGGTACACGAGGGCCCAGTTTTTGCCTGTGGTCCTGTGCACTGGGACCCATCTGGTCTGTCAGACACAGCTCCTTGGACAACACTGCATAGCACAGTGGGAGCTCAACAAGATGGTCTTCTAGCAACCCCTTGGAATCATCCTCTTCCTGCTTATGGCAGCCATTGCAGGGGTGCCCTGTCTATCACCAGTCCCCACACAGAGCTCCTGGTGAGATGCAGCAGCTGCTCCCTACTGGATGAAGCCTTCATTAGCGCAGGCTCCTGCTGTATGTGTAATTAGCTCCAGTGTCCCACAGTTCCACATGCTGGGTGTTTCTTTCCAGAGGTCTTTTTATCTTTAAACAAAGCAGTAGTGGGTTGGGGGAGGGGAGTGATGGCTGCTGGGTGAGTCTGCCTGTTCTGAGACAGCAGCACACTCCCTTGGAAGATTCAGGAGGCCCTGAATGTGAACCTTTTTTCAGCTAGTGCTTCAGCTCAGCACACTAGATGCAGTGGCTCTCAGAAAGGGCAACATTTGGGTAGGTTACTTGGTGCCAGGTTGCCCTGCCCCACACAAGCTGCTTGCAATAATGGAATTCAGTGGTGCAGGCCTTGAGTGAGCCTTGAGGCAGTCCATAATGTATCTGTGAGATCTCCCATGGTTTTGCCTGTCCAAGGTCAACTCACAGGAGAGACACTTCTTTGGTAAGTAGCTGCCTGACCTACTCAACATGTAGCTAGGCTGTCACAGCCAGGCCATGAATGTGTTCTCTGTCCACTGGAGAATGTCTGTGCTTGGGATGTGGTCTGGCCATTGCACTTTCACGGAAGTGACTTGTTTTGTACAACTCACATGCTATCCACACATGCACACGCAGGGCACAGATGGTCCACTGAACACATAGACACATACTCAAACACATGCATGGAGACAGCATACCATATACCATAAAAATGTGCAAGCACAGCAAGGAGTACAGAAGACAGTGGAGAGATGGGGCTCAGTGTTTGAATTTTCATCTACACATGCTCAAATAGGCTCTACCCTAGCCAGGCACCTATATATTATATACTCTAGTGGTTTTATCCCATGGCTTTAAAGTGCAGTCCCCCCTGATTTACACTGGCACTAAGTAAGTTCAGGATCAGACCCTGTCCCAGAGGTGTCCTGGTTTTCATTTACACTTACAGGAATAAACATCTGCTCTCCCTCCTGCTCTGGTTTAAACATACTCACCAAAGCTAAACACAAGCTAAACTTAAGCAGTGCTGGAAAGGAAATTCCCCAAAGAGAGGGAACTGGCTGGCAAGAGGATGTTTATGGACATGAATGTTTCATCAGCCTGGTTTGAACACTTGGTGGGGCTCTGGATCTGGTGAATCAATTTTAGACAGCAGAGGAGAGAGAAAGAGAGAGAGAGAGAGAGAGAAGGCAGTTCTAGTCGTTAATAAATAAGTGATGATTATTATTAATAATAAGTTGCTTGGAGCTGGTCCCCAGTTGCAGGCTGTATTAACTAAGGGGGTGGATAGTTTGACAAATATCAAAACCAACTGGTAATTACTCCAAACAGGAAACAAAAATGGGTTCTGTCAAGTTGAAAACAACAATCTACTCTCAACGTACTCCCTGTTGGGACTGCACTAACCCAGCTAGGGAGGTACAATCACCTTCCATACAGATCCACAGTGTCACATGAAAATACAGGATCCAGACCCTTGGCGGGGTGATTTTATAAGCAGTATGTCTGTCTGTCTAAGCTGGGCTATTCTCAGCACAAGTAAAACCAAGTGTTCAGATCTTACATGCCCTGATATAGATTGGGAGCACACCAAGTTACACCAGGGAAATCCACGGAGTTACCACATGGCTTGCCAGACTTGATCAGAGCCAATGTCCATCTAGAAACATCCTACTGCTAACAGCAGCAGATGCTACAGAAGATGGCACAGCAGTCCTGCAGTAGGTGCTGTGGATTAATCTATTCTCATTGTATGTCTCAACCCAGTCTCCCTAATACAGAGGTGTTCAACCTTTTTAGACTTAAGGCACCCTTCAGTAGACTTGAGGCACCCCTTAGAAAGTGTCAATTCTTAGCTTTCACTCATTTTTACTACAGAAAAATAATAGACCAATTCTTCTATTCTGCAAAGAATTCAGAAAGACCACAGCAGGTCAGAATGCTTTGAATACCATGGATTCCTATTTGAAATAGTTTCATAGTTTCATAGTAGCTAGGGTCAGGAGGGACCTGAACAGATCATCTAGCCTGACCCCCTGCCACAGGCAGGAGTGAATGCTGGGTTCACAAGACCCCAGACAGGTGATCATCCAACCTCCTCTTGAATTTGCCCAAGGTAGGGGCGAGGACTACTTCCCTGGGAAGTTGGTTCCAGATTTTGGCCACCCTAACTGTAAAATATTGCCTTCTGATTTCTAATCTAAACCTATTCTACATCAGCTTATTACCATTATTCCTTGTCACCCCAGGTGGTGCTGGGTTTATCTTATAAATCATGTTTGCACATTTAACAGTGCTCACATTGCATGGCACCTTGCAGCACCTTTGAGTCTCAATATCTCTGTTAATATTGTCATTAATTTTAAACCTCATTATTCGTATAAATGTCCAATTCTTTTCCAAATTCTGCTAAGCCCCTGGCTACCATCTACTATTGGTAGATTACAGCTCAAAACCTGTGTTACAGGATCACTGAGGTTGCAGTCAAGCCTTCAAAACTTAGCTTCTTTCCTCCAGGTGGGCATGTAGATTAACTTGCAGTTCTTAATCACACAATCACATACTATTTTTCCCCACTGGACTCTGGGGACGATGTAAATTGTGCAGTGAAGGACACTGTTGCCTGTAGGAACTGAGCTTCATTTGTTGCAGAAACAGAAAAATGTAGTCCCTACTTCTCAGTTCTGGTGCTCAGAGGTACTGTGGCCCACAGAAGCTAGGAGGAGTAATTGCAGAGAAAGTGTTCCTCAGGCACAGCACCTCTGGGCTAGAACATGCTCAGTGCCAGTGGAATCTTCAGAGATTTTATTTTGCAAACTAACAAGTCTCTGGAGTTGATGCAAAACAAGATTTTTGAAGGCCTGGAACACTTGTACCAAGTTCCTCTCTCATTTGGACCCTTTCTACAGGGAATAATCCCAACCTCTACCATCTGTCTTGACTGGAGAAGACTTCCATGCTCTTGATCTTCTTGGTTCAGTTAGAGCAGTGGGAGATCAGGGCAAGGCTCCCAAGCGTATTCTAAGTTGCCAAGCCCCATACAGCCTCTCCCTGAGAAATTATGCCCATCACATTTCCAAACTTCTCATGCCTAGAAACTCCTGCACCTTCTAGTTCCCAAAAGTCCCTTTCCTTTTATGTCTGAGCCATGTTAGGAGGGTAGTATCCACACTAATAGGGCCAATATCCAGATTATCCTGGAGGGGAAAGTAATGAGCACATGCAGAAAAGTTTGCTGGGGTGCAGAAAGATCCCAGCATCTCCATCAGAAAATAAGCAGGAAAACTCAGACTTCCTGCTGACAGGATGGGCACTGTCACGGCGTGAGATCCCCAGGGGTGGCTGTGATGGCCTTGGTAGCTCTGTGACCGTGCAAGCTCTGCCCCGAGGGCACCCTCATATCACGTCTCAGGCCTTATGGGCCAATTGCATGGCTCCAACCATCCCTTTACCACGCACCATGCCTCTCGGGTGTTACATTGCTCTTATGCTCTGTTGGGGCCTTGCCCTACTCGGACTCTGCCACTTTGATATAGCTAAGCCTTCCAGCCTAGACCCATTGTGTTGGGCCTGGCTTTGAGGCACTAGCCCACAAACTCCTCTTATTACTGGGCCCATGAGGGACTGGTGCCTCCTGAACCTGGGGGGGCACCTGCAGGAGCCGCCAATGGCGGCGGCCCTGTCAGGGGGGGCACCAGCCCTACCAACAGCATCAGTGTCAGCTGTCAGGGGGGCCACCGGCCCCATCGGGGGGGCACGTGCACTTCTGTGCCCCCCTACCAGTTGCCTATGACTGGGCCCCTGGCCGTTGCAGCTCGTGCCCCTCTGGTGTTGGGCTCTCTGGCCCCTTGCAGTTGGCACCTCTCTGGTGCTGGGCTCTCCATCCCCTTGCAGCTTGCGCCCCTCTGGCACTGGGCTCTCTGTATCCTCTTGCAGCTCACGCCCCTGTGGTGCTGGGGCTCTTCACAATTGTGTGCCCCCAATGAGGTCTCCTCCTCCCCTATTACTCTTTTCCCAGTCCACCGGTGCAAACAATAATACAGACCTAAGCCCCTGGGCTACAACATAACATTAATGATAAAGGCAGTGCTCTGCCCCTTTAAGATGGCCAACTTCCCCCCCTTAGAATACCAACCCCTTTTATCTCTGGGCACCTTGTGAACCCCTAGAGTCTTACTGCGTTTGGAGGTAGCAAAGCAGGCAGCCAGATGCATGGGGCCACTCTCTTGTGCAGGAGCTCCTTCTCCTGGCAACTGCCGAAAAGAGTGACCCCTGTGGCAGAATGCCATTTCTGTCTCTCCCCAAAATCTGCTATTAGGTAGGTGACCAATCTGGCAATTTGGTTACCATGGTCACTGCACAGGGCAGACACCCCTGGCCCCATCGGCTTCAGGTAACTCTGAGTTATTACCTGAGCTGGATACATTCCTGAGGGAGGGGGAAACATGCTCCCTCTGCCTACATGACTGGCCTCACACACCTGGCTGGGAGCTTAAACTCCCTATTGTTCTAAGTAATATCATCATAACTGGGAGGGGGTTAGAGACCCTGCCAATCTACCCTGCAACCAGTGATGCATTTCAAATTGGTTGGCTGGCAGCCAACAGTTGCTGGCCTTCATGAGATCAAGTAAATCAGGTCATAAGATCTATATAAGTTACAAACTGCCCAGGAGGCAGGGCAGCAGCCATAATGAGAACTCTCAGAGAAGCTGGACCATCTGAAACTCACTCTCTCTCTTGAAACTCATGGTCAATGAACTGTTTGCCTCCAGAGGAAATCTCCACCTGCCTCTGGATGATGCTTGTAAGCTACTTGAGATCTAACTAGATATATAGCTTGCAGTAACACAGATACATAATCAAAGGTTACCATGCCACTGCTTGCTCTAAGGGATTTCTCTGATATTGCTCTATCCTGTACCCTATTCCAAACTTACTCCTTGTAACCAATAAAGTTCTCCTTTGTACCAAGCTTGGGAGATTTATTGGGAGAGGCCCTAGATTATGCCTTGGGAGTCCCCTTGGTTGCTAGGTTAGGCTTAATAAGACTGTGGCAGTGGCAGACCAGGGTGAGCTACCTCATTGGGTAGTCTAAAGCCCCAGGTTCAAGACCACAGCCTAACATTACCTTACTTTCTCTGCCCCTTCTTGCTCAGAAGCCCTTCTAGGGAGTGCTGCTCTCTCCTTTCCTTAGTAGAATTTCCATACTAGGTATGGATGTTCTCTATGGGCTCCTGTACACATTCCTCTAGTTTATACCCTTCCCAGTCTACTAGGTACTGTAGTTCCCCTCATCTGTACCTTGAGTCCAGGATCTCTTTGACTAAATACTCTTCCTGGCCATGAGTCATTACTGGTGAAAGACAATGGGATCTGTGAGGAAACATGTTTTGTGTGTAAGACTTAAACAGGGACATGTGCAAGACTGGATGGATTTTCAGTGTTCAGGGAAACTGCAATTCAAAGATAATTGGATTGATTTGTCAGGTGAGACAGAAGGGGCCGATATACCTGTGATTCACTTTCTGCAAGGGCTGCAGGGTGTGAAGGTGTTCTGTTAACAGCCATACTTTGTCCTATAGAGTAGGTAGGGGCCTGCTGTTGCTGTTGATCTGCACGTTGTTTATAGGCTTCCTTTCCCAGCTTCCAGCACATGTTGTACCCAGTCTGCAGCTGCAGTGTTATCGGAGGCAATGGACAAGGTGAGGTGTAGCCAGGGGGGGAACCCATAATTGGCAAAGAATGGCGTTTGCACAGATGAGGTGCGCATAGTGTTATTATAGGCAGACTTGGTGAGTGTTGTCAGGGGAGCACAGTTGTCTTGTTGTTCACTGAGGTAGCACCAGACGTACTTGCTAGGACCTGGTTTGTTCTCTCCATTTGACCATGTGTTTGTGGGTGGTATGCAGACAAGAACTGGGCCTGGACACCCAGGAAATGCAGGGCCTCATGCCAGAATCAGGAAATGAACTGGGGCTTGTGGTCAGAGGTTATGTGGTCCAGGAAGCCATGAAGGCAAACTGCACTGTCTAACCATAATTGGTCTGTGTCTTTAGCTGATGGCAAATGTGCGACTAGAACAGTGCGTCATTTTGGTTAACTGATCTGTCACCACCAGCATTGTAGAATATCCATTGGATTTGGGTATCTCTACAATAAAATCTAGAGAAATGACAGATCAGGATCAGGGGGAACAGGATTTCTGTGTGGGTCATTTAGTGCTGATGCAAAGACTGCAGGAGTGGATAAAATCTCAGACTTTCTCATGCAGCCATAGCCACCATTGCATTGGGCAACTAGTTGAAAAGTCTCATCTGTTCCTGGGTGGCTTGCTAACAGCAAATCATGGCTTACACAGAGTATTATCAGTCTGGCCAGACCTGGAGGCACTTAGAACCTATCCCAAGTGAATATGACTCCCTACCTTGCTAGTGGAACTATCAAGAGAGAGTGGCCTATGCCTTGGGGAAGTGGGGGAGATTTCTTCTCAAGTGGCAGCTTTTGAAGCAGGGTCAGGAAGTCTACATACCATGGAGTGCCGATAACATTGTGTGGCTTTAGAGAAGGGCTCAATTCAGCTGGCGCCTTCCCAAGGTCTGGGTCATAATCAGTCTTTTGGGTAGCATGTCTGTTTTTTTGTTTCTGGATAAAGGTTGGTACATTATTTGGAAGTCAAAACAGGAGAAGAAAAGCATCTAGTGATTGAGAACTTTCATCTTGCAGAAGAATTCTAAATTCTTGTGGTCTGTGAGGACCTGTATGTTGTCTCACTCCTTCAAGGTAGTGCCACCATTCCCCAAAGGCAACATGGATGACCAGGAGTTCTCAGCCCAGGACCTCATAATTCTGTGCTGCTGGGGTAAATTTTCTAGAAAAGAAGGCACAGGAGTGTAGGGGTCTGTTCTAAGCCCTGCCATTGGGAGAACACTTAATCTATGGAGGTGCTAAAGGTATCTATCTGTACTACAAATGGCAGGCAGGGTGTGGATGGGTGAGCACACAGGCAGAGGTGAAGGCCTGTTTCAGGTGTCTGAATGCCTGCTGGGCCTCCTTGGACCAGTAGAACTGTATGTTTTTCCACAGTAAGGCAGAGGGGGACTTACAATGTAGGCAAAGTTTGCAATGAATCTTCAGTAAAAGTTTGCAAAACCTAGAAATCTTTTGAGCTCTTTTCATTCCAGGTGGCCTTCAGCAGATAGAACAAACCCAAGGAACTGAACTGTCATTTGGTCAAATGTGCATTTCTCTACTTCCACAAACAGGCTGAGTTGGCGAAGTCCTTTAGTACTGTTCAGATGTCTCTGTTTTGTGTTGGCTAGGTTCTTCCAACAAAATAAAATCAGTATGTCATCCAGGTAGGCAATTACAAATTGGTCCAGTAGGTCTCATAGCATGTCATTGATAAAATGTTGGAAAGTAGCCAGGCCACTGGTGAGGCTGAAGGGCATGATTATTTGAAATGCCTATACTGTGTCCTAAAAGTGTTCTTCCATTCATTCCCAGCATGGATTCACAGCAGGTTGCAGCTCCCCAAAAATCAAGTCTGGTGAAGATATGAGCTGATCAAGCAGTTCTGGGATGAGAGGTAGAGGGTACTGGTTACAGATAACGATCTGGTTCAGTGCCCAGTAATCAGCACACAGACAGAGACTCCCATCCTTTTAACAAACAGAACAGGGGCTCCCACAGGTGAAGTGGACCTGTGCATAAATCCCCAGGCCAGGTTCTCTTCTAGGTACTTGTGGAGGGTGGAGAGTTTGGGCTTTGACATAATATAAATGCATCCCACAGGAATTTTCACTGCTAGCTGTAGATCAATGGAACAATCATAATCCTGATGCAGAGGAAGAACATCTGTATTTTTCTTTTCAAAGACATCTGCAAACTCCTAGTATTACTTAGGTGAACATGTTTTGGGTTTTGGAGATGGTACCTCCATGGAGGCTGCAGCAGATAGGCCTCCTGCTTGGATCTTAGCAGGAGGTCTGTCCCCTGGGCCTTTCAACAGTGTTGTTGGCAGTAGTTCAAGTTTAAGTGGACCTCCCAGGCTTTCTACCTGATTAGTGGGTCATGCCGTATGACCCAGGAAAACCCCCAAATCAAAGGGTAGTATGGGAGCAAATGCCCCCCCCCAATTTTTCCTGTCCAAGGAGATTTATCTCAAGGGTAGCGGTGTCCCACTAGAAAGGCCTTGTAGCCAGGGAGGAGTCATCTATAGTCTCTATTGTTTTGGGTTTGCATCATCGTCTTAGTGGGATTTACAGACCTTGTGCCACGGTCTCATCAATGAAATTACCCATGGCCCCAGAGTCCAGTAGAGTGGTCAGCATGAGGAATGAGCGGTTCTGCCATGGGACTCAAGAGCCGGCTGCGTAACAGTAGTTGGGGATTCCATTGGCTGTGTTTGCCACAGACTTCACCGGTGATTGGTGCCTTGGGGACTTTGTATGACCCAAAGTTAGTCCCTTTCATCAGACCCGGTATCCCTTGTTTACTCTGACCCCCTCTGTGGGAGTATGTGGTGCACTCATGTCCTGGTACTCCAGCATCATAGCACTGCTCTTGTTGCTGGCACTGTTCCTGTACTACTGGTATGGGGCACTGGAGCCCTCTGCTCTGCCCACTGGCATGGGATTCCAAGCAACTGTAACAGGGCAAGGCCCTGGAGGGGACAAGGTGTCTTTCTTTTCCTCTCTGCATTCTCAGCAGCAGAGGTCAATTTGGATGGCCAGGTCCACAAACACATCAAATTCTAAAGGTGTCTCTCAAGCCAGTTCATCTGTGAAACTTCTCCCACAGACCTCAGTGGAAATAATGGAGTTAGGCTGACTCATTCCACTGGATGTCTGCTGCAGTGGAAGAGGGATGTGTAAGCTGTAACAGAATCTTCCCCCTGATGCAGGGAATACAGCACAACCTCCACCATCCTGGCTGGGTGAGGGTCTCCAAACATGACTGTAAACTCCTTGGGAATGCTCTCCAGTCTTGGAGGACCGGACTATTATGCACCACCCAAGGTGTGGCTCACTTTAGAGTGTTTCTGTTAAAAGATTAGCCACTAGACTATCACCCTTACTGAGTCTCAGGAGTAGAGCTCAGGTTGGGCTATGAATAGGATGTGGCACTGCATGGGGAACCTACCGATCACAGTCATATCTTTCTCCTAAAGAGATGGGTATGCGAGGTTCCAGGCAGGGAGGCTAATGCATGGAGACCTCACTGTAGAGCTGAAAACCTGGGACCAAATGGACTGATTCTGTCAACATCTGCCAGACCTGATCTTCTAGCACCTGCCAGGAGAAGGCCACGTGTGGCAGCTGGTCTGGCCCAAGTGAGTCTGGGAGCACTGGAGTCCACCTCCATCCAAGCCCTCTTTGCCACATGTGCTGATCCAAGCAACTTATGCTACACAATAGGTGTCCAGGTCTGGGGATCTCCTCAGGGTCAGGAAAAGCCAGGATACCTGTCTGGGAAACTAAGTCAGAGGTCGAGAGGGTCAGGCAGAATGTGAAGTCGGGGGCTAGCCAGGTCAGGTATCTAGGTCAGGCCACAGCTGGTTTGGGTATCCAGAGGGTCAGGCAGAACACAAGGTCAGGAGGTTAGCTGGGTCAGGTATCCAAAGAATCCATCAGTGTCAGTAGCTGCACAATCCAAGGGTGCAGCAGCCTAGATACACAGTTATACCCTGTTGCCCAGACACTACCCCTTCTGGGTCAGGGACTTATATGGGAAGGGGTAAGAAGTCAGCTGATTTTGTCTGGCTACTCTGGTGGCAGGGCATGGGCATGCACCTAGGCCCAGATAGAGGGTTCTGGATACCTACATCAGCCCTATTACTCTGTAGGTGAGGTGACAGATGGGTGAGCTGCTGTGCTGGGTAGGCCAAGGCCCCAGGGTCAAGACCACAGCCTGACAATCAAGCAGGGGGAAAGGGATCAGAGTGGCACTCAAGGAAGGTGTAGGAATAATTTGCAGCATGCTTGCCAAAAGGGTGACCCTATTACAGTAGTTGATGATCTTATTAGTGTTTAAGGCTAATGAGCAAAGGCACCACAGCAAGGAGAATCCAAGAAGGATTCTTGAGGCTCTGTCATGGACAGTTTGGTAACAGGGCTTCTGGTAAAAACCTGAGAGAACCCCATGAGATGGCACTCTTGCTTTGCTCTGTATCATCTTCAAAACTACTGAGGAATGAAACAGCTGCCCAGAGGGGAAGCTCCTGTGAAACCACCTGACTAATTTAACCAGGAATAAATACCTGGTCAGGAGCTATTAACCTTCAGCATTACATCCCAGGGGACATATACTCAGTAAGTTGCCACCCAGGTCTTTGCAGCTGGGTGCAGCCAGCCAGGTCCATTGCCCAGGTGTCCCTACTTTCATTGCTGCAGCCTTCACATAGTCAGCAACATTAGGTGTGCGGAGGCAGGGCTCTGAGACATGACCTGCAGCTCTTCACCTAACATAGGATTAAAAGTCATACTGGTGGAGATTTTGTAGATCCTAGTCCAGGGTGACAAGGTCTGGGCCTGTAATGTCTTCATCATCTCTCTCAGGAGTGGCACCTACTTGCAAGCTTGGCTTTATGGATTTCTCTCTTTCTGAAGAAACAGCTATATATGATAAAGTTCACTTTCTCCTGTTTCCCAAAGGGTGAGATAGACCAGCTCTGGATTCCCATAACATAAGCATTTGCTGTGAGCGAGCTCTTTCTCTGTCCACCCTGTACCCATGATGCTTATCTACTTTAACATTCAGGGCACTTAAGGACTATGCCTCCAGGATGACTCAGGACTGGAAGAGTGGGGTAGAGAGGAAGGTAAGAAGCTGGGATTGAGAAGCACTGGCAGAACTTGTGAGGGGAGCCCAGGGCTGGGATAAGAGGGCTGTGGCTTGGGAATCGAGGAATTTTGTCAGGGCTGGAAGGGCAGGACCAGAGCAACAGGGTGGCTACAGGACAGAGCTGAGGGGCATCAGCAGAGCTGTGTGGCCAGCACCTGGGTGGTGGTACCAGTGCTGTAGTGCTAGTTCATGTCTTAAGAGTTCCTAATTCTCCACTATTGAAACCAGGTTATAAGCAGGTGACTCCCTGATGGGGCCTGTGTGTGGGAGGCCAGTGTGCTCAAACTGCCCTAGGCCGCAGCCCAATCACTGTTTTTTGGGACTGTAACGGGGTTCAGGCCCCTGGAGCTCCCTTGTCAACCTGCTCTCTCTTTGAACAGTCACCCCTTCCCCTCGCCTGCCTGCCATGCTTTGATGTATTTAGTTTTTTAGCTAAAGAGAGGCTTCCCAAGCTTTACCTAATATGCCTGAGCTCCGGTGTCTCCACTTTCCCCTGGAAGGGCTAATTACATGACCACTTACACCATGCCCACGCCTTGCAGATGTCACCGTTCACTATTGACCTCTCTCTCTTTGCCCATACCCAGGCACTCTGCCCATCTTGGCTACTCCTGAGTGTGGGTTTGCCAGGACTACCCTGGGTCCCTGACCCTAATTCCACCTCTCCTGAGGTACTGGGCTCCTGGCCCCAACTCTGCCCTTCTCTGGACTACAGGTCCATGACCCTCTCTGCTCCTCCTGGACCCTGGCACTGTTCCTAGGTCAGTTGAGATCTCTGGGTTCCCTACAGTCTCTAGCTGTGATCCCTCCTTGGCCCTGGCCATGTTTCTAGGCCAGTTGAAGCCTCCAGACTCCATGGCCCTACTCACCCCTCCTGGGCTAAAAGTCAATGACTCTGCCTCTCACCCCTTGCAGGCTATGGGTTTCTGACCATCCTAGCTCTCATGACCATCCTACTTACCCCAGCGTAAGTGTTTGCCATAAGCCTGGCTGCATCCCTGCTGTTCAGGCGTTTTTCACATCTTAGCTGCCAGGATCACACTACTGCCCCAGCTCAGGCTGTGGGTTTATATCCCATAAGCCTGGCCCCTGATCGAGTCACATGACCCCTGATTGCCTCTTGCAGCACTTGCAGACTGCCCCATTTGCAGTCTGCCTTCTCTTAAAGTAGCAGGAGCACCAAACCTACTGCTACAGGGACACAACACTTGAGTGGTGAAACCCAGGCTCAGCAGCTGTCCCAGGAGTTTCTGTCACTGACCTCTGTTGGACCTGGATTTCACTCTATGTAATGAGCTCCTGAAAGGCCACAAGGATGGAGCAGCACCCCTAGGCACCATCGTATTGGCTTGATATGGTTTTAGGGAGACTGCTTCCATAGGCTATAAAAAGATTTCCCATCCCTGAAAAATGGCCTTTGGATTGGATGGCCCAAGACAAGGCATGCCCTAGACCAGGCTTGTCCAACATGTGGCCCTCCAAGCTGTTTTCTGAGGCCTGAGGTGCTGCGACAGGAAACAAAAGTAAACATTGTACTTTTGTTTCGGGGGGGGGGGGGGGAGGAGTGATGTCATACCGCTTCCTGTGAGGTCTTTGAATAAGGCTCGCCAGCCCACTGGGTGATAAAAAGTTTATGATCTGGCCCCGCGTTCAAAAAGGTTGGACACCTCTGCACAGATGTTCCACATCAGCCAGCCTTTCTTGGGTAAAGGCTCTCCCTAGAGCTAAGACACCATCTTGCAAACCAATTTGGAGCCATCTTGATCTAAGTAAGATTCTGCCCTTGCTAATCTCTGATATATATGGGGCTCAGGAGCAGGGATGGGTCCAGGAGATGCACAGGGCAAGGTAACTCAGGAACCAGCACGTTGGCAACAGCCCCTTCTAGCATGATTGCTATTGTCCCAAACAGGCAGACAATGCTGTAGTACGCTCCTCGGGATACTTGCCCAGCCCTTTTCTAGTGCTCCAGGGAATGTGAGGGTCCAGTGCTGTGCACCTCATGCCCAGGTGCACTGTGCTCTAGGGGGTGGGAGAGAGAACAGGAAAAAGACTGTCAGGAAGGTCTGCTCAGCTCTGACCCAGATGTGGCCTTGAGATGGGTCCCCTGGTGAGCAACCTCCCCTTGAGTCCCTGACCTGGCTGAGCTGTGAAGAGCAAAGCCTGTGAACCTCAGCCCACTCTGACACCTGTGCAGCTACTCCACACCCATTTGGAGCAATGTTGCCATGGGCATGCTTGAACCTTGGTGGGAGCAAGGAGGTGAAAGGTTGAACCAGCCATGAAAGCTGTGGCTACACTAGCTCTTCTCCCCTCCAGCCCACCACCAGGGCAACACTCTAATGGTGCCAGCCATGCTGGGGTTATAGGAAAGAGAAGATACCAGTAGAATTTAAGCACAGTGCTTCGAGCGGTGTTAGACAGTGTGGAGACTAAAACATGTAGCCAATATGCACCAGTGTTCTTTCCAGCAGCTAGACAGCCAATACTAAAGCCTGGAAGGAGATGCAGGGGGAGAAAGTCTTGGGCAGGCTTAGCTCAGATGTCAATGGGCGTGTCTACACATGCAACTAACGTGACTGAATATACTCTAGCTCAATCTGAGCCAAAGTATACTAATGCTTACATCACTCTCTACATGTGCTGCAGTAATTTACTGCGGCACACGATAGTACCTATACCTGATGGGACTATCCTACACCAGAGCAAATTAATCTATTGTGCACTTATTGCAGTGCACATGTAAACTGTGATGCTTTACTGTGCATTAAATTAGTTTAATGCACAGTGAAGTGCATGTGTAGATGTGTCCAGTGAATGCTTAAATCATAGCCCCTCACACTGGAGGGAGAGACCCTTATGAAGACAAAGCTGTTACTAGCCCCTAAGGCTGGAAGCTGAAACCAGCTAATACCAAAATAGAACTAGGTGCAAATGTTTACAAGTGAGGATTAGTCCCTCTGGAAACAGCTTCCAAGCTGGAAGGAAGGAGTAATTCTCTGTCTCAAGGGAGTCTTTGTATCAGGAGAAGAAGTCTCTCAAAGCTACCCTCTAGCTCAGACACACATCACTAGGGTTAGCGCAAAGCCATGAGGTTGAAACTCTCTGGCCTGCACTAGGGCAGGAGGTCAGACTAGGTGACCAGTGTGGTGTCTTCAGGCTTCCAAGACTCTGTGTGTGCCTGTGCTGGAGAGTCTAGCATGCCTCCTTACCTGGGTGTTGATTCGGATGGCCCCAATCGAGGGAATTTCAAAGTAGTAACCTTCAAAAGAAACAGAACATTGAGCTGTAGGAACATGGATGGTGCTGCATGACATGTCCCCTGCTACTTCCACAGGCTACAGCCCGTCTCATGTTTTAGAGCGGGGCAGGCAATTATTCTGGGCAGAGGGCTGCTTACTGAGTTTCGACAAGCCATCAAGGATCACATGACAGGCAACCCAGGGCAGATTAATATTAATTTTCTAAAATTTTTAGAGGCCCCGCAAGCCAGATAGAATGGCCTGGTGGGCTGCATCTGGCCCCTGGGCCACATTTTGCCCACCCGTTTTAGAGGATATAATCCCAAAGCCCCACTGGCACCAGCCGCAGATACCCCTGATCTAGGATCCTGAATGCTCAAGTTCCATACTGGGACCAGGAGACAGGAGCCAGCAAGTGAACTGGGACACAGAATTTACAGCCTGTTTGGGTGGGAACAGGGGGAGGAAGTTCTGCAGGCAAACAGATGCGGCACCAGACCACACAGGGGCCAGCCCGAGCATGGAATGTTATGGGTCAGACGGAGGGGCAGCAGCAGAGCCGTGTGTGGAGAGCTCAGCAGATCAGGATGGAGGAGCCCTGGCAGAGTTCTGTGTGGGTGTCTAGAGCTGGAGTAGTAGGGAGCAGCACTCTGGAGTGAAGCAGCATCAGCAGAACAGTACATGTTATGTTCCCAAAGCTGGCACAGCAGAGAGGCAGAATATCCAGAATGAGGTATATGATCAGATCCATCTGGAGCAGCTTGAACAGATCTGCTCTCCCAGTGCACTAAGCTGCCATCACTTTGATGAGCACTGATGTTTTGCCAGCCAAAGCCAGAGGACCTCACTGTGCAGCTTGTAAAGAGCCTCCTCCTTTTGCTCTGGCAGGAGGTGATAATAGGCAACAAGCAAGCACCTGTCATCAGCCCTCAGAGTCATCCTGAGTACAGGCAGATGCAGCCTATTCTGGGCACTTGCCAAGTGGCCAACCCCCAAATCTCACAAGTCAAACCTCCCCAGAGCACAAACACTCCAATACATTACGCTTGGTGCTCTTTCTCTCTCTCTTTGCCTTCTGGCTTCAAAGCATTTAGGGAGCTCTTGGGTCATGTTTTCAAAAATTTCTTCTACAACAAGGGCCAGAAAGTTCCTCTGAAATGACAACTCAGACCCACAGGCATTCACTTGACTCCAGAAGCTGGAGCTTTGTAGACAACACTAACTATCTTGTAACCTGTGGTAAAACTACAAGAACTGACAACACTGCTTCAGTGTGTGTTGTGGGAGGCTGGGTGCCAGCTAACAGGGGCACCTTCCACCTTCTGGGATGGGGGGGAATGGCTCCAGCTGGAGAACTTGCTTTTGTTCTCCCAGGCAGTGCAGGATGTTGGCCCAGAGGGGGAGCTAAGGCATGGCAGAACAGGTGGGGAATCTCATTTATGGATAATGGGGAAGGAGAACAGTGGGGGCCTTTGCTCTGTACCAGGCATTCCTATGAGTCACACCCAGAGTGGGTGAGAGGTGCAGATGCTGAGCCTTTAAGCCAGGAGTCAGGAACATTTAGGAACAGGGGGCTGCTTTGACAGAGCTTAGCTCTGACTATGGACAATTTCCAACATGGCCCATGCTGCTGACACCATGGTTTCAGTCACTGCTCCCTCTTGCAGTGCTGCCACACTGACCTGTATAGCTGTGCACTGAGTGTGCCTGTTCCTTTAAAGGAGCTGGCAGCCTGTGAGGCTGCTTGCAGGTGGGGAAGGGAGCTAATGAAACACAGGACTGGAGAAGGGCTCAGGCTAGAGCTATATAAGCCCAGAGCCTGAGCTACTCAGGAAGTTTTTTTCCTGGCACCTGCAGAGGAGGGAGCTCCTGTCCAGGAGAGCCACCTAGGGGTGTCTGATTGCCTGCTTTGCTGCCTACAGGAGTATTGAGGCTCAGGGAGCTCATAAAGTACCCTGGCTAGAAGGCATGCTGTACTAGGAGTAAAGGTTTGCCCTCTTAAAGGGGCAGAGGGCTGTTTCCATTGTTACTGTCTTGTAATAGTTCAGGGGCTTATGTTTATGTTGCTGTTTCAACCCATGGTTTGGGTTGAGACTATAAGGGGTGGTTAAGAAGGTCCCATTAGTGCCTGTGGGGCATGCAACAGTCTTAAATCCTGCCAGGGGCAGGTTCAAGGCCTGAGCAGCTATCAAGCCCAGAGTAGGCAGAGTGTAAGGCCACAGGGGCCAGACAGAGGGGGGCAGGGGCCCAGCAGGCCAGAGGAGGTTGGGGGCCTGATGTCTGAAAGGGCCAAATATCAGCTAGTAACACCTGTGAGGCTTGGGGTGTGGCATAGGGGAGGTTAAAGAACCACGCAAGGAGCTCCTAAGGTGATCAGTGCCTGGCAGGGGCACAGGCAAGCTGAGAAGGCCTGCTGGTCTGGGGTGCTTAAGGGGACTCTGGGGGAGCCCACTGAAGATCAATACAGGCTCAGGTTCATGTAGAGCTCACAGGCAGCCTCCCTTTTTATAATTTTTATTAAGATCAAGACATGGCACATGAGATCCAAGGGAAGGGCTGCAGCTGAGCCTGAGTCTGACAGGGGCTACATGGCTACTAGGGGGCTTCACAGCCCACCTGTGGCCATGGACTTGCTACAAACTCTCCCTGCTGCTAGCGAGTAAATCCACCATCACAGAAATCCCTCATGGAAGTCCCCTACTGCTGAAATGCTGTCAAATGCCCCAGCCACTGAAACCTTGTAGAAATGCCCCAAATCTGCAGGCCAGATAAAATGGCTACATAGGCCAACTCTGGCCTGAAAGCCATAGGTTGCAAACTCCTGCTTGAAGCCATGGGGTCTGCAGAAACCAGGGGTGGGGGGGAGAGGATTACTGACATGCCCTAGGACAAGGTTAGCCAACTTGTGGCATGGGTGTCCCAAGTGACATCAGCAGCCTCTGAATGACATGGGACAGATCAGGGAGGGGTGTGCAACACAGTTGTAGATAGGATGGAAAGCAGAGCAAATTGTATAGGGAGTGCATGGCAAAAACCAGAGCAATAGATCAGGCAGGGAGCATATGGCTGGAAGCAGAATGCAAAGCAGGGAAGGGATCAGTGACAATTGGGAAGGGTGGCACTTGGGGAGGATGTGGGACTAATTTGTGGCACACCTGCCAAAAAGTTGGTCCCCAGGACTACAGCATCATGTTTGGGAACTCTGATCTATCGCAGTGGATCCAACTGCCAGCCCAGCTATCCCAGGACCTTGGCTCTAGAAGAAGCCAATACTTCATGCTGCAGAGCGGGGGCTCTCCATCCCCAAGCCCTTCACATATCACAAAGTGAGAGCAAGGCCCTAGCTAAATCCTGGCTCAATAGGTAGGAGGATCCTGATAAGCAGGGGGTCACTGATGGTGTAGGTCTAGAGCCACCACTTCTGGGGAAGGCAAACCCTGTCACAATGAGGCAGGCAGCCATGGCTGTGGTGCTGTCCATAGTGCTGGCAAGCCCTTCTGATATCTAGGATCACATGTCAGAAGGGTCTGACTGCAGACAGCATAGAGTGTCTCTGTGGATCAGACTAACCAGGCTCCCCAGAGGGCTGGTTTCACCTCAGGAAGTTTACCCAGTGCAGGGAGAATTATTTTCTTTCTGAAATGAAATCCCCAGCATGGTCCTTCCCTGGCTAATAGCTCCCCCCCTCCCCTTCCCCACACCTTTCAATGAGAGACCTGAACAGGCCTATTCTTTACAGAGCAATGTCCGTTATGGCACAGACAGAACACAGGCCACTTAATAGGTGTTTGATATGGGGAAATTGAGTTTCAGCTGCTCCAATGGATGTTTTTTATCATCTGCATCTCCATTTGAAGGCAATGCACTGTCGAGTGGGAGTGACACCAGACAGCCACATCTAACATTACTTAGCATGTTTTAACCAAGGGTCTTCAAGTTCTGTCGCTCTCTCTAAGGCATCTGTCCATCAACAGCATATGCCCATCTTATCCTGCTGGCTGCTATTACTATGACTTCTCCTCATCTGTCTAGTTATGTCACCCATCTGCCTTGATTACTCAGGCTCAATCCAGCTGGGTTGCTCAAGGGTACATGACGTAGGCCTTGAATCTGATCGACATCCAGTCAGCATCATTCAAATCTGACTGCTGGCAGAAATCTGAAGCAAAGGGGAAAACTGGTCCAATGAGCCTCTATCAAAAGGTCTTACTAGTGGAGGTGGAGTCTCCTTCCTCAGAGGTTAACAGGTCAGACCAACATCTGTCACAGCTGGCTTAGGCATACTTGATCCTACCTCACTTTGGGGGATGAACTACTAAAGCATCTTTTAAATGCCCTTCTAACCTACTTCTCTCTCTCATTTTTTTCACTGGTTTCCTTTCACTGCATGCACACATACCTCCTTCTCTCTTGCCACCCTCGGCACACACTCTCTCTAGCCCACTGGGCTAGGACTTTTCCAAAACTGCATACATTTTCTGTCCCCTATCAGGTAGCCAACGGGAGTGTGATCTGCTTGGTCAATTTCCTGCTGGGCCAGGCCAATGTAATGACCCTAAAGAGCAGCAGGAGCCAATTCTTGGGGACCAGCTCTTATGATGCCCTTCACCTCTTTTGGTTCCTGGTCTGGGTGCATCTCTTCTTTGAGTTCAGGCACTTCACCATTCAACAGAACATTGATCACCAACATGTGGTGACACTCTTGGGTGCTGTGAGGTCCCCTCAGGGGTGCCATGGTGGCAGTGGCCAGGTAAAACTTCCCTGTGTGATCCCCCTATGTTAAGGCTCTCTAATTAGCCTAAAGCAGGCAGCAAAGCTGCCTTGTGGTATGCAGTGTTTCTTGGTCCAACATCCCTTATTCTCCTCCTGGAAACAGGCATAAGTGAAACTGTCTCATAGGCTTCTATTTCTGAGAAAAGTGTAAGGGGTGCCAGGCCAGATAGGGTTATACAGCCTGAGGTAGCTCTTGCCTGCTTTAGGATGATCAGAGCTCTAATGCATGGCGAGTGTGCACGTGTGGCACGGCCTTTCCCAGACTGACTGTGCAGCAGGCACACAGGGCAATTTCATGGAGGCAGCAGAACCTGGCTGAGAAGCACTGAGGTAAGCTGAGGCAGCAATCAACAGTGGTTTGCAGCTGGGAGTGTTGCCGCATTCAAAAAAGTGGAGGTGGGGTACTGTAACCCTGAAAAGGTTGAGAACCACTGACATAGATGAATTTGGGTTATGCTGGGCCACTGAGGAGCACTCTGTGCAGTGGTTAGTTAATCCAAAAAGGGTGACCATGTGAAGGATCTTTGTGGAGGGGAGGCGGTTTCAGTCTTCTGATTATGATGTAAAATTGACTGATAATTACTTTCATGCCCAGACCCTTGTGGCACTCATTATATCTTTTACCTTTTTGTTTAAAAAATATATATATATAATAAAGTTCTAAAAAGTCAAAAGTTTGTCTGTTTGTCTATATGAATCACCACATGATTACTGACCCAAATTGCTTCTCTTTGATCTTCATGCTCCTGCTTCTGATTTCTCCCTGCATGTGACATCAAAGCCATTCCCAAGTGGCTGTGGCATGTTGTAAGTGAAAGGTGGGGTGTGGACAAGCAGGAAGAGGAAGGTACAGCCTTGCAAAACAAAAGAACCTGTTGTCCTGCCTAGCAAGCTTGGGAATAAAGGCCATGGGGCTAGACACAGTGGAAAGAGAGGCTCAAGTGAGAGGATCGTTCCTAAACAGCATGTTTCCAGAAGGTCACATGAATTGCCAGCTGTATCAAGCATATAATACATGGAGTAAGGTGAAAGCCCATGTTGATTAGCTTTGTCTCAAAAGGTGGAATCCTGTTTCACATATGGGGAAACGGAGGCCAAAATTAGGTCAAGCATTTCAAACCTGAGAGGTGATTCTGGGGCTGCAGCGTAAGTTCCTGGTTGCAGAGTGTGAGGCTTTGTGATTTCTGGGGTAGCTCTGAACCTCACAAATCACTGATACCTTCTCAACACGCCTTGGCTAAAGCACTGAGTCTGTAGCATAACTAGAAAAGAACCCAAGAGTCCTTATGCCAAATCCACTGCTCCAACCACTCAACAGTGCTGCCTTCTCAGAAGAGGGACAAGGAGGGAGGGGCTAAGCCATGCTGAGCATTTGTGCACCAGGCGTTTGTAACTGTGACTCAAGCATGGTTAGAATGGGGGAACAGGGAAGATGCTGGAGGAGAGAAGCAACAAGCTGTGCATGAATTATAAGAGCTACTGGGATGGGTAAGGGCACAGAAAGAGAAAGATGAATTAATGCAAGCCCAGGGGTTAATGGGCAGGTGGTATCTAGCAACAGATAAAGCCAGGCTGAGAGAAAGGGCAACACTTGTGAACAAAGGAGCACAAAGGCAATCTGGGATAAGACTGAGGCACTAGGTCCAGACAACGGTGGGGGAGATTAGCAGGGGGGGTGGGTAGCCATGCATATTGCAGAGAAGAAGTCTGAGCAGGGGTGGGAGAGGATTGTGGCTGGAAGGCTGTGGAGGGAGCCTGAAGTGAAGCATATGTGGTGTTTCAAATGCAACAAAGAGCTGAGATCTGTGCAGGGCTCATAGGGAAGAGCTCCTCACAGAAAGTCCCAGCAGAAGACAGTCAATAAAGTGTTCTCCAGGTGCAGCACTCACAACAAAGTGGGAAGAACTTGGGCTGAAGGTAGAAAGGCTCAGCTGGCCTGGCCCTGTGAGCCTCTGAAAGCAGGTATAGAGCCAAATATACTGGAGGGGGAAGGAGGAAGGTAGGTAACCACCCAGATCATCTAGCTGGAGACTTCAGGGAGATCCCCATGCTCCAACCACTCAACATGCCTTGGGGATCTGTAGCGCTAGATGCCAGCTCCATGAGAGGGTAGGGAAACAGCTACCTAAACCTATCCCTGGTCCAGTCCATTCAAGGGGAGAGGATCACTGCTCCTCAGCTTCCAGCTATTTTTCTGCTCATTGGCAATGTCCCCCACGCTCAAACAGCTACCCCTTCCCTGCTCTTGGGCAGCTCTGCTTATGGGGGAGACCATCTCCACAATTTGCCTCCCATATTCCTTATTCTCCACTAATGGCACATGTAGCTCCCTCTGACTTGTGTGTTGGGGGGCCAGGGATAATGAAGCTGTGCCTCCCCTTAGGTTCTCCTTGTCCTGGTTCTGCAGATGTTGCCCCATGGGTGTAGAATTAAACAGGACTGGATGTTTGGATGCCTCTAATTCAAAAGGCTCTAGTCTGACACCTGCACACTCTGTCCATTGAAAAAGCACCTCTATCATGTGCTTCAGATAGACCTGAAGGCTGAGGGGGAATCTCAGTATGCTCCCGGGCCTCTGCTGAGATGCCCACAAGGAGCCCAGTGGGGACAGTGAATCTGGCTCTGTGGATGCTGAGGTGTTTGTGCCGCAGCAGAGATGGTGGAGACCTCTCGTCTGTGTACCACAGTGTTAAAGGAGAGAAGTCTCTGACTACGGGCAGATCAGGAGGCAGCATGAGCTGTGCTGGTTCTCCTGGGGGATTTATATCCTCTGGATTTCAGTCTCCAGTAAGAGCATCCAAGGGCAATGTGCTAGGCTCCTGAGGCCTTCGGTCTGAGAATTACCTGTTCTCTCCCCAGAGCCCCACCAAGTAGACACCAGGTGGCACTCTTGGGCTGGGTCTGCTGCTTTCGCCAGGGACCTGAGCGCTTCGGCACAGAGGAGCTCTGAGCTACTTAAACTGTCTTGTGAACTGCAGTAGGAGCGAGCTGAGCTGTGGAGCACTGATCGCAGCACCCAAGTGTCACCATAGCAAGGCTCTGTGCTCCTCCAAGCCTGAAATACCAGGGCATTAGAGGGGACCCATCAGCTTGACACTATAGTTAACCAAGGGAAGTGCCAAGCACAGCGCTGCTCCTCACAGTTTAGAGCTGTGTGAAATGGGAAGTGCCAGGCAGTTATCTGGCTAGTGAACTTCTCCACAGCACTGCCTACTTGTATTACTGGGACCCCAGCAGGATGAGCAGCAGGGTCTTCCCAGCTAGGATTTTAACCTTAACTAGAACACACTCTGAGGAAATTGCCTCACTATGTCTAGAAATGAGAAGCTAGTTCTATTTAGCCAGGCTGGTGCCCCAGCTCTTTTTGACCCTCCCAAGGGACCAGTGCCCCGTCTCTATCGTGTTGCCCTTGTGCAGGCACCTTTCTGCCAGATTGAATACTCCTCTGCCCACTGTACATGGCAAACTGGCTCTTCCCCCAAGTGCCATCCTCCTTACCTTTGTTGGCACAAGCCATCCATTGCAGGGGGGTCACGTCGTAGTTGTGCTGCCCCACGGAGAAGGTGAAGACACGCACCTGCGAAAGGAAGAGACAGTTCAGTGAGTGGGACAGCCCCGGAGAGCTGTTAACTGCCCACCTCCCTATGCTGGACTAACTGGCCTGGCTGAGCTTAAGCATTGACAATGGCTAGATCCTAATGCCAGACAAATCTGAACTAGAGGAGGCACACAATTTAACAGGGGAGGCAGCGGACCAATGGAGCAATCCACCATCAGCATCTGCTGATGGTAAAGATCTGTTGACATCAAGATCTGTTACAGCTACCCATGTCTTTTTTGCTCTTATTGGCTTCCCAGACGCTGCGTGGAAAAGAACATGAGGAGCATATGATGTCTGACTCACACCTTCTAAAATTTGTGGTGAGGTCAGTGAAATGAAGCAAATCTTTTAGGACCCCTGTGAGGTGGCTTTTAAGGGCAGGCTGAAATGGGATCAGCCTTGAGCAAGGTTCATTGGGGATGTCCCACACTAGGTAAGGTTTGCCAGATCTTGGTGGACTCTTCTCAGGCCACACAGTATCACTGCAGAAATAACCACCCCCTTCCTTCTCTCAAATAGCTTTGTGCAAAGCTAAATCAGTAGTTGCCAGGCCAAGCTATTCTGGAGATAAGCAGGGACACATTCAGTGCTAAGAGGTTTCCAGATGAGACTTGCTCCTGTTGGAGCTGTAAGTTAAGGCACTGTCCCAGAAGCAGAATGGGCTTGAAGTTCATTGAAGTACCTGGGGGAGGCCTGTGAGCACCATGAATGAACCCACAGGCCTCAGGAAGCTGGTGCCAGTGGACTGGCACAGGCATGTAGGCACAACCCTCCTGTCTCTGTCTGGGATCGGCTCTCCATCCCTCCCTCTTGCCCACTGAAAGTTTCCCTTGGCACTGCCCCTCACCGCCCTCAATGTGGAGATCTCCCATCCCTCTCTGAACCTGGATTCCCTGCCTACTCTTGCTAGGGCCAAGGATGCCTTTGTATTCTTCTGCTTCTGAGCCTGGCAGTCCCATAGTAATAGGTTCCTTCCCTATAACAATGGCCTGTGCAAGGACACTTCACCCATCTTCTTCCTTGGCACTTCAAGGTCAACACAGGCAATAAAACAGTGCTGGCATGTTAGCCGCCCCATTAAAGGGGCAGTGGCTCAGTACAGGAGCAGGCGGGCAGTGAGAGTGGATGTCTAAATAGCTCATGTCAAATGAGGCGGAATCTGGCAATAAAACTGGAGGTGGCTGTTTCCCCTTTCCCCATGACCGAGCTGGAGCATGGCAAGGTGTCTGTGCAGCTCTAGAGGATCACACCCAGGCAGTGCTCCTGCTCAGCCTTGGCTCTCTGGAACAATTTTGAAGCTCCTGCTCACGAAGGGCAAAGCAAGGGAGAGCTGGAGGAAGTTGCCTGGGTTATACCACCTATGCTTGCTGCCCATCCTCTCGCCGGCACATCCAGTGGGGTGCTTTGCTGGAGGAATCTCACTGTACTTCTCAGTTATGTCTGTATCTGCCTTTCTTCAAGCCCTTGGGGTAGGTCTCTGATGCAGACTCTCTGCCTCAAGCCAGTGCGACACAGAGGAGGTCACTTATGGGTTAGCCAATTGTCCCCTAACTCAGTGTTTCTCATCCCAACATTGTGTGCTGCGGCACAAAAATGTGCTGTCAGAAATCAACAGGTGTGTCGTGGAATTTTGCCATGGCAATAAGCTACAATGAGCTATAATAGGTATGAGGATGGGGAATGTCTTAAAAGGTGTGCTGCAGAAAAAAAAATTATTAATATAAGTGTGACTTAGGCTGGAAAAGGTTGGGAAACACTGCCCTAACTCCAAGATTCTGCCCAAGCTCTCCCTACTCAGCTTGCCCCTAAGCACCCTTCCTTTGAAGATCTCACAAAGACTGGGTCTGCCAACAGACTTTAGGGCTCCCCTGACCTCAGAGCTTGGCTGAAGCTGCTCTGAGTTTGGCAGAACACTCTTGGGTATTGAGATTGTGTATGCCAGCACCAGGGACAGTGCAGACAGGGACAGTGCAAGCTTCCCTTCCAAGGCACCTTGGGAGGGATCAAGTCAAGGCCTTGTCTACACCACAGGTTGGCTCCATGTCAGGATAACCCCCAGGTCAGATGGAGTACACTACAATTCATACCAGAGGGCCATACTCTATCCCCAAGTACCAGCAATGGTGGCTGGAATTCACAGAGCACCTCAGTGCAGGCAGGACATTGGCCTCATGGCTTCTCTCCAGAGAGCACCACACAACTGCTGAGTGGCCTTTGTGCTGCTGCTCTTCTTTCCCTGGAGAGCAGGCAGAGAACTGAGAACTCACTTGACACAGGCCACCATGACAGTGGATTCTGGTCACCAATGACCTTGACTCAGAAGGCTGCCAAAGTCATGGCTACCTCAGTGAGGATCACTGGTAGGGACCAGCTCAGTTTATTACAGCTCTCACCTACCAGATCAGTACTCTGAAGCCCTTTAGTCTGTGCTTTCCTTCTAAGTGTGATGCAGCAATGAGCACATGCAGCATCATGTCTGGTCGTCATCCCACTGAAATCAACTGGGCTACACGGGATGTCTATTCAGGAAAGACTTGGAGCACTAGTGCTTGGAGTGCGCCTTTGTGGTACAGTACTAATTGTAAAGAGGAAAATACAGGCTCATTGTAGCTACTTGACATGAGTGGCAAGACTCCCAGAATCCTCTTGGGTGAATGGGAATAACCCCAGATTGGCTCAAATAGCTGATGTACAGTTCACTTAGCCCTGTAGTCTAGCAGAGCAACAAGTCAAAGCAAAAAGTCCCAGTAAAGGCAAAACAAGAAACCAACCTTGGAAATAAAGAGCAAAACAGGTTGGTACTGTCTAAGGTTGGCCCCAAGTGTAAAAGAAACTATAAATTTTGCTTAGAAAGATAAAACTGCCTAGAAGGATAAAGTAGAGTAGCAACTACCTAGCAACGGTGATGTCACACTAGCAACGAAACAGCATGTCTTTCCCTCTCTGCTGGACTGGGTCCCAAGAAACATTAAATCAGCACAGAGACACAGCGACCCAGGATCCTTGCCCCTAGCACAGCCAGCTGATGGGAAGACTCTAGTTAAACCCACCCAAGATTGCTGCAGCATGATGAGATTTAACATGCATAGCGTTGTTGTTTTTTTAACTTGTGTATGTGTAGCTAATAAAGCTTTGCTTGATCTTTAATCTGACAGGTGTGCTGTGGTGTGCTGGCCCACTCCCACCTCTGAGGGGTAGTAAGTTAGGTTCTAGCCCAACACTAATTACTACAGGAAAGGCCTAATTGGAAGTTACCTGGCTCCTTACCACAGAGCATGTCTGTGCTAGGTGAGCGGCACAGCAAAATGTGGTAGACTGTTAGCTGCACGCCTCAGCTCTTCCCTTGCAAAAAATAATCCAAGCCAATGTGTGTGCAGAACTCCATGAGGTTAACCATTTCCCACCATGTCCCATAGGATAGAACAGAAGTTTGATTGTTTCAGTGCTCCCCAATGAGGAATGAGGCTTGCAAAGGTGCATGCGGAGAGAAGGAGGGGGCTGTCATTGTGCTGCAGTGTCTGCTCTTAAATCCAGGGAGAGATTTCCCTGTGTGATGCACACACAGGTGGGAAGCTTTTCTCTACCCAAGGGTATGCTTTTGCCTTATCAACACGAGGCGTTATCTCACCCAAACCTTCATTGTAGATTTGCAAAGAATGAAAGTCGGAGTGTGTGTAAATGTTAAATAGGTCAGAATTCAGGCCCACTGTCAGATGCTCAGAATAAACCTCTTGGGATACAGAGGGAGACAGAAATGACTGGTTACTGCAGATTAAAATTAAACTGGATATTTAATATCTGCCTTTAAATGCAGTACCCTAAAGGGCTGTTATGTAACCTCAGCAAAAACAAGTCTGCTGTGGAGGCAGCTGTGAACTTCAGTGCCTCCTACTGGTAGCATTTGGGACTGGAACAGCTGAGAGCTCCCTCAGTCAACGCTTCTGTCCCGCTCCCTAAAGACTAGGAGAGATTGGGACAACGGTAGCCAGGAACTCCCCCACTGTCTGTGCTACTGCTCTGGTCTCTAGCATTGCATCTGCTGACAAATGAAGTAGCTGGAAGTTTTGTAAGAGTCAGCAATCCCACACCATTCCTTGCACTACCTCCTGCCAGGAAAGGCTTGGACAAGAGCCCAGTAAACAAATCCAGAGCAATGTAATGGCCGCAGAATCCCAGGTGTGGTAAAACCTGCATGGTTCATTTTGGTTTAGGAAGCAAGCCACCTCACCACATGTCGCAGTGTTACAATGGGATAGTGATGCATCACTCAGGCTCTAGAGCAGTACTGAGGCTATCGCCATTCCAGGGTGAGGGGATCAGCCCACAACACTCACCGTTTTATTGGGCCAGTTGTACTTCTCAAACACATCTTGGACTCGGTCTTCTCCACCATCCGTGAACATCATGATCATCTTGTTGCAGTTGGCTCGGGTGATGTTGGACTGCAACCAAGAGGGAGACAGTGAAGTCAGGCTTTGGAGCTGTCAGGCTTGCTAGAACCAATCACAGGGTCAGAGAACATGTCTCCAGAATATATCTGGGTCAAAGCAGGCCTGGGCCTTTGCCAGAAAGCGCTTTACATATGGTATGTCTATTACAGGAGGGGCTGGTAGCACTGCCTACTTTGCAGTTCTGCTGACAATTTCCATTAAAAGACCTGGCTTTCAGCTGCATATAACGTTTTGAAGCTTTAGCTCTTTGGCTCAGAAGTGTCTGAGAACAAGGCTAAGGGGAAATACACTGTTTTGTCTGTATTAAAAAATTTTGGCAACCTTTCCTCTGCTGCTCCCATGCTTTGCATCAAGGATTTAGTGGAGGAGGGACCCCATGAAACTCAGCCCAAATTTAGCCTTTGAAAAACCACACACTAAACATGCTCAGTAAATGCTTCTTCCATTTCAGCAGTCAAATTCTTTTAAGTTTCCATCCCCACTGAGAATGCTCCATTCCTTCCTAGCTTCTAGTGGTGACCAGGCTGCATATAGATCACAGGGCTGGAGGTGTTGTCTAATCCAATCCCCCACACAAAAACAAGATTTGCTTTTCCAAACCATCCACACCATCTCCCCAGAGCAACTGAGTGTGTTCCAGCCCAGCACTTCAGGGACAAGGCTGGATTTTCCTTCCACCTGGTACTCCCAAATGCACCCTATCATGGCAGAAGGACTGAGAGGAATGAGCCATTTTCTTCTGTTTTCTCCATGACCTCTCACATGGCAACTAGATAGCACAAAAGCAGCAGCTGTCTGGTCTAATGTAGAAGGGAACAAGGCAGACCATGAAGAGAGGAAAGGTATGCAATGGGAGAAGGAATCTGCAAGGAATCTGCAATGCCCCACTTCTGGAAGAAGCTGGGGCTGCAGTAGCTTGAAACATCTTGGCAGCCATCAAGATTCCTGCCCCTTCTACCTGATTTTTGGATGCTCAGATGATGACAGTATCACATACCCCAAATCTACCCAAATCAAAGTTCAGGACTGTCGCCCAGTCTCCTAGTGAGGAATGGGAAGGTGAATGGAAGAGCAGTGTTGTTTTGAATCTCTGTAGATGCACTATTCAACACAATGTTCCGCACACAAACAAGAGTGTGAATGTTTGTATGTGTAAGTGCAAGGCTACGCCAGAGAGGTAGGGTGTATGTGCAGAAGTGTACTTGTGAGTGCATGTGTATGTCAGAGGCAGGTTAAGGTACTGTGAGTGCACAGCAGTGTGTGTGTGTGTGTGTGTGTGTGTGTGTGTGTGTGAAGGAGGTGGGTGTGTTAGGCCATGTGTGTGTATGTGTATGTGCAAACCAGAGACAGATTATTTTGCACCTCCACTGGACTCACCCCAGGCTGCGATGCTGGCTGTGACAAATCTGTTTTCTGCGCCTGTTTCTCCAGGGGTGAAGGTGGTGCAGGTGAGTGGGGAGGAGAGGAGGGGGGAGGGGGGTGCCTGTCTGGACGGAAATTATGTTGTGGCTATTACTGCTCAGCTATTAATAGGGCTATTCATCTTTATTTTTCCCGATGTCATGGTGGCCCATCTGAGCCGAGCCCTTTCAGAGTGGCCCTGCTAACTTTTAATAAAATGTAAGAGGCAGCAGCAGCACCTGTGAAAATTTAAATTTCAGTAACTGAGGCACGTTGTTTATCCAGGGAAGGCTGCAGCAGCTACACAGGCAGGCCCCCACACCCAGGACAGCTGGGTTGGGTACTGCCAGCTGTTGCTGGTCTCATTCAGTGCTTGGCAGTTGCTTGTGATCCTGGGCAAGAGCCCTAGGAAGGGGCATCTCTGGAAATCCGTTGTTGAAGACCATCTTATGGAGCCACTGGAGGGAATGGTAGACAGTGATGCCAATTAGGTGCTCCCAGTATCTCCAGCCCCAGCCTCTCCCAGCAGGGTGGGGGAAGCAGGGCAGGAGTGTTGGCTTTCGGGTGGTCCCAGCTGCCCCAGACCCAGTGACAGCAGGTGGAACTGCAGGGTGTGAGGAGGTGTACTGGTAGTGGGGAGCTCCTGGATATGCTGCTCCTAATCTTTCCCAGCAGAGGGAGCCGTTGAGAATTATAGGCCACCTTTATACCCACATTGCTTCATCTTTGAGATCTGACCCCACCTGAAGATTCTTGCAATTCTCTCCAATTCAGAGGAAATCTGCAAGCTCATACACATGCAGGCTAGAAAAGGGTTTTCTATGAGTCTGACATCCTGGCACAAGACTGTGAGACTTGATTCTAAATCCCAGGGCCCACTGTCTTTTTCTCAGATAAGTGACAGAAAGGCTAATTGTTCTGGACTTTTATATGATGGAGTTGGGGGCTGCAGAACTCAGAACCAAGGAAGGTCTAGCCACAGCTAATTAACTCCGGTACAAAGGTTACAGAGCAAAGTTTCCAGCAGGGACCCAATCTTTTCATTGAATGATGGCTGCTTGGATCTGAGGCTCTGGCTCACATCCAGAAGTGAAGAGATTTTGGAAGGAGGTTCTACAGGAATGGCTCAGTGGGCACATCTACACATGCATTAATGTGCCATAGTTACTGAGCATTAAGTTTAGTACCTGTAAGAACAGGTACTAACTCAATGCTCAGTAACTGGCACTACTGCACAGTACTGCCAGTGCACACCTTTTTTAGTGAAGCTAATGCTCAGTAGATTACTTCTAACTGCCATGACACGCTACTGCACAGTAGAATTAGTCTACTGCGCATTTAACATTTTGTGTAGATGCATCCACCATGGAAGGGCTGGCAGAGCTACTGCTGAAAGGAGAATGTCATTTTCCTTTTTTAAATGAATAGAGCAGCTCTGTGGCACGGTTCTGTGATGATGAAGAAGGCAGGGCCAAAGAGATGGTTATGGTATAAAGAGAATAGTATCAGTGCCAGTTGGATCTGATTCAGGCCACAGGAGAGGCCCCTAGTGAAAGCACAGGAATCCACAGGAAGGACCTGGAATCCAATTCCACATGCATTTAAACAAAGGACCAGCAGCCCAGACAATGACTGATTGATGGAGGTGACCATCCAACATCACCCTGAGGGGCACCAATGATGATCAAGTTATCTTTCTGCAAGTTGGCGAATGGGGGACAGGAGGCCTGAGTATGTTCACCTGCTGCACGGAGATTCAAGGATGGTCTCAGCTAGGTTGAATTCCCCATGTGGAGGAGGAGACCTGATGGCAGAAGGGCTGATCAAACCCCAAGCCTCTCTCCTCAATGTTCAAAACCCCTGAATTGTTGGAAAGATGAAGGTTCAGAGCCACCTGGTAGAGTCCCAGTATCACCTGGGAACCTCAGGTCAGGGTCTTAGAGCTCCCACTCTAAACCCACCACGGAAAGGCTGTCAGAGCTACTGCTAAAAGGAGAATGCCATTCTCCTCTTCGAAATGAGTGGAGCAGCGTCTTACCAGAGTCTTCGTCATGTAACTGCCAGGGACTTTGTCCGGGCACAGCTGCTCCTTTGCACTCTCTGGATTTGGGTCCCAGTACTCCCTCCCAGATGTCCCCAGGCCATAGTCTCCCTTTGGATCCCCTGGTTCAGGGTCCTAGTGCCCCCAAGTCTGATTCCTAACCTCCCACCCCTCCAGAGGCCCCATCTCAAGGCCTTCCTTTGAACCCCCTGGGTCTTAGTTCCAGGCTTACATTTTGCAGCTGGTCAAAGGCATACTCAAAGCCAGCCTTGTAGTCAGTTGTCCCCTTGGCCACCATCACCTGCACGTCCTCCTTAAAGACCTTCTTGTTGCGGATGTTGGCCTGGACCAGGTGCTTGAAACAAGACACAGGCTTTGCCTTCTCATTAAACTAGGGAGCAAGAGAAAGAGAAAAGGCAGAGGTCACAAAGTGTGAGTGTAGGGGGAGCTGCTGCAGAAACACAACAATGCCCAACTAGCAGGTAACTGGCTCAACAGAGGAGACAGGAGTATAATGACAGCCTTGCCTTCCCTGAGACAAGTTCCTAGTTGGTTATAAATCAAAACTCCTGACACCACTCAGCACTCGTAACTTATGGGACTTCTCCATGGGGCACTTATCAGCTCACTGTACTTGTGCTAAAAATTATTTCACCTACTGCTGTACCTGAAGTGGCTGTGATGGATCCATATCAGCTTAAGTGCCAATAGACTGTCTGTAATTACATAAATCCTGCTGAAGGGTTTGCACCAAATAAATAAATAAATAAATAAATAAATAAGAGACACGTGGGCAAGAGAGGGAGAGAGAAGAGAGAAAATAAAATCCACTGTAGATATAAACAGGAACCGTCTCCTCCTCTGGGACTCAGGGAATATTACTGTGGAGTTTGCTGAGATTTGCACTTTGCTCCTTGGACAGGGGATACAGCAGAACATCAGAGCATGAGTGTGAAGGGAGGGGGAGATGTTGGTGAACTCCCTTATTCAAGAATAGAGTAATAGCTTGGTCAAACAGCACTACAGTGCCCTGCACGAATGGCCTAAGAATAACTGCAGTAGATACAGCAGGTTAGGAAGGGATGCTCTGAATTTTCCTTGGAAATCCCAGGGAAATGGCTAGATCTCTGGAAAGTTCAGCTAGACAATGCCAATCCTGGAGCATCCCCTCTTGGTAGCTCTGTTGCTAAAGCTCACTAGCACCTTGTCTTCTCTGCTGAGACTGCCAGCATGGAGAGGGGACAATTAGTGTTCATCATGATGGGTGCATCTGTGTGTATTGTGGATACTCATTCACGAGGGTGTCTGCCCAAAGATTCCCCCGACACATGTCTTTGTATTGACTTCCCTGGGTTTAAAATCAGATGTGAGAGCTGAAGTGAGACCACAGATTCACTGAATGTAGGACATTAAGCAGCCTTCAGCTAGTGTGACTTCCAGGCACCTGGGCCTAGGACCTGTAACCAGAAGATGAACACAATAGACACCACTGGCACATTCAGGTGCCTCAAGTCAGGCTCCTAAATCCATATTTAGAGTCTTAAAGAGCCAGATTTTCAGGGACGCTGAGCACAGCAGCTCTTAATGATTTCAACAACAGCTGCAGTTGCTCAGCACTTTTAAAAACCAGGTCACTTCCATTTAGGAGACTAAATATGGATTTATGAACCTGACTCGAGGCAACTGGGTTTGAAAATGTTGGCTACTGTTTTTGCAAGTGAACTCATGCAGCAGTCAACCCTGCTGCATTGCCAGCACAGCTCCCTGCAAAAGTTCCATTGTCCCTCCAGAGAGAAATATGCTTCTTCTGCCTCTGCTATGATACATGTGATGGAAAATGAACAGGAGAATAAAAGGACAATAAATCAAATACTATAATCACTCTCCTAGAAAATTTCCAAACAGCCTGGAATCATATCTTGCTTATCACAGTGCCTTCAGCCCACAGCAGTCTCATTTAATGGGGCGCTAAAACATAGAACATTTAGGTCCAAAATTTAGGTTTATTAAAAAAAACCCCAAGGCTTACAAATGAAGATAATTAGATTTTCTTTTCTATTTTTAAAAATGGTCAGGAAAAAACAGCTTCCTTAAAAATGAACATAGCCCTTGAAGTATTTACAGCCCAGACATGGATACTAAAGTATTGCTATACTGGGAATGATACCAAATTATTTTGTAAAGCACTTAAAGAACCATGGATAAAAAGTGCTAGATAACACGTAGGCATTGGATTAATGAATGAAGACCCACAAGTGAAAATGAGGATAAATCACACTGAAACGTAGTTACCCAGCTACCAGGTCCCTAATGCGCACCAAAAAGGCATACTGCAAATGCGAAAGCACCTGCGTGTGGGGATGTGTAAATCCCAGATTCTGAGTGCTCTCTCAGATTTAATCAGACGAACTGTTAAATGAGAGGCTCCAGAGAAGGTGATGGTTAGGGGGTTAATCTAGCCTTTACCAGGCCTAAGATCAAGGCCCCAGACCCCCTGTGTGAAGCATCTCATCTCCCCACCAAGAGAATGGGGGTAGCTGTTCTTTCCTGCCTACCAGGGACCATATAGTAATTAAATGGAAAATGAGCATCACCAATGGGTTGGGTCAGATCCCCAGGTAGCAGGAGTGGCACTCTGCAACCTAAGGATGTGTGTGGGCAAACAGGTGAACTGGCCTCTGGCATAAGCTGAAGCAGACTCTAGGGAGGCAATACATGCCCCCTCAGACCAGGTCTACCAGATCAGGTTCCCCAAAGCACAGGGTGACCCAGTTCTTGCAGCACTTTATGCTTTGTGGGGGTAGATGTGCCTCTATCTTCAGGGTAATTTCTGGCTGTACCTTTGGAACAGTCTCTCCTGCCCTTGTTACCAGCCTAACAAGAGAATGGACCAGGGTCAGGCCTGTGATCTTTAACCAGAC
Source organism: Alligator mississippiensis (assembly GCF_030867095.1). Lineage (NCBI taxonomy): Eukaryota > Metazoa > Chordata > Crocodylia > Alligatoridae > Alligator > Alligator mississippiensis. The sequence goes on from NC_081835.1 coordinate 44,006,262, forward strand.
ACTGTCTCTAACAGTTCCTAGCTTTTTCCCCACCAGCTGCTTACACAGGCCAGAAAGAGCTGCAAACCTGTGCTCAAGTCCTTGCAAAAGCATTTCCTGTCTATTCCATACCCTCATTTCTCCTGGGAATGGGATGATTTCCAATTCATTGTCACAAATCTTGAATGGGGGAGGACAGGCAGAAGTGGAGCAAGGTAGGAATTACTCCTCAAGAAGGGAGATGGATATCTGGGGAGGAATGGAATTCATTCCTATTTGCTGATGGCCCGGACCTAATGAATCCCTGGGCTCTCGGTTAAATTTAGCTCTCGGTGACGGTAGTGTAAACTTTAGAGAAATTCCACTGACTTCAGTAGATCCAGGAGACATTTACACCACAACTACCAAGAGCAGAGTGGATTTGCCCAGCGAGCTCTGATTACACTGCCCATCTCTTGATATGATTTCTGCAGGACATTTCAGTGCCTGATCACAAGGTCACAGGCCCACTTAAATAAATGCCCTGAGCTGTGCTCCAGTATGGAGAGGGCTTGCTTGCCATCAGGGGACCAGGAGGTAGGAGGGTGATGGGAGCAGTGCTCACTCCTGCTTATGGCTTAGTTTGCTGCAAGTGTAGACTGTCCATTATGGAGGCAGTGATCCAGCAAAAGTAGCCAGGCTAGACTCGTTAATTAGCACAGACGTGTTCCCTGCCAGACAGCGAGCATGTGGGACAAAGAGCACATGCAGCTCCTTCCTCTCAGCAGGCACCTCCTCTCATCAGAGCGGTGGAAAAAGGGTCAGGATGCCTCTCAGTATGTGAGAAGAGCATAGTGTTGGTCCAAGCAATGGCAGATGCGATGAATTTACAATGTCACTGCATGACCTCATCACTGAGGACATATATGCTGGTCAGACTGGCTCAAAGAGCCAATCTCTTTCCCTAAACCAGAAAGAACATGTCATGCAAAATGTGCAATCTGTAAGTTTACCAAGCTTGTACCCCCTCTGCCCCTTTGGCATGATGGGTTGGCACATCTAGCCCTGCCCTCTAGTTCCACCAAGTGTTCTTGCCTCAGGAAGCCTCAGGAGCCACTCATAAGGACAATGCATTAAAAAACATGGAAGAACCTATTTGCAAAAGTAGCTTCTGTGTTTGGGGGCATCTAATCTTGGGAAAACAACTGGAAACACCTTGACCTAACAATGCAGAGGGCAAATGACCTGGGAGAATTGCCTGATCACATAATGAGCGCCCTCCTGGAGCGAAGGCCCGGGCTGACTATGAGCCACCCCTGTGACCACAAAAAAGGCATTTATAATGATAGGATGCATCAGGTGAGGTACTTCCAGTACAGAGCATGTTAATGCTGTTGTGCAGGGAGCTGGGGTTGCCTCCTCTAGGTACTGTATACAGCACTGGTAACCCATGTTCCAGAAAGATGAACCCAGATTGGAACAGGTACAGAAAAAGCTACTAGGAAGATAAGAGGACTGTAGAGCCTGCGCCTACAAGAGTTTATTTAATAAGTTTAGTTTTGCAAAAGGAAGGCTGAGGTGGGCTCTGAGGGCTGTCTATAAATACACTGGAGGGGCAGGGGAGGACACTTAGAGGAGAAGCGCTATTTAAGATAAAGGAAAATGCTAGCCCGTGAATAAATAGGCATTCTGTGAACTCTTGAGCTTATATTAACAACTTTTACAGCAGCAGGGCATTAGCCTCTGTGGTCCCCCTGCTTTACTTGTGGTGGGTTAGGGTGTTGTCCTGTGTGGTGGCAGGGTTGACTGTAGTTTGCTAAGAAGTTAAACAATGAATTTGTATACATAAAATGGTTTGGATAGGGAAGATCTTGCCTCAGGCAGGGGGTTGGATTAGATGACCTGTGGAGGTCCTTTCTAGCCCTACTCTATGATTCTATGGTAAACTGGCCACAAGTGACCCTAGGTTGGAAATCAGAAGAAGCCTCCTAACTGTGAGAACCGTGAGGCGCAGGAACAGCTGTCCAGTGGGAATGGTGGACACAAACAACCTAACTACTTCTGAGACAGACGTGGATTCATAGATGAAAGGGAGCTTATGATGTATGCTTGTGACAGAAGGGGCTGGACTCATGGACCCTGGATGACCTTGCTGATCCTATCACCAAAGTTCCTAAGGTCCTGTAGCCCTGCACACCCACAGCTCTGGCCACAGGCAGTGAAAAGCAGATTACTGCCTCTGAGCCTGTTTCCCTCGCAGTCTAACACACCAGTCCTCTGACACCTCTTGCTGTTCCCATGCCCTCCTTGAGCCAGTCTCTTCTCTCAGGTCAGTACATGCTTGTCTTCCCCTCAGATCCTCCCTGACTAATGCAAGGAAGCCAACGGTGTAATGCTGACAGGATGCTGGCCCTGCCTCACTACTCAGTCATTTTGTTCTCCTTCCTCTACATGTTGTTTGGCCAGTTTCCTACTCGTCTGTTAAGCTCTTCACACACTCCAAATACTACAGAAATCAATCAGGAATGCTGTCCAGGGAGAGATAGCTGCCTGACCCAGAAGCAGGCTGTGTGGAGGGGGGAAGGAGCTTGGGGTCAGTAACTTTCTCCCCAGCAGCTGTTGCTAATCTTGCACAGAGACACTGAGCCTGGGATGAGTGGTTCTGAGGCATCTGTCTAGACACCTAAGCATTCAAATGGGGCTGGGGCCCATCAGTTACACTCATGGCCAACCAGTTTGCTGGGACCATTCATTTTGAATCCTAAACCTTTCCCTCCTAAGCCCCTACCAAAGAGGGAAGGAGAAATACCTGCTCTATGCTATAATTCAAGGGCTGAGCCTAGCTCCTCCTGCTCCCTGATGAGAGCAGTTGTCTGGACACTTCTCCCTCCAACTTCCTGGTGTAAAGGAGGAAATATAACCTTCCCAGGGAGCAACGAGGACTCACAGGACAGGGGCTGCTGCAGTAGTAGAGGGGCTGACAGGCAGTGTGGGCAGGGCTCTGGCCAGCTCTCAGTGCCTCCCCTGCCCTTATTCATCTCTGCCCACAGACAGTACCCACTGCCCCCTCACTAGGGACCTTTCAATTCAGACCAAGGCATGCACCAAATCCCAGCACTGGAACTCCTGCTGGCATACGGAGATGCCACTTCAGGGTCGCAGCTGAGCATCAGGAATGGGCGAAGTCCTGGAATGGAGGTTATGTCTCAGGGACAAGAAGGAGACAGGTGGGCCAGGGACCAGGGCTGAGCACTGCAAGAGGGGCAAGGCTCAATGCTAGGGCCCATGGATGAGCATCAGGGAGCGGCAGGGCCCAGGGCTAGGGGTCCTGCACTGTGGGGTGCAAGGCCAAGTGCCAGGGGTCTTACTTGAGGCAACATGCAGACTGAGTGGCTCTCACAACTGGACCCTCTTCCCAGGCCAGCCCCATGATCCTTCCCCCACGCCTGGGACTTGCCTTCCCTCCCATCTCTCCCGAGAATGGCAGTATTTATTCATGAAACCACTCAGGAGGGCGATGTGATGTGGTTTGGCAGCAGTTCCCAGCACCCCCCTCCAGTGCTACTCTGGGTAAGGAGCTGGCTTTGCTTGTAGCTCCTGTGCTGCAAACTGCTTCTGGCACCCAAAGGACTAGAACAGCCTAGGGCATGAGAGCAAAAAATAGACAGAGCAGGAAGACAGGAGTGGGGCCAAGGACCTGAAGGACAGGAGCTCTAAACAGAGCTCTAAACTATATGGGGGGCCTATGGGAAACTCCCAGAGGAAGGCCTAACAGGCAGGGCAAGGGGGAGAAGATTGTCCAAGATATAGACAGATCTGAGTTGTTGTCAGGACACCTCCTCCTTGCAGAGCTAATATGGGTGCTTGACCAGGTGTTGCCTGCCATCCTGCTTGTCTGCTGCGGACTGGCCAGCATATGGGTTGAGTCTGGTGCTGGGAGCCTGCTCACTGCAATGAGGATACAGACTGAGTGGTGTCTCCATCACCTCTGCACTGTACCTGGAGTGCAGTGGTGAAACATGCCTTGCCCACTCTCCCTCACACAAGGTGCCCCAAATACCAGGAAACAGGTAATGTGATTGCTTTAAAGTGGTACCAATATGCATACCAAAGGTAGAGCCCCTGGGACTGGCTCTGGGTATACACTCAGGATCACTTGAAGGCACTACATTGCCTTGTTTCTGGGATCTGGAATGCACAGGGTGGGATCTCACAGATGGGATGTGCAGAGTGGGGGTGCCACTATACATTTCCACTACGAGTTTCCACATAGTGGAAATGTATAGTGAGACTTCCACATTCCACAAAGCCCTCCATGCAGTGTGGAAGTGGCACGGCGGAGCCCTATATCACCTCCAAAGCAGAGTAGGTCCAGGGAGGACACAGGGACTCAGGTTGGGCTTGTAGTATGGCTGTCCATGCACTTGCTCAGACCTGAATGCCAAATCACCAGCTATCTTGCATTTTGTGTTGTCCTGGGGTTCCTTGTGTCATGGTACCAGGGAGCCAAGTGGACAGACAGTGTCCAAGGAAAGCCAGGTGTTTGGGAACTCCCTGTAACAGGGGCCTGCTCGGGGCGTTCTCAGAGTGGCCCGCCCACCTGTTCTTGGGCCAACCGCCCACCTTCTCGCCCGCCATGCCTTGATGTTAATTGATTAACAGAGATGTTAACAAGCGGGAGGCTGCCCATTTCCTGTGCTGATGCCACGGGGCGCTATCTGCAGCTCCATTCCTCCCCTACACCGCAGCCCAAGCCTCGCAGATAGCATCTCGATGGTCCTCTAATCACTGGCCCCCACACTGGGACCCAGAATCCTCCTATTGAACCCCGCCTGGATTCCTCCCCTCAGGCGGTCTCACCCGCTGTCATACCAGGCACCATTGCTCCCTGACCTGGTTCCCCTTCGGGTGCAGTCCCCCCACCAAGACCTTTGGCTTTTCTAGCCTTGGCCCACCTCCAGGCCAGTCAGGACCCCAGGCTCTCAGCTCCTGGGCATCCCTCATGGTGGGCCCCTCCCAGCCCTTTGCCCCTTCCAGTCCTGGCCCCAGCACGGGTCAGTCACGGGGAGGTCAGACAGGCCTGAGTCTATGGCCCTTTTCTCTCTCTGAGGGTCCACCCTCTGGGCCCTCTAAAACAAGGGGTCACCCACCCGGTCATGGGGGCTAGGGGTTAAGGTGCCCCAACTCGCCTTTCACCGGGGTGGTCACTGGCCTGGCATTTCCTGGGGGCCCCGCACCACTGGGAGCCCCCCCAGGCCACCCACTCCCAGCAGGGTGCAGGTTTAGGTCACACCCAGGACCAGGAGCCTCCTGACCATCCCTACAGCTCCTCCCTTACCTCCAGATGACACCAGCAGCCCTCCAGCCAGGCGGTGTTGTTGCCTGGCCTCCCAGCAGCCGAGCTGCCCTGTTTAAATGGGCAGCCCCAGATCCAAAATAGCTGCCCTCCTCAGGCACCTGCCAGCTCCAGGCCCTTAAAGTGGCAGTGCAAGCAGTGCCCTGCCACACTCCCCATCATGTAAGAGGGTTTCACACTCTTCCCCAGGGGCTCCAGGGCCACATGGGATGATAGTACACATTCCTGCACCTCCCCTCTACATAGCTTCAAGCTCTCCATGGGGTTCAGAGTGTGGGACCATGCTGGGAAGGCAGACTATACTCCTTCATTATGGAAGTGGGGGTCTGACAGGGCTCCCTGGACCCTCCGGTGGGGCTCTTTCCTCTCCCAGAATGAGTCAGGGATTCACCTAAATTGCTCACTGTCTCCTCCAACAAGCACTACTGGGGGTTGGGCATGCAAGGAGCATGAACCTTTGAGTTGTTGGGGATACTTGTGTGCAGGTGGTCCAGCGCCAGGGGCACCAACTGAGCCCTTAAGAGCCTCCCTGTGTAACTCCCTCTTCCACCACTGACTCAGTCCACAAACTTGGCAAGTCATTCAGCCTCCCTAGGCCTCAATTCCCCACCAATACTATAGGGATAAAAGCACTGCCTCCCCCCAAATACGGGTGTTGTGAGAATAAAAATATTAAAGAGCAGTGATGTGGGATTTATAAGCATCTGTGATGGAGGAAGCTTTCCTAGATCAGGTTCAGGTACTCAGCACTGTGCAGGATCATGCCCCAAGGACTCAGTCCAGTAATTCTTGAGTATAGCAGGGAGGGAAACTTTCCACAGTGTATGATGGATCAAGCCTTTCAGTGATTTGTCACTTGGGCCCATCCAGCACCATAGGCCCTTGTGGAGGTGGAAGCTGTCAGTCTGCCAAAGAGGAGCAGTTTTCATGAACCCAAGCCTTGCACCCATGTTGGGATATGAGGTTGATAACCTCGCGCAGTGCGTGCAATACAGTCCTGCTCTTCTCGATATCCCAAAGCAGCTTTGCCTTTCTCACTACTAAGGAAAGAACTTTGTCCTCCAGGAGCCCGGCATCAGTTTGAGCACTGCCCAGACACAAAGCACCCCCAATGTCTGGCTCATTAGTTAGCTCAATGCCTCCAGTGGTGACTGGTAGGAGAGGTTGGGTGGCACTTCTTTGTCACCTGCTGGAGGATGGGAATGTCCGTGTTTTTGGCTGCTGGGGTATGCCAATCACTAACAGCTTCACAGCCTCAAAAACTGCTACAACTCTCAACAGCTTCCTTATAACCTTTGTTATGCCTCTGCTTTGCTGTCTGCCTTAAGCTGAAGAGCTTCCCTGCTGAATCTGAACAACAAGGCTTCTTGATGTGTGACATACCATAGTTGGAAAAAAGCCTCAGCTTGTGATGGGGTTGGGTCTTCCACAGTGCTCTCCTCTCCTCTCTGTTGAGTGTAACCCATAAACAGTGCAGTGTGGGGACTGGTCCTATTCCAGTGGCAGGCTGTGAGGGGTTTCTAATCTTCCTACTCTCTCTGAATTCTTGCATATGCTCCTTTTGTAGTAGCCTTCTGCTCAGAGGTACCATGTTTGGGTGATTTCAGCTAGGACAGCGGTTCTCAACCTTTTTTGTACCAGGACTGATTTTTAAACATTGATGACCAGTCTTGACCCACAGCCCCCTGGCCTTGCCGGTGCCCCTCACTCCCCACCCATAGCACCAAGGCCCCTCACTCCCAACCTGCAACCCCCTGACTCCTCCAGCCCTGCCAGAGGGGATCCCCAGCTGCCCCTGTCCTGCTCAGTGGTGACTGCAGTGGCTCCAGCTCATGCAGGCAGCAGTGGAGTGAGTCTGGCCCAGCACGGGCTGGAAGGAGACGGGAGGCCTTGGCACGCCCCCTGCCCTGGGCTGGGGCTCCTGCGCCATGCCAGACAGCCTGGTTGTGGCCCCTCCTGCCCCCCAAACTGTGTCTCCCAGGTGCCCCTCCCCTGTGAGTACAGGCACTGGCCCCGGTGCCGCTGGCCCAGCCATGCAGCTCCCCACCCGTCCTCTTCCTCTGCTGGTTGGGCAGGCACCTTCCTCCCTGCCCTGATGCAGCCTCGGTGCCTGGCCACCTTCCCCCAGTGCCAGCAGGCACCTGCTCCCCACCCCCCCCGGAACAATCCCCAAGCCCTGGACCTCCAACCCCCACTCCCCATACATTTATCTGCATCCAGCTGCTGGGGCTGCTCCCACGACCCTGCCTGGCTACATGCCGGCCATGTGTGTGCACACTCAGACGCACGTGCACCTGCTGCCTCTAATTGCTCCAAGCAGCTCCTTGCAGGCTGGAATGCTGCCAGCTTTGAAAGGGAAACCCATGGTTTCCTGTATTTTTTCTAGGACTGGCTCCCATCCCTTTCAAATATTCTTGTGACCCATTTTTTGGTCATGACCCACAGGTTTAGAAACACTGAGCTAGAGTTTAGAAACACTCAGGGTTTAGAAACACTGAGCCTACACTGACCTCAATTGGAACAGCAGCTTCTTCGAGCCAGGTCACTGGTTGCATGAAAGGCCTTAGTGAGTTTAACGGAGCAAACAAGCGGAACCTTATGTTATACATATGGGCAGGTGACAAGGATCAAGTCAGTAGGACCACGCTAACAAGCCAGGCTGCTGACCCACAGTCAACTGGAGCCTTTCCACTGATTTCAAGGGATGTTGGAACAGGACTTCAACCCCAATAGCTGTCCTTCAGGGTAGATTGGTCACCCATTTTCTTCAGGGGAACTGTTCAGTGAACTTGGGGGCTGGATTTTCATGCTCAGCTAGATGGATCTGCTGCCCTCTGCATCTCATAGTCATTCCAGGTAATGACCATGGCACAAACCAGGAAAAGAGAGAGAGGAAAGGGATATCCCTGTTAAACTGAAGCTACGCTGCTAGAAGGTGAGAACTTTCCAGCTTCTGTCTCCTTCAAAGAGGAAGTTCACATCCCTAACAGAAGGTCAGCCATCCTGACATGGTGCTGTGTCCAAGGGTCCAGCCCAAAACACTTGCTCTCCTGCTGAGAAGGCCGGTGCACTTCCCTTGGTGGAAGGAAGAGAAGAACATAAACTAGATGTTTTGTGGCATTCACATCCTGGAGTACTCCCTAGCAGCATGTGGAAGGGTATGGGGAACAGGAGACAATCTCTGACTCACAGCAGGTAACAAGTCTGTGCTGTTCCAAACATCCTGTGTCTTATCTGGTAGGACGCATAAAATGTACCCCTCTTCCCCCAAGGGCCAGATTGTACAACTCCTACTCGCATTGAATAGAGCCTTACTCTGGGCTAGTCCCAGTGACTGGAAGGCTGTCAGAAGCCACACACAGCCTATGAGATGACACATGCTGTGCCCTTAAGAAGCCAAAGCATTTCCTGGTGACATGCCAATCTACTTCTATGCACCCCTATAAAGCAGCAAATCTCTCTCCAGCTATAATGTCTGACGCAACAGCACATCTCCTCCACCATAGCCAAGTACAGCCTCTCTCCCCTTAGAGCCCTTGCCCTCCTTTCACTACAATGAACATCTCGCACAAACAAAACAGTCCGTCAAAGCTGGAGCAGGGGAAATGGCAAGGGAAGGATGTAATTTATTTCTCGCAGGTGTATTTTGTCATTTGCAATCGATCAAAGGCAGGGAGATGTCGGGAGCAGGGGGAAGGGAAAGGTGACAAAAATGGTAAATGTGGCTGCGGGAGCTGTGCAAGGCAGAGGGCAGTGCCTCCAAGGGGCTGGTGATTTTTTTCCTTTCCCGTTATAAGAAATAAATAAATAAGCAGCATAAAGAGCAGGCCTGCTCACACCCAGACACCGTGGCATTTTGTTAGAGGCCCAAGCTGCTTCCAGCTCCTGTTCTTTAAGGAAGCAATTGCTGATTTAACTCCTGGGTGCTGGAGGCTGGGGAGAATGGCAGCATCCATTATATTCTGATGGAAACCCATCAGCTGGTTTACTGACTGCACGGTAACACCAGGGAGCTGAGTAGCAACTTCCCTGCCCCATGCCAAGCTTCTTCCTATGACTCCTACTGCATCAGCAGGGTTCCTGCCTTTGCCCCACAGGCCTAGGCACCTGTTTTGCCAAAGGGATGAGAAACCCCAGCCCTCACCAATCTCCATAGGAACAGTAGATGCTCAGCAATTCTGAACACTAGGCCTGAGGTTTTTAAATGCCAGTGTTCTTGCAATGGCCCTGCGGAGATACTATTAAAGCTGCCAAAGTCCTAGAAGGTATCCACGGCATTGACTGTTACATGGTGGCTTGACATACGGGATCTCTAGCATTGGAAATTTTTAAGAGCAGGTTGGATAAACACTTGTCCTGGGTGGTTTAGACCACGGGAGGCCAACCTGTGGCATGGGTGCCGCAAGTGGCATGGGCAGCCTCTGTGTGTGGCACTTGCCAGACTGCAAAGAGGGCAGGCAGCACAGTAACAGATAGGGCATAAAACCAAAAACACAGCAGCAGATTGGGAAGGAAGTACAGGGCAGGAGGCAGAAAGCAGAGCAGCTGATATGGAAGAGGAAAGGGATTGGAGTGATACTTAAGGAGAGTACAAGGCTAAGTTGTAGCACGTCTGCTAAAAAGGTTGGTCCCCACTGGTTTAGTTTCAGGTAATCCTGCCCTGAGCAGGGGCCTTGATCAGGTGACCTGTTGAAGTACCTTTCAGACTTTCTTCTTTGTGAAGCTGCAAATTGGCTGTTTTGGGGCAGTTTATCAGGTCTATCCGGTGCTGTGCAAATGGGCTCAGGAACTTTTGGAAAGCCTCTTTAAAAATAACATATTACAGGATCCTGCAATTATGTCCCTGCACACAGCAGCTGGCAGTGGTGACAGTATAGCCTTCTGGTGCTTTAAGCAAGTCTTGCAAACTTCAGCTGCACCCCTACCACTGGGACATGTTAGACAAGCAAGTCAAAGATCATTACTTTCAACCACTGGTAAAGGGCAGGATAGTAGGTTTTGTTCTTGTTTTTGTACATGTCCAGGACCTTTGTACTGACCAGCTTCAAAGGACTGAAAAGGCCAGGACTAAGGGCCTGGACTAATGATCAGGTTTCACTGGAAGGCTACCATGTGATCACCAAGCTTTAACCAACCCCAAAAACTTCTATAGCAATTTCCTTGGCCCTGCAGCTCTCATGGTACTCATGAGCTTGATTAGAGCAGGTATTGGCAACTGGAACCCTCCTTATGAGGCCTGAGCTGCCTGGACTAGGGACAAAACCTTTTCTTGTTTCTCCAAGCAAAAGGGAAGGTGGGGGTAAAGATAAGAAGATGCCTGTGCTAAACCATGGCTCTAGGATGCAACATTTGCAATGATACAAGTGACACAACAATTTGAGTGCACAGTGCAATGTTGCAGTGCCAGAATTTATAGCCTACAGAAATGGTTTTCAATCCTTTTTTTCATTTGTGGACCCCTAAAAATTTTTTAAATGGAGATGCAGACCCCTTTGGAAATTTCAAATAGACATATGGACACCTTTGAAGTGTAAGTGTGGGTATTCACATACTTTTGATTGATCATAGTCATCTTAGTCATCTTTCGTGCACCCCTTAGACATAGTCTGTGGACCCCCAGTGGTCTGCAGAACACAGATTGAAATCCATCGGCCTAGAGAATATCTCCTAGGGATCACATCCAAGAATACCGTGTCTCCTTCTCTCTACCCCTAAGCACTAAAAGTGCTCATCTCTTTGCAGCCAAGAAACAGATTGCAGTTAGGCGGCATTTAACTGCTGCACACAGAAATTAGTGTTTAACTATTAACAATATCTTATATTCCTACTGTACCTATAACTCCATTCTCTCTCAGTTCCATAGTTATTTAGCAGCTAAGTGATTCACTCTCATAGCACAGTGGAGCCCTGAGGTTACTTGTCTATACAGAGTATCTACATAACAATTACAGTGTGTTCGTTAGCAATAAAAAAGGTTTCAGTATAATTAGTGCCACTCAATTTACCCTGTTGCCAAACAATAATATATACTATATAGAGAGAAGTGGAGACCTGCCATGTGTGACAGTTTTACTGACTCCATAGGGTTAAGGCATTCCCTACGTATACTTCTGCCCTTACTAGGATAAGCTGTACTGTAGGATCCCACTGTGCACACTTAAATTGCTGTATCACCTGCATCATTGCAAATGTTGCATTCAAGAGCCATGATTTAGCACAGGCAGCTTCCTATTTCTAGTCCCACTTTCCCTCTTGGAGAGATGGTGCAGTAAGATGCAACAGACATCCCACATTAGCACACAGTGCAGTTAGCATATATGACTGCTGGCAGGTGGCTTTAACCATACCCTCAATGACCAGTGGTCAGACCCCCCACAAACCTGACCACCCCGCTATTGCCCAGGGCCTCTGTGGGCTTAACCAGATACAACCAACTCTCTCCCATAATGTCTCTTTAACAGACTGGAATCCTGCCTGGCTACTATATGCAGAGAAATGAACTCTCTGCACCCTCCTCTGCTACATGCACCTGTCAGGGTTTATCTTTGTCAGCAGTGTGCTAGTAGTAGAAGAAGTCTACAGGCTTCAGCTAAGTACCTAGGGGTGAGGTGGAACATTGAGACTTAGCTGAACTATTCAGTTCTCATGGCTTAGTGACCTGAAGAAGGTCCATAGACTAAGGGGCTGTGGATTCTTTTCTCAATGTGGCTACTAGGTTACAACAGGGTTTTACCTCTCTGCACATTGGCTATCATGGGGATCCTGCTTGGGGAGAATTCATGTTTGCTTAGTGCTCTGGCTCTGTGAAATTGCTGTGCACTGCATCATGACCTGGGCACACCTGGATGGATTCTTCCAAGAAAATTTGGAGCCTCTGCTCCCAGGAAAGAAAATGAACTGGACAGCAGGGATCTGAACTCCAGCAAGGCTCCAGATTGAACTGGAGCTTAGGGTGAGAACTCACTCAGGCTTCCACTGTGCTAGTTTAACCTCTGCTTATTCACTGTGTGAACAATCAGTCCTTGTCCATTTAACTACAGGCAGGAAGATTTCGCTGTATCAAACTCCAGCTGTAAAAAACTTCCTCTCTGCCTCCCCTTTGATTAGCAACTCCCTGATATTCCTGGGACAGGCTGCCACCCTGGCACATTTCTCCTTGAGCAGCTTGCCAGGTCCTTATAGCAGTTTTCTGAAATTGTAGGTAAGGAAAGAGCACCTCCTGGCTCATCTGGGAGCATGCCATCATGACAGCATAGGAAAAGCTCTATTCATCATGGCTATCCACTACCTCTTTAACAGACACATAATTCATAGATTCTAAGTTTTTAAGGCCATTATGGTCAGACTTCTTGCACAATAGAGGCCGGAACTCCAAGATCCCTGCATCAAGCTCACCACATCCAGCTGAGCCACAGTATGATCTTCCATCCCATTCCCATCCTCCTCTGTTCTCTACCCACCCGAGAGAAGGTACTCACTGAAGCAACATTGACGTAGTCATCATCTGAAAGGGTGTCCAGCATTTCATAGACGGATGTCTTCATCAGCTTCAGGGTCAGACCACTGACACTGCCACTCCTGGGGAAGCAGAAGGCATAGAGCTTGCTATGTGGCTCAATGAACACAGAATGATGCTGTAACATTATCCTCCACCTGCCTTATGATCATAATAAAGTCAGGTTAGAAGGGATATCATAAGGTCATCTAGTTCAGTCCCCTACTCAGGGTAGGACTGCCCCTGACTAAACCACCCCAGCAACTGTTTGTCCAAATTGCTTTTAAAAACTTCCAGAGATGCTCCAAGGATGGAGATTCCAAGGATGGAGATACTCCAAGGATAGAGATGATGGAATCTCCATCCTCTGAGGCTGTATGGAGAAGTTGCATAGTATTATTGCTCATTCCAGTATAGCCTCTTTGGTCTCCTGCTTGCAGGAAGTGTTCTCTGCTCTGCATAGAAATTTGGGCCCTGCACGTCAAGAATGATGCGAGCAGTTTCAAAGGAGTCCAGTGCAGGGCAACAAAAATGAATAAGGCCCATAAGACTGATGAGGAAAGGCAGAAAGAACAGGTTATTGAATCTAGAGAAGAGAAGACTGAGTGGGAACTATAGCAAGGATGGACTATAACATGCTTTTCTCCATGCCTGAAGGGAATAGGAGCAATTCATAGATTCACAGATGTTAGGGTCGGAAGGGACCTCAGTAGATCATCGAGTCCGACCCCCTGCACAAGCAGGAAAGAGTGCTGGGTCTAAATGACCCCAGCTAGATGCATATCCAACCTCCTCTTGAAGACCCCCAGGGTAGGGGAGAGCACCACCTCCCTTGGGAGCCCGTTCCAGACCTTGGCCACTCGAACTGTGAAGAAGTTCTTCCTCATGTCCAATCTAAATCTGCTCTCTGCTAGCTTGTGGCCATTATTTCTTGTAACCCCTGGGGGCACCTTGATGAATAAAACCTCACCAATTCCCTTCTGTGCCCCCGTGATGAACTTATAGGCAGCCACAAGGTCGCCTCTCAACCTTCTCTTGCGGAGGCTGAAAAGGTCCAGGTTCTCTAGTCTCTCCTCGTAGGGCTTGGCCTGCAAGACCTTAACCATACTGTCATGACCCAAAGGGTATGATTTTGTGTGTGCTTCGGCACTGCAGAATTATTTCCCACCACATGGAGCTTTCTTTGCACGGTGCAATTTTCAGTTGCATAGAGAAAACCCCGGTGCAAAGGAGTTCCCGCCACCCATATGTAAATTTGTTTCCCACTATTGGTTGTTTCTAAATTATTCCCACATGGCGGCTAGCGATTGGCTTGCTAGCCGTATAAGAGGCTTGAGCAGTTTCCGCCCAAGCCAGAGATCTCCGAGAATCTCAGGAGGATCCTGAGAACCCTGATTCCGAGAATTCCAGGAGAAATCTGAGAGAATTCCGGCAAGGAGTCCACGATTACCTCATGGACTTCTACGTAAATCTTGGACCAAATGGTGGCTTGATCACACATCAAGAGTCTCTCCCCGTCGCCGCAGGATCCCTCAACGTACCCCACCCTGTGCGCTCGTGGAGAGTCACCTTTCGGACTCTCATTTCGGTCGTTCCACGGAGCCTAGCAAACTCCGTGAGTGGTATCCAGAGCTCTGTTTGTGTTTGTTTAGCAGAGCCTAGCAAACTCCGCTCGTGTGTCTTCAGTAGAGCCTAGCAAACTCCACGTGTGTTTTTTTTTGTAACTGCAACTCAAGAAAGTTTTCCTGCCTGCACCGCGACCACCTACGGTGTAAGTAAAACAATCTTTAATCAGCCTCTACGCATCAGTGCCTAATTCTAGTTCGCCGTGCCGACCCTTTCCCCGGCCCACGTGCCCGGGCTGCTGGCCATAGCCCCTCGGCCCCGACACATACGAGTGGCCCTTCTCTGGACCCTTTCCAGGTTATCCACATCCCTCTTGAAGTGCGGTGCCCAGAACTGCACACAGTACTCCAACTGCGGTCTGACCAGCGCCCGATAGAGGGGAAGTATCACTTCTTTGGATCTATTCGTCATGCATCTTCTGATGCACGATAAAGTGCCTGTAGCTTTTCTGATGGCTTCATCACACTGCTGACTCATGTTCATCTTGGAGTCCACTAGGAATCCAAGATCCCTTTCTGCTTCCATGCCACCCAGCAGGTCATTCCCTAGGCAGTAGGTATGCTGCACATTTTTCCTCCCTAGGTGCAGCACTTTGCATTTCTCCTTGTTGAATTGCATTCTGTTGTTTACTGCCCTCTTGTCCAACCCGTCCAGGTCTGCTTGCAGCTGTTCCTTGCCCTCCGGCGTGTCCACTTCTCCCCACAGTTTTGTGTCATCTGCAAACTTGGACAGAGTACACTTCACTCCCTCGTCCAAGTCGCTGATGAAGACATTAAAGAGTATCAGTCCAAGGACCGAGCCCTGCGGGACCCCACTGCCCACACCCTTCCAGGTCAAAACCGACCCATCCACCATGACTCTCTGGGTGTGACCTTCTAGTCAATTCGCCACCCACCGGACTGTGTAGTCATCCAAGTCACAGCCTCTTAACTTGTTCACCAGTATGGGGTGGGATACCGTATCGAAGGCCTTCCTGAAGTCTAAGTATACGACATCAACTCCTACTCCTGTGTCCAGGCGTTTTGTAACCTGGTCATAAAAAGAGACTAGATTAGTCAGGCATAATCTGCCTGCTACGAACCCGTGCTGGTTTCCCCTCAGCATAATTTGTCCTGCCGGGCTCTCGCAAATGTGAGCCTTGATAATTTTTTCAAAGACTTTGCCAAGGATGGAGGTGAGACTGACTGGCCTATAGTTGCCCGGGTCCTCCTTCCTCCCCTTCTTGAAAATGAGGACCACATTGGCCCTTTTCCAGTCCTCTGGGACTTGGCCCGTGCGCCACGAGTGTTCAAATATTCCCGCCAGTGGCTGTGCAATGACATCGGCCAGTGCCTTTAGTACCCTCGGATGGAGCTCATCCGGGCCAGCCGACTTAAAGGCATCCAGTTCCTCCAAGTGACCCTGCCAAGTGACAATGGTCCATACAGCTCCATACAGCCTCCAAGGATGGAGATTCCACCATCTCTCTCAATAACATGTTCCAGTGCTTCCCTACCCTCCTAGTGAGAAAGTTTTTCTTAATATCCAACCTAAACTTTCCTTGCTGCAACTTGAGACCATTGCTCTTTGTTCTGTCATCTGTCACCACTGAGAACAGTCTAGCTCCATCCTCTTTGGAAAATGCCCCCCTCAGTCTTTTCTTCTGAAGACCAAATGAGCCCAGTTAAAAGCTTCCAAAGATGCATTTATCCAGATAGCCTGTTCCAATGTTTGACCACCCTCGTAGTCAGAAAGTTCCTCTTAATCCCCAACCTGAATTTCCCCTGGTGAAGCTTGAGACCATTGCTCCTATTCTTGTACCCTACAGGCATGGAGAAAAGCATGTTATAGTCCATCCTTGCTATAGTCCCCACTCAGTCTTCTCTTCTCTAGATTCAATAACCTGTTCTTTCTGCCTTTCCTCATCAGTCTTATGGGCCTTATTCATTTTTGTTGCCCTGCACTGGACTCCTTTGAAACTGCTCGCATCATTCTTGACGTGCAGGGCCCAAATTTCTATGCAGAGCAGAGAACACTTTCTGCAAGCAGGAGACCAAAGAGGCTATACTGGAATGAGCAATAATACTATGCAACTTCTCCATACAGCCTTCCGCTGGGGGAAAGAGTCATATGGCTACACCCACTTGCAGTTTCTTCATGTGAGAATTTCATCAAATACCCCTTGCCCTAAAACGAAGATGGAGTTGAGGCAGAGTTTCCTACAGGTTTCTCCCTAACAACACTTACACATCCACAATGATCACCATGTCCTTTGGAGAGGAAGCCCCTTGGATGTACCTGCAACAAGAGAAGAGAGAGAGCATCAGGCATGCTGCAAAGTCGGAGACCCACCTAGAGACAGCAAAGTCATTCCACTGAAGTACTGGGGCAGCTGGTGGTGATGAAGCTGGGATGGGAAAATTACAGCAGTGGCTGGTGAGATGACTCAGTGTGTATGCATGTGTGTGAACATACACGCTCATTCTCACACATGCATATATACACACATATTGCTGCCCTGCTCTAGACAGGGCTCAGGTGTTTGCAGGCAATTAACAAATCTGCTCAAGTGTTGGTAATCAGATTACTCTGATAACTGGAGACAACTAAATACCACAGGAAGTTCTGAGTCTCATGAAGCAATTATACACACATGGGTCTAATAACAGTCCTTAGTACAAGAGACAGCCTGCTGGACTATAGTACCCAGAACCCTTTGCAAGAAGTTTGTCTTTTATGTATTCAGAGAGGGCACAATCATAGAATCATAGAACATTAGGTTTGGAAGGGCTCAGGAGGTCATCTAGTCCAACCCCCTGCTCAAAGCAGGACCATCTCCAACTACATCATTCCAACCAAAGCTTTGTTGAGCTGGGCCTTAAAAACCTCCAAGGATGGGGATTCCACCATTCCTCTCAATAACATGTTCCAGTGCTTCCCTACCCTCCTAGTGAGAAAGTTTTTCTTAATATCCAACCTAAACTTTCCTTGCTGCAACTTGAGACCATTGCTCTTTGTTCTGTCATCTGTCACCACTGAGAACAGTCTAGCTCCATCCTCTTTGGAAAATGCCCCCCTCAGTCTTCTCTTCTGAAGACCAAATGGGCCCAGTTCCCTCAGTCTCTCCTCATAAGTCATGTGCCCCTGCCCCCTCACCATTTTCACTGCCTTCTGCTGGACACTCTCCAACTTGTCCACATCCTTTCTGTAGTGGGGGACCCAAAACGGAGCACAGCACTCCAGATGTGGCCTCACCAGTGCAGAACAGAGCGGAATAATCACTTCCCTTGATCTGCTGGGAATGCTCCTACTAATGCAGCCCAGTATGCTGTTAGCCTTCTTGGCAACAGGGGTACACTGTTAACTCATATTTAACTTATTGTCCGCTGTAGCCCCCAGGTCCTTTTCTGCAGAGCTGCTACTTAGCCAGTTGGTCCCCAGCCTGTAACGGTACATGGGATTCTTCCATCCTAAGCGCAGGACTCTGTACATTTTGCTGAACCTCATGAGATTTCTTTTGGCCCAATCCTCCAATTTATCTATGTCATTCTGAATCCTAGCTCTACCCTCCAGCATATCTACTACTGCTCCCAGCTTGATGTCATCCACAAACTTGCTGAGAGTGCACTCCACCCCAGCTTCCAGATCGTTAATGAAGATATTGAATAAAACCAGTCCCAGAACTGACCCGAGGCACTCCACTTGATACTGGCTGCCAACTAGACCTTGAGCCATTGATCACTTCCCACTGTGCCTGATGATCCAGCCAGCTTTCTATCCACTTTACAATAAAGCCTGGCAGATAGCTAGCTTCACAACTTGAGTTCTTTGGCTTTCCTGCTGTGTGCAGTGCACCCCCAGAGAACCCCTTTTGGCTCATCAGCTGGATCCCATGTTTTTTAAGAACCAGATATTTTAAAGCCAGGTCCCTGCACGGTATGGAGTAGCTGTCATTGTCATTGCAAGGATGGGAGAGATCATGCAAAGGTGAAGGATCTTCGTCCTTCCTGGAAGATGGTGTGCCCCACAGAGGCAGAAGAGATGCTGTGATGGAAGCTGGGAGCCAAAGAGAAGCTGACTGAACAGGAAAGAGCTTTCTGATGCCAACATGGAATGCAGTGGCTAGAGCTCAACTGCAATAACCCTGGTGCCCAGGCAGAGCTGGAAGGCTGAAGTAAAGGGAGGGACACTGTTGGCTTACTTGGAAAGCCAAGGTGAGGATACAGAACAGTGTTGCAAATTGATAGTGACCTGCCGCTCAGCATTGTATCAGCTTAATGAGCTCTAAATGCTAAAATCCTTCATCATCCCAGTCCCCCTTTTTCTAAGTGGCAATTGTATTGACACACACATACATATTAAGATCCTATGTCCCCTCTGCTGGTGGTTTCAAAGGCCAGACCTGATTACATATTTTAGCTATTAGGAGGCAAAACAATACCTAAAGCCTCCCTCTAGAAACAGTAAAGAAACCCACTATTGCCCTCTCTGGGCATGCACCCTGCCTGGCAGGAACAGCAGGTGCTGTGTAAGCAGAATTCTCTTCTGCCACAAGGGTACAACGGTCTTACATGCTGCATAGACCCATTTTTGGTACACACAGAAATCCTACTGCAAAGCTAAACTCCCAAAGGATAACTTGCAGTCCTCATTCAGCCTCACAGGCTCTCCCCTTTGCTGGGGTCTGGCTTGGCACTGCCCAGCATGTCTTCTTATTGTTTCCTTGGGCTCCCCTCTCTGCTGTACCTTGCCACTAAGGCTATATCTGCCCACTGGTCTACAATGCAAGCATAGGTTGTGGAGACAAACCTGGATTAGCTTTAAAATAGGCAGCTCTGCTCCCACGATAGGTAGCCATGGCAGCATAGGACTCAAGGCCCTGGGTAAACACATGGACAGCCAGCCTGTGCTGCCGTGGCCACATTGTTAATGATATCTGGGTGGGCTTGTTGAAAGCTTGCTCAGGTCTGGCTACACCAGCTATAGTCACACTTTTGACTTCATTGTAGAAGTATCCTCAGGCTGTAAGCTCTTTGAGCAGGGGGCTGTCTTCTAATGAGGCTTGGTTCAGGGCCTCTAGCATCACTGCAGATCATGTTCATAATAAATAATAAGATGGATCTTTGCACTTGGTTTTGAATGGTTAAAATGAGCCGTGTGTGTGTGCGCGTGTGAGAGAGAGAGAGAGAGAGAGAAAATGGAGCTTTGTAATTTTCTGCTCTGAACTGGTCTGTTTTCAACCTCTTCTCCTGACAGAAAGCCACCTGGCAGCCCAGGAGCTGGAATGCCAAGCTACACTTGTCACATGGGCAGGAAAAAATGGATAATTTCTGGGGAAAAGTTTAGCATGAGGTTTGGTTCTTTTTACCCAGCTCTATTTACAAGGATCCTTGTCCCAAATAAGACAAGCTGATTATTTGCATTCTGAAGACCTCAATAAAAACCATGGTTCCCTGCACTTTGTGCTGTATACAACATGAGGAAAAAAGTGTCCCTGCCCCAAAATTAAAAAATGACAAGAGACAAAGTGTGAGAGAGAAGTGTCATGGACAGAACTGGGAGCAGAACTCCAGTCTCTGGAGACCCAGTCCAGTTACCTGTCTGCTACCTCTTCCACAGTGTTGCCAACCCAAGAATTCTTTTTACTGACAATCTGCAAACTTTTTACTCACAGCCAAACTTTTTTACTGATACTTGGTTTTGCTGATATATGCTTTACATATTATAAATGGAACTCTTCTGCCAGACCCTACCCTGCAACTAGGCCCCAGTTAAAAGGGCTGGGTTCAAATGTAGTTTAACATCAATCATAGTAAAAAAGTGAAGTAGTTTGGTTGTCAATAAGGAGTTTGCAGTAAAAAAATGTTCTTGGGTTGGTATTCACAGCAGTGATGGTTTTATATTGTTTCTCCCACCACGTGCCCCTGATGCCCTAATTGTACCCTGCATCATGCTGCCCTCCTCAGCCCACTCTCTAGCCTTACACCTGCTGAGCAGGGACTCTTTCTTCCTTGTGGTGTATACAGCACCTAGAGCAGGGAGGTCTGTTTTTCATGGAGGCCTTCAGAATGCTAATAATCAGCTTGTATTATGTGGGCAAAGGATCTTTGTAAAAAGTTCTGGGTTAAAAAATAGAATCTCGTACCAAGCTTTCCCTGCAGGCTGCTGCACTCCCACTCAGACACCAAGTGGCACTGCTGTGCTATCTGTTGGAGTTTCAATCAAGCTGTGGTTGCTTCGTGCTTTTACTGATGGCTAAAGCTTTTTTACAGACTTTACTGACAGCCATTTTTAGCCTGATTTTTTACTGACAGTCAGTAAATATGCTGATAGTTGGCAACCCTGCCCCTCTACCTCACATATATACTGCCTTTTTTCCCAAGTGCCATCCTACAGCCTGGAGACTGAAGGGGGAAGCACAGAATCACAGCTAATAACCTGACCACAACTCTAAATATGTTTCTGCAGGAGAATGTCAGAAAAACTTCGAAATCATCTCCTTCACATACTCTACTCCAAAAGAAATCACCTCAAAACAGAAATCAACACATGCTACAAGAACCTACGAGAGATGAATCTGAATATCTTCCCAAACATTATACAATGTATACAAAAAAGGCTAAAGATTTATTACACTATCCATCTAACACAAAAAGAAGAAATGGAACCAATTAGTATAGGAACAACTTTCCCAACCACAAGACAACCTTCACAAGATCAACACCAATACCATACAACATTTCAGCATCATACTTGATGAAACACTAGTAACCAATCAATCCTCTAATATAATCAATTTCTCCACACACACACTTACCGAAGCTGAAAAATCTGTCCACTCCAAAGGCCTTAATTTTTGTCCAGAAAAAAACACCTGAATAAGATGGTACAATGTGGAGAGCTAGATTTTTTTTTTGACGCCTGTATCTGAATATATTTCTATAACCAAAAGGAATCCACTTTCAACCCAAATTCATCTGGTAACAACATTGCTGAAAAAACTGACGCCAAAAAAATCCAAAAAATCCTCAGATAGGACACCTTACAGTTGACGAAATTCAAACCTTGATCGCTATATTCACTGCTTCAGAGAAAAAATGAACAATGAAATACTCAGCAACAAACAGCACTACAACCTCTTCCTCTCAGAAAGGAGAGCAATAATATCTTTAATATCTAACCACCAAATAGTAATAAAACCAGCAGATAAAGGAGGAGCTATAGTTATCCTTAACTGTGAAGACTACATAAAAGAAGCCAACAGACAACTCTCTGACACTACCTACTATAAAAATCTAGAGGAAGATCCAACTCCCCTTTTCATCTCAAAACTCAAAATCACCATCAAATAATTTCTATCTGAACTACAAGAAAAACTTCAGACCCTGATCCCTCCACTACCCAATCTAGGGACTTTTTATATGCTCCCTAAAATCCACAAACAAGAGAACCCCGGCAGACCTATCATTTCCAACCATGGAACTCTAACAGAAGAAATACCAGGTTTCACTGAATCCATCCTAAAACCTCGCATCACCCAAAGACCAAGTTTTATTTCAAGACATAACAGACTTCCTCCAAAACTCAATAACATAAACCACCTTCCCAGCCAATACCCTCCTAGCCACCATGGATGTCATTAGCTTATACACCATTATCCCACGCCAGGATGTCATTCAAGCCTGCCTCAGATATCTACAGGAGTGAGATTACAACTCAGAGTACAGACCTCAGGATATCACTGAACTCATATAGTTCATTCTCGCACACATCTTTAGTTTCAATAACCAACACTTCCTCCAGAACATGGGCACAGCTATGGGCACCAAAATGGCCCCACAATATGCCAACCTTTTTATGGCCCACCTGGAAGAATTCCTCAAGAACTGCACCATCAAGCCCACATTATACCTGAGATACATAGATGACATCTTCATCATTTGAACTGAAACCCTGAAGTCTCTGATTGATTCCCACCAAAAATTCCACAGTCATCACCCCTCCATCAGACTATCGCTTGAATACTCTAACACCAGCATTTCCTTTTTGGACACCATGATCAATATTCAAAATGGTAAAATATAAACCACCTCATACAAGAAACCCACAAACCAACATATATATCTACACAGAACCAGCAATCACCCTAAACACACCAAGAATGCTATAATTTACAGCCATGCTCCCTGATACCACTGAATTTGCACCAAGGAGAATGCCCACGATCGCCACCTCACAAATCTCTAAAGGGCCTTCACCAAACAAGGACACTCCTCCAGAGAGATAGATTGTACTTTTGAAAGAGCCACCCGGATACCATGTGAAGATTTGCTGCAGTACAAAAAGAAAATCCCCACAAATCACACACCATGAGTTTTATGACATATCACCCTTCCCTGAAACCTACATGGAAAATCCTCAAACAATTACAACCCACACTAGAAGAAGACCCAATTCTTAAAGAGATCTTTCCAGAACCACCAATAGCCTTTAAACAAGCACTGAACCTTGCTAATTTCATCACCAGAAGCAAACTCCCTATGACCCAAACCACACCTAATGGATCCAGACTATGCCAGGACAATAGATGCAAAACCTGCTTACTAGGGCTGTGCAAAATTTCGCCGGCTGTTTTGACTCGTTTAGAGCTCGAAACAGCAAAATCGAAACAAAACGAAGGGCTTTGAAACAGCATCAAAATGAAATGAAGGCAGTCAAAACATTTCAAAAGTTTCAAAACATTTTTAGTTTTGAAGCTGAAGCTGGGCTTGCCTGCAGGGAAATGGAAAGTATAGAGAGGGAGGGGGAAGAGAGGGGAAGGACTACTCTGATACTGACTGTGACAGTTTGGCTGCCTGAGATGCTGCTAGTGCTACTGTGCTGCTTACTAAGTTATTACCTGTTGTCATTTAAAGTGGTGGACCAGACTGAAGCTGTAGGGGAGGAGGAGACCTCATTGGGACACACTACCGTGTCATGTAGAGGTCCCAGCACCCGTGAGGGTGCGCCTTAACACACACACACACACACACACACACACACACACACACACACACACACACACACACACAGAGTCACAGTCGCAGTCACATGTCACAAGTTTTGCTTGTCAGCAGCTTGAGGTGCAGTTTCCCAGAAGCCCCTGCACCTATCTCCTTGAAATTTGGCAGGCTTTGTGGCCTCAGCAGGGGCTACCAGCCTGCTGTTTTCATCCCTCTGTGCCTTCACGCTTACAAGTGACACGAGTTTTGCTTTCAAGACTCTGAGATGCAGTTTCCCAGAAACCCCTGCATCTATCTCCTTGAAACTTCCAGGCTTCATGCCCTTAGAAGGGGCTACCATCCCTGCTGTTTTCATTCAAATCTGTCAAAAAATGATAATGTTATAGGCAGTTTTGTGCTTCCCCATTATAGCCTATGGGCGAAATGTTGAAACAGCGCTGAAACAATGAACCAGTTTTGATGAAACAACAAAACAGTGCTTTCGAAACAAAATTCAAAACAAAACACTGTTCCATCAAAATGGTGAAATGGAAGTCAAAATGAAACAGTGCTGTTTCGCACAGCCCTATCTCCACCACCCCCACAACAACTACACCCCACAACAGAACCACCACCATTCCTGGATCTTACACCTGCACCTTCAGGAATGTTATATATCTCATCCAGTGCATGAAACGCCCTGATGGAAAATATGTAGGAGAAACCAAACAACAACTGTGCACCAGAATGAAAGCACACCAAAAAACTATCAAAGACAAGAATACTGAACTACCTGCAGGTGCACACTTCTCACAGGACACTCCGATCTCTCAGTTCTAATTCTCAAAAGGAACTTACAAAACACATTCCATAGATAAGCCTATGAACTTCACTTCATAAATCTACTGGATACAAAAAATCATGGCCTCAATATAGACATTGGATTTATGACACATTACAACCTGCCTGATGTCTGATTCACCAGGTATGTGCCAGACCTGACCTTGTACCCTTTTCTTCCTGCACCCCCTTCCAGCCCTGTCCCTCCTTTTCTACCCTTTGTCTTCCTAATTTCCAGCTACTTACTTTTTCACAGACAGCCTCTTTTCTACCTTGGAAAACTACTACTGTAAAGTCTCCTTTACTTACCTTTGGCCTTTTCCCTGCCTTGTTTTTCCCCTTCCCTCCCTGCTCTACCTTTTGTTTTCCTAATTTTTATCTATTTACATTCTCACTGACATCCTGTCACACTTTTAGCTTCTTTCATTCCTTGGCGTCTCAGAACAGCAGAGACTTCTTAAGCCTAAAGAAGGGTGACTGCACCCAAAAGCTTGCAAATAACTTTTTTCCCAACTACTCAGTTGGTCTAATAAAAGATATCACATCTACCCAAAGAACCTTGGCTGTCTGTGTCCTTAGACCAACACGGCTGCAATCAAAAACCCATCTAATAACCAAACTTTGGCTGTGCTTGTACACTTCTGGCCCTGTTTCTCTTTCATAGATTCATAGATTCATAGATGTTAGGGTCGGAAGGGACCTCAATAGATCATCGAGTCCGACCCCCTGCATAAGCAGGAAAGAGTGCTGGGTCTAGATGACCCCAGCTAGATACTCATCTAACCTCCTCTTGAGACCCCCAGAGTAGGGGAGAGCACCACCTCCCTTGGGAGCCCGTTCCAGACCTTGGCCACTCGAACTGTGAAGAAGTTCTTCCTAATGTCCAGTCTAAATCTGCTCTCTGCTAGCTTGTGGCCATTGTTTCTTGTAACCCCCGGGGGCGCCTTGGTGAATAAATACTCACCAATTCCCTTCTGTGCCCCTGTGATGAACTTATAGGCAGCCACAAGGTCGCCTCTCAACCTTCTCTTGCGGAGGCTGAAAAGGTCCAGTTTCTCTAGTCTCTCCTCGTAGGGCTTGGTCTGTAGGCCCTTGACCATATGAGTTGCCCTTCTCTGGACCCTCTCCAGGTTATCCGCATCCTTCTTGAAGTGTGGCGCCCAGAATTGCACGCAGTACTCCAACTGCGGTCTGACCAGCGCCCTATGGAGGGGAAGTATCACCTCCTTGGACCTATTCGTCATGCATCTGCTGATGCACAATAAAGTGCCATTGGCTTTTCTGATGGCTTCGTCACACTGCCGGCTCATGTTCATCTTGGAGTCCAGTAGGACTCCAAGATCCCTTTCCACCTCTGTGCCACCCAGCAGGTCATTCCCTAGGCTGTAGGTGTGCTGGACATTTTTCCTCCCTAGGTGCAGCACTTTGCATTTCTCCTTGTTGAACTGCATCCTGTTGTTTTCTGCCCACTTGTCCAACCTATCCAGGTCTGCCTGCAGCTGTTCCCTGCCCTCCGGCATGTCCACTTCTCCCCATAGCTTTGTGTCATCTGCAAACTTGGACAGAGTACATTTGACTCCCTCGTCCAAGTCGCTGATGAAGACATTAAAGAGTATTGGTCCAAGGACCGAGCCCTGCGGGACCCCACTGCCCACACCCTTCCAGGTCGAGACCGACCCATCTACCACGACTCTTTGGGTGCGACCCTCTAGCCAATTCGCCACCCACCGGACTGTGCAGTCATCCACGTCACAGCCTCTTAACTTGTTCACCAGTATGGGGTGGGATACTGTATCGAAGGCCTTCCTGAAGTCTAAGTATACGACATCCACCCCTCCTCCTGTGTCCAGGCGTTTCGTAACCTGGTCATAGAAAGAGACTAGGTTGGTCAGGCATGATCTGCCCGCCACAAACCCGTGTTGGTTTCCCCTCAGCATAATCTGCCCTGCCGGGCTCTCACAAATGTGAGCCTTGATAATTTTTTCAAAGACTTTACCAAGGATGGAGGTGAGACTGACTGGCCTATAGTTGCCCGGGTCCTCCTTCCTCCCCTTTTTGAAAATGGGGACCACGTTAGCCCTTTTCCAGTCCTCCGGGACTTGGCCCGTGCGCCACGAGTGTTCGAATATTCCCGCCAGTGGCTCTGCAATGATGTCGGCCAGTGCCTTCAGCA
The DNA here is from genome assembly GCF_030867095.1 of Alligator mississippiensis. Classification (NCBI taxonomy): domain Eukaryota; kingdom Metazoa; phylum Chordata; order Crocodylia; family Alligatoridae; genus Alligator; species Alligator mississippiensis. Next base: position 44,032,670 of record NC_081835.1, read on the forward strand.
CCCTCGGATGGAGCCCATCCGGGCCTGCTGATTTAAAGGCATCCAGTTCATCCAAATGACTCTGCACCACCTCAGGATCTACGTATGGAAGTCTGGCGCCTTGCTGCTGCCTCTCTACAACCCCAGTGAGAGACTTGTCGTGCCCCTCACTTAGGAACACTGAGGCAAAGAACTCGTTGAGGAGTTCAGCCTTGTCCCCCCTATCTGTCACCAATTGTTTCTGCCCATTTAGCAGTGGTCCTATTCCTCCCTGGGCCTTCCTTTTACTCCCAATATATCTAAAAAACAATTTCTTGTTGTCTTTTACTTGGGTTGCCATCCTCAGCTCCATGGTAGCTTTGGCCCGCCTAACTGCCTCCCTACAAGCACGAGCAGAGGAGGTATATTCATCTTTAGTGATCTCACCCTGTTTCCACTTTTTAAGTGCTCCCCTTTTGGCCCTTAGGCTGCCCTGGATTTCTCTGGTCAGCCATGGAAGCCTTCTGGCCCCTTTCCCTTTTTTGCCTCGCTCGGGGATCGTCTTGCTTTGTGCCCGAAGGATCGTTTCCTTTAGGCACAGCCACCCTTCTTGGGCTCCCATCCCTTCAAAACTCCTACTCTGCAGTGCTTCCTTGACTAATCGCCTGAGTGCATTGAGATCAGCTTTCCTAAAGTCTAGCACTTTCACCCTACTAGTTACCTTACCCACTCGCCGTCTTATGTTGAATTCTATTATAAGGTGATCACTGTCTCCCAAATGGCTACCAATCTGGAGGTCCCCTATCATGTCATCTCCTGTTGCCAATACCAGATCCAGTATGGCATTCCCCCTAGTGGGACCATGCACCTCCTGTGTCAGGTGGAGGTCCTGTATACAGGTTAGAAACCTGCGTGAGCGATGGGACCTTGCTGTCTGCGTCTCCCAGCAGATGTTTGGGTAGTTTAGGTCCCCCATGACTACCGCCTCTTTAGCTTTTATGGTCTCCAAGAGTTGCCTCAGGAGCCCCGCATCTATTTCTTTCCCTTGGTGTGGGGGTCTGTAGCAGACCCCTACCACCAAATCCCTTTCTCCTTGCCCCCCATGTAGCCTAACCCACAATCCTTCTACTTCCTCAACCTTGGATTCTGTCTTGATGAGGGTTTATGTATATTGCTCACTGACATAAAGTGCAACCCCCCCACCTTTCTTCCCCGACCTGTCCTTTGTATACAATCTATAGCCCTCAATATGTACCGCCCAGTCATGGGATGAATCCCACCAGGTCTCTGTTAGCCCCACTAAGTCATAGGTGTTTAGTGCAAGCAGGTGCGCTAATTCATCCTGCTTGTTCCCCATGCTCCTAGCATTAGTATATAGGCACTTGAGAGCATTAGTATATAGGCACTTGAGAGCATTAGTATATAGGCACTTGACTATATAGGCAAGTTTCTCTTTCCTTAGAGAACCATCACTTGTTGCTCAAAACTCTCACTAGCCCTGTTCCCAGCACCTCCTAATCAGCAATTCTTCTTGGCCTGATGGTCCACAGACATTGGAGAGTGCCCCCTTTACCACCTTGTCATTTCTGCAGGGAAAGGGCTTTGACTCCCTGTTTGCCAGATGCCCATCACTAACAAGCATGGGATAGGTTGTCACATGAAATGGTAGAAAGGAAACAAATGAAATGGCACTTGGAGCTTGTAGTAGACCCTGGCTGACCACTGAAGAAGGCAGAGTAAATCTGCACCTTACAGACTAAAGAAAGTAGATATATATTTATATAGAACAAGCTTTTGGGAGTTGCAGCTCCCTTTATCAGCTGCTGTGAAAGAATGTGCACAAAACACTGTATAGGAAGGAGAGAAAAATCAGAATACAGAAGACAAGGAAGGGAGAGAGAAAGGGGTAGGGGCAGTGCTGTGGGGGGGGAGGCAAACAAACAAGCAGTAAACGCATAGGAAGAAAGGAGGCACAAAAGCTACTTCAGATAGAGGGTTAAGAATCCTATAGTCCCTGTTTAAACTGATGAAACCACCAAGGGCATTAGCAGAACTGGTGGAAGCAAAGCTAAATAGCACAAGAACCACAGCCTGTGGTACCAGGTGCTGCACGGTGGTGGCTCTGTTTGCCTGGCTAAGGTGCATTTAGACCCCACAGAGGTGAAGTGGGAATGGGACTCTGCTGAGCCTCATTTAAAGGGAACTTGGTTTTCCACACACATCTTGTCTGTTCTGCTGCCTTTGCTTTTGCTCAGTTGTATGACAACTTCCCCGGCAGACCCTCACCCAATGGTGAGGGTGAAAGTGCACCTGGAGCTGGGGGGACAATCGGGCACCTCATCCTTAGGGGACACATTTCTCCTCTTTGTTCCACAGCATAAACATACACCTGGCAGGCAGAGAACAGGTTTTGATGCATTTGTTACTCCACCATTCACCCATAATCACAGCCCACCTCTTTCTCCACAGCTTCCCCATCTTTGTATGACAGAACCTGCCCTCTGGAAACTGGCTGATGGACTTGGTGATGTGTGATAGCATTCTAGCCTGCCCAGTGAAGTTAGCCATGACTGAATAATTTCAGCAAAATGGTCAGCTGCATTAGAAGGCACCTGAAGAGATTCACAGAGAACCTTTCAGTCTACACAACACACAACTCACACACAGGCACTATCATGCTCCTCCTGACACCCCTACAATGCACAGTTATACATCCAGACATATAGCATGAATGCGTGCATGTGCTCATGCACACACACACCCAGTAACGTAGAAATGCATGCACATGATCACACACACATACCCACTAAAAATTTAGAAATGCCTGTACAGGCACCCAGCACACACATTCATATCAGCATCTTCTTAATACTGCAGAAATATGCATTCAGATACACAGTACACACAAGGTCATATACACATGCATCTCAATAATTTGCATACAACACACACCACCAATATGGAAATCCACATACAGACACACTCAGTGCTCTCCGCAGTTTTCATAATCACACAGCTCATGCCACTTACAATACAGAAGTGCATTTACAGATGCTCAAATACATATTCCAGTCTAGGAAACTTCAAGCATTGCAGACGCACAGACCCACAACTACAGGTACAGACACACAAGCACACAATTCTGTTGTACATGGTTGCAGAGAGATTGCTGCAAAGGTGTACTTTTACCTTAGTTTTCTCAGGTGATGTGGTACCCAATTACCAATAAGCCAATGAGAGTTGTGGGTGCAGAACCCTTGACAATCAGAACAACTGTGTGCACCTGCCTCTTCTTTCCTAAACACATCTTAATATCCATTCACACACATTAAGGTTGTTGTTAGGTGGAACCTGATTTCTTTTTGGTGCCTCTCTTCATGCTAAAACCTCCCTTGCCACTCTCTCCTCTAATGAGAGTAACTTAGTGTAACCTGCAAAGCTTGAACCGATTTGGAGGTGGATAGACATTCCCTTTTCATTCCAAAAATTCAGGCACACGGGTGCAGTGGTTCAAGCTAGAAGTCGGGAAGTGCTAGAGCAGCCCTCCCTTCCCTTCCACACTGCTGAGCTGGGGGGGAGGCATGGCCAGTCCCCAGTTGGATGCTCTGATTAGGGAGGGGTTCCCCCCTCCTCCCCAGCAGCCCAGTAAGGAATTGATAACACAGTGTTTATCACCCCTAACTCAGTGTTTATCAGCCCATTACGAAAACAAAAGCTTCTCTCATTAGTTCAAACTCTCCTTAAACAACTTTTTCCAAGGAAGGAAGAGAGTGATGTTACCAGCTACTTATTGATTAGCTACAAAAACCCAAAAGCCAACACTGTCCTGTCTGCCTTAGTCCTGTCTCCCACAGCACCATATCCACCATGTGGTATGCTAGATAATGCTAAGAGGTGTGTGTGTAAGGCAGAGGAGAGGAGGGAATCCCTGCTTCAACAGGGAGTGGTGAGGGGGAGGGGGAAACAAGAAGAAGCTAGGCAGACCCTGCTGTACCCACAGTCTCTGCTAGAGCTGCAGCCAGGGAGCAGAGGGGAAGAGCCAGCCCAGCTCTCTGGAGCATAGACCCCACCCAGCCCAGAAAGCATGCCAGGATGCTGGAGGACTCTGATTTAACTTAAACCAGAAAGGGGTCTGGGACAGACATTGCATACCGGTTTGACCTAAACCAGTTAAGTTTGATACTACATTCAATCAGGTTTATCTCAAACTGTTTTCAGCCATTTTCAAACTGGTTTATGTGTACCAAACATCTGTTCTGTTACAGATTTAAACCAATTTTTGATCACTTAAACCGGTTTACGTGTAATATCTGTTTCTAGCCTAGCTCGGATGCTATGATATAAGGGCAGGGACAGGATTTTTTCTCACATGTCTGCAAGGAGGTATGAACTTGGTTCCCCCTGGCAAATGACCAAAGTGGATAGGGAGGGGGTTAATTCTTCCCTCCTTTCTCTTCACCATAGCCCAAGTCTGCCTGTTTGTGGGCAAGCTGCGGAGGTGGAGGTGGGGGCTGGGGCTGGCAGACCCTAGCTGTGGTCCTGTGGGGCAGAAGGGAAGGCGAGAGGAATTAACCCCCTCCATGCCCCCTTTGCCTTAACAGGGCCATGGCAGGATAGCATCTGGCCATGCCCTCACCACTGGAGCAGCAAGGAGAAGGGAGGAGGGGGTTTATTCCCTCTTCCCTTCCCTGTCTCACTGGCAGGGACTACAGCCATCCTGGCATGGCCCTGTTAAAGCTAAGGGAGGCAGGGAGGAGGTTAATTCCACCCCCCCACCCCACTGGGGAACGCAGCTGGGTGGATCAGCCTCCCTTCACCCATCTCCCTGCTGCAGGGTGAGGAGGGGGGCTCTGTGCAGTGCTGGAGGGGGACTCATCCCCCTCCTCCTCCCCACCTCCTGCAGGGTGAGGAGTGGGGCTCTGTGCAGCGCTGCCCAGCCTGGGCACAGGGGGAAGCTGTCACTGAGCTGCAGCCACTGAGGAGGGCCCCACCCCTGCAGCCCCGGCCGAGGCAGCCACATGTGCTCAAGCTGGGCTGCAGGGGCAGGGCCACCCCCAGCAGCTGCAGCTCAGACAGGGAAGCTGAGCCCTGTCAGTGAGTGCAGCCTGGCCTGGCGCACATGGGCAGTGGCTGGCCAGGCAGTGGCCTACCTGGGCCAGCTCAGAGGCACCGGCAGGCCTGAAGCCCAGAAACCACCCACCATGGAGGCTGGCTGCAGACACATAAGCCCCCACAGTGCCTCCAAGCTGGCCTGGGTAGCCTGCTGCCTGACCAGCTGCCTTCCATTCATGCTAGGCCCAGCTGTGCTCACTGAAAGGGCTCAGCTTCCCTATCTGAGCTGCTAGGCGGGAGAGATGGAGGAGGAGGAGGGGAAAGAGTATCCCTCTGGGGCTGGGCAGTGTGGCACAGAGCTGGGAGGAGGAGAAGGAGGTGGAAGAGTCCCCCTCTGGGGCTGGGCAGCACAGCATGGAGCCCCCTCCCAACTCTGTGGCAGTGGTGGGGGAGGAGGAGGGGGAAGAGTCCCCCTCCAGCACTGCACAGAGCCCCACTCCCCACCCCACAGTGGCGGGGGAGAGGGAGGAGGAGGGGGAAGGTTCATTCTCTGGGGCCAGGCAGTGGAGCTATGTGCCCAGATTGCTGCCAGCTGTTAGGGAGCTGCTACAGCAGACAGGGCTGTCCCTCTCTTCCTCCTCCCGCACCACGAGAGTCTGGCCATGCCCCTGTCTGTCCAGGCTCCTGCTTCCCCCACCCTCTGAACCCTGCAGGCCACAGTGGGGATTTAAATCCTTCCTCAGTTATAGTCAGGCCTGCAGGGGCTTGGCCATACCCCCCACTCAGCTCAGCTTCCATGTGGAAGGGAGGGGAGGGCTGCTCTAGCACCCCCGGGTTTCTAGTGTAAGCCACTGCAGGCATATGCCTGCATTTAAGGAATGAAATGTGGATGTCTGTTCACTTGCAAATTTGTTTAATCTCTGCAAGTTAGAGAAACCTGCAAAAATTAAATCAATTCAGGCTCGGGCTTTTTGAAAAGGGTCACAGGGACCTACTTGTGGCTGCTGAAAACTCTGTCTGCAGTGCTGTGTGCATGCAGCAGGGCCCAAACAAAGGAAGTCCATAGTGCAGTGGTTCTCAACCTTTGTAGGCTCCACGCAGCCCCCCATAACTCCTGGGAACTGAGCAGCACTCCAATTCAATAACTACTTATTTATTGTAGCATTTAACTCTTGGCAGGGAAGTGAAGGAGTGGAACAAGCTCTTAGCTCCTTGAAGAGCACAGGGGCTGGGGCAGGGGCAGGCAATTATTTCAAGCAGAGGGCCGCTTACTGAGTTTTGGCAAGCCATTGAGGGCCACATGACAGGTAGCCAGGGGTAGATAAATATAAATTTTCTAAATTTTTTAGGGGCCCCGCAGGCTGGATAGAATGGCCCGGCGGGCCGCATCCAGTCCGCGGGCCACATTTTGCCCACCCCTGGGCTGGGGTGATCATAAGCTCATCTGCTTGCACTGGAGCTAGACATGGACCAGTCTATGCTTAGCTCCTTACACAGAGGGAAGCGAGGAAGAGTGAGCACTTAGGTCTTCACAGAGGGGCCGGAAGGGACCAGTGTGACCTTTTCCAATGTAGACCACATTTACCTCCTTACACAGGGCCTAGTTAGGAAAAGGCAAATACTTATGTTCCCCCATGCTGTGGCATCCTCAAAAGGAGCTTGCAGCACCCAACCATCCCTGTTGAGAACCACTGCCCTGGTGGAACTCCCTGGGCTGCCCCACCACAAGAGGGCACTCCCCATCCCTGTTCCATAGAGTGAAGTACTATGTTAGCCTGTGTTGGGGTTATGATGACAACCTATCCCTAATTAGGTGGGACAGTCCCAAAATTTAAAGATGAAGTCCCGGTCATCTCTGGGACAGTATTTGTCCCAAATTTCTAGTATCATGCAGTGAATCTGGGTTTTCCATTTGCCATAGAAAGACATGGGAAATGGTGGGTTTCCCTTTGCAGGCTGGAAGAGTTCCAGCCTGCAAGGGGCTGTTTGGGGCTGGGAAGAGCAGGACTTAGGGGGTGTTATGTGCAAGTGCATGTGCATATGCACACACGTGCATGTAACCAGTAACATTGCCCCAGACAGCAGTGGAGAGCAGCTCCCCCAGCTGTCTGCAGATAAGTCAGGGCGAGAGGGCAGATTGAAGCCCCCATGGTGAGGGAGGGAGTTGGTCAGGGCTGGCGGCTGGGCCTAGGTGTGCTGCCCAGCCAGGGTGGTGCATGGTGCGTGGGACCCAGGGCCCAGGACAGGAATGTGTGGCCACTGGGCCTGGCCCGGGACTGGGATGGCGCCATGGGTGGCTCATCCAGGGGGTGCAGGGAGGGGCAGTTCCCTACTGTTGCACACATTCCTGGGAAGGAGGGCATGCCCTCCCCACCAATTTGTGCATGGGTGGGGAGGTTGCAGGCTTGGAGCTCCCCACCTTGCTGCCCTTCCGCCCAGGAGCACTGTGCTGGTCATGCCACCAAAGTGAAGCTCCCCCTGAGCACCTGGCAGTGGTGGTGGCAGCAGCAGTGATGCAGAGTTGTGCCCTCCACTGCTTATGGGTGGCCAGGGGGCACCTTGCCATGGTGGCATGGCTGGCGCAAGGTTCCTGGGGGAGGGCAGAAGGATGGGGAGCCCTGAGCCTGCAGTGGGAAGCCTGCATCTGCCCTTGTCCCCCACAGGCTCTGTTTGGCTGTGCTCCAGCTGTGCCACAGGTGGAGGGTGAGGGACAGGCAGACATGTGTGCTGCTTTCCAATTTGGAAAAGGTGGTAACTGTAGCTGGGGTGAAGGTGCAGGCCCACAGATCTACTCTGCCCCTCTGGGGGAGCACAGTACAGTACTCAGCACTGCTAGACTCTCCTAGCCTTTGCATGCAGCACTGGAATTTTTTTTATTTATAATATGCATTACAGTGGTATCCCAAAGGCCTGGTTAGAGATTGTGGACTCCACCCTGCCAGATGCTGAATGAAAGCCAGGCCACCTCTGCCCTGAAAGAGGGTAAGGCTGCCACAAAATGTAGGGTGACAGTGATTTGGGCAGAGGGTTTCAGAGCACTGCCAGAAATAAGACTGGCATCATTTCTGATGACTCCTACAAAGAAAAAAGATGGCTGGTATTAGCTCCCTAGGAATTACTCTCACAATCCACTGCATTATGGGGAAATCACTTAGGAAATGGTAGCACTCTAAATATAGGTATTATTATAGTTATTGTTGTTACTATTATTACTGTAACATATAGGAGCTTGCATCCAGGTACAGGGATCCTCTGTGCTTGGTCCTATACAAACCCAGCACATAAAGCCCCTTACTGAGTATGGTGTGACCCAGCCTGCTCCACCAACCATTCTCTACCCTTGTAATTATGATGTTTAGTCCCTAGTACTTTTTCAGACATGACTTGAGGGAGCCTTTTCTACCAAGACCACCCACTGCTTAGAAGGGTCCAACATTGCCCTAGTTGAAGTCAAAGGAAGCTTTATCACTGACTTGAATGGGATTGGGCCTGACATCAATTAATTAGTACTTAATTACTATCAATTACTCAACATTTCTGGGAATTACTTGTAAATGGACACTCTTTGATTACTAATCCCAGTTACTAATGTTCTCTAATTGGAAGTGATTATATTTTCTTTGGGTGTGATGCTGAGCTCTCTCCTGCACCAGCAGCTGTGGGACAGACCAGTCCCTTGAAGGGGAAGGAAAGCTTTTCTCCCAGTAATGGGGTCTGCTCTAATCTCTCACCTCTTGTCTGAGCACTGCCCGCTCCAACCTTCCTCCCCGTAAGGCACAGGATGAGGGAGGACCTGTATACTGGACATGTGCCTAAGGGGCAGGATCTTGTGGCTGACAACCAGTATGTCTAGGGCCTACTCTCCTCTCTCCCACTGATTCACCACATGACCTTGGGAGTCACTTCCCTACTGGAAGAGTTCACAACCTGAACTCACAGGAGCTTAGAAGGGAGTTGGGGGTACAGCATGGGAGGGACTTATGCAGCCTTACACAGAGGGCTAAGGGCAAAGCCCAGGGTTGTCCCCCAGCTCTCTGGTGTCCTGTGCTCCAGCTGCACACACTGCCTCTTCCTGAGAACAAAGCATCCCATCCCCAGGGAGGTGGCGAGGTTTACACAATATTTGCAGAAAGCTTTGAAGATGTAATGCCCTAAATGTGATTAGGGAAGCAGTGGGAGAGAAGGGCATCACAGTATATCAACCGTGTCAAGCTCCACAAGATGAGCTGGGCAAATTGTGCCACCACTGCTCCACCTGGCATCCTCAGGAGAGGACGATGAAGCTCAATCCCTGTTCTCCTTACTCCTGAGAGTGCCTCTGCTGACAGCCACAGGACAGTAGTCTGGGTGTCCGAATGAATGATGCAAAGGGGGAGGTCCTGAATTATACAGCTCCCCAAGGAGCTGTGGTCCTGCTAGACACACCAGGCCCTGGTTCTGTGGAGGGGAGTGCTGAGTGCCTGCAGGCCAGGGCATGGCACATTTTGTGCTCTGAGGGGCTGCACATTCTTCTGTTAAGATTGTTTTGGGCAGGTCTGGGAGTGGAGGGCCCATGGGCCTGGGGCTGCTCAGGGCAGAGCCTTCAAAAGTCTCACTTGGTAAGGGGAGCGGTCAGTGAGGTACACAGATTGCAAGACAAAGGGCATCCTGGGAAACTGGTCCCCATCCCTATACAGCTGGCCTGCTTTTGTCACTGAAATAAGAAGCAAGGGAAAAGGGAAGCTCTTGGAGATCCCTACACGTCTTTATTTGCTGTCACTTAAAACTGTTGTGTATTTGTTTTGGGAGAAAAGATAAGGAGGTCTGGTGCAAACTGACATAGCCTATTCATCCCTGAGATTCCATCTGGCGGGCCGTCACACCTCGCCCTGTGCCACCGGTCCTCACAGAGCTGCACTGATGCTGCACTGAGCACTTCCCCCCACAAGAGAGCTGGGGGCGCAGAGAGGAGATGTAGGGGAGCCACAGCAAGATGTATGGGCACAACAGCCTTCACTGGAGTTGGCAGGGCATTTGACAGAGGCCAGGTTACAATGCTGTCAAGGTCGTTCCTGAACAGATCGAGGCTGTCATAGACACTCTTTGCTTATGATTAGTTTAACAGTGGAGCAACAGGCTGGATGCTAAAGGCAAATGCCTCACTCCAGGCAGGGTGGTACAAGGGAAGCAGCCTACACTTGATATATCAGGGGGAAGTGAGGGTTTCTTTTGTCACAGAGATTCTGGCTTATTTCAGACTATGTAACCACCCATGAGGCAGTACTTGAGAGGTGGGCTGCTTTAATTTATACCAGGGAGCTGCTTTGACCTTTGATACAGAGCAGAATGTGGATGAGAGAGGAGTGGCCTGCAACTACCTTCACTGCTCTGCCCCTGGGGTGCTGTGACCCCTGGAGATGGACCAACCTCCTTGAAACTTGAGGGAGTTAAGATTTGTAGCCCCAGCCCTTCACACTGTGAAACAGAGTTACTGAGAGCTCTAATACCCAAGGAGCTTTGTTTATGGCTGGAACAGGCAACCCAACCTGCTGACCTCGGCCAGTGGCTAGGAGCAGATGGTAACAGAAAATCTGTCAGCTGTACTGGGCCATGGCTGTGGAGTGCCTCTGACATCAGTTCTAAAACTTTAGGATCCATTCAGATTTTTATGGGCAGCCAATGCAGAGATTGTAAGCAGGGAGCAATGAGTGTGGAAAGCTGAGTGCCTATGGGGGTAGGGGGCAGTCAGGCCTAGTGCAGACAGGCACTCATGTAATGACAGAGATGAAGGAAACCTGTTGGACTTCTTTGAGTATCCTACTTGTATAGTAAGTGTTGGGGCCACTCGGGGCCCTTGCACCTGTCAATGCCCCTGTCTCTCTCCTCAGCTCTGAGCTCTGATCCTTTATGCCAAGTTCCAAGCTCAGGAGCTGTGCAGTGTATGGAGCTGAACTAAGATACTGCTCTTAATGGATTGTGGCAGCACATTTATCTCTGGGTGCTGCACTCAGATTAATACTCAGAGCCCTGCAGGAAAAGGCTTTATTTAATAGGGCCATTTATCAAGGAAGGGAAAAAAGAGATGCTGGCTACTAACAGCGCTGCTGGGCAGCCCAAATAGCTCTCTGCAGGAGCTGCATGCTGTGCCCTTTCTCCAAAGAAAGAAATGGGAAGCCAAGGAGGTTGTTAAACTAGAATTTAGGACCCTGCACTCCCATCAGATGACCATGCTTGAAGTATATTGTACTGCAGTGGAGCCTGAAGAACACAAAAGATGAGGGGTCCATTGCATTATATCCAATGTATTATACCCTCTGTCCACATGCAGCTCCCAAGCACTTACATTCTAAATAGACCAGACAGACAAAGGATGGGAGGCACGCAGAGGAGAAATGACTTGTCCAGGGACCCCTGCTGCATAGTGGCAACTCTAGGACAAGGACCCAGCTCTCCTGCTCTTCACTGGAGTGCTCTACCCACTGGATGATGTTGCTTCTCACAGTTCATGATTAATATGGAATTAACTCCCCAGTCTGATCTAACACACCTTTCCATCCAGTTCCATGACGGCTCTCCCTGAAAATATCCAACCCCATGCAGTGGCATCATTTGGAGGGCACAGCAAAGAATTTACTCTTCAACACTGCTGAAACGTAACCCTGAGCTGGAGTGGACTCCTGCTCTGGAGGGAAGAAAGGACCTCTGTTTCTTTATCCTCAATTCTTTTACACTTCTCCTTCTTGCCACGCTATTCCCAGCAATGGTGGGAGCTCCTATACAAAAGGCACTGGTGACCACTGGCATTTTGACCACAGGGCTTGTATACCTGCTCTGAGCAAGGCTAGGCACAGGTGCTGACAGCTGCATCAAGCCCTAAACACTGAGCCAAACTGGGACACAGGCCTAACATGAACATAGCCAAAAGTTCACTGAAATTAAGTCTTCACTGGAGAGCTAAATTGGGCTTTCCCCCGGGCATTGCCACTAACCCCATTTCTAGCCACAGAAAAGCCCTCTCAGCCAAGTTGAGTGGTGTGTTCTGCCTGGCCTAGATGGGGCGTGGGTTATAGCCAGATACTGCTTTCACTGGAGGTGATAACCTGCTCACTCTGCAGTGAGAATGGGAATGCCTAGTTGCCAAAAAGGCACCTGGTGGAAAGGGGGGGCTATCTCCAAAGAAGAGTATACCTCCACTGCTCGGGCCTGTAGGGGGGCTGTTAGGAAAGCTAAGGCGGACATAGAGCTAGGACTAGCGTTCAAGATCAAAGATAATAAAAAGTCCTTTTTCAAATATATAGGGAGGATGAAGAAGGCACTGGGAAATGTGCGGCCCCTGAAAGATGCGCTGGGCAATCTGGTGGTTGTGCCAGAGGAGAAGGCAGACATCTTTAACAAATTCTTCACCTCCGTTTTCTTGTGCAGGGACCGGGACTCCCCCACCGTGTTTCAAGACGGACTCGAGGGGAACGCCTCAAGACCTAAGGTTGAGGAGGACCAGGTTAGAGTGCTTCTGGAGGGGCTGGACATGTTCAAGTCAGCAGGTCCAGATACTCTCCACCCCAGGGTGTTGAGGGAGCTAGCAGGGGTTATTGCAGGGCCCTTGGCATGGCTTTATGAGCGCTCGTGGTTCTCGGGCCAGGTGCCAGATGATTGGAAGATAGCCAATGTGGTCCCCATCTTTAAGAAAGGGAGGAGGGAGGACCCAGGCAACTATAGGCCCATCAGTCTTACCTCAATCCTGGGGAAACTCTTTGAGAAGATCATCAAGGAGCACATCTGTGAGGGGCCGGCATCGGGGATGATGCTCGGGGCAACCAGCAGGGTTTCATTAGGGGCAGGTCATGTCAGACCAACCTGATTGCCTTTTACGATCAGGTCACAAAAGCATTGGATGCAGGTGTCGCCATGGATGTAGTCTTTCTGGACTTCAGCAAGGCCTTTGACACTGTCGACCACCCCATCCTCATTAAAAAACTAGACAACTGTGGCAGCGATGCCTACACGGTCAGATGGATTGCTAATTGTCTGAAGGGTCGTACTCAGAGGGTGGTGGTGAATGGGTCATATTTGACCTGGGGGGAAGTGGGCAGCGGAGTCCCCCAGGGCTCGGTCCTTGGGCCCGCACTGTTCAATTTCTTTATCAGCGATTTGGACGACAGGGTGAAAAGCAACCTGTTCAAATTTGCTGATGATACCAAAATTTGGGGTGAAGTGGGCACACTAGTAGGGAGGGAAAGACTGCAGAAAGATCTGGATAGGTTGCAAGGGTGGGCTAACAAAAACAGGATGTGTTTCAATACGGACAAGTGCAGGGTGCTGCACTTGGGCAGTAGTAACCGGCAGCACACTTGTAAGATGGGAAACTCCCAACTCCCTTCTTGAGAGCACGGAGGCAGAAAGGGATCTTAGAGTCATCACTGACTCCAAGATGAACGTGGGCTGATAATGCGAGGTCATGGTCGGCAGGGCTAACCGGACCCTATCGTGCATCCACAGGTGCATCTCGAGTAGGGCCAAGGAGGTGATCCTCCCCCTCTAAGCGACACTGGTCAGGCCACAGCTGGAGTACTGTGCCCAGTTCTGGGCACCCCGCTTCAAGAGGGATGTGGACAACATTGAGAGTTTCAGAGGAGGGCCACCCGCGTGATCCGGGGACAGCAGGGCAGACCCTACAATGAGAGGCTACGGGACCTGAACCTGTTCAGCCTTCACAAGAGAAGGCTGAGGGGGGACCTGGTGACCGTCTATAAACTCACTAGGGGGGACCAGAAGGGTTTGGGGGAGACCTTGTTTCCCCTAGCGCCCCCCGGGATAACAAGGAATAATGGCCACAAGTTGTTGGAGAGTAGGTTTAGATTAGACATCCATAGGAACTACTTCACAGTTAGGGAAGCTAGGATCTGGAACTGACTTCCCAGGGAAGTGGTGCTGGCTCCTACCCTTGGGGTCTTTAAGAAGCGGCTCAATGCCTACCTGGCTGGGGTCACTTGAGCCCAGTTTCCCTCCTGCCCAGGCAGGGGGTCAGACTTGAAGATCTACAAGGTCCCTTCCGACCCTACTTCTATGATTCTATGAGAACATGAACTCAGTCACTTGAAGCCTGACAATCACCCCATGCGTTCTCATAATTTCAGTCCTCCCATGCTCAAAGGGCAGGTAAACCTCTCTCACAATTCCCTGGAAAAAAGCAAACAGCAGTTCAAAGAACCATTGGGTGTATCCCCAGAAGACATGGCAATACACAGGGTGGGGCACAACTTTAGCGAGGACACACTAAATCAGGCACAGCCTTGCAGTTTCATTGCTCGCACCCTCACTAAGCTAATGGGGTCGCACTCAACAGGGAAGTCACTGTCTCAGACTGCAGGTTCATGTGTGAATAGGGAATCTTGACCCCTAGCAGTGGGGGACAGGGTGTAGAAGGAAGACCTTTTCTCTTTGTTTAGCTCTTGGCCGCTTCAAGCTACTTGGCTCTCTCTCCAACCTCCATGTTTGTCCATCCTAGACATGCCAAGCAGGCCCTAAAGAACGGCCAAGGCTGCAGCTGCAGAGCTTACTGCCTGCTCTCCTCACAAAAGACCGACTTCACGGAAAGCTAGAAACCAAAAGACATTCTGAGCAGTGGCATTTTCTATCCTCACGGGCAGAGGGGTGCCAGACCAAGACTCTTGCCTGCTAGGCTGCGATCCAGCAAAGCACTTCAGTTCATATTTAGCTTTGAGCATGTACTTAAAATCCCATTGACTTAAGCCTGTGCTTAAGTGCTTTGCTCCTGCTAAGGAGAGGAAGGATTGTAGTTGGGGCTGCTAGGCCCAATAAGCTGGAGCTAACAAGGGGCTGAGCATTGTCATCCACCAAGAACTAGGAGAGAGGGAGCTGCAGCTAAGGGCTTAATACAGTAAAAGAATTCAGGGCCCGTCAGCCTCCATTCCTCTAATAACCTGCACAGACGCTGCAATTGAGGTAAGTTAATAATTAATGTGGAGCAATCAAAGACAATTAACCGTAATGGTGGGGCCATTAATTTCCTGACAAAGAGGGAGCCTGATCAGTGCTTGGGTGCACGCGCCCACTCGCTGCCACCACTCAGTCCTATTTGTCACGCTGGTGACATGGCGAGGCTTGGACAGCAAGTGTCTTTAAATCCTGTCCATGATGAGGCAGCACAGAGCCCTCCCTTGGAAGGTAGTATGCAAGCTTCTTCTTGGCAGCTTGCAGTAGGCAGCCACATTTTGCATGGGCTCTCTGTGCAAAACTCCCATTGGCTTCAATAGGATGCAGGCACCAGCTCTGGGCCTAATCCTGTGTGACCAAAAGTGCACAGTTTCTACAGACACCAACAGGCTCAGGCCCCACTAATAATACAAATGCTGTCCTGCAGAGTTGCTGTTTTTAAGTGTTTCTTGCTATTTCTATAATCAGCAGTTATTTTCAGCTTTGCTATGGCAATTCTCCCCAGGCAAGCTGCCTTGCACAAGAAATCATTCAAACTATTCAACAAAAATGTAGTTTAAAAAAAACAAATCTGGCTGTATATAAATTGAGGAAACCACGAGCACAATGCATAAACTTGGTGCCCTAGAAAGAAAAACAACCTCCTCTTCCCTGGCAATTCAATAGTAAAAACATGGAAGTTAGAATTTCAGGGCAGTCAGGTATTTGAATCCTAAAATCCCACACTGCTTTGATTACTGACTTATGTTATAACAGCACCTTGAGGTCACATCTGAAATCGGGGTCCAAATATGCCAGGCACTGTGAATGTGCATGGTAACAGACAGACTGTCCCAAAGAGCTCAAGGTCTAAATAGGAATGGCAGACAAAAGGATCATTATCCCCATTTTAATGATGAAGAACTGAAATATGGACGGAGTAAGTGACTTGCCTCAGGTCATACAGCAGGTCAATGGCAGAGGAAGGAACCCAAATCCTGATTTTTTTAATTGTATGCCAGCGTCTTAACTGCAAGTCCATGCTAATTAGCATCACTTGTCAATATGCTCAGCTAAAAGACTACAGGTCAAGTGGGATGTGTCAGCTGAATGATATGTTCTTCCTAGAGCTTATCCTGGCTTACCCTAGCAGGACGGTGCTGGGCAACCTCACACCAATACTGCTTGGGTCATGGATGTCCTGAGGATAAACAAAGAAGTTCAGCCTGTCAGTCTGGGAATGTGACACCTTTCTGGAGAATTAAATTCACTCAAATTAAAGAAATAAACATGATTAAATCAATGGGTGGAGGGGACTGCACAAAGAAACCTGCTGAATTGTTCCGTCTGCACATCAGATCCAATTAGAGAGAAAGAAAGAAAAGTCTAAACGGAGCTTGCTGCTCCTGGGAAGCATCTTCCCCAGGGTACTTCCTAGCTTTGCTGAATTCTGGATGTATGAGGTGTGTTTACAGGAGAGAAAAGAAGTAACCGAAAATGTAACAACATCCATGGAAAACACACCCTTCTTCTGTGTGTCCTACCATACAGGAGAGGGTGATTTCTAAGAGGACATTAGAAACTAAACAAAGGACATACCCACATTAAAAAATACCCCAGGAAAAAACCAGGATGAAAACTCTAGCCCTTAACACCTGAGTGACTGATAGCATATATATTTACATGCCACAAAAAACTCTTGCTAAAAGTTCACAAAGTTAAGCACTCACTAGTCATTTGGCCGTTCTGTGCATATACATTATGCTATAGTCTACTTAAATTATAGTTGTTCTGTTCTTCCACAGCACTCCTTGTTCAATGCCCAAGATGAACAATGTCCTGGGGGTGAATCAGATCTGTGCAGTGAGTTGTCTGTAGGACCCTGCCTCATCTGTTGCAGCTGTTGGAAGCTGAACTCTCTATGTACCCCATAGATTCTCACAGAGAACGAACTGTCATAACTTCACTGAATTCAGCAGAGCTATGACAATTTACATCCATGGGGATCTGTCTCCACAGAGTTTATGATTATGGGATCTGATATTCTATCACTGAGAGATGCAGAGGGTCTCCATCTCTTGGTACATACTCATAGCTCTGCTCATGACACTCACCCCCAGGAGGGATGAGCATGCAACACCAGAAAAGAAATCACATACCAAGGCCACAATGGAGAAAAGCATTGTTATTCAGGAAATACTTAAGCATAGACTTAAATGCTCTCCTGAATCTATGCCAAGCAGTGTTTTTCCTCTTAAAAAGGTGAAGAAAATTAAGTAGAGCAGGCAAAGGGGATGCAATGCTCCATTTACATGGATGGGTCTAGTCTTCCTGGCTGACTCCTTTGTGTTGCTGTTAGTAGGATCCCCAGGGATGTAAGAGTGCAGTGTTGTGGAACAATGGCAGGATCAGGCCCTGAGACAGGTACAAAGTTACCATTCTCATACATTGCCCCTCATGGTGTAAATCTTCAGCTGGTGTGAATCAACTCCAGCATACGCTGATTTACACCAGCTGCACATCTAGCCCTGCATAAGCAATTTAGACATACATGAAAAAAATGCAAGATTGCTCTGTCCCTTGATTGCTTAGAAATGACTGGGGACAGCAGGCTGAGAAGGTGTCTCTGAGACAAAAAATCAGTACTTTATAACTTCCTGATATGGCTTCATTTAACCCAGATGCCTTTGCACTGTGTTCTCACACCTACAAGCAGGCTCAGCTCTGCAGACTGCAGCTGAGCCAACCTTATCCTCCCTGCAGCCCATTCTGTAGTGACTAGACTTTGTCTTCAAATAAGCAGGGCTCTGGAGTTTAAAGGACAGACTTGAAACAAGCTGCTACTGTTTATGCAAATGCAAGCTATTAAACATGAAAACCTTCCCTACCTCTGAGATATTTCCCTTTGTTGCCCCTCCAGGGCTCCTGTGCTTGGTGCCCCCTGCTGTGTGATAAACACCTGGTTGGACACATGAGGAGCTAACGAGGACTTGAAGGAAAATAATACAATAGTGATCGTCAGGCAAGTGAAAGGGAAGAAATGTCACCTGAACACAGGCAGGCTCTACGCAGGAAGAAAGGCTGTTTACATATGCTACAAAGCAGAATGCAGACACCTTTATGATTTCTGCTACCCCCTGCATTCTAGGATCCTGATGGGGTATGGACAGTTAAAGAGAAAACCCAAGTAACCTACATTTACTGTGGAATAATTAGCACCACACAGCTAGCTCCTCTACCTGGGTTAATAGCAAGCGATTCAATCATGCTTAACTTGGTGTGTGGCTAAATTGATGCTTGCAGCTATCACTTAAACACGGGCTGTCATTGTCTTGTATTTATCTCTCTGTCCTTCTGGCTCTGGTTTTCAAGAGTCGTTTGTTTTCCTTTTTAAATGGGGTTGCTACGTGAACATTGCCAATGAATAAGCACTCCATTTATGATCACAACTGTGGGCAGAAAGAGATCTGCCCGGTTTATCTGTATCTAAGGATTTATCTCTCTATCTAACCCTCTCTCTTTCCAGAAATACCAAGGGAAGGGAGGTGAGAAGGAGATGAAAGCTGCAGCTTGGATGCCCCTGCCTGTGTTATTGTATCCATTTTCCAGTGCCAACCATGTGTGAAATGAAAATTGGACAGAGCTGGCTGCTCACAGACCTGGAATTTCATCCAGCCTAACTGTGTCCCTACAAGAGAGCAAGGGATGGAGTGAGAGAAGGAGAAGACGCAAGCCAAGAAGAGGAAGAGAAAGGGGAAAAGGGAGATAGGAGGAAAGCTCTATTGAACAGCTACACAAATGGCCTAGGTAAACCCATTTCCATTTTAATAGCTACTTGCTGTGGCAGGGTAGGGAAGGGAGTGCAGCTTGCTGTGCTTTTTAATTCTGATTACCCAGAATGCTCTGCTAATTTGTGGTAGGGTTGGCAATTTACAGTAACTATACAGTGGGAGACATTGATTATTGATGCTCAGCATTCTCTTACATACTGTCCACGAACAGGTCACCTTTGATGTAACAGCACCGTGCCTCAGAGCTCCTGGGGTTCTTGGTACAATACTGAGAGCAGCGCAATGAACAACCGGCTACAGCAACGGGAAATTCTACATGGCCTGTGCTCTGTGCAGCCTACAGAGGGTACAGTTAACACCCTCTGCCAGGGAATTTGCTGGGCTATATTAAGGGCAAGTGAACATATGTCAAAAGCACTCTAGTTGGAGTGCTGGACTGGAACCTAAAGACTTGTCACCTAAGCCTGGCTCTGCCCCTACTGTGCTGGATGACCCCTGCCAAGTCACTTTCACCATCCATAAAACCATGCTGCTGATACCAACCTCTGTCCAGTGCTTTCAGATCTACTGGCCAAAGCTGGATGCAAGAGCTAGGTGTTACTTCTCAACACCATTTGCATCCCTTTGAGAACAGAACTTTTTGCCAAAACACTCTGATCTTCTCAACAGTTTCCATGTTTCAGAACTTTTTAAGCTTCTAATTTTAGCACAGGGTTGTTGCTTATATGCTTGTTTGCTTTCTTTTGCCCTTCCTGCTTGGCCAGCAGAATAGCAAATTCTCCTTTCCAAATAGTTTCAATGTCAGGAAATGTCACATTTGAGAATAGAAAAAAAACATAATCTGTGTAACCAATCAAAAGTTGGTGAATTCTAATTGATGGTCCTCCTGTAAAGAAGCACTCAGCTACCTGGAGCTGGGCCCAGTTAGCTTATGAAGCCCATTACCACAAGACGTCACTGTGGCCAAGATCTCAGCAGGAATCAACACAGGCCTGGACTTTGGCATGAGTGATAACAATATCTGCACTGACACCAGTGGAAATGGCATTTTATTCATCAAGGATGGATGCCACCACCCTTCTTTTCTTACTCCAGGATCACTATCATAAATTATTTCACCGCTGGGTGAACCAGAGTTGAACTGCCACCTCTTCTCCTGAGGGAAATAGTAATGTTTCTGGAGAGCAGAAGCACTAGGACTTTCCCAACTCTCTTTCCAGCACAGGACTGGACAGGCTGGGTGGGTGTATGAACTGCTGGCCCCACAGGACAAGGGCAGATGCACTTCATGGCAGCCCAGCCTGCCCACCTTACAGTTTGTTCTACTTTTTGTTCCCTCTCTGTGACATGCTAATCTTGGATCTCAGCCAGTGACACAAGGGACCAAGCTGCAAGTTTCTGTCAACTTCCAGACACCCTCAAAGCTGATTTTGCAGGATGGCCTTGTGCTGACCCATTTTACAGATGGGGGCAGGGCTCAGGCGGCAGTCTGTACCTACAGTGAGATTCTTCAGCATCCAGAAGTGTTTGGACCCATAGTTGGCTGGGCCCATCCTCATTGCCGACTTTTCTGATGATGAGCTTTATGGTACACTAGCCCCCATCTCACTGGGTGTCTCCACATGAGATGCTGACTGTGCAGTAGTGTCGCATGGCAAAAACTGTGCCAAGACGCTACTGTGCAGTAGTATTAGGCTGTGCAGTAGCATCACTTAAAAGGCATTCCCTGGCACTACTACACAGTAACTCCAGTTACTACGCATTTATTTAGTACTTGCTTATACAAGTATTAAATAAATGTGCAGTAACCACTGTGAAGTAGCATCTCATGTAGACACACCCACTGACTTTCATTCATATTTGGGTTCCCCCCGTGGGATTCTCTCCATTCCCCTTACCAAGGCCTCCTGCGGACATCATACAGGTCAATCTTATTAGGTGCTCTCCATGGGGTGGCTGCAATGAAAACAAAAGCAAGAAGAGTTATAAAACCTTGATGTGTGAGGCAGGTATAGATAGCAGATGGGGATGCCCTCAAGATGCTGTTCTGCCTACAGAAGCAAAACTACTGTGGACATCAGAGGGAGCCTTGTCTGTCATGGAAGTGTTGACCCATGGAAAATACAGGGCAAGGCAAGGGAGAAACAAGAATGAGGGAACAAAGTGTGTGAAGGGTGGGGGGAAGGGGCAGAGTGAAAGGAGGGGAGTAATGGACAGAAGGAGATTGGCTGGGGGAGCAAGAGACAAAGTTCCTGACAAAGGAAGGATGATGGTAGCTGGAGACATAGAAAGAGGGAAATAGAGAGAGGGAGAGAATAATGAAAAATGGACAGGATGGGTAAGGAGTAGGATGGGAAGCATGGCCCTTCACTAAGTTCCCAGTCTCCTATTGAAATGTTCCCAGGTGAGACCAACTAGCAACCTCAGAATAACACATGCAGTGTTTCAAGGAGTAAACTGGTCCACAGGCATGTTAAAGTCCTGTTTCCTAGGCATCCCCCTGAGTCTTACAGCATGCTAGGTCACTAGGAGTGAGAGCAGCATAATGCTCTCACTTCCCCTTGCCCTTTCCCACAGATAACTTCCTCCCAATTCACCCACACAGGAGAGGAGGGGATATAGAACAGAGGGGAGGGGTGCAGGGCCATGACTCTCAGCCTTGCTAGACATGGCCTGTCAGCTCTTCAGCTAGAACATGCAGTGAGGTATGAGGAAACTGTGCAACCCCTTATAACATGGGCCTCATCCCTCCCAGCACAGATGTGAGGCTGCTGTGTCCCTCAGTTCCATGATGAGCAGCACTTAGTGTTCCTCTTCCCTCCTTCCCCTGCTGCCACAATGCTCACATGACAGACCTGGGTAATAGCGGGTCACGCCCGTGGCACTGCCAAAGACCTGCCACAGCAGAGATGGATCTTTCTTCCGGTTCTCAATGAACACATCCTCCAGGGCCTGGGTCCAGTTCAGCTCATTGAGGATCACGGTAGCTGCAAGAAAGAAAGTGCACAGGCTGTCTCAATGCATATGGGGAAAAGAACATGGTAGCTCTAGGTCCTTAGTATGAACAGACTTGGACTCTGTGGGCCAGAGCAGCTACTGATGTAACCTGGTGTTGCTCTATTGACTGTGATGCTCAAGACAGCAAAAATACCCAGCAGTCACTGTTCTGCAGGAGTCACTGCTGCAGAATCTCTGAGAACAGTTATGTAGATGGCCTGAGACCATATCCTGTCCCAGTACTTACTACACATCAGGACTTAACAGCAGCTTGTGTGCCTCAGTCCTGGGGTGCCATGAGTTAGCACAGAATTGTGCAGCTCTGTTTGCACCACCTCTCAGCATACTGGCCATGGGAGGAGCCCAGCAAGCCAGCCCATCGCAAACCCATCATGATTCCTTGGTTCCATGGGAGAAGATGCAGCCATTCTCTGCAGCATCCCTGCTCTGCCCTCCCCATCTCACCCCCACGAGTATTCTAATCAGCCCCTACACACTGTAGCTGCTTGGCCCCCATGCCCTCCATCCCTTTCATCCCTTCTGCCAGTGCCTCAACTGTTGTTGCCGTGCAGGCTTGGGATTTGCTTCCTTCATCTTCTATGTCTCATCTAAGCATTTACTTACCACCATGTTATACCCACCCTGGCTCTGGGCTGGTGCGACTTGTTCATATAGGGAAGTAGCCCTTTGCTGGAAGCACATGTTTGTCAATGCAGGAGCTGGCTTTAGTCAAGCTACAAAGGATGTTGGAGCTAACCAGAGGCAATAGCTTCACCAGACCCCACAATTTCTTACTGCTGTATCCTGAATCCTGCAAACTCGACTTCACACAGTTCTGTGATTGCCATTGCCATACAGGGGTTAATCACAGGTATAAATCTTATTCCCAGATCTATCTGATTGCAGAATCAGGTCCACATGCCATGAGTTAGGGACAGGGGATTCACCATATCCCACTATAACCAAGCCACTGAGGGCCTGATTCTTTGTTCAAGCTGTAAGCCAGGGGTCAGCAACCCCCGGCACATGTGCTGAGCATGGCACGCCAGGCCATTTTGCTTGGCACGCCACCACCAGCCCTGGCTCTGGGTGGCTGTTGCCAACCACGGAGCCCAGGCTGCTCCCAGCAGGTGGCTGGGAAACTGCAAGCCCTGCTGCAAGCAGCCCGGGCTCCATGGTTGGCAGCAGCTACCTAGAGCCAGGGCTGGGTGCAGCAGGCAGGCTGCAAACAGCTGCACCAGGCTCCGGCATCAGCTCTGTACTGGCACATGCACACATGCCTTGGAGCGGACTGTGGGGGAGAGGCCTGAGGCAATGTTACCCTGGTCTCTCCCCTGCTGCCAGCACACAGCTGATGGTGGGGCTCCAGAGCCCGGCACAGCTGTTTGCAGCTGCCCAGAGCCCAGGCTGGCTACAAACAGCTGTGCTGGGCTCCAGAACCTAGTCATCAGCTCTGTGCCGGCAGCAGGAGAGAGGCCGGGGTTGTGCTGCCTCAGGTCCCACTCCACCATCTGCTCCAAGGTATGCGTGCAGCTGTTTGCAACCTCCTGGCTGCAGCCAGCCCCAGCTCTGGGTAGCTGCTGTCAACTATGAAGCCTGGGTTGCTTGCAGCAGGGCTTGCAGCTGAGCCTACCTGATTCCTGCCCGCTCCAAGCCCAGCACTGGCCCAGCCCTCCTACTGGGATGAGGCTGGTGCTGCCCCTTGACAGAAGCACCACACCTTTGTGGGCTTAGCTGTGTGGAGTGCGTGGGTGGATAGGCTGATGGGCAGGCTGTGGGCCGGGGCCTCAGCTGGCCGCGCTGCAGCCCCGGGGCTGGCTCCCCAGGGAAGCACAGGGGCTCCGCAGCCCTAGAGCATTGTTGGGTCAAACTTTGTCTGGTGCCCCAGCAGCCCGGCTCTGTGCACCCATGCATTTGATTCTGCATGTTCATCTGCCTCTGATTCTGTGTGCACACGTCTGGTTCTGGATGTGTATATGCATGTGTCTGGTTCTGGATGTGTGTGTTCATGTGTCTGTTCTGGTTCTCTGTGTTTGTGCACATAGAATCACAGAATAGTAGGACCGGAAGGGACCTGTAAGATCATCAAATCCGTTCCCCTGCCATAGGCAGGAGGTAATTGGGTTCAAACAAGTTCAACGACGTACTTGTCCAGCCTCCTCTTGAACACCTCTGGGGATGGTGACTGCACCACATCTGCTAGAAGTGAGACAGATTTTTCAAGGGCAATGCAGGTAAGTGCCCAATCCACACAGGCTGACCAGCTTGTTATTTCTGCCTGTGAAAACCTGCCCTTTAGCCTCCTCTTGGGTTTCTAATGGTTCAGAAAGCTGTCCTGAGCCAGAGTCCTGGGCTGCTACAGCAGAAGTGGACTAAATACTTATTGTTTAACGAAATCTCTAGTGATCATCCAGCATTTAGTCTTTGGCTCATTATGTAAGCATCTCACTCACAGGGTATTGAGCACTTAAACACCTTTTAAGATTCTGGCCCTCTGACCCTCACTGAGATGCTCCTACTTCTGCAGATCATGTCACAAACAGAAGCTGTTTCTATCAACAGGTTGAAGTGATTGGTCAGATGAAAGCTACAAACCAGACAGGTGGCTGCACTGCTCTGGCTGTCCTCTACCTCCAAGGAAAGCTCTTTGTGACCAATGCTGGGGACAGCAGGTGGGTTCAGATCCAGGCTTGAGTGCATCTTGCAGGCAGATCAAAACTGGGGAACTCGGTGGATGGTACAATACACTAAGTTTAGCAGATGGATCTGATGCATTGGGCGGCCCAATACACTGTTTCCTTGCTAGCATGTGATTCTCCTACAGCACTTGTGCTCAACCTTTGTTGTAAGTGGGCCAAATTGTACAATCAGAAATGGACTGAGGGCTGCATAGAAAAGCACTGCTGGAGCTTAGTGAGGGAAAAGAAGGTAAAAGTGGTCGCAGCATTTGCCCCCTTGGGCTCTGGAGCTGCACAAATGCAGTGGCTCCAGCCAGTGACCACACTGACATGCTGGTGGGCTCAGAGAAAATGCTGCACAAGGAGAGCTCTAGCAGGGGCCCCACCAACATGCCAGTGAACTCATGATGGTGACAGGTTATTTATGTGTTTCTGTGTGTGTGTGCGCGCGCGCGTGGGCGGTTTTCTATGTGCGTGTGTATGTGCCTGGTTCTCTCTCTGCTCTCCTCTCTCTCTTTTTTTCTTTTTCCTTCTTTCTCTTTCTCTCTCTTCTTTCTCTTTTTTTCACTCTCTCTCTCACTGCAACATGCTTAACAAAAAAAGTATACACCAACAAAGGCAAAATTTATGATTATTAAATATACTAATATGCAATGCGTCCTGCCATGTATCGCCCCCTCCCCTCTGTTTTGTTTTTCTGGCATGCCGGCACTCCAGCACCTTCCAAGGTAGACACTGTGGTTTTTTCGGCACTCCGGCCAAAAAACATTGCCTATCCCTGCTGTAGGCGGGTCAGGCTTTTGGCTCTGGAGGTCTCTGGTTTGATCCCCAGCACTGGTTGAGGTTGGAGGGGAAGAGCAATATATGCATCATAATTTGTCTTTCAAGCTTGCTCCATACTTCTGAGGAAGAGGTGAGCCTCTGTAGAGGCTTCCTTTTCAATCAACAGATGTTGGTGGAGACTCTAGGCCTTTTCTTCCACAGCTCTATGTGATCACCCCAGGCATATGTTTGGCTTTCGATCTCACTGTCTTACAGTCAAAGAATCCCTTTCTCCCATGAAATGACAGCTTCACTCTGGAGCTGCAGGACACACATTCAAGCTTTTGGAATGTGCTTGCCGCCAGGTACCCAGAGCAGATGGGAAATAAATTGGGTCTGTCCCCCACAGGGGCTTCATTCAAATCCCTCCTCTGCCAGCCAGCCTCCAAGAGACAGGGAATGAGAGGAAGGAGCCCTGCAGGGCCTGCCCCGCTCTACATTCGTGCCGGCCCTCACGCCCAGCGCAAAAGCAATTAAGATGCCAGCAAATGGAGGCTTTAAATTATTCAACTATTAAGGCAAATGATAAGCTCTGAGCAGACTGACACTGTGATTAATCAAACGGATCGGGGCTGTCAGTGTGTGTGGTTAGTCGCTGCAGCCAACCTGCTCTTTAAAAAATGCTGCTTCTTCAGGGAGCCTCTACGGACAGAGCTCAAGGGGAGGAAGTCCAGTGATTAACCACTATGGCGCTCAAGGGTTGGGAGGTGGGAGCAGGGACCTGACCAAGCTGAGGGAGACAGAAAAGGTCTGACCCCCAAGAGAGCTGTCTAGCCTGTGAGTCTCTTGCAGGATCTCTATAGATCGGGGTGGGCAAAATACGGCCCGTGGGCTGGATCCGGCCCGCCAGCCCATTCTATCCGGCCCACAGGGCCTTAAAAAATGTTAGAAAATTCATTTATATCTGCCTGTGGCTGCCTGTCAAAGATGACAGGTGACCAGTGGCAGAAGGACCCAGCGGGAGCCTATGGCAGAGCAATAAGGCTAGCCCGGCTCCACCCAGCCCCCCAACCCCTTCCTGCCCTCAGCCCCCAACCAGAAGCCTCTGCAGATTCTGGCCCCTACCCCTGGGGCTGTTCTCCCTCCCTTCCTCTGAATGGAAAATGAGGTAAGAGTGGCTGGAAGTGGTGGTTGTGGGGAGCGGTGGAGGCTGCAAGGAGCGGCACAGTGACAGGAGGGGCTGCAGGGAGCAGCGTGGGAAGGGGCAGCTGTGGGGAGCAATGGGACCCACGTGGTGTGCAGCAGGCGGCGGAGCCACAGCAGAGCCATGGTGGTCCCTGGTGGTCAGCAGGGCCACGACAGGCCCCCGCAGGCAGTACAGTGGGCCCTGACAGGTGGCAGAGCCGTGGCCAGGCCCCAACGGGTGGCAGTGGACCCATGGAGGGCAACAGAGCGGTTGTAGGCCCCAGCAGTTAGTGGGGTTGCAATGGGTGGTAGAGCAGTAGCAGGTGGTGGGCCCTGGCAGGTGGCAGAGCTGTAGCCAAGCCCCAGCGAGTGGCAGGAGCCAGTGGGCAGCAGAGCCGCAGCAGGACATGGTAGGTGGCAGAGCCCCAGTGGGCAGTGGGGCCATGGCAGGCCCCTACAGGCGGCACAGCAGGCCCTAACAGGCAGCAGAGCAGCAGCTGGGCCCCAGTGGGCAGTGGGGAGGCAGCGGGCCCCAGGACGCGGCAAAGCCACAGCAGGGTGGGTGGCAGAGCCGCAGCCGGGCCCCAATGGGCAGCGGAGCTCCAGCGGGCAGCGGCAGCACAGGTGCAGTGGGCCCTGGTGGGCAGCACAGAGGGCTCCGGCAGATGGAGCCACGGTGAGTGGCAGGGTTGCGGCAGGCAGAGGAGTCACAGCAGGGCTGTGGCAGGCGGTGGGCTCTGGTGGTGGCCGCGGGGAGCACTGCAGGAAGTGGGGGGTTCAGGGAGCAGCAGGCAAGCCTGCAGGAGGGAATGCAGGGAAAGGTGGTGGCAGGTGGAAACATGGAGCCTGTGCAAGTGCCCTGGGACCGGCAGAGACCCAGGGTGGGGTTGTAAAAACAGAGAGCCTGGGCATGGGGTCTGTCTGGCT
The DNA here is from genome assembly GCF_030867095.1 of Alligator mississippiensis. Lineage (NCBI taxonomy): Eukaryota > Metazoa > Chordata > Crocodylia > Alligatoridae > Alligator > Alligator mississippiensis. The sequence goes on from NC_081835.1 coordinate 44,059,932, forward strand.
ATATCGTGTGATGCTCACATGCAGTGTGTTACAGCTGCACGCTATGGAGGTGGCAGCCTGGCCCCGGCTCTCTCTCTCAGCACACACCCAGCCACCATACCCACACCCCACTGCACGCGCACACACACTGAAACTCACACACACTCTTCCCAATCACACCGACACTTATACCCCTTGCTGCCTACACAAAACACATAGTAGGATTGTATTTTAAGCTATTATGCAGCCACCTCTAGATACGCTTTTTGTAAACACATAAATCAGTAGAAAAATATTTTAAAATAAAATTAAAATAGGTTATAGTAGATGAGTTGTGTGTGTGTGGTTGGGTGTATACAGATATATATCTTTTTCAAGGTTTCCAGATCACAGCACCCTTCCTCCCAAAAGGAGTACTTCCAGGGCAAGGGGAGGGACTTCCAATGGCAAAGGTCAGGTGCTAGGAGGTCGGACTTCCAGTCCCAATATGACAACCAGGGGCGGGGCAACTGTCAAGGGGCGGGGCTGCCCATGCGGTCCTAGACAGCTTCCCAAAACTTGGTAAGTGGCCCTCCGCCCAAAATAATTGCCCGCCCCTGCCATAGATGGTGTGTTGTCCTCCCACCCAAGCAGCTGGGGGCGCCTCCAGAAGTGCAGAGGGGACAGGCATGCTGAATTCTCCTGCTTCACTCACCAGAAATAGCTCAGAGAGGAGGAGTGACTTGTCCTTGGCCACATACTGAAGCAGCAGCAGAGCCTGGAAAAGAGCCTAGGAGGCCTGAGCCCTGGCCTGAGGCCCCCTACACATACCTGCCTTCATTTCCATTTCTGTCCAGTCCATTTCTCCTTCCCATTCCCCTTTTGCAGCTCCCTTGTTCAGCCTGTAGAAGGACCCCTCCCTTTCTGTCCCCATCCCCTCCTACTTCCTTTCTTTCATTTGGATGAAATCCCAAAATGCAGCCCCAGCTGAACAATTGCCTCAGGCCACTGAGTTCCCAATGGCCCTCCTAGCCCTGGATCCTTGTGGCCCTCTATCACCAGTAGCATTACATGTCAACCCACACATGCATTTCAGAGCTTGGGGATGTGCATCACTATTCACAGACAAGCATGATCTCCATATCCACAGAACTGGGAAGGGGTCTCACCCTCTCTGCTCTGAGGGACTTGAAATATATAATTGCATGCCTTCCAGCACCCTCCCAAAATCAATGAAGACAAAAAGAAGCAACTCTCTACACTACCCAGTGCCTGGAGCAATGTCTCTAGTGTGGTGGAGTGGCGATGTTTGAGAGCAGACGGACAATGCTAACAGCGCCTGCCAGCCTGACGGCCTGTCTGGGGGCTGAATGAGGCTTCCAACATCAATGTAGAAGCTGCATATAATGAATGATGTTGTCTAAACGTGGGCATTGTGGCAGGTGGGAAATGGCAAAAAAGAAACAGGAAAACGATTTCTTCTCCTCTATACAAAAGATGTGTAGCATTTCCTGTCCCACAATCTGTCCCATGCTGGCTGCAAGCTCAGCCACATCAGCTTTGCAGAAGACAGTTGAGAAGCTGCAATGCACTGCGAACTGTTTGCACCGTGGTCAGTTTGAATGCCCTTCCTGAAAGATGAGCCGTAACTAACCTAATACTAAACCAAAGGCAAAAAAAATCCACAAACTGGCCACTTAGGGCGTTTATACACATAACTTCTTGTCCCACAATGCGCTTGAGATCCAACAGGTTGGAGCAGACTCAATTAGTCGAGTCTGCTCCGCCCATGAGCTGATGTGCGCTGAGCTTCATGCAGTTGTATAAGCAAAAAATGCACATCAGCGCACAGAAAATGGCAGCGGTGCGCTTTTGAACTAAAACACCTTTGAGCGCCGCCATCATTTTCTCAGTGCTGATGCGCATTTTGCCACTTATACAACTGTATGCGCTACAGCGCCAGGAGCTTTTAAAAGCACCCAATGCTGCAGCTCAAGCACATGTACAAATGCTTTTAGCTTCCAACCCTGCTGCTTCCTACTGCTGCAAGGGCATCAAAACCAGTGTGGAAGAACAACTCTTCCTTGCTCTGGTAAGTGCATGGGCAGGTAGACCAGGCTCCCTCCCCTCCACCTCTCTCCTCTGCAAGGGCTTACTCCCACCCTGTGCTGGAGTGGAGGGCAGGGAACTGGGCAAGCCTGTCCTATAAGGGCTCAGGGCAGAAGCAGCGGGTGCTTTTTCGGTTTCCACATTTTGGCCAGTTTTGAATGTGATTTCTCTGTCCCCTGCTTTGCTAGCCCCTCCTGCAGTGCTGTTCCTACATCCCAATAGGGCTACTGGGAAACTGTCTAATGAGGGCGTTATACATGTTTGGAAGCACTGAACAAGCCAGCAAGGCCACTCCCTCAGGGCCCACTCCGCTCTGTTAAAGCACCAGCCCTCTAGCCATAGGACTATTTTTGGCTTCTCTGCATTCTCAATGACCTTATCTGAGGGAGTTTAATCTTCCTTAAGCAGCAACTGTGGCACTTGAGTATAAATGTCAAGGGCTATCTGGAAGATGGCAAACCCATAAAAACCTGCTCCAGGCAGACCCTCCTTAAAGGGGCTGCACCTGGAGCCCATTCTAGAGGCACTGCAGTCCAGATCCAGTCCTTGCCCTGCCAGGGCTGTACTCAGAGTCCAGCTCTTTTCTCAGAGGCTGTTCCCAAAATCCATACTAAGCTTGCACTGAAATCCAGGTCTGGCTTTTCTCATGAGTCCAATATTCTGTAACAGTCAACATTTTTTCCACTGCAAAATAGGACACCCGCTGGCTGCCTAGCACTCATGAGAGTTATAGATGACATTTGTAACCTTTCTTCTGATTTACTTAAGTTTGGCCAGGTTATTTTACCTTGCTCATCATTATGGTCAAAAGGCCAGCAGTCTAAAGCATGCCAGGCTTTGTAGCTAATGTGGCTAGCTTCACCTTGGACCATTTTTTACTGTATTGAATGACCAGGCACCTATTTATGGCTGAGGCAACTGGCAGCAGCCACTGGTACAAGCTCAGAGTGAGGCTTAGACTCAGGGCTCTGGCATCGCCTCAGTTAGCCTGAGCCACATGGGCTGCCCTTCCCACTGAAGCCCTCTCTGAGAACTGCTGGTATTGCATGTCATGTTGCTCACCCACAGCCCTGAGATGTGTCCCAGGTTCCCTTGGAGAGTCCTTCTGTGGATTACCTGTCTCTCCTGGGTTTGTATTTGCTTGCAGACAGCAGAGAGCAGAAGGGGGATACCAAGGGAGCGGGGAGGCAGGGACAGGGAAGTCTGGGGTTGTTGCTGGCGGACTCGTGCCAGTGATGTGCAGAGCAGAGGCACGCTTCAAACACTGAACAGAGCGATGGGCTGGAAGGCAAGTGGGGGGACAGTCAGTCTCTTATCTGTAAGTCCAGCAGGGCTGTCAGGGTTGGGCTAGATCAGGGGCAGGCAAAATCAAGCCCACGGGCTGGATCAGTCCCACAGTAGATTCCATTTCCTCGCAGCTTGCGTGCCTCGTGGGCAGGGGAGTACAGGCAGCGGATCACGGCTCTGCCCTGGCTCTGGACCGTGATGTCACCACCGCAAGATCCTGGCCCCAGAGCAGCTCCCTGCCCAGCCACACACCCTGCCAGCACTGCTGGAGCTGGTCTCCATGGAAACCGTGGCCCCACACTGTCACGGCCTTGCCACTGCTGGGGTCTCCATGGAAACCGACTACAGTAATGTGGGCAGGGGCTGCTGGAAAATGGACTCCAGCCACCAGCCAGATCTGCCATTTTGCCCACCCCAGGGCTAGACACTCACAAGGCGGCTGAGCTCAGGGTTTTACAGTATAGGCGGTTGAAGGGCAACCTCAAGATCAGTCTTAACTATCAGTGTAGTCACAGCGGAAGTGATTCAGCTCCAGCAGGGTGGGAGGGCACGGGGGTACTCTACTGGGTAGCAAGCCGCCACCAAAGACCAGGACTGCCTGCATTAGCTGGGGCCTGGTTTAGAAAATAACATGGGCTGTGTTGTCTCAGATGCTACAGGCTCCAGGGTGATGGTAACCATGTCTGTGAGATGCTGGCCTGGCAGGCCGTGGGTGTAACAGAATAAACACAAAAGAGTCCCCAGTGGGGAGCACAGGAGGAACAAAGGCGCTCCAGTGGCAGGCGCTCAGCTGTCACTTCCAAATGTCAGTGCTGTCAAGAGGATGGATTAGTAGGGTTGGATGGCCAGTGCTCCGCACGAGGCCTTAATGCAGCTGGCCGCTCTGGAGTAGCTGCTGGCAAGGCGCTGCTGGAGAAGTTCTGAGGCATGGTGAGCAGGTGGGGGTTGGAGAGCCTGCAGGCTTTGCAGCAGTGACAGAAATCACACAGGGGAGAGGTCTGTTTTTCTGTGGTAGCCATTAGTCCCTCTCTCCTCTCTGCCCCCAAAACAGGATAGTTGCCTGGAGAGTTTCCACCAGTGGTGTGGATTCTCCTAGGAGAGGGGGTGGCAACCTTTTTGGCAGGCATGCCACAAGGTAAGCCCCCCTCCTCTCTGTGTGCCACTCTGATCTCCTTTCCTTGCCTGGTCTGTTGCTCTGCTTTCTACTCCCTGTGCTCCCTATCTGCAGTTGTGGTCCCTGCTCCCTCTCCAATCTGCCATGGGCCACACACAGAGGCCGCCCATGCCATGTGTGGCATGACCAACAGGTTTGCCACCCCTGTTCTAGGATGAAGTTGCTGCCAAACCAGACAAGATCAATGGTCTGTCCAGGCTGGTGACCTGTCTCTATGGGTGGTCATGACCAGATGCCTCGCAGGTAGGTATGACTCCCCTATACTTCAGTACCAGTCTCCAGTTTGATTAGTGGGCACAGTGTACTGGGCAGTTCTGCACCGAGTGATGGTGATGCATGTACAATAGCCTGGCTGAGAGAGGTGACAGCTGCTATTTTTGCAACCCCCAGCACCCAGGGCTAGGGCCCTGGTCACTCCCCCCAACCCTCCTTACTTACACAACTGCCTGTGACCTCTATCTTGTACTTCCTAAAGCCTCCCAGGTTTCCCCATCCCTTATGCTGAGTGTTCCCTTTGCTGGACCACAGTGCCTCCTCTGACTTCACCTGTAAGCAGTCCCAGACATTCCCATACAGGATAATAACAACTGAGTGGAGCTGAATGGTGGCAGCTGTGGTTAAAACCGCACATGGCAGAATGGCCCCATGGCATAGCTGTGCACTGGGAGTTAGAGCTCAGTTGTTTGCTTGGACATGCCTCTGACTGGAGCAAGTAGTTTCTCCTCTCTGTGCCTCTGTTTCCCCTTTTACTTTTGTCTTATCTGTTTATTGCTAAAATCCTTCCTATAGCATCTCCCTTCTAAGCAACTTATCTGTACTGCTCTCAAAGCCCCAAGGCACATCAGAGTCAACTCGCTCTGCTGCAATCATTACTTGCCTGGGGAACCATAAGCAAGATCACAGGAAAAAAAGGACTGTCCATACTGCTCTTGATATCTGCACTTATATTCAACACTTATAATGTGGTAGCACCAATTAGGACAAGGCACCATCATGCTAGGTACTATATAAAACATGCCAGTTGCACCTCAATTGTAGGCAGAGTGAAAAGTAGTATCGAAACATGCAACACCCATATCCAAGGTTGTAAAAAAACATGGCCTGAGCACTTAAGGACTCAACTCTGATGTGCCCTTAAGATAAAATATTGGTATGGAAGTTTCTAGCTATTTTTAATGCAGAAAGGAAAAAGGAAAAAGTCATCAAGAGAAGCTACATTTTGCAGGTCTCTGAAGCTTTCTGGGTTGGCAAACTATCTGCAGACAGAGTAGGCAAATTCTAGAATTCACAGTATCTGGAGAGACCCCTTGGCTTGCAACCATCCTTCACCCAGACCACCAGAAACCAGGTGCCCTGGATTGAGATTCTGGTCAGAGTTAAATTTTTTCCACCAATTTCACACCTGATTACTTCCAGTTAAACTACTTTTCATTACTAAATTTCTGCCAATATTGTCCCAATTAGGCAGCGGTCATAATTGTTTAGGGTCATTGGCTAAATCCAGTTCCTGGGGCATGCCCTAGTAACACAGATATTCCAGTGACTCATGGGCAAACCTTTGTCTTTGCAGAATTCACTGTGTTCCCCTCCCCCAACCATGCCAACAGGGAGTCAGTGTATCAAGATCTCTGACAATAATGCATTGCACAGAACCTTGAGGATGAGTGTTTGAGACAGTTCTCCTTCTACTGGAATAAATTACTCCAGGGATCACAAATATTTAACCCACCATGCCACCCACACCACTGTAGCCCAGCTGCCAACCTCTTCTGCTCCTCTGAGAACCTACTCTCTTGTTTTCTTTTTAAATCAACTTTGCTCTCTAGAAAAGTGGCTGTTTCTAGATGCTCTCCCACTCCTATCCCTGCTGATCTCTCCTATGCTTCTCCCCACCCAAGCCACCGTTGGCAGAAGGCATTAGGCTGAGGGCAGAAGGGAAGTTAACACAGTGAAGCAAGAAATCTATGGAACCTACAGAAACCATAACTCTGCATGGGCACTGCTCCAAGATCCAGTGTTAGATCAGACATCATAAATTACTGTATGAAGACACGTGTCTGAGAAAAGAAAGGATCCCTTTTTGCTCACAGTGCTGCTATGCCATGGGGGTTATTAGCCCATCCCCAAAAAAGGGTAATGATATTTGCCTAACCTCCATAGTGGGTGGGACAAGGCTTCAAGAAACAGGAGCGATGAGGTCCACAGTATTACTGAAGCTGCTTAGCAGAAGTGAGGGGAATCAAGGTCCAAGGAACAAACAACTTGCCTGGCTGGTACAGAGCTGAGGTCTGTCTAGGGCAGTGCCCTGTCTCCAGCAGTGGCCAGCAGCAGGCACTATAGCAAAATGTATAAGAACACTGTGTAGTAACTGCTATGATCTGCTCCTGCATTACGCCTTATCAGGTGTGTCTACACAAGAAGTTTACTGAGGAGCTAACTAATTAGCTCCATCATAAAGTCTCAGTGTCTACATGTGCAGCCCTATTAGGCTACAGGAGATTAACTCTGCCATAGGTTAGTACTTGTAAACACAAGTACTATCCTAGGGTGGCGTTCTTTAGTGCACAGCAACGTACATGTAGACGCTGATGGGGCTGGCTGGGGCATGAGGGTGCTGCAGTGCAGGGGCTGCCTGATGACTAGCCCTGCAACGTAGCACCCTTGTGTCCCAGCCAGCCCCCCCGCAGCATGTTGAGCTGGGTTGGAACAGCCCCCCAGCCTGGCAGACTGACACCCTGAACCCCCTTCCAACTGAGACTGCTCCAACCCAGCTCAATGTGCTGTGGTCCCAGCTGCATGTGTAAACGTGGCATCCAGGAGGAATAAATTATATGTGTCAGAGTTCATTGAATCACATTAATTATGTATTTAGATGTGCCCATCCTGTTTTAAACCCTAAAGTCAAAGGGCTCCATGTCCCTGCCTGTATTTGCTATCACTTGTGATGATAACTCTGCAGAGGAATGTCCAAACCCTTTTGCAACCTGAGGTTTTGGCCTCAGTGATTTGCAAGGGCAAGGAGTTCCCCAGTTTAACTGTGTGTTCTGTGAAAAACCATTTCCTTTTCTTACTGCTAAATTTCCCTGAGGAATTCTGAGCCTTTTGACTCCTAGCATTGTGCACTGTCCTCTTACCGTCTGGTGGGATTCAGCAGGGAAAAGAGCAGCCGTCCCTGTCTTTCATTAATGCATTTGTAAAGTGGCTCTTGTGTGTCTGCAGTAATTTAGGGAACTAAGCAGTTGAGAATGTAGCTGAGCTGCCATGCAGATATGTGCAATCGAAACCTTAGCTAAACTCTTTATGTGCTTAGCAAGAAAATGCCATGCAAAATGTACCATGCATGCATAAGCCCTGATTTTCAATGGAGCAACTCAAAACTAATTTTTCACTGGAATATTTTAATGTACTTCCAACTGAGGGCTATTTCCTACCAAATTTCAGCTTCCTGGCCTTGTTGGTGCTATTAAAAAAGAGAGACTCCAAGGGTATTTTAGCTTTAGAACAGTGAATATCTGGATTTTTCCACCTTCCCACAAACTGGTTTTGTTTAAAATTGAAATGAATAAAAAAATCGCCTTTAGGCAAAGCCCACTCTTAGAAATTTTCAACTTGAAAGGAGAGAAAAAATTCTCATAAAGGTTAAAGTCACCCTAAGCAGAAGCTTAGAATAGAAACTGTCCTGCAGCCTTAACTTCCAATGGTCATCCCGGTTCCTTCTAGCATGTCAGCACTTTCTGTCAGGTAACTTTGTGACTGCTGCAACAGGCTTCAACATGACACTGACCCTGATGATTTAGGTATGTGCATCATTGTACTCAGGCTCTGAGCTTTGCATCCAAAACAACGGCCACTGCCCAATTTATAGTGAGGCTGCTTGGAACTTAAATGGTCCATGTGTACTTCCCCACCCTGACCTCCATAATGGCTGATTCACACTTAAGAGGCAGGGTGGATCTGGCAAAGCCACCTTGGTTGTGTGGGACTAAACAGTAACCACATTTCAACTGTAATGGCAGGGCAGCTCCCATTTCCTTAGGATATTCTGCAGTGGGGTCAGGGACCAAGTAAGAAGGCTCAGGAGGAAAAGGGCAGGGACCACGATGAGCTTGACCTTACCAGCTGAAGGGAGCCAAGGGGACTTCTCCATGTGCAGAGCTCAGAGAAGCTCCAGCCAGGCAGCACTCACTAGCCCACACCTGAGAATCCCCAGTGGAGACTACGTGCGCTAACAGGGAGCCAAAGGCCCTGGTGCTTTAGGAGAATGGAGCAGGCTAAGCTGGCGGTGTGGGGCTGTGGTAAAGGAGCACAGGCTGGCACCTGTAAAGTGGAAACTCCTGTGTGTAGCTGGGGAGCCACATGATAGGAAGGGAGCAGGGTATTGAGGCATACAAGGCCAGGGCGTGAGCCAGAAGAGGCAGTCTGGCTTTAGTGCTGGAGGGAGAAGAGCTCCTAGGGAAGAGGCTGAAGAAAACAGGACCACAGATACATAAGCTACCCATGAGAGCGAGAACAAGAGCAAAACAGCTAAGGGGGAAGTATATTGTGGTTGGGTATTGATCCAGAGTGAGGAAGAACTTTTAGGGAAGCAGTTTGCTTATATTTATTATGCTTAAGTTTCAGACCAGAGGACCACATTGTGGTTATGGGAGTAGTTTGGATACTACAGGGGTGCCTAAGAGGCACTAGAGCTTCCTAGCGAGGGTTGGGACCCCAGGGGTGAAGTAGCACGCAAACTGCCTGGTGACAGTGGGGGACCCCAGGGGTGGAGCAGTACACAAGCTGCCTAGGGTTTGGGATCCTGAGGACTGCCACGTGAGACCAGAGACCCAGAGCCTGAGAAACCTGAGACTGAGGCCAGAGGCCCATACCACATGGGTGTGATATGGGGCTGGGGCCCAGAAGCTGAGGCCCAGGACAGTGGACCTTGGGCTGGGGGTCCCAGCTAGAGGAAAGGGGATGAAGGCAGAAGCCCCAACAAAGGTTTGAGGCTTGAGGGGCCAAGTGAAGAGTCAGGGCCAGCCTTTCCCCCTCAAACACTGACTGACATCTGAGACATGGGCATAACTATGGGGGTGGCTGGATGTTATTGCTCCAAAAGCGCAACTAAAAGGCAAGTCTGAGTGCTGGGGGTGGGGGGTCAGAAGCCAGTTGGATTGCCTGAACCTGTCACACAGGGCACATCTGCACGAGATGCTTTACTGCAGAGCTGATTAATTAGCTCCATGTAAAGCATCACCGTCTACACGTGTGGTGCTATTAAGCTGGAGTAACCTAACTAACTACACTGTAGGACAGTACTGCCAGACACAAGTACTATCCTATGGTGGAGTTATTGAATGTATGTGTAGATGATGACAAGTCTGGCTGTGGCATGAGGGTGCTACAGTGTAGGGGCTGCCTGCTGCCTAGCCCCACACTATAGCACCCTTGTGCCCCAGCCAGCCCCTGCAGCATTACAAGGTAATGCATTACAGCAAGGGGCAGACCAGCTCTGGCCTGGCAGGCTGACCCCCCTGGACTCCCTGCCAACTGGGGAGCAATAAACTCCAGTGCAAACCATGGGAGCAATAAACTCCAGTGCAAACCATGCTGGAGTTTGTGTCACACTAATTTAATGTGTAGATGCACCCAGTGTCACTGTCAGTGGTATCGAGTCAGAGGATTAAGTCCACTAACACAGGGCTCCTTCTCCTTATGCATGTGGTCTGACTCCACTGTCATTGTAGTCCCTCTATAGCGGTGTCCTGAGGGACTCTCCCTTCCATCCATTCTCATATCTCCTTCCTATGGCCTCCAGATCCACGGGGCTGGAGCTGGCCCCCAGCCAGGTAGAGCCAGGCCACACCCCCCCAGCAAGTGATTAGGGATTTAATTAAAAGTGACACAGTAAATAAAAAACATATAAAATGTAATTTGTGTGTGCGGTGATGGGTGACTACGGAGGGAGTTTTATTAAATGTTTTAATTAGCGTGCCAGGCAGCGATAGTGCCCCTCCAGTGCCTCTGCACTGAGCTCCCCCGGCACCAGGCGGGGACAGGGACTAACACACAAACCAGATCTGCCACACCGAGGAGAGCTGTTTGTTCCTCAGGATCCTGTTACCCTTCCCTGTTGCGTATGCACAAGCACACACGCCCATGTGCACACATACATGTGTGCACTTCTCACATCTCTCAGGAAAGCCTTTGCTGCTTTCCATCACCCATCTTCCTAAACAAGGGGGTGCTTCTACCTGAGAGCTGCTGCATCACAATTAGGGGAAGAGGAAGGGAGACTGAGGCAGTCGATGCATGAGTCTTGCATTACCAACCAGGATGCACATGACAGCCCTGTCAGCTCCCCCAAGGCTTACAGGTCTGAGGCTCTCCATTCACCTGATTATCCCCTAGAGATGACCAGCAACATCCCTGCATTACAGACAGGGATAATGAGGTGCAAAGAAGGGAACTGAAAAGCAGAGGTGCTCTCTGGAGCAGCTTCATGTCCTTCCATAGAAAAGCACTTTCCTGTTGTGGCCAGGGGCCATCTAATGCAAAGGAGATGTGTGCTGTGCTAATATTCCCACCTTTTTCATGCTCATTGAACCTTGCATTCAAGAGCTGCACAGAAAATAGGCCCAGATCCTGGGACCTGAGTGTTCCCCCCTTCCAACTTACTTGCCTGCCTGCTCTGGGAGAGGACAGACCAAGAAGAGAGAATGGCAGTCCAGTCCAGTCCGGGAAAGGACAGGCACAGGAGCTCCTACCTGAGCATTGCTAGCAGCGGGGGACGGCATGGAACTGGGCGTTCTCAAGAAGGAAGCAAAATCTCTCAGGTTTCTACGTGTCTGCTCTGTGCTGCAGCCCTGTTGCCTGTGGGCCCTTTGGAAGCTGATAAACTCCAGCCATGCCTCCCCACAAACACTTCCTTCTCATGACAAGGACAAATCTGACAGGTCAAATTTGGCAAATCCTTTCAGCTACAAAAATGGTGGCAGAACATTTGAAGGGTTCAAATGATATATTTCAGCCTTTCCTGAAAGAGCTGTGCTGCCTCAGAGGAGCCAAATCATTGGATGTTTCTGAGTGAAACTTTCTGACCTTTTGCTTAAACCATTGCATAAAATCATTACATTTTTCATTTCAAAATTGGCCTTAAAAAAAAAAGTTTCAGGAAGGATTAAATAGCTCCAAAACACAGTAAGAGTTTAGTTTGGGCCAAACAGAACATTCTGGGTTGAACCAAAATGATTTTTTTTTTTTCTTCATTTTGTCCAAAAAATGCCAACACCCCTCTTTCTTTTTGACACAAACCCACCATTGAATCCAGATTCCTCCCAGCCCCGCACAGGGGGTCTGCCCTACCTGTGCCAATGAGACTCACACTCCTGCTAAACTCTCTGCTGAACAGGGACACTTAGGCTACAGCAACAGTCAGACGTGGCCTCCTACAGCCCAGCTGGTGGACCTAGGTTCAATGTTTGTTCCAAATCCCTCCCTTGAGGTTCCCCTCTCTCCCCTCACCCTAAAGTTTCCTCTCTGTTCAGCCAAAGTCTCCAGCACTTTCCTCTCTGTTTCTCTATGCAGGTGTAGACAGATGCCTACTAGGTTTCTCAAAGAGGAGGGGCGGAGTGCTCAGGTTCAGTAACCCCCATGGCAAACACCAGTGCCCAGTGGTTAAGCCTGGTCAGCCTGAAGCATGACTGCTAGGGGCTGGTACTGCAGTCTGGCTGACATGCCCCACTCCTGGCTGGATTGGCCCAGACGGGAAGGCTGAGTTCTCCAGAGAGCTCCAAGTGAGTCCCTTGGCACCAGCCTGTTTCTTGGATTCACCCATGACATTTGCCTTTTTAAGAAGAACATAGAACACCAACCAGAGAACCTTTCCACTTGCTATTTTCACTGCTTCCTTTTCCTGGAACTATTTTTTCAGACTGGAGAAACCCAGACAAATGGGTTTGGAGATTTGGAGGAAAAAAAGTTTGCAATTAATGAGCCAGTTTTGATTGTTTCTAATTTTGCAGCTCCCTAGAGTGGGCACTGCTCTTTTAATTCTAACACCATCATGGCTGTGCAGGTCGTGAGTCTGTGCTTCCAACCAAAGTTCACTTATTTTGACTCCCCTCTGCCTTTAGCTCTTTGCTTGCTGGAATGGATGTCCAGAGTTTGTGACCAACATGACTGTATAGGAGTGTTCATCTGGGAAAATCTTGGGAAATGTCTCTCTAAGTTGAAAGTAAAGTTCTTCAACTTCTTCCATCCATAGCCCACATGGAAATATGGGCATTTTGATATGTGGTAGCTGATTCACTGTGTTGTTCTGATCATAAGCTTGCATGTAAGCTGACCTGACATTTCCAGGTTCAGTTTTAGGAAAAACAGCTTTTCCCCTTAACATAAGTTGATAACTACAGATAAAGACCTTAAGCTGTTGTTTCTCTTACAGAATCCCACAGGAGAATCAAGTAACCACAGAAAGAACCAAAGTGTTAATAGTACTAAAAATACTAAAATAAAAACTGCACTGAAAAACATTTCTGCCTTGCTGTTGTTATTGCACGCACAAAAATCTGCAAGTCCAGAGGTCAAGATTGTCGATTAGCAGATTGACCCCACGTACAAGTTGAGTGTGATCTTTGTAATTCTTTCTGAAGAATATAAAAGGTACTTCTAATCAGAACAATACAATATACGTCTTGATTTCTGAATCCACTAATACTGGCCATTATCCCCATGATTCTGGGCTCTTCAGTGAACAGTCATCTTTTAACCAATCTCGTGCTAAAGCCTTGTGGGAGAGGTAGGAGCACCTTCTTGAGCTGGGGGTCTGACAGGAGATGGGACATCCTGCTACATCCTCCTATAGCTGCTGTGGCAGGTATAGCTGTGGTGTTCTTTCCCTGAAGCATGCTCTGCGGTATAACAGCACTCAGGAGCAGGGCACCTAGTTGGGATGGGCCCTGTTGAACAGCCCAGACTGAGGTCTGGATTTGAATCTCCCTCAGGTCAGGGCATTCTAAGCACACAGGAAACCTTCTCTGGACCCAGGCAGGCATTTCTCAGGGGATGTATTGTGGTATTTAGGCATATAAGAAATGCTGTTTCTGAATTGAATGAAGCTGCTCAAGGAGGGTCAAATGGCAGCTTCCTATAGAGGTCTGTCTAAAGCAGGGGTTGTCAATCTTTTTAGACTCAAGGTCTCCCTTGGAAAATGCCAGCTTATAGCTTTTCTTTCATTTTTGACTATGGAAAAATACTAGAGCCATTTTTCTGTTGCAAAGAACTCAGAGGCTGGGGCAGAAGTTACACATAAACCGGTTTAAGTGATCAGAAACTGGTTTAAACCTGTAACAGAAGAAAAGCTCGGTACACATAAACCAGTTTCAAAATGGCTGAAACTGGTTTAAGATAAACCTGGTTGATTGTAGTATCAGACGTAACTGATCTGGGTCAAACAGGTTTATTGAACTTCTGTCCCAGACCACTTCCTGGTTCAAGTTAAATCACAGTCCCCCAGCATCCCAGCATGCTTTCCAGCTCTGTGCTGGCCTGTGCTGTCTGCTCCAGAGAGCAGGGCTGGCTCCACCCCTCTGCTTCCTAGCTGGAGCAGCAAGAGCCGGCTGACAAGGGGCAGAGGGGCAAGCCTGGCTGGGGATGCAGCCCAGTTTGCAGAGGTAGGACTCCCCCCTCCCCACAAGCAAACCCTGTCTGTTCACTTCTGTGTCAATTTAATCTGTGCAATTTAAACTAACCTGAAAAGACTGAATCAATTTAGCCTCAGGCTTTTTGACTGTCTGTACCTAGCCAAAAAATCCACAACAGGTCTGAATATTTTTCACACTCTGGACTCCTATTTGAAATTCCTTGGTTTATCTTGTGAATTGTCTGTAGGTGTTTGCACACTGATTAGCACTAATATTGGGCTTCACTCTGCAGCACACTTAAAAGGCTCTCATGGCAATTCACGGCACTATGACACCCTGGTTAAGAATCACTGCTCTAGAGTGTCCCACTGTATACAGGACCTGTTATGTTCACTCGCAGCTCACTATGGCCTTAAACCAAATAGTTAACCTTAGTCCCCGCCAATCCAGCCCCTCTTCCCTTGTACCCTTCAAGCCTGATGTCTCTTCCTGTGTCTATCTTGCCAGATGTTTGTGACCTAGCCCTTCAACCAGTCCAACCACCAGTGGCAAAAATCTTCCCTCCTTGCTGCTTTGAGTGGGTCATTCCCCAGCCCTCATCTCTCTCTTCTGCTAACCCCTGCAAGTCCTACACAGAACACACTTCCTCTCAGCCACTTGCCTGCACTGCTGGACTCTGCTTCTCTACAGCCTGATTTTACACCGGTTGAGGAGCTGGTTCATTTCTAACCAGGCTGCTGGGCTCGGCTCAACTGGACTCCTGGCAAACTGCTAAGCAAACTGACAATGGGTGCATCTTCACATGCTATTAGTTGGAGTTTATTGCTCCCAGGTGCCACGTTTGCATGTGCACTCAGGACCACAGCACTTCAGCCAGGGCAGGGGGGCAGCCTTGCCAACCTGGGGCTGCTCTGGCCTAGCTTAATGTGCTGCAGAGGGGCTGGTTGGAGCATGAGGGTGCTCCAGTGCAGGGCTAACCACCCTTATGTCCCAACCAGCCCTGTCAGTGTCAGCAGAACGCTGCTGCAGGATAGCACTTGTATGTACAAGTACTAACCTGTGGTGGAGTTCATTAGTTTCATGTAGCCTAATAGGGCAGCACATGTAGACCCTGAGACTACTGTGAAGCTAACTGGCACCTTCACAGTAAACATCTCACGTAGATGTGTCCAGAGTGGCATAAATGTCACTCCTAGGTGGAGCCTGGCTCACCATGTCCTTTGTGCTGCCCATGTAAGGGATCTCTACCTACATGGAGCTCCTCTGCAGCCGCAAGTGAGGATGTTGCCCTGAATAACCAGAAGGGGGTGCTAAGGCTCTCACTTTCTTTTCTCTGCTCCCAGGAAAACTTGTTGCTTTGACAGTGTGCATCCATAAGAGATACCAGGCAATGAGACAGAGACTGTAGGTGGCTCCTGCAGAGAGGCCACCTTACTCATATAGTCAGAGGTGTATGAGCTCCTCTCTCATTCGTTCCTCTCTGCAGCCAAAACTCTGTGACTTTTGTAATTTTTTCCCTTTCATGTTTAAAAGACCATGAGACACATGGCTTCAGTCACTTAAAGGTGATGATCCTATAGATATGTAAAATGTTCTAGTATAACTAGCTCTTGAGATTCAAAAGGCATTCTTCTGTGTCCTGCTGGACCCACCACACCAACCCCTTTTGTGACTGTACAACCAGCTGGTAAGCATCACCTCTGCACCCAGCTCCTGGGGGCAGGAGCCTAGTTCATGCATGCTCAAGGCACCAAGCCACGGACCTTCAGTGCAATCTGTAGCAGCTCCTGCCTTTTGCCATGGAGGTCCCTGGTTTGCTCCCCAGTTCAACAACCAGGGCAGTGGCCACCTCATTCCCCAGTGCCCAGTTCTGGCTGGAGCCCCCTGTTGTGGTGACAAACTACAATTTGCTTGGTTCTGGGGAAGCCATGCTAGGTTCCAGATGGTTGCTCTGAGCCCAGCTTCCTACTCCCATACCCAGTGCTTCAGGGATGTTTGAAAAGAGCCCCCTGCAATACCATACTTTATTGGCAGTTGGGCTCTGGACTTTCCCCATCTCTCCACTTGGGGCTAACAGGGTCCTCCCTCAGATACTTAACAGTCAAAGGCCAATGACAACACCCTTGACCCTTGATGGGGCAGTGGCTAACTGCAAGACCATGTACCAGGCTGGGTCTCAGTGTCCAGAAAATGGGCAATGGGGGCTTGGGCATCTTCTAGTGCAATGATTCTCAACCAGGGTGCTGGGGAACCCTGGAGTGCCAGGAGATCCTTTGAATGGTGCCTAAGGTGTGAGGAGATAAGTGAAGTGTGAGGAGATAAATTGATAAGCTGAGCAAATAAGTACCAGGCTCAGGCTTGTCCCTGCCTGGACAATCCCCAATCCCTACTTTCTGACCCCTCTGCAAGGGGGTAAGCACTATAATATACACAATAATTTCTGAAATGGGGTGCCACTCAATCCACAGAAGTTATGGAGGGGTGCCTCAAGACCAGTGAGGAGTGCTTCACATCCAAGAAGGTTGAGAACTAGAGGTGCATTGTCAGTCACATACTGGATTGGCACCGATATAAAGAAAATTGTCTGTATCGGAAATTGGCTTTTTTTGCCCGATGTGGCCGATATTGTGGCTGATAAATGCCCTGTGCATGTGCACAGCCGCAGCACAACACATAGGCAGTGAGTAGCACAGCCTGGCAGCTTGGAGAGCTACATCCAGCTGGGAAGTCTGTTATGGTGGGAGGGGAGGGGGGAGGGAAAGGGTGTGGGGGCGGGGGGCAAATCAAGGCCCCCATGGTGAGGGAGGGAGTGGGGCTGCAGCAGGAGCCGCAGCAGGTGCTCCCTGGGTGGGGAGGGGCATAGGATAGAGCCGTGGTTTGTCCAGGGGGCAGTTCCCGCCACTGTGTGGACGCCAGGAGGGCATGCCGGGGGGGGAGGGGGGTGCCCCTGGATCTGTGTGGGGTGGGGCAGGCTGTTGTTGTAGGCTGGGGCCAGGGCTGCATCAAGCTGCTCCTGGAGGGGGTTGGGCCGAACTGCGCTCAGGGCAGGTGGCAGTGGCACTAGGAGGGGGCTATGGGGGGGGGGGTGTGAAGGCTGCAGCTACCCCAAAGTTTGCTGTAGCCCTGCTCGCAGAGCTACTGCCACCTTCCCTGAGCACAGCCTGGCCCAGCCCCCACCAGGAAGAGCCTGGCACCACCCTGGCCCTGGCCCCACCCTGTAGTGGCACCCCACAACCGCCCCATGCAGATTCAGGGGCACACACTGTCCATGCCTTCCTGGGATGTGCACAGCAGCAGGAGCTGCCCCCCTCCTCCCCACGCCCCCTGAATGATTGCAGCTGTGTCCCGCACCTGCCCTGTCCCAGCTGGGTAGTGCCTACCCCAGCCCCTGCCCCAGCCCCACTCCCTTCCTCACCGCAGGGGCCTTGATCTGCCCCACCCCATGCCTCTTCCCTCTCTCCTCCCCTTCCACCACAACAAACTTACCAGCTAGACACTGCTCTTCAAGCTCCTGAGCTGTGTATCAGAAATCGGATTGTTATAGGCCAATATTCCTCTTTAAAAATTGGCTATTAGTATCAGCCCCAAAAATCTCTATTGGTGCACCCCTACTGACAACCACTCTTCTAGTGTCATTTGCTTAATTATACTCTGAGCAGGAGTCACATTGATCTTCCCTCAAGCAGGTCATGTTGGGTGGTGCTCGCACCCCTCACAGCACTCCATACAAGTACCACCTCCCTCTGTTCCCACCTGAGTCAATCTGCAAGCACCTAGTAGGAACCTTCTTTCCTCCCTCTGAAAGCTGACAGTGTCCAAACACATTGAGCTCTCTCAGCTTCTAACTCAGGATACCCTACCAGAAAGCTCCTGACATAACAGTGCATATTCTCCTGCTACTCCCAAGTGCTTTTGCTCCTTAAGATGCAATCTTCTTCCCCAAGGACGTTCTCAATCTCACCATCCATCTCCCTACCCTACCAGGTTCCTCCCTCACCCCCTCCAAGCCTCATCCCTTCCCAGCCATTGTTTCTCTGAACTGTCTGCCATTTCCCAGGGTGAGTTAATCTCCACTTGGATTTTGCTCTACAGCTGAGTATGGTGATTTATATGGCTCTGGCAGGGCATCCGCAACTGTGCCATGTGAAGAGCAGGGGGTTGGAAATCATGAATATTTCATCCTGCTCACCCACCCTTCACTCCGCTCCCTCCCTCCTCCCCCCAATCTCATGATTTGCTTCATTAGCTGCTCGGCCTGTGCTAGCTGGGTAATAAAACTAATTGCAATTTCTAATCCACTGATGCCAATGCAGTAAAATTGTTCCACCGATGTGGTTCTGTGTGTGTACATGCTGGTAACGAGTCTGTATATCAGCGCTTGATGGAAGGCATAGTTAGAAATAGCACTGGGAGTTGTACTCCAATCACAGGCAAGACAGCTATTTGTGAGCCCTCAACACATCTGATGAGAGACTCTTGGAGGAGCCTGTGATTATGTCTGCCTGTGTGCGCACATATTTGTACCACAGATGAAACTCCCAAATCTGGGAAACATCTGCATTTCTTGCTTCATTGTTCTCAAGGAAAGGAAAGCAAGGGAATTCCCTGAGCACACGTGTAAAGTTACAGTGGGGTTTAAACCAGGACCCATAGATCTAAATGCATGAACTTTCCCTACCTGCAGTACAGAATGAACATACCTTGCTTGGTGCTGATGCCAGCTCACTAATTTCTACTGTGGAGCAGTCACTAGAGGGAGACACAGGCCCATGGTCTTCCAGTGCATACATAGCAGAGGGCCTGAGTGGGGTGGGAAACAGCCTAGGTTCAGTCATTGTGTGACCTTCATAGTGCACATGGTGCCATGCCAGCTTCCTAGCCGATTTGCACTGCACATTTTTATTCTGTCTGCCTTTCTGTCTACATCCATGCTGCCAGGGGAAGATCCAGGATTTTCCAAAGTGGGGTGTGGGACCAGCAACCCACAATGCAAAGGTGGCTGCATCCCATGCTCCCAGGCTCTTCTGCTTCAATCAGTGCATGCGCATCATGCCATGGGAGCCTCTGGGGACTTTTTTAAAGCTCCTAAAGCAGATAAAAATCCTCCCTCCTTTCCCCTTCCTACTCAGAAGCATGCTTCTCCTCCTCCTCTTCCCCCTCTCCCCACCGTGCCTGCCATTGCTGCTTTCTTTACTGTTTTGAGGCAGGAAGCTTCAGAGTAAGCCAAGCGGAACAAGTGTTGGGCTCATCTGGGGAAGGGGACAGTGGCAATAGGGCAGATAGAGAGTAGTTCCCAGAACACAGCCTGGTCCTGGAGCAGATGCAGGGAAAGGGGGAACTCATCCATCCCTGCTGCCATTGTCTACTCTGTTGAGCCAAGCCCCTTCACAGCAGGAAGTAATGGCTCCGGTGCTTCACCTGGGACAGTAGGGAAAGGAAGGTGAGGGTTGGGGGGAAGGGGCAAGGAGGGCATGTGCCTTCAAGCAGGAGGCAGAAGGGAGGAAGGATTTTCACCTGCTTTAGAGACTTTAAAACATCTCCAGAGGCTCCCATGGTGCAATCCAATCTCAAAGGGGGGTGCAGCTGTGCCACTGCACCCCCCACGGATCCACCTCTGTCTGCTGCTAATTGTCTCTGCAGTGTGGTTGGCTCTAGCCATCACCATGAGGCCTCTTCCTGTTCATGGGCAGTTAAGTTCATCTACAGTAGAGAGACATGCAGTGTATTGCTGTGCTGTGGTTACCGCCAAAACAGGCAATGGGAAGACACAAAGATGAGAGAACCACAGAGCTTTGATTCAGGCCTCCGGCTGGGCTCAGGTGATAAGCATTCAAGGGAATTGCCACTGCTGGGTTGCAGGACTTGGTAAGCAAAAACCAGAGTGGCTGGGTGCTGTTCTGTGGCCAGGTCCCATTCCTGGAGGCTGGAATGAGATCAGAAAGCTAGACTTTAGTATGAAAAGAATGTGTAAAGGGTGGATTTAGAACCAGGCACGCTCCTGCTCTGGTCTGGCTCCAGTTGAGGATCTGAGGCAGCATGGCAAGTCCCTGTCATTCTTAGACAATGCCCATGGCTTCTCTCATGGAATATAAACCAAACAAAGCAGTAAGCCAGTTCAGAGTTGGACAACCTTGTCTTCTGGGCAGGAAGGGGCCTTGGTGAGAAGGCCTTCCCACACCGAAGCAGTGTGGCTGTCATCTTCTTTAAGCTAGCTCAGGGAGCTGGGTTACAGGGGCCCCTCCCTCCTCACTCACTGTCCAGGAGGCAATCCTACTAGGCACCAGTATCAAATTCTCAAAACACAGACCCCTAAGTTAGAGCCTAAGTAAATTCATGTTCATCCTTATGAGAACTGCAGACCTTGCTCCTGGACTAGTTACATGATGTCAGCTTTCCCAGGCCATTTCCAGATCCAGCTCTCCTGGCTACTACTTATATTTGCCAACTTCAGGCAGCTGAGCTGCAAGGAA
The DNA here is from genome assembly GCF_030867095.1 of Alligator mississippiensis. NCBI lineage: Eukaryota > Metazoa > Chordata > Crocodylia > Alligatoridae > Alligator > Alligator mississippiensis. The sequence goes on from NC_081835.1 coordinate 44,080,553, forward strand.
CATTTCTCACTTAAGCTGATTCAGTATAATACACCTCTAGGTGCTGTCAACAGCATTAGGAACCAGCACCCATTTGCAACCACACCATTTCTCCTGCTGCTTTGTAAAATGCCATGGACTCACTGACAAAGATGCTTGCCTGTCATTATGGGGCCTAAGCCAGGCTTCTTATCTCTCTAGGCATGGGGGTGCCACAGTCTCATTTGTGCTGTGTCCCACTACACTGAGATCATGGGTTCTTGGAAAATGTTGCTTCCCATTACCTCAGGCTGACTTGGTCTTGGTCTGTACCTACCATAAGGACATAGGAACTAGCATACTAGCTCAAACCCAGGTACAGTCTAAGTCTGGTGTCTTGACAATAGCTAGACTAGATGCTGCAGAGGAAAATGCAAGAAACTGCACACTGAAAAACTGTGGAATATCCTCTCCACAGAGGAAATAATTGCCTAGAGGTGAAATCATTCTCATGTCTCCCAGTGAAAACGTAGGTCCAGCTGCTCCTGGTAGCAGTAGTAGCAGCATCTTTGGGAGCTAATGAGAACGAATGAGGTTGCTATGCAGCACTGAGCCATACAGGGACCAAGCACTAATTGGGCTCTGGACAGGCAGCTGTACTAAAAGGTTCTGAAAACATCCAGAACATATCTCCTCCTCCCCAGATGGTGAGCTTCTTGGCAATGTTTAGAGTCCTGATGTGGCAGGTCTGAAAGGGCAAGCACTTGCCCACCTTGATGCAACCTATGGTAGGTGTAAACACATTGCCTGTGAGGCTGGTTAACGCTTGATAACCAGTAGACTTGTCATCCCAATGGGCCTGATTGGGATTTCTGTATGTGCATTCCCTTGTATACACACACACACTCCTTAGCTTCCTTATCTACCCCTACAGCACAGGGACCAGTGAAGCTTGAGTGGACAATATGTGAGAGCTCCCCATCTCAAGGCACTCACAACAAGTATTGCAGCCAAGCAGCTCTGACATCATTTCTAGCCACAAGTATAGTTAGGGCTGTATGATTTTGCCAAAATAACTTTAGTACAGTACTGTTGGAAAAATTCATAGAGAGAGCTAACCAATAACCTCCTGGCTGTTTCCCTACTGTGGATCACTGCCTTGTGGGAGCTGTCATATAGAGGGTTAATGCTCCATATTTTCCGATAAGTCAGCACCTCCGATTCAACTTTATCTCCTATGATCCTAATTGTTCTGCTTGCTAAGTGGCTGAGTGCCACAGTAGAGTCATGGAGTTTCTTAAAATTAATATTTTCAGCTTGCCATGACAAAACTATAGCCCTAACTATAGGGACTGCAGTGTCAATGACTCATTTAATCCCCTTCCTTGACTTTGATGGTGACCAACACCTGTACATGTACCACGTACCTAACTGTGCTATTGTGATTCCTAAAGAGAACTGAGAGCACCTGTAGGTGCCAAGAGGCAGTAAAGGTGATCAAGGTTCCATGAAAATAGGATGACATGCTTCCCTTTCCAGTACCTGAAACTAGTATGCTCAGTCCCATAGCAGAGAACAGAAGGTGGCTCCATTTGCTGCCTCCTTGATCTCCCACTCCTTGCAATTCAGGCCACCTTTTGTCCAACAACAATAGGACAGGACAGACTGGGGCTGCTGGATCCTTCTCTTGTACCCATGGCCACAGTCCTATTCCCACCCAGTCTCCTAAGAAGCAAGCTACAGGAAGATTGCAGTGGCCTCTGAAGGATTCAGGCTAACGGTAAAAGATTTTAAAGATTGAGGAAGTGTGCCTAGGATAAGGGTAGAACAGATACAGCAGCATTATGATAGGGAAGGCTTTAGGGCCCATGCATGGTGAACTCAATATGGACATGGAAAAAATGGTTCTTCCACTATTTGAATGTGAATAGCAATGCAACATCCATTAAGCAGTCACAAATTGTCATGCCAGAAAGGGAACAACTTCCCACCACAGAACCATCCATCATTATCAGCATGGGGAGAAACTCCCCATGATGAAGTATGTGGCTTTAGGGGGAAAGACAGACAGATGCCATGGAGTCTCCCAAGGACCAACCCTCCCATCACAACAGTGATAGAGGCAACACAATGACCCAGGCATGGCAACATGATGTCTTTAGTGTCTAAGAGTCCAAACTACATTTGGGTACTGACCTGCAGTGTCCAGAGGCAGATGAGATCTCTGTTAGTCTTTATTGAGGTTGGATCCAGGCTCTTTTGAAGCCCCTGTTCCCTTATGGTAACATGCATTTGTTCTTTGACCAGAGGCTTTGCAGAGGCAAGGCGCTTACTACATTTTCTGCAGGCCGTGCCGTAAAATTGCATTTATGAAAAATTTGTGCAGTTGCTCAAAACCTTTGCATTCACATCAGCCTGTTGAGCCCCCAGGCCCCAAACTACTGTAGTTACAAGCTGGTGGTTGTTTATCATAAGCCAATAGCTCCGGCGAGAAAATAATCAAGGGAAAAAGATAACACAAAAGCGTGGGAGGAAAGCACTAGAAGCAGCATCTTGTTTCCTCCCTCAAGATCTTTACATGAAGATTGGGTGGCCTTGTCTAAAAGATAGATACACTCTAGCGCAGCCATGAGTTATGGACTTTACACAGAATTACAGGGGGAAATTCTCTGTGCTATGCAGGGGGTTAGACTATATGACCACAATAATCCCCTGTAGCCTTAAAATCTATGGAAAAGTAGTACTCACAGCCTTTGTAGATGTCCGTAGGTATCTGCACAGCAGCATATGAATAGTTAACCTTGGTTTTAAAGTTTGGATCTTCTGTAAACTCCAGCTTCAGGGAGTTGGACTTCTCCTTTTCATATTCTCCATCAACCTCAGGGTCATCCTAGGAAATCAGACAGAATGCATTTGGTCAACACAGTCGCTCTTGAAAAAGGCACAGTGAGAAGGGTAGGACAGAGTTGGGGTATCAGCCCACAGCTACTTACATGTGATGAGAATCCAACAGCAGATAGCTGTCAAACAGTGTGTGTCAGCACCCCACCACACAAGTGGGTCTTATCTGGGCAGGCCTTATGGATGCCAGTCTGAATGCTTACGCTGCTACAGAACTGTGCAGCTAACACCCATGGGCTGTCTTACCCACCTCACTGACTAACTACCACCCTGGTATGCACGCCAGCTGGTGTGATCATGCACAAATAGTCCTAGGCAATATTAACTGTGGTGCAGTGACTTAATATGAACCTCTCACTGCCCATCTTCTAATCACACCAGGAGACACAGACCCAAAAAGCCCTGTAGAAAAGAAGCGGGGACTTAGTTAAAAACACGGGGTTCTCAGTGGGGAAAGTCACTCAGGATGCTACCGAACCCCAAGTGCATCTCCCAGGGTCATCTCCACGCCACCTGCAACGCGTATGTGTGTTCTGGTCTCTTCTGGATAAGGGGCTGATCTCCACAGTGATGGGCAGCCACAGCAGTGGGTGTGACAGCTGTTCAGGCACTGTTAACAGTTCAGCCCTGTGGCTTCTTTCTCTTTTGCATGAATGTTACCTGGCACTTTTCACAAGAGAAGGGGGCTTGGTCTGCTGCCCTGGACAGAACTTTCCCTTGCCTACAACCCAGGTACTTTTCCTCAGGCCATTTATCCCTCTCACCACAGAAGCTGCTGCAACCATATTGCTTGCCTAACATTTGTAAAGTACCTTAGGGTCCTTTGGGGTGAAAGGCACTACTATAAACATGACATTTGATGTTATTATCACTGGCTGCATCAGAGGAATACAAGTGCTCCAACAGGATTCCAAATGAGCTTTCCATATGCAGTTCGCTGCCTGGTTTTCTGAACTACCGCAGATTCCATCTTATTCCTTACTGCACCTCTGGTGGTGGCAGGCTGAGACCGTAATAGCTGGGAATCCCTCCCTTCCAGCCAGTGGTCCTGCCCTGCTCCCCACAGCATCTCCTCCTGGGAAAGGCCAGAACTGGAGTAGCTGGAAGCTTCTCCCATAGCCAGTGTCCCTTTTCTGCTCCCTACAGCGCTGTCCCTGCTGGGATAGGCTGAGACTGGATTAGGTGGGTGTTCCCTCAAGCCAGCTCCCCTCCACTAATCCCAGCACTGGTTGGAGCTTGGAAAGACTGGGGCCACAGCAGCTGTCAGATCTCTTCAGCCTCTCCTGTGCTTTCTCTAAGTGTGTACAGCAAGGTTGGCGAAGGAGCTGGTGGCCCAGAGCCGATCCCTGGCGCATTCCTCAGCCCTGTTTAACCTTGCCTCTATGTTTTCAGTGGCATGGCAGGTATTAAATCAGACAAAACCAAAAATTAAAAAAAAAAAAAAACCCTTGAAAATCAATTAGCAGCAAAAGGCAACTATCAAAGAACAAATTAAAGCAGAGTGCGGCTTAGCGCTCTGTCAATAAGCAATGCAAACAATATTTAATTATGGTGGAGAGATGGCAAATTCCCCACTGCTGGAGCTGGAACATGCACTTGCTCTTTCACACTCTGCTTCCCTCTCTCTGCCTGGCTCCGAATGCTGTATCCTTGGCAATAGAGCTGGACCAAAGTCTTTTTTTGTTGTTTATAAGGAGATTTAAGAGGCAAAAATTCTCCCCTCAGAGCCACAGTGTGACCCTGGGCTCCAATGAGTTGCTGTCCCTGGGCATGTGGGCATGAGGGAACCTGGGCATACCGGGGGTGCAGAGAATCAGAGTTAAGATGGAAGATGAAGATCTTGAAAGCAGGGCTTCATACTTGGGCCCTAGGGGAAGCCAGCAGGGTGCAGGCCTTACTACAGCACCGAGCAAAAGGCTTAGAGGGTGCTCCTGCTGGACATGAAGCTGCCAGCCTAGCGCCAGGCGCATTTGCCACACCCTAGCAGAGCTTGCCAGCCTACTTGGTTAAAAACCACCTACTCTGGGGTGAGGGAAGTACATCTATTAGATGTTAGATGAGGGAAAGACATCTATTAATTGTTAGAGAGAAGGTTCAGGCTGGACATCAGGAGACATTACTTTACAGTTAGGCTGCCAGGCTCTGGACTGGGCTCCAAAGTGAGGTTGTGCTTTCTCCTACCTTGGGGGTCTTCAAGAGGAGGCGGGACAGATATTTGGCTGGGGTGATATTTGGCACCTCTTCCTGCCCGGGGCGGGGGCTTGTACCTAACAATCTGTTTAGGTCCCTTCCGACCCTAAGTACTATGATACTATGATACCATCTACAAGCAGAGAGCAAAGACAGGGGAGAACACAATGAGGAGCTCACTTGGCTCACTTGGCAAGATGTTTCTCTGTGGAATGACCTCCTCAGCCCCACAGGCATCAGTGATAGTTCTCCCTGCCATATATGCCCTATAAAAATCCTCTCAGTAGAAGCAGAAGGACAAAAGTGAACAGTTGCTTCTGCCCCAGCTGCAGAAGAGGCTCTCATGACTTCTCCTAGCATGGACCATATCTCAACAGAGAGACTGTCTCCAGGACCCCACCGTTCCCTTGGCAATCACAGAGACAGCCACCCCCTGCCACTGGCAGCACCTACAACATGGAAAAGCAGCTCTAGCAAAGTACTGCATGGGTCTGTCATGCAATGGAACAAATATGGCCAGTGTCTCAGGAAATTAGTCATGAGGGGATTTCCTTGGGGTTGGCATCTGGGAGATCTCTTCAGGACAGTTCACCCCTCTCAGGTGCTGATATATCACATAACTGAGCACATGAGTGGAGGGAAGGGGGGAAATGTGGGGTTGATGGGGCAGGTGGGTCAGGGATGTCACTGCTCATAGGTTCCCTGGTTTTGGTTCTCAGGATCTACACTGCCCCAAGGATCTTTCCCCTAAATTCAGGAGGTCCAAAAGCTCATGGCACACTTGAGATTAAGCTGGAACGCAGCCTATCCTCACTGAATCCTACCCGACTCAAACAAACCATCTCAATTACACTGAAATGCGAACTGCAGGGAAAAGAAGAGAAATATTCTCCTGATCTGTCTGGAGAGGGAGTGAATTCTCCTTGAAAAGCAGTTCAATACTTTCCCCTTTGTGCTTTTCCCCAGAGTAAAGTACATATCTTTGAGCCTGTATAAGACTCTCTGATTGCAGTAGCAGAGATCATCCTAAGGAAAACGACAGCAGACGTGACTGGAAGAGAGAGCAGCCACAGACATGTCCAGTTTCTGTAACATGGAGTCTGTATCAGCCCCCTGCCCTCCAGCCCCATGAGGAAGAGCTTGTCAGCATATGGAAGATCCACCCCAATCAGGGGATACAGGAGAAGACATCTCATAGTCCTCCTGACAAGTATGACTGACTGCAAATCACTTCAAATTTCCTGCAACTAAGCTGCAACAGCGCCTATTCCTTGTTTGGTTTGACAGTTTGGATGGACTTTTAGCTCTTTTCAAGGCCACCAAAAATTTTCCAGAGCTTGAGGGCTAACCCTTTTCTCTCTCCTTTGTTTCTACTGGAGAAGAGGAGGAGCGTGGAATGTAACAAGAGGAAACTACAATATTTCTGGTTTAAAATAACAGAAGATTCGAGCAAAACAAAAATCTTCTATGAGGAAGAGCTTGTCAGCATATGGAAGATCCACCCCAATCAGGGGATACAGGATACTCCTGTATCGTCTATGAAGATTTTAACATCACCTACATGCCATTTTATTGGCCTAAAACAAAAATATTTTGACAAAAAAGACAGCTGTGGCTGCATCTACATGAGACACTTATTTTGTGGTAGCTCACAGCTTGTTACTGCTGCACAGCAGCGTCACCAGGCACAAACCATGATGCAACGCTACTGTGCAGTAGTAACAAGCTACTGCACAGTAAACATCACTAGGTGACTGTGCTGGGATGCTACTGCGTAGTAATCCCGGTTACCGCGCAGTCATTTAGTACTTGGTTATGCAAGTACTAAATGACTGTGCAGTAACACCTGACGGTGACCAGTGGGCATCTTGTGTAGACACATCCTGTTTTTATTAGTGAGGTTCTTGGAGCACAGTTCTCCGAACGGCTCTATGGCACCTGCTGTTCTGGCTCTGTTGTACCTGTCACCACAAGATCTGACTCTGCTATACCACAGGTAAACAGCAATATTTATATTCTGTGCGCCAGCTCTTGGGTGGCTTTGGTTTTATCCCTTTTTTGCTGAAACAAGCTGTCTTGGCTCCACTTCCTTTGCCAGTGGGGGCTTTTGCTTTCATCAGAGAGATATTTCATGTGAATATCAGTTTTTCTCCTTTCAGACACAATGGGTTTAATAAATAGAATGGCCTGGGCATGGCTACGTGCCTTTGCTATTGCAGTTTGTCCTTTCAAGTGCCTGCAGTCTAGTTTTACTGTCAGAGCTTTCTCCTCTTAACATGGGTTTTCAGAAGGCTGATCACACTCTTTGTGTCAGCACCTATATCTGCTACTCATTCAAACTCTAGCAAAGCGAACTTCCTTGTGACATCCTGTTAACAAGAAAAACTTGCAAAACCAGATTGCAAAAATAGCATCAACAAAAAAAAAAAGATTCCCAGTGCACTTCTCAGGGCCATGGCAGAGTGAACGTCCTCTGTAGCTCTGCTGTCCTTAGCTTGAATCCCAGAAGGGTCAGCTCCCAGCCAGTGATGCCCCCCAAACCAGGGAGAAGATATGCATCTGGATAGGGTCGTGACTACACAGAGTATCCACAGGCAAGTTCTTCCTGGAATTTCCAATCCTGCCTTGCAGAATGATATACATCCGATAGCCACCAGAAGCCAGGCGGACACCTGCAGAGACTACCAAAACTGCAGCCAGGGAGCAGAAGGGAGGGGCCAGCCCTGCTGTAGAGCAGAGAGCCCCGCCCAGCCCAGAGAGCATGCTGGGATGCTGGGAAAGTCTGATTGAATTTAAACCAGCAAGGAGTCTGGGACAGACATTGCATAAACTGGTTTGAGCCAAATCAGTTAAGTCTGATACTACATTCAATTAGGTTTATCTCAAACCGGATATAGCTATTCTCAAACTGGTTTATACGCACTGAACATCTAGATTTCATAGCTTTAACAGACATTAGGGCTGAAAGGGACCTTGCAAGATCATTGGGTCCTGACCAAGGGGCAGGAAGTCAGCAGGGGTCAAATGATCCCAGCAAGATAGGCATCTAAGTGTTTTTGAAAGTATCCAAAGTAGGTGCCTGCACCACCTCGGGGGGTGGGGGTAGGGGGGGTGTATAACAGAGCATTAGATTGGTTTATGCTCAATGAAAGCTGAGGCGGAAGCGTTTAGTTTTACAAGGTCGTAGTGTTACACTTACTGACCGGGAATTCAAAGACAAGTCACCTGTGGGGAGTATGAATCTTCCCCCCAAAAATAAAAACCCCACCAAATGCATTCAAGAGTGGGAATGCCGCGATCACGGACTGAAATGAGTGGTGACCAAGACGGTGCAGGTTGAGGCCTCTAAAAAGAGGAATGAATGTCCAGGCAATCGCAAGGTATACACGTGAGAGTGATAACCAAAGGCCTCTTAAAGAGCAATACATGGAAGCCGTGTCCAGTTATGGGCTTGAAACTAGTAACAGTTAGTGCCGAACAAAAGATGACGCGGATAACAATAACATAAATGTATGTGGGTTAATCTGAACGGGGGGAACAGATGTTCACCCAGTTCCTGATGCACACCCCTTAAGTACTTATAGGCTGCCACCAAATCACCCCTGAACCTACACTTTTCCAGGCTGAAGAGCCCCATGTCTCTCAGCCTGTCCTCATAAGGCCTGCTCTCTTGCCCTCTAATCATGCGTGTGGCTCTCCTCTGGACTCTCTCAAGCTTCTTCACATCCTTTCTGACTTGCAGAGCCCAGAACTGGACACAGCATTCCAGCTGTGGTCTCACCAAGGCCGAGTAAAGTGGGAGGATGACTTCCTGGGTCTTGCTTGAGATGCATCAGTAGATGTAAGCCAGAGTTTTGTTTGCTTTGCCAGCTGTGGCATTGCATTGGTGGCTCATGTTCATCTTGTGGTCAGTTGTGACCCCCAAATCTCTTTTGGTCATGGTGCTAGTGAATGTAGTACTGCCGAGCCTATCATTGTGGTGTGGGTTTTTTTCCTGTGGTGGAGCACCTTGCATTTCTCAGTGTTGAATGCCATCAGGTTTTGATCCGCCCACCTCGTAAGCCTGTTGAGGTCAGCCTGGATTGCCAGCCTATCCTCTAGGGTGACTGCACTTCCCCATAGCTTGGTCAGTAAACTTAGCCAGTCCACTTCTGACACCAGAGTCTAGATTGTTTTTAAACACATTGAAGAGTACAGGCCTGAGAACGGAGCCCTGGGGGATGCCCATGGTCACCATGCGCCATGTTGATTTGGTTCCATCAACTATCACTCTCTGGATCCATCCACAGAGCCAGTTCCCCAGCCAATCATCTGTGAAATTGCTGAGGCTGCAATTCCCCAATGTTTCCATGTGGATATCATGGGACACCAGGTCAAAGGCTTTTTTGAAGTCCAAAAATATGATATCCATCTCTTCTCCTTTGTCCAGGTAATGCATCACCTGGTCATAGAAAGATATGAGATTGGTCAGACAAGACCTACCCACAATGAAACCGTTGTCTATCTCTCAGAATGTTACCTTCTGTTAAGCCTGTTGTTAATGGTTTACTTGATGATTTTCTCCAAGATCTTTCCAGGGATTGAGGTCAAACTGACTGGCCTGAAGTTCCCTGGATCTTCCTTCCTCCCTTTCTTGAAGATAGGCACCACATTGGCCCTCTTCCAATCATCAGGCGTCTTGTCCAAGCGCCATGAGTTCTTGAATATCCTCGCTACTGGCCATGCTATGATGTCAGCCAGTACCTTTAGCACTCTTGGATGCATTGCGTCTGGGCCGACTGATTTGTGGATATCCAGCCTCTCGAGGTGTTCCCTCACAAGATCAACGCCAATGAGGAGCACATGTTCGCCCTTCCCCTGGTGAACCAGCCTCCTGTCAGGCAAGGTGATCCCTTTGGGCTGATGGAAGATCGATGCAAAATATTCATTAAGGAGATTGGCTTTTTCCTGGGTGTCGGTTATCATCTACCCCACTTGGTTTAGTAAGGGTCCAATGTTACTCTTGTTGGGGTTTTTTTTACTTACCATATATCTGAAGAAGGACTTTTTATTGTCCTTGATTTGTGTGGCCAGCTTGAGCACAGTTTCAGCCTTGGCTTCCCTAGTTTGAACCTTACAGGTGCGGGCCAGTGCTGATTCTGTTCGGTTACAGGTTTAAACCAGTTTCTGATCACTTAAACCAGTTTATGTGTAATGTCTGTCTCTAGCCTCGCTCAGAGACTATGATATGAGGGCAGGAATTTTTCTCACATGTCTGCAAGGAGGTATGAAATTGGTTTCCTCTGGCAGCTGACCATACTCAGAACACAGGGAATATAGGGAAAAAGCTTGCCTCCACATCTGGAGAGTGTCCACAGCTGCAGGCAGCTCAGCCTCACCTCGGAACTTGTCCATAGCTTCAGGCAATTCACCTCCAAATGTGGAGTATGAACAGAGCTGAGCACCACTTTGGGCACAGGTCCACAGCTGCAGGCAGCTTATTCCAAATTTGGAGCACATCCAGATGACTGGAGCACTCCTACACATCTGCAGCATGACAGTGTTTAGTCTCTCATCCTAAAACCATTTATTCTACATCTGTGGGGAATGGCCACTTCTCTCCCCACATGCATTTCCATCACATGTTCCTTGATAATAGGTACGCAGCAGCTACTGTTTCTTTTCTTTGAAAGATAACTGCTGAGTACCTTGTCCCTCCAAAAAATGTACCAAGTGTTATCCCTGTGATTTCCATACAGAAAAATGTTCAGGGTGTTTCTGCGACAAAAGCCCCAGGCTGAAGGACACTGCAGGTTAAAAATACATTAGCGCCCACTCCCCGGTTCCTCCTGTGATAGTAACAGCATCACAGATTATTTTAGCTGAAAGGCCTTTTTTTGATATCTCATTTTCTTTTCACTGCGTGCTGTTTGTTTGCTCTCTGCTTTCCATTCAGCCTTGGACAACAAACAGTCTGGTCGATTTCATTAGCGTCACTAGTCAATTTCAATGCCCTGCTCCCATGTGGTAACAGTGCTGCTCTGCTTAGGTGCAAACACTGCAGGAGCAGGTGAATGTTTACATCTGAATAACCCAGTTTTCACTGAATCTTCTTTTTGGCAAGATCTGACTCTTGGTCCTAAATACTTAAGCGTGTCCCTGGAAGCACTAAATGGAGGGGGGACAGTACTCCTGAATGGCACCTGCTACTCCTCTGTGAAAATGGTCCCTGAGACCAACTATGAGCTGTCCATTGGCCTCACCAGTACATCAGAAGGCACTATGTTGCTATACTAGCAAAGCACTCTCAGTGGGAACATAGCTTAAACTGAGCTTCTGGCCTGATCCAACCCCCATCTGACCCAAGCAAGCAGTGCCAATAAAAGAGCAGTTTTGCTGACATTACAGCTTGCCAGCAGTAGCATAATGAAGGGAATTGGGGGGGGGGGGGCATGATTCCTGGGGGCTGATTTTGGGGGAAAGAAGGGGGACAAAAAAAGCAGGTTGCTGCTGCTGCCCTATGTGCCGCCTCTGCCCACAGCACAAAACTATCCACTTGCACCCCAGCCTGCCAGCCCAGCTCTATCAGTCAAGGAACATGCCTCATCACACCTCTTCCCAACAGAGCTGTAGCATGGTTCAGTGTGAGTTATGTAGCTGGGAGTGTGACTGACTGGAACAAAGAACCCTCCAAGTACATCAAGAATACAATCTTCTCTTTGAGTGCATCCCTTTGAAAATTCTTGGATCTAAGAGGCCAAAGTCTTCACTCTGCATGGTCTCTGACACCACAGGATTCTTAATAACTTGAATGGAGGTACAGCAAGAATGAATCCAACCTGCAAATGGACAAGAGGCACTTCTAGGGGATTCAGATGATGCTTTTGGTGGGCACCATGTTTGCAGACAGTCTGTCTGAGCGATGGCCTTCATATCCACCTCACTTAGTAGCAGAGTGCAGGAAAGAGGGAAGGGAGTGGAAAGGCAGCAAAATTATTTGAAGCCATCTCAATGTAAGAGCAAACCACTGAGGCATTCTGTAGCAGACCACTGAGAACCTTGCCCACTGCTTCGCTGAGTAGGGGCAGGCAGCACACTCCTCTCCATTGCTTTCACTGTGAAAGCCTTTTGCTGTATGGCAATCTGGAGTGCAATTCAAAGGCTTCCAAGACAACTTAACTATTGTTTGAAGCCTCTCCCCACATCATTCCTGTCCAGATCCAACACAGCACGTGCAAAACTGGAGTACCTTTTTTGCAAACTCCTAGTGGTGAAGAGTTAGCTTCTGGCCAGGCTTGACTGGTATCACAGAACCACCTGAAAGCCCGGCAAAGCAAAATGACATGCTCTGAACGGTGCTTAGGCTTGATACAAAGCTATGGGAGAAGTTGCTCATCTGACTTCTGAAGGCTTTGTCCTTGCTCACAACCATGATGCTCATGACATAGAGAAGAACTGCTGGGAGGGGAGCTCTAACCTCTGGATAAGGCAAGCTCAGCTCCCCTTCCCCTTCAGGCACAGATGTTACCTAAAGGCTCCTTTTGATTGCAACTTCAATCACTGCTGCCCTTGAGACCCTTGCATTGACCTTGATAGCAGATCCATCCCAGATAGAAGCTGAAATAGGGACAAAAAAGCTGCTGGAAGTCTCTACAAAGAAAGCAGTAACATTTGTCCCTTTGGTGAAAGCCCCTCTACTTCAAAGACAATGCCTTCGCCTAGCCAGCCCACAGGCCATGACCATGCCCAGCAGATGGACTTCCTTCATTCCTTTGTCTGAGAGCCGAGGAAGCACTGCAAAGTGGTCAAAATGAATGGGGGTTAAGAGGATCCCTCCTGGAGCAGTTAAGCAGATAGAGAGGAGTCAGGGAACATTATACCTTTGCAAAGAAATAGATCTGGGAGAAGGAGCAGAGGACAGCTAGGAAAACACAAGTGGGAGCCAGTCCCAGCCTGAGTCAAGAAGAGGCTATTTACTGTCCATCCCTCTCTTACAACCAGCTAATCATGGCTCTTTCCCAGCCATCTCTAAATCATGCCAGATGTCTTCAAAAAAATACAGTCAAAATAGATGAGCCAATGAAGCTGACAGCCCATGTCAGTTCATTTGAGATGGAGTTGAGTCTATCAGAGGGTGAAGGAGGTGCAGGGGCAGCGGATTTGGTCCAATGAGCAATTGTTAGTGATTTTAGAAGGAAGAAAGGGACAAAAACATGATGGTAGAAGTGCCAAACTCACCACCAGCACTATCTGAGCACAGCCAATTCAGCAATGGCTGGGAGGGCTTCAAGCCAAGATGGCTGTGCATGGACAAAGGTGTTGGTAAGGGCAGTACGGGAATGAGGTATTTTGGAAAAGCTGGGGGAAGGGGGGAGAGGAGGAGGCCTAGTAGAGGAGCAGGCCAAAAGACAGGGACATCACCAGAGCTGCGTGGCAAAGGAGGAGCCCAGGACTGGAGCAGCAGTGAGACCACAGACAGGAAGTGAAGGGTCTACTCAGAGCTTTGTGTGGGAGCCCAGGGATGAAAAAGAGAGGTGTGGAGGAGTGGTGGCTGCAGGTGAGGGTTATGGGGTATTGGCAGAGCCCTGTGGGTAAAACATGTCCTCTGCTGGCCTTTGCCATCTTGGTTCTATTTCATGATTTGAGTAACTTACTCTCACAATTACAATCACTCCTGCCAATTCAAAGGAACCTACCCCCAGCCCTTGGGATATGCCAGTGTTCAGTGGTGACTGTAAGATGGCACCTGCTCTGTGCCAAGGCTGGAGCATCCCCTTATGACAAACTTCACTGAGTGCACAGCTTATTTATAGCTGGAGATGCTTCCTTCAACAAGAGGCTGCGACTCACACTGGAGGCAGAGAGCACAGTGAATTTCTAAAAACAGCCCCTGCTCTCCCTGCGGCGTCATGCCTGCCCCTGACAGGTGCCAATTATGGAATCTCACCACCAGAGACACAGGCAAGAGAGCGAGCCACCCACTCTTCAGCCTGTCTCATCTGACAGAACCTAATGATATAATTGGAGCAGTGGTAGGGAGAATGGGAAAAAAGCAGCAATTTAATCCTACAAGTATACAGCAAAGAGGGGAAAGGGAAGGGAGAGACCATTCTGTGCACTGGTTCCACTTTCCCAAATTCTTGTTGAAAGTGCAATTGCCTTCTCCCTGCCAGCCATCTCGAGCCGCACAAGGGTGGCCACAGCAACAAGACCAAGCAGGGCACATTCTGCTTGCCACTCAGTGGGAAAATACTATCTCATTCCTGAAGTAACAGCAAGTTGACAGCCAAGAAATGGCCTTATGTCCCCCTATGGGGCACCAGACTGTGAGCACCCTGAATTCCCCAGTTTAGGGGCGTTTGCTGCAGCTGCGTGGAAGGACTTCAGCACTCCTGGTTCCATGAAGAAATCTATGTCCATGCATTCACAAAGAGTTCATGCTGTTATGTTTATTGTCTCTACTGCACCAACTTCTGCCTATAGAGGGGCCCAACTCAGGTTAAGCACTGTGGTGTATGAGTGTAATACTTTTTGACGGAGTTATCAAGGTGTCAGATATTGTATCTCCTTACTAAGAGGCAGAGGTAATTTTTCTGAGTCACTCTGAGGTTAGATCGCACATGTCCAGTTAGCAGCAATTTGGTGGTAGAGACTCTGAGGTAGAGGGAAGGAGGTGCTGAGAAAGAGAATGCCTGTCAAAAACTCTAGGAATAGGCTGGCATAAGCTGGAAGCTCGGTCAAGTCATTCTGTGATTTTGTTCTTGAAGTTATCCATGAAGCCATTGCTCAGGAAGGGGCAGATTTAAGCTATACACCATTTCTGCATCCTCTGTTCAAAGCAAATGGGAAACTCTATCTGTCTACCTACAGCTGCGCTGCAGCTCAGTTGGAGTCAAGCTAACCGAAGCTGGCCCTCAGCACCTTTGAATCACCTTTGGGCCCCTCTTTAACCACGGGCCTTTAGGGCCCTTCTGTGAAAGGATTTAGAATGGGTGTGTCTATCAGAGCCTGCTACAGCATGTGGGGAAACCTGATAGGATGTCCCAGGATGGTGAAAAAGCTGCTAATTAGGGACAATTTCACTCAAGCTCAACACAATGTCAGGAAAGATGATGCCAATGAAAATGCACTGTGTGAGGAACATATGCAACCCCCCTAACTAGGGCATGTAATGTGCCACCCTCTGGGCCTGATCCAGCCTGAGTTTGTGACAGCCAGAGACCAAACTGTAAGAGTGCCCACTTTCAGCACTAGAATTATCTGTTTTTGTTCCCAGTGTTTCAGCCAAGATGGTGGCCATTGCTCATTCCTGGGTTCAAAAGCAGGCAAATAAAATGATAAAGGATTTGGAAGGCAAGCTATATGACGAGAGGGTGAGAGAAATAAGTATGTTAAATTTGCAGAAAAGATTATTAAAATTAATAGAAGGGCTGCCATTAAAGAAAAGGGAGAACACCTTTTCTCCCCTGCTGAAGAGAGTAGGATGCATAGTAATGGCTTGAAATTGCAGCAAAGTAGGCTTAGATTGCATATCAGGAAAATAACTTCTTCACTGTTTGGATAGTGAGGCAGAAGGAGGTTTTCAAGAGAAGGTTGGATAAGTTGGATAATTATCTGTGAACAACAATACCAGAAAGCCCAGGAGACTCCCACAGAGGCATCACCCGTAGATCATGAGTAGAGCTCTGCAGTCCAAAGCAGATGGAAATTGGAGAGGACCATGCTCAGCAGAAAAATGAAGCAGAGTTCTGCAAGTGGTCTGCTTATGAAACAGGATTTAAAAAATTGGGACAAGTTTATAAGGGGATAGGATGACAGAATGGGGTTGTGGCCCTCGAGTTAGGGGGTGTGAGCATGAAATTGTGTTTGTGGTCCTCAATTTACAGTGCAGAATGGTAAGTATTAGGTTTTTCCCAAGCGTCTGGGCTTTGCTGGTTGCCAGGAAGGATTTATTCCTCCCTCCTATTGCTACAGGTATCAGGTATTTTTTCTACCTTGCACAAAACTATAGGTGTTGGCTGCAGCCAAGGCTGTGGCTTTTGACTAGGATGTGCTGAAGCTTCTGCTGGGACTTAAATCCAGAGATTCCTGGCTAGAATGCCTTCCTCCTCCTCTCAGGGTGAGACCAATCACCATATCTGGGATCCAGACAGAAATTTACCTCATGGCCATATTGGCATGGACTGTAAGGGGCTTTGCCTCGCTCTGTAGGAAGGGGCATGGTCCTTTTTTTTTTTTTGATTTCTTGATCATATTTGAACAACTACTTCCTGTCTTGCAGTGACAAGACATTGCCAGTACCCTCACTGTCCCACCAATCCACTTCAGATACATGATCGTGCAGTTGGCTATTGCTAACAGCTGCCTTTCACTCCAGGATCAGTAGAAGCCAAAAGGGTTTAAGCCTGTGCTTAAAGTTCAGGATGTGTTTAAATGCTTAAGTGCCCTGGACATTCAGTTACTCCCCTCACCACAGGGGGGTTATCTCAGAATAAATCAGGTCAGCTCCATGTTTACAAATGCTCAACTGCTATCCTTCTCCTTTCTTGTGCTCCTCTGTGTGCTCAGCAGCACTCCCGCATGGCTCAGGAGCATCACTTCCCATGCCATTAGAACGGGGCTGTCCAACTTCTGGGCAGCCAGGGACCTGCATACAGCATAAGCTGCAGACCCAGGATCCCCAAGCCACACAGGACACATGTCACACATGCAGGCAAGTGGGAGGATGGGCACCTTTCCTGGTCCTCCCCCACTTCTGGCTGTGTGCAATGCCCACTTGCAGTGTAGGCAGCCCAACTCCCTCTTTTGCCATGTGTGTGCAGCTCGGGTAGCCCAGTCCCTTTCTCTGTTGCATGCACAGCATGGGCACTCAAGCCTCCTCCTGCTACACTGCCCCATCATCAGGAGCAGGGACAGGAAGTAGGAGCCAGAGGACAGAGAGGAAACCTAAAGAACCCGGCTGTCGTGGCAGGAACAACTGGGGAGGAGTGGCGGCCAGGTGGGAGTCTGAAGGCCACATGCTAACCCTTCAGGGGCTGCACTTGGTCTGCGGCCTGCCAGCTGGACAACTCTGCTTTAGACTATCAGCAAGGCTTAGCTTAGGGTTGCCAAACCTTCAGAATTGCCCTGGAGTCTCCAGAAATTAGATATAAATCTCCAGGAGACTGCTGAGAGTCATCTGGAAGATAAATGATAGAGCATTCATTAAAATAAATATTAAATGTTAAATCCAATTTATACAGTAGTCCAGTGGATTTTTAAAATGTAGTAGTAATATGCATTTGCCCTCCTGACGTAAAGTCTACTCAGTACAGTAGATCAGTGATTAATGTCATTATGTCATGTGATGAAACCTCTCAGAATAGATTCTAATAGAGTTGGCAACCCTGGCTTAGCATTATTCTGCGCACTCACACATCCTAGGAAGATGCTCCAGAAGATGCTGGTGGGAGTCACAGACTGACAGCTGTGTATATACTACAAGATTAGGAAACACCTGCGGTACTTTTAGGGTCCACACTGTGGTAGCACGAAGATGCTTCACAATCTGCAATGCATTATTCTCACAGCTTCCTCGGGACAGGCTTTTATCCTCATTTTATTCCTGGAACCCGAGGTACAGTGTGCCCAAGGTCACACAGGAAGTGTGTTCAGAGAGGTGATTTGAGCTCAGCTCTAAGCACTGGTCACTGGGCCATTCTTCCTATCTATCACTGAGACTCTCCCCTCCCCTCCCCTCGCCTGTGGCTGTTATGCAGTACTTTGGCTGGAGCAGCACCACAGTGAGTAAGGTGCTTTCCTACATAGAGGAGAATGCTTCCCTTTCCCCTGTCTTTTGTTGGGAAACTCAATCAGTTTCCCTTGCAAAAGAATTGTTAGTTGCAGTGTTTTTTCTGTCATGGAGTCTAGTTATTTTTTTGCTATTTTTTAAAAAAGAAGGGCCTCTCTAAGTCAGCGCTCTGCAGAGTAAAGTGTCAAGGAGCAGACAGATATGGAGCCAAGAGCCAGAGAGCTTGGAAAGCCCTGCCTGATCATCGTTGACTTAAAAGCTTAACAAACCCATAGGATTGGGGCCCCCCACAGTCTCTTGGAGCCCTAACTCCCCTGCAGTGTTGCAGTTTGGAAGGATCTATGCTGGCATCTGGAGTCACTTGATGCAGTTAAAGACTACCAGGGAGACCTGTTATTGCCAATCAGACTAGTGAGGCACTAAATAGGCAGCCTCCAAGGGGAGGTTAGCAAGGCAGACTACAAGAGCCATTGCTCTTCTACTGGCTCAGGAACCTTCAGCTCTTTATGAATGTCCTTGTTGCAACCTGGTTTAATAGCAGGAGAAGGGAAGGTCTTAAATGTATGTTATGTGGGGGGACAGAGGGGTGAAAATCAGTTGTTTGGTGCTGATACTCACAAAAATCAAATACACACTTCTAACTGTATAAACAGTAGGACAGTGGAATGGACTGTCCAGGGAAGCTGTGTAATCTTTTTCATTGGAGGTTTTCAAGAAGTGGCTGGACAGGCATCTGTCCTGGCTGACATTGGAACAGTGGACTCTGCATTTGCAAAGGGGTTGGACTGGATGACCTGAGGGGTCCCCAGCAACCCAAGAACTCTGATTCTATCAAAAACAAATCCTGAACCAGGCAACTTTAAAGAACGGCATTGTACAAACATGTGATATAGAGTCAAAGCTGAATAGCAAAGGCTGACAAAGCACTTCACTTGCCATGGCTAAAGTTAGTTGGCATCTGTTGAGATACCTGAACTCAAAATTTACTGTCAGCTTCTAAGGTTATATGTCAGACTTTCCACATTACTCCAACCTAATGACAGAGAAACACTGTGCTGATGTCTGTGAGAAGTTATTTGTTATTTTTTCTGTATGTTTGTCACCTCAGAAACACTAAGTATGGCATATACGGTGTCCCCTGCTTTTACTGGTGGACTTACTACATAGCTTGTGGGTGTGAACCGTGAGCTTGAACGAATGGGGTAAGGGCACTTAATGCTCAAAAAATACCACCCTTCCAGGAGTTTTTCAGGTGTTAGAGCTAGAAATGCTCCCACAAAATAAGATAGTTTTAAAGAGCCTGAATGAAAATATCTTCTTTCAATTAATCAGGTTTTACTCGCTAGGTATCTCTGACATTAAATCCCACCAGTTCTTCAGTCAACCATAGTCTTCACGGAAAACAGAACGGAGATCTGAGGGCCCTTGTACACACCACAGAATTGGCCTTTAAGGCAGCTTAAATGCCCTTTTGCACCGCTTTAATGGCGTTGCTGTTTTCATATTTGGCAGCATATTCCACTTTAATGGCGTTGCTGTTTGCACCCTCGGCGGCATATTCTGCTTAAATGACTTTGGCACGTAGCAAGATAAAATACCTCTGAGGTGTTTTAATTTGCTACCTAACAGTGCAAGAGTGCACAGGGCACTGGAAGCCGGTGTGCTTGGGTCTTGGCGGGCCCTGCGCAGCTCAGGGGCTGTGGGACCCGGAAGCAGCCCATGCAGGCAGGCTCCACTGAAGGAAGAAAAAATAAGTGGCAAGCCTGATTTTTTTTTTTTTTGGCTCCCCAGAGCCTGCCTGCCTGCTTGCCTGAGCTGTGCGGGGGCCCACTGCTTCTCTCTGCAGCTGTGCGGGCAGGCGGGGGGGGGGCGTGGTGTGCTTCCCTCAGCAGCTGTGGTGTCCCCCAAGACCACCCGGGTCGGGTGCCTGCAGGTAGGTGTCGCCTGGAGGGCCCCCACACAGCTCAGGGACTGCTTGGCCCACCATCAGCTCGCCATCCCCTGCCCCCCTCACCAAAGAGGCAGGTAAGGATCAGGGCCCCACCTTTGTGTACATGCCATGGGGGGGTTTTGTTTGGTTTAATTCTCCCTAAATTGAAGTGGTGGTTTAAAAAACCTACTGTTTCAATTTAGGGGGAACTAAACCGAATTAAACCCCCATGGTGTATACAAGCAGCCTGAATTTCCCATTCCTTTGAAAAGAAAGAAAAAGAGTATATTAAAAGTACACTTAGACTTTCTGCAAATGTACAATAAAGATGGGATTAAATGCAAACCTCCAAACCAGCCCAAAACCAACCTCTGTAAACCACTTTGCTCTGATCAGCACTGCAAGTCCTTGCTCTCCAATCTTTTGCAGACAATGGAAGGGGGAAACAAAGATGCAGTCTTCTGTAGTGACAGGCTTTGGATAGAAAGTTTGGAAATTACATTTTCCTGAAATTGTGAGTGTGGCAATAACATTTTCCACAGCTCAGAAGAATAACAGGATTGATATGCAAGGTTTGCTTTTTAATTCCAGCAGATGTAGTCTGTATATGTGTGTGCGTGTAAACATACTATATATATAGGATTCTACCACAGTAGCTCTAGTGGCCTAGAAAGATGCCCAACCCAATTATGTTTCAAGCTATCAGGCACAAGACATACAACACAAGGAACAAGTGCAGCACCCCAGGAGGTGTGGCTCTGTAATCTGTGTCCAGATCCCGTTTTTGATTGCACCAAAGAAAATCCCAAGAAACTCCACTGAAATCAGCAGCTGGATCTTGTGTAAATCAATGGAGTTGCACCAGATTTTACCCTGATGTAAATGAGATCAGCATCTGGCCAACTGCCCTCTCATCAGGATGTGTTAGAAGTTAGGCCAAGTAATGTTCCCCACACATCCAAACAGGAGCAGCCTGTGTTTCTGCATAACTCAGAGACCATCTTCCCCTGCGGCAAAGTACCCCAACACATTAGTTCCTAATCCAATGTTCTTTGGAGCTTGGTCCTAACCCTGCTAGTTTGTACGTGCACCCAGGGAAAAGACAGTCCTGTTTTCAACCTGGAAAATTAAGCTTGAGTGCTATCAACAGAAAACATTACTGTTCCAGCAGGAATCACCAAAGGTTGCTGTTATGTAGAGTCTTGTGAGTTTTTTCTCTTAGCATAGTGAGAACGGCTCAGTCTTTAAAAACAAAATGCACTATTGCTAGCTTTGCGATTAAGTTTCTTTGTGTTGGGAGTGGGTGAAAAAGGAGATTGTTGCAGTAAGCATGAGTTTGTCTTCAGACTTAATATTTGTAACCAGAGTCAATTCTTGGTGCGGAGGTGCTCCAGGGAGCCAGGTTTTTGTTTGGGTTAAGACTTCTGAGAGAAGGGTTTGCTTATGTGTTGTTTGCAACTGCTGCTGTTCAAAGACTGGCAAATATAGTGATAGCAGAGGAAGGAATATATTCAGCCTATGCAACACTGATTTTTCTTCCAGTAGAAAGACAGTCTGCACTGCACCACTTGGCAGAAGGGTGATGGTATTAAAAACTCTGCACTTCTAGTCAAGTATCACCAACACGTATCCCTTTGGACTCATGGGAGGATCTTAAAGATCTCTACAAACATTCATTTATTAAGCTCCTTGTTAAGCAGATGCCATTATTATATCTAGTGTACAGATGGGAAAAGGAGAGAGGTTAATCCTTAGCATTACCATGCCATTGCTACAGGATACTGGAATAGCTCTTTCTGATCAGGGAAGCGGTTTGCCCAATGTTGCAGTCAGGAGTAGCAAAGCTAGGAATTGGACACTGGGGTGTTGGCTATTACACTGACTTTTCCTGAGGCCTTATGGGTTCAGTTACTGGCTTTTCCATTGCGGGTGCTAGGAGAGGCACTGCTCCCATTTCTCCCTACTCTCTGGCTCCCTCACAGGTCTGTTCCCCGGCCTGGCACTCTGCTTTTATTCCTCCTCATCCCCCTGCCACTACCTTATCTGCTGCTTTTGGTCATAAAATCAAATGCTCATTATTTTTCCCCATGTTGTCATGTTTATTCACTACTTCACAGTCACTAGAGCTACTGCATATAATTACAGACCCTCTGTTTATCATTATTCTGTTATATCATCCACTTCTGAGTGGCTAATTTATATTCTCCAAAGTTCAATGCTGTCTGGCTGTTCTCATTCATGTAGCCATACAGATGCACGTGTATAGATTCTGGGAAAATATATGGCTACCAACATGGTGCATAATTCATGCATCACTGACATCTATATGGCAACAGACCCACACCAAGACCTGATGGTAGCTAAGCAGCAACATTTTTCCCAGGTAGTTGTGCCTGTGTCACCTGGGAATTAATTTGGACTCTTGTTTGAAAATACTGCAGCTCACAGCCGAGTAATCTTTGATTTTATTAAAGAGTTGCCTACAGACCCAATGAAGAACGAGAGCCCTAAAGTGCCATACAAACATATAATAAAGACGCAGGCCCTGCACAGAAAGCATACAGTTCAACCCTGGTGTAATTGCACTGACTTCAGTGGAGTTAGATTAGGATTGACACAGGCCCTCTGTGCAGATCAATACACACAGCAGTGCTGTCCTGTTCTGCAAGAGCCGAGTTATGACTTTTCTGAAGTTAATGGAGTTGCATGTGCCTGCACCAAGGAGGAGTCTGGTTCAATGTTGCAAAAAGTAGGGAATCTTATAGCATACCAAGAGGAACTCCTCTTGGCTTCATCCACTCATCAAATCTATTTAATTGTCATTTGTGGTAGCACAATCCCTGTCCGAAGGACCTTATTGCCTCCTTAAAAATGTATTGAACCTTCCTGGAGTTTGTTTCTTAAATACCAGATTCATAATGCCTCACCCTTGGAAGGCTTGGAACTCAAAGTGCCTGTGTTTTCAGACTGAGCTGAAACGTAGAACATATTGGTATAAATCTTGCAGGAATGGCAGATCTCAAAATATTTCTGTCATTCAAAGTGTTGGATCTGATCTAAAAGAGTCCCTTTCAAGACCAAATTCAGGTTTCACTTATGCTAGTGCAGTTTTGGCTCTGCAGGCCAGATGAACAGCATAGGGCTGGTCTGTGGGCCAGATCGGAACCTGTGCAGCCCGAGCACTGAGATTGGACCCTGGAGTCCCATACCATCCCCACCTGGTTGGAATCAGGCTCTGGGGCCTTGCACTGCCCCTACCTATGTTGAATCAAGCTCTGAGCTCCCCGTGCTGCCTGTCTGCAGCCCCCATGCACTCAGATTAGGCTCTATGTCACCCTGTACACCCGATTTAGCACACAGGGCCACAGGGCTCTCCACAAGCCAGATGACACAGCACCAGGGCCCAGATCTCGCCTGTAGGCCAGTGTAAATCCCTAGGAACTAGATCCAACAGTTCTCTGGGTTTCCATCAGTACAGCTGAGAGCAGAATATCACCCAGGTTTTATACAGACTCAGCCTTTACTAACTAGTAGTAATAATGCCTCACTCTTACATAGATAGCACTTTTCATCAGTAGATCTCAAACTGCTTCACAGAGGTGGCAAGTATATGTCTGTTAGCCAAAAACATTTTGAACTATTGTATTTTGCAGCTCCCCCTTTCAATATTTTATTTTAGTGACACAGGCTTGCTAGCTGGTGTGGTTTCATTATTAGGGACCTACCAAATACACGATTTCACATGATTTCATGGAAATCGTGTAATTGGCAGTCTCCCATGAAATAGCTGGTTCCCTGTGAAAAAGCGTGGGAAACCAGCTATGTTCAAAATGCTGCGAAAGAGCCAGCAAAAAGCTGTCTCCTTGAAAAGCAGGAGGTGGGGGAAGGGAGCAAAGAGAAAAAAAACCAGACTGCCTATCTCTTTTTTTGGGGGGGGGGGGGAGAGAGAGATCCCCTCTCTTTCTCTGCAGAAAGGGAGGAGCAGGGAAAAGCCCATCAAAAGTCCCCTTCTTCTGAAGGTGGGGAGGGGGAGGCACGGGATGACAGCCGGAGTGGAGCAAATCAGTGGCTGAGCCCCTGACGTCGGCTCAGTCCAGGAGCCAGTCAGGGGCCAGCCTGGGAAAACTCTTCCCGTGGAAGAGGGTGATAATTACTGAATTAACAAGACAGGCAGCTCCACTTAGGGCTTTCAATCAATGCCTCGGAGGGGTGGGACTTGTGGCGCCCCTCAGCCCATCAGAGGCATGGGGGGCCCACTTTGCTCCGCATTCAAAATGGCAGTCCTGGCTGTGTTACAGACATGTAATTGGTTGCAGGGGCCCATGAATTTGGTAGGTACCTATTCATTATGAATCTTATGAACTTTGGTGTATTATTAAATGCCCAGATTCTGGAGTCACATGATAATGTGAAACTCACCTTTTTCTAAAACAGTGATTCTCAACCGGGGCCGCAGGAACCCTCGGGTGTCTTGGGATCCTTCCAAGGGTTCTGTGTGGTGCCACGCAATGCTAACATAGTTAGGTGTGCAAACATGATTTACAAGATAAACCCAGAGATTTCAACTAGGAATTCATAGTGTTAAAACATTCTGACCTACTATGGTCTCAGTTCTTTGCAACGGAAGACCTGGTCTGTTATTTTTCTGTAGTCACAAAACAAATACAAACTAAAAGCTGGCATTTTCCAAGGGGTACTTCGAGTATAATGTGGGGTATCAAGTCTAACAAGGGGTGCTTGAGTCTAAAAAGGGTGGGAACCACTTTGCTAAAAATACCCTAAATTTCCATCCCTCAGTTGTGAAGCAAAGCTTGAAAACCTATTTCTTATAGTCTCAAAACCCAGAAGGCAAATAAAAAGAATGCAGCGTTTGTTATATTTTAGAGTTACACATGCTAATAAGTTCCACGATTTTCTGAGGTTGGACTCATGATTATTGAATATGTGGAGCCAAATTAGGCCCCAAATCTACATGTTATTAAAACAAATTAATCAAAACTCTAAAGCCAGTCAAAACGTTCCCATGGGATTTTTGCTTAAAGTTCAGCTGGGACATTTGCCTGCCAAAAAACAAGTAAACATTTCTCGTCAGTGTTTACAACTCAGACATGCCACCACTGAGCCAATGCATGGGGGCCACAGGGTAAAACTGACTAGAAACCAGCTGTAAGCAAAAGGGAAACTGAGTCATTCATTTTCCTCCAAATCAGAAAGTGCCTGCATAGATGAGACAGCTAGCCAGAGGCTAAGGAAGTGCAGGAAGTAAACAGCAGAAACAATGATACATCAAAGAGACATTTAAAATTATTTAACTTTGAATAATCTGAGGCACTCATAGATGTTTGCCTACGCACAAAGGCATTAAGTACATAGCATGATTAAAACAAGTCCCAGTGGCAGAGGCATAGCTAGGCAGCTCTGTGCCCTGGGCAGCCATGTGATACCTGGGGCACTGGGGCAGTACCAGCTTCAAAGCTATCGATCACAGAGGTATGATCAGCCACCATGGCAGTCATGGTTATTTGTGTACCCTTCTCCCCACCCCCTGGTAGCCCTCCCTTAGTTACACTATTGTCTAGTGGGCATGCTCTTCTCTCAGTATAAAGGTGCTTATGGTAGAGTGGCTGATTCACATGTGGACAAGGAAATGCATCACCACAATATTAGGTACTAATGTTGCATTAGGCACAATATTAGCAGCCTAACTGCCTCCACTTATGAAATTTGATAAATAAATCTCTCCCCTGAGTGCTGCAATTATGTTGGTACAAAATCTGGACTCTTAAACAGCACTCACTTAGCTAAGGGAAATGACTAAAAACATTTGAGGTCCAACAATCCTCCTTAACCAGTTTTACTGTTGAGTGAGTCCATTCACTTTCATGAAGTTTCTCCTGACTTACACCGGTGTATGAGGATAACCAGCAGCTGTCTCTTTAGCAGAACACTGCCTCGGCATCACGCTCCTGGCATGAGCCTGGTGTAGGTGGCAGTTCCGCTGCTCTTGAACATTACCTGTATAGATTTCCACTGACTGAAGGCAGCCAATTCCAGTAACAAATTAACAATGATGCTCAAAGCAGTATCATTTGCCTTGACAATGCTTTGATTTTGATGTTTTTTCTGGACACTTCCTGGAATCATCTATCTGTCCCATCATAACTATACTGTCATGGCAGGCTCCATAGACCAGCACTGAGATCACTGCAGGAATTAATGGGACTCAGCACAAAGGAATCAAGCTGTAAATGAGAGGAGGCAGAGGGTGAGGGACTCTATTCTCCTTTCAGTTATCAGGGTATAAATCTGGAGTCACCCTGAACTATTCTGGGCTGGCAATTTTCTCACAGCCCCTTCAGCTTCTGCGGTTTGAATGTTTCCATGTTTTCATTAGAAAAAAAAAGGCTTATCAAGGCCCTCTGGAGATTGGATGGAGCACTCTTCTTGAATTCACTGGGAGCAGGACAGTGCCTCTGGCTGCAAAGTTAACTGTGAATGTGACCTGATGCAATGCTGTGCTGCTGAGTCTGAAACGGCAGGAGAGCCCTGACCTGCCCCCATTCATCTCCATGGGAACTAGTCACCAGAGCTAATGATGACTGTTTAAATGTCAGCACTGATGACAGATGTGCTGCTGATCATGCTAGCAGAGACAGGCAGCCCCCCTGGGACTGTGAGGGGAATCTGGTATCACCAGCTTGTTCTCCAGTTACTCTGGAGCAACGTGAGTGGCCTTGGGACTAGATTTTGGTCCATTTAACATGCATGCTCACTAATCATCAACTTCCATGTCATTGTCATAAAAATACCAAAACAAAATACCCAGACTCTCATCATAAATTTCCCAAAGGCACTAATCTATGTTAAAGGCTGGAAGAATCTCTGCAAGAACTAATTAATAATGAGACTCAGCAAATCTGCACTTCATCATCTGTGGATTTCAAGGCATGTTACAAAGGTGGGCAACTTTCATTCTGCCCCCTTTGGAAATAAAGGCACAGGGATGTGAAGTCACTTGCCCAAGCTCACCCACCGAGCCACTCACAGGAAAAGCCAAGAATAGAGCCAGGACATCCTGCTCTTACCATTTTGTGCCTTACTCCTGGGCCCTGCTGACTTTCTCTAGAGAGGGAGAGGACTCTTGTTTTGCAACAGAGATATGGCCTGGGTGTTTAGAAGCCATTTCAGACGCATCACCCTGGTGCTAGGGTGACTCTGTGGCCACCCATGTCGCAAGAGTTGAAAAAAACTCTGAGTTTTGCAGGTACAAGGAACTCAGAACCTGGCTGGAAAGGAGCGTTAGCATCAGGCACGCAGCTGGGCAAGAACCGTCTGACAAAGAATTTTTGTTCAGAAAATGCAGATGCTTTGCAGGAAAGGCTCAAGTCTGAGCACTCTTCCAATTTGGGGGAAAAACATTTCAACATTTTCAAGGTAAAGTTTTGTTTTTTTCACTTTGAAGTGACTTGGCTCAGAATTGTAATTTGTACTGAGTCTGGTTTACGACATTTGCATTTGAGACAATTGTTTGAAATTTGAATTACTGTATATCAATTTTTCAAAAACTAAAACTGAAAACTAATTTTTCAAAAACTAAAACTGACCTGTTTTGAAATGAGGGAAACAAATATTTCCATGCACCCCAGTAGCATTTTTTAAATTACGATTTGGAGAAAATATTTGAAATTTCAAGTTTGGTTTGGATTCAGAATAGGAAGAAGTTTCAAAACTGCAAATTCTCTTCATAATGCAAAACCATTCCCCTTCTTCCTCAACTCTCACCAGGTCAGGAATGTACTCTGTAAAGCAGGGGGCAGCAGCATGGGAATCCATGGCCCGAAGCACTGCATGGTGGTATGTGGTGATGAGGGAAAACAGTGGCATGTGGTAGCCATGTGAATTCGCCTGCCTTAGACCAACTTAATTAATTCAGCCTGCTGGTGCGCAAAGGTTGCTGACCAAACTCTTGAGTACCGAAGCAGCATTATGGAGTCCAGAAAGCTGGGACAAGATGATTGATTTATCACCCAAATAACAGTCTCGTGCTCCTTTAAATATCAAAGCTAAAAATACTGAGGCCCAGATTTATTTTATGCCAAGGTATTTTTTACACCAATCTCTGTAAAGAGACTTTAATGTGAGAACAAAAAGATACAAAAAAGATAGAAGACAGAGGAAAAAGGGGAACAGCAGGCAATTAATATTCTGAATACGGCAGTGGGGGATCAGGAGAGCTGGGTTGCAGCACTGTCTCAGACAGTGACCTTAGGAGAGCTGTTTCACCCCGTAACCTCTCTGCTACTCCCTCCCCCCCCCCCCCCCCAATGCAAAGACATTGGCATGTGTCTTGCAGTGGGCTTTGAGATGCATGAACAAGAAGCGCTATGCAAATGCAAAGGTTTCTTCTTAATATGAGATTTTTCAGTCCTTCAGAAAATACAGAAATCCAGGCAGAAAGTGCTTCTGCCAGGGAGCGAGATCCTGATTTCTCCATACCACATCTTGGCTTTTATAGCTGCACAGGTTATAAATAACAATCAGTCTCTCGCACTCACCCGCTTCTTTTTTTTTTTTTAATCTTTGCCAAAGGTACTGTTTAGAGATCTTTCTAGACCATTTATTTTTAAATTACCAGCCAGAGGAAAGAAGAAGGAGAAAAAAAAGAAAGAAAGTTCTCAGGCTGATAGCTTATCGGAATGAAATCCAAATGTCACATTAGTTGAGAAAGTTGGGAGATTAAATTTTCCAACGCCCTTCATCTGCTGCTGACATTTCAGGGGGCTTTTCTGCCCCCCTCCCCTCGCCCTTTCTTCCTCTCCACATTTAACATCTTGAGCAAAAAGCTCATGGAACCTGTTTCCTGGACTAGGCCTGTAAATAGCTCCTTAAAGGTTTAGGTCCTGGTTTGACTGGAGCACTGTTAGCGTGTGATGCTTTCTTGCTTTCCACAATAGCATTTTAAGTAGGAGGCTTTCTTTGTACAAAGTTATTAAAGGGATTCATTATTTTTATTTGCTGGGTTTTATGAGCTTGCACCCTGCAGAATGATTCCTCTGTTTTTATCCTCTCACTTGGATATTTTCTGTATTATCAGCCCTTCATGTTAAAAAATTTGGAGCCAGGCCACATAGTTATGTAACTCATTTAAAAATTAGGAGGGTTTTGTGGGCCATATTTCACAGTGTACAAGTCAATACGGTGTATAAGTCAACCCCATTTTTCTGATCCAAAAAGTTAGGACTTTTGTAGATCCGGTGTATAAGTCAACCTAACTTTTTGGATCAGAAATATGGGGCCAACTTATACTGGCCCCTGTGCACCCTCACTGCAGGCCTGGGGTGCGGATACATGTCGCAGTGCCATTCACAGAGGATGGGGCCAGGCTCGGTGCTCGGCTCGCACAGCCCCGCCCCTGCGAGCAGCGCTGCCTGGGCTGCATCAGTCGAGTGCTGAGCCTCTTGCTGCTTGCAGGGGACGGGGCCGAGGTCGGGCTGGGTGCCTGGCTGAGCAGCATCTCCATGGTGACAGCAATGCCCACAGACTGTGACCCCGGCCTGTGGGTCTTCATGGAGATGCTGCTCAGTTGGGCACCAAGCCTGGTCTTGTCCCCTGCAAGGCAGCGCCACTCGCAGTGGATGGGGCTGTGCCTGCTGAGTGCCAAGCCCAGCCCCATCCCCTGCAAGCAGGGCTGCCAAGCCCGGCACTGCTCGCAGAGGATGGGGCAGGGCTTGGTGCTCGGCTGGTGTGGCCCAGGCAGCGCCTCTCACAGGGGACGAGACGGGCTCGGCACCCGGTCAAGCGGGGTCTCCGTAGTGATGGCAAGGCCCATGCCCCATGACCTCCAGCGACAGGGATGCTGTCAGTAAGTGACGAGGGTTGGGTTGGGGCTGGGCGAGGGGTTCAGCTGGGGCCAGGCTGGAGGTCAAAAGTATTGATATGGTGTATAAATCGAGGTGGAAATTTAAAGGTAAATATTTTGGTTCCAAACCTCAACTTCTACACTGTGAAATATGGTAATTTTAAATAGCACATGCTAGGCTCCTTTTCTTTCCCTTCTGGGCTTTGAGCCTTTAAGGATCATATTATGAACCTTTCCTATATGACCCTTAGGGCTAAAAACTTACATTCTTTTCAAATGAAATATGAGATTCTCATATAACTGAAGCGCTCCAGGAGCTAGGTTTGAAAAGAAAAAAACCCTACTCAATATCGTGAGACTTCAGATAAAATCACTGGTAGTACCCTAGTGTGTAGAAAGCGATTCAACATATCCTGATATGTGTTACAAAGGCTGAAGTTTGGGGCATTATCTCTTCTGTGAGCTGGCGCACTACTCTAATGTTGTGGTTGCACTCTGATTGTTCAGGGAATATGTAAGAAGCAAGGGTTGGGAGGTGAGGTAATATCTTTTTATTCAATCAGCTTTACAACTGGAGACAAGGCTCCAGGAGGAGCTTCCAGTCCCAAAGAACCCCATGCTGTAGGCAAGTTAAATTCAGACATGAATTCTGCAGCTGCTCCTCCATGCCTGTCAGAGGGCAAAGCAGCCCTTTGATCTGAACACCCCTGAATACTGGGAAAGAGACCCGGCAAGTAAGAAAGCTGGAAACCTAAATCCCTTAACTCAGGAAGTTGGGATCTGTAACAGAAGTTTGCAGCTTTTGCCCCTCAGCTTTGCCCACTCTGGGGCTACATTTTCAGCTAGTGTGAGCTGGTGAAATGACAATGGAGCTGCATGGATCTACTCCAGGCTCAAATCTGACCTGCTGTCTAAGTTATGTAGAATTTCCTCTATTGTAAATGGCTTGATACGAGACGGCCAGATACAGCCAATGATGCCGTGCCATCAGACCCGACAGATCCCATGAATCCACAAATTTGACAGCAGGGGAATGGTAGCAGCCTTAATTGCTGCTACTCCCGGAGTCTCGACAATGAATGCTTCCAAAGATCATCCTACCACCAAATTTTCAGACCTGTGGGTAGCCCTGTGGGCTGATGATATGGCCCAGCACATTGGATCTGGCCTGTGGACCAGCCCCATGACATTCATCTGGCCTGCAGGGCCAGATGAGCTGGGCATCACTAATTTATAAGAATTCTAATAGATTGTGTGAGAGAGAGAATATACTGCATGAAAATTGGACTAAATTCCTTTCTCAGTGACAATGAGATGAATCCAGAAAAAAATTCCCCAACTACAACAGAGTTATTCTAGATTTACCCTACTTTGAGAGATGACTGTGCCCCCTTCTACAGGAGGCAAAATCCCCACAATGACCACACGGTAAATTCCTTTTTGACTCTACATGTGGTGATCAGTCTGACCCTGGCACACAAAATAAACATCTCATGCCTCTTCTGAGGGGTCCTCCACATAATTAGCCAATTAATCATTCACAGAGAGAGAAAGGGTGAATACTTGGGTAGTGATGGCTGGCTGCCTGTGCTTTGCTGTCAGTGTCAAACCACCTGTAAGAGACTTTGATCAAGCAGGTCTGGCTGGGCCAAGCACATGAGTTACTACACTTGCCCCTGATCTCTGGCTAATGTGACTGACAATTCACCCCTCTGAAACACAGCTGCAGCCTCAGGCTGTAGGCATGCCTTGACCCAGTCTCAGTCTGTTCTGGCAAGCCTCTCATTCACAGCTCTCCCTGGTTCTCCAGGCTTCTGACCCAGCTTTGACTTTCCCTGGTCCTGATCTTGGATCTCCCCTGAAACTTGGCGCTGGCTCTGCTCTCCCTGATTTTCCTGGCATCTTGACTCAGCTTGGCTTCCTTGACCCAGATCTTGGATTCCACCTGGCACTCAGCACTGGGTCTCTGACCTCTGGCTCCTGACCTCAGCTTGCGTCTTGGACTATGTTTTTTGGATCTTTCCCCATGGCTTCCCTGGAAGCTCTCTATGCCACCAACCCAGACCCTGAATCCAACACTCTGGTGACTTGTACCTCCAACCCTGCTGACCTCCTTGTTGCCACCCAGTTGCCTACCCACATGACTGACCACCTATATCCCAACCAAACCCCCATCCAGCAGACTGCATTCTGTCCCCTCTACCCCAGAGGATGGCAAAAGAAAGATATATTTGCTGGCCTTCTCACCCTGAAATGACTGCCATTAATGATTTTTCAGATGCCCCATCTATCTAATGAAATCCCAAATACAGTTGACTACCAATCATTTTGCTCCATTGCCCTGATCATGCTGGTCCAGGAGAACACTACTTTTTTAAATGTAAGAAACTACAAGGGGGAGTGGGGATTGTTATGCTGGGCTGCAGGACAAAAGTCCCTTGGGTGGGCCAGATCATACCATGAGGACAGATTGGGGACTGTCATCTCTGTCTGTGCCATACAACTAAGGGCAAAGCCCTGACACAAACAGCGGTCTGGCCTGACACACACAGTGGCAGCTGGAGGGCAATGACCTCATTGATTCTAAGCATGAATAGTCAGCACTTCACTGCGCTACAGCTTGGTTAATAATTGTGCCAGCAAAAAGTGCTTTGCTCCTGCCATAGGCTAAGGCAGGTACATGGCTCCATGGCTGCAACTGTTTTAGCACGCTGCTTTGTGCAGTGTGGGTAGGACACCCTCTGTTACTGGTCTGGCAGGTCTTGCTCCCTGCCAGTTATGAGTGTAGGTGCCAGTCCTCTGGGCACTATGTATCTTGGTAAGTCACTATGGGAGAGATGCACAGAACATTGCCCAGAATGCCCTAAGATAGACATGGCTAAACCTCGAAGTAGATGCATACTCAGCTGGGATAGTGTGACCGTTCATTGACTGGACACTAACAGGACCATGGGATGAATTACTGACAAGGCCTCAAGCAGTTACCATGGCACCATGTGCAGAAGGAGGGTGGCTTCTAAAGTGTGATATTTCAGAACTGTTTCTGTGAGCACAGCAGCTGTGGAGCGGCAGAGGGCAGTGCCCCAATGCTACTCTCCTACACAGTGGCTTTACACAGAAGTAACTTCATTCAGTTCCATAGAGTTATTCTCATCTAACTGAGATCAGAATCAGTCCCAGCTAATTATCTTCTGCTGCAGCCAATGGCCAGCTATGTCATCCCTTTCCTTCCTCCACAACAATGCATCCAGTTATGCAGTAATAGGGAAGGATCTTCCTAACCACTAAATGGGGGATCAGTTTATGCCAATGGATGATGTGTGGCCCTGGCGGCTGGGAAGGCACGGCAGTAGCAGGAGTGCAGCGGTGACGGTGGAAGCACGGTGGCGGTAAGTGAGGGAGCTCCCACAGACGTCACCGGTGCTGTTGGCGGTGTGGGTGGAGGGGTGGCGCGCGCCTACCAAGGGTCGGCCACCACCCATAGCCACCACCAACAGCATCGGCAGTGTCCAGCGGGGGTTGCGGACCATCCGCACACACCGCTGGCGGTGTTGGCGGCAAGCGGTGACTGCCCACAGGCACTGCCGACAGTGTCAGTAGTGACGTTTTGTAGGGGGTGCACCCCCTACGCACTGCCCCTGGTTTATGCCCTGAAGCACGGGGACTGACAGCTCTCGAAAGTCCAAGGAACTCAAGGTGCTATCCTGTCAGAAAGTGATGCAGTACAATTTGGGGGCCATGCAGCTTATGCATGAATGTTTGTCCTTACTTGTTTCTTGCGTCTTAAATAGGACTTTTATTATTAATCTTGATCAGAAGCTGCACATCGCTTCAAAATCAGCAAAAGCCAAAAATGTTTTACAGGACTCCCCCTCGCAAGCTGTATTTATTCCCTATCAAGCCTCCTCTAATACCTGCTCTTGCTCATGCCATTAATAGAGTTATAGAAATCCTGTGGTTTACTGATGAAGTTTTTTATTTCTCGCTGGCTGGGTATAAATATCTGAAATTCATAATAATTGCCCAGACAACAAGAAGTCATGGTTCTAAAGAGACCATCAAGCTGCCACAGCCTTGATCACATTTATGACCTCTATCCGCTCGCACACATGGCTTGACAGTTTCAGTACCTCACAAGACTCCAGAGTTCCCAGCTCTGCAGCACATCAGCACCAGCTGAATAGGGGTGTGCGAAGCGGGCTCTATTCAATTCGTATTCAGCCCAAATCTGGGACAGTGATTTGATTCATTGATTCGGATTGCTGGCCCTGATTCGATTCATCCTCATCCGAATCTGAAGATTCAATGCTGATTCAAAGAATCAGTGATTCGGACATAGACACAGCTTTAAATGTTTTTTCTACATACCTCGAGGTACCAGTGCATCTCGTGAACACTGTGATGCTGGGGCGCATGGAGCACCCCACAGGAGTGCAGCCCCCCCCCCCCCCCCCCACATGCTCAGCAGTGAACCCGGAAGTGGACTGAAAGTACTTCTGCCGGGGAGTGTGCTGCCCCCCCCCCCCCCCCCCCAGCTCAGTGACTGGACATACAGGGGGGACCCTGGGCACCCCCCCCAGACCGAGGAGGCACCAGTCGCCAAGCTGAGGGGGGCCCCCAATGCGCTCCCTGGCAGACCCAGAAGTGGACCTGAAATGCTTCTGGTCCACTTCTGGGTCTGTTGCCAAACGTGCTGGGGAGCCCCCCGTGCTCCTGTGGGACACTCCATCCACCCCAGCATCACAGCATTCACAAGCCACCTGCTACCTAGAGGTATGTAGAGAAAACACTTAAAGCTGTGTCCATGTCCGAATTGCCAAATCTTTCCAAATCGATTTGGAGAGTTCCCATTTGATTCGGAGAGATTAAAGGGTCCTCTGATTCGATTCAGATTTGGTCACCTAATTGGGTCGACTCTCTGATGAATTGAATCAGGGACTGAAGCTTTGCACATACCCTACAGCCAAACACATGGAGATCTGCCTATCTGCATTTCTAACACATGGCAAGTGTAGGATGCACCAGCACAGCAAAGTTATTCTTCTTCCTTTAACACAAGTCCCATTAACACACTTCCCCATTGGGTGGCAAATTGGCTAGAGGGTCGCACCCAGAGAGTCGTGGTGGATGGGTCGATTTCGACCTGAAGGGCGTGGGCAGTGGAGTCCTGCAGGGCTCAGTCCTTGGACCGATACTCTTTAATGTCTTCATCAGCGACTTGGACGAGGGAGTGAAGTGTACTCTGTCCAAGTTTGCGGATGACACAAAAATGTGGGGAGAAGTGGACACGCCGAAGGGCAGGGAACAGCTACAAGCAGACCTGGATAGGTTGGACAAGTGGGCAGAAAACAACAGAATGCAGTTCAACAAGGAGAAATGCAAAGTGCTGCACCTAGGGAGGAAAAATGTCCAGCATACCTACTCCCTAGGGAATGACCTGCTTGGTGGCACGGAAGTGAAAAGGGATCTTGGAGTCCTAGTGGACTCCAAGATGAACATGAGTCGGCAGTGTGACGAAGCCATCAGAAAAGCTAATGGCACTTTATCGTGCATCAGCAGATGCATGACGAATAGATTCTGGGCACTGCATTTCAAGAGAGATGTGGATAACCTGGAGAGGGTCCAGAGAAGGGCCATGCGTTTGGTTAAGGGCTTGCAGGCCAAGCCCTATGAGGAGAGACTAGAGAACCTGGACCTATTTAGCCTCCGCAAGAGAAGGTTGAGAGGCGACCTTGTGGCTGCCTATAAGTTCATCACGGGGGCACAGAAGGGAATTGGTGAGGATTTATTCACCAAGGCGCCCCCGGGGGTTACAAGAAATAATGGCCACAAGCTAGCAGACAGCAGATTTAGACTGGACATTCGGAAGAACTTCTTCACAGTTCGAGTGGTCAAGGTCTGGAACGGGCTCCCAAGGGAGGTGGTGCTCTCCCCTACCCTGGGGGTCTTCAAGAGGAGGTTAGATGAGCATCTAGCTGGGGTCATCTAGACCTAGCACTCTTTCCTGCTTATGCAGGGGGTCGGACTCGATGATCTATTGAGGTCCCTTCCAACCCTAACATCTATGAAAAAAAAATTTAGCTCAATGGGAGTTCAGCATAACTAAGGACACAGAATCTAGTCTGCAATGCAGCTCAGGCTTCTTCCCTCCCTAGTAAAAAGATTGCAACTGTTCATCAAATTCTGTTGCCTGCATTTTGCTTCCACAGTCTTCATTTGCACCTTTGGATTGGAATCCCATCAGAAACAGTCTCTTTCCTAGGCTTGTACAGCACCTTGCACAATGAGCCCAAATCTCAGCTGAGGCACTTGGGCACTATCAAATATAAATACTCGATCTCTTTGGCTATCCCTCAATACAAGGATGATGCCTGCTGGGAGGGCATTATTGGTGAGCTTTAAGATGGGTGAAGAGTCCTATATGTGCTCTGCAAGTTTTTTCACAGATATAACAGGTGGTGCTTTTGCGGGCGGGCGGGGGGCCTCCTAGTGTTGCTCTCTACACTTCTCCTGGATCTGTTGTGCAACAAAAATCATGTCAGTGGTACTGTGTGATAGTCTAAAGCCACACTGGGATTCTGGAAGGACATCTTTGGCAAGGGGGAGGAGGCAATTCAGAAGGATATGAGTAAGAATCTTCCTGGCAACAGAGAGGAGGGCAATGCCTCCATAGTTCCCACACACTGACTTGTCCCCTTTCTTAAAGATGGTCACAATGTTGGCATTCTTAAAGTCGGGTGGAGCTTACTCATTAACCCATATTTTGATGAGAAGTTGGTGAAGTTTTTGCGTTAGGGCTATTCCACCAGCTTTGAAGACCTCCGTGGGAATGCCATCTGGTCGTGGTGCCTTATTGTTCTTGGTCTGAATGACGGCACACAATACCTCCTTGAAGGAAAGGTGATCAGCAAGAGATTCAATTACTGGGTGTTGCCGGATGGACTCGATGGTGACTGCTGAGATCTCAGATTCAAGGTTGAGTAGAGTACTGAACTGCACCTTCCAGTGTTGTCTGATGGATACACTATCCGTGAGAAAGGTGGAGTCGTCCTGGGATCATAAGGGGGTTGAGCCATTGGATTGTGGCCTGCAGACAGCTTTTATTGCTTGGAAGAAGCTTCTCGTGTCATGTTGATCAGAGAAACTCTGGATCTCTATGCCCTTCACTTGCTACCACTGGTTCTTGATGTCTTATAGCCTCCTCTGAACGACAGCTTTAAGCTAGTGGTAAGCCTCTTGTTTTTGCTGGTTGGAGGGTTCATTTTGCCAACTGCAGAACGTGGTTCTCTTCTGATGGGTAAGTGCTAGGATTTTCCCATTATTCTCATCAAACCAATCTTGGCGATGGTAAGTGGAGTATACAATTGATTCAGTGCATGCCTTGTGAATAACATTCTTAAGTTCTTCCCAATGTTCCTGAATGTCTTTGATGTTATCAGGTAGGAAGAGCCATGCATCTAGTTTGGTCTTGGAGTACCTTGACGTTAAATCTCGTCCGCATTCCTTTTGGTTGTTTATGGTGTTGTGGTGCAAGCTGCATGTCCATGATTGATCTAAGTGGTGGTCTATCCAACAGTCATCTGCACCTCTCAGGACTTGGGTGATACAAACATTGTTACGATCATGGGCTCTGACAATAATGTAGTTAAGAAGGTACCAATGATTGGAGTGTGGGTGTTTCCAAGTGGTCTTATATTTGTCACTCTGCCTGAAGATAGTATTTGCGATGAGCAAGTCATGCTCTGCACATTTGTTGAGGAGGAGGATACCATTGGAATTGACTTTCCCCACCCCTTCTTTCCCAATGGTGCCACTCCAGAGTCCAGAGCATCACCTAACTCTTGCGCTGAAGTCACTCATGAGGATGAGTGTAACGGGGCCTGCTCGGGGCCGATCTTACTCTGGCCCGCCCACCTGTTCCTGGGCCAACTGCCTGCGTTCTCGCCCGCCATGCCTTGTTGTTATAATTATTTAATAGATGTTAATAAGCAGGAGGCTGCCCATTTTCTGCCCGGATGCCAGGGGGTACTATCTGCGGCTCCATTCCTCCCCTACATCGCAGCCCAAGCCTCGCAGATGGCATCACGATGTTCTCACTATCACTGGCCCCCACACTGGGCCCCAGAATCCTCCTACTGAACCCCGCCTGGATTCCTCTCCTCAGGCGGCCTCTTCCGCCATCATACCAGGCAACATAGCTCCCTGAACTGATCCCCCTTTGGGTGTGATCTCCCCACTAGGACCTTCGGCTCTCTAGCCCTGGCCCACCTCCAGCCCAGTTGGAGCATCAGGCCCTCAGCTCTTGGGTGTTCCTCGTGGTGGGCCCCTCCCAGCCCTTCAACCCTTCCGGTCCTGGCCCCAGCATGGACCAGTCAGGGGAAGCTCAGACAGGCCTGAGTCTATGGCCCTTATTCTTTAGCCATGGGGTCCACCTTCCCGACTCTCCAACAAAGGGGTCATCCACCTGGTCGTAGGGGCTAGGGGTTAAGGCACCCCGACCCACCTTTCACTAGGGTGGTCACTAGCCTGGCATTTCCTGGGGGCTCCCGCGCCACTGGGAGCTCCACCAGGCCACCCACTCCCAGCAGGGCGCAGTATTAGGTCATGCCCAGGACCAGGAGCCTCCTATCCTTCCCCTACAGCTCCTCCCTTACCTTCAGATGATACCAGCAGCCCTCCAGCCAGGCGATGTTGTTGCCTCACCTCCAGCAGCAGAACTGCCCTGTTCATATGGGCAGCCCTGAATCTAAAATGACTGCCCTCCTCAGGCACCTGCCAGCTGCTGCCTTCTGGCCCTTAAAGTGGCAGGTACCTGCAGTGCCTGGCCACAATGAGCTTATCATCCTTGGCAGTGGCAGTCAGGACTGTCAAGAGCTGAGTAGAACTGTTCCTTGTTGACTTCTTCATTGTTAAGTGTGGGTGCATATGCACTGATGACCATAGCATACTGGTTGTTACTGAGCTTGAGGTGGAGAGTCATATGGCATTCATTAATGCCCACTGGGATTTCTGAAAGCTAACTAACAATCTTGTTCTTAATGGCAAAGCCAACCCCGTGAATGTGCCTCTCTTTAGGTGACTTTCCTTTCCAAAACAGGTGTAACCACCTCCTTCTTCTTTCAGCTGGCCTTCATCTGCCCAGTAGGTCTCGCTTAGGGCAGCAATATCTATGTCATATCTTGCAAGTTCTCTAGCTACTATAGCAGTTCTTCTTTCAAGACACTCACTGTTTGGGGAGTCCATGAGAGCGCGGACATTCCATGTGGCAAATTTCAGTACTTTATTTTGTTAGTTTCGGCCGCAGGTAGAGTGATCCCTCTAGATGCGGCAATCCAGCCAGGAGGGTTTGAGACAGCCTATGTTTAGGGTACCTTTTCTAGCCCCTTCCCCATTCAGGATGAGCAGAGGGGATCCTAATGGGGACTGCTCAGTCACAGCTGTAGCTGCTGAATTGTACTTCTGTCTTGGTAAGTGCAAAACAAACATCACACAACTGCTACCCACACACAGATTTGTGATAGGGACTCTCAGAGATCACAGTGCCTGACCCCACCGCCACTTGTCTGCTGACACAGGACTTGGTTTGTGGGAGATGTTAACATCCCTGGCATAGACCTGCACATGACATCTTTTAATGTGGAGAAGCCAATGGGCAAGCAACAACCACACAAACTTGACAGGAAGGAGCCCCAGTGGCAAGGATGTCCAAGACAACCGGAGACCTCCATCCCACTTCAGCCCTCATTCACCTTCACAGCCACAGAGAACCAGCAGGTCCTCAGGTATGCCTGTTCCACCACTGAGGTCTTCAGGAGTTTGGACCATGCTTAGACTGGGACCCTGCCTTAAACCTGTTCACTGGGGGAGGCTCTACCAGGAGTACAAGACTCCAGATGACATAGCTCTGAGGGTCATTGGAACACACAAGCCACGCCACCAAGACAAGGTTACGGTCCAAGAGGATAAATACTTGCTAACAAAGCACATTTGACCCCCTCAAAGCCAGTCCTATACTTCCCTTGGCACTACACTGTCATGGGTCCATGCCTTAAGCTCATCTTTATCCTTAACTACAGCTCAGTTGCACAGGTTGTAAAGCTGCTCTCAGAAGTAGAGATGGCCCCAAACCAGAACTCTTTAACTTTCAAGCCAAGATTGGATGCTTTATTTTACAAGAGATTGTCTTGCCTACCTGGCCCTTGTGGACTTTATGCAGGAGCTCACTAGCCTGTGCTTTGCAGGTCAGATATATGAATCATAATGAGAGGTGTGGGAATAGTTGATTTTTCAGTGTTACGGCTAAACCAAAAGCCAAAAAAAAAAATTATTTCAGGTTAATTCAAACCAAAAATGTTTCTTTTTAAAATGAAATCAAGCTAAGTTTCTAACTAAAATATTGCTTCTAAATGAAAAGCCAAAGAAAATAAAGTGTTTTGACTTTTCCAAAATTCCATCCCTGCCCCTTTTCTGAAGTTGAAACTGTTGATTGAATCCAAACCCAAATTGTAAATAGCTTCTCTTACACTGAAAACTGCATTTTTTTGCAAAATATTATATGGAAAATGTTGTCCAGCTCTATTCATAATAATCATAATATTCATAATGGCATTAAACCCTTCATACTTTTGGACAGAAGGGATCTGAGATCCTAGCCCATTCCCATCCCTATGGTTTCTGGTAGCACTTAACCCCCTAAGGAGCACATTCTCAGTTCATCTCTCAAGATCTTCACGTCTGAGGCTGAACTCTAATCAGAGCTACTCGTGAAATAAGGACACCACTGAATCCAAACATGAACCACACCCTTCCTTAAACTCCAACCCAATTTAAATTTCTGGGTGCTTGTCCATGTAATTGGCATTTACCTGCTAAAAATGCTCCTGGTTTAATTTTCCTTACTTAGTTTATGACTACAAATTAAGTAACGCGGATGTGATGTACCACGCCAGATTCACACAGAAATTCAAATAGCAGTTCCTTAGGCCACATGTAACCTCACCCCCTGCAAATACATGACTTGATTTAATAAGGAAATGCCTTTGTGCCTGTTCTTGGACCAGCAGCAGTTCATGACAAATGGATGATAACACCAAAGCAAGGATGTGCTGGTGTCAAGGAGACAGTATATTGCAATGCTGCTGTATGGGAAATGC
The DNA here is from genome assembly GCF_030867095.1 of Alligator mississippiensis. Taxonomy (NCBI): domain Eukaryota; kingdom Metazoa; phylum Chordata; order Crocodylia; family Alligatoridae; genus Alligator; species Alligator mississippiensis. The sequence goes on from NC_081835.1 coordinate 44,121,313, forward strand.
ATCTTTAGCACAAACGCTCCCTGGCACTGTAGGGAAAAACAGGCTTGATCATGAGGTGGCACCCTTGTGGCCTTCTTCAGAGGCAGCTTGAAGGAGGTCTGAGCTAGTGGAGCTTAACCTATCTGGCTCAGGGCTGGTCTGCAGGCCAGATCCCATTGGCAAGGTCAGTCTATTGGCTGGAAACTATGCAGGATGAGATGCAGGGCTTATCTGCAGGTGAGATCTAGCATACCAGATCTGGCCATGGAGCTACCCACCCCATGCACCAGATCCAGCTGTGGATGAACCCCACATGACAGATCTAGGTGCAGACTGATTCTATGTTGGCACAATCTCGTGAATGGGACCATATCAGCTGGCCCATGTAGCTTCCCACAGGGTCTGGAAATTTGGCGGCAGAGGAGTAGTGGCAGTGTAAATTGCCACAGCTCTGGAACAAATTAATGCTGCTACCGCTCCCCTGCTGCCAAATTTCTGGACCTATGGACTGGATGACATGGCTGCATGGGTCAGATGCAGCCCTCAGGCTGGAGGTTGAGCACCACTGGTCTAGGCTGATGTGAGCTACAGTTTTTTCCAGTACCCTGAGCCAGTTAGCTGCAGCAGCTTTGGGCTCCTTCCCACCCAATGATACACAACCTGCCCTGTTCCACCTTGGCAAGTGACCTGCTTAATCTAAAGTAGTCCATGCAAACTTCAGTTGGTATTCCTTACATGCCAAGAGGCTGGAGGGAGGGGCAGTGTGCAAAAAACCAGGAAGGGAAAGGAGGTGGAAGGTCAAGTTGAGAGTGATTACTTTAGCTGATTCCTTCTTCTGGCTTCTTGGCAGACAACTGATATCATGTCAGGCTCCTGCCACTCAGACTCAGGACTGAACTCTGGGCTCATGTGGCAGAGCTCTAGCAGAGAGTGAATGCAAGTTCAAAGGAGTCTGAGTATAACCTACTCTTACAGAATCCAAGGGACTGTGGCAGGAAGGGGGAGAGGCTAAGTTGGGATAATTTACATACTGAGAACACCAGATCTTCATCTGCCCCCTGAATGAGGCTCTTAGTCTTTGGGGGCAGTAGTGGGGTCCTAGAATAATTGATGCTCTAATGCTGGAGTGCGCCCTGAAGTGCAACCGTGCTTTTTCAGGAAGTCAACCATCCCTTCCTGTCTGGGGCCAGTGACAGCAATACAAATTGTTCCAGTCCTGAGTCCTCCCATAACGCAGAAGTGGGAAGCTTTTATTTCTGGAATCTAGTGTTACTCCATGTAATTCACCCTGCAAGTGAGGAGAAAGTTGAAAGGCCAGGAGTGTATCAGGGACAGGAAGGGGAAGGAAACAGAGAAAAAGCAGAGCACTCCTCAAATAGAGGGCTGTGTGATGACTGAGGCTGGGAGACCTTGGAGCCCGTGACAGTTTGTTCCCTCAGTTAGGAAGAAGCATTAACAAAGAACGGGCAAGAATGGCAAGGTCAAGGAAAGCCATGCACTGCATCTCTTTACATGAGGGACTGCAGCACAATTATACAACCTGCCGGTGATGGAAATGGCAGCTTTCAGGTTTGTAGGATTTGTCATGTGCACAGTCACTCTTTTAGGAGCTTAATTTCCTCCACAGCTATAAACAGTGAGGCACAGAGAAAGGGAAACCTATCTGGAAGCTGTGCTATTTCTAGACTTGCTGTATCTACAGCTACAACTTTCACACTTGGCTTCTTGTATATAAAAGGTCAGAGTGAGAAGATGTCTGTTGTGATTTCTCATGTTGACTAGTCATTTTTACAAATGCACGAGGCAGGATAAAAAGATAGGGAAGTGAATCAAAGCTTACGTGTGTCAAGCTAAGGCATGGAGCTGGAACACTGGGTGATACACAGGGATCATAACAATAGAAAGGTCCAATACAATGATGTCGTCAGTCCATACCCACAAATGTGTAGTAGCTGCTCTGTCCCAGCCATAAAAGGAGCAACTGAAAAAAGGCCTGACTGATTTTGATAATTGTGGACCTTAATGATTTACCACTGATCTGTGGCAAAAAAATTAACACAATAGTGTGTTATGGGATAATGGGCCAGATCTTTCAGCAGTGTCAACCTGCACAGCTCCACTGACTGCAACAAAGTGGTACAGATTTACACCAGTTGGGGATCTGTCCCAGAAAAGGTTGGCTCCAGTTATGGTCTGAACACTGTCCCTTGCCATAAACACAATAATAAAGTCAGGAAAATAACCATAATTTTCAATCGCTCCACCAGTGGTATCCGGCAGAGAATGTTAGTTGAGCACTACTCTATGAATAAACATTGTCTCCCTCGCTGGAGAGGAGAGGCAAAAAGTTCCTGACTTCTGTAAACATTTGGAGTATCATGAGGTCCCTGAGCGAGTCTTCTGGTATACCCAGCTCAGCTGGGAAAAAAATTAAATTAAATTAAAAGCATGTTGAAGATGAGAGCAGAGCTGAAGTGCAGGCAAAATGAATGGGAAACGCAGTTCTATTTTTCCCCACATTTAAGCCTAGCATGAGACTCATGAATAAAGTCACAGTTTCACTGAATAGCCATTGTCTATTAGAACTAACTTCATTTCAGGGAGCTCATGCTCAATTTAAATCTGAAAAATGGAACTAAATAAAGAAAAGATGGGTTTTGCTACTTGGTTCAATTGCATGCATCCTGATATCATTTTTTTTAAATCTCATCATCATCTTTTCTTTCTTTTAGTTTGGTTGGAATTAAATTATCTGGGATTTCACTGGGAAGCAGTAATAGTGTTAATAGCTAGTGTCCTATCCATGGAAAATTATAAGCGTTTTCAATAGGGTACCGAAAATCTTGATATAAATAAAAAAATAAGAGAGGTAAAGCCCAAATGGGAAGCGATTCAGAGCGCTGCCATTGGCATAGATACAAACCACTGCCTTTGTTTGTTTCATTGGCCAGAAATTAAGTTCCTTTTGGTCCCCACATTGTTAAGACAGCCACTAGCTTTTCACAAGCAGTGATGTCTAGTGTGGGGGGCAGAGCCCTTATAAGGATCTGAAGCTACAAGGCATCACCACCCATAGTAGCATCCTCCCACTCATACTTGATCAATCTGCGCCCCGGTGTTGAAAGATGCAGATGTTCCAGTAGAGACAATTTACTCCTGGGAACAGAAAAACAGCAATTCCCACTGTTCCCCAAGGGCTGCACAAAAACCCACAGCAAACCTGCTGGAGCAATTTGAGCAAACCCTCTTTGAGCAATATCCTGGAGCAGTCCCTTTCTCAAGCACCCTAGGCCTACAACCCCGTGAATATCTTTGCTAACATTGTAGGCACCCTCACCTATTGGAAAGCAGATTGGTTCTTGTATTCAGGATAGCCTTCTATCATAGGGGTCTAACCTCTTCTGTTACCACAGTCAGGGGCCTGGATGAATTCCATGTGACTTTGGTTGAAAGCACATCCGACTACTTAAGCCAAAGCACATGAGAAAATAATAAACAGGTTCTTCCCAGGGGATGCCCAGATCTCAATTCTCAGGGACTGCTGTAGGCCAAGTCTCAAGTAAGTTGTGGAAGTGAAAGCTTTAGATAGGCTTGCATGGTGTTTCAGTGCCCCTGCTTCATGACAGTGCTGCCAGTCAGTGGCTGGCTATCACCCCAAAACAAGAAGGTTTATATTCCTCAGGTTTATTAATTCCATATAATGGGATGCTCTTATTGCTCATGTAAATTTCTAATCCCCCTCGCTCCCCTCCACCTGAGCCTGCTGGCCCACACTCCTACTCACTCCACTCCTGCGGGGAAAAGTCTGGCAGGGGCTGTTCCGCCCCCGCCAGGCATACCAGCTGTGTCCCCACCTGGGTTTCCCACCCCTAGCCCTTTGTCAGCCAGCCTTCACTGCTTTGGCTAGACAGCAGAGGGGCAGGGCCAACCCTGCTTTCCTTGAGCAGACAGCACAGCCCAGGCCAGGGCCGCAAAGCATCCAGGGTGCAGGGGGATTATGGTTTAACTTGAACCAGGAAGGGGTCTGGGACAGAAGTTTCATAAACTGGTTTGATCTAAATCATTTAAGTCTGGTACTACATTCAACCAGGTTTATCTTAAACCAGTTTTAGCCATTTTGAAATTGGTTTATGTGCATCAAACTTTTCTGTTTTGTTACAGGTTTAAACCAGTTTCTGATGACTTAACCCAGTTTATGTGTAACTCCTGTCCCTAACCCTAGTGCTAGCTGATGCTAAGTACTTTGGAAAATCAGGTCCTGTACTTAGATTGGGCCAGCAAAATGTTGCTGTTTAGGATGCTTTTGCCATTTACGACTTGGTGCCTCTGTTTCCCCTCTGCAATTTAATAATAATATTAGTCCTTCAACACAGAGGGATGCTGTAATAGTAATTTCATTACTGGTGGCAAGGTCCACATTACAGTGATGATGATGACATAGAAAAGTCCATGATGAAAGGAACAATTCTGTCTTCAGAGCAGGGTTTGAATATAGTGTAGTAAATAAATGCCCCGACACTACGTACACAATGAAGAGAAAGCAAAACATCAACAAATTTCTCATTGAGAACTGTTTCCTTTGTTTAAAAATGGCAAACTCTCTGATTAACACTCCCCCACACAAATTCTCTGATTTAAAAACCCCAAATCTGTGTTTTCCACAATTAAAATGATACACTGCTATATATAAGAGAGAGAGAGAGAAAGAGAGAGAGAGAGAGAGAGCTATAAATAGCCACAGTTTCCCATGGTTTTCTTCCTTAAAGAGGAAGATCCATGTTTTTCTCCTTCAAATAAGAAAATCCACATTTTTCTGCAGCAAATGGAAAACCTGGATTGCTGCTGAGTACTAAGGGGAGGGGAGGGAAGGGTTTGGGGGCTAAACAGTATGAGATCATAAAAGTAAAGACTGTGCCCCAGACTCAATCCAGCATGAAAAATTTCAGCTAAATGTTTATGATTTGGGAACACTCGAAGCAACTGAATATAAAGTCTTATGCTGGGTAGTGTCAGGCAACCTTAACTATGGGTATCACTGCTTGAGTCACCAATGATCCTTATCCAATGTGATTTTAAACATCTTAGCTGATGATAGAGCTGCCAAGTCTCCTTGAAGGTAATTTGAGATCAGTAAGAACATGAATGATGCAAATATGGCCCTCTGTAGTTAAGAGATCTGTGTATAAAAAAACAAAGCCTTATCTTCCCTTTCATGAAAACATCTCCCTCACCTCTGCTTTTCCTCTCCCAAAATATTCAGAGGGGCTGACAGAGTCTCCGACTTCCCCTAAAAGGAAGTCATGCCTGCTTGCCATTTGTCATCACTGTCACAGGGCACCTTAGTGCCTGCTCCTAGAGAGGAGAAACTGCCAGGGAGAGAGCCCTGGCAGAGCAGCACAGCTGTGGGTTGCCGGAGCAACTAAGGGGAGCCAGCTGCCTGTCGGGGGCAGGGCCTGGCCCTTATAAAGCTCAGGGCTGAGGCCAGGCTGGCAGTTCTTTGCCAGCAGCTGGAGAGGCAGGAGCTCCCTTGGCTGAGCTATGGGAAGGAGCCTAAGTTGCAAGTGCAGCTCATGATAGCCCTGGAGGCTTGAGCTATGATGATGAGTTATGGTCATGCGGCTTGCATTTGTGTTACAGCCTAGGGGCTTGTGGTTTTGCGTTGTGTTGTTACACCCGGAGGCTTGGGTGAGGCTGTAGGGGTTGGAGGAGGCCTCAACTATAGGGACCCCAGAGAGTGTGGGGTGCCCTAGCGCCAAGAGGGCGCATTATCTACATAGCGCCAGGGAAGGTGCAGCTTGCACGCCAGTGCGTGAGCAACTGGCGGTGAGTAGCGCCAGGGAAGGCGCAGCTCGCGCGCCACGGCGCGAGCAGCTGGCGGCGAGGAGCGCGGCCAGTGGGTCGCAGGCGCAGCCCGTAGGTTGCGGACAGGGACCGAGACGCCGGATTGCATGTGGGGGAACATAGCCCCCGGCCCCAGGAAAGGGGCGGTATTACTGAGTAGCCCAGTGTGGGCACGGCGAGCCCCAGAGAGGGGGAACGCCCGTGTGTATTATTGAGTAGCCCAGTGTGGGCACGGCGAGCCCCAGAGAGGGGGGGAACGCCCTCGTACAGTATTGAGTAGCCCAGTGTGGTTGTGGCGAGCCCCAGAGAGGGGGAATGCCATTGTGCATTACTGAGTAGCCCAGTGTGGGCACGACGAGCCCCAGAGAGGGGGGAACGCCATTGTGCTTTGTTGAGTAGCCCAGTGTGGGCGCACGGGCATAGCGAGCCCGGCCGCAGGCTAGTGTGGCAATCCCCCTCAGACCAAGGCAGGGCGCTGCGGTTGCCCCTGAGAAGACAGGGAGCAGCAGCGCGGGGAGCCAGAGTCAGGGAGGGTATCCGTGCGGTTGGCCCATAGGACCGGAGGCCCGCTAGAGAGTCCCGGAGCGGAACCACACCGGCAGGGGAGGCCCAGAGTGGGCTAGACGGGAGTCCCAGCAAGAGGCTGGGCACAAGAGAGGGAGCCCAGAGTGGGCCACATTAGAAAGGAGGCCCGGGAAGTGGGTGTATAGACCGAACAACGTCCATTACATCTGCGAGGCTTGGGGCGTGGTATTAGGGGTTGGTAGGAGCCACGCATAGCCCATAGCTTGGGTAGCGCCCATTGTACGGGGAGACCCACGAGGGGTCCAGGAGCTGACAGGCCCAAGGAAACACAAGGCAGCCTCCCTATTACATATTACATCAAGACGTGGCGGGCGAGAATGGAGGGTGCCCTCGGGCCGGAGTAGCGCGGTGAGAGGGCCTCAAGGAGATCACGGCCCTCCGCGAGGACCCCGCCGTGACAATCACCATTTATTGATTCCTCCAGTAGCAAGTTCCTGTCAAACTTCCTATTCCCAGGACAGAAGGGGCAGGCTGTGTGACTCCCTGCTGCGTCAGCAAGGGAAAATGGTGCCACAGCTTTTGTCAGCAGCTGCACTTTGAAGAAATTGATCTTATCTGATCTGAACTGGCCCTCAGGCACTCTTCTTTCTTGTTATTTCAAAGCTGCTGTGACGGAAGAGCTAGATCTGAATAAATGATGCGCTGTTTGGAACTTAACTGCTTAATGTTTGTATAAATTCTAGAGCTGGATGAATCCCATTTCTCAGGCCAAGCCCAGGTCTTTGATTGGCTCAGAATCCAGCCTCCCTTTCTGGATGTCTAAATATATAATATAAATATAAAGTATTCAGTGAGTACTTTGAATAAATCAGTTTCAGGCAATGATGGATGGTTTGTAAGCTGCTCACTGCAGCTTTTTCTTATTCAGGATTTGTGGTGTGAGACTGTTCACGTGACTTCATTTCTGCCTCCATATTGGGCAACTTGAAGCATGTTAGAAATATAACAAAAAGGAAATCCCACAATTTACTACAAATTCACTGAACTTTCAGGATTTGCAAATGTTCTCATGGGTGAGTGAGGAATTAAACCAACCTCGCGCATCCGGGAATTTCACAACCGCTCAGGACTGTGTCCTGGTTTCACTGTCCTTTGCTCGGTCCAACAGAGCTCTTCTTGACTTCAAACACAGTATACTCACAAACATAGGAAGGAAAATCTAGGTAAGGTCATCAGGATTTGGCCTTATGTAAATAAACCGTCATGCTGTCTTGGCATTCACAGAAAGCAACGCTTCTCACTGCTGTCTAGGCAATGCTTAGTCAGGCTTTGTGCTGCTAACATGGCTAGGCAGTCATTTTTTGTGTAGAATAATTATTCAGAAATGTTCATATGTTGTCATAGTGTGGATCCATCCTACTAGAGAGACTGTCCCCCCCCCTTTTCCCTCGCACTCCCCTCTAGTCCCTTCACCTTCCACTGAGCTCACCTCACAAGCTTTGCAGCTGCCCCAGTAACTGAGTATTTGGAGAGCAGTCCCAGGAAAGACATAATTTTAACTTCTTTTGTCACAATGTTGGACCAAAAACCACACAAGCAACATGCCATCTACAGCCGACCAACAGGTGTTCCACAGGCCATAGCTGGAGAACCGCTGACGTGGCCCCTAGCCACGTAGTGGAGTAAATGTGGAACCACAGGACAGAGCCTCAGCTCGTGTTAACTGATACTGTCCCTTTGTCTTCAGTGGAGCTAAACTGATTTGCCCCAGTTGAGGGGCTGAACCATCAGTGAACAGCATCATGATTTGACATGCTCCCTAGAAAGAGCAGTGGCACTGTTATTTGCCTTCTTCTGCTGGTTCTGCCCCCTTTCCTGCAGTTACAGAGACCCAGACACAGTGAAGCAAATGCTTGTGGGTGAGGGAGTGGGTAGGTTTAGGGAACTTGCATGGGAAGGTTTGCATCACTGGATGCTAGGGAACTTGACACTCCTCAGCTTGGTGGAGGGAATGGGGCAGGCAGATCCTGAGCTAATTCCTCCCCTCCTACATGTGGTGTCTGCTGAAACTGCTGCTGTGCCTAGACAGCATGACTCATGCAGGTCACAAGCAGAAGGCGATCCTGAATTTACAACACACAACATATGCTTTCGGCCTGGCTCAAGCTCTACTGCTCTTCCAGGTGAATGGGCATGGGCAAAGATTTATGACCTTTCAGGGTAGACTGAGTTTGGGGTTGGCAACTTCCTGGATTCAATCCATTTCTACATTTGGGGAGGGGAGCATAAAGCTAAACTGCTAAGCTGCCAGCTCCATCCCTTCTGCCCAGTCCAACTTGACCCCTTGCTGCACACTAGGACAAAATCAAACCTGTCACCAGTACTGGGGTATCAGCTGCACACTGTCTGAGGTCTCAACTGCTTGTCTCTGTGTTAAGGAATGCTTCGGATACTGGGGGACTGGGCTGGGACTGCGGCTCTAAAATCAGGACAGCTTGTATATCACCTCCAACTGCTCCTTGCCACAAGCACCTTCCACTCCAAAGGCAGCCTGAGTGGCAGTGGAGGCCAACAGAGGGCTCTGCCTGCGCATGAGAGCTGGGAGTGCAGTTACTTGGAGGAAGTGACATAGAGCATTTGGCTCACAAGGGTCTGTCTCAGTCAAACCCCATCATCTCTCGCTGTTTCCAGATTTGACAGCCCTAGAGAGGGAAGCAGCAGCAGGGTGGCAGGGTCGCCAGAATGTCAGCAGAAGCAGCGGGGCCTAACCCATGACGCAGGAGTGTCACCTCCAGCAGCGAGGGAAGCTCCATCTCCAGGGCCCTTTGTTCCTTGACTTCTCTGATGAGGGTGGAAATAAGTGTCTGTGCAGCACCAGAGCTCTTGTGATGTGGAACCTCCTCATCGGGAATCAAAATCATGCATGCTACAGAAAAGCAAAGGGATGGCAACAATCTGCATTAACTGCTGACAGGGGCAGGCATGGCAAAGGCTATTTACTGTCCCACACCTTCCTGAGATGTTCCCTCCCCTATCTTCAGTGCCAACCCCATAAAGTCTATGGGGAAGCAGCTCTGTGAGAAGCAGAAGCCAATGCTGCCTTATGGCTTCCATCCAACTTGGAGGGCACGTTGAGTGCACCTTCCCCACTGCAACAGCTCACAGCTGAGAGGATAATCAAGCAGACTGTCTGACTTTTATAGAGCAACTCTCCTCATGAAGGATCCCAAGGTACTTTACAAGCTTCATACCCAGGTAACCTATCACCTTCCAGTAAAATGCAGCCACCTCTGGGGTAAAACAGGGCAACAGCTAATGCTTGTGAAGTGCTTTGAACAGACAAAGCACCATTTAAGTGCTATCATCACAAAAGTATCTGGCAAATGCCGACCCCCTTGGGAGCCCAGGGAAATTCAAGCTGTCTGGTTTATATTTAAAGCACTGATTGCCAGAATCACAGGATGGCTTTGCTGGGAGGGGGGCTAGAGAATTAGATTCAGTCTCTAATTAAAGCTTTGCTCTTCATTTGAATTTCAGATGCCAGCTTTAATTTTAGAAACTTTCTTAGGCAGTGAAGTGACTTCCCTGAGCAAAAGTGCACCTGGGTCTGGCTGACGGGCCACTGGAGCCTGGGCACAGGCTCACGTGGGACAGCAGAGCAGGGCTTTGTGTGGAACAGAAGGGGTATACGAAAAAGAAGAGGAATCCTCCCCAGACTGCGGGTTGGAGGTGACCTACTGGGTGGAGTGGCTTTTGAAGACCCTAGGAGGTCCTCTTTGTAGGTGACAGAGCAAGAAAAGCAGGCCCCCAACTCAAGTTACTTATGCTCTCTCTTCTCCCCTTAGTCCCCAGACCTGAGCTCTGCTATGTCCACAGCTTCCTCAGTAGCACAATGCCCTGCATGTGTGTAGGAAGTGCATGAGAAGGGCAGACAGAGGAGAGCATCAGTCCACGTGTACCCTCTGCTCATGACACAGCTAGGACATGTGACCGAGGGTGCAGGGATTGTACTTACATATTCGGTGTCTGCCTTGGAGTCATAGTATTCAATATCGTCCTCCTGCAGAGAAAAAGGGAGAGGACCGATTAGCTTAATACACAACTCAGGATGGCAGGACACAAGGCCTCTCTCACCCACATGCTCAGAGGGACTGTGCATTTTTGCTGCCTGTCTGTATGGGGCATATGCTACAAAGACAAATAGAAACATGGTATTGCTTAGAAGGAATTTCCTGAAGGATATATGGGAACTTTAAAACAATCCAACCCTTGACCCACTGCACTGATAGGAGCTGGCCTTTGGCTTCCCCCTTTCCCCTTAGACATTTTTTCCAGTTTCTAAAACTGTGCGTTAATTGTAGCACTTGCTTTACCAGAACAGACTCAGCACCAGTGTCAGCAGAGGAGAGGTGCCTACCACCTTTACTCCTGCCTGGCCTTCTGCTGACATCATGATGCATCTTCACAAAAGGCTACGATGTTACTTGTCCTTTCACCATTACTACTACAGCCTTGATGACATTGCCTTACATTATCAAAGAGGGGCTGTGATGCTACAGCCCACAAAAAAGTCAGTTGTGAAGTTACAGCCATAAAGAAAGCTGTTTTACTTCAACCACAAGTTACTGGTCCTGAGGCAGGAATTGCTGGGAGAAATCTATGGTCTGTATTATGCAGTCCAGTATTCTCTTATAGCCTTAAAATCTAAGATGCTATGAAAACTTGCACAAGGATCCTCTGTGATGAGGGGACATCCCATCATAGAGGATCCTTGTTCAAGTTTTCATGTCATCCTAGATTTTAAAGGCACAAGAGAGCATTGGTACATGCTGGTGGGGGCAGGCTAGAAGAGTCAAGTACTCTTCTTCCCAGACCTAACAACAGCAGAAGCAACCAGACTGAAAAAATAGAGAGCAGTTTCATCATTTCCATGGAGAAATACGTGCCATTAATTTGGGGTATTTAGAAACTATTTACGCAAAAAGGTCTGCTCCTATTCCTCTTCCCTGTGCGCTAGGACATGCGGCAGCTGATAAAATTCATAAAGAGGTAGGCAATTCAGAGAGCAGTAATACTGTCAAAATAGAATTTTATATTCCATCAAAAGGGGTAATTAAAGGGCACTCGGAGAATCTATTCTGCATGCAGGGCTGCGAGCCTGAATGAAGCAGCGAAGGCAGCGCGCGCCGTGCTAACATGTCTGCCATTCAATCAGCCTTCCCTAGCTGCTGCACAAAGCCATCTTTCTTTCCCAGAGCTATGAATGCACAGACAGAGTTTTATTATTATTACTATTATTATTTAAAGAGGAAATTGATCTGTGCTGAAAACAGCAGGTCAGGTGAGAAACTCCACCCACTCTTATGGGAATCTCAATCCCCCCCCCAACATGGGCACATCTGTGACAGAAGCCCCATGGGCCCTTCTTAGCAAAGTGGCTCACACCAAGTCCCACGACAAAGCTATGAAAATGTATGGATATGGCAAAAGGGGCTGCCTAAAAATGCACGTCAGCTTGGCTGTTAGAGTTTTCTGCAGGGACTGGCCCTTTCTGCAGCCAGCTTGGTCAGTGATGGGGCTTCTGGAGCACAAAGGCAAAAAAACATACTTTGGGGACATCTGAGGCAGTCACCACACATCCAACCTGTCCTTGAGTCTGTGATCAGCAGAGGCTGAGCAAGCAGAAGATGCTGGTTGGACAGAGGGATAGCAGGACATCTTGTCTTTGTGGCCTGCTGCAAAAAGGAACTGGCGATGTTGGGGGATCTGCATGGGACTCCTGTGTGTCTCTGGATGGACTAAGGGTAGGGGAGAGGGAGATAGCAGCTGCTGCAGGAGCAGGAGAGGATGAGAATCAGAGCTCTGGGACATAGGGACAAACCTGCATGTCGTGCTGCACAGAAGAACCAAGAGTGATTGATGGCTACTGTACTGTTTGTGTCTGATCAAGGGTGCCCACTGCCTATTTATTCCTGGTAATGGCAATGGAGGAATATCCCAAGGGCTGCAGGATTATCTCCACCATAGGGTGAGGGGTGAGTGTTAAAACCCTCTATTGCCAAGCAGAAGCCCCACCTGCAAAGGGCTGAGAACTATGTAGGATTGATGAGCATACAAAAAACAGTCTGGGAGCACTGTTTGGGTGCTCATGTATTGGCATAGCCCCTGGCTGCTTGGGCTAAAAACTCCTCTCTTTCAGATGTGGAGGGAGCAGAGAGGCTGTATGGAACTGTAAGCAAACAGCAGAAGGGCAGGATTTCCACTGCGGGGGGAGCACGCAGCCCCAAGTTGCAGTGTGCGCTGTACATAAGGCCAGGGCACAACATTCTGCTCAGGACATAAGAATGTGGGCAGAACTGCTTCACTTCCCCTTGTGCCTCAACTGCAAGAGCACAGGTTTAGCTCTAAGCAGTTTGGATGCAGCAGCACGATGTTGCAGATAGAAAAGACTGATGAGCTCAATGGTAGCCCATACTTCATTGCATATATGGGGCTGCACGCAGGGCTCTGAATATGGATTGGTCAGTCCTGGGCACTGTCTGGTCATGGGCAGAATCAAGAGTTATCAGGTTAATATAAATAAAAAAAAGACTGTCCCTAAAGACGTTACTTTCACTGTTGCAATTTTAGTATGCACAATGGCTTTGAGGGTAAACGCACCTAGTGGTTTTGTGTGTCCAAGTTCACATGCCTGAAAAGGGGCTTGGCTGTCACTGGTGAGCCCTCAGCACTACCTGAAAATCAGACCCCTTTGCTGTGCTTCAAGTTCAACACACAAAATAACTGATCCATTTTGAAAACCTTGGTTAGTGTTTTGCATTTATAAGCGCTGTACATACTACACAGGAGTAGTTCCATCCACTGCAGCCATATCAAGGTAGAATCTGGCAACCTGACAGCACATGGCAATAACAGTGCACAGCAGTTTAGGACAGGTAATGAAGAAGAATGTTAAACATTCAACAGAGACTAAAGGGGGGACATTTAGGAGGACAAAATGTAATGATCTTGTTTAGGATCTTTAACAATTGAAGTAGTCACAGCTGTATCTAAGAGATGTCAAGTCAGTAACACAGTGCCCAAGACCATCAAACTCTGGCATTGGTTCAGTATTCACACAGAGGGATAAATATGCCCTGTTGAATGACCAATTTCATAAACAGCTTGTCAGTAGGTGCATCTATACATGCAATTAATGCAGCGCAATAAACTCTGGTGCAGTTTGAACCAGAGTAAACTGTTCCTGGGTGCAGTATCTCATAGTTTCATAGTAGCTAGGGTCAGGAGGGACCTGAGCAGATCATCTAGCCTGACCCCCTGCCACAGGCAGGAATGAATGCTGGGTTCACAAGACCCCAGACAGGTGATCGTCCAACCTCCTCTTGAATTTGGCCAAGGTAGGGGCGAGGACCACTTCCCTGGGAAGTTGGTTCCAGATTTTGGCCCCCCTAACTGTAAAATATTGCCTTCTGATCTCTAACTTAAACCTATTGTCCATCAGCTTATTACCATTGTTCCTTGTCACCCCAGGTGGTGCTGGGGAGAAAAGGGCTCTACCTATTTGCTGTTGATCTCCCCTGATGAGTCTGTAGGCAGCCACCAGGTCCCCCCTTAGCCTCCTCTTGCTGAGGCTGAACAGGTTCAGGTCCCTCAGTCTCTCCTAGTAGGGCCTGTCCTGCTGTCCTCTCACCAAGCGGGTGGCCCTCCTCTGAACCCTTTCCAAGCTGGCCACATCCCTTTTGAAGTGTGGCGCCCAGTACTGGATGCAGTACTCCAACTGCGGCCTCACCAAAGTCGCATACAGGGGGAGTATCACCTCTCTGGACCAGCTTGAGATGCACCTTTGGATGCATGACAAGGTATGGCTGGCCTTGCTGACTGCAGTCTGGCATTGGCAGCTCATATTCATCCTGGAGTCAATAATGACTCCAAGATACCTTTGTGCTTTCAAGAAGGGAACTCCCCAGTCTGTATGTATGCTGTGGATTCCTTCTCCCAAGGTGCAGCACCCTGCATTTGTCTACATTGAACCCCATCCTATTCTTGTCTGCAGGGGTGGGCAAAATATTGCCCGTGGGCCAAATATGTCCTGCCAGGCCATTCTATCTGGCCCCTGGGGCCCCTAAAATTTAGAAAATTTATATTTATCTGTTCCTGGCTGTCTGTCAAAGATGACAAGAGACAGGGGCAGTAGGACTCAGGGGAAGCTGGCAGGACCCAACAGCCAGGCCTGCCCAGCACATATTTTACCCCACCTCCACCCCCAGCCTCCACCACCCCCACCCAGAAGCCTCTACCTAGCAGAGCCTTTTGGCCTGGGACCCTGGGGCTGTTCCTGCCTCCCTGCACCAGAGGGAAATTCAAGTAAATGTGTGGGGGTGGGAGAGGCAGAGGAAGGCAGTGGGGATTGCCCCAGTCCTTGGGGCCAGGCTGGGCTGGGCTGGGTTAGCTCCTGCTGAGACCCGCAGTCCAGCAATGCAGTCGGGAGCCACGTGGTACAGGAGTGGCCAGCGGATGGGCAGGGAAGTGGTGAAAGCAGCTTCAGGTGGGTGGGGGGGGAGTGGCAACACATGGTGTGGGGAACACAGCACATGGGACACAATGGTGGGAGTCTACTACAGACCACCCAGAATCAAGAGCTTGTGCAGTGACATCTGGGTGGGGCCAGCGCCAGTGAAGCCCAGAGTGGGGCAGCAGAGGTGCAGGATCCAGGCTGGCAAGTGCTCTGGAGCCTGGCTGGCTCCCCCCTCTCCCTGCTGGCACAACCCATCCCCGCTCCATAGACCCTTGCTGGCCCAGGCCCCGCACTCCTTCTGCCCCGCTGTGGCCCCAGCTCGCGCTGGCCCCAGGACACCAGCATGGGCCCCACACTCTTGCTCAGCTGTCACTGCACTCTGCATGCCCACTTGCTGCCATTCCCTACCAACCTGCTGAATGCTCCTACACCATGTGGCTCCTGACTGCATGGCCAGACCACAGGAGCACAGGACCAGCACTGGTACCCCAGGGCCGGGTGTGGGGAGGAGGAAGAGGGAGAGAGGGAGAGCAATGAGGGAGAGACGGCATGTGTGTGTACAATGAAGGAGGGAGGGACAGAGTGTGTGTATGTGTGTGTGCGCGCACACGCATTGAGGGAGTGTGTGTGTGTCCATAGGGTGAGTCTCACATGCACACCCCACCATATACATGCACTGACACCCCCCCTCACACTGCCATACATGCATACCCCACACCCCATCACACACTCCAGCCACCCTCTCCCCACACACAGGCCCCCACAAGCCTCATACCCACCCACACTCCACATATCCCCATAAACACTCTCATGCTCCATTACCCCACACCCACACCCATCCATCCCCTAACCCCCACATACACATACCCTTCCCCACACCCCACATACCCACACACCCACAGCCCTCCACAAACCTATACCCACCCCTCATTCCCCCACAATATACAAGAGTAAGACTTCATTTTAAGCTATTGTGCAATCACCTCTGTGTACACTACACAAACACATGTAAATCAGGACCAAAATATTTTTTGAAATCAAATTAATGAACGTTGCAGATGTTTATTTTTTAGAATATAATTTGGTATTTTTCTGGTTCCGAGACAGCAAAACCCCTTGCTGAAAGGAGTACTTTCGGGGGGGGGGGGGGGGGGGGGGAGGGATTTCTGGTGGCAAAGGTCAGGGGTTAGAGGGCAGGCTTCCCAGTCACAAGATGACGACCAGGGTCCAGGGCACCTGTCAAGGGGCGGGGCTAACCATGTGGCTCTCGACAGCTTGCCAAAACTCAGTAAGTAGCCCTCCAACTGAAATAACTGTCTGCCCCTGGTTATGACATACCACCCCTCCCTTGAACCTGTACGAAAAATCCTCAAACAACTGCAACCCAGACTAAAAAGAGACCCTGTTCTTAAAAAGATCTTCCCAGAGCCACCCATCCTAGCCTTCAGACAAGCACTGAACCTCGCCAACCTCATCACCAGAAGCAAACTTCCTCAACCCCAGAACACACCAAAAGGATCCAGACCATGCCATGACAAGAAATGCAAAACCTGCCCCCACATCTCCACCACCTCCACTATTACTGCACCCCACAACAGAGCCATCAGCATTCCTGGATCTTACAGCTGCACCTCCAGGAATGTAATATACCTCATCCAATGCACCAAAAGCCCTGATGGAAAATATGTAGGAGAGACCAAACAACAACTGCTCACCAGAATGAACGCACACCGGAAATCTGTCAAAGACAGAAACACCCAATTACCGGTGGGGGTGCATTTCTCACAGGAGGGCCACTCTCTCTCCAATTTCTCAGTCCTGATCCTCAAGGGACACTTACACAACACTTCCCAGAGACGAGCCTATGAACTCCACTTCATCAACCTCCTGGATACTAGAGATCATGGACTAAATATAGGCATTGGATTTTTGACACATTATAATCGGCCTGGCAACTGACTCCCCAGCCCAGCCTGGCTTCTTTACTTTTCAGTCCATCCAGGAAGAGCACACACCAACTGCTGAAACTTCCTTAGCCTGATGAAGGGTTTTTGAACCCAAAAGCTTGCTTAATAACTATTCTCCAACTATTTGGGTTGGTCTAATAAAAGAGATCAAATTCACCCAAGGAACCTTATCTGCCCCTAGTCTACACATACGCCCGGGATAGCAGCATTGTGAGCTGGGGAGGAGCAGGCCCCCGGCTGGCTGGGCTGACCAGGAACAATTTATGCCCCCGCTCACTGTCTACATATGCATTTCAGCACAACAAAGTACTCCACTATCCTATGGTAGAGTTAATTGACTTCTGCATCCTAAGACTGTTGCACATGTAGACAGTGATGCTTTACTGTGGAGCTAATTAGTCAACTGCAGTAAAGTATGTTTAGATGCACCCACTAGCTGCATCCAGACAAGCGCGACCATGTGTATGTGGTGCCACAAACACGGCAGTTGTACCACATACTACACATTCAGGTATTCTCCATGCCACAAGGTAGCAGCATGGAGGGGGGTTTTGACCCCAGGAGATTCCAGGGTCAAAAAACCCTGTGCGCACAAAAAAAGAAACAGGGCAGTGCATGTGGGGAGAGTGTGAGCTGCCCAAAACTGGAGCCTAGTTGGCATATCCATACTCCAGCTGCCAGCCTGGCTCCAAGTGGCAGGTTCACCACTGCTGCAGCCCCGGGAGGCCCCCAGGACCCCGGGTAAGGCTGCTGAGGCCAGCCCAGTGCTGGCCACAGCCTTCCCTAACCCACCCGGGGTAACCTGCCATGTACCAGAGGGCACATGGCACAGGTGCTCCCTGGAGACAACTAGCAGCAGCACAAGGTGTCCCTCTGCTTCTTGTCCCCAGGGAAACAAACATCCATGCTCATGTGGATGCGGCAACTACACAGCAGCTTACAGGCAAGTTTCACTTAACATTGTGCTCTCACTTCACACCTCTCTTTACTTAGGCAGAATACCTATTCTGTCTCTAGCTTATATATGTATAAAATCCCCATCAACTCCATTCTCTTGTTTTTCCCTTCCAGTTTGAGGATGGTATTCACTGTTGACAGCAACTCTCACTCTGTGGTCCATCATCATCCTCACCATAACAAACTCTTCCCAAGACTTCACCACTCCCATCTGCAGCGCACCACAGTCCCTTGGCCAGCCAGAAGAGATGCAGTTCCTTTAGTACACAAAGCCACTCCATCCAGATCACGTATCTAACACATATGCCATCCCTTGGTCCTGATTCTTTACCACCAATGCATTTATGCATTGGCTAAGAGTTACATCAGCAAAATTACATGCCTGAAAATTAAACTTCTTGTGAGGCTGCCAATATTACCAGTGCCATTATGCTGACCTCAGTAAGAGCTGGAACAAAGAGCTCAGCGATGCTAACCCTGCTCTGGAGTTATCCTTTAGACAAAAATCTGCTCAGCTAAAGTGATTTCCTGTGTCTTTTCTGAATTGCTAAGATGCAAGCTGACAGCATCCTCATGCTTAAAGAGATCTGAGCAAATTACTTAGGTACTGAGCATGAGAACAATCACTGGGGTGATGTCTGCTGGTTAGAAAGGAAACACATCACATTAGGAGTTAGGTTATCTTTAACATTCAACACTGAATGTACCCTCTTCCTCACAGATTAACTAGGATTTAGGGCCAGGGAACAGGATCCCACAATTGAATGCATTTGCTCTGTTCTCCCCACCCCCTTCGTGAGAGGTTTGGGAAAGAGACGGTTGGAGTTAGACCAAATTGTCCCCATGCTTGTGAGGCAAAGATGGAAAAAAACTTGTAGGAAGTGTTTGGAAAAGGGACAAGATGATGGGAGAGTAGTGGGGAGAGGCATATACACTGCTCAGCCATACAGGACTTCTGCAGGTGAAGCAGTGTGGAATATCTCAGTAATAACTTGTTCTTTGATCATTAAGTACTCTGATCATCTGCACTGGTCCAGTCCTGTAGGGAGCAGACCAGGAAAGCCAAGGCTGCAATTGAACTCCAACTAGCTTTGAGCATCAAGGACAATAAAAAGTCCTTTTTCAGATATGTGGGGAGCCGGAGGAAAAGCAGGGGCAACACTGGACCCCTGCTGAACCAGATGGGGCAACTGACAACTGACGCCCAGGAAAAAGCCAACCTATTAAATAGGTACTTTGCGTCGGTCTTTCATCAGTCCCATGGGACACCCATGCCCGCTACAGGACAGGGAAGTCCAGGTGAGGGTGATCCCCTGCCCTCCACTGATGCTGACTTCGTGAAGGAACATCTTGAGAAGCTGGATACCTTCAAGTCAGCCGGCCCTAACAATCTTCACCCCAGGGTACTCAAGGAGCTGGCGAGCATCATAGCCCAGCCTCTAGCGCGGATCTTTGAAAACTCTTGGCGCTCTGCTGTAGTGCCCGAAGACTGGAAGAAGGCCAATGTGGTGCCTATCTTCAAGAAAGGGAGGAAAGTGGATCTGGCTAACTATAGGCCCATTAGCCTGACTTCTATCCCAGAGAAGATTTTAGAAAAGTTTGTTAAAGAGGCCATCCTTAATGGACTGGCCAACGCCAACATCTTAAGGGATAGCCAGCACGGGTTTGTTGCGGGTAGGTCTTGCTTGACCAATCTCATTTCCTTCTACGACCAGGTGACCTATCACCTGGACAAGGGAGAAGAGATTGATGTCATATATCTTGACTTCAAAAAAGCCTTTGACCTGGTTTCCCATAATCACCTCTTAGAGAAACTGGCCAGTTGTCGCCTTGGGTCCTCCATGATCCACTGGCTGGAAAACTGGCTCTGGGGTCGGACCCAGAGGGTAGTAATTGATGGAAGTCACTCATCGTGGTGTCCTGTGACCAGTGGGGTCCCCCAGGGCTCTGTCCTTGGACCCATACCGTTCAACATCTTCATTAATGATGTGGACACTGGAGTCAGAAGTGGACTGGCCAAGTTCGCTGATGACACCAAACTTTGGGGAAAAGCATCCACACCAGAAGACAGGCAGGTGATCCAGGCTGACCTGGACAGGCTCAGCAAGTGGGCGGACGAGAATCTGATGGTGTTCAACGCCGATAAACGCAAGGTTCTCCACCCTGGGAAGAAAAACCCTCAGCATCCTTATAGGCTCGGCAGTGCTATGTTGGCTAGCACTATGCAAGAAAGAGACTTGGGGGTCATCATTGACCACAAGATGAACATGAGCCTGCAGTGCGATGCTGCGGCTAGTAAAGCAACCAAAACGCTGGTTTGCATCCATAGACGCTTCTCAAGCAAATCCCGGGACGTCATTCTCCCCTTGTACTCGGCCTTAGTGAGGCCGCAGCTGGAGTACTGCATCCAGTTTTGGGCTCCACAATTCAAAAAGGACGTGGAGAAGCTTGAGAGAGTCCAGAGAAGAGCCACGCGCATGATCAGAGGTCAGGGAAGCAGACCCTACGATGACAGGCTGAGAGCCCTGGGGCTCTTTAGCCTGGAAAAGCGCAGGCTCAGGGGTGATCTGATGGCCACCTGTAAGTTTATCAGGGGTGACCACCAGTATCTGGAGGAACGTTTGTTCACCAGAGCGCCCCAAGGGATGACGACTAGGTCGAATGGTCACAAACTACTACAAGATCGTTTCAGGCTGGACATAAGAAAGAATTTCTTTACTGTCCAAGCCCCCAAGTTCTGGAACAGCCTGCTACCGGAGGTGGTTCAAGCGCCTACATTGAACACCTTCAAGAGCAAACTGGATGCTCATCTTGCTGGGATCCTATGAACCCAGCTGACTTCCTGCCCTTTGGGCAGGGGGCTGGACTCGATGATCTTCCAAGGTCCCTTCCAGCCCTAATGTCTATGAAATCTATGAAATCTATGAAAGTAAACACACTCATGCTGGACCAGGGAAAGAAGAGATTCCTGATGTATTAGGCTGGAGATGGGTACTAAGACTGGTTGTGTCCCATAATGCCTTCCAGCCACATCAAGTACAGGAGAAAAGACAATGGTCTTTGGCCAATAACTTTTAAAAATGGTTGCCTTAATCTGTCTAAATCCATATTTGGGCATCTAAAAATTGGTCTGATTTTTCTAGTGGTTCTCACTGACAGTATTAGAAGCTTCTGAGTGCTCTTCACTTTTGGAAATCAGGCCACATCCCTCTTTTTTTCCTCTCTCTGAAGGTTTTGTTTTGCCTTTCATCACTAGTCATTATCACCTGCATGTAAAATTCATAATGCTTGCAAAAACCCTAGTGGACTTTGTGGAATTTCTGACATTCTTCCTTTGTGGGTTAAACATTTTTCATGGGGTATGCGTGTGTGTGTCAGTGTGTGATTAGTTTATTTCAAGGTTTTTTTAATTTATTGCTAATTTTTTATGGGGAGGGATGGTTGGGTAACTGGGTGGCACTGCTGGGAGTATCATTCTTTCTGTGGTGGGAAGGCTTTTTCAAAGAGGAGGATTTTGCAATATCTCTGTAAGAAGGTCAGAGTCTAGATTCATCCACTTTCCATTGGGACTTTGTTCCATAGCCAGATTTCCCTGACTGTGAATAGCTAAATATGGAATTAGGAACATAATGTAAGTCACCCCATTTTGAAAACTAGGACACACAAAGAAAGAAACATAGAAATAACTGACGGGAAATGATCTGCTCAGTCATTTCATCCAACCTGGGAATGGGGCTCAGTGCAAGTTTTTTTCTTTCATATAGATTATTTTGTAGAGGTTTGCTCAATCATTTCCCATGGAACCTACAAAGACACTCCGAGCCTGGCAGACTGCCTGTGATCCAAGAAGCCACTCCATGTCATGATGGTAAGAACAAAGGCTGAGACCACTGCTGCTTTTCTAGTTGCCTGAAAATAGCTTCTGATTGGGTAGAACAGAAACTACATGAAGACAGCAAAGCAAAGGTCTGCTTTACATAAGCTCATAGATCCTGACTGAACAGGCTCACTGGAAACAAAAAATTTCTCCTTGCTTTCCCATAGCTTGATAGCAACCATGAAGTTCTTATATATAAGACCCCTCTTGGGTTTGGAACACCTGCCACTCACAAAACACACAAGCTCTTCCAGCGCTCCTTCCCTTTGCACTGTTCCTGAACTTCTCCTACTCCTGGTTTCCAACCTGCAATGGTAGCAGGATGCCCTTCCCCATCTCCAGTCACCACTGATGGCTGTTCAATGAATGCAGCTTGGAACCAGGCAGTCCTTGATGATGGCCTTTCAGTGTCACAGCTGTGGATTATTTTGCTAGATATTTTTAGACTAGAGCAGGGCTGTCTAATTGGAGGCATGCAGGCTGCAGGCAGCACAGAAAGGGTTGATCTGCAGCCCCTGGGCTCCCACCTAGCAGCTGCTTCCCTTATCACACTGCCTGCACCAGGTGCTTTGGGCTTCCCCATGTCATCTGCTTCCTCTGCTTTCCCCAGGGAGTGACAGATTAACTCCCCCTTGCCCCAGGGAGGGGAGTACACCTGTCCACATGAATGGTGTAGTGGTGGTATGAAGGTGCCCACTCACACACAGTATAATAGTGGGGGGTGTCACCCATGCATGTTGCAGAGTAGGAGGTTCACTGGTGCATGCAGTGTGGACAGGCTGCACAGGGGTAGCCCAGGGAATCTGTGGTTGTCACTACTGCAGCCTGATGGTCCCTGATGGGACAGCCTGTGTGGCCTGCAGCCCCTGGGTACTTAGAAGTTAGACAGCCCTGAAATACAGGCTGCTCCCTTCCAATTTATATCACAGTTAAATCAATCTTAATTTTAGGTCCCAGCTCCTGGGGGTTAGGATTCATTTCATCTGCTTTCTGACACACTGCTTTCCAATTTATTGCCTCTCCTTACGTTTTAGAACCTCTCCCAGGGGTATCAGCCATGGGCTTTCCATTGGTCCTCACTTTGTGCAATGAAAACATTTCCTTTTTCATAATCCTGAGTTACACTTCAATGTTACCTTGAGTGTATGAGGTGTTATAATCTCCTATTGACTGCTTCTGTGCTCTTTGTGATGTGGTAATCCCTTGGCAATTTCAAGTCACACAATGCAGCCACGCTGCAAGATCAGATCTAAAGAGGCTGTAAAAACCCTTATATCAGGTAGCAAAAAACATTGGGAAAAGCATGTAACTGGCTAATTTCTCCCTCCGTACCCCATTGCAATCATACCATGCACGAGTAACAGAAAGAATCTGATCCATGTGCACATTCCTAAGTGCTCACACATGCTTCTAAAAAATAAGGCCCTATTAAAAATAATTTATAGTATCCCTTGGTAAACCCACATTTCCTAGCATTCTAGCTAAATTGGCACTCCAGTATCCATGTCAGAACACCTGGTCAGTAGCAAGCACTGTAATAAAGGCTGCTAACTGTTTAAAACATACTCTCTCCCTGCTCTAACCTGCATCTGAGATGGGTCCCTGAATTATTGCAGATATATTGCCCTGTCATGTCAGTGGAATCGGTGTGTACAAGGACAAAATGTATTAAATATACATGTAAGATTTAATGATTGTGGAGAGTGCAAGGGGTCAGAATTAAGGTTAGAGTCATCCATTTTCTGACTTTTGAGGGTTTAGCAAGCTGGCAGACTGCATACGTACCTCTGGGCCACTGCTATATATGCACTAGTGTGAGCTATTAAATCCCATTAGTGTCATCTTGTGCTCTGGCTACGAGGACATAATCTAAGCTACACAATGATGACATGAGGTAAATGCCTGGCAAGGCCTGCTACAGGTATGTAACTGAGAGTGTACTGGGTGACACTGATGCCATGCTGAAATGATGTCAGCGCAAAGGAGACATGTTTGGGCCCTGTCTCTTCCACAGCTGGAACTGCTAACCTACTACAACCGCCCATGGAAGTCAGGCGAGCCCTGGGATTCTGAGCTGCTTCATCCTAGGGTGGGAGAATCGAAACCTTCCATTGAGCGCAATGTATGGACTATTCTCCAGGCTCCCTCCCCAGATGCGTTGTCTCCACCTGACGTTCCATTGTGTTATGGGGCCAGCTCTGGAGCCTCCAGTACATGACCCCAGTGGCCTCTGGACTCTCCAACAATCGGGTCAGTAAATGAAAATGAAAGGCATGTTTTTCCATCCATTTAAGCTGAAAGCAATGGAATCCTCCAGAGTCTCGATGCTACTTTTAGCTTCTCTGCAGCACATTAGCAATTTAGCCCCGTGTGGGACTCACTTGTCACCGCAATGAAAGAGAATGACAAACTGCAGCCTTGCTGCTAAGTGGGGGCATCTGCTTCTAATTACACAGGTGTATGCTGGAGCTTCACTCCAAGTGGGGAAGGAGCCCAGCAAGGAGCTGGCATATGGGGGGAGCTTCAGACACCAAAATGCAGCAGGGGTGAGAGAAACTGTTCAGTGATAACCTGCTCACACAGGGGTGCACATAGATGCACACATCTCCATACATGCGCCTGCTGGGAAGGATCCAGCTTTTCCTAAACAACCCACATGACTAGCTCTTCAGCAGAGAGGCCAAGAACTAAACAGGCTGTTGAGACTAAAAAATCCTTATTGATGTACCCAGGTTTCTGGATTGGGCTAGTCTCAGGCACATGCACAAGCGTTGACATGGCTTGGGTAGAAAGGTGTAACAGGCAGGTCTCTGTTTGCACTGTAAAGGGGTCTGTGGGATAGTTGGGATGGGGCACTGCCAGGTTATACATGCTCTCCAAATCCAGCAGGGGTGAATATGTAACACAGACAAGCCCTGAGCCTGCCCCCAGTAGTGTGAAGCAGGGAAGGTTTTGTAAAGGCCATCTGAACTGCAAACAGAGAAGTGCTGTTCCTGCTTGAAGATGTCGCACTGCAACTGAACTGTCAGACACAAGCCCTTGTTCTCTGTGGCTCTGACACAATCCGTGCTCATAACAAAGTGGTTTGACAGTCAGTTGAACAATGGGATAAATTCCATCACCATCCATGCAGTATAATATATATCTACTGGGATGACAGCCAGTGCGGTGGGCACCCAACCAGATACAGCAACTCCTTTTGCACTGCCTTCCACCTACATACAGTGGATCTCTCCCATGCCTTGACAAAGAACCGACCTACCTACCTCATGTCACACACTCAGCGCCACTAGTGCACTGATCCTCCTCACACCTACACTTTTCTTCTTCCACTCCCAGTGGGGCCAGTTTCCCAGTTTCACCTGAGTGATGTGAATTAGTAACACAGCAGTTTTTTTGACACCGGGAGATCTTGGTGTCAAAAAGAAAAAAACATTGCTAAAAAAGAGGTGCAGCTCATGTGGCAGCAACGTGTGGCACCAGAACTCGGTGCCTGGCTGGCCACAGCCACACTCTAGCTTCCGGCCAGGCTCCGAGTTGCCAGCTTGGCATGGCTGCTGCCCCAGGAGGCCCCCATGACTCCATGTAAGGCTGCTGGGGCCAGCACAGGTGCTGCCCCCAGCCTCCCCTACCCCACCTGGGTCCCTTTGCCAGGCACTGGAGATGCATGCAGGCACATGCCTGGGGACAAATAACTGCGACACAAATATGTGCCGCTGCTAACTGTCCCATGGGAAATGCGCACCCCTGCATCTGCGTTCTTATGGGGATGTATGCGCCCTGGAGGTAAATAACAGCAAGTAGTGTTGTCTAGAAATACTGCAAGCCATGGTGATGCTGCCTCTGAGGAAGGCGCTAAATAACTACTAAAACAATGGGAGGCTTAGTTTTATTTCTCAAGCTGGGGACTTTAGTTTCCTCATGTATCTCTACCAGACCCTAGAGAGCTATACCCTCTCCACAAGGGCGCTCACCCAGGTGGCTCCTTGCTCTCCCTGCAGGAACCATATACCAACAGGCTCTCCATCTTCACAGCTCGCAGAATGAAGTGGTTGACAACAATCTGCAGTTGTACGTTGTGTTCTGGGAATGTGTTTTCCTGCCACCCTTCAATCCAGGGCATCATTTGCTCTGACTTGCTATTCACCAGAGCGCACTCCAGTGTGTGCACTGCTTGCAACTGCAGGTTTAGGGTTTGCAGCAACGTTCAGCTTAAGAGGGGTCACTGGATCAAAGCTGAGGCTTAGCTAGCAATTTAGCCTGGTGCACTAGAAAAGGGACAAAGATTCAGACTGGCACACTAGGAAGGGCTGCGATCATGCAGCCCTGGTGTCAGTATCACATCCTGCAGAGGGGCTGGCTCCTTCAGCAGCCTCTGAGACTCTAATTACAGCAATAAGGAAAACCTGAAAAGGGGAAAGAAAATAAAAAAGAATTGATGTGGCATCTTCCAATTTCTGTTATTAAAAAGCCTAGTCATTAAGGGAATGTACTTATTAATTATCCATGATTTGTTGTGAAATGCTGAGGGGTTTACAACAACAAGGAAAGAGGACAAAAATCATTTCTATTCCGTGCCTTTTCTGGCTCCCTCTCTGCACCCCTCCAGGCCCCACGCACAGCTCTGCCCTCTTGCCAGAGCTGCCATTTCCCCAGGTCCGTGGCCATCTGCACTTCATAATTGAAGGAACCCCTGGGAGACCCGTAACACAAACGAGCTAATTTCATGTTTAATGATCTTTAATCAGAAGTGAGTGCGACTAACAACAGCCATCCAGAAGGTGCTTTGTTATTCATTTTATCTTCCATCATCTCCTCCGAAAAGCTAAATTCTCTTTTGACATGTGATGGCCCAGATTCTGCTGGAGGAGGAGGGGAGGAAAATCATATAGTAGGGGGCAGCAGCACTCAAGAAAGAGAGTCTTGCTGGCCTGAGCAACACCGCCAAAACTCCATGCAAAGTCCTCTCTATCCCTTGGCCCAGAGAATAAGGAATGGTTGAGGTCTTGTAAAACCTGCTTCTGTGCAAGGGATTACAGTGAATGACCCCTGCATTCCCTTCCAGCGCTATGATTCTACAGACACAGAGTACCATGGACACCAGGTGATGGGTGGACTGTGTTTCACTCTGCTGTCAGAACAGTTTTTCCTGAAGGATTCTGCCTGTGGAGACCTCTGAGAACTGTGACTGGAGGCAGCCTCACTGCCAGATGAAAACCTGTCACCCTAGTGCCTCTGTGCAACACAAGAAGAAAGGAAAACCAGGGCTCCTGCAAGTATCTCTAAAGCTGCAGATGAAACAGAACAATATCATGTTGGATGATTTGAGAAATAGCATGTGTTCATATAATTAACAGCTGGGATCTAATTAATGTCCATGTGCTGGGGCCAGAGTTAAGGTCGCATGCTGTGCATGTGATAAAAATGATGGTGGGTCTATATTTTCTGTTATTTATGTGTTTGCTGCCATGATCCATGACTGCTGATTCAGGAATCCAGCTTTACAGATGACAGTCAGCCAGCATGTGTAGGTCTGTGCTAGGTCTAGAATTAAACCCCAGCAGACACGAGCTGTATCTGTGTACCCTTGCTCTCCAGGCTCAGCAATTCTAGCATATGGACCAGAGCAGCAAACCATCCCACTCAAAACCAAGCCATCCTTCAGGAGATAGATCAGCATCTGAAACTCCCAGAGATGAGTCATTGGAAAGAACAACTCAAACCCAAGAATGAATTGAGCTGTTACAATTCTCCACCCAGCACTGACACATCAGCAGACACCCCACTGCTGTGGAATATGCACAGCTAAGGGAAGCCCTTGTCAAATGAAGGTGCAGTTGTCATAACAGGGGATGGAAATTGGCAGATACAAAACACAGCCTGAACACAGAAAAGAGAGGCCATGCAACTAGCATAAGAGAGGAAAGACTGGAAACAGAGCCTTCATATGCCAGCACCCAGCATATTAGTGTATGAGACAGTCTTTCTCCAGTCTTCCTAAGCAGTTGACCATGGAGTAGTTGTGGATGGGGTGGGGGAGGTTGGCCAATCCCTCAGACTGTCCCCACAACACCAGGCTGTGGTGTGTTGAGATGCTGTGCTGCTCTATGCATTCAAGCTCCTAACTCAGGTCTGGTATACCTGGGTTAATGTGATGCCACATGTCAGTTCATCAGCTTTTAGCTTGGGTGCAGTGTCATATGACCTCAGCTACACTTGGCAGTATGTAGAGGTTGCCTGACATAGAGGCACTTTGCAGTAACAGTGCTATCGTAAGGCAGCTACATTACGCTGCTTCCTGGGGCCATGGAACAGAATGGTTGAGAACCGCTGGGAACCTAACAGACTTTTCATCCAAAGGTCTGTAAAGCAGTACGCAAGCCTGGGAACAAGGAGAGAGAGATGGCATCATGCTCTAGAACAGACAGGCACTAGGGCATAAATAGCTAGGCAGTGCTGGCAAATGGAAGCTAAGGATCTGCCCTGACAGCAGATGATGTGTGGCTCAACCCCACTCTGACTGAGACCTGAGGATTTTTTTTAGCGCTCTGACACTACTTGTCCAGCTTGTCATGACGCTTAAAGCCTGACTGACTAGAACCAAACAGTGGTACTGACAGCAAGGCCAGCATGAGGGGGGCTTTGCCTCAACTCAGCAGCAGCTTGCCAACCAGAGGGAGTGCCTGTTGTGTTGGGCAGGTGGGTGCGAATCTGCAGCCCAGCAGTACATGATCACCTCCATGCCAGGAACAGCAGGTGAGCTTGCATGAGTGCTTAGAGCAGAGCAGCAAGGTGGGAGCAGGGACCAGGGAGCAAAACAATGCAGGGCTGCGGTTTCTGTTAAATATCACCATTCCTTTGCAGTTGGTTATCACAGGCTCTGGCAGGTGCTGACACGCCTCCCCTGTTATCTCTCCACTGGCAGGGTGCTGCCCTCTGCCACTGGCACACACACACAAGGGAGCATGCTGATCTGCTGAAAGGATGTGGACGAGAGGGAACATCTCTTCACTCCTGTAGTGGACTTTGAGCTCTCTGGCTAAGGAGAACAATCATTATCCCCTTCTTCCTTGGTTAAATCATCAGTTTCCATAGAGATCACCAGCCCTTTTAAAAGGGTTGAAAGGAAGGACTGGCAAGCAGATTAGACCACATCCCTTTCTGTGGCTTCTGTTCTGCACAATGCCTCATGTGACACTTTATACAAATCATTCAGTGAGGTCATTTGCTGGCCCCAGCAGTCTTACCTGGTGGCCTGGAGCAGCAGGGGCACAGGTAGGGCAGCACGGAGGCCTGGCTGGCAGCCAGAGCATTGCTTTAGACAGCTCAGCCTCTGTGTGTGCGGGGGTTTTTTGTTCTGGGTGTTTTGTTTTTGTTTCTTTTGGTTTTTTTGCTACTGGGAAATCCCAGTAGCAAATGTTTTGCCCCACAGTGCAAATTTGCTGCATGTCTGGACACAGCCCTGTTGTCTTCTTTTTCCTTCCCTAGATCTCAGAGCCTTTACAAGGTAGGTGATCATTACATCTGTTATTCAGGTTAAGAAACAGTGGCTCTGTCCACATTGAAGTCTTCCTCATATGCCTCCACTCTCACTATAACTTGTGCCACCCCAGTGGTACCATTCATGGTGGAGCCCTGCAGTAAGCAGGCTGCTGGGGATTTTACTAGATCTTAAATGACATGCTGCTTGAAACAGTGGCAGCTAAGTTTCCTGCTGTTACTACTGGGAGGGTCACAATGGCACTGGAGCGACAGTATGAGAATTTGAGAAAGGCATTAGGATACAAACCACCATGGAGAGCAAGTGACTTGGCAGAGGTCATCCACACAGGTCAGAGGCAGAGCTAGGAACAGAGTCCAGATTTCCTAATTTCCAATCTGGTATTCTGCTTGACTGGACAGTATGGTTTACCTTGGATTTATAATCAACCAGTAGTGCAGCACTGTGGAATTGGCTCGGACTGACTCAGACAACTAGAAATTAGGCGACTGTGGCGTCGATGCCTACACAGTCAGACGGGTTGCAAATTGGCTGGAGGGCCGCACCCAGAGAGTGGTGGTGGATGAGTCATTTTTGACCTGGAGGGATGTGGGCAGTGGGGTCCCCCAGGGCTTGGTCCTTGGGCCTGCACTGTTCAACATCTTCATCAGCGACTTGGATGAGGGGGTAAAAAGCACCTTGTTCAAATTTGTGGATGACACTAAGATGTGGGGAGAGGTGGGCACACTAGAAGGGAGGGACAGGCTACAACTAGATCTGGACAGGTTACAGGGCTGGGTGGATGAGAACAGGATGGGATTCAATACTGACAAATGCAAGATACTACACCTACGGAGGAAGAACCAGCAGCATACTTACAGGCTGGGGAACTCCCTTCTCATCAGCACAGAGGCAGAAAAGGATCTTGGAGTCATTATTGATTCTAAGATGAACATGGGCTGCCAACGTGGGGATGTGGTCAGTAAGGCTAACCACACCTAGTCATGCACGCACAGATGCATCAGGAGCAGGTCCAGGGAGGTTATCCTCCCCCTCTATGCGACACTGGTCAGGCCGTAGTTGGAGTACTGTGTCCAGTTCTGGGCACCGCACTTCAGGAGGGATGTGGATGGCATCGAGAGGGTCCAAAGGAGGGCCACTTGCATGATCAGGGGTCGGCAGGGCAGGCCCTATGAGGGAAGGCTACGAGACCTGAACCTGTTCAGCCTCCACAACAGAAGGCTAAGAGGGGATCTGGTGGCCATCTATAAACTTGCCAAGGAAGACCAGCAGGCAATGGGTGAGTCCCTGTTTCCCCGAGCACTACTAGGAGTAACAAGGAATAATGCCCATAAGTTGACTGAGTAGGTTCAGGCTAGACATCAGGAAGCACTACTTCACGGTCAGGCCAGCTAGGATATGGAACCAGCTTCCAAGGGAAGTGGTACTCCTCACTCCTACCATGGGGGTCTTCAAAAGGAGGCTAGATAGACACCTAGCCGGGGTTGTCTGAACCCAGTACTCTTTCCTGCCATGGCAGGGGGTCAGACTTGATGATCTACTCAGGTCCCTTCCAACCCTACCAACTATGAAACTATGAAACTAAGTACGGCATGCTCAATAAGGAGTGCCCTTGGATTCCTCTGGGAAGTCTCTCACTGTTGCATCACCCAGCCCCAATCCAGCAGAACCAGAGCAATTGAGATATGAAGAGACCTGCATTTCTATCTCAGACAGTCATCATTGTCTGAAGCACGTTTATGCCTTTATGCCCCTTGGCTTTCACTTTGTCCTGGTTCCCCCGAGGAATTCTGATGCCCCCTTTCTCTTCCCTGTCACACACAGCTGCGCCCTGCCTCTCTTCTTTGTAACTTTCCCCAGCAAATGTCTCCTTTCCACACACTGCCCTAAAAAAAGGCAACAAAGGCAACGGTGCAGCGCAATTCCTGCAGTCCTCACTTTTTCCTCCTTCCACCCACAGCTCTGCACTGGAGCACTGCTGCCAGACAGCATTAGCTGGGTAGCCTCTAAACTGATGTAGCTACTTAGGCCTTAATGGCTCAAGCTTAGCAATCCTAATTATGTGGCTAAGGACAGCAGTGTCTCCCTACTCTTTCAGTCTTACTCTCTTTTGTGTCTTTATCTGTTCCTTCCAAGCTCTCTTCCTTTCCTCTTCCTCACAATGCCACATTCACTCCTCTTTCAGATTTTCTTCCCCACTCATTCTTTCACTCCTGCGTGCACTCTCTCCAACCTGCTCAAAACAAACCGTGTCTGCTTTCCAATTAACGTCCATCTGCTGAGGTGGGTGTACTGCTCCCCACGGGGGCGGGGGGGGGCGGGGTTCTGGGTTAAATGCACATTAAATGAACCATCTGAGCACAGAAATCACTCATGCGCTGCCTGAGATGTTTAAGCTATGAAAGCCAGGCCACGGGGCCCAGAAGAAGTAGCAGGCTAGCCAGATGTCATACCAGCATGTCTCAGAAGCAGTAGCTGCTGCCGAGACGACAGAAAGGGTGTTGAGACCTCCTGGTCCACTCTGCCTTGAAGGGGTGGGTAGGGACAGGATGGATATGGGCATGCCTGTGGGTGCCTCCTCTCTCCAGGAACTTGAGAGGTGAACAATATGCTGAGGAATACTTTGTTTAGAGAACGGCAGGGAGAGCACAGAAGGCACGGTCTTTCAGCTCAGCCTGATGGCAATATCTGGCTTTCATGACAGACAACTAGAGCTGAACTGTCTCAAAATAGATGGCTCTGTGATGAGGCAGGTCTGGAGGCTCAGTTGTGTATGGACTCATCTTTAATACAACTTACATGTATTGAGAGGACGTCAATAAAAGAGCCTTATAGATGCAGGAGCCACTTCTGAACTGCAGGTGGAGTTTGGCAGCTGTTAACAGTGCACAACAAGGATACATTCACATAATTTAGACTTATGGAGAACTTCCTGATTTTGATAAGGGGCACCACTCATCCAACATCCTGACATCTGGGTCCTTGCTAGAAAAAGATTCTTCCAACCACTAGGCTGCATTATTCCACCCCTGACCCATTTAGCAATTATTGTATTTGTACCAGAAATTACACTTCAGTCTTACAAGGTGATCAGATATTTGCTCTAGTTTGCTGCTGTTTACTCAACTGAATCACCACAGACTAAATTCTCTTTGGGGATGGAGACCTCAGTGGATGAGGTATGTGAGCATATACCTCTAATCAGAGCCTCCCCTAGGGGTGTGCGGGGCCTGGGGCACATCAGCCTGTGCGGGGCCTGTAGGGGGGAGTATAGTGGGGGCGTCAGTGAGCGGCCGGAGTGTGGAGCTGGTGGTGCGTGGCGGCTGCACAGAGTGGTGGTGCCTTTGGCACATGCCAATGGCACTCTCCGCAGGGCCTGTATGGTACTGTCTGCGGGGTCCCCCAAAATGTGGGGCTCAGAGCAGTCGCCCCAATTTGCACCCCACCGCCCCCCTAAGAGACAGCTTTGCCTCCAATACCCCTGGATACTCCCAGATCTGAATGCAGAGATTTGGATCTGATTCATATTTCCAGATGGGCCATCCTCAAACCCAATGTGCATTCTCCAGAAGTGGAGAAACACTATCCCACCACCACATTCTGGGCAGATGTGAATACCGCTTGAGCTGCCTGTGTAAATGCGCTTCTCAGCTCAAGACCCCCCATTTGAAACCAAAGCTTTATTCTTGCTACATACTCACAAACTAAGATATGTTAAGGGGTTTCTTTTACTCTGACTCAACACTAATTGTCTGACACTAACAGCAGAACACCATAACATCACAAGAAAAGAAGGCTACTGCCCCAAAGGGAAAACACTTAAGAAAAGGCACCTTGAAAAAAAATAGGAAAGCCTATGCCCCTCTCCCTCATCTTCTTTGTTCCACAATCCATGCCCTGCTTCCTCTTCCTAATCTTCATTTTCCTCTTCCCCACCATGTTAATTAAAGTGTACTTTCTGTGTACAGGGCTCTGATATTTCTAGACTCTTTCAGATTAAACACTGAGTAAGTTAATGAGTGGGTGGAGGATGTCGAGGAATGCTAAGCCTAGCTTCTGCACACATTATTCCTTTTATTTAGAAATGAAAATTTAGTGGCAAAAAAGCAGTTGTTCATTATTTTAAACTTTGGGGGGACAGATATGAGGTAACTGTGCCTCAATAAGATGATAGCTGCTGCCCATTTAATTATACTGTAATTGCTAAATGGCATCTGGGTAATGGCATTGTAAGCACCGTATCATTAAAGGATAAACACAGGCTTATTTTAGTCTTCTAAACCCTCAGTGCAGGTTACGCAGAAATTACTTTGGGATCTAAGAGCAATTACACGGTAATCTGCAGAAGCCTGTAAATACTGTGTCATTACCTGGTCTTTGCTAGTAAGTCCAGCTAAACGACCAGGGTCTCAGTTTTGAATGCCTCACTCAGGAAAAGCACTGAGTTCAGTGGGAGCTTTATCTGCACAAGGACTGTAGGATGGGGCCCATGCAACAAAAGGAAAACAGGCTACCAGATACCATTCTAGCAGAGCACATGGACGCACAAGGGTTTCCAGTTCAACACTTTTTGTACCTCCCAGTAACATGAATTCTGATTTGCTCCTTCCCTCAGAACTGTTCCCACCAAACATGGCTATCTCATTGCCTCTTTTAGTCCAGGTGATGACAAAGGACCATCTATTCCAACTTCGGAGATATATCTCACCCTGATGCTGATAAAAAGAGGATACAGGCATGTCGCAGCTTACGCAGGGGTTAGGTTCCGAGGTCACTGCATAAGGCGAAAATCACGCATAGTCAAATTGCCAGCGATTTGACTAGCGGCGACTGCCTCTGCCTCCAAAACCTCCCGCCACCGCTGCAGAGCCTTGCTTGGAGCTGTGCGGCCAGCGGCAGCGGTGCAGCGTGTGATGGTGGGGGGGATGGCTGCGTGCCACCGGGCCACCACCACGCTGCAAAACCTCCTGCCGCCACCGCAAACTGCCGCAAACTGAAGCCCTGCTCCCCCCACCCCGCGTAAAGTTGAATTTGCACAAGTTAAATGCGCATATGACGCGACTGTACTGTATTCCTCTTTGGAGGCCACACAACTTGTGGTTGAATTTGGTTTCCCTATGTAAACAAGCCTGCGGAGGTGTCAGAACTCCATTCATCTTACTATTCTCATCTTCCCAGTTCCTTGGTAGGATTCTCCTCAGTACTGTGTCCCAGGCCAGCTTCCAATTATTTCTGGGTAACTGCCCCCATACTCCCCACTGTAGATGTTAATGCATCAGCTGTGTTGGAATGTGACCTAGTCAGACTATAAGCCCTGAGCATTTCATTTGTGAGGGACTTGGGGTGACACAGAAGTGAATTTCTGCTAAGTTTATTCAATGGAACTTGCCTGGAAGTGCCAAAGGGGACATTTTCATAGATTTCATAGACATTAGGGCTGGAAAGGACCTCGGAAGATCATCGAGTCCAGCCCCCTGCCCAAAGGGCAGGAAGTCAGCTGGGGTCATAGGATCCCAGCAAGATGAGCATCCAGTTTGCTCCTGAAGGTGTTCAATGTAGGCGCTTGAACCACCTCCGGTGGCAGGCTGTTCCAGACCTTGGGGGCTCGGACAGTAAAGAAAGTCTTCCTTACGTCCAGCCTGAAACGGTCTTGTAATAGTTTATGACCATTCGACCTAGTCGTCATCCCTTGGGGCGCTCTGGTGAACAAACGTTCCCCCAGATACTGGTGGTCACCCCTGAAAAACTTATAGGTGGCCATCAGATCACCCCTGAGCCTGCGCTTTTCCAGGCTAAAGAGCCCCAGGGCTCTCAGCCTGTCATCGTAGGGTCTGCTTCCCTGACCTCTGATCATGCGCGTGGCTCTTCTCTGGACTCTTTCAAGCTTCTCCACGTCCTTTTTGAATTGTGGAGCCTAAAACTGGATGCAGTACTCCAGCTGCGGCCTCACTAAGGCCGAGTACAGGGGGAGAATGACGTCCCGGGATTTGCTTGAGAAGCATCTATGGATGCAAGCCAGCGTTTTGGTTGCTTTACTAGCCGCAGCATCGCATTGCAGGCTCATGTTCATCTTGTGGTCAATGATGACCCCCAAGTCTCTTTCTTGCATAGTGCTAGCCAACATAGCACTGCCAAGCCTATAAGGATGCTGCGGGTTTTTCTTCCCAAGGTGGAGAACCTTGCATTTATCGGCGTTGAACACCATCAGATTCTCGTCTGCCCACTTGCTGAGCCTGTCCAGGTCAGCCTGGATCACCTGCCTGTCCTCTGGTGTGGATGCTTTTCCCCAAAGTTTGGTGTCATCAGTGAACTTGGGCAGTCCGCTTCTGACTCCAGTGTCCACATCATTAATGAAGATGTTGAACGGTATGGGTCCAAGGACAGAGCCTTGGGGGACCCCACTGGTCACAGGACTCCACGATGAGTGACTTCCATCAATTACTACCCTCTGGGTCCGACCCCGGAGCCAGTTTTCCAGCCAGTGGATCGTGGAGGACCCAAGGTGACAATTGGCCAGTTTCTCTAAGAGGTGATTATGGGAAACCAGGTCAAAGGCTTTTTTGAAGTCAAGATATATGACATCAATCTCTTCTCCCTTGTCCAGGTGATAGGTCACCTGGTCGTAGAAGGAAATGAGATTGGTCAAGCAAGACCTACCTGCAACAAACCCATGCTGGCTATCCCTTAAGATGTTGGCGTTGGCCAGTCCATTAAGGATGGCCTCTTTAATAAACTTTTCTAAGATCTTCCCCGGGATAGAAGTCCGGCTAATGGGCCTATAGTTAGCCGGATCCACTTTCCTCCCTTTCTTGAAGATAGGCACCACATTGGCCTTCTTCCAGTCTTCGGGCACTACACCAGAGCGCCAGGAGTTTTCAAAGATCCGCGCTAGAGGCTGGGCTATGATGCTCGCCAGCTCCTTGAGTACCCTGGGGTGAAGATTGTCAGGGCCGGCTGACTCGAAGGTATCCTGCTTCTCAAGATGTTCCTTCACGAAGTCAGCATCAATGGAGGGTAGGGGATCACCCTCACCCGGACTTCCCTGTCCCGTAGCGGGCATGGGCGTCCCATGGGGCTGATGAAAGACCGACGCAAAGTACCTATTTAATAGGTTGGCTTTTTCCTGGGCGTCAGTTGTCAGTTGCCCCATCTGGTTCAGCAGGGGTCCAACGTTGCCCCTGCTTTTCCTCCGGCTCCCCACATATCTGAAAAAGGACTTTTTATTGTCCTTGATGCTCAAAGCTAGTTGGAGTTCAGTTGCAGCCTTGGCTTTCCTGGTCTGCTCCCTACAGGAGCCCTACAGGACCCGAGGAGGCAGCGCGGCAGCCGGGCTCGCCCTCGTCGTCTGCCTCTGCTGCCTCCTACCTGGCCGGGGTGCTGCAGGTAGGGCCGGGAAGATGGTGTCTCCCCCGGCGCCGGGCTGGTGACTGCGGGCTCCCGGCACCTGTGTGTGTGTGGGGGGGGGAGAGGTCGCTGCCTTTTACAGGGGAGACTCTTTGCCATTTTTAGTTGCAAAAGGGAAAATAGGGGCAGAGCAGTTATAGTGTCTTGCTGCATTTGAGAGACGCAAGTGTAAGTCCTGCTTTCTACTTGTGCTAGAAGCTGCCTCTTTTTTGCCCCCAGCTGTATTTGGGAACTGAGTCATTGATTCTGGGCAGTCCAAGGTGATCCAACAATGCCACATGGCTCCTGTGTGCTTTTCAGAAAGAAGCTTGTGTGCCCTAACTTTGCTGTCCCTCTGTGCTAGTAGGGAAACTTGCATCTCCTGCATGACCACACAAGTGTTTGGTATTATTTCTTTGTTGCTTTTTATATTGTTTTTATTTTGGATTTTAAACCACATTTCCAGACCCATTTCATTGTCACTTCCTGCAACTTCATTGGTGTCAAAGGTCACATGACATCACTTCCTGATGTGATACCACTTCCTGTGAGGTCTTTGAATATGACTCGCCAGCCTACTGGGTGATAAAAAGTTCATGATCCAGCCCCACATTCAAAAAGGTTGGACACCCCTGCTTTAGTTGGTCACACAAAGGTGGAGTCTTGCTGGAAACAACTAGAGCTACATAAGCTTTTGGGGTGGTGGTGGGGGCGGGATCTCAGTAGGTGTGTCTATACATGCAAATGCTGCTGGATGGGTTTACTCCAGAGTAATTTACTCCCTGGGCAGGCATCTACACATGCACCCATGTGGGAGAAGATTTACTGCTCCTGGCAGCAGTCTGCCCCTGCCCCCTCAGGGCCTGCACAGGCCCCCTGCAGCAGCTACGGGGAGCATTAGGCTCCCCCTGGGTGCTAGCCCAGGGGCTGGCAGGAAGCACAGGGCCAGAAGACAGCTGTCTCCTGGAGGGAGCTGGGAGATTGCTCCCTGCCCCTGGGAGATGCCTGCTGCCAGGGCAGGCTCCAGTGGCAGAGTCCCTCTGCCCCAGC
Source organism: Alligator mississippiensis (assembly GCF_030867095.1). NCBI lineage: Eukaryota > Metazoa > Chordata > Crocodylia > Alligatoridae > Alligator > Alligator mississippiensis. The sequence continues at coordinate 44,158,908 of NC_081835.1, forward strand.
AGCAAGGAGCTCCTGGTCCCAGCTCCCTGATTGGAGGGCAGGGGGCTTGGAAAGAGATGCAGGGGAGGGGCAGGTCCCAGCCCCCTACCCCAAACTGCTGGTAGGGCAGCTAGCAGTGAACCCCCGGCTGAGTGGGGATTCCCTGCCCAGCCAGGGGCTCGCTGCTAGCTGCCTCACTGGTGGATTGGGGGCAGGGGGCTTGGACTTGCCTCTTCCCCTCAGCTCTTTCCAAGCCCTGTGCCTCAATTGCCCATTTGGGGCATGGGGCTAGGAAAAATCTGTGGGGCTGGGACCTGCTGCTGTCCAGGACAATTCCCAGCCAGCCCTGGGCTGCACAGGGATGTCTGCACATGCAGCCCAGAGATGCCTGGGGACTGCCCAAAATGGGATAGTCTCCAGCCATCTCCAGGCTGCATGTACAGACTTCCCCATGCAGCCCAGGACCAGCTGTGAACTGTCCTGATCAGGGGCAGGTCCCAGCCAGCTCCAGGTTGGGCAGAAAACTCCCTGCGCAGGGAGCAATCTCCCAGCCCCTGCTCCATGAACACAGAGTGGAGGCTGGGAGCTCCCTGCTGCTGGGTCATGGGGCATTGTCCCCACCTGGGCTCAGGTGGCAGAGTCCACCCCGGCACCAGGAAGCTCCTCAGGGCAGGGAACAATCTCCTGCTCCCTGCTGCCCAAAAGCAAATTTGCTGCCAGTCAGCCATCTACAATCTACACATGCCTCACTGCACAGTAATTACTCAGCAGTTAATCTGCTACTTGTATTTGCATGTAACAAATTAACTGCCAAGTAGAGCAAATTACTTCACAGTAAGAGTCTGCATGTGTAGATGGAGATGCTTACTGTGCACTAATTTGCTCTACTGCTCAGTAAAGTGTCTTGTGTAGATGCATCCAGTTTGTCCTATAGCAAGTAGGCTCATGCTTTGGATTCAGAAAAAATAATCAACCTTGCTACTGGCTGGCTTGACACTTGTCTGAAATGGTCATATAGAGTGAATTCTGATGAGTGCCCTGGTGGATGGGGACTGGGTGGTCTCTACCTGGCTTGTGATAGGTTGGTACCTGCTTAAGAAGTAGGAATGTTCTGCCCATTTTGCTTTCTACAATGTAAAAACTGCCAAGAGAACTGATTGTAACAATTGAGAGTAAGAGCAGTTCAAACATGTGGAGAGCTAAAAAGATATCTTCTCCTTGCTTTCTTTGTGTCTTTTTATATATATCCTGACAGGTCTTGAAGCTTGCATGCCAAATGACTCCTGTTTCTACATTTTAATTTTTGTCCTGTCCTGTCCTGTTCTTACAACAGAGACACTTAATACTGAGTTAAAAGCCAATTAATTAAAAACAAATCGTTCAGCTTTCTGGGAGCTGCATCTTGACCTGCTTCCAGCTATTCACATGATTTTTGAACTCTAGAATGAGCCCTGTGGAAAGGAGTTCTTGGCTGGTAAAATGGATGGAGAGTTTGAACCCCAAGAAACTGAGGTGAGGGAAAAAAATCACTGGAATGACTTCTACTTAGTGCCAGCCAACATGCAATAAAGCATTCACCACTGGAAGGAGGCACTCAGTCTTCTTTTCATTCCCCAAGTATATCAAAAATAGTTTTCCTTGGGCATATCTGCAAATGCAAATGCTCCTAGATGGGTTTACTCCAGAGTAACTTACTCTGGAGTAAACCTACCCTTGGCAGGTACCTACACATGCAGGGATTTGGGAAAAGATTTGCTGCTCCTGGCAAAGGTCTGCTTCTGCCCCCTCCAGCCCTGCACTGGCCCCCTGCAGCAGCCAAGGGGAGCTGGAGGCTCCAGCTAGAGCTGCCTGTGGCCGGCAGCAATCTTTAAAATGGAGTCCCCACATGCTGCTCCCTGGCCACCTGCCTTCCTGGCCTGGAACAGCCTTCAGAGCATGGTGCCAGCATGCTGCAGCTCTGTGGCTGGAGCCTCTGCCCATCGCGCTATGGTTGTTCCACCCCCCTAGCCCCAGGAATGATATCCAGTCCCAGGCTCCTGTTTGCCACACTGCTTGCTGTGTTGCCCCACCGGCAACCACCGCCTGGCCCAAGTCACTCTCAGCCCTGGCGGCCCCCCCACTCAGCAAAACCATCTGGCCAGGCTCACCATGCTGTCCCAAGCCCCTTGCCACCATGCTGCTGCCGCCCAGACCCCGTGCTGCCACTCAGACCCCAGAAGGGACACCAATATTGCACATCTGGACACCAACACCAGGGCCGTCCACGTACTTCTGTGCTGCCAGCCCCTCCAGCCCACCCAAGCAGCCAGGACTGGTGGCTGCACATCATCCAGAGCACCTGGGACAATGAGCAGTGGCTGGAGTCATTCCAGATGACCCAGGTCACCTTCCAGAAACTCCTCGGCCACCTCTGCCTGCACCTGGAGTGGCAAGCAACCACCATGCTGCAGCCCCTCCCTGCAGACATACGGCTGGCCATCACCCTGCTCAAGCTGGCCACACATGCCAGCCTCTGCGAGGTCAGCCACCTCTTCGGTGTAGACAAGGCAACCACCAAGAAGGCTATCCTGGAGGTGTGCAGCGCTCTCCATGATGTGCTGGGGCATACTGTACTCTGAGCGCTCGACTCTCTGGAGGTGGTGGCAGGGTTTAATTCCCTGGGCTTCTCCCAGTGCACTGGAGCCCTGGACAAGACCTACATCCCCATCACAGCAGAGTGGCAGACGGTCACAGCCAGGACTGGAGCAGCTCGCAGTGAACCGGTACCAGCTTCTCCAGTCTGACTGGTGAACAGGTACGAGGCCCTGGCGACCCTGCAGGAGATGGAAGGGGAGGAGGAAACCCTTGGGCAAGAAGAAACACCACGTTCTTCACACTCCGAACAGATCAAGAGATCCACGAGGACCCAGAGGAGGAGGTGACGAGTGCTCGTCATAGGCGACTCCATCTTGAGAGGTATGGAAGGGCCCATATGTCGCCAGGACCCCTCAGCACGAGAGGTATGCTGCCTCCCTGGAGCAAAGATTCAGGATGTGACGGAGATAATCCAGGCCAGGATCAAGCCCACCGATTACTACCCCATGGTCCTAGTCCATGTGGGTACTAATGATGCGGCCAGGAGAACCCCCGATCACCTGATGGCGGACTACAGTGCTCTGGGTGGTGTGCTGAAGGAGTTCGGTGCACAGGTGGTTTTCTCTTCCATCCCACCAGTGACTGGATGAGGAAGACGGCAGGAGAACTGCATCAGAGAGACCAACTGGCGGCTTCGGCAGTAGTGTCTCGAGGCAGGCTTCGGCTTCCTGGACAATGACCCGCACATCACAACGAGGGACATGCTCAGCTGGGATGGGCTTCACCTGTCCCCCAAAGGTAAGCGTGTGTTTTCTACTAGGTTGGCGGATCTCCTCCGGCGGGCTTCAAACTAGGCTCGTCGGGGGGAGGGGAGTACAAGGGCAGGGGAAGCTGTGGACCACCAAACCATGTGGCACCCACAAGGACAGCCCAGCCTGAAGAAGGAGAACATTGGGAACCTGAAAGCCATGGGGAGACCAGCACTACAGAACAGGTAAGCAACAAGAAGGTAAGAAACAATGGGCCTCTTGGGACTCGGAGCGGGGGGGCAGCAAAGGCACCAGTCGCAGGGCTCAAGTGCCTATATACTAATGCTAGGAGCATGGGGAACAAGCAGGATGAACTAGCGCTCCTGCTTGCACTAAACACCTATGACTTAGTGGGGCTAACAGAGACCTGGTGGGATTCATCCCATGACTGGGCGGTACATATTGAGGGCTATAGATTGTATAGAAAGGACAGGTCGGGGAAGAAAGGAGGGGGGGGGTTGCACTTTATGTCAGTGAGCAATATACATCAACCCTCATCAAGACAGAATCCAAGGTTGAGGAAGTAGAAGGATTGTGGGTTAGGCTACATGGGGGGCAAGGAGAAAGGGATTTGGTGGTAGGGGTCTGCTACAGACCCCCACACCAAGGGGAAGAAATAGATGCGGGGCTCCTGAGGCAACTCTCGGAGACCATAAAAGCTAAAGAGGCGGTAGTCATGGGGGACCTAAACTACCCAAACATCTGCTGGGAGACACAGACAGCAAGGTCCCATCGCTCACGCAGGTTTCTAACCTGTATACAGGACCTCCACCTGACACAGGAGGTGCATGGTCCCACTAGGGGGAATGCCATACTGGATCTGGTATTGGCAACAGGGGATGACATGATAAGGGACCTCCAGATCGGTAGCCATTTGGGAGACAGTGATCACCTAATAATAGAATTCAACATAAGACGTCGAGTGGGTAAGGTAACTAGTAGGGTGAAAGTGCTAGACTTTAGGAAAGCTGATCTCAATGCACTCAGGCGATTAGTCAAGGAAGCACTGCAGAGTAGGAGTTTTGAAGGGATGGGAGCCCAAGAAGGGTGGCTGTGCCTTAAGGAAACAATCCTTCGGGCACAAAGCAAGACGATCCCCGAGCGAGGCAAAAAAGGGAAAGGGGCCAGGAGGCTTCCCTGGCTGACCAGAGAAATCCAGGGCAGCCTAAGGAACAAAAGGGGAGCACATAAAAAGTGGAAACAAGGTGAGATCACTAAAGATGAATATACCTCCTCTGCTTGTGCTTGTAGGGAGGCAGTTAGACGGGCCAAAGCTACCAAGGAGCTGAGGATGGCAACCCAAGTAAAAGACAACAAGAAATTGTTTTTTAGATATATTGGGAGTAAAAGGAAGGCCCAGGGAGGAATAGGACCACTGCTAAATGGGCAGAAACAATTGGTGATGGACAGGGGGGACAAGGCTGAACTCCTCAACGAGTTCTTTGCCTCAGTGTTCCTAAGCGAGGGGCACGACAAGTCTCTCACTGGGGTTGTAGAGAGGCAGCAGCAAGGTGCCAGACTTCCATACGTAAATCCTGAGGTGGTGCAGAGTCATTTGGATGAACTGGATGCCTTTAAATCGGCAGGCCCGGATGGGCTCCATCCGAGGGTGCTGAAGGCACTGGCCGACATCATTGCAGAGCCACTGGCGGGAATATTCGAAAACTCGTGGCGCACAGGCCAAGTCCCGGAGGACTGGAAAAGGGCCAACGTGGTCCCCATTTTCAAAAAGGGGAGGAAGGAGGACCCAGGCAACTATAGGCCGGTCAGTCTCACCTCCATCCTTGGTAAAGTCTTTGAAAAAATTATCAAGGCTCACATTTGTGAGAGCCCGGCAGGGCAGATTATGCTGAGGGGAAACCAGCACGGGTTTGTGGCGGGCAGATCGTGCCTGACCAATCTAGTCTCTTTCTATGACCAGGTTACGAAACGCCTGGACACAGGAGGAGGGGTGGATGTCGTATACTTAGACTTCAGGAAGGCCTTCGATATGGTATCCCACCCCATACTGGTGAACAAGCTAAGAGGCTGTGACGTGGATGACTGCACAGTCCGGTGGGTGGCGAATTGGCTAGAGGGTCGCACCCAAAGAGTCGTGGTGGATGGGTCGGTCTCGACCTGGAAGGGTGTGGGCAGTGGGGTCCTGCAGGGCTCGGTCCTTGGACCGATACTCTTTAATGTCTTCATCAGTGACTTGGACGAGGGAGTCAAGTGTACTCTGTCCAAGTTTGCAGATGACACAAAAATGTGGGGAGAAGTGGACACGCCAGAGGGCAGGGAACAGCTGCAGGCAGACCTGGATAGGTTGGACAAGTGGGCAGAAAACAACAGAATGCAGTTCAACAAGGAGAAATGCAAAGTGCTGCACCTAGGGAGGAAAAATGTCCAGCACACCTACAGCCTAGGGAATGACCTGCTGGGTGGCACAGAGGTGGAAAGGGATCTTGGAGTCCTAGTGGACTCCAAGATGAACATGAGCCGGCAGTGTGACGAAGCCATCAGAAAAGCCAATGGCACTTTATCGTGCATCAGCAGATGCATGACGAATAGGTCCAAGGAGGTGATACTTCCCCTCTATCGGGCGCTGGTCAGACCGCAGTTGGAGTACTGCGTGAAATTCTGGGCGCCACACTTCAAGAAGGATGCGGATAACCTGGAGAGGGTCCAGAGAAGGGCAACTCGTATGGTCAAGGGCCTGCAGACCAAGCCCTACGAGGAGAGACTAGAGAAACTGGATCTTTTCAGCCTCCGCAAGAGAAGGTTGAGAGGCGACCTTGTGGCTGCCTATAAGTTCATCACGGGGGCACAGAAGGGAATTGGTGAGTATTTATTCACCAAGGCGCCCCCGGGGGTTACAAGAAATAATGGCCACAAGCTAGCAGAGAGCAGATTTAGATTGGACATTAGGAAGAACTTCTTCACAGTTCGAGTGGCCAAGGTCTGGAACGGGCTCCCAAGGGAGGTGGTGCTCTCCCCTACCCTGGGGGTCTTCAAGAGGAGGTTAGATGAGTATCTAGCTGGGGTCATCTAGACCCAGCACTCTTTCCTGCTTATGCAGGGGGTCGGACTCGATGATCTATTCAGGTCCCTTCCGACCCTAACATCTATGAATCTATGAATCTATGAATCACCTGCCAGCCCCACAGCAACCGCCCCTACTACAGCTAACAGGGCCTCACTGTTGTAATTCAGGCTGTCATCAACCACCCTGGTGCCTTCAATAATGTGAGTGCTGGCTGGGCGGGCCGTGCCCACAACACCTGCATCTTCTGCAACTCCACCCTGCCAACCCTGGTGGAGAGTGGACGCTTCACGCCTGGAGTGCCAGACCTCCAGCTGGGCACAGTGGTGGTCCCGCCCCCCCCTTACTAGGGCACCCTGCCTACCCACTCCTGCCCTAGCTCATGAAGCCCTACACCAGCCAGCTGGACCCCTGCCAGGCACACTTCAACAGATGCCTGGGCTGGACCCGTGTGCTGGTGGAGTGCACTTTGGGTGCCTGAAGGGATGCTGGCGCACTCTCACCACCCACCTCGAGGTTGCCAAATCTAATATCCCTCAAGTCATCATTGCAGCCTATGTGCTGCAAAACATCTATGAGGCCTAGGAGGGGCTGTTTCACAAGTCCTGGGGTGGAGGAGGAGCAGTGGACGGAGGATGCCTGGCACCGGGAGCATCAGCTGTGGTAGCAGCAACAGCAGAGCCCCCCCGGCCCTGGGTGAGCTGCTCACCACCCAGCAGGAGCCAGGGCACCAGGTGCAAGCAGCACTGGCCAGCCACCTCCTCTTGTATTCCCTCCTGTAGGCTGCCTGGACAGCCGGCCATGGACCCCAGCCCCACCATGCACCCCGAGCACCATGCTCACTGCAGACAGTTCTCAAAAGAGCACTTTATTCCCCTCCACAAAAAGACTCCCCCTGCTCCCTCCACAACAAAGCCCTTCCCCCCTCCCTCTCTTGCATCAGACCCTGTCCCCCCACAACCACACAGCCCATCCCTGTCCCCCTCTCCAGAGGCGTGCCACAAGGAGCTGTTTGCGCAGACCAAGGGGTGCCTGGCCCACTATGCCCTGCTGCTGTTGATCGCCATGGTGCCCCAGGTGCAAGCCCACACTGCCCTGCAACCTCCTCTACCCCTTGGAGGGCTACTTGTGGCTATGCTACGTGTCTGCCCCCCACAGCCAAGGACGACATCACCGCCAGCATCGGCGCATTGCTCCACATGAGAGGCCCATGCTCACCTAGCTGTGGGGGCACAGGCGGCTCAGTCAAGTTTTGCGCTCCCTCCTGCCTTCCTGTGTGCTGTGGGGGGAGGGGGGCAGGAACCAGGGCTGGGGGGGCCCTCCCCACAGTGCAGGGCTTACCAGGTGGGCATGGCAGCCGTGCCTCATGGCCGGAGTCAGTACCTCCTGGTGGCAAAAATGTGTGGCTCCTGGTGGTATCCTGGGGCTCAGAGGCATGGCATCTAGTTACCCAGGCAGAGGGCCCCTCTGGGGAGAAGCCGGAGTTGCTAAGAGCCAGCGGTGCCATGGCTGTCCTGGCCTCCTGGGTAGGGCTGCACCCCTGGAGCTGGCAGGGCAGGTGCTGGCCCGGGCTCCCTGAGCTGCTGGAAAAGGTCAGGGGCAGGGAGCATGGTGGGATGGGTCCTGACAGCCTGACGGCCCCACCCACAGTGATGCATTGCTGTGGGTGTGAGGCCACAGTGGAGGCTCAGGCAGACCACCCACGCTGGAGTACGTGGCATGGCTCTGGCCAGGGTCCTGGGGCATGAGGATGTCATCCAGCTGCTGTATAAGGGGCACAGACTTGTGGGCAACCTCTGCCTGCAGTTGTGGTCGGTGACAGTGACCCACTGTGCCTACAAAGCCTTGACCTTCATGCGATACTGGTGTGCTGACCAGTCATGCCTGCACTCCCACACGCAGCCTAATAGACCATCAGAGATGTGTGCATTGCAGCACCCATTCCTCACAAACTGGCTGAGGACCTCGGCCTTGTCCCACAGTGCTATGAGGTCTGCGGTCTCCTCCTGGGACCAGCTGCGGCCCCGGAAGGTGGTGTGTAGCATCATGGAGGATGCCAGTGTGGCTCCCTCAACAGCTTGCTGGGCCTCCATGTGATAGTCTGGGTGCTGCCAGGCCTGGGCAGGTGCATGCAGTGCCCAGCAAAGGGGCATGGCACAGGACAGGCAGGCATGTGGTAATGCTGTGCCAGGCACCATAGGCAGGGTCCAGGCAGGCTGCTGTGGCTGGCCTGGAGCCAGCTGGAGCAGGACCTGGTGGCCAAATGTTGGATGTAGGTGGCCCAGGGTGCTGGTGGACCTGGCAGGTGCCTGCAGCACCAAAAACAGTGCAACAGTGCAGGCCTGGCAGGCACACAGCAACATGGTACCAGGGACCAACGACAGGGTGTGAGCAGGCTGCTACAGCTGGCCTGGGGCCTCTGCTGTGGGATACACAGTGGCCAGAGTTTGGGTGTAGATGGCCGAGGGCCCCAGAGTCCATGCAGGCTTTTAAGGGCCAGGGGCTGGGGCAGACAAAGAGCCACCCTGGCGCTGGGGCTGGAGGAGCTCCCAGCCCCGTGGCCCTCGGGCTGGGCTGAGGGCAACCCCCTCGTGGTGGGGCTGACCGGGAGAAAATTTGGTCAGCCCCACCCAGTCAGTGTCTGCATGTGCATTACTGCACAGTAACTACTCGGGAGTTAATTTGCTATTTGTATTTGCAAGTAGGAAATTAACTCATGAGCAGAGCAATTTACTGCACAGTAAATGCCTGCACATGTAGACTGTGATGCATAACGTGCAGTAATTTACTCTACTGCACAGTAAAGCATCTTGTGTAAGCACGCCCCTTTTCTCCTAAAACAATTACATCAACTAAAAATACCAATGAAAAAGGTCACTGTTACGATATCATTCATTGCTCTAGTCTGGCAGCACAATGAGGGGAGGGAGGCTGGTTAAGGACTCGGAGCTAAAGAGTCCAACGTGGTAGCAATCAAGTAAGTCACATTGCCCCGCTGACATGCATATCAGATGCACAACTTCTCACAACCAGAAAAAGAGTCCCCTTTGAATGATGCAGCAGCCGGTATGTGAGTAGCAGAAGCGAAGCCATCTGTCTGAACAAGCCTCCATGATTATCTCCTCTCTATTGGCATGGCTCAAAGGCAGCCTGCCGGGATTTCTGATTGACAGTGGTACTCACACCATCCTCCCACCCAGTGATACTCCCATGGAGAGTATTAGTACATCTTTACGAAAATCCTTTCAAGCTGAAATTATAAAGGTTCATATGTGCGAGAGGGGGCAAACTCCCAGGCCCAGTCATGGTGCCAGCCTGCCCACATGTCTTTGGGCACACCGCCTACCTTACTCACTTGCCACGCCTTGTTAAATAATTAGGATGTTAATTAAGCGGGAGGCTGCCCTTCATGCGCCTTTATGTAAAACGGTGGTATTCACACGACTCCGACCTTCCCTTATCATGTCCCATGCCTCGCAAATAACATCTGTGAGTTGTGCTATGCTCTGGCTTGAGGCCAGGCCCAACTCATCACACAGTTAGGTTTCTCACATCCTGCCCTATTTTGGGTCTCACACATACTGCCCCCCTCTCACTGGGGCCTCTACCACTCTGCCCGCTCTCACCAGGCCTCTTACACTCTTGCCCTTTACCGGGCCTCATTCACCCCACCCTGCTCCTTTGAGTGACCATGTGGGCCATCAGGCTTGTCCCTTCACTCCTTGGCCAGCCCTGCTGCAGCCTTTTGGGCCTGTCCCGCAACCCTAATCTGAACGATGGCTGGGCAATTAGCCAAACACTGGGCTAGCTCTGCCCCTGGCCCCTGACCAGGTAACACAGTCCACTGGTTCTCAAATTACAGTCAATAACTTGCCCCTTCCACTCATGGCTCTCTCTATGTTGCCTCACTTGGCTTCAGGCTCACATGCGGCCTCAGGCACCTGAAGGCTTACCTAGGCCTCGCCACTTGCCCCTGTCTCCCTGGGGCCTCAACAGACACTCAACCCCTCTGTGGGACCTCACCACCTCTGCCCCGTCCCTGGGCCTCCAGGGTCTTCCACCTCTACCAGCTCAAGTACCACTTCCATGGGCGTGCCTGGCCCCACTATTCCTATTGGGCACAGGTGCCTCCGGTTGGGTGCACTTGGCCCCACTACTCTCTGGGGTCTTCCATCCCCACGGGCTCAGGTGTTATTCCCATGGGTGTGCCAGGCCCCACTCCCCTCTGATCTAAATAACCCACCAAAATGGGGAGGTAACTGGAGAGGTAATTGGGGAGGTATTTCTGGGAGACTGTCCCACCACAGAGAGCCCCACCACGCCACCCATCCCCGGCAGGGTGCGGTTTTCCATCTTACCCAGGACCAGGAGCCTCCTGCCCTCCCCATTGTTCCCTGAGCAGCAGGGCAGCTGGGTGGTGTTGCTCCTTCAGCTGCTGGCAGCAAACTGCTGCTCCAGCCCTGAGAGTCAAGATCTTAAAATGGCTGCCTCATCAGGGCTGGCCTGAACCTGTCTGCTGCCCACTCTCCTCATTAAAGTGGCAGACACCAAAGGTGCTCTGCCACCCACCTTCCCCCCTAAAATTATTCCTGGGATAGGCTTTCCCTGCAGCTCACAAAGCAGGCTCCCTTGCAGCATGCAAAAGCCCTTAAGTGGTGTGCACCCCACTGGTGCTCCACCACACACCTTCCCCCTTAAAATGACTATTCCATGGGTGTGTCCTGGCTGCCCTCCTTGCAGGCACCTCTTCTGCCTACTGCAGCCCACACTAAGTGGCAAGCACCCCAATTGTGCTCCGTCACAATGAAAAACAAGGTAGCACAAACATTTGAGATCACATGAGGCATGGGGCCAGGGAGCAACCCAGGTTTGCAGTAAACCTTTCCTCTACCAGCTTGTGGAGATGGGACATATGAATAAACAGTGTACAATGATAGTGACTAGCACCTGAATACTGTATATATAGCCAAAGTATGACACTTGAACCATATCTTCCTTTCCTTTCTGTAAAGGGATTGTGCTGAAGCTTGAGATGGGTACATACATTGTGGAGCTGATCTAGTTAGCACCGGGAGCAAAATCCATAAGAACTAGGTCTGAGTCCAATCCTTCTCCCATTAAAGTTAATAACCAAACTCCCACTAACTTTAACAGGCTCAGACCCTTACAGCTATTTTCTAACCAGTCCTTACCCAGGCAAACTCAATTTGAATCGGGAATTTTCCTAGGTAAAGACATAAAAAAGAACATCAGCACTTAGCTCTTGAGACTATGATGGCATGCTTGGAGACAAGAGTTGCAACAACAGGATATGGATAGTATGGCATATATGAGGCTGGTTCTCGTCTCACACTTCTGTAGCTGCACTGACTTCAGGTTATGCCAGAGTGTGAGAGATCAGAATCAGGTCTTGTATATTTTCTCCAAGAAGCCTGTAGTCAATAAATTTTAGCTGTCGTTTTGTTTAGGGTGCCCAGATGAAAGATAGTTCACATATCTTTGACTGTAAACATTAATAACTTAGATACAAAGTGGGGTTAAGCAAGGCATGTGTCTGTATTTTTTCCTCTCTAAGATGATACTGACCAGTTAATCCTTCCCTGTTGATTAGTATATCTTCCATTGGAACCTGTACCTGCACCCAGGAGGGATTCTTCAGCTAACCATATGCCCCAGGGACATTTCAGCAACTAATCTAGACACTTCAGGTAATCCCTGTTGTGTTGCACTGCTTTTAGGCCATCCTGATTCCCCAGATCTGGGTTTCATTTGTTCAACCAGCATGAATGAGCCTCGTGCCTATGAAATCCCTTTAAAGATTTAGTTGGCTCACAAAGGACCACATTCTGGTGTTGTGTACCTTGGACACCACTGGGAGTAACTGTAAAGATGCCAATGGACTACAGCTAGTGTAATGGAGTGCAGAGCTTGTTCCCAAGCCAGCAGTCCTGGCCATTTCTCCATTCTTCAAGTAATTTTGGATGCCAATGCACAGAGGGGCAGAAAAGAGACCTCAGCAGAGCTCTGAAACTGTAATGTATATCAAGGGCCAAATTTCACTACTCGAATAAGCAGGAGTAACTCAATTGACATGGATTTGTGCTTGTTTATGCCAACAGTAAATGTGCTCTTTATGATCTTTTGGTTTGAATCCAAAATTGACTTTATGACTTGCATGCCTAGATGTCAGCTTCAAGATGCAAGACAGCCACAAAACACATCAGATAACTAACCCATCCTATCAGGCAGCTGGTGAAAGAGAGGTAATAAGAGCTGACATGCCTGCAAGGTATAATCTAGTTTCTTCATGATCAGATCTTTCCACTGTTATCAACATTTATAATGGATAGTAAATATTTAGGTACTTGGAAACAGCAACAGAATAGGATTGAATTTTGTTTATAAGAGCATCTTTCATATGCAAGGCATCCTGAAGTGCTTTACACAGCTATGACTTAAACAGTGACACCACAGTGGGCAGACATAGCAGCAGCTATTATCTGTTCAGCTATAGCTCCTATATTACCTAAAGCACTGGAAGCTTTTCATTATTATTATTAGGGACTAGTTGGCTCAGGGGTACTGGTAATGGGACACAGAGCATTTCAATTCCAGAGTCAGTAGTTTCAAATCTAACTGGTGTCAGGAGTAGCTGAGAGTGGTTAACTGATGGCCCATGTCAAATTAGCTGTTGGTTTCAGTCCAGTTCCCAATGAACAGGTTTCCCTATACAAAAAAAACCCCATGGTAGTTTGTACCTGTGGCTGGCAAACCCAGTTAGCAAACTGAGAAGTGGATGGACACAAAGCCTGGAAAATCCCTTCAGCCCTACAGTGGTACATGGGAAGCCTGCACTGCCACTGCTACTCATGCACCATTTCTGGGGATAATTAAAGGATTTCTTTCACCAGCACAAAATCTCCTCTCCCACCCTCCATTATCTTTCATAAGACCCCCTTATGTTGCAGGAGAAAGTTAGCATAGTCCTTTCATGTGATCCTGAGCTTCACCTGGATAGACATCAAAACTGCTATGTGTATACAGCAACTGGAGGTATGATCACAGCTTGTATAGATACCTCCAAGCCAGCTTTAATCATACTGCAGGTATGGTCACAGCTTGTATAGATATACCCAAGCTAGCTTTAATTTGGCTATAGCAGATACCAAGGGAAGGGTTCCTATTACAGCACAGGCTTCAGTGTAGGGTGCACAAGCCTACTCAGGATGCTGAGTACCTACCTGGGGAGTAGGCCTATGTTGAAATGCATACTGCTCCTGTCTCACTTTTTTTAGCAGCCAAGTCAGCTTGATTAAAGCTAAGTCAGGTATATCTACATGTGCTTCAATCACATCTTTGATGAAGTGTTGACCACCCCTTAAAACAGGAGGGCCAATCTCTGGCATATGTGCCACAAGGACACAAGTAGCCTCTATGTATGACATGTGGCAAATTGGGCAGAGAGCACTGGGCAGGGAGCAAAGCAAAGATATCAGCATGCCATTTGGGAAAAGTGTAGACTTGATCTGTGGCACACCTGCTAGAAAAGTTGGCCCCTACTACCTTAGAGCATGGAAAGATGAAACGTTTACACCATTGTAATTAGCAACACACCAGTGGAAATAAGTACTAGACACTTGACACCAACCCATAAAACAGGTAACCCTGCCCACTCTAATGTAAAATTACCCCATAAAGAATAAGAGGTACAACTCCAACTCAGGCTTCATTTGTCTTCATCCATCCCAGGGTAGCTGTTTGTCAAAACCAATGATTCTTAACCTGGGGTGTCTTGAGAGCCTTCCAAAGGTGCCACAGGGTGCCACCCAATATTAGTACTGTTAGAGCTCATCTACACGTCGTGCTACGTCATCATATGGTGCACTATGGTGACATAGTGATCATGCGGGTCTACATGTGATCGGCAGCTACATCGCTGTAGCAGCACGCTTCCCTGTTGTAGCACACCGCTACGGTGATGTAGCAGCCAGATGGCAAGCTTTAGCAGCTCCACATTTATTTTAGGTCGCTTGAATGCTCCCCCACCTCCTTTTCCCACTGGGGCAAAAATTCTCTTTGCAAATCTCCATATCTGTGCCCAAAACACCCTACACAAAATCATCTGCACGCCAGGCTTGGCTCTTCCCATTCAACCAACTCCTGGAAACCTTACCCTAACTGCCTTTGGCTTCAGTGAGAGCTACACCATCTAAATAAGGACTACAGGATTTACTGTCATTGTCCAGTATTGGGACAATGGCTTTAAAGAGGACTCTGGGATTTGAGCTGAGCTTAATGGACTAATTTTCACAGAGTTCATTCCCAAACCTGTGGCACTTTGGCTTTTCAATGAGCTAATTACCCATTTGTGTGTTCTTGTCACCACTGCTCCAGGTTCAGCTTATCACCTGACTCCCATGGTCTGGCTCAAAGTGGTTTTTCCTAGCTTCCAATCTGTGCAGACTGCAAACCAGCAAAGGCCTATGAAGTGACTGCTGCCTGACCCTGATACTAACATCAAATTATTCCCTCAGGATCACAACAATCCCAGTAGCATGCCAGGCTGCATTTTAGACAAAACTGAATATCTTTTCTAGAACACTATATTGGTCCACATTAAAAACCAACTGCTGCCATGTAGTAGTATCTACAGTTCCACAGTAATTTCTGACTCTAAGCATCATGAAAAAACCTGCGGTAACCATTCGTAAAGACAGATGCCTTTATTTGTTGCTGGGATAGATATATCATTTCCCATACTGTGTTGTGATGAATCCATCCCAAGTCCTCTAGGATGCAGATAACATTCACAGTTAGCCTAGACTGCCACCTGGGACACCACATTGCCATGGACAGTAGATATTTGATTAATGCTGGACTGGTGTATTTGCAAACACGTCTGTTTTTCCCACAGTTTCCTACTTAGGTGTTCCTTTGTACTGCATTCAGCAGCACAGGACTAACTACATTCCCAGGGACAGGTGTGGAAACAGTCATCATAATCCACCTTGGCATCTTTTTTAAAAGCAATTTCTTCCCTCAGCCTCTCTGACAGCACTGGTAAAATATTTAAGTGACCCACCAACAGGTTTTTTTTTAATCTCTCAAAGGAGATGTTTTATCTAATCTTTCCTTTCCTACTATATTTTTTTCATGGAATCTCTTTCCACTTGTATCAAATCACAATTGGCTCAGATGAGACCAAGATGATTTCTCCTTAATTTTTATTTCAGCAAACTTCCTACCATGCCAAGTGCTCCAGTGGAAACCCAGTGGGTTCCTACCACGCAACTTGACACAGGGAGAACAATGGTACTCCTGCCATGCCACACACTCAGAGAGAGAGCCAGCAGATTCCTGTTAATCCACCTGTCTGGGGAGAGAGCCAGCAGGTTCCTAGTGTGCCAGCCACCTATGCTGAAAACCAGAGTTCCTACCATAACATCCACTTGTGCGGAAAGCTAGTAGTTGCTCAGATCTCATTGTTCCCTCCAGAATGAGAGAAACTTTGCTCCATGACTGTGACTCGCAGACCGTATAGTCATACCTATAGCAATACAAAATATTTCCTCTTCTTTTTCAGAAGAAGCGGGGGGGGAGGGGAGGGGATGGACCTACAACTGCATGTCATTTTCTTTTAAAAGTGAATGCCAAAGACACGCATTTTTTGTGAATGATTGTCTTGTTCTACTTTCAGTCAGAATAGTTCTACAGCAAGGTTGGTGCTTTAACACAGTAATTCTCAGTGCATAATGAAAGCTGACATTATATCAAACACAATAAAGACTCTCAGTTGATGAAGATCATTCCTGAGCACACAAACCTATTAAACCAAAGAAAAAATATCAATTCTACACACTCGCCAGCCAAAAGAAAATGTGATTTGTTATCTAAAAGGGGGTTATAAACATAGCTTCAATGCACTTTTCCTGCTGTAATGAAAACTAGGTTTGAAATGGCAAGATGACTGCAAATTAGAGTATTTGATTTTATTTTCTAACTTTTTAGGTAAACCTTCCACAAGGGCAAGTGCAAGGTTAAAGAGACGATCTTTCTGTTCTCAGCCGATAAGTGGGATCTGTAATTAAAGGAGAAGAAAAATGAAGTGGGGGTAGGGAGGCACGTCTGCCCTTCTGAAAGAGGCTTTGAACTCAGAAGTCCTGACTTCCCTTGTGCAACTCTGCAAAATAACAAAATGGTACACAGCACGAATGTACACACACACACCTGCATGTGCACACACACATGCACAGTTTCTCCAATATGAATTTTTGGGCCATTTCTGAACTTAGCTAAAGACATCGCTCCTCTGTGCACATCACAAAGCTCTGGAGCTAATGCCATCTCCCCACCCCTCCCTCAACATCCCTGAGGATCCAGGGGATTAAGGAGCCACCCCATGCTGTATTATTGCAAACCAATGTGAGATCCTGCAGTGTGGAGAGAGCACTGCACAGCATGCCCAAATACCCAGCAAAGAGCTGCACAATCCATGCCACATGTAACAAGAACCTGTGGCACAGACTTCTGTCAGTCGGGCTCCCAGGTTTCTGCATTTGTTTGCTAGGAAAGAGTAGGGAAGTGGTATTCTGCACATTGCTTATGAAGATCTACTAGCAAATTGCCCATCAAGAATGACGGTGGGTGGGTGGAGATGGAGCGCTGCCACCCACTGTCGCATCACTGCCGCCTCCCAGGAGGTGGGGCGGCAAGCTTGCCCTGCCATCCCCTCCGTATCCCTCCACCAGCACCCCGCGCCGCTGCTGCCTCCAAGGAGCAGGGCCGGGGCTGGGGAGGGAATGAGGCCAGCAGCACTGGCCTCGTCCCCCTGACTTCGTCCCCTCCATCCCTGCCATCGTGGCGGTGCTCCACCGTCCCGCTCCATCCGCACCGTCCTCCTCCACCATCACCCTGCGCCACTGCCACCTCCAACCTGGAGAGTTCCAAGACTTCACCTTCTCCCCCACTCCGCATCTGGCCCCGCAACATCCCCTCTTCACCGCTCCAGCTGTCTGTCTGCGTGTCTGTCTGTGCAGAGCACTCTGATTGGTTGTTACAGTAAGCATTGTGATTGGCTGCTGAGACAACCAGAGTACTCCAAGAACGTTATGGACAGACAGTCACACATACAGACAGACAGACTAAGCCCTTTATATATATAGAATTCTTGACATTACATCGATTACTTTTCATGTGTGACTGGTAAGAACAGTGGTTACATTTGTGATCACAACTGCTTGATATTACTTCCATATCATCACATGGACCTCTAAGCCCCAAGCCTGTGTAGGGTCTATCCCACATTCCTCTTCCAGCCTGCAAGCAAGAGGGCTGAAAACTCTAGCAGAAGCCATATAACTTGTGCTCCATTTACATTAAAGGTGTACTCCATGTTGTGTGATAACTGGACAGTGCTGCACAGTTATGAACTCCCTCAGAGCCTCTATTACTATGGACAACTGGGCAGTCCTTACTGGCTTAGAGTTGACCATGGAGGTGCCAGTGAGATGGGAATAATGTAACTCATCTGCACAAACACACTTGTAGGTCTTCTCTGCACAAATGTTAACGAACTCCTATAAAAGGGTTTCAAGCTTCTAATGGTTCATAGATTCATAAATGCTAGGGTTGGAAGGGACATCAACAGATCATCGAGTCCAACCCTGTGCCTGGGCAGGAGAGAGTGCTGGGGTCAGACCCCAGCCAGATGTCTATCCAGCCTTCTCTTAAAGACCCCCAAGGTAGGGGAGAGCACAACTTCCCTTGGAAGCCCATTCCAAATTTTGGCCACCCTTACTGTGAAGAAGTTTTTCCTGATATCTAGCCTAAATCTGCTCTCCGTCAATTTGTGGCCATTGTTCCTTGTTACCCCAAGAGGCAACCTGGTGAACAGAGCATCTCCGATCCCTTACTGCATCCCCCTAATGAATTTCTAGGTGGCCACAAGATCACCTCTCAGCCTTCTCTTGAGGAGGCTGAAGAGGTCCAGGTCCCTCAGCCTCTCATAGGGCTTGTCCTGTAAGCCCCTGACCATACGAGTGGCCCTCCTCTGGACCCTCTCGAGTCTATCAACATCCTTCATGAAGTACGGCGCCCAAAACTGGACACAGTACTCCAACTGCGGTCTGACCAATGCTGCATAGAGGTGAAGTATCACTTCCTTGGTTTTATTTGTCATGCATCTGCTGATGCATGATAAAGTGTGGTTAGTTTTGCTGATGATTTCACCACACTGACGACTCATGTTCATCTTGGAGTCCACTGTGACTCTGAGATCCCTTTCCACTTCTGTGCTGCTGAGAGGGTCACTTCCTAGCCAGTAGGTGTGCTGGATATTTTTACGCCCTAGGTGCAGCACTCTGCACTTGTCCTTGTTGTACTGCATCCTATTGTGTACTGCCCACTTTTCTAACCTGTCCAGACCTGCCTGCAATCGTTCCCTACCCTCCGGAGTGTGCACTTCACCCCAAAATTTAGTATCGTCCGCAAACTTGGACAGAGAACACTTCACACCCACATCCAAGTCACTGATGAAGATATTGAAGAGCACAGGTCCAAGGACTGAACCCTGTGGGACCCCACTACCCACGCCCTTCAAGGTCGATACCAACCCATCTGCCATCACTCTCTGGGTGCAACCGCTAAGCCAATTTGCTACCCACCGGACTGCGTAAACGTCTAAGTCACTACCTCTTAATTTATTCATGAGAATAGGACAAGATATTGTATCGAAGACCTTGCTAAAATCCAAGAAAATGACATCCACCTCTACTCCTGTGTGCTTTGTGACCCTGTCATAAAATGCAACCAGATTGGTCAGGCATGATCTACCCGCTACAAATCAATGCTGGTTTCCCTGCTGCATTATTTTTCCTGCTGGACTCCCACGAATATGATCCTTCATAATCTTTTCAAAGACCTTTCCAAGGATGGAGGTGAGACTGATTGGCCTATAATTACTTGGATCCTCCTTCCTCCCCTTCTTGAAAATAGGGACCACATTGGCCCTTTTTCAGTCCTCCGAGACCAGACCTGAGCTCCACGAGCGCTCAAACAGCTGTGCCAGTGGTTCTGCTATGACACCGGCCAATTCCTTCAGTATCCTCGGATGAAGCTCATCTGGGCCTGCTGACTTGAACACATCCAGTCCATTCAAGTGACTGCACCAAGTCAGCATTGACAGTTGGTGGGCTGGTGTCCCTCTGATGCCCATCTAAGAGCCCATTAGGAGGCTTATCTTGAGCCCTGTTCAGGAACACAGAGGCAAAAAACTCAGCCTTGTCATGTCCCCCCCCCATCTGTCACTAATTGCTCCTTCTTGTTCAGTAGGGGTCCAATGCTGCCCTGCACCTTCCTTTTACTAAAAAAATACTTTTTGCTGTCGTTAATTTGTGTTGCTAGCCTCAGCTCTGTAGTTGCTTTGGTCTTTCTAACTGCCTTCCTGCAAGTGCAGGCCAAGTACTCTTTCTTGATAGCTTCCCCCTGCTTCTACCGCCTATATATCTTCTTCTTTTCCTTTAGGCTCCCCTGGATTTCCCTGTTTAGCCAAGGAAGTTTTTTGGCTCTTTTCCCCCTTTTCCCTTGTACTGGGATAGTCTCCCTTTGCACCCAAAGAATTGCTTCCTTTAGAAATGACCACCCTTCCTGGACTCCCATCTCTCCAATACTCTTTTCTTGCAGGGCATCATTGACTTGACTCCTAAGCACGCTGAAGTTAGCCTTCCCAAGTAAGCACTTCCACCCTACTAGTTATCTTATCCACCCTACACCGGATGGTGAATTCAATTGATTGGTGGTCACTGTCCCAAGGTGACCATGAATCTGCAACTCCCCTATCAGGTCCTTCCCCATATCTAACACCAAGTCCAGTAACACATTCCCCCTAGTGGGACCGTTTACCTCCTGCGTTAGGTGAAGGTCCTACACACAGGTTAACAACCTACATGAATAGCTGGATTTGGCTGACTGCTCCTCCCAGTAGATGTCAGGGTAGTTTAGGTCCCCCATGACAAACACGTCCCTAGACCGTACGGGCTCCGAGAGCTGCCTCAGGAAGTCCAAGTCTAGCTTTTCCTCTTGGTGTGGTGGTCTGTAGCAGACCCCCAATACCAAGTCCCTTTCCCCTTGACCTCCATGTATCCTAACTCACAATGCCTCAACTTTCTCCTCCTCTGGTCCCATTTTGATTAAGGTAGATGTACAATGCTCCTTTACATAGAGAGTATGCTGGTGGAACAGAAACTACAGCACCAAAGGCAGGCCTGCACTTACAAGTATAAAGCCTGGAAAGGTGATGGATGTAAAAGTGTTAAAAGAATCCAGTGGAAATAGGTTCCTTAATCTCATGGAAATCAACCAGCACTGGCTCAAAGGCAGCACTTCTTTGTATCACATGAAGCTGTGAACTGGGCCAGATCCTTCTCTTTGTGCTCTGTTGCCCTGGATAACTGTTGTATCACTTGGTGGAAATTTACTGTACAGTTACTGCTGTTAAGACCAACAATGGGCATTTTTACATGTGCTTTGGGAGGCGCACACGTTGGGGGGGGTGCTTTAATTAGCAAGCGCTTTTAATTAAAAGTGCCTGAGCGTCACATGTATCAGCATCTCCTGCGCTGAAAAATGGTGGCAGGGCGCTTTGGACTAAAGCTCATCAAACAAGCTTTAGTTCAAAGTGCCCTGCTGCCATTTTTCTGTAGAGGGACACTGATACACTTGACAGCAGAGTTTGCTGGAGCGTGTTTATTTCTATGCTCCAGCAGACTTGATTAACCAAGTCTCCTCCAACATGCTGGATTTCTAGCACATCAGAACCAGGCCCCTGCATGTATAGAAGCCCAATAATTCTGCCACCCTGTACTTTTTACCAGCTTATAGGGGGCAGGAGTGCTCATTTGGGGAAGGAAGATGTCCAATAGCAGCTAGGCTCAGAGCATTTGCAACATTTCTATTTTCTGTTTATTGCCTTTCATTTTCATAGACTATCACTTTTCTCTTTTGTCATAACCAAGAGTGATGAAAAGAACTTCTGTAGACCACAAATTACTTTGAATGATCAACTATTGTAATTGGTTATAAATGCTTAATTATTGCTTTGCCTTCAGAAAAAAACCCTGGGATTTCTGGTTAAAAGCTGATTTTTGTGAGCATTTCTACCAGCAGCTTTTGAGGGTGTAAAAGTTTGTAGAAGGCGAACTAGAAAAGAAAAGATGAGGTAGGACTTCCATTTCCAATGAATATTCACAGAAAATAAAAAGGCACGTCACTGGACTGGGATGTAGGGAATCTGGATTCAAGTCCCAGGTCTGCCACAGACTGCCTGGATGACCTTGAGTCTTATGTCAAGGTTTTGCAAAGATATAAGCAGATGTTGCAGACAATAGCTCCACTGAAGTTAACAGAACTGCTCAAATGCAAAACCTTGTACCACTGAAGTGGATGGAATTATTAATTGTATACAAAGCCAAGCACATGCAAAACTAGGGATTTAGGTGCCTATGGGCATAGGTGGAGGGAGATAGAAAATTTGCGGGGGGCTGAGCATGCGCACCCCTCCAGCAGGTAAGTCTGTGGGGGGTGGGGAAAGGGCTGGGGGAAGGGAAGGGGCAGAGGGAGTGGAGCTGGGGCAGGCCCTGCACAGCTGGGGCGGGGCAGGTTTGGGATGGAGCCATGACTCGTCCAGGGGGTGCAGGGAGGGGGTGGTAGTTTTTGCCGCTGCACGCACCCTGGGAGGGCATGGGGGAAAGTGTGCTCCTGGATCTGCGCAGGGCAAGGCAGACTGGGGCCAGGGCTGCACCGGGCTCTTCCCAGTAGAGGCCAGGCTGCACTGTGCTCGGGGCAAGCAGCGGCGCTGGGGAGAGGGATTGGGGAGGGGTACAGCAAATTTTGAGGTGACTGCAACCCTCTCCCCAGTGCTGCCACCACCTGCTCGAAGTGCAGCCTGGCCCAGCACCTCCTCGCTGGAAAAAGCCTGGCTCAGCCCTGGTCCCAGTCCACAGTGGCAGCCTGCCCTACCCTCCACAGATCTGGGAGCACATGCCCTCCATGCCCTCCTGGAGTGCACGCAGCAGGAGCTGCATCCCCCCGACAAGCCACTTGCGGCTCAGTCCTGTACCCAGCCCCACCCTGGCAGTGTAGCACCTGCCCCTCCCCTAGCCCCAGCCCCTCTTCCTCTGTCACCGCTGTGCGCATGCCCCGCCCTACCCCTGCTGCAGCTGCCAGAAGCTCGCGGCCAGGCTGCCTTGTGGCCCTACTGCTGCCCCGCGTTTGTGGAGGCTGAGACCTGTTAGCGCTCCTCTTCCGCTGCCTATGCCTATGGGTGTAGTAAGGATCACAATCCTTCCTTTCTCCCAGCCTTGGTTTTGCCTATTTAGGTTTTTGGCTCTTTGGGGCAGGGCATGTCTCACAGCAGATGCTTCTATAGTACTCAGTCCAGAGGAAGCCCAGACTGTGCTGAGGGCTTTAGGTGCTTGTGTAATCTTAATTATACAAAGCTTTCTGCTCTTTCCTCAGCCCCAGCACTGACACAGAATCATTTCATGGTACATCTCTAAAGCCAGTGCTGGACATACGAGTGCAGGGAACAGGTTTTACTGACTTTGAAGCCACTTTTGTCGTATACTTTTCCATTCACCTCTTTTTTCGTCATACCCAAGTGAGAGCCTGAAAATGAAATCTCTCTTATTTATTCTGTCCTTCCCCATTTGGCAAACAGTGATCCCGTTTCCCCTGAGTTTCTTTTCTAATGGAGCTTGAAATTATCTGGGCTTTGTTGTTCGCTTCCTTGTTTGCAAGCCAGTGTTATTGATGGAGTTAGCACCACAGGGTTTGATAGTTAACTCATGCTCCCCCTGCTGGCTCTGCAATAGCACAGCACTGAACATTGGTTTCTGTGGTCCACTAGGTTTGTGCAGCACAAGCTGATTTGTGAGTAGTTGCAAACCATGCCAGAAATGTCCCTAATCCTTTTGTTTAGTTGTGCTAAGTCACAGGGCATTGCTTCTGTTTCCTGATGGGAGGTTGAATGGAGCTGCTCACCACACCACAAGTTGTTTGATTACTTTTTGTGCCACCTGTGTACGTGGGCATGCCAGTGGGGGGGAAGAGAGGACAGCAGTGAAATGAGTCTCTTCCCTGGATAAAGCAGACCTGCTTACATCAGGGCAAGGTATTTAAAAAAAAATCTACAAGCTTTGCAACAGAGAAAAGAGCCTGCTATTTTTGCCGGGCTCCTATTTCTGTAGCACTAGCTATAAGCAAAGGGCCCGGGGGGAGTTTTCAGTCTCCCTGTCTCAAGGAGTTTTCAAGCTAATTAGACAGATACAAAGGCCAGGAAAAGTGATTGGATGAAAGGAAGGGGTCTGAGTTGCAGGAGGAGGGGGCAAGTCTATGGTTACTGTTTATTGTGCTTATGCCTCAGATAGGGTAGGCCTAGGCTGCTAAGCTTTTGAAAGATGTGCGAGTTAAGGGAACCAAAGGACAAGACAGAGTGGGGCCAGGAGGGGATCATATGGAATAAAGTCTGGGGCAGGAGACACAAAGGGTTGTGCAATGAGATGAGAGTACCGCTGGGGGCTGGTAAATAGGTTCATATTTGAAGCAAGGCATGGTTGGATTAGTAGGCAAGATAGGAGACACCTGGGGTATCTGGGTGGGGACAAAGACAAGAGCCCAGAAGGGCAGAGAAGAGCCTAGGAGGAAGACAGCTCTGGAAGGTGTGTGTCTGGGAGCTTAGTCTGAGCAAATAAAAAGAAGGAGTGCTGACAGCAAAATTCAGACCCAGGTTTGGATTCAGATTCTGTATGGGTGGGATGCTCACAACCCACACCACATAACCAAACTAAGGCAGTGTTGCCTAGTAGACAGAGCTCTGAACTGGGACTCAGGAGACTGGGGCACCTATACACAAGCTAGACATCTGCTCTGCCACGTGCTAATTAGCATGGGTCAGCGCAGACTGGATTAATCACATCTGTTCAGTGTCCCTGCACTTCAAAATGGTGGTATGGGAGCTTGAACTAAAACTAGTCAAATGAGCTCTAGTTCAGGTGTCCCTGCCACCATTTTGAAATGTGGCATACTGAATACACATGATGCTGCAGGTGCTTTAATTAGAGCGGCTCTGATAGCCACTGTAATTAAAGCATCCCCTCTCCACTCTGGCATATGTGGAATCTATATTCTGGGCTTTATTCCTGGCCTGTGACTGACCCTGTTTTTATTTATCCTCTGCCTGTTTCCACCTGTAAGAGCAGGACAGTGATACAGGCCTCCATTGTAAGGAAGGAAGAAAAGACCTATTGCCACTGTTGTTATTAATCGGGTCCCCTGCCACCTGTCACTGGCAGCCCCACAACCTACACTTCAATAGGAAACGCAGAGAGCTGCCTCCACCTTCTCTAGCGATCCATCCTCCGTGCTCACTCAGACCTAAGCTGGTTCACTCCTTTTCTCCAACCCCTTTCCTACCTAGGGGCTGTGGCAAGTGGACTAGCCCCCTCTTGGATCGAAAGAAGGGGATGGGACCCTAAACATCACTCAATTCTGGTTGGCCAGGTGATGCAGTATGTGGCTCTCAGGGGGTGCCGCCCTCTAATGAATCCTAATGCATGCAGCCCTGTTAATGAAGACAAACCTGGCACATCACAAAATTGGGGGTGGGACATGGAAGTAATTACCTGCTATAAAAATAAAGCCCCATCGTTAGCTGGCATCAACTCTGTCTCCTGCTGTCATGTGGAAGCAGCATTGTTTGTTAATCAGCCTGCCAGATGCGACAAGGGGCTGGGGGCAGGCTACAGGCACCTGCTGTACAGTGAGGTGCTGTGGTCCTTTATGCCTTTGCTGAGATAATCTCTGAGCAGCCCCCTCCCTCAGCCTCTCCCCTTTCTTCTTCCCTATCTTCCCCAACCCAGCCAACTCCAACACACCCTGATAAGGCAGCAGGGTGGTTAAATCACCAGAGAAAAGGATTTTAGTTAGGCAGAAGCTTGTTGCCAGGACGGGGTTGAGGGGGGAAGAGGGGAAAATGCAGCTCTCGGCTACATGGGGAGCGAGGCTGGGGCGTTTGGGGGGGGGGGGGGGGCTGAAATGGGAAGGAGAACAGAGAGGAACTAAACAAATTAGAAACTGCATTGCCCTTGTGTTTGAAAGAAAGGAAAGGGGAAGATAAAAGGAAAGAAAGCAGGAGAGAGATGAAGAGAAAGATGAGAAGGAGTGTGGTGATGACGGGGGAGCAGTTAATTCAAGGGAGACACAAGAGGGAGCAGAGCGCTAATCTTTTGCAGCACAGCAAAACTACAAATCCCACTGAACTGGGGAGCTCAGCACCTCCCTGTACCTAACCCTTAGGGAAGAACTGCATCCTAACTGAGTACACACAGGCAGCAAAGTGAGGAGAAGAAAGCACACATGGAGGTGTCCTCCTCTGCCTGAACACCTCCTCTAATGGTGCTCATATGATAACCTGCTCCATGGCACACCTTCTAAAAGCAGTGCAATTCTGCTCCGGTCCTCCTGCTGCCGTGCACAGATTCTACAGGACACAGCCCCGCAGACCACCATGATGGCAGCAATGCTCAAGTTGGGTGTGCAGGCTGGCAGGCTTTAGCCTGCATTTTTGGCAGCTTTTGAGCAAATGCAAAGTGCCAAAGACCCCTTAATTTTCACAACACCCAAGGCAGGAGTGCAGATCTCAGGGCACACAAGAGTGGTTTTCCTCCTGTCGCAACACCAACATTATTACCATGGGTCACAGGTAGCAGAGTCCCTACTCATCCATTTATTGAACAGCAGTCTTGGTATGTGTGGTCAAGAGATACAAGGGGACTTTTGATAACATTACTTTCCTGACCCATTTGGTTAAAAATTTTCCACTAGCTTAAACTCCCCCTGCAATTTCACCTGGATATATTCTTCTTCACTTCCCACTTTGATTCTTGTGCAGTATCATGTGCTGTGAAACAGCTGCTGCATTCCATCCCAGAAGTGGCTGCAAGTCAGTCTACATGTCTACATGGAGCCTACAACCTGTAGAAAGTTTGAAGTCCACAAGGCACCCTTCTATGCATGGAGCTTATATGGAAACATTAGATACACTAAGCAAAGGACTGTGGAGTTTCATGACACACACGTGACCAAATATTGCTTTTGGTCATACCCGTCCTCAATCTCGAATAATTTTCTTCCTTTGGGCATAGCAGCTCTAGCTTTTTAATGGCTAAAACAGAGAAGAGAAATTGCCAGCTTTCTTAAGCATGTACATTGGTTTAAATTCCATTCACTTAGAATTGGTTGAAAAACAGAACAAAATATTACAACATTTCTCAAAGCTGTTTCCATTCTGCATGGTTTGGAAACGGGAAAAGCCACTTCTTGAAATTTTTACCATTTTTTCTCCCCAAAATTAATTTTTTTTTAACTGTTGAATGCAATAAAATAAAAAACATATAAAGTTTTCCCCTCCACTTTTCCATCAATAGAAGGGACTCAAAGGCTTATTGTTTCTTTTACAGCTGAAACTTTTCAACATGGAGAGAGAGAAAAAAAATAAGGAAAAGTTGAGGGTGGAAAAAGGAAAATGTAGGTAGTAAGAATCCTCAGCATTATTAATTTCAATGCCCTGAGTTTCACCTCCAACATATGTAAATTCCTAGGTGTATATTACACCATAAAATCATCCTAGTGCAATTCAGCAAAAACATTATATCAGGTATGCCAAGAAAATTGCACTGGTTTGTAAAACACTGGCACATATGCATGTTACAGTGAAGCCTTTACAGTAAATTGCCTCATTGGAGTAGCAGGTACAAAACAGCAAAGCAAACACAATGGTGAACTGTGCTACTCAAAGCACTGGGGACATCTGAAGGGATGAGGCCAGGCAACCTTGCCCAACTTTGGGAACAGGACAGCTGAGAGAGAGACTGAGAGACTTATTTCCCTACTGAAATGGACTGGGAGATGAGAGATTGTACAGCAGGAGGTGAAGGGAGAAAGGAGCTTTTTCACTGTAGCAATGAAAAATGCAGTGGAGAAGAAGAACTGGGAGAAAAACAACAGTAATAAACATTTTATGAAGCAGAAAATGGCTTATAAAGAAGTCAACTTTTAAAGGCAATTTATATAATCCTGCCAAGTGCACATAAATGCAGGAATGGCTCTCTCTTCAGCCACTAAGTGTTTCCTTAAAGGGACAAATAGGCTGGGCAGTGTGTTCTGGACTCCCAAGCAAACCTACACAGAATAATAACCACAGTAATGACCTGAAATCCATTTCTGACTGGGACAGCTGGTTTGCAACAAAATCCTGCTGCTACCTCATTTTCTTGCTGGGCTGCCTGTATCACACAATGGTTAGAACAATCCAAGTCCCAAAGCATGTCAATGGCCCAACTGCAGCCCTTGTTAGGTGTCCTGACTGTTCTCACCTGGCATCTCATCCAAAATCACTGGCATCAGTGGAAAGGCTGCCTTTGGTTCTGGTTGTTGGCTCCAAATAATTTGCTCTGGGGACCTCCTCTGTGATATTTCTGAGCTTGAGAGCCAGCATCCAAACATAACCAGTTTAAACTGAACTTGTGGAACCACAAAGCAGATGCAAGTCACTGGGGAGCATGGCAGCAATCCTGGGCATGTCAACCAGGTCATGCAGACATGCCTGCAAACATCTGCAGCCAGTGCTAAACACACCCTTGCCTGCTGCTCTTCTGAGGTCAGCACACTAGGGCTGCAAACCCAGTAGTCCAGGATTCACCAGATACAAAGCCCAGGCTCTGATTCCAGTTTCTGATGCTTGAGAGGAAAGTGAAAGGAACCTGAATGCATCTAATAACCGTCCAGCCCTGCACATACAGAGCATAAGTAAATCCTTCTCTGCCCCTGCAGGAATCGGTTCATGGTCTGAAGCAAAAGGTTTGACCACTTCAGAACCTTAGTTTGCTCAGCCACAAATATTACTAGACAACAAATGGCAGAATCCTTTATTAATCCAGCTTAATTTTTATAGAATGTAAAATAAAAGTAAGAAAGCCAGAGAAGTAAATACTCATCCAACACTTCCCAGGTAGCTGTTTTATCTTTTGAGCAGCATCTCCTTCTACATTTCAGCATCACAGGAACAGACAACGGTTGGGCTCAGAGGACTAGGGATAAAAAGATGGGGTTTCTTGGCCAGGTCAAATCCAGCCCACATCACATGTGACTAAGAAGTGCTGCCATCTGAAGGCTTTGCAAAAGTCTGTGGGCTATTAGTTGGTGGCCTTGATCCAAAATCCACTGGACTAAGACCTGAAAATATATCTGAACTGACTGAAAAGCCACTACAACAAGAATGTAGACCAAGGCAAAGGAAGTGAAACTGGGGATGAGAGGTAAAGGGAAGACAGTGCTGTCTTATGGCACTTTAGGTTTTAGGCTAAGGTACCAGGAATTGCACCCTGATAGAAAACCCCAATGGGCTGTGCATCAGCACAATGCAATTAATTTCTGAAGCCTGCACCACTGGCGATTAAGTTTCCAGAGAGCTTTCCACTCCCCACATGCTCAGGGTTCCACGGACCCTTTCTTTAACCTCAGCCTGATGACGGTGCCTTGCGGGAATACCAAGCAGACATTCCATTCTCCTCTCCCCCTCGTGGTATACTGTCATGACAGCTGCATCCAGTGAGACCTGTCCTTCCTCTGTTCTCTTTCCTTGCTATGCTCCCAGAGCACTGAGACACCAACTACTCTGGCTAATGGTACTGGAGAGTTCAGGGCCACAAAGAATAAGGCACATCTAATGTTGCAATACCAGCACCTTCAAGGTTGATTTTAACATACCCTAAAGACTGAGCAACTCATAGCTACAAACAGATTCTTGGAGCTGGGCTAACATGGTTGGACAAAATAAGAGCCAGTTTTTCCCAGAGACCAAACACAGGAGACCTGCTGGCAGAATGGTAAACACACACTTAGATATTGCTTGAAATGTAACCCCCTCGGAACAGGGACTGCTTTTTGTTCTATGTTTGTACAGCCATTTGCACAGCAGGATCCTGACCCAGAACCGAGACTCTCAGGAGCCACCATAATACAATAATGCATAACCAGCAGTGATTATGTGAGGCAGAGACATTGGGGGGGGGGGGGGTTATAGCACACGACAATGCCTTCATCTCCCCACTCTCCACTCCCAGACGGGTTTTGGAGTTTGACCTGGACTGCAGACTTTCTGACTCACTTTGACTGACTTCCTATATAATCCAAAGAGGCCAGGTGTTGTGAGTAAGGCAATCCTCGACCTAGGACATTTCAAGTTACAATGAATGGCAGTTATGATATTTTAAAATTGATACCCTGTTTTGACATTCCCAGGGGGATTTTCACTTTATCACACTCGTTACAGCTGTGTCCAACTGGTAAGTCTGTTGTGGTGGAAGGGGAGGGGGGAGGGAAGGGGAGTGGGGGGACAGATCAATGCCCCCATGGTGAGGGAAGGAGTGAGGCTGGGGTGGGACAGGGGCAAGTGCTGCCCAGCCGGGGTGGAGCAGGTGTGGGATGGAGCCACGGCTCATCCGGGGAGCGCAGATGGGGGGGTGGCTCCCGCTGCTGCGCACCACTGGTCTGGGAGCTGCTCATCTGGAGTCCAGCATCTCCTGCTACTGCTCCTGCTGCTCGTGCAGAAGGGCATGCAGGGGACGTGTGCCCCTGGATCTGTGCGAGGTGGGGCAAGGAGGGGCAGGCGGGTCAGGGTTGCACTGGGCTGTGCTCTGGGCAGGCCATGGCAGCAGCACTGGGAGGGAGGGCTATGCCCTCCCACCAGTCGCCCAGCCAAGGCAGGGTGGGCATGGGACAGAGCTGCTGTGCTGCCTCCAGATGAGTAGTATGCAGTTGTGGGACCTGCCCCCCTTCCCCCCCTACGCCCCCTGGACAAGCTGCAGCTCCATCCTGCACCCACTTCACCCTGGCTGGGCAAGTGGCAAGAGGGCATGGTGGGTGGGCTGTGTGACCCCGGATTGGGATGGGGCAAGTGCAGTTGACAGAGTGGAGGCTATGGGGGGGGGGCTGCAGCCACCCAAAAAATTGCCATAGCCCCCCCATAGCACCTGACCCAAGTGTAGTCTGATGCAGACCTGCCCCCACTTCACCCTATGCAGATCTGGGGGCACACACCCCCCACGCCCTCCCAGACAAGTGCTGCGAGCAGTGGTGGGAACCGCCGGACAAGCTGCCGGGTGGCACGGAAGTGGAAAGGGATCTTGGAGTCCTAGTGGACTCCAAGATGAACATGAGCCGGCAGTGTGACGAAGCCATCAAAAAAGCCAATGGCACTTTATCGTGCATCAGCAGATGCATGACGAATAGGTCCAAGGAGGTGATACTTCCCCTCTATCGGGCGCTGGTCAGACCGCAGTTGGAGTACTGCGTGCAATTCTGGGCACCACACTTCAAGAAGGATGCGGATAACATGGAGAGGGTCCAGAGAAGGGCCACTCGTATGGTTAAGGGCCTACAGACCAAGCCCTACGAGGAGAGACTAGAGAAACTGGACCTTTTCAGCCTCCGCAAGAGAAGGTTGAGAGGTGACCTTGTGGCTGCCTATAAGTTCATCACGGGGGCACAGAAGGGAATTGGTGAGTATTTATTCACCAAGGCGCCCCCGGGGGTTACAAGAAATAATGGCCACAAGCTAGCAGAGAGCAGATTTAGACTGGACATTAGGAAGAGCTTCTTCACAGTTAGTGGCCAAGGTCTGGAACGGGCTCCCAAGGGAGGTGGTGCTCTCCCCTACCCTGGGGGTCTTCAAGAGGAGGTTAGATGAGTATCTAGCTGGGGTCATCTAGACCCAGCACTCTTTCCTGCTTATGCAGGGGGTCGGACTCGATGATCTATTCAGGTCCCTTCCGACCCTAACATCTATGAATCTATGAATCTATGAAGCTGCCAGATGAGCAGCTCCTGGACCAGCAGCGCTCAGTGGCAGGAGCTGCCCCCCCCACCTCCTTGAACCCTTCAGATGAGCCACGGCTTCATCCCATGCTGGCTGGGCAGTGCTGGCCCCAGCCCCTGTCCCAGCCCCAGCCTTACTTCCTCCCACACCACAGGGGCATTGATCTGCCCCTTCCCTCCCCCTTCCCTTCCACGACAAGAGACTTACCGCCTTGTAAAGGAACCAATTCCCCATTTATTACATTATTTCTATGGGAAAACTGCTTTCGAGTTACAACACTTTGACTTAAGATGTGGTTTTCAGAAGCCAATTATATCGTAAGTCTGAGGACTGCCTGTATATTATCTTTAGTACACATGCACCATACATTGCATGTAGTACAACTGGTAATAATCACAGCAGACCAGTAAAGCAAATGCTACCTTATGAAACAGGCATATTGCATCCTGCTCGCTTCACTTTTGCACCCCCACTGGGAAATATTAATGAGTCCAGTAAACTGCACCCTGATAGTGGGATATCATGGTCAGGGCCTGTAACACTGATGTCAGAGCATGCTCAGCATTTATCAGGATGAGTCCCTTAGTTTTCTGGGCTGCTAGGTGGTTTAATTCCCTAAATTGGAATGGTGGATTTTTAATTGTGATGACTAAACCCCATCATTTCAATTTAGGGGCTTCCATCACTGTTACAGTGAGGAGGTCGATCCTTTTTTTTTTTTGGTGAAGCCTGCCTGCCTCTCCCACACCGGGGAGGTGGGGGGTGGGGGGCGGGGGGTGTGCGAGCTGCCAGTGGGCTGAGCAGCCCTTGAGCTAGAGGGCCCTGGTCTTTTTCTCTGCAGTGGCAGCACTCCCCAGGGCTGCCCGAGCAGGCTGTTAGTGGGCCAGATGCTGCCCCAGCTCAGAGGCAGCACCTGCCAGATCCAACTGTTCCCCAAGCCCAGGGAGCAACTCCCCATGCACTGTCCCTGCCACCTTCCTACCACCTGGGACCACCCAGGAATGGGCTGCCTTTCCCCTGGGGCAGCGCAGGAAGGCAGCAGGAGGGCAGCTGGGTGTACTGGCAGCTGTAGAAGGCAGTAGGGATAGTGCATGGTGCACTGGAAGCCCAGGTGGGCTCAGGGAAGCACTGGATTGGGTACCTCTGAGCGGGGCAGCCCCAAAGGGCACTGCCACCGCAGAGAAAAAGACCAGGGCTCCCCACAGCTCAGGGGCCATTCAGCCTGCTGGCAGCTTGCCCCTGGCTTTGGGAGAGGCGGCAAGCTCTGTGAAAAGGAAAGAAATGGATAGGGCCCCTCACCACTTCTGTCTTCAGCCTGCTAGCAGCTTGCCCCCGCCCTCCCCCCCGGCTGTGGGAGAGGTGCACAGTCTCCACAAAAACAAACAAACAAACAAACAAAAAAAACAAGAGGATTGGGCCCCTTGCCGCTTCTGCCTTCAGCCCGCCTCTCCCACAGCCAGGGGGCAAGCTGTAAGACTGAAGGCTACATTCTACTACAAGTTGCTACATTGCAAACTAAACTACATGGGGATGTGGTTTAGTTTGCAACAAACTCGTTTAAATTTAAAAAAAACCCTGTATGTGTAAAGTGTGACGCAGTTAAAACTGCAAAAATGGGCAATTTTCATCACGTGTTCAAGTGCCCCTATGCTCCAGTGCCCTGTCCAGTCACGTGTGCCAACGCAAGGCAATTGTTTTCTCACGGGCTCTGTCACAGTTGATTGTGTGTAGCAGAGACATTCTTACTCCTCTTTCCTCCTTGGTGTCTCCTGAAAACATTATGCAGACATTTCCACTTGCTCTCTCTCTCCTCTCCCTGTGTGCTGCCACAGCATCTGAGCCTGAGGGGAGCACCCCCTGCTACCAGCACTGAGCTTTGTACTTTCCTCCACCCCATCCCTGCTGTTCTCCACAGCACCATGACCCCAGCTTCTCTGAGCCATCTGGAAGTTCCTTGTCCTGCAATAATGTGCTCACATCTCTATCCTGCTCTCCTGGCTCTAATTAGGAATTATTTTTTGATGATGCGGACTCTTAACTGCCTAAATCTACCTGTCTTCAGCTCTTTCTGTGGGAAAACATGGTCCAGCTGAAAACCAAACCCTGATCAGGGAAAGGTCACTGAATGTAGATGTGTTTCATAATTTATTAATCTGCTAATGCATGCATGTGTGCACATACACATGGAAGGCAGCTCCTTCCCCACTGCTAATGGCAATATGTGCAGCTGCTAGAGAGAATCAAAGTGGAGCTGCTGAAATGGTATGGGCAGCTTTGAGATGAATGTGAAAGAAGCCCAGGGAATGCCCCCACTTCTAATCCCTGCCTCTGCTTTTGGGGGACTCTTGCCCTGTTTCTAATCTGGGCTGAGGGAGCCATGATCTAGACTAAGCTACCCAGAGGGAAAAGCTTACTGCAACAGTTTCTTCCAGTTGGTTGCCTGGGTTAGGGTTAGGGATTCTGTGATCTGCCAAGGATCTCCCTGATCTACAGATGGGCCCTTTTAAAAGTGAGATAGATGTATCTGTGGCACTATTTGCAGAGATGCTTCTGCAAGGATCAGAGTCAGCTACTAAACCTGTGCTCCAAAGGGATTCCTTCACAGATGTCCCCATCTCCAGCCTAAGATGCCTGGGAACTGACCTGCCTTGCAAGGTACCAATGGGACTCCTTCTCTTTAGGCCCATCTGGGCCATTACACAGAGAATTTTGAATCTGAGTCTTAATGGTGCTATTTATACAGGACTCTCCCTTTCTGTCTCGTAACAAAAGCCAGTGTGACATAGGTCTGCAGCCCCAATGCTATTCAAGGCACTATCTTCTGAAATAATCTGGCCTGTGTTATGTAGGAGGTCAGAGCAGATGATTGTAAACTTCCCTTCTGGCTTTAAAACATATGAGTCTATGAGCACTGCTGGCAAAGCTGGCACTGGGGGATAGGTTAAAACTCACAAACTTGGGAAAAGGAATTGGTTACATTTATCTAGAGTGTGAGCACTGATAATGTTCTGCACAGGCAGGAAGCATTATGATGGTCTATGTAAAATGGGAGTAAGGGGGTTATAAACCAGCCCTGCCAAGAGTTACATCTTCCCCACCACAGTGCGCCAGCAGCCCGGACACATTTGAGGCCCTGGGTACACAAGGGCAGGGGATAAAATAAAGGAGAACAATTATATACAATATTAAGATACTGTGCTCTAAAAATGACCCTCCTAGTTTTAAATGTGACCAGCAGCAAAGAGGAGACTGGTCTGCACAAATACTCTGCATGCAACTGCAGGTTGGCAAGCACTGAGAGGCTGGACCGTCCTTCCGCTTCACAGCACTGGCTTATCTGCAAAGGGCACATAAAGGAAGATTGCAAAAAAATAAAGCTACCTGCTGTAATTTTTATAGGTACATTTTGCACATGTCTCTCATCTGAGCAAAGTGGCAAATGGAGAACTGGAACCTGGTAAACAGCAATGTGGCACGCACTCCAGAATGGGAACAACCAAGGCACCAGCTGTCTGGGAGTATCTGGATGGTGGGGGGGGAGTTAGTGCCGGGTATAACCCGCTGTTCACAGAGATGTGCTGCATGGTTAAGGATGCGGTGAAGGTAGAGGGTCCACAGCACTGGGAGGCATTTACATGCCATGGGCATGTGTAAGGATAATGCTGGGCTTCAGATTTGTACATTGGAACTATCCTGCTATTCAAAGAGGAAGGAAGACACTGTTCCTAGCGATGGCATGTGGACTGTCATGTCTAGGAAACATGCTCCCTCCCGTTGAGAGACCCTAGCACATGCCTGGAGGAAAAGAGGTGACAGGGAATAAATGGAGGTTGAACTGGGCTGATAAACCTAGTGCTGGCCAGCGGACACACTTCCAAACTGGAAGGTCTCTTAATGTATCTCTTAAGGTACCTGCTACCTGAAACATTCTGTGTGTTTATACAGGCACTTGGTAGATATACACATACAGCATTATGGAGCAGCAGTAATAATTCATTAGCTAGTTCTCCATTATTAGACTACCTTTTTTTAAATCCCACGTAAAAAACCCACCACATCCTCCAGAGATGTTGCATCTTGTCCTTTGGGACATCAAGGGGAAGTTTGGTAAAAACACAACATGAAAGTTAAAAGTTACGGCATTTGGAAAATATGGCTGAAATCAGCTTTAAAACTAGTAAACTAGGATGGCAACAAGATCAGAGAGAGGACTAAGGCTTTTGTTTTATTCTGATATGAACTTAAGAGATTCAAGTCCCAAGGATCTGGTGCCTCTGACAGTTAAAAATCACTACTGGTAAAAAACAGCAGAACCAGCAGCCAGGGAGTCAAGGCCAATCCCACACACCACCACCCAGACAGTGGGGCACCAATATCATCAACCAAACCTCCCCAGTTCTGAGTCCACAATAATGTTCACCTGCAGATGCCCCCAAACACAACATCTTACACCTCAGTCCCCTCCACACCTAGTGAAATAGATTGGCTTTGCAGAAGGCACAAAGTCAACACATTCAAGCTACACTGGAGCCAGGAGCAATCTGTGATTGTAATTTCAACCTGGGGTTTCTGATGGGACATCTGGACAAATTATGCTGAGGGGAAACCAGCACGGGTTCGCAGCAGGCAGATCGTGCCTGACTAATCTAGTCTCTTTTTATGACCAGGTTACGAAACGCCTGGACACAGGAGGAGGGGTGGATGTCGTATACTTAGACTTCAGGAAGGCCTTTGATACGGTATCCCACTCCATACTGGTGAACAAGTTAAGAGGCTGTGACTTGGATGACTACACAGTCCGGTGGGTGGCGAATTGGCTAGAGGGTCGCACCCAGAGAGTCGTGGTGGATGGGTCAGTTTCAACCTGGAAGGGTGTGGGCATTGGGGTCCCGCAGGGCTCGGTTCTTGGACCTGTCACAACCCAAAGTTGTGATTTTTGTTTTGTGTGTGCTTTGGCACCACTGAATTATTTCCCGCCAAATTGCAGCTTCTTTGCACAGTGGAGTTTTCTGCTGCAGAGGAGAACCCCGGGTGCAAAAGAAGTTCCCGCCGTTTTGTAGCTTTCTTTGCAGTGTGCATTTCTTCTTTGCAGCACAGAAATGCTCGTTGCAAGGAGTTCCCGCCATTCGTATTCAAATTTGTGCCCCACCATTGGCTAGTTCTAAATTATTCACACGTGGCGGCTAGCGATTGGCTTGCTAGCCATATAAAAAGCTTGAGTGGTTTCCACCCAAGTTGGAGGACTCCACGAACACCAGGAGGAGGGATCTCTAAGCACTGTGAATCCTCACGGACCCAACGCATTTCAAGCAGGCAACAGAGGTCTGATCAGCCTCTAGCCTCTCCCCGTCACCGAGCGCAATCCTCGACGTATCCCTCTTCCCTGTGCGCAAAAAGGATCCACAGAGCCTAGCAAATTTCGTGTGAGTGTATTCAGAGCTCTTTGTTTCGAGTACTTTCTCCGGTTGGCCCGACGGGCTCGCGGTTTAGAGCCTCCAACCGGATGGGCTAGAAGAGTGTTCACGGGAAGGAACTCTAGTCCGCCTCTCTTCTTTTCTATCTGCAACTGTAACTCAAGCAAGTTTTCCTGCCTGCACCGCGACCATCTTCAGTGTAAGTAAAATAATCTTTAAATCAACCACTACGCATCCGTGACTAATTCTAGCTCGCCCCCGGTCTTCTCCGGCCCTGCGTGCCCGGGCTGCTGGCCACAGCCTGCGTGTGCAAAGACGGGCCCAGCTCACCCCCGGCCCGCACAGGACTGATACTCTTTAATGTCTTCATCAGCGACTTGGACAAGGGAGTGAAATGTACTCTGTCCAAGTTTGCAGATGACACAAAGCTATGGGGAGAAGTGGACACACCGGAGGGCAGGGAACAGCTGCAAGCAGACCTGGACAGGTTGGACAAGTGGGCAGAGAACAACAGAATGCAGTTCAACAAGGAGAAATGCAAAGTGCTGCACCTAGGGAGGAAAAATGTCCGGCACACCTACAGCCTAGGGAATGACCTGCTGGGTGGCACGGAAGTGGAAAGGGATCTTGGAGTCCTAGTGGACTCCAAGATGAACATGAGTCGGCAGTGTGACGAAGCCATCAGAAAAGCCAATGGCACTTTATCGTGCATCAGCAGTGTGCGGGCCGGGTCAGGCCCCGGGCCCTTTTCGTCGCTCTGCACGCGGGCTGTGGCCGGCAGCCCAGGCAGGCCGGGTTGGAGAGGGAGGTCGCTGAGCTAGAATTAGGCACAGACACTTAACGGTTGATTTTAAGATTGTTTACTTACACCGAGATGGTCGTGGTGCAGGCTGAGAACTTGCTTGAGTTGTGGTTACAACAGAAAACACGAACACACGTGGAGTTTGCTAGGCTCCACGCAGACAGAACACGAACAATCAC
This sequence comes from Alligator mississippiensis, assembly GCF_030867095.1. Lineage (NCBI taxonomy): Eukaryota > Metazoa > Chordata > Crocodylia > Alligatoridae > Alligator > Alligator mississippiensis. The sequence continues at coordinate 44,196,618 of NC_081835.1, forward strand.
ATGGAGTTTGCTAGGCTCTACGCAGACAAAACTCCGGATGTCCAGGACAAGCGCGCATAAAACTCGTCGATACGTCTTATAGTAGGCTCCGTTCGAAGACGGGAAGAGGTGGGTGGTGGATCAGGCCGCCAAACACCTCTGAGTAACACACAGGGTTTCTATTACCCTGCCGCATACACCCAGAGTCCCCATGAGATGGATGCGGAGTCCTCTTCGGCTTGGGCGGAAACTGCTCAAGCCTCTTATACGGCTAGCAGGCCAATCGCTAGCCGCCACGTGTGAATAATTTAGCACTAGCCAATTGCGGGGCACAAATTTGCATACGACGAGCAGCAATTCCTTTGCACCGTGCATTTCTGTGTTGCAAAGGAAAGGTACCCTGCAAAGACCGCTGCAAAGTGGCGGGAACACTCCTTTGCACGCGGGTTCTCTGCACAGCAGAACTCCTCCGTGCAATGAAGCTGTAAACCCACAGGGATAATTCTTAGTGCCGAAGCACACACAAAAAATCAGACCTTTGGGTCATGACAAGCAGATGCATGACGAATAGATCCAAGGAGGTGATACTTCCCCTCTATCGGGCACTGGTCAGACTGCAGTTGGAGTACTGCGTGCAATTCTGGGCACCGCACTTCAAGAGGGATGCGGATAACCTGGAGAGAGTCCAGAGAAGGGCCACTCGTATGGTTAAGGGCCTGCAGACCAAGCCCTACAAGGAGAGACTAGAGAACCTGGTCCTTTTCAGTCTCCGCAAGAGAAGGTTGAGAGGCGACCTTGTGGCTGCCTATAGGTTCATCACGGGGGCACAGAAGGGAATTGGTGAGGTTTTATTCACCAAGGCGCCCCTGAGGGTTACAAGAATAATGGCCACAAGCTAGCAGAGAGCAGATTTAGATTGGACATTAGGAAGAACTTCTTCACAGTTAGTGGCCAAGGTCTGGAACGGACTCCCAAGGGAGGTGGTGCTCTCCCCTACCCTGGGGGTCTTCAAGAGGAGGTTAGATAAGCATCTAGCTGGGGTCATCTAGACCCAGCACTCTTTCCTGCCTATGCAGGGGGTCGGACTCGATGATCTATTGAGGTCCCTTCCAACCCTAACATCTATGAATCTATGAATCTATATGAATCTGTTCCCTGTGCCCAGCCCACCATGGCATTCTTCGGTCCATTGCAATGAGAGGATTTTGTATATGGGTCTTAAGTGTGCAGCTTAGCCCCCCTCTCTCTCTATACTAATTCTATGCTGCCCTGCAATGATTCAAGAAACTCTTGAGATTACCTGGCTCGTGCTATGCAAGAATCAAATAACCTGTGAAATGCACCCCCAACAGCACTGATCCATGGGGATCTCCTCCTCTCTTCAGCTCCTTATCAATCCTTTGGACTCTTTTACAGGGTTCCTCTGCCTTATCACTCTCTGGTCACACTCAGGTTAGGACTAAACTGAATGGGAGACGGATACAAGCCCCTCCCCTTTCTCCCCCCTCTCCCCTACCAGGAGGGTACAGAAAATAATCTTTATGTCTCCTCAAATTGCTGGGACTCTTACCCCTACATTTAATACCCCGGCCATGCTGCACACTATGGAAAAGTGAAATTTTCACCACCATCATGGTGGGTCTTGTAGAATATAATAGGCCCTGAGCTGATTAATGGCAATATGAAATAACATGCGCTTGCATTCACTTGACCAAAATTTGGTAAGAGAAGAGGCGGCAAAGGAAACGAAAGGGCCAGGAGATATCATAAAATGTGAGCCATTTGAGAAAAGTTCAAGAAAGAGGGAATGGAAAAAAAACACATAGGCTACAGGTTTATCTACAGTACATTTAGTTTTTTGATGCTAGACAAGGCTAGTCTTAGACCAGATATAGCTCAGATACATAATAAAAATAACTATATGAATGCTAATTAGAGTAACACCTATTAATAATGGTTTTATATATATTTTTACGTTATTTAGTACATTTTTTTAAATCTTGAGCCAGGCAATAGAGTATAAAAATCTGGGTTCATCTCATCTTTGTTCTTCAGCCTTAAACTACAGGTCTTGCTGAATAGCTCATCTGCAGATGAACTAAGATAAGCACTCTTTTAAAACTTAATTGGAAATTTAGGTGAAAAGTCCTTTTCCTTAACAGGTTGGCCACCTGTTAGAGGTTTTTTAAGACTTTAGAACTTAGAAAAATTAATTTAAAATTCCCTCAAATGCTATCAAGATTGTTAGTTCTTTAGATAAATGTATGTTATAAATGGTAATCATTTTCTTGATGTGCCTTATCTGCACTGTTTAGTCATTTATATCTTTTCTGTATTTTATTATTGCATCTGCTATTAACAATTTAGAGATCCCTCTGTTTGTGAGTATTTAATTTTAGTACGACTGGCTCTGAACCTTTCTTGGTTCTCAGAATATATCTGAAGGTTGACAGTCTCTCCCTCCCTTATCTGTGGAAGGGTTGTTGCTCAGCACCATCATCAGAAGACCAAGGCAATGAAACAAGCTCTTTTAGCAATGAGGGAGCCAGAAAGCTGTATATAATGTGTCTGGAAAAGCAGCAACTTGTGCCATTGCGTGTGCTGAGACCCTCAGACCAAAGCCACCTGCTGATTTTCAGGCAGAGGAAACCCTGTCCACAACAGACACAAAGAGCACAGACCACACTGGCAGGTCCAATCTCTCTTTCTACTCCAACCCCTGCCAACCACAAGGATCCAGCCATCTGGACTGGGTTTGGATCACTGCTCCCTTGGTAAGGAGTGTAACCTCTTAGAAATGGGGGGATGTGTGTTAGGCAGGAACAGACAACTTGATGAACTATTTTAGAGAAGGAAAGGCCACTAGTAAAGCAGAAACAAAATGGCTTCATAAGGAAGACAGTTAAGAAAGCCAATCTATATTTGGGACCAGATCCTCTGCTGAAGTAAATCACTGCAACTCTTGTGAGCAATGCTGGCTAACCCAGGTGAGAGTATGTCCTAATGTCAGAATACAAATGCATCTAAAGCTGAAGTGGATCCTAGCACTCAGCATCTCTAACAGGCCCCTAAAGCCATTTTGTCAGCTGGGTCTTCTTGAGCCATGTTAAGGATGTTGGAGGTTGAGGAACAGGGAAGGAACAATTTAGGAATGGAGAAGAACATGAAAATATGAAATGCAAAGCTGAGTGTTGGCAGGAAGAGGATCCAGGACTCCGATCCAAGGGAAAGACAGAACAAGTGTTGCTTTAACCCCTTCTGAGCCAGTACCTGAAGGTCACCCCAAAGGATGCTGCTGCAATCAAAATCCTTGGGGAAAAAAGTACTGGCATGTGGTTAAAAAAAAGCCTAGAAAAAAAGAAACTTTCCATGTTGGGATCACAGTTCTGACTGATTGCCCAGCCGACGATTGCTGGAACCAGCCTACCAGCCGTTTTCACTCCTGCTCATTTCATTTTCCCCTGAACCTCCATAGCAACCCATCTGCAGTGAGTGACTCTAATGTTTAATGGTCCTGCCATTAGCACTAATGCATTCCAAACACTCAGCATCTGCCGTCGCGCATTCAGATGGAAACACAAAAATAACCGCGCTCAGTGCAATCTGTCATAAACTCCAGCTTGAGGTTATCAAATGACATGCTGGGAGATGGAGGGAGCGGTCTGGCCAAAATTAACAAGTCACTTGGTAAGAAAGAAAAGCAAAAAAAAAGCTAAATAAATGAAGAGAAGCCACAAAGCAAATCCAGAGTGCAGGAGGGAAGTGGGGCTGGTAAGACCTACACGGAGCTGCCTGGAGATAGACTAGCATGACATGGTGCTCAGAGGTGCTGCATTAATTCTCTGCTGCGTGTGCCAGCTAAATGTAAACAAACCTGGGATGCAAATTGGGACAACAACATTCTCCCTTCATCTCCAGTGGTGCTATTTGAAAATAAACACTTTTGGTACAAGCAGGTACTAATCGGAGAGAAGGGAAACTTTATAGCCTGAGACATCTCAAAATTCACTGTGAATTATCTTCCTGCGCATTCCCAGACTCTCTAAATTGCCATCACAAAGTCTGCAGAATGTATCTGCTTTGCAGTTAAGTCACTGCCCCCACCGTCTGCTGTATGATTATTATTTTACTTAAAAGCAGGAATGATGACCACAAAACAACATATAAAGGAAAGATAAAGGAAAAGGTCCATACAACAACATACTAAGGAGCTGATAAACTATGTTTCCACATCTGTCTGACTACAGAGGACTGCTGTCCTGAGAAGGTTATCCAGCACAGGGCACCTCATTCCCTTGAAGCACCCACCAACCCTGGGAAACATTGTGGTACTTGACAAGTGTAATGACTGTTATACAGTCGCCTCCTGAGTAAAAGCCTGAGAACTCCACATGACCCAGAGGGGCAGGGGGCACATAAGCATAGCTGTGGGGTAGGGCAGATTTCTAGCTGGAACATTCTTGTTTAATGTCTTTTAAAGGAAAAATAAAAGGCGAGGTGAGTTACTAGGAGTTCTGAACCTGAAGTAAAGAATGATGTGCAAACTGTCCCTGCAAAACGCCTCCATCCTGACCTTTGCATGACCCCACTACTCCATTTTTGGGTCTCAACTCAGTTCTGCCCATGCTCCATTGTCCTGAATTGCAGCCTTCTCTTCTACTCTCGTCTGGAGCATTCTCCCCAGCTCTGCCCATGCACCTTGCTCTTGGGCCACGGCCTCTTCCTCAGCTCTGCTATTTTGATTGGGGTTGCCAGCTCTGAATGACGCTATCCTGAGAGACTTTTTTTCCCCCAACATGACATAATGTAATTAATAGGGGTGCACTGATAGAAATTTTTTGGGCCAACACCAATGGCTGACTTTTAACGAGTCATATTGGCTGATACCGATCTGACTGCTGATATGCAGCCAGGAAGCTTGAAGAGCAGTGTCCTGTTGGTAAGTCTGTTATGGGGGAGGGAAAGGGTGTGGGGGGGAAGCAGATGGAGGCCTCCGCAGTGAAGGAGGGAGTGGGGCTGGGGCTGGGGTAGGGGCAGGCACTGTCTGGATGGGGTGTAGCGCAGCACACGACAGAGCCACAAGCAGCTGATCTGGGGGGCGCGGGGCGGGCACTCCTGCCACTACCCTCATTCTGGGAGGGCATGGGGGGCCTGTGCCCCTGGATCTGCACGCAGGGTGAGGGCAGGTTGCCGTTGCAAGCTGTGACAGGAGCAGCGCCTAGCTCTTCCCAGCAGGGGGCTGGGTTGATCTGCGCTCAGGGCAGACAGCAGCAGCACAAGGAGGGAGGCTACTAAGGGGTTGCAGCCACCACAAAATTTGCAGTAAGCCCCCTCCTACTGCCACCGCTGCCATGAGCCCCAAGTGCAGCCATGGCCCAACCCCCAGGTGGGAAGAGCCTGGTGTTGCCCCCAGCTGCAGCAGCAGCCAGCCCTCGCCCCATGCACAGACCCAGGGGGCACATGCGCCCTATGACCTCCCAGGGTGTGTGCAGCAGCAGGAGCTGCCAGCCCCTCCCTGCACCCCCTGGATGAGCCACTCAAGGCTCCATCCCACACCCTGTCCCAGCTGTGCAGCACCTGCCCCAGCCCCAGCCCCAACCCCACTCCCTCCCTCACTCCTGGGGCCTCAATCTCCCCCTCCCCACGCCCCTTCCCTTACAGACTTACCAGCCAGACCCGGCTGCTCTCCATGCTGCTGGGTCACCGCTCCTGATCACCTGCATGCTGAGCTGCAAATGCGCACACGTACAAGGCATTTATCGACAACATTATCGGCCACATCAGCCAAAAAAAGTTGATTGCTGACTGTGACAGAAGAAGCCAACTCATGGCCTGTCTCCACACCGACCGCCCCTTTGTCTAGGGCAGTCTGCCCTGTCTCGCCTGCCACAACTTGTTGTAATAAATTTGATGTACAGTACAGGAGGCTGCCCATTTAATGCCCCAATATCTAAGGCATTACACATGGCTTTGACCTTCTCTATACCGTGTCCCATGCCTTGCAAATGGCATCCATATTGCACAGTGCCTCACAACGCAACCCATGGTCCAGAGGTCTCACATGGGACTCTGACTCCACCCCTGGAGCTCGTTGTCACTATGCCGCCACACTGTGCTCTGAAGTCTGGTATTCGGACCCCAACCAGGTCCCTCCTAATCAGGCGGACTCAATCCCTGCCTTCATACAGGGCAGTCAGCTCCCTAGACCCTGTTCCCTCTCAGGCATGACTCCCCTCTGGGACCTTTGGCCACACAGGCCCTGGCCCACCTCCAGGCTAGTTGGAATCCCAGGGCACCTGGCTCTGGACATCCCTCGTGTCAGGCACTCTAGCCCTTTTGACCATCCTGGTCCTGGCCCCAGCATTGACTAGTCAAGGGTTTGTCTAGGCTCTGACACTGCTCACCCACTCCCTCTCACACAGACCTGCCTTTTTGGGCCCCCACACTGGGCTCCAACACTATGCCCCCATGCTGGGGACTCAGGGTCTTACACCCCGTAGACTCAGATGCCTCTTCCCTAGGCATGCCTGGCCCCACTGCCTACTCTACTTTCCAATGGATAGTGAGGGCTGGGGTTATAAGGCGCCCCTACCCACCTTTCACTGGGGACGCAACTGGCCTGGCATTTCTGGGGAACTACCTCACCATGGGCAGTCCCACCAGGCCAACCTTTCCCAGCAGTGTGTAGGTTTTGGTCATACCCAGGACCAGGAGCCTCCTGCCATATCCACAGCTCCTGCCCTTACCTCCAAGGATGTTCTGAGAAGCCACTCAGCCGGGTGGTGTTCTTCCAGCTGCCAGCAGCAGACTGCTACCTCAGCCCTGAGGGCCTGGATCTAAAAAGATGGCTGCTCAGCCCCCCTCCTCCAATCCTAGGGCCCTCCTGCAGTCATGTTAGGGCATGACACAAGCCCTAACAAAGGGGATGAGTCAGCCCAGGCCCAGAAGGGTATAACAGGAGACTCCCCAGGTGACCAGGGAGCCTGTGACCAGGGAGCCAGTAAATAGGGACTGCAAAAGAGGAAGCAGTTTGCAGGCAGTTGCTGGAGGCAAGAGGAGGAAGGAGGAGAGAACCCATGGACCAGATCCTGCCCAGGAAAGGTAAGTGATCCAGATGCCTGTGCCTTTGATTTTGCTGAGTGTCTGTTTGGTGGGCTGTGTGTTTGGGCTGTGCCTCTGAGAAGCTGGGAGTGACTGCTGATTGTTGATTGCTATGGGATTACTGACTGTTGTGTGATTGCTGCCTGGGCCTGACAGAAGCCCTAACAAAGGGGCTGAGTCAGCCCAGGCCCAGAAGGATATAAAAGGAGACTCCCCAGGTGACCAGGGAGCCAGTGACCAGGGACTGCAAATGGGGGAAGCCATTTGCAGGCAGTTTGCAGGCCAGTTCATGGGTTGTAGCACAGACTATTACCATACAATGGTGGGGACACGTCATACCCCACAGCTTCCCACCTTGGCCCCAACTGGTGCCCCCTTCCCTTGCACCACTGAACCCTCCACCCAGATGGAACCCATGGTTCTGGCCTCTACCCAGATGAAGTCCCTGGCACCAGGCTGTGGGGGCTGCCTGAAACGGCTGCCAGGAACAGGTAATGGGAATAAGGTCACCCCCACCTGTGCTATATGTTCCTTAGTGAGATCCCTGGAGTCCCAGGTTACTGAGCTCCAGGTCCAGGTAGGCAGACTTTATGCCATTGGGACCCACGAGCAGGAGACTGATGACTACTACAGTCAGGCTCTTCTCCTGAAGAATGAAGAAGAGGAGAAGAAGATAGAGGAGAACGTGGCCAACAAGAAGGCTGGCTGAAAAGACCCACCCTGAGCTAACTGGAAGATGGTCATCTCAGGCTCCAGAACATGCAGGGCTAAGGCTGCCCCTCCCCTGGCATTGCACAACAAGTATGCTCCCCTTACCATGCAGGAGGAGACTCCAGTGGAGACACCCTAGGAGGAGGTGGGTAGTCAGCAAACTGCCAGCCCCAAGAGGAGACATTGGGGGGTGGGGGGGGGGAATGGAACTCCCTTCTGCGGGGCACCAAGGGACCCTTCTGCCATCTGGACCCCCTAGCTCATGAGGTCTGCTGCCACCCTGGGGCCTGCATCCGGGATGTTGCAGAGAAGATCCCTAGGCTTGTCCAGCCCTATGACCACTACACCCCATGCTCATCATCCACATGGACATGAATGACATAGCTAGGAGTATTCCAGACCAGATCATGAGTGACTACAGGGTTCTGGGGGCTGAGCTCAAGGGGTTGGGGTGCAGGTAGTCTTTTCCTCTGTGCTCCCAGTTGCAGGCCACAGACCCAGGAGGGAAGGATGTGCCAAAGAAGTAAACAAATGACTATGGCGGTGGTGCTACCAACAGGGCTTTGGTTTCTTCAACCACAGTGTGCACTTCAGGGAGAGAAGACTCCTGGGAAGGGATGGCATCCACTTCACGTGGAGAGGTTAAGTCCCTGCTCTCAGCCACAATGGTCAATCTTCTAGATAGGGCTTTAAACTAAGGTTGCGGGGGGATGGCGAAATATTGACTGGAGCGTGCCTGGGGACCGGCATACAAGAAAGCTCTCAAGTTGGGGAAACTAGGAGAGCCACTCTTGCAAGAGCTGAGGGAATGGTTCTCCCTCAGTGTGACAGGAAATTAAGGGTCTCAACTGAAGGACTTAGGTGCCTGTACACTAATGCCAGGAGCATGGGTAACAAGCAGGAGGAGCTAGCCCTCCTACTCTCCACTGGGCATTATGATCTAGTTGGGATTATGGAGACCTGATGGGACTCCTCACATGACTGGAATGTACCCAGAGAGGGCTACACTCTGCACATAAGGGACCAAGTAGGGAAGAAAGGTGGAGGTGTAGCTCTTTATGTAAGGGAGCAGTACACCTCCTTGGAGGCCGACATCAGCTCCAAAGATGAGTGGCTCAAAACCCTCTGAGTCAAACTATGCAGGGAGGGGGGGAGGATGGAGGTGAGCGAGACCTAACTGTAGGTGTATACGACAGACCACCAAACCAGGGGGAGGAGCTTGATCTGGAGTTCTCTTGAGAACTGGCAGAGGCCACACATGCACAGTGCACAGGACATAGCTGTCATGGGTGACTTCAATTACCCAGATACCTCTTGGGAGGAACACTTGGCTAAGTCAGATTGGTCGCATTGCTTCCTGACCTGTATCAAAGAGCTCTACCTGACTCAGGAAGTGCACGGGCCAACCAGAGGTTAGACTGTCCTAGACTTGGTCTTGGCCAAAGGAGACAATCTGGTAAGCAACTTGAATATAGAGGGTAGCCTGGGTGACAGCGACCACAAAACTGTTATGTTCACTTGCAAGGCAAGCAAATCAACTAGCAGGGCTGAAGTTTTGGACTTCAAAAAAGAGAATTTCAACAGGCTCAGGGCAATAGTAGGGGAAGCAGTGCAGGACCAGGGACTGAAGGTGAAAGGAGCACATGAAGAGTGGTTGTTCCTCAAGGACACAATCCTCAAAGCACAAAAGAAGTCCATTCCCATGCGGAGGAAAGGCAGTAGAAGGGCTGGGAAGCCCTCTTGGCTTAATAGGGATATCGTGGTCCTCTTGAAAAAGAAGAAAGAGGCGTATGAAGCTTGGGACAGTCCCCAAGGAGGGCTATACAGCAATGGCCCACACTTGTTAGGAGAAGATTAGAAAGGCTAAGGCAGAGACTGAATTTAAACTAGCAACAGAAATCAAGGACAATAAGAAGTCCTTCTTTAGATATGTAGGGAACAGGAGGAACACAAATGGAAGCATGGGGCCATTGCTTAACAACTCAGGACAGCTGGTTACTGACACTCAGGAGAAAACTGAACTCCTGAGTGTCTACTTTGCTTCGGTATTTCTCTGGACTAAGGGGAAAATCATACTAGATAAGGTATAGAATGGGCATGGTCGGAATGACTACCTTCCTACTGCTGATGCTGAGCTGGTGCGTGATCAGTTAGAAAAGTTAGACATTTATAAGTCAGCAGGACCGAGAGTGCTGAAGAAGCTGGCTGAAGTCATTGTGGGACTCTGGCAAAACTCTTCCAAATCTCGTTAATAATAGACCATGGTATAAACATGAGCTGTCAGTGCAATGCTGTAGCCAGCAGGGCAAACAATACTCTGGTGTGCATCAACCGATGCATTTCAAGCAAAACCAAGGAAGTGATTCTTCCGCTTGACTCAGCATTGGTGAGACCGCAGCTGGAGTACTTCATCAAGGACATGGGAAAACTTGAGAGAGTCCAGAGAAGAGCCACCCATATGATCAGAGACTTGCAAGTTAAGCCATACGAGGAAAGGCTGAGGGACTTGGGTATCTTCAGCCTAAAATACAGAAGGCTGAGAGGGGACTTGATAGCAGCTTACCACTCTATCAGGGGAATACATCAAGGGTTCAGCATTGAATCTTCAGATTCAGCCGAAATGAATCGGGGACAGTGATCCAAATCAACTAAATGAATCACTGTCCCCGATTCCGGCTGAATCTGTATTCGAATCGAATACGGCCCGCTTTGCATACCCCTTCTTGGTAGCAGCTTACTGCTACATCAGAGGCATACATCAAGGGTTTGGCAAACAACTGTTCACCAGGGCACCCTTGGGGAAAACCAGCAGTAATGGCCACAAACTCTTGGAAGACCATTTCGGGCTTAACACTAGGAAAAACTTTTTCACAGTCAGGGTGTCCAGACTGGAATGAACTCCCTCCAGAGGTGGTGTAATCACCTGCTCTAGAAATCTTCAAGAGGAGACTGGACAGTCACCTCACTGGGGCCACCTGATCCCAGTTGTCTTTCCTGTCTAGTGCAGGGGGGCTGGACCAGATGATCTTGCGAGGTCCCTTCCAGCCCCTTACAACAGAGGTTTTCAACATTTTTTAATAAGTGTACCGCCAGCAGCCAGATGTGGGAATGGGGGGCAGAAAAGTATTTGGATACGGCCGGATGTGGATGGGTGGTAGTGATGGCCTCCATACGCAAACTTCCCCACCCTCCGCATCTGGCCAGGCAGGCGGTGCCTGCGCGGCCTGTAGAGGAGCACCACTGCCCTCACCTTTCCCCACCCCACCCCTGCTTCTGGGAGGCAGCAATGCAGAATGATGGGTGGGGCCATCCCCGCCCGCCCACATGTACCCCCTAGGGCCTTCCCAAGTACCCCCTGTTTTACAATCTATGAATCTATGTTACCGCCTCATTACTCTGGCACACATCTGCCAGCTGCTCTGGCCCTTAAAGTGGCAGGCCCAAAGGTGCTCTGCCTTATCAATTTTCTTTATATTGGTGCTGATCTGATATGGGACTGATGCATCAATGCACCTCTAGTCATTAATTGTACTGTTCAACCCGTTCACAATATCAGTCTCCCAGATTGCTTTCAACAGTCACCAGGAGTTGGATGCCAATTCCGGTAGACTCCTGGTCAATCCGGGAGGGTTGGTAACCCTAATGCTGATCCTGCACTCCATTCATACAAAACTCTGCCAACATACCTACAACCTGACTTGCAACCCCTTCCCCTACTGTTGCATACATAGTGCTGCCAATGTCTCTCTATGCCCACCTGCAGCCCTCTGCTCTATTCTGAGAATGGGCTGACAATGCCACCAAACTACACATGGAAGTTAGGTGATGTGCCCCACTAGGGACTACAGAGACAGACAAAATATGGCCCGTGGGCCAGGTCTGGCCTACCATGCAATTTCATCCAGGCCATGGGCACCCACCAACTAATTGTACCCCACCCAGCCCACATGCCACACCCCTGCTTTGTGCATGGAAAGGCCCAGCTCAGCCAGCACGCATATCTGGGTGGGGCTGCTGCTGCCACTGCTGCAGCTGCCAGGGAACTTGCTTGGCTTCCCTGGCGTCCAGTGGCTCCTCCTCATCTCCCTGCTGCAGCGCTTGCTCTGGGCACCACGTAAGGAAGCAGCAGTGGTGAGGGGAGGGGGAACTGCAGCTGGGCGGGAGCGTGGAGCTCGGGTGGACAGGTTGTGGTGTAAGGGAGGGAGGAGGTTGGTGGGGGGGGTTGGGTTGGGTTGTGGGGACACCCCACACACTCCCTGCATTGGCGCACAGCTCCTGCCACTGGTGGAAGCAGCAACAACAGGTGGCAGGTGCTTGGGGCACTTACGGCCCATGCAGGCTCTGCTACTTGGCGGAGCACACCTACAGCCAGTGCTGCATGTGGTGGCAAGGAGCACTGCCAGGGCAGCCTGTCTCTATCGCGCGGGGCTCCCTGTGGTGCATGTGCAGCTCCCGGCACTCATGCACCACCAGGGGAAGCCCCGTGCAAGGGAGCCAGCTGTCTTCCCTGGCCCCTGTTGTGCAAGTCCTGGGACTCTGCTGGGAAGCAAGGTGTGGGGCTCCCCTCCACTTGCAGCCGAATCCCAGGACCTGCACAGCAGGACAGGGAAGGCAGCCAGCTCCATTCTGCAGAAGCGCTGGGAGCTGCCCGTGTGCTGTTGGGAGCCCCGCACAATAGAGGTGGACTTGTCTGGCTGTGCTCTTTGCCACTACATGCAGCGTTGGCTAGAGCTGCGCACTGCCAGGCAGCAGCACCTGCATGGGCCATGAGTGCCCCAAGCACCTGCTGCCTGCTGCTGCTGGCAGGGGCTGTGTATCATGGGAGGGAGTGTGTGGGAAGTCCCCACACACCCACACCCTGCCCTCACAACCAACCCCTACCACATGTACATCCCCCAACATACCCTTTGCCCCGCCACACCCCAACCACAGCCCACACACACAATATACAAGAGTAAGACTTTATTTTTGAGTTATTATGCAATCATCCCTATATAAACTACGCAAACTACTCATGACAAAAACATTTTTGTAATAAAATTAAAATATGTTATAGTAGGTATTTGACTTTTTGTATATGATTTGATTTTTTTTCTCATTCCAAGAGGGCAATCCTCCCCCTCCCAAAAGGAGTAATCCAGGGCCAAAAGGAGGAACTTCTGGTGGCAAAGGTCATTGATGTTAGGGTCGGAAGGGACCTCAATAGATCATCGAGTCTGACCCCCTACGTAGGCAGGAAAGAGTGCTGGGTCTAGATGACCCCAGCTAGATGCATATCCAACCTCTTCTTGAAGACCCCCAGGGTAGGGGAGAGCACCACCTCTCTTGGGAGCTCGTTCCAGACCTTGGCCACTCGAACTGTGAAGAATTTCTTCCTAATATCCAGTCTAAATCTGCTCTCTGCTAGCTTGTGGCCATCAGTCCATCTTCCTAATGTCCATCAGGCCATCTTCCTAATGTCCAGTCTAAATCTGCTCTCTGCTAGCTTGTGGCTATGGGGCAGTCGCATCACAGTTAGTGCCCACCACTGCTATGTTGCCATAGCTTGTTGCTACAGCGATGTAGCATCTTGTGTAGACGCGCCCAGAGTTAAGAAAAAGGGTGAAGTGTTTAATGCCTGTTTTACAAGGCATCATAAAAAAATCAACTATCAGCTGACTAGTACAATTAGCATTAAGGATAGGGAAGTAAGTACTCAACTTAGGGCATAGAAAGAGCAAATTAGAGCTTACTTAGATAAGCAAGATGTTTTTAAATCAGCAAGATCTGATGAAAACCATTCTAGAGTACTCAAAGAAATGGCTGAGGTACTTGCAGAGCTATTGGCTATTATCTTTGTGAACTTGTGGAGGTCAAGGGTGGCACCAGAAGACTGGAAAAAAGCAAATATAGGGCTCATCTTTTTAAAAAGGGAAAAAAGGTGTACCCAGGGAAAAAGGGGGATGCATGAGCAGTCTAACTTTGATACTCAGAAACAGGAGTATAGGGATGCATTTGGGAGCTCAGGGCAAAGAGAAAACAGAGACTTCTGGTTTGTGATCATGAATGCATGCATGCCATCAGCAGCTACTTCTTTCCTGCGCTCCTCTCCAAATTGGCACCTTGGATGGTTGCCCCTATTTCCCCCCATTCCTAACACAATTGCTCAGAAAGTCACTAGAACATAACATCATCAACTTGATATTTTTCTATGAAAAAGTAACAGTTCTTCCAGATAAGTAGGAAGCTGTATAAGTGATAGACCTCAACTACCATACGGCTTTTAACACTGTTTCCCCAAGACATTATTATGAGTAAGTGAAGAATAGCCTCAATGGAACTACCATCAGGTAGGTGCGTGCATAAGTAGTTGGACTGGTCTCAATGTATAAACAACAGCTCAATGTCAGATTTTGAGAAACAGCTGATTAGGGATCCCCAGGAATCTCTTTTATGTCTGGTACCGGTCAACATCTTCATTAGTGACTGAGAGGATGGAAGTGAGATTACACTTGTTAAATCTGTGGATGACACGCACCTGGATGGCATAGAGCGGGTGTTTGCAACCTTTTTTAGTCTAAGTACCCCTGGTAGCCAGACGCTGAGTGGGACTGGGGTAACTGGATGCCAAGCGGGGGAGGAGAGGGAGTGCGAGCTTCCCCACCCTACAGAGAAGCACTGCTGCCCTCACCCTGCCCCAGCCCTGCTCCTGGGAGGTGGCGGCACTCTGTCCCTGCCCGCCCACATGTACGCTGTAGGATTGATCCAAGTACCCCCAGGGGTATGCATATACTTGGTTGACAATCCCTGGCATTAAAGGACAGGTTTAGGATTCAAAAAGACCTTGATGAACGGGAAAGGCAAATAAGATAAAATTCAGTAAGGACAAGGGCTACGCTTAGGAAGGAATAATCATAATGCACGAACAGAAAACAGGAAATGACTAGCTAGGCTGCAGTACTGCCGGAAAGGATCTGGGGTTATCAGTCTTATTGTGTCCAGACTTGGCACTACACTTTAAGATAGATGTGGACAAATTAGATTCCAAAGAAGAGTGACAGAAGTGATCAAAGGCTTGAAAACATGACATGGAAATAATGAAAGAATGAGGATGATTTTGTCTAAAGAAGACTGGTGAAGGAGGGAGGAGGAGAAATAACTAGTCTTCAAATACAAAAATAGTTGTTGTAATGAGGATGGCAAGCAAGTGTTCTCTGTGTCCACTGAGAAAAGGGACAAGAGGCAATGGGCTGAAATTGCAACAAGGAAGATTTAAGTCAGATAATGTATTAGAAAGATTTTTCTAAGCAGCTGCATATTTCATACTATAAAATGGTTAAGTACTAGAAAAAACTACCTACAGAGGTTGTGAACTCTCTGTTGCTATATGTTTTGAAGTGCAGATTAGACAAACATGTCTGGGATGCTCGAGACAGGGATGACCCTTTCTAAAGGCTAGTCTGCTAGCCTTTAGCAGACTAGATGGCCTCTTGAGGTTCCATCCAAGCAGTATGAGTGAAGTTACGTTATACTTAGAATATACTACAGGCACTCAAGATTCAAGCATCTACATGTTAAAGCTTGTTAACTCATGCTAAGTGCCCTCTGAGCATCACAGAGTTGCATCCCTTCAGGTAAGGGTTAACACTGGGTTGTGCTATCTAATTCATGTTAGGGTAACTTCAGTCTTCTCCCAGAGATAAAATGATCAATTTACAGTCCTCCAGCATCCCAGGATGCACCACTTCCAGCCCCAGAGCACGAACAGAGCCCAGGTATTCTGTCTCCTATGCACACCTCTGCTCCCCTGCCCTCTAGTGGCAAGTTAGAGCTTTGCAGGCTCAACCTTTAACATGCGATTGCTCACAGCATATTCTAACTTTTACATAGCTTAACTTTCCACAAATTTAATGTGGTTTAAGCATAACATGTAACTTCATGCATATTCCTCTATGCTTCTGTGAAAATAGGGGAACTAGAGTAAGAAGGGCAGTTTTGCTGCAATCCAACTTCTGTAGAAAGTCTCCATGTCAATCTAGGGCACTGCTTCCCACACTTTTCCTCAACATGACCCCATTTATGGCCTCAATTCCTCAATATGACCTCATTTCCTCAGCATGGCCCCTCACTCCCAATCCACAGCCCCCCACCCCCACGACCTCATCCGCTGATGTTGTGACCCCATTTGGGGTTGCAATCCACAGTTTGGGAACTGCTGATCTAGGGAGTGAAGAGAACCTGGTTCATTGAGAGCAACAAGGTTTTACTCTTAGTGAGTAGATTGAATAGTTGCAAACACCTCTGAAAATAATGGGTATTTTGCATTGGTTTTTCAGCAGCCCCAAGAGAATGCCCTGCTCAACATGGTACAGGATGGCCAGGGTGAGGGAGACTTGTTACCATACATCACTGTAGACCATGTAAAGGAACACCTTGAGAAGCTGGACACCTTCAAGTCAGCTGGCCCAGACAGTTTACACCCCAGGGTACTTAAGGAGCTGGCAGGCATCATAGCTTAGCCACTGGCACGGATCTTCGAAAACTCGTGGTACTCAGGTGAAGTGCCCGAAGATTGGAAGGAGGCCAGTGTGGTGCCTATCTTCAAGAAAGGGAGGAAAGTAGATCCGGGGAACTACAGGCCTATCAGCCTGACCTCCATCCCAGGGAAGATCTTGGCAAAAATATCAAAGAGACCATTCTTGACAAACTGGCTGATGGCAACATCCTGAGGGGTAGCCAGCACGGGTTTGTTGTGGGTAGGTCTTGCCTGACCAATCTCATCTCTGTCTATGACCATGTGACACATCACCTGGACAAAGGAGAACAGACTGACGTCATATACCTTGACTTTAAAAAAGCCTTCAACCTGGCGTCCCATGATCTCCTCATGAAAAAATTGTCCAACTGTAGCCTCAGCTACATCACAGTCTGATGGCTGGGGAATTGGCTCCAAGGTCGGACCCAGAGAGTGGCAGTTGACCGAAGTAAATCATCATGATGTGCTGTGACCAGTGGGGTCCCCCAAGGCTCTGTCCTTGGGCCTATACTCTTTAACATCATTATTAATGATGTAGACATTGGTACCAGAAGTGGACTGGCCAAGTTCGCCAATGACACCAAACTTTGGGGTAAAGCATCCACACCTGAGGATAGGCTGGTGATCCAGGCCAACCTAGACAGGCTCAGAATATGGGCAGATGAAAACCTGATGGCGTTGAACACCAAAAAATGCAAGGTACTCCACCTTGGGGAAAAAAACCCACAGCACACTTATAGGCTCAGCAGGCCTAGCACCACGGCCGAAAGGGACTTGGGAGTCATGATTGAACACAAGATGAATATGAGCCACCAATACAATATCACAGCTGGTAAAGCGAGCAAAACTCTGGCTTGCATCCAAAAATGCTTCTCAAGCAAATCCCAGGATGTCATCCTCCCGCTGTACTCAGCCTTGGTGAGGCCGCAGCTGGAGTACTGCATCCAATTCTGGGCTCCACGGTTTAAAAAGGATGTGGAAAAACTTGAGAGAGTCCAGGGGAGAGCCGCACACATGATCAGAGGGCAGGAGAGTAGGACCTATGATGAGAAGCTGAGAGCCATGGGACTCTTCAGCCTGGAAAAGCACAGGCTCAAGGGGGATGTGGTGGCTGCCTATAAATATATAAGGGACGTGCATCAGGATCTGGGGGAACGTCTGTTCCCCAGAGTACCCCAAGGGATGACAAGATCAAATGGTCACAAACTCCTCCAAGACCATTTCAGGCTGGACATAAGGAAAAACTTCTTTACTGTCTGAGACCCCAAGGCCTTGAATAGACTGCCTCCAGAGGTGCAAGCACCTACTCTGGACTCCTTTAGGAGACATTTGGATGCTTATCTTGCTGGGATCCTTTGACCCCAGCTGACTTCCTGCCCCTGGGGCAGGGGGCTGGACTTGATAATCTTCTGAGATCCCTTCCAGCCCTAATGTCTATGAAATCTATGAAATTTCAAAGGGCCAGCTGTACAAACCCACAAGCCCTTTTCAATGCTTCAAAAGCAGTGGAAACCCCACAAAATACCCCATCTTATACTGAGGTACCATTTTGGAGTGTTTCACTTTTTGTTACATATGTGGAGGGGGAGGGAGAGTTGATGGACAGCCTTCCAGCTGCCTAACCTCATCCCATTCTGGGTCCTCGGGCACTCCTGGGTTGCCACAGGGACCCCTCCTTCCTGCTAGACCTGGTGCTGGACTTACCACTAAATCATTGCCCCTGCCAGACCCCTGCTGATTCGTGGGGCCCCTGCCACTGGGTTCTCCAGCTTCAGTCCCCTTATACCTCTCCACTTGCTGAGAGGGGAAGACGACAAGTAGAGAAGATTGGGGTTGGCATATGGCAGGGGTGGGGAACCCCTGTGCCTTCTCCCCTCCTCCCACCCTCTCTGCTCTGTTTTCTGCTCTTCCCTCCCTTCTACTGACCCTTCCTGTGATAAGAGGGGGAAAAAGGGAGTGGGAAGCATAGCTCCAAGTTGCTGCAGCCTCCTCTGAAGCCTCCTGGCTGGTGCTAGAAGAGGCTGCAGTATTTTGAACCATTTCAGCTGGGGAATGGCATTGGGGGGGGGGGGGGGGGCTGTCCCCTGTCTGAAACATTTCCTTTTAGAAATGTTTCCAAGTGTGTTTTACTTAGAAATGTTTCAGTTAAATAAATAAATCTGTCTGGAGCCTACTGCACCCAAGCTCAGGAAGAATCTGAATTAAAGTAGTATGACCATGTCCTGAATTCTTCCCTCACTGTGCACATGCAAAGCAATGGTTTCATTAAATGACTACTTTTTTTCTCAGTCTTTCATTGTGAAATAACCATGGAATGTCACTTATAGCATCCTGCATGTGTACGACAGACCAGCTGAACTCTTGACTCTCCTCTAGGTACAGGATGTATGCTTTTCCTCAGTCACACACACTCATATCACACAGGCAATTTTTATAGTGTAAGAAGGTGTATTCATGCCACTGAACCCAGAACATAACATAGTGAGGCAAAACAGTGTACATGTCAGTTCATATGGCAAACTCTGTGCACCATATACAGTGCAAATTAATCAATTATCCCCTATAACAGCTGTGAATCTTTTTATTGTACAGATGCAGAAGAGAAGCAAAATGAGATTAAAGCCTGGTCAGAAATGCTGGAGATAAGCCATTTATTTACTCATTCCATTCTCTGTTTTTAACAGCAAATGTTCACTACTGATACAATAGATACCTAGGGCAATCTTACTTTCCTGGGTTGTAGTAAGTGTTAAACTGCTCATGAGGGATATGGTAAGGGGATGTTTTATGCATGGAGTGTGTTGTGATAGGCAGGAACAGCCTATTGACTGTCCTTCCATTCAGCAAAACAGCTCTGGGTTGCCCTGATAAAGCAGCTGCATGTTTTGTAGTGATGCAACAGTGCATGCTGTTTCTCTGTGGCTTCTTCATCATCTGTACCTTGACTAAATAGTTGCAAGTGGTACCATTCACAAAAAATATATCTCAAAAAATGAGTTTTCAAAGAGGCTGGCATGAATGGAACTGCCCATTACCATCACAGCCATTTTTGTTTTGTCTGTTGAAACATGGGACTGAAAGGGATCCCTTAGACTTGGGTCACCAAATCTAATTCCAAAAAGAACTACATTCTAGATGTTAAGTCCAAAACCATCACGAGAACATACACACTCAGCCCCTCCTACATGTCAAAGTCAAAAAGGTTGCCCCAACACCCCTTAACAAGATAGGATTGCTAGCACAATAAAACCAAAGGCATCAAAAAGTACACTGCACACAGGAAGAGAGCAGGAGAGAGAGACAGTGTCACAAAGGACAGGTGTTCACTGGACAGGTATTCACATGACAAAATTATCCAGTACTTTTGTCATTGATTGGTCCCCTTCTTAGAACCAGAAGCAACAAATGAGGCCAATTCCCTCTTGCTTAGGATGGTTGAGAGTCCAGGTATATTGGTGGGACAGTGAAGTGGAAGATTTAAGATGGGCATTAATCCAAGGCGAGTCTGGTGTCATGGTTCTGTGTGGCCGTTGGCATTCACAGACACATATTCAACTTATTGTCCACTGTAGGCTCCATATCCTTTTCTGCAGAGCTGCTCCTTAGCCAATGGGTCCCCAGCCTGTACCGGTACATGGGATTCTTCCATCCTAAGCACAGGATTTTGTACTTCTTCTTGCTGAACCTCGTGAGATTTGTTTTGGTCCTGTCCTCTCATTTGTCTAGGTCTCTCTGAATCCTAACCCTACCCTTTAGGGTATCTACTACTCCCCCCTAGTTTGGTGTCATCTGAAAACTTGCTGAGGATGCACTCTATGCCATTTTCCAGGTTACTGATGAAGATACTGAACAAAACTGGCCCCAGTCCCAAGCCCCTGGGACACTCCACTTGATACCAGCTGCCAACTAGACATCAAGCCATTGATTGCTACCCTCTGAGCCTGATGCTCCAGCCAGTTTTCTAGCTACCTTAGAGTCCATTCATCCAACACATACTTTCTTAGCTTGCCTGCAAGAACGCTGTGGAAGACTATCAAAAACCTTGCTAAAGTCAAGGTATATCATGTCCACTGCTTTCCCCACATTCAAAGAGCCAGTCATTTCATCATAGAAAGTAAACAGGGTGGTCATGCATGACTTGCCCTTGATGAATCCATCTGACTGTTCCTGATCACTTTTCTTCCAGTGCTTAGAAATGGATTCTTTGAGGACATGCTTCATGATTTTTCTGGGGACTAAGGTGAAGCTGACTCTTCTGTAGCTTCCTGGATCCTCCTTCTTCCCTTTCTTCAAGATGGGCACTATATTTGCCCTTTTCTAATCATACAGGACTTCCCCAAATCACAAGCTTCAAAGATGAGGGCCAGTGGCTCTGCAATCACATCAGCCAACTCCTCAGCACCCTCAGATGCATTGCATCTGGCCCCACGGACTTGTACATGTCCAGCATTTCTAAATAGTCCCTAACCTGTTCTTTCACCACTGAGGGCTGCTCACCTCCTCCCCAACTGTAGTCTGGGAGCTGACCTTGCCTGTGAAGACAGGTAAAAAAGGCATTGAGTATTTCCGCTTTATCCTCATCATCTGTCACTAGGTTGCCTACCCCATTTAGTAAGGGATGCACACTTTCCCTGACCTTCCCCTTTTTGCTAACATACTTGTAGGAACCCTTCTTGTTACCGTTCACATCCTTTGCTACCTGCAGCTCCAATTGCATTTTGGTCTTCCTGATTTCATCCCTGCATGCCTGAGCAATATTCTTATACTCCTCCCTAGTCATCTGTCCAAGCTTACACTTCTTATAGACTTCTTTTCTGTGTTTAAGCTCACTGAAGAGTTCTCTGCTAAGCCAAGCTGGTCTTATGCCATATTTGCTATTCTTCCAGCACATCAGGATGGTTTGCTTCTGCATCCTCAGTAAGGTTTCTTTAAAGTACAACCAGCTCTCCTGGACTCCCTTCCCCCTCAGAGTGCCCTCCCAGGGTATCCTGCCCATAAGTTCCCTGAAGGAGTCAAAGTCTGCTTTTCTGAAAGTCCAATGTGGAAGCACTAGGGGTAAAGGGTGAAAGGTCTTGCAGATCTCTAACATGACTTTTCCAGCAGCAACAGGATAGAGCAGATCTGATGACAGCAACAAGCAGACTCTCTGAGCTGGAGGACTGTGTCCGTGCAATACAGGACACATCTTCACTGGCAATTGCTTGATTCAAGGATGATCTCTACAATGGCTCATTGATGGGTCTTGAGATGACTTTAGAGTCCAATCCTTGAACGATAGATTCCCTCCACAGAAGTTACAGGCCTTTCTGCAGGGGAGAGTAGGCTACAGGCTGGTATTCCTCTCCTTTTGCTTCCTCCACTCTCTTCTCTGCTTCGAGGGCAAAACACTTTACCTAAAAACAGGCTACCACTCGGGTGAGGTTGCAGCACCACTGGAGTTGGTCAACAGCCGGTCCTCCCAAATCTTCGTGTCAGCACCTGTTTTCTTCAGGTATGCCTTCAATGTGTCCGTGTAGCATTTTCTTTGACACATACGAGATCTCAGGCCATTACTAAGCTGGAAGCAGAGCACTTGTTTTGGGAGTCAAAAGTCAGGTATATGCACACAATGTCCAGGCCAGTGAAGCTGGTGCTTGAGGATCACCAACTCAATGCTGGTAATGTTGGCTTCAGTAGGGATGCTGGCATTTGTGTGGCAATCTTCCCATTTGATATAGAGGATATTATGGAGACATTGTTGGTGATAATTCTCCAAGCTCAAGATGATGACAGTAAGTCACCCACATTTCAAATCTGTAGAGGAGAATGGGGATGATGACTGCTTTGTGGACCAAGATCTTGGTGTCTTTCTGGAAATCATGATGAATAAAGTTTCAGACGCACTGAAACCGCTTCCTAAAGGAGACATTTGTGCACTGTATCCTATGGTGGAACTTCTCATCAATCTTCACTCTCTGAAAGAGGTGGCTACAGAGGCAGGGGAAGTGCTTGACTACCTCCAGGGTCTTTCCCTGATGGGAAGGGGGGAAAGGGGGGGGATCACACTCATGGCTTGAAGCAGGCCAATACAGCACTTCAGTCCTCTCAATGTAAAGACAGAGACTGAAAGTTCGGCAGGTTTCTCTGAAAAGATCCATCATGGTCTGAAGGTTTTCCTCCATATGCACAAGGATAGCACACACAGTGGCATACTGAAGGTCAAGGATAATTGTTTAGAGTATTTTAGTCTTTGAGTGAAAATGATCCAGATTGAAGAGCCTTCCATTCAAAGCGCAACTGGAGTTGCAGCTACATGAAGGGTAACTTTTTTTTACCCTTGTACAAGTATATCAATACCAGATATGTCAGCAACAAGGGGAAGATCAGGGAAAATGGAGGACCTTTACTGAACGGGGGCGGCAACCTAGTGACAGATGGGCTGTGTCTACATGAGACGCTGACTGTGCAGTAGCCCGAGACTGCTGCTCAGTAGCATCGCATGGCAGAAACCATGACACGGCACTACTGTACTGTAACATCACAAAAAAGCCATTCATCAGCATTACTGCACAGTAACTTGGGTTACTGCACAGTCATTTAGTACTTGTTTATACAAATACTAAATGACTGCACAGTGTCTCATGGAGACATGGCCATAATGTGGAAGAGGCTGAAGTACTCAATGCTTTTTTTACCTCAGTCTTCACAGGCAAGGTCAGCTCCCAGATTACTGCACTGGGCAGCACAGTTTGGGGAGAAGGTGAGCAGCCCTCAGTGAAAGAACAGGTTAGAGACTAGTTAGAAAAGTTTGATGCGTACAAATCCATGGTGATAGCCACAATACACCAAGGGCATTGAGGGAGTTGGCCAATGTGACTGCAGAACCACTGGCCATTATCTCTGAAAACTCATGGCAATTGGGAGAGGTCCAGGATGATTGGAAAAAGGCAAATATAGTGCTCATCTTCAAGAAAAGGAGGAAGGAAGATCTCAGGAGTTACAGACCAGTCAGCCTCACCTCAGTTCCTAGAAAAATGATGAAGCAGGTCCTCAAGAAATCCATTTCTAAGCACTTGGAGAAGAAAGTGATTAGGAACAATCAGCAAGGATTCACCACAGGCAAGCTATGCCTGACCAGCCTGATTACCTTCTATGATGAGATGACTGCCTCTGTGGCTGTAGGGAGAGCAGCGGACATGATATACCTTGACTTTAGCAAGGCGTTTGATACGATCTCCCACAACATTCTTGCAAGTGAGCTAAGGAAGTACAGGTTAGATGAATGGACTAAGGTGGCTAGAAAACTGGCTGGATTGTCCGGCTCAAAGGGCAGTAATCAAAGGCTTCATGTCTAGTTGGCAGCCTGTATCAAGTGGAGTGCTCCAGGGGTCAGTCCTGGGGCCAGTTTTGTTCAATATCTTCATCAACAGTCTGGCAGATGGATAGCGTGCACCCTCAGCAAGTTTGCAGATGACACCAAGCTGCGAGGAGTAGTAGATACACTGGAGGGTGGTGCTAGGATTCAGACAGACCTCAACGAATTGGAGGACTGGACCAAAAGAAATCTCGTAAGGTTCAATAATGAGAAGTACAAAGTCCTGCAAGTAGGATGGAACAATCCCATGCACGGGTACAGGCTGGAGACTGACTGGCTAAGCAATAGCTCTGCAGAAGACGACCTGCGGGTTACAGTGGACAATAAGCAGAATATGAGCTGACAGTATGCCCTCGTTGCCAAGAAGGCTAACAGCATACTGGGCTGCATTAATAGGAGTACTGCCAGAAGACGGAGGGAAATGGTTCTTTCTTCTATTCGGCACTTGTGAGGCCACATCTGGAGTACTGTGTCCAATTTTGCCCGCCCCCACTCCCCCCCCACTATGGAAAGGATGTGGACAAATTGGAGAGAGTCCAGTGGAGAGCAACAAAAATCATTAGAGGGCTGGGGCACATGATCTATGAGGAGAGCTGAGGGAGCTCGGCTTATTTAGTTAGGAGAAGAGAGGACTGAGGGAGGATTTAATAGCAGCCTTCAACTACCTGATGGGTGGTTCCAAAGAGGATGGAGCTGGACTGTTCTTAGTGGTGGCAGATGACAGAACAAGGAGCAATGGTCTCAAATTGCAGCAAGGGAGTTTAGGTGGTATATTATGAAGAACTTTCTCACTATGAGGACAGTAAAACACTGGAACAGGTTACCCAGAGAGGTGGTGGAATCTCCATCTTTGGAGGTTTTTAAGACCCAGCTCGATAAAGCCTCGGCTGGGATTATATAGATTCATAGATGTTAGGGTCGGAAGGGACCTCAATAGATCATCGAGTTCAACCCCCTGCATAGGCAGGAAAGAGTGCTGGGTTTAGATGACCCCAGCTAGATGCCTATCTAACCTCCTCTTGAAGACCCCCAGGGTAAGGGAGAGCACCACCTCCCTTGGGAGCCCATTCCAGACTTTGACCACTCTAACTGTGAAGAAGTTCTTCCTAATGTCTAATCTAACTTACTAATGTCTAGTCTAGTTGGGGTTGGTCCTGCTTCTAGCAGGGCATTGGACTAAATGACATCCTGAGGTCTCTTCCAACCCGAATTTTCTATGATTCTATGAAAGAGCACTTTGAGGGACTCCTGAACTGTGAGTCAACTGTGGCAGATAACACCATCTTGTCCATCCTTTACTACCGTGAACAGGAATCCCTTGCCAGGTCTCCTATCCCAGAAGAAATCTGGCATGCCATCAAGGAAGCTGAACAACAGGCTACTAGACCATACAGTATACCTGCCAAAATTTACAAGGCTGGCAGCAAGGAAGTAGTATCAAGATTCCACAGATTTATTCTTTGAATTTGGAACAACAAAGAGATTCCTGGGGACCTGAGGAATGCCAATATCATGACTATCTTCAAGAAAGGAGATAATCATGAAACCTTGTGGAAAGTACTGGCCTGAATTGGATGTCCTGAAAAGTACATCAAGGTCCTGAGGTTCCTCCATGACCAGATGACTACAACAGTTCTGTGTAGTAGATTGGAGACTGATCCATTTGTCATCTTGACTGGGGTCAAGCAAGGATGCATCATTGTAGGACATGTGCTGGTAAAGGGAAGGGAACGATTACAGCAGCCTCCTCCAAAGAAAGCCCAGTGAGTGCTGTTACTACAGGTACCAATGCCAGCCTATGTAAGGCTTAACCCTGTATCTGGATTGGGCCATACAAAAATCTCCAAGGCCTGGCTGCAACTGGTCTGCCATTGTCAGTATGTTGTCACTTAGTACTTTCTTTTGGAAGTACTAAATGACGGCACAGTAATAACCCACATTGCACTGCATGTACGGTGCACAGTTATTTTTAGTTGCTATGTTGCTGTAGTGACGCACTATACTGAGGGAGCATGTTGCTATGGTGATGAAGCTACGGCATCACAGTTTTTGCCCCTGGACACTACGTCACTATAGCGTGTTGCTACAGCGACGTAGCGTCACATGTAAACGTGCCCAGTATGTAGCCTACTGCACATGCTCAGTCCATGCATACATGCTTACACGTCCGCATTCCAAGGGTAACAAAATTAAATCTGTGACAGAAATGCCATACCTATACCTGGAAAACTTCCATTTATGCATACAAAGAGAAAGAAATTTCCACCCTCAGGGAAGTTAATTCAAACAAACTCAAGGTGTGACTTGAATTGCAATAGTTAAACTAAATTAAACCTCTGTGTGAAACTGATTTAGAATTAAAGCAGCCTTGATTCAGTTTAGTTCAATTCACTTTAAAAATGAATGAAAGCAACCTGAATTAAGACTGGTTTAATTCAAAGAATAAATATCCACATAAAAGCCTGATGTGGTTTATCTGATCTGCTTTGAAAGCTAATTCTGAGTAACTTTCCTGAATCTGGGAACAGTCAGATCTGATACACCAGCAGCTACATCCTGTTGCTGCTCAGAGGCTGTGCTGCAAGGTGACAACAGGCTGGAGAGGAGGCTGCTCCAAGAGTGACTGAGGTAAAAGTGTCAAGGCAAAGCATTGATAAAAGCACTTCTGTTGATGGACTGCCAGGAGAGGAGGGGACACAGCAGCCCAGAAGAATAATGACCCAACAGAAGAAACAACAGGAAATGTGTGTTTTCCAGTACAGCGTTATGAACAACATTGATTTTGAGCTAAGGCCATCTCAGCTCTTCCTTGTTGGGAAGGAGCTTTAAGAAAGGTGGCATAAAATCAAACACTCTCCTGTACCAGTGAAAATGCAGCTATCAGCCAAAGGGATTAGCCATTTGTCTAGGTCAGCACCCAAGGTCCATGGCAGCTGCCTTTTAGCCAATGCCTTCCTAGTGGGTAAAATGGGGCTTGATAAGAATAGCTTGCTATCACCATCTACACACAGACACATGCAGAAAGTATGATACCTAGCTAGAGCCAGCTATACAAACCTATGAACAAAGAATTAGGTCCATCTATATTTATTTTTATTTATTTGATGTATTTGATTTTCATGCCATCCTTTCCCACAAAAGCTGAGGGCTGCTTGCAATAAGAGCTGTCAAGCCAGACATGATGCCCTCCCCATAATCATTCATTGGTTTACCTGGTGACACAGCCTAGACCGCAATGCCACCCTGTACTGCATGTTGGACAATCCCCCACCCCGCATCAACACAACGTGACTTTCTAGCACAACTTTTGAGGGAAGAAGAGGGAAAGAAGAGAGGAAAGGAAAAAAAGAAAGACATAGAAGAAGAAAAGGCCCCTTGAATGACAGTAGAGTGGAAAGGAAAAGGAGTTGTGGGAATGTGGGGTGGGGGAGGAGAAGCTGAGCTAAGCCCAGGGGGGTTGAAAGCATCTTTCTGTGATTGGGGTTTTCTGAATGTCCAAGATAAGAAAGATGAAACACCACTGGTTAAATATTCACACTGCAGCCTGGGCCCTGGTGGGTTGCAAACAGAAGACAAAAAGCTTTGACAATTAGGGTAAGAAAGGAAACTGCAGCCTTGGAGGTGCTGGCATTGTTTACCAGAGTTGGTTCTCCCTCCTTGCTGGTGACTGATAATGCCCACAAGACAATGTCCAGCAGAGAGCTTGGGGCAGGGGCGGGCAATTATTTCGGGCAGAGGGCTGCTTACCCAGTTTTGGCAGGCTGTTGTGGGCCGCATGGGTAGCCCCGCCCCTTGACAGGTGCCCCTCCCCCTGGTCACCATCTTGGGACCAGTGTCCCAATATCTTAGGACCAATGTCCCAGGGCCAGCACTGGTGGGGCCCAAAGTGAGGCACAGGCTGGCAGGGGTCTGTGGAGCCGAGCTGGGCTGCACCAGCAGGGAGAGTGGGGAGCTGGGCCAGCTCAACAGAGCCCCTGCCAGCTGGGACCCCGTGCTCCTGCCACCCTGCTCTGGGCCCCGCCAGCACTGGCCCTGGGACACCGGTGTGAGCCCTGTGTTCCCCCTGGCTCTTGTGCCCACTCACACACAGTGCCCCCCATCCCCACAGTACAGGCAGGGAGCAGCACACAGCCCCAACCCCCTGCTCGCTGGCAAGGAAGAAGCTGGTGCTGAGCATGGGGAAAAGCAGCCTCTCCCCCACCCCATGGCTGGTGCTCCCTGCCGCAGGCACTCGCAGCCCATGTGGGGCTGTTTGGAGCAGGCACAGGCAGCCCCACGCAGGCTGCAAGCAGCTACAGCGTGGGGCGCTGGCCATAGGGTGAGCGAGGGGCCGCTTTTCCCCATGCTCAGCACCAGCTTGTAACCCAGCCCTGATGCCAGCCTGGGCTCCAGGTGAGCTCCGGGCTTGCCCGTCAGAGGCAGCAGCTGTGGCCCGCACCACTTGCTCCACCAGGCAGCGTTTGCTGCTGGTACCCACCCAGAGCTCATGCACTGGGCAGCACAGAGGTGATAGTGGCAATCACTGCCCGGCGCAGCAAGCAGGAGGGCCACAGCTGCTGTCACCACGCGCAGCCCCAACAGGCAAGGCCGGAGCTGGCATGGGGCCCAGGCTGGCAGCAGGGCTGGGTTACAAGGTGGTGCTGAGTGCGGGGGTGGGAAAAGCGGCCCCTCGTCCACCCTGTGCCCGATGCCCCGTGCTGCAGCTGCTCGCAGCCTTCTTGGGGCTGCCTGTGCCTGCTCCGGACATCCCCACACAGGCTATGAGCAGCTGCAGTGAGGGGCACTGGCCACGGAATGAGCAAGGGGCCACTTTCCTCTCTGCTGGGAAGGAGCCCAGGGGAAAAAATGAGTGCGGGGGCAGGGAAGTGGCCCCTCCCCCGCCCCATGACTGATGCCCCACACTGCAGCCACTTGCAGCTTGTGGGGCTGTCTGGAGCAGGCACAGGCAGCCCCATGGGGCTGCGAGCAACTGTAGCACGGGGTGCCAGGCATGGGGAGGACGAGGGGCTGCTTTCCCCCCCCCACCTCCCCCCGCGCTCAGGTTTTCCCCGGGCCACTTTTCCCTGGGCTCCTTTCCTGCCCGGGGTCCCCCCCTGCCCTTTCCCCCCAACTTCCTTGAGCTTCCTGAGTGGGGAAGCCACATGCTCCCAGGCCAGAAGCCCCCACTGGGCTTCTGGCTGGGGTGGGGGTGGGAGTGGCCAGGCCCTGCTGTTGTGGGAGCCCACCGGGCTTCCCCTGGGTCCTAGTGCCCTTGGTTCCCGTCATTTTTAGACAGAAACCAAGGGCAGATAAATATTAATTTTCTAAATTTTTTAGGGGCCCCGCAGGCTGGATAGAATGGCTTCACGGGCCGCATCCAGCCCGTGAGCCATATTTTGTCCACCCCTGGCTTGGGGTTTGCTTTGTTCACCTGCATTGTCCCTGGATTGCTTCTGCTCTTCCACAGCAGCAGCACCCTGTTTGCGTAGACACCTTGAAGTATCCACACTTCAGCACGTGACACAGATAGACTGGCCTCAGAGCCACTGGCCTCCTGGGGACCTGAATCAGTCTGCAGGACAAGCAGCAGCCAGGCCTAGCGCAGGGGGTGGACTGGATACCCATGCCAGGTACAGAGCTTGCAGTGAATGGTACCAATGAATGAATCTAAGGAAGGGACCCTCTAGCACTAAGTCAGATGTGTATCAAGGGAGATGGGTTCAAGTGAGAATTATGTCCAGTACAAAGAAAAGAGGCATTACTTGCACTCCAAAGGGTGTCCTAAACCATGTGGAGGAGGGGGGATGGGATACTGCCTTGTGTGCACACATAGGGCAAACAAAGCTCACCCAGATAGGGTGTTCTAGAAGCATCTTCTTGATGCAGTGCAGACAGGGGGGCAACAATGCAATGCAGTGGAGATTGCTATCCACTCCTCAGCACAGCACAGCGTTTCTTACAATGAACGTTTTCAACCTGTGGTCCACAAAACCCTGGGGGTCCACAGACTATGTCTAAGGGGTCCACAAAAGATGACTATAATTAATCAAAAGTTTGTGAATACCTACACTTGCAATTCAAAGGAGGCTGCACCTCCATTCAAAATTTCCATAGGGATCCGCACCTCCATTCAAAATTTTTAAGGGTCCAGAAATGAAAAATGATTGAAAACCTGTCTTACAAGAAACTCAAGTGGCAGTTTTTTTCTCCATTTCCTTCTCTGTGTCTGCCAATTGCCAGAATGTCTGCACCTACCCTCAAGATGATCCCAGATCTCACGCAACTAGCTGTTCTGACTGTAGAGTTAAACTTCTCCCTCTCTAAGGGCGTTCATTTCTAGACTTTGGTTTCACTTCATAGTCTCTAATCTAAAAGGAGTCCTCATCTCATCAGATCAACTCTTTCCTTCTCTATCAGACTGAGTTGGTAAAGAGCTCTACTGGGATACAAATGTATCCAGCCATCTTCAGTGAACATGGGAAAGAGGCATAAGGGAAGACAGGGGGAATTTAATGACAAGTCAGTAAATTATTTATCCTAGTGTAACGTTAGGGTGTTAGGAATTTTTTAAAGTCCCAGCTAGCTGGTGTTACTGGGCTGGTGACTGTTCCAAGCACCAGACTGTCATGCTGAGAGCCCCATGGCCATCCCATAATGTAGTGGGCTGAATTAAGCATCTGACACTGCTGCATTCTTGCTGCCCAGCAGAGCTGACCTCAAAGGCACCCAAATCCAGAGATAAGTCAAGGTGGAAAGGGCAACCCCATTGCTGAGGTGCTCCTTGGTCTCCTTTGAAATCAGAAGCTGCTGCTTCACCTCTGTGCCTGCTGACCGAAGCTAGCTACTGCCTCCCAGCACTGCCTAAGTGGCTACATTTGGAAGCAGGGTGGCTGGCCTCTGGCTTCTTGTGCTCATGCTTCACTGATATTAATAATATTTTGATGGGAGCGAAGTCACTCCTGTGGGAGCCAGGGCTCAGAGCAAGGCAATATGAAGATGTCAGTGAAGTAACCTTGGATCTCAGAGATCACGTCTGCCTTCCAAGGAGAGAACATGCTTCTACTGCATTTTCCCTGTGGACTGAAAGAGAAATGCTGAAGTGTTCAGTTGTGTTGCTCACAGGGGTGGCAGTTTAAAAACAGCAAAAAACATTTTCCTGCATCTCCAGCTCAAGTGGTTGGTGGCCATTGTCTAAGCTTGCCTGGAGCAGCAGAAGCTCCAGGACCTCTTTGCTCCCAATATATGCTAACTAGTCAAGTGCAACTGCCAGGGTATGCATATTATAGCTCTGCTAGATAGCTCAGCAAGCACAAGGAGAATGCAGTGGCTCCTGCACTACAGTTGCTACTAGCTCAATGGCAAACCTGCAACTAAGAGTTCCAGCAGGAACTTAAATGTCAGCTGGTGTTCTTGGCCAGCCAGGTCCCTGTTAACTCCATATAGGCTGTGGGCAGGACATAGACATTCTGCTGAAGCAGGCATTCATTCCCTAAACTGGCGGTTTCAAAAATGCCAGCATTGTCATTTTGATAAGAAAAACAAGTTTCTCAGATTGTTTCAAGAGCCCCCATTTTACAAAACTTTGTTTCCTTATGGCGCTGTTCATACAAAAAGCACAGTTAATTTGGATCTGGGGACTAGGGCTAGCTCAGCCTGGCTGTGAACATTCTCACAGCAAACTCCTACCTGAATTACTGGGTCCTCATTGCTTCTGCACTTACCTGTGAGAGTCTGGAGGCATATCCCATGGATCTTTGTGCTGAGATGTTCTAGGAATGTACCTAGTTAATTTTATCAATCGAAGAAAAACATCTCTGTCTTTTGGGGGAATTATCGGAAGGCACTGGAAGAAGCTTATCAACACTTGAGTGATTTTCCCATGTCATCACTGCAGAGTAAGAAGGGTCCAGCTAAGGTTTAACCAAAACATGACTTTGAACCTACACATTCAGCCAGATCATCTAGCCAAGGCTTCAAATACCTCCTCACTCAGGTCAGAGGTTTTTTCTTACGGATGGGCTCACAGGGAAGGCAGGCTAAACCCCAGGGAGGAGCCGCAGTTAGCTGCGCAATGGAGATATCTCATGAAAAGGGTTTGAAAAGCATTATCTCCAATTTACAGTGGGGGGAAGGTGAGGCTGAGAAAGGTAAAGCAACATGCCTAAGGCCATTCAGAGGAAAGGGCACTAACCCCTGGGTCTCCTGAGCCCCAGTCCTGTTCCCTCTCCACTGCAGTACTTTGTGCCCTTTCCACTTCATTATGTAATATGCTAATAAGAAAGCTTTGCAGCAAGCCTGTCTTGTCTATTAACAACACAGCACTGCACAGAAGAACATTCAACACAGTCCAGAAGGGAGAGCTTTAAAGGCATGTGATGAATTCATGGATGTACACAGGACATTGTGTGGTCTCCCCTTGGGCTTTAAGGACAGTGGGGACATAGAAGGAAAGAATTTGGGTGGGTTCCATGTGTCCCAAACAACAGGGTAGGTTTGAAAAAGGACAGAACCAAGCCAGCAAGAAAAGTGAAAGGCAGTGAGGTTACCACTTGCATAGGCGTAACTTTGCCTTGCCAAGAGAGTCCATTTCACCATTTCCAGGAGGAACCATCCGTAACATTCACAGATGAGTGAAACATGCATGCTGCTCCTCAAAGGGAATCAGACAGGGATACACTTTATTCAGTCTCTCCAGTTCATACCAAGCAGCTTCTGAAACTTCTTATAGGAGCAATCTTGAAAAACAGACAGCTGAGATTCTAGCATTACAAACATGACCTGGACACAAGGGAGCCGGCGCTCAGGGATAAAGGTCACAAACCAGGAGCCCAAAACTCTAGGGCTTGGCAAGCCAGTGGTCATGATGAGTCAAGGGATTTAGGTAGGACACTGAGAGCTAGACAAGGAACCAGAGAGCAAGGAATCAGGAACCAGACTAGGGAACTCCTCAGCACAAGGACTCAGGAACACTCAGCTTAACCAGAGAGAAAGCCTATCTTACGGACAACTGACAGAGCACAGCAAGGGCTTCTCCCTATTTGCCAGCAGCCACATCCATTCAGTTTAACTGCAGCCAGTTGGAGGCTCTCAAGCCAGTCCCATCTAGGCAATGTGGGCCAGCTGGGGGCTTGTCAGTCTGCCTGCCACCCTGACTCTTGACTCCTGGTTCTGGTTAATAGATCAGCATGTCCTTGTGGAGGAACCACTGGCTGCAAGGTCAGCTCATGGAGGTAAATGATTTATACTCATGTTCTCCTTCTGCACGCTGCTTCTCTATGCTGTTACTCTGACTGTTGTCCTATGGTTGTTTTCTGGGACTCTTGTGTTCTGAGTTTCATTTCTGTGATGGTGCCAAACAAAAGATAATCCTCACAGCTGCCAGATCTAGAGGCAGGACTGGTAACTCGCAGATGTAGTAGATGCATGTGCTCCCTTGTTCTCTTTGACACCTAAGGGTGTTAGGTGCCTGGCTCAGGTTCCTGTAGAACAGAGCTTTCAGACTCACCACAGCCCAAGACCAGATCCAGATTGCAGGGGCTCCTCCGTGGCTGGTTATGTTGGGCCAGCAGCGACTGCAGTGGGGCCATGTTCAGGCATCAGTTCAGAGCTGTATTTGGGTGGCAACATGGGTCTGGGAACGGGCAACAGCACTGAATTGGGTTTAGGTAGGAGCACAGGTCCAGGAGCGAGCAGTGGTGTTGAGCTGCTGCCGATGGCCATGTCCATTAGGGGCCAGGAACCCTGAATCTTGCAGAAGGCCATGTTTCCCAGTTTTTTCCACGTTCCTCTAGGTAGCAGGCAGCTCGTGAGCGCTGTGATGCTGGGGCGCATGGAGTGTGGGGGGGCCCCCCAGTGCACTCAGCAGCAGACCCAGAAGTGAACCAGAAGCACTTCTGGTCCACTTCCAGGTCTGATGGGGAGTGCACTGGCTACCCCCCACCCCCCTCCCCCTAGCTCGGTGACTGGTGCCTTCTGGGTCTGGGGTACCTGGAGGTATGTAGAAAACACATTTAAAGCTGTGTCTATGGCCGAATTGCTGATTCTCTGAATCAGCACTGAATCTTCAGATTTGGATTCAGCCTAATCAAATCAGGGACAGTGATCTGAATCAATTAATCGAATCACTGTCCCTGATTCAGGCTGAATCCGAATTGAATAGGGCCCACTTTGCCCATCCCAGCAGACACCCCTGCTGCTTCTTAACTTGCTTGTACCCAAGACTTCTGGCTAGTGCTCTAGCTCCCACTCTCTCTATA
Source organism: Alligator mississippiensis (assembly GCF_030867095.1). Classification (NCBI taxonomy): domain Eukaryota; kingdom Metazoa; phylum Chordata; order Crocodylia; family Alligatoridae; genus Alligator; species Alligator mississippiensis. The sequence continues at coordinate 44,230,513 of NC_081835.1, forward strand.
AATGGTGTTGATATGAATGCCCATCAGTTCCTGCGTGCTGTTCTGGGCTCCTGGTTTGGTGTCCTAGAATGAAGTCTAGCCACTAGCATCACATAATTTACAACATATTTAGCAACAGGTTCCACCAACTCCTGCTGCTGTGGTACATTTTATAAACAGTTATAGGATGACCATGTTGCTAAGACTAGATTAAACCCATATAACACATGGACTCCTTTGGGTTGGGCAGGGCTATGCAAATGCTAGAGAAGGATCCACTGGATGTCTGGAACATGAAGAGGTCATGATTTAAAGGGAAACATTCAAGTCCAAACTTATGTTGTAATTCCATTTTGAAAAAATGCCATTAGAGAGGTGTTCTCCCAGGATGCTCAGGAGCATGGCACATACTGATGTGAGATGCTACTGAGCATCCTGGATAAACACCTCTCTAATGGCATTTTTTTTAAAAAGGTGGTTAAACAGAGGGGCTGTCAGGGGTCCTGGGTGGACACTGGTTTCTGCTGCAGCCTTCTCAGGATCTTGCTACAGATAAACATATCTGGAATATTTTTAGTCACTGACTAGCATGAAAAGGCTGTGGGCACTTCTGAGAGCTCTAGGGAAAATACAGATGACCCATAAGGGCCTAGTCCTGTTTCCTTTCTTGCCCCAATAAGGGCCTGATCCTGTTTTCTTTCCCCAACCTGTGGCCCCTCTGAGCTCAGTGGGAATACTGGTATCCAAGAAATGTAGGAATCAGGCCCTAATGTGAGAGTTGGAGGAGAAATGGTTGGAAAATCCCTTAATCCACAGCTACTGGGATTATGTTCTTTGGGTTAGGTTCTCTTCTGTCTCTCACACTCTGCTCCTGCTGCAGGCTCTACCTTGTAGGTAGAGGAGGAAGAAAGCAATCATGATGGTAACAGCAAGACCAGGAACAGAAGTTGGCCATAGAATTTGAGACCTAATTAGGCTGTTTGTACACGACGGGGGTTTAGTCCCATAAACTGAAATGGTGAGTTTTTAATTGCAATAATTAAAAACCCTCCGTTTCAATTTAGGGGCTTCCATCACTGTTACAGTGAGGGGCTCAATCCTTTTTCTTTTTTTCCCCCCGCGGATCCTACCCGCCTCTCCTGTAGCTAGGGGGTGAACTGTCGGTGGGCCAAACAGCTGTCTTTCAATGGTGGCGGCGCCCCCCAGGGCCACCTGGGTGGGCTGATAGCAGGCAGGTACTGCCCGGGGGACACTGCCACTGTGGACAGAAGGTTCAGGGCCTGCCATGGCTCAGGCCCCCTGGCTATGGGAGAGGCGGGCAGGCTCTGTGGAAGTAAAAAAAAAAAAAAGTGATCAGGCCTCTCACTGCTTTTTTCCCCCCCTCAGCAGAGCCTGCCCGTGCAAGCTGCTGTTGGGTCATGCAGCCCCTGAGCTGCAGGGGGGCCTGGTCCTTCCCTCTGTGGCAGCAGCACCCCCCACGGCCACCCGGGCAAGGTGCTAGCTGTGCCGGTGCTGCCCCAGCTCACAGGCAGCACCTGCTGGGGAAGAGTTAGATCCGGCAGGTGCTACTTGTGAGCTGAGGCAGCACCTGTGCAGCTAGCACCCCACCTGGGTGGGCCCGGGGGCAGCTGCCACCAGACAGAAGGACCAGGCCCCCCACAGAGCACAGGGGCTGCACAACCCAGCAGCAGCTCGTGCAGGCAGTCTCTGCTGAGGGGGAGAAAGAAAAAGGCAATGAGAGACCTGATCCTCTTCTTTTTCTCCCCCCCTGTGGAGCCTGCCTTCCCCTCCTGCGGCTGGGGGGCGAGCTGCCAGAGGGCCCTGAGCTGCAGGGAGTCCTGAAACTTCCCTCCATGGTGGCAGCACCCCCCAGGGCCACCTGGGTGGGAGGTAGGGTGGCCATCAAGGTACCTCAAGAATAGAGGACAGTTGCATTTAGTGCACCCTCCACCATGAACATCGCGTGCCTCCTGAGACTGGGGGGGCATGGCAAACTCCTGCAGGCGGTGGTGTTGGCAGCAGGAGTGCAGCGGCAGCAAGTGGGGAGCTCCCACGGGCAGCTGTGGCGGTGTCAGCATGGGGGGGGTGGGAGGGGGGGGTGTTCCAAGCGGTGAAAAATAGAGGACATAAAGGTCCAGTTTCATATCAACAGAGGACCAGAAAACTGGACTGTCCACTATAAAACCAGAAAAATGGCTACCCCAGTGGGAGACTAATGAGCAGGTGCTGCCCCAGCTCTCAGGCAGGACCCAGCCCAATCCAAGGGTTCCCTGAGCCTGAGCTGGGGCAGCACCCACCCGCTAGTAACCTGCCTGGGTGGCCTCAGAAGGAAGGACTGGAGCCTTCTGCAGCTCTGGAGTGGCTCAGCCCACCGGCAGCTCGCCTCATGACTGCGGGAGACATGGGCTGGCTCCATGGAAAAAAAAAAAAAAAAGGATCGGTCCCCTCACTGCTTCTGCCTTCAGCCCACTTCTCATACAGCGGGGTGCTGAGCTGTCAAAGGCATTATGAGCTGACCAAATGGCGAACTGAACTCTTGCCAATTGGGCTCATTCTTTCTGCTTTTGCTTCCTTCTGCTACTCCATAAGCCTAATTCTACTGTTTGTTTCTATCAAAAATGTCAGTGGGTTGGCCAGCCAGGGAGAATCTTAGAGCAGCTTTTGGCCTCATGCCTTATTCTTGTCTTCTCCATGCACTTCTACTTCTTTCCCTATTTTTGTCCCTGGTCCAGGCTGCCTAATGGAATTTAGTTAGGCTACAAAAGGCCTCTCCTGAATACATGCCCCCATTTAGTGGTCATTTCATCCCCATTCCTCTCTGCAGATAGAAATCTAGTCCTTTCCTCTTACAGACAGCACAGAGAAGATCTCAGAAGCACACTTGGGTACAGCTATGACAGCCCTCAGCAATGCTCAGGGTGTTCACCCCTTGGCCTGTACAAAACTAAAGTAATGGTAGATATAATGCGAAGGCCACCTGGTTCTCAGACTGCTTTTCAGCAGAGAATTCAAAGTCCTGTTCAAAGGAGGTATCATTATCCCCATCTGACGGATGCCCAAGGTTACTCAGCAAGTCAGTGAAAGAACCAGGATGAGAACCTATGCCTCCCAAATCCCAGTCTTATCCATTAGGCAACACTACCTCAAAGACTAAAATGTCCAGAAGCACACATCTTGCTGGACAAAACAGAGACAGTGTGGAGGGGCATGGCAAGGTGCCCACTACTGCTGGGGAGCACTCAGGAGACACTGAGGATTTCTGACTTTGGGGGCATTTGTGAGATGGATAAGCACCTTGAGTGGACAGGAATCTTCCTGGGACAACCAGAGAGAAAAGAGGCCAACTCAATTTTGACAATGCAGTGACATTTTTTCTGGGGCTAGTTTCTTAAGGTCCTCCAGGATTGTTTGCAGGGAATAAGAAGGAATTCTGCATAAGGGAGGCAAAATCTGGCACTTGGTGCTGAGGAGGTCGGTCTCTTGGAATTTTTTTCAGAATTCATTTGCACTGAAAGGAAAACAATCTTTTCTTCCCTTTGCATTATTGTTATAATTTGAGAGCATTTTCAGGCAGAATACTTCAGATTCCTGCTGAGCTTTATCACTGCCATAATTACAAAGTCAAATGCAATCATTAAAACAACATTTTCCCTGCAACAGTCTAGATTACTCCTTCCCCCAATACCAACACCAATTGGCATTACTGTCAGGCATTGAAAAACAGGCGTGTGCGTGTATGTGTGTCAGCTATCGTCATCTAACACAAGACCTTGGATTGTACCCAGCCTGTCCCTCTCTGTATGCTGATCATACACATGACCTGTCTATTAAGCTGGCAAAAATGTAAACTCTCTGGGTAGCTCTCAATATGAGCTTGAAACCAAAGTGTTTAACCATTAGCTTGACCTTCACCTTCTGTCTTCTGACTGCTCTTATTACCTGTATGCACAGGCAGAGGCAATGCTGGAAACGAGCTCAAAATTACTTCATTCACTTTCATTAGGGCTGGCAGGCAATGGGGACAGAGAGATGAGGAGCAGGGCATCTGCGTATGAACTCACAGAAATGAACAGTGTGAACAGACACAGTTTGCTTTAAAAACTGTAGAGTGAGGGAAGGAGCAGGAGGAGGAGAATTAGAGAGAGAAAGGGAAAGAGAGGAAGGAAAGTTAAGGGAGGAGAGGGAAAATTAAGGAGACTGAGAGAAAACTTTGAAAGAATTTGAAGGTCCACTTATACTTTACAACCAGTGGGGTTACATGCAAGTAGAAAGACAGCGAAATCAGGCCATTTAAAAGGCCACCAGGCCTGAGAAGAGATGACTGGAGTTTACCTTGATGTTGTCCTGCCAGCGATGGGCTTTCTGGAACCTCTCAGCTGCATCAGCGAGATTCTGTAAATCATACAAGAGAGACAGGGTGAGCTCAGACAAGACATTGTCCTTTACAACAGGTGGAGGACTGGCTCATTCTGCCCCTGAACAGGTTTGGTTACACTGGTACCTGGGGACTTACACACAATGGAACCAAACCAGAGAAACCTCCAGAGTGAATAGGAAAAGTTTCTACTGCTTGAACTAGAAGTCAGACTCTTTAGCCACAGGCACACATCATCCTTTGTGAATCAGGCACAATGAAGGCTGTGTAACACACACGGTGGGTGAAAGAGCACGTTCAGCAGTGCAGCTGATAAGAGCCAAGGCAAAATGGGCACCTTGCTATGCCCTTCCACATGCACATCAAATTAACAAGCCCTGTGAGACTCCCCGCATTGGTTCTAGACTGGGAGGGTCTTTTACCCCTCTTTTGGTCCCCATTCTTAAACCACAGTGTAATTAGACTTTACAGAGGCTGTGAAAGGCATTCACCCCTGGTCCACAGAGATCCTGGAGAAGACAGGACAAGATGAGACCTTAAAGACTAAATCATTCAGCAGGTGAGAAAAACAAACCCCCCTGATTAACAACTGTCCTTGACTATACAGGTTAAACTGAAGTTGTGATTTTAAAACAGTTTCATTAAACAGGTGCGAAAGGCTATAATTTCAGATTAAAGCAGTTTTATTGCAGTTTATCTTAAATCAATTCTTTACTGACTTTGGCTATGCCAAAGAAAACCACTCTGAAACCAAAGCAAGTGTCTACACAGGGATTTCTACCAAGTTAAATCAATTGGTTTTAAGCCATCTGAGGATTTTGAGTCAGTGCTAGTACATGCCGATGAACTCAAGATTCCAGGGACCAGGAGTTTTTCTGGAACTGCCAGACTTTGTGTGCTGAACTACTGCTAGATCTGTGGGCCTACACGCTCTAGAAAAGAACAGGTCCCCTGGGAAAGCTTCTTTAATATGGCTGTCTGAAGGGTTAATGTTTTGCCTGGAGGTAATTAACCCTTGCACATTCCTCCAGACTATTTTTACACCTTGGGTGCACACTCTGAGGAGAGTCAGTTCAGCAGCACTGAGCCAGCCCGCAATGCACCAGCTATTTCTGAGAAGCTAGTGAATGGGGAGAGGAATCAGGTAAGATATCGCAGCAGCTCTGCCTTTAATTACTGACTGCAGTGGGAGGTTTCCAGGCTGAGATAGCATTTCAAGACAGCCTGACAAGGTCTAATCAAAGGATAGGTTAAGTGCAGACAGAAAAAAACTAGTTTATTTCTTTAAAATGTATGAGATTTTTGAAAGGGAAAAAAAATCTATCTCCAGTGACAGAGTAGAGATGTCACCACTAATAACTGTAGCAGCATCACTGGAAAGCAAACCATGGGCCATCACTTGGCAGAGTCAAGGGACCAAGTATGCTGTCTTTCCATATAGCTAGGTTACTCTGGGCAATGAGGCTGGCACCACTTGGAAAGTGAAAAGGTTGAGTAGGATCAAAAATTACTAATACAGTGATGAGCCATTCCTTCATTTACCTGAAGGGGACAGCATTTCATCTCCTCTTAGGAAGAATGGTGCCTACTTCAGGAAAGGGAATATTAGGATAACTGCTTCCCATAATCTATAGAAAGATAAGGCCAGAATTTCCAAAGGTGGCCAGTGATTCAGGGTGTTCAACTAGAGAAACAACAGGCTTGATTTTTTCCATGGGAGCTGCTGGTGTGGACTAGGAAAGAAACTACAGAAAAACAGGGGATTTTCTGCCTTCCCATGAAGCATCCTCCATTGATTGTACCCTCTCAAAAACAGTAACCCCCTTCTAGTGCTCCATTGCAGAAGAGATGGCAAGGCACATGGACCAGACTATTTTTTGTGGTCTGGGAGTACTTCAGTTCCTGTGGCGTTGAAATGCAGATTGGGGAAGTGGGTGGATCCACCAGGTGGGTGGATATGTGGTATTTCATACACTGTCCAGGAAGGGGTGAGTCTATAATGGAATAAAGGGTGTGCTCTAGTTGTTCTCAAAGTCACGCTAGGCTGAAATCATTTGATTTCCAGCAGTAGAAATAAAAGACCCCACCCATTATTCCAACAGTGCTCCCTTCACCCTGACACACCAGGGATCACTTGCCTTTCCCATTGCCATGACCCCTCCCCTGAGAATCGGGTAACTGTTGCACCTTCTACATCCTGCAAGCTGGCTAGTTTGCTTCACTCTCTTCTCCTAGATTGGTGGAATAGCCTTCCGAAGGCCCCAAGATTGGGTTCCTATCTTGATCAGCAAGTTGTCAAGGGAAGGGAGCAATGAACACAAGAGGTAGCTGTTGCCATTCATTTTATTGGTACATGCCCATTCCATAAATTTCACAGATTTCATAGATGTTTAGGGTCAGAAGGGATCTCAGTAGATCATCAAGTCCAAACCCCCTGCCCTTGGCAGGAAAGAGCACTGGGGTCAGATGACCCCAGCCAGGTGCTTGTCCAGTTTCCTCTTAAAGACCCCCAAGGTAGGGGAGAGCACCACCTCCCTTGGAAGCCCATTCCAGATTCTGGTAACCTGTGAAGAAGTGGCCATTGTTTTCAGTCACTCCAAGGGGCACCCTGGTAAACAGAGCATCTCCTCTCCCTTGCTGCCTCCCCCGATGAATTTGTAGATGGCCACAAGATCACCACTCAGCCTTCTCTTGCAGAGGCTGAAGAGATTCAGGTCCCTCAATCTCTCCTCATAGGGCCTTACCTGCAGGCCCCTAACCATACGAGTAGCCCTTCTTTGGACCCTCTCAAGGTTATCCACATCCTTCTTGAAGTGAGGAGCCTAAAACCAGATGTAGTACTCCAGCTGAGGCCTTACCAATGCCACATAAAGGGGAAGTATAACCTCCTTAGATTTGTTTGTGATGCATCTGCTAATGCATGACAGAGTGCAGTTAGCTTTACTTATCACTTCGTCACATTGACGACTCATGTTCATCTTGGGGTCTACTATGACTCCGAGATTTCATAGACATTAGGGCTGGAAGGGACCTAAGGAAGTCAGCTGGGTTCAAAGGATCTCAGCAAAATAAACATCCAAATGTTTCTTAAAGTCCAGAGCAGGTGCTTGCACCACCTCTGGAGGCAGTCTATTCCAGGCCTTGGCGGCTTGGACAACAAAGAAGTTTTTCCACATGCCCAGCCTGAAACGGTCTTGGAGGAGTTTGTCATTGGACCTTGTCATCCGTTGGGGCGCTCTGGTGAACAGGCGTTCCCCCAGATCCTGATGTACACCCCTTATATACTTAAAGGCAGCCACCAGGTGCCTGAGCCTGCGCTTTTCCAGGCTGAAGAATCCCATGGCTGTCAACACAGGGCCTGTTCTCCTGCCCTCTGATCATGCACGTGGCTCTCCTCTGGACTCTCTCAAGCTTCTCCACATCCTTTTTAAATTGTGGAGCCCAGAATTGGATGCAGTACTCCAGCTGCAGCCTCACCAAAGCAAAGTATAGCGGGCAGGAGGATGACATCCTGGGATTTGCTTGAGAAGCATCTATGGATGCAAGCCAGAGTTTTGCTCGCTTTACCAGGTGCGATATCGCATTGGTGGCTCATATTCATCTTGTGGTCAATCATCACCTTTCAGGCATGGTGATAGCCAGCGTATAAGTGTGCTGCGGGATTTTTTTCTGCAAGGTGGAGTACCTTGCATTTTTCAGTGTTGAACGCCATCAGGTTTTAGTCTGCCCATTTTCTGAGCCTGTCTAGGTCGGTTTCGATCACCAGCCTATCCTCAGGTGTGGATGCTTTACCCCAAAGTTTGGTGTCATTGGCAAACTTGGCCAGTCCACTTCTAACACCAATGTCTACATCATTAATAAAGATGTTAAAGAGTAAAGGCCCAAGGACGGAGCCTTGGCGGATCCCACTGGTCATGGTGCACCACAATGATTTACTTCTGTCTATTATCACTCTCTGGGTCCAACCTCAGAGCCAATTCCCCAGCCAATGGACTGTGAAGTAGCCAAGGCCACAGTTGGTCACTTTTTCCAGGAGGATATCATGGGACACCAGATTGAAGGCTTTTTTAAAGTCAAGATATATGACGTCAATTTCTTCTCCCTTGTCCAGGTGATATGTCACCTGGTCATAGAAGGAGATGAGATTGGTCAGGCAAGAAATGAGATTGGTCAGGCAAGAAAGATCCTTTTCTGCCACTGTGCTACTTAGAAGGCCATCCCCCAATCTGTATGTGTGTTGGTGATTCCTTCTCCCTAGGTGCAACACTTTGCACTTATCTTTGTTAAACTACATTTTATTCTGTTCTGTCCACTTTTGCAAGCTGTCCAAATCCACCTGAATCCATTCCCTGCCCACCCGTGTGTTTACTTTGCCCCATAATTTGGTGTCATCTGCAAATTTGGACAGAGTGCTTTCCACGCCCTCATCCAAGTCACTGATGAAGATATTGAACAGCACCGGTCCAAGGAGAGAACCTTGGGGGATCCCAGTGCCCACATCTTTCCAGGTCAATACCAACCCATCCACCACCATTCTCTGAGTGTCCCATACGCCAATTCACCACCCACCTGACTGCATAATCATCTATGCCACAGCCACTTAGTTTACTTATAAGAATGGGATGAGACACCATATCGAAGGCCTTTTTAAAATCCAAGTAGATGACATCTACCTCGACTCTTGCATCTAAGCATTTTGTGACCTGGTCATTTAAAAAAGAAATAAGGTTAGTCAGGCAGGATCTACCTGCTATGAATCCAATCTGGTTAATCTTCAGCATTATTTTTCCTGCTGGACTCCCACAAATGTGTTCCTTAATAATTTTGTAAAGGTTTTCCCAAGGACAGAGGTGAGACTAACCAGCCTATAGTTACCCGGATCCTCCTTCTTCCCTTTCTTGAAAATAGGGACCACATTGGCCCTTTTCCAATCGTCTGGAACCTGCCCTGAGCACCACGAGTGCTCTAACAGTCTTGCCAGTGGTTCTGCTATGACACTGGCTAATTCCCTCAGCACCCTTGGATGAAGGTCATCTGGGCCTGCTGACTTAAACATGTCCAGCCCCTCCAAGTGTCCTTTCACTAGGCTGGTGCTAACTGTTGGTGGGCAGATGTCCCTCTTGTGCCCGTCTATAATCCAACTGGGAAAATATGTCTTTATCCATGCTCAGGAATACAGATACGAAAAACTCACTGAAGAGCTCAGCTTGTCACTCCTATCTGTCACCAATTGCCCTAGTCTGTCCTGTAGGGGTCCTATGCTGCCCTGCACCTTCTTTTTGCTCCCTATATACCTAAAGAAGGACTTTTTGTTGTCTTTAATTTTTGATGCCAGCCTGAGTTCCTTTGCTGCTTTGGCCTTTCTAATTGCCTCATTGCAAGTGTGAGCCAAGTAGGTATACTCCTCCTTTGTGGTTACCCCCTGCTTCCACATTCTATATGCCTCTTTTTTCGCCCCTAGGCTTTCCTGGATTTCCCTATTCAGCCAAGAGGGTTTCTTGGCCCCTGGGCAACACTAACCTCTAGAATCAGCATCCCTATCATGTGAGCTCTTACAAAGAATGCCTTGGTGTCAGAGCTTCTTCACATGTGCTATGGCATGGCAGTGGAGATGGAGGAGAAAAAAAAGAAATGAAAGAAAAAAGTGAGGTAAATTGATTTGTATAATGAAAGTGCTGAGAAGTGGCTGTGGTCAGGTCTTTTAATTGAGCTGAAAGGCACAAACGTCAAAAGCCCAGAGGTTTCCAACAAGATCAATTCTGCACCACTAAGTAAATTAAAAGCAGAATGCAAAATAAATTACACAACCTCCCCCTCCCCGCTTCTAAGCTCTCTAACCCAGATCTGGAGCTGCATACCAGGAGTGCAGCTAGGAGGAGTTGTGTGGGACAGGATGGGTATTAAGACAAGCCTTGACCTTGAAGGGCCATAGGTCAGACAAAACAAACAAATGCATCTAGCTGTGCGTGGAGTGCAGTCCAAGTGCTTTGCAGTGTGGGCAATGGGCGCTTTCCAAGATTCCCTAATCAGGCAAAATTCCCACTGAGGCATAGGCTCTGGTACTTGTCTCTATCTGTTTTACAGCATCCCACATGATGAGAGAAATAGCTTAATCTGATATCCAATCAACCCAACCTGCTTCAGAGTCAGCATGTCATAATATTGGCTGGTCTGCAGCTATCCTCCTCTCAGCTGGTGCTCATGATGCTTCCCAGGTGAAAAGCACCCTAGGTTTCATCTTAGGTGCATTATGTGCATCACAGCAGCCTTGTAAAATCAGACACAACCCACTGGCTCCCACAACAGCTGTTGGCTTTACAAGAGTTTTCAGAGAATATGCACCATGTCACAGATATCAAAACTCAGATCCAGGGACTAAGTGGCTAATCTGTAAGCAGGTTAATTAGCCATGAGGCTACCTAACGACACACATCCCAGTGAAGCTCTTTTGCAAGTTAACAGTTCTTAGTGAGACACAGCAAGGCAAGGACATCCTTTATTGCAAGCCCTGCTACACTCTGAAGTCCTGAATCTGTTTTTTGCTCAGGCAATAATGTCACTGATTTGTCCCAACGATAACAGACTCAACTTCTACAGTGTCTAGGACAGGGGTGGGTCAAATCTGGCCTGCCAAGCACTTCCATCCAGCCCATGGTGCCCACCAACAAATTTAGCTCCGCCCAGCCGTTCTGCCCAGGAGGATGGGAGCAAGGCACCCATGTGTACACAAAGCCCCAAACGTACCCTACTGCCTTGTTCCCAGCCTCGTGGGCAGAAGGGCCTGGCCAGCCCGTGTGCAGCTTCCAGGTGGGGCTGCTGCTGCAGCTGTAGTTCCTGGGGATCTGCTCCACTTCCCCAGTCTCCTGCTGACTCCGGGCAACAGGTAGGGAAGCAGCAGGGGTAGGGCTATAGCTGAGTGGAAGCACGGAGCATGGGGTTGGCAGCAGCGTGGACCTCCACCCAGTGGGGCTGCAGCAGCACAGAGCTCAGGCAGGCAATGTGTGGGTGTGAGGGAGGGTGGGGGGATCCCTCCCACACTCCCCCTGTAGCATCCAGCCCCGGCAGGTGGTGGCAGTAGCAGCAGGCAGGGTGCTCAGGGCGCAGGTGCCCAGTGGGGTGCAGCTCCAGCCAGCACTGCACATCGCAGCAAGAGGCACAATCTCCCCCTGGCCATTCGTATTGCTGGTGCTCCCTGCCACTCATGAGCAGCCCCTGCACTCACACAGAACGGGAGGCAAGCCCCAGTGCTGGAGCCGGCTGCCTTCCCTGCTGGGGCTGCTCAGCACAGGAGAGAAGCTCCATGCGCTGGAGCCAGCTGCCTTCCCTGCCCCCCAAGGAAAGGCACCTGGGGCTTCCCTCCCCTGCTGTGCAGCTCCGGCAGGGAAGGCAGCCAGCTCCAGAGGCTTCTCTTCTGTGCTGCGCAGCCCTGGCAGGGAAGGCAGCTGGCTCCAGCACATGGGGCTTCTCTCCCGTGCTGTGGGGGTGCAGGAGCTGCCCACGAGTGGCAGGGAGCACCAGTGATACAAACAGCCTGAGGAAGGTTGCACCTCCTGCAGCAATGTGCAGCGCTGGCTGGAGCTGTGCCCCGCCAGGTGCCTGTGCCCTGAGTGCCCTGCCTGCTCCTGCACCATGGGGGGAGTGTAGGGGGGTTCCCACAACCCCCCACATATACACAATCCCCTCACATACCCCATGCCCCCACACACAGAGCCACATCTCCTCACAAACCCTCCCACAGACACCCCCACATCCAACACACACATACCCCCACATCCTACCACTGGCAACACGTAGAGGGTGCACACGTGTGTACATTTACCCCCTGAGCTTGGTGGCGCACCCCCTGCAAAAAGGCACCACCAACACTACAGGCAGCATCTGCAGGCAGTCCCCAATCGCCACCTCCCTTGCTGGTGCAGGCAGTCCCCAATTGCTGCTGGCTGCCACTGCTGGCATCTATGGGTGGTTGCTGACCGCTGGTTGCCCTCCCCGCCCCCTCCCCCCGCTGACAGTGTTGTGGCTGCCAGCGCTGCTGCCACCTGTGGGAGCTCGCCATGCCCCCCTAGCCTCTGAGGGCACACGACATTCATGTACCCCACCACACACACCCACCACATACCCACACCCACAATATACAAAACTAAGAATTTTATTTTTGAGTTATTATGCAGTCACTCCTATATATACTATTGAAACACATATGACAAAAATATTTTTGTAATAAAATTAAAATATGCTATAGTAGATGTTTGACTTGTAGTGTATGATATGGGTTTTTTTCTGGTTCTAAGATGGCAACCCCCCCCCCCCCCCCCCCCCCCGCGCGGAGTATTTCTGGGGGGCAAGGAATGGGACATCCAGTGGCAAAAGTCAGGGGTTATGGGTGGGACTTCCCATCCCAATATGGCAACAAGGGGGCGTGACAACTGTCAAGGGGTGAGACTACCCACGCAGCCTTCGACAGCTCACCAAGACTCGTTAAGTGGCCCTCCACCAAAAATAATTGCCCATCCCTTGTCTAGGATCCCAGCCTAGACTGTATATAGAGAAATGATGTAGTCATCTCTGGGGCAGATATGGCACATGTCCTACTGTATCCTGCTATGCCACTGAGGCTTTACAATGAGCAGAACATGAAAATTGTTGCAGGATCTCTAACCAAGAGGTAAGGCATTTTGGCTGCTTCTGCTATAATTTGTATGTTCTTTGAAAAAATATATAAACAAACAAATACTGCTGAAGACCCTAAAAATAAAGGAAAAGCAAATTACATAACACAGCCAGCAAAATCCCACAATGAAAACTAGAAAGTTCCTGAAATAACTAGAGTGAATTAACAACTGTTTCAAATTTAAGTCCAAGGAAAGTGATAAGATCATTGCATTAATAATTCATCATATTAATAAGCAAAATAAGCTGCATTCACATTCACAGTGGTCAGACTGATAGCACTGGTACTGAATACATTTGTCAGTGCCTCTTTACATGCCTCATCAGTGACTATTTCAAATCTGATCACTAACCACGCACGGCTAATTGTGTCCTTAGTTACATCCTGACACCCATGCTGACTTGTGTGGGAGTTCTGCACAAGAATCCTGATGGGAAATCTGAGCCTTGATTATGGTTCTTCCCATTTTGCACGTTCAGTTTAAAGACACGGGAAAGGGGGCTGTTGACAAACCTTTAGCTTGATTCAAGACGCTTAGTGACTGATTTGGAAATGTTGTGACTGCTCATACAAAAGAGCCAAAGAACTGTGACCCAAAATCATTTCCCTTGTGGGGAGTCAAACAATAGGTGCATGTGTGACTCTTTGCTATTACATGCCCAATCATTTTCCTTCCACGCTTAATTGCTATCTAAATCGCACTATGTCAAAACCAAATAAGATGACTATGAATTCTCTGGACCGGGAAGATTTCTTCAGAGTGTATCAAGCAAGGGTGGACTCACTGGCTTGGAGCTATTCCCAAGTTATTTCAAATTTCAGCGTCCAGCAAGTAGGTTGGAAATTTTCAGTGGGGAAACAATTTTCTCCAGACAGATCTGAAAAGCATCTGAAATACATGTCAGAAATAAAGAGAAATTGCTTCTTGTAGAAAGATGAATAATCTCACTAGCAGCAGCTGAACTCAAAGAGACCATTAGAGGATGGCAGGGCTCTTTCAGGAGAAAAAAAACCAAACAAATCTCAGTCCAATTTTAAGTCAATGGGAGTTTGTTTTCCCATTGCCTTGAGTAGGACCAGGACTCAGAACATCTTTGTGCAAACATCAGTGCCTTGGTGCTCAGTGGCGGGTACTAATATAGGAATGGGGTAGAAAGAGAAACACATGACTTGTGCCTTAGGCCCCCTCTACACATGCAGGTAAAGGTGCAATGGGATCTAATTGTGCGATTTACACAATTGCACCTCCTGCCATGTCACACATGCATGGCAGGAGGCATGACTGTGGGATCATGAATTAGATCCCTTTGCACCATATCACTGGTGCAGAGGGAGTCCGATCCCAGGCTCCCCCTGTACTGGCAAGAAGCCAGCTCCTGTGGCTGGAAGCCCCACACACCCCAGCTGAGAAGTTCCTAGCTGCGGGGATGCCCCACGCAACCTCGGGACTGGAGGATCCCCACTGCAGCAAACTCCTGGGGATATCTGGGGATGCGTGAACCCTTGGACCCTGGGAATAGTGGCTGCCCTGATTCCTAGGGCTCAGGGATACATGAAAACCCTGGACCCTGGGGACCATGGCCACCACAATCACTAGGGCTCACGGATGCAGGAAACTCCTGGACCCTGGGGATTGCAGCTGCCATGACCCCTGGCCTCAGGGGTGCATGAAATCCCTTAACCCTGGGGATTGCAGCTGCCACAGACTCTAGAGCTTGGGGGTTTTACACTGGGCACAGTGCACCCCTGTGGCTGAAAGCCTTGTTAGCTGACAGGACTGAGCCACAGGGGGGACCCTGCTACACGTGCAAATTCAACTTGATAGCAACCAACTATAAGGTTAGTGCACATTTTTGAGGTCTAACTTTATAGCTGCGTGGAGCTTTTAATATCTGATAGCTACTCTGCACATGTAGCTGGTCTCCAGGGCTAGGGACAGAAATTACACATAAACCAGTATAAGTAATCAGAAACTGGTCTAAGACTGTAACAGAATAGAAGCTCAGGCACATAAACCAGTTTCAAAATGGCTGAAACTGGTATAAGATAAACCTGGTTGAATGTAGTATCAGACTTAACTGAATTGGGTCAAACCAGTTTATGAAACTTCTGTCTCAGACCTCTTCCTGGTTCATGTTAAATCACAGTCCCCCAGCATCCCAGCATGCTTTCCAGCCCCGGACTGGGCTGTGCTATCTGCTCCAGAGAGCAGGGCTGGCTCCACCCCTCTGCTCCCTAGCTGGAGCAGTGAGAGCTGACTGACAAGGGGGTGGGGGAAGCAAGCCCAGCTGGGGATGCAGCCTCACCTACAGGGGGGGGACTGCCCTCCCAAGGCAAGTCCCAGCTGGGGACTGGGGTCAGGAAGGGGGGCTAAACACCTTTTCCCCCACTCAAACTTAGTGCTGGCTGCAACTGTGGACTACAAATCCCAGAGGCACCTGGAAGCAGGAAGAAGTGATAACTAATGAGCAACCCTGTAGCATCTGGTTGTTGTAATTCTGGACTGCAAATTCCAGAGACCTCGGGGGCAGCAGAATGAGAAAATGAACACACCGCCAGAAAGCCGTGCTCTAGTGCCCCTGGCTTCTGGCCTGAGCCACTGCAGGCATGTGGCTGCATTTCCAGAGTCAAAAGTGAATGTCTGTTCACTTGCTTATCAAATCAGTCCATGCAGAATAGACTAACCTGTGAAGATTGAACTGATTCAGCGTCTGGCTTTTTGACTGCCTGTACTTAGTCCAGGTAACTGCACAATTAACCAGTTAATTGCATGATATCTGTAATGTGTAGAGGGGGCCTTAGAAATGCTCAGGTCAGTACAGATATACACACACAATGGACATATCTCTATGCTTCTGCAGTGCTCTTAGGGAGGGACATGCCTGTTTCCACATGCCACACACAAGAATGAAGCAGTTAAGTCACACTGGCAGTAGTTCTTTCAGTTGTTTTAATGCACACTAGAGAGAAAGGCCTCAAGAATGGCTGTGCAGATGTCCCAAAAAGTAGCCTTACTGCAATAGTTCTCAAGTTTTCAGTCAAGGCACCCCACTCCAACTTTTTTGAATCTGGAAACACACTGACTGAGAACTACAACATTTCCAATGGTGGTTCTGAACTGAATCATGCCACCACCACCATCAAGTAAAAGTGCCTCACACACCCACTGTACAGAGACTGGGAAGGGCTGCAGCACTGTGCACTCTTCTGCCTCATTTGGGTTCTCTGATATAACTCTGAAGTAGGCAGGAGAGCCAGTTCATGCTACAGCCCTTCCAAGAGCACAGGCCAACAAGACTTAATGTTGAAGCACCCCTGAAGGGGGCTCATGACCTGTCATGGTGCCACATCCCCCTCAGTTGAGAAACACTGCCTTACTGCCACATTCCCAGTAGTCAGGGGAAGGGTGTTGACATATCCCATACTGCGCGTAGCAAAGAGGAGTATGATGGAGAACCAGTGACACTTTATGAATGGGGCAACAAGAAAATGTTTCAATGTCTTGCCTCAAGATAATTTTGTTATACCGAGAAAAGAAACAGGTTTCACCAAAATGTCAAACCAAGCCAGTGAGATAGACATTTCAGCTTGCAAGTCAGCAGGTAACCAGTTACCAACACTGAGCCCATCACTATGAGCCATTTTATTCCTCTACCTTCCCCCACTGCTCTCCCAAAACATTTTTCCTGCATCATCTCAATTGGTCGTGGCAGTGAGTATATACTGCTGCTAAGTCACAGTCATGAGAGATCCAAATTGAGGGACACCAGACAGGACTTTCTGAGAAAGCCAAGCAGGTTAAAACATCATAAATCGCTTGCTTGTTTGTTTTTAAAGAAATTCAGCCAGTGTGTTTATACCATGCATCAAGTCCTGATTCAGAAATAATGTAACAGGCTGCAAATGTCATTTTTACCAATGCAAACCCAAACTGATCAAAGCAAGGTGATCACAGTGATGCACCAGTGCAGTAATTTTAATACCCTGCCGTTATGAATTCCTCTGACACTCCCACAAGCTGATGGGATATGTAGAATGATTCAGCAGTTGTTAATGGATGTGGCACATAAAGCACGATAGAGAACGGTTAGTGATTATTGTTCTGAGAGGCTGAATAGACTGGGAGATGAGGTGAATCGTATCAACCCCATCCCCCGCAAGCAAACAACAAGGGAGGAAAACTCAGCAAGAGGATAAGAGCTCTTTTTCTGCATCCCATCTACTCTCTCTTCATTCATTCATTACTCCCCCTCTTGACCAGGCTGTGCTTTTGCAGCCTCAGAAAGGGTGTGCAAGGGAGCACACCATCCGGACCATCACAGAAGGAATACTGCTTGTAAAATAAAAAAAGTTTCATGGTGCACAAGGGTGCTTCCTTGAAAAGGGTGCAGCATACCCTTTCCTTAAAGGCTATGCTTATGCACATAGCTAGGGCTAACCCCAAGGTGACATACAATGCTCTTCTGCTTGTAAACACCTGAGTTTGATCCCCAATAGCCATCCAGCTTGACCCTAGAAGCCCTTCTGAACTTTCAGGTATAAGGTAAACTCCACCTCCTTTATCTCCTTGCCTGCCTCTTCCTGACATGTGTTAGTAACTCCCCTGGTAAGGCAAACCTTCAATTCAGAAAGTCCTCCAGTAGTAATCCCAGAGGTTCTTGATCTTTGGCCCTTTTGTAGCCCATCTCCTACCTCTAGGGCCTGTAATTAGAGCCAACCACAAGAGAGAGAAGACAGCATACTGATTCCTTGAGGAACAGGAAGCACTAGGATAGACAACTGTGGCGCAGGCCATGTGATGGAAGAGGTGCAGGCCACATGGCTTGAACTGGAATGAAAGCCGCCACAAAATTAATCCAGTTATCAGTGTGGGCATACCCTGAGTGTGAGGGCATGTGGAACAGGAATAGATCGAAGTGGCTTGCCCTGTCCACCACTCTGCTGGGGGAGCACAAGCCCTGATATCCAGTACACCAGCCAGAGGCTGCCTTCACATGAGCAGCAAGTTAGTTAGGAGTCTCCCGGTACTCACTCCTTCGCACACCTGTAGCCATGAACTGTCCCTATGCACCTCTACATGCTACCTTCTTTTTCTAAAACAATAGGTTCTTCTCTTAGCACAAGCAATGGGGAACATGTTTGGGAGATACAAGCCAACCGGAATCCCAAAGGCAGCAGGCAAAATGGAGTCCTGGGTCGGCAGCCTTACACAGGCCAATCCCTCCACCTCGCCCAGAAGAGTGAAAGCAACTGTTCTTCCCCTGCATGTGTAAAGGCAGTACCATAACTGAGGAGGGGTAACGAGAGCACCATCTTTTGGTGGGGAGAGTGTAAGAAACAGCTGTTGTCACAGTAGCAGCTGATCACACCACCACCATCAACAATGTAACAGCTGGGGCTGCGCCAGGTGCCTTGTGCTACCCCATGTGCAGAACTGTATTCCCATGCATCTGTGTAAAGGCCCAACTTTTTAATATATACATCATCCATGATTGTCCTTTTCCTCTAGTCCCGATTGCCTTTTCCTCTAGACCAATACGGCTACAATCAGGATACCTACATCATCCGTGCCCATCCTGGGTAGTTCTTTATACTCTGTGAGGTCATATACTGTATTCTGCAAAATGCCATGCTTGCTAGTGAAACACTGCATTGGTGGTGCACAGAAATATCACAGGACTCTTAGTCGAGATCCAGCTGGAGAATTCCTAAGGTCCATCCCATCCAGTATATATGGTCCCTACCCAATGGCCAGGACTACACCCTTCATCTCCCACTCCTGGGATGCAAAAAACCAACAGCATGTGATGTGGGCTAATCTGCCCTCCCCATGAAGGCCGCAGCCCTACCTCTATTAGTCAAAAACTGGTCTAACAGCATGAGATTTTGTATCCCTTTTCTAAACCATCTCTTTTAATTCTGGATGTTCTTGTTATAGATAAAATCAACATGCAGCAATGCACAGTAGGTTATTGCATGATCAAGACAGACCTCCTGCAATTAATTCCCAAATCTGGAAGTTTTGCCACTAACTTCAGTGTGGCCAGGATTTCTCCCCTGTTTCAAACCCAGTTATGGTGACACCTACAGGGACACCACAAGACAAGGGTGAGACGCTGGAAATTGGCTTTCAGTACCATCTCTGCCACTGGCCTGATGAGTGACCATGGGTGCAAGCCCCTTCTCCTCTGTCTCATTTAATCCATCTGTAAAATGGAGATACAGATTCTTACTGCTTTGCAGTGTTTTGAGATCAATGTGTGAAAAGTGCTAAACAACAAGACTCTGTTAACAGTATTTGGAATGTGTAGGCACTTTAAAGTAAGGCAATGAATGACATCATAAATCTTACACTACCTGCATAAGAAACTTAGTTTATTCTTATCAAGACTACATTCTTATAAAGAAATACATATTTCATCACCATATCATTTCCATTATCAACTTGCACACAGTTCTTCTTTTAATGTTTTATTTTTATCTTGACTTCAGGATCTAAATAGTTTCTTTCAAGGGATGTTGTTAAAGGGGAAAGAGCAGTTAATATATTTATCAACTGACTGTAGAATTTTGAAGTAAATACTTATAATTCTTTTTCTGGTATAATAGAATTGTAAACAATAAGCAGGAAAGCTTGTACCTCAATTTTTAGTATAATACTGCATGTGGACTAGCAGGTAGGGCTGCTATGTGTGTGTCTGTGCATGTGTGTAGTGGTTTCCCCCCTCCCTCCATGCACACACAAATATATACATCTGGATTGGCTTGAATAAAGTAAATTGCAGAACCAGGGACATAGCTCTTATGTTTCGTTTTCCAAAAGATTTTGTGCAATGTTTATATTTTGAGATTGCTGATTAAAGGGGAACATTTATTCTGAGTCACAGTTAAGGCTGTAGTGATGAAATATGCATTTCTCTATGCTTGATAAGAATATGTTTGTTTATTATAGGGCTGGCATAAGATTTATGGATATCTTTAACTATTCATTGCCTTGCTTTAAGTGCCTAGGTTTTGCAAATGATGCAATAAGTGACTAGTAGAGCTTGTCAAACTTTTCTCAATGGAACTCTTTTTTCATAAGAAAATACTGAGTCAAAGTCAATTTTGTTTAGAAACATCCCAAAAGCATTATTTTGATAAACAAATCGCTTCAATTCTTTATCTCAAAATGTTTTTATATTTCAAAACATATTTCGTATTATCTTTTGATACTGTATTGTACCAGTGAATTGTCCAACAAGAATGATGGGGGGGGGGGGGGGTGAGGACAGAGCGCTGCCACCCACCACCCCACCCGCCTCCCAGGAGCAGGGGATGGAGGGGGAATCTTGCACACGGTGGCCACCACTCACCACCCCACACTGCCACTGCTACACATCCAGCCATACACCCCCCTCCCCCCCATCCGGCTCTGCACCCCTGCCACTGCTGTTCCGCATCCAGCCCCACACCACCACCCCCTCCCCTCCCCCATGTCCACCTGGCCCACTCTGCTGAAACCATGCCCTGCCCGTCACTCTTGACGGGCATTCTTGACACAGCACGGGCTTGAGCCACCCCCGCCAAGAGCGTTACAGACACACGGACAGATGGACTCAGCCCTTCATAGATACAGAATGATATTTTAAAAGCAGGATTTAAAACAAAAGTCAAAATTGAAAAAAAATGATTATACTGAAATAATACTTTTCAACAAACATGAAAGACTATTTCAGAAATTTTAATTTGGGGAAATTTCAACCTGGATCTCCTGGTGTCAAAAAAACCCGCAGCCCTGCAATTAGCAGTGCAGCACATGGGTGTACATATGCTGCATGTGGTTTGCAGCGCCTCAAATGGCTTTGAGGTGCCACAAACAGCACGTGTGTGCTCGTCGGGATGTGCCCTTAGATACTTTTTCTCATTGTAAAATTCAGCAAATTAAGTGTCCCAACCAAGATTAGAATCCAAGGATCTTAGTTCCTCAGACAATGTTTACCAGTAAAACTACAGAGGCTGTCAGGCAGGTCAATATATATTAATTACCTCAGTGTAATGCCTACTAATGAAGGCCATCTCTAATATAAACCAACATCCTAAGGTAATCCTAAATTAGAGGTCGGCAAAAGTCGGCCCGCGAGCGAAGCCAGCCTGCCAACCCTTTCTATCCAGCCCACGGAGCCTCTGAAAATTTTAGAAAATTAATTTTTATCTGCCCCAGGCAGATAAGAGAAGGGACATCCTTGTGATGAACAATAAGGTGGTTCAGTAACCGTGTGACTCATTTTCTGGGTGCTTGACTTGAGACTCTTGGGTCTGCTTTACCAAAGTGCTGAGCACTCCCAGAAGCAAATGAAGTCATGCTGTACACACAGAAAGTGCTAAGTACCTTTAAAAAGCAGGGCCGTGCCTCTCAAATTGGTCACCCCAATTTGATCTTAATCTCCCTGGGCTTGAGTCCTCCAGGGGCTTGAGTCCTCCAGTACCTTACCCTGACAGGAGTGGTGAGAAAATAATTAATGTTTGTGAATGACTCAGAAAGCAGAGGGATAAGCGCTACAGAAAAGCCCACAAGGAAATGAATAATTCTTTTCCAGAGCAAGGTTTGAATAATGCACAGCAAGTAAGGCCTAAAACATGCATTGAACAATGAGGATAAAGCAAAATATTGACAAGCTGTTCATTGACTGAGCACTGTCCATCCTATAGGCTGAGTAAGACAGATGTTCTGAGCAGAAAATAGTATGTGATTACATAATTACAGACTGAACCATAATACCTACACGCAAGGGGAATGAACTAAGGTTGCACAGGCAGACTTAATTCTGGCCTTTCCCTAGTCTTCAGTACTTGACCTTGTAACCTTAATAATGTTCTTTCAATACAGTTGGTGCGTGCAGGTCTGTCTAAATATCTGTTTCAAAGAACAACATTAAGGCTGGAAAGTCATGTACAAAAGAATAATAGTGTTATATATATATTCAAATAATATTATACAAATCTAAGTTTCTCTGCCTGTCACACTTTATTCATGCTCTGATTGGTTGACAAACAGCCAATCAAAGTGCGAAGAAGCATTCTGACAGAAGGCAGCCCACTGCCACGATGGTGGGGACATGGGGGACGGAGCGGGAGGGGAAAAGCTGGTCTGCTGCGGCGGGGGGGACACGGACATGGGACGACAGCTGGCCCGGCCCAGCCCAGCCCAACACAGCGGGGCTGGCACTCAGGGGAGCTTGGAGCTCCCCTTGGCTGCTGCTGGGGGGGCAGAACCGGGCAGGAGCAGCCCTGCACTGGGCTGCTCCTATTGGGCTCAATTTGATCCTGATGAGGGCGCACGCATAAACGTCCACTGGGGAGCACTTCAATGTGCCTGAATTTTCTTCACAGAAAATCCAGGCACATTAATTGTACATGCAGACACACCCTGTTCTATATAGACAGTAATATATAACAGTTGGTTCATTTATCTGAAAGAAACTCAAGAAATGAAAGAGGAAAAGAAGTATCTTCTCCAGTTGTTGTGGAGGAAGATATATGCTAGGTGCTGGTTATCCAAACAAATAGGGACAGGCTTCTTTTTTACTTGTTTGGACAGTACCTACCATGCTGGTGCCCCGTGGAGGCAAAATTGTAATCCATGTAATAAAAACTTACAAAGTACTCATGTCACAAGTGCAAATACAGACTTCATGAGTATCTTTCTCTGCAACAGCTGGAAAAGAAGCTTTTTTTTCTCTTTCATTTCTTGAGTTCCTTTCAGATGAACTGAATCATCTGGTCCATTCCATCCTCGCTCGTTACAATTTATATCTAACAGTATTACAGAGAGGGCTACATCAACCTAAGAGTACAAGTCCAACGAGCTGTCCCATCTACCTGCTTCGGTTACTTTGAGGAATAGGGACCTCACATCCACATAGTTGGACACAGCAGGTGGAAGAAAAAGATAAGCAATAGAGGGATTGGGAGGGCACAGTGACTGTACTGAATGCAGGCCATATAATGGGCAGTTGCTTCTGGTCACAATATCGTCTACTTCACATGTTCAAACCACAAGGCAGGGGTCCAAGAATCATGAAATGTATTTAAAAATAAGTATAGGGTCTTATTTTTTTTCTTTTCCCTATACTCACAATCTTATTTAGGGGGAAAAAAAACATCTTAACATGACTTCAGAAACTGAATTTTAAGAAACGCCAAGTACATTATATGACTTGGGATAACATCACAAACGTTGGAGCTATGAGTTCATCACACACAGGTATTTCCCCTTATTGAAACTTATATGTTTGCCTGAAAGGAATCTCCAGGGTCCTTAAGTGCAGTCCCCTGTCAATGCAGGTGATAATTATAAACTTTTATAAACTGATTAAACTCCATCATAAATTAGTCAGGCCCCTTGTCCCTGCTGTTCCCATTTGACGGCTGTACAAGAATCTCCCTGCTCTAACTAAGAATCTTCTCCTCACTGCCAGCCTCAATCCATTCATAGCCAATCAATGAAATTATATTCAGTATGCCATATAATGGTCATCATTAAAAACTTAATGTTCATGGTCCCAATCACCTGAAAAGATATGGAGAAAACACAATAGTGCTCACTTTGTGGAAAGCCAATGGCGAATCTTCCTGGGACCCCTCTACCTAAAACTATACTACTAAAAGCACACATATTTCATACTCTCTTTTTATAAATAACTCCAAACGTTAAAAATATCCACCTTCTGATGAGATGTAGCATGGAATTTCTCTTTCATAATCACACAAAGGAATGATCCCTTTTTTGATGGCTTTACATGAAGAGAGGCACACCGTTTTTCATATGATGAGAAATTACTGAAATTACTTTAATTTAGGTTCTTCTGCAATTCCTGAAAGTACCAGCATTCAACAAAGCACATGAGGACATGTTCCATTCAGAGCACTGAAGTCAGCAGGACATAAGTATGTGCTTAAATGCATTGCTAAAATTGGGGTCTGAGAGAAGAGACAAGCAACAAGCTTGGCAACAGAATCCTATAGCTAGGGCCTGGTTTAAATTGCAGGCCTAGCTCGCTAATATCATGGCCCAATCGTGGCAGGGGCTGCCATTTTCATGCCCGGATCATGATGACTACATCATGCCCCCTGATGAGCTGAGGGGGCAGGTTTAGGACCAGGTTGAATGGCAGCAGGAGCAGAGGCCTTGCTCCGAAAGCCTCTGATTGCTGCTGAAAAGCCCCTGCTCACCCTCCACCCCCTGCCTGGGGGCTGCCTTGGCAGATGGCCCTGGCACCAGGTAGGGGAGGGACTGTTTACTTCTCTGTGTGTGTGTTCTCTCCCCCACCCCATCCCCAACCCCCAGCACACTGGTTTTCCTGCCCAGAGGAGCAAACAGCTCCTCTCCTACCTAGCATGACCACCTTTTCTGAACTGGAAGAAGGGATACATGCCGCCACCCTCCTTCCTCCTACCCCTAGCAGCACGGCTGGAGCAGAGCCAAGCGGAGCCTGTGTGGGGTGGGTGGGAGTGGACGCAGGCTGTCCACTGCAGGCTTGGGGCTCCCCACCCTGCTGTCCAACCCCAAAGAGTCTTGTGCTGGCTGCACAGCCATGGCAAAGCACCCTCTGCCCACCCAGCAGCAGCAAGGGACACAACTCCAGTTGTCGCCACCAGGCAGGCAGAGGGCACCTTGCCATGGCTGATCCCAGGAGCAGGA
This sequence comes from Alligator mississippiensis, assembly GCF_030867095.1. NCBI lineage: Eukaryota > Metazoa > Chordata > Crocodylia > Alligatoridae > Alligator > Alligator mississippiensis. Next base: position 44,255,221 of record NC_081835.1, read on the forward strand.
CAGCAGGGCAGGGAGCCCCAAGCCATCATCCTCCCCTGCCCTGCACACAAATCTGGGGGGCACATGCCAGCTCCATGCCCCCCTCTCTGGGAGTGTGCACAGAAGTGGGGAGCTGCTGGCCCCACCCCTGGATGAGCTGCCTGTGACTCCATCTCACTCCCTGGCTGGCCCCTGTGGCCATACATTCCTGCTCTGGGCCCCACGTACCACCCCCAGCCCTAGCCCCAGGTCTAGCCCCCAACCCTGCCCCACTCCCTCCCTCACCATGGGGGCCTCAATCTTCTCCATAGACTTACCTGCAGGCAGCTGGGGGAGCTGCTCTCCGCCACTGTCTCAGGCTGTATCCTGGCCACATGCATGTGTGCATGTGCACACATGCATATGGCACCCCCTGCGTCCTGCTACCTGTAGCCCCTTGCAGGCTGGAACTCTGCCAGCCTGCAAGTGGAAATTTACCATTTCTCACGTTTTTCTACGGTGAACAGGAAACCTGGATCCCTGCATGACACTGTGAATCCAGGACAAATGCTGTCTTAGAGTTATGCAGCCCAGGACTGGGACTTGATGTTCCCATTTTGGGACTGTCCCGCCCAATTAGGGATGGGTGATCATCCTACCCCTACCCGGTACCAGGGCCATCTGCCTAGGCAGCCCCCAGGTGCTCCCAATCTCCCACACCCAAGTTTTCCCACCCAGAGGAGCAAACAGCCCCTACCAATCCCCAAGCTCTCTCCTCCCCCATCACTTTTGAGACCCCCTTCCTCCACCCTCCCCTTGGTTGCTAGGCTTCTGCTGCTAGCTAGGGAATGCTTTTCCCAGCCTGCAGCAACCTTCTTGTTGCAATAAAAATATGGCCACTTGCTGGGGAACTCCTCAGCAAACAGCCATATCATGGCATTTCATTGCAAATCGCATTTTTTATGAAAATCACTTAATTTCATGATTTTCACAAAAATGCAAAATCACAATTTAAACCATGCCTATGGCTCATGTTTTCAGTGCTAGAGCACACGGAGATGAATCTCAATTTGGCTGTGGCTGTGGTGGATGGAGTCAAAATAATGAAAGTTTGATTCCATTTCTAAAAGGCATTATGGGATGCGGTTGCTTGTGACAGCAAGGAACAAGACTTGATGACTCAAGAGGTCCCTTCAAGCTCTAAGGGACTTGACTAGAGGCATATGAAATAATAACTAGTACAAAAAAGATCTCCTGAGTAGTTTGCTCTATTCTTTTTGAGCGTAAGATGACACAGAATGAAATTAAAAGAAAACACATTTAAAATACATCAAAGGCAATACTATTCTTTTACCAACATGATAGGAACCTGCAGATCTTCCTGCCTCTGATGGAGTTAGCTGGATAACACATCTGCCCAGGCATCCCTCGTGCAGTTCTGCAAAAGCAGCTCATTCCCATTCTGTGCGATCATCTGTTGCTCCAGCTCATAGCATCCTCATAAGCACAGTTTAACCAGCTACAGTCTTAGTATTCTAGTTCCAACACCCCTCTACTAACCTGTCAGCTTCCACTCTGACTAGCAGCCAACTTGTTACTCTAGTTCCAATACAGTCTTGAACAGCACCTGACAGTGCTACTCTTCCACGGGATGGGTTATTCTTTTAATCTACCCCAATAAGGACAAGGGTAAACCAATCAAACTCATTCTTACTTGCAATCACGATTTGGATTCCAATCTGTAGAAGTAGAAGCTAAACCAACTAATCTGCCATGCCACTGAGCTCCCTTCTAATCCCCTTCTCCAAAATAAGGTAAATGGTTGATGGAAACAGGCTCCCTATGGAACCACATGCTGCTCTATAGGACATCCACATTAATGTCAGATGAGTTCATCATGAATAATGTTATCAAGATCAATACCGCTAAAGGGTTATTTCTAATCCTTAATAATGATTAAACCATTATTTTTAAAGTGTTACAGATCAATCAGTCAATCTGAAAGTACACCATGTGCAGAGACTGCAAGATGCTCAGGAAAGAGGTATGGAGTTAGAGAACACAGGAATGCTGACTGTCAGGCACAAAAACCTAGTGCCTGCAAGATGGAAGGTATAAAGGGGATTGGGGCAGGAAGGGAGAAGAGATCCTAATGCCACAGAGAGAACTGAGAAAACTCATGGAGAAGGATGCTTGTAATGGTCCAGGGATGCAGATGGTAAAGGCATAGCACAAGGCAGAAAGAAACAAAGCACGGAGAATGGAAAAGGTGCATAGGATTCATGGACATAGCACCCTGGACGCTGTACCTGGTGCCAATCCAAAGAAGAGCAGGAATCCAACATAAATTTCCCCTGTCCAGTGCAGGAAGGTAGAGAAATTCAGATTGGGTCTTTATGCCCAGAGCCTGTAGAAGGGTGGAAATGATTTACCCTTAGGTTTTCTTCTCACCAGGATCAGCACTGAGACCCACTCCAAGGGGAAAACACAGCAGGCCAAATTTTTTTTGATCTTGGGGGGACTGTGGACAATATGCATTCTAGACAAATATAAAAAAAACATAGGTAACGCTATATTGCTTCCAGTGGTGGCAGAAGCAGCCTGCGGCAGGAGTAAGCCAATACCCTGACAACATGATTACTGTGAGAAATACATGTATATACTGCCATAGGATAGTCATAATAATTACCAGTCAAATAACACTTGTATCAACCAACACTACTTCTTAATAAAACCTAGGCTGAGATAGAAAGAGCATCTGTTTCTTGTCAATGCAGTGGAAAGTGTCCAGCCTTGGTGGGCAAGAATATCCATCCTATTACTGAACAGTCAACACTAGGGGCTTGCCTGTATGAGACAGAGGCAAACACTGAAATCCATCACATGCTATTCGTATTTTACAAATAGTTTACAAGCATTTCCTCTACAGTGACCATTTGCTGGCGATAGTCATAGACTTGGATTTTCAAAGGTGCCAGAATCTCACTGATGGCCAATAGGCTTCTGGGGGTCAGTTAGGGGTTTCATTCAAACAGCTGCACAAACATAGCCATCAAAACACACACAAATGTTTGGTCCTGCACAACCTAAAAACTATGCTATATACCCTTCAGTGCCACCTCCTGGCACTTAACTACTTACATACAGGCAGGTACAGAGCAACCTTCTAACAAGGCCTTCTTTGAAAATCTCAGCTCTAGTCTACACTAAGGTAGCTCTAGTCTACACTAAGGTTCAGAGAGGCCACAGTTGTGGGGTTGTGCCTGCTTCCCAGAAAGGTACAAAGATTCCCTTTGAAACTGCATGTGGTGCCCAGAAAATACCCAGTTATTGGCATAGCTGAGGCTGGAGCTTTGCATGGGCAGTTGCAATGTGACAGTCACTCCCTACCTCCACCTCCCCATTTGTAAAAGCTTGGAAGAGAACAGCACTCCATTCCTCATCCAAGGCCAATTTGCCCACCTTACACTCAGCTCACAACAAGCAGCATTGCCCTTATTTGTGTTCAGTGCTTTTTCACCTCTCTGGTAACACACTGGTAGGTCTGCCATAGCCAGGCACAACACAGCATATCTGTAAATTGCAGTGATCAAATAGAAATAAGAATCACATTAAGGCCATTACAAAAAAACTAATGTGCTCATGTGAAATATCTGCCAATTCAGCCAAATGGAAGTGCTAAATTTATAGCACACTAATACTCAGTGACTCCCTGACCTCGGCACTTTAAGGAGCAGAATTAAATTTTTTTTCCAAGAAAGTTGTTGAAGGCTAAATATAGGAGATCCAGAGGCTGAAAATATTGAATTTAAATGAGCCTGCAGGTCACAAAAGACCAATAATAGATTTGCAATGTATTGGTTTTTTCCATTTCCCTGTGGCCACGAGCACCTGGATGCTAACACAGTGATAGGTTGGGGCTGGGAGGGGTGGAGATGGCCTGTGCTATTAAGTGCACCCCTTCTTTCATATTCTGCACACTCCTCTCCTCTTCACTCCTCACTTGGGTAAATCCATCATGAGCTTTCTATTCAGAGTTTCAACTCAAGCTGGGATTAAGGAGTATCAGGGAAAGCACTGACTCAGAACTCACAGGCAATGACAAATGGAAACCGCTCAGTTTCTAGAATTGTACTGAGAAACACCAAGGCACAAGGCTGGCTCACTCTTTTGAAAACACAAAGAGAAAGGAGGGTAAAAAAAGAGAGGTGAGCAGAAAAGGAAAGGCACACTTTAGTTGACATTTGAATCCCCAGGGTTAGGCAAGGAACACACAGGATGGCAGCCTCTAAGCACGAGGCCAGTGCCTTGCTTATGTTTGTTGGTCTGCTCCAACTCCAGAGCAACTGGCCCAAGAGGAAGAATGCAAAAATGCTATTTTCCTCCTCCCCCTCTTCTCACCCTCTGATAATTCAAAAAGCCAAACTGTCTTGTGTAGAGATGTTCTTACCTAAACTGCAGATGGAGAGTGCCAAAAAGGACATGAAACCCAATTTGATACCTGATTCCTGCTGCACAAAGGACTGCCCTAAAGTCATGCCTGCTTCTGTGCTGAGGCTTTTGCTAAACTCATATATCACAACTTTCCCTGCCAAGGACCAGATCCCACTCCCACTGCAGCTGAGGACTATACCACTCTGAGTTTGGTCCTTAACCCTGTTGAGTTCAGACTGCTGGTAAAGGTAAAGGGCCCTCCTACCTGCTCTGTCTGTTGGCAAACCTCAAACAATTTAGGTGGAAACATTTTTAATGAGCAGTTTCTTTATCAGCATCTTCCAGATGGTGGCAGCACTTTTTCTCTGACGCTCTGCCTCCAGCTCTCTCCTTTGTCTTCTCTCTCTTCTTGCTGGCAGCAAAAAAGGAGACAGAGTGATCTAGACCATCTGGCACAATCAGGGTTTCCTTGTGGTCCCAGCAATCGTGTGGTGTCAATCACAGAGCAGCTGCATATACCTTGGGCCCCCATTCAGCCCTTAAGCTGTACTCAGCCAAATATTTAGACATGTGGATGACTTAAGCAGATGCTTAAGGCTCAGCAGAACTTCAACAAGTGCCTGTGAATGCTTTGCTGACTAGGAACAACCGTAAGCACTCACCTGAGTATGCTTCTGAGTCAGAAACCTAGTGAGGCTTATAGACAACAGGGTTTTAAAACAGAAAAATGGCTGTCAGGATTAAGAGCAAGAGTATTTTTGCTTGCCTCTGCTCTAACTCACCCATTCTTGATTTCAGGCTCTCCGTTTTGCTCTGAGACACAAATATAGTCACTCACAGTAGGTACTTAATGCTTGGAATTTGGCAGTCCTTGTACATGCACCGTCTGCTTTCACATGCATGAGACTTGCCACCACAGAGCCTGTGTGCTTGTCCATATATTTATTCACATGCAGGGATGTCTTCCTCTAACAGAAGGTTGGCTCTCCTACTATTTCACCTTTATAGCACTTAAAAGTCCAAGCACTGACAGTGCTACCACAACACAACCCAGAGAAAACCAATGCATGTGGCAACTGACTGGAACAGGACAAATTCACCCCTGGGATCAGCACGATTGAGTGGAGTTACACTCCACGGGCACACAGCTTCCTGGAATGCTGGGAAGCCAAGGAAACTAACCTAAACCCTGGCTTCCCTGTTCACACTGAGGCTGCCAGTCATTATCTGCCCAATGAACTTCCCCTCCTATTAGCTAAATGGCAAATTCAGGCACAAGCAGCTGATGAGAAGTCAGAAGTAAGACTGACACAGAACACAGAGAAAGAAATGTACATTATATTCAGTGGGAGCTATTGGGAATGCTTGGATCCTGACAAGTTCAGTCTGGGTGTCCTAGCTAACAGCAGCAATCTGCCCAGGAATGGATGAGGATAGGGCTTAGTTCTACTACAGCAATCTCATACCTATCTCTGCTAGGCACGCAGGAGAGAGGCAGAAGGGGAAGGAGAGTGTGGCTGGCTAGAGGTTCTTGCTGATGTGCTGATGCCACTTTACCTGCACATCACTACTTCTCCAGCTTTGGAGTCTTTCTTCCTTCCTCATTAATTTCATCACAACAGCAGCCCTTAGCCTTCCTGCTCCCCTTACCTCCTGCCTTACAGCCCTCTTAAATTCCTCCTCCTGCCTCCTGAACATGGCCTTCATTATACATTCACCACCCTGCCTCCCTTCAAATCAAATCGACTTCTCCTTTGTTTCTTCCTGCTTTGGCTGCTGCTTTCTTCCCCGCTGCCCTTTCCCCACATCATGCTCTTCTCCTCTGCATTGTTCACACTCCACTGTGCTGTAGTCAACCCAAAAACATCCCTAACCCTAGCCCTTTTCCCCTGCATAGCCCACAGACAACAAAGTTCAAGTGCTGGGCTCTCAGATGGTAACAAGTTTAAATAGCAAAATGATAAGAGACTCAAGTGTTGTGGCAGGAGGTAAAAGGCCAAGGGCCAAAAGGCCAACTCCCCTCCAGAGGAAGCAGGCAGACCAGTCCAAAAGCAGAAATGGTGACATCCTTTGTCCCCAGCCCTTTCAGTAAATTAGAAGAATCAAACCTGCTAGACCTCAAGAAGTGGCAATCGGAAGATCCTGCTAATGGCATGTGAGAAGGCTGAAGGGTAGAAAGAGAAGATGGTGGTGGGAGGAACTGCTCTGGAAAGTATGTAGGCACTTGGGGGACAGCAGAGGAAACCATTCACATAGAATGGTGCCAGGGAAGTCTTATGCCCTAGTGGTGTCTGCTCAGACTAGGCATGAAGAGATGGGAGCAAGCTTTGATTTCATGCCCTATGCTCAAAGCAGAGTAGTAACCCAGCAGGAAAACTGGGAGAGGTGAAATTCAGGAACTCCAGCAATCTGACAGCAGCAGCAGATTCACACACCTCTAAACATAGTCCAAGAATCGGGGTAAGATACAGACACATCACCAGCGTGTCGCACACTATTCTGGACTCCATTCTTCTTCTCTAGGACATGCATAGGATAAGCATTGTGACATTTATAAAGAAGCTACTGGATCATCTCTCAGCTGTTGCAGTGAGTCGGGACTGGGGTGGGTATGGGCCTGGGTCTGTGCAGGATCAGGTGCAGGTGAGCGCAGATTGTGAGATTCTTCCCTGGAGGTTTTGGGTCATATGGCAAGGCCCACTCGTTTGGTCTTTTGAATAGGCTTACTCCCAAGCAGGTCTGCATGCCTACTTCCTCACTGTTCCTGTGATATCCCCATTCCCACTCATCCTTATAATGGAATGAAACTTGGGATTTGTTCCTTCCACTGGGGATGTGTAGGTATGGGGCTGGCATGTGGGAATTTTCATGAAGGTCCCTTTGTGTACCCTTGTATTTCAGGTTTCCTGTACATCGTGGCTGGTTGGCTCTCTTTTTATCTTAATGGGCTTTGTTTGTTTACTGTGTGGCACTTAAAGGCTTATTGGCCAAAGCCTTGCAAATGTTGTAAAAAATAATTTGGAACCCTTGGAAACAAGATCTGAAATCATGGGAAGGCAATAAGAAATATGATCTAGGCCTGATTTCCGTCTGTCCTGCCCATGCATCTGTTTAATGTGACTGGCAAAGATAAGCATGCATCCAAGTCTTGCATCCAAAGCAGGGCAAAAGAGACATGAGATTCCTGTTACAACCATCTCTGCTTTGATCCCATTGGCCTGGATGCACATCAGATGGGCCAGAATCTTGGCTGATGTAAAGACAGTATAATTCCATTGAAATCTGCTACTTTTTGCCAGCTGAGGATCTGGCCATAGACCTCCATTTGTGACATCACAGCCTCTTTCTAGGTAAGCCACTCTGATGTCACAAATCAAGCATCACTGACCTAATTCCTGTGTGCATTACTTTCCTCCAAGCAGGAGTGGCCCACTCTTTTCCAGTCTGCAATCCACAAATGACACTGGATAGTTAGGGAGAGTCATAAAAAATGTCTTACAAAGCAAGTGCCTGGTCAGCTGATGTATTTTATGAGTCAAATGAAGCTTGTTCTCAGCAAGTACGGAAGTCTGTTTTCAAAGAAGTCCAAACTGATCACTGATACATACAGTAGGCATCACATTCTCTAAAGAGGGCATTATGGGGGGATAATGGACCAGTCTGGCACATGGTACCAGCTCCTCCGGAGAGGGCATTACCAGGTGTTACAGAAGAGTTTAGCAAATAATACGCCTCCAATGTTACTTGTCAATCCAGTGCACAATCCCCAATAATGCCCTCTCTAGAGGATTTGTTTCTGCTTGCCAAACTGGCTTACAATCCCCTGTAATGACCTCTCTAGAGTGCCTGGTGTTCTATGCCAAAAAGCAGACTGAATGTGTTGAACATTTTCTTGTTATCAAGGATTCCCTTCATGTTCTGGACACTGTTGGACAGTACCATGCTTGCAGGGGCACAGGACAAATGTTAAGTGTCCTATAGCTCCTGTTTGCACATTGAAAACTATCAAACCACAGACAGCGTGGTGCCCTATGGCACTTGGTAACCCCTACTAACCCCAGGCTAGCCCCATCTACAGGAACAAGTAACCCAGGTCATGGGCAAATGTAATTTGGCAGGTTTTAGAATCCATAAAGAGAAAAACCCTGGTTCTGCGGCATTGAGAGTGAGGAACGGGGTCACTCTGCTGGCAACATTGCCGTGTTGTGAGAGAGGGAAGGGACTAGTGATCCATACTTTTAGTTCTCATTACTTTTAGTTCACAACTGCAAGTCACTTTACAAAGAGTGATCTGCTAAGTCTGTCAGGTAGGGTTTACCGGGTTAACTGAAGGGGAATATGTTAAGTAACCTAACAAAGGTCATGCAGCAAGTCAGAATTCACAGGTTCTTCTCCAGCCACAAGATGCTGGTCTCACTTCCACTTATAATATCAAATCCAGCTTGGACTTGTGGAAAAAACAGTTCTGCCCCAAGCTCACTTACCCACTGCCCTCCTTATTTTGGTCTGCAGTTATTATCCTACTGATACACAGGCTCAAATTCATCCTGAAGACCCAAACCATCATCAAAAAGAGAAGAAAATAACAAGACAGCTAGATGATAGTAGGAAGTGTATAGGTTCTCATATTCAAAGAAGTAATTGAAAACTTCAGTGTGCACTCACCATCTTGGTAGGTCCTTGGCCTATTTAAATAGTGAGCCATAGAGAAAAGTTAAGTTGCCCAGAAAGGCAGAATTATGGCTCTTTCATAGATGGGAGCCACTGGACTCAGCAACTTGCTGCACTGATGACTGGTTTTCAAAAGGCTGTAAAGTACAAAGATGACACCGGTTTTATAAATGGAGAGAAGATCAGTCCCAGGGGGAGTGTGGGGATGGTGCAGAGGGGGGCAGGGAGAGTTGGGAAGGAAGTGTGGAACCTGCATGAGTCTATCTGCCCAGGCCAACAGGATTATTCTTTGGTAACCATGATAAATACTGTTGGGGAAGCCTAGAAAGAGAAAACGCACAAGCCTGCACAATGACTGCAGCTCAGTCTCAGGCAAAAGGAAGGTGATGGATAAAATTCCCAAGGAAAACGCAGCATCTTCACCATGAGGATTAAATGACATCTGCATGTCATGGTATCACCTAGGACAGGGGTGGGCAAAATACAGCCTGCAGGCCGCATCCAGGCCACCAAGCACTTCCCTCCGGCCCGTGGAGCCCCTTCAAAACCCATGTAATGGCGGCTGCCTCTCTAAAAGCCTGCAGCGGCACCTGCCGGCTGTAGCACCTCAGGCTGTTTCCTTGGGTTCTGGTTTCGAGGCAACGACCCTGCCCTCAGCCTGCCCCAGCTGGCCTCGCCTCACCCTGGCTCAAGCCACGTTTGCAGTTTGAGAGGGGCGGGGGGCTGGGCCAGAACCTGTGGCGCCGGTGAGGGGAAACAGTGTCTGGGCCAGCTTGTGCCTCCTGCGTGGGACGGGAAAGGGCCCTGCCCTGGAGGTAAGCCCAGGAAAGCAGGTGCTGGGCAGGCTTTCCCCATGCCATGCCATGCCATGCCGCTCGGGCTGTGCAGGGTCGGGCTGGGCCGGCACTGGGGAGGGGAAGCAGCAGCTGGGCTGCAGCCCTGGCCCAGCCAGCACCAGGGAGGAGAGGTGATGGCGGAGCCATGTGCCACTTGGGGCAGGATGAGCCTAGCCAGAGCAGCAGGGGCTCAGTTGCATTTCCCCTACCTGCGCCGGTCAGTCCCGAGTGGTACACAGCTTCACCGCCAATTCTGCTGGCTGGTGCAGATCCAGCCGGCCTCCTCCCGTCCCCAGCAGCATGTGGGAAGCCGGCTTCAGCTGTGTGTTGCTCTGGATAGGACAGACCTGGCCAGAAAAAGCGGCACGCAGCTGAAGTCGGCTCCTCACGTGCTGCTGGTGACGGGAGGAGGCCGGCCAGGTCTGCACCGGCCAGCAGAAGCAGCGGCGTAACCGTGTGCCGCTCAGGAAGGGACGAGCCCAGCCGGAGTGGTAAGGGCTCAGCTGCACTTTCCCCCTGCCTGCACCGGTCAGTCCCGAGCGGCACACGGCTTCGCTGCTGCTTCTGCTGGCCGGTGCAGACCCGGCTGGCCTCCTCCCGTCCCCAGCAGCACGTGAGGAGCTGACTTCAGCTGTGTGCTGCTTTTCCTGGCCGGTGCAGACCCGGCTGGCTCCGTCCCATCCGGAGCAGCATGCGGCTGAAGCCAGCCTACCAGGTGCTGCTGGGGACAGGGCGAGCCCAACTGGGTCGGCACTGGCCAGCAGAAGTGGCGGTGGAGCCTCCTCCTTTTGGGACCAGCTGGCACAGGTAGTGGGAAAGTTTTGGGGGAGGTCTGATGCCCCTGAAGCCCCACTGCTGGGGCAGGATGTTAGAGGGGTCACAACGCCTTGCTATCTGGTAAGTTGGGCAAGGGGAGGGGCTTCCAGTGGCAAAGATCAGGCGTAGGGCTTCTGGTTCCAAGATGGCGACAAGGGGGTGGGGCAACTGAAGGGGCGGGGCTACCCATGCGGCCCTCAAAAGCTCACCAAAATTCATCAAGTGGCCCTCCACCCGAAATAACTGCCCGCCCCTGACCTAGGAGTTCTCCAAGAATCTTGCTAAGGTTCTTCAGCAAAAGGATAGGAATGAGGCCCTGAGAAAAGTCAGCAGAAAAAACCCTCAAAAACCCTTTATATATATATATATATATATATGTTTAGATTGATATATACCTTTTGAAGCAGTCCTTGTGCTGCAGAAAGGCACAGTAAAGGGCAACCACTTTTTTTTTTTTTTGCCTTGCTGCTCACCTTTAAATGTACCCAGTGCATTTCCCAGTGGAAGGGATTCTGAGACAGCGCAAGGGTATGTAACTAGGAGTAATGGAATGAAATGAAGCAAAGGAAAATTTAGGCTGAATCTCTGGAAACATTTCCTTGCTGAGTGAGGTGCAGCAGACTGTGGAAGAGTCTCTCGGGGAAGTGGCAGATGCCCCATCATTCAATTCATTTAAAACGGCATGGGACAAAGCCGTGAGGAGCAGACTGCAAGTATAACTCTGTAATGAGGTGGCAATGCACTGGTTGCTCTCATAGATTTTGCTGTGCCTTCTCTGCTGCCATGCTTTTCACCTGTGGGTTTGTCAGCTATACCTGTTCTCCCTTTTCATCCCAATTCTTTCATCTCTGGGTTTTGTTAACTCACTGCTTGTGAAGAGGAAAAATGCACACAACCCCAAACAAACAATAATGATAGAGTAAGTACAACACTATCAAAAAATTATCAACCAGTGACAAGAGAAGACAACCCCCTTATATACACACAGGGAATACAAATCTTTAGTAAACACTGTAAAGCAGCGAAGCATCTCATCCTGTAATAATCTCTGAGACAGTTGATCCCAGGGCTCTTATTACCCCAGCAGCCCTCATCTGAAATCCACTAGACAGCAGGCTTAGCCATGGCTGAGTATTGATCAAGGAGGCAGCTTCACAAAATGCTGCAGCATTTTTCTTTCAAAGCACTAACTTGTTTGTCAATAACTCTCTCCTACACAGTGAGGACCGAGCTGATCTGGATGGGGACAGACACCTTGCCTTTTCCTCTCCTCAGGTATATTCCGTTTTTCTGTATTTTTTGTCCAAAATGAGGAGACAGGGAATAGCTGGGGGCAGTGGTAGTTTGCTAATGTTTTCCTGCCCATCAGAGAACAAATAAAATAATGCTCTGATCGGCAAACAGCAGGTTGTAGAAATCACAGAGATTCTGGATGCTCCCATGGTACCACCTGGTGTTTACTTACTATGGGAGGGAGGCCAGGATGCCTGGGCAGCAATGGCTTACATGTCCCTGGCCTTCTGACAAGCAAGGAGGACATCAAGTGAGGATGGCAGTGCCATCATGCCAACCAGACATGGATAGCTGTCCCATGGGGCATAGACCATGAGTTCACAGTAAACTTCCTCTACGCATACAAGGGAACAATACAAAGCAGGGAATGAAACTACTATGAATTGAGGGTTCCTGATTATCTCACTTACAAGGAAAGGATCAGTAAACTGAATTTCTAAAATAAATCCAATTGTCTATATCAGTTGCTGATCATGCCTCTCCTATTCCCAGCATAGTCCGTATTCTACCTGCACCAAGGTGTCAGTTTGATTTCCAGAGGAACTGCTGCCTACAACTGGGGTCACATCAGAAGTGACTATGAATGACTTTGCACCCCAAAATCTGCTTTGATTCTTATGCGCACATCTCAGAGGAATTGAATCGGGCTGGGGCATGCAGTCGCCATACAAGTACCTCTCTGAAGCTACATCCAGTTCTCCAAAACCTTTGGTGTTGTTTCAAAACAACAACAAAATGTTTCTAGTTGAAATAGGTAAAAGAAAACCTCAAAAGCCAAACAGAGGGTAGTGAATGCAGACACACCCAGGAGCTTGCAGAAAGCTTGGAACAATGCACTGGAGGTGTGAGCTGCTCCAGTCACCTCAAAGAGCTATAAAAGCAGATGCCCCACAACAATAATTTATGTGTGAACAGAGTGGGAGGATCACAGATCTGTGAAAGCCACATCTCAGGGCTTGTCTACACATGAAAGTTATTCCAGAGTAAGACAGGTTGTGAATTTAAGGTAGAATTGCTATTGTGGAATAACTGCACATGTAGATAAGACCTCATTGCCACATATGGCAGGATTTGGGAGATACTACGGGCAGAAACAAACCTGATGACGTTCAATACCAATAAATGTAAGGTACTCCACCTCAGGAAAAAAAACCTTACAGCATACTTATAGGCTCAGCAATGATACGCTCGCTAGCACCACGGCTGAAAGAGACTTGGGGGTCATGACTCACCACAAGATGAACATGAGCCACAAATGCAATGTCGCACCTGGTAAAGCAAACAAAACTCTGGCTTGCATCCTTAGATGCTTCTCAAGTAAATCCCAGAATGTCATCCTCCCACTGTACTCAGCCTTGGTGAGGCCACAGCTGGAGTACTGCATCCAATTCTGGGCTCCACAATCCAAGGATGTGGAGAAGCTTGAGAGAGTCCAGAGGAGAGCCACGTGCATGATCAGAGGGCAGGAGAACAGGTCTTATGAAGAGAAGCTGAGAGCCATGGGACTCCAGCCTGGAAAAGCACAGGCTCAAGGGGGACCTGGTGGCTGCTCATAAGTACATAAGGGGTGTACATCAGGACCTGGGAGAACGTCTGTTCACCAGAGCGTCCCAAGGAAAAACAAGGACCAACGGTCATAAACTCCTCCAAGACTATTTTAGGCTGGACATAAGAAAAATTGTCTTTACTATCTGAGCCCCCAAGAGCTGGAATAGACTCCCTCCAGCAGTGGTGCAGGCACCTACTCTAGACTCATTCAAGAAACGCTTGGATGCTTATCTTGCTGGGATCCTTTGACCCTAGCTGACTTCCTGCCCCTGGGGCAGGGGGCTGGACTTGATGATCTGCAAGGTCCCTTCCAGCCCTAATGTCTATGAAATCTATGAGAACCTGAGGCCCATGAATACTTGGGACTGGTTGCATCCTACATTTTTGTTCCTTCACTGTGGGGTCAGTAGGGGGAGATCACAATGTTATACTTCACTGTTCCTGTAAAATCAATGGTTGTGCTTTCACTTACTTTTTTCTGTCATTTCCTCTGAGATTACCATAGCACAAAAGGGGGGAAAGGAAAAGCAACAGGAAAGCCACCTGCCATGCTACAGACCACAAATTAAAACAAAGAAGAGAGGATGGGGGAGCCCTTTGTAGCTTCTTTTCAACTGAAATGACTCAAGATCAATATATGATGAGAGTGGAACAGAGAACTGAGAAGTCTTCCTGCCCCTTGCAAATGCTGTTAGAAAGCCTCCCTCCCAACTTTTAGCTAAAGAAGTAAGCCTTCTTTTGCTGGGAACAAAGCAGAGCAGTGGACTGCTGAGAGTTTCTTTATTTAGGGCCCAACAGCTCAGGGAGTCCCAAGAATAGCCTTTAACGCCATCCTAGGGCAGGGGTGTCACAAGTAGGAGACCAGGACCGCAAGTCCAGCCCTGAAAATCCTGTGTCTGTGGCATATGGAGAACTACCAGGCTCATTAGCTAAGCCTCTCTTCTGTTATTTGCACAACTGAGTTCTTCCCCTGCCTTGCTCCTATATGTTGAGGAGCCACATGCCAAAACCAGTGGAGCCCTCATCATTATCTATTACTGGAGAAAGCCTGGAAGGAGTCACAACTGCAAATGCTTAAGCACCCTGCCCCCTTCCACTGTGCTAAAAGAGAAGGGAAGATCCCACTAATCTAAAAGGCAGGAGAGAAGAATTCCTGACAGGGAGCATCTTTAGAGTCACTCCCTTTCTTTTGGTAACTTGACTTTCAAATCAAATTTTTTTTTGCAATTTGCTGTAGTTTGGAGAAAGTGAATCTGGCTCCATCCTGAATCTTCCTCTTTGCTATTATAAGAACACTGTAGCACCCTGAGGATGAGCTCAGATGCACGGGTGAAACACAAGCACTCCTTACCTTCTTAACACAGACCTTCCAGTGGTGTGGACAGCCCTGTAAAACAGCAGTTGGGGAGCTCAGCCTTAGTACTTATAGCACAGTTTGACTTAGCCTCCTTCCTGGTCTGCACACAGCTTTGCTCCAAATTTGCAATTTCATTTTGGGAGGTGAATTTTTTTCTGGTAAAGCTCCTATGTGTAGACTCGGTGATCTTGCTATAAAGGTATGAAATGCCACTTTTGAATATAGACAAGCCATTGGGAGGCTTGTCTATAAGGCTAAAATACATTTAAAAAATGATACTTTGTGATTCCCATGGAATCAGAAAACCTTACATAAGGAGAACACAAAGAACAAAAATAAGTACCAGGTCACTTGTGAGTAGAGTCTAACAGTGACAGCTTTGAGATCCTTATATAACAAAGAATAGAGGGAGGCAGTGAATTCAATCTGCCCCACCAAATCCAGCTCCTCTCACTATCCTTCCATGTCCTAAAACACGTTCTCCCTCTCTGTTGGGCTTCCTCTGCTTAGAGGTGTTGTGGAGGGGAAGGGAGGTAACACACAAAGGACAGATTCAGATCAGAAAGGAGAGCCAGAGTGGAGAATTTTTTTTCACAGACATTTCTGACAAAGAACAGCATGGAGTTTTAGCCCTCCAGCTCCTATGGCCTATAATGGGAGTCACACAGCTAAAATCTGCATGTGGCTTTGTAAAATATAGTGGTGAGAAACTAGAGGACATTCCCTATCCAATAAAAACAGCCTCAAAATAGGTCAAACACTGTGCTCTTCTACAGTTATAAAGATGATGCAGGCAACCTTGCAAACAGCCTGTGGGTTCAGTGCTGGGCAAAGCCTGCTGAAACTACTGCACCTCTGAGAAGCAATAACCTTCACTAAGATCAGAGAAACATTGCTAGGTGCAGAACTGGCCTCTGTACATCTTAAAATACTGGCTTAGTTTAGTGCTTGTAAAAGAAAGGAACAAAACAAGTACTGACTTCACTGGAGTCAGGAAGACATCATCTTGTGCTGAGAATCCTGGAATACTAGTAGGGGTGGAGAGACAATGCCATGGAGCCAGCCCTCAGCCCCTGTACTTCCCACTTGTGCAGTCCAGTCCCTATAACCCACTACTATCTGAATCTCCTGAGAGTTGTTTTTTGCTGACCCTCTCCTCAGCACAGCCTACCTTGGTTTTCACTCTGGCCCAAATTCATCTCTGAGCTTTCCCACCTGAATACAACGGAGAGACCCCAGAGATCCAGTTGCCATCATAGACACTAGTTTTGCAAAATAGGCAAGTGATGACTGGAGCAATAATGACATTTATCTCACTAATGACCTAATTGGGAAGTGAGCCAAGAATGCAGAAGTGCCTAGCAAAGACACCTGTTATTCCTTCAACCTGGTTCTTTAAAGAATATTGATGTGGGAAAGAATATAAGTTACCCTGAATCTTATAGATCCACCTCTAAGATAGAGTTATGGTTGTCTTTGCTCTGTTCTTGTTTTCCTAGACCCTTGCTTTCTCTGCTGCATAAAACCATAATTCCTGGGTGTGGCAATCCTTTAAATGTTAGTACTAGGTTGTAAATGGATTTTCAAAGGCTGCCCTAGATGATAAATCCAAGCACAGTGGCATTAAATTGTACTCATTTCACACATCTTGCTAAGTTCTGAAACATATATCACATCAGTACATTCTCTACAGCTGTCTTACCCACATCTATTTTATAAACATTTTTATTTGCTGATTTTTTGGTATTTACAGAATGGGGACAGCTATCTACCTGACTGCTTGGGATGCACATAAATGGGGATAAACTCTGAGAGATATATGTAGGAACATATAATGCTAGGTGATATTTTAGTAGCCATAGTCTATATATCATTCATTGCAAAACTTACAGCCAAAGCACAAATATTGCCTCTGTATGGAAGACAGAAGAGGAACACAGCTTTTCAAACTTATGACCTGACACCTGTGACTGTGGGAAGTACCTAAGCCAAGATCTTTAAGTTGCAGAAGTAGCTTGGTTTCTAAAACTACGTAGTCCAGCTGCACCAAACTTTAGAAACAATCTGACATGTGGCTCCTCTTCTGGGATTTTGATGCAAAATGACTACTTATAGATGTACAGATAAGAATCACCTTGTCAGTGGCAGCAACTCCTCATGATCAAGGATGATCATTCCCACAGGTCAAGTAAAGGGTTGTAGATGAGTCCATTGATGGCTAAGAAGGCTGATCCTAGAGCCACAGACTCTGCTAAATGCCACAGGTGGTGGTTAAAAGGAGGTCTGGACCATGGATTTCTCAGTCTTGTTTCCATTCCTTCCATTTCTGTCATTTTTTGCCTCCAGGGGAAGACAGTTTTCTTCAAAGTAAGATGTACCTTCTCTCATAATGCATCACCATGTAGCCTGTCCCAGGCTAGTTTTTCCCCCGATTTGTAGTGTCAATGCCACACGTCTTAATGTTTGCCTTGAGGATGTCCTTGAAGCATTTCCTGTGGTCCCTGTGTGTCCTTTGTTCGTGGCCGAGTTGGGAGTACAGCAGTTGTTTTGGTAAACGTACATCAAACATGCATACACAATGCTCTGTCCACTGCAACTGATCTTGAACAATCAGCGCTTCTATACTGGTGGTGTTAGCATCAGTAAGGACACTGGCATTTGTGCAATGATCCTTCCACTTTATGCCAAGGATCTTCCAGAGGTAGTGCAGGTGATGCTGTTCCAGGCTTTTCAGGTGGTCCCTGTAGGGCATCCAAGCTTCACAGCCATAGGAGAAGAGTCGGGATTACCATAGCCTTATATAGTAGGAATTTTGAATCCTGATGTCATGATTATTGAACACACAATGGTACGGTCTTCCAAAGGCAGAGCTGGCACATCAGATCCAATACTGGATCTCCTCATTGATGTTGGCCTTCTTTGAGAGATGGCTGCCAACGTATGCAAAGTGTTCAACATTCTCCAGCTCCTGTCCATCAATGAGGATCTTTGCCAGGGGGATTGACTAGTCCAACACAGGCTGGTGAAGCACCTTTGTTTTTCTGATGTTTAGGGTCAGTCCCAGACACCAGTATGCTTGAAAGAAGCAGCTAAGGGCCATTTGTAGGTCCTCCTCAGTATGTGCAACAACAACACAATCATCAGTGTAATGACATTCTACAATTGAGGCCAAAGTAACTTTGGTTTTGGCACGGAGGCAGGAGATCAGTCCAGCAATCACAGGCTCTTCTCATAACATGCATGATATAAACATCTTTTTAGATCATGCACCCTTACAATGGCATAGTCAAGGAGGTGCCACTGTTTCAAGCAGGGGTGATGCCATGTTGTTTTGTACCTGTCACACTGTCTGAACATAGAGTTAGTAATAACAAGGTAATGCTCTGCACATTTACTGAGTAAAAGTAAATGGATGCCATTGGAATTGGCCCTGCCCACCCCTTCCTTCCTAATGGTGCCCCTCCACATGTTTAAGTCCTGGCCAACTCCCTCACTGAAATCTCCAAAGATGATGATCTTATCCTCTATGGGATGCTAATCAGGATTTCATCAAGGTCAGCATAAAACTGTTCTTTTTGTTCTTCCAAGGCAACGAGTGTTGGCGCATATGCATTGCTGACTGTAGCAAATACATTGTTGGTTGGTTAGAGGCGAAGAGTCATGAGGCAGCCATTAATTCCAACAGGGAATTTGGGCCATGTGTAGACGAAATGAGGGGCATGTGTGCATGCCACTTTAAAGCAGGTTAAATGCTTTTGCACCGCTTTAATGGTGTTGGCGTTTGCACACATCGGCGGCATATTGTGCAGTAATTCCAGCCACTGTAGAAAATTCGGTGGCATAATGTGCCTTAAACTCCTCTGAGGAGTTTTAGTTTGCTGCCCTACAGCCGCAGAGCGAAGCACCGGGTCCTGTGCAGCTCAGGGGCTCTGCAGGAAGCCCGTCCAGCAGCCTGGCAGGAGCCCAGGAAGGCAGGCTCTGCCCAAGAAAAAAAAAAGCAGCAATCTTTTTTTTTTCCTCCTGGAGCCTACCTGAGCTGCGCGGGGGCTTCGTGCTTCCTTCTGCAGCTGTGGTGCCCCCCAGGACCACCCAAGCTGGGAGTCTGTGGGTGTCGCCAGGCAGGAGGGGGGTGGGCAGTTGCCATGGAGGGAAGCACCAGCCCCCCCACCCACAGCCCAGGGACCGCTCTGCCTACCGGCAGCTCGCCCTCCTCCACCCTGTCACTGGGGAGGCAGGTATGTGCACGGTTGTGTGCAAGACACAGGGGTTTACTTGGCCCTAAATTGAAGAGGTGTTTTGAAAAACCCACTGCTTCAGTTTAGGGCCCCCCGTGTCATCTACGCATGCCCATAGTCATTTGGCTGATTGTCTGGATCACCTGATGGTATGCTAGAGCACCTAAATGGCATGAATATGGAATAGATGCTTCACTCCTCATAACTAGTGAAGATACAAGCACTGGTGAGGGACTCTCCCAAGCTCACCAGTAATAACACACGTGCATCACTCCTAATTCAGAAAGGACATTTATTAAATGATCTGATTGCTAATGATTCTGTCTTTACACCTGAAGAATTGCCTCGGTACTCAGAGACCAACCTCACAAACTGTCATTCATTTTTACAGAAGTTTCCAAAAAAAAATCTGAAATTACTTTATTGTGTTACATTGTTGTATTAGTTCATACTTTCATAGTAGTTAGAGGTCAGAAGGGACCTGAATAGATCATTTAGTCTGACCCCCCCACCACTGGCAGGAGCACATGCTGGGATCACACGACCCCAGACAGGTGTTCATCCAACCTCTTTTTGAATTTACCCAAGGTAGGAGCGAGGACCACTTCCCTAGGAAGTTGGTTCCAGATCCTAGCTATCCTGACAGTGAAATAATGCCTCCTATTAGTTGCTCTAACCTGAACCTATTCTCCAGCAGCTTCTGGCCATTGTTCCTCATCACCCCAGGTGCTGCTGGGGGAAATAGGACCCTTCCTATTTGCTGCTGATCTCCCCTAACGAGTTTGTAGGCAGCCACCAAATCCCCCCTCAGCCTCTGCTTGCTGAGGCTGAACAGGTTCAGGCCCCTCAGCCTCTTCTCATAGGGGATATTAAGGTCTAATATCTTATGATGTGTGAAAACTGCTTTCATTGGAAAGGGAGTATACCACATATAGATTTAAACTGGAATATTACCCCTGTTGGGCCTCAGGGCAGGGTAAATTGAGGGAAAATTTTACACATCACAGGGGAGGAGAGAGTGCGGAGGACATACTTTTTAGCTACCAGTTGTTTTTTTTTTAAAGAGATGACAGCTCCCTGGGGGCACTTAAAGATTTGGGAATATTGGTAGAAGTCCCAAAAGGGGAGAAAGCAGTGAGGGAATCAAAATTACACAATGAATACAAATTATCACACAGCTCTGCAACTTTGCACATGGATATTTGCTCCACATTAGAGGTATTTAACCATGGAACAAAAAGTGCAGATGCAGTTCTGCAAGACAAATCTATACCGGATATATTTACAGCATATGAAACAATGCAGTTATGTCACTAATTGTCACTCTCCTGTTTGTTCCTATAACACCAGTTGCCCCAGCAAGCAGCATGTTATGAAGATCAGTCAGAAAGTAATCCCTCCTGTTATTTTCTCTGCCAAATATTATTGAAAAAATATTAAACTTGCATGGAAAAATCAGTATATCATGGCTGAACAAAGTCTCCTTCTCCATCAATGGGTTTTTTCCATTGCTGAATGGGGGCATATATCCCATTGCAAAAGCGTCAGTGAGAAAGCAATTCTTCCTAATTTTTCTGTCTTCAGTAAGCTCTGGACATGGAGGGTTTTCCTCTTGAGTTCTTGCCTGTGGGGGCCACAGTACACTCAGAAGTCTACATCCAGATTTTAAGGAAACTGAAACATTGTTTCCAAACAGCTGGTCCCCACAGAGGCACCTCTGAGGTGCTGCTTCTGCAAGACAAAGTTCACCCACACAAACTCGTGTACCACAGAGGAAATCACATCATTCAGATGGACTGTGGTGCTGCATCTTCTGTAGAGCCAACAGGATGAAGGGCAAACTAGGGTAAGTTTTTAATGAAAGCAATGTGATGGAGGCTGTGTGACAGTGCCTGCACAACAAGGACAAGAAATGTTACAACATGCCCTTGTACCAGCCATGGTTTGTTCACCCTCCTGCATCAGGCCTGTTCCCATAATTAGGGACCTACCTAAATCACAGTGAGACAAAGGGATTTTCGCAGGCTGTTCATAGCGCACACAGCTGATTTTGCGATCAGCAACACACAGCAAGCCCCCCCCTTGCTGCCGATTGGCCGAGGGCCCCTGGGGCCACAGACTGGCCAAGAGGCCAATCACTCATCTTCAGGCTGCAGCATTTCATCTGGCTTCTTAAAAGATAGCGCCAAAACCCTTTCACTTTCCTGACTAGTGTCTTCAAAGTCTACATGTACATCAATAGTCTAATCAACAAACTAGTGTCTACACTAAGTCTTCACTAAGTCTACATCAATAGCTCCACCTCTCAGTACCACTCTCTCAAACCACGTGCTCTACGGCTGCCATGCTTTCTTTGTATTCTGGTAAGCTTTTAATTTTTGGGGGGGTAATTACACACAAAATTGCAGGAAATGCCATTTTTCATGGTGATTGCAGAAATTGCTGTTTTTCACGTTTTCTGTGAAAAATCACAAAGCTGTGATTTAAGTAGTTCCCTACTCATGACCCATCGACTGTATTTATTCAGTTCTCAGAGGACTTGGTGCTGGTGAAAGCAGCCACGTTGACAGCCTAGAGACTGCATTCCACCCTATTTTTTACATTTTTGTCACTGCAGTATATCTGTCCATCCAAATAGCAAGGCAGGTAAAGGCCACTGGGTTGCAAGGTTTCCCCACTCCTGCCCCCTGCCAATGCTAGATCAAACACAGCAGAATCTCAGAATTTGCTGGGTACTTCTTCTCTGCCTCTCTCAAGCAGGCTTAGATGAAAACAGTACCACAGAGACGAATTTTAAAATCTCATGTCCAAAATGGGGTCCTATTTTATATTAGCCATTGGATAAAAAGCAGAAACTATCTGAAGAGAAGGAAGCAGAACCTAGGATAAGTGCCCCGATCATGGAGGAAGGAGTGGGGTCTCATAGCAGAGGTCAGGTTCTTCAGGTAAGGATAAGGGAGCTGGTGAATGGAATGGGAGATACTGAAAAATTTAAGCCTGTTATCCCACAAGGAGAAGGCAAAGTAGAGAAGCTTGCCCTGGGATAGAACTGTGCTCAGGCCTCCAGGCAACTCCAAATCCCCAGAAGTGCAGCCCTGCTTAGGTAGACTACCTGCTAATGAGAAGCCTGCCAACAGTGTGCTCGGGTAGCGACTCTGCTCTAAAAGCTTGCCAAGTGCTGCCTAAACAAGGCTCTCATTATAAAGTATTTTAAGGGATGATGAAAGCGATTGCCCTGCGGAGTGCTCCTTCTACCTGGCAGGATGGGGAAGTGGGAGGTACTGCTTATTCACAGTCGCTCATAGCTGAGTGGCAGTCTTGTTTCTTGACAAGCATGAATCACATTGTCTCTCCCTTCACAGGCTGCACTGGTGCTCTAGTTTATTACTTTTATTACTACTAGTGCTGGGGACCTAGTGAATCAGTGAGGGGCCAGCCACATCCTATGCCGGCTCCCCTACTTGTTGGCTACTGTTACTCAGCTGCACTCCTGACGCACTACTATAAGTGATGCAGGACTGGCTGCTGCAGTGAAGCGTTTCAGTTACTGCTCATGCCACTCCCTGTACTTTTCCTGTATTCCCTCACTTTTTGGGTTTAGGGAGTGCTGAAGATTCCAGACTGACACAAAACTGCAGCAGCCACAGCCATCGCTGCCTCCGCCCAAGGCCTTGTGATACAGGAGTGCCTGTCTACCTGTGCCTGGTTGTCTCCGTCTGTCCAAGAATCAGAGGCCAGAGCACAGTACTTAGCAGTGCTTCGGTTCAGGCTGTGTTGGCATGCTGTAATGAATCCAACTACACAGATGGAAAGGCCGGATTTTTGATGAATTGGGGCTCAGATCATCGGTGCATATTTAACTCCCATCATCCTCAACAACAGTGGCAGGGGGCAAATCTGTTCAGCCAGAGAGGCTGGAGTTTAATCTGGGGACTGGCACACAGAGGTCCTCTGTTCTTTTCCTTGGCTAAAAGATGAAAGTAGCAGAGGCTGAGTTAAAAAAAATCCAAACACCTAAGTCCTAAACCAACCATTTCTAAAGGGCTTATCCACATGGGGAAACAGACAAGTGACAGACCTACTCTGAGATGGTTCCCCATGAAGATGTTTCATTTTGCACTAAAACTCCATCTATTCTAGTCTTGGAGATGCCATGCAGCACATGCTAGTTTGCACACTGATAATGTAGCAGCAATACAGGCTTCAGTGTGGACTAACCACTACCCGAATGAGAGCCCACGTTCCTGGGTGTGCTAATATCATGCATGTTGCCACAGTTTCCTTGGCACTGGTACTACCCAATCTAGCTGAATTAACTGCACCTTTGAGTGAAGCACAGACATGCTTTTCATGTGGCATATGTCCAATGAGGAATCAGTGCAGAATAGTTTACTGTCTTTTAAATTTACACCCTCAGTATTTTGCTATATTGGCTTAGTGCAGACAAGCTCAGAGTGCCTTGTACCACGTGGGCCAAATTAAGGCCCCAGGGTGCTATTCAGGTTCTTGAGGCCATCGCCTAAACAGGGCCTTACATGTCTAAATTTCATTAAGATCCCAGTGGGCATTTAGATAGCTAACCGGGAGTTAGGTACTTAAGTACCTGCTTTGGATTTGACCCTAAAACTATGCTCACCATTGCCATACCTGGGCGAGCATGGACAGTGATTGAAATGGGGTTGCATTTGTTTCAAAATCAATTTGTTTAGGACTTAAGAAGGTGGTTCATCCTACGATGCACCTATGTCTTGGTAATTTACAAGCAGGCACACCAGCCACGTACCAGGGCAGAGAGCTTACACGTTTAACTGAGCTGCTGCTGTACATATTTTCATTGAAACCTTCCAGCTTTTCAGCAGCTAAATTTTCCAAGCATGGATGACACCTGCACTGGCCCCTAATGATTCTGGCATAAAAGCTGTTAGCACTTGTCAGAGGTTACTGATCCACAAACCGATACTTCTC
Source organism: Alligator mississippiensis (assembly GCF_030867095.1). Lineage (NCBI taxonomy): Eukaryota > Metazoa > Chordata > Crocodylia > Alligatoridae > Alligator > Alligator mississippiensis. Next base: position 44,279,334 of record NC_081835.1, read on the forward strand.
CAAGGTGGCCTCACTCTGAACTGTGCATGGTGCCAGCTGATCTGTTTCCCTCTGCCAGCCCCCAGAATCTACATCTTAATAGCTTTCTGGTTGTAGGCTGGTGGGGGAGGGAAATTTAGGCTGCAGCTTATGTTAGCAGAGTGGAGACTCCATGAGCTGAGCCGCCAGGTCCTTTCTAGTTCTTACGTCTCTGAGCCTGCAAGTCTCAAATGTTCCTTAACTTAGTGCTTGCTCAATTATGACAGCAGCCACTAGCAAAACAATAGTACTTTGCAGTTTTATCACTCCTTTCATCCAAGGATTTCAGCACACTTTACAAATATTGATTAATATCATCTGGGAAAAGGTTTCTTTTCTTTTCTTTTCGTTTCATTTCGGGTGTTTTTGGCTATTAGTTTTTTTGCTATTAAATAAGGTTCCAGCCAACCTGAAACCATTCACAAATTGAAGTAAAATTTCCCATGTAGTCTCAGTTGAAAAATATTTTGGGAATTTCATTTCACAAAATAGACCAGGAGGAGGTGATGGTGAGGGTGTGTTTCTGAGTCAGGGATTCTACTTACTGTAACCCAGGTATAACTCAGGTACAAGTCCCACATCTGCCTAAGAAAAAACACCCAAACTGCCAGGTTATGGGCTATTTTGGATGGGGCCCACTCTAATCTTCTCTTGTTGACGCTGTTCCACTTTGCATAAAGTAGTTAATTATCTATTAGTCCACAAAGAAAGGGCAACAGCAGCTACTCTACCTTCATTTTGTGAACAGGGTCTAAAATCTAATCAATCCATTCCCAGAGCTTACCAACTTTCTTCTCAAGAGCCTGAAACCATCCTGACAGGAGAGGACTGGGGAGCAAAAAAGAGGTCAGTGGCTCAGGACCACTCCATTCCACTGGTAGATGGCAAAGTTCTGAACATGGGGAATAAAGAAGGAGATGAAGCAACGGTGGTGAGTCTAGAGAAGGGTCATGATGTTTAGGAAGGCAGTGGTACCTTTCAGTCATAGCTCTCAAAGTGCCCATACAAAGGTGAGCCAGAATCATCTTCTCCAATGGAACGATGGGGAAGCAGAGGCAAAAAAGGAATGGCAGTGATGTGACCATGGCCGCAAGTCTCTTGATTCTCTATCCCATGCCCTACCTTAGATTTACAAATTTGTCCAACTCCATATAAAGGAAAGTAAATAATTTCAATGGAGAGGGAGGAAGTGGACTGAAGGAAGACAATCAGAGTGGCACTACTGTGTTAAGAAGGATGACTTATCATTTTTCCATCTGGAATTAACTCTGGGGTCAGCCTGCTGCAAAGAGAGAGGGAACTGAATTTCTGGCCACACCAAGAATGGAGTCCCAACGTAGCCTCTAGGGGAAGGAAAGACCTGAACAAGGCTTAGGGTTTACTCATGCATACACAGGAGTTCTAGGCTGAACCTGATCTCTTCTCTGTGGTTCTTAGCTGGTAATCTTGCTCTACCTGACATAACTACCACCCAAAGAGGCATCTTAAAAGCTCTAAGGGCTGGAAAAATGTTGCACCTCTTGGAGGAGTTAATGAACTGGTTTTTAGAGGGTGGTAGAAGTAGTCACATCTTTTACATGGCTGCCAAAATGGGCAGCAAACCTGTTCATCAGCATTTTGAACCACTGCTCCTGCCTTCATCTTCTCCTCATTCAGGCAAAATGCTTGGATAAGCGCAAATCATTCAGTCCAACAACGTTCACTAAATCACATTCAAATAATCTGTGGAGCTCCAGTTATGATCATCAAGTAGGACTTGTCACAGTTCAAAATCCATTACAATAACCACAAGGCATTTCAACTGCAATTATAAGAGATAGTTTCACTTAAAAATCAATTTTACTTAGAGCTCGGGGGAACAGTTCTTTAAAAAAAGTGATACAGCCTACCATTTGGACAGGAGAACAAAGGACTTGCCTGGGTGGATCATATTAGAACACAATGCTTTGTCTTAGCAGATATGGTATCGTGGAAAAATTATTATTCTGATTTTTGCAAATAAGATACTTTTTAATGACACAAAGTTCAAAAAGTATTTTTTCTCATTTTTTGTATAATTGCAGAAGTCAATACAACAGCAGTAGGAGATAAGCTCCGAGGGACATCAAGGAAGCCTGGCCCCATCAACCCCAAAAGCCACAGGGCTGGTGTGACCAGGCACTAATATTCTCATCTGACAGGTCTTTAGATGACTAGATAATGTACCTGGAGGGGAGATTTTCAGAAGTCACATATTCCAGTCAGGGGTTCAATGTTCAGGAAAAGATAAGAATAAGGCTATTTGTGCCTTCAAAATCTTTTTTGTCCGACTCAGCAGGAGACTAGTATAAAGTTTGCATGGGAAGCCACTTATAATGAATGCATTTTAAAAAGGAATCACCTTTTGGTGTGCTGAGCTGCACGACTTAAGGGACTTCTCATGTTAGTTGGTACTTCATGGGAATTCTCACAGAGAAAATTATGGAGCAATGATAGTTGCTCCCCCATTATTAAAACTGCTTCTGGGTTTCAGTTATAAGGCTAGATCCGCTCCCCTCCCACCCTGCAATTCCCTCTAAAATCCAAGGAAAAGTCAGATTGACCTGAAAATTAGTAGGGTAACTGGGGGTTCCAGAAAAAGATGTTCTGCTGAATCTGAGGTCCTGTGTCTGCTCTTCCCATCCCCACTTTCCATGCCTTTGGCTTTGCCCTGTCTTAAGCACTCCTTTGGCCTTCCCCATATAACAAGCATTGTGCTTCCTCACACTGTGAGTGCCTACCTGCAAGCCATGGGCAGACTGCCTCTTAAGGAAGCTGTCAGGCATGGAGCTGGCACCCCTGCATGTAATGCAGCTTTGGCTATGCACCTGAGGGATGCTGTTCTTCTATGGGTGAGCAGGAGAAGCTGGCCAAGGGAGGGACTAGAATTTGAAGCTGGGTTGTGCTGCATATTCTTGGGAATCCAGGCCGGGACAGGAAATGCATTTTAATTATTATTTTCCTTCACTTACTTCCAAATCTTTGCAGCAAATCAGACATCAAGAAAAGAGGCAATCAGTTTCAGGCTAACACACTGGTGTTACAGGCTCGAATTCTCTCTCTCTCCACCTTTGCACTGAGTGGTGTAACCCTTCTTGTTCATTTAGAACCACAGAATGTGGCTGTCTGTATCAACGCATATCCCATGCATCTATCAAATTTAGATATTGATATCTATACAGGGCAGCCTGCATCACACTGGGAGCTATCTTGTGACATCCTTAAATACAACCCTCAGACTGACAAGCCAGCACTGCTAAGGAGCTCTGGAAGAGCAAAGGAGCAAGCATCTGTTGGTCTCAACATTCATACAGCGTACAATAGCTTTCTGCAACACAAGAGTTGATGTGGCTGGGAGTGCTGCAGTGAGGCTTGTGCTCACGATACTGGCTGATTCAGAAAGAGCAATACAATGGCAGCCAGGTGACACCCACACGTTACCTTGCTCAGGGGGTGGGGGGGTGTACTTTCCCAACAGTGGACAAGTTGGCAAGTTGTGTGCTGCAACAGAGCTAGCTGAGTCCACATGGAAGCTCACAGTATTGTCCTTACCCCTAATGGACACTTTTTGTCTCACCAGATCTTAATTTTCTTTAAACAAATGATTTATGATTCACCTTAATTCTTGAGTATTTGCTCTTCTTCAAGAGAAGCTGCTTCAGACTGCAAACTGGCTTGCTGGTTTCTGGTTTCAGTGGATGGTCTCCATTTGTAAAGCCAGACTATATGGGGAATACATATAAATATTTGACCTTATGTGTGTGAAATAAACACAGCCAACATGCTGCTTGTAGTGCCGATCTGTTTGTTGACATCCTACATCTGTTTAGGCTGTGCTGGGGAATATTTTGAGACATTTTCAAAATAATTGCAAGAGTTTTCTGTTTGTGCTGAGCAGCTAATTAAGGAGATTGTAAACAAAGTATAATGAAAAAAGTCATTCATTTTTTCTGCTATATGTCTCACAACAGTAAGAACCCAGACTGGCGCCTGCCACCTCCTGGCCAAGGGCAAACTTGCTCCTGTCTGGACATCCAGCCTTCCTTCCACCAGGTCTTGAGAAAGGACAGAGTCCCAAGAAAAATTCTATTCTGCCGCAAAAGAAAATGAAGCCCAGTTCATGAAAGGATAGCACTAAGTTTACTGACAGACATGGAATACAACTAACATACAATTCACCATATGGAAATCTGCTGGCCACACTAATAATTAACTCTCAGTATCAGATCTGATCTGCATAAGATACTTAGATTCTGTCTGTGTTAATAATTCTCTGCATGACCCATTTCTCTCTCTCTGTGGGTTTGCCACAATCCATCACACACTGTGCCTCTGATATTCTACTCTCCTTGTACTGCTGTAATGGATCTGCTCTTTTCCTCATTTGATGTGTTAATGAAAATAAATGTTAATATGCACAAGAGTTCACTCCCTGCTGGCCATTGCTAGCAAATGCTGCTCACACATCAAACAAACCTGCTGACATCAGTGATGCCAGAGCATGGACAGGATGCAAACAAGAAGCTATCAATAGCAATATTTTCTGTAGAAACCTCAAGAGCAAAATAAACTGTTCAGCAAGGTAGGAAAAGTATCACCATGGAAGTGTACACTACCAGGAAGATGCTGACTGCCAATCATAGCAGACTTCCTCTCCTGTTTAGTACATTTTCCACAAAGCCTCTCCACCTCCTTTGTGAACGAAAGGAGTTCCACATAAAAGACAGCTCACTGTCATGCTTCTCTCCCCACCTGTATGCTCTCCTCTGCCACCATGCCACCAAAGACCTTGATACTCTAGGCAGCCAGCATATTGTAACCACTGTCTACTATGCTGACCTGCATCCACTCATTGCTCCACTGGGCTCCCCTCATTTTTTTCTCTGCATCCACGTGAGGCCTTATGTTTTCACATACCAGCAAGCTCCTCCTGCCTTTTGTCTTGGCATTACTAAAAGGGCACAAATAGACTTCTGGGACTAGTGATTTCCAAAGATACTTCCAGCACCACAGTTTCCCACTGCACTGGAAAACATGGTTCTGCCAAAATAAAAAGTGTGTAGGTTTCAAAGAAGTTTTTTGACAGAGAGTAAAAATGAATCACTTCAATATTCTCATTTGGATAAAGCTATAAGACTCTGTTTCAATAATGAAACAGCTTGACCTGTCAAATGTACTTTAATTTAAAGTTTTATATTAAAAGATTAATATTTTGAGATATACATATATTTAGTTGCATAGAATTTAAGGCCAGAAGGAACCATCAGCAAGCCTACCTTCACCTCCTGTGTAGCACAGGCCCACAAATGTTAATTTCAGTTAACATTTTAACCGTTTGATACTGTTTCTTTACAGTAAACAGGAGATACTTTGATCTATAATAGATATAATGTTTCTTTCAGCACCAAGAAGCAGCTGTCCTCAATGCTTTAATAATAAAATACAACAAGCAATGGAATATTTCAACTCCTACATTATTTAATAACATTTTACTGACATGTCATGAAATGCTGTAAAATAATAATCTAAAAGGGAAAAGGATGATTCTAAAATGAATTTGGGGATTTTTTTTACAAAGAAAAAAGCACAAAAGCCATTTTTTTAATAGAAAATGCCCTTCCCCTGTTTCACTGAAATCAGCACTTCTTTAAACATTTTCATAAAACCATCACCTGTTTGGAAAAAAAATGTGGATGAGGCTGCTTAGACCAGGTCTATTCCAACCACAGTAAATCTTTGTCATCACAGGATTATGCTGGGGTCCCACACTGGGTTGCTGGATTTCCATGACCCCCCTAGCTCATTTTTAGCTCACTAAAAGGATGCAGTGATATTTTATATTATAATATTTTGACATTATCAAAATGATTCAATGGCTGTAAAAAATGTTCATTATATTCTTGTGGGAAATTTTAATTTTTCAGACCTTAAATTTGACTTAGAACAAAACACATTTCAACATGCTTGAATCTCTTATGAAACAGAAATTCCAGATTTCTTAACAGATCCATTAATAAATTCAACAAGCAGCAGGTACTAATGAAGGGGAAAAGAAGAAAGAGCAAATGAAAATGTTGTGTAGCTGACAGTGCACTCTGGTCCCTCTCTGTTTTGTCTGGGCTGAGGATGCCCAGCCTCCTCCTCAGCACAGCAGTCTGAAAGGACACATGCTCAAAAGCACTCCCTCAACAACCTCACCAAGCTATACAGGTTTTTCACTCCTGCTGGCATTTCAGGCCTCATGCTGCCAATTCCCACTCTGGTTTAAGGTTTCACAAGTGTAAGCTAAGATCAGGCTGAGCATGGTTGTATTGGGAAGCTGTTCCAGCACTTTTTTCTGCAGTTCTGCTGCTGTTTAGAGAGCGCTCCAAACATGACCTGTATCTAAATAAAGTCTCCAGGCCTTAGGGATGGAGGGAAAGCCTCCTGAACATAAACTGCCTGCAGAACTAGCTGAGGCGGCAAACTGGCAGACTGCCAGAGGAACTTGTATGGCTCCTTAACCCTGAAAACTAGTGATGTCCATGAGCATGTCAGTATTATTAACCATTTCACTGCAGACCATTTTAGCAGAAAATAGCCAGATGTCCTTTGACTAGGTATGCAACATTAGTAGTACCTTCCAGCACTGGCTGTTGCCTGCAGCCAAGGCTGGGGATTTTAACTGGGGTGTGACAATGTTCAGATGGGCATGGTCTGTGAAGGTCTTTGCCTTCATCTAGTAGGCAGTGTGGTCACTTCCTTGGATGCGTCTTGTGTACTTTTACAAGCCACTACTGTCCTTGCAGTAGCAGGACACCGACAGTGCTCTAAAGCTTTGAAGAATTGGTTAGACCAGTGGTGCTCAAATTTTTTATCCAGTGGGCTGGATGGCCAGTCCCTCTGTGGGATGGATATGGTCAGTGGACCCAATATGGCTTCTGGGGCAGGCACGGTAGGGCCCTAGCTGGCCTTGTGTAGCAGCACAGCCCAATCCAGCTGTGCCAGGGAAGGGGGCTTGGCCCTACATTAACCTGGCTCCACAGCCCTGTGGAAGGAGGGGGCATGGCCCAAACCCATGGGATAAAAGGGGTGTAGCCCAGCCCTGCAAGGGTGGGGGGAAGGAGAAAAGGGGCATGACATGGCCTGGCCCTGAACCAGCTGCATAGGTGGAAGTTGAATCACCTGGCTCCGTAGGGTGGGGGAGAGGGGCATGGCCCATCCCCAAATCAGCTGCACAGGGGAAAACCTGATCCGGCAGAAAGAAAGGTGCATGGCCCAAACTGAGGGAGGGAGAGGGTGCCAGGAGAGAAGGGGGCACAGGCCAGCCTGGAATCAGTTGTGCAGGAGCAAGGGGGCATGGCTCAGCCCCAACCCAGTCATGCAGAGGGAAGACAGTGTGGCCGAGCCCTGATCTGGCTGTGCGGGAGCAAGGTCGTGGCCCAGCTCCACCTCACCACATGGAGCTTGGGATTTTGTCAACCTGGAGAGATGGCAGTATTAAATAACACTGCTCCCCTGCTGCCAGATTCCCCAAAACTTGGGGGGCCCTGTGGGCTAGACTCCAAGACTCCACAGGCTACATTTGGCCTGCAGTATGGAGGATGAGTACCCCTGGGTTAGTTAATTCCTTGTCTGGGGTGGTTTAAACCACACCTTGTACAGATGATTAGATAAAATGGTTTCCTAATGGCCCTTCCAGCCCTACTTACTAGTATCTATGATTCAGCCTGGGTCACTGAATAAAAAGTAAAACTTTGACATGGGCTGTGTTATTAACGAGATCTTAAAAGGGAACTTTCTCCCGTATAACAGCCAGAGGCACAATAAAGCATGACAGAGCCTCTTCAGTGCTCCCATATTGCTTTCATCTAGCCCAAATTGCAAGGCTAGAACACCTCTGATCTTGTTGGACTCACAGCTCCTCATCCAGAAGGTATTAGATTCCAGCAGGAAGGTAGGTAATGAGAGGCATAATTCAGACTTTGTTTTTTGCATACACTTCTGAACAGTTTTCAAGTATTGGGCTAACCTATACAGAGGTTCGTTTTAAAGATGTTTTTCAAGACAATTCTATAGTTAGAGAGAAAACTCATGGTAAAATTCATAATTCACATAGTGTAGAAAAGCATCAGAAACGATACGGGCAACGGATTACAACCTACAAGCAATGGGGTTCTAAAAGTCAACAAGGCTTGTACTAAGGAGACCAAAGACCCCCTAATCTGGGCTGCTGGACAGATAAGAGTTAGCAGCATTGAAGACATTAGGCACCAGGAAGGTCAATGACAAGTCACACTGGAGAAGTGCCTGCCCCCAGAAAGTCTGCACTGTGGTCAAGCATTTAAAATTTATGAGTCAGTGCTCCCAAACTTTATGAGGGAGACGTAAGAATTATGAGATTTAAAAAAATAACAAGCAACTGGTCTTCAAGCATATAGGGGAAGAAATGTAAGGAGGAAATGTAAGAGTGCTGGACAGAAGCCTTAGCAAAACCTAACCTGTGGCTTTGTGGTTAGAGCGTTATGCCGCAAAGTCTGACAGAGACATAGTCAAATCCCCTTGGATGAAGGTGGATTAGAAGCCAGGCCTCCGACTTCCTGGGTAAATGCCCTAACCAGTGATTCCCCAAGGCTGTGTTGTGAAGACAGCAGAAGTGTGCTGCAAAAAAAGACATGTCTCTTTTGTTTGTATGATAAGCTGAGGGTGCAATGTACATGCAGAGCACAGCATGGCTGTGTCCCTGGGGTGCAGCAGGATGTGGTGGCCATGGTTTGCAGATGCACCCAAGTGCTAGAAGCTATACAGGGGTTTAGGTTGTAGCCGTGTTGGTCTAAGGATATAGGCAGACAAGGTTCCTTGGGTGAATTTGATATCTTTTATTAGACCAACCCAAATGTTGCTATACATGCACTGCAGCCAGGGGGCAGGGCCTGAAAGAAGCAGCAGTGGCACCAAGAGTGGATATCTGCAAATAGCTGCTGCCCCACCCTGCCTATACAATGGGGTCATGGCTGTGTCCTATACCTGGGTGCTCAGCACCACACTCTGCTGCACTCTGTTCTGCACACACACCATGCCCCGCTGCTGGGCAGGTAGGCGGGGTACTCCCTCCCCTCCCCTCTCTTGCCAGGTCCAGCTAATTGAGGGCAGCCAGGAGCCCGTTCACCTGGCTTCTACCTGTACCATGCTGAGCTGTGAGATGCCCTCACCAAAAACTGTCCCTATACGCCACTCCCTGCCCCAGCCATGCCTGAACCTGCAGATTCCTCTGTCCTGGGGCACACAGCGGAGCACCTCTGTGTGCCCTGTCAGGGAGGCTACAGCTGCCCTGGTTCAGCCTGACAATGCCTCCCCCGTGGAGGGCTTTTCCTGTGTCCATCCTGCTGCTGTAGCAGAAAGCCCCCTTTTCCTCTTGCCTGCATTTGCTCTCCCCTCTTTGGATATGTTTCTCTTTTTCTACCTTTTCTTCCTTCCTCTCTCTTTTACTTTAAGATAAGGAATTGTGTTTTAAAATTTGTGTGTGTGCATTTTGTATCTCCCCTTGTATTTTGGTATTTTTATCTATTTGTGTGCCATGGCATTTGTAGCTTATATTTTATACTCCTCACCTTTCAACTTTCAACTAAATGTGTTTTAGTAAGTTATTCATTGTAACATTGTTAACAAGGGCAGGAATCAAACTTCTTCTCTGTATCAGGCTGGCCCCTGAAAGAGCCAGTGAATCAGTGATTGAATGTGTAACAAGGTAGCACACAGCAATTAACACCTGGAAGCTGCAGATCAACCAAGGGAAGAACTCAATAGAAGACAATGTAACAACCAGGAAATCTCTATACCTCACTGATCAAGGGCTAGAAGCCCTGGCCTGAGTTAATCAATGCCAGAGACCAACTTTTGGGCTGAATATCTCCACATCGACCGCTCCCAGAGCCCTATTCAAAATTCATCAACGGACTCCCAAACCTGCACGTACATGCGGACGACCCCTGGGGCTGACAGATGCCGTCCAGTAGCCACCGAGGGGGGGAAGTCCCACGAGGGTCAATGACCCCTGGATTGGGCAAACCACAAAACTGGGGAGTCACCAAAGTCTGCCAGGGACAGATAAAAGGCAGTGAAAAGTGACCGTCAGTGGAGCCCTCTTGATCTCCAACTCGACCAGACCTGTCCAGCCAGAAGGACCAGCCGGCGACCCCCTTCTGGAAGATAACACCACGCTGAAAGAAACCTCAACGACAGACTCCAGAGCTTGTAGGATAGGTATACCTGACTCTGTAGCCTGCTACTGTGTGCGTGTATGTGTATGCATGTGTGTGTGTGTGGGGACCAGCCCCAAGGTTTATGATTACAGTGTTTCAATCCGCCTAATAAACTAGAATTTTAAGGACCCCGAGTTGGACATTTGTAGCCATCACTGCCACTTCTCCCAGCCCCATGCTTCCTGGGTATGGCACGTGTGCAGCTTCCAGCACTGTGGAGCTGTGCCAGGACTGGACATTTGCAAGCTGTGTTTGCATCACCACCTTTCCCCTCTCCCCCTTTCAGGTGTAGAATGAAGTGTGCTGCTAATTTTATTCCAGAGAAAAAGTATGCCCCAGCTATCAAAAATCTAGGAAAAAATGTCCTAATCACTCAGCCACTGAGACTAAAACATGGGAGACTGTTCCTTTGGCATTTAGCACCTGACAATTATAGTTTTTGCTCCAGAACTGATGTTGTGACTCATGCGCACACATTCAGTGTATGTACACAGCCATGTACCTGCATGGCTAGTGTGTAGCCTGGTGATAATTGAGAGTATACACATGTAAGTGTGAACCAGTGGCTCTCAATCTTTTTAGATTCAAGCAGCCCCTGGCTAGACTCAAGACCCACCTCAGAAAATGCCAGCTCTTACTTTTCATTCCTTTTTTGACTACAGACAAATCCTAGAGCAATTCTTGTTGCAAAGAACTCAGAAAGACTGAAATAGGTCAGAATGTTTTTAATGCTAGGGATTACTATGCGAAAACTCTTGAGTTTTTTCTTGTGGATCACGGTTACACACTTAATAGTGCTAACATTTCATGATAGACCAAAGCACCTTAAACAGTGTCCCAGTAGAGGTGCACTGATACATTGGCCCCATATTGTATTGGCACCGATAAAAGGAAAATTGCTATTACTGGCAATCGTATTTTTTTGGCTGATGTGATCAATAATGTCCCCTACAAATACTGCATGCATGCGCACAGCCGCAGCACAGCACGCAGGTTGCTAGGAGCGCAGCCTGGCATCATGGACAGCAGAGCAGCATCCAGTTGGTAAGTCTATTGTGGAGGAATGGGTGTAGGGGTGCAGACCGAAGCCCGTGCAGTGAGGGAGGGAGTGGGGGTAGGGGGGCAGGTGCTGCACAACCAGGGCATGGCGTGGGATGGAGTTGTGAAAGGCTTGTCCGGGGGACATGGGGAGGGAGCGGGGGTGGCTCCCGCCATTGCACACACCCTGGGCATGGGGACTGTGTGCCCCCCTGATCTGTGCACAGTGAGGTGTGGGCTGCCGCTGCAAGCTGGGGTCAGGGGCAGCACAGGGCTCTTCCAAGTGGGGGTGGAGGGGGAAGGAGGTTGGGCCAGGACTGCGCTTGGGGCGGGTGGCAGTGGTGCTGGGGTGGGGCTATAGGGGGGCTGCAGCCACCCCAAAATTTGCTGTAGCTCCCCTCCTAGTGCCGCTGCTGCCCACCCTGAGTGCAGCCCTGGCCCAGCCCCCCCACCAGGAAAAGCCTAGTGCCACCCCCAGCCCCCAGTAGATTGCCCTCATCCCGTGCACAGATCTGGGGGGCACATGCCTGCCATGGCTCCCCCAGGGTGTGTGCAGTGGTGGAAGCTGCTCCTCAGATGAGCTAAGGCTCCATCCCATGCCCTGCCCTGCCCCAGCTGTGCAGCACCTGCTCCTGCCTCAGTGCCAGCACCAGCCCTACTCCCTCCCTCACCATGGGGCCCTCAGTCTGCCCCCTGCATGCTCCTTTCCTCTCCCATCCCCCTTTCCCCCACAACAAACTTACCAGACAGACACTGCTCACCATGCTGCTGGACCGCATATCAGCAATCAGATCGGTATCAGCCAACATGGCTTGTTAAAAATCCATCATCAGTATAGACCCAGAAAATCTCTACTGATACACCCCCACACCGCAGGGTGCCATGGCACCTTGTCTGAGAATCACTAGCATAGGCATCCATACGAACTTCTTAACAGAAGGTAGCAGAACCACAAGCTGCATTCACAAGCTCACATGGGGTAATAGAATTCGACCCTTTGAGTTTGCTTTCAGATTATTCTTTGCAGACATGAGGGCTAGAAACTTATGGACCAGATCCTGCTCAACCTATTAGGTACCTAAGTGTAATCCTATTCCATTCTGCTCGAGGCCCTTAAAATCTAATAATGTGTCTATTTTTGCAATGCACTGTTATCTTAGCCTTAAGACTAAGTGACAAGGAACAGCAAAGAGAAGGACCCACCCACCTTTTGTAGAAGCACTTTTTTCTGAAATGTAAGCAGGGTAGAATAGGATTGCACTTAGGCATCTAATAGGTTGAATAGGCTCTGGGATGCATTTTTATTGCAACAAAGATTCTCAGGTAATTAAAAACATTAAAATACCATGAGAACTGTTGACACTGCCTTGGGCCTCTTATTCCCAAAACTACCGGAGAGAAGACACTTCCCACTCCTGGTCAGTTTAAGATAGCTGCACATTTCTAACAACTGCTTTGGTAACAGGTGATCTGCAGCAAGTCCCTGCCCTCCTGCCCTGTGTTGCAATGGGATCTCTTAATATTCACTTAATGTAATCTTTTTTTGTTTCCAGTAGGTTTTTCCAAAGCTACAGAGAAATATAAAAATAAAAAAAGGATTCCATGACGTGGGTATCCAGGGTCCATCCCATCAAAGATGCTTGCAAAGAAAGCCCCACTTTTTCCTGTGCCCAGGAGATATAGCTATTACTTAACTAGCTGTTCAAACCTAACCTTACAATATAGTGGAGCTGCACATTTAAACTAGGCCTGTACATGGGTATATTGTCCATTCTTGAGTTGGGCACTTTGAGTTTAGCATGAAAATCCTGTACAAAAGGCCCAACATGAGCCACTGGCACCACTCCAGGCCTGAGGCAGTCCCAGCACTTGTGTCAGCCTCTTCTGCCTGGCAGTGAGCTTTGCCCCAATGCTCTCAGTATGCAAGACAGCATTTTTTCATTGAAGGACTAATGCAGTCAAAATGAGCCTCAACAGAATGGGTTTTTTAGTCACTTCTGAACCTGCAGCATTTTAGATGCCATGGCTGGTCAAAAAAGACTGGCAGAAAAGCAACTGCATTGTGGTAAATAATGTTTGTAACCCTATGCAAAGACAGCACAACCTGTTTTGCTCAGTTTCAGAAAAAATAAAAATAAAATAATTCACCTCTAGGCAGAGCTCAAGCTTCGAAAATGTACGGTGAAAGCTTCAGAGAGCTATCAGTGACTAGAAACACGGAGTTAGAACAAAAGCTATTATGTAACCTTAACTTGAGCCGTCATTGCCTCTATAGCTATAATCATGATTATTGCTAGTCCATGCTCATTTCTTCTTATTCATGAAATCATTTCTTGTTCTCATTGTGGAGTCAGCTTCAATTATTGTCCTGGTTAGCTAGACTGCTGTATGCCTGGATCGGCTGGAAGTTGGGTACAGCATTGCTGTTGTTTCTCATACAAATGTAGGGAGGAGCCCAGGCATCTCACCATACATGTCAACAAGGATGTTAGGTAAGGGCACTACATTCGCTCTTAAGCATTCTGAGCAGTCCAGGTGCTGCTCTTGCTGCTGTACCTTCATTTGCACTGAGTGCTGCTGGAGAGGGGAATGATATCTGCTGCCTGCCATAAAACAAACAGGGAGTAGTGAGCTTGACCCGCAGCTGCTAAGAGCTGCCTATTGTTGCCGCTTAGAAATTGTACTCTGACTTTCACAAGAGCTCTGTAATCACTTTAATTTAGGAGAAGAACAAATAAGTAGGTGTCATGCCCTTTGTATTATTATTTTTAATACCATTATCAATAAAGCATCAGCTCTTTGGAACTTCTCTGCTCTCTCATGTTCCAAAATCATCAGAGATCTTGGTTTTCTCTGTTTAAAAATCCAAAATTCTCTGATTAAAACCCCCAAAATCTGTGTTTTAACACATTTCAAATGAAAGGCCACTATACATATAGGTATTGAATGAGCACAATGTTTTATTGATATATTTACAATTTTAAAGCGGTTTGGAAGCCTACCAGTGCCTCAATCATTATAAGAAAATACATTCTAAATACCCATATATTTTGGTGTTTGATTTTGATCAAAGAAAATCAGAGCTCTCCCTGCTCCCTTTGCTCATCAGGAAGTGGGTCCAGCTGAAGTTATTCCCACAGCTGTTTCTGAGTGCTGAGCAACACTTATATGCTGGTGCCCAGCCCCTGCCATTGCCCTCACTCCCAAACCACAGGCCCACCCCACAGTCCTGCCTGCCCCACACTTGCTCCCTCCCAGCAGCAGTTCCCCTCCACAGATTCAGATGCAGCTGTCCCGCCTACTGCTTTGTGGCTCTGACCAGTACCAACCCCTGCTATTCTGCTGCCCACATCTGTGCTCAGGCCCAAACAATCCCCATGCCCTTACTAGGAAACCCTTAACTGGGGCTCAGGGACTGGGCTGGGCCTGCCTTGGGCTGGGCAAGCACCTTCTCTTCCAAGCCAGCCTAGCCCGGCCCAGGCTGCTTTAGCAGGCCAGGGGGCCTCCAGGCCCGGCTCTGTAGCCCACTTCTACCTGAAGCGCTCTCCTGACCCCCACCTCTGTCTCTTACACACACACACATGCACCCCCTGCTGCCACTCCCAGCCCATCACACACATACACAGACCCTGTTGCCACCTCCACCCCTCACCAGGCTCATCACAACTCCCCTGAGTGGTTCTCAGGACTAGGAGCCCTCCTGGGGTGGGTAAGGCTGGCAAGGCCACAGGCTGGGCAGGGCAGAATGTGGGTTAGCCGTGCCACTCCTATCTTCCTCTCCCTTCCCAGCACGTTGCTGCATCCCAGCCATCGCCTCCAGTGCTAGCCCCAGCAGAGCTGCCAGCAGCTGCAGCAGCTGCAGGCTGCCAGGATGTGATACAGCAGTGCAGTAAGCAGCAGGGCAGCAGCCACTGGCACAGCAGATGGGCAACATTTGTCCCCAGAACCCCAGCCCAGCTCCAGCCCCCCCCCCCCCCAGCTAAGCAGGAGCCTCAGCCCCCAACCCTGCCCCAAGGGCACTTGGCCTGGTGGGCAGGAGCACAGCACATGCTCCCTCCCTCCCTTCCACACTAGGGTGGCCATTTGTCCACTTTTATAGAGGACAGTCCTCTGTCCTCTATTGAGATGAAGCCAGATACCTTTATGTCCTCTATTTTTCACCACTTGGCACTACCGCCGCTCGCACCACTGGGCTGCCTGCAGGAGCTCCCCAGTCAGCCCGCCCCCACCACCACCACCACTGACGTGGCTGTCTGTGGGAGCTTCCTGCTCGCCACTGCCATGGCCCTGTCACCGACACCACTCTAAAGGCCGCAGGCGGGAAGCGAGTGTGAGCCAGCCCTGACTGACTGATTCTCAGGCCCACCCCCACCCCTCTGGACACGGCCTAGGGTTTCCCACCCTTCTGCAAGTAGCTCTTGCAGGCTGGAACTCTACCCACCTGCAGAGAGCTGTTTGCAAAAGGAGAAACCCACGTTTTCCTGATTCAAAGGGGAAAATCCATATTTTTCTTTTTTAAAGGGGAAAATCTTCATTTTTCAGCAGGAAACGGAAAACCAGGATCCCTGAAAATTACACAGCATTACCAAACAGCCTTACCATTCAGAACCAAATCCTGTTTGCCTTGCTCCTGGGACTAATTTCACTGACTTTCAGGGTTCTCACTGAGACAGAAAGGAGTTGTCCCTACTGTTCTGTAAGTGACTCCCACTACAAACTGGTGTTTCTAGAGGTTTGCAACTCAGGAACAGCCATTTGTCCTGTGAACAACTGTGCTGGTAAGCAGTGCTTTGTCTGGCAGCCTGCCAGATGGATTTCTTCTAACTGTACCTACTGCAGGTTTAGCATGTGAAAAGTCAGGACAAGATTCCCCTGCTCAGCCCCATCCACCTTTAGCCTCAAGAAGCTGCTCTCTGAGCAAGAAGGGCATTCATTCAGTGCTGCTGCACAGAGGGCTAGGAGGTGGCTTAGGCATCATTAGGGCTGAAACAGGTGCAAAGTCCTTGACTCAGGAGAGACATCTACATACCACTCATAATGTGCATATCCACTCCAACATGCCGTGCACCAAAGGCAGGTAGGTTTAGGGAGAACACTTCAAGTACTGTTACCACAAAATAGAGGTGCTGAAGTTCCTTTGGCTCACAGCATGGCTGCAGCCCCCACCTTGCTCCAGACTTGCCTTGTACCCAATCCTCTCTCCCTATCTTCACTTACCCAGCCCTCCACAACAAAATTCTGCTCAGCCCTCCAAAGCTCCAAGGCTCTCCATGTACTCCCCTACATTCCTACTCACTTCTCCAACCCACATCTCTCCCCAGGCAGGGCCCACAGGGGATTTTTACATGAAGTCCAGGAATGGGGCAGAGGGGGCACTTTAATTAGAGTGGCTCTGAGAGCCACAGCATCTTGTGTATTAGTGACCCTGTGCTTCAAAATGGTGTTGGGGTGCTTGAATTCAAGTTTGTTCAATAAGCTTTAGTTAAAACGCCCCCATCGCCGTTTTGAAGTGCAGTGACACTGATATATGAGATGTGGAGGCTGGCTGGAGCACAGTAACTCCCCAGCAGACTCTATTAATTGAGTCTGCTCCAACATGCTGTAATTACATTGCATTGGAGCAGCCTTGCAGCATGCCTACAGGTGGCAATGGTGTCCAGTTATTTTTCCTGCCTCCACCCACCCTCCTCTTGTCTCCCTTTCTCATCTCTGAGGGGATGAGCAGGTGACTCAGGAAGGCGGACTGAGCATGACACAGCATAAAACAGAAATGGCTGATGGACACTTTGGCTACTCCTTACTGGGACCAGTTAGGGTCTGAGGAATGAGGCATTTCAAAAGTGAGCTGTGGCTAAAGTATCTACAGAGTCCAGGTCAGGGGTGGGCAATTATTTTGGCTGGAGGGCCGCTTAATGAGTTTTGGTGAGTTGCCCAAGGCTGCAAGGAGAGCCCCGCCCTTGACAGGTGCCCCGCCCCCTGGTCGCCACCTTGGGACTTGCGCTAAAAGTCAAATACCTGCTATAACATATTTCAGTTTTATTACAAAAAATATTTTTGTCATGATTTGTGTTTGCGTACTTTATATAGAGGTGATTGTGTAAGGCAGTCCTTGACTTACAACGTTTCCAGTCACAACACTTCGTACTTACAACGTTTATAAATTGACAACCTGTTTCAACTTCACAATGCTTGATCTGACGCCACGCCACATCAGTGAACAAGTTCGCTGCATCACCCATCTCCCTGGAGAACATCTGTCCGAATTTCTTGGACATTTTCTTTAAGAAAGCAGATGAGACTAAAAAAAAACCTGCAGCCAAGACTCCTAAGAAGATTCTAGCCAAGAACCCTTCAAAAAGTCCAGCAAAGTCACCTCAAAGAAGTCCTTCCAAATCAATATGATTGCTATTTACAATATAAATACATTAACGTAACTATATTACTCATCTATAATTGATTGAGTATAAAATTCCTGGTAATTTTTGGTGAAAATAGGGTATTGGGCCTTGGTTCAGGAACCAATTCCCCATTTATAACATTGTTACTATGGGAAAATAGGTTCCAAGTTACAACATTTTGACTTAAGATGTGGTTTTCAGGAACCAATTGTGTCATAAGTTCGACGACTGCCTGTAAAGTCTTACTCATGTATTGTATGTGGGGTGTGTGGTTGGGGATGGGTGTGTATGGTGATGTGTGGCGGGGTTGTGAGGGGCTGTGGCTTTGTGTGTGTGGGGCAATAGGGTATGGTGGGGGTGCAGGTGTATGGAGGGTGGCAATCATAGAGGACAGTCCATTTTTCCTCTGTCCTCTATTGATATAAAACCCGATGCCTTTATGTCGTCCATTTTTCTTTTGAAGAGAAAATAGAGGATATAAAGGCATCGGGTTTCATATCAATAGAGAACAGAGTAGCAGAAAACCAGAATGTCCTCTATGATGGTCACCCTAGGTGTATACGTGGGGGGTTGTGGGGGCAGGGTGCGAGTGCATGGCATCTGTGAGGTGTGAGGGAACTCCCCCACACACTCCCACCCCCCCCCATGGCACACAGCTCCTGCTGCCAGTGGCAGCAGCAGCATCAGGCAGCGGGAGCTAAGGGTGTTTGTGGCCCCTGTAGGCCCTGCTGCCCAGCAGCATGTGGCTCCAGCCAGCATTGTACATGGCAGCAAGGAGCACAGCACATTGGCCGGCCTCTATTGCACCGGGCTCCTTGTGGAGTACATGCAACTCCACTTACACACCACCAGGGGAAACCCCACATGATGGCCCGCTGTCTTCCCTGCCCCCTGCCATGCAGGTCCTGGGACTCCATGGGAAGTGGAGGGGAGCCCTGCACCCTGCTTCCCGGCAGAGTCCCAGGACCTGCATGGCAGGGGGCGGGGAAGGCAGCCGGCTCCATATCATAGGGCTTCCCCCAGTGGCATGCAAGTACCGGGAGCTACATGTGTGCCGTGGGGAGCCCTGCGCAGTAGACTTGGGCCCAATCGGCTGCACTCCTTGACAACACGTGCAGTGCTGGCCAGAGCCAAGTGCCCGCTGCCTGCTGCCAGTGGGTGACTGGTGCCACCTGAGTCAGGAGGGGCACATGCCTCCCCAGCAGCCAGTCAACGACCAGAGCGGGGGGTCCCCCACGGGCAATCACACCAACTGGGAATCGGGCGTGGTGCTCCTGGAAGTGCCAATGGCACTTCACCTGGTGCCCCCACGCCCTGGCCAGGGCTCGCAATGCGGGGCACCGGCACTCCCACCTGCCCCCCTGCCCATTGCCTAAATGGGGAGCACTGCCTGTGAGGGGGTGCACCCCCTACACGTTGCCACTGCCTGCTGCTGCTGGTGGCAAGGACTGTGCGTGATGGGGGGGAGTTTGTCGGGCTCTCCACACTCCCCCACCCTCCCTCACACCCACACCCTGCCCACTCGAGCTCCACGCTCCTGCTGCCCCCCTGGGTGCAGTCTCTGAGCTGCTGCCAGCCCTAACCCCATGCTCTGCTTTCCTGCCCAGCTACAGCTCCTCCCACCACCCCTGCTGCTTCCCTACTTGGTGCTTGGAGCAAGCAGGACGCCAAGGAAGGTCCCCCACCAGCTGCAGCAGTGCCAGCAGCTGCCCACCCTGAAGCTGCCCTTCTGCCTACGAGGGTGGGAGTGAGGTGTGTGGGCTGAGTGAGGTACAATTAGTTGGTGGGTGCCCAGGAGCTGGATGAAATTGCCTGGTGAGTTGGATCAGCCCGCAGGCCATATTTTGCCCACCCGTGGTCTAGGCCCACACACGACTAGAAGAAAGGACTGCATAGGGATCATGCGCATTTATCCAGAGAGCTCCAATGCCCCACAAAGCCGTCTGGGCAAGACTTCAGTACAGGAGCAAGTTTTCCTATTTGTGCATCAGAGGATAGAAGAGCAGAAGATCCTCTGAAGGCAGAATTGGGCCCAAAGTAACCATCACCCAAATAGGCAGAGATATGATAACCACCTATGAGAAACACCACAGCTAAAGGGTGGCTGGTCCAGAACTGCAGGGTAGGTTGGGATGTTGAGGGGCATTTCTCAGAGGCAGGAAAAGCATTTCCAGGAGAATATTTACCGACACCACATTTTAAAAGCTGTAGTTTGTGTTTCCACCTCCCCCACAATCTTTGCCAGCACTTTTGGGAGGCCAGGGTCCCATCCTGTTCCTTTTGAGATATCCAGAACTACAAGCCTACCCTTACCTCAGACAGGGCCAGGAGCTATACTTAGCCCAGCCGCTGAGTTTTGATTCTACGGACAGCTGCTGCTCGTGCCTTTCCACTCCCTTGGTGCTTCTGGTCAGGACTAGAAGCAATCTGGTCCCATGGAGGAGCAGTTGTTGAGCATGACAGCAAGGGACCATAATTAGTAATAATGGGATGAAACTGAGCAAAGAAAATTTAATATTAGACAAAATACCAAGTGTGCTGGAATATCTACGAGAAAACTTTTAACAATGAGATCAGTAAAAATGTCTCCTCAGGGAAGCCCCATCACTTCACACACTGAAAAAAGACTGGACAAGACACTGAGCATCCTAGTCTAGGGTACAGGCTTGCACTGACTGGGGAAATGGGCTGGCTGACCCATTAGGTTTCTCCCATATCTACAATTCTCTGGTAATTGTATATAAAGACGCCCTGACAATCCAACAAATAAATTATACATTTCGTTTTGAAAGTCCATTATTATGAATTTGCACAATAAAAATATAACAAAGGCTTCTGGTGTTTGCCTTAGCTCTTGGGCACTGGTGGCTCGGCTACTTTCCATGCTGACAGCAGCCATTACACTGGGAAAAACTGCTCCCCAGCATGAACTGTGTAAGATAAGGAAGACAGTGGAAACTTGCAGACAGCTGAATGGGAATTTTCACATTTGAACTCTATAGATGCCCAAGTATGTGCCTTTGGATATATCCACACTGCCTCTGTGCCACACCTAGGAGCACTGCCTTTCCCTTCAAGCCCACTCAGTAGGCACCAGACCTGCAAGGCAGCACTGTAGCTGTCTTACAGCAGCTCTGAGCAGATGCTCTGGCTCTTAGAGCCACTCCCAGGCTCTCTGTCTCACACAAGCTGATTGTCATAAACTCAGCACCTCACTAAATGTCAGAAATGTGTCCCCAACGGTAATTCAGTATTCCTGTCTTTAACTGATTTCCAGTGTGTGTTTATTCTGGTACACAGTTGTTGTTTGGTTTCTACTATGTATTTTTCATCGGGGCATTTGGTGCATTGGATGAGATATATAATATTTCTGGAGGTGCAGGTGTAAGATCCAGGAATGCTGATGGCTTTGTTGTGGGATGTAGTAATAGTGGGGGTGGTGGAGATGTGTTGGCACGTTCTGCATTTCTTGTCATGGCATGGTCTGGATCCATTTAGTGTGTTTTGGGCCATAGGAAGTCTGCTTCTGGTGATGAGGTTGGAAAGGTTCAGTGCTTGTTTGAAGGCTAGGATGGGCGGTCTGGGAAGATCTCTTTAAGAATTGGGTCTTCTTCTAGTATGGGTTGCAATTGTTTGAGGATTTTCCATATAGGTTCAGGGGAGGGGTGATAAGTCATCACCAGCGGTGTGTGATTCTGGGAGGTTTTCCTTCTGTACTGCAGCAATTCTTCATGTGGTATCTGGGTGGCTCTTTCAAAAGTGTGATTTATCTCTGTGGAGGAGTGTCCTTGTTGAGTGAAAGCCTTTTTCAGATTTGTGAGGTAGTGATCCTGGGTGTTCTCAGTGCATATTCGGTGGTACCCAAGGGCTTGGCTGTATATCACAGCTTTCCTGGTGCGTTTAGGGTGATTGCTGGTTCTGTGCAGATATGTATGCTGGTCTGTGGGTGTCTGGTATAACATTTTACCATTTTGCATACTGATCATCATGTCTAAAAAGGAGATATTGGTGCTGGAGTATTCAAGAGATAGTTGGATGGAGGGGTGATGATTGTTGAATTTCTGATAGAACTTAATCAGAGATTGCAGGTTTTCAGTCCAAATGATGATGGTGTCATTAATATATCTTAAGTATAGCAAGGGTTTGATGGTGCAGTGCTTGAGGAATTCTGACTCCCCAGATACCTCTCCACTATTTACCTGCTACATTCATCCCCCTTCCCCCCACCTCATCTCTCACTCACTGTCTCCTCAATTTACAACTTCACTGACTGCCTTTCTTGCAGGCAGCCCAGCCTCTCGCTTCCTTACTATTCATTCCACCCAAGAAGAGAACATACCAACTGCAGATGCTTCCTCAGCCTGACAAAGGGTATTTAAAATGTGAAAGCTTGCTAAGAAGAATTTGTCCAACTATTTGAGTTGGTCTAATAAAAGATATGAGATTTGCCCAAAGAATCTTGTCTGCCCATAGCAAAGAAATATTTAAAACAGAATTTGGCTTCTGTTTCTATCCTGGGATATCTCCCTGCTTTACCTCTTGTGCAGGGCTGCAGCATTACTTGCAAAGAAAGGTTTGAAAGTAACAAAGATGACTGACTGACCATTTGCACTGCTGATGCTTTTTGCCCTCTACCTGTGGAAACTGAAGCAGTTTATCAAGAGTCACCCACTGAATTTGTCGCAGAGCCTGACCTATAACTTCTCATTCTGTACCAAGATAGCAACACCCTCCTGGGCCCATGACACTGGCTTCCATCACCCACTTGTTAAACAAATACCTTTGCATTTCCTGTCCCATTGTTCCTCTCCGTTGTGTGCTTCTCCCTGTAGACATATACAAAACTAATCCAGAATTTGTCTTTAAATTTGCCCTTTAACAAGATACCTACAAAAGGCTTGAGCATGGTCAGATAATGGGTGTACTGCTGCCTATCATTCTGACCAGTGTTTTATTTCTCATTGCTCCCTTGCATTCCTTTGTCTGTCTGTGTACACCTGTTTCCCCTGGTCTGGGGCAAGGCCTGTCTTTTTATTCCATGTTTGTACAGTACCCAGTGCAATGGGGCCCTAATTCATGAATATGACTCCCAGCTGCTACAATACTACAAACAAGTACAGTAATAATAGAAACAACATAATTATCATCCCATCATCATCTCTTGTCCACCAGCTCAGCTCTAACCAGAACCAACCTTCCTCCCTGAGCTCACAAAACTTTGCTATAAGGGAGACATACCCCAGTGGATTTTCCTCCTATGCTCTACATTTTTGGCTTCTACAACTCCTGATGTTCCTTTCCCATAATTTTCCTGTCTGATATTTAATATATAATCAATTTCTGGCTTGATTGTTGTCTCTTTTTAAAAGAGAAAAAATGATAATACCCCTGCTTTCTGTGATAAATTCAGCCCAGCCCATTTAAGGAATAATTCCTGCTCTGCAGACATGGTGCTGAAAATGGTTTGGTGCTAATAAAGCTGCTTGTAATGAGAATTCAGATCCTACACCCTCTCCTTTGGCAAATCTGATTGACTCCCATTCTTACTATTAATAAAGAAAAGCTTAAGCTGAGGGAAGTGGACTTTAAGCACATTGACTCACCAGCATACATCTATTTCTTATTATTTGTCTTTTTTCATTTTCCCTAGCACACGCCACTGCTGCATATGAATTCCTTTGTGGAACCAATCCTCCGCCCACCCTTTTGGGCACAGAAGCCTTGAGTCTAAATGGTTTGCTGCTCTAGACTTGTGCCCTGCTGCTCAAAAACCCTGATGTCACAGCAGAAGGAATGACAATAGGGAGGCAGTGTCACAAAAGTAGGGAAAGGCCTTGATGTTAGCTGCCAGGCACCACAAAAGGCTACACAGAATCTGCCAGTGCTCCATACCATTCTGCCTGCTGCTTTAGAAGTTTACCCATACCAAACTGCATATTTTGTGACAGTAACACGGCAAATAATTGTTTGCTGCTGTCTCCTCTGACAGGCAAAAGGGCACATGAAGAGCTTAGCCCAGGTCCAAGAGAGACAGTGTTTAGTACCAAAAAGGTAGAATAAAAACCATGTTGGGGTAGATCTTACACATGGCAGTCTGATGGGTCTGGAGGAGGGATAGCACCCATCAGCACCCTGGCAAAGCCTCAGTAATATCTACTGTAGACAGGGCCAGTTTCCAGAGATGTATGAATCTCTTGTGATGGTTCTGATCAAGAACCACAGCTGCTCTGCTTAAGAGGGAGCATACTACCATCCCTCTCCCCTCTGGGAAACCTGGATGCCTGCACTGCACAGGGCCTGCTGTAATATGGAAATGGAGTGTGTTTGCATAAGCCACAGGGATAGACTGAGGATTCCTAGTATGTAGGAGACAGGCCCCAAACAAGACCACAAAAGAAGGAGAGAGGCCCCGATTCTCTAGGGACCCCATGACTATCACAAAAAACCACTTCAATAGTCGGAAGCATTCTTGCTCCAGCAGCGCAGCCTGCAGACCACAGTGCTCACACCAACGGGACCCAATGACCTTGAGACTCCCATTCAGCTGCAGTTCTAGATCCATTAGATGGTCCAGATCTACAGGCAGCCCATGTGGTACAGATTCCAACCACGTGGCATCTTCAGTAAAAAAAAACCTGTTCCTGCCTAAATCTGTGGGTAACGGATTGTGCTTATGTTAGGTGCTAAGCACTGCACATTTCTGTGTAACTGTAGCCCATATTTGCACTCCTACCTGTGTAAGCAGCACTCTAAGAAATGAAGAGAAATTGCATTAAAAGATCTGAAGACAAAAGTCAGTCCTCAGCATCTGAGGACATCTCTTTGGGTGACAGTATCACAAGACAAAGGTTTGTGGGTCCAGTGTGACAAATTCACCCAGAGGCTGAGAGCAGGAAAGGGATCATAATCCCTCAGATGGATTCACTGCATATCTTGGAAGAGGGACACTTAGGAGAGTTGTAATTTCTGTCCAAATGGACCTGAACCTGAGTGCCAGGTTGGGCACCAGTCACAAACAAAAACTATTCCCACGTTAGTTTTCTGTTGCAACTGCAAGCCCAGTCCTGCAATTGCATATGGCCAGTGGTATCAAGACCATTGCTACAGAAATTAGAGGTTTTCAGTCTCTCTTTTAAAAGAGCAGATTTCAGCATTATCTTAAACCTGAAAAATCAAAACAAATTGACTTTTTAGAGGCAAGAAAAAAAGTGGGAAAAAGGAGAGAAAAGAAGAGAGAGAGAGGGAGAGAGAGATCCCCTAAGGGAAAAGCCATCAACTGAAACAAGATTTCAACAACTACACATTTCCTGACCTTTTCTGCAGTCATATCTTTAATGTTTCACTGACGAATTTGATAAAAAGAAAAAATTAATAAAATAGATTTCATTTAAAAAAAAAGGTCAGGACATGTGTTACAGCGAAAAACTCATTTAGGTTTGTACTCTCCATCTCTTGAAAGCTGAAGCCTTATTCCCCTCCTTCTCCTTTCCTCCTCCCACCCAGGGGACCTTTTTGCAAGCTGTGGATTGGAGTCATTGATTTTTGCTTGTTGGCTTCCATTGCATTCAGTGTGTAATCTGGTTTGGGTTTTTTTCCCTTCCCCAGCCAAATGCTGATTAAGTAACCTGTAAGCACTTAGGGAAGGCAGATAAATGCTTGAAAGCAGCCAATAACCAGTGGGATGTAGCAGTCATAGCACAGAAGTGCAGCCAATCAAAACTTAGGAGAAAAAAACCACTCAATTACCACCCAGGTACAGCTGCTAAACATAGGTTTGCCATCAGAAACTGAAGTACAACAGGAGCAAACTGGTCACAAGTGGCAGACAGTCACCAGGGGTGTTGTAACAGACAACTGGAGCAGAGCATATAAACACCGAGATGCGGCCATGAGTAACTGAACTATGGCATGTGTGTAAACATCAGGGTAAAACGCATGGCATTTTAAGACTCATGATATATCCTAAAGGAAATTCCAGTAAGCTCCATTAAAATCCCGCTAGCTGATTCTTAATTTCTTTCAGACGGCATCCACTGGAAGGTGAATAACCTATAGATAGGTTAAACAATAAGGCATCCCAGGGAAGCTGAGCGCTACAGTGGGCAACAGTGCCTCGCTCTATTCATAGATTTCAAGGCCAAAGAGACCATTAGATCATCTTGTCTGAGCTCCAGCATAATACAGGCCAAAGTATTCTACCTGTGTACTCCCACATCAATACCAGTAATTTGTATCCGACAGACACATCAGCATCTTCATTATCAGCTCTAGGATGGCTTAGTGCTTTGCTTGTCTCCAATCAAACTGAATGAATCCCATGCACAGGAAAACATCTGCCTAAAGGAAACCTCCCTTCTTCCAACAATAAATATCAGTGTGTAAAATCAGTTTTGTGGGGTGTGATTTGAAGCTTGCCCAGAACAACCCAGCCAAGCAGACTTACCAGGTACAGAGGTACTTCAGAGTCAATCTGCTGGCCAGCAGTATTTTTTATAAATTCATACATTTCACAGGAGCTCCTTTCTCATGTGAGTTAATGGCATCTGATAGTTCAGAAACTTTGGAAGGGAGTGGGGGGAAGAGTTATAATTCGGGCCATAGAACTTGTTGTTTGTAATTGGCCACTTGGCAAGTAGAGCAGGTTTTGACTGAACTCCTTCTCTCCTGACTATTTTCAGATTTTTTATTGAATAAAAAAACTATAATTCATCAAAGTTAGCAAAAAAATTACTCTGATAACATCGTACCAAGTTATTAAGTGGTAACAATGGGGGACAATTACAGTATATAGTCCATTATACAGCACTGCAGTCAGGATGAATCAAAGCAAAAGCACACAATGAATGGAGAGAAGCTCATTAATCAGAACATTAGTGTAACAGAATATAATACCTGCCATTCAGATTATGTATTTATCTCTGTGTTCCACACAGTTGGTGGGAAGAGATTGAAAAAGAAAGTTTCAAAGAGGGTAGGGTGGGGAAAAGAGTGAAAGGGAAGACCAGCTCCCTTCTATAAGGTCCCTCCTGTCTGTCCATATAACATAAGCAATCCTGCTGACTGCTGCCTACTCCACAAGCAGGATTACAAATTGGGAACTCAGAGACAAATGTATCGCTCATCCACACAGCACAGCACAGCACAGCACAGTCAGGACCCCGTCCTCAGGGATGAAATTACATTTGTATTCCAATTAGATAAAATGAGCTGTTCAAGATGGCTGCAGCCCCACTCTGTCCCTGACCTCAGTCAAATGAGTCATCCCCAAGGTTATGCAGATTTTCAGGCAGGAAAACAGAACTACAACTGTATAGAGCCCAGCACACACAAAGCTCACATCTACCACCCTGGTCCCAACGCATCTTTCTCCAGAGGTTCCTCCAGTGTGTGGCACGCAACAGAAGGGGAGGGGACAGGCAGCAGAGTAGCAGATCGGGCAGGGGAAGGGTATCAGAGTGGCTCTCAAAGAAGGCCTGGGAGTAATTTGTCACATGCTTCCCAAAAAGGTTGGCCCCAACTGATCTAGAGGGTGCCCTGCTATCAGAAGAACAGATAGCACAAGATCTGACTACATCCAGCAATTCACCTCAGTCTAATGCAGAGGGGAGTAGAGAGAAAGAGAACAGCTCAAGGCTGGCCATGCATCTGTTATGATTATTGGTGGGATCACAGGCAGTGGAAGGCCAGGGCTAATGGGGCTTAGACCCCACAAATGCGGGCTCCTGTCACACCACCACCACAGCACTGTGCCCAGCACCCTCACCATGTGCTCCTCTACTACGTACAGCAGTACCGCGTGCCAGCCCTGCTACTGCTGTGCAGGTGGGAGGCGCAGGGGTCAGGCAGTGCACTCCACACTGTGCCCTGCACCACTCCCAGAAATAATATTTTCTTCTGACGTGTATGGGTGGGACTGTCTAGATAGACCACAACAATGCACAGGAGTGGAGCCCATGCAGGGTGGTGCACCATGCAAACCCTCAGCATAGGTTCTTGCCAAACAACTGCCTGTTGTACAGGGGTGAATTGCACCTGGAAGGGATCATAGAAGTAGGGTTGGAAGGGACCTTGTAGATCTTCAAGTCCGACCACCTGCCTGGGCAGGAAGAAAAATGGGCTCAAATGACCCCGGCCAAGTAGACATCAAGCCTCTTCTTAAAGACCCCTAGGGCAGGAGCCAGCACCACTTCCCTTGGAAGTTGGTTCCAGATCCTAGCCGCCCTGACTGTGAAGTAGTTCTTACGGATGTCTAATCTAACTACTTCACAGTTAGGGCGGCTAGGATCTGGATAGAAGGCTGGGTTTCAGCTTTGGGGTTTCAGACTGGATATGATAAAATACTGAGCTCTCACATGACAGAGTAAAGTGGCTGGAAGTGCCACAGGGGACTTAGGGATCATGGCAAAAGTTTTCAACCCCAAGTATATGTTCACATATTGACGCTAAACAAAAGGCATCAGGCACAAACTAATAGGCATTGTTTTTATCAAGGTTTCTGATCTATTCCACTCCCCCCTGCTCATCTCTTCCGCCCTATTGAGACCTCAGCCCACAATTTCACCAAGTTGGTGACACCAGAGCTGTCACTGAAACCAAAAATTAAACTTCCCAACAAATACCTTTTTATTTTCTTCCATTCATGGAAGAGGCACTAGGTAAACATCCACTACATTGCACCAGTTATTTCACTCCTTGAAATTCCGCTTGTCTGACAGGTCACCTGCTCAAGTAGTTAGTCAGCTATGTGTTGGACCTGTTGCTTGTCATGAGGATTAAATGCCTTTTTCTTCCATGTACTGCTGTAATACAAATCATAATAATGCAAAAAACAAGCAAACAAGAAAACAATGACCCCTTGTTTGTGGCTAAGACTCTCTCTAGGATGCATGACCTGGGAGCCATTAACAGGAAGATGAGAGATGCATCTAAATCTAAATCATCAGGGACAGTCACCAAGATTTTGCGTGTGATTTGCACAACACTGTATTGGAGTCTAATGCTGAAGGGTTAATCACTCCCTTGCCCAGGAGTAGGTGATCTCTGGCAAGCACCAAGTGCCCTTATATTGACATGGCCTGATTGCTAGTAAGCTTTCTTGTGACTTACTGAGGAGTTAGTGAGTTCTCTCTGGGACTTGCTGTTTAAGGGCTAAGCAGAGCAGGAGCTGCAGCAGTTATTTAAAATCGTCTCATGACACAGATGATCAATTTATCTGGTGTGTAATTTAGCCCTTTGTTCATAAACTGACCTCATTCACTGAGAGTGCATTTGTTATGCATAACTGCTCCCTAGGCAGTTTGCCTGGACCACATTCCTGTGGATTGTTTGCTTACTGTGTTTTTAGTTATGGTGCTAATGGTCTTCTGGGTTCCATTATGTAGTATTTCTTCTCCCCGTCTCCTGCATTTTAGACCAGAAGACACTTGCACAAGAAAAAGCAAGTACTCTTGCCCACACACTAAAGCTTCACATGTATATGTGAATGAGCCTCTGCACAGGGCTAGACTTCACCCACAAGGAACAGGCACTCTGCAAATGCTAGACTGAACAGAATTGCAGCCACACAAGCATTCACCAGGAAGTGGGTGTGTATATTGCCAGGCTGAAGTGCAGTGAGGAGCTGAAATGCAAGGTTAGGTAGCCCTGTATTTACTGCTCATTGCCACAGTGTTTGGACAGTAAGAGGATTACACAAAGCAAAGGCTGCAGGACTTCCATTCTCCTGCACCGAACCTGCTTCAGAGTTGACACACAGGAAGGCGACTGTAAGGAAAGGAGATTATCACTATGGCTTTGAAGAGGCAAGAATAGGTCTCATGCTCTCTGTTTCACCAGGATGGTACGCCCCAGAACAAGGCTTCCCTGGAAGCCACAACAGTAGTATTCCCAAACCCATAGTAAATGTGGTGAAAGGGAGATGATTTTCTAGGGCCGTGAGCAAACATATAGGTTAGCTGCTCTAAAAGGGGAGGGAGCTGCTATTCAAGAGTGTGAAACAGCTGTTATGCTGTAATTGTTAAAGTCTGTAGGATTCTATAGTGATACAAGTGATCTAAATTGCCCTAAATCTGAACTGAATGAAGCAGGTTAAAGTTGGAGCGGGTATATTATATTTGCATGGCTACAGAATCAGGTAGATGTAAGAGTTGCATCACATGAGTATACACCTCACTATCCTTTACTATCAATTGGTTGCACTTCTCTTTAGTCCAAGAAAGTAAGGACCTAGTGACAACTTTTCTGAACAGCACCAACATAATTAGGGGACTCAAAGAGTGCACAAGGCACCAGTGTACAGTATGGGGCACGTCAGCAATGTGACCCTGTCCAAGTAGTCTGCTTGCTGACCCAAGTGGGAGTTTCCACGAGGCCATTACATCCTTTGTTGTTCTTAGGTATTGCCAAAAATGACATAGGATTTAATAGACTGGTAGGTCTTGGAAGGCAGACCATACCCCATCAGGAAAGAACAGGGGTGAGCAAAATATGGCCCGTAGGCCGCATCTGGCCCACAAGGCCATTCAATCCAGCCCACAGGGCCCCTAAAAAATTTAGAAAAGTAATATTTATCTGTCTTTGGTTCCTGTAAAAAATGACAGAAACAGCAGGGCGCCTGGCCCTGCCCCCCGCAGCGGGAAGCCCCAGCAGGAGCTTCTGGCCTGGGAACACGTGGTTGTCCTGGCCTGGAACCTCAGGTAAGTGCAGGGGGGGGGGGGGGGCAGGGGAGGTCCCCGGGCAGGGAAGGAGCCCAGGGAAAAGCTGAGCCCATGGGGCTGTCCCAAGCAGGCACAGGCAGCTCAAGGGCTTTGAGCAGCTGCACCACGGGGCGCTGGCCACGGGGCAGGAGAGGGGCCGCTTTTTCCCACGCTCAGTACCAGCTTGTAGTCCACCCCCACTGCCAGGCTGGGCCCCATGATGGCTCCAGGTTCGCCCGTCAGGCAAGCCCCCCTGCTTGCCATGCCAGGCAGTGTTTGCCACCGCCACCTCTGAGCTGCCCAGCACGCAAGTAAATCAGCAAGGCGTGTGCACGACACGCAGGTTTAATCAGCCCTAAATTGAAGCGGTGTTTTTTAAAACCCACCACTTCAATTTAGGGCCCCTGTTTCATCTACACACACCCTTAAGCTGTCCAGCACCATCACAACAGGAACACAGAAGGTTTTGAAGGAGACAAGGCAATGACTTTGGCCAGCTCTGTACAGCATTCCCCTCTTCCAACTAATATCCACATTATCTTAATCAACTGCCTCCAGATGCAGTCAGGCATGGAGGGGAATGCAGGTCAGTTTTGTTTTTATGGGCTGAGGAGTCATCAGTTTGGGCCTTTCTTTTTTTCCATGATTATTCAGGAAATCCATACAGATGCCGTGTGATTCTACCCTGTCTATGTCTGAGGCAGCTGCTCCAAATCACAGACCAGTTCTTTGATTCCTGGTTTCAGTAAACAGACCTCAACCTGTGAAGCCAAATGATGTGAGGAAGTAGTGCAAATATTTGGCCTGATACAAGCCCAGCCAGCAAAGCTTTCACAGATACAGAGTGCTGGCACCTTACATCTGTTTAGGATGTGTTAGGGAATATTTTGAGGCTTTTTCAAAATAATTGCAAGAGTTTTCTGTCTGTACCAAGCAGCTAATTAAATGGATCATAAACAATGTGAAATGGCAACAGCTTTTGTTTTCTGCTAGACATCACACTGTTAAAGAGTGTGCGAGTGAGAGGTAGAGCTTCCCCCTGCCGGCACAGCGGGAGAAATGCACCAGTAAACACCTACAGAGCAGTTGCCAAATACCTGTTTGTTGTCAGTGATGTGGTGTTCGGAGGAGGAAGTAAACAAGAGGACAAGCATAATGGTCTCTCACTATACAAAAGCCACCAGGAAGAAAATAAAATGGCAAATACAGGAGGAAAATACCAGCAGGTAAGTGCATTGTGTGTTATGTAGGCTGTAAGCTCTCATGGCAGGGACTTGCTTTAAGCTTTAAATGCACAATGCCTAGCACAGCAGGCCCCTGATTTCTGACTGCTGTCCTCAAGTACCACCTCAACAGAAATGATAAACAGCAAGTCAGCACCAGACCCTCAAATGGTATCGCTGGGCACAGCTCCACTGCCTTCCACAAAACTGAGATCCGGTGCTCCAGCTTGGCAAACATGAGATACTCCTGGCCCAAATAGCCATATTATAGCTCACTGTTGTTTCTGATCTGTCTGCTTACAAAGTGGCTGCCCTCATAGGGCTGCACAGTGGAAAGGACGTTTACACTCCAGTCAGTCTTTCAGCATCTCTTGTTGAAGGGTGACATCACTGGAGTCACTGGCAAGCAGGCAGTCCCACTGCCCATGCTGCTCTCCTGCCCATTAAACAGTCTGACGATAAACTTCTATGCTGAATATTTAAACAAAGCGTTTAAAGATTTAAGGCTCTGGAATTCTCCTGATGTTAACTGGAGCAGCATGAAAGTAGGCTGGGAAGTCCTTGGCAGTCTCATTGCTCCCCACTAGCCTGATTCTAGTTGAAGGGGCCATTCTGCCAACTCCCTCTCTGCCAGTCACAGCTCAGAACTCATCAGCAAGACAGCTGATACCAGCACAGGGTGTAGGAGGGGGCGGCTGGAGTTAAAGACTTGATTTTCAAAATCCTCTCTCACTGGGATGTGCAAAGACAAGGCCATGGCAGACTTTCCACACTTTATTGAGCAGTGCTGAACACCTGGCTCTCTACTGGGGAGGCACCCA
This sequence comes from Alligator mississippiensis, assembly GCF_030867095.1. Lineage (NCBI taxonomy): Eukaryota > Metazoa > Chordata > Crocodylia > Alligatoridae > Alligator > Alligator mississippiensis. The sequence goes on from NC_081835.1 coordinate 44,311,786, forward strand.
AGATAGGTATCACCAAACCTCACAGAGCGGAGAGGTAAAAAGATCCAGGCAATGAAGAACAACTGATGCTGCAGCCTGCAAGGCTTGTCCTAGGAAGATTGCAGAGCCCTCTGTCTGTGTTGATAGACTAGAAATGGCTATTAATAAAGTTGCAGATAATGTATACTAGTGCATAGATGTTCAAGGCTTGCCCAGCACCTGGAAGATGCTGACAAGCCATGAAAGGAAAGCCAATGAATAACTGCTGGGCGGCTACACTGGAAATAAAAATCCTCTAGTCTTGGGATGCTGCAGGCAGAAGGAATACAAGGATTAGTCCAATTCTCATCTCTCCTCTCTGTGCCCTAGTGAGCATGTGTGTTTTGGAAAAAGAATAGACTCTTTCTTGAAGAACTGTGTGCAGATTTTAATTCTGTCTGTACTTGGCTGGCAGCTGAAATTCATGGGCAGTCCAAAGGTAAAGTGATGTGAGCAGAGCCTGAAGCACTGCTTGTTCCTCCAAGCTCTCTCTTCTATTTAGGTTCTCATGAAGCGGATCTGTCACTGGGCTTGCTAAGCATTCATTTAAGTGCCTTGATCTAGTATTCAGCCCTTTACCTTTAAAAGACGCAAATGCACCCTGCCTATCCCAGGGCACAGCCAGCTGTTCTGCTTGAGCTCTGTTGCTGGGCAGCTATAGCAGGGGCCTCTCATTCTCCCAGACTTTCTCTGGACACGTTCAGGACTCCCATCTCACGTAAGCTAATGCTGCTGACTGCTGAGTGAGTGACTGCTTGTGGCTTTGTAAGAGAAGAGGCCATTTTCCTAGGCAGAGGCTAGCATTTCAGCAAGGAAAGAAAAAAAGCTTTGGTCTTGCTCCCAGAAAGGTCCCAGCTGTCCACCAAATGTCCTCTACGAGGAAATGTTGTTCTTGCTTTCCCTTTGAATTCAACGACAGAGCTATTCACCTTTGTAATCCTCTTCAGGCCAATACACCTAATGTTATTTGGGCAATTCCTGCTCATTCCCTTCCCTCAATCTGAATTTTTCTGCTCTCATCTTTGGCCTCTGTTCTTTCTAGCTCTGCAGAACCTATTCTCCTTTGCTGGAGACAGATCCAGATCCCCTGCTGTTACGGTAGCTTTGATTCTTCCATTCAAAGATGATATTTTTACTCTTCTCTTAAAATACAACGCTAAGAGAGGCTTCTTGACTATATTAACATTAGGAATCTAATCAGCAATCAGACAGCTCATAATTTTCTGATTAGCTCTGATTATACTCAATCTTAGGGAAAGAAAAAAAAAGAGAGAAGGAAAAAAGGAGGAAAATATATAAAAATACTCTCTTCTCATTTTGTGTTCTAATTCCCTCAGTGAGGTGTGAGCAATCATGCCAGCAGCTCGGCTGCGTCTATTTATGATCATGATGCCACAATGACCAAGTAAGATCATATCACCAAATAAGCCAGTGTTTCCGTGCTTCTCTCAACTGGGCACCTTGCTCTACAGAGTGGACAGCTGCTGTCAAGAAGTTTTCCAGTTGATGATCCAACCTGTTGGCATTTGGCAGCGATAAACAGTGGAAAACTGTTGGCTCAGCAAAATCACCATGTAAAACCTAAACTGTGTGCCTAGATGGGTATAACTTCTGAATCAGCAACACTAGATGGATGGCCAAGCCCAGCAAGAAAAGTTGTGGCCTAATCAGTTCTCCAAATGCTCGTGTGCAACTTCCTGGACTTGCTGCTCAGTTCCTATCTCTGACCAGCCTGGCCTCCTGGACCAGCATTCCTAAAGGAAGGCAGGGGAAGATTTTCAGGACATGAAGGTAGATTTTCAGGTTGGCAGGTAGGGGCATCTAAGCATCAGCTGTGCCTTTGAAAAACCCTTGGCTTCTTTTAGGAATCCTGCTGCAGAGAAGCACGCAGCTATACCTATCTGAACCTACAGGAGAGTGTTACTTCCAGGGCCCTTCAGAGGAATGCATGTCTAAGGAGCAGATAGGCTCATGGGATTAAATCCAGAGAAACCTCTTTCTCAAGGATGAACTGACTTTATGAACAGCTTTTGGACAGTGTCTGGGAGCAAGAAACATGCAATCTGCACTAAAGCCAATCACTGCTCCCAGAGGCATAATTCTGTGGGCAAAACAGAGCTCTGCTTGACACCTTATTTCCTCTGTTCCTGCTCCAAGGAAATGATGATGGGGTATCTCTAAGTGAGTGGTTCTCAACTTTTATAGATTCAAGGAGTTGTGGCAAAATGGTTGAACTGCTTGAGGATTAATGTAAGGTGAACTCACTCTGGCTCTGGAAACTGCTGAGTCCCAGGTAGGCACTCTCAGGACCAAACGCTGAAGAGATACTGAAGAAACTAAAGCAACTGTTCCAATGTCAAGGGGTTGGCAAAGAAACCCCCAAATTCCATTTTTCACTGCAAGTGTTTGGGAAGCAAGAACATCACAAATCTGCCAAGTATGGAGGAGACAGAAGAGAAACTGGCATTTTCAGAATATCATCCATAGTATCACTGATAACATGGGGTGTCTTTACACACGCTCCAGGGGTGGGAGGGGTGCTTTAATTAGCGTGGCTTTGAGAGATGCTCTAAATTAAAGCATCTGCAGCATCTCTGGGCACCACACTTCAACAAGGATGTAGGAAAGCTTGAGAGAGTCCAGAGAAGAGCCACCCATATGATCAGATACTTGCAAGGCAAGCCATACGAGAAAAGGCTGAGGGATTTGGGCCTCTTCAGCCTAAAAAAGGGAAAGCTGAGAGGGGACTTGGTAGCAGGGACGTGTGACGCTTTGGTCCCTGATTCGATTCGGCGGAGATTTGGCCTGATTTGGTGGCTGAATCTCCAAATCTGAATTGAACTGGGAGACCCTTTAATCTCTCCGAATCAAATCAGAGAGATTCAGAAAGATGTGGACACAGACACAGCTTTAAATGTTTTTTCTGTATACCTCTACATAGCAGGCGGCTCATGAGTGCTATGATGCTGTGGCGCATGGAGCATCTCATGGAAGCGTGAAAGGCTCCCCAGCTCACTTGGCAGCAAACCCAGAAGCGGACCAGAAGCACTTCTGGTCCACTTCTGGGTCTGTCAGGGAGTGCGCAGGGGGGGCCCCCTGTACCTCCTTGGCTCGGTGACTGGTGTCTCCTGGTAAGGCCGTGTGAAGCTTCAGTCCTTGATTTGATTTGGCAGAGATTCGGCCCGATTTGGTGGCCAACTCTCCAAATCTGAATCGAATCAGAGGACCCTTTAATCTCTCCGAATCAAATCAGAACCCTCTGAATCGATTCAGAGATTTGGAAAGATTCAGTGATTCGGACATAGAGACAGTTTTAAATGTTTTTTGTTTTTTTTTTTACGTACCCCTAGGTAGCAGGGGCTCATGAGTGCTGAGATGCTGTGGTGCATGGAGCATCCCACAGGAGTGCGGGGGACTCCCCAGAGCACTTGGCAACAGACCCGGAAGTGGAAGTGGGAGAGCAGTGGGGAAGAAGGTGATGGGAGAAGCAGTGGTGGGCAGACAGTGGGGGATGGGAGGGCGGGGAAGGCAGCTTGATTCCTGCCCTAAGCTTCCCCATACCTTACCTCCTGCTGCCTGTCCCACCCACTACTTGCCCTCCTGGCATGGGCTCCTACACACAGCCTCCACCCCCATTTGCCCTCCCAGAAGCCTTGGGATCCTGCTCCCCCCCCACCTGCTTTCCCCTGCCCTCCACCTGCTCCCCCCATCCCTCCACTCCAGCAAGCTCTGGACCTACTCCAATCTGGTGCATGGAGTGAAGCCCCAGCCCAGCCTGGTAGCAGAGGCAGCATCATGGTAGCTGTGTCCCCAGCCAGACAAGGGAACTTCATAGGTAAAGCCAGTTTCTTCCAACCTCTCTGCAGGGCATAGGGACTTGGAATTCAGAAAATCTCCAAATGGGAGAATAAAGAGGTAAGAGGTTAGTGATGGATATAAAAAACATAGACAGCCTGAGAGATTTCAACTGGGTGCAGGAGGAAACTCAGGGGGGCTTTCAGAGATACAAGAAGCTTGGGCAGGTGAGAGGGAGAGAGGGGCCTGCTGTTGCAGCAGAGAAGTGCAGTTTAATCATTGGACAAGCTAATGGAGCAGGAAATTGGCTGCACACAAAAAAGAGACTATGATCAAGTGGAAAAGACACGTGCAGGATGACAGGATCCTGGTGTCCCCAGAGGGTATGTCTACACATTCTGTTAATGCAATATAGGCTTACTGCACAGTGTAATAGTGGTACAGTAAGCTTTCCCCAGGAGCATGTCTACAAGCACACCCTGTTAGGAGCAAATCTGCTCCCCAGCAGCAGACAGGGGGAGCTCCAGGCTCCCTGCAGTGCTAGGCAAGAGGTTGGCAGGGGGTATAGGGACCAGCCCCAATGTGCACTGGGCCAGGACAGTTCTGCCAGCTGCAGCAGCAGCTGTCTCTTGGCCCCACGCACATCAGAAGAAGTCCTGATGTGCACATGGCTGGGAAACAGCTGCTGCTGGAGCCCACAGAGCTCTCCTGGCCCTTTGCACATTGGGATATACAGCTGCCAGGAAGCGCTTTGCCCAGTGGGGCTTCACTACTCGGCACAGGGCTCACCAGGAGCTGTCCCACTCCTGGGGCAGCTGCTGGCCAGTCCTCTCCTGAGCAGGGAAGCCCTGCCCAACCCAGGGTGGAAAAGGTCCGGCCAGCCCCCTGCTGGATGGGGAATCCCTGCCCAGCAGGGGGCTTGCTGCCAGCTGCCCCACAAGTGGGGCAGCTGCTGGTGAGTCCCTAGCTGAGTGGGGAAGCAGAGATTTTCCCAGCCCTGATGCTGCTCAGCTCCCAGCTCCTGAGTGAGGTGGAGTTGTGGGGGGAGAAAGTGACACTGTCCTGGTGCTGACTGGCTCCTGGGGGGAGCTAGAAACTGAGCAGAGCCAAGATTAAGGACAGAGAACTCCCCTGTCCCTGTGGCCTGCTGCTGGTGTGGCTGATGGGGAGCAAATTTGTTACTAGTCAGCAACTGCATGAGCACTAGTGTGCAGTAACTACTGTACAGTTAATCTAGTACCTGTATTTACAGGTAATAGCTAACTGCACAGTAGACTAATTTACTGTGCAGTAAATGCCACTCACATGTAGACAACGACACTTTACTGTGCAGTAGCTTAGTCTACTACACAGCAAAATATCTCATATAGATGTGCCCAGTGAACTCTGACCTAAGCTCCAGGAACGCTCAAGAAAGGGGAGTAACCTGGGAAAGGGGGACGCATGCAGGCATACATTCTTTGAGCCACATCTGCACGTTTCTTGTACTAGCTACAACAGAGAGTGATTGGCTTTTGGGACCTTTACAAAACCTGTGCCTATTTACTTCCACTAACATTGTCCCTTAAACACAAAACACCCCCAAGGCTGGAACTCTGGGAAATGGTGTGCTCAAACTACTGGTGTACTTGCAGGCAGCACTAGTCCTGAGAGACTACAGCAGTTGAGCTGTGAGGTCCCCTTTCTGTTAAGGGGTGATGGACAGAGCCTGTGCCCAGAAAGCACACTGGAGAAACCAAGGAAAGTCAGTGCTGCATGTACTCAGCCCACAGGAAGCTTAAAGCACACAAGCTCAACACAGTGGCTATTCTACCAGGGCCACATGATATGGTGGTAGCAGCTTGGGATAAGTGTGGTAGTATGTACATTTTAAAAAAGAGGTTTTGCAAAGGCCTAGCACATTCTACTCTGAAAAGTGAAAGCCAAGTGCAGATCTGTTACTGTTATGGGAAAAGCTAGACAGTAAGTACAAATTATGTCCAGCTCAAGAGAGGTCACTTTCTGAGCTTGTGTGCACAAAGATTTGTCTGCTGCTGATCAGACAACTTGAGGCTACGCTATGGCAAAAGGACCTGAGGCAGAACAAGGTACCTGCCCCAAACAAGGGACCAAATTAAGACACCTTTTCTCTGGTGGGACTTGCGGGTGGCCAGATAGCTGTTGTCAAAGATGATTTCATGGATGACTCAGCATGACAGGTGTTTCATGGAGGAAAAATTAGTAGGACCCAGCCAGGTGGAGTTGCAACCCTAAACTTACCCCAGGTCTGAATGAACTGAGGTGCTACATCTGCCATGAACTAGGGCAACAATAACCAACGGCCGTTTACCAGGGAACTGGTAGTACAGATTAACTGCCAGCAGGGGACTGGTACATCATTTCACAGGTGCAGCTAGCTAACCTAGTGCATGGAAACAGAGGGTCGTGCACCATATATGCAACTTGAATTAACACACTGATCTGCTGTACGTCTTGTTGGGTCAGACAGTAGATATACAGATTCCTAGGGGTGTACCCAACTCAAGGAGGCAGATAGCTGATTTCACAGGGAGATCGTAGGGCGGGCCACCATTTTCGTGCACTGATCATGGTGCCCCCCTGCCCCACCTCTGATTGGTAGAGGGGCCTTGGTGGCCCTGCCCCTCACCACTGATTGGTTGCGAGAGCTGTCCACCATGCAGCCCTGGCTCCTCACTGCCGGTTGGTGGAGAGGGGTTGGACCACACAACAGGAAGCTCTCTCAGCCAATCAGCAGTGAGGGGCAGGGGTAAATAGCCATCTTGGGCTCCCCTTCATGCTGGCAGCCTCCCACCCCCTTTTCCCTTCAGTAGGCTGCACAGCCAAGCTGCAGTGTCACGAGGAATGCTGGCTCTCTCTGGGGGAGCCAGCATTTTACTTTCAGCAAGTTTTTAGGGTTTTTTGTTTTGTTTTTGCAGACTTTGCAGGTATTGCCAGATTTCACAGGTAATAACAGATGTTGCAATTGTCACAAGTTCTGCAAAATCGCAATTTCTGTATGTCCCTACAGATCACCAATGGAAACTGCAGAGGCGAATCTATGGGCAAATACACTGGAGAGGCACTAAGACACCAGAATCATTTGTATCCTGGACAAATCATTTGTGGCTTATCGGAATCAGATCCCTGCTGACACTGAGATATAGGTAATGGTCCCTGTAGCAGGTCAAGGGGGTTTAGAAGGGAGAAGCCCCCTTTCCCTTTACTTGTATGCCAGCAAAGATCCCTGCTGGTGTGGGGAGATGCAGCTGAACCTGTAGGCACTGCACCACAGAACTCGCAGCCAGCGTGCTGTCAACTGGAAGCCCTGTCTGGGAAGCCCCAGCTGCTGGTGAGGGAGGCCCTGGCTGGAAGTGGCCCAGTTCATGTGCTGAGCCCTGGGGAGCATTCTGCCCCACAGGAGAAGAGTCCTGGCCCTAACTCATGACAGGTGGGCCTTCCTCCCACATGGGGCATGAGCTGCAGCTGGAAGGCAAGTCGCAAAGTGGACTGGCTGGACACGCCTCAGGGCAGAGATAAAAGACACCGGAACTGACAAGAGGGACCCTTGGATGACGGATGAAGGCACACACACCAGAAGAGGGGGAGAGGCAGACTGCCAACATTTCACAGAATCGTAGAAAATTAGGGTTGGAAGGGACCTCAGGAGGTCAACATATCCAACGCTGTGCTCAAGGCAGGACCATCCCCAACTAGATCATCCCAGCCCAAACTTTGTCTAGCTGGGTCTTAAAAACCTCCAAGGATAGAGCTTCCACCACCTCTCTAGGCAATATGTTCCAGTGCTTCACCACCCTCATAGTGAAAAAGTTTTTCTTAATACCCAACCTAAAATTCCCCCGCTGCAGCTTGAGACAATTGCTCCTTATTCTGTTATTTGCCACCACTGAGAACAGTCTAGCTCCGTCCTCTTTGAAATCACCCTTTAGTTAGCTGAAGGCTGCTATTAAATCCCCTCTTAGTCTCCTCTTCTCTAGATTAAATAAGCCCAGTTCCCTCAGTCTTTCCTCAGAAGTCATTTCCCCCAGCCCCCTCACCATTTTTGTTGCCCTCTGCTGGACTGTCTTCAATTTGTCCACATCCTTTATGTAGTGGGGGGCCCAAAACAGAACACAGTACTTCCAGATGTGGCCTCACCAGTGCTGAATAGAGGGGAATTATCACTTCTCTTAACCTGCTGGCAACACACCTACTAATACAGCCCTGTATGCCATTAGCCTTCTTTGCAACAAAGGCACGCTGCTGGCTCATATTCAGCTTATTTTCCATTGTAACACCCAGGTCCTTTTCTGTAGAGCTGCTGCCCAGCCAATCAGCCTCCAGCCTGTACTAATGCATGAGAATGTTCTATCCTAAGTGCAGGACTTTGCACTTGTCCTTGTTGAACCTCATGAGATTTCTTTTGGCCCAATCCTCCAATTTGTCTAGGTTACACTGACAAATTGAAGGATTAAGCCAAAAGAAATGTCATGATTTCTTTATTTTTGTACTAGATGGACTGTCAGGAATTCCCAGTATGAGTTCAGGGAGTTACTGTGGACTGGCCATAGCTGCAGGCTGGGCCCTGGAGCATTGGGTTATCAGCTGGGGCCTTTGCTGACAGACCAAGCTCAGGCCATGTATACAGCTCTGTCCCAGGAAGAGGCTGGAGATTACAGGAAATTGAAAGATGTGATATTATATAGAATGGAGGTGTCCACACAAAGTTATCACATTTGGTTTTGGGCAAAGAAAGGAAAAGATGAAAAGCGGCCATGGGTCTTGTTGCAGGCCCTGAAAGATCTGGCCCAGAAGTGGCTCAAACTGGAGGTACTGTCCCCGGCTGAGGTAATAGACATTACTGTCTTACTGGGGACTTTGCAGATGGTACTCAACTGTGGTTCCAGAGGCACCAATCTCAGTCCTTCAAGGAAGCCCTAAAGTTGGCTGAGGCTTTCACCGAAGTGGAAAGGGTCAATGCCCTGGAGAGGAGACCTAAGATGATTTTGCCAATCGGCCGGGGGTTGCGAGGAAGACTGTTGGAAATCCACAAACCCAAATGAGACAGGTTATGGAAAGAAGAGCAGTGTTACACATGTAGGGAACAAGGCCACAGGGCTTGGATGTGACCCAAACCACAGGATGAATGAGGATCACTATACAGAAAAGCACATTTGAGCAAGGTGAAGGAAGAGGCTGTGAAGCCAGAGCAAACGGACTGTAGTTTTGGCTTCAACACTGAGAAACTGCTGCCTTGCCCCATGATGGCATTGACACTGGAAGACCAGGAGTACTGGGCATGTAGATAAGGGGTGTACTCAAACCCTGGTGAAAGCCTCATTGATCCCTGCCAGAATGGGTAAACCAGCCTCTCCAACAAAACTGACATGTGTGCATGGAGAAAACCAGATATATCCTTTGTGAAGGCTGAAACTAAGGGTGTTGGGATGGATGAGGGAGCTGCCGGTAGGATTAGATCCTCAGCTTCTACGTCCCATGATATTGGGCAGAGATTGGCCAGATCTCAAAGGGGTTTTCTAAAAGGTAACCGAGGTCCCAGAAACCTCACGTCTCTGGAGGGGCAAGACGGTGGGGATGGATGGGCAACCTGACGATGATGACAATGAGAAGGATGACAGCACAGGTGGAGAATGAAAAAATATTTTGGGGGGCTGAGTGCATACATGCATGTGCACCCCCCCAATAACTCTGTGGGGGGAGGGGCAGGAGGAGGGGAAGGGCCATATCGGGGGGCAGATCAAGGCCCCAGCGGTGAGGGAGGGAGTGGGATCTTCTGAAACCAAGCTTATCTCATTTCCCGATTCAGGGCTCCGCCTCCCCTACACCCTGCCTTACACCAACCTTAAAATGTTATCTTCTGCTCACCTCTAAGGTGAGCTATGGCAATAATTTTTTTGTCTTGGATTTTTTGGTTTTAAAGGAAAATAGAGTATGGATCTCACTTGGCCTGAGCTCCCCGTTGTAGTAAAGACTTGCTCGTGGTCCCTGCTATCCCTGGGTTACCTTGTTACAAGTGATGTCCTTGCCTCTCTGTTATGTAGTTATTTTGGTCCAGGCTCCCAGCTCCGTGTTCCCTTTGCAGGGCTCTTGGCCATCCATTCCCATCTGGAGTCATCCGAGATCCACACCTTGTCTTCAGGTATGTACTTTAACCCTTGTGGGATTTTCCTTTCTTTGTGTGGCGCCTCCTGGGGCAGCCACCACTTCTCCTCCCTGTACTTCCCTCCTCCTCGGGGCTCTTCTGGTCCCACTGGAAGCCTCACTCTCAGTCCTCCTGACTCCACTCCTGGCGGAGCTTTTAACTCTGCCCTAAGGGGCCAGGCAGCAAATCAGTGCCAGCACACTGCCATAAAATGGGTTCATGCCGGGGCAGGAGCCGAACCCAGCTCTTTCTGGACCTGTTGTGCCTTTTCTTTTCTTTTTTTTCCTTCTTTCATGACTGCAGCAGTTTTCTCTGCTGCAGTTTTGCTTCTACCAGAGTTCTGGTTTGCAACTGCACCCCGCTGGCTCGGGAGCTCTTCCCTTTGGGGTAAGTTTTCCTTCAGGGCATTGCCCCCTATCACAAGGGTCTAATGGCCAACCCCCCAAAAATGTCAATTAGGCCAGAGGGAAACTAAACATTTGGATTTCATGGTAGGCTGGTGCAAGATCCAGCCCATAATGAACAAGGTAGAGGACTTGCAAATGTACATTAGGCCAAGAAGCAAAAAAACAGGTTTGGTCTTTTGTGGGCCTGCCCAACTATTATTGAAAATTTATTCCCCACTTCTTTGAGATGGCGACCCCACTCAATGACTGGCATACAAGGTCAAGTGAGATGGACAAAAGAAGCCCAAGTAGCTTTCAAAAACATTAAGAAATCCCTGTTCAGAAAATCCGTATTCTATACACCTGACTTCAGTAAGCCATTCATCTTGGAAACTGATGCCTCATGGACTGCCCTGGGCACTGTGCTGACACAGAAGGTCGACAGAGAGAATAGGCCAGTAGCCTATGCAAGTCGCAGACTCCTGGACCATGAAACACAATATTCCACTATATAGCATGGATGTTTGGCCATCAATTGGGGCATGGAACTTTTTCAGTATTATTTGTTAAGCCAAGAGTTCACACTCTTCACTGATCATGAGCCCCTCAAGTAGCTACAGTGCTACAAATCCGATAATGCCCAGATTATGTGATGGATGTTAGCACTACAGCTGAACCACTTTAAGACAAGAATACAGACCAGGGAGGGAAAATGTAGCTGTCGACTTCTTTTCCCATCAACATGAACCTGAACTCCTCCCAAGACCTAAAACCGAGAAGTGATCAGAGAGCTCTTCCACTGAGGACATCCCAAAGATAAGTCAAAGGGACAAGGGTGCTCGCAGCTTAAGAGGGGGGATGTGTAGCAGGACAAGGGGGCTTAGGAGGGAAACCCCCCGCTCACCCGCTCTTCTTTACCTGTGTGCCAGTAAAGATCCCCACTGGCTCAGGGCAACATGGCCAGAGCACTAGGGACGGCACTGCAGAACTCATAGCCAGTATGCCGCAAACTGGAAGCCCCAGCTACTGGTGAGGGAGGTCCTGGCCAGAAGTGGTCCAGTTCATGTGCTAAGCCCTGGAGAGCATTGTGCCCCACAGGAAAAGAGTCCTGGCCCTAACTCATGTCAGGTGGGCCCTCCTCCCACAGGAGGCATGAGCCACAGCTGGGAGGCAAGCCCTGATGCTGACTGGCTGGATGCGCCTCCGGACAGAGATAAAAGAACACTGGAACTGATGAGAGGGGCCCTCAGATGATGGATGAAGGCACTCACACTGGAAGAGGGTGAGAGGCAGCCAAGCGGACTGTCAAGAATTCCTGCTATGAGTTCAGGGATTTGCTAGGGAGATGTGCCAGGCTAGCATGATGGTCTGCATTCAATTGATGTGATGACCGAAGCCTGAGTCTGGTAGGACTGTGAACCCATACAGAGGCCTGTGGCAGAAGTGTAGGGGTGGAGGAGTTCCCAATCCAGACCCCGTAAGGTTCATGCTAACAGGCATCTAGGGATATTACAAGTCTAACAAGGGATACACCCAGACCGGATGAGGTATCGTCTCTCACTGAGGCAGAATTCTACTGATTATTTTCCATCAAGTCATAGCATGTGAGAGTCTCAGCAGGGTACAGTTCTCTCCAAGGAGGGCAATAAGAGGGGCAGCTGTGCCACAGTCCCTATGATGAACTCATCCCCCTGTCAGTAACCTACATTAATATGAGCTTTCATGAATTCTCCTAGGAAATGATGACGTGAAATGATGCAACAAAGTTAGAACCTGAGTGCTGAGTTACAATTCATCAAGAGTAGACTCAGTAGCACCAGGGCAAGCTTATCATTTACCTTTACTGGGGAAACAAATTTGGTGGTGACTGTGCTTGAAGTCAAAACCAAACTTGCCTTGTGCCCTGGGCCAGATATGGGTGGTTAGACTCCTTATGGGCCACATCTGGCACTGGTCTACAATAGTGAGACAAACACACACAGGCCAGGAGGCCACTTGCTATGGTGGAGGTGGCACAAGGGGCAGCAGGTAAGGAAGGGCTTTATGGGCACAGCCCTCACTTGCCCCTCTGCCACTCATGGCAATGTCTTCCAAGGTCCTGGATTCTGTGGCAGGCCATGCCCACTGCTGGCCATGCCTCCAAACTCTGTGGCAATACCAGTAGCCCAAAAGGCTGGATGGAGCATCTGTGTGGATCACATCTCTGTGGCTGTGGTTTTCGCCATGGCATGTGTGCATGGAGAAAACCAGATATATCCTTTGTGAAGGCTGAAACTAAGGGTGTTGGGATGGATGAGGGAGCCACTGGTAGGATTAGATCCTCAGCTTCTATGTCCCATGATATTGGGCCGAGATTGGCCAGATCTCAAAGGGGTTTTCTTGGATGTGTGACACCCCTGCACTAGCTGGACATGGGGATAATGAGACACAACTGAAAAGAGCTATGAGTCAGAATCCATTTGAGAGAAGGGGAAACTGAGGCACACTTCCAGGGAGACAGACAAACTCCTCATAATACTTTTAATCAATCTAATGTGTAGTAACAGGAGATTCATTTCCAGCTGCAGCAAACAATCAGCTGATACTGTGAAGCACTGGATTTGATTATTCATATCACAATCATACCCTGCATAACTACAAACAATATTAATGGTCATAAAATTATCCAGCTGGCTTTTAAAACCAGCCAGAACTTTTGCCTCTGTGCTTTCCTGTAGCAGTGAACTCCATAGATTATGGAAAGGAGCACTGCTTCTTACTGGCTTGTGCTTTGCTACATTTAAATTTCCTCTGTTCTCTTGGTTTCATATTATGGCACAAGACAAAAAAGGCCCAGGGGTTTCTTAGATTCCCACATGGTCTACATAATCTTAAAACACATCAAACACAGATTACTCCCTGCATCCTTTTTCTTTTCAAAGCTCAATTACACCAAGCCCTGATACATAAACCCCTCCCCATAAGATAGGGAGAGCTATGGGAAGAGTCAGGGAAAAACAAAGGATGATAATTACACTGGGCCCATAGTTCTGTTGTCAGTTCTGGGCCAGTGCCATACAGAAGGGCCACAGACAGTGTCAGGGGATTATGTCAAAATTGGACCGGGGAAGAAGGCTCGCATTCAATCTCAAGTATCAGGTTCCTTTAATGTGAGCTGCTGGCATGAGTTATAGCTCATGTTGCCTTGCCTTTCCTGTTATTTCTCTGAGTTAGCTAAATCAGATTAGCTAGCCCAAGCTAAGAACTCATACACTTTTCTGTAGTGTAAATACACCTAAGAATCTAATACTGCACTGGCTGGCAGGGCTGCAAACATCTGTTGTATGCCAACTGGGTTGCTGCAGTTTTCAGTGATACAACTGCCTTATTAGACCTCAAGACTTCACACTTTACAAGGGCTGCACTCAGACAGCATTCACCCAAGCTGCTTTTGTTCAAAATGTTTTTTGCAGCCACTGGCTTCAATGGCCAGGAAGAGAAACTAACTATTCATACCACATATAAAGCACAGTGGAATCCCAGTGTTCAACCAGCATCCAGCATCAGACTATGGCAATCTGCTGTTTATTGGCTGCCAGAATCAAGCTGGCGGACAAAAGGAGTAACCAGGATAACCGGATTTACAATCCAGGATCTGTGGAGGCCAGAAACTATGCAGCAGAACCATTTAACTTGTACTCTGAAAATTAGCAGAGGACAACTGAGCAGAAAGAAAGGTTTTGATTTTTTTGGAGGTGGACTGACACTAGGATATTCATGTCCATCTCAAAAGCATTGGCTGTAGACATATTTACACCGATTTTTCAAGTGGTGCAACCCTCTGTGACAAGGCTTCTATTCTAATTGAATTTACACCCAACCCTAACCCATTGAAACTAAAATGAAATACACATGGTGTCAATCAAAAATAAGAGATATCCTGCTGACAAGGGATGAATTTCCTGGTTTTGCTAAAGCAGAAAAATATCCCACTGGTATAATTTAACTGTTTCTGTATAACTCCATTGTGTCAACACACTGTTTTTTTGCTAAAAGTAGTTTAACCCCAAATAATTACTACACTCTTGAAGTAGACTAATTATTCTAATAAAGTGACTTTATTCCAGAATAGTGTGTGCACATGAGGGAGTTATTCTGGGATAATAACTCTGCTTCTTGCGAAATTGGTCAATTCCACTGTGCAGTCGCCCTCCCAGATTTTGCCCTGGTTTGAAAGAATCAGTGTAAAATTCCATCTCCAACTAAACTGGTACAACTTCAGCTTAGACAAGGCCTAAGATAAGCCTTACACTGGAACAGGAGCAATAGCCTCAAGCTGCTTCAGAGGAAATTTAGGTTGGAAATTAGGAAAAACTTCATGACAGCAGCATTGAAATAAGCTGCCTAGAGAAACTGTGGAATCTCCATACCTGGAAGTTTTCAAGAGCAGATTAGACAGATGCTTGGTTAGGATGGTTTAGTCATGGATGATCCTGCCTTGAGCAGGGGGTTAGAATAGATGACTTTATGAGGTCCATTCTAGCCCTACTTGCCTATGATCCTATGACCCTAGAAGGAAATATAAAAATGACCTGCCTGTTTGGATCCTTCTTCACCTCATCATTTGACAGTCCAAAAGGGAGGGATGAGTTCTTCATCACCTTCTCTTGCCTTACACAATCCATCACAGTGAATGTCATACAGAAGACTGCAGATAAGTGAGCAGGGTGGTTAGGGGATGGATCTTCTTTTGTGTATTTCTACCAAGGGTTTGAACTTTACACACTGTTGTTGCACTTGATGCAAATGCAGTGCTCTGGAACCCATACAAATAAAACCTCCAATAACAAAATCCTATAATTAAGCTACCTGAATTTATGCATTAAAAGCTGCTTGAGTTCATGTGGACGGGGCTCTGCCCCTCCTCCCCAGTGCCAGGAAAGTCTCCTCCTTGCACTTCAAACCCTGTAATCCCATCCATGGAGCCCTCTTTTGTAAAGCAGCATTGGGGATGTAATTAGTCTGAGGTGACCTCTGCAAAAAAAAAGTTCAAGTTTAAAAAGAAAATATCTCTGGTTAATGCTATGCAAATTGCCAGAGAGGCAATCAGACTGACTTTTTAAAAGCTGGCCCCCGTCGGAACTGCTCACAAGACAGGCTTATTGTCTTTCTATCAATTTCCATCTCATTACCCACAATGCTGTGCTCTGGAGGTAACCTTTTGGGGGGCATGCTGAAGAAGAGTGGAAGCTGGGGATAATACAATTACTAGTGTTTAAAAGGATTTAATGTGGTTGGGCACCTGAAATGCAATTGTTCCAACACTCAGCCTGCTGTCCTCCCTTGTAGCCACCTTCCTTCCTGCCGGCTGACAAACACTGCTGAAGCAGTTTCAGTCCTTTTCGCACCTCCAGCACATGCACAGGAGAGCAATGTGTTTAGCAGCCAGCTCTGCTGAGACTAGAGATATCAGTCACTGCAGTGCAGTGCCCCTGAAATAGTTCACTGCATCAGAGCTCACCGCCCTGCACTATAGTTGTCAGGCCCTCCTGCCCCCCACCCTGGACTCCCAGCCCCTCAATATTGCATGATGGCTATTTGCTAATGGAAAATGTCATTCAAAACAGCCAAGGTAGCAGAGACAGGGAGGCAGCAGGCCAATTGCTCCACATGGAAAAACTGAATGAGTCTTACAATATAAGGCACTAACAGTTCAACACAGACCATCCTCTCTCCCTTCTTCTATCCATTTCCATGTGCCCCTCCAGGTGTCTCCATTCTCCTTCCATTCCCTCCCATTTTGCCTCCATTAACAGCCCTCTTCTCCCTCTTCCTCCTGCCTTCCCCTATGCAGGCCCATTCCACGACCAAATATAACAGAACCACCGTACAGAAGGACGCTTGTAAGAGGAGAGCTGAGGGGATACACCGGGACAGGACAGATCTAAGGAAAACGCAAAGTACCACAACCTGCCACTTTGCATCACATCCACCCTTTGAGGAGCATTTCAGCACCTCAACTCAATTTGCACGGAGTCCCAATTACAATTTTCTTCAGGTCACTAAGCAGCAGAGAGGTTTACATTTGCTTGATTTCCCTGGCAGAAGCAACTTTGTCCTTAACTCATAGGATCACTTCAAAGCAGCATCTTACATTTTCCTGGGACCTGCTCCAAGACAGACACCTCCTCCTTTTCACGTTCTTCCAAAGCCTTCCACAGGCTCATTTCTAAACCTCTGCCTTCGTGTGCCCCTTGCCTGCCTATGTTAGTGTGAGTGGCCACACCTTATCTTTCTGTTTCATCACATCCCCTTGTCATTTCTCTGGTAACCTCCCCCGCCCTCCTTACTCTCCTCGGAAATACGTCCTGAAAAGACATTGCTCTATAAGCAAGTCAACAGGAAGAAGTTAGGAAGAAATGTGAACTTCCTTAGTAAGGTATTTTGGGGGTAGGATGAGTTATTAGATTATCAGTGCCTTGAGGGACTGTTGTTGGATATATTTTTGTACGGTGCCCAACACAGTCCAAACTGACATTTAGGTGCTGCTTACAGAATAAATATTTTTATTTAATAAATGATGAAAGCATTTTCAAAAGTGTATCCCAGACACATTTTCAAAGCACTGTAACTCTTCTGGGAATTTGTATTAAACTTTGCAGAAATGCTGTACCCTGCACAAGAGCTGCAGCATGTCAGGAATGAGGGGGAAATGGAGGGAAAGAAAACAGACTTGTAGACTAGGGACAAAAGTTACCCATAAAGCGGTTTAAGTGATCAGAAACTGGTTTAACCCCGTAACAGAACAGAAGTTCATGCACATAAACCAATTTCAAAATGGCTGAAATGGGTTTAAAATAAACCTGGTTGAATGCAGAATCAGACTTAACTGATTTGGGTCAAAATGGTTTATGAAACTTCTGTCCCAAACCCCTTCCTGGTTCAAGTTAAATCACAGTTCCCCCCCGCCTCCATTATGCTTTTTAGCCCTGGGCTGGGCTGTGCCGTCTGCTCCAACAGAAAAGGGTTGGGGGGAGAAGGGGAGGGGAGGCCCCAGCTGGGGTCTGGGGTCACAGAGGGGTTTAAATTTCCTTTCCCCCAGTACAGAGCTTCCTTGTCCCTACTAAAAACTTACTGATAGCTGTGACTGTGGACTACAAATCCCAGAGGCCCCTGGAAGCAGGAAGAGGAGGTGATGAGAAATCCTGCAGAGTCCTGCTACTCTGATTCTGGACAGCAAATCTCAGAGACCTCTACGGCAGCAGGGAGATGAAGCGAATACACAGCCAGCGCTGGCTACATGCCAGAGAGCTGTGCTCTAGCACCCCCTGGCTTCTGGCCTGAACCACTGTAATGTGGTTGTATTTCCTGAATCAAAAATGAATGTCTGTCCAGATGTTTCTCAGTTTAATCTTTGCAGCTTAGACTAAACTGCAAAGATGGAATCAAGTCAGCCTCAGGCTCTTCACTGTCTGTACTTAGCTGTAAAGAGAAACAAGTGTCAACCAGTTTGGCAATAAAACAAGTGGTTCCCACTTTCCATAGTCAACTAACATGCTAGCACCACCAGCTGCAGCATCAGAATTAAGCTCTGAGCTGCAGTGCTGCACTGCAACTCTAGGCTACCAGTTGCAAATGCTGAATCAACGTTAGCCTTAGAACAGTAGTTCTCAGCTTTTTTTTTTTACTTGAGGCATCCACAGTTTGACTACAGACACCCCTCCATAAGTGTTGTGAATTGAGCACCACCTCATTTTTTAAAATTATGTATTACTATACTTACCTCCTTGCAGAAAGGCAGAGCAGTGGCCAGCAAAGGAGGAGCCTGAGCCTGCATTTATCTCCTCATATGCTGAGGCATCCTTCAAAAGTTCTCATGGCACCCTGATTGAGAGTCATTGCCTTAGCAGCACTAGCATGACAATGAGCAGCTACCTGCCCAGGATCCAGCAGCTGCATCAAAGAGACCAGTGATCAGCCTCCTCAGAGCTACTGGTTCAGTGTGCAGTAGAGAGGCCTGAAATGCAGAATGGAAGCTAATGCCCCCTTGTGTATGACACCCAGCCAGGTACATCAGGGCAACATTTAGGAGAGAATGAGCTTGGAATATCAGCATTATCCTCTGAGGAAGGCAGGCATGGCACCTTGGCTCAGCTTAAGTAGGGATTCTTAGATCTTCCTCTCATTTCAGGCCTCCATGACCTCCCTCTCTGATATGCTTCAGGCTGCTCTGATCTTTTGCTTCTTCTAGTAGCTTTGAACCTCTCTGATCTGTTCTCTTTGAATCACTTGGGTCCTCTCCTTTTCTGGAAGCTACAGACCAGGGGTAGATTTGGAGGTGGGAGGGGGGACTGGAACAATCACATCCTGCTTTGATTTTTGTTTCACTCAAAGTTTAAAACAAACGGCATGGCAAGGACAGCTGCATTTCTATTCATGAGAAGCTGAGAAAGTCAACTGACTTCATGGCTCATTATGATTTACCTGATTCCTGCTTATGTCTTCATTCCAAATATGTTAACAATCCTTGGTCTTCCATTAATCAAGCTATCCTTTCTTAGACAATTATCCTATCTGTTACCTACTCTTGGTAATGTTTCTCTGATCATCCCTCAGCATTCCCAGTAAAGGAATCATTTACTTAGCCATAAAGGAAAATAGTGTCAACCAGCATGGCAATCAAACAACTGGTTCCCAGCTAACATGCCAGAGCCACCAGCTGCAGCATCACAATTAAGCTGAGCTGCGTGCTACCAGCATGCCCCCCCCCCCCCAAGTAAGTCTGTCATAGGGAAGGGGTGTGCGTGGGGGGGGCAGATCAAGGCCCCCCCCAGTGAGGGAAGGAGTGGGGCAGGGGCTGGGGTGAATGGGGCCCCGGGGCCGGGGGCAGGTTGTGGCACGCTCAGAGCCCAGGCGGCTCGTCCAGGGGTGCAGGGGGGCTCCCACCAGTACGTGCACCCCTGGGCAGGCACAAGGGGCACGTGCCCTCCTGATCTGTGTGTGGGGTGGAGGCAGCTGCCTCTGCAGGCTGGGGTCTGTACCCCGCTGCTGGAGCCCTGGGAACAGCATGATGCCACGTGCCTCCTATGCACTGACTGCGGCACCTACCCAGCAGTGGGAGGCCCATGGCATCACGCAGCTGCCAGGGCACTGGCAGCAGGGTGCGGAGTGCAGCCCATAGTGGCAGCTGTCTCCGCCCCACATACAGATCAGGGGGCAAGTATCCCCTGTGCCTGCCCCAAGGATATGGGAGCCCCCCACACGAGCCACCAAGGCTCTGGGCATCCTATGACACACCCCAGGGCCCCATTCACCCGCCCCCCCCAGGGGCCTTGATCTGGCCCCCCACACCCAGTCCCATCCACACATTTACCTGCTGAGCACCGCTCCACATACTGCCAAGCCAGGCTGAGTTCCCGGCTGCCTGCAGGCTCCAGCTGCTTGTCCCTGTTTGTGTGTGCCCCTTCCTTCCCCCTCCCTGCTGCAGCTGCCTAGAGCCCACACCTGGGCTGCCTGCATTTGGGGGCCTAAGCCCTGTTAGCCCCAGCCTTCCACCACCTATGTGCCTACTTTATGCAAATGGGGGATACCTCCCTAGCTTGCTCCTGCTGGCTAAGGGCAAGTGAGACTCGGGGGCATCTAAGCCCCAAGCCTCCAAGTTTTGGCCTGCACTTAGTATGCCTGCCAATGGATTTGGGAGTATGTGAAGCCCCAGGCTGAAAAGTCTGAGGTGGAGGATACTTGCCAGTTGTAGCACCACATACTGTGTTTGAACAATTGAGTTTTGCTCAATTGAAAGGATTCAGAACTGATTTGGCTAATTTGACCTAGAATACAAAATTTTTCCAAAAAAGAAAGGTTCCCATCAGCATCAAAACCTTTTTGGCTAAGATCAAATATAGCATTTTTGGCACCATGGGGAAGAGGCTAGAGCTGGCTTTTTTCCTCCTGGTACCAGCCTCGTATTGCAGTACCTCCAGGCCTGGTGTTGTGCACACACACAAAAATGTGTTTTATAGTCATGCTCAGTGTTGGCTGAACTTAGTCAACTTTATAGTTGGTTTCCATTACTAAGCACATGCTGCTTTTAGTAGCAGTTTAATGATAGACAATGTAGTTTTGTATGCAAATGTAAGATGAGGGATTTTTTCCCTGTGTTGATTGGAGGAAAAAACTTGTCTTATATTCACATAAATATGGTAGTTTGTTTTTAGTTGGAAAAAGATATGCACCATGTTATGTGATAATTCATCCATCCACCTTACTCTGCCCACATGAATTGTCACAATCACTCTGACTGTCCTTGTCAACAAATGCATGTATGGGGGGCTACTGGAACCTTTGCAGCAGGACCTGAACCACATCAGTGGCATTAGGCTGCAAGGCACCTAGACAGACATCATCGGAAATCCCTCACAGTCAAGGATGACTGTCTTCCATGATCATCTTATCTGTGAGTCCAAGGACGGCTGACAAGGCCAATCCAGGATCAGCAGGTTCTATTCCAACTTTGGCATGTGTTTCCTTGAGGGGCGGATGGCTCTGGATTTCTGATTTGGTCCACAACACACCGTTTCTGCTGCTCTCACTTTTCCATCTCCCGTTGTTTCAAAGTACTGAGATCCCTGTGGCATAAACAGCAAAGTACTGAAAGCCTTGCAGCAAACTCTTCTTCGGTTTGGGAAGGCCCTAGGCCAGGGCTTATCAACCTTTTTTAAGAAGTGTACCCCTTCTCCCTACACTTCTGGCAGAGCGAGGGAGGGGGATGGGGGTGGTGGCTGGACGCAGAGCAGTGGGGCTTGCATGTGGTCACACAGAGTGGTGGATGGTGCTGGTGGCTGCCGCGTGCGGGCTCCCTCCTGCTACATCCAGCCGGCCAGCCAGGTGGTGCCTGTGTGCCCCGCAGAGGAGAGCCGCTGCCCTGCCCTACCCCGGCCCTGCTCCCGGGAAGCAGCAGCATAGGGTGGTGGCGCTCTGTCCCCGTTCACCCACATGTACCCCCGGTTGACAACCCCTGTCCTAGGTGATAGGCTGCCACGAGTTGATGTAGATGTTGTATTTTTTTAAGTTGGCCATGAGAATGTCCTTGAAGCACTTTCTTTGCCCTCCTCTTGAGCAAACACTTTGACTGAGCTGGGAGAATAAAATTTGCTTCAGAAGTCTGGAGTCAGGCATCCAGGTGATGTGGCCAGCCCGGCAAACTTGAAGTCAAATGATCATTGCCTCAATGCTTGCAAGAAAACATTACTAATGTTGGCGCATTTGTCTTCCCACTGGATTCAAAGGATCTTCCGAAGGCAGTGTTGATGATATTTCTCCAGCAACTTGAGGCATCTCCTGTATGTTGTCCATGTCTCAGCTCCGTATAGTAAGGTAAGGTCCACAACTGCTTGATAAACCATGAGCTTGGCTTTGAATCTGATGTTGCGATCTTCGAATAGCCAAAGATGTCTGCATCTGCACTTGCATAAGAGATGGCTTCTGAGATATGGGAAATTCTCAACATTCTTCAGAGATAAGCATAACAAGACTTGCACATGGTGCTAAGAGTGAATTCAGAAGTGGCTTCTGCATCTACTTTATAAAGAAGCAAGGTACACTCCTCCAGAGCTGGCCTCCAGCAGTCAGCATGTAAGAGATGGAGCCCTGGCCACTGCCTCTGGGATGTAGCTACACACATGCAATACTCTTTTGTACGAAGGAAATACAAGCACTGACCCCTGCCGCATCTAGTACCTAGAATCTGGCCTTTCACTATTGGTAAACTCTATACCAGGCATGCTCAACCTCTGGCTTCCTGGCCAGACATGGCCCTGAGCCATAGCATCCAGCTCACAGGGCTCCCCAGGGGTTGAAAAGCGTGGTAGCTGGGGAGCAGTGGTAGTTAATATCACCATGGGCGATTGGTGCTTCCTGAGTCAGGGGAGCACTTGCCCCCCCCCCAGGGGACAGTCAGCGACAGGGTGGAGGGAAAGGAATCATCCCGTGGTCAATCCTGCTGACCCACAATTGGCAGCAGCATGCCACTTGCACTTCCAGGCACACTGCTGGCACTTCCGCATAGGCGGGATTGGCCACGGGGGACTGCTTCTGGCACACTCCCCGGCCAGCGCTCTCAAGGGTACACTAGCACTCTTGCCTGCCCCCCTGCTTGGGAATGCTGCTGTCAGGGGGTGCACCAGCGCTCTCAGGGGGTGCACATGTACCTTTGTGCACCCCCTACGTGTCACCACTGACTACCACCCTCTCCTACTGCCGAATTCTCAAGCCCTGCATGGTGGAGTAGAACCAGGCCACACCTGTTCCCTCCACATAGTGTAGTTGAGACTGGGCCACACTCCCCCCGCACCCCCCACGGGGCCAGGCTGCCAGCTGGCAGGGAGGCACAAAAGGGAAGTGGCTGCCCCCATATCCCTCCTCTCTTCACTGGGGCCTCTCCTCCAATCAGCACCAAGGGGTGGGACTGCACGAAGGGCAGCCAATAGACAAGATGGCAGCTGCTCCCTCTTCACTTCTCTGCCCACTGAGGCCTCTCCACCAATCAGCACTGAGCGGCAGGGCCACCAGAGTACATCCAGGAAATATCCATAGAATTTGCTATTTATGCTGCAAAACCCCCACAAAAATTGCTTAGTTTCTCTGTGATTTAAATGGACCCCTAGTTATGATAAGATGTGACTTCCTGACTTTCAGTCACCTATGGCAGCCAGTCTATTCTCCTTAAACGTACCAGTACTGCAAGCTGGCTGAGTGAGGGCCCTTTCGTGTCTTGAAGCTATTAAATAACTTAACAATCACCTTTCCCAGGGGATCATCATCCGAGAGCCGTGCAGACACAGAATGGAGTAGCATGGCAGCAGCACAGCTCTTGCTCACTTGCCTTCTCTTTTAAAATAAACTTTTCCAATATTAAAAGTTCCTGTTGAGGCAGCAGGCCTTTTTGTTTTGCTTTTTAAAGACGCCTGTAAAGCATCTTTCTTCAGCATCTTGTTCAAACAGCGTGGGACCTTAGTGTTGCTAAGCGCTTCCACAGCCCTCAGCCAATGGGGAGATGCCACATCAGTCATACAGGCCAGAGGTGCCAAGACAACAAAGGGATTTTTAATAGGCAAGAGAGCACTACTGTGATGAAGAAAACCCGATCATTTAAAAACCCTTCTGAATAATGGGGCTGCCTCCCTGCTGCTCAAATCAGCCTCGGCATTCTGTTATTATGATAACTAAATATGGCAGATTTTAACAGCTGGAAACATAGCAACAATATTTAAAAAAGGTTTTTTTTAAATTGTTGGGATTTTATTCAATAACCGCAATGGTCTTTCCCTCTCTCGCTCCCTTTTAAGAAACAAGGTTTCTTTTTCTCTGTTGTTTTCACACCATGCTAGTCAGACTGCGAAGCCAATGTTTGCCTGGCTATGGCAGGCCCTTAACAATGCCAGCATGACAGGGCCGCTGGAAATTGCCTGGCTAGAGGAAACTGGCAGCAGGTATGTGGAAACTACAGCATGCTTCCTTGCTCTGTTCCAGGCTCACACGTTTTCCTATTCTGCCTTCAGCTACGGGTTCAATAGCTGCAAGATCACAAACCACTGCAAAGTGCTACATGCCATGGCCAGAAGCTCAAAATGACTACAGCTGTCATCACCAGAGGCTCAGATTCAAAGCCCACTGAAGTCAATGGAAAGACCTGCCCAGATTATAATAGGCACTAGATTAGACCCTGAGATGCAACATTTCTTTCCTATTCTATGTAATGAGAAACATTATGTTATTTTCCTCACTGTGTGGAAACAGTTGGAAAGTGTTCATTGTTTTATGGCAGCCATGATGCTAAAGACTGTGGCTCTGAAATTTTCCAAATCCTTAAGGGACCTATATACAAGCAAGGCAGAAAGCTAAAGCACATTGTTGAGTACATGGATGGTAATAAGGACATGTCAATTCATTTGAAGGGAAAAATCTACAAGGTAGTGATAAGGCCAGTGCTGTTGTATCTTTGATGAGGATGATGAAGATGGGGATGCTGAGGTGGAATTGGGGAGTAAGAAAGAGAGACCATGTAAGAAACAAGGAGGTTCAGCAACCAGCAAAAATGTCATCAACAGAGGAAAAACTTATCAAGAGCAGACTGGGATGGTTTAGACATGGACACAGGAGGCCTGAGGACTGTGTGAAAGTTCAGGCCATGACAGTCAGGAGCAGGAAAAAGAAGGAAAGACCCACAAATACATGGAGTGAGTGTATAAAACAATACTTAAGAAACTCAGTATTTCAAAAGAGATGATGATGAACAGAAGTTTGTGGGCAATGAGGTCTCAAAACACAAACTCCACCTAGTGGGAGAAAGAGCCAGAAAAAGAATATTCTTGCATACTGGAAAGAGCAGAACTTCCCTAATCCTCCCCACTTGCCAACTACACGCCTTATAATTCTTGCTCATTGAAATGGCTGTTTCTGTCTCATCTTAGTTACAGAGCCTGTGCTCTCTTAGGAGGGGTCAAATTACTAAGAAGTCAGTATTCCTACAAAATATACCACAATCCATTTATAATGCTTTAGCAAGTATTTAAAAGTATATAACAAATAGCAATGAACAAAGCCCAATTTATGATGAATTTTTGCTTTTTTCATTGTGCTAGTTTGCCAATTCACAAAATTCAGTTGGCAGTAGATCTCCCAGTCATTAGTGAGATTGTACTATAATTCAACTCTGCCTACTAAAAGTTCCCTGTGCAGCTACAAACAGATATACTGTGATGCCTTCATTTCATTTCCTAAATGGTTGTGTAGTATTTCAGTGCACCGGTAAATAGCTGACCTGCTCCATCCTAGAGGTGGGGGAAGTCCAGGGATTTGGCCAGGGATGGCCTATCCATGTCCCTCACTTCACACAGTATTTGGAGAAGGGGACACCTTTGAAGTAAAAGGCAAAAACCAGGTTTTCAGGAAGTTCCTATTCACTGAAGTTATGCTGAATCTTTAAATCTTCAAGCATGTACAGCAAAGTAGCCATAGGTATTAGCCCATTATATTAGGACTGAGGAGACCCAGATTCTAATTCTAAAGTGTCACTGGCCTTTGGGTGACCTGGGATAATGCATGTCACCTTGTATGCCTCATCAACGATTCCTCAGACCAACACAGCAACAACCTATACTCTCATCAATGAACTGGAAGATGGGATGGAGTGCACACTCCACAAGTTCATGGACGACACCAAGCTGGAGGGAGTAGCAGATACGCTGGAGGGTAGGATTCAAAGCGACTTCAACAAATTGGAGGATTGGACCAAAGACATTTAATGAGGTTCAATAAGGACAGGTGCAAAATCCTGCACTTAGGATGAAACAATCCCATGCACCAGTATGGGTTGTAGACCAAGTGGTTAAGCAGCAGCTCTGCAGAAAAGGACCCGGGGATTACAGTGGACAATAAGCTGAATATGAGCCAGCGGTGTGCCTTTGTTGCAAAGAAGGTTAATGGCATACTGGGCTACATTGGTAGGAGTGTTGCCAGAAGATCAAGGGAAGTGATTCTTCCCCTCTATTTGGCACTTGTGAGGCCACATCTGGTGTACCGTGTTCAGTTTTGGGGTCCCCACTACAGAAAAGATGTGGACAAATTGGAGAGAGTCCAGTGGAGGCCAATGGAAATGGTTTGGGGGCTGTGACAAATTACTTATGAGGAGAGGCTGAGGGAACTAGCTTATTTAATGTGGAGAAGAGAAGACTGAGGCGGAGATTTGATAGAATGCTATAGCATCGCCACAATGTCACATGTATAAGCCTCTGCAGGTTTAAAAATGGCCAGTGGGGCGCTTTAACTAAAGCTCATTGAATGAGCTTTAGTTAAAGCATCCTGTGGCCATTTTTAAACATGTGGGGGCTTAATGCAAGTAGTGTTGTAGAATTTTAATTAGAGAGGCTCTCCAGGAACTGCTCTAATTAGAATGTCCCCCACCCCAAGGACATGTATAGGCACGCTGTGTCCAGGATCAATTTTCTACCCGTCTGTAAGAGCCAAAATGCCATATAGACAACCAAAATGGCCACTTAGACAACCACAAGATCATAGGAAAGTAGGGGTAGAAGGGACCTCACAAGTTCGTCTAGCCCAGCCCCCTGCTGAAGGCAGGATCGTCCCTGAATAAACCATCCCAGCCAAGTCTGTCCAAACTTCTCTTGAAAACTTCTAGGGATAGAGATTTCACAGTTTCTCTAGGCAGCCTATTCCAATGCTTGACCACCCTCATAGTTAAAAATTTCCCCCTAATCTCCAACCTAAAGTTCCTGTACTGCACCTTGAGGCCATTGATCCTAGTCCTGTCCCCAATGGCTACAAAGAAAAGTCCATGTCCAGCCACTCTATGATCACACTTCAAGTATTTGAAAACTGTTACCGAATCCCCCCTGTCTTCTCTTCTCCAGACTAAATGACTCTAGTTCTTTCAGCCTTTCCTCATAAGTCTTACTTCCCAAGACCCTAAAAATTTTTGTCACTCTCTGTGGAACTCTTTCCAATCTGTCCACATCCTACTGGAAGTGAGGTGACCAAAACTGGACAAAGTACTCCAGGTGAAGCCTCACCACTGCTGAATAGAGAAGAAGAATCCTTCTCTTAATTTGCTACTAACACCTCTGCTAATACAGCTCAGTATTCTGTTGGCTTCTTTTGCAACAAGAGCACACTTATCACTTCCTATTTGGCCAATTATTCTTCAGTCTGCATTTGTGCATGCAATTCCTCCTTCCAAAATGCAGGACTTTGCATTTGTTCTTGTTGAATCTCATCTGATTGACTACAGACCATTTTTCCAATCTACCCAAGTCACCCTGGACTCTAGCTCTACTCTCGAGAGTATCTGCACATCCATAAATATGCTTTGTGCACTCATTCCCATCATCCAAATCACTAATGAAAATATTGAACAATACCAGACCTGGCATGTGCCCCTGAGGAACCACTTAATCTCTCTGCCCAATGAGACATTGAGCCATTGATGACTACTTGTTGAGCACCATGATCCAACCACTTACATATCCACATTACAGTACTTTTATCCAGTCTGTATTTCTATAATTTGTTAATGAGAATGTCATGGGAGACAGTGTCAAAAACCTTTCTAAAATCAAGGCATATCACATCCACTGTTCTCCTCACCATCCTGTCACCTTATTGTGGAAGGAAATTAGGTTGATCTGGCATGACTACACAGTCCACAAACTGTGTAGAATCAGGAAACCAACATTTCTCTGGGGACTGCATTTATCAACAGGAAACTACGAAGTATAGCTCAAGTTTTCATATGCCAGACATGGCTGCTCCTAGGTCTCCTCTCTTAGGATAGTTCATTTCACATGGCAGTTTCTTTCTCTACAGAGCCACTTCCACCTTCTTTATATCTTAGTGTGGCCACAAACTACTGACAGTGAGTCAGTTGGAGCAGCCCTGATAATAGAGTGGGTGTGCTTTAGGCTAATACTGTCAGCCTGTCACCGTGAAAAAAAACAAGACAAAATGCCAGGGGGGATAAAAGGGAAAAAAAGCAAAAAGTAATTGGAAGGCTAGAGAAAAAGAAAGTCCAAACAAAAATGAGAATTAGCAAGGATCAGGTGCAGATCAGAATAAATGGCAATGGCAGAGAAAAGAGGGAAGAAGGGGTGGCTGCAAACTGTACTGACCCAGGAGAAAAACATTCTTTTAATGCTTCATTCACAGACAACAGCGCCCTTCACCTTGATGCCCATTTAATGTTGTCCTATTCAGCAAGTGTCCCTATGATCTGGTAATTATCTCTCTCTCACAAAAGATCATCTCTATGACACAAATACTGCCCTCTCTGGCTCTGCAACAGATCAATACCTCCTCAAGGCCTTTTGCTATTGTTTGGGGGAATGGAATTGATTTCTCCAAGGAACAAGGGGAAAAAAATAAATAAAGCACCACAGATGTGTGTCCGTCACAGTCCTGTTGAAGCCTGTGCCATGCGAGCTGTGAAGCAAAATGAGAATCTAAGCATCCCAAATGACAATGTCATGTATTGCGTGCTACCTCCACTGGCTGCTCCTGCTGAACTGGAGGTGGGCGATACATTATGTACTCTTTAAGGCAGAAGCAGCATATGGCGGGAGAGGGTTAAAATGTCTTGTTACAGAACCAGAGGCCTGAAGTTTACGCTTTGCTCTGGACTCAGAACAATTCCCCCCCCCCAGCCCCTGACCCAGCTGCAGAAGTCCTTTGGGCTGGGAATGAGAAGTAGCCGGATTTTAAGCAAGCCACATCATTCCCTTCTGTGTCACTTGTGGCAAAAAACGGAGTGCCTTAACTATGCTAGTGCAATGGGACACTAAACACTGAATGGGCCTTTGAGCTGAAGTAAAGCACTACCCTTAAAGATTTCCAGATCAGGATGTTCCCTAAAATTTCAGTATGAGGAACAGTGTGAAGGTCTTGATTCAATATCAATATCACACTTAAGTCATGTTGATTTCAATGGGATTTAAGAACGTGTGTAAATGTGTTGTTGATTCAGGTCATACGCTATAGAAAAAACCTTAAACTGAGTGAGACCTACCAATTTTAGAACCCAGTGTGCTACTGGTGACTGAGGGAACATACCTCAAGTCATTTGGGAGTTGCAGGACTCTCCCAGGTATCTCATGGTATCGAGAGTCACAAGCAAACACACCAAGTTTCCAGATCTCAGTGTTGCCAGCTCCTCAGGATCACATGCCTCAAATCACATGCCCACAAAAGAAAAAAGGATGTGGTGAAAAATTACCTTAAAATTGATGTGACTAACAAAAAGAACCTAGAATTTGATACTATGATTTGATTTCAGGTTTCTATTCCTTTCGGGTATGCTTGGGTAACATTTTCAAGATATTCTACACAACAACAAGACGCTCAATAGAGAAATATTTTGTCACGTGCAAGCTGAGGATTTTCACAAAACTGCAAGATTCCAGGACTTGAGATTTTAAAGAAAAGAACAAATATTGTGAGAGTTGAGCACAGTTTAGCAACTACTTCCTGTCCTTGCAGTGGCAGTGAACTGAACTAATGTAGCTGATGTAAACGCAGAGTGTAATAATAGTGAAATGTAACCATGTTAGCCTTGTCCTGTAAGCAACTTGAAAACTCCGTTTTGTATCCTTCTGCTTGACTTAAGTCAGGGGTGTCCAACCTTTTTGAATGTGGGGCCGGATCACGAACTTTTTATCACCCAGTGGGCCGGCGAGCCATATAGAAAAGACCTCACAGGAAGTGACATCACATCAGGAAGTGATGTCACGTGACCTTTGACACCAATGAAGTTGCGGGCAGTGACAATGAAATGGGAACTTACCCCATGCCTCCGTCTGCCCCGGCTCGGCCCCGAGGCGCCCCCAGCTCCGTGCGGGAACTCACCTCATGCCTCCATCCGCCACACATGCAGGCTGGGCGCGGGCCATGCTGCAGCTCCCCTGGCCACGTGCCGGCGGCAAGGGGCAGAGCCCGTCTCCAGCTCGTCCAATCAGGTGCGGCTGGGGCAGCCCCGCTCCACATAGCCCTTGCGGCAGGACCCGGCTCACTGATGAGCCAGGCCCCGCAGGGGTAAGCAGCTCCCCTCCACTCACTGCCGGCTGGAGCCCGCGAGCCAGCCCTGCCCGCCTCACCGCTGCCCCGCCACCACCGCTGAGGCTCTGCGCTAGCCCCGCTGCCGCCATGGCTCCACGCTCCGCCACCGCGGCTCCATGCTCCGCGGTGGCCCTGCCACTGCTGCGGCTCCATGCTCCGTCCCCGCTGCTGCAGCTCTGCGGCAGCACCGCCGCCGCTGCAGGCCACATAAAATGGCTTGGCAGGCCGCATGGCAGCCCACAGGCCGTATGTTGGACAAGCCTGACTTAAGTGAATGAACTCTGCATAGCCTTTATGTATGACTGTATGTAAAAGGGTGAATGGTGAGAGAATGGCATAGAGACGGGAGAAGAAGATTCAACTGTTTATGTAAGCAACAAGGCACCAAACGTAAGTTACCAACCAGTAACTAACTAACAAACGCCTGAAGAATCCCTTTGAAGCTTGAAGGCATAAAGGAGATAACAGAAGAAGAAATTCTCCCAGACGGGCAACAAAAACACTCCAAGACTAAGATAAGCTGAAGACAAAAGAAGAACAACCGCAAAAACAGAAGCTGGGTATGGAAAAACCCCAAAGCACTGAAACAAAGGATGCCAATCCCTATAAAAGAACACTTTGAAAATGCCAAGTAGGGTGAGTCTGTTTCCCTACTGCTGTTTCATCAGAGCACAGATACGTCTGTTCACTCCGCTCCAGCTGTTATATTTAAATCTGCTATCTTCAAATCACGATCATCTACTCAATAAGCCCAGGTTGGCCACCCTGGGCTGATATTGAGCAACTATTGCTGGTAACTATATCTGGTGTATGTGTGGATGAAATGGTTATTTTGTGTATGTGTATGCCTGTGTGTAATGATGTATATGATGATTTGTGTGTGTTTGTATGAATGGTGTGCCTGAACCTCTACGTCTAACTCATGTAATCAATAAACGCGGCACCTTGCCTTATCCCCCTTTATAAAGTCTCGCTTGTGATTTGAGCAATTGGCAACTTGTGTAACAGTAGGACATTGGCCGTGCTCTTGTCCCCCTGATATACCTGTGGCAAAGACAGGCTGGTGCACTGGGGTACTGTCTTTGTGTGGGGCCAGTCCAGGACTCCCTCCTGCATGCTGCAGTCCCAGACTGAACAGAGTGGGCACTGAATTCGGGCATGCGGGGGGTGTGCATGGGTTCTCTACATACTACCCTGGATCAACTAGAGTGAGCACCATGTGTGGCTCATGTCTTAATCCAGCCAAAGTGCGGGTCACATGCGGTTCACTCCCAGATTGGCTGAAGCTAGTGCTGCGGGTGCTGGATCTGGCATGTGGGGCAGGGGACTGGGATGGGGACAGGGTACTCTATAGCTTGGTCTGGTCAATGGCACTGATCCCATGCTGTTCATCCAGCCCATGGACCAGTCCCATGCCACTCACCTGGCCTGAAAAATCAGATGAGTTTGATACTCCTGCTTTAGGCATTGTGCCTGAAAGTTGTATAAGTGGATTGATCACAAAGTTGTCCTAATCTCAGTTAGAAGGTAGTTGGTTGGCACCTTAGAGACTGATTCAGAGAAACACGAGCTTTTGTAGGCAACAACCTACTTTGTCCTACCATCTACTCTCAAATAAAAAGTTTTCTAACAATCTGGCACAAAAGAGAAAAAGAGAACAATCTGGCACAAAACAGAAGGAATGGTCCAAGGAGTTAGAAAGAGAATGAGACCTATCAAGAAAATGCAAAATCCTGAACCCACTGACTTCACTGGAGCCAGGGTTCTGGTTTGCAAAAAAGTTATGAGGTAGGAAAACTGGGCCATGATCCAAGAATCAAGTGACAGCAACATATCCACCTTATAGCAGTTAGTGCAACGTTACATGGACACTTGCAGATCTCACACTGGATACTCTATTCCTTTTTATATTACAGGCAGCAAAGGATGAACTGAAATAAGTTTGGATCTCTAGAAGGAAAAGCATCTTAATACTTAATTAAGCTTCTCTCTTTCCACACCTGACCCATTTCTAAAGAGGTGGGGCTAAAGACTTTGCTCTCCTCTGCTAGCCCTTCCAGAAAGTCTGGAGAGAAGGTCTGGGTTTTGGAAAAGATAAGTTCTATCCTAGAAACCTTTGAAACTCTTGTGACATCTGAAGAAAGTAACATAATCATTTAGGTGATTTAGGCTGAAAAGACAAATCATAAATTTCTTAACAGGTAGCAAGAAGATCAGGTATTTGGGCATTAAAAAGCTGAATGCTGAGGCGGCAACATTTTGTGGACAGAAAAAAATGGATTAGCCAAGGCTATATGAATTTGCAAGGAACTTCAAATAAGTTAGCTCACCTAGGAGATTCAGTAACAGATGGATAGATCAATTCACTGCAAACAGGTACTAGAGATGCTTAGTAAAAGAAACAATTAGAACTATTCACACACGCTGATGCAATCTAAATTAATTGTAACCACTCAAGAAAACTATCTAGATATCACTGAATGTAAATATCTGTTCAGTACAAAGCAGAGGTCAAAAAAGCCAACAAGATATTAGATAGTATTAAGAAATGAATAGTGAAAGCTACTGGCATATTATAAAGCAGGTCTATAAATCAAAGGCATGTCAGCATCTTGAACAGTACATTTAGCTCTGGTCACCCTTAGTAAAACAACAGAGTAGAAATAGGAGAGATTCAGTACAACAGCAGCTGTTATGGGGATGGGAAGATGCCCATATAAGAACAAAATGAAAGATTCGGAGCACATAATTTAATTTAGAGCCAAGGTAATGAGTAAAATAAAGGACAGAGGTGTATCAAATCAAATGTGGTATAGAAAAAGCAAGACAGGATTCTTATTTAGCTTTTCTCATGGTTCAAGAACATAAGGGGACAATCAAAAGGCAATATATTTAAATCTGATAACCAGAAATGCATAATTTACACAGTCTTTATTTGCAAGCTTTCAGGCTCATGCACCCTTCCTCAGGCTTACGGAAAGTCCCCATAGGTAGAAAAATAAACTTCATATTGCACAGAGGAAGCTGAATATGGATGTCTGTTCCTCTGTGTCCATCTTCAGCTCCCTCTGTGCAAAATAAAGGTTATATTTTTACCTATGGGGACTCAAACCATCATTAATTTTCCCTAAGCCTGAGGAAGGGTGTGAGAGACCAAAAGTTTGCAAAAGAAGATAATTTTTTTGTGATTTCTTGGTTGGTCTAATAAAAGGTATCTCTGAACCAAAAGTTTTAGAGTTTTGCATTTTTTTTGTCTCTGACCAACACAGCAACCAAATACATCCCTAATTTACACAGTGGAATTCTGCGTAACTCAGTGCCACAAGGGGCTGCCAAAACCAAGTGCTTCTAAGAGTACTTGGCCTCTAAGAAGCAAAACCAACAACCTTACATTCATAAGACAAACCAGCAAACCAGAACAGCTTCGACACGTATGCTAACCAGGACAAAAATCATGAAAGAATATAAATCCTGTCACTGAAGGTCATGGACTAGCAAATAACTGCTCAGAATTAGGGAGACAATTTTTGCAGTCCTCCTACTAATGCACATTTGCACACTGAGAAGGTTTTAGATCTCTCCTTGACGCAACTGGCAATGATCACTATTGAAGGCATTGTACCAGAAATACACTAAATAACTGGAGTCAAATGTATGGTCTGTGGGCTGGAACCAGCCCATGGTGTCATTTGATCTGGCCCATGGGTCTCTGGACCAACCCAATGCACTACATGGGACACATGCTAGCTTTGGCCCCTTGCACTACATGCAGTATGTGGGCTGGACCCAGTCCTGTGTGTGCTTCATGCAGCATGCATGGCCAAGATCAGGCCCTCCACTTTGCTTGGTGCTGTGAAAACAGAAGAGAGAGAGAGGAGCCCATTCCCCACATAAGTAAAGAAGGCTCCTTGCAGGTAGAATATGACACTGATTTTTAAGCTGTTTGCAGCACTTTCCGTGGCTTTCCATGATCAGGCCCTTCCCCACTTGGAAGAGAGGCTGGAGAGGGTGCATGAGAAGTGGTGAGGGGACAAGTGCTAAGTGTATGATTCCCCCTTGGTGGATCTGGTTTTGTATCATGCATTTGAACTCTCTCTTCATGTAGCATCAAACCAAGGCAAGCAGAGTTAACTTGTGCCTTGGATGAGCTTAGTCTCACTGTATATTTTTTTCCTGTGCTTTTCCTAAATGTTCCCTGGGCTTAAAGCATTTCAGCCTGAACAATTCAAGTGGAAATACATTACAGGAGGCCTGGGTAGAGGTGAAGGAGAGACTGGGCAAAGTGCTGGTATTTTTATTTAATAAATTCTAATAGGCAGATATTTCAACAACTTCCTGCTTTGCAGAATGGTTACTCAGGGTTGACTTGCTTGCCATTTACATACGAACACGAGGCTATAGAAAGACCGTGCCCGACTCCCCGCTTCCTGCTCTAACATGCAGTGTTATCTTCTTCCATGAGGATGCATTCTAGATGGGACAGGAACCTGGATCACAACTGCTTGAAACAGAAATCAGGAAGGAGCTGGCAAAGGAGGGGCAGATATAGAAAAAAACCCAAGAAAGGGAGAAAGGAAGGAATAATAAAGAACATTTGTGTTATAGAGTTTTTACCAAAAGGTGAGTGCTGATATTAGAGGTATTTGAAAAATATTATTTTTCTAAGGAAAATTTTAAAGCATTTTCATTTTTGCCTCCAACATTTCCCATAACTTTTTCCTCACTGAAAACCTGGGGGAAAAGTAATATAATTTCAGTTTATGAAGGATTATTTTTTCCTGTTTGTTTTCTGCTGGAAAGGCATAACATGGTCATTATGGCCTTGTCAAAAACTGCAGGGAAAGAATATTTTCCAATCAACTCTTGTCAATGCCCCTGCTTTATGAATAGGAAAACAGAGGTGCAGACTTGCACAGCAAGTCAGTAGCAGAGCTGAGAACAGAGCCTGAATCTCCTGAGTTCCAGGTGCACACGTGTCTCAGTGTGGGGCAGAGCATGATAGAAATCAAAGCTCTAATCACAGTACCATTTCTTCCCAAGCCCACAAGAGCACTAGAGTTTAAAATATAACTGCAATTCTTTTATTTCAATCACTTCTTATCAGAATTCTGCTGTCAGCTACTCAGCATTTTCACCTGTTCCAGAGGCACCTCCTCAGTGTTCCTTACACTGGCTCCAGGATGGCTGTCATACCATGGGTTGCGTGCGCCTTCTAGTTCTCCTCTGAGCTGGGACAGTGGGCAGCCACTAAACCCGCGGCTCACCCCAGGGCCCCACATCATGCTGTGCTGATCAGCACTTGGTGCACAGGAGGGGTCCTTAAGTTGGGGTAAAAAAATCCAGTGCCCTTTGCATGTTGTCCTGCCTTTGACAGATAGCTGCCAGAAGAAACCATGTTGCAGAAAGGCAGGCTTCACTCTGCTTCCCAATTCTTTTTGAGTTTCACATGCACATTTTTCATTACCATAATTTCTCTCCTTCCCAACCCCCCCAGGGAAGACGCTTTCAAAGCTTCCTAAAAGTCTCTCTCTAGCTAAGTGACTCCATTCTCTTGCAATTAATTCTCTCTAAATAACCACCTCTTACTCAACAGGTTTGAAGTAGCTGCAGTACAAGAACTAATGTACTTTCACAGGTGAAGTTAAGCCTCCTGTGTGAGGATTACGCAGCCATTACAGTTTCCACTTCAGAGGTGATCATTTATTTGGTGTGGCATCCCAGCTTGTTACATCATTTCATCCCAATCCTCAGAGAGCTGCTGCACATTATTCCTTGGAGCAGCTATTGCTAATCCAGATTGTTTCATGCCACTGGAGTCACGACATTACTTCCCCCACATATGGATCTAGGCTATTGCAGGTATGTTGCAGTGCAGATACTAAGACACATCACTTAACAACACTGATTCGGAGTTATGCTGAAAACCCTAAGGATAATTCTAATTTTTCAATTGGCTCTATTTGGGGTGGCTGGACAGAGGATTGGAAATGGCAGGGAGCAGCAGCACTTCACCCTGCTGCAAGCCCCAAGCACTGCTGTACACCATGCTGGGACTTGTTTTGGACCAGGCATCCTTGCAAGCACCTCTGTCTATAGAAGGCTTGATCTTATCCCATTACCTAGATTAGTTTTTGTGACTCCCTTGGTCATATGGGTTTATTGCTTTTTTATTTGCCTCTCCCAGGACTGACCTCCTCCCCACTATATACTTTAGTTAGTCTATAAGGTCCAAATCTAGCCAGCCTTCTACTCAGAGGGTATAAACATGTTGTATTTCTCCCAGGGGAAAGCTTTTTGTCCCAGGTTCCTACAAACTTAATCTGTCCTGCTTTAATCAACCAGGAAGTACGCAAGATAAAATGAGCTAACATTTTTTTTTCCTATACAAAGCTAATTGTGAGTCATTCAAGTTAATTGTGAGTATACTAGGGACAGCCCTGTCAGGTTTGCTAGGTGCTCACACTGACCACCTACTGACAGAGGGGTAGTAACGCAGCTTGGAAGGGCTACATATGTCATATTTTGATCTCAGTAAAAATCGAAGACAGTCAGGACTGCCTCAAGTGAAACATCTGTTTACAGCCATAGGGTAGTCTCTTTCCAACCCCAGGAATGGGACAAGTGGCTGGGACAGATGCATGACATACTGTCTTCATCCATTCTTCTAAGAGGAAGGCTCCATGGCAGGGTGAGTCTGACACTGAGGACAGAATATAAATGACAGAAGAGAAGAATCCATACATACAGCAGGATAATCACCTATGCCAGGGATCAACATCCTATATAGCCCATGGAGCTATTTTATCTAGTCTAGAGCCAGGGGACTTAGGCAGTATTTCAGCAAAGGGGGCTGTTTTGCTTGTGCAGAGGCCAGACAGCAGGGAGAAGTGGTGGCAGAACTGGTGAGAGGAGTGGTGGCTGTGGCTCCAGAGCAGGCTGGGTTGGATGCAGCCAATGCTCAGAGGTAATCTCCATTAAAAGTGCTCCTCTCCTTTGCCCCCTGCCACAGAAAGTTCTTGATCCCTGACCTATGAATCTTAGCCAATTCATATTTTAGGGCTGTACTTCCAAACCTTTCTTTCCACCTCTGTCACTGGTTACTGGTCCAGCACAGATGCTATGTTCAAATCCTGCTGACAACACTTTTGCATTCCCTCCCATAAAGGGAAAGGGCAAGTCACTGCTTTCTGAAGTGGCAATCATGGTGGACAAACCTTCTTGGGCTATGTTCCCCACTTCCTAGCTGTGAGGTGGCTTGGAGCAGTTGCTCCCCAGTGCCTCCTTGATTATGCTCACTGTCCTTGGTCTCTGAAAAGCACAGGGAGGATAGGGAGGTAGAAATGCAAACAGATTCCATGCAGTGCCGTGGCAACAAAGTTTGGTGCCCAGGGCAAAGCCTGAAGTGGCAGCCCAACCTCACCCCATGCACAGATCCCGGGGGCACACTTGCTTGCCTGGGAGCATAGGCGAAGGGAGAAAACCTTATTTGGGAGGCCTGAGTAAAACTTAAAAGACACACACACACATACTGCCCAAAAGGTAAGTGTATAGGGGGGAAGGGGCGGGGGTGGAAGAGTTGTGGGGGGGGGGCAGATGGAGGCCCCCATAGTGAGGGAGGGAGTGGGGAAGGGGCACAGGCAGGAGCTGGGGTGAACGGAGGGTGGTATATTCTGGGTTGCTAGTGGCATCTTAATGCTCTACATTTTTTTTTTTTTGTCAGAGCTGGAGCCTGCTCGCGGCCGAGGGGGTGAGCTGCCAGTGGGGCAAGCAACCCCTGAGCTGTGGGGAGCCCTGGGTCCTTCCCTCCACACAGGTGGCACCCCCCCAGGGCTACCCAGGGAGGCTGTTAGCAGGCTGGGTGCTGCCCCAACTCCCACCCAGGCACTGCTCCCTGGGCAGGCTCAGGAAACAGTTGGATTGGGCCGGGTATTGCTGAGCTGGGGTAGCACCTGGCCTGCTAGCAGCCCACCTGGGTGGCCCCGGGGGGCATGGCTGCTGCGAAGGGGAGGACCAGGGCCCCCCACAGCTCAGGGGCCACTTGGCTCACTGGCAGCTTGCCCCCCGGCTAAAGGAGATGCAGGCAGGCTCTGCCAAAAAAAAAAAAAAAAAGAAAAGGATCTGGTTCTTGCTGCTTCTGCCGTCAGCAGCCGCCTGCTGGAGGCAGAAGTGGTGAGGGGCCTGATCCTTTTTTTCTGCAGAGCCTGCCCAACTCTCCTGCAGCCAGGGGGCGAGCTGACATCTGCATCCAGATGTAGTTTATTTTGCAACAATGCTAACTCATCTAAAATCCCCCAAACTGACACATGTGTAATGTGTAACGCCATTAAACCACACAAATGACATTTTCATCACATGTACAAGCAGCCATAGTGTCCTGGAGGGGGACAGACAGGCCGAATGTGCCCATTTCTCTTGAGTATTGATTGGAGACTAGTGAGGTCCAGGAAGGACCAGTTAAACAGACTAAGGCTTACTCTAACCCCCCTGGTATACCGGCCGCAGTGGCGAAACCTAACCATGGGTTAGGTGGGTAGATTCTCTTCCTTAATCTTTATTAAGAACAAGGCATGGTGGGCAAGTAATCAAAAGAGCACTATCCTAGAGCTCGAGCCAGGCAGGAGCCATATGTCCACCAGAGGCCATCACGGCTACCCCTGGGCATGAACCTGCCACAGGAGGATGCAGAAACCTAAGATACCCCCCATAACCTACCTGTCAAACACCTCCTCTTAGCCCGCACAGCTTTTGACTAGAACAGCCCATGTTCTACTCCCCTCCCATTACACTGGATAAGCCTAAATGAAGCAATTTTCCTTCACAAAGCACTAAAGCATTGGGTTAATAGTATAAATGCATTTCCTTCAATGGGCTTACACCTGAGTGAATTTGGTTCATGGTTTTAAAAACTCAAATTCAGAGGTCAGCAATTTTCTCTCCAAAGCCATACAACCTGCCGGAGGCGGATGCATCCTTAGGAGGCCTCTCCTGTAGAGGATAGGCCAAGACCCTAGACCAGTTCGTTCACCCAACTATGCCAGAGTGTGCTAAGTTGAATGTGGCAGTGCTCCAGCAGTGAGCCCTGCAGCCACAGAGTCTTGGCTCTTTGTTAGTTTCCAGGGCTGACACAGCTACCTCGAGAAAATGTCATGCATTTAAGAACACAGGACTCCAGTTGCTGCCTCTGGATGACTACCAGCAACTGATATACATCAACCACTAATGGTACCCCTAAGCATAGTCCTTTGTAATTCCTGTAAACCCAGCCTCCCCATTCTCCCACTTTAGTAATTCCTGTAAACCCAGCCTCCCCATTCTCCCACTTCACTGTTACCCCATCTTTCAGTTTTGGAAGGAGAGAAACTCCCTCTTGCAACATTTGTTTCTTCATAATTTAAATCAGTCTACTATTGCTTCCCTGCTTAAGTAAAGCTTTGTGTTGCTCACCACTGACTGCTGTAACCATCAGAGCTCATTCCCCTGGTGGGGCAGCACAGGGAAAACAGATGCAAGTACCAATATCATGCACAGGAAGAGAGCTGTTCCTTATTATTAACCAGAGGCCTGCGTAACCACAGTTTGTCAGGAAGATGGGAGAGACAAGGGGCATTCCTCCTCTCTAGAAACCTAACCCAACCAGTGTGAGGTGAAGACTAGAGAAGTGTTTTGCAGTGACCAAAGGGAACAGATAGCCAGAGAATCCTTTCAGCTGGAAGTCTGTCCAGCACAACCAACTGTCCATCAAGTGTATCTGATTTTGGTGATACACTTTCCCGGTGTGTCATACAATCAGGGCAAGCTGGGAATCTGAGGCCAGAGGACTACCATTTTCCATCTATTCTGAAACTAATGTACCAATCCTGGTGGCTGTAACCAGCTAGTGAAGTTTAAAGCATCCCCTGGGCTGTCAGACTGTCCTCTGGATCCAGGAGTCACAAGCAGGTCCTTGGCAGCTGCCTCCTCTTTCCAACTGATGTAGGGCACCTCTGGAAGCCAACAGCCATGAATCCATTCAGGAGCTGGGGAAACTTCCATCACCCAGACTGCCATGGAGGATTAGCCCTTGAATGGTACAGGGAAGTCCAGCACACCCATAGGCTCACGCTCTCTCTCTGCCACATCCCGGCAGCATCAAGGACAATTCTGAGCCCTGTCATGTGTCTCCCTCTGCGTGGGCTGTCTACAAAGAGCAAAGAGAAAGCATTGCTTTGGGAACTGCGTATCAGACCTAACAGAACCTGGCCTTGCCATGGTCCTCCAAGGACAGGGAGTTAACACAGCCTTTCATTTCAGGAGAATTTGTACGTGACCTTTGGGGCAAGTCACTGAAGCCACATCTATACAGTAAGTCATGCACTGCCATCGTCAAATATGCTCTCCTGCTCTGCACAGGCTGCTTTCTACACCAGAAGCAGTGTTCCCACCTCTGTGCAGAGCTATGATTGTGGTGAGACAGTTGTCACTTTGTGGTGACAGTCATCCTGCCCAAAGTGGTTGGGGCAGTATGTTTGAGGGCACTGCTGCCTGGCATTGTAAGTTTGCTCTGTAAACATGCCGTGACCCTCTCTGTGCCTCAGTTCCCCATCATTATGATGGGGAGATAACAGCACTGCCCTCGGAGGACAGCGGTATAAGGCATTCTGACACGATAGCTTTGGGGGGGAGCATATCTGTAGAGCTGTGCAAATAACTGATCACTTGGTTCACAGGCTGGACAGAAAAGTTGAAAAAAAATGTTTTGTATTAAAACATTTCTCTTTTTTTTAATTTACCAAAATGTTTCCATTTTTAGCTTGCATTTTTCAGCAAATCAAATATTTGACAAACGATCTTTTGCTCAGCTTTGCATAGAAGGATCCAAGATAAAATAAGGGCAGTGGGGCTCTATCACCAAAGCAAGCAGCGGATAACCCAAATGCTGCTTTTTGTTTGGTCTCTTTTAGTAGAAGGATTTGATTTGGAACTGAAAAGCTACACTTGGAGTTTAATTTGTAAACTGATCAGATTTTTCTTCCAATGTGTATACCAAGATGCAGCTTGGTGTCATACTACTGACTAGATAATTGCAGAAGAGAGAGCTCCTGTCTGGAATACTTTAACCTTGCTGTTTAAATTCAGGACCACAATAACTTAAAGTCCAACTCAGAGGTACTTGAGGGCAATAAAGTGGGAGATGGAAGGGGGAAGGATATGGTATACTGTTATGATTCTGCAAAGGTTTCTGTTTCTTTCTTGTTATCCTAATAACCCTTTTATAGAGCACACTGTTGGCAAAGCTCTTTGCTGAGGCAGCCGGTTCTGTGTAGGCACAAGACAATTTGCAAAAGCAATAAAATGACAGTCAGCTGAAAAAGCCTGCTAGAAAGATGAGCCATCAGCAAATCCCCCTACACATGCATGGCCTTAAAGACACATTGGCTTTATCTCACAGCTAAAGAGAAAACAAACAAAACAAACATACGCTGCTCTCAAGAAACACAATGGCATTTGACAAGCCATACCCACTTTGCTTTTATGTGGCTCTTTCTACATTCTTCTCCGAATCTGGCCCAACATGCACTCAGCTTTCAGGAAGATGGGTGAATAAACCTGGATAAAGTATTTCAGATGAGATCTCACCAGCATCACGTATAATGCTATTAATATTTATTTAATTATACTGGAAATAAGTTTTTGTGTGCAGAACTTCTGTTCTGTTATGGCTACGGACTGGAGTTGTGTGCTGTTACGGATATAGACCAGTTTCTGATCACTTGTACCAGTAAAAGTGTAATGTCTGTACCTGGCTATATGAATCTTAGTGCCACTGCCCTAGTGTGTTCCAAGTCTTTTAACCAGGCTCTCCTTCCTGTTTGCCTGTATTTCACATGCAAGCTCTGAAGGGGCTTTGCATTTGGAAGCAGCAAAACTGTCCTGCCACTATTTAATGGAAATCAATTTTGAAATAAGAAGCTCTCTCAGACAAATAATGTGGTAGTTGGACTTTACGATCTCATTCAGTGTGTAAAGAGCACAGAAAGTTTGCTCATGTGTGCCAGGCACCATGTTAGACATACGTGAAATGTAACTTTAATGGGCTCTGGATAACCAAGGACTTCCAAGACACCAGGAGAGGATTTACAAGCTGGGGGGAAAAAGCAAAATATACTGTCTAGAGAACCAGGCCTGTTACAGAATCAGGACTAACGGAGTGGGAAAATTACCATGACAAAGCCAAAGTCAGCCATTGCAGCATTGTGCCTGTATTGTGACTAACATCAAACAGAACCGAAGAGTTTGTCAAAATTTTCACCATTTTCCCCTGATTTTGTTGGAGGAACAAACTACCTAAGAGACAGTAAATCAGGGCTGGTGGACATGAAAAAAAAAATCTTAGTGTAAACTGCAGATATTGACTGAATACTAGCTGTTACATTTACTTTCCCCTGTCCAGGAATTAGGTGCTCCGTATTAGCTATATCTCATCTCTGGATCCTCTGATCCATTGTAACAGTCTCTTCCAGTTGGTTTGCAGCTCAGCAAATTGCAACACATGTAAATGATCTGGTTGGGCGCGTGGGGAGCTGGGATCATTGCTCCCAATTTATTATGCCTACAAAGTACACGGGGGCTTAGTCAGAGAAAAAACGAGGGTTTTACTGTTATCTTATTCCTCTCCCCCTGCTCATCTCTGCTCCTTTTCTGCTTCTTCCACCAATTATGTTCCAGCATCTAAGACGCATCATTAATAAACTCCAACCTCTCCTGGAAAAGGATGAGTATCTCAAGGCAGCCTTTGGGGACAGATCTGTCCTGGCTTACAGACAGCGCTCCCCCCACAAATGGCATCTCAAACAAGTAACTAATGAACTCCCATGGTCACCGAGGCACCAGGTCTTGCAGTGGACCCAAATGCCTGCTGTGTCCCCACATCAATAAAAACCACATCATCACCAGACCTCGCAACAAGGAGTACAACATCCAAGGTTCATTCACCTGCAACTCAACCAACATCATATACACCATCACCTGCTTATAATGCCCATCTGTTGTCTACCTCAGACACACGGGGCAATCTCTACATGTAAGAATGAATGAACGCCAATCTGACATCAGCTGCTCAAAGACACAAAAGCCAGTGGCAGAACACCTCAACCCCCCTGGCCACTCCATCGCTAACCACAGGATTGCTGGGCTCAGGCAGAAAAATTAAAAAAAACCCAATATGAACAGGAAACTGCAGAACAAGAAATCATCCACAAACTGAACTATGTTAAGTATGGTTTAAATGGGGGCTACGGATCCTTACTCATTATCTGGATTATTTTTTGTGACCCCTTGGTTCCTCTGCATTTACTTGTGCACGTCATAGCATTCCCCCTTCCCCTTTCCTCCCTCCCTCTCCCTCCTGCTTTCCTACCTATTGTACTCTAATTATTCACTCCACTTTATACTCTGATCTATGCTATCCTTTCACAGCATCTGATGAAATGAACTTGGGATCACAAAGTTTGTGCTCTCTCTCTCTATATATAATTTCATTCATCCATAAATGTGCATATCTACCCTGTATTCTGACTGACTTCAGACTAACACAGCTAACTAACTACCACTCTCAGATTCAGTTAACTTCCTGGCAGGGCCTGTCTTTTGCTACCTGGCTGCAGAGGACTCAGCTCAGTGGCCTTGGGAGCTGGAGGGAGTAACCAGGCACTACCACAGTACTAAATAAATGCATAAGTAAAATAAAGTCAGTCAGTGAGTGGCTATATCAGCTTAAAACCTTGAAACCACTCACTTCAAAGCCTGCCCTTGCTCCCCCTTTCATCACGTCTTGTAATTCTTGGTCTGGGGACTGGCTTGCAAAAGCTGAGGCCACTTTGGTCCTACACTCTGCTGACTTTTTCTCCCCTCCATGTAAATTCTCTCTCATCATGGGTATATCTACATGTTGCCCTATGGTAATGTAGTGACGTGCTACATCACTGTACGGTGTGCTACAGCAACGTAACAATCGCCAGGTACATCGCTGTAGCAGCACGGTCCCCTGGTATACCGCCACAGCGGTGAAACCTAACCATGTGCT
This sequence comes from Alligator mississippiensis, assembly GCF_030867095.1. Taxonomy (NCBI): domain Eukaryota; kingdom Metazoa; phylum Chordata; order Crocodylia; family Alligatoridae; genus Alligator; species Alligator mississippiensis. The sequence continues at coordinate 44,355,806 of NC_081835.1, forward strand.
GCGCGCACAGTACAATAACCACCTGTTCTGCACTGTGCTTTAGTACTTCCAAAAGGAAATACTAAAGCATGGCGCCATAGCAATGTCACTGTATGGCAATGTGTAGACATGCCCCGTGTCTCAGAAACATTCTGCCAATGAAGAAAGTCTATCACTTCCTAGCTCAGATAAATTAACTTTCTATGAAATAATGGCCACATTCAACTACCAGTAGAGTTTTAATTTTGTTCCTTAATATCAGTTACCAAACTGAAAACAGGAACATAATCAAACTCTATTATCCTGTAGCTGTGCCTCTCTCTCTCTCTCTCTCTCCCCTGCCCCCCCTTTTAAAAAGATCATTTTGATAAAGCAAAAACTGGAAAGGGGATAAGATTCTTTTACATGATTCATGTTTTACTTTTTTTTAAAAAAGCTTTATGCAGCTGTCAGTGTGCAAAATGAGAATTTGTATTATTTTTTTAGCACAGCCTTTGAAATAAGGATGCTATGTGGGATCAATTTTTTACGGCAGTAAAGTAAAAGAGGAAAATAGTAGCAATTTTCTCTTTTGAACATGCCCTATTTAATGGAATGGATGTCACAGTGGAGCTTTATCCAAGGAGATGGAGAAAGAACCACGAGATGATATTGTGGTCAATCAAAGACTTCTACGCTACAATTTCTTTTTCTCTCTCTCTCTCAAGATTTCCATTGCTTCCCCTCTCATCCTGTCTTCCTGCCTTTTTCCTCTGCTCTCCTCAGGTCTGAGGGAAAGTAAAATAAAGAAGTAAATAGTGAAAGCCAATGTCCCTTCCATGGTAAAAAAAAAAAAAAAAAAGACTGGAACACCAGGTACAATTTCCCTGCTTTTTAGAAGATTATAGTCAAGTACCATGCATCAAAACTTGTCATCCATGTTGGAAGGGGGCATAAAAGAAACCTATCTTCTGTTCACATGCTTTCTAAAATGCTCCAGCAAGATGATGTTTCATTAAAACAGTAACATGCGTGCATCAAAAACCCCCAGACTCAAAACAGACACTACAACTCAACAGCATGGGGACTGTCCATGTTGTGCTTTCTCTTCTCCACACATATGGTATGAACAACTCGTTCATCTTGCATTGCAGGTCCCCAGCTCTCTCTCAACCGCCCAGTAGTCACACAAACACACACATGTGTACCCATGCACATGAATATACACACATGCACCTACACACACTCACATGATTTTTACAATGACCCCAAGGTTAGTAAGCATGGCTTGTTAAGTGGAAGCTGGCTGCATCTGTCCCTGCTGCTTGTTCTTTTGTTTTCTTCACTGGCCCAAAAGGAGCCATCATTTTACACAGGTGAAGCTCTGCTAGTGTTAGCAATGTAAAACACACACAGTGTAAAACTGTGGTGCAGACAGGGGAAAAGGTTTTCTCTGGTAAAAATGCTGGATCATTTTCTTATATAGCCCCCAATGCAGAGGCCTCACTTATGCTTAGTTTACCCCACGGTCAGACTGGTATGAATTGTGGGGTTTTTGCCATCCTCAGTAGTGGGGAGGGGGGCAGGGCATGGCCCTCAACCCAGGACCTCTTGAGCATATATAAACATTTATTTTATAGACGCAGCGTATTGACTTCTGTGGTTTCCCTGCTTTACCTGTGGCAGGTTAGGGTGTTAGGTCTACACCAGGGTTGAGGGTAGTCTTACACAGAGTTTAGATCATGGTTGTATGGGATGGTTTGGATAGGGATGATCCTGTCTCAGGGAGGGGGTTAGACTAGATGACCTCTGGAGGTCCCTTCCAGCCCTACTTCTCTATGACTTGAACCAATGGCAGCAATGATGATAAATTCTGTCCAAAAAGACCCTGCCCAGGCCCAGGCAGATAAATACCTGTAGTGCTCAGGTTGCTCTCTGTTCCAGCAGGCAGTAGAGGGAACTATAGAGCAAGTAGATAGTGAGAGGCTGGCCTTCCCCTCCCCAGCATTTCTGCCTGACCCAACTGTGAGTGCAGGAAAGGCTGCCTCAACTCCCTAGCTGAGACCTCTGTGGACTCCTGCCAGCATCTCCCAGGAGGGTGCCAATGACTGGCAAAGCTCTCTAGCCCAAAGAACTTGCTGCACTGTGAGCAGGGTCCATTTACAATAAGAGGCTAATTAAAAAAACTAAACCACAAAAGCAACTGAAAGCGAGAATGGGGCTTATCAAACAATATCTATACACCTGCTTATCGCCGGGGATATGTGGGCTTGGGAGTGGTCACATCCTGAGGGCACCTCAACGATAAGTAGATTTCTAAAATATCCTGCACACCCACTGGCTTCCTATAGCTCCAGGCTGTCATAAAATTCAAAGTGAAGTAGGTTTCTGTAGTCAGGCAGGAGGTGAACAAGGATAGATGTGGGCTGGAGAAGGGGAAGGAAGCAAAAAGAAGGACTGAGGAGGAATAGAAAAGGAAGGGTTTTACAAGGGAGCTGGGACAGGACATAGTGAGGGAGGCTGGGGAGAAAGGAGAACACTTGTGAGCAACCTCTGGACAGCACCTTGGCTTGCTATAGGGAGTCAGCCCCTTCTTGACAGCAGGGAACCAACGTTAATATTATACAGAACAGAAATAGATGAAAAGAAGAGTTTATTTCCAGGCTCTTGGGAGTAGAGGGGGCGGAAACTGGCAAGGTGACAAATGTATTTAAAGCCTCTGTCAGCTCATTTAGATCCCAGTTTTAGGTTGTTTTGCAGAGGGGCGTATGCAAAGTCCTAATATGGACTGAATCGTACTCTGAGTTGTATTTTTTTTTCATTTAAATTAAAAACAAAATATTTTAATCCAAAAACACTTCTCTCCCATGAAGAGACCCAAACTTGACAGTGCTGTGTCAGGCCAAGCAACACACAGGGCTGAGCCAGGATCCCTGCCCCAATCAGAGGACAGGGCACAAACAGCACTGGGGAAAGAAAGGGAACGATCATGCTCCAATTATTTCAGTTTTAAATTAGAGACATCCTGGAGTCATGGTTCAAACCTCCCCAAAGTTTTTGGGAGCACTGAAGTCTGGTGTTTAGTTTTAGATCCAGCTCTAGTTTTCTTTTTCTGGTCAGCAGCACAGGTATGGACTTTACTTAGAGCCTATAAAAGCCCTGGTATAATCAGCTGCAAATGAGGAAGGCAAGTTAAACACTTGGCTTTGACTACAGCAAGGTCTCCACATGCCATGTTTTCATAGATTTCATAGATTTTTAGGGTTGGAGGGGACCTTGGTAAATCAAGTCTGCCCCCCTGTCCTGGGCAGGAAAGTGCTGCGGTAAGATTACCCCAGCCAGATGCTTGTCCGGTCTCCTCTTGAAGACCTGCTAGCACAGGGTGGGTTTTCCTGGGGATGATTTCTTTAATTCATGATGGCTTTGGAAGGGAAGGCTGGGACAGGAGAAGCAGAACTGCTCCACTGCAAGAGTGCTTTTGGGTTTAAAAAAGTGGGGTGGCCAAAGAACAGGTCACCTCTTCTCTGTCCTGGCTTGGGTAAGCAGAACCTCACCCCTACTTCTGCCGCTGTTTAGCCTCCTCTCGCTCCTGTGCAGCCTATTCTTATCATGCCTTTGGCTTCTGCTCATATTCTTTCTTAGCAGCTGTCTCACTGGAAGGACAGGCTCATGGTTAAGCCACTCAAGTGACACTTGAGATTTAAGTCCAACTCCAGTTCTGCCTCAGCCAAGTCTGGATGCGCCTGGTAAGTCACTGACACCGCCACCCCTCCTCCAACACACACCTCCCCTGCCCCTGCTCCCCATCTGTAAAGACCCAACTCCAGGAGATGCCAATATGCAGGGTTCCAGCCTCAGTTCCTGTGAACAGTTCCTTCACCCAATCTACCTGGCAGCTGTGCCAGTTATTAGGGTGTGGGTTTGTTACCCAACGAGCACTGTCTGTGGCAGCCACTGAAGCCCTGCCAATGACTAGGTGGTTTTAGGCCTCAGTTTCTCATCTGTAAAACACTGTTTGCTTATTCCCAGCAAATGTCATGGGGCTTGGTGTTCAATACTACACCAAGATCCCTACAGGAAAGGCACAATTGCTCAGATTCCTTCTATTCACCAGTAAGACAGAGCAAATTTGGAGGGTGGGTCTATCACATCTTTGCCGGGGGAAGGAAGCCCAATAAATCTACTCGTCCCCAAACCTGTTTGTGTGCATATATATATATATATATATATATATATATATATATATATATATATATATATATATTTTTTTTTTTTTTAAATCCCTTCTAAATTAGCTCAAGCAACTCCTCTGAGTCGCCGTATGGCACAGCTAACAAAGCAAGTATCTTTTATGAAACAAAAGCTGTGGTTCCTGGAAGATAGACTGACAGAGTCCATTACGGAGATGTTTGCCAATTGCTTGTTTAAAGAGGCAAGTCCTCCACTAGTCCACAGCCCTGCTACTGTGGCGTTTACCTTGGAGGGGAGTGCTTGCTTACCAATAATTTATGTTAAAAGGATTAAAGCTCCCTGTTTACTGCTGTGACTGCTTTCATGCATCTTAAGCCCTCTTCTCAGTCTAGTGCTGAAGCGGGTGGGAAGGGAAAGAAACAGAGGGCAGGACATGGTGGGGTACAGCTTGCTAAACAAATTCTTTCACATGCTTCAGGCTACAGTTCAAACCACACATTGAGGCTGCACCAATAGCAAATGGGGCAGTACAAAAGAAGGCAGGACAACGACATGAACAGTGAATGGGTGTGAGGACGGACAGCATATGTGCAGGGAGGGCAAGCTGTCAACTCCAGGAGCAACACCATTGGCAGAGTGCGAGCGCAACTACACAAGACGCTGACTGTACAGTAGCCAAATACTGTGCAGTAGTGTGCCATAGCACCAACAGTGCTAATACGCTACTGGGCAGTATTATTAGGCTACTGTGCAGCAGCATCACTTAAAAGGCATTCACCAGCACTACTGCACAGTAACTCTGGTTACTGCACATTTATTTAGTACTTGTATAATCAAGTACTAAATAAATGTGCAGTAACCACTGCGCAGTAGCATCACATGTAGATGCACCCTGTGTGAAGGAAAGGCAGGGTGTCTGAAAAACCAGGTCAAGGAGGAGGGGCAGTTCTGCTTCAGGGGACCATCATACAGTGGGGCAGTTGCCACCCTGAGGTGAAGAGGCTGGAGGACTTGGCTGCATGGTACAGCAGGCAATGCTGCATTCACAGGGTATGGCCTGCTTTTAAGCAGTGACTTCTCATCCTGCTGCAACCATCCCACTAGCTATCAGAACCTCCTTGCACTGCTGGGGGAACACTGCTCATGGATGAAGGCAAGACACATCTGTTGTCCCTTCTGCCTGATTCCACTCTCCACATGTCCTGCTTTCTTCTGCCCTTGCCCAAGCACACATCTCTCTCCCCAGGCTCCATGCTTCTTCCTCCCTGGTCCAATCCTCTTGACTCAATCACATGTGGTAGCTGCTGTATCTCAGACTGCTGTTTTCACCTACCTAGTCCAGCTGCCCACATCTTCCTCTCTGCTTTTGCACGTGCTCTCCTCCCCACAACTCCTCAGCTCAAGCACAGGGCCGGGAGCTCAACTGTCTCCCTGTCATATAACAACAGCCATTAATGGCTTTTCCTGGCTCCAGTTGGGCAGGTAGACAATGAAGTAGCAGTGAAATTAATAAAAGGGCAGCTTCAAGTGGTACCACTACCTCTGCATACCACTGAATGGGACCCACAGCTTTGGAGCCTCCAATCGCATTGCCAACTTTCCATTGCTATCAATTCTTATGACATTTGGCTCTTTTCCTAAGGCCCTAGTTTTCCTGGATTTTACGAAAATCTCAGCTTTCGTAAAAAAATAAAATAAAAAAAGTTTCTAAGGCCCAGGTTTACAGAGGGGGAAAAAAAAAGAAGAAAATATGTCCCCTAAAGGTTCATATGACTACTTGAGGTTCAACTGGAAAGAACAAACATTGATTTTTCTATCACATCTTTGCTGGGGGAAGGAAGCCCAATAAATCTACTCATCCCCAAACCTGTTTGTGTGCATATATACATATTTTTAAATCCCTTCTAAATTAGCCCAAGCAACTCCTCTGAGTCGCCGTATGGCACAGCTAACAAAGCCAGTATCTTTTATGAAACAAAAGCTGTGGTTCCTGGAAGATAGACTGACAGAGAGTCCACTACGGAGATGTTTGCCAATTGCTTGTTTAAAGAGGCAAGTCCTCCACTAGTCTACAGCCCTGCTACTGTGGCGTTTACCTTGGAGGGGAGTGCTTGCTTACCAATAATTTATGTTAAAAGGATTAAAGCTCACTGTTTGCTGCTGTGATATTTATTTTTTAAATAATCATAATGTTTGGAGGAACCTCCCTCATGGTTGTTGAAGACTTGGGGCTGGTGACACCGTAGACAAGGTATTTGGGAGATAGAGGACTCAGCTGAACTTTCTTTGCGTGGTCATAACTAAATATGGCCTTAATGTTCCAAATCTGCCTTTAGCTGTTGTTTTTTTGTAAGGCCTGGGTCCTTTGCCTATTTGGAGAGGACTTCACAACATCATGTAGGGATGCTCTGGTGCAGTCTGGGATGCTTGCATTTGTCTGCCACGGGCTTCCTATGTGAGGAGAACCAACCCAAAAGTTTTGCTCCTCACTATAACACAGCAGGCCTAGATCAACCATAAGCCCAATTACTATCCAGTTAATATTTCTCCCACACTCCAGTCATCTTTAAAGCCATCTTTGCCAACTAAAAAGGGAAAGCTCCTGGTGGCTACAGTCACATGACACAGGCATGCTGTCCCCCTGCTTCTGGCTAGGTAGGTTCTACTGTGCAAAGAGCGGAGACATGGTGTAAAGTAGTCTCAGCCTAGGCGAGACGCCAGCGCTGACCATGATTAAGATGTTCCCAGTTGCCTGGGATGCCAGCCAAACCAGCAAGGTGTCCAGATTTAACATTTCAACTAACTGCAAGGCTGAGATACTGTGCTTACCACAGACCAGATCTGCCTTGCACACAGGGTATACCAAAGGATGCAAGATGTTTACATCACCTGAGTCCTATCTCTGTACTCTGCCCGTGTCTGTGTAGGCATGGGTTGGAGGAAGGGAGCAGCTTTATTATAACTATTGCTATCAGTTCACTGGCTTTCCCCCATTTTGTCTGCAAATGGCAATAATCAATTACAAGATTTCTCCTTTAAGTCACTGATATGCATGGCCAGATCCAAGTCTTGCACCTGGGAATCAAATACATCCAGAACAGGAGCTGGTAGGAAGCTAATGCTAAAAGGCTTTGTGGAAAGCATAGACAGACAAGGTTATTTGGGTAAATGTGGTATCTTTTGCGAGACCAAGTGAATAGTTGGAAAAATTGTTCTTTGCAAGATTTTGGGCACAAACACACTTCTTCAGGCATAGTGGGAGTCTGCTACTGTTTCTCTTTTTTCTAGGGTCGAATAGAAGCTTAAGCCAATATGCAAAATGCAGGTTTGTGAAAATGCAAACACATGGCAGGGAAGATCAGAGGGGAGAGGAGTTAGTGGGTGTGAGACAGGTAGGAAAAACAAGAGAGGGGAATGTGGAAAAGTGACAAAATGTACCTGGTAAAATGTAGAGAGTTTACCTGGGGTTAGCAGATGGCAGCCAAGTTATAATGTGCCATGAATTCAATGTCTATATTTAGTCCATGATTTTTTGTATCCAGTAGATCTTATGAAGTGAAGTTTGTAGGCTCGTCTATGAAAGGTGTTTTATAGATTTCCTTTGAGGATTGGAACTCAGAGACTGGAGAGAGAGTGGTTGTCTGATGAGAACCGTACACCCACAGGTAATTGGGTATTTTTGTCTTTGATAGATTTTCAGTGTTGATTCATTCTGGTTGCAGTTGTTGTTTGGTTTCTCCAACGTAGTTTCCAGGTGTAAGATCCAAGAATGGTGATGGTTCAGTTGTGGGATGTAGTTATTGTGGGAGAGGTGGAGATTTGTTGGCAGGCTTGCAATTTGAAGAGGGAGAGGGCAGTCAGTCAGGAGAGACTATTCAGTGCATCAGGGTGGCATGGAAGATGGAAAGTAGAGGAAGACCAGAAAGAGGTAAAAGGGAGGAGGGGGAAGAGATGAGAGCAGAAACATGCATGGCCCTGAAGGGGCTGAGAGCTGGCACGCGTCTCCAAGTGGTAATGAAAAAAGAGCACTGGCACAGGGTTTTCAAAATATAGAAGAGAGGGAAGTGACACTTGCTAAATGTACATGTAGGCTACAACCTAGTTAGGTAACATAATGTGACAGCTCAAAGGTCACATGCTAGCAGAGTCCAGTTCATCAATGATGCTGGCACCTCACCCAGAAGCATCAGTTAGTAACTACAATGACTGCTTCATTATACCATGTACATAGAGCTCAAGAATCAGAACTAGTGATGCTTAATTTTAAGCACTGATGACACCAAGATGGAAACAGGAGAAAATGTTATGAGCGCATCATCAGGGAGACACCACAGGGAGCCCACTTGCTGAGCAGGCGCTGAGCTGCAGAAGGATGCATGCATCTGATCTGGAATGAGTCAGTCCACTTGGGTGCTGGGGTCCCACCTGCAGGACCACAGGAAGGCAGGTTTGATCATAGAGCTCTAAGTTCTTGCACTTTCTAGACAGGACTGGGCTGTGTTTGTCTGGGTGCACTTCTAGGGTTAACATTTATTCACATTGTTCACAGGCTTCCTTTGCCTACTGCAGATAATCTACATATCGTCCTCCATTTAAGGTTGTGGGCAACACACCCTGTTCTGAGCTGAGCAAGACTTGACAGCTCTAGCTGGGGATGGTATTCGAGGCTGTTGGAGAGGGAACTGGGTGGGGGGAGGGCAGGGGGGGCAGAGCTACTGGTGCTGTTAAGTCCTTCAAGAGGATAGCAGATACCAGGACTTGGGATGGGGACAGGAAACTCTCTGGCATGGGGAGGGAGGGGGCAGGGGTGGACTGGGAGAAGACAAGTATGTTTCTGGGAGCTTGGAGAGTAGTGAGTAGTGCTAGATTTGGAGGGCAGGGGGAAGGGCCAGGAGGCAGGGATGGCATGGAGGACGCAGGGTGCAACAGGCAACAGTAGATAAGGATCCTGAGACAAGTGAAACCCCTTCTCTTTGTGCAGCAGCTACAGTTCCTGCCTTGGTCCAGTAAGGGAAACAAAGAGAACAGGTAGCATTGGGCCGCCCACTTTATGAGCTCCACAGGGGCGTTCAAGTTGCTGGATGGCCTGTCTCACAAATCAGACAGTTGTACAACATTTCAGCTGAGGTGCAGGAAAAAAAGACATGCTGTCAAGATGATGATGTGGCAGTCCTGTGCTGTAGATGCACATGCATCAGGGTGCTCCTTGTCTGGGCCTGCAGGGCAACATAACAGATTGGGCCACCAAGGGGTCCACCTGCCTGCAGACTGGATTAATGGAGGACGGGAATGCAAAAAAAGCAGAGGAAAAGCTTGTATGTTATCAGTCACCTGCTTCCTGATCCTGGCATAAATCCCCTTCTGACCCCTGTGCTGAGCTCCCTAGGCTCCTTCGCTTACCATAAAAAAAGCTCCGGACAGCAACATTGCAGGAGCCTCCCAAGGCACAATTTACAAACCAGGGGTTGCCTGCGAGCCGCAAGGAGAGAGTGAAAAGCGTTCATAACCCATTATCCCAAGCGCCACTGCTGTAAATAAACCCTCCCCACCCCCAGGTCCACAGGTGCTGGAGGCATTCATTCACACAACAGAGTGCAGGAGCTCCGCTACCTGACAACAGATGCGTTCTGCTCCTCGTTCAGTCCTGAGCCTTTGAAATAATTAGCAATTCTGAACTACAAAACATTGTCCCAGTGGGATAATAAACTCCAACATCTGTCAGAAGAGCTAGCGCCTATCAAATTGCCAAGAGAAACATTTTTCTCCTCATTCAATTCACAGCTAAATTGAAAACAACCCCAGAAAGTATCCAGTGGCACCAAATCACTATACATCTCTGAGAGCGTGCAAGCTGTTCTCCATTGCAGGCAAAGCATTCCAGCCATCCAGTGATCACTCACTCAAATTAACAAATCATTTTATTTAGATATGAAAAGAATTTGTAATTGACTGATGGCATGCCCCCATATGGTGCCATAAACTGGAAGAGCAGCGAAAAAATTCACTCCAGTCGCCCCCTTCAGAATCCAGGCTTGCTGCAATGGAGTGAGAAAAATGAGACAGTAGGAGGCGCTGTAGGGAGCTGCAGAAGAGCTGTGGATGTCAGAAACCAGAATAAACCCAGTCTTGTAGATGATCCAGGAGCATTGGCTATGAAAATTTTCCCAGCTCCTCTAGACCCATCTTCCCCCAACAGGCAGTGCAAGATGTGGCACAGAGCTGGCTAAGGTAGAGGAGGGGAAATTCAGCACACCTCTTAACATGACACCCCTGGCATCCCCACTCTACATAGGAAACCCCAGCCCAGAAATATTAAGGGCCAGATTTTCAAAGGCATTTTACAATGTCAACATGTGCCCCACCTGCTAAGGTACTTCTGACAGCCCACTACCTTCCAAGTGTAAATAGCTTTGTAGCTCTGGCCCTAGATGATTTAATATGGGATGCAGAGAAGTCTGTAGTAGAGCCAAGGACTAAAGCAAAGTTTCACTGAGTCCAAAGTAGTGCATCACTCTCAAGATCATCCTACTACTGTGAATCAAGAAAAGATCCTATCCACTTCCCATGGGAGGTCCTTCAGGGAATGGCGATTTAAAGCAGCAGAATCCAACGATCACCTGACACAGGGCAGAAAAGCACTAGGTCACACAATTCAGGCAATGCACCTCAATTCTAACCTGCAGCTCCCCTCAGACTCCTCAGCTATCTCAGCTCTGGATCCCTTCAAAATCCTAGCTCGTCTAAAACAGGTTAATCCTGACCAGCAGCACCCCCAGTACTGGCTTTTCTTGACCAGACCCAGACTGGTGCAAATGTTGCATAACTTTAACAGCCTGGGTTAAGACCTGGAAATTTGTTTTCTCCTTCAAAATTGAGACCAAGACCTTTACTTCTTGTTCAAGCCTCATACTGGGGAAAGCAGTGCCCTCAATCTGCAGGTGCAGCTGCCAACAAATAAATAGCGCTCAGTCCTCAAAGAACGCACAAAATTTTGCAGCAGCTAAAACTGAAGAGTTGCAAAAAGACCAAGAAATGATGTACCACTGATGCCATGAGTGACACAAGAGCCTGCAGCCCCTCTACCAACAGACAGCAAGGTCCCATCGCTCATGCAGGTTTCTAACTTGTGTACAGGACCTCCACCTGACACAGGAGGTGTATGGTCCCACTAGGGGGAATGCCATACTGGATCTGGTATTGGCAACGGGAGATGACATGATAGGGGACCTCCAAATTGGTAGCTATCTGGGAGACAGTGATCACCTTATGATAGAATTCAACATAAGACGGCGAATGGGTAAGGTAACTAGTAGGGTGAAAGTGCTAGACTTTAGGAAAGCTGATCTCATTGCACTCAGGCGATTAGTCAAGGAAGCACTGCAGAGTAGGAGTTTTGATGGGATGGGTGCCCAAGAAGGGTGGCTGTGCCTAAAGGAAACGATCCTTTGGGCACAAAGCAAGACGATCCCCGAGCGAGGCAAAAGAGGGAAAGGGGCCAGGAGGCTTCCATGGCTGACCAGAGAAATCCAGGGCAGCCTAAGGGCCAAAAAGGGAGCACATAAAAAGTGGAAACAGGGTGAGATCACTAAAGATGAATATACCTCCTCTGCTCGTGCTTGTAGGGAGGCAGTTAGGCGGGCCAAAGCTACCGTGGAGCTGAGGATGGCAACCCAAGTAAAGGACAACAAGAAATTGTTTTTTAGATACATAGGGAGTAAAAGGAAGGCCCAGGGAGGAATAGGACCCCTGCTAAATGGGCAGAAGCAATTGGTGACAGATAGAGGGGACAAGGCTGAACTCCTCAACGAGTTCTTTGCCTCAGTGTTCCTAAGCGAGGGGCATGACAAGTCTCTCACTGGGGTTGTAGAGAGGCAGCAGCAAGGCGCCAGACTTCCATGCGTAGATCCTGAGGTGGTGCAGAGTCACTTGGAAGAACTGGATGCCTTTAAGTCGGCAGGCCCGGATGGGCTCCATCCCAGGGTGCTGAAGGCACTGGCCGACGTCATTGCAGAGCCAGTGGCGGGAATATTCGAATGCTCGTGGCGCACGGGCCAAGTCCCGGAGGACTGGAAAAGGGCTAACGTGGTCCCCATTTTCAAAAAGGGGAGGAAGGAGGACCCGGGCAACTATAGGCCGGTCAGTCTCACCTCCATCCTTGGTAAAGTATTTGAAAAAATTATCAAGGCTCACATTTGTGAGAGCCCGGCAGGACAAATTATGCTGAGGGGAAACCAGCACGGGTTTGTGGCGGGCAGATCGTGCCTGACCAACCTAGTCTCTTTCTATGACCAGGTTACGAAACGCCTGGACACAGGAGGAGGGGTGGATGTCGTATACCTGGACTTCAGGAAGGCCTTCGATACGGTATCCCACCCCATACTGGTGAACAAATTAAGAGGCTGTGATGTGGATGACTGCACAGTCCGGTGGGTGGCAAATTGGCTAGAGGGTCGCACCCAAAGAGTCGTGGTAGATGGGTCGGTCTCGACCTGGAAGGGTGTGGGCAGTGGGGTCCCGCAGGGTTCGGTCCTTGGACCGATACTCTTTAATGTCTTCATCAGCGACTTGGACGTGGGAGTGAAATGTACTCTGTCCAAGTTTGCAGATGACACAAAGCTATGGGGAGAAGTGGACACGCCGGAGGGCAGGGAACAGCTGCAGGCAGACCTGGATAGGCTGGACAAGTGGGCAGAAAACAACAGGATGCAGTTCAACAAGGAGAAATGCAAAGTGCTGCACCTAGGGAGGAAAAATGTCCAGCACACCTACAGCCTAGGGAATGACCTGCTGGGTGGCACGGAGGTGGAAAGGGATCTTGGAGTCCTAGTGGACTCCAAGTTGAACATGAGCCGGCAGTGTGACGAAGCCATCAGAAAAGCCAATGGCACTTTATCGTGCATCAGCAGATGCATGACAAATAGGTCCAGGGAGGTGATACTTCCCCTCTATAGGGCGTTGGTCAGACCGCAGTTGGAGTACTGCGTGCAATTCTGGGCGCCACACTTCAAGAAGGATGCGGATAACCTGGAGAGGGTACAGCGAAGGGCAACTCGTATGGTCAAGGGCCTGCAGACCAAGCCCTACGAGGAGAGACTAGAGAAACTGGACCTTTTCAGCCTCCGCAAGAGAAGGTTGAGAGGCGACCTTGTGGCTGCCTATAAGTTCATCACGGGGGCACAGAAGGGAATTGGTGAGGATTTATTCACCAAGGCGCCCCCGGGGGTTACAAGAAACAATGGCCACAAGCTAGCAGAGAGCAGATTTAGACTGGACATTAGGAAGAACTTCTTCACAGTTCGAGTGGCCAAGGTCTGGAACGGGCTCCCAAGGGAGGTGGTGCTCTCCCCTACCCTGGGGGTCTTCAAGAGGAGGTTAGACGAGTATCTAGCTGGGGTCATTTAGACCCAGCACTCTTTCCTGCTTATGCAGGGGGTCGGACTTGATGATCTATTGAGGTCCCTTCTGACCCTAACATCTATGAATCTATGAATCTATGAACACACACCTGGCCTGTCCCCGGCCCCAGCCTAGATATGCAACATGCTGAATACCCTGGAAATAAAACTCAGATGTTAAAAGAAGCCCTCCCTCAGAACTCATTTAAAATGTGTTTTGCAGATGACGTGTGTCAGAATTAGAAACAAATAAAGAGTCATTTGCAAACCATTTACCTTTATTTATTCTGTCAGCTACAGTTTTGCCAACCATGCACAATGCCGAGCAAAATTCTCTCTCCTTCCCCAAAATGTCAAAATTGTTATGACTGCATGGTCGGAAGCATTCTATCAACAGAGGAAAACTGCCTCCAGTGCCTGTCAGTCTGGCAAGCCCGGGGACTCCTGTGGCTAGTGCAGCTTAGCCTGACAGCACATCTATCACCTTGGAAGGAGATGAGCAGAGCAGGAGGGTGGGGTTAGCTGCATTTCTCCACCAGACACTCACTTTGATCCAACAGAGAGAGTCTGTTTAACAAAATAAGAGACAGCAGGCAAAGGGGAAGCCCTTTAAATTCCCAAGAGCTGGTGAAGGGGAGAGGAAAAAGTGGGGTAAGTTTAAGGAACTCTGCAAGGCTACATGGGCATGAGATACCTGCAGCTCAATCCACCCACCAATCCCAGCCCAGTCTGGCCTGGCTTATCCACCCCTCCTGCTGATCAGTCAGACCCTGGTACGATGTCATAGGTCCTGATGCTCCAGGAGGGATTTGAGGGATGAGCTTTTGCTTGACAAAACATATGAGACCATCTCATTCACAGAGCCAGGGGCTGAGATCGTGAGCGACTGGTGCCACCTTAACAGGGGGGGCATGTGCCCCCGCCAGCAACTGGGAGGGGGGGGGTCCTCCCCTACAGCCAACCTTGCCAACTGGGGGGAGGGGAAGGGGGGAGCCAGGGCAAAACTTACCGGCTGGTGAGCAGCCACACTGCTCCCAAAAGCGGCCGCAGAACTCCTGGAAGTGGCCGTGGTGCTTCCAGAAGTGGCTACGACCTACATCCGGCACTCCTACTCCTCGGCCAGTGCTCGCAGGGGGGACACCGGCGTTCCTGCCTGCCCTCCCTGCCCATCTCCTAAACAAGGAACATGGCCGGTCAGGGGGTGCATGTGCATCCCCATGGACCCCCTACACGTTGCCACTAGCTGAGAGGGTGGGAGGGGACAGCACTTGGGGGGAAGCTCAATTTCCTGCTGAAATCCACAAGAGCTCAAGAGAGCTTTAGAAATGGCTCCACTGCTACCCATCTGCAAGCTACCCTGTCCCCGGCCAAGACACCCCTGCCCTGCCCCCACAGCCCCCGCATGGCTGCCCCCGCCCGCCTGAGCTCTGTACTTTAAAAAAAAGCCCCGGTGCTCACTGGGTAGTGCCGGGCGGGGGTGTGATCCCTGCTGCCCAACACTGCATGGGGGACTCTGCACAAGCCCAATGAGCCCCCCTGTGCTCCTGTTCCCCCAGACCCCCATGGGTGCCATGCCCAGGCCAGTTCTGGCCCTTTAAGGAAAAAAACCCCACCAAGTAAAGCCCCGGGACTCACTGCTCCTGCAGCAGCCTCGGGGCTTCAGGGGATTTGTGCAGAACCCCCCACACGGCGTGAGGCAATGCGGGGCAGTGGGGATCACCCCCTGCCGGCAGGAGTGTTGAGTCTGGGGGGGGGTTCCCTTAAAGGGCTGGAGCAGCTATTTGGGGGGCTGAGGAGCAGGGCGGGGAGAATTAGGGGACTCGTGTAGAGCCCCCCACACAGCATGGGGCAGTGGGGGGCAGTGGGGATCACCCCCCCTCCCAGCAGCACCTGTTGAGTTGAAGCTTTTTTTTTTAACAAGTGCTGGGAGCTGGGGCAGCCATTGCTGGGCTGGGAGAGCAGGCGGGGTATGGGCCTGGCCTGGCTGATTCGGAGATTCAAAAGCGGCCGAATCTCCAAATCAGATTCGGCCGAATCAAATTGGGACAGCAATTCGAATCACCAAATAGAATCACTGTTCCCCGAATCAGCCGAATCTGAAGCGAATACTAGCCGCTTCGCACAGGCCTAGAGAAGAGCACTGAAAACAAGGGGCTCCTGCACCCGACTTTGGGCCCAGGAGGCTGTAGAAATTCCACTCAGCAGAAATCAAGCTCAAAGGGCTGAATAGCACTGTCCTGGTACAAAGCCAGGCTTGCAGCATTAATTAATATCCTGTGAAATAGGTGCTGTTACAACCCTGCAATTTATGTGGGTTCCCCCTCAGTAGCAGGTGCAAAGCCCTGGATGGGAAGCTGCATCCGGAAGCCAGATGACATGCTGAAACCCTGCTAAATGAGATAACAAGCCAATTTCCTGGAAAGCAGAGCCACGTTCTTGTGTTCCCTTCACCCCACACTGCTGACTTTGGTTTTGTGTTCTGAGACAGAGCTGCAAATCCCTGCAGCTGTGAGGCTGCAACAGGAAAACAAAGTTTGTGCCAGCAGCAGCCATCTGAGCAAAAAGCCCATGACCAGGCTGCAGAGATGGAATGACCTGGGTGCAAATCCAAAGAAAGGGCCAACAGCTAGAATGGAGACACAGCAGGCAGAGGCATCTGCATGTCACTTCTGGGGACCAAGGTTCAAGTCCTGCCTTAGATCACAAGCAAAATGAAAAGCTACATCAACTTTGTGGAGGTAAAGACAGCTCACAGTTATGTCTGGTAGCAAAGGGTGCCTGCTCAGTTCAGTCCCAGGGCTGGAAGAACCAAAATGGATGGTGGTAGATGCTGCACACCAGGACTAAAGAGGATTGGCAGAGCTGGGTGGGGGTTGTGTACACAGCCAATGTGGTACCATCTGAATCCACAGGGATAACTCCCTGACCCAATCACCACCACACTCTGTCAAGCCACACTGCAGTCCTGTTATCTTCAGGGACTTTGGTTTTGCTTCTTCAGAACAAAGATACTTAACACAAGCTCAACATCTCAGTCATGTGCTTTTCCTCTGACCTGCCCCCTCCCCAGCTCTTATATACCAGGGACCATCTATCTCAGAGTGGCCTTGCCAGCCTCCTTCCTCCCATCAGGATTGCTTCACATGCTATGTGTCAAGCAGCCAGTATAAGCTGGACTCTCATCACTGATCGCAGGACTTTTCCTACCCTCTCCCTCCAGCTCTCAGTAGCCACTGAGCTCTTGCTGGGCCTTGTGAGGACTAGACAATCTTTCAGCTAATGTCTGGCCTGACAGCATCCACTGGGAGGCAGCAGTTCAGGCAAAGCAGGGCTCAGGCTAGGTCCCCAGCCACCCCATGAACCAGTTCTACAAATGTATACTTTTTCCTAAGAACCAGTTTTTACAAGCAGCAGCAACAGCTCCAGACAGAGATGCATATGGACTCCAGCTCACACCTACAAGCACAGGGACATCATGCCTGTGTCACTGTCCTTGGCGTTTTGGCTCAGTCCAGGGAGGGGGGCTGCACTGGTGAGGGATTTGACTTCCACAAAGGAAGAGAAATGAGCAGGGAAACTTCATGATGCTCCACAAATACACCTGCCAGCCAACTGAGAAGTAGCATTAACTGTGCCCTGAGAGAGCTGTGAATAGCCACACTACCAATTGGGAGGGGAGCAAAGGGCTTCATATTCTGCCTCTGCCCCCAACAAACCCTAAAGAGAAGCAGATCCAACAAGCTCTTGCTGTACTGGCAGGTGGATGCAGACAGCATGGAGGTTGCTCCAGGTAATTACGCTCCATGATAGCAATCCCTGTGGTGTAGGCTAGGCCACCACGAGTCCACAAAGCACAAGGACAACTACCACAGCTCTGGAAAAAAAAGAGGTGACTTACCTATCCAGAATGCCACAAAGAGCCCCTGCTTCCAGTTCATTTACTCAGGGCTTGAGGAGTTAGTCCACAATTTTATGGAAAGGAAACCTGGGACCTCTAACCAAACTAGAGCATCTTAGCTCAGACAGCAAGACGTTTACTACAGAATCAACTGACTTTACTCAGTAATGGAAGTGGACTGGGTGTATGTTGCACAAGCCTTACACCAGTATAAATTTCCAGTCTGGGGTAAAGTAAGGAGTAGCTGTACACCTGTGTACTAGTCCCGTGTCCTTCAGCCTTTGGTGGGTTATCTGCTCAGTGGGGCCTGTTGGCCATGACTACCAGCAGCCAAGCAGTTAAAATTGTCACCATTCAACCTTGCTGCCTCGGCTGCCAGAGCACTGTGTCGGCATAGCCAGCACCCAGAGGGTGACGCCACTGCAGACTTAAGTGTTTTCAGTGGACGCTAGGAACTACCATTTGGTGGTGTTCACCCCCTCCCTGGCTCCTGGCCACGCCAACACTGCAGCCTTGGCAGCCACAGCTCTGAGGGTTGAGTGGTGCCCGCTATATTTGCACTCCCTGACAAAGGCTATACCCCACCTGCAGTTCTGTTACTGGGTGTAGCCATTTGCTCAATGCAAACCAGCTCTTCTTCCACCTTGTGGCAAGATTTCATAACAGCATCTAATGCAGGCTGCTGGCTTGAGAGAGCTGGCACATATCCTTGCTTCACTAGAGTAAATTTACCACAGAGTCAAATCTGGGGCACCACAGTAATCCTGGCAGTAATCTGGGAGCAGGTATATACCTGCTCCCAGAGAAACATATCCCAGGGAGAGGTATCCACTGGCAGCAACCTGCCCCTAGCTCGGTGAAGTGCCTAGCATTCCTTAAGTCGTGTGTGCGGGGAGGGAAGAGAGGTAATAACAATAGTAAAATAGAAAGTGCAGCAGGAGAGCCTTTCACACAAGGTAGCCTAAGCAAACTGCAGCCATCTCTCCTCCAGCAAATTTGGGGAGAGATTTCAGCAGACTTGAGGACACTTATTTTTTCTTTCCGCTGCTGGCAGCTCTTTTGCACATAGGAAGGTTCATTAAAAAAGAACTAGACCAGAGAAACATTTAGTAGGAGGACAGATGGGACCTAAAATCAGACCTGCCACCACTGAAGCCATCTTAAAGAGAAGCAAGCACTAGCTCAACCAGCTTGAGGCTGAGTTTGTAGGATGAAGGCTGTAATTGCTGGGTGAAATTCTGTGGTTTGTGCAATGCAGGAGCTCAGACTAGGTCAGGGGCCAGGAAATACAGCCCACAGACCCACTGGATCCAGCCCTCAGAGCCCAAGAGCCTTGCCTGTACCTGCAATGGGGCCAGGCAGCAAGGAACAAGGAGCTGTGCTAGAGCCAGGGAGCTGGAAGCTGTGCTTTTACCACTGCTGCTTCCCCCAGCCCTGTGCTCCCTGGCTGCAGTACAGGCACAGATGCTAGCTGGTAGGAGGCAGGGCAGGGAGAAATGGCAGCAGGGAGGAGGTGGCATCTAGCTGCTCAGCCCTAGTGCAGTTCCCCACCGGCTGGAAGCTGCCCCTGCACTGCAGCTGGGGAGCTGGGAGGCCTGGGGGAAGTGGAAGTAGCACAGGCACAGCTCCCAGCTGCCTGGCCCCACTGCTGACATGCTGCCAAAGCCACTCGGCCTGCACTGAACTGTAGCTGGGTTGATCCACCCTGCGGCTTGTTAAAGGTTGCCAGTTGCCGGAGCAGATGATCATAACTGTCCCTGCTGGCCTTGCACTCTATGAAAGCTAGGGGAGAATCAGAGCAGCAGCATACATTGGACTGCTACTTAAGGTTATAAAGAAGGAAAGAGACTTAACCAAAGGCTTGCTGAGCCAGAGGGTGAAAATGGCTTTGGAATAAGGACGGGGCTGGGAAACTAATCCCATGTGGGTTTACATTTTTTAAAGTATACTTAGTGGACAAAAGGGCACAATGCTGAGAGAAAAGGCAATAGGAGTGAGCAATGAGACTAGGAGCAGGGCTTCATCCAGGCCAGTGACTTCAGAAGGCTAAGGATTAGATGACCGACGGTGAGTAAGTGTAGGAGTGCCAAAGCACACAGATGTGATCTAAAGCAACCATCCTCATAGACCTGCCTCACAATACCTCACAGGCTGGCCAAGGTATGCTGGACACCTCCAACCAGCAGTTCATTCAAGGGCTGCACCTTTTGAACATCTGCTAACTTCAAACCTGGAAATTAATGACCGGAGGAAGGAGTCTCTCTCAGAGATGAAAGTGTTTTGTTAAAAGCATGACAGTAATTATGCTCATATTAGTCACAAAACACTGCACATTCACAGAGATTTTAGGCTGGTTCTTTTGTTTATTCCCATTTTTTGCTGCATGGATTTGATAGTCAAGTCTCTTCTGAAATGAGGATAATTCTCTATGAGGTCTGAAACCCTGCCTGGATGCACACTAGTTTAAAATGAACCACAACAGCAGACTCAAGCAGCGGCGCTGGCCACAAATGGAGCCTCTGGGATCATGTATCACTGCCCAGGTATCTAAGCTATTTAATGTTTGCTGCTCATGATCATCAGAAGCCAAAAGTTACTGATAAAAGACAGAAATAGCACAAGCCAGTGATGTGCAAGCTTCTGCCATGCAGCTCCGTGCCAGCGCACCTCAATCCTGGCTTGACATGCAGCATTCCTCTTGTACCACCCCCTAGACAACACAAATCTCTACCAATCACTCCTATCCTGAAGCACTTCCACTGTTTCCTTCCAAAAACCCACTGACAGGTCTGCTGCTTCATCCAGATTCCCTGCTCCCCGACCCCACTATTCCGGTCTGTACTTCTTACCGAGTTCTGCCAGTGCACCCCAAGGCTGACTTTTAGCTCTATCAGCCTGCCTTCCCCTAGGCTTCCCACATATGGAGCTCTGTACTGCCCCTCAATTCCAAATCAAACCTCATGTCTCCACATGCAAAGCTCTGCCAGTGCACATCAGCCTATAGCTGTTATTCTAGTCCTCAGCAGAGACTACAAAGCTCCACCATACTGCTGCATGTCTCAATAAGCAGAATGCTCTTTATGCATTAGACCAGTGGTTCTCAACCTTTTCGAATGAAGACACCCCTCAACAGAGTCTAAACACCCCTAAAAAAAACCCAGCTCTTCATTTTGACTGCAGAAAGATACCAGAGCAATTCTTTTGTTGCAAAGAACTCAGACCAGAACAGATGATGTTAAAGCCCTTTATACAAATGCTCTTAGAACAGGTCAGAATGTTTTTCACACTGGATTCCTGTTTAAAACCTCTGACAGTGCAAATATCACGTGGCACTCCTGAAAGGATCTCAAGGCACCCAGGGTGCTGTGGCACCCTGACTACAAATCATTGCATCAGACTGCAGCTGCCAACACTGTTTCACTTGTGACTCAAAACAGTTCAGATATTAACAAATCAAGGACGATGTCCTTCCTCAGTCCTTTATTTTTACAGTGACAGAGAAAGAAACCAAGGGAAGAGGAGGGAGATAAGCAGGATATCCAGTAAGGAGTCTGTAAAACTATAAATATTCTTCATTCCCAAACCCATATGTTCCTTAAAAATGAAACTCAAGTGTCACCGAAACACAGAATTAGGCATTATGGGGCAGGCATGGTAACAGGAAAGAAGAATCTGTCCAACAGCTCTTCTTCCCATGCCCAAGAAAGCAGCATAAGGCAATAGCAAGGCATGTGCACACACATGCCTCGAGAGCACGGTTGCCATTATCTTCCAGAATATTTGCTCAACTGTAGGGAGACAGACCTTAAGATCACTGTTCAAGACACAGATACAGGCTCTCAGCCTTTATGAAAGGATCTGCAGCCCATTTATTTGCCAATACAGAAAACTCAGCTCTTTGCTGCTCATTTCCAAGGCTATGATTCTTTAAACCACAACAGTCGTGAGGTATCATAGGAGGTCCAGGCGAGGCCACCACGTCACGATTTAATAGAGATCTGGCACTATGGCAAGCCACCCCTACTGCATGAGTGGACAAACCTATGTACAGATCACTTATAGATGCACTATACCAGCCTGGTGTTGGAAGTGGCATGGGTCCGGGTGTAAGCAAGGTGTGTTCTGGGCTCCCCTTCAGATGACGGAGGTTCAGCTGAGCTCCATGCCCCTAAAATGTAGCAAAATTTCCGGAATCGCATCCTTCATGCACACTGCACACACAGCTGTATCAAACAAGCAGGTCCCCTGACTAAAGGCATAATACAAGAAAAACAACGCAGTTCAGAAGAGAGGTGACAGGTAGCTGTTGTATATGGATCAGACTGCATAGCAACAGTTAGGTTATTAAGAGGGGATGGAGGGAGAGTTGAATGTCACCTCAGGAGGCTGTTGGAGGCAGAATGCACAGGGTCCCAGGTGAGTGTTGAGGCTAAGGAACAGCTCAGAGGAAAGCTGGAGCTGAGGGACAAAAGGTGAAGCAGGAAAAGTGGGGAAGAGGCAAAAAGCAGACAGCCAGGATAAGCAGAAATAATGGGGAAGTAGGTGCAAAGATGCTAGAATGGAGAAGTTGCAGTGGGGCAAATGGAGAGGACAATTATTTTGATGGTAGTATTTTGGGGAGAAATCAGACTGGAGGTGGTAGGGGTGGGGAGGGAGAAGAGTTCAGAGCATCGGCAGACAAGCTGACAGGAAATGAAGATGACTGCTGAAGTTGGGAGTCCGGCAGGGCATGCAGGAGGTGGCACATCTGGCAACTATGACCAAGGATATGGAAAAGATGCTCTAGACAATTTCTAAGCCATCAGCATCTGCACTTCATGCAGGATGCACCAGGTGAGTCATGGGCTGCTGGGCCATGCACCACGCAGACACTCCTTCCTTGCAGCTCTGCACACCCATATGGGCACCCCACCCCACACCAGTACACTGGGAAAACCCCCCTCCCCCCCAGACACACTGCTGTATCATGTGGGTACAACTCCCACTCGCTTGTTGCAATGCACAGGTGCACAAGCACCTCCCTCACTGCTGCACCAGATGCCTCCTCCCCATTGCTGCTCTGCAAGGACACACTTTCCATCCCCCACACCGCAATTAGCCTAGGCTCACCCTCAGCTTCCCATGCCCCATCCCACACTGCCCACCGCAAGGGAGAGGCCAGAAGGGACAAAGGAAGGAGGGAGACTCCAGCAAGGGGGCGGCAGCAGCTGGGTGAGAACCCAGAGGTCACAATTTAACTACTCAGGCTGCATGTAGCCCATGGACCTCCAGTTGGACAGCCCTGCTCTACAGCAGTGATTCCCAACCAGGCGCTGTGACACCCTGGGGTTCCTTTCATGGGTACCATGGGGTGCTGTTCAATGTTAGCACTGTTAGGTGTGCAAACATGATTTTGAAGATAAACCTAAAGGCTCCTTGTATATGCCATGGAGGCTTACTTTGGTTTAATTCTCCTTAAGTTGAAGCAGTGGGTTTTGAAAAATATCACTTCAGTTTAAGGCAAAGTAAACCCCTGTAGTGTGTACACAAGGGTCGAGCCTGATCCTTACCTGCCGGTCCAGTAGCAAGAGGGGGGGAGCGAGCTGCCTGCGGGCCGGTGCTTCCCTCCGTGGTGGCAGCGGTGCCCTCCAGGTGGCACCCACCTGCAGACACCCAGCCCAGGCAGTCTTGGGGGGGGCACCGCAGCCATGGAGGGAAGCACCAGGCCTCCACGCAGTTTAGGCAGGCAGGCTCCAGGGAGGGGGAAAAAAAAAAAAAGAGAAAGATCAAGCTCACTGCTTTTTTTTTTTTTTTCCTTCAGTGGAGCCTGCCTGTATGGGATGCCTACATGGGCTCCTTGCACAGCCCCTGAGCTGCATGGGGCCGGGGCTTCCCTCTGCAGCTGTAAGGTAGCAAACTAAAACACCTTGGACATGTTTTATTTTGCTTTGTCCCAAGGTCCTTTAATGCACAATACAATGCCAACAGTGTAAACAGTTGCACCATTAAAGCGGTGCAAAAGGGCATGTAAGCTGCTTTAAAGGCCAATTTTGTGGCATGTACAAAGGCCCAGAAATTCCAAATAGGAATCCATAGTATCAAAACCATTCTTACCAATTGCAAAGGAGAAAGATATGCCTTTGCCTTACCTGGTAAATAGGTTATCAGTGACTTACTGAGAGTTATAGAAAGAAGTAAGTAGCTGAATGGGGTGAGAAAAAAGGAAAGGGAGACTCAGCATGGACTCTGAGTTTAGGAGCAGTTAAAGCTAAAGAAGTGACTGGAGGGCTATGAAGTAGGAGAAAGGAAATGAAGTGCTGATGTCCTGTGACATTTACACTACATGCAGTGACTGATGCATCCTCACACAGCCCTTAGGAGAGAGCTCCTGACCCTGTATTGTAGCCCCAGAAACTTGAGTCCCAGAGAACTGCAATGACTTGCTCAAGGTGTGCAGCTTGCCTATGGAAGATCCAGGACTGGGATGCTGTGGTCCCCATTCAAATTCCCAAATTCATGCTTACCCCAGTAGCCCCCCCCCCCCCCAACTGGCCCTTGTACAGTAAAATGCAAACCAAGTGGGCACCCAATTGATGGCTTACGATGAATTGGTCCAGCACAGAAAAATTGCTCATAAAGATATTTAACCCTCTGAGAATCTGATAGAGTTAGGATGCATACTCATGAAGCAACACTGCAGGAACCTGACACATCAGACATACATTATATATATACTGCAAGATCATGTTAAAGCCCTTTATACAAATGCTCTTAGAACTGCATCATTATATGGCTAGTCATTAAACAAAAACTAGCTGCCAGCCACTAAGTCGCTAGCAACAGACCAGCATCAATGCACTAACTTTAGTAAAGTTCATAGCTTCACTGCTAAACTAACCCATTGGACGGGTTTTTCATCACTATGCTTGTGAAATTCTCACGACTCCCTGTGAAGTATTTCAGTAGTTTTAAAGTGCCTAGCCACTACTTTTATTGTCAAGATTGCTGGCATTCTAAGCATATCCCTAAGAACATAAAACCGGAGCTTCTAATTTTGCATAATTCCTCCCAGAATTCAAACACATAGAAACTCTTTATATGAAATACATAGGAAATAGGAGCTAAGTGTCACATAAGAAACATTTTAAAATTATAAACTGTCAGACAAAGATGTTTCAGAATTAAAAGATAACGGGGAAAATCCTGTCTGTGTAACTGACACCCTCCACAGCCTAAAAATGGTTGTTTGATATTTTTGAAGTGGTACAGATTTTCCTATCATGCCAGAATGCAGAAGCAAGACACATATGAAGACACAAGACAGATGTGCTGCAAGACACAAGACAGATGTGCTCAGAGACAGAAGCATGGTAAGGGTTTACAACTGCAGCATCTTATTTAAAAGGCAGAAATGCATCTTTCTTTTTTTTTTTAAAAAAAGCAGTTTAAATAGCTTTTTATTTATTTTTTTTTAGAAGATAATTAATTAATCTGCAATTTTCTGCAATTTCCAAAGAGGCCTCTCTCTGAGAACATATGGGGTGTGACACATCCCCATGGACATTGAACAGTAAAGAATCCTTTGGTGCTTTTATTCCCACAAGGCTCATGCTTCTATAGACTAAAAAAAAAAATCAGACGTTAATTTTTTTTATTTGATGTTATTGATTAGTCTGAGCTTTGATTGTATAGCTGAGGGATCACCATTACACTGCGTAGTCAATCATCTAAGTGCAGAATGGAAAAAAGTGACTCCAGGTTTTTGTGTCAACCCTCAGGGATATTGTTTCTGGACTCACTTTATCCATCTCCAACCTGAGCAATCATCCTTTATCATTTAACTGCAAGCAACAGTATTCCTTTTTAATTTGGCTCATCGAGGGGGCATGGCGGGGGAGGAGGGGAACAGCTCTTTGCACTGCGTGCACCCCTGGGGGAGCCATAGAGGGGCTCCCCGAATTTGTGTATACTAAAAATCAAATATTGATAATAACATATTTTAATTTTATTTAAAAAAATATTTTTGCCCTGATTTGCGTGTGTTTTGTGTGGCACATATAGAGGCAATTACATAATGGCTCAAAAGGAGGTCTTATTCTTGTATACTGCAGGGGGTGTGGAGGAATGGAGGGTGGGTATGGGGTTTGCGGGGGACTGTGGGTGTGTGGACGTGTGTATGTTGGGTGTGGGGGAGGGTGTATGTGGATGTAGGTGGGTAGGTATGGATGGTTCATGGGGGAGGGTGTTTGTGGGGGACTGTGGGGTGTGTGGAGGGGAGGGGGGCCAGGTGGGCATGGGGTGTGCCTGGAGGGGTTGTAGGTGTATGTGTGGTGGGATGTGTATGCGTAGCAGTGAGTAGGGTCCCCCCACAGAGGCACACGGGTGTTTGTGTGGACGGGGGGTGTGGCGTTTGTGGGGGAAGAGGGTGTGGGGTGTTTGTGGGGGTGTGCAATTGTGTGTTGGGGAGGGTGTGGTTGTGGGGCTTGCAGGGGAGGGTTTGTGCTTATGGTGGGATGTGCATGAGAGCCCCCATACAGACCCCCTGGGCCAGTCAGCACCCACCCCCACCCCACAATAACCTGGAGCCTGCGCACCCTGCAGCGCCTCCTCACTACTGCCAGCAGCGTGCAGCCCCAGTCTTGTCTCATGCCCACTCTGGATTCACCCCTGCTGGAGTGGATCAGCGAGAACCTGGGCACAGCCCCAACCAGTCCTTCCACGGCTGCTCTGCACTGGCCATTGGTGACGTATCCTGCTGCCCCCTGGGCACGCAGTGGGGCTGGGGCAGCTCTGCAGCTGGACTGCCTTTCTAGGCAGCCCAGGTGGCAGTGGCTCCTTCTGGTTACTACCCTCTTTTGGCCCCACCCCCGCAGTACTGACAGGGACCCACACACACAGCCCTGACCTGGTATGCCCCTGTGCCTGCTCTGGGCTTGCCCACCCAGGCTCAGTAGCAGTGGTGCAGGAGAGAAGCTGTGGGGAGATAGACTAATCATGCAGCGGGAAGTGGCCTCTCCCCTTCGCCACCGCCGGGCCACTCCTGTTGCAGCTGCCTGGAGCCCGTGCTGGGCTGCGCTGTGTCTATGCTGCTGTCACTGCTGCTTCCAGGTTGCCCAGCAGGGCAGTGGCGGCAGCATAGAGCAGGTGCAGAGGGGTCTCTGGGAGGCTGCAGCAGGAACTGCTGGCAGTGGCGAAGGGGAGGGCCCACTCCCCCACCCCCCCATGCTGAACAACAGCTTCTGTCCTGCATCGCCGCTGCTGAGCCTGGGCGGGTGAGCCCACAGCAGGCACAGGACATACAGGGTTGGGGCTATGCAGTGCACATCCCTGCTGGTGCGGTGCAACTGGGGCCAGCGGTGGCAGCAGCTGGAACTGCCGCCACCTGCGCTGCCTAGAAAGGCAGTCGAGGTGCAGAGATGCCCCAGTCCTGCTGCATGCCCAGAGGGTGGCAGGATATGCCACGGTTGGTCTGTGCCTGGGCCAGGCAGAACCAAAGGACCTGCTGCGGGTGGGACAAAGACCAGCCAGTAGGTTGTATTTTGCCCACCCCTGCCCTAACCCTGCTATAACCTTTGCATGGTAGTAACCAGCTGGCATTTGGGAGGCAAACTGCCTGATCTATTCAACAGCACTGAGGCATTTACA
The DNA here is from genome assembly GCF_030867095.1 of Alligator mississippiensis. Taxonomy (NCBI): domain Eukaryota; kingdom Metazoa; phylum Chordata; order Crocodylia; family Alligatoridae; genus Alligator; species Alligator mississippiensis. Next base: position 44,382,872 of record NC_081835.1, read on the forward strand.
CACTGATATCAAATAAACTGTTACTTGTGTGCAATTATCACTCAGCTCCTCCAAGCTACCTCTTCATTCTCTTCTCTCCCCCACTTCTAGATTTGGGGAGGGAGAATGACAGATGCAATATTTTGCAAAATGAGGTAATTATATAGCAGCCACATGGGGAGATTAGATTAGTGAGAGATTTCAATGCAAATATATTTAATAAAAATGAGACACAGGTACATGGAAACGCAGACAGCAAAAGGTCATCATCATCACCACACCACCACATTATGATTATGAAACAAAATGCTTATGACTGCACCGGCTCTGAAGCTTACTGCAATAATTCAATTGTTATTGTGAATACAGATTGGATTATTCTGGCAGGAGATGTATGCTTGCACATGGACACAAAAAATGTTACAATGACTAAAGCAAAGTAATTTAGCTGCAAGGTCTTGATTTAGTCCATTCTGCAGCCAGGTATATGTCATGTGCTGCAATTCCCAAAAAACCTAGACAGCAGGTGGGATTCTGGAGAAAGAGAAAACCTAATGGCTTGTTTGCTGGCACCAAAGCAACAGCATCAGCACAAATACCTTGTGAAGACAGGCTGCAGCAGCAGTAGTAGTTTATCCATGAAGCCAACCCTCAGATAATTCTGCTTGTACAAGCCACGTTTTACACTCATCTAGTACATCTACGCTAAGGGTTTGCACTCCTGAGCTATGACAGGGCAAGATACCCTGCTGTAGACAGACCCTTGGTTGTCAACCTTCTGGCCTTTGTTCATTTAATGCAAGTCCTAGTGACAGATTGCCATGTAATATCTGTTTAAAATTTCCCTTAATGTTATCTTAAGCATAAGGGAAAAAAGTAGGGAGGGAGCTGGAAGAGTTGCTCCTAGCAGCAAGGAAAAGCTGACATGATAGACTAATCGCTCAGAGGGATCCAATACATACACAGATATATTACACAGATGAAGCGATAATTTCACAGTGATTAAGCTGTGCTCCATAGGAGCCATCATTAAAGTCTACTGGGAAAACAGCAAGTCCATTTTTTTAGAAAGGCAGATTATTTACTCACAAGGCCAGCAGGGCATGTTACATGTTATCTGAGAAAAAGAGCTCTCTCCCTGGGTCTCAGAAGTTCTAAAGCCTCCAAGTAAATATCAGAGCATTTCTTGGTCCTTGCCAAGAGCCATGGAGGGTCTGGACTGCAACCGAACCCAGGGATGGGGAGGGGTGTATGGGAAGGGGCAGGAGTGTAATCTCAGAAGCCCACTAAGATGCCCCTCTCCTGATGGCTCTGTAATGACTTCCACTGGAGCCCTGAGCAAAGATATTTCATGAGAAAAGGTGAGCACGGCTAAGCTGTTAAACAGAAAATGAAGATGCACCATCAGCCACAGCAGAAATTATATAGTTTTAGTCTTATCCCACACACACTGCACCTAAATCTCTAGGCATAACATCTAGTTAGTTATTTGGGCTTGGATTATCAATAAGGGAGGGGTTGCGCTTGAGCACACAGAGCTATCCTGGGAAGGCACAAGCCCAGGTCTTAGGAAGCATTTAAAAAAAAAAGAAAATGTCATGCCTGAAATTGCTGCTCACACATTTAATTTCTTATGGATATTTTTAAAAAGTGGAAGTGCAAAACTGACACAAGCACAGAAAAGCACTGAATCGTATAGAGCTAAATGTTTCAAACAGAAGCATGTTCATGAGCATAAAATAAAAAAGCCTCACACAGGCAAGCTACACAACCTCTCCGCAGGAGGCTGAGCAGCCTGCATGGTGGGGTACTTTGCAGCTGGGCTATGACACAGGGAGTGCCCCACCGCGCCCACTGAAAGGGTTCAAATTCAACCAACAGACCTTAAGGATGCTGGTGCTACCAGACACCTGCTATAGTTGGCCTCAAGGCAGCAGCACACATTTAGGACCTACAAGTAAATACAATGAGGAAGGAATCTGTTAGGACAGATGTTGCACAAAATACTCCTGTGTTTGTAGTGCAGGTTTTGCATCCGCTCAGCTGATCTCTGATGCTGTTCTTGCCCATTGAACAGTACCTTCCCTCCAAGCATCTCAGACATTTATAACTGAAGCCTCTGCACACTGGGAGGCAAAGGAAATAAATAGCCAGGCTGTTTTCCAGAGGCAAAATAGGCACTAGGGCACTCTGGCCCAGTGTTCATATATGGCACGTGTGGTTTGATACAGGAAGGCAAAGTAAACCAGTTTCTTAAAAGTTTAGGCAGTTTATGATGCATACTGCTGTGACAGTCAAAGGGATGCCAGCTTTCCAGTGCCTTCCAATGCTGGCCTTCAAAGGTCACTAGCAGCAGTCAAAACAATCTTGTTGAGGTAGCAGGGCTCTGCCAGGTGTAGACAACTGTCAACCTTGCTGAGGGGTCACATCCTGGGGTACCTTCCAGTGTGTCAGACTGCATCGCCTTCCACTTTATTGGCACCAGGGGGGCATTTCAATGCAGGGCTTAAGCTCCTCCCTCCCGCCATGCTTTGCTGAGATGAGACAGGGCTATGCCTCTCTTCCACTACTTTGGTATGACGATGATAATCCTCAGTTTCCAGAGGCTTGTGAGACCACTTAGAGATAGGGGGAGCCCTGATCCACCCTTCATTCAGCATCCCACAGAGCTAGCACCCTACCACTCAAGGGCTGTTCGGTGGGAGGGATGTAAGGAAGGGCAGAAGAGCTAGATCTGAGGAAGTGAGGTAGGTCCCATCTCAAAGAGACAGACACAAACCCCACTAAGTGGTGGGGTCAGAGCTGTGCCCTGTTATAAGGAATTCTAGATAGTCATCAGGTTGGCTCTTCCTCCATGCTGTCCCTGGGTCCCAGCCAAATTACAGGTTTTAAGTGATTAGAGAAAAGAGGTCTGTCTCCTTTCCAGGAAAGATGCTGACTCCCCAGAGCAGCCTCATCAGAACGTGAAACTCTCCCGTTCATGGAGCCTGGTTTGAAAATGCCTACAGTATTGCCCACACTCTATCTGTGCTGGGCAATAAAGGAACTACTGATTCTAGCACCACAAAAACAGAAGGAAGCATACACCCCAAACAACTTGAAAGCATGGTTAAACATAAAATTGTCATTGTCTAAGAAAAAGCTTATTTTAATAAGCTGGAAATTATTTCTTTTAGGCTTTCAGAAGCACAGATGAGAATACTAAAGGATATTACGACACATAACCTGCTCAGAAGAACTGTTTTGTCCCCCCTTGGTGGTCATATTCAGCTCAAGGACTTAGCCAGAGTCCAGAAGGAGGAATCTGTGCACTTTTTGGAAAGGGATGTTGAAAAAGTGACTAATTCAAACAAATCTATGATTTGTTGCCACAGCCCAGATAGAAAAACAAACAAACTAGCCTGCAAAGTTGGGACCCACCACCCATCCAAAGGAGAGAGGTGTGGGGTTTGTTTTTTCTTTTTAATGATGCTGGCTGAAAACCCATCCCCTCATCTTAGCCAACAAGCCAGGATCATCAGTTCTTTCCCTGAATCAGAGAGGTAGGACAGCCAGTCCCCTGATTAAGATACTGGGACTCAGGATGACTGGGTTCAATTCTCAGCTCTGCCACACATGCCCAAGTGGCTATAGTTGTGTCACTTAAACCATCTTTACCTCATCTCCTATCTATAACTCAAGGATAACAATCTTCATTCTCCTCTACATTTTTTCCAGTCTTTGTCTACTTCAGGGTTTGTCCTGGTATAATTCAGTTTTAACAATGCTTTGTACTGTATGCTTCATTACAATTTTATGGTTATATTTACTGAAATTCTATGCACTATTTTTTATAGGTGCAGTAAAAAAAAATACCTGGAACCTGACTTTGTTGCCTGAACCTCTCACTTACTGTATCACAGAAATGTCAAATGGATGAATACTGTTTCCTTGGAAGTCTGGCAACATTATTAAAGAATATTTACATGTGAAATGATGTGGATATGATCCAGATCAATGTTTTTCAAACATTTTGCTCACGTACCCCTTTACCTGCAAAATACTGCTGCAGTACATCTCTGTTGATGCCATCACTCCTGCATGATGACCAAATGGAAACGCCACTGCAATTATTAAAATTTAGGGGCGTATCCCTTGGCAAAACTGCCACATACCCCAGTTTGAAAACCACTGTTCTAGATAACCATTTCAGAGAACATGTGTGTCAATGTAGCGTGTCAATCTGTATGTATTGCTGTTCAGAAAATTGTCAGATCTTTGGATGCAAAGCTTTTCCTCCCTGGGGTCCTGGTTCCTAATCCACCAAAACCATATATTCCCAGAACTAAAAATTAGTGTCAGCCCTTTAACTGCTGATGCTACTTGTTGACTTCACTTCTACTCCCAGCAGAGGTATGGCCAACAGTACAAATATTCTGCTATGACAAATCATCATCTTGCCATTGACGTCAGCAGAGCAGCCACGATTACAGCAGAACAGCTTCTCCCATTCAGAGAGCTGTGCTGAGGCGTGTTCATGGAAACATGGAGGGAAACTTTATACTTGTTCCTCCTGTATCTGTGGTTGTCAGATTTCAAAAACATTATCCGCATGGATCTGCCATGTTTTCCTAACATAAAAACTAATGAGGAGGGCCCAGGCTCTGGGAGTGATGAAGGTACAGCCCTAATGCCAAGCTCACTTTGGATCAGTATTCTACTTAAACTTAACATGATAGTTTGTAGTTGTCACCTGAATCTAAACTCCGATTGGCCTACTGGGATCGGTACTGTCCTACCTGTAGCGATGAGGAGAATTCTTTTTAGTATGGGCTACAGGTGTCAATAGCAATGCATGCTCTTCCACCAGTACAGATGCTGACTTCTCTAAGTGAAAAAGGAGGCTATATCCTGTGGTCTCCAGATAGTCTCTGCTGTCTTTGGATACCATTACGCATTTCTATTTAACATATCTTTGGAAAAAACTTGGAGTATCATGGCCAGCAAGTCCCAGCGCTTGGTTCCAAGGTTAATTATCTAATTCAATCTCTCTTAAAAAAAAAAAAGAAAATAAATATTCCTCGAGAATGCCTAATCCAAATAGCAAAAAAAACCCAGGAAAAGTATTAGTTATGATCAAATTTATGAATATATATAGAAATACTGCAGCCCCAAATATTATATTTTTAAAGGTAAAGGGGTTGACAAGTACAGTACTATACTGTATTAATGGTGGTGGCAAAATATTCACCCATTTTCAGAACTGCTTTGATACTATTACCAGACTAATGCCAGTCAGTGAAATGATTAAAAATGCTAAGGCTGGCAAAATGTACAAAGCTTTGAAGAGCATGTATCAGAACGGATTCTACCACGCTGAAACAGCCCCAGGCTCTGCAAATCCATTTCTTCCTACAATTGTGTCAAAGTGCTAGTTTATCTCCCTTGTTAAGTAACCTGTATCAAAACGATCTGTGGAATATTTTTGAAGTTTCTAGTGACCCAGTTCAAAGTAACAATGTGAAATGTATTAGTCTTAGTTGGGCAGATGATATGGGGGAGAAGACACATCACATTTGCACAGAAGCCTATAAATATCCTTATGCAAACTGTGACCAGAGTCTCTCATTAATGCCAACAGGACCTGAAAATATTGTTAAGGACCAAGGGGAAAAGGAAATTCAATTACTCTCAGTTGAGGATGAGTAGAAGATTGCCTTTGGTAAGTTCAGAAGTATATGAACCACAAGCAGTGGAGAGGCGATGATGGCAGAGGGCATGCCTTGCTGAATCGGAACAGGGCTGATGAGTCAGTGGCAGAGCTGGGAGTGAAACGAATTCCCAGTCTAAAACAAAAGGAAAGGGCCCCACTTCAAGTGTAGCAGGCAAACTGAATTATGCTAAGGCTTTTTAGCCATAGTCCAGGCTTTCCCAGACCTAAGCAACAAAATTGAATAGATTCTGATGAAAATTCTGTGGCACTGCGAGATGCGAGTGCTGTGACTGGGCACTAAGCGAGCAAGACACAACAGTGTCTCTATAAGGAATGTGGCTAGCACAGTGCCAGGGGATTGGTGCACCATATAAGGAATGCTTGGCACAGAGCCAGGGGATTGGGCAATTTGGGATGAGAAAGTTACAAAAGTAGTGGACAAAGAGCGCATGTTTTGTGTTGCCGCCCTGGGGAGACGAGCAACCTTGGAATTCTTGTTCAAACAACGAGGAATCCAGAAACGAACATCCCACACACCCAGCAGAGGATCTGAGGCCTGGCACCACCTAAGGTCGCCGCTGTAACGTCTAAGGAACTGCTTGCCAAGTCGTATTACCAGGAGGAAACTTGTAACAAAGCCTAGGTGTTACTATTAAGTTAATTTGATACCACATTGCATAAGTTGTGGTGTCAGTCCTTGGAGGGTTCTGGCAAACACAATCCTAGTAGTAACACAAGGGGTTGAGACTCTAAATCTGAATTTAGTTCATTATCTTTCATACTTACAAATACACTATGAGCATTTTGGGGCAGGGTATTTGTACAGCACCTGGCACAATAAGAGCTGGACTTGATTGGACTCTCACGGCTAGCTCAAAATAAATGTTCAATGATCATCATCTCTTTTAAGTATATGAGCCTCAGGTGAAATCCCACATTACTGTCCCTGCTGCATTGAAACTCTTTGCTCTTTTCTACTATGATTTTAACTGCATATGACCTTAAGAACTCTGTCATTCATCTGTAAATCCCACTGAGGTTAATAGGACTTGTGAGCATGCAGAGAGGACAGTTCACACTCTGGAATGATTCGCTGTCACAGTAATAGTGGGTGTGAATTAATCCTTCCCCAACACCCCTTTTGAGGTTCATGATATGAAATTACAGCCATTGCTGCACTTGTCGGTGATGCCAAATACCTATGAGAGGGCTGCAGGTCCTGAGTTCTCCTCACTGTGGAGTTGTACAGTCTGCCTCATAACAGATCCAAAAATATATCTCCAATTAAAAACTCAGATTTGTTAGCCTGGACCGTCCAATGAGAAAACCACAAGCATTAGCTACTGGAAGAAGGGGAAGGTCCAACTTCCTGCCTTACAGAGCTAAAGACCTTTTTTCCCTGGAAGATGTACCTCACGGAAGTGAAGAGGACCATAACAGCTATGTAAACAGGAGACCTATTTGATATCTAGAATGGCAGAGTCTAGATAATAACTTTTGACTTTTCTGGATTTAAGATCCTACTATCTCAAGTGAGACAAGGTCACGGTCTCCCACCTCCAGTTTCCACGAATTCTTCCAAAGCACCCAGTAACACAGTGAAAGTTCACAACCTGAATTCAGGCCTAATCCTAATTCTACTCCAGTCAAGGGTCATTTTACTACAGCCACGATGAAGACTGGGGGTTGCCCCTAAAGCTATTAGTACTCTTAGTGAAACGAGATTCCAGTGCCCACAATGAGCTGGCCAACAAGCTTCTAGTCCCTGCGGCACACTATGGCACAGTCTCCTCTGAGACCAGTTCCACGTGTTGGTCGCCCTTAGCATTTCCAGCCACAGTGCCAGCTGCTGGATATAGTGCTCGTAAGGATGGACCCATAGAGGTGTAAACTATGTTTGAATTCATAGCTGGTGAGGGTTAACAGCCCTTTTTACTGGATGTACACACTGCTGGTAGGACAAACTGCAGAGCAGCCTCCAGTACGGTTCGGATTCCAATAACTTTTGCTCGTGTTGAATATTCTGTGGGTGATTTCCCATCCTGAAATCATTGGGACAGCTCATGGAGACAACATCAGAATCCAGCCCTCAGAGATAATCCTACGTCAGTGGCGTTCAACTGCTGGCCCACAGACGGAAGCTGGCCCACAGGGCCATGTCATCCAGCCCATGTGGAGTCCCAGGGTCAACTCTGCAGCCAGATCTGGCATGTGAGGCCAGGCCAGTGCGTGGGATTATTCAGTAGCTGGATCTGGCATGTAGCACTGGGCTGGTATACTGGATCACACTTGTGGATTGACCCCATGTGCCAACCCCACGGTGGATCATGCCTGCAGACTAACCCTGCCTGCAGGATCTGGCTCATGGACCAGTTCCCTGCTGCTCCACTCCCCACGGGGCTGAAAGGTTGAGCACCACTGTTCTACATTGTACATTTTAAGACCATTTTGTTTTGCTTTTGAAGGCACATATTGCACATGAGTGCACTGCACCAAACAAAAGAGTTGGAGAAATGGTGATAAGGCTTTAACAATCCACGATAAGAGACAAGTGTGCAGCGCAACAAACAGCTTTTTAGCATTAAACCTTTCTGAATGACTCTCATTTCCAATCTTGATGCACACTGTGGAAAAATATGATAGGTTACTCCTCATCTCTCTAAAGTACTTTAAATAGATGACGTTCCAGATGGTATTGACATTGCTAAACAAATTGTGGAACCCACATGCCAAAAATACTGTCGGTAAACATACTAAGCCACCCTGTGTAACAAAAGAGGCTAAAAGAACAGCAATCATCATCAACTTCAAATGCTACACACATAGTGGGAAAGGGACTGTGTTGCAATAGCTTACTTTAACAAAAATAAGATGCTATAATAAAAATTGTAGACCAGGCTCATAATGTATTGCTCCAAAGGATCTGGCACCATTCACCTATGGATCAATGGGATCAACATGACTCGAAGCAACATGCCTGAAAGTTAGTTAAATCTGATAGCTGTTTGGTCACCAGCTGAAATGGGGCGGGGCCAGGGTCCAGAGGTATTAGTACATTTCCATCATAAAAAACACCTCAACTGGCACTGATTACCTTCCCTCACCCCTCGCTGTTCCTCCCAGAATAGCAACCTCAGCCACCAGACAAAAACATGCTGTGAAAGGACTGGCCACAGGACATCTTTTTCACTTCTAGGCAACATTTACACCAGGAAGATGGATCCTCTTAGTGGGATAGTATGATGTCCCCTTTCGTATGGTCAGGGATAGTTTTGTTTCAAACCATAGAAGCTGGTTGTGGTCAGCCCTCAAAAGACTCTGACCTACTAAAAATGCTTTGCAAGTTTGTTCTCAACAATCCTGGATGTTGAATCATATTTAATATCTCATTGGATAATAAGCTTTTTAATTAGATGCATTTGCCAAACATAACCAGGGACCTCAAGACGGTCCCTGCAGACCAGGGCTGAGTCCCAGGACATCATAATGGAAGACCGTACTTATGGTATCTGGGCTCCACCTGTTTTGAAGCTAAACAGAGGTCTCATACCTCCAAGGCTATTAAGCACAAGATGCCTCTTGAGCACTGGCCACTTTAGAGGCTTTAGAAGGAAGGTGTTATGGCCAGAAATCAAAAAAGGCTTTTTCTGATAAAGTTGGTGGAAGGTGGGACAATGCACCCCCATCTGCCACAACAGTAATGGACACCACGGAGCTGTCGGAGTCAGCAACTACTGTATGTTTAATTAGATATGTTCGCTGAATACTGAAAGGTCCCCGCCACAAGACAGGAGACAGACTAGGTGACACTTGGAATCATAGAAAATTATGTTTGGAAGGGACCTCAGGAGGTCATCTAGTCCAACCCCCTTCTAACAGCAGAACCATCCCCAGCTATATATCCCACGCAAGGCTTTGTCTAGCTTCGTCTTAAAAACCTCCAAGGATTAAGATTCTACAATGGCACTGGGTAACCTGTTCCACTGCTTTACTACCTTCCTAGCGAGAAGGTTCTTCCCAAAATCTGACCTAAACTTCTCTTGCTGCAACTTGAGTCCACTGCTCCTTGTTCTGTCATCTGCCATCACTGAGAACAGTCTAACTCCATCCTCTCTGGAACCACCCTGCAGGTAGTTGAAGGCTGCTATTAAATCCTGTCTCAGTTTTCTCTTCTCTATGCTAAATAAGCTAGCTGCTTCAGCCATTCCTCATAAGCCACATGTCCCAGCCTCCAAACCATTTTTATTGCCCTCCCGTGGACTCTCCAATTTTTCTATATCTTTTCTGTAGTGAGGGGCCCAAAACTGGACACAGTACTGCAGATGTGGCCTCACCAGTGCTGAATAGAGAGAAAGAATAACTTCCCTTGACCTATTGGCAATGCTCCTTCTAATGCAGCCCAGCATGCCGTTAGCCTTCTTCGCAGTAATGGCACACTGTTGGCTCGTATTCAGCTTTCCACTGTGACCCCCAGGTCCTTTTTTGCAGACCTGCTGCTTAGCCAGTTAGTCCTCAGCCTATACAGGTGCATGGGATTGTTCTGTCCTAATTGCAGGACTTGGCACTTGTCCTTATTGAACCTCATGAGATTTCTTTTGTTCCAATCCTCCAATTTGTCAAGGTGTCTTTGAATCCTAGCCCTACCCTCCAGCATATCTACTATTCCTCCCCAGTTTGGTGTCATCTGCAAACTTGCTAAGGGTGCACTCCATCCCATCTGCCAGGTCGTTGATGAAAATACTGAACAAAACAGGCCTCAGGACTGACCCCTGGGGCACTCCACTTGATACTGGCTGCCAACTAGACATCAAGCCTTTGATTACTACCCTTTGAGCCCAACAATCCAGCTAGTTTTCTATTTTACAGTCCATTCATTCAACCCATATTTCCTTAGCTTCCTTGCAAAAATGCTGTGGAAGACTATATCATTTTAGTCCCTTCCAGTACGACCCACACTTCTGTGAATCATTGAAAGACTTAAGTGAAAGACTTAAGGTGACTTTTAAGTGGATTTATCTGTGGATTATCTGCTGATTAGCAACCATCCAACAAACATGGAGGGCCAAAATCCTCCTGATGCACCTTCCCCCTAAAGAGTTAATTTTGCCCAGGGTTATTACAAGAAGGTTCACACTAGATTGCAGAGAGGTTCGCTTCAAAGGGACCAATCAAATGGAGGATAGTTTTGAACATCTCATGTGGAAACATGGTAAGTAGCGAGCTGGGAACATATGCCATATGTAGGGCCTGGCTTAAATTGTGGTTTCACATTTTTTGTAAAGTCACAAAATTAAGTGATTTTCACAAAAAGTGCAATTTGCAATGAAATGCCATGATATGGCTGTTTGCTGGGGAGCTCCCCAGGAAGCAGCCATACCATGGCATTTCACTGCAAGAGAGTGGGAAAAGCTGGGAAAAGCATTTCCCCACCAGCAGCAAAAGTATAGCAGCCCAGGGCAGCGGGGGGAGGGTTCACAAAAGAGACAGGGGGAGGAGAGAACTTGGGGATGGGTGGGGGAGGGGCTATTTGCTCCTCTGGATGGGAAAACTGGGGCATGGGGGGGCACCTGGGGGCTGCCTTGGCAGATGGCCTGGCACAGGGGAGGGGCTGTTTGCTCCTCCAGGCAGGAAAACTGGAGCCTGGGGAGCTGGGTGCGGGCAGAGAAAACGCAAGCAAGGAACAGCACCTCGCCTAACTGGTGCCAGGTCTGTCTGCCAAGGCAGCCCCCAGGTGCCCCCAAGCCCCAGTTTCCACCCCCTCCAGGGGAACAAACAGCCCCTCCTCTCCCCAGCACTAGAGCTTTCTGCCTAAGGCAGCCAGCAGTTTCCAAGCCCAGGAAAAAGCCTCTCAACTTCAATGGACAGCAACAACAGTAGCAGCAGCAGGAGAGACTGAGCATGTGGAGAGACTGAGCTTTTCAGCAGCAATCAGGGGCCTTGGGAGCAAGGCTTCTGCTGCTGCAATTAAACCCAGCCCTAAACCTGCCCCCTCAGCCAATCAAGAGACGTGGCGCCATGATCTGGGTGTGACACCTGTGCCACAATTGGGCCATGATATTAGCGAGCTGGGCCTGTGATTTAAACCAGGGCCTAGCCATAGGTAGAGCCTGAGAGGAAACCTCCGTGACCTAACAGTGTGCACTGCTGTAGGCTGGCACATGCACAGAGAAGTGTGGCCAATAAGACAGAGGGAGGCATTGTTGGGATTGCATCACAATGTGTGATACAGGGCCATACATGTACATACCAGGGAGAGAAAAAAGAAGAGTCAGACCACTGCAATATGATGCTGGCTTAGCTATATATTCATTTTGGCCATTGAGACAGCTTGTATTAGATCCAAAACCAAGCTTGTGGTTTATCAAGCAGTTGCGATCCCCGCCTTACTGCACAGAGCTGACAACGTATAGGAGACACCTCAAGATGCTGAAGAAGTACCATCAACACTGCCTGCAGAACATCCTTCAAATCCAGTGGGTAGACAGGTGCACCGACATAGCTGTCCTCTCGCAAGCACCACAACCATTGACGCGATGCTCATCCTACATAAACTTCACTGGGCTGGCCACATCAGCTGGATGTCTGGCTCCAGAAGTAAGTTTTATTCTCCCAGCTCAGCCACAGTGGTTGCTCGAGAGGAGGGCAGAGAAAGTGCTGCAAGGTTGTCCACAAGGACAACTTGAAAAAATGCATCATTGACATTAACTCATGTGAGATTGTCTCCAAGGACCACCCCAAATGGAGAAAGTCTGCTGCAAAGATCTCAGTACTTTGAAACCTTATGACATCAACGGGAGAAGGGGAAGCAGGAGTGGAAGAAACAGCGTGTCATGGACTGAATCAAGAATCCAGAGCCATCTACTCTATACAGAAACACGTGCAGGAGTTACCACAGAGTCTGTCGATCCTGGATCAGACTCATCAGCCATCTTCGGACCCACAAATAAGATGAAAGACAATCATCCTTGACTACAAGGGACTGCCGATGATGATAATGTGGCCTTCCTTATGCTTGCGTGCTGTTTTTCACTACGTTCTGCTGCCACCCCTCACCTGGCATATATTTTGGTAGCCACTAATTGTCAGAGCTCAGTTTTCCCCACTTCATAAGATCTCTCTTGCCTTATCAGTGTTTTCCTTTTAAGTGAAGGCAGGCATAGGGGTAAGCTCTTCAGGGCAGGGCACACACTTACTATGTGACAGTTGTAAGTGTCTGTTTGTACAGTGTCTAGCAGAACAGTCCTGATCTTGGCTGTGGCCTCTACGCACTACTGTAATAAATAAATTAGTATGATATGGCATATAGCCAATAAGCAGAAATCACTGCACACTTATTTTTGAGGGGATGGGGTTTGACCTACTGTGAAAAGGGGTTCCAAGCTGATAGACAGCACTTATTAAGCAGCTGAAATAGGCAAAAAGCAGTTTCAGCTGCTCCTCTGCTGACAGCATACAGAAAAGTCAAGAAACATGCACTTTGACCTGGAAGCTAATGATCATACACAAGGTCACCACAATTTAACAGTCTCTACAGCAGCAGTGGGCAAAATGACGGATCCAGGTGGCAGCCGGACTCCATTTCCGAGGGCCCCTGTCCACATGGCTCCCGGGGTCTCCATGGAGAGCTGGGTGGGGAGCTGCTCCAGGGCTGGGATCTTGGGGAGGTGACAGTGCAGGGCCAGGACAGAGGCAGAGCCATGCTCGTTGCAGGGCATGTGGGCAGCAGATGGCAGCTCTGCCCCGGCCCTGGCCCCAGCTCCAGCCCCATGCCATCACCGCCCCAAGATCCTAGGGTTTCCCCAGCATGGCCCCATTCCAGCCAGCCAGCTGCATACAAGATCCTGCCCCAGTGCTGGGTGCGGGGCAGACGGGCTGGAGTGCCTGGGCAGTGGGTTGGGTCTGGCAGCAGCAGCCAGAAGGAGCTGCTGTCACAAGGGCTACTGGGCATTGGGTCTGCCACCTGCACCCCAAAATGCCCTCTTCACCTGCACCCCAAAATGCAAATCTGGCTCCTAAAGTAACACTGGGCACGTGGCATGAGCTTGGCAGCCCAATATTGGCAGCACAATCGTGGCTCAATGCTTGGTAGCCGATAAATAAAAATTCATAGAACAGGAAAAAAAATGTCCCTTTTGAGGTTCAAGGGACATATGCAATATATCAGAGCTCAAGTATAAGCCCATGTTATTTGAACGTGTTCTTTAATTATTGGTGTCAAGCTTCTGAAGCATTCCCAACAGGGTAACAATAAGCAAGAGGAAATGCCTCCAAAAAGCTTCTGTGCTCTTTATTTCTGCCCACAGTTTTATTCTTTCTTTCTTAAAGGAAGAAAAGAGGAAGAGGGAAAAAGAAAATAGACTCTGTACAAAAATCAAGCAAAAATGCCTGGGCCAAAATTATTACAGCCATAGGGGGAAATATGTCCATTTGTTTACAGCTTAGTTGTCCTGATGGGGCTGTGAGCTATATCGAGACCTAGCTACCATGTGTTAAAGTTTTCCGTGTCTTTAAAAAGCTCTTCAGAATCTCAGCAGTGCTATTGCAGGTGCCTTGCCTATTCAGGGAGGGGGAGGGGGGAGGCAATCAGCATTCTGATTACAGTACAATCTAAGACAATGAGGAACAGGACTTCAGCTAAATGCAACAGCCATGCCACTTTTGCATAACTAATAGTGATTTATAATCTATAGGACCACGTGAGACCTCCTGAACACCAGGAATTTGAGACCCTGTCTATATTGCCAGGGAAGAAGAATTTACACAGCATGGGATGGAATGCTTGAATTGTCATTTATTATTGCTATTATTTGCCCTATTGTGTCTGTGGCTGAGATTGGAGGGTTCCTCTGTAGCAGCTGGGCCTCAAAGCAGGATACCCTCAGGCCAGCTGAAGGAGGTAGGCACATTTATTCCCCCTCCAGGAATGCTCCTGTAAATGGCATAGTGGGCTTCCCCCAATCAGTGGGGCTTGGACTTATTTCATAGTAGTCATGGGGCAGAAGGCTTCTTCCCCAGCCCTTATGGTTGCTGCTCCTTTGCCTTCCAGAAATCAACTGTCAAGTCTACCAGATACCAGTGCATCAGTTACACTCTCGACAGGTCCTGTTCCAAGCTTTTCTCCCCTACCGCAGAGATCAGAAACTCTTAATAAAAGCAACTTTTTTTAAGTTGCCAGCCCCATGCACATGCTCTGAACTTCCATGTCCTCATGAGGGGAAGGAGAGGAAGAGCCTCATTCTGCATCCTTGTGGGGGGGGGGAATCCCATTGCCCTGAGTGAGAACTCAGCATATGGAAAGTCTACATCAGGGGAGGGCAAAATACGGCCTGCCGATTGATTCTTACTGCCTCGCCAGCTGCCACCAGCAGCCTGAGGAGAGAGGACTGCACCCCAGGTGCTCCGCTGTGCTCTGCCACAGCTGGGACTGGGCTGGGTCAGGCCATGTGCAGGCTCCTCTGTCCCCCGCATCCATCTCCCCTCTCCTCACCCCTGCTTCCTGTTGGCACTGTGGCTGCACAGTCCTGGCTCCACAGCCACCAGCAGCTAGGCCCACATGGGATGGGGCACAATGCAGCATGTCAAGTAGCCACCCTGGCTGCCCGCATATTCTAGCCCAAATAACTGCATACCCCTGACCTAAATGGAGCAGGTTCTTCAAAGATGCACAAAGGGCAAGAAAGGGAGCTACCTACTGGCCCTCTGGAACAGGGTCCCTTCTTCCTACAAGTGTGCAGCACCTAGTATACAGGAGCTGTGACTCTAAGCCAAGTTTCTGGATGCAGATATAATGTTATAAGCAAAAGAAAATCCTTCAGAAACCACATTTTGAGGGACTTCATATTGTTTCCTTAGCCACTATGCTTTTCTCACAGCTGTTGGTATGGACATGTTTATTTTAAGGGAAAAAAAGAGTCTGTACTTTTCATGAACATAAAGGCATATGAAGTCTGGAGGAAAGAAGACCCTTTTTAATCGGCAGCCCTGAGAGTCTGGCATTGATATGGAAAGCCTTTAGGGACTGATGTGACAGCACATTCCCATACAGAAGTTACTAATTTGAACACAGTTTGGATTCTAGCCATTTACATCCTGCATAACACATTGAAATACCAACAGGCATAGTCGGTTTAATTGAGGGCAGACCACATGGTGTGTATATTCAAACTTGAGAGGTTTCATTTTGAGGGACAGTGTGTGCAAGTGAAAGACAGAGACTGGGGAAGGGTATGACATCACTTTCCAATAACTCATTACTATGCATATTTTGGATGATGCAGTATTTAAAAAAGGGGCTGATGCCATGCCCACATTAAGTAGACCAGATCCACTTCTCACAGAGAAATGCATCTAAACTCATTAAGAAAACAGAAACTATTATAAGCATTCTGCCAGAGCAGCGAGAGATTGAATGTTTTAATCAGCATGGCTTTGCAACAGCTGGGCTAAACTGGACACTATGGCAAGAGAGAGAAAGGCATTTTGATAGAAGAAAATGTGCACTTTGGAAAGGCTGGTATCAGCCTGGAGACCTTAATATATGCCAGAAAAGGTGCAGAAATCCTGACAACACAGAGACATTTTGAGAGCACTCTGGAATCAGGAGAACAGACCTCCCAACAACTCCTGGTCACAGCCCTGAACGCAGATACATCCTCTCTCCCACCCTCCTTTAGCACTGTCGGGTATCACAACTGTCCAAGGGAAGTGTCAAACCAGGTTCCCTTTCTGCTAAATTCTGAGAAGCCCAGGAGCTGTCCAGTGGATGGGACCCAATTATTCTGATGCCTGGTCCCTAAGAGTGGCCAGGACCAGATGCCTCAGAGGAAGGTGTCAGAAATCCTCCACTGGGCAGAGAAGAGAATAATCTGCCTACTCTCAGAGGAGCCTCTTCCCAACCCCTAACAGTTATGATCATGATGACTTTACTACAAAACTTTTGGACAGTCTTGTCAACCATGCTATTATTTGATTTCTCTTTAAATCTCACTAAGTTCACAGCTCAGTAGCATTATGTGGCAGTAGTTTTCACAGCCAAATCAGGCAGAGTGGGATAAAACATTTCCTGTTATCAATTTTGAGTTTGCTACTCTTCCCTGTTGAATGACTATCCTTTGTTCTTGCATCAGATTTAACTCTTGCCTTTTCCTCTTGGCTGTATAGGTTCCTGCCTGCACAGCTGATTCATGAAAGGGACCTGCCTGCTGACTAAGTTCTCCTCACTGGCAGAGATTCCCATACTTAACCAACTGGCAGAATGGCACAGCCTTCTCCATGTTGGTGGCTTCTTGCTTAGACTCCTGCCTGCCATCAACATAAACCAGTGGTTTTCAAACTTTCTAAAGTCAGAGAACCCTTTCACACTACCACTTCTGTTGCAGAACCAACCGCTGCCCTAGTTCCATGGGCTGTGTAAGCTGACATGGAACCAGGCGACCCGATCTGGCAATGGCAGCGCCAGCCCGCTCTGCCATCACCTCCAATCTCTGCAGAACCCCGATGACCTGTCGCCGAACGAGGGCTCCACGGGACACAGGGTGAAATCTACTGGCATTAACCATGGGCATCTCAGCTAGTGCAAAGCAGGGAAAAGAAAAGGGCTTCTGAGAAGAGACTATCTGGACTACAGGAGAGAAAAGGGGGCATCCTTGGAATGGAGAAAGGCAGAAAACAGGACTCTGGATTTAAGGTAGAAGGGGAGTTTCCCTGCCCTGCCTCTGAGTGACGTGGCACACAGGCATGTGGATGCATTTTAAGATCCTGATGGGAAGAGCAGTATTTTATTTTAAGACTCACTATTATCATTTAGGCTGGACTGCCAACATTTTCAGCAGCGACTAGTGATTCTGGGCACCTCAGTTGCCTGGCTGCCCAGCCTGAGATGCCCTACAGGCACCTTCTTTTCAGAAGATGAGTGCTCAGTACTTTTTGCAAGCCAGTCTACTTGAGGCATCTCCAGTTGGGTTCCCATATAATTCTGATGATCAACATTTCTAGGCACTGCAGAAAACCCATCATTTTCTGCTTCTCCCACAAGCTAATCTGGTCACACACAATGACAACTGCCCTGTTGGGTCTGGGACAGGCAGGAACCCTGAAGTACAAAGGGTATTTCAACAGTGTGAAATACTTGGCCAGCTCACTGGGCTACCAGCCTTTACTACCTGTTGCCTGACAGGAACCGTAGATCCCAGGGTCACTTCAGGAACCAGTTCTCCTCCTATCAGCTGGGAACAGCCAAAGAGACCATGTGCCATTTAAGTTAAGGGGGCAGCACATTCAAAAGAACCAGGAGCTGCTAAATGGGAATACTAGAAAAGCAAGGGAATCCTATTATTCCTGCCTTTCACAACAGCTTCTGTAAGTGCTGGCCAGCATTCAGGAATCTGTCATGGCCAACAGCATGCTGGAAACAAGTTTACTAACAACCATATGTTTATAGACACAGATGCATGCATACAACCAGCATATAAGTCAGTCCCAGTACTGCATTCAGAGTTCCTGGGAGTCTAGAGAGTTGAGAGTAAGGTTTTTCTCTTGTGTCCCAACTGCAAGTTTATGCATATGACACTGATAGAGTTTCCAAAGTCTAGCTCCACCAGGTGCTGGACTCAATGTACACCTGAAGTGAACTCTCAGCAGGAAAGGACAGGTTATCTTCCCTGATTGTTCCAAAGCAATGATCTGAAATCGGAAAGGGATAACCCCTGGGCAATACAGAACATACTGAGGACAGCTCATCATCTGCTTCATTACTGAGTAAATGGATGATTACAGTGGGAGTGGTCTCTCCACAATGGATTATCACTGCCCTTCCTGCAGCTTTTTAGACAAAATAGAATAAAACGTGCATTACCTCATCGTGAATTTCTCCTCTTCTCACTGACATTCTTCTCCCCTTTTCAGCAGGTTTGCAGGCTTCAAATGGACTATCAAGATTTGGAAAATGTATAAGCAAGTAGCACATGTAGCTACCCAAAGTCACTGTACCATGTATTTTGTGCATGCCACCTTCCTTTTCCCCAGTCCATCCTGGTTTGTGGTGTGAAGCTTGGAGGCATGGCCCCAGAGGCCCATCAGCACCCCAAAGGCAGCAAACAAACCAACAAACCCCACATTTATTATTTTTTCCATATTAAAGCTTTCTTAAAAATCCAGTGTTAAAAACTCCAGTCTCGTGATCTTGGGGCCCTGCCTCCTGGCTTTTGAATGCCTGGGATTGGCAAAAACTGCTTGAACAGAAAACAGAGCCCTGCCTCTGCTGACTGCAGGTTGCTGTGGCCTGGGTCAGCACAACGTCACTGCCAATGGCAGAGAAGCATTTTCAAACTCACCCCCCTCAGCGTTCAGGGGCGACTTGAGTGGGCATTGGGGCTGACCCTATTCATTCCAGCTGCTGGAGTCCAGGATGGGGCCAATAATCTCTGTATTCGACTTCCTCAGGGCCACCCGCAGGGTCCTCCAGTCTCCATGCTTATTTTGTCTGTTGGTACAACCACACTAAGTAGCAATAAAATCCCACAATATCTCAGCACCTCACAAACAGGAATGGGTTTCATCTTGCAGTCATCCT
Source organism: Alligator mississippiensis (assembly GCF_030867095.1). Taxonomy (NCBI): domain Eukaryota; kingdom Metazoa; phylum Chordata; order Crocodylia; family Alligatoridae; genus Alligator; species Alligator mississippiensis. The sequence goes on from NC_081835.1 coordinate 44,402,113, forward strand.
GTGAAGTAGGGAAGTGCTATTAAATCCATTTTCTAAATGGAGAACAGAGGCAGAGAGAAGATTAAGTGACCACAGTTAGAGTCTGTGATGGAGCCAGGAACTGAGCCCCTGCCTCCTTCAGACAAGCTGTGCACTATCCACTAGGTCCTCCCATTTTTCCTTGCCCTGCAGCAGCACAATCCAAACCTTCCACCAGAACAGGGGTGCTAGAGGGGCCAGGAATTTGGGGGCAGGGCCTGCTGTCAGTGGCAGGGGAATAAGAGACAGATGGATTAACCCACATGCCACCGCTACCAATTCTGGATCCAGCTCAGGAGGCTCCTTGCTGTCTGGATCCAGCCCACGAGGAGCTCCAGTCTATATCCCGCCTGGGGGGTACAGGTCTGACACCCCTCCACTAGAATCCTGCGCATCCACAGAAAGCATCTTTCCCACTGGGCAATTTTACAGACAATTCTGGCAGCCATGGTTAGCAAGGGGGCTGGAAGCCTCTGGGGGCATGGATGCTTAATAGAAAGAAACCATTTTTCTAAAACAAACAGTTTTCTACAGAGCAGTGAGCGTGTCGTTCAAAAAAATAAAAAGCAGCAGCAGCTGGTTTTATAAAATATATCAAAACTTATTTTCAGATTAGACATAGATGCCAAGCTCAAATATGGATTCTGAGAACCATGCCCTGCAATTACTGCGCTGAGCCTTAGCTAGAGCCCTCCACTGGGCAGGAGTTGCTTGCTTCAGAGCAGCAAGCCATCAGATGCCAGAGCGAAGCTGACAAGACAGCGATTTGTTCATTTTTAGAAAATGCTGTTGAGTTTTACTACTGCTGGCTTCATTCACTGTGCAGCCAGGCAGGAGACAACAGAAAAGGGATGTGGAACAACACCCAGTGTCTCCTGCCTCACTCAGGGGACCAGAGCCCCTTGGAAACAAAATGGTAACTACTGGCCCAGTGAGGGAAATAGCAGGATGGCTCTTGCAAGCACATATTCTGGAGAGACATTACTACTGGTTGTGTGTGTGTAAGTATGCATGCTTTGTTCTGCTTGTAGACAGCTGTACGTGGAACCACGTCCACAAATGCCAGACCATGAATTAGTAAACAGTGTTTGCTCGCAGGTGTGAGGGAATATGCATCATGTTCTCTGCTGCGGACATAGCTCCATGAGACGCAGGGAGAGTGGAAGTTGGTCCCTAGAATCCTTCTCTCTCTCTCACACACACACACACACACACACACACGCATGATTACAGCTTGGTAGTCTCTTTGCTCTGTAGAGTGTATGGCTTGACTAATGTGTAAGCTGAACTGCCTCTCTGCCTGCTTCTGCTGCACCCCATTCCTCGCCTTCCAGGACTGCAGCTTCCTCTGCAGCAGGCGAGTAACAGAGGGACTAGAGTGCACCTGGACTGTGGGTACAAAAAGGAGGTTTCCAAACTCCAGATTCATCCCCCTCCCCCTTCTGCAGCACAAACCACCTACTGAGCCATTACAAAGAAACCAACAGAATTAAAAGCTGTGGCTGCAAGGCAGTGGATCCGTGGGGGCTGCGGCAGGGGCGGGGGAAATGGGAAAGAATTTTTTCTAGTTATTGGCATCCACCTGTCCCAAGAATTTCACACCGGCCTGTCACATCTGCCAGAAGTGATCTACTCAGAGAGGGGTAGAGTGAGAAATAAATATAAAACACAGATTATGAATAAATAAAAGACTTTAAAGAATCTTAAAAGACTGCTCCATGTGAAACAGACCCCTTGGGGAAGGTAAATGGCAGCAGCCTCTAGCAGCCTCAAGGGCAGCTTGGTGATGTTCCCAATGCTCTGATAAGATCGCATCAGACAGAGATACCAAGCGGATGGAGAAGGAACAGCAGAGTTCAAGGCACATTTCCTACCCTCCCTTCCCCATGCATAGTGACCTTCCTGTCATTGCTAATTATTGTTGCAGTTGCAGACTCGGGGAATAAAGCACAGCAGCTAAAGTTTCTGGCATATAAACAACAATGCAAGAAAAGAAGATGGAAGAGATGGAGAAGGCAGTCTTGTTCTTTGCTTGGGTGGCCAATGAGCTTTCTGGATTCAGGGCATGCTGTCATGGGTGAGGGGCAGGAGGATTTCATAGAGAGGATACTCATTTTCCACCTAGGCAGAGAAGGAAGGCAATCAAAAGCAATTAAATGTCCCTTCAATGGTCCTAGAGGGAGTTGGGGTAGAGATGGTAAAGTAATCACAAGAGAACAAATTTGTCAGGACAATGGAAGCCCATAAGAGAGAAACAAAGAGCAAGATGAATGAACCAGAGCCAATACAAACAGACCATGGAAGCCAGCAGAACAAATAACTTACACTGCTTGTGTAGCAAGCTGGAATAACAACATTTGATATCCCAGCCTCATATGCTGCACTGTAACTATTGTGCTGCTGCAAGGTTACTACAATGCAGGGAGACAAGATGCTATTGTGTTGAGTACTATTCAAGAGACACAAAATTCAGCAAATCATGGCTATTTCGGGCTTCACGAAGCGTCTGCAAACTCCATTTGGTATTGGAAAACATGCAATGAATATCACAAGCCAACACATGGCAGCCCAAGAAGAATCTAACACTGATAATCTGTATTACTGCTTCTGAATCGTCCGCTTGAGTTACCCATGGAGTCAAAGCACGCACAAGACACTGAATATTTGGGAGCAAATCATTCAGGACAGTTTCAAAGCTTCTGCATTTCACAGATACTAAAAGGCTTCAGTACATGAAAAGTGAACCTTAGCCTTCATGTTTGAAAACAGTCCCCTTCTTTTTAGCTTTGGCCAACCTGGCCTAATGGGGACAGAGGACTCGGAGAATCTCTCTCAGATACTGACTTCTTCTGCAGCTTTGACCCCAAATCTTGCACCTTGTGATTCAACTTCCTAACCTTTGAAAGGAGGATAGTGACACTCGGGTCCCTCACAGAGACTAAATTGCTTAGGCCTGATCCAAGTCTCAAAAAAATCACAGGAAATCTTCCGACTACCCTAATTAAGGAGCTAGATCAGACCTTTAGCATTCACAAAACCCCAGTAGACATTGGCAAGTGGTGATGATATGCAAAACAGCATTAGCAGTCACATGGTCAGATGCTGACTCCAGGGCCTGGGTATTAAAGTGACTAAAACTCAATATTCATTCATTCCTTCTTTAAAGAAAAGGCTAATTCTAGTGCTCATGAAAGTGAGCACCGCAGGGAGGGGAAATCCTGGTAAGGCATTTGTAACCAAGTAGGAAAAAACCCCCTGGAAAGACAGTGCAAGGACTTCTCCTGCACTGAACCCTGAGAGAGGGCTTGGTAAGCTCTAGCTCTTCAGCCTGCTGGGGAAGGGCTTTATCATCTCCAACTACGATTCAGAGGCTGAAACTTGGCAAGGGCCAGGTGCTGCTCAGGAACTCCGGACTTCCCTCACACAACTCTGCCAATCCCTCTCACACCTGACCTGCAATGTCACACACTATTCCCATCTTGAAGCCTTCCTGAATAGAGACAATAACTCAAGCCAAATTCTGCTATAAACTGGGTGGTGCTTTGCCTGATTCTGCTTGGAACAAGTTCACGGTTTCAAGCGCCACATGCTTCTGAGAAAAGCCAATTGTGAATGTGGATTTCCCATGTAACAGTTTGTGCTAGTTAATCCATGACGTTAAAGCACACATACTGAGACAGGGCCAAATCCCAATAGGCCACCAAGTAACCTTCGCCAAAGCCACAGAGACAGCAGAGTGAAAAATTGATGAAGCTACAATTATTTGCAATGTCTGCACTTGCACTAGGAACACCCCAGCTGGCATTGTGGCAACACCCCACGTAAGATGCTTACTCTAAGCAGGTCCAGCTGCCAGCCAACAGGCACAAAATATTCACTACACAAAAGCCACCATGGACAATGAGAAGGAAGTTTTGCAAGAGAGCTCATGCTGCATGTTGGGAATCATCAAGGTAGTGATGAGGCACCACAACCAGGGGCCAAGTTCCTGGATTCTGAGCTTTGTAAGGAGGGCCTACATTACCTATATATACAGTATTAAGTGCCCAGATGTTTCTTGGAGTCCTTAGGCACTACCACGGAAAATATAACACCACCACCATGGGCAGATGTTAGGACATTGTTGCAAGGAAGTTCACAACCCAAGACATCTCAGCTAACACTTAAATGGCAGTGCCATGAGGAGGATTGCACACAGAAAATTGCATGCACCGTATACACAACCCTGGCAATAAAACTGGCACTAAAAGGGTATTGTTTAGAAAAAGAAAACTGAATGCCCCTTTGTTTTGAGTTCCTGTGTGTAGGATACACACATACCATATGTAATCTGTGTCACTAACCGTTTCATTCACTCAGCTGTTTCTCTGTAAAGCTGACTGCTGCAGAGTGACACCAAGCCTGGCTGATGTGGAGAGAACAAATTATTCATGAAAACACACAAGTGTTAAGCCACGTGGCATTGCATGTAAAATGAAAACCAGAAGAGAAAAGCTCAGCCCCAGCACTGCTACCAAGGCAAACTGATTGGCAAAATGTATTAGCTGGAAGAGATGAAAGATTAAAAGTGTCATCCAAAGAACAGCATCTCCTATAATACCCATCCATGTACAATCCAAAGAGCTGCCTGACACAGTAACTTAAACCTACAAAATAAAGTACCTCAGAAGGTAAAGCTGTCACTTGAGCAAGTGCTGGTTTTATACCTGAATTCGTTTACTGTTGCAACAGGGCTCTCCAAAATACACAGAGACCGACCCATCACCAATAGCTTTACAAGTCTATTATAAGCCTCAGGTCTAGATGGAATTAGGTAGTCACTGAAGGTCTAATAATCAAACTTTTGCCTGTCTCTACTGTTGCCGCTACGCTTGTGTTCTCTCCAAGGCTATGAAAGTGCACGGTGCTTGCCGCACACTTCGTGGTGAGGGCTGGTGTTTTGTACAAGGAGCCATGTGTGCTATGTACAGACAGTGTCATTCGTCAAATAGAGTTATACTTTGCTGTGCATAAATAACAACATCAGGCAAGTCACTTTTCCTGTGACCTAGCTTCCTCTATGTAAAACTAGGGACAATTATGCTTTACTTCTTCACCCCTTTCTCTGCCTTCTCTACATAGTCTATAAGGTCTTCAGGGCAGTGGCCATCTCTTATTGCTTCTTCACTTCAAAATGTGACCTGAATTATAACTCAGGTATTGCATTTGGCTCCAGTCTCATATACTTAGTTTAAAACTGGTGGTGTTTTAGCACCTGTTGGCTACCCTTTTGGGCCCTTGACACATAGGCAGCAACTCCATGGGTACTCCAAGGCTCAGGCACCCATCAAAAAAAATTAGCAGGTGCTCAGCACCCACAGAGCTGCTTGCAAATGTTAAAAAAAACCCCAAACCCCACTTTACCGGAAGAAGCAGCGTGTGACTTCAATCTAACTCTGCAGTATCTATAAAGATTGGCTATTAAATAAAAGTTCCAAAAAAAGCCACATTAAAGCATCCAATCTTTACAGATGCTGCAGAGCTGGGTAAAAATAACGCGTTGCCTCTTCTGGGCACACACAAGGCTCAGCACAGGAATGCACTGAGTTAAAAGTAAAGTGCTGTGTGTTATTTGTTTGGGGGTTTTTTGGGGGGTAGTGGGGGAGGGGGTCTAAGCCTGCAAGCACCTGCCAGCAAAAAAAAAGTCAGCATCTATGCCTTGACAGACATTACATTTATCACAATTAATGTGCTACTTGCAGGATAAATGGTAACATGACACATGTTCAACCAATTTATTATTCATAAAATGGCAAACCAGCCACAAAGTTGTTCTACCTTCGAAGTGGAACATGGTTTATATAAGGCAGGGGTTTTCAACCTTTTTTAACAAGTGTACACCTGGCAGCCCCCTTTTTAGTAAGTGTACCCCTGGGGGGCGGAGGTGGCAAGCGGCCAGATGCGGAGCAGGAGTGTGGCAAATGGCGGCAGTGCAGTATCTGTGTGGCCCTGCCATTGCCCCATACCAACCCTGCTCCTGTGAGGCAGCGGCATGGGATAGCGGCACTCTGTCCCCACCCGCCCCCATGTACCGCCTGGGACCTTTCAAAGTACCCCCAGGGGTATGTGTACTCCCTGTTGACAACCCCTGATATAGAGCTTTCAACTGAGCATGTGGGGGGTGCTGATGGATTCCCCCTGACCAAAGCAAGTCCAATGGCTCCCCTCGTGTGGCACCTGTAAATCCATATGTCAGCATCCCATGTAGGGATGCCCAGCACATGGGTTTAAAGTTGCTGCCCTCAGACTGCCCTTGCATGGGGCAGCCCATTCACTTGTGGCATGGCAGGACATATGATTGTTGGCATCAGGGATCAGATCCCTTTGCACCATTAAATTAATGTATGCCAGTGGCCTTAGGCAGCATAGACTACAGAGCTCAAGTGAGCACTACTAGTCTGCTACTCACACAACCGTGTTATAATGGGCACGTCTACACATGCCCCTGACTGTGCATTTGTACTAAATGACTGCACGCTACCTGCCTGTACTGCACAGTCCTGGCAGTGAACAGTTATTCTTAGATGCTATGTAGCTGTTATGAGTTATGTCATCGTAGCTTGTCGCTATGACAACATAGCATCAGCATCATGGTTTGTGCCTGCCAACGCTACATCACCATAGCTTGTCACTGAGGCAACACAGCATCTCATGTAGATGTGCCCAATAAGGAGGCAGACTAGCATCACTCAAGTGCAATTTGTTCTTCCATTCTTTCCCAGTATTCCCCTGGTATGTCCAGAAAGGAGAAGCTAAGTTCTCCCATACTCATCGAGAATTAATTTATGGAGTAGCTCAGATAACTGTAATAAAATGCTCTGAAATATGCTTCAGAAACTTTAGTGCCACAGCCTGGCAGCGCCACTGTGGACGCAGCAGCTCAAGCAGTATTTTTCATTATGGTTACGCTAACTCAGGACAGGCTAATTTATGGGAAGTAACTTGAGTTTACACACAAGTTAATTCTGAAATGAAGATATACCACATGTATGCAGGCTGGTAGACCCTAGTTTTGAAATGAGGGACAGGGGGTCTTATTTAAGCATCTACTCTTTTTTCATACTTTCTGGAGCACACGGGCATCCCTCAGAAGGAGGGAAACTTTTGTGTACACAAACCATCAAGTTGGAAGAGCTCCCAGCCCCCAAATGACCATAAAATTAGCAGCCACAAGCTGGGAAATCCTGAATGATTCTAAGGCAGCCAAAAGTTTGATAGATGAAGTGCAATACACTATCTCAGAAAAAGAAGCACCAGCAAAATGTTGGAACAAGGAAATAAGCTGCCCTTCATGTTGGGCTCCTTAAAAAAAACAGATGGACCAATGGTGGATCAGGTCCAAAACCAAAGCAATGGCTTACAACATGAATGCATAGAAACCTGCCTGGATACCCCAATGCCTATAGTTCAGGGATCTATTGATCTACGTGGCACCAGAGCAGGGGTGGACAAAATGCTCCCAGGGGCTGGATGTGGCCCGCCAGGCCATTCTATCCGGCCCATGGGGCTCCTAAAAAATTTAGAAAATTAATATTTATCTGCCCTGGGCTGCCTGTCATGCGGCCCTCAATGGCTTGCCAAAACTCGGTAAGCGGCCCTCTGCCCAAAATAATTGCCCGCCCCTGCACCAGAGTATGTTACGTTTTCACAGTCATTATTTGTATTTACCCTCACGATACCTCCGATGAGATAGGGAAGTGCTACCATCTCCCAGCTCCTCTCTGTAAGATGTGGTAGAGGATGTAGGAAGTGAACTGCCTGAAGTCACACTACTAAATCAGTGGCAGAGTTCACCATGGAGCGTAGGTCCTGACTCTAGCACAACACTATAATAGGGGGTCTATCCTCTGTAAGAGCAGTAGAGATGAGGAACCAGTCAACCCCTTTTAATGGAGTTGCCATTTTAGAGTTTCTGAAGGTCTTGTGTGGAAATGCACATTAAGTGAGAGGAAGTGGTCCCAGGAGACAGCTGGTGCATGGGAAAACCCAGCCTACTGTCTCCTTAAGGACCTGAAGTCAGAAGTGTCATATTTAGTGAGGACACAGCTCCCCTCCAGTAGTGTAACTGAGTGGGGGAGACCATGACAGCAGCCTTGGATGCCACTTATGTGGAGGTGCAAAAGCAGCCATGGCCACAATGGTATGTGCTGCTGCAATTAGTGCTGCAGGAGCTGGCGCTGCCTCATGCACTGGGGACTGCCCCCCACATGGACCAGTGCCTGACTACACCGCTGATCCCCTCCTTCCAGTATAGCATCAGGGAACAAGGTTGTACGGATTCTGCCTCTTCCCTCATAACAAGGCAGGGGAAGGGCTGCTGTCTGCTGACCTTGCCCAGGGCAAAGAAGAATGTTCCAAGTGAGAAAGGATCCACCTGGGATGAGAGGTGGGGGTAAAAGGTAGGGCTATTATTTAAAATATTTCAGCCCAAGCATAAATGACTGCAAGAATCTCAGAGGTGACAGAGGGCAGGTTGCCTACAGAGACATCACAAGGAACATGGAGGTACCTGGAGGTAGCACTAATCCACAAGTGCCTTCTCCACAAGACCATGCCTCCTACCCCATAAGCAGACTGACAAATTCCATAAAACTCCTGGGCTGTCATGGCTAAAAGAGTCCGACACTGTATTTCATGCATTAGACAAAGCCAAGGACCACCAGTCACCTGCACACAGATGAGATCATTCTAGCTATAAACCAAGACACTGAAGAATGTTTTGCCCATTTGGGAAAAATTACTGACAGGCCTCGGAGAGCCAGGTATTATTCACAGAGCATAAGGGTGTCTCTTAAAGATACTGCCTGCAATCACAAAAGCACAGGAAATAGAGGTTTGATCATGGCAATGAAATGTGATCATCATATCACAACAGGTCTGAGTGATATGCTTTCACAGTGCTGCCAATTCTCAAATTATAGCCATCTAGTTGAAATGGCAACTCTAGGTATATCACCACATTTTCCTACCCCTCCCCCCAACGAGATGGTCGTTTGTAGCATCTTCAGCTTCAAAAGAGCTCCGAGACACCATCAGACAATCAATCAATCCAACGAATAACTGACTGAACTATGGCAAGGGCATCGTCTATGAAACAAAACATCAAGAATATGATAAATCATCACAGAATGTCTGGAGGGAAAAATCCTCCATCATTTAACATTAAACAGGCTTGTTGAGGAACCTTAGAAGTCTGAAATAATGCCTCAATTGTTGCAGCCAGGCTGAAATACATTCTTATGTCCAAGATTCTTTTTCTCCCACGCATAGCTCAGATGACTTAAGTAACAGATATACAAAAGGGTGGATTTAGCAGGTAATTTATTAGAATATATTAGAAGTTTAGTTTAAAAATCCAACAAAAAGAGTGTAAATTTGATATTGCTAGATGGGCTAGTAAGTTCTATTCAGCCCAACAAAGTCTGGAGAAAGCAAGTGTAATTCCCTTCCAAGTCCCTGGGTCTATACTGGGATGGGCAAAATACAGCCACCAATGGATTTTATCCGATCTGCAGTGGGTCCCTTGGCCCCATTCAGCCCAGGCACAGGAGGCATGGCAGCACAGGCTGCGGCGTGTGCAGCCAGTCCTGCTGCCCCTGGGTGCACAGCAGGGCTGGGTGACACGGTGGCTGGATTCAGCTTCCTGGCAGCCCCAGCAGTGGCAGCTCCTTCTGGCTACCGCTGCCAGTGTTACCACTGCTGCTGGACCTGGCCCTACTGCCCAGGCACCCCAGCCTGTCCACCCTGCACCTACTGCCAGGGATGCTGGATGGAGTGGGCAGACAGGATCTCCATGGAGACTGGCCCAGGACCAGGGGTCAGATAGGATGGGGCTGTGGGCAGGCAAGGAACCCATCTAGGAGTGGGATGGTGTAACAGGGCAGGGCTCGGGACAGGCTGAACAGCCTCACACCCCAGAAGCACCTCTGCACATCCACCCCAGACCTGGGAGAACTCATGGGAGGCTGGGGAACCAGGTCCTGGGACCTAGTGAGTCCCTCAGCAAGGAATCTGACACAGGTGTGGGGAGTGAGAGAGGGTTAGCCAGGTGAGCCCAGAGTGGGAAAGATAAAAGATGCTGAAAGCAGGCTCAAGGGGCTAGCACCGGGCCAGGAAGCAGACTGCCTGGAGTTACCAGGGGTTAAGCGGCCACCGGGAGAGCTTCTCTGTTTGTTTGTTTGCTTGGTTGATCATTTGCTTTGGTGCACAAGCCAGCAGGCTCTGCAAAGCCTCTGGAAGATAAGAGGCAACCAGGAGGTGAAGCCTGGAAGAGCCAGCTAAGTCCTAACTTATTCGTTTAACTTCTTTTGTTTGTTTTGTATCACTAACACCCCTGGGTGGCCTCCGGGCATTATCTACTAGCCTGGCTGCAGCAGAGGCAAGGGCTCTGAACAGTGCGTACTGTATAAACAAGTACTAAATGACTGTGCAGTAACCCAAATTACTGCGCAGTAGTGCTGACAAATGGCTTTTTTATAGTGCTACCGAACAGTAATGCTGTGTCACAGTTTCTGCCATGCAATGCTACTGCGCCGCAACCGTGGGCTACTGCGCAATCAGCATCTCGTGTAGACACGGCCCATCTGTCACTAGGTTGCCTCCCCCGTTCAGCAAGCGTCCTACACTTTCCCTGATCTTCCTCTTGTTGCTGACATATTTGTTGTTGTTATACTTGTACAACAGTAAAAAGAAGGGTTCATGTCCCTTGTTAGCTGCAGCTCCTGTTGTGTTTTGGATAGAAGGCTCTAAAATCTGAGTCATTTTTACTCAAAGACCAAAATACTCAAAACATCTATCCTTGACCTTCAGTATGCCACTGAGTGTGCTATCCCTGTGCATATGGAGGAAAACCTTCAGACCATGCTGGATCTTTTCAGAGAAACTTGCCGAATTTTCAGTCTCTGTCTCTACATTGAGAGGACTGAAGTGCTGTATTGGCCTGCTCCAAGCCACAAATGTGATCCCCTCCCCAAATTATCATCAGGTAAAACCCTGGAGGTAGTCAAGCACTTCCCCTGCCTCTGTAGCCACCTCTGTCACAGAGTGAACATTGATGAGAAGTTCCAGCATAGGATACAGTGCACAAATGTCTCCTTTAGGAAATGGTTTCAGTGAGTCTTTATTCATCATGATCTCCAGAAAGACACCAAGATCTTGGTCCACAAAGCAGTCATCATCCCCACTCTACAAATTTGAAATGTGGGTGACTTACTGTCATCATCTTGAGCCTGGAGAGTTATCACCAACGTCTCCAAAATATCCTCTACATCAAATGGGAATATTGCCACACAAATGCCAGCATCCCTACTGAAGTCAACGTTACCAGCACTGAGTTGGTGATCCTCAAGCACCAGCTTCACTGGACTGGACATTGTGTGCATCTGCCTGACTCTTGACTCTCAAAACAAATGCTCTACTTCCAGATTAGTAATGGCCTGAGATCTCGCTGAGGCTCTGGAGCCTGGTGTACAGGGGCAGCACTAGGGGGGCTATGGCCACCCCAAAATTCACCTTAGCTCTCCATAGCCACCTCTCCAGCACTGTCCAGGCTGCAGCTGTCTACCCCGTTCCAAGCTCAGCCCTGACCCAGCCCCCCTACTCAGGAGCCCTGCACCTTTGCAGGCTCAACTGTATGAGGTAGGCAGACAGCAGCCACACTGGGAGAGGGGGCTACAGCGGGGCTAAGGCAAATTGTGGGGTGCCTATAGCCCCCCCCGCTGCATTGCCCCTGCAACTAGCTGATGGGCAGGCTCTGGGCCACAGCCTTGGTGGGCTGCATTGCAGCCTGTGAGCCACCTCCCCAGGGAATCACAGGGAATCACCCAGGGATGCACCAGACCTGAGGTACTGTGGTGTTGGACTTTGTCCTGTGGCCCATCAGCCTGACCACATGCATGTGTCTGATTCTGCATGTGCATGTGTCTGCTTCTGAGTGTGTGTGACCGCTCTGTGTACGTGTCTGCTGTGCACATGTGTCTGCTTCTGTATGCATCTGGCTCTGTGCGTTTCTGCCTGCATGTGTATGTCTGGTTCTGTGTGTGTGTGTGTGTGTGTGTGTGTGTGTGTGTGTGTGTGTGTGCGCGCGCACGCGCGCACTCATGTGTGTCTGGTTCTGGGCATATATGTGTGTGTTTGTTCTGTGTGTGTGTTTGCATGTGTGCGGTTCTGCGTGTGTGCGTGTGCACGTGTCCATTCTCTTTCTACTCTCTCCTTTTTTCTCCTTTCTTTTCTTTTTCTTTCTCTCCTCTCTCTCTTTCTTTTTCTCTCTCATTACAACATACTTAACAAGAAAAGAATACGTTTATGATTATTAACTATATTAATGCGCAGTGCATCCTGCCATATACACCCCGCCTCAGTTTTGTTTTTCTGGTATGCCAGCACTCCGGCACCTTACAAGGTAGATATTGCAGTTTTTTTCGGCATTTCAGCCAGAAACATTGCCTGCCCCTAGCGTAAGATAAAGCAGGCCCCATGCTTCTCAGGACAAACTATACTGTTCCCCTATGCTCCTTAGAGGAAGTCAGTGCTGGCACAGCTCCTGGTGGCTCTGAGCTTTGTTGCACACACTCCAACTAAGGCTGGATTTGATTTCCACAAAATACCACCTGGAGTGTCAGCTGCATTCAGTTTGCACCATCACCAGATACCCAACGCCTAACATCTGTTCTTATGTATGCCCACCTCAGCCAGGATGTCACAGATATTGCAAGTCAAATCTAAGCAACAGTTTGGCCCATCATGTTAAAATGAATCTTTACTTCAACTCACTCTTCCCCAGACTCTCATTAATACCTGCGACAGTTGCCCAGGACACAAATATATAGTTGGAAAGCAGAAAAGAAGCATCCCAGAGGAGCAGATCAAGAGTGAGCAGAACACAGGTCATAGCCTGGAGCCACATGGCTACCTTCTGGACATGGCCATCAATGATGAAAGTTCTACTATGGGACCCACACTGTAACAACCACCATCTATCGGTCACGTTACTTGCAGAACCCGAGCTGGGAGTGCCACAGAATTGAGGGGTACACTGCATTTTAACTGCCTCTTAGTATACTTGAGAACCAGGGAAAAAGGTGGTGCAAGGTATACTGGGAATGCAATAAAGGGAAAAAAGTCTAGAACGAGGAGGATGAAAGCCTCCCCACCTGCCCAAGCCACTTCACTTCACTGCCAGATGGTGCTAGGGACACAAGTGCAAAGCCACTTGGGGTCCTCACTGCCAGGCACTGCTTCTGGACAAAGCTAGAAGCCAAGTCTGGACAGCACAGGAACTGGAAGTGCAGGCAGCACCGAAGCATCCGTGAAGAATAATGCCAGGATTCTTGCATGTGATTTAATCACTACAAAGCATGTCTGCAACAGCAGGAAATGCAATTCTGTCCAATTCCATTCCTCACTGAGAGCTGCAGCTACAGTGATGCTTTGGTTAAATAACCACAGCAAGGAAGACTATAGAAGCATTTTGCAATCCACTCTGTTATCAGAGGGCTAATATCATACAGCTGCCCCCTTGATGCCTAGAAGCATTTGCTAATGTTTCACAAGACAGTGTCATGCATTTTGTTTGCATTAGCCCTTTATGCTAAGAACAAGTGCTTAACCCAGAGGTCAACAGGCATGCTGGGCAGCAGCAATTCCTGCAAACCCCACCTCACATCCACGCTCCAGTTGCTCTGAATTATTATGAACTGATTTGACTTTTGGGTTCAGAACCTGAGAGGAAGGCATGAACACAACAACAGAATCAAGATTTATAAGGGTCAGTCCTGAAATGCCAAACAGGCAAGGTAGGAAGAGGATCTGTTTGGAAGACAGTTGTGCCCTGACTCTATTGCAATACAGGTTCTGCAGTGTACATGTGAACCAGTCAAGTCCAGAGACCCTGCTCTCACTACAAAAGGGAGCTCCATAGATTCACTCCAATGGAAAAAGCCATATCACCACCATTTGGTGGACCCAAAGAGCTCAGAGTTAAACAGGAACTTTGCTAATCCTTTTATATGGATGTGCTCAGATCAGACAGTGACTGGCATCAGTGTTAAGACCTTGGGTAGAAAGCAGTATTCTCCATCAGTTCCTTACCAGACTGCCAGCTGGCCAACACCGTACCTAGACTCCTGGCAGCCCTGGGCAAACTTTTAGTATTGGGCCCCCCTTTGCCAGAGATGATGATAATGATAATAATTATTTTCACCATTTTCAGGCCTCCTATTTTCAAGCACCTGCAGGACAAATCTGTATAAAGACTTAAAAAAAAAATCATATCCCCCACATTGCTAACGGTGACCCTAAATCACTACAGTTCTGGCAGATTTCAGCTGTGCTCTGTGGAACTGCTGTTTCATACACAAGAATTTCTTCCAGCCCCAATCTTTCATGATAAGGGATGTCTAGAAAAATCAGATAGCCAGGTTTGCACAGCTCCCTCTTTTCCCCCACAGCCCCAGGGTTTACCTCCGCTCCTCAGACTCACCTAATGCTCCCTTCCCCCACGGCTATGGACTGTGCTATCACTACCCCTCTGCCAGCAACTCCATCCTCTCTGCTCTTATGCAAAGCTTGTTCTAAAAAGGACAATACTTGAGAGTAATCCTCTGCCTCCAGACACAAGTGAGTGCTCTTCTGAGTATCCCAGTTAGCAGGCAATGCCCCTTACAAGCACTCAGGCAGATGCACTTGTTTTTACAGTGTGGAACACAAATTTATTCAATGTAAATTTGACCTTTCATCCAAAAAAGGAAAAGAGGAGAAGAAATGGATTCACTCTCCCCTCTCCAGCTCAGTATATGTTTAACCAACAAATCCATTTTCCCAAGCAGCTTTGTGTCTGCCTGCTGCACTGGGTGAAGGGAGGAGGGGGGCAGGGGGAAAGGCCTGTGGACTTGCCACCCACTGTAGTAGTAGGCAAGGGCCTTTCCTAAAGGGCTAAAATCTGGGGCAGGTAAAGGAGAAAGGCAAGCAAACCACCTCCTCTAGCAGTGGGGCTCTTAGGCCTGGCCACCATTCTTCTCAGCCTTTTACCTATTCAACATCCAATTCCAGCCACCAAAACATGGGACCAAAGGGGCAACATCTGGGACACCTGGGCTGGGCTATGCACTGTGCTGAAACTGAAACACAATCATTTATTTTCTTTTAATCAAATCTGTTTTTAAGGCTGTTTTCTCAATCTGGGAATTTGACGGGATTGTTTGAAATAGGACACTGAAAAGCCAGATTCCACGAGGTGTCCCCAGCAGGACCATGGGCTTAGTTTGCACCCAGTACATTCAAGCCTTCAGCTTGCACTTGTGATATGCAAGGGTAATGGTCAGTCTCCCTGGATTTCTGCCACTCACGCTGTGTATGACACGTGTGTTGCTAATGGGCAGATTTTTTTTCCCAGATATGTCAGGTTTTTTCCTAGCCAGAACAGCATTTTTAAATAAAAGGCCAGAGAGTCGAATGTATAATTTGGGACAGGTAGTCTGAAAGGCAATATGGCTATAGCCTGATTCTGCACAGTAGGAACTAGGGGCGCCTATACATGAGCGTGGAGGGTGGTCCAGTGTGCTGGAAATCCAGTGCCTCGGAGTAGACTCGATTAATAGAGTCTGATGGAGCATGGCAATTGCTACACTCCAGCAGCCTCCTGCATCTCGAGTATCAGCGTCCTCACACTTAAAAATGGCCAAGGGGGCTGATCTAAATCTCTCAGAGCCGCTTAATTAAAGCACCCCCACCCCACAGTACCTAGGGTTCTAATCCCAGCTCTGGCAGAAGTTACCTTACACAGCTGCTTTGTTATTTTATTTGTAAAGGCAATGCAGAAACCGGGTTTCTGCTAGGGTAGAAGCCTGAGTTGTCAGATGCACAAAAATACATGCAGCAGTCAGCAGAGCTGAGACCAGATCTCACAGGCTCCTGGCTCCCAATTCAACACAGCCTTCCCATTTTAAAAACAGCAGCATGTGTTCCCTTTAGTGACAGATTTGGGCTGACAACCACGGGTAAGGGGCTGGGTCCTTGCCATGCCTCTTTCAGGGTTCCATCGTGATCTGAAGGAGCCATGATTCACCCACACCTTATTCTCGTGCATCAGGATTCTCCTTGCCCCCCCCCGCCATTCTCCCTCCTCCGTGCACTATGTGCATCACAACAGGAGGTTGCCACACTGCATCAGCCCTCTGCCAACTATCCTCTCCTGGAAACAGCCTCATCATCATCGGCAATCCCTCGTATTTGGGAATGATCATCTTCCATGATTAACTTATCTGTGGGTCTGAAGATGGCTGACGAGGTTGATCCAGGATCAATAGACTCTGATGCAACTCTGGCATGTTGCAGTTCCTAGGCCAGTTCGTGGGTAGAAGCATAGCCCATTATCACACAATGGTAGGGATGCATCGTACCCCATGGCTTCCCGCCTCAGCCCCAACTGGAGCTCCCTTCCCTTGCACCACTACACCCTCCACCCAGATGGAACCCAGGGATTCATCCTCCACCCAGATGGAGCCCCTGGCACCAGGTTGTGGGAGCTGCCTGGCACAGCCGCCAGCAACTGGGAATGGGAGCAAGGTCACCCCCACCTGTGGTGTATGCTCCTTAGTGAGGTCCCTGGAGTCCCAGATGACACAGCTCCAGGCCCAGGTAGGCAGACTTTGTGCCATCCTGGCCCAAGGGTAGGACATTGATGACCAACTACTACAGTCAGGCTCTTCTTCTTCATTCTTCAGGAGAAGAGAAGAAGGTAGGAAAAGGTGGCCAACAAGAAGGCGGCCAACAAGAAGGCTGGCTGAAGAGACTCACCCGGATGACGGTCAAAGAGCTACCTGGAAGACAGTCATCTCAGTCTCCAGGACATGCAGGGCTAGGGCTGCCCCTCCCCTGGCATTGCACAACAGGCATGCTCCCCTCACCATGCATGAGGAAGCTTCGATGGAGACACCAGAGCAGGAGGTGGGTAGTCAGGAAACTGCCACCCCCAAGAGGAGACGTAGGGTGGTGGTGGTGCAAGACTCCATCGTGAAGGGTACCAAGGGGCCCATCTGCCAACCAGACCCCCTAGCTCATGAGGCCTGCTGATTCCATGGCACCTGCATCCAAGATGTTGCAGAAAAGATCCCTGGGCTCATCCAGTCTTCCAACCACTACCCCATGCTCTTCATCCATGTGGGCACAAATGACACAGCCAGGAGTAATCCAGACCAGGTCATGACCGACTACCAAGCTCCGGGGACTGGGCTCAAGGGCTCAGGGGCACAGGTAGTCTTTTCCTCTGCATTCCTGGTGGCAGGCTACGGACCTAGGAGAGAAGGATGCATCGAAGAAGTGAACTGATGACTCTGGAGGTGGTGCTACCAAGAGGACCTCAGTTTCTTTGACCATGGCGCACACTTTAGGGAGAGAGGACTCCTGGTAAAGGACAGTATCCACCTCATGTGGAGGGGTAAGTCCCTGTTCTCAGCCAGGATGGCTGATCTTCTAGATAGGGCTTTAAACTAAGATCGCTGGGGGACAAAGAAACACTGACTGGAGCATGCCTGGGGACTGTCACACAAGTAAGCTCTGAAGTGGGGGACACTAGGAGAGCAAGAGCTGAGGGAATGGTTCTCTCTCAGTGTGACAGGAAATCAAGGGTCTCAAATGGGGGACTCAGGTGCCTGTACACTAATGGCAAGAGCATGGGGAACAAGCAGGAAGAGCTAGGCCTCCTAAGGCCTTTGTACATGCCACAAAATTGACCTTTAAAGTGGCTTAAATACCCTTTTGCACCACTTCAATGGCACTGCTGTTTGCACGTTCAGCTGCGTATTCTGCTTTAAATGACTTTGGCATGTAGCAAGATAAAACACCTCCAAGGTGTTTTAGTTTGCTACCTAACAAAGTGCAACAGTGCACAGGGCACTGGAAGCTAATGTGCTCAGGGCTTGGCAGGCAGGCTTCACTGAAGGAAAAAAATGTTGAGAACCTGATCTTTTTTTTTTTCTCTCCCTGAAGCCTGCCTGAGATGTGCTGCCTTCCTGCCTGGGCCCGGTGCTTCCCTCCGCAGCTGGGGGGGGCCGCTAGTGCTTCCCTTTGTGGCTGCAGCGCCCCCCCGCAGGGCTGGCCCGTCCTATCCTGTAGAACCTGAGGCCGTAGAGAGCCCCACAGCCAAGGGGCCATGCCCTGCCCGCCCCCCACTGCCTGCACCATGTTTAAAGGGCTCAATGCAGGCAGGGAGCCCCTTCCCAGCCAAGTGGGGCAGGAATTCCCAGCTCTGCTCCGGCTCCAGCCCCAGGGAGGGAACCCAGGCATCCCCAGCATGTGCTGCCCCCGCCCCGCACCCCACACAGTGCAGCCAACATGCTAGCAGCCGGCCCCGACTATTTTGTTTCAGTGAGTTTATACTGCAATTAACTGCAATTTTGATTTTTTGATGGATCAGGGGGCCCCAAAATTATATCTTGCAGGGGCCCCCCAAAAATTGTGGGCTGGTCTTGCCCCCTGGGACGGCGCAGGCCGTGTGCCAGTAGGTACGTGCCACCTGGGGTGCCCCCACACAGCTCAGGGACCGCTTGGCCTACCAGCAGCTCGCCACCCCCCACCGCCGAAGAGGCAAGTAAAGGATCGTGCCCGCACCCTTGTATACATGCCACAGGGGTTTAGCTCGGTTTAATTTTCCCTAAACTGAAGTGGTGTTTTTAAAAACCCACCATTTCAATTTAGGGAGAACTAAACCAAATTAAACCCCTGTGGCGTGTACAAGCAGCCGTATTCTCCAGTAGGCATTATGATCCAGTAGGGATTATAGAGACTTGGTGGGACTCCTCACATGGTTGGAACATAGCCATAGAGGGACACCCTGCACAGAAGAGACCGTGTAGATTCATAGATGTTAGGGCCGGAAGGGACCTCAACAGATCATCGAGTCCGACCCCCTGCATAGGCAGGAAAGAGTGCTGGGTCTAGATGACCGCAGCTAGATACTCATCTAACCTCCTCTTGAAGACCCCCAGGGTAGGGGAGAGCACCACCTCCCTTGGGAACCCGTTCCAGACCTTGGCCACTCGAACTGTGAAGAAGTTCCTCCTAATGTCCAGTCTAAATCTGCTCTCTGCTAGCTTGTGGCCATTATTTCTTGTAAAATAGGGAAGAAAGGTGGAGGTGTAGCTGTCTATGTGAGGGAGCAGTACGTCTCCTTGGAGGCTGAGGTTGGCTCCAAAGAAGAGCGGCTCGAAACCCCCTGCGGGATCAAACTGCGGGAGGGAGGGGGAGAGGGAGGTGGGGAACAGTGAGAGAGACCTAACTGTAGGTGTATACTACAGACCACCAAACCAGGGGGAGGAGATCAAACTGGAGTTCTCTCGAGAACTGGCAGAGACCGCGTGTACACAGGACATGGTTGTCTGGGTAACTGAAGTGACCCATGACATCTCTTGGGTGGAAAATTTGACTAAGTCAGATCGGTCACATTGCTTCCTGACTTGTACCAAAGAGCTCTATCTAACCCAGGAAGTGCATGGCCCAACCAGACATAACGCTCTCCTAGACTTGGTCTTGGCCAAAGAAGACAATCTGGTGAGCGACCTGAATATAGAGGGTAGCCTGGGCAACAGCAACCACAAAACCATCACATTCACTGTCCATCGCAAGGCAGGCAAATCAGCTAGCAGGGTTGAAGTTTTGGACTTCAAAAAAGCAAATTTCAACAGGCTCAAGGCAACAGTAGGGGAAGCACTGCAGGACCAGGGACTGAAGGTGAAAGGAGGAGTGCATGAAGAGTGGTCGTTCCTCAAGGACGTGATCCTTGAAGCACAAAAGAAATCCATTCCCATGCAGAGGAAAGCTAACAGAAGGGCTGGTAAGCCCTCTTGGCTTAATAGGGATATCATGGTCCTCTTGAAAAAGAAAAGGAGGCATAGATTCATAGATTGTCAGGGCTGAAAGGGACCTCCATAAGATCATCAGGTCCAGCCCCCCTGCACTAGGCAGGAAAGACAACTGGACACCAGGCGAGTAGGAAGCTGGCTGCAGGGTAGGACCCAGAGAGTTCTAATGAACGGATCTGTGTAGTCCTGGTGAGAAGTGGCCAGCGGTGTACCTCAGGGGTGCGTGCTTGATCCAGTGCTTTTCAACAGCTTTGTCAATGATTTGGATGTGGGGGTGAAGAGCTCACTGACAAAGCTCACGGACAACACCAAGTTATGGGGGAGCGTGGTCATGCTTGAAGATAGGCTACAGATACAGGTGGATCTAGACAGGCTAGCAAGTTGGGCAGATTGGAACCAGATGAAATTCAACATTGAGAAATGTAAAGTGCTCCATCTGAGGACAAACAATCCCCAGCATACTTACAGGCTTGGTGGCGCCACCTTGACTGAGCTGGGAGAATAAAACCGAATGATCGTTGCCTTGATGGTCATGGTGTTTGCTTGCGAGTGGACACTAATGTTGGTATGTCTATCTTCCCACTGGATTTGAAAGGCAGTGTTAATGATAATTCTCCAATGACTTGACATGTCTCCTGTATGTTGTCCACGTCTCAGCTCTGTACAGTAAGGTGGGGATGACAATAAACCATGAGCTTGATTCCAGATCTGATGTTGTGATATTTGAACACCCATTTCCTCAGGTATCCAAAGGCTGTACTTGTACATTTGAGGCGGTGTTCGATTTCTTCAATGACAGCCTTCTGCGAGAGATGACTTCAGAGGGACGGGAAATACACAGCATTCTCCAGAGTCTCACCATGAATCTGAATTACCAGAGCTGGGGACTGCTCATTAAGAGCTTGTTGATGGAGGACCTCAGTCTTGAATGTTAAGCATCAGTCCCATTTTCTTGTATGCCTTGGTAACGATGTTGAAGACTGCCTGAAGGTCTGTTTCCAAGTTAGCACACACTACAGCATTGTCAGCGTACTGTTATCAAGTGACTACCACTCCCTGAGCCAGTTGCTAGACCGCAAAAATGATCAAGCTTAACTACACAGAGGTTTGAAAACTTCCAATTCAAGTTGCCAGTGGGTATCAGTCTTCATTCATTAATGGCTAATTTGTAAACCTAATAACACCAACCTAGCCATCAACAGCTTAGTCTTTATAAGCTCTTCTATGTTTGGACACTATGGTATATGTACTGCTACAGATAATTCAAGCAATAGTGGGATCTCCTCACTGACAATTTTCTACACCCTCCTGTTTACATCAGGTGGTTGTGTCACTGCATAACATTTTCAGCCTACAGACTGTCTTTTTGGCTATTGTGGAACATTCCAGGAACATCAACAAAAGCCTCTGTATGCCATTAATTAACTCACATTGCTAATATTATCTGTATTGTGGCTATAGGCTCTGATCAAAGATAAGGACCCAATCTAGGCAAGGTGCTATACAAATAAGGAACAAAATGACTGGTAAGTACTTTGGGTGGGAACTAACTTCAAAAAGGGGGCTAAAGCACTGGTTCTCAACCTTTTTTGTACCAGGGCCCACTTGTAAACATTGATGGCTGGTCCAGACCCAGTGCCCCTCACTCCTGACCCCAATGCAAACATTGGAAAAGCTGGAAATTGCTGTTCCAGAATTCTCAGTAACAAAAAGCCATCCAGGTGCTTATGTCCAAAAAATATTCTTAAGGATGAAGAACCTGAAGAAACAAACATTTCTACAGAAACAATGCTACAGAATGTCAGAAGGTTATACTTGAAGCTGCCATCGAACAGATGGATGCCAGCTTCACTAGGTTATAGCAACTACCATTCATAGGGTTTCCAGGCAGTAGGGATGATGAACTGGCTTGTAATGACAATATGCATAACAATAACCTGCAGGAACACTTTACGCAGGTTCTGAGTGAGATGGAGGATAGTGTTTTATGTCAGTCCTTGCTCTTAAAAGCTCACTTAGATGCCATCAAATCCACAATGCATGAGCATGTTTAACACAGCTTTTAACCCTAAACCATCTACTTTTCAGGATCAATTGTTCTTGGTGGAAATACAGCTCTCAATGTCCCAGTGTTGCAGTGGCAGTTGGGGTTTTCCATAATGATTTAATCAGAATAGTTCTGCACACAAGAGCTGAAACACTACTTAGGTTTTGGGGTTTTTTTAAACCTGAATTTGAAATAAACTCTTCTGTAGTCTCCATTCTAACTCACAGCCTCAGACTGGTGGGGGTTGGGTTATTTTAATTTCTGTTGGGGAGGGTGGGGCAGATCTAACAAAGAGGAAGAAAGTCAGACACACCGAAAAACAAGAGGATAAGAAATAAAAAATCCCAGCACAAGACTTCTAAATAAAACAAGCAGGACACAGAGAGATCACAGAACTAACAGTTTTTCTTTGTAATTTACTTAAGAGATTGAACATGCAGCCCCAAAACTGAAATAGCCATGTTTTCTTACAAGACAACTAAATCTAAAGACAGCTGCCAGGAGACAAGTAAGCAGAATTTATTTCCCTAACCTAACATATTATTATGGTTATTGTTAATTATGTGTGGCTCAGTGGCACCTAGAGTACTACTGTGCCAGGCAATGTACAAATGCATAGTAAGAGACAATCCCTGTCTCAAGATGCTCATAGTCCATCCAACTAGATAAGTGTGGAGAGGAAAATAAAGGCACAGAAAAGTGAAGTCACTTGTTCAATGCCACACAGCAGGTCTGTGGCAGAAAGGGGAAATAGATTCAAATCTCCTGATTTCTAGTGCTGTGCCCTTTCCATCACACCTTGCTGCTAGCAGATTGGTAATGCCTTTAATGTAAAAAAAACAAACAAACAAACCAAAAACCCTTAGGGCAGTTAATAGAAATATTTATACATTTGAGTCTTGTGTTCACATCATGTTGAGTTCTAAGGGCAATTTTGGGTGGAATCATTAAACTGCATATCTACCCAGAAAAGGCAAGAAAAAACTCAAGGTTGCACAACAAACACTGAAAGAGTCCACAGGTTTCAATTAAGGCTGTGCTAGTGAGAGAACCAGGAGGTTCTGCTAGAGCAGCAAAAACACCAAAGAAGAGGGGTGCAAAGACTTCAGTGCATGAGCAGTGACAAAGGTGCCAACATGCAGCAGTAGGCACTTACTCAGTGGTAAGACCAAAGTCAGGGAAAACAAGGAAATACTAAGATAGGGGTATGGAGGATCAATTTTATTTCCTGAAGAGACAAAACAGTCACCACGATAAGCCGTCAGAGCCAGCAACTGGTTTAGAACATGAGGAGGTTTCTTTGAGAGAGTTGTTTCAAAAGAGAGAAAGAAACAGAGCTGGGTCTTGTGGCCACAGGACAGGACCAGAGATGAGAAGACTAGAACCTTCATCCAAGCATCATGAAGTGTTTTATGGTCAATGAAGCGAGAATTACGGCCATCTGTGTGATAGGTGAGCATTACCATCACTTGCTGCCTTGAGTACTGGGAAAGCCTGAGTCGCTGACTGAAGCCCAAGGTCATATGGCAAGTCAAGGACAGAGAAGGATTTGGAACCATAAGCATTTCAGTGCCCTTGGCCCACCTCCATTAAGTTAAAACTGCTCTCATGGAATTAAGTCCCAGATTAATAACATCAAGAGATTGTCAGGACTTAAAAATGTCAAAATAAATCCCCAACCACTCTACAGCATGGGTGCTCAATCCCTGGCCCATAGGTCAGATCCAACCCGCAGCACCATGCCATCTGGCCCACAGGGACCCCACAGGTCCAGAAATATGGCAGCAGGGGAGCAGTGGTACCACTTCCCAGATGCCAAATTTCTGGACCTGTGGGAAGCCCCAGGCTCTGAGCACAGGACTGGATGTTACAAGGCTGAGCCTGGCCTGTGGGACCCGGCTGAAGGAGTGCCAGACTCCAGGGCCCAATCCCAATTCTTGGGGCCAGACAGGGGTGGTACCACGAGCAGGGTCTGATCCCAGCATGCAAGGGCCCAAGGGGCCCAATCCAGGTGTGCAGCTCAATCTGGCTATAGACCAGCCTTGTGCCATTTATCTGGCCTGCATGGCCAAAAGTTTGTGTACTACTTCTTTACAGGGCATGGATGTGACTAAGGCAGTGCTCTCCCCTTCTTACAGATGAAGGTATAGTGCTTCCCTAAGGGACTCTTACAAGGGTCATCTCATAGGTCAGCTAAACTGATCTATGGGCAGACACCTCTTTCCCACCTTATCATAGAATCATAGAAGTGGGTCGGAAGGGACCTTGTAGATCTTCAAGTCCGACCCCCTGCCTGGGCAGGAGGAAAACTGGGCTCAAATGACCCCAGCCAGGTAGGCATCGAACCACTTCTTAAAGACCCCCGGGGTAGGAGCCAGCACCACTTCCCTTGGAAGTCGGTTCCAGATCCTAGCCGCCCTGACTGTGAAGTAGTTCTTACGGATGTCTAATCTAAACCTACTCTCCAACAACTTGTGGCTGTTATTCCTTGTTATCCTGGGGGGCGCTGGGGGAAACAAGGTCTCCCCCAAACCCTTCTGGTCCCCCCTAGTGAGTTTATAGACGGTCACCAGGTCCCCCCTCAGCCTTCTCTTGTGAAGGCTGAACAGGTTCAGGTCCCATAGGCTGTCATTGTAGGGTCTGCCCTGCTGTCCCCAGATCATGCAGGTGGCCATCCTCTGAACCCTCTCAATGTTGTCCACATCCCTCCTGAACTGGGGTGCCCAGAACTGGACACAGCACTCCAGCTGTGGCCTGACCAGTATTGCATAGAGGGGGAGGATCACTTCCTTGGACCTACTTGAGATGCACCTGTGGATGCACGATGAGGTCCGGTTAGCCCTGCCGACTGTGATCTCTCATTGTCAGCCCATGTTCATCTTGGAGTCAGTGATGACTCCAAGATCCCTTTCTGCCTCTGTGCTCTCAAGAAGGGAGTTTCCCATCTTATAAGTGTGCTGCTGGTTACTACTGCCCAAGTGCAGCACCCTGCACTTGTCTGTATTGAAACACATCCTGTTTTTGTTAGCCCACCCTTGCAACCTATCCAGGTCTTGCTGCAATCTTTCCCTCCCTACTAACATGCCCAAATCACCCCAAATTTTGGTATCATCAGCAAATTTGAACAGGTTGCTTTTCACCCCGTCGTCCAAATCGCTGATAAAGAAATTGAACAGCGTGGGCCCAAGGACCGAGCCCTGGGGGACTCCGCTGCCCACTTCCCCCCAGGTCGAATATGACCCATCCACCACCACCCTCTGAGTACGACCCTTCAGGCAATTTGCAATCCACCTGACCACGTAGGCATCGATGCCACAGTCGCCTAGTTTTTTAATGAGGGTGGGGTGGTCAACAGTGTCAAAGGCCTTGCTGAAGTCCAGGAAGACTACATCCACGGCGACACCTGCATCCAATGCTTTTGTGACCTGATCATAACAGGCAATCAGGTTGGTCTGACATGACCTGCCCCTAATGAAACTGTGCTGGTTGCCCTTGAGCATCATCCCCAATGCCAGCCCCTCACAGATGTGCTCCTTGATGATCTTCTCAAAGAGTTTCCACAGGATCGAGGTAAGATTGACAGGCCTATAGTTGCCCGGGTCCTCCCTCCTCCCTTTCTTAAAGATGGGGGGACCACATTGGCCATCTTCCAATCATCTGGCACCTGGCCCGAGCACCACGAGTGCTTGTAAAGCCGTGCCAACGGCCCTGCAATAACCCCTGCTAGCTCCCTCAACACCCTGGGGTGGAGAGCATCTGGACCTGCTGACTTGAACACGTCCAGCCCCTCCAGAAGCACTCTAACCTGGTCCTCCTCGACCTTAGGTCTGGAGGCGTTCCCCTCGAGTCTGTCTTGAATCACGGTGGGGGAGTCCTGGTCCCTGCACAAGAAAGGGACTTTCTTTCACTGAAGGTAGTCCCTGGTCCTACACTATGTGCAAGCATCTCAGCAGATGCTGCAAAGCTCTCATTTAAGATTACAAAAGCTCTCGTTTAAGATTACACCGTAAAGTCCTTAAATGAGAGAACAACCAGCAACACAAGGAAGGAGTCTCTGGCACCAGCTGCCACCATGCTCAATCTGTTGACTACTATAAGTCTGGTAAAAAGGGAGACTTCATCCTGTTCACCTCCATACAAGGCAACACAGAAGGACCAGAGAACCACCCCTGGCTACACCTAGAACTTGTTTCTGCTGCTCAGTGGTATAACTTCCCCACCATCCTCCCATAGTGGCTTTTACAGTTAAGTGTGTGTTGTAGCTAGCTCCATTACAGCCCTGTACATGCAGCATCAGGCGTAATATTCCTTCCTCTTCTGCCTGGTGTATGTGTGATAAAGCAGAGGTTCCCAACCCCCAGGCTGTGGCCCGGCACTGGGCTGCAAAGGGTCGGTTGCTTGTCCACAGGAGGGCTGGCTGCCAGTCTGGAAGTGACCATGGCCCAGCAAACCATGGACTAGAAGTGACAGGCATACTGCAGACTGGCAGCCAACCCTTTTTTATACTGTACTCAGTACAGTATTCAGTATAAAAAAAAGGGTTGGCTGCCTGCCTGCAGCATGCCAGTCATTGCTGGTCTGCTGTTTGCTGGTCCGTGGTCACTTCAGGTCCACAGTTTGCCAGTCCTCAGCATAAAAAGGTTGGGAACCCCTGCCATAGAGTACTATACAGCCCACTGTCATTAAAGGAACAGGAAAGGAGTGCAAGGAGAATGATGCAAAGGTGTTTATATACAGCTACGCCCTACTCTGACTGTAGAAGACATTTCGCTGCGTGAACACATACAAGGTAATCTGAGTTGCAGTTGAAGGATGACAGCTCGCTTCCTTTCATTGGGTTGAAAGGCCTATAACTCACACACACTGGAGGCATCAAAGGGCTATTAAGACCTTCTTCATGAGGGAAACAATAAAGCTACAATTCTGCTGGCTCAACAACATATTTCAGTGTGGGGCTCCCCCTTTCTTCTTTAGACATATTTTTGAGTTAAATAAATGAATGCATTAAACCGACAATTTAAATCACCATCAGGCACACAAAAGCTGGGGAAAGTGGGGGATTCAGAATTACAACTGCCACTCCATCCTCTGCTTATCCCCTGTGCCTGAAGACTGTGGTGACTGAGGATCAGCCGGTGATTTTCCATGTTTGGGCTGTGATAATCCTGGCACCATGGAAGGGAGATAACAAACAGCTAAAAAATCATTTCTTACTTTTGGAGAATTTAAGTCAGTTGGGTACGATTGGGAATTGGCAACATACACACACACCCACCCTAGCCCCACAGCTCCCAGGAGCCCCGATGGCAGGGCAGGCCAGGGCAGGGCAGGGCAGGGCAGGGCAGAGGCCCACAGCCAGGCTCCATCTTCTGCATGCAGAGGCTGGACCTGGCTGGGATGGCCACTGTGAGGTGCCCTCAGGCTCATGCGCAGCTACACGGTGCCTCCACCCCGCCACCAGCAGCCTCCTGAGGCCATCACGCACAACCCAGGTCTCAGCAGCAGCTGCAGAAGCAGGGCACTAGCCTGCTGGTGGCAGGGAACCATCCCAGCTCGCCTTGTGCAGGTGTCCAAGCCCCAGCCCAGCCTGCCCTGCCCAATCCCCGACCCAGCCTTCCCCCCAGCCTCCAGCTGCTGCACAGGAGGAACCAGGTTGGGCAAGTGTGGGCAGCAAGGCACCACCAATCCAGGATTTTTGCTTCTATATAGCCACCTGGCCAGGATGGCCTATGAAATCTGCAACCGTTACAGCCAAACCAGGACATACGGTCTCCTCATGGCAAGGCAAGTTCCTGCATGAAGCACTTCTATCCTGAGATGCAGGGCTTTGGAAGGAGTAGGAGTCTCCACGTTGATACCTTCCCCTTCTCATCATGACCTAAACCCAAGTAAGGAGCAGAGAAAACATCCCACAATGTTAAAAGCACCATCTTTTACTGTTTTTTTCCACATATAGCATATCCCTGTAAATACTATGCACACTACTTTTGGAAGGCCCCAAGAAGGTGGGGAGGAGGACTTTGGAGTACAGGTAAGCGATTAAGATCTCAGGTCTCTGGGGCCAGAGGAGTGTGCTGGGGCTGGGGGCTGCAGACCTGATCCTGTTTGCCTTCAGTGGGACGGTGCTGGGGCCAGATCCTTCACACCAGTGTTGAGGCCGATTGGCAAGTCCGGGGTCCCACACTGGCTCCGGAGTTGTGTGCCAGGTCTAGGTGCACCAAGTCCAACCACACACTGGCTCTGGGGCTGAATCAGACCCAGTATGTGGCTTCAGAGTCAGCAAGGGGCCCTGGACTCACCATACAGTGCCAGCACCAGCATGCCAGAACGCATACTGTCATGAGGCTCCTGCACATCATGTCAGAAGCGTACAGCCAGGGTTGGGCTGGTGTGTGGTGCTCAGGCCTGCCACACAGGATCAGACCCTACTGCACAACTCCAGCATGGCATGCCAATACTGGGGCCATGTGGTGAGTCCGGGACTCCACATGGACTCTGAAGCCATATTCAGGGTACAGGTGCTCCAAGTCGAGGACCACACATACAAGAGCCAGCAGTACTGGACTTGGCATGCTGGGTCCACCCTAGTACATGGCTCCTAAACCAGCATGTGGGACTGGACCCAGTGCTCCAGCAGATGACCAACCTGGCACATATTTTGTCGGGGAACGGCTCCCCATGGACCTGGAAATTAAGCGCCGGGGACAGTAGGGAGAGGGTAGTGGCAGTATTAATTGCAATGGCTCCCAGAGCAGCAGCAATTAATGCAGCCACTGCTCCACTTCTCCTACCCCTGCCAAATTTCAAGACCCACAGAGAGCCCTTTTCCTCAAATATAATGCACACCCCTTTTTTCCTCAGCTGAGGTGGGGGTTATATAAGAGAAGATATGATATTGGGCCTCCAGTTTTATGGGGCTGGGTCCTTATACTGTGAGCAGCAATAGCAATTAAATTATTGAAAACTGTTTACTACATAGGGGAGCTAGAGCAAATAAACTACAGGCACTGCAGGATTTTCTCCTTGATCTATGACCTTTCTGATGAGACTGCCAACAGGCAACCAGAAGGGGGGCAATGGTGTCAGTGACTTGGACATTTGCCTGACAGCAGACAGAGGTAGTTTGTTCAGCATGTGTGGTATTGCTCTGTATCATGGGGTCTCAAACTCCTTTGGCTCAGGTGGCCAGATCCACAGCATGGGGCTTCTCACAGGCCAGGCACCCTGTGAGTAGAGGCAGTGGCATTGCCGAAGCCGCCAACTGGTCTCTCTAATGCAGTTAGTTACCTTGGTTCTGACAACTGAGGTAACTAACTGCATTAGAGAGACCAATTGGCGGCTTCGGCAATGGTGTCTCGAGGCAG
The DNA here is from genome assembly GCF_030867095.1 of Alligator mississippiensis. Classification (NCBI taxonomy): domain Eukaryota; kingdom Metazoa; phylum Chordata; order Crocodylia; family Alligatoridae; genus Alligator; species Alligator mississippiensis. The sequence continues at coordinate 44,431,437 of NC_081835.1, forward strand.
GCTTCGGCTTCCTGGACAACGGCCTGCACATCACGACGAGGGACATGCTCAGTTGGGATGGGTTTCACCTGTCCCCCAAAGGTAAGCGTGTATTCTCTTCTAGGTTGGCGGATCTCCTCCGACGGGCTTTAAACTAGGCTCATCGGGGGGAGGGGAAGATGAGGGCGGGGGAAGCCGTGGACCACCAAACCATGTGGCACCCACAAAGAGCCCAGCCTGAAGAAGGAGAACATCGGGAACCTGCAATCCATGGGGCGGCCAGCAATACAGCACAGGTAAGCAATAAGCAGGTAAGCAATAAGAGGCCCTTTGGGAATAGGAGCTGGGGGGCAAAAAAGGCACCAGTCACAGGGCTCAAGTGCCTATATACTAATGCTAGGAGCACAGGGAACAAGCAGGATGAACTAGCACTCCTGCTTGCGGAAAACACCTACTACTTAGTAGGGCTATCTGAAACCTGGTGGGATCCTTCCTATGACTGGGTGGTACATATTGAGGGTTATAGGCTGTACAGAAAGGACAGGGTGGGGAAGAAAGGGGGAGGGGTTGTGCTCTATGTCAGTGAGCAATATACGTCAACCCTCATCAAGAGTTCTTTGCCTCACTGTTCCTAAGCGAGGGGCAGGACAAGTCTCTCACTGGGATTGTAGAGAGGCAGCAGCAAGGCACCAGACTGCCATGCGTAGACCCTGAGATGGTGCACAGTCACTTGGAGGAACTGGATGCCTTTAAGTCGGCAGGCCCGGATGAGCTCCACCCGAGGGTACTGAAGGCACTGGCTGACGTCACTGCACAGCCACTGGCGGGAATATTTGAACAGTCGTGGCGCACAGGCCAGGTCCCAGAGGACTGGAAAAGGGCCAATGTGGTCCTCATTTTCAAGAAAGGGAGGAAGGAGGACCCGGGCAACTATAGGCCAGTCAGCCTCACCTCCATCCTAGGCAAAGTCTTTGAAAAAATTATCAAGGCTCACATTTCCGAGAGCCCGGCAGGACAAATTATGCTGACGGGAAACCAGCACAGGTTTGTAGCAGGTAGATTATGCCTGACTAATCTAGTCTCTTTTTATGACCAAGTTACAAAATGCCTGGACGCAGGAGTAGGGGTTGATGTCGTATACTTAGACTTCAGGAAGGCCTTCGATACGGTATCCCACACCATACTGGTAAACAAGTTAAGAGGCTGTGACTTGGATGACTACACAGTCCAGTGGGGGGCAAATTGGCTAAAGGGTCATACCCAGAGAGTCGTAGTGGATGGGTCGGTACCGACCTGGAAGGGTGTGGGCAGTGGGGTCCCACAGGGCTCAGTCCTTGGACCGATACTCTTCAATGTCTTCATTAGCGACTTGGACGAGGGAGTGAAGTGTACTCTGTCCAAGTCTGCAGATGACACAAAACTGTGGGGAGAAGTGGACACACCGGAGGGCAGGGAACAACTACAAGCAGACCTGGACAGATTGGACATATGGGCGGAAAACAACAGAATGCAATTCAACAAGGAGAAATGCAAAGTGCTGCACCTAGGGAGGAAAAATGTCCAGCATACCTACTCCCTAGGGAATGACCTGCTTGGTGGAACGGAAGCGGAAAGGGATCTTGGAGTCCTAGTGGACTCCAAGATGAACATGAGTCAGCAGTGTGACGAAGCCATCAGAAAAGCTAATGGCACTTTATCGTGCATCAGCAGATGCATGATGAACAGATCCAAGGAGGTGATACTTCCCCTCTATCGGGCGCTGGTCAGACCGCAGTTGGAATACTGCGTGCAGTTTTGGGCACCACACTTCAAGAGGGATGTGGATACCTGGAGAGGGTCCAGAGAAGGGCCACTCGTATGGTTAAGGACTTGCAGGCCAAGCCCTATGAGGAGAAACTGGGGCGCCTGGACCTCTTCAGCCTCCGCAAGAGAAGGTTGAGAGGCAACCTTGTGGCTGCCTATAAGCTCATCACGGGGGCACAGAAGGGAATTGGTGAGGTTTTATTTACCAAGGCGCCCCCAGGGGTTACAAGAAATAATGGCCACAAGCTAGCAGAGAGCAGATTTAGACTAGACATTAGGAAGAACTTCTTCACAGTTCGAGTGGCCAAGGTCTGGAACGGGCTCCCAAGGGAGGTGGTGCTCTCCCCTACCCTGGGGGTCTTCAAGAGGAGGTTAGATAAGCATCTAGCTGGGGTCATCTAGACCCAGCACTCTTTCCTGCCTATGCAGGGGGTGGGACTCGATGATCTATTGAGGTCCCTTCTGACCCTAGCATCTATGAATCTATGAAATCCATTATATCGGTGCAGTTCTGGAACTCATGGGGTTAATGTAGCCACCATTCACCCCCCACTTTCCTCAATTCTAGCTGACAACACAACTAAAAGCCCCGAATTCAGCAACAGATAATTTGGGGGGGGGGGGGGGAGGCGTTAATGGCAGCAACATTAATCCCCTTGATTTTGGAGCTGTGCTGAAACAACAACTACAGCAGTTGTGGTGACAAGCCCCATGGACCAGATATGGTGGGTTGTCAAATTCCATAAGAAGCCCTGCATGCCAGCTGATGCACCTCCACAGGCTGGATGTAGTTCGCAGGCCTGGTGATTCACACCCCTACTCCATACGAAGGAAATGTGGCCCCTGCCTTTAAGGGCCTTTCTGTGAGAGTAAGATTGACCCCAGCTCATATCACCCAGCAGCCACTACAAGCTACTATAATACTGTTTGGTTAATTTGTTTCCTTTGCTTTTTCATATACATAACCAAGTGATAAGGAAGGAAAACATGCCTCCACCAACATGAGATCCAGTAAGACTAGCGGACTCTTCATGAATTCAGGGATTCTTCGTAACAGTGACTGGTGGATGCAAAGGTGTTGTTCACTTTTGGTTTTAGACTACTATTAAAAATGCTCCCAACAATACATGTATGCTAATATGCAGCATTCATATAGCTAACTGCTGAAGCCTTAATAAAAGATCAGCATTATCTCCTGCTCCAGAAGTCTAACCCATACACTTCTGAGCTCAGTCTCTTACTGATCTAGTCAATCAAAGGGATGGGACTGATGAGGAACACATTCCTACTTTAAGTCAAAGAAGGTACCCCAACACAGGGTCTCTAAAGGGGAAGCAGAGAAAGATTTAGTAAGGTGATGAGAAAGTATTATGATTTCAAGTGCTCCAAAACACCTGCAAGTTGAGGGGACACTGTATTCTGCCCATCATGGCGCAGTACTACATTCCTGGAATAGGTAGAGTTTAGCAGCTACAGCCCCCTCTAATAGCCTGACTGGTGTTCCCCAAACGATTATATATTTCATGCATGTATCTACTATAGAGATTAACATTAATACATTTCCCGCAATGAGAACATACAGCCTTCCGTATAGAACACTCAGCAAATTCTGCCCTCATCTATAATAAAGCACTCCCATTACTGTTCACATTGGCTTGCTCAAGGGTACGATATACTTCTGCACATTGTGGGTCAAATCGTATTGCTTCTCTTACCCCCACCGGCTTCATTCTGAGTTCCGACTGAGTACAGATGGTAAGATTTGTCCTTCAGTATGATAATAGATGCAAGGTAAAAAACCAGTCAGGGATATTTGCTGGGAAGGGCAGGGAAGACATCTGGAGCGGAGTCAACTGTGATGGCTAATTGCTTGCAATAGCTTTCTTTCTTTTTTCCCATCAAAAGTTAGCCCCATTTTTCTGGGGAGCAACATGGGATCCTGGGAAATTCATATTTTGGAGTGAGGCACCAAGAGCTGAATATGACTTGCATAGAGTTTGCAACAGAACCACAGCCAGCACTCTTTCCACTTGGGTCTTAGGCCTGAACCTTCTCCTGGGGTTAGGCATCTAGGCCTTTTTATTAAAATGGAGGAGACAATGGTGCTCCTGCTACCCTTTCATCTGATAGCTGGGTGGTTACACCACTCATGCAGGATGTGGCAACCCAGGTTCAAGTTCCTTCACTGTCTGAGAGGCTTCAAACCCATATTTCCCACCTTCTGGAAGAGAGCTTCATCTACCAGGCTCATAGATGGTCTCAGGTGGCAGGGAGCTCTCCCATCCCCACTTTCCATGAAGTAGTTGAACATTCACTGGGCCAAAGAGAAAGAATAAGTGTGAGTGTACTGGTCAAGACACTCAGCCAGGGCAGGAGGAGAACTTAGGTTCCTAACTCCTGCACCAATGCTTATTTAAGTATTTTATCCAAACTAACTTATGTTGAGCAGGGACTAGAGCCCAGACCTCCTCTTTCTAAGGCAAGTGCCCGGCCCACTAGGTCAGTGAGCCACACACAGTTTTGCTCAAACCTTTTGCTCAACAAAAAAGGTGTAAGCTAATGTAAGTCATCTTCCATGTATTGCAGGATAAGAATGTGCACACGGACAGCTGTGGTGATTTAGCTGATGCATTCTAAATCCACACCCTCAAATTACCATGCAGTAACTTGATTGTGTACCTCTGCCTTTAAGATGGACCAAATTCACCCCAACATAATTTACTTTTATGAGTGGATTTAGATCCAGGGGCTTTATTTGGGTGCCCAAAAATGTTTATCATTTACACATGTGAGGTTTGAATGTAAATCTAGCTATAATGTTACAACTGTAGCAAGGCACCTGGCTTTGTGACTTTCCTATAGACCAGCATTTTGACCAAGGAATATGCAAATACAATCTCTTTGGTTTTACCAAACTTAAAAGCTGCCTCTCTTCATGTGCCTGCCTCTGATGATAGATTATTACACTTTGCATAGTATTCTGTGATGTTTGGGTGATTTGAGCATAATCAGACTTAAATGCAAGCAATCAGACAGAATATGCCTTCACAGACACCCTAATTTCCAGACACTAACTCCTAATTGGCACAACCCATTACTTTTCTTCCAAGAGAAGGAAATGGATGGGTCAAGATCTTTTAATGCGAATAATGGATATAATGCATGAGAAAACTACTTACATCTTAAGAAACTCTTAATTTCTAAAGTAGAAAAGCTTAAAAGTAATAAAAAAGCAAGGGTGTAGGTTGGGAAAGGAAAAGAAACTCCCCCATATGTACACCCACCTCTAACACCTCAAAACCCCATTAAAATGGTGAGATTTTTAGGAGCTTATTCATCTCATTTCCTTCCATTTTCTCAGCAACTGTTAAACAAAACCCCCAAACCCTCTAATAGAAAGCAAAAAATTAACCCTGGCTTGACCAGAGAGCAGGGGAACATTGGAGAACTGGAGAGATGGATACCTGCTTTTTTAAGGAACACCAGGAGCATCTTGTTAGATACCAATTGCCTAGACCTGAAATGCACCAAGGGGCTAAGGCAGAAATCAAATACAAAACTGCTGCATGAGTTAGCAAAGCTGAGCAAAAATAAGTGGGGCAAAACCCCTCCTGGCCAAGAGAGGAAGGGCCAAAACCCACCTTTGCTCCCAAAGTCCTATGGACAGTGCAGCATGCCATGAACCAGACTAAGGGCTGATGGAAAGCAGTTTGCTGTTAATCCAGGGAGGGGCAATACATGCCCCCACTCAAAGTCTCTTATAGCCTTTTGCCATGTGCCTCAGTGTTTGATGCATTATGATTAGCAAGATGTCCTGCCAGCTATTAGAGCTGCAGAAGTTCTGCTGCCTGCACAAGGGATGTGGCATGGGTACAGAACTATCATCCCAGGTCTCCACTGTCTTCACTTTCCTGGGACACTTTGCAATGGCTGCTTTTTTAATTGCAAGGGTCTCTTCCCCTTCCCCCCCCATTCTCCCCTGGAAACACGAAAAGGAATGGACCAAGGAGCGTGGTTCTTTTGATGTATCCCTTGGCAGGAGCAGAAAAGTTGCTACAATGGGCCTGTCCCCACAACCCCTGCATCTTGCTAACACTCTGAAGCGAAGGCTCCTTCCTGGGCCCCAAATCACATGTTAATGCATCTTATACCACCCAGTGGAGAGACCAGAAATTAGTTTCCTGATCCTAACTGGCAACTGACCTAAAATCTCCTAAGGCCAGAAGTGGATTGGCTTGTGTCACATATACCTTGTACAATTCACAGATGTTAGTGGTGTTTCTGAAAGCCTTATTTGCACAGAAAGACCCACTGATTTCAATGGTACCAATACAGTGACTAAGGACTGTTGCTGGAACTATGAGCTACAGAATCAGGTGCATTCTCATTTGTAAGACTCTTTAATCCTTTTCAGTTTTACTCACTTTTCTGCTTTAACAGCATCCTGGAGCTGTACGTTCTACAAGTTCACTTTTCTTTGTTTTGAGAAAAATCTCCTTTAACCTGCATCAAGTTTGCTGCCTTTTAATTACACCAGATGCCCTATGATCTTACCCTGGGATCAAGGGTGACAAGGAGTAAAAATCAGAGCATTTACGATGCTCTCTTATTGCTGCTTTGATTTTCAGAACTCAATAATCTTAATCTATTTAATCTAAATTTTAAACAGGAAAGAAGAGTGATCTTGGGAATTAATGCAATTTCAACCCTGGCAAAATAGTGGAACAAACATTAAGAGAAAGAATGAGGAGGATAATGGAATTGAACAATGAGTAGCAATATAGTGCAACAAATTTGATTGCTTTCTTCTATAAAATTGCCAAATCAGTGATCAGAGGAAAGAGGTATGTGTGACATTCTTATTTCAGTAAAACCTTTGAACAAACACCTCAAAAATCTTAAGTCTCAGGAATGAATTACTGCTGACTATTATTTCTGTAGCTAAAGGGTCAGAAACCGATCCAGGGATCCCACTGTATAACAAGATGCCATGAATTAAACCTTTCTTAATGACTAACAGATCTCATGAGCATATTACAGAAATGAGTCATGTGCCTTATAGGTGGTAACAAGCACATTAGTTGATGCGTAGATAGTCAAAAGTAGAGAGAGTTAGTTATCTGTATTAGGCTGAAGTCAGGCAGAAGGCAAGACAGGGTGGCACAGAGTCATAGATGGCTGTAAGTCATGGATATAAGCAATCCACTGACATGTTGCACTCTGTGTTAATTGATTAATTATTTATTATCCTTCTACAAACTCTTTACGTAGAACCAAGGTGACTATGCAAGAGCCTAACACAGGGGAAGGAAGGGTGCTTCTAGTGAAGTTCTGTGGAGGGTGGGATGAGGTCCAGTCACAAGTTTACATCGTCTCTTATGATCTATGGTAGGAGGAGACCACCACAACGGTAACAAAACATCGCTTCAGGATAAAGAAAGAAAAACAAAGTATTCAAATTTTTCAAGCTCCAAGGGAACAGAGAGGGAAGTAATTCTTCACATGGATACTTAATGGGAATCTCAGGCTGTTAACAATTAAAGAGATCTAAAACTGAACATAAAGAGTAATTTAGGAGTTCACCAGAAAAGCAGATGTCACCTTGGGCTGTGCGAAGCTTCAAGTGCTGATTCGATTCAGAGGAGATTTGGCCCAATTTGGTGGCTGAATCTCCAAACCCGAATCGAATCAGGGGACCAATAAAAAGGTCTGAATCGATTTGAAGCTCTCCAAATCTTCGGAAAAGATTCAGAGAGCTGCAAGGATTCGGGCAGCGCCCAGTGGCTGGAGTGGGACTCGGGGCTGGTAAGTACTAGGGCGGGGGAGGTGATCAGGACCCCTGCCAGGCCCCATCCCCTGCCTGCTTCCCTGCCCCCCCCGCCCCATTGCTGCCCTGCCCGGCCCAGCTCCTTGCGCTTTAAAAAAAGCCCCAACTCACTGGGGTGCCGCAATCCCCGCTGCCCCCCACTGCCCCATGCTGCATGGGGGGCTCTGCCATGAGCCCCCGAATCCCCTCACTCCCCCCAGGGCTGCTCCGCACACCCCAGATCCAGCCCTTTAAGGAACCGCCCCCCCTCCCCCCCCAGGCCTCACCAGCTCCTGCAGCAGCCTCAGGGCTTTGGGGGGCTCATGGAAGAGGCCCCCATGCAGTGCGGGGATCACCCCCCACCGGCAGGAACTGGTGAGTTCGGAGGTGTTTCTCAGTTTTTTTTTTCCTTAAAGTGCAGGAGCTGGGAGAGCAGGCGGGGGATGGGCCTGGCTGACTCGGACCAATGGATCCAGGATTCGAATCACCAAATCAAATCACTGTTCCCAAAACTGTCCAAATCCAAATCCAAAGTGAATGCTAGCCACTTCACAGAGGCCTAATGTCACCGATGTCCTTCTCTGTCTCTGCTGTGCAGCTGGTGAGCCTCTACTCTTCAGACTGGTTGAGGATGTTACCAGGCTCTGTCGTGCCCAATGCCATATTTCAAGGCCACTTTCCCCACTCAGTATTCTTCCCAGGCCAATGCCTATTCTGGCAGCACTCAGGACCTATGTGATGGAGCTGTAGCCACTTTCATTCTCCTAACTGTGCTCTGAACGTTTCCCTGATGACAGTCTGGCATTACTTGTGCCCCCATTTAGTTTCACTGTATTCTTTACTTTGTCTATTCTTTTGCTGAGAGCGCAGTCTGGTACAGCATAATTTCACCATTCTGACTCTCTCCTTTCCATTGGGTTCTCAGTAATAGTGTCTTGACAGAGGTCACACAGTATCTTTCATGCTGCAAACACTGATCTGTGCTTCATTTTCTCTGCCAGTGCAGTTTGAATAGGAACGTTTGGACTGTCTGCTACACCATCCAAGAACTGGAGTTTAGCAGGTTTTGCTCTTAGCTCAACCTTGAATTGCAGTCTGGAGCACAAAGTCCAGCAATATTTGAAAACAAAAGTGAGGTAGGTGGCATTTCTGGAGAACTGAAAGAAAGGCATTGGCAACATTATCTCCTTCAGTAGAGACTGCCTGGAACTTGATCCCTGCTGTCTGTCCTGCACAGAGCATACAGACAGGCCGTCACTGGTGCTCCTATTGCACTAGCCACTCCCCTCTCTTCCCTGCTGAGAGCCCAGAAACTCACTTTGCAGAAAGAATGGTTTCTCTCTCTCTCAGAGGGTTTGATTCCCAATCCTAGAGATCCATCAAGCACTAGACATCATGGCCGGCACTCATCAGATACAGAGTGGTACAATGAACAACAGTGAAAAATGCATTAGGAAAAGTCACAGTGGAAAGAAGGAAACAGTCGTGACAAACATGATGCCTACTACACTGACTGATCTCTTGATAAAAGGGGACAATAGTGAAGAAAATTAAAGAATGAACCATCTCTGAAACCATGAAGGAGCCTACAAACATACCACATAATCCACTTTATGCCAAACCCTAAATAGAGAAGTCCATCCCAAAGCATAGGAGAGGGATTGTTTTCATAGCACTGCAGTGAGTGGCTAAAGTACCAAGCACTGCAACCTCAAAAGGGTATTTTGCATTAAGGTGTACCTTATTATAGCTAATTTCCCTTTCCCAGAGGTTAGAGAAAGTATCAAATGCAATGCTACATATAGTGACCAAATATAATTGCTTTGAGTGGAAGACAGAAGCAGCAGAAGTTTAATTTAATCTACATAGCCTTTATCTGAGCTGCTATCTTGAATAAAACTTAAACTGATCACAAGAAAAGGACCAAGAAGTCCAATGTTAAGACCAGGATGCTGACAAAGATGTGCTGGGTGCTACTATGGAATTCTAAACCTTGCTTCATTTCTCTCTCTCATCCCTTAAAAAACAGATATGGAGGAAATAATACCCTTCCTGCATCCTTTAGCCCCAAATGGCAGAGGCTGTCTGCCAGACCATGGTGCATGGCATCGCTATTCTAAATGAGGCGTCGAAACACAGAGCCCTTTGGAAGGGCAGCTGCTACACAACATACATTCCCAATGATGTAGAGTGCGAGCCCTTCCTTTTTACTCACTCACATTCCCTATTTTGAGAATTTCATATTCCTATCACCAGACTGCTAGAGACAGTAAATAGCAATAGGACTACATGATGGGAAATCAATACCAATAGGTGGTTTTATGTTGTCTGCTGCCCTAGAACAGTTTTCAGAAGCCACATATTACAACCCTTTATAAAAATGGCCCTTATGAAGAGAGTGAACATGACTGGCTGAAAGTTTCAGCTGGTCAGTGGACAGAGCAGGGCTCAGTAACCAAGTGTCAGCAGAGTCACTGGGAACATTTTACAAAAGCAGCAGAGTACTTTAGAAGTTGGCACTGCTGCTCCAGGGCCTTGAGGCGCCAGGCTGACAAACTTGGGTGCATCATGTCAAAAGCTACACTCACAAGCTCCCGTATAATGAAGATGGGGATATAAGCACATACTGGAGGGAATGGCAGCCACACATGGGCACACTTAAGTGTGAGGCATCACCTTCCATGGTGGACAGGAATCATTCTTCAAGCCCTGATAAATAACTTTCAAGAACAAGGGATGAGGAAAGTGGAAAGTGAAAGAGGAGATTGGCAGACAAAATTCTTTGGGTAAATCTGATATCTTTTATTAGACCAACTAAAATAGTTGGAAAAACTCTTCTTTGTGAGCTTTCTGGTACAAACAGCCTTCTTTAGACAGAGGGATCATCTGCAGTTGTTTTGTGCTCTCCTGGATGGGACAGAAGCCAGTCTGCAAAAATGTAGGTCAGTGAAAATGCAAATACTTGGCAGTGAGGGTCAGAGGGGGTGAGACACAATGGGTGAGAGATGGGGGTGGGGAAGGGAAACGGTGATCTGGTGATAGAACGTAGATGGTAAAATGCAGACATGTTACCTGAGGTATCAAATGGTAGACAGGTTATAATGTGCCATAAATCCAATGTCTATATTTAGTTTATGATTTTTTCTATCCAGTAGATTAATGAGGTGAAGTTCATAGGCTCGTCTGCAAAAGATGTTTTGTAAATCCAATTAGAACTGAAAGACTGGAGATAGAGTGGTTATCTTGTGAGAAATATGCACCCATGGGTAATTGGATATTTCTGTCTTTGACAGATTTTCGGTGTGCGTTCATTCTGGTACACAGTTGTTGTTTGGTTTCTCCTTCAGATTTTCTATTAGAGTATTTAGTGCACTGGATGAGATATATTACATTTCTGGAGGTGCAGGAAAAAGATTTAGAAATGGTGATGGTTCTGTTGTGGACTATAGTTATTGTGGAAGTAGTGGAGATATGTTGGCAGGTTTTACATTTCTTGCCATGGTATGGTCTGAATCCATTAGGTGTGGTTTGGACCATAGGAAGTTTGCTTCCTGTGATGAGGTTGATGAGATCCAGTGCTTGTTTAAAGGCTAGGATAGATGTTTCTGGGAAGATCTCTTTAAGAACTGGGTCTTTTTCTAGTATGAGTTGCAACTGTTTGAGGATTTTCTGTATAGGTTCCAGGGAGGGCTGATAGGTCATAACTAATGGTGTGCGATTCATGGGGATTTTTTTTTTTGTACTGCAGCAATTCTTCACGTGGTATCTGGGTGGGTCTTTCAAAAGTGAGATCTCTCTCTCTGGAGGAGTGTCCTTGTCGAGTGAAAGCCCTTTTGAGGTTTGTGAGGTGACGACTGTGGATGCTCTCCTCAGTACAAATTCAGTGGTATTGGAGGGCTTGGCTGTACCTTACAGCTTTCTTGGGTGTTTAGGGTGATTGCTGGTTCTGTGCAGATATGTATGTTGGCCTGTGGGTTTCTTGTACATGGTGGTTTGTATTTTACCATTCTGGATAGTGATCATAGTATCTAAAAGGGAAATGTTGGTGCTAGAGTATTCAAGAGATAGTCTCAAGAGAGGAGGGATGATGATTATCTAATTTCTGATGGAAATCAATCGGAGATTGCAGGTTTTCAGTTCACATGATGAAGATGTCATTTATATATATTAAGTATAGCATGGGTTTGATGGTGCAGTTGTTGAGGAATTCTTTTTCCAGGTGGCCCATAAAAAGGTTGGCATGTTGTGAGGCTATTTTGGTGCCCACAGCTGTGCCCATGGTCTCTAAGCGTTAGTTATTAAAAGTAAAGTTGTTGCGTGTGCGGATGAAGTGTATAAGTTCAGTAATATTTTTAGGTCTGTACTCTAAGTTATCTATCTACAAGAGTAAGATTACAAGGCAGGCTTGGATGTCATCCTGGTGTGGGATGTTGGTATATAAGCTGGTAACGTCCATGGTGACTAGGAGGGTGTTGCTGGGAAGGTGGTCTATGTTTTTAAGTTTTCGTGGAAAGTCTTTTGCGTCTTGGACAAAACTTATTCTTTGGGTGACAAGAGGTTTTAGGATGGATTTGATTAAACCTGATATTTCCTCAATTAGGGTTCCATGGTTGGATATGATAGGTCTGCCTGGGGATATGGATTTCAGCACTATCCCCATCTTGGAAAGGATGGCTCTCTTTCATCCCTTAGACCACCTGCCCTAGACAGGCTGATTGTTCCATGAAATGGCGATGCGTCACTGCTCCTTGTTCTCTTCTTCACCTGGTACCTTGCACACAGTCATACAACACAGCACACTTTCCCTGAGCAGGTTCATGACCTACAAAGGGGACTGCAGCTAGGACATGCAACATGTTGATCTCATCCCTGTTTACCCAAAGGCTTTGAAAAGACAGCTTTTCTAGCAGGTACTTCTCATTTGCACCACTGTATTTCCTGACTACTGGGGGAATATGACATGAAACAATCATATAGATAATATTCCACTGTTAAACATAGGAATCAGGAACTTGGGAAAGCAGTGGACATAGTGTATCATGACTTTAGCACGGCTTTTGATACGGTCTCCCACAGCATTCTTGCAAGCTGTTGAATGAATTGACTGTAAGGTGGATAGAAACCTGGCTCGATTGTCAGGCTCAACAGGTAGTAAACAGAGGCTCAATGTCTGGTTGGCAGCCAGTATCAAGAGGAGTGCCCCAGGGATAAGTTGTGTTCAGTATTTTCATCAACAAACTGGGAGATGGGATGGATTGCACCCTCAGCAAGTTCACAGATGACACCAAGCTGGGGGGAATAGTAGATGCACTGGAGGGTAGCACTAGGATTCAGAGTAACCTAAACAAATTGAAGGATTGGGCCAAAAGAAATCTCATGAAGTTCAACAAGGACAAATGCAAAGTCCTGCACTTAGGACGGAAAAATCCCATGCACAGCTTGGGGACTGACTGGCTCAGCAGCAGCTCTGCAGAAAAGGACCTGGGGGTTACAGTGGACAATAAGCTGGATATGAGTCAGCAGTGTGTCCTTGTTGCCAAGAAGGCTAACGGCATACTCCTCTGCATTAGTAGAAGCACTGCAAGCAGATCAAGGGAAGTAATTATTCCACTCTGTTTAGCACTGATGAGGCCACATCTGGAGTACTGTGTCCCATTTTTGCCCCCCACCACTAGAGAAAGGATGTGGACAAGTTGGAGAGAGTACAGCAGAAAGCAACAAAAGGGTGGAGGGGCTGGGGCACGTGACTTATGAGGAGGGGCTGAGGAAACTGGGTTTGTTTAGTTTGGAGAAGAGAAGACAAAGGGGATTTGACAGCAGCCTTCCACTACCTGCAGGGTGGTTCCAAAGGGGATAGAGCGGGACTGTTCTCAGTGATGGCAGATGACAGAACAAGGGGCAGTGGTCTCAAGTTGCAGCAAGGGAGGTTTAGGTTGGATATTAGGGAAAACTTTCTCACTAGGAAGGTGGTGAAGCACTGGAACACGTTACCTAGAGAGGTGGTGGAATCTCCATCCTGGGAGGGTTTTAAGGCCCAGTTTGACAGAGCCCTGACTGGAATGATCTAGTTGGGGATGGTCCTGCTTTGAGCAGGGGGGTTGGACTAGATGATCTCCTGAGGTCCCTTCCAACCCTAATTTTCTATGATTCTATGAAATATTCTATGTGGGTTGCTTGAAGAGGAGCTAGCCATCTGCTCCTCCCTACAGCATTCAGCATTGCTTGGGCTCAGGTCAGAAACTTCCTCTTAAGGTAAAGTTACATGTTTAGACCACACTAAGGGCACTTAAAAAGTGAGCGTCTGCATGTTAAACGCATTAACTCATACTAAGTGCCTTCTGAGTGTCTCCAAGTTATGCCATTTCAGGCAAGGGTTAACACTAGGCAGTGCTAAATAGCTTGTATTATGGGAACTTCAGTCCACTCCACAGAGATAAAAGGAACAATATGCAGTCCTTCGCCATCCCAGGATGCACCACTCTCAACCCAACCCTCTCACCCACAGCAGGGATAGAGACCAGGTGTCTGGGCTCCTAGCCACAACCCACAGCTCTCTAGTGGCAAGTCACAGCTGTGCAGGCAAGAAATGGTGTTAACCCTTAATGTGCAATTGCTCCAAGAAAACTCTAACTTTAACACCATTTAACATTCCACAGATTTAGCATGGTCTAAGTGTAACATATAACTTTGCCCTTAGAGATAGCTTGGAACCACATGTCTGCACTCTGGAAGAGTTTTTTTCTCAGGCTAACTCCATTCCTAGAAAGCAGAGTCTTGGGCATTTCCAGACCAACGTGTGTGTTGGAGCACCTTTGGTGCCTGCCACTTCAAGGGCTGAGAGCAGCCAGCAGATGCAGGCCAGCCCTGATGAAGCAGTCACAGGACTGCAGAAGAGCCATGTGATTGGAGGAGAGGGCTGAGCAACCCCTATTTTAGTTGAAGCTATCAGGTTTGAGTCAGCAGTCTACTGCTGGCAGCCAGAAGAACACCACCTGGCTGAGCAGCTGCTCAGAACATCCTTGGAGGCAAGGGCAGGAGCTATGGGGATGGCAGGAAGCTCCTGGTCCTGGGTATGACCAAAAACTACACCCTGCTGGGGAAGGATGGCCTGGTGGGACTGCCCGTGGCAGGTTAGTTCCCCAGGAATGCCAGGCCAGTTGCCTTCCCAGGGAAAGGAAGGTAGGGGCACCTTATAACCCCAGTTCCCACTACCCAGTCGGTAATTTTAGATCAGTTAGGGGCCAGGCAGTAGGGGCCAGGCGTGTCTGCAGAGACCTAAGCCCAATGGGTGCAAGACCCCAAGCCCCAGTGAGGTGGCATGAGGTGGTTCCAGTGAGGGGGAAGAAAGGGGCCCTAGTGAGGGGCTGAAGTGCATATGGAGCCCTGCACAGAGTAGGGTGCATGGTGGCACCTGAAGGGCTCTGCATCAGGGTATAGAGTAGGGTCTGCACAGGTGGGTTTACAGGGCTGCACTGGGAGCGTGTAGAGTAGGGTTGTTCAGGCAACCTGAAGGGCTGCACAGGAGCCAACCCCCACAAGAGCAAAAAACTTGGACGAGTTGCCCAGCAAGGGAGGGGCAGAGTTCAGCCCAGTGTGAGGCATAAGTGCCATGAAGAATAGGGTTGCTCAAGTGACCTGAAGGGCTGCGTGTGGACCAGCCAGAGTGAGAGTAGATAAGCCTGATGGCCCAAGGGGGCTGCTCATGGAGTAGGGTGGGTTGCAAGTGCCCAGGTGAGGGGCAGGATGAAAGAGGCCCTGTGATAGTGGGCAGTACGTGTGAGGCCCAGAAAATAGCCGAGTGTGAGAGGCCCAGCCATGGGCAGAATTTGGCTTGGCCTTGGGCCGGAGTTATGAACAATTTACGATGCCATCTGCGAGGCATGGGATATGATATAGGAGAGGTCAGAGCTGTGTATTTCACTCCAGGCATTGCGGCATTAAATGAGCAGCCTTCCAACACCTTATATCCATTTTATTATCCAGCAAGTCGTGGCAAGGGAGGCAAGGCAGACTGCCCTAGACAGAGGGGCAGGCCAATGTTAAGATCCAGTCTGACATAGTCCCCTGTCACAACATGAAACACTGTTTTTGTTTTAAAACAGGATGGAGATGATTTAAAAATAAAAGTGGGATCTTAGAGGCATTACATTTAGCAGATGCTGGCAGAAAGCCTGGTGGTTTCTCCCACTCTTCAGAGCACTGACCAGAAAACACAGCTATTAGCGATCATGTTGCATACCAGCAACATGAGCCCAATAGCAAGAATCAGGCTGTGCTAGGATCCAAGCCTGCAAAGCACTTAGCACCTTCATTTCCCATTAAGATGATAGGAAATGTTACCATTGACTTAAATTTGAACAGACTCAGACCAGTACTGAATCCTTCTGAAAACTGCAGCCTGTTGATCTGCAGAACAGACTCTTTAAAGTTCAGACAGCACCCCTAAGACTTTTCATTCACTAAGAGTTCTTACCCCAAAGGTTTGCAAAAAAGTGGTGATTGGAAGGCTCAGCAGAATTTAAGAACACTGTAAAAAACCTGTCTTTCACATGGATATTGTCTGCATAGAACTCACCCATCACAACCACCTTCACCAACATGAAGAGATTTTTCAGGATAAAATAATTGTGGGTCAGTAGATCAGTGGCATACAGTTCAAACCTCAGACTTCTCCAAGGAAGAACATATGCAAATATTCTAATTACAAAGGTGAATGCCTACAGAAAACTTTTAAATCCAGGATTTGAAATAAAAGCTTGACCCACTGTGCTCCGAGAAACCCTCTCTCACATACAAAACAAAAGAATGAATTTAGAATGCTAACAGGAGCAAGGAAGTAAATGCACTCCAACCTGACTGCTAGCAGGAGAGAACACTTGTACAGTTACTATGTAGCCAAGAAAAGATGGAAATGTACTAAACAGATTCCAGCTCACGTTAGATTGTCCCAAATTCAGTTTCATGACCCTGAAACTTGTAACGAGCATGGAACAAAAGATATCGATCCTGAGCTAAAAGTTATGTTGCACTAGAGGTAGAAATACAGCCCTTGAATTTGAATTCTATACAGAATAGTTAACTTCTGCATACTTCCTAATGCTGCACCAAATATCTATGGACACTACTATACATAGGGGACTCATGGAGCAGGGGGCGGCCCCCCCGAGATTGGCTGTGGCTGAAGCCACTTCTGTGGGCAGTCGCCGCTCACCCCCTGCCCCTCCACCGCCAAGATCTGTGGGCGTTTGCCACTTACCACCCCCACCCCCAATGCTGCTGCCGCCGCCTGCAGGCATTTGCCACTTGCCATCCCATCACCAACACTGCCGCCCAGAAATTGTGCCCCCCAGTCTCAGAAGGCACCAGTCATTCATGCTACTATACAAAGAAAACCCTCTGCACTTACCAGAGGATCCATCAGGACAGAACAATACTGCATTTAGTATCTTCCATATATTTTTATTCTTATGCAACAAGGCCACCTTTAATATCAGCAATGTATCTACATGCACATTACCTGTTTACTTCCTTAAATCATAAAATGCAAGGAAAATAAAGATTTCTCCATTGAGATTAGGTACAGGTAAATCATGTAAACAACTTCCTTTGATTACAGAGGACGCACTGGTGGACTTAGGGCTGTCTCATGTGACAGTGGGCACGTCTCCACATTCATTAATGCACTATAGTTATTGAGTAGGCCTGTGCGAAGCGGCTAGTATTCGCTTCAGATTCGGCTGATTCAGGGGACAATGATTCAATTCGGTGATTCGACTCACTGTCCCGAATCGATTCAGCCAAATCTGATTTGGAGGATCAGCTGAGGGGGTCTGGCAGGGGTCCCATCCTGGTCCCCTCCCCCCTACCCCTAGTACTTACCAGCTCTGAGTTCAGCTGCAGCTCCCTGCTGCAGCCACCGGGGACTGCCCAAATCATCAAAGCTCTCCAAATCTTTTCCGAAGATTTGGACAGCTCTGAATTGATTCGGACCTTTAAATTAGTCCCCGGATTCATTTTGGAGTTGGAGATTTGGCCACCGAATTGGGCTGAACCTCCCCCGAATCAAATCACTACCTGAAGCTTCGTACAGCCCTATTATTGAGCATTTAGTTTAGTACTTCCTTAATGAAGTACTAACTGAATGCACAGTAACTACATTTACTGTGCAGTAGTACTGGTGCACAGTTTTCTTGTGATGGTTACTGTGCAGCAGCCTAACAACACTGTGCAGTAGCTTATTAGCACAGTTTCTGACCAGCACGCTACTTCACAGTGTTATTAGTCTACTGCGCAGTAAGCGCCTCATGTAGACGCACCCTGTGTTTCTCAAACAAGCGTAAGCAAAGATGCAAAATACAGGGCTCTACAAAGAACCACTCATGGCAGGGATGAAATGAGATCAATTTGTTTAGAGCACAATGCAAGACTTGGTGAAGTCAACAAAAAGACTCCCATTGACTGAAGACAGTGATTTATTTGGGTGAGTTCCTGTACAAGTTTGATTTCCAAGTTCAACATCTCCAAGCACAGAAGCTTGTAGTCACTTCTCCATGAACCTGAACTTAAGAGTTTTTGAACAGTGGCAATTCGAGTGAAGTCACCAAGAGTTTTCTATACTCAGTGCCACTCAAAACCAGGTCCCAGATCTGTGGGTGGCAACAAGGCAAAACTGGATGAAAAAAGGGTATAAGTACTGTACATGAATTCATGACCTGGCCAGCAACAGCCTCATTGAAAGCCAGATCCAATAATTCCTCTAGACTGATTTCACCCTGGATCTAGTACTCTGCATCCTCTTTTGTTAAAAGATATAATAAAGTAAAATTGGTGTCCTAAATATTACTAAAGCACTGCTGGCATGTTTAATAAACCTTTCCATTTGGGTAAATTAGCACTCATCTGGACAAGTGCTGAAAAGCTGTTACTTGGTGGAAAAAAAATTCAATGCTTGGAGTCTAATTTAAATAATTATCATATTTCTGCTCTTACTGTTTTGCTGAAATTACTAGGAGACTTGATGCAGTCTGAGTGTGCCTTTTGTCTATATGTAATTTACTGACCCCATTTCAGTCAAATTTTTTAGCCCATTCATCCCACTGCCTGAGCTCTCAGTAACCAAAGTGGCCATTGCATCCAGAGATAATAAAATCAATAGCAACTGATCTATTTTTATAGATTCTGATAGGGACTCTTCATTGATAAGCCACCCTTTACTGCTTTCAATATTGGATAAACCCTAGATCAGAAATAATCTTCCTGCTGCTGTGCAGTAAGAGGCATTTGCTTACTTGCCTGTTTGAGAAGAGCCTCTTCCCTATACGGGACTGAACTACGAGTTTGGCAAGACAAGCACTCTGCCTCTGGTATGGCCAAAACGATTCAGTGTCAGATGAAAAATCCCCCAATGTGACCTTAGCACACTGCAGTATTTGGGGGAAATGCCTTCCTTGTTTATCCAGCGAGTAGCTGATGCCTTGAAATACAAGGATTGGTTAACCCAAGTGCATGTGCAGCCAGAAACCATCATCCTACCCAATGGGAAAACTGTTCATTATATTTGACTTTGTGATTTCTCATGGCAGTGAGTTCTGTAGGGCAACAGCAAAACAAGTTATCTAAAGAATATTGGGTTTACAAGTGACATGCTTTTCCTGGACTTGTTTTGTACATTTGGTCACACCGAGCCTGGGTGAGGTTTAAGGTACTGTCCCATCTGATGAGTAGTAAGCAAGCAGGGATAAGTGTGGGGAGGGGATGACACTGCACTAAGACAGAAGTTAATGCCTCAGCCACACCTCTTGGTCTGCTCTACACAGCACAGGCAGCTGAACCCTGTTCACTTTCACCTGGAACATACGTACCAAACACAGGTCCCCAGCCAAACTCCGAAGTGGTCCAAACTTCCATGGGTCTGAACATTCAATCTGAACAGATGTCCTGATTTGAGCCCATTGCCCTCCTACACTGCTCACTAAAGACTTAGCATTCTCTCCATCCCTTCTCCCTTTGCCCTCAAAACCCCGAAGAAAGCAAAGCTCTCTTCTGGGTAGCCTGCAGGGTCACACTGCCACTGTGATTTTCTCCCTCAGTGAAGTGATAAATCCTTTTAGCAAGAAGTCCTAGTTTCTGGGGTAAGCTGCCTAGGGCTTGACAGCCCAGGAAAACTCTTAGCGCCTGACTTTGCTACTGCTCCAGTAGAGGAGGATTAGTATCTCTTTCACAGTAGAAGCATAGATCTATGAAGCTTTCTTGTCTGAATCCATCTGTACTAAACCACATTTTCCTACCACCACCAGGGCTCAAGTTTTCTTCTCCTTTCCCTTTTAGGTCACCTGAGAACCAAGATGTGTGAGCGACTGGGAGAGGGGGAAGGATGCTTCAGTAACTGGGGATCAATTGAAGATGTCAAGGATTGGTTACAGGACCTCACTTCTTGTTAAACTCCAGGGCCTTTTGGTGGGGAAAAGCATTTTACAGCTAGGTTCTAACATTTGGCAGATTGCAAGAGTTTTCAGGGTAGACTATGATGGTGTTTCTTCACCCTGGTATCACAAGGGTATTTAATTACACCTCAAGAGAAATGATCAGACTAGGACAGGAGCAGTGCTTGGCTTCATGTTTCACATGCTGCCAGACAGCTCAAGGGGCTGCTTCAGGGTCTCGATGTGTAGAATGCAGAGAACAGGTCTTCAGCTCCTGTCCTGCCACAGACTCCACAAGAATGGCAAAGTGTTCAAGATAAAAACCCTCACGAACTTCATTTCCATGCCACACAATTCCTCCTCAGGAAAGCTTTGGGGTTTAAGGCAATGATGTTCAACCTTTTTCCTTGGCAGGCCACATGGGCCTTGCCTAGTCCATCCATGGGCTGAATGTGGCCGGTGACCCTGATCCAACATTTCAGGTGGGCGCAGCATTGCCCCATTCAGCTGAATGAAGGGAGCTGGGCCAATCTAGCCCCACAGGGAGGGTGGAGGGAGAAGGAAAGAGGCATGGCCCAGCCTTGATGCAGCCCCACTGGGAGGAGGCGGTGTGGGCTGGCCTTGATTCAGCTGAGGGGGACTGGGTGGGAAGAGGACATGGCCCAGCCCCAATTCATCCCGTGGTAAGGGGGGAGAAGGGCACGGCCAGTCCTGATTCAACTGGGGGCAAGGGGGCACGGCCAGCCCTGATTCAACTGGGGCAAGGGGGCACGGCCAGCCCGATTCAGCCAGGCAGGGAGAAGGGGGTGTAACCCAGCCTCAATCCAGTCCTACAGGGGGAAGGGGGCATGGCCAAGTCCCAGCCCAGCTGCATGGGAAGCAGGGGGCATGGTCTGACCCCAATTCAGCAGGCTGGAGGAAGGGGGCATGGCCAGCCCCAATTAAGTTCAGAGGGTGGACATGGCCCAGCCCGAATTGGGAAGCCTGGAGAAAAGGAGGTGTGGCCCAGCTGTGGCAGTGCTGGGAGAGGCGGTTTGGGAATTTGGCAGTGGGGGAGGGTGGCCGCTGCTACCCCACTACCAAATTTCCAAACCTGTGGAAAGCCCTGCAGACCAGACAAGATGGGTCCACATGATGTACTTGGCCCACAGGCTAGAGGTTGAGCACCCCTGATTTAAGGGATTAGTAAATTAACACAACACTAATGTTGATCTAATCTGTGTGTCTTCTGTGCCCACAACCTAATTGTATCTTCCCCTTACACTCAGACCCTGACTCTGGAATACATTTAAACAGTCAGGAATACATGTCAATGTGATTAATATCTTTCCTGAATAAGGGTCCTGAATTGCATACCCAGCTACACTTCCCTAATTTAAGATCCACAGCCCACTTCAGTGAAAGGGTTAAGAAAATCCTGTTCTGTGGGCCTACAGAACTACTGAAAATTAAATCACAGTTCAGCAGTGGTCAGGACTGGTTCAGTCCCAGTCACTGTAGCTATGGCAGAAATGTCACAGAACTGCTCAACATTCCCACTGTGAACTGGAATCCATCAAGGATACCTCTTCTGCAGTTCTTCTTGTGTCTCTACACCACATTTAACCGTTTTGTTATACATATTTGTGCTTATTTATTGTATTTTGCAAGATCTTTTATTGTATATGTGCCTTCAAGCAGAGAGCACTGCAGCAGGTGTTGCATAGTCTGAGGCTCTGTGCCAAAGTCACAGGTGGTCGAACCCAATAGTATAGCCCCACTTCTTCATTAGTTCCTTAGAGCATCCAACTCTGGTACAGAGGCAGTTGAAACATCGTCACCTTTGCCACAGTTCATCAACCCCTGGTGGTAAAGACTCAGCAGCTGACACATGCACTTTTTCACTGTCAGGTATTTTCTTCAGCCTCTCATTCCACATCTGCAGTCGTCTCTCTATGGGTATTGCATCAAGAGGTTGGGTGTTGGTAAGGCAGCTTCTGCATGACTTCAGACATTTGTGTGATGCAGGATGGACGTACAACGGGTGTCTCACATCTTCAGTTTGTCTCGATCGTTCCATCCTGCTGGCCACTGCTCTTCTGATGTCACGTGCAGTGATGCCAGCCAGCAGGTACACACTGTTTAGGCTGGTAGGCTTCAGACATCCTGCAATGCATCAGCAGCTAACATTCAGGATGGGGTCAAGGCTCTTAGCATCTCTCCCATACAGGGCATGCATACTCAGCAGAGAAGAAACTGAGAGCCAGAAGAGAAGTCTGGATGGTTGAGGGGCTAGCTCCTCATTTTGAGTTAGCGAGCTTATATAAAATATTGTTATGAGAGCTCAACTTTGCTTTTGTCTTCACAATGTGCTCTTTGTATGAGAGGGTTCAATCAGGGTGACTCCAAGGTAAACTGTGTATAGTGAGGTGTCAGACCATGTAATATTGAGCTGGCGGTTGGCCTCATGGTTTCTCAGATTTTTTTTTTGCTGCGTTGGCATGTAATTGGTTTTCAAAATAGTATGAAGTTAGGCCAATTAGTGTTTTGCTTAGGGAGTTTTCATCATGGTCAAAGCCAGTGTTTTGGGCTCTTATGCACAGGTTGTCTGCAAAGATGAAACATTTCCAAATTGCTTGGCTGGTCCTTTGTATAGATGTTATATAACAGTGGTGCAGGTATGCTTCCTTGGGGGAGGTCATTAATCTATCACCTCCATCTGCTTCGCTTCCCATCCAGTTTGACAAAAAAGTCTGTTTTCAAGCAGGGTTCATATCGGCTCTGTAAAGCGTAGATCTTTTGTCATTTCCAGGGTCTTGTGGAAGAGCTGTCAGTGGTTAAATATATTGGTTGTTAGGCTGATGAACACAGCTCTGATGATCTGGCCTCTTTCAAAACTGTCCTTAATATGTTGAGTTAGATTAAGCAGCTGGCTCATTATTGATTTTCTAGGGTGAGAGCCACCCTGTTCAGGGATTAGGTGTTTATCCACGTATAGGGCAAGCCAATTCAATATCAGTTGTTAGTACAATTTGTATGCATGGCATAGCAGAGAGATAGGTCTGAAGCTCTTTGGGTTGGATGGATCTTTCCCTGGCTTTAGAAATGCCACTAACTGAGCACGTCACCATATCGTTGGAATGTTTTGACCGTTCATGAGTTGTATAGGCAGAGGAGCCATTTTTGAGTCTGGGGTCTGAACAGTTTCATTTGTTCAGTTCTTCTTTTTTTAAGCAATCCCTCACAGTTGAGGATGATTGTCTTCCATGATCATCTTAACTGCGAGTCCAAAGATGGCTGATGAGGCTTGTCCGGGATCAACAGACTCTACTGCAGCTTGGACATGTGTTTCTATGTGGGGTACGTGGCGCTAGATTCTTGATAGAAGTGCACCAATACATCAGTCCGATATCAGATCAGCACCGATAAAAAGAACATTTTCTGTATTGGAAAATCGGCCTGATGCAGCAGATAATTTGTCCGATAAGTGCCTGTGTGTGCGTGCAGCTGCAGCACAGCACGTAGGCAGTGAGAAGCAGAGCTGGCAGCGTGGAAAGCTGCGTGCAGCTGGTAAGTCTGGTGTGATAGGAGGGAAAGGGGAAGGGGTGGGTGGAGGGGGAAAGGGTGTGGGGGGCAGATAAAGGCCCCAGCTGTGAGGGAGGGTGTGGGGCTGGAGCTAGGACAGGGGCTGCCCAGCCAGAGCTGGGGCCGGACGGAGGTGTGGCTTGTTGGGGGGGCTCATCCAGTGCTCATCTGGTGGCTCCTGCCACTGCCCCAGTCCCTCATCCAGGAAGGCACGGGGGGGACTGTGTGCCCCTGGATCTGCACAGGGTGGGGCGGGCTGGAGCCAGGCTCTTCCCGGCCGGGCAGATCTGGACCCCCTATGCCCTCCTTGGATGAGCAGCAGGAGCAGCAGCAGGAGGTGCCAGACGAGCACCAGACGAGCCACGCGCAGCAGTGAGAGCCAACCCCCCCCTTCCTGCACACCCCCTCCGAGCCACACCTCCATCCTGCAGCTGCACTGTGCCACGCAGATCCGGGGGCCACACACCCTCCTCTCCCCCCCCGAAGAGCCACTTGTGTCTCTGTCCTGTGCCCCTCCCTGCCCCAGCTGGTCAGTGCCTGTCCCTGTCCCAGCCCCATTCCCTCCCTCACCACAGTGGCCTTGATCTGTGCCCCCCCCCCCACCCCTTCCCTGCCCTTCCACTGCACCAGAATTTCCAGCTGGATGTAGCTCTTCAAGCTGAAGAGCTGCGTATCGGAAATCGGATCAGTATTGGTTATTGCTATTGGCCCCAAAAATCTCTCTCAGTGGATCCCTAATTCTTGATTTTGTCCACAACACACTGTTTCTGCCATTCCTGCTTTTCCATCTCCTGTTGTTGTCGTGAGGTTTCAAAGTACTGAGATCCGTGTAGCAGATTCTTCCTCCATTTGTGGGGGGTCCTGGTCGATAGACCCCCAAGAGTTGACATCAATGTTGCATTTTTTTAAAGTTAGCCTTGAGAACATCCCTGAAGCACTTGCTTTGCACTCCTCTTGAGTGTATGCCTTGGCTGAGCTGGGAAAATAACATTTGCTTTGGGAGTCTGGAGTCGGACATCTGGATGACATGGCCAGCCCAACAAAGTTGATGTTGGATGATCATCACCTCAATACTTGTGGTGTTTGCTTGAAGGAGGATACTAACATTGGTGTATCTGTTTTCCCACAGGATTCAGAGGAGCTTCCACAAGCAGCACTGATGGTACTTCTCCAACTTTAGATGTCTCCTGCATGTTGTCCCTGTCTCAGCTCAGTACAGCAAGGTAGGGATCACAACTGCTTGATAAGCCATGAGCTTGGCTTTGGATCTCATGTCACAACCTTCAAACACCCATTTTTGTTCAGTTAATAAATGAAGGCCAATTGCTCTCTCGGTCTTTAGTGCATTAATACCAGCATTCAACTCTGTCATTAAGAAGGGGCTTTTAAAACCCTTTGCAGCTGAGGCCCACAAAAGGATCCTGCCCCAAAAATGTACCTGGCTGCCCCAGCTAATGAATTCTGTCAATAAAACTACCCTTTGCCATCACTGATGGACATCCCCATGGCCAACATTTTGCAAAGCAGTTGCACGGTTTCATCGCTGAAGCCAGCCATGGATGCCAACACACATTCCATTATGTGAGCCACAAATAGAGCACTCTGCATGCTGCAGAAGTCCGAGGCAGATACCACACAGTGGTTCTCCAGCCTTTGAAGGACAGTTTCTTTTATTCATAGATTTTAAGACTCCAAGGGACTACTATATGATCATCTAAAATGACTTCAGGCCAAAGAACTTCACTTAGTGATTTATGCGTTAGAGAAAATTATTCTGTCCTTCCCATTCATCACTTACTGTATTACATTAGCAGCTACAGGCTCAGTAATGGATCAAGCCCAGATGCACAGTGTACTATATGAGAATAAGCAGTAAGAGATGATGCCTGCCCCAAGCAGCATACAATCAAAATAGATAAAGGTGTGAGGTAGGAAAGGAACAGAGGCATAAAGATGGGAAGTGCCTTGAGCAAGGGTGCCAGCAGGTCAACAGCAGACCTGGGAATAGGCCCCAGAAGCCCAATTATGAGCTAAGAGAATCTCTTTCCAAAAAGTGTCTTATCTCAGTTTAAATGCTATTCATTTGTTTATCTGTCAAAGTATAGAACATATTAACAGAAAAAGGGAGAAAATGCTTGTAGTGGTTAAGTGATGCCTAGCAGCTAAGATTTTCAGTGTCAGTACACATCTTTCATCCCCATTTTTCTCCCCTACAGTGCAAGGGGGCAATATTTTGGCAGGCATGCCACCAATTAATCCTGCACACCCCCCCCCCCCCAAATGCCATACTGATCCCCTTCCCTGCTTTCTGCTCCCAGGTTTGTGCTCTGTGCTTGATCTGCTCCTCTACTTTCTGCTTGCTTCCATGTAGAGGTGCACTGATACATTGGTCCGATATTGGATTGGTATCGATATAGACAATTTTCTTCATATCGGATATTGGCTCTATGGGGCCAATAATTTCGCTGATAAATGCCCATGCTGCATGCAGCCACAACGCAGCATGGATCAGAGCCAGCAGCATGGAGAGCTGCCTCCAGCTGGTAAATTGGAAGGGGAGGGGGGAAGGGAGGGGCGTGGGGGGGTGCAAATCAACACCTCCCATGGTGAAGGAGGGGGCAGGGGCAGGCGCTGCCCACCTGGGGCAGGGTTGGGGTGCATGGGACGGAGGTGTGGCTTGTGGAGTGGGGGCAGTGCCCCCCGCTGCTTGCACCCTGGGAGGGCAGGGGAGCATGTGGCCCCAGATGTGCGCATTGTGGACAGGGCTGCAGCTGTGGGGTGGAGCTGGAGCTGGGGCTTGTGCAGGGCTTTTCTTGCCAGGGGCTGGGCTCAGAGCAGGCTCTGGCAGCACTGGGAGGAGGCTGCAGCAACCCCAAATTTTGCCCCAGCTCCAATCCCAGCCCCGTGCTACCCGGCACAGCCCCGGCTGAACATCCTGCCTCCCCGCAAACACCAGGAAAAGCCGCAGCTGCGCTGGTCAGTGATGCGGGGCTGGGAGCAGAGCTGCGGTGAAATTTTGGGTGGCTGCAGCTTCCTCCCAGCACCACCAGAGCCTGCTCCAAGCCCAGGCCCCAGTGAGAAGAGCCACGCAGCACCAGCTCCACACCGCAGCTGCCGCCTGCCCCGCATTGCGCAGATCTGGGGGCACACACCCTTCAACCCAGCCTCTCGGGATGCAAGCAGCAGCAGGAGCCACCCCAACCCCACAAGCCGGGGCTCCATCCTGCACCCCGCCTGGGCAGCTCCTGCTCCCTCCCTCACCACGGGGGTCATTGATCTGCCCCCGCACGCCCCTTCCACCACACCAGACTTACCACCTGGAGGCAGCTGTATTGGATATCAGATCAGTATTGGCCGATATGCCTCCTTAAATATCAGCTATCAGTATCGGCCCCCAAAATCTCTATCAGTGCACCCCTACTTCCATGTACTCCCTGCCAAATTTGCCACTTTGCTTTACGCTTCCTGCTCTATCTGCCACTGTGCTATCTGTCCTCTCCTAGATCTGCCGCATGCCATACACATGCTGCCTGCATCACTTGACACCCATGCTTCAGATTGGCCACCCCTGTCCTAGACAGCTTTGAAAAGCTCATTTGGAACATCTGATTATCCTAAGACTTCCTCTCAACCATAGATAGTTTTTCTAATGACTCTCAGACCATAGGCAGGCTCTAGTAAGGCTTTCTTATTGAACAGGTTGGGAAGCATATTTCACTTCAAGCAAAAAATTGTGAAGAAAATTCTTATATTCTATTTTCATTGAAACTGGTTGTGCTTTCTTGGAAAAAAAATAAGGAAAATACTCTGGTTGTCAAACACTGACCTGTTTTCCCCCCTGTGCAAATCCAAACCTTATCAGAAACAGAAATTGTAATGAGGAATAAAGAAGTTTTCCTCTGAAATAATTCTCAGATTAGCACAAACTCCACAATTCCCAAAATTAGATGAAAAGATGTCCTCTCTCCATTCAAGTACTGCATATCAGGTAAGCTGTATACCCTTTCTACAGCTGAAAGAGTTGGATTCTGGTAAGGGAGAGGGCAAGGTCTATCCATAGAAAATAAAAGGTGATGCTCCAGAATAGCTCCCTGCCTCCCAAAACAAATATGCATTCAGCTAGTAATCCTGCCATCTGTACCTTATGGCTGCAAAAGCGATGCAAGAATCCCTTCAGGGCACATTCTGCAAACCTCACGTTCACCAACCCATCAATCCTTGGCTCTCATCAAAAGGCAAACTTATAAATAGGCCCAGACGCTCCGCTCAGGTTTAATGGAGGGAGCTAAGGAGCTGTGATCATTCGATGCTTCCCAACGATAGCTGTGATGCCTGAGGCCAGCAATAATATTACCATGAAATAAATCTGCAATGATATAATTAGCAGGGATGCTATTACAGCCCAGGTTTTACTGCTGCTTGGCATAGAGAGAGTGAAAACTACTCACATAGGGTATTACCAGGGCTCTAGTTTGACTGAGGGTTGGGGGAATGGAGGGGCTGGAGGAAGACACAGATATCAACAAAAGAAAAACTCACATTTGAATAATCTGCATTATTTTTTTCTGATCCTTGCAGTGAGAGACTATTGGCTGGAGGGTTGTGGGACCCTAAGAGTTAAGTCCAGCTTGAGCTCATCTCAGCACTCCATGAACCAAGCAAGCAATGGGTTTCGCTCAATTGCCCGGTACCCAGTAGAACAATACCTGGATTCATGGTTGGGCGGTCACCGCCCATATACTCATGAAATGCATATGCCAGTATGCACCAGGTACAGGAACACAAGTCAGATGAAGGTATTTTAAAATCTTGACCAGAGGATCATTGGAATGAATCAAGGCAGCCAACGA
Organism: Alligator mississippiensis; assembly: GCF_030867095.1. NCBI lineage: Eukaryota > Metazoa > Chordata > Crocodylia > Alligatoridae > Alligator > Alligator mississippiensis. The sequence goes on from NC_081835.1 coordinate 44,459,861, forward strand.
GTTGGGGAGATGTTGAACTGGGGAGGTCAGACAGGGGGATGCTACATGGGCAGCGCTGTCTGTCTTTCATGTGCCAATGCTGTGAGCCTACCTAAAACTGTCAGCACTGTTTTTGCAGGTTTTGGCTCCCATTCTTTGTTGTAACCTTGGTCTTTATACTTGGGACGCTCCTATGCACAAATCAATCACTTGTTTGAAGGAAAAAGTTTCCAAGGTCACTCAGCTTATCAGCTGGTCACAGATCTCAGACAAAACAAAGAACAAAGGACTGGAAGGGACCTTCCCAGTCACCAAGTCCAATCTTCTTTAACAGAGCAATGTCTAGCAGGGCCCAAACCCTGTTCAGCCGACTGGGATAACAGGTTAGGAGAAACAGGGTGTTCCCTAAGCTGGCAACCCAGTTTAAAAATCAGGAATGAACCCTAAAGAAGACTGTAGAAAGGCAAAGACATGGACTGACAGTTTGGAAAGGTTCCCCCTCGGAGATCAAAACTGGGTGGAAAGCACAGCACATCGCTATCCAGTGCTTCCTTGCCCCTTTCTCTGGATATTTCTCCCTTGCTGATTTTCCTGTTGATATATTACACAGATGTTTGAAAAATGGCCATGTAGCTAAGGCTGTGGCAGTAAGAGTTCTGGAAGGCCTGAGTTTCACTCCCAGGTCTATCAGATGGCCTATGCCTCCATTCCCCCAGGTAAAAAGTTGGGATACTCAGAAACAATGATCACATAAGTGTTTTAGACGGCTGGATTCTTTACTTGTTGTAAAACATGTTAAGATTCTGGTAGAAGGGTCTTGAAACCCCAACCTTTGCTTTTTATTCAGAACTCCTCCCTGAAGTCTCCAATGCTGCACTGTGCTGCTTGTGAAACATTTAATGCTTGCATTACTCCCAACCCCAGGCCCCTGTCCTCCCTTTGTCTGTTTCCCTCCCCCAAAATCTTGCGAAGTGTTTCCCTTTCACTCTCACCTACCATCTTTTAATTGCAAGCAAACAGGAACACGTGTCTCCAGTTGGTGCATGGAAAGTGAACAGTTAAGACTGTTACATGGACAAGCTATGAACGTTTCCATGTACATAATTAGTTCATATACAGCATGCCATCTACTGGCATGTTACAATATTAAGCACTGCTCATGAATCAGGTTCATTAAAGTTGTTGCTGCTAATAGCATGCAAACAACATCCCAAGTTCAGCTCTTTGCGGTGTTAAAGGGGGATTTGACTCCACACTTAACAAGCATAACTACACGTGTCCAAATGCAGAAAAAGATGTTCATGCAATGTCATCAGTGCTTCAGCAGATGTTGAAGAAAGTAATTGACAAGTTGGTCCTTTGATGCTATAAGTCATGTAGGACTATGGAGCTCCTGTGAAGGGATTGTGAGGCTTGTGATATTTGGAGTTTTCCTTAAAGTCCTAGCTCATGGAGTCATGTGATTACATTATATCGATACTCAATAAATTCCAGATCATTTGCCACTCTAAGGGAAATGTCAGTAATAGTGAATTATCCACTACTGACCAGCTGTCAGGAGTTAGTAACTGTGAAGGAGGATACTGGCAAGGAACTGGAACAACAGGGAATTCTACCATAGTGAATCAGCCAGTTTACTGTATTGTGCAGTTGCTATTACAAGATATAATGCATGATGGATTTAGAAGAGGGCAGGTTCTAGCCTTCATGGTTACTGAAAAAAAGCTTGACACCATGAACACTACAGACCCCCCAAATTAAACATTATACACATCTTGAAAATGTTTGGGGGTAGAAAGAAATGCTGTTCTTGGCTGGCAGATAAACTGATCTCCCAACAGCTGCTCAAAACTCATCTTGTACTCCTTGATGTTGAAGTGTAAAATGATCTGACTTGGTTGAATTCACCTCAGTAAAACCAACGGCTATAGAAACACTGCTGGGTGGATAAATGATCCAAGTGCTGACATGTAAACTGGACCAGAAGATACGGGAGCCTGTTCCATACACAGTCCTGGACACACAGACAACCCAGGAGTTCTAAGGTCAAGTTACTGCAGCATTCAAACCTGTCTTCAACTTAATTACATGTTTAAAGGCCTTTGCCGTGGCACCACACAACTTCTGCCAACTCATTATTCATCTAGTGCCACTGAAGCTCTTTGGTACTAAGAAGAACTTCTAGGACTGGGTTACCAAGCTGCTCTACACCCCATACCAGTATCCAACAGTAACATGTTTTTGGTGAAAGATTTCTGTTCACACCCGTCTCATCTAGCTTGTGAGCAGTTGCTGTACTGTATGCTGGAGGGAAAACTGTTAGAGTTTCACATAGCTGTGCTGCCTCTTTGTTAAGCTGCATTTTTAATTGCATTTTGTTCAGCAACTGAAGACCAGCAGACTTAGGGACTTTTTTTTTTTTTTTAAGGCTATTATTGTTATTATAGCAGCCGGACAGGTTTTCATTAATCCCCAGGAAGTAGACTGTCTCTTGAATCATAGGGTTCTGGTTTTAGCGACAGCTCAGACAATTTAAATACTTTCTGCCTTCTGCTGAAATTCCACTGGCTAACAAGGATTGCTCTTTAAAGAACAGATCACAGAGTTTGGCACTAAACTTGCATTAAATTGATACAATCTCTTTAATGTTATCTGTGGCTCTTTATCGCAATTGTATGTGCAATTTACATTCTTGTCAGCTATTTTTTTTTCTTTTTATTAAGATTTTGCTAGATACTTAAGGTAGATATTTTTCACATTGTTGCAACGTCAGTCAAACATTTAATGGGTATCAGCTGCTCAGGAACATACAATAGCTCTTTGCTCTGGTCAAAGCTAGCTGCTGCCATGGTTCAGGCTCACTCCTTTAAGGCTGAAACATGCACAGAATAGAGCTGGATTCAGTGGCTACTGTCACTGAAAGACATGACACTGAAAGGCAATGAAAGGCAGAGAAGATGGGTGAGCTGCCACATATATAGTTTATCAGCATTTGCTTATTTATAGCTGAACTACATCAGGGTATGATACAAGTTACTTCCTCAGCCCTGCTTTGAAGGCATCTGAGCTGCTGAAGCCCCACATGTCCTGGGACTTTCTAAAGCAAAGATCAGCTGAGGAGGTTTGCCAAAACTAATTTAGCTTTGGGAGCTACATGAAACAAGACTACCTGGGTTCACTTTCACTGGGAACCTGAGGCAGGACTCAAAAAGGAAATAAGCTTAGAATTCCCTTCCCCAAATTCCCTTCCTGATTAGACCCTGCTCTTATCTCCTCTTAACAACCGAGCACTACAGCAATAAGTTTAATATCCTCTGTATCCTTGCAGCTTCCTTGAGTGCCATGAAATTTTCTGAAAAGGTGTGTGGAGCTGCTGCTTACTTAAGACACCGTACGTTGGAATACTATCCTGGGAAGAACAGGAAGGAGTCACTGCCTCTGAACCAGTCTCATGGATTCAGAGCAGCATGTAGGAGGGTAGAAGAAGGAGGCAGTCTTTAGCCCCAGCCCAACTTTGCCAATAACCTCCAATCCTTAGCCTGTGGCCCTTTGATATTCCAGCATTTTGAGCCCGCATATTTTTGACAACGCACTTGTGATCCAACCAGCAGCCCACCTGGCTTTTGCCATGAGACGCCTCACAGCTCCACCAGTATACCCCTCTCTTACCATTAGTGATCTACCCGACTCAAGGATGCAGCCAACAGATTTTGTGGGCAGATTGCAGGGCTGGGCCACCATTTTCATGGTCTTATAGTGCCCTCCCAATGCCTCCGACTGGCCAAGAGGCCCTGGTGGCCCCGCCCCCTGCCACTGATTAACTGAGAAGGCTGTCTGCCATGTGGCCCCACCCCTCACTGCTGATTGGTGGAGGGGGTAGGGCTCACATGACAGGTAACCCTCTCAGCCAACCAGTGGAGAGGGGCAGGGGCAGCACCCAAATTTCTTGTCCCCTTTGTACTGGCAGCCCCCCTCCCGCCTCCCCCCATATGCACTACCCGGCTGGGTTGCAGCAGCCATGAGGACCACTGGCTCCTGTTAGGGAGCCACCATTTTATATGTAGTAGGTCTTCCCCCCCACCCAATTTCACAGACCTGATGTCATGATTTCTGTGAAATCCACTAAATTGCAATTTGAGTAAGGTCCCTACTTATCATGCAGCTGGACCAATTTCCTCTTCCATAAACTTTCCAGAGTTGTGCCAGCACACTCAACGTAACCACCGAGGGTTTAACCAGAGATTACCAGTGATGGTACCTGCTACATTCTGCTTAGCAAAGATTGTACACAACACTTCAGGTAGTGTAAAGGCATTAATTAATACTAATGGGTAAATGTGGGTAAGTATCTATGAAGATCAAACTACTCTGACTTAAATCAAGCAAAACCCAGGCCTCAAGAGACCAAGTGGATCAGGTGGGTGTGCTGAATTTACAAACACTGCTCCATGCTGGACTGCGTGTATAGGGATATTTATAACGGCAAGATTCTGGGGTATTTCTGGTATGAAAGCTCCTTCACAGGTTTTTAAGAGAAAGGAAAAATCTGACAAACCCTAGTTTCAGTTTAAATGTGCTGTCATTCACTCCCACGTTCTTTCACCTGTAAAATGCTTAAAAGGGGATCATACTGATTTGAATTTCAAGGCCACTAAAACTTTCAAGAGTCTGCTACTACAAGTGGTCCCTGAGCCCCCTGGCAATTTTTGTGCCTTTGCAAGTACATTTACCTGTTATTAGAATGTTTCTTGCTCTGTCGTCTTTAGAAAGACCCACAAAAACAACACAAGAAACAAAGTGTAACAGTGGGAAACTGAAAAATGGTAGCAAGCAAAGTATTCTCAAACACATACAGCTTCACATTACTGGAAGTTGAAAAACAGCTCCTCTTTCTAACCTATTTGAATTACTGTGGTCTCTGGTGTTCCTTGTCACAACGGGAGGTAAAACCACTGCAGAGGGAAGCGCAAGTTTTAAAGTTAGTATGTCTTTTCTTTATCCATTTAGAATGGCTAACTGTAGCACTCAATTTTTTTAAACCAAGGCTGTAACATTACATGATATGTACCTGCCTTCTTTGTGGTATGCCACAAGCCTATCTGTAAGTGGGTAGCAACTAAAAGCCCTCATCAGCTACTAGGGTCTTGTTTCTGGCAGCTTATAAACTTACAGAGCCTTACTCATTTGCACTAATGCCCCTCCTTCTCACCAGTTTGTCAGTGCAATGACATTAAAAGGGTGTAAAGATACTTTCCCACTATTTAAGGGTCTCTTGCACTGTCAGAGCAAGTGAAGTGATCTCTGTACAAATAAGAATTGGGTCCATAAAGAGAAGTTGGGTTTCTACTGCAAAGAGTGCAGTCTCAAGTCCCACCTTCACGTGTGCAAACCGGTTCTCCTGATCTTTATGCATTCATGTGTGGCAAAATTTGGCAGAAAGTGCAAACTGTGAGCAGACAGAGGTTGTTCACTGATGTCAGGCACAAGGGTAGCACCTTCTAAACAAGTGAGTTTCTAGGTATGAGCTTTCATAGGCAACTGGTGTCTCTGCACAAGTTAGTCTCTAAAAGGTGGACCCTCTCCTGCCTTCTGCCTAACACAACAAAGGAAGACAAGCAGCCTCTGCAACACAGTTTCAGGATTTCAGGAACCCTGATCCACTTGCTGGGAAAGCACAATGAACAGCAACATACCGCAACTGCCCGCAGCACACCTGCTTCAGGAGGAACTTCTGTTGGGCATGTGCTGTACACTGGGGTTAAGCTAGGAGCAGGAAGAAATGCTAAATCCAAAATAGACTCTCAGAAAAGCCCATAGCCAGGGACAGCAGAGTGGCACTGACCTAGAATACCTGACTGACTGTGGGGGGAGCTCAGCTCTAATGAAAGCTAGGCACTAGTGGGGATATTTTTTTTTCTAGGGGTGAGTGGAGGGAGAAGAGAGAGTTGATTTGCACAGGAAATCCCAAGAGTCCCCACTTATTCTGAACATAGCTGTCTAATTTTGGGCAGCTTGCCTAAATCCTGGATTTTTCTGGACTCTGGTCCCTTTGTTCTAACCAAGAAAAAAACAGCATTTTTGCTCATGAAGTGTGATGGAGCTCAAAGACCCAAACAGACTTTATCCTAGAATAAAACATTTTTAATTATACAAAGCAGAGCACTTGGGTTTACATCCCTATAACAAGGGGTGGAGGTAGGGAGAAGAGAAGGAAAGGTACAATATTCACCATTTATTCATTCATTCTTTGGGAACAGCACCTCCTAGCCAAGAGTGCCTGAGAGCTCAGAAACAGATGCACATTGCACAGACCTCTCTAAGACATACAGCTAACTAAGGTAGGCCATTTCCCCAAGGTACAGCTCACAAACATCTTGAGTGACAGAAACAGCACTCATCTCAAGCCACTCCGAAAACTTACAAGGAGCAAATGGGAGAGGTCTATACTCAGGATGACTCCCAGTCTCCTAAACATGGTGAATGTTGTGCCACTAGCTGTAATGTTCAGGGGGCTGCAAGCCAACAATGGAAGTTCCTGCACCCTCTCACATCCGCTGCCTTGGAGTGTGCCAAACAGCTTACAGAGTTTTAAAGCAAACAGCGCTGGGCCACTGCCAAGTATACAAGGAGGAAGAAAGGAAAGGCACGACAATCTGTATGAATGTGCATGAAGCCCTAAATCATGTTAGCATTATTAAGACGGCTGGTTACACTGCTCTCCACAAATGGGTCCAACACAGTTCTGATAGACTTGCTACAAATAGCTGATTGTCCCCGATTAGATTAGACAATACACTCCCGTCCTGGCATGGGGGCCTTGCTCAGCTCCCTCTCTTCAATCTGAAAATTAGAATTCTAGACTTGACACATTGAATTCAAATTGGATTACTGGATCAGGTCCAGCTCAAGAACACTCAATGAAGGGGAGCAGGAGCGTGGGGCATGTGTGTGTGTGTGTGTGCACGTGCATGCACACGCGCACACACATACACACACACTTAAATAAATATATGGAGAGACTCAGCCAGGACTTGATTAGAAGCAAATTAAAAATATAATTAAAACAAAAACTACTAACCAGCAATTAGTGAACAAGTGGAAAAAGAGATGGATTGTCACTATTAATTAACAAGGCAGGGAGATTATACCTTTAAATGTTTTGCAGTTTAGTCTGCAGGCTTTTTTCTCCCCTTTTTAAATGCAAGTGCTAAGCAGGGGGCGGTTAATTTCCATCGCTATTGTCGGTTGGGTTTCTGCTCCCTGCAAATAAGAATGGGGGTGTGTATGCGCACGTGCATGTGTGCATACATGCCATGTCAATAATGTGCCCCCCACCCTCCCATTTCCCAGCAAAATATAGAAAGCATCTAAACCTACCATTTCCCCTTCCCTGGCCTTCTGAAAGAGGGAAAGACTCAGGCAATGTAATCTCATGGATAGGACAATCAACTAGACACAGAAGACTCCAGTGAACAAGGGTGTTGCCTTCTCACACTGCCTGAACTTTTGGGTCATACTGAAGTGGGGGTGAGTCATGTCATTTGGCCTGAATGTACAGCACAGCTGCTAATGACCTAGGAGTCCAAAATTTTGGTGAATGAGGTTCAGGATAGCCTCTTTTTCAACCTCAGAATCGTTTCATAGTTGGTAGGGTCAGAAGGGACCTGAGCTCATCAAGTCCGACCCCCTGCCATGGGCAGGAAAGAGTGCTGGGGTCAAACGACTCTGGCCAGGTGATTATCCAGCCTCCTTCTGAAGACCCCCAGGGTAGGAGCCAGCACCACTTCCCTTGGAAGTTGGTTCCAGATCCTGCCCGCCCTGAATGTGAAGTAGTGCTTCCCGATGGCTAGCCTGAATCTACTCTCAATCAACTTGTGGCTGTTATTTCTAGTAACTCCTGGTAATGCTCGGGAGAACAGGGACTCTCCCACATCCCTGCTGGTCCCACCTGATAAGTTTATAGACGGCCACCAGATCCCCTCTCAGCCTTATCTTGTGGAGGCTGAACAGGTTCAGATCCCTTAGCCTCTCCTCATAGGCCCTGCCCTGCCGACCCCTGATCACACAAGTGGCCCTCCTCTGGACCATCTCCACGTTGTCCACATCCCTCCTGAAGCGCGGCGCCCAGAACTGGACACAGTACTCCAACTGCGGCCTGACCAGTGTCGCATAGAGGGGGAGGAACACCTCCTTGGACCTGCTTGTGATACATCTGTGGATACATGACAAGGTGCGGTTAGCCTTCCTGACCGTGTCCCCACACTGTCGGCCCATGTTCATCTTGGAATCAATAATGCACCAAGATCCTTTTCTGCCTCTGTGCTGACTAGAAGGGAGTTCCCCAGCCTGTAGCTATGCCGCTGGTTTTTCCTCCCTAGGTGCGGTACCCTGCACTTGTCAGTATTGAATCCCATCTTATCCTCATCTACCCACCCACCCCTGTAACCAGTCCAGATTTAGTTGCAGCCTGTCCCTCCCTTCTAGCATGCCCACCTCTCCCCACATTTTAGTGTCATCCACAAATTTGAACAAGGTGCTTTTCACCCCCTTGTCCAAATCGCTGATAAAGATGTTGAACAGTGCGGGCCCGAGGACCGAGCCCTGGGGGATGCCACTGCCCACATCTTCACCAGCTAAAGCAGCCACAGATCCACCATCTCCTCTCTAGTAGTGTCTCTGTGTCTAGTGTTGCAAGGAGGACAGTCACAGCCTGCTGGAAGAGTCTGCACCACTAATGTGAGTAGCCAGCCCTCAAGCAGTGGAGACCACCACCAAGACAGGAAACCTCAGGCAGCTCAAAGACTAATGCTCCCAATGAGTTAATTTCTTGTATTACCCCATCCTGATCATCACACACCTACAGAAGCCAAAGAGTAGCAAAGCCACAGCAAATTAATGAACAGGACAAAAAAAAAAATGCTTCCTACACCAATCAACAGCTTGCAGTAAAGGAGGAAGGACAGCTCAGCCCAAACTGCCCATCCTGTCCTAACACCACAGTCAGCATGGCAATGGCTGTATCTAGTTGGAGAGTTTTCCCATGAAGAGCTCACAACAACAGCACCCAGAGACACATTTGTAAGCGGGGAGGGAGGGAGGGGGGAGGAGATCCCCTGTCTGAATGGAGCTGGAGAACATTTTGTTGCATGCCAATTTTTGAAGGTCTTTAGACAAGTAAAACATTTTACTTTCCATATCAGGAAGCTGAAGGGCTGAAAAAGATCTCATTTACCAAACACCTGCAAGGGAAATCTTATGGTTATCAGAGTTGGTAAAAGTCATACATCTTTCCAATTAATTCCCCTCTGCATGCATGATATATATATGCACACACTCTTGCTAGACCCAAGCTGAGCTTGGGACTAGGCCCAATAGAATAGAAACAGACTGAGCATACATCAGGATTAAATGCCGATCAGCTCCCCCCTCCCCCTGACATACCCTTTGATTGACCAGCTATGCCTTGCCCACATAAAGCCACTTAATGTATATTAACAAATATCATATCTCATCTCTTAATCATCAGAGCACCCCAAAGCTTCTTTCAGATATTAGCTACCCCACCACGCCACACCAAGCAAGCAAGCAGTAGCTGTAGTTTACAGACGAGGAGACCAAAGAACAGAAAGGCAAGTTGTTTGATGGAACTGAGTCCATGGGAAAGAGACAAGGTAGAGCTCAGGTCCCCCACTGCTCAAATATGGACTGATACCGGTAAGCCACACTCATAAGAATGTAAGAACTGCCATTTACTGAGTCACACTACAGGTCCATCTTGCCCACTATCCTGCATCAGTGGCGGAGAGAGGGTGCTGACAGGAAGAGTGACCAGGGCATGATCAGGGTTTTTCTACTGTTCCTCTCCCACTTGCAGCCAAGAATTTGTCCAATTCCTCTATGAATCTGGCTGACTCACCAGCTCCCCAACATCTGATGGCACTGAGTTCCACCCTTTCATTACACGCTGTGTGAGGGGAAACAACGCCGTCCTGTGGTTAGTTTTGGAATCCTGAGGGGACGAGTTCTATTTCCTTTGTACATCTAATGGCAGCTTTCTACTGGTGGGAGTGGAAGTGTTGGCTTATGTGCAGATATCAATTTTACATTCCTCAGTTGCGTGGACACATAAGAAAGCATGCATCATCCTGAGCATGTGTAGTAGGCTACACACTGACCAAGCAGGTAAAGACTATGTTCATTCTCACACTCTGGATGTGCAACTGCATTCAAGTCCTGAAAATGCAGCCAGCCAGAAACCCATGACTAACATGGGGTGGGGGAACCTTCCCATGTTTTAGCCCAAAAACTAAATGATTAGAGCACTTGCCCAGGAAGGGAAAGGTCAGAGTTCACATCCAGAAACTACATCCAGGCTTTTCACTGGTGCTTCTTTTGAAACTGGCCTCTTGGGCAGCCAAGAGAGGAAGCTATGAAGGACCAGGACGAAAGGAACAAGCCAGAGGGTGTGCGGCTCAGCAAGACAACTGCTGGCTTGGAAGGCCCTGAGTTTTTGCTCTCAATGGGATACAATCTTCCCTGCTGCACTGCCCGCCATCCATTTTATCCAAAGCCTATTAAAGTCAGGAGATAGCAACTCTACTTCAAAAGCAGTTCTGGAGAACAGACTGCATAATGCCTAACCTGTGGTGTGGTGTTTAGAGTGTCATTCTAGGAAGTCAGACAAATACAAGTTCAGTCCTCTGCCAGGCTAGTGGGGGACCTAGAACTGGTCTTCCTGGATAAATGCACTAACCACTGAGCTACTGGGGCTAAAGCATAGAAGGGTCCTTGCCCACTCTTATTTCCCAACATTTTTCTATACCTATACACTGTGCAGCACGCTAAGCAGGCGCAGTCTGTGCCATGACGACACCTACAGTGCAGAGACCAAGTTAAGAACAGCCAGGTATGTGACTAAAAAAACTACCATTTGATGCACAAAGGGAAATGGTGTTCTACTCCACATCTGCCTTTACAGCACTCCTCTTCAATACTTAGCTCATGGAGCTGAAAATAAACAGGGGGCCACCAGACAACATAAGCTACCTTGCCAGTAAAAATTCATGCTGCAAAATGAAAAATATCCTTCTAGGATTACAGCTTCTGCCACACCTGTGCAACCCAGACCGTCAGACTCTTGAGCCAACAGATGAAGAGAGACAAGCAAACATCAGCTCTGAGTAGCACCACCCTACCCTGTGCCTCCCAGGGCTAGGGCCAGAAATTACATACAAGCTGGTATAAGTGATTGGAAACTGGTTCCGATCTGTAATACAACAGCAGCTCAGTGCACATAAACCGGTTTGGGCCATTTTGAAAGCAGCTTAAGATAAACCTGGATGGACGTAGTATTAGACCTAAGTGATTTAGGTTAAATCAGTTTATTGAACCGGACCCCCTCCAGATTCAAGTTAACTCACAGTCCCCCAACTTCCCAGGGTACTTTGCACCTCTCCCCCCTCACAGCAGGATTGTGCAGGTTAGCCATGGCCCAAGCTGTCTGACACAGCAGAGCAGGGAGACATGCTCTAGCATCCCCCAGCTTGTGGCCTGGGCCACTGCAAGTATGTGGCTCATTTCTGGAATCAAACGTGAATGTCTGTTCACTTGTTTATTTGCTCAATCTATGCAGCTTAGATCAACCTGCAAAGATTGAATCAATTTAGCCTCAGGCTTTTTGACTGTCTGTACTTGGCCCAGAGGTCCAGATGTAGGAGCTATCAGACAGAGCAGCTGAACTCAGCTGCCAGACCAGATGAGGGGTTAGCCAGCCCCTGAAAAAACCCAGAGCACAAACTGCTTCCGCTCGAGTCTGCATCCGAATCCCAGCATTCCACATTCCAGAAGAGTGGAGGGCACCGATATTTGTATCATGAATCAGACTGACTCCTTCCAAGGGAGGAGAAAGATCATTAGTTCAGGCAACAGTCTTTAGGCGGGTCACAATATATAAATAGCTTACTTCACCTATACAAAACCACAGGACATTCAGCTATTAGGAGGCAAAGCAAATTGTCTATGGCTAAATGCATGAAATGGGAAGAAAATCACCAGAAGAATAAGATTCCACAGAGTCCTCTGAAAAAGGGAAATGAGCCTAGGATCTAAGGTTTCTATTCCCCACCCACGTCCAATTCAGAAACTTTGGGAAAGAGCTCCTGAAAGAGATGGCAGAGCTTATACTCAACCCCCTCACCCCCCCAAAACGCACATACCACTGTGACATGACATTTATAGTTTTGAAGGGGAGAGAGCACCCTGTTTTACTGCACTGAGTCATGTAAAGCTAGCCAGAAAAACTGATTTTTCCATTGTATTTTCTTCTGCCTTGAGTATAGAAATGCTTTCAGCATACAGCTCAAATGGAGAAGAAAGGTAAACTCTCACTGAAGTCCCAGGGCCAGATTCACAGTCCTTGTTTATACCAAGGCAGCGGAGATCATTCCTCAACTAACAAGATGTGGACCACATATGTAGTGGCTCCAGAAGCTCAGACCAATAAGATGCCAGGTCACCCATGTTTCAGGATGTTACCACGGTGTAAACCATTTCTATTATGGCAAGTAAGAAATATTTCCCCCGAGTGGCTTGACACTTCTAAAAATGTCAGTGGCTCATCAGCTGCTTTGCACTGATGATTTCTGAAATCCTTCATCAACTCAAACACAAACTAGGGCTGTACAAAACAGCACTGTTCCACTTCGACTTCTGTTTCGAGGGAACAGTGTTTCATTTCAAGTTTCCTTTTGAAAGCGCTGTTCCATTTCGTTTCATCAAAACTATTCTGCTGTTTCGACTTTTTGCCCATAGGCTATAATGGAGAAGTACGAAACTGCCTATAACTTTGTAATTTTTTGCCTGATGCAGATGAAACCTGCAGAAATGGCAACCTTTTCCGAGGGCATGCTGCCTACCAAGTTTCAAGGAGATAGGTGTCGAGGTTTCTAGGAAACTGCACCTCAAGGTGTTGACAAGCAAAACTCCTGTCACTTGCTGGCAGTGGCAGCCTCCTGTCACCCGGCAGGCAGATTGGGGCGTGCCCGCACCCCTGGAAGGGCTGCAGGGATCTGCTGGACTCCTCCCAGGGGTGCAGGTCCCGATCTGCCTGCCAGATCACAGGAGGCTGCTGCTGTTGCCTGAGACCGGTGCTGGGCTCAGTCCGCACCCAGTTCCAGGAAGACTGGTGCTGCCGCTAGCCCCAGACAACAGCAGCAGCCTTCTGTCAGGAAAATCAGGGGCCTGCCAGCACCCTTGGGAGAGCTGTGCCAGACTCCTCCTGGGGGTGTGGACTTTCATTTCGGTTTTGCTGTTTTGAGCTCAAAATGCATCAAAACAACTTCGAAATGAAACACCCAGTGAAATTTTGCACAGCCCTAACACAAACCCTCTTGCTTTCCTACTATTACCGTGCTCTTTTTGGCATTTACAATGCACATTGGAAAGGGACCCTGGGTCAAGGGAATTCTGTCTCTGGCAACCAGTAGCAGACAGGGACTAGAGAAAACTATGAAAGTGGCACATACAGCATAATTCACAGGACAAACTGTACAAACATAAAGGAAATAGACATGTCCAGAATGAAAACACTTGCTGGAAATAGAAAATCTCTACCTTTACTTTTGGCTGAGTCCATTCCCTCCCCCCCAACTCTGTGCCAAATCTTCAATGCAGGAGCCAGTGTTGTGGCTCTCTACCTTTTGCAGCAGTGAGTGTGTCTGTGTCAAAGCCTTGAAGAAGATTCTGTTACTTTTTTCTAAGATGTTCTTAACGTCTAGCTCCTCTTCCACCTTGTCCTTAAGGAGGCTGAAAGAGTGAGGCTTTAGGGGGAAAAAGGGAGCAACAGAACAAGCCTATGGTGCTTGGCAGGCAGTCCCAGCCTGTATTGAGACACAGAACCAAGGATGGAGGCAGTTCTTCTACAGGTGGCAGCGCAGTGGTACAGAGCACCAGTTGGGAGGGGAAGAGAGAGAGACTGGTCCCTCAAAAACAAGAGGGCAGCAAAGAAAGGGACCTTTTATTGTGCAAGGACCTGCCACATTTACTCTCCTGCACAGCACCTTTCTCCCACCAGTGGCTGCTGCTATCCCAGGCCACACACGAAGAGGAGCAGCACATGACCGCTGCTGATAGTGGTGGAACCAGTCAATAAAGGCTGCAGAGGCTGGACTGGGGTGACCCAGGCAGAGAATGACACCTCCAGAGAAAAAGATTTCGACAATCTGCAACCGACAAACCAGCGATCAACTGATTCATTTGTGGAGCCCACACAGACAACCCCTTAAAAGCACTGTTCCCTCTGCCTCACATAACATGCTAAGAGCAGCAAGCTAACGAGAGGCCTGGAGGTCCAGGGACATTCATTACCTGCAAAGGCTCTCTTAGAAGAAGAGGGCAGGGTACAAATTGGTGTATGGACACGTGATAGCATTCAACTGGAAAGGTTCCAACAGCACGATGGAAGAGAGCGATACAGGCACCTTGTTGCCAAGATATATCCCAAAGTCCAAGCCTTGCCAGCACTAAGGCCAATTATTGTACCAGATGGGGTAGTGGCCCTGTGATAAGGACAAACCAACTAGGGATTGGGCTACTAACAAACTGTTTGGAACATTTAATACCAGCTCTTTGGAGGTGGGCAGTGAGCATGCTCACCCTCTGCAGCACCTAGTACAGCCTTTGCCATTTGTTACTAAGGCTAGAAATAAGACATCACCAAATGAAGTGGATCAGCTATGCCAGGACACAGCCCAGCACAGCTAATCCGCTTCATTGTGCAAAATACACATCACCCATTGTCCCACCCATTGATCTTGCAGGACAGCAGGCAATATTTTGCCCATTTCCAGAGATGCACCCCCAACAATCTCCAGGGCACACCTCTGGAAGCAGGGAAAGTCAAGGTTTCCACTGCCAGAGACAGCTCCTGGCAGTCTTTGGACTGCCTCTGAAAGCAGAAAAAAGCTTTCCCCACTTCTAGAGATACATCCCAGAGATTGCCAGGGGCACATGTCTGGAAGTGGGGAAAGTCACGCAGGCACTTTCAGGGCAGCTGCCAAACAGTTCTCGGTAGCCCATACTATCCTGTCACAAAGCAAATAGACATTCACTGCAATTAAGCAGCAAAAATTATTACTACCTTTTGCCATGGCCACAAATTTGAATATCTGTGGTACAACAAAGGCTATGAATGTCTATTTGCTTTCACTTTGTGCTGCCATAAAAAATTTTCAAAGGCAACAATAGATGACATCTGTTTCCACCCTAATAGTATCCAAGGTTTCCAGCTGGGCTCACCCTGGGTGCTGGTAACCACATCAACAGTCCACTAAATGCATTAGATCAAACAGCCAAGGCAAAATATCTAACTACTGGTTCAGTCTCCAAGATAAACTCACCAGAGCAAGTCCCAGGCAAAGAGAAGGTGCACTGATGCAGGGAGGGATGTGCAGAAAAGGTGAGTGTGTCACAGAAAGCAAGGTAGCAAGAAAATATTTAGCTAGTATATGACTGATGAGAGAGGGAGATGCATGAGCACAAGAATTTGTCAAGCAACTAATAATTCCCAGCAGTGACCCAAGAGCAGTCAGGATAACACAGAGCCTTTAACTGTGTATCAGACATTTGGCAATTGCTGTCATCTCCTGTATTTCATGAAGGCTGGGGCAACTGTTAACATAGGGAAGATAACAACTTTAGGTTTGTACCTGATGCAAAAAACAGTATCAGAGCGGTTTGTCTTCCCCCAACTCGTCTGATGGAACATGCCAAGTAAACTGCGACTTTCTTTAGTAATGGGTCCAAAGAAGGCAAAAAACCAAATGCTGCTCCTTAGCAAAGCCATCTAATTAGTCCCAGAGGCAAAGGGCTACTCTTTTGAGATCTGGCTGTGTGCACTAATCTCACAGGGCCAGCAGCAAATGTAGCTGGAAAAAGAAAAATAAGCATTGTAAAAGGATCCTGCCGGGAATTTTCTGTCCCAAAAGGAGAGGCAGTTGTAGAAGGTTTGCAATAAATAGGAAAAATAGAATAAGTATCCTGCCTCACAGATCACTGCTATTGAGAGAGGCAGTTACCCTCTAGCAAACAGCTCCAGATCTCCTCTGGACTGTGTGGGGGAATGAGATAATCTTGGAAGAGCCAGGCCTCTGCAACAGTAAGCCATAGCTACCACAAGCTGGCCAGTCACCACCGAGTTCGGGATGTTTTATGTTTGACTCCTGCTTCCATAACAGGCATGTTGAGGGATTTAAAATAATACTGATAAATGGTCTGCACAGAATTTAACTCTCTTTAATCAGAATGTATTAATGTTTTGTTTTTAAATGGGGAACAGCAGGTTCTTTGATGAATAGACTGAGTCATCACTACCTAATGTGAATACAGCCCTTGTACAGAGCCTCTGCTGTGTGCCTGAAGCCCAGCTAGCACCTTCCTAAAGACAGCTCTCCTCCCTGATGCACCAGGCATTATCCCACCCTTTCTGCAGCTCTGATATGGAGAGCAATGGGGGCCATTTTTCCCGCAGTGCAAGCATATGAATGCCACAAAATTGTGCTTAACAAGGACCAACTCCCTCACACCTTCATGCCTTCCCCAATATACTGCACCCACCTAACTAAGCTGCTGAAAAATACTAATAAAAAAAGTTATCACCACTCTCATGAGTCACAGGAGAGGGAGGGAACAACTCTGTAAGAGATGATTCAACTGAGTGAGAGAGCTGAGGTGGAGAAAACTGTAGGCTGGAGATCAGGAGTGACTTCCTAGCGCTTCCACCAACCCACAGGAAGTGGTAGGAATTCTCCTGCTGGGGATGGGACAAGCCACAGTCCTATTTTCTCTGGCACAAGGAACAAGAAGACCCCATAGGTTTTCCCCTCACTTCCAATTCAATTCCTTGACACTTTGATTAGGAGAGATCTGGAACAGCCCCCAACTCATAAATGCTAGCATACATTTTTATATTCAGAACAGCAAGAAGAGAGACAAACCTCCCCCAGGATCAGGTTCTGGAGGAGCAGCCTTTCCAAGGTAAACATTTCCAACTTAAAAAGCCACAGCCTTTGTCAGCACTAATTAGATATGGGTCACCTCCCTGCACTGCCTTACTGAGTAGGGTGCCCTTGTCACAGGCTGGCCAATGCTGCCCCAAACCCCACAGATACAGTCAAAGTGAAAGACAAATGAGGTTAAGTCTGTTTGAACTTCAAGGGTTTGCTCCTTAGCAACAAGGGGAGCATAGCTGCATTCAAACCTACCTACGAACCAGAGCAGGAAAACAGGGAAGAGGCAGTGGCTGATCCACAGAAATTCTGACTGCGTGGCAGAAGCCTCCAAAAACCATCTAATGACAGTCAACTCCCTGCGCTCTTACAGACTGTTCTTACTTCTTACACTGCTCTTGTCATTGGAGTACCCGAGTGCTGTCCAGCAGTGCATCAAGCAGCATGACTAGCATTTGTCACCTGGTTTGTTCTCTCATTTAGTCCTCAGCAGGAGACCCATGTGCAGCTGACTGCCTTGTTTTGAAAGGATTTTGTGTAATAACTGCACTCTTGCATGCACACACACATGTTGAAAAAAAGCTGAGGCGAATGCTCATTTTGCACTTGGATCAGAAGTGCTGAGCTTTGTGAGGGTCCTTAGGAAGTTCATCCCAATCTTGGTACAGCCTCTGAGAAGCAGCGATTTCCTGATTTCTTGACTCCTATTAAATCACAGAGAATGTACATCTCCCTTCTTCTCCGAGCTCACTAAACACATGGTTTACAAACACAATCTGCAGTTCATCAGAGCTGTCTCCAGCATGGATGCTACCTCTTGCACTGATTTGAAACTGTTGGTTCCAAAGTGTTCAATGCCCTCTTACTAAACAAACCTCAGACTATCCTCACTCTGCTTTGACAGCCACCCATCCTCCTCCTGGAAGTGTTGTACTCTATTGGCTCCCAGGACTCCCCACCTTTCTGGTTTTCCTCTTGTTCTTGCCCTGCCTTCACCATTTCCTTTGTTGGCTTCTCCTCACCCTCCTACTCCAATTTTCTGTAGGAGCGCCCAACGGCTCTGGTTTTGGTCCCCTTCTCCTTTTGCACCTTAACACTGGCTAATGTCATCTGCAAGCACAATTTAAACTATAACTTCTAGTCTAACAGCTCACAGAGTTGTCTCCTTCCATATCAACTAAAAATTTTGTCCTGTCTCTGATCTCTCCTCATGAATGTCAAGCCATTAACTGCCTCTCAACATATCTATGAAATAACCCTTAATCCACTCCCCCATCAACATCCCTATTACCTTTTCCATGTATGTAGATACCCTCACTATTCTCTCTCTCATTTGATTTAGAACCTGGGCATCAGCTGGGACTCACACTTTTCTGTAGGTTCTCACATCCAGGCTACATCCAAGTCTTGCAAGGTCTTTCTAAGTCACACATCTAAATTTTGACAGACCCACATGGCTAAAGCTTTTGCTGGGTTCTCATCACCTCACATCTCAAATAGTGAAACAGTCTTTTGTCAAGGCTAGAGGACAGGCTATCTCATCTTGCTTACAGTCTTCCAGATCATCGCTGTGAAGTTCATCTTCCTAGCCCACTGCTCTGACCATGTTGCCTCTTCCTCTGAATCTCTCTCCAGGCTCCCCCTTTTCTCGCATCAAAGCACAAGCTGCTCGTCTTCATTTTCATGGCCTTTGCAACCCAGTCTTCTGTTCACGTCCATCACCTCTCATTCTGCTTCAAAAGGTCAATTCCCACCTCCATAATGCCAATCTGCATTGTCTGAAAGCCTAACAAGTATGTTTGTGTTTTCTCATGCTGTCTCTAGTGTCTGGGAACAACACCCATTTGCAACTGTAAACTTACTACATTAACCTTCTTTAAATCTTTTCCTTTGCCATAATGCCTAAAAAACGTCACAGTAACTAGGCTGCTGATGTGCTACGATCCTGCCTACCCTACTGACCTATATCATCTCATTGTTCCCTGGGCTCTCCCATCTGTACATATCCATCTCTTGTCAGGCTCTGAATGCTGTTCTGTTTACAAGGTGGGCAGCACAATAGGGCCCTAGCAACCTCTAAGTGTGAGAGTACGGCAATACAAATACTTTCTATTCTATAACAGTAGCAGGAATCTGCTGCAAGTTTCAGTCAGGGCAACAGCCTGTTCTGCCCAAACACCTTGCCTTCCCATCCTGGATCTCTGCAGTTGCACGCCATGGCCTGACACCACTGCAGCAATGGCTCTCGATGCCTACCCCTCACCATAACCACCAACCCATTAACTAAGACACAAGTTCCATTCAGCTGACATTGCCACTTGTCTGGCATCTGGGAACACAGCTATTCACCATACCCAACACAAATCAGGCATTTGACAAGAGGCCACGGTTTCCAGTAAATGAAACTGAGCCCAGCCTACCACCAAGGTACAAACCCTCAGATACAAAATCTTTGTTTCTCTGGACATGACAGTTCCTAATCTAACTTCTTGATAGCAGCATACAAATTCTGTTTGCTGCACAGCACCTCAGACAAGGTCACATTCCAGTGACAGTGTAGCACAGTCAAGCTTCCCTTCCTCCAGGTCTAGCGGAACAAGCTCATTTGAAAAGGAGTACTGTGAAATCACAAGTTATATTGGCAATGTGAGCACATGTGCAAGGTGCCCTCCTGGGCACCTGTGTACATCACAGAATATGGGCACCATCCTTCCATGCCACCAGGCACAGGAAGGTAAACATTTCAGGGCACAGTCCCTGAGTATTCACAAAGCTCTTTGCATGAGCTGTTTCAAGGGAGATGAGATATTGTCATCTGTTCGCAGATTGGGGTGAATTTACTATCAGGATTTAGAAGCCCATGTGTCTATTCATATGCAGCACTTCTCCTGAGAATGGGGAAGACACAAGACTTGAATACTGATAGCCCCCCACACTGGAGTTTTGCTGAGATTTATCCACCCATGCACTCAGAGAAGTGCTGGCGTTGAGAAATGCAACTCCCAGCAGATACACTTCCTCAGTGACAGCACATAGCGAGGTGAGTGACCGTCCAGAAGAGATCACAGCATTCTACAAGCATCACACCCTCTTCCTGATCCCACACACAGCAGCAAGACAAGAGTACAAGAATACTGCCTTACCTTTAAAGCACGAACCTTCTTCGCCAGCAGGCTTTCAATATCTCCCGCCACTTTCTCCACTAGCTTTCTGGGGACATTCTCCTTGACTTCAAACAGGTTCCTGTTCTCATTGTAGATCTATAAAGGGAAGAGGAAAATAGGGGGTCACTGCCAAAGAGATACCTTGAGAAATGCAGACCTTCCAGGAAAAGGATGGCCCAGCCATCGAGTACCAAGGAAATTCACTGAGTAAAAATAAGGTCAGGTAAGCATGTAGGCTTTGGGATTTGGGGGGAGGGGGGAAAATAGAGGGTTCGACAGTGAAAGGCCTAGGTAAGAACAGTTTGCTACCCAATGATCTAGGCTTTCCAACCTTTTTCCTTCACGTATGCAGACAGCCAATGCTTCACCCCTATCTAAGGCACTACCCACCCATTCTTCTGTTGACCCAAACATGTAGTGCAGTCAGGGTCTTTCAAGTTTACTCTCATATCTTGCTAGTCAGAAAATCTCCCTGGCTCTAGTAACACCACTCTCCAGATCTCCCAAAGTTAACTGTCAGATCAGGCAACTGCAAGACTAGCTCACTGCTCCTCACAGTGCACATAATTCAATGGGCACTTGGGCTGGCAGCTGATGAAGGATGGCAGTGCAGACTAACACAGAGCTACTGGTTAGTGGGCAGGGATCCCACTCTCATTAGGACATATTTATCCCCTTAAGCCTTACTACATTTCTGGTGTATGTTTGTGGGGCAGGGGTGGAGGTAAGCCAGACCCAGACAGTCTTCTGAACAAAACTCAAAGTCCCACTGTCCTAGGCAACGTGGAACTTACACATTAAAACAGAAACGAAGTGAAGTGTTCTTCCCCGCTGCCCTCCCCCTCTCTCAGAGAGCCTGTAGCCTCACCGAAGAAGAAGCCTTACCACCACAACTGCCTGTAAAGCAACTCGCACACTGCTGGTGCTGTGGAAATGATTAGATGGTATCCTTGACCCCTCGGTCAGCAAAAATGACTACTCAGAACAGGGACTATTTCTCACTACATGTCCACATGACACCTATGGCTGTTGGGTCCTGATCTGGCTTGAGACTGAGGAATACCATAATACAAACAGATAGCAGAAACAAAACTTTATAGGTCTTTGGGGACCTTTACAAAATGGGTTAGGAGCCTCAGACCAGCCCCCATCAGACAAAAATGCACGTCACAAAAATTATCATAACAAGCCCAGTGTTAACCACCATTCAATCATTTAGAAATGTCTTACCCTTTGAGAGGATAATGTCACAACCAACAACAACAGTGTGGTAACATGGGCATAGGTAACGTAATAAAATCTGGTGGTTCAGGACAGACACTGATCACCCTTGGATTGGGAGACCAAGGCTCCCCACCCCATACAGGGCACTGCACCATTAGCTTGGTGCAGCACATGATAGAGTAAGGCAGGGCTCCAACAAGATACAGGGCCCTAGCTAGCAAACATCAGCAGGATACCAGAAAATGGGCCAGTCGTCTGGTAGCATAAGAAATGCTGTTGGCAGGAAGCAAACAGGAGGAAGCTTATGCTATCAATGCACGTGCAGCAGTCTGTGTATAAATGGGACCCATGGTCTCCTGACATCTTGCACCAGCATGAAAGTATACTTGAAGACTGAAATAAAGACTTCTGTGCTGGATTTCAGCATCATGAATAGAGAGCAAGGAACATCTGAGAAACTTGTGTCCACATCAGGCTAGTGAGGTGCAGACTCAGTACTCAATGTAGACTATATCCAACACGGATGTTCAAGGATTGACAAAGCTACAGATGTATCACTCAAAGGTATTCAGTATGCTTCCACCTAGGCAGCACAGGAAAAGGATGCTGACATCCACCCCAAAGAAAATGCCAAGGATTATTTTATTTCTTTTCTTTCTCCACAAACGTTTGAGCTGATATGTGAAGTGGCTGCTTGGTGGACAGAAAGTTCCTGATTCTTTGGAGGCACTTGGAGATACCTTCAAGTACTCTGAATTCTGAAGTGCGTTGTCTCTCCCCAACCCCATGTTAGCTGTGACAAACTATTTCAGAAGCAGAGGACATGCGTGCTGCCTTATGAGTAGGACATGGTTTAAGTCATGGGCCCAACTTGCTAATACTGTGCAGAGAACCAGATGTTCAGGCACATGGAGCTGGGCTCCTGGACAAAGTCTGCTCTGAGGCATGCATGCACCTGCCGGTATGGAGCTAACGCCGGAGCCCAGAGCAGATGTTTCCAGCCTCCCAGCTACAGCCAGCCCAGGCTCTGGGTAGCAGCTGCCAACCACAGCAGGGCTTGCAGCTGCCCAGCTGCCTGCTGGGAGCAGCCCAGGCTTCATGGCTGGCAGCAGCTGCCTAGAGCCCAGGCCGGCGGTGGTGTGCCGAGCAAAATGGCCTCCGTGCCGTGCTCGGCACACATGCCGGGGGTTGCTGACCCCTGATCTATCCTGTGAGACTCCCCACAGGTCCACGCTAGAAATATGGCAACAAGGGAGCAACAGTTAGTTGCCATTGCTTCCCTGCCACCAAATTTGCAGACTGTGGAGAGTTCCCAGATCTAGGCTCTGTTTGTATTCTCCATTCTGCACAAGCTCTTTCCAATGTGCCCAATTTCTTCTTGTGTGCTGCTAAAGGATACCCGAATGCTTCCCCATTTTGCTGACTTCTCATCCAGAAATAGCACTCTGAACATACCACTCTGCTCCCAAACTAATGGAAGGGGACTCCTCCTGCAGCTCCCTTAAAAATCAGGGCTTCATTCAAGTTACCCTGGCTGCTGACTTTCTATGCAAATTGACTGACCCTCTCCTGACCAGTCAGTTAGTTGCATTCTTATTAACGGAACCAGCACAACAAAACTAACAAGCCTGCTCTCAAATACTTCAGCGCATTGAAGAGCTCTTACAAGTTCCAATACATTCCTGGCTCACAAGAGCAGTGCCAGAGGGCCCAGACACCAAGTGTGTGCCCCTGTTCCTTCCAAGGCAACCACATAGGTAGGTGTGAGATTTGCCTTCACTACTTCAGTTCACAGACATCCCTATAAGCAATAGCAAGTCCCCTATATTCTCAGATTCAAGGCCCACTTGGTCTGCAGGGATGGGTAAGAGGCACTACCCTAGGACAGTGATTCTCAGCTAGGATGCTGTGGCACCTTAGGGTGCCTTGAGATCCTTTCAAGGGTGTCACACAATGTTAGCACTGTCACATGTACAAACATGACTGCAAGATAAATCCACAGATTTCAAATAGATACCCATAGCATTAAAAAGTCCCATTAAAACCATCCTGACCTATTGGGATCTTTCTGAATTCTTTGCAACTGAAAAATTGTTCCTTTTTCCACAGTCAAAAAATGAGTAAAGAAAAAAAAACACTGGCATTTTTGGAGTGGTGCTTGGAGTCTAATGAGCAGTGTCTCCAGTCTAAAAATGTCGATAACCACTGTCCTAGAAACTAACTCCTCTCACAACAGCTACTTCTGGGAGTCCATATTGGCCTTTCTGATTCTGAGGGGTCCCACTCATTTTAGTCCCAAAGCCACACTATATTCTATAGCAACTTAGAGTCTCCAGACTTTTGATGATGAAAATAGCTAACATTAGAAATGCAGATTTGTATGATTGGGTTAGAAAGAGAATTGTATGCAACAGCAGACTGCTCATGCCTGCTCAGTATCTATGCCTTTTTTTTTTTTTTTTTTACATGTCCTGTCACACAGATTTGGTATGTAGAAAAGCATGCGCTGCTGATAGCAATGGATGCTGCAAGGGTGGGGGAAATCCCACTCGAGCACAAACGGTTAAGGAGAAAAAAATGGAATATAAATTATATTCTCTCATGCTTTTTTCCCCCCTTTGGTAAGCAACAGCATAACAAAATAATGCGTTTTGAAGGCATACTACCTCCAGCTGAGCTGCAGCAATTAGGGAAGCAAAAGAAGAGGAGCAATCTTCAAGGAGAGAGCTTTGGATAAAGAGGGCATCCTGACATTAGTATTTTCCTATTATGAAATAGCAAATCGATTCCCATTGGTTCCAACAAAAAATGGTACCTATCCACTGGGAAAAAAAACAAAGAAACCCCCATCAGGATATGATCCCCTGCTCATGCCACACGCCCTCTGCAGCTGCAGAGCTCTGCAGGCTTATTGTCCAAATAGTTTTTCTAGGTTACTTAGAACAGTTCAATACAAATTGATAGTGACCACAATAATAATAAAAAAAGATATGTTGGACAGGTAGTGCTGCCTAGTATTGATGTTACCTAGCACATCCCATTAAAAGACTATTTTTTTAAGTCCTTACCTTTTTGCCATATTTTTAACCTTCTTTCTAGATGTCTGCGTAAGGCCAAATTGTTTTTGCAAAAAATTCATCCAAAGCAGTCTGGCTACTCACAGGAATGAATCGGGAGGGGGGCAAAATGGGGGCTTAGGGAAGCTAGCGGAAGGATATGTTGTTCTGCCCACATGAAAATATTTTGGCAACCTTTTCTTCTGCTCCAGTGACCCCAAACTTTGGAGCAGAGGCTCTAAATCTGGCAAGATGACTTGATGCCATCCCTGTGAAAATCTGCTCCAATTTGGCAAAGCTATAAACCTATGACAAATACAGCTGGCTCTAGCTCAAGGACTTCAATTGTAGCGGCTAAAATGCCTGAAGCTTGTCCTCACTAAACAACCTCCACTGCCTTATGGCTCCTAGTGCCAACCAGACTTTGAGCTTTCCAGTCCCACATAGTGACTGTGAATACTCCAGACCAGGGATGAAGCAGGATTTTCTCCTACAATCTCTGTTTCAGCTGCTTCACACCAGGATGTGGCAGGGCTAGCCTTAGGGACAATGGCACCCTGGCGAACTTGTGTTTTAGAGCCCTTTCTTGAATGTAACTATGTAGTAGTTTTAATGGAAGTTTCAGAAATAAAGCTGTAATCTCAAAACTTTTATTTTATTATAATTTACAAAAAAGTACACAAGAGGAAATGACACAAAATTCAATTCAATGTTATTCAAATAAAAATGATATTAGTAATAAAAAATAACATCTGACATCATCTTCTTAGGTACCTACAACATTTTGTTTCCTTTCAAGTTTCACAAAATACCAAAAAAATAGAGAACCACTAAGATACAAGACATGTCACAAACTGTGATATCACGTGATTTATTTTAAATTATTTAACACCCTCTTGACCACAATGCCTCGTCACCTGCATTGCCCATCTGCAAGGCTGGCCCTGGGATGGGGCCTGACACCGACAGTGACATCAGAAGTCAGCCCCTAAGATGCTCTCAAAGAGCACCCTACTGGCATCTAGGCAGAGAGGAGCAGAAAACTGCATGGTTCAAATACAGAGGGCAAAACTGTGGAGGAGAAGTGACTGAAGTGTCAACTAGTATAAGGAGTCTAGTGAATCTGGGACTGGGAGGGTAAGAAATGGACTGGCTGCCTAGGACAACTTGGATCTTGCAGAGGAAGAGTAGAACAGGAGGGTAGAGGTGGGAGTTGGTGAAGGAAATGGGTAAAGGATAGGGAATCAGTTCGCCGAGATGGAGAAAAAGGGGATGAGATGAGGAAGTGGGAAGACGAGAGGACTAGATTTGGCTGAACAAGGAACTAGCATGTGTGGAGTAACACAAGTGATGAGGGAGAGAAGACTACTGACAAGGAGTTCAGATGTTAGGAGAGCACAGGCTGGCCGGGCAAAGAGAATGTAACCGGGGAGCTGAAACTGGGTGAGGAGGTGAGATGACTAAGGCTAAGAGCCATTGGGGTGAGGAGCAAGGAGAGACAGAGATCAGAGAAGGGACATGACGAGAACTGGGACTTACTGAGAAAGGAAACTGGTGACAGGGATCGGATAAGAGCAGGGGCCTTGGACTTGATCTATGGGCACAGACAAACCGGCACTGGGACAGCACACTGAGGCTAGGGCTGTCTGGGGAAGGAGATGGGGATGAGGAGGAGCCTGCTGACTAAAGACAGGGACTATAAAAATAAGGAGACTGGTACGAGACAAAAGGTGCTTTTCAGCCCAGTCCCAAATGCAGCACATCTTAATCTCAACCCTTCTGCTTGCCATTATCCATGCTCAGCCATTCCAATTCCCACCCTTCACCTCCAGGTTCTTCTTGCCAGTCTCTATGCCTAGCCTGTCCCAATTTTCCCCATCCCTGGTCCCCAACCAGGCCAGCTTTTTTTGCTCCACCTCTCTTCCCCCCGCTTCCCAACTGCCCTGGCCTCTAGTTCTCAACCAGCAAATGCACACCCCTCAATTCTCCCAGTCTCCTCTGACTCCTAGTCCCAGTCTCCCCAACCTCAGCTCCTCATCCAATGTCTGTGCCCCCACAGTGCCTAAGCTCATTGGCTGGACAAAGACATTATCAGTGCTCTCCCCGTGCCAGATCAGTCTATCCTCCCCTTAAAGGTACTGCTTTTAAGTCTTGGTCTTTGCCCAGCCAAGCCTCATCTCCCACTAGCTGCTTCTTTGGACTCAGTCTTCTACTCACCTACTGGCTCTCAGGCTCTCCCCATTTCCCTCTGTCCCCATTTTAACCTCCATGCCTAGGAAGTTGCAGACCCTCCTTCACGGCTCTCAGGTTTCTCCCTCGCCCAACCTCCAGTCGAGTTTCCTTCTCCATCATTCTCTACTCCCAGCTTCAACTAACTTTCATCTCCTTTCCCCAGTCTACTCCTTTCTGCGTGCAAATGAACTTCCTCTCCCATGCTGTCAGGGCCTAGCAGCAGAGTCACTAAGGCTGCTTATACGGGGGGGGGGGGGGTTAATTAGAGCATTTACCAGACAGCTATTTAATTAAAACAGCTCACTGTCACATGTATTAAGCCCCTATGTGTTTCAAAATGGCCACGGCACACTTTATCTGAAGCTCATTTAAAGAGGTTTAGCTAAAGCACCCCCATGACCACTTTGAAATACATGTGAAAGTGAGGAGATGCCAGAACGTTCTAATTAGGATGTGTCCAGTTAGGATGTAAACGAGCGCATCTGCAGGCAGCCTATGAGTGCAGGAGGAAAAAGTTCTCTGCTCTCTGATCTCTGGCCCAAGCTTGACCTAGCCGGAGGCAACTTAGAGTTGCAATTGCAAAGGAAGTCTTGCTCAGCCCCTGCCTGGTGCAGATGGCATCTTTGGGGAATTTAACTACTGAACTCTAAGTATTCTAATGAGCATACATAAACTGCAATTTTCAACTTGTAATTTGGCTAAATTAGTGTGTATTTTTATACGGAGGACAAAAGGCACATTCCCAGCACAAAAGCCACATCCCTTTTAGAGGCAAATTTCAAGTCCTTGCTCCAAAGCATACGGGCACTCAGTCATTTCAAAGAAAAGATGAAGAACATTTTTGCAACATATTTAAAACAATATGTTTTTCCAGAGCCTCATTCTCAGCTGAACCATTTTGGCTTGATTTTTTTAAACTTTTTATTCAGGGATGGGGGTTGGAAATCAACCTGAGGCAGACTCCCAACATGGAAAATTTCACCTCAAAACAGTTTCAGCTTGCAAAGTTATGAGCAAATGAAAACAGTCTAATCACAAGAGCTAGGCAGCCTTAATAAAAGGTGGACTTCATAGCACCACCAATGATTAATACATACACAGCAGCTGCAACCAGTAATTCAGGAGGTGGATCTTGGATACTGATTCAGAGCATGCTGCCCTTAAACCCATTCGCTTGTCTTTGTCGATACGCGCAGTAAATGACAGAATCATGCACTGCTCCTGTCTGTCATGGCTATTTGCAGTGAACACAGAATTCATTCCCTCAGCATTTCTGAAGGATTCAATGTACTGTTTTGGCTAACCAGGGTGTTTGTTGCAACCTGATCCTGTGTGTGCACCTCATACTGAGAGACAACTAGAAATCACAGGCTGAGGACTAACAGAACAGGAAAATCAGGGGCTCCTAAGTCCCAGCACCGATTCTGCCACAGACTCAGCGTCTAACCACAGGCAGTCTGCTTTACCTCTTCGTGCTTCAGTTTGCCCAACAGTTAAAAGCTGATGATCACGGTAATAATGGTTTAGCTCCCAGGGGAACTGGGATCATTATTTAGTGTCTGCAGCGCTCTGAAGATCTAAGGCATCATGCACATTAGGACTACGCCACGCTGAAGCTGACAGCAACTCTTCTCAGCCTCCTGCTGCCACTGATGCCAATCTGAGCATCAACTACAGATGAAAACTGCCCTGATGCCCCTTGTATTGTTGCCTTCAGTTCTTGACCTTCTCCTTCCAAGAGGCAGCTTTGCTGTCAACCACTGAAGGGAACATACTCCAAAATACTCAGGTAGTCGACAATAATGGCATATTACAAGTCCTATTTCAAGCCAGGTTCAGGATCCATCATCAATTGCATAAGGCAGTGATTCTCGGTCTTTTCTATATCAAGATCCACCTTTTTGGCAGACAGCAACAAATTAGCTCCACATTCTCCCCAAGTACTGCTTCCCTCCCCTTCTCCTGCCTTATCAGCTGCTCTGCTTTCTGTTTCCCACCCTTTGCCACTGAAATTTGCTGCTCTCTGCTTTCTACTCCCTACCCTGTACTCCCTGCCTGATCTGCTCCTGTTTTCTGCTGCCTGTCCCGTCCGCTGCTGTGTTGCCTGTCCACTGCTTAGTCCGCTGCATGCGACACACGGAGGCTGTCCATGTCACTTGTGGCAGGTTGCCCATCTCTGCCCTGGAGCATTCTCTCCTCTTTGCAAACTCTAGCAAAAACCTTGTTTCCTTTTAGCAGATAATGGCTTTGTAACTCCTGCTTGCAATGACCCTTGGATCCCACAGTGCAGGGAACTCATCTTATGTAGCCCATTAGGAACCCAGAAACTAAAGGAAGTTACAGGTGAATCTGGCTCATCAGAACACCCTAGCCATACTCCACCCAAGACAGGGATGCTCCCCAAAGAACAGTTTAAGGGGAAGAGCAGGAAGTCGACCTTGAGGAAGGAAGCGAGGGGCAGGAGGACTCTGCTGCAACAGAAGCTTCTCCCTAAAACTCCACCTTCTCTATGATTTTTCACACACTGCAAACATGAATAAACACACACATGCAAACATGAATAAAGCCACCCTAAAGCCAGGGAGGGAGATGAGGGACATAGCCTGCAAAGATCACCTCCCACTAACCCAGAATGAGGTACAGCAGCATACAGCAACACAATGTGACGTGACAGGCCAGGAAGTGGAGAAGGTGGTCTCCAACTGAAATCTATCCTGGGAGAAAAGTGACCTGGATGCACTTGGGGACCTGTCCACCATCACTGCTCTAAGTGCTCAGGACCTCAGTTCTGACTCTCAGTGCCATCTTCTCTAACACCAGATAGGGTAACCTATTCAAAAGTGACTTGGAAGAGCATCAAATTGGTCTCACTCCGGTAGTTTTCCTGGAGTTTTCCAAGCTCCTGAGTGACCCAGCCATACTGCCTGGCCATTGATAGCAGGCAAACTGTAAACCACATAAGCATAATTGAAGCCTGCCTGCCTTTCTTTCTAGTTCTATTAGAAATCCACTGAGCAGAGGGGACTGTGCATCTGTTATAGAAATATGGTGACCTACCAGCACAAGGCATTTTAACTAAGCACACACTTACATCTATATTGGGATAGGTCCCCTTTTCAGCAGTAATGGAGGAGGAATTCACAGATTTCTGCTGCCTGAACTAAAACCCTAATGGATGTTAGGTGCAGACCAGTGGTCTACTGGACGGCGAATTGGACTGGGATGCTAAAAGCCTATGCTCAGGTCCCAAACTCAGCCACTCCCTGTGTGACCCTGCGGGAGCAGGATGGTGGAAGAGATGTCCTCTGAACTCAAAAACAGGATGGTGCAAAAGACCTGCTAGAGCCAGACAGGTGCTAAGCACCAGTAAGTCTCACAAGGTCTATGGAAACTAAGCTTGTTCACAACACTTCAAAATGAGGCCCTCAGCAACACCAAGCCCCCTTTTTCTCCTCTTGCCTCAGCAGTATGCTGAAGCTGAGCAGTCAGCAGGACCATGCCACCACGCTCTGCAAGTGTCCCCGTTCCAATAACTCCACAAGGAAGCCCGTAGGGCCAAGCTGACCCACAGTAGTCCTAACTTGTCCAGCAACATGAGCTATCGACCCCAAAAGGCCTCAGTGCACAACACTGGCTTTTGAGGCGAGAGGGAAATGGAAATGAAGCAGCAAATTCCCTGGCTCCATCATCTCAGAAGCATTCCCTATAACCAACACCAAAAAAAGGTAGCAAAGAAGAGGAGAGGGAAACCAGAGCAGCCAGGGAGAAGATTTTACATGCACCAGATCTACTGGTAGGCTTCAGAAATGGAGACTAAAAGAACTCTGAAACAGAGCTTTCCTTGCCCCATACACACATCTCCAGTCCTTGAAGAGCAATTTTCCCCCCTCCCAGCAAGGCATCCGCACCCCAAGCTCCTTTCAGTAACATGCTGTCTCCCATCATCTAGCAATACTTATTTCAAGTGGAAATAACCACTCCCCTCTTCCTCCTCAAGGAACAAAGGGTTACAACTTAAGCTGTGGGGAGCCCCAAAGCCCCCTCCAGCCGACAGGTGTTCAGTACTTGCAGAATAACACCAGAATAATCCCCTTGGCCAAGGAAGCAGATCAAGGACCCCACTCACCGCAGCCAGCAACCAAGGGTCAAACCAAGCCATTTTCTGAACTAGGTCTAGAAAACACTTGTGCAACAGAAGAGCAGCAGGCTAGAGCTTGCTGGGTTAACCACCAGTAATGAGAACCACCTGCCAGCAAGCCCAACTGCTTCTTAACCCCCCACCAAGCCTGAAGGCAGAACATGTCAATCATGGGAGCACAGAGGTCACAGTGTGCTTACAGCAACCAGGGAAGAGCTGGAACCAGGAGGGCAGTAAAACCTGTGGCAGATCTCCCCTCCTGGGAAAGGGTCTGCATGTCCCACTCTGTAGAGGTGCTCCAGGCCTCTTGGCTGTGCTATGTCATAGCTCAGGAAAAGGCAGGAAGACTTCTTGCTCTCAAAGGGCTTTATTGCAACTCCTAACACCCCCCACCCACACACATTTGGCTTGTGTTGCGTAGGCACCATAATGTACAAGGTTCTTTTGGGCTCAGATAACTCACATTTGTATTTCAAGGCATCTTTTACTCTCCTGGGTGAATCAAGTACCTGAGGGTTGTACTCTGGAAGACCCCTTGCACAAACACCCAATTTAACCTAGTGCATAATAGTGCAAACATGGCATATGTGAGTCAGGCAGTGAGAAAGCAGCCCAAAAGGCAGACTGTGCAAGGGGCCCACAGTGCACCAAAATACACATGCGCTCTCTGTATGCTTCTCTCACAGGCTTTGGCTAGGCTTGCAGGCAAGGAAGCCCAGATCAGCTGCAGTGCAGGATGGCTAAGGGTAAAGTTAAGAGCTCTGTGTTTTCAGAGATGAGGAAAGCAGAGCTGGGGTTAATCCTTACCCACCAGGAACTAGGTTGCAGCCTGTCTCACTATGCAGAGGCCACCCACTGTGGGAAGCAGCAACAGCAGCTTTCCCCTTGCTGGGATTGCAGAGAAAAGCTCTGGTCTGAGGGGATTTTGTAACTCCTTCTGCCAGACCTGTTATGGTTGGATCTATCCAGGAGTGGCCTTCGCTTCTGCAGAGAGCAGAATTACAGCAAAGGCAGCAGCATCTCTCTTTTGTGCTTCTTCACTTTACCCCAAGGCAGGGACCTGATCCAAAGAGCTCCTCAAAACCCACTGGAGCCTAAGAGATTCACCAGAGCTCAGCTTTCAGTGGGTATGTATAACTGAACCATTGCACTGATCTTGTAATTTTATCATGGGCCTTGCAGTATTTGATAGTTCTCTTAAAGCTCCAGCTCCTGGTGTCCTGCAAGTATGTGAAATAGCTATTTTTTTTAAAAGATACGTTTTAAGCCACTGTACTCACAGAGAAAGGATGAGAAACATGAGCCCAGGGGCTCTGAAAGCTGAAAAACCAAAAGGCAAATAAAGAAGGCAGAATCTTTATTTTTTAATAAAATCTCAAGATTTCTTACCCCACCTCAGGATTTATGGAGAGGTGGGGAGAGAAGAGGTGACCCTTGATTTCTAGAAGCTTGTGTTTGACCGTACCGCCATCCTGAGGGAGGTCCTCACTGGCCCACAGCTCCAGAGTGAATGATAAAGAGCAGAGACCTGAGAACCCCAGAGTAAGGGAGGAGGTTTGCCCAGAGGAGTCGGCCTTGGAAAATAAAATGCCTTGGAAAGAGTCACCAGGCAACATAAATAGTTAACAAAAGCCCTAATCAATTCTTCCTTGTTAAGAACAGTGGCTGGATGAGGGGGAGAATGAGGATGCAAAGGCTTGCAACCTACAGATCTGCCTGGAGGTTAGCAACTGAGCAGTGCTGCTGGCAGAAGCTTCAAGTGCAAGATTTCCATCTCTCTCCTATTCCCAGCTGCACCTACTGTTCTTAAATTTCATTGTCTAGTGCTTATATTTCATGCTATGATTATAATCATTGTGGTGTCTATATTACATTAACAGGATGTCAGCTTCTGCGTAGCGTCAGGGATAATCAAGCAGGCAGCGATAAGAGTGACACCAGCTTCCCAGGCAGCTCGCTGGAACAATTTGTGCTGTCTGTAGCATGTTGCATGGAGTACATCATATATCACTGTAGGGGTAGGGACCCAGGGAGAGGGGGAGTAGAAGGAGTGATGGGGCAACAGAGCCCAGCAAAAAGAAATGGAAGTAACTGCAGAGGGCAGGCCTACAGGAAAGGCAAAGGGGCAGCCAGAGAGAAGCAGGCAGAGAAGAGAAGAGGTAAATTGGGGAGGGGGAGCAGCAGGTGAATTCCAGTGCTGTTGCCTGGCCGCTGCTGTTGTGTCAGTCACCCCCCCTCTGTGCAAACCCCTTCTCTGAACCAGCTCTGTCAGAATCAGCATCACAGGAGCTGCAGTGGCAGAGCAAGCCTGGCAGCACTGAATAAGGCTGCTCTGGGATCATAAATCCTCCCCAATCTCAGGGGGGAGCAATAAGGTAATTTTAGATGGGATGGATGTGCATGTCACTGACTCAGGAGATGAGAGCTGGGAGACAGCAGATCTGGAAGTTGAACTTGCACCCCCTCCATGCTTACCAGTTCCCACTACTCTGGGACATCTGTAAGAGAAAGCAAAAAGGAAACAGAGAGCCTAGCATATGCAAGCCCCTGTTCCCTCTCTGTGCAAAGCGGTTTCTTTCCACGTTCATTCCTGCTTCTTATTTAATAACAAAAAGCAGCCATCCTAGCAGTTCTTTGCAACATTGCTACAGGAGCGATAGAAAGAAATCTGTAGTTAAGCTACTCCTTAGGGAAAGCCAGCTATAATGAGGCAAACAAACCGCAGAACTTAAAAGCCTGCTTTCGTAAGGGAAGAGCCCACTAAAAGGCAGCAGAATCACATGGGAAAAGAGGGGGAGGGGAAGAGGATGCTAGGAAGGGAACCACTATTTCAAGGGGAGAAGCTGGGATCCTGCCATCACCTAGGCCAACTATTCTGCCACCCCCCCATCCCTATCATATTACATATTGTCCTGTGGACTCACATTATTCCTTCTCATCCAGCTAATTTCTTGCATCACCTTCAGAGATCAAAACTGTGACATTTGAATTTAAGAGCATGATCAACTGTATAAAGGACCTGGTCTGCCAGGCCAAAGGCAGCAGCAGTCCTAGATCTCTGCTCATGATCTAGTCACTAGAGGAGGACAAAGAGTTACACAGCGTTAGCACAGTTCCCCTAGCCAGAGAAGCGTGTCCCAAACTCCAGCAGTCTGCAACAGCCCGAAGCTTTGCACAGACCACAACTTGTAGCAATAATTCACATCCAAGTGTACTGCAGACACCAATCCTCTGGAGGCTAACACATGCATGGTAATCAACTAACACATAATTTTCCAGTAAGCCCGTTCCTTTTGGCAGGTGTGTGACAAAAATAAACTACAGCAACAGCCATTAAAATGGAAACCCCATATCCTGATTGTTGGAAAAATTCTTCTTTGCAAGCTTTTGGGTATAAATACCCTTTGTCAGGCTGAGGAAGCATCTGCAATTGGTGTGTGCTCTTCCTGGATGGAGTGAATAGTAAAGAAGCCAGAGGCAGGTAGCATGCTTTCATCCAGGAAGAGCACACACCAACTGCAGATGCTTCCTCAGCCTGATGAAGGGTATTTATGCCCGAAAACTTGCAAAGAAGAATTTTTCCAACTATTTGAGTTGGTCTAATAAAAGATATCAGATTCACCCAAAGAACCTTGTCTGCCTATGTCCTTAGACCAACATGGTTACAACCTATACCCCTGATCCTGATCTGAACTCTGTCTAGGCAGCCCTTTGTGCTCCACAGAGCATCTTTGATAGCAACAGAAGTGTACAGGCATCGGTCATCCAGAAGGATCAGGGCCTAATTTGCCCTAACACACTGTAATAGGTATGTGAATGTAAGGGAAGAAAAACAGTTAATGTGTACCTGTGTTCCTTCAAATGCCTTCCCATGTCAAACAGGTCTCTAATTAGCGTGCATGTTGAGCACTATGTTGCAAAGATCAAAACAGCCTTGACTCTGCCCGCTATCCTAACATGAATATATGAGCTTGTTCCCATCCGAGCCAGCTGACATAATTATAACAGTGGGAAAACTGTGTCAATGAAGCCTTGGAGTGCATTTTTTAAGTACTGCACACCCCTGCGTATGCAACTTTTGGACTGATATACCTGGCATATATCAATTTAGATGAAGTCAATTTCTTGCTGACTTTAACATAAGCAAGGATTAAATTGATTTCAGGAGGCTGCATCAGCTTAACCAAATTGGTTTAAAGCCCACCCTTAGTCAAATCAGCATAGACTCTGTGTGAAGGCAGAGTTTTTGTAAAAATATCACACCAGCCTCAGGTGGAGCTTTTAATATTTTTAATAAGGTTGTTTTTTTTCACACAAACATTGGGATGCTTTATACTTGCCTATTTATTTAAACAACTGCATGGGAGTATTTGAAGACTGATCTGCTGATCCCTAGCTGTTTATTTTTGTTCTTAATTGGAATAGTCCTTAGACCGATTTAAATACTTAACTTTTACAGAAATGTAGCTGGGTAGTGTGAGGTCATCTGATCAAAGTCCATTGGAGTTTATCAGCTAGCATGGGTAAGGCATATCAGTTCCTATAGCTAATAGCACAAAAGAGGCAGTGATGTGGCCAGCGTCGTATCCAGCTTCCTCAGCCCGAATGATCAGGTACCCATTTACAGGTAGACTTTCCATGCAAACCTGGAGCAAATCTTTAACCCAGGTTTTTGGATTCAGGCCAAGACACTAAGAAAAGGTATCCAAGAAATGGAGGGAATTGTCACCAGGGATGTTTAGTAAGGCAGAAACAGACACTGGAGCTGCTAGGGATGGGAGCAGGAATTCCAGTTAAGTAGGGAACTGTGCTGGCTTCAGATACCACACAGAGAGGAGCAGAGGCAGCAGTTGCACAGTCTTTTACAGAAAAGGTCAGGTGCCAGTGACTCCACTGTCCTGTGATTGGGTCTCCTGCACGATCCTGGTCATGACTGGAACCCCAGGATGGAGTGGGATAGCCAGGGGGACAAAGCGGGGAGCAGAAGAGGAACGGGGGGAACCACTTGCTGCCACTGCTACTTCGCTAGCTGACCCAGGATCACCCGTGGCAACTCCCACACACCCCTTTTTGAATTCCTAGATCCACCCATGGAGAGGAACCCTGGGGAGAAGGAAATAAAGGAGCCAAGAGAAGGATAGAAAGTAGTGGATTAAGGCACGCCAGTGCATTGTGGTGTGCTATTTCTCTGCTTCCCCCAAATCCCTGCATGGTGCTTATTTATGGGGATACGCCTCATTGTTCATTGAGCTGCTTGGCAATGTGTAAGTTGGTTTCTTTCTACCATGTCTCCTCCTTCTAGCTCTTGCCTGCCTTTAACAAACACTGCACAGTAGCCAGAGGTTCCCCACAGCAAAGTGAGATGCTCAGGAGACAATATTTGAGCCAGCTGGTATGAACTCAACAAAGCATGGCCATGGTTCTCCATGCCTCAGTTTCTCTAGTAAGAAGGTGGGGGAAGGAGGCAACACTGCTTTATGATTTGGGAAGCAAAGACTCAGAAGTTCCCTCAGCAGCTTCAGGAAAGGAGGCAAGGCAGCTACACCTATTTTCCTTATAAAAGGTAGAAATCTCGAAGCAAGGAGCTGCTGCTGCTGCTGGGAGAAACTGATCTCCAGCCCTGAAGCTACACCCTGGGCATCCATGGTTTCTCCTTTGTTTCTTTTGTATTCTGTAGTCCTAGTTTTAATAAGCATTCTGAGGACCTGAGTGCCTCTAACAAGAAACTTTACTTTAAGCCAGTTCTAAATTAAATTATTGGGCCTTTCCCAAAAGGGCTTTATCCTCTGTGCCAGGAAAGCATATCCTGTTTGTGGGAAGGACTATGAACAAATAGGGTTATGTTATACAGTCCTTATTAATGTTCTCACGGTGCCTTATTTTAATGTTCCCCTTTTATCGAAGAATTAGTATGTGTGCATGCGTGTGTTTCCCCTGTAACATTATTTTCCATTCTTTTAATAGCCCCTGAAGGCCAAATTCTGCTCTCACTTACAGGTATAATTCCAGGGTAACTCCCATGACAAAATTACTTTAAAGCTACCCTTCTACAACAGGGCAAAATCTGGATCAACACGTACATTGTATTGACAGAGTTGTCTTCCATAAACCAATTATTATTGGTTTAATAATCTTAAGCTTTTAAAAACATGAGTAAATTTGGAATTCTATTTATTTGCCTCTGGTATTTGAGCTTTTAGAGGTCTTGGCATGGAAACGAGACTTCTTTAATAATAAGTGTTAGAAATGTATTTTTTTAAATGAAAGCATTTTTATAATCACAAGACTCCAGGACCTGGAGTTTTAAAGGAAAAATTTCAAACAACATTAAAACTTCTAATAAAATTGTGAAACTTGGCAACATTCTATCAGTAAGAGACATCCGCTATATAATCTGTCATTTCCTGAAAACCTCATGGCTATTCCCTGTCCACCACGCCCCATCTTCTGCCCCTTGGAAAGATGAGCCTGCAGTTTCAAGGTCAGGTACAAGAGCCCCAATTCAGCTCCTGAACAAGTAATTTAAAACCCTATATTGTTTTCAGGACAGCCTCAATCTGCCTTGAATCCTGGGATGATGTGATGATTGTATATACCTTAAAGAGTTAGGTGGAACTTAAGAGAAAATGCTAGAAAAAGAGGGTCTGATGGCTGTCTGTGCAGTTAGCAGGAACAGTGGCTTTTGTCTTGACTCAATGAACTAAATGTACAACACAACACGGTACAAAGAGTGGATTAAAACAAGTAACTGCATTGCACAGAGTTTACGGGAAGCTGGGGGGAAGAAGTAAAAAAAAATGGAGCAACTAATTGCTCCAGCAGAGCTGAAACTCTCCAGCCATGCCGCAGAGAGCTGGAAGAGGTCTGAGCAACAATTTAACCTGAATGTAAGCATGAGTGAAGCCACTGAGAAGCCAAGTGACCAAAAGGTAGTCTGAATAGAGTGGATTCAGTATGGGGCACTGGATGTATATAACAGGCTGCAGTTGAGTCAAGTAGGCTGATTATGAAACAGTGCTCAAAAAGTTTAAGGAGTACTGCACTCCAAAAAAGAATGGGACTTTTGAAAAATATCAGTTCCACATGAGGTCACAAAAATAGGGAGAATCGTTTGGAGAATTTAAAAAGGATCTCAGATTGCTAAATCAATCCTATAATTTTGGAGAATTTATAGGACTCTATGATTAGAGATCAGATAGTAATAGGGATCAGAGCTACCTGAAGCTCAGGAAAAGACTGCTAGAGGATCCTGATCTGAAATTAAAAAAAATCAGTTAGAATGAGCATATGCAAAGCAGCAGAGATCTCTCAAACTAGAATGAAGTCTTTGTAAGGAAAGCCAGATGCTGGAACTATTGATGGAATAATAAACCCACCCAGAAAAGAACTGAGACAAAACAGATATTGGAAGGGAAGGCCAGAAAAATGCAATCGGGGAGCTTAAGAAAAGCAGCATAAAGTATACACTGGTAACAAACGTAGACCACAGTAATGTTCTGGTTTTGGACAATGCTGCAACAAATGTAAAAGACTGAATCATTTTGCAAGAGTGTAGTGGATCGCAAGCATAAAAAAACAACAACAGAGTGTGCAAGTTCTGCACAGCAAGGTTGAAATGCAACACTGCAAGCAGGAACGAAGAGGAGCTGTATGTAGGAATAGTTCAGTCTTTTGATGGTATTATGTCATGCTGGAAACAAATGGAACTCCTGTGACTTTTAAACTGGACACTGGTTCACAAGCCAATGTTATACCTGACTACATTGTAAATGGCTTGAAAAAGAAAGCTAGTATTCACAGCAAGCAGGTAAGGCTCTGAGCTTACATTGCGGAGTTGAATCCTACTGTTGAAACACATGAGCTGGAAATAAAGACAAAAAACAGTAATGAAAAAAATCAGCTTACGGTTGTACCAGGAAAACATTCTAATATAATAAAAGGCTTAGTCAGTCAGTCTGTCTGTCCGTAACACTCTTGGAGCACTCTGATTGCTTACTAAAACAACCAATCAGAGTGCTCCAAGAGTGTTACGGATAGGAGGCGGTGGTGGCATGCTGCCATGACAGTGGGGATGGAGCGGGGGGTGGGGGGGCGAAGCCAGCACTGCTGGTCTCACCCCCTATCTCCCCAACCGGGCTCCTGGGAGGTGGTGGTATGGGGTGGGGGAGGGAGTTAGGGTTAGCAAGCTTCTCCCCCCTCCAGCCCTGTCTGCCCCCCCACCCCCTGGTCATTCTTGATGGGTAATTCACTAGTATACTTATATTAGGACTAAAGACCTATCAGGCACTAATAAAAGAAGTGCAAACGTTTTGGGCATGGTCAACTTTGTGGGGAAGTTTCTACCTATGTGGCACAATAATACAGCGGCCCAAGAGCTTTACTGCACAACAATAAACAATGGATATGGGAAGTACATCATAATATAGAGTTTAGGAACCTAAAACTGCTATTACAAAAGACTCCAGTGCTCAGATTTTAAGACACCAAACATCAGCTAAAATTGTGAATACATACCATAAGAAGGGTTCTGGGGCAGCACTCATGCAAAAGTATGAGGAGCATTGGAGACCCATAGCATATGATTCCAGGACTTTAACTAAAACTGAGTGTTGGTATGTACAAACTGAAAAGGAGGCTTTAGCTCTGGAGCATGGATGTAAAAAGTTCCATGTCCTGCTATATGGGAGACCAGTATTAGATGAAATGGATACCAAGCCATTGGTGGCAATAGCAGAAAGAGGGCTCACTGAGTCACTTCCAAGATTACAGAGACTGTTCTTACAATTTCAGTTGTATGATTTAGGATTACAATATAAAGCAGGACAAGTGTTAGTGGTGGTGGATACTCTGTCTAGAGAAGGGGTGGGCAAAATATGGTCCACAGGCCAGATTTAGCCCGCCAGGCCATTCTATTTGGCCCACAGAGCCCCCCAAAAATTTAAAAAATAAATATTTATCTGCTCCTGGCTGCCTGTCAAAGATGACAGGAGCCAGGGACAGTAGGACCAAAGGGAACTTGGCAGAACCCAGTAACAAGGCTGGCGTGGCCCCCAACCCCCTCCCACCCCTGCCCCCACAAGCCTGCTGCAGCTTTCACTGCTTCCCTGCACACCAGCTGGCTGCTCCAGAATCACCAGACTGCAGGAGCATGGGGCCTGCACTGGCACCCCAGGGCCAGGAGTGTGTACGTGTGTGTGTAATGAGTGAGGGGGAGACAGACAGAGCAATGAGGGAGGGAGAGACTGCGTGTGTGTGTCTGCAATGAGGGAGGGACAGAGAGTGTGTGTACGTTTGTGCATGTGTGTGTTCATAGGGCAAGTCCCACATTCACACCCCATCATACACATGCACCCACACCCCCACCCTCGCACTGCCATATACACAGACCCCACACCCCTCACATACCCCAGCCACCCTGCCCCCAAATGCCCCATACCCACCCACACCCCACATATCCACACACACCCACATTCTCCCTTACCCCACAACCACACCCCTCACATCTGTCCACAGACACACCCACACCCTCCCCCACACCTCACATACCCACACACCCACAGCCCTATACCCTATACCCTAAACCTAAACCCACCCCTGCATGTCCCCACCCCCCACAATATACAAGAGTAAGACTTCATTTTAATCTATCGTGTAATCCCCTCTATGTACACTACACAAATACATGTAAATCAAGACAAAAATATTTTTTGAAATCAAATGAATGAATGTTTCAGATGTTCGATTTTTAGAATATAATTTGGAATTTTTCTGGTTCTGAGATGGCAAAGCCCTGTGCTGAAAGGAGTATTTCTGAAGGCAAGGGGAGGGACTTCTGGTGGCGAAGGTCAGGTTTAGGGGGCAGGTCTTCCGCTCACAAGATCTCAACCAGGGGGCAGGGCAACCTGTCAAGCAGCAAAGCTATCCATGCGGCCCTCAACAGCTTGCCAAAACTCAGTAAGTGGCCCTCTGTCCAAAATAATTGTCTGCCCCTGGTCTAGAGCTTTTGACAGAACAGAAATAGAACCAAACCCAGACATAAGCAGTATGCATGCCACTTGGTTAAAGAAAATGTGTCCAGTTTCAGATAAAATGTGGACTGTGCTCAAAGATGCCACAGCACACAATCATATGTTACAAATGGTAATACAAGCCATTAATGCAGGATGGCCTGCAAGGTGCATACCCAGTCCTTATCACTAGTTTGAAGCAGAGCTGTCAGTAATAGATGGGCTCTTGTTTAGAAATGACAGACTTGTTGTTCCCAAAGTACTACATCAGGATGTGTTACAGAGGATACATGAAGGACACCTGGATATAGAGAAATATGAAAGAAGTGTTAGAGTAAAAGCTGTACTAATCTCAACTGAATACAGACATAGAAAAGTATTAGAAAGCATGTTCAAACTGTCAAAAATACAGAAATGGTCAAGCAAAACAACCAGTGATAGTGACTAAGGAAGAATTGGCCCCATGATCTAAAGTAGTCATAGATCTGTTCATTCATGCTGGAAAAAACTATGTATTGGTTTTCACAATTACTCTTGTTGCCCCAAAATGCCAAAGTTTGAGAAAACTACTGCAAACCAGGTAATAGCACACACAAAATCTATCTTTGCCAAACATGGTATACCAGTTGTGGTCAAGTCTGACAATGGACCATAATTTGAGGGGCATGAGTTCAAGCACTTTACAAAGGAATATGGATTTACACACATTACCCCTAGCCCAAGATATCTACAATGTAATGGGCTTGTAGAAAATAGTGTCAAAATAACAAAAAGGCTT
This sequence comes from Alligator mississippiensis, assembly GCF_030867095.1. Lineage (NCBI taxonomy): Eukaryota > Metazoa > Chordata > Crocodylia > Alligatoridae > Alligator > Alligator mississippiensis. Next base: position 44,501,442 of record NC_081835.1, read on the forward strand.
CAAAAAAGACAGAGGAGGCTCACATAGATCCTTATCTGGCATAACTAAAGTATAGAGCATCTTTTCTGAAACACGGGCTTTTGCCAGCTGAGCTCTTATTTACTAGGAAAGTTAGAACATGACTGCCTAATTTGGTAACTACTGATAAGAAACAAAAAAAGATGTAAATATTTATAAGATCCATGATAAATATAAACAATATCTTTATTATGACAAGGGGTCATGAGAATGAGAACCTTTGCTACACCAGGACAAGAAAGTTTGCACATAGATGCAGGAGGCAGCTGTTACTTATAAGGTAGCTTCTAGATCAGGGGTGGGCAATTATTTCGGCTGGAGGGCCGCTTAATGAGTTTTGCTGAGTTGTCGAGGGCTGCAAGGGAGCCCTACCGCCTAGTCGCCATCTTGGGACTGGAAGTCCCATCCCTAACCCCTGACCTTTGCCACCAGAAATCCCTCCCTGTGTCACCATCACTACTCCTTTGGTGGGGTGGGGGTTGTGATTTGAACCAGAAAAAAACAAATCCTATAGTAAAAGTCAAACATTTACTATAACAAATATATTTTTGTCATGATTTGTGTTTGTGTAGAGCATATAGAAGTGATTGTATAAAAGGCAATAATAAAGTCTTGCTCTTGTATTTTGTGTGTGGGGGAGTGTATGGTGGGGTGTGGGGAGGTGTATACAGGTGTGGGGAGGTGTATATGGGTGTGGGGTTTGTGAGGGGGTATGACTGTGTGTGGGAGGGTGTAGGGTATGTTATAATGTGTGTATATATGTTGGGGGTTATGTGGGCAGGGTGTGGGTGTGTGGGATTATGGGGTGTGAGGGAGGGTGGGGGGAGTGGGGATCCCCAAACACACACTCCCCATGGCGCACAGCTCCTGCTGTTGGTGGTGGCAGCAGCAGGTGGGGGCCCTTGGGACGCTTGTGGTGCTGCCGCCCAGCAGCGCTCTCCCCAGCCTTAGCCCCATGCTTCCCACCCCCACCCAGCTGCAGCTCCTCTCACCCCTGCCCCTGTCACTTCCCTACCTGCTGCCCAGACCAAGTGCTGCAGCAGGGAGACAAGAAGGAGCCTCTGGACACAGGGGAAGCTGAGCAAGTCCCCCAGCAGCTGCACCTATGGCAGCAGCAGCTCCACCCAGAAGCTGCGTGCTGGCTGAGCTGGGCCCTTCAACACACCAAGGTGGGAGCAGGGCGTGGGCTGGGTGGGGTACAATTAATTGGTGGGCGCCCATGAGCAAGATGGAGTTGCCTGGCAGGCCAAATTTGGCCTGTGGGCCATATTTGCCCTCCCCTGCTCTTGGTCTTATGAAGTGGAGACAAATGAAGTATATGTTTACAGAAGGTACAGGAAATACCTACAGCAAATCCAGGAAGGACAGCAGAAAAAACAGTGTCTGAACCAGAGAAGGACATGGAAGAGATTAGGTTCACAGATGCACAGACCGAGGGAGACAACACAGAAACCAATCAAGACAATGTTGATACTAACAAGACTGTGAAGGGTGCCACAAATTCTTATTAAAAATTGTTAGTTTAATGACTGTGTGTGTGTATTCTTATTGGATTAAACTGGCTGTGCTTTCTGCTTGAAAAGAGATGTGACAATTGTATATACCTTTAAAAGTTAGACAGAGATTAAGAGAAATTGCTGGAAAGCAAGAATCTGATGGCTGGCTGTTCAGTCACTAGGAATAAAAAAATCTCTTTGTAAAAGTGGCTCCTGATTCACTGAAATGAAGCCACAACATGACACATAAATGTAGAGATTAGGTTGATATGCAACAGCATAGAGAGACACCCATTAACTGTGCTACCTGTAAGCAAACTGTGTAGAGGGAACAGCCAGGCCGACTTAAAAATACCTTGGAAATCCATCCAAGGGCAGTATGAATTAAGAAAAAAAATAAGAATTAAGAAAATTAAGACATTAAAAAATTAAGTTGGAGGGTCAAATACGGGTGCACAGTTGGAACATCACCTTATTACTATGGCATCTGACAAAGCTAGAAGGTTTGGATCATGTGATATCCATAAACAGAGTAGCTGGGAGTGGGAAGCACAGGGCAGAAATGAGGCACAGCAACAATGCTGAGTGGGGTGCCAGGACTAGAACAGCTGGTCAGGATGAATGGTACCACATGGATGCTTGAACTGGAATAGCAAGGGCAAGTTTGGCTATTGGTTAAACTGTGCAAGATTCCAGGACTGGATTGGCTAGGGGCGCTGCCACTCAGAAGTGAAGGTAGCACTGGAAGCACTGATAATAGGGCTGGTGGTGCAGTCATGCAGATGAGCAATGATATGATTGGCAGAGCTAGTGGTGAGGGGAATAAAGCAGCACCCATTTGCTCTGTCTGACCCCATCCAGCTCTTCCACTCTCCAGGCTTTCACAAACAAAGCAAGTAGAGAGTTACAGCACAGAAAAACTCCAGCCATCAGTCACAGCATCCTGCTAAAAACATCGCTCTGCTGTTGTAGCGCACACTCCAGGCTATTTTCGTGTATCATTTGCTAGCACAGAGCCACCCAGTGCAATGCAGGTGCAGCTGTCACATCACAGCCCTGACAGCATGCTGAGGAACCCTTCAAATTAAAGAGAAAATCCAGTGGGGAACTCTTAGTGAAGCAGCAAATCACCCTCCCGGCAGCGGCTTATTCCTCAATCAGCCACTCATTTAGCTATGTCTGTAATGAACAAGAATCACTGCTCCTGCCCTGCCTCTGCACCAGACACCTGTGAGGCTGGAGGCAGGAAGGAAGTGGCAGAGATCTTCCTGGGTAATGAGGGAAGGGTGTGTGGAGAAGTGGTGAAGTCTTTCCTCTTTGTCAATGAGAGGAGTGAGTAAGGCCTCCAGAGCCAAGTCTTTGGAGGAGGTAGAAAGGAGGGGCCAGATTCTGTTGGCTCTGGATTTAGGACCCAGATACCTTGTTCCACCCTCAGACCAACCACAACCTTTCCATTCAGTAACAGACACATTTATTGATACACAGTAGTAACAGAAAAGAAAAAATACAATCAAGCAAATCTATATACTACCAATTCTACAGCTGTTACCAGAGTCAAAGTACACCTGGCCAGAACACAGTCTTCAATCTGAAGCTCTCTCTTAGGTGCCTGATGTCAGCAGATTGGAGGTGGGTGCTGAACCCTGCCACCCCCTCCTAGTGGGTTGGATGAGACGGGCTCTTGGTGTGCCCTTTTTCCATGGTGGCCTTGGGGACCCCCCAAGGACTGGGGACTTCTCTCAGGGAGGAGGATGGGGTGGGACCCAGGCAGGAGGATGACAGGGGGGGACAAGGACCAGGGTAGGACCCTTCGTTACTCTCAAGTCTCTGCTTTTGTATTCTCCTTCCCTCCTGATGACTCTTCATCCATGCCTATTGCTGACTGGTCTCTCTCTGTGGTCATCACTCCATCTACATCCTGTTCTGTCAGCATATTCCAAGCTCATCACATGCACATCCTTCCCAAAACAGGAATCTTAGCCCCCCCCATCTTTGGCCTTGTGAGCTGGTGCCACTTTGCCTCATGTTATGGACCAGTGTGGTACATGTCCCTGGTTTCCCAGGCTGTGCGTATATTATCCATTGGCCCTGTTGTGTTAGACAGCCTGTCTGCTTCAAAGGCGGTGTGAAACTCTGTGTGTGTGAGACCTGGGCTCTTAAAAATCAATTAACCTCTGCCGCCCATCCTGAACCATTCTAATGCATAAGCCAATTCCCCCAAATCCCCAAACTTTTAAATACCATAGTTAAGTTATTAGATTCTATCTAGTCTACCTACTAGGTAGGTAAGTAGACTTAGGTACCTCACTCCCTGGAAAACTGTTAATACAAAAGGTGGGTGAATTTTCTTCCACTTCATCCTTCTCTTAGCTGCCTTAGGGACAGAAATTACACATAAACAGGTTTAAGTGATCAGAAACTGGTTTAGACCTGTAACAGAACAGTAGTTCAGTGCATATAAACCAGTTTTAAAATGGCTGAAACTGGTTTCAGATAAACCTGGTTGAATGTAGTATCAGATTTAACTGATTGACGTCAAACCGGTTTATGGAACTTCTGTCCCAGACTCCTTCCTGATTTAAGTCTAATCAGAGTCCCCCAGCATCCCAGCATGCTTTTCAGTCCTGGGCTGAGCTGTGCTGTCTGCTCTAGTGGAGTAGGGCTGGCCTTGCTTCTTTGCTGTCTAGCTGGAAAAAGGGCAGGGGCATGGCTAGGTGCCAGCCCCGCCTAAGGCAAAAGGGCAATGAAGAGGTTTATTCCCCCCTCCCTTCCCTGTCCCACCAGCATGCACCCCAGCTGCGGTCTGCCAGGCAGGAGTGCAGTGGCCCCTGTCAGGCATTTCGCCCCGCTGGCCACTCAGTACTGTCTCATGGAGTTTCCCATCCTTTCTCAGATTTGCCCTGTATGGAGTCAATCTGACCCCTTGAAAGGATGGCTGGAAGAGGATCTGAAACCAGAGAGAGACTTGCAGTGTTTGACAGAAATCTTCCAGTCCATATGAATCACGTAATAGGTTTATTCATTTTCTAACAAGCAGACTCCAAAAGTTGGGCAGGCAATTTGCTGAGTTTCTTCCCTTGCCAGATCCTGGACAGGGCTCATCCTACAGATTTTACAGACACATGGTCTGTAAGCTTCTATTTTCTGTGCTTTCTAAGAGGAGACAGTATGATGGCCCATGTTCCTAGCACCTTTGCTACAGCTGCTTGACACCATTCACACACATTACCAGGATCACAAGATGGCTCTTCCTGAGGTGCTAAATGACATCAACTCAAGAGTCCCCACTGCAATTCATCTGGAGAGGTTCACAAGCACTAAGGGTTGGAGACAGACCACAGAGCCAATAATCATCACTACTTAACTCTATCTGGTTCTTTTTCAGTTGTACATCTTCATGTAACTCTGTTTACACATCTGAATCCCAGCCTACAGAATCCTGTTCCTCCAAGCCTTTATCTATATATATACAGTGTTGCATGAAGATGTAGGAGTGTCCACTCCTCCAGCCCTGCCCACCCTTACACACACATGCAACACCACAGTCCTGAGTAGCTGTGCTAACTTCTATTCCATTAATGACTCTAGCCAGAGATCTTGGCAATGCACTCCATGATCAATAAAAAATGCTATTTCAGTTCCACATCCACACATCCCCCCCAAATCTGCCCCACCAATATGTTAACCTTAACTCTAAATACAAGTAGGCAGCAATGGCCTGTCTGAGGCACAGAAAATGGCAGTGGTGCCGCTTTGAGATGTTTCAGTTCAAAAGTGCGCTGCTGCCATTTTCTCAGTGTTGATGTGCATCTTGCTGCTTATACAACTGCATGTGCTGCAGTGCCAAGTGCTTTTAAAAGCACCTGGTGCTGCAGCACAAAGGTATACAAATGCCCTTAGGGTGCCTGTACCCATGCGGGATGCCTACTTCAACACGTTCGCATCCAAGTAGATCGATTCTGCTGGATTCTAATTACAATGCTCCAGCTGCCTTGCTGTCATGTGTATTCAGTGTCCCTGCATTTCAAAATGGCGATGGGGGTGCTTTAACTAAAGCTCACTGAATGAGCTTTAGTTAAAGCACCCCTGCTGCCATTTTGAAACATGGGACACTCAATACACGAGATGCTGTGGGCATTTTAATTAGAACAGCCTCTGAGAGCTGCTCTAATCAAAACATCTCCACCCCCCCAGCACATGTATAGAAACCGTTATCTTTCAGCTCTGCTACTGACTTGCCTAAGCAACCTTGGTAAGGCACAACCTCACAGTGACAAATTTTTCCTGTTGAATAAGTTACTGACCTGCCTCCCTGGGAGAACATGTCATTAATGTTTGCAAAGTGCTTTGAAAGCCTCTGATGGAAGGTGCTACCCAAGTGCAAAGTATTAATATTCTATCATGAATCTCCAGAGATAAAAGGCTGATGCATTAAAGCTACTACAAGCAGAAACAAAACCGTGGCATGTTTCAAGTCAGGCATACAAAATACTGAGAGATTTATGTAAGAACTATACATCAGCACATGGAAACGTGTCCTTGGACCCTTGTTAAGCAACATGGAGCAGGGCCCTAACCCTTGGCCCTAAGGTAATATGTTATTGCGAGAGTGGAATTGGGGTGAGCTTAGCTCAGGGGCAGGCAAAATATGGCCTGTGAGCTGTATTTGGCTCAGCAGGCCATTCTATCTGGTCTACAGGGCCCATAAAAATTTAAAAAATCAATATTTATCTGCTCCTGGCTGCCTGTCAAAGATGACAGGAGACAGGGGCAATAGGACCCAGAGGAAGCCAACAGGACCCAGCAGCAAGGCCGACCCAGCACCCCAGCCCAACTCCCTCCCTCCCTGCCCCACCCCCTCCCCCCCAAGCCTGCTGCAGCATTCACTGATTCTCTGTATACCAGCCGGCTGCTCCAGCACCACATGGCCCCTGGCTGCATCACCAGACCATGAGAACACGGGGCCTGTACTGGTACCCCAGGGCTGGGAGTGTGCACGTGTGTGTGTGTAATAATGAGGGAGGGGGAGAGACAGACAGAGAGAGCAATGAGGGAGGGAGAGACTGTGTGCGTGCATCTGCAATGAGGGAGGGAGGGAGAGAGAGTATGTATGTGTGTATTCATAGGGCAAGTCCCACATGCACCCCCCCTCGCACTGCCATATATGCAGACCCCACACCCACACCCCCTCACACACGCCATCCATGCTCTCCCCCACAAACCCCATACCCACTCACACCCCCATCTGTCCACCCCACAGAAAAACCCACACCCTCACCCACACCCCACATACCCACAGCACTATACCCTAGATCCATACCTACCCCTATGTACCCACCCCCCACAATATACAAGAGTAAGACTTCATTTTAAGCTATTGTACAATCACCTCTGTGTACACTACACAAACACATGTAAATCAGGACAAAAATATTTTTTGAAATCAAATTAATTAATGTAGTAGATGTTCGATTTTTAGAATATAATTTAGTATTTTTCTGGTTCTGAGATGGCAAAACCCCTTGCTGAAACAAGTATTTCTGGAGGCAAGGGGAGGGACTTCTGGTGGCAAAGGTTGGGTTTAAGGGGCAGGACTTCTGGTCACAAGATAGTGACCAGGGGGTGGGGAGCGACTGGGGGGCGGGGCACCTGCCAGGGGGTGGAGCTACCCATGCAGCCCTCAACAGCTTGCCAAAACTCAGTAAATGGCCCTGTGCCCAAAATAATTGTGTGCCCCTCACACAGCTCTATTTCTGCTTAAGGAAATGCCTTGGAACAGCATCAGGCCCCATGTACAGTACAGTATTAGTCTCCTGCTGTTCCAGCATCAAGTTAATCGGGGACAGAAATTAATCCCTCTTGACAGCATGTTTCCAATTTCTGATTTTATCCCCATTTGCTTGTAGTTTATCATCAAGGAAATAGAAAACCTGTAGCATGGACTAGTCTGGCCATGTGCTTTGTTCTTTTATAAGAACACATACAAACACAAACACGCATCAGAGCTACATGTAGGCCCATGCATGCACACACAGGGGCATGTCCACACAAATAATATTTATGTCCATGCACCTCTCAAGAAACATGCCTGAATACCTGCCCTGATACTCCAGGACATCAAAAAATAAATTAAAAGAAAAATCAGCTCCCTGGAAGGAGAGTGCCAGAAGAGTAAAGTGGCATTTAAAACTCATAAGCATTTCCCTTTCCTTCTCTTTCTTCCTTTGCCCAGAATGTTAATTAGCGCTGCTCTAAACAGCAGTGGCAACAGCCTAAACCTGAGCCAGCTCCAACTACTGTAAAGGAAATTTGGATGTGAATTCTTTTTCGGACGAGATGTTTAAGCTAAAACTGAGAGGCATATGAGCGGTGATGCAGCAGGCACCCTCCTTTCTTGTAATACCATCTTAAAACTTTCCTTCTAAAAACAAGATGCAGTTTTTAAAGAAAGGTGCCATTTTTTCTCGGTCCAATTTCATTCTGCCTGATGTATTGTGGGAAAACAGGAGATCCCAGCTTCTGTGCTGCAACCATGTCATGGTGCCAGTGGTTCTCCAGGGCTGTCCTATAACATGGCATCATTATCACAGCCCTGTCTCAGCACTGAAGATTAAGTAATATACTACAGCAGTTATTGTGAGAATGTCTCAGCCTTCCAGGCTACACAATTCTGAGCGGTATTACAGCAAAGTTTCTTTAGTTGATCAAATAATAATGAAGTATATTTGCAGTTGTGGTCATAAACAGGGTTGCCTTTGGTCTCTGACTGTTCATTAGTACGTAAGACTTACACGAATATGTAGTAGACTGTACCTGTACTGGTATTTCAGTATTCAGATGATCAATGGGTTTCCCAAAACATTAGCACCAATTATTACTTGTTGAACAATGTGTGCCAGAAAGCAAGTGCTTCGTGATTCAGTGTTCGTTATATGCAATTCAATGTTCTCCTGTTTAAAAAGCTCCTCATTCAACTAGGGAGCAAAAACAATATCCCATGTCTTAAGTGACCAATTGCATACCTCCAACAGCACAGTTTCCTGGCTTATAATGCCAGAAGAAACCATTATCATCATCTGTTCTGACATTCTGCATTACACAGGCTGTAAGATTTCACTTCAGTAGGAATGAATTCAGGGAGCAGTTCTTGAACATCCCACAGCCTAAAATACTTGGAGGATACTATAACTAATTCACCTGAAGAAATCCAGATTGGTTCACAAACTACTGAGAAGCAGACAGAAAATAAATACTACGTTCACTACAAACATTAGCCACGGTAGTGGTAAACTGAAACTGCTTTGTGGCAAAGTTAGGTGCTTAGATTTTGTGGCGAGGGACTCAGTGTGAAAACCTGGAAAGCCAGAGAGAAAGGGATTGTACCTGTGGTTCAGCACTTGAAATTCCACACTACTTTGCTGTTACGCAGCAGAGATAATACACTCCCATCCCAGTGCCATAATGTGTCTCCTTTTAGAAAACATACTGTGTGTAGCTTAGCTGTGTTTGCAGCAACAGCATATTCTGGAAGCTTTCAGCTCTGTTACCTTAGGAGCTGGAGGGCTCATTGTGAAATACACAGAAAAAGAGAATCAGGAAAAAACACAAACTCTTAAATATGGAACCATTAGAGGAGCTGGCATGCACTTCCACCCACTTGGCCAGTTCCCTGATGCAAAGCAGTACTCCCTTCCTACTTCTTTTTGCCATTATCCAAGCACTTGCCTCACTACAGATCAGGGTCTCTGTGATGTTGTGCTACCAATCGCTTCTAATACTACAGCTCAAAGCCATCATCCCAGCTTCAGAGATAGGCAACTCAGGTCTGCCATAGTTAGGTAGACATTTCCTGCCTCTTTCTTCAACACAGCTCCTGCTGACGTGAAGCAGAAGGATGCAAGATCCCATTTTTCTCCTCCATATCCACTGAGAGGTTGTTATGAGACGAATTTCCAAAGCAAATGTTTTTACGCTCAAATGGACAAAAATCAACTCTTGTTTCCAAGAATTAAATGCTCTCAATAGAGATAGTCCATTTTTTATGCTGTTTATTTTCTTACTAATGAATTAAGGCAACATAATCCCTGATAATTCCCAGATGGGACTGATCATCAAGCTGATGAGAATTTTATGGTTACACTTTCCCCTGTTTTTTCTGTTCCCCCAGTCTGAGCAAAAAAAAAGAAAAGAAAAAAAATCCACTGAAAAAATATGCAAAAAGCAAGAGAGAGAATAAGAGAGATGCCTTTTTCCCCTTGCAAAAAACCACAGAACAGTCTCTCCAGGAGCTGCCTTTCCTAGCCATATTAGTTATTACTGCCTCTGCATGGTTTTTAGTTACGTGTGCATTTGAAGAAGAGAAAAAAAATTGCCTGAGTTCATGAAATGCCTTCATCTCAACTTCAAGATGCCTCTGTGAATGTTTTGAATGAAATGACCCATAAACCTTTAAAGTGATTAACAGTTTATTAACTTGAAGGGCAAGTCACATTACAACAATGGCAACAAAACAGGAAAGCAAAGCCTCTGTCTTAGAAACACTGGGGAGTTTGTTTGCTCAGGGAGAGTAAGGAACAGACTAATCAACTTTTTTTTTTTTAATGAATTCTTCCATTGTGTCCTATTTTACTCCACTGCACTCCTGTCCCCAACATCCTGTCTTCTAATTCACACATAGTATCCATTCATGCTGGGGGCATTTCTTTCTTAAGGCTCATACTGCCAGTGATGACTCCAGAGAGTACAAGCTCTCTCTTCTGATTTTGCTCCAGAATGCCTTCATGCGCAGCCTGGAAACGCTGAGAGCAATGGTTCCCATCAAGCTGGTTATTGTAGACCAGTTCCTTCTACTTCATTTTCAAGTCCCTCTATGCCTTTGCAAGCCAGGCCTTCTCATTTTGTCATTTCACTGTGGAGATGCTTGTTTTTCCTTCAACCAAGCAGCAGCCTGTTTCGAGATAAAGCATCCTGCCTTGAAGCAGAGAAGACAGTATGAAAAAAGAAAAGGGAGAGAAAACGTAGTCTACAGCCTACTCTTCCCTGTCCTGCAACTTCTTCAGAGCTGTCTGTGGCTCAAGGATTGATTCTTAAGTTACCTCAAGATCCATCAGTGAGCCATGGTAAAGGTCATCCTTGAATTGAAGGACTGCCAACAACTTCTTCTTCACAGTGACCTTAAGGGGTTGAGTTTTACCCAGGTTCAGACCTAGTTGGAGTTCCTGTAGAGAAGGAGACCAAAGCCCTGAGGTTAGTGAGGGACCGGGTGACCTGGGGGAAGCACAAGCAGGAAGGGGCAACAGGGGAGAGGCTCTCTCATTCTTCTGGAGAAAGTAAAGCATCGGCTAGTTAGCTCAGATGTCTGTACACAAATGCACAGAGCCTGGGAACCAAGCAGGAAGACTTGGAAGTCCTTGCATACTCATGAAAAGGTGATGTAATTGGAATAACAGATTTGGTGGGAGCTTGCATGACTGAAGCACTGTCATGGGTGGGTATAAATTGTTCAGGAAGAACAGGCAGGGGAGAAGAGGAGTTGCATTTCATGTAAAAGAGCCACGTGATTGCTCAGAGCTCCAGTATGAAACTGAAGACACGTGTGTTGAAAGTCTCTGGGTTAGGGTCAGAGGGGAGAGCAACAAGGGTGACATTGTTGTGGGGGTCTGCTATAGACCACCAGACCAGGAGGATGAAGTAGATGAGCCTTTTTTCAAACAGCTAGCGGAAGTTTCCCGATCATAGGCCCTGGTTCTCATGTGGGACTTCAATCACTCTGACATCTGCTGGGAGGACAATACAGCAGTGCACAAGCAATCCAGGAAGTTTTTGGAGAGTACTTGGGACAACTGCCTGGTGCAAGTGCTGGAGCAGTCAACTAAGGGCTGTGCTGTTCTTGACCTGCTGCTCACAAATGGAAGAATTGGTGGGGAATGTACTAGTGGGTGGCAACTTGGGCAGCAGTGACCATGAGATGATTGAGTTCAGGATCCCAAAGAAAGGGGAAGAGAGCAGCAGAGTAAGGAGCCTGGACTTCAGAAACACACATTCTGACTCGTTCAGGAAACTGATGAACAGGATCCTCTGAGAGGCCAGTCTAAGCAGAAAAGGAATCCAGGAGAGCTGGATGTATTTTAAAGAAACCTTACTGAAGGTGCAGGAACAAACCACCCTGATGCTCAGGAAGACTAGCAAGTATGGCAAGATGACCAGCTTAGCTTAGCAGGGAACTCTTCAGTGAACTCAAATATAAAAAGGAAGCCTACAAGAAGTAGAAACTTGGACAAATGAGTAGGTAGGAGCATGAGTATTGCTCAGGCATGCAGGGATGAAATCAGGAGGCCAAAGTGGGAAGCCTGGCCAAAATCTGGCTGCTTTAAAGAAAAAAATCCACATTTTTCCATGTTTCACCACAGGAAATGGAAAACCCAGATCCCTGGTGATTAGGAACAGTCAGCACGGATTCACCAAGGACAAGTTACGCCTGACCAACCTAATTGCCTTCTATGATGAGATGACTGGCTGTATGGATGCTGGGAGAGCAGTGGACATAACATACCTTGACTTTAGCAAGGCTTTTGATACAGTCTCCCACAATATTCTTGCAAGCAAGCTAAAGAAGTATGTGTTGGAAGAATAAACTATAAAACTGATGGAAAGCTGCCTCAATCATCAGGGTCAAAGGGTAGTACTCAATGTCTAGTTGGCAGCCAATATCAAGTAGAGTGCCCCAGGGGTTGGTCCTGGGGCCAGTTTTGTTCAATACCTTCATCAATGACCTGGAAGATGAGATGGCATGCATGCTCAGCAAGTTTTCAGATGACTCCAAGCTGGGGGGAGTATTAGATATGCTGGAGGGTAGGGCTAGGATTCAGAGAGACCTCAACAAATTGGAGGACTGGACATAAAAAAAAAATCTTGTGTGGTTCAATAAGGAGAAGTGCGAAGTTCTGCACTTAGGATGGAACAATCCTATACTCTGGTATCATTGCTGGGGGGGAGGAGGCATGGTGAGACCACATCTGGAGTATTGTGCCCAGTTTTGGGGGCCCCACTACAGACAGGATGTGGACAATTTGGAGAGAATCCAGGAAAGAGAAATGAAAATAGTTAGGGGGCTGGGGCACATGACTTATGAGCAGGGATCCTGGTTTACCCTGATAAAAAAAAAAAAAAATCACAAATTCTCTGACACAAAATCACAAATTCTCTGACAAAAAATCACAAATCCATGATAAAAATGAAAGACCACTATATATATAGGTATCAGTTGAACCCAATGTTTTCTTGATATATTTACAATTTTAAAGCAATTTGGAAGCCTACCAGTGCCTCGATCACTATAATAAAACAAATTCTAAATACCTATACATTTTGGTAATTGATTTTGGGTTTTTATCATGGAAAAATCAGAGCTCCCCCTGCCCGCTTTGCTCATAGAATGCAGATCCAGGCCCCTTACTCCCAAGCCATAGCCCCCAGCCCTGCCAGTGCCCCTCACTCCCCGCTGTAGGCCCCCAGCCCTGCTGGTGCCCTTCACTGCCCTACTGGTGCCCCTTCGCCCCACAGCCCCCTGCCCCCCCAGCTCTCTTGGAGAGGGCCCCCAGGTGCCAGAGCTTTGGGGCCAGGGTCCACAGCCCCCTGCTCTCCCGCAAGAGATGGCGACTGCTGCAGTGGAGTGGAGCCCGGTTCCCCCACCATCGCTACCTGCTAACTGCAGGCTAAGGCAGGGGGTGGGGCCAGCTCCCTGCCACTGTGCACACTCCTGGGCGGGAGGGCAGGGGGGGATTCATGCCCCCTAGATCTGTGCACAGGACGGAGGCAGGGGCACGCTAGCCGCTGTGGGCTCAGGCTCCCCATCCTGCTGCCCTCTTCCGGGGCCTCTGCAGCACAGCGGGTGCAACCTGGCACTACAGGGCACAGGGAGGCCATGCAGGGAAGCTCATTGTCACTGTGAGCTCTGTGCTGCCCTGGTAAAGTGTCCCCTGCCTGTGCAGCAGCAAGGGGGGGGAGCAGTGCAAGGTTGTGCCCCTTGATGTTGCCATGCAGGCAGGGGACACCTTGCCAGAGCAGCGTGGAGCTGACAGCAGTACTCTGCCCTGCTGCACCGGGCCACACCCATTGGGCTGCAGAGGCCCTGAGGGAGGGCAGCAGGGCAGGAGCCTGAGCTCCGCGTGCACCCCTGCACTCTGAGGCGGGTGTACGTGGAGCTCAGGCTCCTGCCCTGCTGCCCTCCCTCAGGGTCTCTGCAGCCCAATGAGTGTGACCAACCCCATGCACAGATCTGGGGGGGCACGGGTCCTCCCTGGCCCCCTGGGAGTGTGTGCAGCATCAGGAAGCCAGCCCCCCCCCGCTCCCTGCATGAGCTGCCCGTGGCCGTGCCCCACTATGGCCCCGGGCCCCAAGCCCCATGCACTGTCTGGCTGGGTAGCAGCCCCAGCCCTGCTCAACTCCCTCCCTCCCTATGGGGGCCTCAATCCTCCCCCCAACCTCACTTACCTGCAGGAGCTGCTCTCCAGGCTGCCTGGCAGCAGCCCCTGCCTGACCACCCTCCTCCCGCTCCCCCGCAGCCCCTTCCAGGCTGGAACTCCGCCAGCCTGCAGAGGGCTTGTTGCAAAACTGCAAAATCCACGGGTTTCTCCATTAAAATGAGAAATCCATGTTTTTCTCAGGTAAAGGGGAAATCTGCATTTTTCTCTGTTTTCTCATGGGAACCAGAAAACCCAGATCCCTGCTTATGAGGAGAGGCTGAGGGAACTGGCTTATTTAGTTTAGAGAAGAGAAGACTGAGGCCATTTAATAGCAGCCTTCAATTACCTGAAGGGGGTTCCAAAGAAGATGGGGCTCGACTGTTCACAGTGGTAGCAGATGACAGCAGCAATGGTCTCAAGTTGCAGCAAAGGAAGTTTAGGTTAGATATTAGCAAAGAATCTCTCACTAGGAGGGTGGTGAAGCACTGGAACAGGTTACCCAGAAAGGTGGGGGAAGCTCCATCTTTGGAGGTTTTTAAGACCTAGCTAGACAAAGACTTGGCTGGGGTGATCCTAGTTGTGGATGGTCCTGCTTTGAGCAGGGGGGTTGGACTTGATGACTGCCTGAGGTTGCTTCCAGTCCAATAGGCAGGTCTCCAATAAGTGGACTCCAAGATGAACTTGAGTTATCAGTGTGACAAAATCATCAGCCAAGCTAACTGCACTTTATCATGCATCGGCAGATGCATGACAAATAGATCCAAGGAGGTGATACTTCCCCTCTATGCGGCATTGGTTAGACCGCAGTCGGAGTACTCCATCCAGTTTTGGGTGCCACACTTCAAGAAGGATGTGGATAGCCTCGAGAGGGTCCAGAGGAGGGCTACTCATTTGGTTAAGGGTTTACAGGCCAAGCCCTATGAGGCAAGAGAAGGGTGAGAGGTGATCTTGTGGCTGCCTACAAATTCATTAGGGGGGCGCAGCAAGGGATTGGAGATGCTCTGTTCACCAGGGCGCCTCTCGGGGTAACAAGGAGCAATGGTCACAAACTGAAAGAGAAGATTTAGGCTAGATATCAGGAAAAACTTCTTCATGGTAAGGGTGGCCAAAATTTGGAATGGGCTTCCAAGGGAGGTGGTGTCCTCCCCTACCTTGGAGGTCTTTAAGAGAAGGCTGGATAGGCATCTGGCTGGGGTCATCTGACCCCAGCACTCTTTCCTGCCCAGGCAGGGGGTCGGACTTGATGATCTGTTGAGGTCCCTTCCAACCCTGGCATCTATGAATTTATGAGTCTATAACCCTGATTTTCTATGATTCTAAGGGGCAGTATGCCCGTTTATATAGGTATAATCTTGGAGCAGTACTGGCTGGCTCAGGGCCTCCTTACTATCCCACTCAACACAAGGCAACTGGGAACTTGCCAAGTTTCTCTACCACTGCAAGAGGTAGTGTACAGTACGAGTAGCTTGGCAGAATTCAATTTTTATCTTTTTAGAATTTTGACAGATAATATCAATGTTTATTTTTTAGCATTTATTTTGATTTTTATCCATTTAAATTATCAGGATTGTGCAAAATTAGGGGCGGGGGGGGGACAGAAAATAGTTTTAATGACAGTATAGTATATTGTTTTCAGAGGCTGATGCTAGCTGAGCGGCGGATCTGCCATCAGCCCCAGTTCCGGTCACCTGGAACTCCCTTGTCCGCTTTGTCACTTCCTCTTCGTTTGTTCCCAATCCCCTGGGGTTTCTAGGAGCTGCAGTCCAAACTACGGTCAGCACAGTTCTGTAGGACTGCTCCCCCTGTCATCACACACTCCATCAGCCATCATTTTTCTTACGTCCCCTTTCTATAAATTTTGATTATTAATTAATTATTGATGATGGAAATATATTGTAGTAGGTCTGTGAGTGTTGTGTGAAATCGACTTTTATCAAATTGAATCCAGCCAAGCCTAGGTATGAGGCAAGAGCACAGACTGAGGGTAGTTATCAGCTACCATAGGCCTTAGCTTCCCTTCTCTGGAGTTGCTGCGAAGTAGGACGGATGAGGGGCAGTAGCTGTGGAGGGAGTTTAAGCTCTTCCAGGTGCAGCAGAATGAGTGGTTGTGGAAAACGTCCCACCTTCTTTCAGTAGGTGACATTACATACAACTGCAAGGGATACAGCTGTGGTAGAAGTGTTAACAAAAGCAAGGAAGAGGGGGAAGGAAAGCAGAGTGAAATAAAAAAAATCAGATGAAAATAGAAATACCTTTCCAGAAATCCTGAAATGTCAATGCATACTTTCTACGATCCCCCTCAACTCCAACAACAAAAAACTGTTAAGATTTTTTTTAATAACTGACACTAAATGATGTAATGCATATAGTATAATTATGCTTAAGTGCTTTCTATGTTAAATGTCATTTCAGTTATCACTTTTTAAATGCAATTTTTATTGAGTGCACAATAATAATTTAGCTAGCATATGAACAAGTTACAAAAAGGGAGAAGAATTGGGGGGAGGGTGGGGCATCTGAATACAACAATGAAATGCATTGGGGTACACAGAAATGCTGTCTCTGAAAGCTTGGAAATAATAATAAAAAAGCCCAAAATTATAAGGCGGTGAATTGCAATAAATTACAGCCTCTACCACAGCAGATAATGGGAATGGGAAAGTATGGGGGAGGGGCGATTGAGAGAGATATCTGCATAATTTGTCACCACTGACCCCAGACATCTGCGCTGCCTACAAAGAGCACCAGAAATATTTTGATGTGTCAGATGCCCTGAGAACAACAGGCCCCAAACTGCACGGTGGAGACCAGGATTAGAGGCAGTTTCTTTGTCCATGCACTGGTGTGAGAACCTCCTTGTTGAAAGGGGAAAAAAACCATACTGTGCTCTCATGTGCAGTCTTCACCCTCTCCAGTCTGTGTACTGGCAATTCTGGGACAGGTCAGGGTGACAAAATTGAAAGGCTAAAGGAACTGGTTGATAAGAGGCAAGAGACTGAGAGTATGATCTGCCAACACAATGTTTATAAACCATCAAGGAAAGTGGATATATTTTGCCAGAACAAGGGAGTGAATGCACTTAGACCATCTACAAAATACAGGCAGTCCTTACACTGAAGACACAATTGGTTCCCGAAAACCATGTCCTAAGTCGAAATGTCGTAACTCGGAACCAGTTTTCCCATAGGAACAGTGTTATAAATGGGAGATTGGGTCCTTTACCATGCTCGTTACAGCTGCATCCAGATAGTAAGTTTGTTGTGGTGGAAGTGGAGTGGGGAGGGAAGGGGTAGATCAACTCCCCTGCGGTGAGGGAGGGAGTGAGGCTGTGGCTGGGACAGGGATCAGGGCAAGCACTGCCCAGCCAGGTTGGTTGCAAGATGGAGCCATGGCTTGTCTGGGGGGGGCAGGAGGGGAGGGGAGGGAAGACAGCTCCTATCTCTGCACACCACTTGTCTAGGAGCTGCTCATCTGGCGGCTTGTCCAGCAGCTCCTGCCACTGTTCCCGCCGCTCATCCAGGAGGGCGTGGGCAGGGCCAGGGCTGCACCAGGCTGTGCTCTGGGTGGGCACTATGAGGGGCTTACGGTGAATTTTTGGGTGGCTGCAGCCCCCCAATATACCCTGCTCTGCTGCCTGCCCCCCACCATGCCCTTCCGTTGCTCGCCCAGCCAGGGCGGGGCGGGTGCGGGAGGGAGCTGTGGCTCATCCAGGGGGCAAAGGAGGTGGGAGTGGCTCCTGCCGCTGCACATCACTCATCCAGAAACAGTGCAGCGGCTCTGTCCCATACTTGCCCTGCCCCAGCTTGGCAAGTGGTAGGAGGGCATAGCTCCCGGTCCCAGCACCACCACTGCCCACCCAGAGTGCAGCCTGGTGCATCCCTGGCCCTGCCCGCCCCTCCCTACACAGATCTGGGGGCACGCCCCCCACCCATGTCCTTCTAGATGAGTGGCGGGAACAGTGGTGGGAGCTGCCAGAAGAGCAGCTCCCGGACCAGTGGCACGCAGTGGCGCCACCCTCCCCTTCCCCGTGCCCCCTGGATGAGCCGTGGCTCTGTCCCATGCCCAGGCAGCACTTGCCCCAGCCCCTGTCCCAGCCCCAGCCTCCCTCACTCCCTCACTGTGGGGGTGTTGATCTGCCCCCCACCCAGCCCCTTCCCTCCCCTCTCCCCTTCCACCACCACAGACTTGCCAGTTGGATGCAGCTGTATCGAGGGTCATAAAGTTGAAACCCGCATCAGAATGTCGAAACAGGGTGTCAATTTATAAATGTCATAAGTGCCATTCATCGTAACTCAAAATGTCGTAAGTTGAGGACTGCCTGTACTGCATTTTAAAAACGTGTCCCCCGTCTGTCCCTCCAGACCATCTTTTCAAGTCTACAGGATCAACTTCAGCCTTGGCACAAGTGGGTGAAACACCCACTGAAAAACATGGGAGATGCACCCACTGGCCCAAGCCTGGATGTCGCAAAGATGAAAGGTAAATCAGAAGAGATTATTAGCAAAAAAAGTTGGCAGCCTGCAGCCAGTCTGGCTCTCAGGGTGGGGGAAACAGCGTGTGGCTCCAAGGCTAAGTTATGTAAGAGACATACTTCAACAACCACCTCAGCTGGCAACTCTGAAGCAAGATTTCAGGATCAGGGGCCAAATGTTGGATGACATCGTGCCAGCAGTTTTGTAGCACAATTCTCCTTTGATTTCATGGCCCATTGGCTCCACCGAAGTCAGTGCAGTGGGAGTTTTGGGACTTTTTAAAAATCACTGACAAAGGAAAATCCAATGGAATAAAAGAACAAACCAAATAAGAGCAGCCAAGTTCTAGCAGTGGATATGGACTGGATCTTAATCTCTGGAAAATTAAATAAAAGAAAATGGAACAACATCAACAACAATAATAAAATAATGGCTGACAAAAGATCATTTCTCCCCTGCTTTTTGGGAGCAGCTCTGTCAGGTTTGTTTGAGTAAAACTTGCCAGGGTGGAGGGATGATGTGAAGTGGGGTGGGGTGGGGTGGGGTGGGTGAGGTGAGATGAGAAGGGGAATCTATTTAAATTATTAAGTAAGGGAGGGGGAAGAGAAGACAGTCTGCAGTTACATTGGACTCATTCCTAGTAGCTCATGCTAGCAAAGAGTCCGGGTAGATGGAGGTGATATGCATTTATAAATATTGCATTTCCGAGGCACATCCAGATATGCAGGCACGTGTGCTTGCAGCAGCTCAAATAGCAGTGGCACAAATTTGTGCTGGAGATATATATGTGCCCCAGTACACATGCCTGAACATGCACTTTAGCGTGAGGCAAATTGCATCACTTGGGGCAAACTGACCCCGTCCAGCTCCTCCCAGATCTTCAGCCAGGGGGAGCTACCGACCATGGGTTCTGGCCCCAGTAGTACAAAAGCTGCCCTGATGAGCAGCTGAGGGCTACGTGCCCTCAGGAGCTTCTGAGGCCCAGCCAGTTGGTATCTGGGGACATTAGTCCCTTGTGCCAGATGAAGTGCTGAAGCAGGCCTAACCTGGAGTGGCCCCTGCACCCTCTACTTGCTGCAGCAGTCTGGCAGTGGGGGCAGCTGCCTGGTTGTGACCTGCTGCCACCTGTGACAGCATCTGTCCCCCTGGACCTGTGCACCTGCCGGACCCAGACGGGGACTGCACGGCCACCTGGGCTCTAGTATAGGCACTGCAGCAGAGATGCCTGCACCTCTGGGCCAGCTGCCAGTGGGCCGTGGCTGCACAGCTGGCCTTTGGGTGGCATTGCTGTCATGTCTTCTGGTGCCCCCACTTTGCCATTTGGGCAGCTATTGCCCAGAAGATGTGCTCATTGCAGTGGTTCACTTTGAACTAGCGGCCAAGAGGTCATCCACCTCATCTGTCCTCCAACTGGGTCCCCAGGGCTGGCCTTGGGTGGGCTCCTCTGCCCAGGTAATGCCACGTGCCTTACCAGCAGAGATCCTGTTGTTACGTTTAAAAATTGCAAATTCTCTCATTAAAATACCCCAAATCTTTCTTCTTCCATGATTAAAATGAAACACCACTATACATAGAGAGATCAGTTGGGCAATGTTTTATTGATATATTTACAATTTTAAAGCAATTTGGAAGCCTACCAGTGCTTCTATCATAATAAAATGAATTCTAAATATCTATACATTTTGGCATTTGCTTTTGGTTTATTTTATCATAGAAAAAAATCAGAGCTGCCCCTGCCTCCTTTGGTCACCAGAATGTGGGGCACTGAGCAGCACTGATATGCCAGTGCTCTACCCCTGCCCTTGCCCCTCACTCCCAACCCACAGCCTCCCCAGTGTCCCTCACTGCTGACCTGCAGCCCCTGCCTTCCCCCACTAGCTCCCTCCCAGCAGCAGCACCATCTGAGCACTAGGACATGAGTCCAACTGCAGCTGATCCACCCACTGCTTTGTGGCACTAAGCAGTGCCAGCCCTTACTGTTCTGCTCCCTGCGCCGGTGCCCAGGCCCCAGTGACCCCCAAGCTGTTCCTGGAAAGCCCTCAACTGGGGCTCAGGGACTAGACTGGGCAAACCCCTTCCCTTCCAGGCTGGCCTCCCTCTGCACAGGCTGCTCTAGGGGAGCATGGGGGCTCTAAGCCCGGCTCTGGCGGCCACTCCTAATCGGAGTGCTTCCCCACCCAGACCCCCATCTCTCTCTCTCCCCCCCACACTCACCCTTGCTGCCACCTCCATGCCTACCCCGTGCCCATCACACACCTAAGTGATTCCTGGAAACAAGAGCACCCCCTGCCCAGGCTGGTGCTGCATGTCCCAGCACCGGTGTGGGCACGGTGCAGGGCTGCAATATGGCAGTTGCCCCCGCAGGCGTGGCTCCCACCAGCAGATCCTCTCCATCCCGGTTGATGGCTGAGCATGCAGGATATGAGATTTGTGGGGGCAATGTGGGGGTTGGGGGAGGGTTTGTGTGGGTTTGTAGGTGGGGGTGAGGCTTGTGGGAGGGGTGGGGCTTGTCTGGGCATTTGGGGGGTGTAGGGTTTGTGGGTGGATTGTGTGGGTTTTGTGGGTGGGTATGTGGGAGAAGCTTGGGGGTGGCTTGGGAGTGTGGGGTTTGTGGGTAGGGGTGTGGGACTTGTGGGTGGATTGTGGGGAGGTTGTAGGTGTGGGGAGGGACAGTTCAGGAGGGGTAGGTCCCACACCTGCATCCCCACACAGTGCACAGTCCCCTCCCTGCCCCCACAGCAGCAATGGGGCATCAGGGCACTCATGGCCCGCTGCTGGCAGAGCTCTCCCAGCAGCGTGCGGCACTGCCTGAGACCTGGGGACTACACATGGTGCACAGATCCAGTCTGGCCCACTGGCACAAACCCTTGGGCAGGACCTGATCAGCTCATGCTGCCACCTGGGGTTCCTGGCATTGCACATAGGAGCTGTGCTCCAGCAGGCCGGACTGGGTCCTGTCTGCATGTGCCCCATGCAGTGTCGGGCTGGGCTGAGCCACTCCATGGAGGCAGAAGGCAATTTGACCTGCTGGCATGCGGTTCCTGTGTGTGGTGCCAGAAGCCCCAGGTGGCAGCAAGAGCCGACCCAGTCCTGCTCAAAGGCATGCTTGAAGCGGAGCTGGGCCAACTCTGCACACCATATGCAGCCCCAGGGGCTCTGCTAGCAGTGGGTCATGACTGTCCCAATGACTTGCTGCTGCTGGCTGCTGCTGCTGCTGTGAGGGGGGCACTGTGCATTGGGGGGGACTCATCCCTCCCGAGCAGTTTCCTCCACCCCCACACAGTCTCCCCCACCCCCATGTCCCTGCTTACCTAGGACAGAACCTGGGTCTGATCCACTGGTGCCAGCTTTGCCTCACATATATTTGCTCCAGCATGCTGCCGCTCCAGCATGCTGAAGCAGCATGCTGGAGAAGCAGAGGCACATAGCAGGCATAGAGATGCTCTGGCCATGTGCTAAAGTGTCTCTCTGGAGGACCCAGCCTCTGCTGTGGTGCTGCTTTTTCCCAGGTTTTTTTTTTTTGATACTGGGGTTTCTCAGTATCAAAATTAGAGTCTGCGCTGCAAATATGCAGCACAGGGAACATTTTTTTGTTCTTAGCGTGCCTTTTGCAACGTCTCAAACTGCTTTGAGACGCCACAACAGGCACATGCTTGTTCATCTGGACATGGCCCTGTGGATTATACTTTTCACAGATACCTGATTCAAGTTCTATGGGTGGTGAGATTGCAAATCCCGTGGTTGACCCATTGCCTTGCAGCAACCTCAGAAGAACCTCTGTGGAGAGGTTCAAAACCTGTGGGTAGACTCTGGCACCTGGCCCTAGGACCTTTCTTCTTCATCACGGATTTGACTGTCACAGTCATTCAAAGGCTTATTTAAAATGAGCTCAGTGCATCCAACTCCCAGTCCATACACCTCCTTCTCTGCAAAGGGTCTCTGAGCACCATATTGTGAACACTGCCTTTGGTGTCGACTGGTCCTTCTGGGGACAGTGTTATCTGAACAGCCAATGGCTGAATGATCCTGGAAGAGTAAACTGTCACACCTCTCAGAGATGCTGATGGAACAGCATGGTGGGGAAAACTTGCCCTGCCCTTGCTCACACTGTACCTGGGAAAGGAATTCAGGTACCAGGGCTGCTGGACTGGCACTGAGATAAAAGCTGGGTTCAGATTTGGCAAGGAAGAGCTGGCAGAGGGGAGCCCATAGCCCTGAGAGGACAGGGAGTGTCTGGGATGAAATAACGTACATGAAGGAGAACTGCGCCTCTGTTGGAAGCCCGGCCATAATAGACTCGCTGCAGCAATAATGAAGGGGCTGTAAAGCCTGTTCCATCTGATCCCTGCTCATTCTAGAAGGGGTTTGCTGGGCAGAGATATTTTTGGTGGAAGGAGGAATTATGATTGGATCACGTCTCTGATCCCCACTCTGCAGCACTTCCCTGTCAGGCAGTAGGAACAGGCTCTGAATGGCTGCCAGCTTCTCTGCAAGTCCCCCCTAAGCCCTAGCTTGCTCCTTCTCAAGATTATGTGAGGGGTTAATGATGCTGGGAGGGTAAGAGAGTGTCAGTGCATCACCTCGGAAAGTAGCAGAGGTTCCGGTGACTGACACCCCAGCAGGACTTGGAGCTGGGAGCACCAAGAGCAAAGCAGAGATGACGCACAGAGGCACTGCAGCCTGGGCACCGTGCTGGCATTTATAAACCAGACGGGAAGTCTCTTGAAGGTGAGGGCTCTGATCTCGGCACTCCCCCCTCTCCCTGCGGGGCCCTTCCTCATGTGCTGATGTGCTCCAGCACAAGTCGCTAATCAGGGCACCGAGCGAGCAGGAACTGGCAGGCGCTGGGCTCCAGCACTTTCTTCCCAGCAGGAGCCGAGTGGCAGCACTTCCCCTGAATTAAAAAAAGAAAGTATCTCGCTGTTTCACATGAGCCAGAGAAAAAGGCTTCAAAGGTTTCAGAAATGAAATGGAAGGTTAAAGGGAATGCAATTTCCAAGGAGAGGACAGTTAATTCTAGGGTCTGAAAGGACCCATTCAGCAGGGCTCACTCCTGCTACCCCCTCTCCCCCACTGGGCTCTGCTCCTGGCTCAGAACTGCACTGCAGCATCACAGCCGCTCACCTGCTTCCTATTCCCCAGCTCAGCCCTGCCCCATCCCAGGAGTAACCCTCTCCCCCATGCCCCCTGCACTGTTTCCTCACTGCAACCTGCCTTGCAGCATCCTCTTCCTCCTTTCCTATCTCCCTCTGTGTTCTCCTCCCTGCCGACACCAGCTAAGGAGGACAGTGCTTTTAGTGCCCCTTGAGCTTGTTAAGTTCATTAGCTATGCTATGCCAAGTGGAACATGAAGTCACTGAATTTTACTAGCAAAGCCCAGAGGTGCTGCTGGCACAGCCAGCTCACTCTAACCTCTCCCACAGCCAGTCCCTCTGTTTATGCTGGTGGCCACTGGGAAAGCTTGCTTATCTATCTGCTCACAAGCACCACCATCTGCACCACAGGGAGGAGATGCGCTCCCACCCCAAGGCTAATGGAATCAAAATGTAAAAGCCAAGACTCCTTTTACCAGAACACTGACCAAATGTCATCCAGTTTTTCCAAGTCCCTCCCCTGCCCCCACTGCCACCTTTTCAGCCATATATTTGCAAAACAATAAATATGCCCTAAATATTAGGCCTGTGCGAGTAGGCAGCTATTCGATCCAGCTTCAGATCTGTCCGCTTCAGATACCAGTGATCGGATCCGGAGCTCCGGATTGGGTTCCCACTTTGATCCGGCCGGAGATCAAGCCATAGGGTATAAAGGGGAATCAATGAAATATCTATAACTTTGTTTTTTTTGTCTGATTTGGATGAAATTTGCAGGGGTGGTAGCCCCTGCTGAGAGCATGAAGCTTGCCATGTTTCAAGATTATCGGTGTAGGGATTCGGGGGGAACTGCACCCCAAATTCTTGAAAGCAAAACTCATGTCACGTTTTTGTGTTACACCACAGGGGGCTGAAAACTGCAGGGGTGGTAGCCTTTAACGAGTTAATTAGCAAGGATTAACACCTACAAAACCACAGACTAAGAAGAGGAAATAATCAATACAGACAATCAACTGTCCCAAGACAAAGCCAGTCAGTTGCACAAGCACCCATGTCACGAATTTTGCCTGTCAGCAGCTAGAGGTACAGGGTCCCAGAACCCAGAAGCCCTGCACCGATCTCGACAGCTGGCAGGCTTTGTGGCCTCAGCAGCAGCTAGCATACCTGCAGCTTTCACCCTGCTGCGCCTTAACACACACAGTGTCACCCATGTCATGAGTTTTGCTTGTCCACAGCTTGAGGTGCAGTTCCCCCAAAACCCCTGCACTGATCTTCTTGAAACTTGGCAGGCTTCGTGGCCTCACGAGGTGCCACTGCCCCTGCAGTTTTCACCCCCGTGGCGTAACACATACACGTGACATAAGTTTTGCTTTCAAGAATTTGGGGTGCAGTTCCCCGCAAACCCCTGTATCGATCTTCTTGAAACTTGGCAGGCTTCGTGGACTCAGCAGAGGCTAGCACCCCTGGAGTTTTCACCCCTCTGTGGTGTAACATACACATGACATGAGTTTTGCTTTCAAGAATTTGGGGGGTAGTTCCCCCCAAACTCCTGCACCGATCTTCTTGAAACTTGGCAGGATTCATGGTCTCAGCAGAGGCTAGCACTCCTGCAAGTTTCATCCAAATCAGGCAAAAAACAACAAAGTTATAGATATTTAATTGATTCCCCATTGTACCCTATGGCCAGATCTCCGAAGCGGCTCCGAAGCGGTTTGGAAGGTCTGAACTGCTTCAGAAAGCCTAAAGAAGCCAGCGCTTCAATCCAGACATGCTGCTTCAGATGCCGAAGCGTCCAAAGCTTCTCGGGATCCAAAGCACAGTCTGAAGCCTCGCACAGCTCTACTAAATATTCAGGATTTAATGGTTAGTTAAGATACTTTGCTCTGTAGCACATAATGGGCAGGGAAAAAGCAGAGCCCTTTACCTGACTTCTTTTTCCTACCCTACCACTCACTGCCCCACTTCCTCATTCAAATGTAGACACTCTCCCACATACTGTCAAAGGGTGATTTCTGGAGCATGCACAACCTGGTACTGGAGCCCCAAGTGCCCAGAATTTAAATACGGAGAATGAGGATTGAGAGAGACACTTTGCAGTTTCATTTTTGGAATCTGCCAGTCCACACCCCTGATAGCTTCCTCTGGTTTACCTGTCTCCTTGATGCTGTAGTCTGTCCACAGTCCCATTAGCCATGTCCCAGATGCTTCAGACACATTTTTGAAGGTTTGACACCCATTTCTGGGACAGAGGTCAATTCCTCTTTAGCCACATAAATAAGGACCAGGTTTACTAAAGAGCTGGGAAACAAGCATGTCCCACATGGGCAGCACTCAGTATCTTGCCTCATACTCCTGATTAGAAAGAAGCTGTTTCTTATTCAACACCACCCTAGCACCCTGTTCCCTCCATGATGTCAGGGAGAGACAACCAACCCACCAGCTCTTGATTTTTGAATGTCATGAGCAAGGACCAGGGAGAGAGTGGATCTGCATCACCATACCTCAGCCTGCACAAAATATTGACTCTGTGCAAGTACACCCCTTTTCAAGGCCCAGCTGCAAAAGGGTTGAGCAGATAGCTGGCAGGTGTATGTTCAAAACAACTCTTTTAGACTTCAGGGACAGAATTTCGTTTTCCTCTCTGCACCTACATAGCAGTTTTCTAGTTGTTTAAGTGATGTTTTCAGCTCTGCCTCTGCAATGTGGATGTGTAAGCATGTGCATATAGACTGAGCATCATCAGTCACTTACGTGCAGTCTGGGTTTATATCTGAGCATAATTTCCAGGAGGGAAGCAGGCCCTCCCATGTTTTAGCCCCAGTAGCTGTGTGGTATGGGCACCTGCCTAGAAAGCAGGTGACCTCAGTTTTGGGTGCTCCCTTGCCCAGGGATAATTTGAACCTGTATCTCTCTAGTTTCCCAGCACCATACTCTCTCTGCAATACCATAGGTCAGGCATTAGCCTAGTCCTTCTCCATCATTCCTTTTGAAACTGAGCCAGTGCCCCCTGCAATTAATAAAATGGATGGGGAGCACTGTAGTGTAGCAATGCTCTAGACTGCAACCCAGGGCCTGCTGCTCCCTTCCAGGGCAGCATCTTTATCACTGAGCCACACACCCTCAACCCTGTACACTTCCTCCTGGCTTCACGTCTCCCGCTCCTAGTCACCCATCAGGTCGCCATCAAAAGGAGCACTGGAGAGGGGACTAAATGAAGTTTTACTTATGGTGTTGTGGTTATAGCAACCTGCTGGGAAGTCAAAGAGATACAGGTTTAAAACTCCTCTAGACAAGGGTGTCCCAGACCCAAGCCTCTTGCTTTCTAGGCAAGTTCCCTAACCATTCAGCTACCATGACTAAAACATGGGAGGATCCTGGTCTTCCTACACCAGCACACTGCCTATTATATACACTTACTCAACACCCATACACTTATATGTCCACAGTACAGGATAAAAGAATAACAACCCAGGTGCAAATGCCAAAAATGCCACTTATGTGGCTAGAAAGCTGCCATTTTAAATGCATACAAGGAAATAGAAATGCATCCCAAGTGACTACCCTAAGGCAAAACTTTGCTTCCTGTAACTGTTCTGCGTCTTGTTGCTTAGATAGATTCCTGCTCTAGGCCTCAGCCTTTGCCCAGTCTCATCCTCCTGCTTCCTCTCACATGTATAGTTCTAGTGTAGATCAGCCATTTCTGAGCTCAGCTTGCAATCTGGAATTTTGCTTTTGCTCAGACCTCAGTTGTCAGTCCTGTCCTAACCATTGCCCGTCCCCAGCCCTTGACAATAGTTTGTCTTTCAAAGAGCAGTTAAAAAAAGGAGGATACAAAGCACTGGAATAGAGGAATAGGATTCAGACCTAGCAGGGGTGCGTGCCCCAAAGGGATGGGAGGAGCTCTGCTATGGAGACCTGTGCCACCACACAGGCTGCCTGCCTCCTCTCACTCAGAAATGAGAATATTGATTAGGGTTGCTAAATGTCCCTGTGAAAATGAGCAGTAATCGATGGTATGCCATTCAAGCCCCCAAGACAATACTATCTAATCAAACAGACCTAGGGAAAACAGCATCTTATGGGCTATAAAACAGTCAGAGACCTAATCCCCCATACAATACAGAGCTGACACTGCCACAGCAACAGCCCCTTTGGCTCTTCCTCCCTCTCCTCATGCCCTTACACTTGAATGCTTGGCTGCTGACAGATCCTAATTACTTAAGAGTCAGATCTGGTCTCTCACTGTCTAAATCAAGGTTAACTACTCTGTTAGTGCATCTGGATCAACATTACTCTGGATGCATCTTTGCTGAAGGGGAGCCAACACCACCATACTGCAGGAGAACAGGCTCTTACAACACTGAATACCACTGAATACCACTGTAGGTTGGCATGTTGGGTAAAAATCTGGTCCCAGTGAAGTCAATTGGAATTTGCCACCGACATCAATGGGGCCTGAAATTCACTCATATTTCCATCCTGAACATGACAAGTGAGACCACATGACTCCTCCATCCTTTAGCCTAGGCTCTTAGGAAGAAAAGTTCTGATTTTCAGAGGTGTTGAACATACACAGATCCTGTTGCTCAACCCCTTTGAAATCCATGCATGAGGATGTCAGGACGGGAGTATCCCAAACACCATCCACATACAGATTCACTCGATACTTCTAAAGGTATTGGCCCTCCCTGACTTTTACAGGCCACTCCAACTTAAAATGTTACTTGAAAAATAGCAGCGGTCCCTAGAATCAGAGCCAAATTGTACTCCCACTCTGCCAAAGTTACTGAACTTCATGCTGGAGTAACAGAGGGAAGAATTTGGTCAACATATGTCTAAGCCTCCTTCCAGCCCCTTTTCCCCAACAGAAAGCTATAATATCTGGGGTTAGCCCACCTTTGCCCCCAAAAGACACCCTTTTACCTGCTCAAGATATCTTTTAAATGCCCAAGTCCTTTGATATAGTAATTCCAGCACAGTCACTGAAGACTGAGAAGACAGGATCCTGGAACCAACAAGGTAGCCCATGGTCTTAAGTGTGATCCAGATGGTCTTCTTTGGGAAGTAACTTGGTTGCCTTGCTATTTGTTCTCCATACAGCCCCCACTGAGTCTAAGCATTACAGCATGATAAATATTCCACTTCCCCTGTGCGAGTCAAACCATCTCTCTTAATAACAAGGCTGCAGAGCAATATTCTTAGATTCTCCCAGAACAGCTCCTACAGTACTCATACCATTATCACACATCAGCACCACTTATGATGCATCTCCTTTCTTCCAAGATGAACCCAGCTGAGGAAGTTGTTAATGGGAGTCTACACGTGCCCTGGCATGTCTCCAAAACTTCTGGGCCTGGAATGAGGGTCTCAGTCAACCAGCCCTTCCTTCTTTCCATCTACTAGGGATAGAAAAGGAAGGTGATCCTTCCATTTGTGGAGTGGCAGCCACCCATACTGTATGCTGGGCACCTCTCCATCATGTATCGGATGGGGGAAGTTTGTAGATGGCATCCCTGCTATGTGCTTGAGTAAATCAAACCAGAAGTGGCTTGGCCCCTGCAAAGCTGCTTTTAGCCATGCGGAGCCTCAGACATATGGAGAATTCACTTTTCCCCCAAGGGGATAATGCAGAGCTTTTCCCCAGAGCCAACTTTCTCCCTCCTCCCCACCTTTGTGTAGTCAGGAGTCAAAGTTCCATCCCCCGACCTCAGCCCCCAATACCCCACACAGACTGGAGAGAAGTGAACAGCATTTCTTCCCCATCCTTCCTCAGAGCAAATTACAGTTTAGCAGGCCATCAGATAGTTGCAGGCAGGGGGAAGTGCCTGGCTCCTGCAGTCCTCACGTTATTGCACATGAGCTCCGCTTGTGTCACACATCCCTTCTAGGACAGAGAGATAAGGAGAGAACAAATCCAAAAGAAAACCAGAAGTCGGGAGGGGGAAGAGCAAAAGACAAGCACAAGAGAATAATGAAGCAGGGAAGAGAATTTTGCCTGAAACACACATACAACAGGTAAGCCACAAACAGGACTTCTCCTCCCCCCCACCTTAGGCTGACTTTCGTTTGGAAGGAAAAGGCCCTTTCCCCAGTACAAAGCATGGCCCATCCTTCAAATAGGAAATGTTCATTTTTTTCAAATAAATTCGCTTGGGGGAATTTGTACAGATTTAGTTCGCACCGAAAAGATGGGGTCACAAGTTTTTGTATGCGTACGTTTCACACTGCTCATCCCCCACCCCCACTCCTATCCCATCTTCCTTCTTCCCCTCCTTCCCACTGTTTTCCATTGGATTTATTCTCTCTCTCTTATCTTGCTATCCTGGAAGGGATGTGTGACAGAAGCAAAGCTGATGTGCTTGTGCAGTAATTTTGTGAGTACTGGAGGAGCCAGGCATTTCCCCATGCCTACAGATGTGCCCGCAGAGCAGCCTGTCAGATTCCAACAAATCTGCAAATTCTGCTAAACACCTTGACACAAGGACATGAAAAAGGAAAAATGAAGGTAACTATCTAATGGTCTGCTAAAATGTAATTTGTTCTGAGGGAAGATAGGTGATCATGGGGTGATGACTTTGACTTCTGACCTACAAAGAGATGGGGAGATGGAATTTAGCCCTGGAAAAAAGCTATGGATAAGCCACATACTGTGCTGCAGCAGAGGAATAGGTGTAAGGACTGTGCTTGTGAAACTTCAGTTGCCTATCCAGCCAGATGTGAAAGGACGAGTAGGCTACCAGTTGTCCCGTGGTTACTTTGACTATCACTTTCTCTTAATGCTCCTCTGGTAGTTTTTCCATAAACTGAGACAGCTTCTCTCATTTTGAGTGGTTCTATTTAGAGAGGAAGGTTTGGCAGTGAGCCGCACTTGTCTAGAGACTAGCAAAGGAACTAACTTTGGGTCTAAATGCATCAAGTTTGGGGCACCTGCCAATTAACTGGATCAAGCCCATGCCTGCCTCTGCGGTGCTCCACATGGGCCCGCCTGGGTCAGCCCATGCCATGCTCCTATTAACAGCTAATCAATAATAGTAAAAACTGAACACAAAGCAGTAGTAGAAGGTTCAGAGGAGCTGGCAGACTTTGCTGGGAATCCACCCATCTGCCACATGCAGCCAGAAGGAATAGGGAGATTGTCATACTGTGTTCTTTATGCCCAAAGGCACAGCTGCTGCCCCAATGGACAATGATGCTTCAAATAATCTAATCTTTTGCACATCCCAAGAGTGGATTCTGTGTGGCCTGAAATCACTCAAAAAACACAGGTTCCCCATACAGTGCAGAGACTCAGGACAATCCCAAGGCTCCTGGATCCTTCCTACAAAAGAATAAAACCCCTTCTTATCAAAGGGAAATTCATCAGGACGAGATTCCATAGAGCAGAGTTGACAGAAGTACAAAGATCGTTCTCCCCACCTTCTGTGATGGACTGGAACTGACAGGTGCTGTGACACCATAAGAAGCTTGTACCCAAGAGGGCTGCAGGGGAGGTTCCTTGAGGGGAGGCCAGAAGGAGAGGAACAGGGACACAAAGGGAAAGATAAAATAATAGAGCAACATATTATCCATGTATTTCACCATTTGGTGGAGAGGATTTTTAATTATCTAATGATTTTAATCCCTTATCAGATGTTCATCTAAGAGGATTTTGCTGCACATACATGATTTGGTGCAAACTCATTTGCAATAAATATATTCGTTTAACAGACTTATTTTCTGGGCAGGCATTGATTTGTTCAAAGATCACTGACCAAGGAAGATGGCAAAACCTTCCTGCCTCCTCTTTATGATAGTCTGATGTGTCTCACTATAATTCACTGGTAGAGGCCCATCATCCAGGCAGACACCTTGCACCGTGCTTAACTTCACACAAGAAAACTCTGGCCCAGCTTGGAAGAGAGTGCAGAGTTCCTGGCTATTCAGCCAGTGCTTCAGCCACAAGAACGTCCTTTTCTGCAGTAAGGTGAAGAAAGAACACTTGCCCCACTGCACTAGCACTAGTGCAGACCCACTGATGGTAAACCAAACAGGTGAAGTTCTACTGGAGGCAAGGTCTAAAGGCTTACACCGAACAGGTAGCAGAACTGGACTGGAATTCCACCAGAGGCTGAAGAAATATTCCCAGATAGCAAGTGCTTCGTTCACATGCTGCCAGCTCACTCCAAAGAGCACCAAGAAACCCTTTGAAAGTAGGACTCACAATAGTCCTACACACCTCTCCAGCAGGCCTAGAGATGGAGTGAAAAATGCAACCAAGGAAGCATTCATCTCTGTGCCCTTGTCCACAATCCTCCAAATGGCCACATTAGGGCAAGATAATACTGAATATGCACTCCAACTCTTTGTCCTTTCCAAAGGCATTAGACTCACAAGCCTGGAAGATCATGGTAGGAGAGAGAATGCCTTTGGATTCTTACAGGAGACAGAAGGCCCTGCTGCCACCTCTCCAACCACAGGAAAAAAGGACGACAGCATTAAAAACAGTTTCAGCTGCCTTTAAAATAATGCCTGTGGAGGTGCATGGAGAAGCAATTGCACTGATGATGAATTGGATGAGAGCACGCGTGAGGCTGCCTGCCTGAGACATGGAAATGAGGCAGGATTGCAGCAGCTCGTTAAATCAGACGGTAACACCCTGCTTGCCACATCTCAGAGCCACAGCACGCACAAGACAGTAAATCTACTTTTCCAGGGACTGAGTAAAAATTGACTAAGACTAAAACATGCTCTCTAGTTGACTAAATTTGCCATGGAAGATGTTACCCAGTAACGACAGTGTAAATTACAGCCTAATATTAGAGGACAAACCACGCAGCTAAAACCTCTGTAATTTTCAAGCTAGGTTTTCAGAAGGTAACTGGAATAAAAACCAGGATGAAATTTCTTAGACTTACAAGGCTCAGTTTATAGAGGGGTGGTGTGAATCCGAGTCCTTATATTCACTGCACGGTGAACTCTGCACTGCGTAAGTGTGCGAGACAGTGTGGGGGGGCCATATCTTCCAACTATTGTTCAATTAAACGCAGCAGTTCCTGACTGTTTCTTACAGTGAATTTAGAACTGATGCCATTTGATTAATGCAGGGACAGCTGAATTTCACAGACTTCCTGTGCCTCAGGTTCCCCTTTACCAGCAGTGTGACTTGAGCTTGTGTCATAAAATCCAAGTGCTTCACAGTCTTCATTACCCACTGTTTCAATTAAAAGTCAACCCTGAATATAAGTAAACACCATATTTTCAGGTTCAATTTTAGGAAAAAATAACTTACTCCTGAACATAAGTTGGTAAAAATCTTGAACTCCTATTACCCGTATAAAATCCCAAGGGAGAATCAAATAAGCAAGGAAAGGACCAAAGAGTTAAACGCACTAAGATATTCAAATAAAAACTGCACTTAAGAAAAAAAAAATTAGACTTGATATTTCTATTGCATGCACAAAAATACTATGAGAGCGAAAGTCAAGACTAGTAAAGGAACTGATTACAGGTCAGTATTGTGTATAAACTGAGTATGATGATTATGGTTCTTTTGGAGGGAAAAAATGTAGACCTCTAATCTGAGCAATTCAGTACATTTATTTTCACTATGCCCTATGTCAGGGGTGGGCAAAATACAGCCCGTGGGCTGGATGTGGCCCATGGTGGGATTTTGTGTGGGATAGCTCTGCAGCTGGACTGCTTTTCCAGGCAGCTCAGGTGTTGGTGACTCCTTCCAGCTGCCGCCGCTGCTGGCCCAACCCGGCACTGGTCCAACCACTAGTGGGGACCCTCGCACACAGCCCTGAGCCCGGTCCACTCCAGGCTCAGCCTGGCAGAGTGGACCAGCTCCAGACCAGCCAGAACCCATGTACACAACCCTGATCCTGGTCCACCCCGCACTTGCTCCAGACTTGCCCGCCCACGCTGAGCAGCAGCAGTGGCGGCAGCAGTAGCCAGGCAGAAGCTGCTGCTCAGCATAGGGCAAAAGTGGCCTCTCCCCATCACTGCTACTGGGTGCTTCTCACTGCAGCTGTCCAGAGCCCACACCTGGGCTGCCCTACGGCTCCTCTAAATTGCCACCGCTGCCCCACTGGGTAGCCCGGAGGTGGCAGTGATGGCAGTGGAAAGGAGCCGCAGGGCAGCCCGCGCGTGGGCTCTGGGTAGCCACAGTAAGAAGCGCCCAGCAGCAGTGAGGGGGAGGGGCACTTTTTCCCCACGCCGAGCAGCAGCTTCTGCTCGGCCACCACCACTGCTTATCGTAGGCAGGCGAATCGGAGCAGGTGTGAGACGGGCTGGAGTCGTGACTGTGTGTGTGGGTTTCAGCTAGTCTGCTTCAGCTGAGACGAGTCAGGAGTGGGCACGGTGTGGGCCGGGTTGGGGCTGGGGCTGTGTGCTCCTGGGAGTCGCGGGAAAGAGCCAAAGGGGACACAGACTCAGGCTGTTGTGGGAGTGGAGCATGCTTACTGGCCCGCAGCAGCTCCTCAGAGCTACCTATGTAGCCTGCAGGCCCAATTAATTACCCACACTTGCCCTTATGTGGTAAGGATATATACTGTGCGGGATGGAAAAACAAAGACCCATAGTGACTAAGGACATATGTCCAGGTTTCAGCCCACGCTTCAAGAAATATGTGGACAGATAGAAAGGCTAAGTATAGACAGTCAAAATGCCTGAGGCTGAATCGATTCAATCTTTGCAGGTTAGTTTAACCTGAGTAATTAGAATCGATGAGCAAGTGAACGTTCACTTCTGATTCTGGAAATGCAGCCACGTACGTGCAGTGGCCCAGGTTAGAAGCTAGGAGGTGCTAGAGCACATCCCTGCTTGGCTGGAGCAGACAGTTTGGGTCAAGGCTAGCCTGCCCACCCTACAAGGGGGTGGTTTGCAGGGGAGGTGCAAAGCATCCTGGGAAGCTGAGGGACTGTGAGCTAACTTGAATCTGGAGGGGATTTGGGTGAATAAACTGATTTAACCTAAATCAGTTAAGTCTGATACTACATCCATCCAGGTTTATCTTAAACTGGTTTCAGCCATTTTGAAAGTGGTTTATGTGCACTGAACTTCTGTTCTGTTACAGATTTGAACTGGTTTCTGATCACTTATACTGGTTTATGTGTAATTTCTGTCCCTAGCTGAAGTGTCCAGTGGAAACCAACAAAAATGATGAAAGGCCTGGGAACCCTGATTTATGAGGAGAAGCCGAAAGAACTAGGATTATTAGTCTGGAAAAGAGAAGACTGAGGATGAATTTGATAAACAGTTTTCAAATTAGGGGTGCACCAATAGAAATTTTTAGGGCCGATACCGACAGGCGATATTTAAGGAGTCATATCAGCCAATGCTGATCCAATTTCGGATACAGCTGCCTCCAGCTGGTAAGTCCAGTGTGGAAGAAGGGCGGGGGGGGAGGAAAGGGGCATGGCTGGGGGCAAATAAATGCCCCCCTGGTGAGGGAAGGGACAGGAACAGGTGCTGCCCAGGTGGGGTGGGGGGGCCGAGCCATGGGTTGTGGGGGCGTGGGGAGGTGGCTCCCACTGCTGCTTGCATCCCAGAAGGGCACGGGGAGGGGGAGAGTGCCTCCTGCATCTGTGTGGGGTGGGGCTGCATGGGGCTCTTCTTGGTGGGGGTTGGGCTCAGAGCAGGTGCCAGCAGCACTGGGAGGATGCTGCATCCACCCCAAATTTTGCTGCCACTCCACTCCCAGCACTGCCACCAGCAGCCACCTGGCATAGCTCCGGCTCAATGCCCAGCCTCCACCCACATGCCAGGAAGAGCCGAGGCTACGCTGGGTGGCTGGCGGCAGCAGTGCTGGGAGCAGAGTTGTGGTGAAATCTGGGGTGGATGCAGCCTCCTCCCAGCACCTCTGGCACCCGCTCTGAGTCTAGCCCCCACCAAGGAGAGCCCTGTGCAACCCCGGCTACAGCCCACCCTGTCCTGCCCAGCGCAGATCTGGGGGGCCCACTCCTCTCCCCTGTGCCCTCCCAGGGTGCAAACAGCAGCAGGAGCTGCCTCCCCCCGCATGAGCCATGGCTTCACCCCACCAGCCCCACCTGGGCAGCGCCTGCCCCTGCCCCCTCCCTCACTGTGGGGGTGGGGGGGCGGGGAATGACACATTGCTCTGTCCCTTCACACCCCTTCCCTCCCCTCTCCCCTTCCACCACGTCGGACCTGCCAGCTAGAGATAGCTCTCCATGCTGCCAGCTGTGCTCCTCGCTGCCTGAGTGCTGTGCTGCAGCTGCGCACAGCACAGGCATTTATAGGACAAATTATCGGCCCAATATCCAATACAGCCAGAATTCTTTAAATTGGTACCAATCCAATATTGGATCGATGTATCGGTGCACCTCTACTTCAAATACCAGAAGAGCAATTATAAAGAGGATGGAGACAGTCTTCCCTGTGGCCATAGGGAACAGGACTAAGTGCAATGGCCTCAGACTATATCAGAAGAAATTTAGGTTGGGAGAACTTTTTCACTATAAGGGTGATTAAACAATGGAACAGCCCATCCAGAAAAGTATCAGAACATCTACTCCTGGAATTTTTCAACAGCAGATTAGACAGACATTTGACTGGGATGGTTTAGTCACAGATGATCATGCCTTGAGCAGGGGGCTGAACCACATGACCTGTTAAGGTACTTTCCAACCCTATTTTCCTATGATCCTGTTCCTATTCCTATCTACAGTGCCTCCATGACAAGACAAGAAACTAAGCCATGCCACAAGAAACTAAGCCCATCCCATCCATTTCCACTCAATGCAATCTAAATGCAGAAGTGAGGCAATGAGTATGCCCCCCACTCTTGCGATCTCTGTCTCCAATGTGCTTGAGAATGGCAGTAGGGGCTGCTCTTGGGGCAAATCATTTGAACATGTTAACTAGTTATGGCATCTTACATTTAATACTTGTTACATGAAACTAAAAGGGTAAGCAAACCCCAAGTCCAGAGAATAAAACATGTTGATGTCCATTGTGCAATGCACCTACACAGACTTTGATTTTATGTTTTGTAGGATGTATTTGATAAATTCAGTAGAATGATGCTATTTCATTCCTCATGTCTTAAAGACATTCTGAAAACACAACGTTTGCTTCTATTCTTTCTTCAGTATCTGCATACACAGTAAAGATAGGTTCTTGCTTTGCGAGAGATGACTCCCAGGAAACCTCTTGGGGAAGCTGTGAAAGTTGTCTCACCTTTATGTTTGCTTTTTAGGTCTTAATCTATCTCTAACAATTATGGCATAGGAGACAATAGCAGAGTGGGACAAAATTGTCCCCCATCTCAGTAGTATGACCAAGGATGGGCAAGGGGGACACCAGCTCTGGGTGCTGACTTAGGAGAGGCACCAAAACTGTCCCACACCCCAGCAGCAACAGCAGCCCTCCAGCATTGTTGCCGCAGCAGCAGCCAGTGCACAGACACCGCACTGCTGCTGCTTTAAGAGCAAGAGCCAGGGTAAGGAGAAAATATGGTGGTGGCATCAGTAGTAGGAGCAGCAGCAGCTGCCACTGCCACTGCAGCTGCTACCACAATAGACTTTTTTTTGGTCTCCCCATTACCCCAAGCCTACTCCTGGAACCTTTATTTTTCCCCATGGCCCCCCAGCTCCTTGCATAGTTTGCCTAGGCCACAAACCCTGCTCGTCACTGCCACATCTGCTCAGAATCTCTCACTTTCTAAAGTATCTAGTTCTGGCCCTTCTCATGAGATAGGAATTGCCATACTGGATCAAACCTATGTGACTATTTAAAGAGGGAGCTAAGCCACATAAAGGTGAAGGGCCTGAAGCAGAAGTACAACCCACATCTCCTGGCCAGATGACCTGTTAAGGTACTTTCCAACCCTATTTTCCTATGATCCTGTTCCTATTTCTATATACAGTGCTTCCATGGCAAGACTGCAATCAGAAACTAAGCCCATCCCATCCACTTCCACTCAATGCAATCATCTCCTTTAGTCTTACATGTGAAACCATCCCTCCTCCCTTTGGTATATAGTAGTGCACGGAGAGTAACAGGCAGTCTCTGGAGTCTTAAGTTCAGCATGTTAAAGATGGACTCCAACAAGCTGAAGACATATGTATCTTCCTAGTACCAAATACATACATAAATAAACTAACAACTACAGCAACAACACATCCTGCCAACAACATTCTGGTGGAGCCCATGCACAACACATGCACTCACAGTTGTGACATATTACACATGCCATGGCACTTTCGTTTCCAAGCTGATGGAAAGCAGAGTGCCAGCATATTCCATTACCTTTTCTGTTTAGCAAGAATTAGTTACAGACAAAATCCAAACTCCCTCTGGGAGTCTACAAGAAAAGTCCTATGCAAGGAAGCAGAGCCAAGGTAGGTCAGTTCCTTGGTTCAAAATGATCCCTTCAAAAAATTAAAAAAAAGAGCAACCTCCCAGAGTATTAAATGTAGCTAGAGGATCATTGTTGCCTCTGGAATCCATTCAGAATTGAAGCCAAGTCAATACTCCAATCATTCATACAACTGCCCAGCCTCGCACTACTGTGA
The DNA here is from genome assembly GCF_030867095.1 of Alligator mississippiensis. Classification (NCBI taxonomy): domain Eukaryota; kingdom Metazoa; phylum Chordata; order Crocodylia; family Alligatoridae; genus Alligator; species Alligator mississippiensis. Next base: position 44,539,498 of record NC_081835.1, read on the forward strand.
ATAGGCTAAACAATCCCAAACAGAATGGGTATCTCAAACACATAACCAGACTTAGACCAGGATCTGGCAAACAACCCCTCTGGCAATGTTAGAGACCAAACCCACAGCCTGAATTCAAACACACACATACTCCTGCATCCAGGGACTGCAGCTTGGAACCTCTTGCCTGTACAGACCCACCCAGCATATGCAGGCAAAGCTACACGTGTGCACATCTAGCAAATGTATTGCCCCCCATTTTCCAAAAGAAAAAGCATGCCAAGCATAGAGAGGGGAGGAGCAAGCCAAGCTGATTTAGATGATTTCACTTTGCAATTTACTGTGTTCTTTTTAAGTCGCTTATCCATTTCACTGCTCAATATTCGGCTCTTTCCCTAATTAGAAAATCACTAATCTGCTCTGAAAAATGTAAAAGTGAGTCTTGCTTATGTACTCTGCTTGGAATATGCAAGTATGTTGTGTGTGAAGTTTTTTTTTTTAAATTCTCTTTACAAACCAATAAACTCTTTATAAAAGCTCCTGGTGTCACTGGGTAGCATTATCTGGTTCCCCACCCTCCAATTCTGACCCTTCTTTAGCAACATGGGATGGTGCTGCCTGTCTTTGTATGAAGCATGTATACCCTAGCACTCTTCAAAGTCCCTGCACCTCGCCCTCTGCATCCTCCCCACAGTGTCACTGTCCCACATTTGCCATCCTCCTAACTGGAACTGCACGTACCTCTCCTAACATCACACTCTTCCAAGTCACATATCCCAGCAGCCCAAAATTGCTACAGATGGTTTCAGATTCAAAGCTGGCTAGAAGCCCACTACCTGGCAGCACTCACTGTATGTCACATTGACATGCAGAAGACCTCAGTCCAGGAGAGACCTGGAGGTCAGGATCTCCTGGCTCCAGACCAAGTGCAAAGGTATTCACAGGGGCAGAGGAGCAGCAGAGCATATAGAAAGCAAAGAAAGGAGAAAAGCAACAGCTTCCAGCCATCTCTTTAATGAAAGGAGGAAGATGCCGACACAAAAGTCACTGACAGAAGTGATGTTGTTGTGTGATCAGCCTCTTGAAACCACTCTACAGCCATGCCCTGACAGAAGTGCAGGCTGCAGAGCACTTTAAAAGTGCCCAATCACATGACAAATAAATCCTCATTACACGAGGGTTCAGATGAAGGCACCCCACAGAGGAGTGGCCTTCATTAACTTCTGTCAGCGCCTGCACGGAAGCAGAGCTGGCCTTATGCAGCCCAGCCCCACCCCCAGTGCTGTCTTCCAGATGGGAAGAAGGGGAAAGGAAGGGAAGCAGCTTGGTCTGGGGTTTGCCAAGCCTGTGCTGGGGACCTGAGAGGTGGATTGGAGTCCCCCGAGGGGGGGGGGGAGGGGGGCTCCAATCCACCTGCCGCCACCCCCAGCACAGACTGGACAAACTGTAGACTGAGCTCCTCCCCCAACCCTCCCTACCTCCCATCCTGAAGACAGCACCAGACCTGGGAGTGGGGTGCAGGGCTAGGCGGGAGAGGCTGCAGAGCAGCCACCTCTACAGTGGAGCTCAATCCCCCCTCCCCATAGACCCAACAGAGGATGTCTGCTGGATGGGGGTGAAGGGGTCACTGTAACTCATGGCACTTCCTGTGAAGCACCATGAGTTACAGTGTGAAGCTGCACATCTGTCAGCAGCCCATGGGCTCAACAGCAGCATCTAAATAGTCTGCAATCCCATCCAGAGGCTCGTGTCTAGTTCTCAGCCACCACTACCATGCCTGGATGATTCAGTATAGTTTAACTTGGACAGCGAACAGGAATTGAAACAGATTCAATTCAGCGCTGCCCCATGCATCAGGAATTCAGTGCCAGATCTAAGAGGTATAAATCTGAGCACCCTGAAGGTCAGCTGCTGGGGCACCGTCAGACAACACCGTCTAGCCAGGGTGATTCATGACCACCTTCTACAGAAGAAATCCCATTAAGCAGGTAACATGGTGACTCCACAGGATGAGCAGGGTTACATCAGAGAAGTCTGTTTTGTGCAGACAATCCTATCATTCGGTCTTACTCTTACCCTGCAAGTTCTCCATGACAGAAACCATCTCTGTTACATACATGTACAACACTTGCACAATGGTCCCTGGCATCTATCTGCTACAGCAATGTAAATAAATAAATAAATAAATAAATATGAACTAAGTTATCCCTTGGGGATGGCTCCTTCCCAACCTGTAACAATTAGCAGTCCTTTCGTGCCCTGAAGCATGAGAGCTCATATTCTTTCAATGGTTTTATTTTTTTTCTCCTACGTAATAATATCCAGAAGTCAAGAGATCTACAGACCAACTGTGCATTGTAGTAAAAAACATCAAAACATTGTTTCAGCTTTAAATGCCTTTAAATATTTTTTATCTTCTTCAGTGTCCAAGATAATGAGAAAAGGTAAGCAGGAGCACCTGGTTTATGTTGTCTAGTGTTCACTACATTATACATCTCTCTTACTGTCTCCTCATTAATGACACAATCCTAATCACAATATTGCTCTTCTTTGGACCCCTATTTCTGCTCTAAATACTTAAAGATATGGGACCATTGGAAACAGGAGAAGGTTTTTCGTGCTGGTTTCCAGGAATCCTCAAGATAGCTGCATACATTCTGAGCTCTCATCTTCAAGTACAGTGGTTATTTCAACAACAGTGGACCTCATAAGACTGCTTTTCACACTTGCATGATACTCATAAGAAGGACATGCACAGAGACAGATGTACAATTTTGTTGCCCTTTGCAATGTGGCCAATGTCTATTCCTCTCATCCCATACCCACCCAAGAAAACATTTACTGAACACATTAGGCTGCTATATGCAAACACCTCTTTTTATTAGCGGATCTCTGCAAAGATAGCTCCTTCTATACACAGCTGGTTTCATCCCTTTTGTTTCACCTTCCTCAACCAAAAAACATGCACCCTTGATACAGACGAGGAACAGTAAACACCTGTGAAGGTTTCATCAATACCATACTGGGGGTAAATGCATCAGACTGTCCTTTATGATGATTCGTTCACAAGCAGCATGCTAACTGCATAATAGGGGCAGGGATGTTGAAGACATCCCGCCTGTCTCCTTGACGTGCACTATTTGCTAGTGACACAGGAACAGACTGGCAGTCTTCTCATCACCTGAATAGTTATTTTTTGTCACGATGTTATGTGCATAGTAATGTCCATACCTCTCTCCCCTGCTTTGGTTTTCTGTGATCAGATCCATTCCTCCTAGCTTGAGATCCCAATCTATCTAAAATCAGCATCTCTGTACTCTCCATGCTCGGCCCTGTGTACCAGCACAGCCATCCTAAACTCTTGTGAATTGTTTCTTCTGGCCACAGCCCAAGTAAAAAGACAAGTGGAACAGAAAGAACTCTGTACCAATAGCTTATAATGCCTATAGGTTAGATATTACCACTCTTTAGCATCACCGTATCTTCATAGCCACCCAATGAAACCATGTTACCCCTCACATGCCCTCAGACATGGGTCTTCTTCTATCTCCCCTACGTGTTGGTTAAGATGCATCTACACAAGGAGAGGGAACCAAAATGACAGAAAAGACAACTATGTAGAAGCAACAATGCACACAGAACAAGAGCTCGGCGCCCTCAATATTCTGCTCTGCTCCAGTGTTGTTATTTTGCAAGTAGCTTCTCTGAACTCCTGGGGGAAGCAAAAAGATTTTCTTCCAAGACCAGCTGAGGTTTCTTTGTATTATTTTTCTTCCAGTTTGCATCTCTGTGAACATGGCAGGTCATCGCCCGTTGGCCAGTGATACTGTTAACCTAGATGGGAGCCCACATCTCCTCCTTAGGAGAGCCTAACTGCTCTTGAGCCCTAACAAGCCAGCTGGTTGGCCATGCTGTCATTGTGTGTGTAAGACAAACTGAAGTCCTCCCTATTTGTATTACTGAAGAATCAGATCGCGGGTGTTTGTTTCATGATCCTTTTGTAGTTATGTTCCAGGACAGGTTCTGGATTCTTCCTCTCTCCCTCAATTCACCTGAATGCTACATTCTTCCTTCCTTCCTTTAGCATTTTTACACACTGGTAAAAACAACACCCAGAGGTGGCAACATTTCAATAGTGGGTGAGTGATCCAAGGCCTAAATGTATCCCCACACCACACAAGCATTATCGCAGGGACAGAGACTGAAGCAACAACTGGCACCTCCCCTGTTTTGGGCTGCCTTGGGATGATAGGGTTGCCACTGCAGATAAACTCCCCCTTCATAGGTGTCTATGGTTCACTTAATCAACGGGGCATAAGAATGACTTACCCATGACTCATTTCTACCATGGTGTTGAATGTCCCAGGCAAGGCAGTCCTGGTGGAGTAGGTAGTACGTCCAGCACAGCCCTCCCTTCACTGGAAGCAATCCCTGGTGAGAAGTTTGAGCCAAAGGTCTTTAGGCTATCTTTAGGCCACAATATGCTTGCAACTTGTTTTGAAGGAAAGGAGCAATTTAAGTGGTAGCTGTTATTGTTACCACTGGAATTGCTTGGAAATGTAACCAGAACCAAAATACCTGTCCAGGTGGGTGCATGGGCAAAATTTCCCTTTTATCCTCCTCTCTCCTCAGGTCACTTGCAGGAAAAGGGAGGGGGGAGGATATACAGCTGGCATCATAAGCCTTTTTAGCCAAACCGCCCTGCTTCATTATAGCTTGTCACCTGCTCAGGGAAAAATCACTTGTCATGAAGATTTTCTTTTCCACTTAAGGACTTCAAACTCAATTTGAGGACTGGCTCAGCAGACTAATGCACTGGCCTTTCCACTCTGAAGGACTGGGCTCACATGCAACTCAAGTTACAAATGAAATTGTGTTCCATGGCCCCAGCCTTCATCCACAACACAAAGCTACAATACTGCTTGGCATAAATAACAGCGCAAGTCAGAAGAGTACTTTGGTTCCATTGACTTCATGAGACTCCAGCTCATGCGTAAGTGCAATGTTGAATAGGAATGCATGCTTCAGTGCTTTGCTGAATGGGAGCATGAAAATCCCTGCCTTAATGAGGCCTAGAGCTATTCATTAAGAGAACTAGAGAGAGAGGAAGACATGTAATTCCTCTGAATTCAACGAGTTTAAATAGCAAAAGAATATGGCCTGGGATGTTTGAGATCAGAATAAAGATAGGGGGTCCCAAGCTGGACTATGGTGGTGTAAATTCAAGACCAAAAGCACACTGGCAGAGCCATTTGATGGTATAAGGGGGAGAACAGCACTGGAACAAAAGAGGTTGCTACAGATGCACTGGCAGAGCTCTAGGGTAACTTTCACAGAACTTGCCCTTAGCCCAGGGGTGGGCAAAACAGTTGGTGGGCTAGATCCAGCCTGCCAACTGATTGGATCTGGCCTGTGGGCAAGTGCCCACCAATTGATTGTATCCAGCCTGCAGTTGCTCCCACGGCACTCCACATAGGGCCAACCCCTGCCCTCTTCTACCCGGGGCAGCTTGCACCACACTCCTGCCTGTGCCCAGCCAGCGCACACAGCAGGATTCCCAGTGGGAATGCTCGGCTCCCTCTGCCTCCAGCAACTCCTCCTCCTCCTACCCCTGGCTGCACCACTCCAGGCAGCAACAGCTAGTGTGGGGAAAGCGATGGCAGCCATGGGTACGCATGCCAGGCACCACAAGCCTAGCCAGGTGAGGGGGAAGCTGCAGCTGGGCAGCACCTGCCCTGGCATACAGTGCTCCAGCACCTAGCCATCTTCTACCCACTCTGCCCACCTGGTGTGAAGAGTGGCCACCTGCAGATGGTCAAGTGGCTAGAAGGTGGAGCTGGAGTCCCATGTACTGGGGCAAAAGCTGCCTGACTGCAGCTTCCTGGGTATGTGGTGCTCAGCACATGTCCCCTCCCCACAGCAGCTGCCCTTCCCTGAGCTACCTGCTGCCCAGAGTGGTGCAGCAGGGGCAGGAGGAGGAGGAGGAGTTGCTGGAGGCAGGGGAAACTGAGCAGTACCTGGGCAGCTACAGCCACACCAGGAGCAGCCCAAACAGGAAGCTGTGCATACTGGCCAGGGTCAGGGCCAGGGCCAGGTATGGTTGGGAGTGTAGCAAGGGCTGCCCTGGCAGGGAGCAGGCAGAGCTCATCCCCATGCGGAGCACCACAGAGACAGCCACTGGACGGATGGGGTGGACCACAACTGCACCGCACCTCCTGGGGGAGCTCTACTGCACACATTACCCTGCCTCTCCTGCTCCACACCCCAGCTGGCTCCCAGGACCTAGCACATGGGCAGCCCCCCACCCGTACTCCCACATATGCACTTACCCCCCCAACCCCACCACATACAACATACAAGAGTAAAACTTTATCTTGAGCTATTATACAATCACCTATATATACACTACTCAAAAAAATATAAATCAGAACAAAAATTATTTTTTGAAATAAAAATAAAATGTTACAGATGTTTGATTTTTAGCATTTTTATCTATAATTTGTTTAAATTAATTCTTCTGAAAAAATTTGTGTGCGCAGCCCTTGACAGCTCACCAAGACTTTTTAAGAGTCCTGTCAGCTGATCTAATTGCCCACTCCTGCCTTATCCTCTCACTGTCCTGAGCACAGAAGAGTTTATTTGAGCCCTTGTGCATTTGATCCCAAATGGTCGTCCAGTAAAAATCAGGCATTGGGTAGAGCTTGAGCTACCATCAAAATCAAAGCAACCCAGCTATAAGCTATCACCAGAGCCACTGACCAGAGACTCAAAGAAATAGCTAACACGCCTATACACTGCTATAAATTATAAAATAAGAAATCGTGCAGCTTTAGAGAGCTACAGGTGAAAAGTGAAATTCAGTAGACATCATTAGCCATATTTTACAAATGTGGAAACTGGAGCACAGAGTTTCTATTCCTTGCCCAAGGTCACATAAGAACTCAGCGGCAGTCAAGAACAGAACCCAGGTCTCCAAGGGTCCAATCCAGTGCTCTGCCCATCAATCCACATGACCTTGCTTTACCTGGTCTCTAAGAACAAGAAAAAAGACAATTACTCTCCCCCATAAAGATGAGAGAGATTTTTCCAAAATCATAACGAATTCCAACTTTAAAATTTCCAGGAGAGATAAATAAAAATCAAGTCATTTGGTAGTGCTGCACATTTATTTAAAAAAAACAAACAACCACCAAAACACCCCCTAGAACCACAGTTGCTTCTTAAACACGGAGTCTGAGGTATAATTTAGCTGTATAAGATGAATTAATACAACATCCCTCTAACCATCTGGCATCTCAACAGTGCAACATTATGGTGGAGCAGCAACCATCACTTAAGATTAAAGCAATGCTGGCATGTATTTAAAAATCTTGGAATGGCCAACAATAGCATCAATGTGTCAGGTAAAACTATGTCAAAGGTGGGCAAAATCCGGCCCACAGGCCAAATCCATCCTATTGAGGGACTTTATCTGGTCTGCAGTGGGTCCGTCAGTTCTGCTCAGCCCAGGCGCAGACGGTAGCCTGGTCCATGGCACGTGCGGCCAGTTCCGCTGCCCCCAGGGCTAGGGCAGCGTGGCAGATGTGCTGCATTTCCCAGCAGCAGTGATCCTTTCTGGCTACAGCAGCCACTGGACCTGGCTCTGCTGTCCAAGCACCCCAGCCCATCCATTTTGCACCCACCGCTGCAGGCAAGACCTGTGCAGGCAGAGCACTTGTGTGGGAGCTGGAATGTAGCCACGGATGGGCATCTGAGAGTGGGATAGGCAGGTGGGGCTGGGGAGACCCTAGGATCTTGGGCCAGTGACAGTGCAAGGCTGGGGCTGGGGCAAAGCCACGATCCACTGCCCACGTGCCCCTATGACAGGCACAGCTTTTGCAAGCCAGGGCACATGGGCAGTGGATTGTGGCTCTGCCCCAGCTCTGGCCCCACGCTGTCACTGCCCCAAGATACCGGACCTGGCCCCAGATGCAGCTCCCCACCCAACTATGGCACCATCCTGTTTCCCTGGCCTAGTGCCCTACCCATGAGGCTCCTGACCACTCTCCATGGAGACCCTGGGATCACGGGGAGTGACAATGTGGGGCCAGGGCAGAACCCTGGTTCTGTGGGCAGGGACATGTGGAGAATGCATCACGGCTCTGTCCTGCCCCCGTGCTGTCACTGCCCCGTGATTCCAGGGTCTCCATGTAGACCAGATGGGAGTCGCATAGGCAGGGAGAGCATGTAGCCAGGCAGACGGGGAGCTGTGTCCAGGGCTGGGTCTGGGATCTTGGGGCAGTGACAGAGTGGGGCTGGGGCCCAGTGTAGCACCACAGAGTAGTGCCACAATCCTCTCCCTGTACACCCCTGCCTGCAGAACTGGCACCTGTCACAGGGGCACACAGGCAGTGGATGGTAGCTCTGCTGTCACTGCCCCACAACCCTGCCCCATGATTCCAGCTTCGCCCGCCTCTCCCATTCCCAAATACCACTCCCCACCTCACTGCAGCCCCATCCCACATAAGGAGTTTTGGTGAGCTGTTGTGTGTGGGGGGGGTTGAAGGGAAGGGTGTTGTCCCAGCCCATGACATCTCAGCAAAACTCCCTATATGGCCTGCAGGCCCAAATAATTGCCCAACCCTGCTTTAAGTAAATCCAACTACCTTGACAAAAGTGACTGTATTTTTCCTAAAAGAATGTATTGCACAGGCAGTTAACAAGGTCTTGGTGCAGGCCCCCAGTGGACTGTGGACTCTGTCACAAAAACTACCACCTTCAAACTGATGCTGAGTGGTCCTCTAGTTTGGCTCATGCTTCACCCACTAAGAAGGTCATTGGTAGCTGGGACTGAATGCAGGACCTCTGTTGCCACAAGCATGACTATCTCCTGCCCAAAATGAAGAACTACCCCATCAGCCAAGGTGGTGGGAAGCACTCAAACATGGCCTGGCAACTACTACATGGCTTGTGAGTTCTAACAGAGTGACCAAGGGCCTAATCTGATTTGCCTGCTGAAGCCAATCGGGGTTGTTTAATTTATTTCAGTGGGTGCTGGATTGGACCCTGAATAAGCCAAGGAGAATTAACTTCTTTCTCTTAGATACCGTATTAACTTGAATCCAAGATGAGTTTTTTTCCCCATCAGCAGAAGGAGGGGCATTAGATTCAAGTACTGGGCCAGAGAGGTGGCAGCTAAGCTCCAGCTTTGGCCCCAGATTTAGGCCCAAGGCCAGAGCTGAGCCACTGCCTGCCCAGAGTCAGAATGACTCATTTGACTGAAGATGGGCCATATGGCCAAGGGACTGCCATCACTTCCCTTAGGCTGGGCTAGGGCTGGTAGGGCCACCACTGCTGCTGACTGCTATAGAAGAGCCGAGCTGCAGCAGAAGGTAAAAGGCAAGGTGGGGGAGGGAGGAGCAGGGAGTGGGGGGCAGGCACAGAGGTTGAGGTGGCAGGGAGGTAGGCATAGACCCAGAGCGGCAAGTGGCAGGGGACAGGCATAGGCCCAAAGGAGCAGGTGTCGGAGGGTATGTGGCAAGGGGGCAGGCGTCTTGCCCCTCATCCCCCATCACTACTTTTTCTCCCACAGCAGTATTTAAGACGACCATCCACTAATTAACTTCCATACATGGAAATTAAAGTAAATGTATAATTTCCATGTATAGAATCTAATATTCTTACATTCAGAGTTGCCTTGAATTTAGGGTCGCCATCTTACATTCAGGGTTGCCTTGGATTCAGGTAAATACAGGTATTTCTCCAATAAGAACTGAGGAATGCTGCTGGATCCCTTCTGTAACTTGCTCTTTGCCTCGTCTACAAAGAGCCCTAGGACTTTCACCTTTAAGAGTTAAACTGAGACTCCTTCCCTGCCTTTCCAAAAAAAACCCCAATGCATTAAAAAAGGAGATAATTTCAAAACACTCCTTTTGCAAATCTGAAGGAAGCTAAAAATACATCCTTTAGAAAAAAATGTTCCAGCTAAACAAATACTGAAGACAGCATTTAGATGAAAGTTATGTCTGCAAATTAAGACTCCCATTTTAAAGGGAGACCTGATGCTCTGGTGGTTTCAATGCATTCGTTAAATCCTTGTAAATACAGACTTATTCCTGCTAGCTGCCTGATGCTGTCCCTGCAATGGATGTTTAACTTTCTAGTAACCCCAGCAAATTAGTTACACAAGCAACCAGTTTCCTTCTAATTGGTTTATAAAGTAGCAGGTCTTCTTTTTTAATGGCTGATTAATTACCAAGCTGCCCAACACCAGGCTGTGATTCACTTGTCTCTCTGCAGAGATTTAACAGAGGGGCCCGAGGCTTCTTTGTGTAAAGGAGGTGATTGATAAAAAAGCACTGCTGTGCTTCACCCACTTGCCTGCTTTCAATACCATTGCCATGGATCTGTGCACCAGCCAAAATTAAACCAGCCAGTGGCCTTTTCAGATAACACTCCAGCCAATTCCACCTCTCAGAGGTTAACAGAAATAAAAATGAGAAAATCTTTATCAAGGTAAAACACTACATTTGTCAGGGAGACGAGACTCATTTGGTTTTTAATTTTTTTAATTTAGCTACTAGTTAAATCCAGGCAAAGACCTTGATGTTAAAATGAACTGAAACAATAACATAAGCTTCCCTCACAAGCTCCCTTCCCTCTCCCCACCCACCACCACCGAGGGAGGAAGTACTGTACAAAAATGTGAAGATGAGTAGAAATGAAATTATAAATCAGCATGAGGTTAGGTTAATGCAGTCATGGTTTTCTCCTGTTGCTGTCGTTTTTCTGTTTGTTGTGAGCAATCCTTGCAAGGTGGCTACATCTTGGTGCCAGCGTAATCCCGATTTTGTAAGTTGTTTTTTTCCCCTATTGCCGGCAATTGATTTCAATTAACATTTTCATTCCTCTGCCCGCTGTAAATAACCACTTGGCAGTTGAGTTTCTCAAGTAGAACAGGCAGCGGCTGCTTACTCTCTTCCTGGCAGCTGGAGGAATCTGGCAAGTGCTAAAGCAAGGAGAAGTTTCAAGTAGCTTTGACTGTGGGGGAGATTACATGGGTAGCACTTGGAGTGGAAGGACTTGTAGTGAGGGGAGGCCGAGAACATTTTTTCTTTTAAAGTACTGGCGAGCTCTGTGCTGCTATGATAGAGGGATGGGAAGGATTGCTTTGTATTGGGGGTTGGCAAAATTTTTGGGCAGAGTGCCAAAAACACCTACAACCGACTTGAAAGATGCTGGTGTGCCAGGGGCAGATGGCAGGGTAGCTGTGAGGGGTCCAGTCCCTGTTGCAGCAGCAGAGGCCCTTCCCCACCTTCTACCCTGTGGTGCGTGTGCACCCACCATCAACAACAAGTCAGGCTGGAGCTCTGCAGACCCCAGTACAGCCACTTACAGCTTCCTGGCTGCCTGGTACAGCCTGCCTGGGCTCTGGGTAGGCCCCAATACCAGCCATGGAGCTCAGGATCCTTGCAGCAGGTGGTGAGGAGGCTGCAAGCAGCGGCACCTGGGTCCGCAGAGCCCTGACCCAGCTGGTTGTTGGCAGCAGGTGCACGTGCACCTCAAGGCAGATAGTGGGGAACTGGCCCCTTGTGGCTCCCTCACCGCCCGCCCCAAGGCACACGCCAAACAAAATGTCTTAGCGTGCCATGCTCTGGCACGCATGCGGGTGGTTACCTACCCCTGCCTTGTATTGTCACTGATCTCATTGCATTGGGAATACAAAATGGATCAATTCTGAACGGGCAGCACGTCACAACTGTTTTCCAAGGACACAAATGCCTGGTCAACGTGCAAGGCAAGTCTAGTTGTGTGCTTTGCACGCTTCACATGCTCATAGCTCTGCTGTTGCAGTTCACTCTTACCCTTATGCAGCATCGTCACACAGTTTCAGTCCTTCCACAGCCCATGCATCTTAGGCCTTCCCTGTGACACACCCTCCTGCCATCCCTGGGTTGGGTCCCCTCCTATTCCAGTATTTTCCTCTTGCATAATTGAACTGCAAAGCAGCTCTGTCCTTTAACGAAACATTTGCTATTCCAGTCCCATGACCCATAACCCAGCTTTGCCAATGTTGTTCAACACTGACCCACCCCCAGCTATTCTATCTCACACGTCTCTTGACTAGAAACCTGTGGTTCTAAATTGTGACACGCGTTGCCCATCTAAAGCCCTTGGAGCTGGCCTGCAAGGGGCAAGGTGAAAGCACTCGCATGCCATTTTCATAGCCACTCTCCCATATATCTGGGGTGTGTATGTGTTCTAATGTGGCTGGAAATATAAGAATGGAACTCAAAGAAAAACCAAATATGCTTTCAAATGATCATAAATATGGTCAGAAATCCCATTCAGGGAAAATACAAGAAGGATTCAAAGAAGTGGAAAGAACTCGAATCACAGGATACTATAAGCTGACTTTAAAACCCACCAGTCACCACCTGGTTTAAAAAGGCCAACTTCTGTGCTGGCTTGTACACAGAGAAGATGCAAGTCAGAGCAGACTATGAAGGTAATAAAGCAGTAAGAGGATTAATGGCTGCTAGAATGGGAAAGACCATGCATTCAAACCTCTCCTCATTGCATACCAGCTTTACAACCACTGGGCTTCAATTGCTTTACTTGATTTATGCAAGCATAAGGAAAAAGGAAAGCTGAGCCTAGATACATACAGAGGTGAACCAGCAGTAAAAACAGCCCTAGTCCCACAACTGCTTGGCGGTACTTTAAACGCAGAAGCCATCCATATGGAAACAACATAGAGACCCTCTTTGGCACATCAAGGGCACCCCAATATCCTGGTTTTGTCTTTAGCCTCATTTTGTAGTGGTGTCTCCATGTATAAATTGAGGATAATGATCCTTATTCCCCATTAGAAGGGCTGTGAAAATAGCAGAGTATGTGAAAACTACTAATAATGATTAATTTGCAAGGGTTGCTTTTTTAGCCTTTGTTTATAAATCATAAGCATGTTCTGAATGGAGCTATTAACAATATCAACAAACAGTACCACAGGCTATGGGGCCTAATTCCACTCTGTTTTTTCCCATGCTAAAAAAAGCTGCGATAAAAAGCAATGGCAGAAATCAGGAACTGGCACACAGAATGCCCCCTCCTTCCCCCCATCTAGAGACTGAACACTCCCCAGCCAATAGCTGTTTATTCTTCCCTTGTCATTTCCCCCTCGCTTGCCCCTGCCCCTCCAACCCATATTGGGAAGTACAGTAAATGCCTTTGCAAATACCCTTGCTGAACTTTGGCTTAGAGGCAGAGCAGAGAAAAGATGACAAAACAGGAGTTGGCAGCTCTGGAACTTAAAGCCCAAAAGAAGGTTCACCTTTCACTTCCCCTCTACCCATATCTCTACCCCACAAGCAGCACAGCACAAAAAAGGCTAAGCAAGAAAAGCAGCACAGTGAAAAAAATGCCAGCCAGGAGAGTGAGCACAAGGGAGGGGTATCAGAAGAAGAGGATCAGAGGAGAAGAGATGGGTTCCCTTTACATTTTTAATGCGGCCCCTGCATTCCTGGGCCTGCTGCTGGGGACTGGTCCATAGAGGCTTGCTACTAGATGAGCAGATGCAAGGAGAAAATCTTGGGGAGAGGCACACACACCAGGTCTCATCCTTGATAACGCCTGCATAAACACCACATTCCTTCTTAAGCCTCCCTCAAGTGCATAGGGAGCTTGGGACCATGGCTGTCTCCTTTTGGATGCTGTAGACCAGGGGTTTTTAACCTTCCCCGGTGGTTGAACGCAGATTTGGGCGGGGGGTGTGGCGCGTGGCTGAACGTGGAGCGCCGGCAGCCACCATGTACGAGCTTCCAGTGCCCCCGCGTCCGGCCGGGTGGGTGGCACCTCCATGGCAGCACAGGATGGTGCGTGGTGGCACTCTGTCCCTGCCCAGCCACACCCCCAGGGCCTTCTCCCCCCCCCCAACTGACCACCTCTGCTGTAGACTGTTACTGGTACAAATACATTTTGGCCACAGCATTCTCATTGCAGGAGGAGGGGGAGAGGGTGGGAGATGTCAGCCTTGCACCGATTTAACCATATTTGTCTGTAGAAGACTGCACATAAAACTCCCTCTCAAAAACCTTTTGACCACAGGATGGTTCAGCACTCCTGTACTGCCAGCTAGGAAGAGACTGAATCCAGGTTCAGAACTTGCAGTGCTGTAAACACTCAGTGGATCTTTTACTGGAGTTTTTTTTAGACAGTTAATTTTAGAGGCCCAATATTACTCCCTTCCCTATCCTCACAGCCATACTTCAAACTGGAGCAGGCATGGAAAATTCTCCCTCCATTTTATTTTACTTACTTTTTGTGTGTGCATGTGTTGCTTTGCAGCTACAAATTAGCTTTTTAAATTGAGTGTGCTGCAAAAGGTCTGATACGCTGTGCGCAAAGCGTATGTCTCACAGCCTCTGACTTTAAACAAAAGCAAAAAAGGAGCCTGTGAGCAACTGCCTTGCTGCTGATTGCAGAGCATGATTTTCTGGGGAGTTTTGTGAGAGAGTGCATGTAAATAAGTGGTCGCAGTCATGGGGCCCTCATGAGAGTTTGACTACCCAGAAGGCAGTGAATGAGAGCCAAGCATGGAAAATGGCAGGCATTTCATTGAAGGCATCAGGCTAAACTGTATCTACCTTGATCTGCAGTGAGGAAAGTGGTGGAGATAGGGTAAAAGACATGCAAAAAGGAAAAAAAAAAATCCTTGACCTAGAAGAGCCTGGAATGGGAGCACAATGTCTCCCCTCACATAGTGGGGCAAGTTTCCCTGTACTTCCAGAGTCCTTTGCCAGCATAGATCCATCATGCAAGTGGGAGAGCAGGAGTTGCGGGTTGTGGCAGAGCTGAGCTCCAATTGCAACAGGAAGCAACAGACAGATCCCAAAAGGGGGTGTTACGTGGATCCTCCCATTTTTCCTATCCACAAAAAGGCATATTAGACTTCAGGAGTTACTGCAGCAGATCCAGACTCCTTCTTTTCACACCTCTCTTCAGGGTCCAACTGAAACACAGGAATTTGTCACGACGCAGAGGACTTGCCCCAGCCTGCAGTAACCTCGCATCAAGCCTAACCACAGCTCCTGTAGCTGGCTGACAAGTGGGCACCCCCAATGGGGCAGTCTGCATTAGCCAAGCCAAGGGCTCTGAGCTGTTCTCTCTTCGGCACTACCACCAAGCTACAATCTACCGCGTGTGAACAGAAAACAGAGCTTCTGTGGGTGCAACCCCTCCTGAGGAGTCTGAATATTAGATCTGAGCAAATACCTCAAACTTATTGATAACAAATGCTCAACTGCAAATTTGCCATGGCTGTCACACCTCCTATGTTCAGGTGCCACAGTCATTCCAGAGTACAGGCTCAGCAGCACAAAATGGCCAAGGAACCATGAATTTTCAGTCAATAGTAGCAGATATTCATCATGGAAGGATAAGTTGACAAATAATATTAAATATCAAATCCAATTGCAAAAACAGCACACTGTTCACAGCTGAACAGAAATGGCAACATTTGTTCTACAAATTAATGGGAGGTCTGAGAGGAACCATTCAACTCAACAGCTGTCAGAGGCCTATTTGTTGTTCCCAACCTAAAGGAGCTTATGTCTAGGAGCCTACCTAATTCATGGTGATTGCCCACCAATTTCATGGGTAAAACACTAGCAGTCATTTCACAGGTGGAGCTTGGCAGCATCCCCCCCTCCAACTGGCCAAGGGGTAAAACATGGCCAAGGGGTAAAACATGACAGGCAGTCCACCGTCTGGGAAGCCAGAATTTCATTTTCCTAAGCATTTTCCCCTATGGATTTCACAGGCAATGCCAGATTTCGTGGAATCATGAAATCACAAATTCAGCAGGTCCCTTCTTATATCCAAGCAGCATAGAGGAGAGAGACCGTAGGCAGAGCTGGGTGAATGCCGAAAGGCCTTTCCTTAGCGTCTGCTCAGATTCTTAAGGAAATGAGTTTCAGCAACAGGCTTGTGTTCCCCTCCAGCCACGTGGCTGATGTTGCTGTCATTGTGTTACTTGCCCAGTATTGTTTCCCTTGAGCCACCAAAGATTGGGAACTACTGCTCTGAATGGTCTCGTTACAAAGAATGTTCCCTAAAATAAAGCGTCTCCCTTTTGCACAGCACCCCTGTACCTACCACAGCACAGGGGAGACACCTTTGCTTGGGGACACTACAACCTGAGACATGTCTCTTTCCTACTCATCATGCAGCCTTGGAGGAAGACTGCAGATTGGTGTCAGCCAGAGACTCCAGGTAACAGGAGCAGAAACTACCGAAGCTGGGACCTTCATCCATCCATAGGACTCTGCAGTGCTGACTGGACTTTCTTTACCCTTAGCTGAAGGGCTGTTGGTTTCAACCCTCCCTCAGAGTCTCTTGGACTCACTCCATGCCAGCCCTTCTTAGAGTCTCCTCCCCAGACCTATGCCTCTTAGCTTTTACCTTCTCCTTTCACGTGGCTTATTTTCCTCCTAACAGACCCCATCCCCAACACTCCACTAAGCGCCATTTCTTGGCATCATGCTGTTTGTTCTGCTGGCTTGCTCTGTCTCTTCCCCAACCCTCTATGAGTTTATATTCAGATTGCCAGCTCTTTGGGACAGAGACTGCCATTTCTCACTGTGTGCTTATACAGTGCTTAGCACAAAGCAGTGTCACTGTCATCCAAATAGTTTAGAGACCTCTGTCACTTATTCCCCTTTTCCCCCTTCTCCTTTCCTGTTGTTAACTCTTCATCTGAACTATTAAATTAGGAACCTCTGAACATGCAATTTGTGTTTAAGGAAATAAAACTCATATTTTATAAGATGCCTACACAATTCTTCCCTGCATCTCTCATTAAGCCTCTTTGTCTCACATGATGTCCCCCCACATGCAGGCTTTAGCAGCAGGAGTAGTCTGGAAGCTCACTGGAGGAAAAAAAAAAAGCCAGCTTGAGATTCCAAGTGTATTAGAATTAACAGCCGGTGCAGTCAGACACTGTGTTTTTGTCCAATCTCCTTCTGAAAGGTTTGTGGTTGTCACCGTCTCAAAACATAGTTGGAAGACGAACAAGAGTGGGATGAGATGAAGAAAGCTGCGAGTGGACTGTACCTTTTGCAAGGCTGCTGCATGTTATCTGCAATCCTAGGTTAGACCATGAAAGCATCTCTGTCCTGGGAACAGTGAATGGGGAACCAAGATCCAAGCCTTCTCTACCCTATCTGAAGATTTTCTAGTAAAATAAACAAATGAAGGCTCACTTCAGAGAAAAGCATAATCTCTATTAGAAGCCATATGGAAAAGACTGTGACCATTGTCCCATTCCCTCCTGGGTAACTGGATCTGAACTTGGGAGCTTCCAAATCCTATTACCTGGATAGACAGAGGTAGAAACAACATACTTGGGAAATTTGTTATAAAAAACAACCTCCCTTCTACAGCTAGGTCATCTCAGACTTCCAGAAAAATCACCAGACTGCTTACCAGCTCAGTCTGATAACTAGGGCCATATGTAGATGAAATGAGGGGCATGCGTGCACAACACTTTAAAGCGGGCTAAACGCTTTTGCACTGCTTTAATGGTATTGGTGTTTGCATGCGTCAGTGGCATATTACACATTAATTACATCTGCTGTAGCAAATTTGGCGGCGTAATGCACCTTAAATGACTTGGGGCACAGCAAACTAAAACTTTTTCGAGGAGTTTGAGTTTGCTGCCTGTACAGCAGTGAAACAAAGCACCAGGCTCTGTGCAGCTCAGGGGCGCTGTAGGAAGCCCTGCAGGCAGCCTGGCAGCAGCCTGGGAAGGCAGGCTCGGCCCAAGAGAAGTGGCAAGCTTGGTCTTTTTTTCCCCACCCTGGATCCTGCCTGCCTGAGATGCACAGGGGCCTGGTGCTTCTCTCCGTGGCTGCAGTGCCCCCTGGGACTGTCTGTGGGCAGGTGCCACCTGGAGCGGGGAGGGGGCACCACTGCCCCCCTCACAGCCCAGGGACCACTCTGCCTGCTGGCAGCTCACCCTCCTCTTCCCCCCCCTGGAGAGACACATAAGTCAGCAGGGTGTGTGCACAACGCGGGGGTTTAAAGGGCCCTAAATCGGTGTTTTTAAAAATCCACCGTTTCAATTTAGGGCCCTCGTGCCATCTACACACACCCTAGGGGTCTACCTTGCCATGCTTCTGATTGGCTGAGGGGCCCTGGTGGCCCCAGCCCTCACCAATGATTGGTTGAGAGGGCTGTTGTGCAGCCCTGCCCCTTGCTCCCAGTTGGTGGAGAGGGGTGGTAGCCACATGAAAGGCAGTCCTCTCAGCCAGTCAGCAGCAAGGTGCAGGGGCAATAGCCATCTTGCTGGAAGCCATTCATGCCAGCAGCTCTCTTCCCCCATGGAGGGCTGTACAGCCAGGTTGCAGTACCATGAAAACTGCTGTCTCCCTCTGGGGAGTCAGCATTTTATTTTCAGTGTTTTGTTTTGTTTTTTCTTGCAGTGAGCGCGCTGTTTTTCACAGACCCTGTCCAAATTCAGGGTTTCCACAAAAAGTGTGCAATTCTGAATTCAGTAGGTCCCTACTGATAATAGCCCAAGCCTTCTCATCTCCAGATGATCAGGATCAGCAACATGGGGGAGGGAACGGATGCATCTCATGAGAAGCAGAGCACCCCCCACCCCCCCCTGCTCAGAGAGGCTGGTACCTTTCTTATTGTTTCATCTCTCTGTAACACCTTCAGCTGCCAATTACCATATTTACTCAATTCCAAGACAAGGTCATTTCCCCTTCATTTAACATGGGGGGGAAAAGCCCTTTGTCTTGGAATTGAGTACGAGATGGTGCAGGGTCAGGCAGCTGCTGCCTGCTCCACCTCCAGTGCCTCTAGACCAACTAGCTCTCCACCTGAGCCTCAAGCAACTGCCGTCCCATCTCTCTCCCTACCTCCAGCAGACTTGCCCCCTGCTGCTGCTACCAGCCCGGGATGGGGCCAGAGCAAACACATGTTTTGGGACCCAGGTTGGAGCAGAAACAAAGCAGGTGGCACTGAAGCAAGGGTAAATGGCAATGGGCAAGTAAGGACATGGGGGTCAAGCAGGAGGGGCCCCGAGGATGTAGGGCAGAGGCAGTGGGGAGACAGGCAGCAGGGGGCAATGGACAGGGGTTAAGCTTCTTGGCCCTCCCATTGCCTCCCTCCCCACCCCACCCCTTTTTCTCCTGCCACTGCTTTCCCCACTATAGCAATGGGGGTGGGAGAGATAATTTAAAGGTAACTCTCCAATAATTAGATACTATACACAAATAATTATAACATATTTATAAATGTCCCTTGTATACAATTTAATTACTGGTTAACATGATACTTTCCAAACAGCCCTCCCCTTAGGAAGCAAACAATTATCAAATAAATATGTTTGTACTAATAAAGGATTCATTCCCCCACCCTTGCCTACCTCACACTTCCCCTGAGGACTGCCTACTTTAAGATGGGAAAGGGCTAACTCAAAAGGCACGAAGACCACAACCATCTAGGCCAGGCTAGGCTTCCAGTAATAAATTCCTCAACTTGATGAGCCTCAAAGAGGAAGTGGCGCTGTCAAGAATTACAACAGAGGAAATTGTTCCACTGGACATGAAGAAAAACCTTACAGAAGCCCAATAATAAAGCTGCTCAGAATGGGCTGAAAAATGGGATATGCTTTGGAGAATTTTTTTTACCGACATTTCTTTGCTGGAAATGTATTTTGACTCATGGCTGCTGACCACTTCTCCTAAAGAGAGCTCAGCTTATCAGGCTCCAACTCAAAGAGAAGAAAAAATGTCCCTAGAAGAAACCATCTGCAAGAGTGAGAGGGAACTCCATTCCACATGGCCCATTTTGATCTTGGTCACCTACTATGCCTGCCAGATGTGATCATGCTCTGGTGATAGATACTGATCCACTCAGAACTGCACCCAGGGCACCAGCTCAGTTCAGAGATCCACAAACAGCCGTTAGTCACAACTGACCTGGTTTCAAACAGATGTGCCTGAGGAAAAGACAGCCATATCTAATTTCTCATGCTCAGTCTCAAAATCACCACCCTCTTTAATCCTGGACTGCCATTTCTCTTTCCGTGCAGCTATTCTACCCACCCAACACTCTGCATGATATCTACTCACACTTTCAGATTGCTTATCACAATCAAAGGTATCAAAAACAAACACCGTTAATTGAAATGGGCATTTTCAGATCCCCTTCTGGCAGCACGCTCCACTGCCAAAAAGAGCTTCTCTTTTGGTGACAATGAGCAGTAAGGTAGCCAAGATCCAACAAGTATAAAACTACTCTCCTCCTCTTGGTCCCTCTGGCTGGGTCCACATGAGGAGGGACATAGCTTTGCAGCAGCACAAATAGCAGCGGCACAAATCTGAGCCGCTACTTTGTGCCACATTGCACACCCCTGCCTGTGTGCTTTGCAGTGGGACACATTGTCCCAGTGCTCCACATACTACAGGAGGTCTGGCTGGGGTACAGGGTGCCTCAGCAGGGGCTAGCCATCCCCTGCACCAAGGCACCCTGTGCCCCGGCCAGCTGGAGAGTGGCATGTGGAGATGGGGGAGCAGGCAGGCCAGGACGGATATCAGCACTAACTGATATCCCCAGTCTACACAAGCACCTCAGTGTGGGGGCTGCCTGCTCCCCCATCTGGAGGCATCCTGAGCCCCAGCCAGCCAGGGAGCCACCTGGGTGGATTGACTGAGGGAGACCATGTTGCCAGTTCTGACCATTTTAGCCAACAGATACTAACTGATATCCCCAGTTTAATTCACAGTCACTTGCCTTTATGACGCGGCATCCAGCACAAGACCTTTGTACTTTGACTGAATCATCTTTAGATAAAAGTGCCAAAAAGCCCTGCTGAAGCATCTGATGTATACAGACGCTGCGGAGCTGGGTTGAAGTAACGCACTGCTTCTTCCGGTAAAGTGTGGTTTTGGGGGGTTTGTTTAATGTCTGCAAGCAGCTGTGGTGGCTGGGACTCTTTCCTGTGAAGCATTTGTGATTTTCCAAGAAGACTGGCATTATTAATAATAATGACAGCAACACAAAGCAGAGAAGGCAACCTGATGGACTAGATCTGGGGAGAAAGGGGGGAGTTCATAATTTTGTAATATTAGCTCTGGAGTCTGGGACAATGCACAGCAGACAAGAAGAATACTGTGCATGTGGCAGAGTCATGCAACTTTTTGTCTTTCCTATGAACTACTGTCCCAAGATGCCAGGCAGAGCGAGTTAATAAATGACAGCAGAGACAGAAAAATTGGGAGGTACAGGCAATGGAGACCAGATTTAAGAGGAAGTTTGCATAGGGAGAGAAAACCTCCCTTTCAGGAAAGCCTGATGGAAGTTGCTAAAGAAAGCCACATTTCCCCAACAGTGGCAAGACTGTATAAAGTATTAGGGGAGCAGATCAAGCTCTGCAGGCTGGGCCTGGATCTCCAGAAATACTGCAAATCATTCATGTGCAGAGACAATCCAGGCCCACCTCTGTGGCTGGGAAGCAGAGCAGGCTGGTAAGGGAGCTACATGTGTGACACAAAGCTCTATGTAAGCCCAGCTGAGGGAGGCCAGAGCGGAAGAAGGAACATGTTGTATTACTGCTTTTCCTCTCACCATAGATCCAGACAAAGGGATTGGCAGAGGCGCTTCAGCTACCAAGATGAAGTCGCTTCCACAAAGCAATTCTATAGCCTGGTTATTGTTGTGAGAAAGTTGCATGAGAGAAATGATCCTGGTGAATCTATTGAGAGGCCCCGCATTGTCAGTTCTGATCATTTTAGCCATCAGATGCTCACAGTATTTTTATGACACCTTTTTTTTAATTTTATTTCCAAGGTCAAACCCGTTCCAAATTAAGTTCCAAATTTCAACTGAGCAGAACTCAATTGTTCAAATCTGTGTGGCACTACCACTGGCAAGCATCCTATCTCCCAGACTCTTAGCCTGGGGCTTCAGATTAGGGTTAACTTATGTCCTGGTTTTCCCGGATGTGTCATCTTTTTTGGCCCCCTGTCCTCATGTCCAGGCATGTTTTTAAAAAGCAAGCAAGTATCCAGGTTTTTGCTCTTCCTCTGCTTTCCCGGGCACTAGCAGCTTGGGATTGCTTGGGGCTGGAAACAACAGGCAAAGCGATTGTCTGTTGGGGGTCATGCGTGCAGGCCCCATCAAGCTCCCAGGTAAGAGACACAGAGTGTGTGTGTGTGTGTGTGTGTGTGTGTGTGTGTGTGTGTGTGTGTGCGTGTGTGTGTGCGCGCGCACGCACGCACGAGTTGCGTGGGCAGTAGGGCTGGAGGGGCACGGGCTGCAGGTCCGAAGTGCGGGGCATGAGCAATGCTGGGGGGCAGGGGGCTGCTGGTTGGGAGTGTGGGGCACTGGTAGGACTGGGGCGGGCAGGGGTTGCGGGTCAGGGGTGAGAGGCAGGACTGGGAGGGCAGGGGGCTATGGGTCGGAAGTGAGAGGCACCAGCAGGGCTGTGGGTCAGGAGTAAGGGGCAAAGGCAGAGCACGGACATCCCCCCGCCCACAATAACACACCCCTCCCCCCTCTCCTCCCTACCCCCCACAGGTGTCCTCTTTTTTGATACTGGAAATATGGTATCCCTACTTCAGACACTCCCAAATCCATTGCAGGCATCCTCTGTGCAAGCCGCAAGCCTGGAGGGCCTTGAGTTCATATGCCCCCTAGCCTCACTTGCCCCTAACCAAAAGGCCAAAGGAGCAAACTAGAGGGAAAGCCAGAGGGCAATTCCCCATTGCTATAAATAGTGTGAGATCCTTGTATCTGGAGGCATTTGTAGACTTTCACAAGGGTCAGTCACTCTGTCCTCGGCCCAAGGGACAGGCCTTCCTCCCTCTAACTATACCAAGTCATTCAAGACCAAGAAGATGATGGGCATCTCCCCTGCCAGGTAAGTATATTTTTTATGGCACCTGTTGCCACAATGTCTGAAGTTAAAAAAAGAGGTCAGATTTCTCCTGGGACAAACCATTTTATTATGGGATCCTACAAACTCATTGTCCCACTTTAATTAACTGTGACGTACCTGTAAAGTACCAAAATAACATTTTTTTTCCCCTGGGACAATGGGGATGGCTAAATCAAGGTAATTGCCATTCAAGCTGCTTGAGTAAATGACTATCCCCAGCCTGTTTTGATGTAAATCAAAGTTCAGGACAATCAAAGCCAGGATAAACCCCAGGAAGTGCCACACATTCCTTAACAGATCACATTTCTGAAAGAACCACCCAGATACCACTGTAAAGAATTGCTGCAGTACAGAAGGAAAACCCCCATGAATCACACACCACTGGTTATGACATATCACCACCCCCTGCAACCTATACGGAAAATTCTCAAACAATTGCAACCCATACTAGAAGGAGACTTCGGAGCTGGTGCCATCGTGTGGGGTTTGGATTCCTTGACCATGACCTGCACTTCCAGGATAAGGCCTTGTTCGGATGTCAAGGGCTACATTTCTCTCCAAAAGGTAAGAGTCTCTTCTCTTACAGGTTGGCCGATTTCCTACACCGGGCTTTAAACTAGGTTTGTTGGGGGACGGGGATGTTGATGACAGGGAGAGGCCAGGAACGACAAACCTCAAGCTGGAACTGTCCAGGTAAGTACCAAGGGCCCCAATAAGAATCAGAATGGGCAAGTAGGAAGGGCACCCACTGGGGGGCTTAGATGCCTCTATACTAATGCTAGGAGCATGAGGAACAAGCAGGAGGAACTTGCACTCCTGCTTGCAAACAAAGAATACGACCTGGTTGGGCTAACAGAAACTTGGTGGGATCCTACCCATGACTGGGCAGTGGACATCGAGGGCTATAGGCTGTACAGGCAGGACAGAGTGGGGAAAAAAGGAGGGGGGCTTTGCTCTCTCTGTTAAGGAGCAATATACATCTTCCGTAGTTAAACTGGGACAAGAGGAAGGGCAAATTGAGGCACTATGGGTCAGGTTACAGGGGGGTCAGGGTAAAAAGGACTTGGTAGTGGGGGTCTACTACAGACCCCCACAGCAGGGGCACGAGTTAGATCTAGAATCCTCAAGACAGCACTCAGAGGCAGCATGCTCAAAGGAACTGGTAGTCTTGGGTGACTTTAACTTCCCAGGTGTTTGCTGGGAGAAACAGGCAGCCAGGTCTGTTCGTTCCGGAAAGTTTCTAACCTCCTTACAGGACCTTCACCTTTCACAGGAGGTACACATTCCCACTAGGGGAAATGCCTTACTAGACTTGGTACTGGCCACAAGGGACGACTTGGTTGGGGATCTGCAGGTGCAAGGTAACCTAGGGGATAGTGACCACCTATTGATAGATTTCACTATCTGGAGAAAGGTGGGGAAGATAACTAGCAGGGCAGAAGTGCTAGACTTCAGGAAGGCCAACTTCAACAAGCTCAGGAGATTAGTTAAGGAGAGACTGACTAGTAAAAGCTTTGGGGACATGGGAACCCAGGAAGGGTGGGCGTTTCTTAAGGCACTAATCATGCAGGCACAGAAAAGGACCATCCCAGTACACATAAAAGGGGGTAAAAAAGCAAAGAAACCCTTTTAGTGGAGCAGGGAAATCCAGGAGAGCCTGGAGGGAAAAAAAGAGGCATACAGGCTGTGGAAGCAGGGGGCTGCCACCAAGGAGGAGTATACCTGCCTGGCTCGAACTTGCAGGGAAACAGTAAGGAGCGCCAAAGCTGAAATGGAGCTTAGGCTGGCAGCAGAAGTCAAGGATAACAAAAAGGCATTGTTTAAGTACATAGAAAGCAAAAAGAAGGTGCAGGGTAATTTAGGGCCCCTTCAGGATGAACTCGGACAACTGGTAACAGATAGGATGGCCAGAGTTTCTAAATGATTTCTCTGCATCCGTATTCTTGGACACAAATACAAATATGCATCCCATTGGGACCTTAGGTAAGCCCAGTATAGATACCAGCCCACCAACTGTTTGTGCTGACATAGTAAAGGAGCACCTGGAGGGGCTGAATGTATTTAAGTCAACAGGTCCTGATGATCTTCATTCTAGGGTACTTAGGGAATTAGCTGGTGTCATAGCAGAGCCGCTGGCACAACTGTTTGAGCACTCGTGGTGCTCAGAACAGGTCCCAGAGTTTTGAAAAAGGGCCAATGTGATCCCTATTTTCAAGAAGGGGAGGAAGGAGGAACTGGGTAACTATAGGCCGGTTATTCTTACCTCTATCCTTGGCAAGACCTTTGAGAAAATTGTTAAGGATTACATTTGTAGGGGACCAGCAGGTAAAATGATGACCCAATCAGCATGGGTTCATAGCAGATCCTGTCTGACTAACCTGGTCTCATTTTATGACTGGGTCACAAAATGCATGGATGAAAGAATAGAGATAGATGTGATTTACTTAGATTTCAAGAAGGCCTTCGACAGTGTCACACCCAATTCTTATAAATAAACTAAACAGTTGCAATGTAGATTATTACACAGTCCTGTGGGTAGGAAATTGGCTTAGGGGACGCACCCAGAGAGCAGTGGTGGACAGGTCAGTTTCTACCTGGAGTAACATGGGCAGCGGAGTCCCCCAAGGCTCTGTCCTGGGACCAGTACTATTCAATATCTTCATTAGTGACTTGGATGAGGGAGTAGAAAGAACCCTGTCCAAGTTTGCCGATGACACCAAACTATGGGGAAAGGTACACAAATCAGATGGCAGGGAGCGAATCCAGGTTGATTTGGACAGGTTGGGGAAATGGGCCGAACAGAATAGGATGCAGTTTAACAAGGACAAGCATCATGTGTTGCACCTGGGGAGGAAGAATCATCAACACTCCTACAGCCTGGGATGGACCATTTTAAGTAGCTCAACTACGGAAAGGGATCTTGGGAGTCGTAGTCGACTCCAAAATGAACATTAGTCACCAGTATGATGAAGTAATAATTAAAGCTAACCACACCCTTTCTTGCATAAGTAGGCATCACAAACAGGTCTAGGGAGGTGATACTTCCCCTCTACGCGGCACTGGTCAGGCCACAGCTGGAGTACTGCATCCAGTTTTGGGCACCGCACTTCAGAAGGGATGTGGATGGCCTGGAGAAGGTTCAGAGGAGGGCCACTCATCTGGTTAAAGGCCTACAGAAAACTCTATGTGGACCAATTGGGAGACCTGAATCTCTTCAGCCTCCACAAGAGAAGGCTGAGAGGTGATCTCATGGCCGCCTACAAACTCATTGGGGGGGACAACAAGAAATAGGAGATACAATGTTTATCTGGGCATCTGTTGGGGTAACTAGAAACAATGGCCACAAACCTGAAGAGAGCACATTTAGATTAGACATCAGGAAAAAAACAATTATAATGAGGGTCGCTAAAATATGGAATAGGCTTCCAAGGGAGGTGGTGCTGTCCCCTTCCTTGGAGGTGTTTAAGAGGAGATTGGACAAACACCTGGCTGGGGTCATCTGACCCCAGCACTCTTTCCTGCCCAGGGCAGGAGGGTTGGACTCAATGATCTAATAGGTCCCTTCCAACCCTAACAACTATGAAACTATGAGACCCAATTCTTAAAGAGATCTTCCCAGAACCGCCTATCCTATCCTTCAAAAAAGCACTGAACCTCGCTAACCTCAACACCAGAAGCAAACTTCCTACAGCCCAAAACACACTAAATGGATCCAGACCATGCCATGACAAGAAATGCAGAACCTGCCAACATCTCTCTCCCACCCCCACAACAACTACACCGCACAGCAGAATGATCAGCATTCCTGGATCTTACAGCTGCACCTCCAGAAATGTAATATAACTCATCCATGGCACCAAATGCCCTGATGGAAAATATGTAGAAGAAACCAGAACAACAACAAACAACAACTGCGCATCACAATAAACACACACCAAAAATCTATCAAAGACAAGAATACCCAGTTACCTCTGGGGGCACAGGTCTCACAAGATAACCACTCTCTCTCCAATCTTTCAGTTGTAATTGAATTTACAAAACACTTTTCACAGGTGAGCCTATGAACTTCACTTTTTCAACAAAGTGCTGGATACAAAAAAATCATGGACTAAATATAGACATTGGATTTATGACACTTTATGACCTGCCTGACATCTGACTCTCCAGGTACCTCTCCACTATTTATCAGCTACTTTAGTTTTCCCTCCACCCCCAGCCTGTCTCTCATCCACTGACTCCTCAATTTACATTTTCACCAACTGGTTTTCTTACATGCAGACCAGCCTCTGGCTTCTTTACTACTGCAGATGCTTCCTCAGCCTAACGAAAGGTATTTGTAACCGAAAGTTGCAAAGAAATATTTTTACAACTATTTGAGTTGGTCTAATAAAAGATATCAGATTTATCCTTGTGTGCCATGTATTCTTCAATGTATTTATTCTCACACCTTCCCTCTGAGCCTAGGAAGTGTTTGCCCTCTTTGCGGACAGGAAACTAAGACACAGGACAGATTATGTGATTTGCCCAAGGTCGGATAGGGTTTCTGAAGGACAGCAAGGAAGTGAGTGAGGATCCCCTTATTCTTAGTTCAGTGTCTTCACCAAAAGAACTTCTTTCCCTATCTATCCATCTATCCTAGCTCCATAGGCCAGGCACTGGTCCATGGATTTTATGCCATCTTTATGAGATGCCCTTTTCTGATAGCATTAGGTGAGCCCCTGAAACTGCAGATTCTCATTTGAAGTGCCAAATAAAACCTATTCTAAATGTGCATGAACACCTTCCCCTGCCTCTCCTTCACACAATCAGAGGAGGTGCAGCCTGCTCTGTGCTGAACTACAGCATCCCCACCAAAGAAGGGAAGCATGCCGCCAGTCAGGCCAGGGGAATGCAATTCTTCAATCTCTAACTGTGCAAACACTAAGACTGCAAAAGCTAATTTTACAGGGTTCCACTCTGCGGACTCTTCTTTGTCCCAGAATTCCTCAGCTCAGGAGATTAGCAGTTTAGAGATGGAGAAAGAGAAGTTATTTTAAAATTCAGCATAAAACTCTCTCAGACTCAATGAGCTAAAAAAAATTGATTGGAAAGGAATCAGTTTGGTGGGGGGTGGAAGGACTCAAATAAATGGAGAAATAATTGAAAGAGCAAGGAGAAGAAAGTGTATATCTGCCACCTGAGAAACCTCAGTACTTGCTTTCATTTTTATTCTCGTCTTCATGCCTCTTTGGAGCTTACTTACTATCTTCCCAAAGCCTGTCCTGGTCTCCAAACAACAATCTGGCTTTAACCCCATCTCTGCCTACCCTGTCTTTCTTCTTCATCCTAAATCAGAACCAAAGCGAGAATTTGCTCCCTCATTGCTGTCATAAGGATAATTCTCTAGTCTGATAATATAGCTGAGAACTAGAAAACTCGGTGCAGTTTTTCTGAGCCTATCACTGAACTTGCAACAAACAATAGCAGTGCAGAACACTCCATGCACTCCAAGCTTCCATCCATCAACTCTATCAATGTACATATGTACATGTCTCCACACTCATGAAATCCAAGAACCTCACCACCTCTAAGATAATTATATTCACAGCATCCCTGTGTGGTAGGGAGCTCCTGTTAGTTCCATTTTACAGATGAGAAACTGAAGCACTAGGGTTGAAAGACATTCCCAAGGTCACACAGGACATCCATTCTCTGGACGATCCCAGAGCAGGTACACCTAGGCAGATGCAAAGCTAAAGACTCCCTACTTCATGATGGGGGCCAAAACGCATGATCTAACACAGAATTCAGAAGGTCAAAGGTCCATTTGAGCCTACCGGCCCATTGGTCTACGATGGTTAAGAGACACAAGTTTCTGCAGCCAATTAATACATGAGGGACAGGGCTAGTCACTTGCCACTAGCTTTGACTGCCCCAGTCCAAATGACCCGGTACCCATTTATAGCTGGGTTGATTGTGGGCACTTTGACACGAGTCCAGGGCAGGGTGTAAACTCATACTTCCAAAGCCATAGCAAGATGACATAACTATTTTGCCACTGAGCCCCTTCCAAATAATGAAAAAACAGGGAAAGGAATTATGTTACAGGCTCAAAATATGGGGGGCACCAAGCAGAGACTCTTAGGAAGTGTATGCTGATATTCAAAGGAGACCATGGAGCTAGTGGATGCTGCCCAGAAGAACCACCCCCAGAAACATAAGGTAACAAGAGAATGGGAAATGGTCCCACAGTTACCACCTACCCTTGAATTTCTTCGTCCTGGTCTCTTAGAGGGCAAACAACAGGAGGTTGACAAGGAAGTCTTACAACTTTGTGGCATCTCAGATGGAATGTGCAGAAAGGAAGGGGTGCACAGAGAAATGCATCCTGGACCTCAGCAAGAGGCTCTTGCAGGAAAGGAAGTATTTAATGGATTGGGGATTTGAATCTGGATCTCCCAAGTCCTAGGTCAACAAGTTATCAGTCACTAACTACCAGACCACTGTCTTCCCACCAAGAGGAAGGAAGGTCCCTTAGGGAAGACATAAGACTGCTCAACAGGAAAGGCAAGTCCCAGTACTTGCTAATGGTTCAGACTAGAACAGGTTGGCTTATCTTGTGTAGAACTGAGAATAGCAATGACACTTTACATCCCAAGGAGGGCAGTGGTGAACCAGCACACACAGATGTTTACAAAGCTCCATCAGATCCCCAAATACAAAGTATTAGAACTACTGTGCATTTTGATTTTGAACCCACTTCTCAAATAAATAACCCAGGCACCGACAGCAGTTCAGAGTAAATCAAGCTTGCACAAAAGAGGGAGAGAACACACTCCTGCAGCAAGGAGAAGACAACAGAGGAATGGCTTCAGCAGGAGTTCATTACACTTGTTTATCTTCATTTCGTCTGTAACAGATGAACAGCGTAATGGCTCTGGCTTTCCTGGATGCCACGAGCCCAGAAACATCCTAATGAAAAATAAATGTATTTACAGGGAGACGTCAAAACAGCCCAAGACAAGTCAAAGTAATGTGCCTGCGTTGGGAATGAGTGCTTTTATTTCATCGCCCCTTCATGGCCTTCGAGCAGATCACGCAGCGAAGAGAGATAAATATTTTAAACAGCGACACTCTGGCAATGCACAGGAATGCTAGACAAGGAATAATTAGAAAATAAATTACTTTTTTTTTTTTTAGTGTGGCATTACCAAACGTTGAATGAATTAGATTATCTGACAAACACTGGGCCCACACAGGTTTTTTGTCAGTGCTGAGGGTCTTGGCCCTTTGGGGGTGGAGGCAGAGCCCTCTAATAAGGGGCCGGGGAAAATACAAATAAACGCAAGTTGAAGAAAGTGTTCAAGATCTGCCTGGCAATTTTCATAAATCTAAAAGATGTAAGGTTTCATCTGGCTTCACACCAACAGTTTGGTCTAAAAATAGCTTAATCTCCTTGATAGCAAAGGAGCCATCATCAAAACAGATACAAACTCACCACATGCATGCGTGCACATGCACACACAGGCCTGAACTTACTCCTAGATTAATGTTAAAGTGTTTTCCCCAGATCTATTCTGCAGAAGATCACAATCCCACATGCGAACCCAGTGGACTGAGCAAAGGGCACCATGGTGATATTTTCGAACAAACCGACTTCTTATATTTTTGGAAGCATTTACGTACATGCAAATGCAATTCCCCAAAATCCTGATTAATTATACAAATGTATGTATATACGGTATGATGAATATGCACAAACACATACTATTATTGTGCTGATGGAGCACATCACCTCTTCGGGGGAAAAATGTTGAGATTTTAATTTTACCAGTGGTGAGAATGGTGTTATCCCCTTAAGTCAGGCATTCGATTACCTTAACAAGTCAAAACAGAATGGAATGTGATTCACTATACTTTTAACAGGCTGTAGAGTCCCTTTCATGGGCTTCTGAAAACCATGACATGGAGGTTCTTACGGAGAAATGCTGTACAAACACATAGAGGCAATGAATAAATCTGTGTGTGTTTGCATCCTTTTGATGTCATCATGCTATTTATATACTGCAGAAACTATCTATGGCATACATACACAAACTAGAACATTCTGGACAGTGCAAATTTGAATAAAGGACACAATACAGAAACTGTAATCTGGGGTAGAATCTGGCCCTTCATAAATTGTCAACTAAAAAAATACTGATTGAGTTAAGGGGAGAGCATTATTCATTAAATGTTAAAAAAAAAAAAAATCAAAAGAATTGTCATGGTTTCAAAAATATGTATTACAAGTTTGAGTAGAAGGTATATTAGTAACTTACAATAAGATACATTAAAAATGTAAATATTCCAAATAATGTAGGAAAATAGGAAATTGACAGTTAAGATGAAATGAAAAAAAATTCAATATATTTCTGAGTATTGAAATAAACAATGAAGACATCCAAACAACCATAACTCTAGTTTTTAGTGGCATGGAGAGATCTTTATAAAAATCAAATATCTCTTATGAATATTTTTTTCTAGCATGGGTCAAAACATTTAAAATATCTTAATCACAACTGCATCATTTTAAAATGGTATCACTATAGGACAAAGTAAATAAAGTTTTCATTGAAGGAAAAACTTTCATTTATGAATAACAATGAGGAAAATTATCATTAATCCTAAGAAAGAAATTTAAATACAGCCTATGCATTTATGAGTTTCATGAGTTTTAATCATATGGGAAGTTTGAAGAGACTTGCTTAGGTGCTTGTTTCTTATCTTAATGTGACTGCATTTTATTAGTGTGTCCATAAACTGTGAGCTTCTTAAGTTTACAATACTCAATGTTGGGATAATCACAACATCCTTATAATATTTTACATATAAGTTACTGATGTGCGCTCTCAACCATAACCGCATCTGAATCTGATTTTAGGGTGGGAATACCCTTTGTTTTTAAATCATAAAAATCAGCTCAAGGAAAAAGGTTTCTATGTGATATTTCTACTACTGTGAATGAATATACATCTCTCAAAAATCAAATCATTCTTTTAATATTTTAATTTCTAAATGCAGAGTCACTGATATGCAAAAGTAGTGTGAAGCAGCAAGGGTAGACTGGCCACTAGAGCTGAGTTCACAGCTACGTTGCATTACGAGAGTAGAACAGAGAAGCTGGGGTGAACTGGAGAATATGGCCTTTAATTTAAAACTGGTATTTGAAATAACGGGCTGTTAGCTACATGAGAGAGATCACTCCTTGAGTCTCAACATCTTTGTGCTTTACAAGTCCACTCAACCCTATCCTTAGCCCTCATGGCAGTGTTAAGTCAATGCACAATGGAGCCAAGGAAGCAACCTTTCAAGTTAATATCAGCAGCGAGAGCTGACCAAGCAGTCTACCATTGCTAGTTTATCAATGGAACTGTTGATACATGTCCCACCCGAATCATAAAACCAAGTCACTACAACCAATTGTTGCATTCAAATTAGCTGCAGAAGAACAATGGCAGCTGGTTGAGCCTTTGGAGTAACCTGAGTGGTTAACGTGACAGTAGATCCTAACAATTAAATACAATAAATCTTTAATACTTTAATTTAACCATGACCCAATTTCCTCAAAATGGCCTACAAAACAAGACTTTGGTTAATTTTAGCTATATGGAAATTTTGAAGTATCTTGTTATTTCATTGTTAACATAATTTGGGACACAACAAAAATAGGAAAGATGCTATATTTCTAAAAAGACTCTTATTAATTACTTTAAAGTCTAATCTAGTTCACTGATCATCTTGCAGAAAATTCTTCTATTTGTACCTATAAATGCTGTAAGTTTGAAAAGGACATACTGTATTTTCCATATAAATCAGAGGTTCAATCTTTGCTTTAAGTGTGAAACAAAACTCATCCTTAGTTACAGAGGCACAAACCAGTGCCTACATAAATTGGAAAACTGTCTTCTGAAAACAATTTTCAAAGTCACATACTGAGGCAATCACAGAGCTAAGGATACAGTTCAAGTTCTGATTCCCAGACCCCTGCTCTAATGACCCAATACAATCCTTTCTGGAGAATAAATAGAACACTAATTCCAGACTCCAAACCCCTTCACTGCTCCAAACACTATAGAGAACACTGTTATAACTTGGCTCTGTCCTGTTTTCTGACTGGACTGAGCCCCTCATTTTCAAGTTCTCAGGTCCTTCACGTCAGTCACTGAGCTCCTGGGCTAGGGACAGAAGTTACACGTAAACTGATTTAAGTGATCAGAAACTGGTTTAAACCTGTAATAGAACAGAAGCTCAGTACACATAATGGCTGAAACTAGTTTAAGATAAACCAGTTTGACCCAAATCAGATAAGTCTGATACTACATTCAAGCAGGTTTATGAATCTTCTGTCCCAGACCTCTTCCTGGTTCAAGTTAAATCAGAGTCCCCCAGCATCCCAGCATGCTTTCCAGCCTTGTGCTGTGCTGTCTGCTCCAGAGAACAGGGCTGGCCCTGCCCCTCTGCTCTCAAGCTGGAGCAGTGAGAGCTGGCTGGCTCACAAGGGGGGGGTGTGGGGGGCAAACCCAGCTGGGGATGCAGCCTAGTCTACCGGGGGTGGGGGTAGACCTCCCCCCCCCCGCGGCAAACCGCAGCTGGTGTCTGGGGCCAGGAAGCAGGGTTAAACACACACCCCTTCCCCACTAAAAATTACTGCTGGCCGTGATTGTGGACTACAAATCCCAGAAGCACCTGGAAGCAGGAACAAGTGATGAGCAACCCTGCAGAGTCCTGCTGCTGTAATTCTGGACTGCAAATCTCAGTGACCTTGAGGACAGCAGGAAGACGAAGTTAACACGCAGCCAAAAGCCATGCTCTAGCACCCACCAGTTTCTGACCTGAGCCACTGCAGGCATGTGGCTGCATTTGCTGAATCAAAGGTAAATGTCTGTTCACTCCTGTTTCAATTTAATCTCTGCAGTTTAGACTAACCCGCAAAGACTGAATTGATTCAGCCTTGAGCTTTTTGACTGTCTGTACCTAGCCCCAGAGTGCTTTGTCTGGACATGATAAGAAGAAACCAGTGGGTAAGGTGATGATTATGTACAAAATCAAGGACAACAAGAAGTCCTTCTTCAGGTACATAGGGAACAGGAGGAAAACATTTGGGAGTGTGGGGTCATTGCTTAACAACCCAGGAGAACTGGTTACTGGCATCCAGGAGAAAGCTGAACTTCTGAATGACTACTTCGCCTCGGTCTTTCACTGGACCAAGGGGAAAACAATGCCAGGTAGAGTACAGGATGAGCATGGTAGAAATAATCACCTTCCTACTATTGCTGTACAATTGGTGTATGACCAATTAAAAAAATTAGATATATACAAGTCAGCTGGACTGGATGATCTTCATCCGAGAGTGCTGCAAGAACTCACTGAAGTAATTGTGGAACTCCTAGGGAAACTCTTCCACAACTCATGGTATTCTGGAGAAGTTCCTGAGGACTGGATGAGGGCCAATGTTGTACCCATCCCCAAGAAGGGCTGGAGGGAGGACCCGGGTAACTACAGGCCAATCAGCCTAACTTCTATCCTAGGCAAAATCCTCGAAAAGTTCATCAAGGAGTCCATCTGTGATAAATTTGCAGAAAGTAAGATTCTGAATGACAGCCAGCATGGCTGAGTCACAGGCAGGTCTTACCTTACCAACCTCATCTCCTTCTATGACCAAGTAACTCACCACCTGGACAAGAGACAGCAGGTTAACACTGCATACCTAGACTTCCAAAAGGCCTTTGATCTAGTACCCCATGATGTCTTCATGAGAAAATTGGAGGATTGTGGGCTTAACTCAAAGACAGTCAGGTGTGTGAGAAACTGGCTGTAGGATAGGACTCAGAGAGTCGTAGTGAAGGGATCTGTGTCATCCTGGCGAGAAATGGGCAGTGCTGTCCTGCAGGGGTTGATGCCTGATCCGGTACTTTTCAACATCTTTATTAACGATTTTGATTGGGGGGGGGGGTGAAGAGCTCACTGGCCAAGTGTGTGGGCAACACCAAGTTATGGGGAAACGCTTGAAGATAGGCTACAGATACAGGCAGACCTAGACAGGCTAGCAAATTGGGCAAATCAGAACCTGATGAAGTTCAATGTCAAGAAATGTAAAGTGCTCCACCTTGGGATGAGCAACCCTCAACACACCTACAGGCTTGGCACCACCACACTAACTAGCACCACAAATGAAAGAGACCTGGAGGTAATGATAGATCTCATGAATATGAGCCAGCAGTGCGATGCTGTAGCTAGTAGGGCAAATAATACTCTGGCATGCATCAATCAATGCATCTCCAGAAAAACCAAGGAGGCAATTCTTCTGCTCTCCTCAGCGCTCATGAGAATGCAGCTGAAGTACTGCGTCCAGTTCTGGGCACCATACTTTAACAAGGATGTGGACTAGGTTGAGAGACTCCAAAGAAGAGACACCTGTACGATCAGAGTCTTACATGGCATGTCATAAAAGGAACGGCTGAGGGATCTGGGACACTTCAGCCTGAAGAAAAGGCGGCTGAGAGGGGACCTGGTAGTAGCTTACTGCTACGCTAGGGGAGCACATCAAGGGCTTAGTGAGCAACTGTTCACCAGGGCACCCGAGGGGAAAACTAGGAATAATGGCCACAAACTCCTGGAAGACCAATTCAGGCCCAACATTAGGCAATCTTCTTCACAGTCAGGGTTTCCAGACAGTGGAATAAGCTCCCTCCAGGAGGTGATGCGATCACCTACCCTGGAAATCTTCAAGAGGAGACTAGACAGTCACCTTGCTGGGGTCACCTGACCCCAGTTATCTTTCCTGCTTGGTGTAGGGGTCTGGACCCGATCATAGCTGATGCATAGGGGGAACAGAGGGGCATGTGTCCCCGCTTGAGACTGTCCGCCACTAAAGCCACCACCAGCTTCTGCGGACGGTCGCTGCCGGCACCCGTCGACACTGCTGGCAGCGGCTGCAGATGGTCTCTGCTTGCCGCCATGGTGTACCCCCCCCCTCCCCCCCGTCTTGGGAGGCACCAGTTGTTCATGGACCCAATGATCTTCCAAGGTCCCTTCCAGCCTTATGATCTATGGAAATAAGCTATTGTTCTGTTCATATAAGGAAATACGGTGTATAAGTAGGTTTGGTGAGTTTGTTCCATTTCAACCACTGTATCACAGTGGACGCTTCTTGTGGACTGGTAAGTAACTTTGTTTTTTTGATTGATTATTATCTTGCTTATCAATCAGCTGATTAAACATAATCAGTCTAGTCTCTCAAATGCAACTTTTCATTGAAGACAACAGACAGAAGACCATCTAACTCCAATTCTCCCAGGTGCAAATGCCTATGTCTGACATCCTGTTTGGGCAGCAGGACCTCACCTTCTGGCCAGTTAGACCCCAAGCAAGTGGCACAGCTCTCCAGAGCTATAGTAGCTCTTGTTTCAGGTTATCCTTGAGAAACAATGTGGCAAGAAAGCAACAGACACAGACTTAGAAAAGGAAGATCTTCAGTGAATGTATTTTGCTCTTGAAAAAGAACACAAGTGACAAGATAAGTACAGATCCTCCTTGGTCTGATCTCACCACCCCTTCAAGTATGGGGTTTGGCCTGCTTCCTTCAGCTAAGCAGCTGGCTTATCATGGCTTGCATGCTGCTGTGAAGAAATTCACTTGAGCAACGGTGACTCCATGTTGTCAATGCTTTTATATTTTTGTGGAGTTTGGGAATCTGTAAGCTCCTAGAAATGCCAAAAAAATGTTTGATTGTGCACATCCTGGTGACCAGATTCTAATCTAATTTGCATTGGGATAAATATCATGTCATTCAGGTAAATTCCTCCCAACTTTCACCAGAATTAGATCCCAAGTGCCCTTCACATGACTTATTTTTTTCTTCCAGACCTCTCTGAGCCCCTGACTCCTGCAATAGATGTATCCTCTGTGCATGCATGACTCTACTAAGCAAAACACTCTTTCCCCTTAATGCTATTCCTTGCCTACACCCCAGTACCATTCAGTCTCAATCTGTCAGCATTTTCAACCTGAAACCTGCTGCCCGAAACTAGCCTTGCAGGATGAGGAAAGCAAAGTCTAGAGGTCCTAGGCTTTGTGGGAGACGAGCAGAAAGACAGAATAGGGGGAGGTCTTTTTTTATCAGGTAATGAGAATAGATGTAGGATTGAGCACTGCATCTAAAATAGACTTTGTGTGAACCTATGCAGAGTTTATACTGATACTACTTTTTCACCAGCAAGTGAAGTAGGAGGGTTGGAAGAGTGGGAAAAAAACGATACCCAGTTATGTAAAGCAGACCATAACCCTAAATCAAAGGGGAGGATTAACTTTCAGCAGAGGAACCAATTTTTGTACATACATCCAAGTGCCTATGAACAAATCTGAAGCATAGATGAAATCTATGAAATGGGAGAAACAGCATAAGAGAAAAACAAGATAAAACAATGAAAAAGTCAAAACCTAATGCAATGTTCTCAGTTTTGTTGATCAAGAAAAGTATCGCCTGAAAGAGAGAGAAAGAGAGACAGACTGAATGAAAGGAGGTGAAGCAGTGGAAATCTGTGCCAGAAAAGATTCCAAACCAGAAAGATGCCATTTGGTACCAGAAAACAACAGGAGAACACTGGCTAAGGGCAAATAAAATTGAAAGCAAACAAGAAGCTGGGCATCAGCAAGAGCCCCCAGAGAAAACAAAATGCTCAGGACCAAAGATAAAGTATTTTAATTCCAACATGTCATCTAGGTGACAAAGCACCTAAATAAAGATCATCAGAGAAATTCTCAAGTTGCAGAAAAAATCATCATGCTGTTGCTCTCCCTTCTGCTGTACTAACTACTGTGTGCCACCATTATTCTGCAATAGAGGCACGCTACATATACAGTAGTATGCAAAAATGCCTGATTTTCAGCAGTGCTCATGTTCACGAGTTTGAACAAAACTTCAAGCAAACAGTTTGCGACATGCAGAAATCAGTCACAAGGTTGTTGAATTGTCTCTCAATTCTTCTTGAAATACTAAATTTGCTTGGTTTTACTACCTTCCAAAAAAGAATTCAAACCCATTTACCCAAGCATCAATTAAAATAATCTCCACACCCTCTTCCCCTCCTTCCAGTTGTGACCTAGGTAAGTATTATTAGCCCCTTTCACTTGTGGGGAAACAGAGGGAAATGATCTCCCAAAAATTACAAAGGAGGCTAGTGGCAGAGATGGGACTAGATTGCAAGTGTCCTCACTTACAATTTTGTGCTTCAAGCTCAGGAGTTTTTTCCTCTGAGGCCATCCTTCCTCTGGCCAATGAATTTACTCAAATTTATTCCAAGGTTGGCCCAGCTATTTGAAACCTGGCAGATTTTCCAACAGAATCCGAGAGTTGTTTGTAGTCAGAGTATCATATAAATAAAAGCAGATACTGTGCAGCTGAGCAGGCAGAAGCAATGAGCTCAGAGTGGTATGTCTGGTGGCATCAGTGACAAGTGCTTTATTAACCATAACTGGAAAGCAACACAACTAGGCCTATGACATCATTGCTTTGAGTGGCTTCCAAGCTTTCCTGATTTGAATTTTCATAATGAAAATGGCATAATGAGTTCCATTTCTAGTTAGAAAGACTCAGCTAAACATGTATAAGCCTTCAGTGTGCAATCCAACTGCCCTATAAGGGCACTGGATATTCCCATCGACTTCAATGGGAGTTGGACTGGAACCTGGGATGCTTCTCTATATGGAACTGAACTTCCGTAGGTTTCACTTTTCCACTGGTTTCTAGCTGATTGAAAGAGTGTTTCTGCCAAAAGTTACCATATTACAATAAGGAAGTTAAAAATATAATTAATTGATTTATTTAACTGGGGATGTACACGAGCCATAAATCTTAGCGTCTGCACAACCCCAAAACACAT
The DNA here is from genome assembly GCF_030867095.1 of Alligator mississippiensis. Lineage (NCBI taxonomy): Eukaryota > Metazoa > Chordata > Crocodylia > Alligatoridae > Alligator > Alligator mississippiensis. The sequence goes on from NC_081835.1 coordinate 44,578,309, forward strand.
AACAGATTACTGGTACTTGTACAGACCAATACAATAATACAGTAATAAAAAATAAAATAAAAAAAAAAATCACAAAGGAGTTCTCCATTCAGCATATTGCAATACTAAGAGCTAGCTACAAAGCTCAGATTTGGAACCAAAGTTGCAAGTTTGTTCAGGAGGTTTTGCTCTGTTCAGAGTAGGACCTCTATACAAGCACTATGCATGTTCAACAAAAAAAAGTAATAATTTCTAATTAATAACTTTCTCTCCTGAGATGCATACAATTCTTGCCTTAAAAGTTCATGTACTTTCCTCCTGAAAGTGAATGGTGATAACCCTATCTACTGAGAAATCTGGTTACGTGCTTCACATTTATATTCAGCACCAGTTAAATACTACACCCTGACAAAGGATACAAGGCACTCTTAAATGGGACACTATTCCTCTAATGGAACTGTTTATAGTCGGTCTCAGTGGCTACCTCTTAATGGAACAACCTTGTTAAGAGACGTGTTACAAGAAAATGTTAAAACCTACATGATTTTAATATAAGCCTGTTTATTTTTCCATGCATTTTCCAGCAATTTTTCTTTGCCATGTTGGTCCATTTTCAGCACAGGTTTGTGCTCTTCCAAAGGAAGATGGATAGTTTTATCATCACTGCCATCATCTATAGTTATAGGTCCTACAACTGGGGTAATCAAGACCTCTGCCTCAGGGCCTATATGATTACCACAAGAGTTGGGGAACATTTTTCTTCTCTAGCCAACAAACAGTGATGAATAACTGACCAGAGGCATTATGGGCATATTTTCCTTCCTCTAAAATATCATGTACATAAGCAACATTTAGAGACAAGGTACAGGAACTGATGGAATATCAGGCCAGACCATCTCAAATCCATGCTTTTACTCTAGCTTTTCTCCTTCATTAGGGCAAGACTAATAGCAAGTATGCACCACTTCTATTGTAGTCAAAGTAACTGTGTCTGAAAGGCCAACTAAAGCTTCCTGCATTTAGGTTTCCATAGCCTATTACCACAGGCTACAAGGACAGTTACATCCATCTGTTGCGAGGTAGGGTTGAAGTGATGTTGCTGTGATGCTTCAGGAAGTATGTAAGAGACAAGGATTCGTGTGGGCGATATCTTGGTATATTTCACTGGACCGACTGCATGGTTGGGATAGACATAGACAAGCTTTTAGGCATCAGAGTGCCATTCCTCAGGAAGACCCAGAGTTTTGAGCAAGGGTACTGGGATACCCAACAGCTTGTCTATGTCTAGCCCAACCATACAGTTGTTCTAACAAAAGAATACCACCCACAAGAAATTTTGCCTGTCACATGTGTAAAGTCATTTAAAAAACAAAACAACAGCTCTTTTTCTGTTTGCAAGGTGTACCCAGAAAGCAACACTGGCACAAACCATTTTCCAAATGATCTGGAGTAATAAATACAGGTTTCCCTCACTTTATATGGGTTCTGTATGTGCAAATTGCTTTTATGCGATGACTCTTTTTATACCAAAAAATCATTATATGCAAGGTAAATTCACCCTCATGCAATCAGTGTGGTGGAAGCCCGCACTCGTCTGCAGTGCACTGTGGGAGTGACAAGCACCAAAATATAGTCTCTTGTGAGGACCTGTGCTCCTCGCTTGTTGTCTGCAACATGTGGTTCTGTAGTTGCCATCCCCATTACAATGGTTCCCTGTGCTTGTGTATACTGTCTGCTGTTGGTGAGTACTAAAATAGTCTTGTAAAAGTGGTAGAAATGGATCTGGGGGTCAGTACAGTCAAGGTCTTGGAATGTATCCTTATCTGTTACATTGTAAAGTGGGCTCCCTTTATGCAAATTTGAGTTATGCACCATTTTCCAGGAACACATGTACAGCATAAAGTGAGGGAAACCTGTACATTCATTAATATCAATCTATGGATTACTCAGAAATTAGATGCTATGACTATTGTGAAGTACTATCTGCTTGTCACATAGGTCACAAAAGACTGTTTCTGTCATCTGATAAGATGACTCCCAAAAAGAGCTTTCTAAGATGCAGATTTGCAAAGCTTTTTATTTCAGGCAAATGTTGCCAACAAAGTTTCATATGTATGCACATTTTCAAGAAGTGAATAAAAGGGATCAGAAGTACAATTAAATTGCACTTTTTTATTCAATGATTATATGTGAATATAAACTGAGGCAAGTCTTTTTTTCCTGCTATCTCCCAGTTGTAGTGTTGGAGTGATGGTGACATCACAAATCAGCCTATAACTTTCACTACTTCCAGGACAGCAGTGGCAGCTGGGAAAAAGCTCATATTCATATAGCAATACAGTATCTGCAATAGAATACATAAAAAATTACTGGCAAAGTAATTGCTTTTGGTATAAATGTTCTTTTTTAAAAGTTTTCCCTAGCGTGGAAGTCCTTTTTCAAAAGAATAAATTTACAGCATGCCAATTTATTCAAAGCCTGTAGATTTAGTATAATGAAATCCTCCTAAGTAAATATCTGATAAAGAAGCAAATGGTTAGCACTTGACCCCAGGAGCTGGGATTTCTTGATACACTGCTCTAATGCAAAACAGCAGGAACCACAGAACTGTTGGCACAGAGGAGTCAAGTGAATAAAATTATGAACAAAGGACCTGACTCCTAAGGCCTAGAGGCATGTGCTATAGCAGATGCTGCGAAGCCAGGAATTTGGGTTCAAATACCAGACTCCCTCTGTAATCCCCGTGATGAGTGAAGCTAGGAGTCTAAAGGTGGTGTCATTCTTTGCTCTCAAAGGTCAGGACAGGCTACAGTGGGCTTTTTGAAAACCCCAAAGCTATGCAAGCAGCAGTGACTGCCAAACCAGACTGTCTACTTTGCCAAGTGCAGAGAGACCACAAATGACTGTGGGGACTTGTGGCAGCACACACTGAATTTGTGATGGTGATCACTGGATTAAGCTGTATCCAGAGTCCTCTCCCCATTCCAGGTGCTCCAGATTTCATAACCCAGCAGGCTCTGGTTTTCATAACCCAACACTGTGGTCCTGGGAAGGCTTGCTGGAAGAGGGAAGAAAAATTAGGAAGAGAAGGTGACACTTCCCCTATTAAGATCTGCACATGCTCTTGTAACATGCTTGCCTTTTAAAGGGCACTACCACTAAGCTCAGTCCAGTAACACAGGAGTTGAGGAATTTCAGCAGCTTGCAAGATCAAACAATTTATTGCCAGCCAGTGAGTTCACCCATCCTTAGAAGGGGATACTCCCTGCCAAGTTTATCTGTTGAGACTTGTGTTACACCTGTAATACATAATGTATTGATATAAGTACAAAAGCAAATGGTGAGGACTGGGAGGATTCTACTGGTCCTGGATATGGAACATGCAGAGGGACAAAAGTTGCTCCCACAGAAGAGACTGCAAGTTTGGTCATTGGTTTTAGTGGAATCTGGATTTGACCCGAAAGATTTCAGGGAGAATTACAAAACACCTTCACCACAGGAATGAGCCATCTTGGAAGAAGCTTGCGTTTAGGTGTGACAGAAGCTTTCCTAAGCACAGAACTTACTTCATCAGATGCTGTGAAGGCACTGCAACGAGCAGAACTATTAAACAGAAAGCAGTGGTTACAATACAAAGGGTAAGGAATGGGGGAAGTAAAAAGAAGAGGGTTTCTAGGGAAGACAACCCCCCTCCCAGCAACAATTAACACATTGAGGGACATAGGGCTTATAAAAGCTAATTCAGGGAATGGGATAAGAATCCATAGTCTCAGTTTAGACTAGGGGTAGGCAATTATTTGGGCCTGCAGGCCATAGGGAGTTTTGCTGAGCTGTTGCAGGCCAGGTGGTAGCCCCAGCCCCGGCCCCGTGTTGTCACCACCTCAAGATTCCCTGGGTCTCCCCAGACCCACCCGCCTGTCTTGCTCCCAGATGCTGCTCACCAGCAGCCTGCAGCCCCATCCCAGCCACCCAGCTGAGTGCTCTGACCAAGTAGGTCCCACCCTCAGCAGCAGGTGCATGGCAGATGAGCCAGGGTACCCAGGCAGCAGGGCTGGGTCTAGAGGCTGTGGCAGCCAGAAGCTGCCAGGAAACAGAGTCTGGCTGCTGTGCCATTACATGCACCACTGCCCAGGCTGCTCCCCTGCACCTGGGCTGGGTGAGGCCTGGGGACCCACCCTAGGCCAAATAAAATCCCTTGGCAGGCTGGATCCAGCCCACAGGCTGTATTTTGCCCACCCCAGTTTAGACCATACTTTTCTTGTCTGTAGAAGATGGATCCTGTGGTGTATTTAGGATGAGAGCAGCTGGTGTGGACATAGCTGTAGCAACTGGTTGGTTTCCCACACAATGTGGCAGGGCAACATGGCCACTGCAGATTTTCCTACTGGTGACAAGCCCTTGCTTACAAAAGCTTATGTACACATCTCTGGTTTAGTTGCAAAATTACCCTGCCTTCTGCCTGACTTCAGAGGAACATGGCTAACTACCTCACTCTTTTAGGTGTAAATGCAAGCCCTGTTTCAAATGTTCCTGAATGTTGCACAACTCCCACAACAGCTTGCTGGAGAAGTGCATGGGAAATTTCCCCTTGAGAAGTAAAACCTGCACATTTTCTAGAGGCATGAACAAAGAAGAATATCTTCTGCTAACACTAGAACAAAAGCCCCCAAAGCAGTGGCAAGGCATTGGCAGTGCCTTTATCTCATCTGCTCTTCGCCTGTAATGTATTTTAGATGATTTGGCGGTGTGGTGTTTTACACTGGATGCTTTGTGATAGTGGTGTAAAAAAGGGGATTGAAATGGATAATACTGTGGACTCATCTAAAGGGGGGGTTGAAGCTGCACGGCTCTGATTTCCAAGCTGTGCACTAACAATATCACCATGTTAGGTATTATTTCCCTGTTCCCAATCCCACACCCATTCAGCTCTACTGTGCATGCTCAGTCTGCATGCATGCACACTAGGTGTCCACCATGCAGGGGACACTGAATTGCATCAGCTCTCACACCGTCAGGCAAGGTGTCAAGTAAAGGATAAAGAAGTCCTGGGGAGGTCAGAATAGGAGGGATCAGCTCTCTTTACGATTAATACTACAACTCCTCAGCAAAACAGCTTACAGGACATATTTAGCCTGAGTACATATGCATGAGTAGGTCTGCATACATTTATAAGTGATCTTCATGAAGCCCCAGACTTCTCAGCTCCACTAATTAATTGCTTAAGGAATTCTTGCCTATCTCTGACACAAAGCTATCAACATCCCTCTCCCCTGCACTCAGTGACATTTCTTGCTCTACCTGAAAACCCACAAAAGCTGGAGTCCCTCTGTGTCTGTATTTGCCATTGAAGAGCAGCACTCATCTATCTGGGAGCTGGGCAAACACCTAGCATGTTCAGTGCCTTTAGGACTCCTATACACATGCACAGAGCCTGCTCTGATGCGCCGGAGTCTACTGGACCACGGAAACTGACACTTGGGCAGCCTTCCGCGTCACGTGCATAAGTGTTGACGCGCCGAAAAATGGTGGCAGGGTGCTCTGAAATAAAACACATTTGATAAGCTTTAGTTCAAAGCACCCTGCCACCATTTTTCCACTGCCACGGTCTGGAGGGAGGCCAGGGGCGACATGGACGCAGGAGATCACAATGCTGATACACTTGATGTGCAGGCAATTTTAATTAGCACGGCTCGCTAATTAAAGTGCCCAACGCCACATCCGACAGCACGTGTAAAAATGCCCTTAGACTAAATACCAGCAACCGGGTTGTTTCCCACAAGAGCCTTTAAAGCTGCACCAAATCCAGAACTTGCAGAAAACCAAGCTCAGTGACCCTCAGTAAATACCTGTGAATGACATGAATTAACACTTTGCCTAGGAATCCTGGCTAATTCCACTTAATTGTCATATAAGCCTAGCGTGTAAATGGCTGGATCAAGCCAAAGACCAGGCCAATGTCAGTTGTCTTTAGAGTCCACTTCCTTTACCATTCTCAGTTGCTGGAAACATCTTTAAAAAAACCAGACGGCACATGTGGGAGGGCAGGGGGAATGCCATAAAATATTCTGTCAGTGGCAGATGGGAGGGGGAGAAAAAGGAGTGATCCCTCCCTCCCATGGTGTTAACAATTCTATTTTGTGCTGGCACAGACAGCAACCTGACCACATTTTATTTGCTTAACAGGGCTGTGCAAAGCTTCAGGTGGCGAGTCAATTTGGAGGAGATTCGGCGGCCAAATCTCTGAATCCGACTCGAATCAGGGGACCAATTAAAAAGTCCGAATCGATTCTAAGCTCTCCAAATCTTCGGAAAAGATTCGGAGAGCTTTGATGATTTGGTCAGTCCCCGGTGGCTGCAGCAGGGAGTTGCAGCCAACTCCAAGCTGGTAAGTACTAGGGGTAGGGGCGAGGGGGCTGGCGGAGGGGACCCCTGCTAGCCCCCATCCCCTGCCTGCTCCCCTCTTCCCCCCCCCCCGCATCACCAAATTGAATCAGTCCCCCAAATCAGCCAAATCTGAAGCAAATACTAGCTGCTTCACACAGGCCTACTGCTTAAATCCCACTTTAGCTTCCAGAAGTGCCTATCGTAAGCATTGTTGGTTCTTTATAAAAGCTGCTTGATACCAATTCAAACCTAACAACCAAGGATTAGTACCACCATAGTCTGTGTGGTTACCTTGCAGTAGTTCCTAGCATCTACAGTATGGAGACATCTGTCTGCTACAACCACAACTGCTGTGCTGTTTTGGCCATATCAGTTTTTTACTTCATGCCACTGTGTCATGTTGCAACATGCTTGGCACTTTTGGTCATTATGGTTACAAGTCATTCTATTAGTATGTTAGAAATCCAGGCTAAAATCCTGCAAGGAGACTGCTTCTGGTAGTAGCACTGTTTTTCAAGTATGATTTGCATTAAAAATATGCTACTTACATCCATGATCAGAACTGGTTCCCCAACATGGTTACGGTATAGTTATTAGCCAGCTGTGCTAATATGCTGTCAGGGCCCAATCTTGAACCATTACTCAGTAGTCCAAGCAGAGAGATCAAGGACTAACTGTGCCTGAAGACTGCAATCCCCTCTCACCTATACAGCATATGACTGCAGGGCAGGGTCCAGGCATAATGGCAGGAAAACCTGACCTGCTGCTGTACCTGCCATGTGGATAAGCAGAAGTCATCAGTCCCCAAGGGCTATCATTCTGGCGTCTTTCTTGAGCACTAAAATCAGTTTTAAAAGGAAAAGATGGCTATATTAAAATGTTAGTGGACAGTCCAAATGCCTGGGTGAGACTCTAGAGTGAGGTTAAAGATATTTTTACAGTTGCTCTCAAGGTGAATGAACACCACTGCTTTTTGATTTCCTGCCTGGTTTCAATAAATGTTGCACTCCCAGGCACCCAAGGGACTGCTCTGGTTTGTCAAAACCAATTAATTTTCTTCCTCGAAATGCTTCAGGCTCCTCAAAATGTCGTTGAAGAGATAGCATATATCCAAGCATTAGGGAAAGCTGGCAATATACTGCTGTTCAGGCTGCAGAGCCCAACATCTGGAGCACAGCTCTCCAAACCCTGACTCACCCCCAGCCAAAGAGAGGCTGCTATCAGCTAGTGGTGGCTGAGCAAGGAAGGAAGACCAGGGCAGATTCAAAGCAAAGATGCCATTGCACTTTTAAAAAGTTCCTGAAGGCAGAACTTGCTGATGGGATGTTTTCAGGGAGATAATTCAAAGCTGGGAGCTGTTTTTTCACTCATTTCCTAGTACCAGCCATCTAACCTTTAGCAGTTGCAACAATCAGCCACAGGTTTCAGATTCAGCCCTTTTTTAAAACTGAAGACATGAGGAAGTGTAACAAGACGACAGAACATAGACTCTGCAAGTCCTCACTCTATTCCCAGCTTTGCCTCTGAATCAATGCAACGTATGACTTATGGCAAGTCATTTCACCTATCCTCACCTCAGTTTGCCCAGTTATAAAAACATGGATAGTAACTGTCACAAAGGTCACAAGGCAAATCAGTGGCAGAGCTGGGAACAGAAGCTAGAACTGAGATTCCAAGTTAGGAGATCTCGCAAGTAGGGTCTAGAAGCCAGATCTCCAAAAGACTCTGAAGGTCCTAACCCAGCGTTCCCGATTTGTAGTGCAGTCTGCTCCCTGCTCAACCAAACCAAGACACAAACACAAAGCTTTTCCAATTAAGGAGTGGCAGGCAGGAGGCTGAGCAGCAAAGTGAGTTCACAGTATAACAAATCTTTTAAAAATAGCCTCAGAGTAAATCCCACTCTTCCTTTCTCTATGCTCATGAAGCATAGTTTCTTCAATGGGTTTACATACCTTTGAGAGTAATCTGGCATTTACCAATACAAGTGTCTTTACTATGGAAACACAGCTCCCCAAGTCACATAAACCCCCTGACTGCTCCTCCTCATCTATTTACCTGGCTTTACAGCTGTCATGTGAAAAAGCGTGCAAATTACTCCCTCCACCCTTTTTGCTGGAAGGCAAGTCTTTCCATGGGGGCCCATGAGACAACAAATAATGCAACTCTAAATGATTCAAAGAAGGAGCTTCCAACACTTTCTCACACACAATGCATCTGCCATCTTTTTGAGCCTAAGGAATAAGCTAAGCCAGAGGCTGTTTCTGTAAACACCCACCACCTTTCTGTGCTATGCTAGAGGCTCCTTGTCCCAAATGAACCCTCAAACCACATTCAGTTAAAGAAGACCTTTTCAGTACCATTAATGCTTAATATTTATACATACTGCAGTATGTACCCAACAACCCACAAACAGGTTGGGCCCCACTTCTCTAGATACTGTGCAGATATATACCAACTATCAATCCCTACTTCCTGATGCAGAAAAAGAAAAATAAGAAAAGAAAAAACAACTCTCAGAGAGACCAGACAAGATACAAATGCCAGACATCAACACAGCACAAAATGAGGAGAGAGAGACAGAGAGAGAGAGAGAGGGGAGAAAGAGGGTAACTCTGTTGACTTTTTGGCTTCAATAGGACTCAGATCAAATCTAGAGTGCAACAGGAGAAAAAAAGGGGTAGATGAGAAGGCAGAACCAGTAGCTGTTTAGTGTTGCTTTCTTGCTCTACTTCAAGCCGCAAAAACTTTCCTCCCCCACCATTCCCCCTTCTGCTCCAGGCATCAAATATGGAAGAAGCTTAACAGGCAGTCAGATGTATTACTAGAATGGCACAGGGATGCTTCTCAGTGAATGTTCAACAGAGCATCGTTCAGGCTAGTTGCAAACAAGAAAAATGAGGGGCCATTTCCTGCTTCTAGCAAGTCTCCCAAATCAGGTAGTTATTCAGACAGTGAAATCTTCTTTCTAAACAACAATAAGAGTCACCAACCAGGTCTGACATATAATTGTTCATTTGTAGATCTCAAAGAGCTTTACAAGGGAGGTCAGTATCATTGTATCAATGGAAGAAAAGAAAAAAAGAGGTGAGGTGCCATGATATGCCCCAGGTCACCCAACAAGGCATTAGAGCAGGGTAATAGAGCTATGGTTTCCTGGGTCGCAGTCCAGAGTTCTGTCCATTGTCTCTTTCTCAAAGCCTTCTCTACATGAGCCTCCCATTTTGTTCAATGAACTGTTGGCATACATTGTACTGTTGGTAGCTTTGCTTCCATGCAATATGGTTTGTCTACTTTGATTAAAAGGACAAACAGGGGTAGGGCCTGCAATTTCATTATGTGCTTTGCTACAAATCAGGTTTCCAACCATTTCAGACAGCTTCTGAGCAAGGTTCTCTGGGAGCATCATAACCAAGGATGGGAGAGTGGGGCATGACCTCCCAGGTGCTGACTTAAGAGAGGGAGCCAGAATGAAGCCCCTGGGGGAGTCTGTGCCTTTCTCCTTGCTGGGGCAGGGACATCAGGTCTAGGGGCACCAGAAGTCATAGCAGTTGCCACTGCTGTGAGGGCAGATTTCCAAATGGACAGGAGTTAGGAGGTTAATAGACCAGCCACTGGGTGAAGATCTCTCACCTACTGCAGCTGCCTTTTTCTGCAATCAAATTATTTTTTGGTGATCATTCAATGATACTCAGGGCACTCCATGAAGCAGGTGAACCACAACAGAGACCCTACCTACAGCAGCTGCTCTGCTACCCTTCTTGCTGCCAGCCCTCCCCTTCCCCATGCTTTCAAGCAAAGTTTGGCCCAACGCATAAGCCTTACTGGTTATATCTCTGCTCTCTGATATAATCAAGTCACTGGTAGTTTCAAGTGGTAAACAAGAAAAACCAATGTCACGCTCAACTATGTCTCTCCCCCCCCTCAGTCATTTTTAAACTACAAATTATTAAAAAGAAATAAAGCACCCTATAAAACTGACAGAATCACTGCAAGTCAATAGGTCAACTTGGCTGATGGTATTAAAATAAGGGAACCATTCAAATTATGCTGGTCAAATGTCAAAGGTGCTCCACCTTAATGAGGAACAGTAAATACACTCACTTAACATGCAAGTTTGTGGCTGCAATTTACAGGGCTGAAGCCACACTAAAAATGATAAAGTAAATACACCCTTGAGGAGTTGTCTTACCAAAACCCACTTTGCATTTTAACATGCCACCATCGCATTTCATCCAGTGACAAACATTCCCCGTCCCAGCATTTGGGAATGACTGACCAGGTAGTAGAGAGAGTGTTTTCCCCAGAGTGGCAACTATGGCCAAGTTTTGGTTTAGCAGCTCAATTAAGGAGAGGAAAAGCAAACTCCCCCCTCTGCAGCATGTCAAGAGAAGGTAGGAAATGCCATTCTTCTGGGCTTTTATTCATGCTGGGATAAGAGTCAAAAAAGTCTGCACTGTCAAGTAGCTCAGGGCCACTTGCTCTCAGGAGCTTCTGGCGCCCAGCCAATTGGTACCTGGGGACACTACCCCTTGTGCCAGCTGGACTGCTGAAGCAGCTCAGAGTTCTCTGCGCCCTTTACCCACGGAAGCAGTTTGGCAGTGGGGGCTGCTGCCTGGCTGTGACCCGCTGCACCACCTGCCAGACCTGGACTGCACAGCCAGTAGAGGCAACTGCTTCTCTGAGTCATTTCCCAGTGGGCTGTGGCTGCAGCGTTGGCTCCTCTGGGTCAGCTCCCAGTGGGCTCTGGCTGCGGTGTGGCACTACTGCCTTGTGTGCCCCTGCCTGGCCATCTGGGCAGCTATCACCCGGAAGATGTTCTCAGTGTGGTGGCCTGCTTTGAACTGTCAAAGCATGTTCTCCTGGCCCCCACTGGCCAGGAGGTCAGCCACAGCCAGCTGGGTCCAAGGGGCCAGCTCTGAGCAGGCTCTTCTGCTTGGGTCCTACCACTTGCCTCCCTAGCAGGAATTCTGGTGTTCCCCATTTAAGAGCGAGAGAACGAGAGATCAGTTGGGCAATGATTTATTGACATATCCACAGTGTTAAACCAGTTTGGAAGCCTACCAGTGTCTCTATCATCATAATAAAATGAATTCTAAATACCTATATGTTTTGCTGTTTGCCTTTTGTTTTCTTACCATAAAGCAGTTAAAGCTCCCCCTGGCCCCTTCACTAGCCAGGATGTGGGGACAGCTGCCCCTGCTGCCACAGCTCCTGCCAGCAGGTCTCATCCTGCCTGGCAGCTGGGCACGCAGGGTATGTGCGTGTGACTGTGGAAGGATGTGGGAGGCCGTGGGGCATGTGGGTGGATTGTGAAGGGTATCACAGTGGGACTGTGTGTGGGGGGGGTTCCCCTGCCTCCGACAGGGTGCAACCCCCTCCTCCCCCCCACACAGCTCATGGACTGTCCCCCCACAGGGCCACAGGCCCCCTGGAGAGGCCACATGCCCCACTCCTGCTTGTTTCCCCAGCCTCCCCAGATTACAGTCCCACCTGGCCCCATCCCCCAACAACTCCTGCAGCCCCCACCTCCCATGGTGGCCCCACCTGGTCCCATCCCCTGCTTGCACCCCCAGCCCCCCCCAAAAAAAATTGCTGCCCCACCCAGTCCCAGCATCCTGACACTTTTAAGCCCCACACTGTCACTGGGCACAGGGCAGCAGGGGGCAGTGGGGCCCAGCCCCTGGTGCCTGGCACCTGCATTGCCACTGCCCCATTGTGCAGGTGCGGCCAGGGTCAGCAGGGCGCTGTACAGCTCTGCGCGCTGTGCAGCTGGGGCCAGAGGCTGTCACCCAGCCCTGTGCTGCCCAGGGGGAGGGGGGCTCTGCCACGAGGCCCCAGTGACCCTCAAGGCAGCTGCTACTGCCAGTGAGTGAGGGCTATTTTTTGTTTTAATTGCCAGGATGGTGGGGCCAGGCAGGGCAGTGATTGGGGGTGGGGGGAGGCTCTGAGCAGGTGGGGCTGGCAGGGGTCCCCCCCCATGGTCCCCTCCCCCCACCTCCAGCCCCCCCACCCCCTACTTACTGGCAAGAGTCCAGGTCCAGCTCCCTGTGGCAGGCATTCTGCCTGCTCTACACTGGCAGGCAGCTTGCTTTAGCACCGGGGCAAGGGCCAGCCATAAGTATGCTCTGGCTGGCTATCAGAATGTCTCTGTGGTGGACCGAGCTTCCAGTTGCCTCCAGGCATGGTCAGGGACTGTGCTCTGCCCAGCTTCCCCCCCCCCCCCCTTTTTTTTTTTTTTTTTTTTTTTACTCCTGGATATCCAGGGGTCTAATTTTGCCCTCGTGCAGCAAATTTGCAGGGCAGGGAATGGTTTGGGTTTTTTTTTGTTCCTGCACATGCCTCTTGCAGCATCCCAAAGGGCTTTGAGACACTGCAGGACGCACATGCATGCTTGTGTGAATGTGTCCACTGAGTGTAAAGGAAAAGAACCATTTGGAGCAAATAAGATGACAATCAACTTTTCATTAAAGAATAATATATGTGTGTTTTTAAGGTGGCAAACTTTAATGAGCTCCACCTATTTATTTATCCTGCACTCAGGGCAGTGGGGATTGTTTTATTTCAATCTATCTCTCTTAAAACACACACAGCTTGAACCTAGTGACTTAATCTGCTGTTAATGTGGGGGCCACATGGGCCCTTGGGATCCCTACAGTATCCACATGGAAGCTGGCTGATTGATGTTACTAGGAACACCAACCACCCCCATGGGCTCATACAACTGAGTAATGGCAATGCCATAGCTCATAATGGATTTGCTGAACATTCACGAGGCTCTCACATGCACTGTCACTGGGCACCCTATTGCACAGCCTTCGCTTTCTGGATATATAAGGTAAGAGGGTACAGCAGGTATTTCATGAACCTGAATATGAGAACACTGGGCTTGCCATCAATGGGGGTATGATTCAAGAGCAACTCCATTAAATTGACTGGCATTACATGACTAAGTGAAGAATCAGACTTCATGTCCTGCTCATCAAGTGTCGGTAACTATTAGTGCATCTTTTTTAAAGTCTGATCCAGTAACTATAGGTGCTTCTGATATGGCCTTTAAGAACTATTATCGTGTCAGTGCTAGGCAATAAAAGAGATCACGTCAGTGCACTCCAAAGCAACTGTGTGTGGAAAGTTTCCACAGCAGCAGGCTAGATTTCAACCCCTGAAATCCATGCACAAAAAGGAATTTTCACACTCAGATCTTCCCTCATTTCACACCTCAGTGTCTGCAGCATCTCTGCCATTGCCACACTCCTAGAATCCCACAAAGGCCCCAAGGATCTGTTGGAGGAGGATGCAGACCAAGACCCAAAGATGTGGATGGACACTGGCCTCCCTCCCACCCTCAGGACATTACACAAAAGGTGATAACACACTAGTGTAATCCTGCTTATACACATATGTTTTGGACTATGTGCTTTGGTACTAGAGCTCTGCCCTACTGCTGCGCTCTGAGATTTGCATGCTTTCATTTGATGTGTCACTTAAAAAGGTTATTACCCTGTTTTGTGCCTATGTCCTGATGCGCATCCTAAGAGAGTATACATAAGGGGTAAGTGGGTAGAAGGGAAGGGGGTGGGGGAGGGAAGTGGCAACAAATCTGTGTGTCACTGGCCATATCTGTATGTGTCTCTAGGTCTTCCTCCTAGATTCCTGCTATTGGAAGATGCACAGAGGCTGTAGAAAACAACTGTGTGGGGGAAGGTAGAAAGGGCAGGGGGGGGACGGGACAGAAGGGGTAGCAATGGGAGCAGCAGGAACCCAAGGGGCAGGTAAGGCAGCTGAGAAAGAAAGCTTCAGGGCTGTGACTGAGAAGAGCCAAGGAAAACTCCTGACCGGAGTCATCCTTTAAAATGGCATTCTCGCTGAGGCTGGCTAACCATAATTAGTAAATGACAACTGACAACTAAAGCTGTCTCACTAGTGAGTGTCAGAGCTGAAATCCTAGAGGGGATGCACTCAGCCTCGACCCTCAACAGAGCCCCCACTGGTGCTCCCAGAACCACAAAACAGAGGCCACCATGGTTGGCACAGGACCCCACTTGACAACCCCTAGAGGCAGAAGACTTCAGCGCCAACCCCAGCTGGCGCTTTCAAAGCAGTGGCAGGGGTGGCTGTGATCCCAAAGAGCAGCAACCCTGAGCAGTGCTTACCCTGTTCCAGGTACTGGGGACACAAGCATCACTCCTTAAAGTAGCAACAGCTGCTGCAACCCCAAGCAATTCTCCCTAAACTGGGGTAGTGCCAGCAAACCTGGGGGAAGCCCCAGGCAGCCAGTGTCAGGATCTCCAGCCACCAGTCCAGGGAGGGGGTTAGAAAAGAACAGGATTCATATCTTCACCTCCCCCTGACTCCAGACTGGGCCAAGTAGGAGCCCCAAGATGGAGTCCCCAACTGTGACGGAGGAATGCTCGTGAAATTTTTTTTTGTTTTTAGAGGTGCACAGACATAAAAATCGGTCACATATCAGATCGGCACCGATAAAAGGTAAATAAACATTATTGGCAAGTGGTTTTTTTTGGCTGGTATAGCAGATAATCTCTCTGATAAATGCCATGAGCACGCACACAGCTGCACACATGCACGTGGTCAAGAACGCACGGTGAATGCCATGGTGAGGGAGGGAGTGGGGCGGGGGCAGCCACAGCCCAGCCAAGGTGGTGAATGTGACCCTGGGAGTAAGATGGAGGCACGGGTGGCCAATGGGGTGGGGGGGCATCAGAAGCAGGGGGCGGCTCCCCACCACTGCATGCACCCTTGGTGGAGGCATGGGGGTCATGTGCCCCCCTGGGATGTGTGCATGGGGTGAGGGTGGTCTGTGCCAGCCTCTTCTCAGTGGTGGGGCTGGGCTGGGGCTACACTCAGGGAGGGTGGTGGTGGTGCTGGGAGGGGCATCTACAGGGAATTTTGGGGTGTCTAGAGGCCACCCCGTTTCTACCCCTCCCAGTGCCACTGTCTGCCCCACCCCATCCCGGCCCAGCTCCCAAGCCTGCCCTCACCCTGCACACACACACACACAAAAAATCAGAGGGGGGGGGGACAACACATGACAACCAAACCTACATGACCCCCATGCTTCCCCCAGGGGTGCGCACAGCAGCGGGGACCCGCTACCCCCCCACCCCGTGCCCCCAGATGACCTGCTCATGCCTCCATCCCGCTCTCAAGGGCACATTCACTGCCCTGCCCCAACCCACTCCCCTCTTCACTGGGGTAGCCTCAATCTGCCCACTCCCATGCCCCTCCCTGCCACAGACAGGAGGCTGCTCTCCAAGCTACCAAGCTGCATTCCTGTAAAATCGGCTAATCGGATTGGTATTGGCCGATATGGCTCATTAATAATCAGCCGTCGGTATCACCCAACAAAATCTTAAAATCGGTGCACCCCCAATTGTTTTATTTAGAAGGAAACAAGATTTTATTTTTTCTTCTACCACTGGTCACCTTGACAAAGGACAGGAGACAGTATTTTGTTCCAAGGCTACTGCAATTTCATCGCAAAAATTTTTCCAAGAACATTTAAAAAGATAGTAAGAAACCCTCAGAGATAGAAGAAAATCCCCACCCTTCACCCTGAAATACTACAAAGCATTAAATTCACACTGCAAGAATCTACAGAAGATGCTACTGTGCAGTGGTTACTGCACATTTTAGTACTTGCATAATCAAGTACTAAATAAATGTGCAGTAATCAGAGTTGCTGTTCAGTAGCACCGGCTAACATCTTTTAGGTGACGCTACTGTGCAGTAGCCCAATAATACTGCATAGTAGTGTATCAGCACTACTACACAGTACTATTCAGCTACTGTGCAGTCAGTGTCTTGTGTAGATGCAACTTCCTTATAACACAGCAAGTTTCTAACTTATGATCTGAGACTTCTATATTGCTCCTCCTTTTAAGGTCTTGTGTTCCCTACTGCTAAGATATCCCCCTTCTCTTCCTCTCTCAGATAAGCACTAGTGGACCTTACAAATACACCAGGTTACAATCTGCACAGGGAATATGGTTCATTTCCTCTCTCCTCCCCAGTTAATACAAAGATATGGGACAGGATTAGCACCCTCCACTGAAAGGGAATTAGCAAGGGATGCTAACACCATGGAGTGAACAGCCACATGTAGATATTCTTCATGAATAATTCATACATATTAACCTCATTATGCAAATGAATTAAAAGCTGAAGCATATGTTTTCCTGACATGTTCTACGATGGATGCAATACAGCTCTAAGTGGAGAGGAAGGGTGCAAGGGAGAACAACAGGGAGGGGCTGACAGTGGAAAAGGCTTGCACAGACCCTTTCAAGAGATGGCTGGAAAGGCCCCCTCTTCTAATCAAACTGCTGCAAGGACATTCAAGTGTTCTTGCTTGATAATGCAACTTGGCTTTGCACTCATTACTGAGTGAAGTGCTGAGGCTGCTGAACAGCCAGGGCAGATTAAAATAAACCCAAGCAGTTTAGAACTGGAATGTGTTTATCTGGCATCGCACACTTCTTATCAAACTAGAGGAGCAGAAGAGGGCAAAGCAGTAGTGTTCAGAGGCAGACTGAGTGTGTTGGGCATAGCTGACAGTAAGTCCAAGCTCAAGAAGAAGATAACGCATGAGCCTCACCTCCTTCCGGCAGGGCATAGAAATGGGGGGGGGGGGGGGGGGGGGGGGGTTGTTGGTTGGCATTATCTCATTGGGATGCACAGACCCTCTCCTGGGCAAGGAACCCAACACTCCTACTACATGGACAGCAGAGCTAAAAACACACTGGAGCACACCCCCCCCCCCACTCCCCCAGTATTTTAACTTCAGCAGAAATTTCCCTTATAGGCTCTGGCGAACGCAATCCCTAGAACTCTTCCTAGAACCCACATTGATGCATCCTGGATGGACTCCTGCTTTTAAGGTAGGCAAGACTGTCCTCTCTCCTTATCAGAATTTAATTTAAAGCATGGTCCTGCACTAGACTGGGACAATATAACTATTCCCAGCTCTGCCACTCATCCAAGGTAAGTTCTTGATTTCCTCTGTGCCTTGTTGCTTCTCCTTTTGTCTGTTTAGTCCAGTGGTTCTCAACCTTTTTGGCCCGAGGTACCTTTCAGAAAATGCTAGCTTTTAGCTTTCACCCATTTTTTGACTATGGAAAAATACTTA
This sequence comes from Alligator mississippiensis, assembly GCF_030867095.1. Classification (NCBI taxonomy): domain Eukaryota; kingdom Metazoa; phylum Chordata; order Crocodylia; family Alligatoridae; genus Alligator; species Alligator mississippiensis. Next base: position 44,595,818 of record NC_081835.1, read on the forward strand.
TTTTGCAAAGAAGTCAGAGAGACCACAACAGGTTGGAATGTTTTTGATACTCTGGATTTGAAATCCAGAAGTCCCAGGGTTTATTTTGTGAATCATGTGTAGGTGTTTATACACTCAGTGTTAATATTGTATGACACCCCGTGGCACCCCTGAAAGGGATTGCAGGGCATTCTGGGTGAAAATCAGAAGTCTACTCTGCTTAGACTGCAAGCCTTTGGGTCTGGGACTGTCTCTCCATAAGTATTTGCATCTAGCAAAATGGCATCTCAATTTGTATTAATGTAATAGCATTCCTAGATTCATATTTACAAACACTATCTGAGCCCCTGAACAACTGGATACAACTCTGGTCATTCTTTTAAAGTTAAGTATATTTAAAGCAAACCAAAGAAATTCTCAATCATTCCCAGGGATACCGCAAGGCCTGTTCCATAACACCTTGCCCCAGGCAGATCACCATTAAGTCTCATGAATAGGAAACCCAGTATTTGACTACATAGAATACAATGCAGTGCTGGTGGTTACCTGTATGATTAAAAGACTTGAACACAAAAACGCCAGCAGCTCCCTTTACAAAGACTTTTTGTTTTAAACCAGCTGTCATCATCATTTAAACAAGAGAAAAAAAAAAAAGTTCCTTGCTCCTTATCAATGATCTAATGGGGCTGCAATGACACAGCAGCGTGAAAATCAGAAGATTGCAGAGACACAGTGAGGACATGGGTGGAAGCTGCAGTAGCACAGTAGGTTAATGTATGCCTTTCAGCTCTCTATGCCCAAGTCCAATAATATCAAGGGCAAACAACAAATCTCAGCACAAGATGTGGCCAGGACTGGAAGAGGCAAAAAGGTCAGGGATGAGCAATAGCAGTAGAGTACAGGGAACTGGAATTTAAACAGCAGGTGGTGCTGTAAATCAGGTAACAGAGGAAGCTTGCACAGTCCCTCATCACACTGCCCCAAGACAGTGAGCACAGTCCTTTCCCAGAAGGAACCACCTGTAGTATCTTCTAGCAAGCTGAGGGGCCAAGCTGCTCACAGAGAGCTGAACGCAGAGAGAAAAATAAAAAGCAAAGGTAGCAATGCAGTGTAGTGTAATAAACAGCCACTTAAGTAAACTGACATCTCATTTTAAAGGAGATACTTCCATATTGACACACTCAAAGTCTTTAGTGGAGACAGGCTCCCCTGCAGGGGACAGCAACCACCATGCAATTCCCCAGAGAGAGAGGGGAAGCCCTGGATTTGTGCTCTGCCCCAGCTCAGTCCCAGTGCCTCTGTCCCTTCCTTGATGCTGAAGCAACACCTGTTGAGGAGGATCAATTGTCAACTGGCTGGAGGCTGGCTGGCTGCTAAGCTCTGCCAACAAAGCTGCTCACCGCTCCCAGCTGATGGCTCAGCTTCTTGGGCCATCTGGAACTTTATGGACTGGGTGTTTCCTCATCACCATTAGAAGAAAGTGTCGATACTATCCATCTCCAGCAAACTGCCACCAGGTAATAAGGGTACAAGACCATGCCAACCACCAATACTAGACAAATATGAATGACAAGGAGGTAGGGTGGGAGAGAAAACTGCCCTCTGGATTTGAGAGTGGATCAGGGGGGAGAAAGAAAATGGGTTCTCAGCATGCAAGTATCCCTATAAAGGCATTAGACCTGCTTACAGTTACTATTATTTTCAGTTCCAAAAAAAGAAGAAACCTGTTGGGGGGGACACTTCACTCCCAACCCAGTTCCCTGGCACTGCCAGGGCCCCTCAGTCCCAACCCACAGTCCATCCCCACCCCCACCCTGGACATTGGTTCAGATTTCAAAAACCCACCTGGATGGAGATTGAAGGACCCAAAAAGAGGATGCGTCTGGGAAAACCTAAACATATGGTAACCCTAGACCTGCTGCAGCAGCAGGTACCATGACCAGCAATGGAAAGCAAGCAAAGAAATCCCAGCAATACAGGAATGAAGATCTCTGCAGAGTTTTCTCATCCACTTCTGAGGACTTCAGCTTCTCTTAGATGTTGTGGCAACTAGACAAGCTCAGATAAAAAGATTCAGAGAATGGGGAGAAGGGCAGGTAACACTATGCTTTTTCCTTCTTTTTGGAAAATGGGTTCAAATGCAGTAAAGGTAACAAATTAAAGGAGTGCCATGGTCTTAGCCCAGATAGCCATCAGGATCACAAGAAATCAAACATTGCATAGTGTGAAGCTGCTCAGAAAAGAGAGCTACAAAACAGTAAAGTGGTAATGCTTTCTGACTTCGAAGATTATTGCCAGAGCTGCAGAGGGTCCTATGAGAGGAATGGTAGGAGGATTCAGGCACAGTGCATAGAGACTGCTTGCAGTGTGCCATTAGGTCAAATGCAGACCTGCCTGTGCACTTAGTCCTGACTGGTAGTACCTGCTACTATTCCATTCCTGGCTCCTTCCTACACAACAGGTCTGCCAATGTAACTCCTTCCTGCTATTGTAACGTTCAGTCTCTTGAGCTTACGTTCGAGTGCAACAAATCTGGGTGCATCTACACGTGCAATTAGGGCAAATAAACAAACACCAGTGCAGTTCGTTTTGGAGTTTATTTCTCCAGGGCACAGCATTTACATGTGCACCGGGGACCGCAGAAGTTTGAGCCAGTGCAGAGCAGCCCGGGAGGTCAGCCCTGAGCTCTGGGTTGTGGCAGCAGGGCTCAGCTGGTGTACAAAGGTGGTAGAGTGTGGGGCTAGCCAGCAGGCAGCCCTCACACTGTAGCACCCTTGTGCCCCTGCCACTGTCTACATGTACATTGAGGCCATGTAAATTATTCCACCATAGGATAATATTCATCCTGAACAGTACTATCCTATGGTGGAGTTAATTTACTGAGTCCTGATATGGGTGCACGTGTAGACAGTGGCACTTTACTTAAGTAAGGCACACATGTAGATGCACCCCTCTACAGTGGTTTGACTAAGGAAAATAGCAGCCTAGAATGGGAAACACAAAATTTTAGTCACTGCCGACTAGGGTCAGTAATTTAAAAATTGTGTTAAAACATGGGAAGAGTCAGAATGTTAGGGAAGTGGAAGCACAAATATTAATATTACACTATTTGTCCTGCAAAGTGATGAGAATGCTGCTGGGACCTTGGGAGTAGGGAGGAAGGAGAGCCGCTAATGGTGTACCAAGAAGGAAGCTGTAGGGCACGTTCCGAGCAACATACACCTTATATAAGGCTGTATTTTAAAACTAGGGGTGGTCAACCTGAAGCACGTGTGCCGCAAGTGGCACAGGTAGGCTTTGCATATGGCATGTGGCAAACTGGGGAAGAGATGGGCAGCACAGCAGAAAATACGGCAGGGATCAGAAAACAGAGCAGCAGATAAAGCAGGGAGCAGAGGGGAAGAAGCAGAAAGCAGAGCAGTAGATCAGGTAGCAGAAGGGGATTGGAGCAGCATTTGGGGAGTGTGCAGAGCTAATTTGCGACATCTGCCGAAGAGGCTGATGCCAAATGTTTTAAACCATTGACATAACATTTGAAAACCCCATGTCTTCTACAACTGACAGATGAAGGGGCCTTGCATGTTACCCCCAATACCTCCAAAAGCCTTTCACACTGCCAAGAAAAAGAAAAAAAATATACATATAAAAAACAAAGATGTAATTTTAGACAAGCATAGAAAATTGTTCTAGCAGCAAAGCCATCAGAGACAACTGTTCATGGAACAGGGAGATATGACATTTAGTATCTCAGCTCCAAGAAATTACTTAAAAGTTAAAATAAAAACCATTCTTGAGCAGGTAGCACTCCAGCAGGATAAAATATTCAGTGCCATAGTGTTCCTGGACACCATATTTCTGACAATAAATTTCATGCCTCATATGCCACAACAGTTATGAGATTTCAGTCGACAACCAGAGAGTGGGCCCACATCCTTTCAAAGCAACCCAAAAAAAAAAAATCCTGGCAAATATATATTTTTATTATTGTTATTTACCGGTATGTCATTGCTTATAGTCTGGCCTGAATTGAAAAGGGAAGATCCACTACTGGAGCAGCAGCTTCCCCACCACTCACTCCTTTTTATAAACTGGTGAGAAATGGCAGCAGGACCCAGCCCATACACTGACAGGGGCTTTTTGATTTAACTGGCACCTTATATCTGTACCTCCAAGAATGGTTTTCATCCTCTCTAACAACCCACCACACCGGATTTGTCATAAGAAACTAGGGACTCAACCCTCAACATTCACATATGGCTAGTATCAAAGGGTCTCATTCTGCAAGAAGCTGCACAGACCCTTAAAACAGTTTATTATTCCAAGAACTTGCAGTCTAATATGGAAAACCCACAAGTACTGCTTGTGTTAGTTTCTTTGTCCTGCACCATGGACAACTCTCACAAATGGAGAGAGGGGACCAATGTAGAAAATAAGAAAAACCATGTTACCTTATATTCATTTTATGCTTTAATGCATGCCAGATGCATCTGACAGTCCACGTAACACTTGCCTTTTGCTTCCAGTCTTAAACTCAGTTATGGTATCAGAGTGCAATCTTAGAAACAGCTGCCAGGCTGCACTCCAGACCTGCCTGTATTTGACTGGTAACTCATGGTGCTCCCTGAGAATGTGGCTGATAAAGCTCTTTGGGGATGAATGGTACTATATGCGCCAAGATTGGAGGTCAATGAAATTAAGCTGATTTGCACCAGCTAGAGTTCCAACCTCTAAAAAGGAAGATATCATTCATTTTAAAATTTCACTTAAAAAAATTCCATCCTTGAGAACTGGTCCCCCAGTTAGTTATTGATCTGCTGTTGTTCTTTTGGATTGTAACATGACATTCAGAATGATTAGGTGAGAAATTCAATAGCTTACCACTTTCTTCTGAAAGCTTTTTGCATCTACGCAATACAATATTAGTGCATAGATTTCTCTTTTTCTACTGAGAGGCCAAAGTTGCTAGTATTATGGACTTAAAACCCTTCCAGTTTCAACTGGTCCTATGCTATTCCAGTACACCATGGTGCACTCTACTCCACCAGAATAATAAAGCAGAAAGAAGAGATGCACTCTGCCTGCAACTGACTGATTAGCTAACAGGAGACAGGTGCTAATTAATTAGAGGTGCCATTTTTATTTAGTACCAACACTCAGAATATTTCATATTATATTCTGATGAATCTGTTTCCCATGCAAAGGAACAAAGAGCAAAGCTAATGGCAATAAGTTAAAAGAATTTGTCATCACAGGTATGGAGTTCTGCAGTGGTCCTTCTCAGATGCTGTGTTAAACAACATGTCTGTTATCTCTCTGTACATACAACCATAGTGTTGTCTAATCCCATCTAGAGCAGGCTGAAAAACTCAAGACCAGGAAGCCTAATTCTGACCCCAGAATTTCTCTGCATGGAAAGCTGCTCTAATTTAAAAGATGCAACTGAAAAAACAGATTTAAGCACTAAACAGATAAAATGGTCACATCAGTATAACTGGCATTACACTGATATTAAAAGTAACTGACAGCCTTACACCAGTACACCTTTGCCTAATATTGTAAAGAACAATTTCACTCGAAAAGCAGCAATGGTAAGACTTCACAAGCTTAAAAGTTAGGTTGGTTTGGGTATTGCATGTCTAAGGCCATCCATTCGCTTAAGGCAAATAAGTTATTGCTTGCTCCCCCGCTGCCTAATGGTAAGACACAGTAATAGCCATATACTAAGTGCACAACACTAGGATAATTGTCCATCTGTCCATTCCTGATTGTGGTGTAACTTACACCAGTGTCCAAAACCAATGTAAATTATTTGTCTGCCAGGCCTTCAGTTAAGCTGATGTGAAAGGCTGTGTGGATGCTCTTAAATCAATATAAACTTGGTTTATATCAATTTAGCTTGAGGTAAATAGAAACAGGTTGCAGCTAAATTGAGAAAAACCACTCAAAAGCCAAATTATGAACATCTACACAGGAGTCTGCATCTGTTTAATTAAAAGCCACTTAAACATATATTTAAAGAGAAACCAGTACAACTTTTATGTTTAGACAGTGCCCCACAAACAACAATATAAAATGTGAGTAATTATTTTGATGTTAATGGAGCTAAAGGGAGGAAAAAAAATAAACCTACCTATAATAGATCACTGTGACGACAAAAAATAAATCAAAAAAACCCCAAACACATGCTCCACAACCAATGCACATTACCCTGTGAAAATACAGCAATACATCTAGCATGCTGAATGAGGCCAGTGTCTTTAGGATCTTCAGATTAGCAGTATTTTAGTATTTCGGATTACTCCATTTAAAATGACTAGCAAAGCTAAGATAGATATATTCAGAAGGAGAGGGAGGTAGGGCTCTACGAGACTGATATTCTCTATCCACAGAGCAAGTAGAGCAAGCAGAAGCAAGCTTTTCTTTCCTTTTGCTGTCCCAACTCTGATGCAGAGCAACTGCTTCCCAGAATGAGAAAGGACTTCAGTTTATCCCAGCATCAGAATTCTCATTAGCCCCTACATTTCCCAAATGCAGTCTGTTTCTGTAAGACAAAATTAAGCTTACAAGGCAAATACAAATCACCAAGAATCCTTGGCAGGACAAGCAGCTGGATTTAAGGTGCGTGCAATATGTAGTACAGAGAAAGAATACAACTAGGAACTCAGATCGCAGTTATATGCAGCCATACCGAAATACAGGTAGAGGAATAAAAAACAAAACAAAACAAAACAACAAACAAAAACATGCACATGATAAATGTGTCAGGTTGACTAGCAACTAGAGGCAGAGTCAGCTGTGACCCTGCACATAGAGAGAGCTGGGAGGGTGACTTATTACAAGTGTTCACATAGGCAGCATCTCTAGAAGAGAATATTCAATGCCACAAGGAAAGTAACAAAGGGGAAGAGAGACAGCTTACCCCTCGGAGCTGCTGGACACCACCAAATATTCTCATCACTCCATCAATCTCCTGCTCCAGCCTTCTAGCCCAATACTGCATCCTGCAAGAGTGGGGGAAGGCAAGGGAAGAGGAACGGGAAGAGAAAAAGAAAGAGAAAGTCAAAGTTCTGACACTTAGTAGATAAGATAAGCTGGATAATGGGGGGTGGGGGGGTGGCAGGAAAGAGTCAGCACTCTCAGCAAAGTTTACTGTTCTGTCTTTGCAGCACCAGGTGCAGGCAGAATACCAAGGATGTCTGGCCTCCAAGAGTTATGGCTGGGGCAGGTTATAAACTCCAAGACTACAAAAATGTACACAAGGCAAAGCAGAAGGGGTAAAGGAAAAGAAAAGAAACAGGCATAACAAAAATATCTTTTTTTCCTTTTGCTAAGGAGCTGAGAGAGATAATTATTTAACCCTAGAGGGATCAAGGTCCAGATGATTTGGCACCTGGATATTGGTATGGAATGCAGTTTATTGCCCCTTTCTGATCCTCTGGTAAGAGGAAACCAGTTTAGGATAACATATGCCCTCTTTTGGGAGACCAGACCCTATTCTTGCAAGGGAAGAGAAACATTGACCCACAAGGTTTTCCCCAACATCATCTTCCACAACTACAGATCCATAAAAAAAAAAAGTGACACAATGGGGAGCAGGCTCTTGCAGTCAGAAGAATCCCAGAACTCAGCTCACATAAAACCTTAGTTATATGCAACCGATACAGGTCTTGCAGCTTTGAGAGGTTTTGGGAATGGCTACCTCTTGGGTTAGTTGGACCCATCCACACAGAGCTTACTGTGGTCAGCAATGGTGCCCTCATGCACAATGAGCTGATCCTAGTGGACTATCCCCTAAACTGGAACCAGCGGAGTTGTACCTGTGTGGTTGTATGGATGGGTTAATCAACATAGGGGCAGGATACTTAGCACTTGCATTCCGCAGCGCCAATTAGCACATATAAAGCTTTATGTAACAGCTAAACTGCTTCCAGTTTTGGTTGCAACCTTCTTGAAGAATGTTTGAGGGCACTTGGTGCCGAACACGATATGAGATTACCTTGTAGGCGTAGCATTGGTTGCTTGATGGGTGGGAATTACACCATGCAGGTGCCACTTTTTATTTCTTCTGCTGGCCTAAAAAGAGTGCTGCTATCATGTCAGCGTCCTAGGTCGTCGTTGTCAGTGCTATTTTCACAGCACCATTTATCCCCAGGTGTGACCTTAGTGAACAGAATATAGGACTGCATAGAACAGAGACCAGGATTGGAAGCCTCCGGACCAGCATCAGGAGGTAACAGGCTCCAATCACAATAAGGAGAGAAGGAAGCATGACAGTTATCTGCTTTGGCCATTTCAAAGAAGGGACTTAAAAACTGACATTGCCCTGGAGAAGTGATTCTCAACCAGGGTGCAACGGTACCCTAGGGTGTCAAGAAATATTAGCAGCATTAGGAATGCAACACCTACACATAATTCACAAGATACACCCAGAGATTTCAGATAGAAATCTGTAGCGTCAAACCCATTCTGATCTGCTGCAGTCCAAGTTCTTTGCAATAGAATTGTTCTAGTACTTTCCCATAGTCAAAAAACAAGTGAAAGCCAAGAGCTGATATTTTTCTAATGGTTTCTTCAGTTTAACAAGGGGGAGCCTGGAGTTTAAAGAGGCTGAGAACCACTGTCTTAGAGCAAGATACATTTGCATGCCACAACCCCACCACCACTGAACCAAACTATCTTTCTTGAGAGAACAAGAAACAGGAAAACCCAGATGAGTAGTTTATGCTAACAGTCAACACTACGGTCCTCTGGGGTCAAACAAAAGATGCCAGTTTTGAGGGCTCAAAATGTCATAAAGACACCCCAAGATCATTACAAGCCTAATCACTAGAGCAGAGAACTGACGCATCACTTGTAAATACCTGTAGAGTAGATGGACAAAGGAATGCATCAGGTATTAGTTGTGGTTATAGGTAGTTATACCCTTGCTTGCCAATTGTGAACTTCATATATGAAGTTGTAAGTAGAAGCAAGATTTAACTGCATGGTCTACTCACAGAACAAATTGTGCTTAACGTGGGTGATTAAGCAAGTGTAGCTTCTGAAGCTGGCAACTCTGTTATATTTCCCTTAGGGAATTTAACTGGATAGGGAGGAAAAAGACCACAGCTGGCACCTTTTCTCCAAGATGGGGAAAGCAAAGCCTCTAGGAGAGCTGTTTTAGGAGGAGGAAAAATCACAAGTAGAGTTGGGCAAAATACGTTTCACTCAAATCTTTTACTTGCCAAATATGCCTACTTTGGTCAAGCAGAACTATTTGAAAATTTCCCCAAATGTTTCAGCCTGAAAAATTCTGAAGGGACTAGAAGCATTTCATTGGGTAAATATGCCTAAAAATATGCCTTAACCCCCTGCCGCCACCCCCCCAAATAAAATCAGTGATTTTTTTTCTTTAAAATTTGACCGGTGAACTGAGAGGGCACAGGGAGAAGAATCAATTATATGCAGGCCTAGTCACACATTTATATTCACTGCAGGGTTTCTTACACAGCAGGTACCTTTTACAGGTTTCTACCTTTTGTAGCATCTGGCTGTTTATTAACATCTGTCTATGCCATCTCTAGGAACAAAGGAATTGCAATATCAGATGAAACCGGTAGCCCATCTAGTCTACTCTCTTAATCCTAATCTCAAACGTACCCTATGCACAACATTTCAGAGAGGTTTAGTAATACAGGAAGTTTGAGGTATTTTCATTATTCGATTATTAAAATCATTTCAGCACATGCACACACATATAGAGAACAACACTGGGTGCTAAATTTCTTGAACATCCCATATTTTAACTGTAGCAGGTTTATTTAAATTAGAAAATTCATTCTATGCCCATAGAATAAAAGCACTGTCACAGGATCATAGGAAAGTAGGGCTAGAAGGGACCTCATGAGGTTCTCCAGTTTAGCCCCCTACTCAAGGCCAGATCATCCCCAACTAAACCATCTTAGCCATTTGCTGTTTGGGGAGGGGCCACTGTTTTCCATAATATGAAAGCAGCTGAAGTGTAAAACACAATTGAATCATAACCGTGAAGCTATGCTTGGCACTTGCAACGCATGTATTATGATTATAAAACATACCATGCAGTCAACTATCTTGAGCCATATCAGCCATGGTGCCACTGCTCTCATTCCTAGGTTGAACAGTCCACCTAAGGTTTTGGCCCCAACTAACTCAAGAGAGGTCACCATCAGTGGTCAATAAATAGCTTTCAATACATATACCAATTTGCAGACTCATCCAAGATCTAGATTACCCTAGAAAAGGTTGGCTGATATGTGGGCGGACTCAACTAATGCTGATAGAGCTTATAATACCAGGAAAAGCCTTTTTGCCACTTACTTTATACCAGTTCCCCAAATGAAATACTATATTAAAATGAAACGTGTGTATGTGAACTATACTTTTATTTGTATACACACATAGTATAAAATGAATGTATAATTATATATGCATGCAAAATGAAGTTATGATTAAATATATAAAATGAAAATATATAATGTTAGAGAGAAAGATTGAAAAAAAAAATCTCTTAACAGTACAATATTGGCAAGAGTCCCTGGTGTACACATGGCGTATATCTATGCGCAAAATGTACCATCACTGTCACATTTAGAAGCCAGTAGCAATTCCAAAAAAAAAAAATCACCCAGTCAAGGCAAGGTATGCCCTAAAATCTGGAACCCTCTGTTCATTCTTTAATTGCCATGTGTTGGGCATGAAGTTATTATATTACAAAAATAATCTTTTAAAAGGTATTCCATCTCCCTTGACTTCCAACCTCTTCTTCCTCCTGTGGTTTGAGATTTTATGGAAGGAAACTAGGGCAAGGCTGAAAAAGGGTAAAGAAACTCATATGCCATTATGTACATGGAGATTTCACTATGAAAAAATTCCAGTACTGAAACCACAAGCAATAAGACATGACAATCATTGCATTTTTGGCCCATTATTGCATGCCTCAGACGGTGTTACGGGGCTCAAGAAGCAATAATTCCTCAAAATGCTCAGCCTGGAATGTCATAGTGCTCTTGTGAAATGGTGTTTATAAATAGAACAAAGAAAAAACGGTAAGGCCCAATGCACCAAGTAGGATACTACTGACATGAATGCATTACTGTGCGCAGCAAGTCACAAGGCCCATTTCTGACCAGCGTACACAGCTTTTCTGTAAATTTATTTCCAGCCACAGCAGCCTGAAGTGGTTTGTGCAATGATGACATGGGATAGGATGGTACCACAGACCATAGTTTTGGGGACTCCAAATTCACCAAGACCCCATAACGAGACAGTCTTCCATTTCCAAGCCCCCCAATCTTCAATAACTATATTGCACAGTTGGCCTGGATTACTGGAAAAAACCAAAACCTCTCATATGCAATACATGTATTCATGCACACTCACCCACCCTTGCATAAGCTTAAATTCCCCGTGATTAAGTTGGGGGCTTTTGTGCTTATATTTCACCCTATACAATTTAGCCAGCTATTCTACTTTTAACGAAGGAAGTAGATAATTCTTTTTTAAAAAGTGCCCACCGGAGCCCTTTGTCATTATCTCTTCAAAGAACACTGTAAAAATGTTAATTTATTTCATAATCTGCATACTTGATTTTTGTTTTAAAGAGGAGATAAAACAGCTCGGTGTTTGGTATTAAAAAAAAAAAAAAAAAAAAAGCAACACTTCAAAAAGTATTTACTGCAGCGAGCATCAGAGCGAGATACATATCACTGCAGCAGTCTAACCTGTGTTGCATAGGAGTCTGACATTTACACCTTCCTACTCCTCCTCTCCCCCGACAAACAAGCAAAGAAAACACACAGGGGTCGCTGCAGACTTGAGCCGGTCCTAGCCTGTTCTTGTCCTGCTGCAAGCGACTGCTCATCCCTGCTGCAGCCCTGGGAGTGGTAGATGCTGCCTGCTTGCAGCTGGTGGGCTGCGCCATGCCCCACCCCCCCTGGGGCACCATGCCCTGCGCCCCACAGCACGGCAGAGCCCAGCAGGTGCAAGCAGGCGATGTCTGCCGCTCCTAGGGCTGCAGCAGGTGCAGCTGCCTGCAGCCGGATGAGAGCAGGCTGGGGCTGGCGGCTGCTGCAGGCTCAGGGGTTCCAGGATCTTCCCAGCGCTCTGCCTGTTTCCAACCCAGCCCTGGCAGCAGTGACCCCAGGAGCTGCTGGCATCAGCTGCCTGCACCAGAGCACGATGCAGCCCAATGGCTACAGGGAGCTGGTGTCGGCCACTCCTGGGGCCACTGCAGCCAGGGCTGGGGTGACTACCATGCCCTGCGCCACCCACGACTCCACTTGTCTGCGCTCACCCCAGCCGACCCCGGGAGCAGCTGACCAGGGAACCTATCCCTATTTCTTACATTATAAAAGTAGGCTTGTTTTATGTGAATTTGATTTATGCAGTGTTCTCCAGGTCAATGCTGATCTTATATGTAAATTTACCTTGTATATAAATCACAAATTTCAGGTGCAAAAGGGTCATCACATAACAGTGAATATGCATAAATTGAGGGAAACCTGTATAATAATAAGTTATAATCCCCATTTGAGACAATATATTCATGTAACCCTTTTGTAAAAAGTTTTATAAAAAGGTCACAACAGGCCATGGACTATATTAGGGGCCCAACCTTATGGGGCTCCCAGAGGCTCCTCTATAGATTAGTAAAGATTAAAGAAAAACACTCAGCCCAATGGGACTCAGTGCTCAGTCTAGAAGATCCCATTAATCATCTCTGTGATGCTTAGTTTCAGTTCTCAAAACTGTGGATTTGTGTCTCCAGAGATAACATCCTTGTTAAACAGCACTATATGGAGATGAGAGATAACAGACCCGATTACCTACCCATCAGCCCTCTTGTCACTCTGCAAGTCTGTGTACTCAGAGTCAAGCCCTTACCTCTCTCTGAAAGTGCAATGTTTCAAAAAGTTGTTTGATATCCTTGATTCATTTAACAAGAATAATCACTGTTTTCTACAAAAAGTGTACCTCAAGGCTGCCTGACCAGTGATATAGAAATTGTGATTTAAAGCATTATTTAAATCAAATCCACCCTGGTAGTGGGTGGCCTGGGCTGTGGTACCTGCAGCTAGTTCTGCTGCCCTTGGGCATGCAGTGGGGCAGGGGTGGCATGGCAGCTGGACTGCACTTCCCATCAGCTCTGGCAGCTCTTTCCGATTGCTGCTGCTACTGTCGCAGCCATCACCAGATCCAGCCCTGCTGCCTGGGCATCCCAGCCCGTCTGCCTCACACCCACGGCAGGACAGAGTCTCTGTGGAACCTCAGCCTGGGACCCACGTGGGCAGGGTGTGCTTGGCTAGGCAGCTGGGATTGAGCTGTGCACAGGTGGGAAGTGGCATCTGAGGGCTGGATGGGTGAGTAGGACCAGGATCAGGATCTTGGGGCAGTCAGTGTGGGGCCATGGCCCAGGGCAGAGCCATGATCTGCTGCTTGCACATCACTACACCAGTTGCCAGTTCTGGGGGTTCGGATGTGCCAGATTGCAGCTGTGCCCTGGGTCACCAGCCCCATGCTCTCAGTGCCAAGATCCTAGCCCTGCCTCCACCTGCCCAGTCCACTCACAGATGCCACTCCTGCCTCCCCCCCCCGGGGCAATCTGCCTGGCCAAGCACACCCTGCCTGTGCAGGTCCCAGGCTGGTCTCCATGGAGATGTTGGGGCTGGAATCGCCAGGCGTAACAGTGCAGTGCTCAGCCCCAAGGCAGAGCCACTTAGGGAGTTTTGGCGAGTAGGTGGAGAGGGTGCTGACCCAGCCTGCAACAGCTCACCAAGACTCCCTAATTGCCCACCCTTGCTCCAAGGTGCCACCCTGTCCTATCCTCTGCCTCAGTGTCCTTTGAAGTCATAAGACAGGACACTCAGCGATGTAATTCAGGGAAACAAAACTGACATTGAGGGAGCCATGTGTGTTCAGACACTGGGTGGACAGCTACTATCTCTGTGAGGTTCACACAGGAACTTACAAGCTGCTCTTCAGTTAGGAACAGTAGTGCTCCAGCTTTTTATCTGGTGAGCTAGACCAGCATTTCTCAACCCGTGGGTCGCAGCCCAGAAGTGGGTTGCAAACAAGCTTTAAAAATAGATTCTACTTTAAAGGAGAAAGACATGGGAAACTGTAGCTTTTCCCTTGCAGGCTGGTAGAGTTACAGCCTGCAAGGGGCTGCTTGGCCCCCCCCATACACTGAGGGTTGGGAGTGAGGGGCACTGAATCAGGACTGGCCATCCATGTTTACAAGTGAGTCCTGGTAAAAAAAAAATTGAGAATCACTGGGCTAGATAGTGCCCAGTCCATCCACAGGCTGGATCCAGCTGTTGGTCTCAATCTGGCAACCAGGCTGGTGCAGTATGGCCCAATCCAGCTGCACGGAGGGTGACAGGAGGGCAGACCAACCCCAATCCAGATGATCAGGAGAATGGGCTTAGCCCAGCCTCAACCCAGCCCCACAGGGTACAAGAGGGATTGGGGGTAAAAGATAGGGGCATGGCCCAGCCCTAATCCAGCTGCATGGGAGTGGGGCATGGCCCAGCCACATGGAGGGAAGGGGGCATGGCTTGACCTCAACCTTGCCATATGGAGGGAAGGGATGTGCCCTGGCTCCAACATACTGCATGGGGCTTGGGAATTTGGCAGTGGTGGTATTTATTGTCCCTATTCCCCTGCTACCAAGTTTTCTGACCCTTGGGGAGGCCCCACTGGCTGGATGCCATGGCTCCACAGACCATGTCTAGCCTGCAGACTGAAGGTTGAGCACCTCTGGCTTTAGAAACAGAAATCTGATCATAGGGCACCCTTTGTTAAAAGGATGGGAGAATGTAAAACAAAACAAACAAACAAAAAAATACAAAACAACAAACACCCCAACACCCACACAACACAATTTTGAGATCTGCACTTCAGTTGCTGTTAAAATTTTAAACAGCCTGATGCTACGATGAAGCTTTCTGCAAAGAAGAAGGAACAGAAAGGGAGTGATTACCCAAAGGTTTCAATCTTCTTTTTCCCTGCCCTCAACCTGAACCAAAACAGAGGATGAAGACTCATGAAAATGTGAAAGGACAATGAAGAAGTGATTTGATAAGTGGCTACACTGCCCTGGAGCTTACTGGCCTATCCAGAGGAAGCATACAAGTGTCTACACTTCACATAGTACATTCAGCCAAGTATGTTTCACTCTGATTCACATATTTTGGTTCAGTGCCCAAATATCGCTATTTAATAAGGTTATTAATTACCATGTTGTCTAATTTTTGCTGCACAGGAACTTTTCCTTTTAATTGGCTTAGTCCTTCAAAATGCTTAATCCTGTAACTATAATGGTGTGCATGCATGCATGCATGCATGCACGCACACACACAACACTGCCTATTTTCTTCAATTGCTTATGCACCTGAAATAGGAAGCCCTGTATACACCAACAGTCACTGTGGCATGGCTGGGGTATGTAGAGAAACTAAAAAGAACATGAAAGGTTCTCTTGTTTTGGTTTTTTCAAAAAGATAGGCCTTTAGCAGACAACCAGTTTATAGCAAAACCACCACAGAAATTACTGACTACACTCCCAGTAATTTCCAACCCTCCTACACTGTCATTTTCATGACTCCTTGTTAGCTTCATGGACATGCTCAGGTGTTTATCTGGAGTAGGTGTGAAAAGAATAGTTAGAATGCTAGATATTTGTCAAGATAAAACTCTCCCATTATCAACCCATCTTCCCCATCAGGAAAGGAAGACCATAAGAGGATATAGGTGAATGGAAGAGAGATGAAAACCAAAACACTAGAATTCATCACTTATTTGGGGAAGAACATGATTCAATAGATAGGACTTCAGTTACCAGTCCCAGACTGACCTGCTGTGGGGCCCTGTCCCCATCATTTAAAATTTCCTAGTCTTTTCTTTTTAAACCCCTACATTTTGTCTGTCTTTCCTATCGAGACATTCAGCTTTTTGCAGCAGGGACCGTCTCTTTAATACACATGTGTACAACACCTCACAAAGAAGGGTCCTGAACCCGGCTAGGTGCTCTAGGCACTATTATAGTACAAGAGTGGGGTAACTTGGAGAGGTACCTTTATAAATCTGCAACCAAGAGCTGAGTGAACAAACGCCCCCAAATACATATTCACATTTTGTATCAGATTTACATGGTGTATTTGTGCTCCATTTGTGTTTGTTTACCACAAATATTCTAGGGAGCTAGCAGAAACACTCAGAGAAACAGCTAGTTATAGAAAGATAGGACACGTGACTGCTGTGACAAACCAGGGCCACAGGGCATGGCCAAACAAAATAATTATACAAGCTGAAAAGGCGGGGGATGAGAAGCCACTGCAGTTCTGTTGAATTGAAGTAATTCTTTTGTCTGTTCCATCTCGTGGTAAGCGAGAGCTAAATCACAATTATTTACCACTGAATGAAACAGCTGGTAAAAATCACTGTGGTGTAGCTTCACCTACTGCAAAGGTAGATAGATGAAACAGTTGCAGGAGATTCAACTGACACACTCATAAGTCCCTATACACATTTTAAAGCAGTATAACTGTTCACCTGCCCATACCCGCAGAAGTGTAGAGTTGGAAGGAACCTCTGATGGTCATCTAGTCCAATACACCATGTAAGCAGGATCAAATATACCTGAACCATCCCTGACAGAAGTTTGTCTAGTCTGTTTTTAAATGCTTCAGATGAACGATTCTGCAACTTCCTCAGGTAGCAAGTTTCAGCATCTCCCCATACATGCCATTAGAAACAACTTTTTAAATATTGGAAGACTTGTTTCACCTTTCAATTTGCTCTTTTCTAGACAAAGCAAATCCAATCCTTTAACTTTTCCTCATGGGCCATGTTTATCATCATTGCACTATTACTATTATCATTATTTTTGCTTTCCTCCGAACACTCTAGTTTGCCTACAGCTTTCTTAAAAGAATAGCACCCCAAAAATCAACAGAGTACTCCAGCTGAGGCCTCATTCCCACAGCTCTCCTGCAAATATCCCAGAATGATATTTGCCTTTTGGCAATGGTGTCATATTATTGACTCACATTTAGTTTGGTCACCCTATAAACCCAAGATTCTTTTCTCTTATTCTACCTAGCTAGTTATCCTCCATTTTGTATTTCTACATTTGATTTCTCCTTTCTAAGTGTAGCATTTTGCACTTGTCAGTACTGAATTTCATCTCGTAGATTTCAGGCCATCTCTCCAATTTGTCAAGATCATTTTGAATTCTGATGATGTCCTCCAAAGTACAGTATAAGCCCTGTTATCCAGCATTTTACTAACCGGAATACTCTATTGACTGGAATTATGGCTGGCCAGCCAGCCAGCCGCACATTTTTTTTGGGGGGGGGGGGGGAACACGAGGGCAGCGGGAAGCTTGCCACCCACCACCCTGTGCTGCCACCGCTCCGCATCCAGCTGAAATGTCCATCATGTACTGCCTCCACTCTTGGCTGGATGTGGAGGAGTGGACGATGGTGGCCAAAACAGCTGGCAGTGGGTAACTGGAATTTATAGATACCCAGCACCCCCTATTCCACACTCATGCTGGATAATGGGCCTTTTAATGTACTTGCAATCCCACCCAGCTTGGTGTCACCTGAAAATTTTATAAGCATATGCTCTGTTCCATCATCCAAGTCAATTAATGAACACAGGAACTAGAACTGCCTCCAGAACAGACCTATGCAAGACCCCACTTGAACTGCCCTCCCAATCTGACACCAAACCATTGATAATAACCAGGGATCTGGGCTGTTTCCCATGGGAAAATGGAGTATAATGCGGATCTCCCAGATTTCTCATTTTAATCAGAGAAACCCGTGGATTTTGCAGTTTTGAGACAAGCCCTCCACAGACTGGCAGAGTTCCAGCCTGCAAGGGGCTGGGAGGGAGTAGGAGGAGGGCAGTCAGGCAGGGGCACATGCACATGGCTACCCAGCAGCCTGGAGAGCAACTCCTGCAGGTAAGTGGAAGGGAGGAAGGAATTGAGGCCCCAAAATCAGGAGGGACAGAGTTGGGCAGGACTGGGGCTACAATGCGTGGCCACAGGGCCCCAGCGGGAAGTGGAAAGGGGCCACGGGCAGCTTGTCTGGGTGGCAGGGAGGGTGGGGCTGGCTTTCCACTGCAGCACTCTCTCAAGGAGCAGGGAGAACCCATGACCTCCAGATCTGTCCACAGGGTGGGATGTCCACTGCAGGCTCGGGTTCCTGCCCTGCTGTCTTTCCCCTGGGCTCCCGCAGCCGAGCAGGTGCAACCTCATGCCACGCAGGCAAGCTGCTTGCTGCTGCAAGCTCTGTGATGCCCTGTTGACACATCTCCTGCGCGCAACCCTACGAAAGCACCCCCACTGGAGCCATGTGCTCGGGGGACGCATTCCCAGGGCAGCACAGAGCTTACAGCAGCAAGCGGCTTTCCCGTGTGGCCCCACTGTTCCCTACAGTGCCACGTTGCACCCACCAGGCTGCGGAGACCCTGGCCAAGGGCAGCAGGGCAGGTGCTCGAGTCCGCAGCAGGTTGCCTGTTCCTGCCCTGCGCATAGATCTGGGGGGCATGGGTTCCCTCTGCCCCTTGGGAGAGTGCTGCCCACAGCAGGCAGCAGGGGGGGAGCCAGGCTCTGTTCTACTGCAGCAGCCACTGACTCCTGCGAGGGGCAAAGGGCTGTGGACCTGGGTCCCTAGTGCCATAGCCCTGGCAGCTGGGGCCCCCCTCCAGCAGGGCTGGGGGGCTGAGTGGAGAGTGAGGGGCATGAGCAAGGCTGGGGAGGCCTTTCATTTTAATCATGGATTTGGGGGCTTAAAACAAAACAGAGAATTTCCAGTTTTTAAATCAAGGAAAACCAAGAGCCGTAATAATTATTCTTTGAGAGCAATGTGTCCAATTGCAATAAATCTTGAATTTCAAAAACTGCATATCAAAAAGGTGCAAAAACAGTTTTTCACAAAGGAGTTGGAAGCCAAAGAATAAATTCAGCAAATATACGAAATAAAAATAGGCTTGAGAAAAATTACAGTCTGCTTATAGATGATGATTTGCTAACAGTAAGAGGAAAAAGCCACTAAATGTTATTTGATACATTTGTCCAGCAGTAATGCAAAGGGCCCCCACATGATTGTTGTGTC
The DNA here is from genome assembly GCF_030867095.1 of Alligator mississippiensis. Taxonomy (NCBI): domain Eukaryota; kingdom Metazoa; phylum Chordata; order Crocodylia; family Alligatoridae; genus Alligator; species Alligator mississippiensis. The sequence goes on from NC_081835.1 coordinate 44,614,945, forward strand.
CCTTTAAATCTCAGCAACTAGAACACACCACTCTCAGAACTACAGTATTTAAAAAAAAAAAGCAAGCTACTCACAGGAAGCCTCTTTGCACAAAGTGAAGCAGAAGGAAGCATTTCTATGAAAGAATTTCCAGCCGGGAACCCCAAAAATATGATGAACGCCATTCTTGACAGAGTGGTTTCATTGTTAAGTGACTACTCGGGAATGGAGTTGCCATACAAAGGACACCAGAGTTTTAACAACATCATTTGGGAGATTGTCCATCTGAATATTCCAGTGCACTTTAAAAATATGAATCAATTAAGCTTTGCAGGTAATGCTTACAGAACTCAAAATAGAAATGGTTCTGCCAAGAAGCCATTTTCAACCAAGGTGCCTTGAGAGTGTGCCACGCAAAGTTAGCACTGTGCAGCATGGGCAGGATAAACCCAGAGATTTCAAATAGGAATCCAGTGTCAGAACTATTATGCCCTGCTGCGGTCATTCCGAGTGCTTTGCAAGAATTGCTCTAGTATTTTTTCCATAGTCAAGAGTGATGGAGCTGGCATCTTCTAAGGAGTGCCTTGAGTCTACTGAGGAGCACCTCAAGCCTTAAAAAAGACTGAGAACTACTGAGCTAGAGGAATTAGTCTGGAGAAAGCAACATATTAACATAGCTCTAGAACCAGAAGCAGTGTAGCATATGCAAAGCATCTCCGCAGGACCCTGCTGCCTTGTACACTGGGTATACCCACAGCTTCCAACCTGCTTCCAGGTTGCCAGCATGAAGGGGAATTCAAGACAGCTGCCACCCCTGCCCCTCATCACTTATTAGCCGAGAGGGCTGCCTGTCATGTGGCCCTGCCCCTCTCCATCAATTGGCAGTGAGGAACAGGGCTGCATGGACAGCCCTCACAACTAACCAGCAGCAAGAGGCATGACTGCATGACAGAACCCTTGTAACCAGGCAGTGGCAAGGGGTGGGGACACTAGAGCCCCTCCCCTAGAGGCATGGGGAGGCCCCACTCTGATCAGCCCATGAAAGCGGTGGCGGGCCCCACCACATCCCCATGAAATTGGCCGGCCTTCTCCTCAAGTTGTGTAGACCCGTATTAATTATATCCCTGACCTGCACAAACTGTGACTTGCCAGTAGAGGGCTGGCAAGCAGCGGTGGAACTAGGAGCAACAATGTCCTCCTGCTCTTGTGTGACAACAAGCAGCCATTGGGAGATTACTTTATCACCACTTTTGTGTTCATGTTGTCATCACACCCTGTTGGGCCTGCATATGCACAGTACACATTGATGGTGAGTGACAGCATAGTCCTTCTCAAGGACCCAAGACAGCTCTTCATAGTAGGAGATGACAGTCCTCACTGCACCCACCACTTTGCTGGCATCCCTAACCCTTATGTACTGTGACTTTAGGGACATAATTTTGGTCCAGATCTGCACCAGTCCTGATGGTGCCCCTAAGCCACCAGCTGAATTGCAATCCAGTCAGACTGCCTGGTTCTGCCTGTTGTCCTTTGTGCCTTCGGCAGTGGTGGCAGTAGTCCAGCACTGCACTGAGACTCTAGTCTCAAGCCTGCCTGATGGGGCCTGGAGGGAGGGGGCTCATCCTTTGGCTCATTCTCTGCCTCTGGTTGACAAAGATAGCTAGATTGTGCTGCTGATTGCTTGGATTGACTGCATGGGGTTGCACCCCTTGAGGGCAGGAATGGGAGTTGGTTTGGTGCTAGTACCATTGCCCTGAGCAATAGATATCAGAGGGTGGAAGATTTGTTCACACAGAGCAGGAGGTGGGGGACAGGACAGTGCATCCTGGGATGTAGGACAGCAGTTCCACATTGCGCAGCATGAGCTGCATAACAGCGTGTTCTCCTATTCTCAGGTCCCCTTGAGACCTCATGACTGACAACTTCCATTCACTGCCAGGTGACCAATTAGGCAGACAAATGTTTGTTAGCACCTCCCTCTACATTGTCACCATATCAGTCACCTCAGTCTCCTCATCCTTATTATGGCTGTGAGGAGACGGAAGAGATCCCAACCCCCAATGCAAGAAGGCCCTGGGAGAACAAGTCTTAGCAAAGGCTCTGAAAGCAGTATGAATTATTAAAGTCCTCTATGATGCAATGATAGATGCACCAGGTTAGTTTATTCTGTGTATAATTCATGACTCGAGAGGCTGACAGGGAAGTAGGGAACATCATTGCAACTGTTCATTCCAGGAAATACTCACCGTCGTATGGAAAGCCACAGCGCTCAGAGCCAGGCTTTGAATACAGTTGCCTGTTGGATTGCCAGTCCCAGGTGGGACAGGAGCATCTTGGAGAACTAACCAAGTAGTCACTCTGGCATTGCCAAAGTTAGACAGAAATCAGAAACTCAGGGCTCAGTGGCAAAGGGCACTACTTTCCTATAATCCTGTGGATCGCCTTTTTTTTTTTTTTGCATATTGTCACCAGAACAAAGTCACACCCACAGCACTTAGAAGTGGCTTTGCAAGGAGACAAGCAAAAAAAAAAAAAAGGAATCACTCACTGTTGTGGTTCAGTGGTAGATTCCTTTCTGCTATATGGGAGACCCAGGTTTGATTATCGGAAGCATATATAGCTTTAGCCATGGAGAGCCTGATCCCCGAATATACATATAAACACAGCCATTAAGGCACCGAATGTCCAGACTCAGTCTGGCCTTTGGATTCTGTGTTCATGGCCTAAAGGGATGGGGGGGGGGGGGGGGGGGTGGAAGGTCTGGGCAGAAACTCCTCCGTGCTCCTGCCTGGGCATGTGTCAAAAGGTCCTGGTGATCTCTCACGTATACACCATGATCCAGAAGGACTGACAGTTGCCTCCTACTACTACAAGCAAAAACTTAAGTGACTACATTCAAGTGGTCCCACATAGCAGCAGTCACAACATGACAGACACTCATTAGTCCGCAATAAAAGCTAAAGTGACTAAATATCCTGTTGACCCAATGGGACCATTTTTTGGAGTGAATACATTGGACTACACAAATTTTCTGTCAAGGGAAATGATGAAAGTGCCCTTGTTTGTCTCATTTAAATAACTGAATGATCAGAAATTAGCAAAAGAATAGAGTCTGGTCCTAAGTGCTAGACCACTATTCTAACCAGGGCTCATCTCCCCCTTATTCCCATGAGATCTGCTTGATGAGGTGTGGGACAACTGTCCCATGGTGGTAAACAAAATTTGCACTCTGAATGCGACTTCTGAGGATGGCCATAGAATCAGAATAGTAAAAGGACCATTTTATAATCAGCAAGAACTTGCAGCAAGATCAGTACAAGAAAAATCCATTCCAGTGTAAAGTCAGACACACACAGACAGCTGGACTAGTACCCCAGCAGTCTGCAGCATGTTGAAAGTCTGCACCCAACATCCTCCCCACTAATGTCTCAAGTATCCAAGGCTAGGCTCTCTGCAGCAAATAATTAGGTCTTTCAAAACACAGATGACTAGCCACAGGGCCAGTGTTGAGCTGGATCAAAAGATAGGTTTGTGTCTATGATTTCTTCCCTTACCAAACCAAGATATCCATCAATTCCACAAGGGCCTGATGTTATAAGAGATACTCAGTGGGCGCTTCTACAAGAGAGGCTTTAAGTGCAGTGGACATTTTACTGTGCATTAGTGCGGCAGGCAAAACCCATGCTGATGCACAGCAGAATTAGTCTACTGTGCATTAGCATCACCAAAAGAGTGTGCGCTGGCACTAATGCGCCGTAGCACCAATTACAACGCATTAAAGGTAGTACCTGTAATTACAGGTAATAAACTTAACGTGCTGTAATTACAGTGCATTAATGAATGTGTAGATGCGCCCAGTTGCTCCATTTCCACTGTACCTCAGCTTCCAGCTACATTCACCCATCATCCACAGGGCTGTTTGAAACAGTCTGTCATAGGAGTGCATACAACATCAAGGGCTTTCTAGATGCCATTTCAACATGGTGTCTGTTTAGTTAAAGCCCCATCTTAAACAACACCTCTCTCCACCATTAGTCCATTTGAAAAATTCCTGCTTCTGAGAACAGCATCACAAAGAGGGGGTGGTATAATCATTGTTATTATAAAGCACTTAGCGATGCTCAGTCATTGCATCTCTTGATAGCCAAACATCCAGAACCCTGTCATTTTACATGCAGGCTACCTCATTCCCAGAAGCTGTTTGCTGGATTGTTCCTTTTCAGCAAGGCACTCAGGTGAAAGAGGAAGTGGGAGGAAGAAAAGCATTAAAAAAAAAAAAATTAAATTTATTGCACTTTGCACCATTATCTCAGTGCTTTATGATACAAGCCTAAAAGCTGCCCACAGTACCTTTGGATTGGATTGGTGCTGGTAAGGCAGCACAGATCTAGTGTGAAGCCTGCGGTACTGGAGCACTGAGCTATATCAGGTTGTCACAATGCCCCTGCCTTATTCAGTGTTCCACAATAGTAGAGACAAAATATTCAGCTTTAACAGATCACAAACATTTGAAGGTAAGCACAAATTTCACCTCATACAATGAGACAAGTGGACACAACCCCTACCTTCCCTCACACGGGCATGGAAGTATAATGGAGATGCACCTCACTGCATGGAGTGGGGCTGATACTAACCAAGTCCAGAAGGTAATATGGGACTTGTCATGCATAGTTGGACCACTGATACATCTAGATCAACTTCCTGTCTCCCGGGATAGTCAATTCCCTGTGCATACATCTCTCTTCCTCTAGGACAGGGATGTCAAAAATGACAGGCCATCAGCTGGATCCAGACCATGGGGTTCATCCCAGGCCAGATCTGTGGGGCCAGTAGAAACTGCAGTCAGTCCAGAGCCAGCAGAACAAATAAGAACTGCCTCTCAGTCATGTCCATAGCCTGATCTAGGATTTTAAAAGGGAGAGGGGGTGTACAAACAGCAACCTGCACTGCAGGGGAACTGCACTCCCCCACCCCTCCACTGGAATGGGCAGATCATGCCGCAGGAGCAGCAGCCAGAGACACGCCCCCCTCATCCCCCCCCCCCCCCCCCGCTTTACTTAAAAAGAAAAAAAAAAGTCCCCAAATCAGGTAACAATTCCTCCATTCCCTTCCCCTCTATGCTCACGGTACCTTCCCCCTTGCCCTCCCTCCCAGTTTCACCTCACCCCCTCAACTTCTGTGCCCAGAAGCATAAGTAGAGAAGGGGAAGCCTACTTGCCGCCACCACCACCACCACCAAGGGGGGCAGCAGCAGCATAGGCAAGGGTGAATCCCACTCTGTGCTTGCTGCAGGCTAGTGGGAAACACCCAGCTGGGCAGGGAGGGGACCCTGCCCACCCCTGCTGTCACTGTTCCCTGCTGAGCCCATTTCCCCATGCAACCTAAGTGGGAGGGCAGGAACAACTCTGGAGTTCCCTCCACCTCCGAGTCAGCTGCAATGGTGGGCAGGGGACAGGGAAATGCTGCTGAGCAGAGAAGGGAAGGAGCGGGGTGCCAAGTGGGGGTGGGGGGGTAGAGAGAAGAAGATATTCTTACCCAATTTAGGGGCTCAAAAAAGAAAATCCTCACTTGCCTCTTACAGTGTAGTTCAAAAGGCTAGGGGAAAACAAACAAACAAACAAACAAACAAACAAACAAACAAACAAAAACAACAGCCTGTGCTACTGCACCCCCTCTGGATCCATCCCAGCCATTTGCAGAGGTCTGTAGACCCCAATTCTATAGTAGGCCTCTGCAATAAGATCCCTTCACCCCCAAACTTCTGGCCCAGGGTGTTTGACACCCCTGCTAAGGAACAGGACTGCAGTGGGAACACATTTGAAGTGCCCCCTGGTGCTCACAAGGAAGAGCTACATCAGATTGTCTTTCCTTTTAAAGGGAAAAGAAGCTTACACGCACAGAAGTCAAGGTTGAAGGGGTGAAAAAGGCAGAGACAAAAAGTTAGTCATGTCCCTTCCTCGGCCAAATGCCCCAGAGTAATAGATAAGCAATATATGCATACTGCCACTCACTTTGTACCATCACTTATTCGTTACGATTAAACAATTCCCACCCCAGATATTCAAAAGCAAAGACCATGGAATAATGTTTTCACCAGGTTGTTTATCATGCATTAACCCATCCTTTTTAAACACGTTAGACAGGCAAAAGCTATCACTGTTCTCATAGATAAGGAAAACTGAGGTTAAGTAAGTTGCTGAAGTCCAACCAGCTTGTCAGTGGTAGAGCCATGGCTAGAACTCAGAAGCTTCTGACTCCCAGTTTGATGTTCAAACTCTTAAGGTGGTAGCAATAGGTTCTTGCAACAGGAAATGTGCATGCAAAACAGTACTCTGTGGTACCTGCCCTCTTCAACAACCCAGCATGTTGTACTCACGCACACTATAAATCAGATAAATTCATTTTTCTATTTTTAAATGCCAAAATTCATTTATAAAATTCAAAACATGTATTTTCAGGAAGCCAAAAAGCTTGTGCAGATATTATTCAGGTTTGTTTCCCCACTTTCCCCTAAAGAGACAAAAACAGCTTTTAATGTGGTCTTCTTGATGGGTCTTATGACATCATCAACCCCTTTCTATTTAGAATAATGACTTCTTCCACACGCCAAGAGATTTGAAATTACCTGTGAAATATATTTCCCTAGGCACAGGCTCAAGAAGCATGTAAATTACCCAGCTTAATGGCCTCTAGAATTTCTGAGACACAGGCCTGCGTGTGCACATACAGCCCCCTCCAGCTAGAAAGTTTCAGATGCTATCACAGGAGCCATGCAAAGGGGTGAATTTCTGAGGGATAAAGGAGCGCTATTGCTCCAAGGTTCCCCGAGAGCTGGTTCAGACACTGGCAGGTTGCCTTTGGGTGTCAGCTTCCAACTAACACCATGTTAGCTACCACAGAGGTCACATTTCTGTACACAAACATCCCACATGACTATTTCAGGTTTGGAGAATCCCTATACCTACAAAAAAAATAACGGCAAATATCATGGGTATATATATATATATATATGGCTCCCCCTTTCGCAACCACATTTGAGAAAGTCCTTGAATTCTGCTTCCTCCGCAGCTGCCCTCTCATCCCCCTGATATACCCAAAGGTACATCAATAACATCTTCCTTGTATGGACACATCAGAAAATTTTTCCAGAGAAATTTCACCAGGACTTTACCAGCTTCCACCCCTCCATCGAACCAACTCTGGAATATTCCACCGAGCAAATTCATTTCCCCAGACCCTACAGTGAAGGTCATCTAGGAGCAACATCAGCATCACATTGTATCAGAAACCTGCAGACTGCCGCAGCTACCTTCACACTTCCAGCTTTCATCCTGCACACACCCCATGGATCCATCATTTAAAGCAAAGTTCCATGCGTCTGCTCTGTTCCTACCAACCAGGATGCATACCTCAAGGATCTGAAGCATGGATTCCTACATTTGCGATACAACCTCAAAAACTGTAGCCATTTAAAATGAAAAGTCAGACTCCGCCCTTGTACTAATACAATACCAACACCAGGGCAAGGACAACAGAGTCCTTCTGGTTACCACCTACAGCTCTCCCCCCTCATTAATGCACTCCAGCCCATCCTGGAAAAGGATGACACTCTCAAGGTAGCCACTCATTGCTGACCTCAGGGTAGCTGTTCTCAGGTAGAGAACATTTAAGAACCAAGTTGAACAGGCAACTGTGGAACAAGAAATCCACAAACTGGAGTGTGCTAAGCATGGTTTAAATAGAGACTATGGATTCTTATCCTATTACCTGGATTTGTTTCTGTGACCCCTTTGTTCCTATGGATTCTTTTCTTGCATGCCTCTCCCAGCACTGTCTCCCTGTCCCTCCTCCCTTTCCGACCTTTTGTATTCAAATCACTCTACCCATTTTATACACTGCTCTGTGCATGTCCTTTTTAAACAACTGATGAAGTGAACTTCAGTTCACAAAAGCTTATACTTTAGCCAGTCAAGAAGACACAAATCTACCCTGCTTTCTGAAGTCAAGATACTGCAGCATTATACAGCCTCAATAAAAAAAAAAAATAATAATAAAAAAAAAAAAATGGTGCATCATCAGCACAAAAAAGTAATGTTAGGAGTCTTTCTTGGGAAAGGTGCCTGGCCATAATTTACATGGCACAAGCAGCCAAATGTACAATGGCTTATGCTGCACAATACCCCCATTTAATTTGAAAAGCCTGTTGTGGCACACTAAGCACTTGGCAGCAATCATATCAACTCCTCTCTTAACTGTCCAGAGCACCAGCCCTATCCAAGAGCATCTCTCTCTCTCTCTGGTGCTCAGGTACTAGCCAGAGTTTTATCCACAGAGGACCTCTGGATCCCAAGAGACAACTCCAATCCATCCCCAAATCCTCCAGGCTTGTACCACTCCATTGACTGAAAAGGGAGGGAGGACAGGTCATCTGTAGGAGCAAGTGAGTGGGAATTGTACGAGGTGAGGTCTATTGCCAGCTCTACCACAGACTTACTGATTGGCCTGGTCATAGAACCCCATGCCTTAATTTTCCATTTTCAGGTGAAAGTAACAAAATGCAAGTGTTATTAGCAAACACACTGAAAGCATTCTACAGCAGAAGGGGACCAAAAATGCATGTAAGAGGAGAAAAAATGCTATTGCCTCAGAAGAGAAGGAAAAAAAGGTAAGTCAGCCCTGAAAAGAGAATGATCTACTCATCCCAGAGGGCAGGACTGAGGTAGAGAATCCACTAAAGATCTGGTCTTCCTGCTCCTAGAGACTTCCATCTGCAGAGCTGGCGACTGATCCTCTTTCACAAGAGCCCAATGAATCAAGAAAGACCCTGAGAACCTACCCTGGAAGAAACTAGTAAGTGGGAAATATCTTTGTCTATAAGATAGCACTGAACATAGTGGGCCAAATTCATCTCTGGGGTAACCCAACTGAAACCAGAGTAAAACCTGAAATCACTGTGTCCCAATGATCTTCACAGGGGTTTTTCCAAAGCTAGTCCACCCTCATTCTGACAGGCTGTAACACACTTCCTAGTCTCATCCATCCTACTAAGCCATGAATCAACAGAAGGCTTGGTATCACACTGCTCTCATTTTCCTCTGCTGTAGTTAGGATGAACTACTCAAACAAATTTCAACAAATAAGAATTTAAAATGACAAGCTACATTTCTCACTTCCAAGAAAGCCATCAACAGATTCTTCAAGGCCATTTTCAAGTTCAAAATTAGCTACAAATCCAGGCCACCATCACTGTCAATTTCTATATAGCAGAGGTAAAATTTTAAGTCCAAGTAAAGAACTAGCAGGGAAAAAGCAACAGAAGGATCAAAGTTGTGGAAGTGAGGTGGGAACCCCTTTCCTCTCCCTACTCCCAAGCAGGACAATCCAGAAGTGACAAAAATGTTGAAGTGTGTGACTTGGGATATTCTCTATTTCAACTAAGGGGTGCACCAATAAAGATTTTCTTGGCCAATACTGATAGCCAATTATTAACCTGCCATATTGGTCAATACCAATCCAATAACTGATTTACAGGAATGCAGTTGGGCAGCATGAAGAGCAGCTGCCTGCAGGTAAGTCTGTGGAATGGAAGGGGAGAAGGGAAGGGGCAGATCAAGGCCCCCCCCATGGTGAGGGAGGGAGTGGGGAGCAGGACTGAGCTGCGGGTGGCTCATTCAGGGGATCAGTGTCTCGTCACTTAAAAATCGCGGTAGCTGTGCTTGAACTAAAGCTTGTCAAATGAGCTTTAGTCCAAGCCCTGCCACCACCATTTTTAAGTATCAGGATGCTTTTAATTGGAGTGGAGCCAAGTGGGGCAAGGGTGGATAAAGGCTGCTCACTATGGGATTAGGGCTCTCTGCTCTATTGTCTTTGCCCCAGGAGCCCCATGCTGACCACACGCCCCTGTCTGCCTGGCAGCAGGAAGCACAACTGACTGCCCCCACCACTGCCAGGTGGACAGCAGACACACAGGTGGCATGGGGCTCCTGAGTGAAAGGCAGCAGAGCTGAGAGCCCTTAGTCTGCAGCAAGGAGCCTGCATCTGCCCCCCCATGCCTCCCCCAGAGAATGTGCGCAGAAGCAGAGACCTTCCTTCCCTGCCCAATCCCTCTAGATTAGCCGCCCACAGCTGTCCTATTCCCTACCCTGGCCTCATTCACCATCTCATCTGGGCAGCACCTCCAGCCCCTACCCTACTCCCTCTCTCATTGTGGGGGCCTTTATCTGCTCCCTCATGTCCCTTCGCCTCCACAGACTTACCTGCCAGGTGCTGCTCTCCATGCTGCCTGACTGCATTCCTGCATGCAGCTGAATACATACATTGTCTGGGGGCCCTGGCTAGAAGGCATATTGTATTTATCAGTGACATTAATCAGCTATACTGGCCCAAAAAAAGCTGATAGTTGATAATGTTAATTTTCCTCTTATATCAGTTGCATATTGGCATCAATATCTAATTTCTATTGTAGAATTTGGACATGTTTACTGTTTCATACAGTACTTCATGTAACATTAAAAAACATTTTAGTCAATTACAGACCAATCCCTATAGGACACATTGCAAAAATGATGTGGCCAGTTCCGTAGCACAACAGCAATATTTACACTACTATTTTAGGGCTGGGCATTGAATATGAATTCTGCATCCACTTAAAGCAAAGCATGAATTCAAGCAGGCAGATCGCAATTATTCCAATTAGAACTTGGCCCAGTGCAGTCAGGGCTTCAGTTTGCATAATATCTGAGGCAGGACACACTCAAACACCTGGCAGCCCCCCTTTCACTTCCGCAACACCATATTCAAAAAAAGTGCTGTGTTTTCAAATTTGGAGGACAAGTGCCATTTACTAAATCATCAACACCACTTCCTGCAACAGCACAGTTTTCTTTAGGAGGGGGTTTGCACACAAACACTGCCTAGACCCAATACTGCTTATTTTAGGAGATCCAGCAGTCGAGATTAAATCCATCTGTTTCCGTGACCATACAGCTAAGGAAAAGTGTGAATGGATTATACAAAAGTTACCATATAAAAATACATTTGGACATGGCAAATCCACCCGCACCTGCCATTCAGCTGCGTTCCCACAGAACAGGAAAGTCCATTTTCCAAGGAGTGCGCCATATACGCAGCCACCCTGAAAATGTGACTTAAATGTTTTTCACAAAAGAGCCTACTTTGAGTGTCTCTAATCACGTTCATGAACTGCTCAAAACATCAGTCCTTACAGTACAAGACTACTAGGAAAAGGTGTCAAGAAGGGAAAATGAATACAGTTCCCATGTATCTGCATCACTATGGGTAACTCTTCATGCAAAATATTGGCCTCAGCATTCAGTCTGATCCTAGATGAGATAATATTGTATATTAAGGGAAATGAGGCACAAACAAGGCTGTCAGAATGGCATGCTGTACAAGATAGCACAGGGCTAAGGGAGAGGGGGAAGAAAACAAAACAAAAAAAAAAAGAATCCGCTACCTAAGCGCTTGTGAAATAGGACCTGGCTGCAAGACACCCTTTCACAGCTGGCCATAGGACACTACAACTTCCTCTCATCCTCTTAGTTTCTTGTTTCATTGACAAGGGAAAGACAGGTGAGGCAGTATGGGTTTTACCTGGGACCAGCTCCACAGCCCTAGACACTGCATAAGCAAAGTGAGAAAATGGTCCCATGTCCTCATCAGGCCCGTCAGGAATTAAGAGAAAGGTGGAATAGTCCCCATGCCACCCCGCCCACCTCCAGGAGACGGTGACTCAAGGCAGTTCAGTTTTAAGGCCAATAAAGTCTGCAAAAAAAGAACAAAGGGGATCCCTTTAGTCTTAGGGCAAGAGAGAAAAAGATAGTGTTGATGTTGGGAGCACCAAGAGAGAATCCATTACTACATTAGATGAATGGGAAGAGATGGCTGTTCAGAAGTATGCTACAAGGCATTTATTTTCTATTTGTACATGGATCTTAAAATGTCTGGTGCATTTTTTCCTTTTATACCACGTCGCTGCCGTGCATTGCAGCGAGGGGTCCGGGGCCTTAGAAGGCCATCAGGCGGGTACTTGTGAAGCTTGGAGTGGAATTAGGCACAGACGCTTAAATCGCTTGAAAAGCAAGATTGTTTACTTACGCCATCAAGGTGGTGAATGACAGAGGTCAGATACTTGGTTAGTTACAGCTTAGAGTTCATTAGGTCGGTCTGCATAAGTGTTCGGGCAGAAGTGGCCGGGCCGGCAGTCGTTGATTTACGTCTGAGATTGGTCGAAGATGGGGAACTTAGACAAGTGATCAAATTGTCTAATTACTCTGACATGTATGTTCAGAGGTCTCCAAGGTGTGTACAGAGGTCTCCGACTTTGCAGAAGTAAAAACAGGTTTTATTTGTGTAATAGCCAATTGGTTTTCACCACGTCATAAATTTAATTAGAATCACCAATTATATAGCGGTTTTTGCTAGGGTGTTATTTCAGGGCTACTCCCTGTATTACTCTGACCAATTATAATGATTTATGTAAAGCACAGAAGGTAAAAATTTCATTTCTGTTAGTGGCGCAGCTATAAATTTCTTGTTGGCATGCACAGCAAAGAAGGCTGTTACTATCGTTTTGTTAACCCTTAGTTAACCTAGTGCAAAATAAAACTGCTTTGAATGGTATCTTTTGCTTGTGGCATGGGCACTGCTTAATTGGGTTGTGACACACCACACTAAAATCAAGCCTCTACACTCTTTAAAATTAGAAGAAAAGGGTCCGAATTCATCCTGGGCACAGTTTCATTACCTTCAGCAAAATTACACCAGGAAACATTTGGCCCAATAATTTGAAAGAACTTGAATGGTTCACAGCTTGTAAATACAGGTTTCCCTCGCTTTATGCTGTACATGCGTTCCTGGAAAACGGCACAACTCTAATTTGCATAAAGAAAACCCACTTTACAATGTAACAAATAGGGATACATTCCAAGACCTCAATTGTACTGACCTGCAGACCCATTTCTACCACTTTTACAAGACAATTTTGGTACTCACCAACAGCAGATAGTACACACAAGCACAGAGCGCTATCATTATGGGGATGGCAACTACAGAAACATGTGTTGCAGACAACAAGCAAGGAGCACAGATCCACACACAAGACTATATTTTGGTGCTCATCACTCCCACAGTGCACCACACAAAACAGCTGACTGCGGGTTTCCACCACACAGATCGCATAAGAGTGAAATTACCTTGCATACAACAAATTTTTGGTACAAAAAGGGTAAGTCACATAAGAGCAAATTTGCACATACAGAACCTGCATAAAGCAAGGGAAACCAGTATAGCACTGTAACAGAGAACAGCATACATTGATAAAGAGGATGACTTCTGCACAGTTATAAGTCCCAGTAGAGTAAGGATGTTTCAACCCTAAAACAAACAGGCACCAGTGTATATAGATGGGGTGTACATGTGCACGTGTTCATTTCCTCACACACAAAGGAGAAGGGACGGCTTGTTATAGGCTTACACGGATTCACTCCTGGAGCTCTCAGAACTGCTGTCATTCCACATCAGGCAAAATAATGTACATCAGTGACCAAAGTGATGAAGACAATTATTAAGATTCCCAGGCAAACAATTATAAAAAAACCCCAACAAACAAAAAACCGACATGCACATAAAGGAAAGACATTGATTTTTTCATACCTATCCAACCCACCCAGTTCTGCAGCATGGGCTGGATGGGAAAGGGAAAAAAACAGAATCCAGCTGAAGCTGTGACGCATACCTAACAGGTTGCAGACTCACACTCCTGTAACCTTCTTCAGCTTGAAAACTTTGAATAATTAAGTGGCATTTTTCCAATTTTTTTTTTCTGCTACACATGACAAGTGCTGCAATAGGTTTGCCTTTACCTTTAAAGAGGTGTTCCTTCCCCCCTGCAAAGCCCCTGAGGCTTATATCACCTGTACACGTGTTATTTAATTTTTCCCCTTACTGAGCATCAAAAATGCAGTATCGATAGCAAGTACTTAGTATAGGGTTCTAATTTATAAGGCCACCTTAGACACGAGCAAAAGGTACTTTGACTCCTCCTGGTCTACTGAGGTCATTACATAGCAGTAAAAGGATGCTCAGGCAGTCATAGCCCAAAATTTGGCTAAATATTCAACACCTGATAAAAATTCATATTACTCTACTAGGCTTCCTACCCGTCTGTCTCACATGCAATTCCTCCTTGGCTTCAATGTTGCAGCTACCCAAAACCTAAATCAAAAGAATAAATAAATAAAATAAAAGTCAACCCTATGTTAAAACTGGGAATGCAAAAGATTGCATCTTCTCTTGTTACTAAACCACATCCCACGTAGGTGAACTTTGGACCACTGTGAAGCAATATTATGTAAAGTTCAATAGATCTCAGATTCAAGCTGAGAAAGACCTCCCCCCAGCCCCCTCTCCCTTTGGGCTTGTCTGTTCCCCTCTCACTCGCATGTGTCTATCAATCTGGTTGCTAGGCAGCCAATTCACCGCCACTGCCTAGTGACTGGCCTTGGGTAAGAGGGTGCGAATTTAACCTCTCTGTTGTGTTGAGCTCCAACCTCATGACACGGGCTTAAGCCCCTGCCCCTATGTCACTCCATTAGGTAATGGAGTGATGTTTTTCAAATTGATTGACCAGCATCAAATGACATGCGTCTCTGACTGGGTCCAGGTGGTGAGGTCAGGAGGGCTATTTAAGAGTCCCTCCCAAAAGAAGACAGGTGGACATTTTGAAAACACACACAGAAGCATGGACTTTCACAGCTCTCTTTCATTTGCTGGATGTGGCAGTAAGTAACTTACCAGAAATGTAACTAGGAACTTAGTTTAATGCAATCTAGGTCACGAATCAAAGGGCTACCAAGTTGCTTCTGTTTGCTCACGGTATTCTTTTGCTACTTCTCCGACTTGTACTCCCCCCTGCATACCCTCTCTACCCAATACGCTCGCTAGCACCAGGGCCAAAAGGGACTTCGGGGTCTTGACTGACCACAAGATGAATATGAGCTACCAAGGTGACGCCGTGGCGGGCAAAGCTAACCAAACTCTGGCGTGCATCCACTTATGCATCTCAAGCAAAACCAGGGAAGTCATCCTCCCACTTTACTAGGCCCTGGTGAGATGTCAGCTAGAGTACTGCGTCAGTATTGGGCCCCCCACTTCAGGGAGGATGTGGAGAAGCTTGAGAGAGTTCAGAGGAGAGCCATTTGTATGATCCAAGGCCTGGAGGGAAGGCCATATGAAGAGAGGCTGAGGGACTTGGGACTTTTCAGTTTGGAGAAGAGAAGGCTCAGGGGGGGACTTGGTGGCAGCCTACTACTTCATAAGAGTGGTACATCAGGACCTGGGAGAACTGCTGTTCACCAGAGCTCCTCAAGGGATAACAAGGTTTAAATGGCCATAAACTCCAGGAAGGCCAATTTAGATTAGATAAGAGAAAAAAAGATGTTTTTACAGTGCGCATGCCCAGGGTCTGGAACAAACTCTCCCCCTAGAGGTGGTGCAAGCACCTACTCTGGACTCCTTCAAAAACAGATGGATTTAATTTCTTGCTAGGTTCACTTGATCCTAGCTGACTTCCCACGTATGGCAGGTGTGGCTGCACCCAATGATATCATGAGGTCCCTTCCAGCTCCTGATGTCTATGAAAAAAAAGAAAGCTATCTGTTATAGCCAGCCTGGGTGTATATGCTTGAGGGATTGGATAGGCCGTCTTGCTTCTTTTACTCGGCTGACTAAGGGAGGCTACTGTTTTTGCTTCAGGCTATAAGAAGCACCCAGATATATCCTGCTGGGGTTAAGCAATAGGGCTGTCCAAAATGTCACTAGCTGTTTCGATTTGACATTGTTTCGGCTCATTTTGAGCACAAAACAGCGAAACTGGATCAAAACGAAGGGCTTCAAAACAGCCTCAAAATAAAATGAGGCTAGTCGAAACATTTCAAGTTTCAAAGCCACCAGCAGCCAGGTGGAGGTAGACAAGCAAGAACCAGGGCTGCACTCCCAGTGGCTCCGGAGCCCCATGTGGCTCAGCCGGAGCACAGCCCTGGCTCTCCCCGCCTCCTACAGCTGGGCTGTGGGAAGCTGATCATGGTGCAGGGGAAGGGAACTGAGCCCAGGCTCAGTTCACCTCCCCACTGCTACAAAAATCAGGCTGAGGAAGGGAACTCAGCCCAGCTGAGTTCCTTTCCCCAGCCTGATTGTAGCACTGGGGAAGGGAACCGAGCAGTTGGGCTCAGTTCTCTTCCCCAGCTCCCAGGTGGCAGCACCTGGCTTCCCTCCCTCATGTGGTAGGCAGATAGGGGGCCCGCAGCCTTGGGAGGACTGGCACAGCCCCTGCAGCCCTCCTGGGGTTATGGTCCCCCATCTGCCTGCCAGATGAGAGAGGCTGTTTCGAGCTTCCCCATTATAGCAAGTGGGCAAAACATCAAAACAGTGTCACTGTTTCAATTAAGCTAAATGGAACAGCGGTTTTGAATCAAAATGAAATTCGAAACGAAATGCTGTTCCGTCAAAACCTCAAACTCAAGTCAAAACAGAACGGTGCCATTTCGCATAGCCCTATTAAGCAACTTGTAGGTCTACAGAGTCTGTGCATCCTGGGTGGCACAGGTCCCAGACCAAGACCCGAGTCCAGGTGGTGGCAGCGCTACCCCAGGCTTGCGGGTGTGCTCCAGGAAGGGGGTCAGCCAGACGTGAGGCGCCCCAGAGGAGGCACTCAAAGCTTGGTTTTTGACCAGGCTCAGTGAAGTGGGTGGCTCAGTGCAGGAGCACCTCCTACTAGTCCACTACAAGAGTACTTCATCAATTCAGCAAGAGCATTGTAAGTGAGAGTGCTTTATAAATCCACAGGAGCATAAACACCTCACACAAGCAAGTCTCTTTTCTTTTTTTTTCTTAAATAAGAAAGATAATCCCCTATTTGAAAGAAGAATGGAAGCCGCACATCCTGTGTCACAGGTTTGCACTTGCATAAAGAAGACCTACTAGGTGGGTGCAGCTACACATGCACCTGAATGCACAGTAACCAATTTTACTGCACATTAAAGCACCACATAAAAAACAACATGCTACTATGACAATGTGCAGTAAAATAAGCTATTGCACATTAAGCATAATTTAAAGACCATGTGCATTAAGGCAGCCGAATCCACACTTCTTCAGTGCCTCACATTGGAGGTACTAAATTTAAGTGTGAATTAGAAAAAGCACACTAATGCACATTTAGACATGCATAGTAAGAAGCAGAATCTGATTTCAAAGCAGATTTGCACAGCATCTTCCTATTGCAATAAAGTTTCAGGGCCTAGTTCTGTCATGCCTTGAAAGGAGTTTGTATAAGAGAATCATTTCCCCATTTGTCACCTGACCAGAGAGTCACACTCTCCGAATTCTTTCCATCAACTTAGTTTAAGGGGTAAATTTGCTTGCACTTGGAAAGACAGAGGAATAAAAAAAGTGAGAACACGGGATGCTTCTATTTATCCACAAGTCAGGTACCTGGAGGCAGCTGCAGCGTGAACTTGTGTCATGCCTGCTGAATCGCTCATTTTTACCTCTTAAATCAGAAGGATCACAGGGACCAAGAGAGTCAGCTAGTTCCTGCCAGAGCTCATGATTACTGTACAACTGTGTCAGTTGACAACTCTTCCTTTTATGCTTGGATTCTCTAGGTAACCTGAAACTTGTACCTTTCTACTATTAACTGATCCATTTGCTCAGTACAAATTTGAATGATCTTCCTCCAATACAATGCAAAGAAGAAGACATGCACATTACAGCATCTATACATGTGGGGGGTGGGGGGGGGGCACTTTAGAGTGGCTCTGAGAGCCAATCTAATTAAAAATGCCCACAGCATCATGTGTATTCAATGTCCTGCGCTTTAAAATGGTGGAAGGGGCACTTAAATTAAGCTCATCAAATGAGGTTTAGTTAGTGTTCCCACTGCCATTTTGAAACGTAGGGATGCTGAATATGTGACACTGAGGCTGCTGGAGTGCACTAATTAACATGCTCCAGACTCACAGCAGACTCAATTAATCAAGTGTGCTCTGACGTGTGCTAATTAGCACACATTGGAGCAGAGGTCTGTCACAGGTATAGGTGCTCTTTGAGTCCAAAACCACATTCACTTCATTGAAACCCAAGCTTCCAGTGCAGCTGATACATTCAATTCTGCTGGATGCAGTAGAACACTCCCCCCCCGTTCCATTTGTTAGCAGCAGTGGGTTTATACATACTCCCACCAACATTTCAGCCAATGCTGTACACACACAAAAAAAAAAAAAAGATCAAACACACAGGATTTGGTTTAGCCAACTCCAAGGCAAAGCAGAAATGAGATCACCCAGGCCTTGCCACTGAAATAACCCTTCATGAAGTGAATGAACACATTGACTGGCCCCACCCCAGTATAAATGCAGATCTCATTTCTAATCCAAGGTTTATCCTTCAATGCACAGTAAAACCTTGATACATTTGCAATTCATGGCTCTCCACACCTATTTTCACATGAGAACAAACAGGTGAATTTCCCTATAGCCTCCCATTTCTTCTTAGCAAGACTCTAGTAACAGGGAGTAGTAGTGAGAAGGCTCATATTACCAAGACTGCACAGTAAATTGTGTAAAAGTAATGAAATGTTCAGCAACATACTGTGCAGTCCCATAAATAATTCAAAGTAACCCATCAGGTAAGTGAACATGCATTTTGTAATGCATTATCCTTAGTTTTCTATCATGCTTGTCCACTTACCAATTGGCAGTCTTAGTTCACAATGGATCTCCCAGTTATCAGTGCAGAAGGGTACATTCCAATCTCTGCAGCACCAATTCAAAGTCACTTCAGTAGAGTTACTCATTTGTACTGCTGAAAGCAAGATTGGAGGCTGCTCCATTAAAAAAAATAAATAAATAAATAAAATAAATAAGATGCAGTGCAATTCCTTTCCGTTACTGCCAATTTAAAGCAGGGGTCCTCACCTGTACTTTTGATAAATCTCCCCCTTAACTACATGCAAAGATTTAAGGGACTCTAAGTACCAGCATTTTATTGGGCCCCATCCATCTTCAATTTAATCCCATTCACTTTACTGGAGTTAGAGCGGCTACACAATGCACAATGGATCTCCCAGTTATCAGTGCAGAAGGGTACATTCCAATCTCTGCAGCACCAATTCAAAGTCACTTCAGTAGAGTTACTCATTTGTACTGCTGAAAGCAAGATTGGAGGCTGCTCCATTAAAAAAAATAAATAAATAAATAAAATAAATAAGATGCAGTGCAATTCCTTTCCGTTACTGCCAATTTAAAGCAGGGGTCCTCACCTGTACTTTTGATAAATCTCCCCCTTAACTACATGCAAAGATTTAAGGGACTCTAAGTACCAGCATTTTATTGGGCCCCATCCATCTTCAATTTAATCCCATTCACTTTACTGGAGTTAGAGCGGGAATGCATTTGGCTCATTACAGACGCACACACACTCCACTATGTTTTGACCATGTGCCAAAGGCTTTATCATCAGATACAATGTACAAGGTTTTTATATCACCACTAAGTGCCTGACCCAACAATCTGATGACTGACACAGGGCATTACCATGCATAAGAGCCAGAATCTGATCTCCTCCTCCCATCCCCAGTTGAGGCTAGAAACTTCAGAGGAAACATTCCAAGCCTCCCATTGCATTGGGTCTTTTGTCCTCAAGAGCTCGCTGAGAAACCGCTTTAGAGGGGGGCATCTGTTCTCCTAGTTACATGAAAGAACACAGGCTTTGCATACAGTTGATGAATACACATGGAAACCACAGACTATACAAGCTCTGTACAGTCTGCATCTCCTGGCCTCCAGCCCTTTTCACCTGTCCCCAAAGAGAAGTGGCTAAAATACCACACACCCATGGACCAATGGCTGTAAGCAAGTATTTACTTTGCTGACAAAGCATTAATCCTTCATTCTGGGGAATGTGCCTAGTATATTTATTACTATACTTTTAGTTGTTTCCAATCTTAGATATTTATCCCCAATAGAAGCATGGTGATATCGTCAAAACGGGCAAGTAATTCTACTCGTGCACTTTTTACAAAAAGAAAAATCATTTAGTGCATTTTCCCTTTCCTGGCTCCTTACCAAAGAACACCAGGCTATACACGTTCACCGATGCTGAAGAACTTCACAATAGTATCATGACATTCAGTCTAGCTCTCCAAACAACCCCATTATTATAAACTTGAGTGCATGTTTTGCTTTCCAAGGGGTCACTAGAAATTCAAATATTTAAGTGCTCTGACAGCATCCTTTCAAGATCAGTATTTCACTTAAGTATTTTTGCTTTAGAATGACTTAAAACTTGAGGTTTCACCAGTTTACATGTATGATGTTATAGTGCAGGGATGGCCAGCCTGCAGCACATGTGCCACAGGCAGCATGTGTGTGGCATGAGGAGACGGGCAACCTGGCAGCAGTAGAAAGCAGGGCAGCAAATTTAGGCAGAAGAAAGGGATGGGAGTGGCACTCAAGAAGCATGCAGAGCTAACAGATAGCATACCTGCAAAACAAGTTGGGTCCCATTGTTATAGTATGCATATATAGGCAACGATACACCAATACTTCAATACTCAAGGGCTTTCCGGTAGCTTTTGAAGCCCAAAAGCTGAGATACTTGCTTAAGAATAAATTCTGAGGTTCCCATTGAATTTGTAGCAGATTACTGTCACTGGAATTTTAATGGAGCTTTGCAATAACACAGAAAGTTTCCTCTGAATGGAGTATCCCAAGTCTGTCTGCTAGACTCAGACAGGGCCAAATTCCACCCTCCTATACTCTGGAGGGTTTCTGATTGATTTCAGTGGGAACCATTTGCTCCCCGAAAAGGCAGACTTAAACTTTTACCAATTACAAAAAGAAATGTGCAGGGTTGAAAGAACAAAGGCTGGGAAGCCAGCTGAGTACTGATGTGATGCAGGGGATGCTCACAGGCAGGGAGCAAAGTTCATTTAACACATTAGGGATGGGCAAAAAAGTTCCTCCCATGACTGTAATGCTCATAAGTGATCTACTCAGAGGGATGCCTAGCAGCAGATGAGAAGCTGCTTTTCTCATCTCCTCACCCAAAGGCAAGGTAGCTGTGACAAGGGCCTATTGACACCAATAAATAGCAGGGACTGAAGTGAAAGAAAAGGAAACAACCAGTAGAATCACTAGAAGAAAATGAAATGGGGCTTTATTAGTCAGGAATCTTTCTGCATGATAGTAACTACCAAGTCAGGTCAGAGATAACATGCACGACATTCTGGTTGCTATGTTTGTTTTCCAGGCTGGCAGGGCAAGGTAGGGAAGGATCAGGACTACGGCGTTACTTCTTCCCTATTCCCTTTTGGAAGCTCAAATACAGCTATTCCTTACATGAGCAATGAGCAGGAAATATTCAGGAACAGAATACCAAAATAAATAAATAAAATATAGAAGAATGCAGAACTGTTGATGATGGATTTAATTTTTATTTTTTTTAATGCTCTCTGCCAACGCCTTTCTGGGATTCTCATTGATAAAGAGTGCTGTACAAGTAGCAGCAAGATTCTTGTGTTTATCCTTCCCTAGATGGAGCTGTGGTGGACACTTCAGGAGCTTGTGCCTTACAAGGTCTCCTTGGTGCTCCCAGGAACAAGGGGATAAGGGCTAATAATAAACATCCATCTTTCAGCTGAGGCAGACTAGTTCAAGTAAGCTGCCCTACTTGCCTCATTGCTCTGCAGAGGACAGCATTTTGGGAAGCTCTTGCAAAGCCCTGCATGTGGCCACAGGGAAGTTTCCTCCACATCTTGCCCTGCATATACACAAGGTACATCAAAATACGGTCCTAATGGAATTATCCCCCTCACAAAAAGCCCTCAAAAGGACAGGGAGCATCATTGTTGCCATTATATTGAGGTGGAACCGAAGCACATAGGAAGGGTAAGGTCTATATTTACCAGAAGTGGCCAATTATTTTAATTGACCAAACAGAAGCAGCCTGTTTCTCAGAGGTGCCATTCATCTGGCAGCTCACATTAGCCAGAGCTGGAGCCTTCAACATTTCTGATAACAAGGTATGACCAGACTCACAATGAACCTATATCCTAGTCCCAATCCAATGCCTCTACCCTCCCGCTCCTTGTTTATTGCTTGGATGTCAGAGATGTGCGATTAAGGCAAGAGAATTAAATAGCCAAACCTAACCATAACAGTTTAATGGCACAGACTGCATCTGCTGCCCCACAAGAAGAAGAAAGTCCCTCAGCAGTCTCTAGCAGATGGTAATTTTCTTTCAAGTCCAAATGATGAAAGAGCATTTCTGCAGAACGAGACACAGGTTTGCTCTGTTCACTGGTTATGATTTTGCTAACAGTTTATAATCAGGGCTCCTCTCAAGGAGTTGTATGTGTTTAATTGCCATTAAGAGGAAATAAGCAGGGGTACCAAGAGAACAGTCCTAAGTGACTAACTTATACTGAATATGCGTCTGATAGCTGAATAATGATATAACAAATCTAATGGAACCATGCAGAGGTTGCCAGTATGCCTTAACAGGGAGCCTACTGCAAACCAGCATCAACCAGCTGATGTCTCCAAGTATTTTACAAGGGGGGGGACCCAACCAAAAGCCCTTCTTTTCCCAGAGCCATCAACCTCAGTCATAACAAACATATGTGGCTGTGTGTGACCACATAAAAAGAAACTTGTCAGTCAAGTGGGCACCACCCAGCATGCCTGTCAAAATGGGTCTGTTCCAGTCTTGGATTGTGCTTTTAAAAATCTCAACAAAAATTTCTCCTTTGGACAACTGGCTGAGGTGAGCCTTCCTTAGCTCAGTATAAGATGATTAAAACCACGCTACCCAGGAGAAGAAAGAATGTGCAACACCAATGATTTACCAGAAACAGAACCAGGAACCAATATGCAGAAGCACTACAAACATTAAGAGATTGACTTTCCAGAAACAAGCGGTTTCAAAAAGGAAAAATAGCCTAATTCTGTACGTTGCCTTTCAGAATGAAACAGTTCTAGAGCTGCTTGCAAAAACAGCCTCATTCCTGAGAGCCCTATTGAGAGAGAGGGTTTAAGCGACTCGCATAGAAAACCTCTAAAGATAAGCAGGGTTTCTAATCAAAACTCAATATTCTTCTCTGTTGATATAAGGAAGCACTGTCTAAAGTAATGGAAAATTGCCTTCATAACTAGAAGAATTTAGCATCCCTTTTTTTTTTTTTTAAGCTGAATTTAGCTTCTGAAAAGGGATCCTTAAGGAAAGAAAAAAGAAAAGGACCTGCTTTATAGCCTATACGTAATCATCAGACATGTAGGGTGGTGGGGAGAAAATGGGGCTTAATATAAGGTGAAGTGCAAGCAGGAGAGGATTAATGCAAGTTTTTGTGCCACTTACTTCATATTTTTATCTTAATATCTTCCTTTGACAGACATAGCTGTGGGAACCCTGGAGCACAGTACACAAGACATTAGAGCTCACATGTTACAGGGCATTAACCTACTGCCCTAATGCCCAGCAATCATACATTACCATCCAATGCCCATTCAAGATTCTTCTTCCCCCCCCCGCCAAGTTCAGAAAACAGGTCATAATGAGAACAGGACAACAAAGAAATATCTAGTCAGCCTGGGGTCAGTGTTCCCCAATATTACTCCTCTTCTTCACATGCAATGGGTGTGTCCCCAGGAGCAGGAACCATTGTTTCCCTAAGGACAAGCAGCAGTGGTACAATATGTGCTGCTGCTGCTTGTCCCTGGGGCCTGTGCACATGCGCTTTGGTGTGCAGCATGTTACCCCAGGTGGGGTAGGGGAGACTGGGGCCAGCACCGAGGCTGAGCTCTGGGGACCTCTGGGGGCTGCAGCCGTGACAATCCAGCAGCACGGAGTCTGGCTAGCAGCCAGAGTGTGGCTCCAGCCAGCCAGGCTCTAGATTTGGTGACATGTTGCTGCTATGTGGGCCATCACGCTTTAAGGTGCAGAGTTTTTTACTCCAAGGCACCTGGTGTCAACCTCCCTATAGTGCCCCCCTCTCCCATGTGCTGCAAATTCACAGCATAGGGGCGCCTGCATGTGTGCCACACGCCTGCACTCATCTGGACACACCCAATGTTAGCGAGCATATTACTCCACTAGATATATATTCCACCTATATTCTCCACTAGACACACATTTGCCTTTTAGGATCAGATCTCGTATATTTAAAAAAAGCAAACAAACCCAATACCCTATACTCCCCACTGTCGACAAGTGCAGGATAAAGTCCATTCTGGAAACAGCGTTGACACGGCCATAACAGAGATAGTAATGGTACATGTATTATTATAATAAACCCCGTTTCATTGGGAACTTAAAAACTTGGCTAGAAAAAATATATATATATTGCTCAGGGGTAAAACCCTAACACAGCACACATGAACAAGTGCACAATATATAACCACTTTAATATTTATGAATTAATTTATTCTAAAATGCATTTAAGATCAAAAAGTTTTTACAACTCAAAAAAAACAAAAAACGTGACTAAACTGGTCAGCGGAAAGTAATTATTTCACCATACGGTGCTACGTGTTCAGAATTTAAAGGAGGAAGAAAATAAAGAAGGAAAAAAACCCCAAAAAAACAATTGTTGAGCTATAAAAATGCAATACCACAAATCTCATTCATACTTCAAATACAAGTAGTCTCACTGACACCAAATGGGCTTCCCGCATGAGTAAGGATTACTCATGTGAGTAGAGTTGCAAGATCAGGCCCTCCTTGTAGAGATGCAAGCATACTTTCCTCCCCTGCCCCCAACCCTCCTTCAACAGACACTTCAAGGCTTTATTCCAAGGCATTTGTGCATACATGCAACAGCTAAATTAAAAGAAAGAATGCTCTTCGAGGTCAATGATGTGTGTTCAGAAGGGTGGCTATAATGCTCACAACAGCCTTGAAGGAATCTATAGGATTCCATAAGTAAGTGACTGAGTAAGTATTTCAGCTAAGTATACCTCTGGAAGAAAACTAGTGCCAGAATATTAATACTAATGACTATAACAGTATCAAATAAATGAGTAAATGGTATTAATAACCTTTCTTAGAAGGCCTAAATACAGAAATTTAAGTGCATTTGAAAGTATCACATAGTAGGTAAATTACATATAAATAAACCATTAAAAAAAAAATAGATTACAAAAAATTGAGCATAAAAGCATCTTTTGCTTAACCAACACAGAAGTTGTTCTCACAGATGTTTGTTGGTTTGTGTCAAAATAAAGTTAAGAGAAACACTATTAACTCACAGCAATGAACCCTTTCCCTACCTACAGAACAACACAATGCAATGCCACAGTATCAGCCTTTACTTTGAATGGTCTGATTTTGCAGTTTTCTATCACAAACCTATATCCATAACACAAGTGATTGTATCTCGAAACACAGCTCAGAAACAGTTCTAATGGAATTGTTTCTAATGGAGAAGGATTATCTTGTAACCACCACAACATGGAAAGATCAAGTGCGTTAACAAGATGACCCTTTAAATGCAACTCCTTTCAAAATTCACATATTTCCTTTCAAAATACATTGTGCATCCTTTCTTCACCCATCCTCTCTCAAACACTCCAAAATTATTTGATTTCTGATTTTAGTGCAGTGACAAAATCCACCCCCCAGCCCCAGGCAATAAAGTGGGTCAGTTCAGAGAGGGAGGGGAAAAAAAAATAAAATTTCAGACTGACTGATAGTTCATCAGAGGTGATCTTAGTTTGTACTAAAACTCCACAGCATGCTTCTGGATTGTGGATATTATACTGCTCACCTGTAAGCCAGCAAAGCCATCTCTATTTCTTCCTCTCACTAAAATTAACGTTTAGATAACCACTTTAGGAAAAAAGAACCAAAAACTGCATGCACTGACAAAGTTTGAGTCTTCCGGCAAGATTCAATCCATTTCCCCCCCTCCCCGCTTTTCTTAGCGAGGGAGGGTGAGGGGATATATTTCACATTAAAGATTTCAAAACGGGTTGGAATAAAAATCCACAAGGCTGCATAAACTAGAAGTAATGGACTGGAGTCCCACCTGCAAACATTGTTGGAGGAATCTTTTCCTCTGCTTGCACAGCTCATCTAGACAGGCACTTGTGTACAAAGAGAGAAGTCCACCACCCTGGCCCTGATCTTTTGAACCTTTGCCCTCACTACAGCTCCTTCCCAAACAGCTCATAATATTAACTTCAATATTTGCCTGGGTGTCCCTTTTACTATTAGTCACTCTTGATGCCCCGCTCCTCCCAAGCATCGCTCTCCGATGCATCCTTCACAAAGAAGGAAAATATTGCGAGAGAGAGAGATTAACTGCTCTTAAAACGCCAGGCTGGCACAATGCTTCCTTCACCCCGGTCCCTCCTAACCGCTTTTCCCTTCTGCCCTGACGTGCAGACCCCGACCCCCCAGGGGCTGAAGTTAGGAGGAGCAGCTGCACCTCGGGGTGGCTGGTGAGGAGCATCCTGCGCTGCCAACTCCACATCGCCGGGGCCGGAGGACGCAACCTGTGCGCTTGCTAGTCCCCCGCGCCACCCACCGGGGTCTGCGCAGCCCGAAGCGGAGCTCTCGAGGGCTGGAGCCAGGAGATGCCCGGCGCCGCGACCAGCCCCGGGGAAGGGGCAAGTTGGGAAGCAGCGCGGGGGGAAGGGGCCGACTTACGTGTACTGCTGGGGGAAGCTGTAGCAGTCCGCGGCGGGGGCGGAGAGGACGAGGAGCAGGACGATGTGGCCGCAAAGAGCCGGGACCATGGAAGATGCGCTGCAGGTCTGAGCCGAGATCGCCATGTTTCCATTAAAAATGCAGTGTGGAAGGGCAGGCGGCGGCGGCAGCAATCCTCTCCCCCCGGGGCCGCCCGGGGCCCCGCGCGTCGCCCCTGCCCGGCCGGGGGGCTCGGGGGCTGCGGCTGCCGCCGCTCGAGGAGGGCGCGAGCCGGGCAGGGGGCAGCCTCCGCCGCCCGCCACCAGTGCGATGAGAGGGGCAGTGCTCGGCAGCGCCGCCCGGGCTCCCTGCACACACCGGCCGCTGCTGCCGCCGCCGCCGCCGCCGGGCTCAGCTCCGCGGTAGCCAGCACTGAGCGAGCACAAACTGATACTTTCCCTCAAATAGGCGGCCAACCTGCCCAGCCTCCTCCCCTCGCTCCAGCCCCAGCCTCGCGGCAGCCACGGCGCATGCTCCCGCCGGGCCGGCCGCGTCTGCACCGCCTCGCCCGGGCCCGCGCGGCGCTGCCCGCATCCCCGGGGCCCCGCTCACCTGCGCCGGCGGGAGCCGCCGCCCTGCCCCGGCCCTGCCCGGCATCGCTGCCACGCGCCGCGCCCGCGCCCCTGCCCTGGCAACCGAGGCCTGCTGCCCCGCTGCGCGCTCTCCCGTGCGCCCTCGGATACCAACTTCCACGTCTCCCAGCCCCGCTCTGGTGTCACCCACCGCTCCACCGGCGGCTCGGCCGGGCTGGGCCCACACAGCGCCGTCCTTCCTTGCTTAAGAGAGAAAATGGAAAGGATTTAATTTTGCACCGCTCAAGAAATTGGCCGCTGCAAGGCATTTCCTTGGAGATCAACAGTGTCTCCTCATCTCCCTCAGGAGCCTGTATTCCTAAAACCACAATCTATGCACCGCTCCCAAGGAGCAGAGTAATGGTAGTACCTTGATTGTGCAGACTTCCATGTGCTGCCTGACCTGCAAGCTTAGTGCAACCCCTCCAAGGCAGAGAAGTTACTGCACTTACTTTTTTTTTTTTTTTTTTAAACATCTAACACTTGCTTTGGCCACTTGTCCTAGCAGACTAGTCCTCCTAATTGGTCTTCCTAACATCAGAGAATCATAGAAAATTAGGGTTGGAAGGGACCTCTGGAGGTCATCTAGTTCAAGCCCCTGCTCAAAAGCAAAACCATCCCCAACTACATCATCCCAGCCAGGGCTTAAGAACCTCCAAGGATGGAGAGTCTCCAAGTGGCCTGTTCCAGCGTTTTACAACCCTCCTAGACATTGCAAAAGCAATTCTAATGCCAGAACCTGCCCTGGGAAACCAAATGGGATCTCACTCCTTCCTTCCTTCCCACTCCCCAGGCCACCCTAGGTGAATGAGTGGTCTTTGCATTGTTATCCAAGGTGTCCCCAATACCTGGCTCTAGTGAACCAAAGCATACATTGTTATGTTGCCAATCAGAGGCCCCTCTCCTATCTCACAGGGCAATGGGACTTCCCCCTCCTTCCCAATCACCTCCACAAGAGGGGGGACTGACAGCATGCTGCAGTCCCTGCACTGCTTCTAAATACCATGCAATCACACAGAGATGGTCTTTGGAGTTAATCAACACCCAACTCATTATGTTAAACAAGACCCTTAAATTTCATCCAGAAATGAATATGAAGTTAGTACTGCTTGTGGAACACAGAAGTAATGTGATTTCTGAGGCCCATGAACATACAGGCCATTGCATTCTGCACTCTTCGCTCACTGACATGTGAGTGAGTATTCAGATGTGGCCACACACAGCACTCCAGAATTCCCCCTCAGGGGTCTGGTTCACTGCAACAAGAGTCCCCAGTTCTGAAACAAATGGTTGAGAATTTCCACTTTCATTTAAAAAGTAGTAACAGTCTGACTGGAGAAACGTCAAAGAATCTGCTAGGATGCACACTGAATATTCAAAACCCCCAAACAAGTAAAACTCCACATTTTTAAATATGGTTTTGGAACTTGATTTAACATTTTGAAGGCCTGGCATTTCCAATACTGCTTCTGATTAATTGTAGCATATAGTCTTACTCTTGCATGGACTGAGTCTTTGACAGCTCGCCTTCATCCATCCCCAGCAAGAGACCAAAGTAGTTAGTGATCTGCACCATGCAGCATGTATGACACAGATGTAGGGTTGAACGTCATCTAAATACTGCCTCAGCATCTTCCAACTGTAAATCTAGATTGTCCTGGACCAAGGAAGTCTGGGGACCCTAGGTATTGCCAGCTCTGCCATGTCTTTTCTAGAGCCTTAAACAGAGTGGTAAGTTCAAAACCCAGGAATGCTTTTTGAACTAAGGCGTTGTAAATGCTCCCTTAAGAGACATATCTCAGTCTCCTTCCCAGGTGAGGGGCCAAAGCACTACCAGCCTTTAAGTGAACAAAAGCAATTCTAATTCCAGAACCTGCTGTGCCCTGGGAAACCAAAGGTAGTGTCTGAATGCGTGTGACCTCATCAACATGATGCACTGAGAATTCCTCCCAAAAGGAAACACTGTCCTACAAATGGAAATAATGAGGATTTGCCAAACTGATTACTGACCAGAACACTTAGTGGGGTTTGGAAGGAAGCTGAATCATAGAAATGTTGGTACTTGTCCAAGATCACCTAGAAAAATAAGCACAAAGCTGAAGCTAGAATCTAGAGATCTGGTCTTGCAAGATCACCATGCACTGAACTCAACAGGAATCCCACAGCTGAAGCATTTTTCAGCATAATCTTGTGTTTCAATAATGGATATAGTTATTTCATAAAATACACACAGTACATTGGGTCTTCCCTGATGTCCTCCCTGCCATGCCTTGATATTGTTGATGAAGAGGGAAGGCTGCCCTTTGAAGCTAGCAAGCTCTAGGTGTTTTTCCTAGTCCCTTTTTCTACTCTGTGGGTTCACCCTAGCCCACTTGGCTTGGAGTTCAGTCCCCAACACCTGAAAGTCTCCCTGCCACACACACTTTTTTTTGTGTCCTGGACTAATGCTGGGCCCCTTGGACCCCAACTCTTGTCCAAGCTTCATCCTGTTCAGCTTCAGCACTTTTTTCTCCTCCAGATCCACTAACTCATGCCCTGGCCCTCTGGGCCTCAGCGGAAGCTGCTTGCCAGGTACCCTGCTTGTGGCATCCTCTGCCCCTACAGAGTCCACCAGTTGTTCAACAAACAAACATACAGCAGAACAACTGAAATATAAGCAAACTACTACTATACAATTTATCCCCACTGGCTGTCAATATCATACCACAAACTCCCAAATTCCCACGGCTAGGCCCACTCTCACATTTGTGGTGGACTTGTTTATCCCTGGGTACTGCTTGCTACAGTCACCTTTCCTGTTGGAGTTTCATTTCCTATAGCCTGTAGAGTCTGACTTCCTGCTGTGGCTCAGGCCCTGGGTGTATATGCCTAGAAGCCCCCGCTTCTGTTATGTCCGTGTCTCTCCCCCGCACAGGTGTTTTACCCTCTTAATTACGGGCCAGCCTGCACTTCTGCAGCTATGTCCCACACTGCCAACTTAACCTGCTGTGTCTGATTAAAGTGACAGGAGCCCCGTCACTCTATTACAGTCCCCTCTCCTCCCTTCCATTGTGCCTGAATAACAGGGTTTGGGTTCCCTGTTACAACATCTCTTTTCATTGTGTGTCTATACAGCACCTAGCACTATAATGTAGCTATTATATAGGCCTTTGCACCTGTGAATCTCAAAGTGCTTTAAAAGGTAAGTACAATTATCTCCATTTAAAAAATAGGGAAACTGATGCATAGTATGGGAAAGTTGCTTGCCCATCAGTAACAGCTGGAAGTAGGAGCTAAAAGCACAAAAGCACTAGCTTTCCCTTTCCTCAAGACCAAGTTCTGGTCTTACAGCCATTTGTACCACTCTAAGCAAAAGGTAAATTTAATCTCTGGTGCCAATGCACTTGAGAGGAGAGTTCGACCTTTGAAGTTGTGGGTGCCTAGGGAATAAAGAAAAGGACCCCAACTGTCTATTAACTGCTTTCTAGTGTTGCTGTCCTGTCTTGCTTTGCTGCAAGTTTATATCAAGCCCCCCCAGAAGGAAAATGCACTTTTTTGGAGCTTCTTTAAGTTTACAGAAAAAATGATGCAAATTTCATTGGAGCATATGGCCATTTTGTTTTCCCATTACTTTGGTGGTTTTCTCCTCTCCCCCCTTACTACTTTCACTCTTTCCATTTGCAACTGTAAATGTTTTTAGCCATGTTATGTTTGTTGTTGTGACCTCTGCAATCTATAATCAGACAGTCTGCTAAGAAAAAGCCATTTGGAAGGTTTCTTAAATGTGATTGGGCACAAATGAAGAGATTAGTTAGGACATACAACAGAAAAAATGTTGGTTTACACCTGTCTGCTACTAGATTAGCCCTGACATGCCACAAACAAAGCCCATTGCCCATGGCACAAACATGAATTGATCGAGGGGGTTCCTTATATTATCTTTACACAGACACCAAATGTGGAAGTTCACATACATTTTTCAATCACTGTATATAAGGGAGCAACAATAACATCCATGAACTAAAAGCTATGCACTGTTACGACTTAATGCTAGTAACTAATCCTCATATCCCCTGCTCCTACCTCTAGTATGCCTGCTAGAAACTCTCCTCCAGTCACTGTTACTAAATTTCTGCAGCTGAGACTGGAGTACAATGCTGTCACTTTACAATTGCAGGACTGCAGCACCAAAAAGTTCCTTAAAACCAGGATGCAGCTGCTACATTGAATTCATCTGCTCTATGCAGAGTGTCTCTGAAGATGTTTTTAAAATATCAGTTTTGGTTCCCAAAACAAGTCTGAGTACTGTACATCCCCTCCTAGTGAAACTGAAATAGCACCTACAATGGTATAATACTGTAATACATATTGGACCCTATAAAATTAAGAACATGGCACCAGTAGCATTCTGACAGGATACCAGCAAAACAGATATCCTTCAGAGCCAATTCTCCTATTACTACCTAGTGATGGTGGGACAAATTTCAGGGGAAAAAAAACCTAGAAACCTTCAATATCCTCCTCAGTGGGTGCATCTACACATTCATTAATGTGCTTTTGCTACTGCGCATTAAGTTTAGTACCTCTAATGTGAGGTGTTAAGTAAATGTGCATTAGGCTGCCCTAACACGCAGTAGTGAAAGTACATGCTTTTTTAGTGATGCTTAATGCACAGTAGCCTAATTTTACTGTGCATTAGCATATTAGCACAGTTTTTGCCATGATGCTCTAATGTGCAGTAAAATAGGCTACTGTGCATTAAAGTGAATGTGTAGATGCACCTAGTGAAAAGCAAGGTACATTTAGGATGCACTTGCTTTCCTAATACACCTGTATTGGTCTAGCACAGGGGTTGGTAACCTATGGCCCCTGAGCACATAGGGGTTGGTAGCCTACAGCCCCCAGAGTATGCTGTACTCTGGTTGGGTAGGTACAAGGCTCTGTATAAGTCCCACAGCTGTAGCTGGAAAATAAAACCACAGCTAGCAGGACCTCCAGTGTTTTAGCTACATAGTTTAGTGGTCAGCGCTCTCATCCAGGAGGTGGAAGAGCCAGGTTTAAGGCCCTATCTCTCTCTACCTTTTCAATATATACTTGAACAGCTATGTCAGCTAGGTCAGGTGCTATCTGATATCCTCTCCATTGCTCCTTTTGGGCATGTCCACACATGCAAGCACATGTGCTTGCAGCAACTCAAATAGAAGTGGTGCAAATTTGAGCCAGGGCTTTTTGCCTCAGCGTGTGCTCGGACATGCAATTAGTTGTGGAGCAAATTGTGCCACTTGGGGCAAAATAC
The DNA here is from genome assembly GCF_030867095.1 of Alligator mississippiensis. Taxonomy (NCBI): domain Eukaryota; kingdom Metazoa; phylum Chordata; order Crocodylia; family Alligatoridae; genus Alligator; species Alligator mississippiensis. The sequence continues at coordinate 44,647,537 of NC_081835.1, forward strand.
CCCTGCCTGGCTCCTCCCAGATCTACAGCCAGGGGGAGCTAGAGCCCGGGGCCAGCACCTGTGCTGGCCCCAGCAATATAAAAAGCTGCCCTGTCCTGGCCCCATCAGTACAACATTTGCCTTGGCAAGCAGCTCAGGCCTACTTGCTCTCAGGAGCTTCTGGGGCCCATCCACTTGGTACCTGGGGACATTATTCCTTGTGCCAGGGGGACTGCTGAAGCAGCGCTGAGAGTTCCCTGCACCCTCTACTCACTGCAGCAGTCTGGCAGCGGGGGCTGCTGCCTGGCTGTGACCTGCTGCGCACCTGCCAGACCCAGATGGGGACTACACAGCCAGTAGAGGCATCTGCCTCTCTGGGCTAGCTGCCAGTGGGCTGTGGCTGCAGAGTTGGCCTCTGTGTGGCACTACTGCCAGTGTGCCCCCTGCCCAGCCATCTGGGCAGCTATCGCCCAGAAGATGTTCAGGGTGTGGTGGCCTGTTTTGAACTGTCAAAGCATGTCCTCCTGGCCCCATTTGGCCAGGAGGTCAGCCACCTCCAGCTGGCTCCAAGGTGCCAGCTCTGAGTAGGCAGGGTCTGGCCACTGGCCTCCCTAGTGGAATTCTGGTGTTCCTGATTGGAAAACTGAAAAATCCCCGATAAAAAAAATCCCAAAGTCACTCCGTAAAATACCCCAAAATCCATGTTCCTCCACAATTAAAACAAAAAACCACTATAGAGAGGGAGAGAGAGAGAGAGAGCACACGATCAGTTGGGCAATGTTTTATTGATCTATCTACAGTGTTAAAGCAGTTTGGAAGACTACCAGTGTCTCTATCATAATAATAAAGTGAACTCTAAATACATGTTTCAAGAATACATGAATATATATTTTGCTGCCCCCCCAACAAGGGCTACGGCCCCTCAATCGAGGTAACAGCTGCCCCCAACAGGGGCCAAATGGCCTTTGTGGGGGCTACCACCCCCCCTGCAGGGCCCACATGACCCATTCCAGCCCCCTGATTGCTACCCCACCTGGTCCCATCCCCTGCCAGCTGCCCCACCTACCCCCCCACTCCCCCAGACCCCTCAATGGTTGCTATGCCTGGCTCCATCCCTCATTTGCAGCCCCAGGCTCCCATGGCTGCCCCCGCAACCCCAGGCACTGGCACTTAACAAAAAACAACAACAAAAAAAAACAAAAAAAAGCCTCTACTCACCTTAGAAGCAGGGGCTGTGGGGGCTCCAGGGCCTCCTGGCAGAGCCCCCCTGGGCAGCACAGGGCAGCAGGGAGTAGGAAGCCCTGGGCTGGGACCACTGGGGCTGTCACCCTGCCCTGCACTGTGCAGGCAGCACCCCAGTGACCCAGATGGCAGCTGGAACTGCCGGTAAATGCCAGGGAGGGGTTTTTTTATTGTGGGGATGCTGGGGTGGGAGGGCTGGGCCCAGGCAGGGAAGGGATCTGGGGGGCTCAGGGGTCAGGCAGGGAGTGGGGCTGGGGGAGTGGGTGGGGCCAGCGGGGTCCCCACACAGCACCCCCCCCCCCCTCCAGCCCCACCAACCCCTCACTTAACGGCACTGGAGCCCTGCTGCTGGCATGCTGCCTGCCCTGCACAGGCAAGCAGCATGCTTCAGCACCAGGGTAAGGGCCAGCCACAGAGACGCTCTGGCAGCCAGAGTGTCTCTATGGAGAACCCAGCCTCCGGTTGCCTCAGGGCATGGTACAGGACCATTCCCTGTCCCGCTTTTTTTAGCTCCATTTTTGTTTTTTACTCCAAGAGTCTCATTTTGCCCCCGCGCTGCACTCTTGCAGCAGGGGGAACCTTTTCCTGTTCCTGCACGTGCCTCTTGCAGTGTCTCAAAGGGGTTTGAGACACTGTAAGAGGCATGTGCGGGCTCATCTGGATGTGCCCTTTGAGGCTACACCCCTGGTCAGTGAAGAGTGGGAAATGTGTGGGGCCAAGAGGAAAAGAGGCAAATTAGAGGATGTCTGGCTTTATGAGATTGCAGCTTTGGAACGGAAGGGAAGGGACTTCAAGATCTATCCTGTACCTTGCTTCCCAACATTCAGAAATTTCTTGCTGATCCCCATCTATTTTATCCTATGACTAGGAAATGCAAGGTAAATGGCTTAGCTTTGGGAAGAGGGCTGAAGCAGGCACTAGATAATACCTTATGGCCTGGTTGCTAAAGCACTATACTGGGAAATTAGAAAGATGAAGATACAAACCCCCTCTGGGTAAGTAGGGCCCAGCATCTGGGCAAGTTTTTTAATGAGGAGGCTTTTGACCTAAAACAAAGTAAGGTCATCCTGCTTCCTCTATTTTGCCCAGCCACAATTTCAGGACTTTACTGAGGCTCATGGTCAGCCAGAGCATAGCCTGCTGAACATGCTCAGTAGGTGCTATTGTCATTGGCAGTCCCTCAATTTGAGGATCATTTCTCCCATGGCTCATAGATGGGTCATGAGAGGACTTAGAAGTCCAATTCTTGAGCCACAGACCCATCCACAAAAGTTACAGGTCTTTCCAAAAGGGAGATTAGACTGTAGGCTAGGATATGCTTTCAATGTGTCCTTGTAGCATTTTATCTGGCCACTGCAAGGTCTCAGGCTGTTACTAAGCTGGGAGTACAGCACTTGTACTGGGGGTCAGGAGTCAGGCATCCATACACAACGTCTGGTCCAGAAGAGCTGGTGCTCGGGGAATCACTGATTCAATGCTGGTAACATTGGCTTTAGTAAGGATGTTGGTATTTGTGCAGTGATCTTCCTTCCCATTTGATGCGGAAGGATTTTCTGGAGGCATCTTTGGTCACCAGTATATCGGAGGTCAGTAGCATTGGTGGATACTTGCACAATCCACACTGCATGTGGACTGGGATTAGCAACTTTGTGTAAGCGTCATTTTGACCCAAAGCGCAACAAGATTCTGCCCTAAACAACAAGTAACATCCGCTTAAAGTGTCCCATCTGATTACTACATATTGGTCCTCCTGGGAAAACACTGCATGGAGCCTGTTGACTTACTGAGGCAGGTGGCTCGTTGCCTCACCACCCAAACAGAAAGAAGATCAGAGAAGGGCCATCTGGACAGAGAGGATCTAGGTAGGTGTTTGTGAGAGGGGAGGCAAAAGCCCCCCACAGTGTGGCCCAGACCCTTGCCCGACGCACCCCAGCACTTACCTTAGGAGCTGGGACAAGCAGGAGCTGGGAGGAGATGCAGACACAGGCTTGGCAGTTCCACAGCTGCCTAGGCCTGCCCATCGGTGAAAGCTGGGGGTGTGGCTTTGGAGCAGCATGGGCTGCTCAAAAGGTGGTCGGGGAAATCAGCTGGGGCCGTGCCGGGAAGCCAGGAGCAGGACACCGGCTAGGAGATGCTGGCTGCGGAGCCGGTGGGCTCCAACTCCAGCTGCCCCAAGAAGGAGCTGGGTGCCTGCTGGAGGACCCTGACCTCTGAGGCAGGGAGCAGCCTTGGGGGCCGACAAGGGCAAGGGAGCCCCACGGTGGGGCAGCAGCCACAAGGGATGCCACCAGGGAGCAACAGGGCTTCAACCAGGGGCTCAGGCACCGTGGCTGGGGACAGCTACTCAAGCCTGCAGACATCCCCAGACAGCCCTAGAGTGGGCAGAGCATGGGGGATCACGAGGCCCCAGAAGGGGGAAGTAGGTAACACCGGCTGGAAGGACCAGGACAACTGGATTACAGGTCAGCTGGGCCCTGGGGAGGTGATGTCAGAAGAGCTGGTAGAGGCTGAGCACAGGTCAGTTGCCTGTACCCATGCTTACTAAGAGAAAGGGGATGGATGAGTCTCCCCAGGGGATTGAGGGCCCTGAGATGGAGAATCTTGTGAGCCCTGCTGACAGGAGCCAGTTTCAGTCTAAATTACAGTTTGGCCCCAGAGGGGGCAGGTTTAATTTTCCAGAAGAGGGGAAGCTGACCTGGAGACAAGGGGTGGACCCCTGAAGATTGACAGCCAGAAAGACCCATCCCTTCCAAGGTGGGCAGTGTGGGAAGACCTGTGGGGAGCAGTGTCTACCCAGGGCAAGGCCATGATAAGGGTGGGTTAAAAAGGGAGGTTTGGAGCCCCACAAAGACATCCCAGGGCCAAGACCCCTTCAGGTCACTGACAGGGAACTGCCTCCCCAACAGGAACATCAAAGACGTGGCAGATGAGAAGGGGCAGTGCCCAGACTATCTACGTGGCACCGAAACCGAGTCTCACCCTGACGTCACTGGTGGGCAAGGCACCAACAAAGAGGGCATCAAAACCCTACAACACCTACTAGCGAGTGTTAAATAAGTAGTCCTGAAGGAGGAACTCTAGGACCAGTTGGGCATCTTCCCCTGACTCAAGCTGGTCCTATGACCGATTTCTTTGTTGTTGTTATTAAAGCCAATTGTTAGGAAGAGTTGAGTACTCGGCTCAGTGAGTCAGATTGTGACCAAAACTAGGAAAAGTGTATGCATGGGTGCACGTTGTGTAAAAAACAATTACAACAGCAATCCTTGCTTACAGAAATGGACTGCCCCAGTTGTTCTCTGGTAAACAAATCACCAAAAAACGGGGACTGGGAAGAGAAGGGGCCATTGCCCCATTCCCTATCTGTATCAGTGTGCAGGATAGGATCGTTACACTGGCTTGCTTGGGGTAGGAAGATCATCAGGAAAAAGCTAGTCAAAACAAACACCCTCTGACAGCTTTTGGAGGAATTGGGGAAAGTCCACCTGATTCCTTGCTTGATTATATTGGTTTACCAAAGTATAACCCCACTGAGTTACTCCTGATTTGTACAGATAGACATGATTCCAGACTCCCTTCCTATCCTCCTGGGGATGGTGTAGTTCTGTATCTCTCCTTGTACTGAGAGCTCTGTCTGGCCCAGAGCATGGACTTTTTTTTTTTGACCAGGTAGGGGAAGGCACCTTACAGAATGAGCCCATGCATAGATCAGTTAACAGCTGCACCAATTTAAATCCAGAACAATCTCATTGAATTAGTCTCATTTGTGCCTACATTTACAGAGGTGTGACTGTGTGTCTAAAATTCACCAGTAACTGGAGGAGGAGCCCATCCATATCCTTTCTACTTCAGTCACTGAGTGAGAGGACAGAAAATGTTGGCTGACATACCATTAAAGTGAGACAAATAAGGGCAAGAGGTAATTAAGAATAAACAGATGATAATAGCTAATACACATTCTGACTTTAAAGGTTTATTCTTCTTATCCAGGGTTCTTCAACCTCAGCTCCTCAGCTGATGATGTATGGCACTGCTTCATGCCCAATATTAGTGTTTCACAGAGGGGAAAGAAGAATGCACTCAATGTTAATAGATACATAATAAGTAACTGCTACACTTACCACAAGTCAGGGAGAACCATACTGTGTTTGAATAGAGTTCAAGAGGGAAACAGCAGCAACAGAGCTGTTTGTAAAGCTTTTGGAGTGGATAGAATAAGAATGCTGGTGCAGGCAACTAGAAGTGCAGGGGGCAGCAGCAAAGACTACAGGAGAGAAGTAGAGCTCAGGTGCCCTGACAAAGGATGTCCTAAAATTCTCATTAGTGTGCCTCTGAAATGGATCAATGCTCATGCTCCAGGGTCTCTGCTAGTATTTCACAGTTTCATAGTTGGTAGGGTCAGAAGGAACCTAAGCAGATCATCAAGTCCGACCCCCTGCCATGGGCAGGAAAGAATGGTGGGGTCAAATGACCCTGGCCAGGTGATTATCCAGCCTCCTTTTGAAGACCCCCAGGGTAGGAGCGAGCACCACTTCCCTTGGAAGTTGGTTCCAGATCCTAGCCACCCTGACAGTGAAGTAGTGCTTCCGGATGGCTAGCCTGAACCTACTCTCAGCCAACTTGTGGCTGTTATTCCTTGTTACTCCTGGTAATGCTTGGGGGAACAGGGACTCTCTCGTTCCCTGCTGATCCCCCCTGGTAAGTTTATAGATGGCCACCAGATCCCCTCTCAGCCTTCTCTTGTGAAGGCTGAACAGGTTCAGGTCCCGTAGCCTCTCCTCATAGGACCTGCCCTGCTGACCCCTGATCATGTGGGTGGCCCTCCTCTGGACCCTCTCCATTGTCCACGTCCCTCCTGAAGTGCGGTGCCCAGAACTGGATGCAGTACTCCAACTGCGGCCTGACCAGTGTTGCATAGAGTAGGAGGATCACCTCCTTGGACCTGCTTGCGATGCATCTGCAGGTGCATGACAAGGTGCAGTTGGCCTTCCTGATCGCGTCCCCACACTGTCGGCCCATGTTCATTTTGGCGTCAATAATGACTCCAAGATCCTTTTCTGCCTCTGCACTGATGAGAAGGGAGTTCCCCAGCCTGTAGGTCTGCTGCTGGTTCTTCCTCCCCAGGTGCAGTACCTTGCACTTGTCAGTGTTGAAACCCGTCCTGTTCTCATACGCCCACCCCTGTAACCTCTCTAGGTCTGACTGCAGCCTATTCCTCCCTTCTAGTATGCCCACTTCCCCCCACATCTTAGTGTCATCTGCGAATTTGAACAGGATGCTTTTTAGACCCCCATCCAAGTCGCTGATGAAGCTGTTGAACAGTGCGGACCTGAGAACCAAACCCTGTGGACCCCCACTGCCCACATCCTTCCAGGTCAAATAAGACCCGTCCACCACCACTCTCTGGGTGTGGCCCTCCAGCCAACTAGCGACCCATCTGACTGTGTAGGTGCTGATGCCACAGTCCCCTAGGTTTTTTTTTTTTTTTTAATGAGAATGGGGTGAGACAGTGTCGAAGGCCTTCCTAAAGTCCAGAAAGACTGTCTACTGCAACACCTGCGTCTAAGGATCTTGTGACCTGGTCATAGAAGGCCACCAGGTTGGTCTGACACGACCTGCCTCTAATGAACCCATGTTGGTGGCCCCTAAGCATAATCTCCCCTGCTGGCCCCTTGCGGACATGCACCAGGATAATGCTCTCAAAAAGCTTCCCCAAGACTGAGGTAAGACTAACTGGCCTGTAGTTTCCTGGGTCCTCCTTCCTCCCTTTTTTGAAAATGGGAACTATATTGGCCCTTTTCCAGTCCTCTGGCACCACACCAGAGCACTACGAGTGTTGTAAAGCTGTGTCAGGGGTCCCGCAATGACCTCTGCTAATTCCCTCAGCACTCTGGGGTGGAGATCATCAGGACCAGCTGATTTAAATATATCCAGTCCCTCCAGAAGTTCCCTGACTAGATCCTCACTGAGCCTAGGCCTAGGTGCGCCTCCCCTGGGGCCTATGGGGGATCCCAGTGTGGGGGGTGACCCAGTCTCTGCTCAGAAAAATGGAGGCAAAGAAACTTAAATAGCTTAGGTTTGTTGTCTGATGTGACGACCAGATTTCCTAGTGTGTCCTGCAAAGGCCCCTTCTTTTTACTCCCTATGTATTTTAAAAAAGGATTTCTTGTTGTCCTTGATCCGGGTAGCTAGTCCCAGTTCCATCTCCGCCTTGGCCTTCCTGACTGCCCCCCTGCAGCCCCGAGCAACAGAGGGTTGCAACTTTGGTCAGACCGCAGTTGGAGCACTACGTCCAGTACTGGGTGCTGCACTTCAAAAGGAATGTGGCCAGCCTGGAGAGGGTTCAGAGGAGGGCCATCCGCTTGGTGAGAGGGCAGCAGGACAGGCCCTACGAGGAGACACTGAGGGACCTGAACCTGTTCAGCCTCAGCGAGAGGAGACTGAGGGGGGACCTGGTGGCTGCCTACAAACTCATCAGAGGGGATCAACAGCAAATAGGCAGAGCTCTTTTCTCCCCAGCACCACCTGGGGTGACAAGGAACAATGGTCATAAGCTGATGGAGAATAGGTTTAGGTTGGAGATCAGAAGGCAATATTTTACAGTTAGGGTGGCCAAAATCTGGAACCAACCTCCCAGGGAGGTGGTCCTTACCCCTACCTTGGGCATATTCAAGAGGAGGTTGGATGATCACCTGTCTGCGGTATTGTGAACCCAGCATTCATTCCTGCCTGTGTCAGAGGGTCAGGCTAGATGATCTGTTCAGGTCCCTCCTGACCCTAGCCACTATGAAACTATGAAAGGTATCGTCCTCCCTGGTGATGGCCCCTCCCTTCCATTGGGTGTATGCCTCCTTTTTAGCTAGGAGACGTTCCCGGATTTTTTTGATGAGCCATGGGGGCTCTTGCGCCCTCTTGCCCCCTTTGATCCATGTTGGGATTACCTCCCTTTGGGCGTGGAAGATCGTCTCCTTAAGGAACAACCACTTTTCTTGGACACCCGACTCCTTTCCCCTCCGGGACCTCAATGTCTCCCCGACTAGTCTCCTTACCTCATTGAAATCTGCCCTTCTGAAGTCCAGGGCTGCTGACTTGCTGCAGGCCTTTGCCACCTTGCGCTGGATGGTGAATTCCATAAGGCGATGATCACTGTTGCCCAGGTGGTCGAGCATCCGCAGACCCCTCACCAGGTCATCACCCATGGCCAGGACCATATCCAACATGGCGTCTCCCCTGGTGGGGCTAGGTCCTGAAGCCTCTCCTCAGAGGGCCTGCCCTGCTGCCTCCTGATCATGTGAGTCGTCCTCCTCTGGACCCTCTCAATGCTGTCCACATCCCTCCTGAAGTGCAGTACCCAGAACTGGACACTGTATTCCAACTGCAGCCTGACTAATGTCACAGAGTGGGAGGATCACCTCCTTGGACCTGCTCATGATGCATCTGTGGATCCATGACAAGATGTGGTTAGCCTTACTGACCGTGCATCATGGGATGGGGTCCCCAGGGATGGCCGCGATACCCCTAGGGGTCCTTGACCATGCCAATCCTGCCCAACAGGCACCCTCTTCCTTGCCCACAATGTCTTGCTGGTAATTTTAATATAGGGAGGCTGCCCTTGATCTTATTGTCTGGACACAGTCTTACTGGACCCCACTGAACCCTGTGGGCTTAGACCCCTTTGCATCCTGCTTCAAAATGGATGATTCACAGGACACCCTCAGCCTTATGGGCCAGATGCATGGCTCCAAAACCACCCCTTTAACACACCCTAAGCCTCACAGCTGGTATTGATGTGGTCTCTCCTGGGTCTTGCTCTAAGTTATCCCCTTGTCCTCACTGGGCTCTCCACAGCCCTCTCTTCACCCACACTGGTGCTGGGCTCTCTGCAACCCTGTTGCTGCATTGGGGTCTGCTGACCCCCTTATTGCCATGCCCCTCTGTGGTGCTGGGGTCCCCACATTGTCATGAGCCCCCAATAAGGCCTCCTCCTTCCCCAATAGCCTCAGCCCAATCCACCAGTCAAACAGCAACTAAAATCTGAGCCCCTGGGCTATACATAATATCAGCAGTTCAGGGTTTGTCATGTCCCTTTAAAACATCAAACTTCTCCCAGCACTAAGTGCCTTATAAATCAGGGTCTCTGGTGAGCTCCTGGAGCACCTTAATTCTACCCAGAGTAGAACAGGCAGCCAAGCCTCTCTGGTGAGCTTCTCCCCCCTTGGCTGCTGACAGAGAACACCCCCTCTAGTCCCAACCTTGGGGTTTATATTTGCCCAGGGCCCTGTCTCTTCCGGTCAGCTGACCAGATGTAGGTGTGGGTGCAGGCTAATTTACTCATTAGCCTGGTGCCTTAGTAACCTGCACCTGTGGGCTTCTGTCTGGCTCTTAGGGCCCTCTCCCTAGGCAGTTTCTGCTCTTACAGGAGCAGGCATCTTAGTGCCCTGTGACACCACATCCTCACATTGGTGGCCCATGTTCATCTTGGAATCAATAATGACTCCAAGATCTTTTTTGCCTCTGTGCTGACGAGAAGGGAGTTCCCCACTGCACACCCAGTAGAAGTACAGTTTGTAAGACTCTTTGTCCAGACTGATGGTACCTCAAGCCAAAGACTTGGTTTCACCTCACATTGGGCACTGTTTCCTCCACCCTCAATCCCAAAATCTACACAACATTTATGAGGAACTATGCAAGATATTCTTCTCACTTCAAAGTGAAGGATTTCTTTATTATTTTGGGTGATCTTCACCCCTATGCATGAAGAGTGTTGGGTATTGAGATTTGAATGGAGGTAAGTCTTTGTCTGGCCCTCAACATGGGATGGATGGTGTCCACTCTGCAAATTATTTTAGTCCTAGGAATATAGGGGCTAGTTGCCAAAACACAGCTCTCTCTAATATCTGTTACCCAGATACAAAATCCATCACTCTCTGAGATGGGTTTAAGAGATTGGCTTGTCATTAAACCTGTATCTCATAGTATCCTATACTGATAGTTATAGAATGAGTTCACTTTAATCTTTTAGAACTAAGGAGCCAGTTTCATCCATGGTGCAACTCCTGTTACTTCAGATGGAATTACACCAGAATGAATTTGGCTCTAGCAAACCCTAGAGGCCATAATTTACTTCTTTTAGATAGTTGTCCACAACATGCGATAGGGTGCCTTCCACAAAGTGCTGCACCTCTCGCTTTAGTTTGTACTCTAAACTTGTTTGTGATGTCAACTAGGTTTAGGATTAGACTTCAGTACAGGAGATAACTAATTGCCCCATTTCTGTTTTGTGCTCTGCATTGCTTTTCTGTTACACACATGGTTACTTAGATGATAAACTCCTCAGGGCAGATCTGACACAAGGCAGACTTCTTACTGGGTGCTTCTATAGTGCCTAGCATAGTTTATTATATGATCCCTGTAGCACTTCACAATCTGCAAGGTATTTTTCCTCACCAATCCCTGGGGAAGTAAAGGCTATTATCACTATTCTGCAAATGGTGAACTAAAGCACAGAGAAACTGAATGCCAGATTCTATTCTATCAATTATGTGCCTAAGTGGACTTTTAACCACCTAACTGTGGTCCTGTTTCAGCCTGTTTGAATACCTGAAAAGCTTAACACATAAGATGGGTGGGGTAGGTCATCCTCTTCCTTGTTGTTTTTGTGACTTATGCTTAAGGCTAGGATGATAACATTACAAAATACCATACATACCTTAATGGACTTCTTAAAGCAGGATGGAAGAGGATCTCACTTAGGCACATAAGTCCACTTAAGCATCTAACAGGTGGTGTAACAGCTAGCCTGAGTGATTTGCCTAACATCATACAAGAAACCTGTGGCAGCACGGGGCTTTGAACCTGGGCCCCAAGAGTTAGCCTACTCTGTCCCAAAGAGAGCTTTGATGTATGGCTTGTGCCCCTAGGTTGCACTGAAAAATAAATAATAGTTTATTATTACTATTGTGACAAGGGGGCCTCCCAGGGCCGAACTCTGTGGCCCGCCCACCTGTCACCGTGACAGCAGGCCTACTCAGGGCTGAGCTCTTCGTGGCCCGCCCGCCTGTCTGTCTCTGGGCAACCGCCCGCTCATCTCACCCACCACACCTTTGATGATAATTAGTTCAATTAAGATGATAATTAAGCAGAAGGCTGCCCTTCGACTGCCCCAATGCCCAGGGGAGCTCTGCGGCTCTGACCTCCCCTAATACTGCAGCCCAAGCCTCGCAGATGGCATCATGGTGTTCTTCCTCACCGGCCCCACACTGGGCCCCAGAATCTTCTACGCAAGACCCCACTATGGTCTTCCCCTCTCAGGCAGCCACTCCACCGTCATCTGGGCTACCTCACCCCCCCAAGCTATCTTCCCCTCTCGGGTGTGGTTCCTCCGGAACCGTCAGCTACCTGGCCCACCTCCAGGCCAGTCGGGACCCCAGGCCCCCGGCTCTTGGGCGTCCCTCGCGGTGGGCCCCTGGCCCTTTTGACCCTCACTGGTCCTGGCCCCAGCATGGGCCAGTTGAGGGTACTATCCCCTTCGGGCTGGGTCTCTCTAGCCACTCACTAACACTGGGCCTCACCGTGCCGCTACTCCCTTCCTCCTAGGAGCAACCGCAGCACCTCACCCACATCACTGCCACTCTCAGGGTCCGCCCTCTCTGGGCCCCTCACAACCCTGGCCCTCTCAGCCCTCGTAACACTCAGGGGTCACCCACCCAGTGGTGGTGGGAGCTAGGGGTTAAGGCACCCCAACTCACCTTTCACCAGGGTGATAACTGGCCTGGCATTTCCTGGGGGCTCCCGCACCACTGAAAGCCCCACCAGGCCACCCACTCCCGGCAGGGTGCAGTTTCAGGTCATGCCCAGGCCCAGGAGCCTCCTGCCAACCCCTTGCAGCTCCCCCTTACCTCCAGATCATTCACAGCAGCCCTACAGCCAGGCAATGTTGCTGCCTGACCTCCTGCAGCCCAATGCCTGGTTTATATAGGCCTCAAAATGGCTGCCCTAATCAGGCACCTGGAGGCTGCCAGCTCCAGGCCCTTAAAGTGGCAGAGACACCCTGTGCTCTGCCACAACTATGTTAAAAAAATCAAGGAGTGTTTGCTTATGGAACATAACTACCTTTAGGGTGACACACTACTATTGTTATAGGGCTCCTTAATTTAATTGGAAAAAAGCATTAAAAAAAAACAATGGCTGGAAGTTAAAGCCAGATAAATTCAGATGAAAAATGCACAAATTCTTAACAATGGAAGTAATTGCTCATTGGAATACCTACCAAGGGATTCTCTGTCTTCTGAAGTCTTCAGATCAAGACCAGAGGCCTTTCTGGAAGATCTGATTTAGTAAAGCACAAGAGGTTGGGCTCAATATAGGGGTAACAGGATAACATTCTATGGCCTGTAATATACAAAAGGTCCAGCTGCATGATTTACTGATCCCTTCCAGCCTTAAACTCTATTAAAATATGAATACTAATAATGATCATTTTAAGTTTCAGTTTGTGAAATAACTAAAACACCAGTATGTCTGGAAGATAGTATAAAGCACATTGTAAAAATTAAGAGCTCACGTCTGGAAACCAGTATGTGACTAGCAATTATTTAGACACTGCTCATATATTCCAGCCTCATGTATTCCAACCCCCTTCCCCTCCAAAAAAAGCTTTTAATGAGTTTTCTAATTGTATTGCCCCCCGCCTTAATAATCGATGGATCAGATACTACACAACCACAGCAGTACTGTTACCATTACTATATGGTTTAAGAGCTAAATGGTACACAAACAGCTATGCAGTTGGAATAATTATATACATGGAATACCAAATGGAGTGGTGTACTATAAAGGGTTTTATAGGAATTAGTTTGGATTGCTGCATTACTTATGAGCAGCTGTAAAAACTTTTCTGCCACATTACAACATTATGCACTTTGTGAAATTCACAGAATTTATAGAAAATCTATTTTAAAATATCTTAGGGAGTTTTTTCATATAAAAAAAATGGTACCACTTTGTATTCCTCTCCCCATAAAGCAAAACTGTCTGACCACCATTCTAAGGACTCAGTCTTGCAACAGGCTCCAGGAGGTTTTAACAGTCAAAGCAGACCTGTATGGTTCTTGTCTGAGAGGTATGTGACATAACTGCTCATCACATGGGTTTGTAGGTATAACTAATGTTTTTTCCTATTACATGGAATCATTTGGCTCTTCTCTTTACCTAGTATCACCCTCATCACCATAGCATCCAAGCACTTCACTCATTAAGGGTGCTTACAGACATAGGAAAAAACCCCAAAACACTTTCAGCTTGGCATGGCCCCATGCCAAGCTCAGCACATACCTCAAAGAGGAATTGCATCAGTTTGACACAACTCACCCAGCATCTGTATAGCTCATGCACTTTAGCAGGGCTTTTTGGTGCTTTTATCTAATAGATGATTGAATCAGCTATTAGATTTTAAAAAGTGCCAAAAAGCCCCACTGAAGAGCATGTGAGCTATACAGACACTGGGGAGTTGTGTCAAACTGACGCAGTTCCTCTTCCTGGAAAGCCCTGTTTTTGTTTATTTTCCTCCCACGTCTGTCTGTACTCTACCTTATTTTCCCTCACAATACCACTGTGAGAAAAGGAATTATCCTTCTCATTATACAGCTAGGGGATTGAGACAAAATTTAAATGATTCATCCATGGACAGTCAAGAAGTTTATCAAAGCAGAAAACTAAGTAAAGTCTCATGATGCCCAGATCAAGGCTCTAACCACCAGCCCAATCTTCCAGCACTAATTCCATCTTTATATGACCATGTGGTAAACAAAATAAATTGATATATAAAAAATGAAATGACATAAACAAGTTGTCCCTCATACAGTTTCAACTGTTCTGGGAAGAAAATAATTTAAGTCACTAGGGGTGTTTGTACACGTGACGAAATTGCCCTTTTTAGTGGTTTAATTGCCCTTGTATAGGAGTTTAATTGCATCACATATTACACGAGAGGCAGCATATTGCAATTTAATTTAGTTACACTGTACACATGCAGTGGTGTATTGCAATGTAAATGACTTTATTATATCCTGATGTACTTTAGTTTGCTACCTAACAAATTGCAGTGATACATCCATCCCTGAGCCCTCCTGGGCTTCCAACACCCATGCACCATTCCCACCACCTTCTCCACGCACCAGCACATCCAGCTTGCCCCTGGAGCAGCGCAGGGAGGCGGCAGGAGGGTGGCTGGGTGTGCTGGTGGCAGGAGAAGGTGGCGGGGATGGTGCACAGAGTGCTGGAAGCCCAGGCAGGCTCGGGGAAGCTTGGGCGTGGCAGGATTCCAGACTCCATGCACCATTCCCGCTGCCATCTCTGGTCACCAGCACACCCAGCCACCCTCCTGCTGCCTTCCCGCACTGCCCCAGGGGCAAGCCAGCTCATTTCCAGGTGGTCCCAGGGCATTTGTATACATTTACACCATAGCACCGGGCACTTTTAAAAGTGTCCAGTGCTATGGTGCATGCAGTTGTGTAAGTGGCAAAATGCATGTCAGCGCTGAGAAAATGGTGGCACACTTTTGAACTAAAACACATCGGAGGTGTTTTAGTTCAAAAGCGCACTGCCACCCTTTTCTGCAGGCTGTTAGTGACTCAGGATACTGGCTCCTCTTCGCAGGGCTCCACCGTTCCCATGTCCTGCTCTATCCACAACAGGTATCCTGCATGTGCTAGGGCTGTGTGAAGCTTCGGGTGATGATTCGATCTGGAGGAGATTTGGCCCGATTCAGTGGATGAATCTCCAAATCCGAATTGAATCAGAGGACCAACAAAAAGGTCCAAATCAATTTGAACCTCTCCGAATCTTCACAAAAGATTTGGAGAGCTTTGATGATTTGGGCACTCCCCGGCCGCTGCAGCAGGGAGCTCTATGCCAGTAAGGAGGGGGCGGGGGAGGGAGGGCTGGAGGAGGAGGGAGGGGACCATGGGGGGACCCCTACCAGGCCCCAACCCCTGCCCACTCCCCCAGTGTACCCCCCCTGCCCCCCCCATGGCTGCCCTGCCTGCCCCAGCTCCTGGTGCTTTAAAAAAAAAAAGCCCTGACTCCCCAGGTGCTGCCTATGTTCCACGGGCTCTCTCTTCACCCCAGCCACTTGCCCCATGCTGCTCTACATGGGTCCCAAGCCGGCCACTTCCCAGTTCAAATCCCACCCTTGACTCTCAGGGCTGGGTCTGGGTGTATCATGCCACCTGCCTCTAATCTCTTTTTCATGTTTCTCCTCTTCTAGATCCCTGGAGTGGTTCACCACAACCTCTTGGATTAGACTCAGCAGCTGGGATGTCATTGTCACTTGGTCTTCAGTTCTTCTCTGGTAAGCATGTTGCTGGGACTCCTCCTCAAGTCCCGGGGTCGATCCCCTTTCATTGGAGTCTCTCTGCATTCTCCACGCCTCTTTCTTGGTCTTCTGTCTTTGGGATCAGCACCAACTGCTTTGTCGGCATCCCTTAAATTTCCTGCACCCGGCAGCTGGTTCCTCTGTGAAAGCTCGTGATTAGTTGTCTCCCCAGTTCTCCCAGCTGATCCTCCTTATTGTCTCTGGAGCAGCTTGTCTCCTACCCAGGCTGGCTGCACCTCTCTCCCCTGTCCGGGTTCATCCTGGATCAGTTGGGTTCGTCATGGCAGCTTTTGATCTGCTGCTACCTCAGTTTCCCCAGCTAATACCTCTGATTGTCCTGGGCATGGCATTTCTCCCGTCCAGGTTTGCTGCGTCTTTCTTCTTCATCCAGGTTCACCCCCATGAGTCTGTCCTTTCTTTGCTCTCTCCTGCCTTCTTGTGACAGGGCTTCCCTGTCACAGGCCCAATCCTTTTTTTTCTGGCAGAGCCTGCCTGTGGCCAGGGGGTGAGCTGCTGGCTGCATCTGAGCTGCAGGGTCCCCAGTCTTTCCCTCCATAGTGGCGGTGCTCCCTGGGGCTGCCTGGGTGGGCTGCTAGTGGGTCAGTTGCTGCCCCATCTTGGAGCCAGCACCCAGCCCACTAGCAGTCTGGCCAGGTGACCCCAGGGGGTGCCACCACCATGGAGGGAAGGACCAGGCCCCCACCACAACTCACGAGCCCATTGGCAGCTCACCTCCTGACCATGGGCAGGTTTTGCTGAAAAAAAAAAAAAAGGTTTGGACCACTTGTTGTAACATTGACAGAAGCCCCTAAACTGAAACAGCATTTTTTTTGGTTACAATTAAAAACCCACCATTTCAATTTAGGGGAACTAAACCCCTGTTACATGTACAAGTGGCCCGAAATTCTAAAATTCACTATAAAAACCTCTCAAGAATTTGAATCACAAATTTCCTGTTTGAGTTTTCACACACACAGCCACGTACATATATACACATACATTTCCCCGCCCCCCCCGAAATCCCTTTCTCAGAACAGGAGCTAACCCTATGAAAGCAAGAAAATCTGAAAAGCAGACCTGCAGCAATGTGGACTGGCATTCTGTCTTTAAATCATTCTGGCACTTGCTTTTTTCCCCTTGAGGTGGAAGTGGTAAGTGTCATGGCAAAACTGCAGCCACCCTAAATCAGAATATTCCTCTGCCTGTGCATTTAAAAATTAGACTTCATGCTCCCAAAAAGAGGTTTGTGTGGTTTCCATATAGTATTTGAAAGCCAATCTTCACACAGATGCTTCCAATATAAAATCCAATTTCCTCTCCTCCCCACCACCAAGTAATTCATTACATCTGGCACTCCAGTCTGCCAAGGTGGCTGTTCTACCTCTAGTTCAGGGTTCTCAATCTTTTTAGACTTGAGGCATCCTTTTGAAAATGCCAGATCTTAATTGTTACTCTTTTCTGACTACAGAAAAATAATAGAACAACTTTTTTGTTGCAAATAACTCAGAAAGACCGCAACAAGTCAGAATGTTTTTAACACTGTGGATTTCTACATGAAAACTGTAGTTTTTGTCTTGTGAATCATGTTTGCCTACCTCACATTGTGCGGAATTTTGTGACACCCTTGAAAGTATCTCAAGGTACCCCAGAGTTTCATGGCATTCTTGTTGAGAACCATTGTTCTAGTTTTTGGGAAGTCCCAATCTAGTGGATTTTTCATGCTACCTTTTCTGAGTGTGGAGGGCACTTGGCTGACAAGAAGAAAAGAGGTGTAATCCTTTGGACTTTAAGATGTAGGCTAAACTTGGTGAATCCTTTCCTGCTTTGAAGTCCTACAAATAACATAAAATAGCTTTTATTAAAAATTCGTCCTGTTCCTCTGCATTCTTCCTCCGTCACTAACTCTGCTGTCCCTCATTTCCCCTGCTCTAGGGAGTCCATTATTCCAAAGATGAAACAGTGACTTTCCACCCCACGCACCCAAATCCCCTTGTTCTTCTTCCCCAGCTTCCTGGCCCAGCCACCCCACTTCTTCTCTTTTTTTTGTTCCACCTCAGATATCCCCAGACCCTTCTCCTCCAAAAACCTACATCTGCATTTTTCTCCTCTGGATCTCTCAGTGCTTTTTTCTGTAGTGTGTCTCATATTGGTCTCCCAAGTACAAGGTTGTTCCAAAATGTCAGAAAAATATCTATGGCATATTAGAATTACAACAAATCCATACATACATGCATGGAAAGGGTGTGGGCAGGACACATCCACCCAACTGCCTACCTAAATACAGATGAAGCACTACGTACATTGTTTTCTGTGTATTGTCATGCTGCTGTGTGTTCATGAACCATTTTGAACACAGTGCCCACAAAGACAGCCCTAGTAACTAGGACTAGACAAAAAAAGAGCCCACAGAGTACTGTATGTCTCCCAGTGAGAGAAAAGGCATCACAGCTGCACATATGCTGCACATACCTTCAGTAAGATTGCATGCAGTTTCCAAGGTTGAAGCTGATACCAGTTCAGGGTGGCTATACCATACATTTTTCTGGATTATGGCAACAAAAACTCATGAGACCAGCATTGCTAGTGGCTTAATGCATAACATCTCTTTAGGAGACTGTCAAATATAGCAAAAAGTAAGAAGGAGAGTGAGAACAGTGTGACAGGGGCAAGCTCGGGGTTGAGTCTCAAGTTGGCCCACCCACCTGTCTACATAGGGCAGTCCGCCCAGTCTCTCCTGCCATGACTTTGCTATTACAATAAACTGGTAGTAAATGTGTGAGTCTGTCCATTCTATGCCCTGATGCCAGTGGGCACTACCCACAGCTTCATATCTCCCTTATGCCATGGCCCATGCCTCACAGATGGCATCCAAAATGTTATCATACTCCCGGCCACAAACCAGACCAAACCTAGTCCTCTGCCAGGTCTCACACCCACACACACTCATACTGCCCCCCTCTCACAGGGGCCTCTCACACTCCACCCTGTCTCACAGGGTCTCTTGCTCGCTGCACCATAATGTGCCCCCTCCACTCTGCCCTGCTCTCTCCTGGAGCGACCTTTCTGGCCATCAGGTATATCTGAATCATGCTTTGGCTGGCAACATGCAGTCTCTTGGGCCTCTCCTGTGACCCTCACCTGGGTAGTGCCAGCCAGTTCACCAAATGAAGGGCCAACTTTGCCCTAGCCCCTCATGGGGCTCCTTATACACAGCACCATGATCTTGTGCAAGGTTGGCCATGTGCTGCCCTTCTGGCTGTCCTTGAACCCTACTCAACATACCCCCTGGGGCTGCCCTTCAGATCATCCCTTCAGCCCGACTCAACCCTGAATAACACCCAGTCCTTCAGGTCATGAAGATGCACCCTACTCTGGGCGGGCTCACTGACACTCCTGCTATCTCAGGGTCTCTCAACTGCCCCCCCTCTGGGGACTTTCGGGTCTTGCACCCCTGTGGGGTCAGGTGGCCGCAGCTGTGCCTGGCCCCACTCCTCCCTCTTAGTAATCCACCTGAAGGTGGGGGCTGGGGTTTAGGCATCCTGACCTGCCTTACACCAGGGAGGTTCATGGGCCTGGTATTTAAGTGGGGCTGTCACACCACTGGCAGTCCCGCCAGGCCTCCCTATCCCAGCACGGTAGTTTCAGGTTATGTCCAAGACCACTGAGGCCTCCTTCGTCTCCATAGCCTCACCCTTACCCTGAAAGTGTTCCAGGAGCAGCTCAGCCCAATGTTGCCTCCTTGGCTGCTCAAAACAGACTGCTGCCTCTCGGAACTATGTTTGAAAATGGCCGCCCTGGTGGCTGCCTGCTTTTGCCCTTACAGTGGCAGGCACCAAAGGTGCACTGACACAAACAGCAACAGGATGTTAGCACTGGGCCATGCCACAACATGCCCGCAGGATTTGTATGTGATGGGAACATGAAAAGAAAGATCCAAAGAGCATGCCTTCCCTAACAAATGTTCATTATCGTAGTTCCAGTCACTTGGCTTACTCTTCCAGACACCATCCACCACACTGAGCAGCCTCTTATCCCCGAAGGCAAAGCACACAGCAGAAATGTATACTCAGTGAGGAACAGAACCATTTTTGGATTAAAATCATGCCCTTTGTAGTGTTCATGCCACCAGTAACAGTGTGTTCCCTGTCCCAGGGACGTAAGAACGGGCGAGTGGAGAGCCACACCTGCAGGCAAACCCCAGACAAATGGAAAAGAAAAAAACTCACCTCTTGCAGGACTTCGAAGAACTGAAGAAGCATGCTGGGCAGAGACACCCACGCACTTCATCAGCCACACCCATCTGCAGCTGAAACCAGGTGACGTCAACAGGAGACGCTACCCGGCGAAGATAAAAGCCAGCCCTGAGAGTGCGGGAACGGCTATGCCAGGAATAGAAAGAGTGGCAGGGGACCGCTGAGGCGGAGGCTCCCGGTACCGCCAGGTCAGCCTGGGAAGAAACGGCTGCAGCAGCGGAGGCTGCGAGCCCTCCCCACACCGGGGAGAAACAGCACCAGCTGGGAACAGAAGAGCTGGTGCGGAAGCAAGCAGCTGTGGCGGCGGGAGCTGCAGCAATCGCCTCTGGGAGTGACCAGCTCAGGAGCGGGTTGGAGGGACTGGCTGAGAGACCAGTGGTGGCGGTAGTTGGAGCTGCCAAGGGTACCCACATCAGGGATGGACGGCACTGAGACACTGAGTTAAAGAGGGCTCCGGCAGGAGCGTGGGTCCCAGCCCAGGGGACACGCCTGCTTAAGGCACTGTGAGGGTGGAGTCGGCGAGCCTATGGCTATAGGACTCCCCCCACTCCTCTTTTCCTCCTTTCCTCTATTGTTTTTCCTTCTCATTGTTTTTTCCCTCTTGGTCTTCTTTTCTCTTGGCTTAGGGGTCCCCACTGAAGTGCTTGTTTTGTGTTGTTGGTGTAGTCTCTTTGGTTTTCTTTTCTTCTTGTTCTGTATTCTTTCCCCACCCAGCGCGGGTTTACCCAGCGCTCTCTGCTGGGTTCTGGGAGACCAGGGACCCTGACAGAGGATCACGGGTGTGTTGTGAACACGGTGGCAATCAGCAGCATCCTCCTGGGAACATCCGGAGCAACGGAGGAACGTCTTGGAAGATGAAACATCTCGAACCTCCCAGACCCAGGTGGAACCTCAGACGTCCTTCCACAATGAAGGGGACGTAGATACCAAGGAGGTCATCGTCTAAGGGTTGGCCACAAAGAGATCCTGAGGCCCGTCTTGAAGGGTGGTGCACGGCCGGGGTGTAGGGGAGGTTGGAGCCCCACGGACATCCGCTAAGGGATGTGACAACTCTGGAGGCATCCTCAAAGGAGACTCCCTTCACTGAAGATCCATCCGAAGTCATGGCAGGCGAGTTTGGGGGCCACCTCAAAGGTGATTGAGGGACCCTCCGGGGATTACATGAGACTACTTGGCACACAAGACCGGCTGTCCGTGCAAAGGCAGCGCGACAACGGAGACGGGCACATTCCCCAATGTGCTTGATGTGTCAGGTGGAGCAATGGAATTACTTGTAAGGTACAGGGCAAAGCTAAGTGACATGGACACTAGTGAGGATGCCAAAGAAGGTCATTCTGTACAGCTGATTTGGGGATAAGGCTGGAGATAAACATACAGAGAGAGTATCCATGTATGCCAGCTTGCTATTGGCTTCTTCCTGGGCTGGTAACTTCCCATGCTGTCAACACTTTCCCTACTGCTCAGAAGGCTAGCCCTCTTTGCTGTAGAGGTTTCTGTTTGCTTTGGGCACTGCTTATAAATGGAAGCTGTAAGGGATTTCCTCTGCCACAGTCCCCTTCCCTCGACTGCATATCCATTCAGTTCTGCAGCTGAACAGCTCTGTCTTGTACCCCTTGTGACACAGGGGACCACAGCAGTAGAGACCTTTTTTGTGTGCTTTATATATCCTTATCCTCAAATGTGCACATTTTGCTCCACCTCCTGTTCTTTGCTGCTCAAAGGAGGGGAAAAATCAGGCCCTCAAATAGTATTAATTCATCTTTTTTCTAGTCTCCATTGCACACTGCCTGTGCTTCTGCTGCCTATGCCCATTCATATTCTATGGACTGGGGGAATAGATGAAAACAGGGGTAGCCTATGGAATGGGAGCCTAACCACGTTGTGTTTGGGGACAGGGGGTGCATTTGTGACTCTATAGTGATATTTATCTTTGTGTTCGTGTTGTCCTTGGGGGCAGGCTGAGAGGGCAGGAATATTGAGGGAGTCAGTAACTCTTACAGTTAGAACAGGGAACTAGAAATGAAGAGAATTAGGTTTTAGTCTTGATTATCTCAGTGGCTTACTGTGGGTCTTCAGGAAAGTAATTTAGGTCATGCCTATAGGGCTAAATTGTGGCACCAAGGAAAGCAGCTTGGAGACACACCAAGTTAAATTCTGCTTTACCTCTAAGTTCTACTTAGACATCCAAATGTAGCTCCATAAATGCCATTTTTTACATTAATGCAGAGTTTAGATTCAATTTCTATCTGTAGAGCTATGCTCACCCTGTTGTACTGTCCTGAACATGCTCAGAAGGCTCGGATCTCCTGGGTAGAGCCACCTGCGATGCTTTTTATCCAGCCATGTTTTGGGGAATTTACATGCAATTACACACTTACCTGGGTGATCCTGATCTGCTGTTAGAGCAGAGTGGAACCTTCTAGCATGCTAAGAAGAGAACCAGGGAATGAGTGTAGCTATGCAGGTGGAAATATAATCTAAATTCTGTGTAAGAACCAAAAATGTCACTTACACAGATACATGAGAACATACTTGTAGCACTAGGCATACATAAGACAAATAGGATTTGGCTTACTACCATGTGCGCTATCTCCTGAACTGGAAGTAGTGTAGTTGCCTTTGTGTGGGATTGGCATGTCTCAGTATAGTACTGCCTGGAACCATAACTGATAGAGACATATTCTTACATTAGCTGTGGCTGTCTTTCATTTTATAAAACAGATTAGCACCTTTGAAGAGTGCTGAGAAATAAAGATGCAAAGCATTAGTGTGTGTAGGTGCAAAGAATTATTAGTAATAATTTGTGCATGTTAAGGTTCTGAGCAATGATGAAGGGAGAACAATAATTGTAATGGTTTATTAGATTCTGAGCTGTATCTTTATTACCTCACCCGCAATATCTTTGAACAATCTATTTTATAATCCCCCTGATATTTGGTGTTTGTATTGGTTTATACTTTCTCAAGTCTATCTAAGTTTGTAACTACGCTTATTGCAAAATGAAAATCAATACAGAGATTTTTTTTAAAAAGACAGTAATATATATTTAGATGTAGTTGGGAAGAACCCCATGCCTTTGTAACTGTGAGTTTAAAATGATCTGACAACAGTGTCTCATCTCTTGTATTTCAATGGAGCTAAGCTAAAGAAATGCTTTAAGTACACAAACTACATACAGACTTGTATTTCCCCTCACCATCACTCCTCACCCCAGGTCCTGCTTACTAACTCCACCGTACTGTTGCAAAGAAAAGAGGTCTCCAGACATCAAAATAATTCAAGGGCCTAGGAGACTGCAAGGGAGAAAAAGGGTATTTTCTGAATCAGTTCCCCATGAAATCACTGAAACTAGCTTTGTCCTGGGGGATAATAGAATGGATCATTAGGTGCCTTAGAAAGTTCACATTGAATTTTGAAGTCACCCTGCAAGATGAAAAATCAATATTTTAGGTAAATAAATGAAAGTTAGCGAGTCCCTTTTAAATCTTGAAACATGGGGGTGAGGGGTTTGTAAGCAGAAAGATATTTAATTTTTCTCAAACAGCAAGGTTTTAAAACCCTTCTTGCTTCCACCCGCTTCTCTTTTCCTTCCCCTGGTGATTTAATCACATGTGAAATTATAAATCAAAACACTTCCTTTTCTCCTCAAGTGTGAATTAGCTCTTAATTAGGCTGTTGGGTGAAATTTCCAGTTAAAATGAAATGTATCTTATTAATAGCTTGGGATATCCTTTGTGTTAATGTAAAGGTTAAAACATGTGTCTTTTATCAGCATATCAGGGGCTCAGATTCTGGTCTTGCTGTCAAAGCTTTCACCCTTCACTGATTTCAGTTCTGTTTTTCCTGGTTTACATCAATGTAAATGAAAAGAGAATTATGCCCACAAAATTTAGGTCTTCCATTTCCAGCATTATGTATACTACAGTGCTTGGGAGGGGTGAATACCAAACTGAGTGACCAAATCAGTTGCATTATTTTCAGTTTTTCATTATTCCCCTTTTTTATATCACAGAGTTTAAGTTGCCACTCATTTGTGATACTGTCTCAATCCTGGAGGAAGTACAGGACAACAAAAACATCCACAATGCCTGTGGGGGCAATACAACTTTCTTGTGAGATATTGCTGCATCATGCCAGGCTGACATGATGAATGTGCATCACCATATGGTGACAGTATAATGCAGTATGATGAGATTACATCCTGATGTGGTGACATTTCCTCAAATAGCGCATACTTGCATACTGCAGACCTCTGTCCTGCCCAAGAGACTGTTCCACTAAAGAGGATGAGAGCTCAAGGCAGGCAGCTGGTGTACTTACCCTATTAGTTTGAACAATAGAGAAACCCATTGGTTTAGCTGAATATGTCCCAGATTCAAACCCCACTGTCAGCCCAAGCAGTCCCAATTTTACCTAAAATAGACCAGATTATCACCATGCTACGTAAGAGCATCCTTGCCCTAGCAAAGTTGCAACAATGGCAGAGATGCCACCAATTAGTCAACTGGAGGTTAAGGTTTAGGGTTGCACAACTGACCCACATGTATATACTAACCCACATTCTTTGCCATGCTGGGTACTCTGGGTACCTCACAGAATGGGGCAATGTGAACTTTAAAAGGTTTTGGTGAGGCAGCTGAAGGATGTACAACAGTGCAATCTAGAAATGGCAGCTATTCCCAGGGACTTTTAGGCTGGCCAAGGATCATGGGAGCACAGCACATATTCTAAAAATGCTTCTTCCAATGCTGCTTTACTCAATGCTTTGTATACTAGGGAGTGCCCTCAGCACCCTACTTAGGACAGCTCTGAAGCCCATTTGCACTGCTAGGGTGTTGGAAAAGTATCAGAGCAAGACCCAGTATCTGGTCTAGTGAGACCAAAGTAGGGGCATGGGTAAAAATTGCAACCCCCTCCCCCCCCCAACCCCATAGGCTTTGCTTGTTCCTGCTTTAATCAGTCACTGCAGTTTAGTGTAGGTTCCAATTCAAGACAGTATGCCTTTATGAACTCCAGCAGAGCAAAGCATGTCCTGCATTTATGTGTAAAAATAGATCTTTCCCTACTGCTAGCTGTTTTCCATGTGAGCAGGATAAAGCAAAATGGAAATGATTCTGGCACTAGCTAGTGTGACTTGACTTATAACATCAAACAGGAACCCACAGAACAAAACGTTAGTTTTATGCTAGCAACTGTAAATAACATTGGATTGGCTGAGAGCCTTAGTCAGGTCCCAAGCAAAACAAGGTCTTTGCAACATCAACACAGTAACTAAAATGTGAAGAACTAAATCATACACTATGCAAACTAAACTGACTGAAAGTACAACACTGAATGATTTGAATGTGCTTCAAACCCAATTTAAATTTCACCCGCTACTGAGACCTCCGGTTACTAACACCATAGCTAATAATGATAATGTTGCTGAAGCGTCAGTTTTTAGCAAGGAGCCCATTAAGCGAGTGAGAAAAAAAGAGATATCAGACAAGAAAACTAGCCACTTACAACAAGGCATATAAGCTCCTTGCATAAGAATACAAATAGCTTGGGGAAAAAAGCAATGCAGCAAGCTGTCCATGTTCCAACATATCCAGTAACCATATCCATCCAGAGTTTCACACAGGAAACCCAGAGTATGAATATTCTCCTCCACTGAAGTTAAAGCTTGCTTTTGGGAAACTAGATGATTCTAGGGAGAATAGGGAAACAGAAGCATTCTTGTACTTTTAAGATACTGGCTCAAGATAACTGTGGCATGAAAGTTATCTCTGTCCAAGACTGTTTGGTGGCCAGCTGGCAATGAACTGGTGATCTACTGCAGGGGTAGGCAACCTCTGGCACGTGTGCTAGAACATGGCACATGAAAGTATTCTGCTTGGCATGCACACCTGGGGGCAGATGGCTGTGAAGCTGTAAGGGGCTTGATCCTTCTTGTGGCAATGCAGCCCTGGCCCCTTCCCCACCATCTGCTCTGAGGTGTGCATGCACCCGCCGCTACTATGAGCCACGCTGGGGCTCTGTGGACACTGGTATAGGTGCTTTTGCCTCCTCACCCGTCTGTGACCAGCCCAGGCTCTGCAGTGGGAACCGGGGCCTGCCCAGAGCCCGGGCCAGCTGTGACAGGTAGCTGGGAAGTTGCAAGCGGATGCACTGGGGTCCATGGAGCCCTGCACTGGCACCTTGCTGGTGGTGGGTGCATGCATGCCTCTGGGTGGATGGTGGAATAAGGCCTGGGGCTGTGCTGGCACAACAAGGTTTGGGCTCCTCATGGCTCCCCCTGCCATCTGCCCCGGCACACTTACATCTTATAAGTTGAGGTTGTGGGTGTAGGTTGCAAACCTCTCATCTACTGTATCCAAATTACAACTAGAAGCCTTTAAAAGGCAATAGAACATAAAGGGGCTTAACCCTTGCCTAAAAGTGTAGTTGTTCAGGAAAAGCCATTCTTTAATAATATGCCACACAGAGGCGTTGTAGGGCAGCTCTGATGCCACATGTAAATAAATATCTTATTCCAAAATGAAGCCAGCTTCTTATTTGGCTTAGCCTACTCTGCTTTAAAACAAGCAAAGTAAGATCTTAAAGTGGGTCACTAACATCCCAGGCCAATGTTCTACCTATTGGGCTAGACAGTCCTTTCTCTCTCTCAGTCTCTGGCTGGATCTGTTCTGCTGTGCAGAACTCCTCATTAGCCAAGTATTCATTAGTCAAGAGACTGACTCTGTAACCCACTCATTAGGCCAGGTATTTGAGATGTAAAAGACCCAAGTTCATATCCTTGCTTTGCATGAGGCAGAAAAGAGATGTGAATCTGAGTTGTTGACATACCAAGAGAGTGCCTTAACCCTGCACAAATGGCTAGTCCAGGATGACTGACTTTCCTATTCATCATAAATGATTTAGAAAGATCCCAGTTCCATTATAATGTTAAAATCTCAATTTTCTGTGCAATGGTATTAATGCCTTTATGGATAGCCCTATTTGTGCTCTAAACAGGCAACAAAAGGGAGGAGAAATTATGGCACAGAGCAGCTTACAGTCATGCTATAGGTGAGTGTCAGAACCAAGAATCGGCAGGCAAGGTTCTTTGCGTAGATGTGATATCTTTTATTAGACCAGCTGAGTAGGTGGAAAAAAGAGCTTTTTTCCAACTACTCAGTTGGTCTGATAAAAGATATCACATTTACTCAAAGAACCTTGTCTGCCTATGTCCTTAGACCAACACGGCTACAACCAAAAACCCAGAACCAAGAATCAGAATTCATGGTAGAGGTGATATCTTTTATTAGACCTAGATTTTTGCAAAAATAAAAATAAAAATAAATTAATTAATTGCAAGCTTTCAGGCACAAGCACCCTTCTTCAAGCATAGGAGAAAAGATTGTAAAAGTTCTCCTAGGTAGAAATGAAAGTTCATATTTCATAGGAGAGTTGAAGTCTGAGAACCAAGAACAGCACACAAGTAATTGAAGACGCACTCTAAATACTCTACTCACCTAACCACACTGCCCTCTTCAATACACTCAGATCTTCACAGTCCTGTTAGTACGAAACCAGTCATTCCTAACTATTAGTTTATTTGTTAAATGCCACCTCCTTCTGTTTGCAAAATGTTTGCGGAGAGCTAGCTAAATAATTTTATTCTTTATATTGCCAATTACGTATGATTTTTTGCAGCTTAATTTTTCTTTTATATAAACCTTATATTCAGGTTATTACACATTTTGATATATAGACTTTTGAATCTGAGTTCAGAATTATGTTGGTGTCAAAGTCATATGGCATTGTATGTGTTCCTTGATTGGATGATTTATATCATCAACCAATGCAGAGAAAATTACAAATTTCAGTGTAAACTGGTTAAATGGCTCAGCAGAAAACAAGTATAGTCAGAAAAAACATATGAGTTGGTGTATACAATAACAAAACAAATGCCCCCAAACAGAAAATTTTGCCAGCCTAAAGTACGTGTATTCCTGTACTGGTTGGTGTGGAGCATTCCCCTCCCAAAGTCATTTTCAAACCTCTGTCTCCCAAGCAGCCAGTTCATGGCCCTTTCCATGTTCATCTTTGAAAGAAAGGAGTGGAATTAGGAGGGTGCAGTGGCCTGCCTCAGCCTAGGTACAGATATTCAAAAAGACAGGTGAAATGAATCTAAGTTATGCAGTTTTCTGTAAGAGGCATAGTTTAGACTGGTAGCGAACAGAACACACATTCACCCTTTGGAGGGGGAGCAAATCTTAGCTTGGGTTTTGCTATTTTTAAATTGGTCTGTGTGCCAAACTTCTGTTCTGTTACAAGTATAGACCAGTGTCTGATCACTTTATACTGGTAAAAGTGTAATGTTTGTTCTTGGTCTCACTGTCAAAAATTACAATTGACTATGCATCTCAGGCTTCTCTTTCACATTTGAAGAATCAAGATCAAGACTCACTTTACTGATGATAGCTAAGCCTGAGCAAAGGGACCCTACAGCCATGAACTTAAGTAGGATGTGTATGTTTGCATAGACCCTTTTGCTAAGGGGGAGGCTTACTCTGTTTGTGCTAGCATACTCAGTTTTTTCCAGGAAGTAAATAGTAGGGCTGTGCAAGTCTTCGGATAGTGCTTTGGATCCAGAGCCACTTCGGCAGGCCCGGATCGAAGCAGGGTCTCAGCAATGATACCTGAAGTTCTTCAGACCTGCTTCGGCCACCTTGAGTCACAATTACAAGAGGGAGGGGGAGCGGGGGAGGGACGGAGGGGTGGGGAAGACTGATATCTGTAGGTAGCCAGTGATAAGGATTTCTCCCTGGCTACCTTTCCAATGGTAGCGTGTCTGGGGTGGGACTAGAAACAGCATAAAAGCCTCTGTTTGCAGCTCTTCTGTGCCTTTTCCAGCTTGTTCCCCATCAGCAGCTGCGTGAGAGAGGACTGCTCCAACTGAGACTTGCCTGCTCCTTTTTCTTGTTACGAAGGAGTGGGTAGGATTTAGCTTAGCTTAGCTTAGCTTCGTTTAGCTTAGCTATTATATTCAATTATTATTAGCATTACAATTCAATTTATTTCTTTGAATTTATATTTGCTCTTCTTTTTTTGGAAACTGCAAAAAGAAAGGTGTGTTTTCCCAGACAGTGTGATCTATCACTGTGCAGGGAGGCACAGATTGCTTGCACACATACACATACACAGAGACCCACAATATAGAAAAAAAAAAATCACAGCAGCAGAAGACAGACAGACAGCACACAATTTTTACATAACCCTTAACACCGAAGCAAACATGCAAAGAAGAGGCCAGTGCACGCACGCAACAGAGGGAATAAAACACAATACAAAAGGATTCACACACACACACACACAGACCTTTTGCAGCACAGGAAAAAATCAGTATGAAGTGTGCTGGAAAGGCAGGTGCCAGGTCTTCTGGCAGAGGAGGAGGTGGGGGAGAGCTAGAGCTGCAAGCCCCCTCCCCCCCAGCACAGATGCACTCTGTTCCCGACCAGCCGTGACGTCAGTGCTGCCTGTGGAAGCCAGGAGGTGGGTGCAGTGTTTGCACCTGACGTCCCTGTACCTGCACCACCTTCGTAATTTGTTCTCTCTCAGGATCAGGTCTGAGAGACTGGAGGCAGAGTGTTTTTTTGGTGAGGAATGTCCCCCCACAGGTAGTTGGGTTTTGTTGTCTTTGATAGATTCTGGTGTGCAGTGTGTGGGGTACTGGAGAGAGTTGGCAGGTTTTGTGTTTTGTGCTGTAGGAAGTTGACTTCAGTTCGGGTGATGAAGTTAGGTGCCTGTTGGAATGTACAAACCACTTTTCAGAGCTGGGCCTATGAACTGCACTTCATCAGCCTCCTAGGTACACAAACTCATGGACTCCATATAGACAGTGACAGTGGAGGTCTGGCACGCTGCGACCGGCCGGACATCTGACACCCCAGGCACCTCTGCACTTTTACCTGAACTCCTACAACCCCTTTTTCCCCGCTACCCCCTACCCCGGCCTGTCCCTCATCGCCCAACGCCTCTATTTCCATTGACTGGCTTTCTTGCCTGCATTGCAGGCCAGGCCAGCCGCTGGCTTCTTTACTTTTCCTTCCATCCAGGACCTACTGCAGGTACTTCCTCAGCCTGTCAAAGGGGTTTCCAACCCTAAAGCTTCCAAAGATACATTTTTAAGTACTCCTTTTTTTCTTCATAATACACATATAGACATAAAAACACAAGATAAGTCATCACACACCATGAATAACATCATATGTCCAACACAACATAACATCTTTACTTCTTGCTGTCAATTCATTATAAAACGACAGGCTCTGGGACAGGTCCGTGTGAGTACCTTTGATACTGCTGCTGCTGCTGTTGAGCCAGCTAAGTTATTGGACCTGTTGTCACATAAAGCGGAGGACCGGGCGTGAAGCTGTAGGGGAGGAGGAGGCCTCAGTGGGGCACACTGCCGTGTTGTGCAGAAGCCCCACCGGCCACTGCCGTGTTGTGCAGAAGCCCCACCGCCAGGAAGGGTTCACCTTCGCTCACACACACACACACACACACACACACACACACACACACACACACAGTGTCACCCACTCATATCAAGAGTTTTGCCTGTCAGCAGCTTGGGGTTCAGGGCCCCAAACGACAGGCTCCCCCAGCGAGACACACACAGCTGGCAGGCTTCATGGCCTGGCAGAGCACAGCACTCAGGCCTGCACTAGATTTAACCCCCTGTGCCTCAGGACAGACTCAGTCGCCCAAGCACCCACCCACATCACGAGTTTTGCCAGTCAGCGGCTTGGGGTGCAGTTCCCCCCAAACCCCAGCACCGATCTTCTCGAAACTTGGCAGGCTTTGTGGCCTCGCCAGGGGCTAGCATCCGTGCAGCTTTCAGCCTCCTGTGGTGTAACACATAAACGTGACAGGAGCTTTGCTTTCAAGAATTTGGGGTACAGTTCCCCCCAAGCCCCTGCACCGATCTTCTTGAAACTTGGCAGGTTTCATGCTCTCAGCAGAGGCTACCACCCCGCAAGTTGCACCCAAATCGGAGCTGAAATAACAAAGTTATAGATGTTTCATTCATCCCCCATTATAACCTATAGCCAGATCTCTGAGGTGGCTCCAAAGCTTCGGCGCCGCTTCAGCCGGATTGAAGTGGCAAACTGATCCAGAGCTCTGGATCAGATCGTGGCCATCCAAAGCGGCTAGATCCAAAGCCAGATCGGATTGCTGCTGACTCGCACAGGTCTATTAAATAGTAAAGGGTTTGAATAGGGATAGGTTTAGCTTTTACATTTGAATGAGCACATGCAGAAATAGTTTTCCCCTTCTCTTTACTCTGCTCTAGTTACTATCAACATGAATTCCAAAGTCCCACAGCATGCTAAGGTAATCCATTTCCTCAACATTGTGAGTTTACTGAGTGATCTTTGGATCGGAAGTGCCTTACTTCACATTTCTCCACCTTACCTTGCATCAGCCATTTTCCAACCCATTCCCCTGCCATTTTTAAAGGGTTCTGATGAAAATCGGTATCAATTCCTTTGGAATTAACAATATTTCTGATGCAAGTGTTATTGGAAAATGTTGCCAATTTGCAGACACAGCCCTGTTGTAAATCACTTATAAAGAAGTTGAAAAGTTGTAGCTTTAGTGTTAATCCTTAAAACTCGTCATTAGTGATCTCTCTCCATTCCAACCCAATGAAATTTGCAATGATCATATTTTTGCTCCTTCTTGATTTTAAATTCATATACTACAGTTCCATGTTCAAGACATTTAGTCTAAGAATCTAGCCCTTTGGTGAAGTATTTCATCAATGGCTTTACTAATGTATGAATAGATCACAACATCATACACATTTTGCTTGTCAATAGCCTTATTGACGTCATCATAGAGATAAATTTGTTTTCTTTGGCAAGATCTATTCTGCATACAAATTCTGCTGTTTTTTTTCATGTATATAGTTTACCTTTTAAGCCCATTCCATCTCATTGCTAAATCTTAATAATGAATGTCTGTGTGTTCTGAAAAAGGCCTCATAGTTTTATCAGAGCTTGAAGCTACACTAACTTGCCTAAATTACACCCTTTAAAAAATGTGTTAACATGAGTGGAGGACAGCAGCTAGCATCAAGAAATGTTACACGTACAGGCTGGTCTGTTGCCCCCTGTCTGCAGAATTCCTATAATATCCTGAGGTAGATATGCCACATTGCACACAATATGCTCATTAGCATAGTAAGCAGCCATTAGGGAGATATAGCAGAAATGTTATTAAAAGGAACAAATGATGAAAAGGAACAAAATATGTAGTGCACCTCCCCATCCCCGGTCTCCCTGAAAGTAAAATGTTACTCTATGGATATCATAGATGATGCTTGACTTCTGATCTCATCTCTGACCTAAGGGAAAGAGTGAATATAGATGGCATGGGCCAGAACTTCTTAAGAGTTCCTGGAATGCAAGCTAGCCAGACCTGGAGACTTGTGATCAGCACCAACTTGTGAGATCAGCATCAACTTATATGTTCTTTTGAGTTGGGCCAATGAGACACTGACTTTGGCTGGTTCTATTGAAATATAAATATTAATAAAAATAATACAGGTTATTATTGGCCCCTTCATTTTTTACTATTAAGTGTACCTGCACCTGGATATTTTTTCATTGCTATCACTTTGCTGTTTCAGAAGCCTTGATCTTGCCCTTCTCATCTGTTTTTCCCTGGTTATCTTACTGGTCTTCCCTGTTTCACTTTGCAGTTGTTTTACAATAACCCACCTCCAAGGATTCCCTTGGTATTATTCTGAAGAGTCATTTTAGTTCCTGTGTTCTTCCCCAGTATCCATCCTTCAGCAATTCTTCCCTTCAGTACACCAGAGTAGGAGAACCCATCTACTGCCCCACAAAGGAGCCACTTGGCATCTTGAACAGGTGAAATGACTTGCCCAAATTCCTGTGATACAGCTGGAAAAAAGAACCCAGATTGCCAGATCCCTAATCCCTTTCTCTAAAACCAGACTATCTGCCTTTTCTGTTAGTGCTAAGGATTTCTCTTTCCAGCAAATACATTGTCCTTTATTCTTGCTGGTTACCTCTGAAGGCTGCTGTTACCCCTGTGTGCTTCCATGAAAATTGGGATAAATCTGCTCCTTGTTCTAATTA
This sequence comes from Alligator mississippiensis, assembly GCF_030867095.1. NCBI lineage: Eukaryota > Metazoa > Chordata > Crocodylia > Alligatoridae > Alligator > Alligator mississippiensis. The sequence continues at coordinate 44,680,521 of NC_081835.1, forward strand.
GAATCAACTTGAATATAATCCACCTCTGTGCTCTTGCCTGCAAACTAATTGCTCCAATTAAACCTCAAATAGGCTATTTTGCCTTGAGGACCTATCTCAAAGCTGAAAGTCTATCTTTACTGACACCCTTAGTGAAAGCCCAAATAGAACAGATATTAAATAAGGTGCAGAGACTCTTGAACACTGTTGAAGGTAGTTGCTGTTGGCAGGCATGGAGCTTACCCTGTGTTATACATCTCCTATGGGTGAAATGAGAATTAATTCTCTAGTAGAGTTGCTAACTTGAAATTAGCACTGAAAATATTCCTAAAAACTACTTATAAATGGGTTGCTTGGTGATTTATGCTTTAACTCTGGAAAACTAGCTTTAAATTCAAGTTATGAACCTTCATCCCCAAGGACAAAAAGCTCTAGAGCACTGCTTCCCAACCTTTTTCTCAGCATGACCCCATTTAAATATTAGAAATTGTTTGTGACCCTAAAATCATGCAGACAAGATCAACACCCCATTTCCCTGCAGGCAGAGCCTGTGGGGGTGGGAAAGATATGGGCTGCTTGCTGTGGGCTTGGAGATTCCTGCCCTGCTGCCTTCTCCCTAGGGGCCTCTGCAGCCCAGTGGGTGGGTGGGCAGCAGGGCAGGGAGCCCCAAGCCCCAAGCAGGCAGCCCACATCTGCTCCTGCCCCGTGCACAAATCTGGGAGGGGTACATGCCCCCCCAATACCTCCTCCCTGGGAGTGTGCACAGCAGAGGGGAGCATTGGCCTGGCTATGCACTGCCCTGGCTGGCAGCCCTGCCTCACTCCTGCCCTCCCTCCCTGACTGTGAGGGGCCTCAATCTGCCCTCCCCGCCCCTATGGACTTACCTGGAGGGAGCTGCAGGAGCTGTTGTCCAGGCTGCCTAGCTGCAATGTGCATGTGTGTGTGCACGCACATACACATGGTGCCCCCTGGGTGATCACCCTCCTTCTGCTCTCTCCAGCCCCAAGCAGTCCCTTGCAGTCTGAACCTCTGCCATTTTCTGCTTTTTTCTGTGATTTTCATCATTATTGGTCAACACTTTTGAGTGTCTTTGTGGCCCCATTTCTTATTGTTGTGACCCCAAATGGGGTTGCAACCCTAAGGCTGGCAACAGCTGCTCTAGAGTGCTCTGAAGTCGGGCCCAGTGGCTAGGTTATTGGCTTGGGACATCTTCTGCTGTATGACTCTAGGCAAGTCACTCCCCCTCCCTGGGCTTCTGTGTCCCTTCCCCACGACTGCTTTGTCTATTTCAATTGTGAATTCTTCAGGACTGGAACAGGAAGGGGAAGGAGTGCAGGGGCTAGATGGAAACCAAAAGGGAAAGGACAAGAACCAGGACTGGGTTGAAGGACACAGGGATAAAAGACAAAATAAGGGTAGTTATAAACAAAAGGGACAGAGTCAGGTTGGGGGCATGGGGGAACTGAGCTCTATGATCACTACAGGATGCTTCTCTCCAGAATCTGCAACTAACCCAGAACTCCTGAATCTTTTCATTCCTCTACTGTCAGAAAACAGGTGTGCTATCCACTAACAAAGAGTGTCTCATCCTCCCCCTTCGGAGACTGGTCCATATAATAGATAATAAACTGAGAGTAAAACCAGTTAGCACACCAGGGCTGTGAATTTAGAAGTCTGAATCATGCTGATAATCCATGCTCAGTTTTATTCTATAATGACTGAAAAATAACCCAGAAATTCTGTTTGCTGAAGTTACATTAAAAATCTATGTTCAAAGAACATTAAATGTTGCCAAGTTAAACATCCAAAGATTAGGAAATTCTGGAACTGAAGCTGCTGGTGTATCATTAATACTGCTACAAACTCAGATACTATAGTAAGAGCACCATAACAATGACTATGAGAAAAGTAATAATGTTTTCTTTAGCGCAGGGTTTAGAAGGTGTATGTTAAATGAGGTCTGTGTCAACACATTGAAGCCAGAGGATAAGAAGGAATACTGAATAATTATAGAAGCACTTACTGAAGTAGGGATTCTGCATTAAAAAAGTGTGTGATTGTAATACATAGGCACAAAGGAGACATTCATATTGCACAGGCAACCTTAATTCTGGCATTTCCTCACTTCTCAGTACTTGTCTTTGCAACCTTAACATTCTGAATGTTGTTGTTGATTCTCATGATATGTATGGAGAAAGTTTGTTAGCGTGCCAGTACTGGGCACTTCTGGGTACATTGATAACAAAGGCCAGACAAAGGTGTGGAACCATTACAAATGCTAAACTTGTGAAAGTTCAGTATACACTGCGTCTGTAATATTTCAAGGGGAGTTGTTAAGGAACAAATCCCTCAAATTTCAAAGGGGTTGAGCAGTCAGTAAGATGCTCAACATCTTGAGAATCAGGTTGTTAGTTTTGATGGAATTGTTAGAGTTTAGGGTCCCAGACAGTGAAATTCTTTACTTACTGGAGAGTTATTGAAAATGTGCTGGTTGTGTAGGCTTCCCCAGTGTCCTCTGCCAACGTGCTTTATTTCAGATCCTGACGGACAGTCTCTCCAGTCAACACAGGACTCCCGTTTCCATGGTCAGGCAGTCTTGGCCTCTCTGGTGAGAGTGTCAAGGAGATCTTATTATAGAGGTAGAGATGTGTGGTGGAGATGTTTTGCAATATGGACAACTACTTTTCAGGAACCAAACTGAAGCCACTGACTCTTTTTACTTAGAAGCCACCAAAATAGCATTTAGATGGCAAAAAACCCTGCTAACCAGGTGAGGATTCAAGTAGGAACTTAATATAAACCAATGCAGATTTCTTAAGTCACACTGTACTATTGGATGAGAATACCCCTGCCATCCAGGACCCAAATGTAAAAGCAGGGAAATAGTTTACTCAAGAATTTTTTCAGGTAGATATTCATACTGAGTTGACCATCCTGTGGAAAGAGTGTAGAATTGGAGACAGAAGACTGAAGTTCTGTTCTCAGCTCTGCTACTGAGTTATTGTATGGGCTACTCAGTTAACATTTTTACATCTCAGTTTTTATATCTATGAAAAAGAACATGGAGAATGATCTATTTTTTTCTAGCTATGTAGATCACTAATAAGATCGAAGGGGGATGCTCAAGCTAACCTTAATGAAAGTTAGCTAGTCTGGTATGTCTTGGATATGGGGAAGAGATTGTTTCTAATTTAAGGAACTCTACCAATGCAGTGAGAAGCATGTTTGAATGTCCCATTAATACAGCACTGTCATCTCTCAATGCTGCATTCTAAAACTAATCTGCCTCTAGTCTTGGCTAATTGGAAAAGGTTTTTCCCCCCCTCTATGTTATGTGGATTTCGAAAGTTAAATCTTGAGTGATAGACAGAGCTGTCACAGCAGCATTAAGTGTTTAGTGAGTGATTATTCTGGAAAGACTTTCATTTTTCAAACTTTTGCTTTTACAGAAAGCTGGGGAAATAAATGCGAACACTCAGGTCTAAACAACTCTTCGTGCTTTATAATGGGGTTCTTCAAAAAGAAGAAAGAGCAGCCCAAAGCAATGCCTATTACATTTAAAATTACAAGGATTTGCTATTCCCCCCACATCCCTATTCGCATTAGGGGCTTGCATCATATAAAAGTCCTATTCATAAGAGTCAGAGTGCTCCTAAGAGGAATCACTTGTAAAACATCAATGTACTTTTTAAAAACTTTTCTATTTAATAAGAAAAGAGACAGCTCCAATTAGCAAGCAATATTCCATATAAATGAGATTATTTTAAAAGAACCAGCAATATTATAAAATGTTTTCAGTAAATGAGCAGCTGTCACATTGGCAACATTTGTCTCCTTTTACTCCGTTTTTTAAAAAATTTCACTCTTTATACCTGGTCACTCATGCTGAATGAGCCACCATCCATAGTTGTAACTGAATCACAATTTGCCTCCACAGCTAATGGGATACTTGCCTATTTAAAAGGCGAATAAGGTCTGTAATCCCATGACAGTTAGCAGCATTGCACACAGTTATGTTGGAGGTGAATTTGGCCTATAGATTCCAGGGTCTAGGGTCTTAATGTAAATCTGGAGTAACTTTATAAAGGGCAGAAATGGACCCAATTTGGATATACAATCCACCAACCTGCCTTATCCCAGGAAGTTGACTTCTGTGCTCCAATGGCACCTGACAACAGATAAAGCTCTAGTGCTGGGTTCCATATAGTAAACTCTGTTACCATACCTATCTGCAAGCATGCTAGCTGTTAGGAGATTAAATCCCATCCCCTGCTGTCAGGACACCAGTAGGAATGTAGAAAGTAACTTCTGTCCATGCTACTCAGTTTGGGTCTATTCTCTCCCATTCTCCTGTTCTGTCCTGTGACAGGAAGCCAGATGCCACCAGCACTGTGCTTTGCTATCATGTGTCTGCATCTCTCTCTCTCTTTCCTTAAAAGGAATACTGAACAACTAACATTTTAACAAGCTTTTATTATTATTCCTCCCCCACACCTTTGTTTTATCAGTGAGGCCCTTCAGGGGGAAAACTATTGTCATCAATGAACTTGCAGCCACAAAGAAACCTGGCTTTATCTTATTAATTACTTCAGTGACTCCCCAAACCCTATCATACTGCTTATTATTAATCAGCTAGAATACTGCAGTCCATAGGGGATATGCAAGCTGGGAGGGGATCTATTTACAGAACTCCAGCTTCGGCATTGAGAAGAAAGGAGCAGGTGGTGCCATTAGAAGCAGTCATTCTGTGGCCTCAGAACTGAAGTGGTGGCCACTGCCCTTCTCTCTCCTCATATGGATGTTCTTAGACACTGGATCCATGTTAGTGTAAGTGCCTTAGGTCCTTCTGCATTCTTCTCCAATGTTTCCTTACATGCCAGTAGGTTAGAGCTGGTGTTGCACCTACTTTCCCAGTGCATAAGATGTCCGAGGGACTTATTATACAGCTGCATTATCCATCACCCTGCAACCCCTAACAAATGGGTACTGTGACAAAAACTCTTTTGATAGTTCTTCCCCATCAGGATCTCCTCTGGTGAGGCTGTGTTTAAAACTGCTGAGAAATCAACTGAAAAAATAACGGCACTCATTGCCTGTCAGCTCTTCTTGGACAGAGGTGGTGATCTTCTCTCAAACAACTCAGTTCTGAAGTCTTTACTTTGCTTTTACTCCAGCAAAATCTTGCTTAAGTCAATGACAGTTTTGCCTGAGAATGAGGCCACACAGGAAGACAAACCTGCCTCATTTTTCTCTGAAGCACGTCACAGCTGCAGGGCATGAGGATGTTAGTTGGGCAGGATGGCTTGAGTGGCACCACAGTTTGTTCCAGTGAGAAGGTGTACATTGTAAATTGAGCATGAGTAGTTCCTTTGCTGTCCTGTTATCCTTTTTCCTTGATAATCTCAAAACACTTTGCTAACATGGATTACTTAAATTCCCAAAGCACGATGAGAAGTGGGTAAGGTGTACTAGCCTTAATTTACAGGTGGGGAAACCTAGGCACAGAGCAGTGATGACTTGCCTAAAGTCACAAAGTGTGTGTATACAGAATGGCCAATCCCTTGCTTGACCTACCAGCCCATTCTTCCTTTCCAATATATAGTGTCCTGTAGGGTTCAGTACTTGGACCAGGACTCTTTAATATATTCATAAATGATCTGGATTTGGGCATCAGAAGCGGAATGGCTAAGTTTGCAGATGACAACAAACTATGGGGAAATGTGGTCATAGTAGAAGATAGGCTGGGGACTCAGGCCGATCTGCAAGGTCCTGATGATCTCATGAGAAGTGCAAGGTGCTCCACCTCGGGAGAAAGAACCCACATCATACTTATAGGCTTGGCAGTGCTACACTCACTAGCACCATGACTGAAAGAGACTTGGAGGTCATGATTGATCGCAAGATGAACATAAACCACCAGTGTGATGCCACAGCCAGTAAAGCAAATACAACTCTGGCTTGCATCTACGGTCGCATCTCAGGCAAGACCCAAGAAGTCATACTCCCATTTTACTCGGCCTTGGTGAGGCCACAGCTGGAGTACTGCATCCAATTCTGGGCTCTACACTTTAGAGAGGACGTGGAGAATCTTGAGAGAGTCCAGAGGAGAGCCACGTGCATGATTAGAGTTCAGGAGAACAGCCCTTATGAAGAGAGGCTGAGAGGCATGGTCCTCTTCAGCCTGGAGAAGAGAAGGCTCAGGGAGGACTTGGTGGCAGCTTATAAGTATATAAGGGGCATGCTTCAGGAACTGGGAGAATGTCTGTTCGCTAGGGCACCCCAAGGGAAGACAAGGTCTAATGGTCACAATCCGCTGGAAGACCATTTTAGACTGGACATAAAGAAACACTTCTTTACTGTTTGAGTCTCCAGAGTCTGGAATAGACACCCCCCAGAAGTGGTGCAAGCACCTACATTCAAGAAACTCCTGGATGCTTGTAGCAGGCCAGTAGGGGGCGCTCCTGCACTGAGTCACCCACCTCACTGTGCCTGACCACATACCAAGCTCGGAGTGCCTCCCTGGGGGCACCTCATGTCTGGCCAACCCCCTTCCTGGAGCACATCCACAAGCCTGGGGTCACTGCTGCCACCACCCAGGGGTCTGGATTGTCCACAGCCCTGTGCCCCCTGGGGTACACAGGCCTTGTAGTCCTAGAGGGTGCTTGACCCACTACAAGAACTTGGGGTGTTTCCTTTAGTCCGAAGCACAAATAGTAGCCTCCCTTAGTCAGTCGGACCAAAGGGGCACAAAGGCATGCCTCTCCTAACAAGCCCACCATGCTTGGTACAGTGAAGAACTTTATTGGTTACAGAGGGAAGGCTTGGGGAAGGGTGTAGGATAGAGAAGTGTTACAGAATAACCCTAGAGAAAGCAGTGTGGCTAGGTAGCCTATGATCATGCATCTCTTTTACAGCAAGCTATATTTCTAGATAGGTTCACAGAAGTTAATTCACAAGTATCATCCAGTGGCTGATAGAGTTTTCCTCTGGAGGCAGGCAGTTCATTGTGTGTCAGAGAGTTCCCAGAGACATCCCCATCTCTCTGCCTGGTCAGTTGCTCACATATTCCCCAAAACGGCTCTCCCTGCTCATCTGGAGCCCAGCAGAGCCCCAGAAGCTATGAGCTTATTCCATGCTTTCCAAAATGGCTCTCTCTCTCCTTTTTCATGGGGACCCCTTTTATCCCCTATTGTGACCACATCACTGAGGTCCCACCAGGAGCAGCCCCATTGGCTGCTGACCAGTGCTTTCAGATGACTTAAGAGTGACCAGGTGAGAGAACTAGTCACTTGACCTGCGAGGGTGGGAAACCTGAGACAAAGGGAGCAGGTTCCCCCTCCCTCAGGATGTTTCCAACCCAGATCACCTGCCCCTAGACACTAGGCAGAGTTGGTTGCCTAGCAATCAGTGATAGGCACATGGGGGGAGGGAGCAGAGCACATCCAGGGTGAGGAGGATGCTGTAGCAGCATTTTGTCACAAGGCTCATCTTGCTGGGGTCATCTGATCCCAGCTGACTTTCTGCCCTTTGGGCAGGGGGCTGTATCTGATGATCTCGCAAGGTCCCTTCCAGTCCTACTGTCAATGAATCTATGAGTATAGTACACTATTGTTCAGTACACTGGTATGATTATGATACACACTGTAAGTATTAGTCAATTATTAACATACTGCAACTTCACAATAGACTTGCCCTTTACTACTTAATTTCCAGAATTCCCAGCCCACAGCATGGCCTGGTTTTTTACAGCTGCACCTCCTTTCCTGCTCCAGGCTTAGCATCCCAAAGTCCTGAGTTACTCAAGGCAGTGCTTTGCAGGCAAACAGCAGCACTGAACTATCTTCAAACACAGCCTAGAGCATCAAAGCTCTTTTTCAGTAACTGAAGAACTGTTGGCCAGGACACCAGGGTTATCCCCTACTTCAGTCAAGAAGTGCCCTGGGATCTTAAATGTCCATCTGGACAGGCTGTGGTGAGTGGCAGATGGAACTTCAGTTCAGCATTCATCTTAACAGCAGTACAGTCGGTACATACTTCTGAGTCGGAGCCAAAACTCTAGCGTGATACTTAAACCCATGTTGACCCTGGCAGCCAAGGAGTGTGAGCACTACTGAGTCAGCTGGAGAGCATTGTATGGGGAAGGGAATGCCACATGATTTTTGTTTTGTCATTAATCTGCTCATAATCAGGACAAAGCACAAGACCAAACCCTCAGCGAACATTGGTCCTGTCCTATATTATCAGTGGAACTGATTCTCTTCTCACTCAGTCTGGTTTTACATATGTAAATTTGAGGGAGTTTACTCCAACTCAGCCTGCTGAGAGACCAGAGTCAGGCCCCAGTGTTTTAATATCTGTACTAATTTAATTTCTGCCTGCGTCTCCGCAAGGGAATTGTAATCTAGACGTGGCCCCCTTTGGGCCTTGTGCTATTTCTAATTATAGGGCCTTTTCTCACTGGCTTCCTGGTTGATGGGAAGCCCAACTCCTTCAAGTTCACTCAGGTAATTTGCTTCATGTTTTTAAGGTTAGATTCAAGACATTTCTTCCCTCCTGCTCCCAGTCACTTTTAATTGCATTGTGTCTTTTATTGTTGTATATAGGTTTTCCCCCCACAAATAAATCAATATATAATAAAGCTAAGCACTTTTACACTCTCCAAAGCACTGTGCAAATATTAACTCTCCTTACACCTATGGGATGAGAGTAAAGAAGTGCACACTATTATCCTCTCTCTAGGCCTTTTTAGTGCACTTAACACTGGAGTAGCAACATACAGGATTTTACAAACAGGAAAAATAAGTCAGGGAGATTAAGAAGCAACTATTATTGGACAGAGAAGAACACGACCTTTAGAAATCAGTGTGGATTTACTGCAGCAGGTAGGAATATGGAGAACCCATGCCCTTATGCCACAGAACTGTGCTCTGCATTCTAGCTTGCAGGGGCTTTTAGGTGTAGTCAAGAGAAATGACAGTGTTTCTAGATCTGTGCAAACTTGATGGCCATTTCTACAGCCCTCACACAACGGGAGACAGTCGAAATAGTTCCAACATTTTAATGGAGATGTTTTCTTCCTTTTTTTCACCCTAATGGAACTCACCAATGTACTGGGTTTAGGATTTATCCCTGAAGTATGGGCCAAAGTCATATGGTGAGACAGGGGAAAGCTAGGATTAGAAGTCAGAAGTTCCTGGCTCTCAGCCTCCAGTGCAGTCAACCCTACTGCAGCTGTCTCTGTGTATTTTTATGATGATGTGAATCTGATTTATAATCTAGATGAACAACTTTGGGCCTGATGCACATGCTTAAAAAAAAAAAGAAAACAACAAAAAGGATAGACCTGTGAAATGAACCATTCCTTTGTGACAACTAGTTAAAATGTCACAGATGACATCACAGCCAAGCAATTTTCAATGAGAAACCCCTTGGAAATTTAAGGAATAAACCTGGTGGTGGGGGTAGGGTAAGGGAGGAGAAAATAAAATGTCATAGTGTAACTCACTGGTGACTGTGTGGTACAACCTGCTTATCAAATGCGAGTTGCTATGACTCTGGGTAGCTCTGGTGGAACAGACTCAGTCCCTACTATGTTGAGCAACGTAGAAGTCATCACGGATCTGTTAAGCACATGCAGTTGCTCTCCACCAATCCAAGAGACATTGCAGAAACAAACATTAAGTTTATAAGGAGATTTTTGTAACAGTGAGCATTACTTCAGTATAAGAGATAAGCAAAAGGTCTCAGCACCATTCAAGAATCAGTTCAGCCTTCAAATGAGAACTCTATCAGAAATTCTAAAGTTATAACACATCCTGCCAGCACTATGCAGTGCCACACGTCTCATTAACTTGCTGCATGGAGACAAGTTCCAATTGCAGAGACTTAATCTAAGAATGGACTTAGTTCACAGTAGTACCAGTACTATGTTTACTCTGAACGTCACTTCTTGTCCTCTGTAGTCAGTCCCAAATGTTCAATAGTTATGCTATGGTGTTGTTGGTGCTAGCCATGCTGGTCTAAGGACATAGGCAGACAAGGATCTTTGGGTAGACATAATATCTTTTATTAGACCAACTAAATAGCTGGAAAAAATTGTTCTTTGCAAGCTTTTGGGCATGTAACAGGGAACCCTAGCCCTGTTACCGGAAAGCAGGCCGGTCCCTTTAAGACCAGAACTTTCCGGGTACAGCCTGTTGGCAGGTGTCACGGCAGGGTCCTATAGGGAGGGCTGTGATCTCCTTAAGGCCCTCTCTCCGTGCCAATTTGGCCCAAGGGCACCCTCTATTCTCGCCCGCCACGTCTTGCTGGTAAATATAATAGGGAGGCTGCCTTGCGTCTCCTTGGGCACGTAAACTCCTGGACCCCTCGTGGGTCTTATCCTGCACCCATGGGTGCCTTGGGGCACCCTAGCCTTATGGGCTACACATGGCTCCTACCACCCTTAATACCACGCCCCAAGCCTCGCTGATGTACCGGACGTTGGTCCGTCAAAATACACGCCCGCTCTCCCGGGCCTCCTCTATGATCTAGCCCACTTCGGGCTCTCTCCTCAGGCTCACCGCACTGCTATCCCCTCTCCTCAGGGAGAACCGCAGCACCACGCCCTCGTCACTCTCTCCCCAGGTCTAAATTCCCTGGGCCTTCTCTAAAACAACCTGGCCTGCTACGGGACTTCCGGCCGAGCCTCCAGTCCCTTAGGCCCACCGCACGGCTACCCTCTCTGACCCAGGCTCACCGCACTGCTATCCCCTCTCCTCAGGGACAACCGCAGCACCTTGCCTCTGCCTGAGGTCTATTGCCGTACTAGCCTATGACTGGGCTTGCTTTGCCTGTCCCGGGCTTCGCAATAAGGCGCTCCCCCTCTTCGGGGCTCGCCGTTCCCACCTTGGGCTTCTCAATAGTCCCCCCCCTTTTCTCTGGGACTCGTTATGCCCACACTGGGCTTCTCAATAGTCCCCCCCCCCTTTTCCCTGGGGCTCGCTGTGCCTATGCTGGGCTTCTCTAAAGTGCGCTCCCCCTTCCTGGGGCTCGCCACACCCATGCTTGGCCTTCCTGGTAGTGCCCCCTCCTAGGGTTCATCGTGCCCGCGCTGGGGCTTCTCAAAATGCCCCTCTCCGGGGCTGGGGTCAACGCACCCCGTAAGTTGCGCCCTTACTGGCGCTAGGGTCCCACCCCCTGTGGGTCCCTATGAGGTTCAGCCGCTCCTCTCTGAGCTTAACTGACCCCACGACTCTGCCCTGCAACTCTCAGGGCCTAGTGCACCCCCACTGGTGCTGGGGGCCCCACTTTACTGTGAGCCCCCCTATGAGGCCTCCTCCACCCTTATAGCCTCACCCAAACCACCGGTGTAATACACAACAACGCAAACACAAGCCTCCTAACTATAACCAAAACCTAAGGCACTGGGCCATGACAACATAAGCCTCCTGGCTGTAATTCCACATCATTGCTCCAGCCTCTGGAGCTCTCATAAGCTATACTTGCGATCAGAGGTTCGCCCTATATCCTGGCCAAGGGAGCTCCTGCCTCTCCGGCTGCTAGCAGGGAACTGCCAGCCTGGCCTCAGCCCTGGGCTTTATAAGGGCCAGGCCCTGCCCCCTTCTGGCCAGCTGACTCACATTAGTTGCCCTGGCAACCCACAGCAGTGCTTGTTATGGTCTGCCAGGGCTCTCTCTCCCTGGCAGTTTCTACTCCCTAGGAGCAGGCACTGAGGTGCCCTGCGACAGCAGGGTAGGGGTTAAAAGCCGAGCCTGGTCAGCTAGTCAGGTGACCGGAAGGGGGCAGGCCAGAACTATAAAAACGCTGGGCTTGGCAAAAGGGGAAGGAGGTTGTGCATGAGAACTCCACAGAAAGGCTTAGCTGCCGGTCTGGCTGCTGTGAGAAGGGAACTTCTGATGACTCTCAGGGAAGCGGTGGCAGCGCCACAAGGAGCAGCATTACAGGCAGGGGGAAAGCAGAAGCACCAAGCCATGAAAAAATGTAAGCTGGCATGCTGCCTTCTTTAATTTCTATTTTTTTGTGGTTATAGCCCATTGACTTATGTTTATATATTTTTGTTGATGGATAAACCGGTGGTTTGTGATTGAGGTTGTAGGGGAGGAGGAGGCCTCATTAGCACCTAGGGGTGCAGTCATAAAAGGCTAAAGGGCCTAATGTATTAATGGGTGCAGCCATATAGGGCCAGTAGCCCAGAGCCAGCTGCAGGACTTTGAAGCCAGTGTCAGTGAAGGGATCTTGGCTAGTATAAGAAAGGGCCAAGCCTGAGGAGGCAGAAGACCCAATAACTTGGTGTCCAGGGGGTGCAGGGTGAAAAGGGACCAGAAGGCCTGGCTTCATAGTAAAAAAAAAAAAAAAAAAAAAAAGGAGGGCCATGGGCCCAGAGAGGAGTATGGAGCTACAGCCTCAGAGTCAAACCCTACCCGGTGGGCTTAGACTGGTAGGTCAAGCTAGAGAAAGACGGGGGGTTATGCCTATGGTGGCTGAGAACCCCAACATGGAAGTACAATAGGCAGTCTCCTGCTTGTAAGAACATCTCACTAATATTTACATCAAGATGTGGCAGGAGAGTAAAAGCAGGATAAGATATAACTGAAACATTAAGGGACTTCAAGGGTGCCCGTCATAGGCCGCAAAAACAAACAAACAAAAATCCCTCCAGGTAGAATAGGAGCCGATATACAAAATGCAGGTCTGTGAAAATGCAAACCCATGGCAGTGAGAATCGGAGGGAATGGAAGACAATAGCAGTGAGACAGGTAGGTGGGTCTGGGGGAGGGAAGGGGAATGTTGACCTGCTGATGGAATGTAGGTGGTGGTCTAATAAAAGATATCACATCTACTCAAAGAACTTTGTCTGCCATAATTATGCTACACACTTAAAATCTGCCTTCTGATTTTTGAGCCTTTAAGGTGCATTGGGAGCATACTGACTTGATTTTCTCTGCAACTGTGAGGGATGGAAATAGTTGTGAAAGCTTAGATCCTCAAGTCTTCATTTGAGGCTTTAAGAAAAAATACCACATTTTGATGTTTATCAACACCAATTTTTATTAAATTGATGGCGAAAAAGACAATCCACATAGCAGAAAGAAATTCAGGAGCAAAACTCAGTAGAAAATAAATCTTAAAACTTTTGTAAAGAACACCCCCCCCCCCACTCCCAATAACCCCCAAACAGCAAAGCAATGCTCAGTAGCTAACCTTAGACTAATTTTCCAGTCCTTTTTATCTGAAAATGTCACACTGATTCATGTATTGTGGAGATACTGTCAGAAAGCTTTATTTTGTAAGTCATTTTGAAAACTCAAAAGATATATGTAAAGTAAATTAATGTGGATTGTGGGTCACAAGTTATCAGTGGAGCTTTACCTATGAATTTCTGAGCTTTTGATTTTTTAAAAATTTAAACTAAAATTCTGAATACCTTTAACTGTTAAAGTACTAGTGTTACTAGCACTTACCTAGTGCTTTTCATTACTAGTTCTCTAAATGCTTTACAAAGGTCAGTAACATTATCTCCATTTTAAAGATGGGGAAACTGAAGCACAAAGGGAGGAAAAATGGCTTGCCTAAATTCATGTATAAGGGCAGTGACAATGTCCTAGTTCAATGTACTAATCATGAAGCCACAGTCTCTCTTTTAATAGTGTTCTCCCCCACTTAGCAAGCACCACCTTACAACATTCCAACCTCAGACCAAACTGAACCCACTCCCAACAACAACTCATCCTCTGACAACATTCAAGAAAAGATCAATGCCAAAAAACCCCCCAAAACATCAGATTGGACACCTCGCAGTGGACGAAACCCTAACCTTGACCGCTACATTGACTACTTCAGGGAAAGAATGAACAATGAAATAATCAGCAACACGCACCACCACAACAACCTCTCTCTGCCAGAGAAAAAGGCCATAGAATCTCTAAGATCTAACCACCAAATAGTAATAAAACCAGCAGATAAAGGAGGAGCCATAGTCATCCTAAACCGTGAGGATTACATAAAGGAAGCCCACAGACAGCTCTCTGACACCACCTACTAGAAAGAACTACAAGAAGATCCTACTCCCCTTTTCACCAAAAAACTCAACAATACCATCAAATCATTTCCACCAAGATTACAAGAAAAACTACAGACCTTGATCCCCCCGCTACCTAACCCGGGGACTTTTTACATGCTCCCTAAAATCCACAAACAAGGGAACCCTGGCAGACCTATCATATCCAACCATGGGACCCTAACTGAGGAAATAACAGGTTTTGTTGAATCCATCCTAAAACCGCTTGTCACCCACAGAGCAAGTTTTGTCCAAGACACCACAGACTTGCTATGGAAACTTAAAAACATAGACCACCTTCCCAGCAACACACTCCTAGCCACCATGGACGTTACCAGCCTATACACCAACATCCCACACCAGGATGGCATCCATGCCTGCCTTACATACCTACAGGAACAAGATTACAACCCAGAATACAGACCCAAAGATATCACTGAGCTTATACACTTCATCCTCACACACAACAATTTCACTTTTAATAATCAACACTTCCTCCAGATGATGGGAACAGCTATGGGCACTAAAATGGCCCCACAGTATGCCAACCTTTTTATGAGCCACCTGGAAGAAGACTTCCTCAAGAACTGCACCATCAAACCCTTGCTGTACTTACGATATCTCGATGACATCTTCATCATTTGGAGTGAGAACCGGGAATCTCTAATTGAGTTCCACCAGAAATTCAACAGTCACCATCCCTCCATCCAACTTTCTTTAGAATACTCCAGCACCAACATCCCCTTTTTAGACACAAGGATCAGTATCCAGAAGGGTAAAATACAGACCACAGTATACAAGAAACCCACAGACCAACATACATATCTGCACAGAACCAGCAATCGCCCTAAACACACCAAAAAAGCTGTGATATACAGCCAAGCCCTCAGATACCACCGCATCTGTACTGAAGACAACACCCGGGATTGCCACCTCACCAATCTTAAAAAGGCTTTCACCCAGCAAGGACACTCCTCCAGAGAGGTAGATCGCATGTTTGAAAGAGCCACCTGGATACCACGTGAAGAACTGCTGCAGTACAGAAGAAAAACACCCACAAATCGCACACCGCTGGTTATGACCTATCACCCATCCCTTGAACCTGTACGGAAAATCCTCAAGAAATTGCAACCCATATTAGAAAAAGACCCTATTCTTAAAAAGATCTTCCCAGAGCCACCCATCCTAGCCTTCAGACAAGCACTGAACCTCGCCAACCTCATCACCAGAAGCAAACTTCCTCAACCCCAGAACACACCAAAAGGATCCAGACCGTGCCATGACAAGAAATGCAAAACCTGCCCCCACATCTCCACCACCTCCACAACTACTACACCCCACAACAGAGCCATCAGCATCCCAGGATCTTACAGCTGCACCTCCAGGAATGTAGTATACCTCATCCAGTGCACCAAATGCCCTGAGGGAAGATATGTAGGAGAGACCAGACAACAACTGCGCACCAGGATGAACGCACACCGGAAATCCATCAAAGACAGAAACACCCAATTACCAGTGGGGGCATATTTCTCACAGGAGGGCCACTCTCTCTCCAATATCTCAGTCCTGATCCTCAAGGGAAACTTACACAACACTTCCCAGAGACGAGCCTATGAGCTCCATTTCATCAACCTCCTGGATACTAGAGATCATGGACTAAACATAGACATTGGATTTTTGATACATTATAATCGGCCTGGCAACTGACTCCCCAGCCCAGCCCAGCCCCTGGGTTGTTTACTTTTCATTCCATCCAGGAAGAGCACACACCAACTGCTGCAGCTTCCTTAGCCTGACGAAGGGTTTTTGAACCTGAAAGCTTGCTCAATAACTATTCTCCAACCATTTGGGTTGGTCTAACAAAAGATATATCAAATTCACCCAAGGAACCTTGTCTGCCTGTATGATTATTATGCGTATTTAAGCTGCTATTATCTAGATAACCTTTCCATGAGTAAGAAAGCTTCCAATCCTTGAAAGTCTCCTAGCTTCTGCATTGAAACATGCTTTCATAATGGGGCCACCTAACCCATGTATCAGTCTCTGGGATAGTCACTGCATCCTAGCTCAGGGAGAAGACAGAAGTAGAATATCTTACTAGTTAAAGCAAAAGGAAAATTTAGGGTAGGTAGGAGAAATAGAACTATACCGAATGAAACTTGGCCAGGACACTAGGGCAAAATGCTCCTAAAAGCTGTGGAATTATATTAGTTTTATGTCTCATCAAAAAAATAATACTATGCCCTTAAACTGTGTTTATGTAGTGCACTAGTCACACAACCATGGCCTCTAAGAGAATTTGAACAACATAATATACTGGCCTAATGCCAGTATACCAACATTTGAAACAGAATAAATCAGTAGAATCTGATTAATGCAAATTTGCATAAATATATATTGATTTGCATAGTAATGTAACACATGGTCAGTTTGCCCCTTATAACAGTTCCCTGAATTTAGTTCTTACATGTTATACCTACTCATTTTACATCAATTTCTTTTCACACCCAGTTTTTCCATCTACCCACTTATCCACACACTTCCAGCTTCTCACGAGTACTGACTGGATACTCACCCATGCAAGCACCACACACACACACACACACACACACACACACACACATGCACAAATACCTGCATTCCTATCTGCTTCCTCCAGACCCTCCCATCTCCCCAGCACTTATGCCTACACCCTGGCCATTCTTTTTGCGTGTTATTACCATCATAGGACTCTGTTGGGGATTGCCAAATGAAACATACTATGGCCACTCTGGGCGCGCCCACAGAGTGCAGTGCACTCATAGCAGTGCAAATTTGAGCTGGGGTTTTTGGCTTCAGCATGTGCTCGGACATGCACTTTAGTGTGGAACAAATTGTGCCACTTGGGGCAAAATAACCTTGCAACCAGGGGGAGCTAAAGCCTGGGGCCAGCACCTGTGCTGTCCCCAGCAGTATAAAAAGCTGCCCTGTCCTGGCCCCAGCAGTATAAAAAGCCACCCTAGCAAGTAGCTCAGGGCTACTAGCTCTCAGGAGCTTCTGTAGCCCAGCCAATTGGTACCTGGGGTCACGACCCCTTGTGCCAGATGGACTGCTGAAGCAGCCCTTACAGTTCCCTGCACCCTCTACCCACTGCAGCAGTCTGGCAGTGGGGGCTGCTACCTGGCTGTGACCTGCTGCGCACCTGCCAGACCCGGATGGAAACTACACAACCAGTAGAGGCATCTGCCCCTCTGGGCCAGCTGCCAGTGGACTGCAGTTGCAGGGTTGGCCTCTGTGCAGAACTACTGCTACGTGTGCCCCCTGCCCAGCCATTTGGGCAGCTATTGCCCAGAAGATGTTCAGGGTGTGGTGGCCTGCTTTGAACTGTCAAAGCATGTCCTCCTGACCCCATTTGGCCAGGAGGTCAGCCACCTCCAGCTGGGTCCAAGGTGCCAGCTCTGAGTAGGCAGGGTCTGGCCACTGGCCTCCCTAGTGGAATTCTGGTGTTCCCGATTGGAAAACTGAAAAATCCCCGAAAAAAAAATCCCAAAGTCACTCTGTAAAATACCCTGAAATACATGTTCCTCCACAAGTAAAACAAAAGACCACTATAAAGAGAGACAGAGATCACTTGGACAATGTTTTATTGATATATCTTACAGTGTTAAAGCAAGTCTCTTATCATAATAATAAAGCGAACTCTAAATACATGTTTCATGAATACATATTTTGCTGCGATGGCCCTCACACAGGGGTTACGGTCCCCCAACAGGGGATATGGCCCCACATAAGGGGTACGGCCCCCAACAGGGGCCAAATGGCCCCCGCAGAGGCTACCACCCCCCTGCAAGGCCCACATGCCCCACCCCAGCGCCCTGATTGCTGCCCCACCTGGGCCCATCCCCCACCAGCTGCTGCAGCCCCCCGAATGGCTGCCCCACCCAGCCCCACCCCCTGCTCCCCCAGATCCCCCAATGGCTGCCCCACTCAGTGTCACCCCCCAACTTGCACCCCCAGGGCCCATGGCTACCCCCACAACCCCAGGCACTGTCACTTAAACCCCACCCCCAGAAAAAAAAAAGCAAAAAAAAAGCCTCTGCTTCCCTTAGAAGCAGGGGTGGGGGGGCTCTAGCACCTCCTGGCAGAACCCCTTGGGCAGCACAGAATGGGGGCACGGGCAGCAGGGTCTGGGCTAGGGCCGCTGTGGTTGTCACCTTGCCCTGCACTGTGCGAGCAGGGCCCCAGTCAGCCAGACATCACCCAGACTGCTGGTAAGTGCCAGGGGTTTTTTGTTTGTTTGTTTTTAACTATGGGCGGGGGGGGGGGGGCAGGGATTGAGGGGCTATGGGACATTGGGCCCATCCAAGGCAGGGGTCGGGGTCTTCAGGGGGGTTGGCGGGGGAAGGGGCCGGGAAGGGCAGGGGTCAGGAGGGCTGGGGGAGTGGGCGGGACTGGCGGGGGTCTCTCACGCCGATGCTGGTGGCAGACCAGGTCGTGGCTTATGCAGCCGGTCCCAATGCCCCAGGCATGCAGCAGGGTTAAGGCGGTATGATGGCTGACATTCACTTCCGGGCAGCCCTGGTAGCAGTGGCTTCTCCTGGCTGCTACCATTAATGTTACTACCACCGCTGGACCCAGCCCTGCTGCCCAGGCACTCCAGCCTGTCTGCCCTGCACCCACCGCTGGGGGTGCTGGATGAGGCAGGTGGGTGGGCTCTCTGTGGAAACCGGATGGGATCCCCATGGGCAGGGTGTGTTTGGCTGAACTCATGGGATGGGGCCACAGGTGGGCAGGGAGCAGTGTTGGGGAGCAGGATGGGTGGGCAGGGCTGTGGCTGGGGCCAGGGCTAGGACCAAGGCCAGGACTGGGGCTGGGGCTGGGATGGCAGGGTGGTGACAACACAGGGCTGTTCAGGGAGCAGATTGCAGCTCTGCCCAGGCCCCGGCTCTGTGCTGTCACTGCCCTGCGATCTCATCCCATCCCAGGCCCCACCCACCTGTCCCACTCCTGGATGCTGCTCCCACCCACCGGCAGCCCCATGCCATATGCCTGGATGAGCGCGCCCTGCTTGTCGGGGGTCTCAGCTGGTCTCCATGGAGACCATGCCCACCTGCTGTGTCCAACGGTCCTGGACCACTTAGGGAACTTTGGTGAGCTGTTGCAGGGGACAGGGCGGGGGGGAGTGCAGAGAGTCATTGCTGACCTGGCCTACAACTGCTCCTCAAACCTCCTTAAGTGGCTGGCCCTGCAGCCCAAATAATTGCCCAGCCTTGGTCTACCTTGTCTGTTTATACTGCCAGCTTTATTCAGTCAAGTGTTGAATGTGTTACGTCGGAAAGCTGTCTAACTTTAACCCACCTGTGCAGTTGGTCCAATGAAACATATCACCCCCCAAAAAATCCTGCCTCTCTCAGACATATGTTCAGCACCTAACACTGTTTTCTTTTTGAACTGCCATCATGGAAGAGGGCTGTGCTAACTAAAGTTTCCTAGTGGTCTTCAAGATGGCCCTTTGTGAGGAGAATAAGCATCCTGACTAGGTGGAATCTTTAAAATAATTACTATGTAATTACTTTTTCACAGTTAGAGTGGCCAAGGTCTGGAACGGGCTCCCAAGGGAGGTGGTGCTCTCCCCTACCCTGGGGGTCTTCAAGAGGAGGTTAGATAGGCATCTAGCTGGGGTCATCTGAACCCAGCACTCTTTCCTGCCTATGCAGGGGGTTGGACTCGATGATCTATTGAGGTCCCTTCCGACCCTAACATCTGTGAATCTATGAATCTATATTTTCATGTGAATGTTAGTGGTAATAAAAAATGAGGGGAGGAGAGCAAAAAGCTGTTTGACCCTGTCCCTAAATAGAAAGTTCTCTAAAGCCCTGTACTAGGTGCCAGTGGATTTTTAAAGGGCACTGTCAAGTACTTTTAAAAATAGTTGCACTCTTCATTGTTTGTAAAAGTCTCTCACAGGCCTGAAAATGATTTCTCTCCCTACTGATTTTGTCCTTTTCCCATTCACTGAGCAATGATTATTTCCCATGCTTTTAAATGAAGCTGAAATTAGCTTGGTTATTTTTGTTTAACAACAACAATCTCCATGTATATTGTGCCTTTATCCTGCAAAAACAGCTTTGTTTGTTTTCTGGCATCAGTGATGATGTCAGCAAAGCTCCCGGAAGAGCGGCTGCTGTTAGTTAATTTTTGGCTGCTTCACAACCAGCAAGGGCAGTAGTGAAACAAAGTGCTTGTGTAGATCCTACCAAAATATACTTCTCTATTTTCTAATAGAATTTTCCCTCTTATCATATTACATCAAAATTAAATAGCTTGATTATGAAAAAAATACTGTCAGTTTATTTTTTAGTATCAGTTTTCTTTGGAATAATAACCATAAGATTGGAAAGTCCTTCTTTTTGTGTTTATGTATGATGAACATGCTTTTGATTGGGTAAATTGGTTTGTTGTTGTTTCTGGTTGTTAAAGACTGATAGGGATTGCAGTTTGGTTAACTTTTTTCAAGTCACGTAGGAACAAGGAGTTGCACTGCTGTAAGTATTAGGGCTGTGCAAAATTTTGCCGGTAGTTTTGTTTTGATGCTGTTTCAACTCATTTCGAGCTCAAAACAGTGAAATTGAAACGAAACAGAGAGCTTGGAAACAGCCTTGAAATGAAACGAGGCAAGTTGAAACATTTTGAAATTTTCGAAAAATTTTGAGTTTCGAAGCTTGCCTGAAGGGAAACAGAAACTGAAGTAAGGAAAGGGAGTGGGAAGAGAGGGGAAGAGGGTGGGGAGGAGTGCTCTCATTATTGACTGTGTAGCTGGCCAGTGACTATCATCCTTTCCTGAGGTCCCTTCCAAGCCCAGTGCTCTGGGGGAGGGATGGAAAAACTACAAAGCAGGCAGGATTGTTTGACTGTCCAGTTCTTTGCCTTGGTGTCAGTTGAGTGAGGGTGCATCTTAACACACACACAGTGTCACCCACCCATGTCACGAGTTTTGCCTGTCAGTAGCCAGAGGTGCAGGGCCCAGAACCCAGACTCCCCCTGCACCTATCTCCTTGACAGCTGGCAAGCTTTGTGGCCTCAGCAGGAGCTAGCACGCCTGCGGTTTTCACCCTGCTGTGCTTTAACACACACAGTGTCACCCATGTCATGAGTTTTGCTTGTCTGCAGCTTGAGGTGCAAATTCCCCGAAATCCCTGCACATATCTCCTTGAAACTTAGCAGACTTTGTAGCCTCAGCAGGGGCTAGCATGCCTGCAGTTTTGACCCTGCTGTGGCTTAACACATATACGTGACATGAGTGTTTTGCTTCCAAGATGTTGAGGTGCAGTTTCCCTGAAACCCCTACATCTATCTCCTTAAAACATGGCAAGCTTTGTGGCCTCAGCAGGGGCTACCATCCCTGCAAGATTCATCCATGTCAGGCATGAAATGACAACGTTATAGGCAGTTTTCTGGTTCCCCATTATAGCCTACAGGAGAAACGTGAAAACAGCAAAACTGTTTCAACGAAACAAAACAGAAAGCAGTTTTGAATCAAAACAAAATGCTGAAATGTCAAAACAAGTCGAAATGGAATAGTGTCGTTTCTCACAGCCCTAGTAAGTATAATGTTTCTTCCCCCTAATCCACATTTCCCATTCATGTCAATGAAGACAGGACTCAGGAAATGAGTGCAGACAATTACCCTGAAGGAGTACTGCAGGAAACAGAAGGGTAGAAGGAAAAGCCTTCTTTAATTCCTGTCAGTAGTAGTTAATTGGGTCCTGCACAGCACTAAGATCTAAGAGTGCAGAGATGTCTTGCTCTTGTCCAGGAATTTCCTTCATCTTGAAAACTGGTATGTAGGGGGATGGCAACTTCTCAGCCCTGCAGCTTCACAATCCAAAGGGTTAACATTATTTCTGTTGAGACTCCCTAGCTGCTTTCCTTTGATGGAATCTGCATGTAGATTCTCCAGCAGTGAGGAAGAGGGCAGGTTTTCCCCTTCCAGGCTTTCATTATGTTGCAGTTTTCATGATTTTCTAGGACTGCTGGGTTCATGAAAATTAATGCAATTCTGCCAGACTGTTTCCTTTGCTTCTGATGTGCCCTGATGCATTATGAAACTGTTCACAGGATTGAAATTTCTCTTCCACTGAATGTAGACCATCAAGGCTTGATTCACACTTTTAGGAGACTTCTTTTTGAATCTGGCACTCAGCTAAGTGGCCCAGCCACATAAGTCATAGGAACCTTCTGTGCTTTGGACCTTTCTCACCAATGCTTCTTCCACTATGGTGGCATCAACTCATTTGCTGAGAAACGTTATGTCAATTCACCAGGCAGACTCTCCAAAATATGTCAGTTCTGTAAAATTTCCAAAGCATTTGTTATCTATCCTCTTCTTTAATTCCTGGGCAGTGAGAAAGAAACAGATTGTAGACAGGAAATATGTTGGAATTTTTTAGATGTAATAAGTATGGGTGGTGGTGCTGTTTAGTGAGCTGAATAAACAGTTCTCTAAAGCATGTGTGGCAGAGCTCTACTGCTACCCAGCATGTCCACAGGTGGCGGATAGTGGAATGACCTTCAGGGAAGGTTAACTGTGAAATATGCAGAGGTAACTTTGAAGAATAAGCAGTTGTGGACCAAGCAGTGGCAGCATCACCAGAATTTGGTGAGGACAGCAGATGACAATAGCATCCTGAAAAGCCATACATCCTTTGACAATGCTGTGACATGGTGAGTACAGGTCACCAGTATAATAATCCTGCCCAGCCCCCAGCCATGGGTCTACAAGTCCTCAATGGCAGAGCAGGTGGAAGATGTTAAAATCTCAATGGCTGTGAAAGTGGATGAAGGCTGCATCAAGGCAAGATCCCCTGTCATTTTGGTCTCCTTGCCATTGGATCAAGGTCCTGTTCTGTCAAAAGCCATGTGGAAGCTGATGTACAACCACTTCTTCATGATAAAAGAAGTCATGCACAGGTGTCTTCCATGAAAACAACTTTTCCAGCACATTCCTCAAGCCCTTTGGTGACCAGCTAATGGCAATGGGAGCAGATTGTGAGGTCTAGAAGCTCCTGGTCATGAACTGGCACGAAGGCAGCAGTTACAAGAAAGTTGTCTGGAAACTGAATGAGAAAGAGTGTCATTTTGCAGCTGGAGTTGTAGCTGAGCAGCCTTCTTCAGGATCCACTCTGCTTGCCTAGCATGAGGAGGGGACTAGAAAAGGTGCTCTAAACATAGCCTAATACAGTATTCGGTATTTCTTCCTGACTGGATAACTGCATCCAGTGGGATCATCTTTACTGTGGTCAAAACTATCAATGAAGATACACCATCATTTTCTGGATCCGAAACATCAGGACCCTCAAGGAGAACCCTAATAGTGAATGCCCAGAGCACTGCACTACAATTGTGCCCCAAGACCTCAGGTGACACAATACTGATGTAGCTGCACTGAGCAAGACCCAGTGAGCAGGAGATGGGCAGTTCAAAGAACATGGAGGTCGCTATATCTTCTTCTGCCAGGATAAGAAGGAAGGGCTAACTTCATGGAGTTGGTTTTGCCATTAAGAATAAATTCATACACCAACTCACTGAGTTCCCTACTGGAATTAATGAGTGCCTCATGACTCTGTCTTAAACTGGTGGGGAGCCAATATGACACTGTCATCAATGTGTATGCCCCCACTCCTAATGCCACCAATGAAACCAAGAAGGAATTATATACCAACCTTGACCAAGTCCTTTCTATACATTCTGGAGGGAGACAGACTTATTCTTGGTGATTTCGACACCAAAGTTGGAAGGGACTCTAACCTCTGGAATGGAAGCATCAGCAAGGATTGAGTAGGAAAGGTCAACTTCAGTGGCATCCTCCTCTTGACCAAATGTGTGGAACATGACTCACCACACCAACACCCTGTTCCACCAAAAAAAAAGAGGTACAAGACATTTACTGGTTAGTGCTACACTAGGGGAGTACATCAAGGGCTCAGTGAGCAACTGTTCACCAGGGCATCCACAGAGCAAACCAGAAGTAATGGCCACAAACTCCCAGAAGATCGATTCAGGCTCAATATTGGGAAAAATTTCTTCACAGTCAGGGTGTCCAGGCTGTGGAATAAGCTCCCTCAAGAGGTGGTACAATCACCTACCCTGGAAATCTTCAAGAGGAGACTAGATGGTCACCTTGCTGGGGTCACCTGACCCCAGTTATCTTTCCTGCTTGGTGCAAGGGGCTGGACCCGATGGTCTTCTGAGGTTCCTTTCAGCCTTACAATCTATGAATCATGGCAACACTCATGATCTAAGCATTGGCACCTGATTGACTATGTCATCATCTGTGCCTGGGATTGAAAATTATCTAACTCAAGCTATGCTAGGAGCTGATTGCTGGACTGAGCACTGACTCATCTGCTTGGTTATATCACTCAAACTGGCTCCCAAACAATGATTGCAGCAAAAGCAATGGTAACAGAAGATCAACTTTGAAGGACTCAAGGACCCGAACAAACGAGTCTTCTTCCATCAGTGCCTCAATGAAAAACTGATGAATTCCAATCAACAACAATGGGAGAATGTCAGCAGCATATGGCGTTCCTTCAAGGACACCGTCATCAGCACCTGTGAAGAGACTCTCGGATTCTCTACCAGGAAACATCAAGACTGGTTTGATGAGAATGACAGGGAGATCCAAGTGTTGATCAAATGCAAGCACAAGGCCTTTTGTGCTTGGGGAAATGGCACCAACTCCAAACAAAAGGGCAGCCTAAGGGCCAAAAGGGGAGCACATAAAAAGTGGAAACAGGGTGAGATCACTAAAGATGAATATACCTCCTCTGCTCGTGCTTGTAGGGAGGCAGTTAGGCGGGCCAAAGCTACCATGGAGCTGAGGATGGCAACCCAAGTAAAGGACAACAAGAAATTGTTTTTTAGATACATAGGGAGTAAAAGGAAGGCCCAGGGAGGAATAGGACCCCTGCTAAATGGGCAGAAGCAATTGGTGACAGACAGAGGGGACAAGGCTGAACTCCTCAACGAGTTCTTTGCCTCAGTGTTCCTAAGCGAGGGGCACGACAAGTCTCTCACTGGGGTTGTAGAGAGGCAGCAGCAAGGCACCAGACTTCCATGCGTAGATCCTGAGACGGTGCAGAGTCACTTGGAAGAACTGGATCCCTTTAAGTCGGCAGGCCCGGATGGGCTCCATCCGAGGGTGCTGAAGGCACTGGCCGACGTCATTGCAGAGCCACTGGCGGGAATATTCGAATGCTCGTGGCGCACGGGCCAAGTCCCGGAGGACTGGAAAAGGGCTAACATGGTCCCCATTTTCAAAAAGGGGAGGAAGGAGGACCCGGGCAACTATAGGCCGGTCAGTCTCACCTCCATCCTTGGTAAAGTATTTGAAAAAATTATCAAGGCTCACATTTGTGAGAGCCCGGCAGGACAAATTATGCTGAGGGGAAACCAGCACGGGTTTGTGGCGGGCAGATCGTGCCTGACCAACCTAGTCTCTTTCTATGACCAGGTTACGAAACGCCTGGACACAGGAGGAGGGGTGGATGTCGTATACCTGGACTTCAGGAAGGCCTTCGATACGGTATCCCACCCCATACTGGTGAACAAATTAAGAGGCTGTGATGTGGATGACTGCACAGTCCGGTGGGTGGCGAATTGGCTAGAGGGTCGGACCCAAAGAGTCGTGGTAGATGGGTCGGTCTCGACCTGGAAGGGTGTGGGCAGTGGGGTCCCGCAGGGCTCGGTCCTTGGACCAATACTCTTTAATGTCTTCATCAGCGACTTGGACGTGGGAGTGAAATGTACTCTGTCCAAGTTTGCAGAAGACACAAAGCTATGGGGAGAAGTGGACACGCTGGAGGGCAGGGAACAGCTGCAGGCAGACCTGGATAGGCTGGACAAGTGGGCAGAAAACAACAGGATGCAGTTCAACAAGGAGAAATGCAAAGTGCTGCACCTAGGGAGGAAAAATGTCCAGCACACCTACAGCCTAGGGAATGACCTGCTGGGTGGCACAGAGGTGGAAAGGGATCTTGGAGTCCTAGTGGACTCCAAGTTGAACATGAGCCGGCAGTGTGACGAAGCCATCAGAAAAGCCAATGGCACTTTATCGTGCATCAGCAGATGCATGACAAATAGGTCCAGGGAGGTGATACTTCCCCTCTATAGGGCGTTGGTCAGACCGCAGTTGGAGTACTGCGTGCAATTCTGGGCGCCACACTTCAAGAAGGATGCGGATAACCTGGAGAGGGCACAGCGAAGGGCAACTCGTATGGTCAAGGGCCTGCAGACCAAGCCCTACGAGGAGAGACTAGAGAAACTGGACCTTTTCAGCCTCCGCAAGAGAAGGTTGAGAGGCGACCTTGTGGCTGCCTATAAGTTCATCACGGGGGCACAGAAGGGAATTGGTAAGGATTTATTCACCAAGGCGCCCCCAGGGGTTACAAGAAACAATGGCCACAAGCTAGCAGAGAGCAGATTTAGACTGGACATTAGGAAGAACTTCTTCACAGTTCGAGTGGCCAAGGTCTGGAACGGGCTCCCAAGGGAGGTGGTGCTCTCCCCTACCCTGGGGGTCTTCAAGAGGAGGTTAGACGAGTATCTAGCTGGGGTCATCTAGACCCAGCACTCTTTCCTGCTTATGCAGGGGGTCGGACTTGATGATCTATTGAGGTCCCTTCCGACCCTAACATCTATGAATCTATGAATCTATGAAAATGAATCTCCAATAAGCCAAGGTAGAGATCCAAAGGAGGACCCATGTTATGAAGAACAAATGGGGGCAAGGCAAGGCTAAGGTGTTTCAACATCTCACTGACATCCATGATATGCATGGTTTCTTTAGTGCCACCAAAGCCATCTATTGTCCAAGCACGCGGGGACCAACCCTATTGAGACGTAAGGATGGAGGAGGCCTGATCAAGGAAAGGGGAGCTTCCAAGGCCCATTGAAAGGAGCATTTTGGAGACCTGCTCAATTGAGACTCTGCTGTTGATGAGACTGTTGTCAAGTCTATCCTGCACCACCCAGCCAGAGATGATCTTGGAATCCCTCCAACCCTTGACAAGGTGAGGAAAGCCATCAAGGAGATGAAGAACAACAAGGCATCTGGAGCTGATGGAATCCCTGCTGAAATCTTCAAGCAGGGAGGAGAGAAGCTCACATCACAGCTTTGTGCCCTCATCTTAGGAATCTGGAATAAGAAGGAAGGGAGCCAGATGACCTCAGGGATCCCATGATTGCAACACTTTTCAATAAAGGAGACAAGTCCAACTGTGGAAATTACAGAGGGATTGCCTTGCTGTCCACCACAGGAAAGATCATTGCAAGAACCTTCCTGAACTCTCTCATTACACTTGGTGAAGAGCTCTTCCTTGAATCTCAGTGTGGGTTTAGGGCATCAAGAGGCACAACTGACATGATCTTCACAGCTCTCCAACTGCAGGAGAAATACCGGGAACAACATAAGCCTCTCTACATGTCTTTCTTTGACCTCCCAAAAGCTTGCGGCTCTGTCAGCTGAGAAGTGCTGTGGAGGATCTTTCTGAAGTATGGATACCCACTGAAATTTGTCACCATTCTCTGCCTGCTCCATCATGGTATGTGAGCAGTGGTTCTCAGTAATACATCTATCACAGATTTCTTTGGCGCATCCACATATGCATGCACGTGCACTTGCAGCAGCTCAAATAGAAGCGGTGCAAATTTGAGCCGGGGCTTTTTGCCTCAGCACGTGTGCTCAGACATGCACTTTGTTGTGGAGCAAATTGTGCCACTAGGGGCAAAATAACCCTGCCTGGCTCCTCCCAGCTCTGCAGCCAGGGGGAGCTAGAGCCCAGGGCCAGCACCTGTGCTGTCCCAGACAGTATAAAAAGCTGCCCTGTCCTGGCCCCAGCAATATAAAAAGCCTGCCATCGATGGCCAGTCGAGGCTTCTTCCAGCGTGGTGTTATCCTCCAGAAGGGGGTCGCTGGCTGGCCCTTCTGACTGGGCAGGTCGGGTGCTGGTCAAGTTGCAGATCAAGAGGGCGCCGCCGAGGGTCACTTTTCACTGCTTTTTATCTGTCCTTGGTAGACTTTGGTGACTCCCCAGATTTCAGGTTTACCCAATCCAGGGGTCGTTGACCCTCGTGGGACTTCCCCCCCTCTGTGGCTACTGGATGGCATCTGTCAGCCCCAGGGGTCATCCACATGTACGTGCAGGTTTGGGAGTCCGTTGATGAATTTTGAATAGGGCTCTGGGAGCGGCCGATCTGGAGATATTCAGCTCAAAAGTTGTTCCCCGGCATTGATTAACTCAGACCAGGGCTTCTAGCCCTTGAACAGTGACATTTAGAGAATTCCTGGTTGCTACATTGTCTTCTATTGATTTCTTCTGTTGGTTGATCTGCGGTTTTCCTAGGTGTTAATTGCTGCCTGCTACTGTGTTACTCATTCAATCCCTGATTCACTCGCTCTTTCAGGGGCCAGCCTGATACAGGGAAGGGCAGTTTGATTCTTGCCCTTGTTAACATTGTTACAATGTATAACTTACTTCTGAAACTAAACACATTTAGTTGAAAGTTGAAAGGTGAGGAGTATAAAATATAAGCTGCAAAAGTAATGCCATGGCACACAAATATATAAAAATACCAAAATACACGGGGAGATACAAAATGCACACATACAAATTTTAAAACACAATTCCTTATCTTAAAGTGAAAGAAAGAGGAAGGAAGAAAAGGTAGAAGAGGAAAAACATATTCAAAGAGGGGAGAGCAAATGCAGGCAAGAGGAAAAGGGGGCTTTTTGCTACAAATTCATGAATAAATATTTTGCTGCCTGCACAGAAGGGGTTGGTCCCCCACACAACGGCTACGGGCCTCCACACAAGTGGTTCAGCCCCCCCAACAGTGGGTTCAGCTCCCACACACGGCCTACACCCCCCCAACAGGGGGTTCAGCCCCCCAACAGGGGGGTCATCTCCCACACAAAGGGTTTGGCCCCCAAAAGGGGATTCAGCCCTCCAGCAGTGGGTTTGGCACTATCACAAGGGGTATGGCCCCCCAACAGGGGGTTCATCCCCCACACAAGGGGTACAGCCCCCCAAGGGGGGGTCAGATGACTCCCACAGGGGCTACCACCCCCCCTACAAGGCCCAAATGCCCCACCCCACCCCCCTGATTGCTGTCCCACCTGGCCCCATTCCCCACCAGCTGCTGCAGCTCCCCCAATGTCTGCCCCAGCCCCCCCCACTCACCCAGCCCCCTCAATGGCTTCCCCACCCAGCCTCACCCCCCCAACTTGCACCCCCAGGCCCCCAAGGGTACCCCCACAACGCCAGGCACTATCACTTAAAAAAAAAACGCAGAACAAGAACAGAAAAAGAAATGGGAAAAAAAAAGCCTCTGCTTACCTGAGAAGCAGGGGTGGAGGGACTCCGGGGGCCTCTTGGCAGCCTCCCTGGGCAGCACAGGACAGCGAAGGGGCAGGAGGGCCTGGGTTGGGGCCGCTCGGGCTGTCAGCCGGCCTGCATGGTGTGGGTGGGGCCCCAGGCAGCTGCACGGCACCTCCAGCTGCCGGTAAGTGCCAGGGCTTGTTTGTTTGTTTTTTTAAAGTATGGGGTGGGGGGGCAGGGATGAGGGGACTTGGGGGGATGGGGTCATGGCAGGGGTCGGGGGCTGGTGGGGGTCGGGGCCATGTCTAGTAGGGGTCGGGGGTCTCGGGGGAGCTGGTAGGGGGAGTGCCATCCCCGGCAGGGGTTGGGGGTCTCGGGGGAGCTGGCGGGGGGGGGAGTGCCATCCCCAGCAGGGGTCGGGGAGCTGGCAGGGGCAGGGGCCAGCCCCAGTAGGGGTTGGGGGCCTCAGGGGGCTGGCGGGGGGAGGGGCCAGTCCTGGCAGGGGTCAGGGGCCTTGGGGGGAGCTGGCCGGGGTTGGGGGGGCTAGGGGGGTGGGCGGGGCTGGCGGGGGTCCCCCCATGGTCCCCTCCCCGCTCCTCCAGCCTCCTGACCCCTTACTCACAGGCACCGGAGCCCTGGTGCTGAAACATGCGGCCTGGCTGCCAGAGCATCTCTACGGAGGACCCAGACCTGCTTTTTTATACTTCACTTTTTTTAGACCCCTGGATATCCAGGGGTCTAATTTTCTCCCCACGCTGCAAGTTTACAGCAGGGGGAACATTTTTTTGTTCCCATACGTGCCTGTTGCCCCGCCTCAAAGGGGTTTGTGGCAGGGCACAAGGCACATGCGGGCTCATCTGGATGTGCCCTTTGAGGTTAAAACAGGAGTTAAGCAAAGATGCATCATTGCGCCAACACTCCTTAATGTTCCTCACCATGATGTTACATCTTATCACCAAAAAAACTTCCAGCCAGAGTGGAGCTAAATTACTGAATGGATGGTAAGCTGTTTAACCTCACCCGATTCTGAACCAAAACCAAGACCCCCCCCAACCTCAACCACTGAGTTTCAGTATGATGATGTTGTAGTGTGTGCTCACTGACAAGCAGAACTTCAGGGAACTGTCAATGTTTTTACCAAGGCATACAAGAAAATGGGACTGATGTTAACATTCAGAAGACTAAGGTCCTCCACCAAGAAGCTCCTAATGAGCAGTCTCCAGCTCCAGTAATCCAGTTCCACAGTGCAACTCTGGAGAACGTTAGGTGTTTCCCATACCTCAGAAGTCAACTCTCGCGGAAGGTTGACATCAGTGATGAAATCCAACAAGTGCAGCCTTTGGATGCCTGAAGAAATGGGTGTTCAAAGATCATGACATCAGATGCAAAACCAAGCTTATGCTTTATTAAGCAGTTGTGATCCTGACCTTGCTGTACAGAGCTAAGACATGGACAATAGGGCTGTGCGAAACAGCACTGTTTTGTTTTGACTTCTGTTTCACCATTTTGAAGGAACAGTGTTTAGTTTCCCTGTTTTGAAGCACTGTTCCATTTCATTTAGGTGAAACTGTTTTTCTGTTTTGATGTTGTTTCCACGTGTTTCGATGTTTTGCTCATAGGCTATAATGGTGAATCACAAAAATGCCTATAACTTTGTCATTTCATGCCTGATTTGGATGAAAATTGCAGGCACAGTAGCCCCTTCTGAGGGCATTAAGTCTGCCAGGTTTCAAAGAGATCAGTGCAGGGGTTTCTGGAAAACTGCAGCTCAAACTGTTCAAAGTAAAACTCGTATCACTTGCTGGCAACAACAGCTCGCTGTCATCCTGTGCACAGATCCGGGGGGCCCTTGCCCTCTGTGAGGAGTCTGGCATAGCCCTGCTGGTCTCCTGGGGGATGCGGGCCCCCAGATCTGCATGTGGGATGACAGCAGGCTGCTGCTGCCAGCTGGTCCCAGCTCCAGCACCTGAGTCTGCTTGGCACAGCCCGCACCAAGCACTGGGCAGACTCGGGTGCTAGCACTGGCCCCAGCCAGCAGTGGAGGAGGGGAGAAGGGACCATGGGGGGACCCCCACCAGGCCCCATCCCCTGCCTGCTCCCCCAGTCCCCTGAGCGCCCACCCCCGCCACTCTCCCAGCCCCATCAGTGGCTGCCCTGCCTGGCCCCAGCATTCTGGTGCTTAAAAAAAAAAAAAAAAAAGCTCCGCACTCACTGGGTGCTGCAGTGGCCATCAGGGCCTCTGGGGGCTTGTGGCAGAAACCCCCATGCAGCATGGGGCAGCAGGAATCGCCACCCTGTCTGGCAGGAGCCAGTAAGTATGAGGCTTTTTTTTTTTTTTTAAGTGCTGAGATGCCGGGGCTGGGTGGGGCAACAATTGATGGGGCTGGGACAGCGGGTCGGGGACAGGGCCTATTTGATTTGGAGATTCGGCTGATTCAGCAGCGGGTTTTAGCAGGCTGCTGCTGCAGGCTGGGACAAGCAGCAGCACTGCAGTCTTCCCGGCCCTTGGCACGGGCTGTGCCAAGTAGCTGTTGCTGGCCCCAGCCTGCAGCGGCCGATAGATGGCTTTGGTGGCACTAAAGAAACCATGAATATCATGGATGTCAGTGAGATGTATGTATGTATGTCAATATCAGGGCAGTTCTTCCCTCCTCTTCCCCCTCCCTCTCCTTAGTTTTGGTTTAGCTGCAAGCAAACCCAGCTTCAAAACTCAAGACTCAAAATGTTTCAAAACTTTTGAAACATTTCGAGTGCCCTCATTTCGTTTCAAAGCTGTTTTGAACCCTTTTGTTTTATTTTGATTTGTTTTAGTTTCGCACACCCCTAATGGACTGTGGCGGGCCAGTAGGGGGCGCTCCTGCGTTGAGCCGCCCACCTCACTGCGCCCGACCACCTTCCAGGCTCCGAGTGCCTCCCTGGGGTGCCTCGCGTCTGGCCCACCCCTTCCCTGGAGCACACCCGCTAGCCTGGGGTCCCCACTGCCACCATCCAAGGCTCTGGACCCAATTCTGGCTCTGCGCACCTTGGAAAACGCAGGCCTGATTGTCCAATGGGTACTAGACCCAATACAGGCACTTGGGGCACTTCCCCAAGTCAGGGGCTTATTAGAAAAAGTCTCCCTTAGTCCACAGACCTAAGGGGCCTCCTCGGCATAATTTAGACCCACCCCTCAATAAGTCTCCCACACCGGTCACAAAGGAGAACTTTATTGATTACAGAGGGCAGGGTGAAAACAGGGTAAAAGGTAGAGCAATCTCAGAGGAATCCCATAGAGCAAACTAGGATGGCTGAGGTAGCCGTTTAAACACGCATCTGAGTTACTGTAAGCTAAATATCTAGTCGGATCTCGAGTAGCTTACTCACACACATCATCCAGAGGTGGTTGGAATTTTCCTCTGGAGGCAGGGCACTCTTTGAGCATGCAGTTATGGGTTATGAGGAGAGAGCCAGTTTCAGATTCACCTGGATGACCGCATGGCTAAAGGCTTCCCTTCTTCCTGGCCCGGGCCTTTAAATAACCTTTCTGACCTCAGCAGCCCGGTCCAATCGAAGCTGCCAGTGCTGGCCACTAGCCAACCAATCTAAAAAAGCATCACTGGCTACCTGGGCCTGTGAGTGGGGCTTTTCCCTCCCCCTCCCCAGGTGACCAGAGAATCCACTCCTGAGGCACCAGGCTTTTGTCATGTAGGCAGGGAGGCAGATCCCCTGCCCTGAGGAATTCAACACCAGCCTCTCATGCTGGCAGAGACAGATTTCTGGAAAGGGACACAGACAGTGGCATTTCTGCCACAAGGACAATATACAGGAGACAACTAAAGTTGTTGGAGAAGTACCACCCAGTGCTGTCTGCAGAAGATCCTCTGAATCCAGTGGGAAGACAGATGCGCCAATGTTAGCCTCCTTCTGCAGGCAAAGACCATGAGTACTAAGGCAATGATCATCCGACATCAACTTCGTTGGGCTGGCCATGTCATCCGGATGTCCAACTCCAGCCTCCCAAAATGAGTTTTATTCTCCCAGCTCAGCCAAGGCATATGCTCAAGAGGATGGCAGAGAAAATGCTTTAGGGATATCCTCAAGGACAACTTAAAAAAATGCAACATTCATGTCAACTTATGGGAAACTGTCATCCAGAACTGTCCCAAATGGAGGAAGAGTCTGCTGCAGGGATCTCAGTACTTTGAAACTTCATGCCAACAACAGGAGAAAGAGAAGCGGGAGTGGCAGAAACAGCCTGTCATGGACCAAATCAAGAATCCAGCACCACCCACTCCACATGGAAACACATGTCCAAGCTGCAGTGGAATCTGTCAATCCTGGATAGTTCTCATCAGCCATCTTCGGACACACAGACAAGACAATCATGGAAGACAATCATCCTTGATTGCAAGGGACTGTTGAAGAAGAGAATATGGCAGTCCTTATGAACACTGTACAGGTGGGGATATTTGAATTGAGGATAAGTTGTAGTTTAGATAGTGAAAGATCACACAAGATGGGGCTGTCCAACTTCTCAGAGACCAGGGGCCACACTTCCTGCTGGCCTCACTAGTAGGGGCCACGGCCCACAATGTCTTCACGGTTGTTAACTGAGCTAACAGAAGGTATCTGGGGTCTGCAAACCAGTTCATCAGTGCACCACTTACAGTGCATGATGGAACCCCTCTTTCTGTTTAACAACTTGGAAGATAGCAGGGTGGCTGTCACTCTATCTTATTTGAGGTATAGAGAAAATTGTGATAATTCGAAGTTTGAAAGCACAGAGGCTATTGGTGCTGATGCTGCATTTCTAGTGGTGGTGCAACCACTGCTCGTTTTTTTCTGAAGGCAAGGTAAATATGGGGCAGTAATTGAGGCAGTGATAGCAGGTGTTGACTTGGTAGTTGAGTAAGTGCTCAATGGGTAACCTGGAATTCTTATGTATACCTTTTGATTTGATGTACAGATGTCTAAGGCTTTAGAATAGGTGTACAAATTTGAATGAATTCATCTAGCATGAACGATGTTGACAGGCCCTAACATAAAATCCTTGAGGCGCTATGCCATTTTGCCCACAGGATGCTGCACATCAGCCCAAACATCGGCATGTTCCAGTCACATTTTGCCACAACCCAGCATATAACATCTGCATCCCCATGTTCAAGAAGTTCATCCTTTCAGCAATAGAGCCCTTGCAGAAGCTGCCTCCCTTTCCCCACCTTCTCATGTACTTTTTCCTACGTAAGTCCCTCAACAGCTTAATATTTCTGCCTGATGATGAGCATATGATTTTATGGCTTCAGAGAATCAATGAGGAATTGTTAGGAAATGGTGCAAGGACTCATTCATTTCCAGAGGTTTTTTTTCCTGTTGTTAATTGGATTGTTTGTAGCTAGTGGGTTTTAGATCCGCTCAGCTGCCTCCATGGCAGGGGAAGGGAGAGGAGAAGAGAAATGGTTTTAATGTTATAAATCACACCGAGCTGCAGAAGGGTTTATAATGATCAATAAAACAAACAATTATCCTATCATTAACCAATACACTGTCACGATGGCTTCAAGCACTGGTAAGGAAAATATAAATAATCACAACATGAGTAACAGGGGAAGAATTAGAAGCCACATCAAGTGGCTGTAAAATAGTCTACTGAAATGGGGTTCCATTTCTTCTTCTTCATGTTCCAGTAGTAACTGCAGGCCCCATCTGAGATCACAGTGCCTGTTGTGCTGACAACATTCTCCTAGGCAAGTTAAGGAAGTATGGGCTGGATGAATGGACTGTAAGGTGGATAGAAAACTGGCTGAAGCATCAGGCTCAGAAAGTAGTAATCAATAGCTCAATGTCTAGTTGTCAGCCAGTATCAAGTAGAGTGCCCCAGGGGTCAG
The DNA here is from genome assembly GCF_030867095.1 of Alligator mississippiensis. NCBI lineage: Eukaryota > Metazoa > Chordata > Crocodylia > Alligatoridae > Alligator > Alligator mississippiensis. The sequence continues at coordinate 44,715,782 of NC_081835.1, forward strand.
TCCTGGAGCCAGTTTTGTTAAATGTCTTCAACCATGACCTGGAAGATGGCACAGAGTTCACCCTCAGCAAGTCTGCAGATGACACCAAGCTGGGGGGAATAGCAGATATGCTGGAAGGTAGGTCTAGGATTCAGAGTGACTAGACAAATTGGAGGATTGGGCCAAAAGAAATCTCATGACCTTCAACAAGGACAAGCGTAAAGTCCTGCACTTAGGACAGAACAATCCCATGCACCAGTACAGGCTGCAGAAAAGGACCTGGGGGTTATTTGGAGAATAAGCCAAATATCAGCCAGCAGTGTGCCCTTGTTGCCAAGAAAGCTAATGGTATATGGAGCTGCATTAATAGGAGTGTTGCCAGCAGGTCAAAGGAAGTGACTATTCCCCTCTATACAGCACTGATGAGGCCACATCTGGAGTACTGTGTTCTGTTTTGGGCCTCTCCACTACAGAAAGGATGTGGACAAATTGAAGAGAGTCCAGCAGAGGGCAACAAAAATGGTAAGGGGCTGGGGGACATGATGTGAGCAAAGACTTAGGTAACTGGGCTTATTTAGTCTAGAGACTGAGAAGGGACTTAATAGCAGCCTTCAACTACTTGAAGTGGGGTTTGAAAGAAGATGGAGCTAGGCTATTCTCACTGGTGGCAGACGACAGAACAAGGAGCAATGGTCTCAAGTTGCAGCAAGGGAAATTTAGATCAGATATTTGGAAGAATTTTCTCACTAGGAGGGCAGTAAAACACTGGAACAGGTTACCCAGAGAGGTTTTGGAAGCTCCATCCTTGGAGGTTTTCAAAACTTGTCTAGACAAAGCTTTGGCTGGGTGATCTAGTTGGGGATGGCCCTGCTCTGAGCAGGGGATTGGACTAAACCTCCTGAGGTCCCTGCCAACCCTAACTTTCTATGATTCTGACTGTGAGGTAGCCCTGCCCTGAAGAGCTTACCACTTAAGTAGACAAGGAAGCCAAAAATCTTCCAAGGACTGTATTTTTCCCTGCCATTGGAAAAAAATCCATTATAGGAAACTGAGTACTAAATATAGTATCTGTTTACACCAAATGCACAGCCCTAGCTTGAGATTTCTCTGAGATCATCCTCAGGAAAGGAATCCATGAATGCCTCATGGGCCCAATGCATCATTCACCTATTTCAGTCAGTGGAAAAGCTCTTGTTGGCTTCATCTGCAGCCAGCTTAACCCAGGATGGCATCATTGCCAGTACCAGAACACAGATGTGAATGCAAATAGCTCCTTCATCAGACTTCTACTAAATGCATAAGACTGGCAACTGACAGTACTGACCAAGGGAAGATGTTTTGTGTGATCAAGGTTTCCATTCCAATCCAGGGTCTATGCTGATATTATGGGGTCCCACAGGAAACACAGGGCCATGTGACTGGATGGCCTCTCACTGCTCCTGTTTCCACCTCCAGCTCCAATGGAGCCTAACTTTGCCTTCTTACAGATGCTCCAACATGGCAATTTAAGAATCCCCCAGGTAGAGTGAGTGTTCTACCAAAAACTGACTATATATATATGAGATGGGTTTATACCTGGGGTCATAGCATTCTTGCTATGGTAGTGGCTTTCTTGCTAGTCTTATGGCATTGGAGAAGGGATCCATCCCAAACATTGCTCTGCTAATATTCCCAAGGGCAACATGAGTACACTTGCCCTGATGTAGAAGCTCTAAAGAGAGGCTTACCACCCATAGCCATCTTTCAGGACCATCAAGGTAAAAGAGATGTTTTGTGCTGACAGATAACTAGAATGCCTCCTCAATATTCCCCTGGTTTCTGTACATCTCCTCCAACACAGCGGTGGGTGTTGAAAACCAGGAGGGGAAAGGTTAATGCAACTGAAGGCAAGAGGGGAAAAAGCATTGAACTTTTCAGTGGTATTTTTCTGTTTTATTTTTTAAATGTGAGTGCTTAAACGATGTATTTATAACAGCTGGAGGAGTTTTATAGTGGTGTAAACTGCAGAGTTTTACAGTCTTATAACCTGTTGTGTGCGGGGGTGGGGAGAACGTTACCACAGAGCAAAAATAATGATGTCACGTTATCAGTACTTTTGCCATTAATGTTACTGACTGCAAAGAAGTTGCAGGTTATTCTCAGTGGACATTTTAAAGATGTGCACACCAAATTTGGAACAAGGATAAAATGGGCATCTAATTAAAAACATAAAACTATGCAAGGGGGGCATTTCTTTACACTTCCCCTGATAGAGGAATTGAAAAGATTCTGTCACCAAGTTACTCAAAATCAGCTTTCTGCTCATGCAAGTTCCTTTTCAAGCTTCCATAACTTACTTGTCCTGCATCTCATCTAAAGAAGCAGGTAGGCCTGGAGTGGCTGCTAAGCCTTCTGAAGCCACTTGGGGAATCTGTAGCAGAGCTGAGAACTGAACCCAGACCTTCTTGACTCAGTGGTCATAGAATAATAGAAAAGTAGGGCTGGAAGGGACCTCTGGAGATCATCTCCTCTAGCTCCCTACTCAAGTTCCCCTTTCCCCTCTTTCTCATCCATTGTGTCTCACTCCCTTTGACCCTCACTGCCACACATTTGCCTTTTCACTGACCCACATTCTTGCATACTGGCATCCCATGCAGGAATAGCACAAAACAACTGCAGACACTTCCTATGACTGAATACGGGTGTACCTGAAAGCTTGCAAAAGTAATTTTTCCAATGCTTTTAGTTGGTTCAATAAAAAAAAAAATCAGATTTACCCAAAGAACCTTGTCTGCCTATGTCCTTAGACCAACATGGCTACAACCAAAACCCCTGTAACTTGCTCTTGAAAATTTCTGAAAGTAGAGATTTGACAACCTCTCTGGGTCACCTGTTCCAACAATTAACCACTCTCCTAGTCCTTCCTAATATCAGACCTACATTCCCCCTGCATCAATTTGAGATCACTGCTTCTAGTCCTGTGTTCTGCCACCACAGAAAAGAGTCTATCTCTATCCTTTTTAACAGCCTTGTAACATTTAGGTATTCTCTCTGCTGAACTCTTTCTAATCTGTCCACATCTTTCTTGAAGTGTGGGGCCCAAAACTAGACCAAGTACTCCAGGTGAGGACTCACCGGGACAAAACAGAGCAGAAATATAGTCTTCCTTGATTTGCAAGAGACAATTCTGTATGCTACTAGTTTGTGTTTGTTTTTTGGTTTTTTTGCAGCAAGAGCACACTGTTGAGTCATATTTCATTTATGGTCTACTGCAACCCCCAGGTCCTTTTCTGCAGTGCTGCGGCCTAGCCAATCATTCGCCAGTCTACGTTTGTGCATGTGAGTTCTCTTTCCAAACCACAGGACTTTGCACGTGTCCTTGTTGAATTTCATCTGATTGATTTTGGATTATTCTTGCAGTTTATCAAGGTAATTTGAGATCCTAGCCCTACCTAATAGATTGTCTACAACTCCACCCAGCTTGGTGTCATCCAGAAATTTGCTAAGTGTGCCCTCAATCTCATGCTCCAAATTATTAACGAAGATATTAAACAGTACCTGGCCCAGGACAGATCACCAGGGAACCAAAATTGATACCTCTTCCTAACTAGACACTGGGCCATTGATGACTACTCATTGAGCATGATGACTCAACCACTTATGTATCCACCTTACAACTCTTTCATCTAGTCTGTATTTCCTCAGCTCATTAATGAGAGTTTTGTAGGAGACAGTATCAGAAGCCTTGCAAAAATTAAGTATGAAGTCTCTGATATGTGAAGTCATGTGTTTGCAGTGGCCAGATTGAATATGGAGGTCACACTTTTGTGATATGGTGGATCTCTGATATTTCCAAACTTCAGGACTTCTGTTAGTTATTAGTTGGGACTAGGAAACGTTTTCCCCTCATGAATGTTGGTGGCTTCTAGGGAAGGAAGCTTGTCTTCTTCTGAAACACTGGGACATTGGCTACAGCTAAATCTGTTTTTTTTTCTGTTTGTTTTTAAATGAGGTGTCCTGTTGTTCCTGCTGATACTTGGAAAACTCAGATGTTCCTGACTGGAGAGTCTTGCTGACTGTTTAGGGTCATCTTGATTATCGATTGGTCAGGAAAGAATTTTACCTCTAGATCAGACCTACCAGGAAAGCATTTGCCTTCCTCTGCTTCATAGGGTTGTTCCTTTTCCTAGGTTCTTCTGTGCAGATGTTAGCTAACTACTTCCCTGTCATGGCACTGGAAGGACATTGACAATGCTCTTGTCTCCCTTGCTTTTACTTCATAAAGGGTCCCTGGTGTTTCAGCTTTCATTCCCTGTAATTGTGTGAGTGTTGGAAGTAGCAATTTAGGGTTAGGGTAGGATTAGGATTCAAAGAGACCTAGACAAATTGGAGGACTGAAAAAAAAAATCTCATGAAGTTCAACAAGGACAACTGCAAAGTTCTGCACGTATGGTGGAAGAATCCCATGCATTGGTACAGGCTGGGGGCTGACTGGCTGAGCAGCGGCTCTGCAGAAAAGTACGTGGCTGGGATGATATAGTTGAGGATGGTCCTGCTTTGAGTGGAGGGGGGGCGGAGGGGAGGGAAAAGGGTTGGACTAGATTATCTCCTGAGGTCCCTTCCAGCCCTAATTTTTCTATGATTGTATGATTCTATGATTTCAGGGATTGCTTGAGTATGTGATTGCTGGTGAATGTATGGAGGTGGACTTGATGGCCCCTGGAGGCCCCTGGTGCCACCCTTCCTCTATTTGCTTACTCTGTTTCCTTTTTATGACCACCCCAAGGGTAAATCTCTTACTGGCTGATTTTATATCAAACAGGTTTTATATTTCAGAAATACAGTTGCAACAGGCAGGATGGTCAGGGGATTTGTAACCGGCTGAAGGACTCTTGGGCAGAGCTTTTTGCTCATAGGTTTCTGGTTTGAATCTAGGCCTGGTAGGTTTGGAAAGAAAGCTGTTATCAACAGGGCAATGAATGTAAAAAAATATTTTTCTATTGCTAAGGGGAAGAGTGACTTGCAAGGGGAAAGTCCAGCAGTGACCATTTCTTAGCAACACAAGCAGCAATGGCAATGTTGACTTTCTAGTTAGGACTGAACCACTGCCTGCTGAAGTCCTTGGGAATCCTCCCTCTGATTTCAGTGGTGCTGGATGGAGCCCTTAATGAACTGTTTGTCTACTGTCTAAGATATGATACATAATCTCTCAATGTCTGTAATATATTTATTTTCACAACGATTCTGCAAGACAAGGAATGCCAATGTGTTTTTCCAACCCCATAGAAGGCAGGCACAGGGAGGCTAAATAACTTGCCCAAGGGCATGCTGGAAGTCTGTGTCAGAACAGAGAATTAGATTTGGGTCTCCCAGGTCCTAGTGATGTACTCTAACTGATCTTCCTTAGCACAGGGCTAGCTTTTATCCTTTCTAACAGTTGCACTCCAGGGAGGTTGTTCTGAGGAAGCACTGCAAGTTGTCATCAAATTTTCCTTGTGTTATGGGGACAAAGTGGTGTGGCACTGTGGCTTTGGTTACTTGGACATGGTCTCAGATATGTTAAAAGGCAGAGTCCCAGGGCTAAATCAGGGCCTGTCTTTCTCCACCACTGCTGTTACCTTCTCCTTTGCCCCCATATCCATGCTGTTAATTGAGCAGTTTTAGTTTAGGGGGGATCACAGGTTTTGTGACCTGAGCGTGGGAAACAGCTGCTGTGACAGTCCTGGCAATTTCCTAACCTGCATGCTCTATAATTTATAATTTCTCTTGGTTGATATAGGGACACCAGTTTTTAAGAACTGTATGCATTGAGTGATACACAAATATGATCCATTTGACACATTACTGCATAATTTTGCCTTTTGTGCAGTGTAGGTGTGACTTGTTGCATATGTTATGCAGTAATTTTCCCGTGACACTGATTTTGACAGCTCCTGAACAGTTACAACAGCCAATAACAGCTCAGGTAGTAAACAAATCCAGTACCAGGCCAGAGGTGCATCCCAGTGGGACAGGTAGGGAAAACAAAACCCAGAGCCTTTCAAAGTGAAAAAAGACACTTTGTGGAAAATGTCATTTTGCTAGAACCAAATCCATACCCATAGGATCTTTATGGTTTTCAGGAAGCTGCACACCATAACTCTCTGGAGGCAACATGGATTGAGTACAGGTCCCTGCTGTACTTGGTCCATTGGAAGAAAAATTCTAGTGATGTGTTAGCAGGTATAGCTTGTAACACATATTTGTGCCATTTTCATTTAAATCAGTAGAAGACAGTATTGTGCTCCAGTCATTAGATTACCATGTTAATTTCTAAGTAATACTGGTATTAATGGCTTCTCATGAATTTCCCCTTCTGTTTTCCCTTTATGGCATGTTGAAGTCGTGCTGTTTATCTGAGTGTGGTTTAATGATTAGATTAGACTAGGTGGTGTGTTTGCAAAGGAAACATTTGGTTGTTGTAGCTGCTGCTACAGTGGCTGCATCACCTCAAAATGTGGTCCCATCAGACCTTGCAACCTGAAACAGAGTTGGACTGGATCAAAACTTGAAGAAGAGACCTCCAAGGGAAAAACAGGCAAGAAGGGAATTGACACTGAGGGCACAGTATAAGGCAGTATTCCAAGTGAATATGGAACGAGCTGATGAGGTGGAGATGATATATTGTTAGAGGGGCTGCCTTTCAGATAAGAAGGAAAATAGCAGCCCTGATCACTCATGGCAATGGTGTCTTGGCTACACTGTGTGTATTTATTACTGTCTGCTTAAATTTCCACTTTGATTTCAATCAGATAACTCATTCTTTTATTTGTTACGGTGTATTGTTGCTTTGTGTTACTAAACTGCTCCCATGTTCCACGCCAAAGCAGACTGCATATCATTGTGGGGCACAGTAATTGTTGTGTATATATTGTCTTTGTACAAATCTATAAAAACCCTTGGGATGAAAGCACTATATAAAACTATATATAAGCAGGATGTATAAGGTATTACTGTTGTTGTTGTTTTTAAAACCATCACAGTGTGTTTCCTGGGTACTGCTACTGGCTTTGTGGAGCAGCCTGCCAACTGATGAGATGGAAGGGCTTTAAGCTACCCTACTACAGGGATAAAGAACTGCAGACCATTTATCATCACCGTGCAAAAAACAACTGTACCTTGACTTGTGCTCCAGAGAAGTCAGCAAAAATTACATGGACCCATGGACTTTCCATATGAATTTAGTCAAATCAGCTAAGGAAAAATAGCCATTTGAATCTAACAGATCTGATGTGACTTTATTTCAGGTCACCAGCTCTGTGTGGATGCCTCCCAACAGCACCAAGGCAAAGGTAGTTTTTCCTATCAAATCACCAGACTTCTCCAAACAACACTCCACACTCTCCACACTCCGAACAGGCTGAAGGAGCTAAGCAGACCCGGAGGAAGAAATGTCGAGTGACCGTCATAGGTGACTCCATCCTCAGAAGTACAGAGGGTCCCATATGTCGCCAGAACCCCTCAACACACGAGGTCTACTGTCTCCCCAGAGCAAAGATCCAGGATGTGATGGGGATGATCCCAGCCATTATCCACCCCACTGATTACTACCCCATGGTCCTAATCCATGTGGGCACTAATGATGCGGCCAGGAGAAGCCCCAATCACCTGATGATGGACTACCATGCTTTGGAGAAATGCTGATCACCTGATGATGGACTACCATGCTCTGGGGGGCATGCTGGGGGGAATTCTTTAGGGGCACAGGTCGTATTCTCTTCTGTCCTACCAGTGAGCGGACGTGGAAGATGAAATGAGACCTGCATCAGAGAGGTCAACTTGAGGCTTCGGGAATGGTGTCTCGAGGCGGGCTTTGACTTCTTAGACAATGACCCACACATCAGGACGAGAGACATGCTCGAATGGGATGGGCTTCACTTTTCCCCCAAAGGTAAGCATGTGTTCTCTTCTAGGTTGGCTGATCTCCTCTGGTGAGCTTTAAACTAGGCTTGTTGGGGGAAGGGGAAGACGAGGGCGGAGGAAGCCTTGGACCACCAAACCAAGTGTCACCCACAAGAGCAGCCCAGCCTAGACCGATGACGAGTGGAAGAAATACCCAGGTAAGTAACAGGGGCCTGGGTAGTACTGGGATTAGGGGGGGCAGTGCATGCATCTTCAGGAGGCCTCAAATGCCTCTACACTAATGCTCGCAGTATGGGGAACAAGCAGAAGGAACTTGCCCTCCTGCTAGCTAACACCAACCCAGACGTAGTGGGGTTCACTGAAATGTGGTGGGACCCAACGCATGACTGGGCAGTGAACATCAATGGCTATAGGCTGTACAGGAGAGATAGGACAGGTGGGGGTCTGGCACTCTATGTCAAGGAACAATACATGTCCTCAATGAGTAGCACTGGGTCAGAGGAGGGGCAGACCGAAGCACTCTGGGTTAGAATACAAGGAGGTTGGGGAGAAAGGGACTTAACGGTGGGGGTCTACTACAGACCACCCAACCAAGGAGAAGAGCTAGACCGGGAATTCTTAAGTCAGCTCATGGAGGCAATTAGGTCAAAGGACGTGGTCATCATGGGCGACCTAAATTTTCCAGACATCTGCTGGGAGGAGCAGTTAGCCAGGTCTGACCGCTCACGTAGGTTCCTAGCTGAGATACAGGACCTCCATCTAACCCAGGAGGTGCACAGCGCCATCAGGGGAGAAGCCTTGTTGGATCTGGTCTTGGTGATGACCTGGTGGGGGGACTGTGGGTGCTCGACCACCTGGGCAACAGCAATCATCACCTGCTGGAATTCACCATCCAGTGTAAGGTGCCAAAGGCCTGCAGCAAGGCAGCAGCCTTGGACTTCAGGAGGGTGGATTTCAATGAGGTAAGGAGACTAGTCGGGGAGACACTGAGGTCCCAGAGTGGGGGGAGTTGGGTGTCCAAGAAGAGTGGTCATTCCTTGAGACGATCCTCCGAGCCCAAAGGGAGGTAATCCCTACACGGATCAAAGGGGGCAAGAGGACGCAAAAGCCCCCATGTCTCACCAAAAGCATCCGGGAACGTCTCCTAGCTAAAAAGGAAGTGTACACCCAATGGAAGGGAGGGGCCATCACCAGGGAGGACTATACCTCTGTTGCTTGGGACTGTAGAGGGGCAGTCAGGAAGGCCAGAGTGGAGATGGAACTGGGACTAGCTACCTGGATCAAGGACAACAAGAAGCCCTTTTTTAAATACATAGGGGGTAAAAAGAAGATACCGGGTAAGGTGGGGCCTCTCCAGGACACGCCAGGAAATCTGGTCGTCGCACCAGACAGCAAAGCTAACCTATTTAACAATTTCTTTGCCTCCATCTTTCTGAGTAGAGACCTGGTCATCCCCCTCACTGGGACCCCCGTAGGCCCCGTGGGAGGCACACCCATGCCTAGGGTCAGTGAGGACCTAGTCAGGGAACTTCTAGAGGGACTGGATATATTTAAATCAGCAGGTCCTTACGATCTCCACCCCAGACTGCTGAGGGAATTAGCAGAGGTCATTGCGGGATGCCTGGCATGGCTTTATGAGCACTCATGGTGCTCTGGAGATGTGCTGGAGGACTGGAAAAGGGCCAATGTGGTTCCCATTTTCAAAAAAGGGAGGAAGGACGACCCAGGAAACTATAGGCCTGTTAGTCTTACCTCAGTCCTGGGGAAGCTTTTTGAGAAAATTATCCTGGCGCATGTCCACGAGGGGCCAGCAGGGGAGACTATGCATAGGGGCAACCAATATGGGTTCATTAGAGGCAGGTCCTGTCAGACCAACCTGGTGGCCTTCTATGACCAGGTCACCAAATCCCTGGATGCAAGTGTCGTGGTGGATATAATCTTTCTGGACTTCAGGAAGGCCTTTGACACAGTCTTTCACCCCATTCTCATTAAAAACTAGGAGACTGTGGTGTCGATGCCTACACAGTCAGATGGGTCACTAACTAGCTGGAGGGCCGCACCCAGAGGGTGGTGGTGGACGGGTCGTATTCAACCTGGAGGGATGTGGGCAGCGGGGTTCTGCAGGGCTCGGTCCTCGGGCCCGCACTGTTCAAAATCTTCATTAGTGACTTGGACAAAGGGGTAAAATGCACCCTGTTCAAATTTGCAGATGACACTAAGATGTGGGGAGAAGTGGGCATGCTAGAAAGAAGGAATTGGCTGCAATCGGATCTGGACAAGCTACAGGGTTGGGTGGAAGAGAACAGGATGGGTTTCAACACTTACGAGTGCAAGGTGCTGCACCTGGGGAGGAAGAACCAGCAGCAGACCTACACATTAGGGAACTCCCTTCTTGTCAGTGCAGAGGCAGAGAAGGATCTAGGAGTTATTATTGTGGCCAAAATGAACATGGGCTGACTGTGTGGACGTGGTCAGGAAGGCCAACCGCACCTTGTCATGCATCCACAGATGTACCTCAGGCAGGCCCAAGGAGGTGATCCTCCCCCTCTATGCAACACTGGTTAGGCTGCAGTTGGAGTACTGTGTCCAGTCCTGGGCGCTGCACTTCAGGAGGGATGTGGACAACATGGAGAGGGTCCAGAGGAGGGCCACTCGCATGATTAGGGGTCAGCAGGGCAAGCCTTATGAGGAGAGGCTAAGGGATCTGAACCTGTTCAGCCTCCACAAGAAAAGACTGAGGGGGAATCTAGTGACTGTTTACAAATTAGTCAGGGGCGACCCACAGGCACTGGGGGAGTCCCTGCTCCCCCCAGCACTACCAGGAGTGACTAGAAATAACGGTCACAAGCTGGCAGAGGGTAGATTCAGGCTAGATATCAGGAGGCGCTACTTCACTGTCAGGGCGGCTAGGATCTGGAACCAACTTCCAAGAGAAGTGGTGCTGGCTCCTACCCTGGGGGTCTTGAAAAGGAGGCTGGATGAACACCTGGCTGGGGTCATTTGACCCCAGTACTCTTTCCTGCCATGGCAGGGGGTTGGACTTGATGATCTGCTCAGGTCCCTTCCGACCCTACCAACTATGAAACATCTCCATGTCACGAGGACCAAAACAATATGTTGAAGCAGCCCTCTGTTTAAGCGACATGGTGTTCATTGGGACAGCACTGGTCATGCTTTAACTTGCTGGGACTGTTCCTGCCCTCAGTGTATGTGTCCACATATGTGCTTTAATGCACGCTGGCCTATTTTAATGCACATTAAAGTGTCACAAAAAATGCTCTTTCAGTAATGCTCATTAAAATAGGCTAATGTGCCTTTTTCTAGTACTTCACAATAGAGGGCATCTATATACATGCTCTGGGATGGAGGTGGGGGTGCTTTAATTAGAGCGGCTCTGAGAGCCACTCAAATTAAAGCACCTGCAGTGTCATGTGTATGCAACATCCTGCGCTTCAAAATAGTAGCAGGGTCACTTTAACTAAAGCTTGTTCAACAATCTATAGTTTAAGTGCCCTTGCTGCCATGTTGAAATGCAGGGATGCTGAATACATGTCATGCAGAGGCTGCTGCAGCATGCTAATTGGCACACTTCAGCAGAATTGCAGCAGACTCAATTAACTGAGTGTGCTCTGATGCATGCTAATTAGTATGTGTTGGAGCAGAGCTCCATTACATGTGTAGGTGCCCAGTGGTATGAAATTTAATGCGCATTACCTAAATTGTATTAATGAACGTGTAGACATGCTCACTGTCACTGGGATATATTGGGAATAACCATGTGAGGAAGTACAAGCTGTAAGATTGAATGGCACAGTCAGTCCTTGTGTTGATACATAAGCAAATGGCAAGGTCCTTGCGGGGAAGCGAATATCCAGAAGAAGATGCTAATGCCTAGCAACTACTCTGCCATGCAAGTGTGGAGAATTGATCCAGAGGAATTTAATGAAACTGACTTCTTTGCTCTTAGTCAGGACTTGGTCAAAAAGGGAAGCTGGAAAAAAAGTAAGTAAAATAATAATTTACAATAGCATATTTACCAGAATGAGTGACACTGTTGCCTTTATAGCAAAGTGCCAGTACAAGAATCCCCCTCCCAGTAAAGATTTGTGAATATGTCACAGTAAGTCTGCCAGGGGAGCTTTGAGAGAGACATCATTCCAGGTTGTGAATTAAGCAATCATGATTCTAATTCCATCTCTGTCAGCCACCTAGCAAGTGTCTTCATCTCACTGCCTCAGTTTACCCATCTAAGAAAAATAGATGATGTTGCCCATCCTAAAGGAGTTATGTGAAGCTCAGTTTATTAAAGTCTTTAGGCACTTTGAGAAGCTCAGGTGGAAGACACGTGACAAGGACAAATTATTTTTATAAAAATAAGGCTCTGTCTTGCACCTCTTGAAGTCAATGGGAGGATGCAGGATCACAGCCTTAAGGGCCAAAATATGTGGCAGGTTATAATATTCTGTGTGGCTGCTCTTATTGCCTGAGAATACCTGGACTGTATCCCAAAAGCTATGCTGGGCAAGATGAAATGCTCCTTCAGCTGGGAACACATTATTCCCTTATTTTTATATTTCCTGATACTTCCTACAGCATCAGGCACTGTACATTATAGTAAATCTCTCCTCCATCAGACAGACAGATATGAAACAGAAAGTGATTTATTATTCTGTCCCATTATGCCTGTTTTCAGGGAAACTAATTATTCTGCATTGTTGTATTAGATACTTTAAGAAAGATTACATTTTCTTACTTTGGGCTGATAAAAAAATTAAATCCATCAGTTTTCCTAAACACATTAGAGTAAAGACAGAATTTCTGGTTCTAATTATTAATCAGTCGGATTTGAGAATGTATAGTATTGGACTTAAGCTCAATATATTCACGAACAATATCCTAATATCACATTTTGTATTGAAACAATTTTTCACTTTATTAAAGTCTTTAAGAGCGGAACCCAAGCTGCAGCTCTCGTTCAAGGTCATGGGAGCTTAGCGATGCCTCTTTGGTGTAACAAAGCTTAACGTTATCTACAACTTTACAGGCACTACAGGAATCTCTTTCCCTCCCCCAAAGCCCCTCACTATGCCTCAGTGTTGTGAGGATGAAATAAGAGAGCAGGATACTATCCCTCATGTGTGGAGCCTGAGTGGGAATGCCTCTGTAGGAGAGATGCTCACTGGGGGCTTGGGGCAGAGTTAAGGCTGGTCTTAGAAACTTTAATAAAAAATTTCCTGATTTTTTTCAAAGCACTAAATTTTGGGTTTTACCCCTGATTCAGCATGATAAGTGAGCGCACACATCAATTTAAGCAGCTATGTAGCTCTACTGAAGTCCATGGGATACTGGCACCTAGGTGTCTTGGTGAATCTGAGCCTTTATTGACAGGTAAACAGGAAGGATGACCTATATTTTTAAACTGTATGGTCATTTCCCCTTAAGGTAAAGGAGAGCAGCGAGGGTGTTAGCGAGTGTCCAGCTCCTGTGTGCTGGTTTGGACTGCTCTGCAATGCATCTGAGCAAGGAGAAGCAGAACTTAGCCCTTAGCATTTCAATTTTCCCCTCTCAGGCTGCAGTGCATTAGTTTGTTATAGGGAGGTAAAAAATCTCCCCTTTGCTGTGCCTAAGCCACATTTGTGATGGAGAACAGTTTGCAACATTTTTTTTCTGTGTTAGCCCAAGCTATTTTGCAGGCTGCATGGGGCTCAGCTTTGCCAGATAATAAAAAAAAAAATCATTGGGTGGGAGAACTGGCACTTCGACTAAAATCAGAAGCTGAGCTCTGCTGTCTTGTTGTCTAAGCAGCAGCCATAGGTCCCTATCTTTACAATGGATTAAACAGAAAAGCCAGATCCAAATAAAACTAGGTTTTAAAAAATAACTAGTGATTTTGGGTGTCCTATTTGAGATACTTGGGAGTTTTCTATTCTTCAGAGCATGGGCACTTGGTGCTCAAAATAACTAGTGGGTTTGGAAAACCTTGGTCATGAACATTTCAATGCTCAGCCTTCAGGTCTAGAGCTGAATTTTGTAGCATGAGTCCATTTCTGTTAGTCTGTTGAAACATTTCAATACATCTCTGCACTTACTGGGTCTGACTGAAGTTCCTTGGCAATGGTTAGTCTCAGGATTTCTCCGCAACTTTGATATTCTTGTGTGAGCTTGTCCTCACTGGCTTCTTGGCTCTAACTTTGGATACCAACTTTCCATGAGCACAGCTCAGGACCTCCACACTTTCTGAGGCTGGCCCATGGTTAGCTGGCACTGGCACTCTCCCTCGCTCCTCCAGTCTTTCTCCACTCAGCTGAACTACGTTTTCTCAACATGATTAAATTAGCTGTGATTGAGTATAAATTTTGCCTTACTGGTCTGATTTTCTAACTGTCCATCTTCAGTTCAGAGCATAATTTATGTGCACAGTTATCATAAGGGTGTGTCTATAACCAGTAATAGCAGAAAACATTTACACATCCAACTGGCGGACTGTAAGCATGCACAGCCAATACATATACTCAGCCATAGTATATCAGCCTACATTAAGCATTTGACAGCAAAGAATTTTTGCATATTTTTACATGAATTTAGTAGATGGGTCCTTACTGTCTAGGGGGTGGGAGTAGCAGGATCAGGACTCCCGCCCCAGACCCCATGTGTAGGAACCTACTTAATTTGCAGTTTTGTTGATTTTGCAAAATCCAAAAAATCAACAAAATTTAATAAAAATAAAATGCTGGGTCCCTGGTGGGAGCCAGAGGTCCTCACTGCTGGGATGGGAAAGTGTCAGCTGGTGGGGTGGCATGAAGGACAGCAGACAAGATGGTAGTTGTTTCCTTGTTCCTCCTCCCCTGCCAAGACCTCTTTACCAATCAGCACCTAGGGTCAGGGCCTCTTTGCCAATCAGTACAGAGGGGTGGGGCCTGATGAAATGCTTGTGAAGTCAGCTCTGCACACTGTGAGCAGGCTGTGAAAAACCCTTTGTCTTGCTGTGATTTAAGTAGGTCCCTCTCCATGTGGTCTACACTGAAATGCAATGCATTTGTGCGGTGTTGGTACTCAGAGCTGCATTTGCTTTTATTACATCAAGAAAAAAAGAAAAGACAATTGCCTCTCCCCCCCTCTCAAGCCCACTGTCAACACGAAACTCAGGCCGTTAAGATTAATGGCAGCATAATGCACATCTATGTCTTTCCCATTTTAGTTCTAATCAGCGTTTAGCACGGCAAGTGTCACTTTAATGTAACATATGGAAGCTGACACTTTTTCACTGCTGTCATATGCAAGGGGTTGTGGTACATATTCCAAGAGCTAGGGCCCTGCTCAGTCATTTTCTTCTGTAAAATACCATATTGAGCAAATTAACTTCCATTTCACTGTCACATGCTCTTCCTGTAGTGCCTTTCTTATCACTGCTGACTCTGCATGCATGAGTGTGTATGCGAATATGTGTGTGCATGTGTATGCGATTTCCTGCCTCCTTCACGCTGGCCTGCCAATGGCAGTGATTCATGTGTCATAGGAACTGCACTGCAACAAAACAGAAAGAATTGGAGACAGGTGAATTTGGAGAACATTTCTTTCCCCTCCCCCAAAGGAAAAATGCAAAATACTTTCCCATTTCTTGCTGCAGGATTTTGTGGCCTCAGAATTAGATTGCAAAATAGGCTTTTTTCCACATTGGAAGCAGCCTGCAGTGGTGAGCCAAAGCAAGTCTCCAGCAAGACCTCTAAATTCGGCTGGCAAGAGTTAGGATGATTTCCTTGCCTCTGAAGGTATTCTCCCATTGGATTCCTTCATGTTAAATGTATCTGCTACTCTATTTTCTAATACACCATCACTGCACTGGGAAGGCACTGGACATAAAACTGAATGTGACATAATTTCTCTTCAGAGAAAATTTTAGTGCTGCAAATCAGGAACAACTCTGTTTTAGTGGACTTGTTCTGATGCAAACTCAGATAAAGTTATAGACTGAGTTAAACTTAACTACACTTACGTGTTTCGGTCACCACTGGTCATTTAAGATAAATGAAGAGACAGCTACATACCATAGGTAAATGTCAGGCTTCTCAGGAATTTCACTGCTATGGGCAAAGAGGCATTGATTGGGTAATATCTTAGAAAGAGGTACGTGTGTAGGTAGAAGAGAGGGCACATAAGCAGTGAAAGACATTTTAACCAGCTTGAATATCACTGTTGTGTGACCCTGGGAGAAGGTTGGAGAATTGACTTTTGGGTGCTGGCTAGAGAGATTTGGAGCTGTGAGCAGGCAAACTGCCTCTGGCTGTTTGGTTTCTTCTGTGCTCAAGGGAGCAAGGCATTGCACATTCTTGTAACTAACAGAATTGCATCAAAGATACTTGACTCCATCACATATTTTCCTTCTAACAGAAATAACCTGCAAGACCTCATATTTTACAGGTTTGCTCTGTTCAAAAGGGGTCATAGTAAACTAGAGGAAAATTTGTGCCCACATATTGACATTTAGGGGTGCAGGTAGCCCCTGAGGGAGTCTCCTTTTCCCCTTTCCTTTCATACTTGTTCCATTTTTCAATCAGAAAACTGACATGATAAGGCTGGAATTCCTACTGGTGTTTATTACAGTAAGGAAGAATCCCAGCCCTGGCATGTTGTAACGTTGTGCTAAAATCACATTGCACTGAGTCTACCACACATGCACCATGATCCTCAGAGACCTGGAAGAAGGGCAGGCAGGGCAGGCTCTCTGCCTGGTGCATGGATGGTGCTGACACAAATGTAATTTGCTCTCATTTCCTACTTTATTATTCTGTGGGAGGCAGTGTGATGTTTCTGATATTTTTTAAACTGCAGCAAAATCTTCACCAAGCTACAAAGCAACCTGTCCAGTAGATTGTGTTTTCCTACTCACTCTCCCTGGGACAAAAGGCTTTACTTCTTTTAAAGCTGGGGAATTGAGGGTTAATGTATAGTGACCTGGACTGGGCGTAAGAAGAGCTCTAGCTCTGACCCTAACCAGTTTGTGACCTCAGAAACCCTTCCACTACTCCCCCCCCCCACAACCTGTCTATTTAGATTGTTACCTTTTTTGAGGTAGAGACCTGCCTCCTAGTGTGCGCTCGTACAGCACCTAACACATTGGCTAGGGGCAAACATTATACATAAGCTGGTTTAAGTGATCAGAAACTAGTTTAAACCTGTAACAGAGCAGATACTCAGTGCACATAAATCGGTTTGAAAATGGCTGAAACCGGTTTGAGATAAACCTGGTTGAATGCAGTCGCTGATTTGGGTCAGACGTAACTGATTTGGGTCAGACCGGTTTATGCAACGTCTGTCCTAGACACCTTCCTGTTTTAAGTTAAATCAGAGTCCCCCAGAATCCCAGATACTCTGCAACTCTGGGTGGGGCTCTGCTCTCTGCTCCAGCCCAGAAGGGCTGGCTTCTCCCCTCTGCTCCTTGGCTAGAGCTCCAGCAGAGACTGCAGGTGCAGGGCATCTGCCTGGCTTTCTCCTGCTCCCCCCTACTCCTCACCACTCCCTGCTCAAGCAGGGATCCCCATTCCCCTCTGCCTTACACAGACACCTCTCAGTATTAGCTAGCATACCCCATGCTGGCTATGTCCATGCTGTGGGAGACGGGGCAAAGGACAGTGGCTTAGGGCTCTTCGGAGCTAATCAACAGGTAGCTGTTGATGTCCCTCCCTCCCTTCCTTGGAAAAAGTTGTTTAAGAAGGGCTTGAACTAATGAGAGATCCTTTCATTTTGCTGATGGGGTGATAAATGCTGTGGAAACCCTTGTTGGCTCCCTCACTGACTAGCAAGTGGGGAGGGGGACCCCTCAGAGTGTCCTTCTGGGCCCTGGCCATACCCCCCCTCAGCTCAGCACTGTGGAAAGGGATGGCTGTTTTAGTGCCTTCTAGCTTCTATCCTGAGCCACTGCAGGCATGTGCATGCATTTTTTCAGTCCACAGGGGATGTCTGTACAGTTACAAGCTGATTCAGTTTAGGTATGTGGAGATGGCTAGGCACTGCTGCAGCAAAAATAAATAGCTTCAGAAATGTTACCTGTAAACACTGTCTGAAAATGGAGGCAACTGGAAGATTTGAGCTAATCCCCCTCTGTTAGAGGGTCACTCATGTTGCACAGCTGACCACAGAGGGAGGTGGATGAGACTGTACTGCAAAATCTGGATCTGCACCCCATCTTCTTCTCAAATTCCTGGGTAGGGAAGCTGGCTCTGGGGTCTGAGCCCACCGTTATTTGTAAACTTCTTTCACTTCAATGCACCTTACAGTTTAAACTGGTGTCTCTATTGTGCTGTACCAGCCAGCTATTGGCCTGCAGGAACTTGTTGCAGGCACAGCTGGGAGGTTTTTCTGAGTTATGTAAGGTAGGAGTGAGCAGTCTCCCCTAGGATCATTCATTAGATTACATTATTATTATTTTAATGTTCAAGCTTTTTGAAATATTCTTTCAAAATGCTACTTCTCAGAGCCCCTGTTAGGTTACTATTACAAGTTTGCCTGCAGACACCAGTGGGGCTAGATTTTTCAGAGGTCTCAGAACAAAAGTTTCTTTTCAGTTCTTCAAGTTGAAGCATTCTCTGCCCTGCTACTTTGCAGCCTATAGCACTATCATTCCTTCCTTACTCCGACCAGGTCAGCATATTCATTTTTAAACAGTCCTCCTGCTAGACCAGCCTCTCATCCAACTCCCGCTTCTGCAGCTTCAACGTCACTGAAGCAAGCTTTGATTTTTAAGACTTGCTGAGAGGGGGAACTAGGCTGTGCATGTCTCAGGTGGGTGTACACAATACAAAAATAACCATACAACCCAAGCTCTGTTCGGTGCACTAAAGGAAGGATGCACAGATAAAACTTCAGCTGGAGAGGGAGTCTTTTATACATGAGCATTCAGACCTGTTCCTATTTCTCCTGACAAAGACAGAGAAGCACCGTCAAAAGCTTCTAAGAAACATTTCCATAGCTCTGCATCTATGCCTCTATCTTCTCCCTTTCTTTAACTCCATCTCCATGCATACCTGTCTTCTATATATAGACTCATTGCTCTCATGATTTATATTGCTATTTAATACCTTTAATAGAAATGCAAACTCATAACATGCCCATGTGGAGTGAGTTTTAGAAAGCTCGAGGACTGACAAAGAGAGAGAGGCCAGGACAAGATCTTTAAAGCCCACTGCTATCCCTGATTTCTTTTGTATAATGTGGATTCAATGCTAGCAAAAGGCACTAGCATGATGGTCCTGTACAGAACCGCTAGTGTGGGCTGCACCAGAACAAACTCTCTGAATTCCTCCTGCCATTGTGCCTCTTCCCTGCCTTGGGCGGGGGTGTGGTCTGAGAAGGAGAGATGACTTTTTGACATCTCTGTTAAGGCTGAGAGCAAAGGAGCCAATCACTTATTTGTCAGAAGTTCTAGTTTGCAGGGATTATTTTCAATTTGTACATGTTTTGCTGGGAGACAGTTGCCTTGTCCAGTCTCTCACACCTGTATGTCAGGCCCTCTACTTCCTGCTGACTGCTGCTCTCTCAGGGGCTGTTGTACCTCCCATGTGAGCAGGCACTGGTGTATCAGCAGTTTGGACAGGGGAGGTGAAGGGAACTGAGAGCTAAAAGGCAAGCAGATGGAAGGCAAAGGATTCAAAGAATAAGTCGTGAAGAGGAGTGGATATCCATATCCCAGACACCTTGGTATGAAACCATTTCACCAGATGTTAAAACAGTCAAGCAAGAAAGAGGAAGGTCTTAATGCATCAGCCAAGAAAGGAGCGATAAGAAAAATATTTATCCAGGCCAGGCAGCTTTGGGGGAGATGCAGTTCTTCCCACTCTCTTTTAGTCCCACTCCCCCAAAGAAGAAGATATTTAGCTACTGGAAATGTGGTTGCTTTGGATGAAATTGTACCAGGATCCTGTGTGTTCCAATGGGCAGGGCTCTCTTTCCTGAGGCAGGGGTTATACTTACCACACACAATATGTGGGTCCCACCCAAGTGCCTCCCAGTCAGTGCCCCTGTGCAGAGCCTTGTTAAAGCAGGCATTTCCCTTGAAAGATTTTTCCAAACTTGTGAAAGTCCCTGAAGTCCTCACCGATCTCTAGAAAACAGTAGCTCTAAACACTAAACCAAAAAATAAAACCCAGCAGACACCACATAACTGGGATCAAGAGATAACAGCAGAGAATCCCTCTCCAGCATGCAGGTTAATTAAATGACACAGATAACCTTGTGCTCGCCCAGACCGTGTGTGTTTTCCTTCTGAAATCATATCAATCATTTAATTAGCCCTGTGCTCATGCTGGCATTATCTTGAGTTAAAGACTGCACAATTACTTCTCCATTTATTTGTTTACTTATAAAAAAAACTACCTTTTATTTTCAAGTTATTGCCAGGTTAAAGATACTCCTTATGGCTGTTTCATGGCATTTTAAATCCAGATCCCAACCTGACTGCCTACTCTATACAGCTCCTTCTTAGTATGTATGAGTGCCTTCCAGTAGTACACTAAGCAACCCAACTAGAATTTGTTTGGTGTGGTGAAGTGTAATGCCATAGGTCACAGAGAAGATCAGTAGCAGAGAAAGGATTAGACTTTTTTGCTCCCAGGCTAATGCCCCTCTCCACTAGATCACACCACTAGCTCACTCATCTGGGTCTTAGGAAGGGGTGGTGGTTCTTGCATCAAGCATCTAATGCCTCTCATCTTTGGAGAAATGGTTTCATAAATCTACCTCATACCAGCTGGGGAAGAAGGCACCCAGACACCTTGGATATGCAAGTATATGGCAAAGTTTGGGCATGCCCAGTTTGGGCATGATTGACAGATATTGCTCAAATTATGAGAAACCCCAGTTTGGAATGCTGCAGGTGCAAACTGAATTGCATCAGAAAGCTGTGGGCAGTAGAACGAGAGTAGCAAGGGTAGCAGCAGGAAACAACTGAAATATATTGGATGGAAACACATTAGGAAAACATTCCTGGGCAGCATCAGATCTCTAACGCCTTGGCAGTGCCTGCCTTGCTTTTCCTGCTTGCCTGGATTCATCCAAGGGAACTCCAGGAATGCATCTTGGTAATCAGGGAAATTTGAGGTTTTCCTGCTTACCTTGATGTATCCCTGGGAGTTCCAGAGTGCACCTATGTAAGTGGGTAAATTTGGGGCTTTGCCCCGACATGGAAGGAATTAATGATATGTATGCTTGGGGAATCCTTCTGCAGCAGATTTCCCTGGTGTGCATCTACAAGTGCATTTGTGCTTGTACATGCACACCAGGGAAATCTCCTGGAACAGATTCCCATGTTCTCCAACATGGGGGATGCATATGCAGGAGGGGGGTGCACCCCACTTATAGATGTGTCCCAAATTGAGGCATGGTAGTGGTCAATATCACTAGACATCTATGGAGCATGATCAACTGTGCCATGACATATTGTAGCATAGTTGATTGTACTCCACAGGTGATGTCTTGTTCCACACGTTGTCAGAGGTGTGTGGGGAGCCCAGCCAGTGCTATTGCGGCAGAGTGAGCTACAAGACTGGATAACATGCACTGGTACAGCTATGTGAGAACCTTGAACACCATAGCACCCTGGTTCAAAATCACTTGTTCAAATTATCAAACACAGCAGTTAGCTGAACAGCAGGATTGAGGTGTATTGGCAGAGACTGGTAGCGAAGTTTGCCCAGCTCCTGCCTACACCATGTGAGGCACTAACAAGGGTTGGTAGGGTCTAGTTCACTTTTATGAGCAGTGAAACCCCCAGTTTTTAAGGTTATAATTAAAGGAGGAATTAATCAGAAGGAAGAGACACTTGCTGAACCAGTGTGTTTCTGATCCACTCTGCCATCAGCCAGGGAATCTTGCCAAGAGGCTAGTTTCCTTGCTCAAAACATTGCCTGTTCCACCAAAACTTTTAGGTCAACGGGGCCTGCTACAACTTACTTGCTCCTCCTTACTCCACCATTGTATCTGCATTGCACATCTGTATTACCTGCTCAGGGAGGGGAGTATCTGTGCAGCATGGTACCAAGGATCTTGCATGCCTAGGGTGGAAGCTTTTGCGCTAAGGGAAAGAGAATGACAGGCAGAGAGAACTTCTTTTGGAGACAGTCATGGAGAGAACTTCCTGTGAATTAGGAGGAAATTCTTATTGGCTTTGACTGTAATTTGTGCCTTGACAGCCTGGGTCCCTCGCCAGCTGTTTTTCCTGCGTCAAGTGCTCTACTCACTCTTGTTCACATTGCATTCTACAGGACTGTATTATTTTTTTCTTAACCAGAGAGCTGCCAGCTGGTGTTGTTGATCACACCCTCAGCAGCAGGCACAAAGGCCAGTGCACACTTTACACAACACTCCTTCTCACTCTCTTTTTGTTTTAGCACTAATAAAAACATTGTCATTTCAAGCAAGCAGCTGGGAGAGTCACTAATTTTAGCCTTTTCATTAAGGTGGTTTGGCAGAGTTTCCTGCATGAAGCTCTTCCTGCCCCAGAGCCATGTCAAGGCATGGGGATGGCCAGAATCCAACCAGCTCAATTCTCAGCTGCCAGCTCTCCCTCCTCAATGACTTACAACCCATAACCATCCTCTCCCCAGTGGCATGCAGTCCAATCCCCTTCTGTACAACTCCTTCCAGAGACTTGAGGCCCAGACCCATCCTCTCATAACCATCAACCCTCTCACCTCCAGAAACACTCAAACCTGTTCCATCTGCTCATATAAAACCTCCTTCCCACCACGGAGGGCCCTGGAATTCCACTCACTCCCATTCTTTAATCCTCGTCCTGCTAGGGACATGCATCTTTGACTCATCCATCTCAAACTCTTCAACTCTCCTTGGATATGTCACCCTGGTGTGTTCTTTCCAATGATAAATGTCTCCAAACTGACTATTGTCTCCTCCCAACATTTTTTTAACACACATAAATGCACCATCCTACACCATCCTTGAGTTAGAGGGGACTTTTTTCCCATGGTGTTTTTCATAGATGCTAGGCTCGGAAGGGACTTCAACAGGTCATTGAGTCTGACCCCCTGCCTGGGCAGGAAAGAGTGCTGGGGTCAGATGACCCCACCCAGATGCCTATCCAGCTTTCTCTTAAAGACCCCCAAGGTAGGGGAGAGCACCACCTCCTTTGGAAGCCCATTCCAAATTTTGCCCACCCTTACTGTGAAGTTCTTCCTGATACTTAACCTAAATCTGCTCTCTGTCAGTTTGTGACCATTGGTCCTTCTTACTCCAAGAGGCGCCCTGGTGAACAAAGCATCTCCAATACCTTGCAGTGCCCCTGTAGTGAATCTGTAGGCGGCCACAAGATCATCTCTCAGCCTTCTCTTGCGAAGGCTGAAGAGGTCCAGGTCCGTCAGTCTCTCCTTATAGGGCTTGGCCAGTAAACCTAAAGTGGCCTAAAGGAAAGCCTTTAGGCCACTTTCCTGCTGTCCCTGGGAAGCCACTTTAGTGTTTATTGAGAGTGTAGTGTAGCCTTTGTCCAAGAGCCTGTGAGAAGGATAGAGCCCACATATCCATCCCTTGTCACTGGCTCTGTGGCTTGCAATAGGTAGGTTAAAATGTTTTAACACCATGGATTCCTATTTGAAATCTCTGGGTTTTGTCTTGTCAATTATGTGTAGGCGTTAGCAAACCTAACAGTGCTAATAGTGTGTTGCATCCTGTGGCACCCCTGAAATGAACTCAAGACACACCAAGGTGTTGTGGCACCTTGGTTCAAAATCACTTGTTCAAACTGTCAGCTCTTTGGGTAGAGACTGTTACTTAATTAGGGTTAGGTTTTTGAAAGTGCTCCAATTTGGCCTAGCCATACTCACACTGAAGTTAATGATATGAATCCCTCTGGTTTCTAAGGGCCAGTGCTGAGCACTGCTGAGAAACCCAGCCCATGAGATAGTAAAGCACCAGTCACAATAGCAGCCCTGATGTTTGCCGGGGCTTCTAGTACTACTGCAAAAACATACATAAGCATCTTATCTCAGGTCACCTCTGCTTCCAGTGGGCACTCCACTGTTTGTATCCAACAGAAGTCTTCAGCCTAAGTCTCTTTCTTTGCTGTCTCTTCCCTACCCACTCCCATGCCACCAGTCTTCATTTTGCAAGACACCACCAGATCATCTCTTCCTTCCTCAGCTTTCACTGGCAGACTTTTGTATCTGGAGCAGCTGTCCTGTCCCAACCTCTGCATATTCTCGTTTTTCATACCATGTGGGGTGGCTCTCCCACTGCACCACTAATTTGAATTATTAGCATTATTTTCTTTATGTAGTTTCATAATAACTGAGAACCTCCCTCATGGGCTTTGACCTCCTCCCCCTCCCCTGTTCTATGCACTATACAGATTCAGAACAAAAAAAACAGTCCCTGCTCCAAGGAGCATACAAGTGAAGTATAAGACAATAAGCATGAAATGTGTGATGAACACAGACAGATTGAGGACCACCAAGGAACTATGAGAATCATAGAAATCTGGGTTGGAAGGGACCTCAGGAGGTCATCTACTCCAATTTCCCCCCAGCTCAAAGCAGGGCCATCCCCAACTAATCTTACCCCAGCTGAGGCTTTGACTCCCTGGGGTCTTAAAAACCTCTCAGGATGGAGATTCCACTACCACTCTGGGTACAGCCTGTTCCAGGGCGTCACTAGCCTCCTAGAGAAGGAGCTTTTCTTGGTATCTAACTTCCACTTCCCTTGCACTGTGGCACCCATTGAGAGGACCTGCAGGCACCCCAAGGCACCAGAGCAACCTGGCTGAGAATCCCCCTCACTAGAGACAGCATCCACAGTGCTGAAAGGGGCAGGTCAGCTAGGGGTGTGGGGGGGAGGGCTGGACCCCGCCCCCCCCATCTTGTTTCTCAGCCTTCTAGTGGCATCCCCTGCATAGAAGCAGATGTGGCAGTCAGTCTCTGAGTCCAGGCCTTCCTACTGCACATGCCACAGGTCATGGAAACCCAGCTGGGAGAGGCAGTCGTTTTGGATCTGCAGGGGTTTCTTGTGGTCCTCCAGCTGGCAGCCGGGCTTCCTGTGGAACTGCATGTAAAGGGCAAGGGGCAGTGCCCCCTACTGCCTGCCACCTTGGCCCTACTGTCCCCCACCCCTGCCACCTGTCTTGAGGGGAATTTGGCTGGGTGGAGGTATGGGTGGCTCTAGCAGGCACCCTGGCCTCCAGCTCCTCCATGGATGAGCTGCCACTGCTGTAGGGGTTGAGAAACTACTGTAATCATTAAAAGTGGTGGTCTCACACTGGCAGGAGCATAACCTGTATCAAACTGCTTGGAGGTTTTCATACTGTTCAACATCTTCATTAATGATGTGGACACTGGAGTCAGAAGCGGACTGGCCAAGTTCACCGATGACACCAAACTTTGGGGCAAAGCATCCACGCCAGAAGACAGGCAGGTGATCCAGGCTGACCTGGACAGGCTCAGCAAGTGGGTGGACGAGAACCTGATGGTGTTCAATGCCGATAAATGCAAGGTTCTCCACCTTGGGAAGAAAAACCCGCAGCATCCTTATAGGCTCGGCAGTGCTATGTTGGCTAGCACTATGGAAGAAAGAGATTTGGGGGTCATCATTGACCACAAGATGAACATGAGCCTGCAGTGCAATGCTGTGGCTAATAAAGCGACCAAAACGCTGGCTTGCATCCATAGATGCTTCTCAAGCAAATCCCGGGACGTCATTCTCCCCTTGTACTCGGCCTTAGTGAGGCCGCAGCTGGAGTACTGCATCCAGTTTTGGGCTCCACAATTCAAAAAGGATGTGGAGAAGCTTGAGAGAGTCCAGAGAAGAGCCACATGCATGATCAAAGGTCAGGGAAGCAGACCCTACGATGACAGGCTGAGAGCCCTGGGGCTCTTTAGCCTGGAAAAGCGCAGGCTCAGGGGCGATCTGGTGGCCACCTATAAGTTTATCAGGGGTGACCACCAGTATCTGGGGGAACGTTTGTTCACCAGAGCGCCCCAAGGGATGACGACTAGGTCGAACGGTCATAAACTACTACAAGACTGTTTCGGGCTGGACATAAGGAAGAATTTCTTTACTGTTCGAGCCCCCAAGGTCTGGAACAGCCTGCTACCGGAGGTGGTTCAAGTGCCTACATGAACACCTTCAAGAGCAAACTGGATGCTTATCTTGCTGGGATCCTATGACCCCAGCTGACTTCCTGCCCTTTGGGCAGGGGGCTGGACTTGATGATCTTCCGAGGTCCCTTCCAGCCCTAATGTCTATGAAATCTATGAGGAAGCAAGTGAACGGGAGCTTTAAAGATATATATGAATGCTTTGTGGAAGAAGAAAGCACCAAGGCACTTGTTTAAAAATGTAGCAGGTGGGCAATGGATTCTGGTGTCATTGAGTGACCAGAGGAGGGAGTTGACCTCAAGGTGATACTAGGTGTAATCCCCTACAAAATGTAATCCCCTACAAGTGCCCCACAGGAGGCACGTTTTGATAGGATTCCTACAACATATGGATCTGACACAAGTTAACTGAATGCCCCTCCCATGCCAGCAATGCACAATCACAAGTCAATGCAAAGGTAAGGTATTTGATTCCCAAATCAAATACCTCTAATGGCTGTCTCTTCCTGGGACATGAAATTAAGCTGAGCCAATAATGTTCCTTCTTTCTCTGATGAATATCAAAACCATGCCCTTTTTATTTAAGTTATATCTATATCAGCAGGCATGAAAAAGAGAAAAAAGATCCAGGACTGAGTGTAAGGTAATACGTTTTTATTCCCACCAGTTAGGGATGACAGCATCACATATTTACTTAGAGTGAATTTTGGATGTTTGGCTCTAACAAATGTAAAACAGGAGTGCATTACTGTACCATCCATCACTCATTATATTTAGATCATTCCAGAGCAGATAAGGTTGTACCTAATGTTGTTTAATGTATTAATAGGAGTGGCAGTGATAACAGGATGCTCTGATGCCTATTTCCCGATGGTGTTCTATGCTGTACATTGCGTGTATACGTCTTGTGAGCCTGTATTTTTCCAACCTTGCCTTGTTTTACTTTTGCCCCTCTGGTGTTTGATTGACAGTCTTCACTATGAGCATCTTAGCAAAGATGATGATAACTTTTGTATCGGCTGTGCCTGGAGTTCCTCACTTAGCCTTTGAGCCTCTGTTCACTGGTCTAGGGAGTGTCTACCTCACCCCTTTTGCCCTTGAATCGTTTCTGAACATCCAGACAGAGCAGCACGCCTGGCTAACCTTCAGTAGCACAAGAGGGAGAGCTGGCATCTGAAGATCCATTTTGTCAGGCAGTGTGCTGGGTGCTGCTGTATACTAGCAGGAGGTGGGGAGAGCAGGGAATGAGAAAGCAGACAGCAATTGATTTAGAGAGATGGCTGTCTGCTATCAGAAGGTTGTCACTGCAAAGCTGGTACAGAGAAATGAAAAACAGCCTTTAGGGCCACTCTCTCTCTCTCTCTTTCTCTTACCTGGAGGGCAGGTACAATTGGGTTCCTGGCCATGGATTCAGTCTCTCTTGGGATTCACAGGAGGTTGCACTTTCTTTCTATGCAACAGCAAAGAAGAAATGTCTCCATTTTTACTCATGTATTAAAACAACTACCACAAACACCAAAAAAACACCACACCCTAAACAATTACAGGGCTCTCCATCTACTCTCCCACTTTCCATTGTTCCTGAATAGAACTTGTCAGCCTTCCATCTGTAACAGAGACTAACAGCAGGCAGGGAGGAGGGGTAAGGGAAAGCTGGGGGCTGAAGCCATTTAAGCTGTCACTGACTCTATCAGCACATTTAAATCACTCACACAGAATAACAATGCCATATATTACAGTTCAAAAACAACCACCACCAAAACTTCCCTCTTTCTCCCCTCCTCTCCCACAGCCTTCCACCAGGATGGGATAATGCATTTCCCAGCCGTGTTGTTTATTGTCATACACAAAACAGAAAGGCAGACTCATGGGTCTGGATAGTGTAGCAGGGACATATGGAACTTTTTCTGCTTCTGGGTAAATCAAATTCAAGCAGCACAAGCCATTTTTGTTTTCCTCTTTCTATTTAAATGGGTTACTGCTGGCAAGTGCCATAATAGTTAAGAATCTGTCAGAAATTCCAATACAAAGAAAAGCAATCACACCTTTGAGCAGACTCCCAGTGATGGGCTATAGACTATCAGGGTTAAATAGATCCTTGCAATCCTAGCTGTTAGGGCTAGAAAGTCTTTCTGCATTAATAGTGCATGACTGTTCCCAGCAGTGAAACCATAATGATAAGTGGTTTAGCCAGCACCTCTCATGAGCAGCCTGGGCTGCCCTGCTTCAGGCAAAGTATCCCATTGTCCAATCTATGTGCCATCTGAAGCCAACAGAGTTACTCCCAGTCTTACCGGGCCTATGTCCCAGGGTATAATATGAATGCCCCCTTCATTTGTTTCAAGATTTTGCACATTTTTGTACCTTCTCTGATCACATTGCCAGGCCTACAGAGAGGAATAAGGGAGTAGAGACCTTTAACTAGCTCCCTGGAGGTGTGTGTGTGTATGATTTATATAGTAATCATCTGTCCGCAGCATGGACACACTATTGACCATGCCTTTGTTCCCCTCCAGCTCCTCTTGAATGTACAGTATATGAACCATTACCCTCTCTCCCTGGGCTGTCCTCCTGAAAGATACAGACACATCTTGGAGGCAGTGGCTCTGAATCTTTGCATCATCTTTGTTGCAGCTTCTCTGAATGCTCTTCAGATTATATCTTCTTTATTTATTTTGCCTAACTGTATTTTATTCATATATCTCTGGAGACTAAAGCCCACAGGGAGGCACTGTAGAGTCTAGTATCTTCTCTCTTGATATGTTGTTTCAGGCCTGTCATAATGACTGGCCCATTTCTAGGGGTGCGTTCACACCTGCAGGCATGTGCGCTTGCAACAGCTCAAATAGAAGCGGCACAAATTTGAGCCAGGGCTTTTTGCCTTGGCATACATGCCTGGACATGTATGAATGCTGTGTGCCCCCAGAGGCTGAGGTGGCATGGTGAGCTGCCTCGGGGGGTGGCAGCTCTGTCAGTGGCAGGAGCGTGGCAGCGGCAAGCGGGGAGCTCCCACAGGAGGCTGCAGCACTGTTGGTGGCGGGGAGAGGGGGGCGGGGTTGCAAGCACCCGCAGACACCATTGGCAGCAGTTTTTTGCAAGTGCACCTACATGCACCCTCTACGCATCGCCAATGCAGAGATGCATTTTGGTGTGGGGCAAATTGTACCACTTGGGGCAAAATTAACTGTGCGTGGCTCCTCCTGGATTTGCAGCCAGGGGGAGCTAGAGGCTGGGGCCAGCAGTATAAAAACCTGCCCTGGCATGCAACTCAGGGCTAGTTGCCCTCAGGAGCTTCTGGGATCCCCTTGTGGGAGGCTGGCCAGGGCCTGGTTTGCCTCAGCAGCCAGGTCCTGATGTTCCGCCTTCAGGACCTGCAGCGACTGCTATACGGTGCCAGTAGTCGTGTGGCATGAGGCCAACTGGGGTGCACCTTCCTCTGCCACTTCCTGGGGCTCCAATACGACTGGCAGCTCCTTGGGGGTGTGGGGTTTGTGGCTGGATTGTGAGGGGACATGGGTGTGGGGTCCATATGGAAGGGCTACTCACGAGTGGTGGGTCTTCTGCCCCCTGCAGGGTGCGGCCCCCCCCCCCCCCAGCTCACGGACTGCTCCCCCCACAGGGGCCACAGCTGCCCAACAGGGGCCCACAGCCCCTGTAACGTGCCCTGTCCTGCTTTTTTTCCCCAGGGTATTTTTTGATACCTGGATCTCTAGGTATCAATTTTTGCCCCTGCGTTGCAAATATGCAGTGCAGGGAACATTTTTTTGTTCCCAGCATGCATCTTGCAGTGTCTCAAAGAGGTCTGAGATGCTGCAAGATGCACATGCGGGCTCATGTGGACACACCCTAGGAGTGTGAAAAGAACTTCATTTTTCATGGCCTTTTGAGTGCATACCTGAGATTGCCCAGAGGGCACTGGTGGTGTTTTTCTGCAGTACATATATGTATCTGTTATTGGGAACTAGACTGAAACCCATAAGCTTATGACACAAATATGGATCTAAAGAGAAAGGTTGCATGCCCCCTTCTCAAGTTCTTAGCTGCCTACCTTTGCTAGATGGTTTTCTAGTAAGGAAGCAAAAATGACCTATAGAGGGCTTCAGGAGTGTGTTTGCAATACAAAGACTATATGGAGGAGAGCTGTTAGCTTTGCATTGCTTGCCAAGTGGCTCCAGGGCAAGGCTGAGACTGGTTTCCCAAGATCATCTGGTATAATATTCCAGGAGAGTTTTGCACCCTGGTGAGAATAGCTTGCTTTTAGAATGTATTGCATCTCGCTCGATGTGGGAGACCAGATAAATATAGCATCCTCTTGAATAGACAGAGGATAGGGTCTGGCAAGAAAATCATGAGCCTTCCTTCTGAATCTGGGAAGTCTGAATGTCTGAAAAAAGCACTGGACTAATGCAAAGAAACTTGCTGCCTCAAGAGGTGTTTCTGCTATGTGAATTATGCATTAGCATAGCACTCATGCCAGGAGCAGTGATCCCTAAAAGTGTGCCCTGGCATGGCTTGATTTGGCTTGATCCTTTGAGTCATAGAGAAGTAGGGCTGGAAGGTCATCTAGTCCAACCCCCTGCCTCAGGCAGGATCATCCCTATCCAAAATATCCTATACAATCCATTGTCTAGACTCTTAGCAAAACTACACAGTCAATTCTGACACAACACAAGACATAAAACCATAACCTGCCACAGGTAAAGCAGGGGAACCACCGTGGTCAACGTCTTGTTGCTGTAAAGGTTGTATGCTCAAGAGATCCCAGGATGAGGGCCACACGCCCTGTACAGAGGAAGGTGAAAACCCTCACAGTCCATACCAATCCGACCATGGGGTAAAATTCCTTCCTGCCCCCAAATATGGTGACCTGTTGAACCCTGAGCAGAGGGGCAAGACCCTCTAGTCATGAATGTCCAATTTTAAGTTTCAGCAGGAGAACTGGCACACCCCAGTTACAATAGCAAGCACTGGCTATAGCCAACACCCAATGCCTCTGAGAAATGCTTAAAAAAACATTGATACATGTAAAACAATAGCAGGGGAATTTCCTCCTGGCCCCATGTAGCAACCAGAAGCATGGGAAATACTCATAGTACAGCATAGGCACAGTTATGCCCAGCGTTCCTTCTAAGCCATGAGGCATGTGTGGCCACGCAGGCACGCCTGGCAGCACAGCATGAGCGCACCTGCGTGACCATGCATGCCACACAGCTTAGAGGGAATGCTGGCTATGCCTAGAGCATCCCTGACCAATGGCTATCTAAATTCTTTGTGAACACCTCCAATGATAGACAGTCCACAAACTTCCTATGCAGTCTATTCCATTGCCTCACTGTTCTAACAGTGAAGAAGTTTTCCTGATATCCAATCTAAACTTACTTTGCTGCAACTTCAAAGTCATTGATCCGTGTCCTACTCTCTGCAACAAAAAAGGGTACTTTCTCTCTTTTTTATGGCAACCTTCAAGTATTTAAAGACTATTATCATGTCCCCTCTTAAGTGCCTTTTATTCAAGCTGAACATGCCTAGCTACTTCAACTTCTTTTCATATGACTTGCCTTGCAAGCCAAACCCTTTATCATTTTTGTTGCCTGCCTCTGGTCGCTCTTTAACTTCTCCATGTCCTTTTCATAATGTGGAGACCAAGACTGTACACAATACTCTAGACTGAAACCTAACCAGTGCAAAATAGAGAGGCTATATCACCACCCATGTTTTTCATGGAATACTTCTATTGATGCATCCCAAAACCCCAATTTGCCTCTTCTGCAGCTGCATGACACTGTAGACTTGTATTGAGTGTGTGATCTACCAAGACCCGAGATGCTTCTTCATAGTGCTGGCATCTAGCCAGGTGTCAAACATTTTGTATTTATGACTATTTTTCCTGAAGTGTAGCACCTTGCATTTGTCAGCATTGAACTTCATCCTCTTGGCTCCAGCCCAGTGTTCCAGTATGTCAAGATCCTTTTGAATTGTGCTCCCATCCTCCAATGTGTTCATGGTCCTTCCCAGTTTCATGTCATCTGCAAACTTGCTCAAGAAACTTTCTATGCCAGCACCCAAATCATAGTTAGTTCTCTCTGTTCCACAACTAACTGAACAGATCTTGGTGTTCCAAGAGAACTGCTTTGTTCATGCTGATTGTGAGGAACTTTTGTACTCTCAGTCCTTTCCTATACCTTCCCTTTCCAGCAGCTTTTGGTGATGTTTTTTATCTGGTGCAGATGAGTATCTTCAACAAAAGTCATCACCAGCTGGTGAGGATGGGCACAGAGATCTGCAAAGGCAAGTGCACTGATGCCATGATGCACCTGATCCTCCTAGGCTAACAAGAGCCTTCTTCTCCATCCTATTTCTTTTCTGCAACAGCACTAATATACCCAGTCAACAAGGCATTTAACTTAGAGCTAAAATAGCTTGATGGATAGGGATTACTAACATTGGAACTTGAAGTTAAGCCTAAACTTAACTATGTTTCCTAACATAGTTAGGCCACGGTGTGGCCTTAAGGCAGATCTTTCATTTGGAACCCCATCTCTTACCAGTGATCACTATACTTAATCATTTCTCTCACTCTTCCAATTTCTCTCTTGGTAAAGCAGTCTTGTGTCTTACAACTTCACTTTTGTTTTCTTTAAATTAAAGACATTTAATTTGTCTTTAATTAAATGTATTTTGCCATACAGCATAGGGTGGGTAAGATAACTAGTAGGGTGGAAGTGCCTGACTTAAGGAAAGTTAACTTCAGTGTGCTTAGGAGTCTAATCAATGATGCACTGCAGGAGAAGAGTATTGGCAAGATGGGAGTCCAGGAAGGGTGGTCGTTCCTTAAGGAAGCAATCCTTTGGGTGCAGAGGGAGACGATCCTAGTACAAGGGAAAAGGGGGAAAGGAGCCAAAAAACTTTCTTGGCTAAACAGGGAAATCCAGGAGAGCCTAAGGGCAAAAAAGAAGGCATATAAGCAGTGGAAGCACGAGGAAGCTACCAAGGAGGAGTATACCTACTTGGCCTGCACTTGCAGGGAGGCAGTTAGAAAGGCCAAAGCAACTACAGAGCTGAGGCTGACAACACAAACTAAAGACAACAAAGTCTTTTTTTTTGGTACGTAGGGAGTAAAAGGAAGGTGCAGGGCAGTATAGGATGCCTACTGAACAAGAAGGAGCAATTAGTAACAGACAGGGGGGACAAGGCTGAGCTCTCCAATGAGTTTTTTGGCTTGGTGTTCTTGAACAGGGATCAAGATAAGTCTCCTAATGGGTTCTTAGATGGGCATCAGATGGACACCAGCCCACCAACTGTCGATGCTGACTAGGTGCAGAGTCACTTGGATGGACTGGATGTGTTTAAGTCAGCAGGCCCGGATGAGTCGCATCTGAGAGTACTGAAGGAATTGGCCAGTGTCATAGCAGAACCACTGGCACAGCTGTCTGAGCACTTGTGGTGCTCGGGTCAGGTCCCGGAGGACTGGAAAAGGGCCAATATGGTCCCTATTTTCAAGAAGCGGAGGAAGGAGAATCCAAGGAATTATAGGCCAGTCAGTCTCACCTCCATCATTGGAAAGGTCTTTGAAAAGATTATGAAGGATCATATTTGTGGGAGTCCAGCAGGAAAAATAATGCAGCAGGTCAACCAGCATGGATTCATAGCAGGCAGATCATGGCTGACCAATCTGGTTTCGTTTTATGACAGGGTCACAAAATGCTTAGACGCAGGAATAGAGGTGGATGTCATTTTCTTGGATTTTAGCAAAGCCTTCGATACGGTATCTCATCCCATTCTCATAAATAAATTAAGAGGCTGTGACACAGATGTTTACATGGTCCAGTGGGTGGCAGATTGGCTTAGCGGTCACACCAAGAGAGTGGTAGTAGATGAGTTGGTATCGACCTGGAAGGATGTGGGTAGTGGGGTCCTGCAGGGTTTGGTCCTTGGACCCGTGCTCTTCAATATCTTCATCAGTGACTTGGATGTGGGTGTAAAAGTGTACTCTGTCCAAGTTTGTGGATGATACTAAATTGTGGGGTGACGTACATACTCCAGAGGGTAGGGAATGATTGCAGGCAGACCTGGATAGGTTGGATAAGTGGGCAGTACACAATAGGATACAGTACAACAAGGACAAATGCAGAGGGCTGCATCCAAAAATATCCAGCACACCTACTGGCTAGGAAGTGACCCTCTCAGCAGCACAGAAGCAGAAAGGGATCTCAGAGTCACAGTGGACTCCAAGATGAACATGAGTCGTCAGTGTGACAAAATCATCAGCAAAGCTAACCGCACTTTATCATGCATCAGCCGATGAATGACAAATCAATCCAAGGAGGTGATACTTCCCCTCTATGCAGCATTGGTCAGACTGCAGTTGGAGTACTGTGTCCAGTTTTAGGCACCGTGCTTCATGAAGGATGTTGATAGACTCGAGAGGGTCCAGAGAAGGGCCACTCATATGGTTAGGGGCTTATAGGACAAGCCCTATGAGGAGAGACTGAGGGACCTGGACCTCTTCAGCCTCTGCAAGAGAAGGCTGAGAGGTGATCTTGTGGCCGCCTACAAATTCATTAGTGGGATGCAGCAAGGGATCGGAGATGCTCTGTTTACCAGGGCGCTTCTTGGGGTAACAAGAAACAAAAGTCACAAACTGACTGAGAGCAGATTTAGGCTAGATATCAGGAAAAACTTCAACATTTGGAATGGGCTTCCAAAGGAGGTGGTGCTCTCCCCTATCTTGGAGGTCTTCAAGAGAAGGCTGGATAGGCATCTGGCTGGGGTCATCTGACCCCAGCACTCTTTCCTGCCTAGGCAGGGGTTTGAACTTAATGATCTGTTGAGGTCCCTTCTGACCCTAGCATCTATGAATCTATGAATCTATAATTTTTTGTGTGTGCAAAAGGTGGAAAGAATAGACACAGGAGTGCCTGGTGCCACCACTGGGTTGGAGATAAGCGGCTGGTCATTGCCCTGTGTGAGATGATTTTGGTGATCTCAGTTCTGTTCCTAGTGGGGTGGGTTCCTGCATCACTTAACCCACTTGACAAGCTGTGACAGGGCACTTAGGGCACCTGTCAATTTGAGAGGAAAGGCTGGGGGAGAAGGAGCCTGCAGGTAGCCAGTGGGGGCTGATTAGGGAGTTAGCTGACCAGAAAGGGGTTGGGGTTGAAACACATAAACCCAGGGCCTGAGCTGCTCAGGCAGTCTATTCCTGAGTGCCATAAGGAGAGAAGCTCCTGGCAGCAGTGCCCCTGGCATAATTGAAACCTGTGTTGGTTGCACCACCATGGTGAGGCACCCCCTGCCTACCTGGAGCAGTGGGGGCAGCGGTGGTGGCGGTGTGGAGTTGTGCCCCCTGATGCTGCCAGGCAGGCGGGGGGGAGGGGTGTGTGTGTGTGTGTGGCCAGTGCAGGACTCCCGGGGGAAATGCAACAGGGTGAGGAGCTCTGAGCCTGCAGTGAGCAGCCTGCATCTGCCCCCACTTCACTCAGCTCTGATTTGGCTGTACTGAAGTTGGTCACCCTAGGTGAGGCAGGTCTTGGAACAGATGGTCCTGAGGGCAGAGGCAATAGCTCAAGAGGGATGGCAGTGAACAACCCTTGGTGATTGTAGAAGGGACTGGAAGAGAGGGATAAAGGTCCTAAGTGACTCAGCCAGACAGAGAGAGGGGCCAGAAGAATAGAGGGCCTGAGGCCCAGAGGGAGAGAGAGTTTGAGCCTAGGAAGGACTAGATATTTGGGAGAAGGTCTGGTGCCTGGGTGGGGACTAGGGTGCATTGAGAGAAGGTCTGATGCCTAGGCAGGACCAGGAGAGTCTGGTGCCCATGGAGGACTAGGGTGTGTTGAGGGAAGCTCCAGTGTCAGGGGCCTGCCAGAGGTCAAAGAGTTGTGTTAACAAATCACCTGCAAGACATGAGAGTGGGTATTAGGGAGGATGGAGCTCATAAAATTAGCCCTTAGGCAATGACCATGAGAACCTGTGGTCCTAAGCATAAGACCAGGTTTGGGAAGTCCTAGGGGAGCCTCCATTCGACCCGGAATTAATAACCTCAAGGTGTGGCAGGAAAGTAAAGGGGAGAGGGTCCCAGTGGAAGCCAGATTGGCAAAGGCTGAGCTGCAAACAGGGTGCATTGTGACCACCCCTGGGATGGGCACTTGCTACACAGGCCTTAATACAGAATAGTCCTGAAAATGCCCTCCTGTATCTTACCTACAAATAACCCTTTTGGAATTGACAGAAGGGACATTAATAGAGTTGGGGATGTCCTCTGGATAAATATAGGATTCACTGGAAACAATATCACTGTTCCTTTCACTTAATAAACATATCTTTCTGAGCATAGAGAGGCAGAGATTTTTCCTTGTTCAATACATCTTTCAAATAATAAAACGCATGCATTTCTGGGAACAGGTATTCACCATTCCTTGTGCGGGTTTGTAATTCTGCAGAGCATGAGAGCCATGATTAGGAGCCAGGATTGCTCTGCTCACAGGAATCCTGCCATTGTCTTTGATTGCATGGTATTAACTGTAAATTATACCCTTTTGGAGGCCGCATGTAAAAATAAAATAAAAAAAATGTCAAAAGACAGAGAAAATATTGATTCTGAAGGTAGCGGAAACTATGGCTTGGTTAAATTAGAACCTTAAAAAATAATAACAAAACGAATCTTTGTGAGGGTAAAACAGGACTAAAAGAAAAGGGGTCTGATTCTCTGTTCACTAACATGGGTGTAAATCACCTAAAGTCAATATAATCACAGTAATATGTGGAAGAAAAGGATCAGGCTTGAGGAATGGAAGTGAGTTTAGAGGAGGAGATAGAGGCGTGGATAGCAAGATTATGGCCAAGCTGCTGATGAATTGGAAGTCTATTTAATTAGTAAACTAGAGCACAATATATATTTAAAAGAAGAAAAGAAAGAAGCTAAATCTTGAGAGTGCTGCTGGGAGCTTTGATATACCAGGCTCCAGTTCCACCTAGTAATGAAAAAAAATCTCCTGATTTCTGCTTGATCTTAGGAATCAGCTGGGTATGGTCCCCTGCCCTGGTGAAAATCACCACTGACATCAGGAGGAGAATAGATCTCTCAACCTGACATGAATTTCAGCTGAAGTTGTACTGTCTTGCTTCCAACACCAGGGTCCATCCAGGCTCCCTGGAAAAAGTTTTAGGAAGCAGTTTCCAAAAATTAGACTTGAATTTTAAAGTGATGTTGTAGCCATGATGTTCCAGGAATTATGCAAAAGGCGTGGATTGTTTTAGGTGATATCTTTTATTGGATCAAATGCATGTTTTATGTACATTTATATAAGCTTTCAAAAGCAAGCCTTCTTCACCAGCAGGGGTCCTGGTTTTCTCTGTTTAAAAACCCAAAATTCTCAGATCAAAAAACCCAAACACTGTGTTTTTCTGTAATTAAAATATATGGTGCATGTAGGGGGTGTGTGTGTGTGTGTGTGTGTGTGTGTGTGTGTGGATGGAGACCAAGGCCCTGAGGTAAGTGGGGAAGCGGGAGACCTGGAGGAAGAGCAAACAAGAGTGGGCAACAGGGGAGGTGCTCTCATACTTCCTGAGAAAGTAGGGCAATCAACTAGTTACCTCAGGTGCCTGTACACAAATGCACAGAGCCTGGGAAACAAGCAGGAAGAATTGGAAGTCCTTGCAGAGTCACAGCTGTATGATGTGATCAGAATAAGAGAGACTGGGGGGGAGCTCACATGAGTGGAGCATTGTCATGGATGGGTACAAAAGAAGAAGAGGAGGAGGAGTTTCACTTTATGTAAAAGAGCCATTTGATTGTTCAGAGCTCCAGTATGGAACTGGACATAGGCCTGTTGAGAGTCTCTGAATCAGGGTTTGAAATACAGGGGGACTCAGGGAGGCTGAGCCTCCCCACCCCCCACAAGAGATGAGAACCTCGCCATAATAGACAGGAGCCCCTGGCCTGCCCTGCAGCAGGGGCGGCAGTAGTGGCTCCTCAGCGGTGACAGTGGCTCCTTGCTGCCACAACCACAGACCCCACCAAGCAACAAGGGTGATGCCGTGGTGGGGGTCTGTTATACACCACAAGTCCAGGAGGAAGAAGCTTTCTTCAAACAGTTAGTGGAAGTTCCCCATTCACAGGCCCTGGTTCTCATGGGGACTTCAGTCACCCTGACATCTGCAGAGAGGACAATACAGCAGTGCACAGGCAATTCAGGAAGTTTTTGGAGAGTGTTGGGGACAACTTCCAGGTGCAAGTGCTGGAGCAGCCAACTAGGGGCCATGCCTTCTTAACCTGCTGCTCACAAACAGGGAAGAATTGGTGGGAAATGTAGTAGTGGGTGGCAACTCAGGCTGCAGTGACCATGAGATGATTGAATTCAGGATCCTGAGGAAAGGAATTTTCCTCTTCCTGCATTTGCTCTTAGGCAGCAAGGACCATGCGGGGCAGCAAAGAGCAGGTGCAGGAGGAAGCAACCTGCCCACTGCAGCCTCTGTCTCTAGCTGAGCCTGGCACCTCACACAGCCAAAACCTGTGGCTAGAGAGGGGCAGAGCAGCTCTAGGACTCTAGGCTTTTTCCCTGGGTCAGCTGGGAACAGGATTGGCAGCAAGTGGGTCCTTGCCTTCCTGTGCCCACTTCCTGCCCAGCATGGGGTCTCCAGCTGCAGGGAGATGCTGTGTGGGATGCTGGGCTCAATCAGAGACAGCAGCAGTGGAAATGGGGTACGACTGTGCTGGGAGGTTCATTAGGAGTGTGGATCTGGGTCTGTTCTCTTTATCCTGTGTGACTTTGACATGGGACATTGTAAATACTTACAGAGTAAGATTGCTGGTATTTAAAAGCTATTTGCATGTTTGGTACTTAAAGATCTATGCTCTTTATTGTCTACTGAAGGCAAGTTACCAAAGGGTTCTACATTTGAATTACAGATCAAAATGCCTCCCAAGTAGAACAAAAGCATTTGCACTAGGGCTGGGCGAAGCTTCGGGTGGTGATTCGATCTGGAGGAGACTCGGCCTGATTCAGTGGTTGAATCTCCAAATCCGATTTGAATCAGGGGAACCAATTAAAAGGTCTGAATTGATTCAAAGCTCTCTGAAGCTTCGGAAAAGACTTGGAGAGCTTTGATGATTCGGACAGTCCCCGCCAGCTGCAGCAGGGAGTTGCAGACAGACTCAGAGCTGGTACGTAGGGGGCGGGGGAGGGGACCATGGGGGGGACTCCTGCCAGGCCCCATCCCCTCCCTGCTCCCCAGCCCCCCCAATCCCCGCGCACTCCCCCAGCCCCCTATGGCTGCCCCACCCGCCCCAGCGCCTGGTGCTTTAAAAAAAACCCCACTCAGCAGGTGCTGCCAGGCTGGGGGGGCGATCCCTGCTGCCCCCCACTGCCCCACTGTGCATGGGGGGCTCTGCTGCGAGCCTCCTGGCCCCCCTCTCACTCCTCAGCCCCCACCATGTCTGCCCCACCCACCCCAGCTCTAGCCCTTTAAAAAAACCCCAAAAAACAAGAAAACCCCCTGAACTCACCACTCCTGCAACAGCCTCGGGCTTCAGGAGGTTTGCGCAGAGCCCCAGTGGCAGCGGGGATTGCCCCGCGCTGGCAGGAACAATGAGTCCAGGGTTTTTCTCATTTTTTTTTCCTTAAAGGGCCAGAGCTGGAGCAGACTGGGCAGCCATGGGGAGGCCTGAGGAGTGAGAGCCC
This sequence comes from Alligator mississippiensis, assembly GCF_030867095.1. Lineage (NCBI taxonomy): Eukaryota > Metazoa > Chordata > Crocodylia > Alligatoridae > Alligator > Alligator mississippiensis. The sequence continues at coordinate 44,755,412 of NC_081835.1, forward strand.
CCCCATGCAGCGTGGGGCAGTGGGGGGCAGCAGGGATTGCCTCCCCCCGACAGCACCAGGTGACTCAGGGGTTTTTTTTCAAAGTGCCGGGAGCATTGCCCAGGCTGGGAAAATGGGCAGGGGATGGTCTGGGCCTGGATGATTTGGAGATTCAGCAGTAGCTGAATCAGATTCAGCTGAATTGATTTGGGACAGTGATTTGAATCACTAAATCGAAACATTGTCCCTGGAATCGGCAGAATCTGAATCCAAACCAAATACTAGCTGCTTTGCACAGGCCTAATTTGCACCACAGTATCATCAAGGTATGATAGTCCTGAATCTGGAGCATGTCTGGGCACAGTGCAAGAGGATCCAAGTGGATCTAACACAAATCTGGGATATGGTGGCTTCAGGGGCAAATCTGGAGTGATGGCATTTGAGGCTGCTTGCAGACACTGATAAAAAAACATGCTTTACTGGAGGAAGCATCATGTTACTTCAACCCGGGTCTGCAGCATCGATAAAGATTGGGCACTTCAGCAGGGCTTTTTGGTACTTTAGCTAAGCTGATTCAATTAGCTATTATATAAAAGCCCCAAAAAGCCCTGCTAAAGCACCCAATCTTTGCTGATGCTGCACAGACAGGTTGAAATAATGTATTGACTCTTCTGGGTATGCACAAGTTCAAAGTAAAGCACCATTTGGCATGGGGAGTGGGGGTGGGTTACATTTGCAAGCACTCAGATTCATCTGGCACTAAAAAGCGGTGGAGGCACAGGAGGATCCTCACTTTAGAGTTCCTGTTACTTGTACATCCATCTGTTTTGCCAGTGGTGCACCTGTAAACCACCTATTCATAATGTCACAGCCCTCCATGCAACAGTACACCTGAATCAGCTGGTTTGATCTTGCGTTGTGGGGCCTTCAAATGTGAATTCCTGTTGTATAAGAGCAGCTAGCTTTATTGCCATTCTAAGGTCCCGACAATCTGTGGTTATGAAAGATCTGAGATCATGTTCTGCAACAACACATTTTGCCACTCAGCAGTGTTTTGTTTAAAGTAGTGGTCAGCAACCTCTGGCCCACAGGCTGGATCCAGTCCACAGGACCATTGGAACTGGCCTGCAGATGCTGGGCTTCAGTGGCATTCGGAGCGGGTGAGGTGGTATCAGTTTCAGGAGTTCTCCCTGTACTGCTGCAGGGACAAGTGACAGTGGTAGCTGGATCATAGCGCTTGCCTTCCTACCCACTCCTGCCCTGGTTTGGGTCATTCTGGCCCACAGCCAGAAGAGGTTGCCTACCCCTGCTATAATCTGTAAGGGATTGTGCAAAAAAAACTTACCATCACTACCCAGGTCACCACTAGTTTAATCCTCTCATTAACATGCAGGAGGACAGAGAGACGGCTAAATCTAATGGACTGAACATGGTCTGGGCTGAGTGGTAGGAAATCTAGGTTAAGTTTTTCAAAGCATGTCAGGGATTTACACACATAATGCAACTTCACTTCAGGGTTTCTAATCCCAGCTCTTCCACTGACATAATTTGACCACGAGCTGCCCATTTAATATCTGAGGAGGATGTTTTTTTTCTCTTTGATTAAATCCTTTAAGATATCTGTCAAACTATTTGTCCACCCATCCATCCATCTGTTGAAATCTATGGATTATTAACTACAGTCCTAGTTCAGGTAGGAATGCAAGTGCCTAACTTTAAGCATGTCTTTAATTAAACAAAATTAACAGGACTGCCCACATGCTTACACCCGCTTAAGTATCTTACTGAACTAAGGCTTATTAGATGAAAGCCTACAGTAGCTGAGGAGCAGCACAGATGATGACTCAGTCTCTTACATACCTCTAAATATCAGATACAAATTCTGACCTAGGTCACCAATGAAAGTGGGTGTTTTGCAAACTAACTCATCTATTTTCAGGTGGTTTCATTAACTTTCCATGAAATGTGCTGATGCCACTGGGCAATGACATCACTGCCATTTGCCACCAATAGCTTGTGCCCAAGTGAAAAGTCCCCCTGTACATTACAGTAGATTAGAGATCTGTAATGACTGCAGTGAAGCTGGGGACCCCTATTTTTGGTTTCTGATCACAGCTCTATTTCTTCCACCAAGAAAACAGAAAATGATTAGTCATGTAGCACCTATTGATTTAGTAGTCTTCATTTTAAAAATTATGTTTTCTAGCATTGTTCTTTTTTATTATTATTACTGAAGCAAATTGTAATGCTCTGAGTTAGAAATTGGTTAACTCCTTCCTCACTCTGCTTTTATAGCTTATTTTCTCACAAATCGAACAGAAGCTATAAACCAAGAACTGTTTCCTTTAAATGTAAGAAAACCTTTACAAAATGTGCCTAATTGCCAAGCTCAGATGCTTTCTTCATCCTCTCCACACTTCCCACCTACCTTAATTCTTCCACACCAACCGAACACCTATTATAAGCTTTTTATGAGGAATACCCATTGACAGGGAACATAGAGCGTGTCTACATGTGTATTTACATGCACCTAAACTAATGTGACTTTGCTTAAGGTTCATTATGGAGATTTAGGTGCATGTCTACATGTGGACGCACTAATGAGCATTAAGGTGCATTAAATTTAGGCATGAATAGCTAAGTCACATTAGCGCATATGCAGATGCACTAATGAGCATTAACACAGTGTCTGTCCATTGATGCACACCACGTTAACGTGCATTAACACGTCTCCACATGTGCTAATGTGACTTAGTATTCACACCTAAGTTTGATACCTGCTTTATGTAGGTATCAAATTTAGGCACACATAGCCTTAAAATGGTGATTTTAGATAAAGCCAATTTAAAAAAGGCATGTGTGGACGCACCCATAGAGAAGCTAACTGCTGGTGGTGAGATGACTTAGGCTAGTTGTCATGTGACTAATGCTTTCTAGTTGCATGAGAGAGGTGTAACAGCTGTTTTTTTCCACTGACACTTTCTGCCTGAGCGAGGGGCAGGGAGCATAAGCTGCAAAAGGATGTTTTCACCAGCCTTCTGTGGCCAGGCAATGCTAACCAGGGAGGATGAAAAGACTTTCCCTTTCCCCTGCCCTCAGCAAAATTAAATGATGAAAGGTATCATATGGTGAAGATGTCTGTGGTGCTATATTCATGAAGATAATGTGTCTTTTGTTAAAGGAAGGTAAGACAGCAGGGATCTTAGAGGGAAACTATAAGAACAGCAAGCTCGGGAGATGAAGTGTAAGATCAGGTTCTTGTTGTATGATTATACACAGTTTCCAATGAAGTCAGACTCCAGGAAGTTGGCAGAGGGCACTAACTCAATGTCAGCGCACTGTTGTGAAGAGGAAATAGCATCTCTTCCTGTCCACAGAAGAAAACAGCTTAACCCCATCCATATGCCATAGAGGTTTGTTCAAAGTTTTGCTGAGCCCTTCCTCTTCTCTTCCCCGCTTAGTCTTTGCCCAGTGACCTTTACATACTCCCTATACAGGAGAGACTGGCATTTCTAGGCATATGTCCCATGGCTGGTAAAGGTAAATAGATTCACTGAAATGTTAGGTCTGAACTGGATCCACAGCAGGTGTGTTTTAAAGATATATGCTTTAGCTCAAACAGAAGTTATGGATTTAAGACAGTAATTACTGGGTGAAATTCTCTGGCTTCTGTTATGCAGGAAGCCAAATCAGATGATCTAATCATCTCTTCTTGCCTTAAAATCCATGGATCTATGAAAAAGTCCATCTGCTCCGTCCTGGTTGTTTTTTGTTTTTGTATTTTTTCCTGAAGGTCCAGCCCAGGCCATGTATACTCAGCTTGCACCAGGCTGGTTTTTGAAGAGTTCTAGTGATTAAAATTACATTGTGCAAGAGGCAAGGATTTTTTGGGGGGATAATATCTTTTATTGGACTAACTGCAGGGTTGGGATAAAGTTAAACAAGCCTTTGAATGCAAAGCATTCTTCATCAAGGGCTTTCTACAGTGGATATTTTGCAAATTAACTCATCTAGTTTCAGATGGTTTCATTTTCTGTCCATGAAATGTGCTGATGCCACTGGGCAATGACTTCACTGCCATTTACCAGCAATAGCCTGTGCCCAAGTGAAAAGCCCCGTTGCAGGTTGCAGTAGATCAGAGATCTGTAATGATTGCAGAGAACCTGGGGACCCCTGCTTTTGATTTCTGATCACAGCTCTACCTTCTTCCACCATGAAAACAGAAAATGAGTGATCTGATGAATGGGGATCCATGTTTTCCTTTTGCCACAGGAAAATGCAGATTTTCTCTTTTAAAGGAGAAAAAATTGGGAAACTGTGGGTTTCCCCTTGCAGGCTAACAGAGTTGCAGCCTGAAATGGGCTGCTGGTAGTGGCAGGAATCCAATCGGATAAAGGGGGCACCAGGTGCATATGTGCATGCGTACTAGGGCTGTGCGAAGCTTCAAGTGATGATTTGATTTGGAGGAGATTCAGCCCAATTCGGTGGCCGAATCTCCAAATCCTAATTGAGTCAGGGGACCAATTAAAAGGTCCGAATCGATTCGAAGCTCTCTGAATTGATTCGAAAAAGATTCAGAGAGCTTTGATGATTCAGGCAGTCCCTGCCCGCTGCAGCAGGGAGCTGGAGCCAGACTCGGAGCTGGTAAGTAGGGGGGCAGGGGAGGGGGGGCTGGAAAAGCAGGAAGGAGACCATGGGGGGACCCCTGCCAGGCCTCATCCCCTCCCTGCTCCCCCAGCACCCCGACCCATGACCCCCGACACCTGTCCGCTGTCCCAGCCCCCCCCCATGGCTGCTCCGCCCACCTCAGCTCCGGCCCTTTAAGAAAAAAAACCCTAACCCCCCCCCCCGGACTCACCAGCTCCTGCAGCAGCCTTGGGGCTTTGGGGGGCTTGTGGAAGAGCTCCCCATGTGGCGTGGGGCAGTGGGGAGCAGCGGGGATCATCCTCCACTGGGCAGGAACTAGTGAGGCTGGGGTTTTGGGTGGGGTTTTTTCTTAAAGGGCTGGAGCTGGGGTGGGCAGGGCAGCCATGGGGGGGAGGGGGAGCTGGGAGTGTGGGGGGGAGGGGGGCTTGTGCAGAGCCCCCCCACATGGTAAGGGGCAGTAGGGATCACCCCCCTCACCCCACAGCACCCAGTGAGTGGCTAATTTTTTCAAAGTGCCAGGAGCTGGGGTGGGCGGCTGGGAGGGACAGCCATTGCCGGGCTGGGAGAACTGCTGCCGAATCTCTGAGTCAGATTCGGACGAATCGATTTAGGACAGTGATTTGAATCACCGAACTGAATCACTGTCCCGTGAACTGGCCGAATCCAAATTTGAAGCGAATACTAGGTGCTTCGCACAGGCATAATGCATACACATGTGTGTGGCCAGCAATACAGCCCCAGGCAGTGTGGTGAAGAGCAGCTCCCCCAGCTGCCTGCAGGTGAGTCTATGCGGGGCACAGGTGATGCATGGTGGAGTGGGGGGAGGGGAGCAGATTGAGGTGGCAGTGGCAGCTTACACCAAACCCCCATGGTGAGGGAGGGAGTGGGGAAGGGTTGGTAGCTGGGGCTGGAGGTGCCACCTGGCTGGAGTGGTGTGCGGGGTCCAGAACCTGGGACCAGGGTGGGAATGCGTAGCTGTGGGGCCCAGCCAGGCAGCAGGACAGAGCCATGGCCAGCTTGTCCGGGGAGGAGGGAGCAGGAGCTGGTGGAGGGGCCAACTTTCTGCTGCTGTGTGCACTTCCAGGGAGGGGTCAGGCACCATTGGTGATGTGTCGGGGAGGGCATGACCCCCATGTGTCATACCCCCCAGGATTTCTGCACGCGCAGTGGGGCACAGGGCTGCAGTCTGGTAGGACCAGAACTGGACAGGAACCACCTCTGAGGCCCAGCAGGCAGAACCCAGCATGGAAGGGTAGAGTGAGGCAGCAAGACTCATTGCTGCTGCCACTGCTGGGGCCTCCGCATTAGCCGCACTGCCATTGAGTAGTGCCATGCCGCCAGCAGCACAAGGAATAACAAACCGGGGCTTGGGGGGAGGTGAACTGCCCTCACCCTCTTCTGACAGCCACTCACGTGCTGGGCTGCAGTGCAACCTTGCCACCATCGCTCAGCCACCGCCACTGCTCCCCTCAGGACCCAGCGTGCTAGCAGCTGGTGGTGGGAGGAGGTGAGAGGAGTGGGCCCCCACCCCATCTGTTACTCCTCACACTGCATGGCAGCATAGCGTTACTGTATGGTGGCAGTGCTGGTGTGGGGGTCCTGGCAGTGGCAACAGTGGCAGCAGCAAGTCTCAGTGCCCCGCTCTGCCCTCCTGCACCTGATCCTGCCCTCTGGACCATGGGAGCAGTTCCTGCCCAGTGCCAGTCTGGCCAAGCTGCAGTCCCACTGTGAGCACAGAAATCTGGAGGAACACGTGCCCCTCTATGTCTCCCAAACACATCATGTATGGCATCACCTATGGTTGGGCATCCCACCTTGCTCCGCACACCCCCACACATTAGGGACTTGGGGGGAGGTGGCTGTGGATCAGGAGTGAGCAGCACCAGCAGGGCTGGGGGGCTGCAGTTTGGGAATGAGGGTCACTGGTGGGGATGGGAGGATGCAGATCAGGAGTTAGGGGCATTGGCAGGGCTGGTGGGGCTGTGACTTAGGAGTGAGGGGCACCAATGTATCAGGGCTGCTCAGCACCACAGAGAAGTGGGGAGAGGGAGGACAGCCACAGCTGGGCCTACATCCTGGTGAGCAAAGGGGGTAGGGGAAGCTCTGATTTTCTACAATAAAAAACCCAAAATTAAATGCCAAAATATATAGATACTTAGAATTTATTTTATTATAATGATTGAGGTACTGATAGGTTTGCACCCACAGGACTGTATTACTGGCCACTTTGCTTTAAAATTTTAAATATATCAATAAACCATTGTTTTCAACTGATACACACATACATAAACATATATATAGATATACATATATATATACATATCATAGAATCATAGAAAACTGGGGTTGGAAGGGACCTCAAGAGGTCATGTAGTCCAATCCCCTGCTCAAAACAACCATCACCAACTAGATCATCCCAGCCAAAGCTTTGTCTAGCTGGGTCTTGAAAACCTCCAAAGAGATTCCACCACCTATCTGGGTAACCTGTTCAAGTGTTTTACTACCTCCCTAGTAAGAAAATTATTCCTAATATCTAACCTAAACTTCCCTTGCTGCAACTTGAGACCATTGCTCCTTGTTCTGTCATCTGCTACCACTGAGAACAGTCTAGCTCCATCCTTTTTTGAGCCCCAGTTCAGGTAGTTGAAGACTGCTATTAAATCCCCCCTCAGCCCTCTTGTCTCTAGACTAAATAGGCATTTATACACATACCACAGTCTGGTCCAATGAGCTGGAAATCCAATGTGTCAGAGTAGACTTGATTAATCCAGCCTGCGGAGCACACAAACTGATGTGTCCGGTGCTGCATTTGCATGCATTTGTATAAATGATGAAATGCACATCAGCACTGAGAAAATGGCAGCTGAACTAAAACATGTTGCATGCATGTGTAATTGTGCCTAAGAACCCTAGTTCCCTAAGCCTCTTTCATAAATCATGTGTCCCAGCCCCCTCACAATTTTTGTTGCCCTCCACTGGATTCTCTCCAATTTGTCCACATCCTTTCTGTAGGGAGAGGCCCAAAACTGGACACAGTACTCCAGATGTGGCCACACCAGTACTGAATAGAAGAGAATAATTACTTCCCTTGATGTACTAGCAACACTCCTACCAATGCAGCCCCATATACCATTAAGTTTCTTGGCAACAAGGGCGCATTGCTGGCTCATATTTGACTTATTCTCTGAATAACCCCCAGGTCCTTTTCTGCAGAGCTGCTGCCCAGACCATCAGCCCCCAGCCTGTACTGGTACATGGGACTGTTCTGTCCTAAGTGCAGGACTTTGCACTTGTCCTTGTTGAACCTCATGAGATTCCTTTTGGCCCAATCCTCCAATTTGTCTAGGTCACTTTGAATCCTAGACCTACCTTGTATCTTACTACTCCCCCCAGCTTGGTGCCATCTGCCAACTTGCTGAGGGTGCACTCTATGCCATCTTCCAGGTCATGGTTGACGACTTTTAATAAAACTGGCCCCAGGACCAACTCCTGGGGCACCAGCTGCCAACTAGACATCAAGCTACTGATTCTACTGAGCCCGATGCTCCAGCCAGTTTTCCATCCACCTTACAGTCCGTGTATCCAGCCCGTACTTCCTTAGCTTGCCTGCGAGAATGTTGTGGGAGACCATATCAAAAGCCTTGCTCAAATCAAGGTGCAACACATCCATTGGTCTCCCTGCATCCACAGAGTCAGTCACCCTGTCATAGACGGCGATCAGGTTGGTCAGGCATGATTTGCCCCTAGTGAATCCATGCTAACTGTTCTTAATCACCTTTTTCTCCTCCAAGTGCTTAGAAAAGGATTCCTTGAGGATCTTCTCCATGGTATTTCTAGGAACTGAGGTGAAGCTGACTGGTTTGTAGTTTCCTGGATTCTCCTTCTTTCCTTTATTAAATATGGTCACTATGTTTGCCGTTTTCCAATCATCTGGGACCTCTCCTGATCACCATGAGTTTTCAAAGATGATGGCCAATGGCTCTGCAATCACATCAGCCAATTCCCTCCACACCTTCAGTTGCATTTCATCTGGCCCCATGGACTTGTACACATCTGTGCAGGCTGGGAGTGGTCTGAGGCCCTCGGGGGTTTTCCGCACGGCGGGCTGTGGCCAGCAGCCCGGACACGCCGGGTTGGGGAACACAGGCGGCACGCTAGAATTAGGCATGGACGCTTAGTGGTTGATTTAAGATTATTTTACTTACACTGAAGGTGGTCACGGTGCAGGCAGGAAAACTTGCTTGAGTTGCGGTTACAAAACAAAACAAAACAAAACTCGAACCTGCAGAAAATGAGGGTATGTTGCAATGGGGTTTCGGCAACAGGAAGATGAACAAAAACTTCGAGAGTACGTCGCAATGGGGTTTCGGCGACGGGAAGAAAAAAAAACTGCAGGACTCGAACCCGGGTAGAGCTCTGGATTCACTCACACGAAGTTTGCTAGGCTCCGTGGAACTTGCGCACAGGGAAGGGTACATCGAGGGATCAGGCGGCGACGGGGAGAGGCGAGAGGTTGATCAGACTCCCATAGCCTTCTTGAGATACACACTGGGTCCGATAGGCTCCGTAGCACTTAGAGATCTTCACGAGAAGTGAAGTTCTCCTCCTCCTGATAGTAGTGGAGTCCTCCAACTTGGGCGGAAACCACTCAAGCCTCTTATACAGCTAGCAAGCCAATCGCTAGCCGCCACGTGGGAATAATTTAGAACTGGCCAATAGTGGGGCAAAAATCTGAATACAAATGGCGAGAACTCCTTGCAACGTGCATTTCTCTGTTGCAACGAAGAAATGCACCCTGCAAAGAAAGCTACGAGTGGCGGGAAATAATTCAGCAGTGCCGAAGCGCACACAAACAAAATCACACCCTTGGGTTGTGACAACATCCACCTTTTCTAAATAGTCCCTAACCTGAGGGCTCTCTAGTCCCTAACCTGAGGGACCTAAAGAGTCACTGAGGGCTTCTCACCTCCCCAAACTGTGCTGCCCAGCGCAGTAGTCTGGGAACTGACCTTGCCTGTGAAGACTGAGGCTAAAAAGGCATTGAGCACTTCAGCCTTTTCAGCATCATCTGTCACAAGGTTGCCTCTCCCATTCAGTAAGGGACCCACACTTTTCCTGATCCTCCTCTTACTATCAGCATACTTGTAGAAACCCTTCTTGTTACCCTTTTGCGGATCCTCCTTTTGCTGCCTCCACTCTCTCCAGCTGATGCAGGCAAGGGGAGGCCCCAGAGCCATTCCTGCCCCACTCAAGCTGGACAGCAGGAAGCAGCTGTGTAAGGAGCTGGGCTCTGTTGAAGGTGGTAGGGGATGGGTTCCACCTTCTAGGATTTACTTCCAGCCTGTGGGGGACACCTGGGAAGGGGACAAGCAGGGAATGGGCACAGAAAGTAGGAACCCACTCCTTGCCACTGCTCTCCTTGACCAAATTCAGCATCCTGTGTAGCTGTTCCCCATAGCCACCCCTCTCCTCATCAGGTCCAATGAGGTGAAAAGAGCACCCCTGGGGCTCTCCCATGTGCCCAGATCAGTTGGGAATAGTGGTGGCAAGGGCAGCTCCCCACTTTCTGTACCTGCTTCCTGCCCTGCCCCCTAGTGTCTTCACTGGCCTTGGGGCTCCAACTGCACCTCACCCCCCTTCCCCACCATAGTCTGAGGAGGACTGTGCCACATCCCCCTTTACTAAATCCTAGATCTGCCCCTGTCTGTGGAGGGGCTGTTTTAGCAGCCCTTGCCATAGAAAATACCTTCTTCAAAGTCTGTTTTTCATTTGGACATTTTGAAGGCTTCAGTAAAGAAGTAAGCTCACAGTTTATGTAGGGACCAAATATGAGGAGCAGCAGTTTGAACTTCATGATAAATAACACTTAACACTGCTTATCTATAGATCTCTGAGGCTAGGAACAAACATTGCATTTGTCTCTGGACCAGTTGTGCCTGTGTTTGTCCCAGCATAGAAATGTCCCAGGATTGGTCTATATCAGGGATGGGCAAAATGGCAGATCCAGCCAGTGGCCAGACTCTATTTTCCAGCAGTCCCTGCCCGTGCCACTCCCAACTGGTCTTCCTGAAGACCCCGGGAGTGTGAGACCATGACAGCGCAAGGCTGTGACAGTGCAGGGCCACAGAACTGGGGCTCTGCCCTGGCCCATCTGGGCCCTGTGCTATCACAGCCCTGTGCTGTCACAGCTCTGCATTCCCAGGGTCCCCGTGGAGACTGGTTGGGGAGTGGTTTGGGCAGGGCATATGGCTGCGTGGGGAGCTGGTTTGGAGCCGGGGCAGGGATGTTGTGACAGTGACAGTATGGAGCCTGGTCTGGGGCAGAGCTGCAATCCACTCCGTGCATACCTCTGCCTGTGGGACCTGTGCTCGTTGCAGGGGGGCAAGTAGATCATGGCTCTGCCCCAGCCATGGCTCTGTGCTGTTACCACCCCAAGATCCCAGGGTCTCCCTAGGCCCACCTGCCTGTTTTGCTCCTGACCATGGCCCCATCCCAGTTGCCCTGTGCTTATGAGTCTTGCCCCCAGTGGTGGGTGCAGAGCAGATGGGCCAGGATGCCCAAGCAGCGGGGCTGGGGCTGGTGGCAGCAACTGGAAGGAGTCTGCCACGGACCTGATCTGACCTGCAGGTTGGACTTTGCCCAACCCTGGTGTATATACACACTACCCTTCTAATCAGGGTTTATCCTTCTAATCAGGGCCAGTGGTGTCCTGCAGGGTTTGGTTCTTGGCCCCGTGCTGTTCAACATCTTTATCAACGATTTAGATGAGGATGTGGAAAGCACACTGGCCAAGTTTGCGGATGATACTCAGTTATGGGGAAAAGCAGTCACGCTAGGGGATAAAATGCAGATCCAAGCAGACCTGGACAAGCTGGAAAGGTGGGCGGAGCTGAATCGGATGCATTCAGTAAGGATAAATGCAGAGTGCTTCATCTGGGGAGAAGTAACCAGGAACATGAATATAGGTTAGGAGGAGGTGTCCTGGCCAACATGATGGCTGAAAGGGACCTCAGGGTTATGGCTGATCAAAGAATAAGCATGAGCTGCCAGTGCGATGCTGTAGTCAACAGAGCTAATAGCATACTGGGATGCATTAGCTGATGTGTCGCGAGCAGTGATATTTCCTCTGTACTCAGAGCTGGTGAGACCCCAGCTAGATTACTGTGTCCAGTTCTGGATGCCACACTTCAAAAAAGACATGGAGAATCTTGAAAGGGTCCAGAGAAGGGTGATTAAGGGCCTGGAAGACAAACCTTATAAGGAAAGACTGAGGGATCTGGGACTGTTCAGCCTGGGGAAGAGAAAACTGAGGGAGGACATGAATATCAGGAGTTGGGAGAAAAATTGTTCACTGGGGCACCCCAGGGGAGGACAAGGAGCAATGGCTATAAACTGTTAGAAGATGGTTTGAGGTTGGATATAAGGAAGAACTTCTTTACAGTAAGGGTGACCAGAATCTGGAATAGATTTCCCAAGGGGTGGTGCAGTCCCCATCCTTAGAAATCTTCAAGAGGAGACTGGATAGGCATCTTGCTGGGATGATTTGATCTCACAGTATTCCTGCCAGAGCAGGGGTATTGGACTTGATGTTCTTTCGATGTCCCTTCCAGCCCTTAATTTCTATGATTCTATGAATCTAGGAGCACCTGAATGCGCTAAGGCTTTCCTGCCATGGATTCAATGATGCGACCTGAGACAGCCACTCATAGGTTCATAGATTAATAGATTGTAAGGGGCTGGAAGGGTCCTTGTAAGATCATCGGGTCCAGCCCCCCTGCACTAGGCAAGAAAGACAACTGGGGTCAGATAACCCCAGCGAGATGACTGTCCGGTCTCCTCTTGACGATTTCCAGGGTAGGTGATTGTACCACCTCTGAAGGGAGTTTATTCCAGTCTGGACACTCTGACTGTGAAGAAGTTTTTCCTAGTGTTAAGCCTCAAATGGTCTTCCAGGAATTTGTGGCCATTACTCCTGGTTTTCCCCAAGGGTGCCTTGGTGAATAGTTGTTCACTGAGCCCTTGATGTATTCCGCCTGATGTAGTGGTAAGCTGCTACCAAGTTCTTTCTCAGCCTTCTCTTTTTTAGGCTGAAGAGGCCCAACTCCCTCAGCCTTTCCTCGTATAGATTGCCTTACAAATCTCTGATCATATGGGTGGCTCTTCTCTGGACTCGCTCAAGCTTTCCCACATCCTTGATGAAGTGCAGCGCCCAGAACTAGATGCAGTACTCCAGCTGAGGTCTCACCAATTCTGAGTAAAGTGGAAGAACCACTTCCTTGGTTTTGCTTGAGATGCATCAGTTGATGCATGCCAGAGTATTGTTTGCTCTGCTGGCTACAGCTTTGCATTGACAGTTGATGTTCATACCATGGTCTATTATTACCCCTAGGTCCCTTTCAGTCACGGTGCTAGTCAGTTTGGCACCACCAAGCCTGTAAGCATGTTGGGGATTGTTTGTCCCCAGAAGGAGCACTTTACACTTCTCAATGTTGAATTTCATTTGGTTCCAATCCACTCAACTTCCCAGCCTGTCTAGGTCCGCCTGTATCTGTAGCCTATTTTCAAGTGTGACCACGCTCCCTCATAACTTGGTGTCATCCATGAACTTGGCCAGTGAGCTCTTCACCCCCACATCCAAATCATTGATAAAGATGTTGAAAAGCACTGGACCCTGCATCAACCCCTGGGGGACACCATTGGCTACTTCTTGCCAGGATGACACAGATCCATTCATTAGAACTTCCTGGGTCCTATCCCACAGCCAGCTTCCTACCCACCTGACTGTTGAACAGTTAAGCCCGCAATCCTCCAATTTTCCCATGAGAATATCATGGGATACCAGATCAAAGGCCTTTTGGAAGTCTAGGTATACAATGTCGACCTCCTCTTTCTTATCCAGGTGGCGAATTACCTGCAATGAAGCCATGATGTCTGTCATTCAGAATCCTACCTTCTGCAAGTGTATCACCCATAAACTCTTTGATTAATTTTTCCAGGATTTTCCCTGGGATAGAAGTTAAGCTAATAGGCATTTGTGAAGTCCTGGAATAAACTGTTAATACTTCTTTTACCATGAACCTTTTTAGGATTTATTCTGTGCTAGCAGACACGGATGTCTGAATGATTGTTCTTTGTCCTGGTTTATCCTGGGACAAATGGTTTATTCTGGGACAAATGCAACATCTGTTTGGAGCCTGAGTGTCTTGCACAGGGTTGTGGGAATTTTTCTCCTCATGCTACAGAAGGACAGAATGAGGAATAGACATCCAAGTGACTTGGTCAAAGGAATAGAGTCCAGATTTTCTCATCATACAGCATTCTGCATACTCTGTCCAGCATTGGAGGCCTTTCCTACTTTCTGAAGCAGCAGCATCTCATGAGTGGCTCTAGTGTAAACTGACTGGATTAGTGATACAATACAGGAAGTCCAAAACCAAATGATTCTTTTGAACATTTATGAAGCAATGGACATAAATGCAGGCAATATTTTTTTTATTAGAAATGCCTAGGATCTCTTACATGGTGTATACCTAAATACCAAATGAAAGCACATAAACTAAACCAAACTATACCAAAATACCAAATTAAAGCAAACTATACAAGATCGAATGGTCACAAATTCCTCCACAACTGATTCAGGCTGGACATAAGGAAGAACCTCTTTACTGTTCGAACCCCCAAGGTTTGGAATAGACTGCCGCCGGAGGTGGTTCAAGCACCCACTTTGAATGCCTTCAAGACACAATTGGATGTTTATCTTGCTGGGATAATATGATCCCTGCTGACTGGGGCAGGGGGCTGGACTCGATCCTCCAGGGTCCCTTCCAGCCGGAATGTCTATGAAATCTATGAAATCTATAGCAAGAGAACCTATTTTAATGTATAAGTGTTTATGAGAGATTAGTATTTATTAGCTAATAACCTTTGATTATCTTTACTCCCCTAGATGAGGTGCTCTGGTGGCACATAAAATCAGAGATAGGACTCAGTGACAGAAATTTAGTCTTCAGTTTTGTAATTTGTTGGCAAGCGAGTGAGCATTATTATTTAAAAAATAATAATTTACTCTGTTAAAAGGCCTATCATGCATGGACCTTGGGACAGTTTATAAAAAATAAATGTGAACTTAAGTCTTGCAACACACCTGTACTATATATGGTAAATTGAAGTATAGGGAGGGTCAGTGATTTGTCCAGGGTCAGATGATGAATAAGTGACAGAGCCAAAAATAGAACCCAAAAGTCAAGGTTTTTCCTCCTTTCATCTAACAAACAATCAACTTTCCTTCCCATCATGGATAGTTAGATGTTTAAAAAAAAATTGGTGGTTTTTTTACATGGCACTAATTGAACACATGAGAATATACTGGAAAGAATAATTCTGCATGGGCATCAGTTGCACAAGAGAGATTATTTATAGTTAGGTACTTCTGGTAGCCCTGAACTTGAGATCTGAGAATTTAACAATGTTTAATGGACTTTAGAGTTATCTAAGGTCGCATAATGTGTCTGTGGCAGAACTGAAAATTGGACCTTAAATGCCTTGAGCCCCAAATTGCTAGTTATGCCTCTGGTCCTATGCACCAGACCCCAGTATGAGCTGTGCTTCCCTGCTTAAACATTAAAGATTAGTGTGATGGTGCAGACACATCACTCCATTGTTCTCTGGAATCTGACGTGAAGAAAACTTTCAAAGCATGGAACACATGTAACTGATACCGGAGTTGGCAAAGAGCCTGATGCAATGGTTCTAAGATGTGACATGACCCCCTTGTTGGAATAGGGGCTAGCTCAGGTGCCGTTTATGATACTTGAAATGTCAACATTGTGCTTTCTATTTCTCTGCTCACCAGAGTATGTCAGAAAGGAGAGGAAATATGACATTGTAAAGATTTACACTATCATTTCCAAGGTGTTTGTGGGGAAGTGAGAAATATTAGTGGGACTTTAATAATGCACAGCAGGGCTACAGAGGAGTGCCAATAAAGAGGAGGAGCTCAGTGGTTCAGGAAAGGCTGCATGAGACTGTCTGCCTTATCCTACATTTCTAATTCATTGATTCCTGTGGACTTGGAATTTTTCTCCTAATACTTGAACTGCTTGTTTTCCATCTAATTTCCACTGCTTTTGTCACAAAATCTGATATTCTTTTTGTAGTGAATTTGATGTTGGGTTGAGAGCTCTGGAGACTGCAGCCCTGATTCTATCCCCAGTATAGTATAGTATGGATAGTGTCATTGCAAGCTTCTGTCTGATACTGCAACATGTGCAGTATACTCCGCACTGTGCTGTAGGAACCATTTATAGCAGGAATTCAGTCTCCCTGATCTGTTTGAAATGACATCCCTGGTAGGGGGTCATTATCTGCAGATGTTAAAAGCAGGACCTATGGCAGCAGTTCTCAACCAAAGTGCTCTGGCACCCTGGGATGCCTTGAGATACTTTCAAAGGTGCTTCAGGGTGTCACACAATGTTAACACTGTTAGGTGTGTAGACATGATTTACAAGATAAACTCAGAGATTTCAAATAGGAATTGACAGTGTTAAAACCATTCTGCCCTGTTGTGGTCTCCCTGAGTGCTTTGCAACAGAAGAGTTGCTCTGTTACTGTATTTTTCTGTAGTCAAAAAGGAGTGAAAATGAAGAGCTGGCATTTTCCAAGGGATGCCCTGATTCTAAAAAGGGGTGCCCTGAGTCTAAAAAGGCTGAGAACCACTGACATATGGATTTATAAATAAAAGAGTATACTGTTGAGGCTAAAGGACTAGCTCCATCCAGAGAAGGTTTATAGCAGATTTGTGTTCCTTTACCCATACTCTATTTACACTGTGTGAGCATGCATTTAGTCTTGGCATCTCCCTAACAGTGGGCCCAAATACAGTGCACATATCCATCCATTGGGTATTGGATCAAGATTATAAGTTTTTTTACAAATACTCCACAGAGTCATTGTCAGATAGCAATCAGTGTCCACTGAACTGTGCTGGATTTGGATTGGTGACCTAATGGCGTAAGGCTCCCATTCCCACTCCCCAGAGCAAGCCACTTCCTGAAAATTTGCCCTCTTCTGAAAAAAAAGTGAGATCATCATTCTTCTCAGCACAACCAAATCAAAGGTTGACTGGAAAAGTGAATGAAAACATCCACTTTTACTGTAGCAAATCTGAAAGCTGTACTCAGATGTGGGAGAGATGTGTGGTGATACAGACAAGGGCATCATGGGATTATTATAGTTTTCTGTATATTAAGATCACCAGGAAAAAGATAGGGGACAGTATAGCTGGGTGACTTTGTTTTAAAATGATCACCTTTGCCTTTTGGAGGAGGATTGTCCAAAGAAATATAAATCACTTGAGTAGTTTTGGGAACATACCATACAGAGAAGGAGACCTGTTTAAAAGAGCTGAACACATGCTCACATACTGAGGTATTTATCTGCACATACAAGGCACACATGGAGGTGCCTGTGCATGTACATGCACACATACACAGATACTCTGAAGTCTGTCTGGACAAAGGAGACCAGCTAACAAAGGCTTATGTTAGAGAGATAACAATATCCCAACTTCCTACTGGGATTTGCTGTGGGTGGGGAAGTAAGTTTCTTTATTCTTTCCTTCTGGGAGCAGTTGCCTGCCAAAAAGAAAAGGCTGCATATTAGCATTTCAGTGCAGTTTATTAGCAGAGGGATTCTGGACAATGATGTTTCTTAATAAACTGATTAGAGTGATAAAGCAGCCATCCCAGTGCTGGAAGCAGAGAGGCCGCTGAACAGATCCTGATTCATGAAGCCTTTCTTGAGGAAGAAGTGATTTCAGCTAGGGGATGATGAAGGGTTGGGAGTTGCATGCTAATTGGTTTATGATGAACATTAATTGCTGGCAAGAGGAAGGGGGGCGATCCTTCTCATTTTACTTGGATACACTCCACTTTTGGGGAGACAGGGTTGACCTCCCGTATTAGGCACCTGCTGAGATAAGTTGGAGACAGGGCAGCTTACTACATGCTTGTTGACATGAGCCATGTTGTTCTCACAGACTAAACTGACAGTCATACAGACTGCAAGACCAGCCTGATTGCCCAAAAGGTCCCTGTATCCTCAGTGGATTCCATACCTAGTGATTCCCAGTGTTGGGATAATGGCCATTTGCAGTGCAAAGTGGCTGAGTCTATTTTGGATGAGATGAGATGAGATTCTGTCCTCTCTGGAAGTTCCAGAGGGTAGTTTTGGGCTATTACTCTTGCTTCTTTAAGGTCCCAACTTTGTGAGGTCACATAGAGCTCCAGCCTGTCAGCCTATCAGTTGAAGGCACTGTGATATGTTTTGAGCTGCGGGATCATTAGTAATGCTGCTTTTATTTACTTCAATGTCTCCTTTCTAGCAAACATCCTACAGTCTCACCCGGTCTGACTAAGACAGGTCTGGATGGCAGTGGCCTGGCTATGTGAGATAGCAGCTGACAAGGAGAAGTACTTTGGGGAAGAGACAGAAGAGAAGCTGTCATAACCATCTATGATAGCGATAGGCCAAGCAGACTTTTTTTTTTGTGGCTTCAAGGTCAAGTAGGAGCTATCAGTGCTGCTGGCTCATCAGACAATGGAGCTGTAGTAACTTTAATCATTCGTATTTATACTAAGAAACCACAGCCATTCCTAGGTCGGACTCGATGATCTATTGAGGTCCCTTCTGACCCTAACGTCTATGAATCTATGAATGATCCTCATCGGTGTCATCCATGCCTTTGTTATCTCCAAACTCCATAGGGGGCTGGAAGCTCCAGCTAAAACAGTTGTTTCTTTCCCAAGTATTGCAGACTGCTGTCTGTACATAGTATCTGTGGCTTCTTGTCCAATTTCAGATGTAGTGCAAGTTATTGGTAATGACCTTCAGAGTCTGTAGAATCTGGCACCTGCTTATTTGAGGCTGCTTCTTTCATCCTAGACTCTACCACAGAAATTTGGACCGGCTAGAAAGGGACTGAGACTCTGTTCCTGGGGCTAGTGGAAAGGTTTTATGAGTTACACCAACTTTGGTATTTGTACCTTTTACTGATTTCCCAGTCTGTTCAACTTCATAGTACATTATATGGTTTTCATGTTTTTTTAATTCTCCATATATTCGTCTAACTCAGTGCTTCTCAACCTTTTCCTCAGCATGACCCCATTTATGACCCCATTTCCTCAGCATGGCCTCTCACTCCCAACCTGCAGGCCACCACCTGCCCCAGGTGCCCCTCACTCCCCACCCGCAGCCCCTACCTGCCTCAGCTCTGCTGGTGCCCCTCACTCATGATCTCCTCCAGCTGCCAGGGCTACAGGACCAGGGTCAGGGCTCACAGCCCCCTGCCCCCTCCCAGCAGTGCCTGAGCCCTGGCTTCTGCCTGTGGGAGGTGGCAGCTTATGCGGCTGGAGTGGAGCATGGATCGTGGAGCCATCTCCTCCCCCTCCCCGCCCCAATCCCCTACCCCCTCCTTTTGTGGGCAGCATGGCTGGAGTGGAGCCCATCAGGGTGGGGAGGATGTATGTTGCCCACTGTGGGCTTGGGGCTCCCTGTTCTGCTGCTCTCCTCCTGGGGGCCTCTGCAGCCTAACAGGTGGGACCTGGCATGCGACTGCGTGGAGGCTCAGTGCCGTTGTCTGGAGCCCCATGCCAGTCATGCCACCATGGCGTGGCAACCCCTGCCTGCCCAGGAACAGTGGCAGTGGTGGCACAGAGTTGTGCCTCCCACTGTTGCCAGGTGGGCAGGGGGTGCCTTGCCATGGCAGCACAGCTGGCATGGGGCTCCAGGCAGCAGCACTGAGCTTCCCCACCCTGCTCTGCCGCAGAGACCCTGGGGAGAGGGCAAGAGGGTGGGGAATCCTGAACCTGCAGCAGGCAGCCCGCATCTGCCCCTGCCCCGTGCACAACTATGGGGGGCATGTGTACCCCCATGCCTCTCTCCCTGGGAGTGCATGACCCCATTTTTTATTGTTGTGACCCCGAATGGGGTAATGACCCCAAGGTTGGGAACTGCTGGTCTAGCTCTTCAGTACAAGGACCTCATCAAGCATCTGTGTATGCACGTATGTGGAGCACCTAGCACATTTGGTCTCTAAATTCAGTGGGGCATCTGAGGGCTTCAGTCCTGTTATTAATACTAATATCAGTACGTTAATAAATAACTGCCGCTCAAATAATAAACTTCCTGGTTGATAAAAGTAGGCCACTCATACAACCATGGAAGCAGTTATTAGCCCTTGACTATGGGCAAACCCTAGTGAGCAAACCCTATTGACATCCCAGAAGTTGGATGTGTGACTGGTCTGAGTGTCCACTGAAAAGCATGCTCTGCTATCGTACTATAATGCAACCAACCAAAGAATTGGAAAAACTAAACCTAACTATTTTTGGATGGGCATTTTACAGCACCCTTGAGAGAATTAAAAATATCCAGTCATGAGGGTGGCTGTGAGAAGGGACTGTAGCTTCCCCTGTAGGCAGATGTTCCAATATCTGACAACCAATGAGGAAACCGATTTCTCTGAGCAGAGTGGGTCAACTTTCTATATTTGCAAAGCTTTTCCAGTCAAACGTTTTAAGAAAATAATGAAAAATCTACTTTTATTTTAAATAAATAATTAATTTTTGTTTGAATGGAACATTTTACAAACAAAAATGTTTTTCTTTTAAAGCTCCCATTTTTATGAAAACTTCCATAACATTTCAGTCAGCTTTTGCACCAAGATGTTCATGTTCAAAATTGTTATCAAGCATTTTCATTTGCTGAAAATGTAGCTTAAAACAAATACAAATGTTCAACATTGATTTCTAATATGACTTTTATTCATTCAGCACTTGATTTTTGATAAACAAAAATGTTCAAACTTGATATTAAGAAACAAATGATGAGAAAATACTGATAAAAACGTTGTGGGAACTTTTATAAAAAGCAGAAAGTAGATCCATTACAAACCCTTGAAATGGCAAAAGATTTATAATTTGGTATTAAACTCTTTTTCTCTTTTTCAACCAAGTTTTGCCCTAACTGGTCTGAGTTATGGTTATCAACTCTATGGCATGTCACCATGCTGTCTGCTAAAGTATGAGCCAGCCTTATGCTTCCAGCTGCATGCAGTGAACTACAAAGAGCAGCAGGGGACAATCTTTTTGGCAGATGTGCCACAAATGAACCCCATACCCTCTTCAAGTGACACTTTGATCCCCTTCCCCTGCCCTGTCTGCTGCTTTGCCTTCTGCTCTGTCCCCTGCACTCCCTGCCTGATCTGCTGTTCTGTTTTCTGTTTCCTTCCCTATGTGTCACTCTGCTGCCTGGCTCCTCCATGATCTGCCATGCCAGTTATACATACAGAGGGTGCCCATGCCACTTATGGGACACATGCTTCAGGTTGGCCATCCCTGGCATAGAGGATAGCCTCACGCTGTACTACAAGTGCAGACCCTACCCCTACCAGGGGCCCCTCACAGCTGTGGAGAAGGACCAGAATTTGCCCATTGAGAACATCTGCGGTCCACAGAGCCACTTTAGAGGGGTGGCTTTCCTCTCCTTCAGCTGTCCATCTTCCTTTATCACATTTTTTTTCCTACAGGAAAGTCTTGGTCCTGGGACAAATAATGGAAAATTGGTTCTTTTGTCAAAAATCAAGCATGGTCTCAGTTTGATATCAGATAGGTCTTTTATCAGAGGACTAGATAATGCCCTTATGAGGGGTATGCAAATGGAGCTTTATCAACAAGAATGTCCCTTGTGACCCAAAGAAGATACTTGGGAGACAACCAGATTTTATACAAAGATGCTAATTCCTGTTTAATTTTCTCCCTTTTATTACTAATCATATCACTGCAAACATAGTTTACAGCAGCATAAATAGGAGCTGTAGCTGGAGGGAATTGTGCAGCTTCTGTCAATTTTTCAGCACCCAAATGTGAAACAGAAGCAATTAAACTCTGAGGGAAAAAAGTAACAGTGTGGAACACATCAGAGATCGGGTCATGAATTCACACAGATGGAAAAGCCAGGAAGCAATGGGAAAGCAGGATTTTGATTGACTCACCGTCAACAGTAAATGAGCCATTGGCGGTTTACTGTCAATTCTTTGCCTTTTAATCCACAAATTCTTGAGGTTATGGTACCTCCCCAACCTGCCTTTCAGGGATGGATGGGGGGAGGAGGAGAAGAAAGTAGGATAGAGAGAGGAAAGGCCAGAATGTGGGAGAAGAAATCAGATGGTCCTGTCTTTGGACGCTGGGGAGAAAACAAGTTTGGAACATTCTCCAAATCCAGTATCTAGGACTGAAGGAGTACGAGTAGAAATTAAACAGAGCTAAAAACATAATTACAGGCACTGTAGCAATATGCTGTCCCAAAAGGAGCAAGAGGACTCTGAGAATCAAACAAATTTAATATTGCAATAGCACCTACAGGCTTCAGTCGGGTACAAGCCCCATTGTGGTAGGTTCTGCACAACTCCAAATTAAATGAGAATCCTTGAGTCAGAGCAGTTCTGAGGCAAAGTGGGGAGATATAGTAGCAGTATCCTTTCCATATGGGATGGGAGTGGCACTGGGAGCCTAAAGAAGAATCTTATACATGGTAGGAATCAGTGTTGTTTAGGAATGCTCTAGGTGCAACAGCAATGGCTGTCTTGTTATAAAAAGTCACTTGATGAGTAGACTAGGGAAGAGATGAGGCTCAGGCTGTTATTCTTCTATATGTGCTATAGTATTCCACAGCAGGAATCCACTATCCAGCAGTCAATCAGTGTGGCTTAGTACTTAAGATAACTTACAGACAACTGGAAGCATTTGCTTCATTTCTAGAGGTGAGGAGTTCAGTGAGCTGAACCCAATTGCTTTTACTGGCTGTCCAGTATCTCCTAGGAGCTCTCAGCACATTTCAAAATTGAGCCTTTTTTAGCAGGCATGTTCTTACAGTATATTTGCTTTTCAACCAGCAGCCCAGCCTTCTTTGGGTATATTTCTGAACCTAAGACACTGAACTGCACCATTAACTTAGCATCAAGCTACCAAGCAGGATTGTATGCGCTACAAAAATGTCACTATTTATTTTTCCTGGATAACTTAGGGTCAAATTTACTTTTCATTCTGATTTTCCAACGTTGAGTTCTCATTGATTTAGTGGAGTTAATCTTGCTTTACACCTGTGTAAGTGAGGAAAATCAATATGTAGTGTGTGATTCTGTCATCCTACTCACCCTGAGTAGTACTTTACTCATTGAGGAATCATTGGGACTATGCAAAGAATAAGGTACTGCTCAGTGCAGGTGACTGTGGGAAACACTAGCCATTACAGTGTACTTTCCAAATAAATGACCTTTGTGGACTAGCCTATGCAGAGTAGCACACAACACTTCAAGTTACTAAATATTGATTCAAGGTTTGTAAAGAAAATTGAATGTATTATTTTTGTTCTTGGAAAAACAGTATGTGACCAGGCAATTAAAGACTATACCACAATTTTTACACTCATATAGTTGGAATTATCACACAGTCTCATTTGAGGACTTTTCAGTATTCAGTCATACAGTTTAATAATCTCTTAAGATAGCTCTTTTTTTATTGACATTTCCTCGTTTTTAAGGAAAAGATACTATAATTTGGAACTACATAGGCATCACTGTGTCTCTTGTCATCATCACTATCCAGGAGGGAGGCAGTCTTTCCTTTGAACTCCTTAGGAGCTTTGCTGATTTTATCTAACAGATGCACAATGAATGTAGCAAGGTCATATATTACAGTCTGTGCCCATGCTTGCTAAATTTTTAACTAAGGAGCCACATTCACCACTGTGGTCCTAATTCAGCAAAATGCTTCAGCAAGGTGTGAAAGTTCTTGCTGAATCCGACTCAGCTGTCAGATCAGTGTAGCCTGTCCTTCCTCTGAATGCTGATAAATATTAGAACAATCAAAGCGTGTAAGCACAAAGCATGATCTTTTAAAATGTTTGTAACTTGTCCATATCAAAACCAATGGTTACCAAAATTCTCAAAAATGAACTCCCAACTCCTCAGTAGTAACTGTCTGTCTGTTAGACATGAGCTTTGTGTTTTCATTTTAGCACTGATGATGTTAAATGAAAGGTTGGAAGTTAATTTTTTTGTAACAATGGAAACAATATTTGTGTTTTCCTTTCTTCTTACTTCAAAAAGCATTTTTGCTTGCTCAACACCGAGTGAGTGAGTGAGTGAGTGAGTGAGTGAGTGAGTGAGTGAGTGAGTGAGTGAGTGAGTGAGTGAGTGAGTGAGTGAGCGAGCGAGTGAGTGAGCGAGCAAGCGATCATTCAGGACAGACAAAATGTGGAAATTTTCAACCAAACGGTAAAAGTTTTGGACAACTCTAAGCAATTTTAAATAGGGCCTTAGAATGGAAACACTTATGCATCCTTAATGATAGTCTGTATTAGACTGTGGGTATGTCTACACAAGACGGTTACTGCATGCTAATCACAGAATCACGGAATTATAGAATCAAAGGACCTGAAGGGACCTGCAAGATCAAGTCAAGTCCCCTGCCACGGGCAGGAAGTTGTTGGGCTCAATGGGCACAACAAAGTGCTTATCCAGCCTCATCTTGAACACCTCCAAGGATGGCGACTGCACCACCTCTGCTGGGAGTGTGTTCCAGATTCTAGTAACCCTTATGGAAAAGAAGGTTTTTCTTATGTCCAGCATAAATTTTCCCTCTATTAGCTTGTGCCCATTGGTCCTTGTCCTCCCTTGAGGTGCCTTCCTGAAGAGTTGCTCCCCTAGATCTTGGTGCTTACCTCTAACATATTTGTAGGCGGCTATCAAGTCACCTCTCAGACTTCTCTTACTCAGACTGAATAGGCCCAGTTCCTGCAGTCTCTCCTCATAGGGCCCATCCTCTAGGCCCCTAATCGTATGGGTGGCCCTTCTCTGTACCCTCTCTAGCTTATCCACATCCTTCCTGAAGTGTGCTACCCAGAACTGGACACAGTACTCCAGATGTGGCCTCACCAACGCTGAATAGAGAGAGAGGAGCACCTCCCTGGGTCTATTGGCAACACATCGGCTGATGCACGCCAGAGCTCTATTTGCCTTTCTGGCAACCTCGTTGCATTGTTGGCTCATGTTCATCTTCTGGCTTCTAATACACTACTGTGCAGTGTTATTAGGCTACTGCACAGTAAGTGTCACAAAAAAACTGTGCGCCAGTGCTACTGAGCAGTAGCATGAGTTACTATGCATTGAATTAGTACTTGGTTAACCAAGCACTAAACTTAATGTGCAGGAACCAGGGCACATTAATAAATGTATAGACACGCCCTGTTAGTGTTTGGGACCCCTCAGAGGGATTTTTGATTCCTCTGTTGAATTGCTATTTTGTCAGTAGCTAGAACCTTTCTTAACGATACAGAGTATTTTTTTCTTGAGTCACAGGATGAGAAAGAGATCTAGGGGTTGGAACCAAGAGCTTCTGCAGGGGGAAACCCTGAGAACAAACCAAGTTGTGGAGAGTGACATTTACATTTTATTGTTTTATAAGCTAGCAACAAAGACAACCCCTGAAAAGGGGGTGAGTTTGAGACAGTAACACACATGTACATTAGGGCTGCGTGAGACTTCGGACCGTGCTTCAGATCCGAAGCAGCATGTCTGGAATGAAGCGCTGGCTTCTTTAGGCTTTTTGAAGTGGTTTGGAGCTTCCAAACAAGTTGATGAGCAATG
This sequence comes from Alligator mississippiensis, assembly GCF_030867095.1. Taxonomy (NCBI): domain Eukaryota; kingdom Metazoa; phylum Chordata; order Crocodylia; family Alligatoridae; genus Alligator; species Alligator mississippiensis. Next base: position 44,780,742 of record NC_081835.1, read on the forward strand.
ATTAACACCTACAAAACCACAGACTAAGGAGAGAAAATAATCAATACAGACAATCAACTGCCTGAAGACAGAGACAGTCAGTTGCACAAGCACATAAGCCATGAGTTGTGCCTGTCAGCAGCTAGAGGTGCAGGGCCCCAGAACCCCCCTGCACTGATCTCCTCGACAGCTGGCAGGCTTCGTGGCCGCAGCAGGGACTACCATCCCTTAAAGCTGCAGGGATGGTAGCCCCTTTTCAGGTTGCCTTAACGCACACAGTGTCACCCATGTCACGAGTTTTGTGTGTCCGCAGCTTGAGGTACAGTTCCCCCCAAGCCCCTGCATTTATCTCCTTGAAACTTGGCAGGCTTTGTGGCCTCAGTAGGGGCCACCACCTCTGCAGTTTTCAGCCCACTGCGCCTTAACACACACAAGGTCATCTATGTCACGAGTTTTGCCTGTCAGCAGCTTAAGTTGCAGTTTCCCCAAACCTCTGCACCTATCACCTTGAAACTTGGCAGGCTTCATGGCCTCAGCTGGGGTGATGACCTCTGCAGTTTTCACCCCCCTGTGGTGTAACACATTCACGTGACATGAGTTTTGCTTTCAAGAATTTGGGGTGCGGTTTCCCCCAAACTCCTGCACCGATCTTCTTGAAACTTGGCATGCTTTATGCTCTCAGCAGAAGCTACCACTTCTTCATGTTTCATCCAAATCAGACAAAAAAACAACAAAGTTATAGATATTTAGTTGATTCCCCATTATACCCTATGGCTGGATCTCCGAGGCAGCTACAAAGCTTCGGAGCAACTTTGGCCGGATCAAAGTGAGAACCGGGTTCGGAGCTCCGGATAGGATCACTGGTATCTGAGGCGGTCGGATCCAAAGCTGTATCGAATAGCTGCCTACTCACACAGGCCTAATGTACATGTATGTGTATGTGCAAGTATGTGCTCCTTGCATGAGCTCTGTCCTTCCTGACTGAGTGGCTTGGATATAATGAGGGTTCTTTCAAAAGATAAAATATGGAAACCTACAGAATGTAGAACGGAGGGAGAAGCAGATGAATGCCGCTTCTGTCCCAGTCCTACTGGATGGGGGCCAGGCACATACAGCAGCAGTCAGAACTCTTTGTATTAGGATTTCACAGCCTCAGTCTGTGTCTGAATATTGTATGACAAACTGAAATTGCTCGTCTTTAGCTGACTGAGTGCATTTCCAGTTGAGGGGTTTTACATTTATGTGCCTCTGCTGGAGAAAAGCATGGCTGCAGAAATGCCCAGTCTTCTGGGCTACCTCAACTAACCTGCCTCTTCTTTTAGATACCACAGATTACCCGGCACTAGTACTGGCTTACTTTTCTCCCCATAGGCTTGAATGTTTTTTCTAACTAGAGCACTAAAGCCTGTGATTCATTTCAGCTACATAGAAAGTCGTAGGTGTTTTCCCTGACTTGGGGAAGGCTCCAGCATGACTGAGACGTGGGCAAGAATGTTATAGCAGCTGAGCTGCATGGCTATCAACCAGCCCTCTGTAGTCTCATCAGTCTCAACACTGACACTGAGTGTCCATGTGTTCAGCAATTACACATGGAGCCTCTTTGATTTATATCATAAATCCAGGTGGTGCTTGAAACTTGCAGATTATTATTTTTGTATGTGTGTGCGATTGTGAGTCAGTGGTTTTATGCATAGTTGTGGATTTGATGTTGGATATGGGTGAGTGTATATACATACCTGGCTGAATATATTACTAGTAGCTTGATGGAAGAAATGTGAAGCAGATCAGGGATCTCTGCAGTGGAGAACACTTTGCTCCAAGTGATCGGACACTTGGTTTTGGAAACCAAGCTTCTCTTCTGGTACAACTGGCCAGTTGTATGCTGTAGAACAGGACACTTCACTTGCCTGTGCCTTCATTTTATTTTGCACCTATTGTCTGTTTTATAATCTCAGATGGTTCTCTGTTCCAGGCAGGGACTCAGCTTAGCACAAAGGGTCCTTGATCCTGCTTGAGGCCATCAGATGCTACTGTAACATAAATAAGTAGTAAGTAGAATATTCAGTTTAAATACATCAAGGAAGTGAGCACCAAGGAGAGAGAAGAACTATTTAAGATGAAGATAAAATTAGCACAAGAATAAATGAGTACGAAATGCCCGTGAATAAATTTAGGGTAGACATTAGAAGTAGGTTCCTATCCATCAGAGCAGTGAGGCTCTGGAACAGCTTTCTAATGGGAGTAGTGAAGGCAAAAAACCTCACTTTTTAAAAAGACGGTGCGATCAATTTATGAAAAAGTTTATATAATGCAGTGCTTATGATAGCAAGTGACTAGACTCAGTGACCTAGGAAGCACCTTCCAGTCCTATATTCCTGTGTTCTTGTGTCCTGTGATTAAAGGGGAAGCAGCAGAGTGACTGCAATTAGAATCACTGAAGTGTGCTGCAAGAATATGTTGGGTATTTTGTTTTTTTACTTTCCTTTCATTAATGGTCTGAGTGGTAGCTGGGCAATGTTAGGGACTGAGGCATGGGCAGTTGGGGAAGGTCATCTGGTAATCTTGTGAAGTCTAGGGACTGGGTTTGCAGTTAGCCAGGAGCCTAAGCTGATGTCAGGGTGCACCAGAAGTCAAAGCTGGAGTGTCTGATAAGCAAGTCAAAGAACTACAGAGGACTCAGGAGCAAGCACCAGAGTCTTTGCCCTGATAATGTACCTTTGGTTGGGGCCATCTTTTAAAGCCTGGATTGGGTGGGGCCTGTTGCCTGTGACCTTAGGGGACTGGTTGCCCTGATTATCTAGTTAGGACCAGCTGGGCCCAGGGCACTGCTCTGAGCTCGTTACAGGTACCAAGTGCATTGTCTAAAATAGCAATTGAACATAGGGGTGTTATGGATTGTCCCTCTTTTAGCCTGGCCCAGGGGCGAGCCTCCTTATAAAGCCCAGCCAGCTCTGTTTCAGTCTGTTTATTTTACAGGGGCAGAGCTTGTCCCCACATCAAACAAGACAAACAACAACATAAGCTACAGGCGAATCACGAACAAAAGCAAAACCACTGGTTTTCCTTCACACCTCGAGAGAGGTACTCCAGGCTCACTGCTTGTCCCTCAGCATACCAGCCTCCTCTCTCCCCCATCTACCTTCTCTGGGAGTTTTTTAACTTCCCCTCAGGCCAGTCAATCATCCTTGTCAGCTGACCCAGGGCTCCTAGACAGGCAGGCTCCTCTCTCTAACCCCCTGTAGCTGACTTTCAGCCCCTGAGCCATGCACCTTGTTACAAGGGCTTATAAAACACCCAGAGGAACATACTCTGACAAGAACAAACCAGTACAGCTCTGTAAAAGAAAATTGTGTCTCACTAATCAACTGGATTTCTGATACCCTGTCTTCAAAATGGGAGAAAAATGGGAACCATAAAGTTGACATAATTCATCTGTATATTCCAAATGCTTTTACCAAAGTTCTACAAGCAAATGTTATAGGAACTAATTAGTTATGGAACGAGATATGAAGATGGATAATCCTGTAGTTAAAAGTACAAGGTTGGAGAGCCAGGCAGTCTAGACATTATGTGCCATTATACTCTAGTTTTACTGCATAAAATCAGGCAAATTATTTTACTTTTTACCACCTCAGTCTGGGTGGGAATTTCCATTAAGTGTGCATTGCTTTGAAACATCCCCAATCCCATGTGTAAACCAGGGATAATAGGACTTGATTCCATCACATAGCGGAATTCTGAAGCAGAATTAACTTGTGCTTGTAAAATTCTTTCAGATCCTTGTTTGAAAGGCATTATACAAAGTGGTAACTGAAAGAGCTACTTATGTAATGGCTTTTTGTCCTAATAGGAGAAGAAGTCCATGGTACCTGTCCTAAACCTGGAACCGTCCACCTTGCAAATGATGACAGAGGCACTGAAGAAGGTCCAGGGTGAACAGGACCCACTCAAGAAGAGTGTGGAGACCTAGTCCCAGAACAGACATGCCAAGAGAGGCCCTCCTGGATCCCAGCAACTCGGGTCTTGTTAAGAGGTTGAATGTTGGATGCTGGCATTGTGGTGGCCATGACCACTTCCAGAGGGAATGCCGATAGGAGGTGGCATTCTGAGCAGGGAAACTGAGAGGGGCAGTAGAGAGGGGCCCACCTACTGCTGGTAAACACAGGGGCCCACTGGGCAAGGTGGTAATTGTTGGTGCCACAGGGTTGGGGTACTACCTAGAGGGAAGTTAGGGAAGGTTCCTTGCCAATTCCTCCTAGATTTCAGTGCCCAGGTATCCTTTATATGTAACTGGATATGGCAGCAAGCTACAGGAGAGACAGAAAGGAACCTTTGACTCTGGGGACTGGTGGCGAAAGCACCCCAAAATGCTTCCAATTCTGGGAGAGTGGAATGCAGCTGTAGACTTCCGAGGCTTCTAGCTGCCATGTACATCCCTCATAGCAAAGGATGTTAATCAAGATGCCTTGTTAGGCACCAACTTTTTAAAGAAATTCCAGGTTATATGAACTTTGCAAACTGTTCCTGCTCCTTTCTGGGAACATGTTTCTCCCTGTATACCACATATGGCCAAGCGGGAGTATATGAGGTGATAATAGAAAAATGATCTAACAATACCTCCTCAGAGTGAGAGGATGGTTACTGGCAAACTGATGAGGTGGTGTTGTGAAGCAGAAAAATTGGAACGTGAGTTCAAGTTGAGTCACCGTGGCCTGGAGCCTGAGCAAGTGAGGGCAGTGCAGGAAGTCTTCCTGGAGTATGCAGATGTACTCAGCCTGGGAGACCTCAATCTGGGGCTTAGAAGCCTGATGAACAGAGCCAGACCTGTTAAGCAGGGGCCTAGAAGAGTACCTGTTCATTTTCAGTGGGAGTTTGACCAGCAGCTGCAGGAGATGAAAGAGAGAGGCATCATCAGGGCCTGTCAGCCCATGGGCTACACCTGTGGTGTTGGTGCAGGGGAAGTGGAGAGATGTGAGGGTCTTTCTGGCTTATCACAGACTGAATAACGTCATCCTTAAGGACGCCTATCTCTTACCTTCTATTGATAACACACTAGACCTCCTGGCCAAAGCCTGATGGTTCTCCACCCTTGATCTGACTAGTGGGTACTAGCAAGTGGAGGTTCTCCCCAAGGACAGAGCTGCATTTTATGCATTAGGAAAGGACTTTTTGAGTTTAATGTTTTGGCTTTTGGATTGTGGCAGGATGCTTAGGGTATTTGCCACTTTAAGAGTTGAAGCAGCTTGTGGAGCAGCCTGCACTTGGGGGCCAGGGCTAATTGCATTGTCCACTGATCCAGGGCAGGTAGTGCTAGGGCTTAGTGGTGGAGTCACCTAACTGGAGGAGGGCTGGGCTTGGGCAGGATATAAGACCAGATGCTGAGAGGAACCAGCACTGAGATCTTGGAGCCTGCTGAGAGAACACCACGTCAGCATGAGACTGTAGCTCCTGAAGGCCAGCAAGGAGGGTAACATCTGAAGTAGTCTGGAGGTTTGGGAAGGATCTATCGGGGTGGAGGACATTCCCAGGGACCCAGTGTGGGATGTGGAGCCCTGAGAGAGGGGCTGAGTGTATGGGGGTCTATTGAGAGCACCAGGTGAGCCCAGAGAGGGGCTGTGATTATGTAACCTATTGAAGGGTCTGGGTGAGCTCAGATAGAGTGGGGCTGGGTACATGGGACTTGATGAGGGGGCCAGAGCCACAGAGAGAGGGGTTGAGTGTGAGAGACCGATGGAAGGGCCCAAGAGGGTAGACCCATAGATGAGGGGACTGACGGCTGGAGGACTGACCCATGGCATCTCAGGTGGCCTGTGCAGGGCCAGGGTCCAAGAGGGGTCAAAAGATCCAGGAGGGACCACTGCAGAGACTGCCAGAGCTGGGAAGCCTAGACAGACATTGGCCTGAGGTGGGGCCAGGGTCTTGAAATGGATAAGCCAATGGTCCACAGCCAAGGAGCTCAAGGGCCACCTGGCCCAGGATGAAAATGGCTAGAGCAGTGCCATCTGAGGAGAAGGGTTTGAGGAAAAGGGGTCTGAGAGAGAGAGCTGGGATCAAGGGTTCCCAGAGGTGAGATTGAGCCAGGGCCAGGGGGCCTGGAGGTGAGATTTAGTTGGGACCAGGAGCCCCAGAGGTCTGTAGCCCAGGAACGGCAAGGAATGGGTCTGGAAGCCCATACACTGCCCTGGATGACAGCATCAGAATGCCAATGCCTTGTCCTGAAGTCCTCCCACAGTGGAAGCTGAACCCAAAGCAGAAGCAGTGGTGGTGCAGCCACTGACAAGAGAAGAGTCAGCCCAGTGTGAACCAAACCCAGGTGCAAAGGAGGCCACAGGGCTGATAGATTGTTGTGCAAAGCAGAGACAAGATGCTGGTCTTGAGAAACTAATAATGTGGAACGAACTCAGCAGTGAAGAGTACCCTAAGGAAAGGCAGCAGCATCTGCACCTGAAGTGGTACCAAATAGTGTCACCTGAGCTAAGCTCAGGAACTGAAAAAACTTGCAGAATTAACCCAAGGACCTGAATGTATTCAAATAGCTGTACCTGAGAAGGAAATACCAACAACCTTGCACACTTCGCATGATTCCAAGACTAGGGAACATGTGCATGGAGAAAGGTTTGCATAAAGTCTAGTCCTGGTATTTGTGGTTGAACTAGATAAACTCTGTCAGATACTGGTGTATGTCATGGAACATCTGTGATGCAGAGACAGAAGTAACACCAAATGGATCCAGACCATGCTTGTGACAGACAGAACCAGAGGGATTAATAAGCAATAATATGTGCTTCTTGGAGGCATTTGGTATTTTGCCTAAACAGGTAATATTAGTTAATATTAGCTTATAAGTTTGTAAACTGCAAATGTAACTTGTCTGTCATAAGTTTAACCAAAATGATAAATTAACTGTTCATGGAACTGACTGGGCCCCATGGGCAAAGCTGTAGCTGTGAGATTAGCTGGCCTAATGGTTTTTTGCTCAGGGTTCAGCCTTAGCGATAAAAACTGAATCTAACTGCTTGGCACACCCAACACATTCCAGGAAAGCGCATCCCAAGAAAGCATATTCAAATGAAGCCTAAAAGGGTTTGGGATTTAGGCGGAGTGATGTCATTTTAAAACCTAAAGGTGCTGCATCATAATTTGCTTATTGGATAAACCTGAGTCTGGGTAGTAATCTTTTATGATAATTTTAACACCTTTCAATCCCATAGGGTAACAGCTATAGGGTAACATAGTGACTGGCCCTGAGGCCAACAGATTAACATAAGACTAGGTATAAAAAACACATGCATCAGGTTACCAGCAGGAAGGAGGGAACAGAATGGTCATTTCTGTTCTACTCTCAGACCCCAGACTCCCGGTGTGAGTGAGGATCAGATCCTGATCAAGGGACCTTCCCTGGTAATCCCTCTGACAGCGTCAATCATCAGGGACGCCTGACTTTGCTGGAATCACTTGGCGTGCACCTGGCATTGAAGGACTATCGATAAATTGCCAACCCATGTCTGTCTATTTGTTGTTTTGAACAGTCCAGTGTGGCTAATAACCTTGCAGTGTCCAGTTGGCCTGTGACAGATCTATCTATCTATCTATCTATCTATCTATCTATCTATCTATCTATCTATCTATCTATCTATCTATCTATCTATCTATCTATCTGTTGTGATTATTTACTATTAGCTCTTTTATACTGCCTTATCTGCTTATCGCATTTATCTTTCTGTTAACTGTTGTGTGTGTGTAAGCTATAATAAATTTGCCTTTATTCCACTCCCAACTTTGCCTCCTCGATCCAAAACTGAATCAAACAGCCCAGCTGGCCTGTGATAAAATTGATACACTCACAGTGCCCAGCTAGCCTGTGATGCATGCCGGATCAAAAAATGTTAAAACTGCTAACACATCTCCACCACTCCTACAATAACTACACCTTACAACAGAACCATCACCATTCCTGGATCTTACACTATCACCTCTAGAAATGTAATATATCTCATCTAGTGCACTAAATGCCTTGATGGCAAATATGGAGGACAAACCAAACAACAACTGCACACCAGAATGAATGCACGCTGGAAATTTATTGAAGACTGTCGCAGGGCACCTTAGTGCCTGCTCCTAAGAGAGGAGAAACTGCCAGGGAGAGAGCCCTGGCAGAGCTAATTGAGCACAGCTGTGGGTTGCCGGAGCAACTAAGGGGAGCCAGCTGCCTGTAGGGGGCAGGGCCTGGCCCTTATAAAGCCCAGGGCCGAAGCCAGGCTGGCAGTTCTCTGCCAGTAGTCGGAGAGGCAGGAGCTCCTTCAGCCGAGATATGGGAAGGAGCCTAAGTCGCAAGTATAGCTCATGATAGCCCTGGAGGCTTGAGCTATGATGAGGAGTTATGGCCAGGCGGCTTGCATTTGTGTTACAGCCTAGGGGCTTGTGGTTTTGCTTTGTGTTTGTGTTATTACACCCGGAGGCTTGGGCGAGGCTGTAGGGGTTGGAGGAGGCCTCAATTACTCGCATGCCAGTGCGTGAGCAACTGGCGGCGAGGAGCGTGGCCAGTAGGTCGCGGGCGCAACCCGTAGGTTGCAGACGGGGACCTAGACCCCGGATTGCGTGTGGGGGGGAACATAGCCCCCTGGCCCCAGGAAAGGGGCGGTATTACTGAGTAGCCCAGTGCGGGCACGGCGAGCCCCAGAGAAGGGGGGAGCGCCATACTGAGCAGCCCTAGAGAGCGGGGCCATACTGAGTAGCCCAGTGTGGGCGCGGCGAGCCCCCCAGAGAGGGGGAACGCCATTGTGTTTTATTGAGTAGCCCAGTGTGGGCGCGGCGAGCCCCCAGAGAGGGGGAACACCCTTGTACGTTATTGAGTAGCCCAGTGTGGGCGTGGCGAGCCCCAGAGAGGGGGAACGCCATTGTGTTTTATTGAGTAGCCCAGCGTGGGCGCGGTGAGCCCCCAGAGAGGGGGAATGCCATGGTGTTTTATTGAGTAGCCCAGTGTGGGAGCGGCGAGCCCCCAGAGAGGGGGAACGCCCTGGTACGGTATTGAGTAGCCCAGTGTGGGCGTGGCGAGCCCCAGAAAGGGGGAACGCCATTGTGCTTTGTTGAGTAGCCCAGTGTGGGCGCACGGGCATAGCGAACCCAGCCGCAGGCTAGTGCGGCAATCCCCCTCAGACCAAGGCAGGGAGCTGCGGTTGCCCCTGAGAAGACAAGGAGTAGCAGCGCGGGGAGCCAGAGTCAGGGAGGGTGTCCGTGCGGTTGGCCCATAGGACCGGAGGCCTGCTAGAGAGTCCCGGAGCGGAACCACACCGGCAGGGGAGGCCCAGAGTGGGCCAGGCAAGAGTCCCAGCAAGAGGCTGGGCACGAGAGAGGGAGCCCAGAGTGAGCCACATTTGAGAGGAGGCCCGGGAAGTGGGTGTATAGACCGAACAACGTCCATTACATCTGCGAGGCTTGGGGCGTGGTATTAGGGGCTGGTAGGAGCCACACATAGCCCATAAGGCTAGGGCACTTGGGTAGCACCCATTATACGGGGAGACCCACGAGGGGTCCAGGAGCTGACAGGCCCGAGGAAACACAAGGCAGCCTCCCTATTACATATATTCCATCAAGACGTGGCGGGCGAGAATGGAGGGTGCCCTCGGGCCGGAGTAGCGCGGTGAGAGGGCCTCTAGGAGATCACGGCCCTCCGTGAGGACCCCGCCATGACAAAGACAAAAATACCCAGTTACCTGTGGGTGCACGTTTCTCACAAGAGAACCACTCTCTCCGATCTCTCAGCTCTAATTCTCAAAGGGACTTTACAAAACACCTTTCTCAGATGAGCCTATGAACTTTACTTCATTAATTTACTGAATACAAAAAACCATGGACTAAATATAGACATTGGATTTATGGCACATTTTAACCTGCCTGCCATCTGATAACCCCAGGTAACCTGTCTGCATTTTACCAGCTACATTCTACCACCAGTTCTACATTCCCGCTTTCCCATACCCCCACCTACCTATCTCACACCTATTATATTGTCTCCCATTCCTTCTGATCCTCACTGCCACACATTTGCTTTTTCACAGACCTGCATTTTGCATATTGGCTTCTGTTCTACCCAGGAGAGCACACAAAACACCAGCAGACTCTTCCTATGCCTGAAGAAGAGTGTTTGTGCCTGAAAGCTTGCAAAGAACAATTTTTCCAACTATTTAGTTGGTCTAATAAAAGATATCACATCTACCCAAAGAACCTTGTCTGCAAAAAGAAATAAGGAGCAATCCCACAGCTCCCATGATCTCCATGAAGGCTGGATGACCCCCGGAAAGGATGGCCTTTAGGCCTGCGCAAGTCGGCAGTGATCTGATCTGGCTTCAGATCCAGCCGCTTTGGATGGCCGTGATCCGATATGGAGCTCTGGACTGGGTTTCCACCTCGATCTGGCTGAAGTGGCTCTGAAGCTTCAGAGCCACCTCCCAGATCCGGCCATAGGGTATAAGGGAGTCAATTAAATATCTATAACTTTGTTGTTTCTTGTCTGTTTGGATGAAACTTGCAGGGATGGTAGTCTCTCCTGAGAGAATAAAACCTCCCAAGTGTCAAGAATATTGGTGCAAGGGTTTGGGGGGAACTGTACCCCAAATTCTTGAAAGCTTAACTCCTGTCACAGCTGTGTGTTACAACACAGGGGGGGTCAAAATGGCAGGGCTGGTAGCTCTTACTGAAGCCACAAAGCCTTCCAAGTTTCAAGGAGATCGGTGCAGGAGTTTAGGGGGAACTGCACCCCAAGCTGCGGACAAGCAAAACTTGTGCCATGGGTGACACTGCGCGTGCTGAGGTGTAGTGGGGTGACAGCTGTGGAGGAGATGGGTGCAGGGGAGTCCAGGGCCCTGCACCCTGAGCTGCTGACAGGCAAAACTGCCAAGACTGTGTCTGTCCTGGGACAGTTGATTCTCTGTATTGATTCTTTCCTCCCCTTAGCCTGGTTTTGTAGGTGCTAATTGATGCTCGTTAAGTCATTATGTAGTAGCTGGGTCCTGTGTATTGAGCTGGTCCCTGAGTCCCTGGTCCCTGAGTGAATCATGATTGATTGATTGGTAACTGGGAACACAGCAGCTTAGCAGCCAGGCCTGCAGCAGTGTCTCCCCTCCCCAAGACAGAGTCTGTCCCACAGCACCCACGGCATGAATTTTGCTTGTCTGCAGCTTGAGGGGCAGTTCCCCCCATACCCATCTTCTTGAAACTTGGCAGGCTTTGTGGCCTCAGTAAGAGCCATCACCCCTGCAGTATTTACTGTGGTATGTTGTGATGCCTAGACGTGACATGGGTTTTGCTTTCAAGAATTTGGGGTGCTGTTCCCCCCAAACCCCTATACCGATCTTCTTGAAACTTGGCAGGATTTACCCTCTCTGCAGTCTACCACCACTGAAAATTTCATCCAAATCGGACAAAAAACAACAACATCATAGATATTTCATTGATTCCCCATTATACCCTATGGCTGGATCTCTGAGGCGGCTCCGAACCTCTTTGGGAAGCTGAACGAGGCAGTGCTTCAACCCTGAAGCGTCCGAAGTGTCTCCGGATCTGAAGCTCTGTCCGACACCTCGCACAGCCCTAATGGCCATAGCTATCTTGGGTCCCTTACCTGTAACACCATGTGGAAACAAGTACATCCTAGTACTGGCTGACTGTTTTTCCAGGTGGGCAGAAGCATATCTACTTCCTGCCCAGGAGGACGTAGATATGCTTGATGGAGCCTGGCCAGGACAATGTCTCCCTGACCCAGAAGCAGGCAGCTCCTGGGCCCAGCTCCATGATCAGAGTGGGGCCTGGGAGATTGCACCCTGACCCAACAGCAGGCAGCTCCTGGGGTCAGGGAGCAGTCTCCTGGCCCCTGTTCTGATTGCAGAGCTGGGGCCAGGAGCTCCCTGCACAGGAGCGTTCCCCCCAGCCTGGAGACGGCTGGGACCTGCCCCTCAACGGGACAGTTCCTGGACAGCTCTGATCTATGTGGGAAAGTCTGCACGTGGAGCCTGGGCCTGGCTGGGAACTGTCCCATGTTGGGGCAGGTTCCAGCCAGCTCTGGGCGGCACAGGCAGACTTCTCCACTTGGCTGGGGCCGACTGGGAGCTGTCCTGGTCTGAGCCAGGTCGTAGCCCTGCAGAGCTTTCCTAGCCCTGTGCCCTGATTGGGCAATTGAGGCATGGGGCTTAGAACGAGCTGTGGGGGAGGGGCAGGGCCCAGCCCCTGCCCTGATCCACTGGTGGGGCAGCTAGCACTGCGCCCCCAGCTGCTCTGGGATTCCCTGCCCAGCCGGGGGCACACTCATAGCTGCCCCACCGGTGGGACAGCTCCTGGCTGCCCTAGGCTAAATGGGGACTCCCTGCCCAGCTGGGGGCTCACTGCTAGCTACCCCACTGGTGGATTGGGGCACTGGGCTGGCACCTGCCCCTCCCCTGCAGCTCTTTCCCAGTCCTGTGCCTAGATCAGGTGATCAGGGCACAGGGCTAGGAAGAGTCCCTTCCCTTGCAGCTGTCTCCCAGACCTGCTGGTAAAAGTCTCCCCCTTCCCCCCCCCCAGCTCTTTTCTAGCCTCATGTCCCCATTGCCTGTTCAGAGCATGGGGCTGGGAAACAGCTCCAGGGGAGGGGAGTCTTCTCAGCCCAATAGCCTGATCACCTGATTGGGGCATGGGACTCAGAAACAGCTGCGAGGGAGAGGCACAGCCCAGAGCTGGCTGGGACCTACTCCAGACAGAAGGTGGTATGTGCACCTGCAGGCCAGTGGCCATAGGCCAGGTTCCTGGGCGCCTGTCCCTGGGCTCTGCCCTCTAGGCACCCCCACTCCACAGTCCCCCACCCCAGGAGGGTGCACACTGGGAAGAGGATGCTTTACTGGTGGGTTGGGTGGTGGAGGGGCTCTGTGGGGGGGAGGGGAAGGGGCTCTGAGTAGAGGAGTGGAGCGGGGACGGGCTCTGTTGTTGGAGGGGGAAGGGGTCTGTGGCTGTGAAGGAGAATAAAATGCTTTTTGGAGAAATATCTGCAGTGAGCGTGGTGCCGGGGGTGCACGGTGGGGTGGGGGTCAGTGGGTGGCTGTCCAGGCAGGCTACAGCGGGGAGTGCAGGAGGATGTGGTTGGCCAGTGCTCTTGCACCCAGCTGCTGTTGGTGGATGAGTGGCTTGCCTGGGGCCTCTTGCGGGTGGGAGGTGCTGCTGTTGCTGCTGCCACAGCTGGCACTCCCAGTGCTAAGACTGCCAGTGCTGAGACTGACCTGGATCAGGTGGCAGTCCCCGCAGTGGGCCAGCAGGATGAGCAGGTTGCAAGCAGGAACCTGGGGTGGTGGGTGTTGCTCCTGGGGCTGACGCAGCCATGGTGCAGCAGGAACAGGCTGTGGAAACCGAGCCACTGCATGCTGCCACCATGCTTTGCATACTGCTCTGGGCCAGGAAAGCAGGTGGCTTGGGAGCAGCACACGAGGCTGCCTTTTAAACATGACTGCCACCTGCAGACATCTGTGGCTGAAGCCTCCAGTTCCCCGGGCAGTGGTAGGGGGCCGATGCAGGGCTGGCAGGGGTGGCAGCAGACTGCCACCATGAGCAGCAAATCTGCTCCCACATCTCTGCACATGCAGACACCTGCCCGGCGTGGGTTTACGCTAGAGTAAATTACTCTACAATAAACTCACCCCACAGCATTTGCATATGTAGATGCACCCAGTTTGAATGGGAAATTGCAAAAGAAAAAATCATCCACAAACTGGGTTGTGTTAAATATGGTTTAAACAGAGACTATGAATTATTATCTCATTACCTGGGTTAGCTTTGTGACCTCTTTTTTTCTACAGGTTTAAGATTTTGTTTGTTTGTCTCTCCTAGAGCTGGCCCCTTCCTGCTTTCCCTTTGCCTCTCTTTCTCTCCCCACCTTTGTATTCTATTTTTTTCTCTCTCTTTTACTCTACTTTCTGTATATCCTTTCACAGCATCTGATGAAGTGAGCTTCAGCCCATGAAAGCTTGTGCTCTGTCTTATTTAGTTAGTCTATAAAGATGCATAGCTACCCTGAATTTTGATATCACTGTATCAGCAGAAGTTTCTAATGTGGGCCTGGGGTCAGTCTCCCATGGTCTCTGATTTAGACAGAGCAGGCATGTGCCTTATGAGACACTTAATACGCATTGGACTAATTCTACTGCACATTACTGCGGCTGGCAAAAACTGTGCTAATGTGCTAATGCACAACAGATTTAGTCCAGTGCGCATTAAGCGTCACACAAAAAGCACTTATCTGCACTAATGTGTAGTAGCGATGATTATAGTACATTAAGTTAGTACCAGTTATTACAGGTACTAAATGCGTCATAATTACTGTGCGTTAATGAACATGTAGATGCACCCAGCATCTGGCAGTTGTATCTCTAGTAGAGTAACATATTACACTGAGCTAAGGAAGATGCTGTATTTGTCTCTGTTTTCCTCTCTTTTATTCTTATTAGCGGAGCAGTGACTTTGCAGACTGTGGAAGTGGCTTAGTGCTATGTTTGTGGCTCTTTCAAGGTTGTGGACACTTCTGTTTTGCTGCCTTTCTTGTTTGCCACATGGTTTACAATCCATCTGTTATAATTCCGCAGTCTGAAACTGCCTCAGATAACAAAGACAAGGTGGAGAACTGCAGGAAATCTGGTGCCTGACACAGCTTCAGCCTTCTGATGACAGATTCAGGTAACAGACCCCTGCGCTCCCCCCCCGACACAAACACACATACACGCTCACATTATTGTTTAGCCCTGCTGTAAATTGCAGGATGTTCCAGGTCCAAGAACCGATATCTATCTATCTGCATTTCTAAAACACCAATCAATGCACTATTCAGACGCTATTATGTCATTACTAGTGACTATGAGTACAATAGAACTTGGGCAGTTGTTCATTTTTTTTCTATTCAGTTCTGTGGGTTAGGCATTTTTGCTGGTGTTTACATGGGTTATAACACTGGATTGCAGAAACTGAGGGGAAGAGATTTTAAAATAGGATTCTCAAAGAGGCCTAAGGGAATTAGCTGCCAAGTCCCCTTGAACTTCAGTTGTTTAGGCTCTTCTGAAAATCCAAGCCAATAGCTATTAAAAAGACTATTTTAAAAAAATCTTATTATGTCAACAGGGCTAATTTCATTCATTCCTCCTTGCTTTCTCTTAGTCTGTTTGTTTTATAAATTGGACTATATACCCTAACTGTCTGTGTGTCCTTCTAGCCAACTGTCTAGTCTGTCCTTGTGTCCCTGTCACATTTATGCTCTGTTCATGTTGGTGCCTCTCCAGTAAATAGTTCTGTCTCTCTCCTGCCCTCTCTCCTCTTCTTTGGAAGGACAGAGTATTATTCTGCACATTGTCTCTGGGGCCCTTACACCAAACACTTCCTTTGCATTGTTACAACTTTGCTTCTCCATCAGGAAGTATAATATCCTCCCTGTGTTCAAGAGAGGGAGAAAATGCAAAAGGCAAAACCAGTAAACAGGTATAGTAATTAGATCTGATGCCTCAGCTCCGGAGAGGAAATTAGGAGATAAATTAAATTTTGGTCCCATTGGAAGGTTCCCCAATGGGTATTGATCAGGCTCAGGTGAGCTAGGAACAACCAGAGGAGAATTTATTAATTAGAAGCTGACATCCAATTGCTTCTCCCTCTCCCAGCTTGTAGGTTGTAGTTTTTGTCGCTTACAAAGGCAGCAGGTAAATTTATTTAACCTTCCTCCTTTGTCTCTGTCCAAGAAGCAGTGGAGTGGAAGTACAAAGGCTGGCAAAGCTCATTAAAGGTGGGAACTCTGAAATGGAGTCCAGTTCTTGGCATAGCTTTCCCTAGGGATGCTCAGGTTTGCTTGGCATTTGCCTCTGACACCCTTCCCTTCATCTTTATGGCTGCTACCTTGGTAGCAGATCTAAGGTGTGTGCAAGCATTTAAATCAATTGGTTGAAGTTGCACCTGCCCTTGGTGATGGCCAACAGTTAGGAGGCCCCTGTGCACACATCCCAGCTTGCTCTGTGGGGCTTCATGAGCTGTCAGAGCTTGCTGAGAGCAGCTGAGTGCACAGGGTGGCTCTGACTGGCTGGCTGCCATAAGAAACAATGCCTGCCCCTGGCAGACTAGTAACCCCCTCCTTCCTTCCCTGCTCCTCCCAGAGAGAAGACCTAGGATCTGCCCACTCTCTGATCAATTACTGGTGCATCATGTTCAGCTCCTGCACCCCACCCTGGAGCCCTACCTCTCTCTCTGAGGGTGATGGACCCAGGAGGTGCACCACATCCTCCTTGCTGCCCTGCATGCATCTTGCTGAGGCTCAGGGGCATTTTGTGTACCTGTCTGCAGTTGACCCAGGAGAACCTCATGTCAGTATGTGGCCTCCTGAGCAGGACTCAGGAGTCCAGTGCTCCAACAAGGCTAGTTACCAGACCCTTCGGCCACCAAACCCCCTAGAGGCACCTTCCACTAGGCTGATGAACAAGGGCCCTGCTGGATGCCATGGATTGCGTGTTACTCAGGGAGCACCTCTTGCCCATCTGCCAGCACTTCAGGGCCCATGACATGAGAAGTGACTGGTGGGAGAACATAATTCTGTATACTTGGGATGGTGAGCGGTGGCTGCAGAACTTCTGCATGTGCCAGGCCATCTTCATGGACATTGTCATTGAGGTGGTCCCCAACACTGAGTGGCAAGACTCTGGTGTAAGGTCACTCTTGACTTCAGTAAAGAATGCTGCCATCACCATATGGAAGCTGGCCACCTCATTCACTGCTAACCAGTTCAACTTAGGCAAGCCACGGCTAGAGCAGCTGTCTTGCAGGTGTACTGCATCATCCAAGACTTGCTGGTGAACTTGCTGGTGGCCTGACATCAATGGAACAAAGTGCCCCTGAAAGCAACGAAAGGGGACACACATGTTACAGAGGCTCAACCTCTGATGCAGCCACAGAAGAAGTGGTCACCTGTAACAGGGAGCTGGAAGGTCCTGTTATGAAACAAAATCAGACTCATTGTAATGGCCATGGGGTGAGAAAACAATCAGGCTAGATCAGACATGCTAGTTAGAGAGCAGGTGGCAGGGAGCTGCCCACTAGTCTGTAATTAGAAAGACTGTCACCTGGGGACTAATTGCCCATAGGTGATAATGGGAAGGGGGAGAGAAGGTCTCAGAAGTGAGGGAGGCAGTAGAGAAGCTTTCTCACAAGAAGGGGAGAAAGAGAGAGATAGTATGCTGAGGAACCCTGGTAAGGGTTTGGACTTTGGGAGCTGGGCAGTAAGAAGCCCAGGGGTGAATTGCCTGGATGGACTTCAATATGCCTAATGAGGCTGGCTAGTTCTACTGCTGGCTGGAGACTGCCCAAACCATGACTAGAAGAGTTAGAGACAGCATACCTTTTTGTGTGCCCTGAGGAGGGATGCATTGTGTTGAGGCAGGAGTTGGATTTTCAGGTTTGTTTTTTTTTCTCGCTGGTGGTTTGGGTTTGGGAAGGAGGAGGTCCCAATAACGCCTGAAAGCACAAGGAAGTCTTAAGCCCTACCAGGAGCAGCCTAATCAGTCATGGAGAGACCAAAGTTACACATAAACTGGTTTAAATGATCAGAAACTGGCTTAAACCTGTAACAGAACATAAGTTCAGTGCACATATGCCAGTTTCAAAATGGCTGAAACTGGTTTAAGATAAATGTGACTGAATGTAATATCAGACTTAACTAATTTAGGTCAAACCAGTTTATGAAACTTCTGTCCCAGACCTCTTCCTGGTTCAAGTTAAATCTCAGTCCCCCAGCATGGGGGCATGGATCGCAGGGCTGTCCAGCCTTGCGATGGGTTGTGCCATCTGCTCCGGACATCAGGGCTGGCCCCACCTCTCTGCTTCCCTAACTGGATCAGTGAGAGCTGCCTGACAAGGGGGGGCAAGCCCAGCTAGGGATGCATGCCAGTCTACACGGGGGGGACTGCCTCCTGACCCAGACAAACCTCAGCTGGAGTCTGGGGCCAAGGAGAGGGGCTAAACACCCCTTCCCCCACTCAAACTTACTGCTGGCTGCAACTGTGAACTACAAATCCCAGAGGCACCTGAAAGCAGGAAGAGGAAGTGATGAACAACCCTGCAGAGTCCTGCTGCTGTAATTCTGGGCTGCAAATCCCAGCGACCTTGAGGGTAGCAGGAAGAGGAAAGTGAACACACAGCCAGAGAACTGTACTCTAGTGTCCCTTGGCTTCTGGCCTGAGCCAGTGCAGGCATGTGGCTGCATTTCCTAAATCAAAGGTAAATGTCTATTCACTTCTATTTCAATGTAATCTCTGCATCTTAGACTAACCTGAAAAGACTGAATCAATTCAGCCTAAGTCTTTCTGACTGTCTGTACCTAACCGATCTGTTGGGGCCACACTGTGCTGGTATGCTATGCTGCTCCACAGCTGCACTGTACTGGGGCTATGCACACATGACTGTGTTGGGGCAGAAGTAGTGGGGGCTGGGTCATGGTTGTGCACTCTGCTCCCCTCCTGGGTCAGGCCAGTCATGATTCATCATGTAGGGAGCAGATAGTGGGTCGGCCTTGGCTTTGTTCTTTCACCACTCTGCGATCCTGGCTCTGGCACTAGCTGCAGCCTTAGTCCTGACCCCAGAACTGCCTGCCTACCTGTCTCACTTCTGGATGCTGCTTTCCATCTGCCCGCAGCCCCATCACATTCCCTAGCCAAGCATGCCCTGCCCATGGGCGTCCCAGGCCAGCCTCCATGGAGACCCCACACACTTGCTACACCAGCAGTGGGTGTAGGGCAGACAGGCTGGGGTGCCCAGGTAGTGAGTGGGGCTGTGTCTGGTGGTGGCAATGATATGAGCAGTGACAGCCAGAAGGAGCTACCACCACCAGGGCTCCTGGGAAGTGAAGTGCAGCCACCATGCCACCCCAGCCTCGATGCGCATCTGGGGGCAGCAGGACTGGCCACTTGCACCATGGCCTAGGCTGCCCCCTGCATGTGGGGTTGGAGGGGCCAAGGGACCTGCTGTGGACTGGATAAAATCCCTTTGTGAGCTGGATCCAGCCCATGGGCCTTTTCTTTTTTTCCCATCCCTGGATTAGGACAACAGCAGAGCTCCCAAGAAAGAAGCCAAAGGACTATTTAAGTGGGAAGTACCCTGAAACTAGTAGGGTGTGGGAAAAACCTCACCAAGCATGCAAAGTGGCAAAGAAATTGCAATGAGTACAGGAGGTCCTTCTGGCCTCTGCAGTTGCAGGGCAGCTGGAGCAGAAAACAGAGATGTGAATGGCAGACAGAGCACTCACCAGGCCCATTAGCAGACAAAGGCTAGAGTTGACAATAATGAGGTCACCGTGGGTAATAGAGAAGGGTGCACCCACACAAGACAGCCTGCCTCAAAATCTGTAGCATTGGGAGCAGAAACAGGATAAAGAGAATTTGAAGGTGTGTGTCAGTGGAGGGGGTTGTTAGAACTAGGGATGGATTTTGGAAGACAGAGGGATCGTGCTTCTGGTTGTGTGGTAGAGGAATGCAGGGTGGAGGAGATGGAATTCCAGTGTTTTGGAGAGGGATTGCTCTGCTCCACCCAGCAACAGAGAGTGACCTTGTGGGAGAAAGCATGAGTTGTTTTTTACCCCTAGTGATTGAGGCATGTCACCTCTGGCATGACCTGGACAATGTACAATGTCCACTCAGGGTGGACGCCTCCAAACCCTGAACTTTCAAAGGTCACTTCCCTGCTACACCCACCCTCCAAGCTCAGTCTTTCCAGGGGCATCTACCTGTTGGCCCAAGGGTGGACAGTCACATCCCCCCAAACCCTCAAATTTTCAGAGTCACTTTCCTGCTGGCCTAAATTGGTCTGTCCACCCTCCTCCCTCTCTACCCCAGACTTGAAATGCCAGAACTAGCTCTCATACACAGGGTCTGACCCTGGGGTTGTTTGTGTCTAGGACTTTGGTTTTAGGGTTTCATGTCTGGGTCTGCATCTTGGGGTCCTGGGTCTTTGGGTCTGTATCTGGGTCTTGGGAGGCTTTGGAACTGACTGTTGGAGCTTGGGACTGGTGGATCTGGAGGTCTGGGTCTTGTGCAGGGGATCCCTGTGCTTCCCTGGAGCCCCAGAGCTCAGCACAGGGCTATGGACAGGGGATGGATTTTCCCAGCCCCAAAGCTGATAGGTGGCAGGATTTGCTTTGTGTTCAGCTGGAGTAGTGGAGTGCATCCTTAGTGCCAGAGTCTCTCTCTGGAGGGAAGGGAGGGGAGATGTGAGCACTGCACACCAGGATGTCAGAGGCAGTACCAGAAGAAAAAGTGGCTCCATTTGTCAGGGGAGGTGTACAAGCATTTGTTCTACCAGTATAGCTTCTACCGGAGGTGACTTCTACCTACTGTGACATAAAGATTTTCCACCATGCACGCAATTTTTGCTCCAAGGGAAGCATTGTGAACACTTTCACTTACATTTTTCTACCAGTGGAAATGTAACACTTGTACATACCCTTAGTCTCAACTCTGAGACCCACCACTGGTCATTTTATCTGCCTTTCCAGCTGGTATTTTTGTGAGCGCACTATCCCAGGGTCTTAAGTCAAGCACCCAGAAAATGAAGTATACAAAATTAGTAACCACTTGTGAAAAATGTGGTTTAACTATTTTGTCCAGCATCACACAGGAACTCTGTGGTGGAAGCTGGGATAGAATCCATTCCTCCATAGGCAACATATGGGGAGGCACATGCCGCCCCTGAGAGCGCTGGTGCCCCCCCTGACAGTGAACGCTCTGGCTGGTAGGGGTCATGGAGAGCGCTTGTGTCCCCCCCCAAACTGGCTCCGCTGGCAGCACGTTGGCTATTGTGCCACATGTGGAAGTGCCAGCACTTCTGCCACCACCATGCTGCATGCGGAAATGCTGGCATTTGTACCGCTAGCGTGCTTGGTGACCGGCCACTGGGGAACCCCTCTCACTCCAGTTGTACCCTGCTGGTACCCCCCAGACTCAAGATGCACTAGTTGCCCATGCCTTCTTCCAAGACAGCATTCAGTTGTCTTAACTGTGGAAGTCTCATATTCCTTCCCATTGTTTACTGCATATTTTCTAGCTTTTGTAACAAATGAAGCAGGGCCCCCAGAGACAACCTCATTCTTTGTTATACAAGCCTAATTCATCCACAGAGAAGGTTTGTGTACTAAATAAGGCTGGTATCCTCTGGAATACATGGTACATGATCATGTAATTAAAGACTGTATAATAATGAGGTACAGAGAAATAAATTGAGGATGCATTTGAGAGTTTTGGCATTTTCTAATGTTTGACTGCATGACTTTGCAATATCTATAAAATTCTCTTAGTGTGGATTATGTAAGAATAATTACAACAAACTGTACATATAGAGATTCTGTCATGTCATATCCATAGTGTTGGAACCTTTAGATCCACTGTACAGACATCTGCCGCTTGTGCTAATGAAATAACTGATGGCAGTAGTATGCTGCCATCCATTATGTGAACATGCACTAGAGGGGTAAGATGTATGCTTTGCCTTTGGGTTTCACAGATATTAGGAACATAGGATATTTACTGACAGCAGAGGACTCCTCAGACTTAGAAATCTTGGACTCCATTTCAGCCTCTGGCAGGGAGTACACTTCAGTGCAGTGGTTCTCAACCTTTTTTTGCACCAGGACCCATTTGTAAACATTAATGGCCATTCCTGACCCAGTGCTGCTCCTCACTTGCTGTCCCCCACCCCCAGCCCCCCAGTCTTTGGGAAAGGGGGTGGGTGTGTGGGGCATGTCAGGCCCCAAGCAGCCCTGTGCAAGCTAGAACTTTGCCAGCCTGCAAGGGGAAAGCCATGGTTTCCTATGTTTTTCTCCTTTAAAGGAGCATCTATTTTTAAAGTTTGTTCACAACCATTTCATATATTCTTTTGGCCCACTTTTGGGTTGTGACCCACAGGATGAGACACACTACTGTAGTGGGTACAGAGTCTTATGTCTGCTCCCTACATGAGTGATTTCTTTTGGCCATCTCCTCCATTTTGTCCAGTCCTCCCTCTCCTGCGCCCATGGCTCCTTGGCTCAAAATGCTTGTCCAGCCAGTTCTAGTGTTCCCTCCCAGCTCACTTTCCAAATCCCAACTTCTTCTTGTTGTTTCAAGTCTCTCTTCCTCCACATCCCCAGTTCCACGCTCTTTGCCCAGTCACTGCTAGCTTCCCATCCCGACTTTGTCCAGTCTCTTTTCCCCCTAATTCTTCTTCTGTGTTGGTTGGATGATGAGCTGGCCATCAAGGGAACAGGAGGAATAGACTCTTTTGCTCTTCTAGCACACCGCCCCTTACTGTATACTCAGTATACTCAGTTCATCTCATTTGACCTCATTTATCCAAAAAGCAAAAGTACACTATGCTATTGCCTGACCACAAGTAGACAGAGCCTCCATTTTCAACTTCATTCACAAGAAGACACCTTCTTTTGTACAATGACCTCATCTTTCCTCATATGTCAGGTTGGCCAAACTGGTTTACTACCCCTGGCAGAATCTCCAGCACCATTTCCTACCTCATATAACTATTCCTAGGGGGTCTTGTAGTCAAACCCTCACCAATCTGTCCCTTCTTACCTTGGGAGATTTTCCTGAGATGCTAGTAGTGGCATATGAACTTGGGTTGCATCTGATGTACTGTGTTCTCTCAGAGCTTCAGAGCAGGGATTTTCAACTTTTTGGGATTAGTGTACCCCTGGTGGCCAGACACGGAGCAGGGAGGGGAGAAGGGAGGGTACGTGGCCAAACGTGGAGTGGTGGCAGCCTCCATGTGTGAGCTTCCCCTGCCCACACGTGTCCAGCCGGGTGGGTGGCACCTGCATGGCAGTGTGGGATGCTGCGTGGCAGCACTTCATTCCCACCTGCCTATGTGTGCCCCCTAGGGCCTTCTCAAGTACCCCTGGGGGTGCGCATACACCCAGTTGACAATCTCTGCTTTAAAGCATTAACATAGGGAGTAAGAAATATTTCCTTGTGATTTATAACAGAATGACTTGAATAATTTTGCATCTTCTTGGAGTGGGAAAGACTTTATATGAAACAGAGTACTGACCAGGGCATTTGACAACGAATCTGATGAAGATGACAGAAGAAGCCATTTTCCCTTTATTCTCCACTGTTGAAAGTAAAACCTGCAAAGCTGCATGAAAGTTTCTCTTAGATTTATTTCCATTGGTTTATTAGCCGTTGGGCATAGAAATTTTTATACCTGATTTAATATCTTTTCACTGGGCCTAGGAGTTAATGTTTCCCCGCTAGGTGTTGGCCATTTCCAGAAAGGTTTGAACAGACAAGTTAGTGTTTTAAACTCTAGAATCCATCTCAAAGTTGGGATTTTAACTTTAAAAATGAATTTAGTGTTGGTGAAAGATAGTGGCTTGAGGGCCCTATAAATGGAATTCTTTATTTAGTGGCAGAACAGGTATATGACAGACAGTAGTGGGCCAGGTTCCCTACTACACCAGGCCCAACCAACATGACTTGGAACTGGCTTGGAGATATCTCCTCTAGAGCAACTGAGTAACTAAGTCTTATGGTCTAGTCAGTGCTTGTCCTCTCCATTGCGACTACCAACTAGTCATGGTGCCGGCTGCTTCCTTTCATGATGTGGATACTGGTCCACTAGGAGCCGGATTGGAATCAGCTACTTGTATACAAAATAATGACACTCACCAACTGTAATCACTAATGGTCACCACTTATCTCGAGTCAGAATGGACCTACAGTATTTACCTAAAAGGGAATAGTTTTATATCTTGTTTCAGTCTCCTCTTGCTGGAAATGTAAACATGCAGGATATTCTTTAGCAAAATAATTAATAGGGTAAAAGAAAGGAATAAGGCAAATGGAACGAGAGTGACTTTTCTATGCAAATGTTTTGGACTGCTCTCTTTCCTTTGATTTTAGGTATAGGGCTCTCTTTGATGTCAGTGCAGGCCTGTTTCCAGGTAGGAAGGTAATAGCCAACATGATATAAGGCAGCCAAATAGAAGAACAGTGTCCAGGAAGTTCTGCTACACTTAATTCATTGCTGAATTTGAGACAATATAAAAAGAAACAGGAGATTGAGTCCCACTAATGTCCAAGGCCTTTCTGCAAACCCCAGGGGCATCTCTTAGGATCAGCCCATTTCCTGACCTTCATTTAGCAAATGGCACCCCATGTTGTACAGATGTTCACACAAACACCTTGATCATGTGAAGGCAACAGCAAGGAACAGGGAACTCCTTTCTGATGCCAGATTTGAAATGAAATCATGGTCTTGTTGGAAGCCAATAGCAAAACTCCCATTGACTTCAGTGGAACCAGTTTTTCATCCTAAGAATGAGGATATGTTAACAAGAAACAATGTAGTTAAGCATCTAATTCCACTTGTACCTCAAGTCAGTGAAAGGGTCCACGACATACCACACCTTGAATTCTGGTCAGTTGGAGAACTTTGTCTTTGGAGAACTGAAGAAATGAAACCAAATTCCACCTTAGGCAAATGCTGCGGCTGGTATAAAGACTAAGGGGAGGTGGCTTGCATCCTCCCTATTCAGGAACTACTGCAGGCCAGTTCATTCTACAGGTGTGGTCTCAAGAAGTCCTTAGACTGCACTCACTTGTACCATAGCTAGGGTTCAAATTAAATTCTGACTTTTGGGGGCGTTTGTGGTGGTGGAAGCTGGAAGGAGCTGCTGCTGCCGCTGCTGCCTGAGGTGCAGGGCGGGCTGGGGAGACTCATCTCTTATGGGGGATCTAGACTTCTCCAGACTTCTGGGGCCCTTGCACCAATATTATATGGGACCCAAGAAGGTATGGCTGAATTTGGCCCATGGTGTTTACCTTCATTCCATGCAGGTCACACAGTCGTAGTCACAGGCATAAACTGGATCAAAACCAGTGATCTAAAGCTGTATAGCTCATCTAGCCTAGTTTGCATCTCTTGTTCTCTCAAAGTCTGATGCTGACATAAATACTCTTCCTTGCTATGACTGAGGTATGTATCTGCCTTAATTTCTGGTTACTGTTGTTCTTCTTTTCCTTTCAGTATTTTCCATTCTGTTAAAAACTATGGTGGCTTAAAACTGGATTGGGCAGATTGACCACTCTAGAGAGTGCGTTCTGCATGGGACTTCAGGATTTTGGCCTCAGTCATTCTGATACCAAGGTCCTGGATTTTCAACTCATTCTATACATGTTAGCCTTTGTTGTATCACTGAGGGCAGCTGCAGGATTCATCAAGCTTAGCAAGCTCAATTAATTCATAGTGTAACTCTCCTGACTTCAGTGGGCCTGACCTAGGGGAACATTCAGCCTTATGTACCTGTAGCAAGACTGTGCCCTCGGGCGGCTGTGGTGCCCTTGGTGGCCATATGGTTCCTGGCTTCCCCTGTCTCTAAGGTACCCTGCCTGTGCTTTCACTTGCCATGTCTTGATATTCTTAATAGATGTAGAAAGGAAGGTTGCCTATGGGTCTTAGAAGGAGCCTTGGTCTATCGTCTTGCCAGCAGATGCCCCTTTCTTGGACCCCACTGATCTTAAGCAATCCTTCCTGTTAGATGGGCCCTCTTGGCCTGCACATGGCCCAGGGCACCCATTGCCTTATGGGTTATTCACAGCCTCTGACCCTGTGTATAGCCATGCCCATGCCTCACAGGTGTTGCCAATCAATCAATTTGGTGGGCACTCGGCCCCCAGTCTAATGTCATGCCTCACTAGGCCTCTCTCCCTTTGTCAGTCTCTGCCCCTCTTGGGCTGCTGGGCTCCATGCCATGGTCTCTGCCCCTTTTGGGCTGTACTACTGCTTGCACCCTGCCCTTGGCAGGCTCAAGCTTTACATGCTTCTCTGGCACTCTGAGACCTTCTGTCCTTCTTTCTTAGTCTGGTCCACTTGTCTCCACCCTTCCTGGCCCTGGTTTTCACCTCTCTAGGATGTATGCCCCCAGCCCTAGTCTCACCCTCTAGGGCTGGAGTGGGCAAAATACAGCCCACAGGCTAGATCCGGCCTGCCAGGCCATTCTATCCAGCCTGCGGGGCCCCTAAAAAATTTAGAAAATTAATATTCATCTGCCCCTGGCTGCCTGTCAAAAGTGACGGTAGGGCCCAAGGGAAGTTGGCAGGACCAAGCAGCTGCAGAAGCAAGGCCTGGCAGGCCCCTCCAGCCCAGGCCGAGCAGAGGGTTCTGGCTTAGGACCCTGGGAATATTCCTGCCTCCCTGTGCTGGAGGGAAATTCAGATAAAAGTGGGTGGGGGGGGACGGGACAGAAGAGGATCATGGATGATTGCCCAGTCCTCCGGGTTGGGCCAAGCTGGCTGCTGTGCTCCCAGCGCTGCAGCCAGGAACCACATGGTGCCAGAGCATCTAGTGGGGGAATGGAGAGGAGTGGCAGCAGGCGGGGGGAAAGTGGCAGCAGGGTGCATGAGTGCAGGTCCAGGCTGGCAGGGGCTGTGGAGCTGAGCTGGCTCCCCCTCTCCCTGCTGGTGCAGCCCAGCCTGGCTCCAAAGAGCCCTGATGGCCTTTAACCCATGCTCCAGCTGCCCTGCTCTGGGCCCAGCTGGCGCTGGCCCCAGTGCATAGGCATGGGCCCCATGCTCCCACCCAGCTGTTGCTGTGCTCCATGCATCCACTTGCTGCCACTGCCCACCGCCTGCCGCAGCCCACCACTGCCTCCATTCCCCTCCACTCCCCTGCCGGTGGCTAAAGCGCCATGTGGTTCCCAGCTGCAGTACCGGGCCACAGGACACAGTGGGAGCCAGCCCGGTCCCTGCGATTCTCGGCTGGCTCCGTGCAGTGCTGGCCAGGCCTGTCCAGCTCTTCCTGCATCTAGTGGACTTGGCCATGCAGCTGGGATGTGTTGCCGGTGCTGTGAGCTGGAAGGACAGGGGTGGGAAGCAGGGAAGCGGTAGAAGGGCAGTGGTGGCAGTTGGGGGGAAGTGGTTGTGAGCAGGAGCACAGGGCAAATCCCCCCACTCCACACATGCCACAACCCACCACTCACATGCCCCCACAAACCCCATACCCACCCACACCACACCCCTCCACAATATACAAGAGTAAGACTTCATTTTAAGCTATTGTGCAATCACCTCTATGTACACTGCACAAACGCATGTAAATCAGGACAAAATATTTTTTTTAAATCAAATATATGAATGTTGTAGTAAATGTTTGATTTTTAGAATATAATTTGATATTTTTCTGGTTCCTAGATGGCAAACCCTTGCTGAAAGGAGTATTTCTGGGAGGGCAAGGGGAGGGACTTCTAGTGGCAAAGGTCAGGGGTTAGGTGGCGAGACTTCCGGTCTCAAGGTGGCAACCACAGGGCAGGGCACATGTCAAGGGGTGGGACTACCCTTGCGGCCCTTGACAGTTTGCCAAAACTTGGTAAGCAATCCTCTGCCCAAAATAATTGCCCGCCCCTGCTCTAGGGCTTTAGGCCCCTTCCCTATTTCTTGCTCTTCTTGGGCTGCAGGCCCCTGGCCCTGTTTCTTGTCCTGCCCTGGGTACTCTCTCCACTCTGATCAGGGCCTTGGCTACACCTTGCTCTGAGTGCTCTCTCCACCCTGCTCAGGGTACTGGGACCACTGACCCTGTCTGGCTTCAGCCTGGGCCAGACTTCATCCTTGCTTTTGCCTACCAGCAGGTGTAACCCAAACTGCTTCTGAACCTTGAGCCCCAGCACCTGGCAAAGCTCACAACAAACATGAGCCCCTCAGGCAGTACTGGAACCTCCTCTTACCCCTAACAGTTCCAACCCAAACTGCCAGTTCAAACTCAAATATAACGTAAGTGCAACTTAAATCTGTAACTTAAATCTAAGCCCATTACCTGGCTGCTAAAAACCACCATTCATTCAGCATCTCTGTTCCCTATCAGCCCTCAGCTCCTCACTTGTTCTCAGACTTGGTGGGGTCTCAGTCGGTCCTCCTACAACAGCCATCTTGCAGCAGGAATCGTTCCCCTTCGGGCCTCCAGGGCCAAATTGCCTGCCCTGGCTCTGGACCTCAGTTTATATGCCACCCTGGCCCTGCTCTCTTCCAGTCAGGCTACTGGTGTTTCCTGATTTGGTTTACTGGCTTAACTCCAGGGAGCTTACTGCTGCTAGTCACTGTTACAGTAGTACCGTATCCCCTATACAGGGCACTAGCTTATTGTACTAGTGCAGAGCAAACTGCTTTACAGTAGGTACCTGCAGCAGGTACATCCCTGGGGACCTGCTCACTGGCAGCTCACAATGAGCAGTCTTCCCCTCCTGAGGCTCTCCTGGCTGCTTTTTTCACCCTTAAAGTAACAGGAGCCCTAGGCTCCCTGTTACAGTACCTTAGCTGTGTAAATGGAAGTGAGATGTCCTGTGAATAATTCCTAATTATGAAGTGGACTAAAAATGATTGATTGTAGTCCTATTTTTCCAATGAAGTAGCAAAACTAAATTCTATTTTAGCTAATTAAGATGGGGCATTGGCAGAGGTAATTAGTATGCGGGCTTTTTATACATGGAGAATGATATTCATATTTGAATTTTGGCCAAAAGTGAAGTGAATTCTGTGCTCTTATCCTATCCTCTAGTTAGGTAATGTATTATAGAATTATGGCACAGTGCCTCAATCTGCCACTGGAGCAACAGAAGAATGCTGCAACTCAGGGGCATTGGCAGATCTCTCTGGAGACTAGGAATAGCATAGCAAGAGATGCTGCAGATCATTGACAGAGCCATGTGGAAATCCCATGCAAACACCGGAGGGGATGCAGTGAGGAGTTGAGGGGCTTTGGAAGACCTGGATGTGTGGACCAAGACTGGAAGAGGGTAGGATACTGCAGGCCTGGAGTGAGGAGCTCTGGCAGAACATACTTGGTGCCTTCCTGCACTTACTAGCTCTATGCAGCAATATGAGCCCCTTATTATCAGAAGCACTACAGTTAAAGTAAATTATTCCAGAAAAGGAAGCAATTCTAAGGTAAAAGCAGAAACTGTAAGTGATTTTTCAGAGTAATTGGAGAAACAGAAACAAAACTTGGCACCCAACATGATCTGCCTTTTCTCTCTGCCTGATGAAGAGCTGCAGTTCTTTAAAACTGCATGGCCATCCTCTCTTCGGGAAAGAGAACAGAGATGGATATAGTTCTATCTTGTTTGAGTTTCCATGTTCCTGCACAGTCACTCACTCTTGAGTCCATTGCGGAGTGACAACATTATGGCTCTCCTGGGCTGCTTCACACTAGAGCTGTCCAGAAAAAAAGGAGAAGGAAGTCAGGAAATCAGACATGTTTGTTGTCATCTTTGTGGAGTCCAGAAAATCTGGAAGATAAGGGTTACTAATGATGCCCATATGATATGCTGTCTCAAGTCAGGCTGGAGTTGTGGATAAAGTTTGGAGCTGCCCTTGGGAAACTTAAATACTATTCTGGGCTCTGTCACTGACTTGCTGCATGATCCTGGTAAAAAATTACTTCATCTCTTTGCTGTGTTCTGCCTCCCTTCCCTCCTGATAATTAGAGATGAAAATACTAACACGCTTTACTGAATGTTTTGAGATCTGCAAGCAGTAATGAGCCACAGTGTACACTGAATTTCTGTAATTAAACTACTATATTCATAGGAATGATCCTGCCTCGGGCAGGGGTTGGAATAGATGACCTCTCAAGGGCCCTTCCAGCCCTATTTTTCCATGACTTTGTGACAGTACAAACTAGATTTAGTTTCTTGTTGAGAGAGACCCCAAAGTCAGTCTCTTGCCATGTCTTTCTAACCTACTTTTGCATGCTTCTGCACTTGCATGCACAAGGAGGAACTGTATTTGAAGCACTTTGAATGACAGGTTTATATTTTATGCTGATTTGTTTTAAAAATTATATATATTTCTACATAAATGCGAAGAATTAGGATTACTCGAAAGCCTTCACCTGGCAGGTTGCAGTTTCTATACTTTCCCATGAGCCTTTGAGGATAATATCACTGCATTTCTTAGCAGTTATCCTCCTGACTCATTTATTGCAACTGTTAATTATTTATCCACTTAGTAATATAATGTACTAATAATTTTATTAGCAAATTTAGTACTAAGGAAATGTGCCAAACAGACAGCCCTGGAGACTGAAGTGCCACATCATCCTCAAAAGAGGCATGCTGCAGAGGTCAGGTTTACATATGAAGTTACACCGTATAATAAAAGGTGTGATTTCTTCATACTACCCCTCTCCCCTTCCCTCTGATCAATAAAGGTGTCAGGTTATGGCTTGCCTAGCTGTGTTACTGTGGAGGGAGAAGAGAAACTATCCACTCCCAGCTTAGCTAGCAAAGTTTGCCTTTTTATTTTCCCTCAGTTCTACCTGATGCTATCTTGGGACACTTTGGACTAAAAGAAGCACCCAGAAATATTACTGTGGGCAAAGCACCCCCAAGGTTCACAGGGTGTGTGTGCCCTGAGCTGCACAGAGCCCTACCAGAGACCAGTGCCCAGGCAGTGGTACTGTTACCCTAGGCTTGCAGGTGTTGTCCAGGAAGCAGGACAGCTGGCTGTAGGCTCCCCGAGGGAGAATCCCAAAGCAAGGTTTTGGGCCTGGCACAGTGAGGTGGGTGGCTCTGCGTGGTAGTACCCCCCTATTGTGCATGCTGCATGTGGTGGAAAAGGTGGGATCCCTCAAACTGCTGTCTGAAAGGCATAACCTGGGAGGAGGAAGCATAGTCTCTCAAAACCTTTGAGCAAATGAGTCTTCGATTTGGCATTGGATCAACAGGACAGGGCTTAGCTAGAATGACCAATAAGTATGCCAGAATGGCCATGGAGGATCTGGTGCAGGAATTGGCTCAGAAGAGCCTCCCTGCCCCTGGGGGCTGTAAGAGAAAGGACCTGATTAGGTTCCTGAGGGCCAACAGTGAAGTCCATAGGCCCTCCCTCCCAGTTCCGGTGGGAGTGTAGTTGGAGGAGCCCTTTCCCTTGGGGTTCAGAGAAAGAGCCCCGAGGAGCTGGAACTACTTAAGGAGAAAAACCACCTCCAGTCCCTAGAGCTAGAAGCCCAGATAGCGCAGCGCAAGCTAGAGCTGGAGGCAGAGGTATGCCTGTGAGAGCTAGAACTCCAAGAGGTGCGGTGCAACCACAAGGCCGAGCAACAGGAGGCGCAGCACAATCACAAGCTCAAGATGCTGCAGTTGAAGCGAGGAGTAGAAGTTCAGGAGGCTCAGCACCAAGTTGCAACCCCCAGGGTGACCCCCAAGGACTTCATCCCATACAAAGACGGAGAGGATCCAGAGGTGTTCCTGAGTAATTTTGAAAACTAAGCGCACTGCTGGAAATTGGAAAAAGAGGAGTTCATGAAATATATTGCTGGGCTGGTAATGGGCAGTACGGCTGTTATCCTTAACAGCCTACCCACTAGGTTGGTGAATGTCTATGATGCCTTTAGAGAGGCTGTGCATAAGAGTTATAGGTTGAGTCCAGATCATTTTGGGAAGAAGTTCCATGCAGCTGCCCCACAGCAGGGAAAGCCTATGACTGTGTTTGTGGCCCAGCTGTGGGAGTCATTCCATAAATGGGTAGAGGGAGCCAAAGCTGACACCAGAGATAAGGTGCTGGACCTTATGGTGCTAGATCAATTCTATTTCAGGTGCCCTTGGGAGATTAAACACCTATTCAGGGTTAAGGAGCCCAAATCAGCCAGTGAGGCTACTGACATTGCTGATCAGCTGTTGCTGAATTGGGAGGGGCTGGACAGAAGGCCTCCCCACTTTGGGAAGGACCAGAAGGGCTTCCAAAAAGGGGGGAAGGGAGAACCATCACTGGCGAAGTCCCTGTATCTTCAGGATTATAAACCCAGAGGAGGTAATGGCCTCCCGCAGGGAGGAGATAAAGGTATATGGGAGAACCATCACTGGTGAAGTGGACTCAGGGGCCAGTGTGTCATTGATTAATGCCACCCTTGTTTTGCCCATGGAAGCAGTCCCTGGAAAGACCCTTACCATAGAAAGGGTGGCATATCAGCCATTCGAGGTACAGGTGGCATGTTTCCCCATCGAGTGGAAGGGCTGGAGAACGCGCGTGGAGATAGGCGTGATGGAAGATGCTTCTGCCCTCCTGCCGATGGAGAGGGATATTATGGGACCCGGGCATATGAAAGCGGGGTGGGGGAGTATTATAGAACCCCTCTGCATCAATGCAGTGACTTGCAGTCAGAGCAAGAAGGCGGAGGTGGTAGGTAGGGAAGCCTCCTAGAACCAGGTAACCCAGTTAGCTATGGGGGCAAGGGGGACAAGAGAAGAGAACCCCCTTTACTGTGGCAGCCAGGCAGCTGCTGAGGGGACTGACATCTCTGGGGATAAGCTAAAATACAGCCCCAGGGAGGGGTCTGGTCAGTCAGTGGCAGAGAAAGCCAAAGCTCATGGGGAGGAGTTGGAGAAAAGCCCTGTGGAGGAAAGGGTATCACTTTGGGAAGCACCGGAGCTCCCCACTGATTGCATACCTGGGGAAGTGGTGTTTAAGCTGGAGGTTTTAGCAGACCCCAGCTTGGAGGAACTGAGATGGATGGCCCAGGAGCAAGAAACAGAGTTTACCCTGCATAAGAGAGAACAGGTAATCTGGGATAAGGGACTCCTTTATCAGCTATGGGTGCCCAGGAACCATGTTGTGTCCTGGGAGCCCTATCGCCAGCTTGTGGGGCCACACACATTCAGGCAGCACCTGCTTGCCATGGCCCACTACCTTCCCTGTGCTGGTCACCTGGGTATGGGCCAAACTCACCAGCAGCTGCTGGTGGACTTTTATTGGCCCAGGCTAGCCTGGAATGTGATGAGTTATTGCACATCTTGTGAGACGTGCCAGTGGATTGGCAAGAGTGGGGTTAAGAGGAAAGCTCCCCTGCAGCCCGTCCCTATCATTCCAAAGAGTAGGGATAGACATTATGGACCCTGTGAGGCATAAGACTCAGAGAGGGAAGCAATATGTCTTAACTCTTGTGCTTTTTGGGACTGTCTTGGGGGTGTGCAGGGTGGAGGGAAGGGGGAAGGGGTTTGTGGAGAGGATAGGTGTGTGCTTATCAGTGCTGGGGGAAGATGTCCAGGCGCTGGGGCTGCACCAGGACAGGGGGGTCTGAAGCAGTGCTCGGCGCTGGTGGTGAGCCCAGATCCACACCATTGCCAGTGGGGCCCTCCTGGGGGTGCCTTCCCCTCTAGTGGGGGAGCAGGGCAGGGGGGCCTTTTGGTGGTGGGGGGAGCTGTGTGGCTAGGCTGGAGGCACTGGGGGCTTGTGCCCACACTTGCAGGGGTGGGGTGGCTGAGAGATGCTGGCTGGGTGGGGCTGTGACCAGGCCACCTGGAACGGAGAGGGAGCCCCAGCCCAGGGAAGGGGGCCCGCAGGCCTCCTCCCTCCAGCTGACACCAGGGCCAAAATCACTCGACTGCCACCTGCACATGTTGGAGCTGCTGCATCCACTGTGCTCTGTCCCAGTCAGGATGGGGCCTGGAGCCCCTTGCCCTCTTCTTGTTGCCTTCTGCATGGCAGGGCCAGAGCCACACTCTGCTTTATGCTGCTGCTGTGGAGAGTGTCTCTGGTCCTCCTCATCGCACCCCAGCTCCAGCCTCAGCCCCAGTTGGCAGTGAGGGGCAGTGTGTGGTGCCCCAGCCACTGCTTGTGCTTACATGCAGCACACCTCATGTGGATCTCATGCTGGAGGCCAATCCCTACTGTGTCCCTACAGACCACCATCCTGTGAGCCGGTATGGGGCCGGGGGGTGGGGAGGAAGGGGGAGGGCAGCTGGGGCCCCTCTCCAGCAGGGCTGGGGGGGGGGCAGGGGGCTGCAGGTTGCAAATGAGGGGTACCAGCAGGGCTGGGAGGGCTGTGGCTTGGGAGTGGGGCAGCAGGGGGCTTGGGTACTGTGGGTCAGGAGTGAGGGGCACTAGCAGGGCCAGGGGACTGTGAGTTGGGAGTGAGGGGCACTGGGAGTGCTGGGAGAGCTGTGGCTTTGGAGTGAGGGGCAACAGCATGGGAGGGGGCCGGGGCTGGGGCAGGGCACCGCATATTGGGGTTGCTCAGCACCAGAAAGCAGTGGAGGGACAGCTGCAGCTGGACCCGTGTCCTGGTGAGCGAAGGTGGCATGGGGAGCTCTGATTTTCCACGATTAAAAAAAAACAACCCCCAAACTATCAAATGTCAAAATATATAGGTATTTAGAATTTATTTTATTATAATGACTGAGGCACTAGTAGACTTCCAAATTTAAAATTGTAAATATATCAATAAACCATTGTGTTAAATTTGATACCTATATAGTGGTGTTTCATTTTAATTGTGGAAAAAACATGGATTTTGGGTTTTTTAAAATCAGAGAATTTGGCATTTTCCCCCTTTTTAATCAGAGAATTTGCAATTTTTAAACAGAAAACCAGGATCCTTCAGGGATTCTTCCTCTTCCATTGCACAGACATAAATGCTCTAGGCACAGGACAGGCTGTTCATCTGTCCTAGGCAAGGAAGATCATAATGCAAATGCAAAGACATGGCAGCTGTGAAGGTGATTTTCTCCTGCACGGAAACAAAATTATTAGGAAAGTAATCCAAGTTAAGAACTGTTTTAAAGACGGTACAAACCTTTTAAAAATAAGTATAAGATGCACACTGGACTAACGTGTCTAGTGCTTAGACATGGGAGCTGGACATCAGAACTTAGTTACATTTCCTGTTAGCGTGAGTATAACTTTAAGCAAATAATTTACTTTCTCTGTGCCTCAGTTTTTACATTTGGGGAATGGGGATAATACCCAACCCCTTCATGTCATTAGAGAGAGATGCAATATTAAATAATGAATATAAAGTCCTTGAGATCTGTACATATAACTACAATATGTCATGTCAGTGATATTATACCATTACATTTCTAAAGAGACTACTTGTCTGCAGAGATGACTGTCAATTTTTGTGTGACAGAGCTGATGCAGTGTGTTACAGGAGACACTCTGACCTGCCTCTCAAAAACTGGACTTTTGGTATTTCTTTTATCATTTCCTTTTTGTAATACTAGAGATTGAATAGGTAGAAAAACACAACAGATTCTTTGCTTGGAAGATAGTAAAAAACAGGCAAATTGTTGTTATTAATCTTGCAATTTAATAGTACCCTCCAGCCAAAGATCTCATCATATATTTTCATACACATGAAGCAGAAGCAGCAACAACAACAGTGACAATAATCGTGCTTTGCTTCTGGGCATCATCCCTATGACCTTGATGCTTGTACTGGTCTGGGCAAATCTCGCTGAGGTCACTGAGGTGCACCTCTGAGTATGCATCCTGGTCCTATTGCCACTGTGTGCACTTCCCTACCCTCTGCTGTAGCTCCCCTGAGATCCTTTCCCTATCCTCTGCCCACAGAATGGTTGATTTAACCTTGAAGTTCTCTTATCGACTGCATCGCTCTGCCGTAGCTGCAACAGCTAAATTGTTTTCCATTGTCCGTGAACTGAATGGGACTAGGGCTTCAGTGAGCACGGGTCTGGAAGCACTTGAAATTAGATGGTTTGGGATCGAAGTGCTGCAGGTAACAGAAAAGAAAGTAAACCCGTTCCTTTCCAGAACTCCCCCTACTCCTCAGAAGTCCTGGGTGGGAGCCTCAGCCCCAGTGTTCTCAGGAGACTCATGCACTATCCTTTGCTCTTACTTAAATATATATATATATGTGAGCAAGTTTCTCTCATGAAGGAGGATGGCTGTCAGCACCAGGAAGAGCATGACAGTTCAGGAAGAGCCTGCAACCAGATCAGCCCTATCAGACTCCTAATTTCGGATCTGTAATACTGGTGTTATTCCAATTGCTTCCTTCTAGTGCTCTGACAATGCCAACAGTTCTATTCTGTACACCTCCTGCTATTACAGTCCCAGGCCCTGTACAACTCTGTCCAAGAATCTCAGTGCTGTTATGCCTCCCCAGCTCTGCCACAATACTTCAGTCCTGAACTTTGGCACTTCCATCTTGCCGTAAACATGCTCCAGGAGTAAGTATAGTGCCAAACCCAATGAGGAGGGCTCAGGTCAGTGGTTTTCCTTTTTGGACTCGAGGCATCCCTACATAACTTTTGCAAATTGTGTGGCAGCTTTTGCAAATTCAGTGGCACCCAATGTCAAAACTAATTTATATGTTACAGGACATAACTTTTTGCAGAGGGGCGGGGCAGTGGTAGTGGAGGGATCTGCCAGGTAGAGGCAAGACTGGCTTGTGCTTATCTGCTTAATTTATCTGCTTGTCTCCTCACTCATTCCTTATCTCTTCCCACTTCAAGGCGCTCTTCAAAGAATCTGGTTGAGAATCACTGGCTCAGGTCACGAGCACGATCCAGAGATGGTCTTGATACAGAAGTGCATAAACAGAACTGACTGTGTTGGTGGATGGTATAGTGTTCCTGAATTAACCTATGATTATGCCTGCCTTGCTAGGGTATGACTGCAGTGGAATCAGGAGCTGCATTTGCAGCACACACCCATATCAAGTTAATTCTATTCTACCTAGCTTAGTACTAGTAGCAATGGGCATGTCTACATAAGACGTTTTGAACGCATAAGACTAATTCTGCTGTGCATTAATGCAGCAGGCAAAACCCATGCTAATGCATTAAAGTGCAGTAGACTTAGTCTAATGTGCAGTAGCATCACAAAAAAAACTGTTCATCTGCACTAATGTGCAGTAGCAATGATTACAGTGCATTAAGTTTAGTACCTGTCAATATAGGTACTAAACTTAATGCACTGTAATTACGGCACATTAATGAACGTTTGTAGACATGCCCAATGAATCCATGGCAGTACAGGCTTCAACACAGGCCAGCTGCCCAAGTTCACACCCAAGCTCCCCTGACTGCTGGTGCTACCATATCCTACTTGTCATTGTTTACCATGCTAGCTAGATACAGGTTAGCTCAGCTATACCCGTCACATCCCCCAGAGGACAGCATGGATTCGGCCTTTCTCTTTTCTCCCATTGTTTTCAGGACTGAAGCTGGTCCAGTAGCATATATGAGTGCCCTTGGATAGTGTGCACCCCTACCTGTGCTGCCTGCACCTAATGAGACCATCAGCCTAAGTTTTGCAGAGAAGCGTATCATGCCCCAGCATTGAGGAAGGTATCTAAACTACAAGGGATTACATTTTATTCTGCAAGTTTTCACTGATACCCTGACTCAGTCATTCTCCGTTCTCGGGACTATTCCTGTGTTTGTAATGGGAATACAGACACAGGCCTGTTGCTAAGCTGTGCGCTTTTACTGTTGCCTCTCACTGCAATAAAGTGTTGTGACTAATTGACTGGGATCCCCTTGGGATTGAAAATCGAATGCAAAGACAGATTGTGTGTTTGATCTGTCCTGCATTTGGATTTTGTGTTTCAATCCATTTCGCCCATGGTTTCTGAGCTCTAGCACTCAGTGTCAGTCACTGCTGATGATGACGTAGTCACTAAGAGACTGATTAATTATCTGAAGAGAGTTTACACTAGCACTGAGTCTCTCTGTACCAGCAGCAGAAGTCCCCTAGAACTGTTTACTTTAAAGGTGAGCTGCAAATTAATATTAATTATTAAATTAAAAATTCAATCACTTTAATTCCTTACTGCACAGAGGGCTCACGCAATTGCTTGTGTTCCGCATTTGAATCAAATGGAGGAATTTAGTGCAGAGCAGCTGAATGTGCTCTGCGCCCTTTCCATTCAAATGTTAACACCAAGGCACTGGGATCATAAGTATATGGATCTAGGAGAAGGGTGAGAAAAATATGGCCTGTGGACCAGATCCAGCTCACCAACTGATTGGATTTGGCCTGCAGGCAGGAACCCACCAATTGATTGTATGCAGCCTATGGCTGCCTCCATGGTGCTCCTCATGGGGCTGAGCCCTGCCTGCTCCTGCCCGGGGCAGCCTTCACCACACTCCTGCTGTGCCTGCTGATGGTGTCAGCCCCAGCCAATGTGCACAGCTTCTTGGCAGGGCTGCGCCCAGTGTGGTTGCAGCTGTCTGGATACTGCTCAGCTCCCCCACCTCTAGCAGCTCCTTGTCCCACCCCTGCTGCACTGCTCTGGGCAGCAGGTAGCATGGGTAAGTGCCTGTGGGGATGTGTGCTAGACACTACATGTCCAGCTAGGTGTAGTGGGGCAGCTGCAGCTGGGAGCCTCCTGTCCCAGTGTATGGGGCTCCAGCTCCAGCTTCTGGCCTCCTTCTACCCACTCCGCCTGACTGGTGCGATGACCAGCCACCTGCAGCAGGCCGAGTAGGTGGAAAGTGGCGGGGAGCTGGAGCTGGACTCCCATGCTCTGGGGCAGGAGCTGCCTGGCTGCAGCTTCCCCCCGTGCCTGGCTGGCTGTGTGGTGCCTGGAGCACATCCCCACAGCCACTGCAGCTTATTTCCTGCGCTACCTGCTGCCCAGAACAGCATAGCAGAGGGCAGAGGAGCAGGAGGAAGGGGAGCCACAGGATGTAGGGGGAGCTGAGCAGTACCCAGCAGGTGCAGCTATCCCATGTGGAGCCCCACCAGGAAGCTGTGTGCTACATGCTGGCCAAGGCCATCTGCAGGTGCGGGCGAGAGTGCAGCGCAGGCTGCCCCAGACAGGCGCAGGTGGTCAGGGTGTGTGAAACGGGCCCTATTTGATTCGGATTCAGAATCAGCCCAAATCAGGGACAGTGATTTGATTCGTTGATTCGGATCACTGTTCCTGATTCAATTCAGCTGAATCCAAATCTGAAGATTCAATGTTGATTCGGACATAGACGCAGCTTTAATGTTTTTTCTACATACCTTGAGGTACCAGAGCAGTTTGTGATTGCTTCGATGCTGGGGCACATGGAGCATCCCACAGGAGTGCAGGGGGCCCTCCACGTGTTCAGCGATGAACCTGGAAGGGGACTGGAAGTAGTTCCGGTCCCCTTCCGGGTTCACCAGAGAGCATGCGGGCCCCACCCTTGTCTCGGCAATTGGCCATGGGGGGACCCCAGGTACCCCCCCCCCCCCCCCCCGGACCCAGGAGGCACCAGTCGCCAGCCGGGGGGGCGTGGACCCGAAAATGGACCAGAAGTGCTGCTGCTGAGCATGCTGGGGAGTGCTGCTGCCGGGTCTGCTGCCGAGTGCGCTGGGGATCCTCTTGCACTTCTGTGGGATGCTCCATGCGCCCCAGCATTGCAGCATTCACAAGCCGCCTGCTACCTAGAGGCATGTAGAAAAACATTTAAAGCTGTGTCTATGTCCGAATCGCTCAGCATCTATTCGGAGGGTTCTGATTTTATTTGGAGAGATTAAAGGGTCCTCTGATTTGATTCAGAAATTCAGCCACCAAATTGGGCCGAATCTCTGCTGAATCAAATCAGGGACTGAAGCTTTGCACAGCCCTAACAGGTGGGGCTCAGCCCCATGTGGAGCACCATAGGCTGGACTGGGGTGGGGAGCAGGCTGCACCTGCACTGCACCACCCTGGTGAACTCTGTTGCATGTATCCCCTGCTCCCATTCCTTCCCCCCGACCCATAGTTGGCTCCCGGCACCTAGTGCACAGGCAGCCCTCCACACACATGTGCGCGCCCTGCACAACCTCCCCCTACACACAATATACAAGAGTAAGACTTTATTTTGAGCTATTATGCTATTGCCTCTCTCTCTCTCTCTCTATTATTAAAAACACACAAATCAGGACATTTTTTAAATTAAAATATAGTAGATATTTGATTTTTAGTATATGATTTGTTTAAATTATATTTTCTGAAACATTTTGTATGTGCTGCCTTCGACAGCTCAGCAAAACTTGATAAGTAGCTTGTCAGCCGAAATAATTGCCCACCCTTGATCTAGGAGCTTTGACCTTTTTACAAATGGCACAGAGCGTGAAGCTTTGGGAAGTAGAGCTGGGAAAATAGTGCATTTTGTGGTTCAGTGACAACCAAAAACTTGAGGGAAAACTGTTTCAGGTTGAAGTGAAAGAAAGTTGTTCAGTTCTTTGACAAAATGACAAAAACAACAAAAAAGGTTTTGGTCACCCTCAAATATTTCAGCTTGGGTTGAATGACACATTAGGCCTTTGGGTAATTTAATCCTTCCCCCACCCTCCTCTTTTTTTTAACTTTTTTTTTTTATATATTTTAAATGTAGGTCAAATTTTAAATATAGTTTGTTGCTTTGAAGTAAAAGACAACAAGGTTTTGTTTCACAAATATCAGAATGAGATTTTCAGCCTTTCCCAAACTGGTGTTTTATGTCAAACCTGTAGAAATGAAATTTTGCAATATTTTTTCTGTAAATTTTCCAGCTAAAATTCTTTTACAAATTTAACATGAATAATTTTGGTCTCACTCCCCCCAACTTCTTTTTTTGAATAATGTGCTATTTGTTGGGAAAATGAAACCCAGTTCTGTTTGGAAGACAATGTACTCTCATACCTAGGAAACCTGGAGCAGGGCTTAGGATAACAGGGGTTATTCTTGGCGCTCTCACTGACCAGTTGCATGATCTTAGGCAAGTCACTTTCCCTCTTAGTGTCTGTTTCCACGCCTGCCCATTTTCTGTCTTGTTCATTTAGATTGCAAAGTATTAGAGGTAGAAACTGTTTCACCATGTCTAAGGACAGTGCCTAAAACAGTGGGGCACTGATATTGCTTGAAGCCTTGATATGCTGCTACAACAACAGCAGCAGCACATTTTAAGTAAATCCTGTACTTTGGCTTTAGAGGTACCTGCACTATAGTCTAGGTTGAGGAACTGGATTTTAATTTAATTTAAAAAAATGCAGTGGACACTTCATCTGTATAAACACCTGATTACAGTCCTTTGACTTTATTTTAAAGCAGGTGAAGCAAATAGCAACCTAAGCAAGTGTATGCATGCATTTGAAAACTGGTTTAAAATAGAAAGGTATTTGCAAATACTGGGTATTCAGTTCTCCCTTCATCTTCTTGCCTTGTGCTATGTTCAGGTTGTTATGTCCAACCTGAGGAACCTGCCACTCAAACACTCACAATAGCCCTTTGGCAGTGTTTTAGGTTCTTGTCTAGATAAAGAATCCTTGACTCAGGGTTTTGCACCTTCACAGCAATCTTCATCCAGAGATCTAAAAGCTCTTTACAGTGGTGGATAAATAGTATTCACTTAATTTTACATACAGTGTCAGAATGATAGAGTTAAGTTACTTACTGCAGGTCACGTAGTGAGTCACTGCTAGAGTCAAAACTAGAATCCTGGACTTGTCCTCAAGCTGCTAGATCACAGCTGCCCTTCACTGACAGCTTGATGAGTCACAACAATTCCATGCATATGGTTCTTAAAATAACTTGTAATCAGCAAATCCTCATGGTCTTTACTCAGTCATTTCTCATGCAAAATTCCAATTAGGACAAATTCCCTTTTTCTCATTATACCAGTGCAACTCCATCAGGTGGGCAGGTTTGCCCAAGTGTAAAAGGGAACAACATTTAGTCTTTTGGGTTTAATACAAGTTCTACTGGGTATAGAGTACATGCATTGGCCATTGGTGTTATTATTAAGCAAGTTACGCTAGTATGGTTGGTGCTTTGCAAACCGCATGGGAAGATGAGGGTTTCTGTCCGATTCAGCTCTGATCCAGTCACAGTAGCAGAATATTTTATGGGAATGTAGCCCCCACCCCAAGACTGAACAACCAACTCATGGCCAGTAAGCAGTTTGATCCACCACTGATTTGAGACCCAGGAGGCCTTGCTTCTGTTGCCAGTTTTGACACTTACTGGGTATCCTTATGTAAGTAAGC
Source organism: Alligator mississippiensis (assembly GCF_030867095.1). Taxonomy (NCBI): domain Eukaryota; kingdom Metazoa; phylum Chordata; order Crocodylia; family Alligatoridae; genus Alligator; species Alligator mississippiensis. The sequence goes on from NC_081835.1 coordinate 44,822,456, forward strand.
TGCTTTGCTTCTCTGTGCCTGTTTCTTCTCCCACCCTCTTTATACATGGTGTACTTATTACTGTAAAGCAGGGGCAGGCAATTATTCCAGGCAGAGGCCCAAACTAGGTAAGCGGCCAAGCTGTTGAGGGCCGCATGGGTAGCCCCGCCCCTTGAAAGGTGCCCCACCCCATGGTCACCATCTTGGGACCAATGCCCTAATGTCTTGAGAGCAATGTCTCAGGGCCAGCACTGGTGGACCCAGAGCAGGGCACAGGCTGGCAGGCGCCTGTGGAGCTGGGCTGGGCTGTACCAGCAGGGAGAGGGGGAGCTGACCCAGCTCCATAGAGCCCCTGCCGGCCAGGATCTTGTACCCCTGCTGCCCTGCTCTGGGCCCGGCTGGTGCTGGCCCTGTGCTCCCATGCCTGCTCATTCCCAGTACCCCCCCAGTCCTGCAGTACAGGCAGGGGGCAGCACTGACCCCCAGCTCGCTGGCAGGGAAAGAGCTGGTGCTGAATGCGGGGGTAAAAGTAGCCCCTTGACTGCCCCGTGGCCAGTGCTCCCTGCTGCAGCTGCTTGCAGTCTGCGTGGGGCTGTCCTGAGCAGGAACAGGCAGCCCATGTGGGCTGTGAGTGGCTGCAGCACGGGGCAGGGGAAGGGCTGTTTTTCCCCATGCTCAGCACCAGCTTGTAACCCTCCCCCACTGCCAGCCTGGACCCCGTGCTGGCTCTGGGCTCACCTGTTGGGGCTGTCACAGTGGCGGCAGCTGCTTGGCACAGAGGAAAGTGGCCCCCCTGCTTGCTATGCCAGGCAGTGTTTGCTGCTGCTGCCTGCCTGGAGCTCTTGCCACAGTAGGCTGCAGGGCGGCTGCCACCGCTGCCTCTGGGCTGCCCAGCATGGGAGCTCTGGGCGGGCAGCAGCAGCAAACACTGCCTGGCGTGGCAAGCAGGGGGGACCACAGCTGCTGCTGCCACAGCACAGCCCTGACGGGCGAGCCTGGAGGCGGCACAGGGCCCAGGCTGGCATGGGGGCGAGTTACAAGCTGGTGCTGAGCGCAGGGAAAAGCGGCCCCTTGCTTGCCCTGTGGTTGGCGCCCTGTGCTGCAGCTGCTCACAGCCTGCGTGGGGCTGCCTGTGCCTGCTCAGGACAGCCCCGCAGGCTGCAAGTGGCTGCAGCACGGAGTGCTGGCCACAGGGTGGGGGAGGGGCCACTTTTCCTCATCCTCTGCACCAGCTCCTCCTCTGCCCTCCCGCCCCCCCGCCCCTTACCTGAGGTTCCAGCACCAGGGCAGCCATGTGGTCCCAGGCCAGAAGCCCCTGCTGGGGCTTCTAGCTGTAGGGATGAGGCAGGACATGCCCTGCTGTTGCGGGAGCCTGCTGGGCTTTCCCTGGGTCCTACTGTCCCTGGTTCCTGTCATCTTTGACAGGAACCAAGAACAGATCAATTTTAATTTTCAAAAAAATTTTAGGGGTCCTGTTGGCCAGATAGAATGACCTTGCAGGCAGAATGCGGCCCACGGGCCGTATTTTGCCCACCCCTGCTGTAAAGACTCTTACCATGCTTGTCCAGTGTCTAACACAACGGAGCCCTGGTCTGGGTAGAGACCACATAGTACCGCTGTAGTAAAGTGATAACAATATGTGCAATGTTGAAGCTACAGGACATCACTGAACTTTATTCATTCATCCTTTCCAGGCCAACACTTGTGCATAGTCAGAAACCAGTCTCTACTATTCCTTAATGCTTTATAGTGTTGAGGTCAATTGCTCTATCCAACTCAAGGTTCTTGTTAAAGCTGCTTGTGGGATCCCTGTTTTATTCATGCAAATTGACTTCCACTGAATAGCTTCTTGCGGCAGTCCGTGCATTACTATCTGGAGTGCTTTCCTTGAACATGTCCAAGGATCCCAAGGGGAGACAAGCCAGTGACTGGCATTTTCTCAGGTCTCTTTATTGGGGATGGAGTCATTCTGCTGAATACTCAGAATCCTTAGGCACTTGTTTTTGAAGGCATTATATTTCCAATCTTCATGTTAGTGGATTTCCACCTCTTGCATCCCCTTTGCTAGCACTGAGATTATTGTTATGTTGAAAATTCTCAGTTTTCATCTAGAGCTATGGATGTTTGATTTTCTTATGTTGCTAAATTTAACGAATGCCAAGGAGGTCTTTCCTATATGGGATGTCCCTTTATTCTTGAGGACTTCATTGACTAGTGTGGTGCTGCCCAAAAAGGTGAACTGCTCTTCCATCTCCATGCCTTTGCCTTCTAGCACAATGTTATTGCTTGATGTCTGGGCTTCTAGAATGTTTGCTTTGGCACAGCTGATTTAGAGCTCTACTGGACCTGCTAGTTTTGCCAGGTTGTCTGTCTTTGTTTGCAGCTTTTCAGAGGTGTCATTCAATAGCACAGTGTCATCAAAACATAACTGACAAGCAGTATCATATTACTGTTGTGGGCTATGAGGTGTGTCAAATGGCACTGATGTGAAGCCGAATGCTGTTCTTCATAATCTGGACATGCTCTATTCTCCACGCACCCCTGCACTGTAATAGGTGCTTTTCATTAGCTATGTATCCCCATCCCCCAGCGTGATACTAAGGGACACCATCCATCTGAGATGTTGTTCCTCATAATGTGGAAATGTGATGTGTCCCAGCATTCCAGTAAGATCACCGAATAGTGCCGGGGGGGCTATCAGAAGGTAGTATCATTAGATGCCACGGTGCCCTCTTACGTTATTATGCAGGGACTGAGTAATGGAATGTGAAGGAAGACACAATGCTCAACACCAAACTGCTCCCCAGTGTCTTGCTGGTATTAGGGTGTTTGAGCTGGTGGGACAGCACCCCAGCTGCACAATACTTATAAGTACCTGCACCAGCAAAGCACATAGCCTGGGCCACTGCACTGAGTACAGAGCACGTTCACATTCTGAAGAGCAGCATCCTCAGTCACACTTTACTCCTTGGTATTTTGCTGGTGTGGTGGGGTATGGGTAATAGCTGAGACTTTAACACCTAGATCTTTTAGGACCCTCTGAAAATCCTACCCTATCTTCCTATCGTAAAGGACATCAGCTATGAGCGCTTAACTTCACACAGGGTTCTGACAGATAGAATGTGCCCCTGTATGAAGGGTGATCCCCCCCCCCAGCATGGTATCCTTTAAATAATGTTTATCTACTGCTCTAACTCCATCTCCTTCTGGTGGTCATCTGGTTCCAGTCCCTTTAACCAGGCACAGGGTTTTCTACTCAATCAGTTAGTTAAACAGTTTATTCTTCCAAGTATCCCCCTATGACCTTATGGCTCCTGATTTGGAGCTTTTATTACTCCTGGCTAATCTGAAGCTTTGCCTCTCCTGGCTACCAAAGTCTGCCATTTTCTTGTCTCTCCATTGTCTTGCTCTTCATCCCTCTGGGTATAACAGATCTAGAGTTCTGTGTTACATATGATACCTCAGGACTTGTCAGCCATTAATGTATTTACTTTCACAACACACCATGCAGTATTATCCTCATCTTACTGACTGGGAGCTGAGGCATGGACAGATGGAGTGACATACCCATTAGGATCTGTAGAGAAGCAAAAAACTGAACAGAGTCTCCCAAATCTCAATCAAGCACACTGACCACTGGATCATCCTTTCTTGGCCCATCTGGATGCAGCATATCCAGGGTTGTCCTTAGCAGGGAGCGAATCAAGGCAAGTGCCTGGGGGCCCTGAGGAGCTGGACGAAGTGTCTGTGGCAACTCAGTGCTGCAGATGCCGGCTTTGCATCTGGCCGCTCAGCACCTCCCTCCCCCCGAATCTGCTGCCAACTTCTTTGCATCTGGGGTGGGTGGGGGTGCGGCCCCACACAGGCTGATTTGCCCCAGGGCCCCACACCCTGCTTGGGTCATCTCTGGGCATATCCATTTTTTTCTGTTGCATCAATGATTGCTTTAAGTCTGAAAAATGATCTCAGTCATTCTGCTAAATCATCCAACTTTTAGAATCTGAATAAGTACTTAGGGTGGCTATACATGAGCAGCAAGGCTACTCCAATGTGCTGTAATTGTTCAACAAGCTTTAGTTAAAGTGCCCCCCACTGCCATTTTTAAGTGCCGGGACGCTGATATACAAGACACTCCTGCCGCTTTAATTAGACTGGCTCTTGGAGCCACTCTAATTAAAATGTGCTCACCCCACTCCCAGAGCACAGTATAAACACCCCTTAGTTATCACTATAAATTTTTCTCAGTTGAAACCAACCCAGGACACAGAAAACAAACAGTGTATTTATAAAGTACTAGTAAATGTACAAGAGGTTTGTATGTATATGAAGTAAAAGTCTTCAGTCTCCTTTTTTCCCCTTTCCTTGGCTGCAGCTCAGAAGTTTCAGCTACTGTGAAAGCCTCCAGTCAGTAAGCCACTGGCAGAGGAAGAAAAGGATGGGCTTACAATTTAACATATTGGCACCAGTGATGGGCTGTGATAGGGTACCTCTCCAGGGGTGGCTGTGGAGCCCCTGGAGTCCCTTCAGCCTTTGCTTTGCAGGCAATCTTCCCTTCAGTTTCCCACCATGCCTTGATGTCTTTTATAGGAGGGAGGCTGCCTCACGGCTTCCTAAATTGCTCTCTCAAATGACAATCAGGTGCGTGTGGTCCCTGCCTTACGGGCTAATTACATGGCTCCCTTCCATCCCTACACCATGCCTCACAGATGGCATCCTCTTTGATGTTCTCTTCCACTTAAGACTCTCTTCTGGGGTTCCTGGATCCTCTCTGGTCCCATAATCTCAGCCCCTCAATAGACTCCTGGACCTTCTCTGGTTTCACACTCTCAGCCCCTCTATCTGGGCTCCAGACCCCTCCTGGGTTCCTGAGCATCTCCTCCTCCCCCAACCTCAAGACTGCTTCTTACTGTACTCTCCAAGCTGATCCTCTGGAACTGCAGCCATTCTGCTGAGGTGGAGTCCTCTCAGCAGGTTCCAAGATATTACTGCTGGATTATTTTAGGGCCTGGGATTATATCCTCCCTGACCTCAATTTTCCTCCTGGGTCAAATGACTACAATCAACCCAGGCTGCACCTGCAGGCCACTTCTGCCCCAACCTGCCTACTCTTAAAGTCGCAGGAGCTCCAAGCCCCCTGCCACATGGGCAAACCTTAACAACAACAAAAAAAAGAAACCTTACTCTGAGTTACTGGGTCTGCAATAGTGGCTGGAAGTCATTTAATAAAGTAGAACTCTTTGGAAGATCCATATATTTCCAGCCTGAACTCATAGTCAGAAAAAAACAAATGTTAAGTTAGAAGATCTAATTTGTCTGTGATATGGACACACACACACACACACACACACACACACACACACTGATCATGTAATCCAGTGGTCCCTAACCTTGACTGGATGAAGGACAACAATATTGGGCAAGTAACACACGGCACATAACATACTTTGGTCTGCCTGTCAGTCTAGAGAGGCACGTATCTGTGAAAAGCTTGATTTCTTGTATCTTCAGACAGTGTCAGAGGATCTCATGGGCAGCATGTTACCTGCAAACCAAAGGCTGGAGATTACTGTGTATGATGTCCTCTTGCGTGACTAGAACTGGTTACAAATTTTCTAATGGAATTTCTCTTTATCCCATTTTTTCAACGTCTAAATGTTTTTGTAAGGAAGTGTCAACTTTGACAAAATTGCATTTAGAAAAATATTGAAATGAAGCATCTTGATAATATCACAATGCTCTGCTTTGATGTTTTGGGAATGGAACATTTCAAAACAAGTGTTCACTTCACCATTCTATTACATAGTATATGCTATAATCTAAAGTAAAAAGCCAGAATGGAAACCAAATATTTCAACTGACACACAACATTTTTAAAATCTCATTTCACAGGAAATTTTGAAATTTGACAGATTGTTTCATTTCAGAAGGAAAACAGGTTTTGCATTTACTGAAAAAAAATTAAACTGTGCTTGATTTCCCGTTTGAATTTGTCTACCTTCATCTGCCTACCACCAAATCATTTTACGCTTTTGCCTGCTATATGTCTTCTACTGTCAGATTTTTTTCTCAGAGTATGTATTTCTGATACTCTGATTAGCTCTGTCCCAGTCTTGCTGCCTGACCCAGATTAAATCATTTCTCTTCTCTATGTGTCAAATCCCTCATTGCCCAAGTACAAAAAAAGAGTAATTTTGTATCAGGACAAAGACAAGTACAAGAACAACCTTTGTCATGATATCTTGGATATGCCAGCTCCACCAGGAAAAGCAGAAGCTTGCAAAGGTAGGTTTGAAGGCCACCAGGGCAGCACTGAGCCCTCTTCCTTTCACTAGTCAGGGCCTCTGACCCTGCATAACCAGTTCAAATTCAATACCAGCCAGAAGCCAAGGAGTTTGCCAGTGAGATGCTCACATTGTTATACTGTATATGGGCAGTCAGTGTGGTACCTTTATAGATTAACTCATTCAGAGAGGCATACACTTTCAGGCAGCAGTTTGCTTAGATGCTGTGAACGGCTACCTGGCAAAGTAGGCTGCAGCCTACAAAAGTTCATACCTCTCCGAGAAAATTAGTCTCTAAGGTACCACTGTGAGAGTTCAGTCAGGACATAGGCCTCCAGGCCTGTAGGTAGGCTGTGAGGAGCAACTAGGGGGTTAGCAATACAGTTTACCAGAGTGCTGAGCCTGGGTCTGGGTCAGAGGGCTGAGGCCACAGGGACCAAGTTCCAGGAGGACCAAGAGGGAAGGTCCAAGAGACATAATCCAGAAGCAGGCCAAGATCAGAAAGCAGGGGTCAGAAAGTCAGTGTCTAGCTCCAGGGAAGATCTGAGTTCAGGGTTAGGAAAAGCCAAAGCTGAGTGAGAAGCCAGGAGAATCAGAAGAAGCAGCGAACACAAGGCTTGCCAGAACAAGCTGAGGCTGTGTCCAGACATGCCTACAGCCTAAGGCTGCAGGTGTGCTTAAAAGGGTGAGTGGTTTTTGCAGTAGTTAATCTGGCTGCTCACCTCCACAGAAAACTAGGGCACTCTTGTTGGACAGGGTTCAAGGCTCAAGTGCGGGGCCTGATTGACCAGAGGATGACCATCCAACTGCCCTGTTTTCTGCCTACCTTCAGGCTAACACAGCTAACTATCTCTGTCTACACATTGTTATACCTGCTATTATATGTCCATACAATAAGATAATTGATTTATAATGTTTTACTCTTTAATATTTGTCCAATTCCCCACTGCATGTGATGGCATTTCTCCCTTTCTCTGCTTGTCTGTCTGCCTGTAAGACAAAAACATGATTTCTTGGATCCCAGGCTCATTGCATGATCCTCCGGATCATGTTGATCAAAACAAGCAAATGATTTCCAATCTCCGTATACTCTGAAACAATTTTGTCCAGGATGGCTTGTCCAGTTTTACTTTGCACTTGGATCATGCCATTATGTTAATCTAAGCTGACCTAGATGACATAACAGGCCCCAGATTCTACCCAGTATGTTTTAAACCCTGGGAAATAACCTCAATCATCTGTGTGCTTTATAACAATTATGATAGAGCTGGGGAAACTGGAGTCCTTTAGGGAGAAAAGGGCCAAAGCCCAGCTCTCTTCCTTTGCAGGAATTTTGAGAATCATAATGACATACACTTTATGGTCATGAAAGGACCTATTTTCTCCCTCTGCTGCCTGCCCCTTCTCTAGCATCTCAAACAAATGACTTCTTTTAAATCTTCAAGCAAGCACCTTCTTGCTTTCTCTTGCAAGGCCCCTCACACTGGGAGGAGCTCTTTGTAAACGGCCATGAAGCCACATAACTATTTTACTTTAAATCTCTACTTAAAACTCTCCTTTGCTCAAAGGGCTACAAAAACCTAGACGATGGGTGCCAACATTGCCCACTGATACTCTCCTGTCTGTCTTAATCCATCTGTTTTCTCTTGTCTTTATATTTTAAGCTCTTTGGAGCAAGGGCTATCTTTTTCTAGTATTCTTTGTGCAGCATATAGCTGCACAAAGTCTATGACCAGCTGCACTGCTCTATGACTAGTGCTCTTAGTAATACAGTAAAATAGAACAATAATGACATCTTCATAATCTAGTTGAATTGCCTCAGTTTGTGAAGCAGGTTTGATTAGATATGTCTGGCTTTCTGTGTACCCCAGCACTTTAACAAAAAAACACAAGTTGCCTGAAGCAATCGGAGGACCTAGTAACTGAGCAATGCATATAGGAGTATAGACACGGTCTCATTGGCCCAAAGAACATATCTGTTCTTAGCAGAGGAAGGGTTAACATAGTCATTTTTTGCTGCAGTCCCTGCTGGGTGGATGAAAATGAATCACATTTCATTCTGCTCTCAGTCAGCCGAGATTGCTCTATAATTTTGTTTTTAGTCATTCGTGACTGAGGCCTTCTCTGGCAAATTTAGTCACCGAGTGGTTTTGCTGTTTAGCCCCAGTCATTTTAAGTCTTGCGGGGAGTGGGCTTCATTTTGTGACAGCAGAGAAATGAGCAAGGGGATAGCTGATGGATGCTGATAACTCAGTCTACTCATATTCAGTATTGTTTCCATATCCCACATGGCTGGGCAGTGATACTCAATTCGTTTATTCATGGTCCTTGGCAAAGGATTTTAGTCTTTAACACCGTAATAGTTTGTAACTTTAATGGGATACAGTCAAGTACTTTTGGGGCCAAAATATGAGCTGTTGTAGAAACTGCTTTCTACTGATGCCACTAGATATAATACCTCCATCTAATACATTTCAGCCCAATGGCATTATCCCAACACACTTAACAACACTTTTCAATGAGTTAAATTTCATAGCCACCTGGAAGAAAGATAACTTTCCCCGATTGAGAAGACGAAGCAGAGAGGTTAAACCACTTACCCAAGGATACACGGAGAGTCACTGACAGAATCAGGAATAGGCACAAAGATCTGCCCCGGCGCTATACTTGAGACACCGACCAGGCTTCATTCCTGGCATGTCTTTAGAATCACAAAGAGTTAATTTGTTTCTTTCACTCATACTGGATCCCACAGAAAAGCTTAAAAGGGGATCTGGGTCACATGCAAACAGCTAGAAAACCCTTCCTTTTGTTGCGCTGCAGGAGCATTCAGCTAACTAGGCCTATTCCCAGACCTGTATCCTTTCCAGTGGCTTTTTCAGTGATGCTGGTATATGAGAAAGGAACGAAACAAAACGAAAATGTGTTAATTTCTGCTCCATTCAAAATGAAGGGATGGAGAGATGGGAAGAGAAACATTGGGGTGCAGGTGGGAGTGTGTGTGATATACTGACAACCATTTGGACAGACAGTTTATTCCCCAGTGTCTGGTAGGGTCGTACATGCAATGAAGAGTAACACAGTCTCGGAAATGAGGGACCCAGTAACTTTAAGTGATCAAGAGATAGCATGTTAGCAGGAAGGAGGGCTGTTACATTTCTGAGACATCCAGTAGTTTTAGCTTAGCACTACCCCATAATTTGTACGGAGTGATGCTGACCATTGACAATAGGAGCTGATGGGGAAGGCATTTCCGTGCAGTTAATGACTGGCTGGTGGAGGTGAGGGCCTGGGGCCATTACAGCCATTATAAGCTCTGGAAATATAAAAAATGCAGAGAAAAAAATAACAAAAATTGCTTTGTGTTGAAGTGTTTAAAGTTGAACTGTAGGTTGCCATGACTACGATATGCAGTTTGCAGTGCTTGGTTAGTTAAGACCAAGGGCCCAATCCTGTTCCTGATGAACTCAGTGGGTAACTTTGTACTTGATTAGGAGTGGGATCAGATTTTTGTAGTGCAACCAGCAGGACTTCGTTTTCAGCATCCCATTCAATTAGTTATAGTCCAAATCCTATGGACTAAGCAAAGTCCTGGATATTGTGGAACAGCGGTAGGGCCTCAGCAAGAGGGTAGAGGTCAGATATAGGGAGCCAGATATAGGGACTCCTTGCAGAGCACTGGGTCCAAGTCTTATATTTCTCCACATACAGAGAACGTTCAGAGACTTTGGGGTTGAACAATTTATTCTTAGATTAAGGGAAGCTGGGAAGACCAAGTGAAATCCAAGGCTTCATGAGAGAGGGTGTAGTGTATGCCATCTCTGAAAGCCGCTGCCCCAGCACTGCATCACAGAATGAATCCTTTCTATGCACGCAGCACAGATCTTACACATTTAAAGGTGCAGTGCAGAGAAAACAAAAATGCAACAGTTAAAAATCTGATTATGCTTCACAACCTGGGGTGCAAAATCTCGATCTGACTTTCTGAGTTGAGCCAGTCTATAACCATTTCATTAAGGTACAATATCTATCTGTTACTGTATGTAAGCAATGAGCAAAGTGATTTACGTCTGCAAAGTGTAGTCCATAGCAGTGTCATGCTCCAGAGATACTTTGTGATGGTTTAAGTGTGTAAACTATCCTAAAATTTGGGTTTGCAGGCAGATTCTAGGGACATCAGGATATTTCCCTGCATTTGTAGATGGGTGGTTTTCCTGCCTTGCTGATATTTTATATGCATTCCCTTTTGCCTCACAAATAATAATAGTCATGTGTCCCCTTTGAGAAGTCTGTTCCTCCTCTGCTGTGGTTGCTGGCCTTTCTTCTTCACCAAGGGGTGGGAAGAGCACTTGCCAGATCAGCCTGAGAGCTTCTGCTGCCCCCAAGTGAGACTAGATAAGAGTGCCCCATATTGAGTCAGAGATGGGAGAGTTTTTATCAGAGAAGAACACGAGCCAAATGAAAGCTTTGGGATTTCACTTCAAAGGGAAGATGCCATTACCAACCCCTCTGCTCCTGGTCCCATGGGTGGGCAGGCATTTTATTAATGTCCTGAGCAAGCAACAGAGAATAGCTGCCTGTGTCTTTTTAGAAAATGGGCACAGACAGGCTGCATTAAAAGGGATTTTGAAGGCCGCAGAGAGGTTTGTGACAAGCACACATCTCCACAGAACCTGGGAATGCTCCTTCCATCTCAGGGGCATCTTATGGATACCTCAGTGCAGTATCCTGAAAGCACCACACCACCTATGCATGGAAGAGAAAAGGTGGTCTGCATTCAGAGCTGATGCTGTAGACCTGCCTGCAACCCACTGTATGTACAGACACAGCCACATTCCATCCTTCCCCAAAATGGATGCAAATTAGGTTTCTCCACTGTAGAATGACCTGAGCTTTTCAAAAGGTCTCAGCAACTCTAAAGGGCAAGCCCCTATTCCTCTGGTTGAGCACCAAAATTGTCTCATCTTTCCTAGAACATCCTTCTTTCTCTAACCCAAGCCATTTCTCACATCCCTATGACAAGGCTTCCTATCCAGACCACTTCTCATCTGCTAAAATCCTCCAAGGTTTCTGTCCTGCATATCCCACCCAGCTACGAAGCCCTCACAAATTTCCCTGTGACAAGGCTTCCACACACTGCCTCATCCAAATGCCACCCCCTCCACTGAGTGACAATATGAAATATATCCTGGTTTTGTTTTAGAATAGGGCTCCTCCAGCTCCAGTAGAAAAACAAAGATCACTGTCAGAAACAGATTCTTACATCAAAATATCAAGTAAAGGGAAGGAGAGAGGGCATCATAGTCCACTAACCCTCCTCCCTCCCCCTGACATCATGTTGCTATTGTTCTTTGGGGTGTTTTAGGAGCAGTTTCCAGCATTTATGTTAACATTTCTTTGACTGATTTCCAACAACACACAATCCACTTTAGCAAATAAGAGACGCTAGAATGTATGGAAAGGATGATTTCCCCATTCATCAAATCAAAACAGCCTGGATTGGGAAATATTGAATTTTTACTTAAGATGGATGGAGCAATTGAATTTCCTTTTATAAATGAGTTACATTTTGTTTACTGTTTCTGAATTTGTGTGTGAATTTTAAGTCACAAACTGTAAGATGGTATCACTGGCTACAGTTATGTACTGATCAGGGCAGGGCAGAAGTTGTGGCAGATTCCTGCAGGTGATCCTGCTTGCTATTCCACCTCTGTTCCTTTCCTAACAGGACTTTGCCAGTTCAGATAAGTTATGCTGTAGGTCATTTTACCATGTGGATGGAAATGCTAGTTGGAGATTGCCAAATTCCTTTCTGCTTAAACCCAAGGCTGGATGCTGGAGTGACATCACTGTTGTAATTAACTTTATTACATAAAACACAGTTTGGGTCTGAAACTACAAGGTGCAAAGTGCTTTCAGCTCCCACTGAAGTCAGCAACTTGCAGAATTGGATCTTGATTGTTAACAGATTGGCTGTCCCACAGAGGGAAACCCTCTACATGGACCAACTGCTGTTGGGGCTACTGTGGGGTAGGTTTTCACATATTGCTGACTTGGAGAGATCACTACTTTTATGGGTTTGGTGCTTCTCAGTATGGGAGTCCCATCATTTTAGAGGTTAATTTCTTCCATCCCACACTAATTGGCTAATATCCCTCTTTTTCTGATGTAGCTTCCAGGCATCTGGAAGGCTAAGACCATGAGTGTATACAGTATGCTGCTCCTACTTGTAACTGGGAGCCTCTCCTTTCAGGGAAAAGGAACCTGATGTCTTTTAGCCCTGTACAGTTCTTTAAGAAGTTACTGAGTGCTTCTTGTACAGGCCTGAGAGAACCCCAGAAAAAGGACTGGCCTCTGAAGCAGACGCCTCCAAAATCAGTAGCTCAGAATAGATGGATACATCATATTGTTGGATGTCTGATATAAGTTTTAAGTATAAAGTCACCTGTGACAATCATGTCTCTAGTGCTAGCTGCCTCAGTTAGCTCTCCAGAGAATGCCTAATCACTCTCCTCTTCTTGGGAGGGAAGCCTGTAGTGGACTCCCACCATCAGGTCTCCCTCTCTTGATCCCCCTTGTATCCTGACCCACAGGGTCTCAAGGGACCCTTCTCTGCTGTCAAATGTGACCTGCAGGGAAGGGTACTCTCTTTCACATAAAGGACCACACCTCCTCCCTTCTTTCCAACATGATCCTTCCTGTAAAGCCTATAGCCCTCTATTGACTACCCAGTCATGTTTGTCATCGTACCAGGTCTCTGTTAACCTAACTAGATCGAAATCCTCATCAACCAGGAGAAGTGCCAGTTCCTCCTGTTTGTTTCTCATGTTTCTGGAATTCCCATAAAGACACCTGAGCTCTTTCCTAGTCACTTCAGGTTTTCTGACACACCGCCTGTGTCGCAAAATGTCAGTACCAATCTGGTTGCACATTTTTTGAATGCCCTCTCGTGTGGTGTTGTGGTTAGTGGCTTTGTGTACCACAGTGGGACCTTCTCCCCAGCCCCTGGACTTGTTTAGTTTAAAGCTCTCCACAACAAGTTGGTGATGCTCCTAGCGAAGAGCTTCTTCCCTCTGCTCATGAGATGAATACTATCCCTTGCATATAGATTGTCCCTGTCATATAACTGTGTACCATGGTTGAGGTGCCCAAAGCCCACATGCTGACACCATCTCCTAAGCCTTTGGTTGACTTCCTCAATGCACTCCTCCTGCCGACAGCCACGGCCTCTGACCAGAAAGGATTGAGGAGGAGACTACTTGTTCTTGTAGAAGACTGCATGTTCTTGTAGTCTCTCATGATCCTCCTAATTTTTGCTGTGTCGTTGGTGCCCATATGGACAGGGAGCAGGGGGTAGTGGTCAGTAGGGCGGACCAGCTTAGGGATTCCCTCTGTAACATCCCTGATCCTGGCTCCCAGAAGGCAGTAGATCTCTCATGCAAGGGGGTCTGGACAGGAGATGTCTTCTTCTGTGCCCTGCAGTAGGGAGTCTCCCATGACTATCACCCTACGTTGCCTCCTTGCTGGGGTCGACTGATCCCACATGGATGCAACATCGGTCAATGGTGAGTGGGCTGCAAAGTGGAAGCTTTGGGTTTATCTTGTGAATCATGTTTTCACACCTAAGCGTGCTAATATCACATGGCATCCCATGGCACCCTAGAAAGGATCTCCAGGCATCCCAGGGCACTACAGCACCCTCACTGAGAATCACTTGGTTAAACCACAAGCACATAAAGTCAGAGACTGCTGCTCTCTATATATTTGTGCAGCATATAGCCCACTAGGACCCTGTCCTAGCTTGGCTTCTAGGGCGCTTGTACACATGGCAATGTCATAATGTACATGTGATGAAAATGTCACTTTGTGTAGCTAAATGGTATCACACATTATACATGCACCAGTTTTGTGGGTTTTAGATGAGTTTGCATCATTGCAGACTAAACTGCATCCTGCATTGCAGCTATTAGTCAGTGTGTCCCTTAGCTGTGGGAGAGGTGGGTAGGCTCTGCAGAAAAAAATGATGGAGCCTCTCACTGCTTCTACCTTCAACAGGCGCCTGCTGAAGGCGGAAGCAGTGAGGGGCCTGATCCTTTTTATTTTTTTGGGTGGAGCCTGCTCACAGCCAGGAGGTGAACTGCCAGTGGGCTGAATGGCCCCTGAGCAGTGGGGGACCTGGTCCTTCCCTCTGCAGCAGCGGTCACTGCTGGGGCTTCCTTGGTGGGCTGCTAGTGAGCCAGGGGTGCCCCAGCTTGGAGGTAGCACCCAGCCTGATCCAACTCTTTCCTGGGCTGGCTCCACCTGAAAAAAAAAAAGAAAAAGGATTGGGTCCCTCACCATAACATGATAAAACCCCTAAACTGAAATGGTGGGTTTCAATTAAAAACCCATCATTTCAATGTAGGGGTCATAGAAGACTAAACCTCTGTCATGTGTACAAGCACCCCTAACTGTTATTTTGATACAATTATGATGAATCAAATAATACTAATTAGGGTGGGCCTTCTTCATGTCATCCTCTGGATCACTGGTCTTTGCCACTGCTGCAGGCAGTAATGGTTATCCTCACACATGTGCACACACATCACCAAACTGTGGAACTCAATCTACTGCCTTGCAGGGTCCTGCAACTGCAGTATAAGTCACACCTTACTATCACTACTTAATTTACCTTTCTTCTCATGTCCCACTCCCCAGCTTGCTTGTTCCCTCCCTCCCTCTCCTTCCCTGAGCTGTCAGTACTAATGAACACAGAAACATCTTTATCTAACCCCTGATGGCATCTTCTGCATCTGAACTCTCAGCTAATGGCTTATGGGAACCTTCAATTGATTAGGTTAATAGAGAATAAAATTATCTCATCAGTTTATTTTTTTGCCTTTAAAATTATGCCTTCCCTGTCCCAGGGACTGAGCTGTTAACCCTTTGATATTAGACTGGGCCAGAACTGGTTTGAGTGGACCAGGTCTGCTTGGTTGCCATTTGAGAGTAGGATGGAATTAATACAGGGAGAAATTCCCCAGAGCATCACTTGAGTTGATGTAGAAGTATGGAATATGGTCTGAATGGAAAAAAAAATGGCATAGATGAAACTGTGTGCACATTATAAATCATGGAGAGAGAAAGAGAGAGAGAAATGGGCTATGTGTATGCCTATGTCTGTGTGTTACTGGTTTAGTATCAGTAAACAAAAACTCACATTTAAAAGCAAAAGACTTTCTCTCTCCTGACATACTAAAATGAGCTGAGAGACTAATATCTATGCATGCCTAGCCTGATGATCATGAAGGCAGGGCAGAAAGTGACAGTCTAATACAGAGGCATAAACTTCCATAAGCAACAGCTTATTTCATCAGATGCCTATGCTAGCTTATGCCCTCTTTGGAAAAGTTAGTCTATAAGGTCTCACTCTGCCCTACCTGATTTCAGACTATTATGGCTGATTACCTCTTTTTGGTTATACTTGTGAGATATGTGAATATATGAAATGTGTATATTAGAATCTAAACTAACTTTGGTTTATTGAATCTCTTGATGGCAACTAATGCATAGCTTTACTTGATGTTACAAATATATTCGGTGCTGGTGGGCATGGTAGCACTTTTACCCACACCTGTGGCTTGAGTCACTTTATTTATGGGTGTATTTGTACAAAAACAACAATAATTGATGGGCATCTCCTGTCAGGGACTAAAACATAAATCTGGAGGCCTGTTTATGTTTCCAAACAATTGAAGTGCAATTTATGCTGGCTTTCTCAAGTCTCCTGCGGAGGAAATAATCTAGTTCTCCACACCTCTTCTCCCTCTGGGACCCAGCAGCGCTTCATGGGCAATGTAAATGGATGTCTAGATCTCAGAACTCAAGCACAATGAATATACAGCAGACAGCCCAGAACCTAGGTCTGTGCCATACTACACATGAGAGCTTTTGTTGAGTCTTCCTCTGGGTTTCCTGCTCCTTGGTATAGCAGAAGCTGGAAGCGTGGCAGCTGGTCATGCCCAGGAAAGAATAAGCCCAAGAAAGGATACCCTTTCTTCAAGTTCTGAATAGTGCTGATAGTTCTCAGGCCGATGGGGTTAAACAGCAGAAAAAGTGTAGATCCCACTTTAAAGAGACACACAATTTGCCCAATTATATTAATTTATATAATTAATATATTTAGCTAATGAAGTCTCTTAGGCACAGGGGGCAGAATTTTCAAAAGCACTTGCTGCCTGGCTAACTGTGATGGAATCGATCATAAAACTCCCATTAATTTCAAAGAATGTAAAGTTGGGCCACTGCTCAGTGATTTTGACAATCCAACAAAATGTCATTTTGGATGAAAGCAAGTAGACCTTCCTGGTTTATGAAGGTTTACTGAGTAGTATTTTACTGTGCAGTAAGCCTATAGTGCATTAATAGCTTGTGTAGATGTGCCCATTGTTTTATATTCTAATTACTACATCTGTGGTAGTTAGGTGAGTGTTTTACTGCTCTTGTTTCTGTTGCATCTGAGCGTCTCACTGTGCTTGCAGCCTGTAGTAGGCTGGCAGAATTGGGACAGCTAGCAATAGTGATAATTTCTTATATTGGGTATAGGCCCATTTATTCCAAAACATTCAAGCATTCTTTGCGCAGTACATCTGACCGCAAAAAAGGCAGAAGTCCCTGGGGAAGAGGAAGGGACTTGTTTTAGACATCCAGAAAAATAACACCGCAGTTTAAGGAAGGTGGCCATCAGGAACAATATTGTGTCCCATTAAAGCTGCAAGGGAATAGAGTAGATTTCAAGGTACATAAAATGTAATTTCTAGATGCAATTTACCCAGGGCAAAGAAGCTAAAAGCCCAAGTCAAACGTGAACTGTCAGAGTTCTTTGAGGTGACAGGAATCAAGGAGATCAGCATTTTATCTCTTGTGAAAGGCAGCACCTCCAAAAACATAGCTTCCCAACATTCTGTGCGGAGCTATGGTTCAGTGCTCACTCCACATGAATATCTTTCCCTCCTGGATCACTGATACAATTTCTTTCAATATCCTGCCTTTTCCCCAGGTCTTTTTTCCATGGACTGGCCAGGCTTGATACTAATTAGCTGATGAGATCTGACAAGATCACAACATAGAGTGATATGGCTGTGGGTGTCTGCCACAGCTTTCAATGATTATTTATCTGAGCATAGCAGCTCCTCTGGTATATTGTGGTTGTTCATGGAGTAATTGTTCAAATGGGCATTTGAGCTGATATCTAGAATGGCTTCAGATATGCAAATTGGCCGCTTTAAAAGATGCGAATGTTTAGACCAGTTGCTTGTACCAGCTCCAGCCTTTGGAATCATTCCTCAGTAACAGCTTCTTTTAAATTGGCAGAAGGCATAATAGCAATCCACAGGATTAAGCCATCAGCATAAGGCAGCTCTCCTTCTCCCATGCCTAAATTGCTGTAAACAACTCATATAAATCCCCTTCTCCATCGAGTACACAGTTGTCACAGGCTGTGTCAGTTCCTAGTAGACAAGGACTTTAGTTTGGCATTCAGATCCCAAGTAGCAAAGCATTTTTATTAATGTAAGCTTTATAGGTAGCTCACATCAGCATTAACTATCCCCAGGACTGTCCAGTAAGTGTGGTTCTTAGCTCCTTCCCCATTTTGTTGCATGCAGATGATCACTGATCAGTGTGCCACTCCAGGAACATCCCCACTGACCACTGGGTAACGGAGCAAAATATTGAGCCTGAGGTCTGATATCTGCTTTTCTTAGAATGCTTGGCTCTGACTCCGCACAAATCACTAAAAAAACCCACCATTACCTCCTTGGTTAAGGCCATATTGTTAATGGTTCTCTACCACCTGTTATTAGACCTCCCTTGCCCATTGCTATTGGCGATGGGGGCATGAGTCACATTATGAGGCTGATAATTTTAGAAACACTGCCTGGGAATACTGCTAAATACAGAGCAAGGTGAGTGAAAGGCCTTCCTTTTATCAGGCATCAGTATAGATTCTTGGCATCCCATAGATACACATTGTATTGTTTCTGATTTAAGGCTCTGGAGAACCTTTGATGAAGCCATGCCTGTCCTTCATAGAGCAGAAAGCTGCCTGGAGCCAGCAATAGATTAAACAGAATGAGAGGTCTCTCAGGGCCAGTCAGCACGCAGACAGTTTGTCAAGGTAGAACTCTGCAGATGCACATGCTGGAAGCCACTGAAGGTTTAATTTGGGAGCTGCTGTGTGTTATTTACAGGGAGAACTTGGGGCTAAGCAGGAAGAGAGAGTAACTTGTATGCAGTGCCCACAAGCCAAGGGAAAAAGACAGGCTGCAATGGGTGGGAAGACAAGGAACACAGACAGTGGAGGCTCCAGGGTAGAAAGCAAAAATACATGCTTCTCTGGGAGGAGGAATTAAGAATGCCACTAGAGGCCACACCAGTAAAGCTGGGATGCGTAGCAGGCCCAGCAGCTTGATTGGAAGCCCTCCATCTGCAGCATTTCCCTCATGACAACCTGAAGAACTCCCTGGGAGGCCAGCAGTTGTAACTAATGATAAAAGTAAGTGGAAGAAAGAAAGGAGAGGTCTTGCTTGCAAGATTCTCCAGCTGCTCTTTCTGACACCATTGCTGCTATGGGTGAAAGGACATCTCAGGGAGTTCAAGGCTTGAAGGAACCACTCTAGTTATCTTGTCTGACCTCCTGCACAGCACAGGTCAGAGATCTTCACTGAGTGATTCCTGCATCCATCCCAGTAACTTGTAACATATTTCTGGGTGTGTCTACATGTACATTAGATCTGGGAGCAGTTTACTTGCGAGTAGACTACTCATGAGTAAATGCTCCCAGGCAGGCATCTACATGTGTAGGGAAGTTGGAGCAGATTTGCTGCTAATGGGCGCATTCGCACATGCAAGCACGTGTGCTTGCAGCAGCTCAAATAGATGCGGTGCAAATTTGAGCTGGGGCTTTTTGCCTCAGCACACGTGCCCAGACATGCACTTTGGTATGGGGCAAATTGTGCCACTTGGGGCAAAATAACCGTGCCTGGCTGCTCATGGATCTGAAGCCAGGGGGAGGTAGAGCCTGGGGCCAGCACCTCTGCTGTGCTGTGTTGTTCCCAGCAGTATAAAAAGCTGCCCCTGGCAAGTAGCTCAGGGCCACTCACTCTCAGGAGCTTCTGGGACCAAGTGGCGGGACCTGTTTGTCGAGGGCATGGCTGTGGCACCCCAGTGGCTGAGTCTGTACTCCATCGTCATCCCACAAGCCACTGGGGACCTCAGCTGGCAGCTCCTCCATGGAGCCATTGCCATGGGTGTGTATGTGACGAGCTTCATGGACACCCCGGTCTCCTGCTCCTTCTGCAGGCAGAGGGAGACCCTGGTGCACATGACCCTTGAGTGTACCAGGCTGCAGCCCCTCCTCCTCCCCCTCCAGAACTCCCTCTTGAGGTTCTGGTTGAATTTCACCCCCCACCTGACCAAGTGGGCCCTGTACTTGACCAGGAAGGAGGCTCTCACTGGGAAGGTGCCTGGAGACTGCAGGGCCGCTTTCCTCTCACTTGTTTGCGCATGTCTCTGGGCGGAGCACCAGTTGGGCAGCATCCACCAGCTCCTTGGATGCCTTTGAGGACCAGTGGGTGTAGCATGTTTTGACCCTTTGACCCACACAACAGTCCTGTCCTGGGTTTTTTTTTCATTAGTTGTCCCAAGAATTTAGTTGCTCCATTCGTCCAGTAGCCCCCCATATAAAGGGGCTACTAGTTATCCAGGTGGGCCTTGCCCATGGTAATTGGATGGACAAATAGACAGGAGCTTCTGGGGCCCAGTCAATTAGTACCTAGGGACATTACCCCTGTGCCAGCTGGACTGCTGAGGCAGCCCTGAGAGTTCCTTGCACCCTCTACCCACTGCAGCAGTCTGCCAGTGGGGGCTGCTGCCTGGCTGTGACCTGCTGCCCGCTGCCAGACCCGGATTGGGACTGCACAGCCAGTAGAGGTAATTTCCCCTCTGGGTCAGCTGCCAGTGGGCTGTGGCTGCAGCGTTGGCCTTTGTGCGGCACTACTGCCATGTGTGCCCCTGCCTGGCCATCTGGGCAGCTATCATCCAGAAGATATTCTCAGTGTGGTGGTCTCCTTTGAACTGTCAAAGCATGTCCCCATGGCCCCAAGTGGCCAGGAGCTCAGCAACCTCCAGCTGGGTCCTGGGTGCCAACTCTATTGTGGGGTTGGGGCTGGAGAACCAGTTCCCTGCTCAGTTCCATGATCACGGAGCTGGGTGGGGAACAGTCTGGAAAGCTTGTTTCCTGCTCAACTCTATGATTGTGGAGCTGGGTGGGGAACAGGCTCCCCAGCCTCCACCAGCAGGGAGCTCCCAGAACCAGCTCTGCAACTGCAGGGCTGGCGCTGAAAGATCCTTATATCCCAGTGCCAGCTACACGACCCAGGGCTGGTGCTGGGATATCCCAGCACCAGCCCTGGGTCGTGTAGCTGGCACTGGGATATATACATCTCTCAGCCTGAGCCCCACTTCCCGATTGTGATGGGGAAACAGGGTTTGGGAGATAAGAATCCTTCAGCCCCCAGTCCTCTATTGTGATCTAGGAGCAGGGGGCTTGGACCTCCTTGCTCCTGGAGCAGGGGGACATAGTCCCTGCCTGAGCTCTGATGGCAGAGCACACCCTGGCAGCCAGCAGCTCCCAGGGGCAAAGAGCAATCTCCCACCCCCTGATGGCTGGCTGACTGGGGAGCATATTTGCTCCCAGGCAGGTGTCTACATGAGTGCTGCTGCACAGTTAGGAATCGGAAGTAAATTTGCTACTTGTATTTGAAGGTAGCGCATTTACTCACGATTAACAAGGTTTACTGCACAGTAAGCATATTCATGTGTAGATGCACATACTTACTCTGCACTAAACTATGTTACTTCACAGTAAAGCATTTCATGTAGATGCAACCTCTTAGAAGGACACTGAGCCCTGATATCAAGATTTCAGGTGATGGAGAGTCTACCCCAGTCCTTGGTAAACTTTTTCAGTTGTTGACTGGAACACAGTATGTGCAGTGCAAGAATACCCCATTCTTATTTGGCCCTTAGGCATTATCATAGCAAACAGGAATAATATTGATACTAAGAGTTATGCTGTTAACCATTTTAGGTCTATTTCTATGTGAATTTGCTTTGATTTAGCTTCCTGCTCTTTAATTTGATTGTGTACTTGTCTGTTGGACTAAAGATCCCTTCTTGAAGTGTAGACAGACATTTGCTCTCCCAGGATAAACTCTTATGGGATTAATTTAACCTTGGTTGTTCCCAGGTTATTTTTCTTGTGGAGTGATCATTTTTACCCTGGGAGAAAAAGCTTGAACATTTGTACACTCATAGTTTCACCTGGAAGAGCAGTGACTCTCCCAGGAGAAACTGAAGGTCTGTACAAGGCCTGAGATAATAACTCTGTGGTCATACTTGTGACTAGGGTCTCTGGAGTGTTTGAGAGCAGCTGCTGGGGATGAACACAATACAGCTTCACTAGGACACTTCCAGGGTTGGAGTGCATGAGTGGGAGTGGGTAGGCACAATACCTTCAGAAATGTCCCAGGCAAGGAACACTGCTGATAAGATCTGAGGAAGATATAAGGGTATTCAGCCCCTGTGGCCTAATGTAGCAGATTCTAGAGCCAGGGATTATGCGTTCAAATTACTTGTGGGGCAAAACTGTCAATGGCTCCAGTTAACTGTGGGATAACCCTTATTTATACTGCAGCTCAGCAAAGAGTAGTAAAAATGATTAGAGGTCTGGGAAACATAACTTATGATAAATTATGAGTGAAGGCTAAAAGAACTAGGGCTGTTTAGTCTGGAGAAGAGAAGACTGAGGGGGGATTTAATAACAGTCTTCAAATACCTGAAAAGCAGTTATAAAGAGGTTGGAAATAGACCATGGCTATAAGGGGCAGGACAAGGACCAATGGTCTTAAATTGCAGCAAGGAAAATTTAGATTGGATATTAGGAAGAAGTTTCTCATATGAGAGTGGTTAAACATTGGAATAGGCTACCCAGTGAGGCTGCTGACTATCCATCCTTGGAAGTCTTTAATAGCAGGTTGCACAAACTTGACAGCGATGGTCTTGCCTTGAGCAGGGTGTTGGACTAGATGACCTCCTGAGGGCCTTTTCAGCCCTACTTTTCTATGATTCTATGTGAATCTTGACAAAAATGTCTTGTAGCTCTTTGATAATTGAGCAAAGAACAGAAAGCAGAAAAATGGTATGTGTATATATACCAGAAAAGAGAAGCCACAGAGAAGAGACCCTGCAAGGCAGTGTGGAAGAGAGCTTTTATGTTCTTCCAAATGGAGACAAGAGTTTGCATATCAGCTGCAGAGCATAGGTCCAAATTGAATGCCAATGCCAAAGAGAATCTGCATACTAATACAAAAGGAAATTTGAAGGCTGGTACAAAGGAACTTTCAAGCAAATAATATCACCTGTGCTAGCCCAGAAAAAAATGTCCAGACCCATTCTATTTCTGAAGAGTGTTTGTGTTCATGCTAGCCCAGAAGAGAGGGTCTGTGCCCGTGCTAGCCCAGAAGAGAGGTTGCTTGCCAATCCAGAATAGCTCATCTGCAAAATTCTGCATGTGCACTAGCAGAAAAAAAGAATGACAAAACCAGTCTTTTGAAACCTAGGCCAATTAGTAAGGTATAAAACCCCACCCTAGGATAATTAAAAATTAAAAACCAACAAGACAACAGTTTAAAAAATGAAAAGAATGAATAAAAACAATTAACAGAGATGGAAAAAACAGGGATGGAAGTGATATAAATTGTACCTATTATAAAGCACTAATGACATTCAGAAACCTAATTTTTACATTGTCAAACCATTTTGATTAAGTGTTAAATGCTACTCTTATGAACTTGGCATATTTTGTGCTAGAGCAGTAATTTCTGCCTTTATCTTTCTTTCTGAAAAGGTGCTTCTGTGCTGAGAGAGGCAGAGAGTGCTTACTAGTTATCAGTGCTTCTTCTCCCTTCTTTGTACGTGCTGCAAAGCCCTATCCCCTGCACAGTAATGGCCGTTCTCATGCTAGCAGGGAGTGGGACCCAGGCAAGGGTGGGGAGGATGTGAAGAGAGAGGTAATGATGAAGCCAGTTGGTGCTGATGAGAAAAATATATGTCTTCATAACGGGGAAACTTTTTTTTTTTTTTGAAAATGGAATAAGCAAAATAATTGAAAGAAAGAAAATTGACTTTTTATTGCTTTTTAAGTGTTTAACATGAAGTTTCATCTAGTAAAATTATTGTTATTTTTATCTTTCACTGCATCGTTTGTGCTTCTCCTTAGGAGATATTCTCGAGTTCAGGATGCCAGCTGCAGAGAGCTGCATTGAGAATGACAATGGCCTGTACAAATACAATGCATCAGCAATAAAGCCTGTGTTGGGGCACATCCCTCCTGAAGCACAGCCACCATCAAGGTAGCATGAAAGGCCTGCGTTTTAGCTGAGTGGAGCAACTTGAAGCTCTGGTTGTGGTAGATGGGAGCTGTGAGCATTTGACATCTTGTAGGAGGCAATTAAAACTTACCATACCAGCCAGCCATGCATAAATAGAAAGGGAGGAAGGATGTTATGTCCATTTGAACATCAGGAAGATTTAGGGAGCCAGAATGAAATTGCCCATGTGGGTATTTAGCTAAGGCACAAGGATAAGACTGTACTCCAAATAAAAACACCCTGAGATTTTTAAAGACCACAAGTGACTAAGACCTTTGTTTTCTGCTGGGAGCATGTTTTATGTCCAACCTAAATTTTTCCTCAATTAGCTTGTGCCCATTGGTCCTCATCCTCCCAGAGGGTGCCTTTTTGTTCACCCTTGACATACTTGTAGTCGGCTATCAAGTCACCTCTCAGTCTTCCCTTACTCGGACTGAACAAACCCAGTTCCAGGAGTCTCTCCTCATACAGCCTATCCTCCAGGCCCCTAATCATATGGGCGGCTCTAACTCTTTCGAGCTTATCCACATCATTCCTGAAGAGTGGTGCCCAGAACTGGACACAGTACTCCAGCTGTGGCCTCACCAACACCGAATAGAGGGGAGCGACTCTCTGGATCTACTGGCTACATGTTGGCTGATACACGCCAGAGCTCTATTTTCCCTTCTGGCAACTTCCTCGCACTGTTGACTCATATTCATCCTCTGGTCGATTGTCACCCCAAGTCCCTTTCAGATGTGGGATCAATCAGTGGACCACCACCCATCGTATAGTTATGGTAAAGGTTCTTCCAACCCAGATGAAGGATCCGGCACTTGTCCCTATTGAACCTCATCTGATTGTCTGTCAAGGTCATCCTGGATTCTTGCCCTATCCTCAGATGCCCACATTTCCCCACAACTTGGTGTCATCTGCAAACTTAATCATTGCGCTTTCCACCTCCTCATCCAAGTCATTGATAAAGATTCATAGATTCATAGATGCTAGGGTCGGAAGGGACCTCAATAGATCATTGAGTCCAACCCCCTGCATAGGCAGGAAAGAGTGCTGGGTTTAGATGACCCCAGCTAGATGCCTATCTAACCTCCACTTAAAGACCCCCAGGGTAGGGGAGAGCACCACCTCCCTTGGAAGCCCGTTCCAGACCTTGGCCACTCGAACTGTGAAGAAGTTCTTCCTAATGTCCAATCTAAATCTGCTCTCTGCTAGCTTGTGGCCATTGTTTCTTGTAACCCCCGGGGGCACCTTGGTGAGTAAAGCCTCGCCCATTCCCTTCTGTGCCCCCATGATGAACTTATAGGCAGCCACAAGGTTGCCTCTCAACCTTCTCTTGCGGAGGCTGAAGAGGTCCAGGTGCCCTAGTCTCTCCTCATAGGGCTTGGCCTGTAAGCCCTTAACCATACGTGTTGCCCTTCTCTGGACCCTCTCCAGGTTATCCTCATCCCTCTTGAAGTGCGGCGCCCAAAACTGCATGCAGTATTCCAGCTGCGATCTGACCAGCACCTGATAGAGGGGAAGTATCACCTCCTTGGATCTGTTCGTCATGCATCTGCTGATGCACAATAAAGTGCCATTAGCTTTTCTGATGGCTTCATCACACTGCCAACTCATGTTCATCTTGGAGTCCACTAGGACTCCAAGATCCCTTTCCACTTCTGTGCCACCCAGCAGGTCATTTCCTAGGCAGTAGGTATGCCGGACATTTTTCCTCCCTAGGTGCAGCACTTTGCATTTCTTCTTATTGAATTGCATTCTTTTGTTTTCTGCCCATATGTCCAACCTGTCCAGGTCTGCTTGTAGTTGTTCCCTGCCCTCGGGTGTGCCCACTTCTCCCCACAGTTTTGTGTCATCTGCAGACTTGGACAAAGTACACTTCACTCCCTCGTCCAAGTCGCTGATGAAGACATTGAAGAGTATCGGTCCAAGGACCGAGCCTTGTGGGACCCCACTGCCCACACCCTTCCAGGTCGAAAACGACCTATCTACTACAACTCTCCGGGTATGACCCTCTAGCCAATTCACCACCCACCGGACTGTGTAGTCATCCAAGTCACAGCCTCTTAACTTGTTCACCAGTATGGGGTGGGATACTGTATCGAAGGCCTTCCTGAAGTCTAAGTAAATGACATCAACCCCTACTCCTGTGTCCAGGTGTTTTGTAACCTGGTCATAAAAAGAGACTAGATTAGTCAGGCATGGTCTACCTGCTACGAACCCAATCTGGTTTCCCCTCAGCATAATTTTGCCTGCCGGGCTCTCGCAAATGTGAGCCTTGATAATTTTTTCAAAGACTTTGCCAAGGATGGAGGTGAGACTGACTGGCCTATAGTTG
The DNA here is from genome assembly GCF_030867095.1 of Alligator mississippiensis. Taxonomy (NCBI): domain Eukaryota; kingdom Metazoa; phylum Chordata; order Crocodylia; family Alligatoridae; genus Alligator; species Alligator mississippiensis. Next base: position 44,848,519 of record NC_081835.1, read on the forward strand.
CCTGGGCCCTCCTTCCTCCCCTTCTTGAAAATGGGGACGACATTGGCCCTTTTTCAGTCCTCCAGGACCTGGCCCGTGCACCATGAGTGTTCAGATTTTCCCGCCAGTGGCTGCGCAATGACATCAGCCAGTGCCTTCAGCACCCTCGGATGGAGCTCATCCGGGCCTGCCGACTTAAAGGCATCCAGTTCTTCCAAGTGACTCTGCACCATCTCAGTGTCTACGCATGGAAGTCTGGCGCCTTGCTGCTGCCTCTCTACAACCCCAGTGAGAGACTTGTCGTGCCCCTCGCTTAGGAACACTGAGGCAAAGAACTTGTTGAAGAGTTCAGCCTTGTCCCCCCTGTCCGTCACCAATTGTTTCTGCCCATTTAGCAGGGGTCCTATTCCTCCCTGGGCCTTCCTTTTACTCCCTATATATCTAAAGAACAATTTTTTGTTATCCTTAACTTGGGATGCCATCCTCAGCTCCATGGTAGCTTTGGCCTGTCTAAGTGCCTCCCTACAAGCGCGAGCAGAGGAGGTATACTCCTCTTTAGTAATCTCTCCCCGTTTCCACTTTTTATATGCCCCCCTTTTAGCCTGAAGACTGCTCTGGATTTCTCTGGTCAGCCAAGGAAGCCTCTTGGCTCCTTTCCTCCTTTGTCCCCGCATCGGGATTGTCTCCCTCTGTGCCCAAAGGATCATTTCCTTAACGCACAGCCACCTGTCCTGGGCTCCCAACTCTTTAAAACTCTTACTTTGCAGTGCATACTTGACTAAACGCCTGAGTTCATTGAAATCAGCTTTCCTAAAGTCTAGCACTTTCACCCTACTAGTTACCTTACCATTCGACGTCTTATGGTTAATTCTATTATTTGGTGATCACTGTCCCCCAGGTGACCACCGATCTGTAGGTCTCCTACCATGTCATCCCCCGTTGCCAATACCAGGTCCAGTAAGGCATTCCCCCTAGTGGGACCATGTACCTCCTGCGTCAGATGGAGGTCCTTTACACAGGGTAGGAACCTGCGTGAACGGTGGGACTTTGCTGTCTGCATCTCCCAGCAGATGTCTGGGTAGTTTAGGTCCCCCATGACTACCGCCTCCCTAGTTTTTATGGTCTCCGAGAGCTGCCTCAGGAGCCCCAAATCTAGTTCTTCCCCTTGGTGTGAGGGTCTGTAGCAGACCCCTACCACCAAATCCCTTTCTTCTTGACCTCCATGTAACCTAACCCACAATCCTTCTACTTTCTCCTCCTCCGATTCCATTTTGATAAGGGTTGATGTATATTGCTCATTGACATAGAGCGCCACCCCTCCCCCTCTCTTTCCCACTCTATCCTTTCTGTACAGCCTATAACCCTCAATGTGTACTGCCCAGTTGTGGGAAGGATCCCACCAGGTTTCTGTTAGCCCTACTAAGTCGTAGTTGTTTTCTGCAAGCAGGAGTGCTAGTTCATCCTGCTTGCTCCCCATGCTCCTAGCATTAGTGTATAGGCACTTGAGCCCTGTGACTGGCGCCTTTGTTGCCCCCCGGCTCTGATGCCCAAAGGGCCCCTTATTGCTTACCTGCTTATCGCTTACCTGTGGTGTACTGCTGGCCGCCCCATGGATTGCAGGTTCCTGATGTTCTCCTTCTTCAGGCTGGGCTGTCCTTGTGGGTGCCACATGGTTTGGTGGTCCACGGCTTCCCCTGCCCTCATCATCCCCTCCTCCCGATGAACCTAGTTTAAAGCCCGCCGGAGGAGATCCGCCAACCTAGAAGAGAACACACGCCTACCTTTGGGGGACAGGTGAAGCCCATCCCAACTCAGCATGTCTCTCGTTGTGATATGCGGGTCATTGTCAAGGAAGCTGAAGCCTGCCTCGAGACACCATTGCCAAAGCCGCCAGTTGGTCTCTCTAATGCAGTTCTCATGTTGTCTTCCATGTCCACTCACTGGTAGGACAGAAGAGAATACCACCTGTGCACCTCTTTCCCTCAGCACGCTGCCCAGAGCATGGTAGTCCGTCATCAGGTGCTCAGGGCTTCTCCTGGCCGCATCATTAGTACCCACATGGACTAGGACCATGGGGTAGTAATCGGTGGGCTGAAGATGTTAAAGAGCATAGGCTTATTAATCCCTGGGGGACACCACTGGAGATGGATCTCCAGGATGAGGCCATCCGATTGATTACAACTCTCTGGGATCAGCCTCTGAGTCAATTGCCAACCCACCTCACTGTAGACTAGTGTAGGCCACTACCCTCCAGCTTAATTGAAACAATCTCATGGGAAACAGTATCAAAGGCCTTGCTGAAGTCTAAGTAAATGATGTCAACCTCATGTTCCTTGTTCAGCTAGTTGGTTACCTAGTCATAAAAGGATACCAGGTATTAAGTCTTAATACCCCACCAGTTATAAGCTGGTGGTTGATGGCCTCCTTTACAATTTTTTCAAACATTTTTCCCAGGACTGAGGTCAGACTGACCAGTCTATAGTTTGCAGGGTTGTCCCTCTTCTCTTTCTTCAAGATGGGTACCAAGTTAGCCCTCTTCCAGTCATTCAGGACAACTCTTGAGGTCCACAATTCTTCAAACAACATCACCAGAGGTGCTGCTATGAGCTCAGCCAGTTCTTTCAGGACTCTTGGCATGCAGGTCATCTGGCCCAGCAGACTTGAACATGTCCAATTGTTCTAAATCCACTGGTCTCATGTGGGCTATTGTCTTCCACATATTCCTTGGGCCTCTGGACAGGTGAACGGCTCCTGTCTGATTTTAGGAACACTGATGTGAAGTAGGTCTTTAGGAGCTCTCCCTTTTCATAGAGATCAACTGTGGGCTGCCCCCCATATTCAGTAGGGGTCCCACAGTGGAGCTTGATTTTTTTCTTGCTCCCTATGTACCTTTAGAAGGACTTTTTGTTGTCCTTTATTTCAGTTGCCAGCTTGATCTCCATGCCTGCTTTGGCTTTCCATGTCTCAAACCTGCAGACCCTGGCCATATGATTGTACTCCTCTCTGGATGCTAAACCATTTTTCCATTGCTTATTATGCTTCTTTTTTCTTTTTCAAAAGTTCCCTGTATCCCTGTTGAGCCAAGCAGGTCTCTTGGCCCTTTTCCTGCTTTTTGACTGCCTTGGGATGGCTTCTTTTTGAGCAGTGAGAATTGCCCCCTAAAGGAAGCTCCACCAATCCTGAACTCCCAAATCGTCTAGTTGCTGGTCACAGAGGGCCTTTCTAACTAGACTCCTGAGTTTACCAAAGTCTGCCCTTCTGTTTTACTGACTGAATTCCCAGCCTTTTGGTGGATGGTGAACCTAATCAGGTCATGGTCATTGTCGCCCAGAGTACCTCCAATTTTCAGGTCACCTACCATGTCTTCCCCTTTGATCAGCACTAAGTTCAGAGTGGCTTTACCCCTAGTAGGTCCTTCCGCAGCCTGTGTCATGAACAGATCATCGACAGCTGCCAGGAAGTTGGTTGACCTGCTGGAGCTGGCTGAATGGTCTTCCCAACAGATGTCAGGGTAGTTCAAGTTGCCCATGACAATCTGGTCTTTAGTGCTGGCTGCTTATAACAGGGCTGTTAATTTGTCAGGAGCAGTGGACCCCTCTCGTACAGATTCTGACCCCATGCCTTTTATACTGCTCAGCAGACTTCACAGTGTAATGACAAAGCTATAAGCAGCAGAACAGGCATAAGAAACAGAGCATCAGAGCTGGGATCCAAGATGATCCAAATCCAGCAAGAGGCAATGAGGTGCTGTCCAGGACCAAGACAGCAGTAATCATTATAGCTGGGTTAGGAGACTGAAAAACTAGATCTGGCATGTGGCAGCATGACAAGAAACAATGGCACAGGGATGGCATTGGAGCATAGTGAGAAATGACAGCCACAGGCAACAGCCTAACGAGACATTCACAATGGGACTGCAGTGGCACGATGAGAAACAGCAGTGTAGAGAGGGCAGTCTAGCTACAGCAGGGGTGGGCAAATATTTCAGGTGGAGGGCTGCTTACTGAGTTTTGGCAAGCCATCAAGGGCCACATGATAGGCAGCCAGGGGCAGATAACTATTAATTTTCTAAATTTTTAAGGTCCCCGCGGGCCAGATAGAATGGCCTGGTGGGCCATATCTGGCCCGCAGGCTGCATTTTGCCCACCCCTGAGCTAGAGGCACTAGCATGGCATCTCTTTTCATGGAAGCACTTATTCCTAGGGGCTGGAGACTTCGTTAACCACTGACAGCAACCTGAGTGGGGTGCACTAGTGGGGAAGTGAGATGTCAAAGGACAGTCATGCTTGCAATGGCTAATGGGGAAACTGAGGAAAAGACTACCAACAAGATACTCTGAGTGTCCTACACAGATATTGTATAAATATGTGCTTGATTTAGTATTATTGTTTTCCTCCAAAACATTAAGGTTGTGTTCCCTTTCCCGTCAGCTTTCCTTTTGTCATACAGCCTTATTGTTTCCAAAAGGCACAGTGTTGCATGGTAAGGCTGTACAGGGAGAGGTTTAGTTTTCATGGGTTCTGGGTAGGAGCTTTTAATTGAAGAGCTCCTCCCCTGGCGATCTGTTTGTGCTCCTGTGGCTGTTGATAATCTCCAGTAGAAAAGTTCCATATTTTAAAAAGTGCTAAATAAAAAAAGAAAAAGGGGAAGGAAGAGAAAAATCATTAAAGAAGAAGCTCAAGAGGAAACAGAATCACAAGAGAGGGGAAAGTCGGGAAGGAAGGGGTTAGAGCAAAAATAAACAGGAACTTCCAGAAAGTTAAAGATTTTAGACAGAAAGAACAGATCTGGAAATAAAAAGCCAGGACTTAAATCCTGAAGGCATGGACAGGTTACTCTGAATCATATTTTTACTACCTTTTCTTAACTGTCCTGAGAATAGTTCATGAAACAGAGCATAATTTTAGGAGTGGACTCACACATTGTATACATTTTCCATGCATTGCGTCACGTACTGGCCGGCTCAGATTGAGAGGTCTGCATAGGTTGGCCTTCGTGGTGGCTGGCAAGTTAAGCAAACTGAAGATCAAGAAGATGATTGGACATGCCATGTGTTTAGAGTGTGCATATAGCAGGGCTCATCTCCAGCCCACTGGACAGGGAGGGGAAGGAAGTCAGGATCTATCTATCTATCCCCCAACCCTGCCCACCAGCCTCCCCTGCCCACTTTTGTAAGGCACTACCCTATATGGGTTTAAAGGAGCTAGCTTGGATACCAGCAGCAGTCTTGCTATGACAAAGCAGGACTATGTTAAGGCTGATTTATTCAGCTGCATGCTGCTATCATTAAACTACTTCTAGGACCTAAGCCACCTCAATCAAGGAAGGCTCAGGTATCCCTACACCACACTGCCATCTGCAGTATAGATATACCTGGAGACTACTTGGTTGTTAGGGGTGTGTGAAATGGGCCCTATTGAATTCGGATTCAGATTTGACCTGAATTAGGGACAGTGATTCGTTGATTCGGATCACTGTCCCTGATTTGATTCGGCCAAATCCGAATCTGAAGATTCGATGTTGATTTGGAGAATCAGTGATTTGGACACAGACACAACTTTAAATGTTTTTTATACATACCTCGAGGTACCAGGCACAGCTCATGAGTGCTGTGATGCAGGGACAGATGGAGCATCCCACAGGAACACGGGGGGGCTCCCTATGTGCTTGGTGGCGAACCCAGGAGTGGACTGGGAGTACTTCCGGTCCACTTCTGAGTCCAGCGGGGAGTGTGCCAGGGGCCCCCCCTGCGCCCTCCTGGATGGGCAGTCAGCCACGGGGGGACCCTGGGTGCTCCCCCAGACCCAGGAGGCACCAGTCACATAGCCGGGGGAGTCGCAGGGGGGCCACCCGGCACACTCCCCGGCAGACAGGGAAGTGGACCGGAAGTGGTTCTGGTCCTTTTCTGGGTCTGCTGCCAAGCACGCTGAAGAGCCCCCTGCACTCCTGTGGGATACTCCATCCGCCTCAGCATTGCAGCATTCACAGGCCGCCTGGTACCTAGAGGTATGTAGAAAAAACATGTAAAGCTGTGTCTATGTCCGAATTGCTGAATCTTTCCAAATCTCTCTGAACTGATTCAGAGGGTTCCAATTTGATTTGGAGAAATTAAAGGGTCCTCTGATTCGATTTGGATTTGGAGATTCAGCCATTGAAATGGGTTGAATCTCCACTGAATTGAATCAGGTACCAAAGCTTCGCACAGCCCTGTTGGTTGTGACAACCATCAGAATTGTATCAATGGCCCTAGCTCATGGAGTCTAGTGAATGCAGGATGTGATTGTCAGCTCTTGTTATAATACGCTAGCTTCTAGCCCTTCTGGTTGTGAAGAAAAGTTTCAGAAGGGGAACTGAATGAAAGCCAAATTATTATTTTTTAATTATTGGGATTGGCACTGTTGGGATTTGAGTCATGATTTTGGATTGCAATGGCTTGTCAGCACTAGAATAATGACCCTGTTCCCTGAGGGAACTAGGGAGCTGCCCCAAGATATGTACAATAGAGATGTACATAAATCAACCTTGTATATCAATATGCACAGTTCTGGAAAACTGAGTCTGGCCTGAATTGTATGCCTTTGTCTCTTATCAGTGGCAAGAGTCAGATCCTCACTAGCATACACTAGTGCCAGGGCAGTCTATTGGAGTTATACCAAATAAAAATCTGTCCCTTAATTTTTAGTCTAGGAAGAAGCATCAGCCATTTTCTCCTGAGATTGTCCAGAGCTGCAGTATGCTACTTAAATTCTCTACTGTTGAGAAGGAGCATGAGGCTGACAAGTCTGGGCCAGACCAGAAACTAGAGTGGGGATTGATTCTTTGCTCCATTGCACTCATGTAACTGAGAGGAGAATCAGTTCTTCAGTGCAAACAGGAGTAGGTCAGGTGTTGCAGCAGTGTTGACTACCCAGTGTGAGTGCATGAGGGGTGATCCCACTCAGGAAGGAAAGATTCTTTTGAACAAGCCCTATACAGGATGGCCAGGTTCCTTTCTTAACCCACCCTGTTGGGAAGTGTTAGATTCCTGCCTAATGCCACTGAAATTCTAGTTATTCATTAGAAGATTCAGTGTACCATCTCTCCTTTGGCTCCAGGTGCAGTGGGAGAGGGAATGAGGGAGGAAACCCTACACGTAGTCAAGCTCATGGGGACAGCGGAGGCAGAAGTTTATGTTGTGTTATCATTCCTGAAATAGGAAAGAGCAGAATTTGGACACCAGTTCAGGATCAGTGTGCTCTGCTGAGGATGGGGTAGAGCTTGAAGTGCCATGAGATACAAAGCGTGTCATAGGGCATCATACAATACTAGGTGTGCAAACACCTAACCCATGATTCACCAGATAAACCCAGAGATTTTAAATAGGAACCCATAGTGTCAAAAGCATTCTGACCTGTTGGGATCTTTCTGAGATCTTTTCAACAGAGGAACTGATCTATTATTTTTCTCTAGTCTATTATTGTTCTTTAGTGACAGCCAAGAGCTGGCACTTTTCATAGTGTGCCCTGAGTTTAACAAGGGAGGCGTTGAGTCTAAAAAGGCTGAGAACCACTATGGCAGAGACTCAACAGGAAGAATCCTGTTTCCTTTTAGTGCCCCAAATGGGTAACTGCCGCTTTTGGCACTTACACACATTTTGCACGTGCTTAGTAGGTTGTGCTCCAGTCCTGTACCTGCATACCTGGGCAAGTGTAAGTACTGGAATTGTAGCAGGGAAACCTATGACTAGCTTTAAAAGGATTGCCAGAGAGGGAACTGGATAATGCCTAAGCAATGACCTGGTGGTTAGAGCACTGTACTTGGAAACAGAAAAGAGGCAGGTTCAAACCTCTTCTGCATGAGGGATGAATTAGAACCCAGCTCTTCTGATTTGTGGGGGAGTGCCCAAACCACTAGTCAGTTGGGCTAAAGGACTAGAGGTGCTGCTTCCTCCAACTGACTAGTTATTGTTTTTTGTCCAGCTGCAAGTTCATGACGTACACCTCCCGGGGTACATGCATACAGAGCCATGTCCCTGCTCAGCCACAACACAGTCACTAACATGCTTGGTAGCTGCGTGGCCACTTGTGTATCCATACTGTGTGTACAACAGGATCACAAACTGTGCGCAAGTGTCAAAGGTGGGAGTTATACAGCTGTGTAACTGCCATTTGAGTGCATAAAGTGAAATAGGATTCTGCCCAGCTTGTTAGCAAAAGGACCTAAGTGAATTGGCATAGGAGAATGAGCCAGGCAAGTTGATGAAAGCCTAGGTGTTCAAAATGAAGTAGATAGCACCTCAGGCAGAAGGTACCCGGTGAGCACAGGAAAAGTTTGACCAGAACTTTTTGTGTGCATCCATGGATGTAGGCAATCAGGACTCATAGTAGAGATAATATCTTTTATTAGACCAACAAGATTTTTGCAAAAAAATCCTTTAATTGCAAGCTTTTGGGCACAAACACCCTTCATCAGGCATTGGAGAAAGGATTGTAAAAGTTCTCCTGGGTGGAAATGAAAGTTCATATTTCATAGGATTTCACAGAGGAGTCAATAGATGGAAAAGTCCTCTAGGCAGTCAGTTCATAGCTGGTATGAAGTCTCTCACCTCCTGTGTGGATCTGTGATGATTCAAATTACCTTGAAACAAAGGCAGGAGCAGGATCTCAGGTTTCAGGTCATCACAGTTGCTTCCTGCTTGGGAAAATATGAAGATTTCATTTTAAAAAATCAGCTAAAATTCAATATCTTCCATGTGTCAGGAATGCAGGTTGTAGCCGTATTAGACCAATACGGCTACAACCTGGATACCTGACTCCATGGATGTATGCACATGTGCATGTCCACATGCAGTCCAAACAGGAGTCTTTGCTGACTTGGGTCAGACGTTTTTCTCCTATGACCCCACTGTTGCTAACTCAGCTCACCTTAATGTTCCAAGGGTTTCTTCCCTCTCTCACCTGGTTGGAGATGGTAGGGCAGTTGCATCCTCCCACTTGCAGTGAGTGTCTGCTTCTGTGTGTGTGACAGTAATGGACCATTGCAAGGGCTGCCGTCGAGTGTAATGGCTGCATGTGCTCACTGGCTTAAATTGACAGTCAAGGGGGGAAGTGCACTGTTATTGGTAAATTCTCAATCTTGGAGGCTGCCAGTGCACTGTCACTGGTACCCTGGGTGCTTCCTCATCATAGCTAAGTGGTCCTCAGCTTATTTGGAACATGTGACAGGAGCACTTTGGACTCTAAATATTTATTGTAGCTGATGGGTTAGCAGGAGCCCAGGAGACAAAATGAACAAGCAAGAAGAGGGAAGGAGCACAAAAGAGACACAATTAAATGAAAACGAAGATCGGATTCTCCCTGGCAGGTGGACTTGGTACTAGGCATGCCCAGCCTTTCTCAACAGCCTCACATCTCCTGAGGAGAGAGGTCTCAAAAGGGTCAGATTTCTCAGACACTGGCTTTGCGGTTTGCAGCAATGTGTCCCGAGCTTGGCAGCTACAGTGTGGCCACCAACCACAGGGTCTTCTGTGGTCCTAAACCTGTCTCTGTAGCTCTGGATTGACTGCATAAGTTCCTCTGCATAAATGCAGGCTGGAATATGGGTATAAACACTGCTCTTCTAAATCTTCTGGATCATTAATGCTGGTAGGCAGTGTTTCTTATGAAAGCAGAAGAGAGGCAATATTGTCCAGCTGTCCCTGTGCAGTGGTGGGTTCGACAATCTCTTGGTTCTTTCCATCCTTCTTCCATTAACAAACCACACACCGTGCTCATTGCTGGGAGGTTCTGAGGTGTCATTCATCAACTTATGTAAAGCACTTTGCTACCTGTGGATGAAAGGCGTTCAGAGTAATTACAAGGTAATAACGTGATGAGGCAAGCACTTCACTAATGAAGGGAAGACTCAGTTTCACTGGAAACCTCCAAGACATTTCGTTTTGTACTCGGGCGGAACTGCTTCAGTCCCTGACATTCATGTGTCCCCTCCTGCTGTTGGCTTCTACCATCCTATAAAAGGAATATCTGCGAATATCTGCTGTGCCACTGTGAGATGAGTGGACAGGAAAAAATGGGTTTGGAACTCAGGTGATAATCTCTGCATATTCGTTTCCAAACAGAGGCAGAAGAGGTGGGAAAGTCATGCTGCCAGAAATCTGCTTTTCTGAGGGGGCTGCTGCTGAGAGAAGAACCACTGAAGGAATATTTCCTTGAATTCACAGAGTTGCCAGCTCTCAGGATTGCACTAGGAGCCTTGTGATAGATTTGTTTTTCTGAAGGCCTAGCCTCCCCACTTACAGAAAAAAGCTTGAAAATATGAACCCAGTGGTCTTAAAAATTGGAAAACAAATAAAAATAACATGATCTTTTTAATTCTCATGGTATTTGGAGAGTCTGACTCATAATTTTTAAATGCCTGGGCCTGGCAAATGCTAAAATTGACCTCTACTACTAATGCTTCATTAAAAATGAAGGCTGGAAGCTAAATAATTTAGCACAGTGTATTTGGTTAACTTTTCTTTTTAACTTCTTATGCTTTACTCACCTGTCCTTACTGAAATTAGCTTGGTAAGCTACCCTCTGTCTCTCTTTCTGATGTTCATACTCTGGCAGGAGTCTGTGGGGTTCATGGTCAGGAGACATCTCAATCCAATAGTTTAGCTAAATGGTATTTTCCTTAAATTACTCATAACAGAAAATTATATTAATTAATTTTTACCATAGGTCCCATGTTCATACAGTCTCTATTTTTGCAGGTATTGTTTTATTTGCTTGACTATTTGCAAATTAGGCAAATGTGTCCTTTATGTCCACAGCTAATTATAGAAGGAGACAGCCTGTATCTCTAATCAAGAGAGCCACGCTGGGACCCTTTTCTAATTGAGACTCAGTAGGGATTGTCTAGTTCCCATACTTTGCTGTTTCCCTTCCGATTTGCTCTTAGCAATGCTGTTTCTCCCCCATGTCTACATTTTCTTCTTTGGCATGTTATCCCTCTCATCCTTCCTCTGCTACTTTCACTCTTCCACTGTTCTACTCATTTCTTTCCTGGTCCCTCTCTCCTCTCTTCTTCTCTTGTTTTCTCTCTCTGCCTTTGCATCCCGCTACCTCATTCTTCTGTCTCCCAAGGGGTGCTTTCCCAGGAGAAGTTAAGTCGAATTGATCTGCCATTTAATTACCTAATGTGTTCATTGCTTGCGTTCGCTGTTTGTAAATAGGCTTGCCTGGGAGTCTCTCGTGGGGGAGGTATGTCAAGACAGGAGAGGCGTATAAATGGGCTGGCAGCAGCTCAGGCAGAATGCAGCTTCCTTTGAAACAAAACACCTGCCAGTAACACCTGTGCTCATAAATGTTTTCTGTCTTCCTTGGTTGGGCCCCAGCACTCAGGAAATGAACGTGTCTATTCCATGGCACCAAACCAAGTGAGCTCTCTGGTAAGCTTGAAAGCCTCTAACTAGTACTTACACCCAGCACAGCAGGCTCAGGTGGGAAAGCCAAAGCCAGGGGGTATGCCCCCCATAATTAGACAGGCATCTAGCTGGGGTTATTTAACCCCATCGCTCTTTCCTGCCTAGAGCAGGGGGTTGGACTTGATTATCTACAAGGTCCCTTCCGACCCTAGAAATCTATTAAATCTATCATTTGAATGTTGGAACACTGAAAGCTGTCATTTCATCCCAGGAGTTTCTGCCTCAATAGACTATGCCATTGCACCAGTCCTGAGGATGGGCAGGTAGGGCAGAGAAGTAAAAGTGAACCTCACACTGCTCCCGAATCTGCCACCTAAGCATTTCAAAGTGCTTGACCATAATAAATTATTTTAAGCTTCAAGTCTCCCATGTGAAGTGGGTGGCACAGTTATTCCCATCTGGCAGCTGGAGGTAAAAACTGAAGCACAAAAAGTCAGGGGTTTGATCAAAGGTCATAGCAGTAAGTTATAGCAACATCCAGCTTATAACACGCACAAGCAGCCTTTCTTCCCCACACCCAGAAGAGAGGGGATATGAGGAAGGGATGTGGTATGAAGGGCAGTGGAGCAGATTAAGTGCTACTGAGGATTCTTTCCCTTCTGAGATGCTTTTGATTTACTAGCATTGACTCAGCACAAGAATCTAAAAGGACTGAAAGCTAAGGTGGCAGGCAGAAGAATTGTCTGAAGTTATCCAAAGAGAGATAGTAAGAAGAAATATATAAGAATGACTTATGGGGTGAGAGTGTCTTCATCTATTTGTTAAAATAACTAATTTACTTTGAGAAGGAAAATTGCATCATCCATACTCAACAAACACACCAAAGCTTCCCTCCATCTCCTTGCAACAGCTGGAGATAAGCCCCAGGCTCTGGAGATTCAGCCAGTTAGTCGAATCCACTACTTTCCTTAGACACCCAGCATGACTTCTTCAGCTTTAGGCAGTGAGGCATGTGTGGAATGCACTGGCCATTCACTAATACCAATCACACTGATTTCTGTCGCTTTACTGCACCACAGTCCTGGCTGTACCTTGCTGCTAACAACACAACACAGAGCAGTACTTATGGAGGAAGGAGCAGAAACCTGGGTGGCTGGTGTACAGTGGGTGTGCAGGGGAGAGGGCATTATCTCTGCAATAGCTTAATCAGACAGAGAAATCAGAGGAAATAACAAGGTAGAACAAAATACAGAAAAAACAGAGTGGTGCCTGTCCAGTCAGTAATGGCCACAGAAGGAACCAGTCAGTTGTGCCCTGATTGCCTGTGTGCAGTGATTTTATTATTTCCATCACAGTGTCCAGCTAATAGGATTTGCAGCCATGTTAAATGAATATGGATGTGGGCCCTGCTGACTGGTGTGTGGGTGGGTGGGTGCATGTGTGTATATTCACAAATGCACTTCCTACATTGTTCCCACTGAATGTTATGGATATGCTTCAGATTGAAGAAACGCTGTCTTTCACTACCATTCTTACTTGCTTCCCTTTTTCTTCTCTCCCTCTCTTCCTTTTCTCTTCTTATCTGTGATAATTTTCTGTTCTTTCACTATATTTCAGGGTCAGATCCAGAAAGATATTCATGCTCCTTTAATGAGAGTTAGGTGCGTAGGTTTGTAGATGTGGGTTCTGGATTGCAAGCTCTTTGGGGTAGTGACTATCTTTAGACTCTGTGCAGTGTATAGCAAAGGGGGTCCCAGCCCTGACTGGAGCCTGTAAGTCAGGGGTGGGCAATTATTTTGGGCAGAGGGCCACTTACTGAGTTTTGGCAAGCCATCAAAGGTTGCATGACAGGCAGCCAGGGGCAGATAAATATTAACTTTCTATAATTTTAGGGCCCCTGCGGGCCAGATAAAATGGCCTGGTGGGCCGCATCTGGCCCGCAGGCTGCATTTTGCCCACTCCTGCGTAAGTGCTACTTCAATGCAATTAGAGCTGATTCTACGATTGGGTATATAAGACAGGAAGGAGCACAAAGATGTACCCCAGTACAGAAGTAGTCTGTGCATGAGATGTGTACTCACTGTCATCCTCTACTTTGGTGATCAGAGGCCCCGTTGCATTCCACATCCCTTACCCTGAAGATTGCAAGATAAAATTGGGATGACGTATGCCCCCAAAGTAGGTCTGTCTACAGAGACATGGTGTTAACCATGCTGGTTGGCATGGGGATGACATATTCAGCTACGAGTTCTTCTCTGGCCTCATTCTTTTGCTAGTAGGCATCAGTAACATGGTGGCTGAACTGCAAGGCTCCTGTAAGGGCAAAGACTGATTTGCTGAGGCTTTCCATTGTTGCTTTTGACCTGGGGCGTTATCTGTAGAACACTGCACTCCTACACCACATGCTTAGATTCTAGTTTGGGAAAGTACCTGTATTCAGAAAAGCACTTAGACATGCTCCTAAGCCTCTTTGAAGTCAATAGGACTAAAAATATGCTTAAATCTAAACATGTCCTTGGGGGTTCTGATGGGGAACTGTTTATGGGGAAAGGTTTTTACTGCCACTCCCTTGGAAAACATCATATCAGCTTTGCTATCTCATACATTACACCTTGAATGCTATTGACTATACAATCTTTTACCCATTAATGCTGCAGATTAAACCATTTCACCTTAATCTCTGTTTTCAGTAGGCATTTTAACTGCTCATCTTCAATGACATATTTATTTGATTTCCAATGCCTAATTAAAATACAACTGACATTGGTGCTGAATAGGTTTAATAACGTTTTATTCTGTTTACTCAGGAAAGCATTAACTACTCAGGGTAGTGTGAACCTCAGGACTGGCACATAGGTATAGCAGTGATGGACAGCCTAGGGAACAAGAGAGAGCAAGATCTCCACCTGATAAGAGCTGGTTCTAGGCATTTGGTAACGAGCAAGGCATAGTTGCCTTAAAAGAGGAGTATGATCATTTCTTAATAAGTCTTGGCACATAAAATGGAAAATTTCATTAAAAAGTACCCACATCCCACTTGTCTTTTTTATATGCCTCATATCACAATGCAATGATGCAATCCTTGATTATAGGTCATTTTGTCAGCTATTTTTGGTACTAGGTACTTTTTACATAAGCACTGATAGTATGAGTTGTTAAAACTGTTTCACCCACTCCCTTCCTCTTTGTGTGGGCAAAAGGAGTTGAAGTCCTGATACAATGAAACAGAACAGCAGCTAATTTTGATCTCCATTCATTGCCCTGGGTGCAGGCTGGTTGTGCATTTTCTGCACTGCACTGCTCTAGAATGGGTGTTGGCAACATACAGCCTGCAGTCTGGCCGTGGCCTGAGAAGCCATATGATCTGTGCCACAGATGTGGGGTTTTGGCAGCATTTGGTGGAAGGCGGGCTTTCTTGTGGCACTGTGGGGAGAAGTTGTGGGCATTCTCCAATGCCCCTACAGGGAAAAGTGGTGATGGTGGCACCTGGGTCCTAGAGCCCACCTATCCATTTGCATCTGACCCAAGTTGGGTTATTCCAACCTGCACCCTAACAAGGCTGCTGACCTCTAGTCTAGAAATTGCTGGAATTTTCCAGAGCAGACTGTGGCTTCCTGTGTGCTTAGTAGTATAAGTTGCATGGGACCTATAGTACAAATTCACCAGAGCCAGGAAAAAGTACTTATTTCTGGGTACAATGAGAAATACCAGCCTACCAGCTGTCAGCGCCGACCTAGTAAAGAGACATTTGGAGGGGCTGGATGTGTTTAAATCAGCGGGACCAGATGAGCTCCACCAAGGGTGGTGAAAGAATTAGCCAGTGTCACAGCAGAGCCACTGGCATGACTGTTTCAGCACTTGTGGTGCTCAGGTGAGGTCCCTGAGGACTGGACAAGGGCCAATGTGGTTCCTGTTTTCAAAAAGGGGAGGAAGGAGGATCCAAGTAACTATAGACCAGTTAATCTCACCTCTATCCTTGGGAAAACCCTTGAAAAAATTATCAAGGATCACATTTGTGGGAGTCCAGAAGGTAATATAATGCTGAAGGGCAGCCATCATGGGTTCATAGCAGGTAGATCCTACCTGACTAACCTTGTTTCTTTCTATGACCAGGTCACTAAAAGCTTATATGCAGGTGTCAAGGTAGATGTCATCTATTTGGACTTTAAGAAGGCCTTCGACAAAGTATCCCATCCTATTCTAATAAACAAACTGAATGGCTGTGCCATAAATGATTACACAATCAAGTGGGTGGAAAACTGGCTTAAAGGTCATACCCAGAGAGTGATGGTGGATGGGTTGGTATTGACCTGGAAAGATGTGGGCAGTGGGGTTCCCGAAGGCTTGGTCCTTGGGCCAGTGCTGTTCAATAGGGCTGTGCGAAGCTTCAGGTGGTGATTCGATTTGGAGAAGATTCGGCCTGATTTGGTGGCCGAATCTCTGAATCCAAATCGAATCAGGGGACCAGTTTAAAAGTCTGAATTGATTCAAAGCTCTCCAAATCTTCAGAAAAGATTTGGAGAGCTTTGATGATTCAGGCAGTCCCCAGTGGCTGCAGGAGGGAGCTGCAGCTGACTCTGAACTGGTAAGTACTAGGGGCTGGGGGAGGCAGGGCAGGGGAGGTGACCATGGGGGGACACCTGCCAGCCCCTCCGACCCCTCCTGCTCCCCCAGCCACCTGCCCGACTCCCGCCCACTCCTCCAGCCCCCCCATGGCTGCCCCACCTGCCCCAGCTCCCAGTACTTAAAAAAAAAAAAAAGCAACCCTGGTGCTCACTGGGTGCTGCTGGGCGGGGAGGCAATCCCTGCTGCCCCCCACTGCCCCACGCTGCATGGGGGGCTCTGCCGTGAGCCCCCCAACCTCCCCCCTTGCTTTCCCAGCCCCCCCACAGGTGTGCTGCCCAGGCCAGCTCCTGCCCTTTAAGAAAAAAAAAGCTGAGAAAAGCCACTGCTCCCGCAGCAGCCTCGGGGCTTCAGGAGCTCACACAGAGTCCCCCACATGGCGCGGGACAGCGGGGGGCAGTAGGGATCTCCCCCGCCAGCAGGAGCGGTGAGTCTGGGGGGGTTTCAGTTTGTTTTTTTCTTAAAGAGCCAGAGCTGGCCCAGGCAGGGTACCCATGGGGGGCTGGGGGAGTGGGGGGGGGGGGTTGGGGGGCCTATGCAGAGCCCCCTATGCAGTGTGTGGCAGTGGGGATCACCCCGCTGCCCGGCAGCACCTGATGAACCGAGGCTTTTTTTTTTTAACAAGTGCCGGGAGCTGGGACAGCCATTGCTGGGCTGGGAGAGGGGCAGGGGATGGGCTTGGCCTAGCTGATTCAGAGATTTGGCAGCAGCCAAATCTCTGAATTGGATTTGGCCGAATCGATTTGGGACAGTGATTCAAATCACCAAATCAAATCACTGTCCCCTGAATCGGCCAAATCTGAATCCGAAGCAAATAGTAGCCGCTTCACACAGGCCTACTGTTCAATATCTTCATCAGCAACCTGGATGAGGGCATGGAAAGCACTCTGTTCAAGTTTGCAGATGACACCAAACTATGGGGCGAAGCAAACACATTAATGGGAAGCAATTGAATCCAGGTGGACTGGAACAGGTTAGAGAAGTGGGCAGAGAACAATAGGATGCAGTTCAACAAACACAAGTGCAAGGTGCTGCACCTAGGGGGAGGGAATCACTAGCACACCTATAGGCTGGGGGATGACCTTTTCAGCAGCACGGTGGCACAAAGAGATCTTGGAGTCCTTGTCAACTCCAAGATGATTATGAGTCATCTATGTGATGAAGCAATTAGCAGAGCTAACTGCACTTTGTCATGCATTAGGAGGTGTATCATGAACAGGTCCAGGGAGATGATGCTTCCCCTGTATGCAGCACTGGTCAGGCCCCAGCTAGAGTACTTCATCCAATTCTAGACACAGCAATTCAAGAAGGATGTGGACAACCTTGAGAGGGTCCAGAGGAGGGCTACTTGAATGGTTAGAGGCCTGCAGGGAAGGCCTTATGAGGAAAGGCTGAGGGACCTGAACCTTTTCAGCCTCCTCAAGAGAAGGTTGAGGGGGGGATCTTGTGGCAGAATATAAATTCACCGGCAGGGGGGAGTGGGCAGCAGGGATTAGGAGATGCTCCGTTAACCAGAGCACCCCTTGGAATACCCAGAAACAATGGCCAACAACTGATGGAGAGTAGGTTTAGGTTGGACATCAGAAAGAACTTCTTTGTGATTAGGGTTGCCAGAATCTGGAACGGGCTTCCAAGTGAGGTGGTGCTCTCCCTTATCTTGTGGGTTTTCAAAAGGAGACTGGACAGGCACCTGGCTGGGGTCACATGACCCCAGCACTTTTTCCTGCCACTGGCAGGGGGTCAGACTTGATGATCCTTTGAGGTCCCTTCTGACCCTAACATTTATGAATCTATGAATTCTAAGTGCTGACATGGGTCTTCAGAGCTCTGCATGGTGCGTCTTTATATGCTGGGGTTTGCCCTGGGATATAGCATGCTGGAAGTCTCTAGATGGAAATGTATGGATGCTAAAGGCGTGACAGTGATGGCCACATCATTAGTCCTTCCTCTGAGCTGATTTATGGAGTATCATGCATACCTTTCTGGAGGTAAAGGGATGGTCTTGTTTTTCATCCAACATTCAGGACTTCTGGACTGCAGTCAACCCACCTGTGCAACAACTTCACCTGCGAAGATCATGTGTTTTAATACCCTACATGCCCATGTTATGCTTTACATTTAGATCATACTAAGGGCATTTAAAACATGAGCATCCACATGCTAAAACTTGTTAGTTGATGTTAAGTGCCCTCTGAGTGTCTAAAAGCTATTTAACCACTTTAGGCAGAGGCAGCCACAAGGGTGGGTGATGTGGGTGAGTGTCCAGAGTGCTGTGGTCAGGGAGATGCCAAACATGCACATACATGTGCACATGTTCACACATGTTACTCTGCGCTGTGCTATCTAACTCATGTTAGAGTAACTTCAGTCTGCTCCACAGAGATAAAAGGAGTAATATATCCAGTATCCAGTATCCTAGGATGCACTGCTCCCAGTACCCTCCCTCCCCCACTTCCACCAAGAGCCCAGCGAGAGCCCAGATATCCTGGTTCCTATCCATGACACTGGTTGCCAGCCTCCCAGTGGAAATTCAGAGAAATGATGTTAACCCTTAACGTGACTGCTCACAGCATGCTCTAAATTAAACCCTGTTTAACATTGCACAGATTAGTATTGCCTAAACATAATGTAACTTCATCCTCAGGTACCCTAGAGACAAGAGCCAATCAGTACAGTTTGGGGACAGCTACTTGTTACTTCTTCCCATTTGGGGTGTGAAATGGACTTCTTTGACAGGGTGCTTAGCGTGTCTGTCATTAAAGAGAAAAGGCTGCTTGAAAAGCAGCCTGCAGGGGCCAATTAGAGAGTCACCTGACCAGAAGTGGGTCAGACTTGAACCACATAAGCCCAGAGGCTGTGCTGGTCAGGGAGTTTAGCCCTGAGAGCTATGGAGAAAGGAGCTCCTGGCAGCAGGCCTGCAGCCAGGCTCCTGATTAACATCTAAGCTGGGGTAAGCAAATCTGGAAGCTTGTGTTTGGAGCTAAGGGGTGGAGGAGGTACCAATAGGCCCAGAAACAGGGCAGGGGAAGGACAGAAAGGCCTAGGAACACAGAATAGAGGGCCTGGGGCCCAGAGAGAGGCACTTGCCCCTCCTGGGCTCAAGCTCCCATCAGGGCTAGAGAGCCCAGAGGTTTGTAGCCCAGGAGGAGTGAGTGTCTGCAGGGCCAGGAAGCCCAAAGGTCTCACTGGCCCAGGAGGGCCAGGGTCCAGACAAGGGCCAAAGCTTGAGGAGAGCTATGGCTGGACATTAGGCGGGTCAGGGAAGCCCAGGAGTCTTGACTGGCCTATGAGTGGGGCCAGGACCCAGAGAAAGGGGCCAAAGACTGGGGGTTACAGCCAGAGACCAAGGGGGCCAAGGATCCTGTAGCCCAAGAAGGGCGTGAACTGAGGCTGGGATCCCATAGCCCAGGAAAGGTACATGTCAATAGGAAGGAGTATCATCTGCAAGGCATAGGTATGGTGTAAGGGAAGGCTGGAGCCACATAATTAGCCCTTAAGACTGAAAGCAGAGACACCTGAATTCAGGAGTGTGAAATTAGAGTTGGGGAGCCGTGGGGCAGCCTCCCTTTTTCTAAAAGATAACATCAGGGAATGGTAGGCAAGTGAAGAGGAGATTGCCCAAAGAGAGCCAGGTTGGCAAGGGCCGAGGGGGCTCCAGGGTGCATCGCAACCACCCTGGGAGCAGAACCCTGTTACAGCTTCCTGATAATTTCTGACACATCAGTTCATATTGCTGGGCGCTCTGGACTTGTCACTCCATGTTTGTCACATTGTCTATTATGGTATCACTCCCTTTCACCTCACAGCCAGAACTGAAGAATGTTTCCTTTGGCAGCTGCTTTCCTTGATGGCTCCCCAGAGATCAGTGTTACATCTGTGCTGCTGCATGTGGCTTGCTTTTCACTGTGCCTGCTGTGCAGCATGGTGCATGCTGAGTGGCCAGGGACACTGGTAGGGGTGTGCGAAACAGGCCCTATTCGATTTGGATTCAGATTCAGCCTGAATTGGGGACAGTGATTCAATTTGTTGATTCGGATCACTGTCCCTGATTCAATTCCACTGAATCTGCATCTGAAGATATGAAGCTGATTTGGAGAATCAGCAATTTGGCCATAAACACAGCTTTAAATGTTTTTCTACATACCTTGAGGTACCAGGTGTGGCTTGTGGTCACTGCAATGCTGGGGCAGATGGAGCGTCCCACAGGAGTGCAGGGGGGCTCCCTGCATATTCGGCGGCAATCCCAGAAGTGGACTGGAAGTACTTCTGGTCTGCTTCTGGGTCTGCTGGAGAGCATGCAGGGGGTCTGCTTGCACCCCCCAGCTCAGCAGTCAGCCATGGGGGGACCCTCAGTGCCCACCACTCTAGACCCCGTAGACACCAGTTGCCAAGCCGGGAGGGGCACGGGGGGGGGGGCCTACGCGCTCTCCACCAGACCCAGAAGCGGACCGGAAGTGCTTCTGGTCCACTTCTGGGTGTGCTGCTGAATGCGCTGGGGAGCTCCCCATGCTCCTGTGGGACGCTCCATGCGCCCCAAATTGGTGAATCTTTCCGAATCTCTCTGAATCGATTCAGAGAGCTCCAATTCGATTCGGAGAGATTAAAGGGTCTCTTGATTCGATTTGGATTTGGAGATTTGGCCACCGAATCGGGCTGAATCTCCTCCAAATCGAATCAGGGACCAAAGCTTCGCACAGCCCTAGACACTGGGTTACTAAAATGCATGTGTTATTCATGTTGGGCATGAGAAAGCCAAGTCAATGTCACAACAGGCTAAATTTATTTCTGGACAGAGCAACAAGACAGCAAAACAACTCTGTATGCTTGCTCCAGGAGAGGTTAGAGATGGCCAATTGCAGGGTGCAGTGTACTGGATACAGAGACTTGAACCTTGAGAATGCTCTAAGAAATGTAGCACAGAGATAACCACAGCCATTGATCAGTCAACAGTGACTTGACCAAGGGGGCTATGCTATTTATAGACTCATAGAATCATAGAATTGTAGAAACGGAAGGGACCTGTAAGATCATCAGGTCTGGTCCCCTGCCACGGGCAGGAAGTTATTGGGCTCAGACAAGCTTAACAAGCTGCCTGTCCAGACTTCTTTTGAACACTTCCAAGGATGGTGACTGCACCACCTCTGCTGGGAATGTGTTCCAGATTCTGGGGACCCTTACAGAGGAGAAGTTCTTCCTTATATCTAGCCTGAATTTACCCTCTATAAACCTATGTTCGTTGATCCTCATCCTCCCTTGAGGTGCCTTCCTGAAGAATTGCTCACCTAAATCTTGTGTTCACCACTTGTGTACTTGTAGGCAGCTATCAAGTCACCTCTCAGCTTTCTCTTACTCAAACTGAACAGGCCCATTTCCCCGCGTCTCTCCTTGTAGGGCCTATCCTCCATGCCCTTGACCATGCGGGTGCCTCTTTGTACTCTCTCGAGCTTATTCCTACTGGTATGACATGGTCTTACAAGGCAACACATCTTCAGCTCCTTCCTTGTTCTCTTAGTAAGCCTGGTTCAACCTGGAGTATTTAAACTAAAATTCTCCTTCTAGGTCTGGGTTTTAAGTCTTTATAAAGACACAACCCTGTAGTTTTAAGGGTTACACTTTGGAGACAGTCCCTTACAAGTGAATGTCTTATCACATGAGGAGTTTGAACATGATTCCTGGAGAGTAAGGAGAAATCAAGATGGAGACAACCACATGGTCTGTGCTGGAGGAACCCTGTGCTGTGGTATCATTAAAGGTCTGTTCTCTTCCTCATTCATAGTTGTCGTTATTCACTGTGGGACCTAATTCATAACATGGTGTTAGCAGTGGTGAAGGGGGAAGATTGGATGGATCTGCAGTGTTATCCCTAGCAGAAAGCTGGTAATTTAAGGCCGGGAAGCTACACTCAGCAAGGAACAAAGGCCTCCATGAGTACAGTACACTCTCTGCAAGGCAGAAGTGTAACCAGCTCAGAGAGACAGTTAAACATGGATGTATTACAATCCCCTTCTTGCCTTTTGTTGTCAGGAAATATAGCTGAGAATTGGAAAAAAATTTAGACAAAGGTTTGAGTTGTACTTAGCTGCTATAGGCGCAGAAAAGAAAGCTGATAAAATTAAATCATCCATTTTCCTGCATGTGGTAGGGGAAGAAGCACTTGAGGTGTACAACAACTTTACATTTGCTCGATTCCAAAACATGAAGTTAAATGAGATATTGAATAAATCTGAAGAATATTGTGTGCCAAAATGCAATGAGACTTTTGAAAGACATAAATGTTTATGGGCATGCAAAAACCAGATGAGAGCATAGAGCACTATATCACAGAATTAAAAGGCTCAGCAAGACCTGTGTTTTTGGGGACATAACAGATTCTGTGACCAGGGATAGACTCATTTGTGGCATTATAGGCAATGGATTAAGAGAGAAGCTGCTATGGGAAGGAGACCTATCCCTAGAAAAAACTAGACAGATTTGTAGAGCAGCTGAAACTGTGAAGACTAAGGCCAAAGATCTGAATGCAGCTGAGGGTGTTGCCCATGCAATATGTAGTAAAGACAGACAGAAAAGGCCACTTCAAATGGAGGTCACACCAGCTACCACAACTACTACTAAGGGGCAGATGGAGTACAAGGAAGCATGCAGCTGGTGTGGAATGCAGCATGGCTCCAAATGACGTTGAGAGAATTATCCTGGCGTATGTCCGCAAGGGGCCAACAGGGGAGGTTATCTTAGGGGCAACCAACATGGGTTCATTAGAGGCAGGTCCTGTCAGACCAACCTGGTGGCCTTCTATGACCAGGTCACAAAATCCTTGGATGCAGTGTAGCAGTGGACATAGTCTTTCTGGACTTTAGGAAGGCCTTCGACACTGTCTCTCACCCCATTCTCATTAAAAAACTAGGGGACTGTGGTGTCAACACCTACACAGTCAAATGTGTCACTAACTGGCTGGAGGGTCACACCCAGAGGGTGGTGGTGGATGGGTCTTATACAACCTGGAGGGATGTGGGCAGTGGGGTCCCCCAGGGCTCAGTCCTCGAGCCCACACTTCAACATCTTCATCAGTGACTTGGACGAGGGGCTGAAAAGCACCCTGTTCAAATTCACAGATGACACTAAGATGTGGGGAGAAGTGGGCATGCTAGAAGGGAGGAATAGGCCTAGACAGGTTACAGGGGTGGGCGGATGAGAACAGGATGGGTTTCAACACTGACAAGTGCAAGGTCCTGCACCTGGGGAGGAAGAACCAGCAGCATACGTACAGGCTGGGGAACTCCCTTCTCGTCAGTGCAGAGGCAGAAAAGGATCTTGGAGTCATTATTGATGCCAAAATGGACATGGGCCGACAGTGTGGGGACGCGGCCAGGAAGGCCAACCGTACTTTGTCATGCATGCACAGATGCATCTCGAGCAGGTCCAAAGAGGTGATCCTCCCCTTCTATGCGGCACTGGTCAGGCCGCAGTTGGAGTACTGTGTCCAGTTCTGGGCGCCGCACTTCAGGAGGGACGTGGACATCATCGGGAGGGTCCAGAGGAGGGCCACTCGCATGATCAGGGGGAAGCAGGGCAGGCCCTACGAGGAGAGGTAAAGGGACCTGAACCTGTTCAGCCTCCACAAGAAAAGGCTGAGGGGGGATCTAGTGGCCATTTACAAATTAGTCAGGGGAGACCAGCAGGCATTGGGAGAGTCCCTGCTCCCCCGAGCACTCCCAGGAGTGACTAGAAATAATGGCCACAAGCTGGCAGAGGGTAGATTCAGGCTAGACATCAGGAAGCACTACTTCACTGTCAGGGTGACTAGGATCTGGAACCAACTTCCAAGAGAAGTGGTGCTCGCTCCTACCCTGGGGGTCTTTAAAAGGAATTAGATGAACACCTTGCCAGGGTCATTTGACCCCAGTACTCTTTCCTGCCATGGCAAGGGGTTGGACTTAATGATCTGCTCAGGTCCCTTCCGACCCTACCAACTATGAAACTATGATGTGCTGCATTAGGAAAGCTCTGTTTTAATTGCAGTAAGAATAATCATTTTGCCAAATGTTGCAGAGTGCAAGGCCATAAATTCCAGGTGCATATGGTTGAAGATCCTCCAGGGGGAGAGTATTATATAGATACAGTAGAATCAAGCAGAGCTACTGAGAAGGACTGGATCCTGCCACTGGAAGTGCATGGGATAATGATTCCACTCTAACTGGATGCAGGGGCTCAGGTGAAATTTTACCAGAGCAAGATTATAAAAGGCTGAAGAGTAAACCAAAACTGAGGCCTACAAAAGTAACCATAACTGCCTATTCAGGAGTGAAGATACCAGTCAAGGGAGAGTGCCTAGCCTGAATCAGACATAAAAATGTGATGTACAATCTTGCATTCATTGTAATACCTAAGGAGGTGAAACCTATTTTGGACCTAGCAGCTTGTGAAAAGCTCAATTTGGTTAAACAGGTGCTTGTATTAGAACACTCTGGCTTGGGTTATGAGGACCTTATCTTGGAATATTAAGATTTGTTTCAAGGCCTTGGTTGCTTACCAAGGGAACATACAATTCAGATGAATAAACAGGTTCCCCCAGTTATACACCCATGCAAAAAGGTGCCTTTTGGCTTCTGTGATAAACTAAAGGCAGAGCTAAAAAGTATGGAGGAAGCCCAGGTAATACAGAAAACTGAGAAGCCATCACAGAGTGGGTGAACTCCCTAGTTATTGTGGAGAAGAATAATGGACAGCTGCGGATATGCTTGTATCCAAGGGATTTCAATAAGGCCATAAAGAGAGAACATTTTAAGTTGCCCACCAGAAAAGAGATTATGGCTCAGTTTGTGAATGTGCAGTTCTTCAGTAAATTGGATGCTTCTTTGGGATTTTAGCAGCTGAAGTTAACAGAGGAAAGTTCTAAATTATACGCAGTCAATACTCCATTTGGAAGGTATCGATTTCTGCATTTACCTTTTGGTATAGCTTCAGCTCCAGAGGTGTATCACAAAACTATACATATGATTTATGAGCATATTCCAGGTATAGACAACTCTATGGATGATATCATCATCTGGGGCTCCACCAAGGAAGAGCATGATCGTAGGCTCCAAGAGGTGTTGGCGGCAACTAGGGCTGCAAATTTGAAACTCAATTGACAGAAATGTGTTTTTGGAGCTACAGAATTGACATTTGTGGGAGACATTATTTCTAGAGAAGGGGTGAAACTGGACAAGAAAAATATTCAGGCTATTGAAATGATGCCATGCCCCCAGTCAAAAAAAGACTTGCAATGCTTTTTGGGAATAGCAAATTATCTTGGAAGGTTCATACCAAGCCTGTCTACAACAGCAGCACCTCTAAGGATGCTTCTTGAGAGTAAAAATGAGTGGTGCTGGAATCCAGAAGAGGAGGAAGCATGGAAGGTGTTGAAGCCACAATTAACACAAGAACCTGTATTAAAATTCTATACCCCTGGGAAACCAATACAGATACCAACAGATGCTTCACAGTTAGGATTAGGTGCTGTGCTACTGCAGATTTTTGACAATCGATGCGACAACCTGCTGCGTATGCATCTAAATCACTAACTGAGGCAGAAAGCAGGTATGCACAGATTGAGAAAGAGTTGTTAGGAATTTTGTTTGCATGCCAGAGATTCAATCAATATATTTATGGGTAGAAAGTGAATGTAGAAATAGACCACAAGCCCTTGATAGCATTGTTTCACAAGCCTCTGAACAACTGCAACTTAAGGATTCAAAGAATGATGGTTAAGCTGCAGAAGTATGACTTAGTTGTGAACTACACACGTGGCAAGTTTCTGTTTACAGCAGATGTGCTGTCCAGGTCAAGCAGAAAAAACCTCCGAGACAGAGATGCAAGTCTCTGTTGACTTGATTGTTAGTTCGCTTCCGATCATGGACAGGAGGCTACAACAAATAAAAGAAGAAACTGAGAAGGATCACTCATTAGGGATCCTGAAAGAAATGATCATTTTGGGTTGGCCAGAGCACAGGAGTACCTATGACTTGAGCATGCGGGACCACTGGAATTGCCGACATGAACTTTCAGTCATTGAAGGAGTTATTTTCAAGGGCAGTAAAGTCATAATACCACAGACTCTCCAAAGAGGAATGCTGCAGAAGATCCATGAGGCACACTTAGGTATTGCAAAATGCAAGAAGAGAGCAAGAGAGGTGATATATTGGCCAAGGATCAATCAGGACTTTGCTAATACAGTTGAAAACTGTTCTACCTACGTGAAATTCAGAACCACTAGTGCCTCACCCTGTTCCACACAGGGCCTATGAGAAGGTGGACATTGATCTCTTTACATGGACCTCCAGGGTGTATTTAAGTTACTGATTATTACTCTTTGTATCTGGAAATCTATACACTGCAGCATACCAGCAGTTGCTCAGTGATAGCTTGCTTGAAGGCCATATTTGCAAGGCATGGAATACCAGATGAAGTATTCAGTGATATGGGCCACAGTTCTCCAGTGCAGAGTTTAGGCAATTTGCCATGGACTAGAATTTTCGTTATACCACGTCAAGTCCCAATTACCCCCAATTGAATGGCCTTGCAGAGTGATCCTTTCAGACGGTGAAAAACCTAATGAAAAAAGCATTGGACAGTGGAGGGAATTTAGATAAAGCACTACCGGTTTATTGTAGCACACCTCTGGATAATGGCTGGTCTCCAGCACAGTTGTTAATGGGCTGGCGGATACAGTAGAATCTGTTCATTGCTAACACCTTATTGGAAAGTCCTAACATGGTAGCCATAAGGAGAATGAAAGAAGATCAGAAGAAGAAACAGAAATACTACTTTGATACAAGAACTCATGAGCTTTCCCTACCAAAGCCAGGTGATAGAGTTTGTCTGAGGAATTACTTGTCGAGAACATGGGACCAGCAGGGTACAGTGAAAAAGCTGGTGCACCCACGGTCCTACCTAGTTCAGACAGATCAAGGGGGCATGCTTCGACATAATCAATGAGACCTACTCATGCTTCCACTTAGCTCTTGGACATCAGCAGGAGATGCAGGCTTGGATCAGCCTCAGTTAACGGTTCCTAGTTCTTCCTCCTCCTCCTCAGGTAAAGATACTAATGATCCAACAGAGAGCCCCCAAACCTCCAATGAGGAGCCAATACTCCAGAGATCCAGGAGACAGGTGAAATGGCCAGAAAGGCTCACAGAGGTCTGTGAATAAGTTAAAGGGCCCTGAAGAATAGGAAAATGAGTGGTAAAGACTCGCTCCAGAGTGAACTGCTGGTAACCTCTCTTTTGTAGGTTATGGATTGTTTGGTGTAGTGGTGGTTTTGTCTTGCATTGTTGTTGTGTTGTTGTGGAGTTTTTGTTGTTATATTGTGATGGTTATTTTTATTTAAAAAAAAAGGAAGATATAGTGATAAGGGTTAGATTTTGGAGACAGTCCCTTATAACGGACTGTCTTATCATGTGAGGAATTTGAATATGATCCCTGGAGACTAAGGAGAAATCAAGATAGAGGCGGTCACCTGGTCTGTGCTAGAGGAACCGCATGCTGTGGTATCATTAAAGGTCTGTTCCCTTCCTCATTCATAGCTGTCGTTATTCACTGCAGGACCTAAATCATTACAAATCCCTCTTGAATCCCTTAGGCCCAAACCTTCTGTCTGGTAGCACTTCACTGGTTTCTAGGATTTCAGGTCTCTGTTTCCCTTCCAGTCCTTCTGAGCTGAGGATCTTTGCCAGTATCACTGCAACTGCTTGCTTCTCTAAAGTCTTTCCATAGGCTAGTGGAAAGCAGCCACACACCTATTAACACATATGTAATTCACCTCCTACATTTCACAACAGGTTGGAGCTCTTTCAGGGCAGACCTGAAGGACACAAATGTATGGGACATTGGCTAGGTCAGTGTATAACAGGCTAAGCATAATCTTTCAGCTATTCACAGGTAGATGTGGCTGCTTATTGTCATTATGGATCACATAAGGGGTCTGTGGCAAGGTCTGTGGCACTGAGTAATTGTTTCTTTAAGTGCTGACTGGGCTTTCATATGGTCTAGGATTGAAGGTAGGTTCCTTTCATCAAAAAAGATGATGACTGTTAGAAATCATCTTAAAAGTTCTGTGTTCTTTATGTCCTTTAGGAACAGCAAGGTATAGAATCTCAGATGGACACTTTGGGAAATATCAGTGCTTCCATGACAGCTTCAACAGGATACATGACAGAAACATCCAGCAACCCCATGGTAAAATCATTGTGACCCTGTTGGGGGCATACTGAAATTTGTAATGAAGCCATTCCCTTCAGCTGGTTTGGTATTGTTTTATAGCAGTGTGTTGTAAAACTGCTTCTTGTGGTGCAGGAGTTTGTGGGAGGTGAGTAATGAAACTTCTTCTGCTGTATTAACTTGTGATATTAGCCACAGAGATTTCCAGTAACACTGACTGCAATAATAACAATAAAAACTACAGGGTTTATCTTTCCTCTTGTTCTGCATCTGACACATCCAGAATACAGATGTTGTGGGTTCTGATTTGGTACCTTGGCAGCACAACACACGAATTAGATAACTTGTTCTCTTTCCTCGTACAATTAGATAATTTTGTGCTGTTTCACCAACCTTTTCTTGTATGACTTCAGTGACGAGTCTGTGTGTCTGGGACGAGTTTAATTCCTGGCCGCCTACGTGTTCCTCTTAAGTTGTCATTCTACCCTGTCATTTTATCAGAGTTGCCACCTGAGACTGAGACTGCAACGGCATGCACTTAGTCTGACTTTCAAACTGAACCGCCTCCAGCATTGCTTCTTTCACTGAATTTTTCTGATGACTTACAAATGATCTCACAGATGTTAAGGGAGAGTAAAAGGGTTCCTAAGTGTGTAAAAGTGGCTGGCCGTGGCTGATTATATTTTTCGTGAAAGGAATCCTTCAGTGATGGATTTGCGTTTACTATTGAGGAAAGATATTTTACCAAAGACTCAAACTGTTCTCATGTTGTCAACTTCTGAACAACCTACTTTGTAAACTTATAAACTCCAAAGGGAAGAGGAAACCATATTTAGCTTGGCTTGGTCAGTTGATGCTTTCCAACACATCAAAGGTGATGTTCACAGCCAGTCCACTGTTCATGTGATGTGCAACATCAGTAGATGAGTGTTTGCTAAGTCCCATTTTCCTAAAGATCAGGTGGTAACGGAGGCAGAGCCTGTTGTGCTGAATAGAGTTCTGCTCCAGTGGCTCTGCTGTTTCCCTCTAAAGGATGGGATTTGGCAATGGCTTGTCTGCCACAAAGGTTCTCTCTTTCAGGTTGCCACAGAGCTGGACTCCCCTCTTGTTTAACTTGTATGCAAAGCTGTTTGGGGAGAGAGTTGCACAGCATGGATGGTGGTGTCAGTACTTTGGATAGGAGTCCATCCTCTTTGGGTAAAATTTTCAAAAGTGGCCAAGTGGCTTAAGCAGCTAAATCCCATTGATTTCTCTTCTGTAGACCTGGACAGCTCCCTCTTGTTGGTTTCCCAATATATGGCCACAGTAGGAACTTAAAAGAAAGCAAGCTGGCTGTAGCTCATTCCAGACGAGACACAAGTGATGCTGGTGCACGTAGGAAGCATCTGGAATCTGTGGCATTCTTCCCACTCCTGAGGGGATTTACCAGCTAAGATAGAAATGTTACTTCCCTTTGATCTTTGACTGCATGGGGAGGCAAGAATGTACCTTTCTGTCTATATCTTTCTGACATAGCTCTCTCCACAGTTAGCCAAACCTATGTGATCTGAAGTTTGAAGTATTTCCATAATGTATGTTTTATATTGGTTTATCTTTGACAATTGTTCAGGAGATTCAGGCAGCACAAACCTCTGAATGCTATTCAGGAGATTTCATCTAGTGTATGAAACAGTCCAGGAGATGGATCCTGGCTGCCAAATAGACTTTCTTTCATCCAACACCTTCCTGGCAATGGGGACATGCTGAGAAATGTTTCTTCATGAGGTTGGTAGCAGGACATTCTTCTGGCACTCAGTTCCCCGATGAAGCACCATAAATTTGTTGATATTCAGGGCACAATGTAATGTTCCTTCAACTGTGAAGGTTTTGCCTGAGAGGAGAATTTGTGTTTGAGGTTTACTGTAGGGGGCTGGGTTTCTTGGAGGTTTGACTTGGAGAGATCTGATCTGAATCCAGTTCTGACTCAAAAGTTGATGCTGTTTAAAGCAACTCTAAATGATGACCTCTGAAAATACAATATTGTCAACTTGGTTAAAACCAGAGAATGCTGGTGATATCATGGAAGAGTTTTACATAGCAAAATTTCCAGCCTGACTTTTAGATCAAAATGTTTCTGAGAAGCAGCCAAATCCTTCATGGATGTTTATCTACATCAACTATCTAAACTGTCTGTGGTTCACACTAGTCTTAATTAGAAGTGGGTGTTTGTCCCAAATTAGAATTAATTAGGTCTTCTTGCTGTTGTCCAAAAGTGTCCTGTCTGCAGATCATTCAGGTGTTACCTTTTCTGTTTCATCTGAATTCACCTTAAGGACAACCACCTGGTGACCTGTGCCTGTTCTATCACCATTTCCAAGGTAGGGTGCCAACCTACACAGCTTCTCTGGTAGCATGTGCATTTGCAAAGCTTGGTTTCAAGTTATAGCTGCTGAAAAGCTAATTATGTGTTAGTGTGACTAGAAAATCCATTTGGCTCCCCATTGTTGAATGAGCTGTTATCTAGACTCTGACCTAATATTCCATCCACCTCCCTGGTGAACTTCTGCAAAGCACTGTCACTAGCTATTTAAAGACAACGTTCCAGAATTCTATTTTTTCCATGATTGTAGTGCCCAGGAAAGATTCTAGACTGACAGCTAGAAGTTTACATCCTGTCTTTATTTGCTAAGTGGGTACAGCATAAACCAAAGCAGCATGCATTTCTCTTTCACCCACGCACACATCAGTGTGCCTCTGTCTTGAACTGGATAGTCCATCACTGAAGGAGATGGGAGAGTTCTATCTATATAGCCATTTAAATTATTGTCTTTATTGCCAACAAGTGGTGAAAAGTGTGCGTATTGATTTGTGTGTGTGTTGTGAGCAGTTATCCAATAGGAAATAGATTGACACCATCAGCCAATTTAAGGTAATGAGCATTTATCAGCTGCTTACACATATTACTTATCTGTGCCAGAGTAAAACAAGAGTCTACATGTAAAAGATTTTATATCCCACTCATGTCGACCATACAAGGAGCATCTACACGAGATGCTACATTGCCATAAGCAAGGAGCTACTGCACTGTATCTCATTGCCATGGCAACGTAGCATCACCGGGTACAAACCATGATGCTGATGCTACTGCACAGTAGCTCACTGTTATTGCACAGTTGCGCAGTAATAACTGCACAGTCTGCTGTACATGTAGATGTGCCCACAGTTTTTGGTCACAGTTAGTATTAAGGCTTTTACAGCATTCTCTAGCCCTTTCTTGCAGTCTTTGAAATCCTGATTTTTACTAATTAGCCGACTTGCAAAACACAGTTGGACACTGTAATCATCAGGATTAGGTTGGCTTTAGTCAATGTATCAAAGTGTCCTGTTTGGGTTTAGCAACATTAATTTGCTGTTGCTTGTTTTTGGGCTGGCAAAATGCTGAAGAAGTCACAACTCATTTTTTTTTCCATAGCGGGGAGTTGTCCAAGGGATTCAATGCTCCCTCTTTCTCTTTGTTGTTTCTCCCATTTCATGTGGAGTTAGTACTTACAAATGTGCAGTGATGCCTGGGGTCAAGGAGGCATTATGCAAACTTCCCTCACACCATTGTGTCAGTGTAACACAGCCTTCACCTGCAGCACATTCTCCTTTTCCAAACCTAGACTCCAATGCTATTGTGCCACTGTCTCTGAAGCCTTATTAGTAGTATCCCTTGCTGTTTCAGAATGGAGTTTTCTCTAGCTTTGCTTTTGTTCTGACACATGACAACTCCTGATGTTCCAGGTGCATGTGCTCCCCAGACTCCAGTTAAGCCAGTCCACCCTGTTTTAAATCCAGCACTCTGGGACACCCTGCACCTCAGTTCTGATTTGCAAGGGCCACTACATTTCTAGTCCTGGATCTCTCTGAAGAAGAGAGTTACAATTATGATATACTAATGAGAACATTCAGCCTGCTCTAGAGTAGACCAAGCTAACAAAATGAGTTTAAGCCTGCTATCAAAGATGAATTGAACCCAGATAAGTTGAACCCAGGTGTGAAAAGCAGTGCCCAGTCTTTGACAAACTCAGCCTTAGTTGCATGTGACCTTTCAGATGTCCTAGTGAACTGATGTTTTCTCTGATGAAGATATGCCTTGGCTCTTCTTTTCAAAGCAGGAAGTAGAGCAGGAAGTATGTCTGCCTTGGATGTATTTACCTACAGAATGAGAGTTTGAAGGGAGATTCTTACTGATGCCATTTTCTGTTCAGCTGCAGTCAGTTTATTAGACAGGTGAGCACAGTCATGGATGAACATGTGAGCGTTCCGTGGGGAGGTAACCATTGTTTTTCTGCAATTATATTAAAATGTGTGAGAAAAGACCAATCCAAACAATGCAGTTTCTAGTGATGTTACCCATCTGTGCTTTCTGGCTCAGTCTCATAGCAGCCAGGGTGACTTATGATGTGACAACTTAAGTAGTGTTGTGAAGTACACACATGCTTATTCACGTTTTCCTACACTAACTGTAATCTCCCTTATAGTTTATCCAATGTGATGGCATTGCAGGCATTTTACAACTGCTCATAATGTAATATCAAGGAAGTATTGAAAAGTCCCAGTTCCAGGCCCTTATTTTACCATATGGTGTACAAACACATGCAAAGTCATGAAACACTTATAAGAAAGGAGCTGGGCCTACTAGTTCTGGTTCAAAGCATTAAGGGAATGTTTTATTAGATATTTGTAGAGAGCCTAGCATACTGTGTATAGTTTACTACAGAGTAATATATGGTATTACCATATGCCTTTATAAATGATTTGTGTTACAAGAATTATGAACACAAGCACACTGATTTCCACTCTGCCTTTGTATCAGCTTAGTTGCTTTTATTTACCAGGTGCCACACTATTCTTGAACTTTATGGAGCACAGAGACATTTGGGACTAAATCCTATTTCATCTTTACATGCCTAAGTGGCACTTGTATAGCTGCATAATATCTCTCAGATTGGATTTTATTTGCACTTATATAGCTATTTTTACCCTTATCTTCCCTTTTGAGTCTGCTTACAAGGCTGCAGTATGGCCACAGGCAAAATAGTCTCCAGGGTGTGTACAGAATACTGGGCAGCACCACAGGAAGAAGCCCAGCACTGTGGCTTGTTTCCACGATGGCAACTAAGTGCCCGGGTGAGAGCTGTAGTACTGGAACCCTAGCAGCAGCACCAGAAGGAGCCTGGTACCTCAGCTTGCTCCTGTGGTGGCAGCCAACCACCCAGCATGCCAAGCTTCTTCCTGCAGGATCCCAGACTGGAAGTTGGGTGCCCTGGGCCTGATCCAGCCTATGAGGCCAGCCCCACACCATTCTTTTGGTCTGTGGACTGATCGTGCACCATTCCTCTGGCCTGCAGGACCAGACAAGTTTGCTACTCCTGGCTTAAAAGTAACCAGTAACACTATGCTAAGGCTGAAATGGTAATAACTAAGGGTGGTAGAGCTGTGGTCCAGGAACAGAGCTGGCAGATATTAAATGAGCCAACAGGGAAACAACGCAAACCTTCAAAAATGCATGTGCACAGGCTGTTAAAAAGAATCGTCTTTTCTTGCAGTGTGTACCTGTGTTCTCTGTCTCTGTTGTTGCTATCTTTTGCATGTATATCTTTGTGGCCTTTGAGTCTTCAGCCTGTCCAGGCCCCACACAGGCAGATGGGGCCTCGAGCTCAGCCCTTTCACATCAGCCTTTGCAAACTGACTAGCTAGACCTCGACAGGGAACAAAGTTGCATAGATTTCTGTGACAGAACCCATTGATCTGACAAGGGCTCTGATAAATCCACAGTGGAAAGTTAAAGCGAGAGAAATCCGGATTCAAAATGCAAGATTTCAGTGACAAAAACAGGGAGCTGACAAGGATGCAGACAAATCCATCCATGCTGAGTGACTGAGCATCCATTCCACATACAACTGCCTGCTGAAAGAGATAGCAATGAGAGATCCCCGCATGACATCTAGCACAACATTGGTGATTGTTAGGAGACTGGCGCTGGAAGGAAAATTACCCAATTAAAGAGGTATTATACTGCCATTGGGAAATCGGGAGTAAGCAAGATCATGCCAGCCACAGTCACAATATGAGCTCTGTAGGGAAGAAATGGAAAGCAGAATGGGATGGGGTGAAGAAAAGATGGAACAGGTGTGGGACAGTGGCATTCAGTACAAGGGAGCTAACCAGCTCAAGAGCACCATTTTCAATGGATCTAAAACAAGGATGGAAGCAAGAAAAATAACAGAGCGAGCAGCTTCAGGATCACACTAGAACCCTATGTCTTTATCTGAGTGGAGGCAGGAAGGGCAGAAGAGTAAGTAACTGCAGATAGCCGCAGAAGCTGCAGTGCTATCTGTGAGATGTTGATGGATTTGTACATTCATTTAATAGACAGTGCTTAGCATGAGACGAGGATGAATGATTTGCCAATCTGTCAACAGTACCTCATCCATCAGCCCAGAAAGGAAACTACATCTACCCCCATAGCATGAGACATGGAAAGGGTTAAAACATTTTACTCCAGGGAGATAAATGACTTATCTGGCATAATAATGAAGACTCTCAGGCTTGTAGAGAAGGACTTCCAGTGTGGCTAGTAGAGAGTAGGGCTGTGCAAAATTTCGACGAGTGTTTTGTTTTGAAGCTGTTTCGACGCTTTTCAAGCTTGAAACAGAAAAATTGAAATGAAACAAAAGGCTTCGAAACAGCTTTGAAACTAAATGAGGGCACTCAAAATGTTTTGAGTTTCAAAGCAGCCCAGTGGCAGGAGGTGGGGGTGAGCCAAGGCTGCACTCCAAGCAGCTCCACCAGCCCCATGGAGCTGAGCCTGGTGGTGGGAGGTGGAGGGAGAGCCAGTGGTGGAGCCGCTTGGAGCACAGCTCTGGCCAGTGGCTCTCCCCACCTCCCGCTGCCAGGCTCAGCTCCATGGGGCTGCTGGAGCCACTTGGAGTGCAGCCTGGTGGCAGGAGGTGGGGGAGAGCCAGGGCTGCACTCTGACTGGCTCCGCCAGCCCCACAGAGCTCAGCCCGGTGGCAGGAGGCAGAGGGAGAGCCAGTGGCAGAGCCGCTTGGAGCGCAGCCCTGGCCAGAGACTCTTGCCCGCTCTTCCCAGTCCTAGGCAGCAGCGGCAGCCTCCTGTCATCCTGAGCACAGATCTGGGGGTCCGCACCCCTACGAGGAGTGTCCGGTACAGCCCCACAGCCCTACCAGGCATGCGGGCCCCCAGGTCTGTGCATGAAATGACAGGAGGCTGGCGAGTGACATGAGTTTTGCTTTTTGCAGTTTGAGGTTCAGTTTCCCAGAAACCCCTGCACCTATCTTCTTGAAACTTGGCAGACTTCATACCCTCAGAAGGAGCTACCATCCCTGCAGTTTTCCTCTGAATCAGGCAAGAAATGACAAAGTTATAGGTATTTTCATGATTCCCCATTATAGCCTATGGGCGAAACGTCGAAAGCCGTCAAAACAGTGAAACAGTTTTGACGAAACTAAACGGAACGGTGCTTCAAAACGAAACAAAACAACAAAATGAAACACTGTCCCTTCAAAATGGTGAATCAGAAGTCAAAATGAAATGGCACTGTTTCACACAGCCCTAGTAGAGAGTATCCTAGCTCTAAATAAATATGGGTTGACTTGTTTTACAGAAATGTTCTTTCATTATTTTCTTTTATAGAGTGTCTCTGGTGATCCTTTTTCCTTGGGGATCTGTTAGCGATTCTCTCACAGAAACTAATTAAGGACATTTCAGTGATATAAAAGAATGTCTAGGGTGGTCAAAGAAAAGCATTTGCCCAACACTAACTGCTGATTCTGCTAGTACCCTCCCTGTCCAGTATGCAGATAAATCAGCCCCCAAACAGGACTTTCTCTTAGAATTTGTACAAGGATGGTGGTTGAGGCATTGGATCATTCAGCGTATTTATAAAGAAAGCCTCCCCCTCCTACTTTGAGGTTAGTGGACCAAGTGTAATGATACAAATAGCTGTTAGCAACTGCTGGCTGTTTGGTGCTCTAAGTCCACCTCCTAGTAGGTACATGGTACAAAACCTACAGTCACTGCAATTGACTTCTTCATTGTTCAACAAAGATGAAGGCCTGTGAGTGGGCCACAGGCAGTGAACCAGGGAAGTATAGTAGAATAGTCTTGTGGGAGTAGAGTGAGCTTAAGAGCTGGGTGTAATGACATGCTCTGCAAAGACTTTCTGTGGGATGCTGGGAAAATCACTTGATCCCTGTATCTATACAATGTAGATGACAATCCTTGCACCTTGTGTTTAGACTGTAAAGTCTTTGGGGCAGAGACTGTATTTTGCAAAGGGTAGGAACAGTGCCTAGTGAGATGGGCCTGCAAAACTGCTTTGAGACACTGAAGTTCCACTTTACTATAAAAAATAATGTACCACTGGAAAAGTTCCATCCTCAAAGACAGCAGTTCCCAAACGGTGGGCCACAACCCCAAATGGGGTCGCAACATCAGCAGACGGGGTCACAGCATGGCACTCTCTCCCATGCCACGTCCTGCCCACTGGGTTGCAGAGGCCTGGGGAAAAGGCAGCAGGGCAGGGAGCCCTAAGCCCACAGCAGGCAGCCCGCATCCTCCCCCACCCCAGGGGCTCTGCTCTGGCTGTGCTGCCCACAGGGAAGGGGATAGGGAGATGGGCTCCATGCTCCAGCCTCAGCAACTGCTGCTTCCTGTGGGCACAGCTGGGACTCAGGCACTGCTGGGATGGGGGGGCAGGGTTCTGCAGGCCCTGGGGCACCTGGGGAGAGTGGGGGGCACTGGCAGGGCCAGGGGGCTGTGGGGTGGGAGTGAGGGGCCATGCTGAGGAAATGGAGTAAAAAATGGGGTCATGCTGAGGAAAAGTTTGGGAAGAACTGCTCTAAGAGCTGAGGCTCAGTGAAGGGGCGTGTTCTACATGACCAGTGAATAACATCAGACTGGCACCTTTTGCCAACATTAATTTGTACTGGATTTAAAGCAGTTTGCAATTTTTTGCAATAATGGGTGTGTCTACACATTTGAT
Source organism: Alligator mississippiensis (assembly GCF_030867095.1). Taxonomy (NCBI): domain Eukaryota; kingdom Metazoa; phylum Chordata; order Crocodylia; family Alligatoridae; genus Alligator; species Alligator mississippiensis. The sequence continues at coordinate 44,885,736 of NC_081835.1, forward strand.
GTGGGAACAGTTTACTCATGAGTAAACTATTTGCAAGTAAATGCTCCTGGGCAGGCGTCTGCATGTGCAGGCATGAACAACGCACGCCCCCCATTCCTGGGGGGGCACAGCGGTGGTAAGCGGGGAGCTCCTGCAGGGACTGCTGGCGCTGTCAGTGGTGGGGTAGGGGGGTGGTGAGCACCGACTAGGGGTGGCCACCTACAGACGCTAGTGGCGGTGGTGGCCAGTGGCGATCGCTGACCGCCTGCAGACACTGGCGGTGGTGTTGACGGCCAGTGGGGGAGGGTAGTGAGTGGCGACCGCCTGCAGGTGCTGCCAGCAGTGTTGGTGGTGCCTTTTAGTAGGGGGTGTACCACCACGCTCGGGTTGCACATGCACCCTCTACGCATCGCCAGTGTGTGCAGGGAAGCAGAAGCAGATTTGCTGTCAATGGCAGCAAACCGATCCTGCTTCCTGAGGCCCTACAATGGGCCCCTGCCACCACCGGGGGAGCTGGAGGGTCTGGCCACAGCTGCCTGCAGCCAGAGCCCATCTTGAAAAGGCAGCCCTGCTCTCTGGCCAGCTGCATTTCTGCTTCCCTGTGCCATGGCTGCTCCAGCCCCTGCCCGTGCCCCTGGCAGCAATGCCCAGTTCCCCAGGCTCATGCTAGCCATCATGCTGGCCCTGTTGGCCCACTACACTAACTACCATGTGGCCTGTGGCCATCTGAGCCCTGCCAGCTCCTTCACACACAGCAACTGCATGGCTGGCCTCACTGTGCCATCCCAGGGCTGCCGCTGCTGCGCAGCTTCCCCGTCCTGCTGTTTGGACTCTGGCGGGGACACTGACAACATGTTCCTGGATGCCATTGCCAGGGCCCTTCACTGGGCCTCTGGGTCTGTTTGGCCAGCCAGGGCTGGTGACTGCACATTGTCCAGGCTACCTGAGACAACGAGCAGTAGCTGGAGGCATTCTTCATGACCTGGGCCACCTTTCTGCATTGCCTGGAGCAGCTCCATCTGCACCTGAAGTGGCAGGACATCATCATGCAGCAGTCCCTTCCTGTGGACATCCGGCCCATTGTCCCGGCCAGCCTCCACTATGTGGGCTACCTCTTTGGTGTGGGCAAGGCCACCGCCAGGGAGGCCATCTTCAAGGTAGGCACTACCCTCCAGGATGTGCTGGGGAACATGGTGCTCCAGGTACGTGACCCCCTGGAGGTAGTGGCAGGGTTCCATGCCTTGGGATTCCCCCAGTGCGTCGGGGCCCTGTTTGGGACCTATATCCCCATCACATGCCTGCCCCACGGTGACCAACCCTAGTACAGCTGGAGGGGCTACCTTTCTATTATGCTCCAGGCCATCACCAACCACCGCGGCACTTTCACCAACGTGAGTGCTGACTAGCCAGGCAGTGCCCATGACACCCATGTTTTCAGGAACTCTGTCCTGTCAGCTCTGGTGGAGAGCAGATGCTTCGTGCCAGGGGTGCCAGACCTCCAGCTAGGCACTGTGATGGTCCTGTCCCTCCTTATCAGGGACCCTGACTACCTGCTCCTCCCTTGGCTCATGTGGCCTTTCACCAGCTGGCTGGATTCCTGCCAGGCCCACTGACTCAGGCACCTGTTGAAGTGTGCCTTCAGCTGCCTCACAGGACGCTGGTGCACCCTCACTGCCTGCCTTGATTTCACCGAGGCCAACATCCTCCTGGTCATTGTCACAGCCTGTGTGCTGCATAACATCTGCAAGACCCAGGGGCGGCTGTTTCATAAGGCCTGGTGTGGAGGAAGGGCTGTGGGTGAAGGACACCTGGCAGCAGAAGTACCAGCTGTGGCAGCTGTGACAGTGTTGGACCCTCCCACCCACCAAGGCACACCCGCCAGTGGAGATCAGGGCATTGGGTACAACAGGTGCTGGCCGACCACCTCCTCCTGTGCTCCCCACTGTAGTCCACCTGGATAGCTTACAGACACCTGCGCCCCACCTCCCACCCCCAGCACCAGAAAAACACGTTATTGCCCTCACAATAAACAGACTCCCTCCTCAACAACAGAGCCTCTCCACCACCCACCAACAATAAAAAACCCTCTTCCCCATGAAAACTATTTACCATGTGGTTTGTGTGTGTGTGCCCTCATGGGGTGAGGGTGCTTATGGGGCAGAGCCTGGAGGCTCTGGCCATTTCCTGTGGGTGTGCATGCTTCAGAGAGCCTCGCAGGTGGGGGGCTTGGTCAAGGGCAATGGTGGCTGCTGGCCCCCTGGTGTAGGTGGTTCCCCCTCTGGCAGCCAGTGGTCAGGGCCTGCGAGGCTGGTGCAAGGTCCTGGCCCTACTGCAGGCAGCTCTGGCTCCACACCCGCCTGGAGCCAGGGCAAGGGTGGGGCTGGGCCAAGGCAGGGGGGCTGGGTGGCAGGGGACCTTGAGTGGGTGCCAGAGCAGGAGCTTCTGGCTGGTGATCTCTGCCCAGGCCCAAAGGGGTGCTGCTGCTGGGCAGTGGCTGGCTGCCAGGGGACAGATGGGGCTATGGTCAAGGGCAGGGAAGTGGGTGGCATGAAGGTGACAGCCAGGGCCAGGATGGTGTCCAGCAGCTGGCGGTCATCCTCCGTGGCTTCCACTTCCCTTGCCATGAGCGTAGCCTGCTCCCACTGCATGGCCAGGAGCTTTGCCCTGAATTCCCAGTCTGCCTGGTCCTGTGCATCCTTGCGGGTGATGTCCTTCACCTGCCATGCCCACACATCTGCAAGGCGGTCCTCTGCAGCCATCATCAGCCGGTTCAGCAGAAGGCTCTGATCCTGGGTCCTCAATCCCGTGGAGCTGGCGCATCCACAGGGATTCAGCCATATGCAGTGGTGACCCTGAGGCCACATCCCAGCTGCCAACTATGGCTCTTCTCTCACATGCAGCTGAAGGGCCTGCAGAGCCATGAGAAAGAAGCTGTTTGTGAGAATTGTTTGCAACATTTCTGAGATAAGATGCTCTGTACCAGGGGCCCATGCACTGCCAGCCTTAGATTGGGGGTTGTGCATGCGCGGGTGCCCGGGGACCATGGTAACTTGGCTGGGCAGGCCTGGGCCCAGGTAGTCACTGGCTGAGCCCCCTGTTCCCACGTGTTCCCCACGGGCTGGCAGGCCACTGGGTGCTGGCATCAGGCAGCCTGCCTCGCCCCGCCCCCTTCCCAGGCTGAGACAGGGCTGGCTCCTTGCAGCACCTGCTGCTGTGGCTCCAGACCCCACTCCTCCCCCTTCTCCTCCTGTAGGCCAGCCTGTTGCCTGTGCTGCCACAAAGCCCATGGTGACTGGGCTTGGGAGACACGGGGCTCCTGGATGACTAGGACACAGAGCTGCCCATGCCCCTGCCCTCCCTGCAGAGGGCCTCTCTGGGATGGCATCCAGGGGCCAGCCCCCTGTAGCCATTCTGCACCCTGAGCATGTCCTTGCTGCACATATCCTGGGGGCAGCACAAGGAGCTGCTTTGCCCAGACTAAGGTGTGCCTAACCCACTATGCCCTGCTGCTGCTGCTGACCATGGTGCCCTGGGTGCACCTGTGCACCTGGCATGGGATCCTGAGGTTTGACAGTGCAGTGGGCAAGCCCAAACTTCCCCACAACCTCCACCGCTACCTGGAGGGCTACCTGTGGTTGTGCTACGTGTTCCTGCTGCCTAGAGCCAAGGAGGGCATTGCTGCTGGCATCAACATGTTCCTTGGCACATGAGAGGCCTGTGCGCACCTAGATGTGTTCTTGAGCCTTATTACGGTCTGGAGAGCCTCACCAGACCTGGGCATGCTGGGAGACTTGCTAAGAGGTGAAGGACCGGTGGCGCAGAAGAGCACCAAAATGCCCTTGTCTGGGGCAGACATGGCAGCCTCCATGCCTGATGTGCAGAGGGTCCAGGTCATGGGACCCTTGAGCAATCTTCTATTGGCCAGGAGGAGCCTGGCTAGAAGATAAGGCTTCACAGGCCCCACAGAGAACTCCCTAGAGAGAGGATCACAAGCAAAGCAGATCTTGTCAAGCTGTGTGGAGGTGTGGGACTAACATTAGAAGCTGGACCGGTGGATTAGGATTGAGTTGAACCTGGAGGTTGAGGACTGGAAATCTTTCATAAGAGAGATGGCCCATAAATCCACAGCAGAAGGGAAGAACTATCCTGGAGCAGTTAGACAGAATCACAAAGGGTTCCTTTACAGGGATACTGTGCCTGGTTAGCTGGTAGGTTGCTGACAAGTAGAGGGGCTTTTCCGCAGGGAATTTAAATAGGAAATTGGCTCCTGCTGGACTTGTCGAATTACAGGGGGTCAAGAAGAATGAAATAATTGTGTAAGGTTAAGACTGTTAATTGATTGGCCAGTTAAGAAATGGATTACCTGGACCTTGATGGACTTGATTACTGTCCATCCAAAAGGGAACTGACGAAGTGGGGAAGAACTGATGAATCGAATGAGAGAAGAGTTACTGCACGCTTACTGTGCAGTAAACTGCACCACTACACAGTAAAGCATCTCATGTAGACGCACCCACTGACTCACATAGAGGAGATCTCACTATACTCCTACAATTCCTATAGCAGTTACAGCCATCTTTCATTGTAAAGATTATGAAATAATTCATCTTTCTCCTGAGGCTGTTTGATCTCCCTGTCAGTACCAGTGTTTTTCTCCATCCATGATTTGGGATTTTTTTTTTCTGTCAACACCATATGTGACTGCCACCAGCAGAATTTGGGTTAGGAAAGGTTCTTTAGAGCTAAGATGCAAGTTTCTCTCTATATCCCAGATCTATTCACCAGTAACCTAAGGCAATAGTTTACACAGAGAACATAAAAATAGAACTCTTTGGATGAGAAACAGGGCTCAAGACTGATATTTTTAAGGTCCTTACATGTCCCTGCTGTAATTCAGTTGACTGTTAAAAGATAAAATGGAGAAATTAAAGGATCAGGAAGTATCCCATAAAGAGAAGAGTACCCTAACTGTGGGCCACTAGGAAAAATATCTTCTCCTTTTTCTTCTGAAGGTCACTTGGAAAATATATAGTAATTTCTACAAGAAAAGGCCAAGGCCAAGGAAAGAGAGACCTATAGTTAGTGTCCTCACCTGCTGCTTGGATACTCCAGGCCCCTGTTTCATCACAGAGGTTAAATCAGTTGTTATAGGACAAGCATACAGAAACCTAGCAGGATTTGTAAAATCAAGTGGCTGCTAACTCCTGCTGAAATTAGAGATAGTTAAATTTCTAGGCACTTTCCAAAATAATCTGATTTTACTGGGAAGTTAGGCACCAATGTGCTATTGAACATCTAGCCCTTAAACTTTTTGTCCTCCATCCATATAATAGGGATGCTATCACTGCCCTGTTTCATGAGGGTGTTGTGAGAAGCAGAATGAAGCACAATACACTAGAGACTATGGAGAATTAAGATGTTCTGCTAATGGCAACCATATAAGTACTTAAGATATCTAAATACCACCTATGACTGGAAGGGAAAAGCAGTTGGGTTCTTACATCTGCAGGACAGGCATGTGCTTTAAAATGAGCTACTGAACGTGGAATATATTAATTGACCTTCCAACAAATCCTGTGTGCAGTATCGTGCATGATAATGCTGGGACTAAAGTGGCAGTGGATTATGGGAGTAAAAGATTGGCAACAAAATGCAAGTCTGCCCAAGAAAATTAAGGCCATTTCTGTCCACACACAAGCCAGAAATGTAACAGCTGGTTCAAATCCATCAAAGTCCAGCGTTCTAGCAAACTGGATTTCAATGTTTCCTGAATTTCTTCTAAAATTTTGGCACCCTCTCCAACAGAAAGAGGATTGCATGAATGGTAGGCTGTCTCTTTAAACATCTGGCTGACTGCTGATTGGTTTCCTTTCTAATGATATCTGACTGGAGATTTCTGAAGCTGAGCAGAGGTCAGTGGCTACAGACAGCCATATCACTCAGGATGCTGGCTCTGCATCCCCTGAATTTACAGCGCTGAGTGGTTTACGAAAGCAAGAATATTTTTCTACTTTGTAGTCTCAGCTGGTGTAAAGCTAGTAACTGACTGGAAAATGTATATTTTCAGGTGCTGTTCATGGGACTTACTGGGAATCTGCTCCCTTTGGACCTCAAGAAAATCCAAGGTTGGATTTCCCCGTGACTCCCCATGCAAGGGGCCCTTTTCTTTCTCACTCTCTCTGCTGCCTACTAACTATTTCAACTGCCTGTCTGGCTTCAGTTTGCTCATCAGTTCCCTTGCCTATGAGTGAGAAATAAAAAAAGCACTTCATTTCTTGAAGACATCTTTCTGGAAGGGATAAAACACCACTCGTCAGATGCTCTATTCTACAACTGATAACACAATCTCAGTGTCCTGTTGTTATTTTAAAGACTTATCTTTTTCATATATGATGCACATGATGGCAAAATTAGAACTGCATTGATCTAGTGATTTGTCTTCCAGGAAGAATACTGTATTTATTTGGGCTACAAAACCTGCCGACCAAAACACTCTCTCATATTATGAGCATTTACACCCTTAGACTACTAAGCACAAGCTGAGTCTGGATTCTGTTACTGAAAGATCCTGTAGTTTTGCCTTCCTCGTTGGTTTTGGTGCTAAGAGCTATTAACCAACCAATCGACCTTCGGATCGGACAAAATCACGTGATCACTCTGCAATGTGATTTTTATATGTGCACTTGAGTGACAGAAACCTCCTGTCACCCTTTAGTGACTAGAAAGGGATCTGCTGCTAATGCTGGCTGAGTCAGGGCTCTTTTAACTCAAATGGCAGCAGCCTGAGTATTAGGGACTGAAGTATCAGTCTTCCCTAGAAGAGTGTGCATGATTTATTTAATAAAGTACCCACAATACGTGGATTTTTTATGGTATCACCTGCTGATAGAAAAGTGAGCAACATCATGTGAGGTCACTCTGGTGCAGCAGAACATCTGGTTATAAGACTGCAAATGCAAGCTATTTAAGTATATGGGGAGATCAACATTAATGAAGCTTAAATTGTTTAGGAGTGAGCCATTAATGCAGCACCGTGATGAATTCTTCCACAGGACACACAAAAACAGCACCTTCTTTGCACCTACATCCTCTTTGCAAGGTTGTGAGCTCATAGAACCATTTTTCTTACATGCCTTTTTGTGGGTGACCGTTTAAATTTGGGAGTGCAAAGCAGCTGTAGCCCTACAGCAGCCATTTGGCAACTCACTGCGGCTTGTTTCAGCTCCCCCTCCAAGCTGGTGAGTACTTTTACTTCCTGTTATGGTTTCTTCTAATTCCTATGGGGATGGCATTTCTGCACTCCACTGGTGCCTTTTTGGCTGGCATAAGCCACAATGTGAAATGTAAATAGGAAGAATGAAACATCCTGGAGGTGCCATATCTTGCAGGCTCCTGATTCAAATGAAGCCAATGGACAAAAATGTGAGAAAAGTATTCATTTATATATAATGGTATCTGGAACAGCTATGAACAAATTGGTATTGAAAGTGATACGTTGGCAGAATAAATACAGCTGCCCTGATTTCGGGCAAAAACTATTTTAAAATTGTTATTATGAAGCCTATAAAGATTGATGCCTTCCATTTAAAGGAAAACTATAATGTCCTTTGTACTGAAAAAATACAGTGCTTGGAAATGCCCTCTTGCTTCCATTTTAGATGCATCTTGCATAATTCCCCTTCTTAACTCCCAGTATAAGGGTATTCTTACTGCAGTAGGAGCCAGATGCTCTTGCTTCTTTTCTCAGTTCTGCCACAGAATTATTGGTTGATCTTGGACAAGTCACTTACTCTCCCCGGGCCTCATTTTTCCTGGGCCTTATTTTCTTTATCTGTAATATGCAGATACTAACATTATCTTGGCTACCTCTCACAGGCATTATGAAGCTAACCTTATTTAATCTTTATGAAATACTTTGAGTTCCTTGAATGTGAGGTTTTACAGATGAGTAAAACATCATTATTATTGTTGGTTTTATAGATAAGAAAAATCCCATTAGCAGCAGGCAACAAAAAACCTTTTCCCAGCTATGAATGAGATGTAAAGAGAGGCTATATTGTTCAGCTATTATGGTACCTCATAACAGTGAAATAAACAGTAGTCATCCACTTGTATCAGAGTTGCAAAATGCCATTTCTGAAGTGTTATCTACAACTGCTTGGATGTAGATAATGAGCAGGTGCCTTATAGACATTTTAAAAGCATATCAGAGCCTTTTCTGAATGCCATCTTGAATTTTCACCTCCAAGGAGCAAATGGCTGGTTGTCTCTGTGGGTGTTTTGGAAGTGTTAAAAGCTTAATTTTCACACTGAATGGTTTTCTTGTACTCAGTTTCAGGGTGTTTTCTCAACAAATGTTCAACTATGCTCCAGGAGGAGCATCTATGTACTTGAAAGAGCTTTTTAGAGGGTGTTTTTTTTTTTGGCAATATTAGTCCTAGGCAGTTTAGGGTCTGTAATTGTCATCCCCAAGTACTTGAGCTTCATGTTCTGGACCCCCCAAAATCATGATATTGCCTAAAAATAACCAATGTGAACAATTTACAGTTTCTACATATGTTTCAGGGGTGTAGGTTGTAGCTGTGTTGGTCTAAGGACATAGGCAGACAAGGTTCTTTGGTTAAAGCCGATATCTTTCATTAGGCCAACTCAAATAATTATTTGAGTTGGTCTAATGAAAGATATTGGTTTTAACCAAAGAACCTTGTCTGGCAGTTTCTATATAGGCTTTGAGTCTAAAGGACATGTACAGGTCACTTTTCCAGCTTTCTTTCTCAACCCTGAGGGCTAGAAACTTAATTTTTTATTGTATTTAAAAAGAAAGAGTAAGATTCTCACCTAACTCCATGGTCCTAGAAACTGGAGCTTTAATGAAAGCTTCAAATATTGCTAGACCTGCAATTAGAAGAATTAGCAACGCTAGGGTAAGAGTCTTTTATTTGGATGATTTTTTTTCTCCAGAATAAACTTTCTTGCAATTAAAACTGGGCACTAGGAGCTGGTTAAACTGGTAATAGTCATTTAGTGGTCCTCTAAGAAAAATAAACCTGTCATTGTGATCCTGAGAAACAGAAACAGAGGAGATCACAGACTGGAGCTTGGTTTGAGAGAAGGAACTGCCAGCCGCGGTAGTTAGGAGTACTTTCAGGGACCCTGGATGAGCTTGCAGGGAAATCTAAAAGGCCTTATCCATTGGCTGGCCTTGGTTTATTCTGTCTAGCGGCTTTCCTGTTAAAACTTTAAGAGTTTCTTTGTAGTAAAATCTGGAGGTCATTGTCATAAGTACTGCCCGCTCCTCTACATCCCAGATCAATGGATAAAACTTCACAGAAATCAGTCCCCTTTCCAATTAGATTATCACCCAAGCATAGAATTATTTAAATATAAAGAACACATCATAAGAAAACAATGAGCTTTATGACACCTCTGTAAGGAGAATACTTCACATTCCATGCGTGTCTAACACTGGCAAGGCTTGGTGACAGGAGTTAATTGCACAGGGATCAGGAGATAAAGCGGTAATTGGAATGCGAGGTACCATGCGATCTACAGGTTTTCTCCCCGAAACAGGCTCTGATCGCTGATCATACCGGCATTCTGTCTCTCTTTTGTTTACACTGTTGAGCCTTGCAGGTCACAGGTGCTGGGCGTGCAAAAGGCAGCACCCTGCTGGGTGCAGTGAAGAGCATCACTGCGCGCACAGCCACAAGAGGCACTTGGCAATGTCTTCATTGTAAGCTCTGATAGGCCAGATGGAGAGAAGAAAATAAAAATGCAAGACCGAACAAGCACACTATGACCTTAGCATGATCAAAACAATATGGCAACTGGTACTTCTAGGAGCATATACATGTAATAAAGCTTTTTATCTTTATAAATCTCATTTTATTCATAATAATGATTATAGATTCAGCCCCATTTCAGAGTTTAGTGTCTCTTCACTAACTTTAATCCTCACAACTTCCCTGTGCAGCAGAGAATGTCAACCCCATTTTACAGACAGGGAAACAGAGGCACAGAGAACAGGCAGTGGATTTACCCAAGGTCACAAAATCAGTGATACAGTCAGAAAGAACACGTGCATTTCATGTCTCCCAATGTTATGCTTTAGCCACAAAACTACTCTCCTTCCCATGTTATTCTATTGTAGTAGTCAACTGTTGATCCTCTGCATCAAGGTGTACACATAAGAGGTCTAGTCAGATGTCTGATGAATCTGTGGCTGACAAACCCAATTCAAGGGAAACACAGCTTGTTCTCAACCTTTTTAGACTCAAGGCCAGCTCTTATTGTTAACTCTATTTTGTCTATGGGAAAATAAGCGAAGATTTGTTTCAGTTGCAAAGAACTCAGAAAGAGCACAAGCCAGAAAGATCGCAACAGGTCAGAATGTATTTAGCACTGTGTATTCCTATTGAAAATCTTTGGGTTTCTCCTGTGAATCATATTTGCACACCTAACAGTGCTAAAACATTGTATGCAGTGCTCTGGCATCCTTGAAAGCATCTCAAAGCACTCCAGGGTGCTTCAGCACCCTTGTTGAGAATCTGCTCTATAGATTTCTGAGCAGCTGCTTAGGTTGCTGGCAAGGTTACAGTGCAGCTGTAGAGGTTTATGGTCACATCCTATTCACCTCTTAAGTGCAATAGTGTAAGAAAGGGGGGGAGGGTGAAAGGGTGGTACCACCAGTGGACACTGACTCTGGGGAGGAAAGTCGAGTCAAGTAGGTTCTGAGGCTGCTGCGGCCACTGGGGCATCTTAGATGCTGTAATAAACCTCCTCTATACCCAGGCCTTGACCTATTTGGTATGAGGTTAGTTGAGCTACTTTGCATCATTAGTGATCCTTTGGGGAAAAAGGACCTGGTGGCATCCATCTCCTTTCCAGGTATGGATAGCTGTTGGTTCACAGGGAGCTCATCTGCCCTTTGACAGGTCTTGTTTTTAGTTCTAGGTGTCCACACACTCTCCTCACCCAGGTTAGCCCAGGTGGGGGTGCCGGTTTAGTCACCGACAGCCTGACCATGGAACAGGCTGTACTGGTTTACATGGAACCAGATAGGAGACCAAGAGAGGCCTGGCCTGACAGGAAGGTAGGGGAACTGGGGGAAAGGGAGGGCAAAAATAGTAGTAGGTGTACTGCCAGCCCGAATACCACTTGCTGGTAGCACAGTAACGAATGCTGCTCCTTATGTCAGTGCTGCCTAGGGCACTAAACTGTCCAGTTACACCTCTGCCTAAGTGCAATCCTATTCCACCCTGCTTAAGTCTTTGAAGTTAGGAGCATAATTTACAAATTATCATTCAAACAATCTGCAGGAACTTTGCCAGTCTTCGTGGTACTTTTACTGTGCTGAGAATGAGAATATAAGAAGCAAATAATCAAAGCTACTGCAAGTCAGTATGCAAATTACCTGATAAATGCTGTTCATTTTATTTCTCTTGTTTGTATTTTGTAATGTTACAAGTAGTACAGAGCTGGTCATAGACTCAAAGCCTTTTGCTGTCAACTACTGCCCTGCAGACATGCACTGCCCTTACAAAAAACTGATGAAACCCCCAATTCTCCTTTCTATTAAATGAGACCTAAAGGGGCAAAACGGACATTGCTGTCCTGCCTGTGGATCTGAGCCACTACGCTATTGTAGCCAAGCTGAATATTCGGAGTATTGGGCCAGTTTAGGAAAATGAGATTTTTTTTCCAAGCATCAGGTGGAATGTCACACCCATAGTCAGCCATCACTGATGTATAAACCAAAGGAAAGCAAAATGACTTTTGCAGAGAACAGAATTGTGCATGTCCCATACTTTTCTTGTGAATATCAGTGAGTTTCTGGACTATAAATTGATAGAAGTCTCTGAAGCAGCTGGTAAGATCAGGAACAAAATGAATTCTTTTCTTTGCTCCCCTGAAACATGGGAATGAACTATTGCAGTTTGCCTGCTACTGATACAGCTATTGCTGCCTGTCAAAAGCTAAACTGAAAAGCAATATTGGTTTGTACTAACATAGGGTAAATGTACTGAGCTAAAACACACATCTGTCTCTTCACAACTGCATTCAGACACAGAACTTGAAGGCTTTTACTTCTTGAGCAATGAAAAACATCTTGTATATGTCCCCTGGGAAGAGATCTTAATATTGCTGAGGTCACAGTTAAGGGTCTGATGGAGGTTTTGTGTACAAGAGTTTTCTCCCAAGACAATTGATTGACAATTAACTCAACTTCATTAGTAAATGTTTCTATTCTGCCATGAAGACTGCAAATGTTTCTACCAACTAGCCTGTATAAACATATATCTAAGTTGGGCTAATACGTGATTTAAAAAACAAAACAAAAAACCCCAGAACTCCTGTGCAGAGAAACTGAGTGTAACTATGAGGAGGTAGACATGGGTATTGTGAATGGTTGTTAAAGGAGTTTCTTATGGAGACGCAAAGTTTGCTTGTGTCTGATAGTATGAATGGGCATCCGTGTGTATGAGCTGAAGCTGATCTGGAGGTTGATGATCTCTTAACTAGTACTTCTTTTTTAGAAATGTTAATAGGGAATGTATATGAGCAACTTTTAACTCTGAGTTAATGAAGATTTTTGTGGAGGACTATATATATATAATTGCAAGGAAATAAAACATCTGTGCTGTGCATATTACATATCTATGCCAGTCTTAAATTGTTATATATTTTTTCCCATTGGATGCCAACACTGAAGACCTTGAAGTATTATTGAGGTTTTTATTGCAAATGGAAGTGGTTTCCCTGGATTCATATGTAGGATCCTACTTGATAGCAGAGACTTATTTGGTTATCTACCATCATTGGTAAGACTGATTTCCATGCAGCACACTTTTACATTTCTAAAGGGTTGATGTAGCAGTTTACAGGAGAAGCAGGTATACCCTGTGACTCCTGAAAACTTGGCTTTTGTTCTTGTTTGGCTATTCCCCTTAATCTAAACTAGGTCATTCAGGCTGAAAATCTGTTCTTTGCAGCTGGAAAAAATAGTCTACCTGGGTTTTATTCTGTGCCCATCACCACAGTATGTGAGTATCTAACATACTAATGTTTAGAAGACAGCATAAAGGGCCTTCACTTCCTTCAGTTTTCCATTTACATTCTCAAAAATGAGGACAAAAGTTTCTCTTTAGAATATAGCCATTTTAAATATTTACAACACAATGCCTTCCATTTCACAGCACTCGGCAAAGGTAGGGAACTGTATATATAGCAATCACTTAAACTAAGCCATCATAGAAATGAAGCTACCACCAGCATGAAAGATTTTGGATATTTTAACAGTGCACAGGTGTAAAATACAATGACTTGGGAAAGGAGGTGCACTGGGTCCAGCTGAGAAGGCGAGAGAGGTTTTTAGGGTTTAGGTAGGGAGAATATAAATAGCTATACTATACATTAGCCAGGACACTAGGGCTGACATGACTTCCTCAGTACTATGAAAAAATATATCATCTTTCATGAATGTGAGTTGCTGTCATCTCATGTGAAAGATGGTACTTTCTTCAAGGGAGTGCTAGATTATAGTTTTGGGTGTAGAAGAAAAGGTGCTAATCGCTAAGTTGTCTTAATTCCTTTCAGAAACCTGAGGTTTCTATAGAAGTCCGTAGTCCAAGTACCAACCTAGCCCTAACCTGTGAGTTAACTGGGTATGTCTACCTGGGATGCTTTACTGGAGATCAAAGTGAAATACTGCACAGTAAACACCACCTTCCACATGTGCAGACACTTACACAGTTATTTGCTCACATTGTGAGTAAATTTGCTAGCTGTAAATACAAGTAGCAAATTTTACTTGTGTTTCCTTACTGCGCCATACAGCATGTGCAGACGGCTGACTGGGAACAAACGTGCTCCTGGGCAGCAGAGCAGCAGAGGGTGGGAGATTACTCCCTGCTGCCGGGGTGGGCTCTGCCACTGGAGCCTGGATGTGGGACAATGTCTCCTTGTCCCAGCAGCAGGGAGCTCCCAGCTCCCACTCTGCAATTGGGGGCTGGGAGATGTTTATTTCCCAGACCCAGGCCTATGATTAGGGAACAGAGGCTGGGAGATTTTTATCTCCCAGCCTTGACTCAGTGAATGGGGATCTGGGGTTGGGAGGTAAGAATCTCCCAGGCCCCATTCCCCAGTTGTGGGGTAGAGGCTGGGAGCTCCCTGCTGCTGGGGAGAGGGGCATTGTGCCTGCCCAGGCTGTGGTGATGGAATCTAGCCTGGCAGCTGGCAGCTCATGGGGGCAGGGAGCAATCTTCCAGCCCCTGCCAGGAAACAGCTGTCTCCTTGCCCTGTGCTCCTTGCTAGCCCCTGGGCTAGCACCCAGGGGGAGGCTAAAGCTCTCCTTGGCTACTGAAGGGGACCAGTGCAGGGCTGGCATGGTTGGGAGCAGACTGCTGCCATGAGCAGCAAATCTTCTCCCACTTCCCTGCATATGTAGATGCCTGCCCAGAGTTGGTTTACTCTAGAGTAATTTTCTCTAAAGTAAACCCACCCCAGAGCATTTGCACATGTAGACATGCCCACTATCATGAGTAGAGCAGCTGCAGGTAATGGGGCCCTGGGCACCCACCAGCGTTACATATACTTAGGATTACCATATGTCCAAAACTCTTTTCAGATCCTTCAATCTCTGTCTGGGAGTTTTGGTTTTTTTAAAATATGATCAAATGTCCAGAATTTTAGTCAGGTCAACTTTGAATTTTTTCCTGGCTTGCCCTAGGAAGGAGTTGCTTGGGGCTGGAGAGAGCTGGGGGAGAGTGGCTGCAGGCAGGGAGTACTCCCATGTGGCTGCCATGCATGCAGCCAGGCAGGGTGGTGGGAGCAGCCCTAGCAGCTGGATGTGGGCAAGTCAGTGGGGGGCAGGGGTTGGAGGGCCAGGGCTCCGGGACTATCTGGGGGAGAGCAGGGTGTGTGGCAGGGTGTGTGTGGGGGGAGAGGGGGGTGCCTACCAGCACTGGGGGAAGCTGTCAGGGTGCTGGGAGGTGGAGGGAGTATGCCTGTCTCTCCAGCAGGGGAAGGGGTGCAGGGGGAGCCCTTCAGGGGCAGCAGGAAGCTACGTGGCCCAGCTGGTGATACCGGGGCCAGTGCCCATGCTCACAGGAGTGGAGCAGCCAAGAGACATTCCAGGCCTGGAGGGAGCAGGGGGCTATGGGTTGTGAGAGGCACTGGCAAGGCTTGGGGGGCTGTGGCTTGGGAGTGAGGGGTGCTGTGGGGGTGTGGGACTGTGGCTTGGGAGTGCGGGGCATTGGCAGGGCCAGCAGTCTGTGGGTTGGGAGTGAGGGGCAGAAGCAGGGCTGGGGGGGGGGGGGGCAATGGAATAGGCAGGGGCAGGAAATTGATGTATCTCTGGCCCCCACAATTGTATACCCCCTTCCATCCTCTTTTTTGGAACTGTAAATGGTAACCCTACATATGCTTGATATGAAGAAAAGGAAAGGGAGAAGGGAACAAGGGGCAGAAGATGGATGAGAAGGAGACAGGAAGAATAAGAAGAAAAAAGGGGGAGAATTATTTAAAAGGAGGCATGAAAAGAAGTCTAATCAGGTAAGAGGAATAAGGGAGGAAGGAGGACCCAGGAAACTATAGGCCAGTCAGTCTTACCTCGATCCTGGGTAAGCTTTTTGAGAGAATTATCCTGGCGCATGTCCGCGAGGGGCCAGCAGGGGAAGTTATGCTTAGGGGTAACCAACACGGGTTCATTAGAGGCAGGTCCTGTTAGACCAACCTGGTGGCCTTCTATGACCAGGTCACAAAATCCTTAGACGCAGGGGTAGCAGTGGATGTAGTCTTTCTGGACTTCAGGAAGGCCTTTGACACTGTCTCTCACCCCATCCTCATTAAAAAACAAGGGGACTGTGGCACTGACACCTACACAGTCAAATGGGTCACTAACTGGCTGGAGGGTCGCACCCAGAGAGTGGTGGTGGGTGGGTCATTTTCGACCTGGAGGGATGTGGGCAGTGGGGTCCCCCAGGGCTCGGTTCTCAGACCCGCACTGTTCAACATCTTCATCAGTGACTTGGACGAGGGGGTAAAAAGCACCCTGTTCAAATTTGCTGACAACACTAAGATGTGGGGGGATGTGGGCACACTAGAAGGGAGGAATAGGCTGCAATTGGACCTAGACAGGTTACAGGGGTGGGCGGATGAGAACAGGATGGGTTTCAGCACTGACAAGTGCAAGGTGCTGCACCTGGGGAGGAAGAACCAGCAGCAGACCTACAGGCTGGGGAACTCCCTTCTCGTCAGTGCAGAGGCAGAAAAGGATCTTGGAGTCATTATTGATGCCAAAATGAACATGGACCAACAGTGTGGGGACGCAGTCAGGAAGGCCAACCGTACCTTGTCATGCATGCACAGATGCATCTCGAGCAGGTCCAGGGAGGTTATCCTCCCCCTCTGTCAAACACTGGTCAGGCCGCAGTTGGAGTACTGTGTCCAGTTCTGGGTGCCGCACTTCAGGAGGGATGTGGACATCATTGAGAGGGTCCAGAGGAGGGCCACTCACATGATCAGGGATCAGCAGGGCAGGCCCTATGAGGAGAGGTTAAGGGACCTGAACCTGTTCAGCCTCCACAAGAAAAGGCTGAGGGGGGATCTAGTGGCCATTTACAAACTAGTCAGAGGGGACCAGCAGGCATTGGGGGAGTCCCTGTTCCCCCGAGCACTACCAGGAGTGACTAGAAATAACAGTCACAAGCTGGCAGAGGGTAGATTCAGACTAGACATCAGGAGTCGCTACTTCACTGTCAGGGCGGCTAGGACCTGGAACCAACTTCCAAGCGAAGTGGTGCTTTAAGAGGAGGTTAGACGAACACCTTGCTGGGGTCTTTTGACCCCAGTACTTTTTCCTGCCATGGCAGGGTGTCGGGCTTGATGATCTGCTCAGGTCCCTTCCAACCCTACCAACTATGAAACTATGAATTTGATGCATCTCACAGCAAATCTGTGTGGGACATCTGTGGAGCAGCCCGTCTTGGCTACTGTGCATACAGTATGAGGGATTGTTTATCTTCTCTTTGTACAGTGTCTGGCACAATGGAGTCCTGGTCTCAACTGAGGTGATCAGCATTACTGTAGACACATTAATAACGATGAAATATACTTTTCATGCAAAACAGGCCTGGATAGGTTGTATGTGGGTTTAGCTGGACTTGTGGGCAGGTACTTCTAACAAGGGCAGCTGCAACTTGTACATTTGTGTGATGAAGTTTGTTTATAAGGTGCAGATGTAGACAGTGCACACGCTTAGATTGTTTTGTTCTGAAGGTCTACGTTCTCAAAGGTCAGATAAATGTCTTTACTCAGCAGTGGCCAGCTGGGTTTATTCAGGTCCTGGATTATAGTGAATCCCAGGGCATGTCTCCTATTGAAAAGCATTACTCAGAAAGTCAACCTGGCACCAGTGCCATTTGAAATGGAAGCATCCCTATTGCGATTAGAGCTGTGCGAAACAGCACCGTTCTGTTTCAACTTGCATTTAGACATTTCAACGGAACAGCATTTCATCTTGAATTTCATTTAGATTTGAAACTGCTGTTCTGTTTTGTTTTGTCGAAACAGCTTTGCTGTTTCGCCTTTTCACCCATAGGCTATAATGGGGACGCTCGAAACAGCCTATTACTTTGTCATTTCTGGCCTGATTTGGATGAAATTTGTAGGAATGGTAGCCCCTTCTGAGGGCATGAAGTTTCAAGGAGACAGGTGCAGGGGTCTCAGGGAAACTGCACCTCAAGGTATGGCCAAGCAAAACTCATGACATTGGTGACACTGTGTGTTAAGGCGCAGCAGGGTGAAAGCTGCAGGCCTGCTAGCCCCTGCTGCGGCCACACAACCTGTCAGCTGTCGAGGAGATCGGTGCAGGGGTTCTGGGGCCCCGCACCTCTGGCTGCTGACAGGCAAAACTCGTGACATGGGTGGGTGACACTGTGTGTTTTTGTGTGTGTGTGTTTGTGTGTGTGTGTTAAGGTGTACCCTTACTCAGCTGACAGCAAGGCAGAAAGCAGGGCGGTTCAAACAGAGCTGCCTTTTATGCAGTTTTTCCATCCCTCCCCCAGAGCACTGGGATTGGAAGAGACCTCAGGAAAGGATGACAGTCACTGGCCAGCTACACAGTCAATAATGAGAGCACTCCTTCCCCCACCCCCTTCCCTCCTCTTCCCCCTCCCTCTCCTTCAGTTTCTGTTTCCCTGCAGGCAAGCCCAGCTTGAGCTTCCAAACTCAAAACATTTAGAAAATTTCGAAACATTTCGACTTGCTTCGTTTTGTTTTGAGGCTGTTTTGAAGCTCTCTGTTTCATTTTGATTTTGCTGTTTTGAGCTTGAAATGAGTTGAAACAGCGTCGAAACGAAACTGCTGGTGAAATTTCGCACAGCTCTAATTGCGATTCTTCTTGAGGGTCAGGACTAGAGTAGTTGGGCGGATAGCTGTCACTCCTGCTCCTTTTGTTACACTGCTTCTGGCTGAGACTAAGCTTGGAGCTCCCTCCCAAGCAGTAGTCTCGTCCCATTCGCTACAGCATCTCCTGCTTAAAAGAACTGGGAATAATGTTTATCACCACCTTTATCATGGTGATGACGCTTGCGGGCTAGATACTGGAAATGGATCAGCTGGGAATGTTTTGTTCATCCACAGCAATGAGGATCAGGGCTATGGTGGGCACGGACACATCTTCAGGCTACAGGACATCCCCTTGGTGAGGAGCAACCACCACCCGCCTCGGCCAATCAGTGGTGAAGGGCAGGGCTGCCACCTTGGCCAATCAGCAGTGAGGAGTGGTGGCACTGAGCCTTTTGGCCAATCGGCAGCAAGGGGCAGGGCCACCACAAAAAGACCACGTGAACCCTATGCTGATGAACGCATGGTGCCCTGTGAAATGAGGGAGAGCAAGTGCTAGGATCAGCAGCAAGTTTGTGAGCCTCTGCAGGTCAGCCAGCTGGGAGCCTCACCTCTCACCTTCTGCATCGTGGTTTCACATATCTCACAGCTCTGCCATTCTCTCCAGGCAGCCCAGCCTTCAGAGAACGGGGCATAGCAGGTGTGAGGCTCAAGCAGCCTCTCCCCCCACTGGGATCTGGTCTCATAAAATCATAAAAAATTATGGTTGGAAGGGACATCAGGAGGTCATCTAGTCCAGGCTTGTCCAACATACGGCCTGCGGGCCGCCATGCGGCCCATCAAGCCATTTTATCTGGCCCATGGCAGCAGCATGGCAGCCACAGCAGCAAGGTGGGCAGAGAGCACAGAGGGAGCGTGGCGAGGTGGGCAGGGAGCGTTGTGGAGCATGGAGCCATGGCAGCGAGAGAGCGCAGAGGGAGCGCGGTGAGGCAGGCAGGGAGCACTGTGGAGCATGGAGCCATGGCAGCAGGGCTGCGGCAAGGCGGGCAGGGCCGGCTCGTGGGCCCCAGCCAGCAGCAAGGGCAGGGGAGCTGCTTACCCCCATGGGGTCCAGGGGAGCGGCCCTGCACAGGAGGCCAAGCAGCGGCTGCTGGCAGTGCCAGCCTGCGTCTGCCTCCTCACCCCCCGCACTTCAAGCCAGCCCCGCTGCCCTGCCCCACAGCAAGGCGGCGCCTGCTCCCCCGGCCAGTCTCCCCCCGGGCACTGTGGCTCTCTGGGCCCTGCTGTCCATGCGCAAAGCCCCAAGGGGGCTGATTTTCATGTGCTGCTGGGGATGGGAGGAGCCCAGCCAGGTCTGCACCGGCCAGCAGAAGTGTCAATGGAGCGATGGAGCTGCTTGGGACGGGACGGGACGGGATGGGACGGGACGAGCCTGCACCGGTCAGTCCCGAGCGGCACACGGCTCCGCCGCCACTTCTGCTGGCTGGTGCAGACCTGGTCGGCCTCCTCTCGTCCCCAGCAGCACGTGGGAAGCTGGCTTGAGCTGCATGCTGCTTTTCCTGGCCGGTGCCAACCCGGTTCTGCCCAGGCGGGTCCTGCAGCACCATGTCAACTCGGGCATGGCACTGGCAGGCTGGGCGGGCCCCAGGTTAACCCCAGCCTAGCCCCGCGGCTTCTCTAGCACCAGGTCAACCCGGTTGTAACCAAGCGGTTCCTGCAGTACCATGTAAACCCGGGCATGCATGCCATGTCAACCAGCACCATGTCAACCCCTGTAACTTCATTGGTGTCAAAGGTCACGTGACATCACTTCCTGATATGATACCACTTCCTGTGAGGTCTTTGAATATGGCTTGCAGGCCCACTGGGTGATAAAAAGTTTGTGATCCGGCCCCACATTGAAAAAGGTTGGACACCCTGATCAAGTCCAACTCCCTGCTCAAAGCAGGGCCATCCCCACCTAGATCACCCCAGCCAAAGCTTTGTCTAGCTAGTAAGGCCATGTGAAACAGGCTGTATCCGATTTGATTTTGGCCCGAATCAGGGACAGTGATTCGATCCATTGATTCGGATCACTATCCCCGATTCGATTCGGCCAAATCTGAATCTGAAGATTCGATGCTGATCTGGCAAATCAGTGATTTGGACACAGGCACAGCTTTAAAAGTTTTTTTTCTACATACCTCAAGTTACCAGCGCGGCTCGTGATTGCTGCGATGCTGGGGCGGATGGAGCATCCCACAGCAGCACAGCGGACTCTCCAGCATGCTCGGCAGCGAACCCGGAAGTGGACTGAAAGTACTTCTGGTCCACTTCCGTGTCTGCCGGGAGCTTGCTGCCCCCACCCCCCCGTGCTCCCCTGGCTCAGTGATCAGCTGCGGGGGGACTCCAGGTGCCCCCCCCCCAGACCCAGGAGGCACCAGTCGCTGAGCGAGGGGAGGTGCGGGGGGGAAGGGGGGGAGGGCAGCACGCTCCCTGGTGGACCCAGAAGTGCTTCTGGTCCATTTCTGGGTCGGCTACCGAGTGCACTGGGGATACCCCCGTGGTTCTGTGGGACACTGCATCTGCCCCAGCACTGCAGCGTTCAGAGCCCCTGCTACCTAGAGGTATGTAGAAAAAACATTTAAAGCTATCTCTATGCCCAAATAGCTGAATCTCTCTGAATTGATTCAGAGGGTTACGAATTGATTCAGAGAGATTAAAGGGTCCTCTGATTCAATTCGGAGATTTGGCCACTGAATCAGGCCGAATCTCCGTCAAATCGACTCAGGAACTGAAGCTTCGCACAGCCCTACTAGCCAGGTCTCGAAAACCTCCAAGGATGGAGATTTCACCACCTCTCTGGGTAACCTGTTCCAGTGTTTTACTACCCTCCTAGTGAGACAATCATTCCTAATACCTAACCTAAACTTCCCTTGCTTTAACTTGAGACCATTCCTCCTCGTTCTGTCTCACTCCAGCCCAGCTCCACACTTGGGAACCAGGGGCGCACACTGCACAGGGACCTCACCTCCCCCCATATCAGTACTTAGCACAGACACTAGGCCCCCGGGAATCTGCCCTGGCCACATTCTGGTCAGAGCTGGGCTGAGTGGGGTTGGTGGGCATGGGATGCCTGTAGCAGTGCAGCCAGCTGCCCAGCGGGACCTTCCTTTCCTTCTCCAGGAGACAGACAGGTTTGCCTGTGCTGGAGGACTAATAATATCTTAAAGAACTGGCATTGCTGCCCAAGAGCCCAGAGGCCCCTCTGCCCAAAGGTCCCCCTCTCCATGCAGCAGGATGCCCCAGGGACTCACTGGGCTGCTGTGTGGGTACAAAGACAGTGACAAGAGTCTCCTCCCAGTCCTATCAGTGTTCCAGCAGATACAACTACAGTGCTCCACCTGCCTGCTTTCCAAGCTATTGCCTTGTGCTGAGGCAGTGCAGAGGTGTGTGTGTGGAGACCAACTGCCCAGCCCTGGCAGCTCAGCTGCCCCTGGGGCCTAGGCCCACCAGCACATGCCCAGCCCAGGGTCAGGGAGCTCAGGCATGCAGCAGTGCCTTGGCTCTTGCTGTGTTTACAAATTCAGTGATGCACAGGAGCAGAGGGACCAGCCTCTGGGATCCTCCACCTCCTTCCCTCTCTCCCTCCATCCCTGGCTGTCTTGGAGCCCTGCTTCTCCTGGTTGTGTACCACCCTACCTCTAGGGACAGCCAATACAATTTGGAGACAAATGATTGGTATGCATTTCCAGCATTTCTAATGAACTGAAAAAGGGCTTTTTGCAGTCCAGTCCTCATTCAGGAACGGACAGGGGACAACGGGCTTAAAAACAGGATGGTCCAATATAAAACAGGACCAATAGCCACCTGAGGGCTAGAGTAACCTGTATCATTGCTCATATCTAGTGCTCTTAACTGATTTTACAGTGCCTCCTGCTGGGCAGTCTTGTAGAGGAATACTGTTGCATTGCTGTTCCCCTGTACTGTTCCTTATGACACTATCTGCTGATACTTTACTATTCTTGGTGCCCACCATCTCCTGATGAAGCCCCTTAGCTTGTTAACTAGTTAACATTTTCAGCCCTTTGAGTCATGCCCCCACTGGCACTCTCAGCCTCATATCTGACACAGTTTTGGGAGGGGAAATGTTTTTAATTAAGGTGGCACAGTGGGGTAGATCTAATACTCACCCTTAGTTTATGTGGGTGTCTTAGACCAGGACATGCAATTTTTTAGACATGCATGGTTTCATCCCCTCATATAAGAAAAGAATGACACCCTCTTTATCAGCCATTTTAGTGACAGCTTTTTAAAATCATTTTAGACTTTGAACTCCTCCGCAAAGAGAGAGATAGACAGACACACTCTCTCCATCTTCAGCTGCTGCCAGGTCTGGAGGCCTAATCAATGAGAGTTATTGATAGCAAATCAATTAACACAGACAAAGGATCAAGATGAAGGAGCTTTCACTAAATTAATAAGTGATTCCAAGTCTTCTAACAGGGCATCTCAGATAAGAACAGACCAGCCTTTTGGGACTGTAGCTTCTGGTCCTGTATTTCCACAGATGATCAACAGCAGAGATCTTTGTTATTACCATATTTTCCCTCTTTGTAAGTGGGCTGGTTTTCTCATCACAAAGTGCTTAAACCTTCCCTCTGGAGAAGCTGCTAGACAGTGGAGTCTACCCAAAAAGTATAGATGTATGTGTACAAGCAGGCCATGGCCTTGATCAGCCAACTCATGGAAGACTGGTTATTTCAAAGGCCAGATCTAAGCAAGATGTAACCGCCCACTGAAACAAACACTAATTTTGTTGTGATGCTGAGTAGATCAGAGATACTGTATTGTAGATGGTGTATATTCTTGTGCCTATCCAGTGTCCATTCTGGTTGGGGGACTTGAATAATTAGAAGTTTTCCCAGCTTTCTATAATGACCCTGCTGGGAGATGCTGGGAGCTTCTTCACAGACAGCGTTCCTGCCCTGCTTTCTATGTCTCTTGCAAAGGCCTTCTCCCATAACCAGCTATGCCATTGCTTACAATGTGTAGGGCAGGGACAGGCTGATACTGGATAACTGGAAACTTTCCACATCTTTCCCTACTGCTTCACTACCTATAGTATTTCCTTTTCCTAAGTTTCCCTCTGATTTGGCTAACGGAATTGCAGAAATGACCTCAATACTTGGGGAGGGAGCGTTTTACAGTAGTCATTTTATACACAATTGCTGCTCCATTTCCTAGTTTTGCTACCTGAGAAGTAGGGGTGATATTTTATTCTTTGAAATGCCAGAAACTTCCCTGCTGTGACAATAATTAACAGGGTTGTGTATGGCACCGAGAAGTAAATTACGTAAAGCACAAATCCAGCATGTAGCTAATTGGAAATGAAAAATGACTCTGGTCAATCTGTGATTCCATCCTACAGTGCTCCAGGAGTGCCTCCTCCCTGTTAACCAGGACAGTTGATATATAGACCATTTCCAAAGAATCCACCCCAGG
Organism: Alligator mississippiensis; assembly: GCF_030867095.1. Lineage (NCBI taxonomy): Eukaryota > Metazoa > Chordata > Crocodylia > Alligatoridae > Alligator > Alligator mississippiensis. Next base: position 44,909,544 of record NC_081835.1, read on the forward strand.
TTTTACCTGGCACTCAGTGCATGCTGGGACCAAACCTCAAGATTTTTACTTAGCTCTATGCAATCCTGTGCTCAGAAATGCTGCATTGAATAAACCTGCTGGGGTTTGTATGAATATAGCCCTGTGGGCTGAGGAACATAGGTGAAGGAGCTCTCTTTTGCCATCTAGTGATGATTTGGAAGAAGAGATGGAATGAGCAGACCAGGGTTGCTTAGTGGACACCTACTGTGCCAATGCAGATCTTTGGACTGTTTTTGTTAAAATTCACATTTGTTTGGGCTATAATGGTAATTACATGCCATTATCCATATTGTGTGGTGAAAGGGAAACAGAGCTGTACTAACTGGCCCAAGCGAAGGGTTCATTATACTGATGTCTTTACTTGTAAACCTCTGGGGAGTGAAGCTGAAGAATGATGGAGAGGTGTTGGATTTCCACCTGCTAGGGAGAATTGTGTGTGCAATGTGAAGAATGCTGCATAAAGAGTGTGCTGCTAGGGTTCTTCCATAGTAAAATGATGGAGCTGAATGAACTGCAGGAGGGATCTGGATCTGTTTCTTGCTCAGCACTGACAGAGCTGTAATAATCATAGGACGGCTGGAAGCCTAACTATCTGGATCAAGCAGTGTCAATAAAGAAGAAAGCGCAGGGAGCAAGCTGTGGAGATGGCATCCTGGCTGTTGCATGTGAAGCTGCTGAGGACAACAGCAGAGCCAAGTGAATTCCAGTAAGGGTTCCCCATTGTACCTAGCACCTGCAGAACTGAGATAATTGTCATGGAGCAAGGCGGCGGTGCCTTGGGACCTAACTGGAAAGATGCAGAAGACATGGTGTAATGACTAATGAGGAGCAGCACTTTTCCTAGAGGAGCTGAAACAGACCTCAGCATACCCATGGGTATGAGGATTTTGCAAACCACTGACAATTGACTGAGTGGGATGGTGTAAAGAGGGAGGTGGGCAAAGTAGTATGTGAAAAGGAGCCTCCCAGTCAGATTGCTTACACTGTCTAGAAGGGAAACTGAGGCAAAGGACTGCTGCCACAGGTACTTCAAGAGGAGGTGCATGTTTTATCAGTTATTCATACAAACTTACTGTTGAATTGTTGTTTTCCTAAATTACTGCTGTGCAGCTTTCCCCTTAGTAAAATTTTCCTTGTTTTGTGGAAACTCCAGTCATGTGAGAGGGGCAATGCTACCTGTTTACAGTGTCCAGGAAGGTGTATCTTTTTTTAGGTTTCAGAGTGGGAGCTCAAGGTTGTAGTGCCTGTCCATTTTAAAAGGAACCCTTGTAGGGCTGGATCTGGCTCTTGTTGCTTTGAACAGTACCAGATAGAAGGGCTACATAAATATTGAGACTTAACTTTCTAAGACAAAGGTCTGAAAAACCTGAAGCCCAGTTTATTCTGCCTTTCTCTATCCCTGAGGTCCTGCCCCTGCCCCACTGAACCTTGTCTACAGTCACCCCGCTCCCAATCCTCTGTCATCTTATACCCTGCAGTTTCCTGGCTCCACACACTTTTTTCTTTCATCCTCTGTGACTTTCACTTTGCCCTTACCCTGTTTAGTATCTGCCCAGGTAGAGGCTGTGGAACTGTTGCTATACACTTGCTTTACAGACTTGCCAACTGGCTGTGTAGATTGCACATGCATACTTATGGTTGCTGCCTTTGGTGAGCTCACTGTTTTTCTTCTTGTTTGTTGTATTTATTCAGGATGAGAGAATGGAGTCACCCTCTGGATATGATAACAAACCACATCTACATCTGCTATGTATGACATGCTATACAAATTTTGTCTGCTAATTTGCATATAGTTTCTGGTTATCATACCCGGCCCCAAGCAATGGTGGAGAACATGGAAATGTGTGCAATTTGGCTAGCGGTGGCTGGGCTAGGTGGGTTCTGAAGGTGTATGGTTCTAGTACTAGGTCTCATTTCTCTTTGCTCCTGCTGCCTTTTGCCTTAGCTGCCACTTGCTCCTTTCTTGCCTGGATCTAGTAGGAGAAACAGAAAGACAAGAAACTTGAGGCCAGCACAGCCCTGAAGGCTTATGGTGGCAATTGTGAACTGTTCTTGCAGTCCAGCTGAATTCATGAAATCTCAGCTGGGCTATGAGGATGCTTGACAGCTGCCAGAGGTATATGTCACACAAGATGCCTTGGCAACCCGGTTCATATGATTCAGTACTTCCTTTGCTGAGGCTCAAAGACCATTTGGAACTTCAGGGTCTCTCCCCTTCTGCCAGAGCCTGTACCCAGCATTCATTCCAGTTGGGACAAAAATGCAAGCCAGGCTGGGTCTGGATTTAGTTGAGGAACACAGATAACATTTGGAGATCCAGTACATGGGTGATCTACTTCTGCCAAAGGCTTTTATAGCCAGATGTGGTGCTCAGGGCCAGTCAACAGTCTAGTCAGTGGTGTGGATTGAGGGGAGAATGACTTTGGCTTGCACCCAGGCCCCTGCTTGTTCTTGCTATGATTGTAGCACTGCAAATTGAAAGAGTGGTTCTTTCCTTCTGAATTCTGAGGCCTGTGCCTAATTGTGCTGGCCATGATGGGGCAGAACAGATGTTTGCCTGTATGAGAATTTGTTTTCCTTCCATCAGGAGCTACAGTCCTCACTCTGCAACTTGCCTTCTTCAGGCAGAGTTTGAAGTCCATGGCTGTTCGCTGCCTTTCTTTTCTACCACTGTTTTTAGTTTCACCCAAAAAATGCCTGTACCTGCATGTCTGAAGTAACCGCTTAACCCAGAAATCCATTTCTAAAAAGACCTGACATCGTAAAGCACTGAAAAAGGCTCTTCTATCCCTTTCCCCCTACCCTGTTTCTCTTTTTTCTTTTCTTAGGATATATGAAAAGCTGTAGCTACCTAATCAAGATCTATTTGATTTTTTTTGTATTCCCTTGATCACTGGGCAGCTGATTCCTATCATACAGCTGTGGCTTATCTGCTGCCTCCAGTCTCCCTGCTATAGCAATTGGTTCCTACAGGGACAGTGCTGGGTTACAGAGTGAGACTGCTATCATGGTTTGCTTTCTGACTGTGGCTGTTGCTGAGTTGCACTCACAGTAGACCTTCCTGAGCAAGCAGCCTAATGTTCTGGGAGGATTGGGTGGAAGAGCTTGGCCTGTGGTCCTTAATCCAGTCTCACTGTTGCGGGACTTAGAAGATCAAAGTAAAGATAGATTTTTTTTGTTTAATTTGTCTCTATTTTAAGAGGTGATGTAAACAGTACAAAAATATAAACAGTCAACAACACAAGCTGGAGCCAAGTTGATATATTGGGTGCTGCAGCAGGACTTCTTGGCCATTATGGCACCAATGAGGACCTTGGCCCTACTGGCTGGTACTGTACCTACATGCAAAAAAGGCTTTCCCTCTCCTGAACAGCTTAGGGCTAGATCCCAGGGACTTGGAATTTAAAGTAGGATTTAAGTCTGACCAAAGTTAAAATCCTGAGCCCCCCCCCACCGACTCCAGCTCAGCTATCACCTAACCCTGGAAGCAGCTGAACATTTGAGGTGCTGTTGTGTTTGACTGTAGAGCTGCTTTGGAAATTTGGCTTCCTCACAGGACTGTAAGCTCCTCAGTTTTGACAAGGACAAGCAGCGTGGGCCCATCCTCATGCCTGAGCTTGATCAGGATCCAGAAACTTGTGTTCCTCCACCTAAGTCCAGTGAGGGTATGGGTCCAATGGGCTCAGAGCATATCCAAGACCAATAAGATTGGTCTTCTCACAACACGGGCTGCCCATGCTTTCTCTTACAATACAGCCATTGGAGGAGGTGTTGACGTGCTCCACACCACTTATACTAATCTCAAGGTTAAAACACTCATCTGGAACATAAGGGCACCTACACATGAGTGTGGAATTCCAGCACGTCGGAGCAATTGCTGCACTCCAGCACCCTCCTGCACCTTGTGTATCAGCATTCCCATGCTTATTAATGGTAGTGGGGGTGCTCGTAGAATGAGCTTTAGTTCAAGTGCCCTTGCTGCCCTTTTGAAGTGTGGGGACACTGATGCATGAGATGCAGCCACGCTTTACAGTGGCTCTCAGAGCCGCTCTAACTAAAGTGCTGCGCCCCCCACCCCTTCCGGAGCACATGTGAAAGTGCCCTAAGAGACCAAAGCACATTTCTCATCAGTGTGAAGGGAGTCAACCCCACATCTTCCAGTCACCAGGCAATGGGCTACTTTGCATGTGTGGGTGGGTCACTCTGTTCCCCTCATGCTGAAGCTGTGCAACTGTGCAGAGGAAAGAAGGCAAGATTCATCAGCAAGAAGGAGCAGAAGTGAGTATGACAGTGTAGTGGAATGATTAGGGCACTCACATGGAAGGGGGGACTTCCAGCCCCTGCTCCCAGACTGTGTCTGTATTATTCATTAAGTCTTTGGATGAATTCACTCCCTTTCCTCTTCTTTCTCCACATGTGTTCTAAAAGGAATAACGAACGCTGTTCAGTTTTTTTGAAAGAGAGAGTGGGAGCACTTGGCTTAAATTCTGGGGTGAGGATCCTGAGCGAACCACAAGTGAGGCATCAAGAGGCAGGATTTCAGACGCATCTGTCAGCATTTTTTCTCTATCTCTAGGAAGCTGTTTGGAAGCTAACTTTAGGCAGCTTCTCACTCACCTTGCTGCCTGTTTTGGATTGCTGTTCTGAGGCACTTGACCTATCCCATATCCTATGTATGGGGGCCCACGTGTCTCAGTCAAGGTCTCTTCTGGGCTCCAGGTATGTAGGACAAGTATCTGTCTGGGAATGGTGCATTATGCATATATGCCGGAGGTTGAGCTAGATGATCTTTGACATCCCTTCTAAACTTAGGGCTCCGATTTTAAAAGTCGGGCAATATGGTCTATGTATGTCCTATATTGGATATGGGTCTTGGAATGAAAAATAAAGGAAGAGCAGGAGCCCAATCTGAGGTGCAAGGAATTATAATGACTTATCTGAAGTTTTCTAGGAGCTATGGGGTAGAGCTACTGCCTAGTCGGTGCTCTCTTCACCAAGCCAAAACAATCAGCAAGCTTCTGCTATTTAGCTCCATCCTAACCTGCATAATGCCCCTCTGGAGATGTGCCTTACTGCCATGGTAAACGGTGCCCTGACAGTATAGTAGGCTCTGTGCTGTGGGTTGCTACAAATTGGGAAGGATTAATGTCTTAGAACCTGAATATTTTGAAGGGAATATACTTCCTCAGAGACACTTTTCCAGAATATGGAAAATAACATGGGTATAGTAGAGAGATACTATAATATAAACAGTGTAGAAATGGATTAAGGCTTCCTTGGCTCCCACTCCTTTGTGTGTGTGTGTGTGTGTGCTTGTTTCTAAGTTCTATCTCTGCTCACTTTGAGCTTGCAAGAAGGACCTAAAGGGTTTTTTTTTCCCCAGACGCTACCATGTACTTGCCACTGTATCATTCACACTGAGATATGTTTGGATGCTGTTTATATTTATCATCACCCCCACATGACTCCCTGGTTCCAGTACTAGTGGATCATGGGTTACAAAGATCAGTCTAGTTTAGTGAATGTGAGTGTGTCTCCCTCTAAAGGCTGGCCTCAGTGCATGGGATGCCACACTGCTTTCTGATGAGTAGTACTATAGTCCTTTGTTCTGAATGGCAGGGGCTTGTGTTTTTTATGTTAAAGATCCCTTGCTTTACCTTTGCTGACATCTGCAATTGGAATTGGTGGAGTGATCTTTTCCTCCAAGCCATCTTGCCTGAAAATGTATCAGATATTAGTATTTTGTCAAAGGATGTCTTTAGTTAAACTGTGTAAGGATGCTTTGCCATCCTCTCAGAACTCTGTTTTATCTTGTCCAGAATCATGTCCCTGACATTAATTAAAGTTAGATGTTTCAGAGGAAGGAGAAAAAGTCATAATTCATCTGTCCAGGGTCAGATTAGGGATTAGAACATACTGAATACTCAGACAGTGCTTTTCCTCGATAGATCTCAAAGCACTGTATGTAAGAGTTCAGTATTGTAATCCCTGTTTTACAGATAGGGGAACTAAGCCATGCAGAGTAAAAGTGTCTTGCTTAGTGCCATCCAGCAGGCCAGTCGTTAAAACAGGAAAAGAACTGAGACCCAATCCAGTGCTCTTTTCACTAGATTTTCCAAACTTCAACCACAGTTCCTCTGTATCTGGCAGAGAAATAATTGACAGTGTTGATATTTAGGTCACTAAACTGAGTTTCAGAATGACTGTGCCTGTAAAATGGTAGCTATCACCCTTGTTTCAAGCAGCATAGTTCAATTCAACCCCTGAGCCTAGCTAATCTTAGTCTGATATACAGAGGGAAAATCCTTCCTTATTTTCATGGTTCATCTTGGGTAGGGACTGCATTCAGGAGAAAAATGTATTCTGATAGAGATTGCTCTGTATTCAGAGATGGGAAGTGACATATGACAACCACCAAAACCACAGCCTCATTCAAATACTGCACTGTACTCATTCCTTGCTACTCTTGCAACTTCATAGTGCACATAGGCTTTTTATGTGTTGTTTTGGGATAGATCTAAATACAGGGGTTTTTTGCCAATAGATTTTTTTGCTATATCAATTTATATTTTTGCTATACCAACAAAAAGCTAGATTGGTCTAAGCAGCTTTATACTGATATAATAGCAACCCTTTCCCCATGGAGAATTGTATTTCTCTAATTATGTTGATAGTAAGTGATGCTCCTTTTGTGTTTCTGTGCCATCGTTTGAAAAGGAGGATGTCAGTAAAAGGGAGTAGGACCAAAATTTCCATATTTTCCTTGTTCTGAGGAGTCTAGATAGCTTGTTTTTCTTTTCTCTGGTGCTATAACTGTAACCAGCACACCCAGGCTTACAATAAGCACAGATATTTCCTGTATTCTGATTGGTGAAGTGGACGAGGTAGAGATTTGTTTCATTCATTTTTAGTTTCGCCTTCTTTAGACCTACAGCCATGCCTGCTTCTAGCTCCATCATAGAGAGTACTGTGGAACATGGTGATAGAACTAACAACATTTGGCTGTAAATCCGCAGGTCTCTGCTCTTTGGTGGAAGCTCACTGTCTCGTATTTCTCTGCCCATAGAAGGGGTCAGGCCTGCCAATGACTTGGGAGCAGATCCATTTACTACACAAGTTAGTTCATTTAAAAGTCAGCTCGGCTATGGCTGATAGCTCATTCACATGAAATAATCTAAAACAGTTAGGGTGGGGAGTGCTCCTGGGCTGGCAGCTTATGGTATCTGCCAAGATTCACCCTGAAGTGAACTCACACGGCTGAGTTATAAACCTTTCAAACAGGGTAATAAATACTTCTCTGGCACTGCTCCCAAGCATTCACATTGACCGCTGAGATAAACTTATGTATCTGCTTTCAAATGTGCATAGCTGTTCCAGTTGATGGACTATGTGTTTTAACTGGCTAGAGCAACCAGAGCCTTAACTTAGCATAAGACTAGATCCAGAGTATATTCACACTGTCTGCTTTCTACAGTGGTGACCTGTCTGATAGACCCAAGTAACTCATAACACTAGGTTATAAGTCAACATTCCTTATTCTAGATAGAAAAAGTATATTTCCATGGTACTCTTAAGGACAGGTGTGTCAAGCTCATCCAGCCTCGTGAGCCAGATGAGTGTACCTGAGTCATTTTGCAGGCTGGACCAGGATCAACTCCTGGGGCTTACAACAGCCCTTGAGACCAGCATGGGGCATGTGCTACACATGGCATATGAGCTGGATCAGATGCTACAGGCAGCACATGGGGTTGGTTTGCGCCACCACATGTAGCAGCAAGGCATTGCATGGAGTGCATGCCCTGTCTTGGCCCTCCCTGTGCTAGATACTTTACATATGGGTGGTCCAGCCCCATGCCACATGCTAGACTAGCCAACCCTGGTGCCCTCTGTGCATATGATCCCTGGGCCAACATGGCATGCACACTGCCTACAGTGCAAGGGCTGGACCCAGAGCTGTACATGGCATAGGGGGTTCAGGGAGTGGGCCACGTGTGATGCCCCAGTTAGACCCTTGGTGCTGCCTGCAGCATGCATGGCACCAGGGCCAGCCTGCACACCATAGGCATCATGCAGGGCCGGAGCCAGTCCAGTGACCCACAGGCTGGATCATACAGCTGTACAGGCCAGATCCGGTCCACAGGCCATATGTTTAGCAGCCCTGCTCAACAGCATTGCCAAAAGGCAGACCATGTCCAGCCCCTTTCACCAGGGCTGTCCCTAGCGGGGGGCAAATTGGGGCGACTGCCCCAGGCTCCATGCTTTGGGGGCCTCTGTGGAGCTGGGTCAGCTTTGCATCCAGCCACTTGCCCTCCTCCCTCGCCACCACCGCTGCGTCCAGGCCCCACACAGGCTGATTTGCCCTGGGCCCCGCACCTAGCCACAGAAGTCTCTGCCTTTCACTCTGCGTGCGCCAGCCTGGAAATGAGGCAGAGAAGCTGCTCTGAATGTGCTCCCACAATTCTTTTGAGATCTCTGTTTCTTACATGCTTGAATGTGGCAGCAGGGACAACCTCAAGACTGGTGAATAGAGAGCATGGTGCACCAGACATACTTCTTGGTTTGCTTCTCAAGAATGCTGTGGAATCAGGAAAATAAATTCAAGCCTGTGTATGTGAAGGCTGCTGAGGCAAGCTTGCATTAAACCTGCTAGCCCAGCGGGCTACTAGCCTCAGGTAGACCTTTGACATTTTGTTGTTGCTGTTGGGGCTGTTCTACAAGACCTTGTATTCATGAAATGTTAGGCTTAGAGTAGAAACCTTAACTAAATCTCCCACAGGGAGGACTTAAACGAAGAGTCGAAGTGACTTGGCTCTATTCACATAAAGAGTTAGAAAAACCATTTTTAAAATGTAGGCTCAAGGGTTTGGGCACTTTTATGTGTATCCTGACTTTACATGGACTGCACCAGCTGTGCACAAGCATCTGTATCTGCAAGTATTAATTAGTATGCTTTTGCCCAGAGTCTTGTATATTCATTTTGGGCTTCTGTATTAGATTGAGAATTGGAGGCCTGGAGTTCTTGATTTTCACTCTTGGTCTGTGTCCCTAGTTGGGCCTTATCCCTCCAAAAAACTTCTGAATGTCACCAGTTTTCTGGGAGGAGTCTTACACAAATGCCTTCAAGTTGTTCTACACCAAGCCCACACTGTCCATTGTGGAGTCTGGTTTTACAGCACACAGGAAGTATGTGTCCACTGCTGTCAGGCAGCTCTGCTAACAGACCTGCTGATGTAGCCCCTGTATGAGAATTACCCAGTACAGAGGCCCTGTGCACCTGCTATGGCTTCAGCTGTCCCCCTGGTTGTATCTTTTATCCTTCACCAATGCTTTTGGATGTCCTGTATTCAAGGCTGTGAACAGATGTAGCCTCCCAGGCCTGGGGTAGAGCAGAACATGTTCCACCCCTGCTTAGAATCTTACTCTAACCAAGTTGTTACCAAAGCTGCACAGATGCTTGTTACCATGGCTGGCTTCCTTTCCAGACCAGAAGAATGGTAAAACCTCATTAGACTCTCTTGTTGCAGTATCCTAACAAGGGCCAGTAGCAGAAGTGCTGGGAATCTCGTGAGACAGCCTGTTCTTGGAAAACACTTACCTGAAACACAGTTGGATGCTAAATGTTTGGAGATGGCATATCACTGCCTAGTTCCACCTCTGGAAGGAAGTGAGACACAGTTCTGTCGAGTGTGTTGCAGTACTCACCTGGGTCACAACACAATTTGATTTTGTCTGTGCAGAGAACACTAACCTCTTGAACATCCATGTTATAGGAATGGGCTATTAAGTTACTTTTTTCAGGGTGGTACCAAGGTTACTTTAATATGGTGCCATTATATAGACTTTTTCATTATTGCTCTTTTGTAAATGCAACACAAAAATCAGAAATACATATACATATGTATGTATTTCTGATTTGTGTTGCATTTAAAAAAAATCAATAATGGCAAAATCCATGGCACTCATACATGTCAACTATCTATGTCAATCTGAACTGTGTACATGCCTGTCACAAGTAATCAAGGGGAAAAGAAGAAAGGAGCAGGGAAAAGGGAGATAGAAGAAGAAAAAAGTGTGCAAGAAATAGTAGTTTAGTTACTAAAATATTCTAAGAACTCTCCCAATTGCACCAAACTGCTCTAAGTATTTAAGCCTGCTAAACATGACTCTTTCCATAGACTCCAACTGGGCCAACTCATTGTACTAGATTTTGATCTTTGAAGATGTCCTACTTTTGCAGTGCAGTAATACGTTGCTAATGCTAAATGTTAGTAAGAGTGTAATCTGGGAAGTATTCAGTTTGAATTCTTTAGGTCAGGGGTGTCAAACACTTCCAGTCCCGTGGGCCAAATGTGTGGTGCAGGACTGGTGTACGGGTTGGATCAGTCCCACAGACCACCTCTCCCTCCCCGCCTCCCTTGCCCCTTCCCATCCAGCACCTACTCTAGCCAGTCTGGGATCCATGCTGCATGTGGAGCAGGTCTCAGAGCAGCTGGAACAAGTGCCACACTACATGCAGGGCCTACTCGGCTGGGCTGCACCGCACACTGTGCTTGTCCTAGCAGCCTCCAGGGTTCCTAGGAGGTGGACTGTTGTACAGTCTGGGGCCTGCACTACACAAGGTGCTCACAGGTGCTGTGTGCAGTGCAGGTCCTGGACTGGTTTGAGCAGGCACTACGTGCAGCACAGCCCTACAGCTGCCGAGACCAGCTCTGGCCAGTTTGAGATTACTGTCCCACACCCCTGGCTGGACTGCACCTCATATAGTGCCCTTTCCAGCCCCTCTGGAATTTTTATTGTGCTCATCCACCCATGTGGTGCCGTCCTAGAGTGATCAGGGGTTGCCACTTGTGGTATGCCTCCCAGGCCCTGCCCGTAGGGCTGATATGTCATGTGCTGTGCTCTGTGTGGGTCTGCTCAGACCAGGGGAAGCACTGGGAGCCAGATGGTGTGGCTTTGTGGGGCAGGTCGAGCTCACAAGCTATATGTTTGAGACCCCTGCCTTAGGGATATACTCAAAAACACAGTGCCAAACGTATTGGTGCTGTGTTTAAAACCATGTTATAGTTATTATTTCATATATACTTATTATAGTATTACTACCCAATTGCCTGTCAAGAATGACTGGGGGGTGGGGAGCGGGAAAGGGGCTGGGATGGCATGCCGCCACCTAATGCCCCATGCTGCTGCTGTTCTGCCTCTTGCAGGGAGTGGGGTGGGTGAGCCAAGGCCAGCGCTGCTGGCCTCCACTCCCCCAACCCTTTCCGTCAGCCAATCAGAGCACGAACAAAGTGTTACAGACAGATAGACTTAGGCTTTTATAATATTAGAGTTGTTTCCTAACTATTATATTATAGACTGGGCCTGCACCACACGGCTGGAAGCGTTTGACACCCCTGACCTAAAGGATTCAAACTGAATGCCTTTTCTTTGGATTAAACCAGCAAGGTTAAGAGGGGGACACCAGTGTGTGGGCATCTCGGTGTCTCCATATACAATACCCAGGCTTTTTCACCCTGGAGAGATCACTTTATTGCTTTATTTACTTTATTTTTCAGGCGAGGATTCAACATGGGAGGCAGCAGTTATGACCTGTAAGTTCAGCTGATTTTGTAAATAGAGAGATGCTATGGTTTGCCTCTGCTAGTGGGAGTCACCCTTATGGATGTTCAGTGAGCTGATGCCTCAGCGCAATTCTATTGTCTTATGAGACACAGGTGCCTACTAGTTTTTTATAGTTGTAATTTCTTTCCAAAAGTAATTGATGACAGGACATGACAAAAGTATGAGACTAAGTGATGCATGCATCACATGTCTAACACATATCTATTGGCAGTATATTTATTTTTTAAAGTTTAGAGGAAGCCCAGTGCAGATGAAAAATGATCTTTTGTTGTGTGAGATGAAGTCTAAGATCAATTGTTGATGTTTGAAAATTGTGAATTGCTGATTTCTACTGGGAGTCTGGCGTCTAGGTCTTTATTCCATTTCAGTCGTAAATAGGCTGTATCAGGTCTGTTATGTGACATTACATATTTCTGGAGTGATGCCAAAGCATGAGAGAGAGAAGCAGATTTGAAGGCAAAAAATATCCAGAATGCATCTGGAGTATTTGCTACATCTAAAGTTTCAGGTCCAAACTGATTTTCTAATACTTGATACAACCAAATATATTGCCATTCAACTGCTTTTGGAAGGTCAGATACATCACATAACTCAGAAAAGGGTTTAATAAGATTTCCTACTAGAAGCTGTTCTACAAGCACAATATCCTTATCCATCCACTTTCTCCACATCAGTTTGTGGGACCCATATTTCAAAAAGGGATTTCCTCAAATAGAGGCCTTAGGGTGTAATGAAGGATGAAACTTCAGTAGGTTTGCCAAATTTTATGAAGCTTGTTGGGTAGGAAAAATTGTAGCGTTTAGAGTTAGAAAAATGGTGATAAGTAGAGCTTATAACAGTTGATAGTGGTAGGGGAAACATAAGTGTATGTTCAGTTTCCACCCATAAAGGAGAGTTAGCAGTTTTATCAGTCATCCGGTACATAACCTAATTTACGAAGAAGTAATTGTGATGTTGTTGAAGGTGTGGAAAAAAGCCACCCGTTTCACTTGGTAGTTGCATCTTTTTTGGTGAAAGTCAAGCCCTTCTATTCTCTCCCTGCAGAAACCTGTTGAATATTCAGTTGATTTTAACAAAATAGGTTTGTGGGATTACAACTAGTAGGTTAGATAAACTATAAATTAGGTGAGGTAAAACAGATTTTATAGAAATGTATACGAGTAAACCCATTTATCGTTTGTAATGTGGTAATGCCAACAAGCACCAACAAAAATTCAGGCTCCTTTAGGTGAAGGACTGTACAAACCCTGCAGAGGTAAAGGCAGTCTGTTTCCCAGGCTGCTTACTATTTAGGCAGGCAAGACAGACTGATTGGAGCGGGGAGGAAACATTAGCATAGGGAGTCAATCTCAAATCTGCAAAGAGAACCAGAGATGTGACAAGAATTTTTTGAACCTTGGGTAGCAATAACGACGTGGTGGAAGTGACTCAACCAAGTTCACAGAGATTGGAAGTGGCAAAAATAGGAACAGAACCCAGGAGTCCAGCTTCCTAAGCCTCTCCCACTTTCACAAGACCAATAATCTTCCATCAACTTACCTATAGCTTTTTATGGAAAAAAAATCACGTAAGCAAGAAGTTCACCTCAGTTCCTTGAGAAGCTACCAGCAATGACAGAGGGGTATTCCATCCCTCCCTTGTCTCCTGAGAATGGAAGTGTGAACTACTTCCCAGAAAACCTCTTTGACATCAAGGGGCATGTATAGATGAAATGGGGGCCCTAAATTGAACCAGTGGGTTTTAAAAAACACTGCTTCAATTTAGGGCTGATTAAACCCATCGCTCACGCAGGTTTCTAACTTGTGTACAGGACCTCCACCTGACACAGGAGGTGTATGGTCCCACTAGCGGGAATGCCATACTGGATCTGGTATTGGCAACGGGAGATGACATGATAGGGGACCTCCAGATCGGTAGCTATCTGGGAGACAGTGATCACCTTATGATAGAATTCAACATAAGACGGCGAGTGGGTAAGGTAACTAGTAGGGTGAAAGTGCTAGACTTTAGGAAAGCTGATCTCAATGCACTCAGGCGATTAGTCAAGGAAGCACTGCAGAGTAGGAGTTTTGATGGGATGGGTGCCCAAGAAGGGTGGCTGTGCCTAAAGGAAACGATCCTTTGGGCACAAAGCAAGACGATCCCCAAGCGAGGCAAAAGAGGGAAAGGGGCCAGGAGGCTTCCATGGCTGACCAGAGAAATCCAGGGCAGCCTAAGGGCCAAAAGGGGAGCACATAAAAAGTGGAAACAGGGTGAGATCACTAAAGATGAATATACCTCCTCTGCTCGTGCTTGTAGGGAGGCAGTTAGGCGGGCCAAAGCTACCATGGAGCTGAGGATGGCAACCCAAGTAAAGGACAACAAGAAATTGTTTTTTAGATATATTGGGAGTAAAAGGAAGGCCCAGGGAGGAATAGGACCCCTGCTAAATGGGCAGAAGCAATTGGTGACAGATAGAGGGGACAAGGCTGAACTCCTCAACGAGTTCTTTGCCTCAGTGTTCCTAAGCGAGGGGCACGACAAGTCTCTCACTGGGGTTGTAGAGAGGTAGCAGCAAGGCGCCAGACTTCCATGCGTAGATCCTGAGATGGTGCAGAGTCACTTGGAAGAACTGGATGCCTTTAAGTCGGCAGGCCCGGATGGGCTCCATCCCAGGGTGCTGAAGGCACTGGCCGACGTCATTGCAGAGCCACTGGCGGGAATATTCGAATGCTCGTGGCGCACAGGCCAAGTCCCGGAGGACTGGAAAAGGGCTAACGTGGTCCCCATTTTCAAAAAGGGGAGGAAGGAGGACCCGGGCAACTATAGGCCGGTCAGTCTCACCTCCATCCTTGGTAAAGTATTTGAAAAAATTATCAAGGCTCACATTTGTGAGAGCCCGGCAGGACAAATTATGCTGAGGGGAAACCAGCATGGGTTTGTGGCGGGCAGATCGTGCCTGACCAACCTAGTCTCTTTCTATGACCAGGTTACGAAACGCCTGGACACAGGAGGAGGGGTGGATGTCGTATACCTGGACTTCAGGAAGGCCTTCGATACGGTATCCCACCCCATACTGGTGAACAAATTAAGAGGCTGTGATGTGGATGACTGCACAGTCCGGTGGGTGGCGAATTGGCTAGAGGGTCGCACCCAAAGAGTCGTGGTAGATGGGTCGGTCTCGACCTGGAAGGGTGTGGGCAGTGGGGTCCCGCAGCGTTCGGTCCTTGGACCGATACTCTTTAATGTCTTCATCAGCGACTTGGACGTGGGAGTGAAATGTACTCTGTCCAAGTTTGCAGATGACACAAAGCTATGGGGAGAAGTGGACACGCCGGAGGGCAGGGAACAGCTGCAGGCAGACCTGGATAGGCTGGACAAGTGGGCAGAAAACAACAGGATGCAGTTCAACAAGGAGAAATGCAAAGTGCTGCACCTAGGGAGGAAAAATGTCCAGCACACCTACAGCCTAGGGAATGACCTGCTGGGTGGCACGGAGGTGGAAAGGGATCTTGGAGTCCTAGTGGACTCCAAGTTGAACATGAGCCGGCAGTGTGACGAAGCCATCAGAAAAGCCAATGGCACTTTATCGTGCATCAGCAGATGCATGACAAATAGGTCCAGGGAGGTGATACTTCCCCTCTATAGGGCGTTGGTCAGACCGCAGTTGGAGTACTGCGTGCAATTCTGGGCGCCACACTTCAAGAAGGATGCGGATAACCTGGAGAGGGTACAGCGAAGGGCAACTCGTATGGTCAAGGGCCTGCAGACCAAGCCCTACGAGGAGAGACTAGAGAAACTGGACCTTTTCAGCCTCCGCAAGAGAAGGTTGAGAGGCGACCTTGTGGCTGCCTATAAGTTCATCACGGGGGCACAGAAGGGAATTGGTGAGGATTTATTCACCAAGGCGCCCCCGGGGGTTACAAGAAACAATGGCCACAAGCTAGTAGAGAGCAGATTTAGATTGGACATTAGGAAGAACTTCTTCACAGTTCGAGTGGCCAAGGTCTGGAACGGGCTCCCAAGGGAGGTGGTGCTCTCCCCTACCCTGGGGGTCTTCAAGAGGAGGTTAGACGAGTATCTAGCTGGGGTCATTTAGACCCAGCACTCTTTCCTGCTTATGCAGGGGGTCGGACTCGATGATCTATTGAGGTCCCTTCCGACCCTAACATCTATGAATCTATGAAACCCCCATGTTGCGCACACAGCCTGCTGACTTACCTGCCTCTCCGGCAGGGAGGGGAGAACGAGCTGCCAGCAGGCGGAGTGGTCCCTGGGCTGCAGGGGGGACTGGTGCTTCCCTCCACGGCAGCGTTGGGCACCCCCAGGCGGCACCCACCCACAGGCACCTGGCTTGGGCGGTCCTGGGGGGCACCGCAGCTGTGGAGGGAAGTACTGGGCCCCCGTGCAGCTCAGGCAGGCAGGCAAGGCTCCAGGGGGGGAAAGATCAGGCTCACCACTTTCCTTGAGCAGAGCCTGCCTTCCCGGGCTGCTGCCAGGCTGCCTGCACGGGCTTCCTGCAGACCTGTGGAGCTGCACGGAGCCCGGTGCTTCGCTCTGCAGCTGTAGGGGTAGCAAACTAAAACTCCTTGAAGGAGTTTTAGTTTGCTGTGCCCCAAGTCATTTAAGGCGCATTATACCATCGAATTTCCTACAGTGGCTGGAATTAATGCGCAATATACCACTGAAGCGTGCAAACACCACCACCATTAAAGCGGTGCAAAAGCATTTAGCCTGCTTTAAAGTGTTGTGTGCACATGCCTCTTGTTTTGTTTACACATGGCCGAGGCTGAGAGAATAAATCCAGACAAGCGTATTCCAGCTTGGCTGATGTGACCCAAATATACCATTTGTGCTTGGCTTGCACAGTAGCAGGGGAGGGCAGACAACTCCTTAGTCTTCATCCTTGAATGGCACTTTTGCTGATTGACATTGTGACATGTTCTGAATGTTCCTATTATTATTTCACAGTAAAGTCCGTGAAATATTGTCCAGGTGTCTGGCTTCCAGTTCCATGGATTTGGCTGGGAATGCTTGGGAATGCTTGGAAGGACTCAGGACACTGGGAGCATATTTGGTGCTATATATATTCTTAGTCTGGGGTGAGTGTTGCAATGGGAGATTCTGTGCACTTTTGCAAATCTAGCCTTGACTATTATTACCAATGCCTTGAAAACCTGATATGAATCTAAATCTGAACATGAATTTTGTTTGGCCCAATTTGTTTCTGGATGTGGTCAATGGGAGGCTCTTGCTCTGCCTGTCACCTTCATAGCTAGGCAAAGTTTGAGCTTTCCCTTAGAGGATGGGAGGAGACCTAGCTCCTTCCTTAGAGCAGGAGGACATCAAGAAGGGACTGAAGAGGACAGTCTCACAGTTTCAATGTGTGTGTGTGCTCTAAGACCATCGCAAGGGCAAGCAGAGACCAGGCACATCGAATAGTGATGTGACCCGGCTCTGAAAGGAAGAAGAGGGGAGATGGAGACAAGCTGTTCTTCGAGTGCCCTCTCTTGGCTGGTTTGTGGAACTACCAGAAGCAGCTGTGGTGACAGGACACAAGATGCACAGAAATCACTATGCATTGGAAATGGTCATTCATTTTCTTTTCCTAAAGCATCTTCCCTCCCTTCTCTACCCCACTCACTCCATTTGTACATTGTTCAACTGTAGATAGCTTTTCTGTAGGGCAGCTAATCTGGGACATGGGCTGGTGCCCAAGATACAGAGACTGGTATTATAGAATAGTAAGTTGCTGAAACAAGGTGCCTCCCTTCCGTCTGTCTCTGCTGGCTGTTAAAGTTCCCGTGGGCCTTTTCATCCAGAGTACCTGGACAAGCCTGGTATCACAACCAGCATTCCCTTTGACTGAAGCAGCTCCAAAGATCTTCTAACTTGAAAGCCATTGCTGAGTATAATTGCAGTATTTACCTGATTTGTGCCTTCTGTGTAACTACATGTATGCCATCACTTTGTACAGCTTGTGAGAGGCTCTGGGCTTGGGTATGAAAGGTGTTACAGGGAAAGAAATCCCCGTTCCCCAGACTGTGGTTACTGACTTATATCTAGGTTGGGTCATACAGTTAAGAGGCCGGTCCAACACTTTATAAGGTAGTCAAGAAAATGTCGCCTTTTCGATTTTTTTTTTTTTTTTTTGTGGACTCTGTGGAGATTGGGCACAATGTAAATGCCAAGGTTAGATTGGACAGCTTGATCTGAAACTACCTCAGTAAGCGCAATGGAGCTGTTTGTGATGCCAGGAAAAAAGGCCTTTGCTTGAAATGAGTCATAAGGCTGAAGGATCACTCCTACTCCAGTTTAAATTAATAGGTGTTCTGATGCCCTTAATCTGAGCTGAAAGGGAATTAGATCTGGCAGGCTAGTAGCCTTGGGGAAAAAGTGGAAGAAATGCTGGATTTTTGGCAGGGTCGAGATATGCCCTGCTCAGGGAGACATAGGCAAGGTGTGAGTGAGAGAAAGTGGTGGGAGAAGCAACGTACCCCATGGGAAATGGAATTGAATTGAACCCCCTTTGCCTATTCTGTTGGGGAAATTAGCATTTCTTTAGAGCCAGGGAGACTGCAGAGCGTGGTCGCATGGAGATAAGAGTACACAGCAGCTGCCCAATGGGATTTTGCAGGTTGACAACATTTCACATGTGGCATTTAACAGTTTCAGTGCCAGCTTCTCACAGGGATATGATACATAGTATAGGAGATGGAGGTGCTGAGAGCTCAGTGATCAATGGCAGTCATTAATTGTCTGGCACTATCAAATGGCCAGCAGTAGTTATTCTGGTAAGGAAGGGAAAAGGAGGGGAAGGAAGTCAGGGACATGAGAAGTCCTTAACCAAAATGCATGGTGCAGCTGTCTGATGGGAATTGCCCTCTGAGAACTCACCACATGCAATGATGTCCTTTCATTAGACCTCTACATAATTGCCTTGCCCTGCTGGCCACTGCGACGATGCAGCTGGTTCACACTTCAGAAACTCTGATGTTTGGGCAAAAAAATTCCCTCGAATGATAGGGAACCCTTTTCAAGCTACTATTCTTTTAGAAGAAGACCTTTCTGTGGGCCTTGCAATGATGACCCTCCTCCAGGACTCCTAGTGTATGATCTATTTTCCGTTGAAACTGCTGCCCTTTTGCACTGGGCAGTCCTGTCAGGGACTCTCCTTCCTCCCAAACCTCCAGGTGTTTCTCACCATACTCGCAGGCCACTGAGTCCTGGGATGCAGCCTTCCCTAGAACCTGTGACTTGTCATTTCCTCGCATCCATATAGACCTGCTTTTGTGAGTGGCTTCAACAGTTTTTCTCTTTCCTCCACCCAACTCACAAGCCTGCCTTCTACTGGGCCTTGGATAGCCTGGCATCATCTGTTTAGATCTTCAGGCTAAACTGCCCCCCCCCCTCACTCCCACAAGGAACCTTATTTGAATGATGACCGGATAGGTTCCAAGCAATTGGATTACTCCTGGAAATTATATTTAAAAATCCCTGGGCTCTTAAAGTATGTGTACATGGCACCCTTTAGTGTTGTGCAGAGATTCCTAAACTGGTTCATCCAGGGTGACAGGCAGTGATCATAGGATTGATATGCCAGCTTTGTGGTCATCTAAGGAGCATCTCGCATGAGGCCTTGGTGATTCAAGGATGTATCTGAGGTCTCCTCTGCCGCATGAGCCAGTTCTGGATTTGGGATGACCTGATACCCTCTCCTTTTCACCTCCAAATGTAAAGGGCTGACAAGACCTCATCTGGAATACTATGTACAATTCTGGTCACTTGTATTTGGAGAAGAACAGGTCTAGAAAAGTGCTACTAGGAACAGGCAAGGAGGTGGATTTAGTGCCTAAACGTGATCCTCTTCCACTGTGCTCAAGTAAAAACCATTAATGTACCGGGTGGGTGGATCTTCCTTCTCCTTGATGCTTTTTTTGTGACTCAGTCTTAAGAATAAGATACTACTGTGTTGCAAATTTGGATGAATTAATGTATTTTCAGGATTTGAAGAGGATGGAATAGACACCTAAATCCACTTGAATACCTAATATGTGCAGAAAGGGACTCTGGGGCAGCCTCCTAATAGAAATAGTGGGAATTAAAAAAGGCAATTCCTTTACAAATATAGCCTGGTCATATTATGAAAGGGACTATATTATATAGTTGTCTACAGTAGCAGAGGACTGGAATTGATGACCTAGGAGAAGTCTTCTAGCCCTGTGTTCCTTTCATGCCTTACTTGCACAACCACTGTACTCTCGGATATGGATCAAGGAGTAAGAGGTGGTCTCAGCCTCTGAACTCTGGTTCTCCAGCTTCACTTCCATCATGCAGCTAGAGAGTTTAGCTTTGTAAAGGTCCCTGGAATTAATATGGAAACTCTGGAAAGTCAGAATTTCATTTATGTAAGCTTTTTCCTCTCCAGAGCGCTATGCAAGGAAATGACAAGATAATCAGATCTGTGGTACAAATACAAATAGGTATATTGCATGTGGGGTTTTTTCTACACAACTGCAGGGCAATATTGACAATGCAAGGTTAGCTTGGGAAAAGGAAATGAACCATCAAATCTGTGCACAGAGGATAGAAGAATATAATGCTAGCTTCTATGAGCAGTACAAGTTCCCTCTCATCAAGAGAATGCCAGTGGAAAATTATGATTAGATTTTTCAAACACAAGCCTTGCAAAACAAAATAGATACACAGTTCACAGCAAAATGCTGGCAGGGATGCCTTGGAATGAGAAAACAATTTTCATATCTTTTGGGATTGTCCTAAATTAAAAGGCTGATGTTAGAAAATTGACATGAATTATTTCAGGGATGTATCCCCCAAGTTCTCATTACTATGGTGTTAAAAGAATGTCCTTATTTGCTGCAATTAAAGAAAGATAGAGACCTGTTTAGAATTCTGTGATTGCAGCCAATAACAGTATTAAATTACTGTGATTGCGGAAACAAATACCATCCATAGAAACAAAGTTGGCCAGAATAATATAATTAAGAGAAATGAAGTGACTTACTGCCTCCATTAGATTACCAGTTGATCTATTTGAGGAAAGATAAACCAATTGGAAATCATTGCTATAACTTTTATAATCGTAGAATCATAGGCAATGAAGATAGGGTGGATCTTTTAAGGTCATCTTGCCCATTCCACAGCCCAAAGGCATTATAAACTATACCTAGATTAGAAGTAAAATAAAAATAATAAAAATAAACACTTTTCTTCAGTCCCTGGTCCACCTTGACTCTGTCTTCCATTTTACATCTACTTAAACTCTCTCTTTCAATACTGAGGTAGGAAAAGAACTTGTGCAGTCAGTGATTCTGTTGGTCTGTAATTACAAGGGAGTAACATTTGTGGCTTGCTGGAAAAGTTTCTTGCTGGAATGGTGCTATTCTGGTGCTATTGTTCTCTCCTCGACATTGAAATTCCATGTCGTGTTTACTTAATTGATACAAGTTCTGTAAATTTCACACATGCAACCACCCCCCAGCCCAATGTCGTTATTCATCACCGCTCCACACAGCTAAAAACGGATCTTAAGAAAATCAAGCATTATTCTTCCATCGTCGGGCCTGCCTGCGTACATGATCACCAATAATCATCTGCACAGTAGCAGCTTGTTTTCTGCTATCTGGCTTGTTGGAGATGATATATGAAGTATAAAGAATACTCAAGATGCTTTTCTTAAGCTACGTTAAGCCCACTGTGCTGACAGCAGCAAAATAGAACTTGTTTTGACAGGGAGCTGAGCTAATGGGACACTGAAGCCAAACACAGGAAAGACAAGGATCTCTATCAGGTTGTGCTATTAATTTTTTGTTTCTGGGTCACTTTAAAAGATCAGCGTTGGTGTGCTTCTTGTTGTATCCCTCCTAAATTTCTAATGCCTTGCTTTTAAAAGCTGCCAGCCTAGCCCAGGATGTAAAAGATGCTCCTAGTTTTTTCCATTGGTCTGTTTTGCTTCCAGTACAATTAAAACATTTTGGACTTGACATGCATGATGGGTCACTGCAATTTTGGTAACATTGCATCCTTATGTGATGGTGATGTGGCAGCATCAGATGTTGCTTCACAGTGGAGTTATGCAAAGTGACCTCACAAAGACCGTGTCATAACTTATGACATGAATCTTTTGTGGCATGGAGCATATATGGACATTTAGGAGCCCTACATGATTCACTCCAAACTGTTATCACCCTTCATCTCTCAATGAGCCAGACAGGTGAGTATAGATCAGATGTAATTTTATTTTGCCATAGTTGTTATTTGGCAATCATTGTCCCAGTAGGTCCTCAATATCACTAGCATTTGAAAAGAGATGAAATTTAAGTCCAATAGCATTTGCATTTATTGAAAGCTAAGATAGAGATGACTAAATTGCACGCTTCAGAGTATAAGCAAACTGTCTTCCAGGGGTCAGGAAGGATTTTTTTCAGCTATATGCAGTGTTGTATTATGGGGTTCTTACCTTCCTCTCAGCCATTAGGTATTTGCTACCATGAGAGTAAGAACCTTAATGGAACAAGGGCCTGGGCCATGAGATATTTTGTATCCCCATCTAGAAAGGAGATACCAAACATGAGATCATGGTCTTGTTGACTTTGGATACCACCCCATAATGGAGCTCTGCACATTACTATGGTTGTTCTCTGCAGAGGTCTCTCTTGGACAGTGGGTTATCATATTTTTATAGTAGATGAAATAAAAAATCCAGAGTGGGTAAAAAATACTCTTCTTAAAGCCATATGGTGACACCTTGAAATTGTTTGATAACTAAAGAGGAGTTGAAAAGCTGTTAGAACTTGAATCTCGAAATCTGTACACCTCTTCCAGCAGTTGATGCTCAGTGTAAATGTGCTCCAGGTCTGTAAAAACTCTTCTCTGGTGCTGTTTGATGGAGAAGATGACCACTAAGCCCGTACCCAGTGCCAGAAAGATCAGTGCTGCCGCTGCACCAGCTGGCAGCACCAGCCTCCTGTCATCTGGCAGGCAGATCGGGGGCCCGTACCCCCAGCAACAGTCTGGCACAGCCTCCGCAGCCCTCCCTGGTGTGCGGGCAAGTAGCTAATTTGCCTGCCTGATGACAGGAGGCTGGTGCTGCGAGCTGGGGCCAACAACAGCACCGATTTTTCCCAGCATGGGCTGTGTCCAGCCAACAGCACCAGCTTCCTGCCATCCAGCATGGAGATCAGGAGCTCACCTGCACCCCGGGAGGGTGTGGGCCCCCAATCGCTTCCCAGATCACAGGAAGGTGGTGCTGCCGCCTGGGGCCAGTGGCAGGCAGGCCCGGGGCAAATCAGCTTGTGCATGGGCCTGCCCCAGGATCAGGGTCGGGGTGGGTCCCAGCATGAGCTGATTTGCCCCGGGCCCCACACTCTCCTCGGGTTGGCTCTGGTGCAGGGCCTGAGGAAATCAACTCCCAGTGGCTCGCAGCCCCAAGGAACTGAACTGCGCCCTCCCTCCGTCCACCTGGCTCAGCTCCCAGATGACCACCAAGTTCTCATGGAACAAGTGTCCACATAATCACCATTATGCCACTAATTGTGATCCCTCATTAATCCCACCAAAGATCTGACAAGACTACATAGGCTATTGAGCTATAGAGGCCTCATTGCCCTAGAAGCAGTTTTTTATGAGCATGTTGCAGTGGCAAAGACAGATGCAGAAACATGGGGAAGCATATCTGTTCATTGCATGTACTACACCTTTATGGGCTTCAGTCTTAGACTGCTAGTCCAACTCTTGCTAAAGCACTTTAAAGCTATAAATAGTGCATACAATTACTAGCAAAAGAATTAAGGAAACCAGCAGACCTTTCTAGCAGTTAAAAATTCACCCTGATCTCATTTAAATCAACATCAAACCTCCCACAAATGGACTGCATAGGTGCAGGAGTGGGCCCAGAGACCAACGTTTCTTGTGCTACCCTATCAGTGACTGTCTTCAAAGACATTCTATAAATTTGGGTCCTGGCAGTTAAGTGAAGGGGCAGGTAAGTTTTTCAACACAGAAAAGAATTATTTATAAGTTTTAAATGTGTTTATGCTGACTTCAAACCATGGTCTGTTATTTGACAATCTTCTTAATTTAATAATTAACCTTTCAGGGCCCAATTGCCTGTGACAAATTGGTGATAGAAATGAGTAGTCTGGTGTGTGGAATGTAGGCATTAGTTCAATACAAGCAGCTAAGAGCCCTTTCTAGGGAACACTAAAGAGCAAATGGTTTCTTTTTCCCTTCTCCTGGTTTAGTCTCTCTGCTTTCCCTTTTAATTTTTGAGAGGCACCAGGCTGAACAGCAGTTAGGTTTCTATCATGTAGGAGTTGAGGAAGTGAAGGGCTGGATGCACCATGTTTGTACCAATGTAACTGGCATTACAGCAGTGTCAAAGGCAGTGGGCAGATACTACAAATCCTAAACTGAGGCCACTTTGCCTGATCCAGTGGAGAATTTCTGAAGAAACAATCAGGGTAAAACTCTACTGGTACATATAATACCAGTTTAGCTTTCATCTTCTATGTCCATCCTGGAATAGGCATTTGCTAGACCTAGTGGCAAGGAACAGTGATAGCTGCCTACTGCATGCTGCTACCCCATTATAGCTTCATTTCTATCTTGCCTTATCCTAATGTAATTTACATCAGTGTAAAGACTGATGTGAATTAGCCTAGGACAGGAGTTGTCAACCAGGGGTCTGTGTACCCACGGTGGGCACTTGAGAAAGCCCTAGGGGGTATGCACGGGCAGGCAGGGATGGAGCGCCGCCATGTACCATCCTGTGCTGCCACGCAGGTGTCGCCTGCCTGTCCATTCACAGTGGGCAGGGGAAGGTGCCGCTCTGCATCCGGCTGCACCCCCCTGCCCCATCCCCGCTCAGCGTCAGGCCATGCACCACCCCGTCCCCCCCAACCCCCCCCCCAGCTCAGTGGCCAGGGGTACACTGCTCCATGTCTGGCTGCCAGGGGGGTACAATGATCCAAAAACGTTGAAAACCCCTGGCTTAGGTTTTGTGATGGTCTGTCCTTGTCTTCTGAGAGCAGCCAGACTGGTCTTGTTTTAGTGAAAGAAGAAAATGGTAACCCAGGCAGCTTTCCTTCTGTTGCTCAAAGCCATTTCTCTGTGTGTAATTTCATGTAGCTATAGTTTATTATATTATATTATTATTATTATTATACCACCCTGTGGCCATATTTCCTTATAAAAATATAATAGCTGTGTATTGTTCTCACAGTTCAGATACAGGGCTATGAATTGTCATTCTCTACCCTGTTCTTTCACACCAGACAAGATGGCCTAGAGACATCATACTGAAGTGCACACCCCTAACTGCTACTTTGATTCAAGTGCAAGTATTGTACCTAGTACATGTGTTTGAATCTGACTTTTTTCCCAGAGATTAACACGTGCCATCATTTGTCACTCATGAATATAGCCTAGAGACTTCCACTGATACTCGCACCAATTCTGAGGGAATGCCCAGCAAGCCCATTCACCATTGCCCGACACTGGGCATGTCTTCATGAGACGCTGAATGTTCTATAGATTAATGCTACTGCACATTAGCACATCACGGCCGTGTGTAGCAATGCAACTTTGGTGCCTGCCACTTTAAGGGCTGGAGCAGGCAGCCGGCAGGTGCCTGATTAAGGTAGCCATTTGCAAACAAATGCAAGCCAGACAGTCAGCAGTTAGCAGCTTGTAGCCAAGGGAGCAACACCAACTGGCTCCCCTGCAGCTTATGGAACATCCCGGAGGTAAGGCAGGAGCTATAGGGATGGCAAGAGGCTCCTGGTCCTGGGCATGACCTGAAACTGCACCCTGCTGGGGAAGGGAGGCCTGGTGGGACTGCCCGTGGTGGGGCAGCCCCCAGAAAATACCAGGACCATTCACCTCCCCACTGAAAGGTGGGTTGGGGGGCCTTAATAACCCCAGCCCCCACAACACTGGGTGAGAGGGCCAGGCATGGCTACAGCTACCTGAGCCCCAGGGGCTGTAAGACCCCAATGAAGGTGTGGGGGGCAGGCACATCTACAGCCACCTGAGCCCCACAAGGGCATAAGACCCAGAGGCCCCAGACAGGGGCAGTAGTGTTGACTCAGAGAGGGGGCAGTAGTGTGGCCCGCACAGAGTAGGGTATGTCCGTACAGCCTGAAGGACTGTGCATTAGGAGGTGCTGAGTAGGGCTGAAAGGGCTTTAAGGGCAGCACGGGGACCATGCTGAGTAGACTGCTTGAAGGGCAGCACATGGGCCAGCCTCATAACAGTTGAATGTGTGTATGTGTTGTGTGTTTTGGTGTATAGAATTGCCCAGTGAGGGGCTGGGGCAAGCTTAGCTCAATGCCCAGTGAATTGGCTGGCCACTACCCAGATGAGGATCATGGGAGAGTCCCAATATGCTTCATGTTGCAGCCTCATTGTGTGACAGTTGTACTCATTGGGTGACAGAGGTTCATTACTCTGGTGCAATATGATGAAAATTAAGAGGTTTATCATTTGAGGGAGCATTTACAAGAAATAGTAAATAACTAAAAGCCTCCTAATGTCAAGGAGTGAGTCTGGTAAGCCCCATCAGATCCCTACAGGAGCTGCTCCAAAAGGGAGCAGGGCAGAGTGAAGGGGGAACAGTATCATGCAGCTAGTAAGAAACCCTGTGAAAGAGGGCAGAGTGAAGGAGGCCCCAGTGAGAGAGGGGCAGTATGAGTGTGTGCAAGAGGCCTGACAGAAGACTAAGTTTGGTCCGGCTTTAAGCCAGGAGTACAATAACATTCTGGATGCCATCTTCAAGGTATGGGCCAGGGTGTAGGGGAGATACAGAGCCATGGATAGTGACTCCTGGCATCAGGGCATATAATGGGCAGATTCCCACGTTTACCACCAGTTTATTCCAGTAAACTTGTGGCAGGAGAGACTTGGCAGACTGCCCCATATAGACAGGTAGGTGGGACGGCTTGAGACCTGGCCCCGAGTGTGCCTCCTGTTACACCATATTATTGCATTAATGCACAGTAGAATTGGGCTACTGTGCATTAGTGTCACCAAAAGGCATGCGCTGGTGCTATTGCACAGTAGCGTCAGTTACTGTGCATTGAGTTAGTACCTGTTATTAGAGGTAGTAAACTTAATGTGCAGTAACTATGGTGTATAAATGAATGTGTAGATGTGCCCACTGTGTATAGTCACTGACAACAGTGCAATATCAGCGCCATATACCAGTTTAACCTTCACTTTGTACTGCTGTAGCTGACACACAAGATGCAGAGCTGTAGTGAATTAGGCATTATGGATTGAATCCCTCTGTAGCTTTCCTTTCTGATCCTTGTCTGTGTAGTTAAATAAAGTTCTCAGGCCTAGGCTGTAGGTAGATAGTCCACCTTTGAGTTTGACAAGCCCTGTATTAATTAGTCTGCAGTTAATGATTGGCACTCTTTCATAGAGGGTATATCTGTACTGGTTCCCCTGTACTGTTGAGAGCACCTCCAAGAAATATGACCTTGCCCATCCACTCCAACCTTGCTCAGACTTGAAAATGAGGAAGCAAAGCCACCCTGAGGGAACCCTTGTCATTGCCCTCAAGCACTACTGTGACGGGAATCTCAAGAGTGGCAGCTGAGGCATCCTCACACTGTCTTCACTGCCTTTTTTCTAGGTCTGGCTGATGTGCAGTGCAATTGGCAATGTACTCAACAGTGCTGGGGAAGCAGCATAGACCTATCCATACAGGCTCACTGCTCAGTCAAACCAAAGGACCTAAGTAATAAAATAGGAGATTCTTGGCCCTCTTCAAATGGATTTTAGCTTTTTCCATAGAAATGTTACACAGCTGCAGGCAACACCAAACGCGCGACTCCACAAATGCAAACACTGAATTGCATCTCCAGCCTTTCTCAGAGCTACTAGTTATGCACCAGAGTCTGACACTTTAATAATAGATTTCTTTTGTCAGATGAAATTAATCTCGGATTATCTGCTTCACCAATCCAGATGCAGACTCCTGTGTTAGCATCCACTTCCCTTAGCCTTGAATCTTTCACCGAACAGATGCAAATTTCTGAGGCTGCATTAGCGAACCAAGCTTAAAACATCCCAGCTATATCACGGGCAAGTCAGAGAGATGGGGAATGGTTTTCAAACTACTTACTGCAAATTGAGAATGAATGTTTCACTACAGTGCATTTTATTAAACTATAGTACCTGTAGAAGCAGGCTTATTAAAGCCTTGGCTCACTGCTTAACGCCAACTGCCTTGGTTCAGGGAGCAAAAACTGTGCAATCTGCCTCCAGGCCAGGAAAATCAAAACAACTTGGCTTTTGCCTATATTAATACACAAAAAGCTTTCTTGTGGAATATTTAGGACTGCTGCATGAAGCATATCTGGTGTTAACCCACAATGGAAGGGAATGTTAAAGTTAACCCACCCAAGAATGCCTAACTCTCTGCTCCTATAAGCCCATACCACAAGTACTTTGGTATCAGTACTGTTCTCAAGTATTTTTCACATGTCAACAGTCCCCTGGAGCAAGCATGTGTAAAAGTGTTTGCAAGATGGGAGTCTAAAGATCCTTTGGTCTTATGTCAAGAAAGCAGCTAAATTATGCTGGGTGCGTATATACATACCTCTGATTGCACACTTGGTACTGCACAGCCATTTAGCAAGTACTAAATGACTGTGCAGTACCCACCAGTCCTGTGCAGTCCTGGTGGTGCACAGGTTGTTTTCGACCCTACTGTGCAGTAGCAACTGGCTACTGAGCAGTAGCAGTGGCATCACAGTTAGTGCCCACCGATGCTGCATCACCGTAGCTTGTCGCTATGGTGACGTAGTGTCTTGTGTAGACATGCCCACTGAGTTTGAGATTTGGAGTCCATACTTGTGCCTTAAAACAGTATCACAGCAACTTTTAACTATAAAAAAAATGAGCATTAGAATCCTAGGGAATCGCATTCAAATGAAGGATTTAAAGAATCTGAGCACACCGGTGCATTGAAATGCAGGTAAGGCACTTTAACAACCTTAACTCTGCCCTGCAAGGATGCAATGACAGACTTGATATTTTTTTTTTTAAGTCAGTTTAATTTACTCTAGAGTCTCCAAAAGAAAAATGTCTTAATCATAACTGTATGATTATTGCAAAATCTTGACCTTATTTCCAGGCATAAACAGCTTACTAAATAATGCGTACTTTCACATTTCTGATTAGACAAACGGCATAATAATGATGGCAATCAGTGACCATTTCTCATTAAGATTCTGTGACCCATAATTCTACAAGTATCAATTAACAAATGCAGCCATGCTGTATCTAAATATACTACTACGTAGATTCAGATAAAAATAATACCTAGCTCTTACATAGTGCTCCATGACATTGTGGCATTTACACAAGAAATAGAGATTAGCATAGTGATAAAGCATCATTCCTACTAGCTCACATCATATGCTTAATTTGATTTCAATGAGGTTACTCTCTTGCTCACCCCTAAGCACAACGTGTAAATGCTTAGGGAATCAGGACCTGGTTTCTTTTTTGGAACTTCTTATTCCTTTATCTGTGGAATGCAAACTGCTTAAGATACTTTATAGGGATTTAAACATTGCCTGTGCACACAGACAGCCACAAACTTTGTGTATAGCCTCAGAAAATTTTTTGATCCTAGAACATGTATCCTAAACATACCAGTTTTATTGACAAAGTCATTAATGTATTGTGTCCCATTCATTTATTTAAAAAGTAAGTTTATTTTAATGGGAATGAACAGCACCTAGCTGACTAACTGAAAAGTATTAACATGGCTCATTTAAAAATATCATTTAAATAAATGAGAGGCTTGTTAGAAGTTCCTCCAGCATTAGAAGTCCATTCTTGGGAAAAAAATGGGGAAGAGTGAGGGAGGTCAGCCAACCAGCCCCAGGCAGTTATGCTTAGAGCTGCCCATTTTTAGCCACCAGACGATGGTGTTTGCCATCAAGGTAAGTGAACCCCAGTACAGCACCCAATCTTTGTGTATAGTGCAGGAAGGCACCAAGCTGGGAATAGAGGATCTGGTGGTCAGAGATCACCCCTAGTGTGACTTGCTGAAGGCAGCCCTGTGCCAAAGAGCCATCACTGGTCTCTGTCCCCTGGAACGGTCTCCAACCAAAGGCAGTGGAGTCCCCTTCACCCACTAGAAGGGGACTTCAGTTCCCTGGAAAGGGCTTCTAGTTGCTTGTATTAAACCAATTTGAAAAGCCTGGTGGCAGTGTCCCTTAAGGGCCAGCACCCTTCCAGGGGTGAAATGTTCTCAGCCTGAGGATAGGGAGCACTGCAGAGAAAAGGCAGGGACAGAAGGGACAATGAGCCACTGGCTGGGGCATGGAAAGGCCAGTTACCAAATGTACTGTACTTCCTCTTCCTGACCAGCTGGTGGTACAGTGCTGACCCTGGTTCCCCTGAGCCTTGTCCCTTACCTAACTTCTACCATTAACTGAAAAGAGTCTTACTAGTACCAGCCTCTTGAAAGGGGTTCTGAGTACCCATTTCAGATTTGACCCATCTAAACTTCCATAAGTTTACTGATGTGAGATGGTGGGTGGTAGGAGTACTACAGTAGTCAGGGAATTTGCCCCCTCTTGGTATAGTTTCTCCTAATGTGGTCAGTGTAAATAATTTCAGCTAATTTTAAAACAGCTGCAGAGTTTGGAGCATCCATTTTTGTACTGTCAAGATCTTCTGAGACAAAGGCTAGGGACTGACATTCAAAAAGCCTGAGTCTGAATTGATTCAGTCTTTTCAGGCTAGTCTAACCTGGCTAGGCTAAACTGGTTTGTAACTGCCCAGACATCCCCTCTGGACTGAAAAAAATGCGGGCACATGCCTAGAGTGGCTCAGGCTAGAAACCGGGGGATGCTAGAGCAGCCCTCTCTTCCCTTCCAATGTACTGAGCTGAGGGGTGTGTGGCCAGGCCCCAGCAGGACTAGGGAGCAGCCCAGCCGGGAATGTTTATCACCCCTAACTCCGTGTTAATCAACCCACTAAGAAAAAAAAGTCTTTCTCCATTAGTTCTAGATCTTAAACAGTTTTTCCAAGGAAAGACATTATCAGATACCAGTTGATTAGCTCTAAAAAGCCTTTTGCCTTTGTTGTCTCCTACAGCACAGACTGTATCCAGCGTATGGTCTGCTAGCTAATGCTGAGAGGTGTCTGTAAAGCAGAGGGGTGAGGGGAATAATCCCTGCTTAGCAGGCAGAAGCCAGGCAGATGCCTGCAGTGTCTGCTGGAGCTGCAGCCAGGGAGTAGAGGGGAGGGACCAGCCCTGTTGTGGAGCAGAGAGCCCTACCAGCCCAGAGAGCATGCTGGGATGCTGGGGGACTCTGGATTATTTTAAACCAGCAAGGGGTCTGGGACAGACATTGCATAAACAGGTTTGACCCAAATAAGTTAAGTCTGATACTACATTCAATCAGGTTTATCTCAAGTCAGTTCCAGCCATTTTCGAACTGGTTTATGTGCACTAAAAGTCTGTTCTTTTACAGGTTTAAACTAGTTTCTGATCACTTAAACCAGTTTACGTGTAATGTCTGTCCCTAGCCAAAGACAAGACTTTCTCCAGTGCCACGTTTTTCAAAGGACAAAGTATTTAGTTAACGAACTGAATGAAGCAATGCCTCTCAATGCTAAAGCATTTCTGTCTCTTTTACCAGCTTCCTATGCATATGGTGGGATTTTCAAACATTCTCATCTCCTCTAGCTCTGCTCTGAAAGTTTTTCCTGCTGATTTTGGTGGGAGACAAGTTAAACTAATACCAAGTACTTCTGAACCTCTCACCTATCCTTAGTAAAAAGAACAGTGCATTCCAGTGTGTAGTTGTACAGATATAGATACTTCCTGATCATGAGGCTTCATCTTGTGCACCTGAAATATTGCCATACACCTGCAGTACAGACTAGGGCTGTACAAAACAACATCATTCCACTTCGACTTCCATTTCAGCGTTTCAGTGGAACAGTGTTTCATTTCGAGTTTCGTTTAGTTTCGAAAACACTGTTCCATTTCGTTTAGTCGAAACTCTTTCACCGTTTTGATGCTGTCTTGACGTTTTGCCCATAAGCTATTTTGCAGCCAGTGCCAGGAAGATCAGTGCTGCCGCTGGCCCCAGCCAGCAGCACCAGCCTCCTGTCATCTGGCAGGAAGATCAGGGGCTGCACCCCCAGTAGCAGTCTGGCACAGACCCTGCAGCCCTCTTGGGAATGTGGGGGAGCCCCCGATCTGCCTGCCGGACGACAGGAGGCTGGTGCTGCTGGCTGGGGCCAGTGGCAGCACTGATCTTCCTGGCATGGACTGCGTCCAGCTGGCAGCACAAGCCACTGTCATCTGGCAGGCAGATTGGAGGCTTGCCCACACCCCCTGAAGGGCTGCAGGGGTTGTGCTGGACTGCTTCTGGGGATGCGGGCTCCCAGTCTGCCTCCCAGATCACAGGAGACTGGTGCTGGCACCTGTGAGCCCGTACCCAATGCCGGAAAGATCAGCGCTGCCGCTGCACAAGCTGACAGCACCAGCCTCCTGTCATCTGGCAGTCAGATTGGGGGCCCACACTCCTGGGAGCAGTCCAACACAGCCCTCCTGGGGCTGTGGGCGAGCCCCCGATCTGCCTGCCCAATGACAGGAGGCTTGTGCTACTGGCTGGTGCAGTGACAGCACCGATCTTTCCAGCCTGGGGAAATCAACTCCAGCGGCTCACAGCCCCATGGAACTGAGCCCAGTGGGGGGAATCAGAGTGCAGCGCCAGGGCTGTGCCCCACCTCCCTCCACCCAGCTCAACTCTCAGCACCCCGCCCCGCTCCACCAGTCTCAGCTCCCAGCACCTTGCCTCCCTCTACCGGACTCAGCTCCCAGTGGCTTGCAGCCCCGGGTAACTGAGCCTGGCGGGGGAAATGGGAGAGCAGTGCCGGGGCTGCGCTCCACCTTCCTCCACCGGGCTCAGTTCCCAGCAGCTCGCAGCCCCATAGAACTGGGCCCTGTGGGGGAAGGCAGAGTGCTGCACTGGCTCTGCCTACCTCCTGCCACCAGGCTCTGCTCCATGGGGCTGGCAGAGCCAATCAGAGCCCAGCCTGGCAGTGGGAGGCAGGCACTGCCAGCGGTGCGCTTTGATCAGCTTTGCCAGCCCCATGGAGCGCAGCCCAGTGGTGGGAAGCGGGGAGAGCCAGGGCTGTGCTGCCTGCCGGGCTGAGCCACATAAGGTTGTGGAGCCACTCGGAGTGCAGCCCTGGCTCTCCCCTGCCTCTAACCACCTGGCTGCTTCAAAATTTGAAATGTTTTGAAACGTTTTGACTGCCCTCTTTTCGTTTCAAAGCTGTTTTGAAGTCCTTTGTTTCATTTCAGTTTCACTGTTTTGAGCTCGAAACGCGTTGAAGCAGTGTCAAAATGAAACAGCCGGTGAAGCTTCGCACAGCCCTAGTGCAGACCAGCATGCAGTATTGGTGTTTCATTACACTGTTTATAAGGTGTTATGTTTCATTAGTGTCTGAGCTGCTTCAATTTGACACTTCATTTGAAAAGTGTTCTCCATCTTCTCTTGAGAGCATTCTGTGACCCATAGTTTTTATAGCTGGTATAATCCAGAAATCAGGTTCTTTTGGTATTTTTCTTTGACCCCATAAAACATGCTGCATTCATTTGGGCAATAGCAATTTACCTTTAATGGGTCTAGGTTCAATTATTTTAAGTATCTGCAGGTAATAGACTATGTGTCTTTTTATTTTAAAAAGAGCATTCCTTGAAATCCATGTTGTTTTAGCAAATGGGAGGTAGGTTTTATCTTCCTAACTAGGCCCCCAACTTGTCATATGGCTGAGTGTCTTCACTTTTCTGTGTATTCATTTCCCTATCTGTGGAAATAATGTTTCTCTACTTCTGTGAAGTGCTTTGAGGTCTATGGTGTGCTCTGGGGAAGCAGGAATGCTGAACATACCTTGTACAATTTGTTTGCCCTGCCTAGTAGTAGAATATACGCTATGAATCCCATTGTGTACTGTAGCACTTCTTGGTCCTGTCTACATGTGCATATTAATGCATATGAATAAACTCTGGAGCTTATTACTCTAGAAGTTATTGCACCCGGTCACAACATCTTCACATGCACCTGGGATCACAGCACGTTGAGCCGAGCCAGAGCAGTTCCAGCTGGCAGAGGGTCTGGAGCGTGGTTAGCCTGCCAGACAAGTGCAGCTCTCCCCGGCTCAACTTACTGAGGTGGGGCTGGCTGGGGCACAAGGGTGCTCCAGTGTGGGGCTAGCCAGCACACAGTATATGTGTCCTGCTGTAGAGTAAAAAGAACTCTGTAGCAGGATAGTACTTGTATTTACAAGTGCTATCCTGCTGCAGAGTAAATTAGTTTGCTCCAGCCTAATAGGGGCACACATAGGGGCATGACACTTACTGTGCAGCTAATTTGTTTACTGTACAGTAAAGTCTTGTGTAGACACACCCCTTGAGTGCATAATGTGGTGGTGAAAACAAATACCTTGCTAGAATTTTTTGTAGTACAACTCATGGAATCACTGCAGAATAGGACTGGAAGGGACCCCAGGGGGTCATCTAGGGCAACTCCCTGCTGAAGGTAGGATCATTTCAGGCTAAATTTGTCAAGTTTGCATGTTAAAATTCCCAGCAATGAAGATTCCACAATCTCTCTAGGTAATGGTACCAGCACTTAACCTCCCTCATAATTAGAAAGTTCTTCATAAGAGCCAATGTAAATCAGTCTTGTTCCATGTAAACCCAGTTACTTTTTGTCCTATTCCTTATGGACACAGAGAAGAATTGGTTGCCATTCTCTTTTTAATAATCCTTTTAGTATTTGAAGACCATGATTCTCAGTCTTCTTTTTTTCCAAGTTAAATTGTCCCAGTTCTTCCAACCGTTTTTTACCTAAGTTATGTTTCTTAGTCCTCTAATCATTTATGTTGCTAACTTCTTCAATCTTCCTTGAGGTACAGAGCCAAAAACTGAGCACAGTACTGAAGATGAGTCCTCACTACAGGTTTCCCTCAATTTTATGCTGTACATGTGTTCTCGCACAATGACATAAATTGAATTCGCATAAAGCGAACCCACTTTACAATGTAACAAATAGGGATAGGTTCCCATGGCGGTGAGGGAGGGAGGGAGGGAATGAGGCTGGGACTAGGGAAGGACCAGAGGGAGGGGTGCTGCTCCCAGGGCTGCACAAGGCAGCAAAGCAGAGGGAACAGAGTGGCACTCAACCCAGCCCTGGCTGCACCAGCCCTGAGAGTGGCCAGCGCCAGCTGCCTCCAGCTGCTGGGCTGCACTGTGCTCTGCCTGTCCCCACTCACCTCTGCTCCTGGGCTGCACCATGCCCTGGTGTTGGCAGCTGGTATCTGCTGCTCCTGGGACCATTGCAGCCAGGACTGGGGTGAGTGCTGTGCCCTGTGCCGCCTGGGGCTCCACTTGTCCACACCCATCCCAGCGCGTGCTGGAGTGGCCCTGGGAGCAGCTGACACCAGCTGCCTACACCACTGCATGGTGCAGCCCAGGAGCTGGGGTGAGCCCAGTCACAGGGGGACAGGCGAAGCACGGTGCAGCCCAGTGGCTGCAGAAGGCTGGTGCTGGCCATTCCTGAGGCCACTGCAGCCCAGGCTTGGGTGTGGGGGCCCATGGCCCTTTCCCCTCCCCCCACAGATTTGCCTGCTTGGGCGGGGGGCATCTACGCCGATTGCATAAGAGCGAATTTACCTTGCATATAATGAATTATGGGTCTAAATATGCTCATCTCATAAGAGCAAATTCGCATATAAAGAACCTGCATAAATGGAGGGAAACTTGTAGCACTGAATAGAATGAAAGTATCACTTTCTGTGACTTGCTTGAGATACTTCTGTTACTGTCTCCCAGCATGATACTGGGTTTTTTGCAGCAGTAGCATTATGTTGACTGGTATTTACTATAACCCCAACAGCCATTTCTTTAGTACCGAAGTCCAGCCAGCCATTCTCCAATTTATATTTGTACATTTAAATATTCCATACAAAGTACAGGACTTCACACTTGTCCTTTTTGAATTTAATCCATTTTTTTCATACCACATCTCCAATTTATTAAGGTTATCTTGATTCTTAATCCTATCCTCCCAAGTGCCTTCTCCTTTACTCAACTCGGTGTAATCACAAATTTACTAAGCATTTACTCAATTCCATCCTCCAACTATTTAATTAAGACATTAAATAGTACTGGACTTTGTACAGAGCACTGTTTTTCAGGAAGATATGGGTAACTCCAAAGGGACAATCTGATAAATGGCCATAAGTGATACTGCCAAGCTGACCTGTGCCCCATGTACTTTAATGCAGGGTTGCATTTCTCAAACTATTCAAGTTAGCAACACCTTCCAAGTTACAAAAAAAAAAAAGAAAAGAAAAGAAAAAGACCCCTCCCTCTTAGATTGAATGTAAAATTAGTTATAAAGTGTACTGATGATAAGCCAGTATAATTGGTTTGTATGTATGTTTCCAGATGATAGCAGAGAGTAATGCAACTGTAAAAGGTCTGGGTATGTGGTGAATGAGATTTTCTTTGCAGTAAGACTTTTAAGATCTTACTCTCCCTCAATTAACCTCCTGGGGTTACAACCCATTGGGTGAAAAATGCTGTTCTAGCTCATTACTGAGTTCTGGGGAAACAGAGCAGAGCCAGAACTCTGCATGTCAACATCCTGGAACTCACTGTACAGATCCAAACCTTTACTTTGGAGAACATCATTCTGTCTAATAGGTTAAACCAGACTAATGTTTTCCCCATGCCAGGTTGGAAAATCTGCCACTTTTGAGACAGTTTTGATGTGGACTTTGCTGCTTGGAGGACTTTGTGACGGAGGAGAGGAAGCTAGGTTATTGGAGCATTCAGCTATGTGCACCATCAAGTAGGGCCCAGATGACTTGGGAAATGCTGCCCTGTGCCATTTGTTAGATGTTGAACCTCAGTGTAGCTCAGGTCACACTGCACAATGTGGGCCACAGTAAAGATGAGTTGGCTATAAACATGTTAAATTGGGTATTAGAAGCAGTTCAACTATGTTAGCATTGAGCTTTATGTGGGTTCATTTGCCCTGCTTCTCAGTTTGTTCACAACTTGCTTGGATCTCTCTCTACCAGTGGTTTTCAATCTTTTTTTCAGTTGCAGACCCCTAAAAAATTTCAAGTGGAGGTGTGGAACCCTTTGAATTGTAAGTGTGGGCATTCACATACTTTTAATTGATTATAGTCCTCTTTCACACACCTCTTAGACATAGTCTGTGGACCCCCAGGGGTCCGTGGACTTCAGGTTGAAAACCACTGTTTTTATACTTGAGTCTACCCAAGTCAAGGAGGAAGCCAGGCAATTTTGTGGGGAGATCACAGGGCCAATCACCATTTTCAAAGGCTGATCATTGGGCCCCCCTCCCCCCCCCCCCCCCCCTTCCTGCACACCTCTGGCGGAGGGGCCCTGGTGGCCTGGGCCATTGCTGATGATTGGCTGAGAGGGCTGTCTGTCATGTGGCTCTACCCCTTGCTGCCAATTGGTGGAGAGGGGCAGGGCCACATGACAGACATCCCTCTCAACCAAGCAACAGGGAGGGGTGGTGGCGGCAGCCATTTTGAGCTCCCCCTAATGCCAGCACCCCCCCTTCCCTCTGTGGGGAGCTGGCCTTTTATTTTCAGTAAGTTCCCTCCCACCCCCCCGCCAGATCTCATGGACATTGCCCACTTCTGCAGGCAGTGCCAGATTTTGTGATTTCCTTTAAACTGTGATTTTAGTAGGTCCCTATCTATACTGTATCACACTGTTCAGCGCAGATTTACAAGGAGAGAAATGAGACCTTGTATGACACTTTGTAGCCATTTGCACCACCTGGAATTGAAGACATATTATATCTAGTTTGCGCTGGTACAGTCAGCTACTCAGGGGATGCATCTATACATGTGCTTAACTGCTCAGTAGACTAATATGCTGCAGTGCAAAGCATCATAGACTACATATGCAGTGTTATTAGACTGCAGCAAATTGATTTTTGCTGCTGTAAGATGGTACTGTCAGGGTAGTACTATCTTATGGCAGTGAAAATAACTGCACCTAAATGTACATGTAAATGCTGACCCAGGCGTACAGTGCACTCAGCCCAGGTAACAGGGGACCAGACCCCTGCCTACCACCCTGCCACAGAGCTCCACACTCTGGGGCACTCTTGTGCTCTAGCCAGCCCCTCCATTGCCTGATGCCACCTCCTGAAGCCCAGGGCTTACCCCCTAGGCCCCCTGCCAGTCCAGGGCTGCTTCGCCCTGGCTCAAACTGCTGCAGTCCCGGGTGCAGCATCTGCATATATGCCCTGGACTGCAGCAGTTTGAGCATCTACACATGCTGTTAAGGCACTGTGGTAAACTCTGGAACAAATTGCACTAGAGTTTATCAATGTTTTAATGTCATCTATAGATGCACCCAAGGTGTATGACAGTAGAATCAGGCCCTTGGTCCTTACCAAGCAGTCTGCACTCCAGAGTGCTAATTGTGGTAGATAACAGAAACCAAACTCAATGAAAACTATATTATCTTGAAATGGGCCCAGAAACTGTAGTCTTTATGCAGAGATCTGGCATTTTTATGCAGATATTTTTGCCAGCAATTGTTGTTTGCCTCTGCTATGTTGGCAGTGAGAGGAGGGGCTGAATGGCTAGGGAGTAGAAAGGGTATACAAAGGCAATTCTGCCTTTTCTGCCTTCCTAGTAGAACCTTGTTTTGAATATAGCAGTGGTTAAGGCATAATTCCCCAAACTTTTTAGATTAACTCCACATCTCAGTAAACCTGGCCACTCTCCTGCCACTGCTTCTCATTGCTGTGGATTGTTGTTCCCACCCCTCTCCTATTTGCTGCTGACTCACTTCTGCTTCCCCTGTTGCCAGTTCCTCATGCCACTATTGTCCCAGCTTTGCACCCTCTCCAGGAACATTTTGTATCTCTCAAAGGGCCACAGTTTGGGAAACACTGGGCTAAGATGATGAAAAGTCCTTCCACTCTGAGGGCTTGTTGTTGTACATTAGAAAAGGAGGCTTAAGTCTTGATCCAGGACTCCCTAGATCAGCATTTCTCAACCCATGGGTCACAACCCAAAAGTGGGTTGCAAGAATATATGAAGGGGTCACAAACAAACTTTAAAAATGGATCAATAAACTTTTAAAGAGAAAAATGTGGGAAACTGTGGCTTTTCCTTTGCAAGGGCTGCTTGGGGCCCCCCATACCCCACATATTCCCAGTGTGTAGGTCTGGGGCCTGGGGGTGGGGGGCAGTAGGTCAGGAATGAGGGGCACTGGGTCAGGATTGGCCATTGATGTATACAAATGGGTCCTGGTACAAAAAAACTTGAGACCCACTGCACTAGATAACACAGTTGGCACTCTTTCCTCCCCCCAGCCCCCTTTGTGGTACTCTCAGCAGGGAAATCAAGGCTGGCATAGGGCCCAAAGACTTATTGGCTCCCTCACCTTAGATCTGGGTCCTCCGCATCAAGTTGGAAGATTGTTGGCAGGAAGAGCAGACAAAGCATGCACAGCTGGTCTTTGCGTGACATCTGTTATATGGGTAAATAGACTTGGATTGCAGGCCAGGACTTTTCACCTTCATCAGCTTGACAACAACAAAGCTATCATTAAACAGTTGTGCTGAGGATGAGCCTTTAGCTTCACCTGCCTGTGCAGCTGAGGAGCCTTGTGGAGGGGTGGGACTGGGATTGGGAATCCATGAGGCAGGTACTTGATCCACTGGCACCTCCTGCTGGCTGATTTGCAAATGACAAGAGCCTGAGGGAGACTGTAATAACTCTTGGAAGCTTCCCAGAAACAGCCTACAGCAGTCTGAGTACTGAGCTGGCTGCAAGAAACACCTGACCACCAATAAAAAGACAAGGCCCATTAAGAGTTAATGCTGCAGTTATAAATGAGCCACATGCTTTCAGGGGTTTTAGAAAGCTGATGGTGGGCGTGAAATACTATAGCTTTCCCATTAACTCAAAATATCTGCTCTGAGTCCAGAAAGAAGTGCCCAGATTTTTAGTCGATATTAATTTTACACTTGGCACTTCAGGAAAGTGTGAGCTGCTGGGTTCACAAAGGGTCTGTCTAATAAACAGACAATAGAAAATCAGAAAAGCAAAGCTTGAGTTCATTTACACAGGTGCCAAGAATGTAACAGCAGCTGAGATTGTGGAGGGCAATGGAAAATTCAGAATGGTAATGGGGAACAACATTAAGTCTGCATGCCTCCGATTTGTGAGAGGTCGGAGGGGCAGCAGAACCTGGGTTGGTGATAGGATGGCACAACACGCAGGAAAATTTTGATCAGAATGAGGGACAGAGGAAAAGGAGCAGCAGGTGTTGGGGACAGAGTCCAGAGCATGAGAGCTAGTGTGCTCCATGCAGATTCATTTTACACCTTAATCCCCTCCAGAACAAGGCTTTGAATTCACAATAGCCTCTTCTGTCTGGATCACTGCCTCCTGTCAGGGCTGCTCTATCTCCTGTGTTCTCAAGCACTGTCCTGTTTTTGTCACCTTCCTAGCTGTATTAGGTATTACGCAAGCCAGCCTTGCTTCCTGCTAGTTGTAGGAGGAAATTCCTACCTTTTAAAAGCTCACTGCTCTTAGCAAAGCAAATATTTTAATAGGCACGAGCAAACCTCCATCCAGAGAACTAGATACTAATGGTTTTTATACATCCAGAGGAATTTCTCTTGGAGTTCTGGGTAATTGCAGTGGAGAATCATGCCAGCCAACATATTTGCCTGCTTGTCCCAACTTTAGAGCAGTCAAAGGACTCTGAAGGAAACTACCGTGCTTTACTAGGTCTTGTTGCCAGCATTGGGCTTTCCAATAATAGAATCAATTAATTTCAATGAGATTCTATTGTAACAAATCTCCAGTCATATAGGAACATTACAGATGAGGTCAGTGTGAAGCAAAAAGTGATAGTCACATCCACCCACTCCGATAACAAACCGCTAGATCAGGCACTAGTGTCCTAATGCAGTTCATCTGTTTAGAAGACAAATTTGCTGATGCATTCTCAGGCAGCCTTCCACTCCCCATTCCCATTCTTACTAAGGGGTGTTTCTAGAATCTAAAGTGTTGGCTTGATGAAGTTCAGTGCATAAGAAATGTCTCTTGTATTGCTGTTTGGTTTCTCAAAGGTAATTTCTCTCTTGTGCAGTGAAAGTTGACTCTCCTGAGATACTCTTTTCCAGGTGTGTTCTTTGAAAGGAAGGAGTCAAAGTAGTCTCTGGTCTAAATCCTGAATTGCCAGTGGAATCACACTAGGGGTAAGTCTGTCTTTGCCTCTGAATTTCTGGGAAGTGCAGGCCTGGAGAGTGTCCTTACACAGGAGGGGCATCCTCACTGTTATTCTGTGTGTACATTACTATCTCTTGGATGTCTGTAGCTTTCTGAGTCCTTCAGCATTTGCAAGTTGCAGCTAGCCTGACCCTGGCAGAACTGGTGACCAAAATAGAGTGATTGCAAGCAGAAATAACAGTACCTTTGCTTCTTTCTTCCTTCCTTTTTGCTTTAAAGATGTTGCCTGCTCTATTTCTGACTCCCAATCTTTGACCACCTACCACTATTCTAGAACACACATCTATACCATTGACCCCACCCTAGAGAGTCTCTGTTTTCAAAGCACAAAGGCTTTACGTATTGTGCTTTGGTGTGAGTGGTGGTTAGATTTAGGAATAAAAGGAGTGGTTGGGGGGAGGAATTGGTCTTTTAGGACTGTTTTACAGGCAGAGTTTCTCTGTGTACTCCACTTGCAGGGATTCAGCTGTTACCATCATCAGTACTTAGCTACACATCAGTCACTACTAATTCTTACTCAAAAACCCAGAACAAATAGTTTAGCAGATAAGGAGCCTTAGGGCAGCTTTGTCACTGCCTGTAGCAGAAGTCCATTCCAGATTCGCACACAGGCCTATTCAGGCCAGGGGTATGCAGGGCTCTTCACACACAGTATACTGTATACTTACCAATATACTGTAATTGATATATGTGTTATTACAAACATATGTATGACATCCAATGCTGTGTAATATGATAGCACCTCTCAATATAAGGCGCCCTTTTCAGACATTCAGGCTCTCGGAGACCAACACCAGGTTCTCCTTCAGCTTTACCAACCAGTAAGGAAACTAGGACTTTAGTTATCAGAGAAGGCCTGTGCAAAGAGGTTTCTGGGCTAGGGTCTATCTGCCGTGTCCCCCCATCCTCCCTTTCCCACACACACACACACACACACACACACACACACACACACACACACACACACACACACTTCATCATCATACTCCCTACCCCTCCCTCTCTTCACATCCAGTTCCATTCATACTATGTTCTCTGGACTGTGGTATGTCAGCGATGCTGATGGTGTGAGAGCGGCTGTTTCACCACTGCCTATTTACCTACAATTCTTTGGATGAGCCCCAGAGAGTGTACAGTTTGTTAGGGTTTAGTGTGGCACTACAGGTCATGCTGTCAGAATAAACCAATTGCAACAGGTTCCTAGATCACAGTTAGCAGTTATGGAGAGTAATGAGGGCAGTGGCGATAAAAGCAACAGCACCAGATGTCTGTCTGGGGGGGCGGACCTTAAAATGGCAAAGCCAAGAAAGAAAGGATGTGCAGACAGAGATCTGAGGCCAGGCTCAGAAAGATAAAGGAGAGGAACTGGGAGCAGAGGCTCTAGTGATTTTTATGTGACTATTCCTGGTGTGCAGATTCTGAATGCTTTGAATAAAACAATACTTACGTTGTTAATGCACATGCTGGGATTTGACTAGCCACATCTGTTCCAGGATGCAACAGTTTCCATCACAGGAGGTTTTAAGGGACTAACTTGACCTGGTCACATTTATGCTGCAGGTGTTATCTTGACAATACCTGGTAAACGACAAACTCATCTTTGGGAAAT
The DNA here is from genome assembly GCF_030867095.1 of Alligator mississippiensis. Lineage (NCBI taxonomy): Eukaryota > Metazoa > Chordata > Crocodylia > Alligatoridae > Alligator > Alligator mississippiensis. The sequence goes on from NC_081835.1 coordinate 44,952,154, forward strand.
GTGATGGGAGGCTGCCACCATGTGGAGGAAGGGAGAACCTTACTCCTGGTTTTACTCTGTGGGAGGCAGAGGTAGTTAGCTCTGGTCTAAAGTCAGTCGATAGGCAGGGTATATACGCACCGTTGTAAACTAACTAAATAAGATAGATATATTTACTCCATATATATTTTATATTTCTAGGTGATATCTTATTGGACAAACTGTATACTTAGGAGAGAGATAGAAAGCTTTGGGGTACCAAGTACTCTTCCTCAGGTCTTCATGGGTCACTTTTCAAGCAATCTGCTCAAAGCCAAAGGAATGGGGATATATTTTCTTAACTCACTGCTCCCTTTTGCTGTTCTTCTCCCTCTCCTTTGGTCTCTCAGTGTCTTTTGACTAAACCCAGAAGTTGCTGAAATCAGAATTTGGTTTCCTGATACCAAGGGAAAACTGAGATCAAAGAGAAAGTTGCCAAACATTTACATTGCATTGCTCAGAGAATTACAGAAAAGTAGGGCTTAGGAGTCTAGTCCAACCCCCGGTGAAGCCAGGATCATCCTTATGTAAATATCCTATACAAGTTCTTGTCTAACCTATTCTTAAAACTACACACGCAATTCTGTTCCTAATCTCAGGCAGTCACCATGCAAGGACGTGTGCCCCGATGTCCTGCTGACATTCACTGGCCCCTCGGGGTGGCTGCACCCCGAAAGTCGAGCTGGGTGAGATCTGGCACCCTTGCTATTCCCGTCTGCCATGACTTAGATGATATAGGAATTTCATAAAAGGGAGGCGGTGCCTGCCCGTCTCTTACCCAGATCAATCACCAGGGCCTCCCAGCACCTGAAATCCAAACTGGGAAGTGAAGAAAGGACCAGCCTGGAGCCAACTTTCCAATTCCGCTTTTTAAATTTTTTTTTTATTTTTTATCTCTCTCTTTTTTTTCTTTTTCTTTTTTTGAGATTCTTTGACCTTTGCCCTTTTCCTTTCCTGGGGCATCCTCAAGGTCTGGGGCTCTGTGCCTGGGGCTGTTACCCCAGGATCTTCAGTAGTCCACCTTCTCGCCCCAGTCTCTTCCCCGGGACTTTAAAGCTGAACCGCTAAGGCTTAATTTCTGGCAAGCATCCCTGAAGTGGCTGGGGATTCCCTCCAGAGTGACCAGCTGGGGACAGGGCCCGGTCCTCGCTGTTCGAGGTTTCTGCCCGCCCCCGTCTCAGCTGTGGAGCCTCCTTGGGGATCTGCTTCCATTCCCTTCCTGGACGGATGCCTGGCCTTGGGCTGAACTCTCCCACTGGGAGAGAGACGTCCGCAAGAGGGAGAAAAAAACAGTACGGAGAGGAGAAAAGTGCCACAGCGAGCGGTTTGTGCAGATCCCTTGCCTCTGCCGTTCCCAGGGTCTCTCCCGGATCCCCCTCTGGTGCCTCATCTCTTCCACCCTCCTCTTCACTCCTGTGGTGAGTGTGCCACCACCTCTTCTGAATTGGCCCAAGGGCTTACCCACGCTTCTGGCTTCTTGGTTCCACGCCTCTGCTCCTTCAGCATCCCTCCTCCCTCAGGCCGAACCCCAGCCTCCAGATATAGCCCATGCTGTGGATTGGCCCTGATTCGCTTCACCTGGTATGGAGGTAAAGCTGGGCTGGTGCAGATCAGGAGTTCTCGCTGTAGCACGAACGTTGCAGCGTGGGGTGGTCCATGTCCCTGGCTGGCAATACGCCCTCAGTGAGTGCCCTCCAGGCTCTCACACTAAACTACCAGGCAATACCCCCAAACAGTAAGAACACCTTAAGCTGCCAGGGACGAGGGCACTCTGTGCCCTATCACTGCAGAAACAGAAAAAGCTTTTTAAAATACACTTAAGCAATACAAGGAAGAGGACCATGCCCCCCACTACAAAGGCAAAAATCCCTACAGTCCATGCCAGTCTGAAAGTGAGATAAAATTCATTTCTGTTCCCCTCAACCCACTCCATCCCCAAACCTTCCATTGCAATATGATGTTAAACTTCTGACATCCACAATCCTGATCCTTTTCTTGGTTCATTCAGGAGAGTTGAGACCAAGCTGCCTAAAGAAAAAGTAGTGCAAGTAATTAACTCTCAGCCTCCAGTGGATGTCCTGCAAACCAGTTTTAGCTCCAAGTCATAGAATCATAGAATATTAGGGCTAACAGAGACCTGAGGAGGTCATCTAGTCCAACCCCTGCTCAAACCATAACCATCCACAACTAGATCATCCCAGACAAGGCTTTGTCTAGCTTGGTCTTAAAAACCTCCAAAGATGGAGATTCCACAACTTCTCTGGGTAGGCTGTTCCAGTGCTTTACTGTCCTTCTAGTGAGAAAGTTCTTCCTAATATCCAGCCTAAACTTCCCTTGCAGCAACTTGAGACCATTGCTCCTTGTTCTGTTATCTGCCACCACTGAGAATAGTTAAGCTCCATCCTCTTTGGAACCACCCTTCCCAAGTCCTTAAATACTAGGTTTGTAGTTGGTGAGAACTTTATTTGGCTTTGCTTTGGGAAAGGGAACATTTCCTCCTGAGGTTCATTTCCTTATTATAAGTTTGCTTGGTGGAAAGAACCAAAGTTAGCATTAGTCACCTTGCCATGAGCATAGCCTGAAGCTTAAAGCTATGCGATGAGAAGAGTGCAGCTTGGGAGTAGGTACATCCGTAAATGCACTGCATTCCTTAAAGACTTCTCATTAGCCTTAAAATACTTCTCTCCTTAAAGACATCTTAGTTACGCAAGCTCTTTTACTTGTTCCTGAGAAATTCAGAGGTGTTTATAAGATGCACATCTGGCCTGATACTCTTCCCATCATGTGTTTATTATAACATTATCTGTCCATGTAACTGGGCACCCAGCTTTGAGCTGCTCACACATTCAATATTCCACCCATTCTAGCATTCAAGTGTAAGAACTGTCTCAGGTGCTCATCAGGGGTATGAATCTACCTGACCCAGTATCTGAAAATCATATCCACAAACATCAAAGCCATACCAACTAATGCCATGGAAGTCTCCGTGAGATTTGCCTGGCAATCTGCTGAATGGTCCCATCAGGACAGAGTGGGACATAAGGGTGTGTTCCCCTTCATGGGAAGGTATTTAGTCAGTAACCTTGAAGGCTACATGTCCCTCAGGGAAATCCTCTCACCAGTGGTGCATCTTTGGGGAACTCTGTCACTGCTTCTTCCTTCTACCCCAGTTACCTTAGAAATATGCACTCTGCCTCCCTTCCTAGATTGGAAGACTAAGAGACAATCTAGGCCTCACATCCACCACCCTCCCTTGGAATATCAACATCTGGCAGTCTGCCCTCAGGACTCCATCGCAGTGGGAACCCCACTGAGATGCCCATGTGGGCGCTAATTTTTTCAAGTACTTTCTTGCAAAAGTGCAGAATAAGATCTATTGAATTTAGCTCAGATTCTGGAGGGTGCTTCAAACACTAGGACAGCATCTGCTTTTTAAAGGAAGCAATCCCAAGAAAAAGTCTGGGCATGTCCAGACAAGTGCAGACATGCGGTATATGGCACCGCAGACCCATCTGCAGTGCCATTCACCACACAAGTAGATGTCCCCTGCACTGCTACTCTGCAGCACAGGTGGATGGGGGAAGGGGGGCTGACTCTGGGATATCCCAGGGTCAAAAAAACCCATGCCAAAAAAAAAAGTGCATTGGCGCACATGGTGGCAGCACATGTCACCCAAAACCAGAGTCTGGCCAGCTGGAGCCATGCTCTGGCTGCTGGCCAGGCTTCCTGCTGCAGGAGAGCCATGGCTGCAGCTCCTAGAGGCCCCCAGGACCTCAGGTAAGACTGCTGGGGCCAGCACAGTTGCTGGCCACAGCCTCCCCTATTCCACTCAGGGAAACGTGCTGCACGCTAGAGCATGCATGGCTTGGATGTTCCCCAGGGAGAAGTAGCAGCAGAACAAGGTGTGCTGCTAGTACTCGTCCCTGGGAAAACGCATGTTCCCACTCATCTGGACATGCCCTCTATGTTTAATAGCCTTCCTTAATTGTATTTTAGTGGTAACTGGTCCAGGGTGGAAGAGCAGAATTGCTGGTGACTTAGAAGGATGTTTTATTGGGTTGAGCTAGAAGATTCCTGGCTGAAAACGCTATATGGTCAGTAGGTATAGGAGGAAGAGAAGGGACCCTGTGTCTCTTGGAACATGTACCAGCAGCAAAATTCACAGCAGAATAGGTACAGACATTCCCATGAAAAGAGCGATTAGACACGTTTCATAGTACTGCTTCCTTCTTATGAACAGGACTGGAGAAAAGCAGTAACTTCTCCAGTATCCCCAAATATAACTGTTCGGGGGTATTTCCTGCCATAGAATAGGAGAGTACTACTGCCAGGGAAGACCCTCTGCACCCCTAAGAGTTTGTGTTGAACATTTTGAGTGAATTGACTTTTTATGCTTGAACTAAAGAAAAAAAAAACCCATCAACGACGCAAAAGAGGGAGGATAACTGGGTGGTGTCCTCATATACAGCTCTGTCTATGTGCCTCAGCCTGACCTGCTGTCTAGCTGTTAACCCAGTCTGGGCTTTCCACTCCCACAACCCTGTTCCTCATCCTGACTGCAACCCTGTTATTTTCTGATTGTCCCAGCCTTCAACTCTATGCGTCTTCTGATGCAACCTCTTTACTTATTTCTGTTTAGGGCTCCACACAGCTCTGCCAGTGCTTCCCAGTCCTGACTCCTTCTGTTCCAGTCACAGGTATAACTTGTCACTGTATATTGGGTTGATTCTGATGTATTCACTCACTTCTGTGATCTCATTTGTCTTAACACCAGGATGTCCAGTGGTGAAGGTCTGATGAAGTGACTAGCTCCTGCTATGGAAGCCTTTCTTCTGGGGACTCTCCAAACATAAGAGCACCTCCATCTTCATGCCCACTCTTGCTGTCCTCTTTCAATGGCCATATACAGCCAGGTACCAGATTTTTTTTTCTATTATTGCAGTTGTACCTTGCTTTCCTGCAATGTAGGTGTCCCCCTCCCACAAGCCCCATATTTTTTCTGCGTAGCATGAGGGGGCAATAACTGCTTCTTGCTGTGAGGAGTGAATTGTGGCCATAGAACATCCTGTGCAGACGAAGGCAGGAAACCCTCTTTGTTCCACTGCAGGCTGCAAATCCTGTCACACCAGGCCACTGGCTTATGGTGAGGATGTGGGACTAGGAGGAGATCACATCACTGATGGAAGAGCCTGTCTAATATGGCCTCTTGCTAAGATAAATTGCTTCCTGTCTCTTTTACCCTGTGCTGCTTTGCTTTCCCCCATGGTTCATGCCTAGCTATAACTTATCTCCAAACTGGTTGTGTTTTCATGGTTCTGCCGTACTTGGGGGCCATTCCTACCTTATGGGTTCAAATTCTTTCCTCGGGCTGTTGGGGCTGACATCTGATATCCAGCTTCGCAATAGCATTTTGGGGCTGAAATGCTGGTATATCCACTGGCTTCTTCACACCAAGAACTGTAATGGGTTTTCTCTCTGGTGCAACTGAAGCACACTAGATTAAAAGACATAAACATACATTCTAAAGGGGGCCGTTAACGTAACATAAAACCTCACTCATCTCCATATTGCTGAAATCAAGATTAGTTCTGAATTAACTGCAATTCAAGTGGAAATTTATTCTAGCCATTAGTTAAAAGCAACCTCAATGAATAGAGCATCACCAGACAAGTGGATGGGTATGTGTATGATTCTATAACATAGTGAAAACTGTGACTAGTGAGATCATATGCCTTGTTATAAGGCTATTCTGTCTGCTCTAGCCAACTGCTGTCCTTGGTTATTCCCTCATATTTATATTCAGAAACAAACGTTCTTTGTTTCACATGGGTTACAGTTGCTCTCCACAAAAAAATCAGGAAGTATAAACTTAAATATCATGCTTCAATTTTAGAATAGGATGTGACAATTCATATTTTTATCCTTTCAAAATCTCACCCCAGCCTTATCTCCAGCCAAAATATTCATTAACACAAAGTAATGGATTCTGAATGATAAGCACACGTGGAGAATTACTGTGAAAACATAGTTTTGTTACACTTTTATATAAGATTAAAGGTTGGAGCACACAACAGGTCCTAATGAGAGCAGAGATTAACTGTGGATGAAACTACCTTGTATCTATCTATATCTGTCCGAATGATGGGGTGTACTTCATTAAACTCCCAATGGGTGTTGTCCATCGTGTATTGTTACCAATTTGCTTTCTGGAAGAAAAAACACAGACAGGAAATAAGGATGTATACAGAGATTTCTGCTTCATTGCAGTAAAAACTAGATCCTTCCTAAAAAGGAGCAAGTAGCCATTTCATAGTTTTTAGATAGACCTTGCATGCTACTGCCATATGCACATATGACCCTGCCATAAAAGTGTTGACTTCAAAAGCTCACTTGTATTCCCATTTTCTTACTCTTGCAAGCAACTGGCAAGGGAAGCCTTCCCCAGACAGACAGCTGTAGCCTGACATCACAATAATTAGAAGTGTTTTAAAAAAGGAAAAATCTCTCATAATAATCCTCCTCATGTTCTCATAGAACACATCTACATGTGCATTAATGTGCCATAATTGGTACTACTGCACAGTAGCACTGGCACATGTTTTTTTACATGACGCTAATGCACAGAAGACTAATTTTGTTGTGCTTTAGCGCATTAGCATGGCTTTTGCTGTGATTTGGTAATGCGCACTACTATTAGTTGACTGCACATTTAATGTCTCATGTAGATGTGCCCATAAATAAGATATGGAAATACGGTTTAGCTGAAATTACTAGCAGGGAGGTGCATATATGGTTAAATAAATGTGTTCAAAGAGTATTCAAATTGGAAAGAGGTATCACGTAAGATATTTTGGGGGTCTGTCATGGGTCTGATACTACTCAATATTTCCGTTAATGACTTGAAGGATGGGACTGAGTATACACTTAGTAAATCTGCAGATGGCACCAAATTAAGAGAGGCACAAGACTGGGATTTAAAATGACCTTTATAAATGTGGGAAAATCATCTGAAATAGATAAGATTAAATTCAATAAAGACAAGGGTAAAGTATTATGCTTGGAAAGGAACATTCAAAATGCAGTTACAAAAACAGGGAGCAACAGATTAGGCTTCAGTCCTACCTGAAAAGATATCAGTATTATAATGGACAGCAAGCTACTGTTGCAATAAAATTTAACAACAGACAGGGGTGTAGTAAATATAATTTGCAAGGAGCGGGGAGCAATTCTTCCACTCCTTTCAGGACTGGTGAAGGATGACCCAGAATGTCTAATACTCTGGGTCCACATTTCAAGAAATACATGGACAAATTGGAAAGAATCCAGAAGAGAGCAAAAAAATTATTAAAAGATTAGGAAACATAAATGCAAGGAAATGTTGGAAGAACTGGAATTATTTAGTGTGGAGAAGAAAATATTTTAAAGGGAAGTTGATCACAAGTCCTCAAATACAGAAAGAGTTGTTATGAAGGGGATATTGATCAATTGCTTCCTGTGTCCACAAGGGGCAGCACAAGAAATCATGGACTTAAACTTGAACAAAGGAAATATATATTGGATATAAGGAAAACTTTCTAACTATGAAGGTGGTTAAATGATGGTACAGATTGCCTGAGGAGGTTTTGGGATCTCCATCACTGGAAGTCTTTAAGATTGTAGATTGATTTTTTGTTTACATTAAATATCTGGTTCTTATAACAGTTACATTTTTTTTTAATTTCACTAACATTTAGGCCACTAATCCTTAACCAGGGTGCTGAGGTCCTGTGACATCCTTTTAAGGATGTTGTGGAGTACTGTGCAATATTAGCTTTTTTAGATGTGCAAATGCTTACACAGGATTCACTAAATAAACTCAGAGATTAGTTCAAATAAGTATCCATAGTGTCAAAAACATTCTAACATGTTGTGGTCTTTCTGAGTTCTTCACAGAGGAATTGCTTCATTATTTTTCCATGGTCAAAAAACAAGTGAAAGCTAAGAGCTGGCATTTTCCGAGGGGTGCCTCAAGTGTAGTGAGGAGTGCCTTGAGTCTAAAAAGTTTGAGAACCACTTATTTAGGAGTTACAACCAAAATTAGAGCCCACCCATGGTAAGGAACGAGCAAATGCATCTCTGCCCCAAAGAGTTCACATTCTGATTAGGCAAGATGCCAAGTTAATGTTGTTATCCTTGTTTTACAAATGGGAAACTGAAGCACCAAGTGATTTGCCCCCAGATCACTCGGGAAGTATGTGACAGAGCTAGGATGTAAACACAAATTTAAGGAATCCCAGTCCAGAGTTTCTGTTATCAGATCAACCTTCCTACAAAAGAATGACTCAAGATGAAATTTTCAAATGGCTTTAAGTGACTTTGAAAATGGGACTTAGGTTTCTAAATGACCCAGGAACCCAGAGAATCTCTATGTGCAGTTCTGAGAAAAATGATTTAGTCTTGGTTCTTTTAAATCTATTGATAGTATAAGGAAATGTCTACTTGATGTGAGGATGGATATCAGATTCTGGCTCTTAATTACTTCAGTGTGCTTACAAAGGGAGTAGATCAAGATAAAACTTGGCTCATATTTTAACATTTTGGTTTGATTGACCCTGAGGTATTAGAAGTCAGCTTACACATCTGTGTAGTGGTGTTTCAGATACTAAAGCATGCACATTAAAATACTGTGCTATTATCTGCAAAATTCTCTAAGGGACTTTTGCCAGGAGCCAGTTAACACTCACAGCAATTCTATAAAATACAGTATTTAGAGCCACACAACACAACTTTTTAAACTGTACAAAGTACCCCAAGCTGTAACCCAGATTGGTGTCCAACAGCGTATGTTATCCATGGCTCATGGCAAAAGTCCCTGAGAGGACTTTGTATCCTGGGTATTAACCGTTTTGTGTCATCTCAAGCCAGGTTGATGTTACACTTTTTGTAGCTTTCACAGTCTAAGTTCAATGAAAATATAACTGGCCCCTGTTGGAAGTGGGGAATTTGTGAAGTGATCTGCCCTTTCTATTCAGATAATTCATTTCACTTTTGAAAACTGACCTTATTTTTAGTAGGCAAGGCAGTTATAAGGGCTGTCTCACTTGGTGGTTTGCTTGGGGATTTTTTTTTTCATTTTGCTATAAGATTCCCACTGAGTTAAAATGAACTTTTTAAGTTTCACTTGCTGTCACTACTCAGGACTGCCATCAGAAGGAGATCACAGGCAGTGCTCATGCTGCTTTCCATATCGCTAACTGGGAGCAGAATAAATAGCGCTCATCTTGTTGTACGGCTCCTGAAATGAATGTGTAGACACCTAAACTAACTCCCTCTCCTTGGTGCAGAGGACTGTGAGCTGTTGGATATCTCCATCTCTTTGTCTTTTGTTTTTATTCCTAGGTCTGGGACACCTGGTCAAGTGGAGCTGTCCAAATTCTTGACAGGTAATCTTGCTCCTTTTTTACTGTGCTACCAAGCCTGCATTTGAAATGCATGTGCAGAGCTCATCTGTTAGAAACTGGGAGATTGCCTTAGACCTGATAAAGTGGGGATTATTAATTTATTTAGTCTTGCTTGGATATAGGTCAAGGAGCAATGTCTGGCACCTTACTCTTTTCTGTGCCCAGTTCCTGAAATGCCTGTGCTCTCTAGCCATGCAGAGGACCATTTCCTGGGGGTGTGCACGTGGAAGGTGGCTTGTAAATGCTAGTAGTGGCTGGATTTGGGTATTATAATGATTCTCCTGAGGGTTAAGGATTTGCACAGAGGCAGGATGCAGTTTGAGATGAGGCAAATATTTTATTTCTTTCAGGTAGAAGGGTGTGTTAATGGTTATTCTTTTATTTCTCTGTTAGTTTTGGATTATTTACACCGGATGTTCTCTGGATTTCCATGGGCTCTGGATTTTGAGGGGAAGTGTCTGAATAGGAAATTTAGAAAATGAGGAATTGGGTGTCTTCAAGAGAATTTGGTACCAGAGACAAAGACTCTGAGATATATAAGCAGAAGTACCTCATAACTGGCATTAGTGAAGTCTGGATCTAGGCAGGACCTGTAAATCTAGGCAAGATGTGATTTTTTTTTTTCTTCTTTCATGCTTTTAGTGAAAGGGCACTAGGGGGAGTCTGGGACCTGCGACAATGACCTCAAGAGTGGGGTGGATATGAATGTCCCTGAATGATGGCAGGGGTTTAGGTTGTTTAGGTCCCTGAATGATGGCTGCATTCCACCTTGTTCCCTTTGGCTTGGGTTTACTTATTGATTTAGATACCCAGGTCAGCTGAGTATTTCAACAACATGCCCTTCAACATCCTGCCCCTAAGCTGCTGCCACAGACCCATGATTCTAGGTGGGGAACTGTTAGCTCAGGGCTTTGCGCCAAGCCAGCCTCCTGGGAACTTGGCTCCTAGGGGTCAGTAAGGCTGTTTCACCACTCAACAGGATGTGGGCTAGCAATTGGTAGACAGGGTAGCTAATCCTGACTGCTTGATGTTGTGTGTACTAACACAGCATCTGCAGGAAGCTTTCTACTACAGTCACTTAATATTTCATGCATCTTCAACCCCATTCCCTGGAGGTTCTCAAAGTGCTTAACAAACAGTAGGGAATCAATCCTCACCCCAAGCAGAGTGGATAAATATTAAGATACTTATTTATTATCCCACAGTTTGACAGTCAGGGAAGATAAGGCATAAATAGATTATGTGATTTGCCCAAGAATATGATCTGTGGAGGGGCCTGGAATAGAAGTAGATCTCCTGAGTGTCTTTCCTCTGTGCTAACTATTGTCAGACCTGTGTGCTAATATTTGAGTCTTATCTTTGTTTTAGTCACATCCATAATCAGCAGTGTCACTCAAGTATTCTGTCTCATCTGTCCAGCCTGATGGTAAAGTGTCAAGGTCAAAGTTGATTGGGTCCAACAAAATCCAGCAGTGCTAAGAAAGTTGCCACTTACCCTCCAGGGAATCAATAGGTGCGTTTACATGAGTGCAGAGGCTGCCTTAACACATTGCAATTACAGTGCATTGGAGCAGACTCGATTAATCAAACAGACTCCCACATCTTGTATTGTCACCCCCATGCTTCAGAATGGTGGAGGAGGTGCTTGAACTAAAGCTCAGTGACAATGAATAAGTTTTAGGTCAAGTGCCCCTGACACCATTTTGAAGCACAGGAATGCTGATACACACGACGCTGTGGCACTTTAATTAGAGCAGCTCTCAGAGCCTCTCTAATTAAAATGCCATCCCCACCCCCGTCCCTTTGGAGCACATGTGAAAATACCCAGTAACTTGATGCTATGATGTGTGCCATTCTATGTCCCTGCTTCTAAGAAGACACCCTGAAGAGACTTGAATCCTATTGATTAAATGCTACCAGTCTACTGTGTACTATCCCAAAAGAAGAGGAGAGTCCTGTTGGCAGAGACTGCTTATCACACAGTGACATGTGTAGCCTCCGGGAATGAAAAAGACTGGGGTTTTGAGGCAATACAAGAATGGAAAGGAAATGTTTGTTGCTTCTGTTACACTCCTAAACTTTAGGTTTCAGGTTAATGGTACCTTCCTTTGATATTGGCTATACTGGTGGCATGACCTGGGAGACTAATAACCATGCATGCTGCTGTTCTTCCCCAAGTTCTTTCTAAAAAATATTGGTAAAACAGAAGTGACCAGTTCCTATCCAGTGAAGGCCTAGCAACTGTTTCATGTGGTCTTTTGCTTCAGACTGTATTACTATAATTACTATTCCTACAGCTGCAAGTCTAGATTAGCCAGAAACTCCAGCTCGTACAACATGAGATGGCTACCATCTGAGTGTGAGTATCTACTGAGAAGAGAGAGATAATTAGTCATGTTTTTCTGAAGTCAGTCAGAAGGCAGGGTAGATATGAACTTTTGTAGACTAGAGAACACATCAGATAATTTCCCCCAATTTCCTACTTGCTTCTGAATCCTCTGGTACGTAGGTTTAGTCTTACTCTTCAGGGTCATCTCTGGTCTTGGATCAGGATATCTATGGACAGAGCTGCCCCTAGGGCGGTGTGGGACCCGGGGCAAATCAGCCTGTGTGGGGCCCCCTTCACACTATGCAGGGCCATGGTACCCCCACAAAGGGGGGAGGGGGTCTCTGTGCTTCTTCCGCTGTGTGGGACTGAGCCACCAGCTTCATGGGGGCCTTGCAGGAGGGGCTGCAGCCTCTCTGCCTGGCTCCGCGGTGCCCCCCCAAAGCATGGGGTCCAGGGCAATTGCCCTGATTCACTGTACGCTAGGGATGGCTCTATCTATGGAACTCCCTCCCCATATGTACCCTACCACCAGAACTTAGATGGGAGTGGGACTATAATACCAACTGAACTCCCAGATATAAAGAGAAGACCAGATTTATACAATCAGGTGCAAAATTCATCATAAACATAGATGGGGTGTCAATCTGAGTAGTGTTAAAGTGAGGAGGCTGAACAGGCAGAGAAACAAATTGTTTGGAACTGCATTAAACTTGGGTTTTCTATCCAGAAATTCCTCTTATGGTGTGGACTGACATTGTTCTGAAACCCAAAGCCTCAGGAGCTAGGTAAGAGGCAGTAGTGGCTTTCATGCCTAAATCCCTGGTTGAAACAAGGCCTGACTCAGTTAAGAGCCCTTTTTCACATGAAGTGGCCTGAACATCCCATGTGAAATGAATTGGTTGCCTTGTTCCATTTCCTTGTAGACTGGTCTTTGATCCAGAGGGTCACTATTATTGGTGGTGGTATGAGACTGCCTTGCTGATTTTTTTTCCTCTGTAGGATGACAAGGAGCTGAGCAGGTAGATTTCTTTCACAGCTATTCAAATATTTCCCCTGTGCTCCCATGGCAGTATCTTCATTTTTTGGAGGGAACTGAGACACCTCTTGGATTTAGGTGACTTCCCCCAGATCACACAGGAAGAGTCTTGTGCGTTCATGAATGGAACCTTACAAATCTAAATAGAACTTCTTTCTCCAGAACAGGCAAGAAGCAGGGAAGCGCATGTAGCTGCTGCCCATATTGAACCCTACAAGACTAAATAGATTATTTACTCTGCTAGGCTAGGAGTTGAGGACTTTTCACCACCACTAAAAAATAAGGTAGAAATGAGTTGCTTTAGAAGTGACCCATGTCTCCTGCCCCCCAAATGAAAGTAGATGTACTGTCATAAGTAGGCTTGCAAAGGCAGAACCAATACTCAGACATCTGCAGGGTCCCTTGAGAGGCTAGTTGTACCCACTTTGAAACTCCTCTTGTTGATATTTTATACAAACTGTTCTTTTCCAGCTGAACTGTTCCTTCATGCGTGTTTCTCAGATATGTGATGGGCCGGTTAGGCATGAGGACCTAACCTGAAGAATTTCCAGTGAGATGGGGAAAATACTTTTATTCAGTAAGCAGTACAAGGCACTGCTAAGACCTCAGCTGAATGTGGTCTGCAATTATGATCATCTCTATTCAAGAAAGATTAACTAAAATGGAATGGATGTAGAGGAGGACTTCATGAATTATTAGGAGAACATAGCTCCTTTTCTTATGAGAGGAGTCTCTCAGCAGCTTGATTTGTTTAGCTTAGGAACCCCCCTCCCTACCCCCACCCCAAAAAATGCTGAGATGGGAAGTGATTACTGTTCATAGATATATCAGAGGGGTAAACACCAGGGAGAGAGAAGAGGTATTTAAACTAAAGGGCAATTCTTGTGAAAAAACAGCAGAATATAAACTCATTGTAAATAAATGTGGACTGAAAATTTGAAGTTTTCTAACTAGCAGAGTACTGAGGTTGTGGAATAGCCTCTGAATAGGGGTAGTGGGCATAAAAGCCAAGCTGTTTAATATGAAATTTGATTAGCTGATATAAAGGATTTTATGATGTGATTCCCTGCAATAGCAGAGCACTTGGTAGCCTAGGAGATCCCTTCTAGTCCTTTATTCATGTAGGAATCTGCCAGGAAGAGAATGTATTCCAAATTATTGCTACAGCTCTCTTTTCTGGGAATGTCATTGAACTTCCCTAACATCTGAGAGTGCTAACAGAGTCAAGGGACACAGTATCTCTTGATCTGCTGGTAGTGTTAGTACAGATATGAGCATTTGATTTCTTGGAAGGTGAAAGTAAGTTCTCATAAGGGGAAAGTAAATCGTTATTAGTTTTGTTATTGGAACAAAAGTTTTCTCTTTGCTCTGCCTCCTGCTTGCCTTTTTTAGATGCTTTGGCTAACAGAATTCATTGTGTTCTGTTGATGCAAGGCATGAGCCAGATTTTACCCTACATTTTACCTGAATTCAGAGAATCAAGCTAAGGTCTTTCCATCTTGTCAGTTGGGTGGATGGAAAAGCTGAGCATGCAGCAACACCTGTGGGTTTGTAGAGGACCACCTGGTTGGAATTTAAGTGTTATTCATGCACAAACAGAAATTGAATTCAGTTTCTGCTCCCTTATGCATTATTTTAGAACAATGAAGAAAATATTATAATGCTATGCTGTGAATTGATGGTGCATTCTCCCATGGATTCTGCGTGCCACTTGAGTCACCACATGTCACCTGCAGAAGTGGCTTAGGAACTGAAGTTTCATTCAAAGGCAGGAAAACTGGAAACCTAAATGTATCCATCACTTCTGAAAGTTTATTTGGTTTTCTCATGTTCCATCAACAGCTCATGGTTTGAGATATTTCTTGGAGCCAAACAAATTGGACCAGAGTTGTTTCAGCCACAGAGGAGTCTACATGGGGCATTGGGTAGGAGAAACACAGGAAGAGGTAGAGTGGTTCTGCCAAAGTGAAATTACTATTTCAAATAAACTAATGTAAAGGGTCCAAACAAAATACCTTCTTGTATCTGAATAAAAATGTGCCTGGGAGACCTAGACCTGATTTGCCACAGCCAGGTTGTGTCTGTCAAATGCCATCCCATCCTATAGAAAATGGCAACATTAATATAACATCTGTCAGCAAAAGCTCTAACAGTCCAGAAGTCAGGGGCTAAGTCCTCTCTTCTGTTGTTGCTGTCCATGTGGTACCTGAAGAACTGTAAAAACATTTCTGCCTTGAGGACAAACACCAGCACTAAATTAATCTTTTTAAAAGAAACAGCAATGAAAGGAAAGGGGCAGTGGGAATAAATAAGTGCTTATAGAGTATCGCTGTGCTGCTGGAAGGCTGCCGTATCCTGAACTCTGTAAACCGTTCTCACTAGCAGGAAAGTAGCAAGCTCTCATGCCTGACTGTCCTTATTGATATCCCTGCAGGTGGAAAAAGGTATCTTAATAAGAAAGGAGAAAGAGAGCAAGGAGGTGAGATTTTCATTTCTATTGTGTCAAGTGCCCATGGAAAAGTAATCTCTTGGGCTATCATCTGGAAGCTGTGAGACGTGCCACCATGAGCAACAACGAGAAACAAATGGACCCTGGCTCATCCCCTCCTCCTGAACTGCCAAAGAGAAAGAGGGGAAGGCCAAAGAAACAGCCACAAGTGAGTACCTAGTGGCCTAAAAGCCCAGCAGGGAATGCTGGGGTGTTAGGGATTGAAAGCAGTTTTTTATAGATGTTACATTTTTTCTAGATTTAATCCAGACTACAACCGTTATTATATATGCATGAATGTCTGTAGTCTGAATTCAAATGGCTTCAGTCCGAATGAACAGTCCATCGAATGAGATTTAAAGTTAATGCAGAATAGAGCAATCTGAACTAGGCAATTTAAATAGTGTTAATTGTTGCTTAACACCAGTCCTTAGGAATTTGGCAGATAAGCATTGCAAATAGCAGTCCCTGCAAGGGAAACTCAGGTGGATTTTTGTAACACAAGAGAAGCTATCAGGCACAAAGTAACATTTTTTACCAGGTTAAATGTGCCAACAACATCTGACTAAGCTCCCAGCCCTGCCCCAGTGCATAGGTCACTGGTCTGTGAAGAAGGAAACCCCCTGCCCTGCCCCCAAGACATTGGCTGAGATGGTCATCAGCACTCGGGTCAGGTGCACCCATGAAGGCTTCTGGAACAGCGCTTTAGATAACTGTCAGTCGGCTTGCAACAATGTAACACTGCTTTAAACAGTCTCATTATTGCCTCCTAAATACCTACAAGGGCAAGTGCTAAATGCATAAGCCCACACACAGAGGTTGTGAATTGGGTCTGTTAAGGGGCTGATGGTTAATGATCTTCTATTAACCCTTAATTCAAATTGAAATTTAATTTGAACTGTGTGATGTGAATCAGTTAACACGGTTTAGAACAGTGGTTCTCAACCTGTTTTGTACCAGGACCCATTTGTAAACATTGATGGCCAGTCCTGACCCAGTGCCCTTCACTCCCGACCCACTGCTCCACGCCCCCAGCCCCGCAGTGCAGGCAGAGTCCATTGCAGGCTAGAAATCTGCCAGCCTGCAATGGGTAATGTGCAGTTTCCCATGTTTTTCTCCTTTAAAGGAGAATCCATTTTTAAAGTTAGTTGATCCATTTTCAAGGTTTGTTCATATATTCTTGTGACCCGCTTGTCGGTCGCGATCCATGGGTTGAGAAACACTGGTTTAGAAAATGGTGAACATGTCCACAAATGGCCTTACTGACAGAGACAAGGCTGGGTTTACTTGAGTTACAGACTAATTTGGGCAGGCATAATTTGGTGGGGGGAGGAGGGAAACTTGAGAGGAAAACACCCTACTGCTCAGAAAAGAAAGAGCATACACACTTTGGCACAGCTGCTGCCAACAGCAAGTCCCCAGCTGTCCTCACCCTACCTTCAAGCCAGCAGACCATGTCCACATAGACTGTGAATTACTCCAAGATGAGTTAACCTGGTATTTGTAGCACTCAAGACTACTAGGATGCTTAACCCATTTTGCTTCTAAATGACTTGCAATGGGGGAAGAAACTGCGATCTTTTTCCCCTATACCAAGCACCCTGCTGGAATGAACAATAGTTTGCCATCCGTGCAAGGTATTCAGCATATGCATTCAAAGCTAAATGCAGGCAAATGTGGTTCCATTTGCAGCCCTGTATAAACAGAACACTGATTATTAAAAAAATAATATATCAGCATACACATCTCTGTTATAAAGCCTGTTTGTGCAACAGTAAATAACTATACACACATACACTTAGGCAGCCATCTCTCTGCACACACCTACATGCATCCTGTGCCCTACCGCACCAATATGTCCTGTACGCTGGGCAAACCTCACAAAGAAATAATGTGCTTTCCAAATAACGATGGTCAAGTGGATTCCATAGAAATATCAGCCCATACAAAAATACATGGAATACTTTAGCTGTATTAGACACATTGAAGTTAATGTTTTTTAGTGTAGCATACAAGAATAGCAATCTCTGTGTTAAGATGGTCAGTCAGTGATATTCAGGAACATTGACAACAAAAACATAGGTCTGAAATCAGTGGGTGTCTTCTGACAATATCTTCACTGTCTTAGTGTTAGTTTATTATTAGTTGCTTTCTGAATAACACTTGCATTTATTTTCCTTTTCACTGCTATTTACCTTTTTAAAATAAAGCCTCTCTCTCGTTGCCAAGCAAACAAATCATCCTTCTGGGAAACACCATGTTATACTAAATGATATTATACTTAATCTTGACTGAGATTCCAAGCAATTTTTCAGAGAGCAACAAATGAATTCAACTTAGCGAATGCCTTTTGGTGCTATGCTATATCAAGTGCTTCTTTGCAGTTGGTATAGTCTTCTGAGCTCCTTTAAGACCTACATGAAGTGTTTGGTAGCACTTCACAGCACAGTTCACGAGTTCAATAGGATGGGAGTGTCTCATGGTCCCCTACCTCCCCACTCCCTTTCCTACATCCTTTTGGCATTTAGGGACACAGAAAAGCAGCAGTAGAGAAGTGTTTATCTAGTTTCAGTATTATATATACCCAATTATTGTAGGTTCTGGCCATCCCACAATCTTTTAATGTGTTTATCCTCACAACCTCCCTGGTAATTTGGCAAGCGCTATTATTTCCATTTTGTGGGTAACCAAACCGAAGAGAGATTTAGGTCTATAGCACCTCCATGCTGTGCCTGAAGCATGCTGCATCCTTGCTCCTCTTCTGTCTGTGCTGACATCTAAAAATGTGGCAGTATGGCCCCCTTAGAGCTCACTGAGCCTGTGCCCAGAGCTGCTCTTAGGCTGTCTGTCTTGGTTATGTTTGACACACATGCTTCACCACCTGAAGGCAGGCAAGATTCTTTGAGTTGATGTGATACCTTGTATTAGACCAACTAAATAGTTGGAAAAAAGTTCTTTGCAAGCTTTCAGGCATAAACACCTTCCATCAAGCATAGGGAGACTCTGCTGGTGTTATGTGTTCTCTAAGGTAGAAGAGAAGCTAATTTACACATGCAGGTCTGTGAAAATACAAATGAGTGGAAGTTTGGAAGACAATAGGTGGAAATAGGAAAGGAGGGAAATGTGTGAAGGAATGCAAGTGGTCAGCTAGAGGCAGGTTACCTGGGGTATCAGATGTCAGGCAGGTTATAATGTGTGTAAATCCAATGTCTATATTAAGTCCATGATTTTTTTGTATCCAGTAGATGAATGAAGTGAAGTTTGTAGGCTCATCTATGAATGCTGTTTTTAAGTTCCCTTTGAGGATTAGAACTGAGAGATCGGAGAGGGTGTGGTTGCCTTGTAAGAAGTGGGCACCCACAGGTAATTGGATTTCATAGACACTAGAGCTGGAAGGAACCTTGGAAGATCATCGAGTCCAGCCCCCTGCCCCAGGGGCAGGAAGGCAGCAGGGATCATAGGATCCCAGCAAGATAAACATCCAGATGTCTTTTCAAGGCGTTCAGAGTAGGTGCTTGAACCACCTCCGGCAACAGTGTATTCCAAAGCTTGGGGGCTTGGACAATAAAGAAGTTCTTCCTTATGTCCACCCTGAAACAGTCTTGGAGGAGTTTGTGACCGTTAAACCTTGTCATCACTTGGGGTGCTCTGGTGAGATGTTCCCCAGATCCTGGTAAGCACCCCTGATAAACATATATGTGGCCACCAGGTCACCCCTGAGCCTGCACTTTTCCAGGCTGAAGGATAGTTTTTCTTTGGATTTTCAGTGTGTGTTCATTTCGGTACACAATTGCTGTTTGGTTTCTTCTACATATTTTCCATCAGGGCATTTGGTGCACTGGATGAGATGTATTACATTTCTGGAGGTGCAGGTGTAAGATCCAGGAATGGTGATGGCTCTGTTGTGAAGCGCAGTTATTGTGGGGGGGGGGTGGAGATGTGTTGGCAGGTTTTGCATTTCTTGTCCTGGCATGGTCTATGTAACAGGAGGGCATCCTAGGGGTTGCTGTGATCTCCCCTAATGCCCCCTTTATCTTGCCAAGTTAGCCACAAGAGCACCCTCAATTCTCATCCACCACATCTTCGATGTTATATGTATCATAGGGAGGCTGCCTTTCTGCCCTCTTGGACACGGTTATCCTGCTGTACCCAGGCCCCGTTCTGTGATGGGTGTTTCAGTGCACCCCAGCCTTATGGGCTATGCGTGGCTCCAACCACCCCTTTACCACGCTCCAAGCCTTGCTGATGGAATTGACATTCTTCAGTCTCGCACTGCCCCCTTGCTGGGGCTTCTCACTGCCCCCTCACTGGGACTAGGGTCTCCACACTGCCGTGGGTCCCCTATGAGGCCGCCTCCAACCCCTAATAGCCTCACCCAATCCTCCAGTGAAAACAGCAAACAAAACACAACCCCCTGGGCTATAATATAAACTCTAGCTGCCTGGCCATAATGTTATTCCAGCCACCCCTGGAGTGCTCCATCCTTCCTCAATCTCGGGGCTGTACCTGCAGTCAGACCTCTCTCTTCTGCTTACTCTGGGAGAGCTCCTTCTCCCTTGGCAGCTGGCAGGGAGCTGCCCCCCTGGCCTCAAGCCTGGGATTTATATAGGCGCCAGACCCTACCCCTTCCGGTCAGCAGGCCAGGTGCAGGTGTGGCCACTTCCCTCATTAAGCGGTTGTCCCAGCAACCTGCACCTGGGTTCCTATCTCTGCTCTCAAAGTAGCAGGCACCTTAGTGCCCTGCTACAGTCTAGATCCATTAGGTGTGGTTTGGGTCGTAGGGAGTTTGCTTCTGATGATAAGGTTAGCTCTGATGATGAGGTTAGCGAGGTTCAATGTTTGTTTAAAGGCTAGGATGGGCAGTTCTGGAAAGATCTCTTTAAGAATTGGGTCTTCTACTAGAATGAGTTGCAATTGTTTGAGGATTTTCTGTATAGATTCCAGGGAAGGATGGTATGTCATAACTAACGGTGTGCATTTAGTGGGGATTTTCTTTTTATACTACAGGAATTCTTTGCATATCCAGGTGGATCTTTCAAAAGTGTGATCTGTCTCTCTGGAGGAGTGTCCTTGTTGGGTGAAAGCCCTTTTGAGATTCGTGAGGTGACGATAGCAGGTATTCTGCTCAGTGCAGATTTGGTGATATCAGAGATCTCGGCTATAAATTACAGCTTTTTTGGTGAGTTTAGGGTGATTGCTGGTTCTGTGTAGATATGTATATTGGTCTTTGGGTTTCTTGTACATGGCAGTTTGTATTTTACCATTCTGGATAGTGTTCATGATTATTGTTGAATTTGTGATGATGCAGAGTCTCCCTATGCCTGATGAAGGGTGTTTGTACCTGGAAGCTTGCAAAGAACTTTTTTTCCAACTATTTTAGTTGGTCTAATAAAAGATGTCACATCTACCCAAAGAATTTTGCTTGCTTATGTCCTCAGACCAACACAGCTACAACCAACAACTCCACCACCTGAAGGCAGCTATAGGCCTCATTTATGTCATTTGGTGCACATGGCACAGGAACAACTGAGTGAGGCTTGCTGAACAGTGTCACTTCCAGGCAAAACATGGGGATGGGCTGGACATGCCCTATGTGACTAACGAAAGTCACAAAGGAAATCTGGGTCAGAGTGAAGAATTAAATCCTGTTTCCCCACATCTCAGGCTGATGAACTATCTGTAGCTCCATGTTTCCTGTCGGTCAATGTATTGTTGCTATCATCTAAGGCTGAAGTAGTATTTAGCATCTAGGAATGGGGAGGACAGCCAGCTCTCTATGGAGTACCAGTAATGCTCCATTAATCAAGGACCACAGAATGTGAAATGCTGGGCACGAGTGTCATATGTTGTTGGATTGCTAGATGCGTGAAAGTTATTGTAATAGCTCCCATCCTTTTGTCAAAGCAGGAGCCTGAGGAACTGGTGCCTTTAAAGAAGCCACGTGGAAGGCCAAAAGGAAGCAAAAAATTGAATACTACTTCTGGACAGACGGTAAGGCCGTGATTCCCGGCTGTTTTTGTTCTTCTGTCTTCCTCTGCCCAACACTGTCTACTTGCATCGTCCACCAAAATTGCCTAGTCATTGTCCTTTGTTACCCACTGCTGCTCCCTCCTCATCTTCATTGCATTGCATCCTGCTTTCTCCTCTCTTTCCTTCTCCTCCTCCTCCTCCTCTTAGTAGTTTTAATACCTTTCTTATTTTGCATAATCCTCCACTGTTGGCGGCATCCTCTGACTCACCTGGTTGATGTCCTGCCTCGAAGCTGTCTAGGTCTCTTTCAAGTCTTCTTCTCTTTAGTTATCCTAGTCTCAATACTAATTTACCTACCTGTAGTCCTAATCTAACTGCCTTCTTGTTAGCCCTACCCATTCCTCCCCATACTAATCCTTAGCCTTATACTGTAGCCCTCTGCCACCTGATGTGCGTCCTACTGCTCATCATCCTCTTTGTCATTTTTGTTCTGGGTGTTGTTCTAGTCACCATCAGTCATCTAAATCCTCCTGTTTGTCCTTCACTTAGCCCCTTTCCCTCGGTAATGCTTCCCATTTGCTGTCACCATATAGTTCTCATCTGGCACTCCCTTTTTCCTAGTCACATTCCAACTTCTCCATCTCATTTGCTTCCTCTTCTTAAAACTCTGCCCCTTAGTTCTTCCTCTTTCTAATTGTTGTAGTCTTCTTTTTCATTTGCTTCATCTTCCACTGTTGTTATCCTTCAGCTCCACCTGATTGATGGCCTCCTTTGTGCTGCCTCCTACTTTGTCTACTTGTCTTCTAAATCCTTCTCCTTCTTGTCCTAGACTTGATCATAATTTACCTGTCCTAGTTCTAATCTAAATGTGTCTGTTTTTCACCTGATGGAGCTGTTTGACTAACAGCTGCCACCTTACCTTTCCTCCTCTTTCATTGCCATATGTTCACTGCCAGTCTTTTCTTAGTTCTCTTTCTCTGCTGTTTCCTCTATTTAGTCCTTCTTTATCATTCTCCTAATCTAAACCCTCGGCCTTCCTTCTCCTACCTGTCACACTTGTAGATGCTATGCTGAAGCCTTCCTGATCAAGTTTAATGGCCTACTCTCATTTAATTTCTTTTTGTTTTGTATTTTTTAAAGGTAGACTCTCCACTTGCAAAAAGGCCAAGAGGGAGACCCCGCAAGTGGGTAAGTACAGTAAGGTCAACGTTCTCTTTTAATTCCCTCTCTTTCTTTGAGAGAAGAAAATGAAGGAAATCACATTCACACTGACAAGAAAAATGGTGGAGTGTCCTTCAAATAGAGTTCCCAGGACAACTGGGCTTGGAGGGTACAGGAGATGGAGCCTGTAGCACAGGGAAAGAAGACTCACTTAGCAGGAATAAAAACCACCAACATCAGAAGGCTGAGACAGCATCAGCATGAAATGAGCATTGAGTAGTAGTCCTGTTCCAGCGAGTAGACTGCAGTGTGTGAATGTGAGGGGAGAGGGTTAAAGTTCAAGAGAAGAATTGGCAGAATGCTTAGTTTTCATCATGGACATCAATTGCTTGCCCTTTGGTCTGTAGTAGCCCAGCTTTAATCTTCAGGGGATGCTGAAGGACCCTGTCCCCTGGGGCCAGCAAGGAAAGACCAGGTGCTGGCAGCTGTCATGAAACGTTATTTCTGTTATTTCCATGTCATTTAGAACTGTGAGCTTATAAGAGATCAGAAAGCCAATGCTTTTTAAATATAGAGTTACAGAAACCTAAAAAAGTAAATATATTAAAAGCTGAGGCTTCCTAAAGAGGATAATTGTGAGGGGGAAACTGCAAGATTCAGAGCACTGACCATCTTGTAAAACACCTGCTGATACAGTCTGCCCTGTGGTTAAACTGACAGCAACTTGTAGGAAGGAGATGGGCTCAGCCATGACACTCCACTCTGTTTTGCAGCTCTTCTGTGTGCCTTGTATACAGCTGTAGACCAGGGCTGCCTGAGGAGAGGGCTGGAGAAGAATAGAGGATGGTAGGGGAAACATGGCAGCATCCAGACAGGAGTGTAAGGACATATTCCTGTCACCTCTCAATAGAAGTGAGGTGAGGAATAATAAGAAAGCAGAAACGGTGGGATTAGGAAATGCTGTATGCTGCTGTTGAGCTAAACAGAAAAGGCTGGTCCAACAGATGAAAGACAGCCCAGTGTTACGGTAATAGTCAAGAGCTTGGGAGACCCCTTGTGTGTCTCAGTTTCCATCTGTAAAATGGGGCTAATGGCACTGTGCTACTTCCCCAGGGTACTGTGAGCAAAATACTTTAAAGATTTTGAGGTGGTCAGAGACTGCAGTAGCAGGGTCATATATGCAACTTAGAAAAGGCAGGAGGCATTCAGGATCTGGATATAATTACAAACGTTTTCTGGGAATATCAAGAAAATCCAAATTAAACATTTATTTTTGGGTGGACTGATCCAAATCAGAGCATTTCAGTTTATTGAACTAAATCTTAGGGTATTTTTACACGTGCTCCTGGAGTGTGGGGGGCAGGGGAGCATCTCATGTATCAATGTCCCCATACTTCAGAATGGCAGCAGGGACAGTTTACCTAAAGCTTGTCGAAAGAGCATTAGTTAAAGTGCCCCTGCTGCCATTTGGAAATGTGGAGACACTGATACATGAGATGTGGAGGCTGGCTGGAGTGCAGTAATTGCCACACTCCAGCAGACTGTATTAATCACATCTGCTCCAATGCACTGTAATTACAGTGTGCTGGAGCAGCCTCCTGGCTCATGTGTAGGTGCCCTTAATGTCTTGTGTCTAGTCAGCTAAACATTCAGGGTCTACCTGAGTTGCTAAAGTTCATCATGTGCCTCCTGCCTCTAGACTTCTCTGTAGTCCAGGATACTTGACTCAGCTACCTTCTCCACAATGCACTAGAGTCCTCTGAGTGATGGAATAGATAGTTCAACCGAAGAGGAGAATGGGGACAGACATAGACCAGTCACTGCCATAGCGCCTACCACCAGAGCAGGAGTCTCTACTCAAACTCTGGGTGAGGAGGGAGCAGTTCACCACTGATGAGTGGAGATGCACTGTCTCTAAGAGTGATGGGAATAAAGCCAAATATAATAATTTTAGAACTATAATAATTTTAGAATTTCTGATTCTGATTTTAAGCACTTCTGGTTAAACAAGTTAAATCTGTAAAGTCAAACAACCTAAATGTTAGGAAAGAGCAGAATCTTAAGAGGTCTGTGCAACAGTAATTTGCCATCTATGTGAATATGCATCATGATACACGCTTCAGTTACATCATTACATTTTTATTTCTTTAGGATCCTTGCCTCTTTTAGGGCAGTGAGTGGGTACGGATGGATCAGGGCAAGTTTTTAACAGTACACAACAATATAAAACTGGAGTGACAGGAACAGAAGAATAGTCTGAAACATCGAACATAGGAGCATGAAGTATGTTTGTGGAAGCTGGCAGGTTGATGGGAGTGCTTGTGATAACAGAGATTGGGTTCAGCAGCCTGGGAGCTCTGTTGATTCATATGACTTTACATGGGAACCTAGGGAGGCAAAAGATAAATTCCCAAGTGCTTTGGGGTGAAAATGCAATGAGTGTTAAATGCCTACAAGTGGTCAGGACCTCAGTTTTGCAACTGCTAGAGTGCAGCTCCCCCTATTATCATTCAGGTCTTTGTCATAGAAGTGATGGAGGAGAAGGGGGCCCTCTCTCCTCACTGAATCACTGATATCACTTCCTATAGCACCTATTTTCTTTCTTTGAGGTCTGTGAATCACATTCTGTCCCATCCCAGTTGTTTTTGGCTTCTAAAACTGGTTTAATCAAAGCCCACTTACAGCTAATACCGGTAAGGCCTTGTGACATTTGGGGGTGTAATCCTGTTTTATTTTAAGCACTCAAATGGCACTTCACTGGCTGTGTAACTGCTGTTTTGGGACTTGCACACAGTTTGTCATCTGATTTCATGTGCATTTTGGATATGCAAGTGTCCACATAGCTGTTGGGCATATTCAGTGATCTGTACTCCTGCCAGGTAGATATACAGCTCCATACCTGCATACCTAGGTCAGTAAGGTCTAAGTCTTGAAACTGTAGCCAGGCAAAAACCCATAACTAGTAGTATAATTATCCTTTTCTTTAGCCTAGTAGCCTAGTGGTTAAGGCACGCACTCAAGAAGTAAGAAATCCTGGGTATAAGCCAGGGGTGGGCAAAATGATGGACCAGACCAGTGGCCAGACTCCATTTCCCAGCATCCCCTGCCCATATTGCTGCAGCTGATTTCCATGGAGACCCCAGGAGCTGCGGTACCATGAGAGCATGGAGCCAGGGCTTCCACAGAGACCAGTTCCAGCAGCACTGGCAGGGTGTGTGGCTGGGTGGGGAGCTGCTCTGGGGCCAGGACTGGGATCTTGCAGTGTTGACAGTGATGTGCGCAGCAGATCGCAGTTCTGCCCAGGCTCCGGACCACACTGTCACCACCACAAGATCCCAGCCCCAGAGCAGCTCCTTGCCCAGCTGTGTGCTTTGCCAGTGCTGCTGGGACCAGTCTCCGTGGAAACCCTGGTCCCACACTGTCATGGTGCTGCCACTCCTGGAGTCTCCATGGCAACTGGCCGCAGTGACCTAGGCAGGGGCTGCTGGGAAATTGAGTCCACTGCAGGCTTGATCTGGCCTGCAGGCTGGACATTGCCTGCCCCTGATCTAAGCCCTCATTAGCTACAGAGGGTTTGAAACTCCATTTCTTTAGCATCCCAGTACAGTGCTCTAACTGCCAGGGTACAGGTTAGGCTTTAGACAGCCCTTATTCCTTTTCAGTTTTCAGTTTTTTAAAATATTGAGATTTTATTGCTTCGGGTTTTTTGCCTCAATCCAGGCTTGATTTTTTAATTTTTTTTTTTAAATAATATGAACAACTTCACAACCTCAGTGCTGCACAGTATTTGGACAATGAGTCTTCTTGATAAGGCACTAACTAAAGACTACTTTGTTTGGATTGACACTGTTTGCTTTATTTGCATTTTGTATTTTGTCATCTGATTTCTGTATTTGTTCAATGATGTTTTTTTTTACAGCCTCAACTAGTGAACCCAGAGAAAAAATCCCAGGAAGAATCCCCTCTAGGGAGCAATGACCTTAATTCTAACTCATCACTGGCAACAGAAGGTTTGTGATTAAATTAATAGAATGACAAGAGGTTAATGTATAGCGTTACTTACCCTTACAGTAAACCCTGCATGCATTCTTGAATCTATGGCACTCTGGTGTATTCTACAAACTGTGTGTTGGTGGGGTGCATTACCGCTTGAATGGGAGGTCTCCAAGAAGCACTGAATCAAAAAGTGTTCCTAAGTCGGTATGTGATATTCCCCTCTAAATCAGTTCTGAATATTCCAGCATGATGTTAAGATGGCTGAGGAGGAAGAAATGGGGAAGAGAAGCACTGTGTTTTCCCTTTTCTAGCCATTTACGTGTGAAATTATGGGTAATATTGTATTGTATTGTTTGCATTATACAGGAGCTCATAGCAGTCCCTTCTTGCCTTAAGATATGAATTAAGACTCTCTTGGCACTTTTTCTGGTGGTTTGAGGGTGCTAGCATTCTGGACAAGTTTCAATATGGATAATTACACACTGTCTTTGGTATCATATTCCTTTTGTCTTCCCCTTGTGCAGTATTGGGTGGGGTTCTGTGCCATTAAATGATAGCTGGGATTTTGCTTAAGATATCAGTGTTTCAACTGTAGATGAACTGCCAACTGTGTATGCCTTAGATGTAATGACTGCAAGGTTTATTCAAATTGTCTGAGATGAAAGACATCTGAGAAAAGTAACACCACTGTCTTAAGAAACTGGATATGGGCATCCTCCAAAACCTGAACCCATCACAGACCTGGAAGAATTTGAGGCTAGAATTTGCTCTTTGGCCATTTCTGACACAAATGGAGTTTTATATTCAATAAACATTGCAGGAAGCTATTCATTAAACATTTTCCCTTGAGTGGTGGTGAAAGGGAACCAGCAACATCAGAGGCAGATGTTGCCACTTACATTGATATGCGGTTGGCACAGCTGCACCCTTATCCTGCTACCGTTAGTGTTGTTTAAAGTGGCGTGCAAAGCAAACTAACTGAAGTGAAGCGGCCAAACCCAATCTTGGTTTCTTAGAAAGTCCCTGGAAATGCCATATGACAAATGCCAGAGATGTTAACCTCAGTTGTTCAAATCGGTTTCCTCTCTGACTCCCACTCCCATATCACTTCCTGCCACTGAGTTACATGATGACATCAGGACAGCCACAGGCTCATAG
Source organism: Alligator mississippiensis (assembly GCF_030867095.1). Taxonomy (NCBI): domain Eukaryota; kingdom Metazoa; phylum Chordata; order Crocodylia; family Alligatoridae; genus Alligator; species Alligator mississippiensis. The sequence goes on from NC_081835.1 coordinate 44,979,750, forward strand.
GTGATGAGCTCACTTCCTGCCCAGCTTTCTGCTTGTTTTCTGACTTTGGTAGAGCTCTTAGCATCACTCAAAACCACAGCCTACGCGGTACTTTCTTCTTTCTTTTAGCTTGAGCTGGATTGCGTACAGTTGCTTGAGGAATACATTTTCCTCCTGTTACAGAAACAGATATGATTGGATAAGCACATGCTGTGGTGAGTGCAAGATGTTGATGCAGTGTGTGCTACTGTAGCATCCTGCTAACTATTTCTGTATGTTGTGGTGTCGAGGAGGAGATGTGTGTTCTTGAGATGGAGGTACAGACAATTATAGCAGTAGAGACAGGAAGGCTGCTGAGTCCTGGAGTAAAATGAAAGTGTGGCAGTAATACTTGAGCATACATAGAATGAAATTTGATCCTTATCTTGAGAGTAATTCGTAGCAACTTTTATTCAAATGATGGCCTGAAAATGAATCTGAGAGGTAGTCTTATATTGGACTCTTTTGTGTAAGGAAGAAATAATTTACTGGCTTTGAGTTTCTGGAGACTTGATAGACGCAGCTGCAGCAATGCCCAAATGGCTAGCTTCTGAAAGATCCAGGTCCACAGAACTGGCTCAGACGTAAAAATCGACTAAGATGCAGCTGTGCCACTGACAGGATTTTGCATAATACAGTGCAACCACTGTGAGATACCTCTTCCCCCACAAATCCTGTGCTGAAAGTCTGCAGGCATGTAGATGTCTATTTAAGAGCTACCAGGTGAGGATGGAGGTGGTAGAATGGAGTGAGTCAGGAAACTTGCACATCTTTGGGATTGTACCAGATAGAGCTCTAACTAATGTAGATGGTTCCTTGAGATATGAGAACTCTGTCAAGGCACAAATTCAAAAAATAAACAATGGATGTGATCTGATCGATTGCTTGTTGCCCACCTCCTAGCCTTTAGCAAGAAGGCAGAGAAAAGAGGAGGGGAGGAATCAGAAGTGTTCTGTGATTCTGTACAGGGAGAAAGGCTGAAGAGCTGGGAAGACAGTTGCAGAAATTGCAGTTTGTTTGCCAGGCCCCATGCAGACAGAACTCCTCCTCTCTCTGGTATTTCCAGGTCCTGGTTACTGGGCTGTCCGAATTGTGTGGCAGTAGAAGGGGGTTTCCTAACAGCTCATAGCTTTTGCTTTGCATAGGTTTGTTGTTTTTTTTCTGTTTCCCATTTTCTGAGATGACATCAACTATTGATACGTCTCTGGTTGCTTGGGCTGGGTGTTCACCTAGTGCTGCGCTGAAAGACGAATGAAGCCAGCGTCACATTCTTCCTTTAAACAACATATGAAGTTTTGACTTGTTTACTGTTTCAGTAATAAATCATCTTTTCTAGTGAAACAAAGGGGAGCAAAGGGAAGCCCCCAACTCCACAGTCAGGACTGCCAGGACTTGGAAGGAGATTTTGATTTTGTTTTTACCCTGTCCATCTCCCATCATTGTTCGCTCCCTTGAACTCCTGCTGGTACTCTAAGAGTACTGCCCGACTGTAAGCTGCTTGTGTTACTCCTTTTCTTGTGCTATGTCCAGTTGCCATCCCAGCTTTCCTTGAAACATGGGGCCAATTGCAGATCAGAGGAATCTCACTGATCTTCTTTGGGACACACTTTCCTATTCTGGCCTTGTGGCTCATCAGAAACAAAGGGAAGAAATGATTGGCATGACAGCAGAGAATAAGCCAAGCAGGTACCAAGTACCCTCTGGTAGAACATAGAGGAGGTTTGCTGGTGTGGGGATATGTATCTTTAAAAGCTTCTGGTATAAGCCAGTTTGAGCTGGATGTTACATTGTACAGAGGCTCCTGAGCAGCTGATTGAAAGAGACTTCTGTCAGATTCCTTGGAACAAAACAAATTAAGAAAACACATGTAGAAAAAGAATGGAGCAGTTACAATCCTAGCAGAAGTGAATCTCTGAAAATGAGGAGGCCAACTGTGAGGAATGTGATGAGTACTGCACTCTTCATAAATATTAAAACCTACGAATGGTGTATTTTTTATCTGAGGTTACAAAAAGAAGACGAAGACACTGAAGAGTCTGTAACTGACAGGAAGCTGAAGAGCTAGTATTATAATTGGGAGGAATAACTCTCTGCTAAGACCACATTCTAGTTGGAATCTGGGACCACAGCTTTGAGTTAGACTAAGGGAAATACAACATTAACCTTTGAAAAAGCAACTAGAATTTGCAAGTAAAGCAAGTATCCCAGTCCAGAATGAAATTCCTGGAGGTAAAACAGTGCTCAGACATTGTGGACATGACAGAGCAATGCTAAAATGTGGTACAAGAAAGGAGTTGAGGCAGAAAAGCATGCAGAGCTCAAAGCTAGAAGTGCCAAAAAGTAGCACACAGAGCTGCATGTGTTGTGAAAAACCCCATGAGCCAAAATAATGCCTGGGACTTGGTAAAAGTACAAGAACAGCAACAAAGCATCTCAAATAGCAAATGTGTACAGGTGATGGCAGAGTGTGCACAGCAGACACAAAGAGAATGGCAACAGCACCACTAGTTCTGAGGAATGCTGCAGAGGAGCAACAAACAACACTGCAGCAGCCAATGAGTGGAATATCAGTCTGGAAGGCACAACTTTTATTATTAGGTTAGACACAGGTGCATAATCCAATATAATGCCAAAAACAGTGGAATTAAAACGAAAAGAAAATCCACAGACAGAATAAAGTAAATGGGTAAAATGTAGGGTTTACAGTGGTGAGTTTATCCCCGCTAAGGGCACTTACAAAGTGACTGAATAAATAACAAAATGAAAACATACAATTAGTAATAGGCCATTTTTTCCTTTCTAGTACTATTTTGGGTTAAAATCTGTCCAGTGGTTTTTTGTCTCATCCAGTAAGGGTTCTCACTGGAAGGGTGAGAATCAAAACAATTAAGTAAAGTTTGAGAGCATTTTACAAAAAATAAGAAAGCACAAGAGTACAAAATACAGCCTAAATTAGTCTCAATTCCCACAGAATCTAAACTCCTAGAAAATTTCCCTTTACTCCAAGGTAGAGGCTAAAATAGGAGCTGCAACAGACTCATTGCTCAAGGAATCAGAGTGAGTGGAAGAACCAACAGAGAGACTGTGCACCCATTTGTCACCATAAGAAAAGAGAGTCTTCATTTGAATATATACCCAAAATAACTAAATAAATATGGTAAAAGGGTATTGACACAATCCTCTCATCATAGTATGATCAGAAATGGAAACCTCTGGTTTATGCACCATAGAATTAACAAAAAGTGAATGCCAGCATCATCAAATAGAGAAGAAGCTCTTGGTTCCAAAATGATACCTTTTTATTAGACCTATTTTCCAACTGGAAAATCACAAGAAAACTGTCCTTCTCTTTTTTGGGATTAAAGTCTCTTCGTCAGGCTCTGGGAAAAGTATAGATGGTACAAGATGGTAAAAAGTCCCCATAGGTAGGAAATCAACTTCATTTTTGCACAGAGGGAGCTGAAGATGGAAGGCAGTCCCTCTGGGTCCGTGAGAGTGTCTTTATTTTAGGTTATAGTTATGATAGATTTTATGTCTTTTTTTATAGAAGGTGACCAGTGCTATCTGAAATTGACCCTTAACCACTTGCTAGAAGGCATTTGCCAAGTATCCTTCCAATAGTACAGAGATTTTTTTTTTCAGTGACAAATCATTGATTTTCAAATTGAACACAAAGCTGGGAGAGATTTGGTGGCCATAGATATACTGTCTAAATTACATACGTAACAATATGATCTATTAAAAGCAACAAAAAACTGTTTGGGCTCCAAAATGTGGGCAGTAATTGCCAGAATTAATGTTGATGATGTGATTGCAAAAATTAATTAAGGCTATTAGTATAGGATGGCCAGACAGCATAATCTTAGCACCTGTGTCACAAGAGATACTCCTACTGTCATGTGAATTTGTATCCACAGAGGGATGTATATTATGGAAGAATAGGTTCCAAAAGGTCTGAACCAGTTTTTTAGCTAGAGGTGGTCTCAGATAGGCAACAACAATAGTAGGATGAGATGGATAAGGCCCAGGCCATGTTACAACAAAAACTAATGCACTTACCAATATGTAGAACAAAAGTAGTGTTGACATCCTTAGGGGAGCGTGACAGAAACCATTGAAGCAGTGCAAAGCATTGTAGGGATTAACTGAATGTTGGCTAATTATTTTATTTAATAGATTGGCTAAAAGTATTTGATAATTCACATTACATTAATATTAATTGTTATTACTATTATATTTGTGTGGGATGGGAAGGTATGGATGGGAACTGAGTCTTTAGGAGGCACTGGTGGATTCATTTGGAATTAATTGTTGTTATGCAGGCTCATATTATGTATTGCTGACCTGTAATTGTACAACTCAGATACAGAATGAAGCAAACCTCTGCCAGTCTCTTTGGGTCTGAGTGATCACTGAATTAACATAGTTGATAGTAGCAAAGGACAAAAGTTCCAAATGCAGGAACTCCTGCTTCAAGCAGAAATCCCATCAGGACCAAACTATGGCACAAGTACTATTGCCAGAAGTTATTCTGTGGATCACTTTGAATGCTGAATATGCATGAAAAAATCATGATTTTCTGAATATATATGAAAAAATAAGGTGTGTGCAGAAGGTATTGGAACAATGAATTGTTTACTGAACTCTGAATTAAAAAGAAGTGACTTGCCCAAGGCCCACATAGGAAGCCTGTGGCAGAGCCAGGAAGAGAAAAAATAGAACAGACAGACAAAGCATCAAATAAGCAGAGACAAGAACGATACACCGAAGAAAAAGGGGTGACTAGAAGATGGACTGTATGGATTTTGGGGTTTCCTAAGGAATGAATCTATGGGAGTAGAAGCTTTAACTTAGGCACTTTTGGCTAGATTCTATCCTACCTATCTCCTTCTGTGACCAGGTAACTCACCACCCGGACACGAGAGAGCAGATTGACATTGTATGCCTTGACTTTCAAAAGGCCTTTGATCTAGTATCCCACGATGTCCTTGCAAGAAAATTGGAGGATTGTGGACTTAACTCTGAGACAGCCAGGTGGGTGAGAAACTGGCTGCAGGATAGGACCCAGAGAGTTGTAGTGAACAGATCTATGTCATCCTGGCAAGAAGTGGGCAGCCGTGTCCTGCAGGGGTCAGTGCTTGGTCCAGTGCTTTTCAACATATTTATTAATAGATTTGGATGTGGGGGTGAAGAGCTGACTGGCCAAGCTCTTGGATTGACACCAAGTTATGGGGAAGCGTGGTCATGCTTGAAGATAGGCTACAGATATGGGCAGACCTAGACAGGCTGGCAAATTGGGCTGACTGGAACCTGATGAAGTTCAACTTTGAGAAATGTAAAGTGCTCCACCTCGGGATGAGGACCCCCCAGCACACGTACAGGCTTGGTGGCACCAAACTGACTAGCACTACAAATTAAAGGGACCTGGGGGTAATAATATATCACATAAATATGAGCTGGCAGTGTGATGCAATAGCCAGTAGGGCAAATAATAATCTGGCACACTTCAATTGATGCATCTCTAGCAAAACCAAGGAAATGATTCTTCTGCTCTACTCAGCATTGGTGAGACTGCGGCTGAAGTACTGCGTTCAATTCTGGGCACCACCCTTTAACAAGGACATGGACAAGCTTGAGAGAGTTCAAAGAAGAGACACCCATATGATCAGAGTTTTGCATGGCAAGCCATACAAGGAAAGGCTGAGGGATCTGGGACTCTTTAGCCTGAAGAAAAGAAGGCTGAGAGGGGGCCTGGTAGCAGCTTACTGCTACACTAGGGGAGCACATCAGGGGTTCGGTGAGCAACTGTTCACCAGGGCACCCGAGGGGAAAACTAGGAGTAATGGCCACAAATGCCTGGAAGACCAATTCAGGCTCAACATTAGGGGAAACTTCTTCACAGTCAGGGTTTCCAGACTGTGGATTAAGCTCCCTCCAGAGGTGGTGCAATCACCTACCCTGGAAATTTTCAAGAGGAGACTAGACAGTCACCTTGCTGGGGTCACCTGACCCCAGTTACCTTTCCTGTTTGGTGCAGTGGGCTGGACCCGATGATCTTCCGAGGTCCTTTCTGGCCTTACAATTTATGAATCTATGTTTAAGTGGATTTAGGCATCCAAATTCAATCTTATTCACCCTGCTTAAGTCCCTGAAAAAAGTTAATACAAAAGGTAGGTATGTCCTTGTTCTCTTTGTCGCTTTTTTGCCGCCATGTGAGTTAAATGACCATGTCTTACAAAAGTACATTAATTAATGGATCTTCAGGATCTCAAGCCCAGTGGAATAGGATTACTAAATTCACTTACTGCCTAATAGGTATAATAAAAGCTGGCCCTTTAGTCTTGTTCACATTTGTTTGTGTTGCCACTTATGCTGGTGTGATTTTCTATGATGTGTCATGTCCTCTAGTGATGGAGTTGCTGCAGCCATCTTTTTTATCTCAGACTTGAAAAAATGATCAAAACATTGCATAGGCTGATTAGAACTTAAATATAATTTTTGTTTCTGTAATATGGTCTCAGTCCTGACACAAACATTTACCTAAATCATCAATAACTAATGTAGTCATGATAGTTTTAAATATTTTAAGCCAAGAAGGCTGCAATCTGATGTAGTCTGAATACCTGCATAGGAAAACCAGAAAATGTCACCCAGTGTTTTTTGCATAGCTCTCTGAGCTTGTACTCAAGTAAGCATCACAGTATTCAGGTGCTTATTTCCAACTTTGGGCCTGAGGTAGTACCCAGCACATTTAGTGGACTTTACTGGCAACTGAACCAGATGTTTAATGAGGTCCTTTGAGATCACCTCCTCAAAACTACCCAGCGTTGTTCCTTTTCCTTCATTCCCTCCTTCTGAGAAACTTGGAGCTTCCTGAGCCATGCTTTCATGATAGCAACAACCAATGGTTGTTTCTGACCAGGTAGGACTTAACTGTTGTTTTGGGGGGCTTTGTGTGTTGAAGGTTTGGAGGGAAGCCCTTAAGGCTGCATCATGCCCAAGGATCTCATGATACTTGGAATCCTTTAATGTGGTGCTGCCCCTGTAATGAGAAGGTGTGTGCAATTGGTTTACTGATTAGAAAGCTTTAATCCCCTCTCTTATGGTCTTTTTAGGCACCACTGGAAAGGATGGTTACAGGACTGGCAAGACTGCAGGCCTCAGGAGATCTCTGAGCACCACTTCAGCTTCACCACAGTAACCTCCTGGATTAGGAAACAAAAAAAATGCTTTGTTTTTTTTTTTACTTCAAATTCTCCCCAGCTATTATTTCAGCAAAGCCTTGCTATTTATCAAAAACACTGACCTCAAGTATGACATTCAGGTAGATATATTAGAAAAAACTGCAGTCTCCTTGTGAATGGGATTCCCTCACCTGGGTGGTAGCAGATCTTTGTAAGGATAGAATTCTCTTTAAAAGTCTTGGGTTTTCTTGTTTTTGTTTTTTTTGGGGGGGGGGGGTTTGGGGGGAGGGGGAGGGTGCTGGGGTTTGTTTGTTTTTTTATCAATCTTGTGCCTTTTGCCATTATAAATGGCCAGAGTCCTAGAAAGAAGGGATTTTGCCTTAATATCTTCAGAACTTGTTCTATAATTTAGTTAGACTGCCAATGACTGTACTCTCACAATAACCACTAGCATCTAGAGGTACAGGGGCATGATAGTATTTAAGCAGCTCTCCTGTATCAGTTCCTGGATTGGCCTTGTGCTCATTTCCTTGGGTCAAAGGATTCTTTCCCCTCCATCCAAATAATAGAAGAAAAACTTGGGAATTTTCCTACTGCAGCAGACCAAGGCTCTGCTATGTCTGACATTGAGAGGTTGGTAATCTAAATACGTTAGGGAAAAGTGTAAAACTAATGTGTTATCTACTGTAACTGTGAAGTGTTTTTAAAATTTGTTTTCCCTTACCTATGAACAGCTTTTATCCTGAAACACGTAGGTTGATGACCTTATATTTTTTTGTTTTAGTCATCAGTTCAGAGCAATATCCCGTAGCTAATCTATAATCAGACCCTCAGGGAAGTAAATGAGACTTTTTTTACCTGGGTGAATAGAATAAAATGAGTGAAGACCCCGGCATTTTATTCTTCATCAATATGAGTATCTATAAAAAACTAAAGTGATAAAAGGCTGCTTCCTTAATGAGTCTAAGGACTGCTGGGTGGTATCAACTCCAAAACTCCACGATACATTGTCACTAGTGGGCATAGCTACCTGGTTAGAAATGAGGTGTGTGGCGTCCTCTAGTGTTAAAATGATGCAACTTCCTACCTTTACATTTCAGGACTCCCTTGGGATACAACACAGACAGAAACAACAACAGCTCTGGGTTCTTGCATGCAGTTGTGGGTCTCCTCCCAGGTTTAGGCTCATTTTTAGTGTCCCAGCCAATCTCTTCAAATTCTGGAAGTTAAGGGTGTTTTTCATATCGAGTCACAAAGAGCAAAATCCTATTGGTATTTTTCAGCAGTTGGAACAGATAAGTGCTTCATAAAATTGACAAAGTGAATATTTCAGTTTTATGTAACAAGATGTATAGCTAGACAATTTTACAATATATTAAATATTTAAAAGGACATAACTAGCTTTAAGTATATAGGAACATAGAAAGGAAATGTATAATGGCTGAAAAAACTGAACTTAAATAGTAATCATTCATAAAAGATCTTTTTCTTTAGCAGGTATTGATGTAATGCACAGAAACAGATGTGGATTATTAGGCAGAGGGTAACTAAATATGAGTAACAGAATATAGAGCTTTTAACCTCTGCTCCTCAGATTAAATCGAGCCCAATTTAGCAGTGATTAGGGCTCTGATCCTGTTATTGATTTTAATGCCTTATTTGTTTATTCTAATAGTTCAGGGGTGGGCAAAATATGGCCGGTGGGCTGGATCTGGTCCACCAAGGGATTTTATTCTGCCCACAGCAGTTTCCTTGGCATTGCCCAGCCCAGGCACAGGGGGCAGCCTGGACCTTTGCAGGTGTAGCTGGTCCCGCCAGCCTTGGGCATGCAGTGGCAGTGGGGCAGTGTGGCAGTCAGACTTCCTTCCCAGCATTCCCCACAGTGGTGGCTCCTTCCTGCTGCTGGTCTTCACTACTGCCGCTGGACCCGGTCTTGCTGCCTGGGCACCCTCATCAGTCCACCCCATGCCTGCCTTCAGGGGGCAGGGCCCGCTCGGCTGGGCAGATGGGATGGGGCCACAGGCAAGCGGGAAGTGGTATCTGGCAAGCGGGCCAGAGGCAAGTGGGGCTGGTGTTGGAAATGCAGGATGGTGACAGCATGGGGCTGGGGCCCAGGGCAGAGCCACGAACTGGTGCCCACACGCCCCTGTGACAGGTGCCAGTTTCATGGGCAGGGGTATGTGGGGAATAGATTGCAGCTCTGCCCTTGGCCCTGGCCCCGTGCTGTCACTACTCTGGTCCTGACCCACCCATCCACCTGGCTGAGCACACCCTGCCTGTGCAGGTCACTGGCTGGTCTCCATGGAGACCCCCAGATTGCCAGGCAGCGAGAGTGTGGGGCCAGGCCCCAGGACAGAGCTGTTTCAGGCTAGGATGGGGGAGGAGGGTGGGCTGCTGTCCTGGCACAGCAGGGGAAGGGGTGTGTTGCTAACCTGGCCTGTGACCGCTCACCAACACTCCCTGTCTCCCCAGCCCAAGTAATTGCCCACCCTTGTAATACTTGTTTCTGTTTAATGGTTGCTTATGGTAGTCTATATGGAATGAGCTTGGTGGTCTTAGTGAGCTCTGTTGGCCCTGACGGGCTCCTATTCAAACCATTTTACCAAAGAAGCCATGGATTAAATAGATTTTGGAGGGACTAAACTTCTCTGAGGCTGTGGTGAACCATCATCAAAAATGATGCACGTTGCTGGAAGTGGGAGAAGACTGTACCCCACTTATAACGCTGTCCCTGCTCTGTATGTACATAGAGCATGTTCAGTACGAGTCTGGAAATCCCTGGGGCAGCCTCCCTTTCCTTTAAAGGTATAAGTACATTGAGGTGTGGCAGGTGAACAGAAGAGGAAGATTATGGTAAAGCAAGAGATAAGTAGTCACCAGGGGGTGTCCCAGCCACCCCCAAGACTAGCTTTTGTTGCATTTGCCCTGGTGGGAAAAAAATCTGTGATTTGCACCCTCCTCCTCCAGAGGAGCAATGCTGAGCCTTTGGAAGGGGAGGAATGAGCATGTTTCCTGCTGCATTTTCCTTAAGCCTTTAAACACTTCCATTGCCACCCACTTCTAACTTCAAATCTGAATGCAGTAGCATACTTGGCAGATCTGTAACCTATGCTACATTCCACTAAAACATCTGGTTGGTCACCTCAGCTCAAAAAGTCAACCTGGGCTTCATATCAAGTGGATACAGTAATCCAGTGGTAATTCATCTTGAGACTTTAAAAGCCATTCTGTCTGGACATGGATAGAAATCCATATCAAGTTCTTTACTTGACTCCAAGTGTATTAAAAGACCTGTGAATCCTGCCAGCCAGACTTTAGTCCAGATTTAGCTAGCATTCTTCACCTGTGACTGGCAAAATGGCAGGCCAGGATTTTCTCCCCACCCAAATTTGGAGTACACACTTGTACAATATGTGGGTTGTTTAAATAGCATGAATGATGCCCAAACATTTTCATTACATTTATCTCAATCTCTCTCAGTTGGTGTACATGGAAAAATGCAAAGAGGAGGTGAGGAGAGACTAACTGTTGTTTTAGGGCTGAGAAATCTTTGTTTTCAGGTGGAGAGAACCACTCCCCTGGCACATGGTTGTCATAAAGGATTCTCTGTCTTGTAAAACTGTTTGCTCTGTGCTACCTTTTTCTTTTTTACTCAGTAGCCATAACAGTTGGCAAAAAAGGCTGACAAAAATGAATGCAATGGGAACAATGAGCAAAATTCCATATTGCTGGGAGATATTTTGTCTGTGAGCTCCTTCAAAAATGTGCTGTGCTGTAAAACTTTTGATCTGTATTTTTTTGTTTCAATATTTATATAGAAACTGGGAGCAAAAATATGGCCCCATCAGTGATAGGGATATGATTCCCACTGCCTTTAGCTGACCCAGGATTTCACCCTATAGATTTAGTAGTTCTCTAAAAGGTGTAGATTGTTTTCTATTTCCCATATATTTAACATTCCACTCTTACCCAAAGCAATGGGCTCAAACAAAATCCTGCATCTGAACAGATGGATCTGAAATTTTTGCTATGAAATCAGGTCAAATATATAGGATCTTTGAATTCAAGTCAAAATAGCTTTGGGATTATGGTAGATTTGTTCTGTGAAACTGTCCGTGGTGTGAGATTGTGACTTCGTAAACTGAAAATCAAGGTGTGGTCGAGATCCATTTTACCTCGCTCTTAACATTTGTGAGATTTAGATAAACACTTCTGGTTTTGACGCAGGCATACTGGAAGCGTCATTTTGGTGTTAGTCTTTGATTTCATTATTAATAAAGTCGTAAGTTTTAGAGTGTATCTAGTTTTGGTTTTCCTCGGTTTTGTTCCTTCTTTATGTACAATAAACCTAAAGACAGTAGAAGGTATCTGCACACCACAAGACTCTCAGGAGTTTTTCTTCATTTCTTCCTTCAACTGATTCAGAAGGTGGGATTATCGAATGATCAAGTCTGTATGGTGCAGTTCCTGGAGGTACACTAAAGTGATAAATAATGTAGGGGTTAGCGACCTGTCAGTAACAACATGCTGTAATGATGCGGTTCATTCTCCTTGGGCAGGAGGTAGCAGCTGATGGAAGCAGCTGCTCATGCATTCTCACACAAACCTGCTTGGCAGGCCAGATAAAATCTCTTTTGGCTTAATCTGAATAATTAATACTGCTTCCCTGAAGATACATACACAGTGTCCCCTCCCACTTAATTGTATGAAAGATAATTTTCCCCAAGTAGGTCTGCTTTACTTCACCATGTTCACTGCCACTCTAAGTCCTCAGTCAAGAATGCTCAACTCCCATCTTGCAGGTCAGATCCAGCCTGCAGAGTCGCATCATTCGGCCTGCGGGGCTCCCCATTGGCTGGAAAATTTAATGGAGAAGGAACAGTGGCAATTATCACTGCTTCCCCACCCCTTGCTGCCTAATTTCCAAGTCCCGCATCAGGGCCAGACCTTTGTCACATGACCAGATCTGGCCCTGGTTGTGCCTGCCCTACCCACTGGATCAGGCCTCTGCCACCCCTATCTCTTGTGCTGGATCAGACCCACAGGATGGATTTGGCATGACCCATTCAGTCCACAGGGTGAAGAGGTTGGCACCACTGCCTTATCCCTTCATACAAGTATGGACCAATAATACAATGTGCCTGGCCACATCATCCTGCTCATGGGGCTCTTTATGGGTCTGGAAATTTGGCACCAGGTGAGCAGCTACTAAGGCTTGCTACTGCTCCTGTGCTGCCAAATTCCTTGACCTGGGGGGAGCCCTGTGGGCTAGATGACATGGCCATAGGTTGAGTATACTTGCTCTAGTAGATACTGCCATGGGACGCTCAGTTCTGCTCCAGCTTCCCCCTAGCTTTTTCTCCAGTCCACAGTGATTTTAGAAGAGGTCAAAGTAGAGATGCTAATGATAAGAAGGACTCTGGTCTGAACAGAGAAGGACTGAAGTCCATGTCCTTCCTGATGGATCTTGGGGATCTGCTGGCCTGGAAGTAGGCCTGTGCGAAGGAGCTATTATTCGCTTCAGATTCGGATTCTGCTGATTCGGAGGACAGTGATTCAATTCTGTGATTTGAATCACTGCCCCGAATTGATTCGGAGATTCGGCTGCTGCCAAATCTCCGCATGTCCGTATCAGCCAAACCAGGCCCATCCCCCGCCAGCTCTCCCAGCCCAGCAATGGCTGCCCCCACCTGCCCCAGCCCCAGTGCTCAACAGGTGCTGCTGGGTGAAGGGCAATCACCACTGCCCCACACCGTGTCAGGGGCTCTGCGCGAGCCCCCGGACACCAGCCCCCCCACGGGTGCCCCACCTGGGCCAGCCTGAAACCTGAACCCTGCCCCAGATTCACCACTAACGCTGGTGGGGGGTGATCCCCGCTGCCCCATGCCATGTGGGGGGCTCTGCATGAGCCCCCAAAGCCCTGAGGCTGCTGCAGGAGTGGTGAGTCCTGGAGATTGTCTCCATTTTTCTTTTTTCTTAAAGGGCTGGAGCTGGCCTAGGTGGGGTACCTATGGGGGGGCCAGGGGAATGGGGGGGGGGTCAAGGGGGCTTATGCAGAGCTCCCCATGCAGCATAGGGCAGTGGGGGCAGCAGGGATCCCCCCCCCCCCACCCGGCAGCAGCCGGTGAGCACAGGGACTTTTTTTAAAGTACCGAGCTGGAGCGGGGTGGGTTAGGGCAGCCATGGTGGGGCTGGGGGAGGAGGGGAGCTGAGGGGAGGCAGGGGGCTTGTGCTCATCCCCCCATGGTCCCCTCTCTCCTCCCCCAGCCCCCACTCCCCTGCCCTTAGTATTTACCAGCTTGGAGTCAGCTGCAGCTCCCTGCTGCAGCCATCGGGGACTGCCCCAATCATCAAAGCTATCCAAATCTTTTCTGAAGATTTGAAGAGCTTTGAATTGATTTAGACCTTTAAATTGGTCCACTGATTCAATTGGGATTCCGAGATTTGGCCACCAAATTGGGCCGAATCTCCTCCGAAATCGCCACCCAAAGCTTTGCACAGCCGTACCTGGAAGGTCTCACCCCACTCTGTCTGCTCCCTAGGGCATGAGATGCTCTCTGCAGAGAAGCACACAGAAGAAACACTGCCAGTTCAATCTTGAAGAGCCTATTTCTTCAATTTTCCACACATTCCTTGGCAGGCAAGGTTCTTTGAGTAAATGTGATATCTTTCAGCTTCTCTCATTCTTGGAGTCTCAGACCAGCAGAGACTCCCTATACCTGAAGAAGGGTGACTGCACCTAAAAGCCTGCTAAGAACTTTTTTTCAACTACTCAGTTGGTCTAACAAAATATATCACATCTAACCAAAGAACCTTGCCTACCTATGTCCTTAGACCAACATGGCTACAGCCAAAAACCCTACACCTCTTTGCTATATCTGCTGGGGGTAAGAGATTCATAAATTCTAGGGTTGGAAGGGACTTCAATAGATCATCGAGTCCAACCCCCTGCATAGGGAGGAAAGAGTGCTGGGTCTAGATGACCCCAGCTAGATGCTTATCTAACCTCCTCTTGAAGACCCCCAGGGTAGGGGAGAGCACCACCTCCCTTGGGAGCCTGTTCCAGACCTTGGCCACTCGAACTGTGAAGAAGTTCTTCCTAATGTCCAGTCTAAATCTGCTCTCTGCTAGCTTGTGGCCATTATTTCTTGTAACCCCCGGGGGCGCCTTGGTGAATAAAACCTCACTAATTCCCTTCTGCGCCCCCGTGATGAACTTATAGGCAACCACAAGGTCGCCTCTCAACCTTCTCTTGCGGAAGCTGAAAAGGTCCAGGTGCCCCAGTGTTTCCTCATAGGGCTTGGCCTGCAAGCCCTTAACCATACGAGTGGCCCTTCTCTGGACCTTCTCCAGGTTATCCGCATCCCTCTTGAAGTGTGGCGCCCAAAATTGAACACAGTACTCCAACTGTGGTCTGATCAGTGCCCGATAGAGGGGAAGTATCACCTCCTTGGATCTGTTTGTCATGCATCTGCTGATGCATGATAAAGTGCCATTAACTTTTCTGATGGCTTCGTCACACTGACAACTCATGTTCATCTTGGAGTCCACTAGGACTCCAAGATCCCTTTCCGCTTCCGTGCTACTGAGCAGGTCATTTCCTAGGCAGTAGGTATGCTGGACATTTTTCCTCCCTAGGTGCAGCACTTTGCATTTCTCCTTGTTGAACTGCATTCTGTTGTTTTCTGCCCATATGTCCAACCTGTCCAGGTCTGCTTGCAGTTGTTCCCTGCCCTCCGGCATGTCTACTTCTCCCCACATTTTTGTGTGATCCGCAAACTTGGACAGAGTACACTTCACTCCCTCATCCAGAGAGTTTTGCCTTAAGTATAAAGTATACAGCTCTAAGCACTGATTCATTTGGCATTGGATATATGTCCTCAGCCTTTCTTCCTGGGGAAAAAAATGGGAGGAGAAAAGACCAACAATCACATTGAATTTCATGTAAATACTTTAATTACATCCGAATGCTTAAAACATAGAAACACTTGAGTTCAATGACATCTTAATGCTTTTACTAAATGCTATGTATACTTTCAAGTACTGGGTAAGGAGGTGGAATTACACTAAAAGAATACTAGAGTAGAAATCCAGCAAATACTAGGAATATTCTTTTAGCCTCATAGTTGCATTTCATTGATGTAAGGGCTTCCTGCAGAGGGCAGAGCCTGTGTATACCAGAGAAATGTCTGAATGGCATTTACACCTTAAGCTTCTTAAATACATATTATTAATATGTACCTTAGTAATATCACAGGACAGACAACATGTGTGTTGTATACCAGATGAATGGCAGGCAGGTGCTTTGTTTGGCCTAGAGCAGGGACATCAAACAAATAGCCCACAGGCCGGATTTGGCCTGCAAAGCCCCACCATCCATCCCCTGCAGTGCTGCCCTTGGGTCTGATCAGACCCACACATGGTGTGGGGCCAGTCTGCAGGCTAGGTTCAGCACACAACTCTCTCCTGCTCCCCCAGCATACTTGTTCCAATAGTGGCTTCAGTCAGTCTGGGATCCACTCTGTGTGCCCCATAGATCCCAGAGTGGCTGGAACAGGCACTGCATGCTGTGCAGTATGGCCAAAGCAGCAGCTGCACTGTGTATGGTGGCTGGCCCACCTGGACTATGCTGTATGTGGTGCCCACTCTGTGACACATGCCACATACGACACCCGCTCCAGCCAGTCCAGGACCTATGATGCACCCAGTACTTTCAGACACCATGCAACATGAATCCTGGACTGGATCTGCATGTGGCACAGTATTAAAGCCACTGGAGTGGGTACCACAAGCGGTGCAGTTTAGCCAGGGTTGTTATGTGTGCTGTCAGTGCAAGTTCCAGACCAGATGGAGCAGCCACCAGATCAGGTATGTTCCTGAGGGGGAGGGGGCTGGAGAAGGGGTCTGTGGGCCCCATCTGGTCCATGGCCCAGCCCTGCACCACTCCTCTGGCCGGCAGGGCCAGATGAGGTTGACACCCCTGGCCTAGGGCCTGCAATTGCCTAAGCATGGCAAGGATTTGGGTTCTGAGCATCTCAGTGTGCTGCTGTTCATAGGAAGTGCTCTTTGTTGCCTTTTTCCATAGTTAGTCATTTAAAATTCCATGTTTTTGATAATCATTGTTTCAAAATTGATAGTTTTTTGCCCAATCACTCCAATTTTATTTAGTTTTATTTTGTTTTTTTTTAACTGCAGAATATTGTAGTCCTAAAAGCATCAAAGCCTCCTTGCAGCTGCAGCTGAAGTCTACCTGGGAGGACTCTGGTGCAGCTGCTGGCTGCTACTCCTGACCTGACTGAAAATGATATTAGAGCTCTGGTGGCTGCATGCTGTGATGTATCTGGCTCAGCTCCTCAAGTGATATAACTTGGAGTAGATTTTTTGAAGCCACGTTCACACTCTCCATTGAGAGCAGTGGAGATAGGCCAGGTTACACCAGCTGATGCTCTACCCATTGTTTTTACACCCCCACCCCCAAGTCATCAGCAATCCCTTATTAGTGTTCCCACTCCAAGTAGCCTAGCGCTGAGGTGCTGGGTTGCCTTCTCATGATTCCAGTTGTGTTGTCTGGCTGTATAGTGAGGCCCTTTTCCAAGAGCAGTCAAAGACCCCCAGATTCAAATAGGATCCTCAAGTCCTCAAGCTTTTAACGGTAAAGAGAAAATTGGGGAGGGAGGGGGAAAGGTCTGATCCCACAGTGCCTCAGTGAGGTGAGCAATGCCGGTAAGGATGGGTGAGATGTTTATATAAGGACTTCTCACAAGAGAGCACTATAGAAATAGGCAGATAAGCAGGTCTTAGCACTTAAAAAAGGGGGCAAAATACAAACATAATTTGAGGGGTGTAAACTGGCTGGCAGACTCCAACTTGTGCAGTTATGTTGAGTACCTGAATTGTTAGACCCTTTTCCAGCCCATGTCTCCCTGCACAATGATCCTTTCTAGGAACACATTCAAATTGTGGCTGCCACTGGAAAAAGTGAGCTTCTTACTCTGAGCCCTGGAGCAGGTTCTCTCCCTAGCCGAGCTCACGGATAAAATCCAGGTCTGGCTGACAAATGCATGCATGCCAGAAAACCTAGAAGAGGATCAGTACCTGGACAGTGCTGATGCATCTATGCAGGCACCGCATGCATCAGTGGGACAGTTGGATTTGGTGCATATACCCAGAGTAACCCAAAGGAACACACTCATTTGGAAATTTCAGTCTACCTCTTCCATGAATATATAAAATGGGACTTTTACCCAGCAGGTGGAAGGAGGCCACAGAGGTCAGCATATGATGAATAGGTAGATGCACGCTTATTTTCTAGGTTTCCTCAGAGTCCCACTGCAGTTTTATAGCTGGGAAGGGAAAGAGAAGATGGGGGGTGATTGTCGTAAGATTTGGACATCTTGGAGAACATGGGTAAAGGGTTAATTAGCCAGGATACAGTACAGTGTGGCTCATGCTGCCTCCAGTACCTAAACTAACTCCTTTAGAGCTAGCTAGGGTTTCTTTGCACAGCCCTATCTTGTGCCAAATAGCCATGCTTCAGAGATATGGTATTCCTCTACACAGACCTCTGTAAAACTATTGCAACACCATACACGGCCTGCCACTCACTGCTGGCATTCCCCTGCTGGCTGCTTGTCTAACTGCACTTCCTCTTGGTGACTGCCAGAAGGCTTTGCGTATGAGATCACCCAGTCTGTACTACCCAAAGCTAAGGTGGCTAAAGCAGCATAGCTGTACCATGATCCATGACAGCCCATAGGTTCTATGTTTGGCATTCTTCCCTTCTGGTATCAGTTGAAGGCACTGCAGCAGGAGAGGTGCTTCAGCATTAAAGGTGAACTGAAAGACTGGTTTTGCCCACCAAGACCCAAGTCTAAACTTGCACTTCTGCATCCGTGGATGCAGTGCCATTTCTTAAAGAGGAGCATTCTGCTGGACACATGGCAGAGAGTTGCCTGCTTCAGTACCAGAAGCACAGAACCTTAAATGCAGCTTCTGGTGGGTACATAAATAATGCTTAGATTTCCAGTAACTACTGATGGAGGTGTATTGATGTTTAATTTTAAGCCTATGTACCTATATTTCTCCTCAAAAAAGGATTCTGTTCCTCCCTCAAGACTTGGCTTTGACGGGGCTTTTCTCAGCCAAAGTAGAGGAATGGATGGGATAATATCAGCATCCATTTTAATCATTCAGGCACTGTGGTGTTTCAGCATCAACACAGGCTTAGGAGGGCAGGTTGGTGCCCAGGGCACTTGCAATGCAGAGGGCAGCACTCAGGCTGCTGCAGTGCAGATTGCAGTGGTGCATTCAGCTGCCATTTCTGCGGTGGCTATATTTGTGCCTGTCCACAAATGTGAAGCCTGCAGCAGCTGACCTAGTACCCCTTCCCCCCAATTGCCCTATGGTGTATCAATCACTGTCTCAGCAACAGGTGGTTTTGCAGGCTGATATAAGAGCTCTTGGCCTCTAGAAGCTGAATGGGTCCCCCTGCACCCTTGCTGCATCACTGATTTAGGACATTGATTAAATGTCAAAAGAGAAAATGGTTCAATCAGTTATTTTTCCAAAGCCCTCAGTTCATCTTTATAGCCAGTAATGCCCAGGCTGAAAGTCTTTGACACCACCCTCTATATATGCTTATGAATAACTCACCTGGCACAAGGGTGGTGCTAAAAGCAAGGGGGATAATATTCACCCCTGGAGATAGTATTGCATGCTCATGGATGCTGTCTAGCAGGCTGCCCTAGCTTCCAGCTCAAGGGGACTCTGCCTTCCCTCAAGTGTCTGTGAAAGCTGCTGCCTCTGCAGGCCACTGGTGGGGAGATGCTAGTGTCATACTGCAGGACTCTTCCGGGGATGTTATGGCACAAAGCCAATGGGAGAACCCTTCTGAACATATACACCCCTTCCCACTGCCCCTGTATTCATTTCAAATTTATTTGTTCAGAGACCAATCCATCTCTGAACGTTTGCATTTCCATTAGCACACAACTTAGAGAGTGCCTACTGCCATCACCCCTGAAATCTGGGCATGGCAGTTCAGGACTTTCAAGGGGCAACGGATGCATCAACAACTGCTGCAGCCACCATCAAGTACTTGCTTCCTGAAGTGGGTTCAGTGCCCTGCACTTTCTCCCCAGGTGCAACACAAACCAATAGGGCAATCAGCTGGGCTCAGTGATGTCACCCATACTTGTAGTAAGTTCTTAATTGGTTGGTTCTTTGGCTATATCCTGTCCAATCTCAGCACAATTCCAAAGCAGGGGCCATTATTGTTCATGCATTGATGGCATTAGCAACATCTGTAAACACAAGACGGCTGGGTCTCTGGAGGGCTCCTTGGTTTGTCAGAAGAATCTGCAAGGAAGCAGAGAAAGGTGGGATATGCTGCAAGGTATCATACATGGATTCATCCCCTTACAAGGGTCGTGCCAGGAGGGTCAAACATAAGGCCTGTGGGCTGCATCTGGCCCACAGAGCCATACCATCTGGGCCACCAGTGCTGCCCCTGTGTTTGATCAGAACCACAAGGGGCTCAGTGCATGCCAGTGGCATGGGGCCAGTTGCCTTCTTTTCCCTTCCCTCCCTTCCACTTCCTTCCTTCCACTTCCCCATTCCTCTTCCCCAGCATTCCTGAACCAATGGCATGTCTGGGAGCATGGCTTGGAACATGGATCCCGGAGTGGCTAGAATGGGCATCATGTATGATGGTCTGACCAGAACAACAGCCACACTTCACATAGTGGATACTGTATCAGACATGGCACCCACTCTGGGACACATGCTGCATATGGTTCCCACTCTAGCTGGTCTGGGACCCACACTGCACACAGTGCTTGTAGGTGCAGTGTGCAGTGTGGGTCCCAGACTGGCTAGAGTAGGTACCATACGTGGCACAGTCCCAGAGGTGCTGGGGTGGGTACCACACGCAATGCAGTCCAGGTGGGGTGGCCACTACGCTGCATGCAGTGCATGTTCCAGCTGCTCCAGGATCTTCCTGCCACACAGCATGGGTCTTAGACTGGATGGAGCAGTCACCAGATCAGGTATGCTGTGGGAGAGGGAGAAACAGGAGGAAGAAGAGGAGGAGAGGGGGCCTGTGGGCTGATCTGGCCTGTGGAGAGGGCCTGTGCTAATCATTCAGCCCGCAAGGCCAGACAAGTTTGACATCCCTGGGTTATGCTGATTAATGTGGTTAATGAGTGTGACACTGTAACAGGGGGCAAGCTCAGGGCCAGATCTCTTGCCCATAAAAGTAGGTGAGTGGGTTGGCATGCTGCCCAGACTCATCTGCCACGATTTTGTTGTTTTCATAAACTGTTGTTATAATGCAGGAGACTGCCTATTACTGCCCCAATACCGTGGGCGGTATCTGTGGCTCCGTTCTTCCCCTACACTGCAGCCCAAGCCTTTTAGATGCCATCCACATGTTGTAATTATATCCCAGCCCCTAACTCCGGCATCTCTCATTGGGCTCCGTGCCCCTCACTCATACTGGGCTCCTTGCCCCCCCCCCACACACAGTTGGGGCTCCTAGCCTCTGGGCTCCTTACCTTTCAGTAGGCTCCACTCCCCTTGCCAAACTCTGGGCTCCTTGCCCCTCATTTGCTCTGGGCACCTTGGCCCACTCTGGACCCCCTTTGGTCCTGCTGACCTCCTTGCCAGGCTACCCACTAGGATGTGGGGAATCAGGTTAAGGCACCCCTACCCACCTTTCACCGGGGTCATAAGTCTTGGCATTTCCTAGGGTCTCCCATACCACTAGGAGCTCCAGCAGGCCATCCACTCCCAGCAAGGTGCAGTTTTAGGTCATGCCAAGGACCAGGAGCTTCTAAACCATTCCCATTAGTTCCTGCCCTCACCTCCAAGGTTGTTTCTGCTGCAGCCCAGCTAGGCAATATTTCTGCCTGAGCTGGTAGCAACAGACTGCAGCCTTTATATACTAGGTTCTAAAAATGGCTGCTGCCATTAAGCACCTGCTAGATGCCTGACCCAGCCCTTAAAGTGGCAGGCACCAACAGTGTCCTGCCACAGACACAAATATATATTTAGCCAGATATTGAAGTCACAGGAGCCATACCCATCTACATTACTGGAGAACTTGGACCCTTGGGTCTAGCTCAGGGTTTGGGGAGCCAGAATGACCCAGCTTGGGTCTAAGGAGTGCATGTACTAGGACCTGGCCACCTCCGCTGTTTCTCCCTGTGTGAGGCTGTGGCACAATTTAGTGCCTCCCTCCCCCACAAGTCCAGGCACCCAGCTGCAGTGTAGAATAGGTAGAGCCCTGCTCCCCCATCCATCCTGAGGCTGAATGTTACCAAAGCCACAGCTCTGCAGGCTGTATCCAAAGGCTTCACAGACCAGAGTCAGCCCATGGGCCATACTTTGCTGACCCCCGGTGTAGCTTATCCAGGCCCACATGGATTAGCAACGTGTAAAGCTTTCTATCTCCTGTACCCTTTATGAGTTTTATTGCCTCACTTTATCGACTCTTTATGTAGAAGTTCATATGTACAGGACTGTCGCTTAAATGTTACAAAACTAGAAGACTCCTCCCTCAGTGGTCCCATGGAATCAACTATGTGCAAAACTGCCTTCCATGTTGGATTGATTCCCTTGTTTTTTTAAACAGTTAAAATAGCCATTTTCATTTCAGTGGTAGCTGTGGGGCATGAGACTCCATGGGGATCCAGGGAGTCCTACTAAATAGCAGGGATGCACTATTCTGGGGCTGGATGGTCTGTGGTGATCTTCTCCATGTGTTACTAAGATGAGTCATTTTTATTTATCTTGGGTGCATCTATACAAGATGTTTACTGCAGTTGACCAATTAGCTCCACAGTAAACATTTCAATGTCTACACATATGGCCTTATTAGGCCACAGGAAACTAATAAACTCTGCAGCAGGGTAGTACTGTAAGTACTATCATGCTGTGGAGTTGTTTTTGTTTTGTGTGAAGCAGCGCACATGTAGACACTGATGTCGCTGGCTGGGGCATGAGGGCTTCAGTGCAGGGGCTGCTTGCTGGTTAGCCCCATGCTGGAGCACCCGTCTGCAGCACATTGTGTTGGGTGGTAGCAGCCCTGGGCTGGCAGGCTCACTCCTTGGGTCCCCTGCCAGCTGGGGCTGCTCTGACCTGGCTCAATGTGCTGCAGTCCTGGGCACATGTTCAAATGGTATGCCTGGGAGCAATAAATGCCAATGCAATATATGCCATTATTTGTTTCAAATTAATTGCATGAGTAGATGCACCCCTTATGCATAATCCATGCATTTAATGTTTGTCCCTACACACACTACATGTAGTCAGGACTCCTCCTTTACATATTACTCCTCTGATTCATGATAATCAAAATATTCAGTACTCAATCCTCTATGACTAAAAATCAACCCCAGCACATGTGCTCATGTGCACACAAGCACATACCCACCCACAAACTGTACTACAACAAAAAGTAAGTTATGCAAGAGTCTGAAGTCATCTAAAATGAACACAAGTCTTCTTTGCCTTACCCTCCATCCCCTTGTAGCTCCCAAGTTGAGCCAGGTCTGAACAGACACCCCATGTTTTGGGAGAAGTGAGTTGGTATCTGAAGCAAGACTTTGGGCCAGTTCTCATCATTGGCCTTTACTCATTCATTGGTGCCACCAAAACCCTGCATCTAAAGTCCCCATGAATTGAATCAAGTTTTATAGTTCATCTCTGTCTCTACCCTAGGTTTATCCCTGTTAATTCTTGAAGGATTTACCATGGCAACTCTCTGAAGGAGAAGAAAGAGCAGCAAACACCACTACTGTTTACTTGACAGCTCTAGGGTTTCCCACCTGCACATACTACAGTTTACTGCTACATCTCACAGTTGTGCTTCAATGGGTGAAGGGAGAAAGTTGCCTTGAGGAAAAGCCTTTGGCATTACAGCTTGTTTGTATTTCCTGTTTCTTCCAAATCTGTTACAGATGAGTTAAAAATATTAAGTGAAATGTATGCGCATGAAAACTGACAGGGCTACAAAGTAACTCCCTGCCCCCAAGGAAAAGGACCACAGCGAAGAGCTCCAGAGGTTGCATGGAGCACTTGAGGAAGATCTAAGAAGGTGGCAATGTCTGCTCTACAAAGGAGCTGCAGTCACCTTGTTGGCTTGGAGACATACCTGTTCTGGCTGTCCCTGCAGGCTCTGCATTTTAGAAGGACTCTTGTTTCCATAAAGAAAACAAAAATTGCTGTGAAACTTGCCAAAGACCATAAAAGGAAGCCCCCTTCCCACTCCTCCCACCTCCTGGTGCACTTGGCAGACTGGCATGGAGCTCTCTGAAGGCTGCTAGGACTATACCAGCAGAAACAGAACACAACTGACAGAGATCCACTTGAGTCTAAACACTTTACTAACTAGTTAGTGGCCTCTACGGGCATGTGGATTTGTCAGTGTGATTGCATGTCACAGCCACTCAGAGCTTCATGGCAGCCAGGACGGTACAACTCATGTCTTGTGGGTACAAATCCACAAACCCTTCTCACTTGAGCAAGAGATGAAACTCACTTCCCTTTCTTCTGCCTAGACCACAGTGGCCCCTGTACTCAGCTGGTCTCGAGACATGAACCCTGGCTAGCCAAGTTCAGACACAAGTTATCATATTTCTTCAATTCAAGCTTTGATCTTGTGCCCTTTGGAGCTAGTGCCAAGAAAAAACAGCTATGGTAATAAATACATTGAAGACTGCTCCTTCCACAACAAGGCCTGTGCTGAGATATGCTTGTACCACAGCTGACTTGTGGACAAAGAATGGGGTTAGGTTCCTTACGTGTAGTTTATAAATAGTTAGGTCCTTTGATGTAAGCCAGATGTGCCACCCCCATGCATTTGGGGATCTCTGTCTGTCAACTCCCCCATCCAAGGCCAACTCTATCCAATACCCTCCTCAGACCTTTTGGCATCTCCAGAAATGAGCTATAGGAAACCTATCCCTAACTGCTGAAACCTCCCAACCTCCTAGCAGACAAGATTCTGCATAATTTTCTCCCACAGCTACCCAGTAATGACAGGCACTTGCCCCATTTACCCTCCAAGCTGCTCACACCTCCCAACTTCAAGGGAGCCACATGGGTTAGAGAAGCCCACCTAAGCCCCTGCATGGCCTGATCAACACACAGCCTCACAGAAAGGGCATTATCCTACAGTAAATACAATGCATGTGCCAGTCATGAGAACAGAACCACCACTCATCGCTGCACAGACTGGAGAAGAGAAGAGCCACATGACTAGACAATGTACAATGTCTTCTGTAGACAATGCCTGCCTTGCTCTGTGAGGCCTGCAAAGATGCAGCATCTCGCCCGTGCTCCAGTAGCTCTTGCTCCAGCTCATCCTGTTCTTCCGTGGGGTCAAAGTTGTACATGGGCATGAGTTGGTGCCGCAGCTTCTCTAACCTGCCAGAGGAAGAAGGGCAAAGGGTTATATGAAAATCAGCTGCTAAAGGGGAGAAAGAGATGGAAACCCCAGCCCAGCCTAGGTGAGCCTCTCCCCATTCCACCCTTCTGCTGAACAGCTGTGTGCAGGCTGGGTGTCCACAGCTGCATGTGAACCCAAGGGGAGCTTTTGTTCAGTACCGTCTCATGCTGCTATGAAGCAAAGCGATTCTGCTATAACTACAACTCACTGGGAGGGTAAGAATCTACTCCTGCTATTATTAGCTAACAGTTGCTTTGCAAGCTGAAGCAGAAAATGCCTATTCTGAAGTCCCAATGTTCAATAACCATTAATATCTGGTGGGGATAGCTGTTATATATGTGGCAGTGGCCTCTATAGGGAATTGATACAGGACAGGCTTCACTTGGGAAGGTGCAGCTGGGAGTGGGGCATCACACATTGGCTAAGCATGTTGTCCCTCCCCTCCACAATCATGATTAGCCCTGCTGAACAAATTACACTTCAGCTCAAGTGGGCAAGGGCTGTACTTCAGGTCTGGATTCAGTCTTTGCAGAGAGGACCTGGGGAGTATCAGATGGATCTAAAGAGACTTTGTTGCTCTTTGTGGTATCCTTTGCTCCCAGGCTATCTTAAGCTGTGTTGCTGGATATCGCCACAAACGGTTGCCCTACATCCTGGCCTGGATCACATAGCAATGGAAGTGACTGCTATCCTCAGACATGCATGTGTGCTTGTGCTGGAGTCCCTGCCTGTGACGGTGGCTGCAGTTTATGAGTGTGACTGTGCTGGGTGGAATGGATTCCAGAGCTGTTCCTGGCAGAGCAACCGCAAATATCCTTCTTGGCGAACACTCGGATGACACATTTTCAGCACGCCCTCCTCCTGCTTCCAAATGGGCTTTGCCAACTAAGTTATCAACTCTGGCAATTTTATGTTTACAGGCCAAATGCTTCAGCCTCTAAATTTTAGATTTAGAGACCAGCTTGGAAATTTCACAGTTGGCAGAAGTATATCAGGCAGGTTTGTGTACAGCCCAGTACCGCCAGCAGCAGTCAGCAAGAGAGGTGCTGCCAACAACAGATATAAACTAGGTGCCCATCCATTAGAAAGGGCAGAGGAATCTACACGAAGAATCTTTCCCTGTATTCTTCCCTCATCTCTATTTCCAGCAGTGAGTTTAATAGGAAAACTAGCCAGTAAGTCTCAGGCTAGGAAGCTTAATGCCTGTGCAAAATAGGATTCTCCTGAGAATAGCAGAGTGCAACCTGCCATCCGTCACTCCTTCCAGGCCTACAGAGACAAGTAGGGGGGTGTTAGAATCCCCGCACTTGCCATACTGAGCCCAAGCTTTGAAGAGCTGGAGTTTGGCAGACGTAGGGCATGTCGCTGTGACTGCAGTGGAAAACGGAGACACCTGAGCTAGCATTGAACTATAAGGGTGCACCAATAAAGATTTTTTTTGGCCAATACCAATGGCTGATTATTAATCAGCCATATTGGCTGATTCTGATCTGATATGCAGCCCAGCCAGCTGAAGAGCAGCGTCCAGCCAATAAGTCTGTGGGAGGGAAGGGGTGGAGGGTAGGGTAGGGGCATATTAAGGCCCCCTCAGGAAGGGAGGAAGTGGGGCTGGGGCAGGAGCATGTGCTTCCGAGGCAGGGCAGTGAATGTGCCCCCACCGGTAGTGGAGCAGAATTGCGGGCAGCTTGTCCAAGGAGCATGGCAGAGAGGGGGTTCGCCCCCAGGGGAGGCTGTGCTCACCCCTGGGGGAGGCATGGGAGGCATGTGGCCCCTCTGGATTTGTGCGTGGAGTGAGGACAAGCTGCCCACTGCTGGCTTGGAGCCAGGGGCTGCACTGGCTTCTTCCCAGTGTTGGGGGCTGGGCCAGGGCTGTGCTTGGGGGGAGGCAGGTAGTGCTGGCACTGGGAGGGGTGATTAAGGGGTAGGCTGTAGCCTCCCAAAAATTCCCCATAGCCCCACCCCATAGCCTCCCCTCCCAGCACCACCACTGCCCCCCCTGCCCCTGCACGCCCAGTGCAGACCTAGCCCAGCCCCCCCCACCAGGAAGAGGTTGGCGCAGGCCCGGGCCCCCAGCCTACAGTGGGCAGCCCTTCCTCACCCTGTGCACAAATCTGGGGGACACATGCCCCATGTGCCTCCTTTGGTGGCACGTGCAACAGGGGGGAGATGTCACCCTCCCTGCCCCCCTGCATCCAACAGACGAGCTGCCCATGGCTCTGCTCCACTCCCAGTGGGGGGTGCATTCACTGCCCTGGCTGGGCAGCACCTGCCCCTGCCCCAGCCCCACTCCCTCCCTCACCATGGGGGCCTCAGTCTGCCCCCTGGGTCTGCCCCTTCTGCCCTACAGACTTACCGGCCAGACACTACTCTCAAAGCTGCCTGGCTGCATTCCTGGCTGTGTGCATGTTGCATTTGTGTGCATGCACACACATTTATTGTTGACATTATTGGCTACACTGACCAGAAAAAGCCAATTGCTGATAATGTTAATTTTCCTTTTCTCAGTGATGATCCAATATGGACTGATATATGGGATGCACCCCTACTGAACTAGCTAGCTTGGGGACTGCTAACAGTCTGGTCATGGTAGCATGAAGCTCCAGTGGGCTGCAAAACTTGTTTCAAAAGCACCTTCAGTTAGCCTGTACTAAGCTCCAATCTGTCCCAGCTACAGTGCTAGTTTACTACTATTTCTGGTATCTCTGTACCACATTGTTGTCACTGCTGTGATTGCAATATAGATGTACCTTGCAAGGAAATTTCACTGAAGCAGCCTGCTGGAACAGAGTCCCTTCTGCAAACATGGGGCTGGGGCTAACTGGAATTTGACAGACCTTCACTGCTCTCCAGACCCACTCAGTGCTACTCAGGCTGCAGCTTCTTTATACCAACACAGGCCTCCTCCCTGTTTAGGATTTGATGAAGTAAGTTGCTGTTTATGAAAACTTATGCATCTCTTACTTAGTCTGTAAGGTTCAAATCTACCTTACCTTCTGCACTTTTCCTTAGCCCACCTCAGACATGAATGGTAAGGAGTTCTGAGGAACCCTCATCCCACAGGCAGTGGACCACAACTGCATGGGAACCCTTCAGGAGTTGGCTTTAAAAGGCAGCCTAACACCATTGCACAATGTAGAGCAGTTGCTCTCTCCTACTCCTTCAGTGGCTCAGATAGAGTTGCTCCCAGCAGATCTTGTTCTCAAAGGGACAACCCTCTGCAGCCTTCCTGTTGGCTGGAGACTTCCTGGCCTTAGCTGTGAAGTATTAAAATACTCTACCCAAAAAACAGACAGCACGTACCTCTTTCTCTTCCTGATGTACAGAACCTAGAGGAAAAAAAGAAATGCCATTATGACAATTCTGTGAGTGTTACAGCTTAGACCTCTGGGCTTATGAATAGGACATGTCTAGTCCAGAAAAGGAAGAGCCCAACAGACATCTGGAAGGGATTGCTGGGAAAAGCTGAGAATCTGAGGATAACAGGGCGCATCTACATGAGACATATTACTGCACAGTAAGCTTCCACATCTACATGTGCAGGTGTTTACTGCACAGTAATTGGCTCTAATCATGAGTAAATTTGCTACCTGCAAATGCAAGTAGCAAATTTATTCATGATTAGTAATGCACAGTAGCGCACGTATAGACCCCTGACTGGGATCGAATGTGCTCCTAGTCAGCTGAACAGCAGGGGTTGGAGATTGCTCCCTGTCCCTGGGAGCTGCCTACAGCCAGGGCAGGGGGACAATGTCACCCTGCCCTGGCAGCAGGGAGCTCCCAGTCCCCGCTCCAAAATCATGGGGCTAAAGCTGGGAGATTCTTAGTTAGCGCTGGGAAAGAAGGATCTCCCAGCCTGGGCCCCAGGACTGTGGAGATCGGGCTGGGAGATAAGGATCTCCCCAGCCCCTGCTTCCCAGCCCTTGCTCCCTGCTGCCAGGTCAGGGGGATGTTGTCCCTGGCAGGGCTCCGGTGGCGAAGCCCGCCCCGGCAATAGGCAGCCCCCACCAGGAGACAGCTGTCTCCTGGCCCTGTGCTCCCTGTGAGCCCCTGAGCTAGCACCCAGAGGGAGCCTAGAGCACCTCTTGGCTGCTGCAGGGGGCTGGTTCAGGGCCAGCGGGGGCAGAAGCAAATGGCTGCCATGAACAGCAAATCTGCCCCCGAAACCCTGCATGTGTACTCTAGAGTAAACTGATCCTGGATTATTTTCATGTGTAGATGCTCCCACAGAGAGGGAAGTACCAATATCTGTAGTCACTGTACACCAAAAGGGGTAGACTGCAACCTGTTTTTTTTGTATATCAATGTAAATCCTGTGACTTATTGAACCACATGGAAGGTCAGCTGTTTACATAGCATAGATTAGTATCTCTGTTGGTTACTGGACAGCAATGACTATTTAAACCACCTGAGGACCTGGCCCTTCATGTTTTACGTTCTTATTTTACCACAGAGGATATCTGTTGTTATCTGCTGCTGATTAGAGGAATACGCAGCAAAGAGATGGGAATCTGTGATCTGTCTCTCAGTAGGTGAGTTGCTGAACTGGAAGGGGAACCCAACACTTCTGATTCCCCCTGTTTTGAATATTACATGTGCTGAGTAAAATTGTCGAGAAGGCCTAAGTGTTGGGAGTCTTGTGGAAATTCTGATGGACACAAACTTCAACATCTCATGGATGGGGTTGAAAATTGTACTCATAGCCTGCAATAAAACTCTGCAGCAGCTGGTTCTACTGATTAAATTGTTGGGAGTTTTAAGAGAAATTGGCCTTCAAATAAAGAATTGATTCTTCTTGTTCCCTTCCACTTTCTGCCTAACAGGTGAATGAGCTTATTATCTAACCAGAGAAATGTAGAGCTTGCAGTGTCCTCTCTGTGAATGACGCAGACACACAGCTAGGAGAGAAAAAACATTTAGAAAGCTACTTCCTACAGCAGAGATGAAAATGCTGATTATATGGAGCTGTTCCTGGAACTTCAGGAGCTCATTAAATATCCTACAAGCAGTATTTAAAATTTCAGTGCTTACATAATGAATCTCTGTATGTCATCTCAAGCACTGACACATGGGTATGTCCAACAACATAGGCTCTTCCAACTCCACCTAAGAACTTAGCCATATAGGGATGCTCAAGGAAGTGAACACAAATTAATAAAAGTACAAATTAAAGTAGATTAATTAAATCTACATTATACCTCCATGTGGACAGTCTTATTCAGAATTAAGGTGGTCTTGGTTCATATGAGTTTAAATCACTTCCAAAGTAAATTCAGCTAAACTGAATTATGGTCACTTTTAATTCATAATGGGCATTTTCTGACGTGTTCTGATTAGAACTGAGTCTGCTGGAGTCAATTAACTGAGTTTCCTGGAACGTTCTAATCCAGTGGGCGGCAGGGTCTCATGTGTTCAGCATCCTGCATTTCAAAACCGCAGCGGGGCACTTTAATTAAAACTTGTCGAATGAGGTTTAGTTAAAGTGCCCCTGCTACCATTTTGAAATGCAGAATGGTGAATACATGAGATGCTGCAAGCATTCTAATTAGAGGAGCTCCTGAGAGCAAATTAATTGAAGCAAACTCAATTAATCGTGTCTCTGGAGTGTGCTAATTAGCATGCTCCAGCAGCCTTGGTGTCACGTATTCAGTGTCCTCATGCTTCAAAATGATGGTGGGGCACTTCAACTAAAATTTGTTGAACGAGCTTCAGTTAAAGTGCTCTTGCACCATTTTGAAGCATGGGACACTGAATACATAAGATGCTGCAGGCATAGGCGCTGACTTTTTTTTTTGCCAGGGGGGACCTAAGATGATGTCTCCCCCTGCCCCACCTAGCAGCATGGCTGAAGCAGAGCCCATGCTGGTGGGGGTGGATGCAGGCTGCCTGCTGCAGGTTTAGGGCTCTCAGCCTTGTTGCCGTCTTCCTGAGAGCCCTGCACTGGCCACACTGCCATAACAAGGTGCCCCCTGCTCCCCAGCAGCAGCGGGGGGCACAACTCCATGTGGCCACTCCTGCTGCTGCCAGGCAGGTAGGGGGCACCTCGCCATGGTAGTGTGGTTGGCGCAGAGGTCATAGGGAGAGGGCAAAAGGCCAGGGGGCCCCAAGGCAACAGAAGGCAGCCTGCATCCACCCCCACCTTGTGCACAAATCTGGGGAATATGTGCCCTCCCATTCCCCCTTCCCGGGAGTGCAAACAGCAGCAGGGAGCCAGCCCTTTCCCACCTCATGGACCTGTGGCTTTGTCCAAATCCCCACCTCAGGCCCGGGCCCCATGTACTGCCTTAGCTGGGCAGCGCCCCCCAGGTGCAGCCCCTGCCCTGCTCCCTCTCTCACTATGGCGACTTTAATCTGTTCCCCCCATAGACTTACCTAGAGGCAGCTAGGGGAGCTACTCTCCACTGCTGCCTGGGGCTGTATTCCTGGCCACATGCATGTGTGCATGTCCACACATGCACATGGCGCTTCCTGCATCCCGCTCCCGGCACCCCTTGTAGGCTGGAACTCTGCCACCCTGCAAGGGGAAACCTGCTGTTTCCTGTGTTTTTCCATGGTGAACACAAAAACTGGATCCCTACACGACACCGCGAATCCTAGACTAATGCTGTCCGGGAGTCATCCAGGACTGGGATTTGATGTTCCCATTTCAGGACCATCCTGCCAAATTAGGGACAGGTGGTCACCCCACCCTCTTCCCAACGGGGGCCAGGGCCCTCAGGTTCCCACATACTCAGCGCCTATGGCTGTGGGCACTTTAATTAGAGTGGCTTCCAAGAACCACTCTAATTAAAGCATTCCCCTTCATCCTGGAGCATGTGTAAAGACATCCTTAGAGACTAACTGGTTAGGTGACGTTTGAGTTTTCATAGCAACAACCTACTTCCTCAGATGCTACTAAAACTATGAAAAGCTTAAGCTTCTCTGAACCAGTTAGTCTCTAAAGTGCTGCGCTGCCCTACCTCTTGCCCAATTCTAAATGAGTGTCCATGCCGAACTTTAACATGGTTTAACTAATCCACTTAAAAAATTATTTCAGATTAACCTTCCCGAGGGTTCCCATGTAGATAGGCCCACTCAAAGGAGTTACTCCAGATTTACAATTGAGAGCAGACTACTTCATTACCTTTTACATAAACTCCCCAACACTATGAAAATAAAGTGCTAATACTCCTTATGGGAATTGGTTCTTGGCATCCCCTAACTTAGCCAAGCACTCTGCCTAGAACCAAACCAGGATGATTCTAGCACTACTGAGCAGTTTTTTAGGATTATCATTGTTCTTGGGGGCCCTTGGACTACTCCTAGGCTTGGCTCTTTCTGAGCACTGGTGACTGAAAATTGATGGACCTTTTTGTTCCCAATACTGTTGCATGATTTTTGGTGTGGCAGTTCTTTCTCAGTTTGGTCAAGTGATGTGAATCAAAACAGATGTGGATATATCAGATTCACACACCATTTTTTTAGAGAGAGAAATAGCTAGCAGGTCTCTCTTACCATAGCTACAGCCAACCCAATCACTGTAATGATTCCAAATGACAGCAGCATTGTGCCCATGCCAGGCCCACTGCTGGCCACATCAGGAATTTTGGTGCTGTTAAAGCTGGTGGTCTCAGGGCTTATGGTAGCAGTTTCTGGCACAGTCCCATCCACAGTTGTCCCTGGATCAGGTTCAGAGGTGGTAGTGCTGCTGTGGTACAAATTATGCACTGAGGATGTGCTGTAACTCATCCTGGACAAAAGTCCCACCTCCTCTTGCACTGAACTGTTGTCTCCACCTACTTAAGACTCTTCAGTTTCAGTTAAAAAGCATACTGTCTCTTCTACTATCAAGGAAACTCATGTGAAAGTTACTCTGTAGCATTTTCTGTGATGGACCTCCTTCATGGAAAACTTCCTGGCTTCTTCCTGTGCAGAAGAGACACAGACAAAACTTTATTGATATACAGATGTTCTGTGAAAGTCACAGAGATAGTCGTGGCCATTAAATCTTCCAAAGGAGTCATTCATTTGAAAAACAATGTTTAGAGTCTTTCAGGATACCCAAATTAAGATAAGGGCCAATTTTTCAAAGGTACTGGGCACGTCTACGTGAGATGCTTTACTGCGCAGGAGACTACTTTGCTGTGTAGTAAAGCATCACCATCTACACATGTGGCAATTAAGGCACAGTAGACTAATTTACTGTGCTGCTGGATAGTCCATCAGATATAAGTGGTATCCGGCATCACAGTAAATTATTGCACTTAAATGCATATGTAGATAGTGATGTTCGGATTAGTTTACTTTGGCTCAAATTGAGCTGGAGTATATTCAGTCACATTAATTGTTATGTAGACATGCCCACTGAGCACCCTGCAATTTCAGCTCAAGTCAGGGGAAGCTGTGAGTGTTCATTTTCTCAAAATCAGTTGGTGAGAGGCCTATGGGCCTCACCCACGACTGGTAAGGAAACAGTTAATTAGGTAGCTGGCCACTGCCCAGCCAGGATGCAAGCCTTGCTAGGGCTACAGATAAAAGGAGGCCAATGACACCGTCTGGCGGTTATTGGGCTGGGAACCAGTTGGCTAGAAGATCGGCTGTCTGAAGGGATAAGGTGAAGGCAGCTGGGGTAAGACCAGGTAACTGATGAACTAGGAACTAGAGACTAACAATCCTCAAGTGAACTAAGATCAGCCAGGAAGAAGCCTCGGAGGAAATTCCACAAACGGGTACGTGTCAGGCTCCTCTACACGTACCCGTTTGTGGAATTTCCTGCTATGCCTGACTTGAAGCTGGACTGGGGAGACGAGAGGAGGAAGTGTGGTGAGAAGTGAACACCTGACAGGGAGTCTCAAGAGGAGCTCCCAAAAGGCATCCAAAGTCAACCTATAACTGACTTCTGTTGCTTTGTACCTTCTCAAACTCTTGCTGTCTTAGTTTTCCTGTTGCTGTTCCAGCTCTGCCTGGTTGTGGGCACTTAGCAGAGCTGCCTGGCTGCCAATTCCTGATATACAGCCTGTATTGCAAATGAATATATCTATTTGATCTGGTTCCAAGAGGAGCAGGGCTGCCTTCACCAGTATGAATGGTATGTTCCTAAGTCTCCTGCTTTGTTTCCTCTGTCTTTCCTACTGAGACAAGTACAAAGATGGAATGAAACGTATTGGAGGGAAAGGGTAAAATAACAGATGTGAAGCACACCAGCTTGAGGCTGTGCCCTAGCAAGCCAAAACCATTCTTTGTCCCGCTCTGACAGAGTCCTTCACAAGATGCTGTACTTATTACCTCCATCACTGTTTCTTAACCCTTTGCTCCAGACCCTGCTGAGGCAATTTTCTTGGAGGGAGTGGGTACAATATTTTTTTCACCAAATGTTATAAAGACGCTTAATTCAGGTAACTTGCTAAATATCTCCAAATGAATTAATCCTTTAGAAACAGGTGATTGGCAGCCACCAGTTACAGACTGCACTTGAGTGGGTTGTACCTCTTTCTTAACCCTTTGCTCCAGGCCCTGCTGAGGCAATTTTCTTGGAGGGAGTGGATACAATATTTTTTTCACCAAATGTTATAAAGATAATTCAGAGGATATTTGGCAAACAGAGGTACAACCTACTCAAGTGCAGTCTGTAACTGGTGGCTGCTAATCACCTGTTTCTAAAGGATTAATTCATTTGGAGAGCAACTAACAAATTCAGCAGCAAGAAACGCATCTGTGTAACCCTTTTCTAAGGCAAAGGTGTACTGATGTGGCTGGCTGCCTAGATGGCTGCCACACAGAGGCAACAGTGATACCACACCTATGGCACAACTTTGTGGTAGCCACAGTTTTTTCCACTCCCTGCCCTCTTCCTCCCTGGTCCTTTCCCCTCAGTTGGCACCCAGGGCAGCTATCCCAGTTCCTTTGCCCTAGTTATGCCACTGCTTCAAGGCCAGGTTTCTTGCACCCAATTCTGAAAGTAGTCCAATGACACAAATTGACTGGGTGAAAAAGATGGTTTGGGGATGGAGATTGTCTTACATCTCCTGTGGTGTACTGGTGGTAGGAGAAGCAGGAAACTAATTCCCTAACCTTAACATTGGAATGGATCTGAAGGGTGCTTTAAAGAGTGATAATAACATAGCTCTATAGCACTCCAATACCTAATATTTCTGTTCAAATTCTAGATGTGGATATATCTGAGGGGAGAGAATATTTTGGAGACTTTATAAGTCCTTGGAAAAGCCACTGGGCTGATTTTTTTTAAGACCTAATTTCACTAAGGCTTGTGAAATATTGAGGATTTTGTCTTTTGTGTATACACACACACACACACACACACACACACACACACACACACACACACACACATATATATACATGTTATTACAAAAGACAAAATCCTCAACATTTATATATATATATATATATATATATATATATATATATATATATCGCTTCACTATGCACAGAAATCATTTTCCCCAACAATGGAATGCAGCTGCTACTGCAGTTCTAGTACTGCCTTAATTCAGTTCATTTGGCAAGCTGAATCACCAGTAATGGAAGGTAGCCAGGCCATGTAAGTCATTAAACTTCTGGAATGGAGAGGTAAAGATGGACATGAGGCTGGATCTGCAAAGGAGATCCAGTTTCTTCTTCCTATCCAGTCCCTGTTGCTGTGCGGTTCTGAGTGCTTTCCAAAAGTGTACTATACAAAGTGATCAGCATGTGTCATTAATTACAGAAGTAACAAAATTACTCAGTGCAAACAGCCATGATGTAGCATTTCCGCTCTAGTCATCCTGTTCCTAATGCCATTTGTGCTGCATCTATATAAGCTCTCTATTCTATCACAGAGGTTGCAATGCACTCTGAGCATAATTCTCAGAACAACTCCCTGAAGCAAAAGCCTCCAGATTTCTAGGGTAAAAGGAAGTGTCAGATTCCCATGTATCACTAGGAAAATGGTCTTATGTCTTGTCTTAAAAACAACACTTCTGTTGACAGTGTTCTCTTCGTATATCATGCTGGGACACTGGTATGTTACTGAACAAATGCAGTGAGCCACAACTACCCTTGTAGGCATCCACCCAACTATGAAGCTCATCTTCATGTAGCTTGAGGACTGATGAAATAACATTCATTGTCTAGGCCCACTGAGCACATCAGTTCTAGTTATTTCCTCTCCCTCCTGCTGAACCTAACCTAGTTCATGATTGTAGTGGCAGCTGAAGAAAAAGAAGGGGAAATGATGAATGGATTTTGGAAGGATGGGGAGCTCCTTTGAGAGATTCATTTATCTGTGCTAATCAGGGAAACTTAATGACAGTAATTAAAGAAAAACCCAAACAAGGTACTAAAGAATTAAACAAAGTTCATATACTAGGGTTGCTATAAAACTTGGATCTAGATTTCATACAACTCATACTTGAAACTGTAGTTTTGGTTTGGTTCTAAAACCAGAGGGTGTTTCCAAAAGTCAGTCTGAGGCCCAGGATCATGCTTTAAACATGCATGCACACACTGTCATCACCAGAGTTCTGCGTATTTTGACTGATCTATAACTGGTGCCAACCCATTCCTAGTCAATAGTTAATTACGGGGTATATTTTCTGCTAGAGTAAATCAGCATCTCTTCTGATGTCATATTAGAATTCTTCCTTTCTGAAGCCACATTCTAGCATAGCTAGCTTAAGCTTCCCTTGATTGTCAGCCAGATAATGTATTTCAGGTTCTATGGGGGACTCAGCTTTTACAATGGTGGGGCTCTCTGTGGATGAACAGGCCTTCTCCTGATGATGCTGAAAATGGTCCAACACTAGAGCTGCTTTGATAGCTGCTATGTGGCGAGAGCCCACAATACACTGTATGTAGCTTTAATACATTCTATTTCTGTGTACTCCATACACACAGGAGACAGAAGGACCAGCACAGGAACCAGACTTTGAGCTGCTGGTGAACTAGATTAGCTCCACTGACAACAGCAGCTGAGAATCTGGCCTCAAGACTGTCTACATTTCAATCAACAAATGTGTTTTTATATTGTCAGGGTCTCTTTGTGCTGAGGTCTAGTAGGACTGGGAGTCAGGACAGTTTGTGCCTTTTCCCTAAGGCCTGAATTTTCAAAATATGACTGCAGAAGGAGTTGCAAGTGATCAACACCTCTGAAAAACTGTCCATTGATTCAAGTCTAAGACTCAGGCTTTTTCAACTTTAGTTTTCATGTCATGGGTATGCTTTAGTTTCCTCCCATTTATGACAAGGACAGTGGTACTTGTCTAAGTGCTTTGTGTTATCTGGATAAAAAGGGCAAGGACATATTTGTATTTGCTGCTATATTGGTATATTTTCATTACTGCTGCTCTGGGAACTGTCACCAAAAAGAAACATGCTTTGTAAATCAACTACTTGTAACACATGGCATTTGGTCACTGTGGGGTCATGAGATGTGGGTTTTCAGTACAAGAGCTTGTGGTTTCCCCTTAAACCATCATGTCAATGGCCAGTCATTGACACGGCCTGCATGACCCACTATGGCACAACCATACACCTATATATCTGTAGGTGCCTTAATCACCATCCTTCTCTGGGGAGCGGGCAGTGGCGGACTAATGGTGGGGGGCGGGGCATGGCCCCTGGCCACCAGCCTGGATGGGGTGCCGGCTAGGCCCTTAAGAGTTCTTATCGCACAATGTGACTTTAAGTATTGCTATGAGAAGGATTGGAGGGGGAGGGGGGAGGGTGTGTGCAAACCCTGGGTGCCGGTACATCACTGGGAGTGGGATGAAGCGTCCACTGAACTGACTTCCATCTCACCTGTAATTAGGCCATACTGGAGTCCAGCTGGTCCCAACCAGAGGATCAGGGCAGTTCATCCTGAGGCTGCAGAGAAACAGGTGCCATCTGCAACAAGCCTGGATCAGTGCCCTGGGTCCAGTCAGTCCTAGCATGGCAATCAGGGCAGTCAGTCCCCTGAGGCTACAGGCAACAGGCCCCACCCACACCAAACCTTAAAAGCTAAGCCAGCCCAGCTACTCTGTCCTGGCAAAGACTTTGGAATTTGCTCCTGACCTTCCTTACTTTAATTCTTTGATTTCTGGCCCTGACATGGCTCCAACTCTGAATGCTACCACACCTTGACTCTGGCTCTGGCATACCCTGATTTGGCTCCAGCTTCTGACTCGGGTTCAGACTTCTGGCTCACCCTGACCCTGATACCAGCTTCTAGTTCCCTTTGACTGGCTTTGGACTCCTAGCTCCCTAGGAGCCTGGCCCTTGGACTTGTTCATGTATCAGGTGACCTTCTCTGACTGCCCACACCCTGGTTCCTAACATCATCCCCCTTACTGATAAACACATCACAGGACTGGGGTATTAGCTGATGTTTCAATGATCTCCTTGACCTTCACATCTCTCCCTGTGGGATGAGGGCAGGAACAAAAGGCAGTGAAGAGTCTGTCCTCTGGCTACTGTTAGCTCATGTCTCACTTCCAGACCTGAGATACAGCCTGATTTTCCTTAGACACTTCTGGATGGCTCCATAGCAGCTACTGGACCAATGAAATAGTCAGGGTGAGGTTTGAAGAGATGCTCTCCCTAGTCTGTTTCAAGCACCAGAGAAGCCAGATGATTTTTGTAGGGCTGCCTACTACATCCGCTCAGGGTCAGACCCTACATTTGGGATCAGGAAGGAATTTTACTCCATAGGAAGACTGGTACTGACTGGGGTTTTTGCTTTCCTCTGTAGTGGGGGAGATGGTCCTCTTCCTCAGATCTCCCAAGTGCATTTTAACAACCCTTGCAGTAGCAAAGCACTGACAGCCCTTGTCCCCCTGCTTTACCTGTGGTAGCTTAGATTTAGTATCTTTGGGCAATATGTCTTGTAGTTTCATAGATTTCATAGATTTCAAAGACATTAGGACTGGAAGGGACCTCGGGAGATCATTGAGTCCAGCCCCCTGCCCCAGGGGCAGGAAGTCAGCTGGGGTCAAAGGATCCCAGCAAAATAAACATCCAAATGTCTCTTAGAGGAGTCCAGAGTAGGTACTTGCACCACCTCTGGTCGCAGTCTATTCCAGGTCTTGGGGGCTGGGACAGTAAAGAAGTTCTTCCTTATGTCCAGCCTGAAATGGTCTTGAAGGAGTTAGTGACAGTTTGACCTTGTCATCCCTTGGGGTGCTCTGGTGAACAGGTGTTCCCCCAGATCCTGATGTACACCTCTTATATACTTATAGGCAGCCACCAGGTTGTGCAACAGGGTTGATTTACCAGTATGTAGTTTCAGGAACAAGCTATCTAAAGCTTGGATAGGGATGATACTGGCTTGAGCAGGGGTTGGACTATATCAGAGGTGGCCAATCTGCAGCACATGTGCCGCAAGTGGCATGGGCAGTTTCTGTATGTGGCACATGATAAATCAGGGGAGGGATAGGCAACACAATAGCAGACAGAATAGATGACTGGGAGGGGGTGCACAGGGGTGCACATGTCCCACCTGGCGGAGCCAGTGCCCACCCTGACAGCCATCACTAATGCTGTTGGTAGGGCTGTTGCCCCCCCTGACAGGGCCGCCGCTGTCAGTGGCTTCTGCAGGTGCCCTCCCATATTCAGGAGGCACCAGTCACTCATGGCAGACAGGGCAGAGAGCAGAGCAGCAGACTGGGCATGGAGAGGGCACAGGAGTGGCACTCGGGGAGAGTACAGGGGTAATGTATGCCACACCTGCCAAAAAAGTTTGCTCTCACTAGATGACTTCTGAAGGTCCCTCCCAACCCTCCTTTTCCATTATTCTATGATTGAGGTGATAGAATCTCAGCAGAGATTGCTCAGGGCTTTCATTTCATAGTAAGCCACTGTTCTTTCCTATGCTACAGAGGTATCCCTTTGAATTAGTTCAAGAAGATGACCCTCCCAGCTTGAATCATGAGGCACCTCAACAGATTAACTCATGTACAGCAGTTCAGGATGGTAAAAAGTTACTAAATGCTGTAGATCTGTCAAAAGTAGTCATTACTGATAGGACTCATACCCAGCTTCATGAGGCTTCCCAGAAGGCAAATCTGCCTGCTAAGCAAGATGACCACTTTCCTTCTCTTCTCTATTTAAGCAGCAGCTGTATAAATCTTTCTAGGCCCTAATCTCCCATGTATGTTTTAGGACATGGGAGATGTATATTTGCTGGGAGTCTGTCAGGTCTTCACTGGACTTTATACAATTACATTTTCTATTATTCCATGTTACAAAAGACACTTCACATATAAAGGAGTGTTCAACAGTTTGATTTTAACCAGAAAAGGTTTTTAAGCCCCAAATAAAGCAGGGTTTACAACATTCACCAACATAGAATTAAATCAGCATGTTATAGCATCTTGTTTTTCCTTGAGAAATCAGGTTCCCCTGACTGGGGGGTGGTCTACGGAAATTAGCCTTCAGTTCATTCTTTTCATGCTGGGATCTGACATAGTGGAATAAGGGGAAAGTGGCAGCACTGGATGGAGTGATGGATACTCATTTCCTGTATCAGACAATGTCCCAGATAAATTCCAACTTGGGTGCTTCCTTTTGTCTTGTCTTAAAAAAAAAGCCTTCACCATGCAGCACCCAGTGAAAAAATGATTCTTCACTTTCTTTCCTAAAAAATTATTGTGTAATACACAATACTTGGTATAAAATACCACACTCCTTCCCAGGAGTAACTGCATTTCAGTGGTGGATGGGTGATCTGTGCTTCTGTCATCACAGATTTAGAGTTTTGCTTTCCCCATTTCTCTCCTTCAATCCCAGTAGCCTGTTCTGACTTCACCCCTCTTCTCCCTCCCTTGCCTTCCTCCCACCTACTTTCAGTGCTGTAAACTGGTGCCCAGTTTCCCGCCCTCCTTCCAGCGCCTGAACAAAACAGTGACATCAGCACTTACTTAATTCCTCCCAGATGAGGAGTCGATTCCCCTCCTGGTTCCAGTCGTCCGTCTCAGACTGGGAGAGTAGCCTAGGCCAAGGCTCCGAAGCCAGCAGGCAGGCAGCAGGAGTACCCAGAGTCCACACAGACACAGTAACTGCTCACCTTCCCAGGAGAGGTACTGTCTGTCTGTCTGTCTGACCTCCTTGTCTCCCGCCTGAAGTGGGACCCTGGTGTCAAAGTCTCTGTGATGTGTTTGCTGGGGGATGCAAACCAATTGCCTTCTCCTAAAGAGAGCTGCTTCCAGTGAATACTGGAAAGCCACCTTAGCAGATGGATAATTCTTGGCTGAAGACAAGGATGACGAGCAGCCTTAGGCAAGTGGAACTGAGAGTGCCGGTGCTGGAGACAGGGGACCTGCTGCTGCTGCTGCTCCTATTGCTGCTGCTGTCATTGTGCTACTTGCCATTGTATTTTCCAAGATGCCAGGAGCAGCCCACCCTCTCCTCCCCTTTCTCTGATCTCAGGCTTTGATCTCCTCTTTGCTTGGGATTGGTGGGGAGAGGACTGGTTCTGGCTTGGGGTTGGCCAGGCTGCTTGTCACTCCTGAGCTGTTTGGTTGCCGCTGCAGGGCGATTCTGAGGTTAAACAGTGGGAAGCTGGGATTTGTAGCACCCGGCGCTGACAGTCAGGAAGGCTGCTCAGATGCTCTGCAGAGCAGAGGGATAAGGACGGGTTCACGAGCCTCAGCCTGAGCCCTCCTTGGGATGGTGTTTTGCCACCCTGTATTCCCAGTGGTTCAGGAATATGGAATTCCAGCCCTGCTCAGCTCGTCAGGAAAATGCATCACCAGGAATTTCATTTACAAGAGGGCACTGGTCCCTGCACCATCAATGCAGAACTATTCTGCCTTTCACTCAGTGCAGTTTTCTCTGGTCCCTGGTGGTGCTAATACATAATATTTTGTTCTTCTTTGCTTTCATTGGAGGATCTTAAAGCACTTTGAACTTTTTAGTACTGAAGTATACTGGACATATAGGACTAGAAGGGACCACTTGGGTCGTTAATTTAGTCCCCCACAATCCCAGTCAACTATGTAGTAGATATGAAGTCCAGACAGGTCCGCAAGAATGTGCCCTTTCCCTCCCCACAACACACATACATACCATGAGGCACAAATCACTATATACTATACTGTATATTTGTATACACCATACAAACTTGAAACCTTCAGTACAAAAGATCAGAATATTCAGCAACTTCAATACGCCATAGAAAGAGAGTGGGATTGACAAAGGTCACTACTAA
Source organism: Alligator mississippiensis (assembly GCF_030867095.1). NCBI lineage: Eukaryota > Metazoa > Chordata > Crocodylia > Alligatoridae > Alligator > Alligator mississippiensis. The sequence continues at coordinate 45,021,562 of NC_081835.1, forward strand.
TGCCAAAGGCCCTGCAATGGCAAGGATTTGTTAGATGAAATATGCCCAAAGAGTTCTAATGAGCAATTTGTAATTTCAGCATTTGTCTGCTGGAAGTTTTGAAGAGAGAGGAAATAGAGCTCCTGTGCACTCGTGGCAGTTAGGAGCAGCTTGCTGGAATTACAGCACCACAATATCTGTCTGTTGTTGGTGAAATCAGAATCCAATCCACAGACAAACGGCCCAGTCTGCAAAGGTGGACTCTGAAGTCTCCTACCCCTCAATACTACCTTCACATCCTCCAGTGCTTTCTGAAAGATGTGACAGCTGCATTTTATATTAGTCTGAGCCCTTCTCCCACCTACAAACACAAAGGCAAAATCTTTTTTATCCCAGGCTTAGCAGCAACAATGCCAGGGGACATATACCAGGGGAGACAAAGTCCTGTCTGGAGAACTGTATGTAATTATTTGTTTCCAAAGGTTTGGTTTTATAAGGAAAATTAAAGGCAGTAGGGAATAGGCAGGGATTATACATGACTAAACACCAACATCCAAAATGTTGGGATGTTTATTTTAGTGTAGTAGTATTGCTTTGTATTTTGACCAACCACATAACTATACAAGGTACAAAACCCCCTTTGAAACCTTTTGATAATAGTGTGTCTGCAAACAGGCATCTGGAATGAGAAATGGCATACCAGGGACAGCCCCTTGGGAGATTACACTGAAGAGAGACCAGTGATTCTCAACCGGAGTGCCACAACATCCCAGCAATGCCATGAGATCCTTTTAAGGGTGCCATGGGGTGCTACACAACATTAGCACTGTTCAATATGCAAACACCTATACTAGTCTGAGCCTTTCTCCCACCAACAAACACAAAGGCATAATCTTTTTTCATCCCAGACTTAGCAGCAACAATGCCAGGGAACATATACCATGGAGACAGAGCCCAGTCTGGATTCACAAGATAAACCCAGAGATTTCAGATAGGAATCCATAGCATTGAAAACATTTTGACTTGGTGCAATCTTTTGGAATTTTTTGCAAATGAAAACTTGTTTTATTATTTTTCCATAATAAGAAAAAACAAGTGAAAGCTATGAGCTGGCACTTTTTGAGGGTTGTTGTCAGTCTAGCCAAGTTGAGAACCACTGAGCTAGACTCTTATATCAGTGACTAAAACTGGTCTCTTGAACGATTGATCATTATTTAATTGTATTGTGGGAGGACCTAGAGGCTGTAGTCCAGGATCTGTATTCCAGAGGCTGTATTCCTTTGGGCTTCTGTTTTGGCTGTAATACCTTGGATCCACAGTGAGCGACATGCTATCACTGGATGAAGAGCTAAATGTGTACATTGGAAAGGCTGCTACCCTTTCAGTAAGCTCTCCAAATGAGTCTGGAACTATACAAAACTCAGAAGCAAAACTAAGCTGTTTGTGTACAAACCCTGCGTCCTTAGCATCCTTATGTATAGAAGTGAGACATGGTCAACATATGCATATCAAAAAAAGAAGACAAACATCTTCCATCTACACTACTCATGGAGCACCCTTGACATCAAGTGGCAAGACAGAATTACCAACACTGAGGTCATCGCCAAAGCCAACCTGCCAACCATCACTGCACTACTCAAACAGTGGCACCTCCACTGGCTTGGCCATCTCCACAGGATGGAAGATGGGCGTATGCTGAAGGACATCCCGTATGGGCAAATTGCAGGTGGAAAGAGAAGAGTAGGGTGCCTGAAACTGCACTTCAAAGATGTCTGCAAGCAGGACATGAAGGCTTTTAGAATTGACCCAAACCTTTGGGAGGCCTTAACAGGAGACAGGACAAAATGGCTCTCCCTTCTCAATCATGGAGTACAACATCACTATGAGAAATGGTTACTTAAATTACAACAGAAACATGACTGAAGGAAACAGACTGTCAGTACAATAGCCCCTAGTGCCATGTACACCTGTGACTGCTGTGGCAGGACCTGCAAGTCTAACATCAGTCTCTACAGCCACAAGAGAAAATGCACCATCAGTCAGCAGAATAGCTGCGATAGCCATCGTCACTTGTTGACAAATGGATGCCATCGCGGATTCATTTGGGCTAGCAACTCACCAGATACATTACCAAAAGGCAGGCCTTATCCTAGGGAGCTCTCAGTTTAAGAAGAGGCTGTCCTTGTGCCAACACAGGGGCAGCCTGTCCAGATTCAGAGAAACTGAATCCAGTCTTCAAACGGGGCTAGGGCAGTGTTCCCAGGAAGGTCCTTGTTAGAAAATGGGATTTAGGGATACTGGGGAGCACTCGGCACTCGCTCTGCTAGGGAATCCCTTGATCGCTGCAACATGCAGGATAGATGTATGCCTTATAGACCAGCGATGCGCAACCGTGGTGCCTTGAGATCCTTTCAGGGGGGCTGCACAATGTAGGCAGTCAGGTGTGCCAGCCCGCTTTCCAAAATAAACCCAGACATTTGAAAGGGGGATCCACAGCACCGAGTGCTCTGCCCTGCGGTGACCTTCCTGAGCTCTCTGCAACCAAAAAGCTGCTGTTCGTTTTGCCTGCAGAAAAGTCAAGTAAAAAGGAAGAAGTGGCATCTCCCGAGGGCTTCCTTGAGTCTAACACGGATGAGAAACAGTTACAGGCTAACTCAAGCGTGTGTGTACACGTACACCGGTACGTATGTGTTTATGCATGTGTACATGCAGATACACACACCTCTAACACAGCTGGAGCTCGCTGCGGCGGTGCCGGGCCGTGCCCTGCCCTTGGGCCGGAGCCGCGGCCCTGGCCGGGAGCTGGAGCTGTAGGAGGCGCCGGGCGCCGCGTGCGCAGGCGCGGTTCGGTTCCGGCGGGGCGGGGCAGGGAGCTCCAGGTCGGCTGCGCGGCGCGGCGCGGCGCGGAGACCCCTTCCGACCGCCGGGTGGGTTCAGAGCCTGTGGGCTTGGTGCGAAGTGTCCGTGGCACGGCAGGGCCAGGCTGGTGCACGGCGCCGCCCCGCACAGCCCTGCCAGCCTCTGCTCCCCTGTGGCACTGCCTGTTTCCTCTGAGCCCTTCCTGTCCCTGGGTGGCCGATTTCCGCACCTGCTCTCGCCTCCGCCCCTCCAGCGTCTTCCCCCGGGCTCTGCTGCTGCCCCAGTCGCCTTCCTGCCCTTGCCCCGCTTTGCCCCCCGCTCCCGGGGCTGCGACGGGGCCACAGGCCGCCTCCGGCTGGCCAGTCCGGTCTGGTGCAGCTCCTGGGTGCTTGGAGCAGGGGCGGCGGGACACGGGCGAGTGCAGCGGGGACGAGGGAAGCAGGGCTGGGGGCACAACGGGATGCGCGCGCTGCTCTTGCGCTGTGGGAGGCAAGGTCAAAAGCCAAGAAGTGACTGTAGTAGTGCCTCCTTAGCACAGACCCTGTCTATAACAGCTCTTCACGCTTACCAGTCCCAGCAGCAGGGGGTATTTTTTTTTCTCATTGGAGGTAGATTTTCCACTCCAAGGGCTAAAAGGTGTTGTCCGGTCTGTCTAGGGGTTTTAGAAGATACTCTCCACTATGTATTACAATGTTTTTTTACATAATGGCATAAGGAGAACCTATTTATTCCTGTACTTGCAGAAACAGATACATTTCTCAAACAGAGAAATTAATCTGGCTTTTACAGCAAACAGATCCAAATGTAGTAAACCGTCTCACAATTTTCGCTTACAAGGATGAGGCGATTATAGTTAAGTATCCTTTATTACTGATATGAGTGATCCATCTTAACATTATACTTGATTTTATTGTCTCGATGGTGGATCTATGTGCACCAATATTATAGATTCATGTCTTGGTTTACAACTATATATTAATCATGTTTTTATGTTGGTGGGCTCTATTTTCAGTATAATATTTGTACTTTGGTTACCTTGTTCAAACTTATTTATATTATGGGTGTATGTGTGTTATGGTGTCTATGGGAGCATGGCATTTACCCAGAATCCTTAATAATAAATTGAATTGAATTGAACTGAATTGAATTAAGACGCAGCAAATTGATTAACTCTGTTATAGCAAATTTCCTCTTTTAATGAACTTTTCTCCTAGTGCTATGGGGAACAGGGGGTTGTTATAATGGGGTTGTACTGTACTGGTTAGCTGTGGCCACGTTCTGGCTTTTTCTCAACCAGATGTGTTGACTTGCCTATCCACAGACAAAAAGACCTGCAAAACTGAGGAGCTTGGTTATGATACAGATTCCAGGGGCCACAGCTTCCAGGAGAGAGATGAAAATGCCCATAGTTCTGTCTGGTAAGTCATCCTGGTTATACAGGCAGCACAGAATATGGTAGTACAGGTTTCTTGCAAGCTCTTCCACCAACATGCCTCAATCCTATAATACAGGCAGGAGTCTGAACTCTGTGGTTCATTCTGTGCCTCTGCTTGCATACAAGTGAGACAATGTGGAACGTTATTGTGGTTTGTGATGTGAATGTTTGTTCATGGGGAGCAGGATTGAGACTGTTTACTTATTTCACAAAGGGGACCCCAGCAATCACTGATAACTCTTAAGTGCTATCGACCAGGCACCTGAAGCTCTTGGTCAAGAGGCAGTGATCCTATTCACAGTATTCTGTGCCTACTAGTTCCCTTCATTTTAATATTCAGTCTTTTTAAAGATAGATATGTTCTATGATATCAAATGTTTTCCTTTGGAATGCGAGTGAGGAAAGCAGCCTGCTTTTTATGTAAGTGGATTTTGTTTGATGCTGCAGTAGTCTAGGAATTCAAGCTGTGCTGTCCCCTTCTCTTTCCAGGTCAGCAGAAGGACTAGTGTGAAGAGATACCTGCCATCAGGCCCTTTGAACTGTCATAGACATAAAAATGCTTTAGCAGTAATGTTCAGTTGGCATTTATGAGGTGGTGACTTGGGAGTGTCTTGTGGTGATACAAACCAAAAACCTAGGACTTACTGGATCAGCTAAATCTGACTCAGGGAGGAGGGATATACTCAGGTTCTTGGAAAATTTAATTTGACCCTGAAGAATGAAGCTTCTTATCAGCCCATTTCGGAGGATGATCATGGGCCTCCTGCCTCACTGGGGACCAGTGAGAGTGAATCCTATCAAAAGCGCTGCATTGAACTCCCATCAGTTTCTTCTGAGACAGAATTTCAGTGGTAAACCTGGACCAGTGACAGCCACAGATCTGGTCAACTACTGGCAAGAAGTGTTTGAAGCTAACAGGATCCCTGAAGCACAAGAATCCAGCGAGTATATTGTTTCCTATGTCCTGGGAGCAAAAACAGTTAAGTGGTATGAAAATGACGATGGTTATAGGGAGCAGAGCAGTGCAGAACTCCTGAATCCTCAACAAATTAACTCCAAGGTTTTGAACAAATCACTAATCTCCCCATACCCTTATTTTATCTTGCTGCAAACTGGAAAGAGTAACATTTTCCTGTCTTACATAGGGGTTGTAAAGCACTATTGGTTATTTGAAGATACCTTGTTCTTCTTTAATGCTTTTTATCGAGTGATCTGAAAGGGTAAGAATTAATTGCAGCATGCACATGAAATTCTGCCTTGGCTGATATAACCAATTGTCCCTGAATTTTGTCTGCCCTCCGGAAACCCAGAACACGACAAGTAATTTCAAAGAGAGTTTTAACTGTTGACTTTTAAGCGTGCCTGAAAATTCTGCTAATGATTTGGCATCTCAGAGGGTTGGGGTATTATGTATTTGCAAAGAATCAGGTCTCTGTTAATGTCTTGGTCAAGGGAGAGAGAAGGGGGATGCACAAGTTGTTCAGGTGGGCAGGTTTAAAGCCAATGTCCTCTTCAGTTCCACAGCTTGAGTGCCAGCAGCATGTCTACCCCCCTCACAGCAGAGCAGCAGGAGCAGGTCCAGCAGCTGAGTGCAAAGCGGTTGCAAAGGTAGGATCTTCCCCTTTAAAATCATTCCTGCCTCCTTTATTTCCATTGGGTTTTCTTCTGACTTTATTGCAAGCACAAGAAAAATTACTAGTAGTGCCTTCTGCTTATGCTCCCTTGGTAGTTTCTGGATACAGGAGACACCCTGTGCCCTGTCCTAAATGGTTATATTGTCATTGTGCAGTGTTACAGCTTTCACTTTCCATAACAGATTTGTCCTTACTGATGTTGGGTGTCTCTTTGTCTGTTGTAACTCTGGCAAAAATGGTCTTCATCTCCCCCTGCCCCTGCCAATCACTGGTGCACTGGATCCTTTGCTTAAGGAGTAAAATGGGCCTGGTGCCTGTAGGTCACCTGGAACCAGACATGCTGGGGGCTTTACGTGAGGAGAGGAAATGATTAACAGGGATCCAGGTTTTCTGTTTCCCATGGAAAAATGGAGTAAATCATGGATTTTACCTTTTACTGGAGGCAAACATGGATTTCTCATTTTACTGGAGAAACCCGCAGATTCTGCAGTTCTGTGATGAGCCTTCTGCAGGATGGCAGAGTTCCAGCCTGCAGGGGGCTGGGAGGGAGCAGGAGGAGGGCGTTAGGCATGGGGTGCCATGTGCACGTATATGCACATGACTGCCAGGCAACCTGGAGAGCAGCTCCCTCAGGTAAGTTGTGGGGGGTAGGGATTGAGGCCCCCATAGGGAAGCAGGGAGGGAGTTGTGCAGGCCTGGGGCCAGGGCTGCAGCCCAGCCAGGCAGTGCCTGGGGCCCCGGTGGGGAGCAGGACAGGGCCATGAGTGGCTTGTCCAGGGGCGGGGCCAGCTGCCCACAGCTGCGTGCACTCCCAGGGGGGCGGAGGGGACCCATGCCCCCCAGGTCTGTGCATGGGGTAGGGCAGACTGCTTGCTGTGGGCTCGGGCTCCTCCTCTGCTGCTCTCCCCTGGCGCCTCCGTAGCCCAGTGTGTGGAACACAACGCTATGAGGAACAGTGGAGCTGCGCAGGAGCTGCCTGCCACTGCAAGCTCTGTGTTGCCAGCATCTCCTACATGCAACCCTGTGCTGCAGCCATACAGTCGGGATGCCTTGCCAGGGCAGCGCGGAGCTCACAACAGCAGGCAGCTTCCTGAGTGGCTCTGCTGTTCTTTGCAGTGCCAGGTCGTACATGCTGAGCTGTGGAAGCGTCTGGAGAGGGCAGCAGGGTGGGAGTCTGTAGTGGATAGTGCACAACCCACCCTTCCCCCTCCCATGCACAGGTGTCGGGGATACGGGTCCCCCTGCCTCCCGATAGTGTGCACCATCACGGGGAGCAGCCCCTGCCTGAGCCTGCAGCAGGCAGGCAGCAGTGGGGGAGCTGGATGCAATGTGTAACTCGCCTCCTCTCTCAGGATGCCTGTGCAGTATGTCCTTGGTGAGTGGGATTTCCAGGACCTGACCCTCAAGATGAGACCCCCAGTCTTCATTCCTCGGCCTGAAACAGAGGTAGGACTGTGGAAAGGAGAAGCATGAAGTATTCTACGTTCTGCCTTGCTTTAGATTTATCCTGTGCCATGTAAGAAAGTTGTCTGGGGCTATTGACCCATGATGTTTGGGTAGGTGAGTCCCAGGTGAAAGAAACTGGAGTGGTTTCATTTCCTTTTTATGGTGGCACTCAAGCTGTAATGATTTTCCCTACAGTCTAAGGACACTGTGAAGATATTCCAATGGCTTGTGTAGCTTCGCAAGTGGCCTGAGATGGGGCAGTAGGTAGGGGAGGAGGGATGAGGTGGTGGCAAGCCCAGCCCACTTGCTGGGAGTGGGGCAGCACTGGTGATTGAGCAGCTAATTGCTTAATTGATGAGTCATTAGGTCAGCTGCTGTTTTCCTCTTTAACAACATAGGCCAGGGGTGGGCAAAGTCCAGTCCGGCCAGATTGGACCCACAGTGAACTCCATTTCCCAGCAGCCCCTGCCCACATTGCTGTGGCCGGTTTCCATGGAGACCATGGGAGAGGTGGGGCTGTGATAGTGTGGGGCCAGGGTTTCCTTGGAGACTGACCCCAGCAGCACTGGCAGGGCATGCAGCTGGGTGGGGAGCTGTTCCAGGGCCAGGGCTGGGATCTTGCAGTGGTGACAACATGGTCTGGGGCCAGGGCAGAGCCATGATCCGCTGCCAGCAAGCCCCTGACTGGGGCGTCTGGGCACTGGATTGCAGCTTTGCCCTGGCTCTGGACTGCAGTGTTACTGCTGCAGGATCCTGGCCCCAGAGCAGCTCCCCGCCCAGCTGTGCACCCTGTTAGCACCGCTGGGGCTAGTCTCCATGGAAACCCTGTCAATCATAGAATCATAGAGAAGTAGAGCAGGAAGGGACCACCAGAGGTCCATCTAGTTCAGGGGTGTCCATCCTTTTAGAATGTGGGGCCGGATCACGAACTTTTTATCACCCAGTGGGCTGGCGAGCCATATTCAAAGATGTCACAGGAAGTGGTATCATATCAGGAAGTGATGTCACGTGACCTTTGACACCAGTGAAGTTGCAAGGGTTGACATGGTGCTGGTTGACATGCCATGCATGCCCGGCTTGACATGGTGCTGCAGGAGCTGCTTGGCTACAACTGGGTTGACCTGGTGCTGGAGAAGCCGTGGGGCCAGGCCAGGGTTAACCTGGGGCCTGCCAGTGCCATGCCCGGGTTGACATGGTGCTGCAGGACCCGCCTGAGCAGAACCAGGTCGGCACTGGCCAGGAAAAGCAGTATGCAGCTGAAGCCAGCTTCCCACGTGCTGCTGGGGACGGGAGGAGGCCGACCAGGTCTGCACTGGCCAGGAGAAGCGGCGGCGGAGCCGTGTGCCGCTCGGGACTGACCAGTGCAGGCTTGTCCCATCCCTAGCAGCACATGAGAAGCGGCCCCCCCGGGGCCTCGCACACGGGCGGGCCTGGAGAACTGCAGTGCCCGGGGGGAGACTGGCCGGGGGAGCAGGTGCCGCCTTGCTGTGGGGCAGGGCAGGGCAGGGCAGCGGAGCTGGCTTAAAGCGGGCGGGTGAGGAGGCAGACGCAGGCCGGCAGTGCCAGCGGCCGCTGTTTGGTCTCCTGCATGGGGCCGCTCCCTCGGGTCCCATGGGGGTAAGCTGCTCCCCTCCCCTCGCTGCTGGCTGGGGCCTGCGGGCCAGCCCTGCCAGCCTCGCCACGGCCCCACTGCCACAGCTCTGCGGCAGCACCTCCGCCGCTGCCCCGTGCTCCACAGCAGCGGCTCCACACTCCGCACTGCTGCTGCCGCCGCCATGGCTTTGCGCTCCGCAGCGGCGGCTCCGCACTCTGCAGCGGTGGCGGCACCGCAGCCGCGGGCCAGATAAAATGGCTTGGCGTGCCACATGTTGGACAAGCCTAGTATATGCTAAAGAGATCTCAGGTAAAGGCTATGCCCAGTGCTAGAGAGGAGGGCAGAGTCCCCCACAGTCCATACCAATCTGACCATGGGGTAAAATTTCTTCCTGACCCCAAACATGGCAGTCAGTCTGACCCTGAGCAGAGGGGCAAGACCCTCTAGCCAGGAACCTCTGGCTTTGATTCCAGCAGGAGCACTGGCCCACACATTGGCACGCACATTGGCTCTGGCTTTGATTCCAGCAGGAGCATTTTCCCCAGTGGCTCCATAGTCAAAGTCAAAGTCCCCAGCCTTGTCTGTAGCCAGTTCCCAGTGCCTCTGAGGAAGGCTTAAAAACACCCTGAGACATGTAGCAGAAAGTTCACCCGTTCCGCCCGCCTGGTGGTAAGTGATATGCGCCTCCAGTTCCACGACGCTTGCTACATCGCGTTTCCCACTTCGCCAAGGGCAGTTCTCAACCAATTCTAGTTCTATCGTGCTTTCCCCGTATCCCATCCTCGTCGCCATGTCGGGGCCGAGGGGCTGTGGCCAGCAGCCCGGGCATGTGGGCCGGGGAGAAGGTCGGCACGGCGAACTAGAATTAGGCACGGACGCGTAGAGGTTGATTAAAGATTATTTTACTTACACCATAGGTGGTCGCGGTGCAGGCAGGAAAACTTTCTTGAGTTGCAGTTTCAAAAAAAACCACACACGTGGAGTTTGCTAGGCTCCACCGAAGACACACGAGCAGAGTTTGCTAGGCTCCGTGGACCGTCCGAAATGAGAGTCCGAAAGGTGACTCTCCATGAGCGTGCAGGGTGGGGTACATCGAGGGATTGTGCGGCGACAGGGAGAGGCTAGAGGTTGATCAGGCCCCTGTATCCTCCTTTAAGGCACACGCAGAGTTTGTTAGGCTCCACAGCGCGCTTAGAGTTCTTCACGAGATGGACGTGAAGTTCTCCTCCTCCAACTTGGGCGGAAACTGCTCAAGCCTCTTATACAGCTAGCAAGCCAATCGATAGCCGCCACGTGGGAATAATTTAGAAACAGCCAATAGTGGGAAACAAATTTACATACGGGTGGCGGGAACTCCTTTGCACTGGGGTTTTCTCCATGCAACTGAGAATTGCACCGTGCAAAGAAAGCTCCATGTGGCGGGAAATAATTCTGCAGTGCCAAAGCGCGCACACAATCATACCCTTTGGGTCATGACAGCCCTGATTTGCCCTGCCCTAGGGACAGCTCTGCTTGCACCTAATGCTTCTATTGATGTATCCTAAAATCGCCATCACCTTTTGTGCAGTTGCATCACACTGAAGACTCATTCTGTGGTCGATGAAGACTCCCAAGTCCTTTTCCATAGTGCTGCCATCCAGCCAGGTGTCATCCATGTTACGTTTGTGTTTTGAATTCTCCCTCCCAAGGTTTAGCACTTTCTATTTGAGTGCATAGAACTTCATCGTATTAGCTCTAGCCCAACTTTCCAATCTGTCAAGATCCCTCTGAATTGCACTCACATCCTCCAATGTGTTTGCTGTTCTTCACAGTTTTGTCATCTGCAAACTTGCTCAAGGGCCTTTCTATGCCAGCATCCCAATAATTAATAAACACATTGAAAATCACTGAGCCCATCACCTTCACGTCTTCCTCCAGTTCTTCCCTGTTGGTCAGGACAAAATCCAAGATAGATTATCTCCTAGTTGTATCCTCCAGTTTCTGGAACAGAACATTGTCCTTCACACAAGTTATGAACTGGTTTGACATTTTACATTTGACTTTATTGTTCTTCCAGCAGTTCTCCAGAAAATTGAAGTCTTCCTACAGTGCCATCGCATTGTTTCTGGATAGATTTGTCACCTCCTTTAAGAGTGCCTCATCCACTGCCTCTTCCTGATTTGGTGGCCTATAATAAATCCCCACCATTATGCTTCATCTTTCACGTTTCATCTTCACCCAGATGCATGCTGCTTTTCTGTCTTCTTCCTCCTGAGCATGTGTTTTTGATATACAAGACAACACCAACAGCTTTTCAAGCCTGTCTGAAACAGAATGTAACCCTCAATGTTGATATTCCAGTCATAAGAGCTGTCCAGCCAGGTCTCTGTGATGCCAGTCAGATCATAGTTCTTTTTACAGGCTGCAGCTTCCAGTGTATCTTGTTTATCTCTCATACTGCTTCTTGCATTTGTATACATGCATCAGACATATTTTCCATTTTGACCTATTTGCTTCCCTTTTATACAGTCCTATGGTTTTCTGGTCCTTTCCCACAGGTACGTTGCTGCTTTGAGTTTTCTTTTCTGAACTGTGTGCTCTGTTGCTGGATGGTTTTGATCACCATCCCCTGTGGAACCTAGTTTAAAGCCATCCTTACTAGGTTGTCTTGGTTAAACAACGCCCAAAGATGCTCTTCCCTGTTCTTGTCATATGGATCCCATTTCTTGATATTAGTCCTCCTTCCAAGAAAATCTGCCTGTTGCCAAAGCCTTCACATCAACACCACCATCTCAGCCCCATGCTTACTTCTAGGTTATGGTGGTCTCTCCCTGGATCCTTGCCTTCCATGGGAAAAATTGAAGAAAACACCACTTGGAGCACAGTATGCTCCAAGCTCCTTAATGCTGCTGCCAAGAGCCTCCCAGTTGCATCTGATCTGGTCAGTGTCCTTTCTGGCAGTATTGTTGGTGCGTACGTAGACAAGCAGGAATGGGTAGTGGTCTGAAGGATGGATGAGTTTTGGCAGTCTCTCTGTGATTTCCTGAATTTGGGCTCCAGAGAGACAGCACACCTCCTAGGCCCCCAAATCTGCATGACAAATTAGTGCCTCTGTCTCCTACAGAAGGGAGCCACCAACCACCACCACTCTTCTCTTCCTTCTTGATGCAGTGGTCCTGGAGCCCCTGTCTCTGGGGCCTTGCACTTCTTGCCTCCCTCTGCTGCTGCCTCCTGCCTCTTCCTCAGCAGTTCCACTGCAGAGTGCTTGAAAGCGGTTTTTGACTTCAGTCTGCTGCTTTTCAATTCTGGGGATCCTCCTTCTCTGAGTAGAGGCATGCTGCCACTTCTCCTCATTGCCCTCTCTAGTACCAGCCTCTCTCAACTCTTGTCCAAGTAATCTTCCCAGTCACAGATGCAGTGCAGCATGGATACCTGTGCTTCCAATCTGTGACTCTTCTCCTTCATGGCAGACACCAGCTTACACTTGGTGTAGATGAAGTGCTCCTGATCCACTGGGAGGAACATGAACATAGTACATGACTCTTCCAGCTCAGGAATGAGGGCATATTGGTAGGACGATATGTAGGCCCTGATTGCCAATACGAGAGAAAATTGCTTATCGTGCCTGTATGTTTGCATGATTGGGTAGATGTATTTCTGCTGGCCTAAATTACAAGCCTACCCCCAGGCTTAATTGGCTAACGTTGTATTTTCTGTAACCTAATTGCGTTCCCCTCCTCACCCCCATCCCTCTAATGTTAGTCCCTCGCTCTGGCGATTTGTATTTCCCTACTGGCTTTTTCATCTTTTTGGATTCACAATTCTAAACATCTACTAATAAAATTCAATCTGTTCTATACCGTGCTGTGCTAGAAAGAAGCTAGCATAGTCTGAGACAAAAAATTAGTGCAAGTTTCTTGACTGAGGACTAGTGTGCATCAAACAGCTTTACGTTATCCTTATATAGGAAAACTATTACGACCCATTATGTGGACTCTTCGTTATTGCCAATCATGTTTATTATGCTTGTGACTAATGGGCACCCAAGACAACAGCCCAATGTGCAACACACTCCAAAGCAGAGGCAGGTTTTTCAGATCTTGGAGGTAAGGATTTTCTAAATAGACAGGACTCATGCAGGGTAGGAGAAGGGGGAGAACATACCAGTGTTCCATAACCAGCATGAATGCAACATATGACTGTGAGAGGGTAAAAGGGGCAGATGTGAAATGAGGCAAACTGGTTGTGAGGTTGGGGCAGGATTAGAGGAACCAGCTGCTCAGTAAACAGCAGAGGAAATATGGTCAGAACTGCAAAAATGTTCCAAATGGCCAGAGGTCCCTGCTTTGATACCCTCTGCTTTAACTGACTGGAGTTTCTGGCAGACTTCTCCCAGGTTTCCTCAATGGCTCCATAGTGGGGAGAGAACCATTTGGGTCCCAGCTCTCAGTGTGTGTGGCAATGCCCCGGCAGGATTCTGAGGCAAGCACAGTTCTGAAGGGTTGCCCCACTTGGACCCAATTTTATCCCTTCCCCCAAGCACAGCAATTCTTGATTTGGCTGCTTTTGTTGGCTCATTTTGTGTCTTTTTTGATTATGGCATAAACCACCCTCCAAGTGACATAAATTAAACCTAAAAAAGGCATCTTACCCCAGAATAGAGCTGACCTCCGTGAGATTCAGCCTGTGGCACCTTTTCATCTACCTTGAGAGGCTCCCCATGGGTCCATAAATTTGTTGGTGGGCATGTGGTGTCATTGGTCCCATGCTGCCAAATCTGTGAACATCTGTCGAGCGCCCTGCCCTGCACGTTGGATCCAGTGCCTGATTCTGGTGTGCAGGGGTGGGGCCAAGCACCCAAGACCCAATCCTGGCATGAGGGGAGTGGGAGGGGGCAGTCCCAGTGCCTCTTGACCCAGTCCCAGCATGAGGGGGAAGGGGGCAGTGCTGGACTCTCAGGACCCAATCCTGGTTTGTGGGATAGGGAAGGGGCGGTGTCAGTCCCTAGGGCCCAATCCTAGCACAGAGAGCAATGCTGAGCCCCTGGGCCCAATCTGGCTCACAGATGGCCTGATCTGACCCACACATGAGCTCCAAACCACTCATCTGGTCCACAGGGCCAAAAGGTTGAACCACAGTTGCCCTACAACGTTTCCCACTAAGTCCCGCATGCAAACAAGCTGTGAAAGTTCCTTCGTAGATTCATAGATGCTAGGGTCAGAAGGGACCTCAACAGATCATCGAGTCTGACCCCCTGCCTAGGCAGGAAAGAGTGCTGGGGTCAGATGACCCCAGCCAGATGCCTATCCTATTCATGGAAGTGTTAACCAGCGTAACTGTGCCAGTTATACTCAGACCCTAGATTAGATCAAAATATCTCTTTGTGCTTGGCCCTAGATGCTGGAGTGGGCAGCGAAGGTGCAACTTCAATCATGATACCTTTTCCGAAAAGTGCAGTCATGTCACTCCTTCCCAGCCAGTCACACTCTCCCAGGGTCACCTGTGGGCTAGAAACCTGCGTGTGGGATAGAAACCCCTTGTCAATGCCCTGCTCAGAATTCAGAAGACTTCAGACAGACCTTTCATTGAGTTTCCTGTGAATGATTTTCACATCCACAGGAGAGATGTGGCAGGAAAACATGGCATATCCTACCACTCACTAATTTAACTCTAATTCACCAAACCTGACAGGAAGGAACAGGTGGTCAGGCAGCCAGTTGTCAAAACCAGTAGCTGAGATCTGGATGATCTTTAGGTGGAGGGAGGATTTATCCAATTCATCATTTCATCTGGATGTATAAGAGGTGTGGAGGCCATAAGTTATCATGGTAGGTGAGGATAGCAAGAGGGTGCTGATGAATGGAGCTTAATATCAGTGGCTGGATGGAGGGGGACCTAACGTGTTATGACCGAAAAGAAGAACAACGGCAGCCTCTACACCAGGCTGTTGCTGTCCTGCAGCTGGTGCTCTTTCTTTGCTTTCTGTTCTTTCATCACCATCATTGGATGTGTCATGTACTATTTGGCAGGAGCATGGGGGAGAGAGGCCGAGGTGTGCCTAGTTTCCCATTTGCTGCTGTGTGTGCGCCTGTGTATTACACAGGTCTGATTCTGTAATTCCTCCCTTGCAGCAATGGGAGCGCCTGTTGTTGGCTGTTATAAAGCTGTTGTGTTTTGATGCAGCCCCTGCCCTGCTGGTATTTGATGTTAAAGGGTGCTGCTGTATGCTTGCTGACTGGCCTTTTTTCCCATCTCCCAGTCTACCCACCTCCAAAGCTGACAAAAATGTTGGCAGCTTGGGTAGCTGGTGTTCTTTTTTGTTGCCTCAGAAGGTGTTTGGGAAAACTATTTACGTCACAGCCACAACAGCACTGGCACTAGTTCTTGGTTCTGGGAGCACTGGCTCTGTGGGAGTATATTTGAACAGGAAGAGCATGGGGGCAAGATCTAGGTATTCAGTAGCACCTGGCAACATGCTGGCTTTATGCACATGCTCTTTCCAGGAAATCATGGGCTGTGTGCAGTGTGTTGCACAAGCTGAGTGGGTGTCTAGCTCCTTTTCCCTATGCTGGCCTAGGCTGCGTCAGACATGGAGTTTTGTGCAGTGAGTCCTATGCCGGTGTCGCAAGCCTGTGTCATCAGTGCGTCTTTTCAGGAATTCCATTTTGCTGAGTACATGTAACAGGAAAATCTTCTTAACAATTTATAATCAAATGTCTTAACTAAAATTGTTCTTTTATTGTGATTTGCCAACAAGCAGCTTGCCCTCAAAGCCTTTGGTTGTTAGAAATCATTCACCAAATAAAGTCAGTGAATAAGTCATGGGCTGTAGATCATTTGCAGGCAGTTCAGTGCCAGGATTTGCTACCCTAGATTGCAGGGAGGAGCCATATTGGCAAACTTCTGGTCCCTAGTTGATTGAGTGTTGTTTCCATCACATTTCTAGTGCGTATATATTTACAAATACAAAATTGGGTTCCTGTTGCTATTTGGGAAAAGTGCTGTTTCTGCTGATGTTCCAGCCTGTAATCTCAGGCTCTACATGGGAAAAGAGACTGCCTTTTACTACATGTTTGTACAGGGCCTAATGCACTGGGGCCTCAATTCTTGATTTGAACCCCTGTTTTTGATGTACTAATAATAGACTTTGCTTTGTTGTAGTATTTAAAGAGTCCCAGGCATGGACCCATTGTGTTAAGTGCTGCGTGAACAAAAAGGGAACATCATCTTTGCTGTAAAAATCTTTAAATCTAATTAGAATATAATTCTACAATGGGTTATAGGATTTTTTTGAGAAGGATTACTTGGTCTAAATGGTGTACTGGGCCTTTTCATAATCTTCGAGCCTTAGCACCTTACTGCGTAAGGGAAAATGATCAGGTGAATGCTAGCTCAAAGTAGAGGTGAGACAGATATTATTCTACATGGGTAATTACAGATTTAGATGATTTCTTATCCTAATTTCATGTTTAGGAGGAAGTTTGAATCTTGTCCTCTACACAGCTAACTCCCTATTTTATCTTAGAAAGGCGTTTTTTCGGTAACATGTGTTTTACCCCTAGAGGGCACTCCAGGCTCAGATTCACCAACCTTCCTTTTGGTTCCTTTGACTTCCAGAAATTATTCTTGTAGTTAATTATTGTTAGGGTTTCCGGTATCAAATCCTCCCTCTCCCTCCCTGTTCTCTGATGCTGTAGACTGAGGCAAAGGAAAACTTGATTTTAGAGAAAAATTGTCTCCCTCCCTTACCTTGGAGATGATGGTTGATGGGGGTGTGGGAGAGAGCTGCATCCCTCCAGAACACTCTGACTTGCCTTCCTGTGGAAAGAGTTGCAGGAAGGGAGAATACCTGTTATCCTTATGAGGCTTATCCACCCTTGATGTCACCACCCAACCTGAGCCTTGGAAGACTCCCGAGGAGGCCCTGTGACTCCTTCACAGCCATTTGGCTCACGAGGATCTCAGCACTATCTCAGAGCCTCAGTAGATCTTCCTATCTTGTATTTGGAGGCCAGATCATGAAAACTGAACACTGGCCTGAAAAGAGAAAAGGACAGTATGAGCACAAAATGGTATATTTAGTGTGGAAGCTGGTGGGTATGTGAAACAAATTGTAAACCCCATTCTGTGGGAAACATTTTGATACACAAAGGAGGAAAAATGGCTGCATCTCTGGGGAGAGAGTTAAGATGGTTTGGATACTATTTTGGGGAGAATAAAACCTTTAATTCTGCATTTTCTATGTTTCTAACTTTTTTCTTGTGTTGTATTTTCTTATATTCTGGTATGGAACTACATACCAAAACCTTTGCTCCCTTTGTGTCTACTGGAGGATCTCTTTTGAATGGGAATTTATTTTTTTTTTTAAAACATGTACTCCCAAAGAGAGATCACCTGGATTTTAACCCAAATTTAGCTAATTTTAATTATTAACCTTTCAGTTAATTCATACCCACAGAAAAGAAGAGAAGGACAGAACAGGGACATTCTGAATTTCTTGACCTATATATTCAAATTGAAATTGCAAGGTGGGGATTTTTCCACAGCTTTATGAGTAAGCAGCATTGTATTTTTCTGAGTGAGAAACCAGTGTCAGTGCTCAGTGGAAAATTCTAAAAATCTCTGCTTTTATTTCCCTAGCTGACTGTTAATGCTACCAGCTGTCATTTATCAGAAAGTACAGAAGGGCATTATTAGTTTAATGGTTGAAACAGTGGGCTGCAAACCACAAGATCTGTGTTCTTTTCCAAGGTTTACCACTTTCTCACCAAAGGCAAGTTCTCCTTCCCTTCTCTGTGTGCCTGAGTTTCCTATTTGTGAATAAGTGTTTATACTGTTTGTGCACCCTAATAAAGGGCTTTGGGATCTTCTGATAAAACAGGCACTTGGACTTCTGCAAGGCCTGGGACTTGATAAGACACAACATTTTGGTTCAGAAACTAGAGTGATTCAATAACAACATGACACACGTTAAATGGAGTATAAACGCTCTCATTGATATGTTTAAAAATGTAGTTTGAATGTGGAGTCACCATCACACAAGCTTATTTTTGGTGGGGTCCCTTGTAGATCAGTTCTTGTCTTTCATCATTTCATATTTTTATCAGTGAGCTCGAAGAAAACCAGGATGTGGTTGTACTGCTTCTGGTCCCTGCACAGTATTGTATTATGCCTTGTAGGCATACCCTATAAGACAAAGGTGTAACAGGAATCAGAGGCTAGAGATCAAAGTTAAACAAATTCAGTTTAGAAAGAAGAGTTTGTGTTTCAGTCAAAATAACTAATCATTAATGGAACAATTTTACCAAGAGGCTGTGGAAGATTCTCTGTGACTGGAAGTTTTTCAATCAAGATGGCATGTTTTCCTAAAAGAGGCAACTTATTTCAAACCAAAGTAAATTCAAGGAAGCCATATGGCCTGTGTTATGTAGGTGGTCACAGTGGTTCTTTCTGGCTTTTTAACCATCTAGAAGGGTGGTCTGTTTGTATAGAAGGTACGTCATAAATAGGTGGGTGCCAGTGTACTGTATTAAAAAATGTCCATTTTAAATTAAAAATCCTTATCCTTTCTTTTCACAGACAATGTCTCCCTCTCCATGCCAAGCAGAGAAAGGGGGACTGCTGTCTTCTGATGGCATATATACGTTCTGTGACGTGAATTTAATTGATAAGTGCTCTAGATGTAGGTGACGTTATAGTGTAGTTGAGACACCAGTCCTACAAGCCCCAAGGCTTTTTAGTTTCCTTTCCTCAACTGTATCCATTCTGTTCAAGGCGGGGCCCATCCTAGTCCTGTATTTCTCAGGGTCTCAGTTGGAGAGAGCATGTTCTGGCAATTAAAGCACAGGGCAGACAGGCAGTACCAGAGCTGGGCGAGTTTACCATAATAAAGTCATGGGATAAATTTGCCTTGAATATATGTTGCAGATTGGTGCGAGCAATATCCATTGTGTTTCACAGCACTATAAATAGGGTTTTAGGGACTGAGGGGTTGCCATACAGGATTGGACTAACACCTCTTTGGGCCCACCCAGTTCAGGCTGTGGTCCCTGACAGTAGTCAATAGGAAGAGAGGAACACTCATGTGCTTCAAATGAAGCCAAAGGCTTGCTCATGAGAAGATATGACTAGGCGAAGATTTATATGGGAGGTACCCATCCAGCAATCTTGCAGTCTCTTGATTTTCCCACCTTCTTTTCTGTCTGGGAATGGAGACCCCATTGCATGGCCCGGTGCTGGCCTGCTGTCCAGAGAGCACTGGGAATGTCTGCCTCAGCAATCCTTCCATCAGAGGAGTCCAGAGGGGAGATTCATGAGGCCTGTGAAGTGTTCTGTCTCCACACAGCTGCAGCCCTGGATGTGAACCAGTTTGGCTGTAACCTGGCTGCCTTCTGAGCACTGAACCAGAGGCCTCATATTTGAAAAGGGGGCTCTTTTTCCATGTCTCCCAAGGTCATTGCCATATGCTCATGTTTCTGGCTTGGCTTCTTAGTACTCTGCCACAGGTTGATTGGCAGCCAGTGGACAAACAGGCACAGAACAGGGTGACTGAGTTAATATCAGATTAGGCTTTCTACAGAAAGTCCTGGATTCTGGGAAGCAAGGTTTCTGGGAAATGCAAGAGCTCCTAAAAACATTCCCAGGAAGTGTTCGAATGTTGAAGGGTACAGAGCTAGGCTTTGCTGTTGCTCTCTGCCCTCCACCCATGTGTGGTCCAAGAGCGTTGGAGGCCTTGCACCTCAAGTGGCTGCTGCCCCCTCAGACCTCATCTTTACTGCAGCTGTCAGGGCATTTAAGGCAGGAGAGACATAGTCTAAAGAGATGCCCTTGGGGAATGTGGGGAGTTTCAGAGTCAAAGCCTGAAGGACACCGTTCCCTGCTGCCCCATCCCCTATACAGTTAATTCTGTATTATATGAAAGGAAATCAACAGTTACTTCCCAGTATTTGACAGTAATTCCCTATCCCTTGGGGATCATACATAGCTCAGGGGATGCACCTCAGTCCTGGCCTGCAGCCACCCCTGTGGTACCAGTCCTGATCATAACACATACACTGTTATGCCAGATGCCCCTCAACACTGAACTGCACTGCCCTGTTCTGCTATAGTTAGCACTGCAGACAGGGGCTGAAGTGGCTCTAAACTAGGTGGAGCCAACCTTTTTGCCAGTTGTGCCACAAATCAAGCCCCGTGCCCTCCACGAATCCCGCTCAGATCGCCTTCCCCTGCCCAATCCACTGTTCTGCTTTCTGCTTCCTGCCCCCTCTTGATCTGCTGGTCTGCTTTCTGTTCCCTGCCTCTTCTGCCACTGTACTGCCTCCCAAATTGGCCACATGCCACACACAGGTGCCACAGGTGGTGTGTGCAGCCTGTGTGTGTGGACTGTCCTTGCTTTAAATTGTGCAGAGATTCTGCAGTATAACCATAAGTCTCCTAGAAAGGTTATGGGTGCCAGCAAGCGCTTCTCCAAGGAGAATGGACAGTTCCTTCTGCCATTATCTTGTGTTTGGTGGCAACTGTCACGTGGCCTTCTAGAGCTACCAGGAAATAGCATGACATCAGTAGAGCAGTGCTCATACAGAATCCACGCTGGATTTGATCATGAGCAACAGAGAAAGGGATGGAGTGAAGAGGTTAATTATACATGGGCTTTTCTGCCTTTAGCCTGCATTCTGTGAAAAATAATTTAGAAAGCTTAAGTTTTGTAGATGGGCCTGGGTTCAGTGAATAACAGGTTATTCAGCTAAATGTTTTTTTTCTTTAATATCTGCAAGTTACTTGTGAGTGACTGACTTGTAAAATTCCAGTGACTTGGCAAATAATTTCACTGAAAAATCACGGTGTATTGAGCACTTGCAAGTAGGCCATTTTGCTCTTCCATACTGGAGAAGCATCGACTAGTTTTGACAGGTGGGTTGCATTCTCCTATTTCTGTTCCATTACTAGAAGTGTTAATGTTTGGGTTCCATTTTCTGAGGTGAATGATTGTAAGTTAAGTCTCACATATACTATTTTCATTGTGGTTTTTTATTTGCTGGCAGAAAGAAGAAAGTAGAGAGACAGAATGATCTAATGCAAGGCTGTCCAACTGGTGGTCCATAAAGGGCATAGCTACTGAAACCACTGCATTGGTGTGGCTGCAGAACCCAGGGGGTGAACACCACTGCTGCTTGCTGCTACACGCCATTGCCCGCTGCCAAATTCAGAGTTTTCTGTAGCTGCTGGTGACTCAAGTCCACAGCAGGGGAACCAGGGGTGGGGGCCAAGCAGCAGCAGTGTTCATAACCCTGGATTCTGCAGCTGCACCAGTAAGCTGCCACCCTACTGCCAGAGCCGTGTCTTGTGGCCCACAAGAAGCCCCATGGTTTGGATCCATCCTACAAGGCCAAGTAAGTTAGACACTCCTGGTTAGGTAATAGGATGCAGGAGTAGGACAGAAGTTTGATTCCTTGTTCAGAGCCAGTCTCCCTGTACATCCCGTGTCTTATTGCAGAGATATTTAGAAAGCAAGTGCATTCATGACTCTTAGATGTCATGAGGCCCAGATGAAGGTCTTTCTAGAATAGAAGAGAGGGGTCAAGTTTGGTTCAGATCTAGCAATTTTAGTTTAACTAATAGTAACCAACAAGGTTAGGTGCTTTTTCTGATCTAGCATGAGAATCTCTAATGTATTTCCTTCTGTCTCTCTTCATGTTGAAAGCCTCCTGACCATGTACTGTCTGTTGGTTGTTGCTGCACAGCTGGGGAGGTTGTGGTTTGGGTGCTGGCAGGCAGCGTCCTCGCTTTCTCTTTGTGCAGCTGCAGTTCCAAGAATTACAGTGAACAAGAGACCTGGCCACAAGAAGAGGGAGCTAATACCAAGAACCTGTGAGAACACCAGTGCTGGGGAAGGGGGTTTGTGGGTGGAGGAGGTGGGGCAAAGGTTCCTGGGGAAACTGGAGGTGTTTGCAGAATTTTTGCACTTATTTCGCAATTAGCTCAGGAGATTGGGGGTGGGGGGAGGGGGAGGGGAAACCCAGCATGAACTTAGGTGGAATCAGACACTGAAGTTAAATAAGTCATCCAGGAAGAGTAAGATGAGGGCAAGGTGGGCTGCTTTGCTAAGAGAAGAATGTTTGAGGACCTCGCAGTAAGGAAAAACAAGCAATATTATATACATAATCTTTGGCCATCCTTTAAAAAGTTATGATGCTGAAATTCGTCCCTCCTGAGAAAAAAGCCTTCCAGGGTCTACTGCCCTATTACCTTCCAACTATATATATATATATATATTTAGTCTCTTTCTTTTGTGAGGAAAAAACCCTGGAAATTGTGCCTCAGAGATGCTACCAGCAACCTTGTGTCATCAAAGAAGTCACTAGGCTTGTGGCATACTCAGCTCTCCCTTCCAGTGTGTTGTCAATGAAACTTGGAGCCCTTCATTAGAGTAAAAGATCACCTCCTTGCTATCAGCCCAGCTTAAGAGCTCATAGATAGAAATGAATATATCATATGATATATTTTAAAAAACCCCTACTGAATGCTCAGGAACAAGCCATCCTGATAAGCAGGAAAATTAACATATACAGCAGGCGACCAACTTGGCTTAGCAGAGAACTCTTCAGTGAGCTTAAACACAAAAAGGAAGCTAACAAGGAATGTAAGCTTAGACAGACGGCTATGGAGGAATATAAGAATATTGCTCAGGCATGCAGGGGTGAAATCAGGAAAGCCAAAACACAGTTGGAGTTACAGCTGACAGGGGGCATGCAGGGTAACAAGAAGGGTTTTTACAAGTATGTTAGCAACAAGAGGAAGGTTAAGGGAAGTGTGTATCCCTTACTAAATGGGGGAGGCAACCTAGTGACATGAGGAAGAAAAGGATGAAGTGCTCAACGCCTTTTTTACTTCAGTCTCCACAGGTAAAGTCAGCTCCCAGGCTACTGCACCTGGCAGCACAATTTGGAGAGGAGGTGAGCAACCCTCAGTAGTGAAAGAACAGGTTAGGGACTATTTAGAAAAGCTGAACTTGTACAAGTCCCTGGGGCCAGATGCAATGCAGCTGAGGATCCTGAGGGAGTTGGCTGATGTGATTGCAGAGCTGCTGACCATTATCTTTGAAAACTCGTGGTGATCAGGGTAGGTCCTGGATGATTGGAAGAGGGCAAATATAGTGCCCATCTTTAAGAAAGGGAAGAAGGAGGGTCCAGGGAACTACAGACCAGTCATAGATTTCATAGACATTAGGGCTGGAAGGGACCTCGGAAGATCATTGAGTCCAGCCCCCCGCCCAAAGGGCAGGAAGTCAGCTGGGGTCATAGGATCCCAGCAAGACAAGCATCCAGTTTCATCTTGAAGGTGTTCAATGAAGGCGCTTGAACGACCTCCGGTGGCAGGCTGTTCCAGACCTTGGGGGCTCGGACAGTAAAGAAATTCTTCCTTATGTCCACCCTGAAACGATCTTGTAGTAGTTTGTGACCATTCGACCTCGTCATCCCTTGGGGCGCTCTGGTGAACAAACGTTCCCTCAGATACTTGTGGTCACCCCTGATAAACTTGTAGGTGGCCATCAGATCACCCCTGAGCCTGCGCTTTTGCAGGCTAAAGAGCCCCAGGGCTCTCAGCCTGTCATCGTAGGGTCTGCTTCCCTGACCTCTGATCATGCGCGTGGCTCTTCTCTGGACTCTCTCAAGCTTCTCCACATCCTTTTTGAATTGTGGAGCCCAAAACTGGACTCAGTACTCCAGCTGCGGCCTCACTAAGGCCGAGTACAGGGGGAGAATGATGTCCCGGGATTTGCTTGAGAAGCATCTATGGATGCAAGCCAGCGTTTTGGTCGCTTTACTAGCCGCAGGATCGCATTGCAGGCTCATGTTCATCTTGTGGTCAATGATGACCCCCAAGTCTCTTTCTTCCATAGTGCTAGCCAACATAGCACTGCCAAGCCTATAAGGATGCTGCAGGTTTTTTTTCCCAAGGTGGAGAACCTTGCATTTATCGGCGTTGAACACCATCAGATTCTCGTCCGCCCACTTGCTGAGCCTGTCCAGGTCAGCCTGGATCATCCGCCTGTCTTCTGGTGTGGATGCTTTGCCCCAAAGTTTGGTGTCATCGGTGAACTTGGCCAGTCCGCTTCTGACTCCAGTGTACACATCATTAATGAAGATGTTGAACAGTATGGGTCCAAGGACAGAGCCCTGGGGGACCCCACTGGTCACAGGACACCACGATGAGTGACTTCCATCAATTACTACCCTCTGGGTCCGACCACGGAGCCAATTTTCCAGCCAGTGGATCGTGGAAGACCCAAGGCGACAATTGGCCAGTTTCTCCAAGAGACGATCATGGGACACCAGATCAAAGGCTTTTTTGAAGTCAAGATATATGACATCAATCTCATCTCCCTTGTCCAGGTGATAGGTCACCTGGTCGTAGAAGGAAATGAGATTGGTCAAGCAAGACCTACCCGCAACAAACCCGTGCTGGCTATCCCTTAAGATGTTGGCGTCGGCCAGTCCATTAAGGATGGCCTCTTTAGTAAACTTTTCTAAGATCTTCCCCGGGATAGAAGTCAGGCTGATGGGCCTATAGTTAGCCGGATCCACTTTCCTCCCTTTCTTGAAGATAGGCACCACATTGGCCTTCTTCCAGTCTTCGGACACTACACCAGAGAGCCAAAAGTTTTCAAAGATCCGCGCTAGAGGCTGGGCTATGATGCTCGCCAGCTCCTTGAGTACCCTGGGGTGAAGATTGTCAGGGCCGGCTGACTTGAAGGTATCCAGCTTCTCAAGATGTTCCTTCACAAAGTCAGCATTAATGGAGGGCAGGGGATCACCCTCACCCGGACTTCCCAGCCCTGTAGCGGGCACGGGCGTCCCATGGGGCTGATGAAAGACCCACACAAAGTACCTATTTAATAGGCTGGCTTTTTCCTGGGCGTCAGTTGTCAGTTGCCCCATCTGGTTCAGCAGGGGTCCAACGTTGCCCCTGCTTTTCCTCCGGGTCCCCACGTATCTGAAAAAGGACTTTTTATTGTCCTTGATGCTCAAAGCTAGCTGGAGTTCAGTTGCAGCCTTGGCTTTCCTGGTCAGCTCCCTACAGGACCGGACCAGTGCAGAATAATCCTCCTTGGAGGTGACTCCCATCCTCCATCCTTTGTAGGGCTTTCTTTTTAGCCTCAGGAGGTCTGCTAGGTCCCTGGAGAGCCAGGGGGGCTGCTGTGCCCTCTTGCTGCCTTTCCTCTGAGATGGAATAGACTTAGTTTGTGCATTGAGGATCGCTCCCTTGAGGAGCAACCACTCTTCTTGAACTCCCCTCTCCCCGTGGTCATGGTCCCTTAGGGCCTCACTGACAAGCCTCCTGAGCTTGTCAAAGTCGGCTTTCCTTAAGTCAAGGACTTGCGTGTTGCTGACTGACTTGCCAGCTTTTCGGCAGATGGTGAAGGTGATCAGCTCATGGTCGCTGTCACCCAGCTTCCCATCGATCACTAGGTCGCCGACTAGGTCATCCCCAGTAGCCAGTACCAGGTCAAGCAGCGCTTTGCCTCTCGTTGGCCCATAGACTTCTTGAGTCAGGTAGAGGTCATCCACGCACGAGAGGAAGCTCTGCGACCGCTCAGATTTTGCTGAGCGATCCTCCCACGAGATGTCTGGGTAATTGAAGTCACCCATGACAACCATGGTCCTGGAGCAAGCTGCCTCAGCCAGTTCCTGGGCAAACTCCTGGTCAAGCTCAGGACTTTGGGTGGGAGGTCTGTAATAGACTCCCACCATTGTGTCCCCTGTGCCGTGTTCCCCACGGATTTTAACCCAGAGGGTCTCCAGCCGTCCACCCTGGTCGCCAATATCGGCTTGCAGGGATGTGTAGCTTTCCTTAACATGGAGAGCTACACCCCCGCCCCTTTTCTCTACACGATCCCTCCTGTACAGGGTATAGCCATCTATCCCCGTGGTCCAGTCATGGGTGGAGTCCCACCAGGTCTCCGTGATCCCTATGACATCGTAATTGTTTGCACTGAGCAGGAGAATGAGTTCCTCCTGCTTATTCCCCAGGCTCCTGGCATTAATGTACAGGCAGGCAAGTGCCCCCTGGGGGCTCCTTCCTTGCCCACAGATTTTACCAGGGCTGGGGCTGGGGTGGGCTCCCTTGAGTGCCGTGATCCGCTGGCTTTGCAAGGATTGCTCAGCGGGCCAGCAGTGGCGGTAGTCCCCCCGTCCCCCAACGGCCTCAATCTCACCTTAGTCCCTGGAAAAATCATGGGGGGAGACAGGTCCTCAAGGAATGCATTTCTAAGCACTTGGAGGAGAAGGGGATTAGGAACAGTCAGCATAGATTCACCAAGGGCAAGTTATGTCTGGCTGACCTGATTGCCTTCTTTAACAAGATGACTGGCTCTGTGGATGTCAGAAAAGCAGTGGACAATGATATACTTTGACTTTAGCAAGGCTTTTCATATGACCTCCTACAGTACTCTTGCAAGCAAGCTAAAGAAGTATGGATTGGATGGGTGGAGCGTAAGGTGGATAGAAACCTGGCTGGGTTGTTGGGCTCAACGGGTAGTGATCAATGGTGCACTGTCTAGTTGGCAGCTGGTATCAAGTGTTGTGCCCCAGAGTTTGGTCCTGGGGCCAGTTTTGTTCAATATCTTTATTAATGATCTGGAAGATGGAATGGAGTGTACCTTCAGCAAGTTTGCAGATGACACCGAGCTGTGGGGAGTAGTAATAGACATGCTGGAGTGTAGGGCTAGGATTCAGAGTGACCTAGACAAATTGGAGGATTGGGCCAAAAGAAATCTTATGACGTTCAACAAAGACAACTGCAAAGTCCTGCACTCAGGATGGAACAATTCCATGCGCTGGTACAGGCTGGAGACCGACTGGCTAAGCAGCAGCTCTGCAGAAAAGCAGTAGGGGTTTTAGTGGACAATAAACTGGGTGTGAGTCAACAGTGTGCCTTTGTTGCCTGGAAGGCTAACAGCATAGTAGGCTGCATTAGTAGGAGCATTGCCAGCAGATCAAGGGAAATGATTGCCCTCCTTTATTCAGCACTAGTGAGGCCACATCCATAACTGTGTCCATTTTTGAGCCCCTCCCTACAGAAAGGATGTGGACAAATTGGAGCGAATCCAGTGGAGGGCAACAAAAATGGTTAGGGGGCTGGGGCACATGACTTATGAGGACAGGCTGAGGGAAGTGGGCTCATTTAGTCTGCAGAAGAGAAGACTGAGGGGGGATTTAATAGCAGCTCTAAACTACCTGCAGGGTGGTTCCAAAGAGGATGGAGCTGGACTGTTCTCCGTGGTGGCAGATAACAGAACAAGGAGCACTAGTTTCAAGTTGCAGCCAGGGAAGTTTAGGTTGGATATTAGGAAAAGTTTTCTCACTGGGAGGGTTGTAAAGCACTGGAACTTGTTACCTAGAGAGGTGGTGGAATCTCCATCCTTGGAGGTTTTTATGACCCAGCTAGACAAAGCCCTGGATGAGATGATCTGGTTGGGGATGCTCCTGCTTTGAGCCAGGGGTTGGACTAGATGACCTCCTGAGGTCCCTTTCAACTTAATTTTCTATGATTATATGATTCACAAGTATTATGTGGGTACCTAAGTGCTTCTGTGGTCCCTGCCACCATAGCACCTGTCAGTCTTTCAGACACAGTCTTTCAATTCCCTACCACACAGTACCCTTGTGAGGTAAGGAATTATTATCATCACCTGTGTTTGATTGAGGGGCTGAGGCACAAAGAGAAAGTGTGACTTGTTCAAGGTTTTATAACAAGTCTGATAAAGGTGGGAGTTGACCTCAGGGCCTCTGAGTCTCAGCTTTGCTGCTCTTACAGACTAACAAGGGACTGTGGAGCAAAGTGTTGTTTGCAAGCAGATGCTGTGAAGGTGTGCAGTGAGGTTGCTAGATGGAATTAGGGTGCAGCATTGGGGCACTTGTGCCTTAGGCAGGCAGGCAGAAATGAGGCAACAATCTGGTGGACTATGGACTTGTCTTCTGGGAGGTAATTTTCTAGCTTTCATTATGGCAGTAAGTGCTCCTCAGGCCCAGCTTGCCCATCCTAACCTATCACCTGTCATCAGTTTTCTTCTCTGGATCTTGGCTTCTCCCATTCCAGTCTCTGTACCCTTTCTGTCTGTCTTTTCCAGGCCTCCCATCTGCTGTTCCTTGCTTTTGGGTGAAAAGTATCCTCTCTTTTTGAGGACTGATGGTAATGGCTCTCGGAGTAAAGCTGTGAGATGTTTGGACATCTCTCTGCACCCCACCCCTCACCTTTGTGCTATAGCTCATTTCCACTGCCAGAAGTTTGAGAGAATCTCATTAACTCTCTCACCAAGACTGTTGTGTGCCAGAGTAAAGCTGCTGATAGGGGTTGTTTCTTGTGGGGAGTGCGAGGGGAGATTTCTTCCAGATCTATTTTCCCTCTCTCCAGTGCACACCCCATTCCAGTGGAAAGAGTGTAGGTCATTCAGTTTTGTCACTGTTGGTTGCAGTGGCTCAAGTTAACAGGATTTCTAGCATGTAGGCTGCATCCATATTGATACTAATAACATTTGCTGTAAACAGTCATTTGAATTTTAATAACCCCATAATTGAGCATTTATTCTTGCTGTGGGTAATATACCTCCTGCCATGGGGCTAGTATGAAACTAGGTCAGATTTCAAAGGTGCATTATTAATGTCGCTCTTACATTTGTAATTTGCAGCAGTAAAAATAGACAAAAAACAAGTAACTTTTAGTGAGGGACTACATGTTTGAACACTGGGGAAATATGAGGTGGATCTTTCTGACCACAGAGAGAGGTAGTTAGCTGCATTTTTTATTATAACATCTTTCACAAAGGGTCTGTCCTCACCACAAACACACACACTTGGACAGAAAACTTAGGGACATTCAAATCAGATTTCTAGAGAGATGTCAGAAGAGCAAAGATGATTATGTTGTTTACTGTGCTCACTTAGGATTATGGAGCAATCAGTTATTTCCCACTTCCCAGGAGAGTGCTGCAGCTACCAAGCCTAACCCCCAGGTCACTCTGCCGGGGGTTGGAAGAACCCCTCAGACTGTGGAGGGAATTAAAACTAGGTCTCTCTTATCAGTGGTGAGTACTCGGGCTTCTACAATCTACTAGACTGTTGCATAAAAGAAAGGCATCAGCACCAGCCCCTGTATCACTTCCTTCCTAGGCAGTTCTACAACAGGTGGGCACCACTGCTGCTACTTACGCTGCTTCTCCTGGGTGCAACTGCCATGCTTTGAGCTGAACTCTGTGCTGTCAGTTGTGATTTGAGCATGCCTACATGGATCAGGCTTCTTGGGGAAACTTTATGGGAACACCTGCTTTGTGAGCACAAGGATGCATGCAACCCAGGCCCAGTCAGTTGCTTCCTACATATAATGGCATTGCAGCTTGTGCGGGCCGGGAGCGGTCCCAGGTTCTCGGGGGCGCGCGGTGGGCTGTGGCCAGCAGCCCTGGCACGTGGGCCGGGGAATGCAGGCCGGCGGACTAGAATTAGGCACGGACGCTTAGCGGTTGATTAAAGATTATTTTACTTACACCGAAGATGGTCGCGGTGCAGGCAGGAAAACTTGCTTGACTTGCGGTTACAGACAGAAAAGAAGAGAAGCGGACAAGAGTTCCTTCCACGCAAACCTCTAGCCCAATCCTGTTGAAGGCTCTAAACCGTGAGCCCGTCGTGTCAACCGAAGAAAACAACTCGGAGAAAGAGCTCTGGATACACTCACACGAAGTTTGCTAGGCTCCGTGGAACTTGCGCGCAGGGAAGGGGTTCGTCGAGGGATTGTTCGGCGATGGGGAGAGGCCAGAGGTTGATCAGACCCCTATAGCCTTCTCAAGGTACACGCTGGGTCCAATAGGCTCCGCAGCGCTTAGAGATCTTCACGAGACGTGAAGTTCTCCTCCTCCAGATGGTTGTGGAGTCCTCCAACTTGGGCGGAAACCGCTCAAGCCTCTTATACGGCTAGCAAGCCAATTGCTAGCCGCCACGTGGGAATAATTTAGAACTGGCCAATAGTGGGACACAAATTTGCATGCGGGTGGCGGGAACTCCTTTGCACCGTGCATTTCTCTTTGCAACTAAGAAATGCACCCTGCAAAGAAAGCTCCAAGTGGCGGGAAATAATTTAGCAGTGCTGAAGCGCACACAAACAAAAATCACACCCTTGGGTTGTGACATCCCCCCTTGCTGAAGGCACAGCTGAATTATACCACACGCTCGTCACTCGGGTGATCAAGAGCTCTTACCACGGGTCGCTGAACTAAACGAGTAAACACAAAATTCGTTAACATA
The DNA here is from genome assembly GCF_030867095.1 of Alligator mississippiensis. Classification (NCBI taxonomy): domain Eukaryota; kingdom Metazoa; phylum Chordata; order Crocodylia; family Alligatoridae; genus Alligator; species Alligator mississippiensis. Next base: position 45,051,781 of record NC_081835.1, read on the forward strand.
AGAAGTTCGTCCTCTAGGGATCGAATCAAATAATAACCAGCACAAATACATATACACATGATTAGATTCATAACAAAGAACTGCACGATCAGGACTTCAGTGGGCATCATGGCGAAGTCGCACGTCAGGCCCTCACTTCTTCTGATGATGTTGTCCTTCTTGGGGCTTCTCTTCGCCATGCACTTTGAATTCCAGATCTGTAAACAAAACTCTCAGAAAATAAGTTAACGTATAACAAAATATTTACGAAGTTTCCATGGAACTACACTATCATTTCTAAAACATATAATACAAGTGTTTGTTACTTTAAACTACCCTCTCTTGCACACTCAACTAGATGAAATCGTCGAGGAGCCGTCGTCTAATTCTTCTAGGTAATGGAAACCTAACTTATAGGCCAGTTGCCATTGGCCTGCGTCCCGTAAAATCCGAAGTTGCCGCTTATTGAGTCCAGAACGCTGTAGGAGAAATCCAAACATGTATCGCTCCTCTGGTGTTCTCTGTGGCAATGATGGAAGATCCGATTCATGATGTCTTGTGCCCTGAATCTCGGTCAGGTGTCGACGTTCCCGATCACTAGATAATCTTGGCTCCATCAGGATATGCAGTCATGACAACTGACGAAGGAGGTTACTCACGGGTTGGTTCACCATTGGGTTAAGCAGAATCCGGAGGACGACGATGTTCTTTCGTCCATAAACCTCAAGACAACTGTCTATGCTGTGAACGGTCACTGGAATGGTTCCAGGATCTCATAGATGATGGTGAAGCCATGGTCTTATTCGCTGGAGTGATGTCAGTCCTAGTGCACATGCTCTGGGGTTCCAGGCACAGTACAAGACTCTGATGATCGCTAGCACGAGTTGCTCTGCGCCGGTATGTTCTGGCCGTCTGTCATGCCATGCGTGGGCTTTCTGACCGATCAGTCCTGCAACAAGCGCTGGCAGTGGAATAGGCCAGTGAACGTTAAACGCCACCATGTCGATGTCAGTGACATGTCCTCTACTCCACGAAGCTTGTCTGACCAAGAAGCTTGCTTCTTCCTGGTTCAGCAGGTCGGATCCAAGTTCCACGACCAAACGTCCCAACCACACAGCTAGAGTTTCTTCAGGTTGGATTCTTGATTCTCTGCACAAATCCTGTAGTTCAGTTCTGGTGCGAGCATAGTAGGCAGTAGCAACTCGATTAGTTGTTGTTACAGGCTGAACTACTGCTGCGGGAGTTACTGCTGCTGTTATTACTTCAGGCAGGAGGGGCGGATGCACTCCTCCGCTTGATTCTCCCTTCCGTCGGCGTGAAGGCGTGGTCACCGGAAGCGACGCTGCGTTGGTGGGCGGGGTCGCCGGAAGCGACGCTGCGTCGGTGGGCGGGGTCGCTGGCTGAACTCTCGTGGGTTTCTCCGAAGCTCCACCCTTCTCTTCCGGTTCTTCCACGCAGTCTCCCTCTTGCTCGGCGCCATCTTGTTGTGGCGTTTCAGGATTCTCTTTCGCAGCCGCTTCTTTGACCGCTTGAATGGCCACACACAGCTGGGCTTTTAGACTTAAATTCTTCTGCATTAAATCGGTTACAGCGCAAAAAGTTGCAGTTAGCACTCCCCCCTTGTCGTATTTTGGGGCCACCCTCTCATCCGCGGCGCATTCCTCCGTCTCCAGATCTTCACAGAGCTCAGATGGAAGCTCGCGACCCCTCAATCTAGACGCCAGCATAAAGGGGGCAAACCGGTCGATCGACACTGGTTCTTCACTCTCCTGAGCACATCTTAGGCAATGGGCACACTCCCAGGTGAGGGTCGGGTTCACTGCACCCGCCGGGTTGACTCTGGCGAGGGACACAGTGTCGAGGGGCCTGAACAGGACCCGCTCATCACTCATTATACACCCGAATGCCGTGGGGTGCAGATACACTTCCCTCTCTTTCGGGGCTCCATCTTCGGAAGCTCCCTCTTCTCCCTTCAGCGAAAGGCGTCTCACCCGTTCCGCCCGCCTGGTGGTAAGCGATATGCGCCTCCAGTTCCATAAAGCTTTCTACTTGGCGTTTTCCACTGCGCCAAGGACAGTTCTTAACTAATTCTAGCTCCAGCGTGCCTTCCCCTGATCCCATCCTCGTTGCCATGTGCGGGCCGGGAGCGGTCCCAGGTTCTCGGGGGCGCGCAGCGGGCTGTGGCCAGCAGCCCTGGCACGCGGGTTGGGGAATGCAGGCCGGCAGACTAGAATTAGGCACGGACGCTTAGCGGTTGATTAAAGATTATTTTACTTACACCGAAGATGGTCGCGGTGCAGGCAGGAAAACTTGCTTGACTTGCAGTTACAGACAGAAAAGAAGAGAAGCGGACAAGAGTTCCTTCCACGCAAACCTCTAGCCCAATCCTGTTGAAGGCTCTAAACACGCTAGCCCGTCGTGTCAACCGAAGAAAACAACTTGGAGAAGAGCTCTGGATACACTCACACGAAGTTTGCTAGGCTCCGTGGAACTTGCGCGCAGGGAAGGGGTTCGTCGAGGGATTGTTCGACAACGGGGAGAGGCCAGAGGTTGATCAGACCCCTATAGCCTTCTCAGGGTCACGAGACGTGAAGTTCTCCTCCTCCAGATGGTTGTGGAGTCCTCCAACTTGGGCGGAAACCGCTCAAGCCTCTTATACAGCTAGCAAGCCAATCGCTAGCCACCACGTGGGAATAATTTAGAACTGGCCAATAGTGGGACACAAATTTGCATGCGGGTGGCGGGAACTCCTTTGCACCGTGCATTTCTCTTTGCAACTAAGAAATGTACCCTGCAAAGAAAGCTCCGAGTGGCGGGAAATAATTTAGCAGTGCCGAAGCGCACACAAACAAAAATCACATCCTTGGGTTGTGACACAGCTGAGACACCAGTCGATTCCTCACAGCGTGGCAAGGGGTGCGTGACTATGAATCTGAAGGGTGGAAGTATAGTACATAGGCTTAAAGCAATATTGTGTATAAAATGGCAGACATTATATGAACATACGAAGTGTCATATTAGGTCAAACCAATGATCCACATAGCCCAGTTTCCCATCTCCAACAGTAGCAGAAGCAGATGCTATAGAGGGAGAGTATTGAACAGGATATCTCTACAGTGATCCATCCCCTATTTAGTACCCCCAGGCTTTCACCCTTATAGATTTAGAGATGCCAGAGGACACGCCTCTGACTATTCTGTTTAATAACCATTAATAGATCTATCATCCATGAATTTATTCAGTCCCTTTTTGCACATGGCTATGCTACTTGTCTCTACCACCTCCTGTGGCAATGAGTTCCATAAATTATCTACACATTGCTTAAAAGATTACTATCGTTAGTTTTAAATCTGTTCCATACTAAATTCAGTGGGTGCTTCCTAGTTCTAGTATTCTGGGACTTGGTGCACCTTAGTTCCCTGCTCACTTTATAGAATCATAGGAAATTAGGGTTGATTAGATTAGGGTTGACCTCAGGAGGTCATCTAGTCCAAACTCCTGCTCAAAGCAGGACCTTGCCCAGCTATATTATGCCACCTAAGGCTTTGTCTAACCAGGTCTTCAAAACTTCCAAAGACAGACATTCTGCAGCCTCTCTGGTTAACCTGTCCCAGTGCTTTACTACTCGCCTTATGAGAAATTGTTTTCTTATATCTAACCTAAACTTCCCTTGCTGCAATTTGTTCTATCATCTGCCACCACTGAGAAGAGTCTAGCTCCATCCTCTTTTGAACCTCCCTTCAGGTAGCTGAAGGCTACTATTAAATCCCCTCAGTCTTTTCTGCAGACTAAATGAGCCCAGTTCCCTGAGCCTGTCCTCATATGTCATGTACCCCAGCCCCTTAACCATTTTTGTTGCCCTCCACTGCACTCTCTCCAATTTTTCCACATCCTTTCTGTAGTGGGGGGCCCAATACTGGACACAGTACTCCAGATGTAGCCTGACCAGTGCCGAATAGAGGGGAACAATAATTTCCCTTGATCTGCTGGCAATGCTCCTACCAATGCAGCCCAGCATGCCATTAGTTTTCTTTGCAACAAGGGCATATTCTTGGCTCATATTCAGATTATTGTCTGCTGTAACCCCCAGGTCCTTTTCTGCAGAGCTGCTGCTTGGCTAGTTGGTCCCCAGCCTGTACTGGTGAACAGGATTTTTCCATCATAAGTGCAGGACTTTGAACTTGCCCTTATTGAACCACATGAGATTTCATTTGGTCCAGTCCTCCAACTTGTTGAGGTCTCTCCGAATCCTAGCCCTGTTCTCCAGTGCATCTGCTACTCCCCCCAGCTTGGTGTCATCTGCCAATTTGCTGAGGATACACTACATCCCATCTTCCAGATCACTGATGAAGCTATTCAACGAAATCAACCCCAAAACTGACCCTGGGGGCCCTCCACTTGATACTGGCTGCCAAATAGATATTGAGCCATAGACTAATGCCCTCTTAGCTCGATGATCTGGCCAGTCTTTTTATCCACCTTACAGTCCATTCATCCAACCTGCACTTCCTTATCTTACTTGTGAGAATGTTGTGGGAATCATATCAAAAGCCTTGCTAAAATCAAGGTATATTATGTCTGCTGCTTTCCCCACATCCACAGAGCCAGTCATTTCATCATAGAAGGCAATCAGGTTGGTCAGGCATGACTTGCCCTTGGTGACTCCATGCTCACTGTTCCTAATCATCTTCTTCTCCAAGTGCTTAGAAATGGTTTCCTTAAGGACTTGCTTCATGATTTGTTTGGGGACTGAGGTGAGGCTGACTGGTCTGTAATTCCGTGGATCCTCCTTCCTTCTTTTCTTGAAGATAGGCACTGTATTTGCCCTTTTCCAATAACCGAGGACCTCTCCTGACCACCATGAGTTTTCAGAGATATTGGCCAGTGGCTCTGGAATCACATCAGCCAACTGCTTCAGCATCCTTGGGTGTGTTGCATTTGGCCCCATGGACTTGTAGATGTCCAGCTTTTCTAAATAGTTCTGAACCTGTTCTTTTGCCACTGTTGGCTGCTCACCGCCTCCCCAAACTGTGCTGCCAGGTGCAGTAGTCTGGGAGCTGACCTTGCCTGTGAAGACTGTGGTAAAAAGGTATTGAATACTTCAGCCTTTTCCTCCTCATCTGTCACTAGGTTGCTTCCCCCATTCAGTAAGGGACCTAAACTTTCCTTGATCTTCCTCTTATTGCTGGCATACTTGTAGAAACCCTTCTTTTTACCCTTCACGTCCCTTGCTAGTTGTAACTCCAATTGTGCTTTGGTTTTCCTAATTTCATCCCTGCATGCCTGAGTAATACTCTTATACTCCTCCTTAGTCATTTGTCCAAGTTTCCACTTCTTTTTTGTGTTTAAGCTCACTGAAGAGTTATCTGCTAAGCCAGGCTGGTCTTCTACCATACTTGCTAATCTTCCTACACATTGGGATGGTTTGTTTCTGCATCTTCAGTAAGGTTTCTTTAAAATAGGACTAGCTCTCCTGGACTCCTTTCCCCCCAGTCTGGTCACCCCAGGGAACTTGCCCATCAGTTCTCTGAGTGAATCGAAGTCCAGGGTTCTTACTCTACCGCTCTCTGTCCTTCCTTTCCTCAGGATCCTGAACTCAGTCATCTCCTGGTCACTGCTTCCCAAGTTGCCATCTATGACTTAATTCCCCACCAATTTTTCCTTGTTCGTGAGCCGCAGGTCAAGAAGAGTACAGCCCTTAGCTGGCCTCTTCAACACTTGCACCAGGAAGTTGTTCCCAACACACTCCAAAAACTTTCTGAATTGCCTGTGCACTGCTGTATTGCCCTCCCAGCAGATGTCAGGGTGATTGAAGTCCCCATAAGAACCAGGGCCTGTGATCAGAAAACTTCTGCTAGCTGTTTGAAGAAAGCCTTCATGAAATCCTCCACACCCTTCATGATTTAATGGACCTCTGTCATATACCCCCTTAGCTGCCTTCTTTCCAAACAGAAGAGTCCTAGACTTTTTTATTCTCTCAGTATGGCAACTGCTTCATGTCCCTGGTTATTTTGTTTGGCTTCTTCTGTGCCTCATATGTTCCCCACCCTCCCAGCTTCCCTAGCTGGTCTTTAATACTGACTTACGATGGGCATTTTAAACCGATCTTAACTGCTTGAGTGGCAGAAAAATTCTTTGATTCACAGATATATCGGGGAGTCCTTGAACCCTCTCCCCCTCAGTACTCCATACGTAGCTATATTCCTTCTCACACATTATCTAGTTCCAAAGGTGGGTTCAGTGTGAATAACAATGACTGGCATGTGAAAGAGGGCTGACCCACATCAGGGGCAGTTTTTAATGAGTTGTGATAAATAGTCTGGTCCCACACCAATGCTAAGATGCATCCAGATACAGACCACAGTCACAATTCATGACTTAGTTTTACCGCTCCCTACTGAATGGGCCAAGAGATAGTTATCTCAGAGAAATGGGCAAGAATACAAGACATTTGAAACTTGAAATATATAAAACTCTAAGAGGCAAAAGCATGTGTGTGTGGAGTCTGGAATTGCCTTTACTATAAGGACAGATGCTGGTGTATCTGTAATCACACCACCCGCTAGCGAGTATAACTGTATATTCTCTACTGTATGTAGCTGCTGTTGATAATTTTGCCTGATTGTTAGTATTCCAGTAAACTGGTGTGTTGTTTAGAGTAATTTGCCTGGCTCCTCCTGTAGTTCTTTAGACAAAAACAGCGAAAGACTCTTGGAGTAATCCTGGATGTAACAGGTGGGGAGGATTGTACACAGATTTAAAACAACACTGTATTTAAAATGGTAGACACTTCACTAGCAAGTGCTTTATTTTGCAAAAAGTCCAGAAGAATACGCTTGTGAACATCAGAATGTGATTGTAGAAGACAGAAGGAGAAATGTGTTAGTATGCAAATTACTGTAGAGCAGTGGTTTTCAACCTGTGGTCTGTGGATGCCTGGAGGTCTGCGAAAGGTGACTACGATTAATCAAAAGTATGTGAATACCAACACTTACAATTCAGAGAGGTCCACATCTCCATTCAAAATTTCCAAAGGGCCTGCACATCCATTCAAAATTTTTTAGGGGTCCACAAATGAAAAAAGTTTGAAAATCACTGCTTGTAGAGTTATGTTACATGTTGCATCAGGAAAACTACTATACCTCTACAGTTTAAAACCTACTTGCTCCTGAAAACTTAGCTGTTAGGACCAAAGGCCTCAAGTGCTACAACCCAATGGTCAGTTGATGAAATTATGACAAGATTTAAAAGAAAAAGATGAGATGGTAGCAGCACATGACTTTACAAGAGAGTTGACCCAGTCCAGTCTTGGCCTTTGCGAAGCAAATGGCTCTTATATCTTGTAACTCCATTTTAGTGTCAGCTTTAATATAAGAGATCTAGGCAGTAGCTGTGTTGATCTGAGAACAAAAAGCAGGCAAAGTCTTTGGAAAGAGGCAGTATCTTTTATTAAACCAACTAAATAGTTGAGGAAGGATGTGTGTCCGAAAGCTTGCAAATAACAACTTTTTTGCAACTATTTAGTTGGTCTAATAAAAGAGATCACCTCTACCCAAAGACTTCTCCAGCTTTAATACACAAAGCACCAAACAAATATGAAAATGGGTGGATGATGTTGCTGCAATTCTATGAACAACACAGAAGAAACTAGGTGAAGATTTGAACCTGCAAGAGCCAAACTTCAACCTGTTTGTTCTTCACCACCTTTGGCATTTGCTGGACTGTGCCATAAAAGAAGGATTCAGAAGTTCAGAACTTTCCCAAGATGTGGTAGATTTTGGAAGACAAAGGTTCCTTGGGTGAATTTGATATCTTTTATTAGACCAACCCAAATGGTTGGAGAATAGTTATTAAGCAAGCTTTCGGGTTCAAAAACCCTTCGTCAGGCTAATTTTGGATACGCATTCAGAAGCTTTTTTAAAAATATGTATGTGATGTCAAGAGATTATTTGGTGCCTGTCATAGAGTTAGTGGTAAACCCTTGTTTGTCACCAGGGTCATGCAGAGCTACTTGTACTTAGTTATTAAAGTAGTAAAGGTTCTGATCAAAATCTGGCATTTGTGTATTACTTTTCTCAACAGTGCAGATGCCAAAGGCAAGAAATGTGGATCTTAGAGGAAATATGTGGATGAAAAAGTGAGGAAAAACAAACCCTCTTGTCTCTCCAAGTTTTCTATAGAAAAGTTATGCCTCTCACATCCCAGAGAATTGAAAGCTGAAAATACCTACGCACATCAAGTATTCAATAATCTTGGAGTCCAAGCAAAAGTCCTTTAGGAAAGCAAAATTACAATACAAATTTGGAGAAGCAGCAAGCACTTTGCTGAATTGCTTGCCTTTAGAAGAGCAAGAAGACCCAGAATTAAGTTTCCACTACTTTACAAGACTGCGCGTGACAAATCACCATAAATATTTCAGCTCCTGAGACTGAAATTTGAGAGCAGCTCTACAATACTGTGGTAAACAGTAGGGGAAATTGATCCATCTGAAAGGCAGAAACGTTCTCTGAGCTTTGAGAACTACAGATTTCTATTTGAACTATAGATTTCTATTTTCATTTCTCAAGAAATAAAAAATACCAGCACAGTTTGCAGGATACTATTGCAAACTCTTCTGGGCAGTTTCTGTTAAAGGCTTTATCATTTCTAGGAAGGAATACAAGGACTGCAACTTAAATTGATTCATTATACATTGCAAGTGTGAGTTTTTAGCTGTGTCCAGTGCAAACAATGAGCAAGCATTTTCAGAGATGAAAGCCATGAATGGCAAAAAGCAGTATCCTACTATTCTCAATTAAAGATGATGTGCATAATGTATAATTGCAGCAAGATCAACATTTATTGTTCTATTTTTGATACGTACATAGTTGTAGCACTTGCAATTTGACTGAAGATTCTTTATCAATACTTTTCTCTTTTTTGGTTGAATCATGGAACTTACATTTTCTTATAGATTTCCATTTTCCTTGGAGATAGACATTTACATGCATTGACTTAATTTGATTCCATGGTAATATTAATGAGAGAGAGAAGGGCACAATCTTTAGATGACCGTGTGTTTATTTTTATGGGTTTTTTTTTATTGAATACAACCTACATTTTATGGTTAATATGTATATTGTATTCTCCTGCAAGGGGAAACCTGCCATTTCCCATGGATCCCTGCATGAGGCTGTGACTCCAGGACAGATGCCGTCTTGGAGTCCCGCAGTCCAGGACCACGACTTGAGGGTTCTTATTGGGAGGCTGTCCTGCCCCTTGCTGTGTCCAGTGCTGTCTTATTGGGAGACTGCCTGGGTGGTCACCCACCCCTTGCTGCTGATTGACTGAGGGCTTCCTGTCATGTGGCCTTGCCTTCCACCATTCAGTGGGGAGAGACAGGACTGCATGACAGACAGCCCTCTCAGCCAATCAGGGCAGGGGCAGACAGCGCTCTCCACCAATCAGCAACCAGTCCTGCGATGTGCCCACTAAATTGGCCAGCTGCTTCCTTGAGTTGGGTAGACCCCTACTCCTCCTGAAGGTGGCATAAATATTTCCTCCCTCTACTCTGTGCTCTGTTGTAGTGAAGACCCTTCCCTCTATCACATGGGACCGCTTCTGAAAACTCTGCCTCTCAAGTACCTGGAGGTAGCCAGCAGCCAACTGCCACTAGCCAAGTATTCTGCAAGGTACTCTAGAGGGTTGAGGAAGATTGTGGTAGCAGCTCAGCAGTGGGTTCCCTAAACCAGGTTTGATTCTGTTCTCTCTGGTATGACTTTACTACACAGGTATCTCAGGCCCTTATTCAGGCATGGCCCAAACCCTTGTCTTATCTGCCTGTGAAGACTGCTGACCTGAGTTTTATGGTGATTTAAGTCTGGGTTGAGGCTTTTGGCTAATATCTGGTGCCACTTTCACTTGGGCTGTCAACCCACACACTTTGCCATGAGGATGCAGAGTAAACATCTTGAATACCGATAGTCATAGTTTCATAGTTGGTAGGGTCAGAAGGGACCTGAGCAGATCATCAAGTCCGACCCCCTGCCATGGCAGGAAAAAGTACTGGGGTCAGACGACCCCAGCAAGGTGTTCGTCTAACCTCCTCTTAAAGACCCCCAGGGTAGGAGCCAGCACCACTTTGCTTGGAAGTTGGTTCCAGGTCCTAGCTGCCCTGACAGTGAAGTAGCGCCTCCTGATGTCTAGCCTGTATGTACCCTCTGCCAGCTTGTGACCGTTATTTCTAATCACTCCTGGTAGTGCTCGGGGGAACAGGGACTCCCCCAATGCCTGCTGGTCCCCTCTGACTAGTTTGTAACAGGCCACTAGATCCCCCCTCAGCCTTCTCTTGTGGAGGCTGAACACATTCAGGTCCCTTAGCCTCTCCTCATAGGGCCTACCCTGCTGCCCCCTGATCATGCAGGTGGCCTTCCTCTGAAGTCTCTCAATGCTGTCCACATCCCTCCTGAAGCGCAGTGCCCAGAACTGGACACAGTACTCCAACTGCGGCCTGACCAGTGTTGCATAGAGGGGGAGGATCACCTCTTCGCACCTCTTCGAGATGCATCTGTGGATGCATGACAAGGTGCGGTTGGCCTTCTTGACCGTGTCCCCACACTGTCGGTCCATGTTCATTTTGGCACCAATAATGATTCCAAGATCCTTTTCTGCCTCTGCACTGATGAGAAGGGAGTTCCCCAGCCTGTAGGTCTGCTGCTGGTTCTTCCTCCCCAGGTGCAGTACCTTGCACTTGTCATCCAATCCTGTTCTCATCTGCCCACCCCTGTAACCTGTCTAGGTCCAATTGCAGCCTATTCCCCCTTCTAGCATGCCCACATCCCCCCACATCTTAGTGTCATAAGCAAATTTGAACAGGGTGATTTTTACCCCCTTGTCCAAGTCACTGATGAAGATGTTGAACAGTGTGGGTCTGAGGACCAAGCCCTGGGGGATCCCACTGCCCTCATTCCTCCAGGTCGAAAAAGACCCATCCACCACCACTCTCTGGGTGTGGCCCTCCAGCTAGTTAGTGACCCATTTGACTGTGTAGGTGTCAATGCCACAGTTCCCTAGTTTTTTAATGAGAATGGGATGAGAGACTGTGTCAAAGGCCTTCCTGAAGTCCAGAAAGACTACGTCCATTGCTACCCCTGCGTCTAAGGATTTTGTGACCTGGTCATAGAAGGCCACCAGGTTGGTCTGACAGGACCTGCCTCTAATGAACTAGTGTTGGTTGCCCCTAAGATAACCTCCCCTGCCCCTCATGGACATGCGCCAGGATAATTCTCTCAAAAAGCTTACCCAGGATCGAGGTAAGACTAACTGGCCTCTAGATTCCTGGGTCGTCCTTCCTCCCTTTTTTGAAAATGGGAACCACATTGGCCCTTTTCCAGTCCTCTGGCACCACACCAGAGCACCACGAGCGCTCATAAAGCCATGCCAGGGGTCCCGCAATGACGTCTGCTAATTCCCTCAGCACTCTGGGGTGGAGGTCAGCAGGACCAGCTAATTTAAATACGTCCAGTCCCTCCAGAAGTTCCCTGACTAGATCCTCACTGACCCTAGGTCTGGGTACTTCTCCCCCAGGGCCTGAGGGGTCCTGGCAGATGGGTTGATCTGTTTCCTGCTCAGGAAAATGGAGGCAAACAAATCGTTAAATAGGTTAGCCTTGTCATCTGGTGCGACAACCAGATTTCCTAGCGTGTCTTGCAGAGGCCCCATGTTACCCAGTACCTTCTTTTTGCCCCCCTATGTATTTAAAAAAGGGCTTCTTGTTGTCCTTGATCTGGGTAGCTAGTCCCAGTTCCATCTCCACCTTGGCCTTCCTGATTGACCCCCTGGAGCTCCGAGCAACCGAGGTATAGTCCTCCCTGCTGATGGCCCCTACCTGCCATTGGTTGTACGCCTCCCTTTTAGCTAGGAGATGTTCCCGTAAGCTTTTGGTGAGCCATGGGGGTTTTTGTGCCGTCTTGCCCCGTTTGATACGTGTTGGGATTACCTCCCTTTGGGCATGGAAGATCATCTTCTTAAGGAACGACCACTCTTCTTGGACACCTGACTCTCCTTCCCTCCGTGGCCTCAGTACTTCCCTAACTATTCTTCTTACCTCATTGAAATCCACTCTCCTGAAGTCCAGGGCTGCTGCCTTGCTGCAGGCTTTTGCCACCTTGTGCTGGATGGTGAGTTCCAGCAGATGATGATTGCTGTCGCCCAGGTGGTTGAGCACCCGCAGCCCCTTCACGAGGTGGTCGCCTGTGGCCAGCACCAGATCTAACAAGGCGTCTCCCTTGGTGAGGCTGTGCACCCTCCTGGGTTAGGTGGAGGTCCTGTATCTTGGCTAGGAACCTACGTGAGCGGTCAGACCTGGCTGACTGCTCTTCCCAGCAGATGTCTGGAAAGTTTAGGTCACCCATGATGACCACGTCTTTTGACCTAACTACCTCAGTGAGCTGACTTAAGAATTCCTGGTCTAGCTCTTCCCCTTGGTTGGGTGGCCTGTAGTAGACCCCTACCTTTAAGTCCCTTTCCCCTCGACTCCCTTGTATTCTAACCCAGAGCACTTCAGTGTGCCCCTCATCTGACCTTGTGCTACTAGATGAGGATGTGTATTCCTCCTTGATATAGAGCACCACACCCCCACCTTTCCTCCCTGTCCTGTCCCTCCTGTACAGCCTATAGCCCTTGATATTCACTGCCCAGTCGTGCGTTGCGTCCCACCATGTTTCTGTGAGCCCCACTATGTCTGGCTTGGTGTCAGCTAGCAGGAGGGTAAGTTCCTCCTGCTTGTTCCCCATACTACGAGCGCTTGTGTAGAGGTATTTGAGGCCTCCTGAAGATGTGTGCGCTTGCCCCCTAATCTCTGTACTGCCCGGGCCCCAGTTGCTTACCTGGGTATTCATTCTGCTTGTCGTTGGTCCAGGCTGGGCTGTTCTTGTGGGTGTCTCTTGGTTAATTGATGCAAGGCTTCTTCCGTCCTCATCTTCCCTGTCCCCTGACGAGCCTAGCTTCAAGCCTGCCGGAGGAGATCTGCCAACCTAGAAGAGAACACACGCTTACCTTTGGGGGAAAGGTGAAGCCCATCCCACCCAAGCATGTCTCGTCGTGATGTGCGGGTCATTGTCTAGGAAGCCGAAGCCTGCCTCGAGACACCATTCCCGAAGTCCTGTGTTACCTTCCCACAGTTCCCCCTCTATGCTCCAAAGGACAGGCAGATTCTCCCACAATTCGGTGACAGACAATCTTAGAGCAGTTCATCTTACTGCAGCATGAAGAGCCTTGCAGTGTCTCCCCCAAATTCCTTAGTTATACACACGGGTGAGGGCAGCGCCAGTGAAGATCCTCATACTTGGGCATGGCTTTCCAGCATGACTGCTCACACTTCAGCTAGGCTAATCCAGCTGCTGACCAGATGAGTTATCTGAAATGTAGCTATAACTTGCGGGTTCCTGAGTGGGTAGAAGGTGGATGGGGGCTGGGAGCTGGATTCCCAAGTGCTGGGGCAGGAACTGCTCAGCTGCAACTTCCCCTTACCTGGAGCAGCACAGCAGGGGCAGGAGGAGGAGCCGTTGGAGGCAGGGGAGCCAAGCAGTATCCTGGCAGCTGCACTGGGAGCAGCCTCACCAGGAAACTGTGCACTCTAGTCAGAGCTAGGGTGTTGGCCGGTGGGAGTGCAGCACAGGCTGCCCTGGGCAGAAGTAGGCAGGCCTCGGCCCCATGTGGAGTGCCATGAGCCTGGGGGGCACGGACTGCACCTGGTGTGCACCACCCAGGCAAGATCTGCTGCACACATCCCCTGCCCCCCCTGACAAATAATTGCCTACCTCTGCTGTACACTGTTGCTGTGCTTTCAGAGGGACCTATGAACAAGGGGCTCCCATTAAAAATCGGGCAGTTCAAAACTGCCTTTCAGATTCAGGTCAGGATGGCACTGAACAAATCCAGGCTGTTCATGCAAGCTTCAGTTCTCGATTGTGATAGGATATGTATGCATTTCATTAATATTTTGAAGAGCAACTCACACCTTGTAGGGAACTTCCAGGAACACTCTCTTAAGAAAGCACCTCACTTCCCCCTTTATTGCTCAAGACCCCCTTTACAGCTCAAGAAAGCACCCCACTTCCCCCTTTATTGCATGGAAGCAGAATCTTTATTTCCTAGGGCTCCTCTGCCCCAGCTCTTTATTGCTGCACTGGTTTGCAACTTCTTCAACTGTTTCCACAGCAGTCTGTGATGACACCAGCAGGCCCAGGATGGAGAGTAGCCAGCAAAAACAGGCAGCCTCGTAAAAGCCATGCTATATTACCTGAGGCTTCCACTGTACTCTAGCCCACTTCAGATTTAAAGTAGGGGGTGTGCAGTTACTGGGGTGATATGTAAAAAGGGAACTATTGCCTGCAAACCCTGTTCAGACTCTTGTGAAAACTTAGTGCTTTACATAAACACTAAGTTTATGTGGCTTTCACACTTGTCGCATGTTGCTGTTATATGATTCTATATATAGTGAGATAAGCATAATGGATTTTATTAGCAGTCATAAAGGATTGCTAAAAATGAGACCTATAATTTTTATATTATCCTTCTGCTCATATATCTGTTGGCAAATTTCATGTCATTCTTTGTGCAATTGTATTTTTACCTTGGAAAATGGTTTCACTGATCACTTTTCCGAATAAAATATACATGCCAGCAGGTTGCCACTCCTAAGTGACCTTACAATAAAAAGCCAGCTCAGGAAGCCACTTGTTTGGGCCACTTGATGGTGTATTGCACTTATTTTTCATTTAGAGGTTGGATTATTGTTTAAGTAGTTGCTTCTAGGGATTGCGGTCTTGCTACCAGCAGGTTTAAAATGAGTGACATTTCAGGAATCACAGGCTTATAGTCACAGGGGAAGCTTTCAAAGAAGGATTAATATTTGCAGGGTGGGAGGGACAGACACAAAAGGGGTGAGAAGATGTGTTCCAGCAGCTTATTTTTTCCAAAGGCCCTAGATCTCAGAGGATTTGTGTGAGGTGTCCTCTGGATTTGGTTATAACGCAGAGCACCTGTGGTGTTGGGGAGCCAACATGGTTGCTACCATCTCAGCTGCTGCCGCTTGTTGCTCTTTAAAATACAGATACATTTAATTTGAGTATAAGGGTGAACATAAGTAGCTGGCTGTCCCTCTTGTCTTAGGATCTCATCTCTTTGGTTCTGGAAGAGGCATCTCAGAAGAATAAGAGCTGTGTGGATAATGCAGTTCACCAGTGTCCTCCTACTACTCCTCTCCTTGTCATCCTGGAGATTGGCTGTGGCTCAGGGGCCATTGCCCTGAGTCTCCTCAGCAAGCTGCCCCAGGTGAGCTTTATGCTGTTTTCTCATTGTGCTGGGCTGTATACAAACATATCACAGAAGGATGGTCCCTGCCTTAATGAGCTGACAGTTGAAGATAAGGACAAGAGCAATGCAGCAAACAGATGGGCAGAGGCTAAGGGAACAGCAAGTCAATTGTGATAAATGTGACAGGCAGCAACTTTGCTTAACTGCTATGAAGTGGCCATTTTGATGCGTTTTTGATGCCCATTCATTCCTTGATAACATTTCCCCTGACCTCATCCCCACCCCTGGAGGAAAGAAGGAAACAGGAAGGACTGAGATCCAATAACTACGGAAGCCCCTGTGATCTAAAGTTATCAGTCATTATTGAAAACAATAATTCCTCCTTAGTTCTCAAGAAAGAGGAAAAATGAACCCAAGGTCTTTGCCCGCATTCTCTGGGGGAGACATTTTATTTCCATATCTGGAGATTGCTCCATCCCTTGAAGGGAGAATCACCAGAGCTGATTATCTTTTTGGAGAAACACTAGCATCAAAACTTGGTGCCTTAGACATACTGGAGGGTCAGGACTATGGCACATATTCCTTCACCAGTGATCTTTTACAATTGAAGCATGCTTTCCGCTAGGATAAACTGTAATTGTTCCAATTTCCCTAATCATGCTTCATGCTGCTCACTTAGCATATTGGTCATAAATGACTAGAGAATCATAGAAAACTAGAGTTGGAAGTGACCTCAGGAGGTCATCTAATCCAACCCCCTGTTCAAAGCAGGACCATCCCCAACTAGATCATCCCAGCCAGGGCTCTTTCCAGCCAGGCCTTAAAAATCTCCAAGGATGGAGATTCCACAGCTTGTGTGAGTAACCTGTTCCAGTGCTTCACCAACCTCCTACTGAGCAAGTATTTCCTAATATCCCACCTAAACTTCCCTTGCTGCAACTTGAGACCATTGCTCCTTGTTGTCATCTGCCACCACTGAGAGCAGTCCAGCTCCATCCTCTTCTGAACCACTCTGCAGGTAGTTGAAGGCTGGTATTAAATCTCCCCTCAGTCTTCTCTTCCATAGACTAAATGAGCCCAGTTCCCTCAGCCTCTCCTCAGAAGTCATGTGCCCCAGCCCCCTAACCATTTTTCTTACCCTCTGCTGGACTCTCTCCAACTTGTCCACAAAGTTGGCATTCTGTGATTGTAACTTGTATTAGTGGTCTAACCTGCATGCTGTCATGTCCCAAATTGCAAGAAGCGTTGAGTTAATAGATCAAATTATGCTACTATATAAAGCTAATTCTTCCCTGGCTTACCCACCCTGCAATTACCTTGAAGTATGTGTCAAAGCAGAACTTAGCTTGAAAATGATTCATTAAAATAAAGAACTGGTAACTTCTCAGGTATTGTTCCAACTGTGGCTTCTGCCTTATGGATAAAGCTCATCTATGCAGGAGATGGAACTTTTCTGATGACCAGTTTTAGACTGTGGAATGAAGTCTCCATAGGACTAAGGGACAAGACATGGTTTTTTGATTTTGCCTTCTTGCATTTTAAAATACAGCAGCATGTATATTTAAACCCCCCCCCCCCAAAAAAAAACAAAAAAACCAACACACTTAACTAAAATAAGGTAGTCCATTGTGCACACTTCTCTTAGGGCAAGGATGAGAGATCAAACAATATGTGAGTGGTGGTATTCAGAGCACTTAATGCACCACAGGAAAGCAATCAGATACTGTAGTGATGAGCACAGTAAAAGAATCTGTACGGAGTAGGATGGAACAGCTAAGGTGAAGCTCTCTGCAGAAACAAACTGAAATTCCTGGGTCACCTGTCTCAGCACGCACAGCATGGATTTGTTAGGTATTACAAAGCCAGAGAGACCTTTCCAAGATATTGTCTTGGCATTATTCGTCTTGCATGCCCCTTTTGCTAAAGATTAATTTTCCAATCTTAATATGTAATATTAGAAATATAACATGAGGTTTGTTTTATTTTGTTCCAGAGTCAGGTGATAGCCGTGGATAAAGAGGTAGCTGCTGTGAACCTCACAAGAGAGAATGCCCAAAGGTAGGAACCACACTTACTACTCTTTTTCATGTAGTTCTTTGGGAAAAGTACCAGATCATCAAAGGACTCCTTGACCAATTCCCATAAACAAGTAGAGCCACCAAAGTTAGAGTGTATGGCTTTCATGGGCTAAAGTGGATTAGTTCCAGCTTGGCTCTCATGTACACCTCCTTGCTCCTCTGGAATGCCTCTGAATCCAAAGAACATGATAGATTTTGCCACAAATTTTCCTTCAAATGTTTTTCTTCAAGGAGATTCTCTTTGACAGGGCAACAGCCTGAAAGGAAATCGCAGAGTAATAAAACGTTTGTCACCCCTTCTTGCCATGTATTTCAGAACATCCTGGGGTGTGTAACCTTATCCACATTTTATACTGTCGCAGGTCACCTCAGTGCCTGCTCCTAGGGAGTAGAAACTGCCAGGGAGAGAGAGCCCAGGCAGACCATAATGAGCACCGCTGCGGGTTGCCAGGGCAACTAATGTGAGTCAGCTGGCCAGAAGGGGGCAGGGCCTGGCCCTTATAAAGCCCAGGGCTGAGGCCAGGGTCGCAGTCTCTTGCCAGTAGCTGGAGGGGCAGGAGCTCCTGCAGTTAAGATGGGAGGAAAAGCTTAACAGCAAGTATAGCTTGAGAGAGAATTCCAGAGGCTGGAGCAATTATATTGAGTTACAGCCAGGAGGCTTATGTTGTTATGGCCCAGTGTCTTATGTTTGAATTATAGCCAGGAGGCTCGGGTTTATGTTCGGCTTAGATATTACACCGGTGGTTTGGGTGAGGCTATAGGGGTTGGAGGAGGCCTCATAGGGACCCACAGGGGGTGGGACCCTAGCGCCAGTGAGGGCACAACTTGCGGGGTGTGTAGACGCCAGCCCCGGAGAGGGGCGTTTTGAGAAGCCCCAGCGCGGGCACGACGAGCCCCAGGAGGGGACGCTACCAGGAGGCCCGAGCGTGGGCGTGGCGAGCCCCAGGAAGGGGGAGCGCACTTTAGGGAAGCCCAGCGTGGGCACAGCGAGCCCCAGAGAGGGGGTGATTATTATTGAGAAGCCCGGCGCGGGCATGTAAGGTCCCAGAGAAGAGGGACTATTGAGAAGCCCGAGACGGGCGTAGTGAGCCCGGCTGTAGGCTAGTGCGGCAACAGCCCTCAGATAGGGGCAGGGTGCTGCTGTGGACCCCGACGGAAGGGGTTAGTAGTACAACGCCCCAGGAGAAAGGCAAGGTGCTGCAGTGGTCCCTGACCAAAGGGGATAGCAGTGCTGTGAGCTGGGATCAGAGAGGGTAGCCGTGTGGTTGGCCTAAAGGACCAGAGACCCGCTAGAGGGTCCCTGAGCGGGACAACGCTTTTAGAGAAGGCCCGGAGTGGGCTCGACGAGAGTCCCAGTGAGGGGCTGTGTATTACAGAGAGCCCAGAGTGGGTTAGACTACAGGGGAGGCCCAGGAGTGGGCTAGATTACAGAGGAGGCCCGGGAGAACGGGCGTGTATCGTGACAGACCAATGTCCAGCACATCTGCGAGGCTTGGGGCGTGGTATTAGGGGTTGGTAGGAGCCACGCGTAGCCCATAAGGCTAGGGTGCCTGGGGAGCACCCATCATACCGGGAGACCCCCAGGGGGTCCGGGAACACACGGGGACAGAGGTCCCAGCCAACCGTGCCCAGGGAGTCGTAAGGCAGCCTCCCAACTTTATCTAGTCATCAAAGACGTGGCGGGCGAGAATTTGAGGGTGCCCTTGGGCCGAGTTGGCACGGTGAGGGGGCCGTAAGGAGATCACGGCCCTCCTGAAGGACCCCGCCGTGACATATGCATTTTGAAACTGAGGCACAGAAAGGATAAGCAATTTTGTGCGTGTCACAGAGTGAGTCAGGGCTAGAGATGGAACACAGAACTCCAGACCCTCTCTCTGACTCACTGCATCTCACTTACTGCGTTAATCTGATATGCTCTTTTCAGTCAGGCTCTTACTTCTGTCCTTACCTTTCTGTGTTATCCAGACTGTCAGGGTGTCCCTTGGTGTGCTCATGCGGTGTCCCACAGCCTTCTTCTTCCTGTCTGGGTTTTTGCTAGAAATAAGTTGCAATGAACTGAGCTATTGTTCACACCGGCCACCTGCACTGTGACTCCTTTATAAGAGCTTCTAAACCGGCTTTACTTTAAAGGAACCTCTGTTGTATTTGCACTGATATAACTGACACAGAAACTGGCTTCCTAAAAGTTCCTGGTCCCAGGGTCCCATTTTGCACTGCATCTGCAGGAAGGACTGTTAAGGGGGTGACACAGGTAATTTGCTCATGCCCATGTGTCCCCAGAATTTCAGGCTGCATTGGGAAGTGAAATGGTCTCTGGCATAGATTAGAGCAGCTTCAAAGGTGCTCTATTTTACAGCAGCACTCTTAGAGCACTCTGTGGGCAGTTTCACTGTCCAGAGCAGTGAGAATCTTCACAGATGTATGGCTGTTGACCTCACTCCTTCCCTTAGGCCATCCCCTGCACAGAGACTTATAAAAGGGAATGAGGGAAGCACAGGGCAAGTGTGTCTATATTGGGGAACTCACTCTCCACCTCTTGTGATATCTCAGTAACCCATATGAAAGGCTGGAGTGATGTATAGGAGTAGAGCAGAGGATGGAATTTGTGCCTCCTGCCTTCTCTTTTCACTCTCACAACCAGTATTTCCCAATGCAGTTGTGAGAGTGAGTGACCAAATGGGCTGTTGATGCATGAGACAAGGTCAGACCAAGCTCTTCCCCAGTTGTAGAGTCTTTGTAACTCAATGATACAATGGGAAGAATCATGCTGGATTTTCACCTCCTTGGCAAGTCTGTAGGTCTGACAGTTGGAGGAATCATCTCATTAATAATGTTAATCTGAGGGGAGTTGCTGAGACACAGTGAACATAAAATTGAACAACCTTGGGTTTTCAGGATATAACTAAAGTTCCTTATAGTCTTGTCATGGCCTGTGACCCTGCTGCTGATTTGACAGAAACCAGTGGGTTAAACTAAGTTATCACAGACTCGGAGTCAGCATGATACTCGCCTTCTTGTTCAGTCCCGAGTCATGGCTCCTTTCCCAAGAGGAGAGGGTTTGGATGAGAAATCATTCTCAAGTAAATCGGCACCATTCCCAGACTGCCCATAGGGGTGTACTCCAGATAAAGGCCCTCCCTTCCCCAGGGCCTTCACAACACCCAGGTTCTTGAACCCTTCAGGAGAGCACATTTGGGCTCAGGAATGGCACATTTTTCAGAGTGCAAACCTTGGACCCCTGGGCAACCCAAAGCTGCTGATATGTTTGATAGGAAAGTTTGGAAAGATAACCCTGGAATTATGAGTTATTCCTCGCAGAATGATAGAGTGCTATGAAGAGCTAGATAGTTTGGAAAAGCTTTTTCTGCATGATATATATATATAAAAATGTGAAGAGGAGCAGAGAGCCTTTTTGAATCAGCCATTGTGTGCTCATAGTGTGCCAGTGTGGAGGTCACACCTTGTCCAGTGAACAGTCTCCCTCTATTAACAAGCCTTGAGAAATCTCACCTTTCTGTGGCTTTTTAAAAAAGTGATGTGGTTTTCCTGCCTTCGTAGAGTTCTCTCAAAGGCCAGAGGCAGTCTGGTGGAAGGAGGAGGAAGATGGTTTTGTGATTAAATCACACAAGTGGGGAACCACGGTGGCTCTGTGTTCAGTTTCTCATCGCTACTATCTGACATTTTCTGCATCTGTTTCCCTTCTGTAAAATGAGGTCCCCAACAAACTATGTGGTTAATTTTATCATGACTTTCCTATGTCCAAACTCCCTTTACACTACTGTTGCAGCTTATAAGGGATTTGAACCTATGTGTCTAATTTAGAGGAAATTTTATCTAACCCCTGGAAGGGGGGAATATTCTGGAATAGGTTCAGAGTGGGGACGGGATATTTCAGTATTGTATTGGGATGTATCTGGGGCATGCTGCCCTGTATCTTCTGGCAGCCCTCAGGCTGTTCTAACTTGCATAGATTGAGAAAATGGTCCAATTTCTACCAGTATACAGGATGGAAGGGATCAGAATAATGGCAACAAACTATCTATGACACTCTTACCAGCGTGATCAGAGTTCTGCCCCTGCACTGCTGGCATCTGACCCAATGCTAACAAGGACTTCTGAGCTTCTTGGATTGAAGGGATGGATAAACGCTGAGTATTATAATTTTCCTAAGGTGCAGCAGAGCCTCTTGTCACCATAGTGCCATGCATGCTTGTGCCCTTTCTTAATCTCTCTCCTCTATTTCAGTGGAAAGAGAAAAGTACTTATGTCTCTTGCTTCCTTCGAGGATCCCAATAGTGCAGAAGTTCTCATGGATAATATTGTGCAAGCTGAGAACCACTATGTGTGATCTTGCTGGTGACCATAAATATGCCAGGGTGGAGAGTGGGTCCAAATAAGAATATTGTAACTCTGAAGTTTACTGTCTCATTTAGTCGCATTGTGCCATAAGGGACCATGAGCTAGCTATCCTTAAAGCAATCCTGCCTGATTTTTATGGGTGTGCATCTTGCAGGGTGAATCAGCTGCATTGGGAGCCTTGCATTTTTTACATCCTAGCCTCACATTTATGCATGCTGGTGTCATGCCATGTCAGCTGCAAAAACCCAAATGTCACCATGTCCCTAGAAGTCCTGTAATATATTCAGGGTTTGGAATTCTTTTAAAGCCAGATTTTCAAAGCATAAAGCAAAATAAAAATTGAGCACATTGCCTACATCTTCTGAGCCCTATATTTGCATAATTGAAAGTGTGGTAATTCTGTCTGTGCAGGGGCAGTGAGTTCCCATATAGACAACATTCAGTATGTAGATAGGGCAGAATAATTGCAGGGGCAGTGATGAAGTGCATGTATGTGTAGCCTGGAGTATAATGTAGGCATGGACACAGAGGGGTTGAGTCTATAATGGCCATAAACAAAAGATTGTGGGGGTTAAAATGAGAACTTGAGGCACATGGTGGGTATATACCTCTGAAGGTCTTTGTGCATGCAGAAAATCTGCTTCACTTTGAATAAATGGTCATAGCTTTTTTGCAAGCAAAAAACAGATCCAAGAGTTTGCTCAGAGTTCATGATGGTGGGCAAGCCTGTGGCAAGTGGCAGAGCGGGGTTTCCTAGGTAAACAATATTTGTGTGTTACAGAATGGCCTGAATATAATATTCTGTTTATCCATATGCACCTCTAATTCTCTTTTCTCTTTTGTTTCCTCATGGATTGCACTCAGGTTTCAACTCGAGCACAGGCTAAGACTTTTCCACCATGATGTCTTATCCAGTAATTTCTTTTCATATATATTTTTTCATTATTATTTTCTAACATTTTAACTTGATAAGGGGAGAAGGGTCTGAGAGTGGGAGGTGTGGCTTGGTACTGACATGCAGGTTGCTTTGCAGCAACCTAAGACATTGGTCTAGCACATGCGTGTCCCTTTTCATTCATATACATGACTGAATGCCAGTCTATAACACACTGTGAATGAGACAGCCCAAAAAATGGATGTGTAAGGAAATGGGTAAATGGATGCCAAGTGCTTATTTGTATATGCAGAGGTACTCATGTGTGTACATACAAATATGACAGAGGCATGGACAGAGGTGAGCACACACATCTATGGGCACACTTATAGCCGCCTTTTCTGTAAATGCAATTCAGTAGGTGCATTTCCATGTGCAACTAATGTGCATGAATAAACTCCAGAGCTTATTGCTCTGGAGCTTATTAGTGTGCAGCACATGGAGCACAGATGGAGCAGTCCAGGCTGGCAGGGGACTCTAGGGGTCAGTCTGCCGGTTCAGGGCTGCTCCAAATGGGTTCACATGCTGTGGAGTGGCTGGCTGGGGCACGAGGGTGCTTCAGCATGGAGGCTGCCTGCCAGCTAACCCCACCGAAGCACTCTGTCCCTGAGCCAGCCAGGGCACTGTCTACATGTGCGCTGCTGTGCATGAAAAAACTCTGCAGCAGGGTAGTACTTGTATTTTACAAATATTACCCTGCTGCAGAGTTTATTAGTTTTGTAAACCCTAATAGGGGCGCATGTGTAGACACCAAGATATTTAACGTGCTGTTAATTAGTCAGCTGCACAGTAAATATCTTGTGTAGATGTGCCCTCTGTGTACAAGCTGTGCAATGTCTGTCAGTTGCAAAGAAATTTCAGTGATTTGCTCTTGCTTTTAAATAATTTTGATTTCCATTCCCCTCCTCCCCTTCCCCCCATGAGTGTGTTTTACTTCCCTTCCTGCTAAATAAATGCCCCTACTCTTCCTCCCTTACAACAAACTCCACCCCTTCCCCTTCACTCCTCCAGGGACATACCATTTGAGGCTGCAATTTATCATGTTAAGCAGCCTCTGGGTCCAGTCACTGCATGTCTTGGACATGTGGAAGGAAAACCTGGGTGCTGCAGTATTTGGTATTTGTTACTACGTGGCCATTATTTTCATATGCCTCCACCTTGTGGTGGGGAGCATGGTGCAGTGGATGTCACATGTGAGCTCTCAGCACAGGGTCTGCCTGGAGCCCCTGCTTTCATGCGGCTCCAGAGCCCAGATAGTGAGAGCTGCCAATGCAGTTCATCCTTTGCTTTTCCCTGCTGCTGAATTTAGTGGTGGGGGGGAAAGGAGAGGATGGGTGAACAGCTGCAGCATTCAATCCTGGGCTCAGGAGCTGCATGAAATCTGGGGCTCCAGCCAGACTCCACCCCACTCAGCTGATGAGCTCACAGCTCAACCACTCATTTGGAGCTCTGGCAGGAGCCCACTCTGACCAAGCACTGAGCTCAGAGTTCACTACATATGTATGGCACACCCAAAGCTTGTGGGTGGGGTACACGCCTCTTGTCCCATTCCTGCATTTGCTGCTGTGGGATATGGTACTTCTTAGACAATAGGAACAACTGAGATCTTGACTATTCACAGGCATTACTTATCTTTTGGCACTTTTAGTAAGTAGAAGTTGGTTATTAGGAAAAACTTTCTCATCAGGAAGATGGTGAAGCACTGGAACAGGTTACCTAGAGAGGTGGTGGAATTGCCATCCTTGGAGGTTCTTAAGGGCTTTGTCAAGCCCTGACTGGAATGATCTGCTTGGACACAGTCCTTTGAGCAGGTAGTTGGATTGGTGACCTCCTGAGGTCCCTTCCAACCCTAATTATCTATGATTCTGTGATTCTATAAGTAGAACAAGGCTCACCTCTTTCTGTGCTACTGTCAGCCTGGTGCCTTATCCAAATTCCAACTCTCGTCCTGCTGTGCACCGTAAAATTCTCTTTGTCAATCCAGCCACATACCATGACATTCATTTTAAGTTTGGGTGGATACAGCATTCTTTATCATTTCAGGGGGTCATGTGAGCATCCCTCCTTTGACACAGGTGCTTTCCCATGTTTATTTCTTTGAGAGAATGGGCCATTTCAGATTGTTCTGTCAAGATAGGAGATGAAGTCCTATCTATAAGGAGAGATGATCATGCACAGACTTGTCTCTGTAGGGTTGCTGTTAATTGAGATATTACTTCAGTGAGTAGCTTTGAAGATGCATGGTTAGGGCTGATATTTGTCCTTGATTCTTTTCCTGATCTAGGTTCCTGGGAGCAGCTGCTCCCCTGGGGCCCTGTGGACATCATCATCAGTAACCCACCATATGTCTTCCATGAAGACATGGCTCACCTGGCTGCAGAGATCCTCAGGTAAGACAGGACATTTTGATCTGTCTCTTCCCTATACTCCATTTCATTTTCTTCTCTTCTCTGGAGAAAAGTTTTCAGGCTGTAGAACCAAAAATGCAGTTAAGAAATACTAGCTAGGGAGGTGAAGTGGCCAAACTCGGGGTCAGAAGGGCAGTGTATGATGACATATTCATTTAGGAAGTCTGTTCCTTTCATTACCATCAAAATCCTTGTAGTCAGAGATTTCCTCTTGGTCAGTTTGCTCCTTGGTGAGATTGGTTACCTCTAAGTGGTTTCTGGGGCACAAGGAATTGAGCAAAAGAAATGTGAAAGCTCTGTGTAACTTAGTCAAAGCCCCAGGCTTTTTTTCTTCCCAGGGTTCTGGGATAGCAAACTGGTGTTAGATACACTGACCATCCACATCATTCCTAGGTTATCTCACTGAAACACGCTCCCAAGTGTCTCCTGTGTATTATGCTCCAATGTTGAGTGAGAGCTATTGTAGGAATGAGGCTGCAATCTGGAAGAGCAGAGGAGCTTAGACTATCAAGGAGTTGGCCTGCTTTTCACTAAGAGATTTATGAATAAGAGTCTGTCTCTCTGTCAGTTAGAGCTGGTCAAAACTTGGAATTTACATTATTTGAGAAATTTCAAAATTTCCTGCAAAATGAAAAGTCTAAACAGTGGGGGTTTAGGAAAATTTTCATGTTAGAACTTCAACAAAATAATTTAAGGCATCTTTACATGTGCTTCAGGGTAGGGGGGTGCTTTAATTAGAGCAGCTCTCAGAACCCCACCCCCTAATTAAAGCTTGTTTGACAAGCTTTAGTTAAAGCACCCCCACCACCATTTGAAGCATGGGGATGCTGAATACATATGATGTGGATGCTGCTGGAATGTGCTAATTAGCACATGATTAATTGAGTCTGCTCTGATACATGCTAATTACACACTGGGTACGTATATAGGTGCCCTTAGATTTTTTTCATTTTTGTCGTATATTTAATCTATATTATTTTATGCAAATGTTTTATTTTGTACTTAAAGGCATTAAGGACAACTGATGAAAGAACTTATATATTTTAATTAGAACAGAAGTATGCCTTGTGTGTGCATTGTTTCATTCCAAGACTGTATTTTATTAGTACTTGTGTAATGCTCTGAAATAATGTCTAAAGTGGGGAATCTAACTGTGACAGGATGGAGTCTGAGGGCCTCTGTGATACCTCCTAGTAGCCATCTCTATCATGTTTAGCCCCTACTCATGCCACCCCAGGTCTCAATCTGCTCACTTGCTTGCCATACCTTGATGTTAAAGAAAAGTAATGAGGGCAGGCTCTATGGGAGTTCTCTGTCTGTCCGTTCGTCCGTCTGTCCGTCCCTCTCCTTGAACACCCCTGTGGCCTTCTCATCACCACTTTTAGCCACACCCAGCCTTTCTTTCCCTTTCTTGGGTAAAACAACACTTGGCAAGCCCTGTTACCACCGGGCTGTCACCTCTCTATGGGTAAAACAACACTTGGCAAGCCCTGTTACCACCGGGCTGTCACCTCTCTGTCTCCAGGGTCTCTCAGGGAGCTCCTCCCCTCCTGGGAGCTCTGTTCCCTCTGGAGCACCAGCCCAGCCCTTCCTTCGTTACTCAAAGTGCAGGGTTTTTGAGTACCTTTGAGCGTGGCCCTTCCTAATCGTGTGATTCTTTAGCTTGGGCACCTTTTTAGTTCTAATGGGCAGCTTGCCCTGCTTCCCAGCTGCAGCCCGCAGCTAGTGTGTGCCCTATTTCTCCTGCCTATTGATGTGTAGCTTGCCTCTTTCCTGCTGCCTGCTCACCTCTGTCCTTGTCTTCCCCTGTCTAATAACAGGAGCCTCTGGTTTCCTGTTACAATAACATTCAAAATGAAATCATGACATTGCCAAAATACAAATATCCTTGCTTAATTTTTCCGCGTTTTCCATAGGAATTTTTGTCAGAAGCTATATGATTTTTGAACATTTTCTGATTAATCAAAACAGGTTTATCTGACAAAGACTCTCTGAAAGTACATTTTCCAATTCTATGCCAAGGCTTTTGTATAATAAAATTTTTAACATTGTTTAGGTTTCGGATCTCTTTTATGCCTTCTAGGGTCTCTCAAGATTTATTTAGCTGGGAAATAGTACTTTTTTTTGTGAAGACAATATCTTGTAAGACACCAATAGCAAAACAAGTCAAAATCTTGAAAAGTTGGCTTCCTTTAGGGATATAAAATCTCAAGCTGTTCTGGGTTAGGTAGAGTCTTCTGTATTGTAACCTGGTATGTTAGGTTAGAAGGCAGCCTGACCTGGCTCTTTGCAATCCTTGAACTAGAAGTGATAATACTATGCTTTACCAGCTACTAACCTACCCATTATCCTATCAAATTGGTATCAATGATAAATGTGAATAGGACACATTTACATGGTGCACACAGTTTCAAGTACTGAATAACAGTGCTGTGCCTTGGTCAAGAATATTGAGGTTCTGGTTCTAGTCCTTATGTTCAAGAGGCAACAGGAGTAATAATTGGGGTGCCTACACTTTTGGATTTGCTGAGGCTTGAGTGACTAGTGGCTGGGAGCATTTTCACTTGTCTGCTTTCCCTTCTCTCTTAAATATGAGTTCAGTAAAGTTCAGTAGCCTGCTCCTGACCCAACTCTGCAGTTTATTTGCCTGCCCAGGGGGAGGGAAGAACTTTTGGACCCATATTTTTGAGTTCCCAGAGGCTAGGGATGCAGATGATTGGCAGCGGTCAGGGTGGGAATGAGAACATGGCTGGTTGTTAGACAGTTTTTATTGTACAAGCAATGCAAGGGAGCACATTGATTTAAAAAAATGCCAGCAAAGGAGGGGAGGAATAAAAAAAAGGTGGGGGGAGTAATAGAGTTCTGGCCATGTACCAGAGTAGCCAGTTACAGTAGTGGAGGAGGGGGAGTGAATGAGAAGCAATGCAGCGTGGGATGCATGGAGGACTGACCACACCCATGTCACAGAAAGTTTACTGTCCACATGAAAAATTGACCCCATTCATAGTGAATAGTTCCAAGAGTATTTGATTTTCTAGGTACACTTTTGAACCATTCTAGGCAGCTTTAAACCAGTTTAACAGGCTTGTATGTCTGTCCACTTCAGGTTGAAACTACATTTAATCTAGTCTAAGTGTTGTGTGTGTCCTTAAGAGTCTCAGCTGAGTCCTAGTGACAATCCCCTTATAACTCTCTTTATTTTACATACCACCCATCTGAGTTGCCGGAGGGAACTGAGACTTCTCCATCAATACAGATGCCAAAGTTACTTTGCATAAACTCTGACTTTGTCTATGGGCAGCAAGATTGCAAGCCATTGTTAACAGTAGGGAAGTTTAAATTGGATATTAGGAAATACTTTCTTATAAGAAGGGTAGTAAAACACCGGAACAAGTTACCCAGAGGGGTTGTGGAACCTCCATCCTTAGAGGTTTTTAAGACCCGACTAGACAAAGCTTTTCTGGAATGTTCTAGTTGGAGATGGTCCTGCTTTGAGCAAGGGTTTGGGCTAAATGACCACCTGAAGTCCCTTCCAACCCTAATTTTCTATAATTCTATGTATGGACTAAAATGAACACCTAGTGCCAGGTTCCTGGTGGGAGACTTTACTGCTATGTATAAAAGGCTGTAATACTTGTCTTCATCCTCCAGGTATGAACACCTTGATGCCCTGGATGGGGGAAATGATGGGATGAGAGTGATAAAAAGGATTCTGGAGCTGGCTCCTTATATTCTAAAAAATTATGGGTAAGAGACCTAATCCTAAAGCTTGTGCATTTGTTGTTTTTCTATTCTTCTGCCTAACCACACCTCTCATACTTCTACACTAGTACACTATGTTCAGAAATATAAAGCAGGTAAAAAGTGGATGCATCTACATGAGATCTGCACTGTTGCTTAAATACCTCCACAGGAAACATCTCAGCATCTACACATGCAGCCTTGTTAGGCTACAAGAAACTAATTAACTAGGGGTACACCGATAGAGATTTTGGGGGCCAATACCAATAGCTGATATTTAAGGAGGCATATTGGCTGATTCTGATCCAATATCTCATACAGCTGCTGTCAAGTGGTAAGTCTGATATGGTGGAAGGGGAGGGGGCAGATCAATGCCCCCCATGGTGAGGGAGGGGGCAAGGGCAGGCACTGCTTCGAGGGGGGTGGGGCACAGGACAGAGGCGTGGCTCATGGAGTGGGGGCAGCTCCTGCTGCTGCTTGCACCCCAGGAGGGCAGGGGGGCATGTTCCCCTGGATCTGTGTGGCACGGGGCGAACTGCAGCTGTGAGGTAGCTTTTCTTGCTAGGGGTTGGGCTCGGAACAGACTCTGGTGGCGCTGGGAGGAGGCTGCAGCCACCCCAGATTTTGCTGCAGCTCTGCTTCCAGCCCTGCGCTGCCACCTACCACAGCCCTGGCTTTTCCCAGCACTTGGATGGAGTTGGAGTGTTCAGCCAGGGCTGTGGCAGAAAGCGGTGTATAGCTGGGAGTGGAGCTGAGGCAAAATTTGGGCTGGCTGCTGCCTCCCAACGCCACCAGAGCCTGCTCCAAGCCCAGCCCCCGGCAAGAAAAGCCCTGCATAGTGCCGGCTCCACCTCCACCCCGCAGCTGCAGCCCACCCCGCGCTGCACTGATCCAGGGCACCCCCCCCCCCCCCCCCCCGGCGCTGCCCTTACCCTCTTGGGGTACAAGCAGCAGCAGGAGCTAACCCTACCCCATGAACCACACTTCCTTGCTGCCCCCCTGCCCCAGCTGGGTAGCACCTGCCCCCTCCCTCACTGCGGGGGGTGTTGATCTGCTTCCCCATGCCCCTCCCCTCCCCTTCCAATTTATCAGCTGGAGGCAGCTCTCCATGCTGCTGGCTCTGTTCCATGGTGCACTGCAGCTGCACGCAGCACAGGCATTTATTGGCCAAATTATTGGCCCCATCAGGCTGATATCCAATATAGACATTTTCTTTATATTGGTACCGATTCAATATCGGACCAAAGCATTGGTGCACCTCTATAATTAACTCCACTGCAGGTTAGTACTTGTAATTACAAGTACTATTCTGCTGTGGAGTTTTTTCATGCACAGCAACTCGTGTGTAGATGCTGACCTGGCTGGTTAGGGCACAAAGGTGTTTCAGCACAGTGGGCTGCCTCCTGGCTCTCCCCACACTGAAGCACCCTTGTGTCCCAGCTAGCCCCACTATAGCACGTTGCTGCTTCAACCCACCTCAATGTGCTGTGGTCCCAGGCACACATGTAAACATGGTGACTGGGAGCAATAAACTCTGATGCGATATGCTTTGCATTAATATACATATGTAGACACACTCAGCCAGTGGTAAACAAAAACCCCATTCTCTATTATTATGTTAGAAGGGAATAGAATGACAGTGGCGTAAGCCAAACGTATAGACCTTTAACATACTTACTTGGGGAGATTATGTGCTTTGCCATCAATCCTACCTGCTTAGCATCGCTGGTTGATGGCTGTTACCTAAGTGGGGAAAGTAAAGATCAAAAAGCAAAAAAGAGTAGGGAGAGGAAAGTAGCAAAGGAAAAGATTAAAAAAGGCTGCAAAGAAGCAAATGGCTAAAGAGAGTGATTGAAGTTCAGGAAGAGCAATGATAAACCTCTCTGTAGAAGTGAAATTTATGGAGGTGAGACAATGTATTGAACATCAGAGAAAAAAAATTTACCCAGAGGGTGGTTTCTAGAGGGATCAATTTCCTCCATAATACACACCCAAGAGATTGTTGGTCCCATTAACCATCATGTGGTGCCCCTCCTCTCCTCTCCTCTCCCCCTTGCTAACAAGAAATATCATCAATATTGACAGCTCAGGCAACCAGACCCCTCTGAGCTGCGGTATGCAAGTAAAGGGAATGGAGTTACACTTGCCTGACAGGTCAAAGAAAGACACTTGTTTGATCATTGAATTCCAGTGGGTTCCACAGGCAACATAAGCTGGTCAGCTGGTTTCTTTGTCAGGTTATATGAACCAGTTCTGGGGAGGAGAACCTGAAATTTCTAAGCTGAGACAAGAAAATATGCATCACTTTTGTTATACCTACTTTCAGGAGTGTGTTTCTAGAAGTTGATCCGAGGCACCCAGAGATGGTGGAGAACTGGCTGCAAAGTCGTCCTGACCTGTTCCTTTCTCTTTGTGCTACCCACAAGGACTTCTGTGGAAAGTAAGTATATTTTATCTTCTGTCAGCCATATGTGACTGCATCCCATGCCACTCTGCACCCTTGGGTATTGAAGTTAAACTCAAAGAAAGTCCCTAGTCAAATGTGTCCTCTTCCTAAATGCATGCCCCTTTCAGACTCTTCCATTTTCTTGTATAACCTGAAGATGGCACTGAAAAGCATTTCTGAGTCATCTTCATTGTTTATAAGATCTGAGGGGACTTGGAGTTTTAAGTGATGGGCATAGGTTCATATTCTCCCTGGCAAAACTTAAGGCGGTGCTCATTCTTATCTTCCACAGGCCAAGGTTTCTGCACATTCAAAAAACATATAGCAGGTGACTGGAACCCAAGGAATGTCTCCGTCCATCCCAACATGCATATCTTGGGAGTTCCTTGCTGACAGATCCACTGGAACTCAACACAGTAACATGAATCTGGACTACCATTCCATTTTCCAGTGTTTTGACCTCCCCATGTATTGACCATCCATAGCTGGTAATGGATTTCACTTGATGGATCAATAGCGAGGGCCTAGGATCTGCACAGGTGTTTCATTTTCCCCAGATGGTCAGACAAAGCTTTCTTGCTCACTTAGGTAGATCAATTAATAGCTATGAGATCCCAGCCCAGAGGGAATTGCATCTCATTTCTGTTATGAAAAGCTGCAGATAAGTGTGGCAAAAATACAACTTCGTACATCAAATGACATACTTATATGACTCTTGTCCTGAGTGAAGAGCTGAGGGCTTTACCAACATAAGAATTGGTCTTAGTGTTTTTCATTTCTTTTTAAGCATCTATTTTCAGTATTTCAAGTGGGTCTAATGCGAGATTACCAAACTGCCTCTTTGGATTCGGTTCTATTCTGGAAGCCTAGTGTTGCTGACTGATCCAACAATAGTAAAGCAGCATGTGCTGCCCAGCCTTCCTGAATGACCTTCAGCACATGTGTAGTTCTTATTCTAAATGTGAGATCTTTCTGCAGATAATTGGACCCAGACTGAAGGTTTTGCAAGGTAGATTTGGGATGGGCCTAAACCAAAATTTACTGGGAAATCTTCACTTTTCTTTGGAAAATCTTGTTTTAGACTGGCAAGGCAAAGCCTTGCATCTGAAGATTTGCAAGATATATTTAGAAAAGTTCTTTTTGGCACGAAGGTTTTATTTTCAAAGTCCTTTTTCTGAAGGGGCCCCAGCAAAACAGGACTTGGAAGAAGACTTCTGGTGTTCAGTTGGCATGTGTGTCAATTTATCACTTAGCACATCATGGATGCTAACAGTAAGAAATAAAAAGTCACAATAAAACTAGCACGGTATGTTCTGTGGGTAGATTGAGCCTTAATTGAAAATGTGACTCAAAAGAACAGCTGTCAAGAGGGAAATATTTTTAAAGATGATGTGGGGCCTGGATCCACACATTCCACCGCATAATAAATCCACCTGCATTGTGTATTTTCCCATAGATTTCAAAACACATTACACAGAAGGTCAGTGTATTAATTTCCCATTTCACAGATAGGGAAACTGAGGCACATAGAGGGATGGTTACTCAGCAGGTTGATGGCTTTGTCTGATGTAGAACCCACACCTCCTGACTCTTTCCCCAATCCACCTTGAATAGGTAAAGTCTGTTTCTTCAACAAGAAGTGATCCATGCAGTGGTTCTGCCTGAAAGTACTTAGAAAGAAGACTGCCTGCAGCAGACTGACAAAACGTGCTATTGTAAATAATGGAAGGACTTAAATGCAAGTAGATTTATTTTTCCTAGTGGCCAATTCATCTGCTGCCTAATGTTAGCCCTGAAGAAGAGTCTGAGGAGTTGATTCAAATAGAAGCCTGTACTGGGTCACTGCTGGGGAGCAGACCCATATGGAATGTATTCATTTGTGGTCTCAGAATGTGCCAGGTGTTTAAGAGAGATCCTCCCAGGCTGGAGTGGCTGCAGACAAACTTAACTAGAGCCTGGTGCCACCCACCACAAATTTCAGCACGCCTTGGGGCTGTTAGAAAGCTCCAGATTTCTGAGGCTTATTGAAACAAGAGTGTAGTTTAGGTCCGTCATCCTCACCCTTCTTTTCACTCCATCACTTTCCACTTGGCGTCTCTCACTCTTACCTACTCTGTTTTTCACTCTTGAGTCTTGTACAGGGCTTTGCAAATGCACCTCAACTTTTGACTGATATACCAGTACCTAGCTTCCAGTCTGGGCCTCAGCCCAACTCCAGGGGCTTAGCCAAAGCCTCTGTCATTACCGCCATCATTCACAACCTAGCTCCATGTCACCATTGCCCATAGTGCATGCAGCTTGGGCCCTGTGATCCTGCTACATGAGTTGTGCGCGCTGTGGCCCTTCTAATATTCAGTAGCTATCACACAAAAAAGGAAAAAAACCTCCCTCCTCTTCCTCCAGGAAAACATGGTAAGAATAATCTAATGAGCGCTACAGCA
Organism: Alligator mississippiensis; assembly: GCF_030867095.1. Taxonomy (NCBI): domain Eukaryota; kingdom Metazoa; phylum Chordata; order Crocodylia; family Alligatoridae; genus Alligator; species Alligator mississippiensis. The sequence continues at coordinate 45,085,464 of NC_081835.1, forward strand.
AAGCTAGAAATAGGGACCCTCCTGAAGTGCATCTCACTCCATGTTTGAGAGTTTAGGAACTAGGTGTAATCCTGATTTATCCAGTTCCATCTGAGATGATTTTTTTAGCACTTTTGTAGCTCAGTGCAGGGAAGATCCAAAATGTGTTTATGTAGGTTAAGAAAAAGAACTTGTAGTTCTCAGCTGAAGTGGAACAGTTGTTTTTAAGTTGAATTTAAGCAAAGTTCCCACACTCAGTAATGGATGCAGGCACTAAACATGAAATGCAGTCAACAAGTGTAACTTGCTATTGTAGGATATTTAAAGAGGTTGCATAATTTATTGATTTTTAAGAGTGTTCATTGCTGCCACAGTGCATTCTTCAGAGGGTGAGCTTGTCACTTGTAGGAATCCAGGATGAACCCTCCTGTGCAAGTCAAGTCTGCTGGCAGGGAGCATTATCATTTCACTTGAAAGCATCAGTTGCCCTGAGCAGGGTATGTTTTATGAGATGGACTTATGTCTAATCCAGTAGGGCAAGTGCTACATTCCTATAATTATCATGTTTATAAAAAATGCTTACAGTACAATCTTTGTTGTGAATTGATTACATAGTACAGAAGATAATGTGACATTTCTGACCTTTTTCTGAGGACAAGTGGAGAGAGATCTCATTCTGTCTCCAGAGAAGCCATTCACTTGCCAAAGTCTCTTTTCTAAGGGGACAAGATTGCACAGTACAGTATGTACTGCAACACCTGACACACATTTGCCCAGACTCTTCAGCACAGCGACTTTTAATCACATTTTGGATGGGACAGCTTTCAAAGATCCACTGTGACACCCCCAGACTTCTTGCTCTCCAAAGAGCTGAGCAGAGAGATTCTAAAATCTAAATGATTTAATTTGTTTTAGTTCTCTGGACAGTGTGTAGTTGCTCAGTGAAGTTATAGAAGGCTAATACTACTGTTTGCATGTTTATATAATCAGTGTCTTGGGCTGAATTTTCAGGCACTTGACCCACATTTACATCTTTTGAAAACTTGCCAAAGAAGTGGCTTGATTTTTTCTGAACTAATATTTGCATTTATTTTTCCTGGGAGGTCTGGAAGAGGACTGACTTTCTTGGGGGGCATAGGAATGCAAGAAAGGGGAAAGGGGAAACAGGAGAGGGGCTGAACTATCTACTGGGACCGGTCTCTTTCCTAGAAACAGAGTTGGAAACAGGGAATTGAACCAGTATTTAATTGGGTTTGGTTAAGGTTCTGGTTCAAGCCACCCAAAACAATAAATAAATAGTGATTTGGTTATTGGTTCCAATTGGTTCAAATAAAATTTCTTTTACACACAGCACAGAAGGAATTTACCAGTTTCAGGGTAAGAAATAGACTTTTAAAACAGACACGTTTTAAAATGTATACTGCTTATTTAAAGTTTATACGAGTAATGTTCTTTTTTTACTGAACTGCGCTTGACTTCAACTTTACATGATTTTGGCAGGGTTTTTGTGTTGTCAAAACAATTATAATTTCATGAACAATTTGTGTGAACTAAAATACTGTCTTCTATTATCTGCTTTGTCACATTGCATCTGTGTGCTGACTGAATAAATTTGAAGCCTGAAAATGCTATTACAAATTTTGCCAGTTGATACAGTTCAAACATGGCTTTTTTATTTTTGATGTTCCCAATATTTTTATGTCTTCCTTTTTACCGAGATGTTGCTCGTCGTCAAATGACTCAAAATATGGCCCTTTCTTATGCCCAGCCCCACAAAAGATCTTTACTGTCTGAGCCCCCAAGGCCTGGAACAGATTGCTGCCAGAGGTAGTGTAAGCACCGGCTCTGGACTCCTTTAAGAGACATTTGGACGTTTATCTTGCTGGGATCCTTTGACCACAGCTGACTTCCTTCCCCTGGGGCAGGGGGCTGGACTCGATGATCTCCCGAGGTCCCTTCCAGCCGTAATGTCTATGAAATCTATGAAGTGTCTTAAGTTGAATGCCATCTGGTAAGACAATCTGTGATTGAGTGTCTATACTTTAATTTCCTAATTATTACCAATATTGTTAGTCTACACCCCCCCCCAAGCTTTATGAATTATGTTAGCAATTGTACATTCCTCCAGTGACTCTTCAGCTGGAAGCTGCAGTGTACGGGCAGAACAGCAAATTCTCCTCAATGTTATACCAGTAGCCTCAGCAAATATATTAAATTCAGCCTCTTCAACCATCAGAACCAAATTATTATGATCTTGCTCCATATCTTCTTGTTGACAAGCTTCCCCATGCAGTAAATTTCCTCTTTCTTCCTCATTCTGAATTTGTTGTTCTGCTTCCTCAGTTTCCTGGGCCTCAGTTATTAACCTAACTGGTTCCAGCATGTTTGCTTCATTATATATTGTAATACGATATATTTGTCTGAATGTGATTCTATACTTACGGGATGCATCTACACATGCAATTAATGTGAAGCAATAAACTCTAGTGTATATCATGCCAAAGTTTATTGCTTCCAGGCACCATGTTTGCACATGGGACCACAGCATGTTGAACTGGGTCAAAGTAGCCCTGGCTGGCAGGGGACCTAGGGGGTCAGCCTGCCAGCCTGGGACTGCTCCAGCCTGGCTCAACATACTACGGAGGAGCTGGCTGGGGCACAAGGGTACTCTAGTGCATGGCTAGCTGGCAGGCAGCCCCCACACTGATGCACCCTTGTACCTCAGCCAGGCCCAGCAGCATATAAATGTGCATTGCTGCACAGTGAATAAAGCTGCCACAGGTTAGTACTTGTATTTACAAGTATTAACTTACTGCAACATTTATTAGTTTACTGCAACCTAATAGGCAGCTCCACAGTAAACATCTCATGTAGACATACCCACTAAGAACTTATTCTTAAAGTGATTTTGTATATACAGAAAAAGTATTTCCCTGTGCAAAAGTCTGAAGAACAATTTGTCCTGCAACTGTATACTGAACGTTGATCCCTAAAAGTGAGTGGCCAAGTCGTGTGATGCTGTCCACTTTCAATTAAATTAGTCTTCCCTTAATTTGTTTTTTAGATTCCCTCCTGAATGGGGGCAGCGAAAGTGGCAGCTTTGTTTCAGATAGTTTGAGCATTCATTGTGAATTTTGTCCCCAAGCTTGCTAGAATGGGGTCAACAATTTTGTGTAATCGTGAATCTTCCATCAGCTGAAATGGTCTTCCATTTACAGCAGCCAATTCTAGGCAAGCATCCAATAAGGTAGCTTTATCAATTTTGTGATTCCTTTGTTTTTAACATGGAATCCAAAATAGTTTGTATTGTAGTTATCTTTTTGGGTGTGGTTCATCAGGACTGCATCCATAGCATGATTAACTTCATGCATGTTGTCATCTGGAGGTGACAGCAGCAGAAACAAACATGCCAATGATTTCATCAATTTCATGTTAACTCCCTGTGCAGTTAAGTGGCTGGCTTTGCAAGAGAGGGAAAGGGATGCAGCAGTCCTTCCTGGCAGCATCAGTGAGGGGTCACATGAATACAACCTTTTATTTAGTAGTTTATCAGAAGAAAACACAGCACAGGCAGCTCTTATTCTTTGTCCCTCCCTTACATTTTTGGGCTGGTATCCCTCCATTCCCAATCTGTTTCCTTATAAAATATGCTACAACTGCATGAAGTGTCAAGCTTTGGCAATGGACAGTTGAAATTATATGGTCAGTGTAACACAAAACAGTGGTAAACAATAGGGATTAAGAATAAGAATCCACTAATTGAGAAAGCAGTAGTATTAACAGCTATTCACATCCATTTGACTCAATTGTCTATTAATAATGTAGACTTAGGAACCAAAACAAATGAACCATGATAGAAATGGTAAGTTCAGAGAAAATCCTGAGGATTCACTATAGAGCTGTGAGGCATACCTTTTAGTAGCAATCTCATATCTATGCATTTTTATTTTTATATTATTTTATTTTGTGTGTCATAATGAACCAGTAGTTTCAGTTTGATTCCAGTTCAGGTCTGGTAGGAGAGGACAAATAGTTCTGTTCCAATCTGGGTTCATGTGAAAATACCAATTCAAACCAGTTGACTCCCTGGTTAGAAACAGCGTGGTCTTTGATAAAGCTCCTGTAGGTGGTACTGTGAGCCCAGTTACAACAGCAGCATGAGTGTTAGGGAGTGTCCACACTACCAAACAAAGCCAGCCCAGCCCTGTCAGAAAGAGGTAGATATGTGATCCTGAACAATACAGATGTGCCAGAGGGGGGTGGGCCCTGGCATAGTTTCAGGCATACTGGCAAAGCTGCTTTTTCTGGAAAACTGCTTTGTAGGGCATGACTTTACTGTACCAATGCCAGCTTGGTTCTTTTAGTTGAGCTGCATCCATTCTGGGAACACTTTGACCCTGTAGCATTTTCCTATATCAGGAAAGCACTTCTAGGCATAACCTTTGAAAACTGAAGAACACAGAGGCAGACCTATTTAGACTTATAAGATTAGTCTTATTTATTTCACAGTCAGCTTCTTTTCTGATTAAACATCTGTTCTGCAATACATGTACAGGTTCTGTTTCTGATTTTTGGCAGTGTAAGAGTGATGCTGCAGCCATGATGGTCCAGAAGTTTTGTAAGAGGCAAGGATTTCTTAGGGTTATATCTTTTATTGGACCAAGTGTGTACTTGGGATAGAGGTAGCCAAGGTGTCAAATGCAAGACATTGTTCATGATTTGCATTCAAAAGCTTGTCTGATTATCCCAACTGTACAATTGGTCCAATAAAAGATGTTACCCTAAGAAATCATGGTCTCCAATTATCTTTATGTATGTGCTGGAATGCCATAAAGGGAACTTACAATCACTAATGCATTTATTCTTGCAACACCTCCCTTGTCTGCTCAGAAAGTGCTGTAATTCCTATTGTACAAAAGAAGAATGTTCAAATCCCAGCTACTGACCTTGGATAAGATGAAGAAAGAGCAGTAAGGAAATTTCTGCCCCATTGGGAGCAAGGGTCCAGGCTAGAACCCAAGACAGTATCAGTATCATTGAGCCACAATCCCTCTATTTGGCACTAGTGAGGCCACATCACTTCCCTCGATCTGCTGGCAACACTCCTACTAATGCAGCGCAGTATACCATTAGCCTTCTTCACAATAAGGGCACACTGTTAGCTCATATTCAGCATATTGTATACTGTAACCCCCAGGTCCTTTTTTGCATAGCTGCTGCTTAGCCAGTCGGTCCTTAGCCTATACTGGATGACAGGAGGCTGCCTCTGCTGGCAAGTGTCACAAGTTTTGCTTTGAAGAGTTTGAAGTGCAGTTTCCTGGAAACCTTTGCACCCATCTCCTTGAAACTTGGCAGGCTTCGTGGCCTCAGAAGGTGCTACCATCCCTGCAATTTGCATCTGAATCAGGCAAGAAATGACAGCGTTTTAGGCATTTTCATGATTCCCCATTATAGCCTATGGGCAAAACATCAAAACACGTTGAAACAGCAAAGCAGTTTTGACAAAATGGAACAGTGCTTCAAAACAAAACAGTGAAACAAAACACTGCCCTTTGAAATGGCAAAATGGACTTCAAAATGAAATGATGGTGTTTTGCACAGCCCTAATTACTGCCTCTGGGCCTGGGGCACTTCCCAGGGCTGACAAGCTAGAATTTGAAGAGCTGCACTTTAGAGGGTGAAATAGATGCATGTGCCATTTGCTAAATTTTTAATGACTTGTCTGTTTTTCCATGTGGGGTAGGTAAAAGTCCCAGCAGCCCTTGACATGGTCTCCTTCATAAAGGAATATGTATAAACAACTTGGCCTTACTACTAATTTATACCTGAAAAGGAGCGGGGAGTAGACCAATACACATGTTAGCATAGTCAGGTAAATGTTAGATAACTGAATATGTTTGGTTACAGAATCTTCTCACAGGGTGCATCTACAGATGCATTTGAACTGGGATCAGTTTACTTGTGAGTAAACTACTCACATGTAAATGCTTCTGGAAAGGCATCTACATATGCAGGGAAGTGGGAGCAGATTTTCTGCTAGGAAGCAAACTGCTCCTTCCTGGGGCCCTGCAATGCCCCCCTGCCACCACGAGGGGGAGGTCTAGGCTCTCCCTGGGTGCTAGCCCAGGGGCTGGCAGGGAGCATGGGGCCAGGAGACAACTGTTCTACAGGGCTAGGAGACAATCCCCCAGCCCTAGCCACATAGCCCTGGCTGGGGCTTAGACATTACACTCTGCCCCAGCAGCAGGGAGCTCCTGGCCTTGGCTCCCCAATCACAAGCAAGGGACTTGGAAAGAGCTTCAGGGGTCAGGCAGGTCTCAGCCCCCTGCTCTGATCTGTTGGTGGGGCAGCTACCTCACTGCTCGCTGCCCATCAGCACATCAGGACAGGGGGCTGGGACCTACCCCACCCCTGCAGCTCTTTCCAAGCCCCAGGCCTCGATCCTCTGGTTGGGGCATAGGGCTGGGACCTACCCTGACCAGGGCACATCTCAGCCTCTGCTCCACAGTTGCAGGGTATAGGCTGGGGAGCTTGTTCCTCGCTCAGCTCTGTGAAGGCAGAACTGGGTGGGGACCAGGCTGGGGAACAAGCTCTCCAGCCTGTTCTGCACCCAGCAGAGCTAAGCAGGAAACAGTCTCCCTAGCCCCTGCCAGCAGGGAGCTCCCAGTCCTAGCTCTGTGACTGTGGGGCCAGCCCTCAGAGATCCTCATCTCCCAGCATCAGCTCTGTGATAGCAGGCCTGGTGCTGGGAGATTGTTATCTGATAAGGATCTCCCAGCACTGGCCACATGACTGCAGACCTGGCGCTGGGAGATAAGGGTCTCCCAGCCTCCCATTCCCTTATCTCTCAGCCCCCACTTTGCCATCCTGATTAGGATCTCCCAGCCCCCACTCCTCAATAGTGATCTTGAAGCAGGGGGCTTAGAGCTCCCTGCTGCTGGGGCAGGAGGACATAGTCCCTGCCTGGGCTCCGGTGGTGACACCTGCCCCAGCAATAGGCAGCTCTGGGGGGCAGGGAGCAACCTCCTGCCTGCTGGTGGGTGGCTAACGGAGCAGATTTGCTCCCAGTCAGGCATCCACGTGAGCACTACTATGCTGTTTCTAATTGAAAGTAAGCTTGCTACTTGCATTTACAGGTAGCAAATTTACTTGCAATCAGTGAGGTTTACTATGCAGTAAGCATGTGCACATGTAGACGAACGATTACTGTGTAGTAAACTATGCTACTGCGCAGTAACATGTCTCATGTAGACACACTGACAATGATGTAATGTGATTCAGACCACATCCCATCCAAGTCTTTATCATGCAGTTTTCCCAGGATGTTGGCTATGACTGACATTGCAAGTTAAATGCTTTTCAAGCAAGATTTATTTATTTTTTAGCATAATTGTAATTTATTGCACTGTGTGAACAAGTACCATGGGAGAAAACACTAGGTTTAAGATACCATGTGAATCAAAAGAGCCAGGGGGACAGAAAGGAAATGTGAACAACAGGATAGTAGTAGGGTGTGGCTCTCACTGCCCCATCTCCTCCAGGTAATACTGCCATTGCTTTTACCCCCTTTTGGAAATTCAGCACAGCTGCCTGCCCTTCATGTGCCAATCTACAGGTGGCAATATTGAGGAGTGAGAATAGATAGATGAATAGATAGTGTCCCAACAGTTTGGATGTTCTTTGCTCTGCCACTCACTTCTTGTATAACAATGGACAAGTCATTTAGTTTCTTTGCCTTGATACTTATCTGTACAATGAAGCTAATACCACTTTCCTACTTCACAGGGTTTCAGTAAGGATACATGCATTAAATGGCACAGGGTGCTCAAACACTACAATAAAAAAGGGATATGCACATATATGAGAGCCTAAAAGGGCCACAGTTATCTTTTAACTACCTTCCCTTACTTCCCATTTATACAGGGCTCAGCATATTCTAACCCTCATTAAAAGGTTTCTTTACTTACCTCATGTTTAGGCCCCACCCAGCAACCAAGGCAGGAGGTAAACAGTGCAGTATTAGCACAATTTTGATTCCTAGCAGTGTTTTGCATGTGCGAAATCAAAGGACATGAGAGCACACCTTTTTGTTACTGCTTGCCCTTCTTAAAACAAATTCAGTAAGTTCATGAAAACAACGCACAGACATAAATGATCCTGCTGCAGCATGCCGAGAAAGATGAGTCTACATTCTGTTCCCAAGAACAGTGGTGTTTTTACAGTACACTGGCTGACATCTAATATGTTATTAATACAGATAACAATGGAAAACAGTGCAGGCACATATTGTGGTCTTTAGTGTTTATCTAATGTGCTTGCATTTGGTTGTCATCATAAAACAAGTGGTGTGAAAGTGGCATCTTCTCGCTGTAAGATTCCCACCCTTATCTCAGTATCTTGCTTTGCCTGGAAAAATGGTGCCTTACTGCGAGCAGTCCTGTGCGCACCACCCAGCAACAGGATAGCAGGCTGTAGTCCATTCTTTGTCATGCATTATCAAAAAAGAACCATCTAAATTCCGGTTAATCTCTCTACATTACTGGGGAGAATGTGACTCATAAGACCCCAACTTTGAGCTTTGAATATTTCTTTTCTGACTTGTAAACACAGCACACAGGTGAATAATGATATAACAGTGTAAAGTTACAGGATTCCAGTTTTGCTGTGAAGGGCTAAGGTGTTATTCCTGGTTGTAGTAGAGTGACACCCAAAGTCTCTTGTAAGATCATTGTCTCAATGTGTTAAGCACTGTACAAAAAAATAATAAGTGATGGCCCCTGCCCCCAAAAAAGGTTTCTCTCATCAGGCAAAGCAGATTTGGGATGGGGAAACAGAGAAAGCACTTGCCCAAAGTCTCCAATGAGGTTCACAGCAGAGCCAAGAGTAGAGCCCAAATGCCTTGATGCCAGCAAAGTGCCTTATCTACAGGACCACAGCATCTCCTTGTGCATTAACACACCTTAGTTAATGAACATTAAATCTAGGAGCTCCATTGTGAGGTACTAGGAAAATGTGCATTAGCCTGTCTTAATGTGCATTAACTAAAGACTATGGTTTATTAGTGACACTTAATGCATATTAGCCTATTTTAATAAACATTAACTAAGCACAGGTTTTATAGTGATGCTTTAATGTGCATTAAAATAGGCTAATGTGCATTAAAGCGCATGTGTAGATGTACCCAACACCTCCCTCCCAAACTTTCCAGTAGCTTTTCCAACCCTCTGTGAAGCAGTCTGTCCAGGTATTCCATTGGAGTGCTATCCTGGGAAGATGAGACTGCTTTGGGGGGAAGGAGGATCTCCTTAGTCCATTTAGGAAAAATGGGAGAAGTCATTACTACAAGATACGTCCAAGATTATTCTGAGCATCATTACAAGGATGCTTTCTGCAGATCAAGGTGCTGTGATAGTCCTTTCCAAATGCTACAGGACCAAAATAGACAAGAATGGGAACAACGGGCATCCTCCTGTTGGTATGTGCAAGAAGAAGGAAGGAACTAGTGACAAAACATATTGCATAAGAGCAGGAACATATGATTAATACAGAGAAACCCAGTCTGCTTTAGGAAATGCAGGCCAAAAGGATACAAAGGTTTTGGAAGAAGTGTTCCCCCTCTGCTATATTCCATCTCTGTGTCCCAGAGTTAATGAGGGATGGCTATAGATGCCACAAACTGCAGATCAAACATTGGTCAACAAGGAATGGGTCATCGGGGAAGTGGGGAGCAGAGGCAGGGAAACAGTGATGGATGCAGTACAGCATTGCGAGTGACGATTTGGCTCCCTAGTACTCTGATATTAGGACGGATTATTGGAGTCACTAATGCAAGTGTGTGGCAAAAGAACTACTTGTTTCAATGTAGCCATTAGCTAGCAAATGGGATTCAGCATCCTCCCTAGAGACTTCCTGGTTTTTAACTTGATGTCTTTAGCAACGCCTTTGTGGGAGACTTCTGTGACTTCCTGATTTATGCCTACACCCTTGTCCTTAGTTTACCTTGTTCTTCACCCCTCTGCTTCTGCCCTGTTTTGTTATGCATTACCTAAATGTTTAAGGCTGTTGAACAATTAAAAAAATTGATCGTCATTAGTTGCAAGATTAAAAAAAATAATCTAAATTAATTATGCATAATTTTTAGTTTTTAGCTGTGCAATTAAAATTGCAATTGAGACTAATTTTTTTAAATTGTGCAACTAATCACAATCAAATGTTTTAATTGTTTGACAGCCCTACTAATTAGATCCACAGTAAAGTCTTGGTGTCTACACGTGCAGCCCTATTAGGTCTTAGTAAACTAATGCCGTCGTAGGTTAGTACTCGTGAATACAAGTACTATTCTGAAGCAGTGTTACTTACACCACAGGAACACACGTGTAGACACTGATGGGGCTGGCTGAGGCACAATCGTTCAGTGTGGGAGTTGCCTGCTGGCTAACCCCACACAGGAGCACCCTAATGTCCTAGATAGCCCCTCGGCAGCATGTCGAACTGACTCGAAACAGCCCTGGGCTGGCAAGCTGATTCCTCAGGTCCCCTGTCAGTTGGGGCTGCTTTGGCACAGCTCAACATCCTGCAGTCCCAGGAGCATAGGTAAATGCAGTGCCTGGGAGCAATCAACTCTGGCACAGTATACACCACAGTTTATTGCATTGCATTAATTGTATGTGTAGATGCGCCCTGTGTAACTCTGTGCCACCTTAAAACCAGTAGACATTATAACACAAGAAGTCCCCAAATCAATCGCGAATCTCATCCCCAATCCCACCATCTCCCCCTGCTCTTAGCACCACATCCTTTCCGCTCCTTATTCAGCAGCCCATCCCCTTCCCTCCCATTTAGCCCCTCCCTCACCTGCTGTCTCAGGCTGATAAAGGGGGAGAGGGTGACCCAGAGCTGCTCTTCCCTTATTCCAGCAGGGTTCAGCAACAGAGAGCAGCGGCAGCAGCAGCAGTGGGTGGGATCCTCTCTCCCAGCCCTCCTCAGGTGTTCACTGCTGACCCCAGCTGTAGCAGCTCTGGAGCCCTCCCTACAACAGCCAGGGGCAGTGCTAGGGGGAGGCTTGGGGGGGGTCTATAGCCACCCCAAAATTTGCCTTAGCCCCCCCTGTATCCACCCCTCCCAGCACCACTGGTGCTGCTCACCCATCTCACACAGTTGAGCCCACTCCACCCACAGCCTGCAGAGGTGTAGTACTCATGACCCAGCTGAGCCCAGACCCAGCCCCCACTGGAAAGAGGCTAGTGCTGGTGCTGCCCCTGCCAACAGCCCTCCCAAGCCACAACTCTCCCTATTCATTTCACAGGGGGGAGGGGATTCTGAGCTGCTGCAGTAAACTCAGCATCAGACAGGGGCAGGTGGATTTCCTTGGAATACCCAAGAACCGGGCAGAGAAAAGGAATGTGCTGCTGCTGCTACCACTGTTTCCAGCTGGAGCCAGCAGGAGTGGCTCTGGAGCCCCCTTAGCTGGGGACAGCAGCAGGAGCAGCAACAGGGCCTATGTGGCTGAGGACAGAGAAGGGAGATGGGGAGAGATTTTTTTTACCTAATTTGTGAACTTAAAATCTTTGCTGCTGTTCCCAGTGCAATCCAAAAGGCTCTGCACTACTACATCTACATCTTGGGATTTACCCTGGTAGGAAAGGAGCAGTTCTTGTTTGTGTCGAGGGTAAGCAGCGTTGTTTGCTTGTCTGTTGCTTGGGGTTGGTTTGTCAGTTGTAGTTGGGTGGGTCTGTGGTTTGGTTGCAGCTTTCAGAGGCTGCTTCAGGGTTGTGTGTTGTGAGCAGGACACATGCCTTGCAACTGATGGTGTGGGGTAGGCAATCTGACAGCTAATGGGCTAATTTCCAAAGCTTAAATAAAAGGACAGTGTTGACTCTAAGCAAAAAGCTTCAAAAGCCAAGAAACTGGCAACTCAGAGTGCCTACTAGGCTGGTGCGAAGCGGCTAGTATTTGCTTTGGATTCGGCTGATTCGGGGGGCAATGATTCAATTCAGTGATTCAAATCACTGTCCCTAATCAATTTGGCCGAATCCAATTTGGAGATTTGGCCACAGCTAAATCATCTGAATCTGCAAATTGCCCCATCCCCTGCCCACTCTCAGTGGCTGCCCTGCCCATTCTGCCAGCTCTTTAAAAAAAGCCCCTACTCAACGGCTGCTGCCAGACTGGGGGGCTGATCCCTTCTGCCTCCCACGCCACATGTGGCTGATCCCTTCTGCCTGGCCTGCCACATGTGGCAGGCCAGGCAAGGCACAGCTGCAATTGGGTCGCCAAAGTAACCAGTCAGTGAGATGGATCAGCAGGCACCTGCAGGCAGCCTAGGGCTGTCTCCTGACCGGAAGTGGGCAGGGACCTGGAAGGTAAGCCTGGGGCCTGAGCTAGCAAAGCAGTCTAGCCTTGCAAGCTGCAGAAGTTGGAGCTCCTGGCCAGGAAAGCTACCAGGGGATGCTAGATGGACTACTGTGCTGCTTTGGATTACCAGCAAATCTCTGGGAGCTCACAGGGATATAATCCATAGCTGGGAGGTTATCCTGGTACCAGAGGTAAGGGAATGTTTTCCTGTTTAAAGGGGCAGTGTGCTGCTTCCCCTTTTGTTGATATGGGTGGGCCCAGAAGGGAGAGTTTGTTATAGCCACGGGGCTTACCTTTTGGTTACAGTACATATTAGTGGTTTGGGTTGGGACTATGAGGGGTGGCATTTGGAGATTTCATCAGTGCCCTAGGGCATGTGGTTGCCTTCAGCCCTGCCAGGGGCCCAGCACCTGAGAGAGGTGGAAACAGGGGCCAAAGACCTGGCAGAAAAGGGGCATGGGCCTGATGTCCAAGAGAGCAAGACTAGAGCTGGTTCCTCAAGGCCAGGTCCAATATAGTGGGTCCAGGCTAGAAGGCCCAGCTAGAGAAAGAGGGTGTAAGCTGAGAAGGCCAAAGATCTAAGAGAGAGAGTGATAGTACAGCAATCCCCATGAAGCATGGGATGGGGTATAGGGGTGGACAGAGCCACGTAATTAGCCCCTAAGGCTTATAGGTGCCCTGGGACAGAGATGAGCAGAGAGTGCCCATGCAGCTCAGGAGCTAGATCAGGGCCAGCAGTGCAGGAGGGACCTGCTGACTAGTGGACAGAGTAAGGCTTAATCTAGGACTCTCAAGGAAGCCTCCATTTCTATACAATAGGTACAGCTAGGCTTAGTGGGTTAGAAGGAGGTGAGGATACCCTAGAGGCAGAGTGGGCCACAGGTTACAGAGCCACCAGGGGGTGTCACAGCTACCCCTGGGATCCATGTGCTACAATGACAAAGATGATTGGATATAGAAGCTGTTGAACAGACATTATCTTCAGGTGCATACCAGCAGAAACCTCTTATGCACGTTACTCGATAGGACTCGTGGAAGAGAAAATCCAAGGACTAGAAAATGCAGCTGGAGACAACAGTGAAGTTCAGATGTGTGGAAAGGAGGGGACATGGACAATTCAAGATTTGCAGACACCTGTGGAACAAGAGGACCTGAAAAGCAAAGCCATAGACAAGGATACAAAGAAGGATGTGACCGTGCAGACAAGGCAATAGAAGAGACCAGCCAGCAGAGGAAAAAAGTAAAGCCCAAAAAATCAGTTAGCCGTGTTGGAGAATAAAGGGGAAAAACAGGCAGAAACAGACTATGGGATGTATAACAGAGAGCCAAAGGCTTTTGTTACTTTAAGGGTGAAAGAGCAACAGGGAGAGCCTCAAGTGGGAAAAGCCACCCATTATGAGCTGCCAGGGAACATGTACCTGGGGATTTACTTGTTACAAGTATTTACTGTCAAACCAGCTGCACTACAACAGCACAATGGGCTACAGCAGTGGTTGTCAACCAGGAGTACGCATACCCCTAGCGGTACTTAAAAAGGTTGTAGGGGGTACCCAGAACTGATGTGGCCAAAATGTGATCAATAAATGCTGTGTGTGCAAGGGTATTGCCCAGGATGTGGCACAGGCAAAGTCAGATTTGGCAGTTAAGGACAGTGTCATGGCACTGGGTCCTGCAGGATGGCTGTGATCTCCCAAGGCCCCCTTACCATGCCAAGTTGGCCCAATAGGCACCCTCGATTCTCACCCGCCACGTCTTTGTTGGTAAATATATATTAGGGAGGCTGCCTTTACGTCTTCTTGGACACGGTTTTGCTGTACTCTGACCCTGTGGGCTCCTGGACTCCTTGTGGGTCCCGTTCTGCAATGTGTTTCAGGGCACCCTAGCCTTATGGGCTGTGCGTGGCTCCAACCACCCCTTTACCACATCCCAAGCCTCACAGATGGAATTGACGTTGGTCAGTCTGGGCCTTGTTATAATTTGGCCCCCTGGCCCTCCCTGGGCTCTCTGCGGCCCTGTCTTGCACTGTGCCCCCCTGGCACTCGGGCTGTCCACAGCCCTGTTTCACACTACACCCCCCTGGCTGTCTGCGGCCCTGCAAAGTGCTGCACCCTCTCTGGTGCCAGGGTTGGTGCACCCCCAAATGCTGCGCCCTCTCTGGCACCAGGGTCCCCATGCCACCGTGGGTCCCTTATGAGGCCTCCTCCTTCCCCTAATAGCCTCATCCAAACCACGGTCTTAAACAGCAAACAAAACACAAGCCCCTTGGCTATAACATAAATTCAAGCTGCCTGGCTATAACATCTTTCAAGCCACACCAGGGGTACTCTGTTCCTCACCAGTATCAGAGGCTGTACCTGCAGTCAGGCCTCTCCCCGTTGCTTGCTCTGGAAGAGCTTCTTCCCCCTTGGCTGCTGGCAGGGACTGCCATCCTGGCCTCAGCCCTGGGGTTTATATATGGGCCAGGCCCTGCCCCTTCCGGTCAGCTGACCCCTGGCAGGTGTGGGCCACTAGTTCCCTCTGGTTGCACTGGTAACCAGCAGCTGGGGCTCCCCACTGACTGCTAGGGCTCTTTCCCTAGCAGTTTCTACTCTTTAAAGGAGCAGGGCACCTAAGTGCTCTGCGACAGTCTGGAAACCAGAAGCCAGGTCAGGCACAGTGGGACTAGGCCAAGGGAACTGGTGAAAGATAAAAGGGGCTTAGGATGGAAAGGCTGAAGCCCCAACAAAGGTGTAAAGGCCTGAGGTGGTCTGGTATCAGATTGGGGCTCAGGGCCCACCAGAATTATTAAGTGGTAACACCGGTGAGGTATGGGCATTGCTGTAGGAGAGATTGGAGGCTGTAATTAATCCTTAAGGCTAACAGGTGCCCTGGGAAAGGGCACTGATGGGCCAAAAGGCCCACCTAGCAAGGGCAGGGTGGAGACCAGCAGGAGCTAGGAAGAACTAGCTGGTATCTAGAAAAACTGAGCTCACTCTAGGACCCATTAGACAGCCGCTCTTCCAATCAAATAATTACATTAAGGTATGACAGGAGAGTACGAAAGGGAGGGCATTCTAGAGTTGGAGCAGGGCAAGGGTTGTGTGGCCACCAGGGGGCATCACAGCTACCTCTGGAGTGTGAACCTAACCAGGGTAGCAAGGAAGAAGGGAAGGCAGCCAGCTGCAGAAGAGGACACAATGGAAATAGTCAGTGACTAGAACCAGAGGAGGAATGAAGGTGATATACAGAACACTCTGGCCCCTGACAGATGTTAAATTAAAAGCATAATGGGATCTGACGTACACTCCCAACAATAATGCTTTCTATCATGCATGGCAGGAGACACAATTGTGAGGATGAGACATCAGATCCCCTCACACCATGTTGCTAATAGAGGGGGAGTCTCAGCTAAGTAGCCCCAGTCAGCTGACAGACATTCCCAACCAGAGAAGGAGATGGTAGCCAAAGGCTCCATACATTCTTATGGAGGGCAGCTCCAATCAGCTGACAGGCATTCCCATTACCTGGAGCACACGGGAATCTTGAAGAGCCTCAGTGTGCTCCAGAGACTGGGTGTATTGGCCATATGTTCAGTTAAAGGTGTGATAGAAACCACCCACAAAATTTTTCACATTTTGAGTGTGTCTACACATGCACTTACTTCAGCCTAGATTTACTGTGCAATATGGTACTGCACAGTAAGTATTTTTAAGTAGGTGTCTACATATGTGGGAATTAAGGAGCAGATTTGCTCCCAGACCTTGCAGTGACTGCAGGGTTTGGGCTGGGAGATAAGGGTCTCTCAGCCTCTGCTGTGCAATCGCGATCTAGGAGCCAGGGAGCTTGGAGATTGCTGCTGCCAGGGCAGAGGGACATAGCTCACTACCCCCAGGAGCTGCCTGCTGCTAGGGTGGGCTCCACCACAAGAGCCTGGGCAGGGACTATCTTCCACCCCATGGTGGACGGGTGACCAGGAGCAGATTTGGCTCCAAGCCAGGCATCTACATGAGTGCTCTGGCACTGTTACTAATGCCAAGTAAATTGGTTACTTGCATTTGCAGGTAGCAAGTTTACTTGGGATTAGGGAGATTTACTGTGAAGTAAGCATATATATGTGTAGTAGGGCTGTGCGAGGCTTCGGACTGTGCTTCGGATCCGGAGAAGCTTTGGATACTTTCTCATCCGAAGCAGTGTGTCCAGATCAAAGCATTGGCTTTGTTAGGCTTTCCAAAGTGGTTCAGAGCTTCCGAAATGCTTCGGAGCCACTTCGGAGTTCCAATCATAGGATATAATGGGGAATCAGTGAAATATCTATAATATGTTGTTTTTTGTCTGATTTGGATGCAATTTGCAGGGGTGGTAGCCTCTGCTGAGAGCACGAAGCCTACCAAGTTTCAAGAAGATCAGTACAGGGATTCAGGGGGAACTGCACCCCAAATTCGTGAAAGAAAACTCACGTCATGTCTATGTGTTACAACACAGGGGTGTGAAAACTGGTAGCCCCTGGTAAGGCCACAAAGCCTGACAAGTTTGAAGGAGATAAGTGCAGGGGATTGGGGGAAACTGCACCTCAAGCTGCGGACAAGCAAAACTCGTGACACAGGTGACACTTTGTATGTTAAGGCGCAATGGGGTGAAAACTGCAGGGGTGGTGGTCCCTGCTGCAGCCACGATGCCTGCCAGCTGTCGAGGTGTTGGGGGTTCTGGGTTCTAATGTGTAGGCCTATGCGTTTACTTCACAGAAAACTATGCTAATTCACCATTAAGCCTCTCATGTAGATATGCCCTTTGTGTAATAACTTTATGGCTTATTCCATGTTTTATCATGCTATTAATTAATTGAATGTGTGGCCACATTATTACGTAAAGATGTAATTAGCCAGTTAATCACATCTTAAGTGTAATGTCTGTCAGGGCTTCTCAGAGAGAGAACAGGAGACAGACTCATTTGTAGACAGAAGGCAGAATAGAAGTAATGGGATGGGGAATTCACACCAGTATCAGGAGGAAGCAGATCTAAGTGGCTGAGATTCATTCTGAAGAATTGACAGGCCTGTCACCCAAAGTAGATCCAGAGAATAGAATGATACGCTGCTGTCTGCTGGGTACAAGAATACAAAATACAGACACAATGCTGAAAAATGTCCTGATGGGGGCAAGAAAGAGCCGACTGCTGTCCCAACCTTGGGGAAGATGCTCAAAGAAGTGGAGGCTCAAGCGATCTTCTGTAGAATTCTTCCAGTCCTAGAGAAGGAAGGCAAAAAGGCACACAATATACAGTGATGAAGATAAACAGATCTTTAAGGATTTGTGCTATCCAGAAGGAGATGCATTCCCTGGAATGCATTTGCAGAGAAAGTACACTTCTTGATGACTGGACTCTGTCTGAGTACCAGGAGAACTGCTCCTCTGGGACCAAAACTGGCATGACTGTTAGGAATATCTTTAAACTAAAGGAACAAGGGGATAAGTTGGGGAGAGGCTTGTGTATTCTCCATGTTAAATTTTATTTTAGAGGAAGAGGAAAACCAGATAAATGATAAAAGGAATATCAGCTGGTAGGATGATAGCATAGAGGAAAAAAAGATTAGTATTAATGAAAATGCTAGTCAGGTAGACAGTACAGTTAGCCAAAGGATCATGCTGGATCTGCCAGGGAACTGGGTGTGGGTAGTAAGAAGCAAATGAAATGTCTATCCAAAGCCTAGGCAACAAAATAAAGTACTTGAACTGCTCATGCAGTGTATGAAGCCAGCTATCAGAAGAATAAGAGATACAATGTGAAATAGCAGTCCTGCGTAGCATACAGGCATAAATGACCTGTTCAGGAAAAAGAATCAAAGATAAAGGTGGTAAGGCAGCATTCATGAAGACAAAATGGTAGACAGTAAAAAAATGGATAAAGGCTGTTTGGGTCAAAATCATTTTGGAGAACAATGATAAAAAAGGTTCTATTGGGATAGTGCTGGGAGTCTGTTACAAACTCCCAACATTTTATTTGGATCTTGACTTCTGTAATGCTGTTAAAGAAAAAAATGCTATAAGGAATTGTATAATTAACTATATAATGACTCGAGATAAATGCTACTAATAGTGGCAGATATTTCCAGATATTCATATATACTAACGGTATTATAGAATACCTGGTTATAGAAAATAATTTGGGATTGAATGATCATGAGTTGTTTCAAGTAGTGTTGGGGACCTAATAATGAATACACTGCAGAACCAACCTGAGAAATAACTGGGCCCATCTACAGATGCATTTTAATATGCAGTAGCCTATTTTATTGTGCATTAAAGCGGTGCATAAAATGTGCTAGTCTACTAATATGCAGTAAAATAGACTACTGCACATTAAGCATTACCTAAAAAGTGTGAATTTGTGCTACTATGCATTAGCATAACCTAATGCACATTAATTTAGTACCTCAGGGCACCTATATGCAAGCAGCAAGGTTGCTCCAACGTGCTGTAATTAGTGTGTAGGAGCAGGCTTGATTAATTGAGTCTGCTGCAGCATAGTAATTACCACGCTTTTGCAGACTTCAGTGTCTCGTGTATCAGTGTTCCCATGCTTAAAAATCGTAGTGGGGCACTTCAACTAAAGTTCAATGAGCTTTAGTTAAAGCAATGCTACTGCCATTTTTAAGCACAGGAATGCCGCTATACATAACACTCCAGGCACTTTAATTCGAGTGGCTCTTGGACCTGCTCTAAAGGCACCCTCCTCTCCCCCCACTCTCAGAACATGTGTATAAATGCCCTCACATTGCAGGTTGTAGCCATATTGCTCTATAGGCAAAAGGAATCAGAACTCATGATAGAGGTGATATCTTTTATTAAATCACCTAGATTTTTGCAAAAATAATTATTTAATTGTAAACTTTCAGGTACAAGCACCCTCCTTCAAGCGTAGGAGAAAAGATTGTAAAAGTTCTCCCCGGATGAAATGGAAGTTCATATTTCATAGGAGAGTTAAAGGTGTGGTAAAATCTCCTGTTTGGAACTGTTCATTTTATGCAGGTGAGGCTCAGAGAAAAGTTGGACTAGTCTATTTACCTCAAAGTTGTTTGGTGGCATGCATATTTACTGTGGTTATGATATTTCATATTTTGCAGAAAAGTAAAAGGATGGAATGCTCTTCTGGGTAGGAATATCTTATGTGGTCAGGTATCCCTAGGCTCTGTGATAATGCAAATTACCTCCAACAAAGGCAGGAGCAGGGTCTCAGGTTTCAGGTAGTAAAACTTGCTTCCTTCTTGTAAAATTATGAAGATTACATTTTTAAAAAGGCTAACATTTGAGTGGAGGGGGGTAGGGAACGACACTTTAATTAGAGCAGTTCCAAGAGCCACTCTAATTAAAGCTCTACTGCGTCTCATGTATCAGCATCCCCACGCTTTGAAATGGTGGCAGGGGCGATTGAACTAAAGCTCATTCGATGAGCTTTAGTTCAAGTGCCCCTCCCCCACACCATTTTTAATCACGGGGACGCTGATACACTGGACACAGGAGGCTGCTGGAGTGCAGTAATTGCCACACTCCAGCAGACTTGATTCAATTGAGTCTGCTGCAACACACTGGAATTCCAGCATGTTGGAGGAGCCTCTGTGCTTGTATATAGGTGCCCATTGATGCTAAATTTAATGCACATTAGGAAAAGTACATTAATGCACATGTAGATGCACCCACTGCCTCAGAAAAATAAATTAGGAATAAGGAAACAGCCTAGAAGGAAAGTGTGGGAAAAGCACTGATCAGTAGAACTGCATTGTACAGGTCAAGAAGTGAGAATTGCCAAAAGTCAAGCTGAGTTAGATCTTATCAAGAATAATAAACTGTACAGCAAAAAGTTCTTCGTCTGTTTAAATGAAGAGAACAAAGAAAGAAAAGGGGCTGCCATACAGTGAGAATGTGGCAGAGGTTAAACATAATTTATGTTTGTGCTGAAAACTAAATTAATACTAAATGAAAAATTAATACTTTCTTTGCTTCCAGAAAGAATGATGTTGAGTTTGGGGAGCAAAAGCAAAATGAACAATGAGAATGAGGTTATGGAAAACAAATGGGACGGAATCAAACTTCAAAGAATGTAATGGTCTTAAATTAAGGAGAGGGTACCAGATCATCTCCTGGATTTCTGAAAGAACTGCCTCATGCAATCATACACCTGGTAGCAAAGTTTTTAATAAATTTATCAAGCCTGAGGTGGTGAAACGATAGCAGTTTTAGTGCCTGGACTTAAGAGGCCTTTTAGTTTGGCCTCAATAATATAGAAGGCCTTCAGAGAAATTTTAAAGGAAAATGGTGAAAGATCTGGAGGTAACTGGGAAATGAGATGAATTGTAATTGTCCGCTTTAAATGCACTAGATCTTGTCTATTGAGCTTTAGCAAAAAGCATTTGATATGGAGCTTCATAAGAATTCCTTGTCTGCCTCCAGCTGACCAATACTTTGTTCGCATCATTGCATATGCACTAACAATCAATGCCAAGGAAGAATAGAACGAACAGTTTTATGCTGACCTTGATGAAATCCTGAATGTCATCCAAAAGAGGATAAGATCATCTTTCTTGAAGATTTCAAGGTGAGAGTTGACTGGGACTTAAACATATGGAGGGACACCATTGGGAAGGAAGAGGTGGGCAAGGCCAATTCCACTGGCATCCTCTTACTCAGTAAATGTGCAGAGAATTACTTTATCATTACTAACACTATCTTCAGACAACTTGACAGGTATAAAACAACATGGCAACACCCCTGCTCAAAACAAGACACCTCCTTGACTTCATCATCATAAGAGTATGTGAACTAAAAGACAAATGCATATTATGAGAGGAGCTGATGACTGCTGGACTGATCATTGCTTAGTGAGATCCATCATGTCCATTAGAATTGTGTTGAAACATCAAAATCAACCCAAATCAGTCCATAGACAGTACAACATCAAATACCTTCAGACCCCTAGACACCGTGAAGCCTTCCAAACACATCTGAGCAAGAAATCCATGAGGCTTGCATGGAATCAGTTGGCTTTATCACCTGATGCCATCAGGACTGGTCTGATGAAAAAATGCTGAGATCAAAGCCCTTCTTGATCAGAAGAGAAAAGTTTCAAGTCGCTGGTGAAAACTATTCTACATCTAGTGACAAGCAGGGAACTTTTCAGTGGCTTAAAGCTGAAGCTCAGAGGAAGATTCAAGAAATCAAAAACAAATGGTGGAAAGAGAAGGAGAAAGAAATTCAACAATTTGTTGACAATCATGACATGCAGTGCAATCAAGGCTTTGTATAGGCCAAGCTCGTCTGGACGCATCCCGCTTAGTTCTGAAGATGGCAGTACACTCCTCAAAGAGAACAAGTCCATAAAAAAACACTGGAAGGAGGACTGCCAAAAGCTCCTGAACTGAGAATAAATGTTGATGGCTGAATCCATCCTACAACATCCAGTAAGGGAAGCACTTGCCAGTCCATCAATCTCTGAAGAAGTCCACCAGGCAATATAAGGCAGATGAAGAACAACAAAGCACCTGGCTCTGATGGCATACCAGCTAAGGCCTTCAAAGTTGGTGGGAAAACTATGACCAGCAAGCTCCACACACTGTTTCTCAAAATCTGGAACACTGAGGAAGTTCTCACTAACCTAAAGAATGCCAATATTGTCACCATTTTTAAAAAGGCAGATAAGTTTGACTGGAAACTATCAAGGTACCTATCACCCACCTCTCTATCACTTGGAAGATCCTTGCATGAATTCTGCTCAAAAATGCTCCCTCTTGCCAAGGAAATCCTTCCTGAGTCTCAGTCCAGCTTCAAACCATCAAGAGGCACCATGGACATGATTTTTGCAGCCCAGCTGATCCAGAAAAAATGCTAAGAACAACACCAGGAACCGTATATGTCCTGTATCGATTTGACCAAAGCTTTTGACTGTGTTAACCATGAGGCTGTATGGAAGATCTTATTGAAGTTTGGCTGCCCAGGAAAATTTATCACCATCCTAAGACTCCTTCATGACCAGATAGATGATTGCTCACATCCTATATAGTGGCTCTGCTATGGAGCCCTTTGCCATTCATACTGGCATCAAGCAGGGCTGCAGGATCACACCAATTTTATTCTCCATCCTTCTTGCAGTCATCATGATACTCATCTATGACCATCTGCCACATGGCATTGGCACTGGGTACAGGATGGATGGGAATCTTTCTAATCTCTCCCACCTCTGTACCAAAACCAAAGTTACTTAAGCCTCAGTTGTGGAACTTCAGTATGCTGATGAGTGTGCTATTATTGCACCTACAGAGGAGGATCTACAAATGGCCCTCAACTGCTTCTCTCTAGCATACCAGTGCCTGGGACCTACCCTTAACATTGGAAAAACAAAGGTAGTGCTTTATCAGCCAGCTCCGGGCCAGTCAACCCCCTGGAAAAGATCCTCACTGCTGCATAGGAGCTGGAGAATGTTGAAAACACTGCATACCTCGGCAGCCAATTCTCAAAGAAGGCCAATATCAAGGAGACCCAGTATAGGATCCAATGTGCCAGCTCTGCCTTTGGAAGACTGAATCATCATGCATTCAATGATCATGGCATCAGGACATAAACAAAGCTCCTATGATATAAGGCTGTGATAATCCCAATTCTTCCCTACAGCTGTGAAGCTTGGGTGACCTACAGGGACCACTTGAAAAGCCTGGAACACTATCTCCAGCTCTACCTCCAAAAGATCTTTGGCATAAAGTGGGAGGCTCATTGCACAAGTCCCAGTGTCTTCACCGACACTAGTACCACCAGCACAGAAGCATTCATTATTCAACATCATCTGTGGTGCACAGGGCACTATGCACACATGCCTAATGTACATTTACTAAAACAACTGCTATACTTCCAATGGAGGCAAGGACAAAGGACATATGGGGGCCAAAGGAAACACTTCAAGGACACCCTCAAGGTGAGCATTAAGGAGTGCAGCATTGACACCACAAATTGGGAAAAACTAGCCCAGGATAGAGCTACATGTTGATACCTTGTAAGAGAAGGTACATCTTACTTTGAGGAAAACCAACTTGCCATGAAGGCAGAAAAATGACAGAAATGAAACGGAAACAAGACTGAGAAATCCATGTGTGAGAGCAGAAGAGAGAGCCCCCTCCCCACCAACTCACCCCGTGGTACCCCCTCCTTACTCAACCTGGTACTCACCACCGGAAGCAGCAATAAGCAACAGCTGTGGGGAGACACTGGGACAGCAGGCTCAGACATGGCAGTTTCCAAGCTGCCTGAGCTTGCAAATTAGCGGCGAAAGGGGGTGTGGCCAGATGGAGGCATGGGCTCTTCAAAAGGCAGCTGGGAGTGCAGCTGGAGGACGCCAAGGGAGAGAAGAGCATGCCAACAGAGGGACACTACCTGGAGAGTGCTGGGGAGCAGGGCACCAGGGAAGCTGCAGCACTCCTGGGAGACACCTCGGAAGGAGGGTCGGGCCAGGCTGCCGGATGTGATGAGGAAGCTCCAATTGCACTTCTTAGACCCTTGGGAGGAGGCAGAAGCCCCACAGAAGAGCGTGGTAAGAGCGAGGAGTGTGGTGTGGGCACTGAAAGGAGTGGGCCCAAGGTTGCAGCAGCATGGAGCCCACCAGGGTCCCATGAAGAGGGCAGGTGCTGGGGGTTGCGGTAGATGGTGGGCCAGGCAATGGCACAGGGCTTCAGGGCTATGGCAGCCTGAAGCTGACCCAGGAGGGAAAGCCAGGCAGAGTGGCGAAGGCTGGCAATGAGGGCAGTGCTGGGAGTGGATGTAACAACCCAGCTTCAGGTCAGCCAGGGCCATGATGGGAAGGAGCAGGGGCCCAGAGGAGGGCCCCACAAGACAACCAAAAGAGGCGCAGCAGGGAGCCACTGAGCCCAGAAGATAACTCTTAAATGGGGAGAGAAATCCCACTTGGGATCTGTGGGACCTGGGAGGTGAGACCCAGGGCCCTGTCAGCAGATGCTGATTATTTTCTGTTCCATTGCGGGTATCCTTAAGTTCCTTTTTCAGTCGCCAGTGACATTATCCCTAAGTTCCTGTTACCTCAAGAGTGCGGCGAGTTTGGTTGCAAAGGCCTGAGTCCAACTCAAACAATGGCTTGTGACGAAAAGACAGCCAGGAGGTCAGTTCCCTCAAGAAGCAGAATGCCACAGGCGAGAAGACATCACCTACAAGCAGGACTTCTAGAGATCAAGGGTCATCTTGGCCATGGATGTGATAAGGGTGGGGTAAAGGGAAGGTTTGGAGCCCCACAAAGAAACCCACATGTGAGATCTCATGGACCACCTGCCAGACCTGTCTCCCAAGAGTAACATCAAAGGCATGGCAGGAAAGCAGGACCAGCAATCAGATCATGTAGGTGGTGCCAAATTGAGATCCCACCCTGATGTCGCTGTGGGGGAAAGGCACCAGTCAAGAAGGAGCCAAAGCCCTACAACACCTACCAGCAACACCATGGTCCAACCCTCCCTTTAACCACCACCAATGGCATTTACCAGACAGTCTGTGACTCTAGGACTGGCCTTCTTAGCCATCAGTGGACTCGTTTACAACCCTTTACTTGACCCGTGGGAGTGATCATTCTTGACCGTGAGGGATCACAAATGACATAAGAAATTATTTCAGTATTAGGATAAAAATTGTAAGGTAGGTAAGGAACTAGCTAAAGGAGATATTCCAGTAAGTAATATAATGTATTGGAAGGAAGCAATTAGTGGAGAATTGTGTTAGGATTGATCTTGTTTTAATATTTTTGTTAGTGACCTTAGCACATATAGTAAGGCTGTGCTGATAAAATTTGCTGATGACACAAATTTAAAAAGTGTTATTCAACACAGAGGAGGATTGGGATATCACACAGGAAGAACTAGATGACCTTGAGGACTGAAGTAATTAAATGGGATGAAATTCAATTGTACAAAGTGCAAGGTCATGCACTTAGAGACCCATAACAAAAATTTCCTATAAATGGAACAGCACCAGGATTCAACAAGTGGAAATGAGTGAGGAAGAGGTGAATATGGGCATACTAGTTATGCACAGGATAGCTATCAGACACCAGTGTAGTGTAGCCTTTAAAAAGGCAAATGAGATCTTAGAATGCATTAGTTGAAATAGTAGAGATAAAGAAGTATTAATGATTGTAGAGAGCTCAGGTGAAACTTCATCTGGAATACTTTATACCATTCTGGCTGGCTGGCTGTATTTCAGAAAAATGAACTAAAACTGGAACAGATATAGAGCAGGATTAATAGGATTACAATAGAAATGAAGAGAAAAAAGTAAAAGCTTTTTCTACCAGGGGAAACCTGGTAGAGATTTGCCAGGGCTGAGGCTCAATAAGGCTTGTGGGCAGCCTCCCCTATTCAGCCCTTAATAAGAACAAGGCATAGCAAGTAAGCACTCAAGGGAGGGGAACATTATAGTTGTAGCCAGGCAGGAGCTACACAGCTACCAGGGGGTGTCACAGCCTCCCCTGGTGCTTGGACTTACTAGAGAAGCATTTTGTGATTTTCAGATGGAAAATGCTGTAGGTGTCAAGCAATAGTAGAAGCAGAAGTAGAGGTACTGCAAATTCCATGACAGAGTCTGTGGAATGAGATGAAGACTTGGGAAGCTAGGCTGAGCAAGGCATCTGCATTTCAGAGGTGCATCCAGAAGCACGGACATGTCTCTTGCAGCATCTCAAAGCAGTTGAGGCAGGCAAGAGGCATGCTGGGAACAAAATAATGTTTCCCACACTGCATATTTGCAGTGCAGGCTCTAAATGTGGTACCTGGAAATCCAGGTATAAAACCCCCCCCCCCAAACCCTGCAGAAAGCCAGAGTGTCTCTATGATGCTTCTGCTGCCCCACCATGCGGGTCACACTCCCTTAGCATGCTGGGGTAAACAGAAGTGGAGCAAGGCTGTGGCATGACTAAGATCTGGGCCCTGTCCCAGGTAAGTTAGCAGGAACGTGGGGGTCAGAGGGTTATGGATGTGGGGTGTGTGGGGAGGGGTGTGAGGAGTGGGGGTGGGGTGTGTGGGGGGATGTGGAGGGTGACAGGGAGTGTGTGGAAGGATGTGGGGTTTGTGAGTGGGTTGAGGGGGGCTTGAATGGGGGCTGCCACACGCCTGCCCACCCCCTGTGGCATTGGTGGCAGCAGCCAGCTGGGCCATAGTCCAGCTGCATGCATAGCCTGCAGTAGCACAGCGCTGCCTGATGCAGGTTTTGTACATGCTGAACAGACCTGCCCCAGCCTGCCCCACTAGTGAACAGCTTTGGACAGAACCGGGAAAACTGTGCGCTAGCCGGGCAGGCTGGGCCGGGTCCGTTCAGCATGTATGGAGCCCATATCAGGCAGCACTGCACCACCATGGGCTATGCCTGCAGCTGGCCCAGCTGGCTGCTGCCCCCAGTGCCACAGGAGGCAGGTGGGAAGGGCAGGCATGTGGCAGCCCCCACTCAAGCCCCCCACACAAACCCACCCACAAACCCCACATCCCCTCACACCCAGTACTAGCAGCCAGCCAGGCCATGCCCACTGCAGCGCTGTTTTACCTGCAGTCTGTGCATGGAGAATGGGCCCAGCCCAGTCTGGCCCACCCCTCTAGCATGCCTTTGGACAGGACTGGGACAGCTCCTGCCACCACCCATGGATCCTGTCCAAAGGTGCGCACTAGCAAGTTGGGTCAGGCCAGATCCATTCTCCATGAGAGTCAGGAGGTAATGCGCGGCTGCAGGGCTGTGCTGACATCCACCATAGTCCTGATGGCCTGGCAGGCTGCTGCTGCCAGTGCCAAGGACTGTGCACTGCAGCGGGGGGTGGGGGGACAGGTGTGTGGCGGGCCCCCCCTCAAGCCCCATATCCCCACCCACACACCCCTCCACCCCCATCCTGCAAACTTCACACCCACCCACATCCACCTACACACAGTATATCCCCCCACACCTCTTCTCACCCCCTCCTGCAAACCCCACCCCCCACACACCCAATATGCCCAGCTGCCAGACAGGGCAGGAACTGTGGCTGCAGGGGCAGCTGTCCCCACATCCTAGTTAGTGAAGGGGTCAGGGAGAGCTCTAATTTTTCTATGATAAGAAAGCCAAAGCAAACATCATACCATATGGATCTTCGGAATTAATTTTTTTATGATGATAGATGCACTGGTAGGCTTCCAAATTGCTTTAAAATTGTAAATATATCAATAAAACATTGCTCAACTGATTTAGTGGTCTTTGTTTTAATTGTCAAAGAACATGGATTTTGGGGGTAATTTAAAGAGTGAATTTGGGATTTTTTTATCAGAGAATTTGCAGTTTTTAAATAGGGAACATCAGGATTCCTGCTAATGAGGCAAGCGGCAGGACCCAGGCAGAGGTGCCTATTCAGGGCTGGCACCCAGGACCCACCTGGGGCAAATGGGGTGGCTGACATCCTGGCTATTTGAGGCCAGGAGGACATGCTTTGACAGTTCAAAGCAGGCCACCATACTGAGGACATCTTTCAGGCGATATCTGCCCAGATGGCAGGGTGAGGGCACACATGGCAGCAGTACTGCACAAAGGACAACTGTGCAGCCACGGCCCACTGGCAGCTGGCCCAGAGATGCAGACAGCTCTGCTGCAGTGCCCATGCTACAGCCCAGACAGCTGTGCAGTGCCAGTCCAAGTCTGGCAGGTGTGCAGACATGGGGCTGCATATCCAAGGGGCAGATGCCATCGCAGGTGTGCATTAGGTCACAACCAGGCAGCAGCCCCCACTGCCAGACTGCTGCAGTGAGTAGAGGATACAGGGGCCACTGTAGGTCAGGGCTGCTGTAGCAATCCAGCTAGCACAGGAGGGCTAGTGTCCCCATATGTCAACTGGCTGGACCTCACAAGCTCCAGAGAGCAAGTAGCTCTGAGCTTCTTGCCAGGGCAGGTTTTATACTGCTGGGGCCAGCACAGGTGCTGGCCCCGGGCTCTAGCTCCCCCCTAATTTGACCCATATCAAAGTGCATGTTCAGCAACGTGTACTGAGGCAAAAATCTCCAGCACAAATTTGTGCCACTCCTATTTGAAATGCTACAAGTGCACGTTGAAAGAAGGAAGTGTTGTCAGTCTGTCTGGGAGAGGAGCACAGGGAATGGAGGAAGGGACAGTCAGAGACACCCCAAGAAGAGTGCGGGGCCCCAGGGCAATTCAACCTGTGCGAGGCCCCACCCCCAGACGCGAGGAAGCTGGTGGCACATTCAGCGGTGGGGGGGAGTGCTGAGCGGCCAGATGTAAAGCCAGCAGCAGCGCAGAGTCACTGCGGCTACTCCACCTGGCTCCGCAGGGCCCCACAAAGTGTGGGGCCTGCGGCAGTCGCCTTGATTCACCCCACATCCCAGGGACAGCCCTGGGGACAGTACATCCTAAGCAGCAGATAATTATCTCTGTTCCAAGTAATACAGTTAGTGAACAGGACAAGGACAAGTCTCCTGCAAGCTGAAGCCGTTTGGAGTTAAGGATACTTAGCACTTCACAGAACACAAGGAGAATAAGGAAAGCAGATTCAGATTGTATCTGGGGCATGTGTGGGAGCACTGGAGAACATTATCTGGGGAAATCTCTTTGTTTCTGCTTTAATGCCCATGTTTCACTTCTGCTTAGTATTTATTTCTTTGAAGTCCTTTCTGTCTGACTCCTGAGTAGACTCAACTTATTGTGGTCCAACCTGATTCTTGTCTTGGTAGCAAGACAAACTTTATATGCAAAGCAGCCAACATGTCCATTAATAGTTGATATGTGCTAGACGGAGAAAAGCTATCAGAGAAAGTGGCTACCAACATGCACTTACCTCCCTCCCCACCCGAGTAGCCTAGGGTGGGTTTCAAGACACAATGGGAAAGTGAGCTAGCAGCCTTGCTTCTCTGCAGTGAATTAAGTCATGTTGGCCCAGATCCTTTTCTGTAGCTTAGACACCCAAAGATAGTTCCACTTATCCCAAAAGAATGCATCTTGCTCAGAGTCCTATTTTTCCACCTAGGTTTTCTCAAGAGGCAGTTGAATGTGCCTCCAGAGGCAGATCCTGTTCCACCCGGGGAGGTGCATAACCCTCCGGTCTCACAGTGGGCAGCTGTGGGTACCTTCTTTAGGTCAGGATCCAGCCAGCTATGACTTCCTTAGAGGGGAGACATCTGTTTGCTTGAAGTGTGGTGAACTGACAGGCAGCAGTGTTGACTTCAGTGTTTCTGTCTTTTGCCCAACAGCCTAATAGTTTACACTCTTGCGTAGGAGGTAGAAAACCTGGCCCTGGTCAGCCTCAAGGAGTTTGAACTCCCATCTTGCATTTCTCAGGAGAGTAATCTAACCTCAACGTTCTGGACTGGGCAGGATGGAGAAGAGCCTCCTATTCCTCCTATTGAAGGTGGGCTTCTGTGCAGCGAGCAATGAAAGTATCACAAAGCCAGAAGAAGAGTAGTCGAGAGACAGCCTGATTTTGTGGCCCAGTGTAGTGAGCACTGCCATGGAAGAGAGAGAGCCCTGGCCCCAATGCATTTTGCATGACTTGCTGGATAAAATGGATATCTTTTTGTTCCATGTTACAGATCCTACGTGTGTTCTGTCTGGGTTCCAGAAGTTGAAGAGTTTTTTGATTAGGTGTCAGTGGCCCTGTAATTATTAGACAGCAGAGATTTGATTTGGGGTTTTTCCTCACTTCAGACTGGAGTATATTTGTGACTTGTCCTCTCTGAGAAGACTTAATATTTTTTCTGTATATTGAAAATATTTCCTCACCTGCCTGGCCAAACAGAATCTGTTATGCCTGGATGGAAATATCTCAGTTCCAGTCTAGATTAGAGAACTTGAGCAGCAATGAGCCCTTTTTCAAAGAGCTGTCTTGGTTGGTTGAAAAGACTAAGCTCTTATCTTAAGTAAATAAGAACAGAGCAAGTCCTCAACACTTCTTAGAGAAAAGGATGCTTCAAGATACCATAACCTACAGAAAATCTCTCTTTCTCCTGAGAGGTTCTACAAACTCTCATATCATGGTCCACATAGCATGTAACGGAAAGCAACTAAAGCACACAACGGATCTTTTCTTTCCTTCTCTTTTTCTCTGCTATTCTCTCTCTCACATACTTTTTTCCATTAGCATAAGCTAAATTGATGTAAGACACTACTAAACTAGTAGTAAGTTCACGCTGATTTAAGTGCAGGTCTTTAGTGTGTAGACAGGTCCTTACTTTTCTTCCTGAACTGGTGGAGAGGAATAAAACAGTTCTCAGGTTCACCTTATACAGCTGTTTACACCAGTCAAAATTTGCATGGGTATGAAAAATTAACTGCCCAAGGCACACAGCAGTAGATAATCAGGTTCAGAGCCAATAGAGGATATGATCTCCTGGTCTTTTGTGTTAACAACTGTTATCTTCTGTTTATGCACATGACGTTCTGTATCCTTCCAGTGTGTAAGTGACTATTTTTAGCTTTACTCAGACTGCTCTGGCATCATCCTCATTAATTCCTTATACAGCTTTAAAAGTAGAAAAGAAAATGCTTCAAAGGAATGTCAAAAGTTTAGGATCTGTTTGGGGCTCTACATTCCTAAATCTGCTCCCACTGAAGTAATCAGCAAAGCTCCCTTTGATTTCAGAGGTGCAATACCTGCTCTGTGGGGATATTTTGAGGAGAAAGCTTAAGGTGATCTTTAGGAAAATGTAATTACTAGAGGTGCAGCGATACATCAGGTTCCAAGGTACATCAGTCCCATATTGGATTGGCACCGATATAAGGAAAATCAACAGTATCAGCAATTAGCTTTTTTTGGCTGATGTGGCCGATAAATGCCCGGTGCATGCATGCAGCTGCAGTACGGCATGCAGGCAGCCAGAAGTGCAGCCCGGAAGCTTGGAGAGCAGCCAGGTCTGGCTGGTAAGTCTGTTGTGGGGGAAGGGGTGAGGGGAAGGGAAGGGCCGTGGGGGGGCAGATCGAGGCCCCCGCAGTGAGGGAGGGGGTGGAGCAGGGGCTGCCCAGCCAGGGCAGGGTGTGGGACAGAACTGTGAGCAGCTCTTCCAGGGGGCATGAAGAGGGGGTGTGGCTACTGCCACTGCATGCACCCTGGGAGGACATGGGGGTGTGTGCCCCCCTGATCTGTATGTGGGGCAAAAGCAGGCTGGGGCTGGGGCTGCGCCGAGCTCTTTCTGGCGGGGGGCAGGGGCTGGGGCAGGTGGTAGCAGCACTGGGAAAGGGGATTATGGGGGGGCTATGGGAAATTTTGGGGTGTCTGCAGCCCTCCTGTAGTCCCCCTCCGAGTGCTGCTGCCACCTGCCCCGCCCCGTGCCCTGCTGGGAAGAGCTCAGCACAGCCCTGGCCCCAGCCCACAGCAGCAGCCTGCCCTCGCCCACATATAGATCCAGGGTCACACCCCTCCCCCCCCTTGCAGTGGGAGCTACCCCCTCCTGCACCCCCTGTATGAGCCACTTGTGGCTCTGTCACATGCCCTACCCTGGATGGGCAGTGCCTG
This sequence comes from Alligator mississippiensis, assembly GCF_030867095.1. Lineage (NCBI taxonomy): Eukaryota > Metazoa > Chordata > Crocodylia > Alligatoridae > Alligator > Alligator mississippiensis. The sequence goes on from NC_081835.1 coordinate 45,117,280, forward strand.
CCCCTGGCTCAGCCCCAGCCCCACTCCCTCTCTCACCACAGGGGCCTCGATCTGCACCCCCTTCAAGTCCCTTCTCTCCCCCCACCCCTTCCTCCACAACAAACTTAACAGCCCAATGCTGGTCTCCAAGCTGCCGGGCTGCATATCGGCAATCAGATCAGTATCAGCTGATATGGCTCGTGAAAAATTGGCCATCAGTATCAGCTCAAAAAATCTCAGTGCATCCCTAGTAAGTCCCTTATTTCTGCCTAAGTCCCCTGTCCAATTTTGTATCTTGTATTTCTGCAGGGCATTAGAGCTTACTGCACATGCTGATCATGGCTGCTGAGTGTCCAAAGGTGCAACTTGCCATTAGTGGGAGCTGCAGGTGATCACTATGGCTAGGGACAGACATTACACATAAACCGTTTTACGTGATAAGAAACTGGTTTAAACTTGTAACAGAACAGATGTTCAGTGCACATAAGCTAGTCTGAAAATGGCTGAAACTGGTTTGAGATAAAACCTGGTTGAACATAGTATCAGACCTAACTGATTTGGGTCAAACTAGTTTATGGATTGTCCCAGACCCCTTCTTGGTTTAAATTAAGCCAGAGTCCCCCAGCATCCCAGATGATTTCCAACCCTGGGCAGGGCTCTGATCTCTGCTCCAGCCCAGCAGGGCTGGCCCTGCCTCTCTGCCTTACACAGACACTTCTCAGTGTTAGCTAGCATACCACATGTTGCCTACGGTCTGTGCTGTGAAAGACAGGACAAAAGGAAGACAGGACAGTGTTGGCTTAGGGCTTTTTGGAGCTAATTTACATGTAGTTGGTAGGGGTGTGCGAAGCGGGCCCTATTCAATTTGGATTTGGATTCAGCCTGAATCAGGGACAGTGATTCAATTAATTGATTCATATCACTGTCCCTGATTCAATTTGGCCAAATCCGAATTTGAAGATTCAATGCTGATTCGGAGAATCAGTGATTCGGACATAGACACAGCTTTAAAAGTTTTTTCTACATACCTTGAGGTAGCAGTCATGGCTCATGATCGCTGTGATACTGGGACTCATGCAGCATCCCACAGGACTGTGTGGGGGGCCCTCCACATGCTTGGTGGCAAACCGGAAGTGGACCAGAAGTACTTCTGGTCCACTTTCAGGTCAGCTGGGGAGTGCACTGGGCCCCCTCCCATGCCTCCCCAGCTCAGCAATCAGCCACAGGGGGACCCTGGGTGCCCACCCCAGACCAAGGAGGCACCAGCCACTGAGCCAGGGGGGCACGGAGGGACCCCCTGCGTGCTTCCTGCGGACCCGGAAGTGGACCGGAATTGCTTCTGGTCCACTTCCAGGGCTGCTGCCAAGCGTGGTGGGGAGCCCCCTACACTCCTGTGGGACACTTCATGCACTCCAGCATCTCAGCATTCATGAGCCCCTGCTACCTAGAGGTATGTAGAAAAAACATTTAAAGCTGTGTCTATGTCCAAATCTCCAAATCGATTTGGAGGGTTCCAGTTTGCTTCAGAGAGACTGAAGGGTCCTCTGATTCAGTTCTGATTCAGAGATTTGCCCACCAAATTATGCCAGATCTCTGCCGAATCAAATCAGGGACCAGAAGCTTCACACAGCCCTAGCAGCTGGTAATGTCCCTCTGTTCCTTCCTTGTAAAATAGTTTTTAAGAAGAGCTTGAACTAATGAAACAGGCTTTTGCTTTTTGATGGTCTGATAAATGCTGTGTTACTCCCTATATAATTCTCTGCTATGTAAGTCAATGCTATGTAACTCCCAGCTGGCTCCCTCAATGGTCAGGAGCAATGGTGGGGGGGGGGGGGGGGGGGAACCCCTTCCTAATCAGAGCATCTTGCCAAGTCCTGGCCATCCCCCGCCCCCAGCTCAGCTCTGTAGAAGGGAGGGGAGGGCTGCTCTGGTGGCCCCAGCTTCTAGCCTGAGCCACTGCAGGTATGTGCTGGTATTTTCTCAGCCCAGAGGGGATGTCTATACAGTTACAAACCAGTTCAGTCTAGCCAGGTTAGACTAACCTGAAAAGATTGAATCAATTCAGGCTTAGGCCTTTTGAATGTCTGTCCCTACCCTATCTCTGTAATGCTTTTCAAGTCAGGCATCCAAGAAGTGCAGTCCCCCACATTATTGTTCACTTTGGAAAACATGTATGTTAAGTCACTTGTCCTGGGTCAGAGCCAGGAATAAAATGTGCATCTCCTATCTGCTGACTGCGTTAACTGCAGAACTATCCTTAGCCTCCTAACAAGCATGGGGAACTAGGCCAGGGCTCTTATTAACACATTGTGTTCCCACATTAGGTTCATAAATCTGTTACAAAACTTGTTAACCTGCCCTGTGTGGCCCCCAGGGGACTCAGATGCTTGCTGCAGAGTAGGTTAATGCAAGTGTCTACATAAGTCTTTAGGCAACTGTGTTCACAAGCTCTGTTATGGTGACTTGAAATGGTGTAAAATCTGACACAGGGTGCCAAACTACACCCCAAGCTGAAGGAAAATCATGCTCCTGGAACAATCCATGCTGTCACCTCCAATAGAAGGAGGAAGTTGGACAGTAGTTGAGAGCCAGAATGGTTGTGTTGAAAAGAATTTGGAGATTTTTAAACCAACAGCTGAATTTTCACACTCAAGTGCCATCCTGCCTTCTGAGAATAAGGTAGTCAGGCTTTCTCTGAAAGTAAGCCTTCAGTCTTTCCATTGACCAATGCCAGAGCTGGGGGCCACTGCACTAAGGGTTTGTTTACCCTGTTAAGCCCGTGGGTTTAGCTAAGGATTTTATTGCATCAGCTTCACTTTGGCAATGGGTAGCATTTATTAGGTGTGGGGGGAGGACGTGGAACCCAAACAGCACACACTGTAGGATAATGTTATAAACTGAATGAGGTTTGAGTTTGTTTGCACAACCAGGGTTGAGTAAGAACAAGATTGAATTACCTTGGAACCTGAATTCCCCTATTTCACTCACCTCAAGAGTGACCTCTCCTAGTATTAGCTGAAGATTTATTTGTAAAACAGTCAAAGGGAATCCCAGACTGAGAATAAAGATTGAATTCCCCTCTTCATTGCATTATCACATCACAGAAAAGTAGAGTTTGAAGGGACTGTAGGAAGTCATCTACTCCAGCTCAAGGCAAGAACTGGAAAAGCTTAAATGTGCTGGGGAGCAACAGATTGTTCATTCAAACCTGGGCTTCTCCTTTCCTGAACTTTGATTCAAGTGAACCACTCTTCCTCTTGTCATAACATACTACTGATATCAGTCATGTTCCCAGAAGTAACTTCATTAGCCCTAGCAGCTGGGACTATGTGCAAAGAGAGAGAGTACTGCTTCATGTTTGCTTGCACAGAGCCAGGATCTCTGCTGCTATAGAGAAAAGGTTAGGGATCAAAAGGAGTTCTGTCATCATCAAGAAGGCATGAAAAGCTCTGTGCCTCTCCTTTCTCTCCTCCCTTGGAGAACTCAAAGGGCCTATGGGCTGGATCTTGGAACCTACCCTGAAAGACGAGCCAGCCGTAACAGGTTATAAATACCCCCTTTATCATACCTATAAGGGATGGAATGCAACAGCAGAAAATTCCCAAATACCCCACGCCCAATCACTATAGCTTGGCTCAGCATCAAATGACATGATCTTACTCCTTAGTGATTCCAACTGTGGCTTGCCACTATGGCTAGGAGCAGATTTGGGCTTGTAGGGACAAATCTTGGCCATATCTTATTGTATGTGGAGGGCTCCATTAGTAGCAGTTGTTTTTCAGTGGAAGTGCACTATTAATTGGAATCAGGGGGTGTTTATAGCTGTGCTTGGGTGGGGGTGGGGGTGTAATTAGCATGGCTCTGGGAGCCGTGCTAATTTAAAGTGCCCGGAGTGTCACATGCATTAGCTTCCCCACACTGAAAATGGTGGCAAGGGTGCTTTAACTAAACCTTGTTGAACTAGCTTTAGTTAAAGTGCCCCTGCCACCATTTTTCAGCACAGGGACAATGAATGATACACATGACGCTGGACTCTGCTGGAGTGCAGCAATTATCGTGCTTCAGCAGACTCAATCAAGTCTGCTTTGATGCGTTGTAATTGCAGTGTATTGAAACAGCCTCCCTGCATGCATATAGGAGCCTAGGGTGTTGGTAACTAGGGTGGGTCCTCTTGCTGGCAGCAAGGACATTCTAACTAACACGGGATTTCCTTTTAACATCTGAGTACTGGGATGCAGGCTGCTTGCTGCCTTTATGTTATATTTAAAACGACATGTCCAGGGGAAGGTGGTGGTATGGGGAACGTGAAGGCTCTGGATTCAGGGTAGAGGATGGTGCCTTTTGGACCAAAAAAGTTCCTGGTCATGGTGAAGAGATCAGCTGGAGAAATAAATGACACTGACATAAAGTTGCTTGATAAATCCCACAAATCAGGAAATTCCTCTGTCTTTTAGCTTTCCCATAATTCCCATGACCATGGAGTAAAGTTTTGGCTTCTGTTAAAATCAGTTTGTGGGGGAGGTATTCAACGAACACCACAATTTAATTTCTGGTATATCATTTCCACTACTCAGTTCTTTGCTGTGTTGTCTATGCAGCTCAGCCTAATATAGCTCCAACTTTCTACTCCTCACTCAGTCACGATCCATCTCTTCCTTTCCTTGCCCTCTTGTGCTCACCATCCTACCCACCTCCATCAGATTGGAGTCTATATTCATGTCCATATTCAAGTCCGAGTCATCACCCTATTTCTGCCAGGACGGAACTTATGCACCCAGAGTGCATAACAGAGTGACTCATACTTAGTCCGGTAACCCAGAGGCAATTGCAAGCTGCACTTTGGCTATCCACTAGGTGAACTATACTTCTGGCTCAAGTCCAACACTAGTGACATAATTGAGGTGAGGAGGAGTGGGAGACATTTAAATAATAATAATAAAAATGAAGCTACCCGTCCTATAGTAGAATTTTGTTCTGATACTACACAATGCACAGCTAACAATCACTGTGATTTGGCATGCCTAAAACTTCCCAGTTGAACTATCTTTTACATCTGGTAATACCTTGCCATTCAGACTGAATTTTGTGCACAGCCAGATCCATTGCCTCTGCTTCCTGTGCACAGTATAACCATAATTTTCCAAACTAAACTTACTGCTGTTCTGAGGGGACTAGCCAAATGCGGGTCAACAATGATGTGGGTGTGGGGGCAGGCAGGGAAAGAGCACTGCCACCCACCACTCCACACCACCGCTGCCTCCCATGAACTGGGTGGTGGGGGAAGCTTGCACATGGCAGCCGCTGCCACCAACCACCGCCCCACGTGGCCACTGCTCCACATCTGGCCACACGCAACCTACCCCCCCACTCCACATCCGGCCCCGTGCCCTGCCCACCCCCGCGCATGTCCTGCCACTCCATGACCAGCCCCATGCCCAGAGGTGAATTAATGTGTACTGGGGCCCTGGGAAAACACAAATTGGAGGCTGACTTGCCCCCTGGGAGCTGGACTGCTGGGCAGAGGCAGGGACCCTTCTTCTCCTGGTGCTGGCAAGGGAGGCTGGGTGGACCCTGCCAGGGCTGGGGGTGGGGGGGCACATGCCCCCCTCTTCTCCTTGCTCCCTGCCCTCCCTGTCCTCCTATGGCCAAACATACACTCACACACAGGTGTACACAGAGGAGAGCACACTACTCTCACTCTCTGCACATGGACACACAGACACAAACATACTCTCCTTGCCAGGAACACAGATACATGCATGCATGCGTGCATGCATATACACAAGCACACATGCAGACAGGTGCACTATTCACTCACTCTGCACATAGACACAGACACAAACACACTCTCCCTCCTGCCATGAACACAGACACTTACACACACATGCACTGACACATGCACCACACACACAGACACATGCATGTACACACGCAGACAGGCGCACACTCTACTCACTCATTCTGCACATGGACACACAGACACAAATACACTCTCCCTGCCATAAACACAAACACATACGCACACATTCACACATGCACACGCACTCTACTCTGCACATGAACACACAGACACAAACACACTTTCACACCTGCCATGAACAGACACATGCAGCCACACACACGCAGAAGCAGAAAAAGAATTGGGGGTGGGGATGGGGGGGGCTGAGTGTTCACGCATGTGCCCCCGCACTGCCTCCAGTGGGAAAGTCTGCGGGGGGGGGGTAAAGGGGGGGAGTGGGCTTGGAGCAGACTGCGATTGGGAGGGAGCAGAGCAGAGTCAGACTCAGGGCTGGGCCTGCTGTGTCTGTGTGGCTGCCCCTTCCCCCATGCCTGGGGTCATTGACTGGCACTGGCAGCCCCTGCAAAACTGCCGCCCCCAGCCCCAGCTGCCTCCCTGCACTGGCCCCAGACCTGCACCGCCCAGGAGGGCCCGGAGCTTAGGGCTGGAGAGGTGTCAGCCTCAGCTGTACTGCCAGGATGCAGGGGACAGAGCACCAGGCACCCCCACACCTACCCCACCTTGTCCTTGTGAAGAGCCCCATACAGCCCGTTAGCTCCTCCAAAGGGGGTGCCGGGGAGCCAAGTGGGGCATACAGCCCCTGATCTGTGTACGGGACAGGGCAGGTGCAGCTGGGGCCAGGCTCTGCCTGCTCCCAGCCTGCGCACCTCGCTCCTGTCATAACCCAATGATTTTTAGTGCCTCGGCACATTGGAATTTTCCCGCCACATGGAGCTTTCTTTGCACGATGGATTTCTCAGCTGCAGAGAGAAATCCCCGGTGCAAAAAAGTTCCCGCCATGCATATGCAAATTTGTGTCCCACTATTGGTCAATTCTAAATTATTCCTGCCTGGCGGCTAGCGATTGGTTTGCTAGCCATATAAAAGGTCAGAGCAGTTTCTGCCCAAGTTGGAGGACTCCACAACCATCTTGTGGAGAACTCTAAGTGCGCTGTGGAGCCTAGCAAAGTCCGCGTGTGTCTTGGAGGAGAACTTAGGGGCCTGATTAGCTTCTAACCACTCCCCGTCATCATGGAAATATTGACGTACCCCCGTGTTGAGCGCTCGTGGAGTTGTACACCGACGACTCATCTCGGTTCGGTTCGAAGAGAGATCTCACCCCTGTGTATTTGTGTGCAACTGTAATTCAAGCAAGTTTTCTTCCTGCACTGCGACCATCGGCAGTGTAAGTAAAGCTTTCTTTATACAACCAATACGCTTCCGTGCCTAACTCTATTCCATCGTGGAAAATACTCACCTGACGGTCTGGGCTACTGGCCATAGCCTTAGACCGCCCTCGGCCCCCACAGCTCCCACCTTTGTCCCACCTTGGCTCCCCAGCACCGCCTCTGGAGGAGCTGCCAGGCTGCACCGGGCTGTTCCCAGGGATGGCCCAGGGTGGGCAGGGCAGGGATGGAAGGGGCTCTGTCCCCTCCAGGCTGACAGTGCAGCTGAGCCTGGCCCTGCTCCGGGCCCCAGCTCCAGGCCCCCACAGGCGATGGAGGCCCAGGGCCGGTGCCATTGTGGGGCGGGGGGGCAGTGGTTTCATAGTGGCTGCTGGCAGCGCGCAATAACCTTGGGCATGGGGAAGGGGTGGCTGCATGGGCACATCTGGCCCCACTCCACCTCCCCAGTGGCTCCGTGTCCACCTGGCCCTTGTCTACCTACCTCCCCTCCCCAGCGGGTCAGGCAACAGGGGGGGCAGAACCACCATGATCCATCCCCTCGCCCTCAGGCAGGGAGCCATGAGGTAGCCCCACTGCTCAAGTGGCCTGCATGGGGCAAGTGGCAGGATAAACCCCCTCCTGTCCCCTTTGCCAGGCACCAGAGGGACAGGGGAATAACCCCCCTCTCTGCCCGCCCACCTAAGGGGCCATGCCAGCCGGGCTCTGATTGCACCCTTGCCCTGCTGCTGAAGTAGCGAGGAGGCAGAGCCCTTGATGGGGGCAGCATGGTGCCTACCATGGTGTCCAGGGAGCATGAGCATCTTCCCAGCAGGGGAGCCGTGAGCAAGGAGTCGGAGCTACTGTGGAATGAGAGGGGTGAGTGGCGGCACTGAAGCTTGGAGAAGGCAATGGCCCCCCAAACTCCCCTAGCATCACTGCTCCCCCCGCACAGTCCATGGCAGCTTTCCCTGCCCCGCAGTGTGGCCCCCCAGGTGGGAAGAGGCTTGCACTCTGGGACACCAGGACAGGGGTTGCTGCCCCCATCAAGGTCACTCCCCCCACACTGCTCCAGTGGCAGGGTGCAGCATGGCCAGAGCCCAGGCACACCCCTTATGTGGTGGGGGCAGGGAGGGGAGTTTGGTGGAGGGGGCAGGAGGGGGCCCATCCTGTGGCTCACCCCATGCAGGGAGTAAGTGGCAGTGGTGGCAGCAGTCAGGACGGGCACACCCCTTCTGCCTTGGGGCCATTCTGGCTGGTGTCTGGCCATGCTCCCCCTGCTGCAGCAGTGAGAGGGGAGCACCAGGCAGACCCTGGCTTGAGTCTGTAGGACAGGGAGGGGGGAATTAAGTCCCTCCCTGGCCAGTTCACTCCAGGCTACTGCCAGGCCTGGCCACACCCCCCAGCACAGCTCGCTGCAGCCAACAGCATGCTCTAGCACCCCCTGGTGCCTGGCCTGAGGGAATGTCTGTTCAGTTGCAAACTAGTTCATTCTGGGCAGGTTAGACTAACTTGCAAAGACTGAATCAATTCAAGCTCTGGCTTTTTGAAAGACTGTCCCAAGCCTCTGAGAACACCATAGGGAAGAAAACAACCCGTAAGGGCTCAGCTTCAGAGCGTCTTGCTTGTTGTGTTGACAAATCACTTCGATTCCCCGTGCTATATTTTCAAAGGCAGCAAATAATCTTTTAAAAAAAAACATTTTAGTATCAGCAATTGTTTGAGTTTCTCCCTGTAGGCTGTCCAGATGGCGCCATGTTTTTTTAACATCTGACCCTGATTCTAGTTGGGACATCGAGGTTAATAAGGAGCTAGTGAATATACATTCTAACACATTTTGGGGTCAGAGATATGGGGAGTCCATTTAAAATGAGTCATGATAAAAAGCCTTGTTAGTTTGGTCGATGAGTGCTGCCAAACACTGCCCTTAACCTCCTGCTTAAGTCTCTCAGAATCATACTTGGAAAAAAAAAAAAAAGTCTCTTTTTTGCTTGTCATAAAGCAGAAATTGTGATTGTGTTTAGCACTGGCTTTATTTTAATACCGGTGATGTCTGTTTCCTTTTGGAAAAATCTCACTCCTAAAATAGTATAAAAATATCTATTTCAACAGATATAAGGAAAAGAATTTCCTTAGTAAAACCCATTGTAAAATGTATTTCTTTTCACAGGAAATATATATATTTTTAAATTTTCTAAAAAATAAAATTGTTTTTGAGTGAAAAATTGAACATTTTCAAATTGGTTGAAAATCCTTTTTTTTTTAATTGAAAAATGACCTAATTTAAATCCTCATTATTATTTATTATATTGTAGCTTTTACAGTGTGCAGACACCATACATGAGCTAGCTATGATTTAATAGATCATTCAAAGCTCTACCTTTATATATGTAATGTATGCTTCACTACCTCATTCAGACTTTTGATCGTTACAATGAGATCTCCACTGTGTTCTTTTTGACTTGTTAAGAGAGTCAGAGGGAATGGTTCTCAATCTTTTTAGACTCAAGGCTCCTCTTGGAAAATGCCAGCACTTAGTTTTTGCTGATTTTTTTGCTACAGGAAAAATACTAGAGCAATTCTTCTATTGCAAAGACCTTAGCAAGACCACAGCAGGTCACTATGATACTATGGATTTCTATTTGAAATCTCTGAGTTTATCTCGTAAATCATGGGTAAGTGTCTGAACCCTGTGGAACCTGTAAAAGGATTTCATGGAACCCCAGTTGAGAATCACTCCTTTACTCTCGCATTCAGATGGAGCTTTTAATAGCAATGATTGCATGGGTCCCATGACAGACATGTGCAGGATCGGTTTACGGCAATGACTGAAAACAAGATCTTCTGGAAATGTTGTAAGAAGCAAAATCTCCATGAAAGTAAATATTTGCAAGGGTTAGAACATAGACTTCTGGGCTTTTCTGCCTCCCTTCACCCCAGTTTTTTAATTTTTATTTTAGTCAAAGTTCAGTGCTAGCCAAACATTGTGAGACTGAAACCCTTTGACCCTCCCCATAAAATAAGTACATCTCAGTTAACAAAAGTTCAAGCTTCCATATGCCACCCTGCTTAGATGAACCTGACCTTCAGGGTTCTCTAAGGCTAGTGTAGACAGTCAAAAAGCCTGAGGCTGAATCAATTCAGTCTTTGCAGGTTAGTCTAAACTGCACAGATTAAATTGAAACAGAAGTGAACAGACATTTACCTTTGATTCAGGAAATGCAGTCACATGCCTACAGTGGCTAAGACCAGACACTGGGGGACACTAGATTATGGCTCTCTGGCTGTGTGTTCACTTCCTCTTCCTGCTGCCCCCAAGGTCTCTGGGATTTGCAGTCCATAATTACAACAGCAGGACTCTGCAGGGTTGTTCATCAGTTCTTCTTCCTGCTTCCTGGTGCCTCTGGGATTTGTAGTCCACAGTTGCACTTAGCAGTAAGTTTGAGCAGGGGAAGGGGTGTTTAACCTTCTCCTGGGCCCCAGATCCTAGCTGGGGTTTGTTGCAGGGGGCATTGTCAGCCAGCCGTCACTGCTCCAGCTAGGGAGTAGAGGGGAAGGGCCAACCCTGCTCTGTGGAGCAGACAGCCCAGCCCAGCCCAGCCCAGCCCAGCCCAAGGCTGCAAAACGCTGGAGGACTGTGATTTAACTTGAACCAGGAAGGGGTCTAGGACAGAAGTTTCATGAACTGGCTTGACTCAAATCAGTTAAGTCTGATACTGCATTCAACCAGGTTTATCTTAAACCAGTGTCAGCCATTTTGAAACTCGTGTATGTGCTTCTGTTCTGTTACAGGTTTAAACCAGTTTCTGATCACTTAAATCAGTTTATGTGTAACTTCTGTCCCTTGCCCAAGAAACCAAGTGGTTTTTGTTCTCTGGTTCTACAGGTCTCCAGTTCTCTATTATCCTACTTATTCTGCTTGCAACTGTGGGGTAAAGCTGACGGATATTTGTAATGCTGCTTCTCTGCACAAGGAAATGGATGCCTTAGTGGAAATTCTGGTAGGTTTTTTTTCCACACTGGTTTCAACTGAAGAAATAGTAAACCAATAGGGCTGTTACTTTTGGTCAAGAACCTACCATATACTGCCCTCTGGAACAAATGGAAATTTTCACTTGGACTGTTCTTTAGGGCTCAGATCAATTTCTGCTGCAATCACTGGATAGTCAATAGATGGTACATACATTTTCACCAGAAATTTAGAGCAGATTTGTGCTGGTGAGCTGCAGGTGAGCAGTGCTATATGGTTCATTCAGTCCTTCATTTATTTGGTTTACGACAATTTCAGTTTTTGTCACCGAGACTCAAAAGATAATTAAACTGAACTAAAAGGACTGGGTACTTATATTCAACTTCCTTGAGCTTATTGTATTAAGTTGGCCACTTGTGCCACCAGATCCCATGCAAAGAATTTTTCCATGTTTTCCATGGCAGGTCTCCTGATGGAGTCTAATAGCTCTACTGCCACAAATACACAAATGGCATTTCTGGGGGTTTCTAAAATTATTCTTTTTTTCTGCCACTGAGTGGTTGTACAATTGGCAATGTACAATCAAGACTCCCTAGCTATACATACAGAGGAATAAAATAAATGGGCCAATATAACTTATAAAAACACTCTCAAGCATTTAAAAACTAGCTCATCTGAAAAAAATGTGGTTTGTACACAATGCATGGTGAAGTGGGATAACAGTTGTCTCATTGTTTTTTTGGTATGATATGCCTAATTCATTCGTCTGTGCTTTCCTCATTTATGAACAATGCTGCCTTCCTAGCCTTGTGCTGCTAAAGCCTTCGCAGCATTTTCCTTCAAGTACTATACAACTCTTCAAGGGCCTACATGCTTGGAGAAGCAACACTAGATTCATCACTCTTAAAAGCATAAGTTTTTCACTGTATCTCTTTTTCAGGCAGGGAAAAAGAGCAATTTATGTGAAAGAATAATGGTGGCACAAGAAATAATTGGTATAAACTGGCTTTGAATAAATTTAAACTGGAAATTAGAGGAAAGACTGACTTGAGAACAATCAAGTTCTGGAACAGCTTTACAAAGGGAGCAGTGGAGGCAAATGACCTAACTAATTTTAAGTTGAAACTTTACGAGCTTATGAAAGAGAGAATATAATGTGCTGCCTGTGATTATAGGGCATGGGACTGGATAAACGCAGAAAGTCTTTTCCAATCCTCTGTTCCTAATTACATTTTCAAACATATTTGCATTAAATCTACTTTGCTGCAATTTATTTAGATAAACTGTCAGAGAAAGCTTCCTTCCCTCTAGGACAACTAATAGGGCTGAGCGAAATTACACCGGCAGTTTTGTTTCAATGCTGTTTTGACTCATTTTGAGCTTGAAACAGTGAAATCAAAATGAAACACAGAGCTTTGAAACAGCCTTGAAATGAAATAAGGCATGTCGAAATGTTTCCAAATTTTTTAAACATTTCGAATTTCAAAGCTCAAGCTGGGCTTGCCTGCAGGGAAACAGAAACTAAAGTAAGGAGAGGGAGGGGGAAGGGGGGGGGAAGGAGTGCTCTCATTATTGACTCTGTAGCTGGCCAGTGACTGTCATCCTTTCTTGAGGTCCCTTCCAAGCCCAGTGCTCTGGGGGAGGGATGGAAAAACTGCATAAAAGGCAGCATTGTTTGAACTGCCCTGCTTTCTGCCTTGGTGTCAGTTGCTGAGCTGTGTGTTCCAGTTTTGCCTGTCAGCAGCCAGAGGTGCAGGGCCCCAGAATAGAGATTCCCCCTGCACCTATATCTTTGACAGGTGGCAGGCTTTGTGGCCAGAGCAGGGCCTAGCAGGCCTGCAGTTTTCAACCCCTGTGCCCCAAGACAGACACAGTTGCACAAGGACCCATGTCATGAGTTTTGCCTGTCAGCAGCCAGAGTGCAGGGTTCCAGAACCCCTGCACTTATCTACTTGAGAGCTGGCAGGCTTCGTGGCCTCAGCAGGGGCTAGCAGGCCTTCAGCTTTCACCCTGCTGCGCCTTAGCACACAGTGTCACCCATGTCACGAGTTTTGCTCATCTGCAACTTGAGGTGCAGTTTCCCCAATGCCCCTGCACCTATCTCCTTGAAACTTGGCAGGCTTCATGCCCTCTGAAGGGGCTACCATTCCTGCAAGTTTCATCCAAATCAGGCTAGCAATGACAATGTTTTAGGCTGTTTTGTGCTTCCCCATTATAGCTTTTGGGTGAAACGTTGAAACAGGGAAACTGTTTCGATGAAACGAAATGGAACAGCGGTTTCGAATCGAAATGAAATTCAGAATAAAATGCTGTTCTGTTGAAACGCAAGTCGAAACAGAATGGTGCCATTTCACAGAGCCGGAATAACTAAGGCAGTGGAACAGACTACCCTGGGAAGCTGCAGAATCTCCTTCATTGGAGATTCTCAAGTGGAGGTCAGATAAGCACTTGATAGGTTTGGTTTAGGAATCTCATTCCTGCATATGTGCAAGGGGTTGAACCAGATGACCTTTGAGATTTCCTTCCAAGCCTCTGATTCATTAAAATATTTCAAGCCAGAAGGGCCTCTCCTGTTAGAAGAACCAGAACTGGATTTCTATACCCTCTTTGAATGGGTTCTGGGTGCAGGCCCAGGTAGGAGAATTACCTTGCCCAGATCCTACTGGAGAGGATGCTGCAACAGTCTAGTTATGTGGCTGGGTGCCTGGGGCACAAGGACAGTGACACCTTCCAGTTGCTACCGTACTGTCGGCATGATTGCAATTATGACTGTGTGGCTGCCAATGGCAGCCTTTTTTTCCCCTCCCCACATACTTCCAAGTCAGTACCCAGGGCAGTTGCCCCTTTTCTCCCATCCTAGTTACACCAATATAATGCTGGGTATAACTGTGAGTGGGGCAGGAGGCATGGGGGGTGGGGGGTGGCTAGTTCCAGACTAGTAAGCTTGGGGCATTCCGGAGCCCAAATCACAGAATCATAGAAAAGTAGGACTGGAAGGAACTGACAGAGTTTAACTTGTCTAACCACCTGCCTGAGGTAGGATCATCCTTATCCAAACCACCCTGTACAAATCCATTGTCTAACCTCTTAACAAAACAACTCGGTCAGCCCTGTCACAATCCTAAGGCATAGCTTGTTAATTTGCCATGGGTAAAGCAGAAGGACCATGGCATCCAATATTTTGCTGCTGCAAAAGTTGTTAAGATATGCTTGAGAGATCTAAGGAACAAGGCCATTGGTCTAGCCCTGAGCAGAGGGACAAGACCCTTCAGCCAGGAATTTCTGGGGTTTGTCAATGTTTAGGCAGGAGCATTGGCATAGCCCAGTCAAAATCCCCAGGCTTGGCTGCAGTCAACCCCTAATACTTTTTTAGAAAGGTGAAAGCATTCACCTTCTACCTCCCTGACACATGTAGCAGCAGGAAGGGAAAAATATCCCAGCCCCATGTGACCAGCAAAACCCAGAAGCATAAGAAATACCCATTGTAAAACATAAGCATAGCTACTCCCAGAATATCCCTGACCAATTCCAGCCTCTTCTTATACACCTCCATGATGGAGAGTCCACAACCTCCCTCGGCAGTCTATACCATGGCCTCACTGTTCTAACACTGAAGAAGTTTTTCCTGATATTAAATCTAAACCTACTTTGCTGTAACTTCAAGCCATTGGTCTGCATTGTACTCTCTACAGCAAGAAAAAAAAGCTGTTACCTCTTCTTTATGGCAACCCTTTATATATTTGAAGACTGCTGTCATGTCTCTTCTTAAGCACCTTTTCCCTTAAGTGAATGTGCCTATTTCCTTCAACTTCTCCTTGTATGATTGCCTTTCAAACCCTTTATCATTTTTGTTGCCTGCTTTTGGACCTTCTCTAACTTCTCCATGTCCTTTTTAAAATGTGGAGCCTCAAACTGATAACAGAACTCCTGCTTTTTGGAGCCATCTAAAGTAAGTACGCTGTGTTAAAACAGAATGACCTTGAGCTAAATATGGGTTCTTGCCTTTTCTATTACATGTAACTCTTTCCAAGATTCATGATAAATTAAAGAAGGGAAAAGTTGCACAATATAATTAAGGAATCTTCACAGACTGAGGCGCTTCATGATTGTTGCATAAGGTAAACAACGAAGCACCCAGGGAGCTTGGCAGCAGCTCACACTCTTTCTATGCCCATTTTTGCTGAACACATTTTGTGGTGAGCTGAGTCAACAGGATTTAGCTCAATGCACCTAGAGAGCTGCTGGGAGTTTCTCAGGATATATGGAAGGGATTGTGTCGTTCAGTAACAACACTCCTTTTAGATGAGTAATTTCATCAAGGCTTGAACTCCACCCACTTGCGACCATCTAAACAACAGCAGCTGCTCAGCGCTCTTTTTCCTCCCAAGGCCTCACCAGGTGGTGGTTCATAAAAACTGCTTGTAGGGATGGGGAATATACAGATTTGTATAGCTAGTTTTTATACAGCTGTCTTCACTCAGGCCACAGAGTAGGAAAACCTTTCAGAACTTTCTAAGGAAGTTGAATAACACCCTGTATATAGTAGACTACAATCCCCTGCTGAGAATCACGTGTGGAGTTAGTCAAAGCTTTCAAAAAGATGGCCCTAAAATTAACTCCCGAATTATAATTCAGTCTCAAAAGATCATGTGACTTAGGAGGGCTTAAATGGGAGTTAGCTCCTAAACCACTTAGGTGCCATGGAAAAATTTAGTCCTATATAAAGGGGATAATTTAAAAAGTGCTGAGCACACAGCAACCCCCAGTAAAGTCACTCAGAGTGACTGAGCACGTAGCATTTTTAAATCACCCCATTTATTTAACCATCAAAATCAGGATGCAGAGAGCTAATTTAAGGCTCATCAACACCATAAATGTCAAGATCAAGATCACACATGATGAGGCAAGAGCAAGAATTCACACAGACCATGCTGAGACCACACAAAAACAGAGGGCTGAGCAACACATTCAAAGAACAGCCAGAGACAGTGCCTTCAAACTGCACAGCTAAACCCAAGTGCTCAGCAAACCTTTGAGGCAGCCTGCAACACAGTACAAACACCACAGACTGGGGGCCACCATGCATAGCCCCAGAATACAGAAAAGATTGGAAAGGCTGCCTTTTTCACCAAGCTACAGAGGTCACCTTCTGGTGACTGACAGTGCAGGGGAGAAAGGGTGAAAGAAAGGAGAAGGGGCTGTCCAGACAGCTGGTTCTCCAGATTTCATGATCTGGGAGGGCTCCTAGAGTACAGCATTTTATGAGCTTCAAAACATCAGGTCTAGAAGTTGCTCAAGGGACTTAATCTTAAGTAAGTCCCTTAAGCAACTTTTTGTAAGTTTCTCCATCTATGTTGTGGGTGAGAAGGGGAGGGAAGAAGGTACTAACTAGGGCTGTGCGAAGCTTCAGCCCCTGATTTGATTTGGCGGATATCCGGCCCAGTTTGGTGGCCAAATCTCTGAATCCGAATGGAATCAGAGGAATCTTTAATCTCTCTGAATCGAATCAGAATCCTCCGAATCAATTCAGAGAGATTTGGAAAGATTCGGAGATTCGGACATAGACACAACTTTAAATGTTTTTTCTACATGCCTCTAGGTAGCAGGGGCTTGTGAATGCTATGATGCCGGGGCGCACCCACAGAAGTACGGGGGGCTCCCCAGCGTGCTCGTCAGCAGACCCAGAAGTGGACCAGAAGCACTTCCGGCCCACTTTTGGGTCTGCCAGGTTGTGTGCAGGGGTGCCCCCCCAATGCTCCCCTGGCTCGGTGACTGGTGCTTCCTGGGTCTGAAGGCACCCAGGGTCCCCTGCCGCCGACTGCTGAGCCAAGTGGGCCTGGGGGGACTCCCTCACATGCTCCCCAGTGAAAGTACTTCCAGTCCACTTCCAAGTTTGCTGCCGAGCACATGAAGGATCTCCCCCCACTCCTATGGGATGCTCTGTGCGCCCCAGCATTGCAGTAATCACAAGCCGTGCCTGCTACCTCAAGGTATGTAGAAAAAACTTTTAAAGCTGTGTCTGTGTCTGAATCACTGATTCTCCAAATCAGCACTGAATCCTCAAATTCGGATTCGACTGAATCGAATCAGGGGCATGATCTGAATCAACGAATCGAATCATTGTCCCTGATTCGGGACAAATCTGAACTGAATAGGGCCCACTTCGCACACCCCTAGTACTAACCATATCAACATCAACAGGGCCCACTGCACCAGCTTTTCTACTTCTATCTCCTTTCCCTTTTTACTCCTGCATTTTGCCATTTAATTTAATTTAAACCTATTTTTGAAAACTTTGACTGTAATTTACGGACCACTGATGCAAAGGCTAAAGGATATATAAGTAAAAAAGAAAGACTTCTTTCACTTTTTACATTTTGTAATCATTACAGATTTGCTTTTCTATCCATTAGCTCAGCAGCAACAGTGGGGGATGAATTAAGTCTTTCTCATCATTCAGTGTCTCTAATCTAATATTCAAAAGGTGTTTTGCCCACACCTGAAGCATCCAGGATTTCCAAGAGATCTCCTATCCAAGAACTCACCAGGTCCCCTGACTGCTTAGCTTCTGAGATCGGATAAGAACACCTGTTCTCAGTATGCCATGCCTTGGGGCAAGGGCCTCAGAATATAGTTTGTTAAGCACAAGTTAGAGAAAGACTCTGACACATGCCCATTCCATGCTACAGTCTAGATAATACCTTCCCAGCAAAAAGTTGTGGATTTTTGCCACAATATGCACAAGAGACCTGCTCTGAAATATTGAGAACTAACTCAAAGCTGCTCTGAGAGGAAATTATCTTTATAAGACAAGCCCTCCATAAGTCAGGGTGTGGTGGGGAATCCCCACCCAATCAGTTCAGTTAGCCAAGAACTGTGAGATATAAGGGGCCAGATGTGTCCTGGATCCTGCAATGAGATGTTTAGCTTCCATGTACAGTGCATGGGAAGTGCCAGACTCCTCACAGTGGACTCCAAAACAGCCTGTTAAGATGCACACCATTCACCCCTCTCCTGAAGAGA
Organism: Alligator mississippiensis; assembly: GCF_030867095.1. Lineage (NCBI taxonomy): Eukaryota > Metazoa > Chordata > Crocodylia > Alligatoridae > Alligator > Alligator mississippiensis. Next base: position 45,135,413 of record NC_081835.1, read on the forward strand.
GCAACACATCCTTCAGCCACATTTAAAAGAAAGTGGCAGCTGGCATTGCATTTCATGAGGAGCACGGTGCTATCACTGTGTCGTAGACACGTTCTGAAAACAACTCCTTGACTGAGCATCTTGGGGAACTTTAGCAAAGAAACACAAGTGTCTGGATCCTAGTCAGGCTTGGGTGTGGGCTAGGCACCATGCTGCTCAGGCCTGTTCTGAGGCACTTCTGGACATGTGCGAGAGTAAAACTCCATGTTCCCATCTGGTATCCATGAAGTTCAGGTGCCTCAAAGGTTAGATGTCAGTGTTTGTAACTCGAATTTGGGTGCTTTGGTCTTTCATTTTCTTGGGCTAGATCCCCCAAAAAGTTGTCCCTGCATTTATTGCAACATATTTGGAATGTTAAACAAAAGCATTCATGAAAATATGAAAGGGAATATTCTGAGCATCATTTGACTGCCAAAAACATGCTTAGTGTTTCATAAAAGCCACAAAATAAGTGTTGCTGGCCTGAGAGCTTGCAGCCTAAATTTGATATGAATTAACAAGTGACGATTATAACTGGTTAAAGTGCTGGGAAAGGGAAACAACTCGTTATTAATATTAATAATAATTAAAATAATAAGCTTAATTGTATGCTGGTGTTATGGTAGCACCCAGAGGCTACAGTGGTGCTACGTACTGTACACAAACATGATTAAAACCCCACAAACATATAGAGGAAAAGATATGTATTTAATTTAGCTGACAAAGCTCCTACAGCACCTAGTAGCTAGAAGCTGAAGTTAGAAAAATGCAAACTGGAAAAAAGATCTAAATACTTTATAGTCAGGACAGGTAGACATAGCATCAGCTTACCAAGGGATGCAGCTGACATTCTTCCTTAATACCTGTAAATCAGTTTTGGGTATCTTTCTCAAGGACACACTCCAACACAGTGATTCTCAACCAGGGTGTGGGGAAACCTGTGGTACCGCAAAATCCTTTGAAGGGTGATAATTTGCAGCGTGGCAGGATTTTTCTGACACTGGGAGATCCTGGTGTAAAAAAAAAAAATGCACCTAAAGAAGTGGGGTGGAGCATGTGGCAGCAGCATGTGCCACTGAAACCAGAGCCTGGCCAAAGGGGTGCCTGGAGTCTAAGAAGGGGTGCCTTGGGTCTAAAAAAGTTTAGCACAACCACAGCTTGTTGGACTCAGTGTAGGAATCGCTAGCTGGAACTTTGTGGCCAGTATTAGGTTAGACTGTGATCTTCTTGGTTGCTTTTGGCATAAAAATCTATGGAAAAGTGGTTTCTACCAGAAAAAGGCTTACAAGCTAAGAATGCTATGGGTGTATACAGTCACCTTAGTGGTTCCCTTAATTTTCCCCAAAATTTTAAATTTAAACAATAATATAATCTTGCCTTTCCTTTTCCTCTGCCCCTTACATAAAATCACATGAAAGATGTTTCAGAAGGAATTTCAATGAGGTGAGGGAGCTGGTTTTCTGAATAGGTTAGTGAAGGCATATTTGGGGTAGTTGTCTGTAGAAAAAGGAAAAGAAAGGGGTACTGAGACTGGTATGGACAGAGAGGAGAACGTAAAAAGGGACATGGACTGTCTGATGGAGGGGCTTGAAAGCAAGGACAAGGAGCTGTATACACAATGCAATGAGGAGCCAGCAGAACTTACAAAACAAATAGAAATAGCAACCATAAAATCACAGAAAATTAGGGTTGGCAGGGACCTCACGGGGTAGTCTAGTCCAACCCCCTGCTCAAAGCAGGACCATCCCCAGCTACATCATCCCAGCCAAGGCTTTGTCTAACTTGGTCTTAAAAACCCCCAAGGATGGAGATTTCACCACTTCTTTGGGTTACCTGTTCCAGTGTTTTACTACCTTCCTAGTGAGGATGTTTTTCCTGAAATCTAACCTAAACTTCCCTCACTGCAACTCAAAACCACTGCTCCTTGTTCTGTCATCTGGCACCACTGAGAACAGTCTAGCTCCATTCATCCTTTTTGGAACCACCCTGCAGGTAGTTGAAGGCTGCTGTTAAATCTCCCCACAGCCTTCTCTTCTCCAGACTAAATAAGCCCAGTTCTCTCAGTCTCTTCTCATAAGTCATGTGTCCCAACTCCCTAACCATTTTTGTTGCCCTCTGCTCAACTCTCTCCAATTTGTCCATATCCTTTGTGTAGTTGGGGGCCCAAAACTAGACACAGTACTCCAGATGTGGCCTCACCAGCACTGAACAGAGAGGCATAATCACTTTCCTTGATCTGCTGACAAAACTAACAATGCAGCTCAGTATGCAGTTAGCCTTCTTGGTAACAAGGGCTCATATTCAGCTTATTGTCCACTGTAACACACAGGTCCTTTTCAGCAGAGCTGCTGCCTAGCCAGTCAGTCCCAGCCTGTACTGGTGCATGGGATTATTCTGTCCTCAGTGCAAGACTTTGCACTTGTTCTTATTGAGCCTCATGGGATTTCTTTTCGTCCAATCCTCCAATCCTTTCTTCAGTCTCTCTGAATCCTAACCCTACCCTCCAGTGTATCTACTACTCCCCCCAGCTTGGTGTCATCTGCAAACTTGCTAAGGATACACTACATCCCATCTGCCAGGTTGTTGATGAAGACATCGAACAAAACTGGCCCCAGGACCAAACCCTGGGGCACTCTTCTTGATATCGCTGCCAACTAGACATCAAGCCATTGACTCCTACCCTCTGAACCTGATGATCCAGCCAGTTTTCTATCCACCTTACAGTCCATTCATCCAACCCATACTTCCTTAGCTTGCCTGCAAGAAAGTTCTGGGAGACCATAACAAAGGCCTTGCTAAAGCCAAGATATACCACATCCACTGGTCTCTCTGCATCCACAGAGCCAGTCATTTAATTATAGAAGGCAGTCAGGTTGGTCAGGCATGACTTGCCCTTGGTGAATCCATGCTGACTCTTCCTAATCACCTTCTTCTCCTCCAAGTGCTTTGAGATGGATTCTCTGAGGACCTGCTTCATGATTTTTCCAGTGACTGAGGTGAGGCTGGCTGCTCTGTAGTTCCTTGGATCCTCCTTTTCTCTTTCTTAAATGTGGGCACTATACATTTGCCCTTCTCCAAAAGTCTGGCAACTTTCCCGATTGCCATGAGTTTACAAATATGATGGCCAGTGGCTCTGCAATTACATTGTCCAACTCCCTCAGGTGCATTCTGTTAGGCCCCATGGACTTGTAGATGTCCAGCTTTTCTAAATAGTCCCTAACCTGTTCTTTGCTAGAGTTGGCTGCTCACCCTGTCCCCAAACTATGCTGCCTGGTGCAGTAGTCTGAGAGTCATCTCGTGGTTGCTGCTGCCCAAATTTCCACGCACAAATGCCATGCACAGGGGCAGGCAAAGTCTGGCCCATGAGCCGGACCAGGCCTGGGGTTGACTCCATTTTCCAGACGGTGCTGTCACTGCCAAAAGATCCCAGGCTGAGCTCCAGAGCAGCTCCCTACTCAGCTGTACACCCTGCCAGAGTTGCTGGGTCCAGTCTCCATGGAAACCCTGCCCACTGTCATGGCCCTGCTGCTTCTAGGGTCTCCATGGAAACCAGCTGCAGCAATGCAGGCAGGGACTGCTGGGAAATGGAGTTCAGCTGCCAGGCAGATCCACCATTTTTCCCACCCCTGCACTACTGCATTCCCCACCAATTCATCCGTTTGTGAGCAGCAGGTCAAGAAGAGCCCAGCCCCTAGTTGGCCGCTCCAGCACTTACACCAGGCAGTTGTCCTTAACGTTCTCCAAAACCTTCCTGGATTGCCTGTGCGCTGCTGTATTGCCCTCCCTGCAGATGTCAGGGTGATTGAAGCCCCCCACGAGAGCCAGGGCCTGGGATCAGGAAACTTCCGCTAGCTGTTTGAGGAAAGCCTCATCTACCTGGTTCATTGATTTGTTCTGTCTCCTTAAGATATCTGTGCTTCAGTTTCCCTACGTATAAATGAAGGTTAATAACACATAAAGCTCTCTGAGGGCCCTGCGTGTAATTATTATTATAGTTCCTCAGTACTGTTTATGCCTATTTGCAAGAGGGAAAGAGCACCTAAGAGTGGTAAACAAAATTAATGTAATGACTGTTTAAGAGAAAGCATTTCTAGCATTTGCAGGGAGAAAGGTTTTGATTTATCAAAATACAAGAAACAGAAATATAGAAGTGCTTCTTTTGAAACAGGAGTTCTTATCTGACCAGTAGCCTCAGAAACTAGACCTGAATTTCTACCTAATACTTCCATCAAATACCAATCTAGTGATGAGCTGTTACTGGAGAAGACTGAGCAACTTGGCTTCTTCTTATCTTTGTAAAATAAAGATCTCTTTTTTGTATCCGTAGTTTCATAGAAGTAGGGTCAGAGGGGACCTGAGCAAATCATCTAGTCCAACCCCCTGCACTGGGCAGTAATGAATACAGGGCTCTTATGACCCCTACTAAGTTTAAGCTCGTATGACCCCAGCTAGGTGGTTATCAAGCCTCCTTTTAAAGACCCCTAAGGTAGGAGCCAGCACCACTTCCCTTGGAAGCTGGTTCCAGATCCTGGCTGCCCTGACTGTGAAGTAGTGCCTCCAGATGTCTAGCTTGAACCTACTCTCAGTCAACTTGTGGCCGTTATTCCTTGTTACTTGGGGAGATGCTTGGGGGAACAGGGTCTCACCCATTCCCCTCTGGCCCCGCCTGGTAAGTTTATAGTATAAGTTTATACTAGATCCCCTCTCAGGCTTCTCTTGTGGAGGCTGAACAGGTTTAGGTCCCGTAGCCTCCCCTCATAGGGCCTGCCCTGATGCCCCCTGATCATGCGAGTGGCCTTCCTTTGGACCCTCTTGATGCTGTCCACATCCCTCCTGAAGTGCGGTGCCCAGAACTGGACACAGTACTCCAACTGTGACCTGACCAGTGTCGCATAGAGGGGGAGGATCACCTCCTTGGATCTGCTCGTGATGCATCTGTAGATACATAACAAGGTGCGGTTAGCTTTCCTGACTGCGTCCCCACATTGGCAGCCCACGTTCATTTTGGAATTGATAATGACTTCAAGATCTCTGTCACAGGGCACCTCAGTGCCTGCTCCTAGAGAGGAGAAACTGCCAGGGAGAGAACCCTGGCAGAGCCAATTGAGCGCAGCTGCGGGTTGCCGGAGCAACTAAGGGGGAGCCAGCTGGCCAGAAGGGGGAAGGGCCTGGCCCTTATAAAGCCCAGGGCCGAAGCCAGGCTGGCAGTTCTCTGCCAGCAGCCAGAGAGGCAGGAGCTCCTTCAGCTGAGATATGGGAAGGAGCCTGAGTTGCAAGTACAGCTCATGATAGCCCTGGAGGCTCGAGCTATGATACTGAGTTATGGTCATGCGGCTTGTGGTTATGTTACAGCCTAGGGGCTTGTGGTTTTGCGTTGTGTTTGTGTTATTACACCCGGAGGCTTGGGTGAAGCTGTAGGGGTTGGAGGAGGCCTCAATTATAGGGACCCCAGAGAGTGTGGGGTGCCCTAGCGCCAAGAGGGCGCATTATTTTTATAGCGCCAGGGAAGGCGCAGCTCGCACGCCAGCGCATGAGCAACTGGTGGTGAGGAGCACGGCCAGTGGGTCGCGGGCGCAACTGGTAGGTTGCAGACGGGGGACCGAGACCCCGGATTGCGTGCGGGGTACATAGACCCCAGCCCCAGGGAGAGGGGCGATCTGATTGAGAAGCCCCGTGCGGGCACGGCAAGCCCCAAAGAGGGGGAGCGCCAGTGTATATGATTGAGAAGCCCCGTGGGGGCGTGGCGAGCCCCAAAGAGGGGGAGCGCCATACTGAGGAGCCCTAGAGGGAGGGGCAATTACTGAGGAGCCCGAGACGGGCATAGTGAGCCCAGCCGCAGGCTAGTGCGGTAACACCCCTCAGACTGAGGCAGGGCGCTGCGGTTGCCCCGAGAAGACAGGGAGTAGCAGCGTGGTGAGCCAGGGTGAGAGGGTGCCCGTGCGGTTGGCCCATAGGACCGGAGGCCCGCTAGAGAGTCCCGGAGCAGAACCACACCGGCAGGGGAGGCCCAGAGTGGGCAAGACGATAGTTCCAGCAAGAGGCTGGGCATGAGAGAGGGAGCCCAGAGTGGGCCACATTAGAGAGGGGGCCTGGGAAGCGGGCGTACAGACCGGACAGCGTCTATTACATCTGCGAGGCTTGGGGCGTGGTATTAGGGGCTGGTAGGAGCCACGCATAGCCCATAAGGCTGGGGTGCTTGGGTAGCGCCCATTGTACGGGGAGACCCACGAGGGGTCCAGGAGCTTACATGCCCGAGGAAACACAAGGCAGCCTCCCTATTACATATTCCATCAAGACATGGCGGGCAAGAATGAAGGGTGCCCTTGGGCCGAAGTAGCGCGGTGAGAGGGCCTCAAGGAGATCACGGCCCTCCGCAAGGACCTCGCCATGACAATCTCTTTCTGCCACTGTGCTTTCAAGAAGGGAGTTCCCCAGCCTATAGGTATGCTGCTGGTTCTTCCTGCCCAAGTGCAGTATCCTGCACTTGTCAGTATTGAATCCCATCCTATTCACATTCACTCACCCCTGTAACCTGTCCAGGTCCAGTTGTATCCTGTCCCTCCCTTCTAGCATGCCCACCTCGCCCCAAATCTTGGTGTTGTTAGCGAATTTGAACAAGGTGCTTTTCACCCCCTCATCCAAGTTGCTGATAAAGAAATTGAACAGTATGGGTCTGAGGACCGAACCTTGGGGGACTCCGCTGCCCACCTCTTAAGTCAGCTCACCGAGGTAGTTAGGTCAAAGGATGTGGTCATCATGGGCGACCTGAACTTTCCAGACATCTGCTGGGAAGAGCAGTCAGCCAGGTCTGACCATTCATGTAGGTTCCTAGCCAAGATACAGGATGTCCATCTATCCCAGGAGGTGCACAGTCCCACAGGGGAAGATGCCTTTTTGGACCTGGTGCAGGCCATGGGCGACAACCTGGTGAGGGGTCTGCGGGTGCTCGACCACCTGGGCGACAGCGATCATCGTCTGCTGGAATTCGCCATTCAGTGCAAGGTAGCAAAGGCCTGCAGCAAGGCAGCAGCCCTGGAATTCAGGAGGGCGGATTTCAATGAGGTAAGAAGAATAGTTGGGGAAGTACTGAGGTCTTGGAGGGGAGGAGAGTCGGGTGTCCAAGAAGAGTGGTCGTTTCTTAAGGAGACGATCCTCCAAGCCCAAAGGGAGGTAATCCCAACACGGATCAAAGGGGGAAAGAGGGTGCAAAGGCCCCCTTGGCTCACCAAAAGCATACGGGAATGTCTCCTAGCTAAAAAGGAGGCATACACCAAATGGAAGGGAGGGGCCACCACCAGGGAGGACTATACCTCTGTTGCTCGGGTCTGTAGAGGGGCAGTCAGGAAAGCCAAGGTGGAGATGGAACTGGGACTAGCTACCCAGGTCAAGGACAACAAGAAGTCCTTTTTTAAATATATAGGGGGTAAAAAGAAGGTACTGGGTAATATGGGGACACTGCAAGACACGCTAGGAAATCTGGTCATCACACCAGATGACAAAGCTAACCTATTTAATAATTTCTTTGCCTCCATTTTCCTGGGCAGGGATCGGGTCACCCCCCCCCCCGCCCCCACTGGGACCCCCATAGGCCCCAGGGGAGGTGCACCCAGGCCTAGGGTCAGTGAGGATCTAGTCAGGGAACTTCTGGAGGGACTGGACATATTTAAATCAGCTGGTCCTGATGATCTCCACCCCAGAGTGCTGGAGGAATTAGCAGAGGTCATTGCAGGACCCCTGGCACGGCTTTACAAGCACTCGTGGTGCTCTGGTGTGGTGCCAGAGGACTGGAAAAGGGCCAATGTGGTTCCCATTTTCAAAGAAGGGAGGAAGGAGGACCCAGGAAACTATAGGTCAGTTAGTCTTACCTTGATCCTTGGTAAACTTTTTGAGAGAATTATCCTGGCGCATGTCCACGAGTGGCTAGCAGGGGAAATTATGCTTAGGGGTAACCAACACGGGTTCATTAGAGGCAGGTCCTGTCAGACCAACCTGGTAGCCTTCTATGACAGGTCACAAAATCCTTAGACGCAGAGGTAGCAATGGATGTAGTCTTTCTGGACTTTAGGAAGGCCTTCGACACCGTCTCTCACCCCATTCTCATTAAAATACTAGGGGACTGTGGCATCAACACCTACACAGTCAAATGGGTCACTAACTGGCTGGAGGGTCGCACCCAGAGAGTGGTGGTGGATGGGTCTTATTCAACCTGGAGGGATGTGGGCACTGGGGTTCCCCAGGGCTCGGTCCTCAGGCCTGCACTGTTCAACATCTTCATCAGTGACTTGGACAAGGGGGTAAAAATCGCCCTGTTCAAATTCACAGATGACACTAAGTTGTGAGGGGAAGTGGGAATGCTAGAAGGGAGGAATAGGCTGCAATTGGACCTAGACAGGTTACAGGGGTGGGCGGATGAGAACAGGATGGGTTTCAACACTGACAAGTGCAAGGTACTGCACCTGGGGAGGAAGAACCAGTAGCAGACCTACAGGCTGGGGAACTCCCTTTTCATCAGTACAGAGGCAGAAAAGGATCTTGGAGTAATTTTCGATGCCAAAATGAACATAGGCCGACAGTGTGGGGACATGGTCAGGAAAGCCAACAGTACCTTGTCATGTATCCACAGATGCATCTCAAGCAGGTACAAGGAAGTGATCCTATGCGACACTGGTCAGGCCGCAGTTGGAGTACTGCATCCAGTTCTGGGCACCGCACTTCAGGAAGGATGTGGACAACAAGGAGAGGGTCCAGAGGAGGGCCATTCACATGATCAGGGGGCAGCAGGGCAGGCCTTACGAGGAGAGGCTACGGAACCTGAGCCTGTTCAGCTGCCACAAGAGAAGGGTGAGGGGGGATCTGGTGGCCATTTACAAACTAGTCAGAGGGGACCAGCAGGCATTGGGGGAGTCCCTGTTCCCCCGAGCACTACCAGGAGTAACTAGAAATAATGGCACAAGCTGGCAGAGGGTAGATTCAGACTAGACATCAGGAGGCGCTACTTCACAGTTAGGGTGGCTAGGATCTGGAACCAACTTCCAAGAGAAGTGGTGCTCGCTCCTACCCTGGGGGTCTTTAAGAGGAGGCTGGATGAATGCCTTGCTGGGGTCATTTGACCCCAGTACTTTTTTCTGCCATGGCAGGGGGTCGGACTTGATGATCTGCTCAGGTCCCTTCCGACCCTACCAACTATGAAACTATGAAACCTCCCTCCAGGTCAAATATGACCCATCTACCACCACTCTTTGGGTGCAGCCCCCTAGCCAATTTGCAACCCATCTGACTGTGTAGGCATCAATGCCACAGTCACCTAGCTTTTTAATGAGAATGGGGTGGGAGACAACATCAAAGGCCTTCCTGAAGTCCAGAAAGACTACATACACTGCAACACCTGCGTCCAATGATTTTGTGACCTGATCATAGAAGGCTATCAGGTTGGTCTGACAGGACCTGCCTCTAATGAACCCATGCTGGTTGCTCTTGAGCATCCTCCCTTCTGCTGATCCCTCCCAGATGTGCTCCTGGATAATTTTTTCAAAGAGCTTCCCCAGGACCGAAGTAAGACTAACGGGTCTTTAGTTGCCTGGGTCCTCCCTCCTCCCTTTTTCGAAAATGAGGGCCACATTGGCCTTCCAGTCTTCTGGCACCTGGCCAGAGCACCATAAGTGCTCATAAAGCCATGCCAGGGGCCCCGTGATGACCCCTACCAATTCCCTCAGCACCCTAGGGTGGAGAGCATCTGGACCTGCTGATTTGAACATGTCCAGCCCCTCCAGAAGTTCCCTAACTCGGTCCTCCCTGACCCTAGGCCTGTCAGAGTCACTCTTGAGTCCGTCCTGTATTCCGGTGGGGGAGAAGTCCTGGTCCCTGCTCAGAAAAATGGAGACAAAGAAATTGTTAAAGAGGTTAGCTTTGTCGTCTGGTGCGACCACCAGATTTCCAAGCATGTCCTGCAGAGGCCTCACGTTGCCTGGTGCCTTCTTTTTTGCTATGTATTTAAAAAAGGACTTTTTGTTGTCTTTGATCCTCGTTGCTAGCCCTAGTTCCGTCTCCGCCTTAGCCTTCCTAGCAGCCTCCCTACCGACTCCTGCTATGGTGGTATATCCAAATCTAGGATGGGCAGAATAGAAGACCATAGATTCCCATCTGTGTACTCCAGCCCCCCATTTCAGTTTCGAGAAACCTGTTCTCCATGGGATGTCATACTGAAGTCTAAGCCAAATGTCTTATGCTTTATGGGATGCTTTTCCATCACAAAGGCTCCTAAAGTACTTCATAGCTATGGACAATATTTTCTTCTCAAGCCTTCATGACAATATTTCACACAGGATTATCACCTAGTACACTTCTTGTTTTCCAATCTGTTATTTAAGAGCTAGCAATGTGCATGGTGCTGTACACAAAAAAAATTATGTGTATATCATAGTGGAGTTATCATGCCAACCTCAGGAGAAAAAAAAAATGTTTTAAACATGTTTATAAGTATCTCTTCATCCAGTGCTGAACTACAGTCATCACTGGGCTCCAAAAACATGATAGCAACAGATACATAACAGTGGTTTAGATGAAGGAATGAAGACCAATGTAGCTTTTTGAAATTGTATTGTATTCTGTGAATTCAGGAGATCCTTCTGAAGCTTTCATATGGTAAAGCCTAGGCAGTGACTATAAATGCACAAAATAACATGCCATAATACTAAAAAGACTTACTGTACATGCCAGTTTACAGTACAACCCATCCAGGTAAGTATTCTAATAAACTTGCAGGGGAATGTATAACCAAGTTATCATGGTTTCTAAGCATAAGGGATCATTATTCTTCAAACCGTTTGTAAAGTTGCCAAGTACAGTTTGTCCTCTTGGAACTAAGCCATGTTCAGTAATTCCTTGTGTATTAACTACAACCTCCTGAGCTTTCTCTCCTGGAAGCTCACAGATATTTCATGCAATTCCTGACCTTTGGACTGTAGTGGAGCTACATTTGACTCTAACAGCTGCACATTTAGCTAACCAGAATATATGTTTGCAAATTAAACTGATGGCAGTTTCTTTGTTCTTCCAGGAGCTTGATTACCATGAATTCCATGCTTTTAATTTCAACCTTCTGTAATTCTGGGAATAGGTCTGTGATTAAGTACTGAGAAACTAGTCTATTTATGGGTCTGTTTTTGTTGCTTGAGTTGCAGTACTGTACACTAAATATAGAAATTAATCCAAACAAAAACTCTAGCTGCTGGGCTATCAGACATTTGGTCTTTGTCTAGATTTCAGTGCTGTTGCTTGGGCCTGTATCTGTGTAAATGAGCTAATGGGCCAATTCCTCACCTGGGGTAAATCAGAGCTATTAATTTCTACTGGGTTAGGATCTGGTCAAATGATAGGATCTGAGCTGCCCAAGTGACAGTGAAAAAAGGCATTTCATTCTAGCCTTTTCATTTTTTGATTCCAGCTTTGACAGCAGTGATGAATAATGACTCACATGAAAGAGGAACAGAGTTCTCTGAGAAAGAGCAAGACACTTGTTATTTCATGGTTCTTAGACACCATCTGAAAAATTTTAATTGTGTAATGGAAAATGCTCATCTACTTGAAAACCAGTTTGTTGGTTTATGCCAACTTGCATTGCTTTCTCTGCTGAAGTTAGTCCTGTCTATGTTACTTTCTTCCTTTTTTCGCAATAGTGTGGGGCTGATGCCTGTTAAAAATAATAAAAAACTCCTTTTGTCTGGTAAACATGAGAGACTGAGACTTGGCAGTACACCAGACTTTACAGACGTCTTGTGACCAAAGTGATCTGCACTCTGCTCTCCTTCTGCTAAGGGGGAAACATTTTAAGTCTATGTAGCAGTTGTTATAGTTGACAGACTGATGAATTCAGAGACTGAAGTCTTCTCATTTATCTACTGAATAGCTACTGTAACATCAGAGGGAACAGCAGTGTAAACTTTCCCTGAAGTGCCCCCTGTGGCAACATGCTTTGGCCCTGACCTGGACTGAGCACCTATAGATAAGTGCTGTGCAAAATTTCACCACTAGTTTTGTTTCAATGCTGCTTCGACCTGTTTTGAGGTCGAAACAGCAAAATCGAAATGAAACAGATATAGTAGAAACAGCTTCAAAACAAAATGAGGCAAGTCGAAACTTTTCGCCGTTTCGACACCGTTTCAACGTTTTGCCCATAGGCTATAATGGGGAAGGTTGAAACAGCCTATAACTTTGTCATTGCTGGCCTGATTTGGATGAAACTGGCAGGACTGGTAGCCCCTTCTGAGGGTATAACACATACTAGGATTCAAGGAGATAGGTGCAGAGGGTTCAGAGAAACTGTACCCCAAAGTCTTGAGAGAAAAACTTGTGTCATGTGTATGTGTTAAGCCACAGCAGGGTCAAAGCTGCAGGTGTGTTAGCCCCTCCTGAGGCCACATAGCCTGCCAAGTTTCAAGGAGGCAGGTGCAGGGGTTTGGGGAAAACTGTACCTCAAGCTGCAAACAAGCAAAACTCGTGACATGGGTGACACTGTGTGTTAAGGCGCAGCGGGGTGAAAGCTGCAGGCCTGCTAGCCCCTGCTGAGGCCACGAAGCCTGCCAGCTGTCGAGGAGATCAGTGCAGGGCTTCTGCATTCTGGAGCCCTGCACCTCTAGTTGCTGACAGGCAAAACTCGTGACGTGGGTGCTTGTGCAACTGTGTCTGTCTTGGAGCACAGGGGAGGGGAAACTACTGCAGGCCTGGCTGCTAGGCCCTGCTGCGGCCACGAAGCCTGACAGCTGTTAGGGAGATTGGTGCAGGTGGGTTCTGGATCCCTGCACCTCTGGCTGCTGACAGGCAAAACTTGTGACATGGGTGCTTGTGCAACTGCTGCCTCTCATCAGGCAGCAGGACTGAAGATCCCCCATCACTTGCCACCATGGACCTGGGAGTAATAATTGACCAGAGTGTGAACATGAGCCGACAGTGCGATGCTGTAGCCAGCAGGGCCAACAATACACTGACATGCATCAATTGATGCAGCTCCAGCAAAACCATTGCAAAGAGGTGATTCTCCTGCTCTACTCGGCTCTACTTGGCATCAGTGAGACCGCAGCTAGAGTATTGCGTCCAGTTCTGGGCTCCGCACCTTAACAAGGACATGGTAAAGCTCGAGCGAGTCCAGAGAAGGGCTACCCATATGATCAGAGATTTGCATGGCAAGCCACATAAGGAAAGGCCGAGGGACCTGGGACTCTTCAGCTTGAAAAGGAGAAAGCTGCGAGGGGACTTGGTAGCAGCTTACCGCTACATCAGAAGCATACATCTAGGGCTCAGTGAACAACTGTTCACCAGGGCACCCTTGGGGAAAACTTGTGGAAAACCTGTGAGCAGCTAGGGGTGCAGGGCCCCAGAACCCCGCTACACCGATCTCCTTGAGAGCTGGCAGGCTTCGTGGCCTCAGCAGGGGCTAGCAGGCCTGCAGCTTTCACCCTGCTGCGCCTTAACACACACTGTCACCCATGTCATGAGTTTTGCTTGTCCACAGCTTGAAGTGCAATTTTCCTCAAACCCCTGCACCTATCCCCTTGAAACTTGGCAGGCTTTGTGGCCTCATCAGGGGCTACCACCCCTGCAGTTTTGACCCTGCTGTGGCTTAACACATACACACAAGTTTTTCTCTCAGGACTTTGGGGTGCAGTTTCTCCAAACCCTCTGCATCTATCTCCTTGAAACCTGGCACAGATCATGCCCTCAGAAGGGGCTACTGTTTCTGCAAGTTTCACCAAAATCTGGCCAGAAATGACAAAATTATAGCCTGTTTCAACCTTCCCCATTATATCCTATGGGCAAAACGTCGAAACAGGGTTGAAACAGCAAAACGTTTCAACGGAAGGAAATGGAATAGCTGTTTCTACTCAAAACAAAAGTCAAAATGAAACACTGTTCTGTCGAAACGTCAAAATGCTGGTCAAAACGGAACGCTTCCATTTCGCACAGCCCTACTATAGATCTGAAATGGTCCATGGCTTATTCTTTCATTTGCCCTTCTGCTGAGACTCCCCACATGGGCAACAGACTTGCTAAGGACTATACTGAGTAGGGCTGTGTGAAATTTTGCTGGGCGTTCCATTTCGACACTGTTTCGACCAATTTCGAGGTTGAAATAGGAAAATTGAAAGAAAACAAAGGCCCTCGAAATAGCCTCGAAACAAAACGAGGCTGGTCGAAACCTTTCTAAAGATGAAATGTCTTGACCCTAGACTGGGGATGGGAAGTCAGTTCAGCTGGGCTGACTTCCCATCCCCAGCGCAAGATCCAGTAGGTGGCGGGAGGCAGCCCAGCTGAGCTGCTTCCTGGTCCTCCGTGCTAGATCATGTGAGCTAGCCAACTTGCATTGCTTTCTCTGTTGAAGTTAGTCCTGTCTATGTTACTTTCTTCCTTTTTTTGCAATAGTGTGGGGCTGATGCCTGTTAAAAATAATAAAAAACTCCTCTTATCTGGTAAACATGAGAGACTGAGACTTGGCAGTACAGCAAACTTTACAGACGTCTTGTGATCAAAATGATCTGCACTTTGTGATCGTGGGGGACTGGCATGATTTAGTATGGGGGATTGGGTAGCAGCCCAACTGGGCTGCCTCCTGCCCCCGACATGATCTAGCATGGGGGACAGTCAACTCAGTTCACATAAGCCAGTCCCTAACATGCAGAAAAAACTTTCAGGCACACTTGACCAAGGCTGGATTTGAACCACCATGTCAGAGGTGAAAGGTGGCACCCAGATTATTTCCATCTTTTGCTAAAAGACATTAATTTCCACAAAAAAATGGCAGCAAAGTGGTTGTAAACTCCATCCATGGGCTGCACTGCTGGAACTTGTCCAGATAGCCCAGCAGACCTTGTAATTTGTATTGTAGAGAGACAAAATAGGCAGCTGTGAGCTGGCTGATTCTGGAGCATTCTGTGCTTATTTTAGGAAAAATACTAAAATGTACAATAGGTCACACACTAACTGAACAGTATCCGCAGGGAAGGTGTGCAGGGAGAATGATTGCTTGCTGAGCTGAGCTAATCATTTATTCATTTGATTAATTTAGCCTCTTTCTGCTTGTGAACTGCCTGTGAGCCTCTTACGGTGCTCTTGAATGTTTCATAAAAAAGCCTTAGTGCAGTTTTACTCCAGAGAGTTGTACAACTGCTGAAGAAGGCTTGGAGAAGAGCTCACAGAATACTGCCAAAGCTTTATTTTCCCTTGCCTTCCAAGAACAGGGCTGTGCTCCATCCCCTGCCGCCCCCTCAGCTGGTGCTGGGAAGATCAGCTGAGTTTAGCTCACTGTTCCTGGAAGTTGCTGAGACACTGAGCATCGAGAAACCAATATTTTCTGCCACTAGGATGGGCTTGAATGGAAAAGATGAGCAGCACTGAATCTCTCTCTCTTCCTAGCTCATATTTAACCCTCACTGCACCAAGCAGGACCATGTAGTGATTTGCAAAGTGGACAAGTACCTCCCTTATAGGACTAGGATTGGGTGTTGTTAGCTGGTTTGGCATATAACTGAATTTTGTGGGAAAAGATCAATGTGTAAGTCCAATGAGTTCAGTAGAGTAACATTAGTACCAGTTTTCTCAAGCAGATTGAAAGCGTAACTGGCCAGCTGTTCCACAAAGAAAAGGAGCCTTGAATACAGAAGGAGCCTTGCACAAAGGATGAGTCCAATGGGACTGCCCCCCTGAGATGCAGTCCTCTTATAACAGACAGTGACTGCACCTGAAGATGCTAGAGAGCCAGTCATGGACACATTGCTGATGTTTGATGACATAAAAGCTAATAATATTATTTCATACCAAGATACTTGGGTCAGATTCAGACTAGGTGTGAGTGAATGACAGCAAACTCCAGTAAATTAAGAGAAGATGCATCCACTTGTATCAAATCTGAATCTGGGATTTGCTTGGGACCTTTGAGTCAAGTGGCTGGGTTCCAGCCCTGACTGTGCTACTGACTGTGCTATTGCATTAATCGAGTCTGCTCCAATGCACTGGATTTCCAGCGTGTCGGGGCAGGCTCCCTGCACACCTGTAAGATCCTGGATAGTCTAGCTCCTTTTTCAAGCTGACCCAGTACGCTGATTGCACAGACATGACTGACTTCCAGTCCACACCTTTTCTGATATTTTGTGAGTCTAAAGGCTGTGAAGACTCAAACTCGATCTAGAAAGCAGATTGCCTGAGGTGACTGTTTTATAATAGCTGAGAAGACAGGCAATGCAGGAAAAATTGTAAATAAGAACAAAATGGCATATGAAAGAGCAGAAATAGCAGGAAAAGAAATGTGAAGCATGGGATGATTTCACACCAAGAAGAGGCTTGTTGAAAGTTTTACCAGAGCAGCAAGGAAGAAGACTTTTAAAATAAATGATCAGAGAAGGAGTTAAAGATAGATCAATAAATTCTTTGGTATCTGGAATGAAGAATTTAGTAAGAACAGGCCTAAGATTTGGGGCACAGGAGTATTTTTTCTAAGGCAAAGATTATGTTGCAGATTCTGCATAAGACATCAGACACTCAGTGGGTGGTGGCAGCATAAAGACAGAATAAAGCTGGATATTGTTTGTGCCTGAAAAGGCAAGAAGAGCTTAAGACAGACCTATAATGAGTTTTGATGAAAAGGAAAAGGTCCTTTCCAAAGACTTGTACACCAGCTGGGATACTGGGCAGGAAGTTACCATGTAAGAATATAACAACATAAGAATTACTGTACTGGGTTAGACCAAATGTCCATCTAGCCCAGTAACTTGTCCCTGACAGTGGAAAGTAGTAAATGCTTTAGAGGAAAAGTATTAGAAACAGGGTGTGTAAAGAGTGATCTGTCTCCTGACATATGCCTCCCCCCGATCACTTCCACCTCCCTCTCCCTTACTGTCAAGCATCAAGAGATAGATTTCATAGATGTTAGGGCTGGAAGGGACCTTGAAGATCATCAAGTCCAGCCCCCTGGCCCAGGGGCAGGAAGTCAGCTGGGGTCAAAAGATCCCAGCACGATAGGCATCCAAACGTTTCTTGAATGAGTCCGAAGTAGGTGCCTGCACCACTTCTGGAGGAAGACTATTCTAGGCCTTGGGGGCTCAGACAATAAAGAAGTTTTTCCTTATGTCCAGCCTAAAACAGTCTTGGAGAAGTTTATGACCATTAGTCCTTGTTATCCCTTGGGGCACTCTGGAGAACAGGTGTTCCCCCAGATCCTGATGCACACACCTTATGTACTTATAGGCAGCAACCAGGTCACCCCTGAGCCTGTGCTTTTCCAGGCTGAAGAGTCCCATAGCTCTCAGCCTTTCTCCATAAGGCCTATTCTCTTGCCCTCGGATCATGTGCATGGCTCCCTTCTGGACTCTCTCAAGCTTCTCGACATCCTTCTTGAATTGTGGAGCCCAGAACTGGATGCAGTACTCCAGCTGTGGCCTCACCAAGGCTGAGTACAGCGGGAGGATGACATCCTGAGATTTACTTGAGAAGCATATACGGATGCAAGTCAGAGTTTGGTTTGCTTTACCAGCTGTGACATCACATTGGTGGCTCATGTTCATCTTGTGGTCAATCATCATAGTATCATGGTACTTGGGGTCAGAAGGGACCTAAACAGATCATCAGGTCCAACCCCCTGCCCTGGGCAGGAATGGGTGCTGGGATCATATCACCCCAGCCAAATATCTGCCCAGCCTCCTCTTGAAGACCCCCAAGGTAGGAGAGAGTATCACCTCACTTGGGAGCCCATTCCAGAGCCTGGCAGCCTAACTGTAAAGTAATGTCCCCTGATGTCCAGCCTGAACCTTCTCTCTAACAATTTGTGGCCATTATTCCTAGTAACCCTGGTGGTGCCCGGGGGAAGAGAGCTTCCCCCAATTCCCACTGGTCCCCCCGGTGAGTTTGTAAATGGCCACCAAATCCCCTCTCAGCCTTCTCTTGACCCCCAACTCTCTTTCGGCTTTGGCGTTAGTGAGCGTAGCACTGTCGAGCCTATAAGCATGCTGCAGGTTTTTTTCCCCAAGGTGGAGTACGTTGCATTTTCCGGTATTGAATGTCATCAGGTTTATACCCACCCACTTTCTAAGCTTATCCAAGTCAGCCTGGATCACTAGCCTATCCTCGGGTATGGATGCTATGCCCCAAAGTTTAGTGTCATTGGTGAACTTAGCCAGTGCACTTCTGACACCAATGTCCACATCGTTGATAAAGATGTTAAAGAGAACCGGTCCAAGGACAGAGCTTTTGGGGACACCACTGGTCATGGAGCACCATAATGATTTGCTTCCATCGACTACTGCTCTCTGGGTCTGACCTTGGAGCCAATTTCCCAGCCATTGAACTGTGGTGTAGCCGAGGCCACAGTTGGCCAATTTTTCCATGAGGAGATCATGGGACACCAGATCAAAGGCTTTTTTAAAGTCCAGATATATGATGTCAGTCTCTTATCCCTTGTTCAGGTGATATGTCACCTGGTCATAGAAGGAGATGAGATTGGTCAGGCAAGACCTACCCACTACAGACCTGTGCTGGCTGTCCCTTAGGATGTTGCCATCAGACAGCTTATCAAGAAGGGTCTCTTTGATAATTTTCTCCAGATAATTTTCTTACCGGGGATTGAGGTCAAGCTGATTGACCTGTAATTTCCGGGATCTACTTTCCGCCCTTTCTTGAAGATGGGTACCACATTGGCCTTCTTTCAGTCTTCAAGTACTTCACCTGAGCGCCACGAGTTTTTGAATATTTTTGCCAATGGCTGGACTATGACACCTGCCAGCTCCTTGAGTACTGTAGGGTGTAATCTGTCAGGACCAGCTGACTTGAAGGTGTCCAGCCTCTCAGGGTGTTCTTTTACAAGGTCTACACTGAGGTTAGGTATAAATACACCCTCACCCTGACCATCCCATGTCATGCTAGGCAGGGCGGTCCCTTTGGGCTGATGAAAGACTGACGCAAAGTACCCATTAAGCAGGTTGGCTTTTTCCTGGGTGTCAGTTATCAGTTGTCCCATTTGGTTCAGCAGGGGTTCAGTGTTACCCGTGCTTTTTTCTGACTCCCTACATATCTGGAAAAGGACTTATTATCCTTGATATGTGAAGCCAGATAGAGTTCGGTTGCAGCCTTGGCTTTCCTGGTTCGCTCCCTGCAGGTACCAGTGCTGCGTACTCCTCCTTGGTGGTGATTCCAGCCTTCCATCCTTTATAAGCTACATCCCTTACTGTTATGATAAATTGCTCTGGTGGACCTATTTTCCTTAAATTGGTCTAATGCCTTTGTGAAGTGCTTTGGTAAAAAGTGTGGTAGATGCCCTGTCTTGTTTAGATGTGGCATGGGAGGGCAGCTCATCTCTGGTTGTTCCCTTTGCTATGTTCCCTGGTATAACTGCCCAGTGAAAGATGAGTCCAGGAGGTTTCCCCATATTCTGTACTGTGCCTTCAGTTGATGGGAAAGTCTGTGCTAGGCTGTGAGAAAAAAAGCCCTCCCCTTTACATTTTTGTACATAAAATCAGTACAGGTTCTCCACTTGCTTCAGGCTACACAAGTTGCTCAGCCTCAGTATTCTGGGGAAATGGATCTGAAATTGTCCCTTCTTCAGCTGAGTACTGAGGAACTGTAGTTATGTATCTTCAGCTTCTTCAGCACCCATATACAGAACTAATTTCCAAGCAGAACAACAGGACAGATAACTCTCAAGGCAGGGGAAACTGGTGAGGGGAGATACTTACTGAATTCCTATGATATCATTGCTAATCTGAGGATAGACTAAGATTTCAAGGTTGATATTTCCAGTAGCAGACAGGGAATTGACTGCAGGTTTGTGTGGGATATGACAAAATGCTGGAGTAAAAGGAGAAAACTCCAGAAATCAGCTACAGCTGAGGCATTGGGAATGAAGGCAAAAGAGCTGGTGCAGTGGGCCCTATTCATGTTGATATGGTTAGTACCTTCTTTCCCCCCCATACCTCCTTCCTAGCATAAGTGGAGAAACCTACAGGCTTTAAGTTGCTTAAGGGACTTAAGAGAGTTGCTTAAGAGACTTACTTAAGATTAAGTCCCTTGAGCAACTTCTAGACCTGATGTTTTGAAGCTCATAAAATGCTGTACTCTAGGAGCCCTCCCAGATCATGGAATCTGGAGAACCAGCTGTCTGGACAGCCCCTTCTCCTTTCTTTCACCCTTTCTCCCCTGCACTGTCAGTCACCAGAAGGTGACCTCTGTAGCTTGGTGAAAAAGACAGCCTTTCCAATCTTTTCTGTATTCTGGGGCTATGCATGGTGGCCCCCAGTCTGTGGTGTTTGTACTGTGTTGCAGGCTGCCTCAAAGGTTTGCTGAGCACTTGGGTTTAGCTGTGGAGCTTGAAGGTGCTGTCTCCGGCTGTTCTTTGAATGTGTTGCTCAGCCCTCTGTTTTTGTGTGGTCTCGGCATGGTCTGTGTGAATTCTTACTCTTGCTTCACCACGTGGGATCTTAATTGAACAGTGATGCTTGTGGTGTTGATGAGTCTTTAAAGTTTCTTTGTTCAGCTCCCTCAGTTCTTGGAATCAGATCAGGCCCAGGCAGCATCTTAAAAAACAGTAACCAGAAAAATAATCACCCTTTCACCTGATGCTTTCCTATAAATGTAGCTTTGAAGGGAAAAGCAGAGCTAATGCAAAAGACTTCAGGCATCCTGTGTGGTGAAAATGTGCCGGCAGCTGAGTCAGACTTGCCAAACATAATTAAAAAACAAAACAAAACCCCAAAACTACTGCTTATCACCACATACCATGCTAGATGAAGCTTCACCCTTGCAAATAACAATTAGGGGGGAAGGGAGCTAGAGGGCAGCATGACTGTCCAAAGGGAAATAGCAACAGGGGTTTCCCCACCATTGCCATAATCACACAGATGTTGCCTGTGGCAACAGAGTGGCTGTCCCTTGTTGCTGAGTCATGGTGTCTGACCTCCGCTTGTTCTTCTGCCAGCCAAGCAGACACATACACCCACACACACAGAGGGAACCGATGGAAATATTCACAAAATATTCCACTGAACTGATGGAAATATTCATAAAACCCAGAAGAGAATTCCAACAAATTGCTATTCCTACAGGGAAACAAATCAATGTTACTCTCTCACTTGGGATGAAGACTTAACCTTTTAATGTTTAATAGATTTTTTGGGGTCCTTTTTGGTACTAAACATTCTGCAATCAGTTGTCCCCTACTGAGACCAAAATCTTGTTCTCCTTCCCAGGACAACTGCTGAGGCAGAAGAATATCATGACATGAGTCTTAGAAGTACTAGACAGAGCAAAGAGTTCTTATTATACATATTACCACAGCACCATGATACTATGATCATAGAAAAGTACGGCTGGAAGGGACCTCAGGGCTATCTTCTAGTTCAGGGGTATTAAATTCATCCAGTCCTGCTGGCTGGATTAGGGGTGCAGGCATGATCTGTGGGCCAGATCAGACCCACAGACAGGGCCCATTAGCCAGAGCCAGCATACAGGGCTGGTCTAGAACCTGAGACCAGCCCTGTGCACTGGACTAGTCCTGCACACTGTGTGTACCAGCATGGGTCCCATGCTGTTTGAGGTATCTGTGCCAGAACAGCCATGTGTGGTGGCTTTGGTGCCTGGGTCCAGTCGGTGGACCTGATCTGGACCAGCTCCATCACCAGCACGCAGGGTCAGTCAGGTGCCACATGTAGCGCATGTGTTATTCTCAAAAGATAAAGGAGTTAAGCTCATAGAACAATAAAACTTGTTTATTCAGAGAGCAGTTCTGCTGCTGTTCTGCTCTTATCTCCTGCAATCTCAGGGCAAATGTAGCAACTTATATATAACACTCTTAAAGGTATCCACACATCTTCCCCCTTTACATGTAGCATATCCCCATATAATACTAACACTGGCAGTTTAGTTCAACCTATGATTGAAGCACATTTTAACAGGTCTGTATTAGTCTTTGTGTTGGCTTTTTAGGTCTAAGTGATCTTCATAGTTTCTCTGAATTCTCAAACCTTATTGATTCAGTTGTTGTTTGGTTTCCTAATTCAGATGTCTCTACTTCTGTGTCATTTGCAGTCTCCTCTGTTGTTTCTTGTTGCTTTGATGTTAGCTCTGTTTCCTTTGGTGAATCTCTTGATGCTGCTTCTTTTCTCCCCTTTTAGGAGCTGCAAATGTCACCTGTTCCTTCTTAACACCTGTCCTTCCAATGTGACTACTTTATAGGATCTGGGAGCTACTTGATGGGAAACTAATATTTTTTGTTTCCGTGTTCATCCATCGAAAATAAGCACCATATCTTTGTTGTGCAGTTGTGGTAACTTCCTAGATCCCTGTCATAGTATGATTTTTGTTTGAGTTTGTCAATTTTTTAAGTGTTTTCATGTCTTGCTTTTCATTCTGATGAGCATCTTCCACCAGATTTGGGAGACTGGTTTTGAGTTTTCTGTTAAACTGCATTTCTACTGTGGACAATCCATGTTTCATGGGTGTTGCCCTGTAATTTAACAGTGATGGGTAAACAACAGCGTGTGAATCTGTAACATTTTCCAACAATTTTTTTCACTATTTCTACTCCATTTTCCACTAGACCATTGGATTGTTTGTATTTAGGAACTGAAGTGTTGTGGCAGAATCCATATTTGTTTGCAAAGTCTTTAAACTCAAGACAGTTGAATTGAGGTCCGTTGTCTATTCTCACAATTTGTGGAATCCCATGTCTAGCAAAAATTGATTTGATATGAGTTATGGCATAGTTTGCTGTTGTGCTTTTGAGCAATGCAATTTTAAGATAGTGATACTGATAATCCAGCACTAATACATAATTTTTTCTTGCATGTATGAATATGTCAATGCCCACTTAATGCCATGGAGCAATGGACTCCTCCACGACCATTATGGGCTCTTTTCTTTGTGTTGATCTGTACTTTAGGCATACTGTCCAAGCCTTTACATCATCTTCTATGTCATTATTGATGTTGGGCCATTATAGAGCACCCCTTGCTCTCCTGTTGCATTTTTCAATGCTTAGAGGTCCTTCACGTATTCTATTTAACGTGTCTTTCTTTAGCACTGCTGGAACAACAAGTTGTGAACCTTTGAACAAAATGCCATCCAGTTCTTTGAACTGAGAGTAGGGGCTAGGTATATGTTTTCCAGGCCAACTAGCACAAATAGCTGCTATCACTTTTTGCAATGTGGTGTCCTGAGAAGTAGCTTTGGCAAAGTGCCCACATTTTATCTGTGACAGGAATCACTCTTTTAATTAGATTAACATGTACTATATCTGAGTCTGGAATTCTTTCATTTTCCGTTGTGTCATATGCTCTGGACAACGTATCTGCAATAAGTAGATGTTTTCCTGGTGTGTACTGTATGTCTAGATCATACATTTGCAGTTGAAAGAAAGGTCTCTGTAATCTGGGTGGCATGTCTGATAACTTTTTCTTTGCTGTAGTTACCAAATGTTTATGATCAGTTTCAGCTATCACAGACTTCCCATAGATGAATATATGAAATGTCTTACAGTCAACTACCAGAGCTAAACTTTCTCTCTCAATTTGTGCATATAGACACTCTGATTTAGAGAGTGCCCTAGATGCATATGCTTCTGGTCTCCAAGCTATCCCCATGTTCTTGAAGCAGAGCTGCTCCAATGCCTTCTTTAGAAACATCTGTTGACAATTTAATGGATCTTTTAGGATCATGGTGTTTTAGTACCAGAGCTTTCGTTATTTTTTCCTTCAAGTTTTTAAATTAAGCTTTGTGTTCATGTTCCCATATCTACTGAGCATTCTTTTGTAGGTTTTTGGTCTGTTTTGCTAAGTTTGGTAGGTATTTCCCTACAAAATTGATCATTCCCAGTAATCTTTGCACTCCTTTCTTATCTGTAGGGGATGGCATGTTTGTAATGACTTTAACCCTTGCAGGATCAATTTGCACCCCTTTCTCAGAGAACTTTTCTCCTACATATACTATTTCTTTGACCCTGAATTTGTATTTTTGTTTGTTCAGTTTCAAACCTGCTCTGCAAGCCCTTTCTAGTGCCTTTCTTAGGCTCGGGTCATGTTATTCCATAGTATTTCCCCAAACTAATACATCATCAATATAAACCATAGTTTCATCAAGACCTTCAAACATTTGTTGCACCTTTCTGTGAAATACTTCAGATGCAGAACACAGTCCAAAAGGAAGTCTACAAAAGTAATACCTTCTGAAAGACATATTGAAGGTACATAAATCTAGTGCTATTCTATTCTAGGGGAACTTGCCAAAACCCAGAAGAGGCATCCAAAGTGGAGATATATTTAGCTTCTGCCATATTGCCAAAAACTTCTTCTCTGGTGGCAATGGGGAAACGCTCCCTTTTGGTGTACCTTTTCATTTGCTTAGAATCCAGGAACAATTTGAAGGATCCATCTTTCTTTTTTCTGTTATGACCAGTGAATGAACTCAAGCAGTTGGTTGTTCTACTTTTCCTATTCTGTCCATGTTAGCTAATCTATCTAATTCCTTCTTCAGTTTTTCCCTTAGTACAAAGGGACTATTTCTTGGAGCTTGTATGGTGGGAGTATTTGTTTCTCTTAATTCTATCTTTTACTCAGTTGACAGTTTCCCTATGCCTTGAAACACATTATAAAACTCTTCTATGTTCTTGATTTCTAGTCCCTCAATGACATCCATTCTCTTAATCAAGCCTAGAGTTTTACTTGTTTGCAACCCAATAATTGGCACTAGCTTTCCTGAGACAGTTACAAACTGATTTTTTACTATATTACCCTTAGGTCTAACACACAGTGCACAAACACCCTTGGTTGTAATCATGTTCCTATTAGGGCTGTGCAAAATTTCATCAGTTGTTTCATTTCAACACTGTTTTGACTCATTTTGAGCTCAAAACAGCGAAATCAACATGAAACGAAGGGCTTTGAAACAGCCTCGAAACAAAACGAGGCTAGTCAAAAAGTTTCAAAAGTTTCAAAACGTTTCAAGTTGCAAAGCAGCCAGGTGGTGGGAGACAGGGAGAACCAGGGCTGCGCTCCCAGTGGCTCCAGGCTCAGCGAGGTGGGGAACACAGCCCTGGCTCTCCCCGCCACCCACAGCCGAGCTATGGGAAGCCAATCATAGCACTGCAGTCTGGCTGGGGAAGAAAACTGATTGCTCAGTTCCCCTCCTCAGCCTACGATTGGGCTGAGGAAGGCAACTCAGCCCGGCTGAGCTGAGTTCCCCTCCCCAGTGCAATGATCTGCTTCATACCTGCTTCATAGTGAGGTCCTTGTGACAGGCTCATGATTAAAGCAGTGCTAATGTCAGGCCCTGCCTGTTTAGCTTTGTCATTCTGGGTTCTACTCACCCACCATGACTTGTTGTTGAAGTAGATTTTACCTGGAGGTGTAATTCAATGGCTCCCTTCAGAACTTGGGCTACTCTGTTG
This sequence comes from Alligator mississippiensis, assembly GCF_030867095.1. Lineage (NCBI taxonomy): Eukaryota > Metazoa > Chordata > Crocodylia > Alligatoridae > Alligator > Alligator mississippiensis. Next base: position 45,160,845 of record NC_081835.1, read on the forward strand.
GTGCTTCTTCTGTGAGGCTCCTCCTCCCCTACACCCTACCCCTTTCCACTCAAGTGGTACAGATTGGCTTCAGTGGTGTCCTGGTACAATGAGGGTGCTGTCCGTTCCCACATTACGGCCTAGTCTGGTAGATGCCAGAAGGAGTATGGCCACAGCTTTGCAGGCTAACAAAATGATAACTGAACAATACTTTAACTCAAACAGTTGGGATTATGCAACAGGCAGTGCTTTGATGCCTATTGTGCCTAGCGCTCTTGTCTCAGTGCCTGAAAATTCTTAAGGTGCAGATTCACCCATTTCCCACGTGATCCCACGTTTCATAGATTCATAGATTCATAGATGTTAGGGTCGGAAGGGACCTCAATAGATCATCGAGTCCGACCCCCTGCATAAGCAGGAAAGAGTGCTGGGTCTAGATGACCCCAACTAGATACTCATCTAACCTCCTCTTGAAGACCCCCAGGGTAGGGGAGAGCACCACCTCCCTTGGGAGCCCGTTCCAGACCTTGGCCACTCGAACTGTGAAGAAGTTCTTCCTAATGTCCAACCTAAATCTGCTCTCTGCTAGCTTGTGGCCATTGTTTCTTGTAACCCCTGGGGGTGCCTTGGTGAATAAATACTCACCAATTCCCTTCTGTGCCCCTGTGATGAACTTATAGGCAGCCACAAGATCGCCTTTCAACCTTCTCTTGCAGAGGCTGAAAAGGTCCAGTTTCTCTAGTCTCTCCTCGTAGGGCTTGGTCTGCAGGCCCTTAACCATACGAGTGGCCCTTCTCTGGACCCTCTCGTTGCAGGTACCCCCCTGGCTTGGGCCTGAACCTAGGGCTGGCTAGCACCTGGCCATGTGGCATAGTGTCCTGTGGAGCATTTCTTAATGCCTATGTAACATTTACAGCCCTGATAACTCCCCACTGGGAGGCTCTGGCTCTGCGATCATTCAGGTGGGATGAATGGGCTTGAAGGGATCTTGAGTGGGGCCTTCCTCTCTATGGGCCCTGGCAGTGACCACTGGGTTGTCCTCTTCCAAAGATATGCAGTTCCTTCTTGCATATCTCATGGTGAGTGGGTATGGGTGGAACCAGACCTGGTAGCTGCTGCTCCCGCCCTGTTACCTGGGCCGTGTCCCTTGTGTACCAGCTTGTTCTTGGCATCCTCCAGCTTAGCAGAGGTTTCTTCCCCAGGGAGAGTCTCCTGATTCGGAATGGCAGATGGGTACGTGCTCAGGCTCTCCCTGGCTGTTCCAAAGGACAGACATGGAGGTGTGGCTTCACTGGGTGGAATCCCCTGGTATGGATCTGCCAGCTCTGCTGCAGACATGGGGAAAGCAACCACTTCCAGCACCAGTACTGCCTCTTCTCTCCCCCCAGGTTTGGCTCCTGGGCTCTAGGTGCCTGACCAACCAGGGGGGCTTCTTCTGGTTGTGTGGTGCCAGCTCACTCACCTGCTGACCGGCCACCGGGATCCCAATGCTGTGGTGAGTGGGTTGTGAGCCTGCCACAGTCCTCCTTTCTGTATTGTTTATGTGTTGCCTTAGGTTTTTGCAGTCTTTTAATCCTATCTAGTTCAGCTTGTTCTGTTCTTTCCTCCAACTTCTGCAGCCTGGCATTTGTTATCTCTAACTGCCTTTTCCAAATTAAGCTCAGGATTCTTGAGCACAGTGGTTCTCAACCTTTTTTGTACCAGGACCCGTTTGTAAACATCAAAGCCAGTTCTGACCCAGTGCCCCTCACTCCTGAACCACTGGTCCCTGCCCCCACGCCCCAGCACCCCAGTGTGTAGTTTGGGGGGGGGGGGCATGGGGGCCCCAAGCAGCCCCTTGCAGGATGGAACTCTGCCAGCCTCCAAGGGAAAAGCCACAGTTTCCCCCTTTTTTGCCTTTAAAGGAGAATCCATTTATTAAAGTTTGTTTTCAACCCTTTCATATATTCTTGTGACCCACTTTTGGGTTGTAACCCACAGGTTGAGAAACACTGTTCTAATAGTCTTTTCCTGAGGCTTGTATCCCTTATACCCAATACTATTTGGTCTCTGATCATGGACTCTTTTAGGTCTTCAAAGTTGCATGTCTGGCTCAGCAATCTGAGGTCTTTGACAAACGTTCCCATTTTCTCACATTCTTTCTGCTGTCTCATGTGGAAATTATACCGTTCAAAGGTTTCATTTTGTTTGGGTATACAATATTCCTCAAACTTTTTTTATTACTGTGCCATAGCTTTTTTTCCTGCTTCTGACAGTTATAGGCTATTATAAAGAGACAGAGCTTCTGGGCCTGCTATATTTAACAAAAATAGCTACTTTGTGTGAAGCTTCCTTCTCTGTAGCTCCACTGGCAATCATATATATGGTGAAGCTCTGGTTAAATTTATTCCAGTTTTCTTCTCCACTGCTAGACAACTTTAATTCTTCTGGAATTCTAAGATGCTCCATTTTTTTAGCCTTTCTTTGTACCCCAATCCTAGTATCATGTGTTCTCAAAAGATTAACGAGTTAAGCTTATAGAATGATAAAGCTTGTTTATTCAGAAAGCAGTACCTTGCCTACAGTTGTGCTCTTCCCTCCTGCAATCCCTGGGCAAATGTACCAACTTATACGTATTCCTGTTAAAGGCATCCACACAGCACACACCCTGGATTGAGTCCCTGTGTTGCACACAGCATACGCCAGGTCCATCCCCATGCACTGCATGCAGTGCATGAAGCTGGCATGGGGCACATGGTGTCTGTACCAGACAGACCCTGTGTACTGGCTCTGGTACACAGGGATAGTCCATGGGCCTGATCCACTCCAGAGCTAGCATGCAGGGCCAGTTTGGGACAGATGCTGCATGCAGCACATACCACATCAGCTCCATATACTGCATGCAGTGGTCAGGGCTGGAGCCAGCACATGCCTCATGCAGCACATGAGGTCAGTCCAAGACCCATGAGCCAGCTCCACAGGCTGGATCTGGGTATCATTGATACCCTAATCTAGTCAAATCCTCTGCTTAAGGCAGGTTCATCTCTATCTAATTTAGGAATGGGAAATTATTTCATCTGGAGGGCTGCTTAATGAGTTTTGATGAGCTGTTGAGGACTGCAAGGGTAGCCCCACCCTTTGACAAGTGCCCTGTCCCCTGGTCACCATCTTGGGATTGGAAGTCCTGCCCCCTAACCCCTGACTTTTTCCAACAGAAGTCCCTCCCCTTGCCCCCAAAAGTAGTCCTTTTGGGAGGGGAAGGTTGCCATCTTGGAACCAGAAAAATACCAAATCATATAATAAAAGTCAAACACTTACTATAACACATTTTCGTTTTATTAAAAAAATATTTCTGTTGTGATGTGTGTTTGTGTACTGTATATAGAGAGGATTTCATAATAACTCAGAAATAGTCTTACTCTTTTATATTGTAGGTGTGGGGGGTGAGGTGTAGTCATTGGGTGGGTATGTGTGTATGTTGAGGTATGTGTGTAGGGGGAGTTGTGAGGGGGTGTGGCTGTGTGTGTAGGAGGGCATAGGGTATGTTGTGGGGTGTATATGTGGGGAGGTTGTGGGGGCAGGATGTGGATGTATAGGATTTGTGGGGTGTGAGGGAGGGTGCAGGGGAGTGGGGACCCAGCCCACACACTCCCCCCAACACATTTCCCCTCATGGGGCACAGCTTCTGATGCCAGTGGCAGCAGCAGCAGCAACTGCTGGCAGGCATTTGCGGCATTCATGGTGCGCTCAGGTGCTGCTGCCCAACAGTGCATGACTCCAGCCAGCATGGCAAATGGTGGCAGGTGACCAGCCCGCCTCTATCATGTGGGGTTCCCCGTGGTGCACATGCAGCTCCCCGCACTTGTGCACACTCAGGGAAGTCCTATGTGATAGAGCTGGCTGCCTTACCTGCCCCCTGCCATGCAGGTCCCGGGACTCTGCCAGGAAGCAGGGGGCAGGGCTCCCCTGCACTTCTGGTGGAGTCTATACACACCCTGATCTAAGCCATTTTACAGAAGTGTTTGCTTGACTTACTCTTAAAACTGCAACCCTCACCAGGCACCATACCTGTAAACACCAGTAACACCCTAACTTACCACAGATAAAGCAGGGGGATGTGGACACTGCCAATGTCCTGCCATTCCATAGCCTGTTAAAATACCCTTGAGAAATCCCAGGAAGAAATCTATGCCCCCTGCTACTGAGAAAGGCAAAAAACCCACAGCCCATGAGGTAAAAGTCCTTTTTGATCCCAAATATAGTGATCAGTTTGACCCTGAGCAGAGGAGCCAAACCTTCTAGTCTTGAAGTCCCAAAAGAGATTTGTGTTTTCTTGTACTCTGTAGACATATGCAGTAGGCCTGTCTGAAATGGCTAGTATTCGCTTCAGATTCAGCCGATTTGCGGGAACAGAGATTCAATTCAGTGATTTGAATCACTGTCCCGAATCAATTTGGCTGAATCTGATTCAGAGATTAGGCTGCTGCCAAATCAGCCGAATCTCCAAATCACACAGATCCCATCCCTCGCCCTCTCTCCCAGCCCCCCGCAGCTGCCCCGCCTGCCGCAGCTCCTGGCTGGTTTGAAAAAAAAAAGCCCCACTCACTGGCTGCTGCTTGGGGGGGCAATCCCCACTGTCCCACGCTGCATGGGGGGCTCTGACATGAGCCCCCACAACCCTCACCCACTCCCCCAGTCCACTCATGGCTGCCCCACCCTCCCCAGCTCTGACCCTTTAAAAAAAAAACCCCCAAACCCCCCTGCACTCACCGGCTGCTGCCCAATGGGGGAGGGGGGTGATCCGCACTGCCCCCCTCTGCCCCACACCATGTAGGGGGCTCTGTATGAGCCCCCAGAAGCCCCAAGGCTGCTGCAGGAGCCAGTGAGTCCGGGGGGCGGGGGGGGTGTTTTATTTTTAAAAGGGCCAGAGCTGGGGTGGGGGGACAGCCATGGGGGGGCTGGGAGAGCAGGGAGGGTTGGGGGCTCATGACAGAGCCCCCCACACAGCATGGAGCAGTGGGGGCAGCGATGGGTAGCGGGGATCACCCCCCCCACGCGGCAGCAGACAGTGAGTAGGGGCTTTTTTTTTAAAGGTCCGGCAGCTGAGATGGGCAGGGCAGCCATGGGGGGGATTGGGAGAGCGGGTGGGGGTCAGAGGAAGCTGGGAGAGCAGGCAGGGGGTAGGGCCTGGTAGGGGTCCCCCCATGCTCCCCTCCCCCCTCTTCTAGCCCTCCTCCTCCTGCCCCTACTTGCCAGCTCGGAGTCCAGGTCCAGCTCCCTGCTGCAGCGGGCGGAGACTGTTCAAATCACCGAAGCTCTCCGAATCTGTTCTGAATCTATTTGGAGAGCTTCAAATTCATTTGGACCTTTTAATTGGTCCCTTGATTTGATTTGGATTTGGAGATTCGTCCACCGAATTGGGCCAAATCTCCTCCAAACTGAATCACCACCTGAAGCTTTGCACAACCCTAATATGCAGTGACATAGACCCAAAGAGCTTACATTCTAAACAAGTGAGAAAGACAAACAGTAGGAAAGAAGATAGAAGCACAAATAGTGACTTCACTAAGCTCACACAGGAGCCCTCGGGCCAGAAATGGGACTTAAATCCAAGTCTTGAGTTCTAATCAGTCTTCTGACTGCTGTTCAAAATGCCATAGCAAAATAAGGGTTATAGCACATGCCCTCCAGTTCCAAAAAACACAGGCTTTCTATGGCTTGAGCTAAAAAGCAGTAGAACGTGCACCGAAATTTGAGATTCTGAAAGATAAGCTCTGTGGAAAGAGCAAAATGATTATTTTTGGAAAATGTACCTATAAAAGATAACTTTCCATGCAGCAAGGTCTGGATTTTCCTACCCCAGACTATATCATAGGTTTTCTTGAAAGTTTTAAGATAAATGAACTTCAAAAGTGAGAGAAAAAGATGCCTTGTGAGACATGGTAGAGACAGGTTTTGTGCAGTTGCTGGGGAAAACACCTGTTTTTAGTAGTAACATTTCTGCCTTCTAATCAGCACAGGAAAATTGTTCTGTTTGGAGGCAGTGAGCACTTGGTTGTTTCCACAATTAATCTTTCTTCTCAATCATTTTGAAATGTTCCACATTTTGGGGGGGGGTGGAAACTTTGCAGGCATGGTCTTGTTCCAGACAGAACAGCTTGGAGCTTTAAAAAAAAAAAAAGGACTTTCTAACAGTTTTGAGTTTATGGAAATATCTAAGAGTGTTAAGGTATTGCAATTCATTATTTGTAATTGTACATAGGAGTACCAACCATAGCCCAGGACCCCATTGTGTAGGGAAATATATAAACACTGAACTGGCCTTTGCATCTGGTGGGAGATCTTGCTGTTTTGGCACACTCATGTGCAAGCTTCCTGGGGCCTGCCCTTGTTGTGAACAAGCAGGAAGAAGCTAGAAACACAAGCTCCCTGGTGTTGGGTCTACGCTGAGAATGAAAAGAGGCCATCTCTTAGACTCCTTCTTACTGTCTGGATTCTCTTGCCTGCCCTTTGCAAAGAGTTCCTACCACTATTATCCCTTTGCCTTAAAATTCACTTAGCTTACCTTCTTCCTGCTCTACCCCCACACTTCTTGCCATTACTTTCCCCTTCTTATCTTTATTCTAGGATTTCTCCAAGTTTTGAATTTTTGCAGCCACTGTCTCTGTCCTCTCTGCAACCATCCTCTTAGTTATCCTTTGTTGTCAGCCTCTTGTCTCCACATACATGCAAAACTGCTCAAGAGATCTCCTGCTTCCTGACTTTCATCTTCATTGTTTTCACTTTGCTATTCTCATTGTCTCCTTCTCTTTCCTTCTCTTCCCCTCTCCTTAGGACCCTGGCACTCTAAGTCCCCCCAGAGCTGCTCTGTCTGTGTCCTTCAGCTCTCATATCTCCACACTCTTGCTCTGTGAAGGAGAAGCAAGCACGCTAAACAAGAGGCTTCTGCCAAATTTTTGTTGAGTTCTTAATAAATTCAGTACTTCTGTGACTCCTTGTTCATCTGTCAGCACAGGCAGGGAGCCCAGCATCCTGCTTCTTACTTAGCGAGCTCACCAGGAGCTGTGGTGGTTTTATTCTAAGAAATCAGCTAACGTGCAGTACGCAGAAAGGGCACCCCTCCCTTGGATCAGCAGAATTAGGATGTTAAGTGAGCTGGTTTGTGGATTACACAATCTTATCACCTCCTACAGGGCTCTGGAGAAAAAGTTGAGCACCATATGCTCTGAATCACATGTCTCTTTGAAACAGTACAGGTTCCCTGACTCACTTCCTCTCAGGACTGCTGTTCCCTTATATCACTACAGCAAAATCGCTACTGCAAACAAAACACTGACAATGAAGTAAATGCCACATTGGCTTCAAACCAGAGAGGAAATTCCAGGAAGCTCCACTGGAATCCCATTGGTTTATGATGGAGAAGCAATACCCCCAGGGAGCCAACACATAATGGAAACCCCTCATTTCTCTAATGATGTGGGAGGCAATAAGATTGTATCTTGACATTTTGAAATTCATAAGAATTGATTGAAAAATTGCAGCTGTACCTTTACTTGCACAATCCCCCTTCACATATTCCAAAATGAAAGTGTACATAAATGAAGGCACTTTGTGATGCAGTTTATTAACAGAGGTATTGATCTACAAAATTGGTATGTAGATGACCAGTGGCACTGTAGAAAAGAGGGTCTGGTTCCAAGAGGGACCAGGTTTCAGGTGGACCAAGGGCTTAGGCATGTGAGTTGAGTCAAGCTGCTACCAGATTTCTCAACAAGCAGAAATTATTCCTATGAACGCTCAGAAAAGATTTTCTGTAAGTCTCTTTACATATGGGGTCTGCAAATACTTAGTGTTATCCTAGAGTCTAGGACCTAGACCATCCTTCCAGAGCTACATGATTAGGTGAGACTCTCAGCTTTTTTATGTTTTTATAAAAGGACATTTCTAATCATCATGTTTGCAGCTGGAAATGGAAAATATAGTTTCCTAGTAGTTCAGTTATCACAGTATATACCTCACTGCCAACATTTTTAAATCTACATCTTGAGGTCTGAGTCACGCATGCAGTTCTGCTTATTATAACCTAGGAATGATTCTCATCGTGTTCTTTTGCCTAACTTGAAGGAGTGGGAGTCGAATATAGTGTTTCTATTTAGTCCCTGAAGATACTGGTATTACTTTTCCTATAAGCTCAGCATAGTTTTAGAGGGTGGATTGGATGTCACCCATTGGTTAACACAATTTTGGAAGGTCTTTTACTATCAGAAAACCTGGACAAGACCTGAAAGGTACCATTTATGCTGGTAGTTTAGTGGAAAACTCCAGCTGTTAAGAGCACCAGTACAGACAGTCTGCTGGTGGTTTTGCTATTGTGTTGTCCACACACGCTTTGATACTGTGACGGTATAAACTTTTGAGCTGAATCTGTAAAAACAGCATGACCATTGACATTGTTGTCTGAATTGTAGCAGTCAGAGGCTACTTGGGAGTTGTCACTGCAGGTACATCGCAAGTGTTCCTGTAAAGTTTTCATTGTGATGCAGAGTAGTTTGTATCTTTCTGCATAGGAATTCATTAAAAGAGAGCATCCCCATCCCCCACATTGTATAATTTAATAAACAAGTGAGTATATTCAGTACATACTTGTTTGAGAACAATGCAGGTCCCTGAGAGAAGGATCTCCCAGCCTGGGTCCCATGACTGTGGGGTGCAGGCTGTGTGATAAGGATCTCCCGGCCCTGTGATCACAGAGCGGGGGCTGGGAGCTCCCTGCTGCAAGAGCAGGGGACGTTGTTGCTGCCTGAGCTCCAGTGACGGAGCCTGCCCCAGTAGCAGGCAGCTCCTGAGGGCATGGAGCAATGTCCTATCCCCTGCCAGGAAACAGCTCTCTCCTGGCCCCTGGGCTAGCACCCAGGGGGAGACTAGAGCTCCCCTGGTTGTTGCAGGAGCCCATTGCAGGAAAACAGGAAGCAAGAGCAGTCTGCCCCTAGCAGCAGCAAATCTGCTCCCATGTCCCTGCATGTGTAGACTCAAGAGTAAACAGCTTCCAGATTATTTGCATGTGTAGACGTGCCTGGGGCCAGGTACTTGGCCTCTACCTAAGTAGCCTTTGTGCCTCTATTTAAAGGTGGCAGGGTGGCTCCTTTAAGTCAGCAACTCTGGGGGCTCCTAGCAGTAGGAGAATCCGAAGCTGGCATAGCGAGTTCTACAACAGTCCTTCCCACCTTTGTAATCCCCTGATATAGCTGGTATGCAAGAATGTACTGGGGGTAAGGAACATACAAGGAGCTGGAGTGGTGCACAGTGTTCTCAGGTGATCATGTTTGGCAAAGCAGTCTCTTAATCAATATTTAGCTGAAGTCAGTCACTGGAACTGGTGAATTGAAGGTCTATCTCCACGTGTAAAATTATCCCTACACTTAGGTTCTCCTAAAGTGCCGGGTACAACAATATAGTAGGTTGACACCATCTGTCATGCGCACAGAGAAAGGACAGACCAAGTCCTTGGCCACCAGATCTTGCAAACTAAGTAAATCAAGACAAATCAACACTGAGTGATATACAGGGCAAGAATTCAAGAGAGCAGAAGTGAGGCCATCAGTTAGTAGGGGTATGCGAAGTGGGCCATATTTGATTCAGATTTAGACTCAGCCCAAATTGGGGACAGTGATTCAGTTAGTTGATTCAGCTCACTGTCCCTGATTTGATTTGGCCAAATCCAAATCTGAAGATTCGATGCTGATTCAGAGAGTGGGCAAACCATAGGCACAGTTTTAAATGTTTTTTCTAAATACCTCAAGGTACCAGTTCAGCTTGTGAATGCTGTGATGCTGGAGCAGATGGAGCATCCCACAGGAGTGTACTTCCAGTCCATTTCCGGGTTTGCTGCTGAGCACATGCCCTCCCCCCCATGTCCCCCAGCTCAGTGATCAGCCACAGGGGGACCCCGGGTGCCCCCCCAGACCCAGGAGGCACCAGTCGCCAAGCCGCAGGGCACAGGGGGGCCCCTGTGAGCTCTCCGATGGACCCAGAAGTGGACAGGAAGTGCTGCTGGTCCACTTTCAGGTCTGATGCCGAGCGTGCTGGGGAGCCCCCCATGCTCCTGTGGGACACTTCATGCACCCCAGCATCACAGCGTTCATGAGCCACCTGGTACCTTAAAGTATGTAGAAAAAACATTTAAAGCTGTGTCAATGTCCAAATTGCTGAATCTTTCTGAATCTCTCCAGATCGACTTGGAGGGTTCCGATTTGATTCAGAGATATTAAAGGGTCCTCTTATTCGATTCGGATTTGGAGATTTGGCCACCAAATTGGGCCGAATCTCCGCCAACTCAAATCAGGGACCAAAGCTTTGCACAGCCCTATCAGTTAGCCAAGAGATTAGACATTTTGTGCTATCTTTTTTCAACTGGAAATCTTGATGTTGTTGGGGATGGGTGGGAGGTGTTTTTCAAAGAATGTGTGTGAGTTTGGATGTATGGTCAGGATAGACTCCTCTGCACAGCCAGCTCCATGAATAAGTCTAGCAGACTTGCAAAAGGGGAATGTCTGTGTGGCAAAAGGCAGCTTTGACGTCAAAGCCTGGGAGCGTTGCCCTGACAATGGGAGGTGGAGCAGGGAAATGAATCTGTAGCTAATAAGCTCTGGACTAGAGTGTACATTGGCAGAGGGACAGCTACTACCCCTTCTTTCCAGGAATAATATTGTTTATTTCTGGTTTACTCTCCATGGCTCAAGTTACATGAATCAGGTTTCAGTTCACCTGCCTCCACTACAAAGTCACTCATGGTGGTAAGCCCTAGCTCATACCACCCTTTGCCTCTAAGCATAGGAGGGACACTACCATGCTTTTCCTGGTTCATTTCTTTGGTTTGATCAGTTGATTTTGTGTGATCATAATAGTTTTGTAACTCAGCTTTTGTTGGGAACATACATTATGAATAGGTGCTTGCAGGCACAAGCGTGTACACAAGTGTAGCATTGCTCTCTGCTGTAAAGAATCAGAACTGTTCAGGATAGTGCCTGTATGTGAACAGCCCATAAGGCTAAAGGGGATTGTTTTTTAACTCCAGTAACTCCGGGGACAAAAACATTCTGTCTCAGGGGAGCTCCAAAAAGTCACAACACGTCATAGTGACAGCCCTGAAGTTCTGGGTGGATCCTGATTTGTTATAAATGCACTACTTTGTATGAGTGTCAGTTGATTATGTCTCTTGGGGAAAAAAAATTAAAAACTGATAATACAGACCCTCATTAAAGCTTCTAGTTATTTTGTTTTGTTTCCCATCCCTGCACTGCATAATGGTGCCCCTTGGAAAAATCTGTACTTTAATTTCATGGGGCAGGTGCATTGCATATTCAAATCTACTTAGTGAATGGCAAAGACACCTTCAGATGCAGTTGTGTTTGGCTGTATAGAAGCCAAGAAATTGAAGGTTCAAAGTCCAGCTGCTGGCTCAGTCAGTGTGACTCTCTCCCTACTTTGCCTTGTTAACTGTTGTCTGTAGAAGAAATTCTAAAGTGTGAAGACTTATTTCACACCTTGACATGAGTCAGTTACTGCATGTGCTTGCAGTAGAACAAACTTGGGGTATTCTTGCTTGGGGTTCTTTTGCCTTTTCAATATGGGCCATGGGAAAAAAGTATGTATTTTATTTATTTAGTAGGGCTGTGCAAAGCTTCGAGTGCTGACATGATTTGGAGGAGATTCAGCCTGATTTGGTGGCTGAATCTCCAAATCAGAATTGAATCAGGGGGGCAATAAAAAGGTCTGAATTGATTCAAAGCTCTCTGAATTGATTCGGAAAAGATTTGGAGAGGTTCGACAATTCAGGCAGTCCCCACCCGCTGCAGCAGGGAGCTGGAGCCGGACTCTGAGCTGGTACTTAGGGGGCGGGGGAGGAGGGGCTGAAGGAGGGGGCAGAGGACCTTGGGGGGGATCCCTGCCAGGCTCCGTCCCCTGTCTGCTCCCCCAGCCCCCCATGGCTGCCCTGCCTGCCCCAGCTCCCGGTGCTTTAAAGAAAAGCCCCAACTCACCAGGTGCTGCCTGGCTGGGGTGTGATCCCCACTGCCCCCCATTTCCCCCTGCTGCATGGGGGGATCATCCACAAGCCCCTCAACACCCCCCACTCCCCCAGCCCCACCATGGCTGCCCCACCCCCCCCCAGCTCTGGCCCTTTAAGAAAAACAAAAAACAAAAAAGACCTGGGTTCACTGGCTCCTGCAGCAGCCTCAGGGCTTCAGGTGGCTCGTGCAGTGCCCCCCATGTGGTGTGGGGAAGTGAGGGGCAAGTGTCTGCAGTGGGGATCACCCCCCCACCCCCCGGGCAGGAACCAGTGAGTTGGAGGTTGTTTTTTTTTCCTTAAAGGGCCGGAGCTGGGGCGAGTGGGGCAGCCATGGGGGGGCTGGGGGAAGGGGTGGGGAGGTCAGAAAGCTCGTGCAGACCCCCCATGCAGTGGGGGGCAGTGGATGGCAGTGGGGATCACCCCCCCGCCCAGCAGCAGCTGGTGAGTCAGAACTTTTTTTTTTTCAAAGTGCCAGGTGCTGGGGTGGGCGGACATTGCTGGGCTGGGACAACAGGTAGGGCAAGGGACTGTGTGATTCAGCCAGATTGATTCAGGACAGTGGTTCAAATCACTGAATCGAATCATTGTCCCCCAAATCGGCCGAATCTGAATCCAAAGTGAATACTAGCCGCTTTGCACAAGCCTATTATTTAGTACTCACCCTTAATCAATTATCTTTTAGGACATAGAAAAAATAACAATTTAATCCGTTTTCTGAATGTTTTTCATCTGCTTTTTTTTTTTAAAGGAGCTAGTACCCAGACCATGGCTGAATTTTCATGTTTATTTAAACAGTTTTAGGCCTCCAAGTAGTAGTGTTTAGTCCATGTTGTGGTCTCAGTTAGAAATATGTGTATAACCGTAGCTTGGGTAAAGGAAAATGTGGCTTTCTAAAAAGAGATACTTTAATTTTCAAAACACTTGATGAAGAATGCACTGTTAAAAGTGCATACACTGTGGAGCTGTTGAAGCATCCTAGTTTCATACCCAGTGTTCCAGCACAGAGCAAAACTGCAGGGCATTGGCAAGTGTCTGCCTCATTTTTCATTAGACATGCATCCTGGATTGATGTTGTTTGACATATTTGATGAGGTAAATGTTCCAGGCGGAACATTGCCCTTGGCTAAATTCATGTATTTGAAATTAGCATAATTACACCAGATGTTAATTTGGCCCGCTTTCTGTCTCACTGAAATGGCATTGAATATCTTATCCTGCCATGCATTTCACTTGGTACATTTCAGTCATGATATTTCTCTGAAGTCACCTGTCCTGCTTCATGTGGGTGTGTAGATGAGTAATCTAGAATTACTGTTTTAATTTACGTAGGATCAAAGTTGTAGACCCTCAGTTTAGAGAACACTTCAGGGGAATTTTACTGAGTGAATCAAGTGTGTGCATATGCATGTGTTGGTGTTTTCAGGAGCCCTGATTCTCAGCAGTGGATAACACTGGGTCTAACAATGCATATATAGCACTAGTGCTGCTTGTACTTCTATCATTGAGGACTTTCTTGCCAGTTCTTCTCTAACTTCCTTGACATCAAAAGTTCATAATAGTTCTCTATATTTATTTCCTCACTGGTGGTATATAAGTGCATATAAAATCCTAAAAATAGGCTTTGCCTTTTAATGCAGCATGAACTGCAGTGGTGCAGAAATCCCTGGAGCCTGTCAGGAGCAGGTGGTATATTTGTGGCCCTAGATCATTTGGTTCCAATGCTCATGTGCAAATGCTGCCTTTAAAAATATCGAGTCTGTTTGTCATCTTGCACCATAACAGCTTTCACACCTTCACTTACACCATATTCACCCTGGCAGGATCTGAGAATCCTGTATTCATCCCAAATCTGCCATGTTTTGTTCAGGGGCAGCCTCTCTTTCCCCTACACACTGGCAAAGTTTTCTGGTACCAAAACAGAGCTTAATTTAAGATCATGAGACATGTGTGTTAAAAGCATGACTCTCGGGCTAACAACTGGGAGATCTACAACTCTTCAAGCAGGCAAGCTAAGCAGAGGGGATTAGATTTAGTCTCTTGTTCTTAGTACAAACTTTTTGCTCTTGTCCTGACATGTACTTGGGGTTGCACATGCCTGGGTGTTTCATGCCTGATCTAATACTTGTTCTCCCCTTCTCCCAGCCCTCCCCCAGTCTTACTTCCTTCTGGTTTATTTTTGGGTGGTGCCATCCAAGATCTTGATCTCATTCTTGAGTGTCATTCTACATAGAAGCCAGATCCTGAGAAGCAGTAAAGAGCTGCTTTTTTTAAATGAGTTTCCTCCTACAGTCACTGATCCTTGCCACCTGATTGGGCGGCTAGAAGAAGAGTGACTCAGCTCTTGTCTTGTCTGATTTCCTGGAAGACACCAGCTGCCAGCTAAAATGACTACATGGAAGAGAGGGGAGGGACTGGCTGGGTGGATGTTCTGCAGAAGGCGGATGGCAGAACAGTGCCAGCCAAGACATCCTCATTCTTAGAGCTTGTTTTGTTTCATTCCCCCAAGCTTGCTGAGAAGAGGGAAAGAATGAGCATGCTGCACATAGCATCTGCAGTCAAAGCTCCCTGCAACTTCCCTAAACAGATACCAGTTCATCACATCTAAATTATATTTTATGCACACCTTCTGCCAGATGGTAGCAGGAAGCCTTGCTCTGCTGGGCAGAGGTGATGTGAATCTGCTGGCAGAAAGAATGGTTATGTTGCTGCCGAGGAGCTCTGAGTACAGACCCACTGGAAGTTCTGCTGGTAGAATTGGCAAAGCTTTGCAGTGAACGAGGCCAGTGAGAAGAACACATTAGGTGGAAGGTTCCATCATGAATAAGGAAGTCAGCATTGGTACTGGTGTTTTTGTCATCGAGTATTGGTGTGAGCACGATCACACCAGTGATGTTTCAGGCCATCTGTGGACCCACGTGGGCAACGTTGTCATGTGACACTTGGTTCATGTTTTCAAGGTTTGCTGCCCAGTCCTCAAGGCTAAAAACTGTATTGCTTTGCTGGATGCTTAAAATCTGGAACATGCTTTCAGGGGCAGATTCTATGGCAAAATATGGAGCTGCAGAATCATGAGGTATACAGTAGGGCTGTGTGAAGCTTCGGTCCCTGATTGGATTCAGCTGAGATTCGGCTCGATATGGTGGCCAAATCTCTGAATCTGAATTGAATCAGGAGACCCTTTGATTTCTCCGAATAGATTTGGAGGGTTCCGAATCAATTCGGAAAGATTCGGCAATTCAGACATAGACACAGCTTTAAATGTTCTTTCTACATACCTCTAGGTATGTAGAAAGAACATACCTAGAGGTATGCTCATGAACACTGTGATTCTGGGGTGCACGGAGTGTCCCACAGAAATGCGGGAGGCTCCCCAGTGCGCTTGGCAGCAGCCCCGGAAGTGAACCAGAAGCACTTCTGCTCCACTTCTGGGTCTGCTGGGGAGCATGCAGGGGGGCCCCCCCATACCCTCCCAGCTTGGCAGCTGGTGCCTCCTGGGTCTAGGGAGTGTACCCGGGGTCCCCCCGTGGCTGATTGCCAAGGCAGGGAGGTTGCAGAGGGGCCCCCTGGCGCACTCCCCAGCAGACCTGGAAGTGGACCAGAAGTATTTCAGGTCCACTTCTGGGTTCACCCCCCCCCCCCCCCCCGGGATGATCCTATGGGACACTTCATCTGCCCCAGCATTGCAGCATTCACAAGCCATGCTGGTACCTTGAGGCAATCAGAAAAAACATTTAAAGCTGTGTCTATCTCTGAAACTTTGATTCTCCAAATTAGCATTGAATCTTCAGATTCAGCTGAATCGAATTGGGGCAGTGATCCGAATCAACAAATTGAATCACTGTCCCTGATTCAGGCTGAATCCAAATTGAATAGGGCCCACTTTGCACACCCCTATTATTTAGTACTTGTATTAGGAAGTACTAAATAAGTGTGCAGTAACTGAAGTTACTGCACAGTAGCACCAGCAAATACCTTTTAGGTAATGCTATTGCACAGTAGCCTAATAATGCAGTGCAGTAGTATATTAGCACTGTTGGTGCTGTGACACACTACTGCACAGTAGTTTTTGGCTACTGTGCAGTCAGCGTCTTGTGTAGATGTGCCCACTGACTGCTATGAGGTGAAAATGTGACCCATGTGGACCATGAAAAGATATGGCAGTGGTTTGTATAGTGGATGAAGTGACTTGAGGAATAATAATCTGTAGCTGGTTTAAACACATATCATGTTGTACAGTCCTGTGACTTTGTTGCAGAGAAAAGAGCCCTTCAGAAAGGATGAAGGTAGAGAAACAAAGAGCAGCAAGAAAGAGTGAAGGCTTTTTTTACAGCCATAGACACTTTATCTTCTTCTAGGTCTACCTAGAGTCTAGAAAGTGTCTGTCTCCCCAATCTGAATTGAATTTAAAATATGTGAGCTAGGTGCCACAAATGGCTGAGGCCTAGCAGAAAGATGGGTTAGGAGGGGAGGAAATAAAAGATGGTGAGTGTGTCAAAGCAGAGGCAAATGAGGAGACATGGGCAGGGAAGAATTCAGATTGTAGGCACTGATAGCAGAGACCTGGCAAGAATAACAATGAATGACATGCTGCCTTGAAAAGAAAAAAAAAGTAGGTAGTACAGAGGCTGATAAAGAGAAAGGAAAAATAAACTGTGAAAGAAGAAAATAAAAATGGGGGACAGATTGAAAGAAATAGGGAAAGGAAAAGCAAGCAAATACTCATGGATTATTAACATTTATTCAATGGATTTCATTTGTGTTTGTGTTTTTTAGTGCATTCCCATGGCACCCACTAACGTCAGACTAACAACTTCCCTCTTTCTCTGAAGCACATTCTTTGTAAATGTACTAGAGCTTTCTTGAAAACTGAAGATTGTGCAACATATTCTAGGTCACTTCAATCTAAAAGCATGCTTAAAATTTCCTGCCACTGTTTGGCTGATGCTTGGCAGACCTTTGGAATGCTGGGTAAGGATTTGAGCACTCTCGCTCTCTCTTTGGACGGTTCAGTCCTTGGTCTCCTTTCAGGAATTCATGACCTGACTTTTCAAGTCTAATGTAAACCAGACCTCTTTCCCTAGACACTTGGGGGGCAGATTCTGTTGCACTTACTGAACATGTATAAATAGACTGAAATGCCTGAATATAATGCTGTTCCCCAATTTGAGTCCCTGAAAACATAGGCAATGCGTACCTCCTGAGGCTGGTGAGGGCACAGCGACTGCCCAGAGGCAGCACAGCAGGCATCAGCGGTGAGAGCGGGCCAAGTGGGGACTGTCCGCAGGTAGCCATGGTAATGTTAGTGGCGGGGGTGGGGAGTGGGGGAGTTGAGCCTGGACACAGAGCCTGGAAGTACAGGAGGCACTTCTCAGGCAGAGCACCAGTGCTCTGCCTGTCCTCCCTGCCTGTCACCTAAGCTGAGAGCGCTCACTCTTGGGAGGCCACCAGTGCTCTCAGGGCGTGCACATGCACCCCTGTGCACTCCCTACATGTGGCCTATGCCTGAAAAGCAGTTAATGCCACAGGTTGATGGTCCTCCTGCTCTGCACTACTTTTTTTTTTCAACTATGAAGTTTATTAAATGCTGCCCACATTCAGCGTTACTATAAAACACATGGCCCAGATTGGACAACCACACTGATGGGCAGGGATCTGGGTTTTCCATTTCCCACAGGAAAACGGACTAAACTGCGGATTTTGCCTTTTACCAGAGGCAAATGCGGATTTCTCATTTTACCGGATAAATACATGGATTTTGCCATTTTTCAATAAGGTCCCTGCAGGCTTGCAGAGTTCCAGCCTGCAGGGAGCTGGGGGGGAGAAGGAAGAAGGTGGAAAACAGGGGGCTCCACGTGATTAGACATGCACGTGACCCCAAGCAGCCTGCAGCTCCAGCAGGTAAGTGTGGGGGTAGAGGGGGATTGATGCCCCTGTAGGGAGGGAGCTACTGCCCAGCTGGGTGGGGGCTTGGGGCCTGGAGCCTCAATGTGTGGCTGTAGGGCCCCAGCAGGGAGCAGGATGGGGCCACGGGTGGCTCATCGGGAGAGATCTGGCTCCCTACTGCCACGCGCACTCCCGAGGGGCAAGGGGGACCCACGCCCCCCAGATCTCTACCCAGGGCAGGCACAGGCTCAGGCACAGGTGCAGGCTGTGGGCTCGAGCTCCCATCCTGCTTCCCTTCCGCGGGGCCTCCCCAGCCCAGTGGGCATGACCCAGCGTGGCTGGGGATGCTGGGGCCAAGCAGGGATTTCTTACTGCTGTGAGCTCCCCTCCCGCTGCCTTAACGACACACCTCCAGGACCTTCTACTGCTCTGAGGGGCTCATCCCCATGCCGCTGCCCTCACTGCTGCCCCGCATGCAGGAGGTGCGTCGCTTGCGCAGCAGGGGGTGAGTGGTGATGAGGAGGCTTTCTTTGTGGCTCTTTCACTCCCTGCCATGCTGGATCATGGGGGAGGGGGGGAAGCAGGGCAGCAGGGACCAGTGGTGTGCTGTTCCCTGCTGCCCTGCTCCCCCCGCAACCCCTGTGACCCGTTGCAGCAGGGAGCGGAGGAGCCACACAGAAATCCTCCTCACCACCGCTCACTGCCCCGCTGCCCTGGCGATGTGCCTCCTGCATGCAGGGCTGCAGTGAAGGCAGTGGCATGGGGCTGCACCCCTCGAAGCAGTGGCAGGTGATGGAGGCATATTGCCAGGGCAGTGGTGAGGGAGGGAGGGCATGAGCTTGCAGCAGCTAGGATTCCCCACATGGCCCCAATGTCCCCAGCTGCGCCAGGTTGTGCCCAGGGGAGGGAAGCAAGGTGGGAGCTTGAGCCTGCAGCCTGTGCCTGCCCTGGGTACAGATCTGGGGGGCGCAGGTCCTCCCTGCCTCCCAGGAGTGCACGCAGCAGTGGGGAGCTGGCCCTCCCCCTGCACCAGACAAAGCCACCCATGGTCCTGTCCTGCTCCCTGCTGGGGCTCTGCAGATGCACATTGTGGCCCCAGGCCCCACCCTGCTGGGCAGCAGCTTCAGCCTGTGCCTGCCCCAGGTACAGATCTGTGGGGCACGGGTCCCCCCTGCCACCTGGGAGTGCATGTAGCAGCAAGGAGCTGCCCCACCTGAGCCCGCAGCAGGGGTGAATAGGGCCAAGGGGATGCAGACCTGGGTCCATAACCGTGGCAGTTGGGGGCCCCCTCCAGCAGGTCTGGGGGAGCAGGGGCTGTGTGTGTGGGGGGGTAAGGGGCACCAGTAAGGCTGTGGGGGCTGTTGATGGGGAGTGAGGGACACCAGCAGGGCTGGGGAGGTTTGGGGAGGGGGGGGCTTTCATTTTAATCATGGATTTGGGGGGGTTTAGCAAAGAATTTGTGATTCAATTTTTAGCAGAGAATTTGGTATTTTTTTATTGAGAAAAACCAGGATCTCTGCTGATATGAACTTACCACATTTAAAAAAATTGATATCAAGGCCAAATCAGTTCCAAATTCAGTTGAGCAAAATATCCTACATGCAAGCCCCAGGCCTGGAGTTCTTAGGGTTCAGATACCCCTTGTCTTATTTGTTCTTAGCCACAAAACAACCTACCACAATGCTAGGTTAGTATAGCTCACCTGAGTAAGATATATGGTAGTGCCCTATGTGCTCCATCCCTCTCCACACCAGCTCCTTTAAGAGTCATAGTGAGCCACTAAATTGAATACATTTCAACTTCTGCTTCAGTTCCACAGCTGAGCTGAGTATTTTTTTCCCATTTCTAGTGATTCTTCTTTCTTTACTAGCCTTAAATGTCTGGCAAATATCACCAACTAGGACCTGAAACAGTTTACCCAGAATCCCTCTGCTGGCCCCTCTCTCAGCCTATTGCATATGTTTAGTATGGCCCCACCCTCCAAGAGGTGGAGCCAGACCAGGTTGCCCTGCACCTCATCTGGGTATAAAATTTTGCAGGATCCCCAGATTCATGGCAGGAACACCTGGTTCTAGTCATGAGTAGGGGGCTACTTAGTAGGGGTGTGTGAAACGGGCCCTATTCAATTCAGATTCAGCCCAAATCAGGGACAGTGATTTGATTTATTGATTTGGATCACTGGCCCTGATTCAATTTGGCCAAATCCGAATCTGAAGATTTGATGCTGATTCAGAGAATCAGCGATTCGGACATAGACACAATTTTAAATGCTTTTTCTACATACCTCAAGGTATCAGCACAGTTCATGAATGCTGTGATGCTGGGGGAGATGGAGAGTCCCACAGGAGTGTGTGGGGGCCCCCATGTGCTCGGTGGCAAACCTGGAAGTGGACCAGAAGTACTTCCGGTCCACTTCCGGGTCCTCCGGGGAGTGTGCTACGGGGGCCCCCATGCCCTCCAGCTTGGCAATTAGCTGTGGGGGGACCCCAGGAGCCCCCCCAGACTGAGGTGACACCAGTTGCTGAGCAGGGTGGGCACAGCCCCCCCCCCCATGCTCTCCAGAGCAGACCCAAAAGTGGACTGAAAGTCTTTTTTTCCAGTTCCGGGTCTGCTGCCGAGCATATTGAGGAGCCCCCAGTGCTCCTGTGGGACACTCCATGCGCCCCAGCATCGCAGCATTCATGAGCCGCCTGGTACCCCGAGGTATATAGAAAAAACATTTAAAGCTGTGTCTATGTCCAAATCGCCAAATCTTTCTGAATCTCTCCGAATCAATTTGGAGGGTTCTGATTTGATTCAGAGAGATTAAAGGGTCCTCTAATTCAATTCAGATTCGAAGATTTGGCCACCGAATTTAGCCTAATCTCCACCGAATCAAATCAGGGACCAAAGCTTCAGACAGCCCTACTAATTAGCACATGGAAGCTTTGTGGGGGTGTATCTGAACTGCACACACATACTGAGCAGTGCTGAGCTATGGGGTTACTATGCAATGAAATGCTGTTGATTCTGCTGGATCCCAGCCCAATGAACTATATGGTAAATCATGAGGTTTTTGGCTTTGGTCTAATATCATGCACAGTTTGTACTCTATATAAATAGGTACAGAAGTAATGCTTAAAATTGTGTTTATGGAGTACCTGTACTAAAACTTGCAGCAGTTTCAAAAAAAGGTAAAATGCATCAATTCTGGGTGAACTAAGTCTATGGATACCCATAATATAAAGTTAGTGTTTTCAAATTTGTCCCTCACTTTCATGTGCTCAGGGAGAGCAGGGTCTGACAGTAAGGGGGTGGGGTAATAAGGGACTTCAGGGAGAAGAAGTTGGGAGCAGAGGGCAGGGGGGCTACCTTACCCCCCAGACTTATTTTCCTGCTGTAGCAGTGGAAGGAGTAAAAATTCAAAGCAAATTCCAATAATCATGTTCTATACCTGGAAAACTATAACAAATTTATAAATTTTCCATATATGGAATCTGATTATTGGGGCGGGGGGGGGGTCATCTTATAGTCAAGTAAATACAGTAGATCATTAGTGGATTCTCAGGACTTGAAATGAGTGGAATAGAATTGCCACTTAAGTAGAATACAAGAGCAAGAGCCAGATTCCATCTCCAAACTAACCATAGAAGTCCTTTTCTGTTGTCTTGTGCTACAGCGTAGATGAACCACAATCAGGGTTACAAGTAGGGGTCTACCTAACTTGAGGATACTGTCGACTGATTTTGCAGGGAGATCACAGGGCCAGCTACCATATTTATGGGCTGATCGTAGCAGGGCCCCCCATGCTTCTGATTGGCTAAGGGGCCCAGGTGGCCCCACCCCTTGCTGCTGATTGGCCTCAATGGCTGTCCATCATATGGCTCCAGCCCTTGCCACCAATTGGTGATGAGGGACGGGGCCACATGACAGGCTGCCCTCTCAGCCAGTAAGCAGCAAGGCATGGGAGTGGCAGCCATCTTGAGCTATCCTTGTGTAGGCTGCCTCCCCTTCCTCCCTTCCCACCCTGCTAGGCAGCGCAGCTGGGCTGCAGTGCCATAAGGACTACTGGTTCCCTCTGTGGAGCCAGCATTTTATTTTCAGTAAGTTTTCTTTTTTCTCGTGGACAATGCCAGATTTTGTGATTTTCATTAAATCTGCAAAATCACAATTTCAGTAGGTCCCTAGCTATGTGAAGCAGTAAAGGACAGAGCTAAGATATCTTATAGGACTCCATCTCCTGAAAAAACTGAATTATTTTAGAAAATGGCCAATGGCAGCAGGCCATATAGTTCATATCAGAAATTCCTCACACAAAGAAGGACTTTTTGTGACTTACGTTATAAGGGGTGAAAATTGTTTTGTATTCTACTTCTGAGACTTAGAGCTTTGGTGCTTGGGCCAAATCTGAGTAAAGACTAAGGGAAGGACTACAAGTTCCTCAATAAGAGGTGAACAGTTGTTTTGGCCTGCTCCCTCTATCCCTTTTCTCTTCAGTCAGTCAACCCAGAGAAACCATTTTGCTGCAATGTGGTTCATTTTGCTGTAGCATTCATAATTTGTACCCAGTCTATAGAGGTATAACCATCAGTAGAACATGTAAGGAGGCAGACTCAGGGATATTGCCTTAAAGCGGAAGCATCAAACTGGGTCTGTCAGAGAAGAGCAGAGCATGCAGTTCCTACTGCTATCATGGGAACAAGACGAGAATGACAAATGTAGGTGGACCTGATAGCTGCCAACTGCATAATCTATAGAGCAGTGGTTGGCAACATACAACCCACAGGCCAACTGTGGCATGGAGGAAGCACTTGCCACAAGTAGCAGCTTACCGAGAACGATGGAGCAGTCAAAGATCCAGTTGGCGTCCTTGGCAGCGAGGCTGGAAAAAGAACAAACATCAGTGTGGGAGCACTGTGGGGGCGCATACCGGCACCAATTAAGTGGGTGGAACAGGCATGCCAGCATAAAAATTGTCTAGAGGAAATCAGCTGGGGAACCAGAACTGAGTTCCCCATGTTGTGAAGAGCAGCACCCAGCGAAAGCTGGCCCTGACAGAGCAATGGGTGGGAGCCAGTGGAGCTGGCTCGGAGGAGCCAGAACACTTACCCAGAGAACTGACGTGGCAGCTGGAGCCAGACAATTAGAGCTGGAACATGGAGAGCCCTGTAAGAGAAAGGGAAAAAGGAGGATGGCAAAACCGTGAGTAAGGGGGGCAACAAGCACTACTCAGTGCGTGCTCCAACACCCTTTTGGGACAGCCCTGAATAGCTGTGCCCATGTCTGGGCTACTGGACTTAATTATCAAGGAAGGCTACAGCCCAGCATCTGTGGACAACAGAGACATTGTGCTGGTAATTGTAATTTTGAGTTGTTAAGGACTTTGATTGGAGCTATTTTGCTTACACATTCCGAAAGAGACGCGGACACCGGGTTGGCGCTAGGTGGGGTGTAGGGAAGGCGGAACCTCAATTGACAAACCTGTGTGGCTGACGGGAGCCAAAGTTGTACGGTATAAGAACTCCCTCCCTTAACAAAGTTTTAACATCAAAGTTGTGCCAGACAAAAACAGTCGGCACCTTTGTAAGCCAGCATAGGAAGCCAAACTGCCATTTTGGAAGTGTACAGAAGTGGCTAGTTGACCAGAAAAGGGCAAGAGGTCGGCTAAAGACTGACACATCCAATTACAACTTGGTGCATTGGCCGGGAATGAGGGGGATATCCTGACCCTGGAGGCAGACACCGAAATGGATGTAAGCATGATGTCCCAAGTGGATATCTTAGGACAAACGCTGCACGCTGTCATTAAAGTATTAGAAGTGCAGCAGCAGCAAGCCCTACAGCAACAGGAATGAATCAGACACAACTGGACATCTTTCAAGATGCACAAAATGACTAAAGAGGATGATGTTGATGCCTACATCAAATCTTTTGAGAGGAAAGCTTTACAAGCTGGTTTAGATAAGGCATTGTGGGCCAGTCAATTAGGGTCATTATTAATAGACAAAGCTCAGGCGATCTATAGGTCATTGCCAAGTAAGGAAGCCTATGATTATGATAAAGTTAAAACCATGATACTTTACCAGCTAGAAATCATGCCCAAACATTACAGAAGATGCTTTAGGGCCAGAAAGGGAAGGGAGAAGAGGCAACCTAGAGTATTCATGTAGTTGCTGAAAGACCTCCTTAATAAGTGGGTGCCACTGACCATGTTTAACAGGGAAGCTTTAGCTGATCAAATACTACTAGAACAATTTGTAAGAGACTCAGAAAATGACACTCAGCTGTGGGTTAAGAGGCATCTGCCCAGATCCTCTAAAGAGGCCCTAAGGATTGTGGAAACATTTGCAGCCTCTGAAAGTGAGATAGGGAAGGAATGAGTAAATAGAAGTACAGGGAGTAATGCCTGCCATGAGGAGGAATGCTGTCAGAATATACCAAAGTACAATGGGAAGGGGTGTTGTGTTACAGGTGCAGCCACTTTGCCCATGTATCCTGGGAGTGTCAGCAGGGGTCTCATTAGACATGGAAACAGGGCAGTGGGGGCCAGATGGTTAGAAAAAAGCAAGGGGATGCCAATGCAGTTGAAGATATGGACTGTAGTTTTGGCTGTGGGGATGAGATAACTGTGTGGGATAGGCCCATGGTCACTGCTTGGGTGGCTGGTAGAAAGGTACAAGCAACTTTGGATATAGGGTGTTCGCAAATGCTGTTGAGGGCTGACCTGATACCCCACAATCTGACTGAATGGTGTATTCACACAGACCACTATGAACTAGGCTATGTGAACATGAGGGTGGCCAATAGAAAGGGGCAGATGAGAGTAGATTTTGCCCCAGAATTAGATAGGGAAATGATAATAGGCCAGGACTGGCTGCCCCTATATGATGTTCTTGAGGATGGGAAGCAGGCAGAGCTCGAGCTTAAGGGCTGGTCACATCCTCAGATGAGTAACCATTTGTGAACCTGGGGCATGGTACCATGGGACCTCAATTCAAGATTGCACAAGATGAAGAGACAGAATTTGCAAGGATACATGAACATGAAGTATTCAGCATAGAAGGCCAGGTGGTACGTCCAGACTTACATGTAAGAGACCCCTATTTTGAGGTTAAAAGGGGCTTGTTATACCGGATGAAGAAGGGGAGGATGAGAAATGAGAACACATGGCACTTGCTGGTATCCTGATCATTTAGGAAAATGTTGTGGGATTTGGCCCATGCAATGCCAATAGGGGGCTACTTTGGACGTGATAAGACCCTGGCTAAAATAGATCAATGGTTTTTCTGGCCCAACATGCAGAAAGAACTAACTCGCAGGTGCAAGTCATGTAGGGAGTGCCAAAGGGTTGATGAAAGGCGGCCCCCCAGGGCCCCTCTTCAAGTGACACCTATCATAGATACGCCATTTGACAGAGAGGCTCTCAATGTTGTGGGACCTCATACTAAAAGCAGTGCCAAGTACCACTATATTTTAGTTATTATTAGTTACGTGACACGTTACCCAGAAGCGATCCCTTTGAGGGCTGCCACTGCATCGCAGATTGCGGAAGAGTTGCTAAAGTGGATTTCCTGGGCAGGAGTACCACGAGAGATAACTGACTAAGGAACAAACTTTATGTCAGGTGATAAATGCTACATGCCAAGTATAGGGGATGAAGCAGCTCAGAACATCAATCTATCACCCCCAGACTAATGGCCTGGTAGAGTGATTAAATGGTATGATAAAACACATGCTGTGACATTGTGCCTAAAGAGACCCGAGAAAATGGAACTTACTACTTACACCTTTGTTGTTCACCTTGAGGGATACCCCTCAAGTGTCCACACAATTTTCTCCCTTTGAGTTGATATTTGGTCATAAGCTTAGAGGTTTATTACAAGTTGTGTGAGAGGATTGGGAGAGTTCTGGGCACAGGGGAATAGGTGTGCGCCATCACAGGCAGGTCATGATAGAATGGCTTAATTGTGCTAGAAAAGTGGCACAGGAGAATATTGAGATGGCACAGCAGTGCCAGAAGGCACACTGTGATCAGAAGGCTAGAGAAAGGGACTTTCAAGTAGGTGACAAAGTGCTAATACTCCTTCCCACTTCTGCCAACAAGTTACTAACAAAGTGGCAAGGGCCCTTCAAAATAATTAGGAAAGCAGGACCTGTTGACTCTGAGGTCTATAGGCCAGGGCATATTAGGGAGTGACAGCTTTATCATGTCAATTTGTTGAAAGCCTGGAGGGAACCTGAAGGCTGGATGCTCAGCCCTGGGGGTGTACAAGAGGAGCTTGAGCCTGAGGTTGGTGAGGGACAAAGAGAAACAACAATAAAAGATTTAATTCAGCAAGGGAAAGTTTGACAAGAGAGCAACAGAAAGAATTGCTGAGGGTGATTCATAGTTTTAAAGATGTACTTAACGAGAGACCAGGATTGGCTCGGGGTATTACACATGAGATCTCAACACCAAAAGGAGTGATTGTGCACAAAAGATGGTGCCCAGTACCTCATAATTTACAGCAAGCTGTACATAAAGAAATACAGAAGATGTTAGAGCAGGGGATTATAGTCCTGTCATGAAGCCCATGGCATAGCTCTATGATTATTGTGGCCAAGACTGATGGTACACTTAGGATTTGTCTGCAGTTCAGGTGAGTTATAGCACATTCCAACACTTTTCTGATGCCCCATATTGAAGAACTTTTAGAGCGTATAGTCCAGTCAAAGAATATTTCTACTATCAACTTGTCAAAGGGATATTAGCAGATACCTATGTCAGAAAAAGACCAGGCCAGAACAGTATTCGGCACACCGTGGGGGTTATATGAGTTCACAAGACTGCTGTTTGGTTTACATGGTGCCGCGGCCACTTTTCAACCATTAATGGACCACCTCTTGGCACCCCATATGATCTATACAGCGGCATAGATCATATGGTGATCTATGATGATATTGTGATCTATTCGCAGCATGGGCCCAGCATGTTCAGCATTTGAAAGCCGTCCTCAGAGAATTGAGAAGTGTAGGGATGACAGTGAACCCCCCAAAAATTGCGTTGGGAATGAATGAGACTAATTATTTGGGGTTCTGTGTGGGACAAGGCACTATCCATCTCTTAGTGAGCAAGGTACAGATTATCAAGAAATACGCCCCTCTGCAGACCAAGAAGCATGTGCAGTCATTCCTGGGACTGGCTAATTATTACTGGAGGTTTATTCCTCACTTTGCTGAAAAGACTACTCCCCTCACAGACACGATACCGGGAAAAGTGAGAGGATCAATAAATTGGACTCCGCAGATGGAAGAAGTGTTTGACAAAATCAAGAGAGCTTTGTGTAGTGAAGTTTTATTAATAACACCAGACTTCTCTAAACCCTTTATTCTCCAGACAGATCCCCCTGAAACAGCAGTAGGAGCTGTCCTGTGTCAGGAGAGGGATGGTACAGAAAGTCTGGTGGCATATGCAAGGAGAAAACTGAATGCTGCAGAAAGAAAGTATGCGACCATAGAATAAGAGTGTTTTGTGATTAAATGGGCAGTAGAATATTTTAGATATTATTTGATCGGGTGGGAATTTAGGCACATAATGGATCATCCACTGCTACAGTAGCTATACTGAGCAAAGAATGATAATGCTCACATTATGAGATGGACCTTATCTTTACATCCCATTACATTTTTTTATCAACTACAGGCTGGGCACATCCAACAAGGTCACCAATTTTCTATCACAATGTGCAGAGACATCAAAGGAATATGCAGACCCAATTGATGTAAGGAAGACCAGACTCTGCAAAAGCAGTAACAGTGTAAGATAACTCCCAAAGTGCCACAGGGTAACTAAGGTGGGGGGATATGTGGCAGGGAGAAAGCACCCACCATGAGTAGAAGCTTACCGAGAATGATGGAGCAGCCATCTGGCGTCCTCAGCAGTGAGGCTGGAAAAAGAACAAATGGCATTGGTATGGGGGTGCTTTATGAGTGTGTGCCAGTGCCGAGTCAGTGGGTGGAATGGCACCGGCATCAAAACGGCTCAGAGGGAATCAACTGGGGAACTGGAAGTAAGTTCCCCATGCTATGAAGAGCAGCACCCAGTGAAGGCTGGCCCTGACAGGACCAATTGGTAGGAGCCAGCGCTGAGAAGGCTTCCTACTGAAGTTGGCTCAGAGGAGCCGGAACATTTACCCAGAGAACTGATGTGGCAGCCAGAGCCAGATGACTGGAGCTAGAATGTGGAGAGCCCTGTAAGAGAGAGGGAAATAGAGGATGGCAAAACTGTGAGTAAGGGGGGCAACGAATGCTACTCACTGCATGATCTAACACCCTTTTGGGACAGCCCTGAATAGCTGTGCCCATGTCTGGGCTACCGGACTTAATTATCAAGGAGGGCTACAGCCCAGCATCTGTGGACAACAGAAACATTGTGCTGGTAATTGTAATTTTGAGTTGTTAAGGACTTTGATTGGAGCTATTTTGCTTACACATTCCAAAAGAGACGCAGACACCATGTTGACGCTAGGTGGGGTGTAGGGAAGGTGGAACCCCAATTGACAAGCCTGCGTGGCTTATGGGAGCTGAAGTTGTACGGTATAAGAACTCCCTCCCTTAACAAAGTTTTAACATCAAAGTCCTGTCAGGTGAAAACAGTCAGCACCTTTGTTAACCAGCATAGGAAGCCAAACAGTCACTCTGGAAGTGTACAGAAGTGACTAGTCAACCAGAGAAGGACAAGAGGTTGGCTAAAGACCCTCATGGCCAATTACAACCCAGTGCCTCACCCTCCACCACTGCTTGGAGTCCACCATTTAAGCATGAAGATATACATAATTTTGGATGTGTCAGGCCTCCACATAGTCTTTCTTTTTTACTATACCCTATGCATCCCTTTTTTGCACTGTTTCCATTTCAGGCTAAGAGAGGGATTTGGTTACTGCCATACAAATGGACTCTGATCTCCAGCTGTTTTATATGCCTCACAACCTGTTCAAGATCCATGGCCTTTTAATAGGCGTCTACTGAACTTGAGGAGGTGGCTGGCCAATTTCATGGGCAGATCCTGGAGACAGCTGCCATTTTCATGGGCTGAGTGCAGTGGGGCCTCCCCAAGCCTCTGATTGGTCACGGGACCTCAGCCATCCCACCCCTCCCTGCATATTGCCACATGGCCAAACCATAGCTTAATTACCCTGATTAAACCTGGGGAAGCCATTAATCCATGTTTTAAACATGTTATTAAACAAGCAGTCTCAGGCCATCTCCAACCCATGCTTTTGGTGGGCTCACTGCAAAAAACCCTCCAAAATTACTGGCATGCAGAGAAAAGTGCAGGAAACCCTGCAATCCTGGAGCATGAAGGGAAGGTGGAGGGGGGAGAGCCTTCCCCTGCAGTCTTGAAGCATGGCAGAGAGGGCAGGGGCAGGATAGGGAGGAGTGGGGGCTCGGCAGGGCTGCTTGTAGCTGTCTTCTGTGAGCAGTCCTCCCCATCCCGCCCCAGCCCCCACCTCCAACGTCCCCCCTCTGCCTTCCCTGCCATGCTCCAAGACTGCAGGACTTTCCACATGCTTTTCCCTGCTTGCTGGTAAGTTTATTATTTATTTCGCAGCAAGCTCACCAAAAGTGCAAAGTGCATGCTTTTCACAGAGTCTGCCCAAAATTGCAGTTTTTGTGAAATATCTGCAATCACGATTTTGGTAGGTCCCTATCTATTAGTGAAAGTGCACATTCTAGTCCAGTGGGGCCAACCTTTTTGGCAGGTGCAACACAAATTTGCCCTGTACCCTCACCAAATGCCACTGCAATCCCCTTCTGCCTAATTTGCTGCACTGCTTTTTGCTTCCTGCCCAATCTGGACTGTGTGGCTAGTTTATGGCTACAGGACTTTTTCACTGAGGTTTCTCCATCTTCTGGTTTAAGTTCACTTCACATTTTTCCTGTAAGAAGAGTGGGCACTAGATGTGAGACAGTGCCAGGCCTTCTAATCCTCATGTTATTGCTGACTGCCCCAGTGCTCCTCCTAACAAGCAAAAGAGAATAACCATCTTTGCAGTGGGGCTTTGGAGTGGGGAAGAGACAAGGACCCTTTCTTTTGGATGTTTTATTTGCAGACAGACATCTTTGTTGCTGGTGGCTGTTTTTATAAAATTCTTCACCAGGAATAGGCTAAGATTCAATATGTGGAAGTTTCCAAATAAATGTGTGAATAGACCATATATTTGTCCTTTTGTGGTGGGGTAAATCTTATACCAGGTTCTGCCATTTTTAAACCAGTCTATGTGTGCTGAACTTCTGTTCTGTTACAGGTGTAGACCAGTTTCTAATCATTTATACCAGTAAAAGTATAATGTCTATACCTGTCCTGAGTTGACAAGCTGTGACAGGATTTTTATGGTTCCCATGAGAAAGCATCATGCCCACACAGCTCACTTGCTCCTATCTCTGCCCACCCACTTAAAACACTGTGTGAATGTCCCAGCCCCAGAGGTGTGATATGTGACAAAGATACAGAATGCAAGACATGACAGTAGTGCTGAGCAGTGGAAAATCCAACCTCAGGGAACTGGAAACCATAACTTAAAAAAATAACAGGGGAAGCTGAAATGTTTAAACAAAAGTTGTGATACTATTGAGCTGCTCATTTAACTCTTGTGTATTCATGCTGCTTTATGTCATTCCCTACATTCCTTTATTGCCTATATAGAGTAGAAACTCCTTGGTACAAAGTTTTATAAATAGGGACCTACCCAAATCATGATTTTACAGATTTCGTGGAAATCACAAAATCAGGTGATCTCTGTGAAAACTGCAGGGGAAAAAACTTACTAAAAATATAATGCTGGCTCCCCATTGGGAACCAGTGCTCCTCCCAGCTGCATAGCCCACTGGGGGAAGTGGGGAGAGGGAGTCCTGGCACCAAGACAAGTAGGTAAGGTGGCTGCTGCCTACACCCCTCACCACTGATTGGCTGAGAGGGCTGTCTGTCATGTGGCCCCACCGCTCCCCACCAATCAGTGGTGAGAAGTGGGGTGGCATGATGGACAGCTTTCTCAGCCAATTAGCAGTGAGGGGCATGGCCATATGATGGCCAGCCCTCAACCAATCAGTGGTGCAGGATGGGGCATGGGGGCCTATTGGCCAATCAGCGGTGTAGTGGGGCACCATGGTAAGCCTACAAAAATGGTGGCTAACCTTGCAGTCTGCCCATAAAACTGGCTTGCCATCTCCTTGAGTTGGGGAAACCCCTACTCATAAAGCACCTTTTGCTTTTGTTAGTGATTGGTATACAATACTTTCACAGCCTCTTGAGAAAAGATTCCTGCCTTTAGGTTGGAAATGTATTTCTTTTTAGTCTAAAATATGTGTGGAAGGTTACAGTATTTGTGGCTATTGGCAAAGAATATCTGAAGAGGCTCAAGAGGTTGAGGTAATTTGAGGTAAACAATCAGATTCCCACCATAGTATTGCTTAGGTGTATGAGTAAAAATACCTGGAAGGCAGTGAATCGGGACAGAATAGAAGAGCATGAGCATATATGTTTGAAACATATGATCTTTCTGATGTGTTACCAAGAATTTACAAATTATATGTGTTGTAGCAAAATTTTGGAAGTTTTTTGGGTCCACTCCTGAGACAGAACTCTGGGGCTTGGATTCTGAAATAAACTGTTTGGACACTACATGTTCCCCACAGTCTGGCCTTGTCTGGAGCATTTGACAGATATGACCGCTATCAGTGGGTAACACCTGGCTTGGGGATGCTACTCATGGTTGAGCTAGTAGACCAGAGTATTGACCACTGTGAAATAACACCCTTGTAAAACTCTTTACTTAGAATGCCTTCCTGCACAGGATGTCAAACCCTCTTACAAAGATTAATCAGGAAAGAATTCATACAATGTTATGAAACCCACACAGATTATACGAGGCCCATGACTTTGGGTCAGATTGCACGCTTTGTGACATGCCTATCGAGAAAGCCTCTTACTTCACCTCTTTCACAGGGAGGAGATTGGTAGGGTTATCAGTGGGCAGAGCAATTGGGAACCAGAATGCGACTATCTGGTTCACAGGTAGGTTCCAGATCTGTGCCCAGGGTAACACAATAGTGAACTGCCCCTTTGCTAAGGCTTGTCGCAAAGTGACGACTTTGCATTTTATGAGTCTAAAATAATAATAACTAATTCATCTGTAGCACCAGTGGCAGGGTAATACCTGCTTCTGGATTAAAATTCATTTAAAGCTCTAGGCCTCAATATATTCCTTTCCCCCTCTTCCCCAACTCCTCTTGTCACCTGCCCTGAAGAAACCAAAAGGATAGAGGTGGGTTTATGATGTGGATTAGAGGAGAATGAGTTCCTTCCTTTTCAAAGCTCCCTTCCAATGTACTTTAGTAACAATAAATATTTTTTGTGGACATTGCCAGTCAGTTGAAGATGCCAAGGGTGAAAGTCCATAATAAACTCTCTCTGGTATCCAAACATCCTCTTTTAATCTTTGGAAACTAAATAAACTGTATTGTGGCCTTGGGGGCAGGCCAGGAAACACTAAATGGAGCAGGATCATTACCTTCCACCACAATTCACATGACTGAAAGAGACCGTGATGCTGGAGGACCAAGGAAATTCATTTTCCTCATTACTACCTTTTTTTTTACCTTCTAACGTTCTCTCTTTCTTTCTCTTTTTTTTTTCGCTATTATTTTCAGTCACTGTTATTTTAAGAACAGTTTCCTTCCAAGTCTGGCCTCTGAAAACCCTAGACTAACCTGCAGTCAATCAGAAGCCACAGGTGTTAATAACTGGATGTGGGCCAAATTCTCTACTCAGTTTCAACTTCTGTGGTACATAAGTTGGTGCAACTTACGTGAATTCAATGGGCTGCACACAAGTGCTTAAGAAAGGAATTTGACCCACCAAATGACTAGCTAAAATTAGACGCATTCATTCCCTAAAACTGCATTTTACAGCCAAATGTGTGATAAGATGTACATGAAACTGTTTAGAGTGGTACGCAGAGGAGGCAGCTCCCATTTGAGTATGCACAAAAGCTGTGGTTTAAAAAATGTTAAAAGGATGCTTTGTATACAACTGATTCTTTTCAGTATCTTAGTTACATAATTCCTTTAACACACAGCACAGGTATTTAACCACAAAAACTAGCATGGGGAAATCAACAGTGGTTGATCCTTTTGTGGGAAACACTCCAAGGCCAGTTGCTCGCACAGGACTCAAGATGGCATTGGAGTAAATTCCATCCTGAATGTTTCATATCAAAGACATCTAAACGTGTAACATACACTGAATCCTGCAGTGAAATCAAGAGCCCATCAACACCTCAATGTTGCTGCCTAGTGTCACTGAGTTGCTGTCAAGCTTAAGGGATGTGATTGATTATTGAAAGCAAACCCTGTGGTATGCCAGCAATGGAGGGAGAGAGTCAGCATAGGGAGATGGGATTCATTCAGCATCAGCTGACAGTTCAGACAGCCTGCCCCTGTGCTCAGAGCTCAGATCAGTGTGCTCTCCAACAGTTAAAAATAATGTGAAAATAATCTTGCCTGGGACTTGGCTGACAGAGGAGGAGGAAGGCCTAGAATTCTTGCAACACAGGGTATTGAAACGCACCCCATGAACCAACGAGCGCCTCATTGCCTGTTCTTTAGGATTATTCCCTCTTTGATTTCACCCCGCACAAGCTCTCCGCTGCCACTTCTTGAATTGTTTTTTCTTGTTTTCCTCCCCAGTCGTGGATGGCGATTAAAAGCCCAGCTGTTCTAGGAAGGGTTCAAGCAGAGTCAGCAGCTGCGAGTTCCAGTTCTAGGAACTGTGGCTGCGGGTCCTGGAGGAAGCTTCCTGGAATTCTCTCTGCCCTTCCAAGGAGAGTGAAAGAGCTATCGCCCTGACCTTCAGCCCCCGGGAATTTAGGGACGAGAATCTGGAGGAAGGGAAAGCAGGCAGCAGGGAAAGGTCTTAAATAGATTTTTTTTTCAGCTGCTGTCAGGTCAGTTTTACAGTTAGGTTGTTTGGTTTATTTGCTTTGAGGAAGGAGAGGGAAAGCCAGACTCACTACACAGGAAAAGATACCACTAGTGACCACAGGAATTTGAAAAGGGGATATGGGGTTAAAAGGTCAGAGTTTTCCACCATCAGTCACAGCCTCTTTGTGAAGGGTTGGAGAGGGTGTCAGACCTATTTGGCCAAGTTTTCCAAATCCTAAAACCTCAGGAAAGCATGTCCTCGAATAGAAGGAACATGAGAAAATGTCACCATTATGATTACTTTTTTGAACGGCATTTCAGGGTGGTGTGTGCTGCCCTTTGCTATGCTGTCTCCTCGTGCTGTTTACCTCTGTTAATTGTTCACCCATTCCTGGCCCAGTCACAGATCTGCTGCTTGTTCCCTCCCTTCAAAACAGGAAATGATGTGAAGATTTCTCCAGAAACCCTGCAAAGCAATTAAGGAAATACACTCAGCATGGCTCTTACAAGTTAACCTTATCTTTACTGCCTGCTTGCAAATTAACTCTGCATGTGGTCCCATAGCTTTCCAGTACTACAGAGTTTTAATATTTATTCTATGTTCAGCTACACTTAGTTACACGGAGGAGGGAGTTAAAATCAGGAAAAGGGGTTTGAGGCAAAATAATCTTGGCAGGTAGGGATTCAGTTCTAACGCACTGAATCCTGTAGTTACTTACAGTACTCTTGTAATTTTAGTGCCATTTTTTCTGTGCAAGTTAAAAATGTGTAACAAGCCCATTTTACCAGAATCTGAAAGAGATGTTCACTTTCACTACAAATTACTGAGCTTGTGTCAGAAATTACTTGGTAATATTCTCTGGCCTGTGTTATGTGGGAGGTTTGGTTATAGGTAATCAAAATGGCATTTAGTTTTGACATGAACAAGAACTATGAATTTAACAGGGATGATACATCTGAGTAAAAGCTCTTGAGCTTAGAATTTACTGTAGTCATCCTTTGAGGATAATATGACAGCTTTTGTGGACTTTACATTAAGGTTGCGACCTTAACTCTTGTTATCCCTTTTTGAGCCATGCAATTGGACAAATAATCGAAATTGTGTGGATTGTTCCTGGTAGAAGGTGAAATTGGTGATGTTGTCAAGGGTCTCCATGATGCAATGCTGTTTATTTACAATGACTGTACAAAGATATGCTTCCCTGAATTCAGCAGGCATCAAGCGGTAGAAGATGGTATCTTTGCTTGTACCTCCACGCCTCTTTCAGCTAGCACTTATCATCACAAAAAGCATTTGGTCTAGGCTTTTTTCAGGTGTCTGGTGCTTTCCTATTACTTTTTCTCTCAATTACTCAATTACTTTTTTCTCTTTGCTTTTTCTGGAGTAGGCACACAAACCTTCATAAAAATGATAGTCAGCAGAATCTTCTCTCACATGCCTTTGTTTTGGGTGGTGACATGTGCCTGTGTTTGGTGTGGAGACCACTACAGTTTCCCTCGCTTTTATGTTGTACATGCATTCCTGGAAAATGGCGCATAACTCTGCATGTGGTCCCACAGCTTTCCAGTATTACAGAGTTTTAATATTTAGACTGTCTTCTATGTTCAGCTACACAGAGGAGGGAGTTAAAATCAGGAAAAGGGGTTTGAGGCAAAATAATCTTGGCAGGTAGGGATTCAGTTCTAACGTACTGAATCCTGTAGTTACTTACAGTACTCTTGTAATTTAGTGCCATTTTTTCTGTGCAAGTTAAAAATGTGTAACAAGCCCATTTTACCAGAATCTGAAAGAGATGTTCACTTTCACTACAAAAGCCAACATATTAAATAGGTACTTTGCGTCGGTCTTTCATCAGTCCCATGGGACGCCCATGCCCACTACAGGACAGGGAAGTCCGGGTGAGGGTGATCCCCTGCCCTCCATTAATGCTGACTTCGTGAAGGAACATCTTGAGAAGCTGGATACCTTCAAGTCAGCCGGCCCTGACAATCTTCACCCCAAGGTACTCAAGGAGCTGGCGAGCATCATAGCCCAGCCTCTAGCACGGATCTTTGAAAACTCTTGGCGCTCTGGTGTAGTGCCCGAAGACAGAAGAAGGCCAATGTGGTGCCTATCTTCAAGAAAGGGAGGAAAGTGGATCCAGCTAACTATAGGCCCATTAGCCTGACTTCTATCCCAGGGAAGATCTTAGAAAAGTTTATTAAAGAGGCCATCCTTAATGGACTGGCTGACGCCAACATCTTAAGGGATAGCCAGCATGGGTTTGTTGCGGGTAGGTCTTGCTTGACCAATCTCATTTCCTTCTACGACCAGGTGACCTATCACCTGGACAAGGGAGAAGAGATTGATATCTTGACTTCAAAAAAGCTTTCGACCTGGTGTTCCATGATCACCTCTTGGAAAAACTGGCCAATTGTCGTCTTGGGTCCTCCACGATCCACTGGCTGGAAAATTGGCTCCGGGGTCGGACCCAGAGGGTAGTAATTGATGGAAGTCACTCATCATGGTGTCCTGTGACCAGTGGGGTCCCCCAAGGCTCTGTCCTTGGACCCATACTGTTCAACATCTTCATTAATGATGTGGACACTGGAGTCAGAAGTGGACTGACCAAGTTCGCTGATGACACCAAACTTTGGGGCAAAGCATCCACACCAGAAGACAGGCAGGTGATCCAGGCTGACCTGGACAGGCTCAGGAAATGGGCGGACGAGAATCTGATGGTGTTCAACGCCGATAAATGCAAGGTTCTCCACCTTGGGAAGAAAAACGCGCAGCATCCTTATAGGCTCAGCAGTGCTATGTTGGCTAGCACTACGGAAGAAAGAGACTTTTGGGTCATCATTGGCCACAAGATGAACATGAGCCTGCAGTGCGATGCTGCAGCTAGTAAAGCGACCAAAACGCTGGCTTGCATCCTATGGCGGAGCACAGGGTGCTCCTGCCACTTTAAGGGCCTGGAGCTGGCAGCCTCCAGGTGCCTGATTAGGGCAGCCATTTTGAGGCCTATATAAACCAGGCAGTTGGGCTGCAGGAGGTCAGGCAGCAACATCGCCTGGCCTTAGGGCTGCTGTGTACGACCCGGAGGTAAGGGGGAGCTGCAAGGGGTTGGCAGGAGGCTCCTGGTCCTGGGCATGACATGAAACTGCACCCTGCCGGGAGTGGGTGGCCTGGTGGGGCTCTCAGTGGTGCGGGAGCCCCCAGGAAATGCCAGGCCAGTGATCACCCCGGTGAAAGGCGGGTCGGGGCACCTTAACCCCTAGCTCCCACCACCACCGGGTGGGTGACCCTTGAGTTGGAGGAGGGCCGAGAGGGCCAGGGTTATGAGGGCCGAGAGGGCCAGTGTTTGTGAGGGGCCCAGAGAGGGCGGACCCCGAGAGTGGCAGTGATGTGGGCAAGGTGCTGCGGTTGCTCCTAGGAGGAAGGGAGTAGCAGCACGGTGAGGCCCGAGGAGTAGAGAGTGGCTAGAGAGACCCAGCCTGAAGGGGAGAGTCCCCTCGACTGGCCCATGCTGGGGCCAGGACCAGTGAGGGTCAAAAGGGCCGGGGGCCCACCGCGAGGGACGCCCAAGAGCCGGGGGCCTGGGGTCCCGACTGGCCTGGAGGTGGGCCAGGGCCAGGTAGCTGACGGTTCCGGGGGAACCACACCCGAGAGGGGAAAATAGCTTTGGGGGGGGTGAGGTAGCCCAGTTGGCGGTGGAGTGGCCGCCTGAGGAGAGAAGACCATAGTGGGATCGCGTGGAAGATTCTGGGGCCCAGTGTGGGGCCGGTGAGATGTTGAACACCATGATGCCATCTGCGAGGCTTGGGCTGCGGTATTAGGGGAGGTCGGAGCCGCAGAGCGCCCCTGGGCATCGGGGCAGTCGAAGGGCAGCCTTCCGCTTAATTATCATCATAACTGAACTCATTATCATCAAAGGCGTGGTGGGCGAGATGAGCGGGCGGTTGCCCAGAGACAGGTGGGCGGGCCGTGAAGAGCTCGGCCCTGAGTAGGCCTGCTGTCACGGTGACAGGCGGGCGGGCCACAGAGCTCGGCCCCGGGAGGCCCCCTGTCACACATCCATAGATGCTTCTCAAGCAAA
Organism: Alligator mississippiensis; assembly: GCF_030867095.1. Taxonomy (NCBI): domain Eukaryota; kingdom Metazoa; phylum Chordata; order Crocodylia; family Alligatoridae; genus Alligator; species Alligator mississippiensis. The sequence continues at coordinate 45,198,771 of NC_081835.1, forward strand.
TCCCGGGACGTCATTCTCCCCTTGTACTCGGCCTTGGTGAGGCCGCAGCTGGAGTATTGTGTCCAGTTTTGGGCTCCACAATTCAAAAAGGATGAGGAGAAGCTTGAGAGAGTCCAGAGAAGAGCCACACACATGATCAGAGGTCAGGGAAGCAGACCCTACGATGACAGGCTGAGAGCCCTGGGGCTCTTTAGCCTGGAAAAGCGCAGGCTCAGGGGGGACCTGATGGCCACCTATAACTTTATCAGGGGTGACCACCAGTATCTGGGGGAACGTTTGTTCACCAGAGCGCCCCAAAGGATGACGACTAGGTCGAATGGTCATAAACTACTACAAGACCGTTTCAGGCTGGACATAAGGAAGAATTTCTTTACTGTCTGAGCCCCCAAGGTCTGGAACAGCCTGCCACCGGAGGTGGTTCAAGCACCTACATTGAACACCTTCAAGAGCAAACTGGATGCTTATCTTGCTGGGATCCTATGACCCCAGCTGACTTCCTGCCCTTTGGGCAGGGGGCTGGACTCGATGATCTTCCGAGGTCTCTTCCAGCCCTAATGTCTATGAAATCTATGAACTCAAATTCACATTAAGGGAACCCACTTTACAATGTAACCAATAGGGATATGTTCCAAGACCTCAACTGTACTGACCCCCAGACCCATTTCTACCACTTTTACAAGACAATTTTGGTACTCACCAACAGCAGACAGTACAGACAAGCACAGGACACTATCATAACAGGGATGACAACTACAGAAACACATGTTTCAGACAATGAGCAAAGAGCACAGATGCATGCAGGTGACTGTATTTTGGTGAGTGTCACTCCCACCATGCATCGCACAATGCAGTTGACTGTGGACTTCCACCACAGGAATCACATGAGTGAATTTACCTCGCATATAATGATTTTTTGGTATAAAAAGGGTCATCGCATAAGAGCCAATTCGCACATACAGAACCCCCATAAAGTGAGGGAAACCTGTATTTCTTCAACTATGTGGTTGTATAAAGAAGCTTAATGGTGATCTTAATTTAAGGGAACCATTGCATCCAACCTAGAACATCTCCTTTCTTCCATTTCATTATGTGACTGTGCAAAATCTGTTACATTGGTGATGCTCAACATTTTGACTCTGTGAGCCAGATAAATGGCATGGGGCTGGTCTAGTGCACCAGGCCAGAGCCTATGGAGCTCCCCACATACTTGTGGGGAACTCTGCAGGCCAGATGACCTAATGCTAGGGGCTGGATCTGGTCCATGGCCTGGGGGTTGAGCAACCCAGTGACAGATGATCAGTTCATTGAAATAAAAGTGAAGAGACCTTTATTTAACTTATTATCATACCCTTCAGATTAGTTTAAGTTCTGGCTTCCCTTACTGGTTCATTCTACACAGTTCTGCAAAACGGTGGCAGTGCCATCCCACTCTTGTTTCCCCTCTGACAGTCTTGCTGACTTTGGAGCTGTATACTATAATGTACTCATTCACAGAAACTGCTCTGTAACATGAGGGCAGACTGGGCTTGTATGTCACTGCATGTGAATGAGAAGCAGGGCTTCTTATGAAGCCTGGCCATGGTTTTACAACATGAACAAAAAAGGCTGTTCTCACTGGCAAAGTTGGTAGGAGAATACAGACCTACTCTCAGTAGAAGCAGCTTGATGCAGATTTTATGTTACAGGGGTTCATGGTTTCCCGTTTGTTCTTTATCTTAAGGTGCACAGTTATCACAGTAGCAAATCCTTGATAGATGGCAATTCTATGACCACTTCATCTGTGCCCTCTCTCTGGGGTCTTCATTGCTGTTCTTGTTGCAGTCCCTCCTGTAAGTTAGAGCAACCACTGGATATTCTCACCTACATCCTCTCCCAGCTGTTGCCTTGGGACTGTTAGCCTAGTTTTTTCAGAACTCCCCAGATATACCTGCTACCTCTCTATGATGAATCCCGTGCAAGGGCTTGTGAGCATAAGTGCTGACTCCATGGGTGCTCCAGGGCTCAAGCACACAATGAAAAAAACTAGCAGGTACTCAGCACCCATGAACCACATCAGGTGGACTGGGTTGAAGTTACATACTGTCTCTTCTGGGCATGTCCTGGGCTCGGCACAGGAGTGCAAAAAAGTACCCACCCCTGAGACAGGGCAGGTTACAGGTGTCTATAGACTAGCGGAGTTCTCCTTTGGCTACACAGACTACCTTTAGTGTGCCTGAGCACTGCTGGAACAGTTTGTGTATGAATGTGAGTTAAAATAGAAGAAAGAACTTCAGCAGAAAGCTTTTCTCTTCGTTTGTTGATCTCTTACTTCTTCCCTATTTCATTTTATTTTCTTGTGTGGCTTCATCTTCCTTTATTTTTCTTTCCTACCTCCATTTCATTTCTTTTCCTTTCCATTCCCCTCTCCTTTTTTACTTTTTGTTCTTTTTCTTTCTCAGGGGCATATATGTGTTTAAAATATCTCTGAGTTTTCACTTATTTTTCTATTTGTCTCTTTTCTTTAGAGCAACAAATAGGATAGAGTGCAAGGAGACAAGAAATTCTATATTTGCATTTAAAAGGCAAAAAATAAATCAAGTGATTCTCTTTCAGTTACTCTTATTGGTGTATGCAGCTAAAGTTGTTTCATGCTGCCAATCTGCTCAGTAGTATGCCACGTTATTTGCAGATAATGCTCATATTGATGAAGAACCTGCAGGGATTTCAGGTACTTCTTACAGATCAGGAAGTCACCAAAAGTGATTTTTAATTTTTTTTACAAGCAAAATTTCTTTCTCTTCTTACAAAACAAGCAAAGATGGAAGTTACATGGTAACAGGCATGATTGTGAATATTTTATCCTGTGTTAAGCACTTGACAGGTTGATCATTAGTCATATTTATACTTACCATCTATTACCCCATGCATTTGTTCTTTTTAGGTAAGATACAGTATGGGAGTCACCTGTAGCCTACTTCATTCTATCTTTGAGAGATACTGCTGTTCAGACCACTAAGCAAGACTCAGTTTTTCCTGTACATGGTTTTATAATAAGATGTACTATGACTCCTGGGAGTACCTACTTCAGAGTTAATCTCTTATAAATAATCTTTGGCTTAATCTAACAGAAGGAACGGGACAGGTTCTTTCCTTCCCTAGAAGAACTAATGTTCCAACATGAAGGATTCTGTCCACCACTATAACCCTGATACACTTATGTAAAAGCCCCTTGGATGATCAAGGGAGAATTCTTCACAGGCATTTCATTGCATTGCATATATCTGTGCTGCTGTAGTGAGCTAACCATGCAGGCTGAAGCTGAGGGGGGCAGGGCTGAGGACTGGAGGAAGTAAGCAACATCCCATAAGTAGCTTGGGTTGGACCACACAACTTCATATGCTCTTCTGCGCATAGTACAGCCTAACTGTTTTTCTTCCACTGCACTGGTAGTTTCCTTGTCTTCTTTCCTCTTCACCTGGCTGTAGTGTGGAGATGGTACTGGAACAAACAATCTTGTGGGTCCTTTTGAACAAATTGTTGCTTGCCACTGCAGGTGCCTGGACTCTGTGGCCCTGGAAGCCCCTTCCAGTCTTGTGTTCCTCTGTAGGTTCCTGAGAGGAGGCCCCTGGGCTGTCTATCTTATGCCATATGCCATTTTGGCTACCAGAGCAGCCTGGAAGCAGGAAGGTGCAAAGATGACATAAAGTAACTTTTTTTCTGTTTTCCTCCTGGACTGAGAGCTGTGCTGTATATCTTCAGTCTAAGAGGTGCAACTTGGTTTTACCCAGCAAATGGGTAATGGCACTTGCCTGCACTGGCAGTAGGTTCCCGTGAGAACAGTAGTAGCCCAGGACAGAATTTGGAGTCACTAGAAAGAAGTGAATATATTGGCAGCATAATAAAGCTGAAAAATCCTCATGGCCTTTTGTTTTGACCTTAGTATGAGTCAGACAATGTGAGTGTCCCCATCAGTTCAGTCAGATGCAGCTTCTATTCAATTTAAAAATAGCACAAAGTAAGGAAGAAGCGTTTACCTTGCAAACACATTTTAAATGATTTTGTAGTTGTCTTGTTTGGTGGTAGCTGGAAAGCCATCTAGGATGTTCATAGCTTGCAATTGCAACACCTTCGAAGTCCTATGTCTTCATTTCTTTTTAATCTTGTATTCCACTCCTTTGTTTTACCCTCTCACTCACACCTTTCCCTTTCTTTCTCTTCCAGCTGCATGCAGCTGTTTGGGAAGAGGGTAAAGAGAGCAGAGACTTAAGATGGGGATGTAGTTCAGAAATGGCAGTAGATGTTGGAATAATGTGTTAATAAATATATGTATATAGTGTCCTTCAGCTCAAAGAATGTTGAAGCAGTTTACATGTTATGCAATTGCCATTCAGTATTCATGAGTCACTGGGAAATGCAGCAACCTTTGGGTTGAGTTGTTTAATGAGGCATTGATTGTTCAGTCTGGAAAGCTACTGTATCTAATTGAAACTCTTTGAAATTTTAGATAGAATTCTGTTAACTCCACAGCTGTACTAGCTTGAGTTCAGAATTACTCAATTTCATATACTCAGCTTTAATATGTTGGTTTGATACCTAGGCATTTCTTGAATATTTCCCATCCTAGTGCTCTAAGAGATTCAGTTGTTTTCTTCCTCCTGGGTGCATCTACAAATGCAATTAGGATGAAGAAATAAATTTCAGTGCAATTTGCAGACACCGATCACTGTCTACACATGCATTGCAGTGGCATAAATTACTCCATTGTAGGATAGTTCTTGTCCTGGACAGTATTATCCTACGGTGAAGTTGATTAATTTACTGTGCCCTCATATGGGTGCACATGTAGATGGTGACACTTTACTGCAGAGCTAATTAGTCAATTCCACAGCACCCTTACAGGAGAGTGGAAATGTGGTTTGTGCCCTGGAGTACCTCCCTCAGCTCACCTGCCACACCTTGATCTTAAGGAAAAAAAAAAGAAGGGTCCTGGGATGTTATCAGCACCCTCGTGAACATAGGCAACATGTAGGAGGGCACAGGGGTGTGTGCACATGCCTTGCCTAAAATTGCCCCTCACTGGCCAAGGAATGGGGAGCACCAGCTGGTGTCCCCCTGAGAAACACTGGCAGCACTTCTAGTTTGCCACCAGTGCTTCTGGTTTTCCATTGGCACTTCTGCCAGCAGCAGCGATCAGCCACTAGGGGACCTCCCACTCCCTCGTTGGCAATCGGCAGCTGATGTCCCCTTAGTCGCCCATGCTTATGGACACACACGTGCCATGTAGGTTCCTGGGGCTCCTCCTCCTCTACATCCCATCCACATACCAACCAAGATCGTGATGGAGTCAGCAGTCCTGCTCTCAAATTGTCAAAGCCTGGTGCCTACAGACTGCACCTATGCTCCAGTGATGCCTGTTCCCTAATTAATTTTGGGACTCAGAACTCACAAGGACTCTGGTTCAACTTGTTATGGTACGAATCAGGTTTACTTAATCAATTAACTGGCATGATTTGTCCTTAAGTTAACAAAGTCCATATCTAATTTATGACTGGTCACAATCCATTAACTGATGACCAGCCATGATAAATTAATTTGTGTGTCTTTTAAAATTAATTAAATTTGTAATAACTTTCTAATCAGCCACAATCAAGTCCAGCCCTAATTAATCCTTGGACTATAATAATCCATGCGCGAATTAATCCTCTGGGATAAATCAAAGGGGTAGCCCTTGGTCAATTCAGGGCATTGAGTTCATTGCCCTCCTCAAGGAGTGAGCAGCTGTCTCAGTACTGACGGACTCTTTAAATAAACCAAAACAAGAGAAATAGCAGTGTCTGCCATGTCCAGGTCTCGGGCCATCAGATAGCTGAATACCCCTCTGTGTTTTCAGACTGGGGAACTGGCTCACTCCCTTACCATCTTCAGGGCTGCTGGATACAAAGCAGCCACTGGGCTCTGTGCTCTACCGCCAGATGTCCCCACTTGCTCTTCTGGCTTTGGGTGCAGGCTTTTGACATCACATCCCGAGTGCCCACCTAGCCACAGAGAGCAGGAGCTTTTAAATCACCACAGTGATGCTGCTTGCCGCACTGCTTCTATTTGTTGCACACCTACATGTAAGGACTGGCCATTTCCCGCCCTTCCCGGGTAGCTGGCTGAACTATTACCTGGTGGTCCGCCGGTGGTCTATTACCCTTCCTGGGGGCCTCTCAAGTCAGGACTGGCCCATGGGGCATGGTCCACTGTTATACATCCTTTCAATTATATGTCACCTCCCTAAATTCCCTCTACATATTTTTTCACTTCCTGTTCTAAACTATTGTCCTTAGGTGCTATTTGGTAATGTGTAGCTGCTTTGTGTCTTAATACAGGGGTAGGTGAAGTAAGGTACAGTTTAATTTAAACTAACAAGCATGTTTTCTTTCAGTCTCTTCTTTAAGGCTGTGTGTAGACAAAATGAGGGGCATGTGTGCATGACACTTTAAAGCGGGCCAGATGCTTTTGCACTGCTTTAATGGTGTTGGTGTTTGCATGCAATGGCGGCATATTGTGCATTAATTACAGCTGCTGTAGCAAATTCGGCAGTGTAATGCACCTTAAATGACTTGGGGCACAGCACTCCTTGGAGGAGTTTTAGATTGCTGCCCCTACAGCTGCGGAGCAAAGCACTAGGCTCTGTGTAGCTCAGGGACTCTGCAGGAAGCCCTGCAGGCAGCCTGGCAGCAGCCCAGGAAGGCAGGCTCTGCTCAAGAAAAGCGGTGAGCCTGATCTTGGGTGTCCCCCCACCGGAGCCTGCCTACCTGCCTGAGGTGTGCCAGGCTTCTCTCCGTGGCTGTGGTGCCTCCTGGGACCGCCCAAGCCAGGTGCCTCTGAGTGGATGCTGCCCGGGAGGCAGGGAGGGGGCCACTGCCATGGGAAGCACAAGCCCCAGCCCAGGGACCGCTCCGCCCATCAGCAGCTCACCCTCTCCTCGCTGCCAGAGAGGCAGGTAAGTGTGGCAGGTGTATGTACAACACGGGGGTTTAAAGGGCCCTAAATTGAAGTGGTATTTTTAAAAACCCACCACTTCAATTTAGGGCCCCTGTTTTGTGGTGGTTTGTGCTACAGACCCATGGCTGACATGCCTCTGACAGGTTTGCAGTGGTCTTTGATAGGCAATCTTATGGCAGTCTTCTGTGGTACCTACATTGAGGAAAACATTTCTCCGTTCAAAATTGAAGTTCTTGGGGTCCCTTTTCCTTGCTCCCTCCCTCTTTATTTGTTGTAAAGGAGCTAGAACTGGGATGAGGATTACATCTGACGTATGTTTCTCCTTCTAGATAACCAACATGTAACTTGTCCACACCTACAGGGATGTGTCCATCAGCAATTGCAGAAGCTTGGGAAGTTAAGTTAATGTATTAGCTGTTCAAATGTAGGGCCAACAGCTGGAGTCTATGGGTAAAGAGCATACAGGCCATCCTCTGTATGCCTGAATTTACTGATAGCAAACCCTGTCCCTACGAGAACTATTCTTTCCCCCCAAAGCTCATAATTGAATCTACAAGTAAAACTGTATCGCCACCAGTTTTGATCTTCAAGTGAGAACCAGGTAGGTGAAAAGCTAGAGAATACATGCCAAGAGCTGGTGGATCTTCCCTTTCCAAATCACAGAACAAGTTCATTATTAGCCTTGTTTGGTTCTCAGAACAACAGCCTCAGCTAACCTTGTGCTCAGGTGTCTCCCTTTATTGTGTGTTTTTCATGCTTCACAAAATTCACTCTGAGCAAAGGGATTTTTAATAAGGCATCTTTAATTAGCTTTCTTTGAAAACCTCCATCTGCCATCTGATTGGGCAGCTGGCAGAGGAGGGACTCTGCCTTCATCTTGTCTGAGTTCCTGGGAAAAGCTCTGGTGCCAGGAAAAATGACTCCAAGGAATGCAGGGCTGTTCTGTAGAAATCCGATAGTATGGGGGAGGGCCAAGTGAGATGGGACAGTTCTCATTTAGTTTGCTTTCTAGAGTCTGACAGACAAAGGGGTGAAAAAGAGCACTACAAGCATCTTGTGCTAGATCTCTTATTATCAGGGTCTCAGATTTCCCTACAGCTTTGTTCGCCAAACACAACAGCCCATCGCTCCATATTTCTCTGTGTGAGGGGTATCCTTACACAGGACACCCAGAAGGTACCTGCATGCAATCTGAGCATTTTAAAATCCTCCCAGTCACATCCCTGTTGTTTCATCCTGCATGCCTTCTATCTACACTATGGGTTTGAGTGTCTGACAGTGTTTGTTTTCTTCACCTTTTTTCCCTTCTGATTCATACTGGTACATTTCAATTGCAATTTCCATAACCTCAGCTTAGCTTCTCTCTACTCGAGATTTTCAGGGTGTTCCAATCACTGGGTTTGGTGTGTCATGGAAAGAGCTCTTTTGTTAATTCTGTCCGCTTCCTCTCTAAAAAAAAATTCAAAGGTGGTAGAGTATGAGGGTCAATTCAGGCTTATATCAAGTTTCTTGAACCTAAAATCCAACCACTTTTCTCTAGTTGGAGAGAACAATCCTAACTGTAGTTTCCCTGAGGAGAAAAAAGGACAATTACCTCTAATTTGAAGGCTGAAAAAGTATACAAGATGTAACAAGATGTAAAATGAAAAAGCAGTGTCTGCTGTAGTTTGGAATTGCAGGCAAAGGGGAGCTGAAAAATTCTCTGCAGTCTGGCATGCTGTCTTTTTTCCAATGCAAAGATCTAGTCCCTTTGCTGAAGCAGTATTCTATCTGTGCCATTTCAAAACCAGAGGAAAGGCTAGAAGTCATTTTGTTTTATCCAACATCAAAAGGAAACTGGTGTGATAAAAAATAAATAAGTAATCTATCCACATGGCATAAAAAGAGTTTATGATTCCTAATTGCACACTAAGAGACCAGCAAGCAATTGACACTTGGAGTTTGAGCTCCCTTGCTTTTGGAGATTGTCCACATGTGGACAAGGGAAAGGGAACATCTGGAATGGGAAACCTGCAAACAACAGCCCAATATATGGCATTGGTTTTGCCATTAAGAACCAGACTATCAGACAAATGACTGAATTCCCTGTTGGCATTAACAAGCACCTCATGACTCCCTGCCTCCAAATGACCAACAATTTATTGGGTGCCATCACCAGTGCATATGCCCCAACACTCGATGCTGAGGAAAAACAAAAAAAAATAGTTTTATGCTGACCTTGATGAAATCCTATCATCCCAAAAGAGGACAAGATCATCCTCCTTGAAGACTTCAGTGTAAGATTTGTCTGGCACTTTAACATGTGGAGGGGCACCACTGGGAAGGAAGGAGTGGGCAAGGCCAATTCCAACGGCCTCCTTTTATTCAGTAAATTTGCAGAGCTTGACTTTGTCATTATTAACACTGTCTTCATGCAACATGATTGGTACAAAACAACCTGGCAACACTCCTGCTTAAAACAATGGCACCTCCTTAACTACATCATCAAAAGAGCACATGATCTAAAAGACAAACACACAATATGAGAGGGGCTGATGACTGCTGGACCAATCATCGCTTAGTTAGTGAGATCAATCATGTCCATCAGGGTTGTGTTAAAACATCGAAAGTAACTCAAATCAGTCAGGTACAACATCAACTACCTTCAGAACCCTAGACACTGCAAAGCCTTCCAAACACAGTTCAGTAAGAAACTTACCAATCTTAGAATTGAAAATGGTAACACTTGTGTTGAGGAAGATTGGTAAGCTCTTTTTCTTTCTTTTTCATATTACATTTTAGGATTACAACATTCATACAACATTCATAGATTAATATCTAAATTTGATAGCCACTTGACTGCTTCAGGGGTAGCTGCATGGATTGATTTTAAATCGCCATCAAATCATCCAATTGGGCAATCAGTGCAACACATTGTGAACGTCTGAAAAATCACACCATTATCGCAACCTCGACTCTCTTTGATTCTTCATTTATGGAGTAGGTATCCACATTTTCCATGAAGCATCCAGATGCAATTCAGGGAGAACCAAATCTTTCTCGGTAGGTCAAATCTCAGCTGGGGGCTCGTAGGATCGCTAATAATGTATTCCTGCGGCAGGTTGGTATTTGCACAGGCTTCCCTCCATTGTTCTTCGATGCTTTTGTTATCATCATAGAGCTTCTTGACATATTTCCAGAAGGGTTTTCTAGATTTGAGCCTATCTGGTGGTGGCATAGTGATGCCCTTATTGACTGGGAAGTTTGGGTTGCTGATGGCCTTATGGTATTCCCTCATGCATGCAGCATTGCAGCAGAGCTCTGGGGAAGCAATATTTACTAGGACAGGAAGCCATGGCAGTGGTGTACTTTTAAGCATTCCTGATATAATCCACATAGCTGCATTTAACTGTGTATGCTTTTGTTCCAGACTGGGAAGGAATATTCTGCTGCAGAAAAAACAAGTGCTAGAGTGGCCGTTCGAAGCATGGTTGCATTTGCTTCCCATGTGGGTCTGGCCAGTTTATGCATAAGGTTAACTTGTGATTTAATTTTTTTAGCAATATGCCATAAGAACTTCTCATGCTTAGCCTCTAAAACAGACCATCCCTGAGGCTTGCATGGAATCAATTGGCTTTATCACCCAATGCCATCAGGACTGGTTTGATGAAAAAAACAGTGAGATCAAAGCCCTTTTTTATTGGAAGAGAAAAGCTTTCTGTGACTGGAAAAAACACCCTACATACAGTCAGAAGTAGGGAACTTTTTGATGGGTTAAAGCTGAAGCCCAGATGAAGATTTGAGAAATCAAGAACAGCTGGTGGTAAGACAATGCAAAAGAATTCCAATGATTTGTTGACAATCATGACATTTGGAGCTTCTTCAGTGTAATAAAGGCTATGTACAGACCAAGCTCTTGTGGACTCACCCTGCTTAGATTTGAAGATAACAGTATACTTCTCAAAGACAATGAGTCCATCATAAACCACAGGAAGAAGCACTACCAAAAGCTCCTGAACCAAGAATTGACTGTGACAGATCAAACTATCGAATCCATCCCACAGCATCTAGTAAGGGAAGCACTTGACAGCTCACCAACCTCTGAAGAAATCCACCAGGTGATAAGACAGATGAAGAACAATAAAGCAAGTGCTCTGATGGCACGCCAGTTGAGATCTTCAAAACTGGTGGGGAAATTATGACCAACAAGCTCCACACACTGTTTCTTAAAATCTGGAACACTGAGGAAATTCCCACTGACTTAAGGAATGGTAAAATTGTCACCATTTTTAAAAAGGGAGATAAGTCTGACTGTGAAAACTAGTGAGGTATCACCCTCCTCTCCATCTCTGGGAAGATTCTTGCCCAAATTCTGCTGAACTGACTGCTTCCTCTTGCTGAAAAAATCTTTCCTGAACCTCAGTGTAGATTCAGACCATAAAGAGGCATCACAGACATGAGTATTGTAGCCCAGCAGATTCAGAAAAAATGGTGGAAATAACACCAAGAATTGTATGTGGCCTTTATCAATTTGACCAAAGCCTTCAGCTCTGTTGACCTTGAGTCTCTGTGGAAGATCTTATTGAAGTTTGGATGCCCAGGGAAATTTATCACTATCCTAAGACTCCTTCATGGCCAGACAACTGCCTCCATCCTATGCAATGGCTCTGCTATGGAGCTCTTTGCCATTTGAACTGGCATCAAGCAGGGCTACATGATTTCACCAATTCTGTTTTCCATCTTTCTTTGGCCATGAAGATGCTCATCCATGACCATCTACTACCTTGCATCAGTATCAAGCACAGGATGAATAGGAACCTTTTCAGTGTTTCCCGCCTCCAGGCTAAAACCTAAGTTACATCACCCTCAATTTTGGAACTTCAGTTTGCTGATGATTGCACTGTCATTGTATATACTGAGGAGGACCTATAAATGGCCCTTAACTGCTTCTCTCAAGCATAGTAGTACCTGGGACCGACCCTTAACATTGGAAAAACAAAGATCTTTCATCAGCCTGTTCCAGGCCAATTAACTCCCCTGGCAAAGATCCTCATTGATGGACAGGAGCTGGAGAACGTTGAACACTTTGCATACATTGGCAGCCATCTCTCAAAGAAGGCCAACATTGAGAAGATCCAGTATAGGTTCTGACATACTGGCTGTGCCTTTGGAAGACTGTATCATCATGAGTTCAATGATTACAACATCAGGACTTGAACAAAGCTCCTACTACATAAGGCTGTGGTAATCCTAACTCTTCTTTATGTCTGTGAAGCTTGGGTGACCTACAGGGACCACCTGAAGAACCTTGAATGCCTTCATCAGCAGTACCTCTGGAAGATCCTTGGCATAAAGTGAGAGGATCATTACACAAATGCCAGTGTCCTTACTGATGCTAACACCATGAAGACAGAAGCATTCAACATCAACTGCTGTGGGCAGGGCATTGTGTGTATATGCCTGATGTACATTTACCAAAACAACTGGTATACTCCCAGCTCAGAAAAGGACATAGGACACACGAGGGCCAGAGGAGACACTTCAGGACACCCTCAAGGTGAACATTAAGAAGCATGGCATTGACATCACAAATTGTGAAAAACTAGCCCAAGACAGGGCTACGTAGTGATGCCTTGTAAGAGAAGATACACCTTACTTTGTGGAAAACTGCCTCACTCTGGAGGCAGAAAAGTGACAGAAATGAAAGGAAAGGAAACAAGACCAAGAAATCTACAGTTCAGTCCTCCCTTTAACCACCACCTGAGACACCTGCCAGAGGCTATGGCTGTAGAATCAGCCTTCTTAGCCATCAATGGACTCATCTGCAACCCTTTACTTGACCAGTGGGAGTAATTGTCCTCTATCATGAGGTATCACTAATGATGATGATGACAACATGTGAAAGTCAGTACAGAATAACTAGGGGTCTACCTAAATCACCGAAGTACTTACCAATTTTCACAGGTTGAGCGTGGCATAAAGTTCTTATGCCACAGTCATTTCACAGCAGCCCTGCCCCTCAGCTCTGATTGGTGGATAGGCACCCTGGGGATGGGGAGGAGGGGACAGCAGCCATCTTGTCTTCCTGTCACCCCACCAGCCACTAGCTTCCCCTCCCAGCAGTAAGGACCACTGGTTCCCATTGGGGAGCCAGCATTTTATTTTTAAGTTTTTGTTGCTGATTTGCAGATTTTGTAGACAATCCCAGATTTCACAAAACAGCAAGTTAAGTAGGTCCCTAACAATAACCTATGGAGTAAATTTTACAGTGAATTAGCTCCTGTGTGCTAACTTTCTGTCTGAATTCTCATTGTGCTACCTGAATAGGACTGCATTGCAGCTTATTCCACCACCACATGCCCAGAGTGGCTTTTAATGAGTATCAAGAGTGTCCACAATGAAAATTAGTATGCAGGAAGGAGTGCACTGTAAATTCACAATATAGGTTACTCCAACCTGACTTCATGTGGACCGCCCTTTGTTCATTTTAGGAATGCTTCTGAAGTCTAACTACAGCAAGTCATGTTGGTCCCTGGTGTAACTCGACTGATGCCAGTGGAGTTGTTTCTGAGACTGATTTGACCTGCTGCGTGTATTTCAAAACAAACTATGAGCAGTTCTCTGGCTTTCACCCCTGATAATATCACATTATGCCTTTTAGCCATAGAACATTGCTAGGCTGATGCATGGTAACATCTTTCAAGCTGCTGACAAATGTGAACCCCTGCCCCCCACATGCTTTACCAGAAGAGGCAGCATGTTAGTTCAATCCAGCTACACAATGTTTGTATAGATTGTGCACTTCAGCAGGGCTTTTTAGCCCTTTTATCTAATAGCTGATTCAATCAGCTATTAGATAAAAATGCCAAAAAAGCCCCTCTAAAGCATGCAATCTATAAAGATGTTGGGTGAGCTAAGTCAAACTAACGTGAGGTCTCTTCTGGGCATGTGCTGGGCTTGGCTTGGGGGTGCACCAAGCTTAAAGTAAAGCACCAGGTTTTTTGTTTGGGGTTTTTGGTTTTTTTTAAGCCTGTAAGCAGCCTATGTTACTAAGTAGGGCTGTGCAAAGCTTCAGGTGCTGATTCGATTTGGAGGAGATTTGGCCCGATTCGGTGGCCAACTCTCTGAATCCTAATCGAATCAGGGGACCAATTAAAAGGCCTGAATTGATTCAAAGCTCTCCAAATTGATTCAGAAAAGATTCGGAGAGCTTTGGCAATTTAGGCATCCCCGCCTGCTGCAGCAGGGAGGTGGACCCGGACTCCATGCTGGTAAGTGGGGGGGGAGGGGGCGGGGGGGCACAAGGGGACTCCTGACAGGCCTCATCCCCTGCCTGCTCCCCCAGCCGCCCCCGAGCACCCCCTGACCCTTGCCCGCTCTCCCAGCCCCGTATGGCTGCCCGCCCTAGCTTCCAGTTTTTCAAAAAAAAAGCCCCAACTCACCAGCTGCTGCCAGGTGGGGGAGCAATCCCTGCTGCCCCTCACTGCCTCACACTGCATGGGGGTTCTGCCATGAGCCTCCCGACCCCCTCCTGCTCTCCCAGTCCCCCATGGCTGTCCCGCCCACCCCAGCTCTGGCCCTTTAAAAAAAAAACAACCCCCAAACTCACCAGCTGCTGCAGCGGCCTTGGGGCTTCTGAGGGCTCATGCAAGCCCCCCATGCAGCACTGGGCAGTGGAGGGCAGCAGGGATCATCCCCCAGCCCTGTCAGGGTGGAACCAGTGAGTTCAGGGTTTTGTTGAATTTTTTTTTAAAGGGTCGGGAGCTGGGCCAGGTGGGGCAGCCATAGGGGACCGGGGACAGTGGGTGGGGGTCAGAGGGATCATGGCAGAGCCCCCCACATGGCACAGGGCAGTGGGGATCACCCCCTTCCTGGCAGCACTCAGTGAGTTGGGGCTTTTTTGTTTTCAAAGAGCTGGGGCGGGCGGGGCAGTCATTGATGGGCTGGGAGAGCGGGTGGGGGGTGGGCCTGCATGATTTGGAGATTTGGCTGATTTGGCAGCAGCCAAATCTCCAAATCCGATTCGCCCAAATCGGTTCAGGACAGTGATTCAAATTACCGAATCGAATCACTGTCCCCTTAGTAGGCTGAATCCAAGTGACTACTGGCCGCTTCACACAGGCTTGTTACTGAGTACTGTTTGAGAAATCAGTTTATGAGCTCTTTCCCATTTCTGGTGGTCCAGTGTCAGTATCCCCATATGGCAGGGCTATGTGAAGTTAAATTATCTTCTTAACCTCAAAGGCAGTCCCTCCAAATGAAGGTAAAGAGGAAATTATCATCATTTATGCTTGATCAATGCCTGAAGGGATTCCCAGGTGTTAAGCCAGCATTTTCACTAGCACCAGTTTCAGTTACAAATCTTACTCTGCCACATAGCCAGTAAGAAGTCTGTAAAAAATACCTTTTTTGTTTCTTTTCTTCAGTTATACTAACAACTCAGTAATGCCTGAGTTCTCCCAATGGTTCTCCCGTTCCCAAATTGGCAACGGTCTCTGAGCTGTCTCCAGTTATTGCCAATCTGGTGCATGCAGCCAAGGCTGTATTTTCTCCATCACTAGTTTCACACTGGCATTTGTACGACTGAATTCCATGGAACAACTCTTGATTTACAATGGTGAAAAACAGAAGAGATTCAGGCTTAGGAGCTTCCTTTGAGCCCTATGTTCTTAACAACGGGAGTTACAGTTGGTTTCTACTTCATCAGAAAGAGGACACAACATTTCCCAAATAGAGAAATTCTCATTCCAAGCCCCATTATAGTTTGTTGCAGCAAGTATTAGAGATTCTAAAAACATAAATGAATACCTATTAAAGGATTTGATGTTTAGCAACCCAGAGAAATTAAACTAATCAGCTTTGTTATGTAAGGCAGCAGTAGCAAGACTCTCTTGCATAACTGGGTGCCTTCCAAGAAAACCATCTTAGTTAAACAGACATATAGTTGAATAGGTGTTCTCTTTGTCAAATCAGAGGGTGTAGCTAGGTTTAATTATCAACAGCATCCAGCT
This sequence comes from Alligator mississippiensis, assembly GCF_030867095.1. NCBI lineage: Eukaryota > Metazoa > Chordata > Crocodylia > Alligatoridae > Alligator > Alligator mississippiensis. The sequence goes on from NC_081835.1 coordinate 45,214,730, forward strand.
TTCCATGAAAAGCTCATTAGCGGGCAAAAGGAGTTAGACCTGTTCAGGAATTGTAATGTTGCAATCAGGGAGTGATGTTCCAGCTGCTGTTTAATAAATTATTTCCAAACACCAATTATGGTCTATCATCTGCACTTCAAAAAGGTTGGGTAATTTTGGTCTGGCTTGACAACTGAAGCAAGAGAATGCTTTAGATCATGATGGAGTTTTGGCAATTCATGGTACAGTGCCTGGTAAGAAGGGTGGCACAGATTGATTTTTTTTCCTCATCTGTCTAGAGGGAAGGAATTAGAGTGAGTGAATCCTATGTCTTAGGAAGCCCAAGGCATAGCTTTACTTTCACAACATTACAGAGCCATCTATAGAGAGAACTGACTTTTTCTCCATGCGATGGTATGTAGCAAGGACGGGGAGAGAGGATTATGAAAAAGTGTTTGTGCACTGTTTCCTTTGTTCCCCTTCAATGGGCTTGCACCAAATGTTACATGAGAGAGTTCTCCAAGGACCCCTACTAAAATCAGTTCTATGTAGGGCTGAAAGCAGTAGCTCTAAGTGTGTGGTTTTGTGGAGTGTCCAAAAGATGCTCACCTTGATATGGAGTGCTCTGCCTTGGACTTTTCCCTGCCATCCTGTCTTATGCCAGTTTGATCTCAGTAGAGTTGTACTGACATAAACAGGTATAATGTGGCAGAAAATCAGGCACTCAATGTGCTTTTTTCCTGCTAAATATGAATCTTACCTGAAAGTTGCATCTGAGGGTTGTTTTTACATTACTTAAGGCCATGCACTTGGTGTGTAGAGCCGTATGGTTTAACTGACTTCTGTAGAGCTACACTGATTTTTATCAGCCAGGGGTCTAGTCCATTATGTTCAAAAACCCTTCCAACTACTTTATTCTCCTCTCCTGCCAGCCCATGACCCTAGGTGAGATTCTGTGTTGAGTCTTTTTGAGGTGAAAAACAGACCACACAGCCCCAGAAAGTGAGATAGGAAGACATAAGGTGACTTCAAACCACTTTTGCACCCTACCTGGCCTAGATTACTTCAGAGACTGGCGAAGGCTTCTAGCATGACAGTGACAATCGTCGCTCTCCATTTGTTTGGCTGGTAGGTGATAAATATAGTATATCAAGGATCTGGAGCCTCCTGGCCTCTGCAGGAGGATGGCATTGGTGTAGGATGAGTCTCATAGGCAGCTCTGGCCTATTGCATTAAATGGATGAACCCAATGTGAAAAGCCCACTTAGGTCTATGTTACCCATTTAGATAAAGGAATAATGTAACCCCACCCTTTGCTCCAAAATTGTTCATTACAAAGGATTACATAACAGGGACAGAACAGGAGCTGTTTGCTAACTGGAATAACTGGTTAAAATGAATCCAGCTATAGCCTGCATGCTTGGAATTTGATGTTGAAAAAATGACCTACTTTCTGCAGAAAGCTGCCATTCTAAAGCAAACATGTTGATAAAATTGTTACTTGGTATCAGGAATAAAGCATCTTAATATTCCTGCTTTCTCCTCAATTATTAAATTGTGTAGCTGCCTTCAGTCCTCTTAGGGTCAGGCCAGAAGGAAGCAGGCCACTAGCTGATGATTTTCTGTCATTTCCTGATGATATAGATTACTGGGGCAGAGAACAGACAAGGTGAATGGCAGGGAACTCCCCCCACTCCTACACTTCTTCCAGGTCCTTAGAGGAAGAAGCGTGTTTGGTCTTTGAACTTAATTTTTCAAGTAAGAGCCGAAGCTTAGGGCTCTGAGGAAGCAAAGCACCAAGCCTCTGCTTCACTCTGATAGATTAGGCGCAAGTTTTCATAATCTGCCACTTTTCCTGACATTTCAAGAGCGTGAAGAGGACTGCAGGGTGTACAATGTGAAATTGTCCCTGCACTGCACTTCTACATCAGGTGCTGGTGGTGGGGGAAGTAGTTTATGCTGGCATTTGCATTTGCTGCATAATCCCCCTTTAAAAGCATAGATCAGGCAGCACCCTGCTTTCCTCTCTCCCTTTTGCTGGTGTTAAAACATGACAACCATAATCCTGATGGGTTGGTTAGTAAAGTACGGCCTTCTTGTCTCAAGATATCAGACGCTTATTTGCTTTCCCACAGGTTAGGTGAGATTATCAGTAGATATTCTGCTGTAAAGGATACAAGAGACATAGTAGGACCTGGACTTGAAAATCTATTCAAGCCAAAGACATCTTCTGGGAACAAACTTAATTTGTAGGTTTTGCAGGGCGTAACTGTTAACTGCATCCCAAACAATGCTTCCATTTTTGAAGACATCAGATCTGTAGCAGGGTTTGGGAACAAGCTTAAATAAATAATGCACTGATTCTTTGGCTTCACTGAGCTTTTCCCTCAATCCTTTTGAAGTCCCTGTCCTAGAAAGCAAAAATACTGGATGAATAGCCCTTCCAGCCCTAAACATGTGAATCTGTGAATAAGGCAGTGCTTTGCTAAGGACTACATCTAGAACTGGATGTTGCATTTAAACAGCTCATAGTGTTCAGGGGATGGGACTCTGATCCAGATCCCTTCCAGTCCTTTTAACTGAAAAAGAAAAATAACATGTTTTTTACATCAGTCCAGCTGCTTTTAGATAGCAGTCTCAAGGTGAAAGCCAAAAGAAGACAAGGCACACGGAATTTTTGTATCTCTCTGTAGCTAGCTAGAAAGGGATCTTGGAGTCCTAGTGGACTCCAAGGTGAACATGAGTCGGCAGTGTGACGAAGCCATCAGAAAAGCTAATGGCACTTTATCGTGTATCAGCAGATGCATGACGAATAGAACCAAGGAGGTGATACTTCCCCTCTATCGGGCGCTGGTCAGACCGCAGTTGGAATACTGCATGCAATTTTGGGTGCCACACTTCAAGAGGGATGTGAATAACTTGGAGAGGGTCCAGAGAAGAGCCACTCCTATGGTTAAGGGCTTGCAGGCCAAGCCCTATGAGGAGAGACTGGGGCGCCTGGACCTCTTCAGCCTCCGCAAGAGAAGGTTGAGAGGTGACCTTGTGGCTGCCTATAAGTTCATCATGGGGCACAGAAGGGAATTGGTGAGGTTTTATTCACCAAGGCGCCCCCGGGGGTTACAAGAAATAATGGCCACAAGCTAGCAGAGAGCAGATTTAGACTAGACATTAGGAAGAACTTCTTCACAGTTCGAGTGGCCCAGGTCTGGAACGGGCTCCCAAGGGAGGTGGAGCTCTTCCCTACCCTGGGGGTCTTCAAGAGGAGGTTAGATAAGCATCTAGCTGGGGTCATCTGAACCCAGCACTCTTTCCTGCCTATGCAGGGGGTCAGACTCGATGATCTATTAAGGTCCCTTCTGACCCTAGCATCTATGAATCTATTAATATAGCCAAGGCAGAGGCATAACTAGCGCTCTCAGCACTTTGGGGAGAAAGGAGTGCTGAGTACTGAAAAGTGGGGAAGAGATGCCACAGCATCGACTCCATACACATTGGCTTCTGCCTTCATGGGCTTCCAGGGACTGCCATTCTGGTGCCCTGTTTTAATCAGTGCCTGGGGCTGCCCACTCACCCACCCCTAGTTATGCTACTGAGCCAAGGTAAACTCTGGAAGGGGACGCATAGTGTTGACCCTAACTAGCTTCATCAACTCTCTGTGCCTTGTCTGTGCTAGGATTTTACATCTTGATTTACATAGCCTGATGTAAAAGACACACCTCACTTAGCAGTGAAGATATAGTCTGAATGTGTCCCTTCAGCATTTCTTAGGCTGCATAGGAAACTCTTTGCTGAGTAGCTGTGTGTTCACTGGAGTTGCAGGCCATGTGTGAAGTTCCACTTAGAGTGTGTGGGAAGCATGGGCTGGGGCTCAAATGACGTGTCTCTGTCCACCACATATATGTCTGTAAAGTGGGCGTTACATGTACTTACTCATTTGGTGAGGAAGGGGGAGTGAGGCTTAACTACTGGTTGTGAAGCTCTTTGAGGACTTCAGCAGAAAGGTGCTCTAGAACTGCTCTTCATTTTGGGCACAGGATGACTTCTCTTTCTCATTTGCTAATTTATTCCATAGTCTGAGCTGCCTCTCCCAAGAGCTGAACACAGGGTTCTTTGTGGCTTATGTGTAGCATTTAGCTTAAGTGATTTTAATTTCAGTGTGCTTATTACAGCAAAGGAAGGAGGGGGAGGTTCTTGATACCAAAGCAAGATGATGGTGTTCATTTACTCTGTGGGTCTAGCAAGCCAAGGTGGACAGCCAGTGTCAGAGGTTCTCTGATACTGTCCTAACGTAGAACATGACTTCTAGACCTCACCTTTCTTCCTATTTGGGATAATGTGAGGTATTTCCTAATCTGTTACTTACAACAGGACAACTCTGTAGTAACTACAGTTATTGCTGACAGTGAAAAGTATATGGCAAGGGATTTTCAATGTATTTTTAAGACAAGGGAAAGTACCCTGTGACCATGAAAGCATTGCATGTGAGCACAGGCTGGGTCATCCATTTTAGTGCTTCTGTTTTTTGTGTTGCTTTTCAATACTTGACTTTGGGTGGTATCTATTTTTATAATAAAGTAAGTAACGGAGTGCCAAGGTAGCACAGAAATCAACACTTTAGAAACATATATACCAGTAATATCCTCCAAATGCCTTTTGCTGGTGGCATGTCAAAAAGAGGGGTCCAGGATGGTGCTGTCTGTGCAGATTGCTAATTATCTGTAATGCAAATATGAAATGCATAGAAAACCTCTTACCTAAAACTAAAGCCAAACTAGGAGACTACATGTAAATTGCATCTGGAGGTGTTTGAAGGATTCATATCACAGTGCAAGGGTGAGTACCAAGCAGATTGTGTGGATAAGTAGATCCAAAAAGATGTGTGGGAGCAACATGTTGGGTGTGGTTTGTGTTTCCAGAGAAATCTACATTGAATGTGAAAAGTGAAATCGACGGGTGTACATTTTACAATAGGATCACCGCCTTCTACAGGCAGGTCCCTTCCTGCTTTTAGGATTAATTTATTGATCAATCTATTCTATCCAGCTAGTTCACAATGCCCTGAGGTTATTATGACATTTGCACTCCCTAGCTTGGAACCACTGCATGTAAGTAACCTCTTTCCTCCCCCATTCAGTAACCTATCAGGTCACTCGAATATGCCTCTTCACTAGCAAAGAGTGCATCCATAAGATAGAATAGTGTGTACCAAAGAAAGACTTAAGTGAATCTTTGAACTCTTTCCTCAGCCACTTGAAAACGATTGTGGTAGTATGGAGGTAATGTGTTCAGCCCCAGTTCATGGAATGCTTCATGGCTTTCTTCAGCAATCCTCAAGTAAAGGAACACTTACATGTCTTTAGGAGAACACTGTCCAGCCCCCCCAGTGAAATAGGGCATAGGGCCAGAGACAGTAAACTAAGACACGGGATGGCAGGGGAAGGGCAAATGGATTCTTGAGGGTCTGGGAGGCATGGAAGGAACCTCCTAAAGGCAAGTTGTTTTGTTTTTTGCTTGGAAACTTTTCCCCAGCCCTGGGTGTCATTCATACACAGAGTTGCATAGATTTTTTAGAAAGACATAAAGTATAATAGATGTAGGTCACATTTTAGGCTACCCTGGACTGTTATTTACTATAAAAATGCTCTTGCCACTAACTATTTCAAATCTGTGCTGTCTAATGCACTGTGCATGCGGTGAAAGAAAACAAGGGGTTTTTTCAGTGTATTTATGGGTTTCAATGCAGAACTCTGATCTCTGTCTCTGCAGTGTTTAGTGTCTGGCAGTAAATGTTAAGAGGCTCACATGACAGGAAGGATCATGACCAAGTTGAATAATTTTTTACAAGTATCCTCCAATCCACAGGGCACTGCTTGCTCTAAAATGGATTTTGAGTTATACTGCTGTTCTGGGGGAAGAAGCTATCTTGATACTTGAGAATGTTAAATCTCCCTGATCAGCTATCCTCAGCTGGGTCCCCTAAATGGCTGTACAGAGAACTAGCAACAGGGTACCAACAAATAAAAATGGGACAGACTGAATGGTCCCAGATCTTAATATTATGCTTGATGTCTCCAGGTCACGGGCCAAAATACAGTGCAGGTCAATTCTGTATAGAAGTTGTCATCATTGAAAGTTTATATATTGGCCTGATGGAATGTGTTTGAGTCAACCCAGTACTCAGCCCCACTAGTTTCATTCCCAGTGGACAAATATCCATAAAAAACCTGGCATCAAAGGTGGCATTAATTGCTGAACATGCTCAGAGAGGCTGTGTCCAGACGAGTGCAGACATTTGGTTCCGCAGGGACAACTAGCAGCAGGACACCTTGTGCCTCTGCTCATTGTCCCTGGGGAAAGCCTGGGCCACACACCCTCTGGTGAGTGGAGGTTTACCCCAGGTGGCTAGAGAAGGCTGGGGCCAGCAACTGTGCTAACCCCAGTAGCCTTACCTGGGTTTCTGGGTAACAATAGCTCTGCAGCCACATTGCAAGCTGCAGCCACGTCCCAAGCTGCAGTCATGTTGTTCCAGCTGGGAGCCTGCCAACAGCTAGAGTGTGGCTCCTGCTGGTCAGGCTCCGGTTTTGGGCAGCGCACGCTGCTGCCACGTGTGCCACCCCACTATCTGTTCTATTCATAGCCATACCATTGAGCTGGTGGATGATCTTACACAAATAATTTTTCCTGTCATTCCCTGATGTCTGCCTGCTCTATTCAGATTGTGAGTTTTTGGGGGAGGGTAATAACTGCTAGTATAACTCCTAGTACAATGGTGCCCTGAGCTTATTTGTGCTGCTGTGTTGTTAATAATGATGCTTGTAGAAGAAGAGTGGTGGGACAAATCAGTTAACTACACACACAAATCCTCTCTTTACAATGCCATGTTATAAACAATGCAATCCACAGATACAAGTGATGCGGAAGATGCTCTGAAGCCAGAGCCTCTGAGTCCTATCCATTTTTGCCCATTCTAATATGGAACTTGTCTACTGAGACAGTGTGCCTTGGTCTAGTCAGTAATGGCATTTCAGGAAGAGCTGGAGGGGTAGCTTACAGTGCTGAAAACAAATACCCTGAGTATGGGAGTTGAGGCATGTAATTGTAGGCCACCCCAAATCCTGTGGGAGGCCTTGCTTCACTTCTTTGTCCTAACTATATATAAATGATTCAGGTGATGAGACTTTCACAGGGAACTGCCAAACTGGTCCTGACCTCTGGTTCTTGTAGCTCTGTATTCTGGCTCCAACAGCACACTGGTTGCTTCAGAGAATGGTTGCAAGGATCCCAGGGCAGGCACTCCTGCAATAATCTGGTCTTTACATTAGGAACATGGGCAGATGAATACATACACTGATGTAATTCATATCAATTTTGGATAGCGTTGTAACAGGAAAAGACAAATGTACAGCTATCCAAGGGTAGCTCCTGCAGAAGGTGGCTCTTATGGTGCCTCTTTGCTTTTAATAAATAGCTACCCTGGGATGGATGCAGACAGACACAACCAGTAATATATATTGGTGGAGTTTTAACCCCTGATTTTTTTTCCAGGAATAATTCTTTACTTACCACAGTAAGGGTACATATCTATCTGATATATTTTTATAACAGTATAATGCATTTGACTCTGGTATAAATATTTTGTCTGTCCATGTTCTAGATCTCATTCTAATCTCTTAAAAGAGATTGGCTTAAGTCCCAAAGCATTAGGTTTAAGGCCTCTTTCAAAAACTTCAGCACTAACTAAAGTGACTCTGCTGTTGAAGTTATATGTGTATCACCCTTGTCTGAATCCCTTTCGTGGTTTTCTTTTGGAGATTATTCCATAAGCTAATGGATAACTCCATTAGAAAGATTTTTTTTCCACCCACTTTAAATTTTCCTCCTCCAGTGGCCCTTTCTGATTAATAATGTAACCCATTTTTACCATTACAGTTATTGCTAATGTTTGGAATAAGCCCCATCCTCCTACATAACTACCCACGCCCTGCCAGTAGTAGATGACTTCAATCTGATTTTCTTTCCATTCCCAGCTTGTGAGTTTTCTTCAAGCTTTTTTTTTTTACTTATGCCACAGGTTCCAGTTTCATTTGCAGCTCTGCACCTGGTCCCAGCAGTAGAAAATGCAAGATCTGCCCAGTATGCAGCAAGAAACCCAAGGTGGTTGTGTTCCAGTGCTGGTGTGATTGGCAGATGTATACATGGCTTATACTTCCATTCAGTCAGGAGGATAATTCTATTTCAAGCCTCCCTTTCCTCCTCCTTTATGCACTTTAGTGCATGTGGTAAAAAAAAAGAGGTAAGGCTGGATATGGGTGGAGGTTGGGCTTATCTCAGAAGGAATAGATAGGAGCATGAGTCTCAACTTGTTATCTGGACACCTATCTACATGGGCCCCCTTTTTGGTAACCTCCCACTAGACAAGAATGGCAAGATTGGGTTCCCTTACGTTTCCTGTGCTGCTGAACAACTCCCAAGCACATGTGAAACACCATGAGGCTGCCGACCAAATAAAGTGCCTAAATGAACAGTTCTGCCCAAGGGCAAGGCGTGCACTTGGAAGTTGGCCCTGGGAAAGATGCTCTGAGCAGGATACTAGTCTCCACTCCCCAGATAATTAAACCTGCAGGAGGGTTTTATCTTTGTTTTTTCAAATAAGCCCTCATTTTTTATATTTGGCTGGTTCCTCTAGTTCCTTTGGCTGCCAACTTTAATGGTCTTAACATTTCTACCTAGAGAATAGGTGAGGCAAGGTTCATTACAGCTGATGCATAAAATATTAATACCTTCTTATCGGGAATGGACTAAACTGCAACATTTGGATCTTTATCCAAAGCTGAGGTTTGTTCTGGCCCGCTTCAGCTTTCTGCTCCCCTCCTCACATTCCTTGGAAATGCAGCCTGAGAGGCTGGTAGTGTTGCTTGTAATACTCCACCATGTCTGCTCACGCTTGTTTTACTGGGAAAGAGTTAAGTGGATTCTGTTGATTCAGTAAGATATTTGATAGGCCTGTGCAAAGCAGCTAGTATTCACTTCGGATTCAGATTCGGCCAATTTGGGGGACAGTAATTTGATGCAGTGATTCATATCACTGTCCTGATTCGATTCAGCCGAATCTCCAAATGGACCAGGCCCATCCCCCACCCCTCTCCCAGACCAGCAATGGCCATCCCCCCCAGCTCCCGGCACTTGGGGGAAAAAAAGCCCCAGCTCAGCAGGTGCTGCTGGGTGGGGGGCGCTCCCGGCTGCCCCCCACCGCCCCATGCTACATGGGGGACTCTGCACAAGCCCCCGATTCCCCCCTCCCCCAGCCTCTGCACAGGCCAGCTCCGGCCCTTTAAGAAAAAGAAAAAAACCTGAAGAAACCCCGGGACTCACCGCTTCTGCCCACGATCCCCACTGCCCCGCACCACGTGGGGGCTCCGCACAACCCCCGAAGCCACGAGGCTGCAGAAGGAGTGGTGAGTCCCCGGCTTTTCTCAGCTTTGTTTTTTTTCTTAAAGGACCAGAGCCCCAGCAGGGGGGCAGCCGTGGGGGGGCTGGGGGAGAAGGGGGGGGTCAAGGGGGTTTGTGCAGAGCCCCCCATGCAGCGTGGGGCAGTGGGGGGCATTGGGAATCGCCCCCCACCCGGCTGCACCTGCTGAGCACTGGGGCTTTTTTTAAAGTACCGGGAGCTGGGGTGGGCAGGGGCAGCCATGGGGGGGCTGGGGGAGAAGGTGGGGGTCCGGGGAGCGGGGGGGGTCGGGGGGTGGCAGGGGTCCCCCCATGGCCCCAGCCCCCACTCCTCTCCTACTTACCAGCTCCCAGTGGCTGCGGCTCCCTCCTGCAACCACTGGGGACTGCCCCAATCATCAAAGCTCTCCAAATCTGCCAAAGATTGAGAGAGCTTTGAACTGATTTGGACCTTTAAATTGGTCCCAGATTTGATTCGGATTTGGAGATTCGGCCACCGAATCAGGCCAAATTTCCTCCAGATCGAATCATCACCCGAAGCTTTGCACAGTCCTAATATTTGACTTGTTAGTCCACCTGAACAGTAGGGAAATGGGAGAGGCTTTTTAGAGAGAGAGGATCAAGGTTATATGCTGTGCTGTCGAGAGCAAGGAGCCAGTGGAGCAGCTAAGCCTGGGGAGGAGGTTTGAGCTAGTTCATCATAACTTAGTTAATATGCTAAAGCTCAGCAAAAGGAGGTAATTTTCACTGTGTTTGAGAGCAGTCCAGAAAAATTACTTGCTTCAGACGTATCTACTACCATGTCAGAACGATGATTCCTGAAGACACAAAAGAAGCTATATGACCTAGTTTGAAACATACTGGGTATGTCTACACATGCACTGATGTGCTGTAACTATGATGCGTGAAGTTTTTTACCTGTAATAACAGGTACCAACTTAATGCACTGTAATTGGTGCTGCTGTGCAGTAGTACTGTGCATGTCTTTTAGGTGACACTAATGCGCAGTAGACTAATTCTACTGCACATTAGTTCATTAGCATGGCTTTTGCCGTGACGTGCTAATGGGCAGTAGAATTAGTCTACTGCTCTTCTAGCATCTCGTGTAGATGTGCCCACTGTGTATTCTAAATTTATCATGAAGCAATTCATCTGTCAGGATGGTGAGCCCTTAATAGCATATTTTCAGACATAGAGAGAAGGTTTTTTTCTCTAGTCCTCCACCCTTCTTGAAAGACTACTTTGTATGGTCTGTGTGGGCTCTGGGTGTAAGCAATGCATCAGGAATATATGGGGGTTGGGGACGTGTCCCCCAAATTTCTGTGCCGGCAGCGGGGCATGGGGCTGCAGCCTGGCCAGAGCCAGGGCCCAGCAGCAGTGGAGATGGCAATGGCAGTGACACAGTTTCTGCGCCAATAGCAGGGCTGCAGCCTGGCTAGACCTGAGGCCCAGCTACAGTCAGGGCAGAGGTGGTGGTGGCAGCTGCAGCGGCAGTGGTGCAGAGTTGTGCTCCCCCACTGTCAGAATTTACGTGTTGCCTATGGTTGTGGGTATATGTGCCTGTGCCTATGCACAAATTATATTAATGCGGAAAGAATGTGTGAATCTGATCTGTTTGCCCCACATTGGCTCAATGACAATGGTACTGGCGAAAGAGCCAAGGCATCCCAGAAAGAGATATTGCAACATTATAATTAAAGGTGTGTCTGCATTTCTGTGCACACCCCTGTTTTCAACTGCAAAAATAAAATCATTCGGGATAGAAATGTGGCACCTGGTCTCCCAGAGCACAAGTGCATTTCCATTAGCAAAATGTCCTGAAAATGCAGGAATCAAAGTAATCATTAAGATAACATCAGTAACAGCATAAGATAACATCAGATATAAGTATTTACTTCTGATTTGTCTTTATATTTCAGAATGTCACATTTATACTCAGTGTTCCTACTTCCATCTTTAATTGGGTTGCATATGTGTAAGAGAGACAAATTTGGTTCAAAGTATTGAAAATCCTTTTTAAATTTCTTAAAGTGCTGCTGTTTTTTTAAATGCTCCTTATTGTTTGTAAAACTTTCTTCCAAAGGTAAACACAACTTTGCTTCCCTTCCCAATTTTATTTTTCTGTTTTACTCATCTTTTCCCCAATCCTGCATCTCTTCATGTTTCTAATGCCATCTACAAGGACTCAAGTGTTGGTTTGGTTTTGGTTTTGGTTTGACCAACATTTCAATCTGAGTAGCAGTGATTGCACTGCCAAAGTATCTCCTGTGTGCAGTGGAAATCTCATCATCAGCTAATGTGAGTGTGGATCTGGCAATAAGGGTTCTTAGGGAAAGCCAATTCTAGGACAAGGGGAAGAGGAAGAAGTGTAGGTTTTGGAGGTCCCATGAAAATATTGGACCTGAGGTCACATTCAAACCTGGTGTAAACAGCGTTTTAGGTCTGACTATCCTGTTTCCATGGTGCTCATGAGACTACTACATCCTGTCTACTTGCTTTTGCTCTGTATGAACCAAGCCAGAAATGAGGTGATGAAGCCCACTTGGACTTGGCTCCCCCTACCTTTCTCAGGCACAATGGAGACAGGGATCTTGAGAATGGTGGTGAAAAGTATTCCCCGGACCGCTTTGCTGTCTTATTTCTGGGTTTGGAGCATGTGCAGTGTGAGCACATAGGCTATGGACATGATCCTCAGTAACACTTTCAGCAGTGCCTGGAAATACCCTTAAATTGCATCTACTTACACCTCAACCCTACACTCCAGAAGGTTTTGAGAGCATTCCTTCACATCCAGGCAGTTTGGAATCTCTGCTGTCATTGCCTGCAGCTCCTGTGCATGGAGCAGAAATCAGATAGCTATTTCTTGACCAAGCCTTGGATGTTCAGTTTAGAATTAGTTTAAACTCTGTCCTCTTCAAATCACTGCATGATAAAAATGGTGTTTTGAGTTTGTTTGGCAGGTTTGGGAGCAGGTAACAAGGTTATGCCTTCTGCTCTGATTGGGCTGCTGAAAAAAAGCAAACGAAGACTCACTGTGGATGGGCCCATTTGGATATTACCAGACATTTTTTAAGATTTAAACTGCATTTAACTTTTTCACTTAAAATCCAGATTAAATTATGTTTTAACAAATTGTCTCCAGGTAAAAGAAACTGACTTTCTGGAGTCTATGGATATTATTGTTTTATTCTTTGGACCATGGTAGCACCTAGAGGATCCATTGTACTAAGCACTGTACAAACATATATAACTGAAATGGTCTTGGTGCCTAAGAGCTTACAGCCTCTAGCCTCCCCTCTGTGTTCATCATTTCACTTCCCAGTTGACCAGGCATGCAGTGAGGTTACCCTCTTCTTCTTTCCAACCAGCCACCTTTCCTAACTGGGTTCTCATAGGGCAGGAGGTCAGAACCTTACAGGCTTTATTCTAGCAGCACCCCAACAGAAATGTGGCTGTATAGGTACAAAGGAAAATTCAGGAGACCAAATAATTTTCCCCATCTCCCTACTGAACACATTAGTTGTAGTGACTGATCTTGGACCTTCTCCACAGACTTGCTATGTTTGTAGGCTTCCTGAGATAATTATTGCTCTTTTTGAAATCCATCATCACATGTACAAGTGCCCTGGGGTTTCCTGGTTCCCAGTATCTCTGTTGTCCTCAGACAGGCAGATGAGCTTGTATCAAAGGAAGCCTTTTGAGTGGTTTCATGTTTTTTAATGTATTTTTTATTTGTTTTTAAATGTTCTTTCTCAGTAGGCTGCCTTCCCTTAGCCCCTGCCACATTGTGCAAACTGGGGGGGAGGATACAGTGATAGGCAAACCTGACATCATACACACACACACACACACACACACACACACTGCCAATCATCAAAGTATCAAAAACAAGGCAGTGATTCTGCCTTGTAAAACTTGTACAAGCATAAAACAACTTGTAAAAACATAAAAAAGGACATTGGCTAAATACATCAGGTTGTACTTGTGCCTCAGATGAGCAGCCCCTACAAGGAGAAAGGAAAATCCACCAGTTATCTTAAGGTCATCCCTTGGGTCATTGTCTCATCTCCTCTCACAACCCTGACATCTCTCTCCAAGCACACAAAATCCTGGAAACCCAGCACTGGCTTGTATGGAGAGCTGGGAAAGTATGCACCAGGTTAAGAGTAACCTGCCTGCTATAGCATAAGAACTCCGAGGTAAAAGAAGATGCTATAGATAGCAGACATTATCTGTCCCCACAGAGCGCCAAGAATTGGGGAGGTAGTGGGATATAATGATAGTGCTCAGGAGGCAGCCTCACCTTCCATGTCATTGCCTGGCTGAATCCATTTGTTTTTTTGTCCTATCTAGCAGAGCCTCAGGGGCTGATATGATCCATTGTGATTTATTTGCTATGGTGCTGGGGCATGGGGAGGGGCAAAGAGTAATGTTTAAGCTTCATCTTGAAGCCCAGGATTTTGGACAGGATATTTTTTGTGAAGCAATTCAAATATGAGTTGTCAGAGAAAGAAGGGAGCCCTGGAGGGTCTGGATGCTGGCATTTCCAACATGGGATGCAGAATCAACACTACCTTCATTAACTTAAATGTTATTCAGCAGGGAAAACTCCATGAACAAATTAACTAGAACATAATAAAGCACACATTTCGTATTGAAGGTGGATGATGGTGGCCAACCAGTGCAAAGGGGCTGATAACTGGCAGTCTGGTGGCGATGGTAGAGGAAGAAGGGGGAGTTCTTTCTGTTGGGTGGGTTCATCAAACTGTTCTTCAAAACAATAAATAAATACCATAAAATTGTGTGTTATCAGTGCAGCTTAGCAGAGCCAGCTCTGAGCCAGGGCGATGATGCCACCGCCCCCTTTTTGATTCTCTGAGATAAGGGCAATGACAGGAGAACAGCCCTGATAAAAAGAGAGCATGTGCCACAGGCATCCCTCTGCCTGCAAATAATCATTGTGAGGCATCTCTTCCTAATTAGTTTATTTAAATATTTGAAAATTTCCTTTTGAAATAGGGAAGGAGGGGACTTATTGTTCCAAGCTTGGCATGTAGAATTTTTTATACAGACTTCCAAGGGAGAGGTACTTTCTCCCAAGAAGCCTTCTAGCTCTTGTCTCTGTCACTGCTGGCTCAGTGAAGCATCTCTGTAGGGTGCACAGACTGGCATGTGCAGTCTCTGAGATTACACTTTCCAGCCCCTTAGTTTAGGAAGAAGGGAAATATTCCACATGCTGTGGAGAAGGAGCCTAGATGCCAGAGTTTGGACCCAAGCTCTGATTTGAATCTGAACTTCTCCTTAATTCTGGGGGTGTTTGGATGTGGACCTTGGCATGGCCTGTTACAAGGACAAGCACAAGTAGGTGATATTCAAATCCAGATAGGAATTTAGATCCAAACACCTCTAAACTATTGGGGGTCCTATAGGCTGGGATATTTTATTCCATTTCAGGTCCATCCCTAAGTTCTTGAAAGAAAAAGAAACAGAAACAATGAACTAGAAGGTGCTTTAAAATATTGTGAAAAGAGAATCTACCATGGAAATAAATAGTGAAAAAACAATGTTAAACATTCCTGGTGTCACAGCACTCTGAAATTCAAGTAGTGTGCACATGCCACAAACATTTCCTCCGAGCCACTGTCAGTGGTGCTTGGAGGTTCAGAGGTTGGATTGTGCCGCATGGTTCATTGGTACAACCAGCTCCTCCGTGGTGTAGGAATGAAATTAGAGGGCAAGGTGAAGGAAAGATGGATGCAGTCTCTGCTGATGACCAGGTCTTTACTGTGCCCACTTGATGCCACACTTCAGTGGGACAAAAGCAGATCGAGGTTCTATTTGGGTTTATTAGACTTTTTGTCCATCTGTGAAACATCAGCAGCACCTCATAGCTGGAAGGGGTATTGTTTCAAATAGTCCCCCATCCGCCTGGGCAGAGGCAGCTGGTCCACTTCAGCTGTTGACTTGTTGATCCGTAGCCGGCACAGGTGCTGTAGGCTGGGGGCATTGTCTTTGCGACTGAGTGGTCGGATCAGTTTCAAGTGTACTGCTGCTGCTGCCATCTCCTTCTGTATGGGGGGCAAGGGCGAGGGAGGTGGATAAGGAACATCATTCTTGCTCTCCATTGTACAGGACATGACATAATGCTGGATAAGGCTGACCACATCAGGAAAGGCCAGAATGCGGGGTTTGGACAGGCAGTTTGAATCAAGCCGGAACTTGCTGTCTGCGTATTCAATGCGCACATTGGTTGGCCCCCGGTTGGTCTTGACAGAGAGCGTGAACAGGTAGCTAGGGTGGGTACTGTCTCGTACCAGGAACGTGCCCTCAGGCATCTTCTGGAGGTGCTGCTTGGCCTCACTGGCAGTGATAGACCCCCAGTACCAGCCTGGAAAGGAATCCCAGAAAGAGTTAATTAGAAAACTATTACTGCTAACAGGCTACTTTTATCCTGGAGGCTTTGAAGCCCATTCAAAGCAAGGTTTGGGAAAATGTAAGAACAGGCATCTTGCCTAGAGTGATGGCAGTCAAGCATCACCCACAACCTTAGGTTTTCATTGTTGTGCTCAGGCTGGAGAAGGGGAGGTTGTTGCTGCAGGTTTGGGACTAAATAGGTGCATCTACACGAGACACTATTGTGCAGTAGCATTGTCAGGCACTAACTGTGCGGCAACATTACTACACAGTAGTAACGAGCTACTGCGCTATAGCATGTTGCTACTGTGCAATAGCATCTGGAGAAAATTGTGCAGCGACAGTACTGCTCAGTAATGATAGCTACTGCGCAGTCATTTAGTACTTGCTTATGCAAATACTAAATGACTGCTTGGTAACAACTGTGCAGTGTGCTGCTCATGTAGATGTGGCCAGTGAGAAAGAGGAGCTTGTTCCTGTTTCTTTGGATTGAGCTATTAAAGGCAAAGCTCCTGCATATGTCGGTAAGGTGCTGCTATGAGATAGAAAGGGTCTTACCAGATTCCCGCAGGTAAGAGAAGGTTTTGGCAATGCACATCAGATCCTCCTCAGGGTCTCGCATCCGAGGCGAGTTGATCTCCAGAGCAGGTGCCACAAAAGCAGGGGCAGACTCTTCTTGGAAGGCTGTGACAGAGAGAGGTTGCATGACTGGCTCTGACAAATCTGCTGCAATGCCTCTGAGAGAGAGTCTCCTGCTCTTCTCCTCTGCCAGCAAAGGATGAGGTCTGAAACAAGGGAAAGTCATATTATTTTACCTTGCTTTGCATGATGTTGCATCATCAGCTCAGCACATGCTGTGTCATGCTACAGCACATTGCGTTCATTCAACAGATCCTTGCTAAGCCTATATTTCAAATGGAGATAGGTGCAGAAAAATATATCACAGAACTACTGTATCTTGGGAGGGGCAGTAGTTCAAACTGTACCTTGTGATGCCAGATGCAAAGTCTAACCATAGGATGTTACATTTGAATATGGGGGTGGGGAGGAGATAAGGTACCTAATGACACCCAGTGATCTGAGTTTCGCTTATGCTGGTGTAAACGCCTCCATTTACTTTGGTGGAATTATTCTTGATTTATGATAATATAAGAGAAAAACCAAGCCCAGCGTGTTTTTTTTCTTCTCTTGCCCTCTCATTGCAGGGTGATTTGATTTTACTGTGCCTGTTAGAAACTAAAAGTGAGTGTGGGCTGATTTTTGAAATGTCATACTAGTAGACTAATCCTGTTCAAAGTTTTAGCCAGCTCTGGCACAGTACAAACTATAGCGTTCAAATAGCATAAAGGAAACTTAATGTAAAGTTTATTACTCAGTGCTTGGTGGGTTTACAGTATTAGATGGATTCTGACATATAGCAGTGCTGTGAGGAGCATTCTTCAGCAGGTTTACAAATATTTCTAGGGAGCAGTACTGTAGCCTTCTAACAACTAGCAGTAAAGTGCCTTTGTGATCTTACATAATATAAACAGTGGCAAGTCTAACTCTGTACCATAGGGGTTGCTAAAGGAAGCCATGATCTTCAGTGACATTTTAAGTAGTTGGGGATGGGAGGATAGGAGTTGTCCTTTCAATCAGTATTTAGCCAGGATGAGGGTTTAGCCAGTTTCACTGCAGTGGGCAGTGTCCCAAGTTGTGCATCAAGCCAATAAAAGAGTTCCTTTTGTGTCAGACTCATGCCTTGCATCTCCTTGCACTCTGTGCTGTGGCACTGCCTAATGCTGCAACATATTCCAATGTTATCCCCACCTCATCTAACACTAGGATGAATACTCTGCAACCAGAAAATATAATATTAATGAGTTTTGAGGGTAATGCAATAACATCTCCAATTTGAAAGCAATCTCATTAAGGTAAGGTCTGCCTGGAACTAATAGAGATTTAAAAGGGAACTGCAGTATTCTCCCCATTTAAGAAAAAGGATGGGACTAACCAAAATTACTGCGCAATATGGATACACGTTTACATGTGCACACCCGTACTGTGCAGTAAATATGGTGACCTACGCCAACATGAGCATATTTTGATACCTGCATCATGCCCAATTAGTTACTGCACAGTAACACACATGTAAACACCTTATTGTGCAGTAACAGTGTGTGTATGTGGGCTAATTTAAGACTAAGTTTAGTCCCAAGTCAGTCCACACACAGCGTTAATGTACTTTAATGCCTGCACATGTAGAGGCCAACCTATTCCTGCTTATTGTGCAGTAACTTATTGTGCAGTAAATTTAAGATGGCACAAATGCACATGTAGACCTGCCCTGTACCAGCTATATCGAGTGGTGCTTAACAGGCATACGTCAGTGTAGATGAGGTGGGGACTGAGGTTATAAATTAATCTTTGTTATCCCACCAGGGCAGACTCCATTCTCTTCAACATGCTGAAACCCAGATGTAACACAAAAGGAGGGATACAAGGAAAATAGAAAAACACAAGCAACTGGAAGATGATAGGGAAATTTTCCTTTAAGGAAAAGTGCTGCAATCAGAGTTCCATGGTGGTGGGGGTTTTTTAATATGACTACAGAAGAGTGGGTAGGTGAAAGTTTTATTGGCTCCTAAGTAAATTTAGGCCACCAATAAAATATGCCTGTTCTTCTGTCACATTGAAGGGGGCATCCTGGCCCCATAAAATGAAATGTTCCACATTCAGAAAGCAGTGTGAGTTTTATATGAGCCTTGTCTTCACAGTTGGTCCTGGCCTTAGCACTTCCTAGTAGCAGAATCTGACCCATTTGGATTTTGAATTATTTTAGTAAATTCTGTCTATTTCTTTAAGACCAAACCTAGAAAAACTCTGTGCTTAACTGAAATCTTCACCTATGATCTCTAAGAACTGGTGTCCAAAGCATTTCTCTGTGGCTCTTGAAAACAGTGGCTCTGGGTAATATTCATTTCTGTATTTGCTGCTATAGGGAAGCCCTGACTTTCTACAAGTAAAGTGTCACCTGGCTTAAATTCAGTAGCTTTTCTGGGAACTGAAAGTCATATTGTTTTTAAAGGTATTTCAGCACCTAACTCCTACATAAATGCCTCTATAAATCTGGCCTTGACTGCTCTCTCATGGGAAAGAGAATGATAGGTCTGATTGTTTTCCCTATGTTGTAAGCTGTATAATTATTGAACAGTGTAAAGAGGGTGTAAAAATGTAGCTATGGGGGCATATTCTGTTCTGGCAGCATTCTACAGCCACATTTTGCAGAGGTGACAATGACTTCACACACTGATAGGTAGGGGGGATTTGGGCCAACACTGTAGAGCCCTCATTTGTTCCTCAAAAATAAGGATGGTGCAGCTCAGATTCCAACCCTGCCTGATCTTGTTTCCTCCTGGAAAATTTCCTGACACACCCTTGAACACAGTCTTTAATTTAAAGAAATATTTTCTCATTGCTAGCTGGAGAACTGCTTTGTCTTTCAGACACCTGACTTGAAAAGAAGATTAGGAATTATATGAGGCAGACTGGACAGAAGGAAGAAGCAGTTATGAATGAAAATCTTACCCCATCACTAATTACATTAACTGAGCACTTTTTAGCCAGTCTTGCTTCTGTGTGTGTTTGGCTGCCCTGTCTCTTCCATTGCTTCCTGGAATTCTGCCTCTGAAACTTCAGGACTCATCTTGAAGCCATCAGGACAAGCTGTTTCCCCTTCACTAAAGGAAGCCATGTAACCTCTGACTTCACATCCTTTCACATTTTCACCCCATTCTTGAGATAAAGAAAGTCCTTAGACCTTAAGTCTTTAAAGTATATATACAGTCTCTTCTCCACAGCCTCAGTTAGCTCAGGTGAAAAGAAGCCAACATAGTTTGGGGCAGAAGGGTTCACCTACAATGCTCATCATCTTTCTGGCTCACATTCTTTTCCAGTCCTGTAATCCATAGTCAATGGAGCCCAAACCTCATGTGGTTCCTGTGGATTCCTTCTTTTGTATAAAGGGAAGGGTTAGGAAAGGGTACAAGGAAGGGTTATGCTCATTGGACCTTGTCCTATTCTTTGTGTGTGAGCTTGCTGTCATCCTCCCTGCAGAAAGGGCCTGGATTTGATAGGGTCTTTAGTGAACGCTATGAAATGGGAGGAAGTATTAAAATCTATGGATGACAGGAGGTCATAAGACTCCTAAATAACAACATAATTAAGGCAAAGGAAAAGATGTAGCCAATGTGGTTCCACAGGGGGGAAAACTTAAAGAAAGGAGACTGTTGGGGGATCAGAGAGAGCTATACACAGTTAAGTTTTCCTGGGGAAGATAGATAGGGTCACCTTGTTCTGACCTCAACAAGGGGGATAAGAATGGGTCTTGCAGCTAAAGAAATAATGGAAAGAAAGTGGGCCCAATATTAGTGGCTAATTAATGTTCATTAAAAATGGCTGAGCTACTAAGCAGGAGAAAGCAGTTTAGAAGATCAAAAACAAAACGGCTTGTCAACCGAGCTGCTGCTATGAAGCAAATATGGGATGATGTGGAAAAAAATGAATTTACGAGCAGCAGTAGATCTGGTTGATATGCATCTTGGGTCCTAAGAAAAAGATCACACAAACTTTCTGACCGTTAACTTTTTGAAGGCAGGAAAGACATGCATCTTTATAGACTAACTACACTTACCATCTACCCTGCCTTATGGCTGATTTCAGACTAACCCAGTTAACTTTTTTAAAAGATCTGGAGAACCAAGAAGGTACAAGAGAAAAGGCTTTTATGGTCCCAGAGTTAGCTTTCTGGATGCCTTTCTGATAAGTCAAACATTGTAGCAACAAGAATTCATACACAGTACATAGGAACATTTCCCCCCTGAATTCCTTCAGGAGTCTTGTCTGAGTAAGAAGAGCAGAATTTAATCCAAAATATTTTAAGTCCTACAAGATAATGAAAACTTGAGCAATAATAAAATTTATAAAGACCAAACTATGCACAAACGTTTCCCCATTTGAATGACAAATTTGGAATTTCCCCATTGAATAACAGATGTTTAGTGGATGAAAGGAATTATGTGACAGCATTTTGGTAAAGCATATAATATTCACATCTCACAAAACCTAACCTATAAAAACAGTTTCATTTGGTTTGGCTCTAGCTACTGTCAAAAAGGGCTGAAAACAAGGTTGAAACTGAACAAAGGAAAATTGAGGTTGAATAGCAGGAAAATATTGGTAACAGTGAACACTATTAGATATGAATAAACTCTTAGGGGAACTGATGGAAATCCCCATACTTGAGTCACTTAACAGTAGACAGGTCAATAGTATAACAGTGTTGGGAAAATCCTCTAGTGGCAGAAGGAATGGTTAAAATGACATCATGGTCTGACTAACATGAGCAATGTGCAAAAGTGTCTAATTAATCATGCAGTTTATATATTTACATACTCAGATAACCCACAAATGTTGAGGGGAGGGCATGGATTTTTGAAGATAGTATCTTTTATTGGACAAGTGCTATTGTATGCACAGAAGCAATAGGTGTTTACATGATAAAATTAGCCATCCACAAATATTTGTGGGTACCTAAGTGGAGATTGGGCACACTGACTTTTTGTAATTTTTTAAAATTTCTAAAATGTACTGTATGCTCAGGTATATTTGTACATACAAGCTACTATTTGCTATCTGCACACACATGTACACCTATATATATATACAAGCTATGTACAAATTAAAATTCATTCTATATATCCATTTTAATTAGGAACAGAACAAAACTGAAACACCTAAAAAGCTCTTCTTTTGTTTGGTAGTTTGCTTCTCTGGAGACACTAGATAGTCCTATTATCCCCTGCTTCTGTCCTCTCTAGTTGTACATATGGTTCATTGTACAGCACATTTACCATTTTCTCTTCAGTGATTTTTTTACCCCGAGAGGACCTTGAACACTATGTGATTTCTAAAGTATGGACAATGTAGAAATAGGGAATCTCATCTGATCACATCCCTCTGGACATAATATATTTAAAAAATCAGGCAAGAGAGACAGATTCTCAACTGGTGTGAATCAACCTATCCCCTTGAATAGGCTTACAACAGCTTACATCAGCTAAGAATCCAGTCCAGAGAGTTTATTACAATCATTAAGCCTGTTTTTAACAATTTAACATACAAGGATTCTTACCCCTGAACACAGAGGATCATGTCACTCCTGAACCAAGGAAAAAGCATTAAGTCTTCAGGGTGGAAAACTGGTTTCGTCTTTTTTCTTGCTCCTTCTTCGTTGCTTCAGAAGATAGTACAGAAGATAGAACAAGCCTTTGGTTACGACTTCACAAAAAGGAAGGCTAAACTGCTCCTGCTAAACCCCTTCCACAGCTCTCTGGAGTTTATATACTGGGAAAAGGCAGGCAGAAAGCAAAGCAGGCTGCCCCAAGAAATACTTTACTGATTGTTCAGCAACTTTAGCTAGAAAAATGTAGTCAATCCCAGTGCTTTTGAAGATAAGAAAAAATATTTTTTACTCTTCTTTACAAAGAAAGAGAAAAAAAAGAAAACTTAAAAAAAAATAACCACAGGAAAAAAAAAAGAAAATATTGTTAGAGGAGGAAAAAAACCTCCTTCCGAACGATCTTTAAAATCCTCAACACAGGATTCAAAGCACCCTCTGAAACAACAATAATAAATAGCTATTAATAAATAAGACCTCCCTGAATCCAAGGGAGAAGGGAGCTGGGAGAGCAGCAACCTGCTCTAACACTAGCTCTGGGAGTTATGAAGCCCTGTGAAAAAACCACTAAGTAATCTTTTGTTTGCCCCTTTTAATCTGTTCCAGGAAGTGACGGATTCCTGGAATTGTATTGTATTCACATCACTGCCCCGACATTAACCAAAAAAAAGTATAAATAGATGTGTCCATAATGGATGTCTTGATGTCAGCACTGCACTGCAGGGGACGGGGGGCTAAAATAGCCTCCAGAGTATAGCAAAATCCCCAAAGGGAAAGGCAGAATGTTTAAAGGTCAGGTCAGAGCTGTCAGCTTCTTCCAGGGACCTAACTGAAAAGTTGTAAGTTGTTTTCTGTTTTATAAAGCAGTTGGCTGCTGTCGCTCTCTCTGTTCAAAGAAATACCTTTGATAGATTTCCAAGAACTTTCCAGGAAAACTGGGCAGGACTACAGAGCTCTGCCAATCAAAGCTAACCAGGGCTGGGCTGGACCTCAGAGTCTTGCCTATCAGAAGTGGATGAGGTTGGGCTGACGCTGGATGCTGCAATGAGGCCCATCCCATAGACACACAGAGAAACGTGCGTGCGCACACACATATACACACGCAGGCAAGCAGAAAGGAGGGAGGGAGTTGCAGGCAGCAGCTGCAATCTGCAGAGGCTCTTTGGGGCCCTATTAGCTATGTGGCGAGATAGGAACTAGAGAAATGTAAAACCTTGCTGACAATTCCCAGAGGGCTGTGTGAAACTAGACAGCAGTTGTAATGTATTCCCCCTCCTTTCCCCCCCTAAGTGTCCCACACCTTCACGTACCAGCAAATAGCCTCCTTAATAAGCCTAATATATGCTGATAGGTACTACAAGGCTGAGGTTGCGGTCAAGGAATTTCCCCTACTGTACCATCAATTTGCAACATGAGACTTGCATATTCCTCCTGATATTTCTTAAAATCAAACATTTTTCATTTCTTCCCCAACCTTCCAGCATCTGGCCAGACAAGCTGAGATTTCAACACTGTGATCCATTGTTTACAAATAGCTTAAGAATGGGTGAAAGGTGCTGGGCTGAGCCTGACAGATGGAGAAAGAAGTCTTTTATCATGCACAAGATAAGTATAGAAAGAGCAAGAGCTGAGCAAGCTCTTTCTACCTCCTCCTGAGCCAATGTGTGTCAGTCACTGACCTGCAGGAGCAACCTGGGGGAGAAGATGATATGTAGGCCAAGATCCATTGAAATGTAATCCTTGGAACTCCTCTTGACTGCCTGCTGTAGCGAGGAGTTGCTTTTAGACAGAAGGACAGCTGAACACTGGGCACTGGCCTAAGTAAGGTGGCCCAGTGCCCCAGTCATCTGGGAATCTCATAGGAATTTGAAAGCCATCCCAGCCTCCTGGTTGAGATTACAATGACAATGCTCCCTCTGGCTTGGGTAGAGCACTCTGAATCAAGAGCTGGGTGAATAATGGAATTTTTTAGATTGGGTTGAACTGAAACAGAAATATTTCAGGATTTTTAAAAAAATTTTTGCAAAACAAAATATTGTATTTAGAGTCAACCCAACATTTTATTTGATTCTAATCAAAATGTTTTTTTCTTTTTGTTTTAGTTACTTAGCTCTTTTTAACATTTTTCATAAAAAGTTAACTTAAATGAAAAATACCAATTTCAAATGAAAAGTCAAAAGTTTTATTTTTAAAACATCAAAATTGAACATTTGTCATTTTCAAATTAAATGAAATAGTTCACTGGCTGAAATGGCTTAATCAGGGATGATCCTGCCTTCAGCAGGGAGTTGACTAAATGACCTCTTTAGGTCCCTTCTAGATCTACTTTTCTACGATTCTGTGATTTCAAAAATATCCATGCAAAATATTCTGACATTCTACAGATTCTACTCAAGTTTTGGGGTTTTTTTCACCTGAAGGTTTTCACTAAATTTGACCCACATTCATGAATATTCTCAGCTGCCCTTAAATTCATTTTTTCGGCAAATCTACTGTTTGTCACAAAAAAAGTTACCTGGCTCAGCTTCAGACTCTCTCTCCCCTACCTTAGCTATACGGTTACAGATGGAGAGAAAGAAAACGGAATGAGCATATTGGCAACCCATAGGTGAATTACTTCAGCCTCTTCCCAACCTGAGCTCTTTGTGTATATCATTCCTCTTGGATCCACTGAAATACTGTGGTTTGGAAATCCCACTGTGAATGGAGACTGGGAGCCTGATTCTGTACCCACAGCCATTTCGGGGTCGTGTAACACAAGGCTTTGTATTCTTCTGTTTTTAAGTAACCTTGCTGTGGGAATAATGATGTCGCTTATCTGTACCTGTCTGATCCTCAGCTTCAGAGATCAGAAATCTCAGAGGCGTGTCAACTTCTTGTAATTGTCACTGCTAGTGTGGACACCTGTCAGTCAGGTAGGGGCTTGTTCTTTTGATGTATCATTCAAGTTGATAATACATTAAAAAATAATGTTTACTTGGGTCTGACCTGTACTGACTTTTTAGAAGGTCCTCCCTGTCCTCCTAACCAAGACTTCAGAACAACCTAACAAGAAAATGTCTTCAGGGATTTATACTGGCTCTGATATCAAATGAATTTGGATTTTGGGAGTCTAGTCAGTGCTGCGTGGATATGTGCGCAGTACAGAGAGGGTCAGTTAGTTATATGTTTTAGTATTCAGGTTTTGGTTTTAATTCAAAAACCTCCCAATAATTTGGGTCACACTTATCCCAGCCTTTTGTTGTTGCCTTTTAATTATTTCCCCTCGTGCACTAAATCAGGCTTAAGTACAGTTGGCACTGCTACTTTTGTTGGTGGGGAGGTGCGTTCTGCCATCCAGAATATAGCCCCGTAATTGCTTTTGAAAATCTGAACTCTGTTCCTAGGTGTGTCAGAGTTATTAGAGGATATGAGGGTGGGATATTATAGACTAACACCGGGTGCAACTACACAAGTTGTTTAATGCACAGAAAACTAATTGTACTGCACAGCGCAGTGGGCAAAGCCCATGCTAATGTGCTAATGCACAGTTACTTTAGTCTAATGTGCAGTAGCATCACAAAAAAAAAAGTTCATTTGCACTAATGCTCAATAGCGCTGATTACAGTGCATTAAGTTAGTACCTGTACAGGTACTAAACTGAATGTGCTGTAATTATGGCGCATTAATGAATGTGTAGATGCGCCCAGGGTCAGGTAGGTTGCATCCGTGTTAGGCAACTCTCCAATTACTATATGAATTGTTGGTATCAAATTCTGAACAAAATGAGTAGTTCATTTTTTAAATTTCTTTAGGAATGGGGTTGGAAAGAGGTTCTAGTGGCTAAGGCACTGGACTGAGAGTCAGGAGGCCTGTATTCTAGGGGTGTGTGAAGTGGGCCCTATTTGATTCAGATTCAGCCTGAATCAGGGGCAGTGATTGTTGATTCGGATCATTGTTCCTGATTCGATTAGGTTGAATCTGAATCTGAAGATTCGATGCTGGTTCAGAGTATCAGCAATTCAGACGTAGACACAGCTTTAAATGTTTTTTCTACATACCTCGAAGTACCAGTATGGCTCTTGAACGCTGCAATGCTGGGGTGGATGGAGTGTCCCACAGGAGCGCAGGGGCCCCCCCATGTGCTTGGCCGAGAACCCGGAAGTGGACCAGAAGTACTTCCGATCCACTTCCGGGTCTGCCAGGGAGTATGCTGGGGGGCCCCCCACACCCTCCCGGCTCAGCGATCAGCCAGAGGGGGACCCCAGGTGCCCCCCGAGATGCAGGAGGCACCAGTTGCTGAGCTGGGGGAGGGGGGCCCTCTGCGCTCTCTGGCGGACCCAGAAGCGGACTAGAAGTGCTTCTAGTCCACTTCTGGGTCTGCTGCCGAATGCACTGGGGATCCCCCCATATTCCTCTGGTTTGCTCCATGCGCCCCAGCATTGCAGCATTCACAAGCCACCTGCTGCCTAGAGGTACATAGAAAAAACATTTAAAGCTGTGATTATGTACAAATCTCTGAATCTTTCTGAAACTGTCTGAATCCATTCAGAGGGTTTTGATTCAATTCAGAGAGATTAAAGGGTCCTCTGATTCAATTCAGATTTGGAGATTCAGGCACCAAATTGGGCCGAATCTCCGCTGATTTGAATCAGGGACCAAAGCTTTGCACAGCCGTACTGTAGTCATCTCCTTACTCAGCTACTAACTTCCTAGGTGACCCAGGGCAAGTCATTTAACCTCCCAAGTGCTTCAGTCTCCTGACTGTGAAATGGTGAAGGTGCTTCCCTCTGCCCCAGGGATGTTGTAAAGATAAACTCTATTAATGATTTTGAATTGTTCAGAGAATGTGGTGATGAAGTCCCTAGAAGTATCTAGACCTGGGGTGCTCAACCCCTGGCCAGTGGGCCAAATCCAGGCCACAAACAATGCCATCCAGCCTGCAGGGCTCCCCATAGGTCAGGAAATTTAGCAGTGGTGAAGCAATAACAGTTAACACTGCCAGTACTCCTCTGCTGCACCCACCCCACATGCCAGATATGGCCTACCACCCAGATCCAGCCCACGGACACACCTGGCACTGCCCATCTAGCATGTGGGGAAAAAGGTTTGGGCACTGCTGACCTAGACAGACCAGACTGTCATGACATCTGTGTGCCTCAGACTGGAAATAAGACAAAGAGAGAGTCAAGATTATAGTAGCAAAAAGAGGAGTTGCAATTCTAAATCATTCTATACCTCATCAAGAATGTGCTCAGATACATTTTCAAAGGACTCGACTCAGCAGGTTTTGGGTGGGATATGTACATAGGTGTGTAAAATATGTGCATCTACAAGTTCAAATAAGCCTTATATAGGTATTGGTCTTTCATATATATTATTTAAAATGTTATTTAAGTTATATAAATCAGCTGTTTGCCAGTGGATTTAAATAGAGCTAGAATAAATATAAGCAATGGTGGCTGTTTCCTGCAGCCCTGAGTTAATGTTTACATTTATTATGCATTTTCTTAAGCTCTGAAGGGGACTCACTAAGATTAGGGGTTTCTTATAATGAAGTCAGGAGCACTGCAGCTGAGTGTGGGCACAGAAAAAGGCATTTCACAAGTTTCTTAGATTTGTATTCAGGCTCCATCTAGTGACCATGATCTAAAAAATGCGTGTATGTCTGTTAGGGCTGTGCAAAACAGCACCTTTTAATTTCAACTTCCATTTTGCCATTTTGAAGGGACAGTGCTTCATTTCGATGTTTCATTTTGTTTCGAAGCACTGTTCCATTTTGTTTCACCGAAACTGTTTTGCTAAATCAACGCGTTTCAACGTTTCGCCCATAGGCTATAATGGAGAATCATGAAACTGCCTATAACTTTGTAATTTCTTGCCTGATTCAAACAAAAACAGCAGGGAGGATAGCCCCTGCTGAGGTCAAAAGGCCTGTCAAGTTTCAAGAAGATAGATGCAGGGGTTTCTGGGAAACTCCACCTCAAAGTCTTGAAAGCAAAACTCATATAACTTGTAAATGTGAAGGCACGGGGGGGGGGGGGGGGGGGGTGGTGTGTAAGAACAGCAGGCATGGTAGCCCCTGCTGAGGCCACAAAGCCTGCCAGGTTTCAAGAAGACAGGCACATGGGTTTCTGGGAAACTGCACCTCAAGCTGCTGACAAGCAAAACTTGTGATGTGTGACTTTGTGTGTGTTCAGGCACACCCTCACTGGTGCTGGGGCCTCTACATGACACGGTAGTGTGCCCCAATGAGGTCTCCTCCTCCCCTACAGCCTTAGCTCAGTCCACCACTTTAAATAACAACACGTAAGTAAGCAGCACAGTAGCATCAGCAGCATCTCATGCAGCCAAACTGTCACAGACTAGAGCCTTTCTTTCCTTTCCTGCAGGAGCTTCTTCTCCAGCAGCTGCCAAATAACACACCCTGTCAGCCCCAGCCCTGGGGCTTAGATGTGCCCAGGGCCCTGCATCCTTCAAGTCAGCTGACTGGAGACAGGTGCTAGGGGTGTTGATCTAAGGACATGGCACTGGCAGACAAGATTCTTTGGGTCAATCTAATCTGGTATCTTTTAGTAGACTAACTAAATAGTTACAGAAATATATCTTAGCAAGCTTTTGGGTTGAAACCCCCCTTGTCAGGCTGAGGAAGCACCTACATTTAGTGTGTGTGCTCTTCCTGGATGGAAGGAATAGTAAAGAAGGCAGAGGCTGGCATATAATGCAGGCAAGAAAGACAGTCAGTGAAAATGGAAATGGAGGTGTCAGGGGGTGAGGGACAGATTGGGGTCAGGGGGAAGGGGGATGTAGCAGTGCAGGTAAAAGTGGAGGGGTACCTGGGGAGTCAGATGTCCGGCAGGTTGTAGCGTATCAGAATTCCACTGTCTATATTGAGTCCATGAGTTTCTGTACCTAGGAGACTGATGAAGTGCAGTTCATAGGCTCATCTGTATACATAGACAGGGACTTCTGGTGGCAAAGGTCAGGGGTTAGGGGGTGAAGCTACCTATGTGACCTTTGACAGCTTGCCAAAACTCAGTAAGCGTCTCTCCAGCTGAAATAATTGTCTGCCCCTGGAACAGAGTGATGTAGCTAGCCATGTTAGTCTGAAGTCTACCCTGCCTTCCTTTTGTCTTTTCCTGTAGATGTCTTTTAACCAGCAGATGGTACCACTGAGGTGGTGAAGTTTCCCAAGGGACACAAGTGTGACTCAGAGTTTCTATATTATTTACTTCCCATTAACTTGTATCACAAACCTTCTCAGAACCTTAAGAATAAAATTCTTCTCTTTAACAGCAACTTTTATTTGTCCAACAATACTGCTGTCACCAGTCTATAGTCCCAATTCTTCACTGCTCTACACCTAAGGAAGTTATTTACATCAGTATAACGTAAGTGCAAAGTGGGCACATCTGCATGTGCGGCAGACTGAGCAGTTGTTACTGCACAGGCATTTAATACTTGCTCAACCAAGTATTAAATGACTGTGCAGTAACCAGTGTTACTGCGCAGTCCCATTACTGTACAGTTATTTTTAGATGCTACTGTGTAGAGTTACTTGCAGTCAAGCCAAGGAACAGCTTTTTTGTGACACTGACTGTGCAGTAGCTCATGATTACTACACAGTAGCATCATGTCATGCTTCCTGCCACGTGATGCTATTGCACAATAATCATGGGCTACCGTGCAGTTGGTGTCTTGTGTAGATGTGGCCACTGAGAACAGTACTCATTTTTACCAACTTCATACTGGTGTAGATAACTACAAAAGATACAGGACACAAAGAACCAGGCCCTTTGTTTTGTTCATTGCCTTGGCATGAATTTAAGGGATATCATCAGTAGGCAAGATTCTCAGTTGATGCAAACAGCTGTAGGTCTTTTGAAGACAACTGGATTATGCAAATTAACCCAAATTGCAGATTTGGCCTGTCGCAGAGCACCGAGGTGCCCTGCTCTTAGAGGGGCAGAAACTGCCGGAGGAAAAGCTCTGGCAGTGCATAAGGAGCCCTAGCGGTGAGTAGGGAGCACAGCTATGAGTTGCCGGGGCAAATAATGAGAGTCAGCTGGCTGGAAGGGGCAGGGCCTGGCTCTTATAAAGCCCAGAAGCAGAGGCCTGAGGCAGTTCCCTGCCAGCAGCCAGAGAGGCAGGAGCTCTCTCAGCCATGACACAAGAAGCAGTGAGAACCACAAGTACTGCTTGAGTAGAGTTACAGAAGGCAGCTCGGGAGGCTTGAGCTGTGGTGTTAAGTTATAGCCAGGCGGCTTCAATCTGTGTTACAGCCTAAGGGCTTGTGGTTTTGCTTTGGCGTTGTTATTTATTAGACTGGTGGTTTGGGTGAGGCTATAGGGGTTGGAGGAGGCCTCATTGGGGACTCGCAACAGAGGGTGAGGACCCTGGCGCCCGAGTGGGCACAGCATACTCGTGGGGGCCCTAGTGCCAGTGAGGGCACAGTGTACTCAGGAGGAACCTACAGCGATGTGTGGACCCCGGCGCCTGTGAGGGCGCAGCTTACAGGGTGCTTAGACCCCGGCCCTAGAGGGGGCGTTTGAGAAGCCCCAGTGCAGACGTAGCGAGCCCTAGAGAGGGGCAACTTTGAGAAGCCCAAGTTGGGCACAATGAACCCCAGGAAGGGGCAGCCTTTTTAAGAAGCCCTGTGTGGGTGTAGCAAGCCCCAGAGCAGGGCAACTACTGAGAAGCCCCAATGCGGGCGTGACGAACCCCAGGAAGGGGCAATACTTTAGAAGCCCAGGTGTGGGTGCGGAAAGCCCCAAGGAAGGGGGCGGCACTTTTAGAAGCCTGAGTGTGGGCGCAGAGAGAGCCCCAGAAAGGGGGGGCATTATCGAGAAGCCCCAGTAAGGGCATAGCAGGCCCCAGGAGGGGGCACTATTGAAAAGGCCCAGATGGGGGGGCAACAGCTTAGAGAAGGCCCAGAGTGAGCAAGGAGAGCCCCAGGAGGGGGCGTCAGTGTATGTAGAGAGACAAACCAATGTCTATCCCATCTGCGAGGCTTGGGATGTGGTGTCAGGGGTGGTTGGAGCCATGCGTAGCCCATAAGGCTAGGGTGCCCCGAAGCACCCGTTTGTGCCGGACAAGATCCACGAGGGGTCCAGGAGTCTACATGTCCAAGAGGGCATAAGGCAGTCTCCCAACTTAACTTAAGATCAAAGACATGGCGGGCGAGAATAGAGGGTGCCCTTGGGCCGACTTGACAAGGAGAGGGGGCCTCAAGGAGATCACGGCCCTCTTGCAGGACCCTGCCGTGACATGGCCCAACATCTGTGAATTAAATATAGCCAAGATAGAGTGCATCTTTTACTAAAATGTGGGGTTTTTTTGGTTTTTTTTTTTCCTTTTCATATCTCAGTGACAGCTATTTAAAAAAAAAAAAAAAAGTTACAAACAGATGCTTTAAGTAGAAATGAGAGATTCAGTAGAACTCATTCCCCCCCCATCACTCAAGAGATTTACAATATAGCCTACTGGAATGTGTACATGAGGGCTGTAAGAAGCTTTGGGTGCTAATTCTAATTGGAGGAGATTCGGCCTGATTTGGTGGCCGAATCTCCAAATCCTAATCAAATCAGGAGACCATTTTTTAAAAGGTCTAAATCGATTCAAAGCTCTCTCAATTGATTCAGAAAAGATTTGGAGAACTCTGGCAATTCAGGCAGTCCTGCTGGCTGCATCAGGGAACTGGACCTGGACTCCATGATGGTAAGTGGGGGGCAGGGGAGGGGGGGCTGAAAGAGTGGGGAGGGAACCATGGGGGGACTCCTGCCAGGCCCCATCCCCTGCCTGCTCTCCCAGATCCCCTAAGTGACCCCCACACCCACTCTCCCAGCCCCCCCATGTCTGCCCCACCTGGCCCCAGCTCCTGGCTCTTCTAAAAAAAAAAAAAAAAAAAAAAAAAAAAAAAGCACCCACTCACTAGCTGCTGCCAGGTTGGGGGGTGGGGGGTGATCCCCAGTGCACCTTCATGCACATGGGGGATTCTGCCATGAGTTCCCTGACTCTGCATAGGCAGCAGAAAAACCCTGGATCAGTGGAAAGAGGTGCTGACGAAGAGTCAAGGAGGCAGAAGGGCGGAGGTGGGGGGACGTGGAAGAGGGGGATCCACTGTCCTGTGCCAGTATACCATCCAGCAGCCAGTCTGGTTGACCACAGGCACTGCCAATTTGGGCCAAGGGCATGGTTTCTATGGTGGGGTCCAGAGGTACTAGACACCACCATTAGGCAGGTAGTGCTCAGGCCTTGGTGGCTGCCTATCTTGCTGAGGACATGGAGCCACTGCTGTGCAACCTCTTGGCCTACTAGGCAACCCACAGCCAGATGTGGGCAGATCTGGCCACAGTTGCCCAGAAACACCTGGCCTGTCCACCAACCAATGTTCCAAGCAAGAGGATGTTCAGGCTTGCTGGGGATGTAGTGACACCCCACCACACCTCTTTGGATCCTGGTTTAGTGGAGCAGCTGGTGTTCCTCAAGGTGAACCTCCTGCTGCTGGGGTTCCCCAAGCTCCACCTGCAGATGCAGTGAGTCCCTCCACATCCCCTGGAAGTACTCCTTTCAGCAAGGGGTTTTGCCATCTCAGAACTAGAAAAATACCAATTATATTCTAAAAAGCAAACATCTACAGTATTCATTAATTTGATTTCAAAAAATATTTTTGTCCTGATTTACACGTGTTTGTGTAGTGTACACTCAGGTAATGGTGGTAAAGTGGGCACAGAATATATTAAACTTACTGTAATGCCCAGTTGAACAAATTGAATGCTATGAAGTGTCCTTAGGTTACAGGAAAATTGGTCTCTGACCAGGGACAGGTGCTAGGGGTGTTAGTCTAAGGACATGGCATGACATGAAAGTGGCTTCTGTATAAAATGAGAATCTGAAATATATTTTCAGGCATAAAGATCCATTAATGTAACGTTTAGAAGTTCTACATGTACATCTGAAGGAAAGGTTTAAACTGCCTTTAATTAAAAAAAAAAAAAAATACTTGCAAAGAGAAGGAAATTTATACTGGGGTTTCCACAGTAGGTAAGTCTACCTCTGTTGCTTCCACTGTGATGAACCATTTTACTTTGAATTAAAATACATGAAGCAGAAGCCTGGCACAGAAAATTTGAGCCTGAAAGGTTTGAGGTTAACATTTTTGTAAGCAACTGAAAACAAAATCTTGTAATAGAAAGTGTTGGTAACCATGACTAAATCATCATTACTTGTGCCGAATTTAATATGCATGGCCTAAGCTTGTTACATTTTTCTAGGCACTGTCCACTTATTTGTATTACAAATAAAGAGAAGTACAAGGACTAGGCAAAGAGTGAAATAATGGTTGGAGAGACTTTTCATGACACTTTCATGGACTTCGGAGCAGCAAAATGTCCAGTACTCCTGCAGGTGAGGGCTTCGTCTCTATTTCCTGCTTCTGACCCTGTAAAAGCAAGTTATCTATACCCTCATGTGTTCCCTTGCTCCCCTTTACCTTCCATATTCCTGTAGATTTTCCCTTTTTCCCCAGCACTCCTACCCTCCGTCATCGTTCGATAGCTTAGAAGTAATCAGGTCTCCGTTCCTGTCCTCAAATACCTTTTTACACCTCATGCAGCTACCACCAGACATTCTTCCTCCATTTGTACAAAATGTTACTGGGCGTCAGCGAATGTGACTTCAGGGGACAGGTCACGCTCAAGTCATGCCACTTTTCTAATGAGCCTTCATTTGGCTTATTAGACCATCATTCCCACAGAAGGATTGCCAGCTATGTGAAGAGCTAGACTGGGCCACTGCTTCTGTGATAGGCTCTGAGGTAAGTCCCCACATCTGCTTGACTTGAATTAGCAACCCTTCTCTTCTGCCAGCTTTGTCCAGTAGGAACTTCTTCAGGCCCACTCCCCACTATCTCATTTCTTGTTCTGTTAGGTCTGGAGGAAGCAGGGAGAGTGAGGGACCTCAGCAACTGCCAGCACTTTGTCAAGCACCCTAGTCTAAAGTTTAGTTCCTAAATAATTATCAACACTGCTCTTGATACATGCCCTTGTATCAAAGGGAGAGTCTAGTGAGAAAATCTTACTTTGTATCCTATTCATTCTTTCTGTAGCCGCACACATACATAATGTTAGAATTCTGTCCTTTAAGAACAGCTCACTTTTAGACTGCCTTATTTTAGAAATTTCTTGATCAAATGGCTTCTTATTCTCCTTTTCCCTAAACATAGCCTACCCATTTCAAGGCTCATTCTGAATTTTCTGATGGATTATAGAGAGGATGTGAAATTCATGTTTAAAAAGAAACTAGTCTGCAACCTTAAATATAGAATGAGTAGCAGCCACTTCATATCTGTTCTATCAGGGCATCTCTACACATTGCCCTATAGTGACGTGTGTCTACACATGATCACCAGGTATGTGATCACCATACTGCACCATGCTTTAATACTTTCAAAAGGAAGTACTAAAGCATGGTACCATAGCAACATCATCATATGGCAACATGTAGACGCACACTGGGAGGATAAATGTAACGTGGATGGTACTTGGACAAAGTACCCCCTCTCCAGTTGAAGGGATTTAGTGGGTACTAGTGCACTATGGGAGGTGTAACTGCTTATGGGGAGCAGCTCTCCTCCTATTCCCTATAGAGTAGAGCCAAGACACCAGTTG
This sequence comes from Alligator mississippiensis, assembly GCF_030867095.1. Taxonomy (NCBI): domain Eukaryota; kingdom Metazoa; phylum Chordata; order Crocodylia; family Alligatoridae; genus Alligator; species Alligator mississippiensis. The sequence continues at coordinate 45,249,434 of NC_081835.1, forward strand.
GAACTTAACCACGTACAACTTAAGGGAATAACTGGGTTGGGCTATGACATGTGCAGGGGAGCAAGAGGGTATTCAGTAAAGATTAGGTACGCACATACATCTAGCAGAGGCGAATCAACAACAAAGCCTGAGAGACAGGGTTTCACAAAATATGAAGTGCAGGCACCCCGGAGGGGCCAGGGAAGAAAGGTGAAGAGAACCCTTCTCCCCAGTGGGGATTCTCTCTTCCCAGCAACTCACCCCTCTGGCACTTCGGCTGCAGATGAAACCCAGGTCTCCCACATGGCAGACAAGAAGAACTCTACCACTGAGCCATCAATGCCTGGGCTGCTACCTTCAGCTCCAGGACTCTAGTCCCTCTAGGATCCTCCACGTGCTGCCTGCATGCTGAGCCAGCCACCCAGCTTCACGTCGGGGATCGGCAGAAATGGAAAAAAGGGGCCCAAGCTGCCAAGTGCAGCTCAGGGCTTGGGCCCCTCCTGGACCCGCTGCACGCCACCCTGTGTGCTGAGCCAAGCTGCCCCCAGCTCCAAGGGCTTCGGCCCCACCTGGACCCTTGCGCACACTCCCCTATGTGCTGCTGTAGCTGAGCCAAGCTGCCTCCTGCAGCTCCAGGCTCAGGATTCCTGCCAGGACTCACCGCACACCATCTTGTTCACCAAGCAGCTGAGCCAATCTGCTTTCTGTGGCTCCTGCACCTCGATGTCCCCACCGGAGACTCACCACACACTGCCTCATGTGCCTAGTGGCCGAGCCAAGCCACCGCCTTCTGGGGCAACTGTTCCACCCCACTGGCCAGCTCTCAGCAGCTCTTCAGGACTAATTTCCTTCATCCCTTGTTATCTTCTGCACGGAGCCAGGTGCACTGCCCCTTTTACTCCCACCAGCCACCTGGACAGGGATAATCGGGAGACATCAGAGGTGAGTCTTCACTCAGGTCTGGTTTCCCTACCTGGCCCCTGGGGGAGGGAAGAGGAAAAGGGAATCTCCCCCACCAATCTTTTTAACTTTTCAAACCCTCCAGGCCAGGCTGCCACCACCTAGCCCGTCACATCCTCCTCCATGGAACCCTTCACCATCCCTGGTAAAGCACAGACCCCAAGCTTGGAGACTATTTGGCCCAAGGGGCAGAGATGGGTACCTCCTCTGACAGTCCCAGGGCGTTGTAGGTGAAGCGGTGGACCAGTTGTTGCTCATGCCCCGGCCATGGGGTGTAGTCCAGGGCAGGACTCTATGAGGGTCTTGGTGACTCGGGTTCCCTCTCACTCAAGGAGTCTTCTCCACTCGCAGGTGAAGGCATAGGGACAGTTCCCTGTTTGGAGCCTGCCAGTGGGTCATTCCCTTCTTCAACCCTGCAAAGTGAGGCCCCACAGACTGTCTCCCCCCAAGTCTCTCTCAACTTTGGGAGTGGGGGCCCCTAAGCTTGGGTGAAATATGGTAGGGTACCATCAGTCATGGTCAGAGTCCGACTCCTCTGGAGGAATCACCAGTGCAGGGTTGTCAGCAGAAGGCCTCACTCTGTGGCAGTTGGGACCTCTCTTCTCACAGCTCTACCTTGGACAAGGATGGCCCCACTAATTCGCCAATGGGTAGCAGGAGGTTCAGATGGACCACATGACTCTGACTGGCTCCAGACTTGGGGACAATCTCATATACTGGGAGGTTTCCCAGCTGGTGCACCACAGTATAGGGTTTGAGCCACCAATGATCAGTGTTCTTGCATCTCCCAGTTAGCCCCAGGTTTCGTAATAGCACCTGGTCCCCTTCTTGCAACCCTTGCTCATGGACTCGGGCATCCTAATGCGACTTGTGGCATTGCTGGTTTCTTCCAGCGGTTTCGGCTGCCTGCTGATATGCCTGATGCAGGTGGTCCTGAAACTGTTGCGCATATTGACCATGAGTCAAATATCGGTTGTAGACTCCTTCCACCCCAAAACATAAGTCTGTGGGTAAGTGGGGCTCCCTCCCAAACATAAGCAAATAGGGCTGGCCCCTGTCACATCAGAATAAGATTCTATACTTAAAAAGGTGCTCCACCCTCTCAGAGATCTTGGGGCTGCCAGCCCTCTCTGGTTAGTGGCTGTGGGAGCAGGGTGAGGAGGAAGAGTTTGTGGCAGGACGTACATCAACACAAAGGGAAATGCCTTGGGGCTTCTGCCATTTGTTTTAGTCAGGAGATACAAAAACTTGCAAATTAAGGCTGTTTCCCCTTAATATGTCACGTGACAGAGCTATATGGGCCCCTTCCCAGCTGGGTTTGATGACTAAACAATGCTGGCTGGTCCAACTAATTACCTCTCATTACATGTATCTTTGAGTTCTCGGCTGTATCATGGATCAGTAGATGAGGATGTGATGCATCTGCTATGCTGAGACTACCTAGAGCTAGCACAAAAGGTCTGTAGGGCAAATATGGCAGATGGTGAATTCACAGATGCCTGCCTAGGTCAGCACAGCAGCTGTGTAGACTAGCAGCATGAGGTGGCAAAGACATGGAGGGCTTTCAGTGTTAGCATAGCCCTGGACTTCTGAGCAGCAGCATTTCAGATCAGTGAATTTGGCAAGCACCTCACAAATGTGACTCAGAGCATCGCTCAGTTTACAAGTGTGCAAGTGCAAAAACAGGGATCATTTTAGGCTGCATAGTCTTCTATGGCTGTGCTGCACAAGCATGACATTGCATTCTTCTGGGGTAGCTGGGCACAGAATGTGACTTGAGAGAGTGGGATGCTGCTACTGCAGGGTGTTGAGAATGTTGCTAAGTGTTGCACAGAAGAAATGTATAGAAGTGATGTGAGGGGGAAGGAGATGGATGGAGAAATATAGGTTGGAAGTACAGTAAAATCCAAAGAGACCAAAATCAGGCAAGATGACTGTAGTGACATGTAAAACAGTAGACTGCATCATGCCAGACCATTTTCTTATATGGGATTAACAAAACAAGCATGGTTTCCAAAGAAACAGTGACACATAATAACATGCTAGGCCTGAGACTGTCAGACCTGAAGTGGTAATGTTCCTTTGAGTCACTTTGCCTTATTCCATCAGGGACAGGCCAAGAGCAGGCTACTCTCACTCTGCTACTATGTGATAAAGAGCACCATCTGTTGCAGTTTAACTGAGAACCCTGTAGTGATTGCTTGGAAGCCTGGGAAAACAGTTCCCCTTTAGGTGGTTTCACAGGTACTCTTCCTAGTCAAGTGGAAATTTCCAGCTACAGTCCCCCAAACTCTCTGTAAATTCACATTATTACACCAGTCCACTCAGAACCCCAGGGTGCTAGGCACCAGGCTAGGCACTCAGTACCACATAGTAAGAAAAATGATCTCAGCCCTGAGAGGGTTAGAATATAAATTGAAAAGACAAAGGAGGAGGAAGTGAAAGTGGACCTTGAGGTAAAATGACCTGCCCAAGGGTGTACACCAAACTGCACAGAGCCACAAACTGTGAACCCAGATCTCCTGATTGATAACTTTGTGCCCTTTCCCCAGACTTGTGGGCACCAACCTTTTTAACAGATGTACCACAAATTAGCCATACACCCAACTCCCCCCCCCCACCCAAAATTGCTGCTCAGATCCCCTCTCCTGCCTAATCTGTTGGTCTCCTTTCTTCTTCTACCTTTGTGCTGCCTGCCCTGTCCCCAGTCTGCGATGTGCCACATGCGCAGGTTGCCTGTGTTCCTTGTGTTGCCCCCCACCTTCACTAGACCATGCTTCTGGACATATCCTGTTGCTTGAGCTGTACCTGGCACTGGCATTTGGAGTCAAAACATGTGTGATGGAATATTTAGGACCTGAACCTTTAGTGGAGTGCATGATTTACCTGAATTGACCCCTAGATCACTCAACCTTTTCTGATTTAAGATAACCAAACAATAGAAGGCTGTGACAATTAACCTTCAAATGCAATCCTCATTTTTCTTCATTGATGTCCCAGTAACCTGTCCCACCTGCACATGTTTCTGAATCAAATCCTTGGGCCTCATATAATACTGGCATGCCCATAGCGAGTGCTGCTAGCCAGATGTACCACTGCCACTCTACAGGTGCCTTTCCAGGTCACATAATCTTGTGGCCAAATTGAGAGTACCACTCACAAATCCAAGTCATATCAGCACAGTAGTCCCACAGCCCAAGCATGTCACATAGTTTCTCAACAGATGTTGCAATATACTAAGAGAGACATCTCAGACCTCAGAGTACAGTGAATGTTAGAGGAGCAGCAGGAGTGGCATAGTCTAAGTCTTAATGACTACTGTGCAATACTGTATGATGACTGTAATAGAGTGTACAGACCCAGGTTCATGAAATAATGGTATATAGGCCAATACTATTCTGGTTTCAGTTTTCCTGGTACTCCACCTATGCTTCCTGAAAGGAGGAACTGGTCTTGAGGATGCAGTTTGGAGCTGGTAAAGAAGCTCATGCAGATACTCTGGTTGTAGGACATAAATAGAAAATTCCATAAATAAGGTGAGCTTGGAGCTTAGTAAGGTGAGCTTGGGACTTTCCTCTCTTCCAATACTGGCTAGTTCCCAGATAGCTTTTCCCTGACATACTAGGAAATGTTGTGGTTTTTTGTTTTTTCATATCTTACTGCTCCAGGTTTAGGGCAAGGCATTCTGAGAAATAAGGGGGGAAGTTCCAATTATACCTCAGAATTGCCTCTTTGATTATGATACAGCTGTGCTATCCTCATGCAGAGGATAGAAGGGAAGGAGTCAAGCTGTGCTGATAGCCCTTCCTAGAAGCAGGGCTGTCCCTGGGGTGGTGGTGGGGGAATCAGGATGACTGCCCAGGGCACCGCGCTTTAGGGGGGGCCACAGAGATGGGCCAGCTTTGTGTCTGGCGGCTTGCCACTCTCCCTCTTGGGTCCCGCACCCTGCTATGGTCATCTCTGCCTAGAAGATTGGATAAGGGAAACTATTTGCTTCACTTTTTATTGTTCTGTTTTGTTTTCCTTTTCATCGTGATTGTTTTGAGACAGGCAGCTCTGAAGGGGGTCTGGGAGACTGTGTATATATAAATAAATATGCAATTTTATTTTAGCCTATCATGTGCTTGATAGGCTGAAATAAAGACTCTTAGGAAGGTCCTTTAAAATCCACAAACATATTTTTCCTTTTTCCCAGCTCACCTCTAGCATCCCTGGTCTCTGTCAAAAAGCCCCACAAAAATCTCTCTTTAAGAAAATCTTTATTGCCCTGAATGGAGGACAACAGGCCCATTCTCTGGTCCCCTGAAGACAAGCTGAAGAGAGTTTGATATCCAAAGACATTACAGCTGGAGAGGATGGTAAGCAACATGGAGTCTTTCCTTTTCCTCCACATGATGGTTTAAAGTCTGGATTATGATAAAAAGTACAGTGGAATATGTTGATACGTGCAGGTAAGCACTTTATTTATAGATAAAATCATCTCTTCTGAGATCACTCTGATGTATACCTGTGACATCTATCAAAAATCTGTTTGTCATGTTCTTAAAGTCTCACCTTTACAAGGGTGACTGATTTTTTTTTTTTTATTATGATTAATTCATTTTTGATGGTTCTGAGAATGGATGTTGCAATACTGTTCCTCTGTTCTTAATAACCACGTGGCTTCTTACTGGCTAAACATTTAGCAAGCAATATGGAAGAGGCTGAATTTATAAATACTATAGCTCGAAAATTCTGTTTCTTCTTTACCGGTATAGATTTAAGGTACTTTTTGGATTGTCAAATGATGATGTGCCTGCCCTTCCACTGGGACACTTTGTCAACCTCCTGTGAAGCACATTTTTGTAAAGAGCTACTAATACATTTGACTAATAGATTTACACCTAACTTTTAAATCACTGTAACTCCAAGTATAAATAAGCTTTGTATAAGCTGCTAGCTATAAGAGAGCCTAGAGGGGCATGTTCACTGTTGTAAAGCGTGTGGTGAGGCAGTGAGTGTGCACATGGGGAATGAGGTTTACCTGGGCTGAAATATGTTATTCCAGCATAGGTTTTTGGTTGTAGCCGTATTGGGCTAAAGACATAGGCAGGCAAGGTTCTTTGAGTGATATCTTTTATTAGACCAACTGAGTAGCTGGAAAAAAAATTTTAGGCAAGCTTTCGGGCACAGTCATCCTTCTTCAGGCATAGGGAGTCTCTGCTGGTCTGAGACTCCAAGGAATGAGAGAAGCTAAAAGTGTACTTCTAAAGTCTGCATTTGTAACTTCTCTCCTTCTTTGGAGTCTCAGACCAGCAGAGACTCCCTATGCCTGAAGAAGGGTGACTGTGCCTGAAAGCTTGCCTAAAACTTTTTTCCCAGCTACTCAGTTGGTCTAATAAAAGATATCACTCAAAGAACCTCGCCTACTTTATTCCAGCATAGACTTCCAGCCGGCTTCAGAAAATGTCATACATTTTGTAGATGAAAACTGACTGACTGAACCATTGCATTGGTCATGGAGAAGAATAAGATTCCTAAGCCCAAAGTTTTTCTATGTAAGTTTTAATAAGCTTGGTGCTGGTCTAATGTATCCTACACACTAAAGCCCGCTCTGTTTACAGAGCAAGGGTCAGTGGAAGTTCCTTTTCTGGTCATCCCATGCAAATGTCTTAATCTTTTTTGAAACGTCTAACTTGACAGATACACAGGAAGCTGGATCTCCATGACCAACCAATCTCATGCCACATGACATCTCTGCTAAGACTCTCACTGAGGATAACTGACAAGCTATTACCACTTGTGAGGGAGGTTTTTGTGACATGGACTCCCACCTTTAAAGCAATAGGGGCCAAACTTTTTGGCAGGTGTGCCACCAGTTTGCCCTGCACCCTCCCCAAGTGCCACTCCAATTCTCTTCCCCTGCTTCAGCTGCCTCTCAGCTTTCTGCTTCCTTCCCTGTGCTCCCTACTCCATTTGCTGCTTTGCTTTCTGCCTCCTGCTCTGTCTGCTATTATGCTGCGTCCCTTCTCCATGTGCCACAGAGACTGTCTGTGCCACTTTTGGCACCCATGCTGCAGGTTGGCTGCGCCTGCTTTAAGGTAGGGAACTGAGATGCATTAGCGTATTCTGCGTTCTATGTCGGCCATTAGAACATTGACTCGTAAGTGATAAGTGTTTTCCCTTTTGTTCTAAAATCAGGCGTATTTTGTTTTTTTAGTTGGTCTAATGAAAGAAACAAAATATTTTAGACACAAGAAATACCTGTATGAAAATGGCACCACTAGACAGAAAGTTGGCTAAAATTTACAGCCTCATTGTGCTTACATAAAGACTCAGGGGTCCAATGACACACAGGACATTGCAGAATTGGAGCTTTTACTTGGTTGGTTGGTTGTTTTCCTCAACCCCTGAAATGTTGTGGGGTCACAGCGGGAATGGGCTAATGTCTAAATTCTGTGACAGTCACGTGTTTCTTTTATGTCGAAAACAAACAAACAAACAAAAAACAGGGTTATATTTAATTTAGAATCTTATAGGTTTTTTTTTTTAATAAAGATGAAAAAATTTTCCCCTGGCGGGCTCTTACCCAGTAATAATAAAGCTTTTCAAAACTTCAAAAAGCAAGCATCAATAAAAACGCTGCTCAAATGAAAAATGCCCCATGGCACAATCAGTTACAGTGGTCCTGTTAGTATCTCTTCCATTAGTATCTCAAAAGGATTCTAAGCCACTCATGCTGCCACAAGCACAAAGGGAAGCTGCAGGATATACAGTGTAATTTTCTATCATATTTAATACCCTTGTTCCCTGGGAGATCTAAAATTGGGAGTAGAGAAGGGCAAGATTTAGCATTGTGGGAGTGCTCTGCTAGCTTAACCTGAGGAGAAATACAGCACCGAGGTTCCATTCTCTTCTCTCTCCCCAAGGGTAGGGAGGTAAATTTCCAACTCAAAGAAATGTCATGCCCCAGCATGCTTGCTCCTTGCAAAATGCTTCTAAGAGAAATTATAACACTTTAATTGGCTGAAGAGCAGGATAAAGATGAAGATTCACGTGTCTGTACAAACTGCATTTAGATTAAAGAAACTGGAATTCTATGACCAAAGAAACCTCAAAATGCCTATTCCAGCACAGAAACCTATATGCATTCATCAAACAACATGAATTACACAGTATGGCAGAGTCATTGCAATACTTTTATACCTAAAACAAACAGGCTGATATTAGTCCTACTTCATTTTGGTCAAAATAACATAAAATAAAAACCAGTAATTGGAAGGGGGAACAGAAATAAGGAGGAATAAGCCCCTCTTCTGGATGAAACAGATATGTAAGGATTTTTATAGTGTAACGTGGGTGTCCCCGAAGTGAGCGTCCCCCCTCACCAATAGAAGAGGGAAGCCAGCAGGGCACACGTACTGGGTGTGGAAACTCGCAGTTCCCTCTTACCTATCGTGTCTCAATAGAGGAGGAACAGAAAGCGATGTCATACACAGGTACAAATGTAGTATATCTATATAAAAGGTAGTGAACTAAAGTGAGTATTTACAGATTATAAATACATATAACTATAACTATATAGACACCCAAATACAAACAGTAAGCATAATGGTCCCAAACGATATGAACAGATAAATACAACAATAAATAGCACTCTAAAATACAAGGCGTACAGTTAACAGTTAATAAAGACTCCAAAATGCACAGTGTATATCAAACAATCAATAAACACTCTAAAATATAAGATGCAAGAGTTCTCTAGTGGTTCCCCTCCTCTAGGGGATCTCTTCCTTCTGTCTCTTGATTGAGGCTACCTTCCTCAAGGGTCACTCCCCAGGGGGAGACCCGTTTCTGTACTGACCCATGTGTCCCAAGGAGCTGGGTGGGGCAGTGTTCATAAACTCCCTGACCTGGCTAATGTTTCTCCAGAGAGGGCTCAGTCCAGGCCCCAGGGGAGTGGTGTGGCTCGATTACGTGTCTCAGTGGCTCAATCCTTCTTAGGGGGAGTTGCAGGCCTGGGCTGCCTCATGCATACCCAGGGCTGTGCTGCTTTGAATGCTGCTTCCCCATGCTCGGGAACCACTTCGTTCCCGGGGCCCTTGTGGGCCCACTGCAGGAAATGGGTCCCAAACCACCCAGCCCCTCCTTCTCCTGGGTCTTACACCTTTCAATGACTCGCCCCACGGTAGCGCTGGCTCCCATGCCCAGCCTCACAATGTGGTTGAAAACTTGAGCCACCTCGCTGCAGCTCCCAGGGTCCCAGGTCCCTCATGGACCCTCTGTGCAGCAACACCTGCACCGCAGCCCAGCCTTGTGCTAGGGTTGGAGTCCTGAGCTGCCTCGCTGCCGCTCCCATGGTCCTGGTCCCTTGCAGACCCTCTGTGCAGTGATGCCTACATTGCAGCCCAGCCTCATGCCGGGATTGGAGACCCAAGCTACCTCACTGCAGCTCCCAGGGTCCTGGTCCCTTGTGGACCCTCCATGCAGTGATGCCTGCACTGCAGCCCAAATGCATGCTGGGGCTGGAGACCCAAGCTGCTTTGCTGCATTTCCCAGGGTCCCAGTCCCTTACGGACCCTCCGTGCAGCAACGCCTGCACTACCTACTGCTTCCAGTCAGCAGCGGAGTCTTTTGGGCTCTTTTGGGCAGCCAGATACACCCGCTGGGCAGCTCTCCCAGCTCTTCTCAGCCCCAGGACCCCTTCTTCTTCACCCCTTGCCAACTGCACAGCGTTATATCCCCTTCTGAGGCTCTGCCCCCCAGATTGAAAATCAACCAGTTAGGGGGGCTGCAACTGCAGTTCCCAATTAAGTCTACTCCTGCCCCTTCCCCCTCCTCCCCCCCACCCCTGGCTTTGGAGTAGAGGGGGAGCAGGCTCTCCTCCTGGCTCCTTCCCTGCCTCTCTCTGCATTCATGGTCTCCTAAGCCCGGAGAGCCAGGCAAAGCCCAGCAAGCCCGCCACAATAGTAAAAGTTACATCTGGTGAGCAACAGATGTTTGCATCTCTTTTAGATTGCTCAGTAAACATTTAAAAACAAACTGTTGAGGAAATAAATTAGAGAGACCTTTGATCTGCTGATCCTAAGAAATATTGTTGCAATCTTTTTTTAAAAGGCTGTGTGCACATAACTGTTTGGTGCTTGTCTGGAGTGCAAAGATCAGCTGTCTGTCTTAGGGAAAACTTCCTAAGAGGAGAAACTTCTGTGCAGAGCAAGAGAAAGTTTCTTTTTTGCTTTCCAGGACAAATCTGGCTGCTGTAGTCCTGCTTGATGAGGCTTATAAATATGCCCTGATGCTAGAAGGAAGTTGTCAGTGTGCTATGGGTTGGTATAAATTCCTCTTATTAAGCACCATTCTGACCCTATGTGCTTTTCATCCTTTTTTTTCTGTACTCCTGTTTAGGTGGAGGCCCTTGGGCTCTCTAGTGGGAAGAATGGCTTAAAGGTCTCTTCCTCTCTTTAGAGACATGATTTATATTTATGAATCTTTTCCTTCCCTGTGAAACTTGTCAGCTATGAAGCTGGGCCTTTTAATACCTAGCATTAATGCGTTTGGCCTGCCATTCTCATGTGTGCTGGGTCACTGATAGGGAAATTCATTCAACTGATTTTTGTATGTGCTGGATGAAATGAACAATAAAGCTATTAAGTCAAAACAAAGCATTTTATTTTTCAAAGCAAGTGCAAAATTAAACAGTGTAGACTTGGGTAGGGCATTAAAACTGGATTATAAAGAAAGCCAAGTGCTAGCAGCAAATGCAAATAGAGGAAACAAACTAAGCACAAATGCAGCAGAGCTGGAATGAGGGTTGAAACAGCTTTGTTCCCAGAAGGCACAGTGTTGTTCCCCATAGAGAAGTCATGGCATGGCATCTCAGGTGTTCTTGTGTGGTGGTGAGGCACCACCACATGCTCTTGACGGGGAGAGAGTGAACCCTGCGAGTCCCATACCCCGAGAACAGACTCCCGGCGGAGCTAACTTACCTCCCGCAGGGCAGCTGGAGCAGGAGCCGCGCCCGCGGCCGCAGCTGCACGAACCGGCATTACATCGGCTGTTTAATCAGCTGTTTCCAGTGTGGGAAACAGCTGAGCCAATCCCAGCGGCCGTACCAGCTGCTGCGGGAAAGTTTTAAAGCCCCACTGGATCTGAGGCAGAGAGAGAGCCGGAGAGAGAGAGAGCAGGCTGGCCGCTCGTGAGGCGAGCTCCAGCATGGGGAGGAGGAAACCCAGTCTGCGTGAGGCAAAGCAGGGGCACCCACACAGCCCTCAGAAGAAGCTGAGACCAAGGAGGCAGGGGAGCTCCCTGCGTATGAGGAATATTTTTTTTAAGTGAAACGACGCCAAAAGGGGAGAAAGAGTGATTGGAACCCAATAAACAGGCCCTCAGCCATCCTACAGGGCCAGAGAACATCATTAATACATCACCAACCGGTTGGTGAGTGGACAGGGTGTAGGGGAGGCGGAGCCCGTGGAACATTGTGTCCGACAATTGTGAGTACTGCTGTCCATCAGGAAGGCCCACCCGAAAAAGATCTCCACTGAAGACCCCTCTTATAGTAAGTTTGACATCAAAGTTGTGGCAGGCGAGTTGAGGGGAGGGGCCACACCCTGACAGGCCAGGCGGCCAGAAGGGCACAAGATGCCACATCTTGTATTCAAGATTTCTTGAGTAGCAGCAGTAAGGGCAATGAGTGAACCTCTGCTGGGGTTGGGTGAGGTTCTTTGCCTCTGGGTTCTCTTTGCAAACCTATCACTTCCAGGCAGCAGTTTCAGTGAAACTCCATAGGATCCCTTTAGGCATCCACAGCTCCAGTTCAGTTTGTAGCAGAGTTGGCATGCTCCCCTGGCATTCCTTTTTTGCTCTGCTTCTTTCAGATCATCAGATCAGCAACATACTTTGTGGCTGCCATCACCCCATTCTCTAAGGGTCTGGAACAGGGGTGGGCAAAATATGGCTCACAGGCTGGATCCAGCCCGCCAGGCAATTCCATCTGGCCCACAGAGCCCCTCCATAAGCTGAAAGAATTATCATGGGCCCTAGCCCTTGGCTGCCCCTCTCCAAGCTGGTGCCTCCATGCAGGAGATGCAGCTCTGGTTGCTAAGCAACCAACCCCCACCCCAGCTTGGCCTGACCCACTCCAGCACTGGAGACAAGAAGCTTCTGCCTGGCGAAGGCTTTTGCCTGATGACCCAGGGGCTGTCTCCCAGCCCACCCTCCCAGGAGAGTGGAAATTCAGGTAAGGGCCCCACCAGGCTACTCCCACTGTGGGAAAGGGAGCCGGGAGCATGGAGAGCCACATGCTGTGGGGCCTGGCCAGGCTGGCCCTGCATGCTGCAGGAGCAGGAGACCCACATTCTGTGGGGCTGGGTTCAGCTGGTCCTGCAACCTGCTGGCTTGTGTGGCTGGGGAATCTGGAGGGAGCGCTATACGGTCAGGTGGGCTGGTTTCACATGCAGCTGGAGTGCTATAGGGCCTCGTGAGCTGGTTCGGCTCACTGCTGCCACATATGGCTGGGGACTCAGGTGGGAGCCGTGTGCTATGGGGTCAGGTGGGGCTGGTCCCGCATAGGGTAGCCATTTGTCTAGTTTTATAGAGGACAGTCTGGTTTTCTGGTCCTTAGAAAACTTCTGTCCTCTACCAGACGCCTTTATGTCCTTTATTTTTCAGTGTTCAGCACCCTCCTCCTCCCCCGCCACTAACTGCTGGGGCTGCCCGCAGGAGCTCCCTGCTGGGCCCACTCCCACCGCTGACACCACCACGGCTCCCTGTGGGAGCTCCCTGCTCACTGCCACCACGCTCCCACTGCCACCACCTGCGGGAGCTCGCCCGGCACTGGGTACTGTCCTCTACTCTTGAGGTACCTTAATGGCCACCCTAGTCTTGCATGCTGCCACCACGTGCGGCTTCGGGGACACTGGTGGGAGCATGGGAGCTAAGTGCTATGGGGCCAGGTGGGGCTGGCCCACTTACTGCCACCACATCCAGCTGTGGGGACTCGCACACTCCAGGGACTCCAAGGAACCTGTCCCCTTACACACACACAGCAAGCACACACCCATACCCTCCCACAGCCCCCACATACACTCCCACACAATCCACCCCCCACCATACCAACATACACACCCCTCCCACACCCCATACCCACACCCCCCAATGTACACCCCTTTATCCCTGACACACACAGTGTACAAGAGTAAGTTTGTATTTTGAGCTATTATGCAATGGCCTCTATATACACTATGCAAACACACATAAATCAGGGCAACATTTTTTTTTTAAATAAAATTAAAATGCTATAGTAGATGTTTGATTTTTAGTATATGATTTGTTTTTTTTCTAGTTCCAAGATGGTAACCCCCCTCCCCCCCCCCCAAAAAAAGGAGTACTTCTGGGGGCAAGGGGAAGGACTTCAGGTGTCAAAGGTCAGGGGTTAGGAGCAGGACTTCCAATCCCAAGATGACAAACAGGGGGTGGGGCACCTGTCAAGTGGTGGGGCTATACTTGTGGCCCTCAATAGCTCACCAAAACTTGTTAAGCAGCCCTCCAGCCGAAATAATTGCCCACCCCGGTCTAGAAGCTGCAGGTGGTGATCCTGAAAGGGGAAATATGAAGTGAATGGCCATGGTTCCTATCTCTGTTTCTACAGTCTCAGAAAGAAAGCCTCAGTCTCCCTGTAATTTCTGGAATGCCATCTCATAGTTCCAGAGATGTAGAGTTGGAAGGGACCTAAGTAGATCATCAAGTCCAACCCCCTGCCCTAGGCAGGAGTGACTACTGGGCTCATATGACCCCAGCTAGGTAATTATCAAGCCTCCTCTTAAAGACCCCCAAGGTAGGAGCCAGCACCATTTCCCTTGGAAGTTGGTTCCAGATCCTAGCTGCCCTAACTGTGAAGTAGTGCCTTCTAATGTCCAGCCTTCTCCAGACCCACTTCCCAGTCCTAAGATCCTGGTGGTGCTAAGTCCTCTGTCTCCAGGTACCCTCAGTAAGTGGCTGGTCACAATGCAGGGGGAAGCAGAAGTACTGCACTTCCCACTCCCTTGGATACATGTCTCCACTAGGGGCTGACTTGTCAGCAGACAGCGTGGGATCACACTGTTAATGTCTGCTTTTGCCATTCCAGGGGTATTGCTGGCCTTGGAGGATGCAGCACTGGTTAGAGTAACAGAATGGGAGGGAAAGCACCTTTTTGCAAGTGGCAAGGGAACCCTGCTAGGTATGCCTTGTGGCTATTCATGATGGTATCTCCAGATGATATGCAAGAATGAATGGAGGTGACCAGCTATTTGAAAGCCTACCATTCTTGGCAATATTAGAATGTTGTAAAAGCACTTCCTGTACTTCAAATTCCAGTTTATCTTCTGAGTTGACTTGATCCAAGCCTTCTGGGATATAAACATGTATCTGCAGTGACTCGCTACGAACTTTTATTTTCTTTAAAAGAAGTTAATTTAGGCTTGTCCAGGTGAGAAGTCAGTAATATTAAAGTGTGCACAAGTGCAGCTCTACATCTCTTCATCTGTGAGGTTTGCTGTTGTAGAGGAGAATGCAGTTTCTTATTGTTTTTAATTCTTCCCATAATCCTGGAGGAGGACCACCACAATGACTGCTCTGTCTTTTGAGTCTTTAGCATAGAACGCTCTGTCTTTTGAGTCTGGCATGCCTAGGGCAAAAGGGAGTATGTGAAGTGTGGCAGGTCCTAGGTTAGAGTGGCCATTGGCCCCATTTTATTTTTAAACGCTTTGTACCGTCCATTCCTGAATGAGAATCAGACTACAAAAAGTCCTATTTCTCTGTTCGCTTGTGAAAAGTCATGTCAGTCATTTGTCCTCGTGATTCTACGGGATGTGCCCAGAGGTAGGGCAGTGAACAGCCACGAGGAGCAGGGTTCTGAGCCAGCCAGGGAGGGAGGGAGATGGAAGAGTCCAGAGGCTGGTCACTCCATGCCTGTGCGAGGAGCCATGGCTGCATTAGACATGCAGGCACAGTGAGATGTGAGGCACTGTCACGCGCCTGAGGTCCCTGACCCTGGGCTGGGCATGTGTGGGTGAGCCTGGGGCAGCTGAGCTGCCAGAGCTGGGCAGTTTGCCTATGTAAAAAGAGAGCCCTGGGCTCTCTGTTACTTTAAGATAAAGGCAGCCCAGCCAGGGAGAACTGCAGAGCAGACAGGGTGCAGCAGCTGCCAGGGCAACAGGGCAAATTGAGGCAGTCAGCTGACTGGATGTAGGCAGGGCTCTGGGAGCTTATAAGCCCAAGGCTGAGGCTGACTCAGGGGAGTCTCTCCCTGGCTGGCACAGGGAAAGGAGCTCCTGCCCGGGGGAGCCACCCAGGGATGCTGGGCTGACTGTTTTGCTGCCTGCAGCAACAGGGAGGCTCAGGGAACTTGTGAGGTACCCTGGCAGGGAGGCATACTATACTGGTGGTTTGGGATGAGGCTGGAAGGGGAGGCAAAGAGGCCTCATTAGTGCCCAGGGGGCACTTGACTGACTTGAGCCCTGCCAGGGGAAGGCTCAAGCAGTTATTGAGCCTAGAACGGGCAGAGAGAGAGAGGGTGCATCCACATAGGGGCCTGAGGCCCGCCAGACAGGGGACAGGGGCCCAGTGACAGGAGGGAAAAGCGAGACCTAGAGCCTTAATGCCAGATCCAATTCAGTGGGCCCAGGCTAGAAGGCCTAGCTAGATTAAAGGGGCAGAGGCTGAGGAGGCCAAAGCCCCACAGAAGAAACAACATTACCATAAGACCCGCGAGGCATGGGGTGTGGTAAAGGGGAGGATTTGGAGCCATACAATTAGCCCGTAAGGCTTTGGGTGCCTGGCTGGGCACAGTTGACTACAGAGGCCCAGCCTGCGACTACAGAGGCCCAGGCAGGGGCTTGGGACCAGCGAGGACTAGTAGGGTGACGGGCACTCTAGCAGGGGTTCGGTGGAACCAGAGCTACGCAGAAGTCTGTGGGCAGCCTCCCATTCATTTATATTTCCATCAAGGTGTGGCAGAAAAACAGGAGGTCTCCCTAGGGGCGGAGCTGGGCACAGTTGCAGAGCCACCATGGGGCATCACGGCCACCCCTGGGACCCTGATGTGTTACAGTCTGCATACACCCCCACTTGAACTGCCTCAACACAAGGTAATGGCTTTGAGAGCAGGGTAGTGCAGCACCGTATTTGTATCTGCTGAAACACTGGAGGGACTGGCAGGAGGCTCTTTTCACTGTCTTTGCACCCACAGTCCAGTGAGTCCCTGGAGTGTCCTGCTGCATGGGGAGGAGCTTTGGGCAGAGAGGCATCCAGGCTCCTGGGCCAGTTTATAAAGCCGTTATTTCTCTTCTGGGACAGGCAAACTTGTCTGTCTCCTGGGGAAGCTGGGCTGGACTTTTTATAGATTTCATAGACATTAGGGCTGGAAAGGACCACGGAAGATCATCGAGTCCAGCCCCCCGCCCAAAGGGCAGGAAGTCAGCTGGGGTCATAGGATCCCAGCAAGATAAGCATCCAGTTTCATCTTGAAGGTGTTCAATGAAGGCGCTTGAACAACCTCCGGTGGCAGGCTGTTCCAGACCTTGGGGGCTCGGACAGTAAAGAAATTCTTCCTTATGTCCAGCCTGAAACGATCTTGTAGTAGTTTGTGACCATTCGACCTCGTCATCCCTTGGGGCGCTTTGGTGAACAAACGTTCCCCCAGATACTGGTGGTCACCCCTGATAAACTTGTAGGTGGCCATCAGATCACCCCTGAGCCTGCGCTTTTCCAGGCTAAAGAGCCCCAGGGCTCTCAGCCTGTCATCGTAGGGTCTGCTTCCCTGACCTCTGATCATGCGCGTGGCTCTTCTCTGGACTCTCTCAAGCTTCTCCACATCATTTTTGAATTGTGGAGCCCAAAACTGGACACAGTACTCCAGCAGTGGCCTCACTAAGGCCGAGTACAGGGGGAGAATGACGTCCCGGGATTTGCTTGAGAAGCATCTATGGATGCAAGCCAGCGTTTTGGTCGCTTTACTAGCCGCAGCATCGCATTGCAGGCTCATGTTCATCTTGTGGTCAATGATGACCCCCAAGTCTCTTTCTTCCATAGTGCTAGCCAACATAGCACTGCCGAGCCTATAAGGATGCTGCAGGTTTTTTTTCCCAAGGTGGAGAACCTTGCATTTATCGGCGTTGAACACCATCAGATTCTCATCCGCCCACTTGCTGAGCCTGTCCAGGTCAGCCTGGATCATCCGCCTGTCTTCTGGTGTGGATGCTTTGCCCCAAAGTTTGGTGTCATCTGCGAACTTGGCCAGTCCGCTTCTGACTCCAGTGTCCACATCATTAATGAAGATGTTGAACAGTATGGGTCCAAGGACAGAGCCCTGGGGGACCCCACTGGTCACAGGACACCACGACGAGTGACTTCCATCAATTACTACCCTCTGGGTCCGACCACGGAGCCAATTTTCCAGCCAGTGGATCGTGGAGGACCCAAGGCGACAATTGGCCAGTTTCTCCAAGAGACGATCATGGGACACCAGATCGAAGGCTTTTTTGAAGTCAAGATATATGACATCAATCTCATCTCCCTTGTCCAGGTGATAGGTCACCTGGTCGTAGAATGAAATGAGATTGGTCAAGCAAGACCTACCCGCAACAAACCCGTGCTGGCTATCCCTTAAGATGTTGGCGTCGGCCAGTCCATTAAGGATGGCCTCTTTAATAAACTTTTCTAAGATCTTCCCCGGGATAGAAGTCAGGCTGATGGGCCTATAGTTAGCTGGATCCACTTTCCTCCCTTTCTTGAAGATAGGCACCACGTTGGCCTTCTTCCAGTCTTCGGGCACTACACCAGAGCGCCAAGAGTTTTCAAAGATCCGCACTAGAGGCTGGGCTATGATGCTCACCAGCTCCTTGAGTACCCTGGGGTGAA
Organism: Alligator mississippiensis; assembly: GCF_030867095.1. NCBI lineage: Eukaryota > Metazoa > Chordata > Crocodylia > Alligatoridae > Alligator > Alligator mississippiensis. The sequence continues at coordinate 45,267,251 of NC_081835.1, forward strand.
GATTGTCAGGGCCGGCTGACTTGAAGGTATCCAGCTTCTCAAGATGTTCCTTCACAAAGTCAGCATTAATGGAGGGCAGGGGATCACCCTCACCCGGACTTCCCGGCCCAGTAGCGGGCATGGGCGTCCCATGGGGCTGATGAAAGACCGACGCAAAGTACCTATTTAATAGGTTGGCTTTTTCCTGGGCGTCAGTTGTCAGTTGCCCCATCTGGTTCAGCAGGGGTCCAACGTTGCCCCTGCTTTTCCTCCGGCTCCCCACATATCTGAAAAAGGACTTTGTATTGTCCTTGATGCTCAAAGCTAGCTGGAGTTCAGTTGCAGCCTTGGCTTTCCTGGTCTGCTCCCTATAGGACCGGACCAGTGCAGAATAATCCTCCTTGGAGGTGACTCCCATCCTCCATCCTTTGTAGGCCTTTCTTTTTAGCCTCAGGAGGTCTGCTAGGTCCCTGGAGAGCCAGGAGGGCTGCTGTGCCCTCTTGCTGCCTTTCCTCCGAGATGGAATAGACTTAGTTTGTGCATTGAGGATCGCTCCCTTGAGGAGCAACCACTCTTCTTGAACTCCCCTCTCCCTGTGGTCACAGTCCCTTAGGGCCTCACTGACAAGCCTCCTGAGCTTGTCAAAGTCGGCTTTCCTGAAGTCAAGGACTTCCGTGTTGCTGGCTGACTTGCCAGCTTTTCGGCGGATGGTGAAGGTGATCAGCTCGTGAAGAGTAAGAGATGGTCCCAGTGCGGGGAGGGGGTGCTCAAGCTTCACACCTGCTATGTCCCATTCTCTGAAGGCTGGACTGCAGAAGCAAAGGGGAATTTCCCCGATCCTTTCTCTGCTCACTGGGGCAGAGTGGGGTTCAGGGGACCCATGCTGGGTGGGGGGAAACCCCTGAGGTGGGGGCATCTTGCACCCCACACCTGGCTGTGGGGGAAGGTACCTAGCATGGGTCTTCTAAGCCCCACTCTGCCTCACTGCGCAAAGAAGGGGAGGGGAAAATTCCCCTGCTCTCCCATATGGCATCAGAGCAAAGTAGGGCTCAGGAGACTCTGTGCCCTGCCCCGCTGTGCACCCAGCTGTGAGGCAGTCACCCGGCAGGGGAGAACCCACCCCCCTCCCTCCCTCTCAGCATCACCCCACTCACCCCACATCCAACCAGCCAAGCAAAACCTTAGTTTGGTCCTGCTTTGAGCAGGGGGTTGGATTAGATGACCTCCTGAGGTCCTTTCCAATCTTAAATTTCTATGACTTTAGTCAGAGGGCAGGAAAGCCTCCTTGGCTCAGGAAGGAACTTCTGGGTCTCCTGAAACTTAAAAGAGAAGCCTACACCAGATGGAAAACTGGAATTATCACCAAGGAGGGCTATTCAGCACTAGCCCATACCTGTAGGGAGCAGTCAGAAAAGCGAAAGCAGTAACTGAACTCAGGCTAGCCACCAGAATCAAGGATAACAAAAAGCTGTTCTTCAGATATGTGGGAAGTCAGAGGAAGAACAAAAGCAACACTGGCCCCTCGCAAGATCAAATGGGGCAGCTGACATCTGACACCCAAGAAAAGGCCAATCTCCTAAACGATTACTTTGCATCAATTTTCCACCTGCCCAACGGGGTCACACTGTCAGACAGGATGACAAGCATCCAGGGCTAGGGAGATGGGCCCACAATTGATGTAGATCAAGTGAGACAACACCTTGAGAGGCCTGACATCCATAAGTCTGCGGACCCAGACAGATTGCACACAAGAGTCTTAAAAGAGCTGGCAGACATCATAGCATGCCCTATGGCCAAGATATATGAAAGCTTGTGGTGCTGGAGTGATGTACCAGAAGAGTAGGAAAGAGCCAACGTGGTCCCAATCTTCAAGAAAGGGAGGAAGGAAGATCCAGGGAATTACAGACCTATCAGTCTCACATCCATCCCTGAAAGATCTTGGAGACAATTATCAAGGGATCTATCTGCAACAGGCTAACAGAAGGCAACCTACTACATACCAGCCAACATGGTTTTATTACTGGAAGGTCTTGCCTGACCAGCTTCATCTTCTTCTATGACCAGGTGATGCATTGCCTAGACAAGGAAGACAAGGTTGATGTCATTTATCTGGATTTCAAGAAAGCCTTTGACTTGGTCTCCCATGATGTCCTCATGACCAAGCTGGGGAACTGTGGCCTTGACCATCTCATGGTCCGATGGCTGGGGAACTGGAGTCCTCCAGGGCTCAGTGCTCGGGCCGGTACTCTTCATTATCTTCATTAATGGTCTGAATTCGGGCATCAGATGCAGACTGGCAAAGTTCATGGACGATGCTAATCTATGAGGGAAAACGGTCACACTGGAGGACAGGCTGGGGGTACAGGCCGACCTGGACATGCTTGCAAAGTGGGCAGATCAAAACCTGATGGCATTCAACATAGAGAAATGCAGGGTACTCCACCTTGGGAGAAAAAAAACAGCATCATACTTATAGGCTCAGCGGTGCTATGCTTGCTAGCACCACAACCAAGAGACTTGGGGGTCTTGACTGACCACAAGATGAACATGAGTCACCAATGCAATGCTGTGGCTGGCAAAGCAAACCAAACTCTGGCATGCATCCACCGATGCATCTCAAGCAAAACCAGGGATGTCATCCTCCCGCTTTATTTGGCCTTAGTGAGGCCACAGCTGGATTACTGTGTCCAGTTTTGGGCCCCTCACTTCAGGAGGGATGTGATATGCTCAAGAGAGTCCAGAGGAGTGCCACCCGTATGATTAAAGGCCAAGAGAGCAAGCTTTACAAAGAGAGGCTGAGGGACATGAAACTGTTCCGGCTGGCGAAGAGAAGGCTCAGGGGGGACTTGCTGGCTGCCTATTAGGGCTGTGTGAAATTTTGCGGGCTGTTTCATTTTGACACTGTTTCGACTTGTTTCGAGCTCGAAACAGCGAAATTGAAACTAAACGAAGGGCTTCAAAACAGCCTCAAAACTAAACAAGGGCAGTCGAAACATATCAAAAGTTTCGAAATGTTTCAAGTTTCGAAGCTAAAGCTGGGCTTGCCTGCAGGAAAACAAAAATTAAAGAGAGGGAGGGGAGAGATGAGGGAAGGACACAATGAGGGTGTGCCTTAACACACACTGGAGAAGAAGCTCCTGCAGGAGAGGAAAGTAAGGGTCTATGACAGTTTGGTTGCCTGAGATGCTGCTGATGCTACTCCTCACTAAGTTATTATTTTACCTGTTGTCATTTAAAGTGGTGGACTGGACTGAGGATGTAGGGGTGGAGGAGACCTCAATGGGGCACACTACTGTGTCGTGTAGAGGCCCCAGCAACAGTGAGGGCGTGCCTTAACACACACACACAGTCACACATGTCATGAGTTTTGGTTGCAGCAGCTTGAGGTGCAGTTTCCCAGAAATCCCTGCACCTATCTCCTTGAAAGCTGACAGGCTTCATGGCCTCAGCAGGAGCTACCACGCATGCAGTTTTCACCCTGCTGTGCCTTAACACATACATGTGACATGAGTTTTGTTTGTTGGCAGCTTGAGGTGCAGCTTCCCAGAAACCCTTGCACCTATCTCCTTGAAACTTGGCAGGCTTCATGTACTCAGAAGGGCCTACTGTCCCTGCTGTCTTCATCTAAACCTGCCAAAAATGACAAAAGTTATAGGCATTTTTGTGCTTCCCCATTATGGCCTATGGGCGAAACATCGAAATAGCGTCGAAACAGCAAAACAGTTTCAACAAAACTAAACAGAACAGTGCTTTTGAAACAAAACAAAACACTGTTCCATCAAAACAGCAAAATGGAAGTCAAAACAAAATGGTGCTGTTTTGTACAGCTCTACTACCTATTAGAGAGGCAGCAGCAAGGCGCCAGACTTCCATGCGTAGACCCTGAGATGGTGCAGAGTCACTTGGAGGAACTGGATGCCTTTAAGTCGGCAGGCCCGGATGAGCTCCATCCGAGGGCGCTGAAGGCACTGGCCGACATCATTGCAGAGCCACTGGCGGGAATATTTGAACGCTTGTGGCGCACGGGGCAAGTCCCAGAGGAGTGGAAAAGGGCCAATGTGGTCCCCATTTTCAAGAAGGGGAGGAAGGAGGACCCGGGCAACTATAGGCCAGTCAGTCTCACCTCCATCCTTGGTAAAGTCTTTGAAAAAATTATCAAGGCTTACATTTGCGAGAGCCCGGCAGGACAAATTATGCTGAGGGGAAACCAGCATGGGTTTGTGGCAGGCAGATCGTGCCTGACCAATCTAGTCTCTTTTTATGACCAGGTTACGAAACGCCTGGACACAGGAGGAGGGGTGGATGTCGTATACTTAGACTTCAGGAAGGCCTTCGATATGGTATCCCACCCCATACTGGTGAACAAGTTAAGAGACTGTGACTTGGATGACTACACAGTCCGGTGGGTGGAGAATTGGCTAGAGGGTCGCACCCAGAGAGTCGTGGTGGATGCGTCGGTTTCGACCTGGAAGGGTGTGGGCAGTGGGGTCCCGCAGGGCCCGGTCCTTGGACCAATACTCTTTAATGTCTTCATCAGCGACTTGGACGAGGGAGTGAAATGTACTCTGTCCAAGTTTGCAGATGACACAAAGCTATGGGGAGAAGTGGACACGCCGGAGGGCAGGGAACAGCTGCAAGCAGACCTGGACAGGTTAGACAAGTGGGCAGAAAACAACAGAATGCAGTTCAACAAGGAGAAATGCAAGGTGCTGCACCTAGGGAGGAAAAATGTCCAGCACACCTACAGCCTAGGGAATGACCTGCTGGGTGGCACGGAAGTGGAAAGGGATCTTGGAGTCCTAGTGGACTCTAAGATGAACATGAGTCGGCAGTGTGACGAAGCCATCAGAAAAGCCAATGGCACTTTATCGTGCATCAGCAGATGCATGACGAACAGGTCTAAGGAGGTGATACTTCCCCTCTATCGGGCGCTGGTCAGACCGCAGTTGGAGTACTGCGTGCAATTCTGGGCGCCGCAATTCAAGAGGGATGCGGATAACCTGAAGAGGGTCCAGAGAAGGGCCACTCGTATGGTTAAGGACCTGCAGACCAAGCCCTACAAGGAGAGACTAGAGAAATTGGACCTTTTCAGCCTCCGCAAGAGAAGGTTGAGAGGCGACCTTGTGGCTGCCTATAAGTTCATCACGGGGGCACAGAAGGGAATTGGTGAGGTTTTATTCACCAAGGCGCCCTCGGGGGTTACAAGAAATAATGGCCACAAGCTAGCAGAGAGCAGATTTAGATTGGACATTAGGAAGAACTTCTTCACAGTTAGTGGCCAAGGTCTGGAACGGGCTCCCAAGGGAGGTGGTGCTCTCCCCTACCCTGGGGGTCTTCAAGAGGAGGTTAGATAAGCATCTAGCTGGGGTCATCTAGACCCAGCACTCTTTCCTGCGTATGCAGGGGGTCGGACTCAATGATCTATTGAGGTCCCTTCCGACCCTAACATCTATGAATCTATAAGTATATAAGTGGGGAGTGCATCAGGATCTGGGAGAACAGTTGTCCACAATGGCTACCCAAGGGATAACTATGTCTAACGGCCACAAACTTCTAGAAGGCAGATTCGGACTCAATATAAGAAAAAACTTCTTTGCAGTCCGAGTGTCCAAGGTCTGGAATAGACTCCTCCCAGAGGTGGTGCAAGCACCTACTCTAGACTCATTCAAAAGGTGCATCAGGATGCTTATCTTTCTGGGATCATTTGATCCCTGCGGACTTCTTGCCTCTGGCAGGGGAGCTGGACTAGATGACTTCACAAGGTCCCTTGCAGCCTCTAATATCTATGAAATCTATGAATTTTGCACAGTGCAAGCTGAAAAGATAAGGACGAGCAATGTGAAGACACCCCGTGTAGCAAAGAAAATTTCTGCCACATATTGAGTAAAGCAGTTTCCTGCAGGTACTCTTCATACAGATGGTAGCAAAGCAGCTGAAAAACAGCCTGTGTGCTTCTGTTCAGTGGTAATTAGTCCCATGATGGGCTCCCTCAGCCAAAGGCATGGAAGAGCCTGCCCTGAAAAACACCTGAAATTGGCTCTGGTGAACCTACTTTTCTCCCAACCAGGGCCTGAATTACAGTAGTCCCTACTGATAACACGTAGCAGCCCTGGCATGGAGAGAGAGGAAGGTGCAATACCTGTCTCATCCAACCAAAAAAGGGGAGAATCTGACTATGCATCACAATTTTATGTTAGAGGTCACCATGGTCATTGCTGGTTACTTGACCCTAGAGCAGTAGAGGTCAGAAACATGAACAAAGCAGTTCATTGAGAGGGCATAGAGCGCTTGCAGTAAGGCCATTCAGATCAACTAAATGAATTGGGAAGGACAGTGTAGAAATAAAACCTAAAGCAACACATTTGAAAACATGACAAATTTGTCCTTGGCTCCTCTAGGAACAGATTTGCTTCTTTTGGGACAAAGCACTTTTAGAGAGGACCTCATATGTTCACTGCTTTTGGAGATTGTGACTGCTTCACTTTGCACAGTTTAAACCAGTGATTCTCAACCAGGTTGTTGTGGCACCCTGGAGTGCCATGAGATCCTCTGAAGGGTTCCTTGAGTTGTGTGGAGATAAGTGGATAAGCATAAGCTCAGGTTCCTTCCTTCCTGGCCACTCCTCCACCCCCACTGCATGGCCCCTCTGCAAGGAAGTAAGCACTGTAATACATTTGATTTGAAATGGAGTGCCACTCAATTCACAAAAGTCATGGAGGGGTGCGTCAAGTTTAGGTGCCATGCATCTAAAAAGGCTGAGAACCACTGTTTTAAATTATACATATGTCTGTGGCCAATTTTATTTTAGAATGAGGAAACTTTTGAGTAGAGGACTACAATTTTTCTTTTTTAACTTAACTTGTATTTTGATCCTGAAGATCACTTTTTTTTTAAACAACAAACTTGTACATTTCTTGTGTGCACAATTAGAATGCTAGAAAGGAGCCACTCAAGTTAGACTTCTGACACAGAGAAAGAAACATCTGTAATAAATGTGACAGTGCTGCAAGACACTGGCCACATCTACAGTAGCTTGTTACTATTGCGCAGTAGCATCACATCATGCTTTGTGCCATGCAACACTACTGCACAGTACTAATGAGCTACTGCACAGTCAGCATCACCTAAAAGCCATTCAGTGATGCTATTGTGCAGTAACTCTGGTTACTGCATAGTCATTTAGTAATTGTATATGCAAGTACTAAATGACTGCGCAGTAATGACTGTGCAGTCAGCGTCTCATGTAGACAAAGCCACTGTTACTTATTTCCTGATTCCAGTCATATGGCTTGACTCAGGGTTATATTTTAAATCTTTTCAAGTGATGCTGACTGCAGTGATTATTTTAACCATTTTCATGAGCAACACAACCTTCTCTCCAGGTACAAAAGTTCTTCTGTGTAGTTTGGGGATGGGGAAATTCTTTGGTTTGCTCTGAGTGTTTTGGAGTTTAGTTTAGTTTGGTTTGGTTTGGGGGTTTTTTTCTGATGTGGAGAGGAGGTTCATACATAGAAAATAATTGTTTTAACAGAACATTTTATTTGCTTTATAGTAAACTCCATGAAGCACATTCTCTTCCACCTGCTAGGCACATAACTGGATTTAGGAGCTTAAGTGTAACTGTTTGAGTCCCTGAAAAACAGTTCATATGAAAGGTCAGTGGGTCCTCCTCCTCACGGTTTTTTTTTAACTTAATCTTAAGGGCCAGGTGGGGATATATTACAAAAGTAGATGCAAGATGAATTTGCATGGACTTGAAAACAGTGGAATAAAATTGCACTTAGGTGCCTGAGTCTACTTACATGCTTAATAGGTGGAATAGAATTTATATAGGAGGGCCTGAATTTGACCAGCTGGAAGTAAATAATTTAGGCCTCCATAAGAAGGGACTCTGCACACAATGACAAGCACACCTTTGAAATGGTAAATAACCTACGCATCAACATTAGCCAAACATTTTCTTAGAGGAAAAGCTGTCAGATAGGTAGGGTGTTACTAATTTTCTCTTCCTTTTCCCCTTTTTATATAATAGGGATAATAGTACTACTCTTAAAGATAAGGTGCTCAGTGCTCCAGTAAAGGAGATCATATAAGCATGTTAGATAGACAGCAAGAGGAAGACATGTTGGAACAGACATGGGCCTAATCCTTCTGACTATCCAAACAATTGTCAGTGCTTCAGGAAGATATATAAACACTACCATGCATGCATCCAGTGTTGCTACAGTCATTTGTAAAGAATTCTTACTAACTAACAGGGTAGTTTGTAGTCTCTCAGGACACTGGAGCTAGCAGTTGGAAATACCCCCGAGCCCTTCAAACATAAGTGTTCCACAGGAGAATCAGCAGTCAAGCTGGAAGTGGAAGCCTGATATTATAGTCAGGTCATTGTAATGTTCAGTAGGGGGAGAAAACATAGCCCAGCATGACAGGTGCTAGCTTGGAATCTGGGAGATCCAGGTTCTGTGCTCTGCCCTGCCAGTGACATTCTATGTGACTGCGAGCAAGGCACTTCCTCTCCCTCTGTGGGATCCATAAAGGAAGTGTTTGTTGCAGGTTCTGCCAGATTACCAGTAAGTGCAGCCTGCTTTTCCTCCAACACCACTGACATCAATGTAACACTGAAACGAGAATTGGTGGGACTATTAGATGATTAAGATGTAAAAGATGCATTTGTGGATAGCAAAGCCATAGCAGAGAAACGAAACAAATGCTTTGCATTAGTGTTTTACAAAGAAGACCCTGTGGAAATCCCCATGTGCCACATCTATCCTTTCTAGTAGATGGGTCTGAAGAGCTGGACCATATTAAAGTAACAACAGAGGAAGCTTTAGAATGAACCAATAAACTAAATACTAATAAGTCCCCAGGACCGGATGGCATTCACCTGTGAGTTCTGAAGGAATCCAAGGTGAAATTGCAGAACTGCTGGCAATAGTCTGTGATCTATCATTACAAACAGCCTCTGTGCCAGAGGACTGGTAGGCTGCTAGTATAACATCCATCTTCAAAGTAGGCTCCTGAGCTGATACTGGAAACTACAGACCAATGAGTCTCGCTTCCTTCTCTGTCAAGTTGGTAGAATCTGTAATTAAAAATAAAATCAGCAGTCACAAATATGATCTGTTGGGGAAGAGACATGGTTTTGAAAAAGGGAAATCCTGCCTCATAAACCTGCCGGAGTTCTTTGAGGATGTTAACAAGCATGTGGACAAGGGGGATCCAGTTGATACAATACCTTTGGACATTCAAAGAGCATTTGACAAGGTCCCTCAAAGGCTTTTGAAAAAACTGTGTTGACATGGGATTGGAGAAAAGGTTCTTTTGTGGAGTGAGAGCTGGGTACCAGGTAGGAAGCAAAGGATAGGGCTAAATGGTCACTTTCAGAATGGAGGAAGGTCAAAAGTGGAGCCCTACAAGGATCTCTGCCAGGCCCAATTTTATTCAATATTTCCATTAGTGACCTGATAATGGCGATGCAATATCCAAGTTTGCAGATTATACTATATTATTCTGGGTAGGTACAGAGAAGGGCAGCCAAAATGATCAGGAGCCTGGAACAGTTGCCATACCAGGAGAGACTAAAAAAGCTAGGACCTTTCATTTTGGAAAGGAGAAGGCTAAGAGGGATATGATAGCTATAAAATAATGAAGGGTGACAAACAAGTGAACAGGGAGCTGTTTATTCACCAAGTCCCAGAATATTACAAGTAGGAGGAACCTGCTTAAATTAGGAGACAGGTTTAAAACAAACAAGAGAAAATATTTTTTTATGCAACACATTGCATAAAAAATTGTCACAGGAGGTGGTAGATGGCATAGCCAGGTTAAAAAGAGGACTAGATACATTCCTGGAGGATAGTTTTTCATTATTAACTTCAGTATCTTTTACTCAGTGCTCCTCGAATTCTTTTTTTGCCCTGCCTTATTTTGGTTTTACACTTTAACTTGCCAGAGTTTGTGAACTTTACTGTTTTTCTCATTTGGGCATACCTTCCATTTTTTTTAGGATTTTTTTTTTTGCCTTGAATGTCCTTTACTGTTAAACCAGGCAGCAGTTTTACTGGTCTGCTCCGTACCCTTTTAGATTTGTGGTATACACTTTTCCTGCGTGTCTAATATGGTATTTTTAAACAGCTTCCAAGCTACCTGCAGGCTTTTTACATTTTTGACTGCTCCTTGAAACTTCTTTCTAACTTCCTCATTTTTGTGTAATTTCTCTTTCTGAAGTTGTATATTACCTTGGTGGACTTTTTGGCTTACTTCCTCTCGCCAGAATGTTGAATGTAATTATGCTGTAGTTACTATTACAGTGTTTCACCACCTCTTGAACCAGACCATGGCTGTTAGTTAGGATTAGGTCTAGAATTGCTTCTCTTCCTGTGGGGTCCAAGATGAGTTGTTCTAGGAAGAACATCCAGAAATTTTATTTCTATACCTTCCCCCAATGAGGTGTTTACCCAGTCTGCATGAGGATACTTGATGTCTCCCATTACTACTGGTTGTCCCATTTTGGACAGAAGGGAGTCCAAGGGCAGGAAAAAGCCCTAAGGAGAAGTAGGGCACCCTGTGACTACAGAAGGGCAGACAGACCTATTATTATGGGTTTATGAAAATGGGTAGGGGTAGGCTTCTCTTATGTCACTACCCTGGGAAATGCTGCAAAGACATCTGCTGTTGAGAAAGAAGAGACCAACCACAGGCTACTAGGCCTAGAAGGAAGTTGATCCTGGGAAGAGAAAGATAAAGACAGTTTTGTGCCCAGCTGTGGTCCAAAATTGGTGTTTTCCTCTGGAGTCTGACAATCCCAGAAGGGACCGGCTTAATCAGAGACCAAGTAGTCTGAGTAACTGAACTGTGCTGAAGGCCACCAGACTCGCTGAAAAAGTAAGATAACTCAAGGCTGGGATGGCTGTAGTGCCATACATATGAAGGCATGCTCCAGGCTTTCACCCTGCTCTGCTAACCCCATTTTAATTCCTGATAAAAGAGGACTCATTAGTCCTAGTAATTGTTTTCCTAACTCCCAGCACTGCAGATGGCATTACTTCTGTAAAATGTCAGATCTATTTTTAAGCCTTCAAACACGTATACCTGGGGAACCTAGCATGGAAACAGATACAGCTGTTTCAGTATGTGACTAATCTTGCCATACGAAAAACTCAGCATTTCACATCTGCGCAACAGCCCTCTGTGCACCGGCGCCGAGTGACAGGCGCTGTGGGAACCATCGCTTCTAATATCCCGGCTGAGCAGTCAGATGTGCACCCAGGCCTTAACTGCCTATTCCGGGGGAGGGCGGGAAGGACCGACCGCAGGTACTATCAACCTCGGGTAGTCCAGTAGCCGCTGAGCTGTCAGAGGGAGCGCTCGCAAAACGGCCTCAACTTCCCTCGGTAGAAATGAAGAGCTTGTTCTCTAGACTGCAGCACCAATCCTTTCACGAGTTTAAAATCCCGGGACGACTTAAACAGGACACGGCCCTGGAGGAGGCTGAAGTGCCCGGCCCGGCTGCGGTCCTCGTTGTGCGGCTGCAGCTCGGTCCTGCCACTAGAGGCCGCCCGCGGCTCAGCGCGGAGCCCGCCGCCGTCTGCGGCTGCCGCTTTGTGTAGCGCGGCGCCGGGCGGCACTCGTGCCCGGGTCAGCCCGGCTCTCGGGAGCCCCCCTCACCCACCCGCTCGCTCGTGCCCCGCGGGGTCGCCGCTGAACGCCCACCCAGCGGCTCGGGGGAAAAAAGCCCTTCCCCACGCCCCGTCCCCGTCCCGGGCAGCCGCGAGGGCCACGTGCCTCCGCCGCGGGCCCGGGCCGGGCAGTCACATGAGCGGAGCCCCGGGCCCAGCGCGGGAGGCGGCCGCGGGACTCACCTGGGGGCGGGCGGGCAGCGGGGCGGCTCCCGGGCACCTCCCGCCTGAGCCGGGGCCTCCGCGCGGGACGGCTCGGCTCGGCTCGGCTCGGCACAGCGCGGCGCAGCCAGGTAACCCCGCCCGCCCACGGCCCCTTCCTGCCCCGGGACACCCGCGGCCTCCCGCTCTGCTTCTCGAAGCCTGCCCCTCGGCCCGGCCCGGCCCGGCCCGGCGCTGGACTGGCCACAGCCGCCTTGCCGCGGGCCGAGCTGCCGTCTGGTGGCTGCGCAGCCCCGGGGCCGCGAGGCCCCTGCCCCTCCCTCGCACCGGGCCGGCAGGGAACTGCACCCAGGGGTTTCCTTCAGCTTCTCCCACCCGCTGCGGAAGTGCCCAGGCAGACCCCTAAGGTGGGTGATTAAACGTCAGGGCGTGCCTCCCCTGCCACGGGTGGGCGACCCATCACCTGGGGCCTTCCTCGTCCCAGCAGGTTGTCCCTCAGGACAGCACCTGGCACCAGAGCAGGGGACTTTCTGCTGTGCCCTGGATGGGCAGGTAGCCCTTATTAGTGGAGCCGCTCTTCCTCCAGCCCGTGCATCAGGCAGGCTAGGTAACCTCTTCCCTGGGGTTAGGTCCTCCTCCTGTCCCTGGCCCCAGTGCTGAGTCTGTGCACCAGGTACTTCTTTCAGTCCAGGGCTTGTTAAGGCCTAGACTTCATTGAGCAACATCAGGCTTTGGAGTCACTGCAAGCCTGATATTCAGAGCAATGTTCAATAATAGTGACTGCAAGCACTTTGAAGCAAGGACTATTATTTTCTGTGTTTGTATAGTTCACAACACCTAGGGGTCGTGGCCCACACAGTCTTCCAGGCAGTACTGGAGCACAGACACTGGGTAATAACAACAGACTGTCACTTGCGTACAGATTCAAGGCAAATTGTTCACATACTTTAGTAGGTAGGACCCACTTTTTTGTCTTTCTGAAGCTGGTCTTGCCACACATGAAATATGAGAAGGTGGGGAGGGGGATGCTTGTGACAGTAGAATTTAATTGCCCCAAGTATGTTTCTAAGATTCATTTACATTTTTATTCAGGGCAGTTTTGAGTGAATTTCCAACAAATGGACTCTTTGCACTTGCCTTGATCTGCTGAACAGGGAGGACCTTATTGAAGATAAACTGGGGATCTGGTGACTACTTCCATTACCTCCACTTTCTCCCTGACATGGAACAAAGTGAGGGCAAGCAGGAGCCCCAGCCAGAAGGTCATGTGGACAGCAAAAGCAATGTGAAACCCATGCCTGGGGGAGCTGCCCATGTCAGGCTAGAAATAAAAAAACACGCAGTTACGGATGACTACAAACTCTCCAAACGGGTGCTAGGCTTGGGCATTAATGGCAAAGTAATGGAGTGTTTTAACAAGGTGACAGGGCAGAAATGTGCTTTAAAGGTATGTGGGCTATTTTTTACCTTTTAGATGATTTTGAGGCCAAAGTTCCTTTTTTTAAAGTCCTATAAAAGCCATCTTGTCTATTGATGCATTCCCCAGGTGTACTGGAATTCTTGAACATGTGAATGTTTACTGTTAGTGAGAGCAGAGCTCATTAGCTGCATTTTGGTTCAATCCCAAGAGCTTTTTTTCAGACTGTTCCTGAGTGAAGTTCTATAACCACTTTCAATTGTAAAATTGTTCTGCTTTTTTTTTTGCCTGGACTAAAAAAAACCTTCCTCTGTAAGTTAGCCAGCATTTCAAATATGGATACTCTACAGTGGGCAAACATGAAACTATTTCAGAATTGTATGCAGTATAATAGTCTCATCAGGAAGTTTTTAATGTATTGGGATATGTCTCAAATTGCTTTTTTTTTTAAAAGCATACCAAAAAAAGAGCACCTAAAGGCAATCTGGATCCTGGGTTTGGGGAGTTGAAAAGATGACGAAAGGTAGGTCTTAACAAATGCTTAAGAGAGGTTTTTGGGGTTTTTTTCCCCCTTTTTTCTTTCAACTATTAGTTTAGGTAGTTTTTCTGGCAGTTAATAGGAACTTCAGGGTATAGGAGTGAATCCTCCTGTACTTCCATAAGGGTAGAACCTATTAAAACAGGTTCCATGTATCAGATCACAACAAATGCATTTACCCCCTTGCCCAAGGTGAGCACAGTTTGGTGACAAGAAGCCTTTAAATGAACAAGGAAAAACTTGCTTGCAACCATTGGGCTGATCAACCAGTTTCTGCATTATTTAAGCTTTTCAAATTAAGGTTTTAGGTCTAACAGTGGCAAAGTTAATCTTTCAAATGTGAGCCAGTACAGACCTGTCTTGCTGAGTCTGTAAGCAGTTTGAAACACTAGTCATGTGAACTGCCTTGGGGCTCAGTACTACTATACTCCTACCTGAAGTATAACTAGAATGTCTAGAAAATGTCAACCACACTTTTCCTTCCCCAGCCCTATATCCTGCATGTATTGGCAAAGTAAGAAAAATCTGTTAGTAATTGACTGCATGACCTGTCAAAGTATAGACAAGGTCTCATCTGTAGCCAGCTGGACCAGAATTCTACATCAGGTTTCATGCATTCTTCAGTCCTCTGATATGGCAGACTAGAAGTATTCAGCAGCTTGATTTATTGAAAAGGTGGCTTAATGGATTAAATGTGAAAAGACATAATACAATCAGTGCTGAAATGTGACGGTAAAATAACATGGAAACAAATTTGCACAGTCCCACGTCTTCAGTTGTTTTTATCACACCAATTTCTATACCGATAATGCATAGCTGACTTCCGGAAGTTTGAAAGGATGGGGCTAGAGATATTGGCAAGTTGATGTGGGAGTATTGGGACTTCTGACGTGCAGATAGGTGTGGGAAGCAGTTTGGGACTGAGAGAGAAATATCCAGTCAGCAGTGAGTCAGTCCATGGTAATAACATGTCAATCTAATTTTTAGACTTTGTCCATTAAAATGAACATTTAACTTTCAGAGCTGTTTCAGTGTGTCTGCATTCTGCAGCAGGCCTAACTGAATTGCTTTACACTTGGTTAATAGTCTCAAGGTTTTCTATGCAGTCATGAGAAAGACTTGTATTTAAAATTTCCTCTATTGTAAAGTATAGTTCTTCATCAACAGATAAATTCCAATGCCAATTCTTGTAGCTGTGCAATTATATAATACCCTGTCCTTGGGTATATAGATACTTCTTTAAAATACTGAGTTTTCAGAGCAGAAATTCAATAAGTTAAAGGTTCTGTGCTTCCACAGACTGGCCTTTGCCTAATGAACTAATGATGGAGGAAGGAGCTGAAACATCAGGCCTGGATGTTCCATAACCTCAAAAATGATGCTGAAAAAAACCTCTTAATCCTTACAGTAACAAGATACGTAGGGCATCAGATCCTTTAGTCCTATCCTATGTATGTGATATATTGCTGAAGTCCTGTTGTGATGTTCCAGTGAAATGTCTGTTAGAATGGCCAGAAAGGTGTTAAGATATCTAAATTCCTGGAGACTGTAAATAGCAGATGATGCTTTATTGGATGCATATTGTTTTTATTGTTATGGCTCTCTGTGCTGAATAAAAAAAATGTGCAGTTAAATCTGCTAATGGCTCAGAGAGAAGCAGCCACACTTGCAAAAGGCAGTTGAAGAAGAAAACACTGCAACAGAGGTACTAATTTAGTTAACCTGAGTGGAAAGATCTTTACCTACATCTTTGTAAGAGACTTACAAAAGTAGAAATGAGTTAATGGAGGTTGCTGTCATTATTAGATGAGAATCCTGTATATGCAATGCAGATCCTTCATTTGCTTGAGTTTGGACTTCAGAAAAACTGATCTGAACAAACCAGCTGTGGAGAAGCTAGAGGACATTTGGAAACTTGTTTTGGTTAGAAGCTCAACTTTTAGGCAGCAGGTGGTTTGTTCTCTTTAGTAGGAAGCACTCTCACTTTGCTGTTGCATGCTTTCTCCTCCGTCTGCAGTTTTAAAACCCCTGTTGTCATGACTTGTTGATGTAACTGTCACACTGGTAGAAATAAGCTGTAGGTGCAGATGTACTATTAAAAAAGTAAACATGTTTTTGACAGGTAATCATCTAAGGTAAAGAGAAATGTAAATATTAAATTATATGTAAATGAACTGCTTGTTGTGTAAGGAGCCAAAAACTGGCAAGGGAGGGAGAAGATGGGAATTTTTCAGGGGTTTACTTGTGTACACACTTTATACC
Organism: Alligator mississippiensis; assembly: GCF_030867095.1. NCBI lineage: Eukaryota > Metazoa > Chordata > Crocodylia > Alligatoridae > Alligator > Alligator mississippiensis. The sequence continues at coordinate 45,283,290 of NC_081835.1, forward strand.
TAAATATCTGTGTACACTAACCTACAGGCTTCCAGCATTAAGCTGTCTTGTTCCTGGAACCAAGTCCTTCTGAACAAAAACAAAAATCCTCTTAGTGCCGAAGGTGGAGCTTGATCAACAGTGAATTCTGTCTGCCACCAAACTTGCCCATCAAAGCTGTCTCTAACTTGGCAGATGGCTTTGCTTTCTGATGGCAGGTTCTCTTTCATGGGGGAACAAAGCCAGCACAGCCTAGATCTGGCCAAAAATTATTCAGTGGAAGGAATTTTAACTGAGGCACTCAAGAGGAAAGGGATTGAACAGGCAGAAACATTCATCTACAGAGTCATGTGTCAGTCAAGCACTACATATAGTAATTGGGAGGTCCCTGCTGTCTCCTTTAGTCCATGCTTGTAATTGGCACTAGTTAGAATTTCACTAATCATTTTGGATTGGGAAAACACAAGGCAGCCTCTCTAAGATACTGCAGGGCTCTAGCAGTGGTTTTGGTTATTTTTCTGAAGTATTATGTGGCTTGATTTACTTTGCTTGGCATTGTGATTTGTTACACGCTTTTAAAAAATGCTTTCAGCTTTGTTTCCATTAGATTGAAATGCCACACACACTGCTGCCATAGTCCAGAAAATCTCTTTTCTGGCCGCTTGCTTATAAGTACAATGACATTTTGGCTGTACAGCAGTGTTTCCAAACAGTAAGAATGGTTGGATTAGAAGGTGGAGGGATAAACAACTGATCTGCTGGACATTGGTCTTTCCCCTCCCTCCCCCTTCCCCACTCTTCCAGGTAGAATCAACCCAAATTCCTTTTGATAACTGACCCAAACACAACTGTAAAGAAATGTCATAAGCATTCTTGCATTTTTGTGTTTTTCTCCTCGGCTTGTCCCCCATTTATAGTTTCTTTGTTGAGGCTGTTTTGGGGAAAAAATGGTTGTATTTTGGACCGAATCCTTCTCTGCCTATTAAGTGCCTTTTCCACCCTGCTCAGGCCCCTAAAAATTGTTACTTCAGAAGGTGTGTCGGTTACCCTCTTCCTCTGCTTTTTTATACTTAGTTTTAAGGCTAAGATCACAGCACATTACAAAAATGGGTACATTGATGAATTTTCAGACTCAAAGTGGAATAAGGTTACACCCAGGCACCTAATGGATGGACTAGGATCTGGCCCTCCATTCCCATTCTTAGCACTGCAGTCAGCTTGAACATACCTTGTGTTTCTGACACACACTACTTTTGGGCCAGTGGGATTCTCATGATAGGAGTCAGAAGGATCTTGTGACAAGCTATGGTGCATACAGATCCAAGGTATGCTTTCTTCTGCTGCAGAGCAGGAGGTTGAAGTAGATGGCCATTGTAGGGCTCCCTCAACCCTGCACTTCACTGAGAATGGTCAATATAAAAATCATTCCATGTTCTACCAGCGCGCCCCCCCCCCCCCCCCCCGAATGGTGGGATTGGGTCACAGACTGGAGTCTGTGCATCAAAAGAAAAAAAAAATGGGAGGAAGGAAGTTCTCTGTGCCTGCAGTGTTAAGTTCCTGGGCTGGTGTGGATGTTCCAGGAAGTGGATGTGAAGTTTGCATTACAGACTGGAAATGATATCTTGTGACTTAGTGCTGTGAGGAGGGTGAAAACATGCATCCCAAGAGGTGCAGGAACTGGAGAGACAGGATTAGTTTGAGCCTGGTGGCAGTCTTGGCATTTCCCAAAAGGTAAAGGACACTGGTTTGTGAGTGTACTGATACACTAGGGAAAAATGTTTAAATATCTGTGTGGCTGTATATAAACTATTCTCTGAGCACATGCATACACACACATAAGCCATGCTGCATTTATCTTTCTGGTCAGCCAACCCTGTTCTAGGTCAAGGCAACATAAATCAGTTATATGAATTGATTTGCTCTCTCACAGGTAGTCTTTAGCCTGGAACGGGCAATGACAAATTGTTAGGCTGTCACCTTCTAGCTGACAGACCAGGGCCAATACTTCTTAGTGTTAGCAATGCAGTGCACTTTGGTTACTGATATCAAGACAGATATGTGGAATGAGAGTAAAAAAGCAACAGAAAAACACAAAAATGAGCACACTTTATGTGTTCCTGTGTCTTAGGTTTAAAACTTGATTTATAAATGTTTGAAGAGACAAGACAGAAATGAGTTGAAAATTCCACAGGGCTTGGAGGGAGAGAAAGGGTACAACACAGCTTTAGCAAGTTTCTTTTCCAAAACTTCTGCCTCTGAAATTATCAACCCGATTTGACAATACAGGTTAATAGACGTTTAATATACTCCAGCTTGCCCACCTGGAACTGCCATGCTCCAAAGCATGGGGCTATAAAGTTAAATACAGTTTTTCCTGCGCTTCTTATTTTTCTTGCTTATTTTTTTCTGTTCTTGTCAAACTGAGATTACATTGTCCAATAAGAAAATGGCAATATAGCCTGTCCTTCAATAGCAGGCCCTTAATTCATATCAGAACAGTTTCGCAATGTAAAATTAAACTATCAAATTATCTATGTTGCAGATAACTTGTGCTTTAAAAAAAATTATCTTTTGTTTATTTTCTAAAGGTTGATAAGGTTCATAAAAAGAGTACAAAGTACAAATGAAGTATGTATAAGGACAGCATTTACAGATTGCACAGAACATGTAGTTTACACCCCTGAGAACAAAGCACTGAATCAGTGTTACGAAGTACAGAGCCCTGAATTTGTTCAGGTGATTGCATTATGTAAACTTAGTCTCCTACTAGTGGTTCTCTGCCATTTTCTTGGGATGTTTAGGCTGGTATTTCTCTATCAAAGGTCAATAACTTTCCTTCTTGTAGAATGTGAAAATTATTTTAATGTGATCATTTGTTACAGAACACAAACATGTTTTTTGATATGGTAAAAACTAGTAGTACTACTATTACCAATGAAGTATAGCCACTTCCAGTGAAATGTTCCAACTGCACAACAGTACTGAGTTAACTGCTAGTAGAATGATCAAGAAGGCAAAATATAATGACCAGAATTGAAATGTGTACAGGTTTACACCTTTTCTTCTGAAGGACTGTGTATTGCAAGTGGAATTCAGGACTTTAAAATGAAATGTCCTGTCTAATCTCATCTACCTGTTTTTTCAGGCTTGTGTTCTCTTCTTGCCAGTTTGTCTCATTGCCACAGGACACCCAGAATCAGCATCACAAATGGTGACATGTAACAAACTCCAGCACTAAAAAAAAATAACACAATGATGGGATAAGACAGACTGAATGAAACAAGTATGCTTCAGAAATGTTCCAGCTAAGTGGTTGTCATCAGTATATAGAGAAGCACCTACAATATGGACAATATTTGACTTTATTTTTAAATGCTGTGCCCCGGGAGGATTACTAAACAAGTATGAAATACTTAAAATAAACATCCAGTAGATGGAAAGTGGGTCACTACAAGAATCTCTTTTAAATCAGTGAGTCACTGTGAGACTGAATTCTTCAGCACCTAGCTGTTTTCAGTTGTGCTGGAACTGCTGCATTCTCAGGGGATTCCCAGACCAATTGTTTTGGCTTGATTAACTAAACTAAAGTGGACTTTGTCAGTCAACTGGCATTCTGCATCTTAGAATCAGTTTGTTAGTCTAGTGGTCTCTGCTGCTTATTTTAAATACTGAAAACTAATTGATGGGTTTCCTTGATTTTGTAAGAATAGAGGAGTTGTATATTCGAGCTGTTACAGGTGGATGCAACTTATCTGTACTATGAAGTGGAGCCATAGGCAGGAAAGGGATGTTGTAAAATGAGAAGATACTTTGGAAAACGAGTTAGCTGTGATGCTACTCCTTCTGTGTCTTTTATATACTTCCCTAGCGTGTCAACAAGCTGAAACAAGTTGTACCCAGACTCATGTACTTATACAGCTCAGGAAGATCAAGGTGTGTTCCTGGGGCTTCATGCAGATTGGAAGTTCTGAGAAAGTGTTACAGATATATATTAGTGCCAATGTCAATGTGTATAAGTGTGTATGTCCATCATATCCAGCATGACTTCACTAATTCACGCTGGCTGGGAGTCTCATTACAGATAACTGGATTTTGCAAATCAGTTTCAGTGCAAGTAAACTACAAGCAAGAATTTAAAAATGTTAATTTATTACACAAATGCACTTTTCTTTTAATTACTTAAGCTAACACCACATGTAGAGGCACCCAAACTGGGATCTAGCCTTCAACAAACTGAAGAAAATAGGATTCACACATGAATGTCTAAGCTTAGGCCCATTTTTTCTTCAAAGCGCACTCAGAGGTATGGTGTAGTATAATTGATAACAGTGTGAAAGAAAAATGAGTCTTCCTGACAGTGCACTAAAAACTACACCTCTGCAGAAAAGTGGGGCAAGACCACCATTGTTGTGTTAAATTGGTAAGGAGCACGGGTTATAAAAGTGTTGCTGTAATTGGTACTGAATGCCAATGTGCACCTGAGGCACTCAGATGATAAAAATGGTTTACCTATATAGAATATTTAATATTAAATCTTTTAATATATATAAAGTGAATCATTTAAAGAGAAATGAAAGTTAACCATTGTGTATTAAATACATTCAAATGTAGGTAGCACCTTCCATACCACAAAATGTTTTGTAGGACCACTCACCACCGGAAAACTGTCACTTCTAATGTGTTGTATATATTGTTTTGTGTTATGGGATGATAACTATGTTCCCATTTTTGCTGATTTTTACAGCTTAAAGAAATTTCTAATTAAAAAAAGCCAAACATTAGGACCACGTGAAATATTTGGAAGACAAATGATTGTTCTTCAGCTGTCCTTATTCCTTTTGTCACAGTAAAATTGTGCTGAGCTGTCAGTGTAAAGGTTCTAATACTGCAGGAATGTCCATGGCAGTGTTCGTGAAAAGCAAGTGTCATAGATGTGGCCAGTCATGGAACTGGAGAGTGCATGACCTATTTGTTTAATTGGAGAACTGGGAGACCTTCTTTACTTGCTAGCCAATGGAAGCTGGTGGTGCAGGTCTTTCTAGACAAGAACATATACATTGTCTGGTATGTGGTACTTTACACAGACTTCCTAAATATTTAAAATTATTCAAAGCTCTCTAAATGAGATTAAGCTATAACTCTTGCATTTTAATACTTGAAACCAAAGGGGGAGAGCATCCTAGCTTTACATGCAAATCAGGCTAGAGCTTCATATTCATGAATCTTTACAATATGGTATTACACACCAAGATTTATGAAAACTGTTTTGAGAGAAGTAGCAAATAAAAAAATACATAAAATCGATACATTCCTAAAATGTTTAATTGTGCCAGACTCTTTGCAAAATAAACTGAATGCATCACCTTTAAATGTCATTTCATCCGCTCTGGTGAAGCGGTCCAGGAACCAAAGCTTATCAAAGCTGCACTGTTCTCTAGGCCTAGTTAGAATAGACACCACTTAAGACTTTTCCCAAAAATATTTTTTTTCCTGATTCCTGTTTTGAATATGTTAGTATTTATGTAACAGGCCCTCAGGCTGCATTTGGGATTTGAGTCAGCTAGTGTTGTGGACAGAATTACGCCTTATTCTAAGGATGATGTTTGGAAATGGGATGTCTCTTGGAGAGTACTGATAAAATATACAAACTGGGATGATATCTTTCAGAGAGGCAGAGAGTAGTTGGTGTGCTCTTCTCTTACCTTCCCTTAAATTTTGGCTATCGTTAGTAACTTGTCTTAGTGTGAATTAGCAATGGTGCACCACAACCTGTGAGCCATTCATACAAAAAGGTGAGTAGGTAAAGTGACTCGGAGACATTAGTTTTACACTGAGTCCTGTACACCTGTGTAGCACACATGTATCCTGAGAGTAAGAACTCTTTAATATTCATTCTACTTCATACTTTGCTTATGTGGGGTTTTGCTTACAGGCAATGCATAATATATTGTCAGTTACCAAAATGTTCTCCTGATTTGCATATCTGTGGACTAGAAATATTTTATCTCTACCAAAAACTAAAAATTCAAATTTTTTCATGTTAAGAATTCATTTCTTACACAGTGCTTTATAAAGATTCTGGTTTCCCACATGTTGCTTTCAGTCAAAGTGGCTTTGTCAAAAGCAGTCTGGTTGCCACAGCAACAGAGTTGTTAACACCAAAGATGTCATTGCTTGAAGGTGGGGGGGGGATGGGTTTCTCTAGCTCAGCTGCCTCCACAGTAGAAGCCCCTGCTGCAGCCACACTACAGTACAAGGTCTCCATTGTCTTGGTAAGGAGTAAAAGCCTTTTATTTTGTTCTTGTTTCTTTCCAATCAATTTACAGTCAAACTATGACGCTTGGGAGGGTGATGGGCTTGACACTGGCTTGATACTCTGAAGCTTCCTGTTCTTTCAGGCCCTATACTCTCAAGGAGACTGCTGTTGTCTTCTGTATCCTTTTTAAAGAAGTATCTGTGAAAATAAAGCACTTGCCTGCATGCAAGATCTGATGCAATCAGTTTATGACAAGCTAGAGTAACAAATGGAAGCATCATTTTCACTCAAGTTCACAGCTTCCTTTAGGAAGGGTAGTGTGGAAAATGATCTATCTTTCCATCCTGTCTTGTAATCTGAGAGCTGGGTTAAAGGACATCAGATTTTATGAAGGAGCCCAAGGTTGAGAATTGAACACCTAATTCCTTCAGGCCACTTGGAATTCTCAGTGCTATAAAACATGTTTATTAGTATTCAGTTAACCTGTGGAATTCATTGTGTGAAAAATTGCATGGATACGTCTGCACTAGATCATTTAACCTTAAGTTAATTTTCCCTATGGTGAAGCATAAACATTTGTATTCTGGAATAACATTTGCAGAGCACCCACATTTACAAGTATGCTGGTTACCTTGGGTTAGCTGGCAATCTTATAACTCAACCTGTGAGAGCAAGACTACCAAGATCTTAAGAAAGACTGGTACACTTTCATGTAGATTAATAAAATGTACATTAATAAAATCTCCATTTCTTCAAGAAAATTATAGTTCAAAACACTATGTAAAATGTGACATGCTCTGTGTTAGCTTGCAGTGATAACACTGTAATATGATGCAATAGATAATTGTACTTCACAGATGTAGCCAACTCTTCCCTGTCTGCATGTACTAAACCAGTTGCCTCGGCAAACATGGCGTGCCACTAGCTAGGGAGAAACAGGTGGACCTAAACCCTCACTACAGATGTTTGCAGATATGACTTACCTCATTCATTTGCACAGAGCTCATAGATGGGTTTCTTCACACACACAGATCATTTTGGAAAGAGGTAAGGTGCAATTTAAAGTGCAAGTGTTTATCTCACAATAGCTGTTCAAATACATTTCCACATGTGTGATCAAGGTCCTGGAGTCATTCTATCAGATCTGGCATAGGGAAAGTAGCATGTTTCCAGGGGCAGCACAATGCTACCACTGAAACATTATGCTGTTCTAATTTTTTCTTAGTTTTAGGTGCACTCTCTGCTACTGATTTTCAAATTCTGATACAAAATAAAATACCACTATCAAGGGAAAGACTATTAGTTGCATGTAACAACAGTTGAAACTAGGGCAACATGGGAAAATAACACAGGAAATTAATTATTTATGCTAAAATCATGGACTATACACAAATGCATACATGGTTGTAATTCCAATTTAAGTATTAATAATTAAAATACTAAAACTTTATAACTAGAATTCAGAAAAGAATTGCAGCCATTTTGTGCTTGTATGTAGTTTTACATTTGTGCCGCTTTCAGAGTAGCTTCTTCACTGTAGGAATCTTCATTTATGATATGCAAGTAACCTTTGTTGTAGAGGGGGGCAATCTCAGGATTATCTGCATCAGCTATACAGGAATTTGTTGTTTAACTAGGTAAACCTGTTGTAGGATTAACTGGGTTGGGTTACAGTAGGTCTTCACTATATTTGGAACCTGACAAAATGGCATCCCACAGGATTTGCAATGCCGGAGTACAGAGAGCTGGACAGAAGTTGAGAGAGAGGTCGATGGGGAAAGATCAGTTAATTTAGAAACTCTCACAGCTATGATGGATTGACATTAAGTGGAATTTTCCTCTAGTCTCTCAGCTCCGTTGCAACTTTTTCTTGTTGCTAAGATGCTGTGATTAAAGGCCTTTCGAGGGTGGAGAGAAAGATAGAGAGAGTGACTTGGAGTTGCTTGTTAGCTGCACTTGAGAAACTCTGATTGTCAGACACACCTTTATTTTGGCAGATGGGTGTAACTGCCTTGACTTGTACTGAAGCTGCATGCCTATTACTATTAAAAATGGGACATTAAACTCAAGATCTGAAAACACTAACCCCTTGCTGTAATAGGGCAGGAGAAGAAAACAGCAATATACATTATTGATAAAAGACTTCATAAAAGACCGATTAACTCTGAGCCTTTCCCACCTCTTAGCTGTCTGAATCATTGATGTGGGGGTGTAAAGGAGGGGGAATGACTGCAGTGTTATATGCTGGTACATAAAAGCCAAGTCTTATGGGGAAACCAAGGAGAAAATATTCAGGTGTTGGTTCAATAAAACTTCCAACACTGTAATAATCCTATCTTTTAACTAAAATGCACCAAACTGGTTCATTTTTTGGGATATGTGAGAGCTATATATTTGGTAACTAGGGCTGTGCAAACCTTCAGGTGGTGATTCGATTCGGAGGAGATTTGGCTCGATTTGGTGGCCGAATCTCCAAATCTGAATCGAATCGGGATCAATTTAAAGGTCCGAATCGATTCAATGCTCTCCAAATCTTTGGCAAAGATTCGGAGAGCTTTGATGATTCGGGCAGTCCCTGGTGGCTACAGCAGGGAGCTGCAGCCATTCTGAGCTGGTAAGTACTAAGGCTGAAGGAAGGAGACCATAGGGGGACCCCTGCCAGCCCCCTCAACCCCTGCTCACTCCCCCAGCCTTGCCATGGCTGCCCCCGCCTGCCCCAGCTCCTGGTACTTTAAAAAAAAACCCTGGTGCTCACCAGGGGCTGCCAGGCGCGGGTGGGAATCCCTGCTGCCCCTGACTACCCCATGCTGCATGGGGGGCTGTGCACGAGCCCCCTGGACCCTCCCCTGCACCCCAATCCCTCTCACGGCTTCCCCAACTGCCGGGGCTCCGGCCCTTTAAGAAAAAAAAAAGCCAAGAAAAGCCCCGGGACTTTCTGCTCCTGGTGCACATGGCATGAGGCAGTGGGGATTGCCCCCCACCAGCAGGAGCGGTGGGTCCCAGGTTTTCTTCTGGATTTTTTTTCTTAAAGGGCTGGAGCTCGCCTGTGCAGGGCACCTGTGAGGGGGCTGGGGGCAGTTCAGGGTCTCATGCATAGCCCCCGATGCAGCGGGGATCACCCCCCCGCCCAACAGCACCTGTTGAACTGGGGCTTTTTTTCCCCAAGTGCTAGCAGCTGGGGCAGGCAGGGTGGCCATTGCTGGGCTGGGAGAGGGGCGGGGGATGGGCCTGACCTGGCTGATTTGGAGATTCGGCCGAATCCAATCAGGACAGTGATTCAAATCACCAAATCAAATTGCTGTCCCCCGAATCTGAATCCAAAGCAAATACTAGCCACTTCACACAGGCGTATTGATAACCTGGCGTAGCAGTTTTCATAGATTTCATAGACATTAGGGCTGGAAGGGACCATGGAAGATCATCGAGTCCAGCCCCCTGCCCAAAGGGCAGGAAGTCAGCTGGGGTCATAGGATCCCAGCAAGATAAGCATCCAGTTTGCTCTTGAAGGTGTTCAATGTAGGCGCTTGAACCACCTCCGGTGGCAGGCTGTTCCAGACCTTGGGGGCTCGGACAGTAAAGAAATTCTTCCTTATGTCCAGCCTGAAATGATCTTGTAGTAGTTTGTGACCATTCGACCTCGTCATCCCTTGGGGCGCTTTGGTGAACAAACGTTCCCCCAGATACTGGTGGTCACCCCCGATAAACTGATAGGTGGCCATCAGATCACCCCTGAGCCTGCGCTTTTCCAGGCTAAAGAGCCCCAGGGCTCTCAGCCTGTCATCGTAGGGTCTGCTTCCCTGACCTCTGATCATGCGCTTGGCTCTTCTCTGGACTCAAGCTTCTCCACATCATTTTTGAATTGTGGAGCCCAAAACTGGACGCAGTACTCCAGCTGCGGCCTCACCAAAGTTGAGTACAAGGGGAGAATGACGTCCCGGGATTTGCTTGAGAAGCATCTGTGGATGCAATTCAGCGTTTTGGTCGCTTTACTAGCCGCAGCATCGCATTGCAGGCTCATGTTCATCTTGTGGTCAATGATGACCCCCAAGTCTCTTTCTTCCATAGCGCTAGCCAACATAGCACTGCCAAGCCTATAAGGATGCTGCGCGTTTTTCTTCCCAAGGTGGAGAACCTTGCATTTATTGGCGTTGAACACCATCAGATTCTCGTCGGCCCACTTGCTGAGCCTGTCCAGGTCAGCCTGGATCACCCGCCTGTCTTCTGGTGTGGATGCTGTGCCCCAAAGTTTGGTGTCATCGGCGAACTTGCATGATAAAGTGCCATCAGAAAAGCCAATGGCACTTTATCATGCATCAGCAGATGCATGACAAATAGGTCCAGGGAGGTGATACTTCCCCTCTATCGGGCGCTGGTCAGACCGCAGTTGGAGTACTGCGTGCAATTCTGGGCGCCGCACTTCAAGAAGGATGCGGATAAGCTGGAGAGGGTACAGCGAAGGGCAACTCGTATGGTCAAGGGCCTTCAGACCAAGCCCTACGAGGAGAGACTAGTGAAACTGGACCTTTTCAGCCTCCGCAAGAGAAGGTTGAGAGGCGACCTTGTGGCTGCCTATAAGTTCATCACGGGGGCACAGAAGGGAATTGGTGAGGATTTATTCACCAAGGCGCCCCCGGGGGTTACAAGAAACAATGGCCACAAGCTAGCAGAGAGCAGATTTAGACTGGACATTAGGAAGAACTTCTTCACAGTTCGAGTGGCCAAGGTCTGGAACGGGCTCCCAAGGGAGGTGGTGCTCTCCCCTACCCTGGGGGTCTTCAAGAGGAGGTTAGACAAGTATCTAGCTGGGGTCATTTAGACCCAGCACTCTTTCCTGCTTATGCAGGGGGTCGGACTTGATGATCTATTGAGGTCCCTTCCGACCCTAACATCTATGAATCTATGAACTTGGACAGCCTTGGGGGACCCCACTGGTCACAGGACTCCACGATGAGTGACTTCCATCAATTACTACCCTCTGGGTCCGACCGCGGAGCCAATTTTCCAGCCAGTGGATCATGGAGGACCCAAGGCGACAATTGGCCAGTTTCACCAAGAGGTGATCATGGGATACCAGATCGAAGGCTTTTTTGAAGTCAAGATATATGACATCAATCTCTTTTCCCTTGTCCAGGTGATAGGTTACCTGGTTGTAGAAGGAAATGAGATTGGTCAAGCAAGACCTACCCGCAACAAACCCGTGCTGGCTATCCCTTAAGATGTTGGCGTCGGCCAGTCCATTAAGGATGACCTCTTTAATAAACTTTTCTAAGATCTTCCCTGGGATAGAAGTCAGGCTAATGGGCCTATAGTTAGCTGGATCCACTTTCCTCCCTTTCTTGAAGATAGGCACCACATTGGCCTTCTTCTAGTCTTCGGGCACTACACCAGAGCACCAAAAGTTTTCAAAGATCCGCGCTAGAGGCTGGGCTATGATGCTCACCAGCTCCTTGAGTACCCTGGGGTGAAGATTGTCAGGGCCGGCTGACTTGAAGGTATCCAACTTCTCAAGATGTTCCTTCACGAAGTCAGCATTAATGGAGGGCAGGGGATCACCCTCACCCGGACTTCCCTGTCCCGTAGCGGGCATGGGCGTCCCATGGGACTGATGAAAGACCGACATAAAGTGCCTATTTAATAGGTTGGCTTTTTCCTGGGCGTCAGTTGTCAGTTGCCCCATCTGGTTCAGCAGGGGTCCAATGTTGCCCCTGCTTTTCCTCCGTCTCCCCACATATCTGAAAAAGGACTTTTTATTGTCCTTGATGCTCAAAGCTAGTTGGAGTTCAGTTGCAGCCTTGGCTTTCCTGGTCAGCTCCCTACAGGAGCGGACCAGTGCAGAATAATCCTCCTTGGAGGTGACTTCCATCCTTTGTAGGCCTTTCTTTTTAGCCTCAGGAGGTCTGCTAGGTCCCTGGAGAGCCGGGGGGGCTGCTGTGCCCTCTTGCTGCCTTTCCTCCGAGATGGGATAGACTTAGCTTGTGCATTGAGGATCGCTCCCTTGAGGAGCAACCACTCTTCTTGAACTCCCCTCTCCCTGTGGTCATGGTCCCTTAGGGCCTCACTGACAAGCCTCTTGAGCTTGTCGAAGTTGGCTTTCCTGAAGTCAAGGACTTCCGTGTTGCTGACCGACTTGCCAGCTTTTCGGCGGATGGTGAAGGTGATCAGCTCGTGGTTGCTGTCACCCAGCTTCCCATTGATCACTGGGTCGCCAACTAGGTCATCCCCAGTAGCCAGTACCAGGTCGAGCAGCGCTTTGCCTCTCGTTGGCCCATAGACTTCTTGAGTCAGGTAGAGGTCATCCACGCACGAGAGGAAGCTTTTCGACCACTCAGATTTTGCTGAGCAATCCTCCCACGAGATGTCCGGGTAATTGAAGTCACCCATGACAACCATGGTCCTGGAGCATGCGGCCTCAGCCAGTTCCCGGGCAAACTCCTGGTCAAGCTCAGGACTTTGGGTGGGAGGTCTGTAGTAGACTCCCACCGTTGTGTCCCCTGTGCTGTGTTCCCCACGGATTTTAACCCAGAGGGTCTCCAGCCGTCCACCCTGGTCGCCAATATCGGCTTGCAGGGACGTGTAGCTTTCCTTAACATGGAGAGCTACACCCCCGCCCCTTTTCTCTACACGATCCAAGCTTAGGGTTCAGGAGGAGAGTGGAAGTATAAAGTGGGAACAGATTTGGTGGAAGTTTGCTAACAACAGGATGTGAAAGCAATGTTGACAGCTGCTGAGTATGTAGTTTCTTCCATAAATCAGTTTATGTACAGAGATAGTGAGTGCCCTTGCTCTCAAAATACAACTACTTTTAGCGTTGGGGAACTGGAAAGAATTGCTGCTTGTGTCATGTTTTGTTTTATATATATATGCATATGATTACATCAACCTGCCGTGACCTCTCAGTGACAAATTGATTTAGTGGATTAAGACACATTTCTGCCTTTTAGGGTTAGTCCAATGTCCTATATTTGAACAGCTTTACAACAAGTGTGGGGTTCAACAATTAGGTCCACAGTCACAATCTTTGTTGGCATCAGCTGAGATGGAGCATTGCATGTTTGGACCAATAGTTTCCATAAACTGCAGTGTATATTAAAGATGGGTTGATGTAATCTGTTCCATTTTATGCAAAAGAAACATAGTCCTTAACTCTTGCCAAGTCAGTAGCAATACCCACTGTTAGACAACATTTGGATTTTCCCTGTCCTGTTTTGCTGGAAACTATTCATGGGTAGAGATATCTTTATTTTGTCATTTTCATACATTAAATTTTTACTAATTTTGTTGACATTAGCAATGTTCTGCCTTATTAAGATGAGAGATAATTTTCTGTTTTAACGTTGCTTCTTGTCACTGAAAGACTCTCTTCTTTCAAGTAACATTTTCTTCCAAATTCCTCACTGTTCGGGAAAAGACATCTGCACTGGGCTGTGTTCAACCCCATGGGAGGCCCCAAAACTCACCTGCCATGACTTGTCTTCCTTTCAGTAGTGGCGTTCTCCCTCAGGGGACCTCACGGGCATTCTTGGGGCTCCACCTCCCCTACACCTCAGCCATACACCAGCCTTCAGAATGACCAGGTGATGGATCGCCAGCTTGTCTCTTTGATGTTCCCTCCTGCTTTTGTCCCCTCTTGCCCGTTCCTCAGTGTTTTTCTTCGCCCTGAGTGTCTACGGGGTGTGGGACCAGTCCTGCCTCAATCTCTGCTTTGGCCCTATTTTTGAGCCATTGCATTCGACAAGGCTGCATCCACTCCTCTTCTTGACCCTTTGGGTCAATTGGAGATGCCTCCCGAGTTCGGGCTCTGAGTGCCCTTCAAGATGCTAACATAAACAAAACAAAAAAAAAAAAGGAGAAAAGGAATAGTAGGGGTTTAGGCCTCAACCCACCCCACTCATGGTTCCAGCGTCTGTGGTCATTGGAATCCCTTGATGCTGTTCTCCTTGGCCTGGCTGTCCTGCTGAGCCAAGTGTTAACCCTTTTAAGGGAGCCAGGACCCTTCTGGTGGGTCCCCATCCGGCCCCCCTCACATCCACTGCTTCTGCAGTCCTGTAGTGCCTGGGGAGCCACTTCGCCTCCTGTCCCTGGCTTAGCTGCTGCTCGCACTGTTTCCCCACCGCTGGTTTTTAAATCTGCCGGGCAGCAGTTTTTGATGATGCCATCCACCGGCACCGCTCCCAGCTGCAAATAAAAGTGGCTGATGAACCACGCTGGCAGCTCTTCTCGGCATGGCATGGCTTTTCCTGTCAGAGGTAGGTAAGCCCCCTTTTTAGGGCTTTGGGTTTTGTCCTTCCGGGATCTCACCCCAGCCTTGGACCCTGCCATGGGAGGGTGTTCCGGGACCTCCGTTTGTGTCCCCCTGGGACAACATCTCATATTTTAGCTACGAGGCATCCTCAGTTTTTGGGTACGTACACTGAGTTGGCTCAAACAAGGCCTGGTTTTCAAAAAATGCTGAATACCCACCCAGTCTCTGAAAATCAGGCTCCACTGAAGTGTCTTAAAGTAGGCATCAAAATCCCGAAATTAATGGTCACTGTTACAAATGCTGCCAAGACAGCATACCTCCCTGTAAACATCTTGCACCTTTGTTACAATAGATTATATGATCTCACAGCTGAATATAACCGCATACACCTGTGCTGTTGACTTCAAGGTTCAGTCCTCATTTCATGTGAAGAGGAGGCAGGAGGGTTACGGTTTAAGTTTTCTTTCTCCATACTTCTTTTTAAAAACCTATTTATTCCATTCAAATCAGTAGGGGGGAAAAACCCTTAACTGTGTTTCTTAATAATCAGTATATCTGACATTATCTGAAACAAAATGCAGGTGATCTAGCTTCCAGACTAGCTTCCTTGATTGTATGTTTTGTTGGAAGGTTAAGAGATATTGGGTACTGACAGACATGCAGCTCCCCCAGTCCAACTCATGGCACTTTACAGAAAGTGCCATGAGTTAAACCAACCTTCCTGACCCAACAGACGTTCACTATTGGGTCAGGAGGGTGTGGGATTGAGCTTCAGTTTGGAACTGATCCAGCTGAGAAGTTGCTGTGTTTGCAGCTTCTCTCCCTTTGCCCCACCTCCTCCCTTCCAGCTCCAGTGCTATCTTCACGATGGAAGTGGTGGGGAGAAGGGAGGGGAGGGATCTCAGGCTGGGTTTTGTCCACCTTGTGCTGCAGTGGGGTGGATGGTTTGAACCCCTGCTCCCTCCCACCCTGAGCTGGGAGCTCCAATCCACCCAACCTTCCTCTACTGCAAGCTGAGCAGACCCCAGCCCAAGTTCCCTTTCATGCAGACAGGATTGAGGGTGGAGCTGGGCTGCGTCAGCCCAGCTGCCCAATCAGACAGAAGTTAATGAAGGCACTCTGCTTTACAGCACCTTCATTTGAACCTTCATATAACGAGGGTTAATTTGTCATGTGATTGGGGATTTTTAAAGTGCTCTGCAGCCATGCTCTTGTATTAGGGTATGGCTGTAGAGCACGTTCAAGGGGCAGATCATGAGAGAAATGTAACTTCTGTCTGCACTCACTGCCTCGTTGGATCCCATTTCAGTGATCATCAGTAATTGTTGCTGGCAGAGTGATTATTTATAACACTTATGTCTTAGGAGCCCCTATCCTATGTTGGTACTCCCTGCAACTTTATCATCTTCCTCCATGCTTGAAAGAATTTTTCTCACAGAATTAATGGGTAGGGATTCATGGCCAGTGCTCCCTATTGTGGCTGTGTTCCTTCATGCAGTAATTCCGTGCTTCCCAGCTTCTTTCTCCTGTTCATTCAGTCAAGAAGGTGATTTTTATTGCCTTCCATTAATTTTATATTTTAACTTTAAATGTCAGTAAATGTCAATTTTTTTCCTTCCACCCCAAAACTTCCCTTTTCGTTATGAAAAATCACAGAGAAAAAGTAAGCGATGAGATATTGTAGAAAACTTTCTGAATTCCATTCCCACCCCCCTGGGTCTATTTAGCAATTACTAAATGAAGAACTAGTCTTGTGAAAAGTGATAGTTTCAGAGTCTCTTATTAATCTCTTCTTCCATAGTCATTACATTTTGTAATATTCAATATCTGCTAGGTTCTCCCCCCCCCATTTTAATGCTAAGGCAAATATTTAAGCAAGTAAATATAAGAGCAAAACTTTTCTTGGATATGTATGAATTTTTTGTTAGATTTCTTCTGAAGCTAAGGAATAGTGTCCTGTTTTCATCCCTTCCTACCCTCCCACTTTCTTTTTACAATTATGTGGAATTAATGTTCTCAAATCATTTCCTTCTACCACCAGTGAGATATTTTAAGGATTCTAACTTTCTATTAGTATGTATGGAAAAAAATTTGCTTTGCCAAAATATTTCAGAAATCATTAAGTTTATTAGCTCAGATTAAGATGTGGTTTGTCGCTCCTGCTTAATATGCGTTCATGAGTGAGACCAAGAGAGAACTCAAATGTATACTTTTTCCTCATGATCATGCTTGCTTTCTTTTTCTGAAAATCTGTATTGCCTGAGAGACTAATCTATCACCACTAATATTCTATTTCTTCAAAATAGTAACTGATGAATATATGTGTGCAACATATAAAAAAAATTACACTGCTATGTTTCTGCCACCTTCCTAGGTCAGTTGGAGCTTTGCTTGAAATAGGAATACAATTTTGACCTTATTTGGTTTTGAACTGGTTGTGACTAATGGAAAAACAGAGGGCAGTAAGCATTAGAGTCCCCAGGAAATAGTCATGTGTAGATCAAGGAGACTGTATAGGTAACCATGAAATAGAAGGGCTGGTATTTCTGTAGCCTGACACAAATGTTCTCTGTTTGGGCTTCTGGGCTAACTCAAAAAGCCTGAGGCTGAATTGATTCAGTTTTTGTAGATTAGTCTAAGCTGCAAAGATTGAACCAATAAGCAAATGAACAGAGATTCATTTGTGATTCAGGAAATGCAGCCACATGCCTGCAATGGCTCAAGCCAAAAGCCAGGGGACACTGGAACTCAGCTCTCTAGCAAGTAGGTAGCATGGGCTATGTGTTTGCTTTCTCTTCCTGCTGCCCCTGAAGTCTCTTGCATTTGCAGTCCACAATCACAGAAGCAGGTCTCTCCAGGGTTGTTCATCACTTCCTCTTCATGCTTCCAGGTGGCTCTGGGATTTGTAGTCCACAGTCACAGCCAGCACTAAATAGGCCAGCAGGGCAGGGCAGTTCTAAACTCAGGGGAAGGTAAATTTAACCCCCTCCCTGGTCCCAGACCCAAGCCAGAGTTTGCCTGAGGGGTGCAATGAGCCAGCCCTCACTGCCCTGTTCTCTGGAGCAGACAGCCAGCCCAGCTCAGGGCTGCAGAGCATGCCAGGATGCTGGGGAACTCTGGTTTAACTTGAACCAGAAAAGGGGCTGGAACAGAAGTTTCACCAACCAGTTTGACCTAAATCAGTTAAGTCTGATACTACATTCAAGCAGGTTTATCTTAAGCCAGTTTCAGCCATTTTGAAACTAGTTTAGTTTATGTGCACTGAACCTTTGTTCTGTTACAGGTTTAAACCAGTTTCTGATCACTAAAACTGCCTTATGTGTAACTTCTACCCCTAGCCCTGATGCCTTTACAATTACCTGAGCTTGTGTTATTTAATATCAGGTGCCTTAGAGGCATCTAGCCCAATTTAAACTTCTTTTTTTTTTTTTCAGTATATACACAGTATTTTATTAATAATTTAAACATGCAAAAATGTACAGAGGAAATGTTTGTTTTATGTAAGATTTTTGTTAGAAAGTACCAAACATTTACATAGGAATTTTTAGTTTTGATTCCAAATCAAAACTGAATCAAACATTTCTACTGGAGTTTAGGATAAGCTATTGATATTATCCATCCAGCCTCTTTACTGTTTGATTTCAGTTAATTTTCATGTGGAGTTTGTAATTTGATGGATACCAACCTTTTTTGTTTTGTTTTTGTGTAATTCAATGTTTAAAACTGCAACCTTCTCCCTCCATGTTTTCAGCTCTGCTGACACAGACATTCAACCTTTTGATAGCAACAATAGTTTTCTTTCTTTGCAGCAAGGGGCATTGGGAATATAGCCTAAAGATGTTTGAGGGCTTATACCTCCTTAGGTTTAATTTCCCCATGGAATCTGCCTGGTGCATGTTGTGCGTGTATGTGCACGCTACACTGTTCTAGGTTCTTCTTTATCTATGAAGTTATTCAGCAATAGCTATTCCAGGCAGCAGCAGTGGGCTAGGAAAGCCCCTTCCCTGTTGCTGCCACCAGTAGATGGCTACTTGGGATCCGAGCCAGTAAGCAGCTGCACCAGGGTCCATGGAACCCCAACCCGGCTCATTGCTAGTAGTGGGTATATGCATGTCTTGTGGTGGATGGCAGGGGAGCCGTGAGGGACCCAATCCTTCTTGGGGGAAGCACTGCCCCAGCTCCTTCCCGGCATCTGCCTTAAGGTGCACGTGCACTCACCACCAGCAATGACCTGGGCCAGGACTCTGTGAACCCCAGTGCACCTGCTTGCAGCCTTCCTGCCACAAGTGGCCTGGGCTTCATAGCAGGTGGCAGGGGCCTGCCTAGAGCCTAGGCTGGCTGTGGCAGGCAATTGGGAGGCTACAAGCAGCTGCACTGGGGTCTTTGGAGCCCCAGCCCAACTCGTGGCCAGCAGCAGGTGCACACACGCCTTGGGGAGGATAGTAGGGAAGGGGCTGGGGCTACATTGCTGCAAACAGGATCCGTCCCCTCGTGGCTCCCCCACGATTTCCCCACAGTACGAGGTACTAGTCCCCCCCTCCCCTTCCTTTTCCCCTCCTTCTGGTTTCTCCCTCCCTTCCTCCCGCCTGCCCTGCCACCTTCAGGGGCACTGTGCTGCTTCCTTGGCCCACCAGACAGCTCCCTGCTCCATACTAAATGATAATGGGTAAGGTATTACCAGTTATCAATATGTGAATGGTTAAATGTGTAAATGTTTAACCATTCACATCCCTTGTATGAAGTAGTGACTATCGCTATGTGGTGGTTTATTCTTTTTTATCACTCCTGCTGGCTACCTCATGGATTTGTCAGATGTAGAACTGGCACTGCAATTATGAAATCTAACCATTTGAATTTTAGTATACTAAGCTGTCCAGGAGAATTAGTGTTAGAGAGCTTCTACATTTTTAAAGGAATAATTGTGGCTAGTTCTGTTAAGTCTTCATTTCATTTTTTGTAAGGATACAATATTACAAAGGCTCATTTTTCAGTAGCAAAAGCAATGTGCAAGGCAACATTTCAAGAGCTTAACAACTAGTTGAAAGCAAGGGCAAACCATTATCAGGTAACTCCCATGGAGCTAGGCTCAACTTGAAAGAGATGAGCTCCTCATGTGCTCCAAAGTCCTGTAAACCATCCCTCCTCCTCAGGTTATTGTATAACAGACTTGCACCTCTTCCATTGCATTATGGTTACATCTAAGAAGGGGACAAGATTTGAGGCTTCACACATTTTACAGATATGCTCAAATGTTACTTGAGCAGCTCTCCTACAACTTCACAGGTTTCGTAGAACCTATTCAGCCTCCACAAGAGAAGGCTGAGAGGGGATCTGGTAGCCGTTTACAAACTCACCGAGGGGACCAGTGGGAATTGGGGGAGGCTCTGTTCCCCTGGGCACCACCCAGGTTTACTAGGAATAATGGCCACAAATTGTTAGAGAGAAGGTTCAGGCTGGACATCAGGAGACATTACTTTACAGTTAGGGCTGGCTGCCAGGCTCTGGACTGGGCTCCAAAGTGAGGTGGTACTCTGCTAGCTTGGGGGTCTTCAAGAGGAGGCTGGACAGATATTTGGCTGGGGTAATATGACCCTGGCACCCATTCCTGCCTGGGGCAGGGGGTCGGACCTGATGATCTGTTTAGGTCCCTTCCAACCCTAAGCACTATGATACTATTATTTAAATAAAATGCTGTTAGTAAGTAAGGAAGTTCAATAAATACTGTACACATTTTAAAGTATATTTGAAATTAAAACTGTAGAGGTCACAAATACCTTTTCATGAGCTTTCTAGAAAAAAGATATAAGCAGTTAAAAGACAAAATGATCCATCTTTCACGACAGGAACTGAAGATAAAAACTTTTAATAAATACAGCAGCATTAAAATAAAACATTAAGACAGTATTGGCCATTGCTAAATGAAGAGGGGAATAAGCTAAATGAATCTAGGAATCATTAATTTGATGCTTCAAATTCATTTTCACCAATAGTAGAGGAGTAGAAAATTAAGAAGGACCAATCTATACATCAGGAAAATTGTTTTGTGAAGATCATGTAAAAGAATACTGTGATAAAGATATTGTCTGATCTCTTTGATTACTAGAATAGGATAATCCTTAAGGGAAATAATTGTTTTAGTCAAGAATTTCTGTATCATACAGTTTTTGTTAGAGAAATTAGACTGGAGTTGTTTGCAGTAGCTAAGGGACTGATAATTAGATATAATAAAATGTAACTGAGATCTGTGTGGTGTCCTCTATCCTACATCTTTGTAAGTGCTCTGCAAGAATAAGGAAATGCACAAAATCATAACACAGTAAAATAATAAACATTACATTGTGGAATAAAGTGGAAAGAAAAAATACAAGTAGCTCTACAGAAGGTATGGGAAATGGACAGAATCAAAAACTTTAATTTAAGAAGCCATTAATTAATATCTATGTGTAGGATAATTCCTGTTGATCCCCAATCACAGACGTGATAATATTGAGAGAGATGGGGCAGCCTCATATCAAAAGTCAAAGAACTAAAAGTTCTTTTTTTATGTACCTCAGCATTGGGTTTAAATCACTATCCCAGGCCCATTACAAATATGAGTTGGTAGGGCTCTGTGTGGTACATGGTTTCATTCACATGTTGTAAATTTTGGGCTTAGTGAACATTAATTTCTTCCCTCCCCCACCCCAAGATAGACATATGTAAACCAAATTTTACTAAGAGAAAATAATCTGCAATGATAGGTACTACCAATAATGACCTACAAAGAAAACTAAATGCACATACTGTAATTTGATAGCTGGGTCAGAGCTGGTGCAATATTGACACATTTTTTATATCCTCAGTCCCTCTGCTAAGTAGCATAAGTATTCTTAATTATACTAATAAAAAAATAACAGGCTAAGTCATTGTCTTGTTCAGGCAAAATGTCTGTTGAAGTCAGCAGTGATTGCCAGCAGTAAAAACTTCAGGGCCAGGACTAATGTGACAAATCTTGTGTAAAGGGGAAAAAAATAAGTGAGACATCAGGGAAAATAGATGATACAATGGGATCAATACTATGAGTGCTCTTTTCCAGGAATATTGATATATGTGTTGAACAATTAAGAATTAAGCAAGATAGCACTTGATAATTGCAAGGGAGGTGCTAGCCTCACTTATTTAGGCAGCCTGACATTTCTCATTATTAGACCCTGCCAAACTTGAGTGCCAATATTGAACATGTGGCATGGCTGCCTCATACTGTGTTTTGTTTGTGTTTTGAGAAGATACCTTTGTCCATATCAAATTATAAGCCTTTGAATAGTCACAGTTCACACACAAGTAGTAGAGGTGTCTTGCATTTTAGATTCTGTTTTCACTGGGCATGCTCCAGTCTGGGACTGAGAAGGGCTTCTCCGGCAATCTCTGCATTGTTAGAGTAGAGTCTGGGCAGGCAGTCTCTGCTCTGTGTCCCTTCTGTGTCCATTCAGTAGGGAGAAAGAAGTTGGCTGATTTGAATGCAGAAGAGATGAGCTAGTTTTGTTGGGGAAGTAGACTGGAGCAGGGAGCTTGGAGGTGCATGGAACCTGGGACTAGAGATTGGCAGGATGCAGGAAAAGAGGGAAACTGGGACTGGGAAGTAAGGTTGGGAGGCGAGGTGGGAGGAACAGTATTGGGGATTGATATCAGATGAGATTAGTGACGGTGACTGAAAAGTGGTTGAACAAGAAGACAAGGAATGAACAAGGTGGGGCATGGGGGAAGGAGAAGAGTCATGAGGAGGAAAAGATCTGAGGAGGAGCATAGTGCAAAGAGGGTGGCTGAGATGGATTGAGTAAAGACTGAGATTTAAGTAGCTGAGTATGGGGATGGGAAATATGCTGGAATTGGGTAAGGTGTCTGAAGAGGGAAGTAGAGACAAGGAGCCAGTGGCAAGAATAACTTTTTGGAGCAAGGGAAATGATTGAACTCTGTGGGTTTAGGGACAAAATGACAGATCAGAGGACTGATTAAGGAGGTGAGATTGGTTAGCAAGGACACTCGAACTATGTTGTGAGGAGTGAAACTAGGACTTACTGGTCAAAAAGACTGGGACTGACTAGATGGGGAAAATGGAACTAGGTGGGGCAGATAAGAGGGGGGCCAGGCATAGGAAATGGGTAGAAGTGTCTGCTTGCCAGAGCCCATTCCACTCGAGTCTGGAATGGAGCCTCAGAGCCCAATGGAACCCAAGTCTGTGCATGTGCATTTGCATGTGCATGTGTGCACATGTTTACACACACTATGCAACGAAGACCAGTCCATAGCAATAGAATGGGGACACAATGTCTTAAGACAGCAGTGCCCGAACTTTGCATCCCACAGGCTGGATGGGAAGTGCCAAGTTCAACCATGCTGTGGGGGAGGGGCTCAGCCTATGCCCAATCTGGCCACAAAGGTCATGGAAATTTGATAGTTGGGGAGGAGTGACAGTGGTCATTGCCACTGCTCCTCTGCTGCCAAATTTCCTGACCCATGGGGAGCCCAACTGGCTGGATGCCATGGCTCTGCAGGCTGAATTTGGCCAGTGAACTGGGGGTTCCACACCCCTGTCCTAAGAGGTCTTTTCCAGTACTAATATTTTATTCATTTGTGTTTTTTACTGGTCCAGAGAAAAGGTAATCCATGTAGGAAAACCTTGACAGAAACCACAGACAGAAGTGCAGCTCCCTGCTGTAAGTGGGAATGCTTAGCAGGAAGTGTTCTGAGTTACAGTGATCTCCCAAACCAAACAGAAGTTCACTTTTGGTTCCAGGGGAGAGGGGAGCCTAGCTGCTGGCTGGAGCCTGCAGCTGGTTTCCCCTAGCAATGGCCCCTGCTCTCTCCCAGCTTGTCCCTGTTTCAGAATGGGAAGGGGGAAAGGGGGGGGGTCTACAATACACCAGCCTCACCCTCTAGCGGGGCTGAAAAAATCCCAGACTGAACTCCCACCATTCCCTTTCCCCTTCCCATTCTGAAAACAGCTCAAGGCTGGCAGGCAGACAGACAGAAGTTACAAAAGATGCTGTTACAGAAAACACTGTACTTTGAAATATCTTCATCTCACCCCTCATGCAATGAGGGTTCAGATTTTTGCCTGATCGGCCATTTTTTAAGCTATCTGCAGCTGTGCACTTGTGTTTGGTCACTGCTATAGACCACTTTGTGGCCAGATCAGGCAAAAATTGTCACTTCTGTCTGTGCCCTAAATGACTAAATTAACTCCAAATGCTGTGCATAGAGTAGATCTGTATGCATTAGTAGCTGCTTTCACTACCATATTGGAGTACTTCGCATGGTGAACTACCCCAGATAATACCCCTCTAAGGAGAAGTGAATATTATTCCTGTTTTACAGAAGGAGAAACTGAAGCACAGAGGTGGTTATTTGCTCCAAGTCATACTGGAATTCCCCAACAGAGTGAGTAATAACCCAGATCTGAGTTGTAATATAGTATCTTAACAGCAAGACCATCTTCACTTGGAGTCAAAATATTACTGAGTTTTGTTGGCTTATTCTCATACTTCTTGTTGCCAGTAGGTGTGTCTTAAGCAACTGTCAGAGACACTAGGGGTGTGATTCAGGGAAGGCTTTCCTAAAATATGTGCACCTATTAGGCATGCATAGTGAAATCTCCACTTTTGTAGATGATACCAAAGTATTTCAGGTAGTCAAGTCCCAAGCTGATTAAGAGAAGCTGCAGAAAGATCCCACCAAGCTAAGTGAGCGGGCAAAAAAATGGCAGATGAACTTCAGTGTTGACAAATGTAAGATAATGCATATGGGGAAAAATAATCTCAACTGCATGTATACAATACTTTCTCTGGAAAGAGACCTTGGAGTCATTGTAGATAGTTCTCTAAAAATGTCAAGTTAATGTGCAGCAGCAACCAAAGACCAAAAAAATGTTGGGGATCATAAAGAAGGAAATTGAAAACAAAAGAAAACTTCATCATGCTGTTATACAGATCCATGGTGCACCCACTTCTTGACTTCTGTGTACAGTTCTATCCTCCACATCTCAAAAAAGATGTAGTAGAATTATATAAGGTACAGAGAAGGGCAACCAAAATGATCAAGGGCATGGATCAGTTGCCATACCAGGAGGCTAGGGTTCTAGATTGAACATTGGTCTGACCAAGTATGGTACTTCTTATGTTTCTAAAATAGTAAACTGAGCACATCTACACAGGATGTTTACTACAGTCATCTAATTAACTGTGAATGTCTCAGCATTCAACTGTAAATGTCTCAGCATCTACACATGCACATTTATGAGGGCACATGAAACTACTACGCTGTAGCAAGTTAGAACTTGTAAATACAAGTCCTAACCTGCTGCAGAGTTCTTTCATGCACAGCAGCGCACACGTAGACATTTTCCTGGCTGGCTGTGGCATAGGGTGCTTCAGTGCAGGGCTAGCCAACAGTCAGTCCTTGTGTTGAAGCACCCTCGTGCCCCAGCTAGCCACTCCGGAGCACATGGAGTCCTGTTGGAGCAGCCTGGTAGGCTAACCCCCCCCAGGTTCCCTGCCAGCCCAGGCTGCTCTGACAGGGCTTCACACACTGTGCACCAATAAACTCCAGGGCAATATGCTCTGGAGTTTTTTGCTCCCAGGCTCACATTCAAACAGCATGCCCAGGAGCAAAAAACTCTGGAGCAATAAGCTCTGGAGTTTATTTGTATGCATTAATCACAAGTGTAGATGTGCCCACTGTTCTCAAAATCTGGAGTCAAATTGGATGATAAATATTTCTTGAAGGTCTAAGTGCTTGTATAGTTGCCTGTACCTGTGCCATCCAGTGACTTCCAATAAAGCTGATGCTTCCTTCCTCTGTTCCTGCTGCTGTTGTAGATAAACTGTCCAGTAACAATTGCCAGTCAGACAGCTCTTTCTCCACTAATGCATGAAGTGCTAATTGTCTTGTATTGGAAGTATGCAGGGAAGAGGTTTCAGTTTTCACTCTCTCTTTCTTACTTACAGTGAGATTTAAATAATGTTTTGGATGTCCCAACTAAATCAGAACTTCAGATAACTTGTTTCAGTTGCTTGCAGATTCTTTTGCTTAGGATGGTGTCTCAAGTTGAACTTAACACTTAATAAGTTCAATTAAAACTTGAGCAGATGCTATTTAAGTAGGTTAGAACAGGTTAAGTACCCTCCTGGCCCTTGAGAGTTGTTTCCTTTCAGGTTATCATCTAACACAGGGGTGGGCAAAATACGGTCTGAGAGCCAAATCTGGCCTGCCAGGCCATTCTATCTAGCCTGTGGGGCCCCTAAAATTTAAAAAATTAATTTTTATCTGTCCCTGGCTGCCTGTCAAAGATGACAAGGCACTAGTGGCAGTAGGACCCAAGGTAAGCTGGCTGGAGCCCAGGAGAAGTGTTGGGAGGGGTCCATCTGCTGCAGTGGAGGCTGTGGGCAATGAAGGGGAGAGAAAGAAAGAAAGAGCCACCCTTCCTCTCCACACATGCCACAACCCTCCCCGGCCACCCTCCCCTCCACACACATCTCAAGAAACAATCCAGAGAGAATCATGAGCAACTACAAGTCCATGGGGGCAAAGCTCAAGGAACTAGGAGCACAAGTGGTCTTCTCCTCGATCCTCCCAGTTAGAGGCTGTGGTCATTGGACGGAAGAGTGCATCGAGGAACTCAACTGAAGGCTTCAGAGATGTTGTCGCCATGTTGGTTTTGGATTCCTCGACCTTGGCATACAGTTCAACGGCACTGATCTACATGCTAGAGACTGTATTAACTTCACGGGCAGAGGGAAGAAGCTCTTCTCTACAAGAATTGTCGACTTACTGAGGAGGGCTTTAAACTAGGCATGTCAGAGGCTGAGAGGGTAGATTCCACTGCTGTAAACAAATCCTCTGGCCATGATGACTCAAGGGAGGACTTTCAAGTAGGAGACACTCAGATGAGTACCAACACCCTGAGGTACTTGAAGTAGGACAGTAAACCTAAGGTGACCAGGGGTGAATTCAGGTGTCTTTATGGGAATGCCAGAAGCATGGGCAACAAACAGGACAAACTGGCACCCCTTCTGGCAGACGAAGAATTTGACCTCACTGGGGTAAGAAACCTGGTGGGACCATGCATATGGCTGGGCAGTGGACATTGAGGGCTGTAGGCTCTCTAGGAAGGATTGGGTTGGAAAGAAGGGAGGAGGTGCGGCCCTCTATGTGGAAGAGTGGTACCCTTCCCTGCAGGTCATGTTTGATCACAAGGAGAGGTCCCTTGAGACCTTCTGGGTCAAGATACAAGGGGTGTCAGCAGAGGGGGACCTGATGGTAAGAGTATACTGTAGGACTCACTACCAAGAAGAGGAGAGCAATCAGGCATTCTCCAGGGAATTGCCTAAGGCAACCAGCACTAAAGACCTGATTGTCATGAGTGACTTCAACTACCCTGACATCTGTTGGGAAGACCATTTAGCCAGCTCCATCAGGTCAGCCAACTTACTAGCAGCTATTGACAACCTCTTCTTGACACAGGCTGTAGAAGGACTGACTAGGGGTAAAGCCACTCTGGATTTAGTGCTGAGAAATGGGGAAGACATGGTAGGCAACCTGAAAATTGGAGGTACTCTGGGTGACAGTAACCACAACCTGATTAGGTTCACCATCCACCAAAAGGCTGGGAATTCAGCCAGTAGAACAGAAATCCTAGACTTCAGAAGGGCAGACTTTGGTAAACTCAGGAGTCTAGTTAGAAAGGCCCTCTGCAACCAGCAACTGGATGATTTGGGAGTTCAGGATCAGTGGAGCTTCCTTAAGGGGACAATTCTCACTGCTCAAAAAGAGGCCATCCTCACGCACTCAAAAAGCAGGAAAGGGACCAAGAGACCTGCTGGGCTCAACAAAGACATCAGGGAACTTTTGAATAAGAAAAAAGAAGCATATAAGCAATGGAAAAATGGTTCAGCTTCCAGAGAGGAGTACAATCATATGGCCAGGGTCTGCAGGTATGAGACGTGGAAAGCCAAGGTAGGCATGGAGATCAGGCTGGCAACCAAAATAAAAGACAACAAAAAGTCCTCCTATGGGTAGATACGGCACAAGAAAAAATCAAGCCCCACTGTGGGACCCCTACTGGATTTCGTGGGGCAGCTCTCAGTTGATCCCTGTGAAAAGACAGAGTTCCTAGATACTAGGGCTGTGCGAAATTTCGACTAGTGTTTTGTTTCAAAGCTGTTTCGATGCATTTCGAGCTTGAAACAGTGAAATTGAAATGAAACAAAAGGCTTTGAAACAAAGTTTCAAAATGTTTTGAGTTTTGAAGCAGCCCAGTGGCAGGAGGGGGTGGAGAGCTAGGGCTGTGCTCTGAGTGGCTCTGCCAGCCCCACAGAGCTCAGCCCAGCAGCAGGAGGCAGCAGGAGAGCCAGTGGTGGAGCTGCTTGGAGCACAGCCCTGGCAAGCACAGCTGGGTGGCTGGAGGCTCCGCAGCCCCACAGAACTGAGCCTGGAGGCAGGAGGCAGGGGAGAGCCACTGGCCAGGGCTGCACTCAGGACACAGCCCTGGCTCTCCCCAACCACCACTGGGCTGCACTCTGAGCAGCTCTGCCAGCTCCACAGAGCTGAGCCTGATGGCGGGAGGCAGGGGAGAGCCACTGACCAGGGCTGCGCTCTGATTGGGTCTGCCACTGGCTCTCCCTCCACTTCCTGCCACCGGGCTGAGGTTCATGGAGCTGGTGAAGCTGCTTGGAGTTCAGCCCAGTGGTGGGAGGCACAGAGAGCCAGGGCTGCACTCCAAGTGGCTCCGCCAGCCCCACGGAGCTCAACCTGCCCTCCCAGTGCTGCCAGACTCCTCCCTGGGGCATGGGCTCCCAGATCTGTGCGTGGGATGATAGGAGGCTGCCGCTGCTGCCTAGGGCCAGCCGCAGCACCAGTCTTCCCAGCACTGGGCACGGGCTGCACCCAGTGCCAATCCCAGGCATCAGCAGCAATCTCCTGTCATCCTGAGCACAGATCCTAGGGCCCAAGCCCCCGGAAGGAGTCTAGCACAGCCCCATAGCCCTCCCTGGAGGTTTGGGCCCCTAGATCTGCATGTGGGATGACAGGAGGCTGCTGCTGCTGGCAAGTGACACGAGTTTTGCTTTTTGCAGTTTGAGGTGTAGTTTCCCAGAAACCCCTGCACCTATCTCCTTGAAACATGGCAGGCTTCATGCCCTCAGAAGGGGCTACCATCCCTACATTTTGTATCCGAATCAGGCAAGAAATGACAACATTTTAGGCATTTTCATGATTTCCCGTGATAGCCTATGGGCAAAACGTTGAAACCCATCAAAACAGAGAAACAGTTTCAACGAAACAAAAAAGAACAGTGCTTTGAAATTAAACAAAACTAAATGACTAAATGAAACACTGTCCCTTGGAAATGGTGAAACAGAAGTTGAAATTAAATGGTGCTGTTTCACACAGCCCTATTGAATGCTTACTTCATGTTGGTGTTCCTGAAATCAGATGGGAGCTGTTCGTCTGTCCAGAGGCCCAGGGAATATGGGGAAAACAACAGTCCACATGAAACAGGTGAGGGTATTCTAATGTGGAAAAAAACAGTCCACATTCGTCCCAAACAGGTGAGGGTACTTTTAGAACATTTAGATGTGTTCAAGTCTGCTGGGCCAGATGCCCTACATCTGAGAGTCCCGAAAGAACTGGCTGAGATCATGGCAGGGTCTCTGGCAAAGCTGTTTGAAAAGTCGTGGAACTTGGGAGTGGTCCCAAATAACTGGAAGAGGGCTAACATGGTACCCTTTTTTAAGAAAGCGAAGAGGGACGATCCTGCAAACTACAGACCTGTCAGTCTGACATTAGTCCAGGGAAAAATCTTTGAAAAGATTGTTAAGGAGACCATTGACCATAAGTTTGTAACTGGTGGGGTATTAAGAAACAACCACCACAGCTTTTTCAAGGGTAGGTAATGCCTAACAAACCTGGTGTCCTTTTATGACTAAGTAACTAACCAGCTGGACAACGGACACATTTGAAATCATTTACCTAGACTTCAGCAAGGCCTTTGATACTGTTTCCCATGAGATCCTTTCAGTTAAGCTGGAGGGTAGTGGCCTAGACCAGTCTACAGTGAGGTGGATTGGCAATTGGCTCAGAGGCCAATCCCAGAGTGTTGTAATCAATGAGATGGCCTCATCCTGGAGGGCTGTGTCCCGTGGTGTCCCGCAGGGACCAATACTTGGGCCCATGCTCTTTAACATCTTTATCAATGACTTGGATGAGGGGGTGGAAAGCGCAATGATTAAGTTTGCAGATGACACCAAGCTATGGGAAAATGCAGGCACACCAGAGGATAGGGCAAGGATCCGAGATGACCTCGACAGACTGGTCCTATGGGCTGAATGCAGTCAGATGAGGTTCAATAGGGACAAGTGCCAGGTCCTTCATCTGGGTAGGAAGAAACTTCACCACAACTATATGATGGGTGGTGGTCCACTGGCTGGCACTGCATCTGAAAGGAACCTGGGGGTGACAATCGACCAGAAGATGAATATGAGCCAACAGTGCAATGAAGTCACCAGCAGGGCAAATAGAACTCTGGCGTGCATCAGCCGATGTGTTGCCAACAGATCCAGAGAGTTGCTCCTCCCCCTCTATTCGGTGTTGGTGAGGCCACAGCTGGTGTACTGTGTCCAGTTCTGGGCACTGCACTTCAGGAAAGATGTGGATAAGCTCCAAAGGGTACAGAGAAGGGCCACCCATATGATTAGGGGTCTGGAGGATAGGCCCTATGAGGAGTGACTCTGGGAACTGGCTTTGTTCTGTCTGAGCAGGAGAAGACTGAGAGGTGACTTGATAGCCACCTACAAGTATGTCAAGGATGAACATTAAGATCTAGGGGAGCAGCTCTTCAGAAAGGCACCCCCAGGGAGGACGAGGACAAACGGGCACAAACTGGCTGAGATCAGTTTGAGGAAAAATTAGGTTGGACATAGAAAAAACTTCTTTTCCGTAAGGGTATCTAGAATCTGGAACACACTCCCAGTCAAGGTGGTGCAGTCGCTATCCTTGGAGGTGTTCAAGAGGAGGCTGGACAAGCACCTGATTGAGCAAATTTGAGCCCAATAACCTGCTGCCCACGGCAGGGGACTGGACTTGATCTTACAGGCCACTTCTGATCCTTTGATTCTATGAACCCCATACCCACCAACATCCCGCATATCCACACATACATGCACATGCTCCCTTACCGCACATATACACCCCACCCCCAACCCAATACACCCCCAGCTACCCACCCATACAGTCCCCTACAAATCTATACCCCCCACCCCCCACAATGTACAACAGTAAGACTTCAATGTGAGCTATTATACAATCACCTCTACACTGCACAAAGACATGTAACTCAGGACAAAAATATTTTTTTACATCAAATTAATGACTGTTGTAGATGTTTGATTTTTAGAATGTAATTTGGTATTTTTCTGGTTCTGAGATGGCAAAACGCCTTACTGAAAGGAGTACTTCTGTGGGTAAGTGGAGGGACTTCTGGTGGCAAAGGTCAGGGGTTAGAGGGTGGGACTTCTGTTCCCAAGATGGTTAACTGGGGATGTGCTCTTGTCAAGGGGTGGAGCTACCCATGCAGCCCTCGACAGCTTGCCAAAACTTGGAAAGTGGCCCTCTGCCTGAAATAATTGCCCACCCCTGTTCTAACACACGCTGACTTTAATAGGTCACAACATTCCAATGATCTGCAGCTGTTGCAAGTGAACTTTGACACCTTTGGGTTTCTGGAGGTGTGTGAGATGGATGTACGAAACATACTACATGCAGCTAGAAGAGTATTGGTTAATGGCTGTGTTTTCATTAAAAAGGTCACTGTTGTGGCATTAACAACCTAGGGCATTTTCATACAGGCTCGTGGGATGGGAGGGAAGGGGTGCTTTAATTAGAGTGGCTCTGAAAGCCGCTTTAATTTAAGCGACTAGAGTGTCTCGTGTATCAAGCGTCCCTGCATGTCAAAATGGCAGCAGAGGAGCTTTATCTAAAGCTCATCAAATGAGCTTTAGTTAAAGCACCTGTGCCGCCATTTTGATGTGCAGGAATGCTGATACATGAGATGCAGAGGCTGGCTGGAGCACAGTAATTACCACACTCCAACAGATTCGATTAATTGGGTCTGCTCCAACATGCTGTAATTATGGCCTGCATCCAGGCACCCCTAGTATCTGAAAAATACCAGAATAGCTCTTACAGCATTTGCACCAAAAGCACATAGACTCTGAATGAAGTGAAAACGGGTATTATGCTAGTAATGTGGGAACGGATGGTCTCACTATGAACCTTCAAAAAGAAAAGATACTGTTTAACTGTGCATATGGGGCAAGGAGGTAAAACAACCTGGAATAGACCTGAGAGATTAGCACAGTCATTCTTGTTGCATGGGGAGAGGAAGTTGTTTGTTTTTGTTTTGTTACTTTTACTTTTGGATTAGATACCTTACCTGAGCAGGCACTTCAAACTATCCCAAATATTTAACCTCAGGGTTGAAACTAAGTAGGTATATTCATTATTGAGGGTAATTTTCTATGGCCAATTTGTTGGCAGAACTATTAGTCTATAAACAGGAAAGATTGATATACAGGAGATTCTGGGAAGAAGTGGCAGTGAAAATTATGCATAGGCTGAATACAGTGGTCTTTTAGGGACAACAATCTGGTGGCTAGCAGTAGCATGGAAAGGGGCATAGAATCAGACCAGGATGGTAACTGTTGCCCAGGTGCCATGAGACATGGGATAGACAGTGGCAGTAAGAGATCTGAATAGTCAAAAGTGTTGCTGATCATTTGCCTAAATGATATTATGCATATTGCTTGACTTCGCATTTTGGCATGGGCATTTGATGCAACTGGTGTGTGAGGCTTGATCTCTGCCTTGTACCATATACATTAGGAGGCTTGTTTGCTTTTTGATTTTTGGAGCTCTAGAGCTGTGGTTAGACATAAGGTCATAAGAGTTAGTTGCAAGAGCTAATTTGAGCAAAAATCAGACTCTGGTCATGTTCAGTGGAACTGAGCCTGATTATGATCCCTCCCCTCCCCCCCAAAAAACCAAAAACAAAAACAAGGGGATCACATTTTTGCTGAAGAAGGGGAAATACTTTTTATTAGAAAGAGGCCACAGGATATTCTTTTCAAAGAGCAAACATGAAAGCAAAGTCTTTCAGAAAGAACCCTTGGTTCTCACAGCCTACTTAAATAACTTGAGAAGCAAATAAGAGAAACAAACATACTTGTTTTGGAAAGCAATGCTTTCCTAGCAGTGGAGTCATATGTGTTTCTTGAAAACTAGATGCAGTACTTCCTCCTGTTAAGCTCCTGACAATTCCTATGACATCTAGCTTTTCCATCCTGGGCTGATGACAAACTTCCTCAGTGAAAGGAGGTAACTTCACAGGTAGCTTTTGGGTTCAGGAGAGTGTGTATTATCCATAACATTGCCTGTGTACAGTTGTGCTTTCTTGTGCAGCAAGCATGTTTTTGGTATTGTTTAAAGATTTCTGTGCTGTAGGTAGACCAGTGTTATTTGTGCTCTGTAACGTGAGTATGGATTATGGCAAGGAATGTCAATTTATGAATTTTATGAAGTCCCATTCTTGGCAGAAATAGACTACTGTTAAGAAGAGAGTTTGGTCTTCTGCATTCCACATATAGGTTCCTTTTGTGATAAATTGCTTCTAAAAATATCTCTCTTAGACCTGGATAAGGAATGGTTTTTAGATCACAAAAGTTTTCACAATTTCCAAAATGTTCCCTTTCTGCCTTCAAACAAAACCAGATTCTTTAGAAGCTTTTCATGAAAAATGAAAGAGGGGACCTTGCTCCTCCCCCACAGAATACCCAAATAAACTGGGAGTTAGTGCATTCAGCTGCAAGACCAAGCTCCAAGTCCCTGTTGCAATGAGTAATTACTTATAGAAAACAGAATGGTCCCAGCAGAAGAGACTGAAACAGAACACATGCCAGAATCACCAACAGCCTAGTGCCCTCCTAGGGTATGGGAGAGTGAGATCAAAGCCCTGGGCTGAATTAGGTAGAACCTGAATTTGAAGGTGGTATCCACATTCTACATTGGTGCCCAAACCACCGGGCACTATTGGCTGTCTGTGGATCATGGTATTCCTCTCTCTGGTTTTTACCAGGACGTCCATCCTGAACCTGAAAATTCTTTTCTGTCAAAACTGGTAGGTATACCCCTGTGTGACATTTTGTTTTGGTTTATCTAACCTTAGTTTTGCAGGCAAAGATGAGCCTAGTTTTGGACATCTGTGAATTGTGGCAGAAGAAAAGACCCATTTTCATATTTAGAAGAGCCAGGTTTTAGGAGAATGTGAGGGTTAATTAATTTCTGCTTTAAAAAGCTTTCAGATTCTTGAATGAGTGGTATCCAACCACTGCACTAATGCATAGGAGTATTACTAAATTACTGCAACAGCATTTTCTGCTGGACAATACCAAGAGGGTTGATAGGGAAAGCGTTGGCTCTGGCCTGGTCTTCCAGGTTTAGATGATGATCACTGCCTAATGGCTTTTTTCTTTGACATCCCCAAACTCCTTGGCCTAGTGACCACTGCGCTCAGGGGCTAGGGACAGAAGTTACACACAAACTGGTTTAAGTGAGCAGAAACTGGTTTCAACCTGTAACAGAACAAAAGTTCAGTGTGCACAAACCAGTTTCAAAAAGGCCAAAACCAGTTTAAGATAAGCCTGATTGAATGTAGTATCAAACTTAACTGATTGAGGTCAAACAGGTTTATGAAACTTCTGTCCCAGACCCCTTCCTGGTTTAAATTAAATCCAGGTCCCCCAGCATGCTCTGCAGCCCTGGGCTGGGCTGTGCTATCTGCTCCAGTGGAGCAGGGCTAGCCCTGTTGCTCTGATTTCTAGCTGGAGCAGGGGCAGCAGTGTGGCCAGATGCCGGCTCCCCGAAGGCAGAGGAGACAGGGAAGAGGTTTATTCCCCTCTCCCTGCCCCATCCCACCAGCATGGACCCCAGCTGGGGTCTGCCAGGCAGGGGTGCAGCAGTCCCTGCCAGACATTTCGCCTTGCTCGCTGCTCCATTGGCAGGGGGGGTGTAGTGAGAGCGTGAAGCGAATGGAGATGGGGGGAGCGGGGAGTTAATTCCCTGCACTGTACCCTGTCCCAGCGGCACAGACCCCAGCCAAGGTCTGCCTGGCCAGGGCGGAGCAGCCCATGTCAGGGTCCACTGCCGCCCACATCGCTGCTGCAGGGCAGGGGTGGGGGCATGGCCAGGCGCTGACCTAGCATGGCCCCCTGAGGCGAAGCGGGCAGCAAGGGGACTTATTCCCCACCCTTTCACCCTGGGACCCCAGCCAGAGTCTGCCTGGCTGGGGCAAAGACCTGTCAGGCATTTCCTCCCCCATAGCTGCTGGAAGACTGGAGGACATGGCTAGCCCTGGCAGTAGCCTAAAGCAAACTGGCCAGGGAGGGGGTTTCCCCCTCCCTGTCCCACTGGCACAGATCTGAGCTGGGGTCTGCATGGCCAGGGCACAGCAGGCCGTGTTGGGGTCACTCCCCCCTCGCTGCTGCAGCGGCAGGGGTGGAGCAATGGCCAGATGCCAGCCTGCATAGCCCCCTGAGGGGCTGATTTATTCCCCACTGGGGGACCACAGCTGGGTCTGCCAGCCCTGACTGCCACCTCCACTGCTTGCTCCCTCCACAGGGTGAGGGGCAGAATCTCTGGTCCTCCCTGCCCCCTTCACCAGATGCCAGAGGGAGCGGGGAATAAACCCCCTCCCTGCCCCTTTCACCTCAGGGGGATATTTTGGCTGGCCTCCGGCCCCTACCCCTGCCACTGGAGAGGGAGGGTGGAGGGACCCTGATGGGGCAGCAGCCCCTGTCATGGGGTCCTGGGAACTGCAAGCCTTTTCTTGGCGGGGAGGGGGGTGCTGTGCTGCCACAGACTGTGGGACAAGCAGCAGAAGTGGCACCTGGGGGGCTACAGCCCCCGCAAAATTTGGCTTAGCCCCCACAGCCACCCCTCCGAGCCCCGCTGCCCCATGCCCCATGGAGGCTGCAGTAGCTCTCCCCACTCTGCTCTAGCCTGCAATGCAGCCCCCCTGCCGGGAAAAGGCTTACACTCCCCAGGACACCCTCCCCCCTCACCAGTATGGTGACAAGAGCCGGGGCACGGCCAGACATCAACCGGCATGGCTGCCTGAGGGGGCGTTTGTTGCCGCTTCCCTCCCCTCTCCCTGCAGGCAGACCCTGGCTGGGGTCCCCTGGCCTCTTTTCAGCAGGGAGGCTGTGCTGCTGCAGTCTGTGCAGGGCAGCCAGCAGCAGCAGTGGCAGGGCTTGGAGGGGTGGCTACGGGGGCTAAGCTGAATTTTGAGGCTACAGAGGCTAAGCCCTACCTCCCCAAGCTTCCCCTAGAGCCACCACTGCTGCCACTTGCCCCCCCACCTCCCTGCCAGGCTGTGGCAGCTCTGCCCACATGGCTCCTGTCTGCAGTGCAGCCCCCTCCTGCCCCCCCAGCAGGAAGTGGTTTGCGCTCCCCGGGACACCATGACGGGCTACTTCCCTGTCAGGGTCCTTCCCCCCTCGCTGCTTCAGTGGCAGGGGTGGGGGTGTGGCCAGATGCTGGCCCAACCATCATGGTCCCCTGAGGCAAAGGGGGTAGGGAAGGGGATTTATTCCCCTTCCCTCCCCGGGAATCCCGGGCCTGCCTGGCCAGGGGCAAACAGCAGAGGCAGGAGCCGAACCTGTCAGACTGTAGCTGGGGTCCCCCAGTGGGAGAGAGAACAGAGGGAGGAATAAACCCCCTCCCTGCCTCCTTTGCCTTAAGTGGGCCATGCTGGCCAGTGTCTGGCCACAGCCCAGGCAGTGGTGGTGGGGAAGCCATAGGTGCAGCATGGCTCCTGCCAGGTGCAGGGCACTACCCCTACAGCTTCCCTACTGCCATCTGCTAGCCTGGCGGCTGACCACAGTTCAGCGGCATGGGTGGTGCCTATGAGTACAGGCAAGGCAGGGCAGGCCCCACCAACAGCAACATCGGTGGAGAAGTTGCAGGGGTAACGCCTGGTGCCTGGCACATGGGGCCATGCTGTACCACTGCCAGGCAGGGGACCAGTGAGCCGGGTGCACCCAGCTCAGCACCTGGCAGCCTGGAGGATACAGATAATAGGTCTCAGGGCTGAGGGGGTGAGCCTGCACCATGCGGGCCACTGCGAGGGCCAGGGCCATCCTGGGTGCCACTCTCCAGCAGGGAGAGGAGGCCACTGGGCAGAAGCTTTTCTTTATGGAACTTCGCTCCTGGGCCTCTCCCCCCACCCCCAAATCAGGCCTTTGCTCTTGGGCTGCCCCAAGCAAAACCCAGCCCCTGCAGTTGGGAAGGCACAGCAGGATCACCCACTGGATGGGAGAGGGGCTCTGGTGGTCCTGAGCCACAAGCAGGGGGGAAAGGCCAGGCACATCCTGGCTTGGGTCCCTGCAGGCCAGGGTGGGGGTTTAAACCCCTCCCCAGTCATGTTCAGCCTGTTGGGGCCTGACCATGCTCCCCTCAGTTCAGCTTCCCTCTGCCCTGAAGTGAAGGGAGGGCTGCTCTAGCACCCCCAGCTTCTAGCCTGAGCCACTGCAGGCATGTACCTCCATTTCAGGAACTGATTTGCAAGTATATTCACTTGCTAACCTGCAAAGATTGAACCAATTCAGGCTCCAACTTTTGAATGCCTGTCCCTAGCCAGGGACACTAGGACTTCAGGGCATGTGTATAATTTACCATTGCAAAGGGTCTTCCTGGAAGGACTTGGCTGTCTTGCCTTTCCCCTCTTCATTTACTCCCAGATGAGAGCATCAGTGGTAGGGAAGCATTCAGTGGCAGGAACTGTGGTTTGCTAGCTAATGCTAGTCCAGTGTTGTCCATGAACATCCCTAGTTATTTTCTGATAGTAATAACCAGCCAGTTGTCAGTGTACCTAAGTTTAGGAGAAAAATACATTTTTCCTTTTCACACAGAAGCAGTTTTCTGACAGGGTGAGAATAAAGCAGCATATGCTCTTAGTCTGTTTAAAAATGGCAAAAATTTGGAAAAGGTGTGTGTGAATGTGTGGGTGTACATAAGTGTTGCCAGTATAAAATAAAGAGGATTTTTATAGGATGGAGAATACATGAGAGTTGAGAAGTGATTATACTTGCCACCATCCTTGAGATCCTGGCAGAAATGAGGCAGTGTGTAGGTACACTAATTAGTCCTGTGGAGTGCTGCTTTAATCAGCACCTTTTTCCCCTTGCCCATCTTGTCTCCACTTTGATCCTTCTCTTTCTGTCTCAGATGGAAAGAACTTCACTGCTGACCTCCTCCCCCAGCCACTACCTAGTGTGAAATGTTAGCTCAGCTCTGTAGAGAGACTCACAGCTGCACCACTTGGACAATCTGCCTCTTAACATGGTTTGAGTGTGATTGTGTTTCCCTGATTCTCTTGGTACACTGTATTCAGGGGAATGACACTGGATGGCACATCATTCCCATGGAATCATCACTTCAAAAAGTAATTAATAATTTCATGAAACATCAGCTGCTTCTGTGTCTCCCATCATTAGCTTTAGAATTGGGCTGGGCAGGTGACCAGAAAGGCTTTCTAGGTAGACAATCTGGTGTGTCCTCACGAACGGGAATGTGCATTTCCCTGGGGACAAATAGTAGTGGCACATATTTGTGCTTCTGCTAGTTATCCCCGGGACCACCCCTGCACGTGTGCTCTGGCACATGACAGTTTATCCCAGGGGGTAGGAGAGGCTGGGGCAAACTGGGGCCTCCCAGGGCTGCAGTGGGGGTGAACTGGGTGTGCAGAGCCTGACCACAAACCAGTGTGTGACTTTGGCTGGCCAGGCTCTGGTTTTGGGCAGTGCAGGCTGCAGCCACATGTGCCCCACTGATTTCTGATGTGTGTTGGGGCTTTTTTACACTGGGATCTAATGTAAAAAAAAAAAATGCCACACTGCAAGTGAATACATGCATGTGTAGTGTGTGCAGTTTGTGGCATCGCAGATGGGTTTGCAGAGCTGCAAACTGCACATGCGCCGTCTGAGTAGAAATCTACTTATTTCTCCCTTCCTGCAATTATCAGCTTTCCCTCTCTTCTCCCCATCTTCTCCTAAATGTGAGTTCTTCCAGACATATAAACTTGTGGAAATAGAGCCAGCTGTTCAGTCTGACAGGCAATCATCGCTGCAGGGAGGAAAGGAAAAAGGCAGTGCCCGGTGAGAGGCAGTCGATATATTTCATAGTTTGCTTAGAAAAAAATGGAAAGGACTGAAACCCATATTGGCTTTATTGTTTCAACTTCTTGTTCTGCCATGTTTCTGATGTCTTCTTTTTCTTCCTGCTCTTTTGTCTCCACTGTAACATCAGTTTAATGGAGACATACCCTTACACTTCCAAATATCCTTGGGATTTTCCTCTTCCTCCCCTTGTGTTTGTGGTCGTGAAGCAGGCATCCAAGCTACAACACTACAGAGGAATAGTCAGAAAATCCATTTAGGGACATTAAGGAGGCTCCCTTGATTATAGCAACCTACTTTCTTCTATTTGGGCTTTCATCCTTTCCGTCACACTCCCTGATATTGGATCATAGGGACACAAGGAGTCATCCATAGCAATACCTTTCTGACTAATACCTGAACATTTGGATCATGGATGTTGGAACAGATGGTGAAAACTCTGCTTTCCATTTCCTGCTCCATAGCATAACCTTAGCTAGGAGAGGTTTCTGAAGAATGTCAGAAGAGTAGAAACTGGAATAATGTGAGAGGCAGCGCTAAAATAGTAACCTTCCCCTGGAGCTAGACAAAAAATATAGAAAATGAGGACGGAGGGCTGAAAGTCATGCTGTATATCTGTAGTGTAGTGCATTGTCTCTTGACCCAGTCTGCTGAGACCCTTCTAAGGGTGTGCTGCAAGGTGCCATACAATATTAGCAGTTAGGTATGGAAACACCTACACAATTCAGAAAATAAACCAAGAGATTTCAAATAGGACTGCATAGCGTCAAAACATTCTGACCTGTTGTGGTCTTTTTAGATCTTCACAACAGAAGAATTACTCTTTTATTTTTTTGCAGTCAAAAAACCGAGTGTTGGGATTTTCTGAGGGGTGCCTTGAGTCTGAAAAGGTTAAGAACTACTGATGTAGGGGCTTGAAGAGCATATGTTGTAATTCACAGTCAAAGTGCCAGATGGTGCTTCTCAATTGCTTCTGCTTCTTCTCATCCCTGCCCCACTAAGTGACTTAAAGTGTGAGAGAGCAGAGAAGCAGAGTCGGCAGCAAAAAGCAGATAATCAGGAGGGGGGGAGCAGAGAGTGTACGATAGAAGAGAGCGCTGGGGTGGACTAAGCAACTAGAGCAGGAGGCCAAGCAATGAAGGAGTCCTGGATCAGAGCAAACCTGGAAAGTCATAACCTAACCAGAAAAAGGAACCAGCTTCCCTGCTTCTGGATCCCTCCAGTCTTTCTCGAAAGGGG
This sequence comes from Alligator mississippiensis, assembly GCF_030867095.1. NCBI lineage: Eukaryota > Metazoa > Chordata > Crocodylia > Alligatoridae > Alligator > Alligator mississippiensis. Next base: position 45,323,266 of record NC_081835.1, read on the forward strand.
AAGTTTTCTAGGCCAGTACTTCAGGGACCAATTTCAAATGGTTTCATTCTCTGTGGAACTCATTAGCTGCAAGTAATGGCCTGCATTCTAATGCACAGACTTACTGAATGTGTTTAATGGGGGGGGGGGCACTGTTATAAGTCTGCCACCCCGTTGTTGCACCTGCTCAAGAGGATGTACGCTGGCAGAAAGGGATCCCCATGGCCAGTGGTGAGAATTAGGTCACAGAGGCAGGATGTCTAGATGTTCGTGCAGGATTACAGTGTTCCTGCAGGGGAGTGCTCTTTGAAAGCTGCCAACAGCTAGAGCCTTTTAGCCCTAACAGATAAGATACTTGCAGTGCTTGTCTGAGCAATAGTGTAAGAGCACTCATAACAAGGATGGTGTCAGGAGAAAGTTTGTGAGCCCGATTGAGACTGGGGTTTGGGATAAGAATAATGGCCAATATTTGCTTAGGTTGGTTAGAATCTGAGACCACTTAGAAACAAATGCTGTGTGGCTTACAACCACCCTAACTTTATGGAATACAGTGAATGCAGTAGCTTTGAAACCCTGCCCTTTGTGTGGCAATTATGTTCAAGCACAAAGTCACCAACCCCACTTTATTGCAATGAAGAGTATAGGCTTAATAAGTGAGATGGAACAGTGAGGACTACAGCAGTGGTTCAGTGGATTATCTAAACTGATTTGAATGTGGATTTAGATTCCAAACTGGGGATAGGCATGCGAAGGGTGCTTGAGAAATCTCTTTACTGTCAGATGAGTTAGGAAAGAGTTCCCTTTAGAGGTGTGTAGTAAGTTGACTTTGCTGACAAGGGCAGTTGCAACAGAGTTTATAAGGGAAGCAGAATTCTTCAATCTTGTTTTGATCCTTAGTTCCACATATTTTGTAGATAATATATTTGAGTTGAAGAGTTGTTTGAATTATCTGAGTTGTTTTCCAGGCTGTGCTATCCTCAGAGGCAGTGCTGCAAAAGTCTTAGAAGGCTTTAAACCTAAAAAAATTAGGTAAGGGGGAGAAGAGTCCTAAAGCTACTTAAAGATAATACTAATCTATTATTAGAACTATATTGCAGTATATTTGACACCAAATACCATGTTAAGCTTATGTTAGAAGCCAGATGCCTGCCTCAATGAATGAAAATATCATGAGTAGAAATTATTTGGAATCATGCTACAGCAAAAGCAGTGTTAACCAGCATTTTACTAACTGGAATACTCTTTTATCTGGCATGTGCATGAACTATTTCTTGAGCAGGGCCCGGGGGAGGGCAGGGGGGCAGGGCAGTGGCTCCCCTCTGCAGGCTGCACAGGTGCCGGCCGGCCAGCTGGCTGGCCATGGGGTCGGGGGAGGGGTTTGCACACGGCCGCCACCACCACCCCGCGCCACCGCCACCACATTAATTCTGATAACCAGAATTTTTAGATAACCGACACCCTCCTTACCCCACTCATGCTGGATAGCAAAGCTTTTACTGTACATGCTTGTACATATTATTTTGATACTGCTTGGTGCACACCATCTTTTAAAGTAAATATTTGCAAATTGTCTTGGAAATCTGAGCTTATTTCCAATTTTTGCAGTTTCTTCTTTCTTATCTTGATGCTACAAGTTAGTATAGGTTCTTATTGACTTTCTAAATACCATACTTTCTAGGCTTAAGCATGACTTTTTTTTCCAGTAGCTAATTAGAAAGTCAACGTTGAGCCAGAATGAGGTATGGGGATAGGACTATACAGTGAAATCCGTGTTAATATTGACGTGCTACCCACCACAAGCGGTCCTGTGTCTACAGCCATACCACCCAGGACACACTTGATCTTCTCTTATCTCAGAAAGTAAGCAGGATTGGACCTGGTTAGTCCTTGAATGGGAGACCTCTTGTGAATACTGGATGCTGTAGACATGAGACAGCTGGTATCCTATCCTGATAGCAAAATCTTACCCCTCACAAGAAAATCCTCATTTAAATTATATTCTTGTGACCACCTATTTCAAAAAACACTTATGGCTGTAAGTATTGGAATTTACTGTACAATTACCTATATGAAACTAAATGCTTTTTTTTCCCCGCTTTTTTTTAACTCTAGCTTTGAGATTATTTTGTTCCTTTCAAGATTTTGTTTTGTTCCTTTCATGTGTATTAGCTTCCTTGGATCCAGATGATGTGGAAAAGCAAGTACAGGAAGAGTTTGGAGCGAATTATTTGTTTTCACCAAAATTATTTCTACAGTTAGTAACAGGCAATTTTTGTATGACTGCTATGTGCCACATGCATTTGGTGCCATTCTACTCTTTACACCTATTTTTGTCATATCTGCTTTGCTCAAGACACACACATCCAGATCATCCTGTCCTGTTACTCTAATGTCTTGTGCCTATGGTGAGCAGAACTGTGACACAGATACATGTGAACTCCATTTGAAATAAGTACAATCTAACACACTCACACAAAACTTTTCAAATATTTGCAGTGCATCAGATGACAGTATGGGTTCAAAGTGTTAGAGGAACCTTACAGGTGCCACTGTTGAAATATTTTGTGAAAGAGAGTGAAACAAGAGACCGAATTAACACATGTGACATCTTGCAGGAGTAAGTGGGTTAGCGCTATCCCAAATGTGGGTGTTGCAATTGAATAAAAGCCAGAGACTCACAAGGGGCAGCTGCTCCATGTTAACTGAATTCCTATTATGTGGAGTACTGAACAACTGAACACCCCTCCTGTCAGTTTGTGAGATGCGATGGATTCCAGTGCCACCAAGTCATGGACAACATTTCGCTGTGTATCTCCTGGCATCGATTTCCCAGTGCCTCAAAGGAAAAGCAGATGGGTGAAGAGCACTTGGTTCAAGTGTAACCAAGGATAAAATGATGTGGTGTTAGCAGGAAAGAGGAGCTGTTTCAAGGAAGTGGCTGATAATCTATAGTTGCTATTGAATGGGAGCTTCAGATCGCAGATGATCAAAACAGTGCCAAGTCGTAGGGTCATGCTAGGTTACTTGCTGTTCCTGGAATGGATTGTCCTTGTAGGAAGGAGTAATGGCTTCTTCAGCTATCCAATAAACTGTTTTCTTTCTACTCAGAGATCTGTCGCCATGCATGAACATAATTGCGACACAAAGGCCACAGTTTGAAAGCTGCATTGTGCAGAAAAAGGGGAAAAAAATCAAGTCTTATTTATATTTTCATGATTCTTTTTTTGTTTGGTAGGTTAGAAATTACTAAGTGAGTTAGTGTGCAGGGAGATGACAACTGTCCCTAGCATGCTGGATAATATGTCAGAGAGTACAAAGAAGAGCATTGGTTAAGAAAATGCAGCAGCATCTGCTGGGGAGGGGCAGAGGTGTGGTGGAAAGGGGTTGCCACGAACACACAACTCCAGTGCTCTAAAGCAGTGGTTCTCAAACTTTTTTTATCACGGACCACTTGAAAATTGCTGAGGGTCTCGGCGGACCACTTAATAAACTTTCTTTTGTTCTACAAATCAAAGCACACAACTCATATTTTAATATCAGTAGTCTTACCTCTCTAATGCGATGGATGTGCCTGGTTTTTTTAGCATAGTCCTGGGAAGTTGGGTGTAATGTTTGTCAACTTTAGCCTTGGGTCACTTTTCTGTGGACCACCTCAATGGAGCTCGTGGACCACAGTTTGCAAACCTCTGCTCTAGAGTTTACACTGCCTCTCAATAGCTGTCTAGGTACAATTCAAGGAGCTGATTTTGACCTATGAGGTCCTAAATGGTCTGAGCCCTATGTACTAAAGGACTGCCTTCTCCCTTATGCTTTGTGATGCCTAAGGTTAGTGCAAATCACATCAGTACATCAAGTCCACTTGGCAAAAATATCTGGGAGGTTGTTCTTTGCAGTTGCTCCTCAGCTCTGGAGTGCTCTGTCCCTCTTGAGAATGTCAGAGCCTGAGCCTAGGCACTTTCAGAAACACTGTAAGACCTTATTATTTAGGCAGGCATTTACCAAACAAAGCTAAAATGGCATGTTGTTTAGGGAACCTCTGTTTTATCTTGATATTCTTGTTGCCTTTTATTTGTTTTTGTTCTCTTGTTGCTCTCCTGTTTTGCAGTTATGCTTTCTTACTATAAGCTGCCCTAAGTCTTTGTTGGAAAGGTTAGCAAAATAAATGGAATAAATAGACAAATAAAACACACCAATCTAGGAGTGAAGAGTAGGGGTGTGCGAAGTGGGCCCTATTTGATTCGGATTTGGATTCGGCCCGAATCGGGGACAGTGATTTGACTTGTTGATTTGGATCACTGTCCCTGATTCAATTCGTCCGAATCTGAAACTGAAGATTTGATGCTGATTCAGAAAATCAGCGATTCAGCCGTAGACACAGCTATAAAAGTTTTTTCTGCATACCTTGAGGTAGCAGGCGCGGCTTGTGATAGCTGCAATGCTGGGGCACATGGAGTGTCCCAAAGCAGCATTGGGGGCCCTCCACATGCTCTGCGGCAACCCCAGAAGCAAACCGGAAGTCTGCCAGGAGTACACTGGGTCCCCCCACCACCACCACCTCCCCCGCGCAGCTCCCCAGTTCAGCAATGAGGCACCAGTCACTGAGCCAACGGGATATGGGGGGGCCCCCCTGTGCACTTCCCAGTGGACTTGGAAGTGGACTGGAAGTGCTTCTGGTCCACTTCTAGATCTGCTGCCAAGTGCACTGGGAAGCCCCCTGTGCTTCTGTGGGACACTGCAGCTGCCCCAGTATTATGGACACTTCAAGGGGACAGCAATCATGAGCCCCTGCTACCTAGAGGTATGTAGAAAAAATCTTTAAGCTGCTTCTATGTGCAAATCTTTCTGAATCTCTCCAAATTGATTCAGAGGGTTCCGATTCGATTCGGAGAGATTAAAGGGTCTCCAGATAGTATTTGGATTTGGAGATTCGGCCACCAAATCAGACCAAATCTCTGCTGAATCTAATCAGGGACCGAAGCTTCGCACAGCCCTAGTGAAGAGCATAAGCAACAATAAATGAGAATGGATACAATCCGTGGTGTTGTGCAAAGTTTTTGGCTCATGTATCAAAAACCTGATCTAGTTTGTAAGATGAGGAGGTGTTGCCCAAAAAAAAAGAGCTGAAGTGGGGAGACATGATTTGAGTAATAGGAAAGGACAGTGACTTTGTCAAGAGAATTTTGAATAGGCCAGTAAGCAGGCTGTGGAAGAGATTATTGTTATAATTAAAAAAACAAGAGATGGCTAGGAGTACTACCATTGAGAATGGCTGGAAAGAGCAAGGGACAGTAAAATGTATCAAGAACATGTGTCCACAGATGCCCCAAAAAGCTTCAGTGTATTGAGGAATGATGTCAGGTTCTGCCCTACAGAACTCAAATAACTTAATCTTCCTGATTGTAGACACACTTGCAAGACCCATTGAACTCCCAGGGGCAACAAATACTCTACTTGAGCCACTTATGTTCGTGGTTAATAAGATTAGACATGTTGCTAATTTCTGTTTCTACCGTCCCCTATTTAGTATTATCACCTCTATATTAATCCTGACAGGTTTTGTTAGAGGAGAGTCTAAAGAAGGAAATTTCTCATCTGTCTTTTCAGTGCTTTCTTTTGATTATACCTCCTTTTAATACCCTTTTTTAATGAGCTGTATCATGGTCACTGTCTGTCTGTCAGCATCACTGTCATAGTCTATCCTATATGGTTCCTTTACAACACTCAGACCCAACATATCTGTGCATTAAGCCATGTGGCTTATATCTGTCATGTTTGTTCTTATCCTTTCCCAAGGGAGATGTGTATGCAATTCCTTATTTTTAAATGATAGATAGATAGACGGATAGATAGATTTTTTGCTTGTGTGTTTATTGTGTATGTGTGTGCACAGGTGTGTATGTATCTATTCTAATATTATAAAAGCCTTTGTCTGTCTGCCTGTCTGTCCATAATGTTTTATTCTTGCTCTGATTGGCTGACAAACAGCCAATCAGAGTGCAAAGAAGTGTTCTGACAGGTGCCAATGCACTGCCATGATGGTGGGGACACAGGGGACAGAGCAGGGGGACGAGGCCAGCACAGCTGGCTTCACCCCCCTGCCCTGCTCCCTGGAGGTGACAGGAATGGAGTGGGTGGAATGAAGGGGGGGGGGCAAGGCCATGAGCACTGGCCTCATTCCCCCTGCCCTGCTTCCTGCAGGTGGTGATGATGGAGCAGAGGGTGAGGGGCAAGGCCACCAGAGCTGGCATTGCCCACGCCCCTTGCTCCCTGGAGGTGATGATGGCAATGCGGGGGGGGGGGGGAGAGCAGGGTCAGGACAACATGAGAGGAGTACGAGGCCACTGGCACTGGCCTTGACCCGCCCCTCCCCCCTTCTGTTATCACTGCCTGCAGGGCTGACCCAGTGTGGGGGTGGGGAGGAGCAGGCCTGATGTGGGGGGGGAGGAGTGGGTGCACCATAGCAATAATGGTGGGGGTAGGGGAGGAGTGGGCGCAGGCCTGATGTGGGGGAGGTCGGGGGGGAGCAGGCCCAATGTGGCGGTGCGGGGGGGAGCAGCAGGCCTGGCCTGACATGGCCCAATGTAGCAGCAGCTTGGGGAGGGGAGGAGCGGGCCTCCTCCCCCTCTGAGGCCCAGGCCCTCTGCTCCCCCACCCTCCCTCCCCCACATTGGCCCAGTGGAGGGAGGGGAGGAGTGGGCCCTGGCTTCAGGTGGCGGGGGGGTAGCAGCTGGCTCACTGCGGCAGTGGGGGAGAGCAGTGGGCCTGGCCCAATGTGGTAGCAGCGGGAGGAGGGGAGGAGCAAGTCTCCTCCCCTTCTCAAGCTCATGCAGAGCCCCCCATGCAGTAGGGGGCAGTGGGGATTGCACCCCCCGCCTCGTAGGACCCAGTGACCACTGGGGCTTTTTTTAAAGTACCAGGAGCTGGGGTGGGCGGGGGCCACCATGTGGGGGCGCTCAGGGAGCGGAGGGAGGGCTGGAGGGGTTGGGGGGGGTTGGCATGGGTCCCCCCATGGTCCCCTCCCCCAGCCCTCCCTACCCTGCCACTAGTACTTACCAGCTGGGAGTTGGCTGCAGGTCCCTGTTGCAGCCACCAGGGACTGCCCAAATCATCAAAGCTCTCTGAATTTTTTCCAAAGATTCGGAAAGCTTTGAATCGATTCGGACCTTTAAATTGGTCCCCTGATTCGATTCAGAGATTCAGCCACCGAATTGGGCTGAATCTCCTCCCAATTGAATCATCACCCGAAGCTTCACACAGCCCTACTGTATTGCTCTATTCCTGTGGAAGGATGATAAGGAAGTGAATAGCTAAGCCCCTGTCATTGAAATCTTTATTATCAGGTTTTATAAGCTGTCAGTAGCGTGGTTTTTTTTCTCCCCATGACAAAATTTACTTCAGATTCCAGAGTGGAACAGTAAGTGAAAAATCAACAGTGAAAAGGGTAACTTCTTTAGCAGTAATATTCAACTTCCTTTTCCCAAATCAGTAATCTGTGATGGGGGAGAAGAGTGGGTATGGAGTTACCTTTGAGATCATTTTGTTCAGAATCCCAGATTGCTGAATTCAGGCTCTTTTGTTTCTCTCCTGCAGTAAATATCCTTGGATAGCTTATCGCATGAGGTTAACTCGGATATGCTATAGTCAGAACAACAGAGGTCTGTCAGGCCAAGTGTCCTGGATTTAGGTGGTACAGCTGTCTAGTTCACTATTCATTTCCCTTAGCTGATAAAGTTTGAATCCTGGCTTTGGTCATGTGGAAATTTGTTTAGTGATTGAGACAATCTAATTAATGCACATCACCAAAGAACTGGAGAAGACCAAAATTCCCCAATGGCCAACGATCAAACATAAAGCAGGAGAGCTGCAAGAGAAAATTTGTTAATTGCCTAGGAATTCGGCATCCGGTCTGCTGGTGGGTAGGAGGAGAGGTAAAGGAATAGGCAATAACAACTGCTTGGGTAAGGAGTTCTTGAAAGTTAGGAAAAAGGAAACAAAATGTCAGTGGTTATTTATGATTTTTTTAAAATAAATACATTTACAGTCATTCATATAATACAGAAACCATTAGTGGGTAGCTTATCTTCCACCTCACATTAATGTAATTTATATTCTTATGAAAGCTATCAGATACATTTATTTAGCCACTTTGCAAAGCAAGTATTAAACACTAAGTAATACATAGTACTAACAAAAAATGAAAGTAGATAAGGCTTTTGAATAGTATATATGTTTGACATAAAATGTAAACCTGAATAGTTGTGGTGCTGTACTTCAAATACAGAAAATGATCTTTTCATACTAAATATCATATATTAGCCCACTTGTTTGTGTCAGTATGAGTTATGGAATTTGCACTAGTAAACAAAATGAGTGATTTGTTCAGTGTAGTTCAATATTATTTTTATGAGAACCTGCTCTGCACTAACCTCATGTGTGTAGAGGATACTTCTAAAATGTATATGGTGCTGCTGTTTTGCCATTTCAGTTGCCCTTGTCCCATCTTTGGTGATATATAAGAAGAGACAGTTGACCTTTGCAGAATGAATGGCTAGTTGCATGTGTAATTAGAGAGTTAATAGTAGTGTGTCCCATTTATTTACTTCAGTTTGTACAGTCATACTACTGGGCAACCACATCATGTTCTAGGAACCTTTTCAGTAAAACATAGTATAAAATACATCCAGTGTTCAATATTAGCCACCAGGGAGATCAGTTATAGAAGGACTTTGCAATATGTCCAGAAAGTTAGCAAATCATCTCTTGTTTAAATGTAAAGAGATCCTTCTGTTGTGCTAAAAATGGGAAAATAATGACATAATTTCTGTTCCTCTTGGTGTCTTCCTCCCTGCCTCCCAGTGGCATCCCATGGGTCTCCAGCACCCAGGGGCCAATGCCTGCATTTGCACACCCCCCCCACAAGACAGTCCGAGCAGTGTGTGGGTCCCAAGGCAAATCAACCTGTGCAGGGCCCTGTCTTCCACCCCATGGCACTTCTGTGGGAGAATTAGCAGCATGGCACACTGGCCATGGGGCGAGAGGCGGCGGCTGGAATGGCAAAAGAAGCCAACAACGAGCCAGGTGGGTGGGTGGGCCACTCACAAAATGTGGGAAATGCCATAGCCACACACAAAATGCCATGGCCCCCTACCTCCCCCCTTGTCAGTATGCCACTATTGCCTTTAGAGCTGGTGATTTAATTTGGTGGTTTCTGTCTACTAAGATATATATCCTTTAACTCAGGGGCGGGCAATTATTTTGGGCAGAGGGCCGCTTACTGAGTTTTGGCAAGCCATCGAGGGCCGCAAGGGTAGCCCTGCCACTTGACAGGTGTCCCGCCCCCTGGTTGCCATCTTGGGACCGGAAGTCTCACCTCCTAACCCCTGACCTTTGCTACTGGAAGTCCATCCCCTTGCCCCCACAGAAGTACACCTTTCAGCAAGGGTTTGCCATCTCAGAACCAGAAAAATAATAAATTATATTCTAAAATTCCAACATTTACTATAACATGCATTAATTTCATTTCAAAAAATATTTTTGTCCTGATTTACATGCATTTGTGTAGTGCACATACAGCTGATTGCACAATAGTTTAAAACAAAGTCTTACTCTTGTATATTGGGGAGGTGGGTATAGTTTTGTGGATGTGTGGATATGTGGGGGTGGGATTTATGGGGGGATGGATAGGTGCGGAGGGTGTATGTGGGGTGGGGGGAGCATGTGGGTGTGTGTGTGGATATGGTGTATGGGTGGGTACGGGGTTTGTGGGGGGTTATGAGTGTGTGGGTGGAGGGTGGCTGGTAAGAGTTATAGCATGTGTGGAGCAGGAGGATTTGCCCACAGCCCTCCGTGGTAAGAAGAGCTCCCCCCTGCCCCAGTGCTCCTCTAAGCCTGGGCTCCACATTCCTGCCGCTCCTGGCCCAGGATACCAGTGCGGTCCCATGCTCCCACTCACAGCCACTTCCCCCTCCATCTGCCACTTCTGCCCTTCTGCTGCTTCCCTGTCCCCCTCCCCAGCTCATCGCTCTGGCACCACATCCTAGCTGCACAGCCAAGACCACAGGACACAGAAGGAGCTGGACTGGCCCAGCCAGCACCGTATGGAGCCAGCTGAGAATTGCAGGGGCCAGGCTGACTTCTGCTGCATCCTGCAGTCCCAGTACTGCAGTTGGGAACCACGTGGTGCTGGAGCCACCAGTGGAGAGGTAGAGGGGAGTGGTGGCAATGGGGGGCAAATGGCTATGGCAGGCAGGGGGCGAGTGGGAGTGAGTGGGTGGGTGGAGCTCAGCGATAGCTGGGCGGAAGTGCAGGGCTGCACAGGGCTCTGGAGCCAGGCCAGTCCATGCCAGCAGGGAGATGGGGAGCTGGCTCAGCTCCAGAGCCCCCGCCAGCCCACACTCCTGCCCCCCAACTCTGGGCCCCCGCTGGCCCTGGCCCTAGGGCACCAGCTCAGGCCCTGCACTCCTGCCCAGCTGTCACTGCACTCCCACATGCCCGCTCACTGCCCCTTGCCCCACCAGCCAGCCGTTCCAGCACCACATGGTTCCCAGCTGCAGTGCTGAGACTGCAGCAGCTGGCTCAGCCCAACCCTGAGGACTGAGGTGATTGCCCATGGTCCTCCCCTGTCTCTCCCCCCAGCCCTTCTTATATGAATTTCCCTCCAGTGGAAGGAAGCAGGAACAGCTCCACGGTCCCAGGCCAGAACCCTCTGCTAGGGAGAGGCTTCTGGTGGCGGGGGGGTTTGGACGGGGCTGGGCTGGGCAGGCCTTGCTTCTGCAGCTGCTTGGTTCTGCCATGGCTTCCCCTAGGTCCTACTGCCCCTGGTTCCTGTCATCTTTGACAGGCAGCCACGGGCAAATAAATGTTCATTTTCTAAATTTTTTTAGGGGCCCTGTGGGCTGAATAGAATGATCTGGCAAGCCAAATCCAGCCTGTGGGCTGTATTTTGCCCACCTCTTCTTTAACTGGACTACATCTGACCTTCGGCTGAAAACAAGCGTATTAAAAAATTATTGTGTTTCTCTGCTTGTCTCTCGTCTCCCTGCATTACTCATTATCAACTTTCAATTTCTTTTCTTTAAATGTGTGCTTTAAAACTTTCTTGTGGCAGACTGTGTCTAAGGCTTTGAGTATCAGCATGAAAGCAAGCTCAGAGTCTTATTCTGACGTCATATGCAAAAGTTCCTCTTTGTCCCTTTCACTCTAGCTCATACTGGCAGGACACCAAAAATCACAGTCCTGAGTTTTTGTTCTTTCAAGTGATTAGCTGAGCAAGAATCAAATGAATGAAGCAGAGGAGGGAGGATGCAGGCTACCTTAGGCAAAGAAAAAAACCTGATTTCGTGCTGAAGTGCTGAGTAGGTTAAGTACAAAATAAGACTTGTCTTTTAAAACTCATTATAGCCTCCTAGACAATGTTTAGCTTTTTAATGGCTTTGTTCCTGTCTAGTGCTGATGAAAGGTGTAAGGCCACTCTTGAGACTGAACTTTGTGTACAAGTGTAGCACAGAAAGAAGCCGTGCAAGCTTTGCTGCTCTGTTGTGTTTTGTTGCTGGTCTGGACTGACTACCTGTGGGGCCAGCCATTCTGAGGAGTTCAAACAAGGGCACCAATTAGTGCTGACTGCTGTTGGTAACTTTAGAAACATAGATGGACAACACCACTAGGAATGGGACTAATGATTTATTTCACATAAGACTACCAGATACCTTTGATCACAAACACCCTGCACTGGATTTGAAGTAGAAATCTAAACGCAAAAGTCTCTCTAATCCATCAGCAGTTCCCCCCTCCTCCATCTAGTCCACAGGTTAATTTTTAAATAGTTTGCATTCACTCAAAGATTTCTTAAAAGAAAAAAAAGTACTTTCAGTGGGAAGAGCCCTTGTACACATATCCTGCTGGTTAGCTGCTACAGCTGATTCACGTGTGTGTCTGCTGGAGCTCCATTTACTGGGAGAGTTGATGCCAACCAGAAGTAAACATCTTGCTTAGTTCAGCTCCATCAGAAATGTAGCCCAAAGGGCTGCTTTCACCCTGTAGTGGAATGCTGGAAACCACATTAAGATCCCTTTTTTTTCTATTTCGCTTGGGCAGATGCACAGAGCCTCTTTGGAAAAAAAGTATTCAAGAGCTGGATTTATTTTTCCTTTTGCCCACCTTTTAAGGGAAAGTATAGACACTTCTGCACCCACTGAAGTTCTCTGTAGGAAAAACAAGCAGATGCCCTGTCTTCCCTTCATCCATCTATCATTCTGTTCCTTCCCCCACCTTCCATTTAAAATATGACATAGTGAGTGAAATGGAATCTCACTGACACCTGAGCTTCCCCATAGAGTTTTCTGTTTTCAAGGTCAAACAGCTGTTAATGTTAAGAGCGAGCAGTAAAGCAAAATGCAAAATGGGATCCTCTTTGGGGAATTAATAGCATTCCGAGAAAGACAGTGCTGTTTCTCTTATTGAATGGTATTAATCAATGGCCTTGTTTCCATTATTTTCCATGCTGCACCTTTTAGTCATCAGAATTTGCAGTCTTTGCCCAGACCTTGACATTTGTCTCTTGAATTCATACAAATATAATTTAACACGGTGGCTGACAATGTGGAATTCCATGTGCCTTCACTGACATATATGTGCAGCCATCTTTTATTTTAAAAACTGCATGATTTATAATTTTTCCACTTTCATAGCACACAAGTGGCCTTGCCAGTTTGTTCACATTCATTATATGTTAGAACAGCCATGCATGAGTTTACAAGTGTAACAATGGAAAAAGGGGAATGGCTATAAGACAACATGACAAGGGCATGGTGGTAGATGGTGGGAGAAGGGGCAAAGAAAGGTGCAGTTGCAGGAGGGGGTGAAACATTAACAGAAGCTGTATTAGTCACACAGAATTATGCAGGAATTTTGGGGTCATCAGCTACTTCTGAATAAAGACTGAGTGAGGTGCTGCTCTGGAATGAATCATGGTAGTTAAAACACATAAGCCTAGTCATGATACAGAGTTTGCCTTATTCCACATTGTCTGCTAGTCCTAGAGCCCTCTCCTGGCTCCAATGAAAAACATAGAAGTTGAGGATGATGCCAGCTTCTGTTACAGGAGAAATTAGATGATGGGGATGGAAGTGAATAAGTGAATCTAGAAAGGTCCAGTGAAGCTACTGTGGCAGAGTGCTTAACATAACCAGCTATGAGCCTGTTAGAGGTCTCAGAGACCTTCTGTAGCTCTTTGGAGACATAAGACCATTAGAAAAAAGGTTTTTCTTAAAAGGCTGACCTTCTGGAGCAGATCAGGATGTAGGAATCAAATGAAATAGTCAAACCCTTGTCATGGTCACTCTTAACATTCAAGGATGAGAAAATCATGGGGAAGTCATTGCTTGTTGTTCTAAACACTCTTTTCATCTGTTTCCACTGTGGTAACTTAGAGGAAAATATCAATTTCAGAGGAACCCAGAAAGTCACTTGTATCTCAGCGTAGATCTTTAAAAGCTATTTCCTGATAGATCGGCCTGTTAAAGCTCCTGCCATCCACCCTTTTTACACAATGTTTGATCAATGCAAGAGCAATTACCAGGTATAGATACTGTACAACTTTTATGACTCCTTTTTATAATCAGAAATTTACCAAAAGAACCTCCTTTGAGCAGGCTTTCAGAGAAGGGCTTGCTAGCCAGAGGGATGGCCAGGCGGACTTACACAGAATGCCTCAGGGAAATGTTTAGTTTTTTCTCCACCTCCAGTAACTACAAGAGGAGTCTGTGCAAAAATGCCTACCCAATGAACTGTCCTTGTTCATTTCACACACACTGAATTTCTCCTTCTCCTTCCCCTGAGCCATCCTGGCTGCTGCAAAAACATGTGGAAAGGACAGATCATAAGGCCATTACTACTCTATGAGTATTGAGAGATGTGCAGGCTCCTGCTCTAACTCATGGCACTTTACATAAAGTGCCATGAGTTAGAGTCCCCCCCCCCCCCCCAACCCAACAGACCCTGCTGAGTTGAGAGGGTAAGGGTGGGACTCAAGCTCCACTTTTCAGCTGATTGAGCCTGAGGAGTCTGTCTGCAGCCTCTCTCCCCTAACCACCAACCCCCCCCTCCCCCCCCCCAGCTCCATGGCTGTCTGCAGGAAAGTAGGGAAGATGATGGAGGAGGGGGAGCAAGCTGCCAGCTGTGATTTGACCAGTCTGAGCTGGAGGAGAGGGGTTAGGCAGGGGGGTTGTGAGGCAGGGGGGCATCAATCCACTCAACCCTATCCAGCTTGGGCTGGGCAAAGCCTAGCCACAGTTTGCTCCCCCTCCCCCATCCTCCATCCCTTCCTGCAGACAGCCCCAGTCGCATGACAGATTAAGCCTAGAGAACATAAGTTGCCTAAGAGACACCAAAGTGGAGCGCCTTCATCTGATCCCTCATTTGATGAGGGTTAATTTGTTGCGTGACCAGCACTTTAATAGCACTCTACAGCCATGCACATGTCATGGCATGACTGTAGAGCTCTTTCAGGGGCTGATCATGCAATAGATTTAACTTCTATTTGAGTGTTATGCTTCCCCCAGCCTCTGGGTTTTTTGTTTGTTTTTTTTTGGGGGGGGGGGGGGTTGTGATCTTTCCTTCTCTGAGCCAATGGCAGCATGAAACTTCCGTTTCACTGATGTCTGCAAAGTTCCAAACAGAAACTGTGAAACCGCTCCCTTTCTGCATTTCAGTCTGGTCTTATTTGGCAGCGGGAAGTGCTCAGAGCTGTGTCTCTGCAGACTCAGACAACACAATCCCTGTTTAGAGCATGTGCTAATATGGAACATTTTCTTTGCACCCATGAGCATCTTCATTTTACTCATTGTTTAAAAACATGAGCTAGATGCTGAACAAGTTGTCTCTGCCCCCTGCACTTGCCAAAGACTTCCATCCTGGCACAATTGAGTGGCTTTTTCAGGCCTTCTCCTAAGGTAAAATTATGACTTTTTTCATGTTAGGTTTAACAGCAAAAATTATAGCACTTCTACCAGAAACAATAAAAGCAAATGTAAATCAAGTGCCCCCTGAAATGTGAATTAAATCTCCATGCTTCTAATCTTGATTTTGTACCCCCTTTCTCTCCTTCTCCCTCTAGTTGTCATATCGTCACTTACATGGTCAAGTTTGGCACTAGAGAATACAACTGGGCTGGGCTGCTGGCCAGAAGTGGGGAAAGGAGAAGGTATATCAATCATTTTGTGTCAAGATACCTTGCAAAGGCTTTGTGAGAAGGTGAGGGTTGGATTCTATTTAATAGTTTCTTACTTATTTAGTACAGAGATAAAAAAATAAGCCTTCTGCATACTATATATGAACACAAAGATACGTAATGGCTTATACAGCTAATCTTAGTAATGCGGTTACCTTTGAGTAGAGGCATAGAAAAGGTGAGATTGACTTGAGGTAGTGTTGTCAGAAATGGCCCATATAATGGTGCTAATCTAGTAATATCTATGCAATAAAGCAGAGTAAATCCTATAAAACTGTACAAAGTGTTGTAGTTAAAGTGGGCCAGCCTTGAGGCTGTTTCAGCTTTGTTATTTCACATGTGGTTCAATGAGATTTTAATTAGATCTTTTAGGCAACAGCCCAGACTGGGAAAGGCAGGGGGGAAAATGCACATAGACAGGCCCAGTGAGCTACAGCATAGTGGTAGTTAAGAAAAAATAGGCTGAATGGACTGATGACTGAAAGAAGTAAACCCACTGCATTTGGACTTCCTCATGGGCTTTCTATCCAAATTGAATCAGTCTCATCTTTCAGAAAACTGTTGGTGATGGAAACCAAGCTATATTGAGGGTGGTGGGTAGATGGATTTAAAGGGTGAGCTCAGGTCACAGAATAAATGGTTTTGTCCATTGTGGACTGGTGTAGGGAGACTGAATTCAGAAAGAATGTTGCAGTTCGTGTCTTCTTGAGCTACTGAATCTGGCATCGTGTGAAGGCTTTGAATCTTTAAAACAAAGCTGGGGAGCCTTAGAGACCGCTGTGCTCAGTAGGATCCCTAGCCATTTAACTAAAAAGTTGCATCCTTAGAAGACACTGAGCCCACTCTTAGCTGCTCTGAGGCAGCTTTCTACCCGCTCTAGTTGCACAAACCTTCCTGAAAGCTGATTAGTCAATGGAGGTTCCCTTGTGTCTGGGTTAGTGGTTATCAACCTTTTTAAACAGCAAGCATCCCTTGTAAGATTTGAGGCAACTCTTGAAAAATGCTAACTCTTCATTTTCATTATTTTTCACTAAAAAATAATAGAGCAAATCTTCTGTTGCAGAGAACTCAATCAGAATGTTTTCGACACTTTGGATTCCTACTTGAAATCTCTGGGTTTATCGTGTGAATCGTGTGTTGGTGTCTGCACACCTAACAATATTAATATTGTGCATCGCCCCATATCACCAATTTCATGATACACCAGGGTGCTACAGCACCCTTGTTGAGAATCACTGGTCTAAAGGAATCCCTAAGTAATGCAGAGATGCAATATCCACTTGTTTTCCAGCCATCTCCCTGCACCCAAGACAGCAGGTATAGCCAGAAGAAAAAGGGACATGGCACTGTTCATGTAGCAGTCTCAAAGCACTGTCAGGTACTTAAGTGATTAGGCACAATGCTGTCTTTTTGAGGCAGTTAACTATCAACATCCCCATTTTAAGGAAGAAAAAAGTGAAAAGAAAAGCTATTTCACTTGTTTTGCTTATATGACACACAGCCAAGTAGCTGCAGCTTTTGGCTGCATGCACAGTTTATGGTTCAACTCTGCACATGGAAGCACACATGTGCCCACTGAGTGCGTGAGATGTTGTTGTCTGTGGACTAATAGTGTAGCAATGATGTTGTTGCCTATTTATTTGAAAACTTTTTTTTCTGGGGTTCTCTCCCACTCCGTGGAATCTACTTTTCAAGTCGTCATTGTCCACAAGTTTCTGTACATCGCCATCTCTTCTGAATCACTGCAAGTCCTCAGGTCTTGCATTAGTCATTCTCACTCCATCTTCTTGGGTCTTCCTTTCTTTCTCCTGCCTGCAATCTCATGGCCTGAATTTTCATTTCCAACACACTCTTCAAACTTTCTGGTTACATATCCAAGCTGCTCCAGTCAGCTCTTGCTCCATTTTCTTCGATTGAGATCACCTTTGCTTCTTGCTGCACCACTTTGTTTGTTTTTTTGTAATGGTCCTTTTTGCTGGTTCTGTAAATCCACCTCAGCCTCCTTGCCTTCATCACCCTCATCATGGACAACATTTGTTTCTTCACAGTTCAACACTCTAAGCCAGAAGTGTCAAAACTTGCCTGGGAGCCCCCACACTGGATCTGGATTCTGAGTAGCCTGATAGGCCACATTTGAACCCACCTCTGGGGGACGAATGAACCAGCAGCAGTGCTGGAGTTTTTGCAGCTGTTGCTTGCCCTTCTCCTACTGAAATGCATCCTTGGGGGTCTCTGTGCTCCCAGTTTTGGCAGTGAGACCCACCCTTAAATTTTCACCCCTTTCATGTGCTATGTGGGCCATATGCAGCCTGTAGGCCATATCCTTGACACCCCTGCTCTAATACAGACAGTTATACTGGGTTTTATCAGAGTCTTCTAGATTTTTCCCTTTGAATGAATTGGTATTTTCTTGTTTATTGACAATGTTTAATTTGACATTATCATAGTTAATCTGAGTGGACATTGTGATTGGTCATTTTTTCCACCGTTTTTTCCATGAACTGGGTAGCATTGTATGTAGATTGAATTGCATTGTTTTTCAATTATAATTAATACTTAGGAACATAGGAAGCCCAACCAAGATCAGATCTTCATTTTGCAAGACGCTCTGTAGATACTCAATCCAGACAGTCCTTGTCCCTGAGTTCATGATTCCTAAATAGATAAAATGGACAGAAAGGTTGCTTGCAAGGAGGAAGGGAACAAGTAAAGTGCCCTTGAACTCCCAGTATCCAGTGCATACAGTTATTTCTTGCAAATAACTGACATTAGATTTGGCTCCCACCATGCATTTTTTTAGTCAAGGTGTGCATTTGTGGATGAATGAGTAGAAAGATAATATAAGAAAATGCCTGCACATCTTGGAATTGTTGTTGTTGCTGTTGCTATTAGGAGATGTATTTCTTGTTGTGCAGAGCTCCTGACGGTCTGGGAAGCTAATCTCTAACCTACATTCTAAAGGGGTTAGTGCCTTAAAATAAACTGCCACTGCATGCAGTAGAGAATGAAGCATAACCATCTAGACAGCAACCCGGGGAATGTCTGAGGTTTGAATAATATTTAGAGAGCACACTCAAAGTCGCTGTACCTTTTTATTTTTAAATTTCACTATGCATTAAGGCCCTGCAGTACACCTGTGACAGCTGGAATCAGGGGGTGGGGAGGTGAAGGTTAACTCCTTCAGGGTTACCTGGACCCTCCTTCATAATTCACACTATCCATTATCTCCGTTATAGATAAACTGTAGAGCAGTGCTTTTTGATCACTGTTGTTAGCTGCTGATGCTTAACTCTTAGATCCCCAAAACGGTGTGTATTCTTAATTAGAGGTATAAGGTGAGGGATGGGAACCAAGTTATCTCTGTTCCATCTCTCACTTCTTTCACTTGCTGTACCAGCTGCACAATGAGACTCCCTCCCTCTGTTCTTGTTTACTCCAACAGGTGAGCAGCATCACATTATCTCCTCACCTGACCAGCTCCACTATGTGCTATACTAAGAAATCTCTTCCCACAACAGCTGTTACTACTGCTTCTCAATATGTGTTACACAGCAGTGAAGAACAGTTAGTCCCTAGCAGAGCAGACAGTTTAAGACTCTTCGCCCAAGAGTCCTTGCGCCCACCTTCCATGACCCCTCTCCAAACCCAACGAACAGTGCACCACTCTGTATTTCCAGGAAGCTGATTAGATCTAATAGTATTAGATCTAATCATAATTATCTAATAGTAAAACAGTATCCTCTTTGTATGTGCCAGTAGCTAAGGAGAGTTGAGCCACAGAAGGCAACCAAGGAGGGTCACCGCTCTCATCTCTGTCCTAGGAATTAACAAGTAGTTGCAGTTAATTACAGAAAATTTAGCCAGAACAGCTTAGACTGATTGTGTTGCATTCTCCTATCTCCTTACAGCTCCTGTATGACAGCCCAAAAGCCCGACAGGAGGTGGAGTATCACTGGCGAGCTTCAGGGTGCCTGCACATTGTCCACATTCTAGACGTTTATGAGAACATACATCATGGGAAAAGATGCCTCCTCATCATAATGGAATGGTATAGAGCCTTGTTCTCTCTCTGTAAGACTTGTAGGAAAACCTACAACTTCTGTAGCCAGCCTTGTTTGAAGGAAGAGCAAGGAGAGCAACCATAAAACTATGCTTCCTCTGCAGTCAGAGACAAGTATCATTATAGACATATGGGTACAATTGGTGACATTTTTTCCCCAAATGTCTGTCTGTTGGAATATGATACTGGCTCCCACACTGAGGCTAGTGTAGTCCTGACAGGGTCCTGATAGAGCCACCATTTTTTACCCTATTTTTTCCCATCATCCCTATCTCCTAGGTGCCACACATGTGATGTTTTCTCTCCAGGGAAAGCGTGAGTTCCTTGCATTAATTTTTTTCTGTGTACTTCAACTCCAAACCTTAAACAGGATTTTTACACCAGGGTAGGACCACGAGGATTGCTACCAGTCTTCCTGCATCATCAGCTGACTTGCCACTGCTGCCCTCCCAATAGTAACATAGGACAGGTCTCTAGTGTCTGTGATTCTGCTTTCTTGGAAGGTCCTTGCTGTCTCCTAAACCACAGGCCTCCAAACTCCTCCTTTTGACCCTGTATTCTATTTAATTTAAAGACAGATGTTAGTCTGCCTCTATCCAACTGGAGCACATATAAGGTTCACAGAGAGGGCCATTCCCTCACTCACTTGTTCCTTGGCAGCCACAGACCCATTCAAATACAAGGATACCCATTCTGGTGCTGATTTAGTCTCTCCTGCTCATCTGAGTTTGTTCTATATGCCTTCTCTGTTTCAGCATGGAGGGAGGGGAGCTGTTCAATAGGATCCAGGAACGAGGAGACCAAGCTTTCACAGAGAGAGGTAGGATGCCCTGAGTGTAAGTCAAAGTTGCAAGGTTTTTTTTCCTCTCCCTTCCCACTCAAAACAAATGGGAAATGTGTGCTTAGTTGCAGAAGGAATTTTCTTGTGTTTCCTACTGTTTTAAATTTCTATTTGCCTCTCTTTGAAACAATTAGCATTAAAGGAAATGGGATGAGAATGAGGAACTACCAGAATTGGCTAGATTCAGGTATAAGATGGTAAGTCTATATGAAAACTTCTTAACCAAGATCCTGCAGCCATCTCTGATGTTCTAGTCTCTGGCCCTCTGCCAAACATCTTTACCCTGGTATTTGCCTGTGACTTCAGTTCCCAGACCTCTCTTGAGTAATGTCAGTTGTACTCAACTATGTTGTGAGTAAACGATTATAACAAACATACTGCATTTCATATAGTCCCTCTTACATAAAGACCTTAATGCACTGTTGGAAGGTAGGTGTTAATATCTACATTCTATAGACAGGCATACCTAAGGTAGCAAGAGAGACTGTCACATGTAAAATCCCACAATGAGTCAGAGAGAGAGCTTGGAATAGAACATCCTTGTCACTATTTAGCATCATTAATGTTGTTTATTTGTACAATGCCACAAATGTACTTGACTGAAAAATTCTGCTTGCCCAGTCAGAACTGGAAAGAGCTTATTTTTATTGGAGAGTGAAATATTAGTGTTTTTCATTGCCATCCTCACAAAATCAGTTGGTTGGTGGAATTTCTATCCAGATTTGCAAAACATCATTATAATTTATGAGGCTGGTATAGGGACCAGGTTTCCAAAATCACAGTTCCGTACTCAATTAAGAGGCATGAAAATTCATGTGGGGCACCTGAACTGGATGCAGTCCATACTGCAGGATCAGACACAATACTCCAGAGGGAAAGACTCATGCTTTGGTTATAGATAGCCCTCTCTTGGTAGCTGTGTCATTTTATGCATCATATACATAGTGTGTAATCTCCCAGATACTTCCAGTTCTCAAAATCATTTAGGCACTCTGGTATTAGTAGTAATGCTCTTGCTGTAGAGGGACAGTCCAAGATCAACCAAAATCCAGATCCTATTCCACTAGTGGGCATCTAAGGAGAGTTAGATGCCTAAGTGTGACTTCCACTCTGTTCAAGTCCCTGAAAATCCATTAAAATTTCTATTTGTAGCATCCTGCAATCTTACCTTTTTAAGATTGAATCACAAAAAAGCAGCAAGGGGGAGGAGGATGCATCCACCTTCTGTATAAACAGTTTTCAGAGACTGGGGCAGGGTGGAATGGAACTTCACTTGGACCCTTAAGTCCACTTGCCTGCCTAGTAGTAAAGTAGAATCTGGCCCCGGCTAGAAGAAAGCTCTCGAACTAGTGCTTAGGGCCTTAGAGAGAGTAAAGCCTTGCGCAGTGGATTTTTTTTCAATCTCAACTTTCCAACAAGGTGTACGTTTCCTCCCTCTAATGTTGCTGCCTGCCAGAGCAGTTTTAGCCCTCAGGTAAACCAAATCTGTATCGGGCCACATATGTATCTCCTCCAGACAAAAGCTCTTGCCCGCTCTCCTTTATTACCAAGTTGGTGTATAAAAGCTAGGCTCTCCCGGTAATAGTAGGATGAGCTTTGTGTTCTCCCACACCCACCAAAGCTAAGTGCATCATTTCACTGATTCTGTCATCTGTGCAAGGAAAAGGAACCAAGTTAAACATACTAACTCTGGTCTCTGGAGAATGCAAATTTTTCTGGCTTGCTGGTATTTCTGTAGGTTTATGATTTTAAGACTATGTGGACCTATTAAAATGGGAACACTCAAAAGATGCGTTCCTTTAGGCCATTCCAGTAAAAAAAACCCTTAGTAAAAGGAGGCTGCTGCCAAAACCAGCACCTGTGAAATCACCACTCACTACTTCCACTACTGTAAACCTTCAGATAAATCAAAGGGAAAAGACACCAGTCCTTTTCTCTGAAATGAACTCCTATATAAAAGCCCTCTGATTGTTGCAATTAGATGAACTGTACAGTGTTCCCCTTCAGAAATGCTGGTGCTAGGGGACAATACACTGACCACTAAAATTTCCTTCTGGAGTGTGCATCAAGTGCAGAAACTAAAATTCCAAATATTCCAAAAAAAAGACAGTAGAATAGCTTTGAAGAGTGAAATTGCTAATTGTTGTTGATTTATATGTGAGGAAATGCTGTTAAGGCAGATGAGAAATGAAGATATAACCCACCATGAAACATTTCTCTCGCCTCCAGAACTAGCACTGCATTGCTTGTTAAACTCTGCTGGACAATCCAAAACTACTCCAGGTTGCTTATTGAGGTTCTCCTTACCCATAGTCTTACGCATTGCTCCATCCTCGTGCTCTGCCTGTGCTACTCTGTTCTGTTGAGCAAAGCAAAGCACTAATTTAGAAGTACGTAAGCAGCAGGAGTCTCAACTGTTTGGGTACTGTGCCTGCTCACAAGAAGGGTTGAGCAGCTGGGGAATTGTGGGGTATGGTTGCCTGCAAAACCAAAACACAGCTGTTAAACCTAAAATTAGCCCTTCCAGCCTTGACGCTAACCTTGTATACAGACAAGCTGTTTATAAGTCAGAAGCATTCCTAAGCATGTCTCTGAGCTACAGTGGGAATGTTAATGTGACCTTTCTCTAAAATTATATTTATAGAGGCCTCTGAAATAATGAAAGACATCGGAACAGCCATCCAGTATCTACATGCAATGAACATTGCCCATAGAGATGTCAAGGTGAGGCCTGAAAGTGCCTGGGCAGAGAAGAGAGATTAAACTAAAAATAAACAAGCAATGATAATTTTATAGAAATTATGAGTACAGTAAGGTGATCAGAGCATTCTGTTTCACTGTCTGTGTGGGAAGGGTTCATGCCAACTTGGTTTAAGGTCAGAAATATCCACCTGTACCAAAGTTAATGGTTTATCAGTTTCCATATGAATAAACCCCCCTAGATAATAAGACACTTATTAAAGGTACAGTATCAATGTGCAATCATATTACATTAAGTTTCTATAGTCTCTGCCACTTTTTGTTGTTTCAGAATAATATATTTCTTTAAAAAAATAAAAGAATCCAAAGAGAAATAAGCAGCTTTCTCTCTGTTGGCCAGGGAAAGTGAAGTGAGTTCTACAAAATGTTATGAAATGCATAGAATAAACTAGGGGAGAGAAAGATTTATTTGCTCCTTCCTTCACAAAGACTTTGGTGTTGTACCATAAACAAAATGAAATTGTACTTCTTTCTGAATAGTTTTAAAGCTGATTGTGTCCTTGTAAGTGTGTTATATAGAACCACTATTTAAAACCAGGATTATCTTGAAGGATTGGAGTGTATTTGATTCTTAGGTATTGCTAGTACCTGGTGACTTGTGGCACAAAACTAAAGAAAGTCATTCTAGAAAGGAAGTTTGAATTTGAGACCCTGACTTAACATGCTGGTGAGAACCTCAGGCCAGTCCAGAGAAGCAAAAATGTCTGGCCTGCATGGAGTATATGCCTGCAAGATCAGTTATCATTGCACTAGATCAAGAAATCTTTTAGGCTGTTTAGGACATCAATGACCATTTAGCCTCCATCAGCAACACTGATAATGTCTCAGCCCCATTCAGTAGTGAACATACAGCTTGATCTGAAATAAACATTTGAGACACTTAAACCATTTCTTCATTAGGCTGTCATGTACTTATGGTGTGGAGTCTATGTAGCCCCTACTATATCTATTTGCAGTAGTGGCATTACTTGGAGGTATTGCAGGCTCAGCTCTAAGAGGGTCAGGTTGTAAATGCAACTGTTCAAATGTCTACAGTTTTGTGCTTTCAGTATTCAGTCAGGAGGAGGATGGAGAGCTCCTTTTACACTGCCATGCAGAACTGAATTCTGGTACAAGCTAATATTTACCGGCAGATCGAACAGGAGAGACTTGGCAATGGTGGGTAGTGTTGAAGTGGGTGGCAGCATGGATAAGTTAGAGCTACAGTTCAATAGTATTTATTCTGGAAAACCTTCTCTAATGTTTCCCTCATCCTTTTCTCTTGGTGTTGCTGCAGCCTGAAAACCTGCTTTACACATCCAAAGAAAAAGACGCAGTACTCAAGCTCACAGACTTTGGGTTTGCCAAAGAAACTACCATACAGAATACACTGCAGACCCCCTGTTACACTCCATATTATGTTGGTAAGTCTTCTGAATTGCCCCTGTCCACACACATAATCCTGGGAGTGGGCCTGAGGACCTTGGAAAATCTCCATTTTCTATAGATTGCCTTTCTTCTTCTGCCTGAATAGGGCAGGGATGAAATTAGAGTTATCACTGGGGGTCCAGCCCAAAAACTAGCTTGACTCCAACACACTCCAGTCCTTCTATCTGCTGTTCTAGCTGCACAGACTTCCTAGTGCATGAGTGTGAGGAGGATGGGGAAAAGGTAAATTGTACATGGTTACAACGATTTTCACTGTGGCTGATAGGTTCAGCTCCATAATCTGAATCCTGTCTTCATAACCCTCAGGGTAATTTCTTGCAAAGCTTTTCTTAGCATAACAGGATGATGAGAAGATCACAGAGATTGTTCCCCTAAGAATTAAAGTTTGTTTTTTTGTTTGTTGTTTAAGGTAGGGAAATGGAGGAATTGGTAATCCAAGAACAAAATGATTTAATGAAATGAAATCACCTGGTGATTCCACCCTCAGGCTGTATTTCTCCCACCCCTGCTGTAATGTGTAGAGAGGACCATAAAGTCATCAGCTGCAACATCTTTTGCCTTTCTAGAGCTGGATCTCTGCTGAGCCAGTGGAGATTGTAGTCTGTCAACCTTACTCCCAGGCATTAGGACTATGTAGAGAAGACTGAGCAGTTTGTTTATAGGAGTCACCCAGTGAGAGCAGTTGCTTAATTTTTTTATGTATTAAATATTTGTTGTGACTTTAGAATTGAGTTTCTTGCTGTGTGGTGATAGTAAGGGAAATCTATTGCACTTATTGGTTTCTGTTTTTCTCCTGCAGCCCCAGAAGTTCTTGGCCCTGAGAAATATGACAAATCATGTGACATGTGGTCTCTTGGTGTCATCACATACATTCTGTAAGTATGAGAGAGAGGAGTGGTTGAACAGAGAAGGGACCAACTGTTAGATTCTTCTCTTATGTCCTACCCTATTTCTATCCCAGATTCCACAAGTGCATGGGGAACTCTCATGAAATTTGCGTTGTATAATGGATTAGCTGCTGGAGCTTTACATGTTCCTTCATCAGAAGAATAAAAGGCTGTATGTGATTTTAGAGGCAGAAGAATGAGAGGATGTCCCACTTAACAAAAGCTGTTCAATACATTTCTCTTGTAGCTTGTGTGGGTTTCCTCCCTTCTACTCTAACACTGGACAGGCCATTTCCCCAGGGATGAAGCAGAGAATTCGGATGGGGCAGTATGGATTTCCCAATCCAGAGTGGTCTGAAGTATCGGAAGAAGGTAAGAACCTGAAGCATACGTGCAATGGGTACTGAGGAGAAGTGACCTCATTAGGTTGTTTCTGAAGAGTCTTTCATTTTTTTTTCTGTGTGGCTTTTTTTAACCAAGCTTTTGTTGAAACAATACCATGATAGTCACAAACTGACCCATTTCTTGAGCACATGGAAGATAATTAATCACAGGAAACATTTATTCAAAATGCAGTTAGTGCTGATGAAAGTGCTAAGTTAACAGCCCTAGAAACAAAAGCCCTTACTCTGCAGAGCAGGTGTTGCCCATGAATGGGTGGTGTTGGTCTCCTTGTTGAAACTTCTGAACAGGCCGCCAAATTTATCTGATTGATTTTGTTATGCGGGAATTAAGCTGAATCAGCAGTTTATTTTCCATCAGCTAATACCAGCATTCACTACTGTTCAGTGGTGATCTGGATGAATTCAAACCAGTGGCCTAGAAGAAACAGCTTCCTATTTCCCATGAATGTGACAATGTCTTATTCATCTAGTCTCACTTGCCAAAATATCACAAAGAAAGTTTGGTCACTTCTTGATTGTAGCTCTTTTTTTAATAGGTCTTTTATTAGTAGAAAGCAGTTACAGAGTTTTAACATCCTTTAAAAGTTTCTCTTACTGAGTGATAGGAGGGTATCATCACTGCACTGGAATATGCAGTATTGCTATACTTTATATAATTTCATGGGTCAGCTTGTAAAGATGACCACTGCATATGACCTTGTAGTGTGTGTTCTTGGGTGAATGTTCATTCTCCCTTGAGACTTGTTCAAATTCTCTCCCAGCACAGCAGTTATTAAAATCTAAGGAAAGGTGGAGAGGGAGAATTTATTTATAGCACTTTTGTTTTTCATATGGATGTGACCAGGGGTGACTGGTGCCTCCTGAGTCTGTGGGGGCAGAATTTGTGGGAAGGCCTGGGAGCGGGCCAAAAGCCCCATATCCACTCCTATACTTCTGTGCTGTGGCTTAGTGCCCCCCGTCCCCACAACACGCCGCCGGCCTGCACAGCAAAAAAATTGCCCCATCCTGAGCAGTGCTGAGTTGGGGGCCAGTCTCAAGGGAGGGCACATGCCCCACTCTGTGGTCTCCCTACCATTTTTGTGGATGTGACTGAAGATGAATTTGAACCTATTCTGCTTATCTACAGTAAGAAAGTCCCAGTGACAGAATGTTGAATGCAGTTTAACTATATCCTCCTTGATCCATCAGCTGTCTTTGACACAGTTAGCTATCTCTTCTTGAAGTCTTATCCATTCTTCTCTCCCATAGCTCCATTCTCTCTTGATTCTCCTCTTCCCTCTGTTCCTGCAATGTGTCCTTTGGCAGATCCTCCTTTTACTCCTTCATCTTTCCGTGGGGGTTCTCTAGGGCTCTGTCTTTGGTTTACTGTCTTTACGTTTTGTTATATATAATCCTTTTTATGTCTTATCTCTAGATAATTTCATCTGCAGATTCAGCTGCCATTTCTATAACAACTCACAGGCTCGCAGACCTCTCCACTGAAGATCTGCATCATTTTGTTCAAACTAAAATCTCAGCCTGTCTCTCTCAACATCTTCTTGCAGATGTCTGGCCATTGCTTCCATCTCAGCATGAATAAAACAGACCTCTTTATCTTCCCTTACCCTCCTCCATCACTACCACAGCCCTTTCTCCTACCTCTTTTCTTAATCAGTGCATTCAGTATCCCTAGCTTGCCTAACACACAAACCCATAACCTGGGCATCATCTTTGGCTTGGAACCTTCTCTCAGTTCTTGCATCTGAGCCTTTAAATTTCTTTCAGCAGAGTATGCCTAAGATATGGCATTTCCAATCACCCACACAATTAGCTCTTCCTATCCAGGCTGTCATCACGTTGCAGCTCAATTACTGCATCATTCTTTCCTTTGGTTGTAACAAATTCCCTGCTAATAACTATCCAAAATGTCACTGTAGAAAACAATTTTCCTAGTCCATTGCTCTAAGCGTGTTTCCATACCTGTGTCCACTGGCTTATCCATCTTGTATCATATCAAAGAAAAGCAGTTTGTCTTCACCTTTGCGTTCTGTCCCTGTTTTACTTCTCCTCCTCTATCATGCCTCATTCAGTAGCTAGAGTTTGAATCCTATCTTCAGTCAGCCCAGGATACCAACCTTTCTTGCCTCCTTGAACGGTTTTTGAAAAGTTCCTCTGTTTTCCTCTTATGTTTTTCTTCATGCTTAGGAGACCCTCCTTTTAAATGTACACAGAGTTACCTCTTAATCCTCCTTCAACGTCTTCTTAAAACTTCTTTGCCATGATGCCTGCAAAAATCTTGACAACAGTTAAGCTATTGAGGTACAGCAACTACTAACAACATGCTCACTGTTCTTTTCTAACTCCCCAGTATCCATTTTCTGTATCCTTTTTCTGTATCTTGTCTTCCTCTTGGATTATAAAATCCTTGGGTCAGGGGCTTTCCTTTTGTTCTGTTTCTCCAACATGTAGCAGAATAGAGACCTGCTCCTTGAGGGGGAACTCCCAGGGGCTACAATACTACAAATGAAAATAAAAAATAGTAAGGATGGGACAGAACTGATTGTATCCCCATTACCAAAAATGTGGCTGAGATTCCAACAGTGCTAAAAACACTTTTGTCTGGTATGTGTCACATAGTTAGGGATTTAGATACTGGAGTGATGGAGTGCTATGGAAAACATTGCATTGGACAGTAATGAAGATGCACTTTTTTCAGCAGCTGGCTGCTGGTACCCTTTGTCAGCCACAGGCCAGTTTCACAGTGTAGACTGATAGATAAAATCCCAAACCTTTTTGCCTCCCTTTCATACTACTTCTTTCTTTCCCTTATTTTTTTCTTAGTTTCTACATCTTTAAATAGGACCCTGTGTATATACACCATACCTTCCCACACAATTGCATGTACACAGCTTCTCAATGTGAGAACAGCCACAAGTAGGTGTTTTGAGTACTGAACTTCTCTTAAGGCATGTTTCTTGCTCTCAAGCAATATTGAAACTCAATAGTTGATTACAGCATGTCATCTCGGTCCTTATTTTTCAGCCAAGCAGATGATCCGTCTCTTGCTGAAAACAGACCCAACTGAGAGGATGACAATTTCTCAGTTTACAAACCATCCGTGGATTAATGTGAGTCCCACTTGATTTTTTTTTTTCAAAAGAGAAGGGTGGGTTCTTACATGCATTGCTGCTCTGCCTAAGGCAGCAAGGCAGAGCATTGTGGGATTGTTTTTAGTTACTAATTAGCAAAGGTTCTGCTGGTGTTCACTTTGTAAAATGATACCTACTGCAAAGAGTTCCTCATTGTGATACTGGAGGACAAACTGTGAGACACAATTTGCTGTTCTTGTGAGCAAGAGCCAAGAATATCCCTACCTACTCTCAGCTAGAAATTGCTGCTGACTAGAGCATGCACACACCCTCCTCCCATCTCACACAAAAAAAGAAGCCATGCTTTTTCATCATTGTAAGGTTTATGGAGAGCTATTATTAGAAGTGCCAGGCATCATCATGCTTAGCTGCATTATTTGAATACAGAGGCATGCTTTGAGGAAATTCTCACCCTTGCATAGATCTGAAAATGCCCAGGGAGGCAGAGACAAGGATTTATGCAGTGTCCAGTGGAAGGAACACCAGAGGCTGCTGTATATGATGCTATTGATAGATCCATTTTGAGACTTGCTTTGTGACTTGCGGTTTTTTTTCTCTCAGTTTTTTGAGAATATCCCTTTTTCATTTACTATCTCAAGCAGGAAAACGCTCCTACTAGGGGTCCAAGGTACTAGCTATCTGACTAGAGCTTCAGGATATCATCTCTGCTCTGTAGGTGTTACTGGAAATAGTACCTTGAATTTTCCACATTCACGCCTAACATGGAGCGTATCTTCTTTCTTACTCCCCTGAAGACAAATCCAAAAGAGCGCATACCCTACAGAATATACTCTTCCTCAGGGATTTCCTGTCCATTTTCATCTTAGAAGGAAGAAACACGAACAGCAGCATAACTAATAATCCTCATTTTCTGTAGTGCATTTTATTTGAAGAGCTCAGAGCCCTTACAGATATGAAGGAATGTAGCTTCTTAGAACAACTTTGAAGTAGACAGGTGCCCCCAGTTTACAGCTGTGGAAACTGAGGTATAAAGAAGCTAAATGTATTCCCTAAGGACGCACTGAATCATGACAGCAGTAGCACTCAGAATTCTGGAACCGTAGAAAGTTGTCTTTAATGCTTTTCTTCAAATACAAATATTATTCCTCATGCAAAATAAATTAAAATTAGTTTAAAACAGTGATAAATATACACAGCTTAAGTTTAAATCTTAACAAAAAGTAAAAGAGGTGTCCTTGGTGTAAGCAAGCACTAAATTGCGCAGAAGAAATGCCTGATAAATAGCTAAAAGGGTTACCACCTTTAGTGGTGCATTAAACTTTAAATATGCAGATAACCAATTAAAAAGTAAGAGGTTAGAAGCAAAGTCCTTGTGCTGCTATGTTCCAAAGACCCCTGTTGCACCAAAGAGCCAAGCTGGGATGTCACTCTCAAGCACTCTCTCCAGCATTTGCTAATTGGCATGTATGTTGTTAACCAATTGTTCTAAGAAGGATGAGGAAGGAAAGAAAAAGAGTTAGTAATTCCAGGGATAACACTTAAAAATACATTTTTCCCTCTCTACAAGGGGGAGACATTAATCAAATGAAATTCAGTTAAGACAAGTTCAAAGTCCCATACTTAAGACAGAACAATCAGATGTACAAATACAAATTGGGAAATGACTATTTAGGCTGTAGTACTGAAGAAAGGGACCTGAGTATTAAAGCAGACTCAACTTGAATATGAGTCAACAGTCTGCTTTTGTTGCAAAAAATAAAATAAAGTTAACTGCATATACTGGATTGCATTAATGAGTGTTGCTTGCAAGGTAAGGGAAATGATATTTCCACTATTCAGCACTAGCAATGCTTCACCTGAAGTATTATGTCCAGTTTTGGCACTTAATTTCAAAAGAAGACATGGACAAATATGAAAGAGTTCATTAGGGACCAACAAAAATTATTATAGCTCTTGGAAACATGCCTTCCAAAAACTAGGATTACTTAATATGATGAAAAGACTGAGGGGGAGGGATTTGATAACAGCCTTCAGATACCTGAAAAGTGGTTATAAAGAAGGTAGTGGTAAACCATCTGTTGCCGCAGTGGATGGGACAAGAAGTAATGAGCCTTAGCTGCAACAAGGTAAATTTAGGTAGAATATTATGAAGAATTTTCTAACTACAAGGGTGGTTAAGCTTTGGAAAGTTTACTGAGAGAAGCTGTGGAATTTCCATCCTTGGAAGTCCTTTAAGAGCAAGTTAGACAAACACTTGTCTAGGACGGTTTAGATAGCGATAATCTTGCTCTGAGCAGGGGATTTGATTAGATGGCCCTGATCCAGCCCTACTTTCTTTTGATTCTGTGAAGGCTAAAATAGAAAATAACATGAAGTAGCCATTCAGAGTACAGGTATACCACTAAGAAATGAACCTCTCACACATGGGCTCACAAATTTGTGATGAAGATGGCTTGTCCCAACCCTGAACACATGCCCTAGCATCTTGCTCAGGCTTTCAAGTCAGAAATACATACCCCTAGAGTCCCTCTGAGTTGAGAGTATCAATGATGGCACTGTCATTGTAGTCCTTGGATAGAGGAACATGTAGTACCTCAGTCAGTTGTCAGGCAAGCTGCAGTAGGCAAGTAGTAGCTCACAGAAGAAAGGGCACACATCCTTGACACCTGCTCAGGGGAGCTACAAAAAGTGCCATTTTTCCATTCTCCCACCCTTGACAAATCATGCCTTGATCAGCTGCAGTCCTTGTCCAGAAGATACCCTCTCTGTAGTTTCTGCCTTTTCCATGTGTCACAGCACCATGAGTAATAATGCTTTTAGCTGGCACTACCATATTATAATTAGTAAAAAGTAACACCTACAAACAAAAGGGTCTCTTCACTCTTTTTTGGAATGCAGCTCTCTTTGGAAGGGAATGCAATAGTGCCACACAGCAGTTTTGGACAGGAAGCAAAGGATACAAAATCCAACTGAGGCTGCAGTTTAGGTGGCAGTCAGGCAGAGAATATCATTACTCCAGTAGAATTTATCCAGAAAATTGAGTCAAAGATCCTGCTTTACCAAAAAGATCTATTAGACTTTTAATGACTAGTAATTGTGGACCTAAGTTTCATGTCTTAGCTTAAATATCATTTCTAGCAACATAGATTTTCTGAACAATTCCAGGGTACAGAATCTGTACTTGCTCTGAATAATATTGCACATTACCCTTTGTAGCCTGCTTCACCCGAGGATCTCAAATTGGGGGTTTTTTGGATGTTAATTAGTCTTAAAACTTTTTTCTTCGTCAGGTTCCTGTTATACTTTTAGATAAGTAGAAGTATGCAAAGGATGCTAGTGATTTGCCAAGCATCACACTCCAAGTAATAGGCAGAGCTGGGAATATAATTTAATCCAACTGTAGTCCTGTGTCCAGAATGGACATTTCCATTACCAGTTTACCCATACGTAAGGGCTCCTACACATGTGCATGGAGTCTGCTCCAATGCACTGGAAATCCAGTGTGTCGGCATAGATTCGATTAATCAAGCCTGCTGGAGCATGAAAATTGACTCTCTTGGAACATATTTTATTTCAAAGTGCCCCACCGACATTTTTTCCGCATGGAGATGCATGGTGATGCTGATTCACATGACACATGGGCACTTTTAATTACTGCAACTCACTAATTACAGTACCTGGCACGTGTAAAAATGCCCTAAGTTTCCTGGCAGTTCTCCCTGTTTGAGTACTAGGGACAGTCTTTACAGCTCATAATAGATATTCTGCAGTAGCTCCCCTCTACAGATTGTCTTATGCTGCAATCAGAGTATGTTTTTTAATTTATTTTGGAAGATGTTCAAGCTAAACCACAAAAAGCACTCTGGGAGTGTCCACATGAAAAGGTAGTGCAGAACAGCTATTGTGCTCTAAACTCCGACCATAACTTATTTAACAATAGTTTTCCCAAGTAGACCAACTTTGCTATACCTTTCTTTTCTTAAAGATATGATAAGATTGTAATCTAAGGTAATGTATGTGCAAGAGACTACCTCCAGCACAGATGCTAGAAGAAAAATTAAGCAGGACACTTACTGAATGATAGTTGTTAAACACACAAAGCACTCAAAACCATAATGTGCTTAATAAGAACAAATGATGAGGTGGTAGGATAAGGGGTAAGAGAAATTCTGTCGAATGCTTCTTTTCTTCTGCTTTCTTAGCAATCAATGATGGTACCACCAACCCCTCTTCATACTGCACGAGTTCTGCAAGAGGATAAAGACCACTGGGATGAAGTGAAGGTCAGTGAATGAACCATTGTTATAATAAGGGTTTCTTTACCAAATGGGATTTGAGAGGGTAATGTAGATACCTTTCTCTTCTTTGACACTTCTGCTCCTATTTAGAGTAAGTCATGTTGCTTCATCTATCAAGAGTAAAAGGATTGGATAAGTTTTCATTTACAAGTTGTCAGTTTCATATCTCTTACATTTGTTTTTGCATACTTCATTCAGACTCCTTGGATAGGCTCTAATTTATTGCCTACTAGCCTGACATTCCTGTTCATAGGTTCATAGATGTTAGGGGCTGGAACAGACCTCATGAGATCATCAGGTCCAGCCTCCCTGCTCTAAGGCAGGAAAGACTGATGAGGTCAGATGATGCCAATGAGTTGTGCATCCAGTTTAATTTAATCTACTTTAAAGGGGGATTGAACTAAACTGGGGTAAAACATTTTTATTCTGGATAAGAT
This sequence comes from Alligator mississippiensis, assembly GCF_030867095.1. Taxonomy (NCBI): domain Eukaryota; kingdom Metazoa; phylum Chordata; order Crocodylia; family Alligatoridae; genus Alligator; species Alligator mississippiensis. The sequence goes on from NC_081835.1 coordinate 45,356,675, forward strand.
TGTCAGTGCATGGAGTTGTTTTCAAGTGGTTGCTCCTGCATAATTCCACTTTATAGACCAAGCATTAGTGTCAGCCTAGGCAACAGAAAGGCCTAAACTAGGGTTGGAAAAATATGGCCTGTGGGCTGGATTCGGCCAACCAACAAATTTTATTTGGCCCATGGCAGGTAAATCGGCCCCACCTGGCCCAGACTTGGGAGGCAGCCCTGGCCATGATGCGTGCAGCCAGTCCCGATGCTCCCTGGGATTAGGTAGTGGACTCCGCTTCCCAGCAGCCCCAGCACCGGTGGCTCCTTCCAGCTTCCACTGCCAGTGTTACTGCTGCTGTTGGACGTGGCCTTGCTGCCCAGGCACCCCAGCCTGTCTGTTGGGCACCCACAGCTTGGGGCGCCTAATGGAGTGGGCAGGAAGGGTCTGCATGGAGACTGGACCAGGAGATCAGGATCACAGAGCAGTGATAGTGCGGGGTTGGGGCCCAGGACAGAGCCGCAATCCACTCCCTTCACAACAGATCATGACTGGCCCAGTCTGACCTGCGAGGGGGGCAGAGCATACACTTATGACCAGGCCCCTGCTTCCTGTGCCCCAATACCAGGTGCGCAGTGGCAACCCAATACAACGCAACTGCAGAACAGCAGCTCCCAGCAGCTTAGAGCAGCCTAAGCTGGTCACAATCCAGTGGGGCTGGGCCACGCTGCTCCACAGCTGCACTGTACTGGGGCTGCCCACGCATGCCTGTGCAGGGGCAGAGGACTGGGGTTCAGGTCATGGACATATACTCAGTCCCCCTCCCGGTTCGGGCCAGTCAGGATCCATCGTGTGGGGAGCAGATCACAGCCTGTGCCCCAGCCCTGGCTGCATGCCGGCACTGGTCTGCAATCTTGATCCCAGCTCCAGCCCTAAGCCTGCCTGGCCATTTCACTCCTGGGTGCCACTCCCCACCTGCCCACAGCCCCTTCCCATCCACCTGGCTGAGCACGCCCTGCCTGCGGGGGGGGGGGGGCAGCACTTAGGGAAGTTTTGGTGAGTTGTTGAGAAGGGGGCTGCTGACTTGGCCTGCAACAGTTTGTCCAAACTTCCTAAGTGGCCTTTCAGCCCAAATAATTGCCCACCCCTGGCCTAAGCTGTTACTGGCTGCAGTACAACCAAGTCTTCCGTTTTGTAAAATTGTCTCTTGAAGGTGGTATGGACTGTCTGTTTTGCTTATGCTTCTAGGGCAGCAGTTTCCAAACTCTGAGAGATTGCGCACCACCAATTTAAAATGATACAACCTTAAGTACCACCAGCACATTTTTCAGTTCAACCTTCAGTACCACCAGTAAATTTTTGTCCTGTAATTATAATAAATCTGTTAACGCATACCACGACAGGTTGTCTGTATACCACTGGTGGTACATGTACCACAGATTGGGAACTGCTGCTCTAGGGGATTCACCGTTCTCGCCTTTGATTTCAGGAGGAGATGACTAGTGCTTTGGCTACCATGAGAGTGGACTATGATCAAGTGAAAATCAAAGACTTGAAAGTGTCCAGCAACCGCCTCCTCAACAAACGCCGCAAGAAACTGAAACAGGCAGGCACCTCCTCCGCAGCCCCAGGATGCAACAACCAGTAAAGAAGAGAAGATGAGGGATTTGAGGTTGGAAAGCTAAATTTATAGGAACAAATTAAAATGAGGAGGATCAGCTCGCTCTACTGGCTTGACAAGGAAGATGGTGCTCAAAGATGCAACAGTGAAAAGATTACATCATACTAGAACTTTTTTCTGGGTTTTGCTTTTAAAGGGGATTTTTGTCTGTTATATTTTCCAGAGAACAATTCTGCAAAAATTCTTGAATTTTGATGCAGCTTCACTTGTTTTGGGGGAGGAAAAGGAGGCAGTCTTTGAGTTCTAGTGCATGAGGGCTTTTACCACAGCCTGCAAGAGTGACTTCTATTGTGGTTTCAAGCTTCTGCAAATAGAAACATCAAACATGTGCTGCCAGAAGATTTCAGAAATTGAAGCATGAGCAGGGAGAAAGGAGAAAAATGGCACCATTTTTATTTTTTTTTAATCCAAACTGTAGTCTCAGGTCTTGTTTTTGCTGGTGCACCTGAATGGCAGTTCTTCCTAGCATTGGTAAGAAGAGTGATTATTTCTAGATTTAATTCCTATAATCTTCTGAACAGGGGAGCATTGTCCATGATTTAGAGGTGGGGCGGGAAATGTCCTGTGTAGCTAAGGGATAGACTATGGGCTTCTCCTTGAACTACCATATCCATGAAGGCATTTGGTATTCTATGCAACTCAGGTTTTGTCGCACTTTCTAGTTTAATAGATTGTTCATTTTCTAAACTCTCTCCTTGATGTCATGTCTGCACCATTGGCAGATCCCTTCCCTGTAGACTCTTAGTCTACATCAATATCTTACCTAAAACTATGTAGCAGCCTGAGAAAAATATCTCTGTTCTTTTTGGGTTTGTTCCTTTCCTGTGCACACACCCTATAACTGTTGCATATAATACTCTGCTTTGAAAAAAAACCAAAAACCTTCTTAAATCCAGAAAACAATGGCAAGAGTGGTGTTCTCTTCAGGGAATCCTATTGGCTGACAATATCCAGGATGATTGTTACATTCGGGACTTGTGTCCCATGTACAATGCTCATTTCTGCCAAATTATTTTTGCCATTTTACATGCAGTGTTTTGACAAATACATTGACCCATTCTGACAGTGCAAAATGTAAACCTGTTAACATGACAGCATTCCTGAGCAATAACCCACATGGATGTATGTCTTTTGACTTTTTTCCTCCTATTTAATGGTGTTCTTGCTGTGGTTTGTTCATTTGTCCTATTCTATGATTGCCATATTTCCTCTTTCTTGTATTATGGATTCTAACTTAGGTGAAGAAAACATTGTTGACAATATTACAAGATTTTGGGTGAATTGAAATGCTTCCAGCGGTGCAAATAAATATTCATGGTGTAACACATGGGAGATGGAGGGCTAAAAGACTCAAGCAGAAGACTGACATGATGCAGTAAATGTAACAGATGTGCCAAAGAGAGTTCTAATCTTCTAATCCAGTTTCTGTACCTGATAGCCACACTGAACTTGCAGCCTCTTTACCAAAGATCTGCTTGATGCTTTGGACCCAACACATGGGCTCTGGTCTCACGCACAACAAATTAGACACAATTACAAGCTATCTACCTTTCTTTGTGAAATATTCCTGGGCTTTTACAAAATGGTTTTAATAAATCATGTTTCACCATTTCTTTCTGCTGTCCTGCCTTGTTTTCACTGAGAGGTTGAAGGGCTTTTTTGTTTACAACCAGGTAGAATTTTCTTTGTGGATTTGTTGAAGGAAAGGGGGAAGAGGTTTCATATCCCATTCATGCTCAAAGACTGTCCAATTTACATTATCTGAGCATCATTCTGGCATCTTATCGTTTGTACAAATACAAATACTAAATGTTACTTGGGTATTTTTAGGTTTATCTCCTCCAATGCTGCTGTGTGCCATAGTGCATCCCTCAAATGATTATTTATCTTCCTGGGAGAGTTAAATATTACTCCCCATTTATCAAACAGAAATAACAAAACAGAGATATTTAAATGATTGATTCAGGATGACACAAGTAGGGGCCTGTGCCAAACTGAGACTTGAGTCCTAATCCAGCACCTTAAGCACAAGACCATCCTTCTTCCTTTGTCAGAGGGTAAGTACTACAACATTTCAGCCCCCGAGTTGCGTACCTCTTCAGGCAAGGATTTGGTCTGCAGTCTGCCAGCTGGCAGGGCAATTGTACGTCCAGTAATTTGCCACCTATGATGCAGAAGTAACAACAGCCACCCCCATCCAAGTATTCTTCACACTCTGCAACTAGCCTCCCATTAGCCTCTGGTTAAAAGTATGAGACTTTTAAAATATTAGCTTGTTCTATCTCTTAATCTTTCAGTTCAAGCAGTCTGGAGCCCTGTAAGATACATGTTTAAGCATTAGTTGCCTTCCTTGGACGTACTGTAAAGTACTTAACGGCCTGATTCATCACTCCATGGCTCTAGTATGTGTTCTGTAATTCTATGGAAATTGAAAATGTTATGCTAGTGTAACAGTGGAGTGACACAGGAGTGAATGGGGCCCAACAGTATTCAGATTCCGGTCCCTGGACCGTAGAAGATTTGACACCTTGTTAACATTTCAACTAGTCCATCTCACTCTGATCTATAGTGGCAACATCTAGGAGTCCACTGAAGGAGAAAAATTGTGAGAGGCCAAAGAAGGTCTCCAAAACTCCATGTGAAAATGTTTGTAGGCCATTTCATGCTTGAGTTCCTTTAAAGAGAGAGAGAAATATGTGCAAGGTCATTGACACACAGTATTTCAAACCTTAAAGTTCAACTGATGTACAGCCTAACCTGTAGTGGTAGACCTTGTTCCAGTTATAAGATGGACAAGGACTAGTCTCCTTTTAGCCTTGTCTCTGAGCCCTGCTAAGGTCTCAGATGCATCACAGCCTTCAGCATGGTTTCAGGGTCTTGTTGATGTCCTACCATCACTGAAAAGTCCAGGTCCAATCATGATGTTCCCCATTCTCTTGGCATGGCCCACAATGCATGGCAGACAAAGCCCTATTGAAAAGCAAAAGCTTTTTCCTTTGGAGTTCTTTATGGATGTGGAGCCACCTGCTGGTTCATCAGTTTCATTGCACCGGTTGCAGCCAAAAGAATAGCGTATATGAAGACTCGACCTTAGAAGCAAGAATGAAATTAATACGAACAAACAAGATTTTTTTTTTCCAGAGAGCTGTGTCCTCTAAAGATTTTTGCATGGATGCTAAAATGGACATTGATTCTGGGGGAAAAGCCCATAGGTTTTAATTCTCTCTGTTACCAGTTATTGCATTTTTTTTTTAAGTTTTGATGAAAAAGTAGTGCTTTTTCCCTTAATATCAAATAAATAGGTTTTCAAAACAAAATATGAGGTGTATCCTGTGTTCACTGAATTCCCATAATGAGTATGCCATAGAAGACTTTTCCCTTCTGGTTGTTAGCTCAATTATATAAAATGTCCATCTCCTTAAAACATTCACACCCACCAAAGAACTCCTGATCCATTAGATATGGTACTGTAGATTTTGCATTGCCAACCCTTCCCCTATCCCTTTACAGTCCTCCTACTTAGTATAACAGCTCCTTTAGAACACACTGCTTGGGGTCCAAATTGACGACCCTTTTTTTTTTAAAGATAAACTGTTATAAAACTAATGATTAATTTCCATATTATCTAAACAAACGTGGTGACAGAAGTAAATGGTCAATGAAAAGCAGACTATGAAGAAAATGTCATTTTAAAAGTCTACTTTTTGCAGCAGAAGTGAAATAAGAGCTGCATACACAATGTCTCCCTTCCCCCATTACTTTCAATAATGATTGTTTCTTTTGTGTCCCTCCAACCCATTTCCCTCTTTCATATGGTTTCTCACACACACACACAGTAATTCCCTCCACCACTTTTCTTCTTCCTGTACTGAATGTTCAACTACCCCCTCATCTCTGATCAACTGTACAATGTGATGAACCTTTTTTGACATACCACACTTGAAAACTAATTTTAATTCTAAGCCCTTGTCCCACTTCTGTGTTTTCTAATTGAGAAAACACAGCATGAAGTCTTGGGACTGCATTTGCATCTTAACTCTTCATTGCCTAGGGTCTAGATGCCCAATTATACAACAGCTCCTGACTTGCCTTGAAATCAGGGATAACGAGCATGTTGCATACATGGTTTGATTGGATTTCTGTCCTGATTTCAGTCCAGTGAATGACCAGGCTTTGACTAATGCTTTTTGGAAGAGGAGTGCTTAGTGGAATAGGAAACAAACAGCATTGGAAGTATATTTGGTACCTAGATTAGTGTTTTTGAACAAGTTTAAGTGGGGCTGGTTTACCCTTAAGGGTTTCATGTATGCATCGGTCTAACCTATGACGCTAGCCCCAAGAAATTCGCTGCACTTATTGATGGAAGAATTCCTACTTCGAACCAAGAAAATTATGTTAAAAAAGAGCACCACCTTTTCTGCCTTCTTGTTTGACTCAGATCTGCAGTCTGTTTCTCTTCTTAGTAATCTTAGTGTTTTCTTAATTTTTTTAATAATCATTTTAATACGTTTATCTTCTGTTACTTTGACTACTGCAGCTTAATCTTCTATGGCTTCAGTCACAGTTCTCTAGACACTGCCATATACTGAATGTATCTATTCACCTTAATAAATGTGGAAGAAACATGACTACATTACCTCTTCCTTACCCAACTCCTGGAGTTCCCAGTTTATTCCAAGAATTAGTTCAAAATTGCTCCCTTTTGTGATAATAACTATGCCTTTTCTGCCTTCCTGGATAATAGCCCACCTCCAGCACTCCACTTGTTTCACCGGTGTTCTTCCAGACTGAGCCTACAAAGCAGGACAAAGATAGAAGGAAAAAGAATAAACATGCACTTAAAAGAAAGTGGAGCTGACTTCCTGAAAAAAATTACCTCTTTCTTTCGAGATACCAGAGTCCAGCGTTGTTAGGTCCAGTTTCTCTGAAATGTCTGTGCTTTCCCTCTTTACCCTGTATGGCTATCATCTGTATTCCCGTTGCAGGGGAATGAACCACTTAAGTGGGAGTTCTGGACACAGGGAAAAAACTCAAGAATGCACGAGACGCCCATAACCTGTATTCTTCCCAGACAGAAGTACACTTAAAGTTTCTATTAGCTAACGAGTGTGTACTAAAACATGGCTAGTATTTGGTGATGATGCGTTGTAAGGTCAGTCAGTACTAGCTATTAACTACATTGATAAGAAGTTGTGTTCCCCTGAGGAATTTGCAGTGTGAGTATTTTTTGGAGTAGTGGGACACAAAAGATGGCGTACAGGAATCTCTGCCCTGCCCCACTCCGTCTCCAAAGTCTGGTGCCAAGCAGAGCTCAACTGTACCTGGGAACTGGGACTTGCAATATTGATAATGCATCCATGAGGTAGACTAGGTATTACTTTGGTTGTTACTTTATGGAATGCAGTTATGGCCCCTGGTTGCAAGCCCCATGGGTCAAATGGGGTCTGAAGAATGCAAAATGTGAGAGTTCTGGTTTTCTCTTTAGATTATTCTAGAATTAATTTTTCCTGAATGCTGGTGGTTGATATTCATTGGAAATATTACTAGCATTGAAACCATTTCTTACTATGCCCTCTCAGTTCATTAGGAGGGGTCATAGATGCCCTTACCTGTTCTGTCTCATCAGTGCTATTCAGGTTTTTGCAATTAATTTGATGGTTATTTGGCATATAATTATTGTACTGAGATTTCTCTGATAACCCATTTGGGAAGCTTGGAAGACTGTTCTCAGGAGACATTTCTTATTGCTTAGTTACTGAAACACCTGCTAAAGCTAAGCTCTTTAAAACTGAAAATTATTTAAATGTGAAAATGGGTGGGTAGATCTGGAAGAGAAACTTATCAAAAGACTAAAATTAGAATTGAATGTGTTAGCAGAGAAACACTGATGGGTGAGGAGGGGAGAATTTTCCTGAAGTGTTGCTGCCTGAGTAATGAACCAGGAAAATTCTGGCTAGGATATTAGCCACTGTCCCAATCCCAAGCAATTCCTGAATTTACAAGTAATTAAGTCTCCCTAAAGGCAGATACACAAAATATACTCCTATTTCTGGAGTACTCTAATGCTCTGGTCTGTGCATATTAATGAGTCTTCTGAGGCAATACCTTAGTTACCTAATGATAATTGGCTCAGTTTTAAAGCAGCTGATAACTGAACACATGCATAGTCCATGTTTTCTGATAGCATCCCTTTGTCTCAAAATATTTGGGCCATCTCCATATTTGTTTTTTAAATAAATATACTTGTGCAGGTGGAGTGGACTTCCTTTTTGGAAGGAATGCTACTTACTGTGGATTTTTAGCCTGCTTGAAAATTTGTGTAGTTTAAAGATTTGTATAGAGCATCTCAAGACTCAGACATTTTGTGGTATATGTGCATCTTCGTTTTGATGCAGATGATGTTGTTCCATCCATTCTTTTACTTCTTGAAATTTTCAAGGGGTCACTGTCTGACAGGAAGCTTACAAAATAAGATAATATGTTGTATGCAAAGCAGTGAAGACAACCCCAAATACCTAGGAACAGGACCAACAGCATCCTTGCATCGTGCTAAACTGCACATTCACTCCCAAAAATTAGGCTTTGGGGTATTAGAGAAAATGAGAGCTGTTTCCTCTGTGGCAGCTTCCTTATCCTATAAAAATCAGGTAGGAAACAGAATAGTGGGATTCTCAAACACAGCTGAATGCAACCAATTCAGCTTCTTTTATGGAAGTTTCAGCCACTTATGTGGATCTCAGACCCATGGATTTAAGTGGTTGGATCCCATTCAGTGAGAGGATGAGTAGTGGTTGTGACATATATCTCAGTAGAGCTGGTGGTAAACATTTTTAATGAACTTTCTTTTCTGTTGGAAAATGTTTGTTTCATCAGCGTTCTAAAGGAACTTCCATTTTGATGGAAACATTTCAAAGGAGTATTTTGTTCTGATTATCATTTCATTCCAACTTTCTTACCATTTTAGTTTCTTGCAGCTTTCTCATTTTGTTTCAGCTTACTGTGGCAATATTTCTTTTCAGTGTATTGTGTGCAGTGATTGTCTTGTCGCATGTTGCCCAGCGCTGTATTTCATTGTTTGAATGCACCTTGTTTCAGCTTAACTATGCCACAGTGTAAGCAGTAGCTCCGGGTTAGTGCCACAGTGTTTAGATGGGACTGTGACTGAGAATTTGCATCTTTATTAAAGGGAGCAGCAACTATGAGAACTTGTCTCTTTCTATGATCTCATATACCTAGTCCCATTCCCCCAGGGCAAGTCTTATGTGAGGTGTTGGGGGGTTACCCCTGAGGATGCTGGAGCTTGGGAACCAACACGATGGGTGGGTAAAGTGATAGATATTACAGGGCTGTCAGCTGCGGAAAGGACTGTTGGTATATTCCCCAGCATTGCTGGTATCCCTCAGGACATCCCAGACATCAACCTCATGGAGCTATGGGGACTGTCTTCAGAATGGTGTGGTGGATCTCTGTTTTTACCTTTCCAGTGCTCCCAAATGGTGAGTACCTTCTTTCAAACTGGTCTTCCATTCCCCGCTGCCCTCCTCCATCTCCCACCCTATGTGTTTGATTTGTGTATGCCTCACTTCCTCCCACTCTCCTTATACCGTCCTGTATGGGGCAGTAGACATTAATTCAGAATGGCTATTCACAGACTTAGTACACCAGATCAAACAGGTCAAAATGATTTGAACAGATATGCTGTTCCAGTGCTTCTGAATCAAAATATTTCCACTTTCCTTTTTAATTTGGACTAATGATTCATTTCCATGCCATGGGAAATATTGACATTTTATTTTTGATTGGCCCCTATAAGTCAGTGTTTGGGCTTCTCAAGATAAAGTTTGTTTTTCAAAAGGTTTAGTTGTCTATTCTGCCATATAGTTTTGCCATACTCTTGTATTATTTACTTGGAGTCCTCTGTTTTTGAGTCTCATGTAAAATACTTCCTAGGTCTAACCAATGAAGGAGGACCGGCTGGTGGCCTCTAACTCCTACTTTAAGTAAAACATTTTTACTTCTATCAGTCACCTGTGCTCTTGTGGTTAAAAAAGGTTTCTTAGGGTAAAAAAAATTGTTAGTATATTGCTCAATTTGGCATTTCTTTTGTTGACACATTTGGTTTTCTTTTTCCTAATGGACAGCAGCAATCCTACAAAAGTTTAGTCTAATTTTGAGGATGAATTTAAGTCCCGCCCTAATTTAAAATATGTAAGCCCAATGAAACAGAAAGCAGGGGATGGATTCTTGAGTTACAGTGATTTAGCTGGATCTTACATCTTTATTGCATAATAGTCTACTGGCCCATACTCTTCCTTGGATCTAGATAGAGACATCAGATGTTTTCTCAGTTAATTTGTCTTTCTTGCTCACAATCAATTCCTGAGCCATTTGTCAAGGGCCGAAGAACAGCTAGTTGGTTAGCAATCTTCAGACTCTGGAGACACATTTCTTTGTGTCCTAAGACATCTGGCAATAGCACTTGAGATCTCCTTCCTTTCAGATTATGAAACAATTAAGTATGTAGCTGACGGGAGTTCCTCAGTGATATATAATTCTTTTGTTTTGGCCTTTAATGACATTAAATTGTTATTATTATGATAAAAATAATTGGATTTAAAGCACTGTCTATCCCAGAGCTGGATATTTTGTCAGATTCCTCCAACTATATCATATTTTGCCACAGAACACTCTGCCCACAAATTTAGAAAACTGTTTCCTCCCTCCCACTACATGGAAAAATACAAGGAAAGCTGATGTTTGTACATACTATTTTATTAAACAAGCTAAAAAAGATGTGTTGCTAAATCACCTCTTCCTGTTTTGGTATCTGAATGCTTTCAGTGTGCTAGACTAAACACCTTGCCTCACAAACGGTTTACTCTTAAACAGGTCTGTATTGACCACCAGTGCCTTTCACCTCTACAATATGACTCTCTAAAAATGATCCCCTAGGGTTCTAGGTTTGGGCATCAAGACCTTCATTTCATAGACTAATGCCTTTTAAGTTAAACATTTGCCATAAAGCACACATAAAAAAATCTTCCAGGACTGCAGCCCAAATGTGTTCAACTTAGAAGTTCAAACTTAGGTTTAGTTGTTGTTTCAAAACACTGAATGCAGACTCAGAATCATGCTCAGTTTTTGTTTGGTTGTTTGGTTGTCTGTTTACCTAAGCTCTTCAGCTTTAATAATAAAGGTTTTGCAGGGTAAGTAAACTAGGCCATTATTGCAGCCCCATTGCTTTAAAATTACGTCAAGTGTTGCTGCTGAAGTCCTATTGCTTTCACAAAAGTAATTGATTAGAAAGTATCAAGAGGAAAACTAAGTTGCAGACTAACAGCATAGTACTTATTCTATGGTATGTGTCCATTTCCACAGTCCTACTATCTCCTACGTGCTAGAGGGCAAGAGTGTGCCTGTTTATAAATTTCATTTTCCCTCCTGTGTGTTCATCTTGGGTCTTTGATGAGATGGGGTCCCTCAGAACAAAAGATCATATTTCTGTTTCTGTCCCCCACCCCCTGTGATTATTTAATGGAAAATACATAAACAGTCCTGGGAGCAGGGACCAGAGTCCAGGATTCCCCTAACCATCAGGCTACAAATGCACGATTTTCTTGCTGGCTATCCTTCTGGCCCAATGCTTCTTGCACTCTTTGCTGCCCAGAGACCTGACTTTAAGACAGGGGTGGGCAAAATGCAGCCCGGGGGCTGGATGCGGCCTGCCAGGCCATTCTATCTGGACCACAGGGCCCCTAAAAAATTTAGAAAATTAATATTAATCTGCCATGAGCTGCCTGTCATGCAGCCCTCGATGCATTACCGAAACTCAGTAAGTTGCCCTCTGGCCAAACTAATCGCCCACCCCTGCTTTAAGAGGTGGGGAGAATGCCACAACCCAAATTAGCCTTTAGCCTCACGGTTAGGGCATTCTCCTGGGAAGTAGAAGATAACAGTTTGAAGCCCTGCAGGCTGAGTAAAGCCCAGCACCCCTCTCTTCCACTTCCTGGACAACTTTAAGCACTAGTAGGCTGCTATCCTATAAAAGATAGGCACAAGCAGCTCCTCCCCCCTCATTTTTAAGAGTGAACTCTGCCAAGCTCCTTCACAGAGTAACTGAGGCTCCCACCACGCGGGGAGGACTCTGGACTCGGAATGAGCAGAGGTTCCTCTTTTGCCACCCTGACTCGACCCCAAAGGGGATGGGAAGTTGTGGCACATCCCTGTACTTAGTATGTCCTGTTGCCTAGCTCTAGTCAGCTCCCTGTTCAGTGTGTGGGTTTTTAACATCACCCTTAGGCACATTATTCTGGTGTCTAAGGACCAGGCATAGAGGTATTTATTGTTGTCACCTACATTGGAGGTGCCCAAATCTTCTTCACATCTGGCCTGAAGACTCTTCCTATGCAGGTTTCTAAATGAAAGTTTGAAAGGTACAACTACACTGGGAGACTCAGCATTTACCCTCCATTCTTGACTTATATAATTGTTGCCTCATAGTCTTTTCCTTGGATATTTTTCAGATGTGCATTGCCTTTGGGAGGGAGAAGTTACAGATTATCCTCTGATAATGCAGTGCAATCCTTGGCAGGATTCGTGCAGCAGTTATTGACCAAGAGCAGACAGTGAACCTTTGAAGCTGCTGCCAATTAGAATAATTCTGTTTTTAGCCATTCATTCATTAGCAGAGAAGTAAATAGCACAGACAGAAGGTTGTGAAACAGGTGTTTATTCACTTGTTCTCTAGCCTTCTCTTGGATTAATGAAATGACTCATAGATACAATTACATGCTTGGGGGGGGGAGGGGGAACCTGTAGGTGGGATGTGTATTGAGGCCTCTGTTCTTTTGCCAAAACACCCCCATTCTATCATGCCTACACTTATGACATGGGTCCTTTTAGAATGGTTACAGGATGAAATAATTTGTTTCTGAGAGGACTAGATCCCAAATGACTCCTAATTGGGGGAGAGGGGGAAAAAGAGGATGTTTGAAAAAATGGGTGGATATGGAGAAGTGAAGAATATGTGGTTTCCTATGAATGTCTTTTTATGCCAAATTAATTAGAAAGAAGCTTTAGAGGAATGTCATGTCTGAACTTCCCTTTTGTGCCCCCAAAATGGGGGAAGTGGGGACGAGAAATGCTAGTGGAGTATGCTGGGGAGATATAGACAGTCATGCTATCTTTCTACTTGCTTACAAGTTCTTCCTTGTCACTTTGGTAACAGTACTTCAGTAGTCTTTCATATAGTCTTAGTCATAACCTCCCCTCTGAAGTAATATTACTGTTATATTTTACAAATGGGAATCTGAGGCATAGAAAGACCTGGACCTGATTTTTAAAGATATTTAGGTATACAAATGCAGTTGAAATTTGGGACCAAGTGACTTGCTGAAGATCACACAGAAAATTTGTGATAAAACAGGTACTTGAATCCAAGTCTGAAGGATACCAGGAAAACACCTGAAACCTTGGTCTATCCTTACTTTCTGTGTACATACAGAGCCTCCATTAAGCAGACCAGGCAGCTATTTTTGATTTCCCCTTAGAAGTGAGAGGGAAACTTTTGGATCTATATACTATAAATGATATGTCAGTTTAATTATGAAGAAACAGTGTTATTTAAAGTACCTATAAAAATGTGTCTTCTGCAACTGAAGTGGATTTTTCATAACTGTGTAATTCAAAAGTATATTAATAGATTGTTTCCCTTAAACTTTCCGCAATAAAAAAGATCTTTGGATGATGGAGCATTGACAAATGTCAGCTGAGCAGAATTTTTTCAGTGAGCTATGGGAAACAGAATGGAGGACAAGAGAGAAAAGATTGTCATGGAAATTATTATAGCAGCTTAATTATAGCATACTTTACTAGGTGACTTAAATATTGAGAAAATAATCAAAGCAGAAATAGCCATGGGACATAATTTGTGACACAGTGGGCGTGTCTATACATGCCCCTGACTGCATTTGGTACTATGCAGTCATTTAGTACTTGCTTTTGCAAGTGCTGAATGACTGTGCAGTACCCACTGATACTGCACAGTCCCAGCAGCGCAAGGTTATTTTTTAATGGTATGTCACTGTAGCTCATCACTACAGCAATGTAGCATCGGTGTCAGTTTGTGCCCACCAATGCTGTGTTACCATAGTGATGAGCTGCGTTGCTGTAGCTCATCACTACAGTGATGTAGTGTCTAGTGTAGATGCGCCCAGTAGCCTATTTTACTGTGCATTTGAGCATCATGTCAAAAATTGTGCTAATACGCTAATGCACAGTGAAAATAGGCTACTGCACATTAAGCATAATTAAAAAAGCATACACATTTGCTATTGTACACTAGGGCAGCCTAATACACATTTACTTAGTACCTCACTTTAGAGACACCAAATTTAATGTGAAGTGGTAAAAGCACATTAATTAACATATAGATGCGCCCAGTATGTCCTGCTCAGCATTAGAATGCATGATACTGAGTGAAAAATTTTATTTTGTTAAACTGTAAAGGTATTATCAAAAAGGAAACATACATGCAGCACAATCACATACAAATTTCAGCCAGTAAATCACATCTGCAGACATTACTATCCATACATAGAGATTGGAGAAGTACATTGCACAATGTAATCTCAATCAATAAACCAGCTCATTTAACTCCTACAAAACCTTATTTGTGACCAGTCTGAAAATTAGGGTTTGTCAGAGAGATCCCAAATCTATTAATACTTATTTTATTTGAAGACTATTTGTATTGACAATTACAGTTTCTTAATTTTGTAATAGCAAATTATATGCACAGTGCCTAAGAAGATTTAAATTGGAGAAGGCAAAGAGGGGTGACAACTGGAGAATGAAAAGAAAGGAGGATGGACCTGGGAGCTAATTAGAGGTCAAGAGGAGAAAGGAAGGACAATTCATGAGGTAACTAAACGGAGAGACCATTCAAAGAGACCTGAAGAGCAGGTGTGCAAAGTGAGGTAGGTCTGAAGAAACAGCAGAAAAGGAAGGTAACGTAATAAAAATGAGTGAAGTAAGTTGAAGATTTTTAAAAATGAGGAACAACAGTGAGGAAACTCTGTGATCCTGAAAGGAAAAGCCTAGAGTGTAATTCCTAAACACCTAACTGTATAAAGAGCTTAATAAAAACAGAACAGCATATATAATAGGCCTGTGCGAAGCGACTAGTATTCGCTTCGGATTCAGATTTGGCTGATTCTGGGGACAGTGATTCAATTCAGTGATTTGAATCACTGTCCCAAATTGATTCAGCCGAATCTGATTTGGAGATTCGGCCACATCTCCAAATCAGCCCCATCCCCTACCCGCTCTCCCAGCCCTGTCAATGGCTGCCCTGCCTGACCCCAGCTTCCAGCTCTTTGGAAAAAAAAATCCCAGCACTCCCCAGCTGCTGCCAGGTGGGGGCATGATCCCCGCTGCCCCCCACCCCATGCTGCATGGGGGGCTCTGTCATGAGCCCCCATCCCCAGCCCACTTTCACAGTCCCAGCTTCCAGCTCTTTAAAAAAAAAAAAAAAGCTCTGAACTCACCAGATGCTGCCAGGCCGGGGTGGGGAGGTTGATCCCTGCTGCCCCCCACTGCCCCGTGCTGTGGGGGGCACTGTGCCACGAGCCGCCAGAAGCCCGAAGGCTGCTGCAGCGGCCGGTGAGTGCAGGGGGTTTTTTTTGGTTTTTTTTTAAAGAGGCAGGAGCTGGGGTGGGTGGGGCAGCCATGGCGGGGGCTGGGAGAGTGGTCGGGGGGCTCATGGCAGAGCCCCCCATGCAGAGGGGGGCAACAGGGATGCCCCCCCCCGCACCGCTGGGCAGCAGCTGGTGAGTGGGGGCTTTTTTTCAAAGCACCAAGAGCTGTGCTGGGCGGGGTAGCCATGGAGGGGACTGGGATAGCGGGTGGGGGTCTGGGGAGGTCTGGGGGAACAGGCAGGGATGGGGCCTGGCAGGGGTCCCCCCATGGTCCCCTTTCCCCTCCTCCAGCCCCCTCCCCCGCCCCCTACTTACCAACACAGAGTCCAGGTCCAGCCCCCTGCAGCAGTAAGCAGGGACTGCCCAAATCTCCTAAGCTCTCCAAATCTTTTCCGAATCAATTCAGAGAGCTTCAAATTGATTCCGACCTTTGAATTGGTCTCCTGATTCAATTTGGATTTGGAGATTCAGCCACCAAATCGGGCCAAATCTCGTCTGAATTGAATCAGCACCCGAAGCTTCGCACAGCTGTAATATATAATGGTGTAAGATTTATCTGTACAAATGAATAGATGCAATGGCAGTTTCTAAAACTAGCAGAGAATCCTTCAAAAGCAGAAGAATTTGAGCAAATAATTATGATATGCCATATTAAAAAAAAATGAACAGAGCCCATTAAAAGCAGAGATGTATAGAAAACATTAAACTGGCTGGGGGAGGGAATTCAAATCAAATACTGTAACAGTATTTCAGTTACTTGAGGAGAAATCAGAATAAAATAGGCTGCAGTTAGATTATATACAGAAGTGAAACTGAGTGGCCTAGTTTTGCTATTGAAGCAGAGGGTCTAGGGACTGATGCCTTAATTTTTTCTCTCCATGATGACATCTAGATCCAAGCCCATGCCATCATCAATTTCAAAGGGTCTTTGAGTAGCAGGAAGTCAGCTGCCAAAGTCAAAATTCCAGCAAATAAACAATGGAAATATATCCCCATCTATTGCTGTTTTACATAGGATCATCAAGCACCCTCTAAACATGAGGAACGTGAAAAGAGATCTCTCTGGGACTCCCTAGCAGCTTAAGTGCTTAGGGCACTTTGCAAATGTAGGCACAGCAGCTAGGGAACCTGTCGTTCTTTTATCATAGTTTACGAGTGCTTTCTGCATGCACAGGGATGAGAATACTTACCTCACTTTGCAATTTTTGGCTGTCTTGAGGCCAGAAGGATTGGGAGGGGAAGAGCAGCCAGAGAAAGTCACTTCACCCCAAGAGAGAGCAGTAAGATGAGGAGAGAAGTCAGGTCATTGGTCTTACTAAAAAATGGGAATGATAAGGCTGGATGAGTGCTGTGGAAGAAGGTGAAAGGAAACATAGAAGAGGAACTTGTGAGGATTTGAGAGAGAATGGCTAAGCTATGCAAATCAAACCATGCAGATCCCAGTATACTTATGCATCTGGGGTCATGTGTCTGTGCTTAGGTCTAAAGCTAAACCTATTCTTATTTCTGCAGTTGTAACTCGTAGCCAGCTATGTGCAGAACACTAACTAATGCCTTAGTTATAACAACTCTGGCTGAAGCAGCCAGCAACCACCAAATGAAACCAATTCATGGGTAGTAGCCATTTGAATCAGCATCTAAATCTATTCCATGGGTATTAGAAGAGCAGCATCACAAAGATATAGTGATCACAGTTCTAAAACGGGTTATACACAGAGAAGTGGACCTATTGTGCATTCCCTTTGCCTGAAGATGCCAACCTACAAACTCTATAATGGCTCCACTAGAGAAAAATGTGTATTTTTGAACCAAGTCAATGGCCCTGTCTAGTAACTGATATATAATAGCACTATTTATCATTGTTACAAATACATTAGCAGGGGTTTACGATGGTCCTCTAGGTGTCCTCATCCCTGCATACAAGGAAAATATGATCTTCAGTTGTATAATGCATCCAGCTTATTAGCATATTACTACTTTTCCACTAAGCAGAAGCCAGCCTTTTACAAGAGAGATCAAGTGTTAAGTTCTTTAGCTGTCTGTTAACTGGGAATGTGCAGTTTGTGTTTTTTAGACATGGAAGAAGCAAATTATCCCAAATGCTGGGCCATTATTCAGCATCGTCCTCAGGAATTTAATAACTTACTCGTTTTGCCTTGTGCTAAATTGGGTTTACAGAATCATAACAGGAGTTTGAAGAAATGAATTTGTATGCATTACACTGAAGAGCCAAAGAAAATCTACTGTCTCCCTTCCATGTTTGAAGAGCTCAATTAAGCCATGTTTTTCATTCCAGGATCACAGCAAGTAATAGAGGATTAGCATGGGATATTTGTAGCAGCACATCTCCCCTCCAAAGTTCAGACCAAATGTAAGAGTGAGTAAAACATGGAAAAACTATTTCTCATAGTAGGATCGAAATAAATTCATCAGCACAAAATTTACCTTGTATGCGAGTCCCTGGTTGAGTTCTTTCTGTTTTAAGTGCTATGAAGACTGATGAGCTTTGTATTCTTGCTTGTCTAGTGACCAGCCCTATACTATATGGGAAATAAAACCTCCCTCCTTTGCATTCCTCTCCTGGTAGATGTTTACTCAGCTCTGTCGCATCATAAAGCTAAAACATTATTGCTGATTGTTCTAAAATTTATTTTTCTTTTAAACCTATTTATTCCCAGAGTTGCAAAGACATCATCTCCAGTAAAAGGCCTTTGCATGTCATGCTCTTGGATGTGCTTTCACCACTGAGATATTATCAATCTATATTAATGCAAAAACTCCAAGAACTATTTCTGTATATTTACCATATTTTGCTGTTGGTAAAGGGAGCAGATTTGACAGTCATGGGGCTTAGCTTCAGGGTAGACACATTTTCAACAACAAAAAGATGCAAGTTTTCTTCTCTCCTGTTTCAAAAAAGCTTTTCAGGCCTGATTTGGAAAGACACCCATTCTAATAGTAAGAGGGTAGTTTAGAATCCATAAACAACCAGATTTTGCCCGCTAGGTAACATTATCAATAAGGTTCTGTGTGTCCCAGGGACATTAGTAGCCAATGGGTCCTGAACTGAGACAATTAAGCCTAATTCAATTAGGGGTCACTGCCATCAGAAAGAAAGAAATTTTGGTCACTTTCATCATATTGGAATTGTAAATCTTAAAAGTGAGTCCAGTACCTTTTAAATTATCTTTATCCTTTATGAAGAGTCTCTCATAAAGGAACCCTTGCCTCCAGTTGGGACCAGCTATTGGTGGGAGATGCACGGGTGCAAGCCCATTGCACCCCTAAGAGCAAAGACCCCTGGCAGACCCTTACCTCACCCCTAGCATGGAGCTAGGAGGCAAGTGAGGCTCATGGTGGGTGGGCAGTATCTAGAGGGGGCAGCTGAGCAGAGATGAGGATGGTCATGCCCCTCCCTACAGCTCAGCCCAGCCCCCAGGGAGCCATGCAAAAAGAGCACAAAAACAGGCATGTTCAGGGCCCAGCACGTGAGTTAGCACAGGAGTTTGCACAAGGAGGTACAGGGAGGGGTCACCAGTGGGCATTCTCAGTCCCGAGTTGCCCCCCAGCACAGACACACAGCACACCCCATGCCTGTTGCGCTCCCAGGCAGTCGAAGCCCCCCACACCATGGGGTAGGCCTCCAACACTGGATCTCAGGTAAAGGGAACAAGGGACCAGCCTTTCCCCTCTCCAGGGCAAGACTCAGAGACCCAGGGAGTCCCCCAGCAACTCGGGAAGCCGGGAAGCCAGAGGATCCCCTTGCAGGCAACTACTTGAGCCTGTCTACCAGGCTGCAGCAACAGCTGCTGGTGAGGACCACGTGGGGGTAATTACACCCACCTGGTCTCTTACTCAAACAAGCACCAAACGAACTGAGTGAATGGGGCCCACGCTGCAACATGGTGATGGGCACTTGCCGCACCCCTAGGCTCCCTGATCTGGATGGACCATCCCCACTTGGTACCTCAGAGGTCTTTATCCAGACAGAGCCTATAGTCCCAGCCTTCACACAGATGAAACCCTTGTCTCCAGGCTGTGGAGCCTGCATGGCACATCTGCTGGAGGCTGGGACCTGGGGTTCAAGCACTCCCACTTGTGGGATGTGCTCACTGATGAAGACTCTGGAGGGCTGGGTGAGAGAGCTCCTGGAGGAGGTGAGCAGACTGCAAACCAACAGGGAACACGAGAAGGATATCGATGCTTACTGCCAGGCCCTATACCTGGAGAAGGATGCCACAGAGACCAGGCAGAAGAGCAGGCTTGAGCAAGATGCCCCAACTGATGGCTCATGGAAATTGGTCACATCAGACCCAAAGCCATGATGTGCATCAGTTGCTTCACCAATAGCCCTGCACAACACCTATACAGCCCTCGCACCATCGACAGATGAGGTGTCCGCATCCTCTGCACCGAAAACAGGACAGGAACAGCTGCCCCCACCAAAGAAGCAACAAAGAGTGATTGTTGTGGGAGGCTCCTTGCTGCAGGGAGCAGAAGAGGCCCTGGCGACCCTGCAGGAGATGGAAGGGGAAGAGGAAACCCTTGGGCAGGAAGAAACACCACATTCTTCACACTCCGAACAGGTCAAGAGATCCAAGAGGACCCAGAGGAGGAGGCGACGAGTGCTCGTCATAGGCGACTCCATCCTGAGAGGTATGGAAGGGCCCATCTGTCGCCAGGACCCCTCAGCACGAGAGGTATGCTGCCTCCCTGGAGCAAAGATTCGGGATGTGATGGAGGTAATCCAGGCCAGGATCAAGCCCACCGATTACTACCCCATGGTCCTAGTCCATGTGGGTACTAATGATGCAGCCAGGAGAACCCCCGATCACCTGATAGCAGACTACAGTGCTCTGGGTGGCGTGCTGAAGGAGTTCGGTGCACAGGTGGTATTCTCTTCCATCCTACCAGTGACTGGACGAGGAAGACGGCAGGAGAACTGCATCCGAGAGACCAACTGGCGGCTTCGGCAGTGGTGTCCGAGGCAGGCTTCAGCTTCCTGGACAAGGACCCGCACATCACGACGAGGGACATGCTCAGCTGGGATGAGCTTCACCTGTCCCCCAAAGGTAAGCGTGTGTTTTCTTCTAGGTTGGCTGATCTCCTCCGGCAGGCTTTAAACTAGGCTCGTCGGGGGGAGGGGAAGATGAGGGCGGGGGAAGCTGTGGACCACCAAACCATGTGGCACCCACAAGGACAGCCCAGCCTGAAGAAAGAGAGCATTGGGAACCTGAAAGCCATGGGGAGGCCAGCACTACAGCACAGGTAAGAAATGAGAAGGTAAGTATCAAAGGGCCCCTTGGGATTCGGAGCGGGGGGGCAGCAAAGGCACCAGTCCCAGGGCTCAAGTGCCTATATACTAATGCTAGGAACATGGGAAACAAGCAGGATGAACTAGCGCTCCTGCTTGCACAAAATACCTATGACTTAGTGGGGCTAACGGAAACCTGGTGGGATTCATCCCATGACTGGGCGGTACATATTGAGGGCTATAGATTGTACAGAAAGGACAGGGTGGGGAAGAAAGGGGGAGGGGTTGCGCTCTATGTCAGTGAGCAATATACATCAACCCTCATCAAGATGGAATCCAAGGATGAGGAAGTAGAAGGATTGTGGGTTAGGCTACACGGGGGGCAAGGAGAAAGGGATTTGGTGGTAGGGGTCTGCTACAGACCCCCACATCAAGGGGAAGAAAGAGATTCGGGGCTCCTGAGGCAGCTCTCAGAGACCATAAAAGCTAAAGAGGCGGTAGTCATGGGGGACCTAAACTACCCCGACATCTGCTGGGAGTCACAGACAGCAAAGTCCCACCGCTCATGCAGGTTTCCAACCTGTGTACAGGACCGCCACCTGACACAGGAGGTACACGGTCCCATTAGGGGGAATGCCATACTGGATCTGGTATTGGCAACGGGGGATGACATGGTAGGGGACCTCCAGATCGGTAGCCATCTGGGAGACAGTGATCACCTAATAATAGAATTCACCAGAAGACGTCGAGTGGGTAAGGTAACTAGTAGGGTGAAAGTGCTAGACTTTAGGAAAGCTGATCTCAATGAACTCAGGCGATTAGTCAAGGATGCACTGCAGAGTAGGAGTTTTGAAGGGATGGGAGCCCAAGAAGGGTGGCTGTGCCATAAGGAAACGATCCTTCGGGCACAAAGCAAGATGATCCCCAAGCAAGGCAAAAGAGGGAAAGGGGCCAGGAGGCTTCCCTGGCTGACCAGAGAAATCCAGGGCAGCCTAAGGGCCAAAAGGGGAGCACATAAAAAGTGGAAACAGGGAGAGATCACCAAAGACAAATATACCTCCTCTGCTCATGCTTGTAGGGAGGCAGTTAGACAGGCCAAAGCTACCATGGAGCTGAGGATGGCAACCCAAGTAAAAGACAACAAGAAATTGTTTTTTAGATATATAGGGAGTAAAAGGAAGGCCCAGGGAGGAATAGGACCCCTGCTAAATGGGCAGAAACAATTGGTGACGGACAGGGGGGACAAGGCTGAACTCCTCAACGAGTTCTTTGCCTCAGTGTTCCTAAGTGAGGGGCACGACAAGTCTCTCACTGGGGTTGTAGAGAGGCAGCAGCAAGGCGCCAGACTTCCATACGTAGACCCTGAGATGGTGCAGAGTCACTTGGAAGAACTGGATGCCTTTAAGTCGGCAGGCCCGGATGAGCTCCATCCGAGGGTGCTGAAGGCACTGGCCGACATCATTGCAGAGCCACTGACGGGAATATTTGAAAGCTCATGGAGCACGGGCCAAGTCCCGGAGGACTGGAAAAGGGCCAACGTGGTCCCCATTTTCAAAAAGGGGAGGAAGGAGGACCCGGGCAACTATAGGCCAGTCAGTCTCACCTCCATCTTTGGCAAAGTCTTTGAAAAAATTATCAAGGCTCACATTTGTGAGAGCCCGGCAGGACAAATTATGCTGAGGGGAAACCAGCATGGGTTCGTGGCAGGCAGATCGTGCCTGACCAATCTAGTCTCTTTTTATGACCATGTTACGAAACGCCTGGACACAGGAGGAGGGGTGGATGTCGTATACTTAGACTTCAGGAAGGCCTTCGATACGGTATCCCACCCCATACTGGTGAACAAGTTAAAAGGCTGTGACTTGGATGACTACACAGTCCGGTGGGTGGCGAATTGGCTGGAGGGTCGCACCCAGAGAGTCGTGGTGGATGGGTCGGTTTTGACCTGGAAGGGTGTGGGCAGTGGGGTCCCGCAGGCTTCGGTCCTTGGACCGATACTCTTTAATGTTTTCATCAGTGTCTTGGACGAGGGAGTGAAATGTACTCTGTCCAAGTTTGCAGATGACACAAAGCTATGGGGAGAAGTGGACAAGCTGGAGGGCAGGGAACAGCTGCAAGCAGATCTGGACAGGTTGGACAAGTGGGTAGAAAACAACAGAATGCAGTTCAACAAGGAGAAATGCAAAGTGCTGCACCTAGGGAGGAAAAATGTCCAGCACACCTACAGCCTAGGGAATGACCTGCTGGGTGGCACGGAATTGGAAAGGGATCTTGGAGTCCTAGTGGACTCCATGATGAACATGAGTCGACAGTGTGACGAAGCCATCAAAAAAGCCAATGGCACTTTATCGTGCATCAGCAGATGCATGATGAATAGGTCCAAGGAGGTGATACTTCCCCTCTATCGGGCGCTGGTCAGACCGCAGTTGGAGTACTGCGTGCAATTCTGGGCGCCACACTTCAAGAAGGATGCGGATAACCTGGAGAGGGTCCAGAGAAGGGCCACTCGTATGGTTAAGGGCCTACAGACCAAGCCCTATGAGGAGAGACTAGAGAAACTGAACCTTTTCAGCCTCCGCAAGAGAAGGTTGAGAGGTGACCTTGTGGCTGCCTATAAGTTCATCACGGGGGCACAGAAGGGAATTGGTGAGTATTTATTCACCGAGGCACCCCCGGGGGTTACAAGAAATAATGGCCACAAGGTAGCAGAGAGCAGATTTAGATTGGACATTAGGAAGAACTTCTTCACAGTTCGAGTGGCCAAGGTCTGGAACAGGCTCCCAAGGGAGGTGGTGCTCTCCCCTACCCTGGGGGTCTTCAAGAGGAGGTTAGATAAGCATCTAGCTGGGGTCATCTAGACCCAGCACTCTTTCCTGCTTATGCAGGGGGTCGGACTCGATGATCTGTTGAGGTCCCTTCCAACCCTAACATCTATGAATCTAAGAAGGTGCTATTTGTCATCCAGACCCCTTCGCTCAAGACGTCTGCTGCCTTCCAGGAACCAGGATCTGAGATGTAACAGCAAGGATTGCAAAACTGGTCTGTCCTATGGACCACTACCCCTTGCTCCTTGTCCACATGGGCACCAATGACACGGCAAGAAACAACCCCAGGAGAATCATGAGTCCATGTGGGCAAAGCTCAAAGACCAAGGAGCACAAATGGTCTTCTCCTTGATCAGTTAGAGGCCATCGTCATTGGAGGGCAGAGTGCATCGAAGTCTTCAGAGATGGTGTCGCCCTGTTGGTTTTGGATTCCTTGATCTTGGCATGCAGTTCAACAGCACTAGTCTATATGCTAGAGACTGTATTCACCTCATGGGCAGAGGGAAGAAGCTCTTCTCTACAGAAATCACTGAATTGCTGAGGAGGGCTTTAAACTAGGCATGTCCGAGGGAGAGAGGGGAGATTCCACTGCTATACACAAATCTTCTGGCCAAGATGACCCAAGGGAGGACTTTCAAGTAGGGGACACCCAGATGAGTACCAATGCCCTGAGGTACTTAAAGTTGGACAGAAAACCTGAGGCGACTAGGGGTGAACTCAGGTGTCTTTATGGGAACACCAGAAGCATGGGCAACAAACAGGATGAACTGGCACTCCTACTGGCAGACGAGGATTTTGACCTCATTGGGGTGACCTGGTGGGACCATGCATATGACTGGGCAGTGGACATTGAGGGCTATAGGCTCTACAGGAAGGATTGGTTTGGGAAGAAGGAAGGAGGTGTGGTCCTCTATGTGAAAGACAGTGCCCCTCCCTGCAGGTCATGTTTGTTTGCAGGGACAGGTCCCTTGGGACCCTCTGGGTCAAGATGCAAGGGGACTCAGCAGAGGGGGACCTGATGGTAGGAGTATACTGTAGGACTCACTACCAAGAAGAGGAAAGCAATCAGGCATTCTTCAGAGAATTGCCTAAGGCAACCAGCACTGAAGTCCTGATTGTCATGAGTGACTTCAACTACCCTGACATCTGTTGGAAACACCATTCAGCAGCTCCAGCAGGTCAACCAACTTCATGGCATCTATTGACAATCTATTCTTAACACAGGCAGTGGAAGGACCGACTAGGGGTAAAGCTACTCTGGACTTAGTGCTGACTAAAGGGGAAGAAATGGTAGGCAACCTGAAGATTGGAGGTACTCTGGGCGACAGTAACCACAACCTAATTAGGTTCACCATTCACCAAAAGGCTGGGAATTCAGCCAGTAGAACAGAAATCCTAGACTTCAGAAGGGCAGACCTTGGTAAACTCAGGAGTCCAGTTAGAAAGGCCCTCTGCAACCAGCAACTGGATGATTTGGGAATTCAGGATCAGTGGAGCTTCCTTAAAGGGGCAATTCTCACTGCTCATAAAGAGGCCATCCCCACATGGTCAAAAAGTAGGAAAGGGTCCAAGAGACCTGCTTGGCTCAACAGGGACATCAGGAATTTTTGAAAAAGAAAAAGGTGTATAAGCAATGGAAAAATAGTTCAGCATCCAGAGAGGAGTACAATCATATGGTCAGGATCTGCAGGTATGAAACGCAGAAAGCCAGGGCAGGCATGGAGATTAAGCTGGCAAACAAAATAAAAGACAACAAAAAGTCCTTCTATAAGTACACAGGGAAGAAGAAAAAAATCAAGCTCCACTGTGGGGCCCCTACTGAATTCAGGGGGGCAGCCCAGAGTTGATCCCTGTGAAAAGGCAGAGCTTCTAAATAATTACTTCATATTGGTATTCCTGATATCAGTTGGGAGCTGTTCACCTGTCCAGAGGCCCAGGGAATATGGGGAAGGCAACTGTCCACATGAAATCAATTCCGAACAGGTGAGGGTGCTCTTAGAACATTTGGACGTGTTCAAGTCTGCTGGGCCTGATGACCTGCATCCGAGAGTCCTGAAAGAACTTGCTGAGCTCCTAGGAGGACCTCTGGCAAAGGTGTTTGAAGAGTTGTGGAACTCAGCAGTGGTCCCAAATGACTGGAAGAGGGCTAATGTGGTACCCATTTTTAAGAAAGGGAAGAGGGCTGACATTGCAAACTACAGACCGGTCAGTCTAACCTCAGTCCTGGGACAAATCTTTGAAAAAATTGTCAAGGAGTCCAACAACCAGAAGCTTGTAACTGTTGGGGTATTAAGAAACAAACAGCATGGCTTTGTCAAGGGTAGGTCATGCCTAATAAACCTGTTACCCTTTTATGATCAGATGTAACTACTCAGCTGGACAAGGGACATGAGGTTGACATAATTTACCTAGACTTCAGCAAGGCCTTTGATACTGTTTCCCATGAGATTCTTTCAATTAAGCTGGAGGGTACTGGCTTAGACCAGTCTACAGTGAGTTGGGTTGGCAATTGGCTCAGAGGCTGATCCCAGAGAGTTGTAATCAATGGGATGGCCTCATCCTGCAGGTCCATGTCCAGTGGTGTCCCCCAGGGATCAGTGCTTAGGCCTGTGCTCTTTAACATCTTTATCAATTACTTAGATGAGGGGGTGGAAAGCACAATGATTATGTTTATGGATGACACCAAGTTGTGGGGAAATGTGGGCACATCACAGGGTAGGGCAAGAATCCGAGATGACCTCGACAGACTGGTCCTACGGGCTGAATGCAATCAGATGAGGTTCAATAGGGACAAGTGCCAGGGCCTTCATCTGGGTAGGAAGACCCTTAACCTCAACTATATGATGGGTGGTGGTCCACTGGCTGGCACTGCATCTGAAAGAGACCTGGGGGTGACAATTGACCAGAAGATGAATATGAGCCAACAGTGCGATGAAGTCACCGGCAAGGCAAACAAAACTCTGGCGTGCGTCCGCCGATGTATTGCCAACAGATCCTGAGAGGTGCTCCTCCCCCTGTATTCAGCATTGGTGAGGCCACAGCTGGAATACTGTGTCCAGTTCTGGGCACCACACTTCAGGAAGGATGTGGATAAGCTTCAAAGGGTACAGAGAAGGGCCACCCGTATAATTAGGGGCCTGGAGGATAGGCCCTATGAGGAGTGACTCTGGGAACTGGCTTTGTTCTGTCTGAGCAGGAGAAGACTGAGAGATGACTTGACAGCCACCTACAAGTTTGTCAAGGATGAACACTAAGATCTAGGGGAGCAACTCTTCAGAAAGGCACCCCCAGGGAGGATAAGGACTAATGGGCACAAGCTAATTGAGGAAAAAATTAGGTTGGACATGAGCAAAAACTTCTTTTCCGTAAGGGTATCTAGAATCTGGAAGACACTCCCAGCAGAGGTAGTGTAGTCACCATTCTTGGAGGTGCAAGAGGAGGCTGGACAAACACACTGTTGAGCTTGTTTGAGCCCAATAATCTCCTGCCCATGGCAGGGGACTGGGTTTGGTGATCTTACAGGTCCCTTCCAGTCCTTTGGTTCTATGATTCTATGATTCTCTACTGGGTTTTGCAGTCCAGTTCTATAAGAGGAAAGAGTAATTATAGCTTTTAGACTATTACCTTTATGTCAAGTTTTTGCCACTACCCAAAATGTGTTTTGTGTCTGTCTGTATTGCTATCAGTGGCCAGTATCATGCCCATCTCACAACTGAATGATGTGATGCAGTTGTTTAGGTGTTTTTGTATTGGACATACTAATAAAAAAAACCCCAAAAATCTCTTAGGCATATGTTGACAAGGGAAGTAGTAAATCCCTTGTTGTTGGTATATTAGTTCATGATGTGAAAGGTTTAAAATAGTTATGAATATGTAGTAGCTTGGAACCATAGAACAATCAGATAGTAGCTCTACAAAAAAATTCAGTCCCAGAAGATACCTGCTGATCTGTCTGTTCATCTCTTAACTCTTTTCTTCCTTGACTTTCTGTAATGACTGAAGAACTTATTTATAAATCATTCAGATATGACTTTAAAAAAAATCTAATGTCTCAGAAGAACTGTGGCCAAGACCAAAACTTTGTAAATGATGGCTATCAATATCAAGGGTAAGGCTTTTCATGTCACTTTGTGTGTGTGTGTCACTGATGAAATGGGCAGTACTGGCTTTGTAAAAAGATCTAGCATTTTGGCCTCTTCCAGGGAACAGTGTGCAGTAACCTTTCAGCCTGCTCTAGAAACCAGGAATGCAAGTTGTAAAGTCATTTTGTATGAGGTTGCATAGCTGCCATAGTTCAGATGAAGCCTGGCTTTAAGTATAGAAAGTGTTCTCCAACCAGTGGGAGCAGCAAAAGAATTTTATATCGGAAACATGTAGAGTACTTGTAAGTGTCTAGGGATTGTACAAATCTTCCTGAAATGCAACCAAAAAGAAAATACTTTCCAAGATCTAAGTTAACCTAGGTGGAAGGCTGAATCCTTAGATCCTGAGAATCTCTGCAGACACACTTGGGAGAACTTTCTGTTAGACTGAGAGGTAGGGTGACTATTGCTAGTCATGTCTACACACAATGTTTTATGCCCACTGGACTAATTCTATGGTGCATTAGCATCGCTGGCAAAAAACATGCTAGTGTGCTAATGTGTAGCAGATTATTCCAGGGAGCATTGGAATAATGCTGAGTGGTGTCCCTCAGGGGTTCGTGCTTGGGCCGGTGCTCTTCAACATCTTTATCAATGATTTGGCTGTAGGGGTGAAAAGCTCGCTGGCCAAGTTTGCGGGCAACACCAAGTTATGGGGGAGTGTGGTCATGCCAGAAGATAGGTTGCAGATACAGGAGGACCTGGACAGGCTGGAGAGTTGGGCGGACTGGAACCAGATGAAGTTTAACATTCAGAAGTGTAAGGTGCTCTATCTGGGGGCAAACAATCCCCAACATACCTACAGACTCAGTGGTGACAATCTGACTTGCATCACAGCTGAAAGGGACCTAGGGGTAATGATCAACCATTGCATGAACATGAGCTGGCAGTGCGATGGTGTGGCCAGCAGGGCAAACAACATTAAACATTGCATCTTGTGCAAAACTAAGGAAGTGATATTCCCACTGTAGTCCACACTGGTGAGACCACAGCTGGAGTATTGTGTCCAGTTTTGGGCGCTGCACTTCAACAAGGACGTGGAAAAACTTGAGAGGGTCCAGAAAAGAGCCACCAGTATGATCAGGGACTTGCAAGACAAGCCATATGAGGAGAGGCTGAGGAACTTGGGCCTCTTCAGCCTATAGAAGAGAAGGCTAAGAAGGGACTTGGTAGCAGCTTACATCAGGGGTGTACATTAAAAACTTGGTGAATAGCTGTTCACCAGGGCACCCCTGGGGAAGACCAGGAACAGTGAATACAAACTCCTGGAAGGCCACTTCATTTTTAATTTCAGGAAAAACTCCTTCACAATCAGGGTGTCCAGACTGTGAAATAAACTCCTTCCAGTGGTGATGTAGTCATCTACCCTGGAAATCTTTAAAAGGAAACTGGACAGTCACCTCGCTGAGGTCACTTGACCCCAGTTGTCTTTTCCTGCCTAGTGCAGGGGTACTGGATCAGATGATCTACAAGGTCCCTTCAAGCCCCTAACAATCTATGAATCTATGAATTAAGCATCACAAAGAGTGTTGATCTGCACTGATGCATCACAAAGAGCATTAATGCTTAGTAGTGCTGATTAAAGCACATTAAATTTAGTGCCTGTTATTACAGGTACTAAACTTAATGTGCTGTAATTACGGCACATTAATGAACATGTACATACGCCCACTGATGTGTATTGTTTGGATTGAGTGAGAACCAATCAGTGTGTATTGGTATGTTTTTCACATATTTCAAAGTATTCTCTTTTGTAATACTGGGAAATAATACTCTTCTCAATATCATTCTTATATTTACTTCATGCAACCTGTTGAAAGGTTTAATACACATTTGGTGTGGTAGATTATAATGTACCTGAGACTGCACTATACATTGACTTCATTAAGACTACCCAGGTACTTCAAGCACTTTTGCAAGACTGGGGCCTGAGTCAGCAGCTTTGTATAAGTCTATGTACAGATGTTTAGTTTCTCCTAGGAGAGTAGCTGCTCTCCTAGGAGTATCTACACATGTACAGACATTCATTAATTTTTCTCCCAGAGCAAATATGGCCACTTTGGGAGAAAATAACTTGGGAGCAACCTGAGTGAAATGGCTCCCAGGAGAATATATCCCAGGACACTGAACATATGTAAAAGTATCTGTCCATGGAACCATCCTCCAGAATTCTAGGGAGACTCGCTCCCTGCCCTTTCTTTCCCCCCTACCAGGGGTCTGGGGACACAGTATGTCAATCCCAACTAATGAGGGAGTAGAACATGTCCCCTAAATGCTTTGGGCTGGGAGAGCCCAGTGCTGAAGCACTTAGAGGGCATGTTATGCTCCCAGCTTTTTCAGCATGAGCCAACCCCACCATCACATTGACCCTGTAAACAGCCCCACTACTGTTATTAATCCTGCAAGCCCCCTGCTGCCATAACAAACCCTGAAACCTACCCCCCTCCCCACTGTCACTGACCCTGCAAACCCCTCCAACACGGTCACTTAGCCAGCACAAACCCTCCCTCCTGCCACTGACCTACAAGAACTCATACCCCCTGCACAGATGGCAGCATGTGGTTCTCTAGGGCCCCCTAGCAAGCCAGTCTCAGCACTGCAGGCTCACCACTACTCAGCTTGAATGTCTATATAGAGCTCTCCAGGTAGGTTTTTCTATGGGGAAAACAAACCTGAGAGAATTCTTCCAGATCATTTGAACGTTAAGTTCATCACGGGGGCACAGAAGGGAATTGGTGAGTATTTATTCACCAAGGCGCCCCCGGGGGTTACAAGAAACAGTGGCCACAAGCTAGCAGAGAGCAGATTTAGATTGGACATTAGGAAGAACTTCTTCACAGTTCGAGTGGCCAAGGTCTGGAACGGGCTCCCAAGGGAGGTGGTGCTCTCCCCTACCCTGGGGGTCTTCAAGAGGAGGTTAGATAAGCATCTAGCTGGGGTCATCTAGACCCAGCACTCTTTCCTGCCTATGCAGGGGGTCGGACTCGATGATCTATTGAGGTCCCTTCTGGCCCTAACATCTATGAATCTATGAACATGTCTACGCAGGCTAGCTCATAAGTATGAGTTCAGTAGCATGGAGGTTAAGAGGGAAAGTTATGGCTTTCCCTTAACTTTGTGAAGTATAATAGTTTTTCCTGGATAACTCTGTGTGTCAATAGTCTTATTGTGGAATAAGGATGTGTCTTGTTTCTATTTCCAGTCATCTCATCTCCAAGCAGATGAAACTCAGTTGGAACAAGGAGCACAAAAATAGCTGCCACTGTGCTGCTGACCCAGCCACCCAAGCCAATACTGCTGCTCAGGGCACAGAACTGCCTAGTTACGTTTCTGACTGTAAACTTGGTTTAGGCATTAGCAATCTCTTGATTCAAGGATAATCTCTACCAAGCTCTTTGATGGGTCTTGAGGTGACTTAAGAGTCCAATCTTTGAGCCACAGATCCATCCAAAGAAGTTAGTCTCTCCTCTCCTTTTCCTTCCTCCACACTCTCTTTTCTGCTTCAAGGGCAAGATGCTTTACCACAAAATGGGCTGCCACTTGGTTGAGGTTGCAGTGCCATTGGAGTCAGTCAGCAGCCAACTCCTCCCAACTCTTGATGTCAGCATCCATTTTTTTTAAGTATGCCTTCAATGTGTCCTTGTAGCATTTCCTCTGGCACCACAAGATCTCAGGCCATTACTAAGCTGGGAGTAGAGCACTTGTTTTGTGAGTCGAGCATCAGGCATCCGCACACAATGTCCAGTCCAGCAAAGCTGGTGTTTGAGAATCAACAACTTGATGCTGGTAATGTTGGCTTCAGCAAGGATGTTGGCATTTGTGCAGTGATGGTCCCTTTTGACGTGGAGGATTTTACAGAGGCATCATTGGAATATGTTTCCAGGCTCTTGAGATAACAATGGTAGGTCACCCATGTTTCACATTGGTAGAGGAGAGTGGGGATGAGAACTGCTTTGTAGACCTGAATCTTGGTACCTTTCCAAAGATCATCATGAGCAGGGATCCAGGTTTCCATTTCCCATGGAAAAACAAGGATTTTCCCCTTTACCCAAGGAAAACACACATTTCTCATTTTAACGGAGAAACCCATGGTTTCTGCAGTTTTGTAAAGAGCTCTCTGCAGGCTGGCAGGGCTTGAAGCATGTATGCATGCATGTATAAGCACATGGCCACCAGGCAGCCTTAAGAGCTGCTCCGGTAGGTTGGGGGGGGGGTGTTGAGGCCCATAGAGAGGGAGGGAGGGAGGGAGGGAGTTGGACGGGGCTGGAGCTGGGGCTTGGGATGCTGCCTAGCCAGGCGGTGCATGGGGCTTGAGGCCCCAATGCGTGGTCACAGCATGAACACCATGCCCCACTGTGAATTGTAAATACATGTTTCATGAATACATGAATCTATGTTTTGCTACCCCCCACAGGGGCTACGGCAGTCCCCCCAGGGATTACAGTCCCCCACAGGGGCCATGGTCCTCCCATGGGCTACAGACCCCCAAAAGGGGCCACTCACCCCTCAGGGGCCACGCCCCCCTGCAGGGCCCACATGCCCCACCTCACCCCTGCTTGCTCCCCCAGCCCCCTGGATTGCTGCCCTGCCTGGCCCCATCCCCTGCTGGTTCCTGCAACCCCCACAATGGCTGCCCCACCTAGCCCCACCCCCACTCTCCCAGATCCCCCAATGGCTGCTCCACCTGGTCCCATCCCCATCCCCTGATGGCTGCCCCCTCCCCATGCTCCAGCACTTAAAGAAAAAAAAAAGCTTCTACTCACCCTCGGAGCAGGGTCTGTTGGGGCTCTGGGGCCTCCTGGCAGAGTCCCCCAGCCAAGCAGCACAAGGCAGGAGGGGGCAGCAGGGCCTGGGCTGGGGCCACTGGGGCTGTCACCCTGCCCCATTCTGTGTGGGTGGGGCCCCAGTGACCCCAACAGCAGCTGGAACTGCCGATAAGTGCTGGGGGGTGGGTTTTTTTCCCCCCAGGATGCTGGGGTGGGGGGTCAGGTGGGGGGTCAGGATGCTGGGGGGGAGGGGATCAGGGGCAGGCAGGGGATTGGGCAGGCAGGGAAGTGATTGGAGGGATGAGGAGAGATGGGGCCAGGTGGGGAAGGGATCAGGAGGGCTCAGGGGGCAGGCAGGGGTGGGGCCAGGCAGGGAAGGTATTGGGGGGCTTGGGGCAGGGGGGGTGGGACCAGACAAGGATGGGATTGTGGGGCTGGGGTAGCGGGTGGGTCCAGCAGGGGTCCCCCCCATGGTCCCCTCCCCCCTCCTCCAGCTCCCTGACCCCTTACTTACTGGCAGTGGAGCCTGGGTCCAGCTCCCTGGTGCTGGCACATTGCCTGCCCTCATGGGGGCTCTGCCTCATGGGCAGGCAGCATGCTTCAGCACCAGGGCAAGGGCTAACCATAGAGATGCTCTGGCAGCTAGTGCATCTCTATGGAGGACACAGCCTCTGGTTGCTGCCCCATTTTTTTTCTGTGCAGGTTTTTTTGACCCCTGGATATCCAGGGGTCTAATTTTGCCCCTGCACTGCAAACTCGCAGCACGGGGAACATTTTCTCATTCCTGCACATGCCTCAAAGGGGTTGAGATGCTGCAAGAAGCATGTGCAGGCTAATCTGGATGCGCCCTCAAAGAGGTTGGCTACTGAGGTAGGGAAAAGTGCTTGACTACCTCCAGTGTCTTTCCCTTGATGATAATTTGGGAATGGGTGTCACATTCATGGCCTGGAGCAATCTGATAGGGCATGTTAGTCTTCTCAATGTTGAGAGAGAGGTCCAAAGTTTAGTAGGCTTCTCTGAAAAGATCCAGCATGGTCTAGAAATTTTCCTCAATGTGCATGAGAGAAAACTACCCAGATTGAAGAGCTCTCCTTCCATTCAGTACTCATTGTAAATTCCAGAAGAAAGGCGGTCTTTAATGGGAGCCAGAATGACCGTTAGAGAAATGGAGAATGGAGTTGGGATGATGACGCATCCTTGCTTGATCCCAGTTCAGATGACAAATGGATCTGTCTCCAATCCACTACACAGAACAGTTGCAGACATCTGGTTGTGGAGGAGCCTTGGGACTTGATATACTTTTCAGGACATCCAAATCTAGCCAGTACTTTCCACAAGGCTTCAAAATGAATGGAATCAAAGGCCTTAGTAAGGTCAGTGAAGGCCATATACAGGTCCTGTGGTCATTCCCAACAGTTTTCTTGGATCTGGTGGACAACGATTGCCCCACAGGATGTTCTAAAACTACACTAATATTCCAGCAGGACTAACTCAGCAAGAAGTAGGATGCAGGCAAGGATTTTCCCTGCTGTGGCAAGGGGAGGGAAGTACCTTTACAGTTCTCACATATAGACTTATCTCCTTTCTTGAAGATGGTCATTATGTTGGCATTCCACAGATCTCCAGGAATATCTTCATTGTTCCAGATTTGAAGAATAAATTTAAGGAGTCTCAATACAAGTTCTTCATCACCAGCCTTGTAGATTTTGACAGGTGTTCCATCTGGTCCAGTAGCCTTGTTGTTCTTGGTTTCCTTGATAGCATGCCAGACTTCTTCTAGCACAGAAGAACTTCTCTGTGGACCAAGACCTTGTGGTGGTGGAGACGCTTGCATGTCCCAGTGATCTTCAGAGCTATGTCACCCAGAGTCTCACACACCTGACAGTCACTCAAGGTGAACACACCTGAAGGAAAGTTACAGACAGACCGCAGTCCAACTCCAAGTCCTCAACAGTGGATCAGACAGGGGAAGATGTCAGGATTTCAACAGCTGTAAAGACAGAAGAAGATGCAGCAACATGGTGGTCTCCTTTCGCCTTGGGTTCTTCCTTGCCCCTAGGCCCAGATCTCCACCTTGTAAAGACTGTGTGGTTGCTGTCTTCATGCACCACCATCCTCATGTTAAATAAAATCACACAAAGGCTTCTACCACAGGAAACAGCATGCTCTCCTGTACCAATCTCCAATAAGCACTGCAGCGGTGGACCAGTGGCGATGGAGACAGGACTAGTGAATCCAACAGTTTTTGGCCACAAATCTGCATGCAGGCTGCAGTAGCCTGATGGTCGTCTTGCACCTGGGATGAGATGGGGGTGCAATTCAGCAGCTGCTAACATGACTGATCAGTCCTATTCAGGATCCCCTCTGCTTACCCCACATGGGGAAGGGGCGGGAAAATGTGCCCTCAATCTAGGCTGTCTTATCTCAGGAGAGATCGAGTAGATAAAAAGGGCAGGGGTGTAGCTCTCTATGTTAAGGAAAGTTACACATCCCTGCAAGCTGATATTGGTGACCAGGGTGGACGACTGGAGATCCTGTGGATTAAAATCCGTGGGGAACATGGCACAGGGGACACAGTGGTGGGAGTCTACTACAGACCTCCCACCCAAAGTCAAGAGCTTGACCAGGAGTTCACCTGGGAACTGGCTGAGGCTGAATGCTCCAGGACCATGGTTGTCATGGGTGATTTCAACTACCCAGACATCTCGTGGGAGGATGACTCAGTAAAATCCAAGCGGTCGCAAAGCTTCCTATCATGCATGGATGACCTCTACCTGACTCAAGAAGTCTACGGGCCAACGAGAGGTAAAGCACTGCTCGACCTGGTACTGGCAACTGGGGATGACCTAATCAGTGACCTAGTGATCGATGGGAAGCTGGGTGACAGCGACCATGAGCTGATCACCTTCACCATCTGCCGTAAAGCTGGCAATTCAGTCAGTAACACTGAAGTCCTTGACTTCAGGAAAGCCAACTTTGACAAGCTCAGGAGGCTTGTCAGTGAGGCCCTAAGGAACCATGACCCCAGGGGGAGGGGAGTTCAGGAAGAGTGGTTGCTCCTCAAGGGAGCGATCCTCAATGCAAAAGCTAATTCTATTCCATCTCAGAGGAAAGGCAGCAAGAGGGCACAGCAGCTCCCCCCTGGCTCTCCAGGGATCTAGCAGACCTCCTGAGGCTAAAAAGAAAGGCCTACAAAGGATGGAGGATGGGAGTCACCTCCAAGGAGGAATATTCTGCACTAGTCCAGTCCTGCAGGGAGCAAACCAGGAAAACCAAGGCTGCAACTGAACTCCAACTAGCTTTGAGTATCAAGGAAAATAAAAAGTCCTTTTTCAGATATGTGGGGAGCCAGAGGAAAAGCAAGGGCAACATTGGACCCCTGCTAAACCAGATGGGGCAATTGACAACAGACACCCAGGAAAAAGCCAACCTAATAAATGGGTACTTTGCGTTGGTCCCATGGGACACCCATGCCCACTATGGGACAGGAAGGTCCAGGTGAGGGAGATCCCCTGCCCTCCATCAATGCTGACCTCATGAAGCAACACCTTGAGAGGCTGGATACCTTCAAGTCAGCTGGCCCTGGCAATATGCACCCCAGGGTACTCAAGGAACTGGCAAGCATCATAGCTCAGCCCCTGGCACGGATCTTTGAGAGCTCCTGGTGCTCTGGTGAAGTGCCCAAAGATTGAAAGAGAGACAATGTGGTGCCTATCTTCAAGAAAGGGAGGAAAGTAGATCTGGCAAACTACAGGCCCATCAGCCTGACCTCTATCCCGGGGAAGATCTTAGAAAAGTTTATTAAAGAGGTCATCCTTAATGGACTGGCCAATGCCAACATCCTGAGGGATAGCCAGCATGGGTTTGTTGCAGGTAGGTCTTGCTTGACCAATCTCATTTCCTTTTACAACCAGGTGACCTATCACCTGGACAAGGGAGAAGAGATTGATGTCATATATCTTGACTTCAAAAAAGCCTTCAATCTGGTATCCCATGATCACCTCTTGGTGAAACTGGACAATTGTGGCCTTGGGTCCACCACAATCCACTGGCTGGGAAATTGGCTCCGTGGTCAGACCGAGAGGGTGGTAGTTGACGGAAGTCAGTCGTCATGGTGCCCTGTGACCAGTGAGGTCCCCCAAGGCTCTGTCCTTGGACCCATATTGTTCAACATCTTTATTAATGATGTGGACATTGGTGTCAGAAGCGGACTGGCCAAGTTCACTGATGACACCAAACTTTGGGGCAAAGCATCCACACCTGAGGACAGGAGGGTGATCCAGGCTGACCTGGAGAGGCTCAGCAAGTGGGCAGATGAGAACCTGATGGTGTTTAACACTGAAAAATGCAAGGTTCTCCACCTTGGGAGGAAAAACCTGCAGCATCCTTATAGGTGCGGCAGTGATACACTGGCTAGCACTATGGAAGAAAGAGACTTGGGGGTCATGGTTGACCACAAGATGAACATGACCCTGCAATGTGATGCTGCAGCTAGTAAAGTGAGGAAAATGCTGGCTTGCATCCATAGATGCTTCTCAAGCAAATCCCAGGACGTCATTCTCCCCTTGTATTCATCCTTGGTGAGGTCGCAGCTGGAGTACTTCATCCAGTTTTGGGCCTCACAATTCAAAAAGGATGTGGAGAAGCTTGAGAGAGTCCAGAGAAGAGCCACACACATGATCAGAGGTCAGGGAAGCAGACCCTACGATGACAGGCTGAGAGCCCTGGGGCTCTTTAGCCTGGAAAAGCGCAGGCTCAGGGGTGATCTGATGGCCACCTACAAGTTTATCAGGGGTGACCACCAGTATCTGGGGGAACGTTTGTTCACCAGAGTGCCCCAAGGGTTGATGATGTGGAATGGTTATAAACTACTGCAAGACCATTTCAGGCGGGACATAAGGAAGAATTTGTTTACTGTCCAAGCCCTCAAGGTCTGAACTAGCCTGCCATCGGAGATGGTTCAAGCACCTACAATGAACACCTTCAAGAGAAAATTGGATGCTTATCTTGCTGGGATCCTATGACCCCAGCTGACTTCCTGCCCCTCGGGCGGGGGGCTGGACTCGATGATCTTCCAAGGTCCCTTCCAACCCTAATGTCTATGAAATCTATGAAATCTGCTCCTGGCTGGGTAACTGCATCAAGCAGGATCACTCTCTCTGGTCGAACACATCGTAAGAAGAAAATGATTTTTGCAACATGAAATGTTCACGCCTTGATGGATAACTAAGACAATGAGCAATCAAAAGGAAGAACTGCCACTGTCTCCAAGGAACTAGAAAGATACAACATCAACCTGAAAAGGAGAACTGCCATCATCTCCAGGGAAATAGTGAGATACAACATCAGCATTGCAGCTCTGAGTGAGACGAGATGACTGAATGAGGGTCAGCTGAGGGAAGAGGATGGAGGCTACACCTTCTGGAAGGGAAAACTGGCCCAGGACAGATTTGTACATGATGTTGGCTTCACCATGAAGAATTAGCCTGTCAGTCAGCTTATGAAGCTCCCTGTGGGCATTAATGAATGTCTTATGACCCTCAGTCTTAAGACAACAGTCTTAACAACTACCAGTACACCACCATTGTAAGTGTTTATGCCCTAATGCTTGATGCTGATGATGATGTCAAGGAACAATTCTACTCCAACCTTGACCATGTACCAATTAATACTCATAAGAAGGACATCATCATTCTTCTTAGTGACTTCAGCGCCAGAGTTGGACATGACCTGGAACTCTGGAGTGACCCATTAGGAAGGAAGGAGTAGGGAAAGCCAGCTCCAGTAGTATCCTCCTCCTGAGCAAATGCATGGAGCATGGTCTTGTCATTATGGACACTGTCTTCAGACAGAGTGACAAATACAAGACCACCGGGAGATACCCTCACTCTAAGCACTGGTGCTTACCTCTTCAACTGTGTTACTGTCAGAGCCCATGATTGAATGGATGTCCACGTCACACAAGCCATGCAAGGAAACAATGAGTGCTGGACAGATCACCATCTTGTCAGATCCATTTTGAACATATAGCTTGCTTCAAAACACTGAAAACAGCCGAAAGCAATATGAAACTCTGAAACACCAAATCTTTCAAGACCTGAAGGTCTGTAAGGATCTCCAACAGTGGTTCCATGAACAGCTGTCTGCTCTATCCACAAATTAAGGCAACATTGAGGAACCTAGAATGGCTTTAAAACTGCTGTCCATATGGCCTGTTCTGAACCCATTGGCTATATCACCTGTCAACACCAAGACTGTTTCAGGGAGAATGACACAGAGATCCAAGCAGCCCTCAGCCAGAAGAGAAGGGCTTATTCCGCTTTGCATGATGACATCTCACCTCAACAAAAGAAGGAGATGTATCAGTTCCTCAAAGCTGAAGCTCAAAGGAGGATCCAGGGAATCTAAAATCAGTGGTGGCAAGATAAAGCCAAGGATATCTGGCTCTATGCTGATATCATGCAGAGTTTTTTTCCAAACAACAAAAGCCATCTACAGCTCAACCTCCCATGGCTTTACTTTCCTGTGATTAAAGAATGGCTTCACGCTCCTCAAAGACAATGAATCTATCCAAGCTAGGTGGAAAGAGTACTTTGAGGCACTCCTGAACTGTGAGTCGACTGTGGTGGATACCACTATTGAATCTATCCCCAACACCCTGAAAGGGGATCCTTTGTCAACCGTATTCTACAAACTTGGTTTAAAGTGGGTTTAATGCTA
The DNA here is from genome assembly GCF_030867095.1 of Alligator mississippiensis. Lineage (NCBI taxonomy): Eukaryota > Metazoa > Chordata > Crocodylia > Alligatoridae > Alligator > Alligator mississippiensis. The sequence goes on from NC_081835.1 coordinate 45,395,727, forward strand.
TTACAGATACATCCTGTTTTTGTTATTAAAAAGACTACATTATAAGTAAAATATTATTTTGTTTGGTCAAAATTCAACATCTTACCCATCAAAGGGAGGTTGATTATAATTTTCTTTCCTCCCCCAGGTAAATGATTATTCAGAGCCACAGGAGATTAGTACATGAAGATTTAGCCCGATAATAATATCTTCTTGATAATGTGCTGCTCTTACAATTAAATTAAGATCAGGGGAATAACTTTTTCCCTTAAGTAATGAGAATCAAGTTATGGATCTCTTAGCAATATACATTTAAACAACTCACTTCATGACCTTCCAATCACTTGTTTTAGACAGTTTTGACTAGAAGGATCTGGCTGTGACATATTTTTAATTGCTTTTACTTTGGTTTTCTCTTATGCTGCACTGTGGCTCCAGTCAGCTGAGAATCTTTTCCTGCATTACCCTGGATTAATTATTCTTTCCAATGCATCCTTTACCCTTGCTCTTTTTTCGCCGTGTATCTTGGTCTCATTTTTACTAATAAGTACTTTGTTTCTTCAAAGCACTTCGAGAAACAAGAAGTTGTTTTTAATGTTCTTATAAGGAGGTTTATATGCCAAATGGGAAACCTACATCAGAGAATTTAAGTGATTTACTCAAGAGAGTTTCGGTCTCAGTCAGGATTAGAATTCAATTCCTAACTCTCAGTATGCAGATACATGCAACAATTGAACCATTCCAAAATGTCACAAATTGGGAACAGTTGCTACTCTTTTCATGGGTCATAACTGTCACAGGTCAGAGGTGTCCACATGTAGTGTCCTAGCATTCAAGGTAGAACAGGCACTTTTTAGGTACTGAAGTGCCATGTCTCTGAAACCAAGTGGTGTGAGTGAATGCCCAGCCCAGCATGCTTCATTGTGAGCAAGTAGGGTGGAGTGCTTGTACCCATACTTCGGGGTACCAGGAGCTTGGTGGGTGCATGGTGAAGCGTCACAGTGTAGTAGGGAGCAAGGACAAAGCTGATTTTTAGAAAGATAGCTTTCTAACAAGGGAGTTCATTAATAAAAAGTACCAAGAAAAAGTGGGGTGGGGGGGAAATGTAGCAGCAGAGTTCTGGCTGCGTACCAGAACGTCTATTTATGGAGGTAGGGAGGCAGGGAATGCACTGTGGGATGCTGTCACGGCGGGGTCCTCGCGGAGGGCCGTGATCTCCCTGAGGCCCTCTCACCGCGCTACTCCGGCCCGAGGGCACCCTCCATTCTCGCCCGCCACGTCTTGATGGAATATATAATAGGGAGGCTGCCTTGTGTTTCCTCGGGCCTGTCAGCTCCTGGACCCCTCGTGGGTCTCCCCGTATAATGGGCGCTACCCAAGCGCCCTAGCCTTATGGGCTATGCGTGGCTCCTACCTCCCCTGATACCACGCCCCAAGCCTCGCAGATGTAATGGACGTTGTTTGGTCTATACGCCCGCTTCCCAGGCCTCCTCTCTCATGTGGCCTACTCTGGGCTCCCTCTCTCGTGCCCAGCCTCTTGCTGGGACTCCCGTCTAGCCCACTCTGGGCCTCCCCTGCCGGTGTGGTTCCGCTCCGGGACTCTCCAGCGGGCCTCCGGTCCTATGGGCCAACCGCACGGACACCCTCCCTGACTCTGGCTCCCCGCGCTGCTACTCCCTGTCTTCTCAGGGGCAACCGCAGCGCCCTGCCTTGGTCTGAGGGGTATTACCGCACTAGCCTGCGGCCGGGCTCGCTATGCCCGTGCGCCCACACTGGGCTACTCAACAAAGCACAATGGCGTTCCCCCTTTCTGGGGCTCACCACGCCCACACTGGGCTACTCAATAAAACACAATGGCGTTCCCCCTTTCTGGGGCTCGCCGTGCCCGCACTGGGCTACTCAATAAAACACAATGCTGTTCCCCCTTTCTGGGGCTCGCCGTGCCCACACTGGGCTACTCAATAACGTACCAGGGCGTTCCCCCTCTCTGGTGGCTCGCCGCGCCCACACTGGGCTACTCAGTATGGCCCCGCTCTCTAAGGCTGCTCAGTATGGCGCTCCCCGCTCCTCTGGGGCTCGCCGTGCCCGCACTGGGCTACTCAGTAATACCGCCCCTTTGCTGGGGCCGGGGGCTACATTCCCCCCTCACGCAATCCGGGGTCTCGGTCCCCATCCACAACCTACGGGTTGCGCCCACGACCCACTGGCCGCGCTCCTCGCCGCCAGCTGCTCGCGCAGTGGCGTGCGAGCTGCGCCTTTGGGGTCTATGTTCCCCCACACGCAATCCAGGGTCTAGGTCCCCGTCTGCAACCTACAGGTTGTGCCCGCGACCTACTGGCCGCGCTCCTCGCCGCCAGTTGCTCATGCACTGGCGTGCGAGTAATTGAGGCCTCCTCCAACCCCTACAGCCTCACCCAAGCCTCCGGGTGTAATAACACAAACACAAAGCAAAACCACAAGCCCCTAGGCTGTAACACAAATGCAAGCCGCCTGGCCATAACTCCTCATCATAGCTCAAGCCTCCAGGGCTATCACGAGCTGTACTTGTAACTTAGGCTCCTTCCCATATCTCGGCCGAAAGAGCTCCTGCCTCTCCAACTGCTGGCAGGGAACTGCCAGCCTGGCCTCAGCCCTGAGCTTTATAAGGGCCAGGCCCTGCCCCCGACAGGCAGCTGGCTCTGCTTGGTTGCTCCGGCATCCCGCAGCTGCGCTCATTACCTGAGCAAGCCTCAGCTGGGCTCGTTATGTCAGGCCAGGGCGCGCTCACTCGCTCCCTGGCAGTTTCTCCTCTGTAGGAGCAGGGGCACAGTGCCCTGCGACAGATGCCTAGAGTACCAACCAGATCCACAGATTCATCCTTTTTCCTTTCCTGGTTTCTCCTTTTCTTTTTTCTTCTACACCTTCCCAGAACTAGTTCCTGTGGTTCCTTTTCCTATTTGAGTAGTTTTATGTATTCCTGCTCTATTGATTCAGAAAACACAGCAACTCTGTGCAAGAGCTTTGCTAGGTGCTTGCGTATACTAAAGAGGTACTGGAACTGCTGATTTGGTGCAGTGGGAAAGAGGTAGTTTAATAGCAGTGGTACTGTTCAATTAAAACTGATGGGAAATGTGCTAGAACTGGAAAATCACAAAACACGGTAACTGCACAACTGCAGTTTCTAATCAAACTACTGGTTCTTTCCAGCAGCCTTACGTAATGAGGACATTGCCCTTAAAAGAGGGCATTTTTCTGTACTTGGTGGTGTGCTGTTGTGCTTGACTCTAAGTTCACAAAATTGCCAGTTTTTGTATCCAAGCTGTCACGAGTCCTCAGAAGGAATCCCAGGCACTAAAGAGCCTGATTAGATGACATGGTAACTTACAGTTCAGCCATGTGCTAACTGACAGGTCTTGAAGCACAGTGTCACCCCACTGTGCACAGCATGGAAAATTTTTTTCCTACAAAGATTCTTCTGCTTACATCTGGTAACATTTTTACGTAAAAGTTAATGATCCTATTAGCTATTGAACTTAAGTAAGTGCTGGCCTCTGTTACCTCTTTTTCACTATGAGAAATTAGGTTAATGGATAGAGAGTTCCACTTTTGCCTTAGGATTTATTTTTTCAGTTATTACAAAAGGTTTCTTTCAGCTCTTGTCAGTCTAACAGGGAGCTTAGCGCTGCTGTTACTTTAAGGGGAGAAACTGCAGCAACTGGAGCCAAAGCAGCTAAACAGGGGTCAGCTGTAAGGGAAGGCAGCAAGGAGGTGCGGCTGCCTAGGCAGTAAGTGGCCCAATGATCCATCAGCCCAAGGGGATAACCCTGTCTGACAAGGTGCAGGATTACCAGGGAAAGGGTAAACATACACCCATCACTGGCTAAGATCTTATATGGGAACACCTTGAGAGGCTGGACATCCACAAATCAGCTGGCCCAGATAGAATGCACCCAAGAATGCTAAAGGGACTGGCTGATACCATAGCATGGCCAATGGTGAGGATATTTGAGAACTTGTGGCACTTGGGAGAGGTTCCTGAGGATTGGAAGAGGGCCAATGTGGTGCCAATGTACAAGAAAGGGAGGAAGCAAGATCCAGGGAACTACAGGCCAGTCAGTTTGACCTCAGTTCCTGCAAAGTTCCTGGAAAAAATCATCAAAGAAACCATTAACAACAGCCATGTTGGCTGTCTCTCAGAATGGAAGACAACGTTGTGAGAGAGAGTCAACATGGCTTCGTTGTGGGTAGGTCTTGTCTGACCAACCTCATTTCCTTCTATGACCAGGTTACACATCACCTGGACAAAGGAGAAGAGGTTGATAGCATATATTTGGAATTCAAAAAAGCCTTTGGCCTGGTGTCCTCATGAAAAATTGGGGAACTGTGGCTTCGACAAACCTACTGTCCGATGGCTGGAGAATTGGCTCCGTGATTGGACCCAGGGAGTGATAATTGATGGTACCAACATGGTGCATGGTGACCAGTGGCACCTCTCAGGGCTCCGTACTCAGACCAGTACTCTTTAACATATTTATAAATTATTTGGATACTGGTGTCAGAAGTGGACTGGCTAAATTTGCTGATGACACCCAATTATGGGGAAGTGTGGTCACACTAGAGGATAGGCTGGCAATTCAGGTCAACCTCAACAGGCTTGCAAGGTAGGTGAATAAAAGTCTGATGGCATTCAACACAGAGAAATGCAAGCTGCTCTACCTCGGGAGAAAAAACCCACATCATACTTATAGGCTCAGCAGTGCTACTCTCGCTAGCATCATGACTGAAAAAGACTTGGGGGTCATGATTGACCACAAGATAAACATGAGCCACCAATGTGATGCCACATCTGGAAAAGCAAACAAAACTCTGGCTTGCATCTACTGATGCATCTCAAGCAAGACCCAGGAAGTCATCCTCCCACTGTACTTGGCTTTGGTGATGCCACAGCTGGAATACACAATTCACAATTTAGGAAAGAATAGGGAAAAGCTTGAAAGAGTCCAGAGGACAGCCATGCACATGATTAGAGGACAAGAAAAAAGGCCTTATGAGGAGAGGCTGAGTCATGGGACTCTTCAGCCTGAAGAAGAGAAGGATCAGGGGTGACTTGGTGGTTGCCTATAAGTACGTAAGGGGTGTGCATCAGGAACTGAGAGAGCATCTGTTCACCAGGGCACCCCTAGGGAAGACAAGGTCCAATGGTCACAAACTCTTGGAAGACCATTTTACGCTGGACATAAGAAAAATCTTCTTTACTGTCCAAGTCCCCAGAGCCTGGAATAGACTCCCCCCAGAAGTGGTGCAAGCACCTACACTGGACACTTTTAAGAAACACTAGGATGCCTATCTTGCTGGGATCATTTGACCCCAGCTGACTTCCTACCCCTTTGGCAGGGGGCTGGACCTGATGATCTTGGGAGATCCCTTCCATCCCTAATGTGTATAAAATTTATGAAATCAAGGTAAAGGGCACACCTGCAGCCTGTCTGGGGAAGTCACCTGGCTGGAAGGGAGCAGGGCTTAGAGACCATAGAAGCGCAGGTCTGAGCCTACACCAGCAGGCGGGCCTGGAGGCTGCTGAGGAAAGAGTTCTAGGGCAGGAGAGTTGCAGAGAAGCACCTGGCTGATAGCTGGACTACCCTGGAAATAATGCAGGTAGAATGCTGTTCACTGGCAAGGAATACAGCACAGGGTAGGGGGAAGCCTGGTGGTACAACCAGCAGCTTGGGGTTATGTTTGAACCCCATGCAAGTTAGTTTGTGTTATCACCAGTGGGCTTATGTTTTGTTGTAGTTTATACCAGTGTACACCAGTGGTCTGGGTTGGTATTATAAAGGGGTAGTGGAGGTCCCAGCAGTGCCTGTGAGCAGGGTGAAGGCAGAGCCAAAGTAGGCTCAGTGTCTGGGAGCAGGGCAGAGATACAGCCAAAGTAGGCTCAGTGCCCGTGAGCAGGGCAGAGACAGGGCCAGCGAGCCCAGTGCCCAGAGCAGGACAGAAACTTGGCCAGTGAGTCCAGGGCCAAAGCAGACAAGACATGCCCAGGACAGGGCAGAGGCAAAATCTGGAACCCAGATGCCAGGTCCAATATAGTGGGCCTAAACTAGAAGGCCTATGGAGAGAAAAGTGGCAAAGGCCAAGAAGGCCGGAACCCTACAAGGGAGATTGATTGGACAGTAACATCTGCAAGGCATGGGCATGGGAATGGCTACAGGGGAGGTTGGAGGCCACAAAATTAGCCCTTAAGACAATTAGTGTGCTAAAACTTAGCCTGTTAGAGGGTGAGGGCTCACTCTGGAACCTCTGGGCAGCCTCCCTTTTCCAAATTAAATATTTACATCAAGGCATAGAACTCCTTAGTGTTTGATGACTTTATTAATTAGTTTAACTGCCTAAGAAGGTGATTCCTGTTAAAAAGGAATTTCAGTAGTTCATACTGGGGTTTTTTGCTTAATACACTATAGTGAAGTATGATGAAAAGAGAGAACTTTTTAAAAAGTTGTAAGTACAATAGAATCATTTATGTCTTCACGTCTCTTAATGGTGATGGGGTTATGTCTCCCAACGTGCATCACTAATATTAAAGTTTTCTCTCCTTTCTTTGAAAAAAGTTAATGCAGGCGACCTTCGCCATTCGTGAGAGATACATATTCCAAATTCTACTTGATTAAACCTAATATTCTTTCAGAGAAAAGAGAGGCTGTCCTTCAAAGAAAGACTGTCAAATGCTCAGCATTCTGTCTGTGCTACCATAAGGAGAGGGAACATTAAAAATGATGTGCAAGTGCATAGCAAGTGTGCTGATTCACCCATGAACTGAGAACAGGTTGATTTCGTTAGGGTTCACCCAGCAGAAGAAGGAGTGAGAGTCCCTGTCAAATGGGAAGCTAGACTATGTAAAAAGAAATCTTGGAAAAGAAAAGCCTCAGAGCAGTTAGCTCAGAAAGCAGCTATAATTTCATTGATCTGTTTTGAAGGATGACCTTGCCTTGTATTTCATTCAAATTTTGTTTGAGTGAAGTCACACAGAAGCAGCCACCAGAAACAAGGATGAATTAAATAAGAACCTACCCTATTTGTATTTAGCCCATTTACAGATTAACTTTCCAATTGCTTTTGTAATAAGAACATTCTTTATTTGAAAAGGGCCTTGTTTACACATATTTCCCCTCCCTATAAAGCCACCCCTCTTAAGCAGCCCCCCTCACCCCCACACAGTCCCCCCCACCCACACAGTCATCCCCACCCCCATACCCACAGTCCCCCCCACACACAATCCTCCTCACCCCCACATCCCTACTTACCAGGGATGGAGCCTGGGTCCAGGTCACTGCTGCAGCCTTGCCCTGCTCTTATTTGCCCCAGTACACTGAGGCAGCATGCTGGGGCAGCAAGGGAAGGGGGCACGCATAGAGATGCTCTGGCCAGGTGCCAGAGTGTCTCCTTGGAGGATTAAGCTTCCGGTTGCTTCAGGACACACTCCAGGAAGATATCCTGCACCACTTTTTTTTTCACCAGGTTTTTTTTGATACTGGGATTTCCTGGTAACAAATTTAGAGTCTGTGCTGTAAATATGCAATGCAGGGAACATATATGAGTTCCCAGCATACCTCTTGTGGCATCTCAAACTGCTTTGAGATGCTGCAACAGCCATGTGCATGCTTGTCTGGAGGTGCCCCTTGAGTGCTGCGTAAAGAGGGTCAGTGGCACCACCACAATTAGTCATATTTTAAAAGGCAAGTGTGAACAAGTCTTCTTGAACCAGAGATACAGTTTAGGCACCTGAATGCAGAGAAGGGTTTTGGTCTCAGTCTTCCCAACCATATGTTTTCTTTCAGGCTGCTACAGCAAAACAATTAATGATGCAGTTTTGCAAGAACTAAACTATGATTGTAGTTTATACTATATAAATGCCTGATATACGCCACAGCTTTAATAATAATAATCTATGTTGAAGCATCCAAAATGATCTTTGATCAAGCATTCATACTAGGGCTGTGTGAAGCTTCGGTTGGTGATTTGATTCGGAGGAGATTCGGCCTGATACGGCGGCCGAATCTCCAAATCTAAATCAAATCAGGGGACCTATTTAAAGGCCTAAATTGATTCAAAGCTCTCCGAATCTTCAGAAAAGATTTGGAGAGCTTTGATAATTTGGGTAGTCCCCGGCAGCTGCAGCAGGGAGCTTCAGCCACTCTGAACTGGTAAGTACTAGGGGCAGGGGAAAGGGGGCTGGGGGAGGGGACCATGGGGGGACACCTGCCAGCCCCCCTGAGCTCCCCGCTCCCCCAGACACCTGCCTGCTCCCCAGGCCCCCCCATGGTTGCCCCTCCACCACAGCTCCTGGTACTTTAAAAAAAAGCCCCGGTGATCACCAGTTGCTGCCGGGCGTGGGGACGATCCCTGCTACCCCCCGCTGCCCCACGCTGCATAGGGGGCTCTGCCATGAACCCCCCACTCCCTCCCCTCACTCCCCCAGCCTTTCCGTGGGTGCCCCGCCTAGGCCAGCTCCGGCCTTTTAGGGAAAAAGAAAAAGGAGAAAAGCACCCGGACTCACCACTCCTGGTGTGGCCTCGGGGTTCGGGGCTCATGCAGAGTCCCCCATGTGGTGTGGGGCAGTGGGGATCACCACCACCTCCCCCCTCCCCCGCCAACAGGAATGGTGAGTCCTGGGTTTTTTTCGTTTTTGTTTTTTTTCTTAAAGAGCCAGAGCTGTCCCGGGCGGGGGCAACCGCCTTTTACGATCAGGTCACAAAAGCATTGGATGCAGGTGTCGCCGTGGATGTAGTCTTTCTGGACTTCAGCAAGGCCTTTGACACTGTCGACCACCCCATCCTCATTAAAAAACTAGGCGACTGTGGCATCGATGCCTACAGAGTCAGATGGATTGCTAATTGGCTGAAGGGTCGTACTCAGAGGGTGGTGGTGGATGGGTTATATTCGACCTGGGGGGAAGTGGGCAGCGGAGTCCCCCAGGGGCTCGGTCCTTGGGCCCACACTGTTCAATTTCTTTATCAGCAATTTGGATGAAGGGGTGAAAAGCAACCTGTTCATATTTGCTGATGATACCAAAATTTGGGGTGAGGTGGGCACGCTAGTAGGGAGGGAAAGACTGCAGAAAGACCTGGATAGGTTGCAGGGGTGGGCTAACAAAAACAGGATGCGTTTCAATACGGACAAGTGCAGGGTGCTGCATTTGGGCAGTACTAACTGGCAGCACACTTATAAGATGGGAAACTCCCTTCTTGAGAGCACGGAGGCAGAAAGGGATCTTGGAGTCATCATTGACTCCAAATGAACATGGGCTGACAATGCGAGGTCACGGTCGGCAGGGCTAACCAGACCCTATCGTGCATCCATAGATGCATCTCAAGTAGGGCCAAGGAGGTAATCCTCCCCCTCTACGCAACACTGGTCAGGCCACAGCTGGAGTACTGTGTCTAGTTCTGGGCACCCCACTTCAAGAGGGATGTGGACAACATTGAGAGGGTCCAGAGGAGGGCCACCCTCACGATCCGGGGACAGCAGGGCAGACCCTACAATGAGAGGCTACGGGACCTGAACCTGTTCAGCCTTCACAAGAGAAGGCTGAGGGGGAACCTTGTGACCATCTATAAACTCACTAGGGGGGGACCAGAAGGGTTTGGGGGAGACCTTGTTTCCCCTAGCGCTCCCCGGGAGAACAAGGAATAATGGCCACAAGTTTTTGGAGAGTAGGTTTAGATTAGACATCTGTAGGAACTACTTCACAGTCAGGGCGGCTAGGATCTGGAACCAACTGCCAAGGGAAGTGGTGCTGGCTCCTACCCTGGGGGTCTTTAAGAAGTGGCTCAATGCCTAGCTGGCTGGGGTCATTTGAGCCCAGTTTCTCTCCTGCCCAGGCAGGGGGTCGGACTTAAAGATCTACAAGGTCCCTTCCAACCCTACTTCTATGATTCTATGTACTGTAAGGAGGCTGGGGGAGTGAGGGGAGGGAGTTGGGGGACTTGTGCAGAGCCCCCCCATGCAGCATGGGGCAGTGGGAGGAGCAGGGATTGCCCCTTGCCTGGCAGCACCTGCTGAGCCAGGGGTTTTTTTTCCCAAGTGCTGGGAGCTGGGGCGGGTGTGGCAGCCATTGCTGGGCTGGGACTGGAGTGAGGAATGGGCCCGGCCTGGCTGATTCAGAGATTCGGACAAATTGAATCAGAACAGTGATTTGAATCACCAAATCAAATCACTGCCCCCCGAAGTGGCTGAATCTGAATCCAAAGCAAATACTAGCTGCTTTGCACAGACCTAATACATACCATGATATTTAAGTAAAACTCGTCAGGGAGGGGTGGGTGGGGTTTTTTTGCTTTTGTTTTTGACCTACTAATTTCAATTATAATGGTGAATAGCTCATTGTTTTAGTCATCAGGAAGACTTAGGTAAGATGGGACAGCACTTCAAATTCTTCTAGAAAGAAACAACATGTCTTTTGAATGATGTAAGAAAGACCCTTTTCATTTTTACAGTTTCTATTAAATGATGCCTTTCAAAGGTATGTTTATCCTTATAGCAACACTTGTATTCTTCTGGGCACTTTATCTCCTTTCGAAAACATCTTGAGTGGCTATACCATACACCACTCAAATGTTCCTAAACTGTAGATGTAAAAAGTGACTTTGGGTTTTTGGGGGGGGGGTTTCATTAATTTATCACCTGAAGTTTGTACAGTCAAATGACTTGTTTATTCTATATAGATTCATAGATTCATAGATGTTAGGGTCGGAAGGGACCTCAATAGATCATCGAGTCCGATCCCCTGCATAGGCAGGAAAGAGTGCTGGGTCTAGATGACCCCAGCTAGATGCTTATCTAACCTCCTCTTGAAGACCCCCAAGGTAGGGGAGAGCACCACCTCCCTTGGGAGCCTGTTCCAGACCTTGGCCACTCTAACTGTGAAGAAGTTCTTCCTAATGTCCAGTCTAAATCTGCTCTCTGCTACCTTGTGGCCATTATTTCTTGTAACCCCCGGGGGCGCCTTGGTGAATGAAACCTCACCAATTCCCTTCCGTGCCCCCGTGATGAACTTATAGGCAGCCACAAGGTCGCCTCTCAACCTTCTCTTGCGGAGGCTGAAAAGGTCCAGGTTCTCTAGTCTCTCCTCATAGGGCTTGGTCTGCAAGCCCTTAACCATACGAGTGGCCCTTCTCTGGACTCTCTCCAGGTTATCCGCATCCCTCTTGAAGTGCGGCATCCAGAATTGCACGCTGTACTCCAACTGCGGTCTGACCAGCGCCCGATAGAGGGGAAGTATCACCTCCTTGGACCTATTCGTCATGCATCTGCTGATGCACGATAAAGTGCCATTGGCTTTTCTGATGGCTTCGTCACACTGCCAACTCATGTTCATCTTGGAGTCCACTAGGACTCCAAGATCCCTTTCCACTTCCGTGCCACCCAGCAGCTCATTCCCTAGACTGTAGGTGTGCTGGACATTTTTCCTCCCTAGGTGCAGCACTTTGCATTTCTCCTTGTTGAATTGCATTCTGTTGTTTTCTGCCCACTTGTCCAACCTGTCCAAATCTGCTTGCAGCTGTTCCCTTCCCTCTGGCGTGTCCACTTCTCCCCATAGCTTTGTGTCATCTGCAAACTTGGACAGAGTGCATTTCACTCCCTCGTCCAAGTCACTGATGAAGACATTAAAGAGTATTGGTCCAAGGACCGAGCCCTGCGGGACCCCACTGCCCACACCCTTCCAGGTTGAAGCCGACCCATCCACCACTACTCTCTGGGTGCGACCCTCCAGCCAATTCGCCACCCACCGGACTGTGTAGTCATCCAAGTCACAGTCTCTTAACTTGTTCACCAGTATGGGGTGGGATACCGTATCAAAGGCCTTCCTGAAGTTTAAGTATACGACATCCACCCCTCCTCCTGTGTCCAGGCGTTTCATAACCTGGTCATAAAAAGAGACTAGATTGGTCAGGCACGATCTGCCTGCCACGAACCCATGCTGGTTTCCCCTCAGCATAGTTTGTCCTGCCGGGCTCTCGCATATGTGAGCCTTGATAATTTTTTCAAAGACTGCCAAGGATGGAGGTGAGACTGACCGGCCTATAGTTGCCCGGGTTCTCCTTCCTCTCCTTCTTGAAAACGGGGACCACACTGGCCCTTTTCCAGTCCTCCGGGACTTGGCCCGTGCGCCACGAGCGTTCGAATATTCCCGCCAGTGGCTCTGCAATGATTTCGACCAGTGCCTTCAGCGCCCTCGGATGGAGCTCATCTGGGCCTGCCGACTTAAAGGCATCCAGTTCTTCCAAGTGACTCTGCAGCAACTCAGGATCTACGCATGGAAGTCTGGTGCCTTGCTGCTGCCTCTCTACAATCCCAGTGAGAGACTTGTCGTGCCCTTCACTTAGGAACACTGAGGCAAAGAACTCGTTGAGGAGTTCAGCCTTGTCCCCCCTGTCCGTCACCAATTGTTTCTGCCCATTTAGCAGGGGTCCTATTCCTCCCTGGGCCTTCCTTTTACTCCCTATATATCTAAAAAATAATCTATATATCTAAAACACTTGGCAGTGTTGAAACAGAGCCTCATCCACTGGGCCACCTTGGAGCTGATGTCCAGCATCCTCTGCAGCTGCTTGACATCACTGACAAGAAGGACCAGGTCATCTGCATAGGCCAGGATGCTCCGCTTCTGCTCACAGAGATGGAGGCCTCCCACCGATGTCCGGAGCAGCAGCACCATCATGAGGTTGAAGATGATGGGGCTAAGCGGGAAGCCTTACCTCACACCAGACTAGATAGAGATGTTGTGCATCTCACACCCCAAAACCAGATGGTGATGGTGCAGCTGTCATAAAGCTACTGCATGAGGTTGATGGTGCTGACTGGCATCCCAAGCTCCCAGAGGATGCTGAAGATGTGGTCATGGGGCATGGAGCTGATGACATTAGAGATGTTTAGCCACACCACTATGCACTGCCTTGTGGCAATCCAAGCATCATCTGGTGTCATTTGAATCATGAAATTGTGTTTGTAGCAGCCCTCATTGGAGAGGAAGCCCTTCTGGCTCAGCCTGATGGCCTGCCCGGTCACCACCCAGCAGGTGATTTGAGTCACCAAGCAGCTGGCATAGAGTTTGTATACTGTGAAGCACAGGGTAAAGGGCCTTCAGTTGCCTGGGTCACGTGGCTCACCTTTCCTGTGTTTAAGCATTGTCATCACCTTTTTCCAGGGTCTGGGCATGTGGTAGAACTCCCTGCACCAGCTGACGAGCAGCATCAGGATGAGCCAGCCTGTATCCTTTTTCTTCAGTAAGCTGTACTTCAGGGCTGGGCAATTATTTTGGGCAGAGGGCCACTTACTGAGTTTTGGCAAGCCATCAAGAGCCCCATGACAGGCAGGCAGGGGCAGATAAATATTAATTTTCTAAATTTTTTAGGGGTACCGCAGACCAGATAGAATGGCCTGGTGGGCCATATTTTGCCCACCCCTGCTGTACTTGATGTGTTCTTTGCTGGGTACAGTGTCCCTGGTCCTGCTCAGGCTGGCTTCCGCCTCCTTCAATGTGAAGTCCACCTAAAGTATGAAGTTCACATGGGTCCAATGGAGCTCAGGACTCTGACAGATGTGGGGTGCAAGGCAGCTGATTTCAGCTGGAGGTTAAAGAATACAGTTAAAATAGTTGAACAGGGTTTCCTGGGAGATCTGGCAGAATGCTGAGGGTCCCTCCAGGATCTCCACATCACCTTGGGGCAGTTAACCTGGTAAAGATTCTGGATACTGGAAGCTGCCTCCAGGTCATAGCGCTGGGGACATCTTCTGGGGCGGTAATGGTGCTGGGCCAGTCTGGCTGCTGGGACACTGCTTCCTGAGGGTTGCTTGGGTTGAGCAGCTGCTGACAGCTCTTCAATGAACCAGGCCCCTGTGGCTTCAAAGGTCTCGAAGGTGGTGGCCTTGGTGAGCTCATCCATCTGGATGGTCTGCCAGGGTTTGGGCAACATCTGTGAAGGGGTGGGCTCTTTTGGTGGCTTGGGATCATCCCGGAGAGGTTGGTCAGTGGTTTTGGGTGGCTCTGGGGCTCCACAATCTGGGCTGCTAGAAACCATGATCACATCTGGTTGGGGTGGAGTTCTGCATGGCAGCATTGCTGGGGAAAGCCTCACTGCAGAGGGACCCCTCGTTGCCTGGTCTGGGGAGGCTGGTGGTGTTGCTGGCTTGGCAGACCCCCTCACTATGACTGTGTTGCATCGTACTGTAGCAAGGATGGCAGGCCTCACTGACGTAGGCCTTCTCGCTGCTCCCTGATCTTGGCACATCTTCTGATGCATCTTCAGCTGTTTCAGCGCAATGAAACACATCTTGCAGAGGGCACAGAAGAAGGTGAGACAATTCTGGTAGATCCATCTCAGATGCTTCTGTAGGTCATTGTGAGACTTGTACTCTGTGAGCAGGAGACAGATGGGGCAGGCCAGCTTCCATGGAAGGGGAAGGGTACTAGTGTTATCAGTTCATTCTCTGTTGGCCTTGAAGGCATCTCTAAAACTAGCAAGCTACTTTTCCAGCTCTTTTTGTGTGACCTATATATGGTATACCTGGTTTCATATTCATTGGAGCCTACTTCAGTTCATGCCTTTGTGTGATTTGTAAATGCACTGATCCATGGCTGTATTAATCCATAGTACAGTGGGGCCTACATCAAGCAGTGAAGACTTAGTCAGAGTATATAATGTACACAGTCAAGCTTGTCAGATTATAGACTGGTCAAGATGGCCATGCTAGTCCTAAGTCTTTCACCTCCTCTTCTTCTGGCTGGCCTGCCCAAAGAAGGAAGGACTACCACAGCTTCAAGTGTTGTTTTTGGCAGTGGAAAAAGAATCACTCTTCTTCAGCATGGTTCTTAGTTTTGTAGGAGTCACTTTCCAGTTGCTGTGCCTCAGGGACCACAGTCATGGTTAGGTGGAAAAACCCAAGTCCTCCAGATTGGCAAAATTATCTGCTCCTAATGGTAAGCAATCTGTACACCTTAAATCATGGCTGAAAGGTTCATCACATGGCTCTTGTTTTTGCAAATTGATCAAGGTTAACTGAAGATTAGATGTCATACCTAAAGCACAAATAATAGGATCTAAGTAGGTTCTTTGCCAGGAGGGTTGTGAAGTCATTCTTTTGACTGAGGTAGTGGTTACAAGACCCACAATCAGCAAATATAATCATATTTAAAGTTATATAAAGACCTAATTAGCACAGTCTCTCTATGCATACACTTTATTCCTGCAATTACTTCTTTATTCTCAGAATTCCTTTAAAAAAAATGTGTTTTTTTTACTAAAAAGAATTGGAGAATAAAGAAAAAAGAATAAATTCTAAACATCTATTGATCTTTGACCCAAAAAACAAGCTGCTCTTATATTTTATCTGAATAAATTCTACTTATTAGAGTTGCCCCAAGCCCAACTCAAATTTGGACCCAGGTTCCTTATCTGATCAAAACCTTTTTTCCATTTCTTGCTTGCTTGTCAGCATCTGGATAGTCCTTGATTATATCCCATTCAATTAATGACTGGTCTGACTTCGCTTTCCTTGTAAGAGCTGATCAGATTACAGGAAAGATCATGTGGCTGCGGGCCAGAATTACTCATTCTTCCCAAGAACACCCTGATTTAGGTTTAACACTTAGTCACTTCATTCTGAGACAGATTAAATATCTAAAATATAGTAATACATTGACAATACCATTACAGAATTAAAGCCAAGAGGAACAATTAATTCAGAGAACTAGATAATTGTGGTGGGTTTTGTATTATAATATCTCAAGGAATTATTATATCTCCTAAAACAGGACTTTTTAAAATAAAGGTCTTATCTGTGATGAGAGAAACCAAATCTTCTTTCAATGCATATGCACAACTATCAGTTGGAGTGCTGCATGTTTCATAGGAAGGAAATGCCTAGAAATGTTGTTTTCAAGCAACAGCAGCTGCAACAGCGTAGCAGATTCTGCAACAGTTATGCATTTTTAATTACAGCACTTTGGAACAAGTCCTGGAGCAAGCAAAAAGACAGAATTGTCTTCTCCCAAGCAGCTTTTCTTCCAGCTCTTGTTAATGTGCCTTTGCAAGTTAAGCCACTTACTGATTACTGTTTTTAGAATGTGGTGCATCAGCAGGCCAGAAGCCACAACAATAAAATTCCTCCTTCACTTCAAGGTTTTATATGTAACCATTCTGACAGGTATCAACAGTAATAACAAGTATTTAATATGCCATCTAGGAACCCCTTTTAAAAATAAATGAAACATTTGGCTCTAGAATGTTATAGATCTGTACTCAAATTTTGGTTCTAGGAATTTAAAATCAAAATAATCAAGGTCATGTTTAATAGCGATGTTTCTCCTCTTGTAAGTATATACAGCATCTGTGACTGAGTCATATATGTTTGGTTAGAGTCTTACCATATTTGTCACATACAGCATGGCATGGAATATAATGCACAAGACAGAATAAAGAAAAATATATTTTTCCAGGGTTATGGCTGCATAGAGCAGGGGCAGAGTCTAATCTGCAGCTGTCTCACTCTCCACTTCCTGCTTAACTAAACCCTGGCTTCTGTTGATGACTGGTCTCTGTAACAGGGTCCCAACTGAAACCCTGTTACTTGAGAGATTTTGGCAGCTGTAAGTGATTATTGCCCAGTGGGAGGAGGAGACGACCCACACCCACCAAGAGCCAATGGGACTCGGCACCGGGGGATATGAGGAGGAGGAGATCAGAGGAAGGGTGCCTTTGGGCATCACTAGTGAAAGAGATACCACCAAGGACCACTCCGCTAAGAAGGATCCGGAGGGAGGATCCCAGGCATAAGGGTCAACATGGGTAAAGAGATGGAAGAACCCGGGACTGGTAACTCATCCCCGCTACATACCTGGAGTCCATGGCAGCAACGGTGAGTCAGAGGGGAACAGAGCCGCAGCGCAGGGAAAAGCCGTGGCTTTGCGCCGGGACGCGGCAAAGCAAAGAAGGAGCCAAGGGGGGGTGAAGGTCATCCACCCAGCCTGAAGCAACTGGGACCCAGCACCCCTAACTTGAAAGAGAAAGGGGAGTTGGGGTAGAGGGTGGATAAACGCCCAGATCCACACGCCAGCATGGGGTGTGGCAGAAGAAACCGGACGCTGCCTGTAATAAGCCGCTAATAAGATAATTAGCAGTGGGAAGTTAAGACGTTCCTCAAACACTTACCGGTACAATTAAGTTGGTGGGGATCCTCTTGGGAGTGCAGGGTTGATCCCAGGGATGACTCGGACAAACTGCTGCCTCTCCGGGCTTTCCTGTAAGAGACCAAGTAATAAAAGCACCTAAATTGTAGTTTGACCAAGCATGGTGCTTCCATGGGTACTAACCAGGGCAACATCTCTTCCCTCCCTATTTCTTTATAAGATCAAAGTCGTAGCAGATGAGAATCAAAGGGATCTAGGGGGTACCCTGTGAGGACATGCTAACAGTTTCCATGGATAGATCTATGATTTTGAAAAGAACTAAAGAGTTTTAAGGGTTGTAAAATAGGAGAGAGACCAGGAGCAGCTAGCTGATAGCAAAATTGCTCTAAGGAAGATTAGCTTGATTAATAGAACATCCATGCCATTAAAAAAAGGAGAGATGCTCTTTAACATCTATGCAATGAAGAACAATGAGCCATTATTCTTCTTTGTTCTGGAAAGACCAGCAGGGGGAAAAAAGAGGGAGGGTTTTGCTGTGTATATATAAAGGAGATGTACTTGTGTTCTGAGGTGCAATATGAAGTAGAAGGTAAGCATGTTTGAACGCCTCTGGGTAAAGGTCAGAGAGGAAAGTAGCAGGGAGGATATCATGGGGGGCATCTGCTATAGGCCACCAAACCAGGAGGAAGAGGTAGATGAGGTCTTCTTTAAACAATTGACAGAAACTTCCAAACTACAGGACCTGGTTCTTATGGGGGACTTTATCAGGACATCTCCTGGGAAACACAGCAGTGCACAAGCAGTCCAGCAAATTTTTGGCATGTGTTGGGGATACCTTCTTGATGTGGATGGCAGAGATGCCAACTAGGAGAGAAGCTTTTCTCAACTTGCTGCCGACAAACAGGGGGAAAATAGTTGAGAATGTGAAGGTGGAAGGCAATTCAGATGACCTTGAAATGATAGAGTTCAAGATCTTAAGGGGAAGAAATGAGAGCATCAGAATAAGGAGACACTGGACTTCAGTAAAGCAGACTTTACCAAACTCATGGAACTGATGGGCAGAATCCCTCTGGAGGCAACTCTGAGAGGAAAAGGAGTCCAGGAGAGCTGGCTATACCTTACAGAGCTCCTCTTGAGGATGCAAGAGCAAACTATCCCGTTGCAACAGGAGTGCAATAGGAGACTAGCCTGGCTAACAGCAATCTCTTCAATTAATTGGAACCCACTAGAAATGGTGACTGAAGGCTGCCCAGATAAAGAGAAGTTTAAAATCCACATTTGAGTCCTCATATAGCAGCTTGGTAAGGGTCCAATGATGGGAGCTTGGCCAAGGTTGTGACAGCTCCACAAAACACCACATTAGAACATGCTATTAAGGCTTCAAAGTTCAATGCTGCCAAGTTAGGGAAAGTCAGGAGGAAACCACATACCGCATGGAGCAATAAATAGAAGTTGAACCCACAAGGGGTTAATTTTCAGCCCCCAGGCTCCCACCTGGATGTTCTTCCACTTCATTTCTCCAGCTGGAGCAGTTGTAGGGCCTCTTGGTTCCCCCTCCCTCTTTCCCTCCAGCTTCCACTTCCTGTCCCTGCCCCAGGAGGTAGGGTGGGAGCAGCACAGCATAGCTCAGCCCACCGGTCCAGGGGAGCCTGCAGCACAGTGCAGCACAGCAGGAGAACCTGTGGCCAGGGAGTTGGAGGTGGGGGCAAGAGCAGCAGGGAGGTCATCCATGCAACGTGTGATCCAGGGGGACTGTGGCCACAGTGGTGCAGGCCCCATTGGTGCACTCCATGCAGCATGTGGCCCCCAGCCGCTTAGAAGGTGGCTTGTCTTTGAACCTCAAACAGCCTTAGGCATGAGATGAGTGCCAAGAAACTCAGCTCAGCCAACATGGAAGAAGTCCCAGGCCTGCACAGTAGAACTTTAGACACGTACATAAATCTCCTGTCAAAAGCTTAAGCCTCTAAAGCTTCTCAGGTGCTTAAGTAGCTGTGTGTGACTGTTGTGGATCACTTATTTGGAATTAGGCATCTAAATTCCACCTAATTTGCATTTCAGGTGCCTCAGTCCTTTAATGTATCTGGCCTATGTTTCACTAAATTAATGAATTTGTTTTCATGTAACTTCTGTGAAATGAGGGGCTATTGTTATCCCAGTTCAAAGATGAAGAACAGAGAGAGAGAGAGAGAGAGAGAGAGAGAGACTTAGACTAATTTTGGTGTCTGACTTGAGATAAGTGGGACCTGATTTGTCAGAGTACTTAGCATTATAAGGCAATTTCTGTGTTCAAGCACAGCTCCCATTAATGTCAATTGTGGCTCTCATTGCTCAACACTTCTTCAGATCATATCCCAGAGTCTCAAGTAAGAAAAAGAGCACGTACAATTAGTGAACTTGTCTAAAAAGTTTGGTGAAGCAGTTTACCCACCATATCACCGGAATATTGTAGCAGAGGAAGGGATAGAATCCAGTTCTCCAGAGCAGCATTCATTGGCTTTAAGCATTAGATCTTCCCTTGTCTTCCTGCAATTCCTTTCCTTCTTCACTTCACACCTCCCAACTTCTGCAACAAATGAAATAGGTCTCACAGACAAATCTCCTTTACTAAACTACCCTGATTCATCCCCAAAACTAATCCACCTCTCTGTACTTAATGAGATCCTATGGGAAAAATAGTGCATGGTCATGAAATTAAAGATTCTAATATTATAAAAGCTTAAGTCTGCCTGTCTGTAACGCTTTATTCGTGCTCTGATTGGCTGACAGAAACAGGCAATCAGAGTGTTCCAAGCGTGCTCCAAGCATGATTCTGAAACCGTGCCGAGGACTGGCAGAGGGTGGGAGAGCTGAGGCCAGCAATGCTCCATCCCAGCCCCCTCCCCCTTATCGTTCTTGATGGGTAATTGGCTAGTAGTATCGTAAAGCACGTGCATGGGAGAACACATTAAGGGCCAGCAGTAGAGGCAGATAGAAAATGTGAACACTGAGTTTCATAGATACTTTGTGGCAGGGCACCTTTGGGTGCCTGTCACTTTAAGGGCAGAGGCAGGCAGCTACCAGGTGCCTGATGAGGGCAACCATTTTGAACACTAGACATATAAAGGCTGCAGTTTGCTGCTGCCAGCCCAGGCAGAAACATTGCCTAGCTGAGCTGCAGCAGGAACAACACAGGAGGTATGGGCAAGAGCTGTGGTGTAGGGGAGGAACAGAGCTGTAGATAACGCCCCTGGCATCAGGGCGAGAGTGGGCAGGCTCCCGCCTAATTAGAACTAATTGAGAAACAACAAGGCATGGCAGGTGAGTGAGGTGGGCGGTTAGCCCAGAGACAGGTGGGCGGGCCAGCGTGAGGTCCGGCCTCAAACATGCTCCTGTCACATACATGCTTACAGCTGAGGAATAGTGAAATACAGGCATTTGGGTTCCATTCCATGTTAGGAAAGCATATTCTAGTGGGTATAGATTCTTCTACTTCAGTTGTTATCAACCTTTTTCAAGTCAGGTCACACCTCCAAAACTTTTCTGAATTTGGTGACATCTCCAGTTGAGAAGCACTATTGTATTGCCCAGATTACCTCAGTAATTCTCAACCAGGGTACTGCCATGCTCTCCTGCCTGTATTAGGATTATCTAATAAACCTAAAGAAGGCAAGAGCAAAGGTGTAAGTAATGAGTTTTGTGCTCTGGGCAAAACTCCTTTGTGCCCCTGAGGGGCATGGGGAGGTGTGGGTAAGGGGGGCGGTCTTCCCTGCCCTGGGTGTCCCTGCACTCAATTTCTCCAGCCAGGCCATGCAGTGCTTGATCCAGCCCAGCCAGACCCCTCTGGATGAGCAGTGCAAAGGGTTGTAGCAGTAGTGCATGCCACAGCTCTTCTCAGGCTGCCCCTGCATGTTCTCATGGAAACAGAGGGGCACAGGACATCTCCCCTGCCCAGCATGCCTCTGTTTCTGAGATGAGAGTGTAAGGTCAGACTAGGAAGAGCTGCATGAAGAGCAGGGGCTCCAGCTGCAACTGCTTCCTGATTTGCCTCCACAAGTGTGCCTGGTAGTACCACCTGGCTGCAGTGGCACCTGCACCATGGCACCCTTGGAAGGGGCTTGGGGAAACCCAGTTGAAATCCACTGATCTACTCATTCTCTGAGAGCCTGACATCTCCCACCATGTTCCCTCCAACATGTTCTTGTCCCAGTTCTTCCTCTTTATTACCTCTGACTCCTCATTTCCACCCAGTTCTCTTCAGCTATCTAGCTCTGGTTTCCAGTCCTCAAGCTTCTTATCCCAGTCCATGTCTCCTTTGATTCCCAGTCACAGTCTCCCTATCCAACCAGTCCCAATTTCCTTTTCCACTCTTAGCTTCTTATCTCAAAAGTAATCCCCTGTCCCTTCTGCAGGTACAGGTCTTCTCTTTTCTGGAATTGATTCAAGTAGTTTCTCCTACCTGTATGGCCTGGGCCAGCGGAGGAGCACTGTACATGAAGAAGAGAGGAGAGACTCCCTTTTCTGAGATCTGGTCCTCATCCCTCATTTACACTGTGAGAAAGTGAGAATTCTCAGACTACCTCTGTGTTGGAACTTGCCTGTCCTTTGTCCCATCCTCTCACTCTCCTGGCATGTCTTGATGTTCAGGTTCTCTTTGGGAGGTATGATGGTCCCTCAGGTTGAAGGTCAGTTTAGCTGAACCACCTGTTCTTTTGCAGGGCTCCACCTTCCCTACATCCTGCCCCTTTCCTCTCGGGTCTGCAGTGGATAACTCACACTGGTCCCAAGTTTACATTCTCAATTCATCATTTCACACCTCTTGTTTCTTATTCCACGCAACAAATATCTAGGCATTAAGTCATACCATGTCCTTGGATTGAACATTGGGCCTGTGCGAGTCAGCAGCGATCCGATCTGGCTTCAGATCCGGCTGCTTCAGATGGCAGTGATCTGATCCAGAGCTCTGGACTGGGTTTCTGCCTCAATCCAGCCAAAGCAGCTCCGAAGCTTTGGAGCCACCATGGAGATCCGGCCATAGGATATAATGGGGGAATCAATGAAATATCTATAACTTTGTTGGTTTTTGTCCAATTTGGATGACACTTGCAGAAATGGTAGCCTCTGCTGAGAGCATGAAACTTGCCAAGTTTCAAGAAGATCAGTGCAGGAGTTTGGGGAAAACTGTACCCCAAATTCTTGAAAGCAAAACTCCTGTCCTGTCTATGTTACACCACAGGGGGTCAAAACTTCAGGAGTGGTAGCTCTTACTGAGGCCACAAAGCCTGCCAAGTTTCAAGCAGATTGGTGCAGGGGTTTGGGGGAACTGCACCTCAAGCTGTGGACAAGCAAAACTCATGACATGGGTGACCCTGTGTGTGTTAAGGTGCAGCGGGGTGACAGCTGCAGGGGTGGTGGCCTCTGCTGAGGCCATGATGCCTAACAACTGTCCAGGAGATTGGTGCAGGGGGGTTCTGGAGCCCTGCACCCCCTAGCTGCTGACAGACAAAACTCGTGCCATGGGTGCTTGTAGGTGCTTGTGGGACTGACTGTCTGTGTTGGGGCAGTTGATTCTCTGTATTGATTCTTTCCTCTCCTTAGCCTGGTTTTGTAGGTATTTATTGATGGTAATTAACTGGCTACATTAGCTAGGTCCTGTGTATTGAGCTGCTCCCTGAGGGAATCATGACTGATTGGTAACTGGTAACACAGTAGCTCAGCAGCCAGGCCTGCAGTAGTGTCTCCCCTCCCTGCCCCAAGGCAGACACAGTCAGTCCCACAATCACCCATGGCATGAGTTTTCCCTGTCAGCAGCTAGGGGTGCAGGGCCCCAGAACCCCCCTGCACCGATCTTCTCGACAGCTGGCAGGCATCGTGGCTGCAGCAGGGGCCACCATCCCTGCAGTTGTCACCAAGCTGCGCCTTAACATACGCAGTGTCACCCATGTCAGGAGTTCTGCCTGTCCACAGCTTGAGGGGCAGTTCTCCCCAAACCCCTGCACTGATCTTCTTGAAACTTGGCAGGCTTTGTGACCTCAGCTAGAGCTACCACCTCTGCAGTTTTGACTCCCCTGTGCTGTAACACATAGATGTGACAGATGTTTTTCTTTCAAGAATTTGGGGTGCAGTTCCCCCCAAACCCCTGCACCCAGCTTCTTGAAACTTGGCAGGCTTCATGTTCTCTATGGAGTCTACCACCCCTGAAATCTGCATCTAAATTGAGCAAAAAACAACAAACGTATGGATATTTTATTGTTTCCCCATTATACCCTATGGCCAGATCGCCAAGGTGGCTCCGAAGTGTTTCAGAAGCTCCGAACCGCTTTGGAAAGCCTAACAAGGCCAGCGCTTCGACCCGGATGTGCTGCTTCAGACCCTAAAGCGTCTGAAGGTTCTCCGGATCCAAAGCTCTGTCCGAAGCCTCGCACAGCCCTATTGAACGTTCATAAACATATTAATTCACTTCTTTCTTCTGAATCTGGTATATACATTCATTCAAAATGTCACAAAATTAACTTCTTTTCCTTTAACTAATCTTATAAATTCATTCAAAATGTCAATGGATTAATATATTTCTTATTTCTTAATCAATCCAATAGATTCATTCAAAAATCCATAAATTAATTCCCTTCTTATTTCTTATTTAAGCCTATCAATTCATTTGAAACATTCCCAAATTAGTTCACTTCTGGATCCTTGAAACAAATATCCATGAATGCATCCGTTTCTCATTTCTGGCCCTTGCCATCCCAGCAGCCTGCTTGCCCCTTGCCAAGTTCCAGTCATGCTCCTCCAGAACTCCTTGTGAGTCATACAGCTCCCTTGCTCCACTGTACTTTCCCCTCTCCAGGGGGAGGTCCAAATGCTAGTCCATCTTCCAGCTCATCCTTTTGTCAACTTGCTAACCCTTGGGCTAATGAGCGCAGCTCCCCATCCTCCCCAGCATGTGACCATGTGCCCTTGGACATCCATCCCCTCCCTGTGGCTTTTTCTTTTTTTTTGGATGCACTGGCAGCCACATGACTCTCCTGGGCTGTCTCAGGCAAGTTCTCACCCAGTGCACCTGGCTTCTATTGTCAATAGCAGGGGTTTGCCACCAGCTCCTGCTACAGACCCAAATCTGCAATTCTAGGAAAAGCCTTGCTCTCCCTTGGGCTGGAGCTTGCCCTAAGCTGATGAACTTTCAGGGGAATTTAGATGCAAAGCTTTTGCTGCAAAATTCTTCCCCTATTGTATTTTAAGCACCTACTCCAAAACATGGGGCTTCAAGCACTTCTCAAAGAAAAGATGGCCAGGATATTTTAACTTGAAAAAAACAATGTGCATTTCTCGAGCCTCCTATTGGAAACAGATGGACATTTTTTTTAATTAAAAAAATCAGCCTAGGGCAGACAGTTGTCATGGAAAATGTCAGTCCTCGTGGTAAAAAAATTGGCAAAATTATAAATAGCTGAAAACAAAGATTTATGATGGCATCTGACAGACAACATCACTAGATATTTGGCTAGTTCTTCGGATCCGGCCGCTTCAGATGGCCATGATCCAATCTGGAGCTCTGAACTGGGTCTCCACCTCGATCCAGCCAAAGCGGCTCCAAAGCTTCGGCACCACCACGGAGATCCGGCCATAGGGTATAATGGGGAATCAATGGAAGATCTATAACTTCGTTGTTGTTTTGTATGATTTGGATGAAACTTGCAGGGATGGTAGCCTCCTCTGAGGGAATGAAGCCTGCCAAGCTTCAAGAAAATCGGTGCAGGGGTTTGGGGGGAACTGTACCCCAAATTCTTGAAAGCCAAACTCATGTCACGGCTGTGCATCACACCACAGGGGGGTGAAAACTGCAGGGCTGGTATCTCTTACCGAGGCCACAAAGTCTGCCAAGTTTCAAGAAGGTCGGTGCAGGGGGTGGGGGGGAACTGCACCCCAAATGCTTGAAAGCAAAGCTCCTGTCACGTCTATGTGTTACAACACAGGGGGGTCAAAACTGCAGGGGTGGTAGCTCTTGTAGAAGCCAAAAAGCCTGCCTTGTTTCAAGAAGATCGGTGAAGGGGTTGGGGGGGAACTGCACCCCAAGCTGCTGACAGGCAAAACTAGTGATGTGGGGAGGTGACACTGTGTGTGTGTGTGTGTGTGTGTGTGTGTGTGTGTGTGTGTGTGTGTGTTTTAAGTGGTTTTAAGTGGTTTGTTCATTCAAACAAGCACCTAACCTCATCACCTGAACTGAAGCCAGCTTCCTACAGTTGAAAACACAAAACCTGCCAACTCTCTCCAGTACCCCCACACACTGCACACCAGAATCTATCAAAGACAACAAAACCCAACTACCTGTGGGGGGACATTCCTCACCAAAAAAACATTCTGCCTCCAGTCTCTCAGGCCTCATCCTGAGAGGGAACAAATTACAATGCAAACCATTTTTCAGAGCTGGGTCTATGAACTGCACTTCATCAGTCTCCTAGGTAGTAGGTACAGAAACTCATGAACTCCATATACACAGTGGAGTTCTGGCACGCTGCGACCTGCCAGACATCTGACACCCCAGGCACCTCTGCACTTTCACCTGAGCTGCTACATCCCCTTTCCCCCCCACCCTCCACCCCAGCCTGTCCCTCCCCACCTGACACCTCCATTTCCATTTTCACTGACCGGGTTTCTTGCCTGCATTGTGGGCCAGGCCAGCCTCTGGCTTCTTTACTGTTTGTTCCATCCAGGACCAACTGCAGGTGCTTCCTTAGCCTGACAAAGGGGTTTCCAGCCCTAAAGCTGGCATCCTGGGCAGCTAAGCTGAGCTCACCAGGAGCCGCACAACTGCACTGCAACCAGCAAGCGTCAGGCCTGTCAAAGATGTGACAGGTCTGGGCATTCCCCATCCAGGACTTTGTGCGTGCGTGAATTAGCTGGAAGTTATGGCACCTCCTCCCTGCCTTTCACCAGGGGATCATTGGTCCTGGCATTTACGGGGCTGCCACGCTGCCAGCAGTCCCACCAGGCCTCCCTACCTTGGCAGGGTGCAGTTTTAGTGGTCATGCGCAAGACCTGGGGCCTTCTCCTTCCCCATAGCCCCAATCCCATACCTCCAAGTTTGTCCTGGCAGGGGAATGAGTTCAGCAGGGACATGTTCTTCCCCTGCTGGCTGGTGATGCAGTTAGTGCCCCCTCCAGCTGAGAGCGGGGCATTACTTGGCTTTTCAAAACCTCCTAAAAGGAAATTGGTACAGACGGGGTGAGGAGGGTGGCACTCAGTCCATCTGCAGGGGGAGCCTGGGGAACCCCAGAAGTGGGAGGTTCACCTTTAGGAACACCAGCTGCTCCAACAATGTAGGATCCAAGCAGGTGCGGTGGGGTGTCACAACATCCCCAGCAATGCTGAACACCCTCTCGCTTGGAACACTAGTCGGTGGACAGGACAGGTGTTGCTGGGCAAAAGTGGCCAGATCCTGCCACATCTGGCTGCAGCTTACCCAATAGGCCAATGGGTCACATTCCAGTGGCTCCACATCCTCAGTAAGATAGGTAGCCACCGAAGCCTCAGTGCTACCTGCCCGAGGCTGGGGTCTGGTGCATTTGGACCCCAGCAGTGAAGCCATGCCCATGGCCCACATTAGCAGTGGTTGGCATGGAAGAGACTGGCTGGTGCTAGCACCAGTGCTGGGAGTGCTGGCATAGGAAAGTGGATCCCCCTCTTCCACATCCCCTCGCCTCTGCACTTCAGCCTCCCTGACTTTGTTCACCAGCACCTGTGTCCAGTGATCAAGGGTTTTGGGGCTGCCAGTGCATATTCTTCCCTTCACCCTCAGGTCACCCATGCCTGCCATCATGTGGACCATACTGGACTGCAAGGGATCCAGCTGTCTCCTGATGCCCTTCTTCAGCCGCCTCACCAGTTACTGAACATCTGGTGAAAGCGGCTTGGCCCAGCCAGGAACACTGATCCCCTGGAGCTTCTCCATTTGGTTCTGCAGTTCCCTCATTAGGGGGATCACCTGGCTGAGGAGGGCATCGCCAGTGCTAAGGGTCTCAGTGGCCTCGAGGAAGGGCTTGAGGACCACCAACATCTGGGAGATGGTACCCCACTCAGCTCTGTTCAGGGGGGCGCTGATCCCTATCTCCCCAAACAAGGCCATCTCATGGATGGCCTGCTGTTGCACCACCAGCCTCTCGAGCATCAGGTATGTGGAGTTCCACTGAGTCTCCACATCCTGCATGATTCTGTGGTGCGGGATGCTGAGCTCTGCCTGTTTCTCCTGCAGCATCTTGCCCTCTTGATGCTGCAGTGGAAGTAGCCCACCACCTTCCTGCATTTTGAAATCAGCCGGCTTGTAGCAGTACTTGTGGCAGCACTGTTACCGGCAGCCCTGTCCTCCTCCAAGGCATCCCTCACTATTAGGTGCTGCCTGTGTGCCACACAGCAGATGCCAAAGTCGGCATCACGGACAGCCTTCACCATATTGGCCCTGTTGTCGGTGACCATGAACCCATGGGTGAGCTCAGCCTGCCCAATGAGCCACCCCTGCACCATGCGGTTCATGGCCCTTATGATCTCCCTCGCCATATGGGACTCATCCAACACCTCGGCTTGCAGTAGAGCCCGCCAGCAGCCCAACTGACCACACCAGTGCCCCGTGAGGGAGAGGTAGGCGTGGTTGCCACCCCGGCTGCTCCAGATGTCGGAGGTGAAGTGCAAGGCTACCTGCAGCCCTGCCTTGTGCAGCTCCTCCCTCAAGTACTCCCTGCATGCTTCATACAGGGAGGGCACCACCACCCTGCTAAAGGTGGTGCATGCGGGCACTTTGTAAAATGGGGCCAGAAGTGCTTTGAACTGCCTGAACCCTGGTCGCTCAACTAGGGAGAAGGGCTGGCTATCCAGAGCAAGCATCTCCCCAATGTTGTGGATGATCTTGCACGCCTTGGGAATGCACCCCGCCCTTTCTGTCCACCTTTCCCCCACTGGTCCAGGGTAGCCTGCCTCTGCTTTGGGGGTAAGGGGGCTTTGGAGCGAGTGAGGGACTTCCCTTTCAGCACACTCACGCTGGTGCCAGGATTAGCAGCAGGAAGAAGGGCAAGGGGCTGATGCCTCCTCAGATGCAACAGCATGGCTGTGGTGAAGAAGTGTCTCATGTCCTTGCCACAGCTCATGTGCCTTTGGCAGTCCTGGCAGATGGCAAACCTGGGATCATCTGCCACCTCAGAATGATCCCACACTACACTACTCTCTGCTTCTGGGTTGAGGGCGAGGATCCTGCCTTTTCCCCCTTGCCAGCAGGCTGAGGCTGAACAGCAGAAGGAGCTGCCTCAGCTGGGCCACTTGCCTCCACAACCTCGGCCTCCTCTGAGGTGCTGCTTTCCGGAGGAGACCTGGGTCTAGGGGAAATGTGAAGGGTGTGGAGCACTAACTCTGATTCCCCCTCAGTCGCCAGAATTGCCTGAGCCAGCGTGCTCAGCATCCCTGGTTCCAGCTCCAGCTCCTCCTCTGGCAGTGTGAGGCTCATGCTGAGAGCTGAAATTGGGGTGGAAGAGGCAGTGATTCCACTGGTGGTGCCCACTTCAGGACTGAGCCGAGGTGGTGCAGGTGCAGGGACATTAGGTGCGGACACTGCTCCCACCACCTGGCTTCCACTGGCAGCACTGATGTCATGGCTGCTCTGGAATAGAATGCATCTGTGTTTTGGGGGGAGGGGGGGCTTGCAGCTCTAGCTCTCTCCTTACCCCCTCTCCCTCCCCTGCCAGAAGACCTGGCATCTGCCTTTCCAGCACGCTTCATATTGATCTTTCCTGTGCTGCAAAAGGTGTGTGTGTGTGTGTGTGTGTGAATCCTTTTGTATATCTGTCTGTCTTGTTCTCCTGTGAATATCTGTGTCTATCTTGCGCTGTGAGTGAAATTATTTTTGTGTCTATTCTTGTGTCTTGTTTCTGGCTCTCATGATATTGTCTATCTGGTCTTGTGCTGTGAGTGAAATTATTTTTGTGTCTGTCTTCTTTTGTGTCTTCTTTCTGGCTCTCATGATATTGTCTATCTGGTCTTGTGCTGTGGATGAAATCATTTTTGTGTTTTCTTTTGTGTCTTCTTTCTGGCTCTCACAATATTGCCTATCTTGTGGTGTGAATGAAATTATTTGTGTTCCTGTGTCTCAGTATATTATCTGTGTCTTGCTCTTCTGTAAATATCTGTCTGTCTTCTTCCGCTGTGATTTTTTTCTATGTTCTGGGTCTCTGTATGTGCGTGTGTGTGTGCATGCATGTGTGCGTGTGTGCAAGCAAGCAATCTGTGCCTCACTGCACAGTGATAGATAACACTGGCTGGGAAAACACAACTGTCTTTTTGCAGTTTCCAAAACAAGTTCCCAAAAAAATAATTCAAAGAAATAAATTGAATTGTAATTCTACTAACAATTGAATGGAATAGCTAAGCTAAACTAAGCTAAGCTAAGCTAAATCCTAACCACTCCTTTATAACATGAAAAAGCAGCAGGCAGATCTCAGTCACAGCGTTCCTCTCTCACATAGCTGCTGACAGGGAATGAGCTGCAAAAGGCACAGAAGGGCTGGAAACAGGGGCTTTTATACTTTTTTTAGTCCCACTCCACAGACGCTGCCATTGGAAAGGTAGCCAGGGAGAAATCCTTCTCACTGGCTACCTACAGACGTCAGTCTTCCCCCCCACCCCCACATCCTCCCTCACTCCCCCTCCCTCTTCTAATTGCCTCAAAATGGCAGAAGCGGCTCCAAAGCATCCAAAGCAGGTCCGAAGCACTTTGGATGCCCCCCAACCCACTCCAGACACCATTGCTGGTATCCTGCTATGACCCAGAAGTGCCGCTTCGGACGCTGGAGCATCCAAAGTGGGTCCGGATCCGAAGTGGGATCCGAAGACTTGCACCGCCCTATATAGCACCTATTATGGACACTTCACATCTCAGGATATAACAGAGATAAAAGACCTAGATCTACACCACAGCTTATTTGATGTCTACTAGAGTAAGAACTGCAGTTTTACGTGGGAAAAATGTCTCAGACATCAGAATAATGGTAATTATTTCATGTAGAGGTCTAGCTGGATTTCTACTGGTGACAGAGGATAATAGTGTATGTTTCCAAGGTCTATGTCCATTTTTTGCATTTGAGGTTGCTAGTATGATCATCACAACAAATGAGTAATTCAGTCACATTTGAATGAAAAAAATATATAATTTTTTTGGAGGTGCACATGCATTGATCCTCTTAGTGTATAAGATTCTTGATATTAAAATATACTGTAAAAGCATGATATATACATAATTCCCCCCTTCTGTGGAGGGAACCATCTGCCAACCTGACCTGTTGTCTTGGGAGGCCTGCTGCTTTCCCAGAGCCCAGATGCAAGATGTCACGGATGGATTACCAAGACTCATCCAACCTTCTGACTACTACCCCATGCTGGTCATCCACGTGGGCACAAATGATACTGCCAGGGATCAAAAGTAACTACAGGGCTCTGGGTGCAAGGGTGAAGGGGACTGGGGCTCAGGCCATGTTCTCTTTGATCCTTCTGGTCAAGGGAAAGGGCCCAGGCAGGAATGGGTGCATCTTGCAGATGAATACATGGCTGTGCAGGTGGTGTCACCACAGGGCCTTGCCTTTTTTGACCATGGGATGTTCTTCCAAGAAGAAGGATTGCTGGGAAGAGATGGGATCCACCTGACAAAGAGAGGGAAGAGCATCTTCACAGCCAGGCTTGCTAACCCAGTGAGGAGGGCTTTAAACTAGGTTCACTGGGGGATGGAAACCAAAGCCCTGAGGTAAGTGGGGAAATGGGTGAATTGGAGGAAGAGCAAGCAGGAGGGGGAAACAGAGGAAGTGTTCTCATTAGAAATCAGGGTAATCAAGTTTCCTTAGGTGTCTGTACATGAATGCAAGGAGCCTGGGAAACAAGCAGGAACTAACGGAAATCCTTGCATAATCATGGAATTATGATGTGATTGAAATAAGAGAGACTTGGTGGAAGCTCGCATGGCTAGAGCACTATCATGGATGGGTATAAGCTGTTCAGGAAGGACAGGCAGGCAGCGGAGAAGTGGAGGAGGAGTTGCACTTTATGTAAAAGAACCATATGATTGCTCAGAGCTCCAGTTTGAAACTGAAGATAGGCCAGTTGAAAGTCTCTGGGTTAGGGTCAGAGGGGAGAGCAACAGGGGTGATGTCATGGTGGGGGTCTGGTATAGACCACCAGGCCAGGAGGAAGTGGTGGATGAGGCTTTCTTCAAACAGCTAGCAAAAGTCCTGCTCATAGGCCCATGGGGGACTTCAGTCACCCTGACATCTGCTGGGAGGGCAATAAAGCAGTGCACTGGAAATCCAGGAAGTTTTTGAAAAGTGCTGGGCACATCTTCCTGGTGCAAGTACTGGAGTGGCCATCTAGGGGCCATGTTCTTCTTGGCCTACTGCTCATAAACAGGGAAAAATGGTGGGAAATGTAGTAGTAGATGGCACCATGGGCAACAGTGACCACAAGATGATTAAGTTCAGGATCCTGAGGAAGGGAAGGAAGGAGAGCAGCAAAGTAAGGACCCTGGACTTCAGAAAAGCAGATTTTGATTTGCTTAGGGAACTCATGGGCAGGATCCCCTGGGAAGCCAGCCTGAGGGAAAGAGGAATCCAGGAGAGCTGAATGTACTTTAAAGAAGCCTTACTGAGGGTGCAGGAACAAACCATCCTGTTGTACAGGAAGACCAGCAAGTATGGCAGAAGACCAGCTTGTCTTAGCAGGGAACTCTTCAATAAACTAAATCACAAAAAGGAAGCTTATAAGAAGCGGAAACTTGAACAAAAAACTAGGGAAGAATATAAGAGTATTGCTTGGGTATGCAGGGATGAAGTCAGGAAGCCCAAAGCACAATGGGGGTTGCAGCTAGCAAGGGATGTAAAGGGTAACAAGAAGGGTTTCTACAAGTATATCAGTAGCAAGAGGACAATCAGGGAAAGTGTAGGTCCATTACTGAATGGGGAAGGGAACCTTGTAACAGAGGATGCAAATAATGCTGAAGTGCTCAATGCCTTTTTCACCTCAGTCTTCACATGCAAGGTTAGCTCCCAGACTACTACACTGGGTAACACAGTTTGGGGAGGAAGTGAGCAGCCAACAGTGGTGAAAGAACACGTTAAGGACTGTTTGGAAAAGCTGGACGTATACAAGTCCATGGGGCCAGATGGGATGCACCTGAGAGTGCTAAGAGAGTTGGCTGATGTGATTGCAGAGCCACTAGCCATCATCTTTGAAAACGCATGGTAATCAGAAGAGGTCCCAGATGCTTGGAAAAGGGCAAACAGTGTGCCCATACTTAAGAAAGGGGGAAAGGAGAATCCAGCGAACTACAGACCAGTCAGCCTCACCTCAGTCCCTGGAAAAATCATGAAGCAGGTCCTCAAAGAATCCATTTTGAAAAACTTGGAGGAGAAAGTGATTAGGAACAGTCAGCATGGATTCACCAAGGGCAAGTCATGACTAACCAACCTGATTGCCTTCTATGATGAGATGAATGGCTCTGTGGATGTGGGGAGACCAGTGGATGTGGTTTACCTTGATTTTAACAAGGCTTTTGATACAGTCTCCCACAACATTCTCACAGGCAAGCTAAGGTTGTATGGGCTGGATGACTGGACTGTAAGATGGATAGAAAACTGGCTGGAGCATCAGGTTCAGAGGGTAGGAGTCAATGACTTGATGTCTTGTTGGCAGCTGGTATTGAGTAGAGTGCCCGAGGGATTGGTCCTGAGGCTGGCTTTATCCAATGTCTTCATCAATGAGCTGGAAGATGGCATAGAGTTCACCCTCGGCAGGTTTGCAAAAGACACTAAACAGAGGGGAGAAGTAGATATGCTGGAGGGTAGGGTTAGGATTTGGAGTGACCTAGACAAATTGGAGGATTGGGCCAAAAGAAATCTCATGAGGTTCAGTAAGGAGAAATGTGAAGTTCTCCACTTAGGACAAAACAATCCTACACACCAGTACAGGGTGGGGACCAACTGGCTGGGCAGCAACTCTGCAGAAAAGGACCTGGGGGTTACAGTGGACAATAAGCTGAATATGAGTCAGCAGTGTGCCTTGTTGCTGAGAAGGCTAACGGCATACTGGGCTGTATCAGTAGGATAGTGTTGTCAGCAGGTCAAGGGAAATGATTATTCTCCTCTATTCAGCACTGATGAAGCCACATCTGGAGTACTGTGTTCAGTTTTGGGCCCCCCACTACAGAAAGGACATGGAGAAATTGGAGAGAGGCCAGCAAAGGGCAACAAAAATGGTGAGGGGGCTGCTGGATGCGACTTGTGAGGAGAACCTGAGGAATCTGGGCTTATTTAATCTAGAGGAGAGAAGACTGCAAGGGGATTTAATAGCAGCCTTCAACTACCTGAAGGGAGGTTCAAAAGAGGATGGAGCTAGATTGTTCTCAGTGGTGGCAGATGACGGAACAAGAAGCAATGGTCTCAAGTTGCAGCAAGGGAAGTTTAGGTTAGATATTAGAAACAATTTTCTCACTAGAAGGGTAGTAAAACACTGTAACAGGTTACCCAGAGAGGCTGTAACATCTCTATCCTTGGAGGTTTCTAAGACTCGGCTAGACAAAGCCTTGGCTGGGATGATCTAGTTGGGCATGGTTCCTGCTTTGAGCAGGGAGTTGGACTAGATGACCTCCTGAGGTCCCTTCCAACTCTAATTTTCTATGATTCTATGATAGGGTGGATCAGACAGAGAAGAGTTAAGGATGGCTGTGTGCCCATCACCTGATTCACACAAAATTGGAGAAAAATGTAAAGGAAAAATGTTCTAGTCTCTTGCAGCTTACTTTGATCAGAAGGAATAACTTTGTTCTGTGTTTGTTTGAATGCCCAACTGTTCTTTGAGGCTGGGATCTAAAAAAGGCTTGATGTGACATTGGTTGCTTCCTGGGCTGGTGAAAGAGTCCATGAGCTTTCACATGAAGCTTTATGATGGGTAATTTTTAATCTATAAAAATGAAATGCAGGAGCCTGTTCTGCTCAGTTCTTCTGTTGTTCTGTTTTTGTTCTTATTTATTTTCAACTGTAGCTTTTGCTAGATAAAATTTTCTATTCTTTTTTTTTTTTTAATTTTGATTAGTTAATTCATTTTTTGCTTGTTTGGGTTCTATACCTTCTGGATAGTCCAAAGGTTAAAAACAACCCTGTATTTTGATGATAATAAAATATAATGTTATCTTAAGGAGATGTAATCCCAATTCTTTTGCACTAAACAAGCATGGCTAAATACAAACATTCATGGAGTTTAGGGAGAGGTTAGATCATGCTAAAAATAGCCACCTAGGCTAAATCAGGATGGTGAGGTTAGTGGGAGGGGGGGTTGGGAGGATCAGGGTGACAAGCAGGCTCAGGGGAAATCAGATGGTCTGCTGTGGGGGCAGGCAGAGTCCATGGGAGGGATTGGGGGAAAGTGGGATCTGCAGGAGGATCAGGGGGCAGGCTGCGTTCGCAGTAGGGCTATGCAAAGCTTCAGCCACCGATTTGATTCAGAGGAGATTCGGCCCGATTTGACAGCTGAATCTCCAAGTCCAAATCAAATTGGAAGACCCTTTAAAAGGTCCAAATCAAATCTGAAGCCTCCAAATCAATTTCAAAAAGATTTGGAGATTCAGATCAGCTGGGGAGAGGCAGGCACAGCCAGGCAGGTGCAGGTTCTCCTGAAGCTCCTCCAGCTGTGCCTGCCTCTCCCTAGGCAGGGGGAGCTGCAGGAGAAGCCTCCATGGCTGCCCTGCCTGGCCCCATCCCACGCCAGCCCCAGCAATCACCATCCCTCCATCCAACTTTCTCTAGAATACTCCAGCACCAGCATCTCCTTTTTAGACACGATGATCAGTATCCAGAATGATAAAATACAGACCACGTTATACAAGAAACCCACAGACCAATGAACGTATCTGCACAGAACCGGCAATCACCCTAAACACACCAAAAAAGCTGTGATATACAGCCAAGCCCTCAGATACCACTGAATTTGCACTGAAGAGAACACCCGGGATTGCCACCTCACCAATCTTAAAAAGGCTTTCACCCAGCAAGGACACTCCTCCAGAGAGGTAGATCACACGTTTGAAAGAGCCACCCAGATACCACGTGAAGAACTGCTGCAGTACAGAAGACAAGCCCCCACAAATCACACACTGCTGGTTATGACATATCACCCCTCCCTTGAACCTGTACAGAAAATCCTCAAACAATTGCAACCCATACTAGAAAGAGGCCCTATTCTTAAAAAGATCTTCTCAGAGCCACTCATCCTAGCCTTCAAACAAGCACCGAACCTCGCTAACCTCATCACCAGAAGCAAACTTCCTCAATGCCAGAACACATTGAAAGGATCCAGACTGTGCCATGACAAGAAATGCAAAACCTGCCAACACATCTCCACCACCCCTGCTATTACTACGCCCCACAACAGAGCCATCAGCATTCCTGGATCTTACAGCTGCACCTCCAGAAATGTAATATACCTCATCCAATGCACCAAATGCCCTGATGGAAAATATGTAGGAGAGACCAAACAACAACTGCGCACCAGAATGAACGCACACCGGAAATCTGTCAAAGACAGAAATACCCAGTTACCAGTGGGGTCACATTTCTCACAAGAAAACCACTCTCTCTCCAATCTCTCAGTCCTGATCCTCAAAGGAAACCTACAAAACGCTTCCCAGAGACGAGCCTATGAACTCCACTTCATCAACCTCCTGGATACTAAAAATCATGGACTAAATATAGACATTGGATTTATGACACATTATAACCTGCCTGACATCTGACTCCCCAGGTATCTCTCCACTTTCATCCCCCTTCTCTCTCTTCCCCCCTTCCCCGCCTGACTCTTACCCATTGACTCCTCAATCTACATTTTCACTGACTACCTGTCTTGTATGCATACCAGCCCAGCCTCTGGGTTCTTTACTTTTCATCCCATCCAGGAAGAGCACACACCAACTGCTGAAACTTCCTTAGCCTGACGAAGAGTTTTTGAACCAGAAAGCTTGCTTAATAACTATTTTCCAACTATTTGGGTTGGTCTAATAAAAGATATCAGATTCACCCAAGGAACTTTGTCTGCCTATGTCCTTAGACCAACACGGCTACAACTTACACCCCTGCAACCTAGTCCTGGCACTTAAAAAAAAAAGCCTGGCACTCACCAGCTGCAGGAGCAGGGATCAAGGCCTCTGAGGGCTTCCCACCTGGCACCTGCGCAGCAGCTGCATCATGGCATGGGTGCTGCATGCTGTCTGGATGCTGAGGCCACTAGGGATGAGCAGTGCTGGGCTCAGGCTGACTGATGGAGCCGCCTCAGCTCCCAGACAGTACGCAGTGCCCTGCTGAGCCACACTGCACCCGCCGCTGCTGCAGGCAATGAGTGAGTTCTTTTTTTTTTTTTTTTTAAGTGCTGGGAGGCTAGGGCCAGGCAGGGCAGCCATGGGGGCTTCTCCTGCAGCTCTCTCTGCTGGGGAAGAGGCAGGCACAGCTGGAGGAGCCACGGGAGGACCTGCAGCTGCCCGGCTGTGCCTGCCTTTCCCCAGGCAATCCGAATCTCTGAACCAGCACCGAATCTCTGATTCTGATTTAGCCAAATTGAATGGGGACAGCGATTCAAATCACTGAATTAAATCACTGTCCTCCGAATCAGCTGAATCCAAATCTGAATTGAATACTTCCCTATTTGCACAGGCCTAGTCCACAGAGAGTTGCTGGGGTCTGGGAGAGTTTGGTAGTTTCAAGAGAGGCTTATCGGGGGGTGGGGCTTGTGTGGGACCAGGAGATCTTTTTAGCCTCCCAGGAGACATACAATCTCATCTTTCCCACCTCTCCACCCAACAGGACTTACTTTCTTGGCTCCTGGCATCAGTGAATGCTAATTAAAACTGGCACCAGAAGTGGCTTGTGGGGTGCAGAATGTGAGGTTCAGGGGGAAAGGTGGATGGCTGGTCTGTTGGGGTGGCAAGGAGTCAGGGGGTTAAAAATAGCCCAGTGCCAGGGGGTCAAGTAGGAAAAGTGCAGCCCTGTGACTCGGGCCAGCGGCTGAGTTTTCTTAACCTTGGGGCTGCTCTGGAAACTGTACAGAAGTTCAAGGAAAGTTAAATCAGTCTAAAAATGGGCAACCCAATCTAAGACTACCTCAGAGTAAGGTTAACTTAGATGAATCAGCCATTTTTAGACTAATTTAACTTTCCTTGAACTTCTGTACAGTTTGCTCTTAGATTGAGCTAACTAGGGATCTAGGTGTAAGGTCAACACCTGGGTGAACTAA
This sequence comes from Alligator mississippiensis, assembly GCF_030867095.1. NCBI lineage: Eukaryota > Metazoa > Chordata > Crocodylia > Alligatoridae > Alligator > Alligator mississippiensis. Next base: position 45,433,141 of record NC_081835.1, read on the forward strand.
GTTAAATCAGGTGCCCATTTTTATGTAATCTAACTATTCCCTAGCCCCCTCCCCCTGAATATCTGTACTTAGCCTGTTATGTCTAAGTTATAGTCTTGCATTTTCACTTTTCTTAAGCTGCCAAATCAGAATTTTGCAAGTAAAATTAAACCTGTCCCAACAATTAGAAACTAAGCTCAAAACTCAATAAGTTTGAATCTGGCAGTCTTAGATCCCAAGTAATTAAGTTCTCTCCCATTTATAATAATTGAGAAGTAAACAGCAAAATACATATATTCTGCTAAATGGCCATATAATGATATAAACATTTATATCTTGAGCTATGTATCTGAGGAGCCTTTCTCTATTCTAGTTCTGTAAACTATTGTAGAGTATACATAAACCTTTAATTTTTTAAAGATCTTATGTTCTTTACTGATAAACATTCTTAAACCTACAGACATATGAGTTGCCTATACACGTGCATCAAGGCTGTTCTGAAGGGCTGTAATTGCAGTGCATTGGAGCAGACTTGATTAATTGAATGTGCAGAGCATTGTAATTACTGCACTCCAATAGACTCCAGCATCACATGTATCATCATCCCTGCGCTGAAAAATGGCTATAGGAACAACGAGCTTTAGTTAAAGTGGTCCCACTGCCATTTTTCAGTGTGGGGGCACTGATACATATGATGCTATGGGTGCTTAATTAGAGAAGCTCTCTGTGCCTCCCCTCCCCCACCTCCAGGAGCACATGTATAAATGGAGCTGTATCTGTGACTCTGTTGTTTGAGAACTTCCTTGTTGGGTTAAAAAGTGTCTGCTTTCTTGTTTTTGCTATCTTGATTTTTTGTTTGTTATGTTTCTTACTGTTGTGAGCAATTAATTTTTCAATTAAAAAAATCATCATATAAAATACCTTGCCTGCCTTTATAATTGTGGGTCCAGACCAATATAAACCTAGGAATAAATGGGCCATATATTTTTAAGTTAACATTGTTGGGGGGGTTTCTGAATTTCTAGTTGAAAGCTATGATAAGAAGAAAAACTAAATATAATTAGGCAGTTGAAAGCCTTTGGGAAGTCCTATGATTTTAAGATATTTTCTGTAACCCTTGTCCTATGTTCTGCTCATTCTTCATGTTGTTGTAGTTTCTTTTCCAGTGTCAGAGGTATGCTTCCTTGTTTTAATCTTTTATGGTAACAATTTGTTTAGACCTTTCTGATGCACAGAACTGTACTTATAATTCAGAAACTCTTCTACAGAGAATTCAGAGAGGACTGGAAACCTTCAAACACTTTTCTTGTTACTATGGTAAGTTCCTATGTAATTTCTTTAACAGTTCTGGCTACCAAGCTGTCATCTTCTGCTTCAGTTGTGTTTGTATCTGAAGACATTCTGCTGGCACCATTTTATCTGAGCTAGAAGGCTGCCTCTTCTCCTTCTGTTCTGGTGTTGGTCTAAGTCTGAGATCTTCCTTTTACAGGGAAGTGGGATGTTTCTGCCATTGTAAATCTTATTTTGGTTTAAGGTCCTCTTTTAAATGGATGGGTCAGATTGGTGAAAAATGAAACCGAGGTGAATACAGTTGCAGCAGGATTAAGATCACACCAGGGCTGGATTAATGAACAGGCAAACTAGGCACACTCCTAGGGCCCTGAGCTGTGTGTGTGTGGGGGGGGAGCAGGGGCAGTCTTTCCCTCTACAGTGGCAATGCAAATGGCCCTGTCTGCTTCCCTTCCCCTCCCCTCTGCAGGCCTCGCTGCCATGGTGGCCATACCCTAGCCACGGCTCCTAGCCCTGCTCCCTGCAGGCAGCAGCGCAGGAGTGAGGAGGCAGGGCCTCAACAGGCCTGTGGCCCATGAGTTTGGTTGCCTAGGACCCACTAAAGGGTTAACCCAGCCTTGCATCATACCACTTGTGCACACATGTAAGCACACAAAGGGTGAGTTATATATTCCAGTTAGACCATGCTAAGATCACTTAAAACATAAACGATTGCACATTAAGTCTTGTTAAAAAGTGCTAGCTGTCCTCTAGGCATCTTAACGTTATGGCACTTTGGGTGGAGGCTATTTTTGAACTGTGCTACCTAGCTTGAGTTAAGATAACATATGGATCCTTACTTGAAATAAAACCACCAATTTGCAAACCTCCAATATCCCAGGAGGCACTGCTCCCAGGAGGATTAGCTAACATCCAGGACTCTTGGACAGCTGGGAATAGCTGTGAAGCCCTGGACAGGAGGGGAAAGAGGTGAGGAGACCATAGGGAAGTGTGCGGGCCAGGAGTAAGGAGGGGAAAGAGGTGAAGGAGGCCATAGGGAAGTGTGGGGGCCAGGAGTAGAAGGCAGAGAAGGGGGTAGGGCAGAAGAAGGAATGGAGTGGATGGGTGGGAAGCTGTTGGGCTGATGCCCACCCTGAGTTACTCCCCCAGCCCCTCAGATCACCCCCTCCACCCCTGGATTGCTCCCCTGCCACCCTGCCGAGTTCACTGCCTTGCTGCTCCAATCACCTCCCCACTCCTAAAATCACCCTCCCAGTCCCCTATCAGCCTCCCACCTTCAAATCACTATCCTACTCCTCCAATCAGCCCATGAATAGCAGCAGCAGCAGGGAGAGTTTCCCTTCCCTGCCTGTTCCTTGACTCCCTGCAGCCTGCACCACACATGCGTGCCCCTGTCCAGCCCTCACTGGGCCCTGTGTCTGCCCAACAGCTCTTCACAGGGGTAGTGGAGCAAGCGGGAGGGAGTGAGGGAAGAGGAAGCGAGGAGCTGCTGGAAGCTGCAGGGCCCGGTGGGGGCAGCACAGGGCTGCTCCAGACATGCAAGAAACTGTTAGGCAGCTCCCACACTGCTGCCCTGTCCCCTTGCTTCTCCGTGGGGAGCTGCTGGGCAGTTGCAGGGCCCAGCAGGGACAACCTTGATCTTAGGCACAGGGAGCTGCCCCTGCCCCCTTGTGGAAGTTGGCAGCGCCCTGATCACCTGGTCCCTTTGCCCTCTCCCTTTTCTCCTCCACTCCTGCCCCCTTCTCCCATTCTCACACCACCTCTGCCTAGCCATCCTGCCCTCCTTTCCCCCTCTCCACTGCCCCAGACTGCCACCAGTGGCGGTTCCACCTGCCTTCCTGCTCCCAGGTTCCCTGAAGCTTGTGCTGCCTCACCTGGCCCCACAGCTGAAGGGAGGAGTGGGGAGGGCAAATAACTTCAGGCAGCTGTGGGGTCTGGCAGGGGCTGAATCTGGGCATGTGGGTAGCCTGGGAGCAGGCAGGGAGGAGGAGCCAACCCCCATTGCCACTGCTGTTGAGCCAATTGGGGTGATAGGGGGTGATTAAGGGATGAAGAAGCCAGTGGAGAGCAGAAAGGGTGATTGGGGGCAATCCAAGCAGCACAAAAGGCCCCCTATGCTTTTCCTTCCCCCAGCCCATACTGCAGCTGGAGAGCTGGTGAATGGGGCAGGCAGAGGTAAGACTTGCCAACTCCTAGCTATGCCCCTGCTTGCCAGTCCTATAGCAGCAGGTCTGAGCAATGCATGGTAGAGAGGGTATTAATCCTTAATGTACCTGTAATCACTAGCACCTGCTAGGCTTAGCACTTGCTAACTCTAACGTGTAATCTCACCCAAAACTAGTAAGGACATTGCTAAATTCAATCAGAATGTGGCCACTCATTATGGGAATGTGAGCAGTGTTGGCAGCTGGAACGGCGGTCAGGAGTGACTCTGTAAAAGGCATACAGCAGTGTTTAGCATCTGGATGAGTCTTTGGAAGTACTTTTAAGCGGAAGCAGAGGAAGTATGATAGAAGTAGAGGTTTGTGATCAAGTGCTTTTTGTCAGGCAGATGTTTTCATTATCTTTCTGCAAAACTGTCTTCTTCATTCATCCTCTGCAGCAAAACCTCTGTATATCAAATACAAACACAGAGCCTGGCAAGTAGGGCGGTGCAAAACAGCACCATTTTGTTTTGACTTCTGTTTCACCATTTCAAAGGGACAGTGGTTTGTTTTGCTGTTTCAAAGCACTGTCCCATTTCATTTCGTCAAAACCGTTTCACTGTTTTGATGCTGTTTCAACGTGTTTCAACGTTTCGCCCATAGGCTATAATGGGGAATCACAAAAATGCCTATAACTTTATCATTTCTTGTCTGATTTGGATGGCGATTGCAGGGATGGTAGCTCCTTCTGAGGGTATGAAGCCTGCCAAGTTTCAGGGAGGTAGGTGCAGTGGTTTGTATGAAACTGCACCTCAAACTGTTCAGAACAAAACTAGTATCACTTGCTGGCAGCGGCAGCCTGCTGTCATCCCACACACAGATCCAGGGGCTCGCTTCCCTTGGGAGGAGTCTGGCACAGCCACGCAGCCTGGACCCTCCTGAGGTCCCTTCTAACCCTAACTTTCTATGATTCTATGTAGGCTGGTGGGGGTGGCCAGTTTCATGATGGTCATGGCCACCATCTCATCTGGCACGATGGGCTGACGCATGACAGTCTCCTGCCTCACTATTTGCAGCCTCAGAATTAAGACTATGTGATTAAATTTCTCCCTGCTCATTTGGAACATCTCCAGCTACTGTTGATTATTCCAAGTTCACAGTATGATTCGCTCCCACCAGTCAGAGGTGCTCACGTGGGCCCAGATCCTGAGGTTGCTGCACCTTAGGTTGATCCACAAAGCCCTGTCAGCCACCAGTTCTGCGGCTTCCTCTTCATTTTCCCAATCCAACTGTACAGGCTATTGCCTTCAATCTCAAGCCATGATTATATGCTGCCATGTCACTGCAGCTTAGTAGAAGGTTCAGCATACCATACATTGTGATAGTAGCTGTGTTTCTATAGTATTAGTTGCATCAAAGACCATCAGCAGGACATCCCACTCCATTGGTCCTCCTCACTCGTTTCATCTGGATTCCATGAAGCCATGTTGTTTGGCAGCACACAGCAAGTGTGGCTGTATAGCACACACCACACCAAGGCTTACTTGGGTGTTCATCTGAATAGAGAGGGTTGCTGAATACAATCTATTAGCATTATAACTGATCCACTATTTGCATTTCAATGATTACCCAATTTAGGAGGCCGTGTTCTGGGTGTTGGCACAGCAGAGCTTTTGGCCTATAATGTGGGAGGTGGGGGGCAAGTCATGTTCCACAACTTCACTAAGAACTTGTGGGGCTTTTGATGACCCCAGGAACCCACCATATACTCTGGGGTGAAGATATTGGCAGTTACAAGATCAATGAATAGGTACACCCAAGAAGTATTTCCTCATAAGGAATAAGCTAGGTTTGAAACATGACTGTGTGGGTGTCAGCACTATGTTTCAATAGCTCCCACTAGCACATTAACACCTATGCCAAGTATTGAGGCACCAGAACCATCAAGTCCTCTAGCACTCACTATGGTCTGTAATTAACTCACACCCGGTTTTGGAATAGGACATCATTAACACCCATGTCACATAGCAGGCTCCTGTAATGTGACCACTCTCCATACCTTGGTACTTCGAGTTTTGGGCACCCTTCCCTCATAAAACCTGAAATTATTCAATCATCGGTGACAAGTGAGGTTCTTGAAGCCAAAGACTCAATGAATAAACCCTGAATTTTCCTTCCCTTCAGATGAGATGGAACCCCAGAGCAGTTGAGCGCTTGATAGGTGACAGTGAGGGTAGGGGAATTTGTGAATGAAAGAAATGCTGCCAACCACAGATGCTTGGGTGTGATCAGCAGTGAGCCATTATGATCTATCTTCCAGACAATGGTGGATGATTTCAACCAGGCCATGCATATCACCGTTGTTCTGTTTGGAATGGTCACTTGATCTGATTCCCCTGACTGTCAGTACTCAGATACAGTTCACACCTTGGTAGGTATGAGTACATGAAATTTTCAAAAAGGTTCTTTAAATACATGTTATATAACATCTCCAAAACATTGCCAGAAAGCATTTTGCGACCCTGTTAACACTAACTAGCTGTCTCTTGACTCCTTTTTGCCCAAGAAAAAGTTCTTGATGTCTCCGAAAAACAGGTCCAGTATGAAGGCAATGGATCAGGAGCCTGATACATCTGTAAATGGTGGCCCCAACTGGACCCAGGAAGAATTTAAAGACTTGATTGACATTTGGTCAGAGGAAAAGATCATTGAGCAGCTGGAAAGTAGATGGAATAAGCCAGTGCATATGGCAATTGCCAAAGAAATTAAGGCATGAGAGCACAACTGGGACTGGACAGAATGCCCCAGCAAGATCAAGGCCCTGAAATGTGCTTTTCACTGGGCCAAGGATGAGAACTCTTGTTCTGGGACAGCAAGCACAATTGCTCCATTCTATGACCAGCTGCCCATCATTCTCAGCAACGATGCAGACAACGCAGGTCTCCGGTCATTTGGAACTGGTGTTTTGGGGAGCATACCTAATCATGAGACCACAGATTGTCCTGAGACTCCAACAGGAAACATGTCTGAGGCATGGGATGACTTCTTGCAGCTGCTGGTGTGTGGGGATGAACAAGAAGACGTGATCCTGACCCTGCACCCAGTCGTGATAGCTTCACTGGTGAGCACAGATGAGGAGGACAACACATTGGATGGACCTGTGCTTTCCCCCCACATCCATTTGACACATCAGAAGTTGCTGAGACCCAAAGATCAGTTTTTGTTCTGGAGGTGTAAGAAGACTTGTGCCCAGGGACTTGTAAGTATCAGGGAATGGGCATTATATCCATTTGTGCCACTATGGCAGGCAATGTTTCACTGCCATTGGATTGGATGTGCTGGGGGGTTTCTGCAAGTAGCTTAGGCAGTGGTTAACCTTTGTTTTACCAGTTGGGGATGAGATATTTGACCATGAACACTTTGTTTTCATATTCCTGTTACCAGCTAGCAAACAGATGGAAGCCAGGGACATGCTTCTGAACCTTGGATCCCAGCTCACACTGCAGCAGAGTGAATGCAAGAATTCCGCCACAGGCAGTGATGCTCCAGAGACAGCATGATGGAGGATTTGGTGGAGGCCACACAATCGTGAGTGACCAATGTGGATGACTGGTGGGATGAAGTCCAGTGGTGAGGGGACTGGGCCAGGTTTGACACCAGCTGCTCGCATGGGCTGCCTGCCCCCTACTACAAAAGCAATGCTGGTAGTGACATCCGAAGGCAAATGGCAGGGCACAGGCAATAGCAGGTCCAAGCATGGGACCTGCAGCCGCTCTACACACCTCCGCATGTCCATGGCCAAGGTGACATAATAAATGCTTGGGTGCATTAATGTAGGCATCTGGAGGTGCCTTCATTTTCTCTTAACAGCAAATGTGGCCCTGCCAGACCCACACCTGCCATACATGTGCATGGACAGGGTGCCAACCTCTGCTGTGCTCCCACCATTGGCATTTCTTTTTAAGAGGTTTTGTTGTTTAAAATTTTTAACAAATCCCTCTAAGGGTGCCTCTGTCAACGGCTCTTGTTTCTGCAGCAGGAAAAAAAAGCCAGGGCGCCTGGCCTAAGTACAGGCAGTCCCTGACTTATGACTTTTCAAGTTATGATGAATGGCACTTACGACCTTTATGAATCGAAACCATGTTTTGAGGTTCTGATGCAGGTCTCAACTTTATGATGCTCAGTACAGCTGCATCCAGCTGGTAAGTCTGTTGTGGTGGAAGCAGAGAGAAGAGGGAACGGGCTTGGGGGGGGAAGATCAACACTCCTCAGCGAAGGAGGGATTGGGGCAGGGGCTGGAGCAAGCACTACCCAGCTGGGTCAGGGGTCACGGGACAAATGTATGGCTCATTTGGAGGGTGCGGGGGGAAGGTAACTCCTGCCGTTGCATGCCGCTAGTCTGGGAGCTGCTCATCTAGCGGCTTGTCCAGTGGCTCCTGCTGCTGCTCCTGCCACTCGTCCGGGAGGGCACAGTGGGGGGGCGGGCATCTGTCCTCAGATCTGCGTGTGGCAGGTGGGGCCGGGGCTGCACCGTGCTGCACTTGGGCAGGTATGGCAGTGCTGGGAGTAGAGGCTATGCCCTGCTGCCGCTCACCCAGCCAGGGCAGGGCAGGCGCACAATGGAGCCACTGTGCTGCCTCCAAATCACCCCTCAGATGAGCACCCCACAGCACAGTGCAGCCCTGGCCCCACCTGCCCCACACACATCCGGGGGCACATGCCCCCCCCATGCAATCCTGGATGAGTGGTGGGAGCCACCATGCAAGCAGCTCTCAGACCAGTGGCATGCAGCACCAGGAGCCACTCCTCCTCCCTGCATCCCCCAAATGAGCCGCGCCTTCATCCTCTGCCCTTCGGCCCTGGCTGGGCAGCACTTGCCTCAGTCTCTGTCCCAGACTCCGCCCAATCTCTCCATTACTGTGGGGGTGTTGATCTGCCTCCCCCTTCCCCTTCCACCACAACAGACTTACCAGCTGGATGCAGCTGTATGGAGCATCTTAAAGGAACCAATCACCCATTTATAACATTGTTCCTATGGGAAAATTGGTTCCAAGGTATGATGTTTTGATTTAAGACACGGTTTTCAGGAACCAATTGTGTTGTAAGTCTGTAGACTGCCTGTATATGATAATAGCCCACTCAGACATGTAAAGCAGCAGGATAATACCCCTCATTGAAAAATAAAGTGCCTGCCAATCAAGGTTGTGCAAGTGGCTCCCTTTGGCCAGCACACACTTGGAACCTGAAGTTAGGTACATAGAAACATTGATTATCATATTTAAACATAATTGATGTATTAAGCATGTGACCTTGAGGTGTTCTCTACCCTGAGCTGGAATCTCCCTTCCCCCCTCCCGCTCAGAAAGATGTTGGCTCAGAAGAGCCAAAAGGCAGAAGCCTGTTGTGAAACTTTGCATCATTTCACAGATGAGATGCTCAGCACTAAATGCCACCTGCAGCCTTTCCTCAGGTTGTGGCTTGGCCATGCAAGGTGATGTGCAGTGATAATGCTAAGTCAACTGGTCAGATGGTTAGACCCGGCAGCCAGTAGGCCAGTGGCTGATCCACCGGGCCCCCCTGCCAGCTTGGTCCACTATGGCCAGTGTTCTACCTGATGATGGCTGCAGGTAACTGATGCTGCCACTCCAAACCCTCTTCCCCAACCCCCCTGTCTTCCCATGCAGGAGAACAGCTCTGCTCTGCTGCTGTACAGCCATTGGTGCCTGGGTTTGTGTCATGCAGGACTGCAGGATAAATGTTGTGAGGGTCTTACTATGAAGCTGCCTTCTCCTCTAGGGGGCTGTCTGGGGAGGTGACCCAGAGACAGCCACTCCTTGCCATGCCAATGGGCACAGAGCATGCCACTGCTGTGTGTGCCCTGGGCTGTTCACAATGAGCTATTTGTGCAGGCTGAAAGTTGTCCAAGCTACTACACCCTGCTGTTGCTAATCCTGCTGATGTCCCATGCACACATGTGCTCCTGGTTTGGGACCCTTACCTACAATGGCATGGGGTGCAAGCCAGGCCTGCCACACAATCTCCACCAATGGCTGGACAGATACCTGTAACAGCACTACATGACCCTGACCCCCAATACCAAGGATGACATTGCCACAGCAATCAAAACCTTCTTCAGCATGTGAGGAGTATGCTCCAACCCAGTACTGGAGAAAGGAAAGGGGTTGATAAAGTTGTGAACCTTATCATGCCTGTGCCTATGCTGTGATGTGCTGTGCTGTCCTGGTAGGAACAAGGGGCCAGGGCAGTGCTGCCATGCCATCCTACCCTAAGAATAATCCTTAAACTACTCATATCTTCCCTGGCATTGACACAGGCAGAAGCCTTGAGTCTGGCTTATGTATGACCCGGTCAAAGTCCAAGCAGGAGAGGGGTGTTAATACAGGGCATAGTAGTTCCGATGTGTACAGCTGTGGAATCGATGAACTGCATGATAGTTTAAACAGCAAATGAAAACACTCAAAGCAGAGAAGCAGTTATTCATTTCATGCCAGTGTTGGGTTAATGGATGGGCATAAGGGGGCCAGGACCTGGGGTTCCCTTGCTAATCATGATGTGCCTGGACCTGAAAGAGACAGCACAGACCTGGCGTGCATGCTAGCTGCTGACATCCATGGTGGTCTGCTGTCATCCGTGGCAGACAATGTAAAACCAAGCCTGCTTCAGTGTTCAGTGGACATAGTTCATGAATAGTGGGTTATGTATCAAATATTCATAGAAATTAAGTGCTGGAAGAGACCTCAAAAGATCATAGACTCAAACCCCACTACTCAGGGCAGGAGTACTACTGAGATCCAGTGATCCCAGGAAGGTGTCTGTCCTGTCTCCTCTTGAATACCTCCAAGGTTGGGGACTGCATCACCTCCTTGGGAAGTCTATTCCAGATTCTGGTCACCCTTACTGTAAAGAAGCTCTTCCTTATATCCAACCTGAAACCATCCTCTAACAGTTTATGGGGATTGTTCTTTGTCCTCCCCTGGGGCATGCTATAGTGAACAGTTTTTCTCCCAGCTCCAGATATTCACCCCTTATGTACTTATAGACAACCAACAAGTCACCCCTCAGTCTTCTCTTTCCCAGGCTGAACAGTCTCAGATACCTTAGTCTTTTCTCATAAGGTCTGTCAGCATTCATTCAGTCATTCATTCATTCACTGCCTCACCAGGTATGGAGACTGTAAGCAAGGACCAGTGCCTGGACATATGGGTGACTGGTGGGTATCCCTCTGTTGTGCCGTGGCCTGAAAGGGACCCTGTGGATGACCCTCCTTGGCATACCAATCAGTACATGGCTCATTGGTTAGCTACACTGCACACAGATTTTAGGCACCAGCAATTGCAAAATCCTGTCTGGAGCAGGTATGACCAAAAGAAACAAAGTTGCCAGCATGTCTGTTGTGCAAATGAGGGTTGGAGGTGGGGTGAAGTTTTCTTGACTTGCCCAACAAGAGACCTATAAATTGAGGGCACAGGGGCCAGGGTACAGGTACTCCTTATTGATCCAAGATGTCTTACACTGAGGAAAGAAGAAAGCAGACTAGGGAGAGAAGACAGCCAGCCTGGGTGCATAAGACTAGGACCACTTGGTCCTACGCAGAAACTAAGAGCCTGGTGCAAATGCTGGGGGACCCTGAGATGTTAAATCAGTTTGACATCGGCAACAGCCTGAGTGTGAACTTGCTACCTGTCTTGTTGAGCGAGGGCACAACAAGACAGTGGTACAGTGCAGGGTAAAGGCCAATAATATGAGAGATGCATTCCAACATGAAGTCACAAGAGCTCAGTGGAAGGGCACCCCCATGCATAACATGCTGCATTGTCAGTACCTCCAACCGCTATTGAAGGTATTCGAATGCCAAGTAATGAGATGAGTAGAGGTATCCAGGCCATCCTCCACTCCTGAGCGCTCACCAACCACAGGTCCAGCTGCAAGTCCTGATGCTTCAAACAAGGAAGACAGCAGCAGTTCACTAGTACTGGCCCTTGAAGAGTCCACCAAAGAGGAGAGACTGGAGACATCATTTTCCACAATCAGTATGTTAATCCGCGGCATCATCACTGATGCCTGCAATTAGGTTAGGCTGTGAGGTAAAGGCGGGGGGGAGATTGAAGTCAACTGTCATCTGAACTGACACCTGAGATTAGCTGGGCTGTAACATGAAGGGGCATTGGCATTTAATTCAACTGTCATCTAAACTGATGCGGGGGGGGTTGTATTGGCATTGGACACTCTTTTAAAGACTTGGCGAGTTAGGCAGTGTAGGGAGGTGCAGAGCAACGTGCACCAGGGAGGCTCTACTGGTCGGTTATTTGCAGCCGTTCAAGGCCTGCAGTCCAACTTGGACAGGCAAGCAAGGCCTTCTCAGTGGTTTTTCCTGACTGCTTCTTATCTGCTCGTCTGATTCACTGAGCACAGAATAATTCCCCACATTCCTTCCTTGATTTTCAGCTTCACATGTTACCCCACTGTCATCAAAAAAATTCAGACCATGAAGGAAGCCTGTTAAGGATGGCCAGACAGATAGGATCATTTGCACCACCAGTGCCTATGCAGTGTGGTTGCAGGAGATAGCAAGATAGGCACTTGTGTGGCTGTGTTTCATCAAGGGCAATGCAGCAGGAGGCATTCATGAGAGAGTAAGAGAAGAGCAGTCCAGCTCAGAAATGTAGAAAAACAGTATTGCTTATGTGCTGTGAAAGTTGCTTATTATTGCTGATTATTGATTATCGCTTGTTTGTTGTTTTAAGCATAAGCAAGGCCTGTGGTTATTGCTTGCTGTTATAAAAGTTGTTGCAATAAAACTCGTTGCTCATTGCCTGAAGTTTAAAAAGTTAAAGAGTACTGCTTCTTGGTAACGGTTATCTTGTAAATGCTGTGACATTTGGTTATTTATGTAAATTATGCTCAATAAATCAGTGAAGGTTAATTATGTAAAAAAACCTCTTCTATGTGGGCCATTAGGAGATCATCAGGACACATTCCCTGGCTTTATTGTCACCACTGCCAAATCAACAGCTGTTTGCACCATTAGAGAGGGCTGTTTAACTTGTAAAACTGGAAAAACGGATAAATCCCCAATTTGCACCTGCATGGCACAGGGGGGCAGGGTACTTCGGGTTGGGAGTGATGGGCACTGCCAGGCCCAGGGATGCCTGGGTCAGGATTGAAGGGCAGCAGGAGAGCTTGGGGCTGCAGTTTGGAAGTGAGGAGCAAAGGAATGGGCAATGCCATGGCACCTCTTTTTTGGAACTGGAAATATGGTAACCCATGATGATCTGGTATCCCACAAGATTCTCATGAGAAAATTGGAGGATTGTGGGCTTAACTGCGAGACAATTATGTGGGTATGAAGCTGGCTGCAGGGTAGGACCCAGAGAGTCCTAATGAATGAATCTGTGTGATCTTGGTGAGAAGTGGCCAGTTGCGTCCCACAGGGGTTGATGCAGGGTCCAGTACTTTTCAACATCTTTATCAATGATTTGGATGTGGGGGTGAAGAGCTCGCTGGCTAAGTTCATGGCTGACACCAAGTTATGGGGAAGCATGGTCACGCTTGAAGATACGCTGTAGATACAGGTGGATCTAGACAGGCTAGCAAGTTGGGGGAGTCAGAACCAGATGAAGTTCAACGTTGAGAAATGTAAAGTTCTCCACCTGGGGACAGACAGCTCCCTCCACACCTACAGGCTTTGCAGAGCCAAACTGACCAGCACCACGAACGAAAGGGACCTGGGTGTAATACTAGACCACAGTATGAATATGAGCTGGCAGTGCAACACCGTTGCCAGCAGGGCAAATAATACTCTGGCATGAATCAATCAATGCATCCCCAGCAAAACCAAGTTGTTCTTCCACTGTACTCAGCATTGGTGAGACCCCAACTGGAGTACTGTTTCCAGTTCTGGGCACCGCACTTTAACAGGGCCATGGTAAAACTTGAGAGAGTCCAGAGAAGGACCACCCATATGATTAGAGACTTGCACAGCAAGCCATACATGGAAAGGCTGAGGGACCTGGGATTCTTCAGCCTGAAAAAGAAGACTGAGAGGGGATTTGGTAGCAGCTTACTGCTACATCAGGGGAGTACATCAAGGGTTTGGTGAACAACTGTTCACCAGGGCACCCTTAGGGATAACCAGGAGTAATGGCCACAAACTCCTGGAAGACCATTTCAAGCTAAACATCAGGAAAAACTGCTTCACAGTTACAGTGTCCAGACTATGGAATAAGCTCCCAGAGGTGGTGCAATCACCTACCCTGGAAATCTTCAAGAGTAGATTAGATGGTCACCTTACCAGGGTCACCCAACCCCAGTTGTCTTTTGCGCCTAGTGCAGGGGGGCTGGACCCGATGATCTTGCAAGGTCCCTTCCAGCCCCTTACAATCTATGGATCTATGAAAACCCTGGAGACGGTGATGTTGGCAGTAAGGACTGCCTGCTGCCATTGCAGGAGCACCCATGGGTCTGTGGGGTCAGCCTGTGCAATCATGACTGGTGTGGCAACAAAGCACAAGGGAAAAAAATAATTTTATGAAATGTGGTGGCTTTATGAAGGCACAATTTACTCTGAAGTGCATCTGAAAGCAGTCCAGGGCACCCTCTTTAGGCACCCAAGTGGTTCTTCATTCCTGGATTGAACCATGGGCAGATTAGGCAGTGACAGTGCTGTTCTCATTAAGGGATGACTGATGCTATGGGTCTGACTGTGGGGTGACCTTATGCCATTGTGACTGGCACAGCAGCCTGCACAAGAAAAAAAAATTATTAAGCATGGAGGCGACAGGTCGCAGTCAGTGCTGTGAGAAGGCGGGTGCTATTTCCTCTGACTGAAGGGCAAATGAAAACAGTCCAAGGCACCCCCTTTAGGCACCCAAATGGTTCTTCATTCACAGATTGAACCAGGGGGAGATTATGAGGTGACGGTGCCATTCTCATTAACGGCTGTCTGCTGCCATGGGTGTGACTATGAGGTAAGCTTGTGCATGTAGGCTGTGGGCTAAAATCCTGTGATCAGGAAGAAGCCATTTGCTCTGAAAGCAAATGAAAGCTCTCCTTACTTTAGGTGGCCAAGTGATTTTTCATTCCTGTTTGGAACCCGGGGCAGATTATGGGGCAACAGTGCTATTGTCACCCAGTCCAGAGCATAACTTGTGAGGGGAGATGGGTGTCCATGCCGGAGAACAGAAGATTGATTCATGTCGAGCTGGGTGCACCAAATCTGGCATGCAACACCTGGTGTCCAAAAATACACATTACACCCAAGTTACTAAAAACTGCAGGTATCCTCTTCCCCTCCTAGCCGCAATTTGAAGCGCCATCTGGTGGACAAAGGGACCCATTACATGTTATAGAGTGCATTTATGTTTTCATGGGATGGATCTGTGGATGCATCGATTTAATTCATGGTGATTGAAAGTAAAAGACATCGGGATGAAGATATTTAAATCACCAAAAAAAGTACGGGAAAACTGTAACACAGTTAAATTGCAAAAAAGGGCAATGTCCGTCACGTTTACCGGCTCCCATTGAGGCCAAGTGCCAAAAACAGCACTTAGGCAGCTGCATAGCTGTAAAGTTAAATACTGTAGGATTTTGCCCTAAAAGTGCGCAAACATACAAGGCTCAGTGAATACATATTGGTACTCTAAATGATTTCTGATATTGAAGAAAAACCTAACACCTGAAAACTCTCAACTACTTCTCTACATAATATCAGTGCATTCCACTTAGAGACCCTGGAACACTATCAAAGATCTCATCTGGCAATGGATGTGGAAGCACTGTCCAACTGAGCTGCTGAGGTACAGTAGTCACCTTTAAAGGTGTATGAGTATTCGTGGTCACCTTTAAAGCTATATGAGAATTCGTGGTCATCTGGCCAGGTGCCAGGGGATTGGAAACTGGCTAATGTGGTCCCAATTTTCAAGAAAGGGAGGAAAGAGGACCCAAGTAACTATAGGCCTGTAAGCCTCACCTCAGTGCTCAGGAAGATCTTGGAGAGAATCATCAAGAACCACATCTCTGGGAGGCCAGCAGGGGAGATCATACACGGGGCAATCAGCATGGGTTCATCAAAGGCAGGTCCTGCCTGACCAACCTGATTGCCTTTTATGACCAAGTAACTAAATCCTTGGATGATGGTGTCCCCATGGACGTAGTCTTTCTAGACTTTAAGAAGGCCTTTGACACTGTCTCTCACCCCATCTTCATCAATAAATTAAACAACTGTGGCATTGATGTCTACACAGTTGGATGGGTAAAAAACTGGCTGATGGGGCGCACCCACAGAGTAGTGGTGGATGGGTTGTACTCAACCTGGCAAGATGTGAGCAGTGCGGGTCCTCGGGCCCGCACTGTTTAACATCTTCATCAGCAACTTGGATGAGGGGGTGAAAGCACTCTGTCTAAGTTTACTGATGACACTAAGAGGTGGGGTGAGGTGGACACATTGAAGGGAGAGAGAGGCTGCAAATAGATTTAGACAGACTACAAAAGTGGGCAGACTAGAATAGGATGGGGTTCAATGTAGATAAATGCAGGGTCCTGCACCTTGGGAGAAGGAATCCACAACATACATACAGACTGGGGAGTTCCCTTCTTGAAAGCACAGAGGAGGAAAGGGATCTTGAAGTCATTATTGATTCCAAGATGAACATGAGGGGAAACGAGCATGGGTTCGTAGCAGGTAGATCATGCCTGACTAATCTAGTCTCTTTTTATGACCAGGTTGCAAAACACCTGGATGCAGGAGTAGGGGTAGACATCGTTTACTTAGACTTCAGGAAGGCTTTCAATACGGTATCCCACCCCATACTGGTGAACAAGTTAAGAGGCTGTGACTTGGATGACTACACAGTCCGTGGGTGGCAAATTGGCTAGAGGGCCGTACCCAGAGAGTCGTAGTGGATGGGTCGGTATCAACCTGGAAGGGTGTGGGCAGTGGGGTCCCGCGGGGCTCGGTCCTTGGACCGATAGTCTTCAATGTCTTCATCAGCGACTTGGACGAGGGAGTGAAGTGTACTCTGTCCAAGTTTACGGATGACACAAAACTGTGGGGAGAAGTGGACATGCCGGAGGGCAGGGAACAACTACAAGCAGACCTGGACAGGTTAGACATATGGGCGGAAAACAACAGAATGCAATTCAACAAGGAGAAATGCAAAGTGCTGCACCTAGGGAGGAAAAATGTCCAGCATACCTACTGCCTAGGAAATGACCTGCTTGGAGGCACGGAAGTGGAAAAGGATCTTGGAGTCCTAGTGGACTTCAAGATGAACATGAGTCGACAGTGTGACGAAGCCATCAAAAAAGCCAATGGCACTTTATCATGCATCAGCAGATGCATGACAAATAGATCCAAGGAGGTGATACTTCCCCTCTATTGGGCACTGGTCAGACCTCAGTTGGAGTACAGCGTGCAATTCTGGATGCCGCACTTCAAGAGGGATGTGGATAACCTGGAGAGGGTCCAGAGAAGGGCCACACGTATGGTTAAGGGCTTGCAGGCCAAGCCCTATGAGGAGAGACTAGGGCACCTGGACATCTTCAGCCTCCGCAAGAGAAGGTTGAGAGGTGACCTTGTGGCTGCCTATAAGTTTATCATGGGGGCACAGAAGGGAATTGGTGAGGCTTTACTCACCAAGGCACCCCTGGGGGTTACAAGAAATAATGGCCATAAGCTAGCAGAGAGCAGATTTAGACTGGACATTAGGAAGAACTTCTTCACAGTTAGAGTGGCCAAGGTCTGGAATGGGCTCCCAAGGGAGGTGGTGCTCTTTCCTACCCTGGGGGTCTTCAAGAGGAGGTTAGATAGGCATCTAGCTGGGGTCATCTAAACCCAGCACTTTTTCCTGCCTATGCAAGGGGTCGGACTCAATGATCTATTGAGGTCCCTTCTGACCCTAACGTCTATGAGCCGCCAATGCCAGACTGCAGCCAGCAAGGCCAGCCATACCTTGTCATGCATCCAAAGATGCATCTCAAGCTAGTCCAGAGAGGTGATACTCCCCCTCTATGCGACCTTGGTCAGAACACAATTGGAGTACTGCATCCAGTACTGGGCGCCGCACCTCAAAAGGGATGTGGCCAGCCTGGAGAGGATTCAGAGGAGGGCTACCCGCTTGGTGAGAGGGCAGCAGGACAGGCCCTACGAGGAGAGACTGAGGGACCTGAACCTGTTCAGCCTCAGAAAGAGGAGACTGAAGGGGGACCTGGTGGCTGCCTACAAACTCATCAGGGGGGATCAACAGCAAATAGGTAGAGCCCTTTTCTCCCCAGCACCACCTGGGGTGAGAAGGAACAATGGTAATAAGCTGAAGGAGAATAGGTTTAGGTTAGATTCATAGATTCATAGATGTTAGGGTCGGAAGGGACCTCAATAGATCATCAAGTCCGACCCCCTGCATAAGCAGGAAAGAGTGCTGGGTCTAGATGACCCCAGCTAGATACTCGTCTAACCTCCTCTTGAAGACCCCCAGGGTAGGGGAGAGCACCACCTCCCTTGGGAGCCCGTTCCAGACCTTGGCCACTCGAACTGTGAAGAAGTTCTTCCTAATGTCTAGTCTAAATCTGCTCTCTGCTAGCTTGTGGCCATTGTTTCTTGTAACCCCCGGGGGCGCCTTGGTGAATAAATCCTCACCTATTCCCTTCTGTGCCCCCGTGATGAACTTATAGGCAGCCACAAGGTCGCCTCTCAACCTTCTCTTGCGGAGGCTGAAAAGGTCCAGTTTCTCTAGTCTCTCCTCGTAGGGCTTGGTCTGAAGGCCCTTGACCATACGAGTTGCCCTTCTCTGTACCCTCTCCAGGTTATCCGCATCCTTCTTGAAGTGCGGCGCCCAGAATTGCATGCAGTACTCCAACTGCGGTCTGACCAGCGCCCGATAGAGGGGAAGTATCACCTCCCTGGACCTATTCGTCATGCATCTGCTGATGCACGATAAAGTGCCATTGGCTTTTCTGATGGCTTCGTCACACTGCCGGCTCATGTTCATCTTGGAGTCCACTAGGACTCCAAGATCCCTTTCCACCTCTGTGCCACCCAGCAGGTCATTCCCTAGGCTGTAGGTGTGCTGGACATTTTTCCTCCCTAGGTGCAGTCCTTTGCATTTCTCCTTGTTGTTAGAGATCAGAAGGCAATATTTTACAGTTAGGGTGGCCAAAATCTGGCACCAACTTCCCAGGGAAGTGGTCCTCACCCCTACCGTGGGCAAATTCAAGAGAGGTTGGATGATCACCTGTCTGGGGTCTTGTGAACCCAGCATTCACTCCTGCCTGTGGCAGGGGATCAGGCTAGATGATCTGTTCAGGTCCCTCCTGACCCTAGCTACTATGAAACTATGAAACTGAAAATTCCTTAAATTCCACAACATTATTCTCTAGGCCCACAATGTTTTAAAGACAGGCAATGTGTATTCTCAGCTTTATTATTATAGTATAATGACACAAGAAATCTAACAAGAATTAATTGTACTACAGTGAAAAGTCATAAATAACTGATGGAAGAGACTTAGTGGGTGCTCTACATTTTACCTGTTTGTTAAAAGTAGATCAAATTTTTGTTAACTTGTGGTTTTCAACAGGAAGACACTTGGTTGTGCAAATTAATTCACATAGTTTCTGAAAATTCTGATTTTGTATGACTTGATCATATTTTCAACAACTTAACTTCTACAATGAAGCAAAGACTTATCTTGCATGTAGCCGCCGGTGAGTCATTGAAATGCTATACTGTGGTTGCAGTTTTGATGTATTTCACCTTTTTTTAAACACTTCTGATAAAAAACATTTTAGAACTAAATGAGCACTTCCACACGAGTGCGCACATGCGTCCTGCAGTGTCTCAAAGCCCTTTGAGACTCTGCAAGAGGCATGTGTGGGACACGGGGGCAAAATTAGACCCCTGGATATCCAGGGGTCAAAAAAAACCACGGGGGGAAAAACCAAGACAGGTCATAGTCCTGGACCATGCCTTGAGGCAACCAGAGGCACAGTCCTTCACAGAGATGCTCTGGTAGCCAGCCAGAGCCACTTTGTGGCTGGCCCTCACCCTGGTGGTGAAGCACGCTGCCTGCCTGCCACAGGGAGCTGGACCCGGGTTCCTGCTGGTAAGACGGGGGTGTGGTGGGGCTGGATAAGGGGGGAGGGGTCCATGGGGGGACCCCTTCCATCTCCGCCCACTCCCTCATCCCCACGAATAACTGCCGCACCCGACCCCATCCCCCAGCGACTACCCCAGCCCTCCCCATTGCTGCCCTGCCTAGCTCCACCCCCTACCTGCCCACCAAGCCCCCACAATGGCTGCCCCACCCAGCCCCATCCCTCAACTGCACCCCAGCCCCCCCATGTCTGCCCTGCCCAGCCCCAACCCCTACTTGCCCCCAAGCCCCCCCAATCAGTGCCCCACACAGCCCCAGCCGCATCCCCGACCTGTCCCCAAGCCCCTCTGATGGCTGCCCCACCCAGAGTCATCCCTCGTCTGCCCCTCCAGGCCCCCCATCACTGCCCCACCCAACCCCATCCCCCACCTTCCCTCCAAGCCCCCCAGTGGCTGCTCTACCCAGCCCCATCCCCTGACTACCCCCTGATCACTGCCCTGCCTGGCCCCAGCATCCCGGCAATTAAAAAAAAAAAAAAAGCCCTGCACTCCCTGGCAGGAGCAGCTGCTGTGGGGGTCACTGGGGTCTCATGGCAGAGCCCCCACACACAGCACAGGGCCCGGGTGACAGCCACGATGGCCCCAGCTGCCCGACAGCATGCATAGCCATGCAATACCCTGCCAACCCCGGCCACACTCACACAATGGGCCTGTGGCAGTGCAGGTGCCAGGCGGCCAAGGCCAGGCCCTGCTGCCCCCCACTGCCTCGTGCTTCATGGGGAGCCTCTGCCACGAGGCCCTAGTAACCCCGACGGCAGCTGCTACTGCTAGTAAGTGTGGGGCTTTTCTTTTTTTTTTTTGAATCCTGCAATGCTGGGTCTGGGCAGGGGGGGCATTGGAGGGGCAGGTGGGGGGGTGATCAGAGGGCCCTGCTGCCCCCCTGCTGCCCTGTGGTGCATGGGGGGAATCTGTCATGTGGCACAAAGCCCTCACAGCCCCTGCTACTGCCAGTGAGTGTGAGGCTTTTTTTTTTTAAGTCCTGGGAGGCTGGGACCAGGGGGCAGTCAATTGGGGGGGCAGGGGGTGCAAGCAGGGGTTGGGGCCAGGTGGGGCAGCCATTGGGGGTCTGGGGGAGTGGGTGATAGGGTGGGGACAGATGGGGCAGCCATTGGGGTGGGCTGGGAATGCAGGCAGAGGGTAGGGCTGGGTGGAGTAGCCATTGGGGGTGGCTGCAGGAGCCAGTGGGGGATGGGGCCAGATGGGGCAGCAATCCAGGGGCCTGGGGGAGCAAGCGGGGGTGGGGCATGTGGGCCCTACAGGGGGGCTGGTAGCCCCTGCGGGGGCCATGTGGCCTCTGTTGGGGGGGCTGTAACCCCTGTTGGAGTGCTGTAGCCCCTGTGGGGGGGCTGTAGCCCTGTGGGGGGGCTGTAGCCCTGTGGAAGGCAGTCCATGAGCTGTGCAGAGGGGTTGCAGGGGGCAGGGGACCCACCCCTCCTGAGCAGCCCCCCCCATAGTCCCTCCATGATCCACCCATGCCTACTCACACCCCCCCACATGCCTCCGCAACCATCCACAGCCCCCCATCCCCCTTCCTACTCCCCTCCTGCAAACCCCACGTCCCCTCAGCACACACCCTGTGTACCCAACTGCCCTAAAGGATGAGACCTGCTGGGAGAAGCTGTGGCTGCAGGGGCAATTGTTCCCACATCCTGGTTAGTGAAGGGGTCACAGGGAGCTCTAACAACTGCTCTATGGTAAGAAAACTAAAGGCAAACAGCAAAACATATAGGTATTTGAAATTCATTTTATTATGATGATAGAGACACTGGTAGTCTTCCACACTGCTTTAACACTGTAGATATATCAAGAAAACATTGCCCAACTGATCGTTGTCTCTCACTCTCCCTATCTCTATATATAGCGATCTCTTGTTTTAATTGTGGAGGAACATGGACTTCAGGGTATTTTACAGACTGACTTTGGGATTTTTTTTATCAGGGATTTTTCAGTTTTCAAATAGGGAACACCAGAATTCCTGCTAGGGAGGCAAGTGGCAGGACCCAGGCAGAGGAGCCTGTTCAGAACTGGCACCTTGGACCCAGCTAGAGGTGGCTGACAATTCAAAGCAGGCCACCACACTGGGAACATCTTCCGGGCAATAACTGTCTAGATGGCTGAGCAGGGGGCACACATGACAGTAGTGCCACACAAAGGCCAACACTGCAGCCACAGCCCACTGGCAGCTGGCCCAGAGAGGCAGATGCCTCTACTGGCTGTGCAGTCCCCATGTGGGTCTGGCAGGTGCACAGCAGGTCACAGCCAGGCAGCAGCCCCCACTGCCAGACTGCTGCAGTGGGTAGAGGGTGCAGGGAACTCTCAGCGCTGCTTTGTCCAGCTGGTACAAGGGGTAGTGTCCCCAGATACCAATTGGCTGGGCCCCAGAAGCTCCTGAGAGTGAGTAGCCCTGAGCTACTTGACAGGGCAACCTTTTTTACTGATGGGGCCAGGACAAGGCAGCTTTTTATACTGCTGGGGACAATACAGGTGCTGGCCCCAGGCTCTGGCTCCCCTTGGCTGCAGATCCAGGAGGAGCCAGGCAGGATTATTTTGCCCGAAGTGGCACAGTTTCCCCCACACTGAAGTGCATGTCTGGGCACATGTGCTGAGGCAAAAAGCCCCCGCTCAAATTTGCACCATTTCTATTTGAGCTGCGGCAAGCACACATGCTTGCATGTGTGGATGCGACCAATAAGTTTAATTTCATTTCAGTCTCATTGCAGCAAGACTACAAAGATTGTACTGAAGAAAACACAGATGAATGATAACTTTGAAGATGTTGTAGTCTGATAGAAGACAATTTATCTACTGACTATACTAAGCCAGACCCTCAGCTGGTATTGACTTAGACAGAATTAAAATGATTTACACCAGCCAAGGATCTGGCTTGCCACATTCACTTCAGTTTTGCCAAAGGTGAATTTGAAAAGATAAGCATGCATTTATTCTTAAGAGATTTAAAATATAAGGAACTGAGAGGCAGGAGATATCTGTACAAGAATTGCATTCCTTAATTTTTATACAGCTCAAGAATCAGCATATACAAGGCCTCCTTCCAATGCAGAAAACCAAGGCATATAAATAAACTAGTTTAGCACAAGGAAAAGAAAATCCAACAGATGGGTCCTTGCTGGACTGTGTAAAGGGTTCCAAGAACTAATTCAGATACTGTTTGGTCCAATGGCAGAGTAGTATCAGCTAAAGCCAAATTATCTCAGTGGAGGGAAGCTTTACAGAAATCTTTTGCTCCCTTGATGCCAACTTGATTTTTTTTCTCTGTTTATGTGGCAAATCTGTTTGCAATCCTGACTTTCACATGTGCATTGGGATATTTGTTAACCCAATCAGGTGTATGCAAAAGGACGCCTGTTCTAAAAAATTGTTCCCTTTGCTGTCTCACATTCAGAAAAAAAGTGGAGGACAAGAAAGAAGCAAATAAAACATTAGGTCCTTGAAGTTCTCCAGGTCAAGGGGCATCTGCGTACCTGACGACACTATCATGCCTAATTTCAGATGTAGTGTTCTGTGAAGTTCCTTAATTCATAATCCTTCTCACTGTTGTGCGGACACTAGGTCCATTTTTTATGCTATGCTTCTTGTGATAGTGAACTGCTTTGAGGACTGATGCACCCCCAGTTGGTAAAGTATAACAGCTAGTAGTTAATCTAATTTACAGTGGTCTCCCAAAGGCTGACTTTTGGGTTGAATCTGTCTAAAAGACTCTCAGAATTTAACCTCCTGTTCCTGTCGCCAGCAGGCCCACCATTTTAGAACATACACATGCAACAGGGCAGGACTATTTCTGTAGAACATGGAGGGGCCCAGACAAGTGGGAAGAACGCTCCTGCTAACTCAATCTGACTCCAACAGAGAGCAATTGCTTCTCTAGCAGAAAGTAGATGAAGCAGTTATTGTTCTTAACAGGTTCCTAAATTTAAAGAAGAAGGAACCTGTACTTTTTATAAGGTGTCAACAATTAAATTAAATCTGTACAATGCAGACTGTGTTCCCATGTGAGAATCTAAGAAACATTAATCCTTGGGATGGAAGTTATAGCTTGACTATATCAGCAGGGGAAAATGATAGATCTTTTGTTTCCAAATGCTGTAGGCAGCTCTGTCTTTCTGGGGATATTTCCCGAAATTTTCTTCTTTCTTTCTGAAGCTACAAACTGATTAAATTAGATCCCTGAAAGGCTACTAAGGACATGTTTTTTTGTAATTTACCACCACATTAATCTCCTTATGCTTGGAGTCTGCAAGACTGAATCCCAGTGTAGTTGGCAGTTCAAAGATGCAATTTGTCAAGGTCCAGACATGCCCCATGCAGTGAGATTTCTCCCTGTAGCTGGCAAGAGAGTGGACAAAGAAGGGAAGTAAAGACCTATGACCCTCTCTCCTAACTTTATTTGTAGTCATAGAAATAATACTGCTTTAATAAAATCAGTTTCTTAAGTACTGCTATTTGGGATTTCAGGAACATGTTGAAGTTGGTAATGCTGTGGCACTGTTTCTTATGAGTCATTGTACTGACTGAATTTCAGAAATACTACCTACATATCACTGGGACTCTGCGATAGGAATACAAGATGGGAGAGGATCTCCTGAGCTATCCCTTGCATTAGCAGGCAATCATTAACCAAAGACAATCCCAAAATTGCCACTGAAAACCCTCGCCCACAACTAAAAGTTGTAATATATGAAACACCAAGGAATTCAAGATAAATCTGTGCCTTCAAATGATGATGAGAAAGAGTTTATAGAAAAGAAATGTTCTTACAGGCATGAAGAACCAATTTAAATGCAGATCTCCAAGAGAGGGAGAGAACTTATGCCACCGCCTTTATCAGTCAAATCTCTTTTCTCTAAATAATTCTTCCCACTCCTCTCTTTAAACAAGGTTTGCTTCATGCCTACCCTTTTTTTCCCTTCTCCTCTATGCCCTTCCCCTCCCCTTCCTTTTATTTTGATGTCCTGTCTCTCTCTACTTTTCTTTCCATTTACTGATCCCCTCCTAAATGAATGCAGAGGAAGACATTTATTACTCTGTGTTTGTACAGCGCATAACACAACGTATGTTTTTTGGTAGCTTGATCAACAAATCAGAGACTCAGAGTCCAAAAACTATAACACAGTTTATTGAAAGTAACAGTAACTGACAACTTTCTGCTAGGGAGAGCTACTGCAACTACCTAATGTACACTCTGCTAAGGCTCTGCCCCCTCCCCCAAGAATCTGAAACAAGCAGTAGTAATACTTTGTAGAGCTCAGATATGTATCTGCATATCTCCTCCTTTCACAGCCAACATAATCAAAGCCCATAACAAGATTTTGAATATATGAAGTATAAAGATATCAGTCAAAGACTCCCTATGCCTGACAAAGGGTGACTGCATCTGAAAGTTTGCTAAGAACTTTTTTCCAACTACTCAGTTGCTCTAATAAAAGATATCACATCTAACCAAAGACCCTTGCCTGCCTATGTCTTTAGACCAACACGGTTACAACCAAAAAACCAACTTTCTCCATTCTCAGTTCTTGTTGGGTCAGACCTTCTTATGTCCTCCTCCCTACGTTTCTCCAATTCAGTCTCTTTATTTTCAGTATCTCTATCTTGCAGAATCTTTTTGGCTAGATGCTATCTCCATCCCTAAGGAACCCAGTATGCTTTTCCCCCCTTTTTTGATAAGCTGTGTCTTTTGTTCTTTCAGAATACTTGTCACTCTGGGATGACAACTTGATAGAATCTAGTCGCTACTTGATGTGCCTCTATTGCCTTTTGTGTCCATTCTTTGCCATCAGATATGAGCACTGTGCCCTTGGTTAGCAGTAGTAGTAACTCCTTACAGCCCCTGTCATAGTGCCATTTATATTAATCTTTTCCTTTTTTTAAATGCATTCACATCACAGGATACAACATCATTATCCACTACATTAGGGAGTCCAATTCTGATCTTCCTATGTAACAGGACTTCCTCTGGGAACCCTCCATGTTTCATGGGTGCTGCTCAATAATTTAGGAGTGCCAAATATGGATCAGTGTTTGAATCTTTTTCTATTACACTCCAAATTCTACCAATCTATTGTGGGTACTTGGGACTTTCAATGTTGTGTCAAAACCCATATATGTGTGCAAACCTTTTAAAATCAAAACAGATACATTGAGAGATAATATCTGTTCTTACTATTTTGGGACTCCCATGTCTGGCAAAAATTGATTTTACTTGGGTAATGATATAACTTGCTGTTGTGTTTTCCAGAAGTGCACTTTCTGGGTAGTGACAATAGTAATCTACCACTACTAAGTTTTCCTTTCATGCATGAATAGGTCAATGCCCACTTGATACCAAGTTGCTAATGTTTCCTCTGTGATTACCATGGGTTCTTTCAGAAATACTGAGCTGACCAAATTTCTGACATGTTGTACAAATTTTCACAGCTTCTTCAATGCCTATATTCATGTTGAGCTAATGTAGAACATCCCTTGCTTTCGCAATGCTTTTGCATTTCTCAGGGCCCAAATGGCTTCATGTATTCTACTTCTCATGTCTTGCTGTGACACCTTTGGAACAATAAATCTTGAGCCCTTGAATAAAATGGCAACCAATGCCAAACGCTCTCCCTTAAATTGTTAATGGGGACTGGGCTACCCAGCACAGATATAGCTAGCATCGTTTTTTGTTGTATGTCATCCTGAGCAATAGTTTCTGCAATGACTGTCTACATTTAATCTGACACAGGGATTGTTCTTTTGGTCAGATTAACATGTATTATGACTGTGGAAATGGTCACCTTCTGTCATAAGCTTTAGATAATGAATCTGTGATGATTAACTGTTTTCCTGGTGCATGTTCTATATTTAAATCATGCATTTGCTGCTGAAAGAAAAGCCCCTATGTTCTGGGTGATGCATCAGCTAGTCCCTTTCCGGCTATTGTTATGAATGTTTTTTTACTGGTTTCAGCTAGAAAAGGTCTCCCCTAAATGAACATATGAAATATTTTTAAACTGTATACCAGAGCTAATGCTTCTTTTTCAGTTTGTGTATACAAACCCTCTGTTTGGGTGAATGGTCTCAATGTGTAAACCATTGGTCTCCAGTTTTTGCATAGGAGCTGTCCCAGTGCTTTATTTAGAGGCATCTATTGAGAGTTTAGTGGTCATGGTATTTCAACACTGGAGCATTTTTTATTAATTCCTTTGGATTTTCTAATTTGGTGATGTGATTATGTTCCATTTTGATTCACCTGTTTAATTATTTGAAACCTAGATATAATCCTAAATACCCATATTTCTTTCCTACTGTGACCAGGGAATGAACCCAAGCTCTTGTTTTTTCTATTGTTTCAATCAGCACTACCATATTTACCTGAATACAAACTGAGCTTTTTTCCCTAAACAGCATTGGGAAAAAGCTCCTCCTCTTGCATTCACATGCAAGGAAACCTCATTCAATACATCATGTATTATTAAACTGTTGCAAAAAGCAGCACATGTTCAGTTATGAAACCCAACTATGAAGTTGATTAAATGCAGCCAACACTGAGCATGAATACAGAACACATAGCTTGTATGGGACACTTTTTCCTTTGTTTTTAATTTTATGTCTTAGGCCAAATTGGTTCCAAATTCTGTTGACTGAGCAGAGCTCAATCATTCAGATCTGAGTGGTGCTACCACCAGCAGATATCCTACCTCCCAGACTCTTCAGCCTGGGGCTTCAGATACTCTCAAATCCACAGTAGGCATCCTACATGTAAGCCCCAAGCCAGGAGGTCTTGGAGTTCAGATGCCCCCTAGTCTCACTTGCCCCTAGCCAAAAGGCCATAGAACCAAGCTAGGAGAGCCTGAGAGCAATTCCCCATTATCATACATTGTGTAGCCAAGATCTATAGTGGGAGGCTATAGTGGTATCTCCCCTGCCACTTTTTTTTGCAAAAAATATTTATTTCTGGAGAGAGAGAGAGACAGAGAGAGAGAGAACTGTATCTCTAACAGCCTGTCTTTTGACCACTATGGTTCATTTGATGGGCCAAAACATACCTTTACAGTTACATCATTCTCAGTCCTGTTGCAAAGACTGCACTATGCACCTGCGCGCCAGTGCACTCAACTCCATCACCTTGAAACCATCACAATTATGCAAAGGACTACCTCAGTCCCCTCTATGAATCCTTCTGCCTCTTCCCAACTCCCGCACCTATTTTCCCAGTCCTTTCACTTGTCATCGTATTTGTTGATTCTCATTGTTCTTCTTGCTGTCTTCAGTGGACTTGCCTCTGAAAAGTCTGTGCCAGTCCCCTTTCTTTTGTGCCCAAAGATTCGAAGAGGGCCAATGTCATGCCTATCTTCAAGAAAGGGAGGAAAGTAGATCCGGCAAACTACAGGCCCATCAGCCTGACCTCTGTCCTGGGGAAGGTCTTGGAAAAGATTATCAAAGAGGCCATCCTTAACACACTAGCTGAAGGCAATATCCTGAGGGATACCCAGCATGGGTCTGTTGTGTGTAGGTCTTGCTTGACCAATCTCATTTCCTTTTATGACCAGGTGACTTATCACCTGGACAAGGGGGAAGAGATCTATGTTGTACATCTTGACTTTTAAAAAGCCTTCGATCTGGTATCCCATGATCACCTCTTGGCTAAACTGGCTAACTGCAGCCTTGACCTCACCACAACCCACTGGCTGGGGAAATGGCTCCGCGGTAGGACCCAGAGGGCTGTGGTCAACAGAAGCCAATTGTCTTGGTGTGCAGTCACCAGTGGGGTCCCTCAAAGCTCTGTCCTAGGGCCTATACTATTTAACATCTTCATCAGTGATGTGGACATTGGTGTCAGAAACGGACTGGCCAAGTTTGCTGATGACACTAAACTCTGGGGTAAAGCATCCACACCTGAGGACAGGAGGTTGATCCAGGCAGATCTTGACAGGCTCATGAAATGGGAGGACAAGAAACTGATGATGTTCAACACTGAAAACTGTAAGGTTCTCCACCTTGGGAGGAAAAACCTGCAGCATGCTTATAGGCTTGGCAGTGCTATGCTGGTTAGCACTACAGATGAAAGGAACTTGGGGGTCATGATAGACCACAAGATGAACATGAGCCTTCAATGTGATACTGCGGCTAGTAAAGTGAGCAAAACGCTGGCTTGCATCCATAGATGCTTCCCAAGCAAATCCCAGGACATCATTTGCCCATTGTACTCGACCTTGGTGAGGCTGCAGCTGGAGTACTGTGTTCAGTTTTGAGCTCCACAATTCAAAAAGGATGTGGAGAAGCTTGAGAGGGTGCAGAGGAGAGCCACATGCATGATCAGAGGTCAGGAAAACAGACCTTATCATGAGAGGCTGAGAGCCATGGGACTCTTCAGCCTGGAAAAGCGCAGGCTCAGGGGCGATCTGGTGGCCACCTATAAGTTTATCAGGTGTGCTCATCAGGATTTGGGGGAACATCTGTCCACCAGAGCGCCCCAAGGGATGACAAGATCGAACAGTCACAAACTCCACCACGACCGATTCAGACTGGACATAAGAAAGAACTTCTTCACTGTCCGAGCCCCCAAAGTTTGGAATAGACTGCCGCCAGAGGCGGTTCAAGCACCCACTTTGAACACCTTCAAGACACATTTGGATGCTTATCTTGCAGGGATCCTATGATCCCACTGACTTCCTGCTCCTGGGGCAGGGGACTGGACTCGATGATCCTCCAGGGTCCCTTCCAGCTCAAATGTCTATGAAATCTATGAAATCTTCTATATGATGTCTGCCATCTCTTTCCCATCCTCTTCTACCATCTTCCTGCAGTACCAGTGCATCTCACTCAGTCTCATTTTAGCCCTGGGGGTCTCCATCCCCTGCAAGGGAATAAAGATCCTTGGTGTTGAATTTGACCTAGACCCAACTGGACAGAGGGCATGGGAAAAGACTGAGGCCAAGGTCAAACAGAGACTGGGACTGTGGCAATTGCACTGCCTATCAAGGTTGGGGGGTGCATGTGGCATTCATGAAGGTGGTGTTGCTATTGCTAGGTTCTACAAAACATCCTGGTCTTCCCATTCCGCCCCCCCCCCCCCCCCAACAAGTCACCCACAGGATCCAAACAGCCATGTGCATCTTCTTTTGGAAGTCTACAGAGAAAGTGGTGAGGACCTCACTGTACAAAGAAAAACAGTCCAGAGGCAGAGGAATGTCCAACGTGCTGCTATTCATCTGGGCTAAATACATGAGCCAGATTCACAAACTGGAACCTAACCCCCATTTACATTAATTCTTACGTGGAAATTGGATTCGCTTAACAGAGTTTTGCTTGAAGTCGAATTTTTCAGGAATATAACTACGACGTTAAGTGAGGAATAGCTGTAAAACTTACACAAAGCTTCTGTTGTGTCTAAACTTAGGCAATTTTTTCTGTTGTTTCTTTATCTTATACTTATAATTGTAAATTGCTGCATTTAATAAATGCTCTCTTCAGAGAACAGACTATTTTTGTCCAAGCCATTTTTATAATTTGAGTGCCATCACTGAGATTCTAATATTAACTTTAGGTAACGCTCTGATGGGCGGGGCGGAAAGAACTTGGGGTGGGGGGCAAGGGGCTAGCTGACCCACCAGATTTATTTTTCTTGCTGTAGCAGTGGAAGGGGGATAAATTCAAGGCCAGCTGTGAAGAAATCCCCTCCCCGTCTTTCTGAACCTCACTTGGGTCAGCCCAAGTGACCCCTCTCCCTCCCTGCTCCTCTTAGATCATGCTGGTCAATCAGGTGACCTGGCCAGATAAAATTCCTAGGGGGAGCGCTCTCTTCCTTCTGGTTGGGCATCTTGAAAACTACAAGCATGTACTCCAGGCAGCAGCCTGGCAATTCTTGTAAGTAGAAACCTGCTAGGAGTTAAGAATTATGTATAGACAAGTTGCATCTTAAAAGGGTCACTTTATCCAGTCTCTGTAAAGACTCAAGTTGCTTTTTTTTTTGCTCAAAGTGTATTCTGACTCACCTCATACCCCCCTCTCCCCCCCCCCCCCCCGCCCAAATTCAGTAAATAGTATTGGGTTACATCCAGCATTGTTGTGCTGCTGAGAAGAGCATGGATTGAGAGGAGGCCTTCTATCCCTTGCCTGGCCAGCAAAGTGTTTCTTTTTTTATTTTCCCTCAGTTCTTCCTGCTGCTATGTTGGGATGCTTCAGGCTGAAAGAAGCACCCCAAAATATTACTGTGGGCAAAGCAACTCCTAGGTTTATGGGGTCTGTGTGCCCCGGGCTGCACAGAGCCCTGCTGGAGATCCATGATGGTGGCAATGTTACCTTAGGCTTGTGGGGATTACAACAGCTCATTAAAACTTCTTACGTGGCTCTGCTATAGGGCTTGGCCCCATGCTGTCACCTCCCTGGAGACCAGCCTGGGTGGATGAGATGTGGCTGCAAGCAAACAGGAAGCGGTGTCCAGGAGTAGGATGGGTGGGTGGGGCTGGGGCTCCAGCCAGAATCAGAGGGCAGTGACAGCATGGGGCTGGGGCCCAGGGCAGAGCCACAATCTGCTCCCAGCATGTCCCTGCCCATGCAACTGGCTGTTCATTGCTCTAGGTGGAAGGTGACTGGGAGCTAGAGCTGGAGCCCTGTGTGCTGGGACAGAGTAACATCTCAGAGTTATTTTTTTCTGAGTTGCAAATTCAGATGCAGCTTCCCCCTGCTTGACCAAATGTGTGGTGCCTGCCACATGTCAGTAAATGTCCAGCACACCTACTGCCTAGGAAATGACCTGCTGGGTGGCACGGAAGTGGAAAGGGATCTTGGAGTCCTAGTGGACTCCAAGATGAACATGAGTCGGCAGTGTGACGAAACCATCAGAAAAGCCAATGGCACTTCATCATGCATCAGCAGATGCATGACAAATAGATCCAAAGAGGTGATACTTCCCCTCTATCGGGCGCTGGTCAAACCGCAGTTGGAGTACTGCGTGTAATTCTGGGCACCGCACTTCAAGAGGGATGCAGATAACCGGGAGAGGGTCCAGAGAAGGGCCACTCGTATGGTTAAGGGCTTGCAGGCCAAGCCCTATGAGGAGAGACTAGAGAACCTGGACCTTTTCAGCCTCCGCAAGAGAAGGTTGAGAGGCGACCTTGTGGCTGCCTATAAGTTCATCACGGGGCACAGAAGGGAATTGGTGAGGTTTTATTCACCAAGGCGCCCCTGGGGGTTACAAGAAATAATGGCCACAAGCTAGCAGAGAGCAGATTTAGACTGGACATTAGGAAGAACTTCTTCACAGTTCGAGTGGCCAAGGTCTGGAACAGGCTCCCAAGGGAGGTGGTGCTCTCCCCTACCCTGGGGGTCTTCAAGAGGAGGTTGGATATTCATCTAGCTGGGGTCATCTAGACCCAGCACTCCTTCCTGCCTATGCAGGGGGTCGGACTCGATGATCTATTGAGGTCCCTTCCGACCCTAACATCTATGAATCTATGAATCTATGCCTTCCCCCCTGCCTGGCTTCCTTGCACTACCTGCTGCCTGGAGCCACTCAGCAGAGGCAGGGAGAGGCAAGCAGCACTAGTAATCTTTGTCTCCTTTCTTTATGATTTCCTGGGCTTGGGGGGGCGGGGGGTCCAAATCAAGACCCCCACAGTGCAGGAGGAAGTATGGTAGGGGCAGGGGTGAATCACTTACCCCTGCCCTGCTCCCTGCTGTACTGTGGGGATTGTCCCATGACCTGACCCAGCTGGGGCCCCATTCACGGTGAATGGGGCCCCGGCCAAGCTGGGTCACGGGGCAGTCAAAGCCCGTTGGCTCCTCTAGGGGTGAGGACAGGTGGGTCCTGCCACTGCACACACCACAGGTGAGCCAAAAGCAGGGTACATTCCCTCCCCTTGGCTTCCCCATGCTGCACCCCTGGGCGAACTACTGTCTTTGATTGCCCCACGACCTGGCCCAGCCAGGGCCAGGGTCGGGTTGTGGGACAATTGGAACCCAATGGCTCTTCCAGAGACATGGTGCCAGGGAGGCAAGGGATGTGGCCCCCTGATCTTTGCAGGGGAAAGGGTGGGCTGCATCTGCGAGCTAGGCTGTCCCTGCTCTGTGACTCACTGCTGCTGCTTTGAAAGCAGCACAGCACCATGTGGTACAAAGGCAGGGAGCAAAAGCTGAGCCCAGCTCACAGCTGCAGCCTGCCCTTGCCCCTTGCAAAGATTGGGGGGCCACTTGCCCCCTCCCCTTGGCTCCCCAGTGCTGCGCCTCTGGAGGAGCCACAGCGCTGCACCAGGGATGACACAGGGCAGGGCGGATGCAGGGGTCCCACAGGCTCTGTCTCCTCTGGCCTGGCAGTGCAGTCAAGACTGGCCCCACTCTGGCCCCTGGCTCCGGGCCCCCCTGAGCAGTGCAAGGCCAGTGCAGGGAGGCAGCCAGGGCCAGGGCTGGGGCCGGTGTGGGACTAAGGCATGGCAAATTCGCAGGGGGCACTGGTGTTGGGCAATGACTCTGGGTGCAGGGGAAGGGGCAGCCACATGGGCGCAAACAGCCCAAGCCCAAGCCTGGGCCTGGTTCTGCTCCAATCCCTGCCCGGTCCCAGCCCCAGCCCCACTTTCCCCCGCCCCCACCATGGCCCTTTCCCCTCCCTCCCGCCCGCCCCTTCCTCCATAGACTTTCCCATCTGGGGGATGGGGCACATGTGCGTTCATGCGTGTGCTCAGCACCCCCCACAAAAAAAAAAATTTCTCCCTCCGCCTATGGCTGCAGGCCAGATACAATCCATTGGCATGCACCTGCCTGTAAGCTGGATGCAATCAGTTGGTGGGCTGGATCTGGCCTATAAGCCATATTTTGCCTACCCCAGTATTACACTGACCTTTCTTCCTGCATCTAATTTAAAAGTTCCATTATACTATTTGTCTCCAAGGTTATTATCTAATCCTCTGCTGAATTGATTACTTTCATCATTCTGTTCAATAATTGCTCTACTTCCTCTTTTCAAAAGGCATACACCATGTATTCTTTCTGCTAGGCCTGTGCGAGTCGGCAGTGACCCGATCCAGCTTCGGATCCAGCTGCTTCAGAGGGCAGCGATCTGATCCGGAGCTCCAGACCAGCTTTCTGCCTCAATCTGGCCAAAGAGGCTCCAAAGCTTTGGAGCCGCCTTGGAAATCCAGCCATAGGGTATAATGGAGGAATTGATGAAATATCGATAACTTTGTTGTCTTTTGTCCAATTTAGGTGACACATGCAGGGATGGTAGCCTCTGCTGAGAGCATGAAACCTGCCAAGGTTCAAGAAGATCAGTGGAGGGGCTTGGGGGGAACTGTACCCCAAATTCTTAAAAGCCAAACTCATGTCATGGCTGTAACAGGGGGGTGAAAACTGCAGGAGTGGTGACCCCTGGTGAGACCAGAGAGCCTGACAAGTTTCAGGAAGATCGGTGCAGGGGTTTGGGGGAACTGTACCCCAAATGCTTGAAAGCAAAACTCCTGTCACATCTATGTTTTACAACACAGGGGGGGTCAAAACTGCAGGGCTGGTAGCTCGTACTGAGGCCACAAAGCCTTCCAAGTTTCAAGAAGATCAGCACAGGGTTTTGGGGGGAACTGCACCTCAAGCTGCAGACAAGCAAAACTCATGACATGGGTGACCCTGTGTGTGTTGAGGTGCAGCGGGGTGACAGCTGCAGGGATGGTGGCTCCTGCCGAGGCCACAACACCTGCCAGCTGTCGAGGAGATAGGTGCAGGGGGGTTCTGGGGCCCTGTACCCCTAGCTGTTGACAGACAAAACTCATGCCATGGGTGCTTGTGGAACTGACTGTGTCTGTCTTGGGGCAGTTGATTGTCTGTATTGATTCTTTCCTCTCCCTAATCTGGTTTTGTAGGTGCTAATTGATGGCAATTAACTGGCTACATTATCTAAGTCCTGTGTATTGAGCTGGTCCCTGTGTGAATCATGATTGATTGGTAACTGGTAACACAGTAGCTTAGCAGCCAGGCCTGCAGTAGTGTCTCCCCTCCCTGACCCAAGACAGACACAGTCAGTCCCACAAGCACCCATGGCACGAGTTTTCCCTGTCAGCAGCTAGGGATGCGGGGCCCCAGAAACCCCCTGCACCAATTGCCTCGACAGCTGACAGGCCTTGTGGCAGCAGCTTAATGCTCTCTGCAGAGTCTACCACACCTGAAAATTTCATCCAAATAGGACAAAAAACAACAAAGTTATAGATATTTTATTGTTCCCCATTATACCCTATGGCCAGATCTCCAAGGCAGCTCCAAAGCGCTTCGGAAGCTCCGAACCACTTTGGGAAGCCTAAAGAGGCCAGTGCTCCGACCCAGACGTGCTGCTTCGGACCCCAAAGCATCCAAAGCTTCTCCGGATCCGAAGCTCTGTGCAAAGCCTCACACAGCCCTACTTTCTGCTACCCATCCTGTTTCTGTATGCAAACATTTGCAAAGTGTCTGTTGCACTTGTTTCCTCACTTTCCAAATGCTGGACAGTATGTGGGTTTGTCACTGCTTCCATAGCAAGTGCAGCATGCTGTGATATCTCCAGACAACTGACTTCTGCTTCTGTTAAGCTGCTTTGCAATGAAGTTCTCTGTTCTGCGATGTCTGCACATTGCCTTAGGCCTCTCTGATTCTGTAATTCTGTCCAGTTCAGTTAGCTTGTCCTCCATCCTCTGCAGTCTAGCATTTGTAATTGTAAAAGCCTGGCAAAGTCTAATTGCTTGCTCCAAAGTGAGTTCAATATTTTCTAACAAACCTTTTCTAAGCTTTGTATCATAGATTCCTAGCACAAGTTGCAAGTCTGACTCAGCAGCCTAAGGTCATTAACAAATTCCTCAATTGTCTCATGCTCTCTCTGCTTTCTCATATGAACTTTAAACCTTTCAAAGGTTTCATTTTGGCATGTAGTGCTCTTTAAACTTTCTTAGTAGTTTCTCAGAGTTACTCTTTTCTGAGTTGCAAGTTGTTGTACAGTTAGAGACTCTTGCCCTGCTAAATTTTAAAAAGATAGCTACTTTGACCGAGTCTTCTTTCTTCATGGCACTGCTAGCCAACATACAGATGCTAAAGCTCTGCTTGAACTTCTTCTAGCTTTCTGCTGCATCGCTAGAGCACCTATAGCTACTCTGGAAGTCACAAATGCTTCATTTCTTCTTTTGTTCATTTATAACCCATATCCCACTAGTGGTACCATGGGCAGATCTAGGATTTTGAACAGGGGAGTACAGCTGGTGTGGGTGCATCATCACATAACAAAACACATTTTTCTCCCATTAAAAAGAAATTAGAAGTTGTACTAATTAGCTAAGGGCCTACACCTATATTATTTAATTTAAAATCAAAGCAAAACAAAAGCAATGTTATTAGAATGTGCATTAATTTGCTATATCATATATTATGTATAAAAACACAACAAATTAGGCAAAATAATCAAAAGATGTTTCATTCATTCTTAGAATTAAATGTACATCTGTTTTTCAAATTCATAAAACAAAATTTAGCCTTCTTGAGCATCTTGACAGTGCACCCAATGCTTTACTGAAAGTTATTTCCACACCTAAGTTAATGTTCACCTGAATTAACATTTCCATGCTCGAGTTAATGTTTTTAGCTACAGTTAAAAACAGTCTGCTGGGTCATGAAAAAGGACCAACATTACTGGGAGCACCTAACAGACAGCAGAATTGCAGAACAAAGAATAGGTTGATTAATGGAACCATTTAAGACCATTAAAAAGGAGAGAGGGTTATTAACACCTGTGGACTGCAGAGTTTAGAGGGAATCAGGTAGATTGTAATGAGCCATGAAGTCAAATTGATTCCCTCACTGATGCCAGAACAGAAATGCTGCCACCACTGCCAGGCAGTTAGTTTTAAACTTTTGGTGGACCAGGATTCAGAGAGGCGCAACTGCAACACTGCTATCCCCCACCTCCCAGCCCTGGATCCATGCCTAACTGGTACCATATGTTTCAATAGCTTGGTCAACAAGGGAGAGTGGTCCAAAAACTATAACAAACTTTACTGAAAGTAAACCTTCTGTTAGGAA
This sequence comes from Alligator mississippiensis, assembly GCF_030867095.1. Classification (NCBI taxonomy): domain Eukaryota; kingdom Metazoa; phylum Chordata; order Crocodylia; family Alligatoridae; genus Alligator; species Alligator mississippiensis. The sequence goes on from NC_081835.1 coordinate 45,469,741, forward strand.
GACTTACTACCAACCTCCCAGCTAGTTCACACTTTGTGAGGGCTCTGTCCCTCCTGCAAGTACCTTCCTAAACAGGCAAATATAACAATTTTCAGAACTCTAACAGCTACATGCACACAATGGGCCCAGTTCTTGTTTGGTCCTGAGACTGTACCAAAATACACACGATAATGTTAATTCATATCTATTGTGGGTTCATTACCAAATATGTCATGCCGAGTGCTGTTCCAAAATATTTCAAGTCTATTATCACACATGAACTTATCTAGCAGGAAGGAAAAGTGACTAAATAATTTTATTATCTTCATGGTTAGACACAAATGGCAGGAGGCAACCACCTCCACCTGACTACAAATGGGAGCTGAGGACCTAACTTTCAGTTGTGTCTTTAAAAACTCTACATATCTTTAACATCTCTTTACATCTCCCAGTGCTTTCTAAATTGGGCCAGACTCAGAGATGGGCCAATTTATATTTTCTTCTATCCATCATCATGTGAATGCTTTGTTTACCATAATAAAAATACCCACTAATGTATAAATTATATTTTTCTCATGTACCACTACTGTCATTTAATTTAACTAATCCTTGCAACAGCTTCAGGAGGCAGGTCAGTTTTACAGATGGAAAAACTGAGGAACAGAACAGAACATTCTTAAAAACATTCAGTATTTATGTGTCCAATTTTAGAAACCTGGAGGCTAAATTTTCCAAAGAGTCTAGTTCCCATTTAATGCACTGTACATGCAGATTTCTGAAAGAGCTCAGTATCATGGAGTCTGAGCTCTTTTGAAAATTTGGCCTCACTTGTCATACTGAGAGCTCAGCGATTAGGCAGCAAGCTCTTTTGGAACTTGGTCTCCTAAGACTTTAAAAGTTGCTGAGTACGTGCATCTCTCTTTAAGACTATAGAAAACATCCATGACAAGTACCTCTGGTAAACCAGTCCCTTGTCTTAAGATGGGTGCTAAAATGAAGTGAAAAGTTTTGAAAGATTTTAACTTAAATTACTTGCCAAGACAAACAAATAATCAATGGTTGGGTTGAAATTAGAACCAATGTGTTTTAAATTCAACAGTAAGAAAAATATCAAAGAAGCTATGAAACAAGTTTAAACTTTAAATTATGAAAAGCACCTGGGCGGGGGGGGGGGGGGGGGGGGGGGAGTTGTTCAAGTTAGATTCTAAAACAGTTTGCCTGTTACTTACATATTCACATCTGCTTCTGAACAAGATTGAGTAGTACATCCAGCTCCTGATTCTTTGTTTGCTGTTTTCTTCGCAAATGTAGAATCTGAGAATTTTGACAAAAACCTCCTACATAGTATCCTTTTATGGGAACTCCTTCCTAATGGTTTTAATGTCATTAGCTGAGGTCTGAAAATACAAACACTTACACATCCTTAAACAAATTGCACTTCTTTTTAGCCACGGGGATGATTGTCTCTTTCTCATCAGTAATAAAGATCAGATTATTTCACTGATGAATTCCTTTTTATCTACTCCTTTCTCCTCTTTATCAAAATCCTAAAGGATTTTTCATATAATCTAGCTCTGCACTGTGTGGGCCGGGAGCGGTCCGAGGCCCTCGGGGGCGCGCTGCGCAGGCTGTGGCCAGCAGCCCGGACACACCGGGTCAGGGAATGCAGGCCAGCGGACTAGAATTAGGCACAGACGCTTAGCAGTTGATTAAAGATTATTTTACTTACACCGAAGATGGTCGCGGTGCAGGCAGGAAAACTTGCTTGAGTTGCGGTTACAGACAGAAAAGAAGAGAAGCGGACAAGAGTTCCTTCCACGCGAACCTCTAGCCCAATCCGGTTGAAGGCTCTAAACACGCGAGCCCATCGTGTCAACCGAAGAAAACAACTTGGAGAAAAGAGCTCTGAATACACTCACATGAAGTTTGCTAGGCTCCGTGGAACTTGCGCGCAGGGAAGAGGTTCGTCGAGGGATCATTCGGTGACGGGGAGAGGCCAGAGGTTGATCAGACCCCTATAGCCAGCTCTAAGGCACACGAGGGGTCTGATAAACTCCACAGCGCACCTAGAGTTCTCCTCAAGATGATTACGGAGTCCTCCCTTGCAGGGTTCTCCTCTGGAGATCTCCAACTTGGGCGGAAACCACTCAAGCCTCTTATATGGCTAGCAAGCCAATCGCTAGCTGCCACGTGGGAATAATTTAGAACTGGCCAATAGTGGGACACAAATTTGCATGCGGATGGCGGGAACTCCTTTACACTGTGCATTTCTCCTTTGCAACTAAGAAATGCACCCTGCAAAGAAAGCTCTGAGTGGCGGGAAATAATTTAGCAGTGCCGAAGCACACACAAACAAAATCACACCCTTGGGTTGTGACATGCACCATCAAGAAACAGAACCATAGAAAACCAGGCCTACAAAAATCCTATAGGGTCATCCCACTCTGCAGTGACTAGCAAGCCAAATAGTTTGATATTTTTATCTCTAACCTGATTTGGAACTAATTGTAAATCAGTATTGTACTAAGCTATTTTCTGTGATAAATGCCCTAGTCAATTATTATTAGATCTGTTTTTAAGACAGATAAATCACATCATAGTCACTCTCAGTCCATGTTTTTCTGTATTTCAGTCTTGCCATTGAAGGTGGACAAATACAGAAGCATGGGATAACTCAGGACTGAACAGAGATATAGAGGTCCTCTTTTATTCTATTCCACAATTATCACAATAGTATATGATAGGGCTATGTGATTTGGTCCCTTTGGTCCCTGATTCAATTTGGCAGAGATTCAGGCTGATTCAGTGGCTGAATCTCTGAATCTGAATCAAATCAGGAGACCATTTAATTTCTCTGAATTGAATCGGAACCCTTTGAATCAATTTGGAGAGATTCAGAAAGATTCGGACATAGATATAGTTTTAAATGTTTTTTCTACATACCTCAAGGTACCAGGCAGCTTGTCAATGCTGCAATGCTGGGGTGGATGGAGTGTCCCACAGGAGTGTTGGGGATCCCCCATATGCTTGGCAGTAGACCTGGAAGTGGACCAAAAGAATTTCAGGTCCACCTCTGGGTCCGCCGGGCAGTGCACTGTTGGGGGGGGAGCCCTGCCCCCACCCAGGCTTGGCAGCTGGTCCCTCCTGGGTCTGGGGGGAACCCAGGGTTGGGGGCTACAGGGGGGCCCCCTGGCGCACTCCCTGGAGTACCCAGAAGCAGACTGGAGGTACTTCCAGTCCATTTCCAGGTTTGCCGCTGAGCACATGGTGGGGGGACGGGGGGCACTCCTGTAGGATGCTCCATCTGCCCCACCATAGCAGCATTCATGAGCCATGCCTGGTACCTCGAGGTATGTAGAGAAAACATTTAAAGCTGTGTCTATGGCTGAATCGCTGTTTCTCTGAATCGGCATTGAATCTTCAGATTCGGATTCAGCCGAATCAAACCGGGGACAGTGATTCAAATCAACAAATCGAATCACTGACCCCGATTTGAGCCAAATCCAAATTGAATACAGCCCATTTTGCACACCCCTAGTATATGAGCACTTTTCAGTAGTGCATTAAGCAACGTGACCATGTCTGCCATATATATGCTCTCTTATCCTCTCCTCAAGAGGAAAAGATTTTGTAGTGGAATGCTTTGTTTGTATTTTTTAAATATAATATATGCAAGTTGTTGCATGTATATGTTCAAGTCAGGGCCCTAAGTTTCCCCACTATAATTCAAAACTATGCCCAATTTAAGTGTTACTTCAGTCTCTGGAACTTGGAGGGACTTTGAGTTCTGAAGGTTCCCCAAAGCCTAGTGTTGTCCTCTGGGATAACATTCATTTTAAAATGTAAGGTGTAGTTTCCATTATATATGCTCCAGCTCCTGAGAGTCTTATGTAGTCAAAACAGGGTGCTTCCATTGCACAGCAGCAACAGGATGCTAAGATACAAAGATTAAGGTATGCATCCTATTCATGCAATGAAGTTACACTCTGAAAAGGCTCCCACAACCACAAGTTGTCAGTGTATATAGGTGAGTAGAGTGAGAATGGTGAATTCATGACTACTTCACTCCACAAACTATTTTTGTTTCCTCCCCTTCCTCATTTTTTTGTTCATGACCTTTGCAGAGGACAGTGAAAATACTACAGGTGCTACTACAATCTGGAAACAGTAATAGTGACTATGGACAGCTCTGGTCCATGTGTGGGGAAGAAAGGTTCTCTTCTCACATACACATGACCTTCCCTGGATGCTAATTCAATTAGGCTTGTGTAGCAGGGGAAAACGTGTGTTTAATATATATTTACAGCCTAGTTGTATGTTTTCAGAAATTATAGGGAGATATAATGTGCTCTCTTTTCTATCAGTTAATTATAGTCCACTTTTCTCCCATATAGCTGTAATGCAGAAGATCATACTTGAACATAAGGGCTAGGGACAGACCTTCAAAAAGTCTGAACCTGAATTGATTCAATCTTTGAAGATTAGTCTAACCTTCCTTTGTTGAACCAGTTTGCAACTGCACAGAAATTCCCTCTGAACTGAAGAAATGCAGGCCCATGCCTGCAGTGGCTCAGGCTAGAAGCTAGGGGGCACTAGAGCAGCCCTCCCTTCCTTTCTTCAGTGCTGACCTGGGGAGGGGGGGGGGCATGGCCAAGCCCCGCCAGGACACTCTGATTAGGGAGGGGTGTAAACCCCCACCCTACCTGCAGCATCCCAGGCTTTTCCCGGCTCACTGCTTAAGGGGTGGGAGTGTTGGCAGGTGCCAGCCCCAGGCTAGCACTCTGAGGCAAAGGTGTGGGGAGTGCAGTGCATGCATCTGTGGATGATACTAAGCTTTTCAATTTCCCTCTCCGCTTCTTCATGCTGTCTGCAAACCTGACAGGTGAGGGAACCAGCAGGGAGCTGATAATACAGCACTTATCAACCCATCAACATACCAAAAGCCTCTCTCATTAGTTCAAGATCTTAAACAGTTTTTTCCAAGGAAGGAATGGAGAAATATTACCAGCTGACCTGTTGATTAGCTCCAAAAAGCCCTAAGCAAACACTGTTCTATCTGCCTGTTCCCAGGAAATTGGAGACACACATAGACACCTCTCAGCATTAGCTAGCTGAGTGTTAGGCATACCACATGACTAGGCTCTGTGGGGCTGGGGCCCATGCTGTGGGAGATGGGAGGGAGGGGAGAATCCCTGATTGAGCAGTGAGGGGGGTGGGGAGGCAGATGGAAGCAAGGCAGACCCTGCTGTGCCTACACTCTCCACCAGAGCTCTGGCTAGGGAACAGAGGGGTGGGGCCAGCCCTGTTCTCTGGAGCAGGCAGCACAGCCCAGGGCTGCAATGCATCTGGGATGCTGGGGGGACTCTAGTTTAACTTAAACCAGGAAGAAGTCTGGGACAGACATTACATAAACTGGTTTGACCCAAATCCGTTAAGTCTAATACTACATTCAACGAGGTTTATCATAAACCAGTTTCAGCCATTTTGAAACTGGTTTATGTGCACTGAACTTACATTCTGTTACAGGTTTAAACCAGTTTCTGATCACTTAAACTGGTTTATGTGTAATGTCTGTCCCTAGACAAAGTCTATGTTCTATGAGTAGGTGTCCCACAATACATTGCTATAATAGATTAACTTTTTATCCTTTTAAAGCTCTTTCTTTGGTATTCCATAAGAAAAGCATGCTGAAGAATAAACAGTTGTAAGGTTATTCAAGCAAACAATTCTCTTTCACATGTGGTTGAACTCATGGAAACCTGCACTGGGAAACCTCTCAGAAGTGAACCTGCTGCTTTAAATCACTGTGATACTGCTGTTTCATTAACGTGGCAATCAAGGCCTATGCTATAGTGAATCATGTTTATTATCACTCTAAGTCAGTGGTTTTCAACTTTTTTTCATTTGCAGACCCCTAAACAATTTCAAATGGAAGCATGGACCCCTTTGAATTGTAAGTGTGGGTATTCACGTACTTTTTATCATAGTCATCTTTCTTATACTGCTTAGACATAGTCTGCAGACCCCCAGGGGTCCACAGACCACAGTTTGAAAACCACTGCTCTAAGTGAGTGGTAAAGACTGTTGACCTGTTAGCACTGTGGTGGGTTCAGGCTAAGTTGAATTAAACCCTAAAATATTTACTGCATTTACAGAACCTGAGTATGCTGGGATGAACAGTGAATTTTTAAAGAAGAATAACCTAACTGACATGCATAGGGAATAGACACATGGATGGACTATTTCAATGGACAATACTGAGATAAGACAAGAAAGATTAGTCAAGTATTCTCAGCACAAGTGCTCTGTAAGAACTGGCCCAGCAACAACTACCCCTGCCTCACTGCGCATGTCTACACATTCCCCTATGGTGGAGCATAGTTATTTTTAGCCACTATGTCACCATAGCAACACACTATAGCAAGGGAGCATGTCGCTACAGAGATGTAGCTGTGGCATCATGGTTTTTGCCTGCCAACACTATATCATCATAGTGCAGGCTTGTGCAACATGTGGCCCACGGGCTGCCTTGCAGCCTGCCAAGCCATTTTATCTGGCCCACAGTGGCGTGCAAAGCCGTGGCAGTGGTGGTGGCGCCATGGAGCATGGAGCTGCAGCAGCGTGGAGCGTGGAGCCACCGCCGGCGGCGGCATGGAGCGCGGAGCAGGCAGTGGAGGCGAGGCGGGCAGGGATCATGGAGAGAGCACATTGAGGTGGGCAGGGAGTGCTGTGGAGCATGGAGCCATGGCGGCGGGGCGGGCAGAGAGAGCGTGGCGAGGCAGGCAGGGAGCACTGCAGCACGCGGAGCCATGGTGGCGGGGTGGGCAGAGAGCACAGAGGGAGCATTGTGAGGCAGGCAGGGAGCGTTGCGGAGCCGCTGCAGCGGGGCAGGCAGAGAGCGGGGAGGGAGCGCAGTGCAGTGAGGTGGGCAGGGAGTGCTGCACGGCGTGGAGCCATGGCAGCGGGGTGGGCAGAGAGCATGGAGGGAGTGTGGTGAGGCAGGCAGGGAGCACTGTGGAGCACGGAGCCATGGCAGTGGGGCCACGGCAAGGCAGGCAGGGCCGGCCCGCAAGCCTCAGCCAGCAGCAAGGGGAGGGGAGCTGCTTACCCCCATGGGGCCCGTGGGAGTGGCCCCACGTGGAAGGTCAAGCAGTGGCTGCTGGCAGTGCTGGCCCATGCCTGCCATCTCACCCACCTGCTTGAAGCCAGCCCCACTGCCCTGCCCTCCCCACAGCAAGGCAGCGCCTGCTCCCCCGGCCAGTCTCCCCCGGGCACTGCGGCTCTCTGGGCCTGGCTGCCCGCGCGTGAGGCCCCGAGGGGGCCACTTCGCATGTGCTGCTGGGGACGGGAGGAGCCCAGCCGGGTTGGCACCAGCCAGCAGAAGCAATGGCAGAGCCATGTGCTGCTCGGGACTGACCAGTGCAGGTAGGAGGAAAGTGCAGCTGAGCCCCTGCCACTCCAGCATGGCACATCCTTTCCTAAGCAGCATACAGCTCCACCACCACCTCTCCTCCCTGGTGCTGACTGGGCTGGAGCTGTGGCCCAGCTGCTGCTTACCCTCCCCAGTGCCGGCCTAGCCTGACCCTGCACAGCCCAACCAGCACAGCGCGGGGAAAGTCTGCCCAGCAGCCGCTTTCCTGGGCTTACCTGCAGGGCGGAGCCCTTTCCAGTCCCGTGGAGCAAAGCAGAAGTGGGCCCAGACACTCTTTCCCCTCACCGGCACCAGAGGTTCTGGCCCAGCCCCCCCGCCCCTCTCAAGCTGCAAACATGGCCTGAGCCAGGGACGGGGCGAGGTCAGCTGGGGCAGGCTGAGGTCAGGGTTGGTTGCCTCGCAACCAGAACCGAAGGAAACAACCTGAGGTGCTGTAGCCGGCGGCTGGTGCTACTGGCTGCCACTGGAGGCTGTTAGAGAGACAGCTGCCATTATGTGGGTTTTGAAGGGGCTTCATGGGCCAGAGGGAAGTGCTTGGCAGACCAAATGCAGCCTGCAGGCTGTATTTTGCCCACCCCTGACCGATAGTCATGGATCAAGTGTTTAATGTACTTCTTTTTAAAAGTATTTAGTCACCTAGGGGCACCTATACATGAGCACAGAGGCTGCTCCAATGCAGTGGAATTACAGTGAGTCGGAGCTGACTCAATTAATTGATTCTGCTGGAGTGTAGCAATTACTGTGCTCCAGTAGCCTCCTATGTCTTGTGTATCAGCATCCCCATGCTTAAAAATGGTGGCAGGGATGCTTGAACTAAAGCTTCTTGAATGAGCTTTAGTTCAAGCATCCCTCCCACCATTACTATAGATATTATAGATTATAGGCCTATGCGAAGCGGATATTATTCGCTTCAGATTCAGCCAGTTCGGGGACAGCGATTCGATTTGGTGATTCGAATCACTGTCCTGAATCAATTCAGCTGAATCCAATTCAGAGATTTGGATGCTGCTGAATCTCTGACTCACACAGGCACATCCCCCACCTGCTCTCAGCCCAGGCAATAGCTGCACTACCTGTCCCAGGTCCCAGCACTTTGAAAAAAAACAAACGCTTGGCAGGGGGCGATCCCTGCTGCCCCCCACAGCCCCATGCTGCCTGCTCCCCAAGCACCCTCCCTATGGCTGCCCTGCCCACCCCAGCTCTGGCTCTTTAAGAACCCCCCCCCCAAAACTCACCAGTTCCTGCCCAGCAGGGGAGCGAGTCCCGCTACCCACCACTACCCTGCACCACATGAGGGGCTCTTCCATGAGCCCCCCGAAGCCCTGAGGCCACTGCAGGAGCTGGTGAACCTGGGGGGGGTTCTTAAATGGCCAGAGCTAGGGTGGGGGGCAGCCATTGCCTGGGCTGAGGGAGTGGGGGGAGGTCTGGGGGCCTGTGGCAGAGCCCCTTAATGTGGCATGGAGCAGTGGGAGGCAGCAGGGATTGCACACCCGCCTCCAGCACCCCGTGAGTAGGGGCTTTTTTTTTTTAAAGCACCAGATGCTGGGGTGGGTGTGGCAGCCACGGGGAGTCTGGAGGAGCAGGTGGGGGTTGGGGGTTCATGACAGAGCCCCCCATGTGGCATAGGGCAGTGGGGATTGCCCCCTGCCAGGCAGCACCCGGTGAGTGGGGGCTTTTTTTTAAAGGACCCGGAGCTGGGGCTGGGTGGGGCAGCCATGGGGGGGGCTGGGGAATCAGGCAGAAGATGGGGCCTGGCAGGGGTCTCCCCTTGTTCCCCTTCCCCCTCCTCCAGCCCCCCCTTCCCTGCCCCCTACTTACCAGCTCCGAGTCTGATTCCAGCTCCCTCCTGCAGCAACCAGGGACAACCTGAATTGTTGAAGCTCTCCGAATTGAATTGAAAAGCTTCGAATTGATTTGTACCTTTTTATTGGTCCCCTGATTCACATCTCTGCTCACCAGTCCTCTAGTCTTGGGTCTGAGCAGCGCATACTTGATAGGGCATTAATGTGACTGATCGCTAGCGCTAGTTAACCTTAACATAGACTAAAATTCCTTAGAATTGGCACCTGCTACCTCTAACCTATAATCTCACCCTCAAACATCTGGTGAAAATTAAAAAAACAACAAAAATTCAACAATAACCAACCACTTAAAAATTTGGTTCCGTGGTTCTACTTACACACAAGATGTACATGTTTTTCTTCATTGTTTGAGACCTGGGAAAATAATATTCAATCCTGTGTCAGTGCTAGCAATAAAGGCTAAAATTACTGGTCCATGGCTCATCAAGTTCAGGTATGAGAGCGTTATAGTGTAAGAAGAGGAAGGTCTTCAGTTTCCCAAGAGCTATAGTACCTAATTTTTTCTTTGAAAGGTCCTAAGAAACCAAGCTAGTGTCATAATTCTTCCATATATAGGGACTGTTTTATATCACTATCAGAACTTTCTCCTTCTGGCTAGTATTTAGTTGAACTCTGACTTCATAGGTAAAGGGATGCAAAAATTAGTCACCAAAAATGTTTTCAGAATCTCTTAAACTTTTGCTTCCTCCCACCCAATACAATGTATTTAATATTTAAAAAAGCATGAAGTAGCAGGTAATGCAATTTTTAAAACCATTTTTATTAATAACATAAGAATATGTATATAAACATGTCTTCCTTTTCAATAACAAATATGCATCTAGGCAATCCATGTTAAAGGAAAGAGATATTTATAATAATCTAAATTGACCTGTAAAACGTAGGCCATAGAATTTCTCACAATTTTTTTTGCCTGAAACCTGTAAATTCTGGATGAGCTAGAGAATATATTTTAGAAAGATATCCAATCTTGAGTTAAAGACTTCAGAAGATGGAGAATACCATATCCCTTGGTAAATTGTACTGTTGATTCATTAATCCCCTAGTTAAAATAATTACACCTTATTTCCAGTCTGAACAGACATTTGATCTTGTAATGTGCTTGTCTGCCAGATTAAAGAGTTTTCAGAAATTTCTTCATGTAGCTGCCTAAATAGTCTGATCAAGTCACGTCTTAGCCTCCTCTTTGATAAAGCTAAATAGACTGAGCTTCCTAAATCTTTCTCCCTGAGCAATAGATTTTTCAGACTTCAGATCATTCTTGAATCTCTTTTCTAAATCCTTTTCAGTATTTTGATATCCTTTGTAAGGCATGGACATTAAAACTGGGTACAGTATTCAACAGTATCAAAAAGAAATAGAAATAAAATACTAGGTTTCTGTAATTTGGTTTGGAATTGTTTCTCAGTTTCTTTTTAACTGGGCAAATCTTTGTGTTGTGTTTGCTGTTATCAGCCATGTAGCCAGCTGCAGTCTTGCTTGATTTATTCATTCTGTCAGGAGAACTTTAATAAGTATTTTATAAAGTTTTAATATGTCAGTAATGAGAAAAAATACATGCCTATGGTATTTTAGGTACAGCAACTTTCAACATGGCATTTACTATGTTTATTACTTCTGCTGCTGTAACTTCTGTTAATTGACATGAATATATGTAACATAGTGAGCTTCTTGTAATTTGTAAATACTATATTATTTTCCTGTAGTTTTTGTCAAATAAGCCTGAAGTAGTAATGCAGCTATGGAATGTAAAAACTGAGCTTCTACACATTATTTCTGGAAATGCTACAGATTTCTTTTGCAGGTTTAGAAGGCTACTTACATACACTTCCTATGTTAAAATCTTTATTTGAAAGTATGAAGGTGCTTACAAAGTTTCCTACATGGTGTTCATTACTATTTTATAGGCTACCTATATAAATATTTTTGTTTTAGTGGTCCTTAATATCGACCTCTCAATATGATGTAGTTCCATAAATCTTTGTTAACGTTTAGGCATTTACAAACATAACTTCTGAGCTGCAGAAAGTGCTGCCACAGTTTTTGTCTGATGCTCCTTTTTGCTATAGGTAAGAGAGAGGAGCTATTTGAGAATTCTTTGCATATTGAAATATCTTTTAGGCCCACATTTTGGAATATAGAATCAGTCCCTCTGAAAAGTCCAGACCTGCAATTGATTGTACTCATGAAATTTTATACTGTCTTTGGAAATATTTTCTAATCTTCTACTAGATTTTGAGCCTCCACTCCTCCAAAAATTCCTGCCCAGGCATATGCATTGAAGGTCAGTCACATGAGTCATTTTCCAAATAAAGTGATTATTGGCTTCTGGGCCCAGTATAGGGTATATTCTAATTGGGTTGCCCCAAACTAATTTTTGAAGTCAGGCATAGTGATACTTCCATTCTCTTTTTTGGACATCTGAGTTTATTTAAAACCACACATGGTTTCTTTCCCCTCCTAAAAACTAGTTGGAATAACATAAAAACAGACCCTCCTAATTTTGTAGGGAGGGATCTCGTAGCATCCTAAAAGACCTTTCTACCTTAGGAACATAGGACTGGAAACTGTCATGACCCAAAGGTATGATTTTGTGTGTGCTTCGGCACTAGAATTATTCCCGTGGGATTATAGCTTCATTGCACGGTGGAGTTTTGCTGCATAGAAAACCTGCGTGCAAGGGAAAAGTTTCCGCCACTTTGCAGCTGTCTTTGCAGGGTGCATTTCTCAAGTTGCGACAGAAATGCACGGTGCAAAGGATTTCCCGCCACCCGTATGCAAATTTGTTCCCCGCTATTGGCTAGTTCTAAATTATTCCCACGTGGCAGCTAGCGATTGGCCTGCTAGCCGTATAAGAGGCTTGAGCGGTTTCCGCCCAAGCCGAGGAGGACTCCACATCGATCTCGTGGGGACTCTGGGTACACGGCAGGGCAATAGAAACCCTGTGTGAGATCCAGAGGAGTTTCGTGGCCTGATCCACTGCCCACCTCTTCCCGTCTTCAAACGAAAAGATTATAAGACGTATCTACGAGTTTCTATTTCGGTGGCGCGCTTGTCCAGGACATCCGGAGTTCTGTTTGCATGGAGCCTAGCAAACTCCACGTGATTGTTCGTGTTCTTTTTGTTTGTAACCGCAACTCAAGCAAGTTTTCCAGCCTGCACCGCGACCATCCCGGTGTAAGTAAACAATCTTAAAATCTACCATTACGCATCTGTGCCTAATTCTAGCTCGGCGCCCGTCCTCTCCGACCCGGCATGCCCGGGCTGCCGGCCACAGCCCGCGTGCAGCGCGACAAGGGCTGCGGATTCGCACACAGCCCGCACAGAAATGACCTTCTGGGTCATCAGGTTTAGTCCCCTTCTGTTACAGGCAACCACATCACAAAACTGCATTTATACAACCAGTTTCATGCAAGTTCCATCCTAAAATTAGGTAGATTTTTTGTTCCCATTGGAAGCCTGTTCTGGTACCTCAGTCCTCTGATAATTAGAACACTTCTGATTCCCAGACTAAATTAATTTTTTTACCTGTTTATATCTATTTTTTCTTGTGCCAGCATTCTTCTTTAATTGAAATAGTTCTTTTCCTTCCCCAGTATATACTCACTTTGTTACATTTATAGAGAGCAATCATATCCTCTGTCAGCCTTTGTTTTGCTAGGCTTTATAAACCAAGGTCTTTTAGCCCTCTCCACACTCCTGATCAATGATCATCTTAGTAGCCCTTCTGCTCACCAGCTCCAGTTTGAATTAATCTTTTTTGAACATGAGTAATCAACATTATACACAATATACAACAGGAAGCTTTATGAAGCCCTTGTGCAATAGGCTTAATACTTCCCTATCTCCAGCATTTTTTCCTGCCACTGGCAAGGGATTGGACTTGATGATCCATTGAGGTCCCTTCTGACCCTAGCATCTATGAATCTCTGAATCTACTGGAAATACCTTGCCTGATGTATCCAAAGGTCCCATTTGCTTTTTTCCAGTCTGCTTTACATTTGGTTCACAGTCATCCTGCAATCAACTAGTACACCTGGCTCATTCTCCTCCTATTTCCAAATGATAAGTTCCAAGCTTTTAGCAGATATTCTTATTAGTCCCTAAGTGACCTTAAGTTTGTAATATTAAATTTCAACCCTTGTTAAGATTTCCAGTCCTCAATGTCACCCAGTATTTCCTGTATGACATTCTAATCTTCCTCTATATTAACAGTGACTTCCAACTTTGTCAACAGCATATTGTATTAATGTAGTCCTACTTCTTGTATCAAGATCTTTAATGAAAAATTTTAACATTAGTTTCAAGACTAATTCAAGAGGAATCCCATTTGTAACATCTTCCTAGCCTTTCAACAGTACCAGTTGTCATCTGTCCTTGAACCAGTTCTTTACCTACCTGTGGGACTTGCGCCCCTCACGCCGCCCAGTCTATCGGGGTGTTGCCCCTCCCCTCAACTCGCCTGCCATGACTTGGATGTTAAACGCACTTTAAGAGGGGTCTACAATGGAGATCTTATCTCGGATGGGCCTCCCTATAGACGGTGGTACTCATGGTCATCTGACACGGTGTTCCACGGGGCCCCGCCTCCCCTACACCCCGTCCACATGCCAGCTGCTGGGTGATGCGTTACAGATGTCTCCTGGCCTCGTATGACGGCCTCAGACCGGTTCTCTGGGTTCTGGTCGCTCTCCCTCCCTTCTTGGAGAGATTTCTCTTTTTTCTATTTTTTTTTTTTATAGAAAATATTCTTCCAAGTCAGGAGGAGCTGCAGGGTTATCCCCCTCATTCCAGCTCTGTCTCGGATCCTCAGCTGTTTCCTCTCCCCTACCACAAGCAGGGAGCTCCCTTGCCTCTTGAGTGTAAGCCGCTTCAGGTGGCTAAGAGAGTGCCTCTGCTTCCACTCCTTGTCTGCCTCCTGCTCTGCCTCCCGCAGAAGGTTTAAAGCCCTTCCCTGGGCTGCCTGCTGGAGTCTCGCAGGCTGGGTCCTCTCCTTCCTGTGCCAGAGCTCGCCTCACGAGCTGCCAGCCCGTGCTCCCTCTCTCTGGCTCTCCCCCTCTCCCCGCTCCACCGGTGTTTTTAAATCTTCCCACAGCAGCCAATATGGCTGCTAGAATTGGCTCAGCTGTTCCCCTCGCCAGGAACAGCTGATGCCACAATTCATCAGTTCCTCTATTGGTGGATAACCAATTAGATGGCAATTGAATTGAACCATCCATTTAACCAATGGATAACCAATTACCAAAATCAATTTGGCAACCAATTTGGTTGCCAAAACCAATTCACCAATTCCCTTCTGTGCCCCCGTGATGAACTAATGTAGAGCTCATCATAGTGTAGGTATAGTTTGGGTTATTTTTGCCCATGTGCATCACTTTACACTCATCTACATTGAATTTCATCTGTCATTTAGTTGTCCATTTACTCAATAGTGCCAGGTCCTTCCTCTCAGACTGCCTTGGTCTTTACCACTTAACACTTGAAATAATTTTGTGTCATGTTCAAATTTGGCCACCTTATTACTCACCTCCTTTTCCAGATCATTTATGAATATGTTAAAGAGCATTGGTCTCAATTTAGATCCCTGAGGAACCCTGCTGTTTACTTTTTTCCATCCCAAAAAACTGACCGTTTATATTCACTCTTTGTTTCCTATCTTTAAACCAATTTCTGATCTACTGATGAACCTTCCCTGTAATCTCATGACTACCTAACTTCATTAAGAGCCTCTCCTTATCAAAGGCTTTTTTTAAGTCACAGACAGACTATATAACTTGAAATATCTGGCTTTCAAGAGCTTTGCTTTAATCTTTGATGTGTAGTAGGGCTGGTAAGCCAGTCAATTGACCAGTCAAATACTGTCAACTGACCAGTCAATTAGCTGCATATTTTTGACCAGCTAAGGATTATAGCAATTGTACAAAAAAACCCCTACATGTTTTTTGTAGGTTTCCTGACAGAAATATGATTGTTTAATTTTTTTGACACATTCTTAATGGAACATTTGTGTTTTTTCAGGGTATTATTTAGACCTATTGCTTACTTTTTACAATTTTTGACTGATATTTGACTGGTCAGTTGACTAAACTTTAACTGACTGGTCAAATACCCAACCCTAATGTGTAGTACCTACCTGAATTCAAAACAACTTTGAATTTAGGATAACCCCCCAGTAATTTTGATTCTTTACAAGGAAAGTTTATGAAATTCTTATAATTTTACATGTAAAGAATCTAATGTTTGAAGGGTCATCTTAAATTATACCCTCCACTGCTGGAGTGGAGAAAGCAGCGATAATAGGGTAGGTACTGGTGGGGCAGGGGGAACAGGTGGCAGGGGAATCAAAGGACCTGATGCTTTCCCCTTGTCACCTGTCCCTCTCACAACTTGCCTCCAACATGGTGCCAGCCCCAGTCCCCAGTGCATAGTCCCCCAGCACCTCCTGCTTCTTCTGCCTGCCCCCCGCCCCCCCATTCCTGCACCCCCTGGCATCTTGCCCTCCTGCAGTACCTGGACCCTCTGGTATCTACCCTCCTACCACTTCCCCCACTCCTGCTTCTCTCCCTAGTGCCTGCCTCTGCCCTGCTGCTGCTTCTGCCTCCTCCCCCACCCCACCACTTACTCTCTGGATCTAACTCCAGCACTACTCCATTCTTGGATATGGAGCACATGCTGGCTTTGGCCCCAACTTGAAGGCCATGCAGCAACAGTTGCTGTGGTGGTAGTCCTGGCCTGAAGCCAGAGCTGGAATGTGACTGGGCTGAGACCAGAGCCAACATGTGCTTTGTGCCCCAGGCTGGAGTGGGGCTGGTGACAAAGCTAGAGTGGTAAGTAATGCAGGGGTAAGGGAGGCAGAAGTGGTGGTGGGGTGCCAGGGGCGGCAGAGGTGGTGGGGGTGGCAGCAGCTACAGCTCCAACTCTGAGCCCAAGACCAGGTGGGAGCCAGAGCTGGAGCTGCAGCAGACTCCTCCCCACCCCCCCACCCCACCTCCGTCTTGTACTGAAATACAAGATGAAGGGCTATTCCCATGTTAAATGGGGGGGGGGGGGGAAATTCATATTGGATTTGAATAAATAAGGTCATTTCTATTTCTATACCCTCATTCCCATTAGCTCCTTTCCCTTCCCTTTTATATTTGGTATCATTATACCTTACTGAAAACTGAAGCAAAGTATGAATGTAGTTTTTGGACTATATGTACATTTCATTTAATCTCTATCCCATCCTTGCTGGATTGGGGTCCAACTTCTTTCATCATTGACTTTCAATTTATATGGGTAATGAACTTTTAGTTGTATTTGTTTTAATTTCCTTTGGAAGGTCTTCCTTTATCCCTATAATTCTTGACCTCTAAGATGCAGCCATCTTTGCTAACCAATTCTCCTTTCTATTCCATTTGGGCTCTGCGGACATTTACACACATGCTCCAGGAGGTGGGTGAGGATGGTGCTTTAATTAGAGCGGCTCCAAGAGCTGCTCTAATTAAAGTGCCTGGAGCATCATGTGTATCAGCATCCCCACACTGAAAAATGGCTCTGGGGGAACTTTAACTAAAGCTTGTAGAATGAGCTTTAGTTAAAGTGCCCCAGGCACCATTTTTCAGTGTGGGGATGCTGATGCATGTGATGTTGGAGTCTGCTGGAATGCAGTAATTACAGCGCATCAGAGCAGCCTTGGTGTACACGTCTAGGCACTAGAGCTGTGCAAAGCTTCAGTCCCTGATTCAATTTGGCAGAGATTTGGCCCAATTCCGTGGCCAAATCTCTGAATCTGAATCAAATCTGGAGACCCTTTAATCTCTCCAAATCAAGTTGGAGCCCTCTGAATAGATTTGGAGAGATTCGAAAAGATTCAGAGATTTGGACATAGACACAGCTTTAAATGTTTTTTCTACATACCTCTAGGTAGCAGGAGCTTGTGATCACTGTGATGCTGGGGCACATGGAGTGTCCCAGAGAAGTGTAGGGGGCTTCCCAGTGTGCTCAGCAGCAGACCTGGAAGTGGACCAGAAGCACTTCTGATCCATTTACGGTTCCGCCAGGGAGCACACAGGGGGGACTCTCCTGTGTCCCCCTTGGCTCAGTGACTGGTGCCTCCTGGGCATGGGGGGGCACCGGGGGGCAGCTCCTGCGGCCAATTGCTAAGCTCTAGGAGGAGGGAGGTGGGGCAGCACACTCCCTGACAGACCCAGAAGTGGACCGGAAGTAGTTCCGGTCCACTTCCAGGTTCACCGCCAAGCACATGGAGGGTCCCCCGCACTCCTGTGGGATGCACCATGCTCTCCAGCATTGCAGCACTCACAAGTCATGCCTGCTACCTCCAGGTATGTAGAAAAAACTTTTAAAGCGGTGTCTGTGGCCAAATCGCTGATTTTTTTCCAAATCAGCATCAAATCTTCAGATTCGGATTCAGCCAAATCAAATCAGGGACAGCGATCCAAATCAATTAATCAAATCACTTTCCCTGATTCGGGCTGAATCCAAATCCAAATGGAATAGGGCCTGATTTGTATACCCCTAATAGGCACCCTGCTTATACATAGGTATATATTTTTCTTTTTGCTTGTTATTTATATAGTTAGGTCTAAAGCCCTTCCTAGTATTTTCCACTTACTTGGATTACAAGTCCCAGATAGCTTTTGTGCCTTTGATTTAAATAAATTTCAAGGCTCTTTTGTGTGCAAGTGTTGCAGACACTTAAGTGCCTGCTCCTAAAAGAGCAGAAACTGCCTGGGGACACCCCAAAGAGCCAGACAGGACCCCAGGTGCAGGTTGCCGTGGCAACCAGCTAATGAGGAAATGAGCCTGCACCTTCATCTGGTCAGCTGGCCGGAAGGGGCAGGGCCTTGGGCCCATATAAACCCCAGGATGGGATTAGGAGGCAGTTCTCTGCTGGTGGCCAAGGGAGAAGAAGCCCTCCTAGAGCAAGTGAAGGGAAGAGGCCTGACTAAGTTCTGCTCTGGGTAATGTAAAGGGGCCGAGCACACTTTATGTAGCTTGTGTTATGTTAGAGCCCAGGGGTTTTTTTGTTTGTTTGTTGTTTTATAAGACTGGTGGCTTGGGTGAGGCTATTTGGGGGAGGAGGAGACCTCATTGGGGGCCCACTGCAGCACGGGGACCCCGGTGCCAGAGAGGGCATGGCATTTGGGGTGCACAGACTCTGGCGCCAGAAGGGCGCAGAGACAGGGCTGCGGAGAGCCTGGCGAGGACAAGGGGCTGAACCATAGCGATGCCTAGGCAAGACAATGCCAGTACCATCTGTGAGGCTTGGGGCATGGTAAAGGGGTGGTTGGAGCCACGTATAAAGCCCATAAGGCTAGGGTGGCCCCAAAACACCCATTGTGAAATGGGACCCACAAGGGATCCGGGAACCCACGGGGTTCAGAGAGTCCGTCAAACCGTGTCCAAGAGGACTTAAAGGCAGCCTCCCTATTTTTATATTTCCATCAAAGATGTGGCAGGTGAGAACTGAGGGTACCCAGCAGGCCAAATTGGCATGGTCGAGGGGATCTTAGAACAACACTGCCAATCCTTGAGGACCCCATCCTGTGACAGCAAGTCAGTGAACTCTTCAACCCAATTTACTTCACTAAATAATCCCTTTTAATTTCTGAAAGTTTGATCTTTTTGAAATTGAAAACCTTAGTTACAGTAGTATATATTTTTATTCTTTTGATTAATTTAAACTGAATTGATTTGTGATAGTACAAGTTATTTTCTATAGCCAGCTTTTTTATAATGTCCCCACTTACCAGAACAAAGTCTAAAATGGAACTGCTTCCTGTTTGCTTGGTATGCTTCCCCAATGTGATTTTGACCCAAACAGAGTGTTTTATCCCTACATGAGATGTTTTACTGCACATTAGACTAATCCAATGCATAGTAAAGTATCACTGTTTACACGTGTGCGGCACTTACTGTACATTAAATTAGTCGAATGCGCCATTTGATAGTACCAACACATACAGGTACTAGATAACAACATGTCGAGCACAAGCTGTACCCAATCAGCCACACCAACAGTGGGGAAGGCTCCTCCTTGGGGCAGAGCCACATGGCTGGCAGCTTGTCCAGCCATGTGGAATGGACAGCTCTTCAGCTTCCTGCTACTGGCTTCTGGACCTCTGGCCTGATCCCTGGGGCTGTGGCAGCAGCTGCTTAACCTATGGGCTACATGCTCTGGTGCTGTGGGCATGTGCTGGGCCCTGAAGACCCTGGCTTTGCCCCCAGGACTCCACATTCACAGAGTCTGCCTCATGGGCTCCATGCCCCTCCTCTGAGTGCGCATGCCAGACAATGCTGGCACCTGAAGCCCTGGACTGACCCTCCCCTCTCCCCCCACAAGGGCCCTGGCAGCTTCCCTGATGCCAGAGGCAGCACCCTGGGGCCCCAACTGGACAGAGCAAGAGACCACAGCCCTCATCGCGATCTGGGGTCCCATGCAGGTCCAGTAGCTGTTTGACTGGGTTACCAAGGCAAATGCACTCATCTATGCAGCCATGTTGGACTGCATGCAAAAGCATGGCCACCAATGTTCTGAACACCAGTGCCGCATGAAAGTCAAGGTCCTGCAGGCCCAATGGGTATGAGTCATGCACCACACTCATCGGTTGGGGCAGGTCCATGCCCTTTATGAGGCAGTTGGACTAGATCCTGACCCCAAGGGACTGTGGTAAAGCCCACCACATATATTCCAGCACAGGTGGGCTGCCAGAGTCTGTGCCATGGCCCAGTGAGGAGGAGGACTCAGTGAAAAAGGGCCCCTTGGGGCACCAGAACCAGGGTGCTGGCTGTGACCTCACTTGGCAGCTCGGGCATCCCAGGCCACCACGTGTCCTGGCTATTCTGGCAGTGGGCCCCAAGTGAGGAGGACAAGCCAGGGATGGCCCCAGCAGTGAACACCTCCAGCTCCCTCCTGAAGGGAGCCATTGCCCAGGTGGCCAGGCACTGTGCCTCTACACCCTGGGACACCACAGGCAGTGGGCCAGCAGCAGAGTTCAGTCCTGGGTCCAGCACTGGCAGAGGCAGTGCATGCAGAGGATGCTGGTCAACAGTAGCAGCATCCTTGCACCCCCATCTCTGCCAGTAGCTGGTGGTTCTCCCCCATGTGCAGCCGCTGGACCTGCAGAGCAAAGACAGAGAGGCTCTTTTCGACAGTTTGCAACATTTTAGAGAGAACATGCACTGTATTGAGGGGTACATCACCACAGCTACAGCCAGCTGAGTCTGACTGCTGGGAACACCTGCCACATCCATCTGGTAAGCCCCACACAGGGAGGAGGGCTAAGTTGGGAAGGGGGTACCATGGCCACCTGTGCCCATACCAATTCATCTGCCTGTCCCTGGGCTGCACACCTGGAGCCAGGGGCCCTGCATGGGGGCAGTGGGAGGCCCTCACCCCTTCATCTCCCCTTCCCTCCCTGCCCTGGCTGGCTGAGCTCCCCCACACCAGCTGGAGTTTCCCCAAGAACAGGCAGGAAGTGGGGAGGTAGTTCAGGACAGACCTTGGGCCTGTGCTATTCAAGGTCTTTATCAGCAACTTGGAGGTGGGTGTAGAAAGCACACCGTCCAAATTCAGTGGTGACAAAGATGTGGGGAGAAGTGGGCACACTGGAGGGGAGGGACAGAATCCAACTAGATCTAGACAGGTTACAGAGGTGGGTGGATGAGAATAGAATGGAATTCAATGCAGGTAAGTGCAAGGTGCTGCATCTAGGGTGAAGGAACATGCAACATATCTGTAGGTTGGGGAACACCCTTCTCAACAACACAGTGACCAAAAGGGATCTTGGAGTCATTGTTGAGTCCAGGATGGACATGAGCTGCCAATGTGAGGAAGTGGGCAGTAAGGCTAACAGCACCTTGTCATGCATCACAAGCAGGTCCAGGGAGGTGATCCTTCCCCTCTGTGCAGTGCTGGTCAGGCCATAGCTGGAGTACTGCATCCAGTTCTGGGCGCCGCACTTCAAGAGCGATGTGGCTAACCTTGAGAGAGTCCAGAGGAGGGTCACTCACATGGTCAGGGGGCAGCAGGCCAGACCCTACAAAGATAGACTAAAGGGCCTGAATCTATTCAGCCTCCACAAGAGAAGACTGAGAGGGGATCTGGTGGCTGTCAGTAAACTCACCAGGGGGGACCAGCGAAAAACAGGTGAGGCTCTGTTCCCCCAGGCACTACCTGGGATAACAAGGAATAACAGCCAGAAATTGATAGAGAGTAGATTCAAGACTGATATAAGGAGGCATTACTTTACAGTTAGGGCTGCCAGGTTCTGGAATGGGATCGCAAGGGGGGTGGTGCTCTCCCCTACTGTGGGGGTCTTCAAGAGGAGGTTGGATAGCTATCTGGCCGGGGTATTATGATCCCAGCACTCATTCCTACCCAGGGCAGGGGGTTGGACTTGATGATCTGTTCAGGTCCCTTCCGACCGTAGAAACTATGAGTAGTCAGCAGCCTTCCAGCTAGGCAGCCAGGGACCTGTTATATGCAGAGAAACTCATCGATGGTAGTGGCGATCTTCTCCTCATCTGTGGGGGTCGCTCACAGTGTAGGCAGTGATAACACTTCAGGCAGTGGCACGCATTGTAGGGAAGTACAGACTTGCCTGAGGCTCTTTCAAAGCTCAGGGTCCTGAGCCATATTCTCAGCTGTGTCTGGGGCACCATGACAATCAGCAGCAGCAAGGCATAGTGGGTCAGGCACCCGTTGGTGTACTCAAACAGCTCATCATGGCATGCCTAGTGGACTCTGCCCAGGGGCATGCTAGGAGTGCAGGCCATGTGTGATGGGGGCCCTGGCCCATGGTGCCTCTCCAGAGAGAACTGCCAGGGAGAGGGGAGTCATCACCAGCTCTGTGTCCCAGCCAAGTTGGAGCCCCTCACCCCCAAAACTTAGGTACTATGGGCCCAGCAGCATGGGAACAACCTGCTTGGCCTGTAGGCAGGAGAAGTGCAAGGAGTTGGTCCAGAGCCACCATGCCAGCTGCTGGCAGAAGCTATTCCTGGCCTGGCCCGGCTGTGGGATTGGGGGTGGAGGGCTCAGCTGGTAGACACCTGTGGAAGGGCCCACCCATCCAACTTACCATGGTCCCTGGACACCTGTGCGTGCACAACCCCCAAACAGGCTGGGCAGTTCACAGCCCCTCAGTACAATGTATGTTATCTCTGAAATGTTACAAACTCTCACAAAGAGCCTCTCTGGCCAATGCCTGGCCCCTGGCCCTAGCCCCTCCTGGCCCCTGAAAGCCACCTGAGACCCTGGGCTGCCACCTGCTGCTCACCCCACCTCCTTGCAGCCCCTAAGTGGGAGCTGGTCACAGCTGAGCCAGCTCTGCATGCAGGCCCTCCTCATGGAGGAGGAGGGAAAGTGTGCTGAGCGGGCTGGACTGCTCCCTGCTTTGCCCTGGGGCCATCCCCAGCCCACTGGTTTTGCCACAGCATCCACACCCACAGTGGTGTAGCCAGAGGCTGAGATGCTGGGCACTTCTCCCTGGGATTCGTACCATAGATGCCTCCACCCATGCCCCCCTGACAGTTGTCAATGCACCAATGTAAATAAGTTCACAGGGAAGAGGGTAATTTACTGGTGGTGTACATTGTGGTTAGGGGTGGGTTCAGTTGTTGGGGAGGGAGGAAAATGTTGCTGTCTTCTGGAGAAAAATAAAGATTGGTGTTTGGAAACTGTCTACAGTGCATGTGGTCTTTGGGGTGCACTGTGGGCCTGGGATCCATGGGCAGCCAGTCAGGTGCCCCACTGTGGGGCACAGAGGAGGAGGTGTCCACCAGTGTCTTCTGCACACAGTGCCCTGGTCCCCACTGCCAGGTGTGTGGCTCACCCAGGGCCAGGGAGGCAGATAAGGGATGGCCATCATTGGCACTGCCACCACAGGTGGTGCTCCCAGTGCCAGGTATCCTCTACCCGCAATGCCTCCTCCTTGCAGAAGAGTGCCCACCAGGCCTCGCAGATGTTGTGCAGCACACAAGCTGTGGCTATGACCTTGGGAATGTTGGGCTTAGAAAACTGAAGGTGGGTGGTGAGGGTGTACCAGTGTCCCTTGCAGTGCTCAAAGGCACACTTAACCACATAGCTCCACCCCAGGCACCTGTTGATGTGTGCCTGGCATGGGTTGAGTTGGCTAGTGTAGGGTGCATGAGCCATGGCAGCAGTGGGTAGGTGGCATCACTAATGAGAAGGGACAGTCATGTCACCCAGCTGCAGGTCTGGAACAGTTGGCATAAAGCAACTGCTTTCCACCAGGGCTGGCAGAGCAGAGTTCTGGAAAATATGGGCATCATGGGTGCTGCCAGGCCAGCTGGTGCAGATGTTTGTGAGGGCACATCTGCAGTCCATCACAGCCTGCAGTACCACAGAGTGGAAGCCCTACCAGCTGTAGTGGGACAGGCAGGTGACAGGGATGTGTGTTCCATCTATGGCCCTGATGCACTGTGGGAAACTGAGGGCTTGAAAACCTACCACCACCTCCCTGGGGTTGGCAACCAAGAACATGTTGTGGCCTAGCACATCCTGGAGGGCACCACAGACCTCCAGGATGGCCTCCCTGGTGGTTGCCTTGCCTACCCTGAACAGGTGGCCAATGTACCACAGGCTGGCAGGGGTAGTGAGCAGGAGGAAGGTGATGCCCACCCAGATCTCTGCAGTGAGGGGCAAGTACATGATGATGGTCTAGCACTCCAAGTGTAGGATGAACTGCTGGACTAGCTCCTGGACCATGGTCTGGGTCATCCAGAATGATTCCAGCCATTGACTGTTGTCCCAGGTGCACTGGATGACAGAATCTGACATGTTGCAAGGGTTAAGGTTAATGAAAGATTACCTGTCAACCAGAATCCCTCAATTAGCTGCTCCCTGACAATATCTATAGTAGCTTCAAAACTTAAATCTTTTCTGACTGCTGTAAGTGTAAATAGTGCTTTGTAGGTGGTGACATGAATAGCTGTTCTAGTAGGACTTGGGCTAATCAGGTCAAGTACTCTAAGATTAATGTAATATTTTGAACTTGCTCCAGGGGCCAAGAGACTTAAGAGACATCAGCAGAAGAAACTGCATATAACGAGGTAACTTTAACAAAATTGTTAATGTTCTAATTTAAGCAATAAAATTTATGCTTTATCTGATATCTTGAACCATGTTTCCCTATTACCTGTTGGGGGCCAACCTTTTTCACAAGTTTGTCTCCAAGTCTATCCCACATCCTTGCTGAGTGCAATTCCAATCCCCTTCCCCTGCCCAATCTGCTGCTCTGCTTTTTGCTCCCTGGCCTATCTGCTGCTGTGCTGCCTGCTTCCTACCACATTTGCTGTGTGCAACACAGAGGCTATACCATTTGTGGCATAAGTTCTGCAGGTTGTCAATTCCAGACCTAGGGAAAGTAGAATGTTTTTAAAAGTAGATTGAACTGCCTGCCTTCCATTTCTAACCATGTACAATTACGCACCAAAGCAACATATTTGAGGGTTGTTATTTCAAAGTATGTTGAATGTTGAAATCAATTTCTTACACATTTTTAAAGGCATTAAAAATAACATAACACAGTTTTTTTTCTGTCTAGAATGGTCATAGTCAGAAGTTGCCAATCCAAAACTTGGTTGTAATGATACATTTTCGTGGTGAATATAAACAGTAAATAAAAAATAAAATATGCTGCCACCTTCTATGTTAATTTACTGTGTACATTATGTACATTTTATGTAAATTTACCTGTCTAATTTACATAGAGATTACTTCAGGGTGAAGGTTGTCTTCCTAAATAATCTAATACGTCATACTATGATTTGAGAGTAGTCATATTAGTGGACATTTTTCCTCTCCATTTTGGCTAATTTTTAAATTATTATACCAGTGATATAGAGTGAGGGGCTGAGGATGGGGAAAATACAAACAGTTTCTTAATAAATAGAACAAAAAACTATAGGCTGAGTGAAATTCTGGTCCCTTTGAAGTCACTATAAATCCAGAATCTTACCCTATTTAAAATTATGAGGATTATCACCAAAAAAAAGTGGTACTGCAATACACAGTAATGCAAAAGTAGTCATATTTGTATAAAAATACATTATATGCAATTTTCTTTCTGCCTGTTTCCCCACCCCGAGCTTGATTTCTCTGTCTCCAGCACCTTCAACCTGACTGCCCCTTCATCACAGTCCTCTTGAACCATTCCCCATCCCCAGACCCAATCTTTGTTCTTTGGCATTTTAGTGCTACTTCCTTTCTTTCCTCTTTGCCAACAGAGTGTAAACAACAGGATTACAATAGGAGACAGTTTCTCTGGTGTCAGGTTTTCTTCCTAGGGAAATTGCACCTTTTCCTCTTGCCACGCCATTGGATCTCAAAGGAGCAGTTGTAGGAGAAATCCTACTCAGATCCTGAATCCCTGAGCTGGAAAACAGTTGGTGAAAACAGATTTTCTCTTCAGAAAACAGATTTTTAGTTTATAAATTCATAGAAGTCTCTTATGAGCAGGTACAACTTAAGATTTTAAGAGGCTCAAAACTGGAATAATTAAGGCAAATTTTGATGGGACTGACAGAAGGCACATCCTTGACAAAAAAATAACCTCCATGTTAAATTATAACTCAAATTAAGAATTTAGTATGTTCACAACAACATATTTTTTCCTTTACTTCATACTGAAAACTGCTGAATACTTTTATTTTCAGTATTATTTCAGTATTTATGTGTGATATAATATGTATACTTTAGATCTACTGTTTTGGTTGCAATTGGAAATTGGAGCCTAGGTATTTTATGTATCTCATATACCAAACACTGGGTGTGTCTACACAACATGCTTTATGTGCACTAGACTAACCTACTGCACGGTAAAGTGTCACTGCCTGCATGTGCACACATTTACTGTGCAGTAAATTAGTCTACTGGGCAGTAGCTACTAGCCGTAAATACAGGTAGCAAACTAACTGCGCAGTACATACTGTCCAGTAGCACATGTATAGTAGGGCTGTGTGAAGCTTCAGGTGCTGATTCGATTTGGAGGAGATTCGGCCTGATTCAGCAGTCGAATCTCCAAATCTGAGTCAAATCAGGAGACAAATTAAAAGGTCCAAACTGATTTGAAGCTCTCTGTATTGAATTGGAAAAGATTCAGAGAGCTTCAGTGATTCAGGCAGTCCCTGCTGGTAAGTAGGGAGCAGAAGGGGGTTGGAGGAGGGAGGAGGGAACCATGGGGAGAGCCCTGCCAGGTCCCACCCCCTGCCTGCCAACCCCCATGAGTGCCACCTGACCCCTGCCCACTCTCCCAGCCCCCCCCTTCCCCCAGTTGTCCCGCCTGGCCCCAGGTCCCGGCTCTTTAAAAAGAAGCCCCTACTCACCAGCTGCTGCCAGAGGGGGGGTGATCCCTGCTGCCCTCCACTGCCCCACGCTGCATGGGGGGGCTCTGCCATGAGCCCCCCAACCCCCACCTGCTGTGCTAGCCCTCCCATGGCTGCCCCGCCCACCCCAGCTGCCAGCCCTTTAAAAAAAACCCGAAAATCCCCCTGGACTCATTAGCTGCTGCAGCAGCCCCAGGGTTACTCAGGGCTCATGGCAGAGCCCCCAAGCAGCTTGGGGCAGTGGGGGGCAGTGGGAATTATCCCCCACCTGATAGCAGCCAGTGAATTGGGGGGGGGGAGGGGTTTTTTTTTAATGAGCTGGGAGCTGGGAGAGCAGGTGGGGCAGCCATTGAGAGCAGGCAGGGGATGGGGCCAATTTGGAGATATGGCTGATTCGGCTGCAGCTGAATCTCCAAATCAGATTCAGCCGAATTGATTTGGGATACTGATTTGAATCACGGAATCAAATCACTGTCCCCCAAATTGGCTGAATCCAAATCCCAAGTGAATACTCGTCTCTTCACACAGGCCTAATGTGTAGACACTGGCCAGGAACTCATTTACATCCGGTCAGCCCTTACACTAGGGGGCCACAGGGGATGGGGAGCTTACCCGGTCCTGACACTACCCAGCTCCCCCCAGGACCTGGGAATGGAGTAACACCAAAACAGGCTAGCTCTCTGCTCCCCCACCACCCCCTATCCCAGTGTTGCTCAGTTCCTGTCTTCCCATAGGAGCTGGGAACTGAGCAGTGCCAGGATACAGGAGCTCTCTACTTCCACACACAGCCAAGGACTGGTCAGGAACTGTCTCGGTTTGGGGCCAGCTCTGGGCTCTGTGGAGAACTCTCCAGAATGGGACAGTTTCTGGGCAGACCCAGGTTGCACAGAGCATTCTCCATGCAGCCCATAGGTGGCTGGGACCTGACCCAGACCAGAACAGTTCCTGGCCACCCGAAGCTGCCCCGAGCACTCTCCACACAGCCCAGAGCTGTCTGGGACCTGCCTTAGAAGTGAGACAGTTTCTGACCAGGCCCAGTCTGCATGGAGAACTATCCACAGAGCCTGGAGCTGGCTGGGACTTGCCCCAGAATGGGAAAGTTGATGGCCAGCCCTGGGCTGCATGGGAGAAGCTCCACAGGGCACAGGGCTTGTTCCCATGTGCAAGGAGTAGATCTCTGCAGCAGCAGCTGTCTTCAGGTCCCATGCACATGAGGACCCCTCCTGATGTGTATGAGACCCAGGGATAGTTGCTGCTACAGCCAGCAGAGCGCTTTTGGCCTCATGTGCATGGGGGCAGGCCCTGTGCTCCCTGCCAACCCCCAGGCTAGCACCCAGGAGGAGCCTGACTCTCTCCCTGGCTGATGCAGGGTGGCAAAGCAGGACGGGAGCATCCCAGTACTGGGCTGCTCCCACTGATAGCGAATCTGCTCTCAAGAAGGAGCACATGTAAACATGTTCCTGGGTAGGTTTACTGTGCAGTAAGCCTACTCCAAATTAATTGACTACTTCAAAATAAGCCTACTTCAAATTAATGGCCTGTGCCCATTGTCTCCTACCCATTGTGCTTGGGTTTTAGGTACCTGTTGAGACAAGGTACCTGCTTTAATGGTCTGCCTTAGAGGGTGATAAAAGAGGGCTTTCATGAAAAATAGTGTGCTTCTGACAGACCATTATATTGAAGGATTGATGTAATATTTCTTTTGTTCTCCACTAACAATTATGTGGCCCCTCAACATTGTCTTACTTGCTTCATTCATGCTGATTGTCTTGGTTTATTGACAATGTTCAGTAAACTAAAGAAAACAGCAAACTGCTGGAGTCTGGTGGATACTGAGGGCTAAGGGAAATTGACTGCAACATAAAAATTTCTTCAGATGTTATTGCATGGTTTTGTTGGAGATAAAGAAAAGTTTCTTTGCCTTTATCTTAATGTCCATACTATTGTTTTTTTCCAATTTATGAATAGCCTCTTTAATCAAGGATTTTTCTCCAGTGAGTTGACTTAAGCACCTCCCATGATGAGGAAATTTCTCTTTATTATGCAAGAAAAATAGATTTAATTTGGACTAAAATATATGCATCCATGACAGCTGAGCATCATATTAAGTTACTGAAGGCTAAGTCATTATTGCTTGAGTTTACAGAAGTTTTGCTCACTGATATTCTAACTATTCTGGGAAAAGTTAATTCTGCCTCTCCTATTTTGGATCCATGTTATTTGCTGGTGAAAACCATCAAGCAGTTACTGATTCCATTGCCAGTGGATACTGTTAACAAGTATGAAGCACTCTTAAGAAAGTCATCATATGTATGACTTTTCTCAAGAAATGTAATGCCATTATTATAATTTGAGCATTTGTTATTAAATGCTTAATCTTCTGTTTATGGATTGGAGAAGCTTGTCGTGAGATATCTGACATGAGATATCTGTGGAAAGGGCTAGGTATTCAATGCCTTTTTCATCTTAGTTTTCACAGGCAAGGTCAGCTCCAAGACTACTGCACCTGGTTAGCATGCTTTGGGGAGAAGATTAGCAGCCAACAGAGGCAAATAACAGGTTAGGGACTAATTTAGAAAATCTGGATGTGTCCAAGTCCATGGGCTGGACTGGCTGCATCCAAGGGTGTTGAGGGAGTTGGCCAATGGGATTGCAGAGCCAGTGGTCATCATCTTTGAAAATTCATGGCAGAGGGAGAGGTTCTGGATGACTGGAAAAGGGCAAGTACAGTGCCTATCTTTAGGAAAGGGAAGAAGGAGAATCCAGGGAACTACAGACCAGTCAGCCTCACCTCAGTCCCTGAAAAAATCATGGAATAGGTCCTCAAGGAATCCATTTCTAAGCAATTGGTGGAGAAGGAACAGTCATCTTAGATTCACCAAGGGTAAGTTAGCCATGACCAACCTCATTGCCTTCTGTGATGAAATGACTGGCTCTGTGTGTATGGTAAGAGTAGTGGACCTGATATACCTTGACTTTAGCAAGGCTTTTGATAGTCTCCCACAACATTCTCACAAGCAAGCTAAGGAAATATGGGTTGGATGAATGGACTGTAAGGTGGATAGAAAACTGACAGGATCATCGGGCTTAGAGGATTGTAGTCAATGGCTTGATGTCTGGTAGGCAGCCAGTGTCAAGTGGAGTGCCCCAGGGGTCAGTCCTGGGGCTGGTTTTATTCAATATTTTTATCAACAATATTGAATATGGGATGGAGTGCATCCTCAGTAAGGTTGCAGATGACACTAAGCATGGGGGCATAGTGGATATGCTGGAGGGTTGGGCCCAGATTCAGAGAGACCTTGACAAATGGGAGGTTTGGGCCAAAAGGAATCTCATGAGGTTTAATAAGGGGAAGTTTAAAGTCCTGCAATTGGGATGGAACAATCCCATATACCAGTACAGGCTGGGAACTGATTGGCTAAGCTGCAGATCTACAGAAAAGAACCTTGGGGGATACAGTGGACAATAAGATGGATACGAGGTTAACAGCATGCTAGGCTGCATTAACAGGAGCATTGCCAGAAAATTGAGGGAAGTGATTTTTTCCCTCTATTTACAACTGGTGAGGCCACATCTGGAGTACTGTGTCCAATTTTGGTCCACCCACTACCAAAAGAATATGGACAAATTGGAGAGAGTCCAGCAGAGGGCAATGAAAAGGGCTAGGGGGGCAGGGCACATGACTTCTGAGGAAAGGCTGAGGGATATGAGCTTTATTTAATTTGGAGAAGAGAAGAATATGGGGGACTTCAATAGGAGCCTTCAACTCCTTGAAGGGTGGTTCCAAAGAGGATGAAGCTAAACTATTCTCAGTGGTAGCAGAAAACAGAACAAGGAGCTGTGATCTCAAGTTGCAGCAAGGGAAGTTTAGGTTAGATGTTAGGAAGAACTTTCTCTAGGTGGGTAATAAAGCACTGGAACAGGCTACCCAGAGTGGTGGTAGAATCTCCATCCTTGTTTTTAAGACCCAGCTAGACAAAGGCTTATCTCGGATGATATAGTTAGGAATGATCCTGCTTTGAGCAGGGGGTTGGGCTAGATGATCTCCTGAGGTCTCTTCCAACCCTAATTTTCTTTGATTTATATGATATCTCTGAATATCTTGCATCTCCTTGACTGTCTGACTTGTATGCACATATGAAATTATGGCACTGAGAATCTACTGGTGACATTCAGTGATTATTTTATTCTGATGACCTATACTGTTATTATTAAATAATCAGCTGCTTTTTCTAGTGTTTGAGAAGGCTCACTTTCAGAGTTGAGCAGGTAGTACACGGAATTGATTTGCAGTAGCCTCATCCTTTTCTTTTAAACTACTGTGGGGAATCTGTCTAAGGTAATTGCAGCTTTCCCATGAGGGTTTTCTTGTGTCAGGTCCTGCAAAGTTTTATTTATTATTCCTTCAGTTTAATGTGGTCCGGGCCTTTAGAAAAGCTAGTGTGGAGAACCAGGTTGAAAAAACATTATGCTGTTGTTACTCTGTTTCATCCAGGGGCAGATCCAGGGCGTGGAGCGGGAGGGTTGATGTTGGTGTTGCAGTTGTATTCCACTTTGATTCCGTCTGCACTCATAGTTTAAAACAAACTGTCTGTCAGAGACAACCACATTTCTTTTCAGGAGGAGTTGAGAAAGGCAATTGACTTAATGGTTCATTATTAGGTATTTGATTCCTTTCACTTTATAGGTGTTATCAGACCTTGGTCCTCCACTTATCTATCCTTTCTTGTACAATTATCTTGTCTGTTATCTACTTCTGGTATTTTTTCTCTTCTCACCCTTCAGTGTGTCCAATAAAGGTGTGCCACTGCCTAGGAACCTGTATTGGGTGACTTTGCTCCTAGAAGACCACAAGAAATTAGAGACAAAAAGGCAAGGATAGGGCTGGAGGCAGATTAAGTTTTGCAGTGGCTGTGCAGTCAGCAGCAGGAACAATTTGCCAGTGTGAGATGAAGAGGTAAGTTACTGCAGTGGCCCTTTTCTGGGGTATTTGCTGCAGCAGATGACAGGCGGCAGGAAGCTGAACCAATAGTGCAAACAGTGTGGCATAAAGCCAGGCATGGGCAGATCCAGAGGGATTGATTTCCTTGGATAGGGGAGCTGCAAGCAGCTGAAGTGAGTCCTACACCAGTCCCAACTGTTTGCTCCTGTATATTGATGAAGAAGGACAGTGGAGGTCTGCTTTAAGCAGGCTTTGGGGCGGGGGGAGATGGGGATCATTTACAGGCCTACCCCAACCTGCCCTTTGGGCACAGGCTGTGAGGAATGGAGGGAATTGTTTGGAAAGGGTTTTGAGAGAAAGGGGCTCCTAGGGGACATGAGGAGCTGAATTAGGGGTCATGGGCATTACAGTGTGTTCATGGGGAGGGGGGCCTGTGGGATAGAGAGGTATGGAGTGAGGAGGGGCTAAAGCATTATGGAGGTGGGGGAGTGTGAGGAGCAGGTGGTTGGAGTTTGGGGAGCAGTGATTGGCCAAAAATCTATCCTTATTTTAAAAAAATTAAATTATAGATATTTTGAAAAACAGCATGATAGAGATGCCATAGCTTTGTTTATTCTCTAAGCAGCAGCATTGGAAAGACTTAGATTCACATCACTGAATACAGTAGGTCACAGGTAACAGCCTAGTGGTGAAGGAACAACATACAAACTTGGTGTCATCCTAATAAAAATAAGTTTTTCATAGGGGTCATTTACTGATGCATACCAGCACCATGGACAGCTCCTGAGAAACTGTCTCTGAAGCAAGTGAAGTATACTGCTGTGTTCTGGAATAATTTGTGCAAGAAACATAGTTTTGTACTAATCTACTGTATTCCTTAAAAAGTGGATGGTGCCTATACATTTCATGTATGAAATAGCACATGGAAGGATTTTTCTATACATAACTGCCATGAAATATTTAATTTGATAGTTGTCACTATTAGCAATCCCTTACACTTGATCACTCTCACAGGTCAAGTCAAGGGTTGTAAATGAGTCCATTGGTGGCTAAGAAGGCTGATTCTAGAGCTGCAGACTCTGGCAAATGCCACAGGTATTGGTTAAAGGGAAAACCGTACCATGGCATCTCAGTCTTGTTTACCTTCCTTTCATTTCTGTCATTTTTCTGCCTCTAGGCCCAAATGGCTTTTCTCAAAGTAAGATGTACCTTCTCTCACAAGGCATTACCATATAGCCCTGTCCTGGGCTAGTATTTCCCAAGTTGTGATGTCAATGCCACACTTCTTAACATTTGCCTTGAGGGTATCATTGAAGCATTTCTTCTTGCCCCTGTATGTCCTTTGTCCTTGGTTGAGTTAGGAGTATAGCAGTTGTTCTCGTAAATGTACAACAGCCATGCGCACACAATGACCCGTCTACTGCAGTTGATGTTGAATAATCAATGCTTCCATAAGGGTCTGGCATTTGTATGATGATCCTCCCATTTTATGCCAAGGGTCTTCTCTAGGTAGCGTTGGTGATGGTGTTCCAGGATTTTCAGGTGGTCCCTGTAGGCCACCCAAGCTTCACAGCCATAGAGAAGAGCTGGGATTACCATAGCCTTATGTAGTAGGAGCTTTGTTCTAGTACAATAATTACAACATCAGGACTCAAACAAATTTGATAGTAAGGCTACTATGACTAAAACATAGAGCAGAAAGCCTGTGTAACAAGTGCCAGTATAATAATAGGAAGGTATTCTTGTTTGACCTTTAAGCTCATCCAAAGTGAAATAAATCTTCTCCATCCTTATTGTACCAGATGAACATTAAGTATCTAAATAAAGGTATATTATAAACATTATTCTATAGCCACTTTTCCCAGGAGGTATATTGGTTTACCATGAGAGAAAGAACCTAATGTTCATTTTTCTTTGAAACAAGGCAATAACATTAGAAAAAGCACTTTTTAGGCATGAATTACTTTGCATTCTATTGTAGAGAATTATGCTAGTGGTGGGCTAAGTGATAGCTAGCATCAATTAAGGCAACCTTTGGAATTCTAACTTGGTTGCATTTTCAGGTAGAGGGAAACCAGCTTTCAAAGGCTTGCCTCAAATAGAAAAAAGTTCAAGCAATCAAAAGAGACACATCCTTTCAGGAAAATAAATAAGTACATGGTGAAAAGTAAAGCAGATTAAAAAAGACCCTAACCATTTCTTAATCCTATCTCTTGAAAGCATAAAGGGGGAAAAAAAAGGAAGAAAATGTTAATAGTTTGTCAGGATTTCTCCAGAAAGCAGAAATTTTCTCGCATCCAAAACCATTTCAGGAAATAAATAGAAAATAGTATCCATTTGTCATATAGCTGACAGTGATTGTTTTATGATTCCTTATTGTATTATTAATTTCCTGTAGTGAGAACTCTAGACAAACCAAAGCGAGAGTAAAGCCACAAGATCATTTCCCAGAATATCACCATTATTTTTGGTACAGATATTAAAATTTCTGATATTAATTGAAGAACAAAATAATCTGTTCTTCTCTAGTATCATAAAAATGTTGAATCAGTGTAATTGTGACATTTAAAATCAAGGTTCAGTAGCCAAAAGATCATAAAATGTGTTTTTTAATTTACTGGCGTTTGGTTATGCCCTCTGTGTATTAAAGTATCACTATTTCTTCAGTAACTGGGCATGTCTATATGTGCAATTAATGTGCCTTAATTTATGGCACAGAAAATTCAAGTATATTAAAATGCACCTGGGTATATATCTGAACATGTGTTCCCAACAGGAGCAGCAGGGCTGCTCTTGCCCTGCTCTGCCCCCCTGCAGCAGTAAGGGAAAGCTCCAGACTCACCTGGGTGCCAGCCCCAGGCTAGCAGAGGGCACAGGAGCCAGTCCCAATCACTGTGCCAGCTGCATGACAATCTGGACTGGCCCTAATTGCTGTGTGGGTGGGAGGCAGATGCCCCCAAAGCTGGGACAGTTTTCCCCATGCTGTGGAGATCAGGGCCAGCCCTGATCACAACACAGCTGGGAATGAACTGCCCTGAAGCTGGGACAGCTCTCCCCAGCCCTACTTCATTCCCCACCCTCACCCATGCTGCCTGGGCTGACCAGGAGCAAATTGCTTCCAGTCAGGGTCTACACGTGCACTTTGGCACATTAATTAATGCACCATTTTTCTAGTACCTGTATTTATTGATACTAGCAAACAGCGCATTACTAATTTAATGTGCAGTAATTGATGCACATGTGTAGGAAGTGATGCTTTACTATGCATTAGATTAATCTAATGCACAGTAAAGCACCTTGTGCGGGTGGACCCACAGTCTTTTAAATTCATGATTAATGTAGTGCTCACAAAATTAAGAATGAATAGCCTTGGTGTTATCTAAGTATTGGCCAGGCAAGTGTCACACAAACTTTGTACAAAAAGCTCTGCCTAGATCTGGATTTCTGTGGATCTATATTTATCCACAATAGGGCTTTGCTATAAGAGTCCTGGCATCATTTTAATTTATTTTCACTAAAGGGAAGGTTTATTAAGGTTGGGGTTTTTTTTAGTTGGGTATGCATGGATGTACTGTACAAGAGGGACTGGCATGAGTGTCCTTAAATTCCAAGCAAAATTGTTGCTTTTGAATGCACGGCACTTGACTCAGTGGCCCAGGAAGTCCCTTCCAGTTCTTTGTTCCTTTTAAATAATAAACATACAATATTGTAAATGAAGTACTCAGTTTCTGACATGTGAATATATTGCTACTTCTCTTAGTTTTATTATTTTGTTCAATGTAATTTGTCTTCTGTTGTGGTGTTTAGATTCTGAATGAATGTTTTCCTTCATCTCCTCCCCCCCACCCCCCCAAAAAAGAGCCAAAAACCCTAAAATATCTTAAAACACAGTTGGAATAATTTTGTGCTGACTGTCACATTGCAGTCATGCTGCTAGATTAGTATTTGTATTCTTGTAATCTGTCTGATCTGATGGGATCTAAAAGTACCTGACCCTTTTTGGACTGACTGAGATGTTTGCATACTTCTAGAGGTATCTTCTTTTCTCTAGAATCAAGGCCTATGGACCTCTTAATTGAAGCTGTCAGTCAGAAGAAGCATGTGACAGAAGGGTTGTATGACTAGCATGAGATAAATGCAGGCTGGAAGTGGCCTTCAAAAAAAGAATTGCCTTTTTCTCATCTTGAGAGATCAGGGCTGAGGAGCTCTCAAGGAAAGGGCTTGCTTATAAAGAGCTTTTACTTAAGATACCTCAGAAATGGGGCTGGCCTTAGGGGTGGGCGATGTGGTCAGGGGGATGCCACACACTCCCCGCACTCAGCAGCATTCTCCCCCCACCCCGTCCTGCCTCTGCTGATCCCTGCCCTAGGCAGGAGGAGCAATGCCCAGCCTAGCCTGCCCCCACCTCCATCCACTGCTCAGGAGGAGCTGGGCTGGGCAGTGTGGGTGGCAGCAGTGGTGCCTGCCTGCCTGGCACACTATGCCACTCTGCTTCCGTGCTGGACTGTGCCCTGCACCCCTACCTCTGCCTGCAGCAGCACTGCTAACTTGGGGGGGAGGGGACTTTCCAGAGCAGTGTATGGGAGGGTGCCAAAATACAAGTTCAGCCAGTGTGCTTTTTTCCCTAACGCTGGCTGTGCTCAGAAGGAGTGCTTGGAAGAGGTGAAGGAAGTCCTTGGATAAAAGTTTAAGAAAAGGCCATTTGAGAAATGTTAGAAATAGCCCTGAGGAAAAAATGGAATTTTATAAATGAGGATGGAGTGGATAGATATTTTGTTAGTTAGGGCCTCCAAGTGAAGGTGTAGATGTTGTTAGCAAGGGGAGGTTCTAGAAAGGTTCTAGCATTCCATGAAACCAAAGCCCAGCAGCTAATTCAGTCTATATTGCAGCAAATGTGGAGCTTCCAGCAGGAGCTGCACAAATCTGCAGGTGAAGTATAAGAGCTCACTGTGCATGTTTTGCACAGCCACTATACCACCCCTAGGTCTGCCCCTGTTTGTAGCTGAGGAGAGCTCTGGGAATGAGCTATCTAATCTGTAGAAAACTACTTACGCAATTTAAATGTGTAATCTTTAAAGAGTGACAAGAATTGATAATGTGAACTGTTAAAATAATGTTCAGGATATACAAATGACAAATCTGTCTTTGAAGTGAACTATATTTATTGTATATTTTTGGCCCCCTGTCCTTTCTTATAATGTTTCATTATATAATCACAGAACAAACATATGCAGTAAAAAGTGTTATGTGTATATCTAAAATTATACTGGTAGAAAAAGTTAACCCTACCTCCTCTTCAGAGTTAGAAATAATCTTGAGAGGCAGTAAACACTTACTCTATATGGGCCTAAATGGCTGAGAATGTTTGGAAGTGCTAGGTGTGATCAGCACTAGAAGCTGTCTGTGTATAGCAGCAATATACTTCTGTGTCACCCACCTTTGTAAAGAAAGTGGCAGCAGGAGAGGACTAGGAAGAGTTTCTGAATGAAGAAGTGCTGTAGAATGCAGAGGGCACAGAACTGTCCATGGGGCAGGGGTAACCTTTAAAAAAGTTTACAATCAACAAAGGTACTAATTTTTAAAGTACAACTGGTATGGATGACAGTAAGAGAAATGAATGACTTCTTATAAATATTAAAGTAAACAAGATTCCTAAAAGCAAGTAGCATCGATATGTAAGAACTACAATTTCATGATTTGTCTTTTTTTTAATTATATTCCTACTGAAAAAACTACTTTGGTAAGCTGTGTGAGCTCCTTAGAAAAACAAATAAAATTACTGAAAAAAATGCATGCTTAGATTTGTGTAGAGTAAGGTTTGATAAAATAACTTGAAATCAAACTGTAAGTGCACATGCTTACCTATCAACCTCCAAGTTTGCACCAAAATGCAAGAAAAAAAGCTGTCAATGCATCATTAATGTTGAAATTTTAATTGCACAAAAGTAGAGGAAAAAAAGAAATCTCAATGAAGGTTTCCACAGCAACCTCAGCTATGTAGCTCAATTCAGCAGCTTCTATTCTGTTTCATTACATAATCATAGAACAGGTATGCAGCAAAAGTATTATGTGTAAATCTAAAGTTATATTTTAGGGGAAAAGTGCTATATTACCATAAATTATATATAGTACAATTTATTTACAAAGATTTTCTGGAAGAGTTGTATAAAGAATGTTGTTCTCCTGCAATATTCTTGGGAAGGTAATTATTGAAGAAACAGCTAAATTATCAGGAAATTAGTGGGATATAAAACTTCACTGCTATTTTACGAAACATTTTGAATGACAATTCCTTCAAGTTTGAATTTTCTGCCAGGAATTAAAATCTGATTGCTTTAGATCAGAATAGAAATTGTAGATGAAAGTGAACATTTACTACAAATATATGGATAACTACTTTTCTTACTAGCTATGTAAACAATGTCAAGTCCTATTTAGAAGCTTGTCAAATGATTTATAACCTCCAAATTGTAGGATTATACAGCTTTCAGAACTGCATGTCACATTACCTAATGTGATGTTGTTATGTGGTAAAAGATCTTATTCTAATGCTTAGATAAATGTCCTGATTCTCATTCAATTAAAATCTCAACTTTAATATTACAATATTCTGTTAATCATTTTTAAAGAAAGAAGGGTTTGAAGAAAAATGCATTTCACAACTATTGAATCATAGAGAAATAGGGCTGGAAGAGACCTACGGAGGTCATCTAGTCCAGCCCCTTGCCTGAGGCAGGATCATCCCTATCCAAACCATCCTATACAATCCATACTCTAAACTCTACGTAAGACTACCATAAACCCTGACACAACATGGACCTATCTCCCTAACCTGCCAGAGGTAAAGCAGGGGAACCATAGCAGCAGATGTCCTGCTTCTATGAAATATTGTCAATATATGCTCAAGAGATTCCAAGTAGATGCCCCCTGCTACTGAGGAAGGCAAAAACCCCAACAGTCCATACAAATTTGACCATGGGGTAAAATTCCTTCCTGGCGACCCTGAGCAGAGGGGTATGACCTGCTAGCCAGGAGCTTCCACCTTTGGTCCTAGTGGGAGCACTGACCTACCCCAAAGTCTGGACTCTTGGCTGTAGCCAACACCCTCTGCTTCTGAGGAAGGCTTAAAAACTCTGTGACACAAGTAGCGGAAAGTGGGAGCAGCGGCAACCAGCAAAGCCCAGAGCATGGGAAATAACCAGAGTAGAACACAGGCATAACTATACCTACACATCATCCCCAACCAGTGGCTGCCCAAACTCTTCTTGAACACCTCCAGTGATGGAGAGTCCACAACTTCCCTATGCGGTCTATTCCACTGCATCACTGTCCTAATAGTTAAGAAGTTTTTCTGAATATCCAATCTAAACTTACTTTACTGCAACTTCAAGACATTGGCCTACATTCTCCTCTCTGCTGCAAGAAAGAAAAGATGTTTTTCTTTTTTATAGCAGCCCTTCATGTATTCGAAGACTGCTATCATGTTCTCTTAAACACCTTTTTTGCAAGATGAACATCCCTAGCTCCTTTAGCCTCTCCTCACATGACCTGCTGTCCAAGCCTTTTATTATATTTGTTGCCCGTCACTGCACCCTAACTTCTTACAGCTTACAGCACTCCAAATGAGGCCTAACCAGTGCTGAGTAGAGAGGCACTAGCACCTCCTGTGTCTTGCATCTAATCCTTCCCTTGGTGCATCGCAAAACCACATTCATCTTTTTTGCAGCTGCTCACACTGCAGATTTCATGGATTTCATAGACATTAGGGCCAGAAGGGACCTCGGAAGATCATCAAGTCCAGCCCCCTGCCCCAGGGGCAGGAAGTCAGCTGGGGTCATAGGATCCCAGCAAGATAAGCATCCAATTTTCTCTTGAAGGTGTTCAAAGTAGGTGCTTGAACCCCTTCCAATGGCAGGCTATTCCAGGCCTTGGGGACTCACTCAGACAGTAAAGAAATTCTTCCTTATGTCCAGCCTGAAATGGTCATAGAGGAGTTTATAACTGTTCGACCTTCTTGTCCCTTGGGGCTCTGGTGAACAAACGTTCCCCCAGATCCTGGTGGACACCCCTTATAAACTTATAGGTGGCCACCAGATCGCCCCTGAGCCTGCGCTTTTCCAGGCTGAAGAGTCCCATAGCTCTCAGGCTGTCGTCGTAAGGTCTGTTTTCTTCACCTCTGATCATGTGCGTGGCTCTTCTCTGGACTTTCTCAAGCTTCTCCACATCCTTTTTGAATTGTGGAGCCCAAAACTGGACTCAGTACTCCAGCTCCGGCCTCACCAAGGCCAAGTACAATGGGAGAATGACATCTTGGGATTTGCTTGAGAAGCATCTATGGATGCAAGCCAGCGTTTTCCTCACTTTACTAGCCGCAGCATCACATTGAAAGCTCATGTTCATCTTGTGGTCAATCATGACCCCCAAGTCCCTTTCATCCATAGTGCTAGCCAGCGTAGCACTGCCGAGCCTATAAGGATGCTGCAGGTTTTTCCTTCTAAGGTGGAGAACCTTGCATTTTTCGGTGTTAAACACCATCAGGTTCTCGTCCGCCCATTTGCTGAGCCTGTCCAGGTCAGCCTGGATTGCCCTCCTGTCCTCAGGTGTGGATGCTTTACCCCAAAGTTTGGTATCATCGGCGAACTTGGCCAGTCCACTTCTGACTCCAATGTCCACATCATTAATGAAGATGTTGAACAGTATAGGCCCAAGGACAGAGTCTTGAGGGACCCCAGTGGTCACAGGGCACCATGACGATTGACTTCCATCAACCACTGCCCTCTGGGTCTGACCGCGGAGCCAGTTCGCCAGCCAGTGGATCGTGGTGGACCCAAGGCTGCAGTTGGCCAGTTTTGCCAAGAGATGATCATGAGATACCAGATCAAAGGCTTTTTTAAAGTTAAGATATACGACATCCATCTCATCTCCCTTGTCCAGGTGATAGGTCACCTGGTCATAAAAGGAAATAAGATTGGTCAAGCAAGACCTATCCGCAACAAACCCGTGCTGGCTGTCCCTCAGGATGTTGCCATCGGCCAGTCTGTTAAGAATGGCCTCTTTGACAATCTTTTCTAAGACCTTCCCTGGGATAGAGGTCAGGCTGATGGGCCTGTAGTTTGCTGGATCCACTTTCCTCCCTTTCTTGAAGATAGGCTCCACATTGGCCAGATGTGTTCTGAGTCTGTAGTCTACCAAGACTTCAAAGTCCTTTTCCATAGTGCTGCCATCCAGCCATGTTACTTATTTTATGTGTGTGTTTTGGATTACTCTCCTGAGGTGTAGTACCTTGCATTTGCCCACATTAAACTTACTTTAATTATCACAGAATCATAAAAAATAGGGTTGGAAGGGACCTCAGGAGGTCATCTAGTCCAGCCCCTGCTCAAAGTAGGACCATCCCTAACTATATAATCCCAGACAAGGTTTTGTGTAGCTGGGTCTTAAAAACCTCCAAGGATGGAGATTCTTCCACCTCACTGGGTAGCCTGTTCCAGTGCTTTACTACCCTCCAAGTGAGAATTTTTTTCCTAATATTTAACCTTAACTTCCCTTGTTGCAACTTGAGACTAATTGAACTTTCTCACAGTAATTTATCCATTAGTGTAAACATGCTTATATTTATTTTCCAGTCTCAGAAAATTACTTGGAAATTTTCATAAAGCTAGTACCCAAGTTAAATGTCTTAGAAGTTCCATTATGAAAAGTCTCAAGGTCGCAAGATGTAAACACTATCTCAACTGATAAAGCAACTATTCATATATGAGGCACATATAAAGAGAACAAACAACATTATTTATTTTCATGTGACCTGAAATATATATTTACATCATAATTAAAATATGTAAATTTAACTTCTGTAACTCCTCTAACATGCTGATGCTTTAAGAGGACATGGACCATAAATATTCCTGTGTTGCCTACTGTGTCACATAAGTATTCTGTAATATACAACCATAAATTTATGGGAACCCATATTTTTTAGTTTGAATCCTATTGTCAGGATGGATGAATTCTGCAAGGACTACTATGAAGCTTTTAGACAATAAAGGCTTTGTCTTCATCTCTACATCCAACATTCTCTTCACTGTTGGGTAGCTTGATGCTATATTGTATATCTGCTTTATATATGCAATCACCTGGAGCTCCAAATAATTTGGCATACTTTAAGAAGAAATCAGAATGTGAATTATTATAGGCGGTGTGGTACATTTCAGAGAATCATAGAAAACTGGGGCTGCAAAGGACCTCAGGAGGTCTTCTAGTACGGCTCCCTACTCTTGGCAGGCTCATTCCTGACTAAACCATCTCAGTCAAGTATCTGTTTAATCTGCTCTTAAAAACATCCAAGGATGGAGTTTTCACAACCTCTCTGGGTAACCTGTTTCAATGCTTAACCACTCTCATAGTAAGAAAATTATTTCTAATATCAAACCTAAATTTCCCTTTCTGTACTTTAAGATCCATGTTTCTTCTCCTGTCCCCTGTGGTCACAGCAACTATGTAGGTTATCTTCATTCTCCATATAACCATCCTTCAGGTATTTGAAGATTTATCAAAACTCCTCTCAGTCTTCTCTTTTCTGAACTAAATAATTCCATTTTTTCAGCTTTTCCTCAGAAGTCATATTTCCCAGATCTCTTATCATTTTGGTTGCTTTGAATTGGATTTTTTTTAATTGGTCCATATCTTTCTTTAAATGTGGGACCCAAAAGTGGACACATTATTCCAAGTGAGGCCTCACTAGTGCCAAATAGAATGGAAGAATCAATTTGTTTGACTTGCAAGTGACATTCCGGTTAATACAGCCCGGTATGCTGTTGGTTTTTTGCAGCAAAGGCACAATGTTGGCTCATATTCAGCTTATGGTCTACTATGACCCCTAGGTCCTTTTCAACAGAAATGCAGCCTAGCCAGTCATTCCCCAGCCTGTATTTGTGTATGTGATTATTCCATCCTAAGTGCAGAACTTTGTACTTGTTCATATTGAATTTGATTTATTTTGGATCATTTTTCTGTTTTTCAAGGCCATGCTAAGCCCCACCCTCCAACGTGCCTGTTTATCTACCTACCTACTATGAAACTATGAATTGTATTACATGAACACAAGATCTAGCTTGATTTAATACTTAACTTTCTTAGGTGAGGTTCACAGAAATAAATGTAAACACTTTCTCCCCAGTCATAAAAGGGATCAGATTTGAATTTAATAATTATTTTTGGTTGTAAGCAAAAACAAATAACCCCCCAATACACATTTAATCTATACACAGATGTAACAACCACGTTTTGCCCCCTGAGCAGCAGCAGAGCTGTGCTGGCAGCTGGCCTGAAGAACGCTACCAACCCATCCATCCCCACAGATTTTTTCTAGAAATAGGACAAGGAAGTGTGTAGGTGGGAGTGGGCAAAGGGGGATATTATTACACCAGGGTTCCTGGGCTTGTGCTTTTCCCTCCCAGGAGCCCCAATCCTGGGAGGTGTTTAATCTTGAGGTTTCAAGGAAAACCAAGGCTACGGCCCTGAACCTCGTGTGGAAGCTCCTGCCTCACCTCAAAGGCTCTTAAACCAGATTGCCAGTGGGATGAATAAAGAAGTGAGGATCCGAAGGTACCGTGTGATGTCTATAAGTCACCACCCCGCGGTGGGGGGGCAGGGGCTGATCCCCAAGGGCTGCCAGCCGCGACAGGCGGCCTGTGCCAGCCACGTGCTCTTCGTGGGGGGTTTGACGGACGCGACGGACAGGTCGGCCGAGGCCCATGACGGGGCGCCTGCGCAGTGGCCGCGCGCGGCTCGCCGTCGCCACGGCGACAGGCTCCAGGCTCCTCCCCCGGGCCCCGCCCCGCTGCCTCGCGCCCGCCTCCCCCCGCAGGGCTCGTGCGGTACGGGCCGCGGGCGCGCGGGAAGGCGGGGAGCGTTGGCGCATGCGCAGGAGGCGGCGGTGGGGGCGGCGGCAGCGCGAGTCCTTCGGCGGCGGTGGCAGGAGGCGGCAGGCGCCGCGGAGCTCCCCAGGCCGTTGGTGGCGGGAGGGCGGGGAGGCGAGAGCTGCCCGATGCGCAGCGTTGAGGCACCGGGGGAGCCCCGCGCCGAGCACCCT
Source organism: Alligator mississippiensis (assembly GCF_030867095.1). Classification (NCBI taxonomy): domain Eukaryota; kingdom Metazoa; phylum Chordata; order Crocodylia; family Alligatoridae; genus Alligator; species Alligator mississippiensis. The sequence continues at coordinate 45,513,396 of NC_081835.1, forward strand.
GCCGCCCCCGCACCGGCCCCGGCCCGCGGGGCGGCCCTGCCCCTGCCCCTGCCCCGGGGGTGGCGCGGAGCAGCGGCCCCGCCGCCCGCAGGAGAAGCCGCCCCCGCTCCATGAGCGGCGCTCGCCCGCGCCGCTCGGCGACGGGGGGACGGCGGCCAGCGGCGGCAGCATGTGGAGCCCGACCGAGGAGGAGAAATACGGCGTGGGTAGGTCGGATCCCCCGGTGTCCCGCGGCGACCCCAGCTGCGGCGGCGGGAGTGGGAGTGGGAGTGGGGCGGGGGCGGCGCGGGATGGCAGCGGCCGTGTCGCTCGCGGGGGGCGGCGGGAGCGAGTGCGGCAGCGCCCCCGCCCAGCGGCAGGTGCGGGCCGAGCGGCCGGTGCCTCCGCGCGGGGGCAGCGCGGCCTGCGGGCGCCACCTCCCCCTGGGGCCGCGGGCCGGGGCGGGCGGGCGGGCGGCGGCGGCCGGTGCCAGCCCCTCGCTGACAGGGTCGGGAAAGCCCGAGTGTGCGTGTGCGCTTCCTGCGCCCTCGTGCGGAGGGGTCGGGGGGGCGTCCGGGCCCCACGGACAGGGCCAGACTGCTGGAATAATCAGAAAACGAGTCTCTTCGGCCTTAATCTACTTATCCGCACGGTTCCCTCTTCTCCGGCTCGTTTAATCGGCGGTTTAGGATGATCTTGTTTATGTGGATGAGTTGGGAGAGAGAGGGAGCCGCTGCTGCTGCTGGGCCGTCAGGGGGCGCCGGCGACGCACCTGGTGCGAGTCCCGGGCTCCTTCCAGGAAAGGAGACGAGACGCAGCGTAGATGCGCGGTAGAGCCTGGTGCTGGCCCCGGCCGTGGGCATGGTTTTGACACCTGGATGGGAGGGTGGCACAGCTTGTTCTGCTAGCCCAGAGGAGCGAGTGCTGTGCCTTACTTTCCTCTAGCTCAGACTGACTGGGCTGCAGATTGGTAAAGAGAAGGAGGGGGGGAGCAGGTCTTTAGTCGTGTTCAGGGTTGTCATGTTTATACACACATATTACACACGTTCCCATTTTGTGCAAAGCTTACAATGTAGAATAATGTCAGTGAATCTTTTTTTGGGGGAGCACACGGGTCAAAGGCTGTTTTTAGTGGTGAGACTAGATAGCGCAGTTATGTATAATGTACTAAGGAATTATAAGGTGACTATCTCCTTAATGTCAAATTTTGTAGTAAAACATCAATGATGCTGCAGATAAAAGTAGATTGTATATAATTTCTTGTAGTACTGACTATTTATTAGGTTGTTTGACCAAAACCTTACTTACTAATTCTATACAGTAAATGATACCAAACTCCCTAGCACTTTTCTGGTAACAGATATTTCACTTCAGCATACATTTTGCATATGCCAAACACTTGGTGTATTTTTTTTAAGAAACAGTTGTTGATTTGATATCGTCAAATTGAAAGTTGATATTTCTAGGACATGGGGCGGGGGGGGACCTCCCCCCACCTCCCCAACCCTTTTTGACATAGTATGTTGGCAACTGATGGATGCTTAGTTAAATAATTGCCATTTGACCATTTTAAAATAGTCTTTGTGGAATGTAGAAGGACCACTGATGAAATACAACCATGTATTTTCGGGTCATTTGTGACCTTCTGCAATCAATCTATATATATTCTGCATTTATATAGTTGGTTAAGTAAGTTTTTAATTGATTTTATGTATAAAAGGGCAAAGAATTAGTTGTATAAGAAATGCAGTTATGTAAGATGCTTATTTATTCCTAGAGATGCATGGGTTAAATGCAAAAATGTGTGGCTATATATTGGTAAGGCTGCACATTGGAAAAAAACACAATCTTGGAAATGCTGAATTTGGATGTCTATAGGCTATAAGCATTATGTTTAACAGTAGTGTTGTGAAGTACGTGCTTCAGGCACCAGAAGAGCCTAAATCAGTCATCTTGTAATATTACGTGGGATTTGTGTTCTCTTTTTACTCTAAGTGATTTTTCTGATGTTTCTGACATGAAATTTATAAATGTTTTCTATTTATTAAAAAACCCCCAACAACTCATTACTCAGTTCATTTTATTTTATTCAACAAGAACTATAAATTGTGTGGCTCTAGCTAGCACCATGTGAAAGATTTTAGTTTTCTTTCATTGCCTTAACTTTGCTTCAGAATGACAGCAAACACAGGAAAATCACATCTGTAGACCTATTCAATTCTATAACATGGTGGTGATAAAACTAAAAGCTTTTGCCCAGATGGGAAAGTAAATGTTGAGGTACTTGTACATTGTCCTTGCATTCTAGTAAGGAAACATCCCTTTTTAAATTGGACTACCAACATGAAGCTTGATAGGTTTTAATTCTTGGCCCCTTTTGATTTCTTATAACATCACACAGATGTTTCTAAATGAAGTGTATGTGTTCTGCTTTAAGCAAAATATATTACATTGCTTTTTAATTAAACCCGAGGCTGGGAGAATGAAGATGAAATCACTATTTGGACTGTGAAAACAGGGAACATAATGAAACTCCTATAGTTATAGGTGTATTCCTGTAGTAATGGTATTTTCTGTAACCTAGTTACATTCCCCTCCTCATCCCCATCCCTCTAATGTTAGTCTCTCACTTCGGTAATTTGTATTTCCCTACTGGCTTTGTTATCTTTTTGGATTCACAATCCTAAACGTTACTAATAAAATTCAGTCTGCTTCCTTGTTGAGACCTTGTCCCCCCAGTAAGCAACCAGTCCTTGACTTAAAGGGTTTTGATGCTCATTGGCTCAGCTTTTTCCTTGCTCTTGTTTAACTTCAGCTTTCTTGCTATCTGACATACGTACTTGTCCATCTACAAGTTGAGAATATGCAGTTTGCATCTGGGGTTATATACTTATCTCACTATTAGTGGGAATTGGGTTGTTCTGTGAGAGATGTGTCATTCCTTCTTTTACTGGTGTTTGCTCCTATCTTTGGTAAAGGCATGACCTCACTAAATTCAGGTGTCAGGTCCAACTTAAAACAGTAAAGGTTTGCTAATAGGTTGTACTCTACATTTCTACATACTGGATAAGCATGTGATTTGCTTAAATGGGTAACACAATATCCTTTCCAATCTGTTGCCTGTCCCTTACATTGTAACACACTGGGTTATTTGCATTTCAGCTTAATACCTAGTATCTGTCTATTGTGCAACTTAATTGTACTCTGGTTAACTGGATTGTAACTGTAACTGTCTATTTTGTAATTAATTGTACTCTGTTGAACTGTGCCAGAAACAGGGCAGTTGCAGCAGATGTCAAAAGGTTGCTATTTAAAGCCTGGCAAATGACAGGAGCTAGCGAGTTTCCCTGCTGCTCTTTCCCATAATGTTCAAGGTATCTTATAGCAGCCCTGATAATCACTGTTTGAAGCCTTGAGAATGAGGGGAACTAGGCAGTTTCTGGGCTGCCACAGCACTGACAGTGCTGTAAACAATGTTCCTTAAGGATATTGGGCTCTTGGTACTGTAGTATTAGCTGCCCTGCTACCCATTAGCTCCTCCTAATATCCAGGCTTCTAATAGCAGCTCAAAATTGAATACTGGAAACAAGGAATGCTAGTCAGTTTCATAGCTTCTGGTCAGGGTGGATTTGAGTTAAATCAAATAGATTTAAATCATGATTTAAATTACGATTTAAAGCACTGATCAGGAAGCCTCTATTTAATCATTGCTTTCTACAAAAAGTGCGTTCTTGTTGTTTGATATCCTTGATTCATTTCACTTCTTGGAACTTTGCACTTTCATAGAGAGGTAAGGGCTTGACCATGTGTATACAAACTTGCAGAGAGACAAGAGGCTGATGGGTAGGTAGTCAGGTCTGTTATCTCTCATCTCCATATAGTGCTGTTAACAAGCATGTTATCTCTGGGGAAACAAATCCACAGCTTGAGAACTGAAAGTAAGCATCGCAGAGATGCTTAATGGGATCTTTTAGACTGAGCATTGAGTCCCATTGGGTAGAGTGGTTTTCTGTAATCTTTGCTAATCTATAGAGAAGCTTCTGGGAACCCTGTAAGATTGGGCTCCTAACATGGCCAGTTGTGACCTATTTATAAAACTTTTAAAATCTTACATGAATATATTGTCTCAAATAGTATATATTATTTTTAATTATTATATTATTATAATAATGTATTATTATTATATATAGTATATAATTAGAAGTTATAACCCTATTCCACGATTGATGATATTTTTGAGCTTTAATGCATCTTAAGTTAGAACTATCTTTATATAGGTTTATTTTTTTAATAAGTGTCTTTAAACATCAACATTATGATTAAATAAAAAACTGATTTAAAAAAAATCCATTTTAATTTTTTTATTTTTTAATGTTATTTTTATCCATCCTGCTTCTGGTACTACCACTCTGATATTGGTGTGTACTTAATAAGCATTCATTTTTCCATTAAGTTTGAGTTATTGGTAAGTTTGGGTTAGCCTTTTTCAGGACCAGGGCCATTCACTTAAATAGAGTACATGATATAGCTATACTGCTACTATAGATGCAACTTCTGCAGGCCCAGAGTGTTCTGTCATCCACCCCTCTCCCTCCAGGTACAATTTATATTGCTTCCGTGAATGAAATAAATTCTGGCATCAGAGGCACTTTTCTGCTGGTATAAATTGCATCTACACTAGACTTTTACTGGTGTAAATGTATTTAAAACCAACCATTCTTCTGAATACGATAGAAACTGTATTGGTCCACTGCCCAGGCCTTTCAAATGCTCAAAGGAGAATGGATGTTTCAAATTCTCTGCTACCTCAAAGGTTGCTCTTTGTAAGAGGCTGTACATTTCATGCACTTATTGGTTTAGCTACCTTGACCCAAAGTTGATAACTTTACTGGAAAAAAATGAATGTTGATTTGATAACTTTACTGGAAAAAAATGAAGTTTAGAAGTCTTCTCTGAACAGGACTTCTCCCAACCTGTGGGTCTAGAATTTCCTTTGGTCTTTCTCTGCCCTTTTTACCTTTATTTCCAGAGGTAGAGATCTAAGACTAGAAGGTGTGGGTAAGTCTTTTTGCTGACCTGGACATCAGTGCTCCTCTGACAGTCTTGAAGTCTCTATTTTAAAAATGCCCTTCTAGTCATAAAATAAAGAAATCCTCAAAGTTCAGGTATGAACTTTACTATATCACTCATCTCATGGAAAACATACTTTATAGTATTATATTGAATAGATATCAAATGATATTCCTTCATGTAGTCAAAAGGGAATTCCTCTTATATTAAAAGAAGAATTTCAGGAAATTTCCCTCTCTCCACACTGGCTGTCTGTATGGATTCTAACTTGCTCCATTTGTGAACTTCCAAATTCTAAGTCTTTTCCCAAGTAGACTTTCAAATTTTAAAAGACAAGACTTTCAAACTGCTTAAAGATAAGCAGTTCTTTTGGGTGGTATTACCTCCATGGGCATCTTAGTATTCAAACAGGAGTTCAGTTCCTTTATGGATAACACTTCTATCTGGAATGTGTTTTACAATGCAAGAGTGACTGCTTGGGGTGTTCCATGCAGAAATCCACCCCACGTTTTCTGGTTCTAATAGTGCCAGACATTTTATGCAGGGAAGATTGACATGATCATTTGATTTTTATCTGGTTAAGTAAGACTAATGACTAAAGCAGAGCTATATACACTTATTACACATGATTACATTTAAAGTTTGGATCAAAATCCCAAGTTCGCATCCAAAAAACTAGTTCCTATTTCTGTTATCATTAGAGTACTGGTGCAAAGCTTAAATTCTCAAGCAAATCCTCCTTGCCGGTAGTGCTGCCACTGGCAAGGATATTTGAGAACTTGTGGTGCTTGGGCAAAGTACCTGAAGATTGGAAGAGGGCCAATGTGGTGCCTATTTTCAAGAAAGGAAGGAAAGAAGATTCAGGAAACTACAGGCCAATCAGTTTGACCTCAATCCTTGGAAAGATCTTAGAAAAAGTATCAAAGAAACAATTCTTGACAGGCTAACAGAAGGCAACATTCTGAGGGATAGCCAGCATGAGTTTGCTGCAGGTAGGTCTTGCCTGACCAACCGCATTTCCTTCTATGGCCAGGTAATGCATCACCTGGACAAAGGGGAAAGAGGTTGATATCATATATTTGGACTTTGAAAAAGCCTTTGACCTGGTGTCCCATGATGTCCTCATGGAAAAATTGGGTAACTATGGCCTCAACTACCCTACAGTGCAATGGTTGGGGAACTGGCTCCGAGGTTGGACCCAGAGAGTGGTAGCTGATAGAACTGAATCTACATGGCATTGGTGACCAGTGGTATCCCCCAAGGCTCCGTTCTCAGACCTGTACTCTTTAACGTCTTTATAAACAATTTGGACTCTGGTTAGCAAACTGGCTAAATTTGCTGATGACACCAAACTTCAGGGAAGTGTCCATACTTGAGGATAGGCTGGTGATCCAGGTGGACCTTGATAGATTTACAAGGTGGGCAGATGTAAACCTGATGGCATTCAATATGGTGAAATGCAAGGTGATGCACCTCAGGGGGGCGGGGAGGAGGAAACCTGCATCACACTTATAGGCTCAGTTATGATACACTCATAGATTTATAGATTGTAGAGTTGGAAGGGATCAAAATGGATCGTCATGTCTAACCTCCTGCCCCTGGCAGGAAAGAGGACCGAGGTCAGATGACCCCAGCCAGGTGACTATCTAGTGTCCTCTTGAAGACCTCCAAGCTAGGTGATAGCACCAGCTCTCTTGGAAGCCCATTCCAGATCCTGGCCACCCTTACTGTGAAAAATTTCTTCCTAATATCTAACCTAAATCCATTCTCAACTAGTTTACACCCGTTATTCCTAGTCACTCCCTGGGGCACCTTAGTAAACAGTGCTTCCCCTATTCCCTGTTGACCTCCCCTAATAAATTTATAGGCGGCCACAAGATCTCCCCTCAGCCGTCTTTTGTGAAGGCTGAAGAGATTCAGCTCTCTCAACCTCCCCCCGTAGGGTCTATCACGAAGGCCACTAATCATGCAAGTGGCCCTCCTCTGGACTCTCTTGAGATTCCCCGTGTTGCTCTTGAAGTGCGGCGCCCAAAACGGGACACAGTACTCCCAACTGTGGCCTGACCAGTGCCGCATAGAGGGGGAGCATCACCTCCTTTGTTCTATTAGTCATGCACCTGCTAATGCACAACAAGGTGCGATTGGCCTTGTTGATGGCCTCGTTACACTGCCGGCTCATGTTCATCTTGGAGTCAGTTATGACTCCCAAGATCCCTCTCTGCCTTTGAGCTGCTGAGAAGGACACTCCCTAACCTATAGGTGTGCTGGGGGTTCCTCCTTCCCAGGTAGGAATACCTTACATTTCTCTTTATTAAATTGCATCCTATTTCTCTCTGCCCATTGATCCAACCTATCCAGGTCAGCCTGAATCTGCTCCCTGCCCTCCGGTGTACTAATTTTGCCCCATAACTTGGTATCATCAGTGAACTTGGAGAGGGTGCTCTTTACGCTCTCGTCCAAATCACTGATGAAGATATTGAATAATATCGGTCCGAGGACTGAACCCTGCGGGACCCCACTGCCCACCTCCCTCCAGGCTGAGAAGGAACCATCCACCACCGCTCTCTGGCTGCGGTCCCTAAGCCAGTTGGCCACCCACCTGACCATGTAGGTGTCCACTCCACAGTCTGCTAGCTTCCCAATGAGGATAGGGTGCAAAACTGTGTCAAAGGCCTTCCTAAAGTCCAGGAAGATGACATCAGCCTCGGCTCCCGTATCCAGGCAGTGTGTGACCTGGTTATAGAAGGCTACAAGGTTTGTCAGGCAGGATCTACCTTTGACAAACCCGTGCTTGAATGGTTTCCATGAAATCCATGAAACCGCCACTCGCTAGCACCATGGCCAAAAGAGACTTGGGGGTCATGACTGATCACAAGGTGAACGTGAACCACCAATGTGATACCGCAGCTGGCAAAGCAGACAAAACTCTGACTTGCATCTACTGATGCTTCTCGACCAAGACCCAGGATGTCATCCTCCTGCTGTACTCAGCCTTGGTGAGGCCGCATCTGGAGTACTGCATTCAGTTCTTGGTTCCACAACTCAGAAAGGATGTGGAGAAGTTTGAAAGAGTCCAGAGGAGAGCCACGCGTATGATCAGAAAACGAGAGAAACAGGCCTTAGGAAAAGAGGCTGAGAGGCATGGGACTCTTCAGCCTGGAGAAGTGCAGGCTCATGGGAGTCTTGGTGGCAGCCTATAAGTACATAAGGGGTGTGCTTCAGGATCTGGGGGAACGCCTGTTCACTAGAGCACCCGAAGGAATAACAAGGTCCAGTGGTCACAAACTCCTGCAAGACTGTTTTTGGCTGGACATAAGGAAAAACTTCTTTACTGTCCAAACCCTCAAAGCCTTAAATAGACTTCCCTAGAGTTGGTGCAAGCACCTACTCTGGACACTTTTAAGAAACAGTTGGATGCTTACCTTGCTGGGATCCTTTAACCCTAGCTGACTTCCTGTCCCTTGGGCAGGGGGCTGGACCCAATGATTTTATGAGGTCCCTTCTGGTCCTAATGTCTATGAAATCTATGAAAAGGATGTTGTGGAAGCCTCTATAGCAATCAAACAGGCTGTTTTCTTTTTGACCAGTTTCGCAATCAGTATTCTAAGACTTAAAATGTAAACCCAAAGGAACTGTCTTGCTATTCTATAGCATTAGTAATTTTGAGCTCTCCAATGAAAAAGGGATGTATCAATACTATTTATATTTAGGGACCTACTTAATTGGCCGTTTCATGGATTTCATGGAAACCGTTCAATACACAAAATTAACAACAACAACAAACTTAATAAAAATAAAATGATGACTCCTCATTGGGAGACGGTGGTCTCTGCTGCCAGGAGAAGGTGGCGCTGGCTGGTGGGGGTGGCATGAAGGCCAGCAGACAAGATGGCAGCTGCCTCCTTGTTCCTCCTCCTCTCCCCCAAGCCTCTCCACCAATCAGTGCCAAGGGGTGGGGCTGCACAAAGGCCAGCCAGCTATCAAGATGGCAGGCACTGTCTTGTCTCTTCTCCCTCCTGGGGCCTCTTCACCAATCAGTGCCAAGGCATGGGGCCTCCCTGCCGATCAGTGTCGAGGGGTGGGGCTGCCATGAAATGGCCATGGAATTAGAACTTTATGCCATGATCAACCTGCAAAAATTGGTAAGTAGCCCTGCAATTTAGGTAGACCCCTATTTATAATGAACACTTTTTATGACTAATTAAATTTAAAGAGTTTCAACGGTATTTTAGGATTATTTCAAATGGTGCAAACAGTATTTTAGGATTATGTTTAAAACCATTAAAATCTTATTCCATTCTGAGGTTCAGAGACATTAACAATCAAATTACCTTTACCTTTAAAAGTGATTTTTTTTTTTTTGTCTCTCTTGAACATGCTCAGTCTAATTAGCTTGGAGAGGCAAACATATTTTGGATAACTTAATAGCTTATATATTCTAACTGACTTGTGGCCAATATTTCTTCCTTTTTCTGTTCCCATCAAAAATACCCGTAAGCCCATTTCACAGCATAAAGCTACCTTAGATTTATTCATCAATAGCTAACATAATTCAACCCACATTAGTCAGATGGGTATAAAAAGCTTCTTTCATAAGGGAAGCTGTTCTGCTATGGTACTGATGGCTTTGTCTCTCTTGCAGCTGTTACCACTGCTATTGAATACTTGGTTACCAGCTAAATCTATCAAATGGTATCCAGGCAAATAATTTGAAGCTACTTCTGTTCCAGTCAGATTCCAAACTGCATCCAGGATCCTTTGCATATCTTAATCCTAGCTACCTAATCTGGATCTGTTAATATTCAGTAGGTCTAAATCCAGACAACTCATATGCTTCCAGGTCTGTCTTTGATGGGTTTTAACTGTTTCTTAGCTTCTCCTATCATGTGAATGGGCATCTGTCAGGAGAGGAAGCACTGGTCTTGAAGATCTGTAGTTCTGAGGCTACAGTGGTTGGACAGAGGTGGCATAAGGTGACTCAGCATAACTTCTCTGAAGTGATTTCATAAATTGCCATCTCTTTAAAACAAAACATTTTTCTGAACTAAGCAAATGTTGTTTATTTTTGTTTTTAGTTCAGGTAACTAACTCAACAAATATGTCACTGTATAAATGAAGGTCAGCAAATTTCATTTAGCAGCCCCCAAAATATAAATCTGGCAAAATGGGTTATGTCATTTTGTGGAGTATTATCACAGGATATTCTGATCATGATCTTGGTGAAATGCTGAACAGTAAAAATTGTCCATTTCATAAAACCTGAATTTAAAAACCCAACATTTTAAAAATCAAAACAGAGTCCTGTTGTTAAATTATAAACATAATCAAACCTTCACTTTTACATTTCACTTTAATTTTGGTTAGCAAATGAACAAAGGTGTTTTTGACATGACTCCTTTTTTCCACTGATGAGGAAAAAACAAAATAGCTGCTAAACTGACCCTTTTAGAAATAAGGTGTGGAAAAGAGAGGTTTAATCTTAATGCAAAAATGGGGTATTTAAATCTTTATGAGTCTAGACAAATTGAGTAGTCATCACAACAGAAAGATTTGTCTTGGCATTAAGAAAACCTGATGACCTGAATTCATCTTGGATTTGTTTTTGGTATGCAACTGGGACCCTTGTTGAATGGGCTGATAATGTTCAGAACAGTTAATTCCAGCAGATTTAGGACTGGGGATTGGGGAGAGTACTCAGAGGAGTAATTTAAAACCCTTTAGGCTTCAAGAAAATACTTTGGAAACAAAGATGGTTGCCCCTAAGTATGCCACAATAGGTGAACATCCTTTTCCAGAAAGCCCTTCCAAAATTCGTACTTTTGAAATTTCCCATTCAGCTTTATAGATGATTCATATTTGTGGATGGATGTTGTATGAAAAGCATGGATTCTAGTCTGGTTTTGTATTGACAGGTAGTTCCATGAAGAATTCATGGTGCTCCAATAAATTGACATTGCCATAGAATTTAGACAGAAGGTTCAGGGAGGTTTTATAGGCAACAGCCTTTGTCAGATGCTAGATTTGTCATATTTAAAGAGATGCTAGCATATGATGAAGTAGGTTTTTGCCTACAAAAGCTCATGCCTCTCTATTGGGTGCTACTGTGCCCTATTTTCTGACTGATTTCAGACTAACATGTCTAACAGCCTATCTTCTCATGGAATTTAGAGTTTGTTGTTATTTAATTTAGGGGTATTTGCTGCAAGGTAGTCTCCGTGCCTTCCTAGTATGGTTCATTTTGGAAGGATATAAGAAAAAGCCATTAGGGCTCTTACAGCTGTGAATTTTCTTGTAAGAGGTAGACAGCTATTTAAAGAAAAGCAGGCCCATGCGCATGCACTTCCTCACTCTCTCATCCTTGATCTTTTGTGTCCTGTGTGTTCCTTTCTCCTTTAGCCTGACCCTGCTTAAAATGAGCCATGAATTGCTCAAGGATGTGCGGCTTAAAAGAGGTGTCAGTGTGTGTTTACAGAGGGCATGAATAGGGCGGTTTTGCCTTTCTTTTCAGCTGATTCTAAAATGTCTTTGTCAGTGTTGTGGGCTGAGTGTATGCAGTTTAGAATATTGTATGCTCCAGAGTGGATGTGCAGCCTACTTGAAGGGAATCTGCTTCATAGGTTGAATATGTGAATACTTAGATTTTTCAAGAACTGAAAATCTGTCTGCCTTACAACATGATTTTCTTTTTGCCAGCTTCATTGGCTTTAACCTTTGACTTGATAGCAAGAACAAAAATAATTTTCAAGATACAAAGAGAGTAAACATTAGATTATTTTATCTGCAGCTTCTCTTTGTGTAGGGGTTTGGACTTCCATAATTCAGTCAGGGAGGGAGAAAGTGATAGAGGAGAGCCAACAAGAAGTCAGGTGAATCTTCACAGTACAGAGGAGATGGCAGCATGGTCCAGTTATTGCATTAGCCACCTGGCCAGGGACTTCAGAATTTCTGAAGCTCTGCATGTAGATTCTTACTATGAAATAAATACATTTTCTTGTCTGAATTGTTATTTTTTGTTTGACTACTTTTTTTTTTTATATTTGCTCTTCTCTGTATGTGAATCAATTTGCGTGAGAAGAACTGTGTTGGCAAAGTTGCCCTCCATTTTATCAGTTTGTCATCTTGAAAAATAAGTGTCTAGGGTTTTTGAGAGAACCACTAGTTTTGTCATTAAATGATGCTGCTTAATTTGGATTTATAAGTAAAACAGGAGTTGCCATGAATTTCAGATAATTGAAAACTCTCCAAAAAAGAAAAAACCGATTTGTCAAATGGCTTGATCTATTCTGTCAATGAAGTGGTAGTTCAGGGCATGCACGTGGACCTCCTGTGATCTATGACAATGCTTGGGGTTAAGAATATGCTTTCATCTGCCACCACAAATAGGTGGTAATCTTAGCCTATATTGAGGCCTTCCTTTTCTTGCTAGAACTTATCTGTAGTTCTTGACCTATAGTATGCTTGCTTTCATGTTAGACTCCACCTGACCTACAAGGTATTTATGTGCTATTTTATTTGGGATTTTAGTTTTGGGCCATTACAGACTTCTGATATTTTATGTTTAAAAGAATTTCCTTTATCTTTCCTATGGGAGGATTCATTTTTATTAGTTAATGCCTTCAGTATGGAATACAGAATTCTCAGGCAAGAACAGAATTTTCATATTTAGTTATTCACTTCACTGCTGGAAAATAGGAAGTTTCAAAAGACATAATCGGGAGGGGCAATATAAATAGGGCCTTGTTTTCTAGCTTGACTGAGAGCCCTCTAAATTCTGTCTTCCACACTTTAACGCTAAAGTGTGAGCAGCCTAAAGTTGAAATGCTAATTGAAATCTACACCTGGCAAAGATGGAGAAAATTCTCTCTCTCACCTGATATTCTTAAAAGGAAGGCTCAGGTTAGGCTGTTGTAATGACTTCCAACTACGGAGGAGAAGAAAGCTGAGGGTGGAATAGGTTCTGAGACCTGGTCCTAGAACAAGTCAGAAGATAACCAGATGTATGAGCTTGAGAGATCTTTCTAAGAATAAAGAGGCTGCTAGAAAACAACAAGAGGTGACAGCAAAAAATAGAACTACTGAGTCTGTCAGAATGACATACTGGGTGGTATGGCTGTTCAATGAAACAACCTTTTGGAAAGTTCTTTTTTGTGGCTGGTGAGTGCTTCATACATACCAGTAATGATGTCCAAATGTTCTTCATGTGTGAGAAAAATGGACCTACACCCTGCTTTATTGTACACTTTTATCTGCATGTTTCTGTTATTCCATTATTTGCACTTTTATCTGCATGTTTTTCTATAGCTAATATTTGCTATCTTGTCAATTTCATTTCTTTGTTATTCATATATCTTTTTTATCATATAAGCCAAAAAGAAAGAAAGCCAAGAATCCGTTAAAAGAATAGTTCAAAGATTGAGCAGTGCATGGAAAGTGATTTTTGCTGGCAACAAAAAACTGAGTAAGATTTCAAATTATGAAACGTTTTGTAATCTGGAAAATGATTACATATGGCTTTTTATTATTTTATATCAGGCACATTTTACTTTTTCTGAAGAATACGGTTCCTATTATTAACAGCCATATTGAACATATTGAACCATTCATTCAGCATCATATTTCAGAGAAAGAAAACTGATTTGTTACATGTGGGGTTTTCTTATTCATTATGCATGTACACATGGTCAAGTGCAAGGGCATAACTGAGCATAAAATGTGACTGCCTAGCAATTGCTATAATTTTCAATTGCTTTGCAAGCCAGTCTTTAAGAGCTGAAAAACAAGTGTGGAACAACTTGTAGTGCAGTGGAAGTTGCAAGTGCTATGTAAAATACAGAATTAAACCAGATATTATTGTTATTTCTCTTGTGAGATCAGTATTTTGATTTCTGTCTCGTGTTTAATTGTGATATGTAGGATTTCTCATTTCTTTCTTATTACAGAAAAAAATAGCAGGGTAGCTAGTCTCCTAAATGAATGATATCTTTCAGTAATTTTTGAAGTAGATATTCTTCTCCTTTCACTTAAAGATTTACATATGAAGCTATCCAGTATAGATAAATGAATGATATGTAGGAGGACGTTATATCTTACAGTTTGTGTTTTGGCTTGCATGGTTTTTAAGGATGTATTTTGGAAGCAGGTTTCAAAGCAGGGAGTGAAAAGTCGTCGTGTCCCCCCCCCCCGTCTATTTCCCTTTAAGATGCATTTTTTATAACTTTTTTTAAGTAAGGGAGGAAGGGGAAATAAGTGGGGTGCATGTGGACAATGTAATCTTTAAAATGGGGATGATGCTATTGTCAAGTATTTACAGATCTACTCATGAAAATTGTTGTGATGGTGGTGATTGTTATTTTATTTTCATTATTATGATTAAAGAAAAACATTATAGTTAGAACTTCAACTATTGTAGGAGGCACAGATATTGTAGGAAAGCCAGAAAGCTTCTTATCCTTTTATAGTTTCATCAACTTTACCTGGTATGTGGCTGAAAAGTTTATCTGATGGTTGTCTCATTTACTGGATGATTGTTTTGGATGATTTAATATCTCTAGACTTGCTGGCTGTATAGAAGATGCTTGCATGGAGATATCTAATTAGATTTTCAAAACTCTTCCCTCTGGTGGAGAAGCTACAAGCCTGTTTGTGGTGCAGCATGGCTAGAAGCAACCAGCCATTGCAGAAGCCAGGATTTCTTTATATTTACTTTTAGAGAGGGTTGCCTGACTAGTTCCTTTTCTTTGGGATGATCTCTCAGTAACTTCTTGATAAGGCTATATTAGACTCCTATGCTGCACATTTCAGTAAGTCTAGACTTGGAAAACTTGCTGATCTACAATAATAGAAAAACAACAAGTTAGCAGTCTTAAGTATTTTGAGAGATTTGTTGGTCATGGGTAAATAAATAGATATTGTCTCGGACATTCTACAAAAAATCTGACTTGTGGTGGGGGAGTGGGCAGGGTTTTGTTTACATTGTTTTCTTAAAATTAAAGTTATAAGAATATATGATGAACAGAGAGGTAGTTAGCCATGTTAGCTGGAAGTCAGGCAGAAGGCAGAGCAGAATGGCACTTTATAGACTATATCAGAGGGCATAAGCTTTTGTAAGCAGCAGCTTATTTTGTCATCTGTTTTGGTTTTCATTTTCTGTCTGCCTTCCAAGGACAACATTACAAATACCAGTGAAACAAAACCTGTGCAGCACAGCAGATGGCTTATAACTAAGTGCGTGTATCATTGGTTGCATGCAAATTTCTGACAAGCAGAGACAAGGGAGGTGTTCTTCCCCATTAACATAATTTTACTTCTTATTTTTAAGTCTTTTTAAAAAGGTCTTTGTATAAGAATTTAAAAATTGGAGGAAGTTGGAATCAAAATCCGTGTATGCGTATGGGTTTTTTTTTCTTTGTAGGCTATCTTGGAAAACTTTTATGACTATGAATATTAAACACAGAAACAAGAGTGATCAATACAAATATAAAATGGGTGACACCTGGCTGGGTGGCAGTACGCTGGAAATGGACTTCAGAGTCTTGGTAGGTTATAGATTCAATACAAGTCTGCAGTGTGATGCAGTCTCACAAAAGGCAAATGAGGTGTTGGAATGCATCGGTGCAGCAAGACATGGGAGGTGATACTGCCTCTCTACTTGACACTGGTTAGGCCTCATCTGGAGTACTGTGTGTAGTTCTGGGCTCCACATTTTGAAAAGAACATGGAGAAGTTAGGATCCAGAGCAGGGGTGGACAATTATTTCAGCTGAAGGGCCACTTAATGAGTTTTAGTGAGCTGTCAAGGGCCATACATGCACACATTTTTAGGATAGTGTTTCCCAGCCTATGGGTCATGACCCAAAAGCGGGTTGCGAGAATATTTGAAAGGGTCATGGACAGACTTTAAATATTGATCAACAAGCTTTAAAAATGGGTTCGCCTTTAAAGTAGAAAAAATGGGAAACAGTGGCTTTTCCCTTGCAGGCTGGCAGAGTTCCAGCCTGCAAGGGGCTGCTTGGGGCCCCCATGCCCCACAAAACCACCTCTTGCCCCACACACTGGGGAGCTGGGGCCTGGGGGTGGGGGACACTGGGTCAAGTGTGAGGAGGAAAATAATTTTTGTCCTGATAGTTGGCTTTTTTGGTAGCATATATAGAAGCGATTGCATAATAGCTCAAAATAAAGTCTTTGTCTTCTATATATTGTATGTAGGGGGTGCTTGTGCGCCAAGTCCCAGCAGCCAGCCAGGGTGAAGGAAGGGAGAGAGGATACAGGTGGTATATGCAGCAGAGCTTGTCCTGGCAGTGCAGTTGCAGGTGTGGTCCACCTCTTCCTCCCTCATCCAGCTCGTGGCTGCCCCTGCAGTGCTGTGCATTGGGCCAAGCCCTACCTGTTCCCACCCAGGGTGGCCTGTGCCACGTTTCTGTCCATTCCCTCTGGCCCCAGTCAGTGTGCCAGCCACATTCCACTGACTTGGCCACCTGGGCAGACTTGGCTACTGACTTGGCTATGCTTGGCTGCAACTTCTCCCTCCACCTTCCCCCTGCGTGGAGATGCACACTAGGGGCAGGAGGAGGAGGAGCTGCTGGAGGCAGGGAGAGCCAAGAAGCTCCTGGGTAACTGCAGCTGCACTGGGAGCAGCCCCACTGAGAAGCTGTGCATGCTGGTGGGGCTAGGGCTGGCTAGCACGGGTTGGAGCATGATGTGGGGTGCCCCATGTGGGAGTGGGTGGGGCTTGGCCCCATGTGGAACAGTGCGGAGACAGCCGCAGGCAAGATCGAATCAATTGGTGGGTGTAAGGCTATGCACAAGATCCAATCAGTTGGCAGGCCATATCTGGCCCGTGGCCACTATTTTGCCCACCTGGTTTAGAGGTTAGCAATGAAGAGGATAAAGGACTTGGAAAGCAAGTCTTATGAGGAGAGGTTGAAGAAACTATGCATGGTCAGCTTGCAGAAAAGGTGCTTAAGAGGGGACGTGATAGCAGTCTTCAAATACTTGAAGGGCTGCTGGAAAGAAGAGGGAAAATGTGTTTTGTTTTTTTTTTCTCCTGCTGCACAGAGGAGAATGTGGACCAGTGGCTTGAAGTTGCAGTAAAGTAAGTTTGGATTGGATATTTGGAAAAGCTTCTTCACTGTTAGAAAGGTGAGGCAGTGGAATAGACTGCCTAGGGAAGTTGTGGACTTTCCATCACTGGAGGTGTTCAAGCGGAGGTTGGGCAGCCACTGGTTGGGGATGATGTAGGCATCGTTATGCCTGTGTTCTACTCTGGTTATTTCCCATGCTCTGGGCTTTGCTGGTTGCCTCTGCTCCCACTTTCCGCTACTTGTGTCACAGAGTTTTTAAGCCTTCCTCAGAAGCAGAGGGTGTTGTCTACAGCCAAAGCTGGGGACGTTGTCTGGGGTATGTTGGTGCTTCTGCTTTGACCAAAATTGAAGGTTCCTGGCTGGGGGGGTCTTGCCTCTCTGCTTAGAGTCAGATCGATCACCATATTTGGATCCCTGAAGGAATTTTACCTTGTGGTGAGATTGCTGTGAACTGTGGGGGTTTTGGTTTCCTCTGTAGCCTGGGGTGTGGCCCTCTGTTTGGGATCTCTTGAGCATATATTGATGTTTCATAGAAGCAGAGATTTTCTGCCATGGTTCCCCTGCTTCACCTGTGACAGGTTGGGGTGTTAAGGTCTGTGTTGTGTTAGGGTTGACAGTAGTCTGTCTTAGAGTTTAGAGTATAGATCATATAGGATGGTTTGGATAGGGATGATCCTGCATCAGGCCTATTGGACTAGATGACTTCTGTAGGTCTCTTCTAGCCCTGCTTCTCTATGATTCTCTGAACACTAGCCAGATTTATACCTTTTAAGTGCATTTATTTAGCATGGAATTGAACTGGCTCTATTAATGTTGAAGTGTGTGTGTGTGTGTGTGTATGTGTATGTATATTTGTGTATGTATTTATATATCAAGCATATATGAAACTTTGCATGCATTTGTGCCTACTGAATTTTAAAATCTGGCCTCTTAAGTGCAGATTTTAAATATTAGCTCATACTTTATTTTTTTTCCAAATATTTTAGATACCAGTTAGTAACTTGTGGCTTCCATTTTTTTGCCTTTTCAGTGGTACAGGAAAAAGGTAAACCTGGTAACTCAGTGATTGTGGCAACAGTGCCCTCCAGCTTGCCAAAGTGCTCCGGTCGGTCTGTTGCTTAAACTGGAGACAGTGTTGTCACAACCCAAAGCTGTGGTTTTTTGTGTGTGTGCGCTTCGGCACCGCTAAATTATTTTCCCGCCGATTGTAGCTTTCTTTGCACGATAGAGTTCTCTGCTGCGAGAGAGAACTCTGGTGCAATGGGGGATTTCCCACCAAATTACAGCTTCTTTGCAGGGTGCATTTCTTTTGCATACTAGTGATGCACGTTGCAAAGGAGTTCCCGCCATTTGTATTTGGATTCGCGCCACATTATTGGCTACTTCCAAATGTAGGCACACGTGACGGCTAGCTATTGGCTTGCTAGCCGTACAAAAGGCTTGGGTAGCTTCTGCCCAAGTCAGAGGAGGGAGGAAGAGAGAGAGTCTGTGTGAAGATCTCCAAGCGCTGTGGACCCAATGCGCCTCCCCTAAGCAGGCAATAGAACCGAACCTACGGAGCTTTTGCTTCTAGCCTCTCCCCGTCGCCGATCGCAATCCCAGACGTATCCCTTTCCTGTAAACTTCGAACCCGCGGAGCCTAAGCAACTCCGGGGAACCCTTCGAACCCAACCGAACTGGACCCGCGGAGCCTAAACAACTCTGTGGGAGCAATCGAATTTGTCGTGGTCCTCTAGCGAGGATCTAAGCGGAAGCTGTGCCTGGAAACCTGTCCAGCCTACACCACTACCATCTTTGGGTGTAAGTAAACAATCTTTTCAATCAACCACTACGCGTTTGTGACTAACTCTAGCTTGCCGCTGGCTCTCTCCAACCCCGTGTGCCCGGGCTGCTGGCCACAGCCCGCGTGCGCGAAAGACAGGTCGCGGATCGCCACTCCCGACCTGCGCGCGGCAGCGGGAGTGGGGCCCGGCCCGCACAAGTGTAATTGCAAGAGAGCTCTCATCTCAGGGGTGGTTCTGTCATGCAGCTGTGATAATTATTCTGTCATCAACACTGTATGCAGATGGCCTGACTTGAGCAGCATTGTGCTTGATGGTGTTATTTCAGGACGGTTACTCTAGTGTAGTGCTTTTTAAAACTTGATAGTTTTGCGACTTACTCTTTCATCAGTGATTCCTATTTCTTTTTTTTTACCTTTTATATGGGGGAAAAATAGCAACTTACACTTTTTTTCCCTTCCTTTTCCAGTAGTGTCTAGAAGGGGCAAGAATATTGCGGATACTTTCTACTATCATTGGATTAAATGTGGAGGCCTTCTATTACACCTGGATTTTGAAGCCTCCACATTCACTAGCTTGAGCAGCAGTAGCAAATGTTAGAACCAGTAAGTCATAATCATTTCTTCTGATCACTCGCTCCTTGCTCAAACACACTGAATACAGGATAGACAGAACTGCTTAGTAGTGGATACCACACTGGACTGAGTTTCATGAAGAGACTGGTATATTTGGCTCTGCCACTGACCTGTGAGGTGCACTGCTTTAGTTTACCCAACAGTAAAAAAGCCTTGATAATGTTCTCTTACATCTGCTGGAATAGGACACAGTATAAAAGCCAAAAATATCTTGATTAATCTGAAAAGGATTTTGAAGTATTGATAAGAAGCCTGGTAAAATTGTGCACGTTTGGAATGGGAGGGGGGTTCTTTAGCCATAATCTTTTCAGTGTCTCCTTTGTCCCTTGTTCCCTTTTTTCTGGATTCACATGCTTAATGTGTGAGAGAGGAAAGGAGCAGTTCCTATTGTGTTCAGCATACTATTATGAGAAATTAAATATGATTTCAAATATATTACCATGAAGTGAAATGTATTACTGTTGAAGTGCTACTGGAGCATATGAAGTATTATGGAGTACTACTGGAAAACAAGCATTTTCATAAAAGCTTTTGAGGGTTTTTTGTGCTGGTATGGTTTTTAAAGAGTAAGGTAACAATGGATTTGAAGTTTGCTTACATTCATTCTCAGATATTCTTTAGAAGTGAAGAATAAAAAGCTAGGTTAAATTTGTATGGCCTACCTTTTTATAATGGAGTTTTTAAGAAATATAAAATAATTTGCAGTATAGATCTGTTTTAATGAAAAACTTCAAGGCAATTTTAGAAGTGTTTGAGAGTTATTTTGTGCAATTGAGACAATTTTTGATAGCCTGTTTAATAAGTATATTGAAGTGTTTATATAATTTGACTAATTGGCTACTGATTAAATACCTGCAAATTTTTGTAATTATATAGATTTCTTAACTCCGGGAAAATTAAATGTTTTATGGGTGACTACTTGAAGTTTATGAAAGTAGTATACATTTACATAAGTGGGTAATGGGAAAAAGTTTTCCTTTAAGGAGGAAAAAGAACAACTTTGTACCATGCCGAACAGCTACATGAATAATTAGTACCATGTGTTTAAACATTTGTCACTTGAGTTATGGTTAAGTTGCATTCCAAATAGATCTGTTGTTTTCTTTTTTTAAGAAAGAGAATAGTAGTACGAAAGTTTGAAGGTATCTCCATAATTCAGAAAAAGTACACAGCAGTTTTGTATGTTTATAGGTCACGAAACCAAAATTTATAGCATTAGTCTATCATACTATCTAATCTTAATTTTAAATGAGTTGTTTGCTTGGGTTTGGTCAAACCTAATTCTTTTTATCAAAGTGGACATTCTTTTAATTTTTTAGAAAGTAAAAATGATTCTAATATAGCTTTAAAAAAAAAAATTGTATATTTTGGTTACTAGAGGTGCACCAGTATATCGGTGCCATATCAGATCAGCACTGATAAAAGGAAAATTAACATTAGCAGCTATTTTTGGCTGGTGTAGTTGATAATGCCACCGATAAATATAATTTGCCTTCTGGCCAGGGCCCCTGGACTTCGTGTGCATGTGCGCAGCTACATGCATGCATGTGGCCAGGAATGCAGTCAGGCATTGTGGAGAGCAGTGCCTGGCAGGTTAGTTTGTGGAGAGGAAGGGACATGGGGAAGGCAGATCGAGGCCCCCGTGGTGAGGGAGGGAGTGGGGCTGGGGGCGTTGCCCAGTCAGGATGGTGAATGGAACCCAGGGCACGGAGCAGGATGGAGCCGTGGGTGGCTCCCCATTGTTGCGTGCACTCCCCGGGGGTGGCATGGGGGTGCATATGTTCCCCCAGATTTGTGCATGGGGTGGATATGGGCTGCCTGCTGTGGGCTTGGGGCTGTCTGATCTGCTGCCTTTCCCTTGGGTGTCCCATGCTGGCCACGCATCCCCTGCCTGCCTGGTAGCAGTGGGAGTGATGAGCTGTGCCTCCTGCTGCCAGGCATGCAGGGGATGTGAGGCTGACACGGGGCCCCTGGGGTAAAGTCAGCAGAACAGTGAGCCCTGAACCTATCGTAGGCAGCCTGTATCTGCTCTCACTCCACTTGGCTCTGCTCCAGCTAAAAGTGTCCCGACATTTAAAAATGGTGACGGCAGCGCTTTAGTTCAAGTACCCCGCCACCGTTTTTAAGTGCCAGGACACTGATCCCCTGGATGAGCTGCCTGTGGCTCCATCCCACTCCCACTCCCTGCCCCAGCCCCAGGTCCCATTCACTGCCCTAGCTGGGCAGTGCCCCCTGCCCCTGCCTCACACCCTCCCTCACTGTGGGGGCCTCAATCTGCCCTCCCCAGACCTTTTCCCTCCCCCATGCCTCTTCCCCTTCACTGACTTACCTGCAGGATGCTGCTTTCCATGCTGCTTGGCTGCATTCCTGTAAATCGGCTATTGGATCGAGAAAGAGAGCATTCAGAAGCAAGAAAAGTGGCCTTTAAGGTGGTCAGTGAATTAAGAGCATATAAAATAAAATTTTTTAGAGACCTATAAATACAACAATGCATTATTGATCACTACATACCAAGGAATGAAAACCACGTGCTTTCAAATTTTTTGAGTAAGGTTGTGTTTTTGTTGGGTTTTTTTGGGGGGTGGGGGGAGGGGGTTGGCTGTTTTTTTGCTTTTTTGTTTTTTTTTAATACCTCTATTTTGAAAAAGTCTTCAAAATTCACAAGCCCAGTCATCTGAGACAGCCTTTCTATGCTACTCTGGATGAAATGCAATTAAGACCTGTGTCAATCAGTGGTTTTGATATCTTGAAGTCTCTGGATCTTAAGTTGTTCTCAATATTAATAGCATTGGGATGAATGGGGACAACTACTTGGATGATTAGAAATGCTGGAAATCATAATCTCTCAGAATCATTTAATCATAGAGTGTTTTCAAGAGCATATATTGCAGTATTCTTGGAGTCTATCATTAGTAGCGCATACCCTTTATAATTTTCTTGGAATTTTGGTAACCAGTGGAGGAGGAACATATTTTCTGTTTGAGTACCGTGATGGAGGCACTTGAAAGACTTATTAATACTGTAGCTTCTTCTAGTCCAAAATCCATTTGTGACCATAACATTTATAACTACTCTCTACATGGATTTTTGTTGTTGTTGATTTTTCTTTGTTTTTCTTTGGTGACTTCTGTTTTAATCATGATGCCTCTGCAGTCACAATTCCATTGGATGTTCTATTTCCTCTGAATTCTTAATTTTTAAACTTCAAAGCTGTTAATAACAATCAGCATAACACACATCAGTTATTTGCTTGTTTCAGCTGTTCTGTTTTTTGTTACCAGGATGAGACTAGTCTTAATGAAAGTGGCCAAAATCTTTCAATTTAGAAGCTTTGTAGAAACATGACCCCTGTGGCCGGGCACTGTTGGTGCCTGCCACTTCAAGGGCTGAGCCAAGCAGCCAGCAGGTGCTTGATTGCAGTGGCCATTTTAGATCTCTGGCTGCCTATATAAATAGAGCAGTTTGCTGCTGGCAGGGCAGGCAGTAATATTGCCTGGCTGCAAAGCTGAATGCTTTATTTGGAGGTAAGGGCAGAAGCTTAAGGGGATGGTTTGGAGGCTTCTGGTCCTGGGCAAGACCTTAAATTGCACCCTGCTGCGAGTAGGTGGCCTGGTGGGGCTCCCAGTGGTGTCTGACAGATACCACCTGTCCTTCATGAGAGACCATTGTTACTTGGGGGACTGTAGAAAAGGAGTGGGCCACAATGGGCTATGGACTGGATCCAGCCCATGGAGCTGAGATGCTTTGGTGGTGGGAGGTTTTGCCTGCACTAGTGTTGGGTGATGAGTAGTTGTGCCTGTGCTGTCCATTTTCCCTTGCCTCCTTAACTGTAACATGAGGTCAGCTTCTCACTGACCAGCACAAGTATGGGCAAGGCCCTCTGTCACTGAAATATCACCAACGCCCTTGGCCCATGTCAGAGAGTAGTCAGAATGTTCCAGCCCATGACTCAGAAAGGTGGTTGGCTATTTGTGGAGAGGAAAAAGTACCTTGTTTATCTGATAGTATATACTAGTTGCAATAGACTGCTTTCATATCTGGCAGCCTAAAGATGCTGTATTCACATACCTTATCACATCCGAGTCAAATAATCACCAAGGGGACTGTGGGATCAAACAAAGTTGTGGAATTTTATGACATCTTAAAGAATTCCTTACTAGTACAGATACAAAAAATATAGCCAGTATTCACTCTTGTATTTAGTTTTCAAGGGCATGAGGAAAATCTGTAAATCCACCTTTGATTCCAATTAGTTGTTAAACTTTATGGATGATTTGAGCTTTGATGCCGGTTATATTGGGAGAATCTGTTTGTGGAAATCTTGAGGGTAATGTAACCAAACTGGACACAGAGTATTATGAGGAGCTCAGGAGCGAGACTTAAGCTTAATAAAAATGTGCAAAAGCCAGAAATGGGTTCAGATGGTGCTGCTTTGAGTTCTTTATAACTGAGGAGGTTAGACATACAGGAGACTAGGAGAGAGATTTCTTGGATTACAAGGCTGAAAGGTTCTTGTGTTTCCCTATTAAGTAGGGGTGCATCGGTAGAGATTTTCTTGGCCGATACTGATGGTCGATTGTTAATAATCAGCCATATTGGCTGATACCGATCCAATAGCCAATTTACAGGAATGCAGCCTGGTTGCTTGGAGAGCAGCGCCCTGCCAGTAAGTTTTGGAGGGGAGTGGGGGGGGAGGATGGGGAAGGGGCAGAGGAGGCAGATCAAGGCCCCCATGGTGAGGGAGGGACTGGGGCAGGGGCAGGCACTGCCCAGCCACAGGGTGGTGAATGGGACCCCGGGAGCGGGATGGAGCTGCAGGTGACTCATCAAAGGAGCATGGGGTGGGGGTGGGAGGGAGGGCGGCTCCCTGCTGTTGTGCCACCCCTGCAGGAGGTATGGGGGGCATGTGCCTGCCTGGATTTGTGCAGAGGGTGAGGGTGGCTTCCCCACTGCAGGCTGGGGGTCAGGGGCTACACCAGCTTTTTCCCAGTGTGGGGGCTGGGCTGAGGCTGTGCTTCAGGTAGGCAGGGGTGGAGTGGGCTGTGGTAACGCTGGGAGGATTGGCTACAGAGAATTTTGGGGTGGCTATCCTGTAGCCACCCCTCCCAGCACCGTCACTGCCCGCCTTGACCACCACTTGCTTCGAACCCAGCCCTGGCCCAGCCCACCCACCAGCGCAGCCCCTGGTCCCCAGCCTGCAGTGGACAGCTTGCCCTTGCCACGTGCGTAAATCTGTGGAGCACATGCCTGCCATGCCTCCCATGGGGTTGTGCGCAGTGGTGGAGAGCTGCCCTCCCTCCCCAGTCCTTGTGCCCCCTGGATGATTTGCCTGCAGCTCTGTCCTGCTCCTGGGGTTTCATTCACTGCCCTGGCTGGGCAGTGCCTGTCCCTGCTCCACTTGCTTCCTCACCGTGGGGGTCTCTGTCTGCCCTCCATCTTCCTCCCCCCGCCCTTCCCCCCCTCTGCCTCTTCCCCCTGACAGACATACCAGCAGGAGGCTCCTCTCCAGACTGCCCAGTTGCATTCTTGGCCACATGCATGTTGTGGCTACATGCACGCACACAGCGCTTATTGGTGACATTATTGGCTACACAGGCCAAAAAAAAGTTAATTTTCCTTTTCTTGGTGCCAATCCAATATACAACTGATATATCAGTGCAACTTGACTATTAAGATCAAGACTTGGGATAAAACATCTTGGGTAATTGAAGAACATGTCACTTTTTAAAAAATGGGACTTCTGTACCCTTTTTACCTCTGGCTTTTCCATGAAAATTTTGTCTGCTCTGCATACAACCTTCATTGGGCACCAAAATGCTTAGCTATGGCTGTCTGCATCTCTGGTTTGTAAATAGTAGTCAATCATCTCCATAATTCATCTCTTGAGTATTCTTGGAAGTATAGTAAAATATAAGCTTTGATTGGATATAGGGTGTCAACAAATGATAAGTCTACTTGCTTCCTTAAAATCTTGTGCGTCTTATTTTAACTTTTGAAACTAATAGTACCTCAGTAAAATCTTCACCCCTATGTTTAAAGCACTCCGGGAAGGTAGATGATGCAAGTTTGAGCCCTCTTGGTTTGGGGAGGGCATTAAACCTAAATTCCATCCTGGGTGAGTGCTCTGAATTTCATTCCATTTTAATGTTAGGATAAGCACCTCTACCACTTTCTCCATTGCTGTAGGCACTTTTTAAAAGAAAAGTCACCCAGTCTTCCTTATGCAAGGGATAATATAATTTTGATACCTTAATCCAGGAGTGAGTTTTGTGCTGTGAAGTCTCCATGGGCACCTACTGTAGGATTGCAGGTGTGTACATAAGCTTTGGAGAGAGGCAGGGTTTCAGACATACACCTATATTTCATAGTTTCATAGTAGCTAGGGTCAGGAGGGACCTGAACAGATCATCTAGCCAGACCCCCTGCCACAGGCAGGAGTGAATGCTGGGTTCACAAGACCCCAGACAGGTGATCATCCAACCTTCTCTTGAATTTGTCCAAGGTAGGGGTGAGGACCACTTCTCTGGGAAGTTGGTTCCAGATTTTGGCCACCCTAACTGTAAAATACTGCTTTCTGATCTCTAACCTAAACCTATTCTCCATCAGCTTATTACCATTGTTCCTTGTCACCCCAGGTGGTGCTGGGGAGAAAAGGGCTCTACCTATTTGCTGTTGATCCCCCCTGATGAGCTTGTAGGCAGCCACCAGGTCCCCCCTCAGTCTCCTCTCGCTGAGGCTGAACAGGTTCAGGTCCCTCAGTCTCTCCTTGTAGGGCCTGTCCTGCTGCCCTCTCACCAAGCAGGTGGCCCTCCTCTGAACCCTCTCCAGGCTGGCCACATCCCTTTTGAAGTGTGGCGCCCAGTACTGGACGTAGTGCTCCAACTGCGGTCTGACCAAAGTCACATAGAGGGGGAGTATCACCTCTCTGGACCAGCTTGAGATGCACCTTTGGATGCGTGACAAGGTATGGCTGGCCTTGCTGACTGCAGTCTGGCATTGGCAGCTCGTATTCATCTTGGAGTCAATAATGACTCCAAGATCCCTTTCTGCCTCTGTGCTTTCAAGAGGGGAACTCCCCAGCCTGTATGTATGCTGTGGATTCTTTCTCCCAAGGTGTAGCACCCTGCATTTGTCTACATTGAACCCCATCCTGTTCTCGTCTGCCCACTTTTATAGTCTGTCTAAATCTAGTTGCAGCCTCTCTGTCCCTTCAAGTGTGTCCACCTCGCCCCACATCTTAGTGTATCAGCAAACTTGGACAGCATGTTTTCCACCCCCTCGTCCAAGTCGCTGATGCAGATGTTAAACAGTGCGGGCCCGAGGACCAAGCCCTGGGGTACCCCACTGCTCACATCTTGCCAGGTTGAGTACAACCCATACACCACTAACTACTCTCTGGGTGCGCCTCGTCAACCAATTTTTTACCCATCCAACTGTGTAGACATCAATGCCACGGTCGCTTAATTTATTGATGAGGATGGGGTGAGAGTGTGTCAAAGGCCTTCTTAAAGTTTAGAAAGACTATGTCCATGGGGACACCATCATCCAAGGATTTAGTTACTTTGATCTTTCCTATTAATTTAACTTGCTGGCTGTTATGAATTCCATTCCTATGTGCCCAGCCTCTGCTGGTCTGGCCCCTCTGTGTTGTATGGGGAACTTTTAGGAAATGTCTGTACCACAGTGTAGCATACTGTACTTGGAACATTCTTAAGCATGACTTTCTTTTTGATTTGGAATGTACTTATCAGTGGAGCTGCTCTGCAGTGTCTCTGCAGCCTTTCTCAAGACTGCAAGAGCAGCCGCAGGAGATGACTCTGGAGTAACCTCACTGGCTTACTTTAAAGTTTGGAGTATGTGCAAAGGAGGGGGTGTGCCCAGGGATGTTCCAGCTGATATGCATCATTACTTTTCTGTAGACATGCCCACAGGTGCCTTAGGCTGGGCAGGGGATTCCTTTCCTTGTGTGCAACACCATAAATATAACTGGCAATACCAATGTGCTAATTCTTATGTCAATTTTATACTTGGTACCTTGGGAAATTTTCAGGGTATTGTCTGTTTTGCTTTTATAAAATACTAATTTTGATGTCCATGTTTAAAAAATATCCTACTTCATAACCTTGAACTCCAGTACTGTCGAAATTTCATTGAAAATAAATCTATAAATCTTAATTGGAAGAAGAATAGAAAACTTATTTGTGTTTCCTTGAAATTTCCCTTTTGAATAATAAAGTCTATAGACCTAGCTCACCTTGAAGACAAATTAATTATTCAGACTATAGTTAGAATTTGAGAAGCAAGTATTTGGGCTTGTTGCCACTGGGAACCATGTTCCATGTTCTGTGATAAGAGAAATGACTGTGGCGTTTTTTTCCTTCAAGGTGTTGTTAGTGCCATTGGCAACCTGTGTAATTATCAGTACTGCAAAAGTTCTCAACTGGAGGGAAATTCAGAGAGTAGAGTGTTCCCAATTGCCAGTGACTAACATGTCTGCATCTGACCTTAAGCTACTAGTTGGCTGAAGTTTCTCCTTTTTACCTTCAATAAAAGAGAATTTTCAAGTTAATGCAAGTATTTACATATTTTGGAGCACAATTGTATTGCAAAAGGTGGCTGTTGAATCATTAACTATTTAGAACCTTGACTATTTCCAGTGTCTCTTTAGAGGGCTGTAACAAATCCATCTGTGGGGGACTCCCCAGAGTCCCAAGGTTTTTCCCACTGTGTTGCCCATTGTCCAGTGGTTGCTCTGGAATAACTTCTTAGCTCAGCAAGCCTCAGCTCCAATATTTCTATACCAGGCCCTACACCAGTAAAGGGGGATCTTTTCTCCAGGTAACCACCCTGTTTTTGGGTTGAGAAGAAGTTATAGGTCCCCCTTTCTGTGGAAAGAATAGCCTGGAATTTCACTCACCCAGAAATCACTTTTCTCACAGGAAATCAGAAATGAGACAAAAAGCAAAGGATTTATTACACAGAAGGAAAGAATTACACTAGCAAAACTAACAATAGGTTTGGAGACTGAAAAACAAAACAGGTATAGGTTCTTATTCTCTCATCTGGCTGTAGATCAACCCTCCTGAGAGACCTGCCAGTGTTTTGAGAGATCAGCCTTCCTGCTTGATTCTGCCAGTCCTGGCAGCTAGGGTCATTAAAACCCCCCAAAGCCTGAGGTTCAAAGATAGGTATATCCTAGCTAGACCCTAAAAACCACCAAGGCCAACCCCTTCCCTCCCTGCTCCCATCAGCATTATTGTAATGCTGATAAGTCACCAGCATCCTCCAGAAGTTTCTGGACTTCTTGGCTACCTGGCATACCTGTGGCCTGATGGGCCATTACTCTCAGATGCCTTTGCTACAGAGGAGTTGATTTCCCCATTACAGGTAGGCAGTGTCTTGGGACCCAGTTCCTTCTGTTGGGTGTTGCAGGGTGGTATTGTCTTTAAGCATTTATGCCTTGGTCCCCTGGTTGAACTGGATCCAACAAAGACAGCATAACATTATCTATACAGTGATAACAGTAACATAAATAAATACAACATAAAATTGGCTTTCCAGCTGTACCATGCATGCCCTATCAGTACAATAAAACATAGGAACAAATGTTCAAAACACCCCACAAACCCCCAAAACCTAATTAGGGTTGCGACAAGGGCAATTCAGACTACTTTTTTGAAAGAGAAGCATCTCTTCTCCATCCCACCATCCTAGCTATCTCAAGATCTCAGAAAGTATGGGTCAAGGGTTTTATTTGCAAGACTTAGCAAAATCTTCTCTAGCTCAGTCTTCTTCAGGAGTAGTAATTATTTGTTTTCTGGTACACTGGAAAAACAGTTGCTCCAAAATACTGAGAGATTTCTTTAAAGGTGAAGGTGTTTAGCAGCTTCCCAGGTTGTATAGTAAGAGCCGATGAAATATCTTGTCAAGTGTGGTTTATTGGTCTCATGTAGGAAAATATTATGCTTTGGGGGAGGGGGAACAGATGAGATCTTATTTTGGGCTAATGCTTGTAGATGACACTACAGGTCCCTTTGTCTACCTATAATACTTACAGGTATATACAGATATGGCTCATTTTGGAATTTTTTTCTTACTAGTTAGAATAGTGTTTATTTTTCTAGGCATATTAACATTTAGAATTATAATGCTGACTTCATATTCAGTTCTTGGGACAGCAAGAAAAACGGCTAGTGTTCAGGGAAATACTGGTTTGCATTTTTAAGGATCTTGCATTCCCTGTAGAGCAAAGCTAGCACATTAATGATGACTGAATCTTGTGGACAAAAATATCTCTTGGTCAAATGAAACAATGACAGAAGAGAGAACATCATAATTTAATCTTCCCGTTTCTTTGTAAATATTTTTAAACATCCTGCAGGCCCAGAAGGAAAGGCTGCTTCCCTTTCTCTCTCCTTGTTTTCCTCTCCTGCTCCAAGGAGGACGTGCCTCTTCCATACCTTCCTAGACTGCCCCTAGTTGCTGCTGCTCTTTGGCACACTGGGCTTAAACTTCTCTGAGACAGCAATTTTTTTTTTTTATCCCATACCAAGAGGCTGAAGGAAGTGTGTGTAGTGTGACCAGGCCCTAGAGGTGGCTGTTACACCCCCTGGTGGCCAAGCAACTCTTGCCCATTTTGTCTCTTCAAGGTATTCCTCTCTGGCCATGCCTTGATGTATTTTATAATATTTAAGGAGGCTGCTCCAGGCCCTCCTAGTCCTACCCATGCCTTATTTCATATATTTCATAGACATTAGGGCTGGAAGGGACCTCAGAAGGTCATTGAGTCCAGCCCTCTACCCCAGGGGCAGGAAGGCAGCAGGGATCATAGGATCCCAGCAAAATAAACATCCAGATGTCTTTTCAAGGCGTTCAGAGTAGGTGCTTGAACCACCTCCGGCAGCAATCGATTCCAAACCTTGGGGGCTTGGACCGTAAAGAAATTTTTCCTTATGTCCAGCCTGAAACGGTCATGGAGGAGTTTGTGACTGTTCGACCTTGTCATCCCTTGGGGCGCTCTGGTGAACAGACGTTCCCCCAGATGCTGGTAAGCACCCCTGATGAACTTGTATGTGGCTACCAGATCACCCCTGAGCCTGCACTTTTCCAGGCTGAAGAGTCCCGTGGCTCTCAGTCTCTCTTCATAAGGTCTGCTTTCCTGACCTCTGATCATACACGTGGCTCTCCTCTGCACCCTCTCAAGCTTCTCCACATCCTTTTTGAATTGTGGAGCCCAAAACTGGATGCAGTACTCCAGTTGCAGCTTCACCAAGGCCAAGTACAATGGGAGGATGGCATTCTGGGATTTACTTGAGAAGCATCTGTGGATGTAAGCAAGCACTTTGCTTGCTTTACTAGCCGCACTATTGCTTTACTCGCTGCGATTAGGCACAAGCTGCCTTGGATGATAATTATGGCCTGCTTCCTCCCCTATAGCAATGCCCATGTCTCACAGGTGTTACTCTCAAGTCAAATGCCAGCATACATAGGTTTCTGTCCTCTTGGCCTCAGCTCCTGGTTCCTCAGGCTGCAGACTTCTAGCTCCGACCCGCTTGCTCTGGCCCAACTTCTGAGCCTCAGCCTGTTCTCTGCCGTGTCTTTCTCACTTGAGGTGTGCATGCTCTGGCCCCCTCGGCTCTAGCCTGCCCACTGTCTCATGCTCTCTCTGGATGCAGGCCGTCTTGGATCTAGCTTGCTCCCTGTTTCTTGCTCTCTCAGGGCGCATGCTCTGGCCTTCTCAGTTTTTGCCTGCCCCCTGCCTCACTCATGTTCTCCCTTGCCCCTTTGCAGGGCTTGGAACCCTGAGTGTCCCAGACACCCTGGTACATGGCCTCCAGGCCTTCCCTACAGCCATAATCTGGTCCTCGAGGGTTTACATTTTAAACATAAGACAAATGTAAGCAACTGCTTTCAAACTGAAAAGTCTCCAGCACTCTTGGGTCAGTGTCAACCTGCAAGCCATACTTCCTTTTGAACTCTCTCCTCCCAGCTCTCATGGTGGCTTGGGTGCCTGCCAGTATCTCTTGCAGCTCATCTTTCCAAAAAGCTCCTTCCCATCTGACCTGCAGGGCCAGACTGCCCTCCTTGCTCTGGGCACCAGTCTTGTACATCTCTGAACACTGCCCCTTTTGGTCAGGTGGTGGCTCCTCAGCCACCCAGAGGGGTTTTCCCCTTTGCTTAATGGCAAGCATGTCCTCTGCTGTAGCCATGCACAGCAAGCTTAGCCCACTGCACTCTCCAGGCTCTCCAAGCTTAGCCTGCTCCCAGTCAGTGTGATCTACCTGGCCAGTTTCCTTCTAGGTCGCACCAAGATGGTGACCTTGAAAAGTCACAAGAACTAGCTCCAATGAGGCCGTACAACTCCTCCATTTCCTGGTCTGGGTGCATGTCCCAGTTCAATTTTGAACACTTCACCTTGCAGCAAGATGTGGACCAGTTCATTGCACTGGGCCATTGAGGGGACACTCTGCAAGGTGGAAGACAGATGGCTCCTTCTGAATGTGCGATTCTGTGAAGGGGGTTTAGGATGTGGGAGGTTCCGTTCCTGAGGATATGGATGTTTTGTTACTGACTCCGGGCCTGGGAGAGGGGACACGTGTTTGTGTTTTCACCTTTTGTTTTTAAGTTTATTATAATAAAGGTTAAACAATCAAAAAAGGTAGTCTTCTTCCTCTTTCTCTGTTTTAAGGCCTAAGTTATCTTAACATCTATCTTAATTATAAGGATGGTTACTTCATGCACTGACCCATTCAACAGCTGCCATTCTTGGCTGTCACTTTTTGATTCTCATAGTTAATTTTCCCTCTTGATCTAAAATCATGTTGGAGAGTTCCTTCTGCCTTCTACTTCTTTTATCCTTCTTCCTGTTCTCATTAGCAAAAAAAAGGGTGACCAACTATAGGAACAGTAACAAACAACCCTCTTCTATCCAGTAGCTCCTCTGTCTTGCCAGCCTACTGGAGGTTAGTTTTGTTGTTGTTTTGTTTTTTAAGAGTATATAGGTACCTTAAAAGCTTAAAAATCTGGCTCTAGGTATTATAATCTACTGAGTTTCTGGTTGACAATTATGTAGTCACTAAAGTTTAAAAATTAAATGTCTGTGACCCTCTCCACCCACCCCCTCTAAAAATCTTTACTTCCCAAGTGCTACTCAGACCTGAAGAATATAGTTATGTCCGTGATTCTCAACCAGGGTGTGAATCATGATTTACAAGGTAATGGTCACCTAGTTGAAATCTCTAGGTTTCTGTTACAAACATTAGGGTCTTCCTAAGTTCATTGCAATAGAAAATCTGCTCTATTTTTTGTATAGTCCAAAAAAAATGAGTGAAAACTAAAGAAATAAGCATCCCTGAGTTATGTGGTAGAGTTAACAATTTACTTTAGCTGTTACAATTTACTTTAGCTGTTAACTAGCATATTATCTGTGAAAGTTCTTTGGTGTGACAGCATCTTAGGGGTAACCATTACAATTTTTCCTCAGTTTCAGATTGACTGCTTTGACCTGTTTTTTTTAATGCTTGTTTTTGAGAAGTTTTAGCAGTTTTACAGTTCTTTACAAGATATGTATTAAAATGTAAAAAATTGCCTGTAGTTTTAAAGAAAATGTAATGACACAGCCAATTTTTTTTGGATATGGTATTACTATGTCTCAATAGGTTTGTGAGGATTTCCAAACCATTCCAAGAAAAATGTATTGACTCTAAGAAACCACAGCAAGTCTGTTGTTGTTACTAATGTTACATTGGTAAATGTAATGGTATTTTTATGAGATGAATGCTATAATGCACTGATAAATGATAACCAGGTACCTCCCCTGTTCTTTTTCACTGTAAAGATTATTCACATTACAGAAGGAATACATTTTGATCTCACTGAAAAAATGTATAGATCAAGTGAAACTTTTTTTTTTTATTCAGTTGGCGTTAGTTGATGTGAGAGAATTTTATATTGCAATTGATATATCACGAAATGTTTGGTTGTTTTCCTAAATATCAGATTTAGTGCACTTTGCATTTGAGCATATCAGTTTATTTCAAATTTCCAGTTTGCCATGCAAGGATAAATAATGAATGTCAAAACCTTTCGTAACAAAAATTTACCAGTGTAATCTCTGGAACTAAATGACATAATCAAATAGATTGATTTTTTTTTTTTTTTTCAAATAGTAGTAGCCTGAAGAGACTACTTAAATTGATTTAAGAATCCAATCAATAAAATTGTGTAAACTGTTAAGTTTAAGGCATATACCCAGAAAATATATTGGCCATTAGCAAAATTTGTGTTCTTTTTAAAAAAACAAAAACAAAAAACCCCAAAAACTAAAAGAAAAGTTGTAGGCTATTAAAAAGTTTACTACTGTCTTTCTGTTTAAGTGGTATGGTACATAGATTCAGTACTTCTTCATATACTATATAAAACAGCTGTTGGAAGCTATATAATTATCTATACATTCTCTCATTTTTTAAGATACAATTAAAAAAAAAACAAAACTGGAAGTGATGGTATTGAATTTCTTTGGCTTGGTCCAGTGGATTTGATCTTCTCAATTTTGAGAATTCTTTTCAGATGTGCAGCAGCACGTAGACTAAGGAGCGTTTATCCACTGACACACACCACCAATTTTGTTAGTAATTTCCTTGTAAATAACTTTTTTAACTTTACATAAAAAATATTTATAACATAATGAAGCTATGATCTTCATTAAGGCCCCTGGCAAATGTTTCAAATATATAATAGGCTCTGAGGAATTTTATCCTGGATTCCAAAAATTGTATGTTCTGCTATGTTAGACATTCAAGATTCAGTATGGCAGGACATGACGTTTTTGGGATCTGGTTTTAAATTACTTGGATCCCATTATGTGCCCAGAGCTTTAAAGCTTTGCTGAGCAGCCCAGGATTGAGAAACTAGTCCCTAATGCTGGGCTGCATGGCAGCTTTAAACTTGCTGGTACATGAGCCCAGAATTGCCACTCTGGGCTTCCTGCACACTCAAACCTTTTAAAGCCATTCTGGGTAGCTTGGCATCTGGTCCCTGATGCCAGGTTGATTTAATAGACTTCATAGACATTAGTGCTGGAAGGGACCTAGGAAGATCATTGAGTCCAGCCCCTTGCCCCAGGGGCAAGAATTCAGCAGAGATCGTAGGATCCCAGCAAGATAAATATCCAGATGTCTCTTGAAAGCATTCAAAGTATGTGCTTGAACCACCTCTGGCAGCAGGCTATTCCAAACCTTGGGGGCTTGGACAGTAAAGAAGTTCTTCCTTATGTCCAGCCTGAAACGGTCATGGAGGAGTTCGTGACCATTCGACCTTGTCATCCCTTGGGGTGCTCTGGTGAACAGATGTTCCCCCAGATCCTGATGAGCACCCCTGATAAACTTATAGGTGGCTACCAGATCACCCCGGAGCCTGCACTTTTCCAGGCTGAAGAGTCCCATGGCTCTCAGCCTCTCGTCATAAGGTCTTGTTTTCCTGACCTTTCATCATGTGCATGGCTCTCCTCTGCACTCTCAAGTTTCTCCACATCCTTTTTGAATTGTGGAGCCCAAAACTGGATGCAGTACTCCAGCTGCGGCCTCACCAAGGCCGAGTACAAGAGGAAAATGATGTCCTGGGATTTGCTTGAAAAGCATCTATGGATATAAGCCAACATTTTGCTCACTTTACTAGCTGCAGCATCACATTGAAGGCTCATGTTCATCTTGTGGTTAATCATGACCCCCAATTCCCTTTTGCCCATAGTGCTAGGCAGCCTAGCAGTGCTGACCCTATAAGGATGCTGCAGGTTTTTCTTCCCAAGGTGGAGAACCTTGCATTTTTCGGTGTTAAACACCATCAGGTTCTTGTCCGCCCATTTCCTGAGCCTGTCAAGGTCAGCCTGGATCACTCTCCTGTCCTCAGGTGTGGAAGCTTTACCCCAGAGTTTGGTGTCATCAGCGAACTTGGCCAGTCCGCTTCTGATACCAATGTCCACACCATTAATGAAGATGTTGAGTAGTGTTGGCTCATGGACAGAGCCTTGAGGGACCCCACTGGTCACAGCACACCACGACAATTTGTCTTCTGTCAACCACTGGGTCCTACCACGGAGCTATTCCCCAGCCAGTGGATCATGGTGGACCCAAGGCCGCAGTTAGCCAGTTTTGCTAAGATGTGATCATGGGATACCAGACGGAAGGCTTTTTTAAAAGCGAGATGTACGACATCCATCTCCTTTCCCTTGTCCAGGTGATAGGTCACCTGGTCATAAAAGGAAGCAAGTTTGGTCAAGCAAGACCTATCCACAACAAACCCATGCCGGCTGTCCCTCAGGATGTTACCATCGGCCAGTCTGTTAAGAATGGCCTCTTTTTGATAATCTTTTCTAAGACCTTCCCCGGGATAGAGGTCAGGCTGATGGGCCTGTAGTTTGCTGGATCCACTTTCCTCCCTTTCTTGAAGATAGGTGCCACATTGGCCTTCTTCCAGTCTTCCGGCATTTCACCAGAGCGCCAGGAGTTCTCAAAGATCCATGCCAGGGGCTGCGCTATGATGCTAGCCAACTCCTTGAGTACCCTGGGGTGTAAACTATCAGGGCCGACTGACTGGAAGGTATCCAGCCTCTCAAGGTGTTCCTTCATGAGGTCAGCATTGATGGAGGGTAAGGAATCTCCCTCA
Organism: Alligator mississippiensis; assembly: GCF_030867095.1. NCBI lineage: Eukaryota > Metazoa > Chordata > Crocodylia > Alligatoridae > Alligator > Alligator mississippiensis. Next base: position 45,549,602 of record NC_081835.1, read on the forward strand.
CCTGGGCCTCCCTGTCCCATAATGGGCAGGAGCATCCCATGGGACTGGTGAAAGACTGGCGCAGAGTACCCATTTAGCAAGTTGGCTTTTTCCTGGGCATCAGTTGTCAGTTGTCCCATCTGGTTTAGCAGGGGTCCAATGTTGCCCTTGCTTTTCCTCCGGCTCGCCACGTATCTATAAAAGGACTTTTTATTGTCCTTGATACTTGTAGCTAGTTGGAGTTCCATTGCAGCCTTGGCTTTTCTGGTTTGCTCCCTGCAGTTCCAGACTAGTGCAGAATATTCCTCCTTGGAGGTGCATATGCACTTTCTCAGTTAGCCAGCTCATAGAGAACTGCTCCCTGATTCCAGGTTCCTCATGTACACCTTTAGACTTGCTGGTGCCTTGGGAGCCTAGTATTGGAAACTGACTCCCTGGTGCTGGATTTCCCATGCATCAGGAAATTTAAATGGGCTTGTGGGCAACCCAGCACCAGGGAAGAGCTCCAGAGCATGGTCCCTGGGCACACATTTGAAATAAAGCACAATGCAAACCACCCACTAAGATATTCTACATTAAATGTTTTATCGCATGTAGAACATCTTTGTGGTGGCTGTTTTGCCACTTCTGTTGCATCATAAATGGATTGCATATACAGCATTTTATGATTTATTGCGTGATTCATGTAACATTTGCTAAGAGTCTAAGGTGGCATGCTATAAGGTCTTGATCAAACATTACTTTTTCTATTGACATTGGTTAAGCTGTGAATCAAGTGTAGTATCACTGTTTTTATGCTTTCCTGAATTCTGATTCTCTTTCAGAATCTTTATGTGCATAAAATGAGGTAAAAAATTAAATCTCTGTCTCATAAGATGAAATTCAAGCTTCTATTTATGAATGTCCTGGATTAGTAGGATTTATGGTTAATGTGCCAGCTTGTGAAGTAAAAACTTTACCACAGAAATCTTTTCTGTTTTCCTTGTGAGCAACATGTAGTGATTCCTGTTCTTCTTTAATGCCTCTTTCCCTGCCTAAAATACCTGACCCCTGTGAAGGGAGAGAGAGGGATGAAGAACCCTGGTGCTGCTCCCTCAGACTGCAAGAAGGAAAAGAGAGTTCTTCTGTAGCTGCTTGATAGGTTTGGAAAAGGGGACATAACAAAAGAGTAAAAATGAGATGTGCAGAATGGTAGCTTTTGTGGTTGGGTAGGTCTTGGGGCTAGGGAGATAATTATATGGGGTCATAATTGATGGAAGAATGGGAGATAAACTGATTTGATTTGGCATTAGAACTGGCACAGGTTGAGAGAGCAAAAATGATTTGCAGACTCAAAAAGGTAGAACTGACTGCTGGGCAATATTGCTATTCAGACAACATAAGTGATTACCTTTCTTTTCATATACAGTACCTATTTTATTTTTTGCTGAAATATTTTCATAGTGGCGGCATGATTCAGTAGGAAGAGGCTGTGTTGCTAGGCAGCAGTAGTGTGAGCACTCCACAGATGCCATGTGGAGGGAGAAAGCTGCCTAGTAATAATCAATTGGTGGCACTGTTTCCTGGCTGAGCTATGTATTGAGAAACAGGGAAAGGGAAGCATCTTTGGCTTGTGCAACTGCTGCCTAGCAACTGGCAGTGCTCCCTGGCCAGTCTGGAAATATTGAGCGTTATTTTAATTCTGGTGTAATTTTAATTATCTACTAAAACTGAAGAATAGAAGAAAAATATCAGGTCTACAATTTGCATCTCCTCCAAAAAGGCTTTGCGTAAAAGTCCAAGGGGAGTATTTTTAATATCCTGAGCATTCAAGCAGTGCTCATGAACACTATTAAAACATATTATTTATTTAATCCCTGTTCTTACTTTGTAATGTTAGATTTTGTTATCATGTTTTAAAATGTTTTCATTACAATAGTGACTACAGGCTTCAATAGCCATGTATCACTGAGCTCAATGGGATCCAAGAATACTTTAAAAGAAATTTTCTTTGCCCTGAAAAGGATTGTGTGTGGGTTTTTGGGGTGTTTTTTTTTTGGGGGGGGGGGGGTTGTATTCTGATGGATCCATAGATTTTTACATTGGACTGTACTGTTAATAATGGAATATATATGAAATGTAAAGGTATGCTTACCTGTTGAGCTAACATAAATTAATCTACAAAACTTAATAATTTACTTTCTTCCCCCCCATAGTGTATTTCACTGTGGTTATATGCCTTTGCATAATTCTATTTGTGATATTGAAAACCTTTCCATGTTTGAAATAGGGTCATCAGTTAGTCTCACTTACAGCTCAAATATTGGCCATAAAGCTGACTGTGCAAACTATTTCAGTATTAGTTTTTCACTAGACAGCTTGTAGATTGTTGTATGGTTGAGCCTGTTTTCTAGCTGTAAGGTTTCCCATTCCCATCTGTACTATTGTTATAAGAACATGGGAATTGAAGGGGTACGGATATCTGCCACTACAGGCCACCATGTCCTACAATTAAAGATCTCTTTCTACTCTCTGGTGTTTACTCTGATATATTTATGGATAGCAATATCCCTGTAGTCTTCATTTTTCTAGGTTAAATAAGCCATGCTCCTTTAGTCTCCATCTGCTTGTATGATTAGATCTCTGTTCCCCATAGCATTCTAGTAGCACTGGTCTGCCTCTGTTCCAGTTACCAAGTTTCTTTCTTGGAACCAGAATTTTGCATTGTATTATAATGGCATTAGTAGTCTGTCTCTAGATTCATAGATGTAGATGTTAGGGTCGGAACGGACCTCAATAGATCATTGAGTCTAACCCCCTGCGTAGGCAGGAAAGAGTGCTGGGTCTAGATGACCCCAGCTAGATGCCTATCTAACCTCCTCTTGAAGACCCCCAGGGTAGGGGAGAGCACCACTTCCCTTGAAGCCCCTTCCAGACTTTGGCCACGCTAACTGTGAAGAAGTTCTTCCTAATGTCCAGTCTAAATCTGCTCTCTGCTAGCTTGTGGCCATTATTTCTTGTAACCCCCAGGGGCACCTTGGTGAGTAAAACCTCACCAATTCCCTTCTGGTCCCCCATGATGAACTTATAGGCAGCCACAAGGTTGCCTCTCAACCTTCTCTTGCGGAGGCTGAAGAGGTCCAGGTGCCCCAGTCTCTCCTCATAGGGCTTGGCCTGCAAGCCCTTAACCATACGAGTGGCCCTTCTCTGGACCCTCTCCAGGTTATCCACATCCCTCTTGAAGTGCGGTGCCCAGAATTGCATGCAGTACTCCAACTGCGGTCTGACCAGCGCCAGATAGAGGGGAATTATCGCCTCCTTGTTTCTGTTAGTCATGCATTTGCTGATGCACAATAAAGTGCCATTAGCTTTTCTGATGCCTTCGTCACACTGCCGACTCATGTTCATCTTGGAGTCGACTAGGACTCCAAGATCCCTTTCCACTTCCGTGCCACCAAGCAGGTCATTTCCTAGGCAGTAGGTATGCTGGACATTTTTCCTCCCTAGGTGCAGCACTTTGCATTTCTCCTTGTTGAACTACATTCTGTTGTTTTCTGCCCATATGTCCAACCTGTCCAGGTCTGCTTGTAGTTGTTCCCTGCCCTCCGGTGCGTCCATTTCTCCCCACAGTTTTGTGTCATCTGCAAACTTGGACAGAGTACACTTCACTCCCTCGTTCAAGTCGCTGATGAAGACATTGAAGACTATCGGTCCAAGGACCGAGCCCTGCGGGACCCCATTGCCCACACCCTTCCAGGTCAATACCAACCCATCCACTATGACTCTCTGGGTATGACCCTCTAGCCAATTCACCACCTACTGGACTGTATAGTCATCCAAGTCACAGCCTCTTACCTTATTCACCAGTATGGTGTGGGATACCGTATCGAAGGCCTTCCTGAAGTCTAAGTAAACGACGTCAACCCCTACTCCTGCGTCCAGGTGTTTTGTAACCTGGTCGTAAAAAGAGACTAGATTAGTCGGGCATGACCTACCTGCTACGAACCCGTGCTGGTTTCCCCTCAGCATTATTTTTCCTGCCGGTCTCTTGCAAATGCGAGCCTTGATAATTTTTTCAAAGACTTTGCCAAGAATGGAGGTGAGAGTGACTGGCCTATAGTTGCCCGGGTCCTTCTTCCTCCCCTTCTTGAAAATAGGGACCACATTGGCCCTTTTCCAGTCCTCCGGGACCTGGCCCGTGCGCCATGAGTGTTCAGATATTCCCGCCAGTGGCTGTGCAATGACATCAGCCAGTGCCTTCAGTACCCTTGGATGGAGCTCATCTGGGCCTGCTGACTTAAATGCATCTGCACCATCTCAGGGTCTACGCTTGGTAGTCTGGCGCCTTGCTGCTGCCTCTCTACAATCCCAGTGAGAGACTTGTCTTGCCCCTCGCTTAGGAACACTGAGGCAAAGAACTCATTGAGGAGTTCAGCCTTGTCTCCCCTGTCCATCACCAATTGCTTATACCCATTTAGTAGAGGTCCTATTCCACCCTGGGCCTTCCTTTTACTCCCTATATATCTAAAAAACAATTTTTTGTTATCCTTTACTTGGGATGCCATCCTCAGCTCCATGGTAGCTTTGGCCCGTCTAACTGCCTCCCTACAAGTGCAAGCAGAGGAGGTATACTCCTCTTTAGTAATCTCTCCCCATTTCCACTTTTTATATGCCCCCCTTTTTGCCCCTAGGCTGCTCTGGATTTCTCTGGTCAGTCAAGGAAGCCTCTTGGCCCCTTTCCCCCTTTTTCCCCACATCGGGATAGTCTCCCTCTGTGCCCGAAGGATCATTTCCTTAAGACACAGCCACCCTTCCTGGGCTCCCATCTCTTCAAAACTCTTACTCTTCAGTGCGTCCTTGACTAAACACCCGAGTTCATTGAAATCAGCTTTCCTAAAGTCTAGTACTTTCACCCTACTAGTTACCTTACCCACTTGACGTCTTATGGAAAATTGACGTCTTACGGAAAATCCTCTACTGGAAATCCATTTTCTCATTCATCCTAGAAATACATTGGCAGATCATAAGTGTACTACAGTTGACTAGTATATCTTGTTCTTTCTCTTCCTTTGTTGTTTCCAACTCCTGAGCTCCCACCTTACAGCAGAAATGCCTGTTGTTAGTTCCTCAGTGCATAACTTTGCATTTTGTACTATTGAATTTTGTTCCATCTTTTAGTACTTCAGTTCTCAAGGTCATCCAGTTATTTCTGCATGATATGTTGATTTCATCAGTGCACTTGTCATTTTTTTGCCAAGGCCATTACTGAAAATTTTTAAAGGAGACTGTTCCTTGAGAAACACAACCAGTAACCTTCGTCCAGCCTAAACCTATTCTTTCAACCCCATCTGTTGATGTCTTCTCTTGAGGTGTGCGCCTTACCCACCTTCAGTTTCTCTGCTTCTCATCTTCTCCAGTTTAACTAATACATGCCTGTATGGTACTATACCAGATGCTTTACTGAAGTTCCTTTCTGTAGCCTTGTTACTATTAGCCATCCTATCTTTGCCCCAGTGAACAACATTATTCTCATTTAATATTTTGCCTCAGTTTTTGTTTAAGTTTTTGGGCCATTGCTACATTGTACTTAAACAGTACCCCGTTCTCAGTGGATAGTGGCCCAACTTATTTCCTGCTTGTCTGTTGTTGTTTATGTGACCGAACAAATTTTTTCCTTTTTTTTACTACATTTACCCAAATCCCAAGTGACTGAATGTAAGAGACAGCAAACCAATTTTAGATTCTGTGCATGAAAAATGTATATTTCTGTTAATCAGCATCTTACAAGCCAGCATGCTCTGTTAACCGGCATGCCGGCTTGTAAGATAAAATGAAACCAGAAGTGTCCACTGTGGCGCATTTGGTTTTTCTGAGCCCCTATGGCCCGTGGGCAAAGAAACCTGCACTGCTGAGCCCCCATGGCCTGGGGGCATAATAGGCTGTGTGGGGCCCGCCTCCCTGTCCCATGGGTCTGCAGGCCTTGCGGGAAGGGCAGCGATGCAATGGGAAGGGCAGTGGGACGCCCCAGATGCAGCGGGAGAAGTGGCAGCTTGGGCCGCTCAATTAACTGGCATATTTTGTTATCCGGCATCCCCCATTCCCGGGGGATGCTGGATAACAGAATTTTTACTGTATTTGTTATAATTTTCCATGGATAGAATCTAATTATTACAGCATCATCTTAAATTAATCCCTCCCACTACTGCAGTAGGGAAAGCATTGGTGGGGGGCTGGTGGCAGAAAGGCCAGATGGCAGGGGAGTTAAGTGGTCTGATCCCTGCCCCCCTGTCCTGTGCCTGCACTCATTGATGTACCATGTTGTCATCTTCCACCCCCCAGTCACTTGTCCTGTGTCTGGATCTGTGGGCTCCTGCTCTCTCCCTGTTGCATCTGCCCCCTGCAGCCTCTGCCCTGCCACCACTTACCCTTTGGCTCCTATAGGGCTCCTTCCTTGCTCCAGCTTGGTGCATAGAGCAGGTGGTTACTGTGGCCCCAGTCTGGCCATGCAGCAGTGGGGACAGTGGCAGAAGCCCTGGCCTGGGCCCAGAGCTGCTGCCCCTGGAACAGCCATAGCTGGAGCTGGAGGGTAAATGGCAGTGTAGGGATGGGTGGACAGTGAGGGGAAAGCTGAAGTAGTGTTGGAGGAACAGGCAGCAGAGGGTGTGGGCTGTGGCTCTGACTCCAACTTCAAGCCTGATCTTTGGTTGGGTCTGGAGTTAGAGCCACAGAAGCCATCTTGTACTCAAATGCAGGACAAGGGACTTTTCCCCTCATGGTAAATAGCAGGGGTTTGAATTTGAATCTTGGATTTGAATAAATACAGTATTATTCTTTACAAAGTCTAGCTCAACTCAAGTTTGGGCAGTTCTCTATCTCAGAGAATTAGCACTTCTGCTGATCAGTCCTTTTCTGGTTTTTTTTGTAGGCTCTCTGCTTATTCCTAATTTTTTTTTGTGTTGTAGTTATTCATTCAGCTGTCCCTGGAGCCCTTCCCTTTTAAGCTTTATTTCCTCTTGCTTAGAATTCAAGTTATAAATAGACTTTTGCCCCATTGAAGTAAAGAAATTCTACACTACCTCTATATTCAAGTCCTTGAGCTTTTCACGCCAGTCCACTTTACTTTATTACTTTCCTTTGTTTCTCACAGTTTGTCAACAGTTTATGAGCAGCTAATCTGTAATAGCCTCATTTACCAAAACCAAGTCTCAGTTAGTATCACCTCTGATTGGTTTGACTTTGAAGAAATAATTTCAAATGTCTCCCCCCCCCTCCCCGCCCCCCATGCCTGAAGACAAACGTTTGTCATATTGGGAAATAATTGCCCCACCATGGCATAGTTTATTTTTGTGTACTGCTATATTTTTGGGAAGTGAGTCTCCCATAATGACCCAGGGTCCTGGGTATATTGTTCCTCTAGCTCTAGTAAGGGTAAGAATCAGTTCTTGCCCCAAATTTGTTCCAAAAGAGTTTGACTTTCATATTAATTAATTTGCTTACCACCTCCCCCCTCCCCTGCACTATACTACTATCTACTATGAGGAAAAAACAAATGTTCTTTTTGAGATATTAGGAGAGCAGTATGTCTTTACCAGTAGAAAACAAAATAATTTTGCAGGTCATCAAGAAATTAAATGGCTTTTGGTAAATGGATCCAAGGGAAAGATTGTTCCATCTCATAGACTTTCCCAGTGGCTAGCAAACTGTGTCAAACAGCCAATATTATCAGTAAGTAGACTCTTCCAGTTTATTTTTGGGTGTCATACTAAGAAGGCGTAGGCATCCTGAGAGTTAATATATGTAGAACAGCTACATGGAGGGCCATTTACACTTTATATCTATTATTCCTTATAGACAATTTCAGTATTTTTATTCATACGAACTTCTTTCCATTTCCCAAAGCGCCAGCTCATAGTTAGCCAAATGGTGGGATCAAAGTACATCGATATTTCAAGACAAAAGAAGTGTTACTTACCTTGGAGTAACCAGCAGTTCTTAAATATTCTTAACAAGTAGGTCCCATGACCTATCTAACTGCCTACCTTCCTTCTCTGTATCTTTGAGTAGCTCATAACCATCTGAATTCTTAGTGGTGAAGGAAAAGAGAAGGGGGTTATTGTTGCTTTACATATGTTTTCAAATTGCAGTTGCTGCAAAATAATGATCCCTTGTTTTCAAGGATTTGGATGGATCATGGTGTATGAAGTGCAACAAATCTAGTTTGTGTTTTGATGTTTGATAGGGGTGAGCAATAGAATCTAACACATGACCAACTTTGCATTATATTTTAAATTTTCTTTTATTTGGCAGTTAATTTAAGATCAATGATAATGGGTTGTGTAGTTACTATGCATTAAAGATAGTCATTTTGAATGGTACAGCTTGCTGTCATTTTCCACACTAGTGCACTGTTCAGCATTTAGTCAGAAATGTAGCTCAAAGGCCACACTCTGTCATACAGCTGGGGGTGAGTTAAGGACTAAAGCTTGAAAAGAAAAAAAAATCTAAAATGAAAAGGTGGTAATATGCTTGACCTGTTTACCAATATCGGGGTAAAATTTTGTCCTGTTTAGCTCAATTTGTTTTCATTTGTATTTTCATTCTGAAACTGCCATGTTCCCTTTTACTTATGCTCTTCAAAGATGATCATTACTTTGGGTTGTTCAAATCATTAGGACCAATCTTAACAAGATTAATGTAATGTCCATCACTGGTAAAAGGCTAGACACCCCTATCCCCATATATAAATGGCTTTTTTTGTGTGCAGTTTGCTTATTCACTTATCAAAGAAAGAAATGGTTAACAGTAGAGCATGGAAATAAATAAAGGGGAGGATGAAGGATACATTTCCTGTTTCCCATTTTCTTCAAGAATTCAAATCAAGGCCATTTAAAGTACCATAACTGACAGATTTTCCTGCTCCCATTTGAGTCATCAGTAGCTTTCTCCAGTTGCCCAAAAGCAATTTGCTGAGCCTGGCAGAAGTGCAACACCTTTTTTGTTTGTGAACAGAAACAAGCCAAACCACAGCTCAGAAAAATACCCTAATAAAATACTTCACCAAAAAATACCCTAATAAAATACTTCACAATCCTCAAACTACAGCCCACAAATTAAAGCCTTGTTTTAACAAAACAAGGAGTCACTGATATGAAACAGTTCTGCTCTTCACTTTTTTTTTCCAGGCACATTAACGAATTCCTTTGAGACACCCAATCATTCACTTTACAACTGAAGGCTACTTGGGATCCAGATAGCTAAGAAAGTCATTGTTATGTCTGTCTATATAAAAAATTATCTAATCTGTCTACCTCATGGGCAGACAATGCATACATGTGTACAGTATTCTAATATTATAAAAGCCTAAGTCTGTTTGTCCCTAACGCTTTATTCACACTCTGATTGGCTGACGGAAATAGCCAATCAGAGTGCTCCAAGCATGGGCAGAGGGTGTGGGAGCCAAGGCCAGCAGCGCCTAGTGGCAGGGTTATTTACCTTAGCTCCAAATATCTCCCACAACTTTATGCACAGTATAGTTCATTCTCTGTTTTCACATCCCTCATTATGTCTTCCAGTCCCAGGCACTTTTATCTCATAACCCAAATTTTCCCACTGCTGTCCTCACCATACTATGTGTAGGCCCCAACCTTGTCTCCTCAAGCATGGTCCTAACTCCCCACCAACCCTGTCTTTCAGCAAGTTTTGCCACACCCATGCACCAGCTTTCCTGTAGCCTCTTCTCCAGCATGGGTATGAGCTCTGGGTCACTGTCCTTCCAGAGAACTTTGCAGGTGTTATGCCAGGAACGGTTCTTCTGGGCCTTCTAGGGGCCCTCCAGTACTCAACCTGCAATGACCATTTCCTATCCATGGGTATCCCGGGTATGAAGAAATCCCCCTCTCTCTGCCCTTCACTTTGAATCAAACCAGGTGACCGCTGTGGCAGAAGGCCACCTCTGTCTCTCCCCAATAACTCTGCTGTCTGACAATTTGGTTAATATGGGCCCTGCAGAGGGCAGATATCCCATCTTTTTAGGTAACCTGAGTTGGATACATTCCTGAGGGAGGGGGGAAACTTGCTCCCTCTGCCTGCATGACTAGCATTACATGCCTGGGTGAAGGGCTTACACTCCCTATTGCTCTAAGCAATGCTGACCTGACTGGGAGGGAGCTAGAGACCCTGCCAGTCTACCTGGCAACCGGTGATGCATTTCATATTGGATAGCTGGCAGCCAGCAGGTGCTAGCCTCCATTGGACCAGGTAAATGAGGTCATAAGGTCTATATAAGTTAAGGACTGCCCAGGAGGAAGGGCAGTAGCCAGGATGAAAACAGAGAAAGAAGAGCTGGGCCATCTGAAACTTGCTCTCTCTTGAAACTCATGATCAGTGAACTGCCTGCCTCCAGAGGGAATCTCCACCTGTTTCTGGATGATACTCATGAGTAAGCTATCTGAGATCTAACTAGATATATAGCTTGCAGTAACTCAGATGCATGATCAAAGGCTACCCAGCCACCCTGCTTGCTCTATGGGATTTCTATGATATTGCTCTACCCTGTACCCTATTCCAAACCTACTCCTTGTACCCAATAAAGTTCTCCTTTGGACCTAGCTTGGGAGACTTATTGGGAGATGGGCTAGGTTATGCCTTGGGGTCCCCTTGGTTTGGCTGACTAAGGGAAACCACTATTTGTGCTTCAGACTAAGGAAAGCACCCTAGGTTCTTGAAGTGGGTCAAGTACCCTTGAAGTCTACTCGGCCTGTGTTTCCCAGGGAGCACAGTGCTAGGATCAGGCTAGACCCTGGTGGTGGCATTACTTCCAGGCTAGTGGGTGTGCTCCAGGAAGGGGGTTGGCCAGATGTGAGGTGCCCCCAGGGAGGCATTTGGAGCCTGGAAGGTGATCGGGCACAGTGAGGTGGGTGACTCAGCGTAGGAGCACCCACTACTGGCCTGCCACAATCCCTGTATCCAGTGGTGATGCGTAGGGGATGCACATGCACTCCCTGAGAGCACCGGTGCACCCCCTGACGGCTAGTGTTCCTTGCTTAGGTGATGGGCGGGGGGGCAGGTGGGAGTGCTGGTGCCCCACCCGAGAGTGCTGGCCCAGGAGTGGGGGTGCCAGGAGACACCCCATCGTGTTCCCCCCACCCCTGCTCGCTGACTGGCCACTGATTCAGGAAGCACCAGTTGCCCATGCCTGTATTTCGTGGCTTTCTTGGTACTGGCTGGTCAATCAGATGACCTGGCCAGATAAAATTCCTATGGAGGGAGGGGAACCCTCTCTTTCTCCAGTGGACATTTTGGAAAGCAACAAGCAACGTACCTCCAAGCTCCTGCTTGAATGATTCTCTGCAAGTAAAAACCTGGGAACTAGCCACAAGTCTAGAAATAAGTATAGGCAGTCACGTCTTAAAAGAATCATTGCATCCAATATCTGCAAAGGCTCAACTGACTTTTGTTTGCTCAAAGTGTATTCTGACTTGCTTGTTCTATGCCCCCCTCTCCATCAGTAAAGGTATTGGGTTAAAGTGTGCTTTGTTGTGATTACTGGGGAGAGCCGTGAGGCAGGCCTTTTGCTCCCTTTGCTCAGCCAGTGAAGTTGAGCTTGGCTTTTTATTTTCCTCTGGTACCTGATGCTATCTTTGGATGGTTTGGGCTGAAAGAAGCACCATGAAATATTACTGTTGGCAAAGTACCCCCAAGGTTTGCAGGGTCTGCATGCCCTGGGCTTTGCAGAGCCCTACCAGAGACCAGTGCCCATGTGGTGGCAGTGTTATCCCAGACTTGTGGGTGTTCTCCAGGAAGGGGGCTGGCTGGCTGTAGGCTCATCAGGGGAGACTCCCGAAGCGTGGTTTTGGGCCTGGCACAGTGAGGTGGGTGGCTCTGTGTAGTAGCGCTCCCTACTGTGCCACCACATTGGGAGCATGACTTTTTGAAGGCCACTGCTTCCTTCCTTCTTTGAGCACCTAGCACACCCCACCCTAGTTGCCAAAACAGTTTTTTCAAGGATGCAGCACACAATAGTTCAGCATTTGTACTCCTTAGTAAAGAAAGCTTTTTTGCTTTAGAAAAATAAATTGTTAGTGAGCTAACTTGAACTTTAAACAGAGGTATATGATGTGTATAGAACTTGAGACTCAGCTTGTGCAACCTGGTACTTGTTAGGCAAGTTTCTGGGCTTCTGCCACCCATACCTAAGGAAAAGTTTTTCACTTGGCTTTGCAGATGTGCAGTATGGAGGCCAAAATGATTGTCTGGGCTGGGTACTGCTTGATTATATTCAGAGACACCTTCAGTGCCTTCTGCTGTGCCTGGAGGTGCTCAGAGTCACACTTTGCAGTCATTGGCAGCTGTACAGCTTGTAGTTGAAAAGCTGCTTCCTGATATTCAGAAGTCCTGTGTAGGGCTTTATGAACTATGGGAGGAGTGGATAGGTTGAGTCCCTGATTTAGCAGGACAGGAATGGTCAGACTTTTCACCTCTGTTCTGGGAATTCTATGGGCAGATGCTTCTGACAAGCTCATCCTGGACAGCAGGCTTTAGTTCTTCAGGATTTGGTGTTGTGGACCTTGCTCAACCTCCCGATACTAATGTGTGTTGATTGGTCCTGGTGGTCTCCTGCATCACAAATGAGAAGTATCTTTTGCAGCTACTACACTTCTACCATGGTACATTTGACACATGGTGGCAGTGTGTACGTCCCATCTGTGTGTGTCATGGAATTCAGGAACCCCATACAGGTAAATTTGGCCATGACCTCATGTGGGTTGGAAAGTCAGAGGAATCATGGTGCCATCACCTTTTGGATGGTGCAGTGGACTTCACAGGCAGTTGATCCAACCAGGGATTTGTCCCCTCTAAGATGTTTGGTGATTTGTCTGGATGCTGTTGGGGTTGCCATCTTTCAAATGGCAATTGCCAACCATTTGTTCATGTTTGTAAGCACCTTCGCTTTGGTGGTTTGCCTCTGGAGGGATGAGACTGGCTCTGAGAGAGGTGACTTTACTTAAGGTGAAGTTCTGCTGACGCTGCTTATTATCCAGGGTCCTCAGGGCTATTTGCTTGCATCAGTTGCTGGCTGTGCGCCAACTCAGAAGTGGCAATAGTCTACATGTGGTCCGGAAGAAGACAGTCTTCCATGCTGTTGTTTATTTTCTCCTTGTTTATTTTTGCTCTTTAACTTACAGACTATGGAAGATAGCATGGTGAGGCACCTTTCTGTTGCCAGGTAATTGGGATCTTGAGCTGCCAAACTGCAACACAGCAGCTAGCAGAGGCACTTGACAATAGTGCAGTGCATGACCAGGAAGGTGATCACTGAGCCATGAGATGGAGACCAGAGTTGGTACTTGGCAGTGCTGATGAGTCAGAGACTAGGGTGAGGGGACAATAAGGGTGTCTTTACACATGCTCCAGGGTGAAGGGGGAGGTGCTTTAATTGGAGCCATTAAAAATGTCTAGGGGACGCCTTAACTAAAGCTTGTTCAATTAGCTTTAGTTAAAGTGCCCCTGCCACCATTTTTGAAGCGGGGGGATGCTGAATGCATGTGCTGTGGAGGATTCTGGAGTATATGAAGATGCAACATCCAGCAGACTCCATGTGTTGGAGCAGAATTGTAGCACGTGTATGGGTGCTCTAAATGTCCATTTTCTGCTCCTCATAGGATTGCAATGCACTTGAAACTGACCCAACTTTTCTGTAGTCAAACTAGATTGCCCTGCAATTGCATGAAGCACAGACAAGAGGTCAGGGAGTAGAATGTTGTTAACTTTTTAAACAGGTGTCGAAATGCTTGAGGGGTATATAAGATACCCAAAAAAATCAAAAGGCAGAAAAAATAACTTAGTGTAATAGACTTCAACAGTTTAATTGCTTAGTTGACCCAAAAAGAAAATAAATGAAAATGAGAAGTTATGTGATTATGGTGTAAATATTTTTTCTGCAAGTATACATCTTCACGTGCAAATCTGTTATGCTCATTTTTCCTGTACACCATCAGGAGAAAAACAACAGCTGTGTACTGGCAATCCTTAATTTATACTGGTATGATTAGATATGTAACTTTTCTAAAATGATTAATTCTGAGACCTTGTCTTGTTATGTAACTATTTAGCTGAGTACTCTTGTTTTATTATTTTTATTGTTCTGACTAAACAGAAGTTGTACAGAAACTCTTCAAGTGGTTTTGTAGCTATGTTTCTAACTTTGGTTACAAACTAAATTTGAATCCAAGAAGAAAAAGCTGATGGATGATTGTGCATGTTTGTTTGCTTTTTTTAAGGGAAGAGAAACAGTCACTAAAGCTGTGAATTAAGTTCATGTCCTTTTAATGATAAAATAATAGCTAAGTTTTGTTTTTTAGTGAGTACAATTGAGTAATATTTGGAACCAGTGAAATACTATACATGGTTCATGTAGTTCAGAATTTGGTCATTCATGGGCCCCCTCTGTGCATGCCAGAAACCAGACTCCACATGTGCCCAGCCTGGTTTCTGGCTCTCACTCTGACCTGGGGTATGGGCCCATGGAGAGCATGCTGCCCATCCCACCTCAGAAGTTGGGGCATGGCAAAGTGTGCTGTCAGCACATGGGTTTGCTGCTTTTCCTTGGGGCTGACTGGGACTCTGTTGCCTGTGGAGCATGCTGGTGGTTGTTGCCCCAGTAAGTGCGGGCCTTGGCCCCGAGTCCCTGCTACAATAGTATTTTACACATACAGCCTGAACCTTTTCCCTCCAAAACTGGGCTGTGTATTTTAAGTGGATAAAGCTGTTTTCTCTGCTGGAAAAGAGGCACTCCTGGAAGTGTCATGAATGCCATGCATTTGTCAGGATGGCTGCTATTTGTGTGTGACTCAGAAAGATAAGGATCAGAGTCCCTTGTTAACCCTCTCACAGCCATAACTATTGGCTGAGCACTGGAATTCATGCCTGAAGCAGCAAATGAGATGCTGGTAATATCTTGATGAGACTTGTGGTGTAGAAACAACACTTTATTTACAGGAACTTTGTTAAAAAAACTACTTGCAGTAATGAACTAACACTGTTGCTACTGTCCTTGAAAGGGGCCTAATGTGTGACATAGAATGTCCAGGAAATGCAGAATCCCAGGAGGCAGTCTGCTATAGCAGGTATTTCTTGCTGCCTTATCTGACTGTGCCTTGCGATGTCACACCTCCTGGACACTCTTATGATCCCAGGAGGACTTGATCCGTGTCAAGCAATCAACCATGATTCTGGAAAATCCTTTTTCCTATGTTCTGCCTTCCAGAAACAAAGTGTATCTTTTATTTGGGAATGTGTTGTATGTGAGAAAATATTAATTTCTCTTTATTTAACTTTTTAGATGTAGTAATGTCTTTGGAAGGAAATGTAAAATATATAAGATCTAACACCATTTTAAAAAAGCTTCTACTGTGTTTATTCTGTGCAGTAAAACACAGTGCAGAGCAGGGTTGAGATCCAAATTAGTTTGAAGTAGGCTTACTTGGGCACTGTCCTGTTTTACATAGGCATCTTCCCTCTGAGTACTCTAGAATTCAAGGTGACAGAAGCCTGATATGCAGCCTTGAGTTCAGATGCCTAAGCTCCAAGAAAGGAGCAATACGGCAAAGTGCCAAATTCTTGGGCATTGACATGTCTAAGTTGAGACTCCAACAAAAAACTATTTGGATCTGGCTCCTACAAAATTTTTCCATCAGCCCAGTATCCAGCGTACTTCTATACCATCTTGGTTTGCTTGTCTTTGCAACACCACTATGTTATGCTTCATACATGGATTTGGGAGAGCAAGTAGTGTAGGTCTGGTTATATCAGATTTGTTACTTGAGTTCCATTTAGTGATCATTTTGGTTGCCTCTTTAGGGAATCCGTATCAGGCCAACTTGGTCCATAACATTTTAATTTAAACCTCTGGCTTAATATATTGCATCTAGAATTAGCATTTCTTAACTGACCTTGTTGTTCTCACTGTTTTGTAATGCCATAAAATTTTCTGGAATTTTCAATAAAAAGTTAACTTCAAAACTTTGATATAGATTCCATGGAGATTACTGAGGTAGGTAAGATGTCCAAGGCTAATATGGGCAGCTGTTCAAATTGTGCAAACCCATTTGCCATCTCCTATTGAACTCAATATTAAAGGCACCACTTAAGGAGTTTTAAGCCTGCCAGTTAGTACAGACACAATGTGTGCTGAACTTCTTGCAAGTCCTTATGCCTTGTTAAAGAGCAGTTATCTTATCATTCAGGTTGCTGGCAGACGCAATTAATGGTTGAGAGGCTAATTAGTTTCACTGAAATGAGCCCACTATAAGTGAACTTGCTGAACTTGCCTTGGATGCTATTGTGACAATTCACAAAGTCAGAAAACTTCCTATAGTGTTAGGAAATAGATTCCCTTAGCTGGAAGATGCTATGTAAATATTAAGTATAATTATTTATTCTAAAAGTACCAGGGGGAGGCTCAAGATAGGATTGCAATCTATAATTGCGTATCAGAAATCTGTCTCTCAAAGGACTTTTCTTATCCCTATCATTTGGGTTTATTTCCCTAAGTCAGGGGTGTCAAACATACAGCCTGTGGGCCAGATCTGGCCCATAGGCCCCCATTGTGTGGCCCCTAGTGCTGGCTTTGGGTCTAAATTGATCTGGACCACCACTGCAGGCAAGGTCTGAGCCGCAAGCCGCGTGAGACATCTGTTCCAGCCACTCTGGGATCTGCTTTGTCCAGGGCATCTGTCCCAGCAACTTGACACACATTGCACATGGTGCCTGCTCCAACTGGTCTGAAACCAATACTGTACATGGTACCCACAGGTTCCATATGCCATATGGATAAGGACTAGCTGGAGTAGGCACTTTGTGCAGCATAATCAGCATGGACCAGCTTCCAGGGCTGCAATATGTGACGCAGCTCCTGGAACAGGCACTGTGTGCAGCACAGTCTGGCAGGGATGGGTGTTGCGTATAGTGTGATTCCTGCTGTGGCTGGGTGGACCGTGCCACCTGTGGTGCCCATTCTGGTTGCTCTGGGTTGTGGGTCACATATGGTGCCTGCCCTGGCTTGCAGTGGAGATCCTAGAGTGGCCAGAGCTGTTGTTGTGGACGCTGAATCCATCATGAAGGGTTGAGGGAAAGGAACGTGGACCAGCTCAGTTTTGTCACTCCTGTCCTAAGTTATTGGTCTCTTCCTGAGCCTGATAATGGAACAGGATAAATTTCTGTGGAGTGAAGAAATTTTACAAATGTTATTTTCTTTAAATCAGTTCATGTTTAAGATGCAGAAGCTGTTGAAATGATCATATCCAGGAACAGCTGATCTTGTAGCTCTAATCTAAACTTGAATAATCTAATCTAGTAATGACAGCAAACTCCTTCTTTATTGCTTGCTTTTATCTGTTTCTTAAGAGGGAATACCAGTCAGAGACAAATTAAGGAAAAACATTTGCTTTTCCTTGAGAATGATTGACTTGGCACGATTTAAACTATTGCATAAGTTGGTAAGAGAATTTAACTAATATAACAGTGATGAGAGTGGGCTGGCTAACTTGGTTAACAGTAGTTTTTAAAAGTGAATTTAGTGTCTTTGATAGAGGTGGACCGATATATCAGTCCATATTGGATCGACACTGATAAAAGGAAAATTGACATTACTGGCAATCAGCCTTTTTGGCCAATGTAGCTGATTTAATGTTACCGATTAAATGCAGCATGCATGCACACAGCCGCAGCATGCATGCAGTCAGGAATGCAGCCTGGAAGTTTGGAGAGCAGCGTTTGGCTAGTAAGTCTGTGGGGGAGGGAAGGGCATCGGGGGGGGCAGATTGAGGCCCCCACAGTGAGGGAGGGAAGGGCATCGGGGGGGGCAGATCAAGGCCCCCACAGTGAGGGAGGGACAGGGGCAGGAACAGGCACTGCCCAGCTGGGGTAGGATGGGCATAGGATGGAGCTGCAAGTGGTTCATCTGGGGGGCAGAGAGGGGGGTGGCTCTCACCACTGTGCACACCCCCAGAGAGGTATGGGGGGCATGTGCCCTCCCCGGTTTGTTTGCAGGGTAAGGGTGGGCTGCCCATTGCAGGCTTTGGCCCAGGGGCTGCTCTGGCCTCTTCCTGGCTGGCGGCTGGGCTGGGGCTGCACTCAGGGTGGGTGGTGGTGGTACTGGGAAAGGGACTAAGGGAGGAGCTATGACTAATTTATGGGTAACTGTAGCCCACTGCATAGCCGCCCCTCCCAGTGTCACCGCCACCCGCTCCACCTCGTGCCCGCCTACACCAAGCTCAGCCCTGGCCCAGTCCTGAGAGGAAGAGGCTGGCATGGCCCCTGGTCCTGAGCTTGCAGCAGACAGCCCACCTGTGCACAAATCTGGGGGTCACATGCACCCCCATGCCTCCCCTGGGGGTGTGCACAGCAGTGGGGAGCTGCTTCCCTCCCCACTCCCCCTTACCCACCAGGATGAGCTGCCTGCATCTCTGCCCCAGGCCCTACCCCAACAGGGCAGCATCTGCCCCTGCCCCAGCCTCCTCCTTCCCTCCCTCACTGTGAAGGCTTCCATCTGCCCCTGCCATGTCCTTCCTTTCCTCACATGCCCCTCACCCCTTACTGGCTGGCTGCTGCTCTCCAAGGTGCTGGACTGCATGTCAGCTATTGGATTGATATTGGCCAATATGCCTGGTTAATAATTGGCCATCGGTATTGGCCAAAAAAATCTTTATCGTTTCGCTCCTTTTGAAGATGGTTTGTTGCTGAAGTCATATGTATAGATGTCTTATATGTAGCATGTTTTACATATTTTCTTCTCAGTGTTAATTGACTACAATAATATAAGGTGAATGAAGCTAATTTCTCTGCCTGAAAAATCAGGATATGGAAGAAGAGTTGACTTTTTTTTTTATTATTATTTAGCAATACATAGTAAGGTTAAGCCCTCGTCCTGAATAAGGCTATTGGGTGCCAACATAACGAGTGTAAATGATATTTACTATTTAACTATAGACTCTTTGATGCTGTACGAAACAGAGAAGAAAGATTTATTTGGCATATTTTACTGGCCCAGTTGAATAGTTGGGAGAGATGTTAGACAAGCTTTCTAGCACAAAGTGCCTTAGGTCTGGGAATGAAGCGGGAGCAACCTAAACTAAATACCAGATAAAACAATGGCTATTTCATTCTCTGTGTTTTTGAAAACGGCCACTTAAAGAGGGTGTAAACAATGGAGCTGAGAAAAATTATCAAGCTTCAAATGAAGGGATGTGCAGTTTTTGGCTCATAACAGCCTTTAAAATGAAAGCACAGTTGGATCTGATGTGGCATCCCAACAATTGTGCTTCCTGCCATGCCACATGTGCATGGCAGGAGGCACGATTGTGCAATCCTGCATCAGATCCCATTGCACTATATTGCTGGTGCAACACCTGAACTGGCAAGTAGAAGGCTTGCCTCTCCCCCTGCCTGAAAGCCCTGATAAGCTGCCTGGGCTGTCTTGGCAGGTTGAATGCAACTTGGTTTTTGTTGATTACCTGGGAGTTTGCTTCTTTTGAACTTAATGAAGTTTGGTTGTTTGAAAGCTAGGCGTGTCAAGGCTGGGGATATTTCCATAAAGATCTGGTCCTTTTCAAGTATAAAAATACAGTGTTTTAGCTGAAGAAAGGAACAAAACTATTCAGATAGAGAATGCAATTAAATTTATCAAAGGGCTTCCCTTAGAGCAGCGTTTCCCAGCCAGTGTGCCGTGACACACTGGTGTGCTGTCAGGCACGTCTAGGTGTGCTGCAGCATTTTGGGCTGGAGCCATGCCCCCTGCGTGCTGCTGCTGTGGACACAGACAGATGAGAAGCATGGCTCCAGCCAGGTAGGGGGCGTGGTTCTATTCCAAAATGCCATCCACCTGACCATATGCCACTCCCCTCTCCCCTCCTCCCCCCACTTCCGGTGTGCCGTGGTGCTTTTTTATTTAGGTAAGTGTGCCATGGGGTAAAAAAGGTTGGGAAATACTGCCTTAGAGAATGATGTATGTGACTTTAAGCTTAACTGTTGCTGACTTCATAAAAAGTGTGAAGGGTGAAATAAACTCATCTGTTACAGCCCTTTTAAACATTTTAAAACTACTAGAGTGATGAAGAATCCTTAAGAGGCCTGGTTGCATCTGGAGAAGGATTGTTTTGGTGCAGGAACTTGAAGACAGTAGAAAGTCTGCTTTCCCATGAATCCTTGTAAGCCTGGTTGTAAAGATTATGTTGGAGGTGCAGGTGGGAGAGGAGTGTAATGGGATAGAGCTACAGTACTGTAGGGTTTTGGGGTAATGCTGTGATCTGTAGGACAGTACTAGGAAGCTAATGGAACATAGGCCCGAAGTAATGTGAGAATTACACTTTTTTTTAAATACAGCATTTTGAAAAAACAAAACAAAACACACAAGGTGTCTGGATTGAGAGACATTTTATGTAACAACTCTAGAGGAAAAATACAGAAGTTATCCAGATTATAGCTCATATAGTACATCTGTTGTTATTCCAATCCCTTTAGAATGCACATGCTGAAAATTCAGTTGTAAGTTATAGTATAATACTTTGGAAAAGAGGTGGTGTGTGTGTGTGTGTGCGCGTGCCTAAAAAGAGAACAGCATGCAATACCAATGGCTACAAGTACAATATCAAATTTAGGAATAGAGATGCAGCACTGTATTAAAAATGTAAAAAGAGAACCCAATACCAAGAGTTACAAGTGACAAGTGTTTCTATTTGGGTAACTAAGGGTGTTTATAGATGTGCTGTGGGGGGAGGGGTGCTTAATTAGTGCAGCTGTAAGAGCCACGCTAATTAAAAGCGCCTGGAGTGTCATGTGTATCAGCGTCTCCACTCTGAAAAATGGCGGCGGGGCACTTTGAACTAAAGCTCCCCACCACCATTTGTCAGTGCAAGGGTGCTGATGCATGTGACGCTGGAGTCTGTTGGAGTGTGGTAATCACCATGCTAAAGCAGGCTCAATTAATTGAGTCTGCTGTGATGTACTGGTATTGTAGCACATCAGAGCAGTCTCCCTACACGTGTATGGGAGGTTTGGATAGGAGATTTTAGCTGTATAGGAGGTTTGCCTGGGAGTTTGGATAACAAAGAAGTACTGTAATTTCAGAATGTTTTAACTGGTAAAGTTTGTGATCTGGTTTTTAGATTATAGAAATAACTTCAACAGGAACTTGGGCTGACTCGTGTGAAACCCTGTGTTCTGAACACTTGACCCCTAAAACCACTATATATTTTGTCTACAAAGATCCTTGTGTACCAGGAACATGTAAAAAGTGACTCAGTCAGATGGGAGTATCACGCCCACAGTCTTGAACTTTTATATTAAAGGAAAATCTTCCTTTTAAATTAAAAATAAATAAATAAATGCCCGGACAGGATAAATTATTTCAATCCAAGAACATTGTCCACCAAGGAGTCATCATTTTATCTCATCGTTTTCCATTGTAACTTTTCACAAACGATATGTGTGTGTTTCTAAAGTGCAGATAAGGTATGTTCTTCAAGTATTGAGATCATGTTAAAGTTGATTCTGCAGCAGCTTTCTGTATGATCCATTTTTATAAACAAAACTGTGTCCATAATGACTCTATTTAGACTATGGATGAATATCAGATTCATAAGAATGATCTTTTTTTTTAAATTTGTATGTATAATTTGGTGTTTCCTTTGATATTAATCTTCCTACTATTTTTATCATTATTTATGTCATTATTTCATTATTGTAATTTTAGCAAGTTTTAAGGGTATTTTTAATGCGAGATTTGTACATTTTTGTAAAATGTTCTTAGAGTTGAGGAAAATTATAAATTAAACGCATCATTTAGATCTTCAACTCTAAGCAGTAGATGATGAGAAGGAACTTTCTGACCATGAAGGTGTTCAAACATTGGAACAGGCTATGTAGAGAAGTTGTGGACTCTCCATTCCTAGACATTTTCAAGAGCAAGTTAGACAGATCTGGGATGGTTTACTCAGGGACAGTCCTGTCTTGACTAGGAGGCTGGAATAAATGACCTCCTGAAATCCCTTCCAGTCGTACTTTCATAAGATTAGTCCCGTGATGCTGTCTTATGAATAAGGGAGGTTCTACAAGGTTTCAGAGTAGGAGAGAGTGTGTCCACTTGAGGAAGTACTGGGGCAAGCACCTTTCCAAATTATTAAAGCTGTTACCTTTTCAGTATTTCTAAACAAAACACATATAGTGCTTCATGTGTAACTATGAATTTGTGTGTGTGTGTGTATTTATATTTACATATGCAAGCAGTTTAGGCTTTCTACAGAGAATTAAGTCCACAGACTATGCTAGAGGAGAAATTGTAATTTTGGAGAACAGTTATGTCTATAATCTACCTTCTTTTTATGTTCATTAATGCCCAAGAATAAACAATTCCGGATCTATATTGAATCAGTTCTGTTTCTTCCATTTGACGTGTTGAAAAGAAGTAGGGGTTGTGAAATGAAGTGAATCCTAGTGTACAGCTTGAGTTCATCCAGGGTCAGTGATTAAAAGGATTAAAGGTCTTTAATTTAGAGATGTTTTTCTCTAAGTACTGATCGTTTTAAATGCAATAATGGTGTTCGTTCTGCCCTCTTACCAGAACCTTACAAATCTAAAGTTAGAAGAATTTCATAGAGAGTAATTCTGTGAACAGACATGTAACAGCTATTTTAATGTAAATAACAAGGCTAATATACAAGTCTTTGTCCCCTCCCCTCCAAGAATACAACATGTAACCTTTGTGTATGTTCTCCTTTTTCTAGTGATATGCAGTTTCCGTGCGTCTGTGCCACAGGGCTTAGTCCTGGAACTAGGAGAAACTGTCCAGATCCTGGAAAAATGTGAAGGTTAGTACACTGAATCATAGCATGGGCAGGAGTGCCCAAAGATGAATCTCATTTGCAGCAGAAATATTAAAATATTTTACAGTAGCAGATTTTTATAATTCATTTTAGAACCATGATCCATCAAATCATCAAAATACTTGGATAAAATCTGATCTGACCCAGTTTCTATAGGAAAGACTGGAGCATTATTGGCAGTAATCCAGTCTCATAGCGGGGGGTCAGTGTGTGTGTGAACCATCTGTCCAGAAAAACATTTGAACCCTAAATTTGGGCATCGTATTGCAACCATCTAGCCATGAATTTTCATCATGTAGATTTTTACAACAAATGTCTAATCATATTTGTAGGCTTTTAATCCCCATGCAGTTAAATTGAGCTTACCAATATTGTTTGTTTTCTGTAAATGTTAAAACTCTTATTAATATTCGTTCCGTACTTTAAAGTACATTTTCAGTATATCGGAACAATAATTGCTGTTGCTGTTACCTCTCACTATCTGTGTGTGTGTATGCGTATGTATGTATATGTATATGTGTATATGAAGTTTAACTGAGATCTAATGCTGCCAGCCAAAACTATAATAGAAGCAGGATTTGCACCCTACTATACAGAATAAGCTAATACTTATTCTGTGTATTGTATTTGTAATACCCTTCAGGAGTACTATTTACAATATAAAATGAGAGCACATGTTTCACTAAAGCTCCTAAAATGGAATTACGGATTTGTAATCCAAAATGTCTAGAAAATATTAATCCAGAGTTCCAGTTTCATTGTATTAGATCGGAATTGAAGATCCATATTTCGTAAAATCTTTTGTTTTGTTTCTGTACTTGCTATTATTACTGTTTTGGTCCCTCTGTTCTGAGCATTATTATTGTTACAAATACCTGCTTCTGCATTCTGCTACTGGCCAATTGTTTTTCGTCTTATGCACACAAAAACTCACATTGGGTATGAAGAGACATATATATATAACATGCTCTAAATTCTCTCTCTTTCTGAAGCACTTCTAATTTTTAGCACTTCAGTAGCATACAGATGTACAACTGCCTCAGGTATAGAACCACTGTGAAGTATTTCTGAGTTAAATGACCTTCCTTGGATGAAACAGGATTTTAAAACACTTTGCACGTTATGCCTGTCCATGCTAGGCTCCCTGGACACCCAGGGATGCTTGTAGTCAGCTCCTTACAGGTTTGGCAGTCGAGCTGCTCCCTGCAGCTGGTTTACATGCACACCAGAGCATGGGGAGTTGGATTGGGAAGCCCCCAATTCTCAGCCCACAGCATGAAGCATTGTAGAGCAGGGAACTCCCAGATTGTGTGGCCCATTGGCCGTACATGTGCTGGAGAGTTCAGTGCTGTGGACTGAGGAAATCTCTGATCCTTTGCCTGCTGGCTGTATGCAGGTCAGAGCACAGGAAGCTGTTGATTGCGGAACCCCCCACTCCCCAGATTTCTGCACCATGGATCTGTCATTCCAGCAATGGGGCCTGGCACTAGGGGACAGGAGAGTGACTGGACAGGGACAAACCTGTGCACATCTCTGTGTGCCAAGTGTGAGCATCTCCTCGTACCTCAATTTGTGTTACCCTTCAGAGGATCTTGTGGCAGCCCAGTTGAGAATCACTACCCTAACCTAACCCTCCATTAACTTTCTGTTGAATGGAGCTTTGTAATTCAAAGCTATGATGCGATCACTACAGGGACAATATTACATCTGACGGCTTGGATATTATCTGGCTAAGCACTACTGACACAAACTTTCTGATGGATTAAAAAAGAATCCTCATCTGAGTCAGGAGACCACTTAAAAAGAAGAACTCCTTCTGTTTCCATTTGAAGTACTCCAACATAGTCTTGACCCAGGACACACGCATGCAAACAAGTTATCAGATGATAAATAAGGGTAGGGATTTGCAATGCATCTGCTGCTCTGGTAGCACTTTTAATTGAAGAAAAAAATAGATGTTCCAGGGCTAGGTGTTCCTTTGTTTGCCTTGGATCCTAAAAGCTATGGAATTAGCATGTGTACACATTGCCCTTCCAGTTGGGGTTTGGTAAGTGGCTGCATGTGTAATCTTCCTTGTACTGTAGAAGGGAACTTTTCAGTGCACCCAACTTGCTCAAGAGAGTTTCACTGATCTTTTCATGGTGGCTGGTTGCCATTTTGGGGGTACCACTGAGGTCAAGGGGAGAAGGAATTTAAAAAACAAACTCACAAAAACAACAACAACAAAACTAGTCTGATTAATCAGGCTGGAGCGTGTGTGAGTTTGGTTCTGAGAGGACAGGGTTAAGGAGACTCTAAAATGGACTGTCTTACTGAAAACATTGACTGATCAGGGCTATGTGAGCTCTGGTACCTCCTGGTAGAGAGACAGAGAGAGAGAGAGGGGCATGCATCCTGCTCTTAGTGCATGCAACACAACCACATTGAATCCGTCCAGAGGAGGTGGATTTAATCTTCAGAGAACTGGACTCTCCTAATATGAGGAGTATCTAGAATGGTGAAGCTAGTTAGCAGCTTATTCTCTACCAAGCAGGGATATACAGGCAGTCCTCAGACTTAGGACACAATTGGTTCCTGAGAACCGCGTCCTACAGCATTTCGACTGAACTCAGAACCAATTTTCCCATAGGAAACAATGTTATAAATGGGGGATTGGTTCCTGAACCAAGGCCTGATACCCTATTTTCACTCAAAATAACCCAGAATTTTGTACAGTACTCAATTGATTTATATAAAATAAATAAATGTAGCTCTATTACTTGTCTATATGTATTTATTGATGTATTTATATTGTAAATAGCAATCATTTATTTGGAAGGACTTCTTTGAGGTGACTTTGCTGGACTTCTTGAAGGGTTCTAGGTTGGACTTTTTGAAGAGTTCTTGGCTGGAGTCTTCTCAGAAGTCTTGTCTGCTTTCTTAAAGAAAATGTGCAAGGAAGTTTGGACAGATGTTTCTTTTGCTTGTACATTTCTCTGTAGCAGCTGTACATGCTGGATATGTCCCTATTCACTGATGCACTGCGTTCAGTGTTGGGGTCATGTTCCTCAAACAGGGACATGGCAGCTTCCAAATGTTGAAATGCCTCAGCCAACACTTTTGTTGTCAAGACTTTACGAGGAGGAATTTCTTCAACACTGGGTACAACTTCTTCCTCTGCCACTTTTTGGTGTTCCAATTCAGTGAGGTCCTCATTGGTTTATTCTGCCAGCAACTCATCAACATCTTCTGGTGCAATGTCTAAGTTGAGTTCTTTGCCCATTTCAACAACATTTTTGCTCACCTCTTCAACAGTGTCTTTAAAGCCTTGGAAGTCAGTCACAAACTTAGGACACAATTTTCTCCAAACACCATACCCCTCCCCCACTCCCTCCCTCACCACGGGGACTTTGATCTGCCCACCTCCCCCACCCCTTCCCCCCCTTCTCGACTGACCTACTGGGCGGGGGATTGGGGGTTATGCAGTAGATCCTGGATTGCCTTTTACTTCAAAAAGTGATGTTCACCTTAAAAAGATTGGAGACCACTGTCCTATACCGAGTAAACCACCCATTGGTGTTTGGCCAGCTTGGAGTAGCTGACAGCATTATTGTGGGAGGGACTTTCATAGTGCATCTCATGCCCTGGACTACCTGGCATTTCTGTTGCTCCCACTGGGACCTGCTACTATTAACCATTCTGTAGAATGGATCCATATGTGGACTTTTAACCTAAAGGCCACATTGGCCAGTACCATGAGTTTGTGTTTGAGATTAAATGAAAGCATTGCCACTAGGGTCTGATGGCTGCTGCCCTGAAAATGTGTTGGCCGTAGATGAGCATAGTGCATCTGGGTTGATGTGGAAGTATATTCAAACCATGGCACAGTGTTTCTGGGCCAGGGAAGTCTGTGGCTGCAACTTCATCAGCCACAAGGGCCACTTCTCGGTTACAATGTGGGAAGTTGTGAACCATTGCAGCTGTTTTGGGCATGTTAAGGCCAGCTGGTTGGGTTGGATGCATGACACCAGGTCCTTTAGGAGCTCTATTCTCCCAGGACTGTTGGAGAAAAGAAGCGGCGATCACTAGCATACCCAATACCAAGGCTGAGGGAATGACTAGACTCCCGGTGCTCACTGAGGACCATGTCTTTTAGCCACTGGCCACCTGAATACCCATAAAGAGCTGTTTAGCTGTTTGCTCAGTTGCTGCAGAATGGCCATTTAAGTGTGCTTTTGGGTGTTTCAAGGCATGCTGCAGGCCCTGAGGATGTGTCTGAATACCAGTGACAGGAGTGCAATATCTGTCTGTATCCTGTGCACCATCCAAACTTCTGCCAATTGAAGTGGAATAGCTGATGGTGCATGTGCTGGCAGACCACTTTGCCAAACTCCAAAATGAAGATCATAGGAAAAAAGTGGTAGAAGGGACCTCATGACATCTAGTCCAGTCCCTTACTCAAGGCAGATCTTCCCTGACTAAATTATCCCAGCCAAATGTTTATCTAATCTGCTCTCAAAAACTTCCAAGGATGGAGATTCCACAATTTCTGTAGGTGGCCTGTTCCAATGCTTGACCACCCTCATAGTCAGAAAACTCCTAATCTCCAACCTAAAGTTCCTTTGCTGCAGATTGAGGCCATTGCTCCTAGTCCTGTTCCCTGCTGTCATTAAGAACTCCATCTCCAGCA
The DNA here is from genome assembly GCF_030867095.1 of Alligator mississippiensis. Taxonomy (NCBI): domain Eukaryota; kingdom Metazoa; phylum Chordata; order Crocodylia; family Alligatoridae; genus Alligator; species Alligator mississippiensis. Next base: position 45,577,106 of record NC_081835.1, read on the forward strand.
TTCTATAATCCCTCTACAGGTATTTCAAGACAGTTATCAAATTTCCCTTATTTTTCCCTTCTCAGGACTGAATAGCCCTAGTTCTTTAAGCCTTTCTTCATTAGTCTTGTCTCCAAGACCCCTCACTATTTTTGTTGCTCTTTCCACTCTGTCCACATTTTTCTTGAAAACTGGACTCCAGGTCAGCATGGTGGTGCCTAGAGAGGTCTCCTCTTGCATGTGGTTAAACAGTGTCAACCAATTTGAGCTCTGGGGTAGTCATTTCCAATGCTAGAAGGGGTTACTGTAGAAAGGCAGTGATCATACAGTGGGGAGTCAGTGGGCATGGTACATGTGATGACTGGCATGGATGGCAGAGAATGCTTGTGCCAACCTGATTTTGTTGCAAGGGATGGGGTAGTGCTGCATGTGAACATGAATACTGATATGTGTTGCTGTGAAAGAGCCCATGTTTACAAACTGTTTGGGTAGAAGGGCTGGGGGATTTTTGATGGCTTAGAGGGCCAGGTAATTGCATCTTACCAAAACATCACTAGATGCTGATGCCCAGAGAACATGGTTACTGACTGCTGGGCCTAGGGCTGATAGCAAATTTGAAAGCATCCTGTGTCCACACAAACTATGCTTATTGCACAGTGCGTTTTGAGTTGTTCGTGGGGAAACTTGCTGCTGTCAGGGACAGCCTGGGAGTTCTCAGCCTGACTTACTTCTTGAGTCATCCCAATCGTAATCTGTGAGGACTGCATGTCCTTGACCAGGGTGGTGTCAGAGTTCTCATTTGTCCTGGGTGATGCAGGTTGTGCCCATGAAATTCCAGCATACCATCCAACATCATTCACTGCTGAACATGGGATAGTTCCTTGTAGAAGCTGTGTGTAACCCTGTGTGCACTCAAAACATTGTTAGCATCTTGTGCCTTCAAGACCTGCATTTGGAGTGATATTAGGCCCAGTCATAGTCATGTCGGTAGGCTGCCATTTCTGTGGTAATCTATTTGAAGACCACTTAGCTTTGATTGCTTGAATGGAGTGTCCACATGGTTCTCCACCTCACTCCAAATGGCAATGAAATCTGCTACATATATTGCCTGTTCAATTGGCACATAATACTGGGCGTGGACTGAGGGGGGACCATAGTTATAGGAAAATGGATGAATGAAGGTTGGTGAATGTAGGGATGGATGGACAGATTGACATTGGCTCAGTAGATGATGGATGGGTCAGAAGATGTCCCTGGTAGGTGGATGCATCTAGTTTTTTCAGGTGGACCATCAGAAGTGGATGTCTGAATAATCACACACGCGACATCTGTTCATAGTGTGAAGGTTCAGCACTTTTGAGTCAGATAAGGGGAAAAAATATATACTTGGTTTTTCCAGGTTCTGCTTTATCTTGACAGAATTAATCTTTAAACTCTTACCATCTGTAGCTTGTTTTAAGGAATTAATTACATCACTGAAGTTTGAAGCAGCATTAGAGAAGCTTACTCAGTTTGAGGTTGATTAAACAGGATAGGAGAAATCTGAAGACAGGCACACTGAGGGGTAAGCATATCTTATATACAAGGTCATTGTGAATAAACACAGAAAAATCAACACTGCAGTTTTAAAATAAAAGTAACAGAAGGGCAGTATAAATAAAATGTAGTATTACCCACATTTGTACCAAAGAAATTGGTAATTGGCTAAAGATAGTCAGGACAGGTAGTAATTGAAGACTCTTGTCTTGCTTCCCCCCAACCTCTACTTTGGACACTCATTTTATACCTTCTGTCTCCAGTTAGTATGCATGTTTATCATGTCCACACACAACTGAACTCCTAAAATTAAAGTCCCCATTTTCATATTGGTTTGTACTTAATTATGCTTTGATCTTAAATTATCTTGCATATTGTTATATCTATGCTATTGATCTAACCATTTCAGGTCCTGAAATCTTTCTTAAAATATCCCAGACTCTCTTACTGTTCATGCTTCCATTATGTGCTTGGTTTTTTTAAGCACATTTTCTTGAAATTATGTATAAAAAAGTGTTGCTTTGGTTATGTACACGTACCAAGCCTATTCAGGCCCAGGGCCTATTCAGGTAATGACTGAGAGATGTGAATGTGTTGAATGTGCACATGAGAATCTAAGGTTACTTTTTGTTGAATCTACTATTGGCAATGAATACATAGATTTATTTTATGTTTACAGTATATTTTGTACTTGCCAGCCAGTGCTAAGTCACACTTACAGCTGGAATAATTTATTTCTGAATGCTCTTGCACAAATACAATAACCAGTGATGAGGATGGGATGCAACGAGAGGGGCATGCATTAAATCACTGTAAAGAATTGCTTTAACTGTGAGTACTTGAAATCTGTTGGAACCCAAACTGGCAACCAGCCATTATTGGAACACTTAGAGTTTATGGTAGCACCCTGGAAGACTGACCAATATATACAGAGTGCCTAGAGCAGTTTTTTGAAGTAAATTAGATTCCCCCATGGAAACATGTAGCTGCATTACTGAGTTTGATGGGAGGAAAAACATAAGGGTTACTGACTCCTCTGCCAAAAGGGGTAAAATTGGTGCCAGTAGAGTATAATTATAGGTGGCACATCTTAAATTTCTATGTCACTGAAAAAGGGGAAGCTGGTCTGTGAGACTGAGTCATTAAGAGAGATTTCACTGGACTGGAATTCTGTAAAGATATTGCAGGCACTTCAAAGGTCCCCGCAGGAACAGTTAAACACTAGTTAGAAGATGTATTGAATGAGGCCTCAAGAGTGTTCAGGGAAGGCACAGGAAACTTAAAACATATCAAAGCTGGGATAGTAATAGAGGAAAATGCATAGGCCAAGCTTTCTCACAGTCTACATGCCAAGGTAAATGCTAAATTAGGCCACCTGGTAAGAGAAGGCATGTATTCAAAAGATGCAGCACTGATATAATGGTGAGGATTTATTGTGGGCCACTGAGTCAAGAAGAGGTAGCTGAGGCATCCTTCAAGGAGGTGACAAAATTATCCAAAAGCTGTGTGATGGTGCTGATAGGAGACTTCTATTTTCTGGACATCTGGAAGAAATTAACATGATATGATAAAATTCCAGATCCTGAGTCAGGGAAAGCATAAGGTCAGCAAAACTAGGATGCTAGATTTCAAAAAGGTAGTTTTCAAGGAATTAATAGTCATGATGCCATAGGGAAATAAATTGAAGGAGATTAAGTTGCTCAAGACGGCTGGAAGCTTATAAAGGCCACAGTATTGGAAGCCCAACAAGAAACTCTATTGATGACATGATAGAAGTAGAAGAAGAATGGCAAGAGAGCAATGTGGCTGGATAAGGACTTTTTAGGATGCCTCAAATGCAAAAGGATTCATAGATTTCATAGATGTTAGGGCTGGAAGGGACCTCGAAAATCATCAGGTCCAGCCCCCTGCCCCAGGGGCAGGAAGTCAGGTAGGGTCAAAGGATCCCAGCAAGATAAGCATCCAAATGTTTCTTGAATGAGTCCAGAGTAGGTGCTTGTACCACTTCTGGAGGGAGTCTATTCCACGTCTTGGGGGCTCGAACAGTAAAGACGTTTTTTCTTATGTCCAGCTTAAAATGGTCTTGGAGTAGTTTATGACGGTTGGCCCTTGTTTTTCCTTGGGGCACTCTGGTGAACAGATGTTCGCCCAGATCCTGATGTACATCCCTTATGTACTTATAAGCAGCCACCAGGTCACCCCTGAGCCTGAGCTTTTCCAGGCTGAAAAGAACCTTGGCGCTCAGGCTCTCTTCATCAGGCCTGTTCTCTTGCCCTCTGATCATGCATGTGGTTCTCCTCTGGACTCTCTCAAGCTTCTCAACTTCCTTCTTGAATTGTGGAGCCCAGAATTGGATGCAGTACTCCTGCTGCGGCCTCACCAAGGCTGAGTACAGCGGGAGGATGACATCCTGAGATTTACTTGCGAAGCATCGGTAGATGCAAGCCAGAGTTTTGTCCGCTTTGCTGGCTGCGGTATCACATTGGTGGCTCATGTTCATCTTGTGGTCAATCATGACCCCCAAGTCTCTTTCAGCAGTGGTACTAGGAAGCGTAGCACTGCTGAGGCTATAAGCATGCTGCGGGTTTTTTTCCCCCGAGGTGGAGTACCTTACATTTATCAACATTGATCATCATCAGGTTTGTATCTGTCCAGTTACTAAGTTTATCCAAGTCAGCCTGGATCATCATTAGCCTGTCCTCAGGTGTGGATGCTATGCCCCAAAGTTTAGTGTCATCAGCGAATTTAGCCAGTGTGCTTCTGACACCAATATCCACATTGTTGATAAAGATGTTGAAGAGTCCCAGTCCAAGGACAGAACCTTGGGGGACGCCACTGGTCACAGAGTGCTATAATGATTTGCTACCATTGACCACTACTCTCTGGGTCTGACCTCAGAGCCAATTTTCCAGCCATCAGACTGTGGTGTAGCCGAGGCCACAGTTGGCCAATTTTTCCATGAGGAGGTCATGGGGCACCAGATCAAAAATTTTTTTAAAGTCTAGATATATAACATCAATCTCTTCTCCCTTGTCCAGGTGATATGTCACCTGATCATAGAAGGAGTTGAGTTTGGTCGGGCAAGATGTACCTGTGCTGGCTATCCCTCAGGATGTTGCCCTCAGCCAGTTTATCTAGAAGGGTCTCCTTCATAATTTTCTCTAGAATTTTACCGGGGATTGAGGTCAAGCTGATTGGCCTGTAATTTCCGGGATCTACGTTCTGCCCTTTCTTGAAGATGGGTACCACATTGGCCTTCTTCTGGTCTTCAGGTACTTCACCTAAGCGCCACGAGTTTTCAAATATTTTTGCCAATGGTCGAGGTATGACACCTGCCAGCTCCTTGAGTACTTGGGTGTAATCTGTCAGGACCAGCTGACTTGAAGGTGTCTCGCTTCTCAAGGTGATCCTTTACTAGATAAACACCGATGCTGGGTATAAATACACACTTACCTTGGCCATCCCATGTCTTGCTGGGCAGGGCGGTCCCATTGGACTGATGAAAGACCGACGTGAAGTGCACATTAAGCAGATTGGCCTTCTCCTGGGCGTTGGTTATCAGCTGTCCTGTTTGGTTCAGCAGGTGTCTAATGTTACCCTTTCTTCTTTTCCGACTCCCTACATATCTGAAAAAGGACTTTTTGTTATCCTTGATATATGAAGCCAGATAGAGCTCGGTTGCAGCCTTGGCTTTCCTGATCCGCTCCCTGCAGGTACAGACCAGTGCTGAGTACTCCTCTTTGGTGGTACTTTAATCCTTCTGTCCTTTTATAAGTCTCTCTTTTTTGAGGCGTAGGAGAGCCTCAAGTATACAGGGGTTTAGGTTGTAGCTGTGTTAGTCTACGGACATAGACAGACACAGTTCTTTGGGTAAATCTGATATCTTTTATTTGACCAACTATAGTTGGAAAAGGAAAGTATAGACACAGTGGAAAAATGGGCAGGTCATCAAGGAAGCTTAGAAGGAAATAGCAGGCAACAAGGACAAAAATCAGGAAGGCAATAATAATTAAAAACAAACAAACAAAAAACCAAACCAAGCTACACCTCATGAGCAAAGGCACTGAATGAAATTGCCAAGGCCTCTAAGACTTCCTCTGCTATGATGTTCATGAAGTTGTGGGAGCTGTTCAGGGTACCAGAGGAGTGGAAAAGGACCAAAGTAGTGCCTCTCTTTTTTTGCCTTCTCCTGTTTTAAAAAAACAAACAAACAACAACCCCCCAGGCACTGGCAATGTGTAGGGGGTGCATGCGTGTGCATGTGCCCCCCCTGAGCATGGCAGTGCACTCCCTATGAAAAGGCGCTGCCGACACCTGCGGGTGGTCTCCACCCCCCGCCACCTACACCACCAGCGGTGTTGGCGGGCAATCGGTGATCGCCACTGTCCGCTGCTGCCGGCGGCTTCTGTGGGTGGTCACCACCCCTCACTGCTGACAGCACTGGCAGCGTCTGCGGGAACTCCCTGCTTAATGCCACCACACTCCTGCCGCTGTGCTCCTGGTGCCGTCAGCACCTCTGTGCCCTCCCAGCCACCAGGGGCACATGTCACTCATGCCCCCAGGGAGGTACAGACTGGTTAGTCTCACCTCAAAACATGGGAAGTTGCTAGAGCATACCCTAAGGAAGTCCATTTGCAAGCATCTCAGGGAGGAAGGGCTCACCCCAATAATCCAGCAGGGATTTTTTAAAAACAAATCATGTCAAACAGACTTAATCTCCTTCTCTGACAAAGTAACTGCTTGGTTGGCTAAAGAGAATTCTGTTGATATAGTGTATCTGGACTTCAGCAAGGCTTTTGACATGGTCCTACATGTCCTTCTCATAAAAAGTTGGTGAAATGTAGGGTGGACAAAGCTACTGAAAGGTGGATAGATAACTGGCTCAATAGATGTATACATGTCAGGCTAGTGAGAGGTTTTGAGTAGTGTTCCCCAGGGACTGTTCTTAGCCCAGTTCAGTTCAATGTATTTATGATGATTTGGATGCTGTCATAGAAAGTTTCTTGAGCAAGTTTGCAGATGACACAAAACTAGGAAGGACTGTGAACATGGAGGACAGGAGCACAATTCAGAAGGATCCTGACAGAATGAAAAGCTGTGCTTGAGTTAACAGGATTAATTTGAATGCTGACAAATGCAAGGTTCTACACCTTAGGAAGAGTAATAAAAAATACAAATACAAAATGGGTGACACCTGGCTGGGTGGCAGTACCACGAAAGGGGATCTGGGAGTCTTGGTAGACCACGGACTCGATATGAGTCTCAGTGTGATGCAGTTGCGCAAAAGGTGAATGAGGTCTTGAGATGCATCAGTTAGAAGTATTAGGTGCAAGACACAGGAGATGAATAGTGCCTTTCTACTCTGTGCTGGTTAGGTCTTGCCTAGAATATTGTATGCATTTTTGGGGTCCACATTTTAGAGGGGATGTGGAGAAGTTAGAGAGGGTCCAGAGGCAGGTTACAAAAATGATAAAAGGCTTGGAAGGCAAGTCATGTAAGGAGAGGTTGAAGGAACTAGGCATGTTCAGCTGGTGGAAAATGCACTTAAGACATGACATGGTAGCAGTCTTAAAATACTTGAAGGGTTGCCATAAAGTAGAAGGAAAACACCTGTTCTTTCCTGTTTCAGAGAGCAGGACATGCACCAATGGCCTGAAGCTTCAGCAAAGTAAGTTTAGAGTGGACATCAGAAAAAATTTCTTCGCTGTTAGAGCAGTGAGTAGGGATGTATTTAAATCATGGAACTCAGGGCCAAATTTCATGGGCTCACTGCAACCCTACACTCCAATTTCACAGGGAGATCCTGGCTGGGACTCTCATTGCCCCCTGGGTCAGCCTGGCCCCGCTCCCCACCTAACCCTGGCCTGCATGGGGGGAAAAATAAGCCTCCCTGGCCCTATGCAGTGATGGGCCACCACCACCCCACTTTCCTCTGGCTGGGCCAGGCCATGTTTGCCCCCTCCCCCTGGCTCTGACTCTATTCCACCCATTCTGATCCAGCCCCACATAGGCATGGGGATGGGCTGCCACTGCCCCCAGCCCCTGCCCCAGGTCAGCTCCCCTTGGCCCAGCCCCATTCCCCCCACCAGAGTCCAGCCATGCTGCCCCCTTGCCCTGCCTCTGCTCTCCCAGGCCCAGCCTCACTCCCCCCATCCTGTCCCTGTTTCCACTAGGGCTGTGTGAAGCTTCAGGTGCTGATTTGATTTGGAGGGGATTCAGCCCGGTTTGGCGGCTGAATATCTAAATCCGAATAGAATCAGGAGACCAATAAAAAGGTCCAAATCGATTCACAGCAGCTGGTGAGTGTGGGGCTTTAAAAAACATTTTTTTTAAGAGCCAGGATGCTGGGGCCAGGTGGGACAGCCCATGGAGGGGGGTGGGGAGTGGGTAGGGGATGAGGGCTCATGGCAGAGCAGGCCAGGGGGGATTGCTGCCCCCTTGCCACCTGTCAATGAGTGCTGGGCTGTTTTTGTTTTGTTTTGTTTTAAGAGTCAGGGTGCTGGGGCCAGGCGGGGCAGCCATTGACAGGGCTAGGAGAGTGGGTCGGGGATGGGGCCTGTTGGATTCGGAGATTCCACCGATTTGGCAGCCAAATCGATTCAGGGCTGTGATTTTTCGAATCACTGTCTCCTGAATCGGCCGAATCTGAAGGGAATACTAGCCACTTTGTATAGGCCTAGTCTCTACCCTTCATAGCACCCACATATCTTGGGATGGCTCCAGCTGGCCAGGCTCTGTGGCTATAAATCGGAAAAAAACAGGGCTGGGTCTGTCTGTCTGTCTGTCTGTCTGGGCTAAGAGGGTGCATGGGGGCAGCCCTCTCATCCAATCAGCAGCCAGGGCTGAGGACAGCAGCCATCTTGGTTGCTGTGCACAGGTGGGGGAGGAAAACCTTTTATTACATGGAGCCCTGCTTTTTTGTGGGGCTCCTTTTTTGCGGGTTTCTTTGATTTTCATGGAAAATGCCTGAATTTTGCTTTTTCTTCAAAAATTGCAAAATCATGATTTTGGTGCATCCCTAACAGTGTACCAACAATGTTAGGGATCCCTAACAATGTTTGGTACATTCCTAACAATAGGCATATACCTATGCTTAGGTCATTCCATGTTCTTCTGTAGCTATTTCCCATGCTTCTGGGTTTTGCTGGTTGTCATGTGGGGATTTTGACAAGGGTGCACCAGTGCTACTGCTGGGACTTAAACCTGGAGGTTCCTGAATAGAGGGTCTTGCCTTTCTGCTCAGAGTCCGTTAGATTGCCATATTTGGGGTCAGGAAGGAATTTTTTCTTATGGTCAGATTAGTACGGACTGCAAGGGGTTTTGCCTTCCTCTGTAGTGGGGGTTGTGGCCCTTTTCTTGGGATCTCTTGAGTGTTAGAACTTTTACAGCAGCGCGACGTTAATTGATATAGTCTCCCTGCCCCTGCTTTACTTGTGGCAGGTTAGGATGTTACGTCTTATGGATTTGTCAGGGTTGACTGTATAGTTTTATTAATAGGTTAGACAATGAATTTGTGTAGGATGGTTTGGATCAAGATGATTCTGCCTCAGGCAGAGGGTTGAACACGATGAACTCCTGAGGTCCTTTTCAGCCCTACTTCACTATGGGTCTTGTGAAGAGTACCCTGAGTGAGGGGGACACACCTATAGTACAAATTGTTTTTAAAAATGTGGTAAAGATATGTGGAGCTTATGGCAAGGTTGTAGAGCTCATCCAGCCCTGTAGTTTGGATGAGTGTACCTGAGCCAGTCTGTGGGCAGGATCAGGACTAGCCTCTTGCAGAACAGCCTGATACTACTCTTCTTCAGATTTGTCGCTGCAGTAACTTATTTCTGAATGCCCTTGGACAAACGCAACAAACACCATATCTCTGAGACTCATGGGACTTATGGCTTCCCCATTTATCTTACTGCATCCTAAATTCTGCTCTTTATGCAACACCACCTGTCTTTGCAGCTCTATCCAATTCATTTGAAAAGTTGACCTCTCTTGTTAAAGAGTGTCTCAGTGAATCATCCAGCATATCTATCATCCGCTAGCTGGTGAATCTCCCGTTCTGAATCTCAAGGTATGCATCCACCAGAGTACAGATTGTATCCTTGGCTTGCTTCAAAACATGCCAACATTAGAAATCTGTCCCAGTAGGACTGGGGAGCAACTCACTAACTTTTATTATGCATTATGCCCTTGATATGGTGAGTAACTCTGTCAAATTTGGAAGAGCAGTATTTTAATAGCTGGTGCACACCTTTATTCTCAACGGCCACACTGGATATTGTTTGCTAGTCATCTACAGTAATGTCCACATTTCATACTCATAGCAAAAAATAGAATAGATACTTACTCTGTAGTAAGTGTAATTTTTATGTGGTGTTTTACTCTGTGAATCTCATGATCTGTTCTCCATCCAAGCTTTTCAAAGCCCTCAGGAATCTAGGCTTTGAAAAGTGTAGGAAAGGAGTGTCATGGTTGTTCCTCATAGTCTTTTACAGGAATATGAGGCAGCACATGGTTTATGGGCATCCCCAATGGACATTGCTGTTCAAAACTCTGGGATCAATTGGATGAGGTGTGTGTGCATTTACATTGGGATTCATGCTGACTGAAACACATCTAATGAGTGAGTAACTGTGCTTTAAGAAACTGAATATAGTAATTGCAATAGTTATACAGTGTTTCCTCCGGCTTTAAAAGAATCCATACATGCACGTGTTTGACACTGATGTGATAATCCTCATATAATTGTATGGTTTACATTTATTGTAAAGTGAGCAGATTTGTGTACACTCTGTTCATGAACCTCTCTCTTCTGGGACTGTTATTAATATTCAGAATAGTGTAAGCAGCTTTCAAATAGCTAGACTTTTAATTAATTTTTTTTCCAGAATTGCATTAACAGGAGGTTAAGACAAGCATATGGCCTTTCCCCTGAAGTCTTTGGAAAATGCTTTACCTTCATTCTGAGACCTAGTTCTGCTCTTTGGAGATGACCTACTGCATTCATAGATGTTAGGGTCGGAAGGGACCTCAATAGATCATCGAGTCCGACCCCCTGCATAGGCAGGAAAGAGTGCTGGGTCTAGATGACCCCAGCTAGATGGTTATCTAACCTCCTCTTGAAGACCCCCAGGGTAGGGGAGAGCACCACCTCCCTTGGGAGCCTGTTCCAGACCTTGGCCACTCGAACTGTGAAGAAGTTCTTCCTAATGTCCAATCTAAATCTGCTCTCTGCTAGCTTGTGGCCATTGTTTCTTATAACCCCCAGGGGCGCCTTGGTGAATAAATACTCACCAATTCCCTTCTGTGCCCCCGTGATGAACTTATAGGCAGCCACAAGGTCGCCTCTCAACCTTCTCTTGCGGAGGCTGAAAAGGTCCAGTTTCTCTAGTCTCTTGTCGTAGGGCTTGGTCTGCAGGCCCTTAACCATATGAGTGGCCCTTCTCTGGACCCTCTCCAGGTTATCCGCATCCCTCTTGAATTGTGGCGCCCAGGATTGGCATCTGTAGTTGTTGCTGCCTGGTGGCAGTGGCACCGCATGCTGCAGTGGTGGCAGTCCCAAGGTCAGCCTGCGTGTAACTCAGCAAGTAGCCAGACTGAGGCAGAAGAGAAAAAAGAGCAAGGAGGAGATGCTGGCAGACCTGGTTGTGTTGTCTGAGGGGAGAGAATTGACTGCAGAGGAATAATGTATCCAGATGGAGTTTGATCAGAGCTGCCTAGCTGACCTGGTCTGGAGGGGGGACATGCTAGGCCAGGCCTGCTGAGGCCAGCAGTGAAGTTGTTGTTATGGTGGGAGCAGACTATTAAAATACTCATGGAGAGCTGCTGTGTGGAGAGGGAAACTCAATAGTCTCCCACAGCCATCTCCAGCCAGCAGACAGACCATCCACACTGTTCCATTTGGTCCTCCATACCCAAGTCTACCTACTGTAGTCCCAAGTTGCCTCCCCTTGGGCTGTGTTTCATGCCCCATATAATTGTTACCCTGAAGTTGATGTCTTCACTTTGCTATCCTGGCTATTCTGTGAGGAGACCTTGATCCTTTTTCCATAAATACAATCTCAGCCCCTGCTCCCCTCTAGTTGCCCCAAACCTGTCTTTCATGCTTTCATACTTGCTGCCTTCTCTGCACAGCCTCATAGCAGATTCTTCAGTATGGGAGGAAGCTCTAGGTCACAGTCCTCCCAGGAGAATCTGGGATGCTGGGGCAGGAAAAACTCCCTTCAGCTTTGGAAGGGCATGACCTGTACTCATCTAGGTAAAAAAGCACAATGTGGGGCTCCATTCCTTTAATCCTTCTGCATAACTTGCCAGGATGATGTCCTGCTACTTAATCCCCAAAGACCCTTCCTTTCTATGGGGATCTGGTGAGTCTGGCTTTGCATGGCAAGTCTGTTCATTTGCAGTTTTCAAGGTTTGACCCTCTTCCTTGCGCCTACTCCATACTCCTGCCTTGATACTAATTACTTCCTTACTTTCAGTAATGTAGCACTCAGCAGTTAGTTGTTTATAGTGTATAATAAAGACATTTTTTTCAAACAAACAAGTTGTCTGTTAACATACTTGTACTCTGCACAAAGGTGCCTTTCTTACATCCTATCGCCTTATGATTCTGGAAGTAGTTTACCGGGGCCTCAGTCATGAGAATGCTGTGATACTTGTGATGCTCAAGTGCCCTAAGAAGCCTCTGGGGGAAATTGTGGCTGAAAGGAATGTTGGATCCCTGTTAAAAAGCCCCCTAACTGTGTACCACACAATTGGAGGCAGTTTAGCTCGGAGAAGGCTGTATATATGCTGCTTATGTGCTACAAGTGAAAAATGCTTCAAATACAAGCAAAATTTGGAATGTTTTGTATCTTTCCACAGATTCTATTTCTGAGTTTATTTCTAATCATTGTTTGGTCTTAGTCACCATCACTCACCAGCCTCTTGCTGTTGTGCCTTTTCATTCAGCCTTTTTGTGACTTCTGTTTTGTTGGGATATATGACCTTTTGTCTGCTGTCATTTGTGCCTGTCATTTTTTTCTATGGTTATGGTTGTTGCTCCCCATCATAAGGGAGAGAATTAGGAAGGCCAAAGCACAATTTGAGATGCAGTTGGCAAGGTATGTAAAAGGCAATAATCCATAGGTATGTCAACAGTAAGAGGAAGACCAGATATTCCATATGTCCCTTACAGAATGTGGAAGGCAGCCTGGTCACAGATGATACAGAGAAGGCTGAACTATTTATTGCCTTTTTTTACTCCAGTTTTTTCACAAATAGGGGCAGCTACTGGATGATGAGGGCAGTTGACAGCAGAGATAGAGAAGGGAACAAACAGCCTGTACTGTAATGGCAGAACAGGTTAGGGCTTATTAAGAGAAGCTAGATGCTTTCAGGTCAACGGGACTGAATGGGATTCATTTGAGGGTACTGAAGGAGTTGGCTGAGGTAATTTCAGAGCCATTGGCTAGCCTTTTTGAATACTCATGGAGGTCAAGTGAGGTCCCAGATGACTGGAAAATGGCAAATACAGTGTCCATCTGAAGAAAGGGAAGAAGGATCCAGGGAGCTACAGACCTGGCAGCCTGACCTTGTTGGCACTGGATTTATGACCCAGATACCTTGTTCCAAGCAGACCCAAACCCTCAGACCGACCATGACCTTTCCATTCAATAATAGGCTAATTTTTTACTGATACACAGTGATAGCAGATAAGAATACTGCAAACAATTCTATATATATCAGTCCTAGTCCTGTCATCAGAGTCAGGGTACATCTGGCCAGTACACGAGCTTCACTCTGAGGTTCTCTCTTGAATGTCAGATGTCAGCAGCCTGGAGGTTGGAGGCTGAGCCCTCCCTCCTCCCCCCTGCCCATGAGGTGGGTGAGATGGGCTGGTGGTGTGCCCTCTGTCCATGGTGGCCTTGGGTTCCCCTCTCAGGATTTCAGAGCAGCAAAGGGCCCCTTTCTTTTATATTCTTTTCCTCTTGATGACTCTTCATTTCTGGCCATTGCTGATTGGTCTCTGTGTGGATGTCATGCTGTCCATGTTCTGTCCTGTCAGCATACTTCTTTGTTTCACAACCCCATCACATGCACACATCCTAATTTGGGCTTTACCAGTATCCTCCTAATTTGGTCTGTTCCCCCAAAACTGGAAATCCAAAAGGCTCTGCACTTGAGCACTGTGACCTGGTGCCACCTTATCCAATGTTATAGAACAGTGTGGAACATGGCTTCAATTTCCCAGCCTCTGTGCCTGTTTGCTGCTTGGCTGTATCAGACACAGCAGGCCTTGAAGAAACTTTGTCAGAGACAGACTTTTTAGATGAGTTAACACTTGCTATTACCTTGGACCATTGTTTTAATGCACATCTACTTTACCTATAAGCCAGTTCCTAAAAGCTAACCTCTAAATACCATTTTCTAGCCATCAGTACCTGGAAAGATACTTCACTGTGAAGTATCTAGAGGAGATCAAGGTATCAGAAGCAGTCAACATAGAGTCACCCAAGAGCAAGTCATGCCTGACCAATCTGATTTCCTTCTATGATGAAGTAACAGGCTCTGTGGATGAGGGGAGAACAGCGGAAGTGATGCATCTTGATTTTTAGCAAGGCTTTTGACACTCTCTCCCATGACAGTCTCATCAACAAGCTAATGAAATACAGACTAGACAAAAGTACTGCAAGGTGGACATGTAACTTGTCTGGATCATCATATTCCATGAGTAGTGCTCAATGTCCTAGTTGCTAGGAGGTATCAAATGAGGTTCCCTAGGGGTCTGTCTGGGGTCCAGTATTATTCAACATCTTCATTAATGATTTTGATGATGGGATTGAGTTCACGCTTAAAATTGCTGATGACACCAAGTCGGGTGGAATTGCAGATACTCCAGAGGGTAGGGCTAGGATCCATAATGACCTGGATAGACTGGAGAAATTATCTGTAATCAGTGAGATGAGATTCTTCGAGGACAAGTACACAAAATCCTACACTTGGGATGGAATAACTGCATGTACGAATACAGACTGGAGAATGATTGGCTTGGCTGCAGTCCTGTAGGGAAGGACCTGGAGGTTAACAGGGTGTGGACCATAAGCTGAATGTGAGCCAGCAGTGTGCTGCTGTTGCAAGAAAAAAAAAAAGCTAACAGTATCCTGGGTTGTAATAAATGGAGTGTCACCTGCAAATCAAGAGAACTGCTGCTTCTACTCTATTCAGCACTGGTAAGGTGTCGGCTAGAGTACTGTGTCTACTTTTTGGCTCTGCACTTCAAGAAAGATGTGAACAGTTTGGAAAGAGTCCAGCTGAGCTGAGACTTGTGAGGAAATGGTGAGAGCACTAGGATTATTTAGTCTGGAGAAGGGAAGACTGAGGGGGGATTTGATAAGTCTTCAAATACATGAAGTGTGATTTATAGAGAGGATGGAGATGTTTTGTTTTGTTTTTTCTGTGGCTTTAGGGGACAGGACTGGGAGCCGCGGCCTCAAGTTGCATCATGGAAAATTTAGGATGGAGCTTAGGAGGAACTTTTTAACTATGAGGGTAGTTAAGTATTGGAACAAGCTACCTGTAGAAGCTGTGGAATCTTCATTCTTAGAAAGTTTCAAAAGCAGGTTAGACAGTAAGGGTGTGTGAAACGGGCCCTATTCAATTTGGAGTCGGCCTGAATCTGGGACAGTGATTCGATCCGTTGATTCAGATTACTGTCCCTGATTTGATTCAGCTGGATCTGAATCTGACAATTCAATGCTGATTCAGCGAATCAGCGATTCGGACAGAGGCACGGCTTTAAAAGTTTTTTCTACATACCTTGAGGTAGCAGCGGGCCTTGTGATCACTGTGATGCTGGGTCGGATAGAGCGTCCCACCGCAGTGCAGGGGGCTCTCCAGCGGGCTCGGCAAGAAACCCAGAAGTGGACCCAAAGTGCTTACGCTTTTCTGGGTCTGCTGGGGAGCTTGCTGGGGGCCCCCCTGTACCCCTCTGCTCGGTGATCAGCCACAGGTGGGACCCCAGGTGCCCCCCAAACCCAGGAGGCACCAGTTGCCGAGCCGGCAGGACATTGGGGGGGGGGGGCAGCATGCTTCCCGGAGGACCAGGAAGTTCTTCTGGCCCACTTCTGGGTCTGCTGCTGAGTGTGCTGGGGAGTCCCCCACACTTCTGTGGGATGCTGCATCTACCCCAGCACTGCAGCGTTCAGAGACCCTGCTACCTGGAGGTATGTAGAAAAAAACATTTAAAGCTTTATCTACATCTGAATCACCAAATCTCTCTGAATCTATTCAAAGGGTTCCAAATTGATTCGGAGAGATTAAAGGGTCCTCTGATTTGATTCAGAGATTCAGCCACTGAATTGGGTCAAATCTCTACCATATCGATTCAGGGACTGAAGCTCTGCACGGCCCTATTAGACAGACACTTGGTTGGGCCAGTTTAGTCAAGGATGATCCTGCTTTGAGCAGGGGCCTGGATTAGTTTGATGTATGTGGTCCCTTTCAGCCCTACATTCCTGTGATCCTATGATCATTTCTCACTTTTCTCTACCCATGCCTCTCTCACCACTCAAACTCCTGTTCTTGATCCTCTTTTCTTCATCTGTACTGGGGTGGGAGGAGCAAACCTACAGCTGGAAAGCTTCATGCAACTTTTAAAAGCAGCGTCTGAAGAGTAGTAGAGGGGAAAATAATCTTTTCATTTATCTTTCGGCTACTTTTGATTTCTTTCTGTTCTTGCCAATGTAGTGCCCCCTTTAAGGAAAATAAAGAGGACCCAGGGAACTGTAGACTGATTACCCTGACCTCAATACCTGGCCAGTTACTAGAACAAATTATAAGATGTTAGGTTGTAATCAGTGGGAGGAGGAAAGGCTGATCATGAGTAGCTAGCATGGATTTGTGAAGAACAAAGTATACCAAACAAATTTGATATCTTTCAAGGATAAAAAAGGTGTGAAGAAGTTGGAGGGTCCAAAGGTGGGCAACAAAAATAATAAAGGGTTTGGAAGGCAAGTTGTACAAGGGAAAGTTGAGAGAAATATGCATATTTAACTTACAGAAAAGACAACAAGGGAGGGATATGATAGGAGAGACATTTTCTAAGATTTTCCATGTATTCCAGTAAGCCATAGATACCACTTGGCCATTCTCTCTGGAATCCTTGGAATTGCTTTCTATGTGTTGTCTTTCTTAAAATAAGTAAAGAAAGGTTACTTGAATAGTCCGTTAACATTTTTCAGATAAAAATGTACCGTTCAGAGAAACTCTACTGCAGTATTTTCCAGACTGGGGCACGTATCCCTGATGGGAAAGCATGAAAAATTCCTAGGAGTGTGTGTATGCCCACTGTACTTCAGCTGTCATTGCTGCTTCCCTTGCTTTCAGTTTTGCTCAGTATCAATTGATGGTGGGATGGGACTTGGTGGTAATTGACAGAAAGAGAAGTGGTGATTGCTGAAGTTCAGGGGATAAGGGAGTGTCTGACTTTCCTATGGTAGAGTGTAACCCAAGAGGTTTGGGAGACATTACTCTAATACTTTCTGATCTCTGTTGTACAGCCTCTGTTTAATTTTTTTTTATTTAAAAAGCCTCTGTTGGTAGCATCTGTAAATAATATAAAATATGTGGTGGGAATGTATTCTAAAATATGTTCTTAAAAAATAGCAGATAAATAGTAATAGAGTGTCGCAAAGAAGCAACTTAGGTTTGTTCTTTTGGGCTACTTTGAACTGCTTTGTTACTTTTCTTAATACTGGTACTTCTGTGATTTGTCATTTTAATTTTGTCTACATTAAAGGTTTGCAAAATTTTCCATTTTTTGCTAGTACCAGTTCAGATTCACTTGGACCATCAGTCTTGGGAGCCATAGTTCAGGTTGGGTATGGCTGGCATTTTAAATACTGTGTCATCCTAGATGACAAATTTGTTTTAAAATGCTAGTGGCACAAGGCAGCCAGTGACAATATTCCTGGTTTTTAAATGAGATTGAGTGGAAAACTGCTAGAGCCCCTTGCCTGTTCTTTACTTCACCTTGCTTCCTTTTCGGGTATTTTGGAGGAATATAGAGAGAGTAATGTCAATGCTTTTCTTTAGCCAACCAAGTATCAAGTTTCAAGTAATTGTGTAAAGATGTGTTGACTATGCCTACACTGTGCAATGTGGTGCTGTGCAGATCTGAACTAACCAAGGCACTGCCTTGTTAGCACAGTGCTCCATATGGGCTAATTTACTAGCAGCCCACTAAGTTATTCTTAGTGGAGTGCTGCACTAGAGCAGCAATACTTCTGGTACCCAAGCTAGCTGGTTTATAGGTAACATGGGTATCTTATATGGTTCTGCATTGTGAAGAATAGGTGCATCCTTTTACTCATCTTTTGCTTTCTTTACTTATGGATCCATGTAAGGGTTAGGCAGAATAATGCCGTAAATCACTGGCTTTGCTATACTCCAGTGGAGTGTTTAGGAGCTCTTCCATTTATTTCTGTGAGCTCTGGGTTTGTCCTTTTGTAAAGTATATTCCGTGCTTTCTGGAAATGTAAAATAGTCAGAGAAGTAATCAGGATCAGTTAAATTAAAAACACATATGTAAAACTCATGCATTGACTGTTCATGTCTTTGAGTTTAACATGTCTGTCACACTCTGTCAATTTTATGTATCCTGCCTCATTATAATTCCACAGGGGGGTGGCTTTTTCATAGCATTATATGCATACTATCCAATTGCCTGTCAAGAATGATGGGGGGGCAGAGTGGGGAGGGAGCTGGGATGCAGTTCTAACACCTAATGCTCCAGGCTGCTGTTGTTCTGCCTCTTGCAGGGATTGGGGTGGGGGAGCCAAGGCCAGTGCACTTCCCTCATGCTTGGAGCCCTCTGATTGCCTGTTTCCGTCAGCCAGTCAGAGTGCAAATAAAGCGTTATGGACAGACAGGCAGACAGACTTAGGCTTTTATAATATTAGAATGATGATGATATGGTTCTAGTCATGCTTTTTAAGGACTCATTTTTTCCAGGTCATTTATGTTCAGATGCAACTGTGTCATTTGGCCATTATTGTGTTACAGGTGGTTTTTGGGTCAGCCTGTGTGCATGTCACACGCTGAGCACAAGCAAGACGCCCCCCCCCCCCCCCAAATGTCTCCCTGGCTCGGTGATTGGCCGTAGGAGGATCCCGGGTCCCGTTCCCCCCCCCCCCCCCCCCCCCACTCAGGAGGCACCCAGTCACTGAGCTGGGAGGCAGGGGGAATCCCCCAAGTGTTCTGTGGCAGACCCAGAAGTGGATCAGAAGTGCTTCTGGTCCACTTCTGGGTCTGCTGCTGAGTACACTGGAGATGACCCCCCCCCCCCCCCCCGGTGCTCCCATGGGACGCTTCACCCTCCCCACCATCTCAGCCTTCCTGAGTGGACTGGTACTTTGAGGTATGTAGAAAAAACATATATAAAGCTGTGTCTCTGTCCGAATTATTGATGAAGGCTTCCAGTTTGATTAGGAGAGATTAATGGGTCTTCTGATCCGGTTCGGATTTGGAGATTCAGCTACTGAATTGGGCTGAATCTCCTCTGAATCAAATCAGTGACTGAAGCTTTGCACAGCCCTAGTAGTCATGCCTGTTCTAGGAGTGCTTCTTGACCTTATTTTGCCAGTCTGTTTTGCTTCAATTGTTCACGGACAGCTGCACTAAAATTGTTCAGTTTGATTTCAGTTGGCTTACTATTTTTATTTGTTTTTGGTTCATTTAAAAAAATCTTATTCTTGGTGTTCTTGTTTAATTGCATTGGATTTCCATCTTATATTGACTTTTTGAAACACAGAACTTGCTTTACCTATTGTGATTTTTATATCAAATATACAGTTCCCAGTATCACAAATGATGCTGCCTAGATTAGTACATTTATTAACAGTTTTCAAGTCTTCACCTTTTAATGTAGATAAAGTTATCAGTTGTTAAATTATTTTTTACATCTTACCTTTTAATGTATTATTAAACCGATCTTGGCAGAACCTGCAAGACAAACTTTCTTGCATATTTTCACTTGAGTTGAGACAAATACCATTTGTAAAACTTAAGGTCTTCAAACTCTTCATCTATACTTACAATGCTCCCTTTTCCACTGACAGGTTGTTATTTATAACTTAATTGGTAACATTTGCAAGCAAGGTAGGGGACAAGATACAGCGTTGCCTGATGCAAATGTAACATTCAACCATAACTCCTGAATTTCCCTTACTGCACGTTATTCTTTCTGAATTAGATGTCATAATTTGAATGACCTATTCAGGACTCCATTGTTTTTGTATTGTCTGCTGTGTAAGTTGTCAGGTGACTTCTGCAAATCCAAATAGTTCAGGCATGCTGACAGCTATCCTGCATGATTTTGCTGTCGAGTATTATGCAGGATGACAACCTGCGTGCATTCTTTCCTTGCCTATTTATGCCATGTGTGCTCTCAAATGCTTGCATGCTTGCTCTCTTTCTGACCATTTTGTTTGACTTAGGACATGGGCTGCATTTAAGATTATAGATGTGAGGTTTGTTTTGTTATGTTTTGCTTTGTTTTTTAATATCTTTTGGGTATACTTGGTTCTCCAACTGAGTTAAGATGATTCTGATTTTGAACCAACAAAATAAAATCAAGTCTAAGACTATAAAAACAAATGGCATTACCTTTACTCTCACAATTAGTATTTTTTTCAGGAAATAATTTCTTCTATTGTACTAATTGAGTGCACTAGCAGTAACAGATAAATATTTTTTTACTCTTTTGTTTAAGCAATCATTCATGTATCAGCAAAGAAGGACACCTGTCTTTAAAGAAGTTAGATTAAAAAGCCTAATAGATTAGGCTTTTTAATCTTTTTCATACAACTGATTATAAATAATTTTATTTAAATTTGTGCTGGGAAGTTAACAATAGAATGAGAAATACATGAAAAACTTATAAATTAATTATTTATAAATGAAATATTACTAGTACATTGTCGATTCAGGTATAAAATCTTTTTCTTTAACTGTTATTAATACAGTAATGAAGGTAGAGATGGAAAGAGCTACCATTTTGAACATAAGGAATATCCCAGAGCAATTAACAGCAATAATTAATAAGTAACAAAGAAAGGAAACACTTGGAAAATCAGCTTAATTAAATACATTCCAGGTTTTTAAGGGCATTAATTGATATACTCCTTGAATCACAGGCAGTTATTTTGAAAAAACCTAAAACCTCTGAACAGGTTCCTTAGAGGGACATAATAATGGCTTACAAAATATTAAGTGGCGAAGAAAAATTAAACAGTGATGTTTTTATCTTTCTCAATACAAGAATTAGGGGTCATAAAATGGAACTAGTAGGTAGTTAGTTTAAAACTAACAAAAGGAAATGTTTTCACATAGCTTGTAATTGAAGTGTGGAACTTGTTGCCACAGGATGTGGAAGCTGACAGTTTAACCAGATTCTGCAAGGGGTCGGACACATTCTTGGAGGAAAGATGAATCAGTAGCTGTTGAACATGGGAGTTAGGGATACAGCCTCTGAATCGGAACCTCCTAGACTTCAAACGCTGGAGGCTGGATGAAGGAGAGGAACAGGGGAAAAACCCTGGTCCTGCCCTGTTCACTCTTCCCTTCAGGATCCCCTCTCTGCCACTATGTGATATGGGAGGCTGGGTGAGGTGAACCTATGGCAGGGGCATGCAATTATTTTGGGCAGAGGGCCGCTTAGGCTTTGGAGGGCTGCATTGGTAGCCCCGCCCCTTGACAGGTGACCCACTTCCTGGTCACCATCTTGGGACCAATGTCTTGGGACCAATGTCCCAGGGCCAGCACTGGTGGGGCCCAAAGCGGGGTGCAGGCTGACAGGGGTCTGTGGAGCTGGGCTGGGCTGCACCAGCAGGGAGAGTGGGGAGCTGGCCTAGCTCCATAGAGCCCCTGCCAGCTGGGATCCTATACCCCTGCCGCCCTGCCCTGGGCCCTGCTGGTGCTGGCCCCGGGGCACTGGTGTGGGCCCTGTGCTCCTGCTGGCTCCCCGCCCACTCTCACCCAGTGTCCCCCCAGCCCTGTGGTACACACGGGGGGCAGCGCACAGCCCTGACCCCCTGCTTGCCAGCAGGGAAGGATCTGGTGCTGAGTGCAGGGAAAAGTGGTCCCTCACCCACCCCATGGCTGGTGCTCCCAGCTGCAAGCACTCACAGCCCATGTGGGCTATCTGGAGCAGGCACAGGCAGCCCCAGGTGGGCTGCAAGTAGCTGCAGCACAGGGCACCGGCCACAGTGAGCGAGGGGCCACTCTTACCTGCACTCACCACCAGCTTGTAACCTGGCCCCGCTGTCAGCCTGGCAGTGGGGCCTGGTTACAAGGTGGTGCTGAGCGCGGGCGGGGAAGCAGCCCCTCGCCCACACCTTGCCGGTGCCCCATGCTGCAGCCGCTCGCAGCCTCCGTGGTGCTGCCTGTGCCTGCTCCGGATAGCCCCGCACAGGCTACAAGTGCCTGCAGCAGGGAGCGCGGGCCACAGGGCGGGCAATGGGCCGCTTTTCTCCGCACAGGGAAGGAGCCCAGGGAAAAGTGGCCCCTCCCCTGCCCCATGGCCTGCGCTCCTTGCTGCAGTCACTTGAAGTCCGCACAGGCAGCCCCACGCAGGCTGCAAGCAGCTGCAGCATGGGGCCACAGGGCGGGGAAGGGGCCGCTCTCCCCCCCCCCCCCATGCTCCTTCCCTGCCCGACCCCCCCACCCCTTCCCCCCCCTTACCTGCAGTTCTGATGCGGGGCATCTGGAGGTTGAAATGATGAAAATTGTGCTCTCATAAGGACTGGTCATATCTATTTTAATTAGATACTGGCTTCAGTTCTTTAGGTTGAGAACCTGTTTTGATACAGTAGTCTGTCCAGCAGTCTGTACTGTGCATGGAGGAGTTTATTTGGACATCACTGATGTCTCCCTGGTGCATGATGATTTAATTGATATGGGGTACATTCTTCAATGTATTTAAAATGCATCTTTCTTCCTTGGTGTTCAGAACACGGCATGAGGATGCCAGCACATAGAATAATGTGCAAGTAACTATTTATACTGGCACTACCTATTTTGTACAGGCCTAAAACATAAAGCTAAGCATTACCATCCTTTACCTGCCTGTTGAAGTCCCAACAAAAAATTGTCAAAATTGGGGCTCTTCAGATGAGCTTTATTTAAAGCATTCCTGCTGCCATTTTTCAGTATGGGAATGCTGATGCATGTGACACTGGAGTCTGCTCTCATGCATTGTAATTACAGCATGTCAGAGCAGCCTCTCTGCTCACGTATAGATGCCCACTCCTGTTGGAGTGTCTGAGCTTCCTTTCCCCTCCCTCCTCCAGCTTCACCTTCCTGTTCCCCTGGTCCTGGGGATGGGGCAGAGCTGTTTGCCAGGGCCCAGGCATCCCATGCTGACCCAGGTAGGGGGTGGCCTTTGCAGGATGAGGCCCCCAGACAGTCAGAATTGGACAGCCCTAGTTTAGCCTGTCATTTGAAGCAGTTGTCTGGTATGCGGCTGCCACAGTCAAAACTCTAGCTATTAGGAGCCATACAAATGAATTAGATGTTGGATTGTAGGCTGCTGTTTAGGGACCTTGTCAAATAGTTGCATGGCCAACAAGATAGAGATATGAATGTAAGTTGCTGGTATTCCCTATTAGGGGTGTGTGAAACGGGCCCTATTCGATTTGGATTCAGATTTGGCCTTAATCAGGGACAGTGATTTGATTCATTGATTTGGATCACTGTCCTCGATTCAATTCAGCTGAATCCAAATCTGAAGATTCAATGCTGATTCAGAGAATCACCGATTCGGACATAGACGCAGCTTTAAATGTTTTTTCTACATACCTTGAGGTACCAGGCATGGCTCATGAACACTGTGATGCTGGGGAGGATGGAGAATCCCACAGGAGCATGGTGGGGGTGGGGGCCTGCATGCTCAGTGGTGAAACCGGACGTGGACTGGAAGTAGTCCCGGTCCACTTCTGGGTCCACCAGGGAGCATGCAAGGGGCCCCCCTTGGCTCGGTGATCATAGAATCACAGAAGTCGGGTTGGAAGGGACCTTGTAGATCTTCAAGTCCGACCCCCTGCCTGGGCAGGAGGAAAACTGGGCTCAAATGACCCCAGCCAGGTAGGCATTGAGCCACTTCTTAAAGACCCCCAGGGTAGGAGCCAGCACCACTTCCCTTGGAAGTTGGTTCCAGATCCTAGCCGCCCTAACTGTGAAGTAGTTCCTACAGATGTCTAATCTAAACCTACTCTCCAACAACTCGTGGCCATTATTCCTTGTTATCCTAGGGGGCGCTGGGGGAAACAAGGTCTCCCCCAAACCCTTCTGGTCCCCCCCTAGTGAGTTTATAGATGGTCACAAGGTTCCCCCTCAGCCTTCTCTTGTGAAGGCTGAACAGGTTCAGGTCCTGTAGCCTCTCATTGTAGGGTCTGCTCTGCTGTCCCCGGATCATGAGGGTGGCCCTCCTCTGGACCCTCTCAATGTTGTCCACATCCCTCTTGAAGTGGGGTGCCCAGAACTGGACACAGTACTCCAGCTGTGGCCTGACCAGTGTTGCGTAGAGGGGGAGGATCACCTCCTTGGCCCTACTCGAGATGCACCTGTGGATGCACGATAGGGTCTGGTTAGCCCTGCTGACCGTGACCTCGCATTGTCGGCCCATGTTCATCTTGGAGTCAGTGATGACTCCAAGATCCCTTTCTTCCTCCGTGCTCTCAAGAAGGGAGTTTCCCATCTTATAAGTGTGCTGCTGGTTACTACTGCCCAAGTGCAGCACCCTGCACTTGTCCATATTGAAACGCATCCTGTTTTTGTTAGCCCACCCTTGCAACCTATCCAGGTCTTTCTGCAGTCTTTCCCTCCCTACTAGCATGCCCACCTCACCCCAAATTTTGGTATCATCAGCAAATATGAACAGGTTGCTTTTCACCCCATTGTCCAAATCGCTGATAAAGAAATTGAACAGTGCGGGCCCAAGGACCGAGCCCTGGGGGACTCCACTGCCCACTTCCCCCCCAGGTCGAGTATGACCCATCCACCACCACCCTCTGAGTATGACCCTTCAGCCAATTAGCAATCCATCTGACTCTGTAGGCATCGATGCCACAGTCGCCTAGTTATTTAATGAGGATGGGGTGGTCGACAGTGTCAAAGGCCTTGCTGAAATCCAGAAAGACTACATCCACGGGGACACCTGCATCCAATGCTTTTGTGACCTGATTGTAACAGGGAATCAGGTTGGTCTGACATGACCTGCCCCTAATGAAACCGTGCTGGTTTCCCTTGAGCATCATCCCCAATGCCGGCCCATCACAGATGTGCTCCTTGATGATCTTCTCAAAGAGTTTCCCCAGGATTGAGGTAAGACTGATGGGCCTATAGTTGCCCGGGTCCTCCCTTCTTTAAAGATGGGGGGACCACATTGGCCATCTTCCAATCGTCTGGCACCTGGCCCGAGCACCACGAGTGTTCGTAAAGTCGTGCCAAGGGCCTTGCAATAACCCCTGCTAGCTCCCTCAACACCCTGGGATGGAGAGCATCTGGACCTGCTGACTTGAACACATCCAGCCCCTCCAGCAGCACTCTAACTCGGTCTTCCTCAACCTTAGGTCTTGAGGCATTCCCCTCGAGTCCTTCTTGTAACATAGTGGGGGAGTCCTGGTCCCTGCACGAGAAAACGGAGGTGAAGAATTTGTTAAAGAGGTCTGCCTTCTCCTCTGGCGTAACCACCAGACTACCCAGCGCATCTTGCAGGGGCCCCACATTTCCCGCAGTGGGAAAGCTGCAGTGGGAGCCCAGGTACCTCCCCCAGACCCAGGAGGCACCAGTTGCAGGGGGGGAGGGGCGCAGGGGCCCCCAGCACGCTCCCCAGTAGCCCCAGAAGTGTTTCTGGTCCACTTCCGGGTCTGCTGCTGAGTGTGCTGGGGACCCTCCCTCCCCCCCACCCCACGCTTCTGTGAGACACTCTATCTGTCCCAGCATTGCACCATCCACAAGCTGCCTGGTACCTTAAGGTATTTGAAAAAACATTTAAAGCTGTGTCTATGTCCAAATTACCAAATCTTTCTGAATCTCTCCAGATAGATTGAGAGGGTTCTGATTTGATTTGGAGAGATTAAAAGGTCTCCTGATTCTATTCAGATTTGGAGATTTGGCTGCTGAATTGGACCGCATCTCTGCTGAATCGAATCAGCGACTGAAGCTTCTCACAGCAATACAAAAGGTTAAGGTATAGAAATGTATAATTGAGGCGCTTGTAATTTTATGTTTCTCTACAGGGAATACATGAAATAACCATAGAGTTATGATTGATTCATATTAGAGCTAGAGGTCATAAGTGATTTTTAAGCATACCTTAGAATTTTTCATATTTGTTTTCTGCACAGAGTCATTGCCTTTCAATATTTCCAATGAGACTGAAGACGAGCCACCCTCAGGAAAATGATCAACCCCTTTACATTATTAAGAAGGAGAAATATCAGGGGAATGGAAGCATTGGTTGTCTTTGTTAAGAGTAGCTCTTTGCTTTCGTCACATTAGAACAAGAAAGCAGTGACCCTTATAAGACCATTCTTCATGAGTTTCTCTGCAGGTTTAAACTGAAAGAAAATTCTAATTACCAGAAAGTGGGTTGGGCTTGGGAATGGGGATTCTATTGATGCTCAAACATTTATTTAAAAAACTACTATTTTACACATTCTGCTTAAGCGTTACCACCCGCCCTCTTTTTTGTGTTACTGTACAATTATTGAGCTGAGATAATTTTGGAATAAGGTGAGACAAAACAAAAAATTGACACTGTCCATGTCAAGACAGGGCTTGAGAGTTACGAGCTGGGTACTGTGTACTGTGTCTACTCTGCCCATTTATTTGGCCTGGGTCTAGGTGGAGTGGGAGCAAATGGATGGAGTTCTGGGTTGCAGTCCTGGGCTTATTCTGTCTCACATCGATGACCCAGTTGAAGTCTCCTGTTATCACCATTGGCTGGGTACTGGGCATTGCCACAATCACATTTTCCAGGAAGGTGCACCTCCTTGTTTCCTTATTGGCCAGTAACTAAACATTTAGGAAGTCAGATTTCCCTCCCTCTGTTTCAAAGGTGGTTTGTAATAGCATGCCCGCAATAATCTCTGTGCTGTATGGGGTCTCACTTTATCTCCTTTCAGCAGAATAGCCAATCCCACTGGTCTTTTGTCATTTGATCCCAACCATATGAAGTGACCGTGTGGTCAGCATTTTTCAAATAAAGCATAGTTTTTGGAACTGGCCAAGCCACATTCCTTGAGGCAGATAATATCTCTTGTAGCTGCTGCAGGCATAGCTGTATCTTGTCCCATTTCACTTTCTTTAGCAGGCTTCTCACATTTACTAAAGCTATTAAGATTCCCACAATAAAAGCAGTGGGAATGGTGGTGGGGGTGGTGCAGATATAGCCTTCCCTTTTTAATTTCTTTGGCTTTTTAGCCTCTTTGCTTGGACTTAGGGTCAGGTTTTTCCCCAGCTTGCTGGAGTCCCTCTGGGATTTGAATTTGTTTTTCTAGGCAGTGTGGGGTGATGCCAGGGTCCTCTTGCATACTGTCAGTACCCAGTTGTCTGGTCCATTTCTGAGGTTTTTCATGGTTCCCTCTGTTCTGCCTCTATCTCTTTTTCTGAGCTAGAGTTTTCTTCATTGTTTGCATATTAGTCCAAAGCCAAAGGCTCATGATTTATCATCAAGCTCATTAGGCTAGGCCCCAGCAGAGTCAACAGCATTTCAAGCCATTGGTGATCCCATAGCTCAGCACTGCTCAGTATGTGTGTGTACTCCAGATACCTTCCCCTCCCCTTCCCACCTCCCCCACAAAGGTTCCATGTGTCTATTAGCCCCTAACTCATGACTGGAACCAGGCGTCATTATCATGTGTCCTGGGATCTTCCAGAAATTTATATGCAGATGAGGCATAAGGCAACCTGGTCTAGCTTTACTTAATGGGGCACAGGGCCGCACTGATCATATGTGCCAGGATGAGAGGGGATGATAGAGGGATTCTTGGCAAACTGTTTGGGCTCCTTCTCATGATGTTTGCCAGGCATTTAAGGCAGGTGAAGAAACAGGAATCATTGGAAATGGGGAAGAAAGGTGCAGCTTGCCTGTGGGAGTGAAGCAAAAGTAAAAATATATGCAGTGTGGTGGTTCACCATGACTTAGGAGAAAAAGTGCTGAGGGGGACTGCATTCAATGGGCCCTTAGATGGTTTGCACTAACCATTCCTTGTGATAGATTTCTATCAGCATGTTTGCCCCATACGAGCTATATGTTTTATAGTCATGCTCAGTGTTGGCTTTATTTAATCAGCTTCATAGTTGCGTTGAGCGTGTTGAGGGAGCTAGCAGGGGGTTATTGCAGGGCCCTTGGCACGGCTTTACGAGCGCTCATGGTGCTCGGGCCAGGTGCCAGATGATTGGAAGATAGCCAATGTGGCCCCCATCTTTAAGAAAGGGAGGAGGGAGGACCCGGGCAACTATAGGCCCATCAGTCTTACCTCAATCTTGGGGAAACTCTTTGAGAAGATCATCAAGGAGCACATCTGTGATGGGCCGGCATCAGGGGTAATGCTGACGGGCAACCAGCACAGTTTCATTAGGGGCAGGTCATGTCAGACCAACCTGATTGCCTTTTATGATCAGGTCACAAAAGCATTGGATGCAAGTGTCGCTGTGGATGTAGTCTTTCTGGACTTCAGCAAGGCCTTTGACACTGTCTCTCACCCCATCCTCGTTAAAAAAACTAGGTGACTGTGGCATCGATGCCTACACAGTCAGATGGATTGCTAATTGGCTGAAGGGTTGTACTCAGAGGGTGGTGGTGGATGGGTCATACTCGACCTGGGGGGAAGTGGGCAGCGGAGTCCCCCGGGGCTTGGTCCTTGGGCCCGCGCTGTTGAATTTCTTCATCAGCGATTTGGACAACGGGGTGAAAAGCAACCTGTTCAAATTTGCTGATGATACCAAAATTTGGGGTGAGGTGGGCACACTAGCAGGGAGGGAAAGACTGCAGAAAGACCTGGATAGGTTGCAAGGGTGGGCTAACAAAAACAGGATGCGTTTCAATATGGACAAGTGCAGGGTGCTGCACTTGGGCAGTAGTAACCGGCAACACACTTATAAGATGGGAAACTCCCTTCTTGAGAGCATGGAGGCAGAAAGGGATCTTGGAGTTATCATTGACTCCAAAATGAACATGAGCTGACAATGCGAGGTCGCGGTCAGCAGGGCTAACCGGGGTGCATCCACAGGTGCATCGCAAAGTCCGTGGCCCAGCTATATGAGCATTTGTGGTCATCTGGCCAGGTGCCGGGGGATTGGAAACTGGCTAATGTGGTCCCTATTTTCAAGAAGGGGAGGAAGGAGGACCCAAGTAATTATAGGCCTGTAAGCCTCACCTCAGTGACCAGGTAGATCTTGGAGAGAATCATCAAGGAGCAGATGTGTGGGGGGCCTGCAGGGGAGGTCATGCTCAGGGGAAACCAGCATGGGTTCACCAAAGGTAGATCCTGCCTGACCAACCTGATTGCCTTTTATGACCAAGTAACTAAATACTTGGATGATGGTGTCACCATGGACATAGTATTTCTAGACTTTAAGAAGGCCTTTGACACTGTCTCTCACCCCATCCTCATCAATAAATTAAGTGACTGTGGCATTGATGCCTGAACAGTTGGATGGGAAAAAAAATTGGCTGATGGTGTGCACCCAGAGAGTAGTGGTGGATGGGTTGTACTCAGCCTGGCGAGATGCGAGCAGTGGGGTTCCCCAGGGCTCGGTCCTCGGGCCCTCACTGTTTAACATCTTCATCAGCGACTTGGACAAGGGGGTGGAAAGCATGCTGTCCAAGTTTGCTGATGACACTAAGATGTGGGGCAAGGTGGACATACTTGAAGGGAGAGAGAGGCTGCAACTAGATTTAGACAGGCTACAAAAGTGGGCAGACAAGAATAGGATGGGGTTCAATGTAGACAAATGCAGGGTGCTGCACCTTGGGAGAAGGAATCCACAGCACACATACAGGATAGGGAGTTCCCCTCTTGAAAGTACAGAGGCAGAAAGGGATCTCAGGACCTGGTGGCTGCTTACAAACCATTAGGGGAGATCAACAGCAAATAGGTAGAGCTCTTTTCTCCCCAGCACCACCTGGGGTGATGAGGAACAATGGTCATAAGCTGATGGAGAACAGGTTTAGGTTGGAGATCAGAAGGCAATATTTTACAGTTAGGGTGGCCAAAATCTGGAACCAACTTCCCAGGGAAGTGGTCCTTGCCCTTCCCTTGGGCAAATTCAAGAGGAGGTTGGACGATCACCTGTCTGGGGTCTTGTGAACCCAGCATTCATTCCTGCCTGTGGCAGGGGTTCAGGCTAGATGATCTGTTTAGGTCCCTCGTGACCCTAGCTACTATGAAACTATGAAACTAAGTAGGGCCAAGGAGGTAATCCTCCCCCTCTACGCGACACTGGTCAGGCCACAGCTGGAGTACTGTGTCCAGTTCTGGGCACCCCACTTCAAGAGGGATGTGGACAACATTGAGAGGGTCCAGAGGAGGGCCACCCACATGATCCAGGGACAGCAGGGCAGACCCTACAATGAGAGGCTATGGGACCGGAACCTGTTCAGCCTTCATAAGAGAAGGCTGGGGGGGGACCTTGTGGCCGTCTGTAAACTTACTAGGGGGGACCAGAAGGGTTTGGGGGAGACCTTGTTTCCCCCAGTGCCCCCCGGGATAACAAGAAATAATGGCCACAAGTTGTTGGAGGGTAGGTTTAGATTAGACATCCGTAGGAACTACTTCACAGTCAGGGCGGCAAGGATCTGGAACCAACTTCCAAGGGAAGTGGTGCTGGCTCCTACCCTGGGGGTCTTTAAGAAGTGGCTCAATGCCTACATGGCTGGGGTCACTTGAGCCCAGTTTCTCTCCTGCCCAGGCAGGGGGTCGGACTTGAAGATCTACAAGGTCCCTTCCAACCATACTTCTATGATTCTACGATAGTTGGTTTCCATTACAGATCACGTGCTGCATTTAGCAGTTCAAAGATAGACAGTGTATTTAGTGAGGTTTCCTTGTATGCAAATATAAGAAAAGGAGACTTTTTTTCCCCCGTGGTAACTGGGGAGAGGGGGAGGTACAGAGGAACCTCATCTTGTATTAGAGTAAGTACAGTATTATTTAACTTAAGGGTTAAAAAAAAGAGTAATTATCCTGAAATCAAGCACAGGAAAATCAGAATTAAGAGTAGATATAAAAGAAATCCTAACCTAAGTTATGGAGTGTGTTGTTGAAGCATAACATGGCTCCAGGGTGGATTGATTTAAATCAAGTTGATATAAATCATGATTTAAATCAGCAAGCCACACAAGCCCTTCTTTAAAAAAAAAAAAAGAAAAGAAAAAAAAGAAAGGTGTATGTATAGTCATTGGTAGATGCAACAATTAAACTGTTGGTTTACAACTAAATGCATTTTTTACAGTAGATTTAGTACATATATTTCTCAGCTACATAAACTATCTATATACACAAACTGTGTGTGTGTGTGTGCGCGCGCATATAAATAAATAAAAGTTATATAAAATGTATGTGTATGTATGTTTGTGTAGCTAGGAAATATATGTACTAAATCTGCTGTAAAAATGTATTTAGTTGTATACCAACATTTTTAATCGGGGTGTGTGTGTGTGTAAAATCTTAACATATTTGGAGTGTTAGCATACTAAATGTATGATTTCTATAAAAGTGTGAAAGATATATTTCTTATTCACTAGATGATAGAACTTTCTGCTATGATTTTTCCTTTTCCTGCAGTAGCTTGAGCCCAGCATTTGTCCTTTGTGTTGTGCACACTGATTCTCAGTTGCACATGCTGTCAGTTTTGGTTTTTCCTATGTCAGTTTTGGATGCATGCTTGGATTACATAGTGAAATTAATTTTATCTGTAAAAGGCAAGAGAAATCAGGCTCTTGGTGAAGCATATGTAATTTGTGAGGAATGTAATCCAGTCCTTTGTCTTGTACTCCAAGCTATTATTAGAATACTGACTGGAGCTAGCTAGTTCCTCTTGCAACCCTTTAGATATTGTAGCAGGAGACAGGGCTAGGTAGTCCACACTTGCATCCCCAGCCAGGCTTGCTCCCCCCACTCCCTTGTCTGCCAGCTCTCACTGATCCAGCTAGGGAGACAGAGGCGGGGCCAACCCGCCTTTCTGGAGCAGACAGCATGGCCCAGTCCAGCCCAGGGCTCGAAAGCATGCTGGGATGCTGGGGAACTGTGATTTAACTGGAGCCAGGAAGGGGTCTGGGACAGAAGTTTCATAAACTGGTTTGACCCAAATCAGTTAAGTCTGATGCTACATTCAACCAGGCTTATCTTAGACCAATTTAAGCCATTTTGAAACTGGTTTATGTGCACTGACTGAACTTTTGTTCTGTTGTAGGTTTAAACCAGTTTCTGTTCACTTAAACTGGTGTATGTGTAACTTCTGTCCCTAGCCCTGGACACCTGCACGCATAATCCCAGTCTTTTAGTACAGGGGCCCTTGTTTACTCCTCTTATCTAAGTTATTATATCTTTCGGCATTCGTGTTACTATTTGTGGCTTAGCTTGACATAAATACTTTAAATTGCCATGCACCCATACCAGAGAAAATATAATGGGACATTGTTTACACCATGTAAATCCTTTCTACATGTTTGCTTTCTAGACTGTATGTAGTATCTACAGAATGTAGAAATGTCGAAATGTATTTGAATGTATTCTCTTTGATTTTTATTATTTTTTTTTTTGTAAACCTAAAAACTTAGGAAAGTCTTGTATGTGCGCTCACCACAGCTGTCAATAATTGCAAGTATTTTAAAGTGTCTTAGAATGCTAAACTATTTTTATCGCTAATAGGAATAAGCATGAGTATCACATTCTTAATGACCTATTGGTACTGCAGAATAAACATCTTGCAAGAGTTTAGAATCTGTACAAGCTGAATAGGCTATTTCAGAGATGACCTCATCATTTATATACTGTTGCTAGTTACAGTCAAATTATTTTGGTATATAGAAAGGAAATGCCACAATTAAATACACTATATTTTGTTCCGTTTCAGGCTGGTACAGAGGTGTTTCTATTAAGAAGCCCAATGTAAAGGTAAGTGTGAGCCCCATTTTCTATTTTTAAAGATTATTTCAGGGCGATGGTGCTGTACATCCCTGAAAACCCACATTTTTCTTCTCAGTTAAAGTTCTATGTTTTAAAATCTGTTTTAGCATAGGAGGGGGTTGGATTGAATTCCCTGAATTGATAACCATTGTTCTAGTCATCCAACAGTGCAGAGGCCCTCTCCACATTTATGCATGTGGGCTGCATCCGTTTGAATTTTTTTGTCCCACAAAAAAGCCAAAAAAGATCATTATGCCCTTCTTGATTCTGTATTTTTAAGGAAATAAATTGAAAGGAATTCACTTATAAGATATCTGTGTACATATCTATATCTGTGTACCTATTTATATCTATCTTATTTTGATAAAGTGTATTTAAAAAAATATATTTTTAAATGCATCTAAGGGAAAGCAGGGTATTGTATGGTTCTGTATTCAGTGGATTTGTATTTGATTTTGATTTTGATTTAGATTTGATTACTTTTGGTCAATCCCAGTATTTTACTAGGAGGGCTTTGTTTGCTATCAAGTGAATTTTATGTGCATATATATTTAAGGATGTGTGTGTATATATACACAGAGATAAGCTATTCTTTTATGGTTTTAATACATTTTCAAGGTAACTTTAAAATGTATTGAGTAGTAGTCCTTTAAAAGAAATAAAACCTGCATAACGTTAACTCTACTTCGGTTTTAATAAAAAATCTGTACATTTTTAGTATCTCTTCTTATTTGTACATTTTATTGGTAAATCTTCTGTTAGAATTTGTATTCACAATTCTTACACAAGAGCCATTCAAACCTACCACGGTTTCCTAGGTAACCAGCACAGGACTCCAGAAAAAGGCTTCATAAACCAAAAGAAATCCAAGCAGCATTTTTTCCTTTCCCATATTTCTGTATGATTAAAAGGGTACCTGTTGCTAGATTTACTGCCTGTATGGATTACTTCTTTCTGGGTTAGCCATGTAAGATTGTGTGCGCGTGCGTGTGCATGTGCAGGGAGAGAGGGAGAGACCAACTGGTATTTTATTTTAATGGTTTTTTGTATGGGTAATTTATACCTGTATTTAGATGTCATTTGCTACAACAAGGGGAAGGGGGGAATCCTGTTGTGTCCGTATTGAATAAGATCCTTAGATTTTGTTGAAAAATTCTAGGATCGTCTTGCTTTGTATAATGGACCTAAAATCTGTCAGAGGGGTCAGCTGGGGGCCCATTAAAATTTGGGTCAAGTTACAAGCCTCTGAAAATTACAGTTCATTCATGATTGTGAGAGGCTTGTTAAAGGCTATCAGGATTACTGTCTGCATTGAGCATTCTCTATCTGGATATGTTTTATGTCTGCCAATCAGTTTGTACATGTACCATCCCCACAGAGCAGCTTCAGTACGCTCTATCCAAAGACTGCAGGGGCTGTACTTGCTATTCCTGACTCTGTGCACGAGAGAAGAAGGGGAAGGAAACACTGTGGCATCAGAAATAAGTTTAGCAAGATACTGCTTTTTGCTCTCACTGAGTCTCTGCTGGTATCCAAGCAGAGCAGTGTGAAATGTAGAGAAAAAGAAGAATTAGAGATTTATATGTAGAAAGTTGAGGAGCAGGGAGAGATTCAGAAACAAGATGTGGGAAGGGTGGGAGAGAGGAGTAGAAGGAATGATGGGATAAAATTGGAGTTGAAGATGGAGGTGGGAAGATGCACAGACTGGAACAGGGACTATGCCCAGAAGAAGGATGGTGCTAACTTAATGAGTTTCTTGTTTTCTCTTAATTTGTTCATTTGTTTTGTGGTTTCATGCATTATATTGCACAGTGTACAAACCCTTCATTGAGAGAGAATTATTGATTTTTCTCATAAGGTATTCTGTTCTGTTCACCATTGCAGTATCTGAGTGCTTTGTAAACAAATTAATTTATTTTCATAACACTTGTAAGGGTAGGGCTGATATCTCTATTATATTAAAGAGGAATTGAAGCATAGAGAGATTAAGGAAAAAAGATCTATTTAATTGTGGGTGCTGTCATGTTGGGTCATGGGCAGTCAGGTCTGGGGACACTTGGGGATTGAGGTGTTGACCAGGGTCAGGAAGAACAAGAAGAATTCAGGGACAAACTGGGTCATGAAGTCAGGAGGTGAGTCTGAGAACGATGTCTAGCAACAAGTAGAGTCAAGAAGCTGGGAGATCTGGCAGAGAGCAGTCAGAGAGCAAACCAGGTTAAGAAGCTGGGAGATAAAGGAGAGAGTGGAGTTGGAGAGCAATACAGAGGGAACAGCAAAGTGGTCCAGGATGAGGTTAAGTCCTGTTGTCCAGATACTTCCTGTTCTGGATCAGTTGTTTATATGAGGAAAGTGGAGGGTCAGCTGGCCCTGTTTGACTACTCCAGTGACAGGGAGTTAGGCCCTACTGAAGGCTTCAGGCCAGCCCTGCCCACCCTGGTTGACTAGCTACAGCGTAGCAAGTTGAGAAGAGTGGCAGTGCTGATAGGCTGAGGTGCTGTACTTTGAAACTTTGCACATGATAGATGCTTTCTTTGAGACAACCAGAAGTTGATTTTCTAAGTACTTAGCATTATCTAGCACATAAATGCCTGACTTGCTTTGAACTTAAATAGAGATTACTTTATTAAGCTGTGAACAGATGTTGATTTTGTCAAGTAGAAAATATTTTAATGCAGGACTGCCAAGTCAACAAAAGTGTTATGCCAAGTGGTTAGAGCTAGGAGGTGTTACCAGCACCTGTAGTCAGGAGGAAGCCAAAGACCAGCTGGGGTTCATATGCTGAGCCAGAGGGGTTACCAGAAGTAGATGTCAGGACATGAGCCAAGATCAGAATTGGGGTTCTGAAGTTCAAGGACTGGGTATACAGGTAGGAATATGGGAGCAGGTACCAGGGAAGTTGCATGGGCTAGAGATACTTGCAGTCCGAAACCAGTTTGTTGTGCAGCAGCGGGGCCAGGTGCTGCAAGGGCTTCATAAAAGCAGTCCTAGGGCCAATCAGCAGGCTGAGGTTCAGCTTGAGTGTCGCTGACCTAGCTGTCTGGCTGCAGTGCAAAGGCCTTACAAGGACAAAGCACAAGCATATAGGCATCCTTGCCACTTGTCACATGACAGATCCTCCAAACTCTTTGCACAAGAAGACTTGCTAACAGTTTGTCCCACATTATCATGACAGACATCTGTACAATTTTCCAGTAATATTGTCATAGGACTAGTGGACCAGCAGTCCTCCACGCATCCCACAATGCACCAATTTAGTCCCAATTCTGGTCCCTCTGGAACTTTGTCCAACCACTCTGACACTGATTGCAGAACTCTACTGCCTAGAGGTGTTAGGCTGTAGGTGGCTGCCCTCAGGTATTTACTGCCCTGTATGGTGATTTGCCAGCTGTTGTGATCACCACACTCCCAAAACCAGCAGGGGAACACCAACTACTGGGAACCTCCAGGACCCATCAGACTCATCCACGACTTACAAATATAAGTTCCTCCCCCGGTTGGAATCTCTAGAACCCTTCAGATGCATCCAGGACTACTGTACCCCCACACACTAATCCACCCTTCTTCCACTATAGTCCCCCAGTAAGTGCTGCAGCAGCTGAACCAAGGATGGGGTGGTTGCTGTCATCATCTAGGGTGCAAACAAGAATCAGTGGGTCTGTGATCAAGCCATTGAAACAAGATGGTCTGTCAGCAGATTGCCAAGAAAATGGCAGCCTGGAGTCATGACCATGACTGGACCCAGTGGCACTTGAAGTGTAAGGTACTGAGGTAGCAATTCACAGAGACGTGGGATAGCAACCACATCACATGCACACAGGGTTCTATGCACCCACTGTGCAATAATTCTTTCTTGTATCTTCATGGTGAACAACATGGTTGGGTCTAAAAATATTGTGGGACCTGGCAGCCCACACTGCCATCCAGGAGCCAAGGACTCCAAAGCAACTGCAGGTGAGGACACACATCCCCCACAGGCCAGCACAGCAATCTGGGCAATGAGCCAGATTGGAGACTTCCAGTCAGTTCTTCTGTGACTGGCCAGCTGCCAAAGACATGCAAATTTTGAAGTGGACCCAGGCTTGGACAGCAAGGACCTGGAGCTCCCTGATATTACTACCACCCAGTGTTCCTCAGCCGTGTCCCAACTTGGACCCATGTCAAGACAGATCCGGGGGATGGTAAGTGGCAGGTTCTTGTTGTGGATGGTTTAGGGGCACTTAGTTTGGAGAATTGCAGTTTGGGATGGTGCTGGAACTGCTTGGGAAAATACCTCACTATGGCCCACTTCCCTGTCTTCCACTTGTGGGTGTGAGTTGTTAAAAGGCCCCAAGGCAGGGAAAGGAGATGTTTAGTGAAATTAGCATTGGTTTTGGAAGGTGAATCTTTAACCATCACTGTGTGGTCTTTAACCATCCTTTGTTGTGGGTCTCCATTGCAGGACAGATTGTGGCACAGCATGTCCCACAACAAATGGGCATCTATTTATAGCGTTAGTGACTGCCTGTGGAAAGGGAGTAGCCTATCACACAGGAGTTCTGGGGGAGAGGCAGGAATCGCATCTAGTTTTTCAGGGCGGTGATCAACTATCTTAGCCAGTAGAGTCTTTCTTCTCCTACAGTCCCCTGCATTAATCACGGCACATCTTTTAAATGCTGCAACAAATAGGACTGGAAACTTTGTCAATAACTTAGTTTTCTGTACAACCCAGGCTAATTGTCAGAGGAAAAAAATATCCTTTACACTGAATAAAGCAGGGTGCCTGTAGAAAAAATATTACTGGTATGTGATAATATAATTAAATTTATCATCTCGATTTGTGTACACAGGGAGCTGAATTAAGATTGTGCAAGTAACTTTAGTTCTGGCAACCCCTAATTTTGAAGTGCTAGAAATTTTGTTTTAATGTAGGGTGTGTGTATGTGTAATATCCTAGGTCTTTAGAAACTATATAATGAAGAAAACGGAAATTTGTTCATGTGGTATCACTAACATTCACATAGGTCACTAGCAGGGTAGAAACAATTTACCTACCACACAGACCCACATCGCCCTTATGCAAAAAGAATAACTAACTAAAAGAAGTTTTGGATTTCATGCTCTGTTTATGCCAGCTCTAGAGAGGAGCCAGGACAATTTGACAGTATGTTCCACAGGTATTTGCTGACAGTTGGGGAGAGTTGGGAATCTTCAGTGTTATTCCACCCTCTGCAGGGGAAGTATGCTTTAGACTAGAGGACACTATCCATTGCCTGTAAATGTTACCCTGCCATTATCCTTGTTTCTATCTCATCTGTTTCCTTTCTGTTTTTCTTCTCTAATAAGTCCCTGTCTCCACACCTCAAGCATCTTATCCCATTCTTTGTCTCCTTACTCAGCTAGTTCCAGTTTCTACCTTCTGCCTATTTGTCTTACCCTGCCCCACTAGCTCCCAGTTCCAGTCTTCATGCCTGGGCTACTTGTCTAGTGTCACACTGTGGAAAATGAGCAAATTAGTATGTTAACATTGATTTGGGTCTTTACTGCACATCAGCTAGTCTGCAGAAACTATCCACATTCCTAATGTTACCCTCATCCAAGATAGATTTGATTTAAATCACTGGTCAGGAAGCCTAGATTTAATTATTGTTTTCTATAAAAAGTGCATTCTTGTTGCTTGATATAACTTTAATAAATATTATTCACAACTCAGAGATAGATGGAGGTTTCATTTTTAGAAGGTAAACACTATACATTTTAAAGTAGTGATTTATTTTGATATTTTTTCTGATTAATTTTTCAGCGACATCAGAAAACTGAATTATGATTTGGTTATTTTATTTACCAAAACTAATTGAAGCAGATGGTTGTGAAGTCACTGGGGGGTGAACTATCTCCAATTCACTAAATTAATCATGGATATTTTGGGGATATTTTTGTCGCGTATTAGGAGGACAGCAACAACTGTCACAAAACACGACATTTAAATTGTTTTATTTATCTAAAACAACAAGCTTATGTATTTTGGATATTTTTCTTCAACAACAAGCAGCACGTATGATTATTTTAATAAAATAAGCTTCTGTATTTTTTTGAATTACTAACTATTTTAGTTACAAATGTGAAATGTGTTTTTAACAAAAGTAGATTATTTCAGCCAGGTCAGCGTGAGAAACTTAAAATACAAGGTCATGCAGAAAACTCAGTCTTCAACTTCCTCTTCCTGTTATTCATAGACTGGAAAAGAAAGACAAGCTTTCCTACTCTTTCAGTTCCCAAGCGATTTCTTAATTTAGAACGAATGCGTCCAAAGGAAGAAGGCAGACAAGGTTCCTTGGGTGAATCTGGTATTTTTATTAGATCAACCCAAAGGAAGAAAATATTCTTTCTACACCTGCTAGAGAAAACTGAATTATCACTTCAGTAGTCTCTGGATCCAGGTGCTTAAGTGACTTCCACAGGTCACTAGTGTAGCTTTCTTTAAAACTCATCAGCAAACATATATTTCTTGAATGGTTCACCCTTAGCTCTGAAACTTATTATAGTTGGTATTATTCAGGGATGATTGCTGGATGCCCGTGTCATAGCCAACTCCTCTTCTTTCACTGTTAAGGATTGACTCTGGTACTGAGTATTGAGAATATTGGCAAGAAAATGAGCTGGAGATAGTACTTGATCCATTTGTTTTTTTAATGCCTGTAATTTAACTCTGTCATTGCGTATTTCTCTTTTCAAGGTCTCACTCTGTTTCTTCCAAATTTCAACAGCATCAGCAATAAAACAGTGATGTCCCTGCAGTTTGTACAAGGGTTTGGAAATAGGCTTCGGGATAGTCAGCATACATTCTACGTTTTTCTTAGGCCCAACATTGAGAACTTTGGCTCTTATAGTTCTGTCTATTTTGTCGTGATTTTGTTTACAAATTGTCATCAGATTGGGTCAGTTCTCAATATATCACTCAAAACAGTCCGCTATTGAGTTCCGTCACATGTCTTGTGGGAGAGTTAAGTTTGGTTCCTCCTGGTTTCTTCAGAGCAGCTGCTACAAAGTGGTTGTTACAGAATATTTTGCAATTTCAACAACATTAGCCTTCATTTCTGGAGCACTGAAGTCTTTGGCTAAGAGGTGCAAAGCACTGCAGCCATATGTCATTGGTTTGGGGCTTTCTTCACTTTTCTTCTAGATTTCTTCTCATCTTTGATATATGTGCAGCATTGTCTGAGACAAAGCTGTTTACTAGACATTTGAATTTTTTTTACAGTTTGTTAAAGGTTTTACTGCTACGTCTTGCATGTATTCTACTGTGTGTGCATTTGCTGATGTATCAATTGTTTCTGTAAGGTAGATAGTGCCGCCTTCTCTTGTCACATGAGCACATATTACTGGATCATTGTGGACATTGCTCTACCCATCAAGAGTTATGTTAAAATTTTTCCTCTGTAGACTTTTTGCACACTGTTCAACTTCTTTCTCATATGCTTTATCCAGCAATTTGCCGGATATATCTGCTGTCTGGTGGACTGTCTCCTTGTTGAAATGACTGAACTGTGTCAGTAAAATGTGTTGTCAACCATACAGGAAGGAGAGTTTGTTGCATAAACAAACTGAGCAACTTTTTCATCAATTACCAAGAACCATATGCTGGTTCTTATTACCAACTTAATTATGGTTGTTTCTGGATGACGGATTTTTTTTTCTTTTAGCTACAGGTGTTATGCTGTGTGATATACGTTTGACTGGAACACTAGTATCATTTGCAGATAACTCTGTAGACAGTGGTTATGATGTTGAAGATGGATAGTCAGAATCCTTATGTGACGAATGGAGTACTGCTCATTTAGTATTACTCATTGCACTCAGTACTACTTTAGAAGTGAAACTGTAAAAGGAAGACCTGCCTATTTCAGCCATTATTTTATATCATAACTGCTTAAAAAATATGATGGTTGCATTAAGTACCAACTATATTTTTGCTCAAACGTTTTTATGAGAATTCAAGTACTTCAGAAGTCCACCCAAAAGATATGGACAGGGAAGACAGGTAGTCCTTAAGAAAGAAGTATGAAATAAGAAAGTTTACTAACCTGGAGATTCTGCATGTTCAGACATGTTCCATTCATCATCTTCAAAGCAGCTTCCTCCTGAGAAGGAGCACTTCTTATGCTGATGTTTCATTTGGGCAACAAGGGCTTTCATTTCTTTGCACTGTTTGCATTTTGCATGTATGCCTCTTACCCACAGGTAGAGGAACTTCATTCAGATATTCCCAAACCGGGTCTCTTTCATGGCCTGGCAAGCCTGCTTCCGTGATAGGTTTTCCCTTCTACCATACCATTCCCTCACTAGATCTCAAATCAGTGGAGAAGCTATACTCAGAAACTTATCCCTCAAGACTTCTGGAATATTCTGCTCAAAATGTTTATTTTTTGTTTCTACTGTCCCTCCCTCCTTGCATTTATCTTTAGACTCCTCAGTATTGTCCAGATCTACTGCACCCCCAACAATCCTCTATTCATTTAACTTCTTGAAACTTTGCACTTTTAGAGGGAGGCAAAGGCTTGACTGTGTGTACACAAACTTGCAGAGAGACAAGAGGGCAGATGGGTAGGTAATCAGGTCTGTTATCTTTCATCTCCATATAGTGCTGTTAACAAGGATGTTATCTCTGGAGAGACAAATCCACAGTTTGAGAACTGAAACTAAGCATCACAGAGATGCTTAATGGGATCTTCTAGACTGAGCACTGAGTCCCATTGGGTAGAGTGGTTTTCTTTAATCTTTACTAATCTATAGAGGAGCCCCTGGGAACCCCATAAGATTTGGTCCCTAATATAGTCCATGGCCTGTTGTGACCTATTTATAAAACTTTTCTAAAAAGGTTACATGAATATATTGTCTCAAATAGTATATAATTAGAAGTTTTATAATCCTTATTTTATGAAGATATTATTGAGCTTTAACATATCTTAAATTAAAACTATATATAGGTGTGTATTTTTTTAAAAAGCATCTAAAAAATCTGATTTAAATTTTAAAAATTCTGATTTTTTTTTTCCTGTGGGTTTTTAAAATTTATTTAATTTTTTTTTTAATCGTGGTTTTTATTTACCTTGCCCTCATCAGATCAGTTAATCAAGCACAACTTGCCTTTGGGGAATCCAGCTGGCTCTTCCTGATCAACTTGTTCTTCTTTAGGTACTTCACAATAGATTAATTGAGGGCCTGCTCCATGATCTTTTCAGGTATCGAGGTCATGTCAACTGGTCTCTAGTTCCCTGGATCCTCCTCCTTCCCTTTCTTAAAGATGGGCACTATATTTGCTCTTTTCCAGTCCAGGACCTCACCCAACTGGGCTATATCCATCTTGAGCCAAGGAATTGAGCACTGGAAGGCCCTCAGTGCTAGGTGCTATGTAGGAGCTGGTGCCAGTGTGTCCCATAATGGTCCCTGAACCTTTTGTGGAGAAAAGCAAGAGTCATTGGCACTATTATCATGAGCCAACACTGTTAAGAATTGTTGAGTTGTCTCTGTTTTTTCTATCACAACACAGCAATTTGGGAAGGTCAGAGTATCTTCCTCCCAACTCTTAGATCTCTATGGAGATCCTTATCTCCCTCTGTCTCAGAGGTACCCCACTGTATTTTTGTACATTTGCTTTCTCATTTTTCCTTCTTTTTTGTCATCTCCACATTTTTTTCCTCCCAATTCTTTTCTCCCTTTCTCTGCCAGTCTCCTTAGCTTCAGCTTTATCAGCTTTTTCAGTGCTCTTCCATCTTTTCTCTTCGTTAGTTTGTCTTTTTTATGCCACTGCTTTTATCTTCCTGTTGTCTCACCAGTTTTTTTCCCGTTTCTTTCTGTCCCATTCCTCTTTGTCTATTAGTTGTTTACTGCTGGTCTTCTCTTACTTACACATGCACACCTGCATTCCCTTAATTTCACAGGGGCTCTTAGCTGAAGAGGTAGAATTACGTTTTCACCCCAGATATCAGAGTTTCCCTTTTATTTTTTTACCACACGTGCTGCTGGAGGAGAAATACCACTTGGCTTCTGGAGAGGTTTTGTAGATCTTAGTGAAACACCTTTAAAGTAGGGAAACTTTTGAAAAGAAGGACATACGCAGAATACAGAGCAATACACAGTACTAGAAGATATAATTTATCACTCTGAGCCTTTTGGGTAGGGTAGGATATAAATATAATTTTAAAAAATGGTGTGCAAACTTTGCATAAAAATGCATTACTCAAAAAGTAGGTGATCATTTCATTGAAGACATTATCATAACAAATGTGCATTGTTTCTTATCACTTCAATACTTAGTTGTTCAGTCTTAATATTCAGATAGTCCTCAATAGGATGCTTACTTTAGAGTTAAGCATGCCTGAGTCTGTTCCGCAAACCACTTTTGCTGTTCCCTAGACATTAGGCTAACTTCCTCATCCTGGAGAAAAATGTAGTATCGAAAGCATTTTTTACAGTGTAAAGGAGCCATTCTAGTAACCAGGAATCTGCAGAGGTGTATTGGAGTTCTTACCTTCCTTTTCTCCTTGGAACTTCTATGCGGAGGCAAGAAAGGATGTTGGCTCAGAGCCAGCTAGTTAACTTTAAAATTCTTATGCCATAGTGAATCTCTAATTAGCTAGTTAAATTACTTTGTTGCCTGTTTGTTTTGATGAAGTGGTACAAAAGCTGTGAAACAATTGGCAGTATTTGACCAAATATCTCAAAAGTTAGTAGTGCCCAGAAGACAGTGTAGAATTCTGCCATTTTAAGAGCATGGTTAGCAGCATATATTGAACTAGAAGCATTTTTCCCCTGAAAAAACGTTCTGTTTTTCCCCCCATAAGTGCAAAATTTTTACTTTGATCCTAGGCTGTTTGCTGTTATGTCTAGCAAACTTTATAAATGAATGAATTATCTCATGACAACATAAAGCTACATTAGCTCTTCTCATATTATCTTTGCCAGTCCCTTTGATAACAAAAATTCAAATGTCTGAGCAACAGGAAAGTCTGATTATTCAGTTGACTTGTCCTTGGCACATGCTTTTTTAAAAGATGTTTCTGAATTTGGGACATTTTCTGCATTGCTATTTATGAATTAGTAGGAAAGGAATATATAGGTTTGAATAGCAGGGGGAGGGAAGAAGATGTTTCAGTAA
Source organism: Alligator mississippiensis (assembly GCF_030867095.1). Classification (NCBI taxonomy): domain Eukaryota; kingdom Metazoa; phylum Chordata; order Crocodylia; family Alligatoridae; genus Alligator; species Alligator mississippiensis. Next base: position 45,620,930 of record NC_081835.1, read on the forward strand.
CTAAATAAAAATGAAAAAAAGTTTAAGAATTTTTGTCTAGTTTAGATGTTGCAGCTGGCAATATTATTGTATGGTAAATGACAGTGCAGTACTTCCTTAATTACAGATTACAGTAAAATGCATAGTGCAGACCTGTCTCATCGTAGATTATTTTTATTAAAAAAACCCAAAAACCTACCAAATAGAAGATGCTTAAGGTGGTAGGCTTTACCAGAACAGCTATTCCTAACTCCAGTTCATCTTTCTGTGTCTGGGGTAGTGGAATGTTGACAGAGCAGCTGAAGGCATAGGCTCCTACAGACATTCAGTTTCTCCTGGGAGAGTTGCTGCTTTCCCAGGAGAAACCATGAGTATACAGATGCTCAGGATTTTTCTCCATGAGCAAAAATGGCTGCTCCAGGAGAAAAACAAGTTGGGATCAATGAGGGTTGAATCACTCCCAGAAGAGTTTCTTTTGAGAGAATAAATGTCTGTATACTTTACCCTCCTAAGGGAATCCATAGCACAGTCTTCCAGCATCCCAAGATGCATTCTGCCTCTCCCCAGAGATGGGGAGTTGCTCCAGCTGGACTCTACTACTTCAGTGAAACCAGAAAAAGAAGATGGTCCCTTCAGAATCCTGCATTGTATTGCAGGGAGACACGGGCTGACTGAGCAGATCTGGGTCAGCCAGTCAGGGCTGCCTTGTGCGCTGCTACCATCTGTCACCAGGGAGGCTGAGGGAGCCTGCAGAGCATGCTGAGATGGGTGCACAGGGACCCCCTGCCTGTGCAGCATCAACACTGCAAGCTCTCTGTTCTTCAGGGGCTCAGCATTCAAATGTTTATCCAGACATCTCTGTGTAATTTTTTCTACCAGGAGAACAAACCCAGGAGAACTCTCCCAGGTCATTTGAACTTGTGTATTCAGCCTTAGTATGGGGCAGGGAGGACTTCAGTAGAGTATTCATTTATTGCAATGCAGCATGGGTTCTGGTGGAGAAGCTGTACGAGATAGAACCAAAGTGTGTCAGAACTAAAGCTATCAACAAACTAGGAGAACAGAGCACAGGAAAGGAATTGGTGATATTCTTAAATGGTGGCCAAATTTGAGTTTTTTGGCCTTTTTTCCTTGTAACTCATTGATCTAAAGGACAGTCAGATTTGCATTTCTAGGAGGAAATGTGTTGATTATTGTTAGGTGGGAACATTTTTTCCTGTCTCGCAAAATTCATGTGGTCTGTATCAGGGAAAAATAGCATATTTATTCAAATTCAAGACCAGGTGTTATCCCTGCATTTAACCTGAGGGGGATAAAGGTCCCTTGTTTTGGATTTGAGTGCAAGGTGGCTAGGGACAGGCAGGTGGTGTGGCTCTGGCTCCAGCCCTGACCCAGGGTCAGAGCTATAGCTGTAGGTGCTGGTGTTGCCTGCTCTTCCACCAACTTTCTTGAGATCTCCTGTAGCCCTGAGCCCCCTATCCCTCACATTTGCCCACATCCCACACCCTCTGCCCCCCACCTGCCCCTTCCACCACTTACCCTTGTTCCATCTATGGCAGGCTCTGGGTCTGCTCTCACCTTGGCATGGAGCATGTTTGCTCTGGTCTCATAGCAGTGGTGGTGGTGTGGTGGCTCTGGTTCCAGGGCCCAGCCCAAGCTGCTGCTGCTGTCACAGCTTTGAGGCAGGTGAGGAATAGAGCAAACACATGTTCCGTGCCCCAGGGTGGGAGAAGGCAGGAGCCTGCCAGAGCAAGTATAAGTGATAGAAAGGAGGTGGGGGACAGTGGTGGTAGAGGAGGGGAAATGGTGGTGGTGGTGGTGAAGAAGCTATGGGGGAGGGCACTGGGATGGGGGAGCTGAGTTTGCAGTGGGGAAGGCATGGAGGGGGTCAAGGTGGCAGGGGGGACAGGCAATGGGCAGGGCAAGGGACAGAAGTCAAGCTGTTTGACCCTTCCCACTGCCTGTTTCACCTGTTGCCTCCCTACCACCTGCCCCCTCTTTCCTGCCCCCCTTCTGCTGCTTTTCCCACTGCATTGGTGGTGGGGTGAATTTAAGACAACCCGCCAACGATTAGATTTTGTACATGGAAGATTAGAACAAATTTGTAAATTTTCCAAGTATAGAATCTAATTATTGGAGGGTTGTTTTAATTTCAGGGTTGTCTTGGATTCAGGTAAATGCAGTTATATGAAGTTTTCATGAGAAATGTGGGGATATCCAATTCACCCCAGTGTAGCTGATGTCTTATTGGTTAGGATATTCAGCAGAGACGTGAGACCCAGGTTTATGTTCCTGTACCTGATGCCCTTAAGAACTCAACTAATCTATTCTGATCACCAGGCTATTGACTGTGAACTGGATTTGAAAGTTTCTATCTACTCTTTTGAAGCTGTTTAGCATTATGTATATATAATATTCAGTTATGATATGAAATTGTATCTATGTAGCAATGAAATGTTAACACTTTTACCTAGTAGACTCGCTTCAGCAGAAAAGATGGGGAGTGCCACCTCGGAATAGTCAATTTGGTTGGTGGTCAGGGCTTTCACTTTGGTTTTGAAAGACTGAGGTTCTTTCACCTTTGCTTCTACACCAGTAGACTGAGCTAATTGCTGTGCCAGTTAGTGTTTTGGGGTATGTTTCTCTGGCTTCTGACTAGACCCTCAGTCTTAGACTTGAGGAACCTTTCTGGATAAACATTTTGTTAAGGCTGATACATTTCATAGAAAAGTTTCAATTTTCACATGTGACATTTTCTGAGAAAAAAGAAAGGGAACTGATCAGGAATTTTTCAGCCTAAGACACTGAGGGTGCCAGTTTCTAGTGCATCTTTGTATAGCTTGTTTTTGTAATACTTGATAAAGGGTATTTTGACTCTGGGAAAACACTGATGTAATGCTGGCTTTGATAGGGCATTTTTCTGTGATATGTAGAGATGGATTATTGTCTTTTCTACTGCAGTGCTAGAGTGTTGTTCAAATGCTTGCTTTTTGTGTATGCCAAGTGGGCAGAGCAGTATGTCAACATTTTTGCCTCCTGTGGAATAAATATGCAGCATGTTTTCTCCTGGGGAGGTGGTCACCCACAGTAGTTTGCATGGTGCGATGATTAACAATTACAGTACAGTAGCTTAAGTGACAATCGAAGCCTTCGCAGAATTCTTATACACTAAAGAAAAAGTAAACGGTAGAATTCCATAGGCTGAAGTATTTCTGTTCACTAGGAGCTGCTTGTATCCTTCCATTACAAACCTCCATCTTCTTGCACATGTTAGCATTACAATATAAATCCCTTTTCCTCTTTGTTCTTTTAAACAAAGTCCTGTAATATTCTCCTGGCAGGGATTCTGTGTGCCTCCACAGCTTCATATCAAAATCCCCACCCCCCTTTACCCTATCCATGCTAGAGGCTTTGTATACTCCTGCCTTTGCCATGGCCTCCATGTGCACTCCCACACCATGGTCCTGCCTTCTCTCTTGTGATGTGGTTCTTTATATGCCCTGTACCAGAGTGTGTCCCCACCCCATATTAAGGGCTATGTGTGTACCCCATTATCTCATACCAGGAGTTCTGTGTCCCCATTTCTTCCTTTCCATGTACCAGGGCACTTAATTCTTTTCTCCTTTTTCCCCATGCCAGAGGCTCTTTTTGCTCCTTATACCAATGTCCCCTGTTCTCCTATTCTGACTTTCCCTTCCATGCTAGAGGCTTTGTGGCTATGTCAACTACTACAGCTCTTAAAAGGAAGTTGAAAACCATGGCTTTAGAAAGTGGTCTTCTCATGAGACGCTTCTCTAGTTTGTGTTCCATGAACCAGGGTTCCACTGATGTAAAAGAGAAGGTGCTTTTGCCATTTTCTCTTAGAGCCCCACACTTACGGAATTTTCCCCATATTTGGTCCAGAACAGCAGAAATTTGTTAACTTTTTAACGCTGGCAAGCATTATACTTAAACCATGATTAATCCATTAATTACATCTTTGGTAAGCTGCCCACACGTTCATGCAATTGTTGGCACGATAAAACAAGGGGTAAGCCACAAAGTTATTACACAAAAATGTATAATAACTTTGTGGCTGATTCCCATCATGCTTGAAACTGAACATGTGGCTGGAATTAGCTGATGGGACCTACCAGCCTCAGGGCCACATCAGAGCCCTTGACTCTGAAGTGGTCCCAAGGTTGGGAGTGCTGAACAGCTCACTGCTGCTCTTAGCCTCAGGGGTTCATTGGAATGACCCTAGGGTGCAGCATGCCTCTGAGACTGGGAGTGGCAGTTAGCTGATTGGGACTCCCAGCCTTGGAGGCACATTGGAGCCCTTAACTGATGTGTGCCCATGGCTGGGACTGCTGATCAGCTTCCTGCCGCTTCAAGCTGGACACACCAGTCACATGGCTTGCTACTTGCTGGTGCAAGGGGAACTCAGGATCATGATCCCAGGATCCCCAGCACCAGTTAAAGGACGTGATTGGGAGCTGTTCCCTAATCCTACAGTCATGCATCCTCCCATGCACAAGTAGTGTGGCAGGAGGCACAATTGTTGGGATTGGGGATCAGATCCCACTGGACCTTTTAATTGAATGTCTGCTGGGGTCTTTCAGAACATCCATCCTTTTTTTTTTCTCTGGCCTACAGAGAGCTTATGAGTAAGGTAAGGTTTAAGGATCCTGGAGGTATCACAGAAGGAATTTAGTGTGTGTGTGCATTCAGGATCCTTACTGTATATCTATCACTAAAAAGCTAAGCAAAAGGAGTAAAATATAAAAGCAAGACAAAAACAGTAGTTTGTTTTTTTTTTGAGAGAGAATATGCTGAAATAGCCTTTCCATTGAAAGCCTACTTTAGGTTGTTTTGCATATATTTTGACATCTTTTATTGCCATATCTTCCTGAGAATTGTACAAGTAGTAAAACTAAATCCAAAAATATTCTTATAGTACATTTTTTCAAACTAAAATTCAGACCAAAATTTTACACTTGTCTCTGCTATCTGCAATCATACCGTGTGCTTTAAGCTGCAATACAGCATGATTGACCTTCATCTCTGTTCTGTGGCCTAGAACATCAAATTTCTAATCAGAGACCAGTGTTTTTACAACATAGTACATAATTCAAATGGAAACAGGAACAGCAATCAGACTCTATTATACAAAGGAGAATAAAAATGATCAGGAGCTGCCATAGTAAATATTAACTTGTTTTGGACAAAAAAATACTTGCTGTTGTTTACATTTAAATTTGAAATTATGTATTCAGTCATCAGTACTTTTACTTAATGGAGTGAGCAATTCTATAACATACATATTTGAAATATTTTGAAGTGGATAAAAGTCTGATAAAAATAGATTCAGAATTTAAAATGCTTTTCTTTTTAAATATATATTTAAAGTCTAAATTTGAAATTATAATAAATATAAAGAACTAAGCATGTTATATATTTACATAATTTAAATAAGGAAAAATGCCAAAATTATGATGAGTAGAATTCTAGGAATGAACTTGAAACTTATAACTTATTGTTACCCTTATTATTTATATTTGCACGTGTAACCCAGGATCTCCCAAGGGTGTGCCTGTCCTCAGTTGGAAGGGATAGATGAGGCAGGTGACAGTGCTGTGGGAGGAACACCTGTGATTTGAGCTCAGGTCCTTCTTTCCTCTATAGAGTCAGTTCCATGCCAATGCTCTTAACTAAATACAGTTTATTAGATTATTATATACATACTGTCCATATCCACTATATACAGGTAAATATCTCGGTAGGTATCACCCAACAAATAAAGGAAAACTTCTGGTAAGTATTTCCAGTGATATCATTCAACAACACTAAGGGTATACAGGTAAGTATTTACAATATGGTAAACCAGGAGCCACCTCCTGGGACTGCTTGTCCTTATGGGCACCCCACCTTGAGGATGGCCTTCTCAACCCTGTACCTTACAGAGGTCTGGCGCAACTGGTGAGTCCTCAGGATGCCCGTGCAAGGTGGAGGGGCAGATACCAAGATGGATGAACCAGGTAAGTTAGGGTCAACAGGTAGTTTACAGTGAACCCAGAGGAACCATTGGCAGAGTACAACCTGGTTAACAAAAAAACAAAACAAAAAAAAAACGGGAGGAGGACGGGGGACAGTTTGAGCAGGTAGCACACTAATGAGGAACCAACTATACAAAAACTAAACCAATTCTATCACAAATTGGACAACATATCCACAATCATGATAACAGTTTTACAAAATATACGGCGCAGCTTTATACGATATGAGGCGTGCCTACCCCTAGATTCCAGTTAACAAGGGGTACCTCCCTTCCTACAGGTCTAACTGGGAGGGGCTTCCTTCGGGGGTGGGGGGGGAGCCTTATTTCCAGAATGCCTCCCCTGCGGGGCCAGATTCTGCTAGCAACTCAGTCCTCTCCGAGGAGTCAGCGACTGGGCCTCAGGGTCCTCTGCTCAGTTAGAAGCCCCCAGTGCTGTCTGCCTCATGCTGAGACCCCTCTCCTGGCCCTGGACCTTTGGGCACAGAGGGTTCTTCTAGCTCTCGGAAGTGGGTGGTAGGGAGGGGGGAATCCAGCCACTGATTGGGGGTTTAAACCCCTCCCCAATCATTCTCAGCCTGCCAGGGCCTTGCCCCCCTCCCCCCCCCCAAGCATAGCTTCCCTGCAGCTGAGGGCTCACTGTAGTGCCCCCCAGCTTCTAGCCTGCAGCACTGCAGGTGTGTGCCTGCATTTCCAGAAACAAAAGGGGGACTGTCTATATACTTGCAAATCAGTTCAGTCTGTGCAGGTTAGATTGACCTGCAAAGATTGAATCAAGGCAGGCTCAAGCTTTTTGAATGTCTGTACCTTCTGTCTGTACTAGCTGCTGACTAGGGCTGTGCAAAGCTTTGGGTGCTGATTTTGATTCAGAGGAGATTTGGCCTGATTTGGTGGCTGAGTCTTCACATCCTAATAGAATCAAGGGACCAATAAAAAGGTCTGAATTGATTCGAAGCTCTCCAAAAATTTGGAAAAGATTTGGATAGTTTTGATTTGGGCAGTCCCTACCTGCTGCAGCAGGGAGCTGGAGCCAGACTCCAGGCCAATAAGTAGGAGGCTGCAGGAAGCAGGAAGGGACCAAGGGGACCCCAGCCCCCCCATTGCTGCCCTGCCTGTCCCAGCTCCCGGTGCTTTAAGAAAAGAAAAAAAGCCCCCACTCACCGGGTGCTACCGAGTGGGGGGTGATCCTCACTGCCCCATGCTGCATGGGGGGGGCTCTTCCATGAGCCCCCTGCTCCCCCAGCCCCCACCATGGCTGCCATGTCCGCCCTAGCTCCGGTCCTTTAAGAAAAAAAAAAACAAAAAACCCTGAACCCCCCTCCCCCCTTCGGCCCCACTGCTCCTGTAGCAGCCTCGGGGTTTGTGGAAGAGCCCCTGACTCAGTGGGGGGCAATGGGGATCGCCTCCTGCCAGACAGGAACTGGTGAGCCTGAGATTTGTTTCTTTTTTTTAAAGGGCTGGAGCTGGGGTGGGTGGGGCAGTCATGGGGGGGATGGGGGAAGGGGGAGGTCAGGGGGCTTGTGCAGAGCCCCCATGCAGTGTGGGGCAGTGGGGGGCAGCAGGGATCACCCCCCATACCGCCCCCCCTCCCCACCCAGCAGCACCCGGTGAGTTGGGGCTTTATTTTTCACAGTGCCAGGAGCTGGAGCAGGCGGGGCAGGTATTGCCGGGCTGGGAGAGCAGGCAGGGGATGGGCCTGTGCGATTTGGAGATGGAGCAGCAGCCAAATCTCCGAATCAGATTCAGCTGAATTGATTCAGGACAATGATTTGAATCACTGAATCAAATCACTGTCCCCCAAATTGACCGAATCTAAAGCGAATACTAGCCGCTTCGCACAGGCCTACTGCTGACCTTCCTGCTCTCTAGCCCTGAACCGTTCCTGATTCTGTGACTACAGACCCTCCCTTCTCTGGCTTCTGCTTCCTGTCCTAGCTCCTGGGAACAGGATAGGCAGGGCAACAGAAGGGAGGAGGTTTCTACCTGTATGGCAGGGGGAAATCTTGCTTGCCTACATCACAGAAGATAGGCTGATTTGCCCATTCTGTGCCTGTAGTCAGGACAAAGGCTGCTGTACTCTTGCTGCCTATGCCGGTGGGGTGTGGGGGGAGAGGGGAGGGGAGCTAGGCTGCTCAGGCTACTGACGCAGGGTGGATGTAGCTGGGAGGCATGTATTGCTCCGAGGGCTGCGGTGAGAGCTGGATTGTTCCTGCTGCCTGCACGGCAGGGGAAAATCTGAATTGCCTCCATAGCAAGAGAGGCTGGTTTGCCTGTGTTGTGGCCAAAAGGGAGGATGCATGTCCCCTGTAGCAGGGTAGAGCCAAGTTGCTTGCACTGCCCACTCAGCCAAGGGGAGAGATTCTGGGGAGGCAGGGGGCACCTGTGTGAACTGTGGCCTTGGAGTCTGTGGCCTGCAAAATGTGCAGCCCCCTGCTATCCAGGAGTTGAACAACCCTATTCTACACTTTTGCTGGCTTCCTTGCAAGGAAGTTTTTAAATTGCTTTTGAGCTTACAGAAAGTGCAATAATTTTTTCCTGTTGAAAGTGATTTTTTGCTCTCTGGGTGTGGAATATGATATGGAGAAACAAGCCATAGATTAAGAACATCCGAGAGTTTGCATGTCTTGTTCATGGTAAAAGGATAGCGGGTCCCAGGCTGACCCCAGTGTGGAAAAGGAGCTTTGGTGTCTGAAAGCTCGGGAACAGCTGGTTTTAAGAAACATTAAGATTTTTCTCCTTTAACCAATTTTCTCCTATAAATTGGAGCCAAATTTAACCAGTTTTCTCCTATAAATTGAAATTTTATTTAAAAATTTTAACTAGTGGTAGTTACTAAGCAGAACTACTGACATGTAAGCTTATTGGCATGTAACAGGGAAATAAATCTACAGGTCTATGAAGCAACTGGTAGATGTCTTTCCAAAAAGGAAATGGCAGTTTTGAGGCTGCTACTGGAATTAACAAGGGGTTTTTTGGTTTTTGTTTTTTTTGTTTGTTTGTTTTGTTTTTGGAGCATTCTTTTATTTCACCTTTTACAGATTAACATGAGTAATTTTAAAACATCAAATGAACTCTTCCAACTATTACTTCTTCACTGAGAATCTTAAACACTTTGCTTTGTAGTCAACTTTTTATCTTGCAGAGATATCTGTTGAAAAATGTGTTGCTGCTTTATTGTTCAGAATGCTTCCTTTTACCTCTTTGAGAGAAGAGATCGTTTTTCTTTTATGATATACCTGTTTTTTACACTTCGCTTGCATACTTAAGCTGAAGATTCTGTTTTACTGTAAAGATCAAGAAAGAACAGTAACGTTAATTAAAATCACAGAAAGTAAATGATGTGTAGGAGTTGGGCCATGTATAATAACAGATTTTATGTGTACAAGCTAAGCAAGTCTGAGAGAGCCCAGAGTATTTAAACATTTTTAAGTCTCCCACTTCCATCTGTCACAAATGTAATGGAGAAATATTTAATGGTAATATCAGGTTTTCTTTATGCACCTGTTTAAGAAAAATGAAGAGCAATATTTCCTGAAGTAATTTAATTACAGTATTTACTCAAAATCAAGGTGAGAACACCCCCCTCTTCCCCCCCCCCCCCCCCTTATTGGACATGGTTGGAAGAAAGCCCCTTGTCATGGACTAGAGTACAAGGCAGAATGGGGGCAGGCAGCTTCTGTCTTTCTAATTGACAGAGAAAGAATTTACCATCCTACTCAGTGAATTGGATCAGTTGGATCCTGATCTTATTCTTGGTTCCTTTCGTACTGCTTTATCCATGCAAGGAGCCAGAAGTCAATATAAAAGGGCAACAAGACATTCCTTCAGTGTGAGGGAATCTCGAGGAAGCTAGAGCCTCAGAATATAATTTACAGTGGCATCTTCTGGAGCACACAGGGGACATGAAGAGTTGTGGCTGGAGTGTGAGAGCTCTGGTGATCTCTGGACAATGTAAAGACTCTTACAGAGCAGCCCTGCTGTCATTAATGCTTAGAGGAAATTGTCCAGAAAATGCCTGTCAGTCAAGGGCATTGTGGTAAGGGTAGCTTTATTGTGATTTAAGGATGCAGTATTCATAAGATCAGCCATTTTTCAATCAGATGACATTATATTGATCTCAGATTAGTCATGGTGAAAGCAACAGGAGCAGAATATTAGCTAGAAGGGTGTGTGATCTTCAGGGAACTAAGCTTTCTGTTTCCCACAGAAAAAAGGGCAAAAAAACATGGGTTTCCCCTTTTAACAGAGAAAGTGGATTTTTCATTTTAATGGAGATACCAGTGGATTTTCCACTTTTGTAAAGAGCTCTCTGCAGGCTGGCTGAGTTCCAGGGAGGTGTGCAGGAAGCCCCACATGGAGGGCTGTCCTAACCCAATAGCATGTGGGCTGGGAGCTGTGCACCATCTGGCTGGGTGGGAAGCCGCACATGGAGGCATGGAGTTGTGCACGGTTGGGCTGCTGCTTGCCTCCATGTGTGGCTTCCCTGTGGAGTGCTGGAAGCCCCATATGGAGGCACGGAGCCAGCCTGACCCGATGATGCGCGGCTCCTGCCTGCAGTGCTGTGATCTGCATGTGCTGGCATGGAACCAGCCTGGTCTGGTTTGAAGGTATGCACCAGCAGGCCCGGCCAGCTCCATGCCAGCACATGCAGGCCCTGTGACTCAGCCAGAGGCACGCACCACCAGTGGCTCTGCCTACTGTGGCCATGAGTGTCTCAAAGGCCTAGTGCTGCTGAGCTGCTGGCAGTGGGGGCTGTGTACTCACAAACCCCACACCAACCCACAAACCCTACATCCCTCACACCCCTTCACAATATCCCCCACACACATCCATAAACCCCACATCCCCCATAAACCCCACATACTCCCATACCCACACCACCGTCCACCCACAAACCCCATATCCCCCACACTTTCACAAATCCCCCCACACACCCCTGACACACATGCCAGCTATACAAAGTACCTGTATATATTTCTAAAGAAGGTTCAAATAGTGTTATATTTAGTTTAATTTGTTTTAAAAAAATTAAAATAAAATGAAATAAATTAATTTAGCATAATTTTGAATTTTTCTGAGCAGAATTTCATATTTTTATATGTATAATTCCTTGGGTGTACAGAGTGGTCTCAGCAAGAGCTCTGATTTTCCATGCTGAAAACCCCCAAATCCAGTGCCAAAATATGTAAGTATTTGGCCTTTCACTTTAATCACTGATTTTGGGGTTTTAATCAGAGACTTTGTGGGGGAGCTGGGGTTATCAGAGAATTTGGGGGGAGGGGGGGTATCAGAGAAAACCAGGGTCCCTGATGATCTTTTAAATTTTAGCTTTAAAAGAAACTTACCTGACTAGAGCTCTGAAACATCAGTGTCAGCTGAGAGAATGGTCAAACCATTCGTTCCAATGAGTAGAGTGGTAGTTGGCCTCTGTGGTGTCCCCTCCCATTGTCTCTCTTCTTTCTGCCGGTCCTTTCATAGCATCCAACAAAGTTCATGCACGCTTCTTTGAACCAGTTAGTTTTAAAGGGTGTAGAAACACGCAACAGTTGAACTAGTCATAAATGTCAGTGATTTGGGAACTGGTTCACAGTTGTGTGAAGTGTTGTGGCTCTGCCACCAGGGAGTGAGTAGGGGGAAGTCCTTGTACCTATGCTTTGGGGTGTTCAGGGGGTAGGTGACCTGTGTCTGCAGGTGTTGTTACATTTCTACTTTCTATTCTCTCCTAAACATGAGTTCAGTAAACTTCAATAGCTTGCAAATAACCAAAGTCTGGTGTATGTTTGCCCAACTTGGGCAGGGGTGGGGGGGCAGGGGAGTGGGGGGGGAGAGGAGTGCTTGAACCTATACTTTTTGGTTCCCAGGGGCTAGAGGGCCATGGGGATAGGCTGCAGTCAAGCTGAGTAGGGAGCAAGGATGCAGCTGGTTGTTAGCAAAATAACCTTTATGGGACAAGCAGTGCACGGGAGCACATCAATAATAAAAAAAAAGGCCTAAAAAGGGAAAATGGGGGGGCAGTAGTGTTCTGGCTGCTGTTGACTGTAGCTTGTGCAGGCATAGCTGTGCTAACTTTAAACTAGCTAGCCCTGGTAATGCTAGCAGTATAGCCAGTTTACCACAGAGTTGAATCCAGACTAGCTATGCCCAGGATAAAAATTATGTTGAAATGAAATTGTGTTTTCATTCAAAGCATTAAATGTGATTTTTTCCTAATAGTTTGTCTCAGAGCTTGTTAACCTTATCTAATATCCCAAAATACATGAGTAGCAGGATTTTTTTTTCAAGCAGATTGGGTTAAAAAGATAAGACTTCAAGTCTCTCCAGTTTGAGAAGTTCTACCTGCTCAAAAGAGTATGCCTCTTCAGTTTAAAGTGCAGAATATGTGAGACTGAATCTTCTACAATGACAGTTCCATTTACTTGCAGCTACTTGAGGCCTCCTTTATTGATTTACTTGTTCGTTTATAGACTGTAGATTAGGCGCAAAGGTTAGCAGAATCTGGATTCTTCTGGATGCTCAGATTCACTGTTACTTCCCTGGGGAACTTGTACGCAGACCCGAGTTGTCTCTCCTTTTCATCTCTGACTAGTGGTTTCCTCTACAGCTAAAAAGAAGAGTCAACCGTATCTGAATTAATGAGGAATACAGAAAAGATATTTGAGATATCAGTAAAAACCCTTGCAAAGCCTGGTCAAGTAGGCCATATAATAATGAGGAGGATAGAAAGTGTACCTAGCCCTTCTCAGTGATAAAACTGCAGGAAAAATTACAACCCTGTCCTGGGTTATTTACTTGTGGACATGGAAGAAACCAGCTGGGATACCATGTGATGAGGTGCTACATTGGCAGTCCCTAAATGGACCACTGGACAACAGTGCAGAAACAATGGCTAAAGAAGAGGTAGAGTTTTTCTACTTCAGTCCCTAAATACCAGTGAGGCTCTTACAGTGGGAGGTCAGCTAACTGTGAATTCCTGGTTTACATGGTTATATCTGGGTAGCCTAGCTAGAGAATATTACACCAAATATGATTTGTCCTGAACTGAATTGGGACCTCATGGAACCAGTGCTGACTGCTTTATGGCCTCTGACAGACCACTGATACCGAGTTATTACACCCAAAATAATTAGCTTCCGTTACAAGGCAGCTTGCTTAATGTACTACATGTTCCAATATTTCAAGCAAATTTTGATTCAATTTGGAGAAGCTTCTGTCTTCCCAAATAGATATATAATGTGGTTGCTGAAAAGTGCTAGGGAAAACATGCTTTTTCTGCAGAAGAGTTATTTTTCTAAACTTTTTTTGCAGCACAGCATTTTCTGACTGTCAACAGCACTGATAAGACACACTTGTCCTCTGAACAATAGTGGTGTCCCATTCAGGTGTGCTGAGGTTAGCCTTCTTTTTAATCTTCAGAATTAATTTGGAAAGATTTGTAATTAACAGTGCCACAGGATTGGTAGGTTTCTACTGGTTCAGCAGCTTCCTGGTTGCTGCTGAACAGTCAGCAGTGCTGCTGTCAGTGCTTCCTGCTGTTTCTTCATGAATGGTTGTTATTGCTGCAGCATATTGTCTGTTGTTGGGATCTTCATTTAATTAATTTTCTTCATATTGTTTCCTTTGTGCAGAAAAGATTTGCTCTACTACACTTGCTACCATGTGTAGCATATCCCTATTGTCTAAACAGCAGGAGATGATTTTTTTCCAACTTCTGTGCCAGGAAAAAAAAAAGGGGGAGTGGGCTGCTTTTTGTTCTGGTTTGGTTTTTTTGGGTTTTTTGAAACAGGTAAAGAGATGTAAAGTATCTTTGTTAAAGCATATGGATTAATAGGTTGCTTTTCAGAAATAAAATTCCAACACAAAATAGGCAAACAGAAACGCATCTTCAGGAAGTGGGGAGATGTGGACACGCCGGAGGGCAGGGAACACCTGCAGGCAGACCTGGATAGGTTGGACAAGTGGGCAGAAAACAACAGGATGCAGTTCAACAAGGAGAAATGCAAAGTGCTGCACCTAGGGAAGAAAAATGTCCAGCACACCTACAGCCTAGGGAATGACCTGCTGGGTGGCACAGAGGTGGAAAGGGATCTTGGAGTCCTAGTGGACTCCAAGATGAACATGAGCCAGCAGTGTGACGAAGCCATCAGAAAAGCCAATGGCACTTTATCGTGCATCAGCAGATGCATGACGAATAGGTCCAGGGAGGTGATACTTCCCCTCTATCGGGCGCTGGTCAGACCGCAGTTGGAGTACTGCATGCAATTCTGGGCGCCGCACTTCAAGAAGGATGCGGATAACCTGGAGAGGGTCCAGAGAAGGGCAACTCGTATGGTCAAGGGCCTGCAGACCAAGCCCTACGAGGAGAGACTAGAGAAACTGGACCTTTTCAGCCTCCGCAAGAGAAGGTTGAGAGGCGACCTTGTGGCTGCCTATAAGTTCATCACGGGGGCACAGAAGGGAATTGGTGAGTATTTATTCACCAAGGCGCCCCCGGGGGTTACAAGAAACAGTGGCCACAAGCTAGCAGAGAGCAGATTTAGATTGGACATTAGGAAGAACTTCTTCACAGTTCGAGTGGCCAAGGTCTGGAACGGGCTCCCAAGGGAGGTGGTGCTCTCCCCTACCCTGGGGGTCTTCAAGAGGAGGTTAGACGAGTATCTAGCTGGGGTCATCTAGACCCAGCACTCTTTCCTGCTTATGCAGGGGATCGGACTTGATGATCTATTAAGGTCCCTTCCAACCCTAACATCTATGAAGTGGAGTAGTTTTCTTCCCACAGCAATTGCCCCTTTCTAGGCGACTGATCTATTTATATCTGCATTCAAAAACAAGGAGCAGTGGTCTTGCTTTCTGTCTTTGAGCTATTCTGGGTCCTATATTCCCCAGCTCCAATTGAATATTGCTTCCCATTGTAGGAAAACTAGACATGCATAGTATCCAACAGGGTACCTACCAGCCATCTCTCCCTCATGTGCTATATCTCCTTTAATCCTCAGCTTCCCTAGAACCTACAAAGTTGTCTCACTGGATATAACCTCATACTTAGGCAAGATTCATTACTGTCTCTGGGAGGGCCAGAATCATATCTCTCTTCTTGGAGCCATCCTCGAATCCTTCTCTTACTCTTTAGTGATGGAGGCCTTCTCAGACAAGTTGAGGGGTAAGTTGTGCTGGCTCCTTCCATGAGTTTATAGTGCTTTGCACAAGTATTTACTTAGGCATGCTTGCTAGATATGCCTTCTGCCATGAACTTATGCAAGCAAAGGGAGTTGCAAACTTTTTTTTGTGCCCCTATCAACATTACAAATCTGCTCTAGCAACTCAGCAGCAATGGCAAGAATGCAGGAGTTGCCCTATTGGAAGGGATCAGTGATCCCTCTGACCCTTATTTTTTTCACATGCAACACATCTTGAAATATGATGCATACTAGGCCTGTGCAAAGCGGCTAGTATTTGCTTTGGATTCGCATTTGGCTGATTTCAAGAGGCAGCGATTCGATTTGGTGATTCAAATCACTTTCCTGATTTGATTCAGCCAAATCTGATTTGGAGATTCGGCTCCTTCTGAATCTCCAAATCAGCCAGGCCAGGCCCACCCCCTGCCCACTCTCCCAGCCCAGCAATGGCTGCTCCGCCTGCCCCAGCTCTCGGTGCTTTAAAAAAAGCCCCAACTCACTGGGTGCTGCTGGGTGGGGGGGTGATACCCTGCTGCCCCGCACTGCCCCAAGCTGTGTGGGGGGCTCTGCACAAGCCCTCCAACCCCCCTGCTCCTTCAGTCCCCCTGCATGGCTGCCCTGTCTGCCATAGCTCCTGCCTTTTAAGACCCCCCCCCCCCCCCCCGAGAAAAACCCCTGGACTCACCGTTCCTGCCAGGTGAGGGGGGCAATCCCCGATGCTCCCCTGCCGCATGGGGGGGCTCTGCACTAGGCCCCCAAAGCCCTGAGGCCACCACAGGAGTTGTGAGTCCCCAGGGCTTTTTTCTCTTTTTTGGGCTTTTTTCTTAAAGGGCTGGAGCTGGGGTGGGCGGGGCAGCCATGGGGGGGGGGCTGGGGGAGTGAGGGGGGTCAGGGGCTCATGGTAGAGACCCTTTTGAAGTGTGGGGCAGCAGGGATCACCCCCCCCCAACCTGGCAGCACCTGGTGAGTGGGGCTTTTTTTTAAAGTACCGGGAGCTGGGGTGGGTGGAGGAGCAGGTGGGGGATAGGGTCTGGCAGGGGTCCCCCAATGGTTCCCTCCCCCACCCCCTACTTACCAGCTCTGAGTCTGGCTGCAGCTCACTGTTGCATGCACCAGGGACTGCCCAAATCATTCAGGCTCTCCGAGTCTTTTCCGAAAATTCGGAGACCTTTGAATCGATTCGAACTTTTTAATTCGTCCTGATTCAATTCAGATTTAGAGATTCGGCCACTGAATCGAGCCAAATCTCCTCTGAATCGAATCACTACCTGAAGCTTTGCTCAGCCCTAATACATACCTTGTCTTTGAAAGGCAGAATGAAGGAAGAAAAGATCTTTCCTTGTAATAAGTAACTGAGTAATTGTTCTTTGCCCTGTGGAGTACTACAGATTTTATTTTTGGTTTCACTGGTAAACTGGAAAATTTACTCTTACGTATTTCTTGCATATTATGTACAGTCTAATTTCCAGCACTAGTTTTTGTATATGAGGAAATATGGTAATCATGCAGTAGGCAGCTTCCCAGAGGGAAAATTTTCCAGCAGCTATAGACTGTCTAATAAAATGAGGGCAATAGATAGATAGAATTATGTCTCTGAAACCTCTGTATTTATATCTGTTGTTCTGAGGCATGTGATGTTCAGATGAGCTTTTGCTTGCAGTCACTCTCGGTGTTCAAGCTGCTTGGGCCTGTGTGCTTCGAGAGGCCATTGCCCTCAAGTGGCCTCCCAGAGCCTGGGTATAATGCAGAAAGAAGACTTAAATTCATGTTCAGCAGCAAAAAGCTCAGAGACGTTTATTGTCACTTGAACTGTATGTTACCTGGTCTGCCTAGCAGTCAGCTCAATCAGTAAAACTGCCCAGGACAAGGTAGCAACTTTGTGTGTTAATTACACATCCACATGTCACTACAAAGAAACAAGTCTTCCAGCACCTCTATGTTAAATACCCAAGGGTGTTGTCAGACCTGCAGTTCTCCGCTCTAACTCATGGCCCTTCACAAAGCACCACAAGTTAAAGTAACCACCCCTCCACCTCCCGACCCAAAAGATGTTCACTGTTCGGCGGGGAGGCGCGGATTGAATTCCATTTTGGAGCTCATCCAGGAGGGAGCTGCCTGTCTGCAGCCTCTTTTCCCTTGAACCAAAGCATGGTACCCTGGGAAGCTTCTTTCTGGGGCACAGTGGAGCCCAAACCTCCATGTTATACTTCCTTGTAGAACAAGAAAGCTGTTTAAAAGAATAACTATGAGGATTCTATCCCTGTTCTACAAGAGATTCCTATCCGTTTATTTCCAAGGAAAAAGATGAAGGGGATCAAGATGTATAATAAGTCACAAAGACATTGAGATTGTTCTAGCCACCTCTTTCTCCATCCAAAAAAACAGTAAAGGGAGAAGACCACCTTCCTAACCCCACTTAATTTTCTGATGGGTCTGATTAAGGGGATTCTTCTTGGAAGTGTTTTAGGATGTAAATGAAAACTGTTTTCCCTTCGAGAACCTAAATCATTACAGTACAGCCAGGGAAGCATTTCTCAGCTTTTCTCCTCTTTTTACCTTCACAAGGCAGCAGGATAGGTATTATTTGGCCCTGGATTCCCCTGCCTACCTTGTTTGAGTTCACTAAGGCAAATCAAAGCAGACAAGACTAGGCCTTAGATGTGTGCTGCTTCCTTCATATCTCTATACGCTCATTCCAATAGGAATTCTCCCTGCATAATGGAGGAAGGGTGGAACTCCTAACTAGTATTAAAGATGTAAATAGTACAGTATTAAAAAGCTGTCTCATACAGGATAGACTCTTTGAGGTAAGAGTGTAACTACCTGATCTGCCATTGCCCAGGGCCAACTAAAACAATGTATTTTCTTGGATACACCATCACCTACAAATAAGATATGCATCTTGTTTATGAAAGGCAGAATGAAAAAAAATCCTTGAAAATATAAATAAGTACAGGCAGTCCTCAGACTTATGACACAATTGGTTCCTGAAAACCAGGTCTGAAGTTGAAACATTGTAACTCGGAACCAATTTTCTCATAAGAAACAATGTTATAAATGGGGGGGATTGGTTCCTGAACCAAGGCCCGATATCCTATTTTCACCAAAAAATACCCCAGAATTTTGTACTTGATCAATTATAGATGAGTGATATTGATACATTATAATCTGCCTGGCAACTGACTCCCCAGCCCAGCCCCTGTCTTCTTTACTTTTCATTCCGTCCAGGAAGAGCACGCAGCAACTGCTGAAACTTCCTTAGCCTGATGAAGGGTTTTTGAACCCAAAAGCTTGCTGAATAACTATTCTCCAACTATTTGGGTTGGTCTAATAAAAGGTATCAAATTCACCCAAGGAACCTTGTCTGCATAGATTAATGTATTTATATTGTAGGTAGCAATCATATTGATTTGGAAGGACTTCTTTGAGGTGATTTTTACTGGACTTTTTGAAGGGCTCTTGGTTGGACTTCTTGAAGGGTTCTTGGCTGGAGTCTTCTCAGGAGTCTTGGCTGCAGGTTTTTCTGGAGTCTTGTCTGCTTTCTTAAAAGAGAGTGTCCAAGGAAGTTTGGACAGATGTTCTCCAGGAGTTGAGCGATGCATCTAACTAAGTTGCTGGCGAGGCATCGCATCGGATCAAGCATTGTAAAGTCGAACTGACATCATAAAGTTGAAACAGGGTGTCAATTTATAAGTGTTGTAAGTGTGAAACGTTGTAAGTCGAGGACTTCCTGTACGGCATATTCCTAGGGAAAACACAGGCAGCTGCATTTGAGGCATGGGGGGAACATTGTGACTGCTCTGTTAACACCCTGTGGCCCTGCTTACACATAAATTAAAGCAGGATAGAAACCAGCTATAGGGTGCTTGGAAATGTAAAAAAACAAACGAACTGGTGTTTCACTTTAAACTCGGCGCGTTCCCATGCTGAGCCCTCCACATACCTAGGAGAGGTAGCATGTTTCTTCAGCTCAGCTTACTTGATGTCTGTAAAGATTGGATGCTTTAGTGGGGCTTTTTTGGTGCTTTTATCTGATAGCTCATTGAATCAGCTTTAGCTGAAAGCACTAACAAACCCCACTGAAGCACCTGATCTTTACAGATGCTGCAGAACCAGACTGAAGTTATGTGGTGCTTCTTCCGGTAAAGTGCGTCTTTCTGGTTTGATTTTGTTTTGTTTTTCAACATCTGCAAGCAATCATAGAGTTGTTACATATTTTCAAATACTAACTTTATAGCTGGCTGGCTTTTTTATAACTGGACTGTCATTTTTATCATGTGGTAATTACTTTGCACATGAGGCTAGTCTGTGTTTATTGTGTAATTAACCAGTTACTTGCATAATATTTATAATGTGTAACCCCAATTTCCAGCAGCTGGCTTTCGGGGAAAAAAGGCACATGTTATATGTGAGAAAATATGGCCTCTCACTTTGCGTTCTCTAGGAAAAATGTAATAGTAGCATAGGGATTTTCTGCCATACCTTTAAGACTGAGAAAGTACTGGGTCAAAGTTCCCAGCTGCTGCTACAGGTTGCAGTATCCTAATAATTGGGCCATCATTCTAGCTGCTGCTATGGGTGTCTATACCTAGTGTGTCTACATTATTGTGCCAAGTTTCTATGGAAGATTGCAGTGCCTCACCAGCACCTCCTTCTCTTCCTGTTGACTGGTAATTATGGAATGATGTTGCCCAGAAATGGAAGAACTTTAAGATTCTAAGGAGCCTTGTAGCCTAACGTATTTCTTTCTATGCAGTCCTTCAAAGTTTTTCTTCTTCCAAGTCATAAAGTCAGAAGCTTCACTACTCAACATTCATTGTGCTGTCATTACCAAAAATAAATGTCCCATTTTCCTGGTATTCAAGGACTCATCACTTAACTGGAAAAGTTTTAGGTTTTTTTAATGTAAAGTGACCTTAATATAGAGACCCTTCACAAGTAAGCAGTTCTAATCAAGCTAATCCTCAGGCTTCCCTCAATGAAAGCTGTTAGGAGACACCAAACCAAAAAGAATGGACAAAAAAATAGGGTGTTACATGTTAAAATAGTTCCCAATGGTCCTCATGCTTTTTACAAACAGTGCTAAGATGGGTGGACAGTACTGTCCCTCTCAGTATGTTGAAATCAGAAAGCTCTGGAGCCCTTCTTAATCTCAAGGATTACAACTGTTTGTTGAAGAAATAAATATTTTTTATTGTGGACAATTAAAAATCCTGCGTTAGCTGCCATTGATATGGGACTCCATAAAAGCAGTAGATTTGTAGCATACCTAAATCTGTATCCCAAATCTATAATCCTACATACGTTTTCTTGGGTTTGCATCAAAATCTAAACAATCTGAGTTTAACTGAACAGTCTTGACCAGAGCCTCTTCATACTTCCTGTTTCCATGAAAAAAATCTACTAACTCAGCATATTCAAGAGCCTAAATACAATCTACTGTCTTGTCAGGAACAAAGATTTCACTTCCACCTGTGTTTCTCAGACATCTTCAAGAGGGACTCAGGCTAGATTTGGCCATTTAGACACTCAAAGGTGAAATTGTTGCTTTGCCTAGCATCATTAGTGCAATAGAAGTAATAAATTTCTCCTAACATAGCTGGCCATTGCTTCCTTGCCAGCAGCAACTCTTTTGCATTTTCTAGAAGTACACAGAATTTTTAAGATCTTATTTACTTCTTAGTGTCATTACATGGCTTCATTTATACCATACATTAAGCTATTTCATTATCTTCCAGCAATTAGAGTGCTTTTTCATTACCAATGGTAATGGTGTCAGATTGCTGGAAGAAATTTTTTTCTGAAACTTAGTGCTGCATCTTCCATAAAGATAAAAATGATACTCAGTCTTCATACTGAAGAGTAACTCCAGGCTTCATAGAGCCGAGGAAATTTCCCTTCCATTCATGTTTTGAATCGGTTCTTATGTTCTTGCCAGTCTGCTAAATTCGACTTAGCTTTTGGTCCCATACACAGTTATGTCCATCAGGCAACCATTAACTAGGCACTGTTTCATAGGGGAACAGATCTCCTGTATAGGTATCCCCATTGTGGGATGTGAGATTCTCTGGTCCAGCTTTCCAGGATAGAAAATTGATGCTGTAACCCATTAAGAATCTCACCAGTAGCTTAAGCATTCCTCTTCCCAGTCTTCCAATCTCTACTTTACATTAATTCTTCAGAGAGTTTGCCACTTAAAGCAAGGGAACTGGGAACCAAAATTTTGCAGTGGAACTTCTTGACCCAGCTCACTTCACTTAAAAAAGCTTCTACTGTGTGTGTAGCAGGAGCCCTGCTGCCCTTTCTCTTTTGCCTCATTCATCCCTTGCAAAGGACCCTTACCGCCTTTCTTTCTCTTCATAATAGGGGAGAAAAGTATTCAAAACTTTAACAAGTTTTGGGTTTAAGTTTTTTCTTCTGAAGGTACCAGGATCCCTCTTACCTCTGACTACTCCCCTCCCCTTAATTTTTTTGACTGATATATAGCTAGTAAAGGAGCTGCCGTACTTTCGAAGGTCCCAGGCAGCCTCAGACCTGTCAGTTGATCATTTGCTTAACTATAGTCCCTTACTCTACTGGAGTGACAGAAGAGATGTCCCAAGACTGCAGCCTGCCTATTGCTGTAGAATGGACCTTTTTGAATGTAGAGCTTCACAATAGCTTCCCATTGCTTTACTCCTCTGCAGTATAAGGATTATGTCATGCATTGTCCAGCTTAAGTTGAACACTAACATATAAACATTAAAAAGTTTAGAATACTGTCAAAATGGAATTTGTAGGTACATAGCTTAATACAGAAGTAAACAGACATGTACTGATCATCAACATTATATTTGAGCCAGGTACCTGCCATTTTTTATACTGGATTGATTATTTTAGTTATGATGATTAATAATTTAGACGTTGATACGAGGCCTGTACAAAAATACATATTCTGTTGCAGGGTGGATTGTTTGAAATCAAGTTGTTTTAAGCCACTGGTTTAAATGAGCAAGCCAAAATCATTGATTTAAATAACTGATTTATATCAATTATCCCATTGTATATTTTGTTTTTTTTAAAAAAAAGATATATTTTCATTGGCTGATATAACAAAACATATCAATTTACAACTAAATACATGTTTTATAATAAATTTGGTACATTTGTTTCCTAGGTGTATGCATGCACATGCATGCACGCACACACACACCCTCTTAACATATTTGGATTGTTAGAAATCCTAGATTTAGCATGCTAGAAAATGTCTGTCTGTCTGTCTGTCTGTCTGTCTGTCTGTCTGTCTGTCTGTCTGTCTGTCTGTCTGTCTGTCTGTCTGTCTGTCTGTCTTATTTACTAGATCAGTGGTGCTTGACCTTTTCCCTTGTGAGCCAGATGTGCAGTGCTTGATCTGAACTGACTGCGGGCTGGATAGTGGTTCTTATCCTGTGCCTGGGGCACAGGATGAGAGTGGGGTAGGGGCAACCTGGCCTGAACGCAGCCTCACAGGGGAGGAAGGGGCTTCACTCAGCCCTGGGGAAGGAGGGATGTAACCTGACGGGGGGGGGGTTGAAGGAGACATGGCTCAGTCCCATTGGGGGGGGGGGGCATGGCTTGGCCTCAGCCAGGCCCAATAGGGGAGGAAGGGGACTTGTACCAGCCTCATGGAGGGGAAGGGGGCATGGCCTATGGAGGGAAAAGGGGGTGTGGCCTGGCCCTGCTGGGAAAATGGGAGCATGGCCTGGCCACAGCTGGGCCCTTTGGGGAAAAAGGGGGTGTGGCCCAGCTTTGTTTGGTGGTGGGGAGGGAAAGAGGGTACAGCCTGGCTCCTACTGGTCACATGGGGCTTGAGACTTGGGAATTTGGAAGGGGGGAGGGTGATTGAAATAATTGCCACTGCTCCGCTGCTGTAGGATTGCCAACCCTCCCAGATTCGCCAGGAGTCTCCCAGAATCAGCGTCGATCTCCCGGCGACTCTTGAAAGCAATCTGGGAGCTTGTGCTGCATTATCGGGGGGAGGGGGTGTGCAGGGCCACTGTCTTTTGAAATACCTTCAGACTCTCCCAGAATAGCTTCAGTCAGAGTTGGCAACCCTACCTTGCTGCCAAATTTTCTAACCTGTGGATATCTTTGCCTGCATTCTGTGTATTTGCTTACACTGAGCAATAAAACTCATTTCAGAAGAGCAGGGTTAATATTAAAAATGTACAATTGACAAATACTCCTACAAACTAGCACATCCAATATATTTTGAAGACAGCATTTTGAAATTCCTAAGTAATCTATCCAAAATAACTAACATTATTGTCATAAATTTATCATTTACTAGCATTGAAATATGTGGCAGGCAATCCGTAAGAATGGTTCAAAAATATTAAGTGTACTTAACCAGTTGTTCCAGATAGCTCAGACATGTCTGCATCACCATCTTAAAAGTTCATTGCCTTCTGAGAAGTAGTTTTCATACTGCTGCTTCATTCAGGCTACCAGGCCTTGCATCTCTTTGTTGCACTGTTTAAATCTTTCTTCCAGATTTTTTAAAACTATCCCTAAATAGTGCCTTTTTTTGTGAACTACAATCATGTCAATGCTTTCCTTCAGTTTCCAGGTGCTGAAATCAAAACTATTCTACGCCCCACAGAATATTGTTCCTCTCTCTAAATTGTCTTGAGCCCAGTGTTGGTCTTTCTTCTCAAAACATCACAGTATAGCAGGGGTCAGCAACCCCTGGTGCATGTGCCAGTGTGTGGCAAACATAGACATTTTGCTTGGTGCCTTGGGCTGCAGGGTAGGGAAAGGGCCAGGGCTGCACTGACACAACAAGGATTTAGGCTCATTGTAGCTTTCCCGCTATTCGCCCAGAAGCACGTGTGCATCCGCTGCCAGCAATGAGCTGAGCCGGGGCTCTGCAGACCTTGATGGAGCTGCTTGTAGCTTTCCTACCACCTGCTGTGAACAGCCTGGTCTCCATGGTGGGTGGCAGGGGCCTGCCAAGAGCCTGGGCTAGCTGTGGCAGGCAGCTGCGAGGCTGCAAGCTGCTGCACTGAGGTCTGCGGAGCCTCAGCCCAGTGTGTTACTGGTGGTGGGTACATGTGCACTTCCAGACAGCTGGCAGAGAAGGGGCTGTGGCTGTGCTGCTACAGCAAGGATGGGGCTTCTTGCAGCCCCTGTTTTGTCTGCCCCTGGAATGACAATCTTACAAGTTGAGGCTGGGGTGCTTTTGGCATTCCAGCCAAAAACATTGCCAACTCCTGCCGTATAACATTATTCTTCAGCAAGCTATTATTGTTTCTTGTCATGCTTGCTTCTATTACTTATTGTTCCCTTTTAATAATTTAATATGTTTTAATTTATTAAATCAATAGACACATATCAGACCACACTGAGGGAGAATGGAGTTATTCTGTACTACAGTTTTTCATATACTACTAGCTGAAACCCACAAAACATTTGCAATTAAATTTTTATTGCGAAAGTATTTCTTTCAATACAGGATTTTTAGTTATCCTTTGACCAAATACTTTAATGGAATCAAAACTTCTCACCCTCAAAAAGGCTACACAAAACTGTCCATCTGTAAACACAAGCTTAGGAATATAAATACATACTTTGTCAAAAGTCTGACCTTGTGACTTGTTTATAGTCTTAGAATAAGAGGGCCCTTGTACGCATGAGGAAATTGCCCCTTTTAGTGGTTTAATTTTCCTTTTTAATGATTTAATTATGTAACAGTGTACACATTCGGTGGTATGTTATATTTAAATTTTGTAACTGTACATGCTTGGCAATGTATTTTGGCTTAAATGACTTTTTTTTAGATAGCAAACTGAAACACATCCCATGTATTTTAGTTTGCTATGTAACAAATTACAGCAATATTCCTCGTGCACAATGGCCCTATCCAGAGAAAGTGGTGGGGCGGGTGCACAGGGTGCTGGAAGCCCAGTCATGCTCTGGGAAGCTCAGGCTTGGCAGAGCTTCCAGGGCCCTGTGCACCATCTCTGCTACCTTCTCCAGCTGTTGGCATACCCAGCTGCCTTCCTGTTGTCTTCGCAGAGCAGCCAGCCCATTCCCGGGCGGTCCCAGGTGGCGGGAAGGTGGTGGGGACAGTGCACAGGGCTCTGGAAGCTCTCCAAGCCCGAGCTTCCCTGAGCACACCTGGGCTTCCAGCGCCCCGTGCACCATTGGATCTGGCAGGTGCTGCCTGCAAGCTGGGGCTGCACCTGCGCAGCTAGCATCCTGCTTGGATGGCCCTAGGGGGTACCACCATCACAGAGGGAAGCACTGCCCCCCCTCCCTTCACCTCAGAAGCTGTGCAACCTAGCGGCAGCTCATACAGCCAGGCCCTGCCAGGGGTGCAGAGGGGGCCTGATCCTTTTTTTTTTGTCTCCCAGAGTCTGCCTGCAGCTAGGGAGCAAGCTGCTGATGGGCTGTACAGTCCCTAAGCTGTGGGGGACCCTGGTATTTCCCTCTAGCAGCGGCACCCAGGCAGCACCTACCTGCTGGCACCCTACCCGGGTGGTCCTGGAGAGCACCACTGCTGCAGAGGGAAGCACCAGGGCACCCTGCAGCTCAGGGCCTGCCTGCAGCTCACCCCGCAGCCACAAGAGGCAGGCAGGCCCTGGGGGAAAAAAAGAATTGGGCCCCTCGCCACTTTTTTTTTTCCCCTGCTGCAGAGCCTGCCCACTCTGCAGTGGGGTGCCCTGGTGCTTCATTTTAATTCTGACTTTCCTGCATATCTGTCTGAAATGCCTCAGGGTCTATAATAATAGTACTCTTATTCTGTCTGTCCAGAGCACTCTGATTGGTTGTTTCAGTAAGCATTGTGACTGGCTGCCAAGATGACCAATTGGATTGCTCTGGACAGACAGAGTAAGCCTATTATTATTATAATTATAGATATTTTAACTTTAAACAGTTACTGTGTAAACATAACCTTCCCCTCCTTCATCTGTCAGTCAGGTTTTATTTCCATGCAATTACTTAAGCATGAACATATATCTCAGAAGATGGTAATGTAGCTAAATTTTATCCAAATTTTGTGAAGCATTTTGTTTTCCTACAATGATGTAAAGTTAAGCTGCTTCAAGTGACCATCTGATAGGACAAAGAGAATAGTTTTATCTAACAAACCAATATATACTGAAAAATAAGTAGCACCTGGAGAAGTCTTTGAATGAAAAACACTTGAAACATTAAGCAGAGGCAAATTCGGTGACAGCTCTAAACTGGATGTAATTGCGTTAGCACCAGTATAATTCATAGCCTGGCTATTCCTTTTTAACAGCGACAGCTCATGTGAACACAGTAATAGCACTGTCTTTTTAACTAGTTGGTAAATTAGTAGTAACAATTAAATCTAGGACAATAAGTGAGATTCCTTGTAAAGCTTATTAGAACACTTCAGGAATCTTCCGTGTAGTTCCCAATTGACTGCACCTCTACTGATGGTGGGTAATTGCATCCCTGTAGAAATCAACATAATTATTTAATATTTTAAGGGATGCTGTTAAATGTAAAACAATGTAATATTTTTACCAGTTGATATTAAATTTTGTTCATAAAGTAATTATAATAGCTGTTTCTTGACAATAATGTGGCTTGTCATTTAATAGAAAAGTATGTAAGCATTAATTTTAATATCAGATTTTGGCCTAAGGGAGCATATTTTTAGCTTTATTTATACAGTGTGGGAAATATCTAAGACATCATACACACTTCTTGCACTTTAATCAACGTTGTCATATAGCAGTGGCTCCCAACCTTTTTTTGCTATGACCCTAAATTTGGTTCACGACACCCACTCCTGCCACCGACTCATTCATGCCCAGTGGTGTCAGCAGAGCCTGGGCCGGGCCTGGATCGTGGGGAGCAGGAGCAGCAGCAGCAAGAGCTGCATGGACTGTGTGCCAGGAGAGCCCCACAGGCGGAAGGGGCGGACCCCCCACAACCCCGATTTGGTTGTGCCCCAAGGTTGGGAACCACTGTCATATAGAATAGCCTGCATATATTACTCAACTACTTTTTGTAAGTTGGCTTTTTCATATTTTGTTATAGCCACTTCTATAAAATATAGTTGTTATAGGTATCAATCTTAAGTGAAATGGCGTTTATTAAGCATTTAGATGATTGAGGGTTTGTGTGGAAAGTAAATCTCTTCATAAATATTTATTCCCAGCTGTTCTGCATAGAGGTTATAGTAAAAGGAAACCAGATGTCCCTTAGGCCAGGGGTCGGCAGACTTCTGCCTGTGTGGGCCAGAGCTTATGATCTAGTTGTTTCTGCATGCTGTAAGTTTCTACCTCTGCATCCCCTTGGAGCAGTCGGCTGCCAGAACAGCCAGCCACTCTGTTGCAAACGTAAACTCAAATGCTGTGGAGCAGCAGACAGCATGGCACAGCTCTGTGAAACCAATTCCCCATGCTAGATTGGAGCTCTAGGCCAGATTGGACTCCCTGCCTTTCGTAGAAAATGTGGTCATTGGTATCTACCAGAAAAACAGTATTTGATTGGTCACACTTTGATACTACTTCAGGGATGCTGGAACATAAGGCTGTGGGACAATTTTATAAAGCTTGAAATGGGATTTGACTGAGCTCGTTTTTGGAGCATCTTTCTTTCATTCCTTCAAAAGACAGACTCTAGAATCTCTGATTTTTGATCCCTGACGTGCCATGGCACTTGGAAAGCACTGGCACTCTGCAATAAAGATGATCTAATTTGTCTTTTCATACAGTCTTTTGGCAACCTTCTTGTGAAAAGGATCTTTATGAAATTAAATGATTATTAATTCAGTAGAGTGCTTGCTAAAGGATTTCCTTAAAATATTAAGAGAAAGCGAATAAACTCTACTGGGTTTTTTCAAGCCTTTATATGACAGCCACTGTTTCAGAGTTTTTTTTATTTTATGGATGATGGCAGAGGGGTTAGATACTAGATGTTCCCTTTGGAGCCCCTTTTGTCAGAATTGCTTTACTAGTCCTTGCAAGGCACTGCTGACATTCTACCCGGAAAATGAGTTTATAATTTCTGTGATGCACTTAGTCTGTGCTAATTGGGAATCTCTGGTTCCTAAGTAATCTTGTTGGCAGATCAGAGCACACAGCATTGTTTGTGCTTTTTTTTCAGGTGGCAGAAGGTCACAGAAAGAGCAGACTGTCTTGAGCTCCACAGAATGTTATTTCAACTAATAAGGTCATTGGCCAGAGAATATAGAGAGCTCAGACTGTAGTAAATTTAGTCTGAGTTAAGAATAGATGGTGTAAGAAGAGAAAAGAGATCAGAATTTGACAGTCAGTTCTGTTTGTTCATCATGCTGTGGTCCGTGGATCCATTTCAGTGTGCTTTTAGTCTGTTTGAGCTGGAAGGCAGAACCAGACCTGTTATTGGAAGCAGGAGAATGGTTTGTCCCTGAACTTCTCTCCAGGTGCTTTTCTAATCTCCATAACAGCAGGCCGATTTTAACCATACCTCCCTGCTGTTGAACTTTTCTAAATTTCATTTTTAATTTTTAACTAAAATTTTAGCTCGGTTATTTGGCTAACTCCCAGCTGTTAACATGGGGAAAATGAAGCCATGTCTTGGAATCGCGTATGAGGCAACAGGGGGTGGGGAGGGGAGCAGGCAGCTTCTGCCTGCCCATCTACTGCCTCTGCACCCCCTGCCTTTCCCCTCCGCAGCCCTCATCCTTCTCCCCCCACTCCCTACACTGTTTCTGACCCATGTCTCTTCCTCCTCCCACCCTGCCACTTAGTCTTATTCTGACGGTTTTCATCCCCATTGCAGCCTAGGGCTTAGAGCACAGCCCCAGCCTGGCCCCATAGCAGCAGTACCAGGTCCACCCCACTGCTATGGATCCAGGCTGGGGCCCTGCTCTGTGCTCTAGCTTGGAGTGGGGACAGAGCCTGCCAGAGTGGGGGGCAGAGGCTGTGGGGGGAGATGGAAGGAAGGGGGTTGGGAGCCTGAGGCATTGTGGGGAGAGATGACCAGGAGCAGGGAGGGGCAGGGGCCTGATGCTGCAGGGGAACAGGTAGAAGGCAAAGGCTGTGGGGAGAAGAGGAGGTGTCAGGCATGAACCGGGGCAACAGAGGGCTGGACGGTCAGCCAAAGGCAAGCTTCTCTAGTGCTTCCCTCCTACCCCCACTGCCTGTTCCCCTATACTGCTTTCCCTATTGCATGGTGGTGGGGACAAAGTTCCTTCCATAATTAGATTCTATACCTGGAAATTATAACAAAATTATAAATTTCCATGTATAGAATCTACTTATGGGGACTGTCTTAAATGCATGGTGTCTTGTATGTGCATAAATATGGTACACTGATCAGTTCCATTTTTGGCAGAAGTCTTTTCAGTGCCTTAGTGCGCTTGTACACGAGCACGGAGGCTGCTCCAACATGCTGTAATTACAGCGTGTCATCTGGAGGATGACAGTTACTGCACTCCAGCAACCTCCTGCATCCTGTGTATCGGCATCCCTGCACTTGAAAATTACCGTGGGGGCACTTGAATTAAAGCCCATTTAACAAGCTTTAGTTCAAGTGCCCCCACTGCCATTTTGAAGCGTGGGGATGCTGATGCATGAGACACTGTGGCACTTTAATTCAAGTGTCTCTCGGAGCTGCTGTAATTAAAGCACCACCCCCCTTTCCCCCTACCCCAGAGCATGCGTAAAAGTGCCCTTAGTATATAGGTGAAGATGAAGTCTACCTAAGATCTTCTCCTGGGCATATACAGCTTTATGAAAGATCCTGAGTCCCATTCTGGAGATATACTGGAAAAGATTGGTTGTCCTAATTCTTTGAAGAAAGGCATTTTTCAGATAAGCATAGGTACAGTTTTCTAGTTTTGGTGACCTGTCCTTTGTAAAGTTAAGGGCCTCAAACTAAATGGAGTTCTAAAGTAATGCAGAAGAGTTATTCTCTTTGAGCCATCAGAGCATGTTGTTAATATCTGGGCTGTTCGGCTGGTGGCCTGTGGGCTGCATCTGCCCCCTCAGGGATTAACCTGTCCCTGGGTTCCTGGTCCAGGTGTGGCTTCTCCCACTGCTCCAGCTGTTGCCAGAATCTCCCAGCTCCCTTTCCCTCTTCCAGGTCCTGCTTTCTGTTGGTCCCCTAGGAATAGGGCAACACAGTCCACAGGGCTGAGGGAGCCTATGGCTGGGCAATTCAGGGAGACCTGGTGCAGGGGTGTTAGCACAATGTGACTGAGGGAGGTGTGCCCGCTGTGTTGCATGGCAGGTCCTTGGCCACTCACAAGTTCACTAACCCTGCAATATATTACTGAGTAGATTGTCAATTGCCAGTGATTTTAAAAAGCTGACTATTGTGGGCCCAAGAGCTCTTGTTTGCTGCCCTGGAATCTTTCAGGCAAGGAGACAGATGTAAGAAGATAGATCACATTTCTTACTGCCACAGAGATTGACAAGGGCGTGGAGCAGGACGAAATCTGTATCTGTTGGCAATCTGATTTTAGATTAGTTGCAAACAGGAGTAAACCCTTTATGAGGTATGAATGAAAGGGATAATTAACTGAACAATTATTTTCCAACTTTCAAACTGTTATACCCTGGACTTTTTACCAGTTGGGTATCAGTCATTCTGTTTGCTACATTGTATACTTTCTAGTCACTGCCTATTCACTGCAGCAAGTTCTTGATTGTCTGCAATTTCATGTCCAAATGTCACCCACTTGATTGTCATGTAGTCTAGAACTCACTCCTTGAGATGGTTTCTCATGTTTGAAGTTGAAGCTAATTGGTAGGTCATACCTTGGAATGAAAAGGAATTTATATTGCAGTTGATCCACTTGTTTTTTCTACATTAATAAAATGGACTTCAGTGGTGAATGTTGAAAAGGAGTGCACTGAAAGGGTACGTCCACACATGCAAGCATGTGTGCTTGCAGCAGCTCAAGTGAAGCGGTGCAAATTTGAGCCAGGGTTTTTTGCCTCAGCACGTGTGCCCAGATGCACACTTTAGTGTAGGGCAAATTATAGGGTTTGCAGGAGGGGAGTAGGAAGTGGGGTGGGGGGATGTGGGGCTCTGTGGGTAGGTGTGGGTGGATTGTGGCAGGACTGGGGAGATCTTCAGCAGGGCCCAGCCCCTGTGCACAACTCACGGATTCCATCCCCCACAGGGCTACAGGCCCCCCAACAGGGGCCACATGGCCCCCTCAGGGGCTACCACCTCTTCCCGCAGGCCCACATGCCCCACCCTGCTTGTTCCCCAGCCCCCCAGATTGCTGCCTTGCCTGGCTGTATCCCTCACCAGCTCCTGCAGGTCTCCCGATGGCTGCCACACCCAGCTCCACTCACTCCCCCAGACCCCCAATGACTGCCCTGCCTGCCTGGTGGGGCAGCCGTTGGGGGAGTGGACTGGGGCTGGTTGGGGCAATGATCTGGGGAGCTTGGGGAGCGTGCGGGGCCGGTGGGGGTCCCCCCCATGGTCCCCTCCCCCATCCTCCAGTCCCCGCCCCACCCCTACTTACAAGCATGGAGCCTGGGTCCAGCTCCTTGCAGCTGGCATGCTACCTGCCCTTCATGGGTAGGAAGCGTGCTTCAGCACCAGGGTGAGGACCAGCCAAAGAGACACTCATGGCTGGCTACCAGAGTATCTCTGTGAAGGACTGAGCCTCTGGTTGCCTCAGGGCATAGTCCGGGACTCTGCCCTGCCTCACTTCTCTCCTCCCCCCCCTCCCCCCCCGGGCCATTTTTTGGGGGGGAGGGCTTGACCCCAGGAGATCCAGGGTTCGAATTTTGCCCCCATTTTTTCATTCCTACATGTGCCTCTTGCTGCGTCTCAAAGGGCTTTGAGACACTCAAAGAAGCATGTGCACACTTGTGTGGATGCACCCAAGATGTATATCCATTTTATGCTTGCATTTTGTACTCAAACGAATTTCAAGAGCAAATCTGAGTATTTGCAGCTCATTGATTCATACTCACTTTTAAAATATGGCTATATGTCTCTGTCATGCCATCACTGTTCACCTGCAGTAAATTAATTTAACAAAGAAACTAGAGGGGTTGGTGAAGTTCATAATCTTTCCAGGTAGTGTACTCAAATTCAGAGTTGTGAAGAAATAGAATGGTAATTACAGTAAAGTTGCAGGGTTTTTTTGTCAGCAGACATAAGAGACTAAATAGAGCGTAACGTAGATTCTTTAAAAGCTTTTTAAAACTCCTTGAAGAGATGTACAGAGCAAAACAAAATGTCACTGACAAGGATATCTCAGTGATATGGAATATATTTCGTGCACAAGCAGTTATGAAGTAGCACTTATTTTTCCCACTTTTCTGCTGACCTACACTAGCAAACTGGGACATGAAGCACTATGAAGTTGGAGAGAAAGATGGTATAAGACAGTCATTGTAGCCCCATATTGCAAATATTTCAGATGGAAAATGTCTTTAATATGAATGGGATGCTCCCTTGAATGAATGTACACATTACATTACTTAAGTGTTTTTGTAATCAGTGCTATTATGTTTTGTGTGAGATGCCAGATTGAGCTGCCATATCCAGATAAAGTGATATAAAGTAGGTTTCCTGTTATCAGACTTCTTACCCTGGCAGCAATATTCTGTACCATTTGTAATCTAGAAATTAATTAGGAAAGTGGACCATTTGCTTTAGAATGTATTGAAAGGGTCAGGAAGGTGATGTAAGGAGGAAAATGATACATTTCAGGGGAGGGTTAGGATGGAAGAAAAGCAAGAAATTTACAATATAGCATTTTCATTCTAATGTTTATAATTCATCTATCAGAGGGACCATAATGGATGTGATAATACTCCTCACAGTTATTTGTATCTGTAATGTAAGTTGTCTTTAAATGATCTGAGCAAACTTCTGCAGAGGGAAGAGTATATGAAAGCATTTTTGGAGTCCAGTATTCTATTTCAAAATTAATTACTCTTAAAATGAGTGTTGCTTTTAAAGTTATAGAGCTCTCCAGTGACTTTCTATGTTATTTTATACCCAAAATACCATCCTCATGACACTTTATTTCAGGAGTAAATTTAAGGTAACTATTTACTCAGTATACTTTCCTGTTCTAAGCTGTATTGAAGTCATCTGATGGTACTATAACTTGAATATTAATTTTAATGAAAATAGCTTTTTATTATTTCAATAAAATAATTGATAGTTGTAAATTTGCCATTATCAAATATTTGCTAATTTTTTTAGAGTCGAAACCCCTAAAGCTATAAATGTATTTTTCTTTTGCAGGGGATCTTTCCTGCCAATTATATTCACCTGAAAAAAGCAATAGTCAGCAACAGAGGGTGAGTATTTTTCTTGATTATTAAGAAACTGTAGTATTTGTATAAAGGAGAACACAGTCCAAGAAACAATTCAGTTGGATTCTTTAAAGTAACAGTATTTACATGTTTTCCTCTTTAATCATTTTTGTGTATGCTGCACTTTTTAAAACTTGAAAATCAAATGTTGCTTTATAGAGGTTGTCCACCATTTATAAAATCTTATGAATTTTTTTCTTTTTAGTATTGCAAAAACAAATATCTGTTTACTCTTCTGGCTGTACACTGTGAGAGTAACTCCATGAATAATAATAATATAATTAGTAATGGACTTTTTAAAGAAACCATTCCCTCCACTGTTTCTTATTTATTCATTTTTTTAAGCATGAATGGGTGAAGTTTTATAAATTGCAATACACCTAGCGGGGTGGGGGAGATAACCCAGAAAAATAGCAAGCACCTCAAATATTCTTATGATGACTTTCAATGACTTTCAGTGGGCTGGGGAGTGGGGGACCCTAAAGGTAAAATTTTCAAAACACTGAAGAAGATTATGACTTGAAATCACATTTTCAAAAGTGACTTAGGCAAGCTTTTTTGAAAAAATTGTGGGGGGGTATGTTTACGTTGAAATTGGAAAATCTCATTAAAACATAGCTAAGCATACTTGTTTTTAGTAGTGAAGATGTAGTGACACAGATTTCAATAAAAGTTTTAGCTGCTTACTTTTGAGTATGGGTGTGTGCTCTGGTTGCTGGCCTGAACTTTTGTGTGTCACTTTGCATTCACTGCTGTTATTATCTGTTCTTGTCCAAAAAAGTCTCCCCATGTAGCATTCATGTCTCCAAATTGCATTACTTGCTCTAAAGCAGGTGTCAAACTCATCTGAGCCCATGGGGATGATCCATCGGCCAGATCAGGCCCATGGCCTGGCTGAGGAGGGCACCATGTATGAGGTGCATATTGGGCCCTGTGTGCAGAACTTGTTTGGCAGGGTGTGGGTCAACTCAGACCCATGGGCAGCACCTGGGCTGGAAGACAGGGTTCTGTGGGCCAGATCTGGTGTGCAGTGCTTAACTTTCATACCCAAACTTTCATGCTCTAAAGCAGTGATTCTCAACTAGGGTGCCATTAGATTTTCTTAATGGTGCCATAGGATGCTGCAAAATAATTGTGCTATTAGGCATACAAGCACCTAAACATGATTCACCAGATAAACCCAAAGATGTCAAATACCATGTTTACTTGCATACCCCACACACATTTCCAAAATTGGGGGGTGTATCTTAAGCAGGGAAGCTGATTTTTCTTTGGAGTATAGAAACAGGAAGAGGCTGTACTTCAATAGCTGCCAAAAATGGCTACCACTTCTTTCTGGCAAAGCTGGCAGCAGGGGCAGCTTTCAGTGTTAACCCTTGCATGGCTATTAGCTAACCAGAGTAGGTTCTCAGTAGTAGCAGATTAGCTGACTCGGCAAGTGAGCTGCTGCATGCCATCTGTAGTACACTGATGAGGCTTGTGGTGTGGAAATATCACTTTATTATTTACAGGAACTTGTACAACGAACTAATTACAGTAAAGAAGTAACAAGTCTTGCTACTGCTCTTGCAGTGGTCTGGAGCCTCACCTTGTTGCTGTCCTAGTATGGGAGGAATCTCGTGCTGCCTCACCCTTACTGACTCCTGGGATGCTAATCTTCCTGGATACTCTGTTTCCAGGAGGATTTACTTTATGGCCCCTGACAGATGTTACACTTAATAGATGAGTAACTGGTTAATCATGTCTTAAGTAGTGACCTGGCTCCATGTTCAATCAAGTAATGGCAAGATAAAACGAGGAATAAGTCTCAAAGTTATTATACAAAATAATAACTTTATGGTTACTTCATATCATGCCTTTAATTGAATATGTGGCCAGTGCTCCCAGCCTTCAGAACATGCTGGAGCTCTTCAAGACTACTGTGTGCTCCAGGGGCTGAGAGCACTTGTCAGCTGATGGGCTCCCAGCCAGGGAATGCATGGTGCACTCCCCCATCTGGGAGCCCCAATCACATGGGGCATGGCAGGAAGCACAATTTTGGGGACTGTGCATCAGATCCCATTGTGCTTTTAATTTAACGTCTGTCAGAGGCCTGTCACACAGTTGGCTATGACTATGGAAAAATATTTTTTGTACATTCTGCCTTGCAAAAACAAGGTGCGCGCGCGCGCGTGTGTGTGTGTGTGTGTCTTATTTGGGAGGGTATGGTATGCAATAAAATATGGTAAGCCTCCATGGTGTCAGAAACATTTTGATCTGTTGTGTTGTTATGACTTCTTTGCAACGGAAGAATTGCTCTTATTTTTCCATAGTCAGAAAATAAGTAAAGGCAAAGAGTTGGCATTTTCGAGGGGTGTTTTGAGTCTCAACAAGAGGTACCCTAAAAATGTTGAGAATCGCTGTTCTAAAGGCATGTATGTCTATGCAGTAAATTTACAAGACTAGGCAAAGATATGCTGCAGCAGTGGTTTTCAAACTGCCTAAAGTCAT
The DNA here is from genome assembly GCF_030867095.1 of Alligator mississippiensis. Classification (NCBI taxonomy): domain Eukaryota; kingdom Metazoa; phylum Chordata; order Crocodylia; family Alligatoridae; genus Alligator; species Alligator mississippiensis. Next base: position 45,656,887 of record NC_081835.1, read on the forward strand.
ATCATGTTTATATCACTTCTTCTGCCATGGAACCCCTAGCCCTGTCTCCCAGGCTGTGAGAGTTGATATGGAGCCAGGCAACCCAGCATAGCAGTGGCAGCCACCATTACCCCAGTCTCTTTATGGAACCCCTGATGACCTATTGCATAACCCCAGGGTTTTGTGGAACAAAGTTTGAAAACCACTGTGCTGAAAAATTTGCACAGACTGCTTCCTAAATCAGAAATGTCTGTGCTGGCACTGCGCTTTGGGAAGGCCAGTTAAGAGTGCTGAGCATCTGTGCTAATTAGCCTGTTCACATGCTAATTATCCTCCTGTTATGCTTTATGAATGTAGCTATGCTCTCTCTGGTTAGGAGGCAGCTAATGTGGAGTGGTGTGAAGTGCTTGAGAGAGCTGCTGCTTGGCTTAGTAAATTTACTGTGTAGGCATGGCTTAAATGGCTTTGAGGATGTGCCGATTCTGATGTCTAATCATTAATGCTTAAGCACAGGATTTGAAGTCAGCAAGTGATGTTTAGGAGCTTATCTCCAAAAAAATAAGTCATCTGCTTCACACGGTCAAACCAAACAAATAGAAGGCCCTGATGTTCTACAGCTCCTTTTCTCCAATATTTAGTTAATGTTAACATGTGCCAAGAGACAGTAAGTGAACTAGTAAGTTGTAAAGTGGCTTGCAACTTAACGTGTCAAAGGCATTGAAACATTAAAGACTGAAAAAACTGTGGTGTTAGGAAAAGAACTGAAACTATTCTTGTTACATGTCCCAAAGGAATATCAACATCCAAGGGGAACAGTGAAGTCAATAATCAAACCTGATGTATGTGGACCCAAAACTCCTTGCCTAAAGGAGTTCCTGGCGATTATAACTAAACTACACAGTTAATAATACTGCAGTTAATCATTTCGGAAAGAACTGCTCTAGCACTCTGAAGAACTCTTGCAGATGACAACAAAATAGCAGTACAGAAACACTGTCCAAAACATAGACAGTAAGAACTTAAGTGCCATACTGGGTAAGAACAGTGGTCCATCTAGCCCAGTATCCTGTCTTCAGCAGTAGCAGAAGTGGATACTATACCAGGGGAACATTAAACCAGGTATCTCTAGTGATCTACCCCATTTATTATCCTCCCTGGCATCTACCATCATTGGTTTAGTGATGCCAGAGGAAACATCTCCAGCCATTCTGTTCAACAGTTATTATTAGATCTATCCATTAATCTATCTATTCCCTTTTTGAACTTGACTGTGTTGATTGTCTCTACTACCTCCTGTGGCAATGAATTCTACAGATTAACTGTGCATTGCAGAAAGAAGTACTTTGTACTAGTACTAAAGTTCTAGTAATCTGGGATTTGATGAATAATAGAGGTGCACCTACATATCAGTCACATATAGGATTGGCACAGATAAAAGGAAAATTAACAATATCAACAATAGGCTTTTTGGTTAGTGTAGCCAATAATGTTACCAATAAATGCCGCGTGCATGTGCGTAGCCACAGCATGTACATGGCCAGGAATGCAGCTTGGCATGTTGAAGAGCAGCATCCAGCTGGTAAATTGGAGGGGGGGGGGGGGGCATTTGGTGGGGAGCAGATTGAGGCCCCCAGAGTGAGGGAGGGAGTGGTGCAGGGGCCAGGGGCAGGTGTTACCCAGCCAGGGCAGTGAATGCGACCCCACCAGGAACAAGGTGGAGCCTTGGGCAGCTTGTTCGGGGGGGGGGGCAGTTCCCCGCTGCCGTGCACACCCCTGGGACAGGCATGTGCCACCCCAGATTTGTGCATGGGGTGAGGACTGACTTCTCACCCTGGAGTCGGGGCCAGGGGCTGTGGTGGCCTCTTTCTGGTGGGGGGCTGGGACAGGCAGCAGTGGTGCTGGGAGCTGGGGCTGTGAGTTGGCTATGGGGAATTCTGGGGTGGCTATAGCCCACTCTGTAGCCACCCTTCCCAGTGCTGCCCCTACCCACCCTGAACGTAGTCTCAGCCCAGTTCTCCTCCCCCCCGCCCCCACGCCCCTGGAAGTGGCTGGCACAGCCTCTGGCACCAAGCCTGCAGCAGACAGCCCACCCTTGTCCCGCACACAAATCCGGGTGGCTACATGCCCCCCTGTGTGTCCCCCCAGGGGTTCATGCAGCAGCAGGGAGCCACCCCCTTCCCACACCCTGGACAAGTCACCCCCGGCTCCACCCCACTCCTGGCAGGATTGCATTCACCACCCTGGCTGGACACTGCCTGCCCCTGTCCTACTCCCTTCCTCACCATGGGGACCTCGATCTGCCCCTCCCATGCCCCCTCCCCCCCCACAGGCTTGTCGGGAGGAGGCTGCTCTCCAAGGTGCTGGGCTGTATATCAGCTGTCCACCACTATTGGATCCGTATGGACCAATATGGCTGGTTAATAATTGGCCATTGGTATTGGCCAAAAAAGTCTTTATTGGTGCACCCCTAATGAATAACAGTTTCTTGTTCACACCCTTCATGATTTTTCTTAGATTTTTGTCATATCCCTCCTCAGTCTTCTCCTTTCCAATTTGAAGACTCCTTTCTAGCCTCTCTTGGCATGGCAGCTGTTTCATGATCATTTTGGTTGCCCTTTTTGATACCTTTCCAATTCTAGCATGTCCTTCTTGTGATGTGAAGATCAGAACTGTACACACTATTTAATATGGGGGTGCACCAAAGGTTTCTGTAATGGCACAATAATGTTTTCTGTTTTGTTTTCAATTCCATTCTTAAAGATGGCCAGGATTTTGTTGGTCTTTTTGGTTGCTGCTGTGCATTGCGCTGGCTTTCTTAAAGAGCTGTCTACAGTGATTCTAGTGTCTCTTTCTGGAGTCATAAGAGCTAGTTCAGAACCCAGTATTGTGTACATATAATTGGAAGTTATTTTTCCATATGTGCACTCCTTGAACTTGTTGACATTGAAGTTCATCTGCCAGTTTTTTTGCCCACTCACTTAGCTTGGTGACATCTTTCTGCAGCTCCTCTCCATCCTTTTGGGATTTGACTAATCAGAATAATTTGGTATAGTCTGCAAACTATGAGATTTTACCGTGCACCCCCATTTCCAAATCATTGATGAAAATGTTGAATGAATTTGAGCCAACAGAGATCCCTGCAGGACCACACTTTTGACTTCCTTCCATCCTGAAAATTGACTGTTTAACCCTACCTTTTGCTTCCTATCTTTTAACCAGCTCTCTATCCATGAAAGAACCTTTCCTCCAGTCCTGTGGCAACACAATTTTTTAAAAGCCTTTGGTGAAGGACTTTATTGAAAGGAAAGCTTTTTGTGAAAGTCAAATATATTATGTCAACTAGATCCCTCTTGTCCATATGCCTGTCCATATACCTTCAAAGAACTCCAGCAGATTGGTGAGGCAGGATTTCCCTTTAGAAAAACCATGCTGACTCTTCCGCAGCAGATCATATTTGTCCACATGACTGTTGATTTTGTTGTTTGCTATAGATTCTACCACTTTGCCAAGGGTGGCAGGTGGAATTCATTGGCTTTTAGTTCCCAGAATCAGCTCTGGAGCCCTTTTTAAAGGTGGGTTATGTTGGCAACCTGCCAGTCCTCTAGCATAGAGGCCATTCGTTACAATAGGTTACATAATATTGCCAACAGTTCTGCAATTTCACTTTTGAGTTCCTTCATAACTCTTAGGTGAATGCCATCCAGGCTTGGGGACTTACTAATATTTAATGTTTCCATCTTTTCTATAACTTCTTCTCTTGTCACTTCTGTATGGTCCAATTCTACAGACCCATCTGCTAGGAAGGATTGATTTGGCGTGGGAATTTCCTTAGTATCCTTTGCAATAAAAACACAATGCAAAGAATTCAATCAGCTTCTCTGCTATGGTGTTATCATTCCTGAGTACACCTTTTACACCTTGGTCCTCTAATGGTCCCCCTGATTCTCTTGGTAGCTTCCTGCTTCTGATTTTAAAAGGTTTTTTTATTATTAAGTTTAGCATCTTTTGCTAGATGCTTCTCACATTATTTGGACTGCCTTATTTTGCTTTTACATTTGATCTGCCAGTGTTTGTGAGCTTTCCTATTTTTCTCATTTGCCCTTGAATGTCATTCTTAACTCTGCAAGTAAATCATGCAAGAGTTTCATTGAACATCCGGTATCCTTTTTGATTTGTGATGTACACTTTTCCTCTGCCTCTCAGATGGTATTTTAAACAGCTTCTAAGCTGCCTGCAATCTTGTTTTCATGTCCTCCCTCCCACTAGAATGTTGAATGTGATGGTTACAATCACGATACAGGGTTGTTGGCTCACCAACAGATATTTCTTGAGCCATGTCCCATGCGTTACTCAGGACTAGGTCTAGAATTTTCTTTTCTTGTGGAGAAAACTGAAGACATCTGTTTGCAGCCTCAGTGATTTAAGATGGCTTACATAGGTATGATGCTGCCTTGAGCAAGGTGGGGGGAAGGGAGAATTAGACTTGATGACCTCATGAAGACCTTTTCTACCCTCATATTTTGTGATTCTAAGAGTTGAGCTCTGAGTCTTATTCTGGTGAGCTAATACTGAAGACCAAGTTGACAGAGTTGACTCCTTCAGCATAGAAGAAATGGACTGCCTATGGAACTACACCAACAGCCACAGGTGTTGGCATTGCCTTAGTCAAACACCACTTCATCTGCTGGACCAGTCACAGTGCCAATGCATATTGTGCGATTGACTAGCTGGGCAGTGAATATTGTATTAGTCAAAACCTTTCATGGTACTTGCGGATTTATCTGTAAATCTGTCAGAAGTGGTTGGTTTATTAGAGCGCTTGATTTAATCTCCAGCCAACATCTGTTTTGTCTCAATTTGATGGGCACCAACCTATCTATTTGCCAGGGACCCCAGACAGAACTGTTTCATTCAGAGGGTAAGTCTACACCTCTTTTTTTCTTCTCCCCAGAGCACTGCTTTTTTACCTTCTCAGCAGCTCCTTAAGTCATTACCAAAGTCCTAGCAATGATGGCTGCTTATCTCTATAAATTAGAAATTCAGATAATTCCTTGTCGGGATGATTGACTGGTTCATGGAAAATATGTAAGGCAAATAACCAATTTGGTTAACTTGATCGTCTGTCATCCCCCGCTAGGGCTAAAGGCCCATAAGTAAATACTCGCCTTGAAACACATTCAGGCCATGGAGTTCATCAGAACAATGTTAGATTTTTGGTTATGCAAAAATCTAGAACCCTTGGTTTACAGATGATACCTTTTTATTAGACCAACTGAGAAGTCATTATTTTTTTTGAGATTTCTGGTTAGTAATTTATCATGCTCAGTAAGATCTTTCCCAGCTGACATAGATGCTCAGTGCCAGTAGGACCACATCAACAAGTCCATTCACAAGCTCTGAGCCAGAAGACCATGTACCGAAGGCACCTTTGGTTCCCCTGACCTCAATATTGATTTTGAAAACCTTGGAGCTCATCAGTTATGGACACATAACAAAAGAAAGGACATGCCTCACCCTTAGGGGCCATGTGGTAGCACACGCTTATGTTACATGGAATGTCAGTTTTTACCAGTATATCTGCCCAGCAGATATGAGCCCTTCAAAAGTCCTATCCATATCAAACTGGTGAACAGAATAATGTACAGTATACCATGGAGTCCTCTTCTTTGTGCCTCTTTCCGCCCAGATCTGGGTGATGGATTCCCTTACTTACGTTGATCCTCCGGGGTCCCTTCCAGCCCAAAGGTCTATGAAATCTCAGTCATCTCAGGATTCAAGGATTGCAGGCATTTCAGGAAGTCATACTATATATAAGCCTCTTGGAGTTCAGTGCTGTATGATTAGAATGCAAGGTATTCCTAACCTTGGTTTAGGGTCTCCTAGAAGGGTTTTTACCTTTCACGTGCTGATAGACAGTCTCACTGTGAAGTTTTGTTATTCTGGCAGAAGATGACACATCTTTGGACCTTGGTGTATACTACATCATGTTACGTTAGTAGCTAACCCTGTCACAGTCTACAAAAAAATCCCTGTTAAGTGGATCTGCTAGGATTTGTCAGACTCTCTCAAATAATCCAGGTTCTCTGATTGAATGATTTGGTGACTTGTCTGGTCAACTGGCACCTTCTTTAAAACTTAGTTTCCTTGAAGCAAAGTGTAATTCTTCATTATAATTGCCAGCTTTAGAGCTGGTTGGATGAATTCCATAAAGGACAGGTGAACATTTAAGGTTCAAAATGTCTTTCTTTCTCCCTTTGAGTGCTTCTCTATATGCACAATCCACTCTTGGCATGCTTGTGCTTCAGGCTTAGAGAGGTTTAGCTATAATAGTACTTATGTAGCACACATGTGCCCCACTTTTTCTCATACTCGCTATGGAGGGTGTAAAGCTCCTCAGTTTCCCTCTCCTACCTCTGGTTCTGGATGGACCTTCATATGCTCAGCTTTCAGCTTTACTGCCTCTTTCAAAACCCTTTTATGTTAGTGTGGTAGTTTATAGATGTTAATATTTTGTTCTAGTTTTTTTGTTTTTAAACTATTTTCTGCATGCCTGTAGCCAAGCAGAAAAAGTGTGAGTTGAAATGTGCCAAGCATCTTTTTCCAGAATTAGTAAAGCTTCATTTTTTGCCTAATTTGAAAAGACTTCAGTCTCAAGGTTTCAACATGCTTTCTTCTAGGTCTTTTACCCTGTAGTCTTCCTCTTTTGATGATGAACATGAAAAATGTCTCAAGTACCTAGAATAATATCCCTGGGAAATATGCCTTATATTTTCCCATCACTTTCTGGGCTAAGAAAGACCGTGAAATGAGGCTCCAGGTTCTTGTGCTTGGAAAATTGATACAAACCATCTTGGATTATGGAATCCTAGTGGGTGCAAATACCCAAAAGGCACAAGCTCTCTAGCAAGAAACCCCTTGTCACTGGCACCTGACAACTCATCTTCTGGTGATCCCCAAGTTTAAAGTGAGCCTAAAGATTTTCACCCCTCATTTCTCATCCTTTTCTTGCCCTTCAAGGGCAAAGATTGGAAGAGCCTCAGTGCTGATAAGTCAGCACCTAGGTGTGGATCCAGAGGGGGTGCTTCCACAGGTACTGACTCAAGCTTGTTTAGGGATACCTTCACAGAGCACTGCTTAAGAACCATCTCCAGCACTGGGTCTGTTGCTACTAGCATTTGGTCTACTCTGTTCAGTTTCTTCCTTTGGATCTAAGGGGGACTATGGCTAAAATTGTTCAGATAAGTACTTGCCAAGTTTATTTCCTCCACCTTTGTATCCTACAGGAGTGCAGGACTCCCTCAGGGAGAGATACTGAATGTTGGATATTGTTTTGTGTCTGCCCTTACTGGATCTGATGGCACTAGAGCAGACTTTCCTGGTCATTGGAAAGTAGGGCTGGAAGAAACCTCACAAAGTCATCTAGTCCAGCCCCGGGCTCAAGGCAGGATCATCCCTGACTAAACCATCGCAGACAAATGTCTGTCCGACCTGCTCTTGAAAGCTTCCAAAAGTGGAGTGTCCACAGGTTCCCTAGGTAACCTATTCCAATGTTTGACCATCCTCATAGTCAGAAAGTTCCTCTTACTCTCAAAGCTAAATTTCCTCAGCTGCAGCTTGAGTTAATTGCCCTACTCCTGTCCCCTTTTCACCACAGAGAAAAGCCTATCTCCATTCTCTCTATAATCACCCTTCAGATATTTGAAGGCTGTTATCAAATTCTCTCCTCTCCCCCCCCACCCCCGACTTTCTTGATGTTACTTCTCAGGCCCATAATGATGTCTGTTGCTGTCTGCTGGACTCTTTCCAAGCTATCCATATCCTTCTTGAAGCGTGGCACCCAAAATGGACACCGTCTCCAGGTGAAGCCTCATCAGTGCTGAATAGAGCAAAATAATCACTTCCCTTGATTTGCAAGAGACAGCCACTCTCCTGTGGTGACCCCAACCTACTGTCTTCCCTGTCTTCCCGATTTTGTCTCTGAAGGTTCTTGCTATATTCTGGTAAGCTTCCTTGGTGACCTGCCCATTTTTTTTAATGCCTGTATGCTTTCCTTTTGCATTTGAGGCATCCTAGAAGGTGCTTGTGCAGCCCTATTGATCTCTTACTATTTTTCTTGTACTTTCATCACGTTGGAACAGTTTCTTTTTCGGCTTCTAATACTGTGCCCTTTAGAAGCTCCCAGCCCTCTTTCATGCCTTTTATTATTCAGTCTGTCTTCCCATGGCACCATGCCTGTTAACTCCTTGAGTTGATTGAAATCTGCTGTTTTGAAATCGAGCATCCTAGTTCTGTTGACCTCATGCTTTCCCTGTCTTAGTCTCTTTCTCCATCTTTCATATAGCATCAGATTTCAACTTACAAATCTATGAGCCACTGTCTGGTTTTATTGCTCAATGTGCAGATTCCACCTGCCCCATATGGGCACTTGTAAAGAGCTTTCAATTCAAGTACTATGCTGTTTGTTGGACACTGCATTTACAGAGGGGGCTTTCCAAGATTTTCAACTTGTGAATTGTTGTTTTGAAGTGTCCATATGCAGATCTCAGTCTGTTCAGCTTGACCCACACTTCTCTGTCAAGGTTGTGCCTAGTGGAGGACTCATTTGGTGTTGGTATAAAATGCTATAGGTATTGGTCTCCTCCAATAGTCAGCCCACTGTGTTGCTGTCCATAGGTTTGGTTTAACATTTCTAGTCTCTTCCAAGAGCTGATGGGCTGCATGTATAAATGGTTTATGACTTTTAAGCCTCTTAAGCCTCCATCTATTCAGGTCTTCAGTTAACAGTTGAACAGTTAAATACAGTGTCAAGCTTTTTAGTGTGACAACTTCTGGACCATACAGGAGCCCAGTATTCTACTGGGGCATATACCATTGTGAGTGTGGTGGTTCTGAGCATTTTGAAGTTGGCACCCCATGTTGTCATGGTTTAAACATCTTTAGGCAGCTACACGTGCAGAGACTTTTTTGCTGACCTTCTGAATATGACGTTTATAGGTGAGGGAATGTTTTAATACGACTCCTAGTTTGGTTGGGAGATGCTCATGGGAAAGGATGTGGTTGTCTACTCTTGATATTCAGCATGCTTTTGGCTCAACCGATGATACTGATTTATTGATGTTCAACTTCAAGCACCACTTATGGAGACAGTCAGCAATGAGTTCCATATCAGTACTCAGCATCTTTTTCCACTTCTGTCATGTCAGTTCCTTGAGCTTCTGTGGCATCATTATCGACATACATATATCGCTTAGAAGTATGTAGGAGGTCTGAATGATATACATTGAAAAGTATTAGTGCTAGCACTGACCCTTGGGGGACTCCATTCTTCAGAGTTTGTACTCTGCTTTTTTTCTCTTTAGCAAGTAGTGAGTTTGAGTGATCTGCTGGAGATCATGTTTATGATTAAAGCTCACGGCTTGCAGTCAAGTATCATAGGATGCAGTTTGTATTTGAGGCCTTGGTGCCATACATATATCATAGACGCCTGTAAGGTTGATAAAGATTGTGCGTGTTTTCTGCTTATTTCAAATCCGTTTTTTATGTCAGATGCAAGTAATGTATCTTGGTCAGTGGTACGCCACTTTTTCTGAAAGCTAGCTTGTTCTTTTGTGAGGTGGGGATCAATGATGTTCTCTAGTCTATTTAGGATTATATGCTCCATGAGTTTCCATGTAACACGGAGTAGTGAGATGGGTTGATAGCTTTTTGGATCCTCTGGTGGTTTATTGCATTTCAGGATAATGGCGATCTCAGCTTTTCTCCAGATTTTTGGAAATCTGTTATTTTCTAGACATTTATGTGAATTTCTGAAGCCATCTTTTCATTGCAATTCTGAGCTTGGTAACTAACTCTGGGAATTGCTTATGTGGTCCAGCAGCCTTGCCAGTCTTGATCGCTTTAATAGCTATATTGAACTCATTATCAGAGATGGGAGCAGTTAAATTAAGGTTGACATTAGATGATTTAAGTTGTTTGAGAGTCTGGTGTCTAATCATTTCTGTATTTTGCTTGCTTAGGTTACTGTACTTGTTGTTGCATAGTATTTTCGTAATAGAGTTTGCTGACATGGAGGAATGCCATTTTTTGATGCCTTTGCTTGTAAAGCAGTTAATGATGCACCATGCTTGTCTGCTCAAGTGGGTTATATCCAATCCTTCTATGGTAGTGAGCCATCTCTCCTTGTTCATATGGCTCAAAGTGGTAGCCAGCTGTTCTGTCATTCTTTTTACAGTTGCAGGGTCCTTGCATTGTTTGATAATGTTAAAGAGCTATTCACACTGCTCATCCCATAATAACTTCTATACCCTCTAGGTCTGGGCAAAATATGGCCTGTGAGCTGGATTTGTCCTGTGGAGGGACTTTATCCAGCCTACAGTGGGTCCCTTGGTCCAAACTGGCCCAGGCACCATTCAGCCCATGGCATATCCTGCTGCCCCTGGGCGTACAGTGGGTTTGGGGCGGCTCCATGGCTGGTGATGGCTCTTTCCAGCTGCTACTGCTTCTGGCCCCAGCCCCATGGAGATTGGGCCTGCCCTGTGCCTGCTCTGGACTGCTTGCTCACACTGGGCCGCAGCGTCAGTGGTGGCTGGGCAGAAGCTGCTGCTGAGCACAGTGGAAAAGCAGCTGCCCTCACCTTGTCACTTCTGGCCCTTCTTGCTGCAGCTGCCTGGAGCCCAGGCCCAGGCTGCTCTGTGGCTCCTCTCTGCTGCAGTCACCAATGCTGCCTCCAGGCCACTCAGCGGGGCTGTGGTGGCAATAGAGAGGAGCTGCAGGCAGCCTGGTTGTGGACTCCAGGTGGCTGCAGCAATAAGGTCCTAGCTGATCCGGAGCTGGTCCACTACCAGCCAGGGTGAGTCCACAGCTGGTTTGGGTGAGGGCAGGGCTCAGGCTATGTGCTCAGTTGCTGCTGGGCACTGGTGGTGTGGGAGGGAGATAGTGACTGGCCCACAGCAGCTCCCCAAAACTGCCTATGTAGCCTGCAGGCCCAAATAATTGCCCACCCCTGCTCTAGGTACACAGAGTTTGGCTATTTCAATTAGACAGTTTGTAAATGTACTGTAGCCTTGATTAGTGTTGGTTTCTGATGAATCCTCTAATTGGTTTGCGCTCTCATTGGTCAGCCTTCAGTATTTTTCATAGATTCATAGATGTTAGGGCTGGAAGGAACCTCAATAGATCATCAAGTCCGACCCCCTGCATAGGCAGGAAAGAGTGCTCGATTCAGGTGACCCCAGCCAGATACCTAACTTCCTCTTGAAGACCCCCAGGGTAGGGGAGAGCACTACCTCCCTTGGGAGCCCGTTCCAGACCTTGGCCACTCTAACTGTGAAGAAGTTCTTCCTAATGTCCAGTCTAAATCTGCTCTCTGCTAGCTTATGGCCATTATTTCTTGTGACCCCCAGGGGCACCTTGGTAAGTAGAGCCTCACCAATTCCCTTCTGCACCCCCATGATGAATTTATAGGCAGCCACGAGGTCGCCTGTCAACCTTCTCTTGTGGAGGCTGAAGAGGTCCAGGTGCCCTACTCTCTCTCCTCGTAGGGCTTGGCCTGCAAGCCCTTAACCATACAAGTGGCCCTTGTCTGGACCCTCTCCAAGTTATCCACATCCCTCTTGAAGCGTGGAGCCCAAAAATTTCTGCCAATCTGCCTTCCAAAAGTTCTATCTTGGAGTTGGTCTGGGTGGTATGGGCTGAAAAATCATATTGTCAAGGTTGATGAGTGAGGGTCTGTGCTGAGATGCTGGAGACTTGTCAGGTACTTTTCTTATTGGTATTTTATTTGAGTAACCATTCCACCAGGAAAGATCTTGCTTTGTCTAAATGTTCCAGCATCCAGACTGTGGCTCCTTTGGGTCATATATGAGGGTTATATCTTTCAGACTTGCCCAGAGACAAAGATTGTCCCTGTTGCTACTCTTAACAGAGTACCTCCAGTCTTAATGTTGACAATGGAAGTCACCTACATATAAGGTTGTCTGGCTATAAATAGGCAGGGATGTGATTGACATCTCCGCAGACAGTGGCTTGTATACATTGATGATGATTAGGCCATTTAACTTGGACAGCACTCCATTCTTTTGCATTGTGGGGGTGCATCCACACATGCCTGGACATGCACTTTGGTGTGGAGCAAGTTGTGCCGCTTGGGGCAAAATGTCCCTGCCCAGCTCTTCTCATATCTGCAGCCAGGGGAGGCTAGAGTCTGGTGCCAGCACTTGTGCTGGACCCAGCAGTATAAAAATGTGCTATGGCAAGCAGCTCAGGCCTACTTGCTCTCAGGAGCTTCTGGGGTCCGGCCAATTGGTATCTGGGGATATTAGCCCTTGTGCCAGCTGGACTGCTGAAACAGCCTTAACAGAGAGTTCCTTGCACCCTCTACCCACTGTAGCAGTCTGGCAATGGGGGCTGCTGCCTGGGTATGACCTGTTTCCACCTGCAACAGTATGTGGCCCCAAGGCTGCATGCCTGTCAGACCCAGATGGGGACTGCTCAGCCACAGCAGAGGCATCTGCACCTCTGGGCCAGCTGCCAAAGGGGTGTGGCTACACAGTTGGCCTTTGTGCAGCACTACTGCCATGTGTGCCACTGCCCTGCCATCTGGGAAGCTGTCTCCCAGGAGATGTTCTTAGTGTGGTGGCCTGCTTTGAATTGTCAAACCATGTCCTCCTGGCCCCAAGTGGCCAGGAGGTCAGCCATCTCCAGCTGAGACCTGGGTGCCAGCCCTGAGCAGGCTCCTCTGCCTGGGTCCTGCCACTTGCCTCACTAGCAGGAATTCTGGCGTTCCCTATTTAAAAACTGCAGTATCTCTAATAAAAAAAAAATCCCAAATTCACTTGAAAATACCCCAACATCCATCCATCCATGATATTCCACAATTAAAACAAAAGACCGCTATATATTTATATGGAGCAAGGGAAATCAGTTGGGCAATGTTTTATTGATATATTCAGAGATGTAGGTTTTCCAGAAAATTTAGAATTGGAAAATTTTCCAGTGCCCTAAATAGAGCGTGATCTGATTTAATATATTTACTAAATATAAGTTAAATAAACAAAACTAAACAAGTACCCCCATATTAATTTTATGTCCCAATAGCCACAAGTATTTAAACTGAAATATTTGATTAGGACAAAAATTAAATACAGCATACTTAATGTGATTTAAATGTTATATTCAAACAAATTCAGAGCTTTAAGTGGAAAGAAATTATTTTTATTGGAATATTTGTAAAAATGTAAAGACAATACACAATAGCATGTACTTCCCTGACATTGTTTGTTTAAATTTAAGAAAGAAAACGAAGGCACCGAAAACTGTTGACACACTAATTTTAGCACACCCAAAGATCTGTGCATCATATGCCGTGGTTGTCCACTCATTTACTTCAATAAAGTTTAACTCTCTTCCACTGAGATCATTGTGGCACCTCCAGTTTCAGTGTTACTATCTGTAGAATCACTTGCATGACTTATTAGTTCCATTTCAGAGTCAGATTGAGGCAAATCTGATTCAGAACTGCTTGAACCATGTTCTCTTTCACTAAAGGATGGTTTTACCAATGACTCTATGGGCAACTTATCACACTGCATCTTCTTCACTAATTGTGCTTCTGACTGATTTTCCAGAAGCAAGAGATTTTGAGAAATAGAAACAAGCTTAGCAATGTGTTCGTTTGTTAGTCTATTCCTCTTTTTTGCCTTGATCGAGCTGAAAGCCTTCCAGTTCCATTCACAACATCCCCTTTGGCCAGTACCAGGTCCAGTTCTGTTCACAAGAAGCTGCTGTTGGTGGAATGCTTAGGATCCTTAGAGCAATCCCCTGCAGCCACAGCTCCTGCCAGCAGGTCTTATCCTGTATGGCAGCTGGGCATGCAGGGTGTGTGCTGGGGGGGTGTGGAGTTTGCCTAACATGATGTGGGATGACCAGGGTGAGGGTGAATATATGGCATAGATCTTGTGAGGGAGCACCTTGAGAGACTGGGCGCCCACAAATAAGCTGGTCCAGATAGATTGTAGTAAAACTATTGGTTTAGTTTTTCTTTTGACTCCCCACACATCTGAAGAACTCTTGATTGTCCTTGAATCGTATAGCCAGTTTGAGTATGGTTGCAGCCTTGGCTTTTCTAGTTCACTCCCTACAAGTGCGGACCAGTGTAGAATACTCTGCCTTAGTGGTACTTCCTGTCTTCCATCCTTTATAAGCCTCTCTTTTTAGACGTAGGAGGTCCATGAGTTCCCTGTTGAGCCAAGGGGGTTGCTGAGCCCTTTTTCCACCTTTCATACGGGTTGGGATGGATTTCCCTTGTGCTTCTAGGATCACTTCCTTAAGGAGAAACCACTCATCATGAACTCCCCTCCCTCCCTGTCAAATCTCTCAAGGCCTTGACAACAAGCCTTCTGAGCTTATGAAAGTCAGCTTTCCTAAAGTTGAAGACTACTGCATTGCTGACTGACTTGCCAGCTTTGTGATGGATAGTGAAAGTGATCAACTCGTGGTTACTGTCACCTAGCTTGCCTTCGATTTTTAGGTCACTGACTAGATCATCCCCTTTGGCCAGTACCAGGTCCAGCAGTACCTGACCTCTTGTTGGCCCATAAATTTCTTGAGACAGGTAGAACTCATCCGCACATGTGAGGAAGCTTTGAGACTGTCTGGATTTGGCTGAATGCTCTTCCCATGAGATGTCTGGGTGTTTGAAGTCTCCCATGACAACCATGCACCAAAAGCATGCAGCCTTAGTCAGTTCCTTGGTGAATTCTCAGTCAAGTTCTTGTTCCTGATTTGGAGATCTATAGTAGAATCCTACCATTGTATCCTCTTCAAATGAAAATACATACAATGCATACATACAATGTTTGGGGCCACCCACAACCCCTTCTTCCTCCTGTTCCCCCACTATGGGGCCAGGCCACATCCCTTTCACCCCCACCTGGCCATGCGCACCGTACCCATGTGTGGCTGGTTTAGGGCTGGGCCACACCCCTTTGTCTGCTCATCCCCCCGCAGCCAGGTCATACTCCCTTTCTCCCACTGGGTTGGACCACACCTCCTCCCCCATAGGGTTGGGTCGGGGCTGGACCTAGCCTCTTTCTCCCATGTGGCTGGATTGGGGCCAGGCTTCCCTTTCTAGCTGCCCCCCTCCCCCCCCCCACACACAACCAGATAGGGTGCTGTGCCTGCCCCAGTTGCTGCATTGGGCCCATCAGTTGGATCCTGCCTATCTACCCCACTAGACAAAAACAGCTGAGCACTACTGTGGTAGGTAATGATTGCCATATTCCTTTTATTTCATTGTGTGCTTTGTGCATGTCCACTGGGGATATAAAATGACATTTTATATTGGAAACAGCTTTAACATTACAAAGCAGAAATGTCTTGTTGCTCATTCAAGTACAGGTAACTGCCCTTCCAGTAATGTATAACATCATTTGGGACTACTGTAGTGGATATTATCAGTGCATACTATGTAGGTCTCCTGTTAGCCTTTCTAAACACGCAGTTTCTTTGCTACTGGGTCATGTGGATCTGAGATGCATCCTTCAAGATGAAAGTTCCATGAAAGTAGGATAAATGTATTTATTTAACTGTCCACTGCACCTCATTCATCCCTTCCAGCTCTCACTCCTTTCCCTACGCTCAAAAAGCCTTGTCTACCAGAGGTACAAACAGAATTGTTCACCTGGCCCATGTAGCTCAAAGCCCTACTTGAGAGTGAAAGATCTTTCTCAGGTCTAAGAAAAGGGCAGGACTTGGAGAGAGAGAAACTGAAAACTTGCAGAGAAGAGCCTTTCTATGACTAGGGAGCTGATAAACAATGTTTTGCAGGTTCATATATTGTAAGGGGCTGGAAGGGAAGTCCAATGGCTGGGGAATTGGCTTCAGGGCCACACGATCATTGGGTCCAGCCCTGCTGCACTAGGCAGGAAAGACAACTGGGGTCAGGTGACACCAGCGAGGTGACTGTCCAGTCTCCTCTGGGAGATTTCCTGGGTAGGTGATTGCACCACCTCGGGAGGAAGTTTATTCCACCATCTGGACACCCTCACTATGAAGAAGTTTTTCCTAGTGTTAAGCCTGAAACGGTCTTCCAGGAGTTTGTGACCATTACTCCTGGTTTTCCCCAAGGGTGCCTTGGTGAATAGTTGTTTGCTGAGCCCTGATGTAGCGGTAAGCTGCTACCAAGTCCCCTCTCAACCTTCTCTTTTTTAGGCTGAAGAGACCAAAGTCCTTCAGCCTTTCCTTGTATGGCTTGCCATGCAAGTCTCTTATCATACAGGTGGCTCTTCTCTGAACTCTCTCAAGCTTTTCCACATCCTTGTTGAAGTGCAGCGTCCAAAACTGGATGCAGTACTCCAGCTGCAGTCTCACCAATGTTCAGTAAAGCGGAAGAATCACTTCCTTGGTTTGGTTGAAGCATGCCAGAGTATTGTTTGCCCTACTGACTACAGTGTTGCACTGATGGGCATATTCATAAGTCTGTTATCCCTAGGTCCCTTTCAGTTGCGGTGCTAGTCAGTTTGATGCCACTGAGCCTGTAAGTATGTTGGGGATTGTTCATCCCCAGATGGAGCATTTAACACTTCTCAATGTTGAACTTCATCTGGTTCCGATCTGCCCAACTTGCCAGCCTGTCTAGGTCTGCCTGTATCTGTAGCCTATCTTCAGGTGTGCTCCCCCATAGTTTGGTGTCGTTCACAAACTTGGCAATTAAGCTCTTTACCCTAACATCTAAATCATTGATAAAGATGTTGAAAATTGTTGGACCAAGCATGGAACCCTGAGGGACACCGCTGGCCACTTCTCACCAGGACTACACGACTCTCTGGGTCCTACCCTGCAGCCCACTTCCTGCCCACCTAACTGTCAAACAGTTAAGCCCACAATCCTCCAGTTTTCCCGTGAGAACATCATGGGATACCAGATCAAAGGCCTTTTGACCCATACCTGTAGGAAATGAACCAGGAAAGCCAAGGCTGCAACTGAACTCCACCTGACTACATGTATCAAGGACAATAAAAAGTCATTTTTTAGATACGTGAGGAGTTGGAAGAAAAGCAAAAGTAACATTGGACCCCTGCTAAACCAAATGGGACAACTGACAACCAACACCCAGGAAAAAGCTAACCTGCTTAATTGGTACTTTGCATTGTTTTTCATCAACCCAAAGGGAGTGCCCTGCCTAGCAAGACACGGGACGGCCAGGGTGAGGGTGAACTTATACCCAGCATCAGTGTAGACCTTGTAAAGGAACACCTTGAGAAGCTGGACACCTTCAAGTCAGTGGGTCCTAAAAGATTGCACCCCAAAGTACTTAAGGAACTGGCAGGAGTCATAGCTTAGCCACTGGCAAAGATTTTAGAAAACTCCTGGCGCTCAGGTGAAGTACCTGAAGGTTGGAAGAAGTCCAGTGTGATGCCTGTCTTCAAGAAAGGGAGGAAAGTAGATCCAGGGAACTACAGGCCAATCAGCTTGACCTCAATCCCTGGAAGGATTCTAGAAAAAATCATCAGAGACCATTCTTGACAAGCTGGCTGATGGCAACATCCTGAGGGACAGCCAGCACAGGTTTGTTGACCAGGTGACATATCACCTGGACAAGGGAGAAGAAATTGATATCATATATCTGGACTTCAAAAAAGCCTTTGATCTGGTGTCCCACAATCTCCTCTTGGAAAAAATTGGCCAACTGTGGCCTTGGCTACATCACAGTCCAGTGGCTGGGGAATTGGCTCTGGGGCCGGACTCAGAGAGCGGTGGTCGATGGTAGTGAATCATCAGGGTGCTCCGTGACCAGTGGTGTCCCCCAAGGCTCTGTCCTTGAACCTGTTCTCATTAATGTCTTTATCAATGATGTGGATGCTGGTGTCAGAAGCAGACTGGCCAAGTTTGCCAATGATACCAAACTTTGGGGTAGAGCATCCACACCTGAGGATAGGCTGGTGATCCAGGTTGACTTGGATAGGCTGAAAAAGTGGGAAGATACAAACCTGATGACATTCAATACCAACAAATGTAAGGTACTCTACCTTGGGGCAAAAAAACCCTGCTGCATGCCTATAGGCTTGGCAGTGCAACGCTCGCTAGCACCATGGCCAAAAGAGACTTGGGAGTCATGATTGACCACAAGACAAACATAAGCCTTCAATGTGATGTTGCAGCTGGTAATAAAAACCAAACTCTGGCTTGCATCCATAGATGCTTCTCAAGCAAATCTCAGGATATCATCTTCTGCTGTACTCAGCCTTGGTGAGGCCACAGCTAGAGTACTGCATCCAGTTCTGGGCTTCACAATTCAAGAATGATGAGATAATCCAGAGGAGAGCCACACACATGATCAGAGGACAGGAGAATAGGCCTTATGAAGAGAGGCTAAGAGCCATGGGACTCTTCAGCCAGGAAAAGCGCAGGCTCAGGGGTGACCTGGTGGCAGCCTTTAAGTACATCAGGGGTGTGCATCAGGATCTGGGGAAACGCCTGTTCAACAGAGCGCCCCAAGGGATGACAAAGTCCAACGATCACAAACTTCTCTAAGAGTTTTAGACTGGACATAAGGAAAAAATTCTTTACTGTCTGAGGCCTCAAGCCCTGGAGTAGGCTCCCTCCAGAGGTGGTACAACCACCTACTCTGGGCTCCTTTAAGAAGTGTTTGGATGCTTGCTGGGATCCTTTGACCCTAGCTGATTTCCTGCCCTTGGGGCACAGGGCTGGACTCTGTGATCTCCCGAGGTCCCTTCCAGCCCTAATGTCTATGAAATTTTGGAAGTCTAGGTATACAATGTTGGTGGCAAGTTACCTGGTTGTAGGAGGAGATGAGATTGGTAAGACAAGATACTGGGAACTGGAAAAAGACTGGGAGATCCATAGACAACTGATGGAGACTGGACAAATAGTTCTGCTAGAAGGCATGCTGCATCAAGACTGCCTCTCCCACCTTTGGTACAGCATCACAGTCTCATGTGATTACAGTCCCTATAGATTCTGAAGAACTTTTCACACTAGGAATAATATTCTGATAAAAGAAGCCTTCATCACAATGCATTCTTGCAGGGCATTAAAAATAACAGCTTCTGGAAACTGACCTTTGTTCCCTCCAGTGGGATGCCAAATGTGGGATTGCCGCTCTGGCATTCCAGCCTTCAGTTCTCAAAGGTGACTAATTCAGCAATAAACAGCAATAAATGGGTGTGTGATTTAAAGCTGAATATGATTTTTAATTAATAATTTCAGACAGTACTGTCTTCATCGCTTTAAGTTCATGTTCTTTTCCCTTGTCTGGATTCTCATATTTTATGCTAATATTTATATTTTTTGAAGAATTTTTCATATTTTGTGTGTTTACATTGGCACTTGTGTAAAAACACACAATAATTTTATTTACCTTATTTATAATTTTACACGCACATGCATGTGTGTATATGTAAAAACATTTATTAATAACAATTCTGGAAAACTATAGTTCCCACACCTAAAGATACAGTCTTCATACTCCTAGATCAATACATTTTTTAAAAGTAGGCACACACACAAAAAAGATGAGAGTATAGCTGTATGCTGTTGAGAGAGAGCATAGTTCCCAAACCTAAAAAGAACCATTAGATGCCCCAGACACAAGTAAAACAAATGGCATACAGGAAATGAATACTTCAGATATTTCATGAAATAATCCTTGAAGCTCACAAAAGAATCTGTGAAAAATGTAAGTAAAATGAAAAACCATCTCCACTGGAATTTTAGTTTAAAATTTAGAACAAGAGTAACTTCTGTTCTCAGAGTTGGAACACAGGACATCTCTTAGCATATGACTGATGAAAGTCATTTTGAAGAAGGCAGCTGCATGTACCTTGCATTTAATATACTTTGGGGAAAAAATGAACAGCACTAGAGAAGTTTCTGTCCCATGGGGAGCAGGAACCTAGGCTAGAACCCAGTGCAGGGGTGGGCAACCCCCTCACCGGGCCAACTGTATCACCAGTGCTCCCCACACTCATGTGGCACAGGAGGAAAGCCCCAGGTGCTGGAGCTTGCTGCCTTCTTCACCCCAGCTGACTGCAGCACTTGTGGCTTTTCTCCTGTGCAGAGAGTGCCGATGAATCAAACAGCCCAGTTGGGGGGCTGCACTCCTTGCTGAGATGTGCAGTGCTGGCCAGAACCAAGCACGAGCACCCCTACCTGCTGCTGCTGTTCCTACTCCCTGCCAGGGCTGTGCACCATGGGTGGAGGGGAGGAGGCCCCACCTCACACCCACATGCTGCCATGCCCAACACCATGCTGCCACTGTCCCCTGGCTGCGGGCTCCACAATTCTGCATGCCCCAGCTCCACGCTCCCATTTCTGCCCAGCTGTAGCCCCGCCCCCGCTGCTTCCCTGCCTGCTGCCCGGAGTGACCACGGGGAAGCCTGCAGCAGGGCAGCAGCCCTGCCCAGAAGCCACCCATGAGTGTGGGAGTGAGGCCACTGATCTAAGGCCATCAAGTTGAATGAAACATAGTTAACTTTCTACAAAGCAGATAGTGCTGGAAATGTGTTAGCTGAGAGATCAGCATCTTAGGGCATTTACAGTGGAATCACATCTTATGTGGGGGTTAGGTTTTGAAGTCAGTGCGTAAGGTGAAAATCGCGTAAGGTGAAAATCGGCGACTATTCATGAGGTGGGGGGGCGGGGCTTGAGTTTGCACACGGCGCCGTGCTTAGTGCTGTGCGGCAGCAACGCAGTGTGGGGTGGTGGTGGGGATGGCTGCGTGCCGCCCAGCCACCACCATGCTGCGGCCCAGCGGCTGGCCACACAGCTCCAGGCACAGCTCCACAGCAACAGCGGGAGGTTTTGGAGGCAGGGGCCATTACCGCCATAATGGGCCTCCAGGTAAGTGGCAGCGCTGAGTGCAAACCCAAGCCCCGCCCCCCTCCCATCCCGCGTATAGTTGAATTTGCGCAAGTAAAATTTGCATAAGATGTGACACGCCTGTATACACCTACCTTTTTGTCTCAGAACGCACCAAAATTAATAGAGTCTGCTTCACACGAGCTAATGCACACTGCGTTGCTTTGTGTGCAGTTGTATAAGTGGTGAAATGTGCTTCACTGTGGAGAAAATGGTGGCGGTGCATTTTTTAATTAAAACACCTCTGACCAGTTTTAGTTCAAAAGCACGCTGCCGCCATTTTCTCAGTGCTGATGCGCATTTTGCCACTTATACTACTGCATGCATTGCAGCACCGGGTGCTTTTAAAAGTGCTGGACACTGCGGCACAAGCATGTGTACAAATGCCCTTGGAGACTCTGACGTTTTTCTTTTGAGTGTTTTTTCCCTCTTATTTTTGATGCCTGGGTAAGACAGAAAAGCTCTTGTGACTTACTTGAATGAGCAAAGATTCAGAGGCAGGAGTTGAAGCAGTTTTCTCCAGAAGAACTTCCTTCCTGTTCTGATGAAGAACACTGTAAAAGATCCCTTCATGTTCTTGTTTGTTTGAACAGTTAGTCAGATTCATTGAGATCTTTCTCAAGTAATTAGCCTTCTTGCAGATAACATCCAATTCCTAGATGCAGTCAAATGACCTGTTTGCATACAGTATCCGAATTATCTGGCTATTATAAGCCTCATTGAATTCCACCTAGCTAACTTAAAAGTTAACTACCATCTGCTCTGAGATCCAACAAAATGAAAAACATAGTATCATAGAAAAATAGGGCTGGAATGGACCTCTGTAGGTCATTTAGTCCAACCCCCTGCCTGAGGCAGGATCATCCCTATCTGAACCATATTCTACAAATCCTTAGTAAAACTACACAATCACCCCTTACACAAAACTCAAGACACAATACCCTAACCTACCACAGGTAAAGCAAGGGGACCATAGCAGCCAATGCCCTACCATTTTAAATGTTGTTAATGTATGTTCAAGGGATCCCAGAAAGGGCCATGCCTCCCCCTGCAGAGGAAGGTTACTTGCTGAAAAGAAAATGTTATTTAGAAACAAAACGTTGTCTTAACTGTTAATAATTATACTAGATATTTTTTACAAGTGAATTTCCCAAATATGAAAAGAACTATAAGCAACACTGATTTTGAGGGAAAATATTAAATGAAACAAAATGAATGATCATTGAGAGTCTCTTAAGACTTTACTAGATGGCCAAAACCAGAGTTTCACATTTATAAAAGTAGACTTTTTTGGTTAAAATCATGGAAGTTAACAAGAGGTTAAAGCGATAGTATAATAAATAAATAAAACAGAGAAAGGAGAAATTCACAAAAATGACCATAAAGTAAAAGTTATGAGATGCAGGCAATTGATAAGGGAAGCTAAAGATATTAATGAAAATCTACAGCTATTAGGGTTAAGGACACTAAGAAGGAACTTTGTAAAATGTGCCTGGAACAAATCCTATAAAATATATAGCCTATGTCTAGGTAGGGATAATAACATTGTTGATAAGAGAGGAATTCAGTGACTATTTCTATTTTGCATTTGAAAAGAAGGAACATAACATTAGTATCTGATGGCTGTTTCTACAGAAAAGTTGCAGAGATTAGAAAATAGCTTTGAGGGAGGTCTAGAAGATAGCTAAATGTTGTGTCAATTATTTAAATAAGCCAAATTGTATGACATAGATGTCAAGCTACCCGATCTTTAGTTATCCATCTCAATATAGGATGTAACCAAAAAAAGTTAATGGTTGATATCATAGTTAATGGTAACCCACTTTGTTGGCTCTGGATTTAGGACCCAGAGACCTTGTTCCGGGGGGTGGGGCAGGGGCGATGATGACAACCCCTCTTCAAATTGACCCCAACCTTTCTATTTGATAATAGGCAAATTTATTGATACACAGTGATAACAGAAAAGAAACAATACCAACAATCAGACAGTTCTATATATCTACCAAATCCTAGGGCTGTCATCAGAGTTAATACTAATCATAGAATAAGAGTTCCCAGTGCAATGTAATGAGAAAAAGACTAGATTTAATTCTTGAATGTATGAGCAAGGACATATCAAGTAAGAAGTAGGTAGATGATGCTATCTTATATTATGACGGCTAGTACAAAGTTGATAATGAAATGATTGCATTGTGTACCATGGAAAGAAGAGTGTTTATCACACACAAACGTTTTTCAGTAAAAGTAATGTAGTGATGAATCTGCTAAGCAAATGCAACTGAAGGAGAGGGAGTAGAGCTACATTTTCCAGGTCTTGGCAGAAGCTGAAACATGATGATAATTGTTTCACCTTTATTAACCATATTAACAAAACTTCCCTGATTTCCCCCCCCCCCCCACCTCCCAAGCTGAGAACTTAGTACAAGACTGAAGTACTTTGTCCATGGAGGTAGCTAGGTGGTGAAACCCAAGTAAGAAACAAACTAAAGTCTTCCTCCTCAGAGATTTATCCCCATTTCAGAAAGAACCTTGTCAAGCAGTGTTCTGGTAATATCATTACTGCTTCCTTGCACTTTTTCAGTACATTTTGGATTGTCTTAATAGGTGGCTGGCTCCCATCGTTCTCAGTGATACAAGTGCTTCTTTGTCTAATATAATTGAGGACTACACGCTGCTGTGTTATGTCAGTGAGATTTATTTCTTGTTTTGCAGGTGTACAAGACAGCAACTTTGTCTCATACATTTATAAGGCATTACCTGTTCGATTTCCCCCCACCCCCCAAGAGTGGTGCTTCCTTTTTGTCTCAAAGTCCTTCAGGTGCCACATAAGCTAAACAGCGCCATAAATACTTCTTTTCATGGCACCGTTTGGTTCAGTGAATTACTGTCCTTTGTGTTCCCTCTGAAACGATGGAAGAAGAAATATGCATGACAAACAGATTTTACCTCAGACAAAATCATGACAAATTAAATGCATTCTTCCATCCTGCATATTATCCTTCTCTCAAGAAATGTGCCACTTCTTGAAAATTGTATGAGGTTTGGCTTGCTATCTGCAAACTATATGATTATACAGATAAGATATTGTGCATTAAGCATTTATTACAAAAATTCAAAGTTTGTACTACAAAATAATTGCATAATTGCAAGGAAATAAAGTAATCAGTCAGGTTTTTGCTTTGTATTCTTACATGCACTGATAGCAAAAATAGAAAATAATTCTGCAAAATGGGGCAGTTAATTTTCTGTCTCTGAGCCAAAAAAGGGTGAAGAGTATCAAATGTTTCCTTTGCATCCACTGGCGTGACAGTTGTTATGGACAGCATATATGAGTACCTTTTAAGTTGACTAATTATAAGGAGGCAAAGAGTGTTGTGGGTGGTATCTTTTATTGGACCTGCTGCATGGTTCAGATGGATTTGGACACTGCATTCTTCTTCAGGAGCACATTCTGTTCACATTTAGTATGTGTGTACATTTGGAAATGACTAATTATGCTTCAGTGTGTGACAAATTAGCCAAAGCATTTTGTGTACAAATCAGTGGGACTCTGATAGGGATTTAGTGCACTGACTAATAAGACTTGATTTTACTGTTTAGCAGTTTAAATTTTCTATTCATATGAGTTCCAGTTGTGAGTAATAAACATTCCTTAAGTCAGACTCTAGGTCTCGGGACAAAAATTGCACATGAACTGGTATAAGTGATTGGAAACCAGTTCAAATCTGTAACAACAGAAGTTCAGTGCACATAAACTGCTTTCAAAATGGCCAAAACCAGTTTAATATATACCTGGATGGATGTTGTTGCAGACTTAACTGATTTTAGTTAAATTGGTTTATTGAATTTCTCTCCCAGATCCCCTCCAGATTCAAGTTAACTGACAGTCCCCCAGCATCCCAGGATGCTTTACACCTCCCCTGCAAACTCTCCCTTACAGGGTGGGCAGACTAGCCTTGGGCCAAGCTATCTTCTCCAGCCAAGCAGAAAGGCATGCTCTAGTGCGCCCCCCCCCCCCCCCCCCCCCCCCCCCCCCCCAGCTTCTGGCCTAGGCCACTGCTTGCATGTGGCTGCATTTCTGAAATCAAAAGTGAAGGTTCACTTGTTTATCAGTTCAATCTATGCAGCTTAGATTAATCTGCGAAGATAGAATCAACTCAGCCTCAGGCTTTTTGACTGTCTATACTTAGTCTAGTTGTCCCAAGCTGGGTACTCAGAAAATAGGGAATATGCAGGGGTGATCCAAGCAGGGACAGATTAATGCATGGGGCCTGGGCCAGTGGCTCCTGCCAATCAGGGGTCCCCTGGGCACCAGGGGTAGTACAGCCCAAGCTGGCATCCTGGCCACAGGCATCCAGGGCAGGCAGCACATGTCTTCTCTCCTCCGGCCAAGCCAGGGCCAGGGGCAGGTGTGGAGCTCCATGCAGGCATGCAGCCGCACCCCAGGGTTGCCCCACTCCCTACAATCTGTGGGTGGCCACCAGCACCAGTGCTGCTGGGACAGGATGAGATGGCCCTGTTCCACTCCAGCCAGGCCAGCAGAGGGTTAGGCGGGCAGCCGGGGGTGGAGCTCGTGCTCCACCCCAAAGTTGGCCCTGGCACCAGCCTGTCCCATGGCACTGGAGGACCATAGCTCTGGCTGCACAACACCCGTTGGGCTAAAGAGCCAGGACTGCCTTCACTTCAGCTGTGCTCACACCACCTGGCTCATCCTGGACACACCGAGGAGGCCTGGCGGGCCCGGCCACAGCCCCCTGGCAGGTGCAGAGGGAACCTGCCCTTGCCTGGCAGGGGGCCTCCAACTGTCTGTTTGCCCAGAGCCCCAGTAAATCTTAATCTACCACTGGATCCAAGTGGCATAGGAGGAGCTTCACTCATCCCCCTCCAGCCTATTCTGCAACTAGAGAGTAGATTTTCACGATACAGCAAAACATAGGAACTCTGTGGAAGAGTCAGGAGTAGAATCTAGCTCCTCTTTGGAGACCGGCAGTTTCCTTAACCAAAAGATCATTTGTTTTCTTCCTGAGGTTTCCTAGCTCATTCCTTCCACATGGGTATAAGGCAGCAGTTTGTTAGGCAACAACCACATTTATCCTGGACCACTTATTCTGTCTGTCTTATGCACTAAATTAGTTGACAATCTTCTGAGAAATGTAGTGTACATTTAATGAATTGAATTTATGAAATGTATAACTTCATATATGCAGTAACTGAAGTCTGTGGTTGAGATTAGCATGTATTAACTCTAAGAAATGTTAGGTTATGTTAAAATTAGCATGCACTGTAAGCAGTTGTATGTTAAAGGTTGTGAATTAATACCATCTCTAATGTGCACTGTTCAGACCTGTTGGAGGGCTGGCCAGCAGGGTGTATCTA
Source organism: Alligator mississippiensis (assembly GCF_030867095.1). Lineage (NCBI taxonomy): Eukaryota > Metazoa > Chordata > Crocodylia > Alligatoridae > Alligator > Alligator mississippiensis. The sequence goes on from NC_081835.1 coordinate 45,683,119, forward strand.
GGGCAGGGGTGGGCAATTATTTTTGGTGGAGGGCTGCTTACCAAGTTTTTGGCAAGCTGTTGAGGGCTGCATGGGTAGTCCTACCTCTTGGGAGGTGCTCCACCCGCCCTGGTTGCTGTCTTGGGACCGGAAGTTCCACCCCTAACCTCTGCCACTGAAAGTTTCTCCCTTTGCTTCTGGAAGTACTTGTTTGGGGAAGAGAGTTTGCCATCTTACAACAGGAAAAAAATAGCCAAATTATATACTAAAAATTAAACCCATAATAATATATTTTAATTTAATTTAAAAAAATATTTTTGTCCTGATTTGATAATTCTGTAGGGAACTAACAGAGGCTGCATGCTTTCAGTGCATGGTTGTCATGGGTAGTTTCAGCCACACTGACATCTCATGGGAGAAGCATTCAGCCAAATCTGATCAGTCATGTAGCTTCCTCACCTGCATTGGCAAGCTCTATCTGACTCAAGAAGTCCATGGGCCGACAAGAGGTGAGGCACTGCTAGATATGGTTCTGATCAAAGGGGATGATCTAGTGAGTGACCTGAGGATTGAAGGGAAGCTTGGTAACACTGATCATGAGTTGATCACCTTCCTCATCCATTGTAAAGCTGGCAAGTCAGTCGGCAATGCAGAAATCCTTGACTTCAGGAAAGCTGACTTTCACAGGCTCAGAAGGTTGGTTGTTGAGGCCCTGAAAGATTGTGATCTGACAGGGAAGAGAGTCCAAGATGAGTGGTTACTCCTTAAGGACATGATCCTAAAAGCGCAAGGGAAATCTGTTTGGGTCCACAGGAAGGGTACTAAAAAGGCTGGGAAACCCTCTTGGCTAAATAGGGAACTCATGGACCTCCCTAATCTTGAGAGAAGCCTACAAGGATTGGAAGATGGGAAATACCTCCAAGGAGGATTATATATCACTGGCCCGCACCTATAGGGAGTGGACCAGAAAAGCCAAGGCTGAAACCAAACTCAAGTTGGCTGCAGGAATCAAGGACAATAAAAAGTCCTTCTTCAGGTACATAGGAAGTTGAAAGAAAAATAAGGGCAATATTGGACAGCAGCTGAATCAAATGGGGCAGCTGACAACCGACACCCAAGAAAAAGCTGTTCTCCTCAATGATTACTTTGTGTCGTTTGTCACCAGCCCAAGGGGATCATCGTGCCTGACAGGACTCAGGATTAGGAGGGTACGGGTAACCATATGCCTACATTTGGTGAAGACCTTGTGAGGGAACATCTTGAGAGGCTGGACATCCATAAGTCAGTGGGCCTTGATGAAATGCACCGAAGAGTGCTAAAGGAGTTGGCTGACATCTTAGCTCAGCCATTGGCAAGGATATTTGAGAACTTGTGGTGCTCAGGAGAGGTTCCCGAAGACTGGAAGAGCACCAATGTGGTGCCTATCTTCAAGAAAGGGAGGAAGGAAGATCCAGGGAACTACAGGCCAATCAGTTTGACATCAATCTCTGGGAAGATCTTGGAGGAAATTATCAAAGAATCCATCAAGAACAGGTTGACAGAAGGCGCCATTCTGGAGACAGCCAACACGGCTTCATTATAGGTAAGCCTGACCAACCTCATCTCTTTCTATGACTAGGTGATGTGTCACCTGGATAAGAAGGAGAGGTTGATATCATTTACTTGGATTTCAAGAAAGCCTTTGACTTGGTCACCCAAGATGTCCTCATAGCAAAATTTGGGAACTGCGGCCTTGACAACCTCACAGTCCGATGGCTGGGGAACTAGCTTCATGGTTGGACCCAGAGAGTGATAGTCGATGGAACCAAGTCAACATGGCGCATGGTGACCAGTGGGTGTCTCCCAGGGTTCAGGACTTGGACCAGTACTCTTTAACATATTCATTAACAATCTGGATTCCTGCGTCAGAAACAGTCTGGCAAAGTTTGCGGATGACACTGAACTACGGGGAAGCGTAGTTACACTGGAGGATAGGCTGAGGATTCAGGCCAACGTGGACAGGCTCTCGAGGTGGGTGGACATAAACCTGATGACCTTCAATATAGAAAAATGCAAGGTGCTCCACCTCGGGAGAAAGAGCCCACACCATACCTGTAGGCTCGGCAGTGCCTCACTCACTAGCACTAAGCCTGGAAGAGACTTGGGGGTTGTATTTGACTACAAGATGAAAATGAGCCACCAGTGTGATGCCACAGCCAGCATTCTATCTCAAACAAGACCCAAGATGTCATTCTTCTGCTTTACTTGGCCTTGGTGAGGCCACAACTGGAGTATTGTGCCCAATTCTGAGCTCCACACTTTTTAAAAAGGGTGTGGAGAAGCTTGAGAGACTCCAGAGGAGAGCCGTGTTCATGATCAGAGGTCAGGAGAGCTGGCCTTATGAGGAGAGCCTGAGAGGCATGGGATTCTTCAGCTTGGAAAAGCATAGGCTCAGAGGGGACTTGGTGGCAGCCTATATCAGGTTGTGCATGAGGATCTGGGAGAACCCTAAGGGAGCCCCGGTGAACAGACGAAGACACAAGGTCCAATGGCCACAAACTGCTGGAAGATCATTTTAGACTGGACATAAGGAAAAACTTCTTTACCAGCCAAGTCTCCAGAGTCCGCAATAGACTCCCCCCCCCCCCCCAAAGTTGTCCAAGCACCTACTCTGGACATATTCAAGTTGCGTTTGGATGCTTATCTTGCTGGGGTCATCTGATCCCAACTGACTTCCTGCCCCTTGGGCAGGGGGCTGGACCCAATGAGCTCATGAGGTGTCTCTTCCAGCCCTAATGTCTATGAAATCTATATTTTCACAATCTAGCATTCTGAGCACATGGCTCTGGCAGAATATTGTAGGTGTATATCTACTCTGATTCCCATCGTGGTCTTCAGTATGATGTTTAACTTCTATTACTTATTTTCCATAGCAGTGAAATGTCTATATGTCGCAGGGCACCTCGGTACCCCTGCTCCTAGAGAGGAGAAACAGCCAGGGAGCGAGTGAGCGAGCCCTGGCCTGACAACGAGCCCAGCTGAGGGTTGCCTGGGTAACGAGCCCAGCTGCGGGTTGCCGGTGCAACTAAGGGGAGCCAGCTGCCTGTAGGGGGCAGGGCCTGGCCTTTATGAAGCCCAGGGCTGAGGCCAGGCTGGCAGTTCTCTACCAGCAGCCAGAGAGGCAGGAGCTCCCTCAGCCGAGATATGGGAAGGAGCCTGAGTTGCAAGTACAGCTCATGATAGCCCTGGAGGCTCGAGCTATGATACTGAGTTATGGCCATGCGGCTTGTGGTTATGTTACAGCCTAGGGGCTTGTGGTTTTGCGTTGTGTTTGTGTTATTACACCTGGAGGCTTGGGTGAGGCTGTAGGGGTTGGAGGAGGCCTCAATCACAGGGACCCCAGAGAGTGTGGGGTGCCCTAGCGCCAAGAGGGCACATTATTTTCATAGCAGCAGGGAAGGCGCAGCTCGCATGCCAGTGCGTGAGCAACTGGCGGCGAGGAGCGCGGCCAGTGGGTCACGGGCGCAACCCGTAGGTTGCGGACGGGGACCTAGACCCCGGATTGCGTGTGGGGGAACATAGACCCCGGCCCCAGGAAAGGGGCGGTATTATTGAGTAGCCCAGAGTGGGCACGGCGAGCCCCAAAGAGGGGGAGCGCCATTGTACGTTATTGAGTAGCCCAGCGTGGGCACGGCGAGCCCCAAAGAGGGGGAGCGCCATTGTACATTATTGAGTAGCCCAGTGTGGGCACGGCGAGCCCCAAAGAGGGGGAGCGCCATTGTACGTTATTGAGTAGCCCAGTGTGGGCACGGCGAGCCCCAAAGAGGGGGGAGTGCCATACTGAGGAGCCCTAGAGAGAGGGGCAATTACTGAGAAGCCCGAGACGTGCATAGCGAGCCCGGCCGCAGGCTAGTGCGGTAACAACCCTCAGACTGAGGCAGGGCGCTGCGGTTGCCCCGAGAAGACAGGGAGTAGCAGCGCGGTGAGCCAGGGTCAGAGAGGGTGCCCGTGCGGTTGGCTCATAGGACCGGAGGCCCGCTAGAGAGTCCCTGAGCGGAACCACACCGGCAGGGGAGGCCCAGAGTGGGCTGGACGAGAGTCCCAGCCAGAAGCTGGGCATGAGAGAGGGAGCCCAGAGTGGGCCCCATTAGAGAGGAGGCCCGGGAAGCGAGCGTACAGACCGGACAACGTCTGTTACATCTGCGAGGCTTGGGGCGTGGTATTAGGGGCAGGTAGGAGCCACGCATAGCCCACAAGGCTAGGGTGTCCGGGGAACACCCACCATATCGGGAGACCCCCAGGGGGGTCTGGAAGAACCGCGGGGACAGAGTTCCCGAGTAGCCGTGCCCAGGGAAAAAACACAAGGCAGCCTCCCAACATTATATTTACCATCAAAGACGTGGCGGGCGAGAATTAGAGGGTGTCTTGGGCCGGCCTGACACGGAGCGAGGGACCTCAAGGAGATCGCGGCCCTCCGCGAGGACCCCGCCGTGACAGTATATTACATAATATACTATTTATTTATTATGCAAAGAGATTATATAATTTGTAGGATGCAGAGTTTGCATGCAAATATATAATATGTTTATTTGTAAAAACTAATTTCTCATTACTTTTGCGTTATTTAGGGAAACAATTTATAGTAGATGGAGAACGGAGGGATTCCATCTTGATTCATTATTCTTTTGGTATTTTTTTGTTGGTTCCATGTCCAGTAAAGTTAAGCTTCACTTCAGTGGGGGCCAACCTTTATGCCGCAAGCTCAGAACTGCTCACTTCCAGTGCCACTGATTTTTCCACCCGTTTCCCTCCCCATTCAATCTTCCATCTGCTTCATTTCCCTATCTGCCACATGCTACACACAGAGGCTGGCCATGCCACTTGTGCCATGTGTGCCATGGGTTAGCCACCCCTGCTTTGTATAATGATCTGGATCAGGGAGGAAGCCTACTCTCACACTACCCATTTAAGTCAGTATTTCTCCTAAAGAGAAATTTGTCCGTTTCTTATTGGTAAGCTTAAAAATGTTTGTCCCCTGAGCTATCATTCAAGCTTAATTCACTACTAGTGCTAAGCCAACTGGTTACTGTATCCAATCCATGCATTTTAGTGGCATATGTACTTCACCAGTGCCAAGACATGTAGCATCTTTCATGCAAAACTTTCGTCTCACAGCCCTGTTGTTATAAATTCTTTCATAAAATCACAAGTCAGATTAATTAAATTTAACCCCTTTAAATAATGTGAATTTGGGAAAGAAACTTTTTGTTGGTTTTTATAATATCAATGAATAATGCCTTTTTTAATAACGCTTGTAACACAAGTTTATTTACAGAGTTTTGGAAATTGTTCTATTTATTTTGGATTTTTGTGTGTGTAGTAAATGCTGTTGTTGAAGCATGTGGCTGAAATAGGCAAATAAGTTATTTAATGGTGCTGGCAGAGACGTGCCATTTTCAATGTGAAGATCCTGAAATGCTTATTGTGCCAGGTTTGCTTTCTCTCTGGTGAGGAGCTGTTCTCTAAGCAGAAAAGAATGTTGTCTGGATGCTTTAAAACTGGCACTCATGCTACACAATGCTTTGAGTTGCATTCTGGGGATGTGAATCCTCTTTTGTTATTTACTTATTATCAACTGTGAAATTGATTTATCCATTAACATAATGGTTCTTCTGTGCCTGCTGTCAAACCTCATTTATCAGAAACCAGTCACAGTGTTTTGGACCTAGATCCACAGGAAAAAAACTTTTTTTGTTTGTTTGTTTTTAATTTTAGATGATCTTTACTGTTGCTTATTCAATATTGTATGTATCCTGGACATATTTTAAAATATGAGTTTTTAAATGATGCTGACTTCCACCATTGGCAAAACCAAAAGTAACAAGAAGTTTGACAAGCCAGCAGTAGCCTGGGAAATCTATGTCAAATGTTCCCCTGTGGGAACATAGTTCAAAGCACATACAGGCTGCATGACAGTTTACTTGACAGGGTACTTGGTGCTACTCTGCCCCTGTCGTCATCAGTGGCAGGAGTTGTGAAGGAGTGTTTTCAGTGTTTCAGGAAGCACCACAGATAAATGCTAGACATAAGGCAGGGGCTTCTATGACAGGTTCTGAAGGGAGATATATTCAGTCCTATTTCCTGGAAGGAGATCATTGAAAATTAGTGTTTGTTAAAGAGTAGGGAAATGAGGGAAAACATAAGCACCCTCCTATGTACATAATCAAAGCAAGGATTTTTCTTGGAAGAACATTGTTTCATTGATGATGGTCAATTCCCACCTTATAGTTTTTAACTATATAGTTTTTAACTGAGGGCCTTGTTACACGTTAATTTTAGGCAGCTCCTATAGCTCTCAGCCCCTGGATTGTCCACACATTAACACCTGAAAATAGTTTACCCAACTCATGTTCCATTAATGTGTGGCCACTCCCCACAGACAAGCCACCCAAGTTGCAGTCCTCCAGCATCCCAGGATGCAGTGTCCCCTTCCCCACCCTCCTGCTCTGTGTGGACAAACTTTCTACCCCCTGAGCTCTGCTGCCCAAAGGGCAGTTCTGGCCCGAAGCCAGATAATTTTAGATTATCTTTACTGTTGCTTATTCAATATTGAATGTATCCTGGGCATATTTTCCCTCTCCTGTCCCTGGGGGTGTGACCTTACCTCCAGGCGTTCAGCCCCACGCAAACAGTCTGCAGAGCACATGCCAGCTAGCCAGACTGCAGGGCATGGACAGGTCCAAGAGTGAGGTCAGGAGGGGGTTGGGGGCGAGGAACCAGGAAGGGAGCAAGGAAGCTTCCTGGGACTGGGGCAGTAGCTCCCCCAGAAGTGCCTTTCATCACCATTGCCACCCCCTGGCTACCCCAGGAGGCATGACCAGCACCCTCTACATCCCAATCCCAAATTGCCATTTATTAAAACATGAGACCATCTGTAATTTAGTTCCTCTTTATTTCTTTTTATTTTTTTTACTAAATTTTCATTTTATCCTTCAGTGGCTGACTTCCTTCATTTCACCACCCCTTCCCTACCTCCAGTTTCCTTTCCACCTCCCATTTCATTACCCACCCCCATCCTGCCTCTGGGCTTCATGTTCCCCTCCCCTTCCCTCCCACACAACCTATGTCTCTCACCCCCTCAAACCCATGTCTTTCCCTCCCCCCTCCCCCAACTAGAGCAAGGATAGAAGCCTGTCCTGGCTTACCAGCCCCATAGTGGCAACTTACAGCTGTAGCTCCTAGTCAGACCCCTGCTTGCCAGTCCTCTAGTGGCAAGTCACAGCTGTGCAGGTGTGGGACAGTCAGCTTGCATTAACACCAATCAACCTTTGGCAGCTCGAAGTGCAATGTGTATCAAGGCCCTGAGTGTGAGTTCTTGCTTATACAAGTGTTGAGGACAAATAACAGCTGTAGCAATGTATAGATTTTCTAATTTTAAGGAGAATAAAGCAAATTTTCTCCTTTTAGAGGAAAAAAAACCACAGAAGCCTGCAAGGGGAAACCTGCTGTTTGGCAGAATTCCAGACTGCAAGGAGCTGGGGGGAGTGAGAGGAGGGCGATCAGACAGGGGATGCCACATGCATGTGCATGCGCATGCATGCATGTGACAGCTAGGCAGCATGGAGAGCATCTCCCACAGCTTCCCACAGGTGAGTCTGGGGTGGGCGTTGAATTGAAGCCCCCATAATCAAGGAGATAGGGAGTTGAGGGAGGGAGAGGAGGCTTATTACTGCTGACGGGAGCCCAGCACCACCATGATGAGGTGACCTGTGCCCACCCAGCAAGAGCAGGGGTCACAGTTCCACACCACCATCCTCACTGCTGCCGGGCGGGCAGTGGATGCCTTGCCATGGGTCTCCCGGCAGCAGCACTGACCCTCCCCACCCCGCTCTGCTGTCCTGTGCTGGGTCCTGCCTACTGGGCCACAGAGGCCCCTAGGTGGAGTGGGGGTGTGCAGCAGGGTGGGAAGCAGGGCCATCCCTGGAGGGGCGAGTCGGGGCAGCTGTCTCGGGTCCCGCGCTTTGAGGGGCCCTGCAGAGCCAGCCGCTTGCTATACCCCCCCCCCTTCTTTGGGATCAGAGCGTGGGCGGGGCCTCTGGCAGGAAGCCCCAAGTCACAGTGGCCAGCCTGCATCTGCCCCTTCCCCACAAACTCTGCTCCAGTGGTGCTGCCCATGCACAAGGGAGAGCCAGGCTCCATGCTCTGCTCCGCTGTAACAGCTGCTATCTCCCATGGGCAGCAGCCAGGGCTCAGGCACTGCTACGGGGGACACAGGACTGCGGCCCTGGGTCTCTTGCCCCATAGCCCTGGTAGCTGCGGACCCCTCCAGCAGGGCCGGGGGCCCGGTGGGTTGTGGGTGTGGAGTGAGGGGCAATGACATGGGCAGGGCATTGGCATATCAGTGCTGCTCAGCACCACAAAGCAATGGAGAGGGGGGAGAGCCTTAGCTGGACCTGCATCCTGGTGAGCAAAGGGAGCAGGGGGAGTTCTGATTCTCCATGATAAAAACTGCCAAATCAAACATCAAAATTTACAGGTATTTAGGGTATTTAGAATTTATTTTATTATAGTGATTGAGGCTCTGATAGGCTTCCAAATTGCTTTAAAATAGTAAATATATCAATAAAACATTATGTTCAACTGATACCCATGTATATAGTGTATATTTTATTTTAATTGTGGATTTTGGGGGTTTTAATCAGGAAATCTGCTATTTTTAAACAGAGAAAACCAGGATCCCCGATATTGAAATTTAATTTTAGGATAGCTTGGTTTAGATTTGAGCCACAACAGAAGCTATTACTTTACACAGTTAAAAAGAAGTGGTGCATGTCAGTAACTTGTTGGATTTAATTTTTCCAGCATGAGTTTTCACAAGATTGAAATTTCTTGCCATTTTGTCTTTGTATCTTGTTTAAATCACGTGAACATTTTCAATAATTTCCTAGGTATGAAGGATGTTGAAAAACATTTGAAATACTTGACTAAACATTTACATTTTCATCATGTTTGCAATAATGTTCTGATTAGTTGAATGTATATTTATAATTATTTAAGTTTTATATTTTTCCATGTTGCTGTTTTGTCTTGTGTTTGTAAGTCATACAAGGTATGATGATGGAAAAGTTAACCTGTGTTGCATATGTTCTGCATGCCATTCAGCAACGGCAGTTGCCACCTTACTTACAGCCCACACCAAATAAGATGGCACCTGATCTGTCAGTCAGGGCTGTTGAAGATCTAATTTGTAGTTACATTTCTATTTTTATTTACCTTCTGATTCATTAAAATAGTAAATCTTTATGCCTTGTTACTTTAATCTGTTTTGTTTTTAGCCTCTTCTTTATGGCCTTCTGTCCAGAAAAAAATTATATCTAGTGATGGAGAATGAGTATGGATTATGGAGAAAGGATAAAGAAATCCTTTATTTATTTATTTATTTATTTATTTATTTATTGAACTCTGAATTAGAACATCTGGCTAAATAGGAAACAATGTAGCAGGAAAATGTCACATATAAACCTCCACTTCTTCCAGTTTTATCATTTCAGAGACTCTGGGGCTGAGGCAGGGGGCTAGGAGCAAGTGGGCATGCAGGAGCTAGTGTCAGTGTTGAGGGGCCCAGAGCAGGCGGCTCCCCTCCGTCCCTGCTGGTGCAGCCCAGCCTGGCTCCATAGAGCCCTGCTGGCCGTGCCCCGCGCTCCTGCTGCTCACCTCTGGGCTGTTGCTGGCTCCCGCACACTCACTCGCTCCTAGTCTCCTGGTACAGGTGGGGACCAGCGTGTGCACCCCTGACCCAATGCACCCCCTGCTCACCGGCTTGGGCAAAAGGATTGGGCCCTGGGTTGTGTGGCCAGGTGCCCACATCCCTGGCAGCCTGGTCTGGGGACAGGCAGTAGCAGAGACTTGCATTGGGCTCATGGCTGTGTTTGTGCTGCAGTGGCTCCTGCCACCGCCAGGAGGCCAGGGGCCACTGGGGAAGGGCCTGTCCAGCCCAGGGTGCAGCACAGAGGGGCGCCCAGGGACACTAGGGGCAGCACGAGCCGGCAGGGACATGGCATGGGGCGCGGGAAGCCTGGGGAAGTGGGGGGATGTTGCCTTTTTCCCCTCTCACTTGTCCTCCTGGTGCCTGTACCTTCTACCATCTGCCCCCCCCTTCCCCCCTGGCCACAATGCCTGCACTCTGTCACCTCCCCCTGCTGCCTGCCTCCCCCACCTGTGCCCCCGCACAATGCCTGTGCTCCCTGTCATCTCTCACTAACATCTGTCACCCCACCTGCAGTGCCTCTGCCCCCTGCCACCTCAAACCCCTCACCCTCGGTACTTGCTATCTAACGTGCCTCTGACTCCATGCCATCCCAGGGTATGGAGGACAGGGTAGCATCAACCCCATGGCCACATAGCAGTGGTTGCAGCAGTGGCAGCTCCAGATGCTGGAGATGCTACCATCGCTGCTCCTACTGCATGACAGGGCTGGGACTACCCTGTGCTCCATGCCCCAGGTCAGAATGGACCTGGAGCTGTATCAACTGGTAAGTGGTGGTGGGGAGGGAAGGAGAGGAAAGGCTATGGTGAGCAGAGGGCTGGGATGGGGGTGGGGGCAGAGGTGGTGGGAGGTAGAAAAGGGGAATGGGTGCAAGTGGGGAGAGGAGACTACAGCAATTGCCTGCCCACCCTTCACATTGTGCTTGAATACAAGTTGAGTGGCTTCTCCCCCTGCCATGCTGAAAGAAAAAACTTCATCTTGGATGTAAGTAAATATGGTAGTTTGATTTACTTGACCAAGGTTTCACAGTTCCGGCTTTCTGCTGTGAAGCCTCTGGGTCCATTTTGTAGCTCCTTTCAATCTGCAGTTCCTTCTGTTCAACAGAACTGTGATACAGTTGTACTTGCTGTCAGGTTTTTTCTGCTCATTTTCTTAACAGCTGTCCATATCCAGGTTACAGCTCACTAGTTAGAGCAGGGGTGGCCAAACTGCATCACAAGTACCACAGGTGGCTTAGGCAGCCTCTGCATGTGGCATGCAACAGAGTGGGGAGGGGACAGGCAGAACAGCAGCAGATAGGGCAGGATGGAAAAAGCAGAGCAGGGGATCAGGTAGCGAGCACAGAGTAGGGAGTCAAAAGATGAGGCAGAAGGAGGGGGTTGAAGTAGCACTTTGGCAGAGTGCAGAGCTAATTTGGGCATGCCTAAAAAAGCTGGCGCCCACTGGGTTAGTGAACCCTTTATATCAGTGATTCTCAACCAGTGTTAGCACTGTTGTGTGTGCAAACATGATTCACAAGATAAACCCAGAGATTTCAAACAGGAATCCATCGTGTTAAAAACATTCTGACCTGTTGTGGTTTCTTTGAGTTCTTTGCAACAGAAAAACAGCTCTATTATTTTTCTCCAGTCAAAAAACAAATGAAAGGTAAAAGCTGGCACTATCCCAGGGGTGCCCTGGGTCCGTTGAGGGATGTCTTGAGTCTAAAAGGGTTGAGAACCACTGCTCCAAATAAAGAGATTACGATACAAGAACAATACAGTAACAAAAGTGCAAATAGCGTAGTTACAGCAGTATTAAACATTTCCATTTAGTAACAGGATACCAAGATTTAAAGGTAAAGTGGAATTCTTTTAAGAGTTCCAAATCAGTGAGAGATTATGAGTTCATTTACATCACTGATTTAAATGGGGAGTATGAATTAAATTAAGAATTCAGGATGGGAATTTTTTATGTTCTAGTTTTCAAGTCCCTGAATATTTGGAGGCATGCATTGGCTCCATTTTCTAATATTAGCATCAGTTAATGAGGCACAATTATAAAACTCCTGGGTAAATGTATTAAAATTAACACAGGTGATAGGAAATCATGTGATGGAAGTTTCTTGAGAGGCTTTTTTAATTTTAACCAAACAAGATGGTTTATTAAAAATTGACATTTTGTCTCTTATTTGGAACTAGTTTGATTATGCAGGAAGGGAAAAGATGAGGGCAGAAAGAATATTCTTTTGTGCACAGTTGGAAAGGGAGAGAAGAGGCAGGGCAGATAGCTTAACAGGTATGAGGAGTAGGTGAATTCATGGCTTTGTCCCTGGCAAAGCTAGTTTGGTTACAGATAAGTGAACGAGCTGCACTGTCCAAGAGGATGGAACAGAGTATGCGCCCACCTGTTACTTGAAGCATTGAGAAACCGACTTTCTTGAAGCGCCTCTTGAGTCAGTGGACTAGTTGTCTACTCAGATAAAATACCTCATCTACTCAGATAAATGCCACAATCTAGTACTTGCTTGCTGTTTTAGAGACATTGATGGCCTGTCACACATTCTTTATTTTTAAAGTTGCTGGACTAGTGAAAGATTGAGATATGATTTATTTTTACAATATCTGGCACTTGTTCCTGTACTGTCATTCCACTTAAAATGTAAGTCAAGAAACTGACAGTTCAGATAATATAAGAGGCAGATTATTGCAGTACATCGTGTAGCTTTTTTTATATACAGTATTTCAGTACAGTATTCTCAAGAGGGGGTGAAAGAATGCTATGTCTCCTTCTGTGGGTGTGAAGAAACTGGGCACTGTGGAAATAATGTGATTCTTTTGCTTAGCGTGTAGATAAAAACGAGCCCCTACATGGTTTTTGTAACCAGTATACAAAAGAACCTTGGACCTGGGGAAACTTCAGAGCAACCTGATTCATGGGAAACGTATCTGTTGGTCAGAGCAAAGGGGAGAGAATCAGCCAGGTGGGAGAAACACCTGACGTCTTTGGAACTTAACAGTTCCAGCCAATTTTTTGGCTGTTGGACAGGCCTAGAATGCAGCATAAGGAATATTAGTACACCATAATCAGAAAGAGTCTAAGATTGTTATGTAATTATCATTCTAATAACAGTCAAACTCATGTAATTAGGAAATACTCTGTGTTCTCTCAGGTTCCTGTGGGATTTAGTAGAGTTACTAATTGATATGCTTCGTGGGTATGATATATGGTAGTGATGGTATGTGACTGTGTGTTGCTATTAGAACACTGTATTTAAACCCCCTACTAATGTTTAACATTTAAAAGATTTAGGTTGAGATACTAATCTGCCCCTAAGACTTCCAGGTGACATTTCAAGCTACAAAGTAACTAAGTCATTAACAGAGATCCTATTACAAATTCCTCAGCAGCCACAAAACCACTAATGATGTTTAGATTCCTTATATGACACAATGTTGGCTTGGAAAGATCCCAAAAGAGCTAGAATAGCTTTGCCCTACTGAATATACTCAGAAGTGCTCCAGAACAGTCACCTGGACCTCTTTCTCCGCCTAAGCTTTGTGCTACAGCTCAGGTCCATGCAGAAACACATACATTCTATCTAAGTCTCTGATTACATAGATGGAGAAAAAACATGCTGAGCACTTGCCTTAAAGGGAGAGATTCCGTGGCTCATTTTATCCCTTGATTATTTGGTGCAAAAGGCATCAAACGCATTGGGAGCAGCACCCTGGAGTTCCTTTCTATCTAGTCTCCCCCTTCCATGAATTCTTTCCAACCCCATGGTCCTTGTATTCTTTTCCACACGTTAGCCCAGCTTCAATAGGTGAGATAGAGGGTATGCTTAGTCATGGCTAGCATCCTGGCAAGTGGGAAATGTGAGTTGTGCTTCCCTTCTGGCTGAGTGGGGTCTAGAGCTTAGGTCTTTCACTTCCTTGGCAAGTACTTTAATCCCTAGGCCAGTGGTTGGTAACGTTTTCTGGCAGTGAGCAGCAATGGGCTGTAGTGACCCAGTGTGGGTCCAGGGCAGGCTGGACCCAGCCACTGCCACTGTTGTTCCCTGGCCCCCACTTGGGCAAAGCCCTCCAGCTCTGTGGGCTGGATCCAGTGGCTTTGGGGATTGGATCCAGTTCATGGGTCATAGGTTGCTGACCCCTGCCCAAAGCTATTGGGTAAGAGGTGAGCATGTGGTCCCTCTTCTTGACTTGACTTTACACACTGAAGTCAAGCTAAGAATGGACTTGGTGCCCGTGTTCCTCGCAGAATAGAAAAGTTCCAGGATTGGCACGTGCACACATCACCCTTGCAGTCAGGGTACTGTGAGACCCTCTCGGTTGTGCCCTAATGCAGGCATCATGATGGCAGTGGTCAGGTAAAGCCGCCCCTGTGTGGACCTGTAACATGCACCTTCATTAATGAGAGCTGGCTTAGGCTGCAGCTCTTCCTGGTTATGCCGGGTACCTGTTTCCTGGAAGTGCTATTCGGGGTCAAACTGGGAAGGGCTTATCCTCCTGCCTGTTTTAGGCTGATCAGAGCCCTAATGCAGGAGATGTGTATAGATATGCCACAGCCCTTCCCAGTCTGGCTGTGCAGCAGGTACTCAGGGCAGTTTTACTTGGGGGCAGCAAAACCTGGGTTGAGAAGCACTGAGGTAAGTTGAGCATAGTTCTCAACTGAGGGTGCCACCACATTCAGAAAAGTTGACAGGTGTTCGGACTCAGAAAAACATTGAGAACCAGTGGTTTAGTGAGTGGCTGAATGCACTGCTATTTTTCTGCCATTGAGTCAACAGTGCAATCCTGGGACAACTGTTCAGACATGTTTTGCATTGTCTGGGGACAAAATGTTAACACTTGCTAAAAGGTTTATGGGATAACATTTGCCCTGGGACAACAAATATGGGTGTCTGAACAATTGAGCTCTTGGGATAAAATGGTTTCTTATTGCATTTCCCTAGGTCTGTTTGTAGTCTTCGTGCTGTTCCCTATCAAATCAACGCACTGATTCAAATAGATGTCTCCCTTGAGCTGAATCCAAGCAGGGCATCTCTCCTTTGAATGAACTTCCAGTGCGATAGAAATGTACAAGACTGTCCATTGAGAGATGGGGAGAGCTGTGTTTCTTACTGAGTGGAATAAAATTGCCCTCTGGAGTTGCATAAAGCTTCCCATTATCAGAAAGGGAGAGCTATATGTCTCCCTAGGGTAGAATGGAATCGGCTTCTGGGAATATGTACTTAGTTGCCCACTGAGAGAATGGAGACGCTATCCAGCTCCCTCAGTGGAATAGGAATGCACTTCAGAAAGTGAGATGTGTTCTTTTTGGACTAGTATTAGTAAAGTTATATTAGAGCAGGGGTGGGCAAAATAAGGCCTGTGGGCTGTATCTGGCCCACCAATAGATTCAATCTGGCCTGCTGGTGGATGGCCACTACCTCATTGGATCTGGCCTATGGACAGCCAGTAGCTCCAGCTACTGCATGGTGCCAGGCACATGGGACTGCTTCTGCCCAGCAGCATCAGCCCTTGACGCGGCGGCATCAGCTGTGAGCCCAGGTGGGTCTCCTGCCACAGCGGATGGGTAGGCAGCAGCACCAGCTCTGATTGCGGCCGGCAGGTTCAAGTGCTTTGAAGAAGAATCTGCTGGTGGCATCCACAGCTGATGCTGATCCACTCCCAACATAGTGAAAGCTCCCTCCCAGGGCTCTGCTTCCGGACCCTGTTGGCAGCGTCAGCTGCAGACCTAGTCAGGAGTTTCTGCTGCAGCGGGTGGGGACACCACCAGCAGGTTCCACATCAGGAAGCTGTTTGCTGCACCCACAGCTGACACTGCTACCCAGTGCGGTAGAAATCCCCTTCTGGGCCCACAGCTGAGCTTTGGGGCTCCTAGCAAACTACAGCTCCATCTGGGTTCTGGAGGGAGAGAGGGGGTTTGGGTCTGGGTGAGGGAGGGGCAGGAAGAGAGGAGAGAGAGAGAAAGAGAGAGATGGATATGGCCCACAACAGGTCTCACTAAGGGGTCATCCAGCTGAAATAATTGCCCACCTGTCTTAGAAGAATAAGATACGTGCATCAGCATTTCTCAGTATCAGTATATTTGATTATCAAAACCTTCTTGTGCACTTCAAAGGTTAGTTTAGAATTTGCCAGGAAGGTGGTCTGACCAATTTTGGGGGAACATATTGTAATCATTGCTTTTGTCTCTATATACTTATTACTTGGATTCTGGTTTTTAGACTTCATGAATTATAATTTGGCCATTTCTATTTTTCTCACATTCTGGATACATTCACAACAATATTTTTCTCTGTTTTACAGGCAGTATGAAACTGTAGTTCCTCTTGAAGACTCTGTTGTGACTGAAGTCACAGCAACACTCCAAGAATGGGCTGTCCTCTGGAAACAGCTTTATGTAGTAAGTACACTAAGAAAAACAAGATTGGTTTTTATTCCATACTATCGAGCAAGTGATAGCAAATGATTTTCTTTCTTGACCTGAACTTTCTCCTAATTTGCTCTGGGCGCCATTGATATCACAGTTAACGTTGTTAAGAATTTAGTGTTTCCATATAATTTTGAAAGTGATCATCTCTTGCAAGAGTTGAAACAATTGGAGGAACATGGTAGATAAATATAAATTTCTCCTGGAATTTGAACAAAGTGATATATGTAGCCTTGTAGTTCTTGCTGTGGCAAAGAGCTCATCCTTAGAAAGGAAATCATCTTTTTCTTTTTCAAATTAGGAGAAATGTAGTATTATACTTCTTCAGATGTGCAAGAAAAAATTAATAAATCTGCATAACATTTGTATGTTAGGCTAGGAAGGGAATATTAACCCTGTTCTACAAACCAAAGCATGCATAAATTGAATTATGGTTAACTTAATCAAGGGCATACACTGAATCAATGCTAGAGCTACAGCTAGTATTTGTATGCACCTGGCTTTCAGACCTGTATCTATCCTGCAAAGCCAAATTGCTGCTCATTGGGCGCATCTACACAAGACGCTATGTCAGCGTAGGATCGGAGATTACTCGTGCCACTGGGACTTGGCAGTAACAGTGGTTACTGTGCAGTCATTTAGTTTTTGCTAAAAAATGAAATGACTGCATAGTAACAACTGCGCAGTCAGGCGTACATGTAGACATGCCCATTTATTCCTAGCATCTTAAAATATCTGTCTAAGAGACCAAATGGAAACATTAGAGTGCAGTCAGGTCTGTCTGTGAGTAAGACTATCACAAAGTTCTGATTAACAAAAACTGTAACTTAATACATTAATAAATTAATGTAATTATTATTCACTTTCTGTAGTGATTTGATACCTGGTTGCTGATTCAATTTAGTGAGAAAATCATGACCGATGGTCACAAGTAAGAAGCCAACAGTTACAACACAGTTATTTTAGTGATATCAGTTATTCTATGTGCATCAGATGCTTGTATACAAGAACTGATTTCAGATTATTACTTTTATAATTGTTACCACTATACATAAGAGAAATGCAAAGCAGAATAAAAGGTCTCTCTCAATTTCCCTAAATATCATTTATCTCTCTCCTGCTCTTTTATAGATAATACTTTTATTTTTGGTTAACTTTGTAATTCTACTCTGAATTAATCTTGAATTTCTGGAAAAGTTGAATGCCTCTGTTTAAATGGTTCATAATGTGTACAAGATCTCTATTTTAACATTTCTTTGGGTGGAAAGAAAACTCGTGTTTTCTTGAGTCCATTCCAGGTGGAAACATTTCAAGTACTACATTGAAAATTTTCTTTCTTTCATTACTGTTGTTGCTATTGTAAGAAGTATCAATGCATATGGCAGTTTAAGAGAACTGTCTTGCAAACAGGCCAACAAGTCATTTTAAGTGTTGTGTTTGTGGAACATATCTTAATGTGCTATTTGCTTGTTATAGCAATAACATACCCCATTCCAAAACTTATTTTTCAAATTTTCGTCTTAAAGTTCTATAAACCTGGTCTGTGAGCCTCGCAGAGTCTTTAGTGCACTAACATGCTTTCCTACATAAAGGCCCCCCTCCTGTGTCAATTTGAACTCATAGCTTCTAACTACAGCCCCATTAACTTGCCAGGGAGCCCATCTGTCTTGCCACCTTGCTGACAACAGGAGAATTTTAACAGCTTGAAGGACACTTAGGAAAGCTACAGAAGCAGTTAGCAAATTCTGCTTCAAATAATTTGGAGTCAGCAGGGACATTTTGTATCTGCTTTCTTAAAAATTTAACTATTCTTTTCTTTTCCTGAGCTCTGTCCCCACTTATGAACTTTATCGGTTGTAGCTGTGCAATCTTAAAATGAAATCTCAGTAGATAAGTAAAAGGATGATCCAATTTTCAAATATGTTATTTTAATGGATTTTTAACTTTCTCATACGTATCGGTTGCCTTTCCTTTCTGAGTTACCCTGTGTTTAAGTAAAATGCTTTCAGTTCATCTAGACATATGAAAAGAATAAATGTATCAGGTATCTAGGTTGTAGCCATATTGGTCTAGAGGAAAAGGCAATCAGGACCCATGGTAGAGATGATAACTTTTATTAGACCAACAAGATTTTTGCAAAAAAAAATTTCTTTAATTGCAAGCTTTTGGGCACAAACCTTTCATCAGGCATTAGAGAAAAGGTTGTAAAAGTTCTCCTGGGTAGAAATGAAAGTTCTTTTCTCCTGTGTAGAAAGTTCTCCTGGGTAGAAAAAATAAATTTATTCATTAGAAAGATGACCAACCAAAATATTTAATTTGTTAAATAGATTTTGCTTTGTACCAAATAAAATTGTATTATAGAGACCTTGAATCCTCTTTGAAGAAAACCTGGTATAGGGTTAGGCCAGTGAAGAATGTGTTTTTCTGCATTATACTCTGTTCAGGCCCCCATGTTTCTCCATCCACCCCCCATATAAATATCACTATTTAGACTCAGAAGTTTCTTCATGCATTTTGAGGATTGCAGTTGCATAAAATTAACCTTTAGCTCTAGTTCTTGGGGAGGATTGTCAAGACGTGAATGCTAATGTACTTTATCGTTGCTGGAAGAAACTAGATAAACCCTATCTGAAATGTAAACAAATAAGACTAAGCCAAAATCTATTCTGATTGGCTCAGTGAAAGAGAACAGAAATGCAGCCCTTTATTCCTTCTTCCTTTAGTAGGCTACTGGCTTTAGAGATCTTGCTGTTGAAAGCTGAAACAAACAAACAAAAAGTTGATGCATTTTCCAGTTCAGCTGTGCCCTTTAATCCATAAGGCATGATCCTTAGGGGTGTTGTAAACAAGATGTCACATTAGCTAGGTTCATTTTCAGTATGTTTTTGCTTGCTAAGGGATGCATCTACACAAGATGTTTACTGCTCATTAGACTAATTAGCTGTGCAGTAAATGTCTTGGCATTTACATGTGTGCACCTATTAGGCTGGAGTAAACTAATTTACTCCGCAGCAGGATAGTACAGGTACTCCTCACTTAACGACCTACCTATTTAACGACCGCGCGGACTTATGACCAGCTCTCTGAGCAGTCGGTACTCCGAGCAGGAGGTCGTTAAGTGAGGAGTACCTGTACTTGTAAATACTTGATAGTACAAGTACTGTCCTTCTGCAGAATAAAACGTGGGTGCTGCTGCAGAGTAGACGCTGCCCCAGGCAGCCCTCTGCAACATTTTGAGCTGTGGGGAGCAGCCCTGTGCTGGGCTGGCAGACTGACCCCCAGGACCCCTAACAGCTGGGGCTGCTCTGACCTGACTCAACATGCTGCGGTCCTGGGCACACATTCAAACACCAGTAAGCTCCAGAGTTTATTGCTTAACATTAATTGCATGTGTAGATGTGCCCAAGGAGACCAAACTTCCTGCATCATATACAGAGGCTTATTTGGGACTGAAATATATTGTACTATAGGTTTTTTGTATTTTAGGACTGTCTCCAGTACTGTTCTAATAGACAAAATGATCTGACTTGGAATCCCCTCAGTGCCTAAGTCAGCATCACACAATGCCTGCTCTTTAGCTAGTTTGACTTCAAACGTTGCTGTGATATGTCAAACAGAAAGCTTACACAGTTCAGAGGAAATATCTAGCCATATGAAATGGCAAGACACAACATGGGAAGTGACCTCTGTGCCATAACTTTTTGCAAATAGGACTTCTCTTGTCCATGGAAACTGGGAACCATCAAAACATTAGTGTTCATATTACCATAGTCATATTTTTGTTTTCTTGCAATAATGTGGAATTAAATTAATTTCATTGTTGTAATATTTTAAAGAAAAATGCATAATGTATTAAAAAACAAAACTAAAAATAGAACGTAATATTGGTACAATTAAATACCAATTAAATAGAATGTAATATCAGTACAATTAAATACAATTAAAAACCAAGAAGAAATCTACATTGTAATGCTG
Source organism: Alligator mississippiensis (assembly GCF_030867095.1). NCBI lineage: Eukaryota > Metazoa > Chordata > Crocodylia > Alligatoridae > Alligator > Alligator mississippiensis. The sequence goes on from NC_081835.1 coordinate 45,703,238, forward strand.
ACAGCCCAACCCCTCAGCAGAACATTTCAGGTCTGTGTCTAAATAGATAGTCTGTTTTAGGCAATGAAGTACCATGTAAGGCTTATAGTCAGCAGCTTTAGTAAAAGTAACTTTTCTTGAATCATTGCATAAAATATATACAGTTTTACTAAACACATTATAGCTGCCTTAAGTTTTGTACACATGTACATACACTCTACCCTAATAAAGCTCTTAAATTTCTTGAGAGGACTGTACCCATATCATCTGCAAGATGCTTCCTTTTGAATCAACATCTCTCCTGTAATGTGTAAATGAGAGGCGAGCAGTTGTTTTATATGTCAAGAAAAGATTACTAGGTGCAGAAAAATATATTAGCTAATTACGTATTATAAGGTATTTGCACACAGTTGAGATTAAATTATCATTTCAATACCACAAACTTTTGTTAATAAATGAGAAATGTTACATGCTTACCCCTCTGGTAAATAAGACTACTTAATTTAAGTGTGAGAGGGCTCACATTATGTTTCCTTATCAATTTAAACATGTAAGAGTTGAAGTCTGCTGGAAGTCAAGTGATTGTGTTTAGAACACCTTCACTAATGTATTTATTTTGAGCACAGAAATGGTAACTACTTGCGTAAGTCTCCAGCTGGGGTGGGCGCTATGTGCGGTGAGTGTTCTACACTGGCTGGGGTGGGCTCTGCAGGCAGCGCAGGTGCAGTGCTGGCTAGAGCAGGCGCCGTATAGGTCAACTGTAGATCCAGAGGCAGCACCAGGGGCCAGATAATGGGGCTCTGTGGGCTGGGTCTGTCCTACAGCAATATCTTTGACACCCCAGCATAAATGGTGCTTGTTGCTTCTAAGTTCTAAATGTTCATCTTTTTCACGAGGAATGAAAACTCTTCTCGGTTGCTGGCTCACATAGCACTGTAGATTTCTGAGAAGGGGTTTTACATTCCCGCATTCTAGTACAAAGACCAGACAGAGCTCTACCAAGTCTAATTGCTAAATAAGTCAGTCAACTAAGTGTTATTGTCACTGTGTGGTGTTGTGCAAATATTCATAGGCAAATTTTCAGCATTTCGATACCACAGTAATAGGAGCATTATGAATAACTTTGATCAGTGATTTTCAGCCAGAGTGCTGCCATATCACAGGGTGCCTTCATATCCTTTGAGGGGTGTCATCCAGAAAGAGGGGAGAAATGAAATAAGTGTAGGTTCCAGCTGGGGGATAAATGCTGGCTTTTTCTTTCCAGCTGCTCCTCCTCCCCAACTCACTGTAGTGTGAGCTCTTTCCTACCGGGGGCTCATCCTCCTTTCTGGCCCCTCTTCAAGCAAGTAAGTGTTATAATAAATAAATAGTTTTTAAAGGGGAGTGATGTTCAGTTCACAAAAATATGGATGGGGGGTGCCTTCAGTCTAAAAAGGTAGAGCGAACCACTGCCTTAGATGGAAAGATCTCATCTGAATCTAGTCATTCACCTTCACTATCCTTTCAAAGGAAATAATCTTAAAATAAACTGAAGTAAAATCCTGCTGTCATTGGTTGGAGACTCCCTTCTGCAGGGGATGGAGGGAGCCATCTGCTGACCTGACCTGTGGTCTTGGGAGGCCTGCTGCTTGCCTGGAGCTTTAGTCCCTCTGTGACATCTCAGATCAATGAGGCTTATCCAGCCCTCTGACTACTACCCCATGCTGCTCATCCATGTGGGCACCAGTGATACTGCCATGGAAGACCCTGAGTGTATCAAAAGTGACTACACAGCTCTGGGTACAAGGGGGAGCAGGTCTGGGGCTTAGGTTGTATTCTCATTGATCCTCTGGTCAAGGGAAAGGGCCCAGGCAGGAGCCAGGTGCATCCTGCAAATCAACACCTGGCTGCACAGGTGGTGTCACAAGCAGGGCTTTGGCTTCTTTGACCATGGGATGTTGTTCCAAGAAGGACTGCTGGGAAGAGATGCAATCCATTTGACGAAGAGAGGAAAGAGCATCTTCACAGACGAGCTTGCTAACCTACTGAGGAGGGCTTTAAACTAGGTTCACTGGGGGATGGAGACTAAAGCCCTGAGGTAAGTGGGGAAGCAGGACACCTGGAGGAAGAGCAAGCAGGAGAGGGCAACAGGGTGGTGCTCTCATATTTCCTGAGAGCAATTGACTAGTTATCTCAGGTGCCTGTACATGAATGCACCGAGCCTGGGAAACAAGCAGGAAGAATTGGAAGTCCTTGCAGTCACAAAACTATTATTTGATTGGAATAACAGAGACTTGGTGGGAGCTTGCATGACTGGAACATTGTCATGGATGGGTACAAACCATTCAGGAAGGCCAGGCAGGGGAGAAGAGGAGGAGGAGTTGCACTTTATGTAGAAGAACCATATGATTGTTCAAAGCTCCAGTTTGGAACTGGACATAGGCCTGTTGAGAGTCTCTGGATTAGGGTCAGAGAGGAAAGCAACAAGACTGATGTCCTGGTGGGTGTGTGCTATAGACCACCAGACCCAGAGAAAGTGGTGGATGAGGCTTTCTTCAAACAATTAGTGGAAGTTTCCCAGTCACAGGCCCTGGTTCTCATGGGGGATTTTAATCACTGCTGGGAGGGCAATACAGCAGCGCGCAGGCAATCCAGAAAGTTTTTGGAGAGTATTGGGGGCAACTTCCTGGTGCAAGTGCTGGAGTGGCCAACTACGGCCCATGCTCTTCTTGACCTGCTGCTTACAAACAGGGAAGAATTGGTGGGGAATGTAATAGTGGATGGCAACTTGGGCAGCAGGGATCACAAGATGATTGAGTTCAGGATCCTGAGGAAGGAAGGAAGGAAGGAAGGAAGGAGAGCAGCAGAGTAAGGACCCTGGACTTCAGAAAAGCAGACTTCAGCTCGCTCAGGGAACTCATGGGTAGCATCCCCTGGGAAGCCAGTTTGAGGGGGAGAGGAGTTCAGGAGAGCTGGCTGTACTTTAAGAAGTCTTACTGAGAGTGCAGGAACAAACCATCCTGATGTGCAGTAAGACTAGCAAGTATGGCAGAAGACCAGCTTAGCTTAGCAGGGAGCTCTTCAGTAGATTAAATCACAAAAACAAAGCTTATAAGAAGTGGAAATTTGGACAAATAATTAGGGAAGAATATAAGAGCATTGCTCGGGCATGTAGGAATGCAGTCAGGAAGGCCAAAGCACAATTGCACAAAGCACAATTGGAGTTGCAGCTAGTAAGGGATGTGAAGAGTAACAAGAAGGGTTTCTACAAGTATATTGGTAGCAAGAGGAAGATCATGGAAAATGTGGGCCCATTACTGAATGAGGGAGGAAACCTAGTGACAGAGGATGCAGAAAAGGCTCAAGTTCTCAATGGCTTTTTTGCCTCCATCTTCACAGATAAGGACAGCTCCCAGATTGTGGGAGCTGGGCAGCACAGTTTGGAGAGGAGGTAAGCAGGCCTCAGTGGTGAAAGAACAAGTTACGGACTGCGTAGAAAAGATGGACGTGCACAAGTCCATGGGCCAGATGGGAATGCATTCAAGGGTGCCGAGGGAGTTGCCTGATGTGATTGCAGAGCCCTTGGCCATCATCTTTGAAAATTCTTGGTGATCAGTAGAGGTCCTGGACAATTGGAAATAGTGCCCATCTTTAAAAAAGGGAAAAAAGGAAGATCCAGGGAAAGAGACCAGTCAGCCTCACCTCAGGCCCTGGAAAAAATCATGGAGCAGATTGTTGAGGAATCCATTTTTAGCACTTGGAGGAGAAAAGGGCAATTAAGAACAGTCAACATGGATTCAGCAAGGACAAGTCATGCCTGACCAACCTGAACACCTTCTATGACAAGGTGCCTGGCTCTGGATGTGGGGAGACCAATGGATGTGGTGCACCTTGATTTTAGCAAGGCTTTTGATATGGTCTCCCACAACATTGTCACAGGCAAGCTAAGGAAGTATGGGCTTGATGAATGACTTTAAATGAATAGAAAACTGGCTGGAGCATCAGGCTCAGAGTAGTAATCAATGGCTTGAGGTCTAGTTGGCAGCTGGTATCAAGTGGAATGACAGACCAGTCAGCCTCACCTCAGTCCCTGGAAAAATCATGGAGCAGATCATCAAGGAATTCATTTCTAAGCACTTGAAGGAGAAGGCAGTGAATAAGAACAGTCATCATGGATTCACAAAGGACGAGTCATGCCTGACCATTCTGATAGAATTCTATGATGAAGTGGCTGGCTTTGTGGATGAGGGGAGACTGGTTTTTGATAGGTTCTCCCACAATATTGTCACAGGCAAACTAAAGAAGTATGGGCTGGGTGAATGGGTTGGATGAAAGGACTCAGGAGAACAAGGAGCAATGGTCTCAAGTTGCAGCTAGCGAAGTTTAGGTCAGATATTAGGAACAATTTGCTCACTAGGAGGGTAGTAAAACACTGGAGCAGGTTACCTAGAGAGGTATTAGAAACTCCATCCTTGGAGATTTTCAAAACTCAGCTAGACAAAACTTTGGCTGGGATTATCTAGTTGGGGCTGGTCCTGCTTCGTTCAGGAGGTTGGACTAAATGACTTCCTGAAGTCCCTTCCAACCCTAACTGTCTATGATTCTGTGATAAGATCCCTGCCTGCTCTGATACAGATAAACCCTTTATAAGAAGATCCAATGTGTTGTAGTTGTATTTCAGTTTACTAGACCTTTAAAGGTGTCTAGGTTCAAGTTTATTACATAGAATCATAGCAGTAGAAGGAACCATCTTATTCAGTCCCCTTACAGAGGGACAGGGTTTACTGTAACTAAACCATTCCTGATAGATGTCTATTTAGTCCCTTCTTAAAAACGCCCAATTAAGTAGATTCTACAATCTCTCTAGACAGCTTTTTCCAATATTTAACTCAGTGGCAACTGAGAGCGCTGGTGCACCCCCTGACCCGCCATGCTTGCTGCTTAGGTGACGGGCAGGCAGGAGCGGCAGTGCCCCCCCTACAAGTGCCAGCTGGGGAGTGGTAGCGCCCTTCTGGAAGTGGCTGCAGCAATTGGCTGTGGGGGAGTCCCCCCTCCCCCAGTCAGCCAGTTCAGCTGGCTGCAGTCAGCTGGATCAGCCATGGGGGGGAGATTCCTTTCCCTCCCTTCCCCTCCCCCCCCCCCCCCCCCCCGGTCAGTGAGATGGGCTATGGGAGGAAACCCCTTCCCAGTCACTGACTGGTTGCTGGAGGGGGGAGGGGGGGCATGTGCCCCCCTTAACTAAAGCAGCACCAGTTGCACGTGATTTAACTGATCTGACATTTAAGAAATGTTTCCTGCAGTTTCACCTGAATATGTCTTCCTGTTGTTTCAACCCATTGTTCCATGCCCTATCCTCAGTTAGCAAGGAGGAACAATCATTCACTATCTTCTTTATGGCACTCTTTCAAATAATTGAAAACTATTATCCATAACCTCCTCTTCTTCGCACAAAATATACCCAATTCTCTGAGTCTTTTTCTCCTACAGCTTACTTTCTAGCCTTGTCATCATCTTTGTTGCATGCCCTTGGATCCTCTCCACTTTCTCTACATCCTTGTTAAAATACTGTGCCCAGAACTGGACTTATGGTCGAGTTCAGGGGTCGTCAGCCTATGGTCTGCAGGCTGGATGTGGCCTGCAGAGCCATTGTGTCTGGCCCACAGATGTGGGGCTTTGGAAGCATTCAGTGGCAGGGGCTTCTCTTATGCGCTGGTGGTGAGGAGTGGCAGCAGTCACAGCTTTCCTTATGCTGCAGTAGGGAAAAGTGCTGGAAGTGGGGGCTTCCCCCAGACTGTGGTGGGGAGAGGCAGTGGTGGTGGATGGGTGCTAACACCTATTTGTCTCTGACCAGAGCTGGGTCATTCTGTCCTGCAGTTGCTGTACTTGAGGCCTAATGAGTACCATGCAGACTGATACTGTCATTTCATGCATCTTGGATATGATGCTGTTAATGCAGTGTAACAAGATATTTGCTTTTTTTGCAGCAGTATCACATTGCTGACTCATGTTTAGTTTGTGATACACTGTAGTTTCCAGATCCCTCTTGGCATGCTTCTGCCCAGCTACCTATTGCCTGTTTTATTGTGGTGCATTTTTCTTTCCTACATGAAGTACTATACACTTATATTTGTTGAAATTCTTGTTATTGTTCAAAGCCCATTTCGCCAATTTATTGATATAATTTTGGATTTTAATTCTACTTTCTTAGTGTTTATTGTCCCAACCAGTTTTTGGCCATCTGCAAATGATGATCATACTCTGTACTTCTTTATCCAAATCATTATTAAAAATGTTGAGTAGTGCTGGACCCAGAACCAATCCCTGAGAGACTCTACTTCATACCTCCCACCAGTTGGAAATTGATCCATTAATTACTGCTTAGTATCTGTGATCTTTCAGACAGTTCTTTTTCCATCAAAGGGGAGTCCATATTTCTTCAGCCCACTTAGAAGAATGTTTTATAACTAGGGACCTACCAAATTCACGGTGAGTAGGGTGTGCAGTAGCTCCTTTAATCTTGCAGGTTCTCCTGTGAACCTCCGTGGATTGGTGGAGGGGCCCCACTGCTCACTCCTGATCAGCAAGGAGGCAAAAACTGCAGTTTTAAATATGGCATCATTTTTGCTGCTCAGCTGAGGGGCCCTGGCAGCCACGCTGTCTGTTGATGACTGGCCAGGAGGCAAGAACAGCACCATATATAAAACTGCGGTTTTCACTTCCCTGCTGATCAGGAATAAGCGGGGCAGGGCGGCACCTACAAAATAAAAGGAGCTGAATAAACACAGACCACCCGGTTTTAAATACGGTGCTGTTTTTGTCTCCTGGCTGGTCATCAACAGATAGCATGGTTGCCAGGGCCCCTTGGCCAATCAGTGGCAAGTGGCTAAAATGACTCCATATTTAAAACTGCAGTTTTTGCCTCCCTGCCAATCAGGAGTGAGTGGCGAGCAGTGGAGCACCTCTGCCAATCAGTGGTGAGGGGGAAACCTTCAAGATTAAGGAGCTGCTGTGCACCCCACTCCCAGTGTGAATTTGCCAGGTTCCTACATAGCATTTTGACAAAAGACTTACTGAAGTAAAGATACATTTGCCTGGTGGAAAATAATAGAATATTCTCTGACATCCTTTTTTCTTATCTTGAACTCCATCCATTCTCCCTTTTTATCCACATTGACTTAGCTAACCATCTGTTCACAATTTTTCATATTTGCGAAGACAGAAGGAAGTAGGCATTGAATAGCTTTGGGCTTCTTTGTATCTTCCATTAATAACTCGCCTTCATCATTTAGCAGCAGACTGCAACTTCCTTTATTTTTCTCTTACTCCTCATATACTTACAGATTCCCTTCTTCATTTTTATGATACCTTGTCAGCTACAACTCACGTTGGACCTTTGTGTTCCATGTTCATATACATCCTTAATGATTGCTCCCATATTCCATATCTTTTTACTTACCTCTTGTGACTTTCAGGTTGTTTAAAAGCACCTTTTCCTGATGTGATGATCTCTTACAATTTATCTCGTCTTTCCCATACCTCGAGGTGGATTGCAGTTGCCACTGATATGTCCTTCAAGAATAGCCAGTCATCTTCCACTCCTTTTTCTTTGAATTTATCTATCTCTGGAACCTTGCCTCCTTTTCACAGAAATTTTTAAAATCTGAAATCCATTGTCATAATTTGGTGTTCAGTAGTGTTACTTTGTTAGGATTGTGAACTCATAAATTTATAATCACATCTAAGTTGTCAAAAACCTTTGATTCCTTTTTCTAAAACAGAACAAATTCTGTTTGTGAGCTGTTATTGAGTAGTTAATAGTTACCACATTTGTCTTCACCATCACCGCTTCACTAAGATTTTACTCTTTTTCTAGAAGAATTAATTATGTTTTGCTTTAGTCTGTATAGTTTCCTATATCATGCTCCCCCCTTAGTATCTGAGAAGCTTCCAATAGCATGTTAGGCAATATGGCTGACGCTGGTCCGTTATTATATTTTGTTTGGTTTTACTTTGTTTTTATGTACAGCTCTTTTTGTAAGGTACCTTTCTAGATATGAATCATGGTATCTAGAAAGCTGACATTCATGTACAAGTATTCCAGAGAGAATTTGTTGGGAAAGTTGTAGTTATTGAAGTTGTGCTAGAAATCAAAAGCAATTTAGTGTGTTCTGGTCAGATGATGAAAATGTCATCTCTATGTAATAGGTTTAATACAGGTTTGGTGGTACAGCATAGTTCTTGTAGTAATTTGGATCAGCTGTATTGCTTTCTTTCCTGGCATGGGATTGTAGTGTATTAAGCTAGTGACATTCTTGGTTGCAAGAATGGCCTTCTCAGGGAGATGATTAATATTCCATATTTTGTTAAGAAATCTGTTGCATCTTGTAGAAAACTTTTTCTGTGTTATTACCAAACAAATCTTGCTTTCTACAGTATGAGTCATTGTGGTTCCTAATATAGGGTGTTTATGAACCACTAGCACGTAAGTGTAGCTTCCTGAAGAAAATATTGATTCACTCTGAGATCCTTCATAATAGATTTGATTCTTGAACAAGGAAAATTCCAGGAATCAGACCTTCTGCTGCAAAGGATGCCTGACTCTAGAATTGTTATCAAATGCCTTCCAGCTGCAATGGATCAGGTATTTGCTCTACTCCACTTCTACTGACTTCCTGAATCCAGGTTAATTAATAAGAGATGGCTACAATCATAACTTTTAAAGTGACCAACATGGTTCTGATTGACCTACTTACTATAGATATCCACTCAGCTCATGCTCCATTTCCCAGAACTCTTCCCCCTCCTTTCACCTGCCAGTTCAATCTCAGAGGTTCCCTTTCTTCTTCCATCCTTACCCAGTTTGGTGTTCTCTGGTTAAGTAATATAGACAGAGGCTGTTGCATGCAAGTTCAAAAAATTCTGAGTCAAGAGCAGGGAAAAAAATCTATCAAAAGGTTTCACTTACTCATATAAGTGGAAGAAGTTCTTGATGTGGACAGCCCAGCATGATGTGCCTCTAGTGCATGCCTTGATATTTACATTTTGTTGCATCTTAAACAGACTGATCTTTTATTCAACTTAACAACATCTACCTAGTGACATTCTTAGCATGCCATCCACCTGTACTATTGGACTTAAAATTTTCTTACACATTGGTATTAACATTTGCCAAGGGGCAGTCACACTTAACCACTGATTAGAGGATATACTACTACCTGGGAATTCAGTGTTGTTCCTCCTAAAGCTCACAGTATTTCTGTTCAAGCCTTTCTCAGACTATTCCTTATGCCACCTCGTGGTGGCTCTCACTTCAGGCTCTTATGGATGATATTCACAATATGACATCATCCAGGGACAAAGTGGTTCTTAGACCTCACTTTATTCACTGATGATAATGATGATTGTCATCATCATTATCATCAGTGAATAAAGTGAGGTCTAAGATCATCACTACCACCACCTTATTTATTCACAGTTAAGGTGGTATCAGATTTTCACCTAAACCAGTCAGTCAGTGTACCTGCTCTTTTCTGAAACCGTAGTTGGCATCTAGGGAAAAGTATTAACAGATGCTAGAGGCTAGCTGCAAAACTGCAATGTTTGGCACCTTCATAGCTGTGTTCACCCTATATTTGCCCACTGTGCATGCTGAGAAGGCTACACTATGGCCATAGAGGCACCCAAGCAGAACAGAATAATCTGGGCACATGCATAATCTGAAATTCGAGTCACATTCATGAAGAAGAAAAAAAAAACGTGTGACTGGTTGGGCAGAGGGGGGCACTACAACTACCTGCATTCTCTCCCTGTTTTTCAGAATCCTCAGCAATCCAGGCCTCAAATATGCGAAGAAACCAAAGGAGAGCAGTGGCCCTTACATGCAGGGGTCCTGGTTTTCCCTGTTTAAAAAAAATGACAAATTCTCTGATAAAAAAATTGCAAACTCTCTGATCAAATCCCCCAAATCCATGATTAAAATGAAACGTTCTCCACAGCCCTGCTTATGTCCCTCACTCCCCACCACAACCTCCCCAGCCCTGCTGGTGCACCTCGCCCCTCACCCACAGCTCCTGCTCCCCCAGTAAAATGAGAAATCTGCATTTGCCTTCGGTAAAAGGTAAAATCCATGTTCTTTTCCGGGTTTCCATGGGAAACGGAAAACCTGGATCCCTGTTTATATGTGGCCTCAGATAGTGCTATAAGGGATTTAATCTTACAGGCATGAGAGTCATGTACCATACAGTAAGATTCGTATTAACTCAAAGAACTAGTTACTGTAGGGAAGTAACCATTATTTTTATGGGTAAGAACTGTCCCCATCAAGAGTTTCTTGGTGAAGCATCTTGTTTTACTTTTAAAGATATGCCAGTTCAGGACCAAATTTTAACTGGTGTCAGATATTTCTTTAAAACTAAGTCTAACTATTTCTCTAGGTTCTTACATTAAAGTCTGTCACTAAATCCCCTTCATTCTCTTACTTCTGTCTTGTAATAAAAATTGTACAGGGTGAATATGATGTACGTCAGGGGATTTCAACCTTTTTAGTCTAAGTACCCCCAGTGACTGGATGCCGGTGGCGGGGGGGAGTATTAGCACATGGCTGAATGCTGAGCAGGGGTGGTGCACAGCCAGACATGGAGCAGGGAGGTGGGGATGGAGTGCCACCGCCTCCCAGCAGCAGGGCCAGGGCAGGGCAGGGAAGCTCATCAGGCTGGTGTGTAGTGGTGGTGGCCACTGTTTGCGAGCTTCCCCACCCTGAAGAGGGGCACTGTTGCCCTCACCCCACCCTGGCCCTGCTCCTGGGAGGCAATGGCGCTCCATCCCCACCCACCCACGTGTACCCCTTAGGATCAGTCCAAGTACCCCCAGGGGTACGCATACCCCCGGTTTACAACCCCTGCTGTACATGATTGCAATTTTCCAGGGAAGAAAAAAAATTTCCATTAATTCTCCTTAATATAAATTTGTTTGCCAAAATGTTATTTTCTTACTTTATTTGTGGTATAAGAAAGCAGTTTTATTTAAATTCCAAAAACAAGTGAATAAATGTCTCACTCCCTTATCCTCTTTCCCTGAATATATATTTACACCCATGTTTTTTCAGAGACAAGGTAGGAGATTTTTGTTGGAGTCTCCATGTTTCAAACTATTGGTGTACATCTGTGTAATGCAATGTCACATGGTCTGGCTATAGTATTCTTTCTCCTTTACAGGTTAGATTGTAATTCTTCCTTTATTTTAGTAATGTCTTATTTTCATGCTTGCAGGTGAAATTGGAGAAAGAATGAGTGGTATTCAGTTTTAATTCCATGATTTTGTTACCTGCTAGTTGGTAAAAACAAAGCTGATCAGTTGCAAGCTTTGGCATATTTACTATGGAGGTAGCAAAACAGAAGAATAGATGCCTCTACCAACCAGCATGTGGAAATTAAAATGTTTGCTGAGAAAGGGAACCTAGCATTCCTTTAGGATTTACAGATCATCACGGCTGAGATATTCGGGATAAGGATCACATACTGCAAGCTGCCATAACCTTAATATCTCTTGATGTGACCTAAATTTGAGGTAGTGCCCCCTAAGGATGGGAGAGATCTCAGTGTTACAGCTTTTCATTTTCCAGCATTATGGATATTATACCTCAGTCTCAAAAGGAAGTTGATGGGGTGTTGTTTAGTGTTTTTTGCTTTATCTGACAGCATCGACATTACCTCTAAAATGGTAGGCTTAAAGAAACATAGAAGCACAAAGAACGCTTCTTTTATACATTTAGGACATTTCAAATAATTTGTTATTGTAATTTATGTTTCAATAGATGTTGTTTCCTACACATTATGAAAATTAGTGTTATTGTTAATTGTATACTGTATTTTCTTGTATATAACATGTCCCAGAATATAATATGCATCTGGTGTTTGAAAGGCAGAATGTGGAAAAAAGATTTTTCCAGTCACAGCTGCAGCAACAGTGCTTCCTCCTGGGCCAGGAGGCAGATGGATTCCTGCTCCTGCTACAAGATCCAATATAGTATTGTCTCCTTACAGATTCATGTGAGAACAGCAATGATGAATTCCAGTACCTGATCTTTGTCATGCTCAGGAATTTGTTGATAGAATGCTGCTCCCTTTTTTATTTACACTGTATTTTTATACTCTGAAAGGTAAGCACCCGGGCAGGGATCATCATATTGTGGAAATAAACATGTGGCTGAGATGATAGTGTCAATGTGAAAGCTTTAGTTTTTTTGAGAATGAGTGCATGTTCTAGGATGGAGGACTCTTGTCAAGAGAGAGGATCTGTCTGACCAGAAAGGGAAAGAGCATTTTTGGGCATCCTCTGGCCAACCTACTTAGCGGGGCTTTAAACTAGGAGGATGGTGAACAAAACCCTTCAGCAACAGAACAAACAATCCAGAAGCGAGAGCTCATCCTTGCTTTATCTGTGATGTGTTATGTTCTTATGCCTTGTGGTTGTGTATCATGGATGACTGTATAGTTTTACTAAAAGGTTAGACAAGGATTTGTAGAGGATGGTTTGGATAGGCATGATCCTGGGTCAGGCAGAAGTTTGGACTGGATGACCTTCATAGGTTCCTTTCAGCACTGTTTTTCTATGATTCAATTATGGGTGAGGGAGGAGGTTGGAGGAGGAAGTGGGCCCTCCCACATTTTAGCCTAAAAGTCTAGTAGTTCGGCCACTGACTGGTGATAGGGCAGAAACTTTCCTACTACTTTCTGTTTTGTCTAATAAATAATAAATTCAAACTGCAGTGGGTCAGCTTCAAGAAAAGGGGTAACCTGCCTTCCCTGGAGTCTAGTGGTGAGAGCAGTATGCTGGGAAGCAGACAATGAACATTTTTAACCCTCTCTGGATGAGAGAGGCTTAAAACAGTGTTTCTCAACATTTTTTGTATCAGGACCCATTTGTAAATATAGAAGGGCCAGTCCCTACCCAGTAAATAGTTTAAGTAGAAAACACACAAGTATTTTGCCACACTACAAGTTAAAGCAGCTCAACAGTCTTAATTTTAAAGACAGAAATCAACATCAACAGGAAAACATTAACAGCAGTATCAACATGTGGCCTTCCATTACTCCCAAGTGACATTCATCATTGTGCAGTTTGCACAGTGCAAATTGCCAGTGCCCCTCACTCCTGACTTGCAGCCCCCAGCCTTGTCAGTGCCCCTCAGTCCTAACTCACAGCCCCCCACCCCTCAGCCCTGCTGGTGCTTCTCACTCCTGACCTGCTGCCCCAAGGCTCCAGCCCCCCCCCCCAGTGTGTGGGGTAGGGGGTGGGAGTGTGGGGCGAGAGGGATATGCTCACAGTGGGCATGGGGCTGCAGCCTGGCCAGATCAGTATGGGGAGGAGATACCTCTGTGACCCAGTGAACGAGACCTGAAGCAGGGTGTCAAGACTTGTTGCTGCTGCTGCCGCCATTGCCGTGATCCCTGCACCAGCTGTGCCACCAGCAATGCAAGGAATAATGGATAAGGGGGGGGTCGCACTGCTTTCACCTCCTCCCACTGCTTGTGTGCCGGGCCATGGCTCTACCCTGCTACCGTAGCATGGCTACTACTGCTCTCCTTGGGCCGCGTGCACTGCCTGCCACCCCACTTCCCCTCCAGGGTAGAGCCATAGCCTGATGAGGGCAGTGCGTCCCCCTTCCCCCATCTGTTACTCCTTATGCTGCTGGTGGTAAGGCTGGTGTAGGGGTCCTGATGGTGACAGCAGCAGCAAGTCTTGACACCCCACTCCAGGTCCCACCTGATGAGCCACAGAGGTGGCTCCTGCCTGTGCTGCTCTAGCCAGCCTGCAGCACCATGCCCACTGTGGGCACACAAATATGGGGGGGGCACATACCCCTCCCTGATATGACACCTGGTATGCCGCACAGATTCACCTGTGAGGAGCTGCTTTCTATGTTGTCTGGCTGCTACATGCATGTGTGTGTGTACACAGTACATATGCATGTGGTGCCCCCTGCTTGATGATAGCCCTCCTCCCACTCCCTCCGTTTTCAGGCAGCCCCTTGCAGGCCGGACTCTGCCTGCCTGCAAGGGGAAACCCTTGGCTCCTCATGTTTTAAAGGAGAAATCGGGGACTTTTCATGTTTTTCCATGATTGTTCACAACCCTTTCATATATTCTTGCAACCCACTTTTGGGTTGTGATCTATGGGTTGAGAAACACTGTAGAACCTAGACCTCCTGCTCCCTTGGCATGTACTCTAACTACTAGGCTATTGGACTAAAATAAGGCCTTTTCCTCCTCCATTTTGCTTCTGGCAGGTCAAAATGCAGGGCAGAATAGAATCTGAGACTACATAATGCTAAAACCTGCAGTTATATGCCTGTATACGTTCCCTTTAGGTGTCTAAAATGAAATAGGATTTTCTTTGCTCTCATGAAACTACTGTATCGCATGCCTTTCAGATTAATTTGCACAATGTACCTGCTTTTTTTTGTAGAGCATGTTAAAATTCAGGAGAAAACTCTTACTTGTCCTATCTCAGCACATAGGAAGGTGTGTAGGGGTACAATGCCAAAGATACTCATGATCCTCTTGCTTCATAAGGACTCAATATCTTGAGGATGGGAAAGGAATAAAAATGTAACTACTAGTAATGTAAAGATTAGCAACTGAAGGAGTTTGTAACTACCTTGCAGAGATAAGAAGGAAGAAATACAAACTAAAGAAAAACTTGGGAATAATAGGGATAGTAAGCCCTAAATGGTTTTTATTATAGTGGATTGAGTAGGTATGACCACCGTATACATCATATCCAGACCAGTGTATGCCCTCCATTACGAGATGTAAAAATATTGCAAGTAGCAAAATTAATTTTTTTCTCTTCAGTTTATAATAGTGCATTGAAACATAATAGAAACTTTCTAATTTTTCTCGTTTCCTAATAAAACATCTCAGTATTTTCCACAAGCATTAATTAATTAGACCCTATAAGTCCCTTGTGATTTAATTGTAAGAGCTAAAGAAATCACTATATCTTACAGGCATAGTAGCTTGGTTCAGAAGGAAACTGCTGTTCACTAAATCACTAATATCATTTGAAGTTATGTGGAAGTACTCTTGTGAGTGACTTTTATCTAACAACTGCACTGGCCCAACCCTATTTTGTTGTGAGATCCAGTGGATTTGCAGAAGTGCCTATGTGCCATCAGTAGCTGCACATATAGTGACATATGATCTAAATATTTTTAAACATTTATCAAATCTGAATTTTGGATCTGAATTACAGGCATAATATTTTGAACACCTTTCAAAATTCTACCTACCCTCTTCCCACCTTCCTCCCTTTTTACATCCTGAAGTGTACGTCTACATAACAGCCATGTGCAGATGCTCTTGTAGTATATATACAAGAGTTTACGTTCTTTCATCCTCCAATTCACTGATAAGGACATTGCTGCAAGGAAAATCTTTAGGGAAATGCCAGGCTATGTGGAAGAGCTATGTA
Source organism: Alligator mississippiensis (assembly GCF_030867095.1). Classification (NCBI taxonomy): domain Eukaryota; kingdom Metazoa; phylum Chordata; order Crocodylia; family Alligatoridae; genus Alligator; species Alligator mississippiensis. Next base: position 45,718,670 of record NC_081835.1, read on the forward strand.
GCAGTTTGGGGTTAGCTTCTTCAAACAACGTTTGTTTTTTCCCAGAACAAACTCGCTTCCTGCAGGGATCAACACAACAGTAAAGGTTATCTCACCCTCTGTGTTTTGTTCCCAGAGAGTGCCTGGGCTCTGTGCTGTGGCTGCTAGCCCTGCACTTTTTGCTCTCTCTCAGTTTCACTCCAACAAACTCAGGGTCTCTCAGCTCTGGTCCTTGGTGCAAACCCCAGGACAGTCAACAATGGCGTGGTGCTCGGGGCTCATCTGGAAGCTGACCCACCTGCTCTCTCCTTTTCAGCTACTCTTCTCCCTCTCTTGGAACCCTGGGAGCCTTTTAACTCCCACAGGGCCAGCCAGTTATCTTTATCAACTGTATCCAGTCCTTTGAGGCAGGTTTGTAAGCACACTCTGCCTGCCTGCAGCTAGCTGCACCCTCCCCCCTTAGGTGTGCAGCCTGCTGCAAGGATCCTGGAACATGATACTGCTCCAAGTGAAGACAATGGAAGGACTCAACTTTTCTTCATGAGGGATGGATTAAGGAGAGTAGCCAGGAGCTTTGATTTGAATTTAATTCATAAGCATGTATTTTCTTTCAAGCCCTTCTCTCCTATGGTAGGGAATGGGGCAAAATACTGAACTTCATTTTTTCAGAGAGGATTTTTCCCTCATGACCCTGTGTACTGCTGTCTTTTGAAGTTATAGTCACAGAATAAAGGAAGTAAAGAATAAAGCTGTCTACTCATCAGTGAACTACTTCTTCAGCTCTTGCAGAGTGCAGTCCATTGGGAAAACACTGCCCAATAGCCTAGTCACAGCTTGTTCAGCAGATGCTGCATTTAATTTCCAGAAAGTGTATATCTTCCTTTCACACCCATTTTTTCTGTGTATTGAGTGTGAAAGATGATTTGAACATGATGAACCTTTTAACACTACATGTGTTAAGGTTCTATATAATTTATGATTTGTTCAGCCAAAAATGGTGAGGTTAAGAACAGGGAAATGTACCATATAGTCAGACATTTTTAAATGGTCTGATTCATGAACAGTGTCTTCTCCCCATACAATATTACCTACAGCACTTCAGATTTTTTGTTTTTTAATTTATGTTTGTATACAGTCATAATCTTTATACTTCATACATTTGTCTTCCTTAAAAGCTTGTGTCCAACTCTATTTGGTTGGAAATTTGATTTACTTTAATGTATTACTTGGCTGTCTTCAGCAGTTAGCATGAACTTTGGTTTTCTACTTTCGGGACAGAATACATTCAGAAATGCATGTACTCATACATAAACCACATTATCAGTAATTTATTAGGACATTGCCATAAAGTCTAGATACACATCTTCACTACAGTTTCAGTTATAAACCCTGAAGTTTTAAGTACTCAACCATGAATGGGTCCATAAACATTTATATGGCTCACATAGGAATAGCTTTCCTTTTGTTCAGAACTTTTAAGGAGTTGAATGCAGTCAGTCTGTACTGTTATCTCATAGTTTTTCGGGCTTTCTAAGATTTCAGTTAGTCATTGACTTCGTTTAATTGCTGAAAGTTTTGGGAAAGTAAAATAAAACCAGTGAGCAAAAGTAAACCAGTTAAATTACTATAATCTTAAAAATTAGAACGCTACAGTATTAACTGGCTGGGCAAGAACCAAGTTTACCTTTAAAAATCAAAGACCTCTGAGGAGCTCAGTAGAATTAAATGAACTCATGCTAAGCTGCACAAGGTTCCTAAGCTATTTGACTAGCAGTAAAAACATGGGGTGTGTTCACACATGCAGGGGTGTGCGCGTGCAGTGGCACAAATAGCAGTGGCACAAATTTGTGCCATTGATTTGTGCCTCAGCACATGTGCCTGAACGTGCGCTTTGCTGCAAAACAAATTGTACCAGTTTTGGCAAACTGCCTTTTCCTAGTTCTTTCCATCTTTTCAGCTAGGGGGAGCTGAGGACAGCAATGGAGGCCCCAGCAGTATAAAAAGGTGCCCTTGCAAGCAGCTTGGGGCTACATACCCTCAGGAGCTTCTCAGCCCCAGCCAGTTGGTGTCTGGTGACACTAGCCTCCTGTGCCAGCTAGACTGCCACAGCAGTTTTGACATAGTGTCCCCTGTACCTACTGTAGCAGTCTGGCAGTGGGGACTGGCATCTGGCTGACACCCATCCTCTTGGACCTGTGACCCCATGACTACATATCTGCTGGACCTAGATGGGGACTACACAGCAACTTTGGCTGTGGTATGGGGACTCCAGCAGGCCCACCTGAACCTCAGCCAGCTGTCAGCGGGCCATGGCTGCACAGCAGCCCACTGCCAGGCCAGATAGAGGCCCAGAGCTTCGCCCCAAGGATCCAGGACCTGCTCACTGGGGACATCATCCTCCCACCAGTGACAGAAGCAGATGCTGCATACCTGCTCCTCCCCTGGCTGATGCACCCCTTCCCAGGGCCCCTGGATGGTCGACAGCAGTGCTACAATGAGGCCCTTGCCTACTGCTGATATACTGTCCAGCAGGTGTTTGGCCAGATGAAGGGACACTGACAGAGCCTCACCATCTGCCTGGAGGCAGTGCTGCAGCACATATCTTGCATCATCACCATGGCATGTGTCCTGTGTAATGTGTGAGAGTCCCAAGGAGAGGTCTTTGAGCTCAAGCGGATGAAGGAGGCTTGCTGTATGCCTCCAGCAACAGTTGCAGCAGAGCCGGCCAACCAGGATGTGTCACAGGCAAGGACCACCCCCTCCAACAGCAGCACATGGTAGCCAGAGTGCATGAGGCCATCACCACCCACCTGCAGGCCCACCCCCGTGATTAAGGCACTGGCCTTCTCACCATCTGCTCCAGGCCTCCCACCCAGGGGCCTCCCCCCCTGCCCACTGCCATGATGGCAACAACATAAGCAGTGTGGCTGGAGTGAAAACAAGCAACTTTATTCTCCCTCCCTCTCCCCAAAACTTCCCCAATGCCAGCAATGCAACATTGCCACAGTACTCCACATGCAACCCTCCACCACCATTCAACTAGGCCCCCCATGCACAATCCCATTCAAAACCAGAAATATACTAAAACAATATATATGAGCACCACAGGGGAAGACAAAGGGTCCTTAGGGGTGGGGAAAAAACCAGGAGAGGAGGCAGAGGGAGGAGGGAATCAGGATTGAGTGGAGGGATGGTTGAGGGTTGGTGGTCCCTCGGTTCTGAGCCTGGCCTCAACCCTGTGTGCAACCACCTGGTATGTAGGGGCTATGCTAACATAGCCAGGCCCCTGGCTGCTCTGGGGTGGAGAGTGGGCACTCCTCAGTGGCAGCCACTGCAGGTAGGCCCTGGACTGGGAAGGGGAGAGGCAGGAGCAGAATTCCTTGATAGCCATGGTGGGCCTGTGGGGCCTCCTGAGGTGCCAGCTGAGCCAGCAGCCAGCCAAAATGCTTCTAGCTGGGCCCTGCCCCTGGTGGTGGGGGTACAGGCTGGCCAGGGGGTTGGGCCTGTTATGGGGCTGGTGCAGGCTAAGACACAGTCCAAGAGTGGTGACCAGGAGCTTCTGCAAGATCCTATGCTCCTCCTGAATGGCAGTGTCAGTAGAGGCCAGGAGTTGCCACAGCTCCTCATAGCTGCCCTGGGCCTGCTGCTGCTCCTCCTTGATCACTGCCGTCAGCTGCTGCCTGGCCTGTGCCACTACCTGGGTAAGGGCCTGGTCATAGCGGAAGTAGAGAAGCTCAGCCCAGACCTGCTGGTGGAAGGCCTGGGCCTCCCAGAGGCCTGACTGCTCTGCCCAGAGCAGGTCCTTCTGGATGCTGTCCCACTGTGCATGTAGCTCCTAGTGCAGGTGGTGCATCCAGATGGCCTCTGGAGTTCATGAAAGTGGGCAAGTGGTTCCTGGGCACTGGGCAGCTGCCTCTCCCCTGGCAGATGGGTTGGCTGTAAAGAGAGCAAACGGAGGCCATCTTCGGCTACAGCAACATGGCATAGGGTGAGAACAGGCCTCGGCCAGAGTTCCCAGGGAGTAGCCTCATTCTTGGACACAGAGCCAGGCAGATGGCCCCCAAGCCACAGCAAAGTGGGGCCAGCACCCCGACATGGACCAACAGCCATCCTGGGGTCTGCCTGTCTCTTCCCACTGTGTCCAGGTGGCCTGCTGCCCAAATGGGGTTCCCCTCTCTTGGCTGTGGCCTCCTTGGGGCCCCACCTGCAGGGATCCTCCTGGGGACAAGCATCACAGCCAGCTCAGCCTGTGGCACCCAGTTTCTTCTCCTACCAGGCTAGATGTGGCATTCCACTCCAGAGAGAGACTTAGGGAGTGGCGCGAGATGCACGGGTGAAAGCCTCTCGCGCCCCCACACCCCAAAGCCCCCCCGCTGACCCCTAGCAGCAGCCGGAGGTAAGCAGGGCCCATGGTGGGAGGGGACTAGCCCAGCTCAGCTGCAGGAGGCAGCTGATTAGAAACTGGGGAGGATCTCGCCCCGCCCCTGCCCCTACTTGGCCCAGCCCCCCAGGGGGACAGTAGAGGAGGGGAGGGGGTACTCACCAATCCCTCTCCAGGCAGGTAGGGCCCCCCTTGACCAGAAGTAGACAGGTCCCGGAGGCGGGCCCACTGCGCATCCCCATTGTTTAAAAGGGCCCGCCAAAGGAAAAAAGCCCCAGAGGGGCTTTAGGGAGCAGTGCGAGATGCATAGGTGAAAGCCTGTTGCACCCACGCACCCCAAAACTCCTCAGCGACCCCCAACTGCTGAGCCCTCCCGCTGACCCCCAGCAGCAGCCAGAGGTAAGGCGTGCTTGCCTTCCCGGCACGTGAGTTAGCACGGAGTTCGCACAGAAGGGAGAGCGGGAGGGCCCGCAGCCCTGCCTGTGATCCCCCACAGGGAAGCCAGCCCCAGCTGTAGGCAGCCCACCAGCGGCATGACACGGATGGGCACACGCCGCACCCCGAGGGTCCCCGAGGGGTCTGCGGCCCCTCCTCTGGCACCTCAGAGATGGCCACACAGACGGAGCCCATGGTTCCAGGCTCCATGCAGACAGAGCCTCTGGCTCTTGGCTGCGGGGGCTGCCTGTCGCTTTTTCAGGATCTGGGGCCTGGGAGCATGACTACCTCCCCTTGTGAGGTCTGCTCCCTACTGGGGTCTCTGGCATGCCAGGTGGAGGTGCTCCAGGCCACAGTCCAGCGACTGCGTGCCATCAGGGACAGTGAGTAGGAGATAGACTCCTACTGCCAGGCCCTTCTCTCCCAGGAGACGGAGGGTAGACCACGGTCTCCCTCCGGGACAAGGGAGGACCCAGGGACTTCCCATTCTGTCCAGCCATGGGGTTGGACAAAGATGGTCAAGGGCCTCAAGGCCCGCCGCATCAAGGTCTCTGCCCCGCTGGAGCTTTGCAACAGGTATGAACCTCTCACAGCCCCAGCAGAGCCTGCTGAGTTGCCAGTTCCCACAGACAACACAGGCTCAACTGTAGCTACCGCCCCCGCTCTCCCTAAGACAAAAAGCAAAGTGTTTGTCGTGGGAGACTCCATCTTGAGGGGGACAGAGGGGGCAATCTGCCGCCCCAACCCCTCGGCCCGGGAAGTTTGCTGCTTCCCAGGAGCCCGTATCCAAGACATTGTGGAGAAGATCCCTAAACTCCTCCAGTCCACTAACCACTACCTTATGCTCCTCATCCATGTGGGCACCAATGACACGGCTCGGAACCCTCCCAGCTGGGTCATGAAGCACTACAGGGATTTGGGAGTGGGGCTTAAGGGGTTGGGGGCTCAGGTGGTGTTTTCCTTGATCTGTTTCAGTTTCAGGCTACAGGCTGAGGAGGGAGAGGAGGATCCAGGTAGTGAACCAAAGGCTGCGGCACTGGTATCATTGGGAAGGCTTCGGCTTCCATGACCACAGTCGGCTCTTTGGTGAGAGAGGCAGCGAGCTGCTGGGAAGGGACGGCCTCCGCCTATCTCCGCTGGGGAGGAGGCTCTTCTCAGCCAGACTGGCTGACGTGCTCCACTGGGCTTTAAACTAAGCCTGCTGGGGGAACTACTGCCACTGCTTGCAAAGCCAGCAGGCAAAGGCACTTAAAGGAGCCCACCCCTGCCCCAGCCCTAGAGCAAGCTGCAGGCAAGGCAAGGACCCCCAAGGGGACAGTTGCATGCCTGTACACCAATGCCAGGAGCTTGAGAAATAAACAGGAGGAACTTGTCCTCCTGCTCAACACAAATAATTATGATGTCATAGGGATAACGGAGACCTGATGGGTCTCCACCCATGACTGGACCACGGGTATAGATGGCTATACCCTGTACAGGAGGGATCGAGTGGACAAAAGTGTCGGAGGTGTAGCTCTCTCTGTCAAGGAGAGCTACGCATCCCTACTAGCTGACGTCGGCACCCAGGGTAGATGACAAGAGACCCTCTGGGTTAAAATCCATGGGGAACAAGGCACAAGAGATACAATGGTGGGAGTCTACTATAGACCTCCCTCCCAGAATCAAGAGATTCTCTGGCGAACTACTGGTCAGTTGGCTGAGGCTGCACGCTCCCGGTCCACGGTTTGTCATGGGGGACTTCAACTACCCAGACATCTTGCGGGAAGAGCGCTCAGCCAAATCCAAATGGTCACAAAGCTTCCTTACGTACGTGGATGAACTCTGTCTGACTCATGAAGTCTACGGGCCAACAAGAGGCAAAGCGCTGCTTGACCTGGCACTGGCAACCGGGGATAACCTAATCAGCAACCTAACTATCGAAGGGAAGCTGTGTGACAGCGACCAGGAGCTGATCACCTTCACCCTCCGCTGAAAAGCTGTCAAGTAAGTGAGCAGTACAGAGGTCCTCAACTTCAGGTGGGTTGAATTTGACAAGCTCAGGAGACTTGTCAGTGAAGCCCTAAGGGACCATGACCCCAAAGGGAGTGGAGTCCAGGAAGAGTGGTTGCTCCTCAAGGGAGCGATCCTAGATGCACAAGCTAAGGCTATTCCATCTCGGCAGAAAGGCAGCAAGAGGGCACAGCAGCCCCCTTGGCTCTCCAGGGAATTAGTGGTCCTCCTGTGTCTAAAAAAACAGACCTACAAAGGATGGAGGATGGGATACACCTCCAAGGAGGACTACTCTGCACTGGTCTGGACCTGCAGAGAGCAAACCAGGAAAGCCAAGGCTGCCAGGGAACTCCAAGTAGCTACAAGTATCAAGGACAATAAAAAGTCCTTTTTTAGATATGTGGGGAACTGGCGGAAAAGCAAGGGCAACATTGGACCCCTGCTAAACCAAAAGGGAGAACTGACAACTGAAGCCCAGGAAAAAGCCAACTTGCTAAATGGGTTCTTTGCGTCACTCTTTCACAAGTCCCATGGGATGCCCCTGCACATTACAGGACAGGGACGCATAAGTGAGGGTTGTTCCTTGCCTTCCATCAATACTGACCTTGTGAAAGTACAACTTGAGAGGCTTCAAGTCAGCCGGCCCTGACAATTTACACCCCAGAATACTCGAGGAGCTGGCTAGCATCATAGCTCAGCCCCTGGCATGGATCTTCGAGAACTCCTGGTGCTCTGGTGAAGTGCCCGATGATTGGAAGAAGGCCAGTGTGCCTATCTTCAAGAAAGAGAGGAAAGTGGATCCGGCAAACTACAGGCCCATCAGCCTGACTTCTGTCCTGGGGAAGGTCTTAGAAGAGTTTATTAAAGAGGCCATTCTTAATGGACTGGCCAATGGCAACACCCTGAGGGACAGCCAGCACGGGTTTGTTGCAGGTAGGTCGTGCTTGACCAATGTCATTTCCTTTTACAACCAGGTGACCTATCACCTGGACAAGGGGAAGGGGTTGATGTCATATATCTCAGCTTTAAAAAAGCCTTTGATCTGGTATCCTATGATCACCTTTTGGCAAAACTGGCCAACTGCAGCCTCGGGTCCACTATGATCCGCTGGCTGGGGAATTGGCTCCGTGGTCGGACCCAGAGGGTGGTGGTTGACGGAAGTCAATCGTCATGGTGCCCTGTGACCAGTGGGGTCCCTCAAGGCTCTGTCCTTGGACCTGTTTTGTTCAACCTGTTCATTAATGATGTTCATAGATGTTAGGGTCGGAAGGGACCTCAATAGATCATCGAGTCCGACCCCCTACATAGCAGGGGACATTGTGGGCATTGGTATCAGGGGACATGTGGACATTGGTATCAGAAGCAGACTGGCCAAGTTCGTCGATGGTACCAAACTTCGGGGTAAAGCATCCACACCTGAGGACAGGGGGGAATCCAGGTTTACTTTGACAGGCTCAGTAAATGGGCAGATGAGAACCTGATGGTGTTTAACACCGAAAAATGCAAGGTTCTCCACCTTAGGAGGAAAAACCTGCTGCATGTCTATAGGCTCGGCAGTGCTACGCTGACTAGCACTCTGGATGAGAGGGACTTGGGGGTTAGGACTGACCACAAGATGAACATAAGCCTGCAATGTGATGCTGAAGCCAGTAAAGCGAGCAAAACACTGGCTTGCATCCATAGATGCTTCTCAAGCAAATACCAGGACGTCATTCTCCCATTGTACTCTGCTTTGGTGAGGCCGCAGCTGGAGTACTGCGTCCAGTTTTGGGCTCCACAATTCAAAAAGGATGTGGAGAAGCTTGCGAGAGTCCAGAGAAGAGCCACGTGCATGATCAGAGGTCAGGAAAACAGACCTTATGACGAGAGGCTGAGAGCTATGGGACTCTTCAGCCTAGAAAAGCGCAGGCTCAGGGGCTACCTGATGGCCACCTATAAGTTTTAAGGGGTGTTCACCAGGACCTGGGGGAACGTTTGTTCACCAGAGCACCCCAACTGATTACAAGGTCGAACGGTTATAAACTTCTGCAAGACTGTTTCAGGCTGGACATAAAGAAGAACTTCTTTACTGTCCGAGCCCCCAAGGTCTGGAATGGCCTACCGCCGGAGGTGGTTCAAGCACCTACTTTGAACGCCTTCAAGAGAAACCTGGATGTTTTTCTTGCTGGGATCCTATGACCCCAGCTGACTCGATGAACTTCCGAGGTCCCTTCCAGCCCTAATGTCTATGAAATCTATGACCCCCAGGCCCTCAGCTACTGGCTCTAGCAGGTGCAGAGCTGCAGCCCTTCATGGGGACATGACCCTGGCAATGCCACCACCACCTCCCCCCTGCCCTCATGGCCAGGACCAGCTCCATCCAACTGGGAGTTCTGGCAACAGCTGGGAGGCTGTCCTGCTCCTGCTCAGAAGGCGACCCTTGCATGGCAGAGGAGTGGGGATGGGGAGAGGAAGGAGGGAGGTGGTAGAGTCAGGCTTGAGGCACATTCAGGGCACAAGGAGGAACAGCCCAGGGGAGAGGGGGGTGAGGGGCAGGGGGTGATAGGCTCCCAGTTCTCCACTCCCTGTGCGGGACTTACCAGGTCTCAGTGACAGGCAGTCCCCTTGACTAGGAGATTGTAATTCCTGGGCCCCAGGTTGAGTTGGGGTGGCAGGGTGGGGAGCTGGAGCCAGACCTGATCTCAGATGGAGTATCCGCCGACCTGTGCAACACCTCTGCCCTTTCCTTTGGCTCCTCCCCGCTCCCACTGCTATCACACAGAAGCCGCTCCGGCTTTTCCTTGATCCTGGCTGTGACAGCAGATCTTGCCTGCCATGTGCATCCCTCTTCACTTGCTCATGGCATGGCTGGGCACCAGTGGTGCTGCTGGCATGGAGGAATGCTTTGCCTCTGGGGACTCTGGCTGGGTCACCAGGCTGGCTGCCACAGGCTCTGCTCCTTCCTTGGTGGTGAAGGAGTAGTAGGGGTGCTCTGACTGTAGGGCCAAGGATGTGGGCCAGCTCTTCATAATGGAGCATATCACCCCACCCCTGAACACAGGTTGGCATCATGCATGGCATGAAACTGCCAGCACAATGCATTGACCTCAGTATGGCACTGTTGCCACATCTTGCTGTGCTCCTGCTCAACCATCTGGGCAGCAATCGCCCAGTAAATATGCTCATTGCACTGTCCCTGGGCAAACTGCTGCAGCATGGCCTCCCAGCCCCAAATGGCCAGGTGGTCAGTCATCTCCATGGGTCTCCAGCTGAGTCCCTGGTGCTGGCCCTAGGCAGACTCCTGTGTCTGGGTACTCCCACCTGCCTCACTGTGGCTGGCCAGAGTCCCCACAGCAGACTCTGGGGCCTCCTGCTGCTCTGTGCTTCCTGTAGTTGAGGCCCAGGTGACTCAGCCTCTGGAGCAGTGGCATAGCTGTTCCACATGCCTGCCTGTATGGCAGCCCAGCTGGCTCTGGGTGCCTCTGTGGGTCCAGGACAGATTCTGGGTGATAGGTAGGCTCAGCAGCAGGCAGCTGCAAGGCCTGCCATGCCTTTGCTTGCTCCAGCATGCCATACAGTGCGCTGGACCAGCAGGGGCATAAATGGAGCATAGTGATGCTCTGGCTAGTAGCCAGAGCATCTCCCTAGAGGACCAAGCCTCCATTTGCTCTGGCGCATGCTGCTTTAGGGTGCTTTGACCCATTGTTTTTGCACCACTGTTTTTTGCTATCAGGAAATCCCAGTAGCAAATTTTGGTAATGCACTGCAAATTTTCAGGACAGTGCATGTTTAAATGTTCATCATGTGCAGTTTGTGGTGCCACGAAAAGGTTTACAGCACCGCAGACCACATATACCTGTATGTAGGGATGTGGCCATGAAGTGAAAAAGGCAGCAGATAAACCAAGGACAATGGGGACCTAGTTTGATTGCATTGTATTAGAAGTTAAAGGTGTTACTTTGTCTTGGTTAGCTCTAAAAGTTTTTAATTTTAGAAGCAAACTGGCTTTCCAGCTCAGTGTGAAGTACTGAAGCAGTTAATGGTTCTGTAAGTGCAGAACTTTACAGAGTTCACTAGTGAAGACCTCTCAGCAGAAGAATTAAGCAGGCAGAAGCCTGGTTCTGCAGACAATCTAATGCATGTCACATAACAACTGAAGGCATGTCTCATGATATAAAACTTGATGCAGGGTAGCACTTGATCCTGTTCCCAAAATGTCAGCTGTGGGATTTACTATGTATTTCATTAGGAACAGGTTCTAGTTTTATATTTGTTTTTAACTTTCAAGGCTTCTTTAAAAAACAAAAACTCTAGAAAATTCCCTAATTAAAAAAGAAAACTGTGAATTTATAAATAAAGTTGATCTCATGAATACAGAATCTTCCTACATATGTTATAATAATGTAAATAAATTAAAACAAGGTAATGAACAGTTAAGATATAAAAAAACAAACCCGCTATTCGGGCAACCAGACTGGGCTGTGTGTGGAGTTGGGCCCAGAGAGGAGGATTTGGAGAGAATTATCTGTGAGCTGAGGCAGGGTCAAGGAGACGGTAATGGACTGTCCTATTGAAAACATTGACTGATCAGGGTTGTGTGAGCTTGCGGGTAGAGAGGGAAGTGTGTGCCCTGTTCTGAGTGTCATTTCGGAGGAAGAAGCTACATGCGCATGTTGGAGCCATCCAGACTCTCTAGAGAAGATGAATTTAATGTTCTGTGAATCAGAATCATAATATGAGGAGCATCCAGAATGGGGCAGCTGGTTAGCAGCTTACTCATTACCAAGGAGTGATATAATGTATATGTGTATATATTTGTTTTTCAACATTTTTTGTAAGGTTTTTATTTGCATTTTGTTGTTCATTTGTTATTGCATTTGTTATAATTGTACATTGGATACATTTGGATTTTTATTGTTTATTATCATTCACTGAGGAAAATTTAAGATATTCCACATTAGGTGCTGCTGGGCTTTTATATATACAGGTGCACAGCAGGTGTTGTGTTTCCACGGTTCATTAGTGATGCAAACGAGCTAAATCACCTGAACTTTCACTTAAAATAAAGCAGGGTTAAAAATGGTGGTTTTACTACACTTGTATCACTACAGAATAATGCAGACATAGCAACAATATGTATTGGTATCTTTTGATATCAATATGATTGCTATATATATGTGTATCCTTGGTGATACATGAGAGAGAGATGCCCCTCATAGATTCATAGATGTTAGGGTCGGAAGGGACCTCAATAGATTATCGAGTCCGACCCCCTGCATAGGCAGGAAACAGTGCTGGGTCTAGATGACCCCAGCTAGATGCTTATCCAACCTCCTCTTGAAGACCCCCAGAGTAGGGGAGAGCACCACCTCCCTTGGGAGCCCATTCCAGACCTTGGCCACTCTAACTGTGAAGAAGTTCTTCCTAAAGTCCAGTCTAAATCTGCTCTCTGCTAGCTTGTGGCCATTATTTCTTGTAACCCCCGGGGGCGCCTTGGTGAATAAAACCTCACCAATTCCCTTCTGTGCCCCTGTGATGAACTTATAAGCAGCCACAAGGTCGCCTCTCAACCTTCTCTTGCAGAGGCTGAAGAGGTCCAGGTGCCCCAGTCTCTCCTCATAGGGCTTGGCCTGCAAGCCCTTAACTATACAAGTGGCCCTTCTCTGGACCCTCTCCAGGTTATCCACATCTCTCTTGAAGTGTGGTACCCAGAATTGCACGCAGTACTCCAACTGAGGTCTGACCAGTGCCCGATAGAGGGGAAGTATCACCTCCTTGGATCTGTTTGTCATGCATCTGCTGATGCACAATAAAGTGCCATTGGCTTTTCTGATGACTTTTTGTCACACTGCCGACTCATGTTCATCTTGGAGTCCACTAGGACTCCAAGATCCCTTTCCACTTCCATGCCACCCAGCAGGTCATTTCCTAGGCAGTAGGTATGCTGGACATTTTTCCTCCCTAGGTGCAGCACTTTGCATTTCTCCTTGTTGAATTGCATTCTGTTGTTTTCTGCCCATTTGTCCAACCTGTCCGGGTCTGCTTGTAGTTGTTCCCTGCCCTCCGGCGTGCCCACTTCTCCCCATGTTTTTGTGTCATCCACAAACTTGGACAGAGTACACTTCACTGCCTCGTCCAAGTCGTTGATGAAGACATTGAAGAGTATTGGTCCTAGGACCGAGCCCTGTGGGACCCCACTGCCCACACCCTTCCAAGTCGATACCGACCCATCCACTACGACTCTCTGGGTGCGACCCTCTATCCAATTCGCCACCTACTGGACTGTGTAGTCATCCAAGTCACAGCCTCTTAACTTGTTCACCAGTATGGGGTGGGATACCGTATTGAAGGCCTTCCTGAAGTCTAAGTATATGACGTCAACCCCTACTCCTGCGTCCAGACGTTTTGTAACCTGGTCATAAAAAGAGACTAGATTAGTCAGGCATGATCTACCTGCTACGAACCCGTGCTGGTTTCCCCTCTGCATAATTTTTCCTGCCGGTCTCTCGCAAATGTGAGCCTTGATAATTTTTTCAAAGACTTTGCCAAGGATGGAGGTGAGACTGACTGGCCTATAGTTGCCCGGGTCCTCCTTCCTCCCCTTCTTGAAAATGGGGACCACATTGGCCCTTTTCCAGTCCTCCAGGACCTGGCCCGTGCGCCACGAGTGTTCAAATATTCCCGCCAGTGGCTGTGCAGTGACGTCAGCCAGTGCCTTCAGTACCCTCGGATGGAGCTCATCTGGGCCTGCCGACTTAAACGCATCCATTTCCTCCAGGTGACTCTGCACCATCTCAGGGTCTACACATGGTAGTCTGGCGCCTTGCTGCTGCCTCTCTACAATCCCAGTGAGAGACTTGTCTTGCCCCTCGCTTAGGAACACTGAGGCAAAGAACTCATTGAGGAGTTCAGCCTTGTCCCCCCTGTCCGTCACCAATTGCTTCTGCCCATTTAGTAGGGGTCCTATTCCACCCTGGGCCTTCCTTTTACTCCCTGTATATCCTTTTACTCCCTATATATAGTCCCTCTTTCTCTTATCTAATAATGTGTCCTGAAATATTACAGGCCAGACCTCCAAAATGAACCTGGTTTACAGGTTTGTTTTTTACTTTACTAATTCCACAGCTTCTTTTTATTTGGTAAGTGCCTGATGTAAAGTGAGCTTCTCTAAATCTGACTACACGTTTCCATCAGGAGAGAATCCCTAACCAATGCAGACATTTTCTCCTGTGATTTTAAGTTTTTTTTTTCAAAATGTCATTGAATTTCTGAAGTTTAAACCCTTTCTGTTCCTTGAGGAGCCATAGATTCATCAGATATGTTTGAGAAAAACCTACTTGATGTTGTTGGTTTTTCTCTACCAGCAACTATCCCAAACTACATGATAATTTTGGATTTCACATGGATTTGCATGTTATCCTCCAGTTCATTATTTCTGTGCTCCAGTAACTGACAGTAAGGTCACAACTGGCCCCCAAATGGATCTCGCTATGGCTAATTGTTTTGAAATATCCTTTCTTCTATATTACCCACACTTTTTAGATAAGTATTTTGATATTTTCCCTCCTATTAACACTTCAAATTGCTTAGTATTTCTACTGCTAAAACCATTATTGAAGGCTTGATGAACTTCATATAAATTTGCATTGATTTGTCTCAAAGTATCCAAAATCATAAAACCCCAAGATGACCTTGTTGGATATGGTATCAGAATGGTTGCATGATGCCTTCCGGTGTCGTCTTTGGCATTCATTGACTCTGCTAACTGTAATCAGAGACTAATTTTGCTGAAGTCCTATTTTGAGATGTGCGTTTAGCAAAATATATATGTATGCCTCAGGTCTTTACAGAGAATTTCTTATGTAAATACCAAACACTTAAAAAGAAAAACATTATTTCCTAAAAGATGCCTGATAGTTAGGCTGTCAGTGTGGGACTAGGGAGACAGATTTATTAGCTATTAGCTAGGGCTTATTGAAAAATTTCAGTCAACTTTGATTTTTTTTTCTTTTTTATTAAATATGAGGGGTTTTTTGGGGGGGGAGGTTGTTTTTACAGAAAATGTCTACTTTCTGCAAAATTGTGTTGCTTAAAACAAGATATGAGAACTGAGATATTTTGGTTGATTGGGGTGCACTACTACTATGCCTCTTGCAAGCTGTAATTGTGATGCCTCATGAGTCTGTTCTCTGGGCTCTGCTCTTTGCCAGGGTTCATCTCATGATGCATCATGACCAGTGACTTGATCACAGTCCAGTGACTGTGCCTGGAAAACAGAAACTGGAAACACACATCTCTCAGCTCAGTTTTATCAGTATTTCATTTGAGTTCACATTTTTTACCAGATCTGCTTCTAAGTCCAAGACATAGAAGTAGATCTGGTAAAAAAAAAAAAAAAAATTATTTTAGAGATTTACTTTTACAATATAGAAGGATTGGTCTTTTATTCACAACCTAAAATGTGGCCTGATGGTTGAAGGACTTTATTGGGAAACTCTTTCCAGAGGTGCCTACATCCTGGATCTTTTGTTCATGGCACAGGTGGCCCTAACCACTAGTTTATTGGCCTAGAACTTGAGAAAGTTGCCTCCTCCCCTCATGGGTTTTTTGCCAAGCTACATATTTGGGATTTACCTAGCTTTACACATCTACCAAAACCCTGTACCTATCTGGCCAGAGTGCAGCCCTACTGAACACGTTCAGTTGGTGCAGGAGCACTTCCAGGCCCAGAACTGGATCACAAATGGTGTGTAAGTGCCGAAAACAGTTACACAGCTACATAACTGCCATTTAGGTTTATAAGATGAAATATGATTCTTCTCATAGTATCTAGTTAAAAAAAAAAAGTAACAAAAATGCATATAACATTGCAGGTCTTAAAAGACTCGGCAGATATCTAATAAAAAGATCATGGAAGAGTCAGTGCAATGAGAGCAATGGGGCTAAACTGATTTGTAATTGCACATTTAGGTTTTATATATTTCTGCATTTTTGTTGCCTTAAATCCTGCTTCTCATTCAGTGTTATGAAATACAGACACTTGTGATTTTTCCGTAACATTTCATAGGGTTAGCATAATTCTACTCAATCCAGTCCACACCTCACCTGGAGTACTGTGTCCACTTTTGGGTGTTGCAGTTAAGAAAGATGTTGACCAACTGGGGAAGTGTCCAGTGAACAGCAACAAAAATTATTAGAGGTCTAGGGAACTTAGATTATGAGGAAAGGTTGGAAGAATTGAAATTATTTCGTATGAAAAAGAAAAGACTGAAAGGTGGTTTGGTAACAGTTTTCATATCCTGGAAGGATGGTTATAAAAAGGATAGTGATAGACTGTTCTCTGTGGCTGCAGAGGACAGGACAAGAAGTAATAGTCCTAAATTACAACAAGAGAAATTCAGATTGGCTATTAAGAACTTTTCCACTATGAGGGTGGTTAAACAATGGAATAAATTGCCATCAGAGGTTATGGAGTTTCTGTCCTTGGACATTTTTAAGAATGTGTGAGATGCATCTGGGATTGTTTAGTCAGGGATGTTCCCTCCCTGAGCAGGGGGTTGGATTAGAATAGTGGTTCTCCGCCTCCTTAGCCTCAAGGTACCCCTTGGAAAATGCCAGCTCTTAGCTTTCACTCATTTCATGACTGGAAAAATAAGAGAGACAGGCCTTTCTTGCAAAAAACTCAGACTACAAGAGGTCGGAATGTTTTTGATGTTTTGGATTCCTATTTGAAATCTCTGGGTCTGACTTGTGAATCACATTTAGGTGCTTGCATACCTAGTATTCTGCAACACCCTTAAAAGAAACTCGCAGCACCCCAGGGTGACACAGCATTCTGGTGGAGAATTGCTGGATTAAACGGATTCCTCAGGTCTCTTCCAGCCTACATTTCTATCCCTATATAATTTTTATGATGATTAACTAAGAGATGTGTACAGTTATTTAAATGAATCCAAGAAAAGGTTTTTTCCCCTAACCACTAGTTACCTTCAGCTCTAGCTCCAACCCTGATCCAGCCAGGTCAGGAGCTGCCGTTGCTACTTCTACCTGGCCACATTGAGCTAAGGCAGCTGCTGACTACCCCAGAGCTGCCACAAATGGCAAGCTGTGGGAGGGAGCACGAGCTGGAAGAGACGGGTAGCTTGAGGGCAGGTACAGGGCTGGGGGGGGAGGGGCGCGAGTGGCACGGGGCAGGCACAGGCACGGGGGGCAGGCAGGGAAGGCAAGAGGTGGTGATCATGCCCCTGCCCCCCGTCACTACTTTCCCCACCAGAGCAGTGAGGGAGTCGAATTTAAGACATCCCTCCAGTAATTAGATTCTGTAGTTATTTTATTTGTCTGAATCCGAGACAATTTTGAATTTAATACGAATTTCTAAATTTGTAACAGTTTTTTATTTATGGTATGTAATTTTTGGAAGGTCAGCTTAAATTTGTCCCCTCCACTGCTACAGTGAAGCAAGCAGTGGCAGGGCAGCAGGTGGTGGAGGGGCAGGCAGCAGGGGGGGAACCCCTTCCCTTTGCACCTTAGCCCCCACCACTTGCACACTTTGCCCCATCTGTGCCTGCTTCTGCTGTCCCCCATGCCCTGTGGTGTGCAGCCTCCCTACAGTGGTTATACTAGTGGCAGCTCTAGCCCCCGGATGCCAGAGCTGCAGCCACCATTGTTTGTGGATGGGCCAGAGCTACTGTTGGAGCTTCAACTGATGGGAAGTGTTAGAAGGGTAGATTTTTTTGGGGGGGGGGGGACAGGACGGGACAGGTGCCTCCTGTGGCTCCTACTCTAGCTCCAACCTGGGCTTGGGGCTGGAGTCAGAGCTGTAACAGCCACCTGCTCTCCCACCTCCTTTCTTGTAATCAAATCAAACACAAGGATTTGAATGGGGTGGGAGGAAACCTCCTGCATATTGAAAACGTTACCATCAGTATTAGCTATCTTTCTAAAAGATGTGTAATAGCTCAAACAAGTTATGGGCTTATTGCAGCAGTCACTGAATGAGACTCTGTGACTGTCATGCAGGTGGGCAGGTTAGACCCTTTTTGTCTAGAAATCTGTGAATCTAAGGTTCTGCCTCATAATGACATTTATGTTGTAATTCAAAACAGTAGTAGTAAGAAATCTGGACATAGTACAGTGATATTTTGATACTATTTCTGTCAGGCAATGAAATTATGCTTGAAAGCTGAATTGGTCTCTAGATTTCTTTTGTTAGGTAAATCACTCCTTAGACTTTTAAGAAACATATTACACAATACAGTTTCTCCTGCTTCCTTTCCCACTAGGATAAATAATAGTTACTTAAGCATATATTTCCTATAGCATGCACAGTCTTTGCACATGGGCTGCTTTTTCTGCATAAGTCATTCTGTCATGATAACACTTTGGCACTTCATTGTACAAATATCATACAAGGAAATGGTAAATTATATGACAGAAAAACAATACAAGGATTTACATAAAATTACATTTCATGAAGCTAATCTGGGGATTAAATCTTTCTAACAAGAATACACTTACAGAAAGATTTTAAAGTCATTCCAGTAGAGATCTTCATCAGCTCTGACTTACTAAGAGAAATTACATTGTCAAAAACATCAGTGCTTGGTTACAGTAGTTGAAGTACTGTAATGTAGGAATGGTGTGCTGGTTCTTGCCTGCCTTTAAAAAAAGAGTTCTCACTTTTTATTGTCTTTTCTGTTGCTCACCATGTGAGGATAATTCTCTATAAATAATTTTCTTGTGGGGCTGATTATCAGACACCCTAATTCCATGACGAGACCATCTTAGTTGTGCCTTCATAATCAGAGTATTTATATTTGTCACACTTGCTCAACAGTGTCCTTCAGTACTTAGGTTTCTATCTTGCCATCATATTTTTATTAGCGGATTTGTCCACTTGAATGGAAGTACTTGAATTTCTTGACATTATGTCTATTTTATCTGTGATTTATGAGCACAAGTAAGGTGATCAGAACTACTACCCTTAGTAAACTTTCAGTTTTATTTGCAAAACATTTGCTTCTCTTATCCCATAGATAGTCACATTTTTTGAAGCCCACACTAGCTTTAGTACTGCTTTTGGAAATTTCATCATCAAAATGAACTTTGTGTGAGAGAATGTTATCCAAGTTGGAGAATTAATTTATGGGTTGGATTGCATGCTCTCCATTGATGTTACCAGGATCAGGCTGGTATGTAACATTTATCTTCTTAAGGTTTACAGTCATTCCAGAATAAGAACATGGAGCTGTAAAGCATGTCTTCTTAGTAATGGGCAACCAAGGTGCAGTCATCAGCAAAGAAGTTTGTGGACAAGTTGGTCAAGCAGCCTTGTTTTCACTTTCTTCTGTCTGGCATTAAACAGCTTTCATCAGTACTGAATCGACTCTGAAATACCTAAATCAAGATTTTGGAAAGCAGCTAGGATCACAGCAGCATACAAGGCACTGCATAGTATGCTTTTATTCAAACTAGAAATGGATTGGAAATAGTTCCATCCTCTATCATTCTTGCCATTATACATCATGAAAGTATCTAACATTTAAAATTAATTTATTAGTCCAATCTTCTATATATAAATCTTCTCTACTGTTGGAGTCAACTGCCTTGGTAAGATCAACAAAAGCAAAGGTCAGTTTCTGCTCTCTGTAACTCTCTTATATGCTGTCTGTTGTTCCTCTCCCTTCTCTGAAACTATATTGAAGGTCAAGCAAAAATTTCTCAGCTATTTGGTGAGTAAAGTCATCAATCACGAGTCTCACAAGAAACTTGACAGCATCCACTAGCAGTGAGATTTCCTGGGGTTTGCCACATATGAAATAATTGCACTTCCTTTTAGCTGTATTAGTCTGAAGTCAGGCAGAAGGCAGGGCAGGGTGGCACCTTAAGCTGCCTATACACGTGCTCGGAGGTGGTGGGAGGGGACATTTTAATCTGAGCGGTTCCCACACAACCACTCTAGTTAAAATGGCTCCTTCATTTCAAAATGGCCATGACAGGTGCTTTAACTAATGTTTGTTCAGCGAGGTTTAAAGTGCCCCTGTGGCCATTTTGAAATGTGAGGGGGCTTAATACATGTGTTGGTGAGGTGACGCTAAAGTCTTCTGATTAGAACGTGGAATAGACTCGATTAATCGAGTCTCCTCCAATGCAGTCTAATTAGAACACAAATGAGCACATTTATAGGCAGCCTTAGAGACCAGCTGGTTCAGAGACATAAGATTTGTAGGTGGCAGGAAAAGATTTTTGTATTTTTGGTAGATCAGTCCTTATGCCATGTTAACTGAAAGAGGTCCATGAGATGTTGGAGTAGTCTTTGCCAGCTACTTAGATGTCAGCCAAAATGGGGTCAGAGCCAAATTCTCTGCCATTTGAGAGCAACATGATCTCTTTCTCAGTCCATGAGCCAGTAGGTTTGTTAGCAAGAGTTTCACTGCCGATGTGCAAAGGGAGTTGGTTGATATTCGGTTCCTTGTTGAACAGGTGTTTAAAGGGGTCAATCCAACTTTCCTGAATCTGGTCCTTTTCTATCAGGAGGGTTGTTTCATCTCAATTTACACCAGGAGTGGAACCAGCCTGGTGAGGCCCATCCAGTACTTTGAAAGCATCAAAAAACTATGTTGTGCCATTTTAGTTTAAGTGTGGTTGAAACTCTTCTCCCCACCACCCATCATGCACTGCTCTCAGTTCAGCCTCTAGAGTGTCATTAATGTTTTTCATGAAATTATCTCTTTCATAGATTCATAGATGTTAGGGTCGGAAGGGACTTCAATAGATCATCGAGTCCGACCCCCTGCATAAGCAGGAAAGAGTGCTGGGTCTAGATGACCCCAGCTAGATAGTCATCTAACCTCCTCTTGAAGACCCCCAGGGTAGGGGAGAGCACCACCTCCCTTGGGAGCCCGTTCCAGACCTTGGCCACTCGAACTGTGAAGAAGTTCTTCCTAATGTCCAATCTAAATCTGCTCTCTGCTAGCTTGTGGCCATTGTTTCTTGTAACCCCCGGGGGCGCCTTGGTAAATAAATACTCACCAATTCCCTTCTGTGCCCCCGTGATGAACTTATAGGCAGCCACAAGGTCGCCTCTCAACCTTCTCTTGCGGAGGCTGAAAAGGTCCAGTTTCTCTAGTCTCTCCTCGTAGGGCTTGGTCTGCAGGCCCTTGACCATACGAGTTGCCCTTCTCTGGACCCTCTCCAGGTTATCCGCATCCTTCTTGAAGTGTGGCGCCCAGAATTGCACGCAGTACTCGAACTGCGGTCTGACCAACGCCCTATAGAGGGGAAGTATCACCTCCCTGGACCTATTTGTCATGCATCTGCTGATGCACGATAAAGTGCCATTGGCTTTTCTGATGGCTTCGTTACACTGCCGGCTCATGTTCATCTTGGAGTCCACTAGGACTCCAAGATCCCTTTCCACCTCTGTGCCACCCAGCAGGTCATTCCCTAGGCTGTAGGTGTGCTGGACATTTTTCCTCCCTAGGTGCAGCACTTTGCATTTCTCCTTGTTGAACTACATCCTGTTGTTTTCTGCCCACTTGTCTAACCTGTCCAGGTCTGCCTGCAGCTGTTCCTTGCCCTCCGGCGTGTCCACTTCTCCCCATAGCTTTGTGTCATCTGCAGACTTGGACAGAGTACATTTCACTCCCTCGTCCAAGTCGCTGATGAAGACATTAAAGAGTATCGGTCCAAGGACCGAGCCCTGCGGGACCCCAGTGCCCACACCCTTCCAGGTCGAGACCGACCCATCTACCACGACTCTTTGGGTGCGACCCTCTAGCCAATTCGCCACCAACCGAACTGTGCAGTCATCCACATCACAGCCTCTTAACTTGTTCACCAGTATGGGGTGGGATACCGTATCGAAGGCCTTCCTGAAGTCTAAGTATACGACATCCACCCCTCCTCCTGTGTCCAGGCGTTTCGTAACCTGGTCATAGAAAGAGACTAGGTTGGTCAGGCACGATCTGCCTGCCACAAACCTGTGCTGGTTTCCCCTCAGCATAATTTGCCCTGCCGGGCTCTCACAAATGTGAGCCTTGATAATTTTTTCAAAGACTTTACCAAGGATGGAGGTGAGACTGACCGGCCTATAGTTGCCCGGGTCCTCCTTCCTCCCCTTCTTGAAAATGGGGACCACGTTAGCCCTTTTCCAGTCCTCTGGGACTTGGCCCGTGCGCCACGAGCGTTCGAATATTCCTGCCAGTGGCTCTGCAATGATGTCGGCCAGTGCCTTCAGCACCCTCGGATGGAGCCCATCTGGGCCTGCCGATTTAAAGGCATCCAGTTCTTCCAAATGACTCTGCACCACCTCAGGATCTACGCATGGAAGTCTGGCGCCTTGCTGCTGCCTCTCTACAACCCCAGTGAGAGACTTGTCATGCCCCTCACTTAGGAACACTGAGGCAAAGAACTCGTTGAGGAGTTCAGCCTTGTCCCCCCTGTCTGTCACCAATTGTTTCTGCCCATTTAGCAGGGGTCCTATTCCTCCCTGGGCCTTCCTTTTACTCCCAATATATCTAAAAAACAATTTCTTGTTGTCTTTTACTTGGGTTGCCATCCTCAGCTCCATGGTAGCTTTGGCCCGCCTAACTGCCTCCCTACAGGCATGCGCAGAGGCGGTGTATTCATCTTTAGTGATCTCACCCTGTTTCCACTTTTTATGTGCTCCCCTTTTGGCCCTTAGGCTGCCCTGGATTTCTCTGGTCAGCCAGGGAAGCCTTCTGGCCCCTTTCCCTTTTTTGCCTCGCTCGGGGATCGTCTTGCTTTGTGCCCGAAGGATCGTTTCCTTTAGGCACAGCCACCCTTCTTGGGCTCCCATCCCATCAAAACTCCTACTCTGCAGTGCTTCCTTGACTAATCGCCTGAGTGCATTGAGATCAGCTTTCCTAAAGTCTAGCACTTTCACCCTACTAGTTACCTTACCCACTCGCCGTCTTATGTTGAACTCTATTATAAGGTGATCACTGTCTCCCAAATGGCTACCGATCTGGAGGTCCCCTATCATGTCATCTCCTGTTGCCAATACCAGATCCAGTATGGCATTCCCCCTAGTGGGACCATGCACCTCCTGTGTCAGGTGGCGGTCCTGTATACAGGTTAGAAACCTGCGTGAGCGATGGGACCTTGCTGTCTGCGTCTCCCAGCAGATGTCCGGGTAGTTTAGGTCCCCCATGACTACCGCCTCTTTAGGTTTTATGGTCTCCGAGAGTTGCCTCAGGAGCCCCGCATCTATTTCTTCCCCTTGGTGTGGGGGTCTGTAGCAGACCCCTACCACCAAATCCCTTTCTCCTTGCCCCCCATGTAGTCTAACCCACAATCCTTCTACTTCCTCAACCTCAGATTCTGTCTTGATGAGGGTTGATGTATATTGCTCACTGACATAAAGTGCAACCCCCCCCCCCTTTCTTCCCCGACCTGTCCTTTCTATACAATCTATAGCCCTCAATATGTTCCACCCAGTCATGGGATGAATCCCACCAGGTCTCTGTTAGCCCCACTAAGTCATAGGTGTTTAGTGCAAGCAGGAGTGCTAATTCATCCTGCTTGTTCCCCATGCTCCTAGCATTAGTATATAGGCACTTGAGCCCTGCGACTGGTGCCTTTGCTGCCCCCCCACTCCGAGTCCCAAGGGGTCCATTGTTTCTTACCTTCTTGTTTCTTACCTGTTCTGTAGTGCTGGTCTCCCCATGGCTTTCAGGTTCCCAATGTTCTCCTTCTTCAGGCTGGGCTGTCCTTGTGGGTGCCACATGGTTTGGTGGTCCACAGCTTCCCCTGCCCTCGTACTCCCCTCCCCCCGACGAGCCTAGTTTAAAGCCCGCCGGAGGAGATCCGCCAACCTAGTAGAAAACACGCTTACCTTTGGGGGACAGGTGAAGCCCATCCCAGCTGAACATGTCCCTCGTCGTGATGTGCGGGTCATTGTCCAGGAAGCCGAAGCCTGCCTCGAGACACCACTGCCGAAGCCGCCAGTTGGTCTCTCTGATGCAGTTCTCCTGCCGTCTTCCTTGTCCGGTCACTGGTAGGATGGAAGAGAAAACCACCTGGGCACCGAACTCCTTCAGCACGCCACCCAGAGCACAGTAGTCCGCCATCAGGTGATCGGGGGTTCTCCTGGCCACATCATTAGTACCCACATGGACTAGGACCATGGGGTAATAATGGGTGGGCTTGATCCTGGCCTGGATTACCTCCATCACACCCCGAATCTTTGCTCCAGGGAGGCAGCGTACCTCTCGTGCCGAGGGGTCCTGGCGACAGATGGGTCCTTCCGTACCTCTCAGGATGGAGTCGCCTATGATGAGCACTCGTCGCCTTCTCCTCTGGGTCCTCGTGGATCTCTTGTTCTGTTTGGAGTGTGAAGAACGTGGTGTTTCTTCTTGTCCGAGGGTTTCCTCCTCCCCTTCCATCTCCTGCAGGGTCGGCAGGGCCTCGTACCTGTTCACCAGTCGGACTGGAGAAGCTGGTACCGGTTCGCTGCGAGCTGCTCCGGTCCTGGCTGTTACCGTCTGCCACTCTGCTGTGGAGGGCATTCCCCGGGGTGCTTCTTCCTTTGGTGCCTGGGCCTGCAGGGAAAGGAAATAACTATCAATTTCATCCTCCGCCTCCCTGATCCCCCTCAGCCTGCTAACCTCCTCCCGGAGCTCCCTCACCTGCGCCTCCAGAGCCCTAAGACGGGCACCTGCCGGACAGGTGTGGGGGCCCCCAATCTCTGCCCCCCCCCTGCCCTGCTGGGGATCCCCCACAGGCCAGGAGGTAGGGGGACATCAGCTCCCCCATGGGCTCGGTCTGGGTGGAGGCCTCAGACCTGCCCCGGGTAGCCTTGCCCCCCTGGGCAGAGGCCCTAGCAGCACTCCTCGTAGACACCATTCTATAAGCTGCTGTTTGTAGACCTGTGCGGTGTCTACGCCCTACCCCTACAGGAGTCCCACTCTTGGCCCTCCTGGCCCGCCCTCCGGTGCGAACGCCTGCGCAAACGCCGGCGTGCTCTTACAAAGCGCGCCTGTTTGCGCGCTCTGTTCGCACCGCGCGGCTCGGGAGCACGGCTCCCTGCCGGCTCAGCTATATGGGACCCGGGGGGCTTCCCCTCCGGATCCGGCTCAGCTGTGCTGGGTCCCTCTGCCCCACTTACCTTTGGGGGATCAGCTGCTGCTGCCCCCGCTGCCGATTCCTCTGTTGTTGCTGCTGCCGCCGCCGCCTCCGGTCAGTTGGTTGGTAAAAGGGCACACGTGCGTGCGGGACACACGTGTGCTGCCTCCTCTCCTTCCCGCTGGTGGTTCCCGAGTGCTGGGAACTACGTCACCCTGCGGCTTTACAGCCCGCGGTTTGAATTACCCGCCCCGCTCCAACGGCCAATCAGGCGCCCCGGTCTACCCGGAAGTGCCTGCTGGCAGCTCCGCCCCTACGCTCCCCCGCTGGGGGGATCCGCTGCCACAGGAGCCTGCTCCCCCAAGGGTTAGCCCCGGGGGTGCCCCCTGGCCTAGGGGGACAGTCCCCTTCCTAGCCCTCCCTGTTTGCGCGCTCTGTTTGCGCTGCGCGGCTCGGGAGCGCGGCTCCCTACCGGCTCAGCTATATGGGACCCGGGGGGCTTCCCCTCCGGATCCGGCTCAGCTGTGCCGGGTCCCTCTGCCCCACTTACTTTCGGGGGATCAGCTGCTGCTGCCCCCGCTGCCGATTCCTCTGTTGCTGCTGCCGCCTCCGCCTCCAGTCAGTTGGTTGGTAAAAGGGCACACGTGCGTGCGGGACACACGTGTGCTGCCTCCTCTCCTTCCCGCTGCTGGTTCCCGAGTATCTTCAGTTCTGTCATTGAGCCAGTCTTAATATTTCTGGATTATCAAGCCATGGTGTTCAGAGCAGCTATGTAGACAGAATCCTTGAAGCATGTCCAGTCAGCTTCATGGTCTCCAGATGCTGTACTAACAATATTCAGATGGCTTTCTACCTTTTTGTATTTCTTGTTTTCCAGTATCCACCTTGAATCTATATCCTCCTTGAATCAGTTGATATATTTTGCTTATTTAGAATAATTTTGCAGGTGGCTTAACCTGGATGTTGAACATTAGGGGTATGAGATGGTGGACTGTCTGTCACTCAGCTGTGCTCCTGAGCTTGTTGATCCAAACATTCAAATATAATAAAGGGCTTAGTCTGTCTGTCTGTCTGTCTGTCTGTCTGTAACACTCTTGGCCAACTCCGCATGTGCCACCGAGAAGGTGGGCAGTGATTGGCTGCGTGGGCCCAAGTTTGAGCTGCTGCCGGGGAAGTTTGTGGCAGTAGAGAACATGCCCTGGCTGCCCGAGCAGCAGGGCTTCCCCATGCCTCCCTACCTGAGGGTCAAGGGGGAGGGGCATGGTGACAATGTTTGCCCCGGACTATCCTCACTGCCCCCCAGAACAGCTGGCAGGGAGGGGGAGGTGAAGAGGGAGTCATGGTGGCATCTGTTGTTGGGGTCAGGCAGTGGGGAGGGAGGGGAGTGGGAAGGGGGCCCCGACAACAACTGGCAAGGAGGGGGAGGCAGTGGGGAGGGAAGGGGGCTGTGCAGACTTGGGCAGGGGGAGGCAAAGGTCGGGGGGGGTCATGGTGGCGGCTGTTTTTGGGGCCAAGTGGCAGGGAATGAAGGAAGGGAGGGGAGGTCCTGGTGGTGGTGATGTGTTTCCTTCTCCCCCCCCCCTCCCTGCTGCCCAGCCCCAACAACAGCCTGCAGGAAGGGCAGTGGGGGAAGCCCCACTGTGAGGCAGAGGCAGGCGGGGGGAGGGAGCCCCCGCGCTGGAAGCTGGAGGAGGAGGCAGCAGTGGTAGAGGGAGTCTTTACATGGTCAGCCCCAAAGGGTGAACAGGGGACGAGGGGGGGCCATGTAAACACTCCCTGAAATCTGTCATTCTTGACAGGCAATTAGCTAGTAGTAACATAAAAATAAAAAAAAAATGATGGAAGGGACCTATGTCAATTTGATTATTTTTCCTCTTCTGTACCAGAAAAACATATATCACTTCAATATCTTTTTGAAATTCAGATCCAGTGCCTTTTATCAAAAAAACATAACCACCAGGTCAGCATGCCAGTGACTGGGTTTTTAACCTATGTTCTGTCATGGCACAGACTGGAGGAGCCCACTGGAGAGGCAGTGGAACCCACTGATTTTGTACTGGCTGCTTGGTCAAATATGACTGCTAAACAATAAATCAGTTAATTCACAAAGCCTGACTGTCTAAGTCAAAATTCATGTAATTTTAAAGGTTCTATCATGCAAATCAATATTTTTACTATTAGGATGCTCAGCAAAATGTTTTTTAATGCCAACACATAAGAGACAAAGAACAACAGTTTTCACACAGCGTACTCAAGTAAGAAAAGAAACTGTTCACTGCTGTTTTAAGGGTGATTATGGAGTCATTTAGCCCATTAGGCTGGCAATCTAGTTTATTAACACTAATGGATCTAATAGTGAAACTAGCATTGCCCTCTCAACAGTATACTTTGGAATGTTCTTTTTAAAATAAAGTGCAGAGCCATGTGATTTAATTATATTTGTAATACACTTTTGATTGTCCTAGCAGTTTCTTGCTTGTTAATCTATCTCTACCTGTCCTTTTATCATATTTTATTCATCTTTATTTTAGTACCTTATTATTATTTATATTTATTATGGTGCAAAAATTAGAACCTTTAAAGAATAGGGAAAAAAAATTCTTTCATTATTTTTATAATACTAGTACCTTCCAGTCCATTTTATTTCTCTTTATTTTTTAATAGAGATGTATAGTATATTCATTCTCATTTCTAATCCCAATTTGTACTGGTCTAACTAAATATTTTTGTAAAGTTTCATCACCTTCCATATCAGGAACATTGTAAAATCTGTACTTAGTCTGTGTTTCGTAGTGCCACAAAAATTATTACAAGTCAAACTGTCATCTTGCTATCTTACTGTTATTAATCTGGTTTAGTATGTCATCTCCATTATAAATGAATCTAAGAGTCAGATTTTCAAAGACATTTGGATGCTTAAAGATGTAGATATGCGCCTGTCAGGTTTTCAGAAGCGCCGAAGTATGGTAGGGCCTAATATCTTTTGAAATGAGGGAATATTAAGGCTTCTAAACTATTTAGGCAATTCTGAAAATCTCTGGAAGTGCTCAACCCCGTAGTTAAATGCCCAAATATCTGGAAATTTGCTCCTACGTGTTTTACATATCTATATTAAAATTAACATAAGAAGATATGTATTTTCCTTTTTTTCTCTTTAGTCAATTCCTACAAAATACAGAATTGAAGAAAATTTAGTTAGGTTTTTTTTTTTTTGAGAAGGGAGTGGCTTTTGTTTGTGGAACAATCTGAAGAAGAACAGAATGCACATATCTGATTCTTTGTTTTGCTTGGAACCCTCGAGGTAGACTCTAGTGCGGTCTTGGTGAAAGAGGAGACCATATTTACCTGAATCCAAGTTGATTTTGAATTTAAGGTGACCCCTAGTACTTACATTATTTACACGGAAAACTATAAATTTGTTATAATTTTCCATGTAAAGAACCTAATTATTGGAGGGTCATGTTAAATTGTCCCCCCACAGCTGTAGTGGGGAAAGCAGTGGTAGGGGATGAGGGTCCAGACCCCCACCCCTTGCTCTTATGACCTTGCATTCCCTGCCTACCCCCCCCATGCCTGTGCCTGCCCGCTTGCAGTCTGCTTCCCGTGCTGCTTGCTTGTCCCCCTTGCCCCTCCCACTTCCTGATCCCCCCCAACCGCTGGTCCTTGCTGCTGCCTGCACCCCTTTGCCTGTAGCTGCCTGCCCTCCCTGCCCCCCTCACCACTTACCTTCTGCTGTAGCTCTGCTCCAGCTCTGGGGTAGTGAGTCAACTCTGGGGCAGTCTCCTTCCCACTCCATCATCCCTAACCTTGTCTCTCCCATGCGCCTCTGCTGTGTGCCCCCTCCACCACTGCACAAGTTAAGCCTGGGGTTTAGAACTGAGCCCTTCATATTTGGAAAAAATCCTCATCTTGGATTTTGCCAAATATGATAGTATGCTAATTTTAATAGAAAATATTTGCAGCTGAAATACTAAGACATTTTCTCCTACTTTATATTCTGGTGTGTTATAGTCTGATGTAAAAAAAATTTAAGCAGGTGCTTAACTCAATGGTATGTAGGACAGTATTTATCTTGTAAAGTTAAGTTTAAAATGTCATGAATAATGACATTGTCTTGATTTGGGACCAAAGAGTGCATACGGCTTATGATATACTGCCTACTGGTACTTTCCTGTTTTTTAACATGTTCTTTATTTTCCATCATACCACATACTCCAAAATAAAACACACACTTTGTTTTTGGAAGGCAGTGTACAAAAAAACGGTTTTTCAGAGTCTTGGCTGGCTATGACACAGAGTGAGTCCTCCTGGAAACAAGTGAGTCATCCCAGCAGGAACTCCCGATATGCCAGGACAGCAACAAGGTTAGGCTGCCACTTTACTGTAAATAGATGTTTCTATAAGTTCTGTAAATAACAAAATGTTTCCAAACCACAAGCCTCATAAGGATACTACGGACAGCATGTAGCAGCTCACTGACCTTCAGCCAGCTCAGTGGCTCTTCAGCCAAAAGCTACTGCCTCAACAGCAGCTGTGAGAGGGTTAATACTGGACTCTATTCCTGCTGTTTGCAGCCCTAGAGCGAAGTGGCAGCTATCTTGGTGGCCGTGAGTCATAGAGGCTAAGTACAGATGGTCAGAAATCTCAAGGTTGAATCGATTCAGTCTGAGAAGGTTAGTCTGAGGTGCATAGATTGAACCAATAAGCAAGTAAACAGATGTTCACTTTTGATTCCAGAAATGCAGCCATATGCCTGCAGTGGCACAGGCCAGAAGCCAGGGGGTGCCAGAGCATGTCTCTCTGCTGGGCTGGAGCAGACAGCTTGGGCCAAGGCTAACCTGCCCACCCTGCAAGGAGGGGTTTGCAGGGGAGGTGCAAAGCATCCTGGGATGCTGGGGGACTATGAGTGAACTGGAATCTGGAGCGGATCTGGGATAAAAGTTCAATAAATTGATTTACCCTAAATCAGTAAGTCTCTGACACTACATCCATCCAGGTTTATCTTTAACTGGTTTTGCCCATTTTGAAAGCAGTTTATGTGCACTGAACTTGTTTGTTACAGATTTGAAACGGTTTCCAATCATTTATATCAGTTTATGTGCAATTTGTGTCCCTAGCCAGTGTCTTCTTGCTCTGTTCCACTCTGCTTCTGTTCCAGTGAAGAAAAAATCAGCTTCACTGCTTAAGATATGCCGCCCAATTTTGAATGGCTGATTTTGGAAAGGAAAGGTGCATGTGGTATGTAAGTAAATGTGGTGTATATACAGACATCCGTGTGTGTGGTGCGGGATGTATATAGTATAAAACACACACACACAAGCATGTGCATATTATATATAAACACACCCACATGCATACATACACTCGTGTATGCAATGTGTGTATAAACTGCATCACCTCATTCAGTGCTTTTTGTATGCAGAGGAATATATAAGCAAATAATTGCTTCCGTATGAATGTGTGAGTATGTACACCTTTCATTCCCATATTTTTTCCTGATTTATTTGCTGACTGGCAAAATTTTGCATTTTTATACTGAAGTTGTTTGGGAAATGGAGTAGAATGTTACCTCCTTTTTAAAGTATGTATTAGTGTGGCTTGCACTGTTGGTGCATAGTTGTGTCATGCATGCTGGATTGAGTTGTTTTTATATATTCTTGTACTGCCTCATTCTCCTGATATAAGTGGGAGATACTGTGATCTTACAATAGCTTCCTCTTGTGTCCCATGGAGGAAGTTGGGTGAGTGTCTAGCATACTTGTTCTTGGCTTTAATTAAGCCTTCTAGGCTAAGTGCAGGCAGTCAGGATGCTTGAGGCTGAATCGATTCAATCGTCACAGGTTAGTCTAAGCCATGTAGATTGAACTGGTAAGCAAGTGAACAGACATTCACTTTTGATTCCAGAAATGGAGCCATGTGCCTGCAGTGGCTCAAGCCAAAAGCTGAGGGTGCTAGAGCACACCACCCTACTTGGCTGGAGCAGACAACTTGGGCCAAGGCTAGCCTGCCTGCCCTGCAAAACAGGGTGGTTTTGAAAAATTACTCATTTGTGTCATTTTGGAACTCAAGCTTTCTGGAACTCTGTGGTTGGCTGTTTCAGTAGATAAAGCATAGCTAACCTTTTATTTCAGTGATTTGGGATTGAAGTTCCTATTCTAGGTGAAATGGCTCTAAAGCCAGTAATTTTGGTTCAATTGCAGGAGGAACAACATTCTAAATTTGAAAAGCTCTGCTAGTAATGTGGTATGTTTGGTTTTATCACCAAGATAAATCATGTGGGTTAATTTCTTCCTGCCTAGAAAAGGATAATTCATGTTCTTGGGTTCTGCTCATTTTAATTTCACTAGCTTAAATGGTCATCATAAAACTTGAGTAAAAGTTGTTATTACTGTCTGTTAATCTATATTTAAATAGTTATGTTCTGTTAATTTCTCTTTCACCCTAATTATAATAAACCTCAGGTGTCAAGATCTTCTAAAGCAGGAAAAGTAGGAGTTATAATTATAGCTTATCATAGCATTTCATTTTATATTATTGGTTAAGGAAAATCTTTTAAAGACTTCTTTGTGTTAAAACTCATGGACTACAATTGGCATTGCTTACAACTGAAGCTGTAAGAAATGGTTAGCCTCACAACAGTTAAAAATTATAAATAGTACTTTCATGTTTGCTGGTTTCTCTTTTGGTTCTGATTATGTAAAAATCATGAAGAAAATGAGAAAAAATATTCTCTCAAAATCCGATAAAGCATTTTTTTAATGTGCAAAAAATCCTTGGGGCCAATATGTTGTACCCATATGAACAAACCGTCTTGAATTACACAGTTAGTGTAATTATGTGACTTGTGTATTTTAATTTCTCTCAAAGAGGGCTGCTGCTTTCATTAAGTCAGTTTCACTCTTATAAAAGGAGCAATTTTTGTTGGAAGCTATCCATGAACAGCACATCTACAAAATTTGAAGCTGAGTATAATTGACCTTGCTTTGCTGTTTCTACTTATTTGTTATTTTTGTAGGAGAAATAAGTAGATAATAAATTTGAGCTCTTTTATTGTGTGTGTCAGCCATTTTGAAGGTACTCATAGAACATTTGGATGACAAATAATGGCATTGTGCCCAGGTCCTTTAATTACCGGAAACAGTTACTAATATTTGGTCTGAAAATGCTGTGTTTCTGTAGAGGCTGTTTTTATGAGCTTGTTTTTTTTAATCTGTTATGTATTAGGAATCCTTTTGTATATTGTAAGAGCTGTTCTGTAACATAAAAATGCAGGTACTTAAATAGTTTATGTATAAATATACCCTTTCCTAATATGATAAACTCATTTTCTTACGTTCAGAAAGTGAGCTGCAGGGAGCATTCACCTAACCACTGGAAATACAGAACTACTAGGGACATTTAGCTTTAAGCATATATGCCCTGGTTAAGTGCCTTGGTGTTTTTTTTGCAGTTTTGCCCCTAATGCTGTTTGTTACATCCTGAATGGTAGTATTGCCTCCAGACTAATAGACATGTGAATAAAACACTTCATTTTTGGATTCTGTGCAACACTTCAAGAGTGAAACAGGAACAGGTAGGAAGTGCAGCTGGTTATTCTGTAGAACTCAACAATAACTGTGGGTTTCACTCTTAATTATACGTAAGAGGTTGACAGCAGATACCTGACCTGAAGGAAGTTTTTTCCCTCTGAACAATGAGGTATTTTGGGTTAAATTTCAACATTTGATATGCATCTGTGTGAAGCTGTGTTAAGAAGAAAATTCATTATCCTTTCTGTAATTCCAGAACTTGCCATCTGCTGTATCCGATCTGAAGTTTTTGACCATTATTATCATATAGGTGACCAGGTTGATTTATGCTGATTAGTTGAAATGTATGGATAATTCATTAACTTCATATTTCTAGTCAGATAATATAAAAAATGCTTTTTCAAAATAAAAGCAAAAACTGTTCTTGGTACTTTGCTAAAATTGGCAAGTAGATGTAGTTAATTCTGTATACAAAATAACCTTTCAACGTTGAGGTCTCTTATGCTGTACAGAAAGGAAAGTCCTGCTAATCACTGAAAGGAAGTCCTGTCTGCATACAATAGTGATGTTAATGAAATGAGCAGAGAAAAAAGTACGTTACTTTTAGGTCCATAGATCAAAGGCCAGTTGATTAGCTGAGCAGGCCCATATTGGATTCTGTCTCTGTACTACTACATAGCAATATTAATTCAGAATATCAATATCAGGTGTTTTCTAGTCAATTACAATATCCAGATCTCTCTAATTCTTTACCTGGTTGCTGAACTCCAGAGGTAAAAGCTTCATTCTGGCCTGGGAGACTGGGCTCTAGGACATATTAGAACTATCATCCCATTCACCTTCTCAGTTTCTCACATAGGAAGACCTATTAAGAACTTCAGTCCAAACTCTGGAAAGATTATGACTACCTACCTGAATGAAGGCAGCTAAGCAGGAAAGGGGAATTTTTCTGAACCTGTGAATTGCTCTTCTCTAAGGAGTCTAATACTCTGTAAATTGGTTGCTTCTCTTCCTTTGCTGATTTAGATAGCTCCATCAACTGTTTGATAAGGTTTAAGTGCATTTTTCTCCTAAGGCAGAGACCCTTCATTAAGACAACTGAACTCAGATCTTGAAGCATAACTCAACATAAAAACCAAGTACAAAAAGATTCCTAAGAAAAATATATTCTTGGAACCTGTCACAGAATTATCAGATGGTCAGGTTAGGAAAGCATTGGTGAAACATTTGTGAAACAACTCTACAGGCTTTCACTCTTGAGACAAACTGTCATCCTCTCTGCCCAGGAAGAGGCTACTTTATGAATAGAGGGCACTCTGCAGTCTATAAGGCCTAGCAGTCTCATCACAGTATTTTTCTTTAATATATTTAGAAATTATCAGATCAAATGTAGAAACCCCTTTCTTGGGGTCAGAATATAGTTTTTTACTTCATAAAATTTCAGGGCTCTAGCAACAGTTAGGGAATGGCAAAACCTTTTCTTATTTAAGACTGAATGACAGCAAAAGGAGGAGAAAGGTTGAGTTCTGGATTTCTGTGATATTCAAAATAAATCTGGGGATAAAGTCCTTCTCATAGGATGCAATTATACATTTTTACAGTGAACTTTTCAAGCTGTTAAAACTGAATCTTGTATGTTGTACTGTCATATGGAGATCTACTGCTGTTTCTGGTTATATCTTGCAGTTATGAAATTTTACCGTATATAATCCCTTCTAAGGAAATAATGCTTCTGATTTCATGCTGTACTATAAATTTGGTGCCATGTAAATTAAATTGCATTACAAATCAAAGATGCGTCAGACCTTATTTTGAGCATTTTGTTCTTATGAACAGCCTTAAACACAGCCATAGAAATTCATTAACTTGACTATATACTGCCTAAAAAAAATTCAAAATACTGAACTATTTGGTGGTTATTAACTGGCGTGTGAATGGTGGTGTGCCAATATTTATATGCAAATTACAGTTTACAATTTAAGGGTTTTCCTTTTGATAGGAAAATGTATAAGTCAGTGGTGGCCATACTTTTTGGCAAGAGTGCCACAAGTTTAAGTACAAAGTATGAGAGAGTATGTTTCTAATAACCTGCCATGCAGTGGATCCCATTGCCACTGGGGCCTGGCAACACAGATTTTGGCAGCACCTACACTCGGAGCTCCTATGGAGGCCAAACCTTTGAGCCAGCACTGAACTCTCTCCTTCTCTCTTCCCCCTTCCCCTAATCCCTGTTTTCACCCTGAGTGCCACTCTGATTCCCACCCCAGGTTCCCCCTTTAACTCAGCACATGGGACTTCTGTGCTTGACTCACTGGCTGTGTCCAGTTGTGGCACCTGTAGGGTGGATTGCTTACCACTGGTATAAATCTCTTTTCTCCAGTTGTTTCTGTTTTCAAAGTGATAATTAAAGGACTGTACGTAGCTGAGTAAGCAATTATACAGTAAAATGAGCATGCAGTTCTACAGATGAATGATGTCTGGACCAGGATGTGATCAGTTCACCAAGCAGAAAATCCAGCAGAAGTAGTGTCCGTTGAGTAGGAGTAGATTGAACTTGAGAGGCCTGGATTCTGTGTCTGACTATACATCTCTTTCCTCTGTCATGTTTTGTCTGTATATTCTACATTTAGATGATAAACTTCCCAAATCAGGGATTATGGTATCTCTATTGTGTAGAATATCTAGCATTATGTGGTTCCAGTCTTAGTTAGGATCTCTTGCTCCTCCTATCATTCTGAATAATAATAATAATAATAATGTAATAGTAAAGGTAATAAAGTAGTAATAGTAGCAGTAGTAATAAAGGCATAGGAAATATATGTATTTAAAAGTACCAGACAGACATGCAGGTAGCACTTCTGTTGACAGATCTTAAGGTTATGTTTGTGTAGTACTCCGGCCTGTGGCCACATACAGGTTGTTTCTATCTGGAGAATCACTGCTCTCCTGGTAGAAATTGCTACCTTTTGCAAACAGCTCTCTCTGCAGGTTAACAGCATTCCAGCCTGCAAGAGCTGCTTTCAAATGTTCAGGAAACCCTAAGCCCTGTCCAGAGTGGGTTGGGACAGGGCCTGAGAATCTGAGTCAGCCAGAGTTGGCTCAGACTCACTGCCTTCTGTAGCCTTTGGAGTGAATATGGCTTTTGGTGCCTTGGGGTCAGGGGGTTGCTGGGAGCCCCCTTCAGCAGGGCTGGGCTGGCATGATGCTGTGGGTCAGGAATGAGGGGCACCAGGAGGACTGGGGGTCCCTGTGGGTTGACTGAGGGTCATGCTGCTGTGGGGCCAGGGTCTACAGTGAAAGCCAGCAGGATGGGGGTTGCGGGTAACTGCCAGGGCTGGGGAGGGGGGAGGTCCTGTGAGGAGACTCAGCACAGCTGGTGGGGGGCAGGGCAGGGGTGTGTGGGTGGGTGCTAGAAGAATGGGGAGGGGTCCACAGGCTGCTCTCAGGCTGGCATGGGGGCACCTGGGCAGCATCCCCGTGCTGGGACTCAGCCCTGCCATGCCCTGCCAGGGTTAAGGATGGGCAGGCAGGGTTTCTTACTTTTGTGGAGGAGGCAGAGGCAGTGGTAATGGTGCTGCAAGTCCAGCTGTAGTACCTGGTGATCCTGCTGTCCCACACAGTGGGCCAGGGTAGGTGTAGGCAATTTCATCCCCGGCTATGCTGCCTTATCCCACCATAGCTCAGGCTGGAGCTGGGGGCACTGCCCAGCCAAGGCAGCGCTGGCTTGGTGCAGGAGGTCACCCCTGCCTGCTGGGGTGGGTGCCTTTGAGGCAGGGTTGGGGGCGGGGGCTAGGGGTGGTGGCAACGGCTCCCAGCAGTGACAGTGCAGGGCTTGCAATATGGAGGAGTACGTGCCATCCCCCCCCTCCCCCCCCTCATTCCCCACTGAATAGTCACCAGTGGCTGTGTCCAGACTGCCCCTATGCTATGGGGGGCCTCTGATAGTGCAGAGCCAGTTTGGGCTCACCAGAGCTTGGCCTCTGGTGGCCCAGACCAGCCTTGCCCCATTGTGGGGGGACCCCTCATGGTACAGGAGTGATCCACGCATGCCAGACCTTGGTGCATGACCCCAATAGTGTGGGGTTGTTCTGGGCCCTCAAGGGTTAAGCTCCTGCAAGTCCAGACCATCCCTGCATCATCAGGGCAGGAGCCAAGCTCCAGAAAGCCCCACATACACCGCACCTTCCCCACCCCCGCCCCCTGGCCCACACATCCAAGCTATGCCCCATACACTGGGGGCTTGAAGACTGGGGGCTCCCTTTGGCAGGGCTGGAGGGGCAGGGAGCTGTGGATCAGGAATGAGGGCCACCCTTGCCTTGCTGCCGCCTCCTGCACTCCCACCCAAGCTGAGGCGGAGCCCTGCTCTGGGGTGCCATGATGCCCTGTCCCCCCCACTTTGGTACCCTGGGTAGTTGCCCTCACTGCCCACCCTTAAGGCCAGCTCTACTTGCAGATCATGCTGGCAGGGCTGGTGGTGACAGGGCATTGGGGTGTGGGTCACACTGGTAGTTTGGGGGGAGGGGGTGGCAGGGCCCTGACATATCAGGGCTGCTCAACACCACAAAGCAGCAGGGGGGACAGCTGCAGCTGGACCTGCATCCTGGTGAGCTATGAGGGCAAGGAGAACTCTGATTTTCCATGATAAATAATCAAAATCAAATGCTAAAATATATAGGTATTTAAAATTCATTTTACTATAATGATTGAGGCACTGGTAGGCTTCCAAATTCCTTCAGAATTGTAAACGTGTCAATAAAATATTGTGTTCAGCTGATCTATCGATCTGTCGTGGTGTTTCATTTTAATTGCAGAAAACCCTGGATTATTGGGTTTTTAAATCAGCGTTTCAGGGTTTTATCAGAGAATTGGGATTTTTAAATGAAGAAAACCAGGATCCCTGAATTCATGGTTCCATCTTAAGACAGTTGGGGTGCTTGTGATGTTGACTTGTACTTGGTCTTTGTTGAAAGTATCTCCATTCTCATTATTTAATAGTGTCCAAGTGTGTGAACATACAAATGATATCCCACAGTTACCTTTCAATTGTTCATTGTTCTACTTCCTCTCTTAAAACAACAGAAATGGTCCCATCTTTATTATAAGTAGCCTTCTTTTTTAAATTCTTGTGTACTACCATGACACACATTATGGGATGCAGTGTTGGATATGACATAATTCCCAACCTTATAGGTTATTAAAAAGAAGTGACTGCTGCCTGCAGAGAAGCAGAAGATTCCTTCAGACTCAGCAATGATGGATAAAGGTCTCTCTGAGTGGAAAGAGAAGTTCTCTAGCACCTATAACATTTGGTTCTGCTTACATTAGCAGAAAGTGCTTCACAAGATGACAAGACAACAAGACTGGCAGTGACTCTGTGACAGATATGTTTTGCAGTGTTGCCAGCTTTTGAGGTTTTAGTATAAGATTGAGATGTTTGGTGTCTTCCTCAAGTCCAGGATCATGGTAGTTTGTAAATATGCGAAAACCTGTGGTTTTTGTTTAGTTAAGGAAAAATAGTAAACCTTCATAACTTGCAGAGATGAACTTGAAAACATGAACCATAAAGATTCAACTCAGAAGAGGAATAAAAAGAATAGTTTTGTTAGTACTTGTGATGTTTGAATACTTGGGATTTGCCATACTGGGCTCACTGCTCTGCCTGGCTGCTCGTGCCTTTCTCAGAATGCGATAGGACATCCAGTCCGGCCACCTGCTTCAGAAGTTCCAACTCTGTCCAGTTTTCAAGTTTTTTTTGAAGTCCTTGTCTCAGTAATGCCAACTCCTTGAGCTTGGGTGTTAAAACAAACCATATATTGTTACAGGGGTGTAGGTTGTAGCCATGTTGGTCTAAGGACATAGGCAGACAAGGTTCTTTGGGTGAATCTGATCTTTTATAGTTGGAAAACAATTACTAAGCGAGCTTTCGGGTTCAAAAACCCTTCATCAGGCTAAGGAAGTTTCAGCAGTTGGGGTGTGCTCTTCCTGGTTGGAATGAAAAGTCTAATAAAAGATACCAGATTTACCCAAAGAACCTTGTCAACCATATATTGTGACATTTTGATACCAAATATTGTGACATTTTGATAAAATTGGCAGAGCTAACAGCATGTTCTGTTCTGCCTTCCAAATTCTGGTAGCTGATGATGATGATGATGATGAGACTATCCTGTACTTCTCAGTTCCACAGTGGCAGCAGCTCCTGGCCCCTTCACCTCTACCCCACACAGCTGTGGACATAGGAAGTAGTTCCATTTCAAAGGACCAAGTCCTCATGAACTAATAATCGAAGTTAAGTACAGATAGCCAAAAAGCCTGAGGCTGAATTGATTCAATCTTTGCCGGCTTTGTAAACTGCTTAGATTGAACCAATAAGAAAGTGAACTGACATTCATTCGCTTTTCAAAAGTGAAAGCCAGGAAGACCCCTGCAGTGACCCATACCAGGTGACAGGAGGTGCTAGAACACGCATCCCAGCCTGCCTGCCAGTGCAGAGACCCGGGAGGTGCGTGATTTCCCCAGCCATGCCCCACTCTTTAGCCTCCAGAGGGAGTGTGGGGGACCCCCCCATGCTGGACCCCCAGCTGCGGTCTCCCCAGTGCTGGGGAACAGGGGGGAAGGGGAAAAGCTGCCAGTGAGGTGTTTCTCCCTCTGTCCCTGTGCCCTGTCCCTGGTCCCCCTAAGCGCAACCCCTCCTCAGTTCAGGTCAGCTGAGGAGTGGGCCTGGGGGGAAACCCTCTCCTCTACACTGCACCAGACCCCCAGCCAGGGTCTCCCCCATGCAAGGGGAAGGGGGGAAGCCCCCACAGG
Source organism: Alligator mississippiensis (assembly GCF_030867095.1). NCBI lineage: Eukaryota > Metazoa > Chordata > Crocodylia > Alligatoridae > Alligator > Alligator mississippiensis. The sequence goes on from NC_081835.1 coordinate 45,757,856, forward strand.
AGGGCACCTCTTCCCTTCTCTCCCCATGCCCAAGGCCAGTCCCCCTTGCTACACCTCGTCCTCAGTCTGGGCTGGCTGAGCAGGAGGTGTGGGGGAAAACTCTCCCCTCTTCCTGGCACTGGACCCCCAGCTGGGGTCTCCCCAGTGTGGGGGGGGGGAGCTTTTCTCCTTTCCCACCCCCACAACCGGAGGTGGGAGCTGGGCTGATCACCTGGCCATGCCCCTGTCTTGGCTAGCGAGCTGGCTGAGAACAGAGGGGGGGGGAATGCCCCCTCCCCCCAGCTCTGGACCCCCAGCTGGGCTGTGCCAGGTGCTGAGAGTACCAGTCCTCAGTGAGGGCCGTTTTTCCCCCCACTCCCTCCTCAGCTGACCTGCTGGCCAAGCAGCGGGAATGGCCGGAAGATGGCTCAGCTCCCAGCTGAGGGAGTCCTCCTCAGCTGGCCCACTGGCCGGGGAAGGAGCATGGCTGGGTGACTGGCCCGGCTCCCAGCTCAGGTGGGGACTGTGGGCTTCCCTGCAGCCAGGAGCCAAGCCAAAAACCTGGTGATATTTCCTCCCTGGCCGGCAGGCCAGCCAAGAAGGGAATGGGAAGGAAAAATGGCAGCCTTCTCCCCCTCCCACTCCCATTCCACACCCCTTCTGCCATCCAAGGAGCAGCGGAGTGAGCATGGCCCCTGGCACTGCTGCTTTGCTGGAGCCAGCCTGGGGCATCAGAGCATTGCGGCTGCCTGGCACCTCCTGGGCAGAGCTGCAGCCTGCTTCCTCATCCCTGCCTGGGAGCCGGGCCCCATCGCCCCTGCCCTGAGATGCCTTCAGGCATCGCTCAAATCCTCCCCGCGTCTTCTATGCTTGGTCCACCCAGTGTGTGGCCGTCATGGTCGGAGCTAGTGCCAGCCGCCCATCAGCCCTGCCTGGCACAGCCTCTGTGGCTTTCAGCTTGTTCTGCGTACCAGGCTGTGGCACAAGACAGCAGCACTACTGACACAGGAGGAGGGAGGGGACTTGCATTGCTGGCTGCAGCTCCACCACCCCAGACTGTCCTGCAGTGCAGGGCTCCCCAGTGAGTGCGTCCTGCAGCCTGGTGGGTCCTGGCACGGCCAGGGGAGAGCACTCTGCTTCTCTGACCATGGCATTCTCCGGGGGAGGCCGGCCTGGCGAGGAGTTCATCAGGGACCTCTGCTGCCTGAGCGCCAGCCCTCCCATGGGCTCCAAGCCTACCCAGGGATGCACCACTGTGGGGAGGGGTGGAACCCACAGTGGGGGCTTTATTCTTCTCACCCAAGCTGGGAGCTGGGGCGATTTGTTGGCCACACCCTCCCCCCGGCCTGTGGACCAGGTGGGAGTGGGGTTAGATAAATGCCCACTTTGTGCCCAGTGCAGGGGGCAAGCCAGCTGGGAGCTGGGTCAGTTCCCCAGTTGAGAAGGGGGTGAGGTGGGGGAATCCGCCCTGCTGCTGGGGATGGAAGAGTCCTTGCTGACAGCTGTGGATGGGGCCAGCCCTGCCTCACTGGAAAAGAGAGCACAGCCCAGGACTGTGCAGCACCTTGGGATGCTGGAGGACTGTGAGTTAAGTTGAATTGGCAGGGGGTCTGGGACAGATGTTCTATAAACCTCCTGTTGAGTGTCTCTGGGTTAGGGTCAGAGGGGAGAGCTCAGAGTAGTAATCAATGGCTTGAGGTCTAGTTGGCAGCCGGTATCAAGTGGAGTTCCCCCAGGGTTTGGTCCTGAGGCTGATTTTGTTCAATGCCTTCATTGACCACCTGGAAGATGATATCGAGTCCACCCTCAGCAAGTTTACAGATGACACCAAACTGTTGGGAGTAGCAGATATGCTGGAGAGTAGGGCTATGATTCAGAGTGACCTAGACAAATCAGAGGATTGGGCCAAAAGGAATCTCATGAGATTCAACAAGGACAAGTGCAAAGTCCTGGACTTAGGATGGAACTACCCCATGCACTGGTACAGGCTGGGTACTGACTGGCTGGGCAGCAGCTCTGCAGTAAAGGACCTAGGGGTTACAGTGGACAGTAAGCTGAATATGAGTCAGCAGTGTGCCCTTGTTGCCAAGAAGGGTAGTGGCATACTGAGCTGCATTGGTAGATGTGTTGCCAGCAGGTCAAGGGAAGTGATTATTCCCCTCTATTCAGCGCTGGTGAGGCCACTTCTGGAGTACTGTGTTCAGTTTTGGGTACCCACTATAAAAAAGATGTGAACAAATTGGAGAGTCCATCCCAGGGCAACAAAAATGGTGGGGTGGCTGGGGGATGTGACTTACAAGGAAAGGTTGGGAGGACTGGGCTTATTTAGTTTAGAGAAGAGGAGACTGAGAGGAGACTTAATAGTAGTGTTCAGCTATCTGAAGGGGGGTTCAAAAAAGGATGGAGCTAGGCTATTCTTAGTGGTGACAGATGACAGAACAAGGAACAATAGTCTCAAGTTGCAGCAAGGGAAGTTTAGGTTAGGTATTAGAAAGAATTTTCTCACTAGGAGGGTAGTAAAACACTGGAACAGGTTACCCAGAGAGGTGGTAGAATCTCCATCCTTGGGGGTTTTCAAAACCTGGCTTGACAAAACTTTGGTTGGGATGATCTAGTTGGGGCTGGTCTTGCTTTGAGTAGCGGGTTGGATTAGATGACTCCTGAGGTCCCTTCCAACCCTAACTTTCTGTGATTCCATGAAACTGGCTTGACCCAAATCAGTTAAGTCTGATACTGCATTCAGCCAGGCTTACCTTAAACCAGTTTGGGCCATTTTTAAACTGGTTTATGTGCATTGAACTTATTTCTGTTACAGGTTTAAACCGGTTCCTGATCACTTAAATCAGTTTGTGTAATTTCTTTTCTTAGCCCAGTAAGTGGGGACCTGCCTAAATCACAGCGAGACAAAGGGTTTTTCACAGCCCGCTTGCAGCGGGCAGACCCAATTTCATGAACTTTTTGAGGCAGCCCTGCCCTTTGGTGCTGATTGGTGGAAAGACCCCAGCGGGGAGGAGGGATGAAGGGTCAGTCATCATCTTGATTGCTGATTGCCCTTAGTGTGGCCCCACCCCTTGGCACTGATTGGCAGAGAGGCCTCAGCAGAGGGAGGAGAGACAAGGGGGAAGCCGCCATCTTATCCAAAGCCCTTCGTGCTTCCCTGCCAACCAGCACCTTCCCCTCCCAGCAGCAAGGACCACTGGCTTCCACTGAAGAGCCAGCATTCTGTTTTTATTAAGTTTGTTTGGGTTGATTTTGCAAATTAAGTAGGTCCCTATCAATAGGAGGAGAAGAGTGTGCGTGCCAGAGTGACTGGGATGCCTGGCTATGAATGATTCGGGGAAGCATATAGTAAAACTGGAGTGGTGCTGTGGCTCTGACCAAATTGGATAGCGGACTGGGGAAGTGTACTGAAACATCGAAGAGGAGAGGCTGTGGAGACCAGAGTGGACAAGGGCTAAAGGGCAGTGATTGCCCTGGACAGTTTTAGACATTGGCTTGCAGGGCAGCCCTAAACGGATTCGCTTTTTAGGGCCCTCTCATGGCTGCCAACCTGTTGCTGAATGAGGGCTGAGAGGACCTGCATAAATTGGTGGGGACTGCAGTTTAATGCCATGCTATTTTATTAAAAATAAGAGATTGAAGTTCATACTTCATTAGAAGAAGTAACAGCAACGTTATCCTCTTTCCATAATGTCGTAATAAAGTTTTAACAAAGCAGGAGCAAACAGAATTGAAGGGGATAATTATTTCAGCATAAAATTTAGAGGGAATTTAATTCCTTATTCGTCTTGTTAAATGCTGTAAGATTAGAGGCAATAATGACCTTTTCTCCTTTTGCAGCTTGATCATGTTTAGTTCCAAATCCTTTGCATAATAAAAGCATTAAATTTATTTTCATTTTGGAAACATAAGAACAAACAGAAATTTATTTTAAAAGAATTTATTTATTTTTTCCCTCAGTTCAAAAAAAATTGTCATATGCAAGTTTTTTGCTATTCAATCAAAGAGAAATCTTTGGTTTTGATTTCTTACCATCTGCTCCCCCTCCAAGTTTCTTGTTTTATCATATTAAGTAAACACTGAAAGCACAGAATATGTAGGGATGAAAATGAATACAGTCTACTCTTCTGCCACTACTGGTACATGGTAATAATTTCGTATAAAGTCTGCCCGTTAGCTTTCTTGACAACATCTTATGTTTCAGAGGCCCTTATTTTTATTTAAAGTCGGTAGTGAAAGGTTCTGCTGCTTGCTACTAACCCTAAATGGTCTCTGTTCAAAATTAGCACCTCAGCTAGCATGGAACAGTGCCTGGGCTGACTGAAAAAGTTGGACAAGAGTTAGTCATGGTAAGTCGCTCTAGCAGACTGTAACCTGTGGTTTGAGATTGCTACTAATGTAGGAAAACTCTTTCCCCTGGACCACAAACACTGTGTGCCCCAAGGGGCTGAGGGGGCATGGCGAGCTCCCACAGGCAGCAGGAGCACTGTCAGTGGTGGGAGCATGGCAGTGGCAAGCAGTGAGCTCCCGCAGACAGTCGCGGTGCTGTTGTTGACAGCGGGGGGATGGCAAGCACCGATCATTGGTCAGCAACCACCCACAGACACTGTTGTCAGCAGCCAGCGGTGATTGAGGACCAACCTCAGATGCCACCAGCAGTGTCAGTGGCTGGGGGGGAGCATGGCAAGTGGTGACTGCCCGCAGGTGCTGTCAGCATTATCGGCAGCACCTTTTTGCAGAGGAGTTCCTCGCCAAGGTCAAGGGGTGCACGTGCACCTGTGGGCACCCGCTACGCATTGCCAATGCCCTGGACACATGAATTTTATGTTTATAATGTATAGTTCCATTGTGTCAGAAGAGTATAGTTGTAAATGACATTTATTCTAGAGTTTCAGGGTGTCTTTTAGGTAGTATGGGGCCATACAACTTGGTTCCTTGCAGAAAAAACTAAGATCTTGAGTCTGACTTGATGAGATATGGAGAACAAGTATCAGAGCAGGAAATTAATCTAACAGCCTTGTTGCAGGGTAATTTTGGATGGCTCCTGGAGCCTTTAACTCCTGAGTGTCTTCCCATTAACACCTGAAACTGGTTTTAACCACTCCTCATACACCTCAAAGTTATGCTTGATCCCTGCTACCCAGCTCGTGTTGTATTAAGGCATGGGCGGGCAATTATTTTGGCTGGAGGGCCACTTAGTGAGTTTTGGTGAGCTGACAAGGGCTTGTGGCCCCACCCCTAGAAAAGCACTCTGCCCCCTGGTTGCCATCTTGGGACCAGATGTCCTGCTGCCTAACTCCTGACCTTTGCCACCAGAAGTCCCTCCCTTTGCCCCCGGAAGTGCTCCTTTTGAGAAGAGGGTTTGCCATCTTGGAACCAGAAAAAGCCCCAATTTATATACTAAAAATCAAGTATCCGCAATAATGTATTAAAATTTTATTTTAAAAATATTTTTGTCCTGTTTTGTGTGTGTTTGCATTGTGTGTATAGAGGTGATTGCATAATAGCTCAAAATGAAGTCTTACTTTTGTATATCAGGGGAGTGTAGAGCGTACGGGTAGGTGTGGGTAGTGGGGGGTTTGTGGGGGGATGTGGGTGCCTGGCATGGGGGAAAAGCATCCCCTCTCCCTTGGTGCTGCTGGGCAGTTCTTGCTGCAGCCAGCCAGAGCCTGCGCTGCACCAGGCTGTCCTGTATCTCCGCCACTGTCACCACTGCCTCTGGGCTGCCCAGATGGACAATGGTGACAGTGTAGAGCAGCCATAGGAAAGCCTAGGTAGCAGTGACAGCAGTGGAGATGCAGGGCAGCCTATCGTGGCACGGACTCTGGGTGGCTGCAGCAAGAACTGCCTGGCAGCGGCGAGAAGGAGGGACCATTTTCCCCCACACTGAGCAACAGTTTCTGCCTGACAGCTGCTACTGCTTCTCAGCCTGGACAGGCAAGTCTGGAGCAGGTGTGGGCTGCACCAGGGCAGGGCTGTGCATGTGGGTCCCTGCTGGTACCATGGGGATGGGGCCAGCAGCTGGAGTCACCGCTGGCAGGACTGTGTAGAAAGTCAGTCCATGGAGCCACCCCAGCCCCGCTGCATGTGCAACGGGTGGCAGGACACACCACAGCTAAACGGCGCCTGGACCGGGTGGTGCCTGGGCCAGGCAGAACCAAAGGACCTGCCACAGGCCAGACAAAGCCCCCCTGTGGGCCAGATCCAGCCCGTGGGCTGTATTTTGCCCACCCTTGCATTAAGGTGTAGCCACTATAGGCTACACGTTAGTGTAAACACCACGCCTGCCCCCCCCCCCCCCCCCCACTCCCCTGCTGGCCTGGATCAGGCCTGCTGCCCCTCCTCCACCCTCCTCAGCTCCCCAGATCCCTGCTTACTGCTCCCCCCTGCCCTGTTCCCCCGCTTTGTTGTGGCTGCCCATGCCGTCTCTCCTGGAAGAGAGGGCAGGTATGGGAAGGGTTAAACTGCCTGCCCAGGCCCCTCTCCACTGCTGCTTTCTGAGCCAGAAGAGCAGTGGAGGCAAGGCAGGAAAATTAACTCTTCCCTGCCTGCTCCCCTTGGACAGACAGTGCAAGCAGCCACAACTAAGTAATGCCCAAGAGACAGGGGGAGGCAAGAGGCAGGGATGGGAGCCTGGGGATGGGGAAGGGGGGGACCAGAGCAGGCCCAGGGGGAAGCGAGGAAGACCAGAATGGGAGGAGGTTGAAGGGGATTCTTACCTTTCAGTCCTCCAGCCCTCTGCTGGCCTGAAGTGCAACTGCTCCGGACTCGAGCTAGCACTAACATCCATCAAGATCTGTACAGCTCAAAGTAAGGTGTGAAAGGCCCTGATTTGCTCAGGGTAGCCAGTGTTAAAGGGTAAACAATGCAGCATCCTCTGGTGCCTGGTTCTACTGAATAATGCAAGCAGTATGCACTATAGTGTAATCTTTCACTTCTAGGGAAACATGGAGGAAAAGGGCATGTACAAGCAGGTCCTAACAGGCAGAGAGCCCATCCCCTCTCTTCTAGCCACATGGGGTTTAAACCTGCATCTCCTTCTAAGCATAGTGCTCTGATCACAGGGTCACAGGTTAGAGATTACCCAGAAGCCCCTCCATACTGCCCCTTACAGCTCTTAGAGGAAGATTTGTGGAGCCATGAGGAAGAGAACAAGCCAGAGGATGTCTCAGTGGGATAAATGCTGCCCTAGATGGGAAGGGATGCTGGCTCCTAGGATGAGCCCTTGCTCCCAATAGGGCAGAAACTTGCCCACAGCACTGATCTCGATCCATTTTATCCAGGAAATATTAAAGGCAAGGCACAGCAGGTTCAAGGGGAGGGCTGGAGTGGTTCTGAGATAATATCTAGTCTGTATCCTAGTGGTTAGAACACTTTACTAGGGAGCATGAAATGCAGATTCAAACCTACTTGGAGAGGCCGGAGGGAATAGAACCTGGGTCTCCAATTTCCTGGGCAAATGTCCTAAACGCTATGTTCTTGGGCTAAAAGATGAGAGACTTCTCCTTTTCTTCCAGCATACAACCCACGCATCATGCATGTCTGCCTAGCTGAAATTTTGGGACTTACCTGGTCCTACATCTGTGCCACAGTGAATAGATGGGACTGTATGCTTGCTTGGCAATTGTGCATCCCTACTGACCATGTATAAATGCAAACTATGCCTAAGTGCCCAAAACAGTAGCTATGCAGCTGTATATGTGCCATATAGGTGTATAATGGGAATAGGATTCTGCCCTAAATGCTTATGAGCTAGAGCAGTGGTTCCCAAAATCTGAGAGATTGTGCACCACCAATTTAAAATAATACAACCTTAAGTACCACCAGCAAATTTTTGTCATATAAAATAATTAAAATAAATCTGTTAACACGTACCACTGACAGGTGGTCTGCGTACCACTGGTGGTATGTGTACCGCAGATTGGGAACCACTGAGATAGAGTTTTAACATAATCAGGTACCTTAGGTCAGAAAGGTACCAAGTAGAATTTTCAGAAGTGTCAATGCCCTAACTTTTCTGAAATCAATGAAAGTTATACACCAAGATGCTTTTGAAAATCCCATTAGTTGCCTATCTCCATCCTTAAGTCCTTAAATATTTCAAAATATCTGGCCCTATGTCTTCATGAAGAAGGAGGAGTTCAGCTCTTGTACTGCTTGGAGTAAAATTTGCAAGTGTCAGTTTGTCCAGTTTTGTACCATTGATTTAATAGGGAATCTTACCATTAACATTAGTAGAAGCAGAATTGATACATTTATGCAATTTCCATGAGAAAATTACATGGTTTACTTTTTCTGGTTGTTCAGACTAGCTGGACAACTGACATCCCCTAAGGTTCTTATCGAGAACATAGACAATGTAACATTTTGTAATTGGAAATATGTGCATATTTTCTTGTAACAATTTTGAAGAGGAAAAGTTGCTTATATAATAATGCAAGCTTTGTGTTCCATGCCTTTATATTAATAGTTTTTCTCTGATATTTTGATTTAAAAAACATGGAAAATTGGGTTAAAAGCTTTATTTCTGTTGTGAAAATGCCTTTGAAAACTGAACAAGCTTAGGTAATTTATTTTTTCTCATAGCATGAAGAAAGCCTTGTGGCCAAAATGTTGCTTCAAATTAACATAGTTTGCTTTTCAAAATACTTTTAATGTTTATCTTTTATGAGGTTCTTCTTTTACTTTTTGCGGCCTATGTGTTGATGTGCAGTTTTATCATTGTACTACTGTCCATACCGATGTTAGCTTTCAAAATTAATTGTCAATTTTAATAATATGAATATACTTCAGGAATCTTACAACCATAATTGCTAGGTACTGGATTCAGTGGTCTGGTACTTTGTAACCAACACAAGATGTGCAGTTAATAGCTAAAGAGAAGAAAAAAGATGTTTTGTTTCAGTAGCTAAAAATGTTTTGATAAATCTGGTCAGTTATGTTTTAATTTTGAAAAAAAAGGTTTCCAATGAGATTTGGAATGGAAGTGTTATTCAGGTGTTTGATATGGACCATGGAAAGTATGAAGAAAGAATAGAAGATAATCCTTTATTTTTCATGTAAGGAAAGACAGAAACTTGGCATGAAACCCTCGTAATTTAATTTCTCTTTTTAATAATATGAAAGAAACTCGGAGAACTTCAGACTAAGTTGACTTGTTGTTAATTACAGAGTATTGTGATAAAAGTTTCGAGTATTAGTCATTTGCCCTACTGTTCTTTGTAGACAGATAATAATGAAGGGGAAAGAATAATCTTTTCAAGGAATTATCTGCTTTTATAAAACCACATAGATTTCCCCCTCTGCTCTCTTTCTGTGCAGTTTCCTTGGATTTTGTTATTGGAATAATGTCCCCTGGATCTGATACGAATAAAATTTAGAGCAGTCCTGAGTCGCATCATAGCAATGTTTTTTCGTTTTGCAGCAGATGACCTAAATTATTCATCTTACTAGTAAATGACTTTAAGATGGACTAACATGTAAGTTTATTTTTAGAACAGATCAAATAATTAAGGTTTTCCTGTATCGTTGCTGGAGAGTTTTATACCGAGAAGACTATATAGCAGGGGCCAGTATGTGGCACATGAAGGCATTTTGCTTGGCATGCATGCCTCGAGGCAGACAGTGGGGAAGGGCCCAGGGCTGCAATGCCCCAGCAAGGATTGGGCGCCTCATGGCTCCCCTGCTGTCCACCCCTGGCATGCCAACATGTTACAAGTTGAGGGTATGGGTCTTTTTGCCCCTCTGCCCAAAAACATTGCCAACCCCTGGCATATAGGATTAATTTCTATTAAACTAAAACATTTCTAGAAAACCTTTAGTAAGTTTTGGTAGTGAGGAGATTAACAGGAGCCTACACGTTTATAATAGAATTTTAAGTATGTCTGTATATAATAATCTTTAATACCTACTCTTCCTAGGATTTCAAGACATTACATCACAATGATCATCAATATGAGGATCCTGGTTTTTTTCCTTGCAACTCAAGTCACAGGAGTCCACTGTAATTGCTCTAAGAGGTGGTTGTTCAGTAGCATGGGGTGCTCCCACAGGACCTAAGGATGTAAAATTTGCAACTTAAAAGTCCAAGGAGTGATTTAGTCATATAGGGCATCTTTACACATGCCCTATATATGGCACATGGTGGGGGGGAGAGCGCTTTAATTAGAGGGGCTCTTGGGAGCTGCTCTAATTAAAGCACACACAATATCATATGTATTCAGTGTCCTGCACTTCAAGCTGGCAATGGGGCACTTAAACTAAAGTTCATTCGATGAGCTTTAGCTAAAGCACCCCATCACACCCCATTTTGAAACATAGGGACACTAAATTCACATGACATGGAGGCTGCTGGAGCTCCAGCAGACTCATTTAATCGAGTCCACTCTGGCGCATGCTAATTAGCACACATCGGAGCAGACGTCTGGCATGTGTATAGGTGCTCATATGCACTAACGTGTAAAACTAATTAATAGCCAAATCTTTCTTAGTCTTCTAGAAACTACTCCTTTCTGCTTTACTGTTTTTGTTTTAATAATGTTCTGTCATGCTTTATATCTGTTTAATATTTCCTTGTGCATCTTACTGTAGTATTTACAACTTACTCAGGCCATTGTTACAACACATTTTCCACTGGTTAACAAAGTCTGTGAGGGATTTACTAGCAGCAGTACGAAATAATCCTTTTCTTTTTCTGTCTCTTGCCATTAACCTGCTTAGTGCAAAATTTACATATTGAAGTGCCCCCTTTTATGTATGAAGACAGCAGTGAACAAATAAAATCAGATATATAGGACAATAAATTGAGAGTTTCCACTTAAAAGATTTCAATTCTCTTCCTATAGTAATAAATAAAAATGCAACTTTATTTGTAAGTTGAGAACGTGAACATATAAAATGGCATTCTTTTTTGGCTGAGAATTAAAATCCAAATCTTTATATCTTAAAATCATTAAAGATCTCTCTTAAGAAATGGGATTTCAGTGCTGGGCTCATATACAAATCTAATATAGGTTTTTAACTCTTGTAGTTTCTAATTTGAAAGTGGTCTTCCTTTCTTTCTTTAAATCTGATTAGAGGTGCTTTGCACTCTTAAGAGTTGCTGTATTTTTCCAAGAGCTGGCAATATTTTATTATTGGGTAAAAGTTGTTCCATTCCCCCTCTCTTTAGGTAATCTATTAATATATAAGACTCTGGCCACTGATTTCAATGGAAGTTGATATATATAAAGTCGCATTTTTTCAGGCATTGTAAGATGGAGAGCATAAAATCAATTTAGGCAATATATAAAAGAGTGGATGGAAAAGATACATGGATGACATTATTTTTATCTTTTACTTGTTAACCCATTTTATATTTCTCTTGAATCATTAGCCTTTCATTTACCATCCATTTTAAATCCACTTGTATATATTTTCTATCATTGTTACTGCCATTTTTCTTTGCTCATTGTTCCAAAACACTTCCTGCTCAGCTCATTGATAGCTGAGCTCTGAAGAATTAATTTGCTATCCATTTCAGGATGTTTTATGGATTTGCAAAATTCCTTTGAACAGCTTCCTTATTTTTATGATGTTGGGGAAAGCGCATTTTTGTGGAAACCCGTCTCGAGCTTTTTCATCTCCAGGAGTAGTAATTTATACAATGAAATGTCTTTTTAAAAAGGAAATCACCTTTAATTTGGCTACTCTCAAAAATGTATTCCTATTTACCAGTCTGTCTTCTTCTTTAAGTTCTGTGATGAAAGGTTATCAGTGGTGACTTTTAGGAGTTTGTCTTGTTATATAGCTGCTATTATCTGAGCATGTGCTTTGAAATTATGGACTCTTTGCAACCTGCTCTTCAAGAGTTGAGTCAGAATATCTTTGGAACACTTAGTTCCTTGGCCCACCTAATTAGATCTATCTGATCTTTTTATCTATATCTTTGCACCACATTCTTCAGGGTCCTTCATAACTTTGGTCTTTCCCATTTATACCCGTTTATATTGTCTTCTCTCAGTCATCTGTGTTTCACCAGCAATACCCAGTTGAATCACCTATTTGTCTGTTTCTTGCACAATTAGACTTATCTTTTTTTCCATTCCTCCCCTTAACTCAGGAAGAGTATTCTCCCTGAAATGATCTGTAAAATCTCTGACCTTTATTACTGTGAATCCTTCCTAAAGACCTGCTTCTACTGGAATGTATAAGAAATTAGCCAGAAAATAACAGGTAGATAGGGGAATTGAGGTCAAAGGTCCTTCCACATCTAATGGCCCATAGGTCTACTGTAGTTAAGGCATACCAGTTTCTATAGCCAATTGTACTCAAGGGTGTGGCATCTGCTACCATGCTACAACATACAGGGATAGCTCAGAGTTGCTATTATTTATTTAAATTGTGGAACATGGTATATTTTGATTATTTATTTTGTTATTCTCTACCTTCCTTTGCATGATGCTTATAAATTCTTGGGATAGAGACAGTATTTTCATCCCCCTGTTGATAAGCTCTAAAACACTGGATAAGATCTAAGAAAGTAGAGCTGGAAGGGACTTCACAGGGTCATCTAGTCAAGGCAGGGTCATTCCTGACTAAACCATCTCATCAAGTGTCTCTCCACTTGCTCTTAAATTTCAAAGGATGGAGAGTTTACAATTTTTCTAGCTAGTCTGTTCCAGTATTTGACCACCCTTATATTCAGTTCCTTCTCATTTCCCATCTAAACTTTCCCTGCTGAAGTTTGGATCATTGTTTCTAGTTCTGTCTCCTATGACCACAGAGAAAAGCCCATATCCATTCTGTCTGGAATTGCTCTTTAGGTATTTGAAGACTTTTATCAAATCCCCACTCAGTCTTCTCTTCTCCAGACTAAATAACCCCAGCTCTTTCAGACTTCCCTAAGTCTTGCTTCCCGGGACCCTAGTTATTTCTTTTGCTCTGAGATGAACTCCTTCTAATTTGTCCACATCCTTCTTGAAGCATGAGGCCCAAAACTGGACACAGTACACCAGGCAAGGCCTCTCCAGTACTGCACAAAGTGGAAGAATCACCTCTTTTGAGAGGAAGTGACAATCCTGTTATTAGATCCCAGTATGCTGTTTGCTTTTTTTGCAACAAGATCGCATTGTTGGGCAATATTCAGCTTATAGTGTACTGTAACCCCAAGGAACTTCTCTGGAGTACTGTAGTGTAATGAGTCATCCCCTGGTCTGTATTTATGCATGCATTTATTCCATCCCAAGTTCAGGACTTTGTACTTGTCCTTGATGAATCTTACCTGATTGGTTGTGATCCATTTTTCCAGTCTATCCAGGTGATTCTGGATCCTAGCCATACCTTCCAGAGTGTTTGTTACTCCACCCAACTTGCCTTCACCTGCAGATTTGCTAAACATGCACTGAATCCCATTATCCAAATCATTAATGAACATATTGACCAATACTGGACCCAGGACAGACCCCTGAGGAAGCCCACTAGATACCTCCTCCTAACCAGACATTGAGCCTTTAATGATTACTTGTTGAGCATATGTATCCACTTGATGGTACTTTCATCTAGTCTGTATATCTGTAGCTTGTTAATGAGATTGTCATCTGAGACAGTGTCAAAAGCCTTGCTAAAGTCAAGGTCTGCCATCCACAGAGCCTGTCACCTGATCATAGAAGGAAATCAGACTGGTCAGGTATAATTTGCTCTTGGTCAGTCCTGGCTGACCGTTCTTGATCACCTTGTTCTTCTTTAGGTGCTTCATAATAAATTCCTTGATGACCTGATCCATGATGTTTCCAGGTATCAAGGTCAGGCTAACTGTTCTGTACTTACCCAGATCCTTCTTTATCACTTTTTTTAAAGATGAATACTATATTTGCTCTTTTTGATCATCTTGGATTCCTCGCATGCTCTGTGAGTTCTCAAAGAGGATAATAGGACTGTGTGAAGCTTCAGTCGCTGATTCGATTCGGCGGAGATTCGGCCTTATTCAGCAGCTGAATCTCCAAATCTGAATCGAATTGGGAGACCCTTTGATCTCTCCAAATTGAATCGGAATCCTCTGAATCAATTTGGAGAGATTTAGAAAGATATGATGATTCATAGACACAGCTTTATCTGTTTTTTCTACATACCTCTAGGTACCAGATGGCTCATGAATGCTGAGATGGTGGGGTGTATAAAGCATCCCACAGGAGTATGGGGGGGGGGTTCCCTATAGCACTTGGCAGTGGATCTGGAAGTGGACCAGAAGCACTTCTGGGTCCATTGCAGAGCACGCAGGCTTGGCAACTGGTGCCTCCTGGCTCTGGGGGAGCACTCAGGGTCCCCCTGTGGCTGATTCCCAAGCTGGGGGAGCATGTGGGGGGACCCCCTGCACTATTGTGGGATGCTCCATCTGCCCCACCATTTCAGAAACCACGTCTGGTACCTTGAGGTATATAGAAAAAACATTTAAAGCTGTGTCTATGGCCGAATCTCTGATTCCCTGAATTGAATCGGGACAGTGATCCAAATCAACTAATCGAATCACTGTACCCCAAATCGGGCCAAATCCAAATCGAATATGGCCCACTTTGCACACCCCTAGAGGATAGCAAATAGTTCTGAAATTACATCATCCAGTTCCTTTAGTACCCTCAGATGCATCCCATCTGACCCTGACAACTTGAAAGCAACTAGCTTCTCAAAGTAATCCATAACCTGTTCTTCTACTACTTTAGGCTGTTGATCTCCTTCCATATCTTTGCTAAAAATTGCACTTGCCATCTGGTTGCTACCCTGATTTCTAAAGAATTAAGTAAAATAAGAAATACTTCAGCTTTCTCTGTATCATCTGTAACTAGATTGCCTCCTGTATTTCATAAGGGATATACGGTTTCTCTGGTCTTCCTCTTACATATGACCTTCCTACAGAGTCCCTTTTTATTGCTTCCTGTGTCCCTTCCCAGCTGGACCTCAGATCATGCCTTGGCCTTCCTAATTTTCTCCTTGCATGCCTGTGTGATACTTTTGGTCTCTTTTCTAGTATTCTGACCAAGTTTCCATTTTTTTTGTAGGATTCCTTTTTGAGTTTCAACTCATTGAAATGATTACTGTCTATCCAGATTGCTCTCCTGTTGTATTTTCTACATCCTGGGGAATTGTGCACCCACACACAAAAGGCATGACTGTGCATAATTGCATACTTTTGCATAATTTAACCATGGTGGTCTTTGTGTCTCCACCTCCATGAGGTGGAGGTATAGAGCTACATGCCTGGACAGCTGGGTAAATGGGGATGGGAGCTCCTGCCTGAAGAAGGGGGGATGGGCAAGGGGTGTGTGGACGGGGTTGGGGATTGTGGTAGGGTATGGGCCATGTGCCTTCAGGCTGGGCTAGCCAGCTCAGTGCCTCAATGTGAGGCTTGCAGCACTCTAGCAGGATGCTGCATGTGGAGGCACGGAGCACCCCCAGCCCAATGGGGCATGGCTCCTGCCTGCAATACTGCAAGCCCCACATGCTGGCACAGAGCCAGCTCAGTCTGGTTTGAAGGTGCATGCTGGCAACCTGGGCTGACTTCATGCTAGGATGTGCAGGCCCTGGGATTCAGGCATGAGGTGTGCACTGCCGGGGACTCTGTCTGCTGTGGCCGTAAGCACCCTGAGGGCCCACTGCCAGCTGGCGGGGGCTGTGCATCATGGGGGGGGGGGGGGGGGAGGATGTGTGGTGCTGGGTCCACCCCCACCTACAATCCCCACACACACACAGCCCATTAACAAACCCCACACCTACACACATCCACAAACCCCTACATATTGCCTTACCCACCCCCCCACAAACCCCATACATGCATACCCCCCTCCCCACACATTCACAAATCCTACCCACACCCCAGACCCACCCCCTAGCCATACAAAGTACCTGCATATATTCCTAAAGAAGGTTCAAATAATGTTATATTTAGTTTTTTTGCAGTTTGGGGGGGGGGTTGTTTTTTACAAATTAGAGTAATTAATTTTGCATAATTTTGAATTTTTCTGTGCATAGTTTCATAGTTTCATGGTAGCTAGGGTCAGAAGGGACCTGAACAGATCATCTAGCCTGACCCCCTGCTACAGGCAGGAATGAATGCTGGGTTCACAAGACCCCAGACAGGTGATCATCCAACCTCCTCTTGAATTTGCCCAAAGTAGGGGCGAGGACCACTTCCCTGGGAAGTTGGTTCCAGATTTTGGCCACCCTAACTGTAAAATATTGCCTTCTGATCTCTAACCTAAACCTATTCTCCATCAGCTTATTATCATTGTTCCTTGTCACCCCAGGTGGTGCTGGGGAGAAAAGGGCTCTGCCTGTTTGCTGTTGATCTCCCCTGATGAGCTTGTAGGCAGCCACCAGGTCCCCCTTCAGTCTCCTCTTGCTGAGGCTAAACAGGTTCAGGTCCTTCAGTCTCTCCTCGTAGGGCCTGTGCTGCTGCCCTCTCACCAAGCGGGTAGCCCTCCTCTGAACCCTCTCCAGGCTGGCCACATCCCTTTTGAAGTGCAGCGCCTAGTACTGGACGTGGTACTCCAACTGCGTTCTGACCAAAGTCGCATAGAGGGGGAGTATCAGCTCTCTGGACCAGCTTCAGATGCACCTTCAGATGCATGACAAGGTATGACTGGCCTTGCTGGCTGCAGTCTGGCATTGGCAGCTCATGTTCATCTTGGAGTCAGTAATGACTCCAAGATCCCTTTCTGCCTCTGTGCTTTCAAGAAGGGAACTCCCCAGCCTGTATGTATGCTGTGGATTCCTTCTCCCAAGGTGCAGGACCCTGCATTTGTCTACGTTGAACCCCATCCTGTTCTCGTCTGCCCACTTTTATAGTCTGTCTAAATCTAGTTGCAGCCTCTCTCTCCCTTCAAGTGTGTCCACCTCGCCCCACATCTTAGTGTCATCAGCAAATTTGGATGGTGTGCTTTCCAACCCCTCGTCCAAGTCGCTGATGAAGATGATAAACAGTTCAGGCCTAAGGACTGAGCCCTGGGGTACCCCACTACTCACATCTCGCCAGGTTGAGTACAACCCACCCATCGCTACTTTCTGGGTGCGCCCCATCAGCCAATTTTTTACCCGTCCAACTGTGCAGGCATCAATGCCGCAGTCACTTAATTTATTGATGAGGATGAGGTGAGAGACAGTGTCAAAGGCCTTCTTAAAGTCTAGAAAGACTACGTCCACAGCAACACCATCATCCAAGGATTTAGTTACTTGGTCATAAAAGGCAATCAGGTTGGTCTGGCATAATTCCCCTTGAGTGTAACTTTCCATTCTTCTGTCACACTGGGATAGCTTGCTCCTGCACCCTTAGAAGGTCCTTTTTAAAGTACAGCTAGTTCTTCTGGACTCCTGTTTCCCTCAGACTTGTCCCAGGAGATTCTGTCACCAGTTTCCTGAGTTTGTTAAAATCTGCTTTTCCAAAGTCTAGTGTCCTTATTCTGCTGCTTACCTTCCTTCCTCTTTTTAGGATCTTGAACTCTATCATTTCATGGTTACTGTCACCCACATTACCTTCCACCTTCACAGTCTCAACCAATTCCTCTCTGTCTTCTGCATCAAAACATTATCCCCAACACACTCAAAAATTTGCTGGACTGCTTGTGCACTGCTGTGTTTCCCTCACAGCAGATATCTCAATAATTAAAGTCCCCCAGGAGAATCAGGTCCTGTAATTTGGAAGCTTCCATCAACTGTTTAAAGAAGGCCTTATCATCCACCTCCTCCTCCTGGATTGGTGGCCTGTAGCAAATAGATCTAGGCCTAGGGTTCAACTTCTCCTACTTCAAGGGACAAGCGTATTACAGAAAAAATGGTATTCCTAGGTGTCTTATGGTAAGAGTGTGAAACTTAAGAATAAGGTTTTATTTAAATTATACCTTGAAAATTGTCAAATTGCATGATAATAATTTGCTCATGTCTATTTTAATTGGATTATTTTGTTTCTCTGTATTAAAATACATTCTTGTAATACTTTCCTTGTACTGTGAACAAGCTGAGATTAATCCTCTCTTGAGGGGAAGAAGCCGTGTAGGAATGTCACTACTTTTGAATGAGTACAATAATCTCACCCAGAACTATATATAATGCTTTAAATATCTGTTAGACTGCTTCAGATGTTTGGTCACAACTGAGAGTTAAATAAATTTGAGGCTAAAAATAAGACACAACACTTTATATCCCAGTTAGTTTCATTAAGTAAGGATTTCTTAAAGTGCTTAAAATGAGGAACATAAAGGCATGAGTATTTTGTTCCCTGTAATACACCTTGTGTTTATGTAATAATTTTTTAGGCTTTAATGTGTAAAATGAGGGACTGACTTAAAACCAAGTTTAAGTACCTGAAAATTTTGTAACCAAGGACAGAATCTACTCACATACTCTTATGATAATAGTAATAGGAAAATCGTACTTTACTTCCACATGGAAAAAATAGTATATCCCTCGGAAGTGTGAGAGTTGAATTTTGCAAAACTAAATTATAGAAATGCAAATGAGATTTTTTTTTTTTCTTTTCAATACGTTATGATACTACAAATGACTGTAGCTAGATACAGACGTTCAAAAAGCCCAAGCCTGAGTTTCATATATTTCATAGACGTTCGGGGCTGGAAGGGACCTCGTGAGATCATTGAGTCCTGCCATAGGTAGGAAGTCTGCTGGGGTCAAATGATCCCAGGAAGATAAGCATCAAAGCGTTTTTTGAATGAGTCCAGAGTAAGGGCTTGTATCACCTCTGCGGGGAGTCTGTTCCAGACCCTGGACACTCGGACTGTAAAGAAATTCTTCCTTATGTCAAGTCTAAATCGGCCTTCCAGAAGTTTGTGGCCATTAGACCTTGTTATCCCTTGTGGAGCCCTGGTGAACAGCTGTTCTCCCAGATCTGGGTGCACCCCGCTTATGTACTTACAGGCTTCCACCAAGTCCCCCCTGAGCCTTCTCCAGGCTGAAGAGTCCCATGTCCTTCAGCCATTCCTCATAAGGCTTGCTCTCGTGGCCTTTGATCTTGCAGGTGGCTCTCCTTTGGACTCTGTCAAGCTTATCCATGTCCCTCCTGAAGTGAGGGGCCCAAACCTGGCTGCAGTGCTCCAGCTGCAGCCTCACTAAGGCCAAGTAAAGCGAGAGAATGATGTCCCTGGTTTTGTTTGAGGTGCATTGGTGGATGCATGCCAGAATTTGGTTTGCTTTGCCAGCTACAGCATTGCATTGGTGGCTCATGTGGTCAATCAAGACCCACAAGTGTCTTTTGGTTGTGGTGCTAGTGAGCGTAACACTGCCAAGCCTATAAGTATGATGCTGGCTTTTCCTCCCAGGGTGGAGTACTCTACACTTCTCTACATTGAGTGCCATCAGGTTTTGGTCTGCCCACCTTGCAAGCCTGTCCAGATTGGCCTATATCTCCAGCATGTCCTCCAGTGTGACTGCCTCCCCCTGTAGTTTAATGTTGTCTGCGAACTTTGCCAGTCTGCATCTGATGCCCAAATCCAGATCATTAATGAAGATGTTGAAGAGTACTGGCCTGAGTACTGAGCCCTGAGGGACACCACTGGTTGCCTTACACCATGTTGATTTGTTGCTGTCAACTATTACTCTTCGGGTCTGACCTTGGAGCCAGTTCCTCAGCCATTGGACCATGAGATGGTCAAAGTTGTAGTTCCCCAGCTAAACCATAAGGACATCATGGGAGACCAAGTCAAAGGCTTTCTTGAAATCCAGATATATGACATCAACCTCATCTCCCTTGTCTAGGCAGTGCGTCACCTGGTCATAGGAGATGTGGTTGGTCAGGCAAGACCTTCCTGCAATTAAGTCATATTTGGCTGGCACTCAGAAAGTTGCCTTCCCTTAGCCTGTTGCTGATGGAACCTTTGATGATTTTCTCCAGGATCTTTCTAGGGATCGATGTCAGACTGATTGGCCTGTAATTCCCTGGATCATCCTTCCTTCCTTTCTCGAAGGTTGGGACTACGTTTGTTCTTTTCCAGTCTTCCAGTACATCTCCTAAGCGCCACAAGTTCTCAAATACCTTCGCCATAGGGTGTGCTATGGTGTCTGTTAGCTCCTTCAGGACTCTCAGGTGCATGCTGTCCAGGCCCGTGGATTTATGGATGTTGAGCCTCTCGAGGTGTTCCCTCACTTGATCTACATCAATTGTGGGCCCATCTCCCGCACCCTGGTGACCTGCTTGGGCAGGTGGAAGACCAATGCAAAGTAATTATTGAGGAGATTGGCCTTTTCCGGAGCATCAGACATCAGCTGCCCCATCTGATTTAGCAGGGGTCCAGTGTTGCCTTTGTTCTTTCTCTGATTTCCCACATATCTGAAGGACTTTTTGTTGTCCTTGATTCCTGTGGCTAGCCTGAGTTCGGTTTCTACCTTGGCTCTTCTGGTCCATTCTCTATGGGTGTGGGCTAGTGTTTTGTAGCCCTCCTTGGTGATGATTCCCATTTTCCATCTGAGGCAGGCTTCTCTTTTTAGTTTCAGGAGGTCCAAAAGTTCTGTATTGAGCCACGGGGTTTCTCAGCCCACTGACTGCCTTTCCTGCAAGATGGAATGGACTTTCCTTGTGCTTCAAGGATTACGTCCTTAAGGAATTGATCCAATCTTTGCAGGTTACTCTAGCCTGCATAGATTGAACTGATTTGCAAGTGAGTAGACATTCACTTTTGATTCCAGAAATGCAGCCACATGCCTGCAGTGGCTCAGGCTAGATGCCAGGAGGCACTAGAGCAAGTCCTTGGCTGGAGGGAAACTGAGCTGGGGGGAACATGGCCAGGCCCAGGCAGACCTGAGTATGGTTGGGGAGAGGTTTAAACCCCCACCCTGGCCTGCATGGTTCCCAGGCGGTGGGGTGTGCCTGGATCAGAGCAGGGGAAACAGCCCCTGCCAGGGGTCCCCCCCCAGTCCCCGCTCGCTCGCTCGCTCACTGCTGCAGGAGCAGGAGTGTGGCTAGACCCCAGTAGCCTGAGGGGAAAGGGGGGTTTCATCCCCCCATTGCAACCAGGGGTGGGGAGCAGTACAGGCACCAGTAGGCTCCACTTGTGCACCTGGAGTCATGGTGGCCAGACGCTGGTAGCCTGAGGGGAAGGGGCGTGGGGGGAGTGGCATGGGCGCTGACATGGCACTGACTCCATCCCATGCTGAAGATCCCTTCAGGCAGGACCTGCACCGCAGTGCCTGCGCTGAGTCCCTCAGAGGAGCGCTGAGCAGCGCCTGGTGCTGAGGCGGGTCTGGCCATGGGGAGGGGGCAGGGGGTTGTGATCTGGCTGCAGGCGGGGAGGGGGGTGGGAGGGAGCCAGGGCTAATCATGGAGCATGATTCACCTCTTCCTCCTGCTGTGGCAGTGTGACCTGGGCTGGGATGGCTCTAGGGGGCGGGAATCAGTGACCACCACCTCCCACCTCAAACCCTGTGCAGGGGCTGTGGTTTGGAGGTGGACTGCAGCTGGAGCATGACTCCTTGCCCCCCCACTTCCTGGCAGTGATGCAGCAAAGCATCGCGGGAGGTGGAAGTGAGGCACGTGTCACGTGCCACTTGCTTGCAGCAGCACCAGACACTTGGGGTTGGCTGCTGTGGGCCAGTCACTACCCATGTCCCTGGGATGTGGGGCCGGGTCGGACTGTGCTGTGGCAGTCTATTGCCTCTCTCTGCCACTGCCCACGCCCCTGATCCGTGGCAGCTGGTCCTGAGGGCCTGGTGCTGCCACGAATAGGCAATGTGAGACAGGTACCTCACCTCCACCCACTGCAATGGTTTGTTCAACCATGACCACTGGGAGAGGGAGGAAGGCAGGGAGCCATGTTCCAGCTGTAGTCCACCTGCAAACCACAGCCTCTGTGCAGGGCTGGAGGCAGGAGGTGGCAGGCACTGACCCCCACCCCCTTGGCCACCCCAGCCCTGGCCACACTGCTGCAGTGGGAGGCAGTGGTGAGTCAGGCTCTGTGATTAGCCCCAGCTCTCCCCCACCACCCCTTCATGCCTGCAGCCAGGTCACATCCCCCCTCCTCCATCCCCTCCCTGCAGCCGGACCTGCCTCAGCATCAGGCACCAGTCACTGCTTCTCCAAGAGATATGGCCCAGACACTGCAGTGTGGGCCCTGCCTGAGGGGATCTTCAGCATGGGAGGGAGCCAGCGCCATGTTGGTGCCCACACCGCTGCTGCCTAGAATGGGGGGATTAACCACCCCTTCCCCGCAGACTACTAGTGTCTGGCCACCATGGCCCCAGGTGCATAAGTGGAGCCTATCAGTGCCCATGCCAGCCCCTCCCCCTGCAGTGGGCAGATTAGTCCCCTCCTTCCCCTCAGGTTACCAGAGTCTGGCCACGTTCCCGCTCCTGCTTCTGGAGGAGGGGGGCTGGACACCTGGCAAGGGCTGCTGGCTCCCTGCCAGATGTACCTGGCTGCACTCCCGAGCAGGGTTTCAAACTCCCACCCCCTTTTCAGCCAGCCAGAGCAGTGATAGTGCTAGGGAAGACGGGGTGGGGCCAGTCCTGCTTGGCTGGAACAGACAGCCCAGCCTAGTCCAGGACTGCAGTGCATGCTGGGATTCTGGGGAACTCTGATTTAACTTAAACCAGGAAGGAATCTGGGACAGAAGTTCCATAAACCGGTTTGACCTCAATCAGTTAAGTCTGATGCTACTTACAGCCAGGTTTATCTCAAACTGGTTTCAGCCGTTTTGAAACTGGTTTATATGCACTGAACTTCTGTTCTGTTACAAGCTTAAACCTGTGTCTTATCACTTAAACTGGTTTATGTGTAATTTCTGTCCCTAGCCCATAAGTGCATCACTTTTCTCAATATGTCAGATTCCCACATATCTTCATGTCATGCAGTATCTGCTTATCTAGTAACAATGAGTGGAGACTCCTAATAATACTGTAAAGCCAGTAGAAGTATGGAAAAGTGAGATGGATATTATTGTGTTTCATACATCAATACAGTTGTCAGCCAAGTTCTAACTGTATCATTTTTATTTAGAATACTGAAGTAGGAAGTAGAAATTGCCGTTTGTGGGTTTTAGAATCCAGGGTGAGTTTAGAGAGTTGGCAGTTAGAAAAATAATCTTTTCATTTGTGATCTTTGCAGATTAAATATAGATTCACTGAGGAGAAATACAGAATCACAATGTTACTTTGTGAGTGTAATTGCGCTTATGACAATTTTAGTAATCTGTTATTTCTGTGAATTGTAAACAGTATTAGATGATGCCACATAAACCTTGGAAGTTTTTTCTGTATCTGGACAATAACACATGGCAAGTTCTAGAGGATAATGGGTTTCTGCTGCTTGTGATGATATCCATCAGCTGATGATATTGGGTTTGACCAGATTCTTTTGTCCTTAGCCATCTTGTATTTTTATTATTATAAAAATGTTAATGTATTTTCTTACTAGGATATTTTGGTGCAAGAGAGATTTATAGAATTTGTTTATAAAATTGCACTGCAGATCTCTGCAGATGAATTGACAGGAATCTTGTTGCCTGGCAGCCCATGACAGTGATGGAGCAGACCAGAGAGAGAGATAATGAGCAACATGACAGACAAGTATAAAGCACAGTGAATGGTTACAAATGGTATCGGCTTGATTTGCAGAGGGCTTGTTAGCATGTTTGATTTAGCTAGTGGCAAGATAATAAAAGAAATGCATTAGATCTTCATTATGGGCTTTTCTCTGACTATTGACAAGAATTCCTCAGCTTAATTAGCTAATGAACTTTGATAGTTTGTCAGAAAAGCTGGTGCTTGGGATCATATTGCTAATTTAAACAATTTTCTTTTCAAATAGGAGAAGTACTCAGATATTGATAGCAGAATGGTGACCTTTGGAGAGTTTTCTTCATAGAAATGTGAAGAAAAAAAAGGCAGAGGAAATTACCTGAAATGTACTACCCTCTGCTTAATGGAATTCAGCAGTCCATAGGTTCTTAGTTTATTTTTAAAAAGCCTTCTCCCTTGACTATTTTCTTTTACTGCCCACAAGCCCCGAATTTCTTAACTATCTCTTGCTTCACTTTCCTTCACATGTCTCCTTTATGCTATTCACAGCTCCCCTAAGGTAGGGGGTTAACTATGCACCTTCACCACATGGGCCATAATATTCTCAGTTCCCTAACCATTGATGTCTGCATCCTTTGCTGACAGCACCTGAAAAGCAGTCTGCTAAAGTGCAAGGTAATTGGAAGATGCAGCTGAAATAGGCAGGATGTCAAGGTCACTAAGTGGTAAAAGAGGCCCTTAGGTTCTGTTAGTGCTATGATCAGGACCCCGTGTGTTTAATAAGTGTATACAACAGAATTTGAAGCATGCTTTACTCCTGCAGCAGAATTGTTCTCCAGAATTTCCTTTGCTTGAAAAAAATGCTTTTGGCATTTATGACTGCAAACGTCACCTTGAAAATGTAGCTTAAATGTCACTAATACTGCATGTGTGTACAAGTAACCTAAAATAATAGCTGGGAAGTGTCTCCTTTCTCTTCATGGATTTATTCTGATCTTTGAACATGAATTTCAGTTTAAGTATTCTTAACTCTTATTTCACTCCTAATCATTTTATCAGGAACATACAGCCAATTTGTTTATCTGTCAGTCCCAAACAGTTTACATGTTGCAAAAATCTTGATTCTGTTCTCTCTCCAGCTCTTTCTTCCCTTAGCTAGTCATTCACAAGCTTCCAAAGAATGTACTTTGTTCTTTGGGAGGTTGGTTTTCAGGAAAGAATATACTCTGTTGTTGCCATGTCCCCCTTGAACACTCAATTATTATGGCTAGTAGGGAACAAAGTCATGGCCCTGCTGTGCTCCTTTTGGCATGGAATGTTGCTAGAAATGGTGAACAACTGTTCACCAAAGCGCCCCAGGGGAAAACCAGGAGCAATGGTCGTGAACTCCTAGAAGGTTTTAGACTGGATTTAAGGAAAAACTTCTTCTGGTTCATGTGACCGGACTCTGGAATGGACTCCCAGTGGGGGTGGTGTAGGCACCTACCCTGGAGATCTTCAAAAGGAGACTAGATGCACACTTTGCTGGGGTTATTTGACCCCAGCAGTCTATCCTGCCCAGAGCAGGGGTGCTGGACCCAATGATCTCATGAGGTCCCTTCTATCCCTAAACTTCTGTGAATCTGTGTAAATGCTATGGTCATGCAGTCCTAGTTGTCATATGAGTGCAGAGTGCCCTGCAATTCACCCTTAGCCATACCATGTACCATGCCACTGCCTTTGCTCCATGTCTGCTTGGTCAACCAAGGCAGGAGGCCATTACCCATGCTCCTGCTATACTTTGCCTCCTGAGGGTCAGCTTTGACAGCAATCTGCCTGCTTTGTTGCCCTGGTCAGAGTGCCAGGGTCCTCCCTGTAAAGGGCAGGTAGGTGTCCTTAAGAGGCCTGACTTACATGTGTGCCAGTGTCCTTGGGTAGCTCCCAACTGCAGATCTTGGTATGCTAAAGGAGCTGACCATGAGGGTGCATGTTTCTGAGAGTATAGCAGTAGGTGGGGGTGAGCGGGGATCATTTCCTTCTTGGAGATGTTCCTTTCTGCAGCTGCTAAGAGAAAGTCCAGGCCTGTGCAGACTGCCAAATGGCAACACAGGAGTGCACAGGGAGAGCACTGCCCTCCCATTACCTGTATGAGGGCAGATGCATTGCCCTCCACAGATGACTAGGTAGTTTCCTGTGCTTATAATGGAGAAGTTAGAGCAGGTTTGTACCTTAGAGATTAACTGTTTCAGAGAGCCTAACTATTTCATAGGGTGTTGCCTACAAAAGCTCAAGCCTCTATGAAACAGCTATTCTCTAAGGTGCCACCGTGCCATACCTTCTGCCTGATTTCAGACTAGCACGGTTAGCCACCTGTCTACTTAAAAGTGCGAGCTCTTACACATCCCTGCAGTAAAAATAAAATTGTTCTCACTTGCTGGTTGTCTGTCTGAGATTTATCCAAATCTTATACTTTGTGCCCAGGTGGGGTAAAAAATGTGGTCCTCCATGTCTACTATCCTTACTCTGCCCGCTTATACAGAGTTCTCTGTTACCTGCCTAATTATTTATCAATGTGTAATATCACTGCTTTGCTCCTTCTAATCTTTCTTTTTTTCCTTTGGCTGCATATATAAAAGAAACATATATCATCTTATGGAAAAGAAGGAATGAGTAGTCTTGGAGTCATAGGCATGGTGACAGCAGTGCCTCAATATGTATGTTTAACATACAGTTTCTTGTATTGACAGAATCATTGCTGCCTTTCCTTCTTCTGTTCTGTCACCAGGGAGCAATGCAGAGCCTTAACAGATGCTGTGCACTATATAAAAACAGAACTTTCTCCAGGGCATTCATCTGCCATGGAATTAATTTCATTTCTTATCTATTCTGGGAATGAGATGTAAAATTAGCACCTTTTTTGGTTTTGCCAGGATATCATTTGTAGGCTACAAACTATAAAATTCATTTTTCATTATGTAAAATAAAAGACTACAGTTGTACCTTGTTTTGCATATCACATTTCTCACTTTTGTGCTTTTAGATCTTCATAATACTCTCTATACATTGATTCTGTCACAAAAAGAAAGGTTGTGGTATCTGTATGTTTTTAAAATACGAACCTGTCAACAAAAACGACATCTTATTCTTCCAGGTGTAACAAGTACTTCTATTTATCTTCTGCCAATTCAGAGTTCAACAAAACCAGATTTAGGCCCTTTTACTTTACTTTTTATTGTGCATAGTTCAATAACAGTTTCTAACCCAGGACTTTGTAGTAGGCTTCGGCCTTTCAGAGAGGACTTAGAACTATTTTTGACAATGGATAATATGTATTTTTTCACTATCTCAGCAAACCCTTTTAATACTGGCAGACATCCTTGCTTACTGGAAATACTCCATTTTTCCAACAAATCAGACTTGTATTTAGTTTCAGAAAATGTCATTAATTCCAAATTAAGGTATATTGCCTGTGGGATCTTGTTTCCTGACTAACAAATTAGTCCTGATGCCAGAAAACTTGGCTGACCAGACTTCCTTGGCTGACCAGAGAAATCCAGAGCAGCCTAAGGGCAAAAAGGGGGGCATATAAGCAGTGGAAACAGGGAGAGATTACTAAAGAGGAGTATACCTCCTCAGCTCGCAGTTGTAGGGAGGCAGTTAGAAAGGCCAAAGCTACCATGGAGCTGAGGATGGCATTCTAAGTTAAGGTTAACAAAAATTTGTTTTTCAGATGTATAGGGAGTGAAAGGAAGGCCTGGGGCAGTATAGGACCACTACTGAATGGGCAAAAGCAATTGGTGACAGACGGGGGGACAAGGCTGAACTCCTCAATGAGTTCTTTGCCTCAGTGTTCCTAAGTGAGGGGCAAGACAAGTCTCACAATGGGATTGTAGAGCGGCAACAGCAGGGCGCCAGACTACCAAGCGTTGACCCTGAGATGGTGCAGAGTCACTTGGAAGGACTGGATGAGTTTTAAGTCGGCAGGCCCGAATGAGCTCCATCCGAGGGTACTGAAGACACTGGCTGATGTCATTGCACAGCCACTGGCGAGTATATTGGAGCACTCGTGGTGCACAGGTCAAGTCCCAGAGGACTGGAAAAGGGCCAATGTGGTCCCTATTTTCAGGAAGGGGAGGAAGGAGGACCCGGGCAACTATAGGCTAGTCAGTCTCATCTCCATCCTTGACAAAGTCTTTGAAAAGATTATTACGGCTCATATATGTGAGAGCCCGGCAGGCAAAATTATGCTGAGGGGAAACCAGCACGGGTTCATAGCACGTAGATCATGCCTGACTAATCTAGTCTCTTTTTATGACCAGGTTACAAAACACCTGGAGACAGCGGTAGGGGTAGACATTGTTTACTTAAACTTCAGGAAGGCCTTCAATACGGTATCCCACCCCATACTGGTGAACAAAGTAAGAGTCTGTGACTTGGATGATTACACAGTCCAGTAGGTGGCAAATTGGCTAGAGGGTCGTACCCAGAGAGTGGTGGGGGATGGGTCTGTATTGACCTGGAAGGACGTGGGCAGTGGGGTCCTGCAGGGACCGATACTCTTCAATGTCTTCATCAGTGACTTGGACAAGGGAATGAAGTGCACTCTGTCTAGGTTTGTGGATGATACAAAACAGTGGGGAGAAGTGGACAGACCAGAGGGCAGGGAACAACTACAAGCAGACCTGGACAGGTTGGATAAATAGGCAGAAAACAGTAGAATGCAGTTTAACAAGGAGAAATGCAAAGTGCTGCACCTAGGGAGGAAAAATGTCCAGCACACCTACTGCCTAGGAAACAACCTGCTCAGTAGCACGGAAGCAGAAAGGGGTCTCGGAGTCCTAGTGGACTGCAAGATGAACATGAGTCGTCAGTGTGACGAAGTCATCAGCAAAGCTAACTGCACTTTATTGTGCATCAGCAGATGCATGACAAACAGAACCAAGGAGGTGATACTTCCTCTCTATTGGGCACTGGTCAGACCACAGTTGGAATACTGCGTCCAGTTTTGGGCGCCGCACTTCAAGAGGGATGTGGATAACCTGGAGAGGGTCCAGAGAAGGGCCACTCGTATGGTTAAGGGCTTGCAGGCCAAGCCCTACGAAGAGAGACTAGGGCACCTGGACCTCTTCAGCCTCCACAAGAGAAGGTTGAGAGGCGACCTTGTGGCTGCCTATAAATTCATCATGGGGGCGCAGAAGGGAATTGGTGAGGCTCTGCTCACCAAGGCGCCCCTGGGGGTTACAAGAAATAATGGCCATAAGCTAGCAGAGAGCAGATTTAGACTGGACATTAGGAAGAACTTCTTCACAGTTAGAGTGACCAAAATCTGGAATGGGCTCCCAAGGGAGGTGGTGCTCTCCCCTACCCTGGGGGTCTTTAAGAAAAGGCTGGATAGGCTTCTAGCTGGGGTGATCTGAACCCAACACTCTTTCCTGCCTATGCAGGGGGTCGGATTTGATGATCTATTGAGGTCCCTTCCGGCCCTAACATTTATGAATCTATAAAACAAGGAAATCAGGACTTTCAGTTTGTGTTGTCTTCTGCAGGCTCCATTTGTTGGTCTTCATTCTATAAAACATGTGTAAGTGTTACTTTTGTATTAATAAGTCTGTTCACTTAATCCTTCTTGTGGTAGATGTTCCCCGATTAGTCACAGAGGCTGCTTGCAGACGTTAAAAAAAACAACAAAACTGCTCTACCAGAAGAATCAATGTTTACTTCAACCCGGCTCTGCAGTGTCTGTAAAGATCGGGCACTTCAGTGGGTCTTTTTGGTGTTTTTTTTAGCTAGAACTGATTCAATCAACTATTAGATAAAAGCACCAAAAAAGCCTCACTAAAGTGCCTGATCTTTGCAGATGCTGCAGAACCAGGTTGAAGTGATGTGTTGCCTCTTCTGGGCATTTGCAAGGCATGGCATGGGAACACACTGAGTATAAATTAAAGCGCTGTTTTTTTGGTGTTTTTTTAATGCCTGCAAGCACCCAGAGATGTAACTCCCTTCCACTAGGGAGCTCACATGAAATAGATTGTCTCAAACACGTTGATAGAGCCTTTCTGCAAAGCAGCATTCAACTGTCTTAAACATGAGGCTTTCTTTTCTAAGATTTTAATTTCCTCTCTCGTTACTACACATCTTTCAGTTCTGCAGGAAATGAGGCAGACAACAACACCCTGTTTTAACTACACAATACTGATTTGTTTTCAGATCATGGTTCTTTCTGTGCATTGAATGAAAGACAGATCCAATGGAAAGAGTAGCATGTGAGCATGTACTCTAGAATTGTATTATATATGCACAAATGAGCCAAAATAAAGTTGCACTGGCAAAAGTAATTTTGACATTAACTTAACTTTTTGAGTGCTTGATTTAGCTGTTTTAGTGTACTTTTAATTTTTTTGTGTAATTTAATGTTAATGTTCAGGTACTGCCTAGAGATGCAATAACATGGGGTGCCTATTTGGATAAGTGTTGTACAAATTATTTTGTAAGAGTATTTCTAATGTTACTTGAGCCCTAACTTTCTTAAATAAGAATACATCCATCAATTGTGACTGAGACTGCCGATGAGGTCTGTCTCATCATCTTAGTTGGCTCTAAACAGAACCTCATAATATAATATAATATAACTTATATTAATTATTGTTATACTATTATCAATATATCATTTATACAATATCTTAATTATTATATTAACATTAACACAGTGTATAATGTTATTTGTTTTGGGATTGAAAATAAAAATATATATTACCAAAATGAACAACCATCTAATTATTATCTAAATAATAATAGAACAGCTACAGCAGACCTTTCCTAGCCCACACATCTTTAAACTAATGAGCTTGGCTACTGAAAAAGTGTAGCTAGAATAACATGGAAGTCAATTTGGTCTGCAAAATTCATGAAGGAACCTGAGCAAATGCTTAGGTGGACTCTGAAGCTTGATGGTGTTATAGCTACAGGTCCCATTTAGACGTGCAGGTAAAGGGGTGATAGGATCTGATACATGGTCCATACCACATGTGCATGACAGGAAGTGTGATTGAGAGATCATGAATTAAATTTCATCACATCTTGTTATGTAGAAACTCCCATGGCTGGAGCTCTCTCAGCTGAAGGGTCCCCCAGCTGCAGGGAGACATCAAGTGTCTGTGACTGTGGGCCAGCAGCAGCTGGGAGCTCCCAGGCCCCTGGGTGGATGTGTGCACCCCAGCTGGGAGCTTTGGTCAGCTAACAGGGCTCCCAGCCAAAGGGGCCCTTGGTCACATGTTCAATTAAAGGTATGATAGCAAGCAGCTATAAAGTTATTATGCATTTTGTGGAATAACTTTGTAGCTTATTCCTCTTTTTATCACATCATTAATTGATTGAATGTGTGGCCACATGGTCACTTAAGATATGATTAACTGGTTAATCATGCCTTAAATGTAATTATATGGGGTCTCCAGTGCCAGTAGTACATGGTATAGCTTAAAGCTAGTTTGGGTAAGTATC
Organism: Alligator mississippiensis; assembly: GCF_030867095.1. Lineage (NCBI taxonomy): Eukaryota > Metazoa > Chordata > Crocodylia > Alligatoridae > Alligator > Alligator mississippiensis. The sequence continues at coordinate 45,788,801 of NC_081835.1, forward strand.
TATGGCTATGAGTAGGTGTCTCATTTGAGGAGGTTCTGATTGATCTGAATCAGAACCCAGGACAAAAGCAGTAGGGCAAAAATCAGGCAACTGATTTATTGTGATTCTGATTAGTCTGAGATTTGACTCTCATCAAAACAGGTGAGAGAGTTATTTACATGTGAGGCTTAAATGACAATTAACTCAAATTACCTGTGATTGTGTGGAAGCAAGGTGTTAATTTGGATACTTCCCAAGTAAGGGTGTGTCCATCTGTAAGGTTTAGGGCAGCAGTTCCCAAACTCTGACAGATTGTGCACTACCAATTTAAAATGATAAAACCTTAAGTACCACCAGCACATTTTTGTCTTGTAAAGTAATTATAATAAACCTGTTAACATGTACCACTGACAGGTTGTCTGCGTACCACTGGTGGTATGTGTACCACAGATTGGAAACTACTGGTTTAGGGTTTGCTGCAGTACAAGATGCTCAAATCCAAATCAAATAGGCTGTCTGTTTTTAGCCTAGGTAGGCAGGGAGTACACAGCTGGACAGGCTCCTCTCTGAAATGACTGGCTAACTTGAGTGAGTGACCATTAACTTACAGGTGTATGCACCATTGTTCTAGACACCAAGTGTTATCGCATTGTATCTCACATACTTCCTAGGTACTTAAAGTGGGGCAGTGGGTTGCTTGGACCTGAAGGATCCTGGAACAAATGGCTTTCTCCCAGAAGAAATACTTTATCTGTTTACAGACTATGAGCTGTAGTCGTACGTTTGTCCTCAGTGTAAAAATACCATGTTTTAAAATGTACCTGTTTTTTAATTATCTAAGTATAATTTAAATTTTAATTTAAGCTTTGAGTGTTCAGTCTCTAGTCACTTCTCAATGAAGCTATGCACATAGACATAATATTTATTAGCACTTAAAGTCACATAAAAGTGTTGTAGAAAGTGAGTGGGCAGATGAGGCACAGCACTATCATGCTACAAATTGGTCTGCACCATGTCAAAAATTACTCTAGCGAAAACAGAAATAACTCAAATGCTACAGGTTACATTTGTCCTTCCCACTTGTGTGTAATAGGAACTTGTCAGCCTGCAAGCGAAGCATCCCATGGTGCTTTGCTTCTCACCCACCCTCCCTAACCCTCTGATGATCACTCCCAATTCTGTTTCCCTGCATGTGGCCTAATCTTTTAAAAGCTAGATGTGAAGGCACATTGAAACCATTGTTTCCTGGATCACCAGCCCAGAAATGTGGCTTTTTGGGAGTGGCACAAACACATTTGAGAACCCAGTAACCACTATTCATCCAGCACTGGCACAGAACGTTTGGGTCCATAAAATAGTCCATCAGCTGGAGGCAAACAGGGATTCTGGACTTCCTTTCCCATCTGGGCCCTGAGAACAGTCCCTAAGAAGGAGCCCTCAAAACCAAAGTCATTTACAAATGGGTTGCAGCACAGATGACGCCTTGTGAGCACAATAAAAACTGTCACCAATATCCATCTAAGACAACAGGCCTGATGGCATGGTACAAGAGGGCTTGTGATGTCAACCATGTTGCATGTGCCTGATGAACAAAATGTGCTTTCTATGAGGAACTCTCAAGGATCTTCATGGGGACAACTTTTGAATCCCGCTTTGCATCTTGGTTGGGCCAGGGTTGTACAAAGGCAGTGATGATTCACACTAGGAAACCATAAAGGGACGATAACCCAAGCCCTGGACCAGACCCAGGAGGATTCTGGGGAGCCCCTCAGGATGTACTGGGAGATGTTCCAGCTGTTAATGTAGAGCAGCTTGGGTGGCATTGATGTAGGGGAGGACCAGTCGACCACCCTGCCATCATCCCTCCAAACCATCTTGCCCTCATCTTCCCAGGGCCCTGTTACCTGGAGAGAATATCTGCATGGCTAAACACCAGTCCCACTGGTAAGTAGCTGTGCAACCAGACTGGCAGCATTAACAGAACCTACCTGGGCTTCTCTCCCCCAGTGGCCTCAGGTGCCTGAGGACTCTAAATGCCAGGGCCAGGGCATGCAGGCTTGGCAGCGCTGAAAAAGTGCATTTTCAGAGTACTCAATGCAAAAGGCTGGCCCCATGGCATTTGCGGGGCTTCTGTATTTGTAGCATAGAGGGGAGGGGGCCCAATACCAGCCTGTGGGACATCCAAGGAACTTGCAGAGGGGACTGCCTTTTTTGGGGGCCATTAGGAGAGACAAATACAAACAGGAAAGTTATTGTGGCCTGTGGTTTGGGGGCTTGACTGTGAGTTTCATACACAGATCAAGAAGATTTGCAGCTTTCCAATTCATGTGCCATGGGCTTGGGGTTGGAAGACCCCTTGAAACCACTTAAGAAATTTTTCCTAGGCCAGCATTTCTCAACCCATGGGTCACAACTAGGGTGGCCATCATAGGGAACAGTCCAGTTGTCCTCTGTCTTCTATTGATATGAAACCAGATGCCTTTATGTCCTCTATTTTTCTCTTCAAAAAATAGAGGACATAAAGGCATCTGGTTTTATATCAACAGAGGGCAGAGTAGCAGAAAACTGGAATGTCCTCTATGATGGCCACCCTAGTCAAAACCCAAAAGTGGGTTGCAAAAATATATGAAAGTGTCGCAAACAAACCTTAAAAATGGATTCTCCTTTAAAGGAGAAAATGTTGGGACCCATGGCTTTTCCCTTACAGGCTGTCAGAGTTCCAACTTGCAAGGGGCGGCTTGAGACGCCCCCAGACTCCACACACTGGGGGGCTGGGACCTGGCGGAAGGGGGACTGGGTCAGGACTAGCCATCAATGTTTACAAATGGGTCCTGGTACAAAAAAGGTTGAGAACCACTGCTCTAAGCTATTAAGACCATTGGTTTGGGGTTTCAGTCTCAGCTGGCACATTATTCATTTAATGACAGTTTAAATTATCACTTGATAGTGTTTCTTTATGAAGCAGTTAACAAGGCCCTCTCCCCTTTCCAGGAGGCAATTGAGACATAGGCCAGCATTCCCTATCCATAACTCACCCACAATTATCATGTATCCTAACATGGATCTGAAGGACTTCAGGCGGTTCCCCATGACTTTTTGCTATTGGCTGCCAGTCCTTTCTCCCCCACTGGCCAAAGGTGCTAGAATCCTGTTAGCGCCAGGGCACTCAAGGTTGCCTCTCTGGCTGTGGGAAAACACCTTCTCCTTCCTCTCCTTCTCCCTGTGTAGACTAGACTTTCCTGCCCCCAAGATTCACTGTCTTTCATCACCTGTTTCTCCCACCCCGATTTTATATTACTCCATGCCAGCCCTGGGAAAAGAGATTCTCTTCCTTCATTTCCAGCCACTAGTGGGCCCTAGGGAATTTGTAAGTTTTTCAGGGAAGGAAGCGTGGAATAAAAAGATCTTTTAGGCAAAGTAGTGTTTGTATTTGCACAGGTGGAAAAGTTCAAACAATGAATGTAGATTTTAAGTGGAGAAAGCATTTAAGTACAATTCTGTGTTTGCTTGCAATTCAAATTGCATCTTCCCCTCTCCTGACTTTGTCCTCATGTCTTATTTATCCCTGTGGCAGAAAGCAGACTTAACGCTCTTAAAAAATGCAAACTGTAGGAGAAATTTCACAAAGTTGCATGCCTGAAACGGTGTCTGCATAAAACTGTGGTCCACATGTCATCCCTCCCCATTGCTCATTAATGGCACGTGTGATAGGGTCTTGGATTAGGGCAATTGATGATATGTGAAAAGCAAACACACAGTCTGTCTACCCAGTTATCCATCCTTTGAAGCTACATTTTTAATTAGTCCGGAGAAAGTTCATTGGCTGTAGGTCCATAATGATGGCATGCAAGCAGGAGGAGGAAGGCTCGTGGTACATCACTGACTGTAAAAATCATGTAGCAGCACAGAATTCTGCATCAACTTGGAGATCTTATAAAGGATGGTGTGCATGAGACCTCCACATGGTGGTCAGTGGGCATATCTACACAAGATGCTGACTGTGCAATAGCCAAATAATACTGCGCAGTAGAGCATCACAGCACAGACAGTTCTAATAAACTACTGAATAGTAGCATCACTTAAAACAAGTTTGCCAGTGCTACTGTGCAGTAACTCCAGTTACTGGGCATTTATTTAGTATGTGAGTGTACAAGTACTAAGTAAATGCGCAGTAACCACTGTACAGTAGCTTCTCATGTAGACACACCCAGTGAGCAGTAGGACATCTTGGGTTCAGCAGGGATGTGGGAGAGACTTCCCCTGGGCATAAATGAGCTGGTTGTTTCAGGAAGAAATGCATAGAGTGCCTTGTTAATCCCCAATCTCTGAGTGCAAGATAGTAACATTTCTTCAGAAAGTCCTCATGCAACCTTCATTGTTTCATAGTTGGTAGGGTCAGAAGAGACCTGAGCAGATCATCAAATCCGACCTCCTGCCATGGCAGGAAAAAGTACTGGGGTCAGACGACCCCAGCAAGGTGTTCGTCTAACCTCCCCTTAAAGACCCCCAGGGTAGGAGCCAGCACCACTTCGCTTGGGAGTTGGTTCCAGATCCTAGCCACCCTGACTGTGAAGTAGTGCCTCCTGATGTCTAGTCTGAATCTACTCTCTGCCAGCTTGTGACCATTATTTCTAGTCACTCCTGGTAGCGCTCGGGGGAACAGGGACTCCCCCAATGCCTGCTGGTCCCCTCTGACTAGTTTGTAAATGGCCACTAGATCCCCCCTCAGCCTTCTCTTGTGGAGGCTGAACAGGTTCAGGTCCCTTAGCCTCACCTCGTAAGGCCTGCCCTGCTGACCATGCGGGTGGCCCTCCTCTGGACCCTCTCCATGTTGTCCACATCCCTCCTGAAGTGCGGTGCCCAGAACTGGACGCAGTACTCCAACTGCAGCCTGACCAGTGCATAGAGGGGGAGGATCACCTCCTTGGACCTGCTTGAGATGCATCTGTGGATGCATGACAAGGTGTGGTTGGCCTTCCTGACCATGTCCCAGCCCATGTTCATTTTGGCATCAATAATGACTCCAAGATCCTTTTCTGCCTCTGCACTGACGAGAAGGGAGTTCCCCAGCTTGTAGTTATGCTGCTGGTTCTTCCTCCCCAGGTGCAGCACCTTGCACTTGTCAGTGTTGAAACCCATCCTGTTCTCATCCGCCCACCCCTGTAACCTGTCTAGGTCTGATTGCAGCCTATTCCTCCCTTCTAGCATGCCCACATCCCCCCACATCTTAGTGACGTCAGCAAATTTGAACAGGGTGCTTTTTACCCCCTCGCCCAAGTCACTGATGAAGATGTTGAACAGCATGGGTCCGAGGACCGAGCCCTGGGGGACCCCACTGCCCACATCCTTCCCTCCAGCCAGTTAGCGACCCATTTGACTGTGTAGGTGTCGACGCCGCAGTCCCCTAGTTTTTTAATGAGTATGGGGTGAGAGACAGTGTCAAAGGCCTTCCTACAGTACAGAAAGTCTATGTCCACTGCTACCCCTGCATCTAAGGATTTTGTGACCTGGTCATAGAAGGCCACCAGGTTGGTCTGACAGGACCTGCCTCTAATCCCCTGTTGGTTGCCCCTAAGCATAACCTCCCCTGCTGGCCCCTCATGGACATGCGCCAGGATAATTCTCTCCAAAAGCTTACCCAGGATCGAGGTAAGACTAACTGGCCTATAGTTTCCTGGGTCCTTCTTCCTCCCTTTTTTGAAAATGGGAACCACACTGGCCCTTTTCCAGTCATCTGGCACCACGCCAGAGCACCATGAGTGCTCATAAAGCCGTGTCAGGGGTCCCGCAATGACCTCTGCTAATTCCCTCAGCACTCTGGGGTGGAGATCGTCAGGACCAGCTGATTTAAATATGTCCAGTCCCTCCACCTTGTTCTGATGTCAAAAGGCAATGCCCTTTTCTCCAAAATGCATTTTCCCCATTAGTCACCTTGCCCTTCCTTTTGGCCGGGTGGTTAGGCAACACTGTCTCCGCAGCGGTACAAGAGTATAGTCTGAAGGACGTCCCACCACTGTAGCATGCTACTCTTGTCACCTTGCTGATGACACATATAGGAGGGCAACATACTTGAAAATAGCGGGAGTCTGCAAAATTGAGGAAATTTTGGGGAGCATTGGCTTTTGGGTCCCCTGCCATCTCCCACCCCAAATATTTGGAACAAGTCTTATGGCATCCCAAAGCAGGGACAACCTCTTAAGGTTAACCTGTTACCTTGGGGTCACCAAGGGATACCCTGAATGTCTGGGTGTGACAGAGGAACCCAGTTCCCTATTCTTGATCTTCAAAGAATGTGTACCTACCATCTTGGGAGCCTAGAACAAATATAAAAAGGCTCCCAAAATGGATAGCAAAAACTTATTTGGGAGTGCATAATTCAAGTCACACAAGTTGAACAAGGATTTCTTTTGTATATCTTTACAGGATCAACACCTGCAGTTACTGCTACTCCCACTGCAGCTACTATTTGTGAGGTCTCAAGGTCACAGCCTAAGACTGAAGCTCTGCTAGGTCCCAGGCTGAGGTCTAGGAAAAAGAAGAACAAGGAAAAGATGCTTGTAGACCTGGCTGCATTGCTGGGGAGGAGAATGGTGGCTGCAGAGAACTGACATACATATACAGAGTATCATCAAGACTTCTGACATAGTCAAGTGTGAGAGATCCCTTGCCAGGCGTGAGCAATTTTCCAGAAATGCAAGCCATCGTGGAGTCTGTGGACACAACAAGGCAGATTATGGGAATGCTGCAATCTGATGCCTGCAGTTCTGGTGGAAAGGGAACTCTCCCTGAGCTGCACTACAGCAGAGAGACGGAGAGAGTAACTGAGGTAGTCAGGTCCTAGTGCCCACTGTTGCACTTAAAAACGGGTTGAGGAATTGACACAACACTCAGTTGATTAATGGCAGAAAGGCTTGCTTTAATAACTACCAACAAGCTACAAAACTAAATGACCGAAAAAGACATTTTCCCAATATAAAATGAGCTGTTACAGAAAGTCCTAGTACATATTTAGCTGCAGTAGTGTTTTCCCACCAATACAGGCAGGGAAGCTAGTCCAGTCTTGCAGCCTTTACTCATGGGCTGGGTACAGTATGGCTTCTTGATCTTTCCTAGACTGCACACCTTGCTAGTAGTTCTGTCTTGCTTTATACTGTTTAATTATATAGCTTCAAAGCATGTTTCCTTGATGGCTACCCAGTTAAAGTCCAAACAAAACAGGGAGGGAAAGAGTGACCATCATGTTACAATTGTTAAATCGCCTGGCTCCTGTTTTTGGATTTGTCTAGGCGTGAAGACTTGCGTTTCTTGTAACCTTTGACTAGCTCGGCAATTAAATGTGTTGGGGCTTGAGTGGTCAAACAGGATACCTAGAGGCACTGGCTACCAGACCTGTCTTTGGGTATTTGTTTATCAGTGGGGAAAATTTGCAGTAGCTTGTACCAGTGATGGTCTATTTACAAAACTCCAGACATATATTGAATAATTGAGACATTTGTAACACCTTAGACATTGGATGCCTGTTTTGAGAAATGGGAGGATGCCATGTACAGGACATTTTTCCTGTATTCAATGCATCTTTATAGGTTTTCCTTGAAATGTATGTTTAGTCTTTTGTCTTCTTTGGTTGCTAGTTCAATTTAAATATATATGTAGTTTCCTTGCTGCCTTTAGTTATACTGACTCAGTCTTTTCTCTTACTTTCTTAGCTTGGAGATACACCTGTGATGACTGTCAGGTCTCTGCCAACAGTTTTAACCATCACTTTTATTTTTTAGGGTTGAGGCTGTTATCATGCTTATGGCACGGGTCTGGTATTGAGTACCACAAGCTCCAGTCTCTTTTACACCTAATGCATTGCAAGCCATTAATGGAGTTTGATTTTCTTTGTGGCAGGCTTGTTACCACAACCCAGTCTTGCCCCAGTCACTGTCTCGCATTTTTGTGCAGGGACGTTGTCCAAGCTTTCACAGCATTCATAGCCAGCACCCACCTTCCTCAGACTTGAGCTGGGTCATTCTGACGCCCATGCTGGAAAAGGCTGCTGACCCCTGCTCCAGATCTACCTTGTTGCTTAGATCTGAGCTGGGTCTGGAGTGAAGAGTGGCATCCACTCCTACCACTGTGGTCTGGTTCTGACCCAGCATGGCACTTCTTATGTTCTTATGACTGGGCAAGAAAGGCCGGGGGGTAAGGGATGACATGGAATATCGCTTAGATGCTAGCTGAAGGTGTGGGCACATGTACAGAAGGGGGAACATTTCAGAAAGGGAGCTGCTATGTTCTCATTGCTATGTGTGAATAAGCCAAGAACAGTTCAGATTATGTACTGCAAAACCACTCCAACTTTAACCCTGGATGAAGCACTTGATGATGAGAATGGTTTTGCCATTTTTAATTGCCTCAGTTCATTCACACACAACAATTAGAAAATAATAGTTGCTGCCCTTTTGAAGCATTCACCTTTTGAAATGGCTTCAAATATACCATATTTACTTGAATCCAAGACAAGCATTTTTTCCCCATTCAGCATGGGGGTTTGAGTACAAGACAGGGGGTGGGAAGGCAGCTGGGAGCAACTGCAGCAGCTGCCTGCCCCCCAGTCTGCCTGCCCTCCTCCCCACCTTACTGTCAGGTCAGGTGCAGCTCAGCCGCTGGATCCATTCACTCCAGGGGCCCAGAACACTTGGAAACTGTCTCCTACCCAGCCAGTGAGCAGTGGTGCAGCTCTAGCCCTGACATGCTCCTGCATGGCCAGGCAGGAGCCACATTTCCATGTGCTCCATACTCCTGGAAGGAATGGAGCAGGAGCTATGTCTTACAGTAAGGCGGGGGGAGGGGAGGGGCAGAGGCTATGGGGAGTTGGGGCAGAAAGCAGACAAAGACTGAGGGGACCAAGCACAGGAATGCTGGTGACAGGGGGTGCAGGCACCATGGTGGAGGCCATCAGATTTGCCTGCCCCCTTGCTGCTGCTTCACCACTGTAACAGTTGGGAGATGAATTTTAGATGACCCTCCAATAATTATAGTCTATACCTGGGAAATTATAACATTTATAATTTTTCCATATGGAAACTCTAATTACAGGAGGGGTGATCTTAAATTCAAAGTGATCTTAAATTCAGGTAAATATGGTATATGTGTCCATACCCTGAGAAACTTGTGTTTTCCTGTCTCTAAAAGTTTTCCATCAGCATTCCCATAATCTGCTTTGATGTGCCCTCAAACCCCATGGCATATTGATGATTGTGACCCTTGACACTGTGAATCTAAGGACCAGTTCTTTGTGGAGTGGATCTAGAATACTCATGATTCCAAACCAGTTCACTCAGCCAGAAAGTACAGCCGGCAACAATGATGAAGTGATAGAAATGATGATGCCATATGGACCCACAATTGATTGGAAATGTTTGGGCTGTTTTCTTGATTGTACTTGATAAGAGAACCTGCTATATTTTTTTTTAATCTTGTTTATTTTCACATTAAGTGGTAAGCCTATGAAGAAGGGGGCTTCATTAATCTTAGGGGGAAGAATTCATAGTTTATGACATTTTTGTTCAGTATTAGCATGCCTCGTATATTGTTAGCCAAAATCTGTATTTGTTGGCTTCAAAATAATTTGATATAGTTTAATAAAATTTCTGCATACCCATGAATTTTTCTTTTTTTAAGTACCTTAACAACAACTAGTGCTATGGAAAAATACGTTTTTTAAACTAATAAATATTACCAGCAGTCAGGCCAACTGTTTTACCAGTTTCAAAGAATACCTTTTAAAATGTGACACAGAGAAGGTCTAGCATAGTCTCTGATCCCTCATTTTATGCTAAGGTATAATGCCCCTCATGATATTTATTATTAGAAATCTGGAAGCAATGATGATGGTACATGTTGCTTGAAGTGCATCTCTCTTTTTCTTTTTCCTTTCCCTGGCATTCTGTCTACATTGGGGCTTAGTGATGATCAGACACTGTTTAACAATTCAACCTTCCCTAGAGCCAAGTTCCATTCTCTCTGTCTCCTAAGAGGTCCATTGTTACCTGAGAAAGGGAGGCAGTTGACTGACTCTCTGCCCCATTGAGTTTTGTGCTTTTTGTGATGTCAGTGGACCCCCTTGCTCCCCACAGGTTGAAGAGAGTGAGTAATGCATTCTTTTCCTACTTGCCCCAAATTCACTACATTTTTACAGATCAGTGTGCAGTTATACACTCCCCACTCTCTCCTAGTTACATCTTTCTTTTGTTTCCTCCAAGAAGGTACTTCACAAGTTTCTTGGACTTTTCCCATTCCCTGACAGGCCGCTAAAGTTGGCAGTATTTTTCACCAACCGTAGAGTCTCATTTCCCAGTGGAGTTTGGTTTCAGAGCACTTTTCTGCTGTGCTTCAGGTCAGGGAGCAGCTTCCATGGCTCACCTGGTCAGGCTTCAGAAATTAATATAGGAGATGATTAGGAACAGTCGTCATGGATTCACCAAGGGCAAGTCATGCCTGACCAACCTGATTCCCTTCTATGACAAGATGACGGATTCTGTGGATGCAGGGTGAAAAATGGATGTGATATACCTTGACTTTAATAAGGCTTTTGATACAGTCTCCCACAACATTCTTGCAAGCAAGCTAAGGAGGTGTGGGTTGGATAAATGGACAGTAAGCTAGATAGAAAACTGGCTCAATAGTTGGGCTCAGAGAGTACTAATCAATGGCTCAATGGCCATGTCTACACGTGCTATTGATTTGCATTAGGCTTACTGAGCAGTAAGTCTTCCCCAGAAGGATGTCTACATGTGCTCCCTGTTGGGAGCAAATTTTCTCCCAACAGGAGCAGCCTGGTACAGGGATGCTCCTGCCCTGCTCTGCCTGCCTGCAAAAGCCAGACGTAGCTCAGGCTCCACTGGGTGCTAGCTTCGGGGCTGGCAAGAGGCATGGGGCTGGTCCCAATGTGCTTAGAGCCAGGAGAGCTCTGCTGGTTGCAGTGGCAGCTATCTCCTGGCCCTGTGCACATTGGGAGGGGACCTGATGTGCCCCAAGCCAGAAGACAGCTGCTCCTGCAGTGGGCAGAGCTGTCCTGGCCCCATGTCCATCGAGATACACAGCTACCAGCGAGCCCCCTGCTAGGTAGTGTGGTTTGCTGGGGAGCTGTCCTACTTCTGGGGCAGCTGCTAGTGAGCCTTCTGCCAGGAGGGGTACATGGGGCTTGCCAGCAGCTGCCTTGCTTAGGTTCCCATCCCGCCCACCTCCCGGAACACCTCTACAACATGGAGTTGGCTCCTCTGGGGATCAAGCAGGGGTGCCGCCTATCTCCCAAGCAGCCAGCTCCAAGCTGCACAGGACTGCTTCAGAGGGCAGGTGGGGGCTGGATTCCTAGTCCCCACCATTTCCCCTTGAGCAGCCCTGCACTGGGAGCAGTAGTAGATATGCTAGAGAATAGGCATAGAATTTAAAAAGATCTAGACAAATTGGAAGATTGGACCAAAAGAAATCTCATGAGGTTCAATAAGGAGAAGTGCAGAGTCCTGCATGGAACATCCCAGATACAGGCTGGGGACTGCTTGGCTAAGCAGCAGCTTTGCAGAAAAGGATCTGGGGGTTGCAGTGGACAGTAAGCTGAATATGAGCCAACAGTGTACCCTTATTGCGAAGAAGGCTAACAGCATACTGGTCTTCATTAGTAGGAGCATTACTAGCAGATTGAGGGATGTGATTATTTCCCTCAATTTGGCACTGGTGAGGCCACATCTGGAGTACTATGTCCAGTTTTTGATCCCTAACAGAAAAGATGTGGACAAATTGGAGAGAGTCCAGCAGAAAGCAGTGAAAATAGGGGGCTGGTGCACATGACATATGAGGCAGGTTGGGAGATCTGGGCATATTTAGTCTGAAGAAGACTGAGGGGGGATTTAATAGCAGCCTTCAACTATCTGAAGGGTGGTTCCACAGAGGATGGAGAGGAGCCGCAGGGCAGCCCAGGCGTGGGCTCTGGGAGGCTGCAGCAAGAAGGGCCTAGCAGTGGTGAGGGGTGGGGCACTTTTCCCCTGGGTCCAGCAGCAGCTTTTGCCCAGCTGCTGCCGCTGCTCAGCATAGCCGGGAAATCTGGAGCAGGTGCAGCACAGGCTGGGTCAGGGCTGTGTGTGTGGCTTCTGGCTAATCCACAGCTGCTCTGCTCCACCAGGCAGAGTTTAGAGTGGGTGTAGGGTGGTCTGGGATCGGGGCTGTGCATGCAGGTCCCCACCAGCATCACAGGGCTGTGCACTATTGATGGTAGCAGACAGGCTCCAGTCTGTTGCTTGGGAGGGGAGGTGCTGACCAGTTCGTGGCAGTTCCTTAGAACTGCTTATGTAGCCCATGGGCCCAAATAATTGCCCACCACTGGGCCAGACTGTTCTTAGTGATGACAGAACAAGGAGCAATGGTCTCGCATTGCAGCAAGGGAAGCTTAGGTTGGATATTAGGAAAAAACTTTCTCACTAGAAGGGTAGTAAAGCACTGAAACAGGTTACCTAGAGAGGTTGTAGCAGCTCCATCCTTGGAGGTTTTTAAGACCTGGCTAGACAAAGCTTGGTCTGGAATGATCTAGTTAGCATGGTTCTGCTTTGAACAGGGGGTTGGGCTAGATGAGCTCCTGAGGTCCTTTCCAACCCTAATTTTCTATAATTCTCTGACTACACATCAAAAGCAGTACAGGCAACCCCTGCTTAGCGCTTTTAATTGGTTCCTGAAAAACTGAGCATTAAGCAAAACCAAGCGTTAAGCGAAACCAAGTTTCACTTTTCACTTTCTAAAGCCACCAAAATCAGAGCTGCCAGGATTAGTGTCAGTTCCAGTGCCAGCTGTATGATGCCTGTGAGCGTTATAACAACACTTGCTAAGTGGAATTGGGTATCAATGTAAAATGAGCACTATAGTGAAATAGCACTAAGTGAAACAGCGTTAAGCGTGGGTTGCCTGTATCCTGTGGCATCTCTAGTATTAGGATCCCAGCATATTTTTGGTGTTTATACTGGATCAGGCCACAGGCATCTTGGCTTGGTTCTTCACAAGGACCTTGACCCACATCTTCTAGTTTACCAGCACCTGCTATGGATATTCACACAGGATTTGACTAGGGTGAGAGTAGTGCCAGGGTCCTGCCATCTCATAAATGCCTGTGAGTCGATTTTCATTGGCTTTGAACGTATTTTACCCTCAGGCATACAGTAGGACACAGACCCAAATGGATGTGGTGTGAATTTAGTCATGTGTATATTGTACCTCTACTCTGGGACTATTGTCCATTAGTTAGTCTGCTGAACTGGAGGGGCAGCATTCCAGCCCATCTGTCCTGGTTTGCAGAAAGTTATTTTGCTATGATATTGTTCCAGTTCCCTGATGCATTATCACTGGTCAGCTTGGTGCCCCAGCTCCTAAGAGCTGTAACACCTTAAATCAGGGGTTAGCAACCTATAGCCTGTGGGCTGGATCCAACCTGTAGAAGCCATTAGATCTGGCCCATGAAGCTGGGGCTTCACTGGTGTTTGCAGCCAGGCAGGAATCTTCCCTGTGCTGTGCCATAGCCAGGTGGCAGTGAGAAGCGGGGCAACAACCAGGTCCTAGCACCAGCTTGCCTTTGACCTGGGTTGGGCTTTTGGAGCCTGCCAGTGGAGAATGTTGCTGACTGCTGCCTTAGGAATTTGGAGTCTCTCCTAGGGCTTGATTTGGTGCTGCCATCCTCCTGTCTTGGGTTTCTGTGTCCCCAGTTGTGATCTAGGCTTGGGCTAGTCTGCCTTGTTTTTGGTGATAATATGCCTTTCCAGTAAAAACAAATAGAGCCTGTGTTAGTTTTTCTGGGGGACAGAGGAGGGAAAGTATGTGTACTTAAAACAGAAGTTATTTTAGATCTACATTACACTTTGAAATAAAGAAAATTGCAAAAATGTGGAACTAGAAAAACTGTGAAAAAGTGAATGGGGAACTTGGAGTTTGTGTTTAATGTTTCCTGGAAGCCCTGTGACATTGATACATATTGCTAGAGCAGCAAAATTCCTTTCTGAGTTTCCTTTTCTCTAGGGAAATTTGTTAAAATTTTGTTATTTAACTGTTTAATCTCTCTCTCTCTCTTTCTCTCCCTCCCCCTACCCCCCATCTTCCCCTTCCCAACTTCCTCTACCACCAAATGTACCTTTACAGAAGCATAAAGTAGATCTTTTCTACAAACTGCGCCATGTGATGAATGAGCTCATTGACCTGCGTAGACAGTTACTGTCAGGTCACTTGACACAGGATCAGGTGCGAGAGGTCAAGAGACATCTCACAGTGCGGCTGGATTGGGGGAATGAGTAAGTACAGCTACCATTTAGGTACCATCTGGTTTAATTAATTTGAAATTAGTTATCTGTAATAAATGAGAGGCAAGTGTTTATGTGGGTGATACCTTTTATGGGTAAGTAAGACAGTGAAAAAGCTAGAGCCTGAATCGATTCAATCTTTGCAGGTTTCTCTAAACTGCATAGATTGAACCAATAATAAAATGAACTGATGTTCGCTTTTGAAACCAGAAAGGCAACAAGACCCCTGCAGTGGCCCATACCAGGATTATGGGGCACTAGCACATGCCTCCCAGCCTGCTGGCTGCTGCCAAAGGCACCCAAATGCAGCCAAGCAGGGCTCATCCTTGATTGGCTGCCCATCACACATCCCCCAACCTTTGCTGTCCCAGCCAGAGGGGAGCAGTCCCTCCAGCCCTGGCCTGGCTAGATCGTGAGCCTCAGTGGAGCTTCCCCACCCCCTGCAGGGTCCTGGAGCCCTGCCCCTGGTACAGAGAAGTTATTCCTTCCTTCCCACCTCTCAGTATGGTCCCACAGGGCTTGGCCCTGTCCCAGAGGCAGGAGGGACAACCATCCCTCTAGCCCAGGGCTGGCTGGATTCCCAAGGCTCAGTGGGGGTTCCCTGTTCCTGGCAGGGTCCCCCAATCCCTGCCCCTGGTGTCAGAGGGGGGATTCCTCCCTTCCCCTCCACTGCCCAGCCCCTTGGGGGCAAGTACAGCTAGTGAGAGGGTGGGGCTAAGGCAGGGATTTTCAACCGTTTTTAATAAATGTAGCCCCGGCAGCCACAAGGAGTGGGGGAGGGGAGGGGGTATGTGGTTGGTCGCAGAGAGGTGGTAGCATGGGACAGCAGGTGGTGGCAGTGGCCATGTGTGAGCTTCTCCCCACCCAGCTGTGTGGCTTGCAGAGGGGTGTCACTGCCCTTGTCCCTCCTTCCCTCCGGCCCTGCTCCTGGGAGGTGGCAGCGCGGGGTGGTGGGTAGCGGCACTCCATCCCCACGTGCCCACGTGTACCCCCTGGGGCCTTCCCAAGTACCCCGGGGGTATGCGTACCCCCGGTTGAGAACCCTTGGGCTAATGGATCTGAGCCCTGCCCTTGCCCATTCTGTTGCCCCTCAATGCCAAGCCACAGCCACCCCCAGCCCTGCTGCTGCCTCTCATTCCTGACCCACTGAACCCAGTCCTGCCAGTGCCCCTCACTCCCAAACCACAGTGCCCTGCCCCCTGGGCCATGATTGTGCCCCTCGCTCCTGACCCACAGCCCCCTAGTGCTGCCAGTGCCCTACACTCCCAACCCACAGCTCCCCCCCCCAGCCCAGTCAGTTCCCACCCTGCACTCCTGATCCACAACCCCCTGTCCCCACAGCCCTGCCAGAGGGGCCAGAGCTGTCCCCATCCTGACCAGGCAGGAGTTTGGTGGCTCCGTCTCATGCAGGCGGTGGCATGTCTGGCCCCAGTACAAGCTGGAGGGAGGAAAAGGGGAGGTTTGTGGTACCCCCCCACCCTGTGATGGGGCTGCCGCATCGCGCCAGTTCAAGGTGACATCTTCTGGACAAAGGGGTGAATTACAAAAAAGCAGCACCACCGTCTGGTGGACAAAGAGGCTCATTACACGTCTTTGAGTGCCTTTGTGTTTTGCATGTAACAAATCCATGGATGCAACGCTTTAATTTGGGGTGAGCCAAACTAAATTACATCCAGGCAGTTTTACTTTGACATGCTGAAAAGACTTTTAAAACAGTGGGAAATCCCGCTCATGCAAACAGACATGCAGTTGCAGCACCTGAAAGGGCAAATCTCGTGGTGTGTACATAGGCCTTAGGCTGTGGAGGGTGAAAAGTCCAGCAGAAGGGACTTTCCTCTTCCTGTGCCTTGTAGACCCCAGCTGGGGGTTCAGTGCCCCCCCCCCAAGCCACTCAGGGGCAGAGGTAGCTGAAGGGTTGATTTAAGGCAGAGGCAGGCAAAGTCCAGTCCATGGGCTGGATCTAGCCCACAGTAGACTTAATTTCCCAGCAGCCCCTGCCCATGCTGTCACTGCCACAAGATCCCTGCCTAGCCCCAGAGCAGCTCCCCGCCATGCTGCATGCCCTGCCAGCGCTGCTGGGGCCGGTTTCCATGGAAACTCCAGCCCCACACTATCACAGCGCAGCTGCTGTTGGTGTCTCCATGGAAATCGTCCCCAACCACTGCTGGCTGGACCCACCATTTTGCCCACTGCTGGTCTAAAAGGATTACAGCCTGACTTGAGGGTCTGTAGAGTTGAGGGTAGGAGGTGATAAGCCCCGCGGAGGGTGCTTTCCCTCTCCTTGTGCTGTGCAGACTTGGGCTAGGGGGGCCTGGGGTCTGTTCCCCTGTCCCCTATACCACCAGGCTGACAGGCACAGGCTAGGAAGCAGAGGCTTTACTGCCTCAGCAATGTGAAAGTAGGGGGACAAGGCCAGTCCTGCTCCACTGGAGCAGACAGCACAGCCTAGGACTGCAAAGCATCCAGGGATGCTGGGGGACTCTGAGTTAACTTGAATCAGGAGGGGATCTGGGACAGAAGTTCCATAAACTGATTTGACAGTTGTCTGATGCTACATCCAGGTTTATCTTAAACTGGTTTCAGCCATTTTGAAAGCAGTTTATGTGCACTGAACTGCTGTTCTGTTACAGTTTTAAACTGGTTTCTGATCACTTCAACTGGTTTATGCACAACTTCTGTCCCCAACTACATGGTCAGGCAAGACTTGGACAAACTTTCAAATGCAGTGCATTTGCAAACTGTTGACATATCTGCCTGTAGGTAACTGAAATACCAAATACCGCTTTTTATGAGTTTTATGTGTACCATTTCTGCAATAAATGGATATGATTAAAAATGTTAAAAAGACCAGCTATCTGCTTACTAATCAGTACTTACTGCAGAAGCATGTATCTTAATGCATTCTAGGTCAGATTTGTTTAATTTGTAACAGCAGAGGGGATAGTAAATCTGAGGGAATTTATGCATTGCAGTGTATCTGCATTACTATTAAAACTTTGTCAGTTTGCCAAAAATTGGTAATAATCAGTGTAACAGATGTACATCTTTGTTTTGGGGTGACAGCGTACAAAAAATCAGAACTGACACTGTCTGATCCAATGATTAACACTGTGGATC
Source organism: Alligator mississippiensis (assembly GCF_030867095.1). Classification (NCBI taxonomy): domain Eukaryota; kingdom Metazoa; phylum Chordata; order Crocodylia; family Alligatoridae; genus Alligator; species Alligator mississippiensis. The sequence continues at coordinate 45,806,215 of NC_081835.1, forward strand.
TGTGGGGCGATAGTAGTCATCTTTAATTTGGTTTTAGGTTTGGTAATCCATATAATTCTCTGTGGATGCTTTCCCAGATTTATACCTCTATGCTCATTCCCACTGCGAAGAGTCTTCCCACACGAGTCTTCTTTCTGATGGAGCTAAAGGGGATTACAGTAGTTTATATTTGTGTCTGGAATTGTAGCCAATGACCTTAAACAAAAACTTGCGTTGTCCAGAATCAGTTCTTGGAAAGCAAGACATTCCAAACTTGCTTAGTTCTATGAAAGCACAATAGAGATTTATTCAGGGCACGCAGCTGACCTTTTCAAAAGAAATATCACCCTATAACAACTTTTCTTTAAGCAGGAGGAAGGATTAGTTATAATTAAAGTACAGGAAAAAATTCTGTGCAAGTCACCAAAGAGAAGAAAAGTCAAATTATCCTTTGTAACTTACCCTAGTCACATCCACCTTTCACCTGTGTTAGGATGCCCACTGAGAGAAGAACTTGAATGCATTGATGAGAACTCATCTGGCCATCCTGTTAAATTCAGTTACTCCCTTCTTAGTTGAAAAAAGCTCCAAAGGACGTAGACTGATGGAATTATATTAAGTGACTGCTTTGCAATGCAGCATATGGAGACTTCACATTTAAACTCCCACCAGTATAAATGGAACCCAACAAACCATGCTGGAACTTCATATATATGGATATTTTTGCTAAACAAGGCTGCAGACAGTGAACAAGGGAAAGTGACAGAAGGAGTACTGAGAAAAAAGCCATTAAGACTGAAAGGGAGCTTGGCATTGAAGGGAATCAGCCTCTTCAGTATGTTAGTTCATACTGAAAAATATCCGTTAAATAGGAAAAAAAAGAAATAAGCTTAAAGCTAAAGATAAAACCCACTATCTGACCACTGTATAGGAACTCTGGCATCGCTAGTCAAAGTAGAAACACTTACAAAAAGAAAAATATCTGCTAGGAATATTAGTAATACAATGGAGAATTCTCTGTATGGTATTCAGAGAAAAGAACAATAACTATGCTGCCCTGGAGAAGCGAACAAGTTGAGATTGGAGAGTAACATTCCAGAAGAGAAAAGAATGTCAGTAGTAGAAGTGAATAAAAGTAGGCATATATATAGTTTATCTAATGGCATGAGAAGTTTTAGAGCAAAGATAAATGAGCTAAAAATGTCTGAGATAGGACATGTCTGCTATGTGGCTGAACATCAGCATTTGTAATAGCTGGCTGCTAGAATGCTTGGCCATAGACCATACAGAAAAGACAGATCAGTTCACAGAAGGGAGAGAATAGCACTATCTCTAAAAAAAATCTGTAGAATTAAATGTTATGATGTTTCTGAATAGCGCAGACTATGCAGCAGAATCCATATGAATTTAAATCCCAGGTCACAAGAATCCAAACACAGTAATAGGATTTTGCAACCAGTTTCTGGGTAAAGAAAAGGATATTGAGCACATAATACTTAGAGCCATCAGAACGGCAAACAAAACAGTAATAATGATTTTTTTCAATTACCCACACTGGAACTCAAGTTTAAAGAAGCAGGTTTTTTTAACCTTAAACATTTGCTCCTAGGAACAGCTAGTTTTATGTTACACAGGAAGAGAAGTCATTCTCAACTTAGTCATAAGAAACAAAGAGAAATTATTTAAAAATAACTATAATGATGTAATAATAGTCATTATGTTCTGTGTACTACTGTCTCTTAGGCAAGAGCTACAGGGGACTCAGGAAACAATGCAGACAGCCCAGATTTCCTGTTTCCTAAATAATGGGGGTCTGGGAGCCACATCAACAGCTTATCCTTCAGTCTACCCTGGGAACAGAACAGGGTCAACTATCTTTTGGAAATGACAAGCCAAATTAGCACATTTTGCTCCAAATGGGGGCCATCAGTTGTGACCTGTCTGCCACCACTTTCCCCCCAGCTAAATGCTGCCGGTTCCCCTTGCCACCAAATTGCTGCCCATGTCCCAGGTTTCTAGGATGGATAGAATCACTTGATGGATCATATCCAGTCTATGGGCTGTAGATTACTAACCCCTAGAACAGACTGTTTAGAAATGGTTTCACCAAGTTTTCTTCCCCTTGAAGTTTTACTATGGAAGGCATGATTACACTCAGAACTATCATTGTATTAATTATCTTGAATCAAAAGCATTTTTTCTTTTTTATATGCTGAGGGCATAGACAGACTTCTATTGCTAAACAGCTTTAAAGCACTATAAATGATGCAGTGTTTTAGTGTTACAAAATGTATAAATGTATAAAAAATGACCCTGATTGAAACAGGTTCAACTTGGAAGCACATCTCAGGGACAGGCAGGCTAGGATGCTTCAGAGTGCGGCTAAGCACTTAAAAAAAAAAAAAAAAAAAAAAAGAATTTTGACATGTTTTGTATTTGTCTGTCTATACCCTGAAGTCCTATTTTGTTAAAAGAGTAACATTCACACATCACCATGAAATAGATAAATGCCTTACAATACTTTCAAGGCCAGCTTATCAACTTTTAATATTAGCAAGAGCAATTTGGCATCAGCGTGCTTTTCTGAAATGTCTTTTTTGCTCATTTAAAAGTTTTCTGTGGATGGGAAATCTATGTTTATTAATGCTGTACTTGGCAACATATAAGTGCATACATAAATGCATACATTTTAAGGAGATCCTTAGTTTTCTAAGGCAGTTCAGACTGATGGAAGGCTCTCCATGGTCAAATAATTTGCAAGAAACTAATGTTTTCAAGATATGTTATGTATGATTATCAGTTTATAATGTATGATGGTAACAAAGATTTTCTGACTTTTCTTGGTATTTGTATTATATCAGATCTCAAGCCAATAGAAGCTTGAAGTTCACAGTCCCAGACACTTCCAGGGTATTGGTTATTTTGTCTTCTGTATGTATTAAGTGGTACACTTTTTTTCCTTTTATAATTATGCACTGTAAGAGGATCTGGTAGCAATGTTCCGTGGTCTTCCAAAACCAGTTATGAAAGGATATGCTGTAAGTATCCTTTCTGGGAGAATTCTTGGTTGAGGAGGTATTCACTTGTACAAGAGTTTTCTGTCTTGCAGCTTGCCAGGAATACTGCACACTCTCTGTTAGTTTTCTACACTGACTGTATTCCATGAAGCACTACTACTTTATAGTATAATCTATGAACAATATTAGAGCAAAGTATAGTGCATCTCACTAGGGGTGCACCAATACAGATTTTGGGGGCTGATATGGATAGCTGATTTTTAAGGAGGCATATTGTCTGATACCGATCTGATTTCTGATACCATCCCAGCAGCTCAAAATGCTGCATGCAGCTGGTAAGTCTGGTGTGGTGGGGGTGGGAGGGAAGGGGCATGGGGGGGCAGATCAAGACCCCCACTCTGAGGGAGGAGTGGGTTGGGGCTGGGGCAAATGCTGCCCAGCCGGAGAGGGGAGGGCAGTAGATGGGGCCATGGCTCATCCGAGGGGTGGATGGGATGGTTCCTGCTGCTGTGTGCCACTTGTCCGGGAGCTGCTGGTCCAGCAACTCATCCAGCACTAGCCCATTCGCCCGGCAGCTCCTGCCACTGCTCCCACCACTCATCTGGGAAGGCATTGGGGGGGGTGTACCCCCAGATCTGCATGGGGTGGACTCTTCCTGGCAGAGTGGGGCTGCATGCAGGACTGGTGGCAGCGCTGAGAGGGGGCTACGGGGGGAGGCTGCAGCCACCCCAAAATTCACCTTAACCCCCCCCCACCCCCTCCCAGCCATTAGCCCCCCGCAGCCTACTACCGCCACTTGTCCTGCACTGCCCTGCCCCTCCAGGAAGAGGCTGGCCTGCCCCACCCCTCCCCGCCATGCCCCACTCCGTGCAGATCCAGAGGCACACCCCCTGCCCTCCCGGATGAGCGGTGGGAGCAGCAACAGGTGAGTGCTGGATGGGTCGCCAGACAAGTGATCTGGACGAATTGTGGCTCTGTCCCTCGCCTGCTCACCCTGCCCCAACTGGGCAGCGCTTGGCTCAGCCTCTGCCCGTGCCCCAGCCCCACTCTTCCCTCACCACAGGGGCCTTGATTTGGCCTCCCACTCGCCCCTTCACTCCCCCCTCCCCTTCCACCACACCAGACTTACTGGCTGCATGCCCCTCTGCAAGCTGCCCAGCAATGGTCCTCACTGCTTATGTGCTGTGCTGTGGCTGCGCATATGCATGGGCCATTTATCTACCAAATTGTCAGCCATATCAGGCCAATTTCTGATGCCGTCAGTTTTCTTCTTTATCGGTGCCGATCTGATATGGGACTGATGTATTGGTGCACCTCTATATTTCACTACTATTGCTGTAACTTTTTGCACTGTTTGCAGCCATTCTTGTAATCTGATAATTAATTTGCGCTGTCACCTCAATTTTCTGCAGTGACAGATTGCTGTCTAGACCATTCCAGTTGCTCAAAAGAGCACAAATTAACATCTTCAAACATCTAGACTACCACTTTCCATAAAATTGTCCTTAGATGTCTTTGATAAGCTTGGAGTCTCCTTTTTTAATGTCAAAGATGGTCAGTCAATTTGATATTTTTTTAATGTTAATTTTTTAAATTTTTGACAGCTAAAGCCTGTTGTACAATTTCTCTCTTCTACATGCCTTGCTGAGTTTTATATATGAAATAAGCAGTACATGCATTTTTGAAAACTTATTGTCACTATGAAAAGCTATGTATAAAAATGTTGACCTTAAGAAATAATTAGTGGTGCACGGATATATTGGTCTGATATCGGATCAGGACCAATATAAAGAAAACTGGCTGTATCGAATATAAGCTTGATGGGGCTGATAATTTGGCCGATAAATTCCCATGCTGCAAGCGGTTGCAGCACAGCACTCAGGCAGCAAGGAGCACATCCAGCAGGCTGGAAAGCTGCTTCCAGCGGGTAAGTCCAGTGTGGTGGAAGGGGGAGGGGGAAGGGAAGGGGTTGGGGGGGTGCAGATCAGCCCCCACCTCCCCCCCCACAGTGAGGCAGGGGGCAGGGGCAGGAGCTGCCCAGCCAGGGTGGGGTGGGGCGCTCATCAGGGGGGGCAGCTCCCACCGTTGCTTGCATGCTAGGAGGGCACAGGGGAGTGGGGGGCGGTGTCCCTGGATCTGTGCGGAGCAGGGCAGGCTGCAGCTGGGGCTGTGTGGGGCTGTTTTTGATGGGGGCTGGGCTCAGAGTGAGCGCTGGTGGCACTGGGAGGATGATGCATCCACTCCAAATTTCAGCACCACTCCACTCCCTGTGCTGCCACCACCAGCCACCCAGCACAGCTTGTGCTTTTCCTGGCACGTGGGTGGAGGCAGGGCATTGAGGCAGGGCTGTGCCTGGAGGCAGCAGCACTAGGAGCAGAGCTCCAGTGAAATGTGGGGTGGATGCAGCATCCTTTCGGCACCTGCTCCAAGCCCAACCCAGCCCTCACTGAGAAGAGCCCAGCTGCAGGCCACCCTGCCCTGTGCAGATCCAGTGGGCACCTCCCCCCCACCCCGCCCCAGCCCCCATGTCCTCCTGGGGTGTGAGCAATGGAGGGAGCTGCCTCCCTCCCCACCCCACCCGCCATGTCTTCAGCCCTCCCCACTCCCTTCCCTGCCTTGGCAGTGCCTGCTTCTGCCCCCTCCCTTACTGCGGGGTGCATTGATCTGCCCCCCATGCCCCTTCCTCCCTCCCTCCCTCCCTGTCCACCACACCGGACTTACCAGCAGGAGGCAACTGTATTGGAAATTGGATTGTATTGGCCGATATGCCTGCTTAAAAATCAGCTATTGGTATCGGCCCCAAAAATCTGTATTAGTGTGCCCCTAGAAATGATATTTTTGTGGGACTAACAGAAGACAAGCACACAAACAAAAACAGAACTAAATTAATCAGTATTATGGATGCCCTATGCCAAGATAGGCAACTTTTTCCAACTGCAGGCCAAAATTACCTACCCTCAGTCGGAGGGCAGTTGGTGGGCATTAGGACCCAGCTGCTGCCACGTCTTGTCTCTGCAGCATCATGGGGAGAATACCTGCAGCCAAAACTAATTGTTCTGTTGGCTGGATATGGTCCATGGGTTGCTGACCCTTGCCAATTCTTTAAGGCATGTAGACATGCCCATTAATTGGTCCAGAGTTTTATTTACCTATTCCTTTTTTGGCTGTTAGCTAAACAGTAGTCTCAGAACTCAGTATTAGTTCCTGAGGATTATATGTCACTGTGGGAGTTGAGTAGCTGAATTACTAGTTAATGTAAAGGCTGCAGAATCATCTTTAATTCATTAATTACTGGTCCTTCATTTACGGTTGTATCTTTTCTTTGTTCCCAGAATTAATTGTAGGTCCTGGATAGTGTGTGTGGCGTGGCAGGAGGCACAATTATGTGGCTCATGCATTAGATCCCATTGTGCCTTTACCTGCACATGTAGAGGGGGCCTCCATTCAAGCAAGAATATCATGATCTAGAATTTGGCTTCCAAAATGAATGTGGCTGACATCACAAAAAAGCCACCTAGATATCAGGGTAAAACAGGGCCATTTAATGTGGACAAGTTGTAAAAGAAAACTGAAACTCATTCAGAAAGAACAGTTGTATTCAGTTGGGTGAGTTAAGCCATGAATTCCAAAAGATGCAGATTTTACTGAACCTCACCGCTACAAAAACTTCTCTCTATAATGTAGTATAGCAACAACCTCTGTGGATTTACCATGCAAGGAATATTCACTTTCCAAGCATTTTGCCAGGTCTGTGGCCTTTTACAGCCATCAGGATATAAATAGGTAGATAAGATTTACTCCTTGAAATGAATCATTCTGGCATTCTGTTGGCATTAATAACAGTGTTTTTAGAAGATAAATTAATAACCAGGTAGTTAGCTTCTGAAGACGATGCTTTATCATCTGTAAGAGAGAGCTGCAAATTGAATTTGAGTGTAGATTTAGCTATATGGAGCTGAAATCTGGCTTCTGGTTATGTAGAAAATGCTTGAATCACTCAAAAAGCTGGCTGCTTACTTTGCTTCCCAAGACTTATTCAACTAAATTCCATTGGAAATTTTATCTCTCTGAATACAGCATCATCTGTATAAGATAACTGCTGCAACATCGGTGTGTTGCAAACATTTTCTAAAGGCTTGTCTATATACAGAGGCTATTTTGCACTGAGCTGTTGTGCAATAACTGTTGCAGAGTAAATTGTTTGAGCTAGACATAGTCATATGTCCAAGTGCTTGCTACTCCAGTCCAAATATTGCTTCCATATGGCAGGAAGAGAGCATTGAACTACAGATCTAGGATGACCAGAAGTGGTTGAAGAATTCAAGGATGACAAAAAGTCACTCTTCTGGAAATCCTTACAGAGCGCACACTGGAGCTACAGTGGCAGCTTAACCAATATGAGAGTTCCCCTAACTGTTCAGAAGCACAAGGCTGTTCCTTCTGGAAGTTCACACTCCTTGTACATTTTGGTCAGTAGGTAACCAACTGGCAGGGCTGACTGCCAGGGCTGTTGTGATGGACTGGTATTAAAATGTATTGTTGGTACAGCTTACAAGGCTTGCCAGGGCTCAGGGGATTACTGATGGCTTTGCAAAAATGAAGTTCCCAGACTGTAATGGAGCAGTTGATCACATTCTCATTCTTTGCCTACTAGGCCATGCATCTGCATTTACAAATTAGAAAGCTTTGATACTTTTCTCCTTGACTGCAAGGCTGGAGTACCATTATAGCAGATTCGTTAAAATTAAAGCGAGATGATCCGGAATGGATAGTGATTCTAGGATCCTTAGGAAATCATATATTTTTTATTAATGAAAAAGATTTTCCTCATATGACCACTATTGCCATTCAGGATAGCGACATTCCCTTGGTCATTCTGGCAGATCTAGCTTATACTTTATTTCCCTGGTGACTGAAGCCTTTTTCACTGGAGATGTGGATCATAGAAAGGCACTGTTTAAACGCTGTCTAAGCGTTTGGAGAATGACAGTGAATTGTACCTTTGGGAGACTGATGGAAAGATGTCATTTGTCTAATGACAAGGCTAATTGACTAAGCAATACTTGCTAGTATTGTAATTGCAGTCTCTCTTTTGTATATCTGTGAAAGCATCAATGGTTGGCAGGCAGAGGTGCTGAGATTTTCAGAATGCTGTGACTACCCAGCAAGGCATCCTTTCCAATTGCCTGAGCACATTTTTACTCTGAGGAAATGTGCATGTGTACCCATGCACAATTTTTTACTTGTATTTTATTCAAATGGTTATGATATTTTATGTTTTTATTAATTTTTAAATATTTTTATCAGTCACATTTCAACAAAAGCAGTCTTTTTTAAAAGTGTAAATGAAAAGTAGATGTATATACGTCTGTAAAAAGTGAAAAAAATTGAATAACATTCAAAATAGAAACTTAAAAATTAGCAATGCAACAGTGTAAGCTTATACAATGTAAGTGCACATCTTTTTTAGAAGTGCTAATACAAACACAAGGACCCTACAGTTTACTACCAGGCACAACTATAGGCTTTTTGCCTGCCCACTCTCCTGGTAAGTTGTGGACTGGATTGCTGTGGCCAAAAGCAATTTCTTTGTGTTTGAGGATTTGCAGGTGGGTTTCTTGCTGCCTTGAGCCAGTGATCCACATGATGTCTAGAAAATGGCATTTAGAGGTTTGCTTTTGGGAACTGGATATGCATTAGAGCAATGGTCCAGGGCAACAATAAGGATTGATTTCTAAAAGCCTGTTTATGATAGTCTCCTTCAAAGCCCAATGTGACTGACACCGACAAGCAGCAAGCAGACACACAGGCTGGGAAATTGAAGACATGTACCACACTGTCCCATGACAGAGTTAAGAGACCCTGCAGCATTAGCACCAAGTCACAGTGTCCAAGTGCAGAGCCCTTGGGATTTCTGGTTTTGGTAGAGGTGACCAAATTAGGAGGACACCGGAAAGAAGCAAATTAGAATGTATGCATATGATGGGTTTGTGAAACAAGGGAATATGCTGACAGGACAGAATGTGGACAGTATGGTGACCACAGAAAGGCCAATCTTCTATGCCCAGAGAAGAAGAGTCATCCAAAGAGAGAGAGAATACAAAAGGAGGGATTTCAGAGCAGCAGAGGGTCCCCAAGAGAAGAATCCAAGGCCACCATGGACAGAAAGCACACCACCAGCCCATCTCATCCACCCCACTGAGGTGGGTGGGCTTTAACCTCCAACCTCCAGGCTGCTGACATCTGACTTTCAAGAGAGAACCTCAGAGTGAAGCTTACACGCTGGTCAGACATACCTTGACTCTGTGAATCCTGGGACTGGTTGGTATAGAATTGTTTGCAGTATTCTTATCTACTATCACTGTGTATCAGTAAAATTCACTTATTATTGAATGGAGAGGTCATGGTTGGTCTGAGGGTTTAGGTCTGACCAGAAGAAGGTATCTGGAGTATAGATCCAGTGCCAGAACATGGAAAGAAGTTCTTCAGGTGGCTATGCTCTGAACTGTTTCCAGTATGCACAGTCCTTCAGGGCAGTAGTATGGGAATTGCTTAAGGCTGTTGAGCTGTGCTGCAGGGGCTTTGATGCAGTATGTTTTCAAGCAATATGGTTAGTTTGTGCATGATCTCTTGAAGTTGACTCGGAGTGTCCCTGCCTTTTTCCATAGTCTCATGGGTCATGTTAAGGCTATGTCTGGTTAGCTCCCTGTCTTCCTCCTCCTTAAGCCTCTTTTCTCCCATTCACATTTGTGGGAGATGATAAGGCTCCCATCTTTGGCAGTTGCACTAGTTCAGGTGCAAGGGCATGACAGCTGAGGAAGTTAACAAAAACTGTTGTTGTTGTTTGTTTAGTTTCCATGGCAGTAAATAATATATATTTTACCTCAACTTTGAAATGCTATCCTTATAGCTCCTTCCTGGTCGTCTGAAGATTGGAGATAAGTCATTATCCTACTTTCCCAGTGCCTTGAAATCCTGATGCAGTGTGCCCTTTTTTTACACTATGGGCCAGATTCTATTCCTTTTAGGTGCCTAAATGGACTTAGATGCTTAAATGTGATCCAGCTCCACCCTGCTTGAGTTCTTGAAAACAGTTAATGAAAAAAGTTGATGGGTCCTCCTCTGCATTACCCTTTTGTGGCTTAGTTTGTTGGGGATAAAATGATGTTTAGCAGATGTTATAGTGGATTTTCAGTGACTTAAAAGAGCATGGAATCAAATTGCACATAGGTACCTAAGTTCAATTAGACAACAAATTAATGGACTAGAATCTGGTCCTTAGTGTGCTTGAATGGTTCCTGAGTAGAATGTTGAAGGATTTTTGTTTTGTAGGTTCTGATTGTTTGTGGCTGCTTTGCAGATCACAGCACTGTATTACTGGACAGAGCTTTTGTTGGATATTAGGGATAGGTTGAGGGTTCCAAGAAGTTTGCAGGTTGCAGGTCAGTTCTTGAATATGTCTTGTTGCAGGCATTCATTATTCTGGAACATATTTAACTGATCCGTTGACCAGAAAGCTAAGAACATGCTTGTTTCAGAAGGTTTAAGGTAGGCTGCTGATGTGCAAAATCATTCCCCTAAGTTGCTGTAGGTCTGGAAGGGCAGATTTACTTATGCCAGACAGCTTTGCCTTGCAATGTTGAAGCCCAGTTGAAGCCCAAATATAATACTTCCTCTGCCTTGAATTCTATTTTATATCTGCTTCAGACTCTTATAAAGTCTGTCAGAAAATAGTTTTGTTGTAATTGTCCACTGTTTCTGGAATAGGTGTTGGCAGTATTCTCTGCATTTTGCTTTACTGAGACTTTATTGATCTCTGTGCATTTTCATGATATGCAAGTTTTATGGTGTGAAATGTGCCCCAGAAAGTTTACTGTTTAAATGTTATGCATTGTGCCAAGTACACTCCTATGAAATATATGTGATACAATGTTGTGGAATATATCTTGTACAGTGTTAATATACTTTCATAGCATTTTGGTATGCTATGAAAACTGCATCCTCTAGCGGGGCGGGTGAGGCAAAATAATTTGAATAATGCTTAGTTTCCACACTATTTAGACTCATCTCATGAGGTAGGCTGCGGCTTATGCACCTCTGAGTGAGTAAGTTTATAGGGTGCCACCCTGCTCTGCCTTCTGCCTGACTTCAGACTAATGTCATTTACATTATGTTTTTTTTTAAATCTGCTATGCTAAATAAGGGAGGTGGGCAGCATAGGGTTGCCATTTGAGCGTGAGGGGGATGGCAAGTGCGCAGTCCTGATCAACTAGAAGGGAAATACATTAGGAAAAAGAAAGTGGGTGCTTTTAAGGAAGGGTGCTGACCTGGCATTACTGGGTGGACCAGTTGTGACACCTTTCCTTTAGCAATTGCTTTGTAAGCATTCTTATTTCTATGGTTCCTTATTCCTAAGGAAGCAATGGCTTCCTGAACTGTCACAGTAGTCCAGTGGTACTTACTCTAGGAAAATACAACTACAAATAATGGCCCTCTCCTGGATGCCTGCTTGATTAAATGGGGAAGCAACATCTGATCAACATGATCTTAGGGTAGTAGAGAGCATAAGAGTAAACAGACTGGTCTGTCTTGGTGTTATGCAAAACAGTGTGGTATGAGAGTTCGAAGACCATCAAGCTAGTGTGAAATAAAGATGTGTTTACCCAGACATTATGTACATAAACTTAATTCACATTGAACTTTCAAACAGAATTATAGAATATTCATTGCCTGAATACTAGTTCCCTGAGGGCTAATTTACAGCAAGTTAACTTTGAAAAAGGACATAATTTTAAATAGTTAAAATCAGGTGGGAAGAAGCTTCCATTTCTATTCAATGGGTTCCCCAAAACCTGGACTAACAATGTCATGGGAAGACTTATGGCAAGACTGACCAACTTCTAAACAGGCAGAAGCTGCACGCCCCACAGGCTGCACTGGCATGGCCCACAGACCCCCAGTGCACTGCATCTGGTATGCAGGCGCTCTTCCCCTTGCTACACCAGGCATGCTGGCATGTCTCTTCTGTCACAACCCAAAGTTGTGATTTTTGTTTGTGAGTGCTTCGGCACTGCTAAATTGTTCCCGCTAAATTGCAGCTTCTTTGCACGGTGGAGTTTTCTGCTGCAGAGGAGAACCCCAGTGCAAAAGAATTCCCGCCACCAGTAGCTTTCTTTGCAGGGTGCATTTCTTTGTTGCAGCACAGAAATGCACGTTGCAAGGAGTTCCCGCCATTCATATTCAAATTTGTGCCCCACCATTGGCTAGTTCTAAATTATTCCTACGTGGCAGCTAGTGATTGGCTTGCTAGCCGTATAAAAAGCTTGAGTGGTTTCCGCCCAAGTTGGAGGACTCCACGAACACCAGGAGGAGGGATCTTCACGCGGTGTGAAGATCTCTAAGCGCTGTGGAGCCTATCGGACTCAGCGCATTTCAAGCAGGCAACAGAGGTCTGATCAACCTCTAGCTTCTCCCCGTCGCCGTTTGCAATCCTTGACGTATCCCTTTCCCTGCGCGCAAAAGGATCCACGGAGCCTCAACCACTCCATGGGAGAGACCCGAGCTTGTCGTAGTCCTCAAATGAGGATTTAATCGGAGCTGTGCCTGGAAAACTGTCCAGCCTACACCGCGACCATCTTTGGTGTAAGTAAACAATCCTGAATCAACCACTAAGCGTCAGTGACTAATTCTAGCTCGCCACCTGTTTTCTCTGACCCAGCGTGCCCGGGCTGCTGGCCACAGCCTGTGTGCACAAAAAGGCCCCGGATCGCTCCCAGCCCACGTATCTTCCACCACTGTACTGAGCACACATGCCCGAGCCCCACCTTCAACTCCCTGGCTGCAGGTTCCTTTGCTGCACTGTGTCAATGCCCCATGTTGTGGGCTACCCTGACATTGCAGGCTGTGCTGCATTGCTCCGTGGCACAGCCAGGGTGACACAGGAATCAGAAGTCGGAAGGAGGGGAAGCCTGGAGCAATAGGGGAGTGGTGGCCTGGTGGAAGCCCAGGGGCCAAAGCTAACCTACAACCTACCAGTTGGACAACCCTGACTTACGGTAACACAGTGTATTGAGAATACAGTAATAACATTGAACTTCCGATATTTGTTTATTTAAAAAATATGGTATTACTGAAAAAATAAAAGGCTAAATTTCCAAGCAATAATTCAGAAATAGAATTTACAAGGATTTCATCATAATATTCACTAATATATTGCATTTTAGAATTGCATCTATGTGGTAATTTCCTGGCTTTAAACAAGGAGGTTTATAAAAGCACTGTGTGTGGCGTTATGATAGAAAATTAGAGTTGGAAGGGAGCTCAGGAGGTCATTGAGTCCAACGCCCTTTTCAAAGCAGGACCATCCCCAAATAAATCATTCCAGCCATGACTTTGTCAGGCTGGACCTTAAAAACCTCCAAGGGTAAAGATACCACCACCTGTCTAGGTAACCTGTTCCAGTGCTTCACCACCCTCCTAGTGTGAGAGAGTTTTTCCTAATATCCAACCTAAACCTCCCTTGCTGCAACTTGAGACCATTGCTCCTTGTTGTCATCTGCCACCACTGAGAACACTTTAGTTCCATCCTCTTTGGAACCACCCTTCAAGTAGTTGAAGGCTGCTATTAAATCCCCTCTCATCTCTTCTCCAAACTAAATAAACCCAGTTCCCTCATCCTCTCCTCAGAAGTCATGTGCCCCAACCCCCTAACTATTTTCTTTGCCCTCTGCTGAACTGTCTTCATTTTCATATATGTTAGGGTCGGAAGGGACCTCAATAGATCATCGAGTCCGACCCCCTGCATAAGCAGGAAAGAGTGCTGGGTCTAGATGACCCCAGCTAGATAGTCATCTAACCTCCTCTTGAAGACCCCCAGGGTAGGGGAGAGCACCACCTCCCTTGGGAGCCCGTTCCAGACCTTGGCCACTCGAACTGTGAAGAAGTTCTTCCTAATGTCCAATCTAAATCTGCTCTCTGCTAGCTTGTGACCATTATTTCTTGTAACCCCCGGGGGCGCCTTGGTGAATAAATAGTCACCAATTTCCTTCTGTGCCCCTGTGATGAACTTAAAGGCAGCCACAAGGTCGCCTCTCAACCTTCTCTTGCGGAGGCTGAAAAGGTCCAGGTTCTCTAGTCTCTCCTCGTAGGGCTTGGTCTGCAGGCCCTTAACCATACAAGTGGCCCTTCTCTGGACCCTCTCCAGGTTATCCGCATCCTTCTTGAAGTGTGGCGCCCAGAATTGCACGCAGTACTCCAGTGTGGTCTGACCAGTGCCCGATAGAGGGGAAGTATCACCTCCTTGGACCTATTCATCATGCATCTGCTGATGCACGATAAAGTGCCATTGGCTTTTTTGATGGCTTTGTCACACTGCCGACTCATGTTCATCTTGGAGTCCACTAGGACTCCAAGATCCCTTTCCACTTCCGTGCCACCCAGCAGGTCATTTCCTAGGCTGTAGGTGTGCTGGACATTTTTCCTCCCTAGGTGCAGCACTTTGCATTTCTCCTTGTTGAACTGCATCCTGTTGTTTTCTGCCCACTTGTCTAACCTGTCCAGGTCTGCTTGCAGCTGTTCCCTGCCCTCCGGCGTGTCCACTTCTCCCCATAGCTTTGTGTCATCTGCAAACTTGGACAGAGTACATTTCACTCCCTCGTCCAAGTCACTGATGAAGACATTAAAGAGTATCGGTCCAAGGACCGAGCCCTGTGGGACCCCACTGCCCACACCCTTCCAGGTTGAAACTGACCCATCTACCACAACTCTCTGGGTGCGACCCTCCAGCCAATTCGCCACCCACTGGACTGTGTAGTCATCCAAGTCACAGTCTCTTAACTTGTTCACCAGTATGGGGTGGGATACCGTATCGAAGGCCTTCCTGAAGTCTAAGTATACGACATCCACCCCTCCTCCTGTGTCCAGGCGTTTCGTAACCTGGTCATAAAAAGAGACTAGATTGGTCAGGCACGATCTGCCTGCCACGAACCCGTGCTGGTTTCCCCTCAGCATAATTTGTCCTGCCGGGCTCTCACAAATTTTGTCCACATTGTTTCTGTAGTGGGGGGGCAAAACTGGACACAGTACTACAGGTGTGGCCTCACCAATGCGGAATAGAACAGAATAATCACTTCCCTCAATCTGCTGGGAACACTCCTACTACTGCAGCCCAGTATGCTGTTAGTCTTCTTGGTAACAAGGGCATACTGTTGACTCGTGTCCAGCTTATTGTCCATTGAAACCCCAAGGTCCTTTTCTGCAGAGCTGCTGCTTAGCCAGTTAGTCCCAAGCTTGTAGCAGTGCATGGGATTCTTCTGTCCTAAGTGCAGAACTTTGCACTTGTCTGTGTTGAACCTCATGAGATTTCTTTTGGCCCAGTCCTTCAATTTGTGGAGGTCACTGAATCCTAGCCCTACCCTCCAGAGTATCTGTTACACCCCCCAGCTTGGTGTCATCCATGAACTTGCTGAGGGTGTAATCCATCCCATCTTCTGGATCGTCAGTGAAGATATTGAACAAACCCAACCTCAAGACCGACCTCTGGGGCCTTCCACTTGATTCTGGCTACCAACTAGACCTTGAGCCATTGATCAGTACCCATTGAGCACAATGATCCAGTCAGCTTTCTATCCACCTTACAGTCCATTCATCTAACCAATCCTTCCTTTCTTGCTTTCAAGAATGCTGTTGGAGACCATATCAAAAGCCTTCCTAAAGTCAAGGTATATCATGTCCACTGCTTTCCCCACATCCACAGAGCCAGTCATCTCATCATAGAAGGCAATTAGGTTGGTCAGGGATGACTTGCCCTTGGTGAATCCATGATGACTGTTCCTGCTGACTTTCTTCTTCTCCACATGTATAGAAATGGATTCCTTGAGGACCTGCTCCATGATTTTTCTGGGGACTGAGGTAAGGCTGCCTGGTCTGTAGCTTCCTGAATCCTCCTCCTTCTCTTTCTTAAAGATAGGCATTATATTTGCTCTTTTCCAATTGTCCAGGATGTCCTTCAATCACCACAAGTTTTCAAAGATAGTGGCCAGTGGCTCTGCAGTTACGTCGGCCAAATCCGTCTGTACCCTTGGATGCATTGCACCTGGGCCCATGGACTTTTATACATCCAGCTTTTCTTAATAGTGCTGCTCAGCCTCTTCTGAACCTGTGCTGCCTGGTGCCATAGTCTGGGAGCTGACCTTACCTTGAAGACCAAGGTTAGAAAGGCATTGAGTACATTGGCCTTTTCCTCATCATCTGCCTCTAGGTTGCTTCCCTCGTTTAGTAAGGGACCTACACTTTCCCTGACCTTCCTCTTGTTGCTAACATACTTGTAGAAACCTTTCTTATTACCCTTCACATCCCTTGCTGGGTGCAACTCCAATCGCACTTTGGCCTTCCTGATTTCATTCTTTTATGCCCAAGCAATATTCTTATATTTCTCCCTAGTATGTGTCCAAGCATCCACTTCTTGTAAGCTTCCTTTCTGTGTTTAAGCTCACTGAAGAGTTCCCTGCTAAGCCAAGATGGTCACCTGCCATATTTACTATTTTTCCTGCTTATCAGGATAGTTTGTTCCTGCATCTTCAGTAAGGTTTCTTTAAAATACAACTAGCTCTCCTGGACTCCTTTTCCCCTAATATTGGCCTTCCAGAGGATCCTGCCCATCAATTCCCTGAGGGAGTCAAAGTCTGCTTTTTTGAAGTCCCAGGTCTGTACTCTGCTGCTCTCCTTTCTTCCTTTTGTCAGGATCCTGAACTCCATCCCTGATCCAGAACTGGTCCCTGCTGCCCACTTCTACATCCCCCACCAATTTTCCCTTGTTTGTGAGCAGCAGGTCAAGAAGAGCATAACCCAGAGCTGGTCTCTCCAATGCTTGCACTAGGAAGTTGTCACCAACGCTCTCCAGAAACTTCCTAGATTGCCTCTGCACTGCTGTATTGCCCTCCTAGCAGATGTCATGGTGATTGAAGTCCCCCATGAGAAAGAGGGCCTGTGATCTGGAAACTTCTGCTAGTTGTCTGAAGAAAGACTCATCTACCTCATCCTTCTGGTCTGGTGGTCTATAGCAGACACCTGCCAAGACATTATGATACCTTATATCACATATACAAATTGAGCCAAATTTGAGGCAAGTCTAAGTGGATCTAATGCACTGTAACTTGTTACATCCAAACTCAGTTCCATTAACTTAAATTCCATTGGATTCTGTTAGACTGAAAAGTAGTCCCTTAGACTAAAACAGACTCACTGATGTAGGCCATATTTGCTCAAATATAAGATGACTCCCCAATAATTAGATTCTGTATATGGAAAATTTATACATTTGTTATAATTTTCAAGGTACAGAATCTAAGTATTGGACATTTGCCTTGAATTTCTCTGCCTCCCACTGCCACAGCAGGAAATATAAACGGTGGGGAGAGGAGGGTTCAGGTAATCTCCTTGCCCTCTGCCCCACCAACTTCTTCCCCCTGAAACCCCTGCCACCCTTCCTTACTGTCAAACTTTGCTCACCTTGAACACATGGATGTGAGGGGCAAATTTGAAAACACTGATTTGAAATAAACATACCTGTAGTAGTTTGCATATAGGCAAGTTACTACAGGTGGCCTTAGACTTAGTTCATCCAGAATTGATGCATTTTACCTTTTTTGAACTTACTGCAAGTTTCAGCGCACATACTCCATAAACACGCTTAAGCAGCACTTGTGTACCAACTTATATATAGTACCTAGCGGCAGGGCTACATTGCTAGCCAGTATGTCCACAAGTGGCGGATAGTGGAATGACATTCAGGAAAGGTTAGATGCAAAATAAGCAGGGTTAACTCTAATGATAAGCAGTTGCGGCCCAAACAGCAGCAGCGCAACCAGGATGTGGTGGGTACAGCAGATGGCAGTGTTTTCCCTCCTGAAAAGCCACATATATCCTCTGATGGTGCTGTGATATGGTGAGTACAGATCAACATTATAATAAGCCTGTCTAGCCCCGAGCCATGGGTCTAGAAGTCCCCAACAGTGGAGCAGGCAAAAGAAAATGTTAGAATCTCAATGGCTGCAAAGACAGACGAAGGCTGCCCTGGAGTGAGCTCTCCAATTGTCTTGGCCTCCGTGCCATTAGATCAAGGTCCTGTTCTGTTAAGAACCATGTGGAAAATGATGTGTAGCAGCTTCTCCATGATAAAAGAAATCACACACAATCATCCTGTATGAAAATGGCTTTAGCACAATTTTCAAGCCCTTTGGCAACCAGCTAATGATGACGAGCAGGATTGTGATTGTCTGGAAGCTCTTAATCGTGAACTGGCATGAAGGCAGCAGTTACAAGAAGGTTGTCTAGCACTTGAATTGGCAGGAGTGTGATTCGGCAGCTGAAACTGTGACTTAACAGCCCTTTTTAAGATCCACTCTGCTCACCCCACATGGGGATGGGGCTAGAAAAGATGCCTTAAGTATAGTCTGCCTACCCACCCTTTTCCTGACTGGATAACCACAACCAGTGGGATCACCTTCACTGTGGTCGAAATCAGCAAAAACACAGAATCATTTTCAGGACCTGGAACATCAGGACCCTCATGGGCAATCCTAATAGTGAATGCCTAGAGCACCACGCTACAGTTGTGGCTCAAGAACTCAGGTGATACAATATTGATGTCACCGTACTGAGTGAGACCTGGTGAGCAGGAGATGGGCAGCTCAAAAAAAAGGAGGCAGCTATATCCTCTTCTGGAAGAGTAAACAGAAAGGAGAACACTGACTTAATGGAGTTGGTTTTGCAATTAAGAACAAACCCATAAACCAAATCAACGAATTCCCTATCAGACTTAGAGTGCCTCATGACTCTCCATTTTAAAATGGCAGGAAGCCAATACGCCATTGTCATCAGTGCATATGCCCTGACTCTTGACACCACAGATGAAAGCAAGGAGGAATTCTATGCCAACCTTGACCAAGTCCTCTCTGCTGTTCTGGAGGGAGAGAGACTTATTCTGCTCAGTGATTTCAATGCCAGGGTCAGAAGGGATTTGAATCTCTGGAATGGAACCATTGGGAAGGAAGGAGTGGGAAAGATCAACTCCAGCAGCATCCTCCTCTTGACCAAATGTTCAGAATGTGGACTTACCATCACCAATACCCTGTTCCGCTAGTAAAATAGGTAAAAGATATCATGGTAACACCTGCAATCTAAGCATTGGCACTTGATTGACTACATCATCATTTGTGCCTGGGATCACAAAGATGTCTGCATCACTTGAGCTATGCTAAGAGCTGATGATTGCTGGACCAATCGCTCACTCATCTACTCAGTTACGTCACTCAAACTAGTTCCTAAATGCTGGCTACAGCAGAAGCGATGCCGATAGAAGGTCAGTGTCAAAGGACTTAAGCATCCACTGAAGCAAGACCTCTTGCACCAGCACATCAACAAAAAACTGGTGAATTTCAATCAACAACAATGGGAGAATGTCAGCAGCGCTTGGGGTGCCTTCAAGTTCACTGTCATCAGCACCTGCGAAGAGACACTTGGATTCACTAGGAAACGTTTAGGCTGGTTTGATGAGACTGACCGGGAGACCCAAGAGTTGATTGACCATAAGTGCAAGGTCTTTTGTACAAGGCACAACATCAACTCCAAGCAAAAGAAATTACAGAGCGATCACCTTGCTGTCCACCACAGGAAGGATCATTGTAAGAACTCTTCTAAACCTTGTTCTTCCACTTGCTGAAGAGCTCCTCCCAGAATCTCAGTGTGGGCTTAGGGCATTAAGAGACATAACCAACATGTTCTTCACTGCTCACCAGCTGCTGGCAAAATGCTGGAAACAACATAAATCCTTCTACATTTGCCTTTGACCTCAAGCCTTTGACTCTGTCAACCAAGCAGCATGTTGGAGGATCCTTCTGAGGTATGGATGCCCACTGAAATTCATCACCATTCTTCGCCTGCTCCATCCATGACTGTGTGCAAGTGGTGGTTCTCAATAGCAGATCTATCACGGATCCCTTTGAGAGTAAGATGGGAGTTAAGCAATGCTGCATCACTGCTCCAACACACTTCTTTATATTCCTTACTGCAAAGCTACATCTGACCACCAACAGGCTTTCAGTCAGAGTGGCACTAAACTACTGAAAGGATGGTAAATGGTTTAATCTCAGCCAACTCTGAGACAAAACCAAGTCTACCCCGATCTCAGTCATCAAGCTCCAGTACACTGATTGTACAGTAGTACAGGTCAGTTGCATCTTACGCGGGGGTTAAAGCAAAAATCGCGTAAGGAGAAAATCGGTGACTATACATGGGGTGGGAGCGGGGGCAGGGCTTGAGTTTCCACGCGGTGCCGTGCTTAGAGCTGTGTGGCCGGCGGCAGTGGCGCATGGTGGTGGTGGGGATGGCTGCGTGCTGCCTGGCCACCACCACGCTGCCACTACCGCCCAGCAGCTGGCCACACAGCTCCGGGCACAGATCCATGGTGACAGTAGGAGGTTTTGGAGGCAGTGGCCATCACCACCATGATGGGCCTCCAGGTAAGTGGCAGCACCACGTGCAAGCTCAAGCCCCGCCCCCCCTCCCACCCTGCGTATAGTTAAATTTGCTCAAGTTAAATGCGCGTATGATGCGACTGACCTGTATGTGCTCTCAGAAGCAGACCTTCAGGCAATAATCAATGTCTTTATTGAGCCATACAAGAAAATGGGACTGATACTTAACATTCAGAAGACTAAGGTCCTCCACCAACAAGCTGTTAATGAACAATCCCCAGCTCTGTTAATTCAGATAGATGGCGAAACTCTGAATAATGTTGAGTATTTCCCATACCTCAGAAGCCACCTCTTGCAGGATGCTAACATCGACAAGGAAATCCATCGTCACCTCAAATGTGCAAATGCAGCCTTCGGATGCGTGAGGAAACAGGTGTTCAGAGATCATGACATCAGATTAAAAACCAAGCTCATGGTTTATCAAGCAGTCTTGATCCCTACCTTACTGCATGGAGACATGGGCAATGTGCAGAAGACCTCAAGTTGCTGGAGAAATACCATCAGTGCTGTCTGTGGAAGATCCTTTTAATCCAGTGGGAAGCCAAAAGTACCAACATTAGCATCCTCTCACAAACAAACACCACAAGCATCAAGGCAATGATCATCGGACACCAACTTTGCTGGGCTGGCCACATCATCTGGATGTCTGGCAAATTTTTATTCTCCCAGCTCAGTCAAGGCATATACTCAAGAGGAGGGCAGAGAAAGGTGTCCTCAAAGCCAACTTGAAAAAAATCACTGTTGACATCAACTCATGAGAGGCAATCGCACAGGACCACCCTGAATGAAGGAAGAGTTTATTGCAAGGATCTTACTACTTGAAACTTCATGACATCAACCAGGGGATGGAAAAGTGGGAGCAGCAGAAACAGCATGTCACGGACCAAATCAGGAATCAAGAGCCATCCACTCCCCAAGGAAACACATGCCCAAGTTGCAGCAGAACCTTTCAATCCCAGATTGGCCTTGTCAACTGTCTTCAGACCCACAGATAAAGCAATCATGGAAGACAGTCATCCTTGACTGCAAGTAGGGGTGCACCGATAGAGATTTTTGGGGCTGATACTGATAGCTGATATTTAAGGAGGCATATTGGCCAATACCAATCCAATTTCCGATACAGCTGCCTCCAGCTGGTAAATTCAGTGTGGTGGAAGAGGAGGGTGTGGGGGGGGGTGCAGGTCAGTGCTCCCTATGGTGAGGGAGGCGGCAGAGGCAGGAGCTGCCCAGGCAGGGGAGGGGCAACTCCTGCCGCATTTTGCATCCTGGGAGAGCATGGGGGGGTGGGAAGGTGTATGCTCCCTGGATTTATGCAGGGTGGGGCGGGCTGCAGTCAGAGCTGCACGGGGCTCTTCTCAGTGGGGCCTGGGCTTGGAGCAGGTGCCGGTGGTGCTGGGAGGATGCTGCATCCATCCCAAAGTTTGCCGCCGCTCCACTCCCAGTGTAGCCCCAGCTCAATGCTCCACCTCCACCCACACACCAGGAAGAGCCAGGGCTGCACTGGGTGGCTGGTGACGGCGGTGCTGGGAGTGAAGTGGTGGTGAAATTTGGGGTAGATGCAGCATCCTTCCAGTGCCACCAGCACCCGGTCCAAGCCCAGCCCCCTCCAAAAAGAGCCCTGCACAGCCCCAGCTGCAGCCCACCTCATGCAGATCCAGGAGGCACATGTCGTGTGCCCCTCCCCCCCTCCCCCGGTGCCCTCCTGGGGTGCAAGCAGCAGTGGGAGCCACCTCCCCACTCCCCATGAGCTGCGGCTCCACCCCCTCCCCCCACCTGGGCAGCACCTGCCCCCTCCCTCACCACGGAGGGCATTGATCTGCCACCCCCATGCCCCTTCCCTCCCCCCTTTCCTTCCACCACACTAGACTTAACAGCTGGAGGCAGCTCTCCATGCTGCCGGATGTGCTCCTCGCTGCCTGAGTGCAGCACAGGCATTTATTGGCCAAATTATTGGCCCCATCGGGCTGATATTCAGTACAGCCAGTTTTTTTATATTGGTACCGATCTGATATCGGACCGATGTATCAGTGCACCTCTAACTAGAAGGGATTGCTCATAATATAGTACAAACTATGCATGATATTAGTCCAAAGCGGAATAAAGAGGAAGTTGAAAAGTATTCACTGTAGTGGCTCACAATGACTTGATAGAGAGTCAGTCCCGAGGGGAACTAAGTGAAATGAGCACTACCATATATCTTATCCATATGGGCTGCACTAACTTATCCTTGAGGTAGGTTCCTGTGAGTATGTTTGCTCTATGTGGGGCCTTGTGTTTTTCAGTCATGCTCAGTGTTGGCTGCATTTAATCAGTTTCCTAGATGGTTTCCATTACTGAGCATGTGCTGCTTTTAGTAGCAACGTAATGATACACAGTGTATTTAATGAGGTTTCCTTGTACGTGAATGTAAGATGAAGGGGTTATCTTTACATGCTAATTGGGGAAAAAACATCAACTTGTGTCTGAGTAAATACAGTAATTTATATTTTCTTAAATATCATCTCTGGATTTACCCAACTGACTGAATCTAAAGCAGTTCAAGTTGGTATAACTGACCTAGAAAGTGCCGGAAGAGGTGTGTAGTTAGAAAAGCAACTAACAGACGATTAATAAAAGGGTGTAAATTAAAATTACTTCTTTGACCCCATGAAACAAACATGCTCTAAAAGAGTACAAAACTCCTATATGGGGACAAATTTACATGATCATCATTTTTCTTGCTTAGCATCTATTTATATTGTGATAACGCATAGTGCTGTGTTGGAGTCTGTACAAAGATTTCAGAGAAGAAAAAGGTATGTTAGTAAAGACTGCCTTAGATTTTCTTCTCAGTAGGGCTGGATGACAGTGATGATGATATTTGCACCTGTGGGACAACCAGGAATGATGGTCCATTGTGGTATGATCTGTACAAACGCAGAATATTAAATGGTGTCTTCTTCAAAAAGTTTACAGTCTAAAGAGACTGTCAAGTGCCTATATACTAATGCTAGGAGCATGGGAAACAAGCAGGATGAACTAGCACTCCTGCTTGCACAAAACACCTACGACTTAGTAGGGCTAACGGAAACCTGGTGGGATTCGTCCCACGACTGGGCAGTACATATTGAGGGTTATAGATTGTACAGAAAGGACAGGGTGGGGAAAAAAGGGGGAGGGGTTGCGCTCTGTGTCAATGAGCAATATACGTCAATCCTCATCAAGACGGAATCCAAGGATGAGGAAGTAGAAGGATTGTGGGTTAGGCTACATGGAGGGCAAGGAGAAAGGGATTTGGTGGTAGGGGTCTGCTACAGACCCCCACATCAAGGGGAAGAAATAGATGCGGGGCTCCTGAGGCAGCTCTCAGAGGCCATAAAAGCTAAAGAGGCGGTAGTCATGGGGGACCTAAACTACCCAGACATCTGCTGGGAGACACAGACGGCAAAGTCCCACCGCTCACGCAGGATTCTAACCTGTGTACAGGACCTCCACCTGACACAGGAGGTACACGGTCCCACTAGGGGGAATGCCATACTGGATCTGGTATTGGCAACGGAGGATGACATGGTAGGGGACCTACAGATCGGTAGCCATCTGGGGGACAGTGATCACCTAATAATAGAATTCACCATAAGACGTCGAGTGGGTAAGATAACTAGTAGGGTGAAAGTACTAGACTTTAGGAAAGCTGATTTAAATGAACTCAGGCGATTAGTCAAGGAAGCACTGCAGAGTAGGAGTTTTGAAATGATGGGAGCCCAGGAAGGGTGGCTGTGCCTTAAGGAAATGATCCTTTGGGCACAAAGTGAGACGATCACCGTGCGGGGTAAAAGAGGGAAAGGGGCCAGGAGGCTTCCCTGGCTGACCGCAGAAATCCAGGGCAGCCTAAGGGCCAAAAGGGGAGCACACAAAAAGTGGAAACAAGGAGAGATCACCAAAGACGAATATACCTCCTCTGCTCGTGCTTGTAGGGAGGCAGTTAGACAGGCCAAAGCTACCATGGAGCTGAGGATGGCATCCCAAGTAAAAGACAACAAGAAATTGTTTTTTAGATATATAGAGAGTAAAAGGAAGGCCCAGGGAGGAATAGGACCCCTGCTAAATGGGCAGAAACAATTGGTGACAGACAGGGGGGACAAGGCTGAACTCAACGAGTTCTTTGCCTCAGTGTTCCTAAGTGAGGGGCATGACAAGTCTCCCACTGGGGTTGTAGAGAGGCAGCAGCAAGGCACCAGACTGCCATGCGTAGACACTGAGATGGTGCAGAGTCACTTGGAAGAACTGGATGCCTTTAAGTCGGCAGGCCCGGGTGAGCTCCATCCGAGGGTGCTGAAGGCACTGGCCGACATCATTGCAGAGCCACTGGCGGGAATATTCGAACGCTCGTGGCGCACGGGCCAAGTCCCGGAGGACTGGAAAAGGGACAATGTGGTCCCCATTTTCAAGAAGGGGAGGAAGGAGGACCCGGGCAACTATAGGCCAGGCAGTCTCACCTCCATCCTTGGCAAAGTCTTTGAAAAAATTATCAAGGCTCACATATGCAAGAGTCCGGCAGGACAAATTATGCTGAGGGGAAACCAGCACGGGTTTGTGGCAGGCAGATCGTGCCTGACCAGTCTAGTCTCTTTTTATGACCAGGTTACAAAATGCCTGGACACAGGAGGAGGGGTGGATGTCGTATACTTAGACTTCAGGAAGGCCTTCAATACGGTATCCCACCCCATACTGGTGAACAAGTTAAGAGGCTGTGACGTGGATGACAACACAGTCCGGTGGGTGGCGAATTGGCTGGAGGGTCGCACCCAGAGAGTCATGGTGGATGGGTCGGCTTCGACCTGGAAGGGTGTGGGCAGTGGGGTCCCGCAGGGCTCGGTCCTTGGACCGATACTCTTTAATGTCTTCATCAGCGACTTGGACGAGGGAGTGAAATGTACTCTGTCCAGGTTTGCAGATGACACAAAGCTATGGGGAGAAGTGGACACGCCAGAGGGCAGGGAACAGCTGCAAGCAGACCTGGACAGGTTGGACAAGTGGGCAGAAAACAACAGAATGCAGTTCAACAAGGAGAAATGCAAAGTGCTGCACCTAGGGAGGAAAAATGTCCAGCACACCTACAGCCTAGGAAATGACCTGCTGGGTGGCACGGAAGTGGAAAGGGATCTTGGAGTCCTAGTGGACTCCAAGATGAACATGAGCCGGCAGTGTGACGAAGCCATCAGAAAAGCCAATGGCACTTTATCGTGCATCAGCAGATACATGACGAATAGGTCCAGGGAGGTGATACTTCCCCTCTATCAGGCGCTGGTCAGACTGTAGTTGGGATACTGCATGCAATTCTGGGCGGCACAATTCAAGAGGGATGCGGATAACCTGGAGAGGGTCCAGAGAAGGGCCACTCGTATGGTTAAGGGCCTACAGACCAAGCCCTACGAGGAGAGACTAGAGAACCTGGACCTTTTCAGCCTCCGCAAGAGAAGGTTGAGAGGCGACCTTGTGGCTGCCTATAAGTTCATCACAGGGGCACAGAAGGGAATTGGTGAGGATTTATTCACCAAGGCGCCCCCAGGGGTTACAAGAAATAATGGCCACAAGCTAGCAGAGAGCAGATTTAGATTGGACATTAGGAAGGAACTTCTTCACAGTTCGAGTGGCCAAGGTCTGGAACGGGCTCCCAAGGGAGGTGGTGCTCTCCCCTACCCTGGGGGTCTTCAAGAGGAGGTTAGATAACCATCTAGCTGGGGTCATGTAGACCCAGCACTCCTTCCTGCCTAGGCAGGGGGTTGGACTCGATGATCTGTTGAGGTCCCTTCGACCCTAACATCTATGAATCTATGAGACAAGATAGACACCAGGCATAAGGAAACAAGCAGAGTGAACAGTGCAATGGCAGCATAACTCATGCTGGTTCCAGGATTTTGGGGCAGGCTACTTTGGAGGGTATAACTAAATGGCAAGAAAAAAAGAAGGCAGAAGGTCAAGGTAGGGGAGAACAGTATGAGGTAGAGGTGCAGAATGAAACTGAGGCACAGATATAGTAAAGGTGGAAGAGAAGTCTGGTCACAACTGGGGAAGTTCCCCTCTTTGGCAGCTTTTGCAGGTGTTGCTTCTGGCTGGAGATTGTCCCTGACTCCGATCTCTAGTGTTTCCCAAAACCACTTTGTGGGGGAGGGGAGGAACAGGACATACCACCTGTGTCATAGCACTCCCAGATTTGTCTGTGTGTGGGGAGAGTCTCCTCTGCACAGTTCTGGGTCCACTGTGTTTTGAAAAGATGATTGGCTCCAGCTGCATCCTGTTTTTACATCTCCTCCTTCCAAGTCCCTGCTTTGGTCATCTCTGCATCTATTCGGAGCAGCTAGAGTTATAATCTTCTATCTGTCCTTGAAATGTCATTGAATTTCTTTTTTTCATGCAAGTAGGTTGCTTACTAAATGTGTCAGTAAAGGGGAAATGCCACATGCTAGAAACCATTCAATCAGCATGAGTAATAGGGATCCAGTGTGGTGACTGATGCCAGTGTTACTGAACAGAGAAGTGTTCAGATTAAGGATGTCAAACATATGGTCTGTGGTTCAGATACACCCTTCATGTTTTTTATGTCCTACATGACATATACAGATTCTTAAAAATGATAGCCTTCAGGCACAGACAGAAGTGCAGCCCCCCACTGTAACTCAGAGTGCTGTGCAGGAGGTGTTCTGAGCTGCAATGATCCCTGGACCAAACAGAAGTTCGCTGTTGGTTCCAGGGGGGAGGGGACTCTAGCTGCTGGCTGCCAGCCTGCTGCTGATTTCCCCTAGCAATGGCCCCTCCTCCCTCCCAGCCCATGCTGTTTTCAGAATGGGAGAGGGAAAGGTAGGGCTACCATATGCTTGGGTTTTCCCAGACATGTCCTTTTTTTGGGTCTTCCCATCTCTGTCTGGGCAGGTTTTTTTTTATATATAAGAAAATGTCTGGGATTTTGCTCTGCCTCTGCTTTGCCAGCAGTTCCTGGCTTGTCCCAGCAAGGAGCTGCTTAGGGCTGGGGGCAGTGGGGGAAGGTGATTGGAGGCTGGGGTATCACATGATCTGCATGTAGGCCCAGCAGTTGCAAGTAAGAGAGAGAGAGAGTGTGAGTTGGTACTGGGGCTACAGCAGGGAAGAGAGGTGGGGGAAGGGGATGGGAGGGGTTCTTTGGGAGCAGCAAGGTTGGGGGGGCAGGGGTCTGCAGATCGGGAGTGAGGGGCACTGGCAGGGCTGGGAGGGCAGGGGGCTACAGGTTGGGAGCCAAGGGGGTATCAGCATGGTCTAGGGGGCAGGGTACTGTGGGTCAGGAGTGAGGGGCAGTATCAGGGCTGGGAGTGAGGGGCAGGGGCAGGGCAAAGGCATATCACTGTTGTCCCCCCCCCCCGCCCCCCAATCATATCCCCTTCCCCCCCATTTTTCCCTCTCCCCCCCACAGTTGTCCTCTTTTTTAAAACTGGAAATATGGTAACCCTAGGAAAGGGAGCAGCAGGAGCTTGTTCTAGGGGTTCCCCAGCTGATGCTGGGGGGGGGGGGGGGCTCCAATCCAGCTGCCCACCTTTCAGAGGGAGCTGACTGAACTCCCTCTGCTCCCTTTCCCCCCTTCCATTCTGAAAACAGCTACAGGGTGGGAGGCAGCACAGACACAAGTTATTGAAGACACTGTGTTTTGAAACGTTGTCATCAGACCCCTCATGCAATGAGGGTTCAGATTTATGTGGGATCAGGCCCTTTTAAAGCACTTTGCAGCCATGCACTTCTGTTTGGTCGTGGCCATAGAGTGCTTTCAGGGACCAAATCGGGCAAAAAATTGTCACTTCTGTCTGCACCCTTCATTTTTTTTTTTTTTAAAGCATGTTCCTAGTCCTCACAGCTGTGAAGAAAATTTTGCAATATGCAGCAATTATAAATGGACACAGTTGTCTAACTGATTCCACAGAAAGTCTGAGAAATGGGAGCTGTCCCACTCCCCTTGGAGTGTTGGCTCTGAAGCTCAACTGTAACACTTCAATTTAAATATTAAGTATTTTACTATTGCTTGTTCTAGCAGATGGTATGGGGGAAAATGGTGGGAGTGAAGCCATTGGGGAGGTGGGACTTGACAATTTCTGTAGGGAAGTAAAGGCTAAGTGGAGAAAGGAGATTCACAAAGCCAGGTGGAAGAGGGAAAAATAAATACAGAAAGGAGATGGAAGATAGAAGGCAGAAGTAGTAGTGACTGAAAGAGAAACAGATTTTCACAATCATTGATGTTGATTGTGACTATAAGGGACTGTATAAATTTAAGTTTAGATATCAAATAAAAGTTTATTTTTTGTTAAATGTCTTCTGTGAATGCAGAGGAGAAGTCAGCCCACCCACCTGTTGATTTCAGTAGGTAGAGAGTATCACTTTACAGAAAGAACACTTTTGCTTTTCCTTCATGAAGATGGCTGAGCTGAGTGAAGGACTTTTTTGGATTACCATGTCATATAGCATGCCTTTTTTTCTAGATTACTAGTTTGTATTCTTATTGTGATTCTTCAGGACTGATTACAATTTTTTTCTAATCTAATTTTAATTTTGTATATCTAATCATTTGAAAATTTGTTATAATATTGAAAATACCTAATACTTTTAAATAGTGGCAAAGGCTTTTGCGCTTAGGTGCCAAGCATTAGAAAGAAGTCAAAGGTATTGTTCATCATCTTATTTTCAATAAATTAGTGTTAAAATAGGAGAGCGGCTCAGCATGGAAGAGTTCTTTCCTCCTTTGTTTAGAACTCAAAGTAAAATTTAGGGTGTTTATTGAATACCATGATTAAACAGATTTTTCTTATATAAGGACCCATTTCACAAGAAGAAGCCTTTTGCAGCTGAGAAACTACACAACAAGGAAAGGCATCTGCTGTACGGAGCTTCTAAGCACCATGGGAGCTATGTGCTTCTGCTCCAATGAACAAAAATAATTGCAGTCATCATTTTTTTTAATGTTTGGGTGCACAGTTAAAACTATTTCAGTAAAATCAAAGATTATTGAATAGTTTTGTAATCAGTTAACATGGCAGCATAATTCCCAGTTTGTTGCAAAATTCTGTGTAGTTCTTTCAGTTGAAGAGAGCAGTGCAAGGAAAGTTTATCTGTTGCTTCTTGCTGCAGTCCGGAAGAACTCTTAAGTTTAATTGAGGAAGCAGTCTGGCTATAAGCGTGCAGAAAGAGATAATAAACAGCTTCAGAGAAGAAGATAGAAATAACATTCATTGAGAAAATCAGGTGGTCTTCATTCCTTCATTGTTAGAATTAGCGATTTCTTTAGGTAGGAGACTATGCAGCTACATTTCTGAGAACCAATCACTCTCCTCATTGCATTGAGAAGAGGAACTTCCTTTCTCATACTGCATTATAAGAGTGTAAATCCTGATACACAGAAGCAGAGCAGTAAAGAAGACACCAATAAAATGGGACTTGAGATGGGATTGCAGGAATTAACCAAATTGCTCTGCTATCTTGCATTAATTGGCAGCCAAAGGTTGTCTTTTCCTTATAAGGTGCATTAAAATCATATTAAAACCCCTGCAAAATCTCCAATTATAGCTGTAAATTGCTTGAATATCTACCCTAGAAGAAACAGAAATAGACAAGAAATGCAATTGAACATGAATTGCATACAGAAAATTATATTTAATGTTTTACAACATGGTCTGAGTAAAATTAAACCTAGCTTTGAAATTCATTACCTCTCTCTTTTCTTCATTTAACACAGCTCTCCAGCGGGTGGCCTGCAGGCTGCATTCCTGCAGGGGTTAAGTTGGTGGTGCCTGCAGGGTTAACTTGCAGAGCCTGGGCTTCTTTCTGCCTGCCTGTGACTCCCTGTAATCACTCCTGCTGCAACAAGAGCCAGACTCTCTGGGCTCTCCCTCCCTCCTCCAGTTAGTGTTCTGTGCCTACCCCAAAAAGTCTTGCACCCAAGGGTGCGGGTGAGGATGAAGCCAAGGCCATGCAGTGTAGCATTTTGGGGGGGATAGGGAGGATCTAGGTGGGCACACAGTTCAACTGTGTGGGGGTGGGGAACAACATGGGTTTTGCAGCTGTTGGGTTGCCATGTGCTGTGTAGCAGGTGTGTGCTATAGGATGGGGGCAGGAGGTGGGTACCCAGTGCAATGTGATTGGATCCATGGGGTTGCAGGAACCTGTGAACCCCACTGGTGCATCTTGTGGGACATGCAATCCCCAGTGATTTAGAAGTTGTACAGCCCTGACTTGGATGAAGATTATTTAACTCATGGACAGATGCACTTACTCATTGCTGAAATGAGCAATATTGCGCAGGTAACAGAGAGTAATGTGATCTGATCTAAGCATAGAATTGGGATCTAAGAATTCCCAAGTTTAATGCAGGCACCAGTGTTAACTTAATCTTGGGTCTTGGGGGAATCACTTCCTCTTTGCCTCTATATCTTTATCAACAAGGGAGATGATGATGATAAATATTTACCTAGTAGCATTGTGAGAATTTGTTTAATGCTTGTAAAGTACATTGAAGGTAAGTAGTAAGCAGTAAGATAGGAAAGCTGGTATTTTGGAGAGGCAAACTAGGCCATGTCTCTGCATTCTTGAGCATATTCTTACTTCAGAAAAGCCTACATAAGCAACACTGAGAGTATACTGTATCTATACTGCGGTAGATATGCAGGGACAAGAGAACAAATATGAAGTGAGGATGCTACAAATACAGACATCAGGAACCTCTTTAACTGAAGGCATGTCTTCACTGCTGCAACAAGCCTGCTACTAGGATCCAGTCTAGTTACTTTAAAAGCGGCTCAGATAATTGTATGCCATACCTCAGTGACTTCAGCAGTGGTTTTCAGCCTTTTTATAGACTCCAGGCTCCCTCTCTATGACTTTTTTTAATTTAGCAGGACCCCATATGAGAAACTAATTTATGTGTTACAGTTCTTATCTCCTCCTACGTCATGACTCCCTGAAAAGGGGATGTTGCAGATCTCTGTTTTAGACAAGAAAATATTGTATTTACTCAATTCCAAGATGAGGTTTTCCCCCCTTCCATCATAGGGAAAGCAAGGCATAATTTTAGAATCAAGTGTCACACCACTTCAGCAGGGCGCTCTGAGCAGTGGCTGTGCAGGGAGCCCAGCTGGGGCAGGGATAGCATGAGCAGCATGCAGATTCTTGCTTCTAGCTCTGCTTCCTACCTGGTTCCTCTTCCTTCCCCTCTCTCACTCGCAGGTTGTCAGGCAGGGGAAAGGAGGAACCAGGCTTCTACTGTGTTTTTCAGCCAGACGGGTTTTCCTGCACAGTGGCTCCTGACAGCTCCTGGCTAGAGGGGTCCAACTCTCAGCTGCGGCTGGCATGAGGGAGCCCCAGAACTGTTCCTGCCTCATGCTGCAGGAACCAGCTGTGCCAAGAGACTGGCTCAGCAGGTGCAGGTTCCTTCTTCCCTGCCCTGCTCCCTTCACCCCTCCTGTCTCCCCTGCTGGCCAGGAGCAGACTTGAGCCACGTGATCCCTGCCAGCAGGGGAAATAGGGGAGGAGAGCAGGGCAGGGAAGGAAGAACCTGCATTTGTCAAGCCAAGCTCCTGGCACAGCTGTTTCCTGCAGAGTGGCTTTGGAGCTCCACCTGTGCCCAGATCAGCAGGGAAAGCAGCACAGGGGTAAGGCAAGTGGTGGGGAGGTATTCACCAAGGGACAAGGGGCTTTTCTCCCATCCCTGCTTCCTGCCCTCTTATCTTCCCCCTCCACGCACTTTCCCTCCACCTGCCCCCTTGTCTCTGTTTGCTCCATTGCCTGGCCCCTGCTGTTGTTTTCCTGCTGCAGCAGTGAGGGGGGGACAAATTTAAGATGATCCCCCTGTACCAGGGAGGCAGAGGGCTCCTGTTACTTTAAGAGGATGCAGCAGGCCAGGCTGGCTGTGTGGGGCTGCAGTGGCAGGAGCTCAGGCTGGCCCTTAATTAAAAGAGGAAACTCCTGTGTGGCTAGGGAGCTGCCTGACAGGGAGAGGGGCAGGGCTTCAAGGCATATAAACCTGGGCCCTTTGCCAGAGCCGGCAGTCTGGCCCTGCAGGCAGCAGAGAGAGGAGCTCCTAAGCCGGATGACTGTAGGAAGGGAATAGAGCTAAGGGGGACTTATAGCCTGTAAGGAGTTATTGACCCAGTGTGTGGAGAGTTTTTTTTGTTACATAGCCAATGGGCTGGTATTTATGTTCTGATTAAGGTCCAGAGGCTACACAGGCAGGGCCGGCCCATCCTGTCCTGCAGAGCCTGCGGCTGCAGGGGGCCCTGCACCCAAGGGGCCCCTGTAGTCGTGAACAGTGCCGCTCCATGTTCCCACCGCCAGCTTCACATTGGGCCGCTCGCCACCCTGCCCACCCCCACCACCAGTTTCTTCCGCCACTCTCCCCCTTCCTCCCCTCCCCCCCGCTGCTAGCTTCTTCATGTCAGGGGGGCCCAAAACTATATCTCATAGGGGGCCCAAAAAAATTGTGGGCCGGCCCTGTACACAGAGGAGCCTAGGAGGTGCTCCAGATTTTCCAGCCAAGAGGGCTAGGGTCTGAGCCCCAAACAGAGTAAGAAGGGCCAAAGGCCAGACAAGGCTAAGACTCAGAAACCAGCCCAGAGGAAGTGGGCCTAGGCTGGCAGGCTGGAACACTGCCAGCCTGCAAAGGGAAACCTGCCATTTCCTGTGGTTTTCTCTTTTAAAGGGGGAAATCTGTGTTTGTATCCTTAACATTAAAAAATCCTCATTTTTCTCCTTAAAATGAGAAAATCTGCTTTTTACTGTTTTTCCATGGCGAATGGAAAACTCAGATGCCTGTTGATGACTTGGTTTCTAATTTGATTTTGGAGGGAAGCTTTCCTTCCAAGTCTTGATAGACTTGAGTTGTATGCTAGGATCCAGTTCCCACATTGTCATTGTTCTTAGTACTACATAGAACAATGTACCAGTCCTTCATTTTTACCAGTTCTTCATTTGTAGTTTTTGCAGCTGTGCTTCTGGATATGACACATTCATCAGCTACAGACCACTGAAGCTGATAGTATTCACAATTGTGACTGCAGGTACATTTCTTCCCATATGGGCATGGTTGCTTCTTGTGTTCTGCAACAGTTGGTTTCTTCCCAAGAAAATTGTCCAGACTTGGGCCATGACAGTCAAGAGGACCATCAGGAGAGCATGAATTCTGTGTCATCTTGTATTGCAAGCACACACTTAACTAGATTCAGTTTCTCACAAGCTGTCAGACCCAAAATTGGTGTCACCTCCTTAGGTACCACAATGAATGGGAGTTTGTACACCTTTCTTTTATATTGGATGCGTCTCCCTTTCATTGGTATAGTTGTTCCTGAATAGTCAGTTATTTTGATGTTTGTTGGGCTCATTTTTGGTCTCAATTTTAATTTTCTGTGTTCATGATCTGGTAAAATATTCACCTGAGCTCCAGTGTCCAACTTAAATGACTCCACTGCTCCTTGCACTTCCACTGTCAAAATCCAGTCCCTCTCTTTTGTTTTGCTTCATTCCATCATATCAATATCAAACTCTTCTGGTATGCTCTCAACCATATGCACTTAAGGATTTGTGTTTGAGATTCACAATGCTTGGCAAAGTGGTTCCTCTTGTACACCGGAGCTTTCCAAATGTAGTACATTTGAAGCCCTGTTGCCTTCCACCTTACTATATGATCAACTTTAAATTCTTTCTTTAGTAGTGTGCTCCTTGCCACAGAAAATCTCACTCTGTAAGGTGGGTTCTTATCACTGGAAAATTCCACCCTGTGATGTGGGTTTTTATGGACACATTTTTTCATGCCTAATGCACAAATAATTCCTTTTGGTGTAAGAATCAGCTTTTACTGCCTGGGTCTTCAGTTTCTGCTGCCCTGCAAAATTTAGGTAATCTTTTCTAAGGACAAGTCTGCCTCACACAGTAGCCTTTCTTGTAATGCAGGGTCTGCAATGCCACAAATAATTTGATCTCTAACCAGAGATTCTGTCAGGTTACCAAAAGCACAGTTCTTATTCAGTCTCTTTTGTTCAATGATCAAGATTTTCTCTTGTTGTTTGTTTGCACATTAAAAAAATGTGTCTTTGAAGGATCTCATTTTTTTTTTGTGTGTTACAAATCTCAAATCTGGACAGTATTACACTTAACCACATGTTTTGGCCTTCTGCAAAGGTGGTGGTATAAACAGCCAGGGCTTCCTCCCCCACAGTATGCAAAAAGATTAAGAATTTGACTTTTACCATTTCTCTTTTCTGCTTTTGTGGCTGTTAGGTACTGCTCAAACCTTTGATTGTAAGCCATCCTGGTCTCTACTATATTGCTCAGCAACAGAAAGGCAGGTGGTGGTTGCAACACTCCCCTGACTGTCCTTTTATTAAACCAGGGTTGTATAACTGGTGGGCCATAAGGGGTTAAGTTACAGCCCCTCAGGTCCTGCCCAGACTGTTCCCCCTATGGCTCTGGCTGCAATAAGCCCTGGAGTCTCTGGATTCCCCCTCCCCTCTTCTGGGTGCCGTTTCCTGCCTCCCAGGGACAGATTGTCTGACAGCTTATTTTCCTACTCTTTCTGAAAGTGACTCCTTTTCTCTTCTGCATCGCTCTTCTGCTACTGTACTTGCTGCAGTTCCTCCATGCTATTTTAAAAGTTTTCCCTAACCTAAATATTGACAGTCATCATTTCCCCTCTGATTCTTCTGTTGCTTTCGCTTCCTTTTTTCCATTCTTTCTCTTTCCCTCCCTCGTTTACCTTGCTTACCTACTGAGTGGGAGCATTGGCAATCGTCTCCCTTTTTCACTCTCATAGTTTCTGGATGGCTTTGGATTGTGGTTGGGTAAATCAGTCAAATATATTTTCAAATATTGTGGATTAATATTTGTATTAGGAAACTTTCAGCAGTACACTACCAGTATTTTGTCCTGTCACACTTATATGACTGAATATATGTCCATCACAAATATCAAACAAAAGTACTATGAAAAAAATATTCACTAAACTGGTTTACCGAGCACTGCTGATATTTACATGAGATTACAGATTCAGTCAATTGGCACAGTCATTCTTTACAGGGCATGGTGTATATGCCTGTGAATTCTTTGGCTGCTGAGTCCAATGCACAAGTGACAGCACCGCCCACAGGTAGGGCACACCCATGTACTAGGAATGCTCTGGATGTGAGCAGCAGATTCTTTTCTCCTCTGATGCTGGTCATCACAAAACTTGATCCAATCTGCCTCATAGTGCCTCACTCCAACTGCAAGCTGACTCCGCCAACCAGATTGACATTCTGCATTCCTTTCCCAATCACCCACAGAGATTCCACAGGACCCTAAGTCATCTTAGCAAGCATCCCAAAATCTGTGCAGCAGTCTGCTTCTCTTTCCAGACCCTTTGTAAGCTTCAGAGTACAGCACATTCTTTGGGATCCTGTGATCTCGCATATGCTTGACATGACCAACCCACCTGAGTCTTTTTATACTAATCAATGTCCCCATGAATGACATACCAGCACAATTTAACACGGCCACATTTGTCACCCTGTCTTGCCAACTTATTTGAAGAATTTTACGCAAGCATCTGATATGAAAGCTGTTTAGTCTTTTGATATCTTAGGCATAAGTTGTCCATGTTTCTGAGCCATATAGAAGAATGGATAAAACATGTCTCATAAATACGGATTTTCACTTTGGTTGACGGTTTGTTATTGCTTCAGGCTCTGTCTTTCAAAGACCAAAGTTCCTGGCTGCTTTGCTGATTCTACTGGTGAGCTCAGCATCAAGATCTACATTGCTGATAACAGTACAAGGTAGAAAAATTGGTTAGTAGCAACCAGATGAGTACCATGTAGGGTGATATCTGGAACTGGTTCTGAAGAGCCTTGGTGCATGATAACAGTCTTCTTCAAGCTTATTGCTAGCCCAAAGATTTTGCATGCATCAGAGAACTTGGTAATGAGATGTAGGGCATCAACACTCTGAGCCCCAAGAACGGCATCATCTGCAAACAACAGGTCCCTTGTAATGATCTCCTTCACTTTCGTCTTAGCTTTGAACCTTGCAATGTTAAACAGTTCTCCATCATGTCTAGTGCAGAGGTAGACACCCTCTTGAACATCATGGAATACATGTTGAAGCAGGAATAAGAAGTAAATGTTAAGCAGTATGGGAGCCAGTACACACCCCTGCTTCACCCCAGTGTTGATGTTGAATGAGTCACTCTTGGTTTTCATACATTACAGTTGCCTTCATGCTATTGCATAAGGATTTCACAAAGTTTAGCATGTCGCAGGGCACCTTGGTGCTCTGCTCCTAGAGAGGAGAAACTGCCAGGGAGAGAGAGACAGAGCCCTGGCATGTTATAACGAGCCCAGCTGAGGGTTGCCAGGGTAACAAGCGCAGCTGCGGGTTGCCGGAGCGACTAAGGGGAGCCAGCTGCCTGTAGGGGGCAGGGCCTGGCCCTTATAAAGCCCAGGGCTGAGGCCAGGCTGGCAGTTCCCTGCTAGCAGCCGGAGAGGCAGGAGCTCCCTCGGCCGAGAGATGGGTAGAAGCCCGATGGCCAGTACAGCTCATGAGAGCTCCGAAGGTTGGAGTAATGGTGCTGAGTTATAGCCAGGCGGCTTACTTTGTAGTGGCTAGGTGCCATAGGTTTTAGTTGTAGCCAGGAGGCTTGCAGTATGTGTTGTGGTTGTTTATTACACCGGAGGCTTGGGTGAGGCTGTAGGGGTTGGAGGAGGCCTCATAGGGACCGCAGAGAGTGTGGGGTGCCCTAGCGCCAAGAGGGCGCAGTGTCCTCATACGGGAACCCCAGTGGTATGGGGGCCCCAGCGCCTGAGTGAAGGTGGAGTACTTTAAGGGGGAACCCCAGTGGTATGGGGACCCCGGTGCCAGTGAAGGCGCAGCACCGGTGAAGGCGTAGCTAGCACACCAGTGAAGGCGCAACTGACAGTGAGGAGCGCAACCAGTGGGTTGCGGGCGGGGAACAAAGACCCCGGGTTGTGTGCGGGGTACATAGACCCCAGCCCCAGAGCGGGGCAGCATTGAGAAGCCCAAGGTGGGCATGGTGAGCCCCAAAGAGGGGGAGCGCCACATTGGACTATTGAGAAGCCCTAGCGTGGGCACGGCGAGCCCTGAAGAGGGGGAGCGCCATATTAGGAAGCCCAGGACGGGCGCAGCAGACGCCAGCAAGGGCATCACTTGCGGGGTGCATAGACCCCAGCCCCAAGGAGGGTCGATTACTGAGGAGCCCGAGGGGGGGGGTTGTAGACCTGGGTGAAGGCTAGCACTGCAGAAAAACCCAGGACAAGGGCAAGGTGCTGCGGTTGTCCCCGGCAAAAGGGGATAGCAGCGCGGTGAGCCCGTACCAGAGAGGGTAATAGTGCGGTGGGCCCAAAAGATCGGTGGCTCAACAGGAAGTCCCAGAGTGGACGAGAATCCCAGTGAGGGACATTGTGTTAGAGAGAGCCCAGGAAGGGGCACTAGTATAGACACATACGGGGAAGGCCCAAGAGTGGGCTAGATTATAGAAGAAGGGCCCGGGAAGCGGGCGTGCAGACACACCAACGTCTATTACATCTGCGAGGCTTGGGGTGTGGTATTAGGGGTGGTAGGAGCCACGCGCAGCCCATAAGGCTAGGGTGCCTGGGGAGCACCCGTCATATCGGGAGACCACAGGAGTCCAGGAACACACGGGGACAGAGGTCCCGAGTAGCCGTGCCCAGGGAGTCGTAGGCAGCCTCCCAACTATATACAAACATCAAAGACATGGTGGGCGAGAATAAGAGGGTGCCTTGGGCCGGCCTTGACACGGAGCGAGGGACCTCAGGGAGATCATGGCCCTCCTGTCGGACCCCGCCGTGACATAGCAGTATAGGTGGACAACAAAGTTTCTTCAGAACAGTGCAAAGCCCTGATCAACTAACCATGTCTAAGGCTTTTACTAAATCCATGTACAATGGAATATGTTTCTCTCTGCACTTTTTTTGCAGTTGTCTTACAGAGACTATATTTATGGTGGACCTTTCTGAGCAAAAGCTACACTACCTCTCAGGATAGATTCTCTTAGCGAATAGCGAATATTTGATGTCTAGGTAAAATAATACAGCTTAAGATTTTTCCTGTGATGCTGAGAAGAGGTATGCCTCTGTAGTTATTACAGTCAATTCCATCTCCTTTGTTTTTATAGAGTTGAATGAAATGAGTGTCCATGAAATCTTGTGGAACAGTTTCTTCCTTCCAACAGAGTAGCAGTACCTCGTGCAATTTTTGCAGCAAGTCTTTGTTTGTGAACTTTTAAATTCCAGCAGGTAAACAGTCAGATCCTGGAGCTTTGTTATTACAAATCTTTTTGAAGCATTGTTTAAGTTCTTTTAGTGGAAGTTTGGCATCCAGCAGTCATAACTTCAGACCCAGGCAATTTGTCTAGCACACGTTGGTCTACTGCAGACTCCCTTGAGTATATAATTTCATACTGCTCAATCTGCCTCTCCAGTTAGTTCCCCTTATCAGTTATGATATAGAATCATAAAAAAATTAGGATTGGAAGGGAACTCAGGAGGTTATCTAGTCCAGTCCCCCTGCTCAAAGCAGGATCACTGACAACTAAATCATTCCAGCTAGGGCTTTGTTGAGCTGGTCCTAAAAAACCTCCAAGGATGGAGTTTGCACCACCTCTCTGGGTAACCTCTTGCAGTTTTTCACCAACCTCTTAGTGAGAGAGATTTTCCTAATATCCAATATAAATCTCTCTTGCTGCAACTCGAGACCATTACTTCTTGTTCTGTAATCTGTCACTTCTGAGAACAGTCTAGCTCCATCCTCTTTGAAACCATCTGTCAGGTAGTTGAAGGAATGCTATCAAATCCCCCCTCAGTCGTCTGCAGACTAAATAAGCCCAGTTCCCTCAGCATCTCCTCAGAAGTCATGTGCACCAGCCCCCTAACTATTTTCTTTGCCCTCCACTGGACTCTCTCCAACTTGTCCACATCCTTTCTGTAGTGGGGGCAGCCCCAGACTGGACACAATACGCCAGATGTGGCCTCACTAGTGCAAAATAAAATAATTACTTCCCTCAGTCAGCTGGGAACGCTTCTACTAATTCAGCCCTGTATGTCATTAGCCTTCTTGGCAACAAGGGCACACTGTTGGCTTATATCCAACTTATTATCCACTATAACCCCAAGGTCCTTTTCTGCAGAGCTGCTGCTTAGCCAGTTGGTCCCAAGCCTGTAAGAGTGCATGGGATTCTTCTGTCCTAAGTGCAGAACTTTGCAACTGTTGAACCTCATGAGATTTCTTTTGGCCCAATCCTCCAATTTGTGGAGGTCACTCTGAATCCTAGCCCTACCCTCTACTGTATCTGCTACACCCTCCAGCTTGGTGTCATCTGTGGACTTGCTGAGGATGCAACCCATCCCATCTTCCAGATCATTAATGAAAATATTGAACAAAAATGGCCCCAGGACTGACCTCTGGGGCACTCTACTTGATACCAACTGCCAACTAGACCTTGAGCCATTGATCACTACCCATTGATCCCAATGATCCAGTCAGTTTTCTATCCACCTGTGGCAGGCCACAAGGGGGTACTTCTGTGCTGAGCAACCCACCTCATTGCACCCGACCACCTTCCAGGTCCCGAGTGCCTCCCAGGGGATACCTCACATCTGGCCAACCCCCTTCCTGGAGTACACCCACAAGCCTGGGGTTAATGCTGCCACCACTCACGAGTCTTGGTCTGTTAGTGGCTCTGTGTCTTGTGAGGTACACAGGCTTTATAGACCTGAAGGGTACTTGACCCACTGCAAGAACTTGGGGTGCTTCCTTTAGTCTGAAGCACAAATCGTGGTCTCCTTTAGCTGGACCAGGGGCACCCCAAGGCATAATTTAGACCCTTCCCAATAAGTCTCCCACGCTAGGTACAGAGGAGAACTTTATTGATTACAAGGAGTAGGTTTGGAATAGGGTAAAGGGTAGAACAATATCAAAGAATAACCCTTAGAGCAAACACTGGCATGGTAGCCTTTGATCACACATCTGAGTTACTGTAAGCTATATATCTAGTTAGATTTCAAGTAGCTTACTCACAAGTATCATCCAGAGACTGTTACAGCTTTCCTCTGAAGGCAGGCAGTTCATAGTGTGCCCCTGTATTTCAGGAGAGAGAAAGAGAGAGAGCTGGTGAGGTTCAGCTACTCTGTGTCTTCATCATGGCTGCCGCCTCTCCTCCTGGGTGGTCTTTAACTTATATATTCTTTATGACCTCATTTATCTGATCCATTAAAAGCCAGCAATTGTTGGCTGCCAGCCAACCAATATGAAACGCATCTTTGGTTGCCGGGTAGACTGGCAGGGTCTCTAGCCCCCCTCCCAGTCCTGATGTCATTGGTTTGAACAATAGGGAGTTTAAGTTCCTACCCAGGTGTGCAAGGCCAGTCATGTAGGCAAAGGGAGCGGGTTTCCCCCTCCCTTTGGAATGTATACAGCTCAAGTTACACCTCAGGGTTACATGAAGCAGATGTGGGCAGGGGTGCCCGTCCTCTGCAGTGACCATAGTAACCAAATTGTCAAAAACCCTCTTTTATTATACCTGTCCAAATCAGGCTTCCAACTCCATAACCTGTTCTTTTTAAAGTTTTACAACTTTTTTTATAGGTCACTTCATAGCTTAATTCCTAGTTAATTGAATGATCACTTTATTGTCTGTGTCTGGTAGATCTACTTTTCTTTACACAGACTATTAAATATCATAAAGTTGGGTAGTATCATCTTATGGTTAGTCCTTTCTCCTTGTGCTTTACATAAATAGAATTATTTAGTATTGTGTATGAACTTGGAGTCCTTGTTTGTTAAAAATTTCTTCTTATATTAGTCATGCGTGAAGTCTTCTATAGTATACAAAATAAACAGTTCTGCCTTCTCCCCTCTTCAAGCCTTCACCTGAAAACAAACATAATAAAAAGAGAAAATATGAATTCCATGCTGTCTTCCTTTCCAGATTCATAAACCCTGCCACCACTTCCATGCTGTGGTTCAGTCTACTATATCTCCCTCCCTTGTATCTCACTGAAAGCCATCTAAAAGAGTTCTACATGGTAGTCTGTCCTGCCAATAGCAACGGTGGTACAGGTACATTGTTTGATGTTTTTTGGCCCTGAGATGAATGGTCAGGTAAGAAGTGGGTTCTCTTTGTTGGTTGCAGGGTAGTTAGTTGAAAACAGCTTAACTGAAAGAAACAAGCTACCATGTTGTAGCTTTCTTTTCATATGAATGATCCAAGCTTGCAAATAGGCAGTTACCACAGAGCATCTGAATTGCTGCTGCAAATCCCCATCATTGTTTACAAACAGTAGTCTGTGTGTCCATGCCATTAGAAATTAGACAGTAAAGGTCATTAAGCATTGAAACAACCAATTGGTTAACATGGGATGCCTTTATAGAAGATATTGTTTAGTCAATCACAAGCTGTTGTGCTTAATACAGCTGTAACAGCAAGAAATTCTGTTATGTGGGAGATCTGACTAGATGATCTGATGGCTATTCCCGGTGTTACGATTCTAAGACTCTATTAAGATTTGGAGAACTGATACGATTCATAAAACTATTGCTAAGAAATTGGGTAGCTCTTTTGAAAAAAAAATATTGAGGGCTACAGAAACAGCCTTTAAAATTTCCCTTAACCAAAAGTCCAGCTAGGTGGTTCATTTTAGTTTCCATGCTGGTTTATTTCAGCATATGTATGAGTCAAGTTATATAAGGAAAAGGGCTAGAGATTTAAACGTGTTTCTAAAGAGAACCAAGGTCCCCTTTAGCTCTTTCAGAAACAGGCTCTGTGAAAGAGTCTTGAGTTCCTGCCAGCTCAATACTGACTTTGTCCAGTGTGATGTCTCTTAAGAGAAGTGGTCTATAGACTCAGGATGTTTTCCTAAGAAGATTTATGTCTAGAGTGGCGTCAGAGGTTAATCAGATTATGGGCAAAGGGTGACAAACATAAGAATTAAAAAAAAAAAAAGAAAGCTTCTTTAGAGG
The DNA here is from genome assembly GCF_030867095.1 of Alligator mississippiensis. Lineage (NCBI taxonomy): Eukaryota > Metazoa > Chordata > Crocodylia > Alligatoridae > Alligator > Alligator mississippiensis. The sequence goes on from NC_081835.1 coordinate 45,848,753, forward strand.
GTCTACTCAGTAAAAACACCATGTCATATAGTTCTACTCTGGACTGGGGAGCTTGTGCAAAAAAATCCCTCTATTAATAATACTGGTTCAGGGCTACCAATGTTAGAAACAGCTAGTATAGTAGTAGTAGTAGTATAGATGGGCCATTGTTTGTCTCTGGTAAGTCAAGTGTTCTGTCATCAGTTCTTTGCAGAACAGGTCTCATTGACAAAAAGTTAACATTTTATGTAAAATGTCATTACTTTACACTCCAAGTCTGAGTTTAAACAACAAGACACCTTCATTTGTTGAGAGTAGGTACTGTGCAGGATTAACTTAGTATTAGAGCATGAGAATCTTCTGGACTGGAAATCCATGGTGTTAGGGGTTTAACTAAATTTAGACTATCAGATACATTTCAGAGGTCATGGTTTAAATGCCATTATGACTGTTGTATTGAATGGTTTTAGTTAGAGGATAGCATCTTTACATCTGCATAACGTATCCAAGCACTATTCGAATTGGCATCTCTAGTGAATGTTGAAATAATGGAACAATTTTAAACTGATCAGCTTTGGCAGTCTTTCCTGTGATGCTATAATGGTACCCTGTAACCCCATGTAAAGGATAATACTGTATATTCACTGGTTTTGGTAATACTATTAATATAGCATCTGTTAATTTTTTATCACCTGACATCCATATGTTTGGAAGGGATTTCTTCATTGAAGGCTTTAATATATGCATATATGTGTGGTTGTTTCATGGGGATTCAGATTCTCTATCATATATAAAGTGCTAATCATCATAGTTTCTCAGTTTTGGTATCTATGCCTGTTATACTTAAAATATAAATACTTCTGTCCCTAGTTTTCCAAGATATCTGGATCTGTAGTGGCACCTGGGCTAGGGACAGACATTACACATTAAGTGATCAGAAACTGGTTTAAACCTGTAACAGAACAGATGTTCAGTGCACATAAGCTGGCTGAAACTGGTTTCAGATAAACCTGGTTGAATCAGGTTTATCTGAAATCAATATCAGTATCAATATCATACTTAATTGGTTTTGGTCAAACCAGTTTACACAATGTCTGTCCCACACCCTCTTCTGGTTTAAGTTAAATCAGAGTTCCCCAGAATCCCAGATGCTTTGCTGGGCAGGGCTCTGCTGTCTGCTCCAGCCCAGCAGGGCTGGCCCCTCCCCTCTGCTCCCTGGCTGCAGCTCCAGCAGAGACTGCAGATACAGGGCATCTGCCTGGCTTCCCCCTGCTCACCCTGCCCCCTACTCTCTGCCTAAACAGGGATTCCCCCTCCCCTCTGCCTAACACAGACACCTCTCAGGATTAGCTAGCATGCCACATGCTGGCTACAGTCTGTACTGTGGGAAACGGAACAAAGGTAGACAGGACAGTGTCCGCTTAGGGGTTTTTGGAGTTAATCAACAGGTACCTGGTAATGTCCCTCCCTTCCTTCCTTGAAAAAAGTTGTTTAAGAAGAGCTTGAACTAATGAGAGATCCTTTTGTTTTTCTGATGGGCTGATAAATGCTATGTAACTCTTTACTGTGTAATTAAATGCTGTGTAAATTCCTGCTGGCTCCCTGACCAGCAAGTTGGGGGGAACCCCTCCCTAATCAGAGTGTCCTGCTGGGGCCTGGCCACACCCCCCTCAGCTCCTCACTGTGGAAGGGAAGGAGGGCTGCTGTAGAGCCCCCCCAGCTTCTAGCTTGAGCCACTGCAGGCATGTGCCTGCATTTTTTCAGTCCAGAGGGAATGTCTGTACAGTTACAAACTGATTCAGCCTAGGCAGCTCAGACTAACTTGCAAAGATTTAATCAGTTCAGGCTTAGGCTTTTTGAATGTCTGTCCCTACCCCTAGATTTACAATTGCCTAAGTTAGGGATTTCAGAGATACAGCCCATGGACTTCTATTATATGACTAGCAAGGCTGCCTATGGATCTTGGATTGGCCCTGCGTGCTACATGTGGTATACAAAGCTGGTCTGGTGCATACTGAATGTAGTGCACAGGGCTGGGGCCAACATATGCTGCATGCGAGCATGAGGCCTCTCTGGGGCACAAGTTCATTTGGTATATGGGACCAGTCTAGGGAATATGCTGGACCTGGCATGTGGGGACTGGTCTGTGGTCTGATCTGGCTCTTATCCAGCCCGCAGGACTGGATGACTGATACCCCTGGCCTAAGTGTTTCCATTTTAATTCCCATTTCCCAGTTGCTAATGAGGTTCAGTATTTTTCACCTTTTGGCTGAAATTTCAGAGGCTTGATCTTAGCACAAGGATTAATTATACTTAGTAAGTTTAATAAAAAATAGGCTAGCCACTTCTGAAAATTTAAGTAGTGAGGAAGAAGCACACATTTTCAATTGTAAAGAATAAGTAAACTGTGCCACCTTTGGATTGTAAAATTGACATTTATCAGGGAAATAGTATTTAGGAAGTAAAACTGACCTTCTCTGTGTCCTAGAGAAATTCTGAGTATTTTGCAGTTCTGAGTGTTTGAAAACTAGAGCTTGTCCATCTTTAGTAACTTAATGGATCAGGCCCTTCAGAGATGTAAACAGAGTCAAGATACTTATGAAAGATCCAAACTGTATCACTGGAACTTAGATGGGGCCTAGGCACCTAAGTGGTCAAAATGGACATGCTTAAGTGCCAAAACAGAGGTGGTTAGAGATCTCTGAGATCCAAATTGTACATGCTGAGTGAGCATAGGTGCTTAGAGTGATTTTTGGCCATTACGGTATTGTCAGATTGAGTTGCCTGGGCAGCTAAAACCCATTTAAATCCCTTTTAGGCACCTCCAAAGTCCTCATAAAAAGTGTGATGAGCCCTTCCACACTCAGTGGAAATGAGTTTCCAGACATAATGGAAACCTGTGAACTCTCTAAGGGACGAATTAAGAATTATGCTGCATCATGCTGTTTTGTTTGTACAGTGGATGAAGCACAGTTGCTTGCCAGTTACTTTTTGTTGCATACTGTGCTTTAAATTCACTGCGCAGGAACTGCTGGCTGAATTCTGCTTATCGTACGATATAGCTATTGTATACTCCCTGAAAGACCTTCCTCTTTAAATATTTAATTTGACATTGATGGCAATCTTATGTGCAAGTTGCACAACTTTTCCATTGTAATTGCACAGCTAATTTCAGTGTTGTTGTCCTGGTATTAATGAATCTGATTGCCTGGGTAGAGAGTGAAACAAGTTCTTCTATTCTTTTTCCTTTAAAACTATTAGAAGAAATCAAATACAAAAGCTGTGTTCATACAGTTCCATAGCACTCAGAATTTGTGATATGCCAAATGTGTATGCTACCATAGTTCTCACTGATGCGCATGTATCACAATACACAAAATACAGAGGTTTCAAGGCAGAGCAAGGTGGTGCTTTAGGCCCCTGGTGGACATTGCTGTTAAGATGCAATTAATCGGTTAATTGCATCATAAATAGTAACCCAGCCACACATTCAGGCAATTAATGGTGTGGCAAAACAAGAAACCAGTCCCAAAAATACTACTCAAGTGTAATATTTTTGTGGCTGGTTTCCATCCTGCCTTAAATTGAATGTGTGGCAGGGTAGCCCTGCCATGTAGCCTGATGCCGGATATACAGTGGGGCTCAGTTGACAACTCCCCCATGTTGGCAGGCTGGCAGCCATGTGATGCAGCCCTGCATGGGGCTACACCCTGCTGTTTTCAGGGTACCAAGTTGAGGGGGACTTACCATCTTGGTCAGGGTGCCAGGTAGCAGAAAGCTGTGGGGTTCCACACAACCCAGCATGGTGATTGTCTTGCCCCACAGCTCTGATGTGGACTGAGGACCAAGGCATGTTCTGATTGCATACACATTTGGCATTTCACAAGGCATACAAATGTTCTATATTATATGTGGAACATTGTAATGGCTTGTTTCCCATCTTATGGTGCCTTAAATTGAGTGCATATGTAGCATTCTTCCTATTTATGCCCCAATTACAACATTAATTACAGCATAAATGTAATATGTAGAGGGGCCTTAGTCTGAAGTCAGGCTGGGCAGGGTGCCACCTTAGAGATTGTCTGGTTCAGAGAGGCATACACTTTAATAAGCACCCAAAGATTTAGGCCAGTGATACCTAACCTTTTTGCCCCTTGGGCCAGATGAGCAGTGCCTGGTCCATCTGAGGCCAGATTTGGCACATGGTGCCGGCCCAGCCAGGGCCCAGTGCAGCTGTGTGTAGCCAGCCTGTTCCTGTACAGCTGCATCTGGCGTTGACACCCCATGGCTGCATCCATCCCCACCTCTGCCCAGAACTGTCTTCTACACTTAGGGGAGCCTTTGGCAGCTAGCTAGCTGCTTTACAGTCCCTGAGCCCTATGCTGAATGGATGTGAAAAGCAAATTTTCTTTTGAGTTGAAAATGTTTAGCATAAACTAACTTATTTTGAGGGAGTAGGGTTTTGAACAAATAATTTCCGGAATACATCTTCTTATATTTTTTACCTGTTTAGTTATCTTTAAAAAAGAAAGAAATTAAGAAGCTAAAACCAAAACCCAAACCGTAAATATTTACAGAGTGTTAACATTGGGAATATAGCTGGATGAGAACTTAGACTCTCCCCGCATATGTATGCCTTTTAATGCAAGATTATGCAACACTAAAACAATGTGGTATATTTGTTAGCAGATCATACTTTAAAATGGGAAGAAAAGGATTTTTTCTATTCTCTCCTTCCCACAGACTACATGACATGTTGAATAGGAGGGCCACTCACATGATCCAGGGACAGCAGGGGAGACCCTATGAGGAGAGTCTATGGGACCTTAACCTGTTCAGCCTTTGAAAGAGAAGGCTGAGGGGGGACCTGGTGGCCGTCTATAAACTTACTGGGGGGACCAGTGGGGATTGGGAGAGACTTTATTCCCCCAAGTGCCTCCCAGAGTAACAAGTAATAACGGCCATAAGTTGTTCGAGAGTAGGTTTAGACTAGACATTAGAAGGCACTAATTCACAGTCAGGGCGGCTAGGATCTGGAACCAACTTCCAAGGGAAGTGGTGATGGCTCCTACCCTGGGGGTCTTTAAGAAGAGGCTTGATGTTTACCTAGCTTGGGTCATTTGAGCCCAGTTTTCTCTCCTGCCCAGGACGGGGTCAGACTAGAAGATCTACAAGGCCCCTTCCGACCCTCATCTATGAATCTATGAATTTGGCTTTCTGTGGTTGCATTCTTTGTTCCTTCATTTAGTGAAAGAACTCACTGAACTTATTTGAGGGGCAATGGCTTCAAGATGCAGCAGAGGAAATTGAGGTTGGCAATTAGGAGGAACTTCTGACTATGGGGGTTGTCAAGCACTGGAAAAGGCTACGTAGAGAAATTGTAGTCTCCATCCTTGGAAGATTATAAAAGCAAGTTAGGAATACATTTGGCTGGGGTGGTTTATAGTCAGGGGCAATCCTTTCTAGAGCAGTGAGTTGAACCAGATTAGTTTATGCATTCCCTTCCAACCCTACTTTCCAATGATCCAATTTGGCCAGAACCTTAATTCTAAATTACTTTTTACATTAAATTTCCCATCTTTTATGAAAAATTTGCCTACATGCCGTATCACAATAAAGCTATGACATTTTTCATTTTACTTGCCTATATAGCAAGTATGCAGGGGTAAAGTGGAAGTACCTAGCATTTACTCAGAGTTTGGGGTTCTATTTTGTCCTGTGTGCATACCTGCCAGAAGAGAAAAGGAGGGTGGTCGTCCTCTATTTTAACCCTATGGCCTAGTACTGTTTTTACTCAATTATAAGATGAGGTCCGTTCCCCTCCCCTCCCCCATTTCACATGGGGAAAAAAAGCCCCTCATCTTAGCGTTGAGTACAAGAGCAATGCGGGGGAGGGAGGGGGAGGCAGCTGCTGTGGCTCTGGCTCCAGTACCTGCTCATGCTTGGGGCCATAGATGAAGCTGCTGCCTTTTCCCCTTTCCCCACTGCCTCTGCACCCCCACATCTCCCCCCCCCCCCCCGCAGCGTGCAGCCACTGCTCCCCCACCTGCCCTTTTCCTTCTTCCCCTTACCTTACTCCATGCCAGCAGGCTCCATGCATGCTGCAGGTTAGAGCACTGAGCACAGTTCTAGCTTGGCTCGTAGCAACAGCATGCAGCCCATATGGTTGCGACGAAGCTGGGGCTGGGGCCGTGTTCAGTGCTCCAGGTTAGAACAGGGAGGGAGCCCGCCATGTGGAGCAAGGGTGAGGGGTGGTGGGAGGGGGGAGCAGAAGTTGGAGGGGTAGGGCAGAGGCTGTGGGTAGGGGCAGGAGGGAGAGCAGAGGCAGATGGGGAAGGGAGGTCCCAAAGCTGCAGCGGGGACAGGCAGGGGGCCTGTGTGGCAAGACAAAGGCACAAGCAGGAGGCAAGCTGCTTGGCTTCCCCGCTGCCTGTCCACAGAGTGTCCAGGTCCTTAGCCAAAGTAAATTTCTATAGCTTCTGTGAATTCATTGAAGCCAGCTGGTTTAGTACATATCAGCAGCTGGCCAATATTTGTTTGTTGCTTATTTTTATTTATTTAGTGAGTTAGTTTAGAAAAATTATTCCCGTTTTCTAGTTAATGGTACCAGAGGGATGGCATACATCTTGGAGTTTCCAGTGTCTGTCTCTGAGAATGCATGTAGATAAATAAGAAACATGTTATATGCTGTACTGATAGTTGTTTTATTTGTGTCTCTCCTCCATAGGCATTTGGGCCTGGATCTAGTTCCTCGGAAGGACTTTGAGGTGGTGGATTCAGATCAGATCAGTGTCTCAGACCTTTATAAAATGGTAAGAACTTTGACTTGGAGAGTCTTTTCTTTCAGTTTACAAAAGGTTCCGTTTTCTTATTTACATTGTATGCTTGGGGGAAAATGAAACTATGAATATAATTGCATTTTTTTGACCACTGTTACTGTTAGTTTCCTCTTATTGCCATTACATAGCTGATACAAATAGAGATGGATATTCTTTTGGATTGTAAGATGCTGCTTTATCTTTATAAAGGTTCCAGAGTCACATAACGTTTTAGTTATTTTCAGTCCAAAGTAGATATGAAATGAAAAATCAGGTCAATTGTGATGTCAGGATTCTTTCTAAGAGATGTCTGTTGTGAGGACCAAACCCTATTCAACCATTTGTTGTCTAAGTTTCACTTAAATGCCTTAGTCCTCCGCCCTCCTAAAGTTGCTGAAAAACAATTAATTCAAAAGGTGGGTTGGTCCTCCTTCTGTTTACGGTTTTTTGTGACTTAGTCAAGGCTAAGTTGATGGTGTGTTACAAAGTTGGCACATTAATGTTTTTTCAGGGACTTAAGTAGGTTCAAATAGGATCGAATAGAGGCCTACGCGGACTTAGGTACCTAATAGATGGAACAGGATCTGGCCCTTAGTGTTTTACCTCTGTTTTATACTAGGTTGAGGAATTTATGCCACAACATTCTTGGTTTTTCAACCTCTGTTTTTCTAATGGACAAGAGACTTTCTCTCTGAGTTTATATTGCAACATTTGTGTTCATTTTATTCTTTCCCTTTGTTTTCTTGATTTGTTTACATTGCTGTAGTTTAAAATTTGGTATTTCCTTTTTCTCCTTTATTCACTAACACGTCGTCCAAACGAGCATGGACATGCAGTACGTGATGCCACGGACCCATCTGCAGCACCACATATCAGACATGCAGGCATTTCCCATAATGCTACCTTGCAGCATGGGGAGGGGGGTTGACTGGGAGATCCTGGGGTCGAAAAAAACTCACACCAAAAAAAAGCAAGGTGGTGCATGTGGCAGCAGTACACGCTACCCAAAACCAGAACCTGGCTGCCTAGAGCTATGCTCCAGCTGCTGTCCAGGCTCCCAGCTGCAGGAACACCACAACCGCAGCTCCCTGAGGACCCCAGAACCCCAAGTAAGGCTGCAGGGCCCAGCACAGTGCCTGGCCCCAGCCTACCCTACCCCACCCAGGAAAACCCGCCACATGCCAGAGCGTGCATGGCATAGACATTCCCCAAGGACAAGTAGCAGAGGCACAAGGTGAACTGCTGTTACTTGTCTCCAGGGAAACAAGCGTCTTTGCTGGTCTGGACGTGGTGCAAGTGTTCTCATGGTTACTGTTTTTATTACCTTGCATTTGTTTTATGTAAAATCTTATCAACTTTTCTTTTTGAAAAGGAGTGATGTTCTATACATTTGGGCAGAATGCAAAGAAAGGGTAGAGGAAAAGGAAGCATGTTGAATTGCTCTAGTAAAATATAAACTGTATATACCAAATCAATAAAAACTTTGGCCTTGTTTTCAAATACTTAGCTGGTAGAATAAAATAGGTTTTCTGCCTTGTTGCATTTGATGCTGTTCCCTATTGATGAATTCCTTTGGCGTGCAGCAAAAGAAGTATTGGAACAGTAGTTCTCAACCTTTTTACACTTGAGGTACCCCTGGATAGTCTTGAGGCATGCCTCAAAAATGTTAGCCTTTACTTTTAATTCTTTTGACTACAGAAAAATAACAGAGCAACTTTTCTATTGCAAAGAACTCAGAAAGATCACAACAGGGCAGAATGTTTTAACACTATGGATTCCTGTGTGAAAACTGGGTTTATCTTGTGAATCATGTCTACACACCGAACAGTGCTAACATTTGTGTGGCACCCTGCAGCACTTGTGGAAGGATCTCAAGACCCCTCCTAGTGCCATGGCACCTTGGTTGATAATCACTGTATTAGAAGTAGAGGAGATTCTGAATATAAAGTTCACTGAAAAAGGCAAAATCCATTAGACATGGCTAATAGATATAACATTACACTTGAGCCGTCCTTGCTATATTCATATGTCAGTGTACCAGAAACAGCAGAAAACTCTTATCTGTATCTTCAGTCAGTACTTTTTACTTATGTTGCAGATATTATAATGACAGTTCTAAAATGTATGCCAATACTTTCTGTTGCAAATAGAATTCTGTCAGATGGGGCACTACTATCGGATCTGTCACATACTAGGGTTTTGTCCACGCACGTTTTTTCGCTACTTTAAAGCTTCGTGAGCTATACAGATTTCAAAATGCTGTATTAATAGGTAATTATACAGTCTAACAGGAAGGCAGATTAACCTCTGTAGGCATTTACAAGCTAATGCATAAGAAATCCTACTTTTATAATGTAAAATTACTCGTTACGGTTAGTCTTATGGAATAGACTTTTCTCAATTTTGTCCTAAATCAGGTGATAACATACAAAAGAGTATGACTATCTCAGATCATCTTGTGTGGCCATTAGTATTGTTTTAATAGCAGCTAAAGATTGGACCTCTCATATGCCACAGAGCCAAGCTTGCTAAGAAATTCCTGCCTGCTGTGACAGCTGGTATTTAAGAGAAGGAAAAATGCATCTGCCGCTGTATAGATCTGTTGGTCATTCACCTTTTCTAGTTTGGGATTTATCTTAACCATACAGCTAGAGTAGTAGCTACAGAATAACTCCACTGGTTCAGCAGAGCCTAATAATTCCCTCTACCACCTTATCTCCAAAGAACTTCCAGGATCACAGCTCACTATTCAGGATTGTTTTGGGGTCATAACTTAGTTCATACCTCTTATTGTTTCAGATTACAGATTCAAGGAGACAGTGGTGTTGAGTGATATTCAGTTCTTAGTTAAAAGCTTATTTTCATAACCTAAAAGCCTTAAACATAATTGTGTTCAAAGGAAGACTTAGGGCCTTGTTACACATTAATTTTAGGTGGCTCCTGGAGCTCTTAACTCCTGGACTGTCCACACAGTAACACCTGAAACTAAGTTCAAGCAGGCTTTAGATGACTTAAAGTTACGCCACTCCAGGGCAGGTTTACCTCTGATCCGTGTTACCGAGCTTGTGTTCCAGTAATGCGTGGACAGTCCTCACAGATGAGCCACCCAAATTGCAGTCTTCCAGCCTCCCAGGTTGCTGTGTCCCCTCTCCCACCCTCTTGTTTTGTGTGGCACAAACTTTCCACCCCTTGCACTCTACTGCTCGGGGGGTGGTATCAGCACCAAGCCAACTCCCCCTCCCACCCCTGGGAGCATGACCTGCCCAACCCCAGGGGTGCAGCCCCATGCAGACAGCCTGCAGAGCACAAGCCATCTAGTCAGGTGGCATGGCTTGGACATTTCCAAGGGTGGGGGGGCAGGCAAGGGGCCAGAATAGGTCCCCAAGAGCTGGGGCTTCCTTCCTGGGGAAGGGGCAGTAGCTCTCCCAAAATCACCTTCCTTCACTGCTCCCACTTCTCATCCATACCAGGAAGCATGACCAGCACCCCCTATTCCCCTATCCCAAATCCCAGTTTATTAAAAGGAGACCTTCTTTAATTTACTTCCTCTTTATTTATTTTTCTTTTTATTTTATCTTTCAGTGACTGGCTTCCTTCATTTTACCGCCCTTCCCCCACCCCCATTTATTTTCCAGTTCATTACCCACCCACATCCCTTAACTCTGGTTCCCAGCTTTAATGTTCCTGCCTGCCTGCCCAAACCCATGTCTCATATACCCGATCTAGAGCAGGGATAGAAGCATGTCCTGGCTCACCAGCCCTGTAATGGCAACTCACAGCTGTAGCTCCTAATCAGGCCTCTGCTCACCAGCCCTCTAGTGGCAAGTCACAGCTGTGCAGGTGGGGGGTGGTCAGAGAAGGTTTTTAGCCTTAGGGTGTGACTGCTCCAAGCTCAAGCTAGCACTAATGCTGATCAACATTTGAGCAGTTCAAAGTGCTGTGTGTAACAAGTATGGGTGTGCAAAATGGGCCGTATTCAATTTAGATTCGGATTCGGCCTGAATTGAGGGATGGTGATTTGCTTCATTGATTCAGATCACTGTCTCGATTCGATTTGGTTAAATCTGAATCTGAAGATTTGATGCTGATTCAGAGAATCAGCGATTTGGCCATAGTCATAGCTTAAAATGTTTTTTCTACATACCTCGAGGTACCAGGCACAGCTCGTGAACACTGCGATGGTGGGGTGGATGGAGCATCGCACAGGAGCACGGAGAGGCCCCCCGCACCCCTGGTGGCAGACCTGGAAGTGGACCAGAATTACTTCTGGTACACTTCTGGGTCTGCCACTGAGTGCACGCCCCCCCCCCCCCCGCACCTCCTTGGCTCGGCAGTGGCCATGGGGGGACCCCAGGGCCCCCAGATCCGGGAGGCACCAGTCGCAGTGGGGGGGGGGGGGTACCCTGTGCGCTCTGCAGTAGACCCGGAAGTGGACCGGAACTGCTCCTGGTCCACTTCTGGGTCCACCGCCGAGTGCGCTGGCAACCACCCCATGCTTCTGTGGGATACTCTATCCGTCCTAGCATCTCAACATTCATGAGCCATGCCTGGTACCTTGAGGTATGTAGAAAAAACATTTAAAGCTGTGTCTATGTCTGAATCGTCCCTGCAGCTTTTGCACAGTACACCATTATTTTAATCTTTTTTTTTTTCTCAGAATCACTTTGCCTTCAGCCTTGTACAGGCTGTTCCTTCAGGTTATTTATCGGACAGTTAAACAGTAGTGACTTCAGCATGAAAAAAATTAATCTTAAATTGTGGAAATTTTTCTTTCCTTTAAGAAAAAAATTTTTTTTTTTTCATATGAAGATATATGTGCTCTAAAAGTGATATAAGCTAAATGGTACTTGTTTTTATTTATATTGTTTTTAAAATCCTGGAAACGTTTTCAGATCCTTCCATATGGCTGGAGTTGCCATTGGATTTAATTTATATCAGTCAGTAGAACAGGCCCAGCAGCATATAAATAACAGTATGACACTGCTATTTAGCAAAAATGGGAGCAAGAAACAAATGCATATGACAGATCTCTGCAGATATTTGCAGATTTCAAAAAGGTTTCAGTCTAGCTTCTGAATATTTGTTTAGCATTTTTTTCCAAGTTGATTGCTTTTTGTGAATCACTGAGATACCTGCAGGATGAATACCTGAGATGTGCAGAAAACAGTGCCACTCACTGTATTTCAGCCAGGTTTCAGCTGTTTGCCTTTTAATTGAATTATCTTTTTAAAAAAGATTATTAATATACCAGAATTTAAAATACACTGCTTTTGAAGAGATGTCAGGGATTTACATTTCAAGCTCATTAACTCTAATTTCCACTCGCATTGATTTTGTTTAAACAAAATAATAAAACTCATAGGAGTTTATCATGTTAGATAAAGAGAAATTCTGATTGATATGATGCAACTTTACTGCTTGTATTTCAATAAATTACTGTGTATGGAATAAGGGAAGCTAAATCAATTTAGAAATAGGATTGCAGAGAACATAGATGTTGTTTTGAAGATAGCAAAGAACATGGAGGGAACAAAGAAATTTCACCATGACTGCCTTATTCAGAATTGGAGATCTTTATTATTTTTTTTAGTGTAAAAATATAATAGAAATTAAAAAGGCTTCTACTAAGTTTCTGCTTTTCTTTCCCTAGCCAGGTTTGTAGAATTCTTAATCACATTACAGAAAATTTCCTTTAGTAGCAATATGACTTTAAAGGTCCATATTTTGACTGGGGATAGAAACATTATAACAGAGCATTTGGTATATTTCTAATACTCTGAGTTTGGCTCAGATGGCTATTATGATTGTACTATTATGACCTTCTTATGATATATCTGTATGCCCTATATAAATTATTATTACTACTAATAATAACTTCCACATCTAATATCTCTTCTACTAAAGAAACTGATAAAACTCTTAATCTGAACAATTTTTGCCATGGAGTAGATTGGATTTAGTCCCCTATGTGAAACATTTGACTTTGCTTGCAAGCAGAGGTGGCTTAGAACACTACTGACGGGAACTTTTTTTAGATTCTCTGAGGGAACCAAAGAAACTCCTCTTTGCCTCTCTCTTAGCCACTACATCAAAATCTGTTTTAGCAGTAAGACTGGCATTGGGCTATCCTGCACGGAATATCTTTATATCTTTTCCTGTTTTTGTTTTGGGGTTGGTTTTTTCTGCTTTTTTGTTTTCAGGGGGGGGTAGGGGTTGCAGGTGAGGAAGGGAACAGCATGGGGTGTTTGACCATTTACTATAAGAATATAAGTGGGGATATTATTTATCCAAAGCCAAATATGAATTTGGTGGTTGGGTTTTTTTGTTGATGCCGTAGCCAAATACCAAACTTTCAACAGATATAGGACTGGAACCCATAGAAGATACCTGAGTTATTTGTACAACTGCTATTAAAAATCTCAAATGATGAAGATGCCACAACCTTTCTTAGTAATCTGTTCTGCAACTTAACTGTCCTTAGCATGAGAAGAATTTTCCTAAGGTCTAACCCAAATGCTTCTTGTTGTATTTGGAACGTATTACTTTTTATTCTGTTCCTAGTAGGCCATTTGTAGCATCCTCCTTTGCAGTAATTGTTGCTGACTTCTTTCAGTCAGCTTTAAGAGAGAGGCTAGAGAGGCACCTTGACAATGTATAACTTGGCACTTTGCTGGGAAGCAAGACAGACAGGTTCAAGCCCCTCGGCTAGAACAAGGGAGTGTTCTCAGTCATTAGGCATGCACTGATAAAGATTTTCTTGGCTGATACCGATGACCAATTATTAACCAGCCATATCAGCTGATACCAATCTGATAGCTGATTTACAGGAATGCAGCCTAGCAGCTTGGAAAGCAGCATCCAGCTAGTAAGTCTGTCGGGGGGCAGATCAAGGCCCCCCAGGTGAGGGAGGGAGTGGAGCAGGGGCAGGCATTGCCCAGCCACAGCGGTGAATGCAACCCTGCCAGGAGTGGGACGGAACCATGGACAGCTTTTCTGGGGAGCGCAGAGGGGGTGGGAGGGAGGCAGCTCCTTGCTTCTGAACACACCCCCAAGGGAGGCATGAGGGGCATGTGCCATCCCCAGATTTGTGCACAGAGTGGAGGGTGGGCTCAGAGCTAGGGGCTGCACTGGCCTCTTCCCAGTGGGGTGGCTGGGCCAGGGCTGAGCTAGGGGTGGAAAGGGGTGGGACAGGCAGCAGCAGCACTTGGAGAAGAGGCTTTGGGTAATTTTGGGGTGGCTATAACTAACCCCATAGATCCCCTCCCAGTTACACTGCCACTTGCCCCACCCCTACCCACCCTGAGCGCAGCTCTGACCCAGCCCCCCTCCAGGAAGAGGCTCTCAGGCTCTGGCCCTGAGCCCACAGGAGGCAGCCTGCCTCCACCCTGCACACAAATCGGGGGGGGGGGGGGGACATGCCCCCCATGCCTCCCCTGGGGGTGTGCACAGTAGTGGGGAGCCGCGCCCCAGATGAACTGCCCTTGGTTCCATCCCGCTCCCAGCAGGGTCACATTCACCACCCTGGCTCAGCAGTGCCTGTCCCTGCCTCTGCTCGTGTCTCTCTCCCTCCCTCACTGTGGGGGGACTTGATCTCCTCCTCCTCCCCCACATGCCTTCCTTCCCCACCATGCCCTTTCCCCCAACAGACTTACCAGCAGGAGGCTGCTCTCCAAGCTGTCAGGCTGCATTCCTGACCACGTTCATGCTGCGGTTGCACATAAGTACACGGCATTTATCAGTGACATTATTAGTACACTGGGCAAAAAAAGCTGATTGCTAGTTGTAACCGGGGGCTTAAGCCAAGCCCCTGTTACTATGGGTGAAACTAAGGGTGAAACCAGAACACAGGTGAACAGGGGAATGAAGGCATACACACTGGGGGATAAATAAGGAGATAATGATCACAGCTAGACATAAAAGGAGAGGTGAAGCACCAGACATTGCCCTCGGGTCATTGGAAGGAAGAAGAGGAAGAAGACATGGTTTTTGGAGAGGTTACCTGGAATTAGAAGGACACCGCAAACAGAAACGCGAAGAGACGACCCCGGTCTGGTAAGGTGTGAAGGGAACCCCTACCTCAGGGTTGAGCTGCTGGATTTCAGCCAGCAAGACCTCAGGGAGGTAGGAAATGTGATCTCTGGTCACACCCAGCGCCGTCCCAGGGGTTGGAAATAGAAGCAGCGTAGAACTGCTGTGATCGGAGTGGGGAAGGAGCAGTGAAGGAGCTCCACCAAGGACTAAAGAGGCCAGCAATCAGCCAGACAAACCTCCCCCGGGTTGGGGAGAGAAGAGTGAGGTGCACGAACCCCAAGAACCAAGCTCCAGAGGCAACCAGCACAACTGGAGGGAACCCCAATGCGAACAGCTGAGCAGCTGGGAGGCTGCAGTCTCTCCAAGCTGGGATCCAGCTGCTTTGCACTAATGAGTTAATTAGCGCGAGCAAACAGTTTGCAACTTTGTTAAATAAAATGAGCACTTATAAAGCATCCCATTGGGTGGTCTGGCATCCTTTACACTCACCTCAAGGTTTAACATAAGATTTATTTCCGTCTTCTTAATTGTGGCAGGCAAGTTTTTGAGGAAGGTAGAGGCACTCCCACACTGATAATGCTAATTTTCCTGTTATCCATGCCAATCCTATATGGGACCAATATACCAGCACACCTCTAGTTCTCATCTAGCTGTGGTTTTCTGTCTTTCTAAAATATCAAGACTTACCTGGCCATGTGCATGTAGCTGTGTGACCATATGTTGCTGAATACCTGCCCAGCCAGAGTACAACACCACTGAGCATGTTTAGTGGATACGTGCAGGTTTGTATGTCTAGAGCTGAACTGTGCATCAGTGTCTACATTCTGTATACATCATTTAGGCACATAAATAAAATAAGGGGCACAGACAGAAGTGACAATTTTTGCCTCATCTGGCCACAGAAAATGGTCTATAGTTGTGACCAAACACAAGTACACAGCTGCAGACAGCTTCAAAAATGGCTGATCAGGTGAAAATCTGACTGCTCGTTGTATGAGGGGTCAGATGAAGACATTTCAAAACAAAGTGTCTTCTGTAACTTGTATCTGCCTGCCTGCCTGCCTGCCTGCCAGCCTTGAGCTGCTTTCAGAATGGAAGTGGGGGAAAGGGAGCAGAGGGGATTCAGTCTGGGGGGTTTTCAGCCCTTGCTGGAGGGTGGGACAGGTGTATTGGAGCCCCCCTGATATGGGGAGGGGCTCTAGTTCACCCACTCCACCTTCCAGAGCTGGCTGAGGAACCCTTAGAATGACCTCCCATTCCCCTCCTCCCCTTTTGAAAACTTTGCAGCCTAGCAGGGAGCAGGGGCTGTTGCTAGGGGAAACCAGCTGCAGCCAGTGGCTAGATTCCCCTTTCCCCTGGAACCAACAATGAACTTCTCTTTGTTCCAGGAGATGTTTGTAACTCCAGACACTTCCTGCAAAGCATTCTCAGTTACAGCAGGGAGCTGCACTTCTGTCTGCACCCAAGATTTAGTCCTCCTATTTTACTTTCCCAAGAGATGTCTTATATAGTTAAAGTTCTATATTAATATGAAGTCCTGTATTTGTATGATTCTGTTAACTGAGAAAAAAGTTTCCTAAACCAGAATTTCTTGGCTTGTAGGTCTCTAGTAGACCTCCACCATAAAGTCACTTTTGTTCTTCTCTCTCTCTATTTTTACCAAAGACTTTCAGCAGTATTATTTCATACAGTGTTCCAGACCTCAGAGCAAACATTCATCCTTGACATACAAAGCAACATGTCTTTGCTTTCCCTGTCCATCCTTTCTAAACATTGTATATCATTCCGATATTATTCTGATATATGAAAATACACTGAAGAAGCCTGTTGTGATCTCAAAAGGGTCATCAATGGCACACTTAGGACAAAAAAAGCAGCAACATATTGGAGGAATAATTTCTGGAAAAGAAAACAAGGAGGAGTATTTTAAGTTTTAAAATTAATATTTAAAGACAGTGTTCTAACTCAGTATAAGATGAGTGTGCAAATGTTTCCTGTATAATAAACAACTGTTAATTTGGGTTTTTTTCTTTTTTTTCCTCTGCAGCATTTATCGAGCAGGCACAGTGTCCAGCAGAGCACATCACAGGTAAAATGGTTGCAAAACTTCATTATGTTTTGGTTTTTTTAAGTCTGTGACAGAGTATCTGACTGTAAAGAAATAATACAATTACACATTGATTGAAATGTATATAAAGTGATTCATGCAAGGATGTTAAAGCTTTGCTTACTCCTCCTCAGGTTCCCTCTCCTACATTTGTGCTTCTTCTTCCTCAGCTCCAGCTGCTGCTCTTCCCAGGACTTCTGCCCTGATAATACCCAGGAGCAGGATCTACTAATCTAGAGGCCCTGACAGCCATACAGCTCCCCAATCTAATTTACAGACAAGGTTCTTTGGGTGAATCTGATATCTTTTATTAGACCAACTTAAATAGTTGGAAAACAATTATTAAGCAAGCTTTCAGGTTAAAAAACTCTTGGTCAGGCTAAGGAAGTTTCAGCAGTTGGTGCGTGCTCTTTCTGGATGGAATGAAAAGCAAAGAAGCCAGGGGCTGGGCTGGTATGCATAAAAGACAGGTAGTCAGTGAAAATGTAGATTAAGGAGTCAATGGGTGAGTGACAGGCTGGGGGGGGTGGGGGGGGAGAGAAGGGGGATGAAAGTGGAGAGATACCTGGGGAGTCAGATGTCAGGCAGGTTATAATGTGTCATAAATCCAATGTCTATATTTAGTCCATGCTTTTTAGTATCCAAGAGGTTGATCCTTAGCCTGACAAAGGGTTTTTGAACCCAAAAGCTTGCTTAATAATTGTTTTCCAACTGTTTAAGTTGGTCTAATAAAAGATATCAGATTCACCCAAAGAACCTTGTCTGCCTATGTCCTTAGACCAACACGGCTACAACCTACACCCCAATCTAATTTACAACACTTCACAGAAAACATTGCGAGTTAGACTGGCCCTACTGACTCAACAGACATTTGTTGTTGGGTCAGAAAGGTGTGCGATCCAGCTCCCCTTTGGAGCTGATCAGGGGAGAGAGGCAGAGAGTCTGCAGCATCTGTCCCTTAGCTCTGCACCCTCTCCAAACTCCAATGCTCTTAAGATTGGGGGGAGTGAGTTCAGTTCGGGGTTTCCCCAGCTGTGCCAAAGTGGGGCAGGGGGTGAATTGGAGCCCCTTACCATCCAGTGCTGGCTGGGCAACCCCCAGACCAAAATCACTCCCCTCCCTTCCCCCCTTCCCATTGTGAAGACAACATGTGGAGCAGAGCTCAGCTGTGTCAGCCAAGCCTTGCTCCCAACTGCACTGACAGAGATTAATGAAGGGGCTTTGCTTTAGAGCAGCTTCACCTGAACCTTTATATAATGTCACCTGATCAGGCATTTTTAAAGTGCTGTGCAGCTGTGCACTTCTGTCAGTGCATGTCTATAGAAGTTTTCAGTGGATGATTGCATGGCAAACTGTTACGTCTGTCAGCACCATAGGTCTTCTCCCTGCTTGCTTCCTCATCCCCCTGAAGACTTCCTTTTAATTAGCCTTTCATCAGTCTCCTGGTTCCCTCTTAGTCACATACGTCTGCACTTAGTCCTTCTGGATACCTACACATTTCCCCAAATTCCCAGGACCACAATGGCTTGTAACAGACATAGTGAATTAGGCATGTTCTCTGTTATACCCTGATTTATTGTAGCTTCCAGAAAGTATTTCCTTTTAGATAGTGACTTTTAAAGTAGGGTGGATCTAGTAGCTAAAATATTAATATTTTTCTTATAAGGAAATGCATTCCCAAAACCTTTGAAACAGAATCTCTTCACAGAGAGACCAATTCATTGTTGTCTTGTCACTTGTATATTTAATCCTGTTCAAAATATTTTTGTTTGATAGATTTCTATGTTCCCCTCCCCAAAAAGGCTCATGGTCGCTTACCCTTTACACATTACATTTATTGTGCAATTAACAAGGTAATTGTGCAGTAAATTTAAACTGGCTATATGTGCAAATTAACTGTAGTGCCTTAAAAAGGTCTAACCAGATATAAAGTTATTGTTCAAAAATGTGTAGCTGGTGTAGCTCTATAGATGGTTTCTCTCCAGCTTTAATTTGCCCGTATAGGCAGTCTATGGCTGGGAGACAGTAACTGCTATGATCTCCCAGCCATTGTGATCTCCTGGCCATGGGATGCTCCATGCACCCCCATGGCTGGGAGACTTATTGCTGGTGTAGGGGGAGCCTGATCTTGGGCTCCCTCTGAATCAGCAAGAAGCAGGCACCCATGGCTGGAAGCTCCCTTTGCTGAGGGAGCTTTTGGTCCCAGCTGTGCCACACTGGCACTTGGGACCCAGAGTTCTGCAACAGCGCCCTACATGTGCAGCCAAGACCAAGAGCCCTATCAGTTGCAGGGCTCTTGTTCCGAGTTGAACCACACGGGCAGCCAGGACCAAGTCCAGTCAGCTTTGGACCTCTCAGCCCATGCAGACGTGGGGTGCTGCTACAAACCTTGGGTCCCGGCAGCCTGTGTGGCACAGCTGGGACTGAGATCCCTGCCACCAAAGAGGGCTTCTAGCCATGGGAGCCTGCTTCTTGCCGAGGATTGGCTCCCGCTACACCAGCAATAAAGCACAATTGGATTTAATGAACGATCCCATAATTGTGCCTTCTGCCATACATGTGTGGTATGGCAGGAGATGCGATTGTCCGGATCATGCATTCGATCCAATCACACCTTTACCAGCACATGTTGGGGGAGCCTAACAGTAAAAACTAAAACTAATAAAATAAAACACAATAATAAAATACTTCCCTAAAGAGTACCCAAGCTTAAACCCACCTGCTAAAAGATGGCCAGGCTTGGGCACTTTTGGGTCTCAAGGGGAAGGGAGTTCCAGATTTAAAAACAATATCAGATCAGAATTGAGGTATTGTACACACATTTGTCATTCATTTCATACTGATATCAGTTGGTCACAGTGTATTTAATCTCAATGTATGGGTTACTTGGGGTTTATCTTGTTTTGTTATTCAAACATCAATAGTAAAAGGTAAGTCTTAGCTTAAGCTATAGTCTACTCCTCAGGTCAGCTGTTTCTAGAGTTTCCTTAGATAGGCTGCTCTTTTCTCGATTTCAAGAACTTTCCAAACTGCAAAACCAGTTTGACATCTCTTCTTTGCAGGGTGGTAAAGATTCTTCAACTGCTAGAAAAAGTCAGCATTTCGGCAGGTTTCTAATACTTGCTAAGAATGCGAGTTGACAACAAGAATTCTAACATCACCGTTTTATACCCTTTATTAGTAACTGTATTATCTAGCATGACTGAAAACTAGGATTGATTTGGGCTTTTTGATGGGTAGGGATATAAATTTCATCTTGGTAACTTTACACATCTAGTTAATTATCTGTTTCCAAAATTACCTAAATGAAAAACAGGTAGAAAAATCAGAACACTCATCTTTCATATGTCTTTTTTCATAGGATTTAATTTGAGACTAAACTTCTGTATCATGGCGAAGGAAGAACTATATATCTCTGCTGTTGGAGTTACAGTCCTCTTATTTATGAATAAAATAAAACTTATTTCTGTTGTTTAAATTCAGGTGGATACAATTCGCCAGCGTCATGGGGAAGCTTGCCGTATGCCAATACCTCATCATTTCTTCCTTAGTCTAAAGAGCTTCACCTATAATACGATTGGAGAGGACACAGATGTCTTCTTTTCTTTGTATGATGTTCGAGAGGGGAAGCAAATCAGGTAGGGGAATGTCAACTAATTTATATTCTTTTCAGCACATGTAGACAAATACTTAATTCAGTGTAAACAAAGGGCGCTTATAGACATGCTCTGGGATTCAGGGAGAGGGTGGGGGATGGGCACTTTAATTAGTGAGCTGTGCTAATCAAAAGTGCCTGAGCATCATGTGTATCAGCATCCCTGTGCTGACAAATGGCAGCAGGGCGCTATGAAGTAAAGCTCATTTGACAAGATTTAGTTCAAAGCGCCCTGCTGCCATTTTTCAGTGCAGGGATACTGATACACATGATGCTGGAGGCTGCTGGAGCGCATTCATTTCTGCACTCCAGCAGACTCGTTTAATTGAGTCTGCTCTGACGTGCTGGATTTACAGCATGTCGAAACAGCCTCCCTGCATGTGTGTAAGTGCCCAAGGGTTGGAGAAAAATCTCTGAACCGTCCTTTTAACGTGGATGAGAAGAGATTGTCAGTTTTGTGATATATATACTAGAGTATCAAAATATGGTATTTTTTGTGTAAAGTTTAGTGGAAGTGAAGGACTTAGTTTGAATAACAAGCTTAAGGAGGGATGTAACGGGGGGGCCTGCTCGGGGTCCGTCTACTGGTGTAGATGTCCACTGCCACCCGCTCAAAGGAAACCTCTATCAAAGGCATCGGAATTAAAGGAGCTTTTGGAGGATGCCTTGGGTTCACTTTTTGGCACACGGGACATGAAGTGCAATACCTCGCCACTTCCCGCAACAGTCCTGGCCAAAAAAATCTTGCCCAAATGCGGGCTTCTGTTTTGTCCCTGCCCAAATGTCCACCCATAGGGAGCTCATGAGCCACCTTCAGTAGAGCCCGTTGATATTGCCGAGGTACCAGCAACTGTACGACCTCCCCTCCTTCAGGCTTCCCTTGCTCAATTCGGTACAGGAGGTCATTTCTTACCTCGAACCTCGGTGTTGTCTTCATCAGCTCTGGTCATAATACCTTGCCGTTTCGTTGAGCCAGGTGTTCCTGCAAAGCATACCAAAAATCTGCCTCCCGACTCTGCTCCAACTGGAAATGTTCTTCCTCCCACAAACGTGCGGCATCCACCTCTTGTTCGGCCTCTTCGGCAGGAGGCTGTTCGGTTTCACCTGCGAATCCCTCAGCCCTCATATCTTCTTCCCATCTAGCCTCAGGCTTTCTAATCTCCCAGGGCCTCCAACAGCAACTTTTTCTCATCTCAGTCTCCTCCTTTCACCTCACACTGGCTATCTCTGTCAATAACTCTGGCCAGTCACAGCCCAGTACTACTGGGTAGGGTAAGCGCTCAGTGACCCCAACTAGCTTCTGGCAGGTCCTATCACCTACTTGCAGGATGACCCCCACTCTATCGACTTTGATGGAATCCCTGCACCAGCATTGCACAATTACGTAGTCCACTACTTCCCTCTCTCTTGCCGGTAACACATCACTCCGCACCGTGGTCTTCAATGAGCCTGAGTCCAGCATAGCCCATACCTTTTTTCCCTCCATTGTCACTTCCAGCATCAATGTGGGTGGTTCGTCTTCCACCTCAGAGTCACCTCTCGCCCCATTGCCACACATCCCTACCTGGGTCATTGATCGCAGGTGGATGCTACTGGTCATTTTGACTAACAGTGCCTATTGTCTTGCGGCTTGATTCTGTAGGCCTTGTATTATTTGGCATAGCCGCTCCAAGACTTGCTGCTGTGGCTCTGGGTCCAGGGCTAGCGTGCCCTCATTTTCCTGGTTTCTTTATTGACCCAAGGGTTCTTTCCCTCATATGGGTGAACCAACATCCTATGATGCATACTGCCGTATGAAAAGTTCCCGGCCAATACACCATTGTAATGGGGGGGGCCTGCTCCGGGTCAGTCTACTGGTGGCCCCGCCCACCTGTTATGGGCCAACCACCTGCCTTCTCGCCTGCCATGCCTTGTTGTTAATTAAGTGGGAGGCTGCCCATTATATGCCCCAATGCCAGGGGGCACTATCTGCAGCTCCATTCCTCCACTATACCACAGCCCAAGCCTCGCAGATGGTATTTGTTAATTCTCTTTATGTTGGGGTCTTGGCCACTGTGGGCCTACCCCTTCTCTCTCTAGCTAGGCCTGTCAGTCAAAAAACCCCACTAATCAGGGTTTGACTCATAGGCTCTAGCTCTCAAAAAAAAAAACTCACTCAGGTTCCTGCGCCCTCTGTGGTGCTAGGGTCAGCTCAACCCCGAATACTGCACCCTCTCTGGTGCTGGGGTCAGCTTACCCACAAATAATGCACCCTCTCTGGCGTTAGGGTCAACTCAACCCTGAATATTGCACCCTCTCTGGTGCTGGGGTCCCCACACTGCAGTGGGCCCCCACTGAGGCCTCCTTCTTTCCCAAATAGCCTCACCCAAACCACCGGTTTTAACATTCAACACAAAACATAGACTTCTAAAGGACATATAATGGAAAAATAATAATACAGAAACAAGAGAGGCAACAAGCCTGCTTACTTTAGATGATCGTGAGGATGGCTCACAGCATGGCGTAGTCTGCCAACAGAGACTGTGGCCGCGGCATCATGGTCATTGCGAGTCCCCCTCCCTGCTGCCCCTCTGACCTTGTCCACTTGCCATTTGTAAGATCCTGGCCTTCCTCTTCCTGTCACCTGACCACATGGCAGGGCTTGAGCCTTAAACTGTACTTGACCGGCTGTCCATGACTGGAAGGTTCTGGATTTAAAGGGACCACCCTGGCTCCTAGTAACAGGGCTAGGGTTCCCTGTTACAAGGGATTGTTCAAATTTCCAACTAAGCGTGTACACCTAAGGCTGAACCTTAAACAGATAAGCCAATGTAATCCAAACCTTTCACTGAGTGAAATCTGCTACTGAATAATGAATGAATAATGTTGGTTTGTCCTACATTATGAAAGCTTTGTAAAGAGCACAGATATCAGTATCAGTTTAGTTGTTTGGCGATGACTCTTAAATCCTCCTTTGTGGTATAAGAAGGATCATGAAGGATACTGGAGAAGCGTTTGAATTAAAAAAATCCTGTTTTCCTCATTTTCTGTGTGTCATTATAAATGGATAGATACAAGTATCCGTCCTTCCCTCCAGTTTGACTACCATGCAGTACTATATGGTTGACAGAGCCAGTACATGGCTCAGTGTGGTATAAAATAAGTCATATTTTCCCTTATCAAATGTATTTTTTCACAGTACCATGTTGTTAAGAAAGTTACCATATCTCTGTGGTAGAGTCAGTATAAGCATATTGTTGTCATCAAATTTGTTATCAAGAAGCTGAGGAATTGTGTACATATCTGGTTCCACTATGAGTCCTTGAGTCTTAACTCTTACTATGTCATCTTCTTCCTGCACAAAAAAAAAAAAACAAGTGATGAGGCAGGTAAGGGAGAAAATTCATGTATTAGTGTAGTGACTCAGATAAGTTTTATAATTAAACAGACTTGTCTGCTTCCAATTCACTATCTTCAAGAGCATTTTGAAGAATGTAAAGATATTCAGACTCAGGTTTTTGAATCCCACTACTTATAATGGAACAAGTTAATTGAGTACACGTTTCCCTCACTTTATGCGGGTTTTGTGTGTGCGAATTCGCTCTTATGCGATGACCTTTTTTATACCAAAGATGTGTTATATGCAAGGTAAATTCACTCTTATGCGATCGGTGTGGTAGAAGCCTGCAGTCAGCTATTTGTGCGGTGCATTGTGGGAGTGATGTACACCAAGCTATTGTCTCCTGTGTGGATGTGTGCTTCTCACTTGATGTCTGTGACACGTGTTTCTGTAGTTGCCATCCCCATTATGGTAACATTCACCACCACCCTATGCTTGTGTGTACTGTCTGCTGTTTGTGAGTACCAAAATTGTCATGTAAAAGTGGTAGAAATGGGTCTGGGGCTCAGTACAGTTGAGGTCTTGGAACATATCCCTATTTGTTACAATGTAAAGTGGGTTCCCTTTATGTGAGTTTGAGTTATGCGCCGTTTTCCAGTAATGCATGTGCAGCATAAAGCAAGGGAAATCTGTATGGTGAGAGGGCTCAAAATGTAGTCTTTCATAGGAGGATGAACAAAAAAAAGCAGTCAGCCAAAAATTAGAGCATAAGAATGGCAAATCTAAATACTAAAAAAACCTATATTCAATTCATATAACAGTGAGGTATTAGAAATTGCTTAGTTCAAGAGAAGCAGTTGGATGAAGCAAATGAGCAGCTACATATAAGCTCTGCAAACCTCAGAATAAATTTAAAAGGAGAAAAGCTGTCACAAGGTCCAATTCAACAGAGCACTGAAGTGTGTGTTTAAGTCCCTGTCATGTTAATGCAGCTTCATTTTAAGTGCTTTTTTGGATAGGGATAACAGTACAAAAAAGGAATGACAATGACTTGGAATTTTACTTTGGCTCCTTTTCCTTGAATCAAAAATGGTTTGATTGCTGGTGTAGATGAGACTAATAATTTTCAGTATGGTTACAAAGCCCCTGCCTGAGACTTTGTATTGATCTGAATTAAATTTTGTTCTGAGAACAATTTTATCCCACCTTCACTAGCAAAGAAACAGTGTTTTGCAATAGTTGTAGAATAGGCCTGGTTACAGTATTGTCAGCAATCAGCTGTGTGCTGCCGCTGCTGTGTCCCAGATCGTCTGTTATACTGCTGGGTTACAGGCAGGCTTCTCTGGGAGTTGATGCTGGAATAATGAGAGTGGTGCTGACAGGGATACAGCTGGGGGTGGGCTGGGGGTGCAGGGTGGGGCCAGGGGCATCAGGGCTTGGGAGTGAGTAGAGGGTCCTCTACTGGGGGCTGGGAAGCACAGTGTAAAAATCATTGCTTCAGTTAAGCAGGGTTGCTAACCAAAGAAAATATTTGTTACTGCAAACTTTTTACTGACAACCAAACTTTTTTTTACTATGGTTGGTGTTAAAACCCTAAATTTGAACCCAGTCCTTCTAACTAGGGCATGGCTGCAGGGCAGGGCCTGGCAGAAGAGTTACATTTGCATTTTGTAAAACAGTAATATCAGTAATAAACATGTCAGTAAAAGAAGTTAGGCTGTCAGTAAAAAGCTTGCAGATAGTCATTAATTTTGGGGGGGTGGTTTTCAACTGTGAGCATAGGGCTTTGGGTTGTACATTTATAAAAATGCAGTCAGTTGGAAATCTGGTTGCTCTCGAAAGTTGAGCTAACAGTGGTTCCAGATACTATCCTTGCCTTTGAAACTCCCTGCCAATTATTAGGGCTTTACGATCAAATTCCCTCATTTTTATACATCATTGTTTCCTCTGCTGCCCTGTAAAAGGCCTACGTATACATTAGAAGAAACTGCCGGTATATGAAATATAGTAAAATTAACTCTATACAATGTAAAAACACAAACAAAATAACTAATAAATAAGCAAACAAACTCTTTTGGCTAAAACTGTTATAAACTAAGCCAGGAGCTGAAAATGTTCCCCATCTTGTCTCATGACTTGGGGAGCCACGAGTGCAGCTGAGGGCAATTATTTGTGCCCATAGGCCACATAGGAAGTTCTGGGGAGCTGCTGTGGGCTGGTCAGCACCATCCCCCCCAGGCCGCAGCAGCCTGAAGCCCACGTGCCCTGTGGCTCCTCCCTGCCACTGCCAACAGTGCACAGCTGCAGCCCTGACCCCAGCCCACCTCATATTTCTAGGCAGCCCAGGCAGTGGTGGCGGCGGTGGTTTCTTCTGGCTCACACCACCACTGGTCCCTGCCCCATGGTACTGGCAGGGACCTGCGCTCACAGCCCCACCCCCAGCCCACCCCGCTCCTGCTCTGGACTCAGCCCGGCAGAACGGACCAGCTCCAGACCAGCCAGAATCCACACACACAGCACCAGCCTGACCTGCCCTGTGCCTGCTCCGGACTCTCCTCATATTTCTAGGAAGCTTGAGCAGTGGCTGGGCAGAAGCTGCTGCTGGGCCCAGGGGGAAACTGCCCCCACCTTGCTGCTGCTGGGCCCTTCCTGCTGCAGCCACCCGGAGCCCATACCCAGGCTGTGCTGCCACTCCTCTCTACTGCCACTGCCACCACCTCCAGGCTGCCCAGTGGGGCAGCAGTGACAGTGCAGAGGAGCTGTACAGCAGTCTGGGCATGGGCTCTGGGTGGCTGCAACAAGAAGGGCCTGGCAGCAGCGAGGGGGAGGGGCCACTTTTACCCCGGGCCAAGCAGCAGCTTCTGTCCAGCTGCTGCTGCCGCTGCTCAGCATGGCTGGGCGAGTCCGAGGCAGGCCTGTGCACACAGGTTCTGGCTGGTCCAGAGCTGGTCTGGTCTGCCAGGCTGAGTCCGGAGCAGATGCAGGGCAGGCCAGGGTCAGGGGTGTGCGCATGGGTCCCTGCCAGTACCATGGGGCTGGGCCAGCAGTGGCAGCAGCTGGAAAGAGCTGCCACTGCCTGGGCTGCCTAGAAAGGCAGTCCAACTGTGGAGCTGCCCCAGCCCCACTATATGCTCAGGGGGCGGCAGGATGCACCACAGGCCAGATGGTGTCTGGGCCAGGCGGAACCAAGGGACTTTCCGTGAGCCAGACAGAGTCCCTCCTCAGACCAGATCTGACGTGTGAGCCACATTTTGCTCACTCTTGTGCAGGTCCCCAGCTCAACCATGTGTAATGTGTCCAGTTCAGTCCTGGAATTGAATATATTGCAATTTCTTGCATACAACATCCCCCCCAAATAAAACATGGACCTTTTTTTTGAAAGGCAGAATATAGAGAATTTTTTTTTTCCAGAATCATAACTAGCTGTAAGCTGCTCTTGGGAACAGAAGGTTTATGAAATGTGGTGTCCCAGGAAACAGTCCGGGTAAGGCAGCTTGCACATCCTGGTGTAAGCTGTCCCACCCAGACTGGCTCTTGGAATGCCACATTTCCTAGACACACACTGTTTCCAGGAGGTCTTACTCTGTCACACAATGTTAGGCCACAGACCTTTGCAAAGACAGTAGCAACACTTAGTTCCATACTGTAAGTAGTTCTTTACATAAGTTCCTGTAAATAAAGTGTTATCTCCATATCACAAGCCCAATCAAGATAGTACCAGCAGCTCACTTGCTAGCACCAGTGCTTATCCAATGACTACAGCTGTGAGAAGACTAACATGGGACTCTCTGCCCCTTCAGCTTGCTGAGCCAGACGCAAGTGGCATCCATTTTGGCAGCTGCATGCCTTAAAGCATCTCCAAGCTTGCTTCTTTTCCAGCGAAGAAAACAGCTTCCTTGATTAGTACACACATACTAGTTTTGGGAGGCTGGTTTTGAGGAAAAGGGGTGCTGTATGCAAGAAAATACAGTAGTTTTTGTTGTCAGCAGTGGGAACTGTACTTGCTTTTTGAGGTCTGGATTTAATTTGAGATATATTGATGACATCCAAAGAAATTTGCTCAAGCAAACTGTTAAAATATAGGATTCTTAGCATCACATTGCCTTCACACTTTTTTTTTCTTAGAAACAAACATTCTGGAAGCATGGGAAATATTGACTTTCAGTTTTATATTTGGATTGAAAGGGGAAAGAACTGGTTTTATTCTTAACCTATTTGGAAACCTTGCAAAAGGCACGGTAAAGGACAAGAGCTCAGAAGCATATCCATACATAGTGACCAGAAGTGGCTCTGTACAAGGAAAGAAAATACACAAAAATGGCAACGTTCTGCACATCTCTTTAAGTAACTGGTGCTATTTCACTGGAAGAAATATTGTGGGTAAGGATTTTAGGTTATTCTCTACATTTTCCCATATTCTTATTTCATCCTTTACTTTGATCAAAACCATGACACCTTAAAAATTAAAATGCTTGTGTGTGCGCTAGGTTTTGAGCTAATAGGAAAGAAATGACTGAATGCTCCTTGAAGTCCAAACATATCTCTTAGAAGGGCAAAACTTTAACAAACATGAAGGGCTTGTCTATAATGGAGAAAGTGTATCATATTAGAAAATGTGTTTTAATTTTCTTGATGTTAAATGTGATCTTGTCTGTATTGGTTTTATATGGACTAGGATTTATGATGTGACTAGCGAATTGCCCATCAAGAATGATGGATGAATGGCAACTTTTTCGATGGCGATTTTCTTGATGGCTTTGTGCATCTAATTGTCTTCTCACAGTGGCATTTTCTTGGCACTCATTTGCATGACTTTCTTGATTACATTCTGTATTTAATTGCCTTCTCACAGCAGCCTCCTCTTGCGATTCATTTACACAGCGTTCTTGATGGCATGGGAGCCTGGCTCCCGCTTTTCCTCAGCTGGCCCCTCTCTCTGCCGTGCCAGGCTCCCAGCACCCTTAAAAAGCGTTACAGACAGACAAGCGGACCAAGCCCTTTAAATATACAGAATGATAGCGTGTTTTTTTAAGTCCAATGTGGAGAAGACACGTTACCTTTAACCTATGTTTAGAAGGCTGCACTATTAACATACATGCTTTGGGGCAGGATGGACTTACTCAGGAACATGCATAACCCTGTGTAGATCCTGAAACTTTAGTTGGAGAAAAACCAGGACAAGCAAGAGTATAACACAGGAAGAGGAGGGCTCTACTACCTTTTAGCCCAATACCTAGTGTTTAGGTAAATGTAGGTTACAGAAAAGCCATTAGCAGTAGGGACCTCCAGTTTATTTCTAGCCATTACAGGCATATACAATTATGATTTTACTCTATCACAGATGGAAATAAAATATAAACTGTATATAAGTTTCAAAATTTGCAGTCATGCTGCTATGTTAGTGCCATTTAGCTATGTAAAGATAAAATAGGATTTAGTCCTAGGTTGTCTCTAAAGACGCTAACTCATGTTAAAATTAGAGCTGCCTAATCAACACCAGAATTTTGATACAGGCTAGCTAACACCATTTTTCCACCTAGTGGAGCTGTAATGTAAGAGCAAAACTGTGTTTAACATCTTATAAGTTAAATATATGGTAAGTAGTTCACATCTCTCATACAGGCAAATCCTTAACCTTCCTTTCCAGCCATCTCCCTTGCCACAAAGACCAGGACACAGGGCAGTGGATTGCAGCAGAGCAGATTCATATATATTCCTAGGAAAAACATCCTCACTGTAGAAAAGTGGAACAAGTTACCTAGAGAAGTTGTAAAATATCCTTCACTGGAGGTTTTCAGTAAGAGGCTAGATAGGCAATTATCTAGGTTGATTAAGAAACAGCAAATCCTGCATCTGTGTAAGAAGCTTGTACCAGGTGCCCCTTGAAGTCCCTCCCTACTTTCTGTTTCTGATGGTTAAGCCTGGTACTGCTGT
The DNA here is from genome assembly GCF_030867095.1 of Alligator mississippiensis. Taxonomy (NCBI): domain Eukaryota; kingdom Metazoa; phylum Chordata; order Crocodylia; family Alligatoridae; genus Alligator; species Alligator mississippiensis. The sequence continues at coordinate 45,878,596 of NC_081835.1, forward strand.
ATAAAGGTACTGTTTCAAGAGACTATAAATAGGAGGATGGTCCCTACACACTAGAGAGCCAGTTCTCTGGATGGTTCCTGCACAACAGAGATTTGGACACAGTTACTGGATTTGCAGTAATATGGATGCACTAGCCAGTGCTCCATAGGCAAGATGAACTTCTGGTGCAGCCTACTGCAGAGCTGATTCCCACGTAATAACCACAGAGTGGCTCTGCTGTGTGAAATAGCCAGTATAAGGGAAGAATTTCTTCCCCTCATTCCAGCAGACCTCCTCAGCCCATGGTTATGCTACTTGGATTTCGTAGTGGATCAGACTATAAGTAATTACTGCTGTCTGTTTTATCAGACCATTGTCTGCATATTCCAAAAGATGATGCTGTATTGAGATCACATTTGGAAGGTTATTTAGGCAAACATAAGGGCCAAAACCTTCTCTCTGCCCTCCCCCAAAAAATGAGTAGGCAAAACTTGAGTAAGAATCCCACTTGCCAGTGAAGTGTTCTGTCTACAACCTCTAGAGATGGTTTGATACAGTGGATATGGCATTGGATTATAAGGAAGGATTATAAGGGTTTTAATCATGGCATTGCAATTGTCATCTGTCTTATATTCTTGGACAAGTCACTGCACAACTCTGTGCTTCTTTGATAAAATGAAAATAATTATTTTTATCCCACTTGCCAGATGAGTGGTGGGCCACTGCACAGATACCCTGCCCCCCTATCCCCGCCTGATCCTGTGCATGTTCTGGTACCTGCACCACATGCAGTACCCATTCCCAACTGATCTGGATCCAAACCTCATGCAGCAACCCCCTCCCCCACTGCCAGTCTGGGACTGTGCCACATGTGGCACCTGCTCCAAGTAGTCTGCGACCTGCACTGCAAGCACAGACTGGCTGGAGCAGGCAGTGTGAATCCTGGATTGGGTGCCACATGCAGCCCAGTCCTGAACCAGTGGGTGGGGATGTGCAGCGTGGATTCAAAACCAGCAGGGGTGGGAACCACATGCAGTATGCACAGGGCCAGTCTGGTGGTGTGTGGGTCAATTCAGACCCAGGGGCAGCACCAGGGGCCAGGTGACTGGGCTCCACTGTCCATATTTAAACACCTCTGTTATAGATAAAAGATTTATCTAAAACATATAGGTAATGGTAATACTAATAGTGACTGGATATATCAAAATCTGATTCAGACCTTTTTATACCCTTAGTATTTTTTTTGTTTTGATTTTTGTTTCTCTTCATATATTTTAATAGGGAGTTCTAGAAGTTGAGTTCTGCCTGAAATTTGTCTGTGGTTGGTCCACATTTTATTGTTGATATCTTTTAGAGCATAAAGTCTAATGCTAAAAAATAGTGAAAATGCCATTCCTGAGTAAACTTGGTGTAAACAGTAAGGCTGTGGGGAGGATGGAAGGGTTAAATTAGATTTTGGGTCATTTTTACCTGTTGTGAATGAAAATTCATGACCCAGACACTTAATTCTGAGTGATGGGACTCAGCACACAGAAAATCTTTTCTGTCAGGAGCTATACTTTTCTGTCAGATTTTATCATACTCAGGAGAAGTTACATTGGGATTTATGCATAGGTTTGGCTGAATAAGCTGTTCTCTTTCAGCAATTACAGTTCCACCAACAGTTTTCAACCTCTACCCCCTTCCTTCCAGCCCAATTTTAATATTAAAAAAATAAGGAACTTTGTTGGAAGAAGCTAGGATTTCTGTACACCTAGGGCTCGATTCTGTTTTCCTTTGTGTGCCTGCATGGCAGTTTTCCAGCTGCATGCATGGCATTTTTGTAGGTTGTGATTTTATTACCCTTGTCCTGTGGACACCTGAACATGTACATGGAGACTGATCATGTGTGCTAGGATGTGCATTGGCTTGGCATGTATGCCACTATGTATGTATGCCCATTTTGGATACATACATTCGTTTAAGTCACAAAAATGTGCCTGGACAAAAAAAATTCATGAACTATAAATGTAAAACTAAGATGTAAACTCTAAGTTTGGATTTACTTAAGGTAGATATCTGGGTTGTTTATTCTTAGTTACAGAAACAACTTACCTTGAAGGCTCTCTTACATGCCATACACCATTCAAAGAAGTGGGGGTGGCAAACTGCCCTGTCAACTGGTTTGCAAACTGCCCTGTTTGCTTTCCCCTTTTTTTGCAACCTGCTGTGGTTGCTCAAGTGGTCATCTTTTATGCTCTTCTCAGTCTGGGCTAGACCATTTCCTTTTTGAGCACTCCTCTTTCATAATTATGTCCTTGGATCTTTTTCAGCATCCTTAGACCTAACAACTCCCAATTTATGTCCAAGGAGATAGGAGTAGACAATGATATAAATATAAATATATATAATATAAGTTTGTGAAAAAGACTGGGCACTGAGTAGACTTGGATTCTACAGAAGCCTGTGTATAATAAAAAGTAAAAGTTGAAGAGCTTGTAAGGTTTATAAGAAAAGGACTCCTTCTGGCAAAATTCAAGGTGCAACAAACAGGGCACTGCAGATAGGTCTAGGGAAATAGTTTCCTAACACAGCATATTTTTCAATTTAATTTTATTCTGAAAATCCAACAAATTCCATAAAACTGCTGAATGAAGAGATTCAAATGACATGGTAATTCCTGCACAACTTCAGTTCTGCCTCTCTATACATACACTCTGTTTACAGGATAGAGAAAACAACCATTTTTTAAAAATTATATTAAAAATCAAGATTTTGGGCTTGCACATTTAAATCAGTGATTTCAGCAATTCTGCCCTGTTTAAAATAGCTATGAATTATATAATCAATCTCTTAAATTTCATACATTTTATAGCCAAGGGGGGAATCATTATCATCTGGTCTAATCTCCTATAAAGCATAAGCCAGAGACTTTCATCCAGTGATTACTACAGCTAACCTCTTAACTCAGTGGTTCTTAACATTCTTAGACTCCAGGCACCTCCTGTTAGATTCAAGGCACCTGTCATTAGACTCAAGAATCCCCTTGGAAAATGCCAGCTTTTAGCTTTTACTTGTTTTTTTACTACTGATAAATGCAAGGTACTGCACCTAGGGAGGAAGAACCAGCAGCATAGCTACAGGCTGTGGAACTCCCTTCTAGTCAGCACAGAGGCAGAAAAGGATCTTGGTGCATTATTGATTCCAAAATGAACATGGGCCGCCAGTGTGGGGACACAGTCAGGAAGGCTAACCGCACCTTGTCAAGCATCCACAGATGCATCACGAGTAGGTCCAGGGAGGTTATCCTCCCCTTCTATCTGACACTGGTCAGGCCACAGTTGGAGTACTGCTTCCAGTTCTGGGTGCCGCGCTTCAGGGGAGATGTGGACAGCGTGGAGAGGGTCCAGAGGAGGGCCACTCGCATGATCAGGGGGCAGCAAGGCAGGCCCTGTAAGCGGAGGCTACAAGACCGGAACCGGTTCAGCCTCCACAAGAGACGGTTGAGGGGGGATCTGGTGGCCATCTACAAACTGGCCAAAGGGGACCAGCAGGCATTGGGAGAGTCCCTGTTCCCCCAAGCACTACCGGGAGTAACAAGGAATAATAGCCATAAGTTGACTGAGAGTAAATTCAAACTAGATATCAGGAGGTGCTACTTCACAATCAGGGCAGATTTGGAACCAACTTCCAAGGGAAGTGGTGCTCGGTCCTACTCTAGGGGTCTTCAAAAGGAGGCTGGATAATCACCTGGCTGTGGTCGTTTGACCCCAGCTTTCTTTCTTTCCTGTGCATGGCAGGGGGTCAGACTTGATGATCTGCTCAGGTCCCTCCCAACCCTACCAACTATGAAACTATGAATGGAGCAACTGTTGCAGAAAACTCAGAAGGACCACAAAGGGTTGGAATGTCTGGCCTCGTCCACATGAGCATGGACTTTTGGTTCCCCGGGGACAACTAGCAGTGGGACACCTTGTGCTGTCATTGGTTGTCTTGTACCACGTGCCCTCTGGCATGAGGCAGCTTACCTTGGGAGGGCTAGGGGAGGCTGTGGCCAGCATTGGGCTCCCTCAGCAACCTTACCTGGGGTCCTGGGGGGCCTCCTGGGGCTGCAGCAGTGGAAATCCTGCCACTCAGAGCCTGGCTGGCAGCCGGAGCATGGCTCCAGCTGGCCAGGCTCTGGTTTTGAGTGGTGCATGCTGCCCCTGTGCGTGCTGCTCCACTTTTTTTTTCCCTGGCTTTTTTTTAGCCCAGGATATCCAAGGGTCAAAAAACACCCCTACACTGTTCCCTTGCAACATGGAGAATAGCTGAACCTGCGGTATATGGCGCCACAGACATGCTTTCAGTGTCACATGTGGTGGGCCAGTAGGGGGCGCTCCTGCGTTGAGCCGCCCACCCCTCCCTGCGCCCAACCACCTTCCAGGCTCCGAGTACCCTCCCTGGGGTGCCTCACCTCCGGCCGACCCCTTCCCTGGAGCACACCCGCTAGCCTGGGGTTCCCGCTGCCACCATCCAAGGCTCTGGACTCAATTCTGACTCTGCGCACCTTGGAAAACACAGGCCTGATCGTCCAATGGGCACTAGACCCAATACAGGCACTTGGGGCACTCCCCCCAAGTCAGGGGCTTATTAGGAAAGTCTCCCTTAGTCCACAGACCTAAGGGCCCTCCTAGGCATAATTTAGAGCCACCCTTCAGTAAGTCTCCCACACCGGTCACAAAGGAGAACTTTATTGATTACAGAGGGTAGAGCGAAAACAGGGTAAAAGGTAGAGCAATAACATAGAAATATCAGAGGAATCCCATAGAGCATACCAGTATGGCTGAAGTAGCCCTTTTGATCTCGCATCTGAGTTACTGTAAGCTAAATATCTAGTTGGATCTTGAGTAGCTTACTCAAACGCATCATCCAGAGGTGGTTGGAGTTTTCCTCTGAAGGCAGGTCGCTCTTTGAGCATGCGGTGATGAGGAGAGAGCCAGTTTCAGATTCACCTGGCTGACCGCATGGCTAATGGCTGCCTTCTTCCTGGACTGGGCCTTTAAATAACCTCTCTGACCTCAGCCGCCTGGTCCAATTGAAGCTGCCAGTGCTGGCCACTAGCCAACCAATTTAAAAAGCATCACGGGTCACCTGGGCCGGTGAGCAGGGCTTTTCCCTCCCCCTCCCCAGGTGACCAGAGAATCCGCCTCCGAGGCACCGGGCTTTTGTCATGTAGGCAGGGAGGGATCAATTCAACACCAGCCTCTCGCGCTGGCAGAGAGATTTCTGGAGAGGGACACAGATGGTGGCATTTCTGCCACATCACGTACCACATGTCCATGCTCACCTGGACCAGCCTCTGGGTTTATCTTGTCAATCATGTTTCCACACCTAAGAGTACTAACACTGTGTGGCACACTGCAGTACCCCTGAGGATCTCAAGGCACCATGACACCTTAGTGGAAAAGCACTGCCTTAACATTTGATAAAATTTGACAACATATCCAATAGAAATATATTTGGTCTTTATATTAAAAATTTTCATTAATGGAGAAGTCCCTGTGTTCTTTGGTATGATTAATTACCTTAGTGTTAAATATTTGCACTTTATTTCTGGAGTGTAGTTGTCTTCCTTCACCTTCCATTCCTCATACCTTGTTTATAACTTTTCTGCTACATTAAAAAGTTGCATGCTATCACAAATCTTGCCCTTATATAAGTTGCTATAGACTGTCACCTCTTTACCTTCTCTTGAATAAATTAGAGTCTATTTCCTAAATCTCTCATTAATGAGCATGTTAGCTGGCCTTGACTCATTCTTCTAGTTCTTTTCTGAACCCTTTAATATTTTAGCATCGTTTTTTAAATGAGGACACTAGGACTGGACATCATATTCTAGTAATGGAGTCATGCTAATAATTGCATACTATTCCTGAAATTATACTTTATTATGCTTATATGACTACATAAAAAGAATCTAAAAGTTTGAAAGTAAAAAAAAAAAATAGAAAATTCCAGAACTAAGATTGCTATTTCACACTTTTTTCAGAATAATCCTGCCTCATTCAGTGCCTAGAAAATATGGTTTTCACTATTCAGTATTTAATTTTGTCTTCTTCATTCAGTATGTGGCCTCCTACCTTATTCATTTGAACCATGCACTGAAATTCTCATGTTTTCTTTTGTAGCACTCAGCATCCTAGTATCTTAGTGAGTCACATACATTAATGAATTTATCTTTATAACACCTCTGTAAGGTGAAATGATGTTATTTTCTCTGTTTATAAATAAGGAATTCATAGAGAGATAAAGAGAGTTAAAGGCTAAGTTGGTAGAGGAAATAATAGAGAGAGAAAGGCTAAAATTGCCAAGAGTTCATTAATTTAAGATAGCCATTAGAGATTCCTCATTTTGAAGTTAATCTTAATTCTGGTATTTCCCAATTTCTATGCGCTTGAATTTCTAACTTTAAATCTTAAAGTTCTTTAAATTTTTTTTAATGTAATTCTCCAAATTTTAAAAATACTGAAGTGAAAACTACAAATTCCATTGTATAAAATCATTTTAATGCCTTTCTGGGACCCTTAAATGTAAAGTACTGTACAGTTGTCTACTGTAAATGATCAACTCAAAGCAGGGTAGAAAGCTAAGATCAAACTCTGAAGAATCAGCCAGGGTTGGGAACAGGTAAAAACATATGATCTGCACAATAAAGATAAATTACCTGCTAGTAATTAGTCCTTATGAATATCCCTGTCCTTTCTTTTCCCCCCCTCAGATGCATACAACTTAAGACTCCATCTTGTGACAAAACTGAAGAGGTAGACACTCACCATGTCTTTTATGCCTTAGAAATGGGCCAGTGCAGGGCTTTGCTGCATTCTTTGTGCACTGGTAAGGCAAAAAATCTCTGAGCTGAAGTGCTGTGGTTCATAGGCACCCTCAATGAGGATGTGCATATGAAAGAGAAAAGAAATGGTTAACTTCTGAGAAGAGTGAAGGAAAGCAAATGTGTTGTGACCCTAGCTTGCTCATGATTCCCAGTTAAAAGGGCAGACTCAGGTATCTTGTCCATTAAATTTATTCCAGGCAAGACTCTTAACCTGTAAATGCATGGAAAATGTCTTCTGATAATAGAGGATAACCACGTTAAGGTGCATGTGATGTTCATACTAATGGCCAGTTTCTTTTTCACTATAATGAAATGAAACTATTTCAGGTTGTCAGAATGTGAGGATGCTGCATAATTACTGACCCACAACTATATGGCTATCTATTTATGCAAATTCCTGCGCTTTGGCTAAAGTTGTCTGATTTGCATAATGACTGTTTGATCATAACATTATGGAGCAGAAAACTGCATGGACTGATTTGTCTTTGCTTCAGTTCTCAGAATTTCATATCCCTATCTCCATGAATCACAGCCAGTTAAGTTTCTACTCACTCGCTCACTCCATACATCCTTTGCTTAAACCCTTGCTTTACTTTGCATCTCAGAATGGCCTGCCCTCTCAAATAAATAATTTTATTGTTAAGTTGTTATTATTTTAAGAATCATCTCTCCACCTCCATTTTAATGAGGAATATTGGATGGAAAGTGCAGAGCCTGTGCCTTCATTCAGCACTTAGAATAACTTTCACTGGAAAAATACTTATTCTGACGAGAAGGCGGGGAAGGGAAATGCATCATTTTAGATGACTCATGAAAGTTAATTAGTGGGAGGTGAAGCATTGGGTTGAAAGGGAGGAAAGTGGAGAAAGGTGACAATAATAAGAGACAAGAAGGAATAGGGAAGGAGGAAGAGAGGAAGTGTAGTAATAACAACATCTTTTTACCATGTTGTACCATCTACACTTTTCCCAGAGCCTGACGAAGGGACTTTGATCCCGAAAGCTTGCAGAAAAGGACAATTTTCTTGCCGTTTTCCAGTTGGTCTAATAAAAGGTATAATTTTAGAACCAAAAGTTCTAGTTTTTTGTATGTAATAACAACATGCATTCACATAGACTAGAAAGGCACATGGATAGGTACTTGTGTGTCTGTATCTGTGTTATATATACATAAATTACAAATGGACACATTAATATAAATAACTGATTTGTAGTCTCACTTTTGCAGTAGGTCACACTGGGCTCATCATGGTTCCAAAAGTCTAAGAAATGCAAATCCCTCTTACTGCCTTTCATCATTTGAAAGTTTCCTGAGGGCATCATAATAAAAATGTATTTTGAAGAGGGATTTGAATTATAAAAGGTTGCTACCTTTGTGGGTAGTACAGGTCTGTATGGAAAATAGTGCAAAAGTGTCTTGTGGGAAAAACAGATAAAGGAATGCTAAACAGCAGAATAGTTGGGAAGGGAGGATATGATAATATACAAGCATAAATAAGTTAGAAGGGTTTAAATCAGTGATTCTCAAATAGGATGCTATGAGATCTTCTGAGGGGTGCCACAATGCCCAGCCCTTGTGAGAAGAACCAAACACTGGCTCTTCCAGATGTCAGGCACCCTGCACCTGCTTTAGTGCCCTGGCAGCACTCCTCGCAGCCCCTCCCATGAGCTCCAGGACCATGGAAATGAGCTGTGCTGAAAAGCACAGCTCCCTTTGCTGACCACCCCCATGTTCCAAGCAGTGTGCTATGCCATGGATATGCAGATGCAAAACTGTGCTTTTTCATCTCAGCTCCTTCCCCCAGCCCTCCCGTGTTCCCATGGTGGGAGGGGCTGCAGGGAATGGTGGCCCTGGGCACTGGCATTCAAGTCCCCAGAGGAGCATCTACAGCATCAGGGGCCACATTCATTCCCTAAGGTACAGACTGGGGATGGGGAAGGGCCAGACCATGGAAAGAGTGGGGCACAGAAAGGTCCTGCCCCTGCCATTCTCACCTGGCACCAGCTTCTGCACCAGTGGCCACTGCTACCCCCTTCTGCCTCCTGCAAGGACAGCTGCTTCCTTCAGGGGTCTAATGATCCACCCTTAGGCTCCCCAGTTTGCCTTGCCTTGCCCAGTCTGCCTTGCCCCCCCCCCCCCCCCCAACCATGCTCTCAGGTGTGTCCTGCCCAACCTGCCACCTTCTGAAGCTCTTTTAAAGGTGCCACAGGGTGTGAGATGGGTAGCAGTGTAAGAAAAAAAATCATCTTTAAATGGGGTGCCTCTGAATTCAGAGAAGTTATTGAGGGGTGTCTTGAGTCTTAAAAAAAAAAAGTTGAGAACCACCAGCCTAATTTGTGAAAAGGTAAACTTGATTTGGTTATAGTAGAGAAAAAGGAGCTTATAGGTTCAAGGATGGGAGATGACATAGTCAGAAAGAAGGCAAAAGTTCATTTTGACAGCAATGTTTTGAATTTGTAAATGGGCATGAGGGGGATACAGTAAGTTTCAGGAAAGTCAGAGAGAGAATTTGAACAGTTGCAACAAAAGATGATGAGGGTTTTGGTTGATGGGTTTAATAATATGAAAACTAACAGTTATAGAGAAAAAATATAGATTTGGAAAAAGCTGTACATGGGTGCTAAAAAGTGTTTTTAGCATATATTGTCAGAGTTAATAAATCAGAGCCTAGGCAAAGAGAACAAAATCATTTTGACCATTTAGCAGGTCTGCTGCTACTGAGAGCTATTCAGATTTTGAAAGTGGCAGTCTTCTTCAGCTCTTGCCTTTTCACCGTTTATTGCTGTAATACAATAAGTTTATTCTTGGATTTATCCTGCCTTGCATTGCTTAAGTATATTCTATTATATTAAGTATATTCTATTAAATTGCATTCATGACTTTAAGTGAGTTGTAGTAATAATGTAGACTGAATTTTTTTTTTGTAACGTACAGTCCATGGCCCTGAGAACACATCTATTCAGTCAAAGCACTTTTTCTCCCAATAAAAGGTAAAGAATGAATAAATTAAAACATAAAATTTTAAGTCTTGGAAACTAATAGAGGCTGCTAACATTTGTATATTGGTTCATTGACATTATAAACATAGTTACTTTCTACCTCGGGCATAGTCCTTTAGCTTGGTAGTGTATGCTCACACTATGTCACTTTTGCTTGAATATGCATATTAAAGAAACTAGAAGAATTCATTGAGAAACCCATTTGAACCATCTCATTCTGGTATAGTGTCTCCAAACATCCATTATTTTTAATAGTTTCAACATCCATAATGATGAATGCTGCCACAATTCTGTCAGTGACTGTTTTTACGTTACAGCCTTTCACACCTGGTGTTTAGAGTTGTGTTTCTCAACCAGGGTTTCACAGTTCCCTGGGGTGGTACTTGACTCCTCCAGGGGCACTGCAGCATGGGCACGGCTGCCACCACCACAGACCAGCTAGGTAGAAATGCCCTGTGTGCTAGGAAGGGCTGCAGCATGCATGTGCTCTCCTGCTTCATTAGGGTTGTCTGATAAGCCTAAAGCTGGCTTGTGCCTCAGGCGTTCCTAGTCCAGCCTGTTCCCACCTCCTCATCACCCTCCTCCCAAAACAGAGGCACATTGGACAGTATCCCTGCACCTCTATCGAGGAGATGCCGTGCAGGGTCAAACTGAGAAGGGCTGTAGCGTGACCCAGCTCTCCTACATGCTTTAGGCTTATCAGAGAACACAGATGAGGTAAGAGAGTACATGTGTGCTGCAGCCCTTCCTGGTCTGGTTGTGCAACAGGTGCATGGAGCACTTTTAGTTGATGGTGATGGTGGCAACATCCAGTTGAGAACCAAGGCAGCACCAACAGTGGTTCTCAACCGAAGTTGTCTCCAAATTTAAAAAAAAATGGGGAGGGGTGCTGTGACTTTAAAAACGTTGAGAATTTAACAATTTTTTTGCCTCCATTTTCCGGAGCAGGGACCGGATCAGCCCGTCTGCCGGGACCCCCTCAGGCCCCGGGAGAGGCGCACCCAGGCCCAGGGTCAGTGAGGTTCTAGTCAGGAAACTTCTGGAGGGACTGGACGTATTTAAATCAGCTGGTCCTGCCGACCTCCACCCCAGTGTGCTGAGGGAATTAGCAGAGGTCATTGCGGGACCCCTGACACGGCTTTACAAGCACTGGTGTGGTGCCAGAGGACTGGAAAAGGGCCAATGTGGTTCCCATTTTCAAAAAAAGGGAGGAAGGAGGACTCAGGAAACTACAGGCCAGTCAGTCTTACCTCAATCCTGGGTAAGCTTTTTGACAGAATTATCCTGGTGCATGTCCACAAGGGGCCAGCAGGGGAGGTTATGCTTAGAGGCAACCAACATGGGTTCATTAGAGGCAGGTCCTGTCAGACCAACCTGGTGGCCTTCTATGACCAGGTCACAAAATCCTTAGACTCAGGGGTAGCAATGGACATAGCCTTTCTGGACTTCATGAAGGCCTTTGACACTGTCTCTCACCCCATTCTCATTAAAAAACTTGGGGACTGTGGCATTGACACCTACACAGTCAAATGGGTCACTAACTGGCTGGAGGGCCGCACCCAGAGAGTGGTGGTGGACGGGTCATTTTTGACCTGGAGGGATGTGGGCAGTGGGGTCCCCCAGGGCAGAGTCCTCAGACCCGCACTGTTCAACATCTTCATCAGTGACTTGGACGAGGGGGTAAAAATCACCCTGTTCAAATTTGCTCATGACACTAAGATGTGGGGGGATGTGGGCACACTAGAAGGGAGGAATAGGCTGTAATCAGACCTAGACAGGTTACTGGGGTGGGTGGATAACAGGACAGGTTTCAACACTGACAAGTACAAGGTGCTGCACCTGGGGAGGAAGAACCAGCAGCAGACCTACAGGCTGGGGAACTCCCTTTCTTGTCAGTGCAGAGGCAGAAAAGGATCTTGGAGTCATTATTGATGCCAAAATGAACATGGGCCGACAGTGTGGGGACGCGGTCAGGAAGGCCAACCGCACCTTGTCATGCACCCACAGATGCATCTCAAGCAGGTCCAGGGAGGTTATCCTCCCCCTCTGTGCGGCACTGGTCAGGCCGCAGTTGGAGTACTGCGTCCAGTTCTGGGCGCCGCACTTCAGGAGGGATGTGGACAACTTGGAGCGGGTCCAGAGGAAGGCCATCCGCATGATCAGGGGTCAGCATGGCAGGCCCTACAAGGAGAGGCTAAGGGGACCTGAACCTGTTCAGCCTCCACAAGAAAAAGCTGAGGGGGGGTCTAGTGGCCATTTACAAACTAGTCAGGGGGGACCAGCAGGCATTGGGGGAGTCCCTGTTCCCCGAGCACTACCAGGAGGAGTGACTAGAAATAACAGTCACAAGCTGGCAGAGGGTAGATTCAGACTAGACATCAGGAGGCGCTTCTTCACAGTCAGGGCAACTAGGATCTGGACCCAACTTCCAAGAGAAGTGGTGCTGGCTCCTACCCTGGGGGTCTTTAAGAGGAGGTTAGACGAACACCTTGCCGGGGTTGTTTGACCCCAGTACTTTTTCCTACCGTGGCAGGGGGTCGGACTTGATGATCTGCTCAGGTCCCTTCCGACCCTACCAACTATGAAACTATGAGAACTACAGGTTTAGAAAGAGAAAAAGGCTAATTAAGCCATGTGGGACAGTTCCGGTTTATGAAACGTTGGATTTGTAAGACCCACAAGACATCTTATTGACAACAAGAGTTTGATCTGACACACTATCCTTGACTCAGATACCACAGTTTGAATTCAGAACATTGCTTCTGTTTAAAGTAATCTTGTTATATCTGACCAGTGTGTGCATTTATTTGTATGTCTGATAATAGCTGTTTGCTCCATGAGCAAACTTGAATTCCTACTGGCTTGAATCTTAAACAACCAAACTGCTAAGAAATGTGAGGAAGAACAATGCTACTTAAACAGTCCTCTGCATCCTTGAAGGTCCTGATAATCTGGACCTGATTTTTTGACTAGTCGGACTTCCAAGTATTACCATATTTACTTGAACACAAGACAATATTTTTTCGCCCTGTTGGCATAGGGATAAAGCCCTTTGTCTTATAATCACACACAATGAAATCTCACTAAATACATTATCTGTCATTAAACTGCTGCCAAAAGCAGCATGTGCTCAGCAATGGAAACCAACTATGAAGCTGATTAAATGCAGCCTACACTGAGCATAACTGTAAAACACTGTGCATGTTGGACAAACATGATGCTGGGAACCATTTTTTTGTTTGTATTAAACTCAATATTTTATTTTAAAAACACAAAACCTCTTATATACATATTTACAGATATCAAACCTTATATCATTTATATCATCCAACAAAGCTTCATGACGTATTAACTCCTCCTCATCTCTTAACAGTTTACAGCAACAACATTATCTCGTCCCACAACTATCCCCTTCCTACCCTTCCCTCTCTCACCCCGCTATCTCAGGCACTCCTCAAGTGAATATATATTTCCATTCATCTTTCCTCCATATCTCCTCCCTCTCACTCTCATCTTTCTCCTCCTCATCCATGCAAAGGCGTGTAATATTTGAGCTCAGACAGAGATAGGTGTAAACATTCCTTCATAGTAAAATCCATTCCCTTCATGATCAGCAAGTTCCTCACTTTCCACAGTGTTGCTTTAATATAGATCACCCATGCCCATATCTTCCCTTCTTCCAGTCCTTTTTTAACCAACGCATACATCTGTGTCTCAAAATTTATCTTATCATTCACTTCTGAAATTTGTAAAAATCTCTGTGCCCTCCTCCACACCTCCCGTGCAAAGCTGCATTCCCAAAATACATGTACCGCCGATTCATCGCCCCGCACTTCTCCCATGGGCATTTTGCTGTTCTTCCCAAACCCTACCCATATTGAACCTCTCTTACTGTTAAAACCCTCCTCACCATTCTCCACATCAGGTCTGCATGTTCCTCTTTTATATCATTACCCATCTCCACGCTCGCCTTGGTGGTTGCTCCGACAAATCACTCGTCCCAATTACTTTGTCTTTCCCTCTGATTTCCTTCAAAATCTTTCCCTTCTCTTCCAAACCTTGTATCCCTATCCCTTCCAAACCTCATACTTTAATAACATTTTCTTCCCTCTGGTAATATATTGGCAATGTCCAAGCCCACTGCCCCTTCCACCCTGGTCCCATATAGGCCTAACCTCTGCAGCAATTTCCCCGCCCAAAATCTGCAAAAATTTCCTACCTTCCCGCTTCCTCATGATGCTTCCCTTATCACCATTCTAACATAGTGTGTGTAGATAAACATCTCTATGTCCAGTAATTCCCACCCTCCATGTTCTTGTCCCTTATAAATTCCTTCCTGACAATCTGTTCTGTTTTAAAACCCCAGAAGAACATACAAATCAATCTCTGGATTTTCCTGCTTTGAATCCATGACAGGTGATCTACTACAACCACAGACTACACAATGGTAGCAATACCTGTTTCACCAGCTTCACTCTTCCTGCATATGACAAACCTCTTGTACTCCAAAACCCTAAAATTTTCCTAACCCGTGACCCTATCTCTTCCCATGCTTTTGTACTTTTCCCTTCTATATCCACAACCACCCCTAAGATTTTTATCTGATTCTTAACCACCCTCATGCCAGACCTCCCTAGATCTCCCCAATTTCCAATCCCCAACACCTTGCTCTTAGCCTTGTTTACTTTTGCCCCTGAAATTTCCCCATTGTCCTCCATGTTACAGTCTCATTAGAGAGAAACGTGAATCTCGCACCATCACATTAATGTTGTCCATATACAGTGAGCATTTCACTCCCCCCACCCTCACCCCCCGCCCAAGGAGGTTTAATTCCACTGATTATTTTGTGCCCCCTTATCCCCTGCACCAGAGGTTCCATGGCGCATATAAAGTTCACCCCTTTTTGGATCTGAAAGGCTCGACTCAAGTGTCCCTTCACCAGGACCTGACTCTGTGCTGTGCCATACAACAGTTCCACCCAGCCTACCAACTTTTCCAGGAATCCCATTTTCATCAGCACCTCAAACAAAAACTCGTGCATTACCCTGTCATAGTGTCTGCCTATGTCTTTAGACCAACACGGCTACAACCTACACATCCTTACCCTGTCATACGCTTTTCCGAGATTGAAATTTGCTAGCGCTGTATTCCATTTTCATTCCTTCACGTATGCCAGCACATCTCTCAACATCCAGTGTGCTTGTGCATTTCTTTTCCCTTCCACTGCACACGTTTGGTCCTCTTGTATGACCTGATCCAGAGCACTTCTCATTCATATTGCTATAACTTTCACCAGAATTTTATAATCTGTTCAATAATGTGATTGACCTCCAGTTCCTGAGGCATTCTCAATCTCCCTTCTTATACAGTAGCATCACTAGTCCATCTGCAAAACTCTCCCCAATCTTCCTTTCTTCCATTATCTCCCTGAAGATTTGTACCAAATCCTTTCCCACCAGCAGCCAGAATTTCACATAAAATTCAGCTGAGAGCCCATCCTTTCCTGGTGACTTATTTCCTTTAAAAGTTCTCAAATATTTTTCTACCTCTGTTATCCTTATTTACCCCACAACTCATCCTTCCTTTCATCCTCCACTTTCTCCTTGATGTCCACCAAAAAACCCCTTTTCCGCTTACTATCAGTTTTCTGCTTTCTGTACACATCTTCATAGAACACTTCTGCCACAGTGTTCAGTACCTCCTTCTGGCCTTCCACACAGTCTCTGTTCTCCTTTTTCACGCTTTCCAGCTCTCCCTTTGCTTTCCTGACTCTTGCAGCAGAATATAAGTTCCATTCTTCCCCTTCTGCTACCGAAGGTGCTTTTGCTAGGAATATTTTTTCAGCAGCTGTCTCTTTAAAATGTTCCTCCACCTCCAACTTTGCCTCTTCCAGTTTATCCTTCACCTCTCTCCCCCTTCCTGCTTCCACAATCAATTTCTGCACTCTGTCCTGGCTCCTCTTTAGCTCCCTCATCTTGTCCCTTGCCCTTCTCTTCTCAATTTTCATGAAAAATATATTTGTTCTTCTCTTAATCATATACCACCATTCCCACCTACTTTTATAACAATTTTTTATGGTTCTCCATTCCTCATACTCCTCTGTAAACTCCTTACACACTTTTTTGTCATGAAGCAGCCTCACGTTCAATTTCCAGAGGCCTTTCCCTGTCCCATTCCATCCCCCCATTCTCATCTCCACCCATAGCACTCGATAGTCACTAAAACCCACATCCTGTATCTCTTTCTTGTGCACCACCATTCCTTCTGAGACTAAAACAAAATCGATCCTCAAAATTTTCCTTCCTCCTGGCTCCATTCTCATATGTACTTTCTGTCCCGCCCACACATCCTTGAACCCTTCTTGCTTGATCATTTTCTTTAACATCTTGGAGGAACTAATTCCCTGTCCCTAAAACTTGCATTCGTTTCAAGAAAAGGTAACATTCATCAATTCTGGATAAACTGAGTGCATGGGTGCTACATGCAAATTGCTAGACATGTTTAATTTCAAGGTTATTGATTTTGAATTTGCACCTCATTTCTGTGTGCTCAGGGAGAGCAGAGTCTGACTGTGACAGTAAGGAAAGGGGGGAAGGACTACCAGGGGAAAATGAAAGGGCTACCTGACCCCCCCCCCTCCCCCCCCATACACACACATTTATTTTCCCTGCTGTAGCAGTGGGAAGGAGACAAATTCAAGGCAAATCTCCAGTAATTAGAGTCTATACCTATAAAATTATAACAAATTTATAAATTTTCCTTATATCGAATCTAAATATTGCAGGGTCTTATAATCAAGGCCATCTTCTATTTGAATAAATATAGTAATACGCAAATATTTACTTTGAGTACCACAGAAAGGGATTCATTACTGGCATAGTACCATATTTACTCAATTCCAGACCAAGGCTTTTTCCCCCATTCATCATGGGGAGTACAAAGCCTTGTCTTAGAATCAAGTATCAGACTGCTCCAGCTGAAAGATATGGGGGTGGGGCTGTGCAGGGAGCCTGGCTAGCCAGAGACAACATCAGTAGTGCTCCCTGTCCTGCTCCCCCTCCTACCCCATGTCAGGGAACCAAGCAGGGAAAAAGGAGTCTGCATTGCTGCTATGGCTCCCAGCCAAGCCAGGCTCCATGCAGCTCTCAGCTGGAGTACTCCCACTCCTAATTAATTCAAGCACAGGAAGGGGGAAGAATCCTCAGAGCTGTTCCTAATCTAGTCCTGCCCCATGCTGCAAGGAGCAGCTATTGCAGTGGGTAGGTTCCTCCTTCCAGCCTGTTCCCAGCCAGCAGGGGAGAAGATGGGGGAGGGAGGGGATGTGGATAGGGAAGGAACAACCTCTCTGCTGCCAAGTTGGACTCCCTGCACAGCTGCTCCCCAAAGCTTACGGCAAGAGTGGGTCAGGAGGGACTCTGGGGCTCCCCTTGTGCCCAGATCAGCCAGGCATAACTTGGGAGAATGCAGTGGAGGGTGGGGTAAGTAGCGGGGGGGCAGACATCAAGAGGGCAAGGGGCAGGGATCAGGCATTTGTGTGACGATCCTCCCACTTCATGCCACTTTATTTTCCCACTTCTGGAGGTAGTGCTGGTGATGGCATTCTGGGCCTCTTCAGGTGGTTCCTCTAGGTCACTCAAGCTCACAACTGTAGAAGAGAGTTGGGATTACCACAGCCTTGTATAGCAGGAGCTTTGAGTCCTGACGTCATGATCATTGAACACATGATGATTCTGTCTTTCAAAGGCAGAGCTGGTACATTGGATCTTATGCTGGATTTCCTTAATGTTGGCCTTCTTTGAGAGATGACCACTGAGGTATGCAAAGTGTTCAGCGTTCTCCAGCTGTCAATCAAAGAGGATTTTGCCAGGGAGGTTTATTGGCCCAGAGTAGGCTGGTGAAGCGCCTTTGTTTTTATGATGTTAAGGTTCAATCCCAGACACTGGTATGCTTGAGATAAGCAGTTATGGACCATTTGTAGGTCCACCTCAGTTTATGCAACAACAGAACAATCATTGGCATACTGAAATTCTACAGGTGAGGCCAAAGTAAGTTTGGTTTTGTCATGGAGGCAGGAGAGATTGAAAAGGTTCTCATCCATCCTGTACTTCATGCCGATGCTGATGCCATGTGGCAGACAGTCATGGATGAGCATCTTGATGACCACAAGGAAGATGGAAAACAGAATTGGTGCAGTCATGCAGCCCTGTTTGATACCAGTTTGAATGGCAAAGGGCCCCATAGCAGAGCCACTCTATAGGAAGTAGGCAGTCATCTGGTCATGAAGGAGTCTTAGGATAGTGATAAATTTCCCATGGCAGCCCAACTTCAGTAAGATCTTCTATAGAGCCTCACAGTTAACAGAGGCGAAGGCTTTGGTCAAATTGATAAAGGCCATATACAGTTCCTGGTATTCTTGTAATTTTTCCTGGATCTGCTGGGCTGCAAAAATCAAGTCCACGGTACCTCTCAGTGTTCTGAAGCCTCATGGAGACTCTGGAAGAGGGAGCAATCAGTTCAGCAGAATTTGAGCAAGGATCTTCCCAGTGATGGAGAGGAGGGTGATACCTTGATAGTTTCTATAGTCAGACTTACCTCCCTTTTTTAAAATGGTGACAATATTTTCATTCACTAAGTCAGTGGGAATTTCATCACTGTTCCAGAATTTAAGAAACAGTGTGTGGAGCTTGTTGGTTGTAGTTTCCCCACCAACTTTGAAGACCTCAGCTGGTATGCCATCGGGGCCAGATGCTTTGTTGTTCTTCATCTGTCTTAATGCCTGGTGGACTATTTCAGAGGTTGGTGGGCTGGTAAGTGCTTCCCTTACTGGATGCTGCAGGATGGATTTGACAGTTTCATCCATCACCATTGATTCTCTGTTCAGGAACTTTTGGTAGTGCTCCATCCAGCAGTTTTTAATAGACTAGTCTTTGAGAAGTGTACTGCCATCTTCATATCGAAACAGAGTGAGTCAGCGAGAGCTTGGTCCATACACAGCCTTGATTGTGCTGACGAAGCTCCGCATGTCATGATTGTCAACAAATTGTTGGATTTCTTTTGCCTTCTCTTCCCACCATTTATTCATGATTTCTCAGATCTTCCTCTGGGCTTCAGCTTTAAGCCATCAAAAAGTTCTCTGCTTCTAACTGGATGTAATATGGTTTTGCCAGTCACGGGAAGCTTTTCTCTTCTGATCAAGAAGGACTTTGATCTCAGCGTTGTTTTCATCAGATCAGTCTTGATGGCGTTGGGTGATAAAGCCAACTGACTTCCTGCAAGCCTTATGGATGGTCTCTTTTAGAGCTTGCCAATCTTCTTCAGCACGAGTTATTATTTTCAATCCTAAGATTTTCTTACTGAGGTGTGTTTGGAAGGCTTTGTGGTGTCTAGGGGTCTGAAAGCATTTGATACTGTATTGTTTTCAGACTGATTTGGGTTGCTTTTGATATTTCAACACAGCCTTGATGGACATGATTTTTCTCGCTAGACAATGATCAGTCCAGCAGTCATCAGTTTCTCTCATGAAGTATGCAATATGAATGTCTTTTAGATCACATGCTCTTACAATGACAGTTGAGGAGGTGCCATTGTTTTGAGTAAGGGTGCAGCTATCTTGTTTTATACCTGTCACACTGTCTGAAGATAGTGTTTGTAATAACACCATCATGCTCTACACATTTACTGAGTAAAAGAATGCTGCTGGGATTGGCCTTGCCCACTCCTTCCTTCCCAATGGTGCCCCTCCACATGTTAAAGTCCCAGCCAGCTCTCACGTTAAAGTCTCCAAGGAGGATGATCTTGTCTTCTTTCAGGGTGGTAGTGAGGATTTCATCAAGATCAGCATAAAACTGTTCTTTCTGGCATAGTGTGTCAAAGCATATGCGCTGATGATGAGAACAAACAAATTGTTGGTCAGTTGGAGACGGAGAGTCATGAGGAGCTTGTTAATACCAGCAGGGAATTCAGTCATTTGGCTGACAGTCTGGTTCTTAATAGTGAAACCAGTGCCACATATTCACCTGTCATTTGCAGGTTTCCCTTTCCAGAAGAACGTATAGCCACCCCTCTTCTTCCTCATTTGGCCTTTGTTTGCATGTCTGGTCTCGCTGAGAGCAGTGATATCAATGTTATATCACGAGAGTTCTCAGGCAACAATAGCTGTTCTGCATTCAGGTTTTTCACTGTTTAGGTTATCTAGTAGTGTATGTACATCCCAGGATGTAATAGATATTTTTGTTTTGACCACAAACAGAGTGATACCCCTGGAAGCAGCTATCCAGTCGAGTAAGGTAAAGTGGGACAGTCTGTGTGGGTCACCTTTTCTAGCCCCTTCTGCATGTGAGGTGGGCAGAGGGGATCCTGAAAAGGACTGCTCAGTCATGTTCGTAGCTGCTGAATCACCCTTCTATCGCATATCAAGGGTGAAACAACCATCACGCAACTACCGCTGATGTATGGATCGGTGACTAGGGACTCCCAGGAAACACTTTTTCTCTGTCACCACTCCTCCATTACTCCAGAACTTTGTAGAGGTTACGGGTATTGGTATTGGTTTTTGTAGTATATATTACACCAGTGGGAAAAACCTGCCTGTGACTTGTTTTATGTGAGGATGCTGCATGTCAACAACCTCATGGAAGTTGGTGGAGAAGAAACCTGTGTCCAGTGGCAAGGGAATCCAAGACAACTGGGATTACTCCTCCACTGCAACCTTCATCTGCCATCACAGCCACTGAGAAGTATGCCTTCAGCATTGCCTGCTCTACCATTGATGTCTTCATGTTATGTTAGACTACTCTGTCTGATTCCTCACCTTTGACCTTGCCACTATGGGTGACCCTACCTGGGGTACAAGACTCCTGACTGTGTTGCTCTTAGGGTCATGCAAGCCTCTCTAACCCATTAAGGTGGTAGTCTGTGGAGAAGCATCCCCAATTATATCATCCCAGCCAAAGCTTTGTCTAGCCAGGTCTTAAAAACCTCCAAGGATGGAGATTCCACAACCTCTCTAGGTAACCTGTTCCAGTGTTTTACTACCTCCCTAGTGACAATTTTTTTCCTAATATCTAACCTAAACTTCCCTGGCTGCAACTTGAGACCATTGCTTCTTGTTCTGTCATCTGCCACCACTGAAAACAGTCTAGCTCCATCCTCTTTGGAACCCCACTTCAGATAGTTGAAGGCTGCTATTAAATCCCCTCTCAGTCTTTTCTTCTCCAGAATAAATCAAATAAATTCCCTCATCTTTTCCTTATAAGTCATTTGATGCAGCCCCCTAACTATTTTGTTGCCTTCTACTGGATGCTCTGCAATTTGTCCACATTCTTTCTATAGTGGAGGCTCCAAAACTGGACACAGTACTCCAGATGTGGCCTCACCAGTGCCAAAGAGGGGAATAATCACATCCCTCAATCTGCTGGTAGTGCTCCTACCAATGCAAGCTGGCAAGCTGTTAGCCTTCTTTGCAACAAGGACACACTACTGGCTCATATTCAGCTTATTGTCCACTATAACCCCCAGGTCCTTTGCTGCGGAGCTGCTGCCCAGCCAGTCAGCCCCCAGCCTGTAGTGGTGCATGGGATTGTTCCACCCTGAGTGCAGGACTTTGCACTTGTCCTTGTTGAACCTCATGAGATTTCTTTAGGCCTCGTCCTCCAATTTGTCTAGTTCTCTCTGAATCCTAGCCCTACCCTCCAGCATATCTACAACCCCCCCCAGCTTGGTGTCATCTGCAGACTTGCTGAGGATGTACTCTATGCTATCTTCTACGTCATTGATGAAGACATTAAACAAAACCAGCCCTAGGACCTCCACTTGATACCGGCTGCCAACTAGACATCAAGCCATTGATTACTACTCTCTCAAGCCCCATGCTCCAACCAGTTTTCTATCCACCTTACAGTCTATTCATCCAGCCCATACTTCCTTAGCTTGCCTGGGAGAATATTGCAAGAGTTCATATCAAAAGCCTTGCTCAAATCAAGGTATATCACATCCACTGGTCTCCCCGCATCTACAGAGCCCGTCACCTCATCATAGAAGGCAATCGGGTTGGTCAGGCATGACTTCCCCTTGCTGAATCCATGCTGACTGTTCCTAATCACCTCCTTCTCCTCCAAGTGTTTAGAAATGGATTCTTTGAGGATCTCCACGATCTTTCCAGGGACTGAGGTGAGATTGACCCATCTATAGTTTCCTGGATCCTCCTCCTTCCTTTTTTAAAAGATGGGCACGATATTTGCCCTTTTCCAGTTATCTGGGGCCTCTCTCGAGTGCCACAAGTTCTCATACATAATGGCAAGCAGCTCTGCAGTCACATCAGCCAATTCCCTCAGCACTTTTGGGTGCATCACGTCTAGCCCCATGGACTTGCATATGTTCAGCTTTTCTAAATAGTCCCTAACCTGTTCTTTCACCACTGTCAGCTACTCACCTTCTCTCCAAACTGTGCCGCCAGGTGCAGTAGTCTGGGAGCTGATCTTGCCTGTGAAGACTGAGGTGAAAAAGGCACCGAGTACTGTAGCAGGGAACTGGGGTTTGTCTGCTCCTTTAAGGGCAAAAGCAGCCTGTGAAGCTGCTTGCAGGTGGCAGGGGGAGCTAATGGGGACTCACCTGACCAGAAGAGGGCTCAGGTTGGAGCTACATGAGCCCAGAGCCTGCACTGGTTAGTGTGTCTCTCCTCAGCAGCCATGAAGAGAGGAGCCCTGGGCTTCAGGGCTCCTGAAGGGACCTGAATTTTACTGAACAACTCCACAGGCCTGGGAGCTGAGGTGGAGAAGGACTGGGCTTTCACAGGCAAGTGGCCTATGTTTATGTTAAGCCCCTGGAGGGTTTGAGGTGTCTGCCAGAGGGCTGAGACGCTTCTCATTTATTTAAGTTGCACTGAGAAATTAGCCTTGAGCCCTGCGGTGGCGGGCTTAAAGCCTTTTTAGAGAGCTGGGAATCCAGGCACCCTCACACTGAGAGTGGGGCCCACTAAGGGGTCCAAGAGCCCTGAGGAGGGGCTGTGTGCGGGGCCAGGGGTCTGAGAAGTCAGAGCAAGACTATGTATAGGACCAGGGAGTCCAAGGGCCAAGGGGGCTGAGCATACAAATAGTTAACATTGAAGACAGCGAACACCTGCGAGGCTTGGGTGACCCTGCCAGGAGTACACAGACTGTGTTGCTCTTAAGCTCACATAAGCCTCTCCACCCAGTTAAGGTGGCAGTCCGTGGAGAAGCATCCCCAATTATATTATCCCAGCCAAAGCATTGTCTAGCCAGGTCTTAAAAACCTCCAAGGATGGAAATTCCAGTACATCTCTAGGTAACCTGTTCCAGTGTTTTACTACCCTCATAGTGACATGGGCGTGGTGTAAGGGAGGAAATGGAGCCACGCATGAAGCCCTTAAGGCTATGGGTGCCCTGGAGGAGCATAAATATGTATGTAGTCCTTGAAGCTCCAGAGACCCTGCAGGGACACAGGCCAGCCAAGAGGAGATAATGAGCTTAAGGGTTGAATCAAGGCAGATGAGGATCCAGGAGGGACGCAGGGACACTGTAAGTAGACTAAGGTTCACTTGAAGGCCTGCGAGCAGCCTCCCTTATTTAATCTATAATAAGAAAAAGTCATGGTGGGCGAGCAATTAAGGGAGGGTTATAACAGAGACTGAGCTGGGCAAGGGTCACATGGCCACCACTGGGGCACGAACCTGCTACAAGTACATCAGCCTTTTCTGCATCATCTTTCACTAGATTGCCTCCTGCTTCTTGTTTTTCTCCTTCACAGTAGTGTGTTTTACATGGGAACATTGTTCCACAAGATAACTGCTTACATGTACATTTTCAAAAGAAAAGTAGTATATAGCTTAATACATTTCTAATGGATTGTTTTAAATAATGAAAATGTGTATTTACTACAAAAATAAGTCTGCAAAGGACACTCATGCTATCTACTTCATTCTTGTAATCCTCTTGTTATTACATCGTCAGGAAGAAAACAGGTCTTTGTAGTGACTTTCAGCTCCATTCCATATGAGGCGGTAGAGCAAATGTATGTTGTTTATAGAGTCAGAGCTAAGGAAACGTGAGAGTCACTGTACAGCACCTGAAAGCATATTGCCAACAAATTAGAGGCTCCTAACTTAAAGATAGTGCTTTAAAAGCTATAAAGAATTGGGTCACATTTCAAAGAAGAGGTCAGCATTATGAGGTAGCAGAAAACCTATAAATAGCTTATGGGAGAGTAGCAGTGCTTAAACAAGGCATCGAAAACAAAAAGGGTGAGTAAGCTGGTTATCAGATTGAAATGAAAAGAGCAAATTGTAGCCTTAAGAAAGTTAAGAAGTAAATCTCTACTTCAGTTCTTTCATTCCCTTCATGTGGATGATTTTCGATAGCACAGCAAAATATTGGATAGCTTTCATTGATTTCTATAGCTCCTACAAGTGCAGGGAAAGGTTATCGGTGTGTGACCTTTCAGAAAGGAATTCCTGCATGAATGTTTAACCCAATCAACAAATGAGTACCACACAGTTTATTTGTATATCTGTCAATGACATACTTATCCCCTCTGTTCCTGCTTAGCCTTATCCTTAGGTTTGGAAAGCCTGGCAATCTGCTGCTTTCACAGCTACCATTGCTGCCTTTACTTGGCTAAATGCCATGAACTATTGATGCATATAGAAAACTGGTTAGCTGAAGGGCCATTCTCAGGTGAGCTAACCAATAAGCATGTCCTCTAATGTATTTTCAATAGTTTCTGCAATCTGGTCAAATGCAGTTGCTTCTCCTCTAAATATGTTCACTGAACCAACAGTATCTGGTAACTGATACTATGACTTTTGACACCATGAGCAGAGATCAACTTTTGTAATGCTGTTTTTTCCCCTCTACTTTCAGTCATCCTCACTGAAAAGAGATGTAATTTCTTGTCAGAACAAAATGCAAAATTGTTATTTACATGTTTTCAATGAGAAAATATGTCCACCAGAATTATCATAAAAACTAAGCACTGAGCAATAATAGTCAAGATTTTAAAAATAAAAATTAATGATTTGGAAAAATGCCTAATCCCTAAAACATTAGGCCACATTTAGAAGCCTTTACTACAGACAGGCTCAGAAGACTTCACAGCTTCCACAGGAAGTCAACAGGACTGAATCTAACTTTTCTTTCACTAACACAGCTTGAGTTTTGGACCACTGGCAGGGATGGAGGAGGCTAGGGGATCACATTCTGCCTTTTGGAAATGAATTATTTTCCAAACAATGGATAATATTTAGGTCATGTACACAAATGTGTACCTTTCCTGATTCAAATAACAAAAAAAATGCTAACTGGAATTTCAGATGCTGAAATGTGACAGATTCATGAGAATGTAATTGGTGCTTAGCTACTTTCCTTCTGCAGTCTTTAATAAAGTTTCTAACATTTTTTGTTGTTTTTGCTTGAATCTGGTTAAGTGGGTTGACAGGTAGTTATTTTAGCTAATTTGTGTTTCTATGGAAACCCAGTGTTTGCAATAACAGTCTTACTGTAAGCTCTATAATCCTCCCCAGTGGCTTCTAGCCAATGTGGTAACTTAATAATTCATGAGCACTAAGCCTGAATTTGTTGGGAAGCAAACTGTGTTGCTTGGAGCCGTTTTTCAGAGCCAAACTAATTTCCCTCACAAATTTGGGGTTCTTTTCTCTGAGATGTCTTTATAAAATACACTCCATAAACGAATGCAAAGCACTTTTGCAGACTTGTTTTTGAAACGAAGGTTATTGGAGGTCATCTAAACAAGGCAGCTGATGACAAGAAGAGAACATGAGCGCTTGTATGAGAAGGAAGATTTGAACTACAGTCCATGCATCATATTTACTTGTAATGTGCATTATTGTTCAGACACATGATTCATAAAGTGGGAGTGCCACAGTGGAGCTGGTGCTGGTTCTGAGTGAAAGTGGGAAGGAAGGTGAGCCTCCTGTTGCTCAAGAGAGACTCCTATTGGCAATACCAAGTAACAAATATTGTTTAGAATAGTAGTGCCTTAAGGTCTATTGTAAAGGGATGGAAGCAGTTCATAAATAGCAGATGAGCTCTTCAAAAAGGCATACTAACTAGGCCTGTGCAAAGCAGCTACTATTCTCTTTGGATTCAGCCGATTCAGGGGACAGTGATTCGATTCGATGATTCGAATCACTGTCCCGATTCAATTCGTCTGAATCAGCCAGGCCAGGCCCATCCCCCACCCACTATGCCAGCCCAGCATGTTTGCCCCACTTGCCCCAGCTCCCGGCTCTTTGAAAAAAAAAATCCCCAGCTCACCGGGTGCTGCCGGATGGGGGGGGCAATCCCCACTGCCCCACACTGCATGGGGGGCTCTACATGAGCCCTCCGCAACCTTCCCTTCCTCCCCCAGCCCCTCCCATAGGTGCCGCGCCCAGGCCAGCTCCAGCCCTTTAAGAAAAAACCCCATAGGCTCACCGTTTTTGCTGGTGCGGGGTGATCCCCACTGCCCCCTGCTGCCCTGCACCACATAGAGGCTCTGCATGAGCCCCTGAGGCCACTGCAGGAGCAGCGAGTCCAGGGACTTTTCTCATTTTTTTTTTTCCTTAAAGGGCCAGAGCCCCGGCAGGTGGGGCACCCATGGAGCGGGGGGGCTGGGTGAGCAGGGGAGGAGTCAAGGGACTCATAGCAGAGCCCCTTTTGCAGCATGGGGCAGTGAGGGGCAGCAGGGATCGCCCTTGCCCGGCAGCACCCAGTGAGTAACAGGGCTTTTTTTTAAAGTACCAAGATGGGGCAGCCATGGGGGTCAGGGGGGGAGCTGGAGGAGTGGGGGGGTGTTCGGGGGGGCTGGCAGGGGTCCCCCCCCCCCCATGGTCCCCTCCCCTAGCCCTCTCTCCCTGCCCCTTGTACTTACCAGCTCGGAGTCGGCTGCAGCTCCTTGCTGCAGCCACTGGGGACTGCCCGAATCATCAAAGCTCTCCAAATCTTTTCCAAAGATTTGGAGAGCTTTGAATCAATTCAGACCTTTAAATTGGTCCCCTGATTCGATTCAGGTTTGAAGATTTGGCCACCGAATCAGGTCGAATTTCCTCTGATTTGAATCACCACCCAAAGCTTTGCACAGCCCTAATGCTAACATTCTGTATGTACTGTTTGATCTGCACAAATTTGTGCATGCGCGCACACACATGTTGAGCAAGCTGAGGGCTGGATGATTTGACCATGTTCTCCTCTTTGTATAAAGGGGAGGCGGATTATATTAGGTTATGCCAGTTACCAGCTGTGAGAAATTAGTCGATTTTGTAAGAAGAATGTGGCCAAAATAGCAAATCTAAAAGATAACTATTAATAGTGGTAAATGCGCTATCAAATTCACCTCATGACTCTGATTCAGTTTCTTGATCCTATGAAGATTCAGGAAAATAGGACAGATGACATACTCATGCTTCAACATATTTGATAACGGGAATCTTTAAATGAAAATAAACTATGGCCCTGATTCTTCAGTGGGATGTGTAGGCAGCCCCTGAACCTATGATGAGCCAAAATGACAAGTCTCATTATACCTCCAGAACTTTAACCACCTTTATCTTTGTTTACTTGGCTATTGTAAATATTTGTAGTTTATTAAGAATGTTGTCCCCTCTCACTAATTATCTCCATTAATACATATACTGTATAATAAAATCTTGTTAATTTGTCTCTCTGAGGAGATTGGTAATGATGACTAATTATCCATATATAACTAAGTTATTAGGCTTTTTCAACTTTCTGAAAAATGTATTTTGCATGCCCTATCAAAATGCAGCGAAAAATCATTTTTTAAACTTACTTTGAAGGGAAAGAATCTATTACAAAAATTAAGAGCGCAGATTGTACACACTTGTTTGTTATATGAGAACTGTCTGATTATATAGATAAATGCTTAATTTTAGAATTTCTTACTGCAATATTTGCTTGCTATATAAAAGCATTAAACGATTATGGTGGAATAAAATAATTACTGAAAGATTTTTGCTTTGCATTGGTATATGCACTCATTGCCAAAATAGAAGATAATTCTGCAAATTGGAACATCTGGTTGTCTATCTCTTGTTGAGCCAAGAAAAGCTGAAGAGTATCCAATGTTTTGCAAGCATCAGCTAGCTTCACACGTGCTATGGATGGCATAGGTCAGTACCTTTCAAGCTGACTAGGTATCAGGAGAACATTCTGTTGTGATTGCACGTATATGCATATAAATTTGAACATGGTTAATTATACTTCAGCAGATGAATTAGCCAAAGTGTTTTGTGTACAAATCAGCAGGACTGTAGTGAAAATTCAGTTTACTGAAGAATAAAGCCACAGTGATATGCTTGGGTCCTGGTTTCTCTGTTTAAAAATCACAAATTCTCTGATTTAAACTCCCCTCCCCCCAATATGTGCATTTTTACCCTGATAAAAATGAAATGCCACTTACATAAAGATATCAGTTGAACACAATGTTTTATTGATATATTTATGATTTAAAGCAATTTGGAAGCCTACCAGTGCCTCAGTTACTACAGTAAAATAAATTCTAAATACCTATGAATTTTGGCATTTGATTTTTAGGTTTTTTATCATGGAAAATGAGAGCTCCCCCTGCCCCCTTTGCTCACCAGGACATGGGTCCAGCTGTGGTTGCCCCCCGCTCCCCTGCTGACCGCTTTGTGGCACT
Organism: Alligator mississippiensis; assembly: GCF_030867095.1. Lineage (NCBI taxonomy): Eukaryota > Metazoa > Chordata > Crocodylia > Alligatoridae > Alligator > Alligator mississippiensis. Next base: position 45,907,099 of record NC_081835.1, read on the forward strand.
GATCAGCCCTGATATGCCAGTGTCCTGCCCATGCCCCTCACTCCCCAGCCACAGGCCCCCTGGCCCCCAGCCCAGCCAGAGGGGGCGCCCAAGCTGTCAGGGCCAGGGTCCTGAGTCTGCAGCTCCCTGCCCCCACAGCAGTGCCTGAGCCCCAGCTGCCACCCATGGGAGTCAGCAGCTGCTGCAGTGGACTGGAGCCCAGAGCCTGGCTCCCCATCGCTGATAAGTGGCACATCTGGAGCAGAGACCATGGAGGGGAATGGATGTGGACTGCCTGCTGCCAGCTCAGGGCTCCCCATCCTGCTGCCCTCCCCCTGGGGCCTCTGTGCCCCAGCAGGCAAGACCCATCACAGCGGGGAGGGGAGGCTCAGTACTATCGCCAGGAGCCCTGCACCATGGCAAGGCACCCCGTGCCTACCCAACATGAGAAAATCCAGGTTTTATAGCGTTTTTCTGTAGTGAACAGAAGACCCAGATCCCTGGTGATGTGTTATCCCAGTGACTACTTACCTAGAGTTACTGTACTGGAAAAAACGGAAGAATATTTTCATAATTTTTTTCATTTGTTTTCCCTTATGCCAGCATGTACTAACTTGGATAGAGCTATCTGAAAAAAAAAGTCTATAGCATAATGATAAAGTCAGTTTATTACAGGCCCTCTCATAGTTGGTAGAGTCGGAAGGGACCTGAGCAGATCATCAAGTCCAACCCCCTTCCATGGCAGGAAAGAGTACTGGGGTCAAACGACCCTGGCTAGGTGTCTATCTAGCCTTCTTTTGAAGACCCACCAGGGTAGGAGCGAGCACCACTTCCCATGGAAGTTGGTTCCAGATCCTAGCCGATCTGACTGTGAAGTAATGCTTCCTGATGTCTAGCCTAATTCTACTCTCAGTCAGCTTATGGCCGTTATTCCTTGTTACTCCCGGTAGTACTCGGGGAAACAGGCACTCTCCCATAGCCTGCTGGTCCCTCTTGGCCAGTTTGTAGACAGTCACCAGATTCCCCGTCAGCCTTCTCTTGTGAAGGCTGAACAGGTTCAGGTCCTGTAGCCTCCGCTCATAGGGCCTGCCTTGCTGCCCCCTGATCATGCGAGTGGCCCTTCTCTGGACCCTCTTGATGCTGTCCACATCTCTCCTGAAGCGTGGCACCCAGAACTGAACACAGTACTCCAACTGCGGTCTGACCAGTGTCACATAGAGGGGGAGTTCACCTCCTTGGACCTGCTCGTGATGCATCTGTGGATGCTTGACAAGGTGCGGTTAGCCTTCCTGACCGTGTCCCCACATTGGCGGCCCATGTTCGTTTTGGAATCATTAATGACTCCAAGATCCTTTTCTGCCCCTGTGCTGACTAGAAGGGGCAGCCTATAGGTATGCTGCTGCTGGTTCTTCCTCTCCAGGTGCAACACCTTGCACCTGCCCGTATTGAAACCCATCCTGTTCTTATCTGCCCACCCTTGCAACCTGTCCAGATCTAGTTGCAGCCTGTCCCTCTCTTCCAGCGTGCCCTCTTCTCCCCACATCTTAGTGTCATCCGCAAATTTGAACAAAGTGCTTTTCACCCCCTCATCCAAGTCTCTGATGAAGATGTTGAACAGTGCAGGCCCCAGGACCGAGCCCTGGGGGACCCCACTGCCCACATCCCCTCCAAGCTGAAAATGACCTGTCCACCCCCACTCTCTGGGTGCGGTCCTTCAGCCAATTTGTGACCCATCTGACTGTGTAGGCATCAACAGCACAGTCACCTAATTTTTTAATGAGAATGAGGTGAGAGACAGTGTTGAAGGCCTTCCTAAAGTCCAGAAAGACTACGTCCACCATGACACCTGGGTCTAAGGACTTTGTGACCTGGTCGTAGAAAGCCACCAGGTTGGTTTGACAAGATCTGCCTCGAATGAACCCATGTTGGTTGCCCCTAAGCAAGATCTTGGTCCCTCGTAGATGTGCTCCTGGATACTTTTCTCAAAGAGCTTCCCTAGGACCGAGGTAAGACTAATGGGCCTGTAGTTTTCTGAGTCCTCTTTCCTCCCTTTTTTGAAAATGGGGACCACATTGGCCCTTTTCCAGTCCTCTGGCACCTTGCGAGAGCACCATGAGTGCTGTAAAGCTGTGCCGGGGTCCTGACCAGCAGGTCCTCTGTTCCCTCACACAGTCCCTGCCTGGGCTGGGGAACCATCTGTAGGCCTTGAGCTGGTCTTCAGTAGGGCTCAAGGCTTGCAACTCAAACAGTGGTATCAACATAAAACAAGGTACATAAAACTCTTTCTTCTCTGCCTGCAGTAATCTTCTCTTGTTCCCAGGCCGGCGGGCTTGCTCTACTTCTCCTACTTTCTTTGCTACTTTAGGAGCCCTTCTGCCACACTGCAGAGAACTCCTCTTCTTGGGCTCTCAGGGCTAGACTATGTGACCAGCTCAGGCACATGATTTATCTAGCCCCATGCTGGCCGTCTCCTGGTCAAGTGAGCCTCCAGTCAGCCCCCATGTCACCTGGAAGCTGCCTGTCAAGCAGTCTCTCTCCCTTAAAGTGGCAGGTGTATGACAGTGCCCTGCCTATACCCTTCTTCCCCCTTTCCTGGATAGAATCCTACATCTCATCACATCCTATCCCAGTGGTGCTTATGGAAGAAACTGCCAAGCCAGAGAATGCACTGATAGTTAGGGAGTTAAATACAAACAGGTATTTGGTAGTCCCACTGGGAGGAGTTCAGTAGCTACCTGAAATTAGTTGAGTTTGGCTCAAACCATTTAAAAACAGGCTGCACTGCTCTCAGACAAGAGAAAAAGAGAGAGGAGAGATGTGTAGGGTTTGTCCAAACTGTAGAAAGGGTAAGGTACTATGAAGCTACCTCTCTATTCTATTGATCTTTTTTCTAGTGTTGTGAAGGTACAAAATCAATGTAGTCAGAGGCTGAAGAACTGTATTACTTTGCCTGAACAAAAATGTTGTGAATTGGAAAAGGCAGAAAGGATTTTATTTGGTTTGATTTGGGCTTCCTGTGAACTTCTAAACCAGATACCTCAGTAATAAATACAAGATTTCAGAAAGTTCAATGTAAAGTTTATTTGGACAAGCAAGACATAATCCTTACAATCCAAGAAGAGTGATCTGGTTATATAGCTAGCATATGTGTAAAAACCAAAAGAGATGTGTCCTAGAAGGACACACTAGGAAATCTGGTTGTCGCACCAGACAGCAAAGCTAATCTGTTTAATAATTTCTTTGCCTCCATTTTTCTGAGTAGGGACCTGGTCATCCCCCCCACCCCTCCACTGGGACCCCCGTAGGCCCTGTGGGAGGCGCACCCAGGCCTAGGGTCAGTGAGGACCTAGGCAGAGAACTTCTGGAGGGACTGGACATATTTAAATCAGCTGGTCCTGACAATCTTCACCCCAGAGTGCTGAGGGAACTAGCAGAGGTTATTTCAGGACCTCTGGCACGGCTTTATAAGCACTCATGGCGCTCTGGCAATGTGCTGGAGGACTGGAAAAGGGCCAATGTGGTCCCCATTTTCAAAAAAGGGAGGAAGGAGGACCCAGGAAACTATAGGCCAGTTAGTCTTACCTCAGTCCTGGGGAAGCTTTTTGAGAAAATTGTCCTGGCGCATGTCCACGAGGGGCCAGCAGGGACACGATCCCTCACCCCATTCGACACGGCCTTTCCCCCCATTCTCATTAAAAAACTAGGAGACTGTGGTGTCGGTGCCTACACAGTCGATGGGTCACTAACTGGCTGCAGGGCCTCACCCAGAGAGTGGTGGTGGATGAGTCTTATTCGACCTGGAGGGATGTGGGAGTGGGGTTCCACAGGGCTTGGTCCTTGGGCCCGCACTGTTCAACATCTTCATCAGTGACTTGGACAAAGGGGAAAATGCACCGTGTTCAAATTTGCAGATGACGCTAAGATGTGGGGAGATGTGGGCATGCTAGAAGGGAAGTCAGACCTAGACAGGTTACAGGGTTGGGCGAATGAGAACAGGATAGGTTTCAACACTGACAAGTGCAGGGTACTGCACCTGGGGAGGAAGAACCAGCAGCATACCTACAGGCTGGGGAACTCCCTTCTCATCAGTGCAGAGGCAGAAAAGGATCTTGGAGTCATTATTGAGGCCAGTATGAACATGGGCCGACAGTGTGGGGATGCGGTCAGGAAGGCCAACCATACCTTGTCCACAGATGCATCTCAAGCAGGTCCAAGGAGGTGATCCTCCCCCTCTATGCGACACTGGTTAGGCCGCAGTTGGAGTACTTCATCCAGTTCTGGGCGCCGCACTTCAGGAGGGATGTGGACAGCATGGAGAGGGTCCAGAGGAGGGTCACCCGCATGATCAGAGGTCAGCAGGGCAGGCTTTACAAGGAGAGGCTACAGGACCTGAACCTGTTCAGCCTCCACAAGAGAAGGCGAAGGGGGGATCTGGTGGCCGTTTACAAACTAGTCAGAGGGGACCAGCAGGCATTGAGAGAGTCCCTGTTCCCCCTAGCACTCCCAGGAGTGACAAGAAATAACAGTCACGAGCTAGCAGAGAGTAGATTCAGGCTAACTATCAAGAGGCGCTACTTCACTGTCAGGGCAACTAGGATCTGGAACCAACTTCCAAGAGAAGTGGTGCTGGCTCCTACTCCAGGGAGGAGGCTGGATAAACACCTTGCTGGGGTCATTTGACCCCAGTACTCTTTCCTACCGTGGAAAGAGTGATCTGCTCAGGTCCCTTCTGACCCTACCAACTATGAAAAACTTGGCCTGGTGATAACTCCTGAAATAGAACAGGCCTGTTACTGTTTAAAAAGCTGAACTTGAAATGGACTGTTAAATTCCTATTTCATATCTTAACTCTCTTATTTAGAAATTCTAGCAGGAAAATATTGGGCATCTGTGACATCCACCCTCATACTGTGTACTCTCAAGCTGGCTGAGAGATGGTTTACTGATTTTTAATTTTTTTTCTCCTGCTTTGCAGATTTGTGTGTCAGTTGCTCTGTTGCAAAAATGTAATTGATGTACGTGATTCACTTCTGTTAATATGCATATTGTTTCTAAATTAAGTCTCATTACATTGTCATGTTGAGCTAGCTACTGAGGGCAGAATTTTGTTTCCCTTTATGTGCCTAAATGGCAGCTTTCTAGCCACATATCTTGCCTAGCATTTTTGTCTTTGCTTTTGTAGTATGAATGCATAAGCCTGTTTATATGTAGACTGAACATGTGTGGTAGGCTTTGCATTGACCAGTCATGTACTGAGTGTATGTTTGTGTCTCTCTAAGTTCCTAGCGGAACACCCTAATCCCATCCTTCGGTCTATACATTATCCAGACTACTTTCTACCATTTCTTTTGAAACTGAACGCCTTGGCCACCAAGGAGGAAAGTATGTGGGGCCAGGAGGAAGAGAGCAGACTGTCACTGTCTGTGGCTCAATGAGATGACTCCTTCTCTAGAAGTAAACAAACCATGGGTCTCAGCTTGGAGTCTTTTTCCTAATGATGCAAAAACTTCCCCACTGTACTGCGCTCTTTTATCCAATAACTATTAGATGCAAGACAGTGGGCGCGTCTACATGAGATGCTACGTCGTCATAGCAGTGTGCTACCAGGTCATAGTGTCAACGGGCACTAACCACGATGCTGCCACTACTATGCAGTAGCTCGTTGCTACTGCACAGTAGGGTGAAAAACAATCCATGCGCCACCAGGGCTGTGCAGTATCAGAGGGTACTGTGCAGTCATTTAGTACTTCCTAAAGCAATTACCAGCTGTGCAGTCACAGTGGTTCTGCTCAAAAGCTGGATGGACATGGAGAGCTCTTCTCCAGTTTCTAATGCTTGTTAGTTGTAAGTTGTGTTTCTTTGACTTGGACATACTTAAGCATCCAGAACGGGCATATATACATACCTGCACACCTGCCTGGCTAGTGCATAGCCTACTATGTGTGCTTGTAACAGAGTACTCTGTGCTCTGTTACTGTCAGGGGCCTGAGCATCTGCCAAGCAGCCCACAGCTGCCTGTAGTGGTAATCAAGCAGAGTTGCCCGATTGAGGAACAGGGCCCAGCTGGAATACATAAGGGCTGAGTTCCTGAAATGCAGAGCAGCAGTCTGCTGCTACCAGCTGAGGAGGCAATATTTGGCTGAGCTGCTGCCTAGAACATCTTGGAGGGAAGGACTGGGGCTATGGGGAAGGAAGAGGCCCTCTGGTCCTGAGCATGACCTGAAACTGCACCCTGCCGGGGAAGAGTGGCCTGGTGGAGCTACCTGTGGCAGGGTAGCTCCCCAGAAATGCCAGGCCAGTTATCTCCCCAGTGAAAGGCAGGTAGGGGCATCTGAAAACCCCAGCCCCCATATTCCTGGTGGGTGAGACCTGAGAGAAGGGGAGCCCAGGCTCACCACAAGCACTGAGGTAGGGCGCAGGTCGGTGAAGGGACCTGCGGCAGCACCCAGTCTTGCAGGAGGGCCTGGGTGCATTATGGAGCCAGGTATTAGGCTCCGGGGGGACAGGGCTTGGAGCCCTCATACCATTGTGAAGGGCTTGGAGCACAGTGAGGGGCCTTGTGCCCAGAAATATAAAGAGTGGTGGATGCCCAAGGATGGGGCTTAGAGCCAGAAGAGTGTTGTGGCCCGGGGACAGGGCTTGGAGCACGAGGACAAGGCCTGGACCCAAAGGAAGGGATTAGTAGGCTCAGGGATGGAGCTGAGACCCCAGTATATGAAGAGATGATGATGAGGCTGGGTGTTAGGCCATGATGATGAGGCTGGGTGTTTGGCCACGAAACATCTGCCAGGCATGGGACAGATCAAGGGGAGGTCAGAGCATGTACAGAGGCCCTTGTCATCAGGTCAGGTAAAGGGCAGCCTCCCACCTGATTAACGTCTAACAATCAGAACATCAAGGCATGGCAGGAGAGATGGGTGGGTGGCTAGCCCGAAAACAAGTGGGCAGGCCTATATTGAGATTGGCCCCAGGACGCCCGCTTGTTACAGTGCTCAATATATGGATCTATACTTACATGTCCTCGCTGCAGGAGTAGTAGGATTGCAATCTGTCTGTGAGTTGCAGAAATTTCACTTGGATAAAAAGCTGCCATTTAAGTGCACAAAGGGAAATAGAGTTCTGCCTGGAGTGTTCACCTCAGTTCATTCTTTTGTTTTCAGCCACCAAAATAACTTAGTTGATTGTGTGAAAACAGTACTGTGGCTCCTTGACTGTTGTAGCAGGTTAGTCTTTGTTATTGAAAAAAGTGATTAAAGTCAGGTATGGGTGTAATTTTTATCTATGCTATGTATATGAGCTTAAACCAAGAAGAGCAGCAGAAGATTTAGTCTTAATTTTTTATTATTTTTTGTTGAGCAGATTCATTCCTTGCAAGGTTCAATCAGCAAACTTTTTTTTGGTCCTGTCTTTCAATATACTTGTATCCTCGGTGAAAGAGTAGCTGCCAAATACAAAAAAACCATTTGAACGAGAAAGACAAACAGCAGTCAGTCATATAATAATTGCATGCTTGTTTGCATGAATATTATTTGAGAGAGAATGAAGCTGGAAAAAGAGACTGTATATTGCAACCGGGGACTTTTATTTCAATACAAATGCATCTTTTTTTCCCAAGATTTTGTTTGCTAAGTGCATCCATTTTTAAAGACCAAGATCACATTATTTGAAGGGAGAGAGACTGCATGGCTCAGGGAGGTTCAGGTCAGTGGTCTGTGTGGTAAATTCACTTCTTGTGGACAACAATTTACCTCACAAAACAGTCATTATCATCGTTTTTGTTTCCTAGTAGTACCACAATTAGTGTTTTTTTTCCAGCAATGGGCACATAATATGACCAGGTTTGTAGCATTGGCAAGGCATCCCACAGTGTACAGTTCCTCCAGGAGCCAACTGATCAACAGATGTTCCAGTTTCTGTTTCATCAGTTGCATGCATTTAGGTCATTAGAGTAACACCACTTCCACATGTTGTCTGACCTACTAATGTTGTTTGAAGGTCATTTATAAACTTATCCAAGTTGACCCATTCTTCTCTGTGTCTGCAAGGAAGGATTTGCTGATGTCTGTTTACATTCTGATGTCTTTATGTATGTCTCCCAGCTTCTATATGCCATGCTTCTAATTGTATAGCCATTGGTGATTTTTTTTTAAATGCAATTCCACCGCAGCAAGGAATTTTTTTCGTAATTTCAGGCAGCTAACAGCTGCCATGTGACCGTAGAGTAGATGTCTGGTGTTCTTGACCTGTTGTGATCATTCCATTTTACTTTTGACTGCTCGCCTGATGTGCAGCAGAGTGATTCTAGCAGGCACATGCAGACTGTTAACATTTATTGGATTTAGACATCCTGTAAGGCAACAACAGCTGTCATGTAGCACAGGGTTCAGAGTTTTTTCCATGAGCCAATCTTTCCACGCTGGGCATGCCTATTTAGCTACTAAATGCAAACTACGAGTGCCTTAAATCATAGTTTTGCTGGGTAAGCTGCCTGCTTTGCGTGTGTAAACTTCCTGAGTATGTTGCTCTGGGCACTAACTTTGCCTTTTGTCTTCTCCCTGTGTTACTCTAAGGTAGAGAGAAGTCCTACAATGGACATACGGTATCCTGTTCCAGATAGTGTTATATTGTTGGTCAGCCTCACAGTTCTGGACACTGAAGAGGCTCATTTGTATTTTAGCTGGGTTGGTATATAATTGGTTCCTAATGTAATAGAACTGAGAGAACTCTGATTTGAGCATAGCTTTAGTTTGGGCAAAACGTTTAGCTTGGGCAGCAATGCATAAGTTATTGGCTTAAATAAAATTTCTTGTGCCTGAGTGGACTAGTTGATCATTTGTGTAGTTGTTGATGAGTACTGGTATGAGTATGCTCCCTTGTGATGGTCTATTTATCCGTCACTGCCATTGACTGAATTTCCTACGCAGTTTTATGAAGAATCATCAGTTCTATAAGAGAGCTTGCATCAGGAACACAAGGTAGTGATCTTTCATCATGCCATATATTTTGTTGAAGAGCCTCTGGTGTATCATATGCAGCTGACTGCTCAACAAACACAGTGCCTGTTTCCAGACCCTTTTCAAAATCAACTTCAATATACTGAGTGAGGAGGTTCAGTGCTTGACCCACATATGACTTGCCCAGATGGAATCCAGCTTGCTCTGAGATTAGATGCTTTTTAATAAATAGTGGTCATTGGTTTAACATGAGCCTCCTGTAGAATTTGCAGAGATGTTATAATAGTACCACATTTACTTGATTCTAGGATGAGATATTTATCCCCATTCGTTATGCGGAAAATCAGGCTTTGCCTTAGAATCAAGTATGACTTACCGCAGTCAGAAGAGGTAGAGGGGGTGCCAAAGTAAGTGAGGAGGCAATGTAGTGAGGCATCCAGCACATGGCCACACAGCAAAGGGTGACCTGACTCATGCGGGCTAGGCATCCTCCCCTCAGCCTGTGGGGTTTCTGGCTGGCTGGTGTGAGGTTGCTCTGAGCTGCTGCTTGGCTGGCAGGTACCAGAGGGACTTGATTTGCACTGGCCAGGAATACTGCCTGCAACTGGGAATGAGCTGGCATACGCTGGCCAGAACCATCCCCACCGCATAAAGGGTTTCTGGCCAGCAGGCTCAGAGTTTCTGGCTAGCATGTGCCAAGTTGCCCTAGCATCCCCATGTCAGGCAACAGTTCGGAGTCACCTGCATAAGCCAACCAGTAATCCCACATGCTGTAGGGAGGAACACTGCATTGGCTAGGTAGCAGCTGGGTGTGACTGAGTACCTGCCAGCCAGTCACCCAGCATGCTGCAGGGAAGAACTGCCCAGATATGCAGCAGGGTGAGACCCCATAGGGGCCAGCCAACACATAGGGAGGAGGGATCCCACAGGAGCCAGCCAGGCACCCAGCATGCTGCAAGAAGGGACCTGGCCACAATGAGAAGGGACCGAGCATGCCATGAGGGCCTAGTAATGAGGCTCTGGGCAGCAGCAACAAGCGATTTAGCTCACAGCAGGGCCCCTGACAGTGGCAGCATGGAATTCAGTGCATGATGAGGCTTCCAGCAATGGCAGTACGAGACCCAGCATGAGGCGAGGGACCCACCAGCAGCAATGAGAGACCCAGTTCACGCTTGCTGATGAGGGCTCCAGCATATGATGAAGCTCCAGGCAGTGGTGACAAAGGAACTGGCATGTGGTGAGGCACCCAGCAGTTGTGAGGCAAGTGGCAACAAGGCTCCCAGCAGGGGGAAAGGGAGCAAGAGAGTGTAGATTGGAGGGGGTGGGGGGGGAGGAGGGGCAAGTAGCAAGGGGATGCAGATGTCAGGAGGGGCAGGTGGTAGAGGAGTACCCATTAGGGTACCAGGGAAAGCAGCAGATTACAGGGTCTAATCACCACTACTAAGCCAAAATTCAAAACCATACGAACCTACAGTAAATTCTGCAGGGTATCCCTATGGTGGGTCACATAGAAAGAAGAGGAAGTAACAGTACAAAGGTAAAGATACTGAAGGGAATGAGGCACAGCTATGATACAGACTTTAAAATGAAGGTAATTTATTATGCTGAAAAAGCAAATAACTGAGAGGCAGGAAGGAAGTATAATGTTACTGAAGTAAATGTGTCAGTGGAGACAATTTAAAGGAAAACTCAAGAATGCTAAGTCCACATGGAAATCATTCAGTGGTCCAAAAATGGGTCACTTGCTTGAAATTGATAAACACATTTTTAAGTACATTCAAGAAAAGGAAAACAAGGGAATGCCAATAACCCACAAAGTGCTTTGACTAAAGGCTTTAGAAATAATGAAGGAATTGAATATTCCCTAGCAAAAATTCAAGGCAAGTAGGAGATGGTATATCTGAATGATGCAACCTAGCAGCTTAGCTGTGAGACAGAGAACATCACAGAGAACAGAAATTATCATTGGACTGCAGCAAAACACTTGATGAATTCCAATAGTGCATTATTGGGCTATTTAAGACTCATGGTCACCTGCTGGGCCAGATAAGTAATGCTGACAAGACTCTGGTCTATTTTGACATACTAAGCAATGTCACCATTGGAGAGAAATACACATAATATTCCTCCCCCACCCCCCACCCCCGAGTCTGAGTAGAATTTGAACTCTGTATATATCCGGTGCCATGGATGGAACTGAAAACAATGTTTTGTCAGAAAATGAGGGAGAAGAGAGTAATGAAGTGAGGTTCCATGTGAAAGTGATCAGTCTTAAGCTGTAGGTTCTTTCTTCTCCTTTTGCTGGAGGGTTTTGTTCAGCATCCTCTGTGGAACTTAATTTGAAGCCCTCCTTACTAAGTTGGCCAGAGACCCAAAGATGCTCTTTCCAGTTCTGATCAAGTGGATCCCATCTCTTGATAGCAGTCCTCCTCCCAATCCTCCTCCTGGTATCGAAATATTGGAAGCCTTCACATTGACACCACCATCTCAGCTACTTGTATTGTTATGAGATGGTCCCTGCCTGGATCCTTGCCTTCCACAGGAAGGATTGATGAGAGTGCTACTTGTGCTGCAAGCTTCTTAATGCTTCTGCCAAGAGGCTCGTAGTTACCTCTGATCTGCTCAGTGTCATCCCTGGAAGTATCATTGATGCTTACATGGACAAGTGGGAAAGGGTAGTAGTTTGAAAGATGGATGAGGTTTGGCAGTCTCTCTGTGATGTCCTGAATTTGAACTGTAGGCAGACAACACACCTCCCAGGACGCCAAATTTGGACAACAAATTGGTGCTTCCATCCCCTACAAAATGTATCCACCAATCACCACCATTCCTGTCTTTCTTCTTGGTGCACTGGTCCTAGAGCCCTTGTCCCTGGAGCCCTACATTTCCTGCTTTCTAGACAGCTGAGTCTTGGTCTTGCCTGCAGATGTCCTCTCCTCTGCCTTTTTCTCAGCTGTTCCACTGCAGAGTGCATGAAAGCAATTGCTGACTTCAGTCTGCTTCTCTTCAGAGTAGTCTTCTCATTTTCCTTTGGCCTCTTCAATATCAACCTCTCATAACTCCTGTCCAAGCAGTGTGCCTTTTCCTTGATGCAATGCAGCGTGGATACCCATGCTTCCAATCCTTAAATCTTTTCCTCCAGGGCAGACACCAGAAGGGGGGTGCTCTTAAATCCCTTTTGTTGATGCAGGTCCTTTTCTCATAAACATTCACCAGAGCAAGAGTTTGAAGCAAAGTTTCCCACCTTTCATATGAGTATCCTAACCATCACCAACTTAATAGAGTATTTTGAAGTGGTTTTCCTTCTGTCCTTTCTTTTGGAGTTAAATTACTGTGTATACAATATCTAAATAGTAGAGCTGTCAATTAATTGCAAGCCCACAGTTCCATCCCATGACCTGCCCCTGCCTCACTCCCTCCATCACCATGGGAGCCTCGATCTGTGCCCCCTGCCCCTTCCCTCCCACACACTTACCTGCTGGGCAGTGTGTGTGTGTGTGTGTGTCTGTCTGTCTCTGGCTCTCACTCCCAAGCCACAGCACCCCCAGCCCTGCTGCTGCCCCTCACTCCTGACCCACAGTATCCCAAATCCTGCCAAGGTATGTGGGAACCCTGGGCTCCAAACCCCACACACACCCACAGCCCCCACACCTTCAGAAATCCCCCCACCCCTAAATGATACAAAGTACCTGCATAATTTTGCATAACTGAGTTTTTAGCTGTGCAATTAAAATTGTAATTAATTGCAACTAATTTTTTTAATTGCATAACTAATCGCAATAAAAAATTGTAATCATTTGAAAGCCCTACTAACTAGACATTGGGGCACAGAATGTGTGTGTGTGCATATGACACACCAGTGCCATGGTTAGGAAGCTTACTGTGGTTTCAAACTTCCAGTTAATATATTATTTAGGCTGAGTGGAACAACAGCATAATCAGGAGAGAATATCCTCAGAATATCCTTTATAAAGTTGCTATGGCACTTTCCTAAAAAGTGCAAGTTGCATACCTTCATGGAAAAATTAAATACAATTCAGATAGATCACATAAGCAGAGAGCTGCCTAGAACTAATCAATAGGAAACTCCAAGGGTAGCTAATTAAACTAATTTTCTTTATGGTTTTATTCATATTCAAACTAAGTAGCATTCTTAATTTCTTATATGTGTTATCCCAGGGGTTCATTTTTTTTTTTTTCATAAGGAGTGATTTTATATTAAATTTGGCATGCAAGATTTCTTTAGCTATGGTAATTAAGTTTGACTGCTGGGCAGTATGTTTGCTCTATCTTTATACAGTGCTTTACTGTGAGTTGGTGTTACCCTATGCAACAAATTTCTACCTTGCCTGGGTTGGTAGTAAAATGTAATGTTTGGAAGCAGCAGCGCTCTCCCCGTTTTGCCCAGGTCTTTGCAGGATGGAATTTTTAAATACAGGTTCCATGTTTCTTAAATGTATTTATCATAATGTGCCACTTATCTAAGAGATTTGTTGGCACTATAATACTAATATAATATATGATTTTGGAGTAGAAAATTAATTTGAGCTAAAATATTTATTTTGACTGACTACCTAACCATAATGTTTCATATTTTGACCAATTTCTTAAGTCTTTCAGTTAAAGGAATATACTTAAAACTTAACAAGTCTTACCATTTTTTAGTAATATTCACCCTTAAGTATTTTAATGAAGTAGTTACCCATTTTTATTTATAGCTATTAGGCCTGTGCAAAGCGCCTAGTATTCACTTTGGATTCAGCCAATTCGGGGGACAGCGATTCGATTCAGTGATTCGAATCACTGCCCCAAATTGATTTGGCCAAATCTGATTTGAAGATTCGGCTGCTGCTGAATTTCCAAATCAGCCAGGCCCATCCCCCACCTGCTCTCCCTGCCTGTCCCAGCTCCCAGCACTTTGGGGAAAAAAAAGCCCCAACACAGTGGGTGCTGCCGGGCATGGGGGCAATCTCTGCTGCCCCCCACTGCCCTATGCTGCATGGGGCGCTATGCATGAGCCCCCCCCTGCTCCCCCAGTGTGAGACCCTACAAGGCTGGGAACCAGCTTCGCTCCCGCAGTTCCGCCGTCCCCCGTCTCATGCATTGGCTGTGCCCCAGCCACCTCTGCCCGAGCTCTGCCAAGACTTTGGGCAGCGGTGTTGCTGGCGTGGTCAAGGCCTGGGGAAGCAGTGGCATAGGCGGCCCCTTGGCCTGCGTGAGAGCACCGGATACGTTACATATTTTAACACGGCTGTCAAGTATCTTCTGGGGCTGCCTTCAAATGGTGGTCGCAGTAGGCAGAAGGGGGTCCCCAGCTGTTGGGCTGGCTGGTCCAGGACATCATTTGCTGTAGTTTGTCACTAGCTGAGCACAGGTGGGGGCTTATGCCAGCTTTGCCTTCATAGATTCATAGATGTTAGGGTCGGAAGGGACCTCAATAGATCATCAAGTCCGACCCCCTGCATAAGCAGGAAAGAGTGCTGGGTCTAAATGACCCCAGCTAGATACTCGTCTAACCTCCTCTTGAAGACCCCCAGGGTAGGGGAGAGCACCACCTCCCTTGGGAGCCCGTTCCAGACCTTGGCCACTCGAACTGTGAAGAAGTTCTTCCTAATGTCCAGTCTGAATCTGCTCTCTGCTAGCTTGTGGCCATTGTTTCTTGTAACCCCCGGGGGCGCCTTGGTGAATAAATCCTCACCAATTCCCTTCTGTGCCCCCGTGATGAACTTATAGGCAGCCACAAGGTCGCCTCTCAACCTTCTCTTGCGGAGGCTGAAAAGGTCCAGTTTCTCTAGTCTCTCCTCGTAGGGCTTGGTCTGCAGGCCCTTGACCATACGAGTTGCCCTTCGCTGTACCCTCTCCAGGTTATCCGCATCCTTCTTGAAGTGTGGCGCCCAGAATTGCACGCAGTACTCCAACTGCGGTCTGACCAACGCCCTATAGAGGGGAAGTATCACCTCCCTGGACCTATTTGTCATGCATCTGCTGATGCACGATAAAGTGCCATTGGCTTTTCTGATGGCTTCGTCACACTGCCGGCTCATGTTCAACTTGGAGTCCACTAGGACTCCAAGATCCCTTTCCACCTCCGTGCCACCCAGCAGGTCATTCCCTAGGCTGTAGGTGTGCTGGACATTTTTCCTCCCTAGGTGCAGCACTTTGCATTTCTCCTTGTTGAACTGCATCCTGTTGTTTTCTGCCCACTTGTCCAGCCTATCCAGGTCTGCCTGCAGCTGTTCCCTGCCCTCCGGCGTGTCCACTTCTCCCCATAGCTTTGTGTCATCTGCAAACTTGGACAGAGTACATTTCACTCCCACGTCCAAGTCGCTGATGAAGACATTAAAGAGTATCGGTCCAAGGACCGAACCCTGCGGGACCCCACTGCCCACACCCTTCCAGGTCGAGACCGACCCATCTACCACGACTCTTTGGGTGCGACCCTCTAGCCAATTCGCCACCCACCGGACTGTGCAGTCATCCACATCACAGCCTCTTAATTTGTTCACCAGTATGGGGTGGGATACCGTATCGAAGGCCTTCCTGAAGTCCAGGTATACGACATCCACCCCTCCTCCTGTGTCCAGGCGTTTCGTAACCTGGTCATAGAAAGAGACTAGGTTGGTCAGGCACGATCTGCCCGCCACAAACCCATGCTGGTTTCCCCTCAGCATAATTTGTCCTGCCGGGCTCTCACAAATGTGAGCCTTGATAATTTTTTCAAATACTTTACCAAGGATGGAGGTGAGACTGACCGGCCTATAGTTGCCCGGGTCCTCCTTCCTCCCCTTTTTGAAAATGGGGACCACGTTAGCCCTTTTCCAGTCCTCCGGGACTTGGCCTGTGTGCCACGAGCATTCGAATATTCCCGCCAGTGGCTCTGCAATGACGTCGGCCAGTGCCTTCAGCACCCTGGGATGGAGCCCATCCGGGCCTGCCGACTTAAAGGCATCCAGTTCTTCCAAGTGACTCTGCACCACCTCAGGATCTACGCATGGAAGTCTGGCGCCTTGCTGCTGCCTCTCTACAACCCCAGTGAGAGACTTGTCGTGCCCCTCGCTTAGGAACACTGAGGCAAAGAACTCGTTGAGGAGTTCAGCCTTGTCCCCTCTATCTGTTACCAATTGCTTCTGCCCATTTAGCAGGGGTCCTATTCCTCCCTGGGCCTTCCTTTTACTCCCTATGTATCTAAAAAACAATTTCTTGTTGTCCTTTACTTGGGTTGCCATCCTCAGCTCCATGGTAGCTTTGGCCCGCCTAACTGCCTCCCTACAAGCACGAGCAGAGGAGGTATATTCATCTTTAGTGATCTCACCCTGTTTCCACTTTTTATGTGCTCCCCTTTTGGCCCTTAGGCTGCCCTGGATTTCTCTGGTCAGCCATGGAAGCCTCCTGGCCCCTTTCCCTCTTTTGCCTCGCTCGGGGATCGTCTTGCTTTGTGCCCAAAGGATCGTTTCCTTTAGGCACAGCCACCCTTCTTGGGCACCCATCCCATCAAAACTCCTACTCTGCAGTGCTTCCTTGACTAATCGCCTGAGTGCAATGAGATCAGCTTTCCTAAAGTCTAGCACTTTCACCCTACTAGTTACCTTACCCACTCGCCGTCTTATGTTGAATTCTATCATAAGGTGATCACTGTCTCCCAGATAGCTACTGATTTGGAGGTCCCCTATCATGTCATCTCCCGTTGCCAATACCAGATCCAGTATGGCATTCCCCCTAGTGGGACCATGCACCTCCTCTGTCAGGTGGAGGTCCTGTACACAAGTTAGAAACCTGCGTGAGCGATGGGACCTTGCTGTCTGCGTCTCCCAGCAGATGTCCGGGTAGTTTAGGTCCCCCATGACTACCGTCTCTTTAGCTTTTATGGTCTCCGAGAGTTGCCTCAGGAGCCCCGCATCTATTTCTTCCCCTTGGTGTGGGGGTCTGTAACAGACCCCTACCACCAAATCCCTTTCTCCTTGCCCCCCATGTAGCCTAACCCACAATCCTTCTACTTCCTCAGCCTCGGATTCTGTCTTGATGAGGGTTGATGTATATTGCTCACTGACATAAAGTGCAACCCCCCCCCCTTTCTTCCCCGACCTGTCCTTTCTGTACAATCTATAGCCCTCAATATGTACCGCCCAGTCATGGGATGAATCCCACCAGGTCTCTGTTAGCCCCACTAAGTCATAGTGAGGCTAACTTATTTCAGGCTTGTTCAACATACGGCCCATGGGTTGATAAAATATTAATATGGCTCGCCGGCTCACTGGGTGATAAAAAGTTCATGATCTGGCCCCACATTCAAAAAGGTTGGACACCCCTGGTCTATTTTAATATATTTAGGGAGGTTTTTTTAACATACTTGCTAAAACTAATGAAAAAAAATTGTGCCTTGATTTATTAAAGACACAGATCCACATGATGCCAAGTAGACAGATCCTTACATGGTTGTGTACTTCTCTCCAGGTATCAGGAATCCTTTAGTATCTCATTAATCTTGTTAACATTTCAAAGGAAAGATCATTTTTACTTTGTTATCCCTTTCAAAAATAACATATGTATCTTGGGGGTCTGTTGTATGTAAGAAAATATATTACAGAACAGAAGTCTTTTGATTGTCCACATGCACATTTTCACCCTGCCCTCCTCCTCTTCCTTGGTGGCAAAGGTAACATAAGATTGTGGTTGAGAAGGAACTGAGAAGCAGAAAGTGCACTTTATCCCCTTGGTTCAGGGGCATGAGGTAGGACAGTTAGAGCATACTCATTGGTTATTGCTAGCAAAAAAGATTCTCTGGTCAAAATTTAGGGAGTGATATACACCCACCAGTGCATAACATTTCTAACAGTGATTTTTCTGTAGGTCTGAACTAGAAAAGATTAAAGTTTAAATGTTTTTATTCTAATAGTTCTTCTTTCTGGTTTCAGGTAACATTATCTATATTTAGTATTTTCAGTCTAGCTAAATGTTTTAACTTCCTCACCATAAAGGGAAGTAGTCACTATCATTTCTGCCCAGTGCAGTTTGTCGTATTGAGAACAGTTGAAGATGATGGCCTGTTTGACTGACAGTTCTTCGCTGGACTCGCTTCTGAAGAGTGTTACTATATTTACTCAAATATAAGATGAAATTCTTCTCCCTTCCCCCCACAATCAGCATGAGGGAAAAAGCTTCTCCTCTTGCATTCACATAGAAGGAAACCTCATTAAATACAATGTCTATCATTAAACTGCTGCCAAAAGTGGTATGTGATCTGTAAATGAAGCCAACTATGGAGTTGATTAAATGCAGCCAAAACTGAGTATGACTCTAAAACACATGGCCCATATTGTACAAACATATCCATGGGAACTTTTTTTTTTTTTAAGGAAAATTTTTCGTGTTCCAAGTCAAATCAGCCAAATCGATTCCAAATCCCTGAGTCATTCAAGAACCATATGTGGCCCTACTACCGACAAACATCCTCCACCCTCACTTCACTGGGGCTTCAGATGCTTCCACATCCTTTGGCGGGCATTCTACATGAAGGCCGGACCCCAGAGGCTTGAGGTTCTGATGCCCCCCAAGTTTCACCTGCCCTTAGCCGTATGGCTGCACAAGCAAGCTAGGGAGGAGTCTCCTATTTCCATAAAGTGGGCTTAAAGTCAAGAGCCTCCCACTGGAAGAGAAAGAGGGAGCTGAGGATGGCATCCCAAGTGGTGCAATCACCAACTTGATTGCACCACCTCTGGAGGGAGCTTATTCCACATCCCAAGTTAAGGATAACAAAAAATTGTTTTTCAGATATATAGGGATTAAAAGGAAGGTCCAGGGCAGTATAGGACTACTACTGAATGGACAAAAGCAATTGTTGACAGACAGGGGGGTCAAGACTGAACTCCTCAATGAGTTCTTTGCCTCAGTGCTCCTAAACGAAGGGCAAGACAAGTCTCACAATGGGATTGTAGAGAGGCAACAGCAGGGCACCAGACTACCAAGTGTTGACCCTGAGATGGTGCAGAGTCACTTGGAAGGACTGGATGCGTTTAAGTCTGCAGGCCCGGATGAGCTCCATCCGAGGGTACTGAAGGCACTGGCTGCTGTCACTGCACAGCCACCGGCAAGAATATTTGAGCACTCGTGGTGCAGCCAGGTCCCAGAGGACTGGAAAAGGGCCAATGTGGTCCCTATTTTCAAGAAGGGGAGGAAGGAGGATCCAGGCAACTATAGGCCAGTCAGTCTCACCTCCATCCTTGGTAAAGTCTTTGAAAAGATTATTACGGCTCATATATGTGAGAGCCCAGCAGGAAGAATTATGCTGAGGGGAAACCAGCACGGGTTCGTAGCAGGTAGATCATGCCTGACTAGTCTAGTCTTTTTATGACCAGGTTTACAAAACACTTGGACTCAGGAGTAGGGGTAGATATCATTTACTTAGACTTCAGGAAGGCCTTTGATACGGTATGCTGCCCCATACTGGTGAACAAATTAAGAGGCTATGACTTGAATGATTACACAGTCCGGTGGGTGGCAAATTGGCTAGAGGGTCGTACCCAGAGAGTGGTGGTGGATGGGTCAGTATTGACCTGGAAGGACGTGGGCAGTGGGGTCCTGCAGGGCTTGGTACTTGGACCAGTACTCTTCAATGTCTTCATCAGTGACTTGGACAAGGGAGTGAAGTGTACTCTGTCCAAGTTTGCAGATGATACAAAGCTGTGGGGAGAAGTGGACACACTGGAGGGCAGGGAACAACTACAGGCAGACCTGGACAGGTCGGACAAATGGGCAGAAAACAACAGAATGCAATTTAACAAGGAGAAATGCAAAGTGCTGCACCTAGGGAGGAAAAATGTCCAGCATACCTACTGCCTAGGAAATGACCTGCTCAGCAGCACAGAAGCGAAAAGGGATCTCGGAGTCGTAGTAGACTCCAAGATGAACATGAGTCGTCAGTGTGACGAAAGTCATCAGCAAAGCTAACTGCACTTTATCATGCATCAGCAGATGCATGACAAACAGAACCAAGGAGGTGATACTTCCCCTCTATTGGGCACTGGTCAGACCGCAGTTGAAATACTGCATCCAGTTTTGGGCACCACACTTCAAGAGGGATGTGGATAACCTGGAGAGGGTCCAGAGAAGGGCCACTCGTATGGTTAAGGGCTTGCAGGCCAAACCCTACGAAGAGAGACTAGGGCACCTGGACCTCTTCAGCCTCTGCAAGAGAAGGTTGAGAGGCGACCTTGTGGCTGCCTATAAATTCACCATGAGAGCGCAGAAGGGAATTGATGAGGCTCTACTCACCAAGGCGCCCCTGGGGGTTACAAGAAATAATGGCCATAAGCTAGCAGAGAGCAGATTTAGACTGGACATTAGGAAGAACTTCTTCACAGTCAGAGTGGCCAAAATCTGGAATGGGCTCCCAAGAGAGGTGGTGCTCTCCCCTACTTTGGGGGTCTTCAAGAGGAGGTTAGATAGGCATCTGGTTGGGGTCATCTGAACCCAGCACTCTTTCCTGCCTATGCAGGGGGTTGGACGTGATGATCTATTGAGGTCCCTTCCCACCCTAACATCTATGAATCTATAAGTAGATGATAAAGTGCTACTTAAAAGCTTTTTATCGAGTACCTGTGCTACAACTTGCAGCAGTTTCAAAAAAGGTGAAATGCATCAATTCTGGATAAACTAAGCTTATGGGTACTATATGCAAATTGCTAGAGCTATGTTTATTTCAAGGTCAGGTATTTTTTTTCAAATTTATTCCTTACTTCCATTTACTCCAGTATCTGACAGTAAGGAGCAGGGAAGGGGTGGCAGGAGGAAGAAGCTGGAATGTAGGCAGAGGACAAAGGGGCTACCTGACCCCCCAGATTTATTTTCCCTGCTATAGTAGTGGCAGGTTGACAAATTCAGACAAACCTCCAATAATTAGATTCTATACCTGGCAAATTATATCAAATTTATAAATTTTCCATATATAGAATCTAATAATTGGGGGTAATCTTATCTTTGAGTAAATACAGTAAAATTTTATTCAAAACTCCAATTCTAGACCTCCATTTTGTGGGGGGAGCAGGATCGAGAATGTTATAAGCAAAACTAATGTGTTATGTAGCTAGTATACAAAGCAAGAAAAGAAAAACTGACGAATCCAAAGCAGACAGTTACTTCAGAAGTTCAATTTGAAAAATGGAAAATTCTGAAACAGGACTGAAATAAATAGTCAAACCCTAATAAAGTATTATACAGCTGACTGGCAAGAACCTTTGATACTAAGTGCAACTGACAATAGTTGGAGTTGCGTACCAGGGTAGGTGTACTCATTTCAGACCACTTTCTGAAGGGTGGTGTAGCAGCTTTAAATTTGGAGGGGCTAAAATTTATACTCTACTTTTTGTACATTATTGTGAGCTTATGGAACATTCAGATGTGATGTTTATTTAATATGTAACATAAGAAATTAAGTTAAAACCATATATTTTTTGAAAAATTAGGTTCTATTAAGTGAACAGAACAGAGCCTCTAGGCTTCCCTCCTGCTTGCCTTGTTCTAGACAAGAAAAAAAAACCCTCTAAGCTTCCATTTCCCATGTTTCATTTACTCTGGCCCTTTTCTTTTTTACTTTATTTTTGGTCTTTTTTCCAAGTTGCAGAAGCACACCCTGAAAAGTACACAACATGGTAAGAACTCATGAACTTCATACAAGACAAGTGATGCACATGGCACTAAAGTACTAGGCAAGTTACACTCAGGCTATGATGATACTTTAACTTTAGGCTGAGTAAATGCTTGACAAAACGATCTTACAATTCTAATAAATATATAT
This sequence comes from Alligator mississippiensis, assembly GCF_030867095.1. NCBI lineage: Eukaryota > Metazoa > Chordata > Crocodylia > Alligatoridae > Alligator > Alligator mississippiensis. Next base: position 45,928,822 of record NC_081835.1, read on the forward strand.
AATTCTTTGCTATTGCATATATTTCTTCAATAAAGCAGATTACTGTGCCTGGAATTGCCTGCTAATTGATCCAGTCTAGATGATCATTTAGTAATTGTGACACTAACCAATACATTTACCCAGAGGAGATCCCTTAAGTTGCAGATATTAAGTGCTCCAGAGTGACAATAAAGAAGTGGAGGTTTTTTGTTTTGTTTTTGGCATTATGTATGGAAGTCAACCCTTGATGATGCAAATTGTGATTAAATGTGGAGTGGGATATAAAAAGGAGTAATGTTATCTGGGTTTGACTGTATGAGGAATACGCATGAGCAAGAGGCAAGAGCTAATGTGGCAAGTGATTTCTGAGGAAGGAGGAGGATTTTTTTTCTACTGCAGCAGTTATTCTTCTGAGGAAATGTTGAGAAGAAACATGTGACCCTTGTTAGTCACATTAATCAGCACACTACTGAAGTGTGCTCAGATACAGCAATAAATGAGCACAAGAGTATAATAAATGAGTATAAGAACCTGAATAGTAAAGAACAGAATAGGCCAATAATAGGGCTGATGTTGTTGAGTGGAAGCAGTCTAATGATCTAATTTATTTACAAAGCAATGATCTAATTTATTTTCCTATCTTTTATGTCTTTGTTGTAGAAAGTCAGGAGGGATAAGGATGGAACTTGGGACCCCAGCACGTGTTCATTTAATGGTGTAGTGAGATCTGATCCCCAATCCCAACAATCATGGTACATGGCAGGACATAAAGTTTTGCAAATGAGGATCAGATTCAAATCATGTCATTACTGTTTGCCCATGCTGGAGAGCCTGGGACCATACTACGTTCTCAAGCCGGCCCTGGTGTGGTCTGAGTCCAGGGCTGATAGTCAACTAATCCTTCATCCTGGCTGGACAGGCCTATGTCTCAAACCTTGAGCTGTCCAGACAGGATGACAGTTGATTGTTAAACCCCATGCCTGGGAGTTCTTACCGGGCTGCTGGCCACACATTAAATTTAAGATGCTATACCAGGGGTGGGCAAAATACAGCCCATGGGCCAAATCTGCCCCACCAACAGATTTGATCTGACCAACAGGTCGACAGGCTCCAACTTTTTGGATCTGGCCTGCAGGCAGCCGGTGGCTCTGGCTGCCATGTGGTGCTGGGCAGGTTGGTGGGCAGGACTGCTCCCACTCAAGAACATCAGCCCTTGACCCGGGAGGCAGCATCAGCTGTGGATGCAGGTTCAGCAGCCCCAATGTACAACCTGCTGCCAGTAAGGTCAGGAGTCCCAATGCAGAAACTTACTACAGTGTCCACAGCTGATGCCACCACCCATCCAATGCAACAGAAGCTCTGGCCTGGAGCCCTGATCCAGAACCTGCCAGGAACATCAGCTGTGGACCCAAGCAGGAGCTTCTGCCATACCAGGTGGGCAGCAGTATCAACTGTGACACCACTGGCAGGTTCTGCATCAAGGCTGTGGAACCTGCTGACTGCACCCACAGCTGATAGTGCCTCCCTCCTACTGTGGCAGAAGTCTCCATCTGGGTCCACAACTGAGCTTTGGGGCACCTGGTGAAAACAGCCAGAGAGAAAGAAAGAAAAAGAGAAGGAGAAAAGAAGAGAGAGAGCCAAAAGAAAAGAGAAAGAGAGAGAAGAGGAGGGAGACAGAGAAGAGAGGAAAAGAGGACAGAGACAAGAGAAGAAAAGAGAGAGACAAGATGGAGAGAAATGGATGTGGCCCTCAACAGGTCCCCAAAACTCATTAAGTGGCCCTCCAGCTGAAATAATTGCCCACCCCTGTGCTAAACAGACCAGCCATAAAAATGTTCTACATTATATGTGGAATACTTTTATGGCTCATTTCCTATTTTATGGCCCTTTAGATTAGGTGCACATATAGCACCCTGCCCATTTTTGCTGTGATTAATATGTTAATTGTGGCATAAATGTAATGTGTAGAGGGAAATCTAATGTGAAGAGGAGGCCTTAGTCACTTTCTTGTCTAGAACAAGGCAAGCAGGAAAAGCTGCAGGATTAACCAGGAGCATTACATTAAGTTTAGTTGTTAGAGGCCTTCCCCTTAGATCTTGTTGCTCCCAGATGAACCTGCTTTAATCACAATTTCTATCTTCTCTGTAACTAATGGCTTAGTGTTGGCTCCCACTGAGATAAGTGGTTCAATGGACAAAGTGAAAGCAGGCATCCTGCCCATGGCAGCCTGGGCTCTGCCTGATATCTGTTCAAGGGATTGGCATATCTGGTAAAATACAAGGTTCACAAACTGATGGGCATTTTATTTCTCAGGCTTTTTTCTGAAGTTGTATCATGCTGTTTGTTTCATTCTGTTTTTTAAATTGCTTAAAGTAGCAAGTCAGTCAGTCAAATTTAGGAACATGAACTCAGCTATTAAAGATGAAAAGTGAGCCATTATTCTTTCTTCTCAGGTTTTTTCTTTTTTAGAGTTTTTCTTATAATTATATTTTACCTGTATACCCCTCTAGTTACTCACAGAGCTGCCAAAGCATAAATTTCCATTTACTATGAGTGGAATAGACAGATGTAGTTAACCATGTTAGTCTGAAGTCAAAGGGAAGACAGGGCAGAGTGGCACCTTAGGGGGCATCCAGACGTGCATGGATGTTTGGTTCCCCAGGGACAACTAGCAGTGGCACACCTTGTGCTGCAGCTACTTGTCCCTGGGGAGCGCCCATGCCATGCATGCTTTGGCATATAGCAAGTTGCACCTGGTGAGGTAGGGGAGGCTGGGGCCAGCACTGTGCTGGCCCCAGAAGCCTTACCTGGGGTCCTGGAGGCCTCCCAAGGCCATATCTGTGGTGATTCTGCCATGTGGAGCCTGGCTGGCAGCTGCAGCACAGCTCTGAGTGACCCAACTATGGTTTTCAGCTGCATGCTGCTCCGTTTTTTGTTTTTTTTTCCGTGGGTTTTTTTCAACCCCTGGATAGGAACACAACTCTTGCATTGTGGAGAACACTGGACTGTGAGGTATGTGGTGATGCAAACATGTTTGCAGTGCCACATATACACTAACTTGTTCGGAGAGGCATACGCTTTCATGGGTGACAGTCTATGAGTGGACTAGAAAAATAAAGGGTAAGTTTGAATAAAAGCACTTACCTCATAATGTTGTGAAAATTTATTTTTAAATATTTTCAGAGCTTTAGATAAATAGATGCATATAGAATGCACAACAGACATAAAAATGGCAGATTCATGCCTCTGAGAATTTTCACTCCAAAATCTTACAACTGGAACTGGGTAGAAAACCCCGTTTAAAATCAATTCCACACTAGTACAGGGATTTGTCTCTGCAGATCCAGTTGCACAATAAAGGCCTTTATTACTTGTATTACAGTGGGGCATGACAATAAAAGATGAGGGAGGGAAGGGTGGGATAGCTGAAGAGATGTATTAAAAAGTGGAATGCCTAATGGTGAGGACTCATCTTACTAGTGCCCTTCCATATATGTCAGGGGTGGGCAAAATGCGGCCCGGGGGCTGGATGCAGCCTGCCAAGCCATTCTATCTGGCCCGCAGGGCCCCTAAAACATTTAGAAAATTAATATTAATCTGCCCTGGGCTGCCTGTCATGTGGCCCTCGATGGCTTGCCAAAATTCAGTAAGCGGCCCTCTGCCCAAAATAATTGCCCGCCCTGATATGTAGTTTAGAGTGAAAAAAGGCATTTTAGAATTCCTGAGTAATGTCGAGAGTCAAGACCAGATTGGAAAGTTGTTTTATTAAGATTCCTGTTGCAGTAATTTGGAACAAAATCTGGATTCAACTCATAGACTGTATTTTTCAGTTGCAAAACTATGAATTTAAGTATTGTTTTCTTATTTGAATATGAAGTCTGTCATTAGATGAACTCAGTAACCTGCTAGCTATTTCCATATAATATATAGCTGATAAATCAGTAAGCAACATTAAAGAAGTTTTTTCTAAGTAAAGAGTTTTTTTTCTAAGATGCCCTCTTCAGGCTGATGCTTTTTCATAACGTAATGTAGAAGATTTGATTAGAGGTGCACCAATACATCGGTCTGATATCATATCGGCACTGATATAAAGAAAATTGATTGTATTGGAAATCAGGCTGGTAAGTCTGTTGTGGTGGAAGGGGAGGGAGGAGGAAAGGGGTGGGAGGGCAGATCAGTGCCCCTCGCTGTGAGGGAGGGAGTGGGGCAGGGGCTGGGGCACACTGCTCAGCCAGGGCAGAGCATGAGACAGAGCTACGTCTCATCCAGGGGGCACGGGACAGGGGAGTGACTCCTGCCACTGCACGCACCCTGGGAGGCCATGGAGGGGCATGTGCCCCCAGATCTGTATGGTGGGGGCTGCAGCTATGGGCTGGGGTCGGGGCTGCGCCGGGCTCTTCCCAGCATGTGGGAGCTGTGTTCGGAGTGGGCAACAGAGGCACTGGGAGGGGGTTGTGGGGGGGCTACAGCGAATTTTGGGGTGGCTGCAGTCCCCCCCCATAACCCTGCTCCCAGCTCCCAGCGCTGCCACTGCTCACCCCAAGGACCTCCCCCACATAAGATGAGTTTAAATTCTATATTTATTTTGAAAATTGCTATCTGACCATTTAAAACAGATTTTTACTGTGCACTGTTCTTCTGCTGGTATGTCAAAATGTAGAAGAAAATAAATACATCTTTAACTTGGACAGTAGTGATTATGCACTGCATCCACCAATATAATATTGAATTTAAACTCATCTTATGTATATATAATTTCCTATAAATCTGAGCTTCATATTTACATATAAAATATACCACAGACTTTATTTCAGTGAATTTTCTTAATTTTGAAGGGCTTTTTTTTTAATCAAAGGCAATTATCTGAAGTTTTACAGACAGGAAGAGACAGAGCTAGCTACAGACACATGTCTTTCCCTCCCTATCCCTGTGAGGATGATGATAAAACCTAGGGTAGTGTTACTTACTGAATTAAGTTCTCTCCATACTATGAATTCTGCTTTAAGAGATCTTATAGAGACATCTGCCAAGAAGGATACTGTAAGTAAGATTTTTCAGAGAAGAGTCTACAGGGTTCAGCATTCAGAACAAAATTGTGAGAGTCCCTTGTTTACTTTGCACGTTGATTAAGGAACCAGCTCTCCCCTATGGGAGGGACTAGTCAGGGTCTAGGTTTTATATGTAATTTGGGTAGCCCAGTTAAGCACAATTTTTAAGGTAGGTGAAATGCTGGTATAGTCAAGGAGAACGGTATGAATTTAATACCATAAAACCCTACTTGAACTATGGTAGCTTGATATTTCCTGAACTGTGGTTACTTGATACTCCCCTAAATATAATATTGCATCCACCAATATATTAATATAATGTCTATTAATTGATGTTTCATTCTTGCAATGCTTAATTTGAAAGCAATTCATTTCTGAAAGTCTACTTTTCTGTTGGAAGAAAAAAAAGAAACCTATGGCCCAATTACTTATTTACAACAGTTGAACTGCCAAGTAAGACTTACACAGGAACATGTAGCCAAAATAAATTGTGATCTTCCTAACTGATCAATAATTTTGGTACAAAAAATGATTAACCAGTCAATAACTGGTTGATGGCACTTCTCTAGGAAAAAAATCCAGAACAAATTATTTTAAAGGTACAGATTTCACTTGTGTTCTGCTTACTATTTTTTATTTCATAATAAAGCAAAATTTCCAAAGACAATTTTGAAGAAAACGAGCAGATTCTCAATAAAAAATATTTTTTTATTTTAAAAATACTTACTTGTAGATTTGAGTCCTTAACTCTGTTTATTTGTCTGTCCTTAGACAATGAGCTTCCCAAAGCAAAGACTATCTTTTTCAGCAGCTGCAAAGTATGTGAAAAACCACAGGCACTAACAAAAAAATAATCTCAATAATTCCAGCTCCAGAAAACAAATAGGAAACCAAACTCCAAATAGGACAACTGGACATTCTGTGTAGTTTTGGTCTTGTATTACAAGCTTGAAGCCCAACTAACTTGAGTCAAAGAAATGTAAACATTCCATATATCATCTTAGTTTTTTGCTGCAACCTTTTTAACATCTTTCCTAAAACGGAAGACTTGATATAAGTCAAAAGATACAAGTCAAGCCAATACATTTCTTTAAATTAATTGGCATTCTACTGGTAATCCCAAGAAATGGGTTCAAGATTCCCCACTAAAAAGCCAGGATAGACAAGGTTTCCATTCAAATTGTAACTCAAAATATTTCAGGGCTTCTACAACCTGTGTAAGTGACACAAACCACAAGGGTTACTTGTCATGCCCCTGGTCTGACACAGGGAGGAGGCAGGGAGTCTCCTCCCTGTGCAGCCATTGAGGGGAGGGAGAGAGCAAGCTCCCTGAACAAGTGATTGAGACAGTGATCTGGACTGAGGGGTGGGGGTGGGGATTGGCTGGGTCCCCACCAAGGGAGAGGGTCCTTGATGTCCACTGGCATGGGCTCTGGGGACAGAGAAGCCCCCAGACCACTCCCAACCATGCCAGCCAGGGGCTTCTAGATCCCTGGCCAACTTATAATGCAGGTGACAGTTCCCCCTGCTGCTTGGCCTCCATCACTGTGTGGAGGCACGGAGCCCACATGCAGAGGAGCTGCACGTCCGTTAGGTTTTGATTACACTGTAAATTCAAGCACGTTGTATAAAGCACTTAATGTTAAAGTGTGATCGGTAACTTCAGTAAGCGCCCAAGATGGAGGTCAAACAGGTAAAACACAACATTTCTCTCTGCTAGATGTTTCCATGATGCCAGCAAATAGACTTTATAAACAGGAGGAGCAGATTAGTTTACAAAAAGAAACATAGTTTCATGATCACTTTTCAGATAAGAAGCATGCTTTATGAGAGAGGCTAACATTTTTTTCCTGTTTCTTTTCTTAAAGAACATGACTTTTCCTGACTTGCAGCAACTGTGTAGAGGAGACTTTTCCCATGCTATGAAAACACTTTTCAGAAAAACTTAGTCATCTGTGTGCTGACTTTGATCTCAAGAAACCCATTTATTTTAATTCTTGAAGGCAGCATCTTTTTTTCATTTTTCTTATTACAATTCAATTCACATCTCAAAAATGTTTCATAACGGACAGCCAGGTTCTATAAAGGAAACTTGCATTCTAAAATAAAAGAACAATAAATCCAAGCAGACCCAGAATTAACCTTCAGCATTGCTGCAGGTAGTTGTCCTGATCCTTGCATACATGACACTTATGTTTGTATAAGAAATTATGGTGGTACTTTTATTCCCCATGAAAACTAAACTATGAATGCTTCCAATACCAAAGAGAATGAAACTTTTTTTTAAAAAGTACTTTTCAATAGAAAATTTCCAGTGTTTTCTACTGATCCATAGAATATTACTAGTCCTCAAGTATTAATTATGCCTCAGCTTGAGGAACAGGCATGTAAACCATGAATAGCAACTGTCTCCATTCTTATTTCTACCAGCAAACCCAGTATGTGAGACCCTGGTGGCAAACAGACCACTCAGATCAGGAATACAGTGGCATAAATTCCTTTCAACATGTACTCTGTTAGGACCTTGAGGCAGACTGGTACAACCCACTAAGACAGGGGAACAGGGAATGGAACATACCAGGAAGCCTCTGTGGCTGCGTCCAGACTTGCATGGACATCTGGTTCCAAGGGGACAACTAGCAGCAGCACACCTTGTGCGGCTGCTAGGTGTTCCTGGGGAATGCCTGGTATGGTACACAGCAAGTTACTTTGGGTGGGGTAAGGGAGGCTGGGGCCAGCACTGGGCCTTACCTGGAATCCTGGAGACCTCCCGGGGCTGCAGCAGTGGTGCTCCTGCAGCAGCAGTGATCCTGCTGTGTGGAGCCTGGCAAGCAGCAGAATGTGGCTCCGGCTGGCCAGGCTCTGGCTTTGGGCAGCACACACTGCTACCACATGCACCACTCCACTGTATTTTTCCATGGATTTTTTTTGACCCCTGGATATCCAGGGTAAAAAAAACCCGATCCTCTGTGCTGCTCCCTTACAGCATGAAGAACAACTGAATGTGCAGTATGTGATGCTGCAGGCATGTCTGTAGTGCCACATACCGCATGGCCGCGCTTGTTTGGACACAGCGTGTCAGTTTGGCTAAGTACAGACAGTTAAAAAGGCTGAGGTTGAATCAATTCAGTCTTTATAGGTAAGTCTAAGCTGCATAAATTAAATTGAAACAGAAGTGAACAGGCATTTACCTTTTGATTCAGGAAATGCAGCCACATGCCTGCAGTGGCTCAAGCCAGACACTGGGGGGTGCTAGAACACAGCTCTCTGCCTGTGTGCGCACTTCCTTTTCCTGCTGCTCCGAGGTCTCTGGGGTTTGTAGTCCAAAATCAGAGCAGCAGGACTCTGCACAATTACTCATCACTTCCTCTTCCTGCTTCCAGGTGCCTCTGGGATTTGTAGTCCACAATCGCAGCCAACAATGATTTTGAATGGGGGAGGAGGTGTTTAATATCCCCCCCCTCCGGCCCCAGACCACAGCCAGGGTTTTGCCTAGAGGGGGCAGCCCCCCTCCGGCAGACTTGGCTGCATCCCCAGCCATGCTTGCATCCTCCACCCCTTGTCAGCCAGCCCTCATTGTTCCTGCTAGGGAACAGAGGGGTGGGGCCAGCCCTGCTCTTTGGAGCAGACAGCCCAGCCTAGCCCAGGGCTAGAAAGCATGCTGGAATGCTGGGGAACTGTGATTTAACTTGAACCAGGAAGGGGTCTGGGACAGAAGTTTCAAAAACCAGTTTGACCCAGATCAGTTAAGTCTGATACTACATTCAACCAGGTTTATCTTAAACTAGTTTCAGAGATTTTGAAACTGTTTTATGTGCACTGAACTTCTGTTCTGTTACAGGTTTAAACCAGTTTCTGATGACTTAAATTGGTTTACATGTAACTTCTGTCCTTAGCCTTTGTGTGTAAGCCCTGTATGTAGCTTAAACTGTGCCTCCCCTCTGCCCCACAAGGAGAAAATGCTCCTATACTGCAGCTGCAGATTCAAAGGATAAATCAAATCTAGGGGTGCACCAACAGAGAATGTGGGGGCCAATTCCGATAGCTGATTTTTTAGGAGGCATATCGGCTGATACCAATTTGATTTCCAATAGAGCTGCATGTAGCTGGTAAGTCTATTGTGGTGGAAGGGGAGGGGGGAGGAAAGGGGCATGGGGGGAGACAGAATCAAGGCCCCTGTAGGGAGTGGGGCAGGAGCTGCCCAGCTGGGGCAGGGCAGGGCATGGGATGGAGCCACTGGTCATCCAGAGGGGGACGGTGTGGGGGGGGGGGCAGCTCCTGCAGCTACACGCACCCCAGGAGGGCACTGGGGGGGGGGGGGGGGTGCCCTGGATCTGTAGGGAGGGGCAGGGAGTTGCACTGGACTCTTCCCAGCATGTGGGGGATGCGCTCCGGACTGCAGGACCATACTCAGTACTGTGCTCCTAGCACATGGGACCTGCTCTTGGGGCAGGTGGTGGCAGTACTGGGAGTGGGGTTATGTGGTGGGGCTGCCCCCCTGTATCCTCCTCCCAGTGCCACCACCACCTGCCCCAAGCACAGCGCTGGCCCCAGCCCACAGCTGCAGCCCCCTCTGCCTCCCCCCCTCAGATCCAGGGCTCATTCCCCGCCATGCCCACGAGATGACTGAGTTCAGGATACTAAGGAAAGGAAGGATGGAGAGCAGCAGACTAAGGACCCTGGACTTCAGAAAAGCAGACTTCAACTTGCTCGGGGAACTTATGGGCAGGTTCCCCTGGGAAGCCAGTCTGAGGGAGGGCAGAGTCCAGGAGAGCTGGCTGTACTTTAAAGAAGTCTCACTGAGAGTGCAAGAACAAAAAATCCTGCTGTTCAGGAAGACTAGGAAGTATGGCAGAAGACCAGATTGGCTTAGGAGGGAGCTCTTCAATAAACTAAGTCACAAAAAGGAAGCTTATAAGAAATGGAAACCCAAATAAGTAGGGAGGAGTATAAGAGCATTGTTCGGGCATGCAGGGATGAAGTAAGGAAGGCCAAAGTGCAATTGGAGTTGCAGCTAACAAGGGATATGAAGAGTAACAAGAATGACTGCAAATATGTCACTAGCAAGAAGAGGATCAGGGTAAGTGTGGGTCCCTTACTGAATGCGGGAGACAACCTTGTGACACAGGATGCAAAAAGACTCAGTGCCTTCTTTGCCTCAGTTTTCACAGACAGGGTCAGCTCCCAGACTACTGTACCAGGAAACACAGTTTGGGGAGGAGGTTACCAGTCAACAATGGCAAAAGACCAGTTTAGAGACTATTTAGAAAAGCTGTATGTATAGAGGTCCATGGGGCTGGATGGGATGCACTTAAGGGTGCTGAGGGAGTTGGCTGATGAGATTGCAGAGACTTTCGCAACCATTTTGAACACTTATGGTGATCAGGAGAGGTTCCAGATGATTGGAAAAAGGCAAACATAGTGCCCATATTTAAGAAAGGGAAAAAGGAGGATCCACGGAACTACAGACCAGTCGGCCTCACTTCATTCCCTGGAAAAATCATAGAGCAGGTCCTCAAGGGATCCATTTCTAAGCACTTGGAGGAAAAGTAGGTAATTAGGACAGTCAGCATGGATTCACCAAGGGCAGGTCATGCCTGACCAATCTGATTGCCTTGTCTGATGAGGTGACTGGCTCTTGGATGCAGGGAGACTGGTGGATGTAGTGTATCTTGATTGTAGTAAGGCTTTTGAGCTTCCAAGCAAGCTAAGGAAGTAAAGACTGGATGAATGGACTGTAAGGTGGATAGAAAACTGGCTGGAGCATTGGGCTCAGAGAGTAGTAATCAATGGCTCAATATCTAGTTGGCAGCTGGTATCAAGTGGAGTGCCCCAGGGGTCAGTCATGAGGCTGGTTTTGTTCAATGCCTTCATTGACGACCTGGAAGATGGCATAGAGTGCACCCTTAGCAAGTTTGCAGATGACACCAAGCTTGGGGGAGTAATAGGGTAGGGTAGGGCTCAGATTTAGAGTGACCTAGACAAACTGGAGGATTGGGCCAAAAGAAATCTCATGAGGTTCAACAAGGAATAATCCCATGCACAATATAGGCTGGGGGCTGACTGACTGGGCAGTAGCTTTGAAGAAAAGGAGCTGGGGGTTACAGTGGACAATACACTGAATATAAGCCAGTAGTGTGCCCTTGTTGCAAAGAAGGCTAACATCATACTGGGCTGTATCGGTAGTGGTGTTGCCAGTGGGTCAAGGGAAGTGATTATTCCCCTCTATTCAACACTGGTAAAGCCATATCTGGAGTACTGTGCTCTCATCTACAGAAAGGATATGCTGGATGCCCTCTAGCAGAGGGCAACAAAAATGGTGAGCAGGCTGGGGGACATGACTTACGAGGAAAGACTGAGGGAACTGGGTGTATTTAGTCTAGAGAACAGGAGACTGAAAGGGGATTTAATAACAGCGTTCAACTACCTGAAGTGGGGTTTGAAAGTGGATGGAGCTAGACTGTTCTTAGTGGTGGTAAATGACAGAACAAGGAGCAGCAGTTTAGGTGAGATATTAGGAAGAATTTTCTTACTAGGAGGGTAGTAAAACATTGAAACAGGTTAACCAGAAAGGTGGTGAAATCTCCATCCTCGGCGGTTTTTAAGACCTGGCTAGACAAAGCTTCAGCTGTGATGAGCTAGTTGGGAATGGTCCTGTCTTGAGCAGGAGGTTGGACTAGATGACCTCCTGAGATCCCTTCTAACCCTAATTTTATGTGATTCTATTGTTCTATGATTGGTGCATCTGTCTTCCCACTAGATTTGAAGGATCTTCCACAGGCAGCATTAACAGTACTTATCCAGTGACTTGTGGTGTCTCCTGTATGTTGTCCACATCTCAGCTCCTTTCAGGAATGTGGGGATCACAACTGCTTGATAAACCATAAGCTTTGTTTTGGATCTGATGTGATCTTCAAGCACGTGTTTCCTCAGGCATCCAAAGGCTGCACTTGCACATTTGAAGCAATGTTGGATTTTTTGTTGATGTCAGCCTTTTGGAAGAGAGGGCATCTGAGGTGAAGGAAATACTCAACACTCTCCAGAATCTCACTGTAAATCTGAATTACCAGAGCGGGAGACTGTTCATTAGGAGCTGGTTGATGGAGGACATTAGCCTTCTGAATGTTAAGTGTCATCCCCTTCTTCTTGTATGCCTCAGTAAAAATGTTGACAATTGCCTGAAGATCTGCTTCTGAGTGAACACTCACTATAGTATCATCAGCATACTGGCACTTAATGATAGAGGTCAGGGCAGCCTTGGCTTTGGCTCAGAGTCAACTGAGATTAAACAGTTTACTATCCATTTGGTAGTTTAGCTCTACTCCAACTGGAAGGTTGCTGGTAGTCAGATTTAGCATCACAGTAAGAAATATTGAGAAGAGTGTTGGAACAATGACACACCTCTGCTTATTTGCTTAACTCCTGTCTTAACCTCAAAAGGATCTGTGATAGATCCATTACTGAGAACCACTGCTTGCATACCATCATGGAGCAAGCAAAGAATGGTGATGAATTTCAGTAGGTGTCCATACTTCAGAAAGATCCTCCACAGAGCTTCTTGGTTGACAGTCACAGTCTTTTATGAGGTTAAAGAAGGCCATATACCGAGGTTTATGTTGTTCCTGGCACTTTTCCTGCAGCTGGTGAGCAGTGAAGATAATGTCAGTTGTACCTTTAGATGCCCTAAGCCCACACTGATATTCTGGGTGGAGGTTTTCAGCAAATGGAAGGAAATGGTTCAGGAGTGTTCTTGCAATTACCTTTCCTGTAGTGGACAGCAAGGGGATCCCTCTAATTTCCACAGTCACACACATCTCTCTGCTTGGAGATTGTCATGGTCATGGCATACTTGAGGTCATCTATGATTTCCTCATCATTCCAGATCCTTAAGATGATGGCACAGAGCTGTGATGTGAGCTCCTCTTCCCCCTGTTTGAAAATATCAGCAGGGATTCCATCAGTTCCAGATGCCGTGTCATTCTTCATCTGCTAGATTGCATTCCTCACCTCATCAAGGATTGGAGAGATTCCAAGATAGTCTGACTGGCTGTTGCAGAATGGAGTTGAGAGCACTCTTGTCAACAACAGAATCTTGATTGAGAATGTTTTCAGAATGCTCCTTCCAATATGCACTGATGGCTCCCCTTTCCTTGATCAGGTCTCCTCCATCCTCAAGGGGACTGGGACCCTGAGTGCTTGGCCCATAGATGGCTTTGGTTGCACTGAAAAAAACATGCATATCATGGATGTCAGAACGATGTTGAATCTTCTTCACCTTGTCTTCCCACCACCTGTTCTTCATATTGTGGGTCCTCCTTTAGACCTTTGCTTTGGTTTGTTGATGATTCAGTTTCTTTTTCTTGGTGTTGATGTTTTCCTGCCAAGAACAAAAGACTTTGCCCTTGCAACTGATCAGCTCTTGAATCCCGATCATTCTCATCAAACCAATCTTGATGTTTCTTGATAATGAATCCAGGTGTCTCTTTGCAGGTGATGATGACAGTGAACTTGAAGGCAGCCCAAGCACTGCTGACATTCTCTCATTGTTGATTAGAATTCACCAGTTTTTCATTGAGGCACTGGTAGAAGAGGTCTCACTAGATTGAGTCCTTGAGTCCTTCGACACTGATCTTTTTTTGGCATTGCTTCTGCTTCAGCCATCATTTGTGAGCCAGTTTGAGTGGCATAACCAAGCAGATGAGTCAGTGATCAGTCCAGTAGTCATTAGCTCCTAGTGTAGCTTGGATGATGTGTACATCTTTGCAATCCCGGGCATGAACAATTATGTATGCTTAGATCGTGGGTGTTGCCTGTTTTTCTGGAGGAATAGGGTGTTGGTGATAGTGAGTCCACATTCTGCGCATTTGGTCAAGAGGAGGATGCCATTGGAGTCGACCTTCCTTGCTCCTTTCTTGCTGATGGTTCTGTTTCAGAGGTGAGAGTCTCTTCTGATTCTGGCACTGAAATTGCCAAACAGAAGAATTCCATCTCCCTCCAGAACATCACAATAGACTTGGTCAAGGTTGGTGTAGAATTCTCCTTGGTTTCATCCATGGCCTCAAAAGTCAGGGCATACATGCTGATAACAGTGCCTTATTGACTCCCTGCCAGTTTAAGACAGAGAGTCATGAGGTGCTCATTAATTCCTATAGGGAACTCATTGAGTTGATTTATGAGTTCATTCTTTTGGCAAAACAAAGTCCATGAAGTTGGTGTTCTCTTTCCTGTTTACCCTTCCAGAAGAGGGTATAGCCACCGCAGTGTTCTTTGAGCTGCCCATTTCCCACTTACTGGGTCTCGCTCAGCGTAGCAGTATCAGTATTGTGTCATCTGAATTCTTGAGCCATGCTTGTGACGTGGCACTATGGGCGTTCAGTGTTAGGATTGTCCATGAAGGTCTATGTTCCAGGTCCCAAAATTCATTGTGTGGCTTTCAGTCACAGTAAAGCTGATCCCACTGGACATGGTTATCCAGTCAGGAAAAAAATTAGGCAGACTGTGTTTAGAACACCTTTTCTAGTGCCCTCCCCATGTTGGGTGACCAGAGTGGACTCTGAAGAGGGCTGTTCAGTTGCAGCTATCACTGTCAAATCTCACTCCTGCTTCATCCAAGTGCTAGATGATGTTCTTGTAATTGCCACCTTCATGCCAGTTCATGACTAGGGGCGTGTGTAGATTGATCCTATGACCCCAGCTGACTTCCTGCCCTTTGGGCAGGGGGCTGGACTCGATGATCTTCCGAGGTCCCTTCCAGCCCTAATGTCTATGAAATCTATGAAACAAGGGCCCTAAATTGAAGCAGTGGGTTTTAAAAAATACCGCGTCAATTTAGGGCTGATTAAAGCCCATGTCATGCACACAGCCCGCTGACTTACCTACCTCTCTGGCGGGGAGGGGAGGTGAGCTGCTGGTGGGTGGAGCAGTCCCTGGGCTGCCGGGGGGTGGGGATTTCCTACAGTGGCTGAAATTAATGCGTGATATGCCATCGAGGTGTGCAAACATCAACATCATTAAAGCGGTGTAAAAGCATTTAGTCCACTTTAAAATGTCATGCACACATGCCTCTCATTTCATTTACACACAGTTTAGGTGCTTCAAGCAATCACAGTCCTGCTGCTGCTGTCAGTAGCTGGTCACCAAAGGACTTGGAAAATGTGCTGAAAAAATCTGTTTTTATGGAAGACACTTGTGCATGATTTCATTTATCATGGAGAAGCTGCTGCACATCAGTTTCCATATGGTTCTTGATAAACTAACAGGATCTTGATCTTATGGCAAGGAGGCCAAGACAATTGAAAATCTTGTTTCGCTGCAGCCTTCATTCACCTTTGCAGCTGTTGAAATTAACATCTGCCTTCTCTGCTGTTGGGGACTTGTAGACCCGTGGCTGGGCTGGACAGGCTCATTGTAATGGCAACTTATTGTCACTCACCATGTCACAGCACTGTCAGAGGATATGATAGACTTGGCTTTTCAGGAGCGAAGGCATTGCCATCTGCTGTCCCCACCACATCCTGGTGGTGCTGCCACTTCCTGGTCTGTGACTCCTTATTCATCAGTTATACCCCTGCTTGTTTTGCAGGTAACCTTCTGCGAAGGTCATTCCACTATCCACCACCTGTGGATGCTCTGGGTAGCAGTACAGCTCTGCCCCCAGACTAACATAACTATATATACATAGTACAACTGTGTTTCCCAACCGGTATGCCATGGCACACAGGTGTGCCATCAGACATGAACAGGTGTGCCACGGAATTTTGGAAAAGTCACACGAATAAATGAATAACTGGCAGCATTGCTTGCATTCTAGTCTTTGAAGAGCCCTGCCACAGTGCTTTTCAGGCCCCATTGTGACACTTGTTCAAGTCCTGCATTTTCACAAAGCTTCATGTATTTGATAAATATCTTTAATATGAGCCTGATATTTTAGCATAATCATCTCACCATAAAGCTGTATTACCCCTGTGGCTTTTCATGGAAAGGTACTTCCTGTAAAACAAAACCTTTGACAATAATTACACATAGCTGCTCAGTGCAATGTGTTAATTGATGAGTTCTTGTGCTTTTAGAAGGCCAAAAATGACAATGCATAATACATCACATATTTTTCAAGGTATTTTTCTGCTATTTTATGTTTAAGGTTGTTGAAACATGTTTTTCTTTGTATCCTCTGTGTTTCAGTGAAAGGTTTATGGTGAGATTAAACAAGAATGGAGGCCCCAGGAATCCGGAGAAGATAGATCGGATGTGTTCCCTTTTCACAGTATGTACAAACTTTCATTCTCTTTCCCTGTCTTACTGTGGACAAAGCCCTCTCTTGCAGATTGTATGATTGTGGGCACATACCTGCTAAAAACAAACAATTTTTGAGGAAAAATGAAAGATTACTATATTTCTGCTTCTTTTTAATGCACTACAAAGACGGATAGAAATAATCTTATACATTGATTTTTTTGAGAATATAGGGACACTAGGTTCTTGTTTATAGCTCTGATTTTTCAAATGCTGTCATTGCATTCATTATACACTATATACAGAAATAGTTTTTTGACTCTGTCCATTTGGACTCCACTCTGAGGGTGCATCCAGATGAGCAACCTGGTACAGGACAGATGAATGCTGGAGTCCTCAGAACAACGCCTTTAGTCTCTCAAGAATCCTTTTAGTCTTCTAAGCCCCCTGTAACAGCTACGTTTTACTTTACAGCACTTCATTTAGTGCTGTCCTGCATTGCTGATACTCTTACAATAGCGACTGCAATAATTGAATGATACGCTTACAAGTTTTGATATTCTACATTTTTCTGCTTCTGATAGAACTCTGTTAATGAGTTTACCTTAGAAGCAGCCAAGAACCTGTGGCCAGAGATCCGAAAATAAATATGAATTGCCACAAGAGGTGTTTGAAAAATGTAATACCTATTCAGTACTAAATCTGTTGGTAGTTTATGCAGTGTAAAAGCCAAGCAATATAAGAGCACCCCAGAAAACTAGGATGCAAAGAAATTAAATTTATTTGGAAGAAGGACCTATTATCTCTATAATTTCAGTTGTATATTTCAAATTATTGGGCCTTTTTTGGAAAAGATGATTTCTTTATCCCAGTGTGATCTTCCCTTTGATATTATAACCAGCATCTTTAAGAACATGACTTATTTTTGAGTGGGCAGCCATGACTGCTTAGAGGTAGCAAAGGCAAATTAAGTCATTTTATTGTAATATCAGAGACTACTAATATGTGTGGGTTACCAAGGGTATTATCTCTTCTTGTGGAAAAGAGCTAAGGAAAGAAGTGTCTTCTCTAATTCAGTGAGAAACCACAGGAGTTGTAACTTTTGGAGTATAGAAGACAAGGTTTCTACTCCTGACATTTCCTTGTCCTGGAGGAAAAAAATATGACATTGTCCTGTGCAAGACCTGAGAAGACTGAACTTGCTAAGTGAAGCAGCATTAAGTGGGGGTTGCCTGTAGTCCATGCATTATTTACTCAGTAATGTAGCAAGACTTCCCCCTAGCAAAAAAATTCAACCCCAAACCTGACAGCATGTTTAAGGCTAAGTCCCAGTGCCCTTTGGCTATGACTCCCAAACTCCTGGGGCCTTATTCTTTTTCTTAAATATTTTTAAATCACTGAAGAAGGAATAGTGTATGCCCCTGCTGTAAACCTACCTTAGCCCCACGTTTTTGCTAATATTTTGACAGATACCTCTTGAGAAAGGGCCTACTCTAAAAACTCACTTGAGAAAGTCAAAGTATAAAGTATAAAAGTACTTCCATATGTAGACTAATACAGTATTTGCTCAGTGTGTCATCTGATATTAATGGTCAGTCAAAGTTTGCGTTGATATTATATAAAACCTAAATACAAGGCATGTTAAACTTTAACTGACAATTTAGACTAAATAGCCAGACATGTCATGGAGAATCCAAAGGTTTGTTAGGAAACCCTACATGTTCTGAAAATCATATTACTACTGTATGGAAAGACTGAGTATAATTGTGTGTCCGTGACCTACTTCTGAGTTTCTGTGCTTGTTAAGGATCTCACTATATACCTTCTTTAACAGACACTAACAAAGCAAAGAAAGTATTTAAGAGGTGACACTTTTGACAAGTGAAGATGTGGAAGCCTGCCTTTTAAATATTATTTTACTAGTTACCTAATATTCTTAAATTTTAAGATGAAAGACATTATTAAATTAGATTAAATTTGTATTCTGTTTCCTAAATGTTAGGCAGTACCTCAGACCAAGAACAAGAACCCCTTATAGTGGGGTTGGGGCATAATTTTGAATTCCAGTATGAGATCAAGTTGGCAGGATAAGTATCCTAGGAACTGGGAGGGGGGGAAGAAACTGATTGGCTGAAGGTGAGCTAATGATAGCCCAAAGATTAAAATCCCTTCTTAGCGCTGAGTTTCAGTTTTTTTAAGACGTGGCTAAATCCTGCCATATGTTGCACTGGTTATAGCAGGTAATGAAAGGGAATCTAAGAAGCTTCTTCCTTGATTTGCAGGAGTGGAGTAGGATTTACAAAAGAAAACAATTAAAATGTTTCTATGTTTTACAGTTCTCAACAGCTGTAAGGAGGCATGGACTTAGCTAGCAAGCATAGTCAGACCCTGGCATGTGAGGCTGCTTGCAGTAGGTAAAAAATGAGACTATTCCTTTTCAAAGGTATGACAAGATGATGGTTCTAATATAGGAAGTGCAGTTGTAAGTGACAGGTTACCAGCTCTATACCTAGCCTTTTGGCAACTACACACATTTTGCCCTTCTTTTAATGATGCTGTGTGAGTGCCTAAGAATCTGTGTGTACACCAAGCATGTTTAGAAAGCTATGCACTGTCCAAACAGGTATGCAGCTAAGCATACACGCCCATTATTAATGTGTAAAATTTTAGCTGAAAATATTCTAACTAACTGTGTTGTGGGGAGGAGATAATAGCTACTGAGGGTAGAATTTGATTTACCTGTGTGCATGTAAATGGCCATTTTCTACCTGCATCCCTGTGTGGTCAGTGCACACCCTACTTTACATGCCCAGTATAAATATTCATGTTTATGCATCCACACTGCAGAGGTAATAGAATTGTGCAGTGTTCGTAAGTACCAGTAAGTCCACTTACATGGCTGGAAAACTGCCATTTAGGTGCACAAGGGATGTTAGAATACTGCCCAAGCTGTCTACATAAATCTCACGTTTTCAGGGTTTGCTTTCTCTAGTTGGTTGGGATAGAAAGCTGCCATGCAAGATTAGGATATATATTTTGTTTTCCAATAAAGATTGTTTTTAATTTATTAAATTAACCTTTTGCCATTTTACAATCAATTTCCACAGTTGCAGAATTTTTCCCTCTTTCTCTTGACTGGACATTGATTGGTTTTTGTGCACAGAAGTGCTATGTGTTATTCTTATAAAAACAATGAGCATATTCATTCATAAATTTTCTACTAAAGAAATGGAGTTTTTGTTTTTCATATTTTGTAAAATGTGGTAGTTGAAAAACCATATTGTTACAGAAAAATCTAACTGCCTTACCACTTACATACTCAAAAAGGTTGGTTGTTGCCACCATCATTAGGATTGAGGTTATCGGTTAATTAAAGGAAAAGAAGATTCACGGCTATTTTATTAAAATTATAGTAAGGATCAGGCACTGTCTCTGGGCTGGCAGCTTCTCAGCTGACCCTCATACAGCAATCTATGCTAAATCTTGTGGTTTGTGGAAGAGACAAACTGATTAATATGGATATTATAGATCGCATAACTTTTTGTGACAGTAAAAGTTAACCATTTTCCATGACTGAAATTTCCCCATAGACCTTTTTTCTGAGTACTGTAGTCATCTTAATTTTTCACCTGTCTGCTGTCCTTCATCCCTAGCATAGCAGAAGATAACTTCTTTTTTACACGGATTGTGAAGGATTTGGAGATTCTATCAGATAAAATACTAAATAACAAGATATTTATTTTAGGAGTATAGAAAGAGAAACAACAGCTGCTTCTAAATGGCTTTGTACATTATGAAGTGTCATAATGCTACCTCAATGAGTCTCTGTACAATATGTGGAACCTGCCTCTCAAATCATCCTTGCCTAGAGTGCAATAACATAGTTAAACAGTATCCCAAAGTGGTGTTAAGCAATGGTGCTTATGTGAGAAGAAATGCTTCGGGCCTCTCATAGTACAGAATTCTTTTTTGCATCTTGAGGGCTGATCCTGAGGGTATCTTATTCACTGTTGGTTTCTGTACACATTTCACAGGAATGAGGACAATGGTTTAATCTCATTTGGAATAACTGCTATGCTAAAGAACAATATACTACTATTTTGTTTTGGTTTTTGTTTTAAAACAAATGTTAAGCATAGGTGATATCCCTTTAGCTCAAGACACCAAATTTTAGTTGAAATACATTAAGGAAATAGAGGGTTGATGGTTTTAAATTTCCAGCTTCATTATTCTGGTTACAGTGCTACCGTGCTCTGGGATCATTAATGTCATTAAAATTTTCTTCAAGCTTTGTGCACATACTGAGAATAAGGCCCCTGCCACACGTTACATATATTATACAATTAACTGGTCCAACCCGCAATAAATTTAGACTGGCCACACATGCTAAGTAATTATCATGCCATGAAAATGTTCACCCAGCTATAAAAAGAGCCAATCAGCTACAGAGTTAGTGTTTGAAAATGGGTAATAACTTTATAGCCGATTTCTATCCAGCTGTAATTTGAACATGTGGCAGGGCCCTAAATTACATTAATTGTACAATTTAATCTTGGACCAGGTTTTTAATGGTCACAGAGTCTATTCATGTAGTCCACTTTAAACATACTGTTTTAAATTGTGAATGTCAGACTGTATACAAAGTCAAGTTTCAGTCTTTTACACCGTTGCAATGTCACTGATTTTTTGCGTTCATGAACACAGAATTTGAATTGCATATTCTGTTTCCTACAACTGGCTTCTTAATCATCCTGTGTTTCCTCAAGGATAAGCCAGGGGGAAAAGTATACCAATTATTCATATGAAAACATCATTAGAACAGGGTTATTTGAAACAAGCAAAAATAGTAAATTTTTTTTAAAGTTAAGTATGTAAAATCCAACATGCATGTATGAAGTGATGCAGTTAAAGAACAGTCAGTAACAAATCTTTCCATGTCTCCTTGTTTTTCAAAAAGATTTGTCAAAATAGTGAAACATTTTTGAAAAACTGAATTCAACAGAGATGAATGTTGACACTTCTGCTCAGCTACTCAGTGCCATTTTAAAGGGTCACTTTCCCTTTTGTACTTTCCTTTTGCCTGTCTGGGCTTCAACTAGAGGCTGCATCCAGATAAGCACAGCCGTGCGGTATGTGGCAATGCAGACACATCTATGGTGCCACATACTGCACGTCAAGCTGTTCTCCATGCTGTAAGGGAGCAGCATAGGGGGTTTTTTGACCCCTGGATATCCAAGGGTCAAAAAAAAAAAAGCAGCAGACCAGCACACATGGGGGCAACCTGCACCACTCAGAACCAGAGCCTGGCTGACTGGAGCCACACTCTGGCTGCCGTCCAGGCTCCAAGCGGCAGGATTGCCACTGCTGCAGCCCCAGGAGGCCCCCAGGGCCCCAGGTAAGGCTTCTGGAGCCAGCCCAGTGCTGGCCACAGCCTCCCCTACACCACCCAGGGTAACCTGCCATGCACCAGAAGGCGCATGGCACAGTCATTCTCTGGGGAGAACTAGCAGCAGAACAAGGTGTCCCGCTGCTAATTGTCCCCGGAGAACCAAGTGTCTGCACTCATGTGGACATGGCCAGAGAGATTTTAAAAGCTTTCCCCTGTCATGCTGCTCTGGAGGTAAAAAGTAGCCAAGTTGAATATACATACAGGGTGTCTCACAAAAATTATGCACATCTCAGTTGTCAGGAAGATGGAGAATTATTGATTGCCAGAGATGCTTCTTGTTTCCTTAGAAAGCAAGAGCATAACTTGCAATGTAAATTCTTGTGTATGTTCCAAAAGTCCATCATTGACTCCTTATAGTTACAAACAATAAATCAGCAAACCCATACAGAGATGAGAGTTGGCTGTGGTTTTATCAGTATGTCTGTACTCCTGAAACTGAAGTAAATATTCATTTTTGAGACACTTTGCATACATTATTCACTTAAGATAGAACTGAATTTTACATATTTGATTATGGAAAATGAACACAGATAATCAGAAGGTCTAAGTATCTGGGGGAGGGGGTCACTATTATTTTTTTTTACCTGAAACTTGAGACTTTATTCACTGCACTCACAGAGCTAAGCAGAGAACAGGCTCTCCAGCCTGTTCCCCACTCAGCTCTGCAATCATGGAGCTGAGTGGGGGGAAAAGCTTTCCAGCCCCCACCAGCAGGGAGCTCCCAGTGCCAGCTCCGCAGTCAGAGATCCTTATCTCCCAATGGGAAATCTGCAGTTGGAGATCCTCTGCGGTCACACAGCTAGTGTTGGGAGATAAGGATCTCCCAGTGCTGGCCCTGTGGTCACAGAGCTGGCACTGGGAGTTAAGGATCTTCCAGCCCCCAGCTCTCCAATCACAATAGCGATCTCGGAGCAGGGGGCTTGCAGCTCCCTGCTGCCGGGGTAGGGGGACATAGTCTCCACCTGGGCTGTCATGGTGGAGCCTGCCTTGGCAGCAGGCAACTCCCAGGGGCAGGGAGCAATCTTCCACTCCCTGGTGGCCAATCAGGCATCCACACAAGCGCTACTGCGCAATAACTATTGCAGGTAAATTTGCTACTTGCATTTGCAGGTAGCAAATTTACTCACGATTAGGAAGGTTTACTGTGCAGTAAACGTGTACACCTGTAGACACATGCTTCCTGTGCAGTAAACTGTGCTACTGCTCAGTAAAGCATCTCGTGTAGATGCACCCAGTATCTAGAAAAGTGCTAGATACATGTCTCCTGGCCTTCCATCCAGTGAAATGAGGGAGTGAAGTTTTAGGTTGCAAGCTCATTTAGACTGTAAGCTCTTTAGGACATGGTGTGCATGCGGAGGTGTAGTGGGGACAGGTGCAAGGCATGGGGCAGTGCTAGCTGCCTCAGTACCAACGGCAGTGGTGCCATCAGGAGCACCTATTTCTGTGTGCTCCCCACACAAACAAAAGTAGTGCCCGTGGCTAGTGTTCTGGTTGCCCTCCCCTCAGTTACACTACTGAGTCTGCACAGAGCTGTGCATTTTTTTTATATGGTAGAGTGCTGTAGATCTTTGATTTAATCTCCTATAGCACTTCCTTACCCAAAACAAAGGGTATGAGCAGCTGTCAGACTTGAAACCCTGCAAAAGCCCTTGTAGCACTACAAAATGTGAGCATGCCAGTATGCATCTGTAGCACTACAGCATGACCCAAGCGCTACAGAAAAGTATCTGTTTGAAACCAGAACTAGTGCTTCGTTTTGTAGAGCCACTTGTAATGTTTAATTACTTGTAGTCCTGCAGAAGTCATGGTGCTCTGCGCTCCATTTTTCACCCACCCCGCAACTTTCAAGGAGAGAGGAAGAGAGAGCAGTAGAAGCCTTGATACTCGGAAGAGTGGGTAGATTGCTGCCACAGGAACAGTGGGGAAAGCCCCTCTACTGCAGTGGCAGTAGAAAGAGCTCCCACAGCTTTCACAGGAATATAGAGAGAGCTGCTGATTACTGATAACTTTCTGGAGAGGACAGGCTGACTGATTGGGCTTGCTCACAGTCTTCCTTGGAGGAACCAAAGCAGCAGCTCCATATTGCTTCCTGACTGGAAAGCTAGCTTTCCAGCCAGGGGGCTGGAACACCTATATGCCCCCATGGCACTGTATTTTGGTAGCACTACCAAGTGCCACAGCAAATGAATGGTTGTCCATAGTGAGAGCCTCTCTCTTTCCTAATATGTAAATGAAAATTATAATAGCCTTCTACCTATTTGTAGCATATTTAAAGATGAAAAGTATTGGTATGTATTACTGATCATTGCTTGTGGATTTTGGTTTGGGTGTGGGAGGAGTTTTACAAACTCACTTTGTTTTTAAAGTGTGTTATGTTACTTTTTTTTTAACGTCTACGTCTTTCCCAATCTGTTAGGATCTCAGCAGCAAGGACATGAAGAGAGACTTGTACATAGTTGCCCATGTAGTTCGAATAGGTACAGTATGCTTTATTAAGTACATTTTTAAATATTACCTCAAAATGAATTTAAAATTGTTGGTTTTTAAACATTGCTTGGACTGAATTAACAATATGATGAGTTTAACCAGTTTAGAAGCTTAGGTATGGACCCTGACTTTTGGTTGAGACAAATTCAAATACAGTAATGGAAATGGATATTAATACAACTTAATAATTATTAGCCAGAGATTTTTCTTGATCTTGAGCAGGAGAATTGGGTAATACTCTGTTTGAAATAAAAGATATTAGGGTTCTCATGCAGCCTTTTTAACTTTGAATAAAAGACAGGGTATGGAAATAAAGTCAGTTTGCTGAAGAAGATGTCAGTGTACCTGGTCATGTACAAATTTCTAAATAATTTACTGGATAAATGGAAACGCCTCTTTTTCCACTGCTTACCCAAAAACAGGCAATTTACTGCTGCTTTTCAACGTACAGGCTACATACAAACATTCAGGGAGGTTAGGAGGATGTTAGATAACATTAAAAATGGCCACCTGATTAAGTTAGTTCCCTCTGGTGTGGACTTTACACTAGTTAGGTCAAGCTAAGGGTGAGCTGTACCTTCCAGGTATACCTAACTGAGACTGGGTTGGCCATTTTTAGACCGATCTAACTGTCCTCTTTCTCTACAGTTCTCAACACAGTCCCAGGGCTGGAAAAGCTCAGGTACCAGCCCCACCTCCAGGGCTGCACTTTTTCTACTTTCCCCCTGTCACCAGGCTATTTTTGGCATCCAGGCTCCTCCACCCCCATCCCCAAAAAGTAAGCCTGTGCAAAGCCGCTAGTATTTGCTTCGGATTCAGACGATTTGGGGGACAGTGATTCGATTTGGTGATTCGAATCACTGTCCCGAATCTGTTTGGCCGAATCTGATCCTGAGTCTCCGAATCAGCCAGGCCCATCCCCTGCAGCCCAGCAATGGATGCCCCGCCCACCCCAGCTCCCACACTTGGAAAAAACAGGGGGGGAGCAGGCAGGGGCTGGGGGCTGGCAGCGGTCCCCCCATAGTCCCTTTGCCCCCACCCCTAGTACTTACCAACTCAGAGTTGGCTGCAGCTCCCTGCTGCAGCCACTGGGGACTGCCTGAATCAAAGCTCTCCGAATGTTTTCTGAAGATTTGGAGAGCTTTGAATAGATTTGGACCTTTTAATTGGTTCCCTGATTCAATTCTGATTCGGATATTCAGCCACTGAATCGGGCCAAATCTCCTCCGAATCAAATCACCACCCAAAGCTTCACACAGCCCTACCAAACAGACACTGCCTGCCCCTGCAGATCAGCCAGCACTTCCCACACATGAAGCCCACCATACCCCCCCATCCTGCAAGCTGATTCTGGAGCCAATTTTACCAGCATTCACCAGCGTCAGGAGCCAAGGAAATAAGTCAGGGTGGGGGGAGGGGCAGGCAGAACGGTGGAGGTTGGTTTATCCAGTGGAGATTGTTTGTCTGGGGATGTGGGGGTTGGGAGGCTAAACAGAGCCCCAAGTCCTGGGGAGAGAGAGAGCTCCCCCATGGACTCTGTGAGCCCCCTCTGTTCCCACCCAACCCTCCCAGACCCACCAACCCCCCATGGACTCTGCCTGCCATCCTGATCCACCCATGGACACTGCTTGCTCCCCTGCAGACCCTGCTTGCTCCCCCCCCATTCCTCCTTGCAGACCTCACCTGCTCTCCTGACCCTCTCCCCCATGGACCCTACTTGCCCCCCATGCAAGCCCATCCCCTAGCCTTTCCCATCCCAACTTACCTTGGATCAGGAGGCCATTTTAACCCAATCTAACCTCCCCAAATGGCTGTGCACACTCACAGTATTAAAAAAGAAATAAATTTCATAGCAGGGATGCATTTAACCAGCATCAAGAAGTTAGGAGATAGTTCATTATAAGTTTTGATCTTTTATTTAAGAAGTTGCTCAAGTAGTATTTCTTGTATTTATGCAGAATATAATATTTTATTGCAGGGTTTTTTTCAGATTTTTTTTAAACTCAACTCTCACTGGGACAATCAGTTAATCAGAATAATAGGCTTTCTACTGAGTTCTTTCAGATGCAAGAATTTTATGTAATAGTGGGCAGCACAACACTTTTCATGTTTCCAAGTTTTGAGTTGTTCAGTCACTTTGAGGCCTAACCACCATTTCTGAAACATGGATGAATAGTGCTTGTTGGAGTATATGTGCAGTTAAATTGTGTTTGACACAGCTTTTAGTGACACTGGGTATCAGCAACAGATATTTTTCTTAATGCTCATACAATCTAAATGAAGCCATAGATTTGTTATGTTTTTCTGTGCGTAATAATAAAAATCCTTAAATTCGCAAGAGCATTTTA
Organism: Alligator mississippiensis; assembly: GCF_030867095.1. Classification (NCBI taxonomy): domain Eukaryota; kingdom Metazoa; phylum Chordata; order Crocodylia; family Alligatoridae; genus Alligator; species Alligator mississippiensis. The sequence goes on from NC_081835.1 coordinate 45,955,365, forward strand.
AGTATCAATTCTTCATTATCTGAATCCAGTGCCATACACTTGTATAAAAATGTTCCATCTAAATTAGGCTTATAAATATTGCTACAAGGTATGCTTTAGTTAATCCTCAAATTATTAAACTTCTTTTAAAAATTACAGGAAGAAATACTGTGGCTTGGGTTATGTAAGAAATCAGACCAGATCATAATAGTGTATTCTGCACTTGAAAACTGTTAGATCATTAAAAAAATGACACAAATAATTGAAAAGTATTCAGTTGAAGTAGTTTCCTTTTTCAAAATGTTCCCTCATGTGTTAGAAAGAAAACTGACAACCATTGGCACCATAATGCATTTAATATACATTCTTTTATATGAAATGATATATAATATTATATGAAAGGAGGGAGTTGGCAATATATGGAAACATGTTCACAATGGTTTGTATTTTATAAATGTATACATAGACACATACACAAAGACAACAGAAAGATAGTAGAAGGAATGGCTAAACTTGACTTTCTAACCACTGTTATCTGTTTAAGGTCGCATGCTGCTAAATGATTCAAAAAAGGGTCCCCCACATCTCCATTACCGTCGGCCCTATGGCTGTGCAGTATTGAGCATCATGGATGTACTTCAGTCCATCTCTGAACTGAAAGAAGAAAAGGATTTTGTTCTGAAAGTTTACACGTGAGTAATTCCAGAAGGGGAAAGAAATTATGTATGTGCATTGTGTATTCTATAGTTTATTACTATATAACTGCATTGGAACCACGTGTCAGAAACCAAACAGTGAGCTCTGAATTCCATGGGAAAGATTGGTAGGTTTTTTATGAATCCCTTTCTTTATCAGGTTTCTACAGCCTTCCTTCTTGTGTAAAAAGTAGTAATGTAACAACGTTTTCAGGAATGTATAAAATGTGCGCCTTCTATATTGATGAGCTCTCTGACCTTCTAAACCAGGGGTCAGCCACCTGTGGCCTGCAGGCTGAATCTAGCCCATGGCACTTGACCTGTAGACATGGAGTTCAAGGACGTTTGGCAGCAGTTTCTCTCCCTGTGCTTCAGTGTGGAAAAGCAGTAGTGGTGGCAGCTGAGTCCTAGCACTTTCCCTTCCTCCACCTCTTACCCAACCTGGGTCAGTCTAGCCCTCAGCCTTAAAAAGTTTCCAACCTCTGTTCTAAACAATTTGATTTGACTTGCTAATACTAATGCACAGGTCTTTCAAGAGTAACCACTGTAGCCTACTTTGGGATGCTTCTTTTCAAAAGGAAGCTGTTTTGAAAGGGGAAGGGAAATGGGGGGTTAGTTCAGGGAATGTTCCACCTGCTTTTGCTTTTTCCTGTGGCTTCCAGACAGCTGGTAAATATGTAGGAACTAAACTCAAATTACATATAGGTCCCTTTTTAAAGATATGATGATTCAGCCAGGTTGCATGGTGGGGGATTCTTTCAGAGTACCCATTTGAATACACATCACTGAGGAGAATCCATACACCACTACTTTTTCTGTTGTTCTACTTTTTCATAGTGTTCACAGTACTACAAAGCTTAATTTTTAAAAGGGTTTAAAATAGGTAATGTAGTATTCTCCAGCTGTGGGGTGGGATCCCTGGAAGAAATAGCAACCTAGATTTCATGAAGAGGGGACAAAAGAAAGAGCCATGAATGTGGGTAAAACTCCATGACCCTGTAGATTTACCTTGATTTCCTACAAGAAAGGTTCTGTGGGTAAAGCATTTGGCATCACCTTGATAAAACACCTTCCCTCCCTGCATCTGTAACTGTTTTCTAGTTCACATGACCATAGGAACAGTTCCTACATACAGGACTACTGTTCCAGGAAATGCTTCATAAATTTAAACTTTGTGTATGTTCTCATGAAAAACATAGCTTCATGAGCACATGCCAAGGCTTACAGTCACTGATGGACACCCACATTTCTAGCAAAGGGAGGGGTAGCTGGGCTAGCAACCAAGGAAAGGCCAGAAAAATACAAGAAAGCAAACATGTTAAAAATAGAAAGCTAAATAGAGGTGGGAAAGTATCAAAGGGATGAAAGAAGACTGAAAACAAAAAAGGTAGATTTAGAAAGAAGCTGGATAAAAAAAAAATGAAGAGATACAGACAAGGCACAAAAGTTTGAGGATGTGTGGATCCACATACCTGTCTACTGCATATAAATAAAATGAAAAGACTGAGAAGCACTGGTATAAAGAATGAACTATTGATTGTTATTCATAATACAAAGAAGACTTTTCCTCACAGCTGCACAAAAAGCAAAATGTGCTTTTGGGATGTGTCAGTAGAAGCACAGGAGAAGATTGTGCCTTTCTACTTAGCACTGGTTAGGCCTTATCTAGAGTTATGTGCAGTTTTGGGCTCCACATTTTAAAGTGAACATGGAGAAGTGGCAGATTGAGGTGTTGTGTCTTGTGGCTTTGTGAGAGTTGACTGTGTAAAATGATGATGAAATCCCAGATGACCCCAGGGATGCCATGATTGTGACAATCTTCAAGAAAGGAGATAGGTCCTACTGTAGAAATTACAGAGGGATCGCCTTGCTGTCCACCATAGAAAAGATCATTGTGAGAACCCTCTTGAACAGTCTTCTTCCACTTCATAGATTTCATAGACATTAGGGCTGGAAGGGACCTTGGAAGATCGAGTCCAGCCCCTCACCCAAAGGCAGGAAGTCAGCTGGGGTCATAGGATCCCAGCAAGATGAGCATCCAATTTTTTCTTGAAAGTGTTCAATGTAGGTGCTTGAACCACCTCCAGTGGCAGGCTATTCCAGACCTTGGGGGCTAAGACAATAAAGAAATTCTTCCTTATGTCCAGCCTGAAACGGTCTTGCAGTAGTTTATAACTGTTCAACCTTGTCATCCCTTGGGGCACTCTGGTGAAAAAACGTTCCCCCAGATCCTGGTGGTCACCCCAGATAAAACTTATAGGTGGCCATCAGATCACCCCTGAGCCTGTGCTTTTCCAAGCTAAAGAGCCCCATAGTTTTCAGCCTGTCATCGTAAGGTCTGTTTTCCTGACCTCTGATCATGCACATGGCTCTTCTCTGGACTCTCTCAAGCTTCTCCACATCCTTTTTTGAATTGTGGGGCCCAAAACTGGACGCAGTACTCCAGCTGTGGCCTCACCAAAGCCAAGTACAAGGGGAGAATGACGTCCCGGGATTTGCTTGAGAAGCATCTATGGATGCAAGCCATCATTTTGGTCGCTTTACTAGCCGCAGCATTGCATTGCTGAAGAGCTCCACCCAGAATCTCAGTGTGGGTTGAGGTCATCAAGAGACGCAACCAATATGATCTTCACTGCTCGCCAGCTTCAGGAAAAATGCCAGGAACAACATAAACCTCTCTACATGGACTTCTTTGACCTCATGAAAACCTTTGACACTGTCAACCAAGAAGCTCTGTGGAGGATCCTGCTGAGATATGGTTGCCCACTGAAATTCATCACCATTCTTCACCCGCTCTACGACAGTATGCAAGTAGTGGTTCTCAGTAACGGTTCTATCCCAGATCCCTTTAAAGGTAAGACAGGAGTTCAGACAATGCTGCATCATTCCTCCAACACTCTTCTTGATATTTCTTTCCACAGTGCTACAGCTGACCACCAACGGGCTTCCAGTTGGAGTGCAGCTAAACTATCAAATGGATGGTAAGCTGTTTCATCTCAGCTGACTCCAAGCTAAAACCAAGACCACCCAACTTCAGTCATTAACCTGCAGTATCATAGATGCTGTAAGCTGTGGATGATCCTGTGCGTTTACTTGGAAACCGATCTTCAAGCAATCGTTGACCTCTGTACCAAGGCATACAAGAAAATGGGACTGATGCTTAACATTCAGATGACTAAGGTGCTCCATCAAGAAGCTCTTAATAAGCAGTCCCCAGCTCTGGTAATTCAGATTCATGGTGAGACTTTTGGAGAACACTGAGTATTTCCTGTACCTCAGAAGCCCTCTCTTGCAAAAGGCTGACATCGATGAAAAAATCCAACATTGCCTCAAGTGTGCAACTGCAGTCTTCAGACTCCTGGGGAAATGGGTGTTTGAAGATCATGACATCAAATCTGAAATCAAGCTCATGGTTTATCAAGCAATTCTGATCCCTACCTTACTGTATAGAGATGAGACATGGACAACATACAGGAGACACCTCAAATCTCTGGTGAAGTACCATCAGCACTGCCTGCAAAAGATTGTTTGAATTCAGTGGGAAGACAGACACTCCAATGTTAGTTCCCTCTTACAAGCAAACACCATGAGCATCAAGGCAATGATCATCTGACATCAACTTCACTGGGCTGGCCACATCATCCAGAGGTCTGAATCTAGAATCCCAAAGCAAGTTTTATTCTCCCAGCTCAGTCAAGGTGCACTCTCAAGAGGAGGGCAGAGAAAGCAATTCAAGGACATCCTCAAGGCCAACTTAGAAAAATGCAACACTGACATCAACTCATGAGACACTATTGTCCAGGACCGCCCCAAATGAAGGAAGTGTCTGCTGCAGGGATCTCCGTACTTTGAAACCTTATGATAACAACAGGAGATGGAAAGCTGGAGCAGCATGTTGCGGACCAAACCAAAAATCCAGAGCCACCCACCCCACATGGAAACACATGCCCAAGTTACAGTAGAACCAGTCAATCCTGGATTGATCTTGTCAGCCATCTTCAGACGCACAGATAAAGCAGTCATGGAAGACAATCATCCTTGACTGTGAGGGATTGCCAATGAGACAAAGGATTTTTATAGGATGGTTTGAATACAGATGTTCCTGCCTCAGACAGGGGGTTGAACTAGATGACTTCCAGAGGTCCCTTCCAGGTCTTTTTTCTATGATTTATGATATAACAGCATGAAAAGGTCAATAAAGTTTCTGTAGTTCAATCAAGTTCATGGATTTATGTTCCATTTTCAACTGAATATGAACGCGTAGCTTACTTTTAATTTTAGCATCAGTGGCATCAACTGCCTTTGCTCAAACTGAATCTGCCAGATTTTTCAAGCTGCATTGAAATTGTCTGTTTGGCTTCCATTCACAACTGCTTACAGAGGCTGGCTGCTTTATTGGATCAGTATTGCTTTCTGACGGTTAATTAAATAGAGAACATTGGCAGTTATTCCCTCTGTGTGCTGGCTTTGTTCATAGACTGTCACTGTGCACAGGAGGTCCATGAGCAGTCTATCTTCATCTTTGAAGGATGCTAATCATGCTAGTGAATTAATACCCCCAAACACCTTATCCAAGGCTTTTTTCTTCCTCAGCATTCCTACTGATATTGCCTCCAGTTCAGATTCTCTTTTATAGTGGTATCTGATTGACAGACCTTTTGAAAACATCCTGGCAGGTTTAATTACCTTAAAAGCAACAGTGAGCTGCTCTTTAGCCTCTGATAGACTGTTTTGCAACAGCAAGGATTCGTATTTAGGTCTTGCTTCCACACATTTACAGTCTGAAATATTTATAATTTAAAAATCTCAGATGTTCAAGGTTGAAGCTGCTTTGTTGTTTAGGGACATTAATAGAGATTAAAATATATGTTTAGTTTGGGGTTTATAGCTTTAAGTTTTGTTTATTTTCAAAATGATTTGTCTGCAGTTCTAGATGTCTTTAGTTGATTTGTGTGGGATTTAAATATACATGTATTAGTCTATATTGTCTATACAACACGCTAACTGTTGTAGAAGGGCCATGTTGAAACAAGCTGTAGGAAGAAGGATGGATGCTATGCAGGGTAAGCTATTTGGGTGTCACAGTAAGTAAGGCTTTTGTGGTTCTCATCCTTTTTAGATGTGAGGCATCCCTTGATAGACTCGAGGTACCCCTTGGAAATTGCCACCTCTTTGTTTTAATGCTATTTTGTTTTTTACTACAGAAAACAGAAGTTTTTTTGTTGCAAAGAACTCAGAAAGACCACAACCAGTCAGAATGTTCTTAGCAATATGGATTTTTATTTTAAAACTCTGGGTTCAGCTTGTGAATCATATTTACACACCTAGAAGTGCTAACATTGTATAGCACCCTGTGGCACCCTTGAAAGGACCATAAGGCACTCTGATTGAGAAATGCTGGTTTAAGAGCTGATGCTCCTGCAGCATCTGCTAAAAAAGCATTTGCAATCTTAACATTTATTCTGTGTAATTGGGCCTCTGAATCTATTAAGTACATGCACATCAGTTCTCAGTGTCATGATTACCTTAAATAGCAAAATATTAAATAATGTGCAATAGCTCATAGTACATTCCATATTAATAGATTCAGTTATTCCTGCCCTTTTCAGTCAGTTGTCCATGCTTTTCAAATACATGCTGTTTAGATCCAGTTTTATGGGCTCAAGACAAAAGGCAGTATGGCTGCACTACTAACAAACAGCCACATTCTTAAAAGGTATTATACTTGTAATTCAGGTAGGCACCTAAATATCTTGGAAATCTGGCCCTGTGTATTTATGATGGCATGAGGTAGCCTTAAGAGCCACAATATAATTTTAAACCTTTTGCTAGGCTGTGTCAGGAAATTGTCTACCTATTTAAAAGTTGTGAATTCTAAAAGGAATCAGATTTGAAGACAAAAAAAGCCAATTCTTTTTCTTCATTTGGCAGAGATACCACCACAGGCTGAAGTATCCTCTCTCTTAAAAAGTATTGAGGTTTAGAATATAAACTATCACGTACAGAATGACACACTATTTGAAATAATCTTTAAAAGTGACACCAATTGATGGTCTGTGAGTTTTGTTTTTGGTTTTATTTTTAAACCACCATATAATACTTAAGGGAAAACAAGTACAGAAGTTAAAGATGAGATACAGTAACATTCAGTATGGTACTTTTTTCTAGGCCAATTCAGGGTTTCTTCCATCATTTAATTTATGCCTTTTAATGTAACATATCTGAGTTGTTATATGCATCATAATATCCAATGCTTTCATTCCTCCGGTGATATATATATATTGTTTCTTTTGCATCTAAATTTTACATAATCTGTAACACATTTATATTCTTTCCATAGTAACTCAAAAAGAAATACTACATTTCAACTGCTGGAGCAAAATGCTTGAAGTTGTATACCATTGCCTTGCCAGTCCTCATGTTGCCACAGTGCAGGTTATGTTGGATAGCACATCATATATGAATCAAATGCATGCTCTTGTTGCAAAAAAAAAAAAAAAGGCCACTAGCATGTTGCATTGAATTTGTAGCCGTGTTCCCTTCAAGAAAGATGTAGATCAACTGGAACGAGTCCAGAAGAGAGCAACAAAAATTATTATAGGTCTAGGAAACATTATTTACAAGGAAAGGTTGGAAGAACTGGGATTATTTAATCTGAAGAAGAGAAGATTGAGGGGGTATTTGATAAAGTCTTCACATCCCTGAAGGGTGATTACAAGGAGATTTCATAGACGTTAGGGCTGGAAGGGATCTCGCAAGATGATCAGGTCCAGCCCCCTGCCCAAGGGGCAGAAAGTCAGCTGGGATCAAATGATCCCAGCAAGATAGACATCCAAGTGTTTCTTAGAAATGTTGAAAGTAGGTGCTTGCACCACTTCTGGGGGGAGTCTGTTCCAGGCTCTGGGGTCTCGGAAAGTAAAGAAATTTTTTCTTACATCCCACCTAAAACGGTCTTCCAGGAGTTTGTGACCATTGGACCTGGTCTTCCTTTGGGGTGCCCTGGTGAACAGATGTTCTCCCAGTTCCTGGTGCACACCCCTTATGTACTTATAGGCTGCTACTAAGTCCCCCCTGAGCCTTTGCTTCTCCAGGATGAAGAGTCCCATGTCCTTCAGCCTTTCCTCATAAGGCCTGTTCTCTTGTCCTTTCATCATGTGCATAGATCTCCTCTGGACTCTCTCAAGCTTCTCCACATCCTTTCTAAAGTGCAGAGCCCAGAACTGGATGCAGTACTCCAGCTGCGGCCTCACCAAGGCCACGTAAAGCAGGAGGATGACTTCCTGGGTCTTGCCTGTGATGCATCAGTAGATGCAAGCCAGGGTTTTGTTTGCTTTGCTGGCTGCAGCATTGCGTTGGTATGGATGAGGATAGATTATTCTTTGAGCTCCACTAGGCATTCAGGTAAAGGCATGATAGGATTTGACATGTGATTCACACAGTCATGCCTCCTGCCATGCCACACATGCATGGCAGAAGGCATGATAGTGGGATCCAGCATCAGATCCAATCATACCTTATTGCCAGTGCAGGAGGAGTCCAGGATCACAATAGAAGGCAATCAGGTTGTTCTGGCATGACTTGCACATGTTGAATCCATGTTGACTGTTGCTTATCACCTTCTCCTCCAATGGTGCAGACAGAAATGACAATTTTCACCCAATCTGGCCGCAGAAAGTAGTTTATAGCTGTGACCAAACAAGTGCACAGCTGCAGACAGCTTAAAAACTGGTCAGTTGGCTGAAAATCTGAACCCTCATTGCATGAGAGGTCAGATGAAGACTTTCAAAACAGAGTATCTTCTGTAACTTCTGTTTGCGCTTCCTCCCAGCCCACAGCTGTTTTCAGAATGGAAGGGGGGAAAGGAAGTGGAGGGAGTTTGGTCTGGGGGGGTTTCAGCCTCTGTTGGAGGGCGGGGTGGGTGTACTGGAGCCCTCCTGAGGTGGGGGGGCTCTAATTCACCAACCTCACCCTGCAGCTCTGGCTGGGGAACCCCTAAAATGAGCTCTCTCTCTTCCCTTTTCCCCCTCCCATTCTGAAAACTGCAGCATTGCAGGGAGGAGGGGCTGTTGCTAGGGGAAACCAGTTGCAGGCTCCCAGCCAGAAGCTAGATTCCCCTCCCCCTGGAACCAACAGTGAACCTGTGTTTGTTAGGTGGGGAGGAGGGGGGCATTGTAACTCAGAGCACTTCCTGCAAAGCGTTCTCCATTATAGTGGGGAGCTGCACATCTGTCTGCACCCCAAGTGCTTAGAAATGGATTCCTTAAGGGGCCTGGTCCATGATTTTTCTAGGGATTGAGGTAAAGCTGATTGGTCTGTAGTTACCCAGATCCTCTTCCTTCCTTTTCTTAAAGATGGGCACTATATTTGCCCTTTTCCAATTGACCAGGACCTCTCCCAATCACCACAAGTTTTCAAAGATAATGGTCAGTGGCTCTGCAAGCACATCAACCAGCTCCTTCGGCACCTTTGAGTGCATCGTATCCGGCCCCGCGGACTTGTACACATCCAGCCTTTCCACATCATCTGTCACTAAATTGCCCTCATTCAATAAAAGACCCACACTTGTTTTGATCTTCCTCTTGTTGCTGACATACTTGTAAAAAACCCTTCTTGTTACCCTTCATGTTCCGTGCTAGCTACAACTCCAGTTGCACTGTGGCCTTCTTGCTTTCATCCCTGAATACCTGAGCAGTAATCTTATACTCCTCCCTAGTTGTTTGTGCAGGGTTCTGCCTCTTGTAAACTTCCTCTTTGTTTTAGCTAACTGAACAGTTCCCTGCTAAGCCAAGCTGGTCTTCTGCCATACTTGTTAGTCTTCTTATGCATTGGGATGGTTTGTTCCTGTGCCCTCAGTAAAGCTTGTTTAAAGTATGACCAGCTCTCCTGGACTCCTTTCCCCCTCAGACTGGCCTCCCAGGAGATTCTGATCATCAGTTCCCTGAGAGAGTCAAAGTCTGCTTTTCTGAAGTCCAGGGTCCTTACTCTTCTGCTGTCCTTCCTTCCTTTCTTCAAATTCCTAATCTCAGTCATCCCGTGGTTGCTGCTACCCAAGTTGCCATCCACTGCTACATTCCTGACCAGTTCTTCCCTGTTTGTGAGCAGCAGATCAAGAAGCGCATAGCCCCTAGTCAGCCTTTCCAACATTTGCAGCAGGCATTTGTCCCCAAAACTCTTCAGAAACTTCCTCGATTGTCTGCACACTGCTTTATTGCTTCCCCAGCAGATATCAGGATGATTGAAGTCCCCCATGCGAACTAGGGCCTGTGATATGGAGACCTGTGCTAGCTGTATGAAGAAAGTCTCATCCACTTCATCCTCCTGGTCTGGTGGTCTGTAGCAGATACCCACCACAACATCACCTTTGTTGCTTTTCCCTCTGACCCTAACCCAGAGACTCTTAACAGGCCTATCTCCAGTTTCGTACTGGAGTTCTGAGCAATCATACAGCTCTTTTACGTAAAGCGCAACTCCTCCTCCTCTGCTTGTCCTTCCTGAACACTTAATATCCATCCATGACGGTACTGCAGTCATGCAAGCTCCCACCAAGTCTCTGGTATTCCAGTCACATGATAGTTCTGTGACTGCAAGGACTCGCAACTCTTCCTGCTTGTTTCTCAGGCTAGGGGCAGACATTACACATAAAACAATTTAAGTGATCAGAAATTGGTTTAAATCTGTAACAGAACAGACATTCAATGCACATAAATGAGTTTAAAATGGCTGAAACCAGTTTGAGATAAACCTGGTTGAATGTAGTTTCAGATTTAACTAATTTGGCTCAAACCAGTTTATGCAATGTCTGTCCCAGACCGCTTGCTGGTTTAAGATAAACCAGACACCCCCAGCATCCCGGCATGCTGTCTGGGCAGGGCAAGGCTCTCTGCTCCAGCCGCAGGGCTGACCCTACCCCTCTGTTCTGTAGCTGGAGCAGGGACCAGCCCTAGCAGAGACACTGGCCAGCATGGCCCTGTTAAAGCAAAGTGGGCAGGGAAGGGGTTAATTCTTCCCTCCTTTCCCCCCCTGCAACTGGGGCCAGCCTGTCTGCCAGGGAGCAGAGGGAGGAGGCTGGAGTGGTGTACCCTGGAGCTGACAGACCCCGGCTATAGGGAAGGGAGGCAGGGAGGAATTAACCATTCTCCCTGCCCCCTTCACCTTAACGGGGTCGTGCTGGGTAGGTTGTCTTGCAGAGTTGGCAGGGGAGCTCTGTGGCGGGCCAGTAGGGGGTGCTCCTGTGCTGAGCCACCCACCTCACTGCACCCAACCACCTTCCAGGCTCAGAGTGCCTCCCTGGGGGTGCCTCACGTCTGGCTGACCCCCTTCCTGGAGCACACCCGCTAGCCTGGGGGTAACACTGCCACCACCCAGAGTCTGGAATGCTCGTGGACCTGCGCCCTCTGAGAAACACAGGCCTAGTAGTCCTTGAGGGTACTTGACCCACTGCAAGAACTTGGGGTACTACCCTCAGTTTAAAGCACAAATAGTGGTCTTCCTTAGTCACCCAAACCAAGGGGACCCCAAGGCATAATCTAGACCCTCTCCCAATAAGTCTCCCATGCTAGGTGCAAAGGAGAACTTTATGGGTTACAAGGAGTAGGTTTGGAATAGGGTACAGGGTAGAGCAATATCAGAGAAATCCCGTAGAGCAAAGTGGCATAGTAGCCTTTGATCATGTATCTGAATTACTGCATTACTGAATTATATATATATATAGATCTCTGGTAGCCTACACACAAATATCATCCAAAGGCAGGTGGAGATTCCCTCTAGAGGCAGGCAGTTCATTGATAATGAGTTTCAAGAGAGAGAGCGAGTTTCAGATGGTCCAGCTTCTCTCTGTGAGTTGTCATCATGGCTATGATCCCTCCTCCTGGGCAGTGCTTGATTTAGATAGATCTTATGACCTCATTTACCTGATCCAAAGAAGGCCAGCAACTGTTGGCTGCCAGCCAACCAATTTGAAATGCATCACTGGTTGCCGGGTAGACTGGCAGGGTCTTTAGCTCCTTCCCAGTTGTGATGGCATTGCTTAGAACAATAGAGAGCTTAAGCCCCCCACCCAGGTATGTGATGCCAGTCACATAGGTAGAGGGAATGGGTTCCCCCCCTCCCTCAGGAATGTATCCAGCTCAGGTTACAACTCAGGGTCAGAGGTGTCTGCCCTCTGCGGTGACCATGGCAATCAAATTGTCAGATAGCAGAGTTCTGGGGAGAGACAAAGATGGTATTCTGCCACAGGTTCTGTCCCGGGGCTGGGCAGCCCTGTGTGCCCAGATTGCTCCCCACTGTCAGGGAGCCGCTGAGGTGGGCTTGCTGGGGCCTGGCCATGCCCCCACTCCTCAGCTCAACTTCCCTGTGGAAAGGAGGGTGCTCTAGCACCCCCAGGCTTCTGGCTTGAGCACTGCAGGCATGTGCTGAATGTCTATCCACTTGCCAACTGGTTCACTCTGCAGGTTAGACTAACCGGCAAACACTGAATGAATTCAGGCTTAGGCTTTTTGACTGTCTTTCCCTAGCCCCAGGCTCCATGCATTTGTGTACAGACACCTGAGGTACTAGCTGATTAGCCTACTTTCTCAGGAAAAATGAGAAGGCCTCCTCTGTTGCCCCCTCCTGCTTGTGCTTCTTCAAGGTCACCCAATTCCCCACTTACTTCAAGGCTTTTGTCTCCATCCCCCAGTGAACCGAGTTTAAAACCCTCCTCCTAGGTTAGCAAGCCTGTCTGTGAAAATTCTCTTCCCTCTTTCTCAGGTGGATCCTGTCTTTTCCTAGCAATCCGTCTTCTTGGAACAACATTCTGTGGTTAAAGAAGCCAAAGCCCTGCTGGCAACGCCATCTGCGCAGCCATGCATTGATCTGCAGGATGCATCCGCTCCTGCCTGGGCACTTCTCCTTGACTGGAATGATCAAGGAGAACACCACCTGAACCCCTGTCCCTTTTAACCTTGCAACCAGAGCATTGTAGAGCACTTTTGATCTGCTCAGGGTCTCCCCTAGCAATATCATTGTTGCCCATATAGAGAAATAATGTGGGGTAGTAATCAGAGGGCTTGATGAGTCTTGGTAACCTCTCCATGACATCTCAGATCCAGGCTCTGGGCAAGCAACAGAACTCCCGAGACAACAGGTCAGATCGGCAGATGGATGCCTCCATCCCCTGCAGAAAAGAGTCTCCAACCACCACCAGGTGTCACTTCCTCTTGTTGGCAGTGGTCTCAGTCCTCCCAACCTTGGGGGGATGCCTGGCCTGGCCTGGCCTGACCTCGCTTCTTCCACCAATGGAATATGCTCTTCCTCCTCTGTTGCTAGGGCTCTGTGTCTGTTCTCCCAGCAAACCACTGCAGGTGGGGATGAAGATTTCTGCTTGCTGCCAGAGGTCACAAGCTTCCAGCTTCCACCTTTCTGGGAGTCCATATCTTCCTTCTCTAGCACTGTCTTTGGCAGTCCTTCAGGTCTCCTCCAACATAGAATCGATGAACTCCTCATGGTGAAGGATGCTTCAGAGCCTTGCCACCTCCTCCTGTAGCTCTCTTGCCTGTTCCCTGAGGGGCATCACCGAGAGGCACCATTCACATCGCAAGCAGTCTCCCACCTAGCTGGCACTGGAAGGAACCTGCAAGCCTCAGTCTCCATGGTTCCAAACCAGGAGCTGGGTGGAAGCTTCAATAGTGAATGGTGCTGCCTCAACAGACACCACACAAGTGCAAGCAAAGGAAGAGCTGGCAGTAACAATGGCTCTGGCATTGTGATGCCCTCCAGCTATCTCTCTGGGTCTCTTAAATCTGCCTCCTCTCTTTCTGCCACTCTTTCCAAGCAGACCTTCCTTAGCAAACTCCCCTGTAAGCTGCCCTGTTTACTGCTCCTTGGTCCTGTAAGGTTCCCTTTTCCGTGCTAACCTGCTTGCTCTCATCAAGCTTACAGTGAAGAAGGTGATAGGGAGTTTCTGGGTAAACTCTCTGGAGAACTCCCCAATTGCTCTGGACTCTAGTTAAACAAGGGGCTTAAGTATTGGTCTAACTACTAAATATACATAGGTTATATACTCTTATTTTAGGAAAGAGCTTACTTTAGAGGCTCCTCTTCAGAGTGGGGGGTGACAAACTGACTTGCAAAATTCCCTGTTTGCAGTCCCTGTTTGCTTACTTCCTGGTCATTTGTGAAGTCTCCTTTTATACCCTGCTGGGCTTGGACTGGCTCCACCCCCTTGTTAGGGCATTTGTCAGAGGCAGGCAGCAATCACCCAGCTAGAAGCTCTCCCAGCTGCTCAGAGCACACACCCAAAGACAGCCCACCAAACAAACACTCAGCAAGCTAAACACACAGACAGCCCTGACTCATTTACCTTCCCAGAGCAGGATCTGGGGCCTGGATTCTCTTCCTCTTCCCCATCCTCTTCTTGCTCCCAGTGAACTGTTTGCAAACTTCCCTGTTTGCTGCTCCTGTTTACTCAGGAATCGTTTTATACCCTCCTGGGCCTAGATTGGCTCTGCCCCTTTGTTAGGGCTTTTGTCAGACAGGCAGCAGTCACCCAGCTAGCAGCACTCCACTGGTTTACTGGTGATCAGATCAGCTCTAAACATTTTTTCTACCCGATACAAATCAAATTCTACACATTGTCCAATGCCATTTCACTTTTGGAACCCCTTTAGGGACCCCTCATCTGAGAGATTTATTAAAAGAGACTTGGATTCTCTCCCCTACTTAAATGCTTTAGAACCTCTACTTCCCAGAAAAGTGGCAAATATTTTTTATTGTAAATATTTCTTTGTTCCTCAGAAGAAAGGTTGATGGAAACCCATAATGGACGTCAGCAAGTTCAGTACCTTTATTCTCCATCTGAGATTCTGAATGATGGCTTTATCCTCAATAATCCCCTTGCTGTATGAGGGATATTACTTAGCAAAGAGGCATAGAGACCAGGTCATACGAGGAGAGGCTGAAAGACTTAGGACTGTTCAGCCTGGAGAAGAGATGACTCAGAGGGGACTTGGTGGCAGCCTATAAGTAGATCAGGGCCTGGGGGTGAGGGGCATCTGTTAATCAGCTGCGCCCGCCCCCACCTCTGCAGAGAGGACAAGAAATAATGGGCACAGGCTGATTGAGGATGGGTTCAGGCTAAACATGAGAAAAAACTTCTTTACAAGTCAAGTGCCAAAGGTTTGGAACAGGCTGCCCCCAGAGGCCATCCACCTTGGCAATCTTCAAAAAGCATCTTGATGCCCATCTTGCTGGGGTCATCTGATCCCAGCAGTCTTTCCTGCCCAAGTGCAAGGGTGCTGGACCCAATGATCTATAAGGTCCCTTCCAGCCCCTAACAACTATGAAACTGTCATGAAACACCTGTTTTGCATTAACATTTATCTGATGCACAAGTGATTTCTCCAATATGTTACTGGCACAAATTGCTATCAATACAGGATGTTATGATGGCAGTAGTGGTGGCCCAACTATGTCTTTGCATATAGAAGTATTTCTATAGCTAGGTGATTGACTAGCAAAAGTAGAGCCTTCAAACAGTCTTCACAGTCAGTTCAATACACTTCCATGCTTTCAGCTTCTTGAAAAATGAAGGAAACTCCATTTAATGCCAACCTGGTCTAGAGAATCTGAGTGCATCTGGATTCTTTAGGAACATACCTTTAAAGAGTTTTTAAACCATATCTATTCTAATCTATCTCCAGTTGTGTTCAAATATATATATACACACACAGTGTATATAGATACATACATACTAGGCCTGTGCGAAGCAGCTAGTATTCACTTCAGATTTGGCCAGTTCAGGGGATGGTGATTCGATTCAGTGATTCGAAACACTGTCCCAATTCGATTTAGCCAAATCTGATTTGGAGATTCTGCTGCTGCTCCGAATCAGCCAGGCCAGGCCCATTCCCTGCCTGCTCTCCCAGCCCTGCAATGGCTGCCCAGCAAGAAACTCAGCACTTGTTAAAAAAAAAAAAAGCCCTGGCTCAGTAGGTACTGCCAGGCACAATCCCCCTGAAGCCCCAAGGCTGCTGCAGGACCAGTGAGTCCTGGCCTTTCCTTGTTTGTTTGTTTGTTTGTTTTGCCTTAAAGGGCCGGAGCTGGCCCGGGCGGGGCACCTGTGTGGGGGCTTGTACGGAGCCCCCCATGCAGTGGGGGGCAGCAAGTAACCCCCACCTCTCTGCCTGGCAACATCTTTTTTTAAAGTGCTGAGCTGGGGCAGGTGCAGCAGCCATGGGGGGGCTGGGGGAGCAGTTGGGGAGCATGGGGGGTAAGGAGGGCTGGCAAGGGTACCCCCATGGTCTCGTCCCCCAGCCCCCCCACTCCTCTCCCACCCCTAGTATTTACCAGCTCAGAGTTGGCTGCAGCTCTCTGCTGCAGGCACCAGGGACTGCCCAAATCATCAAAGCTCTCCAAATCTTTTCCAAAACTTTGAATCGATTCGGACCTTTTAATTGGTCCCCTGATTCGATTCGGATTCAGAGATTCGGTCGCCAATTTGGGCCGAATCTCCTCCGAATTGGATCACCACCCGAAGCTTTGAACAGCCGTAATACATACTCACGTGTGTGTGTATGCATGCGCACACGTGCACACACTGCTCCCACTAGACCAGCTCTCTTTTATATGCTTTTTCCTCAACAGAATACAAACTCAAGTAATTCTGTGTCTGGGCCAGACATCCAGAAAAGTACCTGTAATGTTGAATTCTTCATAAAGAGAGAGAGGCCCAGTGGGTTTTTGGGAATTTATTTTAGTGGCATAAATGTGAAAGGTCTATTACCAACCCTCTGAATTATCCATTGTTATTTTTTTATTGTGTTAAGGGTAGGAACAGATGTTGCATTTGTCCCTGGATAAGTTGTGTCTGTGTTTGTCTGGGAATAAAAATATCCCAAGGCTGATGTATACACACACCACTCTTCTGATCACAATTTAATGAGCAGACTAAAGTGCTGCTTTTCTGCCAGTGATTCAATTATACAATCCTGGGATAACTGTACAGACATACTTTACAATATTTGGAGGTACATTTTACTACCTCTTATCCAGGGAATTTTTTTTAGGATTTATCCTGGGACCGCAGATTGATGTTTTTATGATTGTACGATAAGATGTACAGAATACTGTGAAGTCTGTTTGCATCCTAAAGGAGTTTTAGTGCAGCCAATTTACTAAACTTACAAAATAATGTCCATTTTGTTTCCTGCCATTTGATTGGGTTAGTATTATAGTGTTTATAGTACAATATCAGAGAGTGCAAGTGTTGGTGTTCTTCTGAAAAATCATTTTCTTTAATGGTGAAAGGCCTAAGAATCCTAACTAGCAGCCTAATGAAAAATATGCCATATTGTTCTGATAATAGATTATAAATTTATATTACAAATATTATATAAGTCAACCTCATGTGTTCAGGTTCAGTTTTAAGAAAAACAGTTTTTCCCCTGAAGACAA
This sequence comes from Alligator mississippiensis, assembly GCF_030867095.1. Lineage (NCBI taxonomy): Eukaryota > Metazoa > Chordata > Crocodylia > Alligatoridae > Alligator > Alligator mississippiensis. Next base: position 45,972,470 of record NC_081835.1, read on the forward strand.
GTCAATAACAGCAGATAAAGTCCTTGAATTGCTATTGCTCTTACAAAATCACACAGGAGAATCAAATAATCAAGAAAAGGATCCAGAGTTAAATGCATTAAAAATACTAAAATTGAAAGAAGCATCCTCTGTACCAAAGATAATTTTGCCCAAGGCTCACCATATTGTTGTCAACCTAAAATTCCATGTCAGTACATGTCCAGGCAAATGTTTTTAGTTTTTACTAAAACAAAGACTGGCTGCCATAATTGAAAGGTCATATTTGAATTGCAGTTTTGAGTCCTAACTTCACATGATATACAGAGCTAAAACCCTGGATCCAAACAGCCCTTGCTTTAGGGGTTCACAATCTAAATTTACCATTTTTTATTTTTTTTTTTTTAGGTTTTCCATATGGTTTCCTAGCAGCTCACTTTGTGGGCTGTTTCCTAGCTCTGTGGTTCCAGTGATGATATGCCCTAAAACTGGGCACCCTAGATTTTTTAACATCCTGCCTCAGCTTATCTTGGGGCTCTTAAGACATCTAAGTATCTACCCTGCCTGCTTTCCACTCTCCTGGAGAAGAGTGGGAAGGTTCCTAGAAACTGCAGGCAGTAGTAATCTGGATATCCCAGCCATTGCAGCATTTACCTACACAAACTGATCTTGTTGTGTAAGGTCACCTACTCCGGCACGATGGTGGCAGAACAGGTCACCCTGGCTAGGAACAGACATTACACATAAACCAGTTTAAGTGATCAGAAACTTGGTTAAACCTGTAACAGAATAGATATTCATTGCACGCAAACCAGTGTGAAAATGGCTGAAACTGGTTTGAGACTAACCTGCAAAGATTGAATCAATTCACGCTCAGGCTTTTTAAATGTCTGTCCCTAGTCCGTATGCTGCACACTTGAGGGCAGTGACCTCACAATAGCTGGCCCTTAAGGGTATTATATTGGGTGTTCTGCTGCCCTTAAAAGTGTCATGTGGGTCATCTGCTCCATTGTCACCATGCAGCATAGATGATCCTGCCCAGCACCCATCATGGCCACACCTGGCTGGCTTTTAAGGTGCCATATAAGTCCATTTGCTCTGTACATTAATAACATATTGTTCTGATTACAGGGCAACTCCACATGTAAGTTAACTGTGTTTTTTATTATTTTTTGAGGGAAGAAAAGTGTGTTATAATCAAAACAATGTGGTAATGACAAGGGAAGTGTAGATGATCTAATCTGGGAGTGGCTAACCTGAAGCATGTGTGCCATAGCTGGTACAGGTAGCCTCTGTGTGTGGCATATGGCAGACTGGGGTGGAAATAGGTAACACAGTAACAGATCGGGGGGGAGCATAAAGCAGAGCACCAGAGCAGGGAGAGAGCACAGGACAGGGAACAGAAAACAAAGCATCCGATCAGGCAGGGAGCAGAAAGATCAACCAACTGGACAGGAAAGGGGGATTGGAGTGGTACTCAGGGGAGATGTAGCACACCTACCAAAAAGATTGGCCCCCACTGATCTAATCTATGTAAACCATAGCTATGAATATATTGCTGTGGCCGTGTGCCCTAGTAGGGACATTCCTGAGGGCACTCCACTCCTCTGCAACCACTTTGAAAATACCATATTTAGTAAATATCCAAGACAAGCCTTCCCCCCCACCATTCCCTTCAGCACCTCCCCACTCCTGACCACTACTGCTTACCCTGGCTTTTGACTCCAGCTCCAGCCTCATTCCAGCCCATGGCATGGAATACATGCTGACTTAGCCCCCACTATCTTGGCAGCAGTGGTTGCAATGTTGGTGGCAGCCTTGGCCCTGACCCTGGCCCTTAGACAAGCAGCAAGGGGCAAGCCAGGCTACTTGATTCTCCTGCTGCTTGCCCTGCTGTTGCCCCCTGTTGCTGCTTGCCCTGTCACAGTGGTGCAGGGGATAAATTTAAAATGACCATCCAACAGTTAGATCCTATACATGGAAAATTGTAACAATTTTCCAAATTTTCCATGTGTAGAATCTAATTATTGGGGAATCATCTTGGATTCAAGTATATGGATATGGTATGCTGGTAAAGACACTCCAGGGTGTCTTCCCTACTCCCTGTATTTGCTCTTGAGATCCGGCTCTGCCATGCTTTTGAGAGCAATACTGAGGAGAAACCCAAAGAAGCTTCACCAATATATTTCTGAGTTTGGACTATATAGGGAGTAGGGCATGCTCAGAAATGTCTCTTCCAGGACATGCTACACCATGATGTACACATAGTCCACGTCATGTAATTCTGTTTATAGGTACATCATGTTCCATTTTAAAATTAGTCCGTTTTCTTGTCCCCGCTCTTCCTATTGGGAAGCTGTTCCAGAACCTCACTGGTCTGGTGATAAGGAACATTCTTCTAATTTCAGTTCTGAAATAATTCATATCTAATTTATAGCCATATGTTCTTGCTCTGACAAATAGCTTTTTTCTATTATCTCTTTGGTGTATTTACAGAAAGCCAATCATATCCCCTACCTTTTGTTAGGCTAAGTATCCAGTCTTGTTCTCCTGTATTTCTATAAGTCAAGCTCTTATACTCACTTTGAGACCTTTGAATTGTTACTAAAGGAAATAACAGTCCAACATGAGCTTTTAAAGAAACCCCCTTTTATGGGGAAATGGGAGTTGCAAGGAAGAGACTGAAGGGAGCCAAGAAACGAGAGGAGAGAAAGAATGAAAGATATATTAAGAAGGAAATAATTGTATTTGTTTTCCTTATTTTTGCTGAATCATGTGGTAAACATGATGAACGAAGAATAAGAATATGACTACCTACCTGACAGAAATGGAAAGCCATTGCATTTTACAGAACACAAGTAAACCTTGCTGCATCCATTCACACCCATAAACAGGAGAATAACATTCTGTAGGCTTCAAGGTTAGCCATCATAATAATGCATTTCAGTAGTCCAGTTAAGAGCAGACAGTGACATGGATGATTGTGGCCACTCCCTTTCATTAAAGAAAAGAACTGCTTTGTAGGAGACCTGACATGGAGAGATCCCCATGAGTGCAGAATGTGGTGGTTTGGATGCAGTGGCAGCATTAATTGCACCACTCATCCTGTCCCCTAGACCCATGGGGAGCTCAGTGGGCCAGATGATGATGCCCTGCACTATGGAGTTTAGCTCAGAGACTGGTCCTGTGTCCTGGATCTCACCTACAGATTGATCCTGTGCCACTCATCTGGCCTGCAAAACAGTTCCATGTGCTGAATCTGGCTCACAGACCAACCCGTCTTGCTAGATCCAGCCTGAAGGGAAGATTTCAAAAGCTACTGTGGGAAACATTAAGTGCTCATCTGTGGCATTGTCGTGAGCTCAGTCTGACTAAATCTCTCTGGCCCTCAGGTTTTATGCACATCATTTTCTGAAATGTTTATCAGTACTAGCTTCTGCTTCACTTCACCTGTAACTAACAGAAAGCAGATGGCCACAGCCAAAGGGCCCCTGACTTAGGTAGGTTCCCAGGAACTGAAAGTGGGACTCACAGGAATGCCACTCTTTTGTGCTACCTAACTTATCTTGTACACCAGCCAAAACTTGCACATAATAACCAAAATGCACCTTGAGAAATCTCTACTCTTCTCAAGTGTATGGTTATGTCTGTACTATAATCCAAAAGTGTAATTGCAGTCCATGTAGTTTTTCCTGAGCTAGCTTTAACTCAGCAAGCTTGAGTACAAATGTCAATTTAGCTGTGGCAGCAGAGCCCCGGTGGGCTCTAAGCAGGATTATGCAGCTAAGGCTGTAAACAGATGACTTATTTGAGGTTGTAAACAGAAGATTCATTTGAGATTGTCCCAAATTTTGATGCTGATCCAGCACATGCAGCCCGGGAAGGCAGGCTCCGCCCGAGAAAAGTGGCGAGCCTACCTTTTTTTACCCCCTGGAGCCTGCCTACCTGCTTGAGCTGTGTGGAGCCCAGTGCTTCCCTCTGCAGCCATGGTGCCCCCCGGGACTGCCCAAGCCAGGTGCTTGCTGCTGCCCGGGGGGGCGGGGGGGCGGCCGCTACCACGGAGGGAAGCACCAGCCCCCCGCAGCCCAGGGACTGCTCCGCCCACTGGCAACTTGCCCTCTCCTCCCTGCCAGAGAGGCAGGTAAGTCAGAGGTGGGTGTGCTCATCACAGGGGTTTAATCAGCCCTAAATTTGAAGTAGTGTTTTTTAAAACCCACCATTTCAATTTAGGGCCCCCGTTTCATCTACACACCCTAGGAAATTAAGGCAGATAAGCTTGGCTGGTAGTGTATCTCAATAAGTAAGGAATAACCAGGAACCTCCTGCCTGGATGAGTCAAAACTAATGTTCCTCTTTGAAGGAAGAACCTTATTTCTCTAATATCATGCCCACTTCACAGGGAAAATGAACTCATTCATTGGCAGTGAGGTAAAACTTAGTCCTCCCATCATTAATTGGTTCCACTATAGACTGCTCTACAATTTCCCACCTTTTGTCTTCTTTTCTTAGATAAAAAGCCAGTTCCACAGATTTTGTTCAAGGTGCTTCATAGAAAAGGTGAAATAATTTTTAAGCCGCTTTATTATGTTAAAGTTTATGTTTTTATTACAATAGCAAGATACAATGGTATTAAGAGCCAGAAGTATATCACTCAGCTCTATGAAAAATGTCATTAAAAGAATCTTCAGAAAAAGGTGATTTGTATATTAGAAAAGAACTTCCTGCCAACTCCATTCAATTCCAAATACATAGACAAAATAGAGACTTCAGTGATTATGTTAAAGTAGCAAGCATTCTGTAGCCTGTGTGTACCAGTCTTGTTTCAAGCTGTTTTTGCTATACTGACTCTCTACAGGAACCTGAGAGAGAACAGTTGACAAGAAGTGAATTTGCCCCACTGCACTGCCTCATTTTATTCTTTTTACATTTTCTTCTGTCTTGCTAGAATTCTAAGATGTATTTTGTAAAAATAAAATTATCTGGTGAAGCTTTTTCATTTAATTTATCAAACAGAGGATTTTCTTCTTATTTTAACTGTTGCATGGTAAGTATGATTCCTTTCCTGTTCTGCTGTATATCAGACTCAAGAGAGTACACTGGCACCACTTTTTTCAGTCAGTGAACACAGAAGACTGCACAGAACCTTTACTACTACAAAAGGTCTAGATCCTTGTGATCTCAGTTGTTCTGTCTCCTGAAATGGACTCATCCTCAGCATCAGGGCTAAGTACAGACAGTCAAAAAGCCTGAGGCTGAATCGATTCAATCTTCGCAGGTTAGTTTAAATTGCATAGATTAAATGGATAAGCAAGTGAACACACATTCACTTTTTGATTCCAGAAGTGCAGCCACATGCCTGCAGTGGCCCAGGCCAGAAGCCAGGGAGCACTAGAGCATACTTCTCTGCTCTGTTGGAGTAGACAACTTGAGTCAAGGCTAGCTCTCCCACTTGGCAAGATGGGGTTTGCAAGGGAAGTGCAAAGCATCCTAGGATGCTGGGGGACTGTGAGTCAACTTGAATCTGGAGAGGATCAGCGACAGAAGTTCAATAAACTAATTTAACCTAAATCATTTAAGTCTGATACTACATCCATCCAGGTTTACCTTAACCTGGTTCAGGCCGTTTTGAAAGCGGTTTGTGTGCACTGAAGTTGTTATAGATTTGAACTGGTTTCTGATTGCTTGTGCTGGTTTATGTGTAATTTCTGTTTCTAGCCTAGAAGATATCTAGGTTCTTATCTAGGTCATGCTACTATTTCTGTATTTGCTGATCTCTCTGTTCTACTGCAAGCTGGACACAGCATTATTTCTCATACATCTGGTATCTGTATCTGGAAGATACTAGAGCCTTGTCTTTTCACTTGAGAAGACAGAATCCAGCACATACACCAGGGGTAGGCACATGTGCCAGAGTGTGACACACAAAGACATTTTGCTTGGCATGCATGCTTTGGGGAAGGGGCCAGAGCTGCACTGCCACAACAAGGATCTGGCCTCTTGAAGCTCCCCCACCATCCGCGCCTGGCATGCCAACATCTTACAAATTGAGGTTGTGGGGTTTGTTGGCACTCTGGCCAAAAACATTGCCAGCCCCTCACATACACAGTCACTAGTCATCAAAACAATCTACAGTATTTCTGTAGCTCAGAGATACCTCACTGCTCTAGTTTCTAGCAGACCTCAGCAAAATTTTACCTGAGCACTTTTTATTGTAGCTATTTGCTTCATGTGTTTAAATCTCTCTTGAAAGACTGAAAGTTAACTGTCTTTCTTGTGCTGTTTTTTTTCTGTCATTAAAGATTTTATTGTGTTTCTAAGGCTATGTTTATAAAGTGATTGGGTCTGTTGTGTGTCTCAGCATTATTGCTGATGTTGGTGTAGCTCTAGGAGTCATGTATCAATTACTATCTCATAAAAATCTCACATGTTTTGTATGATTTTTAATTGGCAATTTTGTGTTCTTTTGCTTACCTATTAAGATGGCATTTGAAGTACTAGCTTGAGGCAGCTGGTATAATGCATTCCAGGAACTGTGCAAACTTCCACATGCAACTCTGTCAATGTATATTAATTCTAGCCAGCAAATCCTTCTTCTGTCCCTGTCTAGGACCCAGTTGACCTTGACACTCCTACTTACAGAACTAGTCAGGATTTGAATAAATAGTTGCTCTTGTAAGATAAAACAGTAATGCACCAGTCACTTTTGTCACACAAGTCATTTTACTTCCTCTGCAAAGGATATTTTACGGTTTTTTGTTTGTAATTTCTCTGGGATGCAGTAATAGATTTTTAGATCCACAAAGAAGCCACTTTAAATCTGCCAAGTTTAACCTTGTTGTTCCCATTTTAGGTCTCTGCAATCAATAGCATCATATAAATTGTGGTTAGGATTTTCAAAATGACTTTAGAGAACATGCTCTTTCTAGTTTCAATTGAATTTAATCTCATAAATCACTTATGGGCCTGTGAAAAACCTTCCCTGCCATTTAAATCAATTAGCTGCCACTACTTCCCTGCTGCCAAATTTTTGCACCTGGGGAGACAGCCCCATGGGTTGCATAGCATGGGTCTATGGGCTAGTGGCTGAGCACTCCTGCCCTAATCAAATATCTTGTTTTTGAAATTGGCTAACAGAAGGTATTTCAGAGAGAAATTAATGTCCTTGCTGTAGAATTATTAAATAACCTCCCTATGCATGCTTCTTAACCCTTTCAGTCAGTGGTTGGAAGCATGAGTCTTTAGATCCCTGATGTTTTACATTTTATTCCACTTAAGTAACTTGAAGCATGTCATTATTGGGGGTTTTTTGCTCTCACGCTACACTTTTTAAACATATCATTTTTGTTCTATGGAGTCTGAACTGCTGTAGGCTGGAAGATAGAATCAGGAATAAAAAGTATAGTATCTGTGATGCTGTACCCAGCAATCCAATTTTTTCCATTTTGATTTTTCTCAGAAATTTGAACAAGATCATTTTTGTAGTGGTATTTTGGTGATCATTATACTCCACTTAAAGGATCGAGTATGCAGTTGTTTTGTAGAGCAAAAATATGAAGCATCTTCAATATTAAAATACTTCAGAATATCTCATGCTTAGTTATAGCATATCATTGTAAACAGAAACATAGCTTGTGATAGATATTGTGCAATGAGTAAATCAGTGGTCCTTTTACACAGTATGTGGAAAAATAATAGAGCATTAGTAGATTTTTTTGTTTAAATCAAGATTTTTAGTTAAACTTCCATGATTTTCCTAACCTTCTTTTTCATCTTTGTTTCTGAAGGTACAGAACAGATATGCCAAGAGACATAAGGGTTTTCTTAATTTGCAAATGCACTGTTTCTCACCCCTACTCCCATTGTTAGGGGAATACTATATATAGCAAAATAGTATATAAAATGTATCTGCATTTCCATTGAGAAGAAAAACTATAGTATTAAATCTTAGAGCTTGTCTACATGCAAAGCTATACTTCAGTTTTATCTAAGGAACAATTTTAAAGTGATTTAGTTAACATCAGTCCAAAAATCTGTGTGGAAACCTTTATTTTAATTTAGCTTGATTTGGTAAGGAGCAATTTTAACGAAAGTGAAATAAACCTAAATTAAACTGAAATACAAGTGTCCATGCCGGCTCTTCTGTGAATGTAAATACATCAGTTTTAGAAAATGAATCTAAATTTGCTTGTGGACAAGATTTTTAAAAAAGTCTCAGCTCCTGCCCAAATGGCAGTTTTCCAGTTGTGTAACTGGCATTTTTTACACTTATAACGTGCGGTTCTGTTCCCTGTTCATGCATTATGGACATATGGGCATCCACATGGCTAATGAGCATACTCATTAAGGCTATGGCTGGCCAGGAGTGCATGTGCCCACATAACCACCTACAATGGGCATGCATCAGTCACAAAATTATGTGGGGAAAAAACCTATGTGTAACAAAGGCGCCTACTTGTGGCCAGTCACCATACTGGCCCACCTCTTTGTCTAGGGCAGTTTTCCCTGTCTCACCTGCCACAGCTTGTTGGGATACCTGTTGTAGTAAGTAGTAGGCTGCCCATTTAATACCTCATGGCAAGGGGTTTACACACAACTCTGACCTTCCTTACTGTGCCCCATGCCTAGCAGATGGCATCATATGTTGATTATAGCACCAGTTCAGGGGCAGGCTAAACTCTGCCCCTCATTGAGCCCCTAGCATTTTCTCTTGCTCGCTGCCGCCTCTCACAGGGCCTCATTCACTCTGCTCCTCACTAGGCCACTCTCAGATCTGCCCTACTTCATGACTACGCGACCTTCAGGCTTTGCTACTCACTCTCCAGCCAATCCACACACAGCCCTTCAGACACCACCGTGCACCCTGCTCTATGGGGCCACCAGCCTAATGCCTCACACTGGGTTGAACTCAGCCACTAGCTCCTTTCCAAGCCACATACTTCTGCCCCCCTTGCTGGAGTCTCCCCCTGGGCTCAGGTGCCTCTCTCTAGGTGTGCCTGGCCCCACTACCTTCAGGGTCTTACGTCCCCCTGGGCTCAGGTGCCTCTCCCTAGGCATGCCTGGCCCCAGTGTCTGCTCTATAACCCACTGGGTAGTGGGGGCTGGGATTATAAGGTGCCCCTATTGCCTTTCTCTGGGGAGGCAACTGGCCTGGGATTTCTGGAGAGTTACCCTGCCACAGGCAGCCCCACCAGGCCATGCTTCCCCAGCAGGGTGCAGTTTTCAGTCATACCCAGGACCAGGAGCCTCCTGCCATCCCCATAGCTCCTGTCCTTGCCTCTAAGGTGTTCCTGAGCCGCCAGCCGAGCGGTGTCTATCTGACTGCCAGCAGTAGACTGAGAGCCTGGATCTAAAATGGAAGCTGCTTAGCTCCCTCCTCCAATCCCAGGGCTCTCCTGCGGTCATGTGACCGCCTCATTACCCAGGCACACACCTGCTGGCTGCCCTGATGTCTGCTCTATCCCTTAAAGTGACAGGCACCCAAAGGTGCTCTATGACTAGTGGGTTATAGACAAGGACACCACCACAGCAAGGCAGTCATCCTTTGCTTAGCCTCAGTAGTTGAGTGGCAGAGGCACAACAGTGTATCTTTTGCTCCTGGTTTGGCTGGAGGTTGCAACTTTAGCCTGTCACAATGTACGGTTTCCATAACTTGAATCTGTTAACATATGTCAAGGCAAGCATCTTCACAGGGAGAAGATGGGAAATCTCAGTGAGTTTGAAAATTTAGCAGACGCTGGAGCAGGTATAAGACATTTAAACAGGGATTTTTACTGATGTGCTTGAGAGATCATTCATACAAAAATCAATTTATCTTACCACTCTCACAGAGCTTGTCTTGTTATTGAAGATTTATGTCTGAGTAAGATTTTTCCTCTCACAATCCAGCTTTTTCTGTTTCTTAATTCTGCAGTCATGTTATAATCTTGCAAAGAGGATAGAGTGGCACAGCTTACAGTTATAAGCTCATTATATAAAAGCATGAAAAGGTTTACTTTTATTAATAATTCTTTTTTAATAATGTATCTATTCAACTTTTAAATTATATGTGTACTGCATTTCTTATTTCACTTCTTCTCATGTCCTATATTTTTATATTTCAAGTGGAAATTTTATCTTTGTTTCCTATTTCACCTCATGGTTTTTGGTTTTATTTTCCATCTCCCTTAAGCTGATCTCAGTTTTTTTCTCTTATTCCTTCTCTCAAGTTTCTTTTCTGTCCCCTGTTCTACAACCCTGTTTCTCTCTTTTCTTCTCATATGACAGAGAACTTTTCAACTATAAAATCCCTTTCTCTCTCTACAAGCATACTGTGTGAATGCTTTTCTCTTTCAAAATTCCTTTGTTACTATTTGCTCAACTGGGTAGACTCTTCATTGTACCTCTGCCACACTGTGTTTGACATCCAAGTCTGATGTAGTTTATCAAACATTCAAAAGTGCAAATTCACCATGGAACCAACCAACCTAAATGGAAATATGGGTTGCTGGGGAGGAATTCCTTATTTAAATAGAAACATCTTTGATTACAAGTGAGATATCCAAGAGGAATGGTGGAAAACTTATTAATGGTAGATGTACTAAAATTCTGATTTTCAATCTTAGAGGGTTAAAATTAGGCATCTAGAACCAGCTCTTTAGATGTCCAGGAAGACATGGCAACTTAAAAAGACAAAGGCCTTATCTACACATTACACTTAAGGTGTGATTAAGCAGTTAATCACACCTTAAGTGGTCACTAGGCCACACATTCAGTAAACTAATGGTGTGATAAAAAGAAGAATAAGCTACACTGTTATTCCATAAAACATGTGTAATAACTTTTTAGCTGTTTCCTATCATGCCATTAATTAAGCATGTGGCCAGGGGCCCCTGTGACTGGTAGCCCTGTCAACTGATCAGACCTCCTAGCTAGCGGGATCCAGGTAGACCCCCAAGCCTGGGAGCTCCCAGCTGAAAGGGTTCTCAGTTGATGTGATCTCCTAGCCATGGGAGTACTCCATGCACACATGGAGGCCATAGTTGAGGCAATGTCCCAACTGTGAAGGTGGACCATGCACCCCCGCAGCCCTGAGACCACAGCTGAGGTGGTACCTAGTCACAGGGGTGCACCATGCAGCCATCACATCAGCTGTAGTGTTGCAGCCACAGGGATGCATGAGTTATTCGTTCAGCTGGGATACTTTGTCAGCTGTGGTCTCCCTGCTGCCCACAGCTGGGAGCCTGGATCAGCTGAGGTAGCTCCTAGAGTGGGATCTTGCTTCTTGCCAGTGCAGGGGGAGCGTGGAATTGGGCTCTCCCTGCACCAGGAATAAGGTATGATGGGATCTGATTCGGAATCCTATAGTCATACCTCCTGACAAGCACGTGGCAGGGCAGGTGGTGCAATTATGTGGATTGCGCATTAGATCCCATAGCGCCTTTACCTGCATGTGCAGAGGGGCCCAAAGATGACTTTAAGTTGGGCTGGGCATTTATTTGGGCTGGAGGACCACTTAAGTTTTGGTGAGCTTTTGAGGGTTGCATGCACACACCTACATATATATATATATATATATATATATATATATATATATATATATATATATATAAAAAACACACGCACACACATGCAAATACATGCATATGCAGACACATGCATGAGCTCCCCAAAGCTCCTGCACCCCCTCCCCTACCCCTGGTCTCTGACACAGCTGGGCTGGGCCAGTGCTGTGATGTGTTCCTGTGTTGTGCTGGGCCAGTGCTGTGCTGGACTGGGCCACTGCTTTGACCCACGTAAGTACAGCTGGCACAGCTCCTGCCGGATCCGGCCATATGCCAGGGACTCAGGCTTGGGCAGGAGCCACACTATGGTCAGGCAGGAACTGTGCCAGGGTCAGGCAGGAGCCAGCCGCTCCAGCTATGCCTACACGGTGCAGCCTGCAGTGGTGCATGGAAACACAGCATGGCACTTTGTTAGTGGTGCCCATGCCTGTTTCAGACCCCGGCTCAGCCTGGGGTGGCCCAGATAACCCACAGATCCTGGCCCTCTTCCCCCTTCACTCCCTCCCCTTCCATCAGCGAGACCCATACCTGAGCTTGAGCTCTCACTGGGGGCCAGGCTTTTTGGTCTGTGAATGGCTGCAGGATCAGAGCTGCGTGCAGACAGTCCCGCCGAGCAAAAGCCCAGCCAGGAGCTCAGCACCTCCCTGCCTGGGACCACACACTGGGAACTGCGGGGCAAGGCAGACAAGGCCACCTGGCTGCTGGAGCTGCTGCTACAGCTGGCTACAGCACAGGAAAGGGAGATGGGTGAGAGGCGCCAAAAGCCAGGGCAGCCATGGGCCAGATACAGATCTCCAGAGGAGTAGCTGTGACCCAAATAGAATCATTTGGCAGAACACTGGCCTGCAGGCCATATTTTGCCCACCCCTGCTTTACGTTATCTTTGTATTTCCTTAATTTGAAATCAGCTATTTCCCAAGCTGGTCTGGCATTACTGGGTAAAAAAAGGACGTTGGATTTTTTCCAGGGGAAGGTCTTTCATCTTGGGATCCTACAGATATGCAACCTCTTTGATCCACTTTAAATACCTGAGAAATGTCCAAAATAATAGTTTTTCTTGAATCAACTGTGGCTAATTCAAAATAATTGCCATTCAAGCTACATGTGTAAATCACATGGAAACTGATGGATGGAAGAGGCCTCAGGAGGTCATCTTAGTCCAAGCTCTGCTCACAACAGCACCATCCACAACTAGATCATCCCAGCCAAGGCTTTATCTAGCCAGGTCTGAAAAACTTCCAAGGATGGAGATTCTACAGCTTCTCTAGATAACCTATTCTAGTGCTTTACTACCCTCCTAGTGCGAAAGTCCCTCCTAATATCTAACCTGTACTTCCATTTCTCCAACTTCAGGCCATTGATCCTTGTTCTGTCATTTGCCACTACTGAGAACAGTCTAGCTCTATCCTCTGTGGAACCACTCTGCAGGTAGTTGAAGGCTTATATTAAATCCCCTCTCAGTCTTCTCTTCTCCAAACTAAATGAGCCCAGTTCCCTCAGCCTCTCCTCAGAAGTCATGTGCCCTGCCCCCTAACCATTTTCATTGCCTTCTGCTGGACTCTTTCCAACTTGTCCACATCCTTCCTGTAGTGGGGGGGCCCAAAACTAGACATACTACTCCAGATGTGGCCTCACCAGTGCTGAAATAGAGGAGAAGAATCACCTCCCTTAATCTGCTGCCAACTCTTCTACTAATGCAGGCCAGTATGCTGTTAGCCTTCTTGGCAACAAAGACACACTGGCTCACATTCAGCTTACTGTCCACTGTAACTCCCAGGTCCTTTTCTGCACAGCTGCTGCTTAGTCGGTTGGTCCCCAGCTTGTACCAGTGTATAGGATTGTTCCATACTAAGCGCAGGACTTTGCATTTGTCCAAATTGAACTTCATGAGATTTCTTTTAATCCATTCATCCAATTTGTCTAGAGCTCTCTGAATCCACCCCAGGTTGGTGTCATCTGCAAACTTGCTGAAGGTGCATCTTATCCCATCTTCCAGGTCATTGATGAAATTATTGGACAAAACCAGCCCTCGGACCAACCCCTGAGACGAGGGCAATGTGTAGGGGGTGCATGCTGCTGGTGGTGCCTGTGGGTGGTTGCTGACCCCTGGTCGGCACTCGCCACCCTCCGCCACCGACAGCACCGGCAGAGTCTGTGGGAGCTCCACACTTGCTGCCACTGTGCCCCCCCCAGCCGCTGGGGGCATGCGCCGTTCATGCCCTGGAACATGCCACAAGTCAAGGTATATCATGTCCATTTCTTTCCCCATATCCACAGAGCCAGTCATCTCATCATAGAAGACAGCCAAGTTGATCACACATGACTTGCCCTTGGCAAATCCATGATGACTGTTCTTAATCACTTTCTTCTCCTTCAAGTGCTTAGAAATGGATTCATTGAGGATGTGCTCCATGATTTTTCCAGGGACTGAGATGAAGCAGACCAGTCTGTAGTTCCCTGGATCCTCCCTTTTCCTTTTCTTAAATATGGGAACTATATTTGCCCTTTTCCAATCATCTGGGACCTCTCCCAGTCACCATGAGTTTTCAAAGTTGGTGGCCAGCAGCTCTGCAATCACATTGGCCAACTCCCTCAGCACCTTTGGTGTGGGAGGCAACCTAGCAACAGAGGATGCAGAAAAGGCTAGGTTGCCACCCCAATTTAGCAAAGGACCCACACTTTCCCTGATCCTCCTCTTGTTGTTAACATGCTTGTAGAAATCCTTCTTGTTACCCTTCACGTCCCTTGCTAGCTGCAATTCCAATTGCACTTTGGCCTTCCTGATTTCATCCCTTTGTGCCCAAGCAGTATTTTTGTACTCCTCCCTAGTTGTTTGTCCCACGCCTGGTTTGATGCGAGTCAAAGCCTGGGACAACCTAAAGTCTGTTTTTATGAAGTGAGAATAAGATGAGACTTTGCTTTAGTTTGCTTCTGTTGCCCTAATCCCTAGGGGGCTGATATAGTAATTTACAGTTTATCCAGGCATAAGAATACCCCAGCCATATCCCCAGTGACAATCAGAGGGAGGAGGGATGATGCAGGATGTGCTACACTGATTCTGTACCACCACTAAAAGCTTTGCTAGCATGGAAGTTGTAAGAAAATAGAATAACATTGCAGAATAGGATAAATTAACTGATTACTGTCTATAAAATTACCAGCAGACAGCAAATAAAGAGTAGAGATAAGCAGGTATTATTTAGACACGTTAAGTTTATGGAGACAGTATTGCAAGGATTGAAAATAAGGATAAGAATCTCTCGGAAAAAAGCATAATACAGGATGCAGTAAATGCAAATAACTTGCTGGTGATTGTGTGCTGTGTGTTAAAATCATCTGTATAATGTCTGCCTGCTTCAGTAAAAGGAAACAAAATTTTGGTAAATAGATGAAGAGGCACAACTTTAAGATGATAGCCATATTCCTGTATTAAATAAACAATAAATTCAAAATATTGTCTGAGAGCCTATTCACTCACAGGGAACATCTTATTGAGAATAGAGGGGTGCAAAAAATCAAATTAATTGAATTTTTATGATAGAAATTATAAAGGGAGATCAGCTAGATTTGACATCGATATTTTAGGAGAAAGTACCTCAAAAATAAGTACAAGATCTTGATTTTAAAGGAATGGATTGATGCAACTGAACTGAGATAAATACTGTTTCAAAACAAGAGATCAGTGAATGAAATTAAGGAGCATAAGCAATTTTGGCAAGATCTTTTTTCACACAGAATGACTGACACATGGAAAAAGATGACAAATTCACAAAAACCAATCCAAGGGGAAACTGAACACACTTATATAAATCTATATGATGCAGTATTATAATATTATTCAATTTATCAAGTTAAAAAGATAAGAGAATTTGAGGTTGATTTGAAGTTCCAAAGTTTACCAGCACAAACAGGTATTTTTGTTCAAATAAAAGAAAAAAAATACTGAACTTTCCTTTGGAAACACATGTTTGCTAGAAATAGACAGCCAGAATGAGGCGGATCTGCTTCACTGGGTAAAACGCACATCGCCGTTTGTCCTGCTCTTGCTGGTGTGGGACAAGGAGCAATGTAATCTCCCCACTTTTGCCACTTAACTATACCTGTGCTCCGGGTCTGGCTGAGCAGAGAAGCACTTTTTCCCCGCTCGGCCAGACCAGAGCACAGGTTTGGCTGAACAGGGGGAAAGTGCCACACAAGTAATGGATGTCTACCATAATAAAGCAGCAGAGTCTGTTACCGCCTTTTGTTGTGCCACTGATTTTTCCTTTCATGTAGCACAACAAAGGATATCCACATTTCTGTGCTCAGAAAAGGTTTCTTGCTCATCATGCAGCAGGCAAGGAAGGTTTTAAATCAGTGTAGATAAATTGAACAGTTCTATATGTCATATGAAATCTGGTGACAAACTGAATTTACAAATACAGGGTCACATACCACCATGAGAAGCATATATGTGTACAGCAGGTAACAAAGCTAACCTAGGCAGAGAGGTAAAAAGGTCAAAGAATATATTATTTCTTTCTTCTTCAAAAAAATGTAATGCTAGCAAAAGAGACCAAATGAGCTCTATAAATCAAATTCCTCTAACCTCACAAGTGTGGACTGTAATGCATATTCCCTGCACTTCCTGTAGCCTTGTTTCTGCTGAAGTCCTCCTTAGGTGTGAAAGAGTTCCTTCTCTTTGCCTATTAGAATCAGGTCAGACAGTCAACATACATGTTAGCTGTGTTATGGGGAAGGATAATGACTTACATGCAACCTTGCCTCAATCTAGATCTTTCTAAATGTAGCTGAAAACAGTAATCTAGAGACCAAATGGGTCCACCCCCCATTACTAAATACTTGACATGCAATTCTCCATGGACCTGAGTCTGGGAAATTTTAAATTTTACTCTAAAAAGTCTGCCTTTTTTCTTTCTCCCTTTTATATGGCATGCTTGTTATATAACAAGCTATTCCTTGTTGGTTACATAGCTTTATCAAATATAAAATTCAGTATTTTCTTAGGGGCTGTCAGTTTGTTTGCTAGAGCAGAGCTTGTGGTATCTCATTATACTTGACATGGCATAGGTTTGTAATGTGGAAGTTGTAGAAAATGACCTTACAGTTTCCAGATAGCCTGTCACTCTTCATGTCATATGGTATTCCATTTCCATGAATATAACAGCTAAAAAATCCTTGATGTTTTTGTCTATTTTGACAGTAGCTAATTTTACTCCAGTTTAATTTTGCCAACATCATATATCCTTTAAAAACAAAGTAGCAGTAATTAACATGCTTCGAACAAAAAAAAGGCATTTGCAAGGAATGCCTCAGGGTAATTGTTTTTATCTTCCTAAAGTTTTGTATCTCTCCAGTAGTTGAAAGCTACAGTCTGTAAAGGTGACCAAATGAGGAAAGCTAGTAGAGCAAAAGTTTATCATTTTATCATAGCCAACACTTCATCAAGACAATGAGGAATCATTGTTGCTGTTAAGGAAGAAAGTGGCTTTATGTGCATCCTAACAGAATTTGCAGTGGTATTCTATTCAAAATTATCTCACAATTGGTTTACACACAGTTTTTGTACCAGTATTGAAGTAGTTTTACTAAAAGGGTTACACCAATACAGTCTCTAATTTGTATGAAGGTGCTTTATTCCAATATGTCATGTTCCTTTTCTCATGTGGGAGTTACCTTTGTTTTTGTGTACACCTTTAGGGCCTTGTTACACGTTACAGTTGAGACTTGTTAAAATGCTAGTCTCCAAGCCTTCAAGCAGTAAAGCATGTGTTAAGTGCCATCATAATGTAGCAAAGTTAAGACTTTTCTGGTAAGGTGTACCTTCAGATCATATTACCTAATACATGTTGATGTCCGACTACTCGGTGACATAATTCTATCAGGACACTCTAGTGCAGTGGGGGGGGGCTGGGGTGGACAAACGGCTGTTTGTCAGTCCCAGCCCCACAGCACACTGCAGTACACTGCAGTTTTCAGTGGCTCTGGTACTTAGGATATGTTTTATTTAGATCAGTGTTGCTCAAAAGTTGGGCCCCACAAGCTAGAAGAGGGGTGTGGGGCTGGTCTGTTAGGCCTCAACTGCCCCCTGTGCACCAGGGTCAGGACTCATGCAACCCCCACGTGGTGGAATTGGGTTCTGCACTGCCTTCACCCAGCCCTGCGTACTGAGATCGGGCCCTGTGCCATCCTAAAATGGACTCCATTGAACTTGGATATTTTACTGTTAACTCATTGTTTAATGGAAGTTTTGTTGGGTGGCTTAATTTTTGAGAAATAACAAGGGTCACTAGTGAAGTAAAATAAACATCAAAACATGCAGTGTGCAAGGTTGCAAAAGTCCCTGCTCCACACTCTATCAAGTCATTAGAAAGTCTCTTATTTATAAGGTCAGTTATATCTTCTCTCCCTGTGAAGATAAGGGTATGTACAAGCCTTACATTTAGAAAGACCTAACCCTGAGTCAGACTGACCAGGGTTAGGTTGGTCCAAATACCCACTCATGAAGGCATTTGCAGGGTTTAAATCAGCCAAAAAATGGCACACACGATCTAATTTAGTTCTCTTAGTTTAAGCCACCTACACTTAGACCAGCCACTCTGTAGTCATCATAAAGATGGCATCCATAAATTACTCTTCTTATGCTTGCTTCATTAGGTTATAAAAAAGACATAACAATGTATCTGGTACCAGAACTTGTACATCTCTGTAATACTCACTGATGAGTCAAGAAATTACAAGTGTCAGGCCTTTGAGGGACTGTAAACTTTGTCAGAACCTTCCATTGCCCATTTACTGATGAGATCTTCACAAAGTAGATGGCATTAAAGTTAGACAGTATACTCCCTGGACTCTGATTAGTTAAAAGAGAGCATGCACTTTTTTCAGCAGCATAGTTGCTTCTTTTAAGAATTGTATATATTTTAAATTGGCTATTGTGTTTGCTTTTCTTGCTCATTAACCGTATTACGATGGTAGAAGCAAAGTACTGAGAGCGACTGCCTCACTGAGTTGGATTTAATCACATCCTTTTCTTTTCCTCAGTCACCTCTGTAGTAACCTTAATTAAAACAGAGTTGCAGCAATACCAGTTATCTTAACCCACCAGTCCCATTATCATCCAAGAGTAAAGGATATAATACACACATATACACAAAATAAAACTCTGAAGCCATCTGGCAACTGAAGACAATTTTGCTACAGTGAGACATGCTAAAACATTTTCTTTCTGCTTTGCATAAAAATTTGTGAAATCCATTAAAACGGGTTGTCAGCCATGGTTATGTGTACCCCCAGGGGTACTTGGGAAGGCCCTATGGGGTACATGCGGGCAGGTGGGGACAGAGCACTGCCACCCGCAACCGCACACTGGTATAGCAAAGGAGCAGGGCTGGGGGGAAGGGGTGCAAGGGCAGTGGCGTCCCTCTTCAGGCTGCACAGGCACCACCCGGGTGGCTGGACGCAGAGGGGAGGGAGGTAAAGAAGCTCAGACGTAGAAGCTGCCACCACCACCCCACGCTGCCGCTGCTCTGCAACCAGCTGCATGCTGCCCCCCTTCTCGCGCTCCTTGTCGTGTTGCTAGGGGTACACTTATTGAAAAAGGTTGAAAACCCCTGCACTAAAGCATAATTCTGTACTGGGTAGGTCTGCCTGGGCACAGGGTCTGGGGAAAAATTTTAAGGGGAGGAAACATCTCAAGTACCAGGGAACTTATATAAAATGTTATTAAATAATATGCAACTCATAAACAACTTGTTATTATTACGCATAAGAATTTTATTTTAGTGAAAGACCAAGCCATTATATTGCAGTTATAGTCAACAAATAGGTACAGGGCTTTAATATCTGCACTGGACAGAACATAACAAAACAAATATAAAGGATAAAGGAGAGGGATAGAAAAGTAAACAGAAATAATGAACTTGATTTTATAGTGAATTGCATCAGTTTTAAATATTTTTTTACTTGAGTGATTGAAATAGAATCCATACATAATATAGTAAAGAATCCACCCTACCTTTATTACAAACACATTTTGTTAATTGTTCTAATTATTCATTATTAACCTTAATTTTTATGTTAATATGCTATAATTTGAGGGAACAAAAATTGAAGAGGAGGTCAGGAATGGAGGAGAGGATTGAAAAACAAAATTTAAAGTCTGTAAAAACAGTCTGTGAAATAAGAGGGACAGAAAGTTCTACTCATATATATCCTGAGGATGCGTGCAATATTAAAATATGTGAAATGGCTACTACAGTGGTCAAGATGTATATTAGACAGTATTTCAGAACTACCCCTGTTCATAGTCATTGCTTTTACTACTAACTAGGTAAGAAATTAATCTGTATGGTTTGTACTATTTATGATCAATACAGCTGGCTACCTTGGATGAATGTTGTTAAGAACCTTAATTTGCAGAATAAATTTCAGTGCATCACCTAGACTGAAATCAACAGTTAATCTTTGATTTT
The DNA here is from genome assembly GCF_030867095.1 of Alligator mississippiensis. NCBI lineage: Eukaryota > Metazoa > Chordata > Crocodylia > Alligatoridae > Alligator > Alligator mississippiensis. The sequence continues at coordinate 45,992,460 of NC_081835.1, forward strand.
TATCTGGTCTTTCAGGCTGAGGAGTTAGTCATAGTGCTAATTACATCACTCAAATGGTTCTTTGACTTCTAAGTAGTAAGACTGCATGTGTATGTGAACTTAAATGAATAAATGATAGCAAGGAACCTCTCTCCTAGCAATAACATAAAATATGCACTTAACGTTCTGTAAGTTTTTATGGTAATTTGTTGTCATAATTTCTTGGACTATTATTATATTTCAAAAAATTGTGCAATGTAATTAAACATAAGTCTTGCTGCAAATAATTAAACTACTCAAGTTTCTCTTTTATTGCACCTTTCAATTATCTGGTTTTATATTTTGGGATGTAACTTGATTTGTTACCACATTTGAAAGGATAACATATAGCCACAGTTAATATTAGGTTTAAATTGATCTTTTTTCAAAATTGAGTTAAAAATGTATAAATTCCACCCCACCCCACCCCCCCCCCGTCCCACATCATAGTGTGTGAGATGAAACTTTTCCCAAAACAATTCTTTCAATGACAAAAGTCACCACAGGCTCAGAAGCGCCCAGGATGCAGAGATTAATATTTGGAGACATGTCTTGTTTCCCTTCTGGCTCAATGTTGCAGTTCTGGCTGTTAAAAAGGGAGTTGTAAGGGATTTCTCTTGGGCAGCAGACCACACAACTTTTATTTCTTTTTGTCACTGCAGTCTTTCTTATTGTCAGATGACTCATAAAAGAACGGGTAATTTTAACTAGCTCCCTTTTCTTTTAGGTGCAACAATGAAAATGAATGGTACCAGATCCATGAAAACATTATCCGCAAGTCCAGCACCAAATACACAGCACCCAGCTCCAACTATGGTAATTATTTTTATTTCTTTATTACTTGATTTCTTTATTTTGCTACAATAAAACTGTTAAAGAGTACTTGAACTAAACTAAGAATTTTATGTGACATGTTCCACATGATCTCCCGTTACACCTAGCCAAGTGCTCACTTTATTATTTGTGATGGATTTGGTACTTTTTCAGGTAAAACTTTTTTGGGCTAGATCCTATTTTCCTTAATTGGTATGTATGGAGCCAGGTAACTGCAGTTTTGTGTAATTAGACCCCTGACACATTATACTTAAGACTCAATTAACAGGTTAATTGTGCCTTAAATAGTAACCACCCACACATGCAACTCAGTTGAAGGAGTGATGGTGATACAGTAAACAAGCCACAAAGTTATTCCACATATACTAGTTCATTTGTATCATGCCTTAAATTGAACATGGGGCTGGGACCTGTCAAGACCCCATGTGCCACCAAGCTAATGACATACCTGGTTTCATAGCGGGGCATCAGATTATGGCAGGCCGAGGCTGGGCTCCCATTTACTGGGAGCTGTATAAACCAGGTATGTATGTAAGGTCTGGTAAGTACCAAAATTATAGTTTCGGAAAAACCACAGTTAGCAGGTGTTAGATGCTGGGAGATGTGGGTGGGTGAGGATTGCCATATTTAGCTCAGGACTGTCCAACTTCAGTGGCCTCTGGGCTGCACAACACACAACCCATATACTATAGGGCAGGCCTCCAGGATCCCCCACACTTCCCCTGGCCTCCCCATCTTGAAATCCATTTTCTGTTCCTTGCTGTTTGGACAGAGTCAGTGCACAGTAGGGGTGTGTGAAACAGGTCATATTTGATTCAGATTCGGCCCAAATCAGGGACAGTGATTCAATTAGTTGATTCAGATAACTGTACCGATTCGATAGAGCCAACTCCAAATCTGAAGATTCAATGCTGATTCGGTGAATCAGCGATTCGGCCATAAACACAGCTTTATATGTTTTTTCTACGTACCTTTGTTGAGCCCCAGCTCAAATCTGGGATCGTGCCCAGTATGCAAAGGCCAATAAAGATACCAGGGGTGAAAGTATAAAGAAGGTTTATTGCTAGCAATAAAAGGTGCGAGCGGAATAATTTCACATAACAAGCACACCAGATCACTACCACTAAGCATCTTTTATACAGGAGTTTTCAAGTTCTCACCAGCGTATTTGTTTGCTGATTGGTTGTAAGGAGTGACGCAAGAAGTTCTTTACTGAGCATGTCTCTATACCTGTGTTTTAGCTATGTATCTCATTTATATACATGTATGTTTCATTAGCATACTTTTTCCCCACCTAGGGGCATGATTTTTAGTATTTTAACGAGCCCTTTTAACCCAGTACCCTGTTTTTTCCTTTTTGTTTTCAAGCCCGCTTTATCTCAGACTGTCTCCTCCTTATCATTGCAGATGGGCATTCGTCACATAACATTCTGTTTGCTTTGTCTTGGGTAGTGTTTTCTAGGTCACTCCTTACATTCCCCCCTATGGAGCATTTTTAATTATTATTATGATTGCTCCGTTCAATTTGGCTTAACAAAAATCTAGTATCATCAGCTTTCTTTGTTTGTAAAATCATTTGATTTACCTTGGTTCAATTTTAAGGCAATTACCAGTACAATTAACCATTAGGAAACATTCAGAAGCATTAGCTGTTGCCTGAACCCGTAAGGAGAACATGTTTCTGCTTTTCTCTTTTACAATAGTCCCCCACTTATATATATATCCTGATATGTACTTTCCTTCTCTACATCTTCCAGCATAGTATAATTTTGTAAAATTTTCAAAGGGGTTGGTACTGCGATTAAGCTTGAGGTAAAAACCAGGTGAGCATTGATCCCTCCCGCTAAGCAGAAGTCCGTTCTATTTAAAATTTCCCGGGCCAGATAAATCCAGACATTTTCCTGAGGGTGAAATTTTTGTTGTAAAAGGTTTTCCCCTCCTATGAGAAGGAGTGGACAGATCAGGGCGCCCCACAATAAAACCTTGAACAATTTCATGATAAGGCCTGTAAAACTTGATCAAAGATTGACAAATTATTTAAAGTTCCTTTCTTTTGAATAGGAATTTTAAGTCTCTTATTGGCTCCACCTTCCACTGTTCTCTGTCTCCAGTCCCGGAGTCTGCAGGGGTTCCTTCTTGTTCTGGTCCAGCCACCGGCTTTAGGCGACTGGAATGTATCCAAGTCTTGATTCCTTCGAGCTTTGCTGCTGTCGGGGTCATCAAAAGTACCCTATATGGGCCCTTCCATCTGGCTCGAAGTGGTTCCTCATTCCAGTCTTTCACAAGGGCGTAACTCCCAGGTAATAGTTGATTTTCCGGGGCAGGAGACTGTTCCTGTGTCTGCAGCACATCCTGTACCTGCTGATGGATGGAATACAAAACAGAAACCAAGGACCATACGTATTCTCTAATCATTCCCTCTCCTAAAACATGTAACTGTTGTTCAGTACCCATGGGCAGACTCAGAGGGTAAGGCTTACCATACATTATCTCAAATGGGCGTAATCCCAATTTAGAATGTGGTGCAACCCTTACTCGTAACAGGGCCAAGGGTAGGGCCTCTGGCCATTTGAGTCGAGCTTCTTGGCAAATCTTTGCAAGGTGTCTTTTTAAGGTCTGATTCATATGTTCCACCTTTCCACTGGACTGGGGTCTCCAAGGGGTGTGTAAATGCCAGCTGATTCCCAGGAACTCAGAAACCTTCTGAGTAATTTGTGCAATGAAATGTGGGCCATTGTCTGACCCTGTTCCTTTTGGAAGTCCGAAGCGAGGTATGATTTCTTGTAGGAGTGCCTTGACCACCTCTCAGGCTTGGGCAGTCTGACATGGGAAGCACTCAACCCAATTAGAGAAAGTGTCCACAAAGACAAGGAGATATCTCATCCCTTGTTGCCAAGGCAACTCGGTAAAATCCACCTGCCATTCTTCTCCTGGCCCATTGCCTATTCTCTGATGTCCTGAAGTTTCTTTTTTCCCTCCTTTGGGTTATTTCTCTGGCAGACCTCACATGTCTCTGCTACCTTCTTGGCAGCCTCTCTTAATCCCACTCCAGTTACATAGTGACTGATCCATCTTACCAGGGCCGTGGGTCCGTAGTGGGTGCCATGATGAGCGCTCTTTACTAGCACATGAACCCAGGCAGCTGGGATGATAATGGGGCCATCCTTTGCTACTAACCACCCGTGCTCCCCCTTCTTTGCTTGAAACTCTTTTATCAATTGTTTGTCTCTTTCCCCATACTGTGGTGTCACAGGCTGGTATAGGTCTGGGAGGAGAGGTAACAGATTACTTACTTCGGGCAGCAAGTCTGTCTGAGGTCTTTTAGCTGCTCTCTTTGTTGTAGCGTCAGCAAATCGATTACCTTTTGTGGAGGGGTCGTTCCCTTTCTGATGTGCTTTACAATGCATTACCGCTACCTCCTTTGGTTCCCAGACTGCCTTGAGGAGAGCTTTTTTTGCTTGCTATACTTAATGCTTGCTCCTTTAGGATCAAGTAGACCCCGCTCTTTCCACAGCGCTCCGTGAGCATGTAAAACAAGGAAAATATATTTAGAATCAGTATAAATATTGACAGTTTTGTTGGCCGCCAATTGCAAAGCCCGAGTCATAGCAATGAGTTCAGCCTTTTGAGCTGAAACAGATGGGCTTAAATGTCCTGCTTCTGTCACATTCTGTGTAGTCACGATAACGTATCCGGATTTTCGAATTCCAGTTCAGCATTTTCAAGGGGTCGATGTCTCAGTTAAACAGCTTCCAATGTTTGCAGGCAATCATGTACAAGATCTGGTGTGTCAGCCATAGGTGGCAACAGTGTTGCTGGATTTACAGTGTGAGAAATGGCTAATTTTATTTCAGGCTTATCTAGGAGGATGGCCTGATATCAAGCCATTCGTCCCGGGGTTAACCAGTTCCCTCCTTTCTGCTCCAGGACTGTAAGCACTGCGTGAGGCACATATACAGTCATTTCACGGCCTAGGGTTAACTTTTCAGCTTCTTGTATTAGCAGACAGGTGGCAGCAACAGCCCGGAGACAAGCAGGCCATCCAGATGACACAAAGTCTAATTTTTTAGAAAGATATGCCACTGGTCATTGCCAGCTACCCAATTTCTGTGTTAATACTCCCACGGCTACCCCCACTTCGGTAATGCACAAAAAGGGAAAAAGGCTTACTCATGTCCGGTAGTCCTAAGGCAGGTGCTTCAATGAGAGCCTGCTTTAACTGGCAGAATGCTTGCTCATACTCTTCAGTCCTTTCCTGGCTTCCATCCGCATTGGATATTGTTTCACACATGGAGGCTGGGCCCCTGGCAAAAGTTGAATCTTTACAGGGTCAGCATTTTTAGCCTTCCCGGGTCGGTGACCTGCCCATACCCATGGAACAACAGCATCAAGCAGGGTTTGAGGAATATCCGGTGTACTTTCCTCTCGGAGAAGGCCGAGAAGGCAAGCCTGCAGGTGCCACCCCTTTTCAGGAGGCACAGTCAGGAACATATGCCCATCCTGAAATGACAACGTAGCTTGCAGTTTACAGAGGAGGTCTCTCCCTAAAAGGGGAATGGAGCAGTCTGGCATATACAAGAATTGATGGGTGACTTCGGCCTGCCCAAGATTACATGTCATTGGCTGTAGGAAGGGTCGTGTTACTGCCTTCCCTGTGACCCCTACCACCGGCACAGTCTTTTTACTTAAAGGTTTCAGTTTTTGAGTTAAGACAGAATGGGCAGCACCTGTATCGACGAGAAATTCTACCAATTCATCTCTGTCCCCTAGTTGCATTTTAACCAGAGGCTTGTCAGGGGACACCAGGATCTGGGTTATCTTTCCCTCCCGGGCCTCTGGTCCCCTTCAATCTGAATCCCTTCCAAAAGCAAACAGTCCACTGCTCTCCTCTTTTTTCTTTTCACCTTCACCTACTTTCCGATAGGGGCATTCCCGCTTCCAGTGTCCCTTTTGTTTGCAATAGGCACACTGATCTTTCTCTAATGGACCCCGCCTCTGAGGCTGTCTCTGGGATCCCTCATTTCTGGGTTTTCCCATGATTGCAGCTGCCACTAGGGCTGCCTGCATTTTCATCTTTCTCTCCTCTTTCTTGTCCTGTTGCTTTTCCTGAACACTTTCTCGGTTAGTAAATACTTGGTAAGCAATGTCTACTAGTTGAGAAATAAGCATACCTGTTGCTCCGTCTGTCTTCTGCAATTTCTTTCTAATGTCTGGTGCACTCTGACCTATGAAGATCATATTTACCATGCGAGCGTTTGATGCATCCTCCGGGTCCTCGCGAGTGTATTGTCTGAAAGTGGTGTAAATTCTTTCCAAGAAAGCACTCGGGGTCTCATTCGTCTCCTGTCGAATCTCATACACCTTACTGAGATTCTGAGGTTTTTTCACAGCATCTCTCAATCCTCGGAGGATATATTCTCGATAGGCATGGATGGAGGTCATATCTTGGTCTGGTTTCCAATCTGGCTCCTGGGTGGGGACATGATCGTCCCTATTTCCTTGCAGGTGCCCTGCGGTAATTTCCTTTTCCACGTACTCACGGGCTTTGTTTACTACCATTCTCCTTTCCTCTGGTGTCAACAGGACATCTAAAAGAGACTGAACATCTGCCCAGATTGTTTTATGGGTTTTGAAAATCGTTTCAAACAGGTTTCGTACCTTTTCAGGATTCTCTCTCAAGCTGGGGGTATCGTTCCGCCAGTTATACAAATCTGAGGTAGTGAAAGGAAAGTGCACAAAGGTTCGACGGTAGGTTGGCTCACCGTCATCTTCGAGAGGCCTGGGTACCACTTGTTCTGTTAGAGGAAATACCCCATTTCCCTTCCCACAGCCAGGATCAGATTCCCTGCGATGTTTTTCCTTAACCCCGGAGTCTGCTCCTAACTGTACTGTCCACCCACCTCCCGGGGTTATATCAGGAGAAGTCGGGGATTCTGGAGATTGCCAAGCACCTGACGGCCATGGTTCATGCTGTTTCAGATCCCTGGGTCGGGGAGTGTTCTCAACCTTTGCCTCGGGGGGGAGAAGCAGGAAGAGCAGATGCCAACGAGGAATCAGACGAATGAGGAGGAGGAGGGGGAAGAGGAGGAGGATAAGGTGGAAGCAGCAAAGGGAGGGGAGCCTTCGGCTCCGGACATTCCAGGACAGGATTTGCAGTTGGTCGAGCCACTGCCATCTCACAGATCCCAACCCCCTCCCCCAATCCACATTCCTCCAAAACCTTTCTATCTCTACAGAAACGCTTGCGCATACATCAATTCCTCCCATTTACCATTCTGCCGGCACAACAAAATCAATTGTAAGATTGTATTATAATTAACACTTCCCTCCAGAGGCCAGTGTTCTTGATCATCTAGCTTATAGCGTGGCCACGCAGTTTCACAGAAGAATTTAGCTTTCTTCTTTGTCATAGGATCCCCACCGAACTCTGCCCAATGTCCCAATACACAAGAGAGGGGGGTACATTTAATAGTACCCATCTCAGGGCTGCCTTCCCGGTTCTGACCGTCCAACTTACCTGGGATCCAGGGATCTGTTCTTAGTCCTCATCCTCACAGGGGAAAAATCACTGATCTTGGACTCGGGCCAGACAGAATACTTACAGAGATAATCCCAGGCAGGCGTACTGACGGTAGGCCTTATGCCCTTTCTACCCTCTCACCCAGGTGCCTGTTACTGGTACTTTCACTCTATGGCGTTGCACCGTTAGGCTACTGCCGCCTCAGCAATCCAGCTCCCCCTGAAGCAAAAGTCTCACCGGGAAAAGAGATCCCGGGGCGCACCTGACATTCGTTCCGGAGGAGTAATCAGCTGGTCGTCAGTTAGTCCGGGCAAAGCTTATCTAAGGCAGTCCCATCTGGGTCGCCAAAAACTGTTGAGCCCCAGCTCAAGTCTGGGATCGTGCGCGGTATGCAAAGGCCAATAAAGATACCAGGGGTGACAGTATAAAGAAGGTTTATTGCTAGCAATAAAAGGTGCGAGCGGAATAATTTCACGTAACAAGCACACCAGATCACTACCACTAAGCATCTTTTATACAGGAGTTTTCAAGTTCTCACCAGCGTATTTGTTTGCTGATTGGTTGTAAGGAGTGACGCAAGAAGTTCTTTACTGAGCATGTCTCTATACCTGTGTTTTAGCTATGTATCTCATTTACATACATGTATGTTTCATTAGCATACTTTTTCCCCACCTAGGGGCGTGATTTTTAGTATTTTAAGGAGCCCTTTTAACCCAGTTCCCTGTTTTTTCCTTTTTGTTTCAAAGCCCCCTTTATCTCAGACTGTCTCCTCCTTATCATTGCAGATGGGCATTCGTCACATAACATTCTGTTTGCTTTGTCTTGGGTAGTGTTTTCTAGGTCACTCCGTACACCTTGAGGTATCAGGCAGCTCATGAATGCTGTGATGAAGGGAGCGGATGAGCATCCCACAGGAGCGCGGGGGTATAATTCTGGTCCACTTCCAGATCCGCTGGCTTGCTGATTAGCTGCAGGTGAACCCCAGGTGCCTCCCCAGACCCAGAAGGCACCAGCCGCCAAACCAGGGGGCAGGCCCCCGCATGCTCCCCAGCAGACCCAGAAGGGGACCAGAAGAGCTTCTGGTCCCCTTCTGGGTCTGCTGCCGAGTGCACTGGGGAGCCCCCTGCGCTCCTGTCGGATGCTCCATCCGTCCCAGCATCTCAGCATTCACGAGCCGCCTGGTACCTTGAGGTATGTAGAAAAAACATTTAAAGCTGTGTCTATGTCCGAATCATCAAATCTTTCCAAATCTCTCCAAATCGATTTGGAGGGTTCCAATTCAATTCGGAGAGATTAAAGTGTCTCCTGATTCAATCAGATTCAGAGATTTGGCTGCTGAATTGGGCTGAATCTCCTCCAAATTGAATCAGAAACTGAAGCTTTACACAGTCCTCTGGTATCCCTCCCCTATTCCCTATGGGGGCCCGGGGGGTGGGGGGCCTCTCCTGGGCTTTCATCAATCCTGCTACTATATGGGAGAGGTGACTGCACAGGTCTGCAGGCTGTGTATTGGTCCCTCACAGGCTGCCAGTTAGACAGGCTTGTTTTAGCTGAATAGCCAATGATTAAGACACATGTCTAGAGAACCAGAGTTCCAGGTTTTAAACTTCCTCTTACCCAGAAGTAGTTTGAACCTGCATCTGTTACTCCCCAGCAGAGTGTTCTAACAGAAAGGCTACATGTTATGTATTATCCAAACTGTTCTCTAGCCATCCCTTAGAAGCTGAGCCCTGGGCAGTCAAGAGAGGGAGTCATAAAGAGCCAGGAGGAAGAGAACAGGCCAGAGGGTATGGAGCTCAGTGAAATGAATGTTGCTCTGAAGTGGCATAAGTGCCAAAAACTGAAGGTACATAGCTGCACACACGCCATTAAGTCATGTAAAATGAAATAACATTTAGGCCACTGTGTTCAGTTTATAAGTAGAAGTATATCTCCTTTTAAGTCACACTGGGCACATCAAAGCATGCACATTTACTGAAAAGTAATTTAGGTTACTGCGCAGTAACTGAAAATTACTATGCAGGATGGGCATGCATCTACACATGCACGCTTGTACTGTGCAGTTACTATGGCAACTTACGCTGACTTGGGCGTAAATCTGATACCTGCATTATGCAGGTATCAGATTTACACCCAATTAGTTACTGCACATTAATACACGTGTAGACACCTTACTGCACAGTAACACTGTGTGTGTAGACTCATTTGGGATTAACTTTAGTCCCAAGTCAGTCCAAACACAGCGTTACTGCACTTTAACAGCTGCATGCCTAAAAACCACATACTGCGCAGTAACTTACTGAGTTACTGAGCAGTAAATGCACATGTCGACATGCCCACTGACTGTTTACCATGAATCTTCTCCTGCTTATGCCGTGTCTGTAATAATAAATGATCCCAGAAATTACATTTTCTTCTTAGTAATGTCTGTACGTTTCTGCATTCCACAGGGCTGTGCTGCAGAGGCTGCTAATGGCCTGTTCTAGTAATACCTTTCTGTGTGATTCTTCATTCATATCTGACTTTTACTGGGCATTTTTATATGCTTATGAAAACCAGTAGCTAAGAAAAAGCCAGTAGCAATATTTTTAACTATCTGCATTAGCAAAACTATTCTATATGTCCATTGATAGCAATATGTTTCTGGTTAAGTGGTCCTATGCAGGCTCAGCAAGATATAGAGGATTTGCAAAGTAGTAAACAAAAAAAATCTCTCTTGATTATCCTGGATCATAAAGCTTTCCTCCGTCACCCAGGGAGAATACCACTTCCATGAAACTTCCAGCAGTAACACACACCTAAGATATGCTGATGTGAAGACACCATAAATCTCTGTCTAGAAGGGAAGTAGAAATATAAATAAATAAATATTAAATTTGCTTAAGATACTTACCTGAGTGGTCCAGAGAAATACCAGTGCATTCACACCTACAAATTAACTATCATGAAAGCTAGCTCTGATAATTTCAGTTCAGATTGCTTCATAAATAGCTGGGTGGAATTGTTGTCTTGACAGAGTTCTTGTCATATTCAGAGTTCAATTTTATTATTCAATTAAACATAAATTTAAACTGTGGGGGAGAGTGAGCCCCTTCCCAGTGAGGGGCTGTGTTGCAGGTTTGGGCTGCATGCAGCAGCTCTGAGGTCTGGGGGCAGAGCCCTGCAAGCCCCTGCAGTGCCACCACACTCCAGAGCCTCTCTGCCAGCCCCGCAGCACAGCCTCGCCATGAAGCCGTGACAGGCTCCTGCCCCTAGGTCACTCATCTCTCACCGCTTCAGCTGATGGGTGGGGGTGGGGACAGGGCCAGCCCCTGCTGCTTATTCTGTGCCAGGGCAAGATACTGAGGAGACTTATGTAGCCCCTACATTGTTCTTCCCCGAGCTTCATATGCAGCCTGGCCAGGCAGACCCAATGGCCAGTGGTTGATTAAGCCCCTTCCTGCCAAGAAGGGCTTGCTCCAAGCACAGAGGAGCTGCTCGCACTGCAGCCGGGTCTGCCCAGCCTGCTCTACCTGGACCGGCCGCTCCTGCCCTGTGTTTGGAGGCAGCTCCCTGCCTTATTCAGCCACTGTCTCCGAGGACAGGGCAGCAGCGGCCAGGCTGGGCTAGGCAGACCTGGCTGGGCAGACCCTGCTGCGGTGGAGCAGTCTCTCTCTGTGCTCGCTCTCCCTCAGTGTGACAGGGGCTGCCACCCCCATTAAGGGCTCTGTCCCTCCTGCTGCAGCAGTGGGGAGAGGGCACAGCCAGGCAGGGCCCCTGGTGGGGGCAGGGACGGGGGTTATTTCTCTGGCCTCTGGGAGAGGGGACAACATGGGGCCTATTCTGGGCAAGGAGCCACACAGCTGCCAGTGGGGTAGCGGGGAAACGAACTCTACTCCTTGTCCCCCTCTGTCTCAGGGGTCATGGTTCCCCACTGCTGCAGCAGTGAGGTGGGGAGTACAGGGATACCCAGCTTGGGTCCCTGCCAGTGGCACAGGGAGGGGGAATTAAACCCCTCTCTGGCCAGACCCCTACCCCTGCTGGTCCCTGCTGGGGCTGCAGAGCAGAGGGGTGGGGTCAGCCTGGCTGGGCTGGAGCAGATAGCCCTGCCCCTCCCAGCCCAGAAAGCATGCCAGGATGCTGGGGGTATTTGATTTACTCAAACCAGAAAAGTGTCTGGGACAGACATTGCATAAACCAGTTTGAGCCAAATCCGTTAAGTCTGATACTCCATTCAACCACATTTATCTCAAACCGGTTTCAGCCATGTTCAAACTGGTTCATGTACACTGAATGTCTGTTCTGTTACAGGTTTAAACCAGTTTCTCATCACTTAAACCAGTTTATGTGTAATGTGTGTCCCTTGCATTATAGAATAGATAACTAAGAGGGGATATGAAAGAGGTCTATAAAATCATAAATGGTGTGAAGAAAGTAACTAGGTATTTGTTGTCTTTCACAATACTAGTACTGTGAGACATGCAATTAAATTATTAGGTAGCAGTTCTAAAGCATATGAAAGGAAGTTCTTTTTCACACAGCGTGTAACTGGCTTGTGGAACTCATTGCCACTAGATGTTGTAGAGGCTGATAATCAAATCAGACTCAAAAAGGAATTGGACAGATTCATGCTTCAGTAGCAAAAGTTCGGGTGAGTCAAGGGGTATGAGCCCTTGGTACTAGCTAAGGGGGGCACCTCACACTCCTCTCCCTTGCAAACATACCACACACCTTCACTGCAGGAAGGAGGGCAGATTAGCAGGGGCAGCATGCAGTACAGAAGCAGTGGCTAGAGGTTTGCTGCTGTTTGTGGGGGTGAGATCACCTCCTTTTTCTGTCACTGCAGTTTGATGTTTCAGTGATCACTTGACACACGTGTTGGTGGCAAAAAAGGAGGTGATAACCCCCACCTGCAGCCCTGAGCCTCCAGCTGCTGCCCACACTCCATGCACTGACACCACGCAAGGCACGCAGTACTGACCAATTACGCCTCTGTCATGCAGGAGAAGTTAATCAGTGGGCTGCAGCTTCCAAATCAGGACCTTCTAGGCCTCTGAATGCTGGAAGCCATAAGGGAAAAAGGGCAGGAACAGAACAGTCAAGGTAAACGCTGTATAAATACTCTTTCCCTTAGCCTTCGCTTTCTTCCATTGTGAGGTGAAGGGTACCGAACTAGACGAATCTGTAGTCTGAACCAGAGTGGCATTTCTTACGTTCTTGAGATATAAATAGAAAAACAATTAGAGGAATAACTATGTAGACAGGTGAGCTGAAATTAATAATATAATTGATCCCGGTCCACTTATTCAGTGTTGGAAAATACAGAGAGGCATCTAAAAACAGGAAATTACTGACCCATCTTACTTCTTGGTCCAGAGCTTGCAGTCTGACCAGTTACTTATGCTGGGACAGTCCTAAGTACTAAAGGGAATGTTGTTATAGATCAGCAGTCTCACATCAGGTAATTAGAGACAAATTTAGAAAATGAACTTTATTATTGTTTTATGGTGTTAGGTTAGATTAAAGACACTTTGGGGAAATCCCACAGTATTCCTCAATACAGTAATTAAGATAAAAACTTGCATTATTACTGACCAGTGTATTGTAGCCTGCTATATACCAGGTAAGAAATACTGTCTTCTAACTGGTTTACTATCATGCTATAACATATCTTCCAAGTTTAGTTTTGTAATCCAAATTCACAGTCATTTACATTACACTCCTAGCTGTTTCTTTTAGATATATGAAACCTAGGGTGAAAATGTCTTATATCTGGAAAAAAAATATATGAGAGGCAAGGATTTCAGTGGGTGTTATCTTTTATTGGATCAACTGCATGGTTGGGATAGACTTAGACAAGCTTCTGACTTGAAGAAAGATGTATTGCATTTGAAAGCTTGTCTAAGTCTGTCACCCACAGAAATCCTTGCCTCTCCCATATACTTGTAATAAATGAACTTAATGTAAGAAATTATTTTCCATACATGCCTTCTGTGGACTGAATTTCGGCTCTTGGGTCTGGAAAAATAAATTATCTTTTTTTTTGTAGGACTTATCATTTCTCTACAGCTCCTTCGTGGGGACATGGAGCAGATTCGAAGGGAAAACCCCATGATCTTTAACAGAGGCATAGCTATTACCAGAAAACTGGGTTTTCCTGATGTCATAATGCCAGGTAAGCAAAGCACCTCTATCTGTAAAATGGAGATACTGCTGTTCACACTTTTCCCTTAACAATCATAATTGGGATGGTAACTTCACTCATGGAAGGACAATAATATAAGAGTTGCCTTATTTCCAACCTGGAAATTCTAGATTGCATTAAAGCACATCTGTTGCTAATCAGAAGTATTTTTATTGAACCAATATAAAATAATAAGAGAATGTGTTAAATTGGCATATGTAACATGTTTAACTCCTTTTTCCCATAATCAAGGGAAAGAGTACAGTTTCTACTTTGTCAGGCTGATTTACACATTTCATGTGACCCTTCAGCATTGCTTTACAGCATACAGGCTGAAAATCTGATCTAGCTGACTTAATTCCCTAGGTAGCTCAGTATACCAAATCCCTACAACAGTTGTTTGTGGCCAGAGCTCTGCTACATTTTGGCTGTCCACACTTGGAGCAGCCAGTCAGGGTCAGTGACAAAAATTAAAGACCCCAAACTGTTCTGAGTTCATTTGGAGGCCAAGCAATGATTTTGTTAGTACTGTACTAGGATTGGTGGACAAAAGGCTGACATTGCACAGCCTAATTTATATAGTGTAGTGAGAAACTGGTGTAGTAACTGTCAAACATAGACAATACTTGAAATGTCACCTCTTCTGTATATTAAATTCAGGTTCAAATGGAACTTTTTAAAAACTGGGAAATTTTGCTCAAGTATGTTGGGGGCAAATGTGGAAAATAATCTGTTTTCCTTCAATACTGAGTGCTGGTGCAACTAACTCTGAGAAATGTTGTAAAAACCATTGTGAGAAGCACAGATTAGGTAAGAAGTGTTTTTAGAAAATAAACTGAGTGATATGATTGGAAGGTTAGAATTGCATACATTTTATTAATAATACTCCTGAAAATACCAAGTTTTTTTGCATTGAGCAGATATATAGCAGCTTCACACTTTTAAGGTAAAGCAAACTAAAGAGAACAGATACAAAATTGCATCTTAGAATGCATTTAATGCTTGAGTATAAGAAAATTTCAGTTGATCACACCCATTTTTTTTTTAATTCAATGCTTAAATCCATATGTAGACACTGATTTAAGTGAACTGACTCTACTTCAAGAGCTACTTATATATGCCCCTTCTCCACACACACACATGCACACATTTTTTATATGTGGAGCTGTACTTCAGTTTCTTCAGATCCTTGAAGGGTATTGGCTCAAAGAATATCTTTGTAATGTTTCTTTCATTAATTTTGCTCCATCTAGTTTCCAGTTCTGTGTGCTGGCGCAAGTACTGTGTTGCCATATTACCTTGGCCTTCCTTACCTCTCTTCTTTCTGGCAGTTTGCTTGCCTGAGGATGTAGACAGAGCAGTCTTCATGCAATGGCTGTTTATAATCTAAGGCTCAGGTATTCTTTAAATAGGACTAACCAATCCACAAATCTTCTAGACTTTTTATAGTATATAGGGATAAGTCTAGAGGTCAATCCAAGGTCAATTAAAAAGATGTCAACATAGATTAAGTTATGGGTACAATATTATGACCTTGCTGGTATCCAACAATCCAGAGGCACTGGGCCCATTTAATGATTTAAAGCAAGTTCCACAGCATGCCTTTGCAATATTTCTGTCACTGAAATATGCCAGACTACTACTTGAAGCTACATATATATCTAGATAATCTTTATTCAGTAGTACTCTCTTGACTCAACCTTTAGATCAGATGCCTAACTCAAAAGACCCCATCCTGCAATCAGTTTTCAACTACATAATATTCCACAAAGATCTCTCTTGTAGGCATCTTTACTTGAAGGAAAAAAAACAGTTATGTAGTATAGTATTTGTGATTCTTTGAGACAGTTATTTTTATGGATTCTAGCTTGTGTGTCATGGATGTATGCCTCCCTAGTGTGTGGATCCAAGCTCCATGCTGCCCTGGTAACATACCCCCTGCCCACCCTGCAGCAGCAAGGGGCACAACCCTATGCTGCTACCCCCAGTGCTGCTGGGTGGGAAGGGGGTGCCTCGTCAGGGCAACACAGGGCTTGCAGCCTGCAAGGAACTTCCCTGCCCGGCCATGCTCTGCCCTGCCACGCTATATCCTACCCACTGTGCTGCAGAGGCCCCAGGGGGTGGGCAGCAGGGTGGGAAGCTCAAGCCCTCAATGGGCAACCTGCACCCACACCCTCCCTGCACACAGATCTGGGGAAGGGAACATGGGTCTCCCCTACCGCCTGGGAGTGCTCATAGTGGCAGGGAGCCAACCCCCCCCCGATGAGCCACCCACAGCCCTGTCCTGCTCCCTGCCAGGGCCCTGCAGCCATGCATTTCAGCCCCTGGCCCCAAGCTCCACCCGCTGCCCGTCTGAGCAGCAGCCCCAGCCCAACTCCCTCCCTCCCTATGGGGGCCTCAATCCCCCATCTCCCCCTGCCAGATACACCTGCGAAAGATGCTTTCCAGGCTGCCTGGCAGCCACGTGCATATACATGCACATGGTGCCCTTGCCTGACCGCCCTCTTCCCGCTCCCCCCAGCCCCTTGCAGGCTAGAACTCTGCCCACCTGCAGAGAGCTCTTTGTAAATGTGGAAAATCCATGTGTTTATCCATTCATAGAATCATAAAACCAGAAGAAACCTACAAGATCATCAAGTCCGGTCCCTTGCCATGGTCAGGAAGTTATTGGGCTCAGTCAAGCTAGACAAAGTGCCTGTACAGCCTCATCTTGAACACCTCCAAGGAGGGTGACTGCACCACCTCTGCTGGGAATGTGCTCCATTTTCTGGGGACCCTTACAGAGAAGAAGTTTTTTCTTATGTCTAGCCTGAATTTACCCTCTATTCATTTATGCCCATTGGTCCTCGTCCTTCCTTGAGGTGCCTTTCTGAAGAGTTGCTCCCCTAGTTGTTGATGCTCACCCTGACATACTTATAGGTGGCCATCAAGTCACCTCTCAGCCTTCTCTTACTCAGACTGAACAGGCCCAGGTCCCAGAGTCTTTCCTCATAGAACTTATCCTCCATGCCCTTAACCATACGGGTGGCCCTTCTTTGTACCCTCTCAAGCTTATCCACATCCTTCTTGAAGTGCGGTGCCCAGAACTGGCTCATATTCAGCTTATTGTCCACTGTCTCCAGGTCCTTTTCTGCAGAGCTGCTGCCCGGACAATCAACCTTCAGCCTGTACTGGGCATAGGATTGTTCCATCCTAAGTGCAGGACTTTGCACTTGTCCTTGTTGCACCTCATGAGATTTCTTTTGGCCCAATCCTCCAATTTATCTAGGTACCTCTGAATCCTAGCCCTACCCTCCAGTGTATCTACTACCCCCTGCCAGCTTGGTATCATCTGCAAACTTGCTGAGGGTGCACTCTATGCCATCTTCCAGGTCACTGATGAAGTTATTGAACAAAACCAGCCCCAGGACCAACTCCGGGGGCACTCCACTTGATACTAGCTGCCAGCTTGACATTGAGCCATTGATTACTACTCTCAAGCCCAATGCTCCAGCCAGTTTTCTGTCCACCTTACAGTCCATTCATCCAGCCTGTACTTCCTTAGCTTGCCAGGAGAATGTTGTGGGAAACAGTATCAAAAGCTTTGCTAGATCCACCCGTCTCCCCACATCTATAGAGCCAGTCATCTCATTCTACAAGGCAATCAGGTTGGTCAGGCATAATTTGCCCTTGGTGAATCCATGCTGACTGTTCCTAATCATCTTTTTCTCCACATGGTAAACCACTACATTGCATATATTTTTACTTCCTCTTCACCCCTGCAGCTTAGCTGCACTTTTCTTTCCCATTTCCAATTATTCCTGTTTCTTCACCAATCTTAAATGTCTGGCAAACATCACCAAACAGTTCACCCAGAATCCGTCCTCCCTTCAGCCTGTTGCATACAATTAGTGTGGCCCTACACTCAATGAGGTGAAGCTGGACCAGGTTGCAGCATATACATTTTTGGAGGATCCCAGGACTTATGACAAGAACATCCAATTCCAAACATGAGTGGGGTCTAATTAGCACATGGATCCTTTGTGGGTGGTATAGTGAGTAGACACACATACTGAGCAGTGCTCACCTGGGGGGTCACCATGGCTTAAAATGCTGTTGACTGTTGGGACCCAGCCCAATGAACCATATGGTAAATCATGAGCAACAGTTTCAAGAAAGATAAAATGCATCAATTCTGAGTGAGTTAAATCTGTGGGCACCATGTGAATTTTACTATAGCTATATTTATTTCAAGGCCAGTATTTTTTAATTTGTTCCTCACTTCCATGTGCTTAGTGAGATTAGGGTCCAACAGTAAGGAAGGGGGGAAGGGAAGGAAGGGGGAAGAAATTTGGGGGAGGCAAAGTGCAAGGGGGCTTCATGACCCCCCAGATTTATTTTTCCTGTTGTAGCAGTGGGAAGGGGACAAATTCAAGACAAACCTCCAATTATTTGATTCTATACCTGGAAAGTTATAACAGATTTATAATTTTTCCATTTATTGAATCTAATTTTTGGGGTGTTACCATATAATCAAAGTTGTCTTATTTTCAAGTAAATACAGTAGGTGCCTAACGCTAGGTAAACATATTTGAAAAATTTAGCTCAGGTATTTTAGAGGTGGAGAAATGTCCCTAATAACTAATGGAGCAGTGGCAGTCTCTGTCAAATCTACAGATTTTTCATTCTCAGACAAAGGCTAAATATTAAAGAAAACTTGCTCACAATTGTATTGGAGTAGGAAGAAAGAGGCAAGCATAAATGGTGGACAGTGCAAACAACTCAATTATCTTGACAGCTCTCCAGCATGGAAATTTAAGTGCGTTAAAATAAAAGGAAATTGTGGTGATCTAGCAGGTTAGTGTTCTTTCCCTTCTTCTGTGGAGATGTGTTCATTCATATTCCATTATAAATTAAAATATTTTACCTAATTTAGTCCATAGCAGGTATCTGTCCACCTCTTTCAACCACCAGACTATTGACACACTTGTAGCCTCAGTTTACAAGAATTCCAGCATTAACATAATTGAAATAGAACAAATGCAGTTTAAATTAATTTATCATAATTCTGAGAATGAAGACTGTACATCTATTTATGATGTACCTACTTTCACCCATTGTTATCCCTGCCAAATTTAAACATTTTTTCCTAAAAAAAAAATAAAAAATCTTTGTATTATTGTTGATTTAGAAACAATTAATTGATAAAGAAATAAAAACTTTTTAGGTAGTTTTGGCAATTCTTATGTTTCCAGTTTCTCAACGTTCTTGTTCAGACTGCTTCCTCCTCGTTTTACTTCAGAGCTGTCTTTCTCCCTTTAAAGTTGAGTTGCTAAATCCTATTTCAGCTTCACACCACACATCTAAGTAACACTTATGTAACCATGAAAGTACAGTTTTTGGCTCTCCTCCTGGACCACACATCTTTGCCATGTGGATGCCCAGTGGGTCAGCTTCAGGAGAAGGGTTAAAGAGTACTTTGGGCATTACCTAGCCGGTGACCTGGTGTTTAGAGCACTCTACCCTGAAACCTCTCCAAGTGAGGTGATCCTAAAACCTTGGTGTTCTGCTCCCTGAACAAGTGTCCTAGCCTATTGGGTTAAAAGGTGAAAGGGCCTTCCTCCTCCATATTACTTCCAGTATTACATGCATACCTAGGCAACCCTATTCTGTCATAGGTAGAAGTAGAAAGCAAACTGTGCATAAATGATAAAAAATGCACTTACATGGCTACAGAAGTCCATCTTAGGCACATAAAAGTGAAATAACATTTAACCCAGGATTTCTCATCCTTAAAACAACTACCTGTTAGCTCAGAAGTTGAGTGCTGAATTGCCCTTTGAATTTGGGTAAAGATTTTCAAAACAAAGCCAAAAGAGGATGATTTGCTGAGTAACCATAGAGGATGTCACTCAGTATTGTTCATATTCACTAATTAGCTTGTTAAGCCAAAAACTATCAGAAGAGACCAGATAACTTCAGCATATTCAAACTCAGTTTTTAACATTCTTTTCTCTTCCTTTTTATGAGCAGTTCCTTACAGCTGCAGACATTCAACCATTAAAATTATGTGGCAACCAGTTTTTAAACAGTTCCCTGATTCCAACCTCACTTTTTTAATGACAGTGCAGTGGATCTTAGAGTAAGCCCTTCACCTACCCCCCTCCCCTCATCCCATAGACCTGACCTATCATGACAGATATACAGAAGTCGTTAAGAAACAGAAGGAAATAGAGCCAGTCTCTATGTGCTTATGTACTGCATACTTGCAGACTATTGATAAAACCACTTTGTTTAACTATGCCTGTTTCAGTTTTTAAACTTAAAAATTCTAAGCTTTACATTGTGTTGTGAACTAAGAAGACAATCGTGTTCTTCTGTGTCCTTGTGGATCAGAAGGGGTTCAGTCAAACCAGCCTTACAGGTTTTTCATTCTAAATTGCTATTAGATTTAAGAACATCCATTTAATCCTGACAATAATTTTACCTTTCCCCAGAGATAAAAGCAATGAGGCATGTGCTGCTTGCCTTTTGGATTGCAACTTTATTTGTATACAGAACTTGCTGATCAGAAATCTATTGCATAGGCATGGCGTTTGTCAGTTTCCCAAAGGACATCCCTTCCCTCCCCCATGTGCTGATAAGTATTCTGTCTTTTACTTTGAACCTCTGATGAAAAGTGCATGCTTCATCTTTTACTTGTGAGTGATGTTTCTTTCTCTTTTTTCTCTCTCTTGTCTTAATTTTCCTGGTACCTCTCTCTTTACTTTCCCTTCATACTCTCCCTTTCTTTCTGATGCAGAGATGAAGATAGTTGGGTGTAAGTTTCTGCTTTTCTGTGTAATGTCTGCTTATTGCTTGCTTTTCCCATCTTTCTTCATGTTTTTCATGGAATGTTGGGGATTGGTAAAAGTAACGAACCGTAAAAAACATTGTAGGGAACCTTTGGTAGCGGAGAGGCATATACAGTATATAGTGCATTATTAGTCCCTCTTTGCACTAAAGTATTCCAGACAGATTTGCTTGCTATAGCATTATGAATCAGTGTCACAGCTGAGAAGTGCTTGGATATCAGTCCTTTGAGGCCAGGTACAGACATTACACTTTTACAAGTGTAAGTGATTGGAAACTGGTCTGTACATATCACAGAACAGAAGTTCGGCACACAAAACTGGTCTATACCCATAACAGAACAGAAGTTTGGTGCACTCAGACTGGTTTAAAAATGGCAGAACCCAGTTGAAGATTTGCCTCCCCCCACGCCCCCTTCCCAAAGGGTGAATGTGTGTTCTGTACACAACTGACCTAAACTACGCCACTCAAAGAAAACTGTGTCACTTAGATTGATTCCGCCTTGGGCTTTTTAAATGTCTGTACCTAGCCTGAATGTCCACTAAGTCACGGCAAGGGAAACATAAATAATGAGATAAAGCAAAGCTTGTCAGCTTCTCATGGAACACTTATGGTAGGAATGTTAGCAAGTCTAAAAATGGGGAATTATGTACAATGAATGTTTCAGAGAAAATGGAGGCTAATTATTGTCAATAATCAATGACAAGAGAATAAGAAAGAGGTCTAAGATGGGGCACAGAAAATTTAGGCAAAATATTGAGAAAAATCTTTATAATTATAAAAATGGAATGAGCTATGAAGGGAACTTCTGTAATTACTAAAACAGAAAATATTCCAGATAAAATAAATAAAATTTGTCTGTCCAATACAGTAGAGTAATGAAACATATTCATGCAAAGGTGTATGCTGGGCCATCCACTAATGTGTCTTACTCCCTCTAAAGATTGCATGATTCTACCAGTAGGAAAAAGAAATCTTGCTAAAGCAGAGAGATTAGAGGCAAAATTTCTTCTAGTGAATTTAGGTGCAAAACCATGACAATGTGAATATAAATATTTTTGTCTGTTCGCTGCTGAATTTATCAGTGTAAAAATATTTTATTAATTCATTTGAATCCACAGAGGTCCACCAGTGTTTTCTCAGATAGTAGGTTAGTGTGATATTATCTCTCTCTCTTATCACTCCCTTCGGAGGAGGGAAAAATACAATCTGACCATTTTCTTCCCCAAAAGATCATGAAGAGTTAAACTCATGTAGTTTTCTCATTTAGACGAATGTATTTAATTTAACTTTTTTTTTATTATCCCACTATTGGTACTGTGATATAAGTATAATAATTATAATAATAATAAATAAAATATTATGTTTCCCTTACTTATTATAATGTTTTTTCCATTAACTTTTAATATAATCACTTGCTCATTTCAAGGAAAGAGGTAGGGTCTATGTCTTGTTTACAAGATGACAAATTACATTACAAATACTTTAATGCCTCTTTCAGTGCTAGAGCAGTTTAAAAAAGGCTTTGATATTTATATGAATCAATAGACGCTTAATATGTTTTCAGTGGTTATTAAGAGCACAAGAAAAGTTAAAAACCATAAAGTATATGATATTGCAAAGGAGAAACTTTTACTTCAGTTTCCCATGGAGTAGAGTTAATTATGATTATTAAAAGAAAAAATCAATGAAAAACATACATGATTTAAGATCATGCTGCTGAACTGTGGACTTACTCAAAGAAGAAGGTACCATACAAAGTGAAGATGACAAAATCAATCTATCTGAGATCACACTCTAGTTATGAGCCTTTTCAGATCAATACAGTGTAATATCTTGGAAAAGTACTGCAGAAGCTAAGGTTTTGTATGACAGATAATAGTGGGGCTGTCCAACAAAGATATGCTTGGTAAGCAAGTTTCAGATTTAACACAGGCATTTCAGGCATCAGGAGAGCTTGACCATCATTACTGCAAAGAACTGGAATCAGTTTATATCAGTGGTGCTCAACCTCTTTGCTGCATGAGCCAAATGTGCAGTGCTCAGTCCCTCCATGGGCCAGACCCAGGCATGGGACTTGATCTGTGCACAGGGCTGCTGGGGCAAGGCCCAATCTGGCTGTGTGTAAGGGGTGCGGGATAGCCTGACTGATCTGGCTGCATGAGGGGAAGGGGGCATGGCCCAGCCCCATTCTGGCCATGCAGTGGGAAAAGGGGCATGGCCCAGCCCTGACCTGGCTGTGTTGGGCTTGGGAAATTGGCAGAGGAGGAGGGGTGGCAGTATTAATTATGACCCCCCCCCCCCACCACCACCAAATTTCGTGACCTGTGGGGAGCCCTTTGGGCTGGATGCCATGGCTCTATGGGCCAGATTTGACCATGGCTTAGGGGTTGAGCACCCCTGATTTAGATAATGCACATGGTACATGCTTTTTGTAATATTAATCCTACAGTGTACATTCATACGTTTGCTGTACCTGGTCTAGATTTAGACCGCTTACTTTAAGCCACCTAAGTCTAGACTAGGAGCGCCAGGAGCAATGTGGGCATCTTGAGATAAGTAATTCATGGTGTTGGGTGGGATAGCAGTCTAGAAAGACTGGTGGGTCTGCAGGGGCATTAGTGGATCCAGGGGGGGTGTTGCCTGGTCTGAGGGTGAGGGGGAAGGCTGGGAAGCTAAAATTAGCCCAGTCAGGGTGGAGTGTAGGAACAGCACAGCCCCAGGACTGTGCTGTGAAGATGTGCAGGCGTTTGCTAGATCAGATTAACTGCTTCATAGATTGGGCTAATGCTTTCTAGATCTAAGTTAGTTTACCTCCTGAGGTGAACTAACTTAGGGCACTCCATTTTTTTATGTTTATTTTTTTGGCAAATTAAACCTTACAATCATCTGCACGAGTGGGCATTTAGATCAACCTACCCTAGGCTAGGTCAATCTAAATGTAACATGTGTACATACCCTTAAATGTTATAGTTTAAACTTATTAAAATTTATTAGTATGGTGGACTAAGTCCCTTAAAATTTTAGGAACTTAGGGATCAGAGCATCAGCTGATTTAAATTCAGTAATGCCATCAAAGGGAGCTGTTTTGTTTCAGATCCAGGAACTGTTTTGTTTTAGCTCTACTTTGATTGCCCTGTACTTTTAAACCCTCAAGGTATAACAGGCATTCTTTTAGAGAGTAAAGGTTCTGTACTACAAAATATTGATACTTCCCAGGTGCTGAACCTCCTCGACTTCAGATGGAGCTGAGAGTGCTCCATACATCACAGGCTAGGGTCCTGCACAGGGCCATTTCAAGAGTTTGACAGAATCAGACCTGAATTTTACATGCATATAGTCCCTGCTTCTTCTTTTTTTATAGCTCCTGAGAGAGTGGATTTTTATTTTTTTAAAAGATCCTACAAACACTGCCTGGATAAGCAGTGTTTATTACTTGACTGTTTCTAAATTACTTTGCAGAGTGGACACATCTAAGGTACACATATCAGTTAGACTGACCTACTGTTTTTCCCCAAATGTGCACTGAAGTTTTAAACCTATTTCACAAGGCTTCAAAATTTGAGAAAGCTGCCTACTTAGTAAACATATGGATGAGTCAGGATTTTAGGATTTTATTTGCATCTCTGTCTCAAATTTTCTTTATGACCTTGAAAAAGTCATGCAACTTCTCTTTACCTCAGTTTTACCATTTGTAAAAAGGGAAAATGGCCATTCGTTTCCTTAAGGGCCCAGGGATAGTTAAAGTGGGTTTAAATTATTTAATTAAAAGTGGTACAGAAGTGCAGATGACTTTGTGAGCAAAACATCTTGGTCAGTTACTTATGTAGATAGCAAACAAATCTCTTCAATTAAAATTTCCTATTTACTTTTTATACATGGCAGCTCATAAGCTAACACTAAACTGGAATGGTTTGCATTTGAAGATATCTTCAACTTCAAGCCTTTAAAACAAAAAAATGAATACCAGCAATTTTCAATAGTCCTGCAATGCATTTCTCAATTTCTGGGACTTAGACAAGCCAGCATACATGTATATAATAACAGTTGGCCTTTAATTGCATAGTTGTTGTCAATTATCCTTAAAGTGGTTTTAAATTACAATATAAAAGGTTCATTTTCACACATACAGTTGTCAAAGCTAGGTAGATTTACTGCTTGGTTGGTGTTTGTTTTCTGGACTAGAGGCTTCATAAATAGAGAAATAATTCAAGTGGAAGAGGAAAGAGAGACACTGGATATGCCTTTTTGATAAAATATAGAGTATAATTTGGGTTTATATAAGATTCTTCATGCTCAAAGCATTTCACAGAGAAATAAATGGCAGTAAGTGGCTAAGTGAATACTGCAAACATTAAATGCACAGTCATGACTAATCTAGTTTTGGAAGGGTTTGGGAGCTTTTTTGAGAAAAGAAACATTAGCAAAAATGCCAGTGCTCCTTTTTTGAAAATTGTTATTAGATTTTTTCATTACAACATTGACTACTAACCAGAGTGAAAACACTTCAATTGAAACTGTTGTATGAAGGCAACTACAATGTTTTAACAGGCAACTACTTAGTTGCAATTAATCTGATTTTCTAAGATGCAGTGTTCATGTGAAACAGTCTTTGTAAGTTTCCATACTGTGCTGTTCTCTGAAAACCATGAGTTGAGAAATGCATGAGTTATAGTTGCTTCAGGAAAACATTACTGTTTGTACAGTAGTTTGCAACACAGAAGGAATAGGTTGATTTGTCAGACAAGTCCTTAATATTTATTTATGTGTTTATTATAGAGAGGGTTTTTGTTTTGGGGGTTGTTTCTTTTTTTACAAAGGAGGAGGAATTTCTGAATTAAAGAATAAGAGTTCTATCAAACAGGCCCCTTTGTTTGAAAACCAATGGTCAGTCTGCATGAAAGTTGACTTAAATCATTTCCTGATGTCATTGGCCAAAATTTTGTTTAGTCACATGCAAATTACACTATCATATCTGTATACACATTTGTTGTAGGATATCATCTTTGGCTTTCTAAGTGTAATGAATGAACATGGATATAGGCATTTAAGAAGTTAATTTGAGACTGAAGACTTGGCATGATTTTTACACAACTCTTAGGCCCCTGGCAGACATGCAGGTGAGGGTGTGATATGATCTGATGCAGGATCCCCACAATAATGCTTGCTGCCATGCTAGGTGGCAGCAATGTGGGGCCAGGTTGGCAGGGGCTCTGGAGCCAGGTTGGCTTCCCCCTCTCCCTGCTGGCGCAGCCCAGCCCTGCACTCCTGCCGCCCTGCTCTGGGCCCCACCGGCACTGACTCTGGGACACCAGCATGGGCCCCACACTCCCACCCAGCTGTTACTGTACTCCATGCACCCACTCACTGCCACTGCCCCCCACCTGCCACAGCCATTTGCCCACCGCTGCCACTGCTCCCCCCCGCCAATCACTGTAGCACCACGTGGTTCCCAGCTGCAGCACCGGACCACAGGACGTAGCAGGAGCCAGCCTGGTCCCTGCAATACTTAGCTAGCTCCGTGCAGTGCCAGCCACGGCAGTCCAGCTCCTGCTGCATCCAGCAGTCTCAGCTGTGCAGCTGGGACTTGGTGCCGGAGCAGCAAGCAGCAGGGTGGCGGCGGAAGCAGCATAAGGGCAGTGGTGACAGATGGGGGAAAAGTGGCTGCAAGCGGAAGCACGGGACCGCGCCAGTGCCCCTGGGGCTTGGAGGAGTGCTGCAGGGGGATCTGCCTGCTGTGGGGGGGCTGTGGGCAAATCCTCCCCCTCTACACATGCCACTGCCCTCCCCAGCCACCCTCCCCCCCACAATCACAGGCCCCCACACACCCCATACCCACCCACACGCCATATCCACACACACCCACCCACATGCTTCCCTACCCCACATACACACATATCCCATGCCTATCTATCCCCACACACACACCCACACTCCCACCCATACCCCTCTACAATATACAAGAGAAAGTCTTAATTTTAAACTATTGTGCAATTACCTTTATGTACAGTACACAAACACATGTAAATCAGGGCAAAAATATTTTTTTGAAATTAAATTAATGAATGTTGTAGTAAATGTTTGATTTTTTTTTTTTTAGTATATAATTTGGTATATTTCTGGTTCCGAGATGGCAAACACTTGCTGAAAGGAGTACTTTGGGAGAGGGGGGGCAAGGAAAGGGAGTTCCAGTGGCAAAGGTAAGAGGTTAGGGGTGAGACTTCCAGTCCCAAGGTGGTGACCAGGAGGCGGGGCACCTTTCAAGGGGTGGGGTTACCCTCGCAGCCCTCAACAGCTTGCCAAAACTTGGTAAGTGTCTCTCCACACAAAATAATTGCCCGTCCCTGCATTAATTGCATTAACATGTGACCAGGTAACAACTTAAGACATGATTCTGGTTAATCACATCATAAATGTAACATGCTTAGTGCTCCTGTGTTTAAAGGCCTTCTGTTTATAGCTACCATTTCAGAAAAATGTGATCCCCAAATCTGAGTGGGCCCAGAAATGACCAACTAATATATTATTACAACCTACTATTTTTCTGATAACATAATTCTTTTCACCATTAAGCTGAAAAGCTTCATCTTGGGTACATCTACATGAGACACCTTACTATGCAGTAGAGCTAATTACTGCATAGCAAGCATCATTCTGTACGTGTGCTGACCCTTACTGCACAGTAATTTGCTGTACTCAGCAGTTAATTTGCTTCCTTCAAATGCAAGTAGCAAATTAACTGCTGAGTAATTACTGAGCAGTATGACACATGTGGAAAGCCAACTGGGAGCAAATTTGCTCCCAGTCAGATGGGCAGCAGGGGGTGGGAGATTGCTTCCTGCCCCCGGGAGCTGCCTGCTGTTGGGGCAGGCTCTGCCACCAGAAACTGGGCAGGAACAATGTCCCCCTGCCGTGGCAGCAGGGGACTGGGAGATTGTTCCCAGCCCCTACTCTGTGATTATGGAGCTGGGAATGATCATGGAGCAGGGGCTGGGAGCTCCCTGCATGGGAAGAGTTCCTTGGCCAGCCTGCAGCTGGCTGGGAGCTACCCCAGACTGGGACAGTTCCTGGCCAGCCTTAGGCTGCACAGGGAAATCTGCACATGCAGCCTGGAGGTAGCTGGAAACTGTCCCATTTTGGGCAGTTCCCAGCCAGCTCCAGGCTGCACATGCAGACTTCTCCATAAAGCCTGGGGCTGGCCAGGAACTGTCCTGGTCAAGGGCAGGTCTCAGCCCCACAGATTTTTCCCAGCCCTGTGTCCCAAACAGGCAATTCAGGCACAGGGTTTGGAAAGAGCTGTGGGAGAGGGGCAGGTCCCAGTCCTTTGCCCCAGTCCTCCAGTGGAGCAGCTAGCAGTGAACCCTTGGCTGGCCGGGGAATCCCTGTCCAGCTGGGGGCTCACTGCTAGCTGCCCCACTAGTGGATTGGGGCAAGGGGCTGGGACCTGCCCCTCCCCTACAGCTTTCCAAGCCCTGTGCTTCCAATCAGGGAGCCAGGGCCAGGAACTCCGTTGCCAGGGCAGGGGAACATCATCCCTGCCCAGCCTCTGCCCCTGGAGCCAGCCCTGGCAGCAGGCAACTTCCAGGGCAGGGAACAATCTCTCAGCCCCTGCCACCCCTGGGCTAGCACCCCCTGAGCTTGGTGGTGCACCCTCTGCAAAAAAAGTGCCACCAACGCTGCCAGTGACCCCTGTGGGCAGTCGCTGCTCACCACAACCCTCCTCACCACCAACACCACTGGCAGCATCTGCAGGCAGTCCCCAATCTCTACCGGCCACTGCTGACACTGCAGACACCAGCGGCACCTGCAGGTGGTCACCAACTGCCGGTTGGCACTGGCCACCTTCCCCCCCCAAAGACATGAAAATGGTTAATGCATTTCTAATCAGTCTCATTGCTCAAAATGCAGACTGTGATACCCATATCCCCTCTATGGACGCATCCACAGATGCAGGCATGTGCATTTGCAGCAGCTCAAATAGAAGCCCCCCCTGCCCTCCCCCCTTCGCCTTGTGGCTGACACTGCCGTAGCTGCCTATGGAAGCTCCCTGATCGCTGCCGCCATGCCCCCGCCGTCAACAATGCCATGGGCAGTCGCCATGCTTCCCCAGCTTCCAGGGGCATGCAGCATTTGTGCCCGCACATGTAGATGCCTGCCCAGGGTGGGTTTACTCTACAGTAATTTAGAGTAAATGAACCCTGCAGCATTTGCACATATAAATGCATCCTTTGCGTCCTAACCTCCAGATTTTGGAATAACTCCATCCCTTACAATAGTTTCCCAGTAGAACAAACTTAGCCTTTAACCTTCCTGAAGTTGATATGTTTAGTCTCATATCCTTACTTTGAATAAAAAACTTGTTTTCAGAAAGGTCCTGTTTTCTTCTGCAAGGACATTAGAGACCATAAGGCATTTTTATAAAAGTAGTTAGGCTTGTGTGCTTAACTAAAATGCCCTCTCCCCTCATTCTTGTGCATGATGTCAATCAAATGTTCTTTTAGCTATTTTTTTCCTCTGAAATATATGCCTATTTTATTGGTGAAGTAATTTTCCTTGAGAAAAGGAAACTGATGTTAAATTTTATATAAATATCAATGGTTACTAAATTAGCTTAGGAACCAATTTGGAACTCTGGACTGCCAGAGTTAGCATTCAGATCCACAACCAGGAGGCCCTGAAATATGAATTAAAACCAGTAAAATTAATTTCCAATACATGTTACAGTTTATAGCTATAAATGATTTCCTCTCACTGTATGAACTGTTCTTAAGAAGGTGTATGTGTTTTTCACTAAGGCCAACTCTTGCCTACTTCTCTCTTTCACACCGAGAGACTTTTCTATCTTTCTAATAGCCCTGTAGAGCATGTCCACACAAGCCTGCACATGCCTTTTACAACATCTCAAACCCCCTTTGAGACGATGCAAGACACATGCCAGGAACAAAAAAGCTTTCCCTGCACTGCATATTTGCAGCACGGGGGCAAAATTTGATACCTGGAGATACAGGTATTAAAAAATACCCCTGGGGAAAAAAGCAGAGGCAACCAGAGGCTCAAGTCCTCCACAGAGATGCTCTGGTAGCCATCCAGAGTGTCTCCATGGCTGTCCTTGCCCCAGTGCTGAAGCATACTGCCTGCCCGTGCAGGGCAAGCAGCGATGCAGGCTGCAGGGACAGGTGTAGAAGGTGGGGAGGGTTGGAGGAGCGGGGAGGGGACCATGGCAGGGGGCCTGCCCAGCCCCAGCTCCCCAATCACTCCCCCACCCAGCCCCAGCTCCCTGATCACTCCCCTGCTCGGCCCCAGCAGTGGCCAGGTGGGGGCTGGAACCATGCGGGGAGTGAGTGGGGGCTGGGGCCCGGTAAGGGAGCGAACGGGGGGCTGAGGGAATGTGCAGGGAGCTGGGGAAGCAAGTGGGGAGCCATCCCCACAAAACCCTCATCTACATACCTGGCCCTGTGGGTCAGGAATGAGGGGACTGGGGTGGGGGGCAGGCTGTGGGTTGAGTGTAGGGGAAAGGTAGGGCACTGGCATATCAGTGCTACTCAGCACTGCACAACCTGGTGAGCAAAGTGGGTAGGGGCAGCTCTGATTTTTCTATGACAAAAAAGCCAAAAGTAAATGCCAAACTGTATAGCTATTTAGAATTTATTTTGTTACGATGATAGAGGCACTGATAGGATTTCAAGTTGCTTTAAAATTATAAATATCTAGATAAAACATTGCCCAACAGATTTGATATCTCTAGATAGATAGATAGATAGATAGATAGATAGATAGATAGTGGTCTTTTGTTTTAATTGTGTATGAACATGGATTTGGGGGATTTTAAAGAGTGGCTTTGGGGTTTTTTTCCAGGGATTTTGCAGTTTTAAATAGGTAACACTAGAATTCCTGCTAGTGAGGCAAGTGGCAGGACCCAGACAGAAGAGCCTGCTCAGAGCTGGCACCCAGGACCTAGCTGGAGGCAACTGACCTCTTGGGGCCAGGAGGACATGCTTTGACAGTTCAAAACAGGCCACCTCAGTGAGAACATCTGGGCGATAGCTACCCAGATGGCCAGGTGGTGGCACACATGGCAGTAGTGCTGCACAAAGACCAACTGTGCAGCCACAGCCCACTAGCAGCTGGCCCAGAGGTGCAGATGCCTCTAATGGCCATGCAGCCCCCATCTGAGTCTGGCAGGCATGCAGTCTTGGCCCACATGCTGTCGCAGGTGGCAGCAGATCACAGCCAGGCAGCAGTCCCCACTGGCAGACTGCTGCAGTGGGTAAAGGGTGCAGGGAACTCTCAGGGCTGCTTCAGCAGTCCAGCTGGCACAAGGGCTAGTGTCCCCAGGTACCAAATGGCCAGGCCTCAGAAGTTCCTGAGAGCAAGTAGACCTGAGCTACTTGCTAGAGCAGCTTTTTGTACTGCTGAGGCCAGCACAGGTGCTGGCCCCAGCCTCTAGCTCCCCCTGGCTGCAGATCCAGAAGGAGCCAGGGTTATTTTGCCCCAAGTGGCACAATCTACCCCACACCAGAATGCATGTCTGGGCACGTGCACTGTGGCAAAAAGCCCTGGCTTGAATTTGTGCCGCTTCTATTTGAGCTGCTGCAAGCGCACATGCCTGCATGTGTGGATGCGTCCATAGAGGGGATATGGGTATCATGGTCTGCTTTTTGACCAATAAGACTGATTAGAAATGCATTAACCATTTTCATGTCTTTGTTGGTTCCCAGGTGTTAAATTTGACCACTGGCCCTAGTGAAGAAAGCTAGATAAAATGCTTGAGAGACTAGCCAAACCTGTTTGTTATCTGCTTCCGTGTGGCATTTTTTTTCCCCTGTAATGAGCCTTAGCATTTTCAGTTCCCTACTGTGAGTTGTTTTAAGCTGCAGACTGTGTGGGCCTACATATTGGGACTGGGAGTAATGGAGTGAAGGGGAAGCTGTACATTCTGCATCCATCCACGTATGCTATTAGCATGGAACAATAAACTCCAACTCATATTGTGCTAGAGTATATTGCTCATGGGTGCCGTGTTTACACATGCACCTGGGACCACAATACATTGAGCTTGGTTACAGCAGTCCTGGCTAGCAGGGGACCTCGGGGGTCAGCCTGCCAACCCAGGGCTGCTTCAACCCAGCTCAACGTGCTATAGAGGGGCTGGCTGGGGCATGAAGGTGCTCTAGCGCGGGGCTAGCTGACAGGCAGCCCCGACACTGAAGCACCCTTGTGCCCTAGCCACCTGGGTCAGGATCTACACATGCATTGCTGTGCATTGACAAACACCGCCACAGGATAGTACTTGGATTTAAGTACTAACCTACAGCAGCATTTATTAATTTACTGTGACCTAATAGGGCCATACATGTAGACACAGAGACTTTACTGCAAAGCTAATTTGGCAGCTCTTCAGTAAACATCTCGTGTACATGTGCCCACAGTCTCACTCATAAGCAGCTCCCAAAAGAAGACTTGGAGAAGTGTAGTGGTGCACCAATAAAGATTTTTTGGGCCAAAACGTATGGCTGATTATTAATGAGCCATATTGGCCAGTACTGGTCCGATTACCAATATGCAGCCTGGCAGCTTGGAGAGCAGCATCTGGCTGGTAAATGGAGGAGAAAGAGCCATGGTGGGGCAGGTCAAGGCCCCAGGGGAGAGGAGGGGTCTGGGGCAGAGGCAGGTGCTG
The DNA here is from genome assembly GCF_030867095.1 of Alligator mississippiensis. Lineage (NCBI taxonomy): Eukaryota > Metazoa > Chordata > Crocodylia > Alligatoridae > Alligator > Alligator mississippiensis. The sequence goes on from NC_081835.1 coordinate 46,024,503, forward strand.
TCCAGCCAGGGCAGGACACAGGACAGATCCTCGGCTTGTCCACGGAGTGGGGAGGGGGCGGCTCCTGCCACTGCATGCACCTTCAGGGGAACCATGGTGGGCATGTGCGCCCCCCGATATGTGCGCAGGGTGAGGGTGGGCTGCTGCTGCAGGCTGGGGCTGGGAGCTGTGCCAGGCTCTTCCCAGTGTCGGGGTCTGGGCTGGGGCTGCACTTGGGGTGGGTGGCGGCAGCAGCACTGGGGTAGAGAGGGGTATGGGGGGGAAGCTACAGCCACTTCAGAATTTGCTGTAGTCCCCCTGTAGCAACCACTCCCAGGGCTGCCGCTGTTGCCTGCCCGAAGTGCAGCCTCTGCCCAACTCCCCACTCCTGCCAGGAAAAGCCTGGCACTGCCCCCAGAGGCAGCCCACCTTCTCCCCACATGCAGATCCGGGGGGCATACACCCCAATGCCTACCCCAGAGGTGCGCGTAAGGGCAGGCTATGCCCCCCCTTCCCCGTGCCCCCTGGACAAGCCTCTTGCTGCTCTGTCGTGTGCCCCACCCTGCCCCAGCCCCACTCCCTCCCTCACTGCAGGGTCCTCAATCTGCCCTCCCCACCTTCTTTCTGAGCAGACTTACCAGCTGGATGCTGCTCTCCAAGCTGCCAGGCTGGCCGTGTGCATGCTGTGACTGTGCAATACAATATGGACCAATGTATCAGTGCACCTCTAGACAAATGTAGCTCTCTATCTAATCTTCAGTGCCAAGGAATTATACTATTCAGCAGGACAACTGAGGGAATGAAGACATGACCAGAAGTTTATGTTTTTTGGTCTATTGGTAGATTTGGGAAAGGACACAAGGAACAATTCAGCTTGGATGCCAATTGCAAGAAAGATTTCTGATAGATTTCTGGTATTTCTGATAGATGTAGAAAGATTTCTTTCATTGCCTGAAAACAAATGCTGCTTCTCTCACCGTGCTTCCAATTAATAAATAGATTTAAATGCATCAACTATTCCACCTACTGGAGTGGAAAAATCAGATTTTCAAACAGACTCTGCTTTGCTGGATAACCGTTCCATTGCGTCATTATTTAGTTCTTCAGGCTACTTCACACAGGATTTGCCTTGAAAGGGTTTAATTTTTGTTTGTTCTTTTAATCTTACACATATTTCAGGAAGAGTTAGTTTGGACTGAGCTTTAGACGGTATATAGGAAACAAAAACAAAAGAAGAAATCATACTGTTAGCCATCAGTGACAGTTCCATAAAAAACCCAAACAACCTAAAGGACAAATGGGTGCTCTCTATTCTTCTTTTGTTACAGAATATGCATGATTTAGTCTTGATTGCATTAGAATTTAAAGCTGAGTTTCCCAGACCAGTAGTAAAGAGTGGAAAAGTGGGCTGTCAAGTTCAAGGCAACAAAGGGCTGACAAATTGTTAACCCTAATGCACCATGATCTGTATTTCTAGATATAATCATGTGATCTGAAAGCAATTGAAAACAAGGTGGTGAAAAATTAGCAGGCCCTCCCATTGCCCTCTGTCTTGGACTTCTGCTTGGAGCTTACAAACCATCCAGGAATGCAGCAGGAAGGAATTTATTAATTCATTCCCACTCCAGTTGTGATTTGAATTACAAACAAGTGTCTCCAAAACACAGGCAGCTTCTGCTTTTGTCACAGTGATAATAAAAATTGGTTACTTGAAAAGTGTTACTTGGACTTAATTTTCTACTAATAGCTACAAAAATACTAATTTATTTTTAAGCATACCAGAAACAGTAAATCAGGTGTTATTGACTGCTTGTTAAGTTTTAGCCTAATCTCTCCAGGTCAGTTAAGTCAGCAAAGGGATATGGGGTTATTTTCCACTTCTCTCCCTCCACCCCCACCTCCACATAATAATGCAATTATTGATTCTGAATTCAGATTTAATAAAAACATTACTAACAATCTTTTGATTTAATGCATTGACATTAAAATGTTCTTCTTTATTAACAATTAACTTGCTGCTTGAGATGAGTTGGGCTTTGGCCAGAGTTTTGAAGAACAAAGCCAGTTGCCTCCATAGAGGCACTACATTTTCCATGTTATATTTAACCATGTGAATCTTCGCTTTTACTTTAGGTGATATACGCAATGACTTGTACCTGACACTAGAGAGGGGGGATTTTGAGAGAGGTGGAAAGAGTGTGCAGAAGAACATTGAAGTGACCATGTATGTTCTTTATGCAGATGGAGAGATCCTGAAGGTAAACAAAAACATGTTGCCTTGCTGTGTTATAGCACCCCACATTCACATTCTCTTGCTTTACCATCCTTGATGGGTCTTGGAAGCTTTTGAAAAAATAATTTCTTTCAGATTTTAGCCCTTTTAATTTCTTTATTGCTATGATGTGGTTAATAAAATAGGCAACTACCAGAACTAAATTAACTTGGAGTAATTAATTTTAGCTAGAAAATAATATTCAACCATTAAATATGCAGACAGACTAAGCATTAAGAAACATTATGTGAAAATTTATTTTGGCAGAACTTTTAACTCAGAATGCCACATCAATAGCAGAAACATGTAGGGCAGGATCTGATTTCACTTTATGCGCCTAAGTGTAGCTTCCGGTTTTGATATCTATGCAGAATTTTTATTTGTGCCTTATTTACTCACATGCCACACACACTTTTGCCCCTTCCTCCTCCTTCTTCCCACCCCAGTCAGCCTTCCAAGATTGGGGTTCTTGTCTTTTCTTTGCTGAAGTAGAAGCATGCACACAGTGCTTCAGTGGCTGCCAAGATAGTTGTCATTTGTCTCTGGCCCAGGAAACTGCAAACCCTCTCTCAGCTAATGTAGCTATTGGTTGAATACTGTAGCTTGTGCTTAAAGCAGCAGTTGAGCTGCTGCATGCAGTCTATAGTGTCTTGAGAGAGTGTGTGCTGTGGAAACAATATTTTATTTACAGGAACTTTTATAAAGAGCTGTTTACAGTTAAGAAGTAACAGTCTTGCTAACACCCTTGCAAGGGGCCTAGCATTGTTGTTGTCCTGACACAGCTGGAAGCTCCTGCTGTTTCTGTCCCAGACTGTCTTCTGGGAAGTCACACTTCCTGGATGCTGTGTTTCCAGGAGAATTTACTCTGTCACAGTCAGCCATGACTCTGGAAAAATCTTTTTTGTTCTACATTCTGCCTTCCAAAAACAAGGTGCGTGCCTTATTGGGGTCATGGCCTACACGAGATAATACCATATTTCAACGTGGGGTTGTAGACCCTACCATGTTTTAGCCTAATAGTGTAGCACTGAGGGCATTTGTCCTCAGTGTGGGAGACCCTGGTTCTAGAGTCCCACATCCAGAGATTATTTGAACCAGCATCTCCTGCTCGCTAGCAAAGTGCTATAATCACCAGGCCACAGCACAGGTAAGGTATTATGATTTTGATTGGGGCTAATATTCTGCCCTCTCACATCTGCTAGTCATGGATTTTATTTCAGTGTGCATACACCACTGTATGCTCTGGCCAGAGCACAGTCCTGTTGAATAAGTTCAGTGGGTGAGTGTACTCTTGCACATACAGAACTGAATTACACACTGGGCATAAGTACCAGAAACTGCAGTTACACAGCTGTGTATGTGTAATTAGGCACATAACAGGATTTAGCCTTTAAAATAGCTGTATTCAAACAAATAACTAGAGGGTATAATAATAACTATCTCTGAGATGACTGAATTAAGGTAAATTAAGAATGACAAATTGTAGCAACGTTAGTGTTCTTTAAGAAAAAGGGTTCAGAGAAGTACCACAAGAATGATTCTTGGATTGGACAATATACCTTCCAAGAAGAGATGTCAGTGACACAATCTATTTAACATAACACAAAAAAAGGCAAAACAGCGACTTGATCATAGTCAATAAATAATGGTGTAAGAAGGCGATTTCTTATAATAGGCAGAGATCTACAATATGATTCAGTTGCTGAAAGCTTAGAAAATTCAAACTGGAAATTTTTAACAGACTGAATAATTAACTGTTAGAATTACTGACTCGGGATTCCAAATCACTTGAAATCTTTAAAAGAAATTTAGATATTATAAAAGATATCTCCTAAATGAATTCTAAATTATTGAGTTTGATGCAGGGATTACTGTTTAAAATTCCAAGACAGGAAGAAAACAATCACAGTGGTCCTTCCCTCTTAAAAAAATACCAAAAAAAAGTAAATCCTCAAACTTTTTGCAAACAGAATTAAATAGAATAGGCCTCATTTTCAAAGGCCCTGCCGGAACCTATGAGTTTACTGGTTGCTGGTAGTGATTTTGTAAAAACTTATTGAAAAATTTAGTATTCATTTTGTTCTTTCTTTAGGAGTCTTTATGCTTTTACAAAAAATAAATGATAAAAAAATCAGTCAGTGTGGAAAAGACTTAATGAGTGTTTTGACTAAACATCCAGCAGAAATGGAGAAATATCTATACTAAAATTATTTAAGAAAAACTGCTGAAAATATAGGGTTACAAGAAAAAACTGTTTGTTCCCCTTTTTTTGTCTCCAAGAAAATAAACCACTTTCTGGGTTGCGGCTTTTTTTCTGTTATCGTTATTTGAACTTGTTTATTATTTTTGTGTGGCCTGCCTTTATATAAAGTATCAAAAGATGGTTTATTATAAAAGGGCCATTTCATTTTTAAATCAAGTATAGATACTATAGCAATGTACATTAACTAGTAATAATTCCCTTTTACCTTTTGCTTCCTTCACTACAATGAAAAAGCCTTTGTGTCCTGTTTCTCAGAACAGACTAGACAGTGAAGTATATAAGTATCAGAATCACTGCCACTCCACATTTTTAAGTCAAAGGAGGAAAAACAAGTTGGTATACCCATTGTTTGTAATTTGATTAGAAATTAAATGGATCTCTTGTAAGAAAGTGATTTGTGCTTATGGCTTCTCCAGGGAGGGTGTAAATTTCTTCTGTTTAATTGGATTTGAGATCCCTTTAAAATTAATTAATACATTTTTAAATCAGTTACTTAGTTTAAATGACCGGCAGAACACTTCACATCTAAAGGCTGTAACTGAGACTGGGGGCTCATTGCATAAAGGACTGTATAGATGTGTGTAAAAGTAAGAGACATTTCTTGCCCTAGAAAGCTGTCCTTCCAAGAAGATGAATACAAAGGATATATCCTCAAAATGGAGATACTTCAAGCTAGATATAAACTGAAATATTTATGTCATATTCAAAACTGGTGCAAATCTATGTAGCTCTGTTGAAAGAAAGGTATTTTGATTTACACCAAAAGGAGGTCTGGTTGAGAATTTATAATGGTTCTTAACTTCCATAGTATTATAATTGTTCGGATAGCTGCCCAAAAATGAATTTATTCATAATAATTGATAATTTCTAAGTAGGAAATACCCAGGGACCTGAACAAGGAGATCTGACATACCTCATAAAATATAGCAAGTACTGATCTTAGGGCAATTACCATTAATAGAAGAAAGTGGGACTCTGCTTCCCTTTAATCTGAACGTTTTGTCACTGCTAAATATACAGTTGTATAGTTTATATTACTTCAGAACAGAAACAAGATATATATTAAAATATCAGGCTGAACCAAAGAGGTCAACTTTAAAAAAATGCCAAATGCCAATATATAGAAATAAACATGAACACGTAGAAGAAACATGCTACTGCTTAGAATTCAGTTTAGAGACTAATCCTGTCTCATCTTTTTGTTCACTGCAGTGGTGTCTGCCTGACGGAAAAAATTTGCCAATTCATCTGCCAGAGTAAAAGCAAATAAGACTAGCCATCTGGGATCACTTTTAACTTAGTGGGGTAACTTATCATTGCACATTAATACCCTTGTCCTTGTTGAAGACAGTTGACCATCTTAAATATACACTGCTGTTATAAATTCAGAAAAGCCTTGAAAAATAGAAAGGTTTGGTTCTTCAAACGTTCGGTTTCCAGTTTCTCTCATATTCACCAGAATACAGATTTTTGCTGTAAAGTTTGAGCAAATAAAGTCTGTATTCAACATCTTCCTCCTAATTTAGCTGCAGATCTCTGATAGTGATGAGCTTCATCAGTTTTAATAGTCTCATCTCTGCAATGGATTTTAATATGTCTAGGCATCCATTTGCCAAAAACTTCTGCAAGTTTATTACCTTAGCTCTTTTAAGTATGCTATTAAATGAATAGCTGTTCACCTTCTGTACTCAGAATCATTCTGGTTTGTTTGGTATTTTTTTCTCCAAACCATTCACAATTTTTTTGTCAAGCCGTTTTACCTTTCATTGTATACATCTGTCCTAGCGAATCTACAATCTGGCCACTTAGAACAGCATGCTGTTAATCATGTGTGTGTGACATCTCTGCCATTTCCCATCAGGAGAGAAGCTGATATCACTCAAGGACAAAATAAAATGCTGAAGGAAAAAAAAATGCTGCTGAAAAGCAGTTCTCAGTAAAGGGTATGGATAAATGGACATTTTAGCTGTTTCAAGAATGCAGATGGGGAGACTGCTGAGATGCATCCTCTGTTAGTCTCTGTTATGTCTGCAGAATCTTATAGTGACATGAGTTAATTAAATAATCTTAATTTTGACCCTAAATGAAGCAGAGTTAAAGTCAGGGTGGTTTTGCTACACTTATATCAATACAGAATCATGCAGATGTAACAGTTGCATAGTAACAGTTTATATCAGTAGTCTTTGATATTGTTACATATGTCTGTACCCTAAGAAGATTTCAGCTTCAGTAATACAAGATAATATTGAAAGAGGCATCGAAAAAGAATAGATTCATATTTTAAAGATTAATTATAAAGGAACTCTGGAATAATTCTTGCTACACTGTTAGAAGGCGAGCCACTAATACAGTCATTGGAAATAAATGGATGGAGGGGCAGTGTCGGGGGGGAGAGCTTCTGCTTCCCTGGGAGCAAGGCCCCTGGCTAGGAAGCAGGGCCTCTCACCTTTTGGCTAGTGACAGAAGTTACACATAAACTGGTTTAAGTGGTCAGAAACTGATTTAAACCTGTAACAAAACATAAGTTCAGTGCACATAAACCAATTTCAAAATGGCTAAAACTGGTTTAAGATAACCTGGTTGAATGTACTTAACTGATTTGGGTCAAACCAGTTTATGAAACTTCTATCCCAGATCCCTTCCTGGTTCAAATTAAGTCACAGTCCCCCAGCACCCAGTATGCGTTCCAGTCCTGGGCTGGTAGTCAGGGCTGAGAGGGAGGCAGGGGCTGCCCCCTCTCAGGCAAACCCCAGCTGGGGTCTGGGGCCAGGGAGGAGGGTTAAATACCCCTTCCCCTGCTCAAACTTACTGCTGGCTGCGACAGTGGACTACAAATCCCAGAGGCACCTGGAAGCAACCCCTGCTTGTACCTGGAAACAGGAAGAGTCCTTCTGTTGTGATTGTGGACAGCAAATCCCAGAGACCTCAGGAGCACCAGGAAGAGGAAGCAAACACAGAGCCCATGCAGGCTACATGCCAGAGAGCTGTGCTGCACTAGTGCCTCCTAGCTGCTGGCCTAAGCCACTGCGGGCATGTGGTTGCATTTCTTGAATCAAAAGTAAATGTGTGTCCGGTTGTTTCTCCGTTTAATCTCTGCATTTTAAACTAATCTACAAAGACTGAATTGATTCAGCCTCGGGTTTTTGACTGTCTGTATTTAGCCTTTAAGCCAGCAGCTACCCTACTAAGCCCCACATCCTTTGGCTTCCTCTCTTCCTCCTCACCCCACAAATCTCCAACATGCCTTCCTCGCATGGCTTCCCAGGAGGGCAGCTTCTAAAAGAGCACCAGAGAAGGCTGTGGATAATAGTTAACCTCTTACTGGTTAGAGCACTGTTCTAGGGAGTCAGAAAGACCCAGGTTCAAACCATATGTGGGTGAGGAGGGCCCAGAACCTCAGTGCTCTGACCTTCCAGATGAGTGTCTAGCCACTGGGCAATTGGGGTAGAAAAGATTGGCAGTCTCTCCTATCATTTTGTTGCCCGTGCATATGCACAGTCTGCACACATACACAGTTGTTCATATGCTCAGGGCTATGTGGTCAGGAATATAATTCCAGCCTGATCATAAATGGCATTTTTGGCATTCAGATTACCATGCACATGTCCATATCTGGACACTTTGATGACCAGGAAAAAATAGAATGAAATTCTCTCTTCTAAGCTCCCTTTTCTCTTCCAGGCTCCCGATCATCAAACTAAGGGTTGCTGCAGAAATGTTTACCTGCCAGGTGCAGAAATTAGACTCTTTAGGGAATTATTTCCCACTCTAATAAGCAAGCTAGCCACACAGACCATATTCCTGCATATAGCCGCATACACACATATCGTAACATGTTTCCTTTTGGTAGCAATTAAGAAACTGTCTGAGATGACAGTTTTAATGCTCATTCCCCACTTGGCAACAATAGACCAACCCTAGAGAGATATTTGTGGTGGAAATACAGGCATTCTTTCTATCATCTTTTCTTGCAACACTGAGTGAGCTTTAAAAAGTGTGGCACCATTGTCTTATATAAATGAGTTAGTCATCAAAAATGTCATCGGAGAGGCATTTCAGACATTATATTTTTCAGCACCACCAACTCCACCCACCTGGCCACTATTCCAGCAGTTAAAATGCTTATACCTGCTATACGCTGTTACAGGTAGCTTTCAGGTAGAGCAGAGGTAGGCATGTTTGGTCAGGCACCCTGAGCCGACCGCTTTTACTTTTGCTGCTGGCTTTAACTAAGGACTCACTGTTCAGGTCCCTTGCCTCAGCTTCAGCCGAGTTAATCTGTAGCACCCCAAGGCCATCCTGGGTTTTTAAGAAATGCAGAACAAACAGACAAAGCTCAACAAATAAACTGCCACTTAGCTTTTCCAAGTCTTTGGCCTGCTAGGCTTTCCCAGGCTTCACTCCCCACCCTCCCAACCCCGTCACCTCTTATCTTTCAGAGGCTTTGAAGACAGCTCCTTGCAAACAAAACAGACAAATAAAAAACAGAAGAGAAGTTTTGCTCATGGCTTCTTCCAGCAGCTGCTTGAACTAGACTGCCCACAGGCTCAGGGCAGCCCTGAGGCTGCCTTCAGCATCTGACATGGCTAGCTCTTCTTCATTCCCCACACCTCTGTTAGCTCCGTTGCTAGGGAGGCTTACTGAATTCCCCGACTTGAATTCTCAGCCTCTAGTGAGTCTGGGGTGGGCATGGGGAATGTTTCCAGGATGTGGAACCATTCAGGATCCTCCACACCCCTAGTAACAGGGCTGTACTTCAAATTGAGTTACACATACTCAATTTGAAGTAAGTCTAGGACTCTGCAATAAAAACCTACCTGGGGAGAATGATTTTGTTTTGAAAGCTGAGCCTCCAGTGAATTTTTCTCTATCATTTTCAGGTTTGATTCTTCCCTTTTTGTCTCAAAAATAAGAGAATTCACTGGTAGAAAGCTTGGGTGTAATTATTGGAGATGTGCTTTGACACTTATCGTCATGTGCATACTAATAAGGGCACAATAAAATCAAGATTCTCATTCAGGAGAGATTTTAGAGATACTTTAGAGGAATCTCTATAGCACGTCCTCTTATGGCAATGTTCCCTGTGGGTTACTGAGAAATGTTTTCTTATTGGAGGCTATGTTCCACTTATTGCATTGTGTGGTTCTTGACTTCTGTTTCTAAATGGAGGAGCTTCCTGCCACAAATCAGTTTCTCTTGGGGAAGATATGCTTGAAGATTCTTTAAGCTGTTTCTTTTCTAACTGGTTTTAAGATCATAGGATTGTAGAAAAGTAAGGCTGGAAGGGACCTCACGAGGTCAACTAGTCCAGCCCCCTGCTCAAGGCAGGATCATCCCTAACTAAACCATCTCACATAAGTGTTTATCTAACCTGCTTTTGAAAGTTTCCAAGCATGAGGAGTCCACAGCTTCTCTAGTTAGCCTGTTTCAATGCCTGATCACTCTCCTAGTCAGAAATTTCCTCTGAATCTCCATCCTAAATTTCCCCTGCTTCAACTTGAGACCATTGCTTCTAGTCCTATCCCCATAGTCCTTTCAGGTTTTCCTCACAAGTCTTGCTCCCAGGCCCCTAATCATTTTTGTTGCCCTATGCTGGACTCCTGCCAAACTGTCGACATCCTCTTGAAGTGTGGGGCCCAAAACTGGACAAAGTTATCCAGGTTATCTCACTAGTGCTTAACATAGTGGAAGAATTACTTCCCTTGGTTTGCAAGTGGCAGTCCTGTTAATAAATCCAGGATACTGTTGGCTTGTTTTGCAACAAAAGCACACTATTGAATCATATTCAGCTTATGGTCCACCATAACTCCCAGGTCCTTCTCTGCAGTACTTCAATCAAGCCATTTGCTTCAGTCATATTTTCCAGCCTACTTTTTGAGTGTCCAACCTAATATATGAATTTGTCCAAAGCCATACCTTCAATTTATTTGCAGTGCAATGCAAACCTTGTAGTGCTTCTATTTTGGGAACCTTAGGACCTTTCCTTCAATATTTCTGCCAACCCTTGCCTTCTGTTATGAAAGTTTCCATTATTCTTTTAAATACAATTGAGTCACATTTTTTCCTCCACATTTGAGAAATTATTGATCTGTTGAGACACTTAGGCATTTTAGTTTACAGAAGCAGGAATTCAGTCATCTCTGGTTCCTTTAGGTGATAATTATTCATCTGGGGTTCTTCATTTGTTACTAATCAAAGAACTGAAGAGACATTTTCTAAGGATACTAAGACACTGTAACGACAATGATTCAAAGAATTTTTTAAAAATTGAGAGTTAGGGCAGGAGTTCTCTGTAGGGAGCTATGACACAAATATGGGGACCTTTTATTTCCTGAAAACCTAATAAAAAGTGACTATTCATCTTCTCTGGCCCATTGCTTTACTTATAGACTTTTTATTAAATATATCCTTTCCCTACTTGATGCAAAAGTTGAAACTAAGTAACAACTGAATTAAAAAAGAAACCAAGCAAATCCTATTTGAATGAAGCCATTGGTACACCTTGCACACAGTGGCATATCTGTTTCAAAGTCTAGTCTAAAAACTGCCTTAAAAAAAACTTCTGATTGCTTTGTATCCAGGATTATCCTTCCATCTTTGCCTTGTATTTGCAGAAGTGTATGAATTATACAAAGGGAAAAAACCACTAGATTTCAGTATCCTCAGCATGAAGCTCAACTGTGTAATTAAATGACTCGTATATAGTAGCATGATGTCTTTTATTCTTAACTTATATTCTTGCATATTTTATTCTAGGAATGTATCAGCCTGGGTTCAGGAGAGCCAAGCAGGAGTGCATACCATTCTTTTGTCCTCTACCATAATAACAGCCCTCGGTGGGGGGAGATCATCAAATTGCCCATCCCCATTGACAGGTTTCGTGGGTCTCACCTCCGCTTTGAGTTCAGGCATTGCTCCAGTAAGTGCAACATAAGCCCGTGTCTGAAGCAAATATAAAAATGCTGACTTCTTTCCATTAATATAAGGTTAGATTATATTGTTGCTCAAGAAAAAAGGTAGATTCTTAAAGTACAATAAAAAAGTCCATGTTAGGGTTCCTATCGAGTGTTAGTAGAGATCAGAAGAATATTAAGAAGCTTACTTTTTTTTCAGCTTGTGCAACTACAGTTTTCTCTGGTTAGCTCTGCTCTTGATTAGTCCTTGTCTGATTTTTATATTTATATGTAAGATTACTAGCATAAAGTGAAACCTACAACAATATACCTATTATGAATCCTGAAGTCAGCTCTGTGTCTTGTTTGTTAAGAGGTAGAGAGAGAGAGAGAATATATATTTGCAGTACATATATAAATGTTTCTCTATTTCTGTCTTCTTTTGCAGCAAAAGACAAAGGGGAAAAGAAGCTCTTTGGCTTTGCATTCACTCCACTGATGAGAGATGATGGCACCACCTTGTCAGATGATATCCATGAGCTTTATGTTTATAAGGTACAGTCACTCACGGCTCTTTAAACACTGCACTACAATACTGTCCCGTACCCATTCCTACTTCAGTGTAGATATGTATGTGTAAAGATCATTATATTTTCCTTTAAAACAGGGATGGGCAAAATATGGCCCACAGGGCCCCTAAAAAAATTTGGAAAATTAATATTTCTCTGCCCTTGGTTCCTGTCAAAAATTATAGGAACCAAGGGCAATAGGACCCAGGGGAAGCCCAGCAGGCTCCAACAACAGTGGGGCCCACCCAGCCCCGCCCCGCAGCTGGAAGCCCCTTCTGGGGTTTCTGGGCTGGGAGCATGTGGTTGCCCTGGTGGTGCAGGAAGCTCAGGTAAGTGGTGGGGGACCCCAGGCAAGGAAGGAGCACGGGGTGGAGAGAGTGGTCCCTCCCTACCCATGCCCAGTGCCCCACACTGCAGCTGCTTGCAGCCCACATGGGGCTGCCTGTGCCTGCTCCAGACAGCCCCATGTGGGCTGCGAACGCCTGCAGCGTGGGGCACTAGGCATGGGGTGGGGGAGGGCTGCTTCTCCACCGTGCTCAGCTTTTCCCTGGGCTCCTTCCCTGTACAGAGAAAAGCAGCTCCTCGCCCACCCCATGCCTGGCACCCTGCACTGCAGGTGCTCGCAGCCCACGGGGGGCTGTACAGAGAAGGTACAGGCAGCCCCAGGCAGACTGCGAGCGGCTGCAGCGTGGGGCAGCGGGCATGGGACAGGGAGGGGCTGCTTTCTCTCCCCCCACCCCACACTTACCACAACCTTGTAACCCAGCCCTACTGCCAGGCTGGCAGTGGGGCGGGTTACAAGCTGGTGGTGAGCACAGGGAAAAGTGGCCCCTGCCTGGGGCTGCCTGTGCCTGCCCCGGACAGCCCCGCACGGGCTGCGAGTGCCTGCAACGTGCTCTACTTTTCCCCACTCTCAGCACCAGCTTCTTCTCTGCTGGCGAGCAGGGGGTCAGGGCTGTGCGCAGCCCTTCACCTGTACCGCGGGGCTGGGGGGCACTGGGAGAGAGTGGGCGGGGAGCCAGTGGGACTCAGAACAGGGTGGCAGGAGCACAGAGTTACAGCTGGCAGGGGCTCTATAGAGCTGGGCCAGCTCTCCACTCCCTGCTGGTGCAGCCCAGCCCAGCTCCATGGACCCCTGCCAGCCTGCGCCCCGCTTTGGGCCCCACCAGTGCTGGCCCTGGGACATTGGTCCTGAGACATTGGGATGTTGGTCCCAAGATGGTGACCCGGGGATGGGGCACCTGTCAAGGGGTGGGGCTATCCATGCGGCCCTCAACAGCCTGCCAAAACTGGGTAAGCGGCCCTCCGCTCAAAAGAATTGCCCGCCCCTGCTTTAGAAGAACATAAGGAAAGTGATAGCATGCTTAGTTTCTTTCTACTAGACCCGCAATTATAGGATTTAATATAGACAATCAAATTTTTCCCCTCCAATAATGATTAATTGTTTTTGTTATGCTCCTCTAGTTTAAATTCATAACCAGGCTGTCTGTATTGACAGACTGTAGACCCTGGCAGATGTTAATTTAACTGTGTAATGGGAACTGAGAAATTTTATGCTGGATTGCAAAAATCGGTGTCCTGCTGTGCCAGATATTCAAGATCTGAAATGGCAGAATGCACGATTTTGAGCATCTGGGATAAACTTCCTCAACTCCTCTTGCATGCCTGGACCTTTAAAACCATGCTGTGCAGCCCAGTATTGAGCCTTGTCCCCACCGCTGGGCTGCCTGGTACAAATAGAAATGTGCCAATACATAGTGGAACCAATAGGTTCCTCTGTGCTGGCAAACTTATAAATGTACCATGTTGCCCAACATAAGACTGAACAGTGTGATTTTAAATGTTTTCCACATCAAGAAAGCTGATGGGCTCCTACATACATTGAGCTGCACAGTGTGGCTTGAATCATCCCCGGGAAAGGGGAGCCAGTGCGCTCCTCCCACATGGAGACATTTAAAGCTGTGTTGTGCAATCTAGCATTGGCTGCACAATGTGCCTTTAAACACCCCCATACACAGGGACCTGGTGGGCTTCCCTGTAACAGCAAGTTGAAAGCTGTTCTCCTCAGCAAAATATTGGGCTGCAAGGTGCAACTTTACCATGCCACACATTCAAATGTGAACATCCTTGTGGCTGGTTTCCATTTTTTTTTTGCTTGATAAATTGGCTGAGGATGTGGCATGTTACAATTTATCATTCAATTAACGTATTAAGCTTTGATAAATGTAATGTCTGTCAGAGAATTACGATATTATTGTGAGTATTTATGCTATGAAATCCTGCTGGCATGGACTATACTTTAGCAATGCAGAGCAGCCCATTATAACTCAGCAGTGCTCTTTAGTCTTACTTGGTTTCTAGGTCTTTCCTTCACTGTGGGCATGTCTACACAGATTGTACATCGCTGTAGCAACATGCTATGGTGACATAGTGTCAGTGGGCAAAACCTATGATGCTGCTGCTGTGTTGCTATAGCGACGCGCTCCCTTGCTATAGCACATTGCTACAGGCACAACAGCTAAAAATAGCCATGCACTGCCAGCATGGCGCAGCAACAACTGTTACTGTGCTATCATTTAGTACTTCTTAATGGTAGTACTAAATGATGGCGCAGTAACAACAGTGCTGTAGGGGCACATGTAGACATGCCCAGTATGAATGAGACTTTTAAAACACACTACATATGCCTGTAAATCCTGGAAGTTTTGTAGGGTTTTGTAGATAGGTAGGAGACCATGTTTTCTAAAACTGAGGCAATTTAAATATGCAGATGGCAAGTACAGCTTTCTGTTAATGGATTTTCCATGTAGTCAGATCAGTGCAATCAGAGAATCAGAGAAAATGAGGGTTGGAAGGGACCTCAAGAGGTCATGGAGTCCAACCCCCTGCTCAAAGTAGGATCATCCCTAATTAGATCATCCCAGCCAAGGCTTTGTCCAGCTGGGTCTTAAAAACCTCCAAGGATGGAGATTCCACAACCTCTCTGTGTACCCTGTTCCAGTGCTTTACTACCCTCCTAGTGAGAGTTTTTCCTAATATCTAACCTAAACTCCACTTGCTGCAACCTGAGAACAACTGCTCCTTGTTCTGTCATCTGCCACCACTGAGAACAGTCTAGATCCATCCTCTTTATAACTACCCTTTAGGTAGTTGAAGGCTGCTATGTCATGTGCCCCAGCCCCCTAACCAGGTTGGTCAGGCATGACTTGCCCTTGGTCAATCCATGCTGACTGTTCATAATCACCTTCTCCTCCAAGTGCTTAGAAATGGATTACTTGACAACCAACTCCATGATTTTTCCAGGGCCTGAGGTGAGGCTGACTGGTCTGTAGTTCCCCAAATCCTCTGTCTTCCTTTTCTTAAAGATGGGCACTATATTTGCCTTTTTCCAATAGTCTGAGACCTCTCCCGATCACCAGGAGTTTTCAAAGATGATGGCCAGAAGCTCTACAATCAAATCAGCCAACTCCCTCAGCACCTTTGAATGCATCACATCCATCCTAAATAGTCCCTAATTCATTCTTTTGCCACTGTTGGCTGCTCACTTTCTCCCCAAACTGTGCTGCCAGGTGCAGTAGTCTGGGAGCTGACCTTTCCTTTGAAGACTGAGGTAAAAAAGGCATTGAGTACTTCAGTCTTTTCCACATCATCTGTCACTAGGTTGCCTTACCCATCCAATAAGGGACCCATACTTACCCTGCTTGTTACCCTTCAAGTCCCTTGCTAGCTGTTACTCCAGTTGCTTTTTGGCCTTCCTGATTTCATCCCTTCATGCCTGAGCAATACTCTTATACTCCTCCCTAATTGTTTGTCCAAGGGAACACTTCTTGTAATCTTCCTTTTTGTATTTTAGCTAACTGAAGAGGTCCCTGCTAAGCCAAGCTGGTTTTCTGCCATACTTGCTAATGTTCCTACGCATTGGGATGGTTTGCTCCTGCACCCTCAGCAAGACTTCTTTGAAGTACAACCAGCTCTTCTGGACTTCTTTCCCCCTCAGACATCATGACCTCCTAAGGGATCCTCACATCAGTTCCCTGATTGAGTCAGAGTCTGTGGGAGTGTCAACATGTCACCGTATGGTGACATTGCTACAGCACAGTGCTTTAGTACTTCCTTTGGGAGTATTAAAGCATGGCACAGTATGGGCAGGTACTGCACCATGCACACAGTGCCTGCTTAGAGTTCATGGCTACGTCACTGTAGCAGTGCACTATACCAGGGGAGGGTGCCACAACAGTGACATAGCTGCCTATCACATGTAGATCCACATGATTACTATGTCAGTATAGCATGCTGTACAGTGATGTAGCACATTGCACCCTGCTTTTCTGAAGTCCGGTTTGGTAGAGGAGAGCTGGGTAGGGATTGAGTCCAGAGAGCTGGGTATAGATTGAGTCCAGAGTTCTTCCTTCCTTCCTGAACTCAATTATCCCATGGTTGTTTCTGCCCAAGTTGTGATCCACTTGTACATTCCCCTCCAATTCTTCCCTGTTTGTGAGCAGCAGGCCAAGAAGAGTATGGCCCCTAGTTGTCCTCTTCAACACTTGCACCAGGAAGTTGTCCCCAACACTCTCCAAACACTTCATGAATTGCTTGTGCACTGCTGTATTGTCCTCTAAGCAGATGTCAGGGTGATTGAAGTTCCCCATGAGAACCAGGGCCTGTGATCTGCAAACTTGTACTAGCTGTTTGAAGAAAGCGTCATCCACCTCATCCTCCTGGTCTGGTGGTCTGAAGTAAACCCCCATAACACTTGCTGCTCTCCCCTCTGACCATAAACTAGAAATTTTCAACAGCCATGTTTCCAGTTTTATACTGGAGCTCTGAGGAATCATACAGCTTTTTTAATTTAAAGAACATCACTGTCTCCTTTGCCTGTCCTTCCTGAACAGTTTATACTCATCCATGACAGTACTGCAGTCATGCTAGCTTTCCTACCTAGTCTCTGTTATTCCAATCACATCATAGTTCTGTGACTGTGTGAGGACTTCCAGTTTTTCCTGCTTGTTTCCCAGGCTCCATGCATTTGTGTACAGGCACCTGAGGTAACTAGTTGATCACTCTATTTTCTCAGGAAAAATTAGAAGACCTCCCCTGTTGGCCCCTGCTGCTTGTGCTTCCTCCTGGTCACCTGCTTGCCCACTTACCTCATGGCTTTAGTCTCCATCCCTCAGCAAACTGAGTTTAGAGCCTTCCTCACTAGGTTAGAGAGCCTGTCTGCGAAGATGCTCTTTCCTCTCTTTGTCAGGTGTAATCTTCTCTTCCTAGCAGTCCTTCTTGTTCAAACAACATCCCCTGGTCAAAGAAGCCAAAGCCCTGCTGGTGACACCAACTGTGCAGCCATGCATTGATCTGCAGGATACATCTGCTCCTGCCTGGGCCCTTCTCCTTGACTGGAACAATCAAGGAGAACATCATCTGAGCCCCTGTCCCCTTCACCCTTGCACCCAGAGCCTTATAGTCGCTTTTGATCTGGTCAGTATCCCCCCCTGGAAGTATCATTGGTGCCCCCATGGATGAGCAGCATGTGGTAGTAGTCAGAAGGCTGAATGAGTCTTGGCATTCCTTCCATGACATCTTGGATTTGGGCTCCAGGCAAGCAGACAACCTCCCAAAACAACCGGTCAGAACAGGAGATGGATACCTCCATCCCCAATAGAAGGGAGTCTCCAACTACCACCACCCATCACTTCCTCTTGGTGTCAGTAGTCTCGATCCTCCCAACCTTTGGGGTGCTTTGCTTGGCCTCTTCCACCAATGGAACGTGCTGCCTCTCCTCTGTTGCTAGGGCTCCATATCTATTTTCCAGGCAAACCGCTGCAGGTGGGGATGAAGGTTTCTGCCTACTGCCAGAGGTCACAAGCTTCCAGCTTCCACTTTCTGGGAGTTCATGTCCTCTTCCTTCTCTAGCGCTGCCTCTGGCAGTCCTTCCTCCACAGTCCTAGAGGTCTCCTCCAGGCTTGAATTGATTAAGTCCTCATGGCAGGGGATCTTTTGGAGCCTTGCCACCTCCTTTTGTAGCTCTCTTGCCTGCCACCAGGAAGCATCGCTCACACTGCAGCCACTCCCCAACCTGGCTGTCACTGGAAGGAATCTGCAAGTCTCAATCATCAAAGTGCCAAACCAGAAGCTGGGTGGATGGCTCAGTGGTGAGTTGTCCTGTCTAAACAGACACTTCACAGGTGCAAGCCAAGGAAAAGGTGACATTGGCAGTGACTCTGGCATTGTAGTGTCCTCCAGCCATCTCTTTGGGTCTAAGTCTGCCTCCTCTTTCTTTCTGCTACTCTCTCCAACAGACCTTCCGAAGCAAACTCCCCTGTAAGCTGGTCTGTTTGCTATCTTTGGTCCTAAAGGATTATGTTTTCCCTGCTAACCTGGTTCCTCTCACCAACTTACAAGTGAAGGATGGGGCAGCCTCCTTGGAATTCAGAGTCTCTAGTGAACTCCCCCTTGCTCTGGACTCTAATTAAACAAGGGGCTTACATATTGGTCTCACTTCTGAGTTTTAGCTACTACACTAAATATATGTAGGTTAGTTACTCTTAATTAAAAAAGAGCTTACTTTAAAGGCTCCCCTTCAAAGGTACAGTGATGTGTCAATCCAGGGCTCTCCAACCTGGACACAGCCAGGGTCTGCGCAAAGTGCTGGCAAGCAGCCCCTGGGCCACACAACACATGGCCACATGCTGCAGGGGCAGCCTCCTTGGAATTCATCCCCACCAACAGCACTCAACCTCTCCAACGCCCCAGCAGTGTGTGGCCTCCCATTCCCTCCCATATTAGCTGTACTGACAGCACATGGCCCTTCATGGGCCCCTTCATCACACAGCAATGGGAAAGGTTGCTGCAGGGGCCTGCAGGTTGCATGCTAACTGTGCCTTGTGAGCCATATACAGCCCACAGACCACCAGTTGGACTGCCCTGTTTTAGTTAGTTCCTGTTAAGATATGGATGTGAGAAATTAAGTGAACGAACTAGTAAAATTCAGTTTCCTTTTTTATTTCTGCAGTGTGATGAGAACAGTACATTTAACAACCATGCACTATATCTGGGATTGCCCTGCTGCAAAGAGGACTACAATGGTTGCCCTAACATCCCTTCCAGCCTCATTTTCCAACGCAGCACCAAAGAGACTTTTTCAATCTCTACCCAGCTCTCCTCTACCAAACTTACCCAGAATGGTAAGTAACTGTTCCTTCAGAACAGCACACAAAAGCATCTTTTAATGTGGTCTTTTTCTATGATTTAATACTAGCTGTAGTTAGCTTAACTAAGCTCCATGTACAGAAGTTAGCTTAATTAAGTCCCATGCACAGAATGAACAATGACTGTTTTTTTTGAAGAAATTAGTTCATCAATTTGCAAAGCACACGAAGATATAGTGTATATATTCTTATAAATGCAAGCACAAAGGCTAGTATGAAACAATGTTATTCTGATTAAACTTGAGAGATAAAGAAATATAAAGCTAGCACTTGCTCAGTTCTGAATTAAGCTTTGCTGTGCTTTGTACTGAGCACTCTGTGATCAAAGCTTGTTGTTACTTGCAAGCCCTCTGAGGCACAAGAAGACAAAAGTGTATAGCTCATAATGCAGTATCAAGGGACTACCGGGCTAAATACCACCTTTACTTCTTCCTTCTTTTTAGTTCTTTGCTATAAGTGTGGGATATGTTTTAGGGATTTACATCTTAGATTTTCACTTTGTCATGAGAATTGATACATAGAACACAAGTAGTCATCGCTTGAGTCTCTAACACATCATGGGCGTAGTAGTTGACCTACTTTACTTTTCTATAAATTCTAGCTGACTCTGACTATATTTAACAACCCACACACGTGACTTGTCATTGGAAGGATTCTTAAACTGTTAGTATTTTAGAGGTTTTCGGCTAAATCCTATTTTACTTTACATGAAGTTACACATAACCCTTATACCACACTAAGGAGACTTAAAATGTGAGCGTCTGCACGTTAAACATGCTCGTTAACTTATGCTAAGAGACCTCTGAGTGTCTCTAAGTTACAGGACTTCAGGCAAGGGTTAATTCTGGGCTGTGCTACCTAGCTCATGTTCCTCACTTCACTCTGAGCCACAGAGATAAAAAGTGCAATTTGAAGTCCTCCAGCATCCCAAGATGCACTGCTTCCTGCCCCACCCAGGGCAGGGATAGAGCCCAAATATCCTCTCCCCTAGTCACATGCCTGCTTATCAGCCCTCTAGTAGCAAGTAAAAGCTCTACAGGCAAGAAATGCTATTAACTCTTAATGTATGAATGCTTACAGCATGTTGTAAATTAATTACTGCTTACCACTCCACAGATTTAATATGGTCTAAGTGTAACATGTAGCTTCAAAATAAATAGCATGTACATAGCTGTGTAACTCTTAATTTTCAGTATTTATGCACACTTTGGGATTCTGTTTTTCCACGTGGAAAAATAGCATCTTTAGGTGAGCATACCTCTCAGAAGTAAAACAGAGCAGGTGGATCCTCCAGACTTTCAGACTAATGGTTAGGGATCTTTCCCTTCACCTAAATGGGACTTGAAACTGCATTTTCTCTAACCACCATCCCATGCCCAGAGCCTTCTCCAGCCTCTCTCTTGAAGCTGGCTTTGCATTTAATATTCATTGGATGAAATGACTAAATACCACCATTAACTTACTGTGCCACTAGGCTACACCCCAGGAGTTTTCTCCTTATAGGTCAACATCCAACCACCAAGCAAGAAAACTCCAGGGCTAGAACCTAGATGCCTTTCCCTATTAGGGAAACAGCTATCCCATTGAGCCACACACCCTCTGGCTTGTTCTCTTCCTCCTGGCCCCAACATACCTCCCTCTATTGACTACCCAGTAGGCCAGCTTCAGAAAGAGTGTTGGGGTTACTCTGAGTAGTACCTAGCTAATAAACGTATTATTACAGTAAATTTTAGAGGAAGCAAGAGATGCCAGTTCAAACCATCTTTGGGTCAAGGAGCATAGAACCCAGGTCTTCTGCTCCATGAATATGTGCTCTACCCACTACAGTGTTGGGCTGAAAGATAGGAGAACTGTCCTAATCTTGCTCCTCCCACATCTAAAACCTACTAGTTTTGATCTTCGGCCTACTAACATTTTGACAGTTGTCCCACCTTAACACATGTATCTGGGTGATTCTGTTGCCTTACACTTCAGCCTGCCTAGAGTGCTACCCTGCCGAGTATGCTTAGTACACTAGTACAAGAAATGCTAGATTGCAAACTGAACAAGCACCCAAAACTGCAGTTATGTAGCTACATGCATGTAAAGTGAAATAGGAGTTACTTCTTTGTGTAAGTGTTCAACCAAGCTCAGTCTTTATTATAGTGGCTGAAAAGCAGGAGTGAGGTCTCAGACAAAATGTGCATTGGAAACAGTAATCTTTGGTATTTCATGTAATGGCTGATCTGTTGCCCTCTACCAGTAGTGTATCTGATAGGGCTGTGTGAAGCTTTGGGTGGTGATTCGATTCGGTGGAGATTCAGCCCGATTCAGTGGCCAAATCTCCAAATCCGAATCGAATCAGGGGACCAATTTAAAGGTCTGAATCGATTCAAAACTCTCCGAATCTTCAGCAAAGATTCACAGAGCTTTCATGATTCGGACAGTCCCTGGTGGCTGCAGCAGGGAGCTGCAGCCACCCTGAGCTGGTAAATACTAGGGGCAGGGGAGGGGACCATGGGGGGACCCCTGTCAGCCCTTCCGCCCCCCACTCCCCCAGCCCCCCATGGCTGCCGCTGCTCGCCCCAGCTCCCAGTACTTTAAAGAAAAGCCCCATGCTCACTGGGTGGTGCCAGGTGTGGGGCGATCCCCGCTGCCCCACCCTGCATGGGGGGCTCTGCACAAGCCCCCTCGACCCTCCCTCAGCCCCCCCACGGCTGCCCTGCCTGCTGGGGCTCTAGCCCTTTAAGAAAAAAAAAAAAGCTGAGAAAAGCCCCGGGACTTACCGCTCCTGCAGCAATCTCAGGGCTTCGGGGGCTCCTGCAGAGCCCCCGCAGGGCAGCGGGGATCACCCCCCGCCAGCAGGAGCGGCACGTCCCCGGGTTTCTTCAGGTATGTTTTTTTTTTTTCTCTTAAAGGGCCGGAGCTGGCCTGGGCAGGGCACCCATGATGGGGCTGGAGGAGTGGGGGAGGGTTTCAGGGACTTGTGCAAAGCCCCCCCCCCATGCAGCGGGGGGCAGCAGGGATCGCCCCCCACCCAGCAGCACCTGCTGAGCCAGGGCTTTTTTTCCCCCAAGTGCTGGGAGCTGGGGCCCATGGGCAGCCATTGCTAGGCTGGGAGAGGAGCAGGGGATGGGCCTGGCCTAGCTGATTTGGAGATTCGGCTGCTGCCAGATCTCCAACTCAGATTCGGCCAAATCGAATCAAGACAGTGATTCAAATCACCAGTTGAATCACTGTCCCCCAAATCAGCTGAATCTGAAGTGAATACTAGCCACTTTGCACAGGCCTAGTATCTAAGGCAGGGGTGGGCAAAATGCAGCCGGCGGGTCAGATGTGGCCTGCCAGGCCATCCTATCCAGCCCACGGGGCCCCTAAAAAGTTTAGAAAATTAATATTTATCTGCCCCTGGCTGCCTGTCATGTAGCCCTTGATTGCTTGCCAAAACTCGGTAAGTGGGCCTCTGCCCGAAATAATTGGCCCCCCCGATCTAAGGCGGAGCAACTGGAGCAGCTGTCCCAGGTGCTGACTTGGGGAGAGGGGGCACATAAAATATCAATCATCCACCACCACAGCTGCACAATCATGCCGGGGGCACTGTGGCAGCCAGAAATTGCTGCTGCTCCCATGCGTTCTGCTGCCCCAGGTGCCCTGTTGCTTTGTTGCATCTCTGCCTTATAAAATTGTCATGTGGAATCTAAACTTTCACAACCCAGGCATATTAATGTACTGCCCCTACCTGATGGTCTCCCTTGCTTTTGTCCTTAACAGTATATTAGAATGCATGTTTTTTTCTCTTGTGCCTTTTTGTAGTGGACTTGCTTGCTCTTCTGAAATGGAAAGCTTACCCAGACCGTGTAATGGATATCCTAGGAAGACTGAGGCATGTCAGTGGTGAGGAAATTGTTAAGGTATGATGTCTACAAATGGTCACTATTATTGATGGAAAAATATATTTCTGTAGCACAATGATCTTTGAAAGAGAAAACTGTGAAAATACCTTCCTATTCTGTCTCTTTTCTGTCAGTTTTCAAAGCAAAACTATTATATTCTTGGTATTTTTTTAACTGGTTCAGTTTTAGTATCTTTGTTCCCAATATGAAATTGCTCTCTCTTACTTCCTTTGTACCTTCCATAACATCTCCTCAGGCTGTAAGATTAAAGATAGTCTGAACATTTTTTACTGAAATGTATTTTCATCAAAAGCTGAAATGTTTCATTGAGATGGATCTGTTTTGACAAAATTTTCACCAGGAAAGTTTCCAAAGTCCAGAATGATCTCTTTTGTCATTAACAGCAAAGCAAAGAGACCTGAATTGTAAAATCTGATCCATCTGATCTAATAGCAGAGTTGCAACAGTTCTGCTTCACAAAAATGTTCACAAGCTGGAAAAAAGACAGAGGGGGATGGGAATGGGGTGATGTGCATAGCACTGATTTAGAAACCATGAAAGCTGTTGTAAAATAGAATTATCATCCTTTGGCCAGCCCTGCTCGCTAGGTTCACACCTACCCTTCTTTCAACTCCATTTTTGTGACCTATAACAAATGAAACCACATTTAATCCCTTAACAGGTTCACCAGCTGCTATTCCCACTTTCGCACTTTAAATCCTAGTATTCCCATAGAGGTATCGCATGAGATTTGACATTCTACTGTGCTAGTTTCCAATGACCCCATTATCTGTCATGTTCTAGGTCCAAGATACTTCAGAATACATTTGCAGTTGTGATCCTGGAGAAGGATTTATATATACCAGGAAAGAAGGCATTGGTTGGCTCTTCACATAATTTCAGGCATGCTGAGAGCCCTCTCTTCCACTTGTTTTCTAGAAGTTAACATTAGAGTGATGTGGGGGTGGGATTTCTCTGGAATAGTAAATCTAGAAAATCCCCTGTCCACTTTGCTTGTCCTCATTTGAGTAATGCTGTGCATTGAATATTGACTCATGTGGCTAACTTTTTATGAAAAAAAACAGAACCACTCCTCCAGGGGCATATTTGAATTCTGAAAAAAAATGTATAATTTTGTAAATCATCTGCAGGACAGTGCAAAAAGTGTCTGATTTTATATAGGAAATCATAAAAATATACAAGCTAGCCTATTTCAGTTGAACTTGTATCTGACTTCCTCTTGCAATGTGCTTCTATTTGGCATTGGGATATGAAGAGCAGAATATAGTAGATTCAGATCAGCAATAACAGTTGCATCATTTCAGACGCTTCATCCTATTGTGTTCTCTTTCCTGTGTTCCACATTAGAGAATTCAGGTAGAATAGATTAAAAAAAACTGACCTAGTATCAGCTCTCAGCTTCACCTCTAGTACTGCCCATTCATAATCATCTTTCTTTCGGATCCTACTTATTGGAACGGAAGGCACTGAGGGATCAGCACACAGCAGCCTGCAGTGTTCTGAACAAAAGAAGTTGCTGGCATTGTGTAGTTAGAATGCAGCACAGATACTTAGTACAAAAGACATGTGAATCTCTATTATCAAAACTATTTACTAATAAACAGGATTTGGAACACTTTTTTATTTTATTTTGTAACCAATGTATGTGCTTTCATATCAGATGTGGAATGACATCTCACATAATCATATGATATGAGAGCCAGAAAAGGCAAGTGATTCTGCCACTGTTTGGCAGCACTGTTTATCTGCCCAGAGACAATGAAAAGGAAACAGTATTATTTCAGAAGCTATTTGCAGTATATTTAATTTGCATACAAGTCTATGTTTTTACAACTGGCCTTTGTTAAAGCAGGAAATCTTGGCAATAAATAATTTCTCCAAATGCAAATTTTAAGTGGTCTGCTACTGCACAATGGCATAAAAACATATAAAGATATTTGACAACCTACAAAAACAGATGGTGCTTCTGAATGTTGTCAGAAATTTTAGATTTAAACTGTTTCTTCATGCCTTTTCAGTTCCTGCAAGACATTCTAGACACACTATTCGTGGTTTTGGATGACAATACAGAAAAGTATGGACTATTGGTCTTCCAATCTTTGGTAAGTAACCAGTTGGACTAGTGTTTTTCTTTTCCTTGTATTCCATGCCCTTGTTACCAAATTATTATCACTTCTATCTTATTTCCTTAAAATGTATGCATATGTAGCTGGGCATTGCTGCTGTGTACTATTTTATATCATTATTGGGTGATAAAGTAGAATAACCATAGACAAAAAATGAGGAGAGAAGTATTGCTTGTGGCAGTGGGTTGTAGGGGGCCAAATGATAAGTAAAGAGGAACTTGTCCATTCTCTGTGTGTATAAAAATACATCATAAATTCTGTTTCTCAACCACATAGCATGCTCACTGAATCTTTAGAGATATGTGCAGTTTGATCTACTCTGGGTTCTCTTCTCTACCTCACATAGGTGTTCATCATAAATCTGTTGCGTGACAGCAAATATTTCCATTTCCGACCTGTGATGGACACTTATATTCAGAAGCACTTTGCAGGTGCACTGGCTTACAAGTAGGTTTTGTTTTGTCATCACTTCATAGAGTAACATTCTCAGATTTCTCAGTACTGTGGGCACTGGGGTCATAAAATTTATGCAAGCAGATTACCTGCGGTTTTCAAAAGCAAAATTTCTGCACAAAATTTTTGTAGCCTGGCTTCACAGAGAAAAGCCAGTTAATGTTGTTTGTTGCCAGCACCAACCAAGGTTTGGATTTTATGGACAGTAGTTAGTGGTATTCTGAAGTCATTTGTACTTGAGGAAATTCAGTTAAGGTATTTCTCTGTGTTTTTACATAGGTTGGTTTATTCCACTTTCAGTTTTTAAAAATAATCCTCTGCAACAGATTTTAGTAAGACCCTTAACTAGAAGAGAGAAATAAATATATTTTATTTCTGAAAATTGCTGACTTTATTTGAAAATATCTCCATTATAAATCCCTTTGATTCTCTCTATTTAGATATTTAGTTATGATTTAGTTATGAAGGAAAATGTTTTCTGGTATTAGAAATGTAAGTACATATATATTTTACTATAAAGTTAGCAGTCAGAATGAATATACCTGCTGATTAGAAGTGAGTGGAACAAACATATTATATTACTTACTATTTAAAAAGCATCTGGCAGCTCTTTTTACAAAACTAGAAAGTTTCTAGCTTGATCAATTCTAAATAGAGGCTTGATGTTTCTGTCATTGTATCTCTTACTCAGAGAATTGATCCGTTGTTTGAAGTGGTACATGGACCGGTCGGCTGAACTTGTGAGACAAGACCATATCCAGGAAGCAATGAGAGTATGTATTTTATATAAATACCTATATTTTAATCTGTCTGTGGTACTACAGAGCTAAGGTTGCTATAAGATGTACAAAGTCCAGTAAATATTCATTTAAGTCGAATAAATTTCAACCTTTTGTCCAAACTCTCTTTTTAGGGTAAAATTCATCCTTCTGCAGAGGGACAGCACAAAAACTAGGCTTCACTTAACTTCTATGAAACACTATTTTGAGCATTTAAGTGGGATTTTTATGGGGGAATTTGTCTTGTACTGCCCAACAGTTAATGTTACAGATTTTATATTGGGTAAAGCTCCGGACTTGGAAGATCTGGTTTATATTGCTATATGTGGCACAACACAATGTATCACCTTGGTTGAAGCCCTGGAATATTTAAGAAAGGAGTAATGGGGCCTTTGAGTAGACAGATATTATAACAGATGCAATTCCACATGACACATGATCTTGAGGAAAACACAGCTACCCATCAGTTTGCATGAAACCAGGGAACACTGTTTGCACTACCTCATTTCCACAGAGAACAAATAACATGCCACCTTTCTACTATGATTACACAGATAGCCAAAACTCAGGACACCAAGATTAGAATCCCAAACTTATAGAAAGTTAATTACCAAGTAGGCACTGAATTCCCCTTTGTCGCTCAGCATTATCAGACCTTGCCTCTAGAACAAAGCAGGCTTTGATACCTTTCGGTGGGCTTCCACTTCTCTAAGGGCCTGTAAGTATTAAAGGGCACAGTGAGCCTAACTGATTTGCAAGAAACCATGATTTGCTTTGTGTCCAGCTTTCCTGTCATTACAGCCCTGTGTTTGCACCTTCAGCTAGCACATCAATAAAATGCAGGAGTCAATCCTAGGCAGCAATTCCAGCAAAAGTTCTCTCTGACAAAAAAACAAGATTTTTTAAAAGACCCTCTTATTGATCTTTTCATAGATGATTATTAAAGTCTCATGGTCCTTTTTATTTAATTGTGTTGCCAAACTGGACACACTCTCAAGTCCTCTGTTCTGATGAGATAGTTGCATGGCTTTCTGGACCAAAAGTGAATGGTTGAGATCGGGAGTGTCAACAATATTGCCCAC
Source organism: Alligator mississippiensis (assembly GCF_030867095.1). Taxonomy (NCBI): domain Eukaryota; kingdom Metazoa; phylum Chordata; order Crocodylia; family Alligatoridae; genus Alligator; species Alligator mississippiensis. The sequence continues at coordinate 46,052,017 of NC_081835.1, forward strand.
AGGTCAAATCTGGCCCATGGGGCTTCCCAGAAGGCTGAAAATTTGGTAGTGGGGTGAGCAGCAGCAGTGTTAATTAACACTGCTACTGCCCATCCAGCTGTCAATTTACAGCCCCATGGACCAGATCCAGAGCACAAAGTCATATCATCTGGCCCATAGGACCAGAAACGTGGCAGTGTGATGAGCAGCAGCTGCCACAACTTGGGGAACGACAGCAACTAACACTCCCACCACCAAATTTCCAGTCCTTCAGGCCAGATGATGCAAATCTATACTACAAATCCGGCCTCCATGCCAGCCCTGGATGAGTTTGACGCCACTTACGTAGATAAAAAGCCCAGTTCTGATTCTCTGTACTTGGGAGTTCGCAGCAGATTTGCAATGCAAAACTACCCATGGACAAAAGTCCCCATAGTAATCTGGTACACAGGCTATTAAGGGTGTGCAAAACGGGCCCTATTCAATTCGGATTCAGATTTGGCCCAAATCGGGGGACAGTGATCCAATTTGTTGATTTGGATCACTGTCCCCATTCAATTTGTCCGAATCTGAACCTGAAGATTCGATGCTGATTCAGAGAATCAGCAATTTGACCATAGACACAGCTCTGAGTGTTTTTTCTACATACCTCAAGGTACCAGGCGCAGCTCGTGAACGCTGCGATGCTGAGGCAGATGAAGCGTCCCACAGGAGTGCAGAGGGGGGACCTCACCTGTTCAGCGGTGGACCAGAATTACTTCCAGACTGCTTCTGGGTCTGCTGCCAAGCACGTGGGGCTCCTTCCCCCCTATACTCCCTCAGCTCGGCAGTCGGCTGCAGGGGGACCCCCCAGGTGCCACCCCAGACCCAGGAGGCACCAGTTGCCAAGGTGGGGGGGAGGGTCTCATGACAAAGTGAAAATCTAAGATGTACCCCATTCAGGGGTAAATAATTGCAATTTAGCTTCCATTTACCACGAAGCAGGAGTAGACACACAAAACAGATAAAATAGATAAGCCTTACAGACAGGATTTTCCCACCACCACCTTTTGGCATCTAAATCTAATAAATCAATAAATTGTCATAATTGTTTCTGTTTATACCGGGGATGTAAAAATCATCTGGCCCCATGGGCCAAATAAGTGTCCCTGAGCTGATCTGTAAGCTGGATCAGGAGTTACCACGAAGCATGCTCTACTTGTGGTATACCACCCCAGACTGATTCCTTGCGCTGTGTACAGCTTTGGGTCTATCCCTGTGTCATAGGCGGTGCAGAGCCGATGCATGCTGCATGTGGCGAGCAGCGCACAGGAATAGACCAGCCGTGTGTGTTGGATGCAGCATGGGGCCAGCACGGGGCACATGCTCCATGAAGCACCCTGCTGACTGGCCCTGTGCACTGGCTCTGGGCCTGGCAGAATACCACATGGAACATGCACCCCATACCAGCCCTCTGTGTTACATACAGCACACATGGCTAGTTCAGTGCCATTTGCCACTTTCTGCAAGCACTGGTCCCAGGGCTTGTGGCCCCTGGGTCTGGCACAGGGTGCACTGCCTACAGTGTGTAGGCTCGACCAGCATGGGGCATGCTGCTCGCAGTATGGAGGCTGGACTCAGCGCTGCACACAGCAAAGGGGGTCCAGGCACAGTGTGCATATGTCACCCCAGACTGACCCTGGTCTTGCCTGCAGCATGTGCAGTGTGGGGTCCAACCCATGTACCACATGCTGTGTGCAGAGCTGGAGCAATGACCCATGGACCCAATCAAACAGCTCCATGGGCTGGATTCAGCCCTCAGGCCATATGTTCGACACCTCTGGTCTATACTAATATGATTTTTGGAGCATGAAGCTACACCCAGACTATGAGGTTGTCAGCAAACAATACCTGTGCTATCTACCCAGTCATGCCATGGTGGTGCCATGTGCCTTGGGATACTAAGGGCATAGCTATACTGTCTTCTTATCATGCTCAGGACCACCACCAAGAATCAAGTCCCATCCACTTATTCCTCATCTGCCTGTGTCCAAGCCTGACAGTCAGGCAGTGTAGCTGGCTGAAAGGAGACTGGAGCTTCAGTATACTCCATTCGCACTCTCAGGCTCTCTGTCTCAGGTGCAAACTCAGGAACCCTCTAAGCCATCTACACTTCCTAATTGCTGGGGTTGGCTGTCATTTAGCAAGCGAGTATAGGTGGGGATTGATTCTCAGCAGCAGCCCTGGGCTCAGCAAAGAGGTGGTACAGATGTGCCCTAGATGGAAGAGAAGGGGCCTTCTAAAGTGAAATGGCCCTGACATAAAATACTTTTAATTACTGTTTGCCTTGTACTCCATGTAATTGAAAGGGAAAGCATTGTGTTGTCATATGGGATACAGGGCCTCATTGACCTATTTTCTCAGTCAGCTGTTGGCCCTGTGGTTACATTTACTGATTGTGCTGAGCTGGCAGGCTTATTAAAGCTGCAGCAGGACAGTACTTTTTTCTTGTACTGACATTTAGCTCCTACGAAATACAACATATTTTAATCTAGACTGGAGTGTTTATTCAAAATATTTTAAAAATTCACTTTTTCAACAAAAATGTTTTATTTTTTGTTGCAGACAAAAAAAATCCACTGTAATTATGTTTATAGAGATGCTAAGTTCTGTGGTTCCAAGCAGGTTGTTTTCTCTTTACCCCATCCTAATAAGGGCAGTACGAAATTACCTATATAAAGAGAACTAAGGAAGAACCTTTAATTCCTCCTGCAACTGCTAGAGGTGTTTCCAAATGGAGGTTGATTGGTGGTAGTACAATTGGTGATAGTAGCAAAGTTACTTCTAAAGAGCCTTGCTTCCTATTTCTGTCACTTTACACATGCACATACTTCTGTTACACCCAAAGTGAAGAGCAGATTTTTTTTCCATGTAGGACTTTTGCTGTTACACTGTTAATGTTCTAATAGGCATATTTTCACATGGGAAAAACAAGCATGTTCTCACTCCAAATTAATTCATTCACTGGAGGTAAAAACCTGCTGAAGACAAGGAGAGCGTAGATGCCACAGAGGTTACCTCTTATGAAGGCAAGCCTTTTGAACTCAAGGCTAATGTACAGTACAATATTCGGCCACTAGAACTCTAATTCTGCACGCAAAATTTAAGTGTGTCTATATGCTTCACTATGGCAATATACCCCCTTTCCTCTGGCAGATTTACATCACTTCTCCCAAGCAAAAGAAAATTTCTGTTGCTGTCCTTCAGAAGATGTGTGCAGACACTCCTGTGCCTTTTGCCAACTTTACTGGTCCCTATAGCAACTGATGGCTTCATAAGGTCCATTTTGGTTTGGTTGGAATAGCTTCTACAATGAAGCCACATTGAGTTGCAAGAAGTGCAAAGTTTGTACGTGTTCTGGCAGTTTGGTGGTGGCAGCTGCTGCCTGCACCAAAATTTCTCCTGGTGGAAGATAAGGATAGAATTCTGTTGCCCTTCATGGGTATACCATATTTACCCAAACCCAAAATGGCTTTGAATTTAAGGTGACCTCCCCAGTAATTAGATTCTATATATAGAAAATTTATAAATTTGTTATAATATTCCATGTATAGAATCTTATTACCAGGGAGTCATCTTAAATTTGTCCCTCTCACTGCTACTGCAGGAACCAGTGCAGCCTCTGCCCCAATGCCAGAGCCTCTCCCCCCTGCCTGTTCCCCACAGTCATTGCCCCCTCCTCCCCCCAGCCTCTGCTCCCTTTGCTGTCCCTCCCCCACCCTCTGCCCCCTTTCCTGTCCCTCTCCACAGCCTCTGTCCCCTTTCCCTGCTTTATTCTCAGATACAGCTCCAGCTCCATTCCCTTCCAGGCATGGAGCACATGGAAGCACAACCCCCGCCCAGCCACACAACATCATCCCAGGGCTGGAGCTGCCACCCCTGCTGATTGGTGAGGCAGAGCCCAGAGTTTCCATGTGTTCTGTATTGAGGAGGGGATGGAACCAGAGCCACACCTGATGGTAAGGGGGAGAAGAGTGAGCAGAGGTTATGCAGGGCAGGCAGGGGTTGGGTAGGCAGCTGCTACAGCTCTAACAGGCCCCAACCCAGGCTCAGGGCTGGAGTCAGAGCTACAGCAGCCACCTGCCTCTCCCCCCTTTGCCTTGTACTTGAATCCGAAACGGGGGGCTTTTCCCCTCCATGTTGAATGGGGGAACAAAACCCTTATCTTGGATTCAAGTAAACATAGTAAAAGGTAGCTTGTAAGCCACATAGGGCACTGACAGATATGCAGCTCCCCATTCTAACTCATGGTGCTTTACAGGAAGTGCCATGAGTTAGTGCGCCCCTCCCCCCCCCCCAACGGAACAGACATTTGCTGTTTGTTCAGGAGGGGGGTGGAAATCGAGGCTCACTTTGGAGCTCATGCAACAGAGAGGCTGCCTGTCTGAAGCCTCTCTCCCCTACCACCCACCCTCCCAGCTCCAGTACTGTCTGCAGGATGGGAGAGGGGAGAAGGGAAAGGAGGGAGCTCTGGGCTGGGGTTTGCCCAGCCTGAGCTGGACAGGGAGGGACAGGGTTGGGGTGGGGCTGTGAGGTGTGGGGGGCTCCAATCCATACCCCACTCCAGCTCAGGCTGGGCAAACCCTAGCATGGAGCTCCCTTCCCTCCCTTCTCCCCACTCCCATCCTGCAAACAACACCAGGGGTGGGATGGGGCTGGGCTGCATCAGCCCAGCCCTGATCACATGCTTGGACTAATAGAAGTTAATGAAGGTGCTCCAGTTTGGAGCACCTTCATCTGAACTCTCATTAGAGGAGATTTAAGTTGTTGCATGATTGGGCTTTTTTAAAGCACACTGCAGCCATGTACTTCTCAAGGCATGGCTGTAGAGCACTTTCATGGGGCCGATTGCATGACAAATGTCACTTCTGTCAGTGCCCATAGGTGGCCCTTTGAGCATTTATACACAATTCGTTACTCTTGTCCATGCAGTATGGATGTGTAAACGTTCATGCATATACCAAGCATATACAGTAGGCCTGCACTTATTGGGCAGGTACTCAGATACGCATGCTCACTGGGGACATCTAAGTTAAGAAAATGTAGCCAGAGAAAAACCTATGATGTCACAGGAGGAGGAGGGACCTCCCATGGTTTAACTGCAACAGCTGAGTGGTTAGGGCAGTCACCTCACTCCAGTCCTTTTTCCAGTGTTCATTTGAAGATGGCCCAAGAAAAGAAGAGATGTGGAGCCAGGAGGAAAAGAGGGGGTGTGGCACAATGAAGTGGGTGCTGTTTTGAAAAGTTTCTAGCCTAGAGCCCAGCTTCATATTAGTTTGGAAATTTCCCCATTGCACTGCCCTCCATCGATTTTATCTGGTGATTATTAAATGTACCTGCCTGGCCAGTATGTAGCCTACTGTGCATGCTCAATATACATGTGCACACTTGTAGAACTAACAGAATTGCAAACTATGTACAAGTGCTAGAAAGGCCATGTTGTGCTGGAAAACTGCCATCTAGGTGGACAAAATGAAATGGAATTCTGCCTTAGGCACAGAGAAGGCCTTGGTCTTTAGCTGTACTTGCTAACTTGCATGAAAACTACAAGCTTTACCATCAGTTACTTAATGTAAGAACAGACCTGTTATTTCCTAGTGAGATATAACCATACAAGCATTAGGAGGAGCATTGTCAGCAGATTGAGGGAAGTTATTATTCCCCTCTATTAATCACTGGTGAAGCCACATCTGGAGGACTGTGTCCAGTTTTGAGCCCCCTGCTACAGAAAGGATGTGGACAAGTTGGAGAGAGTCCAGTAGAGGGTAATGAAAATAGGGGGCTGGGGAACAGGGCTTACAAGGAGAAGCTGAGAGAGGGTCTGGGTGTATTTAGCCTAGGAAAGGGAAGACTGGAAGGGATTTAGTAACATCTTTCAAGTGCCTCAGGGGTGGTTACAAAGAGTATGGATCTAAACTGTTCTCAGTGGTGAAAGATGACAGAACAAGGACCAATGGTTTCAAGTTGCAGCAAGAGAAGTTTAGGTTAGATACTAGGAAAAACATTCTCACTAGGAGGGTAGTAAAACACTGGAACAGGTTACACAGAGAGGTTGTAGAATCTGCATCCTTGGAGTTTCTTAAGACCCAGCTGGACAAGGTCTTGTCTGGGATGATGTTGTTGGGGATAGTCCTGGTTTGAGCAGAGAGTTGGATTAGATGGCCTCCTGAGAACCCTTCCAACCCTAATTTTTTATGATCCTATGAAGACTATGGGTGGGAAGGGGACTCTTAGCTTCAAGTAGATTTTATTAAGCTGAGTTTTAACTTATAGAATCTGCTTGTCTTTCCTTTTCTGTGGAGATGATAAATTCATTTATTGTGTATCTAGACTTTTTCCTGGCTCTCTTTAAAGCTCCCTTATCTCTCTCTTTGTTACCCTCATTCCTTTTGCTGCTCCTTAAGGCCTTGGAATATCTTTTCAAGTTCATTGTCCAATCTCGGATCCTTTACTCCAGAGCAACTTGTGGAATGGAAGAGGAGCAGTTCCGCTCCAGCATTCAGGAGCTTTTCCAGTCCATCAGATTTGTCCTCAGCTTGGACAGTAGGAGCTCCGAGACGCTAATCTTCACACAGGTTAGCTTTCTTCTGCACTTATGTTTAACTGCCAGTAAAAAGAGGAAGCTATTTTGTGCCAAGCAGCACATACCTGAAATGATTAGGAGCCAGTAGCGTAGCATGTGCACTCTGTCAGGCTGATTATACTGAAAGGAGTGGCATAGCCGCACAGTAATTTTAGACTGTAGAATTGCACGTATGGACAAATGCAGAACACTTGGGCAGTTTTACATTCAAGAAGGGACACAAATATATTGTCGTGTTATGTGGTTAGAGGAAACATTCTGCATTCCTTTTATTTTTTAAGTCAAGCATCTGAATCATAAGCATAAAGGGTGTTATGGCTTATGGGTCCTCAGCACCCACTAAATTTTTTTTGGTAGGTGCTCAAGCCTTGGAGCACCCACGGAATCAGCACCTATGAGCAAGAGTCTCTCTACTATGATATATCCACACTATGAAAAAGTTTGAGAAACACAGCCGTAGCTCTGGGTTTAATCACCCTGTAGTGGGCTCAACATGAGTGTGAACCAGGATATCACAAACCAGTGTGAGACTACCTACAGGAAAATGATCATCAGGGAAAATTGTAGCTAGGAAAACCATTCTTTTGTTTTCAGCTTTGGCTTTCATAGATACCCAAAGCAACCTGGAATAAGGAGGGAATTGTTCTCTTTGTTACCATGCTGGCATTTATATGTTTGTGAAAACTGTCCTATTTAATATTTGAAAAGTTTACTTTTTGTTTCCCACCTGCCACTGTGTTGCCCTTGATCCCAATTGCCCCATAGGCCCCTCAGCCTGGAGGACAGGTGAGCGGAGCTGGGACAGGTGCCCCACAAAAATGTGGTGGTACTACAAGGCCGTCATTTAATTCTGTAAGTAATGATCCCCTACTTTGCACAGCTCTTTCATCCTGGATGTACCCGTGACTCTCTTTCCTAACCCAATCCATCTTTTCCTGCATATAAACTTGGTAATTAGTGTTTGATTGTTCAGTTTTTGAAGCTAAGGAATAAAATATGGCCTGTTCTAGTATCAAATTTAACAAGCAGGATTTCAGAGCCTTGAAAATGCAGTATAAGAGGTGGTCAAGACCTGTGTGAGTCACCTTGATCATTAAAAGTGATGAGAGAAAATGGATCACCGTTGCAAGAGACTAGATATGGATTTTACTCATCCTTCAGCATAAGGGATGTTTTCATATATATTAATAGACAAGAAAACCAGTGACGATATAGAAGATACTTTAGATAAAATATGAAAGTGACAAGATACTGGGTCTTACTCATCTTGTTTTCCTCTTTTCCTCTTCAAATCCCACCAAAGTGATTGTGGCGAATGGTAGTTTATTCTTAGCTCAAACCTGTTGTTATGGTGCTTTTAGGTTCTTTTAGTGCATGTATCACTGAAGATGATATCACTGTGCGATGGCAACCTAGGGTATGGACCCAGGCTTGGATCCTTTTAAAAGGGGAACATTTCAGAAGGGCAACAGATGGTACTTTATAATTGTTGTGTGAATGAGGTAAGAATGATTCAAATGAAGCGAACCTCTCCTTTAACCCTGGAAGAAGGAGTGTTAGAGTTGGAGTGGGTTGGCTGCTTTTCTTTATACTCCTTGAGTGTGGACAGATGCAACTCTTAGAACATTCTAGATATACTTTAAACTGTGAGGCCATGTCCAGACGAGCACAGCCATGCACTATGTGGTGCTTCAGACGTGTCTGGCACCACATACTGCACATTCAGCTGTTCTCCATGCTGAAAAGGAGCACAGGGGAGTGGGTGGGGGGAGTTGACCCCTGGATATTTAGGGGTCAAAAAAACCCACGCCAAAAAATAGAGGAGCAGCGCACAGAAGGGCAGCATGTGCAGCTGATAACTGGAGCCTGGCTGGCTGGAGCCACACTCTGGCTCCCAACCATGCTCTGAGCAGCAGGATCACTTCTGTTACAGTCCCAGGAGGCCCCCAGCACCCCAGGTAAGGCTTCTAGGGCCTACCCCACCCAGTGTAACCTGCCATGTGCCAGAGGGTGCGTAGCACAGGTGTTCCTCAGAGATAACTAGCGATGGCCCAAGGGGTCCCGCTGCTTTTTGTCCCCAAGGAACCAAACATCCATCCTCATGTGGATGTAGCCTGAAAGTCTAGATGTACATACCACTTTACCCAATTTAAATTTCATGTAATGTTTCTAAAGTACATGGGAATATCAAGTACTGTTTTGAGCCAGTGTTCCTTGAACTGGTTCAATGTTATTTGCAAACACAGAGCACTCTGTACCAAGTGTCTGGTCAGTTTTTCCAGATATCCCAAACCGTACTGCTCCTTACCACCCCCAAACTGATACAGGGCAATGGGGCTGCTCTGGGATGCAACCAGGACTCTACTTTTCAAAGAGCTTTTGCCGACAGAGACCACAGTCTGCAGGGATGGGGAAGCAGAAAACCTCTGTATCAATTTCACTTCCCTGCTAGGTCCTAAGTTTATTTGGGGTGTGAGAGGATAGCCAGGATCTAGGGACTGAGCCCCCCATGACACACACATATTTAGTCACCCCCTGTCTGGATACCATCACACAGAGTTGGGTAGCGTGCAAGCAAGTACAGGCATGGGCTGTGCAAGTGAGGGCATGCAGGGAAACAAAGGCATGGAGCGTGGTTTGGGTGGAGAGCAGTGGTGGCAGCTCAGATACGGGTGACAAGAAACACCTGGCAACCCCTCCCCAACTTCAGATTGGACCTAGGATCTTAGGATCTGTAACAAGGAGATGAAAGTGGCAAGGTGGCTTTCCAGGGCAGGGGTTGGAAAAGCCAAGGAGTTCTTGAGAGGACCCAGAACATCCAGCCTCATGGGTACCATGAGCCAGGGATCTCACAGCCCCCCAGAACCTGGCAACCTTTCCACTCCAACCCCTGCCCCAGTATGGGTCTTCCTCCACCTCTAGGGGAATCCTGAGGAAACCCTAGGCACTGACCCCTAGGAGGCTTGATGGTCTGGGTACTCTACCACCCCCTGTTTTGGCATAAAATCTGTAAAAAAGTAGTTCTACATAGAACCCTTAGCAGTATATGTGTGGACATTTCAGTTCAAGGACAATTATGAATGGGTTCCCAATCAGTGATATTTTTGGAACAGTTCAAATGTTATCTCTGTCTGCACCCCTTGTCTCACCCAGGATGTTAGAGATTTTCCTTCCCAAGCCATGAGAGTAAAATTGATTTTGCCATCCTTCCTTCCTTCCAGGTTTCTTAAATCACTACAAATATCCTCCCACTTATTAGAAGGTTTATAGGCAGATTCAGGAAAACTGTTGCAAGAATATTCTGAACTATTGTCGTGACATTTCTGCTTGTTTTCCTAGTCACAGTTCTTGCCAGGTTGTTCTACACTAGTGGGTCCAACCTTTTAAGCAGACATGCCACAATTCAGCCCTTCACCTTCCCTGAGTGCCCTTCAAACCCCTTTCTCATGCTTGATCTGCTGCTCTGCTTTGTGCTTCCTGCCCTGTATGCCAGTATACTGCTTGTCCTGTCCCTGGTCTGCAGTGTGCAACACACGGCGGCCATCTCACACATGCAACGCACAGGTTGACTCCCCCTGGTTTACACAATCATGAAATTATCATAGAGAAAACTAAAATTAATGCTAAGATCTGCAAACATTATAATAGCCCTCAAATATTTCAAAGCCATGAGATTATTGTTAGTTTATCTTATTTATTCAATATTTATACGTTGCAACACTCAGCTGATGACATGGTAAACTCTTTGGATTGCTATGTAATCTAAATTGATTACAAAGACAATAAGTTTCTTGGTGTCATAATAGGTAGAGAAATGGAGTGAGGAGCAAAATTATTTGTAGAATAATGATGCAGACTGTACAGACCATCTAATGTTTGAAAGGGATTTTGGGTTATTTTTTAAATTGCATTTATTATTTTTAAAGAGAGATTAATGAGGGGATATTGTTTGATTGTGGAAAACAGTGGTTTGAAGAGTGATTCGGAATTGAAATGAGAAACAAGGATTTCTTAGGATGATATTGTGATTGGACCAATTATGTAGTTGGGATAGAGTTAGTTAGCTGGGGTCCTCAAGAGTAGGGGAACTCAGTGCCCAAGATAAGTGGTCGTTCCTTAAGGAGACGATACTCAGAGCCCAAGGGGTGACAATCCCAACAAAAAGCAAGGGCGGCAAGAGTGCCCAAAAGCCCCCCTGGCTTACCAAGGGCATTCGTGAATGCCTGATTGCCAAAAAGGAGGCATATACCCGGTGGAAGTGAGGGGCTATCACCAAAGAGGAGTGTACCTCCACCGCTCAGGTCTGTAGGGGGGCTGTTAGAAAAGCTAAGGCAGACACGGAGCTAGGGCTAGCATCAAGGATCAAAGATAATAAAAAGTCCTTTTTTAAATTTATAGGGAGAATGAAGAAGGCACCAGGTAATGTGGGGCCCCTGCAGGATATGCTTGGCAATCTGGTGGTTGCACCAGAGTGGAAAGCAGACCTCCTTAACAAATTCTTCGCCTCCATTTTCTTGTTCAGGGACCGGGACTCCCTGACCTGGATTCCAGACGGACTCGGGAGAAACGCTGCCAGGCCTAAGGTTGGGGAGGACCGGGTTAGAGAGCTTCTGGAGCGGCTGGACGTGTTCAAATCAGCAGGGTGTAGAGGGAATTGGCAGGGGTTATTGCGGGGCCCCTGGCATGGCTTTATGAGCGCTCGTGGTGCTCTGGCCAGGTGCCAGATGACTGGAAGAAAGCCAACATGGTCCCCATCTTCAAAAAAGGGAAAAGGGAGGACCCGGGCAACTATAGGCCCATTAGTCTTACTTCAGTCCTAGGGAAACTCTTTGAGAAGATCATCAAGGAGCACATCTGTGATGGGCCAGCAGCAGGGATGATGCTCAAGGGCAACCAGTATGGTTTCATTAGGGGCAGGTCCTGTCAGACCAACCTGATTGCCTTCTACGATCAGGTCACAAAAGCATTGGACACAGGTGTCGCGGTGGATGTAGTCTTTCTAGACTTCAGCAAGGCCTTTGACACTGTCTCCCACCCCATTCTCATCAAAAAACTAGGTGACTGTGGCATTGATGCCTACACAGTCAGATGGATTGCAAATTGGCTGAAGGGTCGTACTTAGAGGGTAGTGGTGGACGGGTCTTTTTCGACCTGGAGGGAAGTGGGCAGTGGAGTCCCCCGGGGCTCGGTTCTTGGGCCCGCACTGTTCAATTTCTTTATTAGTGACTTGAACAACAGGGTAAAAAGCCTGTTTAAATTTGCTGATGATACCAAGATTTGGGGTGAGGTGGGCACGCTAGTAGGGAAGGACAGATTACAGCAGGACCTGGACAGGTTACAATGGTGGGCTAATGAAAATAGGATGGATTTCAATACTGACAAGTGCAGGGTGCTGCACTTGGGCAGTAGGAACCAGCAGCATACCTATAAGCTGGGAAACTCCCTTATCGAGAGCACGGTGGCAGAAAGAGATCTTGGAGTCATTACTGACTCCAAGATGAACATGGGCCGACAATGCGAGGCCACGGTCAGTAGGGCTAACCTTACCTTGTGCATCCACAGATGCATCTGAAGCAGGGCCAAGGATGTGCTCCTCCCACTCTATGTGACACTGGTCAGGCTGCAGCTGGAGTACTGTGTTCAGTTATGGGCACCGCACTTCAGGAGGGATGTGGACAGCATTGAGAGGGTCCAGAGGACGGCCACCCGCATGATCTGGGGACAGCAGGATAGACCCTACAAAAAGAGGCTACGGGACCTTAACCTGTTCAGCTTTCGCAAGAGAAGGCTGAGGGGGGACCTGGTGGCCGTCTATAAACTCACAAGGGGAGACCAGCAGGGTTTGGGAGAGACCCTGTTCCCCCTAGTGCCCTCTGAGGTAACAAGGAATAATGGCCACAAATTGTTCGAGAGTAGGTTTAGACTAGACATCCGAAGGCACTACTTCACAGTCAGGGCAGCTAGGATCTGGAACCAACTGCCAAGGGGAGTGGTGATGTCTCCTACCCTGGGGGTCTTTAAGAGGAGGCTTGACGTCTACCTGGCTGGGGTCATTTGAGCCCAGTTTTCTCTCCTGCCCAGGGTAGGGGGTCGGACTTGATCTACAAGGTCCCTTCCAACCCTACTTCTGTGAAATGCAAGACATTCTTTATCAGGTCTCTACTGTCTTGGATCCCTCCTGTGTTGCTCGTGTGCTGCCTGTGAGTTGGTTCCTGTTATGATAGCTGAGTCCACTGTTTTCTTCTTCTTTTGGATGGCTGTCATCAGGTATTTTTGGTAATACATTTGAGTCTGCTGCATAGTAGTCAGGTATGTCCCCAGGTTGCCTCTTAGTTTAGTAGCATAAGTGAGTATCTCCTGTTTAATTTGATCTCTTTTGGTGTAGGTTAGGTGAAGAATATGGTTTCTCAATTTTCCTAAGTTCTCCTGCATAGTTGTATTGCTTATATAGAATTGTGCCTGTTAGCTGGAGGGCTGCAGATTATGAGTTCCCTTGGAATGATTTTGTGTTTCTTGCCCAGGCTTAAGAAGGTGTGTCACCATGTGTTTGGCTCTTTTTTTCTTTAGATTGTGACATTTCCATTGTAAACGGCAAATTTGAATATGTTCCATGTTATGATAGTGTAAGCATAATGTTGTAGTTGTGATGGTCCAGAAATTATGCGAGAGGCAAGGATTTCTTAGGGTGATAACTTTTATTGGACCAACTATGTAGCTGGGCCAGAATTAAACAAGCTTTTGAATGCAAGACATTCTTCATCAGGTGATTTCAGATGTCTTGCATTTGAATGCTTGTCTAACGCTATCCCAACTACATAGTTGGTCCAATAAGAAATCCTTGTCTTTTGCATAATTTCTGGACCATCATGGCTACAACATCACTGTTACACTACCATAACATGGAAAATGGTGAAAAAGAAGGTAATTGTGTGTTGTAAAGTATCCTACTCAAAGGGCGCGTCTACATGTGCAAATGCTCTGGCTCCCCTGGGTGCTAGCCAAGAGGCTGGCAGGGAGCACCAGGACAGGAGACCGCTGTCTCCTGGTGGAAACTAGGACATTGTTCCCTGCCCCCGGGAGCTGCCTGCTGCTGGAGCAGGCTCCACCGCTGGACCCTGGGCAGGGAAAATGTCCCCCTGCCAGCTCTAATCTCGAGTAAAGCATCTTGTGTAGACATGCCCAAAGTGTAGGAATTAGCATGAGGGAGGTCACAGAGGTGCTTGAGAAGAGAGAAAAAAGAGTATGTGGGGTAGAGAGGGAAAAAGAACTAGCAAAATGGAGGAAACTGTTGGACAATTAGGCTTGAGATGCAGATAGGAAGCTTTATAAACCTGGCCAGTGAGTTTGAAATTGTTGTAGAAAAGGCTGTGGAGCCAGTAAGGGAATTCGTCAAAACAGTGAGTATGGACTTTGGTGATGATAATTGCCATTTGGATGGGAATGAGAAGGTGGCTGGGAAGTCAAACAGATTTAATTATTTCAGGTAAGAGGTTATCAAAATATGCAAAAGAAATTTGACTGTAGGGATGTGTTGCAAAGGAAGAAGAAACGGAAGGATTTTAAAACATCTTGAATATTAGGGGTAAGCAGAATGAGTTCAGGATGATACCAAATTTGTAGGACTTGAGAACTCAAAGCGTTATGGAGTTATGTACTCTCACAGATATAAATAGGAAGGAATGACTTGAGTGAAATGAAGATTAACTTTTGTTATACTGAGATGTTCCTCCTTTCCATAGTTACCTTCAGGGATAACTCCAAGCTATTGAAGATATCCCCTTGCAACACAAGTCATTTATACTGTATTTTTTTTTGCATGATATGGTGCTTATTTCTCATGGAAATTCACTTAGCCTCACTGTTGTAGAAGCACAGTAATATCACACAATAGTGTTGTTGTTAAGGGTCTGTCAGTATCTTCTTTACAAACGAGACTTTTGGAGGAGCTGTTTACTAAAGTATTTCTGTGCAAAAATGTGAGATACAGGTTCTCAGTTCAAGTATCTTTTCGTAACATATAAACGGTAAAAATCAACAAAAAAGATTTGGACTATTTTAGGATTTTCTTGTTTTGTTCTCCTACACCTAAAAAGCTATTATATTTTTAATACCATTTTATACATTCTAGTGTAAATTGTGATTAGCATCCTTGTGAGGTTTTTGATTTCTTAAATCCAAATGTAGTCAACCTGTTATGTATTAGTATTGCAGGGATGTCAAAACAGAACCAGATCTTGCATACTAGCTGCTCTTTGCTTCCTGTGAACAGCAGGGTGATACAGATTGGAGTATCAGCCACAACTCAGACTTTAAAAACTCTTTCAGACCCTTAACTCTGTTTTACCACTGTTTGTTTGTATTTCACAAACTTTGTTTCTGATGTACTATCCTTGCTTTAGAAGTACAGACCTCAAAACATTTCTTCATTTTTTTTTTTCAGGCTGCTCTGTTGAATTCATTCCCTGCGATCTTTGATGAGCTGCTGCAGATGTTCACAGTGCAGGAAGTAGCAGAGTTTGTGAGAGGAACTCTAGGCAGCATGCCCAGTACAGTGCACATTGGGCAATCAATGGATGTTGTTAAGCTGCAATCTATAGCACGCACTGTGGACAGCCGCCTGTTTTCTTTCTCAGGTAGGAAAGTAGCATCTGTTTATACCACTTGCAGCTGAATGCACCAGATGACTGACTGATTGAGAATAGCAGTGTATTACATTACTTGCATTGCTTTGCTGAGGACATTTCAATACTGAATACAAATAAACACAGAGATTTGTGTGAATTATACTGTAATCAAGTTGATTTATATATATACATTTGTTATGTTTATATTGTTCTGTGTCCATAGAGCTTTTCACATACTAGAGATTGAGGTATACATCAGGCTACCAGGAATAAATGAGGTGAGGTTTAGGATGCAGTGGAATATCTAATCTAGCATAACAGTGATAAAAGCATGTTTATTATGTGTCTAATCCAATCACTGCCATTTTCATTGCTCACAAATACACACTGCATTGTATTTTTGGTACTGTTAGATATAAAAACAGTATTGAACAAGACACAGATATTAAGACAACCCCTGCCCCAGCAAGCTTACAGTGTGGAAACAGATACTGAAAACAAGTAACTGGAGATAGGCCTGTTGAAAGTCTCTGGGTTGAGGTCAGAGGGGAGAGCAACAAGGGAGATGTTGTGGTGGGTGTGTGCTATAGGCTACCAAACCACGAGGAAGTGGTGGATGAGGCTTTCTTCAAACAGCTAGTGGAAGTTTCCCAATCACAAGCCCTGGTTCTCATGGAGGACTTCAGTCACCCTGACATCTGCTAGTAGAGCAATACAGCAGTGCACAGATAATCCAGGAAGTTTTTTGGAGAGTATTGGGTACAACTTCCTGGTGCAAGTGCTGGAGCGGCCAACTAGGGGCCGTGCTCTTGACCTGCTGCTCACAAACAGAAGAATTGGTGGGGAATGTAGTAGTGGATGGCAACTTGGGCAGCAGTGACCATGAGGTGATTGAGTTCAGGATCCTGAGGAAAGGAAGGATGAAGAGCAGCAGAGTAGGGACCCCAGACTTCAGAAAGCAGACTTTGACTCAGAGAACTCATGGACCAGATCCCCTAGGAAGCCCATCTGAGGAGGAGAGGAGTCCAGAACAGCTGGCCAGTACTTTAAATAAGTCTTACTGAGAGTGCAGGAAAAAAAAATCTTGAGTACAGGAAGACGAGCAAGTATGGCAGAAAACCAGCTTGGCTTAGCAGGGAACTTTTCAATAAACTAAGTCACAAAAAGGAAACTTATAAGAAGTAGAAATTTGGACAAATAAATAGGGAGGAATATAAGAGTATAAGAGCATTGCTCTGGCATGCAGGAATGCAGTCAGGAAGGCCAAAGCACAACTGGAGTTGCAGCTAGCAAGGGATGTGAAGAGTAACAAGAAGGGTTTCTACAAGTATATCAGTAGCAAGAGGAGAATCAAGGAAAGTGTGGGTCCCTTACCGAATGGGAGAGACAACCTTGTGACAGAGGATGCAGAAAAGGCTGAAGTGCTCAATGCCTTCTTTGCCTCCATCTTCACAGTCAAGGGCAGCTCCCAGACTACTGCACCTGGCACCACAGTTTAGAGAGGAGGTGAGCAGCCCTCAGTGGCAAAAGAGCAAGCTGAGGACTATTTAGAAAAGCTGGACATGTACAAGTCAATGGGACTGGACAGGATGCACCTGAGGGTGCTGTGGGGGATGGCTGATGAGATTACAGAGCCACTGACCATCATCTTTGAAAATTCATGGTGATCAGGAGAGGTCCCAGATGATTGGAAAAGGGCAAATGTAGTGTCCATATTTAAGAAAAGGAAAAAGGAGGATCCAGGGAACTACAGACCTGTCAGCCTCACCTCAGTCCCTGGAAAAATCATGGAGCAGGTCCTCAAGGAATCCATATCTAAGCAGTTGGAGGAGAAGGAGGAGGAGGTGATTAGGAATAGTCAGCATGGATTCACCAAGGGCAAGTCATGCCTAACCAACCTGATTGCCTTCTATAATGAGGTGACTGGCTCCGTGGATGCAGGGAGACCAGTGGATGTGATACACCTTGATTTTAGCAAGGCTTTTGATACAGGCAAACTGAGGAAGTATGGGCTGGATGAATGAACTGTAAAGTGGATAGGAAACTGGCTGGAGCGTTGGGCTCAGAGAGTATTAATCAATGGCTCAGTGTCTAGTTGGCAGCCAGTATTAGGTGGAGTGCCAAAGGGGTCAGTCTTCCGGCCAGTTTTGTTCTGTGTCTTCATCGACGACCTGGAAGATAGCATAGTGTGCATCCTCAGCAAGTTTACAGATGACACCAAAGTTGGGGGAGTAGTAGATATGCTGAAGGGTAGGGCTCAGATTCAGAGTGACCTAGACAAACTGGAGGACTGGGCCAAAAGAAATCTCATGAGGTTCAACAAGGAATAATCCCATGCACCAGTACAGGCTGGGGACTGACTGGCTGGGCAGCAGCTTTGCAGAAAAGGACCTGGGGGTTACAGTGAACAATAAGCTGACTATGAGCCAACAGTGTGCCCTTGTTGCAAAGAAGGCTAATGACATAGTGGACTGCATTGGTAGGAGTGTTGCCAGCAAGTTAAGGGAAGTGATAAATCCCCTCTATTCAGCACTGGTGAGGCCACATCTGGAGTACTGTGTTCAGTTTTGCCCCCTCCCCTCCCCCCCCCCCCCCCGAAAGGATGTGGACAACAAATTTAACAATTTATTTGCCTCCATTTTTCTGAGCAGGGACTGGGTCACCCCCCCCCCCCCCCATGGGACCCCTGTAGGTCCCAGGGGAGGCACACCCAGGCCTAAAAATGGTCAGTGAGGACTTAGTCAAGGACCTTCTGGAGGGACTGGACGTATTTAAATCAGCTGGTCCTGATGACCTCCACCCCAGAGTGCTGAGGGAATTAGCAGAGCTCATTGTGGGGCCCCTGGCATGGCTTTACGAACACTCGTGGTGTCAGAGGACTGGAAAAGGGCCAATGTGGTTCGCATTTTCAAAAAAGGGAGGAAGGAAGACCCAGGAAACTATAGGCCAGTCAGTCTTACCTCGGTCCTGGGTAAGCTTTTTGAGGGAGTTATCCTGGCGCATGTCCGCGAGGGGCCAGCAGTGGAGATTATGCTTAGGGGCAACCAACATGGGTTCATTAGAGACAGGTCCTGTCAGACCAACCTGGTAGCCTTCTATGACTAGGTCACAAAATCCTTAGTTGCAGGGGTAGCAGTGGACATAGTCTTTCTGGACTTCAGGAAGGCCTTTGACACACTTTCTCACCCCATTCTCATTAAAAAACCAGGGGACTGTGGCATCGACACCTACACAGTGAAATGGGTCACTAGTTAGCTGGAGGGCTGCACCCAGAGAGTGGTGGTGGACGGGTCTTATTCAACCTGGAGGGATGTGGGCAGTGGGATCCCCCAGGGCTCAGTCCTTGGACCCGCACTGTTCAACATCTTCATCAGTGACTTAGACGAGGGGGTAAAAATCACCCTGTTCAAATTTGCTGACGTCACTAAGATGTGGGGGGATGTGGGCAAGCTGGAAGGGAGGAATAGGCTGCAATCAGACCTAGACAGGTTACAGGGGTGGGCGGATGAGAACAGGATGGGTTTCAATACTGACAAGTGCAAGGTGCTGCACCTGGGGAGGAAGAACCAGCAGCAGACCTACGGGCTGGGGAACTCCCTTCTTGTCAGTGCAGAGGCAGAAGAGGATCTTGGAGTCATTATTGATGCCAAAATGAACATGGGCCGGCAGTGTGAGGACATGGTCAGGAAGGCCAACCACACCTTGTCATGCATCCACAGATGCATCTCGAGCAGGTCCAAGGAGGTGATCCTCCCCCTCTATGGGGCACTGGTCAGGCCACAGTTGGAGTAGTGCGTCCAGTTCTAGGCACCACACTTCAGGAGGGATGTGGACAGCATTGAGAGGGTTCAGAGGAGGGCCACCCGCATGATCAGGGGCCAGCAGGGCAGGCCTTATGAGGAGAGGCTGAGGGACCTGAACCTGTTCAGCCTCCACAAGAGAAGGCTGAGGGGGGATCTAGTGGCCATTTACAAACTAGTCAGGGGGGACCAGCAGGCACTGGGGAGTCCCTGTTCCCCCGAGCACTACCAGGAGTGACAAGAAATAACGGTCACAACCTGGCAGAGGGTAGATACAGGCGAGACATCAGGAGGCGCTACTTCGCTGTCAGGGCAACTAGGATCTGGAACCAACTTTCAAGAGAAGTGATGCTGGCTCCTACCCTGGGGGTCTTTAAGAGGAGGCCGGATGAACACCTCACTGGGGTCGTTTGACCTCAGTACTCTTTCCTGCCATGGCCGGGGGTTGGACTTGATGATCTGCTCAGGTCCCTTCCGACCCTACAAACTATGAAACTATGAAATTGGAGAGTCCAGTAGAGGGCAACAAAATGGGGAGGGAGCTGGGGGACATGTCTTATGAGGAAAGACTGAGGGAACTAGGCTTATTTAGTCCAGAGAAGAGACTGAGAGGGGACTTAATAGCAGCCTTCAGCTACCTGAAGGGGGCTTCCAAAGAGGATGAAGCTAGACTGTTCTCAGTGGTGGGAGATGACAGAACAAGGAGCAATGGTCTCAAGTTGCAGCAAGGGAAGTTTAGGTTAGATATTAGGAAAAAAATTCTCACTAGAAGGGTAGTAAAACACTGGAACAGGTTACACAGAGAGGTTGTGGAATCTGCATCCTTGGAGGTTTTTAAAAACTGACTAGACAAAGCTTTGACTGGGATGACCTAGTTGGGAAGGTCCTGCTTTGAGCAGGACGTTGGACTAGATGACCTCCTGAGGTCCCTTCTAACCCCAATTTTATGAGATTCCATGACGAAGCATACAGCAAAATTATCATTTAAAAATATCCTTGGTCTGAACATTTTAATTTTCCCCTTTGTGTGGGTCATAAAAAAAAGTGGGTCCTACAGGAGAAATTGGAAGAGAAGAATGTGGGAGTCTGAAGGACTAGGGTTGTGAGGTCATTTCAGGATCAAGAGTACATGGAAGAAGATATGAAGACAGGAGTAAAACCAGAAATGAAATATCCTTGGGTGTGTCTTCACTGCAACAGTTAGCTCAAGTTAGCGCTCTTAAATTCCTCCACTTGTGTTCGCATAGCTAGTCAGACTGACCACAATTCAAAATGCCACTCAGCTACACTGAGTGATGGGATTAGTAGCACAGAGGAACTGGATTATTAACAGGTAATCAATTCTTGTAACTCAGGATGATGCATTACTAGTTTATTAGGAGTTCTTGAGCTTCATTCCACCCCTAGGAACTAGCTAGTTTGAGTGCAAAGAACCACTTAATATGATCCAGAGATTTTTGTTTGTGGACAAGAATTAAATTAGGGTGACATTCAAATTATATATACTGTATTTACTCAAATATAAACTGAGGTTTGTCTCCCTCAATCAAAATGGTGGGAAAAGCTCCTTATTTTACATTTGCATACAAAGAAACCTCTTAAATACATTCTTTATCATTAAACTGCTGCCAAAAGCAGCACATGCTCAGTAATGGAAACCAACTATGAAGTTGATTACATGCAGCCAACACTGACGTCGACTATAAAACACATGGCCCATTTTGGGCAAACATACTTGTCACTGCCGTGCACCACAGCGGGGGGGAGGGGGTGGGGGTGTCTGGGGCCTTAGAAGGCAGTCAGGCGGGTACTTGTGACGCTTGGAGTGGAATTAATTAGGCAGACGCTTATCGGTTGCAAAGCAAGATTATTTACTCACGCTGTCAAGGTGGTGAAAGACGGAGGTCAGAGGTACTTGGTTAGTTACAGCTTAGGGTTCGTAGGTCGGTCTGCATAAGTATTCGGAAATGGTCGGGCCGGCAGTCGTTTGATTTATGTCTGAGATTGGGTCAAGACGGGGGAACTGACAAGTGATCAAATTGTCAGTTACTCTGACACGTACGTTCAGAGGTCTCCAAGGTGTGTGCGGAGGTCCCCCTTCTTCTTCTTCCTCTTTGCGGAAGTGTATGTGGGTTTTATTTGTATAATAGCCAATTGCTTTTCGCCACATCATAAATTTAATTAGAACCGCCAATTATATAGCGGTTTTCGCTAGGGTGTTATTTCACAGGGCTACTCCCTGTTTTCTCTGACCAGTTATAATGATTTATGTAAAGCAAAGAAGGCAAAAGTTTTCTCTCTGTTAGTGGTGCAGCTATAAATTTCTTTTTCGCTGACACGCAGAGCAAAGAAGGCTGTTATTATCACTTTCTAAGTTAACCCTTAGTTAACCTAGTGAAAAATAAAACTGCTTTAACTGGTATCTCTTGCTTGTGGCATGGGCACTTACTTAATTGGGTTGTGACAATACTGATGGGAACCTTTTTTTTCACGTGAACTTTAAAAAAATGGGTACTTGTTCTCCCAGGTAGGAATGAGCACAAGGCCTGGAGGTACTGCAGTTTCAGGCCTATACTTGGAAAGGCTGGTGCAAACTCCAGCACCCTCCCCTAGTGCCAAAAATGCTAATGGGAACTTTTTTTTAAATACAGATTCTATTAAAGACACACTTATTATTCTACGCTTACAAAGCTTCCTTCTTTTTACCAGAATTTAATATAATAAAAAAATTACATATCCAAAAACATCCAACCACATATATCAAACCCTTAAACAACATACATCAATTTTCCACA
Source organism: Alligator mississippiensis (assembly GCF_030867095.1). NCBI lineage: Eukaryota > Metazoa > Chordata > Crocodylia > Alligatoridae > Alligator > Alligator mississippiensis. The sequence goes on from NC_081835.1 coordinate 46,073,837, forward strand.
AAAGAATCCCTTACAGAACTCTCTTTCTTCGTACAGCAATCCATGAAAAACTATTACCTCAGTAACCACCTAAAACTCTCTGCCTCTCCCAACAGTCCTCTTTGTTACCTTAGTTAAACAAGTGGATCCAGTCCTTTTTCCTCCACTTCTCTGCCTCTTCTTCTCTGATCTCTTCCTTGTCCTGATCAATGTAGTATTTCAGTTCATGCAGCCCCAGGTTCAGGTACTCTCTTTCAGTGAAAGCCAACCCCTTAACAACTGGAGGTTTCATACTTTCCATAAAGTAGTTTTAAAACATGCCTTAAAGTCCTTAATAACATGCAATAAAGTCCTTAATAATGTTTCCTCCAGTCCCTTTGGTGTGAGTCCATATAATAACATCTCCCACACCAACAGATTTATTTTTGTGATGCTCAGAAAGTGGCGGATCCTTTCCCACACTCCCTTTGCATAGGTACACTCCCAAAACATGTCCCACTGTTTCTTCTTCCCTGCACCTCTCCCTTGAGCATCTGGATGAGCTTATCAACCCCTAACCTCTATGAATCAAGCCTTTTCTATGTTGTATGTCTCTCACTGGCAAGATATTTTTTACAACCATCTATGCTAGGTCAGCATGTTCCCCTCTTGGTTGTTTATCCACCACCACCCCCCACACCTTCTTCACTTGTCCTTCTGTGAAGTTTCCTGCCAGCACCATCTTGTCTCTCTCCTTAACTACTTTAATCAATTTCTTATGATCCTTCAAGACCTCCAGCCCTACCTTCCCTATTTTATCCATCTGCATGAAACCTTCCACCCTGACGTAATGACTTGGCAGTTGCCATGCTCATGGACTTTACAAAGAGGTCTGATATACTCCCCATTTCCTCAAAATTGCAGCTGCATGAAATTGAGTGCTACACACAGCTTTCCCCCCCTCCATTACCACATTACATGCTATGCTTAAATACTTTGCGTAGATGAACAATCCTAAATCAGGCAGCCCCCATCCCCCCCCATCTCTCTTGCTTTGTTCAGTTCACATCTAGCCAACCTTTCTCTTTTGGCATTCCAGAAGAGCACACACATTTCTCACTGTATTTTGGTTATCTGCCACCACGTTAGTGTGAATATGGTTCCTGTATATAGAATATTCAGCAGTAGCACAGCCTTAAACACCACCACTGTTCCTGAAATGGACAGCACCCTTCCAGACCATAACTAAAGTATTTGCTGTATCCTTGCATTTACCTTTTCCCATGCTGTATTACCTTTCTCCTCAGTGTCCATTAGGATCTCTAGTACTCTGATTTCATTATCTCTTATTAGAAGGCCCAACTTCTCCAAATCCCTCCAGTTCCCAGCTCCCATTATGGTGCTTTTCGATCTATCTAGTTTAGTTCCCATCACTTCTCCATAGTCTCAAGTATGCTTTAGGACCCTTTCCATCGGAAGTCTGTAACTACTACATTTATATCGTTCATGTCTGTGGGGAAGAGCTATACTGGTACCCTGCAGGTCCACAGGTAGCAGATAGTGGAATGACCTTCAGGGAAGGTTAGCTGTGAAATAAGCAGGGGTAACTCTGGCAAATAAGTAGTCACAGATCAAGAAGTGGCAGCACAACCAGGGTGTGGTGAGGACAGCAAGTAGCAATGGTTTCCCTCTAAAAAAAGTCACACACATCCTTTGATGGTACTATGACATGGTGAGTACAGGTCACCGCTATAGTAAGCCTGCTCAGTCCTGAGTCATGGGTCTGCAAGTCCTCAACAGTGGAGCAGGCAGAAGAAGAAATTAGAATCTTAACAGCTGTGAAGGTGGATGTAGGCTACAGAGATCCCCAGTTGTCTTTGTCTTCTTGCCATTGGATCAAGGTCCCGTTCTGTCAAGAGCTGTGTGGAAGCTGATGTGCAGCAGCTTCTCCATGATAAAGGAAGTCATGCACAAGCATCTTCCATGAAAACAGCTTTTCCAGCACATTCCTCAAGCCCTTTGGTGATCAGCTAATGGTGATAGGAGCAGGAGATCTTGAAGCTCCTAGTCATGAACTGGCATGGAGGTAGCAGTTACAAGAAGGTCATCTAAGACTTGAATGAGACGTGGAGTGCTATTCAACAGCTGTAACTGTGACTGAGCAGCCATCTTCAGGATCCACTCTGCTCACCCCACATGAGGAGGGGGCTAGAAAAGGTACCCTAAACATAGTCTGTCTTATACAGTGTGCTGTATTTCTTCCTGATTGGATAACTGTGTACAGTGGGATCACCTTTACTGTGATCAAAAATACCAACGAAGACACACCATCATTTTCAGGACCTGGAACATCAAGACACTCATGGAAAACCCTAATAGTGAACACCCAGAGTGCTACGGGGCAGTTGTGGCCCAAGAACTCAGGTGATACAATATCAGTATAGCCGCCCTGAGCAAGGCCCAGCAAGTAGGAGATCAGCAACTCAAAGAACATGGAAGTGGCTGTATCTTTTTCTGGAATGGTAAACAGGAAGGAGAACACCAACTTCACGGAGTTGTTTTTGCCATTAACACCCATGATCTAAGCATTGTCACCTGATTGACTATGTCATCATGCATGCCCAGGATTGCAAAGATGTCCGCATCCCCTGAGCTATGCTAGGAGCTGATGATTGCTGGATTGATCACTGATTCATCTGCTCAGTTTTGTCACTCAGACTAGTTCCCAAACAACAGCTACAGCAGAAGCAAGGCTGACAAGATCAGCACTGAAGGACTGAAGGACACAATCAAGTGAGACCTCTTCCACCAGTGCCTCAATGAAAAACTAGTGAATTCCAACCAACAACAATGGGAGAATATCAGCAGCATGTGGGGTGCCCTCAAGGCCACCGTCATCAGCCTCTGTAAAGAGACGCTTGGATTTTCTACTGGGAAACATCAACACTGGTTTGATGAGAACAACAGGAAGATCCAAGAGTTGATCTATCTCAAGCGCAAGGCCTTTTGTGCTTGGCTCCAGACTCCCAAAGCAACTTTTATTCTCCCAGCTCAGCCAAGGCATATGCTCAAGAAGAGAGCAGAGAAAGTGCTTCAGGTACATCCTCAAAATCAACCTTAAAAATTGCAACAAAAGTACCTCTTCCTGTTTTCCCACCATGCCACTCCTGGTAGGCCATCCTGCTATCATGCTCCCACCGTCCTCTGCTTCTCTCCAAATTTGCTTTCTGCTGCTCTGTCTCCCACTTTCCTCTGCTCCTATCTTCCTTCTAGCAACATCACTCTCATTATTATTGCCTCCGCCTTTGCTTCTGCTGTTACTTTCTTTCTTCCTCCCTCTGCTGTTGCTCCCATTGTCAACTTCTTTCTTCCCCACCTTCAGCCACTCTCCATCTGTCTCCAGATCTTCATTTCTGCTCTTCAACTCTTTTATTGTTTTGAGCTTTGGCTCTCCCTTCTCCATTTCTTACATCCCAATGCTCTGTTAATCCCTTTCTCTATTTTTAAGACACAGATCAGGCTTTCAATACTGATGAGAATTTACCTTTTTTTTTTTTTCTTTTTTTTTTTTTGGAAAAAATATATTTCTCTCTCTCTCTCTCTCTCTCTAGATATAGATATATATATATATATATATAGTGTGTGTGTGTGTGTGTATATATAGTTATATATAGTTATATATATATATATATCACCTAGCAAAAACTTTTCTTCATACACCTTAAACCACATTTAAAGCCCGCACACCCATTACAATGAACGCACCTGTGGATCCATGCTCCTGCATACTCATCCTTTCCCTAACCCAATTGCACTGTCTCTTAGTGTTAGCCCTGATTTTGGGGTTTAAATTCTCAGTTCATTCACTGTCATTGTCTCTGTCACTGTTGCTTCTGCTGCTGCTGCTGCCGCCATCATCATCATCGCTGTCTCCAGGTCCAGTTGTCTCATCCTTTTTGCTATCCCTGTCCACTCCCGCACTAGGGGGGGACTTTAAAGAGCCTGTGCTAAGTGTCCCTTTTCCAGGTGGAGTTGGCTGCATCTTCTTTGTCCTCTCCCACTGATTTCCAGTAGTAGGACTGGAGTTCACTCAGAAATATTTTAACACCATGTGTTTCCTCAAGGTTCATGTGTCTGTACATCAGCAGGTTCCTGATGGGGAACCTATCACAAGGATAGGTCAGGACAGCCCAGCTAAATAAGATACGTGGTGGTGCCATTTGCACTCATTCCCCCTCAGCACCTAGTCTTTTTAATGGCATGGTGAGCCACAACACTGAATACATTTCAACTTCCTCTTCAGTCCCACAACTGAACTTTGCTCATTTGAAATTTGGAACTTGACTATTGGGTTTTACCCAATAGTATTCGGAACTGATTTGGCCTTTGAAACGATTTTTTTTTTTTTAAGTTTGTACTATATAGGTACAAAAGTGCTCCTTAAAAGTGTGTCTATGGAGTGCCTGTGCTAAAACTTGCAGCAGTTTCAAAGCAAGGTAAAATGCATCAGTTCTAGATGAGTTAAGTCTATGGATGCCCATACAATTTTGCCTACATACAAATTACTACAGGCATTTTTATTTCTAGGTCACTGTTTTCAAATTTGCCTCTCACTTCCATGTGCTCAGGGAGAACAGGGTCTGACAGTAAGGAAGGGTATAAGGGGCTTCAGGGGGAAGAAGTTGCGGGGGCAGAGGGCAAGGGAGCCACCTGACCCTCCAGCTTTATTTTCCGTGCTGTAGCTGTGGGAAGGGGTCAAATTCAAGGCAAAGCCTCCAATAATTAGATTATATACCTGGAAAATTATAACAAATTTATAAATTTTCCATATATAGAATCTAATTATTGAGGGGGTCATTTTATATTCGGCTTCATCTTATAAATATGGTACCTTGAGCTAATACTGCAGTGAAGAGAAGCTCCCAGATGCTATCATGCTTACCAAAATACAGAGGGAAAAGGGGAAACAAAATAACTGGAGAAATCCAAAACATAGATCAGGGCTAAGTTCTTCAGATCCTTAAAAGATGAAAAAGGAGATTAAACTCCATAGTAAATGGCAAGAGGAAGTGAGCAGAGTACCTGAAAGAAGGGAGCAGTGTGGGCTGACCAGAAATCAATGTATTTTATTTCTTTAAATGATTTTATCCAAAGGATGAATGTATTTGTCCTTACAGGTCTGACCTGTGGAAGGGACAGGACCTAGACCAGGGGTGGACAGAATATGGCCCATGGGCTGGATCCAGCCCACCAGGCCATTCTATCTGGCCCGAAGAGCCCCTAAAAGAATTAGAAAATATTTATCTGCTCCTGGCTGTCTGTCAAATATTTATCTGCTCCTGCTGGCAGCAGGAGGCAGGAGCCTAGCCCTGCCCAACCCCAGCCATTTCCCTGCTTCCTACCCCCACCCTGCTCCAGCACCATGTGGCTCCCAGCTGCATGGCCAAACCAGGGAGCACTGGGCCCCGCCGGTACAGGGGGGTGTGCACATGTGCAGGCAGGGGTCGTGTGTGTGTGTGTGTGTGCGCGCGCGCGCGCAGGTAGGGGCAGAGTGTGTGTTTGTAAGGTGAGACCCACACAAACACCACACTATACACATGCACCCACACACCCCTCACACTGCCATACACGCAGACCCCATGCCCCCTCACATACCCTAGCCACCCTGCCCCACCACACAGTCCTCCACAAACCCACACCCACCCACACCCCCCCACAAACCTGTACCCACCCCACCCCCACAATATACAAGCATGAGACTTCATTTTAAGACATTGTGCAATCACCTCTATGTATGCTACGCAAACACACATAAACCAGGGCAAAAATATATTTTAAAATCAAACTAATGAATGTTTTCGACGTTCGCTTTTTAGAATATCATTTGGTATTTTTGTGGTTCCGAGATGACAAAACCCCTTGCTGAAAGGAGTACTTCTGGGGGCAATGGGAAAGACTTCTGGTGGCAAAGGTCAGGGGGTAGGGGCAGGACTTCTTGTCCCAAGATGGCGACCAGGGGGCAGGGCACCTGTCAAGGGGCAGGGCTACCCGGGCAGCCCTCAACAGCTTGCCAAAACTTGGTAAGCGGCCCTCTGCCCGAAATAATTGCCCACCCCTGACCTAGAAGCTGGTGAAGGCATGACCACTGGCAAGATTTACTGGACAGAAAAGATGGGGAAGGGGTAGATGATAGGCCATTTAAAACTCACTGAAGACAAGAATCCTGATCTGGCTAGAAACACTTGCTGCTTTAATGAACTGGATAGTCCTTGCGGTGATGAACTCACAGATTAGACTATTCCCTAATAATTAAATAAAGCTGAATGTTAAACAACTGCATTAATTGGGACCAGCCCTTGTGCAATTAGGAAATCATGGAGTTGATCAGTAAGTGTATAATGTAGCGGTGGCATCTGCATGCTCTTGTGGTGATACAAGTGTAGCAAAAGTGTTGAAACTTTAACCCTGTTTCGTTCAAGGCTAATTTACAGCCCTGCTATATTAGCTTGCAGAGGCAATGGTTACAGTATAACAGCTAAAGCAGGGGTGGGCAAAATATGGGCCAGCTTATTGTATCTGGCCCAAGGGCAGGTGGCCACCAACTCATGGGATCTGGCTCTTGGGTGGCCAGCGGCTCCAGCTGCCATGCATTTCTGGGCAGGCAGACAGAACGGCTTCCACTACACGATGGGCAGGTGGGACTGCTTCTGCCCAGCGCTGACATGGTGACATCAGCTGTGGACCTGGGCAGATGCCTCAGTCCCCACCTGCTGGGTGCATCCACAGCTGATGCTGGTGCCCACCTAGGGTTGCTTCCACCGCATGAGGCAGGTGGTGGTGTAAACTGTGGACTGGGTTGGCAAGTTCCAGGTGGTGATTGGGATTGGGGCATGCTATAGCACCAGGCAGGGGGAGAGAGAGAGGATTGGGACATGCTACAGCTCTGGGGAGGGAGGAGGAGAGAGATGGCAGGGATGGAATCAGGGCATGCTGTAGCTCTGGGAAGGGAGGGAAAGGGTGGGGAGAGAAAATTGGGGCATGCTACAGCCCTGGGAAGGGATGGAGGGAGGGGGAGAGAGATGTGGTCCTAGAGAGGACACCAAAACTGATTAAGTGACCCTCTAGCCAAAATAATTGCCCACCCCTAAGCTAAAGCGTGCTGCCTAGACCAGTGCTACCTACCCTTCTGAAGTGATTCAAAGTTTCCTCTGTCCATAGCCAGACACTGAATTTTTAGGTACTTTGTTAACATACAATGGAATTTAGAGAAAGGTCTCCCCCTACCCCCTTCCCTTCCCCCCACTGCCCAAGATCTCACAAATAGCCAGTAATTTTTTCTCCAAAAGTAGCAAGAACTCTTTATACAACTTTAAGAGAAGAAAACAATACAGAATCTTGTGGTTGATTAGATATGCAGTTGATTGAAGTGTGGCTGTCACATTTGAGCTATAAAGCAGCATGGAGTAAATAATATGCTACACATCAGGGAGGTGCTACCACAGTGCCTATTGTCTGCAAACTAGTTCACAACAGTTAACAGTGGGAATGCTATTTAAAGGAAATTTTTAAATTAGATGTACCATTAATTCATTGTATTGAATCCTAGAAATGTTTTGCACTAAACCTCTTTTCCCTGGCAATCACAGATTTTAATCAGGCATACTGTTTGGAAAGGGCCCATTCAGCATATCAGCATCTTGTAATAATGTTAATTCCTGATTCACATTTCTGGATAGCAAGCAGGCTGCCAACACAAGTGGCTGAAATGCAAATATCTCAGAAAAATTCTGAGTCCAGTTTCCTTCTTTTAGAGTCCCGGCGCATCCTACTGCCTGTGGTTCTTCATCACATTCACCTTCACTTGAGACAGCAGAAGGAACTACTCATCTGCTCTGGGATCCTTAGTAGTATCTTCTCCATTATCAAGACCAGTTCCTTGGTAATCTGCTGCTTTCCTTCTCCATTCATTCACTAAGACTATATCTATACTATGGAGGTTGGTTGTTGTCCCCCTAATTACAGTGGTTGCATGAAGGTGGTCAGGATTCTCCCTTCTGCCCCCCCAACCCAAGCCCCTCCCTCAGTGTTGATACAGCACTGTCAGCTGTAGGCATTTTTCACAACCGGTTATATCAGCTCCACCACATGACAAAAACTCTGCCAGCAGGACCTGTTTTCTGCTGGCAGCGTTGTATCCCCCACCAGGAGTTTTCCTTTCTGAGTTATGTCACCTACAAGGTGAAATCTTTTACATCTCTACGTGTCCTCTCTCTGCCAGCAGAACTTTATAGCATAGATGAGGGCTGCTTCTCAAGGGCAGACTTGGAGTATATTACTCATTAAATATATTTTTCAAGGAATGTTTTTATCCTAGAATGCTGCTAATTTTATTATCAGCAGGTGAACACATCAAGTGAATGAGTGCTGTTGTGTTCATGACTCGCAGCTTTCTGATTACAGCATGTTCTTAGTGTTAAAAAACGTATACATTTACCAGGTGCAACACTATTTAATTTTCATCACCCTAGCTTGGAACTCAGTTGTCTCTGGTGCTCAAAAGCTTTTCTGAGCTCTAGCACTTACAGTTCCAGCGGAGACAGTAACTAGCACTTTATGGTGCATGTTAAGAGAATGCTCTAAAATTATCAAATCAATAAAATCGCATTTATTTTCAGAAAATATTGCTGAGTTAAACATTCAGCTTTGATTTTCGTATACTCTGATCTTCAGTGCCAGCTTAATCACTTAAAGAAACCCTCACATAAAAAGGGTGGTGAAGGGCACCAACTCAGTCCAAAGGATTAAGGTGTTAAAAATAAATCACATCAGCATTTCCAACTATGAAAGATATTGGAAGAAAGATATTGTGGAAAAAAAGATGTTGTAATGGTAGAATAAAATAATGTTGCCATGGAATTAGGGGTTTACTATAGCACCTTGCTATGGAATTAGGGTTAACTGCAGTAGAGCTTGGTCCCTGTAGTGACATAGAGAAAACACACAGACCTCACAATAAATTGTGGATTTATATCCATTGATGTGATCCAGTATTCTTATATTAGGGAGGGAGAAGGTGAAGACAGACACTGAAGCTCTGGCTGTCATCTATGTCAATTCTATGTGTCACTCTCTGAGCCTCTGTCTCAGGGTTTTCCAGTTCTTCCCAGCTTTTTTAACTTGAGTCCTGTCATGCAAGCTGTTCCTGGAGTGGCTGACATTGCACATACGGCTTGCCATTTCTATTCTGTCCTCAGCTGCTGACTCTCTGTTTACTTACTGCTTGCTGTAGGAGGGAGATGTCGTGGAGGAGGTTGAGATGATGGTGGAGAGCCTCCTGGATGTACTTTTACAGACTCTGCTTACTATCATGAGTAAATCGCAGTCTCAGGAGGCGGTAAGAGGGCAACGCTGCCCGCAGTGCACAGCAGAAATCACTGTTAGTAACTAACAATCAGGTTCTATTTCCTGCTTCTCTAACCTTCCTTGTCCCCCAGTTCTTCACCACCACTACACCTCATTATCATTTCAAATGCATGAATGCTCAGAGCTTCTTTTCTTTTCCTTTCCTATCATGAATCCATTTCTTCCATTGTGGAAAAAATCAGTTACAGTGCAAGTCAAGCTGCTTCCACCTGCCTTTGATTCCTCAGCCTGAATGACCAGTACCCATGGCCTTCAGCACAAATCTAGAGTGAGGCTCAAACTCACGCCTTTGGAACTATAAATAACAATTCTTGAGTCCTAGTGCATTTTGATATCTGATATGGTAGGTAGCTGGCTTAGGATATACATGTCCTGCAGTTTGCATATGTTTTTGCAACTCACATAGATTTAAAATAGCTGCCTTTGGGTACTGTGGCCACAACAGTATATTTCTCAGTGCAGGCTAGCTGCTCAAGTATTTACCCAGGGTCTCAAATGTATAAATACTGTGAGTAAATGGATCTCATGCTATTGTGGCTAACCTGTTGCCAACAAGCCTTAGTTTGCAAGTTGAACACTGGCTTGGATGTGCTACATGAGCTTTAGTAACACCTTTAGATAGTTGTGTGGAGACATAGCCTTAGTAAGAAGAGTACATACTAGGAGAGAGACAGCCTTTGATTTTCAGCCTTGACTCGCTAAATGGGTTTGTTTAAACGAGAATATTTTTAATAAGTCCTATTAAAAACAGAACACAAATGAATCTCTGAGAGGTTTTTCCAATCTGTTAACAGAAAATAAAGATCAGTTACCATACATTATTTTTAATCGCTGCATGCACTAGGTTTTCCTTCATAGGCATTGAGGCCATTTCAGACCCCTCCCTTTATCCCTTACCCCAGGTTGACTTAATGATTTTTTATTTATATATATATATATATATTCAACATTGTATATCTGGACTAAATAATTTTTCATTTAATTCTTTCAATTCATTGGCAGGGGGAGTATGTGTCCTGTCTCTTGTCTTTGCTTCGTCAAATGTCAGACACTCATTTCCAGCATTTACTGGACAACTTCCAAAGCAAGGATGAATTAAAGGTAGGACAGAGCATAGTGTTTGTAGGATCAGCTAACAAATATTTTCCTCAGAAATCAGATAGCTGAGAAATGCAGAACATTATTCAGTTCCTTCTTCAATCCATTCCAGACATTGTACATACATAGGAGCTTACTTAATAAAAACTTTAATGTTGTTCTTTTGTCACAAGGCTGATCTCGAATACTACGCAGACAAAAGTCACTAGCAGACTGTTTCAGCCTGTTGGAGTAGTGACCATGGTAATCCATTGTGGCATGCTGCCCAAATTCATCAATGGTAACTATTAGTGACCCAGAGATGATCAGTGAGGTGTATATGCCCTCACTGGGGGTTTCTCTACCAGCAACAATTTGGAGTTGTCCACTTCAGTGATAGAAGCCTACGTATTACCTTGTTTTGGTATGAATGAATCATGTCTTATAAGTGGCAAACTAATTTAGGGAACAAGATAAAATGTGATGGAAGTAACAGCCATTTTGTCACTTCCCTTTGTCACCAAATGAAGATGGAGCTGTATTCAAATTTTTTAGGGGACCTTGTGATTTCTCAGCAATACAGGAAATAGTATCAGACTGACAGCATAGTAGAAAGGTACTAAAATAGTTGAACGTACAAAGTGAAATGCAATAAAAAGTCTCTCTGTAGAAATTTTTAACTTCCAGTTATTCTGTTTACTAAAAAATCCCTTTCTTTGGAGAAGCTGGATGGCTCAGCGGTATAATCTTGTATCAATAGGATGCCATATCATGTCTGTTTGTAACTCAAGGGTCAGCTCTCTGAGATGAGCAGTCTGACATCTTTCATGGGCACTGCATTCTTTCTTTTTAGAAATGCAAACACATGCACATACACACACACAGATGTATGGCCAAGACATGCAGAGATCAGGTAACAAAGGCATAATTAACTAAACTGTCATGGCTGTGGCAAGGAGTTACATTTGTCTGCATCTACTACTGCTGATTTGTCTTTTACTTCTGTGTTAGGAGTTTCTTCTGAAGATTTTCTGTGTGTTTCGGAACCTGATGAAAATGAGCGTTTTTCCTCGGGACTGGATGGTGATGAGGTTACTCACCAGCAAGTGAGTGAGGACAGGTTTATGGCATTGACATTTTGTAAGAGGACCTAAAGGACTCTCTAAATAGGGCTTCATGGTCTCATGAAGACAATGTGCTCTTGTAGGCAGAGGCATAGAACTTACGTAAGACTCCAGAGAAGTAATCCTGATTCTGAAAAGAAATTTGAATTCTCAGGATCAAACTGGGACTTCCTTCCAGTGAATGAGCATTTGCATGTACATTTTTTTATATACACATGTACCGTAGAGTTAACACTACGAAGCCCTGTTTGTTCACAGAAAGTGCAAGTAGCCTTGTCATTTGTGCACACGAGTCATAGTGATGGTAAAATGATGTTTTCAAAGTGGGTTGCATGAGGGACCTCTGAGCATTTGTCCCTTCGTAAAACTTTTTTGCATTGGTACAACTTAGTTAATACTTGACTACAAGTTTTGTGAGGATGAATGTTGGTAGATTGCTTAGACGGTAGAAAACCTTCTTATAGTGACAAGTAAAACAGGTATCATATCCCAGTGGAATAACCAGCCGAGTTGGTGCCTAGGGCAAACACTGTAAGGCGGAGAGGTGAGGACGTGGTTCTGAGAGAAAGTGGGGATGGTTCTGAGAGCAGGGGGAAGGCAGGGAGCACAGGTTCTCAGAGCAGGACAGGGACAGGAAGCAAAGTCCACACCCCAGCAGCATTGCTATGCTGGGACTCCAAAACAGCCCCACCAGAGCTGCTGCCACCGTGTGTGCTCTGCCTGCCCTGGCTCTCTTGCTCTTAAGCTCTGTTTTGGAGTCCCTAGCCCAGCGGAGCTGCTGGGGTACAGATTCCATGCCCATACAGGAAAAGAGCTGGTGACCTAGGACACCGTAAATAACCTGTTCACTACTAACGTTACTTCTCTGTGAATTTTTTTAGGTTATTATGAAATGCACTTATCAAGGGTGCTGAAATATCACATGAATGAGATGCAGAAGTTTAGTCTATTTGTTTCTAAAGCAAATAGGACTTTTTAAAATTGCAGCATGTTGTTACACAATTTAATCTCATATAATTAAGGATACTCACACACACAGAAAAAAGTATAAAGTTTCCCAGTGGATCCACAATTGACAGAATGCCCCAAAATTGCACAGATAAAATGTTTAACAAATATGGAATAGATCATTTTACAGCAAGGGACAGAAAAACCTAATGGTTTATGCTTCCCTAAAAAAAAAAAAATCATCTTTTTGATTAAAATGTTGTACATAAATGAAAGCCAATAAGAGTATTAATTGTAGTACTGGATTTCCATTTCAATATCTATAATATTGGCAAAAACATACTAATAAATACCATCTTTAAGAATGTATGTGTATATATGTGTGTGTGCATGTATGTATGCATGTATATGGAAAAGAGTGGCTAAATGCAGGCTGTATTATAACAAAACCAGTACGTACAGTAGATTTTGAATTTATCTTTTCTTTCAAATTTTCAGTATCATAGTTACAACAGTTCAGTACCTGTCTGCTGCACTGCACAAGAACTTCACAGAAACAGACTTTGATTTTAAGGTAAAGATTGGGTTGTAGACAATGTTATGACATCCATTAAAACCAGCAGCAGCCCAAGCACATCAGCAATTCTACGTTAACTGATTGTATACACCATCAATATTTAAGTGTCTGCTGAGAAAACAGTCCAGCCACCATGAAGAGGCAGCTTTATTAAATTAAGTGGTTTGGACTGCTTATGTTGGTTATTCCCTACATATTTCAATCTAATGTCATTCACAGTACAGTGTATGTTTTAGTTCATGGTTAAAAAAGTGTTCATTAAAAATATTTAAGATTACACTGAGAGCACCAATTTTTCCCCCTTTTGAGCAAAAACAAAGTTGAACATATAAAGAGGTGAAAGGCCAGTGCTTTAAGCTGCTAGCTGATTTCCACTAGTATTGTATGAATCCAGGTTTCATTTCATTTATTTATTTTATTTAGTTTCATTTAGTTTATATCTATCTTATATACATACCAAATAAGTTATCTAATTCCATCTATAAAACAAATACACGGCATGTATATCTGTGTTCATAGACATGTCCATACACTGATTTAAAACTAGTTCTGCCTTTAATTGTCATGTTTTAATTTTCTTCCTATTTTCTAGGTGTGGAACTCCTATTTTAGTCTGGCAGTTTTGTTCATAAATCAGCCAAGCCTCCAGCTGGAAACTGCCACTCCAGCCAAGAGAAAGAAGATTCTGGACAAGTAAGCACTTGGTCTCCTAACCTCTTATTGTTTCCATCACAAATTCCCATAAATTAGTGGGGCAGTTGCTTTATAAAATCATGAATGGAGGTCACAGGAAAACTTAGTTTAAATGTGAATTCAGTTATGTTAACATTATTGCCACAGTTAAAGAGTAGCATCTGTCTCTTCTCTTTCAGATATGGTGATATGCGAGTGATGATGGCATATGAGCTTTTCAGCATGTGGCAGAACTTGGGTATATCTCTCTACTATTCCTGTTCTATCTATCACACCAAAGTTGTCTAAGATTTGCATTAAAAATTCTCATTTTAGTGCTATAAAAACACAGACCTCAGTCTTAGTCTTTTAGTTAGTTCCTCTAGGAATTTTAAACCAAAGAAAAATTGCTCTTTCTGCACAGCTTCAGAGTGCTTGTTTTTCTCTTTTGAAATATCACATGTCTACGAATTTAAATGCCCTCCTCTCAAATATTAGTGACATATCTCAAGAACGTTTTTCCCCAATATTGTACTGAATCAGGATTAGAAAATTCTGCAACTCTGCTGCAATCCAGTCTAGCACTGAGCTTCATAGTTTCATAGTAGTTAGGGGTCAGAAGGGACCTGAATAGATCATCTAGTTTAACCCCCGCCACTGATTGGAGCACACGCTGGGACACACGACCCCAGACAGGTGTTCATCCAAACTCTTTTTTAATTTACCCAAGGTAGGAGCAAGGACCACTTCCCTAGGAAGTTGGTTCCAGATCCTAGCTACCCTGACAGTGAAATAGTGCCTCCTAATCTCTAACCTGAACCTATTCTCCAGCAGCTTCTGGCCATTGTTCCTCGTCACCCCAGGTGCTGCTGGGGGGAATAGGACCCTTCCTATTTGCTGCTGATCTCCCCTAATGAGTTTGTAGGCAGCCACCAAATCCTCCCTCAGCCTCCGCTTGCTGAAGCTGAACAGGTTCAGGTTCCTCAGCCTCTCCTCATAGGGCCTGCCCTGTTGCCCTCCAACCAAGCGGGTGGCCCTCCTCTGAACCCTCTCAAGGCAGGTCTCATCCTTCTTAAAGTGCGGTTGCCCAGAACTGGACACACTACTCCAATTGAGGCCAAACCAATGTCGTTTAGAGGAAGAGTATCACCTCTTTGGACCGACTTGAGATGAATCTTTGGATGCACGACAAGGTGCGGTTGGCTTTGCTGGCTGCGGTCTGACATTGACGGCTCATGTTCATCTTGGAATCAATGATGACTCCAAGATCCCTTTCTGCCTCTGTGCTCACAAGGGGGGAGCTCCCCAGCTTGTATGTATGCTGTGGATTCCTTCTCCTCAGGTGCAGCACCCTGCATTTATCTACATTGAAGCTCATCCTATTACCATCCGCCCACTTCTGTAGTCTGTCTAAGTCTAATTGCAGCCTCTCTCTGCCTTCGAGCGTGCCTACCTCTCCCCACATCTTGGTGTCATCGTCAAACTTGAACAATGTGTTTTCCACCCCCTCGTCCAAGTTGCTGATGAAGATGTTGAACAGTGTAGGCCCCAGGACCGAGCCCTGGGGGACCCCACTGTTCACGCCCCACCAGGTCGAGTACAACCCATCCACCACCACTCTCTGGGTGAGCCCCATCAGCCAATTTTTGACCCATCCAACTGTGTAGGCATCAGTGCCACAGTCGCTCAGTTTATTAATGAGAATGGGGTGAGAAACAGTGTCAAAGGCCTTAAAGTCCAGAAAGGCTACGTCCACGGCGACACTATCATCCAGGGATTTAGTTACCTGGTCATAAAAGGCCATCAGGTTGGTCTGGCAGGACCTGCCTTTGATGAACCCATGTTGATTTCCCCTGGGCATGATCTCCCCTGCTGGCCCCTCACAGATGTGCTCCTTGATAATTTTTTCAAGAATTTTCCCCAAGACTTATGTGAGGCTTATGGGCCTATAGTTTCCTGGGTCCTCCTTTCTCCCTTTCTTATAGATGGGGACCACATTAGCTAGTTTCCAATCTCCAGGCACCTGGCCCATGGACCACAATCACTCATACAGCCAGGCCAAGGGCACAGCAATGACCCCCGCCAGCTCCCTCAGCACCCATGAGTGGAGGGTATCAGGGCCCACAGATTTAAAAACATCCAGCCCTGCCAGAAGATCCCTAACTACTTCTGCGCAGACCCAAGGCCTGGCAGTGCTGTCCTCAAGATTGCCCCCATCTGTGGTGGGAGAGCTGTCTTGTTCCCTGTCCAAGAAAACAGAGGCAAAGAACTTGTTAAAGATTTTGGTTTTCTCATCTGGCATAGCCACAAGATTACCATTTGAGTCTAACAGGGGCCCTACATTACCTGCTGTCTGCTTCTTACTCCCAGTGTATTTGAAGAAGGACTTTTTGTTGTCCTTAATCCTGGTCACTAGCCTGAGCTCCACCCCCACCTTGGCCTTCCTAATGGCCCTCCTACACTCACGGGCCAAGGAGGAGTATTTCTCCTTGGTGATGGCATGAATGTGGGCAACAGATAGTCTCTTCAGCAAAGGTATTTACTTGGGCAAAGGCCAGCCAGCCAGAGGTTCTCTGCCCCCTCCAAAAGGGTTAAGCGGTCCCTCCATTCTACAGCCCTGAGCACCCCCAAAGATCTGTTCACTTCAGCTCCCCAAAGCTCTTCCTCTTGTCTCAGTCCACAGACTCCTAGAAGCTATCAGGCTACTTATTTTTCCAGCCTGCTCTTCCTTTTGTCATCTGTATTCCCCTGGGTGTTGACCATCTTACCTTTGCTGATATATAGTCAAGGCCATTCCAAACTTCTTAAGGTTCATCTGGTCCCCTCTACACTTAGCCCACCCTGGCACTTAACCTCTTGTTTTCTGTGTACCAGCCAAGGAGGTAAACTGAGTCACATAATATTATAATAACAATGTGAACATAGTTAACACAGAAATATCACAAATCATATTGTTAATCACGCATGCCTATTTATGGGTACTTTATTTACATATCTAATAAGAATAGTAACAAATTGCATGTTACTGAAATTGAAAAAAATCTAAAACTTGCCCACATTAATGCACAGTTATTACACCAATTATAGCATACTTAGGCATTTGGCTTGCTGCTACGCAACATTTTGATTAAGAAACTAGTACAGTATAAATCCATACAGTACAAATTAAACGGATTAAAATTGGCTAATGGAAAGGACAAAAATATAATTGTGAATGGAAAAGTATCATCAAGCAATGGTGTTTCTAGTGAAGTGCTGAAGGGTTCTTTTTCTTTTCTGTTCAACATTTTTAGCAGTGACATAGAAGGAAACTTAAAAAAATTAGGGGAGTGGGAAACGAATGAAAAGTTCAGCATACTGATACAGAGCAGTCTGGATAATCTGGTAGGCTGGACACAAGCAAGCAACATGGGTTAAATGGCCAAATGTAAGTCACAAATACAGAACCAAAAATGTAAGCTATTACTTGCAGGATGGGGTATTTTTTACCCTGAAAAATAATGACTCTGAAAGGGATTTGGGGATTACAAAGGATGTCAGCTAAGCATGAACTCAAAGTGCAAAAGTGTGACTAAAAGAACTAAGTCATACCAAGATCAAATGGCTGAAAGTTGAAGCCATACACATTTAGACTAAAATAGAGCAGACATTGTTAACTGTGAGGATAATTAACTACCACTGAAACAACTAAGCAAGGGTTGTAGTTGAGTCTCTTATCATTGATTTTTTTTTTTAAATCCAATTGAGATGTTCTAACTCAAACAGGAATTCATTCAAGGGAGTCCAGCAGCCTATGCCAGTAGTTTTCAACCTTTCTGCATTTGCGGACTCCTAAAAATTTTCAAACGGAGGTGCGGACCCCTTTGGAAATTGTAAGTGTTGGTACTCGCTTTTGACTGATCATAGTCATCTTTCGTGAACTGCTTAGACAGTCTGCAGACCCTCAGAGGGCCATAGACTACAGGTTGAAAATCACTGGCCTATGCTATGCAAGAGGTCAGACTAGATCTGGGATCAGCAATCCTTGTAGCTCTGTCTTGCAGCTTGGGTGCTCTGGGAGGGGAGCAGGGGCAGAGATATGTGGTCCCTGGCAGAGAACTAGGTCACAAATTCTGGCTCACAGCAGCAAAATGTTGCCAATCCCTAGACTAGATGTTTACAAACAACTTTTAGCAGTCTATTGCAGATTTCATCGTAGGGAGGATAAGGATCTCTAAAGCTAAAAACAGACACTGGATTTCTTCTGGAACAAAGCCATTTATCCTGAAGTCCTACAGATTCAGAAGGCCAACCCTTTTGTCCTCCGTTAAGTACCTATGAAATATCCAAATTAATACTTCATTTGCAGCAGGACAGTCGGGATAGTTGTGGTGGTGACAATTTAGTTAATTGTCATTCAAGATGCTTGCGTAAATGACTATTCAACACCCTTTTAATGAGAGTCAAATCAGCCCCAGATTAGTGTGTTTTTAACATTAAAGAGGTAAAGCATCTGAATGATATAGTTGGGAAGGCCCTGCTTTGAGCAGGGAGTTGGACTAGATGACCTCCTGAGGTCCCTTTTAACTTAAATTTTTTATGATCCTGTGTGCATATCTACATGTTGCCGTATGGTGATGTTGCTATGCCGCCATGCTTTAGTACTTCCTTTTGGAAGTAATACCATGGTGCATAGTTAGATTTTGCCACTACATTGCTATAGTGGCATACTATAACTGTGGAGTGCGCCACCACGGCGACATAGCTGGTGACCACATGTAGACCCCACGTGATCACTACATCGCTGTAGTACACATCTCTATGTCACTGTAGGGCAATGTGTAGATGCGCTCTATGTGTTCTATTAAATACTGTTAGTGTCATATCCCCATAAAAAATATTCTTAGCTGCTAGCACTTCTGAAATTGCAATGGGATCTTGCAGTCCTCTCTGGCATACTGTACACATGTATTTTTAACAAGCATGTGTATTTTTGACAAGACACACAAAATAGATTTTGAATACATTTCTCTGTAAATGAAAATGTTCTGTAACTTCTGCTGAAGGATTTATAAATTAATAAAAAAGATGACCATGCAGGCTGTGGCCTTGATCCTTTTGGGGAAAGGATGTGTTTGATGCTTTAAGGCATAATGCAGGGACAGGTTATATGTATAGAGTCTCACTTTTTTCACAGGAAGGAGTGATACAGGAACAAGGCTTTTACTAAATGTAGATTGTTTTGTGTTGCCCAGGGGAACATAAAATTCATTTTATTCCTGGAATGATTGGACCCTTTCTTGGTGTCACGCTGGTCCCACAGCCAGAAGTCCGTAACATCATGATCCCCATCTTTCATGACATGATGGACTGGGAGCAAAGGAAAAATGGAAACTTCAAACAGGTAAAATGACTTCCCTGTTTTTTTCAATATCCTTTGTTGTTTTGCTCTTCCATAAGGCTGGGCTGGAAGCACAAAATTCTTTTTTGATTTGTTGTTTCTAAGTGTGAGGAGGCTGTTGTCATGGAGACTTTTCTGCTATTGTAATTAAAAAGTAACATAATTTAGAAAACTGCAACCAGAATCCCCAAATTATACAAACATTTCAGTATTGCATCTGCCAAGCGATAATTTCTGCCATGAATGTGGAGAATAGTGACCTCTTCCGGTCAGGTGAACCCCCCTGCACCACCTGCAAGCAGCCTCTCATGCTCCCTTAAAGGACCAGGCACACCCCAGTGCCCTGCTACATTGTTACGTTAGTGCCTAGGAGCTCTAGTCATAGATCCCCTTTTGCTAGGCACTGTATAAACAGAAGACAGAAACATTGTCCTAGATGCAAAGAGTTTACAATTTATGCATACAAATTCTCCCTTCTGTGTGCTCCTCTAGCTTCTGAACTGTTTCCTTATCAAAGATAGTCTCAGCATGGTCTTTTGCTGTTTAACTGTCACTCATGGATGCACTGTAGACTCAAATGTGCAAAAAACTCCTTGGGCTATTTATGGAACTCTCTGCCACAAAATGTCATTGATGTATATATTGTAACTTACTAATGCTAGAGAAACATTAAACATTTCATAAGAGTCAAAATTAATAGAAAATAGAATAATCAAGGTCTATAACTCATGATTCAAAACATAAGGAGCTGGAACCAAAGCAACACTTGCTCTTATGATATAATATTACACACAGCTGGGCAGGCATATTGTGGGCTTTTACATTCCACTGAAGGATCAAGTGTCAGCCGCTATCCAAGACAAGATATTGTAGAAGAATTGTTGATCTCTTTCAGTGTGACGGTATTCTGTATGACTAAAGCTCTTCAAATTCTGCTTTAATTTAAAGTGCTTCTAATTTAGAATGTGTTAGTACACCATAAATGTGCAGTCCCTCCCAGCTAAAAAAGTCTTAAAATGTGTCAGAGCATATTCTGTATCCCAAAAATCACTCCCAAAGCTGTCCCCTACTCCAGACCCAGACAACAGAAAAGGACAGCATGGTGGGTTGGTAAGGCTGACTCAGACAAGGAAAGAGGTCCAAGGTCTGTCAGCAATATGACTAGGTTAGCAGGGGAAGATTTTGATATGTGATCAGGGTCTAGGTCTAGACAAAATGAGATGAGGAGGCAAGAGAAACTGTCTGAGACACAAAGGTGTCTCCCTGAGGGGGTTGTTCAGGTGACTGGAGGGTGGAGGGGAGTTGGTATTCTCATGTGTTGGGATGTTGTTTGGGGAAACCCTGTCTGTGGGTTGGTTGTTAATTGTAAACAAGTCTTTTGGATAAGATAGGATGTAAATCTGATCAATAAATAAATACATAAATAATAGGGCTGTGCGAAGCTTCAGTTTCTGATTTGATTCAGCAGCCGAATCTCCAAATCTGAATCAAATCAGGAGACCCTTTAATCTCTCCGAATAGAATCAAAACCCTCCGAACTGATTCGGAGAGATTTAGAAAGATTCGACGATTTGGACATAGTCACAGCTTTAAATTTTTTTTCTACATACCTCTAGGTAGCACATGGCTCATGAATGCTGCGATGCTGGGGCGCATGGAATGTCCCACAGAAGTGCAGGGAGCTGCCCAGCAGCAGAACCTGAAGTGGACCGGAAGCACTTCCAGTTCACTTCTGGGTCTGCCGAGCCCCCCCACCCCCTCCCCCTGGCTCAGCAACTGGTGCCTCCTAGGTCTTGGGGAGCACCCAGGGTCCCCCTGCAGCTGATAGCCAAGCCGGCAGGCTGCGGGGGGTGCCCCCTACGTGCTTGGTGGCGGACCTGGAAGTGGACTGGAAGTACTTCCAGACCATTTCCAGGTTCGCTGCCGAGCACGCAAGATACCTTGAAGTATGTAGAAAAAGTATTTAAAGCTGCGTCTATGTCCGAATCACTGATTCTCTTAATCAGCATCAAATCTTCAGATTCATCCGAATTGAATCAGGGACAGTGATCTGAATCAACCAATTGAATCACTGTCCCTGATTCGGGCTGAATGCAAATCCAAATCGAATACAGCCTGTTTTGCACACCCCTAATAAATAACCCTGGCCCAGGGAGCAGGGAAACATCTTGGCTTGTTTTACATCTGCCCTTCAACAGACTAGGAGGTACAGTGCCTGCCTGTGCAGGCAGTCCTTCCAGGCAGCTGTTCCCTGATGGGTAAGTTGGGCTGATGATAGCCAGGTGGGATGATGGTGAGCTGATCAGTTGGTCTTCCCTGACATCATTGCCATCCAAGTGGTGCTGTTTTGAATGCTGGGATAGTTCCTACTTGGGGGATCCAAACAGGTGAAGCAGTCCCCCCACCCCCACCAGCATAGACACCAACTTTTATTTTTGCCAGGGAGGACCTAAGATGATGGACATGTGCCCCCAGCCCCCCAGTGTGTGGGGAATGGGGTGTGTGTGTGAGGAAAGGAGGTTGTGGGCACAGGTGACACATGGGGGGGTGGGAGGGGGCACAGGTGTTGTGGCAAGGGTGTTGGGAGGGTACATGCCCCCTGATATTCTGCACCCACAGCAGGGCATCGGGTGCAGGACTGCAGGCAGGCCAGACCAGCTCCAGGCAGGTGCTGCCTCTGCAGCCCAGCAGGCAGGACCTGATATGAAAGGAAGCACCATGCTGCCATGGATGCCAAGGTGAGGCACACCTGCCCACTCAGCAGCAGCAGAGGCACAATTCTGCACCACTGCCATACCTCACCTAAGCAGCCGTGGGAAGGTGGCACTTCCTCCCTCTCTGGGCTCCATCAACTAGGCTGGGGAGGCAGCTCCTGCCCAGAGTTGGTCCATCCCAGCTGTGGCCCTACACCTGTGCCCCACTGTGGGTGCAGAAATCTCAGGGGGCATGTCTCTCCCCACACCACATCACCCTGGCCCCCTGCCTCTCTGCCACATTGCCTGTGCCCTCCCCCCCCCCAAATGCATCACTTGTGCCCCCCGACACATTGCCTGTGTCTTCTCCCCTTTTACCCCATAGAGGTACCTGGAGGGAGCTACAGGAGCTATTCTCCACCGCTGCTTCGCTGCCTTGGCCTTGGGCTGATGCAGATCACAGATGTGCCCACAAGCTGCTCTCTCTTCGATGGTTTATTCATACATGGCCTGATTTTCATGGTCTTCCTAAGGATGCTCTCCTTCCTCCCAGATGGAAAGGAGATCCAGGACCTCCCCTTACTTCCAGTTGGTGGAGTGTTTTACAGATGCAGACATTCTGTGGTACAAGTCATTTGAATGGAGGGTGAATAGGTGCTCAAGTGTGTTTGAAGCACTCACAAGGAGCCAGTTTTCCAGGGTAGCAGTGCAGAAAATGCTGGCAGCCTTCATGCCTAGCTTGGTTGAGGTCACACTCATGGCAGGCTGTGGCCTGAGGGCACCAGAGTTGGGAATGAGTCACAGGGGAGTCATCCCAGGATAGTTAAAGAAATAGGAAGCAAAGCAAAGCATCTTGATACATTCGTATGCCAATTATCTCCCTGTCCTGCTCTGGTGAGGAGAACAAACATCACGTCAAGTGCTTCACCAGGAAGTGCTTCAGGGTTATTCCTGTTCCATTCAGGGTCATTTTTTATATGGCTCAGGCTGATTTGCACTGTAGCGTAGTGTGTGTTGTCTGACCCTTCATTTTTATAACTTTTTAAGGCACTTGAAGCACCAGAAATGTTATGTCTGTTGTGACAGGTACCCACTCTGGGCCGACCTTAATGTGGCCCACACACCTGTTCCCGGGGCAACCGCCCACCTACTCGCCTGCCATGCCTTGTTCTTAATTGATTAATCAGTGTTGATTAGCAGGAGGCTGCTAGGGACGCTATCTGCGGCTCCGTTTCCTCCCCTACACCGTGGTCCACACCTCACCGACGGAATAGCTGTTGTTTCAGCTCTATCACTATCTGGCACCTCCTGTTCTCTCTCGGGCCTTTCTTCCTTTGATGCACACTCCCTCTGGTGCTATGGCTCTCTCTGGCCCTATCTCGCTCTGTGCCCTCTTCTCTGGGGCCTTATCTACAATGCTGCCCCCTCCTGGGTGCTCTCCGTGCCCACACTTGGGCTCCTCTATAATGCTGCCCCCTATCTGGGGCTCACAGTGCCCAACTTAGGCTTCCCAATAATGCTGTCCCCTATCTGGGGGCTGGGGTCTATGTACCCCATACGCTGCGCCCCTGCTGGCGCTGGGGTCCCCACACTACTGTGGGCCCCCTATGAGGCCTCCTCCAACCCCTAATAGCCTCACCCAAACCACCGGTCTAACCAACAACAAAAAACAAGCCCCTGGACTGTAAATAAATTGAAGCCGCCTGGCTAAAACAACATTGCTCAAGCATCTTAGAGCTGCCATATGCTGTACCTGCAGTCAGGCTTCTTCCTGCACCCTGGCTTAGGGAGCTCCTGCCTCTCTGGCTGCTGGTAGGGAACTGCCTTTGGCCCCCGCCCCTAGGGTTTATAAGGGCCAGGCCCTGCCCCTTCTGGTCACCTGACCTTCCCTGGTTGCCCCAGCAACCCACAGCTGGGCTCCTTAGTCACTGCTAGGGCTCCCTCCCTAGCAGTTTCCCCTCTTCGGGAGCAGGGCACCTCCGTGCTCTGTGACACTGTCCATGTCCTGAATGTATTCTTCTTTATGTGGGCAGTTATCTAGTATACAGTAAAACCTGCCCAAGTATTAGATTCCTCTTTGAAATTTGAAATTATTATGGAATGGAGTACAGCAGATAAACAAGGTTTTCAGAAATCAGTTGTTCTTAGACAGAAAATTCAGTCCAAGAGATGATTCTTTTTGTTTTTGCTTTTGTTTATCTTTTGCATACTAAATTGGTTGCTAGGGGACTTTTTAAAGGGGGGAAAAAACCTGCTTTCAAGCAGCTTTTATGTTTTTATTTTGTAATGTAAGGTAACTTTTTTGCCAAGGTCACTTTTTCAGATATTGAATAACAATGCAACGTGATTCATTTACCAAATCAGGTTTCCACTTAAGGTCTTGGTAAGAAGATTCTCATTTTCATTTGTGTAATCACTGGCTGGTTTACTTTTGCTTCTCATTTGCTTCAGTTTCATTTTGGCCTCTGAAAGAGACAAAAAAAGAAAATTACTCTTTGCTTGTCATTAAATACACACAAGCCATTCTCCTACACAGCATTTTTTACTTTTAAAATGCCGTTTTTACTAGGTTTAAAAACATCTCATTTAAAAAAAAAAAAACCCCTTGGGTTACAGGAAACAGTTGGTTAATATTAGCTAAAAATAATCATTGTATCCCAAATCATCAAATAAGAATATACATAACAGGGTTTTTTTCAGGATAAATATTATTATGTTAAAGCAAACAAGAATGAATACATAATAATGATTTATGTAAGAAAACCAAAATATAATCAACATGCTTACCAAAAGTTAAAGGAAAACACATAATTTAATCAAAAAGAGTCTTAGTAACATTTGCCAGTTTGTTTGCTAGATCAGGGGTGTCAGACATAAGGCCCATGAGCCAGATCCGGCCCATGGAGCCGCTTTATCCAGCCTGCCAGACCATCAGTGTGGATGAGCAGAATAGCCTACCACAAAATGTTGATCAGTGACAGGAGGGTGAGCAAGACCTGATACGCCCCAGTCACTCTCCAGTCACTTTGCCAGTTGCCACTGCCACAGTCCTAGCTCTCCAGTCACCAGCCCCACCTTTATGTCTTGTGCTGGAGATGGACCTGGAGCCAGAGCTGTCACCACCACATGCTCTGATCCAGAGCCAGAACTACTGCCATTGCATGTTCCAGTTCAGACCCAGAGCTGCTGCCACTGTGTGCTCCAGTCCAGAGTGGTGGCAGCTTCCTCATGCCCTGGTTCAGAGTGGCCCATAAGGAGCCCCATGGTCCAGATCCAGCCCAGGGCAGAACGAGAGTTTGAAACCCTTGGGCTAGTATTACTTCAGGGTAATGCTAAGGTGATTGAATCATTGAGAACTGATTACCCCCAGTACTGAGATCCATTACAGCATATAGACAGTGATGATGCTATAGATTAGTTTCTCCACATGGCTTTTCTGTTGCTGGAAAATAGAATAAGATGAGACTCCAGCTGATGCATTCCTTCATAGGAAATGTGCATGTGGGCAGTAGTAAAAAAAACAAGAAACTAGACAATAAAGACTTCTGTAAAAAAAAAAACAACACTATCTTTTCAGGCAAGTCCATGCTCAGGAAATGGATAAGTGAACTTGGTATTCCCCTTCTTTCACTGACACAAATGAAGCAGCTGGCACTCAATCTGAGCCATGGTTTAAGATGTTTAAACAAGATGTGTTTTATTTCAGGCCTTTTTATATCAAGGCAGAAAGCATCCATCTATAAAAGGAGGAAACCTACAGAGCATGAGAAATGAACCATAATGTATAATTCCTCTAGCCTTCTTGATGTTTGGAATTTACCTTTTCTACAAACACAGCTGATTTCTAACTAGTCACTTCTCCCTGATCCAGGTGGAAGCTGAGTTGATTGATAAGTTGGACAGCTTGGTATCAGAAGGAAAAGGAGATGAGAACTACAGGGAGCTGTTCAGCCTGCTGTAAGAAATGCCAATCTCTGTTCACCCTGTATGTTACAAGATTGCTTTGGCAAGACTATGTGAAAGTTTAAAAGAACTGGTGTGTTCTGAAATAGCAGCCATGGAGGTGACTTTCCTATGATGACAGTAAAACAAAGGGCCGCTAATCAGAGAGAGGATTTTGAAAAGGCTTACCACAATTTTTAACACACATGAAAATATAGGAAAAGCTAGTGTGTTGTTTTTTGTGTCTTTCCCTGTCTGAAATCTAGTGCTATCCTGGATAGTCAGCTGGTTAAACAGCCCACCTGTGGTCTCCACCCTTCTGATATGCAGATAGACACAGTAAAGGAGCTAGTGCTCAACCTTGTGTGACATCAGTAGGTAAAATAAGAGTATTCAGACTGTTCAGAGAACCAGATAAACCATCAAGCAGTTCAAGACAGTTTTGGGACATGTAACATCACCCTCCATTTTTTCCCTTTCCTTATCCCTGTATTTGAATGTCATGCATTAAGTTAACCCCAAATAGCTGAAAACTGCTTCCTTCATAACCTACCAGTATATTTTTCCAGTCCCTTCCAGCTGGATATTAATGCAAAGATAAACCAAGATCTGGTCTCCTGCATTGTTACTTCTGGATTTCTGAACAGTCTCTAAATCAGATTTCAGATGTCCTCACTAGATGCTGTTCTAGGTGTGAGGGAACTTATTTTGAATCACTCTGTGCTGTCTCTTGAGTTACCGGTAGATCCTGTTAATTGCTCCAGTGACTCTAGTAACAGAATACTAGCCAAATTTGCAGCAAAATCTCAAACTGGTCCCCATTTGCACATAGTTTGAAGTACGTGAACATCTATCTCTGTACACTGCTGGTTCACCAACACCCACATGTGTACATTATAGAATTCACATCTCTCCATCATTCATACATGCAGATAAATCTTTAATCTGCCCACCCATGAGTTTGTACTTAGAAAATATGCACAAATATTTTAACATGCCCTAGTGGAAGCCACTGAAAAATTGGCACCATGCAACTAAAAATAACAATTGTAGTTTGAAAGGAAGTCATGAAATGTCATTACTCCTTGAGGTCTGGGAAGAACAATGCTCCATTTTCCTTTGCTGCAGTTGATGACATCTCATACCTAATGCAGTTTACAGTCTGAAAGAAATACTGCTGATTGAATTATGTTAGTGGGTAGTGATTATGTGCATTGCAAGGAAAGACATAACTCTGAACTCAGATCTCGAAAACCCTTTAGTTCACCTTTGAAACCACATTCCATTCTCTACAAGACTCAGCAAAAGTTCAAGAAGCAAATCCCTGGAAAAGTCAACGCTGATGCAGTAGTTTATCACTTATTTCCCCACAGAGTTAATACTCTGTCAAATAATTAGTTCCACATAAGACTCTTGAGTCTCAACTGAGATCCATTCTTTACTCTGCTGCTGCAGTGTGCAGGTGAAAGAAAGTAGATATGTCCCTCCAGTTGGAAGTTCTTCCAATAAAGAAGTGTTCATTTACAGTGTACCAGCATTGGAGTTGGTGGCAGCCCTCTCCTCTGCTATCAAATGGCTAGTGAGCCGATCTGAAGGGATTAAGCTACAGAGATTAGCCTTTATCTCTTATTTTTTAAAGAATTCTTCGACTAAGATTCTGATGCTATACTTCAACATTATACCTTAAGCTGTAGTTAATTTTACAAGGCCTGCTTCAGACCACCATACAGACATGCTACCCCCACTTCTTACTTCGCAGAGCAGTAACAGGATGTTTTTACTTATTCATTTTTAAATTAAACAAATTGTGATGCCAGATGTTGATGAGATTGCTCATTAGGGACCAGCATTTATTAGAGTGTTATTGAAATTAAATGTATTACATGAAGTTAGATTCTTTCCAAAGTGTAGCTTTCCATTTCTGTAAGCAGCATTTTGGTATGCTTACAAAAGCTTGGGACACAACTCTTGCCATATACCATGTTCTCTTCCCAGTGTCTGAAGTGGGGATGTGAGGGGATAATTTACCTTTTGCTGCTAGTTTCATAATATCCTTGTCTTTGCCTCATGCTGCATGGAACAGAACACAGCTTTTTGGGCCCTATCCCAGGTAAGACTGTGATTGTGTGAGTTTTCTGTAAGGGAGAGAAAATTGCCCTAGGTGTCTTCAGGCTCCATATCATTTCTATGGAAGTCTCATGTGTTCTCTTTCCAAACAGCCTGCTGGAGAAGATTGAACAAGAAACATGGCGGGAGACTGGCATCTCCTTTGTTACATCAGTCACGCGCCTCATGGAGCGTCTTCTTGACTATAGGTAACTGATAACAACAGTACCATGCTCTGACTAAATGTAGCCTAATATTCTGCAAGAAGAAATCACTACAGAATTAGTAATGTGCCAAATGTTTTTATATTATTCTTTTATTCTTTTTTAAACTTCCAATTCTGTGTGGTATGGAGTAATATGAAGGCAAGCATTATGCTCTTGTTTTCAGGTCCTGAACAAAGATAGTGAATATAGGCTTTGGGTCATAAATTGAGAGTACTGTGTTCTTGCTTATTTTATGTTCAATCCTGATAAAAGCTAGCAATGAATATAAAGGCATGTGTTCAATTCAGATTGTGACAGTGTGGCTGAAACACCCTGCCATGAGAACCAAAAGGAGAAAACAAGGGAGACAAACTTACCAAGGGATGCCGGGAAAACCGTGGTGAGCCAGGGCAGGAAAGACGCTGCGCCCTGACCAATTAAAGAAACCAGCTGGGGCCACAGCAGATCAAAGGCTGCCGCAGCAAACCCAGCTGCCGGGGTTCGAGCCCAGGATAGGGAAAGCAGAGTGGCCAACGAAAAGAGAAAAAACAATGCTGAAAAGTAGAAGAGAAGATAGCTGGGTCAGGCAGGCAGCGAATGGAGGCTGCCATGGCAGACCCAGCTGGACAGAAAGGAAATTTAAAGGGATGTCAAGGGAGCATTTGGGGTTGGGAGGAGAGAGATGGAGATGAAGCAAGAAGAAAGAAGATGGGAGAGATTGCAGAGAGAGAACTGACCCCGGGGCTTAGAGGAAAGTTCCAGTCCCCCAACTTACCTAGTGAGAGCCAGCGAAGAGTCTGCTCGGATGGTGAGAGCCAGCGTAGAAGTGGAGGAAACTGCTCTGTCAGTGAGTCCAGTTCCAGGGGGTTGAAGGTAACCACTCGGGGAACCTGGAGGAGAATGAAGACACAATTGAGATTGCACCCCAGGAGGGGGTGAGTCCATCCCAACCCTGAAGGTAAGGGTGGAATTAGAATTAAGAAGTAGCTGTCTTGGGACCCATGCAGGGAAGAACGGGGTAGGCAGCCAAACTAAGAGGAGGACTCCAGTGAAGGGGTCCATAAGACTAAGACCGGCTCATCAACATCAGAGGCAAGTAACAACACACCCAGAACATCTGGTATGATTAGGGCAGAGTATGGGGATGGTGGAGCCCTACGAAGACAAGTCGACTTCTTGAGCCTATAACCAACCCTTTTGTCTCCCAAGAGTATTTTGACACTTCTCTCTCAAACATCAAAGATGTGGCAGGAGATTTTCCGAAGGACGAAACACTACCATCTCAGCAGGGAGACGACTTGGTTCCAGGCTGCATGCCATTGACCTCCTACGCAGATGTTTCAATTTCTGTGGTTGGCAATGAAATTGAAAGACTGTAGAACTTACTGCAAATTGATTAATTCACTCGACTCTTGAAAAGAATGCCCCATGCTGAACTTAGGAACATTCTTAAATGATTTGCTTAATCGAGGCCTGTCTTTGCTGTGTCCTGTATGCCTAGTTCCTAGCATGTAAGGTAGATATTCCATCAAGCTGAAAAAAAATCTAACACAGCACTTACTAATCTTAGTTTCACTTATTCAAAAAATTCTAACATTTTGATTGTAAAGAAACCCTTAAAACTGCAAATTGAATATAAACAGAAGCAAAGTTGTTTTTCTGCATCTGCAGGTAACTTGGAACTATAATGAACTGTCCAGTTCATCTCAGCAGGCTATTACTGCTGGAGCCAAAGGACAGTAGTTTATGTAATAGTTGGTTATATCACTACTGATCACTTCAACAGAATACCTGTGTAATGTGCTTATTCCATGGTCCCAAATTCTTTCCTATGCTCTCTCATGTGCCAGAAACTGCAATTGTTTCCTACAAATCTGTAAAAATCTGCAGCTTCCTCTGGTGGTGATAGTTGCTGAAGCAGTTAAACAGCAAAACAAGAATTGAATATGCATTCAAAAGGGAAAATATAGGGAGTTGAATTTACTATCAAAAAGGTCAACCCATGATCTACTGCACTTACGTAGTGTCTGTTTTTGTTGAATGCAGTAACAGACATCAAATGTTTAATTTCAGTGAAGCTGCAGCAGAGCTCCCAGTTTATCACACCAACATGCAGTTGAAGGATGGGCCAACACCAGAATATACAGGGCTATGGCTAGAGTTTCTTCAGCATGGCATTTGTCAGCAGCCCAAATGAATCTAAGCCAGAGGTGTAACTGGCCTGAACCATGCCCTGAGAAGTGCCCCCTTCTTATTGCTCCATATCTAGAGGGAGACAGGGCCCCCACACCCTGCTCTGTTCTGGTGCACCCCCCATTAGGCAGTGTCTGGGACTTGTCCCCCATTTGCCCATCCATTCTTACTCTACTGATCTAAGCAACGGTACTCTTGTAAGTCGCACACAGCATGTCTAAAAGTAGAATGGAGGATTTTGCTAAATGCTTCTGACAGCTCAAGTTGTCTAGCCACCAGTTAGCTGACACGGTGGGCCCCAACAAACTGTTGTGTCACTGGCTTTAAAAGTTTTTGTCTCTTCTTTGCAAATTCATATAAGTTTTTCATGTTAAGCTTAGTTAGTTCTAAAACTTTTAACTTTCACTATGCCAAGCTGTAAATCATTTCCAAAATCTGCCAAAAATGCAGAGGCTATTTCAGTATTGAAATCTGGATAAATGATGGATTCAGAGTTTTTCACGCCTCCAGTAGGTCTTTAGTGAAAGTGATTATAGGTTACAGTGATTTGATGCTTGTTCAGGTTCCTCTTTAAAATGAGAACAGCAATCCAGTCCAGTTCCTAGTTGCACAAGCAGCGCCATAATCAAAACTGGCCATCTCCACAGAAAACAAAGCTTGAAAGGACCCTGAAGAATGACTGTCCATTTCCCCCCCATCTCCTCTTTGTGTAGGTCCTTCCAGATTAGGATTGAAGCATGTTGTAGTAGCACTGGTACTACCCATACTGTACTACGTGTATGGACAAATAGAAATCTCAGTCTCTAGGGCTGTCAATTCCATGCCTTTTGAAAGCAAGAAATTAACTTCATAAATAAAATTAATTTGAGGGCTAGTAACTTAATTAGACCTAGAATATATTAACAGTTTTCCAAGAGGTGCTTTTTGATATACATGTCATCATTAACTGTTGTTTTGGCATCAAGGAGGGAATTGTGATGATAAAACAGCTTCATCTTTAGTTCAAAGGTACCCTTTAACAATCTGATTGTCTTAACTGTGTTCTACTTTTAAGGGACTGCATGAAAGGAGATGAAACAGAGAACAAGAAGATTGGCTGCACCGTTAACCTGATGGTAAGAGTACTTTATTTTTCTCTTTTTCTTGATCTCTACCTCATGGTTCCATGCATAGTTTTGAGTCTGAAGTGGAAAAGGTTAGAGAAGTTGCTATGCAGAGTTAATAGGATGTCAGCATCCCAGAACTGAAAATGTAGAAGTCTTTTTCGTTGTGAATTTACAGTAGTGTGTAGTTAAGTGATTCCACAGAGACAGGAGGTGAGAGAGCACAGCATATTGAGCAAACTGGCTCTTAGCAAAGGATATTTTTACAAGCAGAGACATTCATTTTCCCTTCATTCTGTGCTGGACATGCATTCCTCACTCATACCTCCTTATCTCTGTGTGTAGAGCTGGCTGAAGTTATATACCAAGGATGGCAAGGGAAAGAATAACAAACACACATTTAAGGGTTTTCACTTCCTTCAACACATGCTTCCTTGCTCTCATATTTGTAGGGAGAATGTAAGCCCAGTTCTTCTCTCCTTTATACTGATGCCAAATTCCATGTACTCCCACTGATGTTAGTGAAATTACTTCTTGTTGTCACAAGATTAAATGAAGATTTGGAGCTATTCTCTCATATCAATGCGTTCTTTCTATAAGATACACATAACTTCTGGAACTAGGAGGTGAAGTGTCTTAGGGTTATCTTTTTGAATGCTAAGTTTCATGTTTTTTTACAGAACTTTTACAAATCTGAAATTAACAAAGAAGAGATGTATATCCGCTACATTCACAAGCTGTGTGACATGCACCTACAAGCTGAGAACTACACAGGTAAATAAGTTTGCTCTATGCAGGATTTATTATTGGAATCCAGGCCAGAGGAGTGGAGTCTCCCAGCATTTGTTTGTAATATCCATTGAATACTTTTCTAGGAAATATTTTGAAGATTACCTACTGCAGTTGGCAGAGTAACAAGCTTTGCAGGAAAATGGCATGAGCACACAGAAGCACACTTGTGTTCCATAACCCACTTCATAATGGTTTACATTAACCTTCTCTGAAATGAGAACTGATCCAGAAAGCATAGTTTTTTGTTGTTTTTTTTTTTAAAGGCGAGGTTTAAAATAATTAGATGTCCAACTAAGTTATCTTGGTAGTTCTAAAGCATCCATCCCTCAAGGGTAAATTTGTAGGATCTAATTCATAATTGCTCAGATTCTGTGTTTCTACATGCCTTGAATCACAGGCCTCAGTATTAGCATTTACACATGCCAGTACTTGACTGTGAGTATACAAGGGCACAGTAAACAGGAGGCTGGGATCCAAACCAAATGAACATCTGTCTCTCAGTGCACAGTGACTGTGTGCCAAAAGAACATAGCTTTTCATTGTTTGGTTTTTCAGCATTTTGCCTAACAGTTCTCGCACTTTCCTGAAAGATGAATAAAATGAAAGGATAGATCCTGATATCTTCTAGAACTATTTCCCCCTCTTCTCTTTAGATAAAGCACATTTAAAGCTGTTTTAACAGGCTTTGAGGGGTTTTCTTAAAAAGGAAGAGTGCCCATGTAATGGATGGCAAGCAGTGCCTTTCACATGGAGCTGCAGCCTTTGGACAGTTCCTGTTTGCTGGAAGAGCCCAACTAGTAAACTGCTCAGGAGAGAGAGCAGTGCTGATGTCTGCAGCCACATTTTCATGCCCCCTTCTCTCAAAATTGCCTCAGGTAGCTTCAGCCTCATCTGTATATGGATTCCATTTATAAGTATTTTAAGGGAACTTTAGTTTTTCCTAAAGATTCCATAATTAAGATTACTTATGCATCTCTTCTTCTGTGTGTGCATATTGTTATACCATTTTAATTATATAACATTTTCTCTCCAGCTAAAATGATATATCAGTGCAATTTTTACATACCCTTAGAAGCATATTTAGTATCTTCTGCTGTTCTCCATTTCTTTGCATAGGCCAGACAGAGTCCACAAAGCTACTTATAAAAACTATACAATAAAAGTTGGAAGAAAATAACTATGTGCTGCAGTGAAATAATAAGTTATAAAAGCATCTGAGTAGACTTCTGATTCATACCCCAGAATTTAAGTACTACCTCATCTAGTTACAAAAATAAATCTTTTATTTTAACAAATGCCTTTATAATACAATGTATAATTGCAGGAAGACTCTCCAGAGCATGAATTCTAATGTTTTAATTCACTCTGTTGCCTAGAGGTCATGCAGCTTTTGGTTTCATGTAATGCAGTAGGTGTGTATTAATTCCCCATCATTCAAGCCCTATTGTTTCATATCACTAATCAACTTGCTCTGATGGCTTCTAAGAAAGAGTCTGGTCTGTAACTAATGCAAGCAAGTGAAGAAGGTGATCTCCAAACAATAACTCAAGGAGGAAGAATGCTGAAGGGACTTTGTGGATGATGCCCCTGTTCTAATGTTCAGGACTGATAGAAGCCACAAGCATTGTTAATCATGTAACCTATCCAGGAGGCTTGTATAAGAGCTGGAGAAAAGTTAAGGGCACACAAGGAAATGAATTATTAAATCAGCAGAAGCCTGATATATTGGTATGTTTATACCTCAGTAGTAAGATACAGATCTATTTCAGACTTGCATATATCTTCATAACTTGGTGATCTAGGAGTCAGAAAAATACTGGAGATGTGATAACATGAACAGCAGTAAAGAATCTCTTCCCTTCAGTCATCAAATGATCAGAGAAATGTAATGAATAGCAAAATTAGACAGCAGTTGCAAAAAACCATCCATACTCCCAGCTTAGCTGACAGGAGAGAATCCATCACCTTTTTCCCCTGTGTACCCAAGACACGTTATCCCTGTTACACGGAAGCATTTAATTGTTGATCCACTAACCAAGTGGCTTCCATCTCTCTGATTTGGCAGAGATGAGTGCCTGGTTTTCCTCCACTGTATTCATTACTAAGTTATTCTATATATACATTTTTCATCATAGTTTGCTTAACACATCAAGTGCAAATCAAACCTATCAGTTGTATTTATTTGCAGTAATTTACTCAGTGTTTCTTAATGATCTTCCAACAGAAGCTGCATTTACATTGCTTCTGTACTGTGAGCTGCTTCAGTGGGAAGACAGACCTCTGCGAGAGTTCCTGCACTACCCATCTCAGTCAGAGTGGCAGCGTAAGGAAGGGCTGTGCCGGAAGATTATCCATTACTTCAACAAAGGGAAGGTATGCCAGTAACCACTCTTTTCCAGCAGTTTCCTTCCCCATCCCTGACTTACTGATGACCTGTTTGCCAGTCACTTCTGTCGAGTAGTATGGGTATTAAAGGATTTTATATGACCAGTTTTCTTTCAGCATTGTAACCTAGGCAGAAGGGAAAGAGTAGTTGAACAAAGGGATGAAGGAGGCTATGCATAAAACTCACAAGTAGTTTAGGAAGCCTGCAGGAAAGAGGCCAACAGATTTTTGTGTCTTCAAAACATCTCCTGAATCAGCTGGAGTGATTGAGAACTTTCTGAAGGCCGGTTCCTCTACATCTAAAAATGCCTTTAATTTTGTAAAAGACTCTAAAAATTGCTATTTACATGTTATGATTCATTTAAAGATTTGGCTGGTTCTGGGCTGCAAGATTTAATGTGAATGTCAGTGGAATATAAGAGATTCGAGGGCACACATCTACTCCCATGCCCTCGTGGACTGGTGGCATGCAGCAGCGTGCAGTGGAGGGAGCCCCACTGTGCAAGTCCCACAGCTCCCTACCCCAGCTGGGCAGCTTGTCCCATCCCCAATCCCTCCCTTGCTGTGGGGGCGTTGATCTGAGCCCCCCTCCACATCTCTTCCCTCCCTACTGCGCCCACTACAACACACTTACCACCTGGAGGCAGCTCTGTCCAACATCCTTGAGGACTTATGCCTGTGTAATCTATGGCTGAATCTCCAAATCAGCGCCGAATCTTCGGATCTGAATTGGCCGAATCGAATCGGGCCAATGATTCGAATCAAATCACTGTTCCTCCAAATCGGCCTAATCTGAATCCGAATCAAACACTTGCCACTTCACACAGGCCTAATTCCTAGGTCTTAGAACCTTATAGAAAGACTGATGGAATTCTCTGAGTTTTTAAGGTTTTGTTCTTTAACCAGTAAGAACAGTGACAATAAACACAGATACAGTAATCCCATGCAGAGCATGGGGTTAACATTGCAGTTTGTTCCTTCCTGGTCACAGTTGATGCAGGACCTGTGCTTTGGCAAAGACATATACCCTAGATCTCTTAAAAAGGGAAAAGCCGTCTTCTGCTTGTTTGGGGAAGGGGCGTGCCATGTTGACAAAGAATGTGTTAATTTAACAAGGATGTGCTTAATGTTCAGAATCTTCTTGGCATTTAGTAATATTGATTAATTCCCCCTCTGTACAGCTTTACCTATTTTCAGGATTTAATAGACTATATCTCAAATATGCATCAAATGATTAACTTCGCTCATATCTGAAGCTACCTAATTAAGCAACAAGAGTTCTAAGAACATATAAAGAAGTTTAAAATGATGTCAAAATGGGATATTTCATATCAGGTTAAAGATCAATATGCTAGATGTACTGTAAATTGTATGAGACAACATATCAACATTACTGCTGGTTCTTTTATTATTACTATGCTCCTAGTTTTCTTCCATGTGGATATATTCAGGCTTGTCTATGGATATATGTCTTCTTTATCTTAAACAGCAAGGGCAAAATTCTGCTTTGCCTGCTTATGTATCCAAGTCCCAGCCATATTTTATTCTGCTTATGCATATGTTGTTCAAGATTTCACCCTGCATATAGTGCGTAAATTCTATGTAAAGCTGAAAAGCAGCAGGAAGAGGAGAGTAGAGGAGTGCCTTCCCACAATTTAGGCCATTAGCCAGGTTACAGGCCCCCAACACCCTGAAGGGATATGAAATTCCATTTCTATAGTCCTGTTTGGAGAATCAGCTTTGTTATGCTGTTAAAAAATCCACAGTTGTTAAGCATAGGAGAGCAGAAAATGCAGGAGAAACATAAAGGAAACTGATAAAGAGAGCCATAATATCCTGCATCAAGTAGTGTAGAGATTCTTTTTTTAATGAAAGTGAATGAAAATCTTATCTGCACTCATTACTATTAATTTTCTAGTTACTATACAATCTTAGGATCAGATTCTGATGTTCATGTTTATACTGATATTGCTCTCAGTATAGTATTCTCCTGTATACAGTTGAAATATCTATCTATTGCTGTCATTAGTCCAGTAGCACAACAGACCCCAAGCAAGATTGGGGCCCTATTGTACTAGGCTGTGTGCGTAAACATAGTAAGAAACAACCTTCTCCCAAAAGACTTATGGCATAAATACACAAGAAAGACTATCAGCATACAAAGCTTTTATCCTCCTGGCTTTTCCCAACAGTTTAAAAAATAAGAAAGCAGTCTTCTCTCTCTTTCTTCCCCTTTCTTAATACATACCAGTGGGAGTGAGAATTTGAAGTCAGTAAAATTTGTGTCTAAGAGAAAGCTTGTATATTATGTAAACATCTTAGTTAAGGAAATTTAAATGAAAGAAATGTATTTTGAATTAAACTCTGAATGTACTAAGGTCAGGAATCATTCATCTTTTTTGGAAATAAGTTCAGTAATATCACTGTAATTCCTGTGAAAATTCTCCCTACATTCAAGACTCATTCCCATTGGTTGACAAGTTCAGTGCTTCACTGGAAAGTAGCAGTCATGGTGTTACACAATTTACCAATTGCTTGAAATGACAAGCAAGACTTTATGAGGGGGATAGTGCAAGATGCCGTGTTTATTGATTAGAATATTCAAAAAGAGTGCTCATTCATTCACACACACTTGCTCTTCAGATGTTGTAGTTACCAAAGTCCGTTGCTCAGCACTACACTAGGTGGCCAGCCTAAGAGTACAAGATGAGGAGCGGGGCCTCATGCAGACATGTGTCTGTGCCCCAGTGAAGTATGTGGTGTTACCCAACCTCCTGCTGCTAAGTCTCTCCTCTTTATAGGGGGTATCAAATTGGTATTGAGTGATCAGTTCTACCTTTCTTGACTTGGTGCCTTCTTTGTTAGAACCCCAGTAATTTTCCACTCCGGCAAACAGATGAGTTTACTCGGCAACATTCTGAGTGTTGTCCTTCAGAGCATCTGGCATATCTCAGAGCCTCCTGGTTATCTCTTTTCTTCTTGCTGTGTCTGTTACAAGCTGTATCTTCAGCCTATCCTTGGAATTCTTTCGTCTTTTGGTAACCTGTTTGTCTGCACATCGTTCTTTCAATATTTTCCATTCGCTTCACACTCATTCATCTGTACATGCAAACTATAGTCTTACAAAGCAATTGTTATTCATCATTTATACTCTATAATAACTATCTCAAATTGCTACAATGGGAGGTCATGATAAGGACGGGAGGAGTCAGATAGTTGCAGGATTGAGTTATATTCTTTATTCCATGGGATTTTTTTCAAGAGAGCAGAGTAGCTATGTAGAGGTTTTCTTGCATATCTGGTAAGTATTGTGTCTCTCTTTGGCTAGATATACTTGATCCTGCTTCAGCAATATTATGAAGTCCTTCCCAGCCCTATATGTGTATGATTCCATAATTCCAATTACCCAGTCTGATTAATTTTTTATCAAGAAAAGTGATATAAAACCCCTGACTACATAGGTTTCTATTAGCACCAAGTTGATAATGTACATCACAAAGTTTCTGTCTCTAATTTGAATATCTTGAGTAGATGTCCATATGAATCCTAAGTCAAGATCCCATGGCACTGCATTTTAGGTTTCTTTGCTCTTTGGTTTAATCTCTAATGAATACTAATGTATTTTCCTTTTCTTAAATATTAAGTGCTTTAGTTGGGGATGAGAATTCTACTATTTCTGAGTCTGGTTTACTTTTGCAGAGCTGGGAGTTTGGAATCCCCTTGTGCAGAGAGCTAGCCATTCAGTATGAAAATCTTTATGATTATCAGAGCCTCAGCTGGATTCGGGTAAGTGAAATCAGCCCCTTTCCCTCTAAGCTCTTTATCCTTTCCCTAGTCAATACTGCTGCATTGTCAAAGGATTCTGAATTTAAAATCCCCAAGATACTACTTTTCTCCCAACTAACCATACTCCTTTCTGAGAGTAGAGACAGACATAGCAGTTGTGCTGGCATCAAAGGGTACATGACCTCTGATGCATGTTCCCAACTGAGTCAATTTTTTTCCAGTTTTTTTTTTTTTGGGGGGGGGGGGGGGGTTGTTGTTTTTTTTTTTGAGACCTAATGGTTAATGCCCTTTTTTAGAAAGGTTAATATACCATATATCCTCACATATACCTATACCTTTCCTCCCAGAACCAGCTAGGGAAAATTGGGATGCACATTATGTGCGAGAAAAAGGGCTCCCCACACATTGAAAAATTTCATGGTGGAGCAGATGTGTAGAGCTCTGGCAGCATTAATCATCACAGCTCTGGGTTTGACCCAGGACATGGCCCTGGACCCAGCGTGCTAGGTCCAACCCCAGACACTGGCTCTGGAGCCACATGCCAGGTTAGACCCACCATGCAGCTCTAGAGCCAACATGCAGCCCTGGACACGGCGCCTGGTCTCAGGCAGCTCTAGAGCCTGACCAGACCCTGGTGTGCAGCCTCCCAGCCCCAGCACATGAGCTCTGGAGACCCCAGACCTAAGGTTCTTACCTGTACTCCAAGGTAACATTTTTTTTCTTCTTGAAGTCTTCCAAAATAGGATGTGTTATATTCTGAAGTATGTTATATGCAAGAAAATACGGTATTCAGGAACCAAAACCAGCATCTTAACTTAGAGTTCTGTGGCTTGGCCAAAGCTGCCTTGTGCACAATGGTCCTGAAAGCCCACTGTTGACGTACATGTCAGCTTTATTGTCATAGTACTGACAGGTGGGAAATAGAAGAGGAGGCTGTAAAGCTCTCTTTCCTTCCTCCAAACCACTTTTCATCCCTGTTATACTTCTGCATGTCCAAAATTTCAAATGGTCTAGTCCAACTCCACTTCAGTCTTTTCTTGACCTAAGTTACCTGCTGCAGACAGTGGAGGTGATATGATATTTTGGCCAGAAGGTGCTGCAGAAGCTACACTTTTTGGAGAGAATCTGGTTAGATCAGGGAAATGGGAGTCAAGAGACCTAGGTTCAAACCTCAAGGTTAACAGTAATTAACTGCAGTTATGTATTCAGATTGTACAAGTAAATTTTCTTTCATTGGGGAAAAATAGGATTCTCTCTGTTTTTGTCTCCCAAAATGCAAAATGGGCATGATTAAAATTAAATATTTCACTAAGATTTTGTTTAATTATTCAAATACTATAAAGTGCTTTGCAATCCTTTCATGAAAAGTACTATATTAATGCAAAATATTAAAAAGAGATGCTATTGTGGTTTAAGATCCTGCAAGTGTAGCAAGAAATCTCATATTGCTCACCTTTTCTATCCACAGAAAATGGAAGCTACGTATTTTGATAACATCATGGAACAGCAGCGCTTGGAACCTGAATTTTTCAGAGTTGGTTTTTATGGTCGGAAATTCCCCTTCTTCCTGCGAGTAAGCTGGTTTAATACAAAGTGCAACATAGCAACCTGGTTTTGTGGGGGAGAGGAATGTTGTGGCATCAGTTCTTCTGATGAATGTTAAAAATAAGACTTGCTTGAAAAAGAACAACACTGATTAATCCAACTGGGAGGCATTTTGTGTCATTTCCACTGGGTTTTCTGCTGCCCTAGGGCTGTGTACTTTAATATTTCATGTTGTTTGTAACTCTCAGGAATAGTCAAGGATAGCTGCATCAGCACCTAATGTTTGGGACACTTGAAGCTGGTTTGTGGTTTGCACGCAAAGAGACTAAAAATAAACAGGCACGGAAAATTTTTAAACCCAGATGGGAAGGTGACCATATTACATGCTGAGTGCTGTGAGGTGTGCAGTTTGGCATGTCAGTTTTGTACCTACAGCAAAGAAACAGATAGCTTGTTATATCTGCTTCTGTAAAGCCAACTTGCAGGGTAAATTCAAGAAGTTGGACCATTGGGAATAGTTCTTGGTGAAAACAGATTTTCAAGTTCATAGAGTTACAAACCCATATCGGAAGCCTGATATATGCAAATGTGTGCCTTTGAAAACCTGTTAGATTCAGCTTAACTTCTTCACTAATCACAGCACACGGTTGCAGCTACTCAGCCCTGTGTACTTACAGACTTCCACCACTTCATATCACATCAAACTTACAAAAGCGTTGAATAGGATACAGAGCCTAGTACTGGGCTGATGGACTTTCGTTTACCTGTACATTAGAATTTTCAGAGATATTCAATCACAGGTATAATAATTCACTAATATTGCTTCTTTTCTACTTGAAAAGGCATTGAGCCTGATTGTTTGCTGGTGTACATAGGTCATTTGAGTTTAATGTTGATTTTTAAGAAACAGGTTTAACTCCTTATTCTAATAGAGAAACAACCCTAAAAGTGGGGTGGAGCTCTGTAGGCTTGTCCGTACTGATTGTATTACTGGTTCAGATGTGTGGAATTTGTGTGAAAAGTTTTGAGTAGATACAGCCCTATCCAACTGTGTTGACAAGCTAGCTTGTGACAAGCATTCAGGTTCTCTTAAAGGGAAAGTATAGTAAGAGATGGCAAGAAGCATAGGAGAAGAGGAGGGCAAAATCTTATTACAGTAAGAGTGCAGAGTTCCTTTGGTTAGTAATATACACATTTTGTAGGTTTCACATTTTTAAGGTGCAGATACTTTGGGAGAAGTTTGTACAAGAATTGAAATTGTGGTTTATAGGTTTTTTATAAGAAATGTATTTTATGGAGAGATTGAAGGCGAGAAGGCAGGTATGAATTGGTCAGAAACAAAGGCATGAACTGCTGAAAAGTGGCATAGAACAAGAGAGAGAGATGAGATATGAGGAGGGAAACAAAATGGTTGCCAGGCATGCATTTTGAATGAGAAAAAGGAGCTTAAAGGAGGCAGAAAAATGGGAGTTGTAAATTTAAGCTAAACTGTGCAAGATCTTTATTGAGTTTGAATTTGTTGTGGAAGATGAGTAGGAGTGGGTGAAAAAATCAGAAGAGATTACAAATGTTACACTACTGAAACAAAAAGATGATCAATAATGACGAGCATTTAACGGGTGTCATGTAGAAAATCTTACATGACAAACATGATTACTCAGACTCAAGGACCATATAGAAAAACCTAGCAACATTCAAAAAGATAGCAACAAAATGCAAAATTGCCAACCCTTTTATGGAGATCTTCAGAGAAAATTACCTCAGTGTCCCATTTTACAACTGGCAAGGAATATTTCAGGAAATGAACAATAACCTAGTCAGCATAGCAGAGACAGCATGCCTAGGATATAAAGCTCCATAAGATAACACCACCTGTCCTTCAATCATGGACCTGTAGCTTGTGGTTGGATAGTATGTATGTATAACAGTATTCCTGATTTTTAATTGCACAACAATTATTCTTGGTTACATTCTATAATTCAGCGTGGGTATTGCTGCTGGTGACATTAATGGCAAACAGAGTGTACATAATTATAATCTCCATTAATTCTGTAATTATATTCCATAGCAGTGTTTCTGATAGCTGATTAATAGTGTACCAATCTCAATAAAACTCACCCTCCCTCTTTCTTTCCCTAATGACCCATACTGTGTAGACATTTCAGAGACTGAGCCCATTAGCTATTGCATGTGCATAGATAATACAATAATGTGCTTGTTGGAAGCTAATCTAAAAAAGAATAAGATTTTTATGGATTTCAAATAAGACATATTCAGAAATTCTCAGTGATCAAATGGTACCCAGTTCTTGTCTCTGTTCTCCGTGACTGCAAATGTTTAAAGCAGGAAATTACCTTGCTCCCTTCCAAATCTTCCAATTTCATGGCCGTGAATTCGGCATCTATTTCTAGCTTGGCTATTTACAGCTAGCTAATTAAAACCCTATGGGTGTGTCCAAATGAGCATGCACATGCAGTTTTCAGTGCCCGCCTCAAATCTGTTTGAGGTACAGCAAACCACACATAGTGCACCATGCTGCTAATCAGATCCCAGTGAAAAAAACTAACTGCCACTAAAAGCAGTGTGGCACATGTAGCAGCAGTGCCTGCTGCCAGAAACAGAGCCTGGCCAGCTAGAGCCATTTTCTGGCAACCGCCCATGCTCCAAGCGGCTGGCTTCGCACTGCTGGTGCCCCAGGAGACCCCCCAGGACCCCAGGTAAGGCTTCTGGGGCCCCTACCCCACCCAGATGAATTTGTCATGCATTGGAGACCACATGCAGGGGTGTACCCTGGGACAAAAAGGAGCAGCATGTATTTGTCCTGTGGAAAACACGTACCACTGCATGTGCACGCTCATCTAAATGCACCCTATCTGGCTTCTGTATTACACAAGTTCATGTAAGGCCTGACAAACCACATTTTGAGAGTATTCATTGGCTTTTGCAGGGAACCATCTTTATTAAATGTACCTCTGGTGTTTTCAGGGCATTATTTTTTTAATCACAATAATTTGATATATAGGTATAGAATATCCTGGACTGATGCAAAAACTGTTACATGTCATTAGGAGACTCATCTTTAGGATATGGATCCACTTCAAAGTTAATAATAGTTAGGAATATTGAGCATTACACAGAAAAACAGTCCTGACCATCAGGTAATACTCTTTCCAGTTTACCAGTTGGAGTAACGGATATGTGGCATATGACATGTCACAGTTAGATATTTATATTTTGGTATTTTTGCCAATACAATAGACAAGAAGGTAAGTAATAAGTTTTGCCAGTTTTGGTCCAAAGTCAACAACCTGTGCTGAAAGTCAACAATCTTTATTTGTATTCTTGTGCTTACAGCATAGTGCTAGATCTGTCATAAACACTTGAAAAAGCCTATTATTTTCATTGTGTTGGAGTGATGTTGTAGCTGTGATGGTCCAGGAATTATGCAAGAGGCAAGAGTTTTTGTGGGTAACATCTTTTATTGAGCCAACTGCATGGTTGGGATAAAGTTGGACAAGGTTTTAAATGCAATGCATCCTTATTAAGGTCATCAGATGACCTGATGAGTAATGGCTAGCATTTGAAAGCTTGTCTAACTTTATCCCAGACACATAGTTGGTCCAATAAAAGATATGACCCACAAAAATCCTTGCTGCTTGTATTATTTTCATTGGTAATTTTTATACTTTTTAAAGCTCAGCCACTTTAAATAAAACATTTACATTTGCCATAGTAGGACAAAAACACATATTTAATGTATTAGCAGTTTGTTTTTGTGTATCTTGTATATTTTGTTATGCCAAGTATGAGACATAAGGCCCAGACACACCACACATTTACTTTTGTGTTGAAAAGGAGTGGACATTTGACATATAGGATACAAAGATATTGCGTAGTAGAGTGTTCCAGTGTAGAGTTATCCCAGGAAAAACATCATTAAAATATATCACTGTAAGGTAAACTGATTAGGAGTCTTGCATCCATAGTTATCTTGAGATGGCTGTTTGTTCACTGCAAGCCTTCATCTCCACCTGGTGGTAAAATACCATAAAAGTGTCTATGCAGCACCTAGTCTGAGATAG
Source organism: Alligator mississippiensis (assembly GCF_030867095.1). Lineage (NCBI taxonomy): Eukaryota > Metazoa > Chordata > Crocodylia > Alligatoridae > Alligator > Alligator mississippiensis. The sequence goes on from NC_081835.1 coordinate 46,117,829, forward strand.
CTATCTGTCTGCTTTGAATCCCAGTATAATTTACATTGGTATATGAAACTATTGTGAATTACTTGAGTGTTAATGTACCACATGTCCAGGCTCATATTTTAGCTCCATTTATTCTGCGACTGGAGGAAAAAGCACCTGTACATCAGCCTCACCTCAAGGAGAGGTCAGAGAAAGGCATTAAAAACATGTCTTTTGCCATTGCAACCAACGTACTAGTGAAACAGTGCTGTTTTTCTGTCAGACCTTAGTGGCCTTTCATCACCTTTCGCCCTTTTCATATCGTTCAGACGGGTAATCACTGCTAACACCCTTAGGAGTTTTGTCTCTCAGTGAAGGTTAGATATGTTAACATACCTCCTCTACTTGGAATAGAGGTAAAATTTCTTTAAAGGAGATTCTTCAAAATGACGACCCCGGAATAATGCATTTATTATCAAGGTTACCTTGGTCCAAAGCTAATGGGCAGCTCCATTGTATTTCTCTGCACAGGTAGATGGATCCTTCTTAAGAAGAAGAATCTAACAGCCAGACCTCCCATAAACATAGTCCACACCTCAGAGTGACAGTTCTTTGCCTAGCTTTTACACAGTGGGGTACGATTCAGTTCTGCTGCAGTCACAGAGCTATGATAGGCTGATCAGAGGATGGGAGATAGAAATGTTGTTTGGAGAGGAGAAGGAAAATTTTTAAAAATCTTACTATCTCTCTTTCTGTCAACGTAGCAATCTTCACCGTGAAACTTCAACAACAAAACTCACAGCATCGCCCCTAGTCCTGCTGGTAGCAATAGTCAAGCGTTCTGGTCAGGCGTGGTCCTTCTCCACCCTTCAAAAAAAAGGTAGATACTCAAGGACAAGTTTTCAGTCTTACAGAGGGCTCTCTCCACTTTTAGGCTCAGTGACAATCAGTAGTCCCTGTGATAGGCAGTTAGATACGCTTTCATGAATAACAATTAGCTTATCTCAAAATGTATTTCAGCCAGCAATAATTCAGCATATCACTCCAAAGAAGCAGGTTACTGGATACCAAATTTATAACAGGAGATGTCATGTAGGTCATACAAAATCAGGGAAAAAATGGATATTTGCTAGTTTGTCACAAAATGTATCTACAGAGCTGCCTTCGTTGCCAGCTGCCCTTACTAACAAAGACAAGATTGGTATGTCTCTGTTAATAGCTACTGAATAGCTGGGACCAGCTCTTAGGCAGAGACGCAGGGGCATAAGCCCATCACACCCCTGAGAACGGAAGACCCCGGTGGACCCCCAGCACAGAGCTGGGAGGTAAGTGCGGCCCATGGTAGGAGGGCACGAGTTAGGAGCAGGGGCAACTGAGAGGAGCTGAGGGAAGTCACCCCTCCTTCCCCGCCCCCCCCCCCCCAGCTCCCACTTAGCCCAGCCCCCTAGGGAGCTGCATGACTGGAGACTTGCTTACAAGCTGTGAGATTTAAACTTTAATGGTCCCAGCTGAAGAAATAAAACTTCAGTTGGGACCAGCTCTCAGGAAGAGACGCGCAGGTGCTGTATGCAAACATGCCCGGCACACAAGTTAGCATGGGAGTTCATGCAGGAGGGCAAGCAAGAGGGGCACGAGGCTCTAGGCAGTGAGCCTGAAGAGAAGGGTTGGCACAGCAGTAGCCCAGGCTACTACTACCTGTGTAATGGTGGTGATGCGCTGCACCCCAAAGATCTCCTCTGTGTCTGGGACCTCCCCACTTCTGGTACCACTGAGCCCTCCACCCAGACAGAACCCATGGTTCCAGCCTCCACTCAAATGGGACCCCTGGCTCTTGGCTGTGGGGGCTGCCTGGAAAGACTGCAGGTTCCTGGGGTCAGGAGAAATGACACCTCCCCTTGTTTGGTTTACTCAGTGTTGGAGTCTCTGGAGTGCCAGATAGGGGAGCTCCAGGCTGTGGTGCAGAGGCTGCGTGCCATCAGGGATGGCAAAGAGAGATCGACTCTTACTGCCAGACTCTTCGCCTGAAGAATGAAGAGGGAAGCGCAAGGATGGCTGGCATGACAAAGGTGGACAAGAGGAGCTCCTGTGAAGTCCAGCTAGGGGACTCTTCGATGAAGGTTGTATCCGGCCCCAAGGCATGCTGCACCAGGGTCACCACCCCCCTGGAACTTCACAACAGATACAAACTCCTTGCAGCACCAGTAAAGCCAGCTGAGCCGCCAACTCCAGCACTCGAGGAAGAAAGGCAACTTGCAACCACCCCAAGGAAGAAACGCAGAGTGATCGTCATGGACAAAGATCCCCTCCGCATCTGGTACCACTGAGGCCTCCACCCAGACAGAACCCATGGTTCCAGCCTCCACTCAAATGGGGCCCCTGGCTCTTGGCTGTGGGGGTCAGAAGGAGTGATCTGCTGCCCCGGCCCCTTAGCCCATGAGGTCTGCTGCCTCCCAGGAGCCCATATGTGGGATGTAGCTGAAAGGATCCCAAAACTTGTTTGGCTCTCAGACCACTACCCCATGCTCCTCATCCATGTGGGCACAAATGACACAGCTCGAGCAATTCCAGCTGGGTTATGAGTGACTACAGGGCTCTTGGGGTAGGGCTCAAAGGGTTGGGGGCACAGGTAGTTTTTTCCTCAATCCTCCCAGTTATGGGTCACGGGCACAGGAGAGAGAGACGAATTGATGAAGTCAACAGAAGACTGCGGCACTGGTGCCATCGCGAAGGCTTTGATTTTTTCAACCGTAGTCCACACTTCAGAGCTGGAGGCATTGGTCTATTGGGAAGGGATGGCTTCCACCTCACTCCAATGGGGAAGAAGCTCTACTCGGCCAGAATGGCTGACCTACTTGACAGGGCTTTAAACTAAGCTTGCCGGGGGGTGAGCAGACAGCCACCAGTGCAAGCCCACCAAGTGTCAACCACAGAATCAGTAGGTCATGCAGCATAAGGGAATTCACCCCTACCCCATCCCAGGGACAGGACTCTTCATAGATTTTTAGGGTCAGAAGGGACCTGGTAGATCATCAGGTCTGACCCCCTGCTCCAGGCAGGAAAGAGTGCTGGGGTTAAGTAACCCCAGCTAGATGCCTGTCTAATCTCTTCTTGAACACCTCCAAGGTAGGGGAAAGCACCACCTCCCTTGGAAGCCCATTTCATATTTTGGCAACCCTTACCATAAAGAATTTCTTCCTTATGTCCAATCTAAATCTGTTCTCCTTCAGTTTGTGGCCGTTATTTCTGGTAACCTTAAGGGGCACCCTGGTAAACAGAATGTCCCCTATTCCCTGCTGACCCCCTGTGATGAGTTTGTAGGCAGCCAGGAGTGCTGGAAAGCCTAGGGTCTCAAATGGCAGGATTACTTGCTTGTGCACAAATGCCAAGAGCCTAGGGAAGAAACAGGAGGAACTGGCCCTCATCTACTATATGATCTCATAGGAATAACAGAGACCTGGTGGGACTCCACCTATGACTGGATCACAGGTATAGATGGCTATACCTTGTACAGGAGGGATCATATTGCTTAGAAAGGGCGGGTTGGAGCTCTGTATGTGAAGGAGCAGTACACTTCCCTACACGTGGAGTTTGGCACCCAAGATGGGTGACTTGAGACCCTTTGGGTTAGATTACAGGGTGAATGTGGTCAAGGGGATATAATGGTAAGAATTTACTACAGACTTCCTAATCATGAGGAAGATCTTGACCATGCATTCGCTAGAGAACTGGTAGAGGCTTCACGTTCTCAGTGCATGGTTGTCATGGGTGACTTCAACTACCCTGACATCTCATGGGAGAAACACTCTGCTAAATCTGATCGGTCATGTAGCTTTCTCACCTGCATTGACAAACTCTGCTAATCTCAAGAAATCTAAGGGCCATTAAGTGGTAAGGCACTCCTGGATCTGGTACTGGCCAAAGGAGATAATTTAGTGAGTGATCTGAGAAGCAAAGGGAAGCTGGGAGACAGTGACCACAAGTTGACCTCTTTCCATCACAAAACTGGCAAATCAGTCAGCAATGCAGAAATCCTTGATTTTAGGAAGGTTTACTTTCAGAAGCTCAGGAGGCTGGTTGCTGAGGCCTTGAGAAACTATGATCTGAAAGAGAGGGAAATCTACAATGAGTGATCATTCCTTAAGGACACGATCCTTGAAGCACAAGGGAAATCCATCCCAGCCCATAGAAAAGGTAGCAAAAGGGCTGGGTGATCCCCATGGCTAAATAGGGGACTCATGGACCTCTTATAGCTGAACAAAAGAAGCCTATAAGGGATGGAAGACAGGTAACATCACCAAGGAGGAGTATTCAGCACTGGCACACACCTGTAGGGAGCAAACTAGGAAAGGCAAGACTGAAACCAAACTCATACTGGCTACAGGATTCAAGGACAACAAGAAGTCCTTCTTCAGATACACAGGTAGTCAGAAGAGAAACAAGGACAACATTGGACCCTTGCTAAACCAAATGGGACATCTGACAACTGACACCCAGGAAAAAGCTAATCTCCTTAATGATTACTTTGCGTCAGTCTTCCACCATCCCAAGGGGATCACCCTGCCAAACTAGATGCAGGATTGCCAGGGTATGGGTGAACACACACCCAGTATTGGCAAAGATTTCATGAGGGAACACCTTGAGATGCTGGATATCCACAGATCAGCTGGTCCACATGGAATGCACCCAGAAGTGCTAAAGGAACTAGCTGACACCATAGCATGGCCAATGACGAGGACATTTGAGAACTTGTGGTGCTCAGTAAAGGTTCCTGAACATTGGAAAAGGGCCAATGTGTTGCCTATCTTCAAGAAAGTGGGGAAGGAAGATCCAGGGAACTACAGGCCAGTCAGTTTGACCTCAGTCCCTGGTAAGATATTAGAAAAAATCATCAAAGAAATCATTAAAAAAGCTAACGGAATGCAATATTCTGAAAGATAACCAACATGACTTTGTCGTGGGTAGGTCTTGCCTGACCAACTTCATTTCCTTCTATGACCAGGTGATGCATCACCTGGACAAAGGAGAAGAGGTTTATTTGGACTTGAAAAAAGTCTTTGACTTGGTCTCCCATGAAGTCCTCATGGTTAAACTGGGGAACTGTAGCCTAAACAACCTTAAGATCTGACGGCTTGGGAACTGGCTTTGTGGCTGGACCCAGAGAGTGATAGTCAATGGAACTGTATCAACATGGCACATGGTGACCAGCGGCGTCCCCCAGGGCTCCATACTTGGACCGGTACTCTTTAATTTATTTATAAGCGATCTGGATTCAGGTATCAAAAGCGGACTGGCTAAATTCACTGACGACACCACATTATGAGGAAGTGTGGTCACACTAGAGGATAGGCTGGCGATTCAGGCTGACCTGGACAGGCTCACAAGATGGGCAGATCAGCACATGATGGCATTCAACACAGAGAAATGCAAGGTGCTCCACCTCAGGATGGGTAGAAATCCACATCATACTTATAGGCTTGCCAGTGCTACACTCAGTAGCACTGTGACCAAAAGAGATGTGGGGATTATGATTGACCTTAAGATGAGCATGAACCACCACATGAGTGTGATGCCACAGCCAGCAAAGCAAACAAAACCCTGGTTGGTTTCTCTGATGCATCTCAAGCAAAACCCAGGAAGTCATTCTCCCACTTTACTTGGCCTTGGTGAGGCCACAGCTGGAATCCGGTTCAGGGCTCCGCACTTTAGAAAGGATGTGGAGAAGCTTGAGAGAGTCTAGAGGAGAGCCGTGCTCATGATTAGAGGACAAGAAAACAGGCCTTATGAGGAAAGGCTGAGAGACATAGGACTCTTCAGCCTGGAGAAGCAAAGGCTCAGGGGGGCTTGGTGGCAGCCTATAAGTATATAAGGGGTGTGCATCAGAAATTGGAAGAACATCTGTTCACCAGGGCACACCATGGTCTAACGGTAACAAACTCCAGAAAGACCATTTTAGGCTGGACATAAGAAAAATCTTCTTTACTGTCCAAGTCCCCAGAGCCTGGAATAGACTCCCCCCCCAGAAGTGGTGCAAGCACCTACTCTGGACACTTTTAAGAAACACTTGGATGCTTATCTTGCTGGGATCACTTGACACCAGCTGACTTCCTGCCTCTTGGGCAGGGGGCTGGACCCAATGATCTTGCGAGGTCCCTTCCAGCCCTAATGTCTATGAAATCTATGAATATCCAAGCCAAAGAGGGTCTTACTGTGCTAACACAGGATGTATGTGGCAGTCAGAGGTAGAATCCATCTTTCCTAGGTCCCATTTCAGGGCTTCAGACAGAAGGGAATATGTTTTAATCCTAATGGTTAAATATTGGTAATTATAAGCAACTGAAAATATGGTGTTTTAAAGAAACTAGTTAAATTAGCAGTTGGTTCAAAAGTGAGATCACCCACAAACTGTAGCATTTTGTGATTGTTTGTATGTTGGGAATACAAGGGAATTTTTGGACATGAAAAGCTGGTTAGTTCTTTTGGTTACTATGTTTATGTATGTGTCAAGGCTTACCTGTGCTGGAATTTTCTTTGCTTTTTCAGGTGTTTCAGATAAGTCACCTTAATTCCAATCAAAGTCTTGGTTTATGGAAATATAATTAAAGCACTAAACTATAATCTTCATAGGACTCAGATCTTAAGAAGCCAGATTCCCATTTTACATTATTCAGAGGTTACAAGACGGGTCATAAATGATCCAAATGCTCGGTGGTCATGTAGATTCATAACTTTATTGGAGACATCTGACTGCAGGATTTCTATGACCTTTAAGCTCATTCAAAAAAGAGGGATGGCATTTTCTAAGCTAAAGAGAAAATTTGCTAAGCTGCCACTTAGAATTCAATCTAACTTTCCCAGACACTACTAGTGAGTGAATGGCAATGCTTCTTCATATACAGAAATTCCAGCCTAGATACCATCATTTATTATAGTAAAAACTGCTTTTTGTGTTTTTGTTAACAGGTTGTCATGGCCCCTTTCTGTACACAATTGTTGAATTGTTCCACAAACATCTTTTGTTCCAGGCCAAAATCCCCATTCTGTTAATTACCTTTTAGACAAAAGAATTTCCCAATCGAAAATGACCCTCCTTTTGGTTCTTTGACAAATTCTGAGAGATCATTGTGTGTATACAGTTCTACTTAGATCAGGGGTGGGTAAAATGCAGCCTGTGGGCTGAATGTGGCTCGCCAAGCCATTCTATCCCGCCTGCAGGGCCCCTAATAAATTTAGAAAATTAGTATTAACCTGCCCTGAGTTGCCTGTCATGCAGCCCTTGATGGCTTGCCAAAACTCAGTAAGCGGCCCTCTGCCCAAAATAACTGCCCACCCCTGACTTAGATATAATTTAATAAATATAGTCCAGTGTTATTCACCTAAATAACAAATCAGATAAACTGTCAGGGGTGAGTAGACACAACTTACTAGCTCTGAATCAGAGAAGTTTCTTGCTGAAATATAACGTAAAGGAAAGAAACAAGGACTAGGTACATACATTACACAGAAACTGGTATAAGTGTTTGGAAACCAGTCTAAATGTGTAACAAAACAGAAGCTCAGTGCACACAGACTAGTTGGGGGCATGTGCCCAGCAGCCTGTTAGGGGTGATCAGCTGCTTGGCTGCATTTGGCTGCCCTCAGCAGTCTCCAGCAGGCTGGGAGACCAGGGCAGGCATCTGTGTGCCCTCCCCACTAAAGGGCGAACATGTGTTCTGTTCAGTCCTGATCCAATCTACGTAGTTTAAAGAAACCTCTGAAGGTTTAATCGATTCCACCTCAGGCTTTTTGAATGTCTGTACCTAGCCAAAAGATCCTCCTGTCTTGTCCAGTCTATGTTAAATGCAGATTTCACCCCTAGCCCACTCTGCATTTTCTCTTGTGCAGAAAGCCAATATGGTACAAAAATATTTTCTGTAATACTGATTGACTTCAGATTCAACTAATCTTATTGCCCAGCTGGTTTTAGAAACAGAGCTTTATGATATCTACATTTTTTTCTTATGACAAGGAAGGAGATATTAAATTAGTTCACAGAGGTTTAACAGATCTGAAGATATTGCCAGCCTTTACGTAACAGTCTGGAAATTCTACAACTGGACAGTCCTAACTTATCATATCTCAGATTGATTATATAGAGATTAAAGGAATTGCTTTATCTTAACAGGCCCTCAAAGTCTTGTTCTGTTTAGCAAAACATTTTCCTAACTTAACATACAGTAATGGAGCACTTTTCTAACAGTAACCCGTATGTTAATACCACACTTAAGAGTTAGACTCATTGCCAGGTTTTTCCCCTCAAAGTCACAACCCAGTATTCATTCTGAGAGACATCATGCTGTGTCCCCATGCTTGTACATTGATGTGTATGGGTAAAGTGGACTTTGGCTGCAGTGGTACCAGTGAAGTGCTGCTGCATAGTGTAGCAGAATTCAGCAAGTCTGCTTCTAAACAAGTACCTGAATTTAATAGTGTAAAATGGGGATTTGGGGCAGAAATTAAATTCCCTTCCATGCAGAAACAGCTGAAGAGCCACTCTCCAATGGGTAATTCCTTTATGATTCCCAGTGCATGCATCTGAGTGCACAGATCCATTATTCAGGCTGTGGGATGAGAACAAGATTTTAGATAGTTTGGCAGTTTGTATTAGCAAGGTCAGACTGCTTCTTATTTGAAAAGCATAATTTGGAAGAGTCACTCCGAACTTGGTGGAAATCTCAGTAGCTTATTTGTAGAATTTACGGTTGTCTTAAAAATCCTTTTACTCAAATATGCTATAGGAGTGGGATTTAAGTATCTCCTTGACCCTGGGCATATCCTTCTACTTTAATTTGAAAAAAATACAGTGTAATTGAATGAAGTTATTTATGCTTTAGTTCGTCGGCAGTGCTCTGTTGCTTTATACCTGCACATAAAATACAAGTAGCTTTTCTGAAGTATGGGTTAAAAGAATAGTGACAGCACATTGCCTCAGGAATTGTTTCCTGACTGGAATTTTTCTGTATATCTGAGTCAAAATAAAAATGAGGACATACTTTTAGTGTGCATGTAGTAGGAAGATTGGACCAGATCCTGATCTCTTCAAGTCAAGTCAAGAATATGTCATTTACTTTATGGGAACAGAATTACGGAATAGAATTAAGAACATTATATTTATTTTTAAATGCCATAAAAATCTCAATTTTGCTTGCAAAAAACGTATCCTAAATGCTGGATAATGGCTGTTTCTCTTACTTTGTCAATTTGGATAAAAGAATTTAAATCGTACTTTGACCTGTTTTAATTGCTTTATATCTTAATGGGAAAAACAAGGAAACTAGAATATTAGCAAAGCATGCCTTACTTCTCGTAATTACTCTTAATAATTGCTATTGCTCTAAGTGCCATCAGTAAGTAAATCTTGAAGAATAGGTTGTTGATTCCTGTGCTTGATCCCATTAATATTAAAGATAGATGTTAAAAGTATGAATAAAAGTAATAATGAATAGCTAATTACATCATTTTAAAGATGTTTTCAGAGTTTTGTTATTTCTGTTTATTTTTTATTTTTATTTTCAGTATAATAAAATCAAAGATAAAATAAATTCTGTTACGATCTATTAAGGAGGAATATTCCAGTGAAATAGAATAAGGCAAAGAGATCAGTTTAGGGGAAAGTGGCTTTCATGCCTATCTTTGTTACAGAATAAAGAGTATGTATGTCGAGGCCATGACTACGAAAGGCTGGAGGCCTTCCAACAGAGGATGCTGAGTGAATTCCCACAAGCTATTGCGATGCAGCACCCAAACCATCCAGATGACTCCATCTTGCAGTGTGATGCTCAGTGTATCCTTTAATGAACAGACAGTCTCATGTTAATAAAATTGTTGTAGGACATAAAGGGTGAGGGGCTGTTTTTTAGAGCTTCATTTTTTCATATCTGTGTCTAGTAATAGACATTATGATTACATTAATCTCTTTATTTAGTGAACATCCAGTTGGACATAATAGCCCTGTTTTGCTCAGAGAATACTGTAAGTCAAAGCTGATGTATATTTGCAAAACTGTATAGGAAAATTTACACAGCATCAGGTGCTGTCCATATTTTGCTCTAACCTGTACTGATAGCACTCTTCTAAAGGATATAACATTTCACCAAACATCCACCCAGATACCTTCTGCAATTCTCTAAAAGAGAGCTTTGCATTTAGATTCATGTCTGGTCTCAACATATTTCCTATTTTGTTTGTCACTTCAGCCACTTTTCACACTGCACATTCTCTCACATTCCAACAGCGTGCCTTTATCACACAGAATATCAGACTTGAATCTGCTTCTTCCCCTTGATACTGATCTGCATTGGGACTTTAAATGCTGAAAATAAAAGTATGAAGCTGCGCAGCATATCAGGACTGACTCGCATAGCATTTATATGGGATTGTGGACATTTTTACCCTGACAGCAGGAAAAGATTGCTGGTTGGCTCTTCTTTCAGGGATGCTGAACAATATTTTTTGAATAAGGCTATTTGTCAGTGGGCAGATCTACACATGCATTAAGGCCCTTTTTCTAATGCGCATTAAATTTAGTACCTCCAATGTGAGGTACTAAAATGTGCATTAAGTTGCCTTAATGCACAGTAATGAATGTGCAGGTTTTTTAAATGATGCTTAACGTGCAGTAGCTTATCTTTCTGTGCACTAGCATAATAGCGCGGTTTTTCACATGATGCTTTAATGCGCAGTAAAATAGGCTGCAGCACATTAGAGCACACATATAGATACACTCAGAGAAGTCAATTTACCACCAGCAGCTTCATCAGTATTTCCCACTCCCATTGCAGTCTTTCATCCCTCATCAATCCTACACCTTTTTAATGCGACTTTTGGCTTGATACAAAAGTTGATCCAACTTAACTAAATAGGCTTCTAAACTGAGTTATTTTAATCAGTACAGGTTTAGGTGCAGAGAAGGCCTAACTGATTAAAATTATTTTCAAAGGTATTGAGGTGCTGAAAGCCCTTGGCACACATTCATTTCATGTTGCCATGGGATCTGATCCCCAATCACAACAATCATCTGATCCCCAATTCCAACAATCATGCCTCCTGCCATGCCATATATGCATGGCAGAAGGCATGATGGTTGGACTCAGGGATTAGGTGCCATTGTGCCATTACTACTTGCTAGGGCAGAGGAAGCTCAAGATCATAACCTGGGCTCCCCCTGCACCAGCAAGTTGAAGGAGGAATATCAGCACATCCAGCCAGGGCCAGCAGTCAACTGATTGTCATCTCCAGCCCCTGGGACCACACTGGGGACTTGAACCATCTCTGGAGTAGTCTGGGGCTGGAGCTGACAATCAACTGATTGTTAGCCCCAGCTGGGATAGTCCCAGGTTTGGTTTGAGACCAGGGCTGTCCAACCAGGCCGAGAATCATCAAAACCCAATACCCAGCAGCTCTGGCACTAGTTTTAAGTCCCCAGTGGGGACGCCTGAGGAAGCTGCTTCAGCACACTCTTTAAAACTCCCTGGGCACCAGAAGCTAGAGACCAGTGAACATCTGCCTGCTGTCTGATCTGGGGAGTTTTAAAAAGAACAGCTACAGCCCAGGGATCCATGGTGCAGGGCACAGGCAGCTGGGGAGATGGGAACTCCTGGCTCCCTGGTAGCCCATCCCCCCACCATGAATATTTCATATCTTTGTGGTGCATTTGCTATATTATTATGCCATAAATTGGCTTTAACACAGAGGTGGGGGCAGAATGCAGCCCACGGGCCAGATGCGGCTTGCCAGGCCATTCTATCTGGCCTGCGGGGCCCCTAAAAAATTTAGAAAATTAATATTTCTCTGCCCCTGGCTGTCTGTCATCCAGCCCTCAATGGCTTACCAAAACTCAGTAAGCAGCCCTCCGCCCAAAATAATTGTCTGCCCTTGCTTTAACACGTGGCAAGGTTACTGTTTATGGCATGATTAAAATTTAGATCATGCCTTAATTGTAACATATGTCAGGGCCAGGGATCCTGATGGATGAGAAGTGAGATTTACAAAAATGTCTAAGCAGGCAGATACATAACTCTATCCAAATCAATGGGAATTAGGTGTCTTATCTGCCTTGGCACTTCTGTACATCTCACTAGGCACCTAGCTACGTGTTCAGGTACCAAAATATGATTGATACATCTGGCTTTAGGATCCTTAGACTCTAGAGGGTCCTGTGGTGCTGGTGGTGCTAGTACCATGTTGTTTTTACCTTAAAGCAGCCATGAGTAGAGAGAAGTACTGCAGTAGGAGAGCATGGATTTCATACCCATTGCAGTTCTTATGACAATTTCTGACATCCCTAAGAGAGGTGAAACAGAATTGTGCCTCCTTTCACTTGGGAAGACAACTCACTGATTTTCTTTTTGGTGCCATTGTGTGTTTCTTTGACTCACCCATTTGCAGATTTGCAGATTTATGCAGTGACTCCCATCCCAGAAAGTATAGATGTGCTGCAAATGGACCGAGTCCCTGACCGCATAAAGAGCTTTTATCGTGTTAATAATATCAGGAAATTCCGCTATGATAGGCCTTTTCACAAAGGCCCAAAGGACAAGGAGAATGAATTTAAGGTGGGTGGAGTTAGTCATGGTAATTAAGTGTTAATTTCTCCAGGGCAGTAACATTCTTACTAATTCTATATTGACGCAGCACCTCACACGATCCTAATTCCATGGCTCAAGGTATGAAGCAACGAGACTCGCTTTGCTTATTGACATATAATTACTCAGAGAGTTAGCTTGGCTCCCAGCTTATTGATAGGAGAGCTGTGGGGCTGAGCTTTAGTGACTAATAGGGAAATATAACACACTTCTATAAAGCATACTGAGAGTTGATAGTGGGGGTGAAGGAGGAGAGGGGGATATTGCAACCTTCAGTTTCATGCTACAGTCCTTTTTTTAAAACACAATACCTGCTCAGGAGATTGATACATTCTCAGTTGAAGCCAGGTGGGGTTAACTGCAGAGGACAGTGGTAAGCCTGAGATTTTGATTCACCATGTTCTTCATCTTCTGTATTATTTTTCTCAGAGCTTGTGGATTGAACGTACCACTCTGACCCTGACACACAGTTTACCTGGGATCTCTCGGTGGTTTGAAGTGGAGAGGAGAGAGCTGGTAACATTCATTATATTTCTAACTGGAATTTGAATGGCTAATTTCTTCAAGACCTAGGATAAGCAACCTAAAGACTCTTGGTTGGGGTCTTGCAGTTGAAAAAAAATTCACATTTCATCAGCAGATGTTGAGTTTATTCCTTTCTCATAGTTTCTCTAGCTGAAACAGTTGCTAAACATAGCCAGAGAAGTAACGTAAAGGGGATGGAACAGTCAGGTGAAGTAGGTGCCAATACAGGGGGATGATGAATCCTGGTGCCATCTCCCATCAGTCATTTGAAGATGCGATAGATATTATAGTTGCTAACTAAGCTGAGTGTGTGGTCAGAGGAACTGCCCAATGCTGCCCAACAGTGAAATGTTTGTGAAAAGCTGGCTATGTAGCTAGCTAGTTTGTGAATCCCCCAAAATCCCAAGAGTGCTTATCAAATAATAGTGGGGATTAATTTCATAGTAAGAAGGACTATAATAGCACTAAAGTGCTCATGACATTTATTACTTTGTAGGTTGAAGTAAGCCCTTTGGAAAATGCCATTCAAGTGGTTGAGAACAAAAATCAGGAGTTGAGGACATTGATCAGCCAGTATCAGCACAAACAAATGCATGGGAACATTAACCTGCTCAGCATGTGCCTGAATGGAGTGATTGATGCTGCTGTGAATGGCGGCATAGCACGGTACCAGGAGGTAAGTCAGGATGGTTCCTCTGAACTTAGTATCAACCTCTTAAAAACAATTTCTCGCTAGAATTTCTCCTACTGTACAGAAGAGAACGTGACTAAGAAACATGTCAGATAGAAAAAATATACATATATACTCAAATTTCATCACCTGATCCCATGTTGCATAGTGAAGCTTCACATTTTGTTGTTTTACTGCAGCTTTGGGAAGTACTATATTTACTCAAAGATAAGACAACTCCCTGACAGTTGATTCTGTTTATGGAAAATTTATAAATTTGATATAATTTTCCAGGTATAGAATCTTATTATTGAAGTTTACCTTCTTCCCACTGGTACAGCAGAGAAAATAAATCTGGGGGATCAGGTAGTCCCCTTGGCCACTGCCCCCCAACTTCTTCCCTACCTCCTTACTGTCAGACCCTCCTCTACCTGGGCACATGGAAGTAAGAGCAAATTTGAAAACACTGACCTTGAAATAAACATAGCAGTAGTCATTTGCATATAGTACAAAAAGGTAAAATGTATCAATTGTGGATGGACAAAGTCTATGGGTACAAAGACTTAGTTCATCAACAGTTGATGCATTTTACCTTTTTTTTTAAAACTGCTGCAGATTTTAGCCAGGTACTTCATAAACACACTCTTAAATAGAACCATTGGTACCTACTTATCTATAGTGCAAACTATTTTTTTGTCTTTTCAAGGCTAAATCTGTTCCAAATTCAATTGAGTAAAGCCCAATAGTCAAGTTCCAAAATTTAACTGAACAGAAGTCAGTTGTCAAGTCTGTGTGGCTCTACCACCAGGCAAGTATCCTCCCTCCCAAATCCAAGCAGGTGTCCTATGTGCAAGCCCCAGGCCTGAAGGCCTTTGTATTCAGATGTCCTCTGCCTCATTTGATCTCTTGGCTAAGGGCAAGTGAAAGTAGGGGGCATCTGAATTCCAAGGCCTCCAAGCTTGAGGCTTGCACATAAGATGCCTGCCATGGATTTGGGAGTATGTGAAGCCCCAGGCTGAAGTGTCTGGGAGTTAGGATACTTACTGATGGTAGTGCCACACAAATTTGAATGATTGAGCTCTGCTCAGATGATAGAATTTGGACCTGATTTGGCCTGATACATGACATTTAAAAAAAAAAAAAAAGAAATCAGAATTTTTGGCACTAGGGGAGGGTGTCGGAGCTTGCTTCAGCCTCTCCAAGTGCTGGCCTTGTATTGCAGTACCTCTAGGCCCACTGCTCATTCTCTCCTGGGGGAACAACTGCCTGCTTTTTTAAGAGCCACACAAAAAAAAGGCTCCCATCAGCATGTTTGTTCAGTATGGGCCACATGTTTTATAGTCATGTTCAGTGTTGGCTGCATTTAATCAGCTGCATAGTTGGTTTTCATTAGACAGTGTATTTGATAAGGTTTCCTTGTATGTGAATGTAAGACGAGGGGCTTGTCTTGTATTCTTTTTAAATATGGTTTAAATGCCTTCTGAAGGGAAGTTGCTGACTGATGCTTCTGAAAAATTGTCTTTTCTTGACAACTTCCAATGTAGCCTTAGCCCTACAGGCAGTAGCATAACTTGGGGGTAGGTGACTGGGGCATCAGCCCTGGGTGCCAGTTCAGAAGGGACACCATTATGGAGCCCCTGGGGAGCCTGCACCACTACTGCTGCCTGTGTGCTTGTGTCTGGGCAGCAACAGCAGCAGCAGCCCTTGTCACTTCCAAAGTCTGTGCAAGGAAGTAAACATTCCCCTTGCCAAGCCCCAGGTGCCAACATTCAAATTTTACACCTCTGCCTACAGGAAACTGATATGCTGTTTCCTTGGTCTGGAGTTATTTAAAGATGTACATTGGGAAAAGGAGATTTAGGGACACTTACCACATGATGATGATGATGGGCCATATATCTAGGTCATGTATGCCCTGCAGAGAAGCACAGAAAATGCTCATCATCCTTTACATTATTTACTACTTCAGTCACTTGTTTCCTACAGCTCCTCGACATAATTGAGTGAAACCTATATAAAATTCCAGTAATGGGCTGAGCAGAGGCATAGTGGTATTACTCTGCACTGTCTTTTGGGGAGATTTAATTGGCTCCTTGATCCATTTGGGGTTGAGAGGGCATACTGTATAATATTTAACTGTGGCCTCTTTGACTAATTGAGCAGGAGAATTATCTGGAGAGTTAAAACCATACTAATATAGTCCCAGAACGCTAAAAGAAATCAATAAAATGAAATTTCTACTGCTTGCCTAATATAAATGCATCCCCTAGGATTTTTGTCCCTTTTCTGCTCCCTCTGTGACATACAAGCATAATGAAATGTTTCCTAATAAGCAGATTTTTCTTTCTCCCACAGGCCTTTTTCGATAAAGATTATATCACCAAGCACCCTGGAGATGCAGAGAAAATCACACAGCTCAAGGAGCTCATGCAGGAACAGGTACTGCTGTGCTTTCAGAGAGGGAGGAATAATACTGTGGTAGTACTTGGATTTCTTAGCAATCAGTATAAATAATCTAGATCTAAATATTGCATTCAGAAGCACAGAAATGAAGTCTAAGAGGTGGATAGTGCATTTAAAACAAAGGGAAAGGAGATGGCAAAGGTGTTAATACATTGTCCTTTAATTTTTCTAGACCTGAGTTGAAGCCTAATTAAGATCACAAAGTAATGTAATGAGTTTAGCTGTCTTAATTTATTATCTAGAGGATTTCTTTCTACATTACAAATCTACCATTCATTTTGACATTGTGAGCAGTCTTTCCTCAGTAGTCTCAGTATAATCAAAGCCTGGGCCAAGGTAGGTTTACAGAGCCATATAGCAAAAGCTTATAGAGTGCCAATTTGTATTAATAACCATGCCTGTATCCAGTGTTCTTGCAGTCTTACTTCCCCAAACATAATGATCTCGCCATATTGAGCTAGTTTGGTTGTAATTCCATGCTCTGGAGGGGATGAAAATATGAAAGTTACATCACTGTTAAATGAAATATGCCATCTTAAAAATGTGCCCAAGCCCAAACAGGGGACTATGACAGACATATCATGGCCACATCTAGATGAGCGCAGCCATGCAGTATGTGGCACTGCAAATGCATTTGTGGCACCACATACCACACATTCAGCTGTTCTTCACACTGCAAGGGACAGCACAGGGGCAGTGACCCCTGAATATCCAGAGGTAAAAAAAAACTGCACAAAAAAAAAGCAGGGTGGTGTATGCGGGGGCAGTGCACACTGCTCAAAACTGGAGCCTGACCAGCTGGAGCCATACTCTAGCTGCCGACCAGGCTCTGAGTGAAAGGTTCGTTGATGCTGCGGTCCCAGGAGGCCCCCAGGACTCCAGGAAAGGTTGCTGGGGCCAGCCCAGTTTCCTCTACCCCACCCAGGGTAACTTGCTGTGTGCCAAAGGGTACATGGCACAGGCATTCCCTGGGGACAACTAGCAGTGATACAAGGTGTCCTGCTGCTTGTCCCCAGGGAAACAAATGTCCACGCTCATGTGGACATGGCCCATGTGTCTTCATTATTGGCAAAAAGTCCTTTAATTTCTGTATCTCTGATTTCTTATCTGTAGAATAAGGATAATCATATACTTTAGGGTTACCATACGTCCAGATTTTCCCAGACATATCCTCTTTTTGAGTCCTCCAATCTCCATCTGGGTGGTTTTTTGAAATTTGAACAAATGTCTCGGTTTTTGCTTTGCTCTGCTGGTAGGAGCAGGGGAAGGGCGATTGGAGGCAGGGAGCACCACGTGCAACTGCGCACTCATACACACGTGTACAGTATACAGCCAGGCAGCGGGGTGGAAGCAGCATCTGCATTCAGGAAAGTCTGGGGGATGGAGGCCCAGGGCCTGGGGACTGTCTGGCAGGCAGGGTGGGGGGGGCGGGGCAGGGGTGTGTGGAGGGAATAGATGTGTGAGTGGGGCCTGGGCTGGGGCTGCAGCAGGGCAGGAGGGGCAGGGGGAGGTGCCTGCCCCACCATTGGGGAAGTGGCAGAGGGGCCCTTTGAAGGCAATGAGGAACTCTGTGGCCAGGCTGGCAACACAGGGGCCAGTGCGCATGCTCGCGAGGGTGGGGTGGCCAGGACACTCTGCCTGGGAAGAGGAAGGGAAGCATGGCCAGGCCTCCTGGCACAGTTTGGGAGCCCCAGCCCAGGGTGAGGGATGCCACAGGCCTCCCTTCCTCTTCCCTCCAGCCCACACCGGGGCTGGACTCGTTCCACTGCCGCCCTCATGAATTGGATTCACCGCACTGTGACTTGGTTGAGACAGGGGCAGCTGGGGCCCCCTCCAGCAGGGCTGGAATGAACAGGTGGGCTGCAGATCAGGAGTGAGGGGTGCTGTCAGGCATGGGGGGGTTGTGGCTTGGGAGTGAGGGCACAGGAGGGGTGGGGGGCTTGTGGGTTGGGACTGCAGGGCACTGGCATGACTGTGGGGGCTGCAGGTCAGGAGTGAAGAACATTGGCAGGACCGTTTGGGACTGAGGGTCACTAGCATAGCTTGGAGGAGCTAGGCACTGTGGGTTGGGAGTGAGGGGCAGCAGTAGGGACAGGGGGCTGTAAGTTGGGAATGAAGTGTCCCCCTGACAGGTGTCCTTTTTTTTAGAACTGGAAATGTGGTAACCCTACCTATCCCAGTATTCAAAGCGGGGGGTTGGAAGATCAATTAACTATTGTTTGTCCAGTGTTTGGATAATGAAAGTACTAAATACTACTACTATTACTAGTGCTGCTACTACTACTACTACTTCTGTGGACTTTCATCTGAGCATCCATATAATCAATTACTGGTATTATATCAATATAATACCAGCCAGTTACTGGTATTATATTTATGTCCTTTATAAATGAATAATGAGCAACACAAAGAGGACAGTTGTGAATATACAAACAGGTTCTTCACCACTCAGATTCATGGTAGGAAATCCTTCTGAAAATGTTCATTAACAACTTTGATTCCTTGTCTGACACTAGATGGGGGAAGGATTTTCTTATGTCTGTGGGAAGGCTTAACAGGTTTTCCCTCGAGAATGAATAAACTTGGTCATTTTTACTGTTATTTCTTGCAAGTGTAAATCTAACTTGTCATATCATAAATGTGTTTCTCTCACACTTTAAAATGCTTGTTAAAGTAACAAATGCTTGTCAGATATCTTCAGTATGGTAATTTCAGCAGTCTTGCAAATGAACAATGGAATGTTTTACAAAGCTGCTTTGTTCAGTGACTCAGTTAGAGGACATAATCATGATAGTGTCTCCTGGACTGAATGTAGATTTTTTTGCATCATGATGTTATGATTTCTTTTTACTAGGTTCATGTCCTAGGAGTGGGTCTGGCAGTACATGAGAAGTTTGTACACCCCGAGATGCGTCCCCTGCATAAAAAATTAATTGACCAGTTCCAGATGATGCGATCTAGTCTGTATCATGTAAGCTGAAACCCATCCTTTCTAAAAAGTTTGAGAAATCTAGAGCCATGATCAGAACTTGTTCAGTTGCAATAAAGTGCACACAAGAACTGAGCAAACCCAACATAGATTAAACATATAGGACAAACTCATACAACAACTGCTTTGGTTTCTTAGGCAAAGTTTGTGAACTGAGTATTTAATTCATACTGTGCTATTTTTAGTTTTTAAGGGTCCCTTTCACATAATGTGCATCAATGCTGAACTGGCAAAAGACCTGAAAAGCTAAATTCCAGGGCACTGTGTTATCATGCAGTACTGTGCAGTAGAGGAAGAAAGATGACTAAAGAGTACTAGATACCCATCCCACACAACACAGTTCCTGTAATTTCAGAGCAGAATGGCTCAGGGCCCACCAAATATATATGCTGCTGTGCAATTCCTTCGTTCTGGAGTCATGTGTATGCAGTTATATTGCATGTTCTTCAGCACATGTGTCAGCCAGATGAGTGACTGGACAGACGTATGTCTGTCCAGTCATACTACTAGGAGTCATACTACTAGGAGAGGCAATGTATAGGCCAACATGCTTGTTGGATGTGCCTCCTCATCTTCTTTAGAATGCTAAGAAGTCCTGTCTTGATGTCTGTGTCCCCACTCTTATCAGAGCAGAAGATCGGTCTCGTTGTCAGAATAACTATGCCTACCTTAAGCTTTTTATCCTGAAATGTCCCACTATCAGTTCAGCTCCAGCAGTTCCACAATAGAAAGAGAACAAAGGTAGACAAGTGGCTGATGTTTTTAGCACCACATCAAATAAATCTTTTCAGAGCAAATATCCAGCAGCCACCCCTTCATACATGAGCATCACATTTTATATGTGCCTTTATAGTATTACAAAGAAAGAACAAACAGGACCTTCCATTTAAAATGTGCTTTAGGAAAATTCTCTGTGTAGTTCCCAGTGTTGAAATAGTGAGGTCTATTTAGTGCATTGTTTAAGCAAGTGTTCAGGATTTGATTTGCCTTTAATTTTGTTGGGGGATTTAAAAACAGCTTGCCTTTTGGAACTGCCACTGAAGTCATTACTTTGTTAGTGTGTTTGCCACTCAGCTGTCCACGGCAAGGGGAGAGAGATGTCCTTTTCATGTAATTACAACTTGTTAAAATTGGCTAATGCTGGGAAGCCATGGGTATTTAAGGTGATAGACTAAAACTTAGCTTTGGTAGCACATAGTAAATAGGTTTATGAAACTAATGTGTTGTGACGTTAGAGTTTCATGATCAGCACTTCTTTTTGGATCACTGTCAATTAATTCAAAAGCTTAATCAGACGTTAATTATATAAAAAAGCAAACTAAGCTAAGTCTTAGTGACTAATGTCTCCAGATCTGGCTGCAACTATAGAACCAAACAGAAAGCATTAGGAAGCTTAACATTTTTTAAGAGCAATGCAACTTTCTTTTCTTTTCTTTTTCAGGAAATCTGATCAGTTATTACTCAAGTGTTGTTCTTGTTTTGGCCAGTTTATCTGCTTATATCTCTGAATCCTCTACAGTCAGAGGCACATCACTGAAAAGTCACCACTTTTTGGGGTGGGGAAGGGAGAGAACTACAGCATCCATAGAACAATCATTAGCTTTATTCCAACTGTTGACTATCCAGTTAATGTTTACTTCATATCAGCGTGATGCCAGGACATATTTTTCCACTTCTTAGATTAAATACTGTATTTTCTGCATGCCACATGCTCCCCAAATAAAACAAGTACTTTGTTTTGGGGAAGGCAGAATGAAGAAAAACGGATTTTCCAACTCACTCACCCTCCCTTTTCTACTCAGACAAAAGCTAATTTTAACCCTTTCACAGCTGAATTGTCAGCAGCTCTTGAATATTCATCCAAAAGCCAAAATTGTAGCTGTTGCGGAAGACTCAACTCTATCGCCATATCTAGGATTTTGAAAAGAGTTAAAAGCAGTCTGCAGGGCTGTGAAATAGGAGGTGAGAGACCAGGAGTAGCTAATAGCAAAATTTGAACAGAGAATAGGATTTCTGTGAGTGACATCTTTTATTGGACCAACTGCATACGTAAGATAAACTTAGACTAGGTTTTAGATGCAGTGCATTCTTCTTCAGATCAAAGGATAGCTTAATTAGTGGAACATCAAGACTATTAGAGGATCATTAACACCTGCAAAGTGAAGATCAATTAACAGGAGGTAGATAATAATGAGCCATGAAGCCAGTTGACTCCCCCAGCAATGCCTGAACAGAAATGCCACTGCTGCCACTGGCCAATTGGTTTTAAACTTGGTGTGGAGCAAGAATCAAAGCACTACTCCTCCCACCTTCAGATCTGCCTCTGCTGAACTCTGCCTCTCCATACAGCTACTGAAGGAAAGCAAAAGAAAAAAGGCAGCAGCCATCTTACAGCATGTCCATGCTTCTGTTCTGGGCAAAAAATTACCTTCCTCACTTAAGAAATGCAACCCAATATTGGAAAGCTAATATTGGGGGGGAGGTGTGTGTAGCATGTGAGTAAATATGGTATATAGGTACTTCAGCAGACATCTTAGAGTAGTCATTGACTCCACTCTCACTACGAGCCATATCTACCTGTTCCTTTGTGCTCTTTTATGCTATAATACTCTAGGTCAGCCACTTGAGATGCTTGTGTCCAGTAGGTCTGAGGAAATGGCAGAACACTCATCCATTTAGAGAGTACTCAAAAGAGCTCTTGACTTGCTTGCAGACATTTTCAAAAATAAAGACAAGAGTACCTTTGAAAGAATTAAGAAGAGTGTCTTAAATTATGCACATCAGTGCACAGTAATGTTTTACATTATATGCCACAAAGTAATTCTACATTTTCTGAAAGTTAGCTTCCAACTTGAAGTTTTTGTCTTCTATTCTTACAAGTTATTACTGTGTAAGGATAACCTCTAAAATACTGAAATACTTATGGCTCAGGGCTGCCTTTCTCTTTAATATGGAGATATCCATGTAAACTGCAGTAGACCTGTGCAAAGCGGCTAGTATTCACTTCGGATTCGGGGGACAGTGATTCAGCTCGGTGATTTGAATCACTGTCCCAATTCAATTCGGCTGAATCTCTGAACCAGCCAGGCCCATCGCCCCCCCAGCCCGGCAATGGCTGCCCCGGCTCCTGGCTCTTTGGAAAAAAAAATCCCCGAATCTCCTCCGAATTGAATCACCACCCGAAGCTTTACACAGCTCTAGACTGCAACTCCTGGCATCTTTGTACAGGTGATATGGCTAAAATGCATGCTGGAATATGTATTCTTGTCAATTTGTATCACCAAAAAGTAAAAGCACCTCCAGTGTGGTCCATTCTATGCCTAAACTTCCAGCAAGTTTCCAAGGTGGTGCTTGGAAGCTGTCATTAGGAATAAGCTAATGAGGGTCGGAGTGATGATGCTGAAGTCTCTTAAGATAATTACAGAAACATTACAGCTATGTGGAGATCACAAACACAGACTATACCAAAAATCTTCTGACAACGAAAGGGAAAACTCATTCTACTGTTCCCATGATCCATCCTAAATTTAGCTAAAATTTCTGAAGGCATTAAAGACAGACAAGGTTCCTTGGGTGAATTTGATATCTTTTATTAGACCAACCCAAATGGTTGGAGAATAGTTATTAAGCAAGCTTTCGGGTTCAAAAACCCTTCGTCAGGCTAAGGAAGCTGCAGCAGTTGGCGTGTGCTCTTCCTGGATGGAATGAAAAGTCATTAAATGATTTTGTGTTTTCTATGTAGGAGTTGCCTGGTTTGGATAAACTGAGTCCAGCCTGTTCTGGTACCAGTACCCCACGCAGCAATGTTCTGGTGTCACATGGCCCTATGAGCCCAGAGAGCATGAAGCTGGTACATCGACACAGGTACCCTTTTTTTCTGCTGTAATGTCTGGGATGTCTACACAGTTTAAGATAGTTTTAACTGTCCTAGTCTGCATTGACCTGGATTCTGAAAACTCCAGAGAACTGAAGCAGAGAGACACATAGATCCAAAAGAGCCTAATCTCATTGATGACCAGTAGTATTTTGGAGGCAACAAAGTTGACTTTGCAGGAAAGTATCCCTCATGTTTGTCTGTAATAACCAATACCAGATTTTTTTCCTTCTTTGGAAAAAAATCCACAAAGCTGCTCCACTGCAGTATTTATACATACGGATAGTATACATCCATAACTGCCAGTTAGATTCTTCTCAGATCCCCAGATTTATGACTTAAGACTCCTGAATTTTTAATGCTTTGTTGTGCAAATAGAGAATGGGTAACCTACGTGGTTATGTAAGACACACACTAGGCCCACCATAAAAACAAAGTCTTGTTGCCCATTTTTAGTAAATCATTAGGGGACAAAAATAGTGGTAGAATCAACATAAAGAACTGAAGTGCTATTTAGCTGCAGTAGATGGAGCACAAACACAAGAATGTTACAGAAGTTCTAAAAATCTCAACTGCTATTCTTTGTTCCTTTCAAGGAGTGAGTCCATATAGATGACTTGAAAGTTTTGTTCAGCATACTGTATCAGAGACTTGCTCTCTTGTGCATGAATTCAAGATGGTATTATTAAGTTGTGATAAAATTCTGCAGGTCTGCCACTCTTTCAAAGTGATGGCGCCATGTAATTGATAAGTAGTTGCTCTTAAAAGTCATCAACTTGTAAAAGACTTCCCAGCCCTGAAGTAAATTGGAAAGGTTTTATTGTGTATATTATATTTGTGTGTGTCAGAGGGAGACAGAAATGTAACAAAATAATATTACATCAGACGGGAGCAAAGTGCAGCCTGCAAGCCATTTGGACCGTGTCATTCTACAACCAACTTTTGTGTGGAAAGTATCAACAGCGCAGGGATTGCTCCATCTTAATAGCTACTGCCTGGATCTCAAAGAAACGTTCCGGACTTGTCACCACAGTCGTACCTCGGCATTAAAGATTAGGGTGGCTTCAGTCTGCTCTGTTTTAAAGAAACCAGGTGCAGCAATCAAATGCCTAGTAAGATGCAAACTTGCCCCTAGATTGGTGACGTTTGAACATTTATATTGTGTCAGGCTAACTAAAATGTCATAGTATTGGTTTCTTGCTGTTGTTGCTAGGGCAATGTAGGCAGGTGTGAAGATTTGTGTAAACATATCTGGGAGTGATTTTCAAAGGGCTACTAACTTCTGAAGCTCCCACTGAAGTCGATGGGAACAGCAGGTAACCAGGAATCATTAATTAAAGATAAACTTCAGAAAAGTAATGTTGCCTAACCTTTGCACCTTTTTGTGTCTGTTTTTGTTTTAGTCCGTTGAATTTGCTGGGTTCAGTCCGACACTCGTCATCCTCTCTTTCTTCCCATACATCCAGTGAAACAGGAAACCTGGTTATTCTCACAGACAGTTCTGTGGGGGAGGCTGCTGAAGATATGTATCACATGCAGGTACAGCTGCAGAACAGCATTGCGGAGCTGTTGCTCAGACTGGAATTTAACATGGATTGTAGGCTGTATTTAGAGCATGGTTCATTTACATGTATAGTAGGTACACGTAGATCTGTTCTGTCTTAGATTTACCCACAGCTATGGATTGCGTAGACAGAGCAATATTCCTGTAGAGTCTGAGCTCATGCATAGATTAGTATCGTCTAAACTTTGATAGAGGTGCCATAGAAAAAGATGACAAACTGACTCTGTACCAAGATGAATGTGATTAACATTTCTGTAGGTGTACCTTGAAGGTAGCTAGTATTGCTTAAGAACAGGAAAAGGTGTGTTTAGTAGTGAACAGGCAAATTATTTTTGCCCAATTTAACATACTGTGTCCCTGTCTTATTCAGTAATTACTCTCTCAATCCATGCCAGCAGATAGATGCTAAAATAGGTCCCACAGCCCAATAATTATTATTAGTGTATTTAACTGTAACTGTTTCCTAGACAAAGGTCACATGGCCTACATGTCGGCTGACCTGAGACAGGTGAATATCTAATGCACCGGTACACTCCGTTCTCTCTTTGCTGATTTCTTTGCCTTCTGCAGCTTGTTTACCCTAACTCCAGGTACCAAGGCTCAGTCACCAACGTCTCTGTTTTATCCTCGTCCCAGGCCAGCCCTTCCACCTCAAGCCTGAGCTCTACTCACTCGGCACCATCCCAGATGATTAACTCTGCTCCTCCCAGTGCACGAGGTAAGAATGAAGGGACTTTGAGCCAAAAGTTAGCAGGGACACAAAGTGGCACTGACTGTTTTCCTAGCAGCTAAATTATGCAAAATATTGAGATGCTTTTTTGTATTGATATATTCTGTAATTTCATGAATGCTCTTTTGGAGTTAAGGATTGTTTCTTCAACAGTGACTTCCTCTGACATTTTGTTTAGCCCCAAAATGCTGCCAGTCATCTTTTCAGCAAGCCTTGGTGGAATATATTTCTGGTACATGCTAGCTCTTGCCCACTGAACAGTGTAATGGTCTATAATACATTTGCAAATAATTGAGCCAACCACTTGCATCACAGACATTGTATGAAAATCTAGGATGCCACATTACCCTGTTGTAAATAATCTTCTGAAGAGCATGAATAATTCTTTGTTACAGCACTTGAAAGAAGTGGAAGATCAGAACAATCATTCTTGTGTCTTTAAAGAAATTAAAGTATGGTATTGAAGTTGTGAGGATGGTTAACATGTACATATACAAATGAAGGTGGAAAGGGCTTGGGAAAAGGTATAACAGAATTAAAGAGGGACTTCACTCTAGGTGGAGAAAGGGGAAAAGAAGAAATTGGTTGACACCTACTGCCTTATATTCCATTTGGTGTAGAAGTAGCTGAGCTTGGTCCAGTAAATCTTCTTTTTCCCAAGTATCAGACATACAACAGTGCCACTCTGTGGCTGCTTTCAGAGCCCTGCATCTAAGCAACCTTCACTTGGGTTGCTCCTTTCCCTTTCCTTGGGAATTCATGTGTAGGTCCACCTTCCTGTACAGAGCATCCACAAGCTTTTGCAGCAAACCTGCAGGATGCAAACTGTAGAGGATATTGCTCAGATCTTGCCCCTCTACCCCACATAATGCAACTACACTATTTCCTTATGGTCAGAAGACTTTGCAGGCAGGAGCAGTTAGGATTTGCTTCATATCAACTAGAATAAGAGCTTCCTGTTTGTCAATCCAGCCTGTTTTTCTATTTCCTCTTGCAATCATAATTAACAGTCAGTTGCCATGTCATGGACGCAGCTGCATGATTTAATCGAAGGGGGTCAGGTGGAACTGGAAAGTGAGGAGTAGGATCTTCTTTTCAATACAGGCAGGTCTATTAATTTTCAAGAACTGAAAGAAAAATAATGACAACCCAGATAAAGTAATAGAATTAAGGTGACATAGCAGAGAAAGGAAAAGGGAAAGGTTTGATGGTACTGTGGATTCAGGAAGATTTGCTTCAGCTAGGTCTAGCAGCGTGTAACATCTGAATCTTTTGGGATGGCAGATTTGGGTTTGCAGCAGTTTAAGTGATTTTCTGCTTTAGAAATCCAGTTGTCACAGCTGCAGGCCTTGCCACTCTTTTTGAACTGTCTGACTTCCTAGCATTACCAACTCCTCCTTACCAACTCCTACCCCTCAGCTGTGGCTTCTGCTGTTGCCTGGAAACCAACGTGATGAACAATATAAAAAGATGTCTGGTTGATGCATAAGTCAATAGCACCTCCAAAGGAGAAAAAGGAGATAACTCTAATGACTGCTAATTAGGGAACAGCAAGAGAAATCATAATTTAAAAACTGTGCTGCTTGAAAAGATATTTCATTTACTTTATTACTCTTATTTAAATATTCTGATGCTTTTAAGACAAAGCAGTTCGTCTCTGCAGTTCTGTCCATTTTCAGGTAGGCAAAAAGTAGGATTTACTTCTGCAGTCAGACTTGCTTATTATGAAATTGTGTTTGTAATAAGATAGAACAAAAGTCCCAGATCTTTTCCAAGCTTCACAGTGTGCAAATTATTAATTTGGTTATTGTGAAACCTCCATTTAAAATGCAGGTGTTCATCAACAAATAAGAAAATTTCACATTTATAGTTTTACTGTGTTAACATGACTTGGGGGCTTTTGGGTGGTTTTACTGGTTTGGTGATTTTTTTTTTGGTTTTTAATTGGGTGACTTTGATGCTTGTGAAAATGAGAAACCGATGGCTCTGGCTAGAGCAAGTTCACAGCTCTGTCAGTGCACCTCTACCCTTTTTATATTTATTTATATTCTTTTTAATTTAGTGCTGGTGAAAGGTGCTGGATTGACACCACTGGAGGCTGAAGCCCTCTATTTATCCACAGAACAGATACAGCATGGGCGGCAGCAGTGCAAGCTTCCCCACACTGCCCCCACCAATGTGCCTCATCTCTGTCCTGGAGGGACCACCTCTAGAGGTGAGAGGATAGTTCAGTCTCCATGACCCATCCAGTCCTTGGCCTTTCTGCTGAGACTACTAACACAGTTACCAATTGTGGCACTACACATAAACACTCATCAGTCAGGAATTATGCTAAGGTGTCCAACTCGCTTCACATGGACCTTTTAGCATGTATCAGACTTGGTAACTATTTTGCCACCTCTAGCCAGAGGTTGAACATTGGTTATTTCTAGTTCGTTTATTTATCAGGTGTTAATAGCTTTCACCTGTGGGTTTGCACCTTAACTTGGAGGTCAAAGATTATCCCTTTACCCAAATCTTTGCACCATCTTATCTGTTTAGCTGCACCTCCTCCTGCAGCACCCTGAACAGAAAGGATCTTTGTGACCTGGATTAACTTCTAGAGTTTGTTCAGCTTGTGTCATTCCAAATTTGTGGGATTTTGTGCTGTAAAAAGTTTGGGACATAACAGGAGCAGACACAAGTTTCCACTAGAGCAGGGGTGAGCAATTATTTTGGGTGGAGTTGCCGCTTACCCAGTTTTGGGAGACTGTCAAGGGCCGCATGAGTAACCCTGCCCCTTGACAGATGCCCCGCCCCAGTGTCTTGGGACCAATGTCCCAGAGCCAGCACCAGTGGGGCCCAAAGCAGGGCACAGGTTGGCAGGGGTCTGTGGAGCTAGGCTGGGCTGCACCAGCAGGGAGAGTGGGGAGCTGGCCTGGCTCCAGAGAGCCCCTTCCAACTGGGACACTATGCTCCTGCCATCCTGCTCTGGGCCCCGCTGGCACTGGCCCTGGGACACCAGTGTGGACCCCGTGTTCCTGCTGGCTCCTGCACCTGGCTCCCAGTGCCCCCCAACCCTGCGGTACAGGCAGGGGGCAGCATGCAGCCCCAACCCCCTGCTTGCCGGCAGGGAAGATGCTGGTGCTGAGCGCAGGGAAAAGTGGCCCCTTGCCCAT
Source organism: Alligator mississippiensis (assembly GCF_030867095.1). NCBI lineage: Eukaryota > Metazoa > Chordata > Crocodylia > Alligatoridae > Alligator > Alligator mississippiensis. The sequence continues at coordinate 46,146,380 of NC_081835.1, forward strand.
CCCATGGCTGGCGCTCCCTGCTGCAGGTGCTCACAGCTCACACGGGGCTGTCTGGAGCAGGCACAGGCAGTCACACGTGGGCTGCAAGCAGCTACAGCGCAGGGCGCTGGCCATGGAGCAAGCAAAGGGCTGCTTTTCCCTGCACTCACCACCAGCTTGTAACCCAGCCCCTCTGCCAACCTGGGCTCCATGCCAGCTCTGGGCTTGTCCATCGGTGGCAGCAGCTGTGGCCCCCCCGCTTGCCGCACTGGACAGTGTTGGCTACTGCTGCCCGCCCGGAGCTCGCGCACTGGGCAGCCCAGAGGTGACAGTGGCAAACACTGCCAGGCGCAGCAAGTGTGGGGGCCGCAGCTGCTGTTGCCACGCTCAGCCCTGATGGGCGAGCCCGGAGCCAGTGCAGGGCCCAGGCTGGCAGTGGGGCTGGGTTACAACGTAGTGCTGAGTGCAGGGGTGGAAAAGTGGCCCCTCACCCACCCCATGTCCGGCGCCCCCTGCTGCAGCCGCTCGCAGCCTGCCAGGTTGTCCAGTGCAGGCACAGGCAGCCCCACGTAGGCTGCAAGTGGCTGCAGCACGGGACACGGGCCACGGGGCAGGCAAGGGGCCACTCCTCCTCCCCCCCTCCCCCCCCGCGCTCAGCTTTTCCTTGGGCCACTGTTCCCTGGGCTCCTTCCCTGCCCAGGGTCCTCCCCTGCCCTTCCCCCCCACCCCTTACCTGAGGTTCTGGCACTGCCAGGGCAGCTATGTGGTCCCAGACCAGAAGCCCCGGCTGGGGTTTCCAGTTGGGGGGGCAGGGCCAGGCAGGCCCTGCTGTTGTCTGAGCCCGCCGGGCTTCCCCTGGGTCCTACTGCCCTTACTTCCTGTCATGTTTTACAGGAACCAAGGGCAGATAAATGTGAATTTTCTAAATTTTTTAGGGGCCCCGTGGGCTGGATAGAACGGTCTTGTGGGCCGGATCCAGCCTGCAGGCCATATTTTGCCCACTCCTGCACTAGAGGGACACTGAGCAGATATTCCAGCCTGCCTTGCTGCAGGGATTCCTCTGGTGCAGTTGATTCCTGAGAACAAGGCAGAGAAAAGCACTCATGTCTGCCTGGCTGACACCACCCACAGCTAGACTCGGCTTGTAGGGAAAGCTAGGTTCAGGTGGCTAGCAATCTCATGGAGGAAACTGTGGCACAGGGAGCTAAAGGACTTGTAGAGGGAGAAACTGAGGCTTGAGGGGCCAGATATTAGTGGCAGGGCCTCACCCCACTCTTTCCCTAGGTACCCCAAGTCAAATCCTAGCCTGTGTGCACAATTTGGGAAGAGCCAGTGGGCCAGCTGACAGCTCAAGTCATCATGGTTGGGATGATTCAGAGTTAATTCTTGCCTCCAAAGCAGTACATTGAAAATCCATGCATCTCTCCAACCCCGACCCTGCCCAGTTGTTCCCAGCCAGCAAGCTGCTCCCCCCTGAGCACTGCCTGCACCACATTTTTTTCTTTGGAAAGTTTCTGGGGATGCCTTTCTCCCAGGTTTTTTTACATTAAGTAGAGTAGGAAAACAGAGGAGGGTCAGGGTGGAAGGGATCAGTGCATTCTGGGATGCTGAAGGACTGTGATATCGCTAGGGAGCAGACACACTTTTGATGTTCCTGTTAAAAATACTGCTCTCATGAAATCTCGACTGAAAGGGCACAACTCTTGTGACTTTTCACTAGCACTTGTGACATCACAAATTATTTGAACATGTGTCTGTTCACTCTTTGGGACATCACAGATGGATTTGGAATGGCACAAACTGAACAGGGGCCAAGGCCATAAGAGACCACTGATGTAACTTTTGCTTGTAGAATCTTTTTAAACTTTGAATTCTCCCCATCAGTAGCGATGGTGGGATGGATCTGCCAATTCCTAAATGTGGCCCATTCATTAAAGAAAAAAAGTTATTTGTAGGTTAGCAATAAGTCAACTAAATTAAGCAGCAGGAAAATATATCATCGGTTACTTAGCATTTCATTGGGGGGAAGAAAATCAAGAAAATTCTGATATTATAAAAGCCTAAATCTGTCTGTCTATCTGTCCATAACACTTTATTTGCACTCTGATGGACTGATGGAAACAGCCAATCAGGCATGGGGGAACGCCACCATGATTCAGGCATGGGGGAACGCCACCATGATTCCAAAGCCGCGCCAAGGACCAGACAGAGGGTGGCGGAGCTGAGGTCAGCAGCTCTGGCCTCAGCTTCCCCACCCCGCTCCCTGCAAGAGGCAGAACAGTAGCAGCATGGGGCATCCATCCCAGCTCCCACCCCCCGGTCATTCTTGACAGGCAATTGGCTAGTACATTAACAATGACAGATCAAACATTACACAAAAGACATTACAGTGAATTTTTAATGTCCGAAAACTAGAGCCAGGATTTGGGGAGTTAAATACTATTAAGACTATAATCAAGATACAGTAAAAGCTCCCGTATTTTGCATGATTGACAGGAAAAGACTTTATAAATGACTCCATTTTGCAGATTAATGACTATGCTCCTCTCTCTGGCCAACTTTACACGTGCTCTGGGGTGGGGAGGTGGGGAATTTAATTTGAGTGGCTCTAAGTATGGTGACAAGCTTTAATTAAAGCACCCCCACTGCCATTTTGAGGCACTGGGATGCTGAATGCACATGATGCTGAGGCTTCTGGAGTGTGCTAATTATAAGATTAATCAAATCTGCTCCAACGTGTGCTAATAGGCACATGTTAGAGCAGGCATCGGGCACATGTGTAGGTGTCCTCTGGTTTTGGCTCACCTAATCAACCCCTAACCTAGCCTCTGGTGCAGCACTGCTTACCAGTTGGAAAGCAGCATGCCTGAAGTCACCAGTCACCTCCTAGCAAAACAGCAGCACTGTATCATAGGCAGAGTCAATGGGAGTTTCTGTATTTGCAGTCACTCCCTTTTAAATCACTTAGATGGAGCATCGTTCTATTGTAACAGGGAATTCTGTAAGAAGATACTGGATGTTTAAAAAGGAGTATTTTTATACCTGTGTATGGAGCATACAATACTGTCTGAAAGCAACTCATATTGAGCCCCATCTTTGGGACCTATGAAATCATTCTTAAAATGTCCTCAAGACAACTCTTTCCTCAGGCCTAGAAATCATGTCTGTTTCTTACTCAACATTTCCCTAAGAGCCTACATACTTGGCACTAAAGTAAATAAAAATTCTCTTAAGAACTAAAAGTTCATGTTTTGGCTTAGAAGCAAATTATTTCCTAACACCAACAAAAATGAAAAATAAAGATGGACTTAACAGTTCACAGAGTCCCTATAAGTAACTGAAGATGACTTCCATAAAGCCAGTAGTTTCATTGTCAATCTGTTATCTTGTTAAAAATGTTGCACTGTAATGAAAAGTCCTCCCCGGTCTTTGCACAATTTTTTTTTTTAGTTATTGTGTGTTCAGAGTTACAAACCAAAAATTGTAGTAGACCCATTTTACACACCATAGGGTCTTGTAGGGCTATGGCATTGCAGGACAATTAGAATGACAGCTCTGTGGTAAGTCTTGTAGCTCTTAAACATGCAGGTTTGTTTTTAAATTCTTACTTGCCACTCCAAAAAATCTTCAGAGACTGTGTTCCACAACAGACCTGATTATTAATAGGGCTTCAAACTCACCAAATTTTTTTCCAGCCATAATTCGGAGCCCCAGTACCTGATTTTGCCTGCAAATTGAATGCTTAGAAGGATATGCATAACCACAATTATTTATTATCCCAAATTGAGGAAACAGACAGGGGCTGGTTTTCCTAATTTTACAATGCACCATAAGCAGCTTGTGTGGAATTTTGCAGATCATGTAATACAAAATCTTGTGCAAATCATGATTTCTTCTAAACTGACTGCCGCTGTATGCTGTGGTTTGCTCCTAGGACCAGAAAAAATGAGGATTATATGATAAATAGCAGGGGGAAAACTTGCAATGTGGTTTGTGCTGTAATGCAGTTCTTGGCACCCCTCAGCCTTTTTATATTTGTCATGCAGAAATAGGACTATCTGTGATGTGTATGTGAGTAAAAGAGACTCAGCATAAAGTGTTAGCGCTGTGTTTTCACAGATAATGTTGTGTATAAAGTATACAAATGTTGTCCAAACATATTTATGTTTCATGTCTGTGGCGAAAATGTGAGCAGGACTAGGTTGCAAATGTTTTGCAGTTATTCATGCAGTGGGGTATAGATTTATCTGGTCTCTACACCCCCTGATGAAGTTGTTGCAACTGTAGGACCTTATCCTGCATTTTGCTGGACACATTGTTCCCTCCACAATGTGCTGAATATCAGTCCAAAAAAGGTGCATGTTCTGCTTTTCTTTGTGTAAAAGCTGCATTAACCAGAAACTATGCCTTTGCTCATATGTGGGAGTGCTGTTCAGGTAATGTGTGTGTGGTTGTGGAAAGTTTGCAAAAGGTGGCATGTCTTCCCTAAAAGCAGGCATGGCTGTGCAATGCGCTGTGTGCTGCTATCCGTTAAGTGCGTGTTTGTGGCACCAAAAAATAACCAGTGTAAATTAAAGCTCACTTTGACAGCTTCAAAATACCAGTTTCTGCATAGCATTATGCATCCAGCAGGGGTGCGTATATCTATAGTACCGATCACCCACTAATGTGAATCTTTCTTGTAAAAAGTCCATTGTCAGCTGTTACACATCAGCAAGCCCATTGGTGTGGGATACTCTCCTTGCAGAGCTTGATGTCTAATGCCAACTATACATATATGCTGGTAAAACAAATGCTGTACTCCAGTATATACCTAACAGGAAGCTGGCAGACTGCCTTATAACTCAGCATCTTGTAGCAACTATCCAGATAGTAAGAGCTATAGGTCCACATTAACAAATACCTTCATACTATATTCCATATGTTGTATACCCTATTGCCATATTTGCAATAGCAGCATACTGACTGCTAGTTGTATATCACCTGAAAGCATACTGATTAACAAAGTGCCACCAAAATTCATGGAAAATTCCCTTTTTATCTGATTGATTCTAACTAAGCCATAGGAGTCCAACCACAAGAATTGCAATCCTTGCTCTGTGTGAGGTTTGAGATGGATTTCTGCACAACTGTGTAGTGTTCCTGGCTCTCTTCCCTTATGGGCTCATCTAGAAATAAAATGCATAATTTTATAGCATCTATATATCTTTTGGGGTAATGGACTATTGAGAACATTAAATCACAAGCACTGATAGTTCCACACAGACAGATGCACATTTATGTTAAGGGGAAAAGGCTTGCAGTGACCCATTAGTGACTTGCTGGGTTGTACATCCTAAACCTAACAATGTATCCATATCCTATTTGTAAAATCAGCTGATTATTATTGGATTCTTGTGCTATGCACCCAACAAACAGTCGACTGCTAAGTGGGCTCAGCACAATGTCTTCCTGGAATCCTGTAAGTTGATCATTCAAATTGTTGACAAAAATGAGGACTAGATCACTGGGTCACGCTGACACCTGTCTGTGGTTTGTCATGTGTACGTGATTCTTCTCACTTGTTTACAGGCTCTCCCTCTCTACCAGATAAGTACCGCCACACTCGGGAGCTGATGATGCTGCTGCCAACTCACCGGGACCGACCAAGCAGTGCCATGTATCCTGCAGCAATCATGGAAAATGGACAGGTATCAGACTCATTATTCTTGCCAAATACAATCAGTGTGGCATTTGTAAATAGCATACAGATTTGTTGTTGTCATTTGTTAGTCATTCCACTTTGTCCCTCTTTACCTTCTACTGCATGCACAGATGGCTTATTGTAGGGGTTTTCAACCTTTTCACATCACTGTACCCCCCCCTCCCCCCCCCGGGTGGCCGGACGTGGAGCAATGTACTTTTGGCCGCCGAACAGGAGAGGTGGGTGGTGAGCAGCCACTGCATGCAAGCTTCCCCCGCATCTGGCCAGGCGGGTGGCAGCAGCATGGGATGCACCTCCCTCACCTGCACATACCCCTTAGGGCCATCTTAAGCACCCCCAGGGGTACATGTACCCCTGGTTGACAACCCCTGGCTTATTGTATTTACCTGAATCCAAGGCAACTTTGAATTGAAGACAACCCCCCCAATAAAATGTATACATTTGTTATAATTTTCCATGTATAGAATCTAATTTTGCAAGACCATCTTAAATTCTGCCTCCCTACCACTGCAGTGGGGTAAGGGACAACAGAGGGGCAGGGGACAGGCAGTAAAGGCCTGACAGGCAGCAATGGCAGGGAGTAGAGGTGGGAGTGGAGCAGAGATTGTGAGAGACAAGTTGAAGGGGTGAACAGTGGTTGTCTCTCCAACCCTGAATCTGGGCTCTGGGTTGGAGTCAGAGTTGTAGCTGCAGCCACAGTGCCTGTTTTCCCCCTTCACACCTTCCAAACTTATATTGGAACCCAAGATGAGGGGTATTTTCCCCCCATGCTGAATGGAGGAAAAAACCTCATCTTGTATTCAAGTAAATACAGTATTTCTAAGCTTGCATAGAGATTTCCATGCTAATGCCTCTTTATTTCAGAATCATAATTTTTTGGTACTAGGATGATGATGAGGATGTTGATTTCCATGCACGTTACAGTTGTGGGCCCTCATTGTGGGGATGAGCTTTCTTGTACCCAACCTGCCCCACAGACACTGATCTTGTCACAGGCTGTCACGTGACCTTACTTCTTTGTTCATTTGTTTAGAGTTCTAAAATTGTGTCCATCTTATGCTCTAGGTGCTCTGTACTAACATGATAAAATACAATTACAAGTGGTAAATTATAGATGAGTCTGAATGCTCCAAAAATATTTCACATTGTGATTCCAAACACACAACTCTTCAAAGCAAAAGGAGACTTAAACTACATTCAGGTATACTGCAATTTTTGATGGAAATCATCCAGAAAGGCCTAAGACTATAGTCTTGCAGCAGGATTTGAAGGTCAAAAGAACTATGAAGTTGAAACTATGAAGGTGGAAGCAAATTCTGTAGCTGAAAATGTCTCCCTTATACCAGCCCAACCATTCCTCATTAAACTTAGGGGTGAAGTACTTCATAGTATTAGCTGACCTTGGCTTCTGTGGAATCACCACAGAGTCACGGAGGATAGCAAATGGTTCCTCAAGTAACAAGACCTAGCCCTTACGAGGCTTTCAGGGTTGAAATTTCCTGGTGCGCAAATACAATGCAACTGAAATGGTTTCCAGCAATACAGTGTCTCTTAAAAGTTTCCAATTTGCCCTTTGCCTACTGGCATCCATGTGGAAACTCATCAGAGACTTCCAAATGCCATCTGAATGCCTTTTTTATTGCAGTCCCTTCCTTTAGTTAAAGCAAAATGGACAAAAACGGTCACAGAGTTCTACATTGACAGATATGTAATTGTTTCCACTTTTCTGTGCTGTCTCCTTTCTCCTTTAGCCTCCAAATTTCCAGCGCGCCTTGATCCAGCAAGTGATCGGACCATGCAAACCATGCAGTGATCCCAATCTATCTGTGGCTGAGAAAGGTATTTTTTTCCTAGATGTATGCTTGATTCCTGTGGTAATTTTCTCCCTGTCATACTAACACATTAATGGGTTTTCCCCTCTGTTGACAAGAGCGCATTCTCTCGCGTTCTTATGATGACAGCTTTGCTAAACTGAAAGCTTCTGCCAATATAAAGGCATCTCAGCTAATACTTACGTATGCAGAGATAACAAGAACCTCTACTAAAAAAGCTTTTTACCTTTTATTTTTATTAATACTAACGGAACTCTGCAATCCTTACTCAGAAAACTCCCATTTAGTTCATTGGGAACGTTGCCTAAATAAAGGCTACAGGATTTAGACCAGCAATAATAACAACAATACTTATCCTGTACATAGAGCTTTTATTCTTCTAAATGTTTTCAAAATACTAATATATCCATATATCCATCCTGAGAGGTACTTTTTGAGATTTGATCAGTACTATCAGAGATGGACACTGTTCCATCAAATGGTTTGGGTTCTTTAAAGGTACGGGACATGAAGCCTTGCTGGCAAAAAAGACAAATGATGTGGCTTTATGATGTTTACAGAGAACTCCTCCCAAAGCTGAGGGAAGCATGGAAGAAAACATGAGGATGCTTTTTTTGAAAGTTTACCTAGTGGTTTGTGCTGACTGCAGTCATGAGTCAACCAGAGGCAGGAATCAACTTGTCAATAATAATAGAAGATGGCTAAGGCTGGAAATAGATGTGAAGGGTTATGAATATGAAGATACGTGGCTGTGTGCTTGATGTAACAGAAAAGGGGGAGCCAGTGGAGGGATAAAAATAGGAGGGATGCTATGGTCAGCAGGTGCTCTCTGCAGTTGCATTCTGAATGACCGTGAGTGGAGCAAAATCCCATTTGCTGAGGGCACAAAAAGAGAGGTTGTCATAATCAAGACATGAAATTGAGAGCTTGTATTAGTATTAGTTGTGTGGATTTATAGAAGGGGCCTATCTAAGAGAGCATTGTCTATCCTACATAACACAGGCCGTAGGACTTTTGTGAATTAATGCCTGCTTCAATAGCTGTGATTTAACTAGAGTAGGGCTGGCCACGTCTGACCCACAAAGGTTAGCATGCTGCCTGTGGGCTCTCACCTGGCAAGGATTGAACTACAACTAGCCTGTGATTGTGCTAGAGCCATGGTCTCTGGGACAGGACAGCATAGCTGGAGAGGCCTGCTGAGTCTACTGCCCACACAGTGGTTTTCATAGACATTAGGGCTGGAAGGGACCTCGGAAGATCATCGAGTCCAGCCCCCCGCCCAAAGGGCAGGAAGTCAGCTGGGGTCATAGGATCCCAGCAAGATAAGCATCCAGTTTGCTCTTGAAGGTGTTCAATGAAGGCGCTTGAACAACCTCCGGTGGCAGGCTGTTCCAGACCTTGGGGGCTCGGACAGTAAAGAAATTCTTCCTTATGTCCAGCCTGAAACGATCTTGTAGTAGTTTGTGACCATTCGACCTCGTCATCCCTTGGGGCGCTCTGGTGAACAAACGTTCCCCCAGATACTGGTGGTCACCCCTGATAAACTTGTAGGTGGCCATCAGATCACCCCTGAGCCTGCGCTTTTCCAGGCTAAAGAGCCCCAGGGCTCTCAGCCTGTCATCGTAGGGTCTGCTTCCCTGACCTCTGATCATGCGCGTGGCTCTTCTCTGGACTCTCTCAAGCTTCTCCACACCCTTTTTGAATTGTGGAGCCCAAAATTGGACGCAGTACTCCAGCTGTGGCCTCACTAAGGCCGAGTACAGGGGGAGAATGACGTCCCGGGATTTGCTTGAGAAGCATCTATGGATGCAAGCCAGCGTTTTGGTCGCTTTACTAGCTGCAGCATCGCATTGCAGGCTCATGTTCATCTTGTGGTCAATGATGACCCCCAAGTCTCTTTCTTCCATAGTGCTAGCCAACATAGCACTGCTGAGCCTATAAGGATGCTGTGGGTTTTTTTTCCCAAGGTGGAGAACCTTGCATTTATCAGCGTTGAACACCATCAGATTCTCGTCCGCCCACTTGCTGAGCCTGTCCAGGTCAGCCTGGATCATCCGCCTGTCTTCTGGTGCGGATGCTTTGCCCCAAAGTTTGGTGTCATCTGCGAACTTGGCCAGTCCGCTTCTGACTCCAGTGTCCACATCATTAATGAAGATGTTGAACAGTATGGGTCCAAGGACAGAGCCCTGGGGGACCCCACTGGTCACAGGACACCACAATGAGTGACTTCCATCAATTACTACCCTCTGGGTCCGACCACGGAGCCAATTTTCCAGCCAGTGGATCGTGGAGGACCCAAGGCAATAATTGGCCAGTTTCTCCAAGAGACGATCATGGGACACCAGATCGAAGGCTTTTTTGAAGTCAAGATATATGACATCAATCTCATCTCCCTTGTCCAGGTGATAGGTCACCTGGTCGTAGAAGGAAATGAGATTGGTCAAGCAAGACCTACCCGCAACAAACCCGTGCTGGCTATCCCTTAAGTTGTTGGCGTCGGCCAGTCCATTAAGGATGGCCTCCTTAATAAACTTTTCTAAGATCTTCCCTGGGATAGAAGTCAGGCTGATGGGCCTATAGTTAGCCGGATCCACTTTCCTCCCTTTCTTGAAGATAGGCACCACATTGGCCTTCTTCCAGTCTTCGGGCAGTACACCAGAGCGCCAAGAGTTTTCAAAGATCCGCGCTAGAGGCTGGGCTATGATGCTCGCCAGCTCCTTGAGTACCCTGGGGTGAAGATTGTCAGGGCCGGCTGACTTGAAGGTATCCAGCTTCTCAAGATGTTCCTTCACGAAGTCAGCATTAATGGAGGGCAGGGGATCACCCTCACCCGGACTTCCCGGCCCTGTAGCGGGCATGGGCGTCCCATGGGGCTGATGAAAGACTGACGCAAAGTACCTATTTAATAGGTTGGCTTTTTCCTGGGCGTCAGTTGTCAGTTGCCCCATCTGGTTCAGCAGGGGTCCAACGTTGCCCCTGCTTTTCCTCCGGCTCCCCACATATCTGAAAAAGGACTTCTATTGTCCTTGATGCTCAAAGCTAGTTGGAGTTCAGTTGCAGCCTTGGCTTTCCTGGTCTGCTCCCTACAGGACCGGACCAGTGCAGAACAATCCTCCTTGGAGGTGACTCCCATCCTCCATCCTTTGTAGGCCTTTCGTTTTAGCCTCAGGAGGTCTGCTAGGTCCCTGGAGAGCCAGGGGGGCTGCTGTGCCCTCTTGCTGCCTTTCCTCCGAGATGGAATAGACTTAGTTTGTACATTGAGGATCGCTCCCTTGAGGAGCAACCATTCTTCTTGAACTCCCCTCTCCCTGTGGTCTCCCTGTGGTGAGGGGAGCTCACACCGTTCATGCAGCAGTCACAGCAAGGGGGAGCTCATGCTGCCCATGTGGCAGCACATGGAGGAGGAGGCTTGTGCCCCTACATGGCAGGGGTTCTTAGGGGTTTGCATGGCCTGCATCCCATGCGGTGTGTGCCCTGGGGCTTGCAACCAGTGGCACACAGTCTCCGGCTGCTCAGAAGTTTGACGCCCCTGAAGCAGAGGTGTCTTCTAGAAGAAGCATAAGAACATAAGAAGCGCCATACTGGCTTAGACCAGTGGTCCATCTAGTCCAGTATCCTGTCTCCAACAGTGGCAGTAATAGATGCTGTGAAGGGGGAATATATGAGTAGAGCACGTCTATAGTGATCCATCCCGTGTCATATCTCCCTGGTGTCAAGCACCATTAGTTTATGGGTGTCAGAGGATACATCCCTGACTGTTGTGATAAATACGTATTAATGTACCTATCCTTGATTAATTTGTCTAGTCCCTTTTTTAACCTAACAACACTGACTGCCTCTAAAATCTCCTGTGTTGAGGAGTTTCACAAGTTAAGTATGTGTCACCTAAAAAGTACTTCCTCTTGTTTGTTTTAAACCTGTCTCCTGTTAATTTCAGACAGTGCCCTGGGTCCAGTATTCTGGACTTGGTGAATAACAGTTCCCCATTTACTTTATCCACAGACAGCATAATTTTACAGACCTCTCTTACATCATCCCCTCAGCTTTCTCCTTTTGAAACTGAACATTCCTAGCTTTTTTAATCTCTCCTGGTACAGTAGCTACTGATCAATTTTGTTGCCCTTTTCTGTACCTTTTCTAATTCCACTACATCCTTTTTGAGATGAGAAGACCAAAACTGCACACAGTATTCAACATGTGGACAGACTGTGGATTTATATAGTGGCCTGGTGATGTTTTCCATTTGGCTTCCAATTCCCCTTAACATTTATTCTTTTGGTCACTGCTGTGCATTGAACTGATGTTTTTAGCAAACTATTTACAGTGACTCCAAGGTTTCTTTCCTGAGTCATAACAGCTAATTCAAAGTCCAGCATTTCATCCATATAACTGAGGTTATTTTTCCCAATGTGCATTACCCTCCTGGTCCACGCAGTCAGCCTCCAGTGACCCCCCCGCCCCCACCCATCAGTGGGATTGGCCACCAGAGGCCCCCCCGCCTGGTCACTGACTGGTGTCGGGGGAGCATGTGCCCCCCGACTCAAGAGGCACCTGTCACTCATGTTTCCAGTGATACAGAATCTACCACATGCCTCAATAAATTGTTCCAGTAACTAATTACAACTACAAGTAAAAAAAAAAAGTGCTCTACTTCTCATCTCAATTTGCTGAGGATCAGCTTCCTTCCAAACATTGGCTTTTGTTATTCTACTTCCTCCTAAACTAAAAGCCCCGTTACCAAATTTCTGTTCCTTCCTAGGTACTTAAGACTGTGAGCCAGGGACCTTGCAACTTTCTGTTTGTTAAACTAAATACATGGAGCTCATGGAATCTTTCAGTATAAGGCATCTTTTTCCAGTTCTTTATTCATTTTAATGTCTCTTCTCCAAACCTTCATTTTTTCAACATCCTTCTTGAATTGTAAACATCAGAACTGGTGTTTTCCAGTATTCCAATAGCAGCCCCACCACTGTCAAATCGTCACTCTCAACAATCCCTCATGGTCGAGGATGACCATTCCCACTGGTCAAGTAAAGATGAGTTCCTTGATGACTAAGAAGGCCAATTCTAGAGCCACAGACTCTCTGGCAGACACTGCAGGTGGTGATTAAAGGGAGGACCAGACCACAGATTTCTGTCTTGTTTCCTTTCCATTCATTTCTGTCATTTTTCTGGCTCCAGGACGAGACAGTTTTCCTCAAAGTAAGATGCCACTTCTCTCACAAAGCATTGCCATGTAACCTGCCCTAGGCTAGTTTTTCCCAATTTCTAATGTCAGTTCACCTTGAGGATGTCCTTGAAGCATTTCCTCTGGCCCCTGCATGTCCTTTGTCCTTGGCCAAGTTGGGAGTATAGCAGTTGTTTTGGTAAACATATATCAGAGATGTGCACACAATGTCCTATCCAGCACAGCTGATGTTGAATAATCAATGCTTCAATACTGTTGGTGTTAGTGTCGATGAGGACACTGGCATTTCTGCAATGAGCCTCCCACTTTATGCCAAGGATCTTTGGGAGGTAGCACTGGTGAAGGCATTCTAGCCTTTTCAGGTGGTCTCTGTTGGTCACCCAAGCTTCACAGCCATAGAGAAGAGTTGAGATTACCACAGCCTTTTATAATAGGAGTTTTGTTCAAGTGCTGATGTCATGATCATTGAACACATGATGATACAGTCTTCCAAAGGCACAGCTGGCACATTGGATCCTATACTGGATCTCCTCATCAATGCTGGCTGCCTTTGAGAGATGGCTGCTGAGGTGTGCAAAGTGTCAAGTTCTCCGGCTCCTGTCTGTCAATTAGGATATTTGCCAGGGGACTTGACTGGGCTGGAGCAGGCTCATGAAGCACCTTTGTTTTTCCCCAGCACTGGTATGCTTGAGAAAAGCAGATAAGGGCTATTTGTAGGTCCTCCTCAGTATGTGCAACAATCATCAGCATAAAGAAGTTCCACAATTAAGACTGATGTAACTTTGGTTTTGGCATGGAGGCAGTACAGATATAAAGATTCCTGCCCATGCTGTACTCAATACCAATGCCGTGTGGCAGACCATCATCGATGACCATCTTGATGACCGCAAGAAAGATGGAAAACAGAATTGGTACAGTCACGCAGCCCTGCTTGATACCAGTTCAAATGGCAAAGGACTCCACAGCAGAGCCATTATATAGAATGGAGGCAGTTATTTGCAAAGCTTGCAAAGAACAATTTTCCAACTATTTAGTTGGTCTAATAAAAGATATCACATCTACCCAAAGAACCTTGAGAACAACACCAGGAACTGTATATGACCTTTATCAATTTGACCAAAGACCTTCAACTCCGTTAACTGGAAGGCTCTGTGAAAGATCTTATCAAGGTTTGGCTGCCCAGGGAAATTTATCACCTTTGTAGGCTCATCTACGAAAGATTCCCTTTGAGGATTTGAACTGAGAGATTGGAGAGAGAGTGGTTGCCTTTTGAGAAGTGTGCTCCCATAGATATTTGTGTATTTTTGTCTTTGATAGATTTTTGGTGTGTGTTCATTCTGGTACACAATTGTTGTTTGGTTTCTCCTTCATATTTTCCATCAAGGCATTTATTAGGGTTACCATATTTCCAGGATCAAAAAAGAGAACACATGGTGGGGGGGGCTGTGATATGCCTATGCCCACCTCTGCCCCTCACTCCCAAGCCCCTGCCCCCCCAGCCATACCAGTGCCCCTCACTTCCAACCCAGAGCCCCCTGCCCCCCAGCACTGTTGTGCCCCTAACTCCTCACCTGCAGCTCTGCCGCCCCTAGTGCTGCCAGTGCTGCTGACTTGCAACCCACAGCCCCCTGCCCCCCCAGGCTTGCTGCTCACACAGCTTGCAGACATGCTCACACATGCACTCTAGCCTGGGAGCAGCTTGCTGGGGCCTGTGCACAGAGCATGTGACCCCTGACAACCCACCCTTTCCCACTGCTCTCAGCCCCAAGCATCCAATGTACTCATGCCCAGGAAAAGTGGAGGCAAAGCAAAAACCTGGACATTTGCTTGCATTTTAAAAACCCACCTGGACACGAGGACAGGGGTCCAAAAAAGAGGACATGTCTGGGAAAACCTGGGCATATGGTAACCCTAAAGAGCCACTGAATTTATGGCACATTATAATCCACCTGCCATCTGATAACCCCAGGTAACCTGTCTGCATTTTCCCAGCTACATTCTCTCACGGGTTCAACATTCCTCCTCACCTCCCCACCTGTCTCACACCTATTGTCTCCCATTCTCTCTGATCCTCACTGCCACCCATTTGCATTTTCACAGACCTGCATTTTGCATATTGGCTTCTATTCTACCCAGAAGAGCACACAAAACACCAGCAGACTTCCCTATGCCTAAAGAAGAGTGTTTGTGCCTGAAAGCTTGCAAAGAACATTTTTTTCAACTATTTAGTTGGTCTAATAAAAGATATCACATCTACTCAAAGAACCTTGTCTGCCTACGTGCTTAGATCAACACAGCTACAACTAACAATCCTAAAGCATGATGTTGTTCTCAGCATTTTTCCTGGATCTTCCAGGCCACAGAAATCATGTCCATGGTGCCTCTTGATGGCATGTAGACACACTGAGACTTGGAAAGGATTTCCTTGGCAAGAGGGAGCGGTCAATTCAGCAGAATTTGAGCAAGGATCTTCCCAGTAGTGGAGAGGAGGAAAATACTTCAATAGTTTCCACAGTCAGCAGCCCTGACTGTAGTGTCAAATACCAAAGTTGTAAGCTTTCTACTCTCATGGTATATTTTCCTATCTGTATATCTAAAGATCTTTTTAGACTTTTTAATCACAGCATTTCACTAGGTGTGTATATTCATTTGCTTATGCACCAAGACCCCCCAGTCCTATTCAAATTCACTTTTGCAGAATAGTCATCCATTCTGTAAGTATGAACTTCATTCTTTGTTCCTAGTTCTGTGGCCTTATATTTGCCCATAGTAAAACATGTATTGTTTGCCTGAGAGATATTATGCAGATTTAGACTTCACTTGGTTGTGAGGACCTAAAAAGAAGTTCAAGTCAAAACCAGTGTCCAGGTTGCAGGCCATAGTAAAAGGTATTATGATAGTGTTATACCCAGTGATTGAGGTAGGAGAGCTTTTGGAGGAAGTTGAGAGCTTTGTCTTAACCATTCTGAGCTTGAGCTGGTAGATGGACATCTGTAAGAACATGTCAAAGAGATTGCCCAGGATCTTAGTTTAGATGAAAAATAGATCTGGAGCAAAGAGATAATAAAATAATCAGTAAAAGGTAGGAGAAATGTTATAATCATCTTTGGAAGCAGGGACAGAGATAATGTTCTGAGAACCCTTGTTCTTGATCCAAGTTGTGATTAGATAAATGCAATGGCAGGAATTGTGCAACCTTTGAACCCTCATACTGTCTATAAGTCAGAATACTATTATCTGATTCTTTTTTTTGCTAATGTTGGTGCTCTTTGAACTTGTCCAAGCTCTTCTCTTTCACAGTCAGAAGCCCACTACACTAATTCTTGTTGATAGCTGAGTGATAGCAACTGCCAAAGGCAAAAACTAGTCAAATGTCGCTATCTTGTTGCTGAATTTGACCATAAAATGCACACTGGTCCAGCAGATTGGTTTGGCCACTACAGGGCAATAGGAGCTTTCAGGATACCTCTCCCACTGAAGCAGTGCTGGATTACATGTTTATTCCCACAAGCAGAAGCAAGGTTCCAACCCATCCGACACTAGGCTTATGTACCAGTACTTCTAGGTACAGAAAGGGAATAAGGGCCAGATGATGTAATAGGTTAGTTTGCTAGATTTCCATGCTGTTTTTCAGATCCCTGCTATCTGTTACTCTCTCTAAGATTCCCAAAATACCTCCAGGAAAGGAAAGGAAATGCAATGATATATAGTTCTTATGCACATTTATACACAGGATGACCATGAGCCACCAGTGCGATGCTGTAGTCAACAGAGCTAATAGTATACTGGGATGCATTAGCCAATGCGTTGCGAGCAGGAATAAGGAAGTGATCTTCCTCCCTACTCCACACTGGTAAGACCCCAGCTGGAGTACTGTGTCCAGTTCTAGGCGCTGCACTTCAAAAAAAGATGTGGAAAGTCTTGAAAGGTTCCAGAGAAGGGCCACAAGAAAGATTAAGGGCCTGGAGGACAAACGTTATGAGGAAAGACTAAGGGATCTGGGACAGTTCAGTCTGGGGAAGAGAAGACAGAGTGGAGACTTGGTGGCTGTCTGTAACTATGTAAGGGGTGAATATCGGGAGCTGAGAGAAAAACTGTTCACTAGGACGCCCCAGGGGAGGACAAGGAGCAATGGCTATAAACTGTTAAAGGATGGTTTCAGGTTGGATGTAAGAAAGAACTTCGTTACAGTAAGGGTGACCAGAATACTTCCCAAGGAGGTGGTGCAGTCCCCAGTGCTAGAAGTCTTCAAGAGGAGACTGGACAGACACCTTGCTGGAATAATTTGATTTCAGCAGTACTCCTGCCCAAAGCAGTGCGGGTTGGACTTGATGATCTTTCACAGTCCCTTCCAGCCCTTAATTTCTATGATTCTACAATACATATGCTGTGGGGTGGAGGGGGAGTAGGGTGCGGCACTTTAATTAAAGTGGCTTTGAGAGCCGTTCTAATTAAAACGCCCGCAGCATCACATATATTCAGCATCCTGCACTTCAAAATGGCTGCAGGGGTGCTTTAACTGAAGCTCTTTCAACAAGCTTTAGTTAAAGTGCCCCTACCACCATTCTGAAATGCGGGGATGCTGAATACATGTGATGCAGAGGCTGCTGGAGCATGCTAATTAGCACGTTTCAGCAGACTCAATTAATCGAGTGCACGCATTGGAACAGTGGTCCATCGTGTGTACGGTTGCCATATGTGTTATCTTCATACTGGAAATCAAAAGGCAACATTATTGCTATTTGTGACATTGGTGGCACATTTTGTGTTACCAAATTATTGCACTGTCATGGTTGGCAACATCCTGGATTATATAGCAACACAATGATAAAAATGCCTATGCTCAGTCTATGTTTGTACTCGCATAGTGGTTTGCATTGGTTGAGCTGCATACCATTTTTACTCGTATACCACACATGCCTTTCCCCCCAAAAAAACAACCCTATACAACTGGGGTGCAGGTCTTAAGCAGGGAAGTTGATTTTTCTTTGAGATGTTGTGCTCTAATGGGTGCCAAAATGGCTGCTGTTTCTCTCCAGCCCAGCAAGCAGATGGGGCAGAGTCCAGTGTTAACCCTCTGACAGCCACTAAGGAACTTGTGCCTGAAGCAGCAGTTCAGCTGGGTCAGGGCAAGTAAACTGCTACATGCACTTTGTAGTACCTTGACGAGGCTTGTGGTGTGGGAACAGCACTTTATTATTTACAGGAACTTAAATAAAAAAATATTTACAGTAAAAAAGTAACAGTCTTGCTACTGCCCCTGCAAGGGTCTGGAGCCTAGTCTTCTTCCTGTCTTGCCAAACGAGGAAGTTTCTGCTGCCTTACCCAGATTGCCTGCTGGGATGCCACATCTGGACACTTTGTTTCCAGAAGAATTTGGCTTGTTTTACACAGTTGGCCATGACTCCAGAAAAAATCATTTTTTCTTCCAGAAACAAGGACCCTGTCTTATTTTAAGGGCATATGTGGTATTTGAGAAAGTTTGATGATTGCTACAGTGCTTTCACCTGTTAAATATCCTGACTCAGTGTGTTAATCTGAACCCAGCTCACTAAGACCTGTAGAAGTGACAGGGCTACAACTTATAATTCCTGCCTCACTTTATTCTTCTGTCTTCAAATATGAATATGACGCATGGCTCTAATCTGTGACAGGCATTGAGGCACAGCTCATAAGGCAAAACACTGTTTTCCCAAAAGAGTCCATCAGCAGGAGGCACCAAGAGGGGAGCCCATTACCCTCCAGTGCACCACTGTGAAATTCCCTAGTTCAGGAGCACCACATCAAAACCCAGTTACCTCCTGTCCAAACATTTTCAGCACTGGAAGATGGATTTTTAAGGAGCTTCTATGGTCATGTGTTGGACATAAGATACAACAGTATCCGTTCTGATTATCTCCAAGGCTGTTTGGAAATCCCCTTCAACTTATCCCTCAGACCCAAGGGATGGGACCATGATTGATACCTACCAAGTTGTGGACTATGTGCCTTTAATGGACATAGGGCAGGATGGTGGCTGGGGAAAGCTTCTGGTAGAAGCTGGTGCTAAGGCTGGTTCAAACAATGCAAAGAGCTTCATTTCAATGCAAAGGTGGTAAGTGGTAAAGAACCAGTGTGCAAGTTCTTCCTCAATTTTCCTTCCTGGATACTGGTGTCACACAGAAACATGACATGGTTGGTATGCCCCTACACCACAACTGTTACCTTCAGGGCATTTGCAGCTGGTGTAAATCAGAGCAATTTTGGGGCCATTTTAACTTCATGCAGTGAGATCTGTTCTGTACTCATGTAGCAGCAGGATTAGGTGAGTGCAGACATAATCCTGAAGCCATCTTTATTCAAAGGCCCTTGACCTTCAACCTCTATCCCACCTCATCTGAGGATTTTTACTCAGTCTCTTCTCCCTGCTCCCATTCTACCTCTTGCATTGGAGAGGTCCCTTTACAAAGTGATATTTATTTTTATCCCTCTCTTGTTTGTTCCTTACCCTTTGAAGGCTCCAAATTCATAATTATATTTGAATTTATAATTACTTTTTTTTTTTTGCTTGGGGAGTCTTTGCTTCTTGCTGTATGAACTAACTGAAGTGCCAGAACATAGAACTGCACAGGGGTCTCCTAGGCCAGCAAGTCCAATCCTTTGTATTCACAGGCAATCATTTTCCCAAAGTTTCTAAAAATCATCCATTTCAAACGTCCCCCAAAACAACATCTACAAGGCACAAACTAGAAACACCAGAAACACCTTAAAACATGCCATAAATAAAACAGGAGATGAGGGCTCTTCTAATGTCCAGCCACCGTAGTGACAAAGTAGTATGCTCAATGGATTCTAGGAAGAGGACCACAGTCTGCAGAGCAGAGGAAGAAGAAAAAAATAAAAACCCAATTCTGCCAGTTTTACTAGGGAAACAAATATTTCCTGACATTCAGTTTGGTGATGGAATTGGCCCTGAGTAGAAGAACAAGATCCCCTAGCCAGGAAACTGTCAGCTGTCTAAGAACTGGCAGGAACATCACTATACCGCAGTCAAAATCCCCAATGACAGCTGTGGCCAATTTACAATCTAACTGTAATCATAATGTGTGTGATTATGAAGACCACACAGTCTTTATTAGTATAGCTTTTGGCTTAAAAAGTTCTCTGTCTCCAACATTCACTCTGCAAAAGTACGGTATTTATAAAAAGTGATATTTGTTTAACTAAGCTAAACAAGTCCAATTCCTTTCATCTTATTCAATAAAATAAAGTTTCCATCCCTGTAACCGTCCCTGTTCCCATTTAAGTTAATATTTCTTTCAACATGGTGACCAGAACTATAAACAGTATTCTAAATGGAGTCCTACCAATACCTTATGTACAGTGAGTAGTACTTCCCAATCGCTACTGAATAAAACCTTGCCTAAAATACACTAAAAATTGTATTAACCTTTTTCACTACTTCATCACACTGGCTGTTCATGATCAACCAGTACACCCAGAACTGTCTTCCTCAGTTGTCTTCAGCCTGTCAGCACCATCTCATAGCCAAAGTCTTTGTTGTTGTTCCATAAGTGTGTGACTTCGTATTGCCTACTATTATAGTCCATACCATTCCTTGTGCTTCTCTCCACAAGAGTATATCAGTTTGCCTGTATAATCCACTTGTTTTTCCTTATCAGCATTAGATGCTAATGATTTGGAACAAAACTCCATACACTGTTAAAAAAAAACAAAAAACCCACCTTGTACAGACATTAGGGAAATACATAATTCTTGTCGTTGTCTGAAGAAAACATTCACAGGCGGTGACTCCTGGAAGTAATGGGCATTTCTTGCCCTCCCTCACATGCAAAATGTTGTCTATGTACCATATTCTCTTGCATACAATACCCCCCCCAATATAATATACAACTTTTTTGAAAGGCAAAATGAAGAAAAAAAGATTTTTCCAGTTATGTCTGCATAGAGCAGGGACAGAGCCTAATCTTCAGGTGACTCTCTTTCCTGATTAACAAAAAAGCTGAAACACTAGCTACTGCAGAAAACTTGACTCCACGGGTGGATCTGTGATTTTTTTTTTAAGAGCTAAGTAGTCACCAGGGCTGAAATAGCCCTGAAATAGGAGGAGAGAGACCAGGAGCAACTAGCAGATTACAAAATTGTCCTAAGAAATGTAGCTTGATTAATAGAATGTCAAGACCATTAAAAGGGGAGGGGATGGTTAACAACTGTAAAAAGCAAATGAGCCATTAAGTCAGTTGACTCCCTTAGTGCCTGAACAGTAATGCCACAACTGCTACACACTGGGCATGTCTACATGTGTGTTTTAATGCACAGTAGCCTATTTTACTGCACATTAAAGCAGCGCATAAAGAACGCTGCAAATATGCTAATGCACAGTAAAATAGGCTACTGCGCATTATCAACTAAAAGTATACCAAGATTTTCTCACATTGGAGGTACTAAATTTAATGTGTGTTAGGAAAAGTGTGTTAATGCATGAGTAGACATGCCCACTGTGGAGTAGGAGTCAAAGCAGGGTGCTTCTATCTTGGTCAGAAAATCGGTTTCCCTGCTCGGCCTCCCCAGTTTTGGGGGGCTGATTTTTGGAGAAAAGTTTTGTGTTGTATGTGACAAAATACTGGTATATTTTTGCTTTCTCTTCTCCCCCTTCTTTCCTTCGTGCCCATTAACCTGAGTTAACTTTCAGGGCTATAAGCTATTGTGGACTAGATGAGCATCTCTGCTTTTTCTTTTCCTATGGAGGCCTTTAGTCATGACAGTCCTCATCCAGTTGTGTCCCAAAAACAAAGACAGAGAAATAAGTATAGGGCTCAATTAGAGAAAAAAAAAATCCCACAACTAAGGAACTATTATCAAATGCAAGGAAATATCTATTGTATTATAGTCCTTGTTGCAATTCACACTTACTGCTTATAATTAGTCGTAGTCAGAGTGAATCACCAGGTCTTTCTAACCTGATGTCTTATTCAGATACCTATTGTTAGAACCTATGGGTGCCTGTACCCGAGTGCAGAGCCTGCTCTGACACGTAATTACAGCATGTCGGAGATTAATCAAGTCTGCTGGAGCATAGTAATTACCTCCTTCCTCTCATGTATCAGCATCCCTGCACTTCAAAATGGCAGCAGAGGCACTTGAACTACAGCTAATTGAATGAGCTTCTGTTCAAGCACCCCCGACATTTTCAAGTGCAGGGCTGATACACAAGAAGCTGCAGTGCTTTAATTAGAGCGGCTCTGAGAGCCGCCCCCCCCCTCCCCCTCCCCCCGCACATGTAAAAGTTTCTTTCATTGAAGGCCTATAAGGAAAGTTTGATATTTTAAACCCAAAATTAGATTCAGTGTCACCTAACATTATACCACTAGAGAATATATTTCAGCTGGTAAAATCAGAGGAGATGAGGAAAAGAATGGTGGTTTTAGAAAAGTGGAGCAATGCATCAAAGCACTTACAGGTGTCTTTAATCACAGAAACTTCCTCTGCTCAGATAATTATGCCAGAGGGTCTCATCTCCACACTTTACTTCTACTTTCCATATCTAAAGGTAATAAACTTTTTAATTTCATTTTCGCTTCTATTAGATTCACTGAAACATTTTGACTTTCCCTTCAGATATCCTTTTTTTTCTTTTTTTTTAGGATAACCCAAAGAAGCTACGTATTTTTATCCATAAATAAAATCACTCTTTTGGCCCAGTGATTGGTATATTTGTATTTTCTCATGATCAAGAAAGTCATGCATTATGGAAGAACAGAGATTGTATTCTATTTTAATAATGTTAAGTATATAAATCACACTTTGAAAGTCATGCAGGTGATGAAGAAAAGCTCTTGCTTTTGGTCTCAATTTATTGCTTCAGGTTTCTCTGACTGAGGTCTTGAAATCTAAATACCATATTCATCAAGTGATTACAGAAACAGGAAAGTGTTCTTGCCTTTTATTAAAGGAAGGCAAGTTTTTTCCAGTTGTGATTCTGAACCAGGATGATCTGATTCTGTAGTAAAGCTTTTTGAAAACAGATAGGCATACCTAATAATTAACTCTTTGCCTGAGCAAATTATGCCATTAAAATCAATGGGTTTTTTTGTTCTATGTTTAGATGTGATGTTTGTTCACCCTGTCATTGTGATATTGTCACAGACTTTGCTGTGTTTAGTAATGTTTCTGACACTTAATCTTTGTTACTTTTTATTTCTCCCATTCCTTACCCATAACTTAAGAAAATCAGCTTTCTATAGACTAAAAGATCCCTTCCCTGTCTCTTAATCCTGCCATTCACCCAGTCCCTGGAGTCTGTCCTTTCCTGGCAGCCAAAGACTGCACAATTTCTCCTGTGCACGCTGCTTTTAAATCCACCCTGTGCTCAAGTGCTACATGCAGACCAAAATAACATCAGCTTAGAAATGGAGAAAAGCTGGACCCTTCTGCTTCCCAAAGAAACCTATAATGTAATGTTACCCGAGTTAAATCTGTTTCCATCCTTCAGCTGTGCCAGCAGCGCCCAGTAGCTGGAGCCTAGACAGCGGAACCAGAGAGGCCCTGCCATTCCTGTCTGCCCACGTTGGGAGCATCTTGGCCCCACCAGTACCTCCCCGAAGCCTACCCCATGGTAAGGAAATGCCCAGTAGGTCCACTGGATAATTCCTGCAGTCATGCACAGATACATCTAGGACACACGGACGCTTCTGTGAAAAGGAGAAAAAGGAGAGAGGCCTTTCCTGGTCTGCTTGCCTGACTGTTAGATAAGTCTTAACATTTCATCAGCTGCAGTAATAAGGACTTGGTGTGTTTGGGGACTTGAATTAAGTTTGTGAGTGGTGTAAACTAACCTGGGTTTTTGCCAATGACTATTTTCAACAGTAGCTTAAGGCTAAAGAGCTATTAATTGAGTTTCCAGATGTTTGATGTTTACGAGCCTGTTGTCTTGCCATGAGATCCTTGGTAACAATGGTGGGTGGAATTTTGTTACTGCTACCAAACTCTTCATTTGCACTTTGCAATAATGTGACAGATACACTCCAGGTTACCCATTAAAAAGATTGTTTTTCAGGATATGTGGTAAGCTCTGGACTGGAGTTGAGCATTCAGTATTTGGACCTGGTTGGTGTTACAGAGGCTACAAGAACAGGAAATGCATAATGCCTTGAGGCTACAAGCTCTCAGATATGACTCTTTGTTAATATTTTATTTCTTGTCTTGTTTCAGGACACTACTCACTGCACTTTGATGCCTTCCATCATCAGCTCAGTGACGCCCCCCCAGCATTGCCAGCAAGAACACTGCGCAAGGTAAAATGATCTCTTGAGAATGCAGGGCTTTAGTAACACTAGAATCCCCATCTCTTTTATGACTTTCCTTGCTAATTCTAGCATCCATCCTTCTCTCATATTGCCTGAGCAGCAAGAAGCCCATCATCCTGCTACGTCTTAAAAGCAAAAGCTCAGGCTGAAGACTAATGCTATACTTACTATCTGCACCCAGATCTCCATTAAAGTGACAGTTTACTATTGTTAGAATAATGAAATGGCCCCAAGATGTATTCCATTTTGGCCACAGAAGATTCACCAGCCTAGTGGGGTAACTTGCTTTTTTTATTTTGTATAAAAGCTGTAGATCCAAGGAGGCAAACCATTAACTGTTCATTTCTCATCACAAATGAGACTCATTTCTCTCACCTAAGAATTTTGAGAGTAGGTGAGGGAAGACCAGCAGCATTTCCACCATTATGATGTAGCAGAGCCTTTTAATTCAGATGGACACAGGAGACAGGGACTAAAATGTTCAGTATTCAGGTCTCTTTAGAATGGTTTTCAATACAGATCATCAGGTAGTGAGAAGGCATATAGTATTTCCCTCCTTAAGCAATCTTTTCCAACCTCTGCCTCAAGAAGGAAAGGTTAGTTCTTCTTTCCTGGTACTCAGAAATAAAAAATCCAGAGGGTTTTTTTACCTCAGTTGCCACTAAATAACTGAAATGAAAGCATGATATAATGCATCTGACACTTTGAAAGATATCTCTGCAATCAGTCTTTTGATCACTACAATTCCTAGCATAAGTTAGCCACAGAGGTTACGTCTACATGTGCTCATTTACTTTGCAGTAACTGAAATTACTGCGCAGTATGGGCACATGTCTATACATGCACCTGCACTGCACAGTAAATACGGTGATTTACACCAACTTCAGCATAAATTTGATACCTATACCATGCAGGTATCAAATTTACGCCTTAGTTACTGTGCAGTAATACACGTGTAAACTGTAGTCCCAACTCAGTCCACACACAGTGTTAATGCGCTTTAATGCCCACACAGGTAAACACTGGCCTATTCCTGCTTACTGTGCAGTTATTTACTGTGCAATAAATTTAAATCGGTGTAAATGTACATGTAGACATGCCGGAAGGGTGTTGTTTATTTGAAACCAAATGATAGCAGTGTTAATTAAAAAGTTATTTATGGCTAATGTCTTTTGGGTCAAATTTTCAAATCTACAGGCAGGTGCAACAACATAAATGTGCTGGTAAATATGGTAGGTGGTCCAGGATGCATAGGTAAGCTGTACAAAGATCCTTCCTAAAACTTCTTACTGCCCTCAACATAACAGTACGTTGAAATTCATAAGATTTGGAGAGTGCTTTGGAAATTGCACCCCCTCCATTCTTTCTCCTCAGGTGGGGCTGAAAGTGCATCAGCAGTGGTGAAACGGAGCATAGAGGAACAGAACAGGAGTGAAATTGACAAAATCCTCGACTTGTTACCATGACTGAGCTTCACAGGACTTTCACTTTTGGTTCCTCTTTGAGGAACCAGGCAGCAGAGCAACATTCAGGGAAGGGAGGTATTAAGAAACTGCAAAGAAGAAATCCAAGGAGAGTAGAGAAGTATAAGGAAGGAGAAGCAAAGAAGAATAGATCAGCACAAGTCATAAAGTGGAAGCAGACATCATTTCTCATTTGTGCAGCCTTAAAAATGTTTAAGGTGGCACAGATGCAGCTGTGCCCTGACACATGGCACAACTGAATCGCTACATTCTGCAATATCTGTTTCTAACCATAATAGGGACAGGGCTGCATACATTCAATACCCACCACATTCACATGGACTTCACCTGCAGGCAGCCTGAATAATAAGAGTGGATGCTGGGGAGAGGATTAGGACACAGAGAATAAAGAAAAGATAGAAAAAGAGAGCTGGGAAAAGGGGGAGAAGATAAGAAAAAGGATGAAAAGAGAGAGCACTGAAAAAAATAAAAATTAGGGTATGAGGATGTGTATGGTAAGTACTACAGGAGCAGGGAGGAGACAATGGGCGCATCTACACGTGCTATTAATGCAGTACAGTAAAATACTGTGCAGTAAGCCACCTCCATCTACATGTGCACCTTGTTGGAAGCAAATCTGTTCCCAACAAGAGCCGTGCAGTACAGGGCTGATCTTGACCTCCTCTGTCCCCCTGCAGTAGCCAGGGAGAGCTCCAGACTCCCTTGGGGTGCTATCCCAGGGGCTGGCAGGGGCACAGGGGCTGGTCTCAATATGCAGAAGGCCAGGAGAGCTCTGCCAGCTGCAGCAGCAGCTGTCTCTTGGCCCCATGCACATCAGGAAGGGTCCTGATGTGCACAGGGCTGAGACAGCTGCCACTGCAGCCACCGGAGCTCTCCCATCTTGTGTGCATCAGGCCACAGCTGCCAATGAGAGGTGTCCAGTGGAGCTCCCCTGCCTAGCAGGGGGCTCACTAGGAGCTGTCCTGCTTCTGGTCCTTCTTGCCTTAAGCAGAAAAAGATATGAACAGTATCTAATGGGCTGTAAACCATGAAACCTGCACCAGTGAGGTGCAGAATTGCCACATCACCAATTTTTAACCTCTGTATGTCTTTTTTTAAACAGTCTCCTCTTCATCCAATCCCTGCATCACCCACAAGTCCCCAGTCTGGCCTGGATGGAAGTAACTCCACTCTGTCAGGCAGTGCCAGCAGTGGTGTCTTCTCCTTAAGTGAGAGTAACTTTGGACATTCATCTGAGCCCCCTCCTCGTACAGACACCATGGATTCTGTCCCTAGCCAGGCCTGGAATACCGATGAAGACTTGGAGACACCCTACCTCCCTGTCAGGTACAGTCTCTCTGAGCCTGATGTCCTGGAGTCTCTCAAATCTCAGCCATGTCGAAGCCACTCTGCTCCATCTGGAGTCATTCCTCAGGACACCCTGGACCCTCCAGCTCTACCCCCTAAACCATATCACTCCCGGCTCCCAAATTTGGAAAATGAGGAGGGAATGATAATGGAAGAAGAAGACAAACATCGACCACTGCATCGCAAGGTGTCCCAACCAGTCGGTGGTGGAAAGGAGGAGCAGGCCAGAGTAGCATGGGAGCATGGCGTCAGTGAGCAGTAGGCAGGACTCCCAAGAAGAAGTTTGTGTGGTCATTCCAGGTCTGACAAGCAAGAAATCAGATATAAAGCATCAGAACTCAGAGGAGAGAACAGCAAACCAGTTCTTTATTTTCTACTGCTATGAGTTAATGTCTGGAGCCCATACAGAGGTTGGGCCAGCATGTGAGGTTGCTGCTTTCCTTTTTATTGCTTTTTTATACTTTTCGGTTTTGTTATTTTTTTATTTAATTTTTGTGCAGTGGGCGCTTTATTCCTCCTGCAGTTTATCAGACCACATAAAGTGGCACATAAGCTGCTAGCCATAGAGACTTGCAGAAGCCGAAAAGAAATAGAATATTGGATGGGGGATGTGGCAAGTTGTTTTTTTAAAAATGCTTTCCTCCCGGTTTTGAGACGCACACAAGTAGAAGCAGTTGCACTAGGGACATGTATCTTTGCTGTATAGAAGTGAAAGCTCTTTGCTGAATTCAGGGATTCCATGAACTGTCAGGCTGGAAGGTGCATGGTCTGCCAGCAGGGGAAACGTGGCTGTGCTAAGAAGAAATTGGCTCATCAAGGTGTTTTGAGCATACACAACTGTGCAGTGGTCTCCCTGCATTGGCTAACATGTGCTGAAGTAATTAACCACTGCTGACAGACTTCCATACTGACCTGTGAGGTATCATTTCAAACAAACTCTGCCTCTCTTGGTTTTTCATGTATTATTAATATTATTATTATTTCCTTAATTTCATTTTTACCAGTTAAACCAACCTGCTTTTCCATTGGAATCTGTATCCACTTGATGCTATAGGTTCAGAGAGGGTTATGTAGCCCTGGGGGCTGCAACCCAATTCTAGGCCTTTCTCATGCCTGGCTCTGGGCAGGTTGTTGTCACCAGCACTTTTATTCCAGTTAAGTAACCAGCTGAGTGGCTTATGCCACAACTGGTTGATGACTCAGCCAGTAAGAAGAGAAGGCTTAAATACATCATGCCAATCTTTGCCTCAGGGCTGAATATCTGCACAGTTCATACCAACATCCTAATCCAGGAGCTGAGGTTCATTAACTGTGTTTGTTATTGTAATATCTATGCCCCTCTGGTACAGCTCTATGCTGCTAGTGCACAAGGCCTCCATCTCTCTCTCTGCAGATAGGACATCCAGTGAGATGCTAGAAATATCCAATGTTTAGTGAGCACTCCGGAGTCAGGGATTTTAAAGGTGACCTGTAAAAAGAGGAAAAATGTATGTTCCTTTTTTGGCTTCTTTATGACATATATAGAAGACTTGACAAGCTTTTCTTTCTTTTTTAAATTATACAAGGGTTTCTCCCACTAGTTTGTTTTTATATTACACTATAAAGTCTTGACTTCCCTTTTATGCTGGCAGACTACATGAAGGATTGGAGAATTATGACTGCACACAACCTTGCCCTTTTACATATGAACTGCGAATCCTCTCACTTTTGCTTGCAAGTCCTTCAAGGAATATTCTTCAAGAAGGAAATACAATTCCAACTATCCAATATTCCTAAGATAAACAAGCCAAAAGCCCCCACATCCCAGCCTTCTTTGTAATCTTCTAGTAATTTCTTGTATTTGTATATTGCTTTTCATCTCCAGATCTCAATGCACATTCCAGAGGAGGGTAAGTATCAGTGCCCCTCTTTTTTATGGTTGGAGAAACAGAAGCACAGAGAAACTTAGGAACTTGCCCAATATTGCATCAGTTAGTGTCTCCCATTTCTGTGCCCTATCTGCATTGCCTCCCATACATCATAAATATTAGAAAGGAACAAAAAAAAAAGAGAAAAAGCTCCCCCTGCTTTGCAGGTCACCTTTAGCTCTACTTCTAAGTTAGGTGACTGGGCACAGTATGCCACTTCTGAGCTCTCCCAAGGATAGTAGATCTGTATTAAGCCGGATTTAACTGACTGTTAAATGGAGAGGCTTTTGAGATGCTTTCTTTCTTCTCTCTCAAGCTCTATCCCCTGAAAAAGAAATATAGTTCTGTTTGCATTTCTTTGGTCTGCCTGGATAGAAAAACCAGTTTATCCTGCATCCTTTAATTTGCACTAGAGCAGGACCTTTGGAATTGCTGTATCCCTTACCATTAAAATGTAGGTGTTGAAATTTGGCTCAGGATTGGCATTTCATCTCTAGCTGGAAGGACAGCTTACCACTTTCAAGGCTGGCCTGCAAAGAAGTGGAAAATGATGAATGCCTTTATAAAGGTCACATTTGTGGGAGGCCTATCTCTTTGGCTGGGTAAATCAGGGTCAGCCTTTTGAAATTAGATGGGTTATTCTTGTAGACTGGAAAATCTGACCCTGGATTTTTTTTAGGAATTGTTATCAAAGCAAGACATGTGTTTCCCTTTTTTTGTAGAAGAGGTGAACAGTGTTGTACTGAGGGATGTATTGGAGTTAATAGTGGAGTGAATTTATTTCATTTAATATTTAACCTGCCTAACTAGAGCTCTGAAGGATTTCCTAAAGCATAACACCCTAGCCTGACTGGAGGACTTCATCTATCATGGAGAAACCCAGCTTAGATGTCAGATTTTTTAAGTTTTTTACACATGTAAGAATCATAGAACAATAGGGATGAAGGGAGCTCAGGAGATAATTTAGCCCAACCCCCTGATCAAGGTAGGATCATCCCTATCTAAAATATCCCAAACAAATGTATAGAATCATACCATGGTTGAAAGCTAGGTAAGATGATCCATTAGATCAGCAGAGGACAACCATTTTAGGCTTCAGGCCGGAGTAACCAGTTTGAGTTGGAGAGAAGGACAGGTGTTAGGACCCAGCCACTGCCACTGTTTTTTCTATGATGGCATGAGGGAAGTGCCCACAGTCAGTGGTTCCCTCTGTGGAAGTAGGGGAAAGCTACTGCTACTGAAGCCCCTGCCACTGAATACCACTGAAGCCTCTTGTCTGTGGGCTGAATCAAATGGCTCCAAGGGTTGTAAGTTGCCAACCCCTACATTAGATCATGGAAATGGGTATCAGGTAATTCTACAGAAGGTCCATAGTGCACGAATAGGGAGGGGGCAAATTCAGTTAATAAACATATACTTGAGCCTCCTTGGGATTTTTCTGAACCATGGTCAAATTTCAACAAAATGCTTTATGTATCCTTTAAATGCTCAGTTTAAAAGAGCAGGAGAGGAGGTAAGTTTCAAGCATGATTAAGACCTTGAAAATATGAAACTACTCTGGGGAAGAATATCATTGTCCAGTATTAGCAAGAAAGTTGAGGACCCAGTTCAGCCCTTGGGAACAGACTCCAGGTGCTGAATTAAGGCTGGATTTGAGGCTGTGAATTGCCCCCCAGGATACTGTGCTTTCTGTAACCCAGCATTGTAAACAGATGTTTACAAGGGGCATGGTGATTCCATTCTCATTCACCAAGTATGAAATGAAAAATACTTCTTTTGGGTTCTTGAGCAACAGACCAGCATGTGGATTCAAGAGAGGATGGGTGGAGTCTTGCAGGAATTTATGAATCCATCCAACACTGGTTGGGACTACTGCCCCATCTGAAGGAAAAGGGAATGGGCAGAGGCAGTGGTGGAGGGGGAGCAATCAGAATCGTATTGAAGACTCCACTACCTTTGTTCTTTGGTTGGGAAGGATGTTTTGTTTACATTGCCACATGCAAGACCATAGGGATTTTGATTTTTATTTTTTAGGTTCTTTTCCCCTATGTGGGTGGGCAAAGGGACCTTGCATATCCTCCTGTTAGAGGATCAGCCAAATTAGGAAGGCTAGAGAGAGCAGGAGCCTTTGGGAAAAAAATCGTGTGATATTTAACTTTTCCTTCCATCATGCTTCTTTGTAAATATCCTATTTGAATGCTGTGTATTTGTACAGGAAATTGAGCAAAAAATGTATAGATCGTGATGTCTGACTGGTTCTCTGCCTTGTAAATGTGTTTTTAACCTCTGGCATTCTGTGCTTATTTAAAAAAAGGCAAAAACGTCTAACCACTTCTCTTTTGTGTATTCATGTTTAAAAAAAAGGTCAAAATACTTAACTATAATGGAAATCAAATTTAAAAGTAAAAAAAAAAATTTGTACAAGTGTCCTAAAGGTATTTCATTGTATATATTGTGATAGCATGTTTCTGGAACCAACAAATAAGTGATGTGAATTTTAGATGTAAATATTTGCTGTTTGTTTTGGGGTTTTTTCCTTTCCCTTCCCCATTCACTCGACTGCTGTGATGTGGAATTAAAGATTAATACCTGATATTAAAATGTTGGGTGGATGTATAGTCATTGTGGTCCTGCTGAGAGGCTTGACCAGCTGCTCCTCCTGGTGTTCACAGGATCTCTCTCTGCTAGAAAAAAACAGATGGTGCACATTTCAGTCCTGTTATCTTGGCCCAACTTCACTCTCCAGATGATATTACATAAATGTTTTAGTGCATGCCAAGGAAACCAGCAATATCTCGGCATTTTGAAGAAAAGGAACTACTGAATGCATAGAGGCATCTGGAAGACCTTGAGTGCATTATGAATCAAGAGGGAACTGTTTCCAAAGCTGTGCTCAGACTGGCTGATAGTTGTCTGAACTGTTTGGAATGTCTTTTTATTTTAACACTTAAATTGGTTAGAGCAGAGGTGTCAGATACACAATACAGCGCACAAGCCAAATTCAGCGGCCAAAATATCTTCAAGCACCTGATGCAACTGGATTGTGTGTTATACAAACTAAGTAAAATTCACATGTAGTTTTGAGGAAAAGCTTCTGAATGTGCAGTGAGTGTTACTGATGTTGTGCTGTCTGCCCAAATGTCTGGACAGTCTGGAACATTAATCTCATTGTCTCCCATTAATCTCATGGAGTGCCAGCTTTAAAAGCCAGCCTGTGATATACTTTAATTGTCAACATTCATTGCTGAACAAGTTAATGAGAAAACAAGTAAGTAGGAGGAAGGAAAGGAAACAAAAGGCAGAAATACTGGTGGTGGATGGGGAAAGTGTATTTTTTCACTAAGGATGCTGACTATGGCAGTAAAACACTGGACAGGTAATACATGACAGTAATTAAAAGTTCAGTTACTAAATAAAGGTCACCTGGGCCTTTGTGGGGCTGGTTGAGCCTTTAAGGTCACTGCTGTTTTTGGCTGCACTGGAGGTGTCTTGGTTTTAGGCTGTCTCTCAAAGGATATGGAAAGCAGCATGTGACCCCAGGTTTTTTTGTATGCTTTAAGTGGGGAATAAATATTTTATTTCAAATAGCATTTGGTAGCAGGCGGTGATTTTGGGCATAGATCCAACTACTTTATTTGAATTAAGAGATTTACTATTCTGCAGTTTTGTGTGTTAATTACTACACTGTGCACTCTTCCTAGGATCTAGAATAAAATAGTTCTTCCCACTAATAACACCAGGACTATTATTCTCATTCTGCAAAGACACAAACCAAGGCACAGCAAGGTGAAATATTTCTCTGACTGTTAGATATCAAAGGTGGAACAGGAAAAAATCTGGGAATCCAAACTTGCAGACTGACAGAGAATAAAAAATAGTGATTTAAGCAATGATTTAACAATAATCAATACTAGTTATTTAAATGCTGCAGTAAAACTGAAACAATTAATTGAGCTGAATAAAGTAACGACTGTCTGCTGAGGGTTTCAAGAAAGACTGATTATGCCCATGCTGATCAGCCCCCATTATTATAAAAATAATAATATACATCAAGAAATGTACAGGAAATGCACAGAATATACAGGAAAAGGGGCCTTTGTACTTAAGGGGTGCGAAGTCATGTGATGGTCTAAATAAAGTTTCACCATGCATCCAAAACTTGGTAATGCTAATATAACTGCACACTATACCTATCTTAACATTTAGGTAACAAATCACATGGGAGCACATCTACAAGCAGCCACATGAAATCACATGAACTACTCTTGTATCTGCGCTCCTTTCTCATCTTACTGTGCTTTGTAATTTTTGAGCACAACACTAAGATGTCTCCCAAGTTCCCTTGCACTGTGTGCAGCGGAGCTCTTCAAGGGACTGGTGTGCAGACTACTTGTCTCTCATTCAGAGCATGTCTCTACAGGCAGTAAAGAGAGGACGGGGGAGGATAAAGGATGGGAAACAGGACCAGGGATTTAATTGTAGGATTGCTGCTGGCAGAGTCCTGAGGCCCGTACTCCCAGGTCAGTTCCAAACATACCACAGAAAAGGGTGGGCTAGAAGGTGACTAGAGCTGGTATTGATTTCAAACCTGGACATTCAGCAGAGCTTCTAGGGCCACAATGGCCAAACTGTAGCTCGAGAGCTGCATGCAACTTGCTGGCACTGTACTTGTGGCTCTCGTCCTGGCCCTCTTGGACGGCCAGCTCAGGCGCCAGGCTGCCAGGGTGGGGGCTGCAGCGGCATCGCTTACCCAGGGGTGTGCTCCCCACAGGGAAAGCCAGAGCGGCCCAACACTCAGCATCTCCCTCCCCAACCTCTGCTCTCTCACTAAATCGCTCAGCACCCCCGCTCCCCCGCCCTCTTTCACTGGGTCACTCAGCACCCTCGCTGCCCCGCCACCCCCCAGCTCTTGAACTTCATGTGGAGGATCGAATGTGGCTCCCAGGGTGACCTGTGCTAGGGTCTGGCTGGACTGCTGCCGGGGCTGAACTTAAGGGCTTAGCATAAAAGCTTGCAGGTATGGACTTGTGGACTCTTGAGATCAACCCCCCCAGTACACCGCTTAATTAATACTCTTGTTTCTGCATCCATGTGAGATGGTGATCCTCAGTACCCTCCCTGTTGATCACATTGCCTAATCCTGCAAGGAGCTGAGCATCTCCTGTCAGTTTAAGATGGCTGCTGAACACTTTGCTTGCACTGTGTGGGGCTCGGAGAAGAGCTGAAATGCCAATATGAATATTTGTTCTTTACCTTCCAGGTGCCTTGCACAGCCAAAATAAGGGCCTCAATTGTAACCAGCTCCTGGCACGGGTGAGGGAAGACAGAAACCATTAGGACCAACAGTAAAGCACCTCTGAAGAGAGAGGAAACCGCATTCCTGTTGCCTTCAGAAGCCGCTTTACAAAGAGGGAGGCACGTTCCCCTATCCGAGGAGCAAAAGCTGAAAAGCAGCATTGGAGAGTAATGCCTCCCTCCTCTCGCTGTGGCCTGCAGCTCGTCTGTCCCCTAGCAGTGGGCCAGGCCCACGGAAACCTGGGAGACCTCCGGGGAGACACGGCGCTGGGCTGCGCGTCACGCCTGCTCGGGGGTAGATATAACATGCTTTGCTACAGGAGGGAGCGGGCCTGGTCGCGCCCTGCCTCTCATATGGGAAATGTCACTGGCATCCACTGGTGGGGGGCGTTGTTTTCCACTCGCTCCCGTCGCAAACCTGCCACCGCGGGGCACGTGCTGGGGTCCGGACCCGCCGGCTGCCATCCACACACGGGCCGAACCCCTTGGAGGGCAGCTACTGAGCACAGGAGTGGGGGTAGGGTGACCACGCTTTCAAAAGCGGAAGGCGGGACACGCTGCCACAGCTGGAGGAGAGCCGCGGCGCGGAGCAGGGCACCGGTGCCGGCTGCCCGCGGTGGGCTCGGGGCTCCCCGCCCTGCCGCCTTTTCCTCGGGCGCCTGCGCCAGCCGGGCGCCCCCTGCCCACCTGGCAGGAGCCGGGGGCACAATCCATGTGGCCGCAGCCCCTGCTGCTGCCAGGCGGGCCTGGGCACGGGCACCTCGGCACCAGCGCGGGGCTCCGGGGCAGGGCAGCAAGGGGGGAGCCCCGAGCCTGCCCCTGCCCTGCCCTGCCCTGCCCACGCATCTGGACTACGAGACACGCACCTCGCGCCCCCCGGACGCTGCCGGGGAAACCGGCCGCTTCCCGCCCCTGCGGATGCTGCAAACCCGCGACAACTGCTGTCACGCAGCCCGGCACCGGGACTCGCATTGCGGGACGGTGTCGCCTAGTTAGGGACGGGTGGTCGCCCTGCGGGGCCCGGCCTCTGCATCCCACCGCCCTGGGCCCTGAGGCGCGGGCGGGTCCGCAGTTGTGGCCCAGGTCGCGCTGGGCCCTGCCAGGCCGCCCCAGGGCAGTCAAGCTTGCCCCAAACAAAAATGGCGGCCACCCACGGCTTCACTGCCTGGTTTTGCCCCACACAAACAGGGCGGCGCGGGAGGAGGGGGCGGAGAAGGTAATTTCTCCGCCGCCAGCAGGTTACGTTTCCTGTCTCCATTCAGAGGTTTCTGTCCAATCAGCGGCCGCCAACTCTCCCGTCTCGGTATCCCACTGACCAGTGAGAGAAGGCGGCGTGTTGGACGAGGAGGGAACCAGCCAATGGGAGCCCGCAGCGTGTGGGAAGCGTCAGGTGCAGCCAATGGGGCCGCGGCGGGGCGGGGCGGTTGTCGGGGCGCCGGGCGTAGGGGCCAGTGCGCGCGGGCTGGCGACGGGGCCGGTGCGGCAGGATGCGGGCGGACACCGGGCTCTGGGCGGCGCTGGCGCTCGTGCTGCTCCCGGCCGCGGGCCGCGCTCTGCGCGACGGCGAGTGCGAGGGTGAGTGCGGCGGCGAGACCCCCATCCCCGAGGGCCCGTGTCCGGGCTGCGCCTGGTGCGGGGCGAGGAGCTGGGAAGGCCCCGGGCGCCGTGGCCCCGCGGCCCCGCGAGGGGCGGGGAGCTGCCTTCGGTGGCTGAGACGTGGAGGCGGTTTCCGGGGCAGCTCGAGCAAAGCCAACCCCCTGGAGAGGCACGAAGGGGGCTCGGGGGCCGCTGGCCCCAGCCCAGGAGCCAGGGCTGCGGGCGGGAGGCTTTGCCCGCACCAGGGGCACTTGCAGCCCAGGTCGGGTCGTTGCACCTGCCTGCTGCACAGGTGGCCAGCCCTGACCGAAACGATACTGCGGTAAATAACCTCATAAAAAACCCAGTTAAGTGCCACAGGGCTGGCGACATTGTTCTGATTTGGGGAATAAACACATCAGCCTGGAGCTGGGTGCAGCTCGGAGTTGAACTGTCCCTGGAGCAGCCTGTGTTGTGCGAGGGCCTCTCCGCCAGCTGAATGCCACTAGGTAGGGAAATGCCAAGTATGGATGTGGGGTTTGGGTACCTGAGTCGGGGGCTGCTTACCTGGAGGCACCCGTCTCCAGAGCCTGGAGTCCTCTGCTGAGCAGGAACGCGTCTGTCCAGGCACAGCTCAAAGAACTGAGCAAAACCCACCACTTTTTTCTCTGTGAACGTGACAGGGAGAGGGGGTGCTGCCGTCTCGCTAGGTAATAGCCTAGTGCTGGAGCGCTCATCTAGGAAGTCAGAGATCTGGTCCACACGCATCATCCTGAAGAGGCCCCTAACCACGAGGCTGCATATTGGGTGCCGCTCTGTTTTCCGCCATGTTTCTTTAGCCCTAGAAGTTGCTGGGATTGGAACTGGGGACAAGGCTCGCAGGATTGTTTTGGTGCCCTCATCCCTAACCCACAGTCCTGTAGTGGTGTAGCAAGTTCCCTGGGCAGTTTGGATGTGAGCGTCCAACTGATACTCTTAACTTTTAAAGTCTTTATGGGCTGGAGTCAAAAGAGAATGTGGGTGCCTGTGCTGTGTTAAAGTTGGGCTCACTCTTGCTGTCAGCCCTTGAGTCTTACATTCATTGCTGCTGCACAGTAGCACAGCTTCCGGTGGGATTGGGAAGGTTTCACTGCCCACCATCACCTCCCAGCTGCTGCTTAGGCAGCTCCTAGGAATGAGACAGGCTTGAGCCCCTTAGGCTGAGGAGAGTTTTGAGCTGTCCATTTCCAGAGCAAGTGCTGTGACCACTAGGCTGTTTAATAAAAGATAGGTAAAACTAACATGCATGGCTTGGTTTTAAAAATAAAGCAGCCGTGACTATACTTTTTGAAGGTCTGATCCCTGCTGATGTGGAGGTGTGTTCAGAGCACATTGATGGGCCAGGACTCTCAAGGGAATCTAGTATTTGAATCCTAATTAGATTTAGGCAAGAGAAAAATGCCTACCTATTCATAGTGGAACAGAAGCAGCACTAAAGTTGCCTGAAAATCTCTTGGACTGAAACAGGAAGCTACTTTATGAATTCAGGTGACATCAGGCTTGGCTTGTGGGTGAAGGGTGTGTATGTGTTTTGTTTCGTTGAATCACTGGTTCGCACTTGGGTAGACTTTAGGCATGTACTTCTTTTTGATCACCCTCTCTGAAGGGTGGTTTGTCCTGCGGTCAGCAATTCCCTTGGATCCCTCAGAACTTGGGTTCAGTTATTATGCTGTCAGTTCCTGTATCACTTGAATGATTTGAAAATCTCCCTTCTACAAGCTGGATCACAGACCAAAAGAAAATACCATAGTGCAGTGTGTTTCTCTGTGGGGATAGGTGGGGGAAGTAAATATATCCAAAGGACTAACAGTCTGTTGGGTCCCCATATTTGGAGTGCAGCCTTAAATGTAGTTTCACAAGGTTCATGTAGTTTTGTAGGAGTCCATCTGTCTGTCCCCCCCCCACCCCCACTCAAAAGTTGGACAGTCCTGGTCTAGAGCAGTGATTTTTTTTCAACCAGGGTGCTGCAACACTTTGTAAGGGTAATAGTATTTCATAGGTTTTATCTCTAGTTATTGACTTATATTGGGGGGGCAAAAAGCTGTGTTTTTGTTTGCTTGTTTGTTTTGTTTTTTTCCCCTTTTAATGAAGTTGACCTATACAGGTTTGACTTATAGAACACTGTAGCATAAGAACATAT
Source organism: Alligator mississippiensis (assembly GCF_030867095.1). Lineage (NCBI taxonomy): Eukaryota > Metazoa > Chordata > Crocodylia > Alligatoridae > Alligator > Alligator mississippiensis. Next base: position 46,184,176 of record NC_081835.1, read on the forward strand.
CAGTGATGTGTTAGCTAGGAGGCTGTTGTACATCTCTAAGCTGCTGAAGCATTACAAATCTAAGAGCACTTCAGAAGAAGGCAGAGTTTGAAGTGTTTTATATATGTATGTCAAACCAAAGTTTTACTATGGCACATGGATGGTTTCAGCAGTTGTTCTTGGTTATTGATGCAGTCTGTGCAAAGTTCATTCACAAAACCCTCTTCTTAGTTGCTTTCTCCCAAATGCTATTTGCCGATTTGAATACATGGTGCTAATCTCTGTCTGTCTTTCTTTCCATCTAGTGTGCGTTACATTCCTGGGGAGGTTCTATCAGGGCTTAAACAACCTTAATGTTGAGTTCACACCAGCCAGCGTGGAAAAGGAACTCTTAAAAGCCTGTAAAGAGGCAAAAGGCAAAGAGAATCGATTTGTAAGTAATGTTGATTCTTCACAAACTCTTTGAGACAATAAATCTGTCCCCTGTGGGAGGCGAATGGAAATGACTAGCTGAATGTCACTGAACATATATGTAGGTACAGTGTAGTTACCCTCAAGCTGTTCTTCCTAACTTTGAGCACAATCTGTAATCTGGTTTGTAAAGGGAAGAAGGTAGTGCAATAAGGACTGTAATCTCTATTAGCTTTCTGGTTGGTTTGATCATATTTCTATTTGTAATTGAAGTGCAAGGAAAAGATTATGTAACTTTTTCTATAGTACCTTTTATGCAGGAGATGTTGCAATTGGGTTACTGTTGAACTACTAAAGCCTACTAGATGGTCAACTGAAATAAGACAGTTAACTCAGAGAAGAGGTAATTGAGAACAGGCCAAACTATTCCCAGAACAGTGACCTGAGGAGACTTTGGAGTAGAGACGTAATGCAACTTTTCCAGGTGTGCTGGAGGAAATATTCCAAATTTGTCCTTGAACAGAGAAGATTCTGCACTCAATTGAGATGAAACATTACTTGGAAGAACTAGGATAACCTGTCTCAAGATCATTGAGCAGTGTAATGGAAAATAAGTTTGCTCATTACCCTAAGACTAGAGGAGTAAGAGGCTTGCATACCCTCAGATTTGACAGTACATCCATGAGAAATCTCATGGACTTATTCTGTAATAAGAAATCCCAAACAAAACCTTGCAGAGAAGAAAGGGACCAAGAAAAACAGTCAAATCCAAAAAATTCATTTGCGTGCTAATCTCTAACACCATTTTTTTTCCTTTCTTCTCTCTAGTGTTATTACATTGGAGCCACTAGTGATGCAGCCACAAAAATCATTAATGAGGTGTCAAAACCCCTTAGTCATCACATTCCTGTGGAAAAAGTCTGTGAGAAACTGAAGAAAAAAGACAGCCAGATCTGCGAGCTAAAATATGGTGAGTTCAGGTAGATTTTAATTCTCTGGTTCAGAGGTTGGCAACCTTTTAGCAGTCCCCCTGCCCAAATCCTTCCCTCATCCACCCTTACCCCTAGCTGAAGATACTTAGTCCCTTTGCAGAAAGAAACAGCTCAGGCAAGAGACCAACAGGAAGGGCTGTCGCCCCAGGCAAGATTGAACCTTTCCTGGGCTGGTTCAAGCCTGTGGATGGATCTAGGATTTTGAAAAGAGACGATATGGGGCATCATCAAATATAACACAACTCCAGTTAAACTAGAAGCTTTATTAATATGATAGGTACCTAGCACTATATTATGACCTTAAGATCAAACCAAAAATCAATATAACCATTGGAATGTGCGATAATTTGCTAGATATGTATATAAAATTAAGTCACAACAAACTAGGCAAAAAATAGTCAAAAGTTATTATGTCGTAAGTCCTGTAGTCATTACAGTTAAGTATACATCTCTTACTCAGATTTGTAAATTAAAATCGAGCCTTCTTAAGCATCTTGACAGTGCCTGCAATACTTCACTGTCAGTCACGTCTATGCCTGCTTTAATGTTACTACACCTGAGTTAAGGATTTTTATCTAGAGCTAAAAACAGTCTGCAGGGCTGTGAAATGGAAGAGGCGTATTACCAGGAATGGCTAGCAGATAGCAAAATTGCAGAAAGGGTAGTTTGAATAGTGGAATATCAAGACCATTAGACAGGGAGTTGTTGACAACTGTAGAGTTGGGAGAGATTTTCCTTAAAAAAAAAATAAATAAATAAATAATTCATGCCCCAAGTCAAATCAACCCAATCAATTCCAAATCTGTGAGTCATTCAAGAACCATATGTGGCCCTACTACTGGCAAACATCTTCCACCCCAGCCTGGGGCTTCAGATGTTTCCAAAACCTTTGGCGGGCGTCCTATGTGCAGGCCCAAGCCCAGAGACGTGGGGTTCAGATGCCACTGAGTCTTGCTTGCTCCCAGCCATATGGCTGCAGGAGCAAGCTAGGGAGGAGTCTCCCATTTCCATGAAGCTGATGTATAGCCAAGATCTTGCCACTGGAAGTTAAAGTGGGAGGCTAACTATGCATTACCCTAGTCAGGGTACTACTGCCTGCCAAGAAAGTGGTTTTCACCTACCAGCAGGAAAACCACCTTAGTGGTCATGGTATTTCCCCTGTAGAGTGGAGAAAGATTAGCAGGAATCCTGAGCCAGGAAGTCAGTTGACTTCATCAGCACTACCTGAATAGAAAGGCACCCAGTGCCCCTCCCAGGTAGTTGGTTCTAAAGTTTGGGTGGAGCAGGAATCAAATGGGAGTGCAAGTGCACTCCTCCCCTGTGCCCTTCCCTCTTGATCTGCCCCTGCTTGGGCCATAGCTTGCAGACCCTGTGTCTAGTTAACTGATCAGTGATCGTGCTTCTCTGCAGCATAGATCATCATTGATTAGCAGTGTAGCATGCATTGGCTTCTTTCCATGGTGCATATTCTCATGTAAACTAGCTTTGAATCGGCATCCTTTGAAAGCTAATGGAATTGATCTACTTGCTCTTGTGTTTCATAGATTTCATAGACATTAGGGCTGGAAGGGACCTCGGAAGATCGAGTCCAGCCCCCCGCCCAAAGGGCAGGACGTCAGCTGGGGTCATAGGATCCCAGCAAGATAAGCATCCAGTTTGCTCTTGAAGGTGTTCAATGAAGGCGCTTGAACAACCTCCGGCGGCAGGCTGTTCCAGACCTTGGGGGCTCGGACAGTAAAGAAATTCCTTATGTCCAGCCTGAAACGATCTTGTAGTAGTTTGTGACCATTCGTCCTCGTCATCCCTTGGGGCGCTCTGGTGAACAAACGTTCCCCTAGATCCTGGTGATCACCCCGATAAACTTGTAGGTGGCCATCAGATCACCCCTGAGCCTGCGCTTTTCCAGGCTAAAAAGCCCCAGGGCTCTCAGCCTGTCATCGTAGGGTCTGCTTCCCTGACCTCTGATCATGCGCGTGGCTCTTCTCTGGACTCTCTCAAGCTTCTCCACATCCTTTTTGAATTGTGGAGCCCAAAACTGGACGCAGTACTCCAGCTGCGGCCTCACTAAGGCCGAGTACAGGGGGAGAATGACGTCCCGGGATTTGCTTGAGAAGCATCTATGGATGCAAGCCAGCGTTTTGGTCACTTTACTAGCTGCAGCATCGCATTGCAGGCTCATGTTCATCTTGTGGTCAATGATGACCCCCAAGTCTCTTTCTTCCATAGTGCTAACCAGCATAGCACTGCCGAGCCTATAAGGATGCTGTGGGTTTTTTTTCCCCAAGGTGGAGAACCTTGCATTTGTCGGCGTTGAACACCATCAGATTCTCATCCGCCCACTTGCTGAGCCTGTCCAGGTCAGCCTGGATCACCCACCTGTCTTCTGGCGTGGATGCTTTGCCCCAAAGTTTGGTGTCATCGGCGAACTTGGCCAGTCCGCTTCTGACTCCAGTGTCCACATCATTAATGAAGATGTTGAACAGTATGGGTCCAAGGACAGAGCCCTGGGGGACCCCAGTGGTCACAGGACACCACGAGGTCTGCCATCAGGATTGCTGGCAGAACTTGGTTTTCTGTTTGTGCTCTCACCAATGTTTGTTCTGTTGCCTCAGCCCATCATGCTGACATTTCTGATTGCAATTGGAAATGGGCTGCTATGGCAGAAACTAACCCAGTTCTCAATTTCTGCATGTATTGTTTATTATTACAGTTATTCCAAAGCCTTAGTCTATAGTTGGAATCATTAGTTCATAAACTAGTATTGGGCAAGGGGTTTTTGAAGGAGCAGCATGTGTCATTGTGGACTATATTGATTTGTATTAAGTAGGCCTGAGGCTATTGGTGGCAAGGCTCCTCATTGCCAAGGTGCATCAGAAGAGCTTAGAAGATACTAATTTTATTTTAAGCAATTCTTGTTCAGTGGAAGACTGACTTTAATTTTTACCCCACTGAAACTGCTTGCATTGGTCAAAGATGCTCAAACATTGTGATTCTTCTTTTTACATTTGAACCACTTAAGTTTCCATGACTACCATCTCCAATTTTGCTGATTACTCCCTTCAGGTTACCTTTTTATCTTGGGGGACAAGCCAGGAGAAAAGATAACATCTACTCTTATCCTCGCATCTATTTCTGATTTTTTTTCAAATCAACCTCTTCCTCTTGTTCTTTCTCCTCCAGTGTGCTAGTGCTTTGTAAGCTTTATGGTATGCTTTGCGTATCTTTAGTCTTAAGACTGTATCTTCCCCAGAGAAGGCAGGGGACAATTCTGTTATCTTTACTGTCATAAAGTTTACTGCTCTGAAGTTAGCCTGGGTTTAAGAATTCAAAGGTGTCACTAAACCACACCCCTTTCTGTAGCACAAAAGCCCTTGTCCTTTCCCTCCTTCCCTATTGCCAGAACTCATTCCATGCCCTTTGTAGCTTATGTGGACTCCTCTAACTCTTCTCTGGTCTTACTTTTTTTAATCTGTCCAGTTTTTAACACCTGAAGTGTGCTTCCTCTCATTACTTTGCCCATCTTGTTCTTTCCCCTCCATAATCTTAACTGATTCCGTTTTTTTGTACCTACCATTCAGCTTTCTTATCACCTGTATCTCTGCTTTTCTGTCAGCACTTCACCTTCAATTTTTTTGTCCTGCCCTCTTATATTATGTCTGTTCACAATTGTTATAGTTCCTCTGTCCAACAGCTGTGTGCGTGTCCTGGTTATTTGAGCTCTTGAGCACAGTTCCTATTTGCATTTTCTCCCTTCCTGCCCTGCCTCATTCTTATTAAATTGCAACATAATGCCCCTGATAGCTTTCTTTTAAGCCTCATTCTGCCTTCCCTTTTATATTCTTTTTCATTATAATGTAGATTGGGGCAGAAACTTTCAAAGCACAAGTCCTTCCTTAGCAAAAGATATAAGGAAGGGTAGGCAGCTACTGAAGGGACCAAGCCCGTAGTCTTTTCTGATAGAGAAGTTGTCGCAACCCCTTCTAAGCTGTATTTTTTTTTCTTTACTTTGAGTTACTGATGTTCCTTTCTTTCTGTAGACAAACAGATTGACCTGAGCACTGTGGACCTGAAGAAACTGAGAGTGAAAGAGCTGAAGAAGATCCTAGATGACTGGGGTGAAACATGCAAGGGCTGCGCAGAGAAATCAGACTATATACGTAAAATCAATGAACTAATGCCTAAATATGCACCAAAGGCAGCCAGTTCACGGACGGATCTCTGACCACTGTGGCAGTCTCCATCCTGCTAGAACCTCACACAGATTACATTAACCTCTCTATTTTGTTTCTTAAGCCTTTTTTGTAACTTATTTAAGTGGGCTCCCAACAGTGTCAGACTTGGAAGTGTGGAGCCATGTGTGAAATGCTGGTTTCACAGCCCCCATTTTGTCTCTAGTTTGTATTTCTCTCGCCTCTGGTTTGCTTTATGGCATCACACTATGTATGGGATTTTTTTATTAAAGTAAAAAGAAATCTACTCTTTCTGGGCCTTGTGAGAGGGTTGAGCTTAGTTCTGTGGAGGTCCCTGCATCTCTTGTCTCCAAACTGCACAGTCAGCCGTGCAAGCCGCTTCCTCTGGTTGCTGTCCTGGGCAGAGGTCGTGCTGCAGTTGTTTCCTTGCGCGACTCCTGGCCCTCCTCGTCTCTGCCGCTCCCCCTGTCCAGCTCTCCTGCTGCAGCTGCCTCGTGCCACTGTCCTGAGGCCTTTGCCAGGAGGTGCCTGAGGCAGCATGGGGCAAGTGGCCCGAACTTCGCAGCTGTGTCCTTTAAAACACTGGCCTGTGGCTGGAAGGGCCCTGATCCGTGGTCTCGCGGGCCGCCTTCCCCAGCGCTCAGGTGACAGCTGCTCGGTCTCGCTCCCCTCGCCGCTGCCCCGCACGTGAGGCCGGAGCGACCCGCGTTGCACGTGTGGCGGCAGCAGGGCCCTGTCCCGGGGGGCGGCGGCGGCTGCGCTACTTGCTCAACCAAGGCGCGACCGCGCGGCTTAGGGGAGGGGGCGGGGCCAGGGCTCCCAACCCCGCCGCCCTACTGGCTGCGCCGCGTCACGTGGCGTGGCCCAGGCGCGTCTCCCTTGTCACGTGGGCCGGGCGGCGGGAGCCGGCGCGCGCCTAACGTCACCTTGCGGCGGGCGCGGGGTGATGACGTGAGGCCCGCGCGGCGCGGCGGCTGGAGCCGCCTTCGTTCCCTTTTGTCCAAGATGGCGGCGGCCGCCGGAGGCGTCTCCTGAGCCGCGGGCCCCGGCGCCATGAAGCGCGGCAGCGAGCGGGACTCGAGCCCGGCGGGGCCGGGGGGGCGCGCTGCCGCCGCCGCCGCCGCCAAGAGGCCCCGGGAGCGGGAGCGGGAGAGCAGCAGCCGGCGGGGCCCGCACCGCAGCTCGGGCGCCTCCCGCAGCAGCCGGGACAAGCCCACGCCCGGCGGCGGCGCCTCGGCCTCCGCTTCCGCTTCGGCCTCGGCCTCGGCCTCGGGCTCCGGCTCGCGCAGCCACCGCGGCGATGAGCGGGCCGGGGGAGGCGACTCCAACCACCGGCCGGCGGGCGGCGGCTCGGCCTCCAGCGCCCGCGCCAGCACCCAGGCCGCCCCCTCCTCCTCCTCGTCCTCCTCGTCCCGTGCGCTCGGGGTGCCCAAGGCCAAGGCGCTGCCCGGGGCCGTGGTGGCGCCGTCGCTGCTGCTGGCCGGGCCCCCGCCGGGGGCGGCGCCGTCGCTGCTGCTGGCCCCGCTGGGCGGCTCCTCGGCCGGGCTGGCGGGGGAGCCGCCCGGCGCCTGCGAGTACAAGACGCTGCTGGTGAGCGGGCTGAGCGCGGCGCTGCCCGATCAGCTGCTGGAGGATGGGCTCTTCCGCCTCTTCCAGCGCTTCTCTGGCGGGGGCGCCGGTGACATCAGTGTCAAGCTGTCCCACACGCCCGAGCTCGGCCGCGTCGCCTACGTCAACTTCCGGCACCCAGGAGATGCCCGCGATGCCCGCCGCCATGCCCGGGCCCGCCAGCTCCTGCTGTATGACCGCCCCCTCAAGGTGGAGCCGGTGTACCTGCGCGGCGGCCGCCGGAGCCGCACGCCGCCGCCCGCACCCTCGCCAGAGCCCCTCAGCTACCTGCCGCCCATCCATGGCACTTACCAGTACAAGCAGCGCTCGCTTTCGCCTGTTGCTAGCCCCTTGTTGAGGGAGCCGAGACCACGGCATGCCCACGCGGCTGCCGCCGCCTTCGCACTGGAGGCAGCTGCTATTGGGCTTTCCCGGGAGCGGGAGCGGGCACTGGACTATTATGGGCTGTATGATGAGCGTGGCCGGCCCTACAGTTACCCCATCGTGGCTGAGGAAGACCTGATGCCTGAGGACGACCAGAGAGCAACCCGGAACCTGTTTATTGGCAACTTAGACCACAACGTCTCGGAGGTGGAGCTGAGACGCGCTTTTGAAAAATACGGCATTATTGAAGAAGTGGTGATCAAGCGCCCAGCCCGGGGCCAAGGTGGAGCCTACGCTTTCCTCAAGTTCCAAAATTTGGACATGGCGCATCGGGCTAAGGTGGCCATGTCTGGCCGGGTCGTTGGCAGAAACCCCATCAAAATTGGTTATGGGAAAGCCAACCCTACTACGCGGCTCTGGGTGGGGGGTCTTGGTCCAAGCACGTCCCTGGCTGCCCTAGCTAGGGAGTTTGACCGCTTTGGTAGCATCAGGACTATCGACTACGTGAAGGGGGATAGCTTTGCTTACATTCAGTATGAAAGCTTGGATGCTGCTCAGGCTGCCTGCGCGCAAATGAGGGGCTTCCCTTTGGGAGGACCAGAGAGGAGGCTTAGAGTGGATTTTGCCAAAGCTGAAGAGACAAGATACCCCCAGCAGTACCAGCCTGCACCACTCCCAGTGCACTATGAGCTGCTAGCTGATGGGTATAGCAGGCACAGAAGCCTAGAGCAAGACTTAAGGGTGCGAGATAGGACTCCTCCACATCTCCTGTACTCAGACAGAGACAGGAGTTTTGCAGAAGCAGATTGGGCCAGTCCTGCCAAAAATGCTGAACGCAGAAATAACCTGGAAAGCTACAGCAGGTCAGTGCGCAGTCGAAGTGGAGAACGATGGGGCAGCGACAGCGACCGCAACGTGCCCAAGCCGTGGGATGAGCGGCGGAAACGCCGAAGTCTTTCAAGTGACCGTGGAAGGACTACTCATTCGCCTTATGAGGACAGAGGCAGGACAAAGGCCACGAGTGGGCCAGCTTCAGATCGCAGCCCAGAGAGGGCTCGCAAAGAGAATCACACTACGGAGTCTGGAACGGAGAAAGAGCAGAGAAACTCCCTTCAGAACAATCAGCACGTGGCTGAGGAGAAACCCCATCGTGAAACTTCCGATCCTCCCCAGTCGAAAAAGAGGGACAGCGAACGCAATCATCGAACTGGCGAATCGGAATCAAAAAGTCACGAGGAGCCAAAATCTGAGACCAAAAAATTAAAGAATTTATCGGAATATGCTCAGACACTGCAGCTAGCTTGGAATGGGCTGCTTGTACTAAAGAACAGCTGCTTCCCCACGTCTATGCACATCCTGGAGGGAGACCTAGGTGTCATCAGTGGGCTCCTTAAAGACCATTCAACTGGTGGGAAGTTAACACAGCTCAAAATCGCTCAGAGACTTCGGCTTGACCAGCCCAAACTGGATGAAGTAACTCGCCGCATTAAACAAGGCAGCCCCAACGGCTATGCTGTGCTTCTGGCTACCCAAGCCACCCAAGGAGGGGCTGGGGCTGAGGGGACCCTCCCTGTTGTGGAGCCTGGCTTGCAGCGTCGGCTTCTCAGGAATCTGGTCTCCTACTTGAAACAGAAGCAGGCTGCTGGGGTGATCAGCCTGCCTGTGGGAGGGGCGAAGGGCAGAGACAGCACAGGCATGCTTTATGCTTTCCCTCCTTGTGAATTCTCTCAGCAGTACCTACAGTCAGCACTAAGGACATTGGGAAAGTTAGAAGAAGAACATATGGTGATAGTTATAGTCAAAGACACTGCCTAACCCACACTGTCTTTTCAGATTCCATGTTTTCTTTGTGTGTCACACAGCCCTGTTGTTTTTAAGGCCGATCATTTTGGTGGAGGGCCAAGAAACCTCAACCAAAATTGTAAGATCTTTAGTTTCTAATTAATTTTAATCCCATTTAAATAGAGCCCATTTTATTTGTTTTTAATAACGTGGCACTGTCTTCTGTGTTCTGTATTTTTATTTTTTAACTGTATGAAATGTCAGTAAAGCCTTGTTCACTGATGGATTTTTAATCTTGTGCGGCATCCTGGTTTTTGTGGCCCAGCAATTGCTGTTCCCCTCTCCCACCAAGAACTAAGAGGTGATAGCTCCAGCTCCTTAGTTTCTCAGACCTATCCCCAGTGATGTTTATAAGAGACTGAAAGGGTGACTTTTTTTCCCTATCCTGTTTGCCTTTAAAATTTTACTTTTTAAGTCTTGAGACATTCCTGTTAATTCTCCAGTAGTGGACTGAGGTTTCTGAAGCAGAGAAGTATGAATGAGGTAAATCCAGATCAGGAGTAGGATAAGGGTGATTTTTTTTTTATCCATAGTTTCTTTTGGGGTTTTTCATTTAATGTCTGTTTAACATTGGGGAGAGATACTTAGATGGGGAGTTGAAGCTTTAAGGTCTGAGAGCATCTGAGATACTAAAAGTTGTTCAGCGAAATAAGTGAAGATGAAAGTTTGACATTCCTGGCATTTTTAAGATGGGGAAAAATCAAGTGGGAGAAAAGAAAAGGGGCTTCCCTATTGGGAGAGGGAAGCCTCTTAGGTCTCTTGTATATGTAGCAGAGAAATAAAGGACACAAGCTCTATTTTTTGTTTCATTGGAAGTGCCCTTTTGAATGGTTGATTTTTATCTGAACATCTTTATTGACAGGTGAACTGGAAAGTTTTTGCTTTAGTTAAAAACTTTTATTTGCAGGAGAAATACCCCCTGGTCTTCTTACAACATACTTGTATGTTAATGCAGTTAGACTTCCTAAGAGCCTAGGAAGCCCTACTGCTGTAAGAGCAATGGACAAGGAAAGGAAACTGGCAGGTAGGGAGAAATGATTTCTTCATGCCTTGTTCTGTGGTATGGTGTGAGGTGGTTCATTGGGAGAGAATCTAGGGTATTTGCAGCTTGTTTTCTCAGTAGCCTAAAGAGGGGGGAGTAACTCTTTCAAACTATATTTAAAAATAGGTTTCTGTGTTGTTCTGTTTTGTTTTTTTAATAATGACTGTTGACTTGGGAGTCTTGGAGAAGGGGGATTAGAAACACTAATTTTGCAGTTTGTCTTTAAATTCTCTTTATTCTTCTGTTGTAAGAAAGTAAAGCAGAAGTTCTGGAAGAAATAGTCTCCTTTGCACCAGTTTTGCACCATGGTGATGCATGATTGATTGTTTATTTTAATAAAGGAAGGTATCATCAATTTTCTTCTTTTAAATATTTAATATTTCTCAGCAGGGTAATTTAGTCCAAGCAGAGCTTCACGCTAATACCGGTATACTGCAGCTGCTGCTCAAGCTAGCTTGTGTAGAGGTAGATTCAGTACCTCTGAATTGTGTGTTGTGGCCATGCTGTTAGTTACACTACAGATAAAGCTGTAGAGTAGATGGGCTACCTGTGGCTTCAGCAGTTATAGGAACACAATGGCTTTTATCTGCGATTGTGTCTTCTGATGCCTCAGAAGTAAACCATTGTAGCCTTTAAGTATTGTTTTCAAACAAGTGCTGTTTAATATCACTTAGGGCCAGAGGTAATAGCTTTCATTGAAGAATACCCTTTGCATTAAAGGCATGCGCTATTGAGGGAGGTTCATAGGTACCAACCATCTTCGTGTCTTTTCCTGGCATTAAATTCTAGCAGGAAGGGCCGCTGCTTTGGTTGCTTATGAAAGTGTGGCAGCCACTGCGCATTAACTGATCTGGGAAGCAGTGAGGCTTGAGAAGTGGGTGACAGAGGCAGCGGATACCTTAAATCTTTGAGTTCTTTGAAGGGCCAAAGAAATAGTAATTATTTTTTTATTTTAGACTCCTCATGCATTAGACTTGTGGAAAGGTGCTTTGTGAACAGGCTTTTGTTCTTGGTAAGTGGTGGTCTGCTGGCTGTTTGATGTGTACTTATGAGCCAAGTCTCTCATTCATAGGGTCAGGAATATGTTGGTATCCTGGCATTGTAAATGTTCAGACATCTCACAAAATTTAAAAAATATAGTTACTGTTTAAAAAAAAAAAAGCTGTTATCTATCTGGCATTACATGTATGCAAAGTGAGTGCTGAATTACACAAGGACAAGGTCCATGTTCTGAGGACCTTGTACTCCAGCTAGACACCATGAGCTAGATCCTAGCCAGTCTGTACCTCCACTTGTGTGTTGCATTGCTTAAAATACAGACAGGCACCTTGCCTTGGGAGGGTGATCCAAATTGCCACTTGCTTAGTGACCAGGGTGTCCTAGGTGTCCTCTAAGGGCGAGGCAGTCCTGTGGGTGAGTAGAGTCCTGCATTCTGGTTCATTTCCATGACTGGCTCCCAGTGATGACACCTAAGCAGTTCCACGGCTGCTGACAGGGGTATCCCATTTAGTTGCCTACAAGGTCAGTTCAAATCTGACCCTATGTAGCCAAGGTGTGTAGTGGGGCAGGGGGCAGGGAGTTGCAAGGAAAATAAAAGACTAGTGCACAGGTGTTTTCCCAGTGCTGTTGGTGCCATGAGTGTGTAACTGCTCATTGTTCTGTCTGGGTGTGCAGTGAACTCTTTCTTAAGGGCAGAAGTCCAGGGTAAGCCAGGTCATGGAGCTGGGAGGGTTAGTGCCAGGTAAGTCTCTGCCCCTTTCCCACAGCTGATAAAAGGGGCTATCTCATGCTGCAGATGGAGCACAAGTTCATGCTGGGCTGTAGATGGGTGGTTCTCTGGGGCTGTGGCAGTTGAAAATGTTGCAGAAGGCAAAATGCTGCCACTAGCTGGCTGTTGTGATGGGAAAAAAGGGCCGGTAAAGGAAAAATATTGGTGGCAAACTCTTTGGGTAAGGACTTTACTTCCCCAGTACAGAGGAGGCTGTCAACTACAGCATCTTGAATTCTGTCATGCAAAGCTGTTTAAGTTGGTGGTAGGAGCTATGGTATAGCCAAAGTTATCAGCATTGGCTTCACAGCTGTTTTAGTAACCTTTCTGAACAAGCTTTACCATTAGAAGTGGTCTGCTCTGCCCAGAACCTTTCTGCCAACAGTTTTGGCTCAGCAGGGGCTGTTAGAATTTGTGTTTAAGCTGTGCATCCATTAGAGAACTGAGCTGGCAGGAGAGACCAGCTGTGAGTGCTTATTACTCAGGGTTGTGCATTTTAGAGATGCTGCTGTTTGGTTCTGCTACACTCCATAGGCAGGGTACTAAACTAGGTGTTGAAGTGTAACTTTGAGCTGTATCTTTCTTCCCCCCTCCGTAGGGGGTCCATGGTAGCAGGTATGTGGTGACAGTCAACGCACTGGGATGGTATCCTGCATGGATGAGCTTGGAGCCTTCAACACATCAGTTCTGTGCGGACGTGGGTCATGCTGTTCCTTGCTAAGGCTGGATTGTCTGCTCCTTTATCAGTGGTGTCTAGCTTGTATTCCTCTGGGTGACTATAATGAGGAAAATTTGTATTTTTTTTTTTTAAATTAAAAGGCTGCACTAAGCCACCTGCTATGGAGTGTAAAGTGAAGAGCAGCATGGTTGGGCTAAGGAGGCAGCAAAGACACCCTCACAGGCAGCATCCTCACAGGGGAGCATTTCCACGTGCTGTTTCACACATTCATTGTAGCTCCCATTCCTGCACCACAGGGCAGGGATGGAGAGAGGAGTTCTGCTTTACTGCCTGGCTAGAGGAGCATCTAGAAATGGAAGGCTCATTCCTACAACCATGCTGGCCAGCTAGCCCCAGAAATGATACAGAAGGGAATGCTGGGAACTGCAATAACCAGAAGTGCTCTCTACTTCAGTGCAGGTTTGAGCAGCACATGCCAAGCACCCGTTTCTCTTCCTCATCTGCTATAACATCTCTGGGCTGAGAAGGCTCTCGTTTCAAGGTCACAGCTTAATTTTGGGTGTGGCTGTATCAGAACAGGGCACAGATTCTGCCCTAATGGTGTTAGGTGGTAGCTGCTTTGAAGTATTTGGTACCCCAGCATATTTCCTTTAGACCCCATGATACTTAAGGTATGAGCCAAGTGGACAGAGCTCATTTATACCTGATTTAAGGGGAGTTTTGTGTTAGGGCAATTTCATCTTAAATTGTAGATGTTGCTTCTGTGTCAAATTCACTGCCAGCTGGCCAAGACTAGAAGAGCAGAGAGAAGGCAGCTGGTCAGAATGAATCAAGTGCTAACCTCTATGTTGCCAAAACCTTGCATAGCATCTTCCACTGTTAAAAGCTGAGTTCAGACTACCTAGATCAAGGGCCTGTCTGTTTCAGTTTGAAGAGTCAAACATGAGAGGTTTTGTAGCTGCCAGATAAGTGTAAAATGTTGCTTTCTTGTACCCACTCCCCTCCAGCTGCTGAGCCTCATGAAGACAAACAGGCACAGTCTGCATCTTCAATGTGTCAGCATCCATTAGAGATTTCATTTATTATTAAAAAGGAAAAAAGCTCTTACCAGCTCTCTCCTGAATGTGTTTATCCACAGTTACAATGGGGAAGAGAAGCCCTCTCCTCTAATGAAATTGCAAGGAAAGAAAAACATGTATTGTCCTTTGCACAGACCTTCCAATGGGCATCCTAGGGCCTGGCAGGCTGGAAGCCCAGGCAGATCCCGTGCCAGCCTGATACTGAAGGCAAATTCTGAGACTGCTAAAAGTAACTGTTAATCAAAGGTGGAAAGTTTTATTAGGAACTCCTGGGTGCAGAATGTGTTCTTAAGCCCAGGCAATAACTTAGCTGGCCTGTTTTGTCTTGGCTGACCCTCAAGTCACAGAAGCAGGTTTTTTTTCTAAAATCACAGTAACCTGAAAAAGTTTTAGACATTGTGTAGTGAAGTCAAAGAGGAAATGAATGCTGATTTTTACGGTGGGGACACTGGCCTTTATGATATGCCAACAAGAGCACCAACCTAATTTACCTCTTCTGTCAACAAGCCACAAGACAGCAGAAACCCTTCCAACATGTGATCTTTACCATTTGTGCTGCAAAGGAAGGGATCAAGTAATTCCCTGTCCGAGCCAGGCTGTGCAGAGCCCCAGTGTTCACAAAGGTCAATGTGGTTAACTGTGTTGGAACTGTTCAGGGAGATCTTAAACAATCTGGCATGATAACATGTTTTCAAATACTAAGGTGAAAGGGGTGGGGTTTGAAATTCCTTTCTGTAGAGTGACCAGGGCTCTACTGCAATTAACTGAACATGTTTTAATCGAAGAGTCTGTATAACTGTAGCCTGGCTTACTCAACTTGCTGCTCAAGGTGGAATCCAACTACCTCACCCTTCCTTGTGGCAACTCAGCTATTAGCTACAAATCCCTACTTGTCTCCCACACCAAGCTGCTTCTCAGGCAACACCACTCTCCTGCAGGTGCAGAGAGGACTATTTCTTCATGGGTGGGAAGGCAACACATGGCAACCGCTCACAGCCATAAACAGAGATGGGATTTGGATTTTATTTTTTTTTTTAATAAATACACTTTACATTAAAGAAAAAGGCCTTCGATTTGCAGTTTCCACACAGAGGGCAAAAGGGAGAAAAAAAGATTAAAAAACTTGAATCACAAAGGAAGGGCTCAAGCTTCTTCCCAGAGTCCCTTCTCTCTTACCAGGCTTTCAGCCTCCTGCGAGAGCTCCTAGCACAGCAGAACCCTCTGCTTCAAACAGCCTTTATGTTCAGTTGCCAACCATCCCCTGGGCTTTTTCCTTCTGGGATAAAGGCTACCGAAACACACAGGCAGCAGACAGGGGAAACGCCTGTTTTGTTTTGTTTTTTTTCTAAAAAAAAAAAATCATTTAAAATAAAAATATTCTCACTCAGCAGTTTTAGAAACCATGATCCTCTCACTTAATTTAATAGTTGAGTAAAAATGCCTCTTTGTTAATTTTAAACAATTTTTCTCCCGGCACCTACCCCATGGTAACAAGGTACTACATTAATACAAAGCTCATACCTTCTTTACTAGAACGCCTGCCTTTTTTTTTTCCTTTTTTTCTGATTTTATATAAAACTATTTCTGTTCTTTAGGAAAGAACTTTATACAAAGAAAATATATTGTGAAATATCTTCAGACGTTTCCTTGCAGAGTCATCTCAGCCTAAAATTAAAAATAAAAAAAAGGCAGAGAGAAAGAGGCCTAACCCCGGTCTCTTTATTGGAGAGCTGTGGCCATAAGCAAGAGACTAGCTCTGACTCAAACCAACACAGCAAATGGGCTGGAGTTCCCAGGGCGTCCCCAGGAGGAAAAGGTAGCAATGCTCAGAAATTGCTTCAGATTTGGTCTTCCATCTTCTGGGAAGGGAGTTTCTCCTGCCGCCAAGGCCCTGCATGATGGTCTCTCCTCACTCATTCAGAGATAAGATTATGTCGTCTTCCAAGTCAGAGTTATCTGAACTGTCAGCTGGAAAGGGGGACAAAGAGATTATCTGTTTGGTGTACAGCAGAGAATGCAGCTGTCACATCTATTAAGTAAAACAACTTATTCAGTTATGAAAGATCACCACCACCTGCTTGGGACCACAACCAATTAATCCCGTATTACCAGCAGCTACTGCCTGTAAACGGTGCTCTAAATGCATCAAGAACCATAAGCCTGTAAACCCTCCTCCTTCCTCATCTCATTAAAGCACTGGTTCTAGGGATTGGTTTGGTTTTACTTTGGGAGATTTACATTAGCTGGCAGACTCCATTGCTAGGCTCCACCAGCAGCAGATTACTCACACGAGTTGTTTGCACAATTTACTGGGAACATACAAAGGCTCCAGCTCTTGCTGCCATCAGGATGGGACAGATCTGGCCTTGCAACACAGGATTATTACAAAATAGGCACCTGTCGCACATGTTCCTACACTCAACTGTGGTCTACCCGAGTCCATTACAAAAGGAACCAAAGGTCCCTCCCTTGACCGTACACATACAAAAGACCCCACGTGAAAGCAGCACAAGCAGAGTGCACAAACTCTGGAAGAGTGTTACATTCTCTGCAAAAGTTCCCACCTAATTCCTTATGTGGCAGCCTAAACAGACAGGACCTCCCGCAGCTAAATTCTTATCAATCTTCCCCTCCCCATGCCGTACGCTAATGGGACCTCTTCCCCAGGAAAACGGCAATGATAGCAGTGTTGCTAACACTTCCCTCCCAGGATGCACAAAGTGCTTTTCACTAAATACAAAGGCAGAGCACTCAAGCTACCTGCACAGACTCTTTAAAATGTAGGATTTTGCTGGATTTTGTTCTGTGATCCTGAACAGAAGCATGCCAACTATTTAGTCTCTACACACCTACTTTTTCGTTTTAAGCAGTGAAGTCTGGCTTCCATCAGTGTTGTTGGGTACTTGAGAAAGTAGCAGGAACGCGAGCCGAGTTCTGCCTCACCAGAAGTGGTGCAAGACACAGACATCCTTGTGACAGACACACTTAGGTCTGCTGGATAGTGCAGGGAGCCAGACTCCTAGGATTTTCCTCTCAGCCTGCTGCCATGTCAGTTTTGCTAGTTCCCTACACTGCCTCAAAGGTTAAACAAAGCCTCCTAGAAAGTCTGTTCTCTTTTACTCCTTTTTTTAAAGAAACATCAGAATGCAGCAGCAAGGGCACCTGCCCCACCTCCTTTCTGTGAGTCCCTTTAACGCGAGTCAGAGAAATGGGGCAAAAAAAGTTAGTTGAAGAAATCAAAAAGGTGGCACGGAACGAAGAGGTTGCTTCCTCTGCAGGTCCAGGCCCAGGCCCCCGGAGGAGCACCAGCCGCCCATTCCTCAGCACCTTCTCTTGAAACTAAGTCAGCCCAGCTGCACATCCCACAGGGTCAGGGCCTGGGCAAGGACCTGCAGCTGCTGGGCTGAGAAGGCACGAGGACTTCAAAATGGCACTTGGAGTACAGCCCTTCTCCAAATGCTCAGCTGCCCCTTCAGCCAGGCTTGGGTCTTGCCTCAACTGACAGAAAGCAGTTCTCTTAAAAGTAGCATCCCAGTGCCATGGCAGCCAGCATGGCCCCTGAGCCCTGGCAAACAGCAGGTACACTTATGCAATGAGGGAATGGGTGAAGGACGGGGAGTGCGAACACACGGAGAGGAAGAGAAGCAAAGTAATGAGCTGGGAGCAGGGAAAGGGAGAAATAATGGAAATGGGGTGGGAAGGGGTGGAAGAGAGCTGCACTGAGCATGCCTCTCCCCCACCCCATAGGGAAAAGGTGCTTCTTGGCTCTTCAGCCCAGTCTCCTCACGCCCCAAGGCATTCTCCGTTCGGAGCCATCACCAATACCAGCAGCCCAACAGAACAGGCCCCTCTGGTGTGTTTCTAGGAGCCTGTTCTTGTCAAATCTGGGGTTGCAATACCTCCAGACCGGCCCCAGAGCCACCGCGGGGACCTATCACCACTACCACGTGGGACAGCACAACCAAGTCCTTCAGTACAAACACCAGACATCCTTCCAGTACAAAGCTAAACTCTGCAAACAAAGGTTCTTGTGAGCTGCCAGGCAATCACTCGTACCCCAGCTTGGCTGTGGTTGTTTTAGATGCAAAATAACAGCTCACAGCTCCACATGCAAGACCCAGGGCACTCTGCTCTAAGCTGCCACTCGCGAGCAAGAAGTTCTTTTCAAATCAGAAACTTTGCATCCAGGTGCCCGAGGTGAGCCTGAGGGGCAAGCTGAGGAGAAGTCAAGCGGTTTCTCCCATCGTGCTTCCTGAGAGCACTAGCAGGAGGACGCCCTAATGGCCAGACTGCGAAAGGAGATTCTGCAATCTCCACAGTGAAGGCAGCACCTGAGGTCTGGGCAGGTCATGCTCTTTCATGCAGGCCCCTGACTGAAAGGGGGAAGGCAGGGAGGGAAGCAGGGATGAGAGCAACTTCTGCACACTGTTTTACAGATCGCTCCCAAAAAGGCAACAGAAGTAACCCTCCTTTCAAGCACAAGCTTGAAGCCATTCACATCCCCCGATTTCTGGTGTTCTTTCAATTACAGCATCCCCCCCTGCACATGAGCACCCCAAGTATGCCAGCTTCCTGGAGGTCTATCCAGGAACACCAGCAGAGGCTCAGGGACTGAAGCACGAGTGCTATAATTTAGACCCCCCCCTCAGGAGGGTGCTGTCCAACCACTGCTCTAGGTCAGGGGTGTCAAAGTACAGGCCACAGGACAGATTCAGCCCACAGAGCCTCCCTATCTGGGTTACCAAAGGTGCCAGAAGTTAGGCCCTTTGGCCCTGCTGGGCATGGCCATCGGTGATGAACCTGGCTTGCTGCTACTGGACCCTGCACTCCTACTACCCCCACTAGACCCTGTGCCCTGGCCACCACTGGACTCTGCATCGCCCCATGCCATCACCACTGTGTTGGCCACTGCAGGAGCCCTCACACCCTGGGTTGGACCAGATCCACAAGGATCACCCTATGCCGCTGCCATGTTGGTCACTGTGGCAGCCCTTGCACACCAAATATGCATCTAGCCTGGGGCCCCACATGAGTTTGACACCCCTTCTCTCAGTGGACAACTATAGGAGGAGTTAAAGGCTCACTGCTAAAGCACAGAGTTTCCAATTACATTGCAGCCCCTGAGAAGAGAAAGATAACTATTTTCTTTGGCTGATAAGTTGGGAAGCAAACAGGACATGGACCACACTATCCTCACAAAGCTGAGTCCATTACAGATGAGCCAAATGTTCCCCCTTGACTGTACATGCACAAAAGACCCCAATACAAACAGCACAACTAGAGTATATAAATTCTGGAAGAGCAAGTTACGTGTCCAGCAACAGACCCCAGAGATGCCACAAGGGGAAGCTAACAACCACCAAGTGAGCTGCATCCACCCAGGTGTACGCATCACATGCATCACAAGAAGTTGAAGGAGGGCGCTGACTGGTCAGCAGCTCTCCATGTTAGTCTGAAGAACAGAGCAACGCTCATCTCAGAATTAAGCAGTAGACCCTGAAGGACCTGTAGCAAGCCACCCCCTGCCTTCAATACTCACGTGGTTTTTGTGAATGCTGGGAGCAAGGAAGATGCGCTGAAGTTTACTCACTAACAAAACCTCCCTATTATACTACACTCTGGCTAGTCTCTAAAGAGGAACTGTACTGCTTCTATTCAGCTGTCCTTAGGAGCACAGTGCTCACCACAGCTATGCCTATAATAGGCCAAAATGTATCCATACACTCCGGAAGGTGCTGCATCTTACCATGACTTTATAGCTTGTACTGCATCATTACTAGAAAGGATTAATGGAGGCACAACCCGCTGCCATGACTGGTCACTGCAAAAGCAGAGACCAGCAGGGGAGCCACAGCACAGCCTTCCAGAGAAGAGCTGGGCACTGCTGCCCCTACTCACTACGCAGGGGTCCAGGCCTTCTCATCCTCCTCGTTCCCATGACACAGGCAGCTACTTTATGGCACTTTTGGACACTTCCTATCTCCTTTGTTCCTTCTCTACTTCCAACACCCCTATCCTCTCAAAGGAACAAGTGGGCAACAGATAATTTTGGAGGGTTGAAAGGTGTTTGGAAGGGGCACACACATTAGTGTGAACCAGTCTTAAGTAGCGCCACCTTCTACTTCTCCCCAGTGTGACCCCACCATGCAAGTCACTCCCCTCACTGCTGTGTGTACACAGGCTGCAGCATCACTGCAGGGCTAATGACCTCACACCACAGGGAGGTCTACCTTAGGTCTACCCTGCTGTCTAATGCACGTGAGCCTGAGGTTTGCCATGTACTAGTCACGCTCTGGATTCTCTGGTTTCTACTGCCAGGCCATGCATCTAAATGCATAATCCTCTTTAGCTACCATGGCCTGAAAATTAGAAGCTCCTTCCCAATCTCTACAACCAGGCATACAAGCAAGCTACTGTCCCTCAGCGTAAAGTTGTAGTCATATTCCTGGCTGTCAGATGGTCACATCCTCTCCTGCAGCTGCCTCCCCATCTCCTAATGTGACTCAGTCAATCACAGATTGGCATTTACACCACATAGTTAACTGCAGCACTAATCAGAACTAAGTGTCAATGTATTTGTTAGTACACTAGTTTGTTTTTCAGAGGGGGGGGGGTGTCAATCTCTTGTGCTCTATTCAAAGGTTATTCATTTTAACCCCTTCTTGTGTAAGGCCAGCCATCTCCTTCCCATCAGTGTCTCTGCTTATTTGTCCTATTCTCTATCCATATCCCAACTGCCTACTCAAAACTAGCACCCCCTCACTTATCACTGATTCTACGTAGTGCCAAAATGCAGATAACCAGGGTCTTGTTTGCCCTTCCATTCCCTGGGGTGCTCCCCACACTACTGCCAAGGGCTTGTGGCCTTGTATCCCATCAAAGAAAGCAGAACCAAAGTACTGACAGTCACAGCTTTGCATTTACTGGGACTCAAGGCAGAGGAAAGGAGCCTCGGAGAATTCTCTCTCCTTCCACAGGAAAGAGAACAAAAGGGCAAAATGCAGCCCTATTCTTCCCAGTCTCCCAACCATCAGAAGGGCTGGGAAAGTAGAGCAGCTGAGGAGGACCAAGCTCCATCCCTCTCCCCCTCTGGCACAGCTAAACCCTATATGGAAGATTGTTTTAGTTGCATTTTGGTGCCCTGCTGTAATTCATTTGTCCCATTCTCTCAAAAAAACTGCCACAAAGGAATATCTAGTAAAGTCCAATAGGCAGATAAGGTCTTTGGGTGAATTTGATATCTTTTATTAGACCAACCCAAATCGTTGGAGAACAGCTATTAAGCAAGCTTTTGGGTTCAAAAACCCTTCATCAGGCTAAGGAAGTTTCAGCAGTTGGTGTGTGCTCTTCCTAGATGGAAGTAAAGTCCAATGCATTTTTAATTAGAGCTATGCAAATATCCTGTTTAGACTAAATACCTACCACCTTTAAGAGAACAGCAGACTGACTGATTTATATAAAAGAAAATCTCTGGAGACCCAAGGAGCAGTGCCCCCAAATTCATGAGTCTGATCAGAGGATCAGGGCTGCACTACAATGAAACAGAAGAAGAGCATGGATGAGTGTAGCAGGACACTTGCAGCTTAGTGTGGGACGCTACACCGGCTCGGTAACTGAGAACTACCACTCTACCACCCTAAACCCCACAGCTGGTCACCAGAGGAGTTTCCATTTCAGTTCCCATCTAGCCCCATTACTGCCATGTCAGAACACCTCACAAGTGTCAACTGTTTCTCTTCAGCACCCTTGTTAGGTAGGGAGCAGCTATTATTCCATTTTACAGAAGAGAAATTCTGGGCCCAGAGACGCCAAGCAATTTGGCCAATATCACTCAGAAAATATTTGGCAGAACAGGGAACAGAACTCAGATTCTTAAGTCCCAGTCCAATGCCACATAAGATTAACTTATCTCAATTCTTAAGTTTTTTCAAAAAATCACATGCCAAAGAGCTCGAAAGGCTTTTCTGAATAACATTTCTGAGTCTCCAGACCAGGAAGGACCAGAAAGAAGAATTACACCCTTGTATCAAGAGCTTAGTTAGTATTAGAACAGTCAGTGGTAACATGGAAGCAAGCTTACAAATGCTATACAGGAAACCCTCGCTATTCACAGCTTTGGCATTTGCAGTTTCGAATATTCGCAGTGCCGCGCCAACCCACGCGCTCTCCCTGCTGGCAGCGTGATGACATTGTTACAGTGCCGATGGCGTCTGCAGGAGCTCTGCACTTGCTGCTGCTGGGCTCCCACCATGTTCCCACAGCTGCCAGCGCACCCATGCTCCCCCAGCCACCAGAGGCACGCGCCGTTCATGGCGTATTTGAGGATTTCGCCATTCGCAGGGATCTCTGGAACGTATGCCCCGCGAATGGTGAGGGTCTCCTGTACTGGTTTGTGCTCTAAGCAGAAAGACACCTGATAAAACGAAGAAGTTCAAACCAGCAAGGGAGAGATTTCTCCTTTCTGTAAGTGCTTAAGGCAGACAGGAGAGAGTGGAAGTTTCACATCAGCTTGCCTCCCTTGGAGGTGTGAGCATTCAAACAAGGAGCTGCACAAACATACTTGTAAGTCCTCCTCACAAGTGCATGCAGGACTCAACTGAAGTGGAGAATTTCCTTCCAGATCCAACAAAGGTACTCCCTTAGACGGAGGCCGGTGTTTATTAGTGAAGTACTCAGCAGCCAAACCAAAATGAGCATGGACACTTGGACTTTTCATGCCAGGGTGAAGGGAGAACATTCAACTGTCTCTCTAGGGAAGACGCATATTTTAGCTGACTAGTGGAAAAATGGACCTCACCTCTGGCCAGCAGCCTGGGTGTATACTTACTGTCTCCAAGAATCAGCTCAACTTCCTCATCTGCATCAGAGTCTTCATCTTCACCTTCATCCCCCTCTTCCAACAGGTTGGCAAGCTCCTCATCGTCAGAGGGAGAGAAATCATTTTCTCCATCCTCCCCAGCATTCTCATTGTTCTCATCTTCCTCCAGTTCAGCCTCCAGCAGCTGGTCAGTGTCTAATTCATCAAGGTCATCTGTATCATCGTCATCTTCATCGTCATCCTCTTCCTCTTGCTCTTCCTCCTCCTGAAGAGAGAACAAATGAGCTCATTAAGTATAGACAAAAGTGTATCAATGAAAAAGGAACACAAACTAACAAGGGAAATATAATACCACAATTTATCCCTTCACAAATTAAAGGCCATTCAAAATTACTTGCAAGTGTCACACCTCGACACCTAAACCAGGACAGATGCTACACTGACAATCCTGGGAACTGTGTCTTTCTTATCCTTAAGACAGTTATAGCCCAAAGAAATAATGATGCAAGCCCACTCCCAATTACTACCTTGTCACAACGTCTCACACTGACCTGGTGAGAGCTATGCACTTAGTCTCCCAAAAATTCTTACATAGCTTGCTGGGTTTTTAGCAACCAGACTGAAACAACTAATCTCACGTCAAATAAGTCAGATAATAACTGGTACCGCTCACTTCTGACATGAATAAGATTTGGAGTTCAGGGCAAGACTCTATCATGCCCCCACTACTAAACCTGGATCCAGACATGATTCTGAAATCCTGAAAGAAGCTCAGTAATCTCAGTACTGACATTTCCAGCATGCATCCAAGTCTTCTTTTCTATCAATTGTAAAGCATGAATGGTGTAACAAAGGGAAACACACTTGTGGAAACTTGGATTTAATGGTGCAACTGAATTTCTTATTCTGTAAATTAAATCAATACCAGGCAGATACCACTTACACTCCTTTGCTCTCGTGAAGTGAAATATTTTCATTTAGTTTCAGAGGTGCTTTTTCAGCCATCTGAACAAAAGTGGGAAGGGGTACACGGGATACACTTTGCAAAACTGAAGCAGTTGAGAAATAACGTCACTGAGAGGCCTGACTAGATGCTCTACTTTCTGCCTTTCACACTAAGGAGATTTATGATTACTGCATTTACAGAAGTATTGAGAAGAGAAGCCCTGTCTTTATTCCACACCCATGACACATTTTTTGCCTGTACCAAAACTGAAACAAATAAAAGTTGTAAGTAAACGTTCTTCAAAAGCACAGGCCTCCTGAGCTTTGGGGGTACCTAACTCACTGCCCAAAGGCAGTAATTAAGGAGTAGCAGCAACCACTGATACTCAACCGACAGAGTGAGTTTAACTGTTTACCTTTCTGGAGGACATCCACATTTACTGAGGGCATTTACATTTTTTAAAACCAGGTAAATGACTTTAAATATTAAAAATCAATTTTCTATTAAACATTTTTCTTTTTTGTAATTTTTTTGTAAATGGTAACATATTAGTGTCTAAATTCATAACCAATCAACATCATTTAAATAAAATCTGGTCCCAAAAAGCCATCCTCAAATATTAGAGTTAAAGATGCCTGCCTTTTCTATCTTAAGCAGAACCACTGGGGAACCATCTCTGACTCACAAGGTAAAATGAAACTTAATAAAATGCCAGCATTATAGGAATCGCAGGAAAGTAGGGCTGCAAAGGACCTCATGAGGCCTTCTGATCCAGCCCAAAGCTCAAAGAAGGATCTTCTCCAGACTAAACAGCCCTTGTTCTTTCAGGCCTTCCTCATATATCATACAATTATTCCATCTCAAGTGCACGACTGTGCGCTTATCCTTGCTGAATTTCATCTGATTGATTTCAAACCATATCTCCAATTTATCCAGATCATTCTGGATCCTCACCCTACCCTCCAGGACATGTCATGCCATCCAGCTTGTTATCATCTACTAGTTTGCGACTTGATCCCATCATCCAAATTATTAAATGAACAATACCAGACCCAGGAGGTACCCACTAAATACCTATTCCCAACCAGACAGTTCTTGATGCTTACTCACTGAGCATGATGATCCAACCAGTAGTATATCCACATTACAGTACTTTCATTTAGTCTGTATTTGCTTAGCTTATTAATGATAATGTTGCAAGACACATGTCAAAAGCTTTGAGAAAAAAATAGATTTATCACATCTACTGCTCTCCGCCATCCACAAAAATTGTCACTTTATCATAGAAAAAAAATCAAGTTGGTCAGGCATGACTTGCCATTGCTGAATCCATGCTGGCTGTTTCTAATCACCTTGTTCTCCTCCAGGTGCTTAAAAAAATAAGATTCCTTGATGACTTTGCTCTTTCCAGGTACAGAGGACAGACTGATGGGTCTGCAATTCCCCAGATAACCCTTCTTCTTTTTCTTGAAGATGAGCACTATTATTTGGCTTTTTCCAATCATCTGCGACCTCATCCAACCATCACGAGTCTGCAAAGATGATAGCCAATGGCTCAGAAATTACCTCAGCCAATTCCTTCAGTTCTCTAGGATTTATTCCATCCAGCCCTGGTGACTTGAAAGCATTTAACTTCCCTAAGTACTCCCTAACCTGGTCTGTCACTACTGTAGGTTGTTTGCTTCCTTTCCTATCTTTGCTGCCTCTTCCTCTTACTTCTAACATGTTCATAGAATTCCTTTTTATTGCCTTATGTCCTCAAATCATGCCTTAGACTTCGTGATACTCTCCCTATATGTTTGTGTAATTCATATACTCTTCCCTAGTAAAATGACCACATTCCCACTTTTTGTAGGATTCCTCCTTGATTTTCAGCTCATTGAAGAGATCGCTGTTTAGCTGGGCCAGTCTCCTGGTGCACTTCTCATTCTTCTGTCTCACTGAAATGGTTTGCTACTGTGCCCTTAAGAGGGTCTCCCTTGAAGTACAGTCAGTTCTCTAAGACTCCTTTGCCCCTCAGACTTGCCCCCCCACAGGATCCTGACCACCAGTTCCTTGAGTTTGCTAAAATCTACTTTTCAAAAGTCCAGTGTCTTTATTCTGAAGCTCTTTTTCTTCCCTTAGAACAGGGATGGCCAGCCTCCAGCTCCAGAGCCACATGCGGCTCTTCAGAAGTTAATATGCATCTCCTTGAATCTTTGCACAAGCACATGGTGACCAGCTTCCAGGTATTTTAACTACCTGGAAGCTCCAAATGGAAGCTGGTCACCATGTGCTTATGCAAAGATTCAAGGAGATGCATATTAACTTCTGAAGAGCCACACACGGCTCCGGAGCCGCAGGCTGGTCACCCCTACCTTAGAATCTTGAATTCTTATCATTTTGCAGTCACTGACCCCTAAGTTACTTTCTGTCTTCACATTCTCAACCAATTCCTCCATTTGTGAGTAGTTATTAAAGAAGACCTTCCCCCTAGTTTAGCCTCTCCAGCATTTGTACCCAAAGTAATTCCTAACACGTTCCTGTATTGCTATACTGCTTATGCACTGATATGTTTCCGTCCCAGCAGATGGCATGGCAATTAAAGTCTTCCATGAGAACTAGTCCTGTGATCTGGAAATGTACATTGGTTGTTTAAAGAAGGCCTCAACCATGTTCTCCTCCTAGATTGGTGGCCTTATAACCGCTGTCCCCTTTTACTTTCACCCAGAGGCTTTCAATAGGCCTATGTTCCACTTCATGCTGCAGCTCAGAACATATGTGCATCTCCTTGATATACAAGGAAACGCCACCTTTTTTCTCCGTGGCCTGTCCTTCCTCAACAAGCTATATCCATTCTTGACAGTACTCCAGTCATGTGAGCAACCCTACCACATCTGTTATCTTAATTACAATATAATTTCACAATTATACTAAAACTTCCAACTCTTCCTGCTTATTCCTCATGCTTCTCACATTAGTGTATAAACATTTTCAGGTAGCTAATGGATGGTCCCCATTTCTCCCTGAAAACACTGCTGAGGTTTCCACTACTGTGTCCTTTTACTTGTTCCTTTTTATTTAGGTTCTCTGGCTCTTTACTTACCTTTGAGATTTTGTCTCCATCCCTCAGTGAACCTACTTTAAAGCTATCCAAACTAGGTTAGCAAGCATGTACTTGAAGATGCTCTTCCCCCTCTTTGTCAGATGGACCCCATCTCCTCCTAACCGTCCCTCTTGGAACATCACCCCATGATCAAAGAAGCCTAAATCTTTCTGGCAACACCATCTACAGGATATATGTACTGCTACCTAGGTCTTTATCCTTGACCAAAAAGGTAAATGAGAGCACTGTCTGGGCCCCTTCAACCTTGCACCCAGAGCCATGTAGTCACTTTTGATTTGCTCAAAGCACACATGGATGAGTAGCATAGGGAGGTAGTCTCAGGATCAGATGAGCCTCAGCAACTTTGCCACAGCATCTCGGGTACAGGCTCCTGGCAGGCAGCAGACTTCCCAAGCCAACAGGTCAGGCCAACCAATGAATGTCTCCATCCCCTGTAAGAGGGGTGGCCACCACCACCTATCACTTCCTCTTGGTGGCAGTGGTTTTAATACTCCCATGGCTTCTGTGAAGTAGGTTCCTCATCATCCGATTTCAGGGTTTTGTACCCCTTTGTCCACCTGGACAGACACAGGTTCAAAAGAGGAGTGTTGTCTGCTGCCAGAGGTGGAAAGCTGCTAGCTTCCACCTTCTTGAGTATCTGGGTCTTATGAGCCTAGCCATTTCGTCCCGCAACCTCCTTACCTAGCTGCTAAGAGAATTCACCAGAAAGCACCTCTAACACCACAGGAACTCCCCCACCTGGCTGTTCTTGGCAAGGATCGTAGGATCCTCAGAAAACAGAGCTGGAAGGAACTTCATGAAGTCATCTAGTCCAAAGTCCCTTCAAAGCTAGACCAGGACATGGGTGGAAGCCATGTACACCTCCCCTGTACAGAGCCCACATAGGTACAGGGAGAGGAAAAGCTGGCAGTGGCAGTAGCTTTGGCATTGTAATATCTTCCAGCCATCTCTGACACTCCTACTAGCTCCTCCTGCTGCTGCTACCTCCTGGAAAATTCTCTCTTCTTCCTTTGTCTGGTTTCACTCAGCAACTTACAGCAAAAGGAAGGGTAAAAATAAAAAGTGGCTGGAGCAAACTTTCCCAAGCAACCCCTCTCATGTTTGCTGGTCCTGGTGTCACTGGGAGTTCTGGCGAGCTAGACTTTCAGTCTAGGCAAGCCTTGCTTCTTCATTCACACTGGTATCAGGTGTTGAGCCTATCTCCTTAATGTCCCCCTGCAAAACAGCAACCAAACAATCTGTACCACCCAGGAGGAACCAGGCAGACCGTCCACTCAGAAGAAGTCATAAACCCAAGTCTTCCTGCTCTTCCCCCCAGCAGAAGTCCCCACTCAAACTCCCCTGTCTACTGGCCTGTTCATTGGTTCTGGTGTAACTAGCTCCTGGAAGAATCTACTTTTCAGCCATTACAATGGAGCAAACATTGATATTTTCCGTTTACCCAAACAGAAGTCTTTTTAGTTTCTTTTGAGCAGAAAAACCTTTTGCCATAATTTTTCTTGATTTAGTTTAGCTAGTAGGTGTAGAGACAGTATCATCTTCATTTGTACTAATTCATTAAAAGTTGAGAAACTGATTGGGAGTTGAAAAAGCAGGAGTGCTCATTTTCATCTGCTAATCTATGGGAAAAAAAATCAGATTGAGCTCATCTTTTTCAATAAATTCTAAAAACTAAGGACGTGAGGCCAGATTTTTAAAGCATCTGGATACCTGAAACCAAAAAACATAACCTATGGGATTTTTCAAAAACACCTAAATAGATTAGTTGCCTAATTCTAAATATTTCAATAAAGGTTTCAATGCGTTTCAATATGGGAAAGACACACTCATGGACCCAGAGGGATAGCTTTCCATCTCCAGCTCTCTCTGTGCAAAAATGAAGTATATTTCCTACCTATGGGGACTTTTTACCATCTTGTACCATCTACACTTTTCCCAAAGCCTGATGTTGGGCCTTTGAGCCCAAAAGCTTGCAGAAAAGGACAATTTTCTTGCAATTTCCCAGTTGGTCTAATAAAAAGGCATAGTTTTGGAACCAAGAGTTCTAGTTTTCTGTATGTCAATATGAGTTGGGCATCTAATTTATTTTTGTACTTGCAAGATCTTCAAAATTATTTATCTGCATCTCGAGGCACCTAAAGATACTTAAAAATCTAGCTCACAGTGACCAAAAAGTAGGTCAAATTGCAAACTTGTCCTCTATTTCCTTTGTTTACCAAATCATTTTTAAATGTGAAACACCAACTTCAATAATTTTGTTCCCTATGTCACTTCATTTAATAATAAAAAAAAAATAATAAATTGCTGGGTTTGTACATTTTTTTCCTTGAGCAGCTTGACACATATCACAAGCAAATAAGTGCCCTTTGCCAGTTTCTAATATAATAATTAAGGGACTGCATTAACATATGCATACTTGAATAATGGGTATAGATACAGGATGTTCTCCTGGTTGGGAAACATACTAAATTTAGTGGAGAGGTTATACTTGGCTGAAAGTCAGCAGGTTTTAATGACTGTGTTAATTAATACAAAATGATATTTCATTACAGAAGTAAATAATACCACAATTGACAAACAATATTGAAACAGATTAAGGAAAATGAGGAGTACATCCTTAAACCAAGAGGTCTAAAAAGAGAACGGCTACAATCCAGAACCCAGATATATAAAGCTTCTAGGTTAGCCAGCCCATAGGAAAGAGCCAGCTAAAAGCAACACCAATCTATGAAGCCCTTGATGGTAAGCTAGAAAAGGAAGCATTTTGAGAGTCAAGCCATGGAGAATTAGGTTTCTGAGAGGGGAGAGCTCATGATTACAGATTAACACATAGGACAGACAGTTGGAAAATAAATGAATCAAGGAAGAACAGCCCAAGCTGATCTCTACTGCCCTGCTAAACCATCTATGGAGAGACCTACATGGCAGTGATCTCAATAAACGGGGAACCCATACAACATTTTGGAGATCCAAAGGAGCAGTTTGGATTCCACCCAGAAAGAAATTAAGCCAGAACAACTATGAAGAATTGATGCAACATGCTACTCCAACTAAGTAACTGGCAGCTGAATTGACTATTAATTTGATTAGTCCTCAAAACACAGGTCCTTCTAGCACACATTGTAGCAATCCAATCTTGAAGCAAATTTCATGGCTGCCTATAAGTGAGGTCCATGTGCGGAGGGAAAAGTGATGCCTTCGAGCCAACCCAACCACAAGGAGCTGGGCTGAGCCCAAGAACAAACAAGGATTTAGTGGCACATACTTTGTTGACCTTCTTGACATTACACAAGCAAATACTGCTCAATGGGGCAGGATCCACCCTGCCAGCATTACCTCCAAAGTATCTGGCCTAGCCCTCACCCTGTCAACTGTAAATCCCAGTCCATATTCTCATGAGATCTCTTCCTTTCCACAGAAAAGTCAAAGTTTTGCATCATCCATATGTAAACCAGAAACCCCCACTGACACACGCCAAGTCTGACAGTCTTCCCCTATTCAGGAGCCACTATAAAAAATCTTGTACAGTACTGTAAGAAAGAACATTATGGGCAAAGAGGATCAGTAGTCACCCAGCACCACCAGTTGAGTTCAGGAAGTAGAGCCAGCAAAGCCAGATTCTATCTCACTCCACTAAGGCCCTCAAGCTCACCAGCCAAACCTACTGATCAATGAGATGAAAAAGCTGAAAGATCTAGAACAGCGTGGGCCAAACTTTTTTGGTAGACAGGCCATAAATTAGCCCTGCACCTCCCCCCCACTGAAGAGCCACTCTGATCCTCTTCCCTTGTTTGATCTATTGCTTGCTTTCTACTTCCTTTCCTGTGCTCCTTGCCTGATTTGCTGTTTTGCTTCCTGCCCTATCTGCTACCATACTGCTTATCCCTTCTAGATCTGCCACAGGAAGCCACCTATACCACTTGTAGGACCCATGCTACAGGTTGGCCACCTCGATCTAGACGATTCAGAATGAATACATGCGTTACTTGGAAATGTTCTCAACGTTCTGAAGTTCTTGTTTTAAACCCAGACTGTTACTGGGATATAACCAGGTCTGCAGCTAAGGAAGGAAAAAAGATTCAACACTCCTATGAAGCTGAATGGGCAACCCAGTACAAAGATGCAAAAGGCCTGTATTTCTAACTGCGGTTAAGCACATTACTACCCATTTTAGGACAGTTAGGTACAAGCTCAGGTCCACAGATCACCATGTAGGTGCCTTAATATGGTATTTAAGTGCCAACATACAAATTTGAGGGCTTATTTAAAAAATTGGACATTAAGAGTGAGAATTTTAAAAGCATCTATATGGGTTAGAAATATAAATCTCACTGCCTTCCAATGGTATGTGTGCTTCTAAGGAGCTTAGGGTGGGATTTTCAGAAGCTCCTAAGTAACTTGACCAAGAACACATCTCTTGTCCTATAAATCTAAAATAAATGCAACGCATCAATAACAAAGGAAAGAACAGAACTCCTGAACCTAGTTCCCAATCATTTTAAAGCCAGTACTCACTGCTGTCTCCCTGAAGATACTGCAGCATATTAATACACGAAAAGGTATCTATTTATGCATGTTGAACACTTTTGTAGCATTTTAATAAACATGACCTCAGCATCCTTGGGGTACATGCAGGGGTGCCATTGCAAAATTTACTGCAGTCTCTTGAAAAAAATTGGAAAACCATCTATTCTTCATGTTCAAAAGAGGAAATGGATTGACTAATCCATGGGCCTCGTCATTTATACACAAAGATGGTTGCCTGCCCTCATTTCTTAGCAGACATCTGATAGCAGAATGCTGTCTTAAAAGTACTTCAAGATTAAAAAAAATATTTGCAGTGCACTCTACTAGCTTTAGGTGGTCAAGGAACAAACTAAAATTATATTTAGATAGGATGGCAAATAGAGAGACTAAATTTTCAAAAGGTTTGTACCAGGAGTGGGCAAAATATGGCCTGCAGGCTGCATCTGGCCCACAGAGGGGCTTTGTCTCGCCCGCAGCAGGTCCCTCATTCTCACCTGGCCAAGGCGCTGCCTGGCTATGGCGCATCCTGCTGCCCTCTGGGTGCACAGTGGGGCTGGGGCTGCTCCACAGTTGGACTGCCTTTCTAGGCAGCCTGGGTGGCAGCAGCTCCTTCCAGCTGCTGCCGGCACTGCTGCCAGGCCCACGGTAGCTGTGGGTACCAGCGCATGCAGTCCACACCGGTTCTGGGCATGCTCACCCAGGCTGAGCAGCGGCAGCATGGGACAGAAACTACTGCTCAGAGTGGGGCAAAAGCGCCCCTCCCTGTCCCCTGCCACCACTTCCAGGTATGGCCACTTGGAGCCTGCACTGGGCTGCCCTGCACCTATGCTGCATCACCACCACCTCTAGGCCACCCACCCCCAGGGCAGCGGTGGCAGTGCAAAGCAGATGCAGGGCGGCCCCGCACAGGCTCCAGGTGACTACACCACGAAACGCTGGCAGCTGGAAGGGAAGAGGCTGATTTTACCCTGCGCTGAGCAGCAGTTTCTCTCCTGTGCCACCACTGCTACTCTGGACTCACTCATCTGGACTGAGCAGCAGCAGCTGTGTCAGGAAGAAACTTGTTGCTTGGCATGGAGGGAAAGTGGCCCCTGTCCCACGCTGCCGCCGGCCAGTTTTTGGTGCAGCCACCTGGAGCCCGTGCCACACCACGTTTCCCTGCAGCTCCATCACTGCCACCACTGAGCTGCCCTGCTTGGCAGCAGTGACTGTGGAGCAGCCGCAGGGCAGCCCAGAGGTGGTGGTGATGGAGCCGCAGGGCAGCCCAGTGTGGCACGGGCTTCGGGTGGCTGCACCAAAAAGTGCCTGGTGGCAGAGGGGGAAGGGGCACTTTCCCACCACCACGAGCAGCAGTTTCTGCCCAGCTGCTACTACTGCTGCTCAGCCCAGATAGGTGAGCCCGGAGCCGGCGTAGGGCATGCGGGGTCAGGGATGCATGTGCTACTATCCGCTGCTACTGCAGGGCTGGAGGCAGCAGCGGCAGCAGCCAGAAGGAGCCACCCCAACCCTGCTACATGCTTAGAGATGGCAGGACACACCATGACCAAGCGGTGCAGAGCAGGAGCAGGCCACACTGTTGGCAGCGGTGGGGGAAGCACCACAGGGTATACGGGCTCTGAGCTGTTGCAGGGTGGGGGCAGGAGCAGGGGCTGACTGGCTCAGGGGGGTGTGGGCAGGGGCTCCTATGCACACCCCACATACCCTCAACCCCCCCATAAGCCCCACAGCCACGTTCTCCCCCCCCAAATTACACAGCCCACCACCACTGCATCCACCCACACCCTCCACCACACACCTCTAGGGGGAGCCCCGTTCACTGCTACACACACACACACACACACACACTAAACATGCACCCACACCCTCCCTACCACACCCCCCAGAACTCCCCCCACAAACTCCAGCCACATCCCACACATCCCCACAAACCCTCCACAGCCACCCACACACACACCAACACTTTCCTCCACACCCCATATTCTCTCTCTCTCTCGTACACACACAGCTCCCCACACCCCCCACAATATACATGAGGAAGACTTCATTTTGAGCTATTATGCAATAGCTGAGCTTTTAGAGGAGACTTATGTTGTAACAATGCCTATCACTTTCACTGGAAAACTTTTTGGGTAAGTAAAGGTTACGTATATTGGTCATTAACTGAACTAGAACCAAAATGCTTTATTTACATGGGCTTTAGAGATATCTGATCTTTTTATATGAATATTATGGTCCTAGAGAATAAATTAGGTCTGATTATTAAAAATGCTCAGAGACGATTAGTCTGTAGTTCTGTTTAAGTAAATGTATCTTTCTTTCCCTTTTGCCATGGTTTCTCGCTTTCTTAGACTTAAGGTTTGGTGTTGCTGGTAATTTTGTGGCTAGCTGAAATCTGAGTATCTTCTCTGGAGGCTATCCAGGAGTGTTGGATAGTACCTGGAAAACTCCTTGAATAAGTTTTTATGCTAAAAGACCGATCTGCTTGATAAATTTTACTGATGTAGCAATATAAAGTATCCCTGTGAACACTTCTTCAAACTTTATACTTCATACCTGTATGTAATGTACATATATTTTTGTATATACCCACTTTACTAGCTTGCTGTCTCCCAAAATCAGATTTTTGAGACATTTTGCCTTGATCCTTCATCATGTCATTCACCCTTTTCAATACCACATGTTAAATCTGCAGCTACATTTTGTTTCTTAGGAAGGAACAAGCTTAAGCCAACCCAAAGCTATTTGGTTAAACTGCTGCATATCTCTCTATGGACAGTTATTTAAGTCTGTATAGACCAGGGGCGGGCAATTATTTTGGCTAGGGGGCCACTTAATGGGTTTTGGTGAGCTATCAAGGGCTACAAGGGTAGCCCCACCTCTGGTTGCCATTTTGGGGGCAGAAGTTCTGTCCTTAACCTCTGCCCTTTGCCACTGGAAGTCCCTCTCCTTGACCCTGGAAGTACTCCTTTTGAGAAGTGTTTGCCATCTTGGAACTGGAAAAAAAATTATATACAGGTTTCCTTTGCTTTATGCTGTATATGTGTTCCTGAAAAATGGTGCATGACTCATATTCTCAGAAAGGGAACCCGCTTTACAATGTAACAAATAGGGTTACGTTCCAAGACCTCAACTGTACTGACCCCCAGACCCATTTCTACCAATTTTACAAAACAATCATGGATGCCAGTCTGCATACATGAAACCTCCCAGTGTTATCTGAAAATTATGGGACATATTTTGCCCTACTTGCTATATAGGAGGACAGTTTATCTTGCCCACAATAGATCTTTAGGAATTCCTGAATATGCCAGGCAAGGATAGAGGATACTACTAAACAAACACACCCCTCCTGACCACAGGGTAACTACTTTGTGAAAGAGATTAACTCACTCAAAGCATATCATACCATGAGGGGAGTCCTGGAAAAAGCTTTCTGTGGAACACCACAAGCAACAAAAGGTGTTTTATACTCTCTGGAGCAAACTGTGTCCATAAATCCACCTTCTCTTCTCCACCTTCTGGTTGTAAGATTGGGTACCAACGTAGAGTGATCAAAGAAACTGATACTCAAAAAATTCTTTTCAGATGGCCTATTTTTACATACTGTCTTTTTATCTTAACCTCTACTACCTCAAAGGTGCTGGAGATAAGAGAAACTTCATATTCTAATCCACATGTCAGAATTTAATCTTTTGTGGCTTATAAATAATACTTCTCCCCTAAAATGGTGGACTGTAAAGTGAATATCGCCTCCTTCCCAGATCTCTCATCTCCCTCTAATTGAACTTTAGATATAAAGCAGCATCAAAACAAGTCAAAATTCCCATCTTTTACACACTAGAATACTTTACTAAGTAGTAGGTCAGGCTTCCACCACCAACACATCACTCTCATAGTTTACATCAGTGGTGGCTAACCTGTTTGGCAAGCCTACCACAAATTAAGCCCCAGACTCTCCCTAAGGGGTACAGACAGAAGTGACAATTTTCGTCCAATCTGACCACAGAAAGTGGTCTATAGCCATGACCAAACACAAGTGCACAGCTGTACAGTTTCAAAAATGGGTGAAAATCTGAACCCTCACCGCATGAGGGGTCAGATGAAGAAGTTTCAAAACACAGCGTCTTGTAATTTCTGTCATGCTGTCTTCCAGCCTCCAGTTGTTTCCAGAATAGGAGGGGGGAAGGGAGTGGAGCGAATTTGGACTGGAGGGGTTCAGCCCCTGCTGGAGGGTGGAGCAGCTGTTCTGGAATCCTCCATTGTTCCTCCTCCTCCTCCAAGGTGCGGGGGCTCCAATTCGCGCACCCCACCCTCCAGCACTGGCTAAGGAATCCCTAGAACAAGCTCCTTCTGCTCCTTTTCCCTGTTCTCATTCTGAAACATGGACAGGCTGGGAGCGAGGAGGCGACATTGCTAGGGGAAGCCAGCTGCAGACAACAGCTATGCTCCCCACCCTCCTGGAACCAAGTCAACTTTTGTTTTTTCCACTGGATCACTGTAACTCAGAAAGCTTCCTGCAAAGTGTTCTCAGTTACAGCAGGCAGCTGCACTTCTGTCAGCACCCTAAGTGCTGCTCTGATCCCTGCCTCCCCAGAGATGTACTCGATAAGAGTTTGCACCCTAAAGCACCATAATATAGACAGACGGGCTCAAGCCTCTAGCTAGGAAGAGCAGAGCGGTAGCAGGACATTGCTCCAAAGAGGTGTAGTCACTGCCAAAAGCCAAGTTAACCCTTCCTTGGCCCCACAACCACAGCAATTTTATATAGTGAGCAAGGATCCAATGCTCTGAATTCAGTCATGGCTGCAGGGCCAGGGAAGGGTTAACTTGCCATTATCAGCAACACCTAAAAACTTCCTCTTGCAGCAGTGTCCTGCTCCCATTCTGCTCTACACAGCCATAGAGCCTCATTCTGCTCAATCCCTCCTGCCTCCATCTTGGTACCTCCCTTTACTGAGTGCCAGGGGTTCGTGTGCCATACAAAGCAGCTGCCATTGCCACTTGTGGCACACGTGCCATGGGTTGACCACCCCTTGTCTACATTCTTGGATACGCTTTGTATCAAAATCTCAAGTGCTTTTCTCAGCTCCTAGAGCTGCTGAAGACTTAAAGGATCAGCAGTACATCAGATTGTTTTACTGGTACTAGAAACCACATTTCTTCCACCCGTGCTAATTTCTAGGTTCTGGAACCATTTTCATAATGGTCGGATGTCCAGAACCCAAGGGAGATTCCTCATGTAATTATGTAATTTCTCCGGTTTATACTTAGATTATGTTTCTGAAACCACAAGATCACGCAGGCCTTTTCTTATCCCAATGCTAGATTCTGAATTCTCAGCTGACCTCATTTTGAGTTTCATAGTTCATGCACCAGTGTATTTGTTCTGCAAGTGCAGCAATACTATAATGTGCCACCTATTTGGTCCCAAGTTTTGTCCATTTCTCCATTCTCTGCTCTGAGATTATCTAAAATTTAAGTGAACCACATTTTGGGAATTACTTTCCAAAATTGCTTACTTCAAACTATGAGTACCCCTCCTTAGCCTAAAAATTAAGTCCTATGAGGTTAGAAAGTATGTTAGTGGAACCTTTCCAGCATCCTCAACTTTTTTTTCCCATATTTAACTAATGTATGACTCTTCCTATTTCACTGCAGGAAGTCTAGTCACATTCATATTTGAAATGCTTTGTTTTACTAATCCAATTTCAGAGATTTTTGTTCATTTTAGGTGGGAGGGTATTATGGCTGCTTTTTACAAAGATCCTTTCTACTACTCTTACTTTGGTGAATTTATCCATTTTTGTATGCAATCATCCTTTTGCTATTTCCTCTTTCCAAAACTTCCAAACACAGAAAAAGCAAGCTCACCTTGGACAAAGTGAATCTTTCCAGTGATGCAAATCCTTGCAAAGGACTATATTTTTCATGCTTATTCAAAGCATTGAATAAAGTATGATTTATTCTGCTTTACAGAGAAGCCAGATTTTAACTTCAGACAATTGCTCTTTATTGCCAGAAGATTTGTGCTGCTCAAACATCTCCAAACCCTTCAGCAACCATCTCTCAGGAAAGGCAACAACTGAAAACAGGTGTTAAGAGTTTTTACCCAATTACTTCATTCAACCTACTGATCCCCTCCTGTGTGTGGGGCAGCAGCAAATGTTTGGCAATAGTTTTTCTAGGATTAATTTCACTTTGGGTATCATCCTATTCTTTAGCTGCATAAAAAATAAGCCCTTCCCTGTTTTCTTGGCAAACAAATTTGAATTCTTCTCTCATCTTCTCTCTTTTTCAAGCCAGGTATCAGTCTTCCACAACACACAGTTGAAAAGGCAAAAACATGATGCATATTAGATCCTATGCTTCTTCTATGCAATGGTTGTCTGTGATTGCAGAGGACTGGACTCATTATCTCAGGTAAATCCCTTCCAGTTCTATGTACTTTGTGTGTAAAACGAGATCACTCAGCTGAAGATACACAACTCTGGCAAAGTGCATTAGTACATATAATGAGTAAGAATTCTTACCATAGGCTTCTAGGCAGGTGGAGAAGACAAGGACAGACGTAACACAGCACACACAGCATACAATATATCACAGAAGCCAAAACAGAGCGAAGAGATAAAAGACAGTTACTCTCTTATTCTACATGAGCAACCTTAGCCAGTCTAACAATAACCATGCATCTACAGTAAATAGAAAGGTAACCATGACACTTATTTCAGAAGTCAGCAGAATGAGACACTGGAAAAATTAGTCCAGTTTCAGGGACTGGCAGGTTATACTAGGACTCAGGACCTAAAAATCCATGCCCTCTATTTTACTTGCGACTTGTGTTTGGTGTCACATGTTTTAACTAAGTGCCAAGGGTTGTGCATGGTGTCTTTTTAAATACTAAGACTAAACACTAAACAGACTAAAAACTTTGTGAATAGTCAATTTAAGGAACCAATGCTTTCCGCTTAGCTGTCAGTAGATAGCAAAGTTTCTTCATTAAAGAGGAAACATTTGCTGTGTCTTTGTTTATACTTTATTACAAGGTAAAACAGTACCATATCCAAATTATATGATTTTGAACTACTGGAAAACTTAGCACAGAAAAAGCCAAATTGGGTATCAGTCCTAGTCATCCCGAACCTTAAGATTCATAAGAAATTCATTAACATTTGTTACTGTCAAGATTTACTTTTTCTAGGCAGCTGCTGAAGTTGACAGAAGATAGTAGGCAGGAATAGGGGATGGAGTAGGAGTCTTGAGAACCCATCCCATCCTGCTCCATCTCCATGCTGCAAGGGCTCACTCTGGCTAGCACTCCTGCTCTGGGCTTTTTCTCCTACACACCCCATAGCTGGCACCTGTCATTGCCATCACACGTTGAGCGGAAAAGGGAAAAAGGACTCGGGGATAAAAGCAGCAGCCAAGATGAGGGAAGGCAGAAACTTCCTAAAACAGAACCTAGAGTTGCTTCAGTGCTGAAAAGAGTGAAGATTGGGAGCAAGAGGCTTTTCCTCTTCCCACAGTTCCATAAGTTGCATTTGTAATTGGGTCTCAGAAGATAGGCATGTCCCACTGCCTTCCCCCACCCTACATGCTTTGAAGGACATTCCCAATGGGCTAACACCACAATCAGAAAGGTAGTAAGTGGATTGTGTGAGGTTTGTAAAACACCATTACTGATGCCATTCACTACTTTATGAAGCATCATTTATGTTCCTGTAATGTAAACATTCTTATCTTTTGATTAAAAATGGAAACATATTATCCATTCCAGTTTTTCTGCCACATATTCTTACTATTCTAAAATATTTGCATTTGGTAGCCAATTTGTGATGAATTTAAAAATGTCCTGTGACAGTAAATCTCCTCTCTCCCCAAATCTGCAAACACTATCCTCACTAAGGAAGTGTCTGAATCATGATTTGGCAGCTTTTATAATCTTAATACTGTTAACAAATTGGTTACCAGATGCCTATTAGATTCACAGATTGCCACTGTTGGAGAGCTCACAAGGGCAATGAAGGACTGAGTGCTAGATGCCACTGTACTTCCATGATCTACTAAATATGCCTCTCCCCCTATATTCTCACTTGCACATCATTAAAGTGGATCCATCCCTCTAGTAGCTGCATCCCAAAGTTAACAGTGGCATCTAAAAACACTTCCTGTTTGGCAATACAGTGACTTCGCACCATGGACAGAGGCATGGTCCCTTGTTTCTATACAAGGTACTGGGCAAAATTTTTAACTGTAGCTGTAGCAGCTTTTACTTTCTCACAATTACTCTGGCAGTTGCAGGAAGATCCTTTGGTTAAGTAGAGGCATCAGTCTTTGAGTTTGTGACTGAGGAGTCACAATGTCCTTTAATGCCCACTCACTTTTTAGTGGGGAAAAACGGTTTTACTCTAGAATTAGACCTGGGCATTTAAGAAATCTCAAAGATTTATAGCTAT
This sequence comes from Alligator mississippiensis, assembly GCF_030867095.1. Taxonomy (NCBI): domain Eukaryota; kingdom Metazoa; phylum Chordata; order Crocodylia; family Alligatoridae; genus Alligator; species Alligator mississippiensis. Next base: position 46,224,000 of record NC_081835.1, read on the forward strand.
CTCCTGCCTGCATTTGCAACAGGCACCAAAGGGCTGCTATCATCTGAAACTATAGCACAGATCACTCTGGGACACTGCCCACATACACAAAGAAATTCTGTTGTGCAAAGATGTGACAAAAGTAAGCATGCTCCTACCACTATCCTCTTAATCTATTCTGCAGTTGCCCATTCATAGGCCAATCTGGCACAATAAACACAGACCTTAAATCAAAGCCATCCCATTGCGAGACTCAGTGGCTGAAGCCTGGTTAAAACTAGTTCCACTGAAGCCTGTATTCATGGTAGAGTACTATCAATTCATTACTTATTGTAGTAACTCCCAGGAAACAGTTATCAATTACAATAGCCAAGAGATTCAGCTTTGGTTTTACTTAAACTGGCTTGATAATGCTGGAGTATTAGCTTCAGTTAGGAAAAGGATTTCCAAGGGTATGAAGAAAGAAATATGAAAAGTACCATGATAGCTGGTCAGAATCTATCAGCTGCAACTATGTTAATCCAAAATGTTTTATAAACAAAAGTACTCAAAGGTTTACAGTAGTGGCACTAGAAACAAGACAACTATGCCATCTCGGCTGCAAGGACTAACAAGAGTTTGAAAGCAGTCCAGCTGTTTTTTTCCAAAATGAGAGGAAGGATCAGAGACAAGTCTTTGCAACTAAGCAATGCTACCATGGGTAGCTCCTTAATAATGATTCCCGAGAATCCACACTATTCAGGAAATCCTAGAACAGAAGCATTATTGATTGACATGAGGGCTGCAATAAACTCCATCACCAAAGCAGCATCAGGGTACGTGTTCCTCCAGCACTTCATCTGGATTGCCTGCCACAAGCACAATTTTCAGAATGAGCAGGACATGCAACAACTTCTATTGCACTGACAGCGACAACTGACCAAAGCAAACTTGCTTCCATTATGAGTACAGTAAAACCTGGATTATTTATATCAGGGTAGTTCATTACCAACTTAATTCGTAGCAGGTTTCCAAATGAAGAATAAGCCACACAGCTGTTTGCTGCAGTTTTCATTTCAAAGAGCACAACACCTCCATTCAGCTGGCCAACAACAGCTGTCTCATGCAGCTGTATCTCTCTGCTTGGTTTGCAAACCTTCAATTTTGCAAAGGGATAAAGAACCTAACCCTATGCTGTATCCAGTTCTACTGAATATCTTCCTATTGATAGGACAGACATCTTTTTGGCAGACCATTTAACAAAGGAGATGCAATCAAAAGCCCTGGAAATGCCTAGTCCTGCTGCTGAATAGAGAACAGGAACACTGTGAAACATCCAAACCTCAAAATGACCTAGTATCAGAACATCGTTTAGAATACCATGTGAAAGAGTGCAAGAACATTTGTCCAATAAATCCTGGTCATTCCAGATAAATATCCTCCAACACTTTTTGCCTTCAATATTCAAGGTAAAAACTGAAAAGTAATCTATCCCCTCTGAATACCAGTGAGACCACTATACAAGGAGAAATCTGGAGGTACTTTTCTAATTTGCCAGCACTTAGGCAGTTTGACTGTCAGTGCAACCAAACTGGGCCAGAGGTCTAAACCTGAAAAAATAAATTCAAGATGTATAGCAATACAAATACTTAGGTGCTTGCTTCATACTGATCCAAAGCCAAAAACAGGGAAGTTGTTGGGTTGCTTTGGGAAGCAAGGACTGAGCCCCTCTGTGCTGCTTATAGCTTAACCCAAAACATTTCTATGCAAGAAATATTTGTGGGTCTGTAAAAGATCAAGCTACATACTGAACCAAAATAGGGGATCAGATGAGAAGAGGACATGCAGGTCAAACATTTCTGTTTTCAATATTGCTAAGCGTCCAGTAACTGAAATTTGGGCTCATTTTAAGCAGTTTGCATTCGAACTAATGTTCCCTACTGCCCAAAGTTTGATGTTGGCCACCCTAGAAGCCACTGAATACGATACTTTTATAAATACAAGGAATGAAGACAGTCAACAGTGGTAAATGTGCATGCCAAGCAAATGCTCTTAAATCTGGTAATCAATGGCAAACAAAAAAGTAGCTTTATTTTACTGCTACTAAAGCTTTTGTGAAAGCTCTTCAATAACTTAAACTGTGCCTAAGGCTATCTCCACTTGCATTACAGGAAGTCTCAACAACCAGAGCTAATCGAGAATAGAAGCTTTCATCTTTGCTTTGTAGCTAATCTTATAGCCTGGAACAAGAACTGTGTTAAAACAAGAAACCCTATTATACAAAGGGAAGTACATTTAAGGGCATCACACACACCGGTCACTACTAAAAATTCAATATTTACCAACAATTACCCCATGATAATACAGGAAAATAGTGTAGTATCTGAGATATGCATAAGAAATCTGAAATTGCCTACTAATTGCTGACTTTTAAGATGGAAATAACTTCATGTGGAAAGTTCAGTTTTTTCTACATGATTATTTTGTGGATTTGTAAAGCCTACTGTTAAGTTCATGGTAAAGGTGAACACATTAAAAAAATTGGGAGATTACAGACAAACTCAGGGAGGCATGGAACACACAAAAAAGATTTTCTTTAAAAACATATAAGTATTTGAGATCAGAGGTTGGCAGACTATGGGGAAGTAATGGTTTGGAAAGGACATTAATTGGCATTTCCCCTACTAGCATGCAGCTCTGCTATTCTCTGCCAGTAAGATGCCCACCAGATCTATTCAGTCTAGTGCTGTAGCTCAAACTGTGGCAAAAGTTTTTTTGTCCAGTAAAGATAAAAGGCCCACCACAATTCTAACAGACTAAGATGATACGTTTTCAGAGATGGGAAAGAAAAAAAACACTTTACAACCCAATTTGTTTGGGCAATATTGAAATATTGTTGATTACAATGAACCAGTCACTTCCATATTACTGTTAAATGTTCCTCTGAAGAGCTGTCAGACAGCTTTATTATAGCAACATTGTATTAAAGAGCTGGAAAAAATAACCAAAGCTTAAGCTTTCCATATAGTCTGAAGAAATGAAACTCCTCATTCCTTTCCTTCACAAAAAGAGAGAGGGAGAGAAAGTCAACTGTTTCCAGCAGAAATATTAATACATAGTTTATCATCACAGAGCTGAAAATAATCCATTCCACATTTGAGGGGGATTCCCCCTGCCCAAACCATAAGGAACTTGGTATTCTATGATGCCCGGCACCACAGGTTGGAATACCGGTCTTCTGAAATCTGACTTCAGAATGTGCAGTCATGCTTCCTACTTCATCTTGAGTAACAATAATCATCCTTGGCCCCTTTACAAGGCTGTCAAAAACACTGAATCCACTATTTAAATGCATGGTTTAAAAGCTGGCTACCAAGCACATATCGATACAAACCTATTAACATTTCTTTAACTTTTCTACTGTGCAAGAAGCAGTGTGTAATTCACAATATGATATTGTGGTCCACATCCAATATAGGGAAAGACTAAACATCATGACTAACAAAGATTTGTGTACAATTTAAAGTAAAGACAAAACCCATTCATTGTGGCTCAGAAAAAGTATTCTATAGAAACATTTTTAACATGCAACAGCAACTCTTTCCAGCATACCAACTACAAGTAGAGACATATCTACACCTAGAGTATGAGTTCATAGTGTCCTAGCTACTTCTCAAAAACTCCTTCTGTGGACAGTCTTGTGTACACCTTCAAAGAGTGAGCTACCTGACATTTACTGCATATTAAGATTGTCCATGAGGGAAGTTAAATGCAGAGTAAATTTACATACTTGCTTTCTCCACACACATTTTTCTGTGTAGACAAGTCTTTTGATTACAACTGTACTGCCAAAACCAAGACATCTTTATAGTTCTCACCTGGTCTTCCTCTTCATCCTCTTCATCTTCTGCCAGACGCTGCCTGCCCACCTCATACAGCCTGCAAACTGTATCCATGTTCATGGCATCCATGCTCCCTTGGTTCTGAAGAAGAAACCCCCATCCCCAACAACATATCATTTAGCACCTAGTATAAGTTATGCCAAAAACAGTAAGGTGTTTTCCCCATCCTTTATTTTCTATTAGTGTACATAATATAACCAAGAATAAGGTTCTTCTGTTTTACAAGAATAACCACAGAAGCAGCAGAAAGGATCTGCTTTGAGGTTCTAGGTGTTATGTCACTTGCAAAGCAGCTGCATTCCTACCACAGGAGCACACACACCTCATAAAACTTCTTTTGGACCATTCAGGCCCTTGCCCAGCTTTGACTCCCCTTTCCCAAACTGCATGCCAACTCCCCCATAAATGTCTCTCTCTACTGTAAGGCTATTTTCCTAAAGGGAAAAAAAGATTTAAAAAAGCTGAAAGGCAGCAGCAATTTCAGAAAGATGCAAAGGCCTGAAATCTGCCAACTAATATTACCTTAAAAACAAAGCAGTCAGTCCCAAGTGGGTTTTAAACTCGCTGCTTTTACAATCCAAGGACTGATGCATTAGTACTCTACACTGGGGCAATGGTGTTATTGTGCCCTGTCAGCTAGCCTTGCTGAAAGGCAAGAATAAAACAATAATTCACAAGCTAAGAGCATGGTGTTGCTCTACATAAAGCAAGATGTGAGAGCCTTATCAATATTGAAAACTATTCCAAGCGTTGGTTGCTGAGAAAGGAAGGATTGTTTTAATGTTCCCTAAGTAAAGAAATCCATCCAATCAGCGCAAGCTTGTTACTCTTCTAGGGCTTCTTGCATAACACAGGCCAAAAAACTTAACTCTGTACGTCCCACAAACCTCAACTTCTGGAAGACTGTTAATCAGAAAAAAAATATGTAGAACAGGGAAGGTAAGGGGGAGCCCAAGTAAAAGCTCAGAGAGTACCAGGAGTGCACCTGCCAGACTCTGTATTTTGCGTCAAGTTTCAACACGAGACCAAGAAACATGAAACAAAAATGCATCCTGCTCTGGCTTTAAAGAGGATGCTTCCCTCTGTAATATATTTCTTTTAAAGCAAGACAGTGTTTGAGGGATAGCAGTGAAAGGACTCTAAGATATGAATGAGCTAGTGACACAGAGGCAACATGGCATTTACTCATGACAAGATGGATTACATGTATAACCAACTGGTCACAACTACCCTATCCACATAAGAACACCACTATGTAAGACATCAACAACTAACAGCAGAAACTTTGGAATCTCCAACCCCAAAGTCTTAAAAATACCCCAAGAAGCATTATACTTGGACTGCAATCATAGACAGGTATTTAATGTTCCCGCTACTTATCTCAATGTCTTTACCTCTATGACAGCCAGATAGCAATCCTTGCTGTCTGTGCACAAGTCAAAGATATTCCGTTTCACATCAATGGTGGCTAGAACACAAATCAGAAAATAAGCTTAAAAGTTAAGTCCAGGTATTTCAATGCTTTACTGTATGAACAGGTCTAAGGATATGAATATAACTGGGTAAGAATCAAGAAAACTGGAGTTTAGTATACACAGGTACAGGCAGTCCTCGACTTACAACGTTTCAAGTTACAATGTTTCTAAAGTGACACCCTGTTTAAACTTTCTGACATCAGTTTTGACTTTACAACGCTTGATGCGTCACCCATCTCCTGTCTGTCCAAACTTCCTTGGACATTTTCTTTAAGAAAGCAGTCAAGACTCCAGAAAAACCTGCAGCCAAGACTCCTGAGAAGACACCAGTCAAGAACCCTTCAAAAAGTCCAACCAGGAGTCCTTCAAAAAGTCCAGCCAAGTCACCTCAAAGAAGTCCTTCCAAATAAAGTATGATTGCTATTTACAAAAGAAATATGTTAATGTAGCTGTATTATTCATCTATAATTGATTGAGTAGAAAATTCTGGGTTATTTATGGTGAAAATAGAGTATCGGGTCTTGGTTCAGAAACCAATCCCCCATTTATAATATTGTTTCCTATGGGAAAATCGGTTCCGAGTTGCAATGTTTCAACTTAAGCTGCGGTTCTCAGGAACCAATTGTGTCATAAATCTGGGGACTGCCTGTAATTTCAACCAGTAACGGAGAATATTTCTAAACTGCTCATGGTGAGCTGTTCAAAGAAGTACAGCCTGAATTCTCACGTTGGATTCCATTGTGCATCTCTCTCTGCACATATGGCTATGGACTTCTCTGAGCAGACCAGAGACCACATGGCCCTTTCAGTTTTCATAAGGTGATGTTGAAGGAAGACCAAGGTGGGACCAGGCCTTCTCCCTAAGCAAATGGAAACCAGTGGCCATGTTTACTCACTCCTGATAAATAACTAAGTTTAGCTACAGGAGTTTTGTGGGCTGGAGGCCAAACGGACAGCAGCTTGCGCTATGAACAGGGACCAATACTAATGGGAAAGGGGAGTTCAAACGGAAAAAATGGCCCTTTCATATAACTGAACCACTGAGGTTCTGGCCATATTACAGACTTGCTCTCAGATTCAGATCTGAGTTGAATAGAAGAAAAGACAACAACAATAGAAGAAAACCAGAGGTGGCAATTACAGCCCACAAAAGTGAACGCAAAGAATCACATACTGAAGCAGAAATTTTAGCTCAAGCTACTTCAGGGCTGAGGACAACGTGCATACTTGGACTAAGGTAGACAATGGCAGAATGTGTTTTAATTCATTTTTTTAAACAAAGAAGGATCTAGTGCAAAAGTGCACCCAGGTTACAAACCAAACCCTTTGCTGGTGCACTTTTCACTCTTACCTATAGGCTTGTAATCAGTTGCATTGAATGTCCTGAAGGATGACCCAAAGGGGCTTCTCATCCTCTCCTCCAGTAGGTCATCTTCATCATCTGCCTGCAACATAGCTGACCAAGGGAAAGATTATTCAGCAAGGTACCTCTTATTTACAACGTTGCTTCTTCTCACATTAGGATCCTGTTGGACCTGCATAGCATTGCGGTATAATTTTCTGTACTTTGCTTTTTTAATAGATTAGCAAGACCCATTTATCCATTATATTACTGTTCTACAGCTGAATTTTGCAAGAATATAAATGCTCAGTACGCAAGTAAGGATCTACTGAATTCACAGTGGAAATGGGCTATGTGGCAGCTCCTTTAATCTTACAGGTTCCCTCATGCACCCCCCACCCTTATTGCTTATTGACTGAGGAGCCCAGATGGCCCTCTTGCTTGTTGCTGACAGGCCAGGAGGCAAAAACAGCACCATATTAAAACCACAGTTTTTGCCTCCCTGCCAATCAGAAACAATCAGTAGGGAAGTTGGGAGGGGTAGAGGGGGAGGTACGCACATGGGGGAACCTGCAAAATTAAAGGAGCCACTGTGCAGCCCACCTCTGCCACAAGTTCAGTAGCTCCCTATACATAAAGGAAGCACACTCCTTCCCAAAGCACTGCATACCACAACTTGTAATTACAACCCCTTTTTTTTCCAGTAGCTTAAATTTTTACCTCATATAAATGAGTCATGGAATCACTGAAGTTTGAGAAAAATACTTAAAATGCAGTTTTAATGTAGCAATAAAAGCAGTCACACAACTACATCAATTTTATGAAATTATGCTAAAATCCCTGACTGTGCTTAGGAAACCAGAGAAAGAATAGCTGCTAAATTGCATTCATTTTAAAAAAACTACTTAAGGAACAGAAGAAAATTTTCAAATTACAAATGGGAGATTGGGCCCAAATCTCATGGATTTTCAAAGGAAATTGGGCACCAACATGTTCCTTGGCAGACAATATTCTCTGGGTAGGTGTGATATCTTTTATTAGACTAACTAAATAGTTGGTAACATTGTTCTCTGCAAGCTTTTTGGTGCACAAACACCCCTCTTCAGGCATAAGGAGAGCCTGTACATACTCCTTTGGCCTTCAAAAAGCTCTCCTTATAAATTGTGCATTGAGGATTTGATGCCAGAATCCTGGGTTCTTTCCTAAGCACGGGGAAGGAAAACATCTAATGGTCACTCAGATTATGACTAGGAGTTTAGGACTCTTGGATTCTAATCACAACTCTACCAAGAACTAATAATTTGGGCAAATTATAATCTCTCTGTAAAATGGGATTCAGCTTGGAGAAGTGCTTTGAGACCCATGAATAAAAACTATTACTGAAATGACAAATTATATTATTTAAATTTACCCAAGAGAACTACAGCTATTACTGCTGTACTGCTGAAGCTCAGCAAGAGCAGAAGCTCAGGTGTCCCCTGACAAAAGGGAAGTTATTGGCTAGTTGCTGAAGTTCTGAGCGTAGATATGGATATATACATGCACTTAGATCTGAGTTCAAATGCTCTAGAAAAGAATGACCATGAGGCAAGGCACATATGTCATGGAACTAAATATTTGGTACAAGAACAAATAAGGAGTCATGGCCCTGACTGCACTATACTTAGTCACAAAACTTAGCAATAGACATAGATGGGGGTATGAAGGCATGGAGGCACAGTCTAAGAGATAAATGATGGGGACTGAAGCTGTGGATTTGTATTTAAGTATCATCACATATAAGTTGCCCAATACCCTGCATTATAAAACAGTCTCTTGAGTTGCTTATAATTTGCCAAACTTCAATTATTTGGCCTGAAATTTTCCATTCTGGATATCTGCCCGAGTCTGATTCTCTCTCTCCCTCTGGGTGACTCTACATGTGTGCTTTGTTGCAGCATTGACTAATTAGCTCCACAGTAAAGCATCACCATCTACACATACACCAGTATAAAGGCACAGTAAATTAAATCAACTCTGTTGTAAGATAGTACTGTTGGGGACAGTACTATCTTAGGGTGGAGTACTTAAGTGCTGAAATATGTGTGTAGATGGCGACAGGCTGGCTGGAGCATGAGGGTGCTAAAGTGTGGGGGCTGTCTGCTGCCTAGCCCCACACTTTAGCACCCTGGTGCCCCAGCCAGCCCCTGCACCACCCAATGCCACCACCTGGAGCCTGGGGCAGACTCCCCAGATCCCTTGCTGACCCAGGCCTGCTCAGCCCCAGCTCAAAATGCAGCAGTCTTGGGCACATGTCTACATGTATGCCCAGGAGCAGCTGGCTCTGGTACAAACTGCATCAGAGTTTATCACATTACCTAAATGGCATGTGTGTATGTACTCTCTATATAAAAAAAATGCAGCCAAAACAGCTCAACTGTATCCATATATGAGGTCAGAGGATAATGTTTCACCCAACTTAAAAACTGAGGCAATCATTTCTTTGAAAAGCTGGAGCACCCCAATGCAGGGAAGCAGGGACTTGAAATTTAGCAAAGAAGCCATCCTTGTGGTACAAATATACCTTTTTCCATCCCTGTTAAAATTGGTACAAATTTGGCTATGTTATCTCTCTGAAAATTTCAGTTTGTACATGCCCAGGAGAGACTTGCCCGAGTTCAACAGCTAAAATCTCTGGAGCTTCCAGTCTCATTGAACATGTTTCTAGCACTGATCAGACTGCATGTATGCCATCCTCAGGTAGATTGAGCATACTCCACCCAAGGGCTACAGCAGCTTAGAAAGGACTTCCCTTGGCCCCACCAGCTGCTTTGGGCCATAGTGAGACCAGGCACCTGAACAAAGGGCAAGGCTCCTGTCTTTCCTGGTGTGCTCAGTGCACAGGACGAGATCCAGGGATAAGGCAAGTAAAGACTCAGGTCAGATAGATCCTTCCCTCATTTACTGCAGAAGTTGAAAGATGTGTAATAATGATGGGGACTGCTGGAGAGAAAGGAGGGTCTCTGAATTAATGCTGCTTGTGAGTACTAGCTTCTATACCTGCCACTTTCACATAGATCAAATGTTATGCTCGCAAAGTCACTTCAACCAAATTGTTTATACATGCTTTATTATCTGCATTCCTGATCCAAGATTGAATTTACAGGAAGGCTGAGTACCCCCCACTGCAAAGAATGTCAATGGAAGCTGGGCCTGAACATGAAACATGTTATGTAACAGGCCTGTGCGAGTAGGCAGCTATTGGATCTGGCTTTGGATCCGGGCACTTTGGATGCCAGGGATCCGATCCAGAGCTCTGGACCAGGTTCCCGCTTCGATCCGGCTGAAGCAACTCTGAAGTTTCAGAGCTGCCTCAGAGATCTGGCCATAGGTATAATGGGGATATATATAATATACAATAATGGGGACAGATATAATCTGGTATAATGGGGAATCAATGAAATATCTATAACTTTGTTGGTTTTTGTCTGATTTGGATGAAGCTTGCAGGGGTGGTAGCCTCTGCTGAGAGCATGAAGCCTGCCAAGTTTCAAGAGGATCAGTGCAGGGGTTTGGATTGAACTGCATCCCAAATTCTTGAAAGAAAAATTCATGTCACGTCTATGTGTTACAACACAGGGGGGTGAAAACTGCGGGGTGGAGTCCCCTGGCGAGGCCACAAAGCCTGCCAAGTTTCAAGAAGATCGATGCAGGGGTTTGTGGGGAACTGCACCTCAAGCTGCGGACAAGCAAAACTCGTGACGTGCATGACACTGTGCGCGTTAAGGTGCAGCAGGGTGAAAGCTGCAGGGATGGTGGCCCCTGCTGAGGCCACGAAGACTGCCAGCTGTTGAGGGGATAGGTGCAGGGCTTCTGGAGCGCTGAACCTCTAGCCGCTGACAGACAAAACTCATGACATGGATGTCTGTCTTGTGGGGAACTACTGCAGGCCTGGCTGCTCTAAACCACAGGCATGGTAAGTTGGTATAGATTTTCTCAACTCCAAGGCCCTCCAAGGCTGCTAAAATGCAGGATTTAGAGTCTGTACCTCCCTTAAAAATGACGAGAGCAAAATGCAGCAGACTTCCTATATGCAAGTTAGATGTGGGCTGTCAGGCATCTAGAGGTTCCTTGGGCTGGGAAATATTTGGATTGGTCTACTTCACCAACACACAGGAAAGAGGAGCCCTATAGTCAGCTTCCACTGCCAAAACCAAAGAGGTCAAGGAAAACCAAAGACAACACAATACAAATAGGGAAATCTTACCTCCATACATAACTGTGCCAGTGTAGTTGAAAACCACACGACACTGATCTAGTGCTGGTACCGTATGTAGCAAATGGAAAGTTCGAAGGTCCCACTGGAGAAAGAGAGATTAAGGAACAATACACAACTACAAATTCCCATTTTCATTTCAACTCACTGGTGAGCAGCAAGTTAACTGCACCAAATTAATGAAACTTCACTGCTGTCCTCCAGATACAGCAGTTCCAGGGCCCTTCTCCTAGCCCTGCAAGCCCATCAGAAGTTTCTCATTAGAAACGCTGCACCAAGTCCTCAGCTGTCAACATGGTAGTTATGATGCAGATCTTAGTAGGTGAAGGGAGGAAGAGAGGTGGTACCACAAATGAGATGACAGAAGTGAAAGAACAAACATCTAACTCTCAATTGAAAGGACAGAGTACAATGTACATCAACTTCACACCTCAACCTCCACCCCCTTGCTATTTCCCCTCTGGTCCCCTGCCACAGCTTCCTAGTCTTAACTCCCTCCCTCCCCTGCAATATTAACAGAATCAGCAATGTGTGTATACACACACACACACACACACACACACACACACACACTGAGAGACGCACAGAGAGGTATATATAGACACACACATTTGCTGTTCTGTCATTTCATCCTTATGCTTCTGCAGAACTCTTAAGTGTATGCTCTCCAGCACTTGTAATTTGTTTCTTTTTTCAAATATATTGGTTTTTCAGTACTTTCACAAGTTAGTCTCTGACAATAGTTTTTCTCTTACATGCACTTCAAGTAAATATGAGGTAGATATAGAGGGAAGCAAGGAGGAGGATTGAAAAGCTACATATCATCAACGGAGGACCACTGTCTGTCTGCAGAAGGGAAGGGAGTCCAGACCGACTGACCGACCATCTACTGCCTTGTAAAACTGGAAAGCTGCAAATGAAGCATATATTAATTGAAAGGGGAAGATGCTGGTATGACTTCAAGGGCTAGGGACAGACATTCAAAAAGCCTGACCCTGAACTGATTCAATCTTTGCAGGTTAGTCTAACCTGGCTAAGCTGAACTGCTTTGAAACTGGACAGATATTCTCTCTGGACTGAAGAAATTCAGAAACATGCCTGCAGTGGCTCAAACTAGAAGCCAGGATGTGCTAGGGTGGCCTTCCCTTCCCTTCTGCAGGGAGCTGAGCTGAGGGGGGCATGGCCAGGCCCCAGCAGGACTCTCTGATTAAGGAGGTCTAACTGCACAGTCACAGGCTTTTCCCTGCTGGCTGCTCAAGGGGCAGGAGTGTTACCAGCCCCCAGCCTCGGGCTAGCACTCTGAGGCAAGTGGGGGTGTGCAGTGCATGCATCTGTTGATGATACGGAGCTTTTCAATCTCCTTCCCTGCTTCATCATACTGTCTGCAGCAAACTAACAGGCAAGCAAGCAAGCCAGTGGGGGGGGGGGAAGAGGGGGGGGAAGCCAGCAGACCCTGCTGTGCCTGCGAGTCTGTGCCGAGCTCCAGCCAGGGAGCAGAGGCGAGGGGCCAGCCCTGCTGTGGAGCAGAGAGCTCCACCCAGCCCAGAGAGCATGCTGAGGGACTCTGATTTAACTTAAACCAGCAAAGGGTCTGGGACAGACATTGCATAAACCAGTTTGAGCCAAATCAGTTAAGTCTGACACTACATTCAACCATGTTCATCTCAAACCAGTTTCAGCCATTATCAAACTGGTTAACATGCACCAAACATCTGTTCTGTTACTGGTTTCTGATCACTTAAACTGGCTTGTATGTAATATCTATCCCTAGCCAAGGAGATATAGATCTCAAATCCATACTTTAGTAATTTACTTGGAACAATAACTAAATATAGAATACTTATGTGAATGATATGACAGCAAACACCAGCCTGCCTTCTTTAAAGGAAGATGTCTCTAACCTACCAACAATTTGAGCAAACAGGACACAAAGGAGATGCAGTTGACATAGTATGATTTTAGTAAAAAGGCCTTTGAAAAAGCCTAGTTTTGAGGTAATAGGCAAAACTGTACCATGGATCTGAACTGATGAAGATGACATTAAAGCAGAAACGGTCAATTTACAGTAAGTCCAAATGTTTGCAGGGTTCCATACTACAGCTATGTAGCTGATACATAGGTTAAAGACTTGTAAAAAAGAGGGCAGGGAATAGAGGGTAACATTTGGGAGAGAGAAAATTATTTAGGGTTCATCAGAAATTACAGAAGATCAAAAGAATATTAGGTGGTTCTGACAAAGCTAAATAAATAAGGAGCAACAAAGCAGATGAAATTCAGTATTCATAAGTACAGGATAAAATATATTAGGACACATCATTTGTATTATTCTCCTACACTGCTTGGTTCTAAATTGACTATAGCCATTCAAGAAGAAATACTGCATGTCACTATGGCAGCTGAAAAGAAAAATTCCTGGTATAAGTGCACAGTAGAGGTTTAGGCAGACAAGGTTCCTTGGGTGAATTTGATATCTTTTATTAGACCAACCCAATGTTGGAGAATAGTTATTAAGCAAGCTTTCGGGTTCAAAAACCCTTCATCAGGCTAAGGAAGCTTCAGCAGTTGGTGTGTGCTCTTCCTGGTAGAGGTTTATGCACTTTCCTGGGTCAACACTGATCACCATATTTCAAAAGGGCCATCAGGAAAAAAGGATCAGGTACAGGCAATGAAAGCACTAGAAGCCTGAAATAACTTGTGCAGGGTGATGCGGTCTCAAAGATGAGAGGACATGACAGAGATAGAGAGAATGAGTGAATGTTGCAAAATGATAGATCAGGCTCTCCTATATACCTTCCTATCACCCACAAGACATCCAACTAAACTAGAAAACAAGTTAAAAGGTGATGAAAGGAATAATTATATGTCACATAAGAAGTAACAGGCACAACTCACTGCCAAAACATATAACTGAAACCAGGAGCTTAACAGGGTTCCAAAAAGGTTAGACTTCTATATGGGTAATGAGAGCATCCAGAGCTGATTTAGGTAGTACTTTTATAAGAGATCTAAAACTCTGTATTAAGTACAGCAGTGCCCAATCTTCTCATTACCATGAACTTATACTACAAAAGAAATACATTTCATGAAGATGCTTCCACCTAATGATAGAGATTCTGTTTGGAGATGTATACAAAAGCCATCTCTGAGACTACTGTCTCAAGAAGTTCATGCTTTATGGCATAAGTCAGTCAACAAAGGAGATGCAGGAAATTCCACTTATGAACAGGCCTATTTAAACTACAAACCGATAACTTGCCATAGGAGTTTTCTTGCATCTCCTTTGAAGCATCTCAGAACAGAGATAAGGGACTGGTTCCTACTGATTCCCTATTCTGACAATTCTTTGCTCCTAACTTATGAATTAAAATTGCTGTTATTATAAAAGCTTATAAAATCTATTTCTGTTTACCATGACACAGCAGGACACTACACAGGTTGCTGCAATCAGACCACATGGCTATCAGTCCATGGTATTTATATAGTAAGTTTCAACTGAGGTAGGATACAATCTCTGTGTTGACTATGACTTCCAGCCCATTGGGATGGAAAACACCACTGATGGTCATGTTGAATTTGTCAAATTTATGGATGGCTTGTGCAGAACGGACATCCCAGAGGACACCATCATTTAGAACAAGGTCATCTGTGGGGTTAAAGGTGGCACAGTTCTTCTTGTAGTTGTTGGCCAGATCTGGGTTAAACAGAGTCAACAGCTTGTTGCCAGTCTGAATATCATAGATCTTTTAGATTAAAAAGAAAGAGAAAGGTTAGTCACAATTTGTAATCCATCAGTCAGTGCCCAAGAATACCATAGACCACCCTGAGTTTCTCATCCCTCTCACATAAGAACTAGCCACTGTGAAACCTTTCTTCCCTAGCATGACATCTTTGGACTGCAAGCTCTTCAGGGCAGGAACCATGCCTTACCATGTGCCTAGACAGTGGTTAAATTGCTGTGGTCCCTCCAATACATTTAACAAGCTTGAGCCTAGTTCCAGAGAACTAATCCAGATGTGAACAATGGGCTAGAACAGGGGCCGGCAATTATTTTGGTCAGAAGGCTGCTTACTGAGTTTTGGCAAGCTGTCAAGGGCCGCATGAGTAGCATCACCCCTTGACAGGTGCCCCTCCCTGGTCGTCATCTTGTCACCAGAAGTTCCGCCCCCCTAGCCCCTGACCTTTGCCACCAGAAGTCCCTCCCCTTACCCCCAGAAGTACTCCTTTAAGCAAGGGGTTTTGCCATCTTGGAACCAGAAAAATACCAAATTATATTCTAAAAAGCAAACATCTACAACATTCATTAATTTAATTTCAAAAAATATTTTTGTCCTGATTTACATGGGTTGGTGTAGTATATATAGAGGTGATCATATAATAGCTTAAAATGAAGTCTTACTCTTGTATATTGTAAGGGGATGGGTATAGGTTTGTGGGGGGTTGTGGGTGTGTGGATACATGGGATGTGGGGGGGGGATATGGGGATGTGTGGGGGGAGGGTGGCTGGAGTGTGTGAGGGGGTCTGCATATATGGCAGTGCGAGGGGGTGTGTGGGTGCCTGAGCATGGTGGGGTGTGCATATGGGGCTCGCCCTATGAACGCACACATGGCCCTGTGCTCCCGGTCCAGCGATGCAGCTGGAAGCCATGTGGTGCTGGAGCAGGGCAGGAGCAGGAAGCAGGTAAATTCATAGATGTTAGGATCGGAAGGGACCTCAATAGATCATCGAGTCCGACCCCCTGCATAGGCAGGAAAGAGTGCTGGGTCTAGATGACCCCAGCTAGATGCCCGTCTAACCTCCTCTTGAAGACCCCCAGGGTAGGAGAGAGCACCACCTCCCTTGGGAGCCCGTTCCAGACCTTGGCTACTCTAACTGTGAAGAAGTTCTTCCTAATGTCCAGTCTAAATCTGCTCTCTGCTAGCTTGTGGCCATTATTTCTTGTAACCCCCAGGGGCGCCTTGGTGAATAAAACCTCACCAATTCCCTTCTGTGCCCCCGTGATGAACTTATAGGCAGCCACAAGGTCGCCTCTCAACCTTCTCTTGCGGAGGCTGAAAAGATCCAGTTTCTCTAGTCTCTCCTCATAGGGCTTGGCCTGCAAGCCCTTAACCATACGAGTGACCCTTCTCTGGACCCTCTCCAGGTTATCCGCATCCCTCTTGAAGCGCGGTGCCCAGAATTGCACGCAGTATTCCAACTGCGGTCTGACCAGCGCCCGATAGAGGGGAAGTATCACCTCTTTGGACCTATTTGTCATGCATCTGCTGATGCATGATAAAGTGCCATTAGCTTTTCTGATGGCTTCGTCACACTGCCGACTAATTTTCATCTTGGAATCCACTAGGACTCCGAGATCCCTTTCCACTTCCGTGCCACCCAGCAGGTCATTCCCTAGGCTGTAGGTGTGCTGGGCATTTTTCCTCCCTAGGTGCAGCACTTTACATTTCTCCTTGAAATTAAATTGCATTCTGTTGTTTTCTGCCCACTTTTCCAACCTATCCAGGTCTGCTTGCAGCTGTTCCCTGACCTCCGGCTTGTCCACTTCTCCCCACAGTTTTGTGTCACCCGCAAACTTGGACAGAGTACACTTCACTCCCCTGTCCAAGTCGCTGA
The DNA here is from genome assembly GCF_030867095.1 of Alligator mississippiensis. Classification (NCBI taxonomy): domain Eukaryota; kingdom Metazoa; phylum Chordata; order Crocodylia; family Alligatoridae; genus Alligator; species Alligator mississippiensis. The sequence goes on from NC_081835.1 coordinate 46,240,543, forward strand.
TGAAGACATTAAAGAGTATCGGTCCAAGGACCGAGCCCTGCGGGACCCCACTGCTCACACCCTTCCAGGTCGAAACTGACCCATCCACCACGACTCTCTGGGTGTGACCCTGTAGCCAATTCGCCACCCACCGGACTGTGTAGTCATCCAAGTCACAGCCTCTTAACTTGTTCACCAGTATGGGGATGGGGCAGTGGTGGGCCCTGCCTCCTGCTGTGGGCTCCCCCTGGGTCCTACTACTCCTGGCTCCTGTCATCTTTGACAGGCAGCCAGGAACAAATTAATATTAATTGACTAAATTCTTTAGGGGCCCCGCAGGCCGGATAGAATGGCTTGGTGGCCCAGATTTGGCCCACAGGCCATATTTTGCCCACCCCTGGGCTAGAAGGATCAGTAAAATGTAGCACCTAACCATAGTGTTACCTAAATAAACAGACTCAGGGTGTCTTTTTGAACTATGCAAACCATTTCCTAGAGGAGGACCTGCATAGCCAGGTATAGAGACTGAAAGACAACCCCCTGTCACCCTCTGCCCCACTTTTTTTTCCCCCCACCAAGAACTTTGAGCATCTGTGACTTTTCTTAAATGCATCCGATTCAAAGCTTTGCTTGGAACCTAGCTTCCCTTTGGCCCTAACACTGATGACTGTTTTCAAACATTTTGTTGATCAACAAATGACTGCAAAATAAATACAGATCTGATTTCCCAGTAGTCCTGACCAGCTGGGCAGAGAAACTTGATTTGTATAAATGCAAACGCATATGAAAACCAACAAGATTGGTAAGGAAAATTATGAATAATTTGAATCAATTTATGATGCACAACAATATTTTTTTTACAACTGTCTTCAGACGAGATAGCCCCTGTAATGAATTTGAATTAGCATTAACACCATGAGAGGAGAGAGAAAACTCATTTCCAAAACCTTCAGATTAGCAATTTTCATGGCCTGACATGGGCAAAATGCTGCCACAGTATTATGTGAAATGGATAAAATTTAAACCAAATCAAGCCAAGCTCATTCTGTAAACTACTTTAGGAAAACCTACATTAGCTTATTCCTGTAAGTGGTAATGGGGTGCCCCATACAATAGATGGTTTTCTCTCTTGCTTTTAAAAGCACGAAATACATTAATCAGTGCTTTCAAGGAATCCCTATAATACCTGTTAGTGCATCATAGATTCATAGATGTTAGGGTCGGAAGGGACCTCAATAGATCATCAAGTCCGACCCCCTGCATAAGCAGGAAAGAGTGCTGGGTCTAGACGACCCCAGCTAGATGCTCATCTAACCTCCTCTTGAAGACCCCCAGGGTAGGGGAGAGCACCACCTCCCTTGGGAGCCCGTTCCAGACCCTGGCCATTCGAACTGTGAAGAAGTTCTTCCTAATGTCCAATCTAAATCTGCTCTCTGCTAGCTTGTGGCCATTATTTCTTGTAACCCCCGGGGGCGTCTTGGTGAATAAAACCTCACCAATTCCCTTCTGTGCCCCCGTGATGAACTTATAGGCAGCCACAAGGTCGCCTCTCAACCTTCTCTTGAGGAGGCTGAAAAGATCCAGTTTCTCTAGTCTCTCCTCGTAGGGCTTGGTCTGTAGGCCCTTAACCATACGAGTGGCCCTTCTCTGGACCCTCTCCAGGTTATCTGCATCCTTCTTGAAGTGTGGCGCCCAGAATTGCATGCAGTACTCCAACTGCGGTCTGACCAGTGCCCGATAGAGGGGAAGTATCACCTCCTTGGACCTATTTGTCATGCATCTGCTGATGCATGATAAAGTGCCATTGGCTTTTTTGATGGCTTCGTCACACTGCCGACTCATGTTCATCTTGGAGTCCACTAGGACTCCAAGATCCCTTTCCACTTCTGTGCCACCCAGCAGGTCATTCCCTAGGCTGTAGGTGTGCTGGACATTTTTCTTCCCTAGGCGCAGTACTTTGCATTTCTCCTTGTTGAACTGCATTCTGTTGTTTTCTGCCCACTTGTCCAACCTGTCCAGATCTGCTTGCAGCTGTTCCCTGCCCTCCGGCGTGTCCACATCTCCCCATAGCTTTGTGTCATCTGCAAACTTGGACAGAGTACATTTCACTCCCTCGTCCAAGTCGCTGATGAAGACATTAAAGAGTATTGGTCCAAGGACCGAACGCTGCGGGACCCCACTGCCCACACCTTTCCAGGTCGAAACCGACCCATCCACCACGACTCTCTGGGTGCGACCCTCTAGCCAATTCGCCACCCACCGGACTGTGTAGTCATCCAAGTCACAGCCTCTTAACTTGTTCACCAGTATGGGGTGGGATACCGTATTGAAGGCCTTCCTGAAGTCTAAGTATACGACATCCACCCCTCCTCCTGTGTCCAGGCGTTTCGTAACCTGGTCATAAAAAGAGACTAGATTGGTCAGGCACGATCTGCCTGCCACGAACCCGTGCTGGTTTCCCCTCAGCATAATTTGTCCTGCCGGGCTCTCACAAATGTGAGCCTTGATAATTTTTTCAAAGACTTTGCCAAGGATGGAGGTGAGACTGACTGGCCTATAGTTGCCCAGGTCCTCCTTCCTCCCCTTTTTTAAAATGGGGACCACGTTGGCCCTTTTCCAGTCCTCCGGGACTTGGCCCGTGCGCCACAAGCTTTCAAATATTCCCGCCAGTGGCTCTGCAATGATGTCGGCCAGTGCCTTCAGCACCCGCGGATGGAGCTCATCCGGGCCTGCCGACTTAAAGGCATCCAGTTCTTCCAAATGACTCTGCACCATCTCAGGGTCTACGCATGGCAGTCTGGTGCCTTGCTGCTGCCTCTCTACAACCCCAGTGAGAGACTTGTCATGCCCCTCACTTACGAACACCGAGGCAAAGAACTCGTTGAGGAGTTCAGCCTTGTCCCCCCTGTCTGTCACCAATTGTTTCTGCCCATTTAGCAGGGGTCCTATTCCTCCCTGGGCCTTCCTTCTACTCCCTATATATCTAAAAAACAATTTCTTGTTGTCTTTTACTTGGGTTGCCATCCTCAGCTCCATGGTAGCTTTGGCCCGTCTAACTGCCTCCCTACAAGCACGAGCAGAGGAGGTATATTCATCTTTGGTGATCTCTCCCTGTTTCCACTTTTTATGTGCTCCCCTTTTGTCCCTTAGGCTGCCCTGGATTTTTCTGGTCAGCCAGGGAAGCCTCCTGGCCCCTTTCCCTCTTTTGCCTCGCTCAGGGATCATCTTGCTTTGTGCCCGAAGGATCATTTCCTTAAGGCACAGCCACCCTTCTTGGGCTTCCATCTTTTCAAATCTCCTACTCTGCAGTGTGTCCTTGACTAATCGCCTGAGTTCATTGAAATCAGCTTTCCTAAAGTCTAGCACTTTCACCCTACTACTTACTTTACCCACTCGACATCTTATGGTGAATTCTGTCAGTTACAGACACCATCACAGTATCTGTCAGTTACCACAGTGAGGCCAATCTTTTTGCCAGGTGTGCCACAAATTAGCCCCATACTCTCCCTTTCCCTTACATGATCTGCTACTCAGCTTTCTGCTCCCTGCCCTGTGCTCCCCACCTGATCTGGTGCTCTACTTTCTGCTTCCTGCCCTCTCTGCCACTGTGCTGCCTGCCCTCAACAATCTGCTTCATGTCACATACACAGGCTGCTCATGCCACTTTTGGCACCCATGCTTCAGGATGGCCACCCTTCAGGTTCTATATGTCGTAAGCAGAGACATAACCTGGTGTCAGTTCCAGAAGATCCACTTTCACTGATACTTACATGGGCAATGTCCCCTTTTGTACCAATGACCCTATCCTGAGAGTGCTTGCTGAACTCCACATAATGGTCATCTGGGAAGGAATGCCTGTAAAAAACAATCAGTGAGCAGCTAAGTAAACTGCAGATTCAAACAGTCTATCTTAACACACAATGCAGAAATACTTCTCGTAGAGCATAACATTGTTAAACATAGCCGATAATAATCAGAAGAGCGCTCTCAGCTCTGCTGGCTAGGGAGGCTCAGTACTAAAATACTTCAGGTAGCTGCATATTTGCCAGAAGAGCATCTACTATATATGCATAGATAAGCTACAAGACAATTGTTTTGATCACAGATTTGCTGTATTACAAACCACTTCACAACATTTATTCCAGTTGCTTATAAAGATGCAGGCTTAACACTATATTTGCTGGAATAAGTAGCTACTAGGGACATGGAAAATTCACACATTTTTGGAGCATCCAAGTATGCAATGGTCAAACATCTGAGAAACAAAGCATTATTTCTTTTCTTTTCTTAAAAGGGAGAACAGTCAATATTGAAACTAATTTAATGCAACTTTATTTGTGGTATCCAACTACTCTGCAAAATTCACCACACAAATCACTGTTTATTTTTTTCATAACCACCCTGAAAGTGTTGAAATACATTTACCAATCAAGGAAAAAAGGACACCCTACTATGATATCAGGCACGCTCATGATTTTACTCATCTATCTCCAAGCAAATTTGACCCCCTAGGCAAGAAGAATTTTGTAAAACTGTCTTCTGCCTATGAAGTGATAAAAAACATTATCTGAACACAGTCATGTTACACTGTTCAGATACTAACAGCTTGAATGCTCTGGTAACAGCTGTGTTGTGCAGTACTGTTTTATAAAAAAAATTAGTACATTTTTCCCTTTGGAGTTCTTTCAAGGAATTGATTAACTTAAAACTATTCTTAATTTGTAGGATCATTTTAACCTGGTCAACACTGTGAGATCCATCTTCTGTAGCACCCAAAGGCTGCTTAAGCTTTCTTTTCTTCTATTCTTAAAAGCTGCAGCAGTGTCCAAAAGCTTGTTGTCAAGCTGCCCAGAGGCCTGTCAGTCTGGCCTCTGAGCACAACCGCTCTCTTAAGAAGCCAAACTGTGCGCAACTAAATGCAGCATTATGCTCTAAATATTTTCACTTAAAACAAAAAAACAAACTTGTTCATCGCTATGAGGATACAGCGTGATGGGTTTTCCCAACTGCCCAAAGTACCCAATTTTTGCTGGACTGGTTTCTTACTCGATAGATGCTCTTTCTTGCTAAGTATCTGAATACTTTTTTGTAGTTTCTTACTCTAGGGGTTTTTGGGTACATTTTAAAATGTTCCTGTAAGTATGGCACACTCCAGAGTGGCAGAGAGAGTACTTACTTCATATCAAAGACGGATTTCATCCCCCACAGTGCAGAGAGAGGTTGGCTCCATGTAGCAGATGTCAGCAATAAAGATCCATCCTGTATTATCAAGGATGAAAAGAAAGCAAAGCAAGACAAAACGACATTACAGTGCTATGCTAACACACATGAAATTACTTGCATATTCAATATGGGGTTAGGAGCTGTAACAAGATCCTTCCACATGGCACTTTTTCCTCAGGGCCACAACCCAGGTGGTAAATTAGTTCTGTAAATTCTACAATACCTGGCATTTCTCTTATACATACATCAACTTTAAGACCTTTCCTTCCCCCTTTATGCTTACCAGGTAAGACCTTTCCTTCCCCTTTATGCGCGCACATATAATCGCACATAGGCAGAGGGCTCCTTTATCTCTTTCCCACTATTTTAGGGGCAGAAAAATTCCTGGAAACTTCGAAGAGGAGAGTCATAAGCGGAGGGAGAAAATATTATTTGGGGGGGGCTGAGAGCTTGTGCGCACGTAGCACCCCTCCTCCCAGGAGGCAAGTCTGTGGAGGGGAAGGGGTGGGGGGAGGCAAGAGGGAGGCAGATTGAGGCCCCCCATAATGAAGGAAGGAGTGGGGCAGGGGCTGAAGTGAATGGGGCCCTGGGGCCAGGGCGGGTCGTGGGACTATCGGAGCCTTGGGCGGCTCCTCCAGGGACAAGAGGAGGTTCCTGCCGCTGCATGCACCCTGGGGGAAGCACAGGGAGGCATGTGCCCCCCAGATTTGTGCGTGGGGTGGAGGCGGTCTGCTCCTACATCATGGGCTCTGCACCCCGCTGCCATTGCCTTGGGAGCCATGTGATGCCATGTGCCTGCCGCCCCCAGGCTGTGACATCCTCCGCCTGCCCGGTGGCAGGATGCACATAGCACCGTACAGCTCCCGCAGCAGCAGCAAAAGCAGTGGGACACAGAGCCCCAACCTGCAGCAGCAGCCCACCTCTGCCCCACACACAAATCTGGGGGGCACATGCCCCCCCCTCCCCCATGACTCCCCTGGGGTGTACACAGCGGCCCCCAGACAAGCCATCTAGGCTCCAGTAGCTCCATGACCCGCCCCGGGGCCCCATTCACCCCAGCCCCTGCCCCTACCCGCTCCACTCCCTCCCCCTCACTGTGGAGGCCTCTATCTGTTCCCAACTTTCCCCTGCACAGACTGAAACTTGCCTGCCATGCTGGGTAGTGATCCACACACCGGGCTGTGAGTGTCTGAGTCTGTGCTTGCAGCCCCCCACCTCTGCTGCAGCCACTCAGATCCCACGCCACCCTGCGACCCCATCCTCTCCCCTGCATTTGTGGGGGTTAAGCCCCATTAGCCCCAGCCTCCCACTGCCTGTGAGGAGGAGGGTAACATTAGTTCCACTGGGATTCTGCTAGCACTTTGGTGAATTATGCTGTACATCAGCCAATAAATATGCTTTGGTCATATTCCAAATAGGACAGAAACACAAATCTAAGCTATGTGAATCCATTAAGACACAGACTAGGCCTTTAACTCCTTACCCTGGATGGTTCAAGGTGCGTGATGGCAGAGTTATGGCAATTGTAGCTAGCCTCTTCTTGACCACTGAATACATTGTAGAGTTTCAACTGTCCTGTGCAAGTACCCAGCATTAGGAATCGTTCCCGTGCAGAAAACGCACAACAGGTGAAGCCACTTTCATCCTCATTTGCTTCCCGGAACACAGAAATTGGACGGAATCTGGGGAGGGAAAGGTTATATGGGTGACCAAAAACGAAGAGAAGGAAAGCCAAACAGAACAAGGATGGAGGATATCAAAGCCTAGATTCGAAATTTTATGTAGCTACAAGTCAGCTTTTTTTGTTTGTTTGTTTTTAGGGGAATAGAATTATTGGAGAGAACAGACAATACAGTGATTTGTAGTATGTCCACGTGTCCTGCAAGATGAAATATTTTTATGATAATATCCTACCAGGTTGCAAGATCTGGATTCAATATCCTTTAAGATGGGTGGAAAAAAAACCTGTATTACAGTCAATTGGAAAAAAAAAAAAATATGGACAGCTAGTAAGGCTGGCGATAGTTTTGAAAAATGCAAAGCAAGGAAACAAGGCACACTGGTCAAGCACTTCCTTGGAACCATACGTTTTCAAAGGTGGCACTGGTTTTACTATCAAAATCCAGAGCATCAATACACAGGGGGGGTCAGATCTGATGATCTGTTTAGGTCCCTTCCAACCCTAAGCACTATGATACAATCTTTACTATATAACCTGTCATAAGCTTCTCTAGTTTATTCCCCCATCTGAAGATGTCACAGGCCTCCAAGTAAAAAATACAATATTTATGGGTGCCTGTGGGAAAAATGAAATGGGGAATAGACTAAAAATAAATAAATAAATAAAAATCCTCTATTCTTAGCAAAGAGGCCTGAGTCTAAAAGATACATTAAGGCCTGCCATAGCTCAATCACCTGCCTCAACTGTTTCACCCATAAAATAGGAACATCACCACAACTACAAAGCAGAGAGAGGAGTAGGATGCCACATCATTTAAAATACAGACAACATTCTGAAAGCAGAAGGTGCTATATTAAGTGTTGAGTATTAGCAGTAAGAACAATTAAAAGTCAGATGAAAACCCAATGTCTACTAAAACTGTTCTTTCAAACTTCTCCCAGCTGCCACTCAAAAGTCAAAATGTTTTGATCACGTCAAAGAATTTGGACTGTGGAACCTGAATCCACTTACACAGCAGGAAAGACTTTTTGGAACAGAGAGCACTCCAGCAGTAATCAAAAACATTTTTCTTTCTTACCTGCTGAATATAAGATGTCTATCAAAACAGCCACCATCCACCCCTCCGTACTTCGGAAAGGCTGCCCTGCGGGTCAGCCGTGAGGTAAAGTTAGTTGGCGCCTGGCGCCTCTGTTTTGGCTCAGGACACTGGTGGGGTGTAAAGAGAGAGAAAGGGGGGCAGGTGGCAACAGGGTTCTTGCAGCGGGCATGCTGCTCCCTAAGGTACTCTGTGATTATACTGTCCAGCGTGGGTGGGGAAGGGAGGTGTCTGTCCAGCTGCTTTTTGATAGCTGGGCTCTGGCTGTAGGCGCCGTGGTCCGATTTCTGTCGCAGCACTCTTATTTTCCTGCCATTGCAGGGAGACGGCCTCTCCCTGACAAAGCTAATCCTGCCAATCAAAGGGGAGTTGCTGGCATAAGAAGGGCCTGGAAGGGCAAGTGGACCCTGGGAAGCAGATGGCCTTGACGGAGCATGGACAGAGGTGGCAGTAGAACCTACAGTAGTATGGCTACTCAGCCGGGCTGAGATGCCATTAGCTATACGAGGGGTACGAGGCAGAGCCACAGGAGAGGCAGTTGCTGCAACTGGGGTAAAAGCAGAGGAGTGAGACGCTGCTGTCATGGGTAGATCCGCCTCTTTGGTAAGGACAGAAGCAGTTTCTCCCAGCCCCTTAGAGATGAGATGGTTCCGAATCAGAAGGAGCAGCTCCTTCTCAGGAAACGTGATCCTTGACTGGGCCACCACATCTGCTTTCTGTAACCGAGCCAGAGAGACATCTGTGCCAATCAACAATGGTTTCCCCGAAACGCGCTCTATCAGCTCAGCAGCATATTTGCAGAACTTGACATGTTCACTGCGCTTGTCCTGGAGCACAGGCTCTTTCATCAGTTGCTGGATCTGACAGCTGCTAAAGAGGGGTAGCTTGCTGATGATTTGCCGGACGGTACTGCTGCGCGACAGCCCCACCAAGGCCTTACATGCTAATGCTCGAATCTGGTCTGCATCCGTAATTGGCATTTTTATGGACAGCAATGACAGCAGCACTTTGATGCCATTGTTGGACTGCACCACATTCCACATCTTGGCCAGTGTGTGCTCACTGCTCTTGGGGGCATGGGGGAGCTTCCGCCGGGGGGTCCCCGAGATGAATTTGCCAATACTGGAGATACGATTATCTGGGCCACATACACAATTGATGATGATCTGAAGAGCTGATTTCTGAATCTCTGCATCATGGATGAAGAATTCACCCTCAGCAACTCCCAGGATGATGCTAATACCTAATAAGAGAAATGTTTCATTAACACTTTAGCCTATTCAAGCATCAGATTGTTCATCAGATGCAGAATCTCCTGCAAATCAGGAAGGGAGATACAGTTCACCTTCTTATTCTAAGATCCTTTGCAGTCAACTCATTCCCTCTGACCAACACAGTAATGTCCACCTCTCCAATCATATCATTTTCCTTCACCAGTACCATCCACTGTGGATTGGTCCATGGAACAGTATTACTTAGTAACAGGTTAAGCAATCTCTCAGTGAAAGTGACCATATATGATCCAGGTTTGCAGTCTTGTGAGGCACCTGCCATTAAAGCAACTGCCATATGCAGACTGACGGAGGCGCGTCTCAAGGGTGGACACTACAAAAAGCACTCTCCTCAAACAGGATCCAAGTGGAAGATGAGGGGAATATTTTAATGAGTGGACAGCACACTCCACAATGTCCTTAATGACTCAAAGAAAAATTCTGGAATTAGCTCCAGTCAAAAGCTCTCATACTTTTTAATTGCTCTTCAACTCCAACCATCATCTGAGAAAAGGAATGCAGAATATTGTAACAAGCGTTCATCCCGCAACACCCCCCAATAGCCACATAGCCCCTGCTTTGCCCTCACTCCTCAAGCTTGCCCCTTCATCTTTCCTGCCATGTCTTTTTGTTCTTAGATATTTGGATCCCTGATCCTGTGTTGGTATTCTGGAGTCTCTACCTCACCATATGGGCTTATGAGGTGGCTCCAACCCCCCCTTACACCATGCCCATACCTCACAGATGTTATCAATCATATTGATCATCAGTCCTCTTGAGCCATGGCCTCAGTCCCTACAACTGGGCTTCCCTGCCCAGGCACTTTGCCTAGCTCAGCTACTCCACAGTGTAGCTTCCAGGCTTGGCTTCTCTACCCAGGCACTTCACCTCTTACAGCTACTCCCAAGTACAGCATGTCAGCCTGCACTCCCCACCCAGGCACTTTGCCTGTGGCCTACTCCCAGGCACTACATCCTCCCTCTCAGGCTCCTATTTTCATTCTGGCTGGCCTTCAGTCCCCTGGCCCTGATCTCTGGGCTCCCTTACCCTGTCTACATCCATTTCTGGGTTATGGGCCCTCTGACCCCCTAGCAGTGGTCCCTGACCTTTGGTTATCCCTTAACCTGGCCCTGCTTCTTCTAAGCTAGTTGAGACCATGAGCTCCTTGCCTTATCTATGCCCCTCCCTGTGCTATGGGTCCTCTGATCCCCTTGGTCTCTGGCACTGGTCCCTGACCTTTGGCTTCCCTTGACTCTGGCCCCATTCTTACGCTAAATGAGACCATGGGCATGCTGACCTGACAGGCTCTGGTCTTACTCCCAGCCTTCTCCTTAGTCCCTTACTCAGACCTCCTGAGCAATTTACCCCAGCTCATGTTTTCTAGCATGACCTGGAGCCCTGCTGTTCTGGAGCTCCTCTCTCTGTGGCTCTCAGGGCTAGACTCCCTGACCAGCCCAGGCCCTGGGCTTATATGCTTCAAGCCCAGCCCCCTTCTAGTCAGGTGACTCTCTAATTGGCCCCCTGCCACACCTGCAGTCTGCTTCTCAGGCCTCTTCCCCTCTTAAAGTGACAGGCATGCTAAACACCTTGTCACAATATCAACAGAAAGTGTCTACACACAAACAAAATTCCCCTCCTGACTACCGCAAGCACCCTTCCATGACATGCCAGGATCCATCTAATTTAGATCCAATAACCAGTCATGGCCCACTCATTTGCAAGCTGACAGTCCGTGGCTTGAGACAAAGGGAATGAATGAAAAGGCACATACAGTAACTGTTCATTTTAAGTTAAAATAATTATTTCCCTCCCATCAACTCCAATGCTATATTCCTATGAAAACTTTAAGATTCTGGGAAGTTGAGGAAACCGTACTATCCCACTGTGCAAAAGGATTAACACTGGCAATGTACTCAGCACCTTCAGAACATAGAAGAGACAAAGACCATGCCTTCAACAAGTTTAGAACCCAAGTACCATGGCATTCATTACACAGTACATTAACTACAGCCTCCTGTCATTTCTCTGGCAGTTATTAATACAACTGTAGCCTTACATTTCATTCCGGGAATAGTGCATCTAGGTGAATCTTATCTCAGCTATCGGTATATTGGTAAGTACATAATAAGTCCTCAAGTCCACGCTCAACTTACCCACAGTAGAAACTGTAGATCCTGCTTCATCCAGCACATCCACAGGCTCTGCCAATTGCAACTGGATTTTAGGAACCACAGTAAGAATGGCCAGTACATCTAAAGCATAGCGCACTGTGTCATTCCTGAAAGAGGACCATACCAAAAATTATTAAAAATGCAAGCATACAGAGCATCTGTGATGTCTGATGTTTAGGCAAACTGTACCAAAAATATTTCTCAATTCACACCGATGCTGCTAAATAGGTGGAAACAAATTCCTGATGGTACCTCTTGATTTTATGTCTGAATTTCCAACATCTTTATCTTTCCCTCTCAGAGAAAGAATTGTATGCATTGTTAACACGGCCTAGGTCTCCTACTTTCTGCCCACAAGCTTTTTCCTTCCCAGTAGCTACAAAAGTTTCACAGCTTTCCATGCACAAAAACAAATAGAAGAGAGTTTTTCAAGATTCAGCCCATGAAATCATCATGACCCAATTCTACCCAAAGGTCTAAACAATAGATAAAATAAGTAATTTCCTCACCACCACTTTTTAAAGAAAGGGTGATGGCAGAGACTTGAAAGTAAAGGAAGAATAATGGAAACAGAGATCCAGTCTTGAATACTGTTCAATGAGCTAACAGGAGCTAGGAATACCATGGAGACTGGGCAACAACATAAACCCTGTCAGTTATTTTAGGAGTTGCCTTGGCAGTGTTGACTGGAGTAGATTCCATTTTCCATCAAGAAAGTTCTGCCAAAATTGTCACAAAAATTTCTCTTGCTCTCCTTTAACTGCTATCTATCCCAGTGAATATTAAACAAGTCCCTGCCTCTGGCTGAGTTAGAACACGGCCTTGAATCTGGGTTTCTCATGTCACACATGTAGCCACTGAACTATTGGCTACTGTAGCATTGGTGGCATCTCTTACAGACCATTAATTCCATCCTAGTCCCAAAATACCTTCCTAACAAAAAGTGCCTCAGAATGTGTTTCTACATGTGATTACAGTCTTAATAAATCAATCAAAGTCTTGCAATGGAAATAAAAAAAGTGTTTTAATAAGAAAGATCCAACCAGCTCTGAAGAAAACCATTTTGGTGTGGTTTTCCCTAAAGCCTAAGGAAATTATTTAGCACTAACCAAAAAGAGGATGAATTCAAAGGCAGGAATCTTTCATTAACACATTTTTTTCCAAGTTGGTGGTAGAATTTTAACTGAGTTCCCATCATTCCCCTGGTGCAGTGCCCCCCTAAATCAGATGCTGCAAAGTACCTTTAGGACTGGGGTGAGGAGAGAGAGACCTCAGCTACTTATTAGAAGATAACTTTGCTCTGTCAGCATAATGACTGCCTAAACAGCAGACGGAACTTAAGAGGGATACCTCCAAATTTAGTTTCTGAACTTCTAAAGCCTGAGTGTGTCAAGCAGTGGTGCTCAGCCTCTGGCCAGCAGGCCAGATCCAGCATGCAGAACCATGTCATCTAATCCATGGGACTCCACACAGGTCCAGAAATTTGATGGTGGGGGAGCACTAGCAATTAATACTACCACCAGTCCTTACTGACAAATTTCTAAGCCTTGCAGATAGATGACATAGTGCTGTGCACTAGATTGGGTCAGCATGTGGGAGGCAGGCCTGATCCAGCACACATGGGGCTGGAGCCACAGCACCAAACTTGATCTAGCATGCGAGATGGACCAATCCCATGCACTGGATCCAGCCCACAAACCAAGCTCACAGCACTCATCCAGCCCACAGCCTAAAAAGGTTGGGCACCATTGGACTAAAGAATTTCTTCCGGGGGACTGGAGTCAGCCTGAACAGAACAAAAACAAAACAGGCAGTTCCAAAATTTCTCTATTACAACCGCTTTTTCAACAGCCACATACTTGTACCCATTTAATGCCTTATATTAATGTAATGCATCTCAAAGCATATGACAAAATACAGCAAAGCAATATGAGTAGCACCCTGAGCTAGCTAAGTCTACTTCATGAGGGGGAAGACTCACCCCTTTGCAGGGATACAAGAGTATACTTTGATTTTATCCCTCTGCCTCTGCATTGACAGGTTACGTCTTTTAGTTCCCAGTGGTATGGTTACTACTTTCTGCTTTTACCAAAACAAAGAATGGTAAGCAAGTCTGTACTGGATGGAGTGAATGGATAAGAGCTGTAATCAGAAATCTGCTCAACTCCTAATTTGCCAGAGCATTTTGGCTGTCAATAGCCCTTTGGACATTCAGATAACAATATTTTCAGTTTGGTTTCACCACCAACAGTGCATCTTCCCACACATGCTAACTTTGTGACATCTCCTGTCCTCCATACGCTGTCCTTAGATTGTCTGAAGTGTGTTTAATATTAAAATGGAAAACTTTACATTTTAAAAAGTATCTGATATCCTGGCTAGAGCATCTCAACCTAAAGTTGCAGAAGCGTAACAGTACTACGTATTATCTGGCATCTCACCTGGCATAATATGTCTTCCAATTGCAGGCTATGGAGATAAGCTGAAGCATGAGTTGCACACAAGACAGTTTAAGAAAGACTTCTGCTGGCTCCCAGTAAAGTTGTGCTGGACCATATTCTATCAGAAACTCCATCATCTCTACAATCTGCTCATGAGTGTAGGAACATGCCTGTGGATAGAAGGGGCAGGAAGTTTAAGAGAGGTATCACAAGAGTTACACACTTAAAGATCAGGCTTAATACTCTTGCGCAGGGGCTGGAAGGTGTTGGCTGCTACCAATCCCCTGCACTCATTCCCCCCATCCTTCCCTCCATTGAGCCTGGCCCTGGTACAGCTGTGCTCCAGCTAGGAGCTGCACTTGCATGGTAGCCTGGGAGCAGGGGGCTGGGAGGAGCAGCAGTGGTGTGCATACAGCTCCCAGCTACATGGCTCTGGTGGAGGAACTTAGCCAGGCTTCTTAGCCCATTTCTAGAGACTAGATTACTCCATGATGATGCAAAGACAACTGGTCTGAAATCAAATAGCTGAATCCTATTAGCAGACCCCAAATGTCTCTGGTATTGTTACAAACTTTCCTGTAACTACAAAGTTGAAAAGTCTGTGAAGAAAGTAGATAAATATGGTAAAATTCTGCTGTAGATACTTTTAGCTTGATTTTTTAATGTTAGTAACAAAGGAAGAAATAGCACCTCCCAATTACACATGAACCAAATGTGCCAATGAACTTTGCTAAAACTATTTTCAGTTGCAATATCACATCACAAGGAAGCAACCAACCAGTTTCATATCCTGTATGGACTCCACTGGCTTTAAGAGACCACTTGATTCCCACTTCTGAGATTTATTTTGAAAACACAACAAAAACAGCATCACAAAAGCCTGCTCACCTTGTATGGTGGTTGCGGATGGACCAAGATGCCACCTTCAGTGCGCTGGAGTGACTGCTTCACCTGTTCCAGTTTGATGGCAAGGTGAGCCTCAAAGTACCTGCGCAGGGCCATGCAGGTGTGCTTCCCAGTCTGTCGGCTGGCAAAGATTTCATCATCACTCAGCAGGGCCCCCTGGTCTTCTAGGTTTAAGATCTCTAGAGTGCTGATCTACAAAAAAGTCAAGAAATGGGAGACACCTTTTTTCACTGGGTTCATAATTCACAGGAACTAAGACTCCAGCAGCTTCTAACAATATTTGTACAGATAAACCTTAGTAAATGGAGATAAACTCACTACTGAACGTAATAGAAACTATGACAGCTGAAACTGGATAACTGGGTCTCTCTTAGGTATTAAATAGAATTATATTTTGCAAATACAGAGGTCTGATAGAGTAAGCAGCACATATTTTCTGGGAAGAGGAGTTCCCTCTCACCTCCATTACTCATAAAAGCAAATACAAATATAAAAGTCAAATCAGTGCAACTCTGAAAAAAAGTATTTCTACTGCAGTCATCTTGTCATTCAAGATCACTGTGGTAGAATACACATGTTAAGTGAAAGGCTTGAGAAGTGAATCAAAGTTACAGGCAACACCCACTGCCCAACTACACAGCATTTAATTTAGGGTACTTTGTCTCTAGACTTAAGGAAAGAAAGTAAAAGGACCTTCAAATATGTGAAGGAGTTAAAAAAGGCAGGGGGGAGGTTTGTAAAATCTACCCTCTCTCCACTCTAAGTGGAGGGAGAAGGCAAGAAAAGGAACACTTCCCAGCTAAACAGAGGAGCTTCAGAACTAGACATTAAAATCATTATTCAGGATATAGGTGACTGCAAGCCTTACCAAGTTAACCAGGCGACGAAGGCCATCATGCCTGTCAAAGAGCTCCAGGACAGCACGGAAGGAGAAGCAAATAGAGAAGAACATGGTAGCATGACAGCAACCCGATGCATGGGAGCACTCCATCAACCACAGGGTGTAGTTCACCACGTCTGACAGCACATTATGGGGATGCATGCACACCTACAAAGCAAAAGGACAATCCTGATATTAGGCAGCCAGAACACAGATCCATCAGCTTACTGGCTATGTAAAAATGAAGTCAATAACAACACAGTTGCTTTTGTCCTGAATAGCAGCGATATAAACCCTGAATTCAGAAAGCAGCTCAACTTCAGAAAGTAAAATGGTAGCAGGAGCTTCCACAAATAAGTAGGGGTGCACCGGTAGAGATTTTTTGGGCCAATACCGATGGCCGATTATTAACCAGCCGTATTGGCCAATACCGATCCAATTGCTGATATGCAGCCCAGAAGCTGGAAGAGCAGCGTCCAGCTGTCAAGTCTGTTGTGGGGAAGGGACAGATTAAGGCCCCCATGGTGAGAGAGAGTGGGGCTGGGGTGGGAGCTGGGCCTGGACTATGCTCAGGGCAGGTGGGAGTGGGGCAGGCAGCAGCAGCACTGGGAGGGGGCACTATGGGGTGGGCTACAGCCACCCCAAAATTTGCCATATCCCCTCCCTCCCAGTGCCACTGCCACCTGCCCCAAGCACAGCCTGGGCCCAGCCCCTCTGCCAGGAAGAGCTCGGCACAGCCTCCAGCCCCAAGCGCACAACAGGTAGCCCGCTCTTGCCCCACGCACAGATCCCCATGCCCTCCATGCCTCCTCTGGGGTGCACAGCAGTTGGAGGGAGGGGGCAGAGGACTCCCACAAGCCACAGCTGTCCTGCATCCTGTCCCACCCCAGCTGTGCAGCGCCTGTCCCTGACCCACTCCCTCTCTCACCACAGAGGCCTCAAACTGCACCCCCCCACCCATGCCCCTTCTCTTCCCCTGCCCCTTCCTCCCAACAGACTTAACAGCCGGATGCTGCTCTCCCAAGCTGCTGAGCTGTGTTCCTGGCTGCGTGTATGCTGTGGCTGTGCACATGCACACAGCATTTATCGGTGACATTATCAGCCACATCAGCCAAAAAAGCCAATTGCCAATAATGTCAATTTTCCTTTCATCAGTGCTGGTACGATATGGACCAATGCATCAGTGCACCTCTATGGTTCAAAAGTAGGCGCGATGCAGGGGGGAAGCTTTTGCCCCATTTAATCTACAGTGGCTGACTGCACAATGGTCCCACTTCTTCAAATGAGAAATGGAGTTTTAATAAATCGCTTCACTAACTCACAAGCCATTATACTACATCTATCCTGGGCCCTAGGAACTCTATCTGGGCTAGAGTCAGGGATGATTTGTTTTTCTTCCCCTTTTCTACATTTTTATCAAACTCTTCCCTTTGCTCCCTACCAAATACCTGGAGGAACTAACAGGTTCAAGAGAGATCTCCTATGCTAGACACTGATTATCCAAGTATTCTGGCATCTCCCACCACCACTGGGTAACCAAATGGGTTACTTGTAGTAGCAAGACTTACTCATTAATTTATTTTGAAGTTAATCATTCATCAAACTGGAAAAAGAACGGTTACTTACCCTATAGTAACCATGGTTCTCTGACATGCTACAGTCAGCATGAATCCTATTATATGCATGTCCTGGGTGTGAGCTTGGAACGTCTTTTGAATAGTTGAATCCATTTGGATCCTGCACATGCCCTAAACACCTCATGCTTCATACAAGGATACACCAGGTTGGGCTAGCCTCCCTCTCAAAAGTAGGCCCACAATAGTTGAGTACTCAAGGTGGGGATGGAAGACAGGTCATGAAATTCCATATTGACACCTTGCAAGGTAGCTGTTCCTCCTTCTAATATGTGCCATTATATGTTAATGCCAAACAGCAATCCCTTCAAGAATGAGGAGTGGCAGCTGAATCTGTTGGATAGGCCCTGGAACAATGCTTTCCTAAATTCAGTCTCAGCTCTTGCAGCCAAATCTGGTGATTTATGCTTTACAAACACAAGCAGACATACCATATTTTCTTGCATACTACACCCACCCCCCAAATAAGACACACACCTTGTTTTAAGAAAGCAGAATAAAGAGAAAGATTTTTAAGGAGTTAAGGCTGTATATACTTCAGCATCAGCAAAACTAGTTTTAACCCTGTCTCACACACTGCCAAATTGCCTTAGCCCTCAAAAGTAAATTCCACTCTTCCCTCCTTGAGGCTGGCAGGGACAGAGACTCCCTCATTCCAATACACAAAATCAGATTCCTCACTTATGACATAAACCCCAATTTCAGAGGGCTGATTTGGGGAGGGAAAGGGTACATGTGGTATGCAAGTAAATACAGTAAAATGTAACCTACATCTTCCTTGACACAATTCAAGCCAGAGAGCAGCCTTTCAGATTTGAGTTACTGTAAATGTTTCAGAGACTGACAAAAGATGTTGCTCAATATCTGGTTGTTACGGCCAGTGGGATTCAAACCCACAGTGGCAAAGCCAGCAGGCTGGGATGAAGTCCATGGTGCCACCAGGAAGCAAGTCAGACACCAGTCCTAACCCAACTTGGCCCTTCCCATGAGGAAGGGACAGGTGACCAGGAAGAATCTATGTCAACTGTGAGCCTCTGACAGGGGGACTATAAAACCCATCCTACTTCCCATGGGACTAGTCCCAGAAACAACACTCCTGTGTGTGCTTCTCTGGCTTTAGCCTTGTTCCTACATTGCTCTGCCTGATCCCAGCCACGCCATAGTGCCTGCTCCTGCTGTGTTTGGACCTCCCGCCTCTGATCTACCATCCACTCTGACCACGATACTGCCCTTGGCCTGACAACTCTGACTGTAACAGATACCTGGTATGATCCCAACCTGCCTACAGTAACTTAGTAAGTGACCATCCACAACCCTGACACTGTTGAGTGAGCCTTAATGGACAGTGAGGAAGGACAATTATACAGTGAGTCTCTGCAGTGTAAGGGCTTGGCCTTTAGAATGGTCCTAGGGCTGCAAAGCAGTATGGGAACAAATGGGAAAGGAGTCAAGTTTGTCAAGGCACTAGCATAGAGCACAGAATACATCTACAGTATCTGCAGGGATTTTCCCCTCCCCATGCACAGAATGCAACTTCAAGAAGAATACAAACAGACTGGCTTAAATGAAACTCAGACATCATCTGGGGATGAACATATGAGATTTTGATATTAGCTTGTCCTTATGTAACAAGATATACGGAACATCTGGTACAAATGCTTACCACATTCTCACTCTTCTGGATGAAGTGATGCCTACCAGGACATTCAGAAGGGTTCACATGTAGTCAAGTCAGGCTACTTAAGTGGAAAATAAGCCTGCACCCTTTGAGAAGTCTCAGTACTGTTGGATGCAAGAAGATGGAAAACCAAAGGGCAAAACACTAATACTCATAACCTGATGAGCCTTGAAGGAACACAGAAACCAGGTTTCAAATGAAATATGTAGTCCAGGATCTTCAGCAATAAGGCTGACTCAGGCACAAGGCCATGTCAACGTACCTATACAGATATGAACTTCTTCTATTTGGAAAGGTTTTCTTCTTTGTACCATAGATCCTGAATGCACTATAAGTAGATCCTTTCTACAGCACTCAATCAATCAACATCCAAGCTGCAAACTGCAGCAACTCCTCATCTAGGGGGAACATTTGTCTCTGGTTCCTCAATATTAATTCTGGGTTAAACAGGAAGCAATAAGGATTGCACAGAAGAACAAAACAGACCCATAAATCAGGGCTCCCTCAGTTATTTGAGAACCATGAAAACAAACATAGTATTGTTTGTCTTGGCTCTGAGACTAGTTAGAAATGTTAGCAAAGCATAAAGAACTTCCTTGATTACACTGTAGAAATAAGATGGCCAAGTAAAGATTCCACACGCATACCTCCTTTGGAGCAGAAACTGAGGCATTTAGCATTATTCCTGTTGGCAAAATCTATCACCAAATTCTCAAGAAAGGTAGGTGATGCAAAGAATGGGAACTTTCTGAAGTGACCTCTTTGGGTTGGTGATGGATTGACTGCATTCTAATGGAGCCTGCCAAGTCAGTCCTGGTGGGTACAAAGCTAGTGAGGAACTTCTGTAAAAAGCACTTGGTTTCACTGCACATGGAGGTAGATTGCTGGCCCCATGCTGGTTTATCCTGTACAATATCCATACTACCAAATGCCACTGGACTGGAATGAGGAAGAAAAAAAACCCTACACCTATACCCAGAGCTATCCCTGGGGGAAGGAAGCAAATCAAGACAACCAATTTGCTAGCCTAGATATCTATAGCTTTATTCTCCAGGTACCACATGACCTTAATGAGATGCTGGTTCATGTGGTCATTCCATATCGTCTGTGACCACCACACCAGGAAGTGCCAAGTTTTAAAAGAGGGCTCCTATCCACAAGTTGCAAGGACATAGTCATGAGGTCAGCGCCTCAAAGGTGAGGCAAAATTAACACATACATTTGCTGAGTTCTTATTTTGTAAGCAAATAGTAAAACCTCAGGCAAAGTTTGTCATGTAGCATCATATATGTACAGAGGCTGCTTAAAGCAAGACGTATTGCAATTACATGTACAATCATCTTGCTCACTAGGGACTAAATGTAAAGGAATCTTTAAATATGCCAAGCCATTACTACATCTATGGGCCCTAGGAACTCTATTGTCTGGGCTGGAGTCAGGGATGATTTCATAATGAAGAGGGTCAGTGCATATTTTAGGTTTATCAGGGTTCCCTAGCATAATCCTCCTTTGATCAGCCAGTGAATTATGTAAAGAAAAAGGGTATTCCTTAGATCTCCCACTACAATGGTGAAGCAGATGATAAAGACTACGACTACTGTGGAGAGTCCAAAGGGTAGAATTTTTTATGGGAAGCAATTTGATACAACTGTGAATGAGGTACTTCCTGTAGGTCTAATAGCTGTCAAGGCAACGAGCCTCAAAAATGGAATGCAGGCAAGCATTCCTCTCCTAAATCTAAGGTGCCACATATATTTGTTGAGCTTCCTCAGGTCTAAGGTAGAAGAAAGACTCTTCTTTCTATAGAATAAGAGATGCCAGAAATAGATGCCCTTGACCCTGTAGTCTCATGAAATTTCTGTAACTCATAAGAGGAGCAAGGAAGCCAACTTCTTTTGTAAAGCTTTTGTGAGAAGAGTTTTTGAAAAAAACCAGAAAAGATACTATAAATGGGAGTAAAGAAAAGAAATGGACACTCTTGCCCTTAGCTACCCTTTCTAACATTAATTTGTCAGATGGGACATCTTGGCAGACTTGGGGGACAAGGCAGCTCCTGAAGACCAATTGCTCCATGCTGATTTTGGTGTAGCTCCTGACAACTATATTAAACCTGCTGCCTCTGGGATGCAAACTAAAGGCGAGCCAGGCCGATGCTTACTGCAAGTGGTACAGGGGACCAATCCAGGGTGCACATTACATGGACCAGTTCTGTGTGCTGCCTCCAGGCTGGCCCAGATTGGGTCCCATATGCCAGAGCCAGCATGCAGGACCTGTCTGGCATGGGCACCCAATGTAGCATGGGGCTGGTGAGCGTGGAAAGGCTGATCCAGGGTGTGTACAGTATGTGGTGCCTCTACTAGACTAGCCCTTTGTGCTGGTTCCAATGTGTGGGACTGGTCTGTGGGTCTGATCTAGCAAGCAGACTGGCCCTGCACACGGGCTGGATGGGGCTGACACCCATATTCTAGTTTACACATTCTTAAGAATCTTAGTATGGTCATAGAATCCTTCAGGGAATGCAGCACTTCAATGCTTCTGGCACTAAGCAAATCCATTCGCTCTAACAGTAAATCTTCAATGATCTAGACCTCACTAGGAATGACAGGTACCTGAAACTGAAAAGTCTGGTACATGACAGTGGTTGTAACAGATATGTTCATTGCTGCGTATAGGGCCGTTCTAGACACCATCTGGATTTGTCTGGCTGTGAAACTCATCTTCTCGGGGTGGGAGTTTGGATAGTAGTTGGATGTCACTTCTCCACATGAAAACATTGCATTCTGCAATCATTAATTCTTCAGAGATGGAAGTGTAAGTCTTCCTGCCAAAAGATCCAACCTCTCTGGATCCTTTACCCTATATATTCTTTTCACTGACCTCACTTCCCCTGAACTGCTGAGAAGACCACTTGTCCAGCTGCTGAATGAGAACAACACTGCTCAAAGCCTTTGAGAGAGACTTGTTACCACTTTTCTGTTCTCTTAGATATGGGAGAAAGGAAAGCTAGGGTGTACCAGAATGCATACTGGATCTACAAGGCATTTATTTATCACCTGGGTAATTCTGTTTGATGTCAAGCAGTGCAATTAAATCAGAAAGCTTCCAGTATTTTCTTGAATTATAGCCATCTGGATATCCAGGAGTTCAGATCCATAAGACAAGAGAGCTCTTAGAAGAGAGTTTGAAATAGCCTTTGGCCATTGCTGGGGCCAGAGCTATCATTTTGCTGTAAAAACAGGGATTTCTTGAGAGGCAAATGAAGTTGAAGCATTTGTTCTCTTGCCCCCTCTCACTTAAGGGAAGATGCCTTGTCCAGTGATGCTACAGGTAACCACAACAGTTCTTGTAGTATAGAAGTGAGATAACTTGCTAGTCCACAACCAGTAAAATGTGGATCCCAAAAGCACATTTGAGGCCAGCATGGTGCAATGTATGTGCTGGATTGACAATGGCTAACCACTTAAGCCCTGTGGCAGTTCAAGGTATAGAATTTCCTGGAATGTCGCCAAATGCTATTCACAGTTGTCCAAAGAAAACTTCCTACTACAGTTTTAGGAGGAGGAGTGGCCCCATGACAGAAATGAAACATCACATGCTGCAACTCTGTCACATGACAGACCACTATCCCATGCTCCTTATTCATGTGGGCACCAATGACACGGCTCGGAGCACTCCCAGCCAGGTCATGAGGCGCTACAGGGATTTGGGAGCGGGGCTTAAGGGTCTGGGGGCACAGGTGGTGTTCTCGTCGATCCTCCCAGTCTCAGGCTATGGGCTGAGAAGGGACAGGAGGATCTATGTGGTCAACCAAAGACTGCGGCGCTGGTGTCGTCAGGAAGGCTTTGGCTTTCATGACCACAGCCCGCTCTTTGGCGAGAGAGGCAGCGAGCTGCTGGGAAGAGATGGCCTCCACCTCTCTCCCCTAGGGAGGAGGCTCTTCTCAGCCAGACTGGCTGACCTGCTCCACCAGGCTTTAAACTAAGCCCGCTGAGGGACGGGGGGACTACTGCCACTGCTGGCCCGCTGAACAATCCTTGCAAAGCCAGCGGATCACGGCACTCAAGGGAGCCCACCCCAGCCCCAGCCCTGGTAAAATCTGTGGGCAGGGAAGGAGCCCCCCAGGGGGCGCTTGCCTGCCTGTACACAAATGCCAGGAGCTTGGGGAATAAGCAGGAGGAGCTCATCCTCCTGCTCAGTGCAAACAATTACGATGTCATAGGGATCACGGAGACCTGGTGGGACTCCACCCATGACTGGACCGCGGGGATAGATGGCTATACCCTGTACAGGAGGGATCGTGTAGAGAAAAGGGGCGGGGGTGTAGCTCTCTATGTTAAGGAAAGCTACACATCCCTGCAAGCCGATATTGGCGACCAGGGTGGACGGCTGGAGACCCTCTGGGTTAAAATCCGTGGGGAACACGGCACAGGGGACACAATGGTGGGAGTCTATTACAGACCTCCCACCCAAAGTCCTGAGCTTGACCAGGAGTTTGCCCAGGAACTGGCTGAGGCAGCTTGCTCCAGGACCATGGTTGTCATGGGTGACTTCAATTACCCAGACATCTCGTGGGAGGATCGCTCAGCAAAATCTGAGCGGTCGCAGAGCTTCCTCTCGTGCGTGGATGACCTCTACCTGACTCAAGAAGTCTATGGGCCAACGAGAGGCAAAGCGCTGCTCGACCTGGTGCTGGCTACTGGGGAGGACCTAGTCAGCGACCTAGTGATCAATGGGAAGCTGGGTGACAGCGACCACGAGCTGATCACCTTCACCATCCGCCGAAAAGCTGGCAAGTCAGTCAGCAACACGGAAGTCCTTGACTTCAGGAAAGCCGACTTTGACAAGCTCAGGAGGCTTGTCAGTGAAGCCCTAAGGGACCATGACCACAGGGAGAGGGGAGTTCAAGAAGAGTGGTTGCTCCTCAAGGGAGCGATCCTCAATGCACAAACTAAGTCTATTCCATCTCGGAGGAAAGGCAGCAAGAGGGCACAGCAGCCCCCCTGGCTCTCCAGGGACCTAGCAGACCTCCGGAGGCTAAAAAGAAAGGCCTACAAAGGATGGAGGATGGGAGTCACCTCCAAGGAGGATTATTCTGCACTGGTCCGGTCCTGTAGGGAGCAGACCAGGAAAGCCAAGGCTGCAACTGAACTCCAGCTAGCTTTGAGCATCAAGGACAATAAAAAGTCCTTTTTCAGATATGTGGGGAGCCGGAGGAAAAGCAGGGGCAACGTTGGACCCCTGCTGAACCAGATGGGGCAACTGACAACTGACGCCCAGGAAAAAGCCAACCTATTAAATAGGTACTTTGCGTCAGTCTTTCATCAGCCCCATGGGACGCCCATGCCCGCTACAGGGCCGGGAAGTCCGGGTGAGGGTGATCCCTTGCCCTCCATTAATGCTGACTTCGTGAAGGAACATCTTGAGAAGCTGGATACCTTCAAGTCAGCCGGCCCTGACAATCTTCACCCCAGGGTACTCAAGGAGCTGGCGAGCATCATAGCCCAGCCTCTAGCGCGGATCTTTGAAAACTCTTGGCGCTCTGGTGTAGTGCCCGAAGACTGGAAGAAGGCCAACGTGGTGCCTATCTTCAAGAAAGGGAGGAAAGTGGATCCGGCTAACTATAGGCCCATCAGCCTGACTTCTATCCCGGGGAAGATCTTAGGAAAGTTTATTAAGGAGGCCATCCTTAATGGACTGGCCGACGCCAACATCTTAAGGGATAGCCAGCACGGGTTTGTTGCGGGTAGGTCTTGCTTGACCAATCTCATTTCCTTCTATGACCAGGTGACCTATCACCTGGACAAGGGAGATGAGATTGATGTCATATATCTTGACTTCAAAAAAGCCTTCGATCTGGTGTCCCATGATCGTCTCTTGGAGAAACTGGCCAATTGTCGCCTTGGGTCCCCCACGATCCACTGGCTGGAAAATTGGCTCCGGGGTCGGACCCAGAGGGTAGTAATTGATGGAAGTCACTCATTGTGGTGTCCTGTGACCAGTGGAGTACCCCAGGGCTCTGTCCTTGGACCCATACTGTTTAACGTCTTCATTAATGATGTGGACACTGGAGTCAAAAGCAGACTGGCCAAGTTTGCTGATGACACCAAACTTTGGGGCAAAGCATCCACACCAGAAGACAGGCGGATGATCCAGGCTGACCTGGACAGGCTCAGCAAGTGGGCGGATGAGAATCTGATGGTGTTCAATGCCGATAAGTGCAAGGTTCTCCACCTTGGGAAAAAAAACCCGCAGCATCCTTATAGGCTCGGCAGTGCTATGTTGGTTAGCACTATGGAAGAAAGAGACTTGGGGGTCATCATTGACCACAAGATGAACATGAGCCTGCAATGCGATGCTGCGGCTAGTAAAGCGACCAAAACGCTGGCTTGCATCCATAGATGCTTCTATCCCGGGACGTCATTCTCCCCCTGTACTCGGCCTTAGTGAGGCCGCAGCTGGAGTACTGCGTCCAGTTTTGGGCTCCACAATTCAAAAAGGATGTGGAGAAGCTTGAGAGAGTCCAGAGAAGAGCCACGCGCATGATCAGAGGTCAGGGAAGCAGACCCTACGATGACAGGCTGAGAGCCCTGGGGCTCTTTAGCCTGGAAAAGCGCAGGCTCAAGGGTGATCTGATGGCCACCTACAAGTTTATCAGGGGTGACCACCAGTATCTGGGGGAACGTTTGTTCACCAGAGCACCCCAAGGGATGACGAGGACGAATGGTCACAAACTACTACAAGATCGTTTCAGGCTGGACATAAGGAAGAATTTCTTTACCTTCCAAGCCCCCAAGGTCTGGAACAGCCTGCCACCGGAGGTTGTTCAAGCGCCTTTATTGAACACTTTCAAGATGAAACTGGATGCTTATCTTGCTGGGATCCTATGACCCCAGCTGACGTCCTGCCCTTTGGGCGGGGGGCTGGACTCGATGATCTTCCGAGGTCCCTTCCGGCCCTAATGTCTATGAAATCTATGAACTCCTACTATGTTAATAGTAGACATGTCCATGACTGCATGCTAAGAAAAAGGTAATCAAGAGTCTTGAACAGTTAATGTTAGCACTATAAGATGACCAGGGATACTATTTTTTTATGTTTAAAAATCCCAAATTGTCTGATTAAAAGAAAATCCCAAATTTTCTAATTTAAAAACCAAAAATCCACGTTTTTCCATGACTGAAATGTAATGCCACTATATAAATACAGGTATCAGTTGAACAAAATGTTTTATTGATATATTTACAATTTTAAAATAATTTGGAAGCCTACCAGTGCCTCAAAATTGTAATAAAATAAATTCTAAATATCTATATATTGTGGCATTTGATTTTGGTTCTTTTATCATGGAAAAATCAGAGCTACCCCTGCTCCCTTTGCTCACCAGAACACGGGTCCAACTGCAGCTGTCTATCATCTTTCCCACTGCTTTGTGGTGCTAAGCAGCCTTGTTATGCTGGTGTTCTGCCCCTGCCTATACCATTGCCCCTCACTGCCAACCCACAGTCCTCTGGACCTGCTGGTGCCCCTCACTCCTGACCCCCAACCCCAGGGTATGGGGAAGAGAGTGGTATGTGGGGAAGGGGGTGTGTGGGCACAGGCAATGTATGGGGAGAGATGGGGGGCACAGGCCATCCCAGATTTCTACTCCCACAATGGGGCATGGGGCTGCAGCCAAGGCAGACCAGCTGCAGGCAGGAGCCGCCTCCACAGCCCAGTGGGTGGGACCTGGCACAGGAGGAAGTGCCGCACCACCATGGCTGTGAAGCTGAGGTGCCCCCTACAGCCACCTGGCAGTAGCAGAGAGCACAACTCTGCACTGCTGACATGCCTCACCTTGGGGGCCATGGTGGCACTCCCTCCCACACCAGGTTCCACCTGTTGGGCCATGGAGGCAGCTTCTGCCCAGAGCTAGTTCCAGCCTAGCTGCAGCCCTACTCCCCATTGTGGGCACAGAAGTCTAGGGGGGAACACAACATGCCACCCCCCCCCCCCAACGCATCGCTTGTGTCCCCTGCCCCTCTGTCAGGTCACCTGTGCCTTGCCCCTGCCCCCACAGGCTTACCCAGAGCTAAGGGAGCTGCTCTTCACTGCTGCCTCCAGCCCCAAGCAGCCCTTTGCAAGCTGGAACTCTGTCAGCCTGAAAGGGGAAACCTGCCACTTCCTGGGTTTTTCTCCTTTAAAGGACAGAATCTGCTATTTTCTCCTTTAAAGGAGAAAGTCCATGTTTTTCCATGGCAAACAGAAAGCCTAGATCCCTGAAGATGAGCCAGCCTCAGTGCCAGTTCCAGAGATGCCCTTTGGATTAACATCAGTACCACTCAGGTGGTAAGCTCAGGAGGCTGGTTGCCAAGGGCCTCAGAAAATATGATCTGGTAGAGAGTGGAGTCCATGATGAGTGGTCATTCCTTAAGGATGCGATCCTTGAAGCACAAGGGGAAATCCTTGCTGCGATCACTTGACCCCAACTGACTTCCTGCCCCTTGGGCAGGGAGCTGGACCCGATGATCTTGCGAGGTCTCTTCCAGCCCTAATGTCTATGAAATCTATGAAATCACTATTAAGGTCTTTAATTTTCCTATTCCCCAGCATCTTGTTGCTATTTCTAAAGCATGACAACTTGATTGGTCCCTTCCCAGTTTTAGAATTCTTTCCCCTGGATTAGGATGTTATGTGCTTTTGGAGCAACATCTTTGCATACAGAACTTCATGTCTGAGGCTGAAAGATTCATAAACCTCTGCCTAACGAAGAAAATAGGCTCTTTAACAAAAATGAGATATTAAGCTTAAAGGCCAAGGCAGGTGACAGCCAGAGCCGGTAAGAGAGAACTGAGGGAGGGTTGCAGCTACCCTGTTCTTTGTGTCCCCCCCAGGACACGAGGAAAGATGGGATGCACAGATCTACCTTTTGGACCCAACTGTTCAAAAGGTTTTGGGCTCACATCCATGACAATGCATCTATAGTGGGATTCACAGGTATACTCTTAAAAACCACCACAGATCTGTATGCTACTTGCCCGATGAAGTTAGGTGTCTAACAAAACTAAGTACAGTGGGTGCCAGACATTGTGGAATATAACACCAGAAGTACACTTGTGTTGTGTGTTAACTCCTGGTTTAGCTGCCACCATCCTTAATTGAAAGAAGTCATAAAAATAAAGTGGCATGACCAGAAAGCACACACCCAGTCATTCTGAAAGCATGACAACTGCAGCATACCACAATAACTTGCCTAAAATGAACAAAAGATGATAGCCACTAAGAAAGAATTTAAGGATCACTAACAATCAGGCAGGAGGAAGTACTGGGAAACTTCTGGTTTTCATATCTCTGTAAAAATATCACACAGGAAACTGTAATCTTAGTTTCACAGTTGGTAGGGTCAGAAGGGACCTAAGCAGATCATCAAGTCTGAGCCCCTGCCATGGGTAGAAAAGAATGCTGGGGTCAAATGACCCTGGCTAAGTAATTATCTAGCCTCTTTTTGAAGACCCCCAGGGTAGGTGTGAGTACCACTTCCCTTGGAAGTTGGTTCCAGATCCTAGCCGTCCTGACTCTGAAGTAGTGCCTCCTGATATCTAGCCTGAATCTACTCTCAGTCAACTTATGGTCGTTATTCCTTGTTACTCCCAGTAGGGCTCAGAGGAACAGGTACTCTCCCATAGCCTGCTGGTCCCCCTTGGCCAGTTTGTAGACAATCACCAGATCCCTTCTCAGCCTTCTCTTGTAGAGGCTGAACACGTTCAGGTCCTGCAGCCTCCGCTCATAAGGCCTGCCTTGCTGCACCCTGATCATGTGAGTGGCCCTCCTCTGGACCCTCTCGATGCTGGCCTCATCCCTCCTGAAGTGCGGCACCCAGAACTGGACACAGTACTCCAGCTGTGGCCTGACCAGTGTTGCATAGAGGGGGAGGATCACTTCCTTGGACCTGCTCGTGATGCATCTGTGGATGCATGACAAGGGGCAGTTAGCCTTCCTGACCGCGTCCCCACATTTGCAGCCCATGTTCACTTCGGAATCAATGACTCCAAGATCCTTTTCTGCCTCTGTGCTGACTAGAAGGGAGTTCCCCAGCCTGTAGGTATGCTGCTGGTTCTTCCTCCCCAGGTGCAATACCCTGCACTTGTCAGTATTGAAGCCCATCCTGTTCTCATCCACCCATCCCTGTAACCTGTCCAGATCTAGTTGCAGCCTGTCCCTCTCCTCCAGTGTGCCCACTTCTCCCCACGTCTTAGTGTCCTTCCTTAACTACCCTGTTTAAAATGCCACAGATTGGAAAAATAAAAAGGGAGTGCTATGATAGTCTAGTCTGACCTCTTAAATAATACAAACCATGATGTTTGTCCGTACCTTTACTAGCCCTCTGCTACAGGTTTAGTGTGCATTGGGAGGTATTAGCGACTCTGCTACTGGACTGTACAATCAGAGCAGCTATCCGTGCCTGGTTCTCACATGGAAAAACCACCCCTGAAAAGGAATGGTCATCAGCTGCGGACGAGGCGATAGTGAATTTGACCATTTTTTTTTTATCTGCATTTTTGTAAACAGGACAGTGTTTCAAAGCCCTGAAAAGGGAATTTACTTCCAAAATTATTTCTAAATCCCCAGCTACATTTCCCCTAAACACAAATACCCTCCAAAGTATCAATGTACAGATCCCATCACCTTACTTTGCTGCGCAGGCTATTTGCTTCAAACACCAGTTTGCTTTTCAATTTCACCTTTGTACTACTTATTCATCGTTTGAACCTCCAGGAGACAGAATTCAATGCTCTACCAATCACTTCAACCCTATTAAGAGAAACTCTTACCCTCTCCATGGCATCCTGATTGTAGGACAAATAGTATAAGCACATTGAGACCCCTGTGGCTGCCATGGAAGGACGAGGAATCTCTAGCAGCTTCTGCACTCCTCCATGAGCAACAAATTCTGTTGCAAACTTGTTGTGAAGCAGCAATGATGCCAAATGCTAAGAAGAGAGAGAGAGAGAGGGTTACTGCAAAATTTATTCATTCACTGCCACTTATGAAAGAACCTGCCCTGCTTGTTATGCAGGGAAGTAGCAAAAAAAATGATGTCTCCTTCCTTCAGTTCCCCCTGGCACACCTTGGACAAAGTATAGGATTTAACCTATTCACTGTACATGCTTTTGTATCAATTATATCAGCAGATCCAACTGTCAAAACTCTCATGCATTTATAAACTGCATACATTTCAGAATCCTGCACTGACACTGCTGAAGCTTTTGCTAAGGCAGGGGTTTTCAACCGGGGTATGCATACCCATGGGAGTACTGGGATGGCCTCTGGGGGTACTCAGCACCAGGTGCTGCCACCCTCCCCACCCCCCCAATAGGTCCCCCCACCGCTCATCTGGTCGCTGGGGAACTCATGCCTTCTTGACTGGCCGCCAGGGGTACACTGACCCAAAAAGGTTAAAAACCCCTGTGCTAAGGTATCCTTTGCTGAGGCCCTTCAAGTTACAAGCAATAAAGCAATCCAGCAATGCCAGCCCAGCACAGCAGGGATGGAGGGAAGGGCTGGAGCTAAGGTGGATGGAGGAAGCAGAAAAGCCCTCTTCGCAAGGAGTCCCTTCTTCAGGCAGCAGAAAGGTTTGCTGTCATGACACAATGTCCAAAAACTAAATTTTTCATTAAGATAACACTTTTTCCATATGGTGATACCATGCCTCACTTCGGAAGCCTATGTTTCTCTATTCCAGGGGTGGGCTATTGTTTTGGGTGGAGGGCTGCTTAATGAGGTTTGGTGAGCCGTCAAGGGTTGCATGGGAAGCCCTGCCCCTTGACAGGTGCCCCACCCCTGGTTGCCATCTTGGGACCAGAAGTCCCTCCCCTTACCCCCTGGTTGCCATCTCAGGACCAGAAGTCCCTTCCCTTGGGACCAGAAGTCCCTCCCCATATCTTTGCCACCAGAAGTCCCTCCCCTTGCCCTGTACCAAAAACACTCCTTTTGAGAGCGGGGTTGCCATCTTAGAACCAGAAAAAAAAAATCAAATCATACACTAAAAATCAAATACCTACTATAACATTTTAATTTTATCAAGAAAAATGTGTGTCATGATTTGTGTTTGCATACTGTATATAGAGGTGATTGCATAATAACAAGAATAAATTCTTAAGTCTTGTGCATTGTGCAGGGGGGTGTGGAGGTTATCAGGGCAATGTGTGGGTGTGTGGCATTTGTGGGGCATGAGAGAGGGTGGGGGGTATGCCCCCCCACACCCCCCTATGGCACAGCAGCAACAGCAAGTGGGGGGCACTTGGGGTGCTCATGCCTGGCAGTGCACAGCTCCAGCCAGTGCTGCACATAGGGGCAAGGGGCACAGCCCCATCACTTCCAGTGGAGTCCAGGGACCTGCTCAGCATGGGACAAGGAAAGCAGCTGGCTCTAGCACAGCTGGCTTGCCTCCGGTGCTACACAAATGCAGAGGCTGTGCATGAGTGGTGGGGAGCGCCCACAATAGAGGCAGCCTGGCTGGGCTGCACCCCTCATCCATGTTCAGTGCTGGCTGGAGCCATGCACTGCCCAGCAGTGTTTGTGCCAGGCACGAGTGCCCTGAGCACCCCTGCCTTTGATGCTGCTGTTGCCACCGCTGCCTGCCGGGGCTGCGCACCATGGGGGGGGGGGGGGGGGGGTCCCAACACCCCCTCACCCTCACACTCTGCCCACCCGAGCTCTATGTTGCCACTGCCCCCCGGGCACAGGCTCCACACTGCCACCAGCCCCATGCTCAAGCTTTGTTCAATATTACATAGCAAGTTAGCAGTAGAGCCAGGAATAGAAACAGTACTTGACATTCATTCCCACCAACAGCCTCAGTCTCCATTTATTCTGAGCAGTTTTTTCCACAATCACTGCTTTTTTTGTCCTTTCACCTCAGGTCAAGAAAGTATCCAATTCAATTTCCAGTCCCAGACTAGCCAACAGGAAACATGAGCCCTCTTTACTGAAGAACATGAGGGTTCGCCTCAACAGTCTGTGGCACGCACTAGCAAACAGGCAGCCCGATATTACCAGAAATTAACAAGCAACTACTTCACATTGAAGATAATTTACCTTGAGGGCTTCAAAAGTGAGCAGTACATCATTGGTTCGTTTCAGGTCAATGTAGTACATCATTAGCTCTCTTGATCCAAGTTGCATGAAGATGGGCAGCAGCTGAGAACGAAGAGTTGAGAAACTTGCTCAATGGTTGACAGAATTTCAGAGGCCTTTTTGGTTTTTACTTTCCCCAACCCCAATTTTCCCTTATTAGAAGATACCTGTTATGAGAGGTCAGAGGTAACCAGCTCCATCCATAGGAAGCAATAAAGGTTAACAGACCTCTTGTAATACATCTGCTGATTGCAGCAAGTTGCGTGACAGCTGCCACACGGAAATCTTAAGACAGTCCTTCAAGTGCAGCTATGGCATGTCCACACAGGGAACACCCTGGCGATAGGTTCCATTTTCCATCTGTGCAAAGACAACTACCCAACGACTGAACAGAAAAAACAGGAGAGCAGGGCAAGAAAACCAAAAACCCTATGTATAATTCTGTGTGCAATAGTTTTAACACCATTAATTCACATGTTATATATGCTTGCTGACAGATTAAATGATCCATTCAGCCATGCAGCAATATTAATGGATTACAGTGTGACAGTTCCTCTGATTCTCTCAGAAGCAAGGTGCACATGCGCACACATGTAGGCTGTACCATAAAGAATACAGCAACACAGAATCACTCTCTCAGATCAAAGTTAAACCCTTCAGGGGAAGTTTGTTATGGAAAGATACAGCCTGTTTACAGACCAATGCTAAACGGGTGCCCTGCTTATCCAATAAGGATGCTCCTGTTTTGTCCAGCTACGTAACAACATCAAAAAAGTCCCTTTTCCAGCTTTGAAAAGAATCTGTAACATGAATGAAGCTAACTCCAACTAACTAGGATAACTGCAGAGGTCACGCAAAGATTACACTTTAACACTTTGCACTATTCCTTAGATCAGCATTTCTCAACCCATGGTTCACGACTCAAAAGTGGGTCACAAGAATATATGAAAGGGTCACAAACAAACTTTAAAAATGGATCAACAAAATTAAAAAACGGAGTCTCTTTTAAAGGAGAAAAACGTGGGAAACCATGGCTTTTCCCTTGCAGACTGGCAGAGTTCTAGCCTGCAAGGGGCTGCTTGGGGCTCCCCATGCCCCCTATACCCACACTGTGTGGCTAGGGACTGCAGGTGGGGGGCAGTGGGTCGGGAGTGAGGGGCACTGGGTCAAGACTGGCCATTGATGTTTACCAATGGGTCCTGGTGCAAAAAAGTTGAGAACCACTGCCTTAGATAATCTCGAAAGCCAGGGTGTTAAGACCTGTTTTACGAAAAGGAAAGCTTTATCTCTCTCAAGTTAAGTGATTTGCCTTAAGGGACGCAACAAATTACTCAGATTTCAGAACTTAAACACGATCCAGGAGTCTGCTACCCACTGCAAAATGCAAGACTGCATTGCTTTCTGGTCTCATCATCATTTTTATTCAGATTTCCCACAATTTCAGGGAGAAATCCATCTCATAAAGGATTCAGGGATCCATATTGGTACCATGACACTCGGATCATTTCCAAATACAACAATTTCAATAGAAGACCTTAAGCATATTCTGTTTCTCCTCCCCATCTGCTCACCTCTTGGTACTCTCCCAGTGGCGTCAGGTATTGAAGAATTAGTCTCTGCTCTATGGCAGGAGTCAAAGGGTAAAGTGTATAGTTAGTGCCAATCACCCATGGAGACATCTCTGACCAGCTGCTGTTGGACAGTTCCACAAACATCCGCTCTGGTTCTGAAGCAGAGAAACCCAGCTTTTGCTTGGCCTTTCGAAAGCTGTCTTTTTCATGCTGTTTCCCTGATTTGCTTTTCCTCAGTCCCCCATCCTCAAGCTTTGTAGCAGAGTTCACTCGACTACTGGTCTTGTGGCTTGAATCAAGATGAAAAGAGATCTCCATATCCCCAGCAACTTCCTCCTGTTCCCCATCTACTGCCATCTCTCCATAGTCCATGTCCACAGCCTCTTCATCCAGTGGCAACAGAGGGTCAGAAGGCAATTTCCGAGGACTGGGACGTTTGTTTTCCTGCTTCGTAGTCATTTCATTAACTTGCAGCTCTCGAAGCCGACGAAGCACCAAAGCCACCTATTAAGCAAAGAGGCAAACATGAGCATGCCCAGTCTTCAGGCAGCTACAAAATAGCACATGCAGCCGGTTCCTATGACTGGACAATATTAAAAATACCCACCAGATTTTTAAGTCTTTTCACATTTACCATACAAACCCCTTACAATAAGGCATCATGAATGTTATGGTAATCATTCAGGCTCAAACACTGGCCTACCTCCAAAATTTAAACCTCAGGATGCCAAAGCCTTTCTATTGGAAGGCTAACAAATGAGAGTGAATATTATTCATCCCAAGTGGACCTAAAATTATCTTGCTTATTTGTTGATAGCTGAGATAAAAAAACAACTAAGAGTATGCGTATACAAAACAAATTAGTTTATATTAAAGTGTTTTATTATTGACCTTCATTTCAAAGTCTCTGTCCCATATGTGAGCTTTTGCATATAATAGTTATGAATTGAGTGGAAATTTAAAATGCACTTAAAGATAGGAGCACAAATCACATAAAAATTTAATTTGTATTCTTTGTGTCCTTCAGCACTTTTGAAAACACGACCCACAAAATATCACGTAAGAAAGTAAACCATCAATAAATATACACTTGGGAAGAGAGAGTATGTAGCACAGGCTATTCACTCTTGCAAGTTTTGCAATTAGAGCAACTAAACCAACAAAATAGCTGATGAATGTCAGCAATGGCAGGCAAACAAGAGAAGATTCTTCATTTTAAACTAGGGGTGGGCAATTATTTCAGGCAGAGGGCCACTTACTGAGTTTTGGCAAGCCATCGAGCACTGAATGACAAGCAGTCAGGGGCAGATAAATATTAATTTTCTAAATTTTTTAGGGGTCCCATGGGCCAGATAGAATGGCCTGGCAGGCTGCATCTGGCCCGCAGGCCACATTTTGCCCGCCCCTGCTCAAAATCTTTCAGAAAAGTTAAGTGTTTCATGAAGACATTACCAATTGCGAGTTCTCATCCCTGTAGTTGGCAGCAATATCTTGGTTTTCCATAGCACCTCCTAGCAGCCCAGTTGCATATGTCCGCAATGGCTGATCAGCTTCTCGTGCCCACTTAAAGAGATTTTCAACTATACCTTCCTAGAGCAAAGACAGCAAAAAGCAATTTAGATAGATGCTTGAATTTCCTTCTTGTCTGCTCTGCTCCACTTCCCAAAGCCAGTCCTCTCTACCCCACCTAAATAAATCATCCTTTTCTGTTGATTAAGATCATTTGGGAGATTAAGTTATTAAACCAAATTGCAAATTTTAACTATTCAAGTTATATACTAACAATATTCAGGCATCAAAGATTTTAGAGGAGGATTTATATGCATGAAGAATCTAACAAAGCATTCTTTTGGCTTAAGGTCTAGAAAGTGCCAAAACTGCAGGGTGGATAAAAATCAACATTTTTTTTTTTAAATGGATTTTGTTTTAATTTTTTTTTTTGTTGAAATGCTTTTTAAAAAAGCCCTATATAAAAATAGTTTTGATTTAAGATAGGTTAGAGCTCAAAGATTATCATCATGGGAATAAGGATTAAAATGTCTAATTATATACTATTTGAGACAATATATTCATACAACTTACTTATAAAACTAAAGAAGGTCACAACAGCCCATGCACTATATTAGGAACCCAATCTTACAGGGTTCCCAGGGGCTCCTCTATAGATTAGTAAAGATTAAAGAAAACCACTCTACCCAATGGGACTCAGTGCTCAGTCTAGAAGATCCCATTAAGCATCTCTGTGATGCTTAGTTTGTTCTCAAACTGTGGATTTGTCTCTCAAGAGAGAACATCCTTGTTAACAGCACTATATGGGAGGCGAGAGATAACAGACCTGATTACCTACCCATTAGCCCTCTTGTCTCTCTGCAAGTTTGTGTACACACAATCAAGCCCTTACCACTTCCTAAAATTGCAAAGTTTCAAGAAGTTAAATGAATAGAGGATTGTTGGGGGCACAGTAGATCTGGGCAAGGAGAAGGAATCCGGAGAAAAATGCAGGGGGAAAGGAGCAGTAGAAACAAAAGAGAAACATTTTGAGCAGAATATTTCAAAAGACTTGAGGGATAAGTTTCTGAGTATAGCCTCTCCATTGATTTGAGATCTAGTGAGGGAATGATATGGTAGAAAGAAAACCTATCATGGCAGCAGGCTTGCCAGGCTGTAAAAGAGACCCAGTTTAGGATTATTTTAAATAACAAGAACGCACTTTTTATAGAAAACAATGATTAAATAGAGGTTTCTTTAAATCTATTTGATTTAAATCAAACCCACCCTGCAAAACTCTATGGGCTTACATAGACTATTCAATCAAACTTTCTTCTCAGTCACGCTGGCAAAAGGCCAAATCATTCCAACTCACTTCAGGAGGTGATAATTTGGATTTGCAGTGATGTAATGAAGCAGAATTGGACCAATTGTGCTTAACTTCAGTTAGAAGTTTCATTAATCACTATGGCAGGGGTGGGCAATAATTTTGACCAGAGGGCCACTTAACTTTTGGTTAGCTGTCAAGGGCTACAAAGGTAGCCCTGCCCTTGACAGGAGCTCTGCTACACGGTCATCACCTTGGGACCAGAAGTCCCACCCCTAACCCCTGGCCTTTGCCACTGGAAGTCCCCATTGCCCCTCCCCCCTTCTTTTGGAAGGGGGGTTTGCCAACTTGCAACCAAAAAAACCCCAACAACAAATTATATTTTTGTCCTGATTTACATGCGTTTCCATAGTGTATATAGAGGTGATTGCATAATAGCTCAAAATAAAGTCTTAATCTTGCATGTTGGGGGGGGGGGTGCAGTTGGGGGTGGGATTTGTGGGGGAGAGTATGAGGTTTGTGGGGGAGGAGGAGGAGTGTGTGGGTGGGTGTGGGCCCCTCCCATGACACAGCACTGCTGCCAGCAGCAATAGTAGCAGCAGCAAGCCCTCAGGGCACTGCAGGTCCACAGCAGGCAGAGCCCCCACTGCGGCATGCCACTCTGCCTGAATCCTGGGAGCTGCGCATGGTGGCACAGAGCCGGTCCAGCCCACTGGTGCATGCCTTCGAACCACACCAGGTTGGCTCCATGCCAGCATGTGGGGCTCCAAGCACTACAGGCAGGAGGCAGGCAACATTGGGCTGGGCCGGCTCCATGCCTCCACGTGGGGCTTCCAGCACTCCAGCAGGGAGCCGCACATTGAGGCATGGAGCCAGCCCAGCCCAAAGGTGCATGAACCAGGAGCCACGGGGAGTTGTGTGCCATCGGGCCAGGCAGGCTCTGTGCCACCACGTGCAGCTCCCCGCTGGAGTGCTGAAAGCCCCACATGGAGGCACATCCCAGCCAGGCCTAAAGGCACATGACTCCTGCCTGCAGTGCCAAAAGCCCCACGTGCTGCAATGTAGCAAGCTTGGTCTGGCTCGAAGGTGCACGCCAGCAGGCCAGGCAGGCTCAATGCCACCACAGGCAGCTCCTGAGATTCACCTGGAGCCACATGCTGCCAGGGGGTTCTGCCTGCAGCAGGCCAGAAGCACTGAGTGCCCACTACCTGCTGTTGCCACTGGTGACAGGGGCTGTGCACCATGGCAGGAAGCCCACCTCCCACTTACAAACCTCACCCCCACCCATCCCCAACCCTACTCTGCAGGCAAAATCTGCCCTCCCCACTCACCAGCTATCCAGTTGCACACCATCATGCTCAGTGCCTCTACATGGGGCTTCCCAGACGGAGTGCTGGAAGCTCCATGGACATGGAAGCACAAAGTCGTTGTCCCCCCCGCCCCAACAGCGTGCAACCCCTGAAAGCCTGCCTCCCACTGGCTTTCAAAGGGGCAGCCACAGGCTCGTAATAATTTTTTTTTCTGGGCGCCACATTTCAGGAGGGATGTGGATTGCATTGAGAGGGTCCAGAGGAGGGCCACTCCCATGATCAGGGGGCAGCAGGGTAGGCCCTATGAGGAGAGGATACGGGAGCGGAACCTATTCAGCCTCCACAAAAGAAGGCTGAGAAGGGATCTGGTGGCCAGCTATAAACTAGCCAAGGGGGATCAGCAGACAATGGTAGAGTCCCTGTTCCCCCAAACACTACTGGAAGTAACAAGGAATAACAGCCCTAAGTTGACTGAGAGTAGGTTCAGACTAGACATCAGGAAGCACTACTTCACAGTCAGGGCAGCTAGGAGCTGGAACCAACTTCCAAGGGAAGTGGTGCTCACCCCTACCCTGGGGGGTCTTCAAAAGGAGGCTAGACAGCCACCTAGCCACAGTTGCTTGACCCCAGCATCCTTTCCTACTCATGGCAGGGAGTCGGACTTAATTATCTGCTTAGGTCCCTTCCGATCCTACCAACTATGAAACTATAATTGTTTTTTGGCGAGGCCCTGCAGGTTGCGTAGAATGGCCTGGTGGGCTGAATGTGGCCCACGGACCATATTTTGCCTGTTCCTGCACTATGGCCAGACTGTGGACACCCTTAACAAAAAATCCTCCAGAAGTCAACAGAAAAATTTATGCTAGCAACTACTCCCCACTGAAAATAAGGAATTCCCAATCTGATTCTAAGCCCAGAATTATTTGGGGCAACAAAAAACACATGGAAGTATACCAACCATTACAGAGAATTTTTTTTTTTAAAAACGAGTATAAACTTAGTTGCTTTTGAACAATGTATTGAACATCCACATTTAGCTGCCAAATTAGAAAAAACATCAGTTACAAGGTAAAAGATCAAAGTACAAGGTCCTGCTTTTCTATTTAAACAACTGCTATCACTGACCGCCCACAAGAATAAAAAATGTTTGTCTAGCATGGTGCCAGTCTAGGGGTAATATCCATTACAAATGTACTAAGAGAAAGAAATACAACCCAAAACAATAAAATAATGATAATTAGCCACCTGTTTCAGAGAAAGGAGGGCCACCAGTTTGCCTCAAAGATTTAAAAAGGAGTATAAATTTTTAAAATGTCATCTAGTTTTTACTTAGCAAATTTTATAGAACACAATTGGTTTTAGCCCTCTCATTTTTCTACTTTAAATGCTTTTAACCTATTTTTAAATGATTCCAGACATGATTAGGAACCTACTCAATTCACGGCCAGACAAGGGAACTTTTGCAGCTTGGTTATGGCACAAAAAGCCGATTTCATAGGCATTTCCTGGTGGCCCTGCCCCTTGTTGCTGATTGATGGTGGAGGGGGGGGAAGGGCAAGGGGGCAGCCACCATCTCGGCTGCTGACTGCCCTTCATGCAGCCCTGCCCCTCGCTACTGAATGGCGGAGAGGCCCTGGGGTGGGGTGGGATAAGGGAGCAGCCACCATCTTGGCTGCTCAGGCTGCCCTTTGTGCTTCCACCAGCCAGTGCCTTCCCATCCTGAATAGGCTGCAACATAGTGAGGATCACTGGCTGCACTAGGGAGCCAACATTTTATTTTTAAGTTTGTTTGGTTAAGTGATTTTATGGACAATTGCTGATTTTGTGGTTTCCATGAAATCCACGAAATGGCAAATTAAGTAGGTCCCGAATTTGATGGATCTTAAAACACCACTTTGACCACTAGAGGGCTAGGTTACTCCAGAAATAATCAGAATCCTGTTAGATAATGGAATAAACCAATCCACATAGAAGGTGTAGACAAATGTAACATCTGAAATGTTAGAAACACTTCAGAAAGGAACCATTTTAGCCAGGAGACTTACGTACAGACTATAGTGTTGTTTACACATGGGAAATTTCCTTTAAGAGAACTAATAAAAATGTGTTTCTCATTATGTAGGCAAATTGCATGGGCATGTTAAGTATAGACTAACAAACAAAAATCAGTAAATTCTTTACCACATCAACAGTTAAAATGCCAGTACTGACTCCTGTAGTAGTAACATGCCTGCAAACGATAAAATCCCCTAAAATTAAAATTGTATGTTTGCTATGGTCTGCTGCTCAAGAACTTATGTGCATCTTTTATCAGGCAATGTGGCCAGAAGTTTCAACTCTGAATAACAATGGAACATCTGGAAAGACCAATACTGCTGAAACATCCATTTTGTAGAAACTTTCAAAAACAGTGATGTTGTCCACAACATGCAAGAGCTGAGACAAAAAACTGGCAATTCACCTTTCCATGTTCTTTCAGTTTGAGAACTACATAATGCCAATTGTACACATTTTCTGTAGAGAAGACAAACTTTAGCCTTGAGAAATTTCCATTCCTTTTTAAGTAGTACTGATAATATATTTACTATATTGTCACATTGTAAGTAGAGATGCACCAATACATTGATCTGATATTAGATCGGTACAGATATAAAGAAAATTCGCTGCATCGGAAAATCAGTCCGATGGGGCCAATAATTTGGCCGATAAATGCCCGTGCACACACACAGCCACATCGTAGCACTGAGGCAACAAGAAGCAGAGCCCAGCAGTGTGCAAAGCTGGCTCCAGCTAGTAAGTCTGTTGTGGTAGAAGGGGAGGGAAGGGGTATGGGGGGTGGAGATCAACACCTACAACGAAGGAGGGGGCAGGGGCAGGCACTGCCCAGCTGAGGCAGGGCTCAGGACAGAGCCACAGCTCATCAGAGGGCTGGGGGAGGGAAGCTCCCACCGTCGCTTGCACCCCAGGATGGCACAGGGTGGGAGTGTGCCCCCCAATCTGCACAGCGCATGCTGCAGCTACACTGGGCTCTTCTCTCTGGGGCATGGGCTCAGGACAGCAGTTATGAAGGGGACTGCAGTCACCCCAGATTTCGCCGTAGCTCCCTCCCAGTGCCACCACCGCTGCACGTTCATTGCAGCCCCAAATCTTCCTGGCTCAATCCCCACTTTCCCTCATGCACTGGGATGAGCTGGGGCTGTGCCAGGCATGCGGCGGCGCTGGGAGCAGGCCTACAGCAAAATTTGGAGTGTCTGCAGCCCCCTCTATTGTCCCCACCCCAAACCCAGGCCCCGGTGAGAAGAGCCCAGTGCAGCTCCAGCTTCAGACCGCCTGCCCCACCCCTCCGAGATCCAGGGGGCATATGCTTCCCCCACCCCAAAGCAAATGCCCTCCCAGGTGCATGCAGCAGCGGGAGCCACCCCCCCACAAGCCGCGGGTCTGTCCCACCCTACTCCGGCTGGGCAGCGCCTACCCCTGCCCCCTCCCTCACCACACCGCTTCCCTCCCCTCTCTCCTTCCACCACAACAGACTTCCCAGCTGGAGAAAGCTCTCCACACTGTACCAGAAATCGGACTGGTATCTGCCAATATGCCTCCTTAAAAATCAGATATCAGTATCAGCCCCAAAAATCTCTATCAGTGCACCCCTAATTGTAAGTCAACATTTTTCCTTAAAAAGATCCATTAAACAAAAAAACCCACACTGTATTCAAATGCAGGTTCAGCCAATAAGTGAAACTATCAGTTATTGTTGTACAGAGCAGATGACTCTGTGGTACCCTTCAAGGCCAAACACTGACCCTTAAGGATGCCATGCAGAGTTATCTGCTCCATCATGATGGCACTGAGGTAGCTATATCAGACTGGATGGAGAGTGACCACAGTCGCACAACTACCCTAGGGATCTCCCTGGTATGCTCCTCTATCTTGAAGCTAAGGGCTCAAAAGCCTCAAGAGCCCTGTGTCAAGTTGAGGCTTCAAGATATCTGGCTAACTTCAGGGAGCAGAGACCTTTGAAGGTATCCCCAGCTCTTGGACATTTCATGCAGACTCAGGAAACAGCCTCCAGACTGAGCTGGCAGGGAACCATGAAGAGATGGACACATTTCAACAGTGCGTAAGTTTTCCATTTTAGGCTTTAATTTTTTAAAGCAAAGAACTGTATATGCATTATTTGGAGAAAACTGGTGATCCTGAACATTTCAAGTACTAAACTAAAGAAGTCAGATGGTATAATGTAAAAGACAACAATGCATTTTATTCTTCTAAAAGTTTAAGCAAGGTACATTCAGCTGATTTGTGTTTTGATAAAGGTCAAATGTGAGCTGATACCTGTACTTAACAATAGTATAAATACGTTTGTAAATAAATTTATCTTGATCTGTATGAACATGGAATTTTAGGCTGAAGACAGTATGGTGAGACTCGGTCAAAGCTATGATTGGCACAGAGGAGGCTATTTTAGTATTTTTAGGGCACCTAACCCCTCAAGTCTTTTCTTGGAATTTGATTCTCCTGTGCAACTTTTTAAGGGTGACAGCAGTTCAAGGGACTTCAGTTGTAGTTTTTAATTTATGCTTAGGGAAAAAGTTGTTTTTCCTAAAATTCAAG
This sequence comes from Alligator mississippiensis, assembly GCF_030867095.1. Lineage (NCBI taxonomy): Eukaryota > Metazoa > Chordata > Crocodylia > Alligatoridae > Alligator > Alligator mississippiensis. The sequence continues at coordinate 46,282,923 of NC_081835.1, forward strand.
TTATATGCAGGGTTAATACAATACGAGTTTTATGAAGAACAAAAATGGAGCTTGACATCTGAGCAGAGAGTATGTACAAATTTGTGCAAAATGAGGTAGCCATAACTTCTCAAACGAACCATAAAATGCTGAGGTCAGTTTTTCATTTTTGTTTTATTTTTCCACCCCAGAGGGCTGTACCTCAAGAACCCCTTGTTGAAACCACCTCAAATGGAATCATGAACAGTACCACAGATCCTCAGGAGGCACTGCAATTTTCAAAACGATTCAAGTAAAAATGTGAATTCTTGACCATCTGAAAAAAATGCCCACTATGCAGAAGGTTGATCACTACCTAAATATAGCAGTGTTACTGCCCCATTAATCTCAGTTTTCAAAACTTAAAATTTTTATGAACACTGCGGATCCCTGTTCAGATCTACAAAAAACATATATCCAAAACATCAGGGCTGAAAAGCTTCCCCAAGGCGGACTTTTTTTGGTTCTTGATCCTCTGTTACAGGGGTAGGCAAGTCAGTTTTCATCATACCTAAAACAGCTGGGTTTCAGATAAGTAATACTAAAAAAAATGATTAATATTACATTAAATTATTTATTAAATTATTAATAAAACTGAATAGAGTAGTACTGCAGAAATGAGAGACTTATCTTCTGTTTATATAGACTTGTCCAAAACAAGAATGGGAGGTGTTAGAATACAACCAAGTGTTAGAACATAACCAAGCATATAATTTCAACTTACTACATACAATACCTTTTCCTGAAATACGACAGCAGTTTCCAGTCCTGGCATGATGTCCAGAAGGAGACGACAAGCAGCAGTGTTTAATGGGGGCTCCCTGCTTGTCATGACGTAAGCGTTCACGAGCTTGGGGAAAATGATCAAGAACAAAATTAGCCTGAAATTTAATTCTGCCTCAAAACTATACAAGTTAGCAAAATCCATATGGATTTTTACAAGATCATAGAGCACAGAACTAAAAGAAAAGATACCAGTAGTCATGTCAGCAAGTAAACTCTTGGTCTACACCTTACAGAGCACAGCCAACTGTCTGGTGACCTTCCCCCCTAATGCATCAGAACAGATGTGGAAGCAAAACATTTCATTGTCAGAAAAATAAACCCCTCTAAATACCTCCACTGACAGAATGCCCATCTTTAACAAACTTTTACTGATCCAGTTAGTTAATTAGTAGGAACTTGCAGAGACAGAAAACAATTGGAAATTTATTTTAAAAATTAAATAGAAAAAAAACCAAACAAACTTAGTTAATTGTATTCTTCTTTGGCCGCCATTTAGTCTAGGGCAAGGACATTCAAGCAGTTGGTAGGGTCTGCGTATTAATATATTTTTATATGGGGCCTAATACAATACAACCCAATCATGACTGATAAGCAACATTTAATATTAGAAAGTGCAGCAGTGCAGGAAAATAGCCAGCAACTTCTGGCTCTCACCCACTGCTCAGTTCTTATAACTCACCCAGCTCCTAAAGACAGTCCAATATTTAAAAGCATCCACAAGCACAGGCTACAGTTATAATTATTGCATGGCATGGCTTTAAACTGGTATTAAAGACTGTTCCCACTGTTTGCCTGGCTAATTATCACCAGACATAACCCCATTTTTTATTAATAAGTTTTTGGGGAACTATACTGGTTTGCAATGACAAGTCCCCCCTCCTGACATTTCAACAATGACAGGCAAGCCATATTTAACCCAATTTTAAAACTGATGTTTAAAAGAAATGTTCTTTATGTTGGCATAACAATAGCATAGACTGAAGCTAAGAAGCAAACCATAACTCTGTGTAGACAACAAGAAGGAGGTCATTAAACCATTAAAAGAAACAGTTAAGTATCATCAATTACAGTTTTCAGGATAAACCCACCGCATTCATGAAGTCATCGTTTTTGAAAAGTATTCTCAGCAAGTGACCCAGCATACACTCCGGATCTGCTCGACCTGATAAACAAAGGAGTTCAGCCAATCATTCAAGTGTCCTGTATTTAAGTTAACGAAGTATTACAATGACAGGATATATTCATTTCCCAAACTCTTATGGACTTATCAGGGATCGGGGTTTTCTATTTGCTGCAGAAAAACATGGGTTCTCTTTTAAAAGGCAAAAACCCAGAAAATGGTGGGTTTCCCCTTGCAGGCTGGCAGAATTCCAGCTTGCAAGACGCAGGGGGCGCCATATGCACGTATGCATGCACACGGTAGCGAGGCAGTGTAGTGGAGAGCAGTTCCCACAGTTCCCTCCAGGTAAGTCTATGAGGGTGGGCAGGGCACAGGCGACATGTGGGAAGGTAGGGTGGAGGAGCGCAGATAATGGCAGGAAGCTCCCCAGATTTCTGTGCCCGCAAGTGGCTGCAACTGGGCTGAAACAGCTCCGGGCAGGAACTGCCTCAGCTACTTAGTGGGCAGGACCCAGCATGGGAAGTAGTGCCGTGCCGCCGTGGCTGCCAAGGTGAGGTGCTCCTGCCTGCCCAGCAGCAGCAGGGGGCACAACTGCATGCTGCAGCCACTGTCACACCTCACCTTGGCAGCCATGGCGGCACAACGCTTCTTCCCCGACTGGGTTCGACCTGCTGGGTTGTGGAGGCAGCTGATGCCCTGAGTTGGTCTGGCCCAGCTACAGCCCTGCACCCCATTGTGGGCACAGAAATCTGAGGGGGCACATGGCCACTCCCCCCCCCGCCCCTGATCACCTGTAACCCCAACACGTTACCTGTGTTCACATAACCCCTGCCCCACACACCCACCCCCTTCCTCACACTGGGGCTAGGACTAGGGGGCGAGAGGGGAACTGGCAGGGCCAGGCACCTGTGGGTTGGAAGTGCAGAGAAACCAGCAGGTCCAGGAGGACGTGGGTCAGGAGTGAGGGGCACTGGCAGAGCTAAGGGGGCTGCAGGTTGGGAGTGAGGGGCACTGGCAGGACTGGGGTAGCTATGGCTTGGGAGCGAGGGGCGAAGGCATGGGCCGCGCACCAGCATATCAGGACCACTCAGTGCCACAAAGCAGAGGCGGGGACAGCTGCAGCTGGACCCACATCCTAGTGAGCAAAGGGGGCAGGGGGAACTCTGATTTTCCATGATAAAGGAACAAAATTAAACACCAAAATATACAGGTATTTAAAATGTATTTTATTATAATGATTGAGGCACTAGTAGGCTTCCAAATTACTTTAAAATTGTAAACATATCAATAAAACATTGTGTTCAACTGATACCTATATGTATAGTGGCATTTCATTTTAATCAATCACGGAAAAAACAGGGATTTGGGGTTTTTTTTTTTAAATCAGAGAAGAGCAGGATCTCTGCTTATCATTTAATCAGGAAAAAGCTTTAGGTCCAAAAACGAAGCGTAAAGATCTTGCTATATGATACCAAAACTGTTGTGGGATTCCCCAGGTAACAGGATCAGTCTCAAACAAAAGAGTTATGGGAGAAATCATCTACATTTATACATGTAGTATAAATGTCAGCAACCCCCGGCTCACGAGCCGAGCACGGCACACGAGGCCATTTTGCTCAGCATGCCATGGGCAGCCCCAGCTCTGGGTAGCTGCTGGAGCCTGGGCTGTTCCCAGGCAGGGCTTGCAGCATCCCAGGTTCCTGCTGGGAGCAGCCCAGGCTCTGTGGCTGGCAGCAGCTACCCAGAGCTGGAGCCAGCTGCAGCCAGGACGCTCCAAACAGGGCAGCAGGGCAGCACAGCCCGGCCTGAGGTACCATGCAGTCACTGCCAGCATGGAGCTGATGCCGGAGCTGTGGAGTCCAGCACAGCCGCCTGCAGCCTGCCTGCTGCCGCTGCCCAGAGCCCGGGCTGGCTACAAACAGTTGCTCTGGGCTCCAGAGCCCAGTCACCAGCTCCATGCCAGGAACGGGGAAGAGAACCAGGGTTGTGCTGCCTCAGGCCCCTCCCCCACTGCCCACTCCAAAGCACAGGTGCATGTGCCAGTACAGAGCTGATGCCGGGCTCTGAAGCCTGGCACAGCTGTTTGTAGCCTCCCGGCTGCAGCCAGCCCCAGCTCAAGGGTAGCTGCTGCCAGCCAGGAGCCCAGGCTGGGGGGCACAGGGCAGCAGGGCTGGGGGGCACAGGGCACACAAAAGGGCATCCTGCCATGTACCCCCTGCCTTCATTTTGTTTCTCTGGCATGCCAGCACTCCGGCACCTTCCAAGGTAGGCACTGTGGGGGTTGGTTTTCAGCACTCCGACCAAAAATCCTTGCCTACCCCTGCACTAAAGGATCAGCAAGATCTGTAGACTGCAATTTCCAACTTCTTTTACCAACCGGAGACCAAGGCAGACATCTACGTTGCCCACCACAATCTCTGAAGAAGCCCTTCAAAATTCTACTTAGAAGCTCAAACTCTTATAGACAAGTCAGAAATGCTGGATCACAAACTTTAAGACAAGATTATCACAAACAACAATGATGCCAAGACTCAATTAGCAGTGGAAGGACTGAAGCTTTTTTTTTTTTTTTTTTTTTTTTTTTTTTTATGTGAATGACCAGTTATCTTTTGAAACACAGCAGAGTACAAGCAATCTGGAAAACATGTTCACTAAGCCTCACCCGGATGTCTGTCATCAAACGGGTCTGGATCCCCCTTGCGGTATTCTTCAGTCTCCTTCTCAATCAACTCAGACATTCTAAAGGAATGAAAATAAAATTGACATGTGCCACATGCATGTTAACTCCTGCCCCAACAGACAACTCAATAAAAAAAAAAACCTACTGTCAAAATAAAACAAACTATCAATTCTCATTCAAATCACATTCTGTGACATCAGAAGATTTCAGGTTAGATAATCTTAAGAGCAAGACAAGACACTTGCCCCTTCCTCTCTGAAAATAATGACCATGTATCAAGTGTTTAGATAATAGGATTGCACATCAGAATGATTTAGCCTAACTGCTGCAATTTAGCAAAGGGAAGCAATGGACGGAAAGCACATTTTCCTTATCTAAAAGAAGCAGTGTATGTCACTGAACCCCTTTAATTCTATGCATAAGATAAGGGTGGGAAGAGAAAACCCATCCACTCAGCAACCTCATGATACCTCAGAATACAAATTCTTTCAGATACATACTGCAGACAGGCCAGTTACTTCTGCAGATCTCAAGCTGAGAAAAACCCACTCCCATGCTTCAAAGCAGTTGGACTAAAAAAAAGCTGCATCAGGAAATCCTCTCCAAGTAGTACCCTGTAGAGCATTTCTGATCACTTTTTGCCTATTTAACACAGGGACGAACCACTACATCTTTAGGTTTTTTATATTAGGTTATTTTAATTGGAAGAGTGATGGGGGGAAGGGAAGAAAGGATTTCTCGCATAGCTATAAGGAGGAAAGAAAAGATAAGTATTACATGGGGCTGCCCAGTCCTGCTGTGAGCAATTTAGCCATGCTCTGTCCCTGCCTAATTGTTGAGCCATTTAAGGTAAGAATTGGAGTATTTGGACTATTTGGGGGGGAAGGGGGGGGCACGCAGAGGAGAAGGCTAGCTTGAGCAAACTACCCATTCACATCAGATTATAAAATTAACTACAAAAACTGGACAGCTGTAAGGGTTGCTGTTTTACTGTTCATTCCCCTCAGCTGACAAGTGATCCTAAAGCTATAGGAGAAATCCCAAAATTAACAATCAGTCAGCTAAACAGGTGTAAGAAATCCTGGAGAAATACACAAACTTGTCTTTTTCTAGGAATTTCTCTAGAATACTACAGAATTCTATCGTTGTTTTTTCAGTGTATATCAGAGGCTACCAGGGAAGACCTGTAAAAAGTGAAGGTGTTTGTTGGATTTCCCTTGCCACAAACTGCACTGATTTACTTATATGGCAAAGATGACAATATTTGGGCATACTTTACAAAAGTGTTATGCCTTAAGAGTAACGAGCAAGGAACCTTATTGTGTCACTGACAGATTTCACAAGATTGTGCTTCTGTAGGGTTTTGGTATTTCCTGTGAATCAGCCTGAATCTGAAAAGATGCAAACTGCATGTCCCTCTAAAACGCTGCACAATTTACACTCTGGAGGACTGTTGACAAGTTGCATCCTGAAGAACCTCTTTCTAATGGATGCCTTATTGCCAGCTTCCATTTTTTCTCTTGGGAATTAATAGCTGAAGGGTGTATGCACAAGGGCCAACAGGAAGGCAAAACAGAAGTGATCCAAGGAGCCATAACCCAGACTACTTAGGTCTTTCTAGGTGGTAAGCAGAACCTTCAACATCAAACAAAACCTGACAAACAGGGACTCAGAAGTGTCCTCATCAGTCTTGCTTAGGTGAACAGACAAATTACATGTCAGTCAAAACTGGAGTGCTCCCAGAGCAGAAACTATGAATATGGGTATGGATTATTGATGATGCTTTTGAGAGGACCAGGTGCAATCACTTAGCCAGTGAAAAATAAAAAGCAATAACTCTTAAAACTGAAATGCAAAGAAGAAAGTTTTTTTCCTTCTTGACTCTTTAAAATGCTAAAAGGTGGCCTGAAAAAAAAAGTTTTTTGCCTAATCCACAACCATACTCCAAAAAATAAGATATTTTAAGAGGAAAAATGAACCTAAGCACTTAGTTCTCTCTCCACTTTGTTTAGAGGACATTTTTAAAGAATCAAATTTAATTTATTTTTAGATTAGTGGCACTGTCAGCCTTTAACTCAAGGGGTGAAAATGATGAATCCTAAGAAGTTCCCCTTGCCAAACACTTAGCTTAACAGGTGACAGAAAAAGGCCAGACAAATAATTTCCTCTTAATTGCCCAGCTTCCTTGACTTACTTGGTATTTTTCCAGGCATTCAGACTCTTATAGTATAGACTAAACAGACATTCTTTATGTAAAGGTAAAGCCGCCCCCTTCTCCCCTTTGTTTTCTCTATAATGCATCCTTGTGCTTTCCTTGGTACTGCACTACATACATTTAAAAAGGCACTGGGACAGAACATCATCTGTACCCAATCTAAAAGTATCCCACCTGTAGTAGGGTGTGGTAAGAGAACCTTCACCTAGGGAACGAGATGTGTGCAAGTAAAAGCAGTCCTGAAGCTGCCAGTTGACAACATTGGTTCCACAGAGGTCTTTCCAGTGGCCCAAGATCATTGTAGGATTATGGAGTTCAGCTATATACAACTACTTCACCAACGCATGCCCCAATTCAGCAAATAAGAGCAATCAGTCAAGGGAGTAGTGTAGAACCACTGGCCATGCCAAGATACCTATAAGTAAGGGAGCTGAGGAAATGGCCCAATGTATGTACAGGATCGGTACATAAGCTATACTTGGACTTTGAACAGATGTTGGTACAGCAGCATTTCAAGTCGCAGCTTCTCACCTGTTGGTATCCTTGATATTTGTGGCTGGGGGACATTGGCCTCTAAGCAGCTTTTTAGCTGTGCTTGTATTCTAGAATATCAGAAGATGCATGGGCCCAGAGCACTAGCTTATTGGAAGCTTTATATGTAGCCCATCAGATATTGTGATCATGCCAATTTACTGTCATTTAGTTCTACTACTATTCAATTGGCATTAACTTTGGTATACCCTAATTCATCACTACGTTCTCTGGATCTCAGCCCTCCACCAACCAGAAAGTTTTTCTCTACTTCAACTCGCAAAGAGGAAGGAAGATAAAAGATATTGCTCACTAACAAACACAACCACAACTTCCTGTTTTAAGGTCCAGAACAATATGCAAGAGCATCACTCTGTCTTAAAATATTACTGAGCACAATCAGTATCGCTCATGAAGACTCCCTTAAACCTAGACTTATGTCAGTCTAAGGCACTTCTTCTCAAAACAGACTACATCAAACTACACTTCAGAAGACTGGGACTTTTACTGCTACCTGAAGCAATATTAATTCAGCAATCACTAGGTCCAGTGCACCCTCTTACCAAATGCCTTAAAATGAGGCCTGTCACCTGCACTAAAGCTAAAAAGGCTTGGCATTCAAAGACTAATTGAGGTAACCTTGTCAAGAGCACCAAATGTTCATGGATTGGGTCAAGTCTGTTAGGCCATCAAAGTTGCCTCAAAGGGAGTTAATACAGGCTGTCTACAGTCTGGAAGTGCTCTTTGAGGTACATTCCAGTTGTCTTTTTAAGTGACAGATGTGTTGACTCAACATCACGATCATCAGAACCAAATACTTCAAAAATATTACAAACGTAACTGGTAGGTAGTATCGATGCTTCTGCCCCATTATCCATGCAAGCACAATCAGTGTACCATGCAGAATCCTAGAAGTAAGGACTGAGGGAATGCTCCTGAAGTTAACAGCTTACTTTGACACAGATTATGCAGGGCTCAAGGATAAAGGACAGTTCCAGAGCAGAGGAGTGGTAAGAAAGCAAAACTGTTCTGGAAGATGGAACTTTCCCTGGTGTTTCAAGCTGCTTACTAGAACAGCTGGATGACTAAATATTCTCTGACAAGACCTTCTATGGCAAAGACAAATGCTATCTAACCTACTGTTGCCAATTTCTACAATTTTATCAGATGTTTCTGGATATTTAAAACACCAGCTTTTGAAAGCAAGTGATCACAGCTTTCATTTTAAATGAGGAGTAGCTTTCTAGCTCTTTAGGGCTACAGGGAAAAACCTTGAAAACTTGACATGAGCTTATCCTGAAGTCTCAGAAATTAGAAGATAAACTTAAAATACAACTAGAATGTACTGCCTTAAATATCTTGCAATTTGGGAAGCCAAACTGATATTTTAGGTGGTTGGGGATGACAACAGTACTATCTAGAAGCTGTCTTCTATGTTTTTGCACTATTTTTGATGAACATCACTGAGAAGACACTTCACATCTCTTTCCTCTGGCCCTGGAAACTATCTTACATTGGATAAGCAGAGCTACTACCACCAGTTCTTCCTTCTACTCTCCACATCCCAGCTTCCTCACAATGGACAGCTGGCTGGTCAAGCCCAGGGAAAGAGCATTTTCTCAAACAACGCATGACCACCTTCTTTCAAAGGAACTATCAATTCCCTGTTCATTAAAGGATCCCATCATAAAAAACTGCACTTTATTAAACTTTGTTTTGGACTTGACCAGCAAGCCTCATTAAACCTCCTCTCTATTCCCCAAAATTTATCTTGTGACAATGCTTTTCATCATTTCATATAATCTGAGCACAATTACAATAAAAAGGTTTTACAACAGCAACCATATGGAATAAGCTTCTTTTAATTAACCACTTTAAACAAGGCTTTATTACCATATTAACTCAAATAGAAGATGACCCTGATTATAAGATGACTCCAATAATTAGATTCTATATATGGAAAATTTATAAATATGTTATAATTTTCCAGAACTTGTGGTAGAGGTGATCTCTTTTATTAGACCAACTAGATTTTTGAAAAATCAATCGATCAATCTAGTTGTCCTAGTAAAAGGTATCACCTCTACCACAAGTTCTGATTCCTTTTGCCTCTAGACCAATATGGCTACAACCTGGATACCTTATAATTTTTCAGGTACAGAATCTTATCATTGAAGACTTGCCTTCTATTTGTCCCCCTACCACTGCTATAGCAGGGAAAATAAATCTGTCAGGTCAGCTAGCTCCTTTGCTGTCTGCTTCCCCCTGGCAGCTTCTTAACCCTCTCTTTATTGTCAGATCCTGCACATAAAAGTGAGGCACAAATTTTAAAACAATTACCTTGAAATTAAACATGGCTGTAGCAATTTGCCTGAAATACCCCTGCACTTAGCTCATCCAGAGTTGATGCATGTTACTTTTTTTTTTTTTTGGAACTGCTGCAAGTTTTAGCACAGGAACTCCATAAACACACTTTTCAGCAGCACTTGGGAACCTATGAATATGTAGTAAAAACTTTTACTTTTTAAATAACATTTTGTTTCCAGGGCCAAATCAACTCTGAATTAAGTTCCAAATTTTGAATAAGCAGAGCTCAATCGTTCAAGTCTGTGTGGTGCTACCACCAGCAAGTATCCTACCTCCCAGTCACATCAGTCTGGGGCTTTAGACAATCCCAAATCCATGGCAGGCATTCTACGTACAAGTCTCAAGCCCAGAGGTCTTGGAGTTCAGATGCCCCCTAGTCTCACTCGCCCCTAGCCAACAGGCTGAAGAAGCAAGCTAGAGAGAAAGCCCAAAAGCAATCCACCATCACCATGAATTGTGCAGCTGAGATCCTCCCACTGGCAGGTTACAGTAGATTCTCTCAGGGGTGCCCACCTACAGTGCAATGGACAGGTCTCTACCCTCAATTACAAGAAGTCATTAAAGGCTAAGAAGAAGGGGATCTCCCCTGCCAGGTACATAAAGCCACATGGGCAGAAAGCATCATCATGGCATCTCTCCTGCCAGATAAGTATAGTACAAATTTTTTCCCCCCCTGCATCTCAGGCCAAAGTTGCCAAATCAGTTCTGGAGTTTATTGACTAAGCAGAGCTCAGTCATTAAGCCCAAGTGGTAATACCACCAGCAAGTATCCTCCCTCCCAGACTTCAAGCCTAGGGCTTCAGATACTGCCATATTCATGGCAGGCATCTGATGTGCAGGCCCCAAGCCCAAAGGCCTTGGAGTTTGCATGTCCCCAGATCTGACCTGCACTCAGCCAAAAGGCCAAAGGAGCAAGCTAGGGAGAAATCCCCCATCTCCATAAAAATCAAGCATGTAGCCAAGATTTACCTACTAGGAGGCTATAGTAAACTCTTATAGGAGGGCCTGCCCTTAGTACATTGGACAAGTTTCCACCCTTAACTACACAATGACATTTAAAGTGATCTTGGCTTGGTGACCAGTGATCACAGTATCTCCCCTGCCAGAACAGGTACTACAATGGATCTGAGCTAAAAGGCCAAGAAGCAATATGATACAAACTATGCATGATATTAGTCCAAAAACAAAGGCTCACAATTTACCACATAGTTAATAGGGCTGTGCCCCACCAAAATCAACAGCTTTCAAGCCATGATGACCCCACAGCTCATCACTGCTAAGTATGTATGTGTACTCCAGATACCCCCACAAAGGATCCATGTGCTAATTAACCCCCCAGTCATGACTGGAACCAGGTGTTCTTATCACAAATCCTGGGATCCTTCAAAAATTTTGGTGTAGAAGAGGCACAGAGCAACCTGGTCTGGCTTCACCTCATGGAGGGTGGGGCAATGCTAAGGATATGCAACAGGCTGAGAGAGGGAGGCAATAGAGGGATTCTGGGTGAACTGCTTGGGGTCCAATTTCTTGATGTTTGCTAGGCATTTAAGGCTGGTAAAGAAACAAAACTATGGAACTGGGAAAAGGCACATCTCAGCTATAAAAGTGAAGAGGCAAGTCAAAATGTATGCAATGCCGTGGCTCACCATGACTTGGAAAAGAATCAGTGGTGAGGGGGATTACATTTAATGGGCTCAATACATCTTATTCTGATGGGCTGCCCTAACCTATTCTTTTGGTTAAGATTGGGGGGGGGGGCTTCAGGGCTAGCTCTGGTCATCCTGGTGCTGGCTCAGTATTACAGTCCCTCCAGGCCCAGTGTCAGTTCCTTCCTAGGGGAATAGCTTCCTGGGTTGTTTGTTTTTTTGTTAAGGGCCACACAAAAAGGTTCCTATCAGTATGTTTACCTAATGTGGCCCATGTGTTTTACAGCCATGCTCATTTGGCTGCATTTAATCAACTTCATAGTTGATTTCTATAGCTGAGCACATGCTGCTTTTGGCAGCAGTTTAATGATAAACAATGTATTTAGTAACATTTTTTGTATGCAACTATAAGAGAAGTGGCTTCCCTTCCCCCCCCCATACCAACTGGGGGGAACCTTGTTTTGTATTTGAGCAAATACAGTAGTTTCAGACAAAAATATAATTATTCTCCCTTGTTCAAGTCCCTCCCTCTTCTATTATTTAAGTATTAAACTATTTTGAAGGCAGTTTGTATAGGATCTTTATAAAACAGGCTACACTTAATTTTAAATTGTGGAGAATTGCACATTGCCTAATTTTTAGGCCAAGACTAGTATGAACAACTAATAGCTAAATCAATTATTTTAATAAACTTTTATATAAACCATCACACGCCAAAAGCTGCTCTTACATCTGAGATGTTTGGATCTCTGGGTTTATTTGCTGGGGCTTACCTGGTGAGGTTAGGGACCATGTCTTGCCCACTGCCATGTTCTTTCTCCCATTGCTCCAGCAAAGCAGTAAGCTCAGCCTTGGAGTCCACATGACCAGATCCTGAAGTCATGGCTTAGCATAAGGACAGTGGAGGGGAAGGAAAAAAAAGAAACATTGATTACTAAATTGTCCGACTCAACTAATAATCAGGAATTTAAATCCATTTGGTAACACAAGTAAAGAGTCACTGATGAAGAAGAGTGGGGGCCAAGCCATCAAGTTCTGAAAAAATTAAGTAGGGTCTAGTTTTTATCTTTCAGGTATACACACAAATGAAAATCTACTTTGCACAATCAAATACAGACCGATACATGCAAAACTCTGGTGACAACAGAAGTACACGTCTAGCTACAAATCTATTAAAAGCAAGCTTTCCGCTGGTCAACATACAAGGACAGATCTCATCCCCTTACTGTTGCTCAGAAGCCTACCCAAAAAACAGAAAGCAGCAAGATTCTAATCAGTATCATTCCTACTATTCAGCCCCCTCTGCTGTAGTGGAAGCAAAAAGAATCACTTGTTGCGATGAGGAAAAATTCAAAGTTGTAGCAGAGAGGGGTGTTTGACAGACACTCACAGTGAAAGAAGAACCCAGAGAAGCAGATAAGGAGAGGGATGCCTCTGCCACTCTTTCCCTTCAAACCTTCCAAAAACAGTCAGGTGGGTCTGGTGAGAAAGGGAAGAGATGTAGGAAAGTACTTTCTCGTCTCTAACAGCTTCATGAGAGAGAATGCAAAGCAATAACTTCAAGCTTATCAGACATCTACTGCCAGTTAGCAGCTAATCCAGAAGATCTACACCCCTGCCCAGCCTCCAAACAAGTTCCATGTACAATGTTGAGCTTGTTTTAAAACATGTTGCTGTCTCCAGACCTTGCTTCTCAACCTGGTGGCTCAGATCAATAGTAGTCCCTGTTCTTATCAACTGTCAGTCTTATGTACTGGCAACTACCTAATGGGCATCAAATCTTTCAAGTCTAGTAAAAGCATACTAGGAACTCTGATGGTTCTGAACTCTGGTTATAGTTCAGCCAGTATGCTGCTCTGCTCTTTTTTCCCTTACTTTTCAACTTGGCAAAGCTGGGCTGCTGATAAGGCTGACTACAGTCTGATGTGGCCTGGCTACAGGGCACTAAGCAGATCCGGAGAGACTGTACTGTACCTAGAACCAATCTACAGTGATGATTATAAATCAAGTGCGGTTTTGGAGAATAATAGCAAAGAAAGGGGACTGCAAAAGATATTCCTTCTTCTCCAAAAATAAAGCAAGATTTCTACCATTTAAATAGTGGTGATAATCTGGCACGTAATAGGTAGGGACTTACCAAATTCATGATTTTGTGATTTTTGTGGAAACCACAAATTTGGTAGGTTCCTCATGAAAAACCCCAGTCCCCGTGAAAAAGCGCAGGGACCACAAAAAAAGCGGGAAGACTAGGTGGGGGGAATAAAAAGGGAGTTGCAAACAGAGATGGGAAGCCCAGGTGTCCCAAAGCACACAGAGGGGAAGGGAAGCAGGGGCAGGGGGGATTTCACAGTGCAGCATGGTGCATCCCCCCTGCCCCCCCCCAATGCTTCTGATTGGCTGAAGGGCCCTGGAAATCCCACCTCTCCCCAGAAATTGACAAATAGCCATCTATCAATCTTGGGGGGGGGGGGGGGGGAGGGGGAAGTCCCGCCCTTCCCTGGAAATTGACAGGTGGCCACCTGTCAATCTCCAGGGAGGGGCAGGACTTTCAGTACCCATCAGCCACAGGTATGGGGGACCCCACCATGCTTTACCATGAAAACAGTGCCCAATGCCGTGCTGGGACAACAAAATCTGGAGGCAGCCTCTGGGAATTAGGTAGGTCCCTAGTAATAGGTGTCAATGTATACCTGCTTTCTAATTAAGCCAGAATCAACTTTGCAAAACAGTTTAAAATGCAGACACACTAAAAAACAGATACAAAAAGTCTTATCCCTCTTCCTGATGTATATATTTTGCAGGAATTCAACTGAAGGGAGTAATATATAGAACATAGCTTAATATGCATTACAAATTATACATTTATATGCTGATGCTATGGCCAAGTATCAGCATCTTAAATAGAACATTGCACACCACAAACCATCTCAGAACTATTCTTGTGAAAAGAGAGTGAATGAAGAACTTTTTATTACTTATGATTCATGTCCCGTAGGCCCTCTTGAGCTTAATGTATTTGGACTGGTTAGATAAGGCAACAAACAAAAGCACACCATTTGCACATGAAAATGGTGGGAATCTCAGGAACACCAAAGACCCAAAGAAAGTAGATCTATAAGCCCACAACTATAAGACCCCCAATCTAAAGAGCATCACTGTAAAAAGTATTGAACAATATTAGCATGCACTAATCCATGTCCTAAGCAACCATAAAGGACACAACACAAATGTGGAAGAGACCAAATGACCCACTTAAGCTTTCTTAGTTATTCCACTTAGCTTTTATTCAATCCAAAACTACACTGGGAGGCTTGTGTAATTCTGGATGCATTACACTGATGCAAATGTGCAAAATACTTCTGAGGAAAAAGCTACCTGAATCCAGATATCTGAAGTCTCTCTTTCTCCTTTTAATGTACAGCAGTTATTGTCTGCATTCTGAAGAGACTGCTGATCCAAAGCCATGGAAGTTTTTTTTAATAAAAAAGTAGAGGTGCACCAATACATTGGTCTGATATCAGATAAAATTGTCTGTATCGGAAATCAGCCTGATGTGGTCACTAAATGGCCCATGCCTGCACACAGCCACAGAGCAGCATGTAGGAGGCGAGGAGCACCACCCAGCAGCTTGAAGAGCTGCATGCAGCTGGCAAGTCTGGTGTGGTGGAAGGGGCAGGGGAAGAGAGAAGGGAAGGGGAAAAAGGGAGGGGGCAGATCAAGGCCTCCATGGTGAGGGAGGAGTGGGGCTGGGGCAGGGGCTGGAGCTACCCAGCCGGGGTGGGGTGCAGGACAGAGCCGTGGTTCATCCAGGGGAGGAGGGGAGTGACTCTTGCCACTGTACGTTGTTCGTTTAGTAGCCACTGGTCCAGTGCTTGCCCATTTGTCCAGCGGCTCCTGCCGCTGCTCCTGCCGCTCCATGAGGGCATGGCGGGGACAAGTGCCCCCAGATCTGCACGGAGTGGACTGGTGCCAGGGCTGTGCCAAGCTCTTCCCAGCTGGGCAGGGATGCACTGGGAGGGGGGTTGTGGGGGCTATGATGAATTGTGGGGTAGCTACAGGCCCCCCCCACCCATAGTCCCCTCCCAGTGCCGCCACCGCCTGCCCCAAGCACAGGCCTGCCCCACTGGAAAAAGCCCGACCAGCCCCACGCAGATCCAGGGGCACATGCCCTACCATGCTCTCCCAGACGAGCCCCAGGAGCTGGTGGGCAAACGCCAGACAAGCCACCGGACCAGCAGCTCCCAGACAAGCAGCATGCAGCAGCAGGATCTGCCCCCCTCCCCCCCCATGAACTGCAGCTCTGTCCTGAGCCCCGCCCTAGCTGGGCAGCGCTTAACCCAGCCCCTGCCCTGCTCCTCCCTCAACGTGGGGGCCTTGATCTGCCCCCTACCGCCCCTTCCCTCCCCCCTCCCTTTCCACCACAACAGACTTACCAGCTGCATCCAGCTCTTCAAGCTGCCAGACTGGTATCAGAAATTGGATTAGTACTGGCCAAGATGCCTCCTTAAAAACTGGCTATCCGTATCAGCCCCAAAAATCTGTATCGATGCACCCCTAAAAAAAAACATCTTGGTGCACATAAGACATATATTAACCACAAGATGAGATAAACACCATCTCTTTTCCTTTTGAAGGATTTGGGACTGTAACCCTACAGAAAAGCAAGCTCTTTAGAAAAGGAAGACATTGCTGTAACGGAAAATCCAACCAAATAATGATTCCCACTTTAGGGAATCACCTTCTACAATACTCTTCCTGGTCTTGGCAGGTGTCTAGTAAACATGGATTCCTACTTGGTTGTTCCCTTGATCGCCCACTGAACTCATTAGCTACTTGCAAATGAACTTTCAAGCTTTCATATATCATTTGAACATTTTATAGTCAGCCCTATTACTTCTACAGAAGAGCTAGCTTTTTGCTAATATGATTAAGTGCATCCAACCTTTTCGGCCATCATCAATCCAATTCTATATTCCAGGATTCTGAAAAATGCATGATTTGACCCCCCACAAGGCCTTTTCACTTCGCCCGGTCATTGATTCCCCATACTCTAAAGAAGAGTTTACATTTCATTTTGGACCCCTTGTCTGTCCGTCTGTCAGCCAGTCATTCTAGCCAGAGCAGCTGAAGGGTTGCTCTGGTGATACTGGCAACAAATCAAAAAAGCTTTAGTCAGGAAGCAGTAAGTACATGATTTTCACATTACCCATGCATACATGCACCACTGCCCTATAACCTGAGTGCCATGTAGCAAAAACCTGAGAATCTCAACTTTCCCTAAAAAGTTAGATCATTACCTAGTTCAGAGCACAGTCAGATCTCAATAGTAGATGTAGATATAATCTAGTATTTTCATAGACTCATCATTTTCCTTTAATATTATTCCATCTGCATATAGGCATGCACAAAAGGGGAAAATAAAACCTTTATCAAAAACATCACATGGCCAGGGGAGGGAGGATTTCGGTTTTCCCTTCCTCAATTCTGTGTACTACCTTTTCAAATTTATTTTATTGTAACTACATGCTAAATGCCATCAGTAAAGAGACCAAGGTGTATAACACAAACTTGTATTTCTCATGCATTAACCACAATTTTCCCAGCACATGCATTTTTATGACAAGTGCATAGCATTTGCAGATGCAATGATCAAATCAATTCCTGCCAGATTTACATTCCCCTCACTCAAGAACTTCATCAAAGGGCTCAAGAGAAAAAACAAGAGCGCAGACTGAATAAAATGTGATCAGAAGTGCCCCTAAGCTGCAGTAGAGGATGTTTATTAGAGCAGCCCTAATTCTCATTGTTTCCTTTGTACAGGCACTTGACAAATTTCAACCCCTAAACTGCTTTTCAGGAACTAAGAATAGGATGTAGCATTTTAATCACTGATTTAAAAATCAAGTTGAAATTCTGTAAAAATGATGTTGAAGTTGCAGCCTCAAATTATAATTTGTAATTAAGTAAATGATAACGTTACATTTCTTTAATACCATTACTATTTGGGAATCACATTTTTCAAACTTGCCATTAGCAAAATGCAAAATACTGAAAGCCAGGCCTCGATTCTGCAAGCACTTATGCAGGCAATTTTATTTGTCTCTGTCATCTCAAATAAAATGACTTCAGTTTTAACAATAAAAATCAACTGAGACTTAAGAAGACAAGCTCCCATGATACATTAATATACAAGCCAAAAGACTGAAAAAGGTCTCTCACAAAAAAAGGCCCAAGTCCTCAAAGGTGTTTAGGCAACACGGATAATCCTACTGATTTCAACAAGAAATAGGCACTCAAATCCTTTCGTGCCTGTGGCACAGAGTGACTCTGGGACACAGCTTCCAACTGCAAAGCCTAAATAGTATAATCTAGCTGAAATGTTTCAGCTTCAACTTTATGAAACTGCAACATATTGGAAGGGAATGCTAGCTGCAAAAACAGCACAAGCTGTTTGCTTATCAATTTTGTGGCACTCTCCTGGTAAGGATTACAACAAGGCTCTAAACTGTTTCAGGAGATATAACCATTTTACATGAAAATCTTTTAAAATAAGGTACCTACAGTATTAGAATTTCAGATAATAAATATGAAACTCAAGCTCAAAAGCTGCACTGCAAAATTTAAAATGAAAAGGAAACAATTAGCAACATATAAATAACAAGAAATCATATTGTTTAAGAAAAAATAAGTAATGATTTTAATCAACCTTGTGGCAGAACGTCAGACATAAATTCTAATGAAGATTAACAGAGTTATGAAATTTGTCCATCAGCATAATGGACAAGGTCAAGCCACATTATAGCAACCACACTCTAACCCAGTCCAGATAAAACAAGAAATATAATACTGCTCTCAACAATGATTTAAGTTTTCTAAAAGAACCACTGTAGACAAAGTCTAAGGTAGCGTGAAATCTAACTGCAATGGTAGAAATTTTTTATTTTTTTTTAAACAGCAAGTGCTGCATAAACAAATGAAGCTCTGGCTGCCTGAGTGTGCAAAGAGCCTGCAACAACTATCCCACTCTTAAAAAGGGTGGTAAAGTTGCAACCTAAGAATGATTATGCAAATGCCAACACTGATTAACAACTGTACTGTTGAACACAGTCTATAAGCAAAGAAGAGATCTGCATGGTCAATCACGAATGAAATCACATCTTAGTGTTAGAAGAAGCAGGACTTTCAAGATGATGGCCTATTTTTTCAGCTTGTCACTTCAGTCATCAAGAAGCAAATACGACTTGCCTGCAGGCCCTACAAACAGTAAAAATAATGATCTAAAAAACCAGCACTGTTCTACTTGTCCGTCAAAATGTAGTATTCACTCACTCACCAACTTGAGTCAAATTTTGGAAGTCCAGCTCAAAAGATTAAATAATTTAGTTCTCTACATTTAAGCTTCTATGAAATGTACCTCAGAGGGGCTGTCAACCAACTGTAACAAAAAAATAATTAAAACAAGGAACAAATATGTTGGTGTCAAGAGAAAAATCACTCCATTCTCAGTCCACTGGTTTTCAAGGGGTGACAACAATCCCCAATCAAACAAGTAGGAGAAAAGCAAGACAAAGAATGGGTCTATGCCTGAGCCCTGTAACACTGTAACTACACTTGTGTAATCAAAGACATCCTGCGCTCCCACAAACGCACTTTCCTGAGCATGTCTGACTCCTAATCAGGGAAGAGGTTCACTAGCCCAGAGGCACCTGTCATGCCTATAAGAGGGACTGTACCAGTTTAATTCTTGCAATTAATAAGTGTATGAAAACAGTCTCCAAAAGGAAAGCAGCTCCAACAGTAGAGCCACTCACTACCAAAACTACACTGCATGGAAGGAGGAGGCGGCAGGCCCGAGGTCTCACCCCGGCCCCTCGGGGCGAGGGGGGAGAGGGGGGGGGCATATGGAGGCAGCGGCGAGGCAATGGCAGGGCAGGGCTGGGCAGAGCAGCCCACCCGGCACATGGCAGCAAGGATAGGTGAGGAACAAGGGGTCCTTCGAGCAAGAGGGCTGAGCTGGGCGGCAAGTCACCACCCCCCCACGTGGGCAGGAAGCGCCACGCTCGGGGCAGGGGGCGGGCGCGCGGACGGACGGGGAAGGGAGGCCCGGAGGTAGCGAGGAGCCGGGAGTGACCCCGGCGGCACAAGGTGGAGGGAGCTGCAGGGGGGACCGGGCGCCCCTCCCCCGCCCCGCGGTAACGGCCCCGCGCCGGGCCCGAGGCAGGACCCGACAGGACAGGACAGGGCCGGGCCGGCCGACGCAGTGGCAAGGCCAGGGCCGAGCGGCCTGTGGGGCCGGGGCCGCAGCCGGTGCCGTCAGCCACCCCGCGGGGTCCGCGCCCAGCCCTACCTGCCCAGCGCCCGCTGGTCCCCGCCGCTGCGCTGCGCTGCGCTGCGCTGCGCTGCCCGTTCGGCCCCGCACAGCCCGCGACAGCGATGGCGGCTCACACTTTGCACGTCACGGCGCGCGCAGGGGCCGGCGCCCGCGCAGCCTCCAGGGAAACACAGTTCGAGAGCCGGCGGCACAGTGCGCATGCGCGGCTCTCTCAGTGCCGGGAGGCTGGGTCTGGTCTGCGTCAGGCTCGGGGGCGGGGCCGGTTCCTGACCCCGCGGATCAAGTGATGGTGCTCACTCCCGCTCATGAGGCGCTGTTTGCAGAAGCTGCCGAGTTAAATCATCTCGGTCCTGCCCCGGTGCGGGGGCGCAAAGGGCTGCTCATGCCAAGCAAGGTCTTGTTACTGCGATTCTGGGGCGGCTCCTGGAGCTCTCAACGCCTGGCTTGTCTCCACATTAACTCCTGAAACTGGCGCCAAGCACTAAGGGTGTGAAGGTATTTTCGGCTTGTGTTACACTAGAGCACCTGCACCTTACACCCCGCGCTCACACCGCTCGACAGATGTGCGGATCACAGCACAACATGTGACACGGCCCTCGCATGACATTGCACTTGATGGGATTCATGTTCATAAACCTTAAGGTACAAGTTTAGGTTGGGAATATATTGCCATATTCATATTCTTCCCTCAATCTACTGTTTGCTCCATTAGAGTTACCCCACAGACGAGCAGGATTACTAGAAATAATGCCTTCACACACTGGACTACTTTCTTGAGACGGGCCCAATCAATTACCACTTGCAGAGTCGGGCTACCACAGGAACGTTAAATAAAAATATTATATTCTCTGTTAAAAAGGGATGGTCATAGTGCAGAGTATTCAAGACACTTTAGAATACATGTGCGCACACATGCATATATATACACAATATATATATATATATATATATATATATATTGCCTGCAACGGGGAACTCCTGCCCTTGTTACTGGGAGGGCTTGAATACATTTTAAAAAAGGGCAGGAATCAGGTAGCTAATGAGGCAGGCAATTAACTGCACCTGGCACTGGGAAAGGATGAACAAAAGGGTCAGTCAGGTGACTGGAAGGGGCCTGGGCTGAGAAATATAAACCCAGTCTCTGAATAGGCATTGGTTAATCTGGTCTTGTAGTTGGCAGCTGGTGGAGGTGGGTTGATTAGTGTCCGCCTAGTTCCCAGAGATCTGCAGGGAAGAGGCTAAGGGGAACTAGCACCCTGCAGGGAAGTATTAGCCCAGAATAGAGAGGTTTTTTTTGTTTCACAGCTGTTGGGCTGATGTTTATGTTTTGGCTAGATCTTTTGGAGAACTGGCTGTGGCTGTAAAGAGAAGAAGCCACAAATAGGAGTGCTTTAGTGCTTCCCCCTGCAATGAGCCCCAGAGTTCAGGCCCTGAGATTGAGGTAAGGGTTGAAACTCAGAGACTGAGGCCTTGAACAGCAGTCCCAGGCAGAGGGTGTAGTTGTAGAGCAAAGGGGAGCTGAGGCTGTGATGGCCAAGGCCCTGCCAAG
This sequence comes from Alligator mississippiensis, assembly GCF_030867095.1. Classification (NCBI taxonomy): domain Eukaryota; kingdom Metazoa; phylum Chordata; order Crocodylia; family Alligatoridae; genus Alligator; species Alligator mississippiensis. The sequence continues at coordinate 46,304,167 of NC_081835.1, forward strand.
TGCCTCAACCTATGTGGGTGTCCCCTTTAAGGGGAAGTACCAAGAGAAGGCAGAAGGTCCCAGCTATTGCTGGTTGGTATGGACATATCAGTCCATCCCATGATGTGACTACCTGCCACAATTTCAGTGTTGTTGGGGAGAGATCCCTAGGGTCAGTAAATGATGGGAGGCAAAGCAAGGTTGGGAAGGCGCCAGCAAGCAGGGTGGACCCACGTGGGTGCTATGTTACCACATACAAAAATTTATGTGGTGACATGAATATTCCTTCCAACCTATAAATACCCCTATGGCGATGGATGGTACTACAGCTTGCTATGTTCTTCATGTCTCCAAAATAAATTACCTAAGCTATGGGGTTTTTGTACCCTGCTGCCCCTCTCAAATGAATGAATTTATAGTCTGTAATGAATTCATCATACAGTTTAGACTACCTTACAGAATCCATCTACTTGCTCATTTTAAACACCTTCCTACTGAAGTCAGAGGAAGGGAGGATGCCCAATCCATTAGACTAGTAGGGATATTGTATGAGTACAAAATGACAACTTTTGATACCAGCTTTAACTCATGCAGTTTGTTTTTAAGTATCACATTACTTGATTCAATAAACTTATTTCCTTTTCCATTCTTGAGTGTTACACTGAAAGCTGTTTAATTTGGCCATTGACTTGCCTACTTTTGACCATTAGACAGCAGCTTGCTTTGGAAACAAGACTATTTCTCCTAATCCTGTAGGAAACTAAGCACAACACCAAAGCAAGTCACATTGAACCAACAGAGTCAAATCATAGGAAGACTAAATCATCCCAGCTGTTTTTGTTCGTCCATTACTACTTCAGCATGGCTGCTTCTATCACAAGGAAAGAAGCGTGGTCTTGTGCCTTTTATGGAGCAAGGGACCAAGTCAAGAGTTTGATTCTGTTTCAGCTTTCCCACTGACACTTGTGACTATTAGCAGGTGCCTTCAATTTATATCATCCCTCTTTCACATGTAAGGTGTAACTAACACCTCTTCAGGGTGTTAGTAATAAGTAATGAGCCATGTCGTCTGGCTCGTTAGTAGTGTGTACTCCTGGAAGTGCCGAGTTACCATTCAGACAAGGTTCTTTGGGTAAATCCGATATCTCTTATTAGACCAACTAAAATAGTTGGGGAAAAAAATTTTTTTGGTCATTATCCAGGCTGTTGGAAGTTTCTTAAAAATGGGGGAGCTGAAAGTAAGTACTCAAACAGTGGCTGTGGCTGTGATAGTAACAGGAATGGAAAGCAAAGTGTTGTAATGAACTGATAGGGGCAACACCACATGGAATGCTCAGGTAGCTGAAATTTTCCATCATAAATGAGGAATGTTAAAGAGGCTTAATGAGAGTGACCAAAAAAAAGTGGAAAGGAAAGAAATATTTGGTGTAATTTTTGTAATAAAAAGATGCTAAAGGTCAACTTGTACAAGATGATGGTAAGACCAAGAATGAAATACAAGGCAGAACCCTGGATCATGAGAAGAAAGAAAGAGAAAATTTGACAAGGAGAGAAATAGGTTGCGATCAACCCTGGGAGTACTTCCAGCAATGACACCTTCCGTGTATCCTCCACTTCTAATAAAGATGGTTACAGAAGCTAGATCATACCATCAGACCTTCTCAAGAAGGTATGACAAAAAAAGTTACTGGGCAAAATGATCTCCAACAAGGGTTGGCAACCTATTCCCAATGGGCCAGATGCAAGTTATGAAAAGACTTGATCCAGCCTGCAACAGCATGCTCCAGCCAGTGCAGCAGAGAGGGCATTCCCCAGGTACTGCTGCCTATCTCATTCTGTATTTCCTCTGCAGTATTTGCAAGTCACTGCAAATCTTTGCACCCTTCAATAGGGGCTGGGTTCAAACAGTGGCCCATAACAGTGGAAGGTTCTCGACCCCTTATCTACAGGATGATGCCAACTATTGTTACGTGGGAAGTTATGTTGTTTACCCAAAAGGTGGGAACCAGTCATGAAGGACTTCCTGTATCCATATTTGAATGTGGGTCCAGTGAAGTCTTACTTTAACAGGACACTTGGGGTTCTCACTCAGGGCTAGATGGTATGGGGCCACTTTTACCAACTGACGTATTCCCAAATAAGAGTAGTTTTTCTGCATACCTGTATGGGAATTGAATGTGGGCTTGAATTCCTAAGGGGCCTTGGGTCCAACAGGATTAAGTACCTTCTCATGTGTCTGGCACCAGGCAGAGTCACCAATGCCTAGGCCCTTTGGCTTGCACAGTTAGTTCAAAGACATGGTTTAGGGTGCTTTTAGAATTCATATTTCAGCAGTAGCTTAACTAAGGTAAGCGGGGAAAAGGGTAAACAGGGCACCAGATGCCAATGGAGGGGCTGGAGGGGAGGGGAAGTACAAAAATAGCAGTCAGCACTGCCTGAGCTGGTACTACCATTGATGGTGGCAACCTAGCCACTGTCCAGCTACACCTTTATTTTAGGTAGAGGTTGCATTGCACTTCAGAGATTCAGTTATGGTACAGGACTTTGCTATCTGAAATGAAGATACTGTTGTTCTCTTTCTGTACTTCACATTCTCTTGCAGAGATACACAGAGAAAAAGGATTGATGGAGTCTAAAACAGGTAGAAAGCAACCCTAAACCCCTCTGGATTAAGCTGAAACTATTAGGATTTCATGCATCCTGAAGACCAGGGGGTGAAGAAAACTGAAAAACAGCTGTCTCTGGCTTTTCTTCCTCTAGTTTTGCCACACACTAGGGCAAGCACCAGTTAATATTAATCATCAACCTCATGGTGAACTTTTTGCTTCAACATCATCCACTTTGACAGCAACATTTTTAGCCAGAGGCTCAGCCCAATATTAGCCCATCCAGTTTTTTCAATCCAATGCTTGTATTAGTTCTTCCAACCCTGTTTATTCAAGCATTAGCCGTCTTTGGTACATGCCCATTTTGGGATGGGTCATCTCCTTGATAATCAGTGATACCACATCCAATGTATTTGAGTCTCTGAAGACTGCTGGATTCTTCAACAAGACTTGACGCCAGTTGTTGCTAGAAGGTAGTGCTGCTGCCTGTACCTTCTATTGCAGGGGTGGGCAAAATACAGCCTGTGAGCTGGACTTGGCCCACCAGGCCATTCTATCCGGCCTGCGGGGCCCCTAAAAAATTTAGAAAAATTAACATTTATTTGCCCCTGGCTCCTGTCAAAGATGACAGGATCCAGGGGAAGCCCCAGCAGGTTCCTGGAACAGCAGGGCCAGCCCGGCCCCACGCCCCTTCTCCTCCCAGCCAGAAGCCCCTAGGTAGCAGCCCCCATCCCCATGAGGGTGTCCTGGTGCCAGCGTTGGTGGGGCCCAGAGCAGGGCGGCAGGAGTTCAGGGTCCCAGTCAGCAGGGGCTCAATGGAGCTGCATCAGCTCCCACCTCTCCCTGGTGGTGCAGGCCAGCCCAGCTCTATAGACCCCTGGCAGCCCATGCCCCATGCTCCTCTGCCCCGCTCTGGGCCCCACCAGCACTAGCCCCAGGACACTGGTGCAGGCCCGGTGCTCCTGCTCCCTTCCACTTTCCTGCCTGGCCACCACACACACACATACTTTTAAAATCAAATTAAAATATATTATGGGTGTTTGATTTTTAGTATGTAATTTATTCCCCCCAAGATGGAAAACCCTCTTCACCAAAGGAGTACTTCTAGGGGCAAAGGTCAGAGGTTAGGTGGTGGGGTCCCAAGATGGCAACCAGGGGGTGAGGCACCTGTCAAGGGGCGAGGCTACCCATGCAGCCCTCAGCTGCTTGCCAAAATTCGATAAGCAGCCCTCCACCTGAATATACTGCCCGTCCCTGTTCTATTGGATCTACAGTTTCTGCTGCAGTGCAGTGCGTTGTATCAGTGCTTATTATTGGACAGTTTCCCATCATTAGCCCATGGCAGCTTGCATCTGTTCTTGCCTTTCCTGGGCTTCAGCTTGTAGCGCATAGGCTCCTGCCCAGGCAATATCTCAGCTCTTGAAGATGTTCCCCTGAAGTTGAAAGAAGAGCTTTTTCCATCCAGCTTAGAGAGACCTACCTGGAACAGCTCTTGACATCAGTAGCACAATACCTTCAAGAGGTGAACTGACTGTATCCAGGTTCAGTTATTAAGAGTTTCTTTTCATGTCAGCTCAAATTAAGATGGTAACAAAGTTCCAAAGCCAGTCTACCCTTTGATGTAGATCCACTTACTGACAGGACCTCTTCCACTATCCTGAGTATTTCAAAGTAATTAGAAACAGCCCTAGCAGTTTCAGCTCAAAGCCTCTTTCTCCCAAAGTCTCAAGGAGACTGCATCTTCCTCAGCCACTTCATTTTTGAGGGGATAGCCTTAGTAACCACTGTAATCAACTCCAGTTGAAGCACTTCTTGCTTCCCAGTGTCCAAATTAACCCCTTCCTTATTCTTCGGTGTATGTTGAGTAGGCTGTCAGTTACAGTTTCCAAGCATGGAAGCCTCAGTCACAGCAAAAATGCAAGAAAAACCATTACAATCACGTGAGACTGGTCATATTTGGTACAAAAGTAATGCAGATCTATTTGAATATGTTCTGTAATGGAGAATGTGTCCAACCCACAGTACATGCACCACAGGCAGCTGCTGTATATGACATGTGACTCCACCTCAACCCCAGAGTGGGGCTAGATGCTGCTGCAAGAGGACATCAGGTGTCCCTGCCAAGTCATATTAACCCTTTCCTGTCCCTGCAGGCCCTGGCCTCTGGATCCTCATTTGCCATTAAAAAAAAAAAACCTGCAGTGGTTGCAGGGCTAGGGAAGGGTGAACCTAAATCCTGACAGTGACACCTCCTCTTGCAGCAGCCCTGCCCCTGCTCTGCTCAGCAGAGGCTTGGATTTACCCCTATTCCATTTTGGCAAACCAGGACACTAACTATGCCTCTAGGGGTATGGGGGTCAGAGTGACATTCAAGGAGGCGATGGGGCTTCATTTGTGGCCATAAAGGCTGGCCACCACTGCTCAGTGATACCAGTTCAACACAAATACACCTTGCTAAGCCCTTACTATGCAGAGTCAAATGTGACACAGAAATGAAAAAAAAGTCCATGCAAACCAGATTTAAGAGAGACAGCCAATAGTGTGTTCAAGGGATCTGTCTGAAGTATTGTTAGAATATCCCAACATACATCATGATATTTTATTGGAATAATCAGGTCAGAGGCTTATAGCAAAACCATAAAAACCTCATTATCAGCAGCTAAGAAATTTGAGTCAAAGACAATTAACTTCAAATGTACAGAATAAATTAAAAAGAATGTTAAAAAGAATCCAAAAAGATACCAAGTATTTTTTTGCCAAAGATACCCCAAATACAACTAACAGTGCAAACATAAGTACCTTGTTCCCCCAGTCACAGGCACTGACAAATATGAAGAACCCCACATGCAGCTTCCAGGTAGGCTATTGCAAAACCGTCTGTTTTAAGAACAACAAAAAGAGGTCACATGATCAAAAAGCTACTCATACAAATTCTTGATGAATATCCAGTAAGTGGTAGAATTAAGCTTTTAATCTTTCAGGAAATTTGGGGTAATTTATCTTAACTACCAACCTCATCTGATGTGTTCTATTAATTTCTTTCATTAGCTTGTGGGTGTCACTTGTTTATATCGTACTACTATTTGAAACTGGTTTTCTGTAAAAAGGTCAGATGTAACAGTAGCTACCACATCCATGAATACTGACAGCTGCCGCACAACTTGTGGTAATTCCGATTCATAAAGGTACTGGCACTTATAATAGAACTCTATTGTGGCATACAACACTTGTGTTGATTACCTGTTGGCATTTGCAGGCATGATACCATTTCAGGAGCTGAGTGATGAAAACAAAGGTCTGATTCTATCTTGTAAGGATGCTTGCAGCCTAAGAGACTTAATTCTATAAGGACTTCTGTGCCACAGCGACTGACCAAATTGGCTTCTCAAGTGGGAAGTATTTGAAGTTGCACCTGGGAAATTAGGAGGATTTCTTATCATTCTCCAGTAGAGGTCACTCTGCCTCCACACTGGTCTGGCAAATAGTGTTGTCCTATGGCAGAAAAAACAATATGCAATGATCTCTCTGTGCACCTCAGTGTCAAGTGGATATTTTATAGTATGTACATGAGTTACAAAGCTCTCAGAGATTCGATCCCAATCCTGGTGCTATCACCACCCCATTCTCCAATATCAGTGAACAGGCACTGTGGAGTCCTATTGCTCGAGGTTGGTTGGCAGTGCCATAACAGTCCATATCTGTTAGTAATGGTATGATGAAGTACTCTTTACCTGCCCTTTAGATTCTGCATTCGTGCTGTACAGTGGATATCAGTACTCGGTTTCTACACACTCTTCTTAGAGATGTTGCTTGATGCACTAGATTCTGGCTACTTAAAGCCTAAAATGCCAGTAGCTAGGCTGCTGTCAAAATGCCTGCACTGCCTTATGCATTCAAGACTGGCCAGAGACCTCAGTGGAAAGTTAAGAAAGAGAGGGAAAAAAAGCCTGAGAACAGTAGTAACATGGGGACAGCTGCCATGGTACCATAATTCTGCTCTTCCCATGGCAGACATGCATGGTCTCTTTCCTGGTCTGTACAAATCGCTCATGATCTTTTTTAGACCAATTATGGGGCAAAATTACTATGTATCATGTGGCAGGTGTGTGACCACACAACTGATGGGAGAGCAGAGAACACTTTATGGTACACAAAGAACATTACATTTACACCATCCCCATTATAAACAACCCTTTCATGTGAGGTAAGAAGAACAAACAATTGCTATGTCTGTTAGAATGACAGCACCAAATGATAGCAGAAGCAGGAACAGCTATAACAAGACAAGCACTGGACAAAAACAGAGCAAGAAATACATAGACAAGAGTGGAGCCTTCATCATCCAAAAGACTTAGCAAGCACTGGAAGAGTAATCAAGGCCCCAGCATCCTTGTACAAGTTGCATCTAATCCTCCTCTGTGCTAATTCACTTAAATAGTCAGGTGGGTCGTTGGCAGCAGCAAGAGGCAAAGGAAGGGAAGATGGACTGATTCATGCACTGACCTTAAAAGGCTGAGCACAGAAGAGAGCAGATGTGTGTCATGACCCAATGATTGTGTGCGCGCTTCGGCACTGCAGAATTATTTCCTGCCACATGGAGCTTTCTTTGCACGGTGCAATTCTCGGCTGCAGAGAGAAAACCCCGATGCAAAGGAGTTCCCGCCACCCGTATGCAAATTCGTACCCCACTATTGGCTGTTTCTAAATTATTCCTATGTGGCAGCTAGCAATTGGCTCGCTAGCCGTATAAAAGGTTAGAGCAGTTTCCGCCCAAGTTGTAGAGGACTCCACAACCATCTTGTGGGGACTCTGAGCACGCGGCAGAGTAATAGAAACTGTGTGTGCGTCTCAGAGGAGTTCGGCGGCCTGATCAACCACCAACCTCTTCCCGTCTCGTTCGTTAAATTCTTAAGACGTATCTACGGTTTTGCGCACTCGTCAAGGGTATCCAGAGCTCTGTCGTGTTTGTTTTTGCGGAGCCTAGCAAACTCCGCTCGTGTGTCTTCGGTGGAGCCTAGCAAACTCCACTTGTGTTTGTCTGTAACTGCAACTCAAGAAAGTTTTTCCTGCCTGCACCGCAACCACCTACAGTGTAAGTAAAACAATCTTTAATTAACTGCTACGAGTCCGTGCCCAATTCTAGTCCGTCGTGCAAAAGTACCCGCCCTACCGTTGCGGGCTCCCGGCCACAGCCTGCCATGCACCCCCAAAAGCCTCGGACTGCTCCTGGCCTGCACATGGCGATGAGGATGGGATCCGGGGAAGGCATGATGGAATTAGAATTAGTTAAGAACTGCCCTTGGCGCAGTGGAAAACGCCAAGTAGAAAACATCATGGAACTGAAGGTGCATATCGCTTACCACCAGGCGGGCGGAATGGGTGAAAGGTTTATCAGCGGACATCTTTCGCTGAAGGGAGAAGAGGGAGCTTCCGAAGACGGAGCCCCAAGAGAGAGGGAAGTGTATCTTCACCCCGCAGCATTCGGGTGTATAATGAATAATGAGCGGGTCCTGTTTAGGCCCCTCGAGACTGTGTCCCTCGCCAGAGTCAACCCGGCAGGCGCAGTGGACCCGACCCTCACCCAGGAGTGTGCCTGTTGCTCGCGATGTGCTCGGAAGAGTGAAGAACCGGTGCCGATCGACCGGTTCACCCCCTTTATGGTGGCGTCTAGATTGAGGGGTTGCAAGTGTCTATCTGAGCTCCGCGAAGATCTGGAGACGGAGGAACGCACTGCAGATGAGAGGGTAGCCCCAAGGTACGACAAGGGGAAAACGTTGGTTGCAACTTTCTGTACTGTAACTGATCTAATGCAGCAAAATGCAAGTTTAAGAGCCCAGCTGCGTATGGCCATTCAAGCGGTCAAAGAGACGGCTGCGAAAGAAAATCTTGAGACACCACTCCAAGATGGCGCCGAGCAAGAGGGAGACTGCGTGGAAGAACCGGAAGAGAAGGGTGGAGCTTCGGAGGAACACACAAGAGTTCAGCTGGCGACCCTGCCCACTGACGCAGCGTCGTTTCCAGCGACCCCGCCCACCGACGCAGCGTCGCTTCTGGCGACCACGCCTTCTTGCCGACGGAAGGGAGAATCGAGCGGAGGAGTGCATCCGCCCCTCCTGCCTGAAACAATGACAGCATCGACTCCCGCAGTAACAGCTCGTCCTGTAGCCACGATCAACCCAGTGACTGATGCACAGGGTGCAGTTTGCACTGCCACCTGTCGCACTCATGTTTGGGCGGAGCTACAAAAGCTTTACGGAGAATCTGGGATGGAATCCGACGAGGCTCTAGTCTCATGGCTAGGACTTATGTCCATGGAGTTTGAGTAATCTTCTTCGTCAGTTGTCACGACTGCGTATCCTAATGGAGCCCAGAATATCCAGTGATTGGGAACATCGACACCCAACCGAGGCTCAAGGCGCAAGACATTGCAATTCCGATCTCCCACTGTTGCCACAGAGAACACCAGAGGAGCGATTCATGTTTGGATTTCTCCTACAGCGTTCTGGACTCAATAAGCGGCAACTTCGGATTTTAGGGGACGCAGGCCAATAGCAACTGGCGTATGAGTTAGGTTTTCATTATTTAGAAGAACTGGATGACGAATCCTCAACGCTTTCATCTTGTTGAGTGTACAAGAGAGGGTTGTCCAGAGTAGAGTTGTGTTCAAACACCTGTATTATATGTTTGGGGAGTGATAGTGAGTTTAATTGACCACCTTGTCATGCGGTTCCATGTGAATTTTGTAATATAGGTGAAATAACTGTTTTAAGAGAATTCTTTTCACAGATCCGGAATTCAGAGTGCGTGGTGGAGAGAAGCCCCAAGAAGGACAACATCATCGAAGAAGTGAGGGCTTGACGCACCACTTTGCCATGACGCCCACTGAAGCCCTGATAGTTCAATTCTTTATTATGAAAATAATTGTGTGTGTCTGTATTTGTGCCGGCTATTATTTGATTCGATCCCTGGAGGGCGAACTTATTATGTTGTTTGACTTTGTGTTTACCCGTTTAGTTCAACAACCCGTTGTAAGAGCTACTGGCGACCCGAGTGACGAGCATGTAGTATAATTCAGCTGTGCCTTCAGCAAGGGGAGATGTCATGACCCAATGATTGTGTACGCGCTTCAGCACTGCAGAATTATTTCCTGCCACATGGAGCTTTCTTTGCAGGGTGCAGTTCTCAGCTGCAGAGAGAAAACCCCGGTGCAAAGGAGTTCCCGCCACCCGTATGCAAATTCGTACCCCACTATTGGCTGTTTCTAAATTATTCCTACGTGGCAGCTAGCAATTGGCTCGCTAGCCGTATAAAAGGTTAGAGCAGTTTCCGCCCAAGTTGTAGAGGACTCCACAACCATCTTGTGGGGACTCTGAGCACGCGGCAGAGTAATAGAAACTTTGTGTGCGTCTCAGAGGAGTTTGGCAGCCTGATCAACCACCAACCTCTTCCTGTCTCGTTCGTTAAATTCTTAAGACGTATCTACGGTTTTGCGCGCTCGTCAAGGGTATCCAGAGCTCTGTCGTGTTTGTTTTTGCGAAGCTTAGCAAACTCCACTCATGTGTCTTCGGTGGAGCCTAGCAAACTCCACTTGTGTTTGTCTGTAACTGCAACTCAAGAAAGTTTTTCCTGCCTGCACCACGACCACCTACGGTGTAAGTAAAACAATCTTTAATTAACCGCTACGAGTCCGTGCCTTATTCTAGTCTGTCGTGCAAAAGTACCCGCCCTACCGTTGCGGGCTCCCGGCCACAGCCCGCCACGCGCCCCCGAAAGCCTCAGACCGCTCCCGGCCCGCACAACATGGAAGTTGCTTCAGAGGAAGCCAGTGCCTATACATTGAGAATGATACTGCACTATCATGGGAAGCACTGGTGACCAGAGATCAGTTTGGTGTCCCCCCCTTCCTCCAGAGGATTGCAAACAGGTCCTTTATCCTGCTACTTTTTACAGGCCAATTAGCTCTATTGTTAGGTTCTCAGCCAGTTCAATTACCAACAAACAAGCTTCAAGTCTCCACCACCATGAACAGTGCAAATCTAAATCCTGTCCTCTCCAGGCATTAAAAAAGCCACTCACTCCACTCCACTCCCCCAAAGAACAGCAGCCTGACTGCTCACAACTTGCTTCCCCTCTGTTTTCTCTGTTTCCCTCTGAGGTTTTAAAGTTTCCAGTGGGACACTCCTTTATTAGTGAGAATGCCCCATGGTTGAACACCCTTAACATGGCTGGCTCTCCCTCCTTAAGGGGATAGGCCATCCAGTTACATATGTCTCCATACAAGAGTGGAGTCCAAGACCCACTCTTCTAGATTTAGCCCCATTTGTGGGTGCAGATCCTGGATGATGGCAGATCAAGAGGAGTAAGGTACCTGGTGTTGCAACCAACACATCAGTTTGAGGTTGGCTTCTCACATTGCATTCAACCACATTAAAGGGACACAATCAGTAACCAAGGTAAAGGGGGCCCCAAGATTCACTTAGGATGGAATCAATCCATTCCCTAAAGCATACCCCCAGTAGTTGGTTTCTGCACAGCTGAGTTAGCATTTTGCTGGATTTGCTGTAAGGCCTACAGCTTGAAACAGTTATACTATTGCCCTGACCTGCTGAAGATGTTCCTCCCAGCTACTTGTGAACAGAATTACATTACTGATGCATGTTGCAGCAAGCTCTTGATGTGGCTGCTGTACCTTGTCCATTAGCTGCCGGAAGGTAGTGGGGGCACCATGGAGCCCAAAGGGGAGAGTTCGGAACCAATATAGCCCCCAAGGTGTTGTGAAGGCTGTTAGCTTCCCGGATTCTGCCCTTTGCCAAATCCAAAGTTGTTATACATTTAGCCTTCTCCAGCTGCTGTAGCAGTTTATTGACCCAGGGCATTGGGTATGCATCAAACTTCGAGACTGTGTTTAGTTTATGGTAATTGATACAAAACCAGATTGTCTCATCCAGTTTGGGAACCATTACTATTCAACTACTCCATATCTATATTATTCATCTGTTTCTTATCTCTCAATTTTCTATAATTGCTCTGGTAGGCTGGAGAACACTTTTTGGACAGGGTACCCTTGTTTCAAGGCAATACAAAGACTGATAATGGTGGCTGTCCTAGGTTTGGGCATGAACACCTTCTCCAGTAGTGCCCTTGCCTACATGTGCTAAGCTGCAAAGAGGTTCTTCTCCAGGGTGAGCTTAGCAATTGGGAGTTGAACTGGTTCCCACATATTTCCTATATGTCCTGGTAAACAGCAAGTCAAGGGATTAAGTGTTTCTCAGGCCCTTCATGGTTTCAGTAGATCTATGTGGTATATCTGGGATCCACATCACCGCCCCACCAGCCATACTTTATAATCTACCTCCCCAAGTCATCTTAAAACCTCAAAGAGGCCCTGCTATTTTGCTAAGTTTGCTTTCCAACAAGGACCTGGACCTCAGCTCAGTGTACCCAGTCATGGCCTTCCATTGTAGCATTGTTCTTGGGTCTCTTACACACTTCAGAGATTCTCTTGGGCAAATGATCCACAAGATCCAATTGTTCCTGTAGCTGGAGAATACACTGTAGTGTCTCGCATTATGGATCTCTCAGGCCCTGTGTTTGCTAGGCTTCCTGGAAGAGGTCTAATATACCCAGGAGTTGTTTCCAATAGAGGAATTCAAAAGGAGAAAGCCATATGGATGATTGTGGAGCCTCCCAGATCCCAAACAATGAATAGGGTAGAAGCACATCCCATTTCTTAGCCATAGAGAATCCTTCCCTTTCAGATTCAGGCCCTTTGGTCCATCAGGATATTTTCTACACTTCAGTTCAACCTCCAGAAAGTTTTTTTGAGACAAACCACCTCTCACCCAATGTCTACAAACCCATTCTCCGTGTCTCACAAGTAATATCTGGCAAAACCACTCCGAAGTTATTAACTTAACTATCCATAACTGAGCAGGACTCCTGTTTAAACCAGCAAGTACAAAGATCCTCAAAGCATTGAACAACCACTTGGGGCCAGGAGTCTGAGAAACTGCTCTTCCCTAACCTAGTTCCTGCATGTCTGCCCTGTGAGACCCAGACAGTAAGTTGGCAGCCTTAAGGGTTTCATAATCCTACACAGCCATAGCTCCCAGTGTCTAGTATGCTGCCTGAGCTTCCCCTGACTGGGAAGAGTCCAGCTTAGTGGCCTACTGACCCCAGAGGTATTAGTACATTGCAGCCACCTGTTCAGAAGTTTCTAAAACGGCATCAGGATTGTCACCTTGGACCATCTTAATGAAGGGTCCCCCCTTACCCCACAAGTCCGGGCTTGGGTAGTGGCACCAACTTGTGTGCTGGACTTCCCTTGTTCTAGTGGCCAAAGCATGAATTGCTGCTGCTTCTCCTGTAACATCTGTTGAAATTGCTCCTGCTGTAGTTGAACTTGTTGGAACACTTGCTGGTGCTGCTGCAGGGCTCTGGCCCTTTAAGAAAAGAGAGCAAAAAGCCCCAGGACTCACCATTCCTGGTGCAGCCTCGGAGCTTTGGGGGCTTATGCACAGCCCCCACATGGCAGGGGGCAGCAGGGATTACCCCCCCCACTGGCAGGAGCAGCCAGTCCCGGGGTTTCTTCGGGGTTTTTTTTCCTTAAAGAGCCAGATCTGGCCCATGTGGGGCACCGTGGGGGAAATTGGAGGCTTGTGAAGAGCCCCGCCCCATGCAGCATGGGGCAGCGGGGGGGGGGCAGCAGGGATTGCTCGCTGCCTAGCAGGTGCTGCTGAGCCAGGGTTTCCCCCCCAAGTGCTGGAAGCTGGGGCAGGTGGGGCGGCCATTGCTGGGCTGGGAGAGGGGCAGGGGATAAGCCAGGCCAGGCCAGGCCCATTCGGAGACTGGCTGCTGCCGAACCTCTGAATCAGATTCGGACGAATCGAATCAGGGCAGTGAATCAAATTACTGTCCCCCAAATCAGCTGAATCTGAATCTGATGTGAATACTACCCACTTCACACAGGTCTATTGGTTATACTAACTTCTCTAGACAAACAAGGGATGTGTGAAACTTGACATGAGACAGGCAATAGACCTAGGGCATTGCAAAGGCTTCTAGGAGTTCAGCAAATCAGACATAGAGCTTATCAGACCAGCTAGCCCCAAACAGAAGTTTGGCTGACAATTTAGTCCACTCTAGAGAGAGTAGCCAGATCTATGTCTAGGAACACAGGACAATGTAACTCACTAGCTCAAACAGTAATAAACAGGCAGCTAATGTGCAACCTGTTTTGTTCCAAATGCCATGATGCCAAAAACCTTGCTCAAATGCCCAGTCTAATGCCACCTGTCTATCCTCTGCCTAGCTGAGCATTTGACAGCGTGTCTGAACTTACAGGTCAGACTAAATAGGAAAGTCAAAGTAAAACTATTTAATTATTCTGCTTTAAAAGCAAACAGTCTATATACTCTGCTCCTTTTGGGCAGCAGTGGGAGATCTGGGGCAATTGAGTGGGAGGACAGTAATGAAGGATTCGAGTGAATGCACTTCCTTAAACTAAAGCTGAGCCATTGTAATTTTCTCATGTCCCTTTTCGCTAGAGAAGATCCTGAACAAAAATAATGCCTCTAAACCAGGGGTGGGCAAAATGCAGCCCGGGGGCTGGATGTGGCCTGCCAGGCCATTCTATTTGGCCCACAGGGCCCCTAAAAAATTTAGAAAAAAAAAAATATTTATCTGCCCCTGGCTGCCTATTATGCAGCCCTCAATGGCTTGCCAAAACTCAGTAAGCAGCCCTCCACCCAAAATAATTGCCTGCCTCTGTTCTAAACCAGTGCAGGCCAAACTTTTTGGTGTGCATGCCACAAACTAGCTTTGCACCCTCCCCAAGTGCTACTCCACATCCTTTCCCTTACCTGATCTGTTGCTCAGCTTTCTGCTAACTGCCCTGTTCTCCCTGGCCAAGCTGCTGCTCTACTTCCTGCTCTCTGCCATTATGCTGCCTGTTCTCTCCCCAGTATGCCATATGCCACGCATAAAGGCACATTTATGGCACTTGTGCTGAAGGTTGGCCACCCTGATCTAAACTTTAGGTATGGGTTTAGATTATATTTTACAGCTCAAACTCTCATACCCTAATGGCATAGTATTCATAGATGATGTTAAGATTCTAGGACATCTGAAAAATTCTGGATACGTTATCTACATTTCAGACCACCCTATTTGCGGTCACCATCTCCTCCACTGCTTCTCTTCTTTCCATGTACCACTCTAGTCATACATAACAAATCTTTTAGTCATTAAAAAATAATTAATTGTATGGGCTGAAAACTATCTTCTTGTCCATAACAGCAGGCTAGAGAAATAGCCTATTCCTCAGACCTCTTGGGTCCTGGGCAAAGCAGGACAGATAATTATATTCCTTTTTCTCCCTTCTGCCTTTTTCTCCTTTGTGCATTTGTGTAAAAAGAGAATAATCAATTTCATTAATGATAACAGCCAAGATAATGCTTCTACTAGAAGAAATAATGAAGGCCATTTGGACATAGAGCAGAACAATATAGACTCTTTCCTTGGCTGGCCCTACCTCTCCAAAACAACTTCACCCAGTGTTAGGCAGGTTGTAGTCCTTTAATGCATGAATACAGTGGGTCAGGACTGTCCAACTGGTGGCCCCGAAGGAGTTAGCATTCAGCCCATGGGCTTCTTGGCCAACATAGCCTCCCCATCATTGCTTCTGCCACAGCAACTGACTTGTTTGGGTTCCCCTACTCTCCTGTTTCTTCTTCCTGCTCCCACTCTTCGGGGTTGATGCTGCAGGACGGGATGCCCAAGCTGTATGGGTAGACCCAGGGTTCCTATGCTGCACACACTGCAGGGGAGGTACCCAAGCTACTCACACTCCATTCAAGAAAGGCAGGCACCAGGCTACTTGCACTGCAAGTGTGCACATGGCTGGAAGGGGAGGAGGAGTTCTATGCATGTAGTAGAAGGGAACTAGGATGATCACATACATAAAGCCTGTGCTGTAGGGGTGGGCTGCCAGCATTGTATGCACAGTGGGAGAGGTGTGCTAGGCTGCCCAAATGACAGGGAAGAACCAAGGCAGGGAGCTGCATGTGCAGCAAGTGGCCTCAGTCTGTGATCCACGCATCATAAAGCCTGAGACTGCGGCCTATGCAGCACGTAGCCCTTGGTTGCCCAGATTTTGGAGAGCCCTGAATTAAGTCTTCAGGTTGCAGGAGACCATCACTGCCCTACGTAACAGAGATCAGTTGACTGACTTCTGTTCATTCCTGAAATGTAGTTCACAGTACCTTAGTAATGGTTCTCAAATCAGCCTTTTTACAGCCATCTACAAATCTTCCAAGAAACAAGTCCAGATTTTGCTTGATGAAACCATATACAGCACTGTAATCAAGTAAAAAGTCTATAGGAAGCTATCCAGAGAGCAAAGGCAGAAGTACTACTTGATGCATACTGGAAATCCTTGCTGGTAAGAGCAAGTTCCCACCATCATACCACAAGTATCTATAAATAGTTAAATCAAGAGGCCAATACAGCATAGCTCAAAAAAAAAAAAAATAAAAAATGAAACAACAACAAAAAACACCCAGGAAGCTAAGCTGTAAAAGGGTGTTGTTGTTTTTTTTTGTTTTTTTCCCCATTGATGACTAAACCTATCAGCAGCCAGGTGGCCTAAAGCCTATCCAGTTATTAACTGTCCCTGGATGCTAACCCAACTACATCACCTAAAGCAGTTTCTTCCTGACATGCTGAAAATGTTTTCTTGGATTCAAAGATATGGGGAATGGCCCAACATCAGGCCCTGTTAATTGACTATTGTGCAGAGAATAAATCAAGTGCTTAATTCAGATGTTCAGCCAGCAAGCTTATAGTGGCAGCCAAAAACTGACTGATTGAGAAGAAGATGCTAACCCAACCCAATTATTGAGCAAAAATAATGCAACCTTCCAGGAAAAGGAAAAAAACAAGAAAAAGCCCAAGCTAATGAAATGTCAAAGCTACAAGGCAGTAATCAAGTAGAGCAGGTACTCAGTTAAGTAAATATAGATGGAGATTTATATAAGAGGATAGAGGCATGAAGAAGTTTATCTGGCCAGATAACAGCCAGGTTGGGAAGTAGCTGTTAACTACTGGTTAAATGCCAGCTCAGATTGTTACATTCTCCCTCCTTATATTATCTCAGCAGTTTCAAAATATATATGACATTTTTCTTCTTTCTCCCAAGTCACTGTATAGCATTACTATTGCATGCTATTAAATAATTGCTGTGTTTTGCTCTAGAGGTGACTACATATCAACAGAAGATGCAATATCCAGCCATAAGCAGCAGTCAAAAACAAACAAACAAAAAAAAACAACCACCTCAAGGCCATTTGAGGCTACTGAAATGCAAAGAAACATTTTGCATTTAAACATGTTATTGATTATAAAATGTACAAGAGAGATCATGAAGAAACAGCAAGGTAGTAAGTAAATAGAGATGGGCATAATACCAAAGCAATAACAGGTTCAAACTCATGAATTAATTCTGTTTCTGTTACTGCAACTGAATTAAGGGCTCATTCAGATAGCACACCTGTCCCAAAGTCTCCTGCCAATTTTTCGTTTGAGAATTGTTTTCATGATTTTTATGACTATTTCTTCTCTGCTCCATTACAATATGAAAAACCCATAAAAAACACAAGGGAAACTGATTATGCAGGGGGAATAGTAAGACTATACACAAAATGCACTCAGATGCCTAAAGTAAAGAAACTGGGAACAAAACAACTTCCTTCTAATTTTTCTGTCATTGTTACAAGTAATCCAAAAAAAAACCAAAAACCAAACAAAAAACAAAAACAACTATAGCAGTTACAAGAAAAATGAAAAAACTTGGGTAGAGTGGTTTTAAGTTAGCTGTTCTCTTAAGATGAGGGAATTCTTATTGCTTTGTTGTCAAAAGACACTAGTCATGCTTCAGGAACAATGCTGGTTTTGTAGCTGCCCTTCCAGAAAGTGTTTGTTCCCCTTGATTTCCATGCATGGGAGTTAAATGGGTCAATTGTCTGCCTGTGGCAGCTTTGACCCAAGTGACAACAACAAACGCAGGCCAAAGCAATTGTAGGTATTATAAAGGCACAAACTAATTTGTGACTAGTTCCAGAGATACTTTACCTTGGTATTGTTTAATGTTATATGGTAACATACCGTACCTGGAAATAAAATTGAAACATGAACAGGGGGAGGCCTTGATAAGAAATAAATAATATTTTTTCAACAATAGGTTCTCAAAATATTGATTATTTTTACAATCAATTTTCCATACAGTGCTTTTCATCTTTAGACCACAAAACACTTTGTAATACCAAGTCTTATAATACTGCAGTCAGGTGGTATACTTGTGAAATAATGAACAAAATAGAACAGTACAAATAATACAAACAGTAAGAAATATATAAGAATCACTTTGCTCCCTATTGAACTTTAGCCACATTTAGAAAGAAATATTGAAGCTTTTTAGCAGCATATAGGGCTATTTGAAAATGCTCACTGTCATGGGACGGGGTCCTTAAGGATGGCTATAATCTCCCAAGGTCCCTTGACTGTGCCAGTTTGGCCCTATAGCCCTCCATGTCTTTGATAGAAATATAAGGTTAGGGAGGCTGCCTTTGAGTCCTCTTGGACACGATTTGTTGGACTCTCTGAACCCCATGGGTTTCTAGACCCCTTGTGGGTCCCATTTCACTATGAGCATTTCAGGGGGAGGGGGAGGGGGAGGAGCAGGCACCCTAGCCTTATAAGGCTATATGCGTGGCACTGGGGTCTATGCACTTCAAGTGCTGCACCCTCTCTAGCACCAGGGTCCCCACGCTGTAGTAGGCCCCCAATGAGGCCTCCTCCTTCCCCAAATAGCCTCACTCAAACCACGGGTGTTATGCAATAACAAACAAAACACAAGCCCCTAGACTATAACATAATACAGAAGACAAGGATGTGCTCTGCCCCTTTAAAAACATCAAACTTCATCCCCAGCACTAAATATGTAGTGAGCAAGGGTACCTGCAGAGCTCACAGGGCCCCCTTAGCCCTAGGTGCAGCATATTAGGCAGTGCTGCATTACTGGGTATTTCCTCCCTAAAGGCTCTTTCCCCTCTGGCTGCCAGCAGGGACCTAAATTGCCAAGTCCCAGCCCTAGGGTTTATACGGGCCTAGGGTCCTGCCTCTTCGGCCAGCTAGCCAGTTGCAGGTGCGGCCAATTCCCTCATTAGCCAGTTGTCATGGCAACCTGCACCTGGGCTCTTTGTGTTCCCTCCCCAGGCAATCTCTGCTCAAATAGAAGCAGGCACCTTAGTGCCCTGCGACACTCACCATTTTCTAAACTCTGTTAACTGATTCACATCACACAGTTTGAATCAAATTTCAGTTCAAATGAAGGGTTAATAGACAATCAGCCCCTTAATAGACCCAATTCGCCACCTCTGTGTGTGGGCTTAGAAATTTAGCACTTCCAGTTGGAAGTAATTAGGAGGTGATAATAAGCCTGTTTCAGCACTGCTACATTGTTCCAAACCTACTGACCGTTATCTGACCTGACCTGACCTGACCTGACCTGACCTGACCTGAGTGTTGATGACCATCTCAGCCAAGGTGTTGGGGGTGGAGGTAAGAGGGTTTGCCCCTTTCACAGCCAGTGTGCTTGGGTAGGGCTGGGAGCTGACACTGATACTTGTTGGCACATTTGACTTTGTAAAAGTGTTATTTTGTGCCTGATAGCCTCTGTTGTGTTGCAAACCTCTCCCTTTAATGCCCTCTAACATAACATTGTCCTGGTTCAGCATCATTCAGTAGGGAGAACAAAACACCCCTAAAATCACTTCTTCAGTACATAGGCTTTTTATAAAGGTCTGTCATCCAAGCAGCAGACATTCTTTATCCTGCTTACCTCATGAAACATAAGAGGACCTCAGCACAAGATGGTAACAGTGCCAGGCCAAAATCCCAGTGGCTGCTGCTGACTTCATAATGTGCTAACTGGGCTTATGAGGTCACAAATGCTGGCATCAAATGAGTTCTGTTAGTCGGTGGCTTAGGATACCTTGTGTTCCAGGGCAGTGTGGCTCGCTCTGAAATCTCTTTTTTTACTATTTCTGCTGTTCCTGCCATCAGGCACGTGATACCGGTAGGTTTTTTTTCCCAGTGTGTGCTTGATAATTATATGTCAGGAGGAAAACAAATGGAGTCATCTAGAATGTATTTTCTGGTACTTTGTAAAACCGAATAAAAGGGCATTGACCAACTGTCTAGAAATTTAATCTGATGCTTAGGGTGCATTAATGAGAAAGAGCCTACTTTTCCAAGCACAACTGCATCACCTTTTTCGATGTACATGCAAAGGTAATTTTCCAAAGGTCTTGCTCTTCAGAGAATCTTCACATCTAGGTCACATTTAGGCAAATTTCAGCCCTGGTTAAAGTAAGTAAAGTAATATATATTCATATATTTATTGTAATAAAGAATGTTGTGAAGTAAATAATAGACATTCCTATTAAGAAGCTTCAAACAGCATTGTGAGATGATAAAGAGAGAGGATCTGGTCCATCCAACTTGGAAAAGTATATTTCCTCTGATTGTGGAAGGGGTGTTGGGGTTTCAGGTCTGATATTTTAATTATTAATTATAATAAGCAAGCAAACAAAAAGCTATGCACTTTGATTTATGCCAAATGCATTTAACATATTTTCTCCTCTCTAACAGCATAATCTTTTAGAGTGTGTGTCATCTTCATAGCATTAGGGTATTAGGGAATATCATCTTTCTTTTAGGTGCATGGGCGACTGGTTGCTTCTGAGTCTTGGGGGTTACCAAATTGCCAAGGGGGGGGGGGGTTCCCCCAGCATCTGATTGCTGAGTCAGTGGTGAAACTGGAAGTGCACTTCCGGTTTCACAGCTGGTGCTTCCAGGGGGTGCACAGCTAATCTCAGGGGGTGCATGCGCACCTCCGTGCATCCCCTACGTGTCGCCAATGTTTAGATGTATTTACATGCTTTATTACAGTGTTCAGATGTGGCATTTTGAGCTTTTCCCAAAATTCAGCACTGATAAAGTTATAACTCAATAGACTACAAAGTAGTTTGTCTGGGCCAGACTACTGCCCATGGTCTGAATCTATTTAACGTTATACATTTGTTAATAGGTATAACACACAACCAGTTATTTATAAATAAAACGTTTATATTATTTATCTGTTCACAAAAAGAACAGGCATGTGAGATGGGTGATTTTAGAGACTCACCATTCAGTGAAGGGGCTTTATATTTCTTTGGTCAATCCCAAGACAAAGATGTATATGATCAATAAAACCTATATTATCACCAGTGAGAATACTCTGACATCAAAAGTGCTTTTGGTGCCCCTGTAGAAGGCCCATCATAGCAGTAACTGCACTGCATTCAGTAACGGTATCTCTACATTATTGACTGCCTCCATTCTCCAGTTGGACATTTCCAAAGCCTCCAACAACATCTAGTTCTCCTCACAGATTCTATCAGGATTCAGTGAAGGCATCTTGTTACACAGGAAACAACAGTTACTCTTTCGCTCAGAGCACCACCTACTTGGGCTAAGGAGTTTAAATAGGTAGGGCTTTTGAATAGAGTCATTAGCATTATAACAGCCATGGTCTTTACATTTCAATTCCTACACACCTAGGGTTCCTGTAACTGCCCCTCTTATAAAAACTTGGGGTGTCTGATAACCCCAGAAACCCATGATCCACCCAAGGCTGCAGATAATAGTGCTTAGAGGAACATTAACTAGATCTGACATGAAGTTTCACCCCAACAAATACCTCCAACCCAGCAAAGGCCAGCAAAGGGAAGAAAGGTTGATGTGAGATGCCCACGCTCTTTTTGAATAAGTCCTATTAGCACAGGGGCAGGCAAAATGTGGCCCGTGGGCCAGATGTGGCCTGCCAGGCCATTCTATCTGGCCTGCGGGGCCCCTAAAATATTTAGAAAATTAATATGTATCTGCCCCTGGCTGCCTGTCATGCAGCCCTTCATGGCTTGCCGAAACTCAGTAAGCGGCCCTCTGCCAGAAATAATTGCCCACCCCTACATTAGCACATCAAGAGCTATGCCAGATATCAAGGCACCAGATCCAATAAGTAAAACTGCAGTCACAAATGTCCGAAATCTCCCTAACACCTGTTTTTTGATGACACGCACTCAGTGGGGAAAAAAGCAGGTGCTGAGCAGAACACTGGAATGTCTGAATCCTGAATTAAGGGTCGGTGAATAGGGAGATTAGCATTAACAGCCTTGCTCTTTACATTTCACTTCCTACGCATCCCAGGCTCCTGTAACTGCCCCTCCTGTAAAAATTTGAGGTATCTGATGACCCCAGAACCCCATGATCCCCCCAGGGCTGCAGATAATAGCACTGAGCAAAACAATGACTAGACCCGCCACAAAGTTTCACCCTAATGCTCTTTTTGAATATGTCTCATTAGCACCGTGCCTCTTGTAAAAACTTGGGGTTTAGGTTTTCTGGGGATAACCCCTGAAATCCATCAAGCACTTATCGGAAAAAAGGCAGGCATTGAGCAGAAGACTGAATGAACGAACCCTGATTTTTCCTCCCCTTCAGACCAAATAAACCCCTAGGAGCACAGCTGAGTAATTGATAGGTCAGACAGTGCTGCCAGGGGGGGAGGGGGTGTGTGCTTGAAGGGCCAGCAGCAATTCCTTTCAAGCTGCATCGCAAGCTGTCAGGCAAAGAATTTTGGATGTGTGCGGCAATGAACCATTAAGAGCTATCCTTCTGAACAGTGAGGGATCTGGGGGATAATATGGGGCAGGCTATGGATTTCAAAGGTGTTCTGTTAGGAAAGGTCACATGAGCAATTTGTGTGAGTGCCAGTACTGAGACATGGTTCACACTTGCATAGGTATGCATATGTGGAAAGTCAGACATGCACAAAAAGGTTCCATTCACATGTCTATGTAACTGCTCTCATCCAGGGGCAGAAAGCATCTCACAACTCTTGTTAGAGCATAGAGACCCCTATCTCAGTGACTCATTTTGGCCCTGAAAATATACTCAATGACAGCGCCAAAGAACAAGCCATGTCTGCTGGACAGCAGCCAGATACGTGTCAAAGCCATGGCCCCAACTGGACCAGGGAAGAACTGGCAGGTTTGATTGATATTTGAAGGGACCAAAAGGTTCTGATGCAGCTGGAAAATGGATGAAATAAGCCAGTCTATGTGTCCATTGCCAAGGAAATGAAGGATTGTGGTCAAAATCGGGACTGGGCACAGTGCTGCAGCAAGATGAAGGCCCTGAAATGTGCTTTCCATTGGCCCAAGGACCATAATTCTCATTTGGGGGCAGGATGCACAGTAGCCCCATTCTATGAGCAATTGTCCCATGTTCTTGGGAAGGATGCAGGTGACATTTGCAGGAGGGGTATACTGCACTGGTCTGCACCTGCAGGGAGTGAACTAGAAAAGCCAAAACTGCAACTGAACTCCATCTGGCTACATGAATCAAGGACAATAACAAGTCCTTCTTCAGATATGTGGGGAGTTGAAAGAAAAAAAAGGGCAACATTGGACCCCTGCTAAATCAGCTGGGGCAGCTGACTACCAACACCCAGGAAAAAGCCAATCTGCTTAATGATTACTTTGCATCAGTTTTTCACCAGCCCAAAGGGACCACCCTGCCAAACATGATGCAGGATGAGCGGGGTGAAGATGAATATATGCCCACCATTGGCATGGATCTTGTGAGGGAGTATCTTGAGAGGGTGGACCCCTATAAATCAGCTGGTCTGGATAAGTTGCACCCAAGAGTGCTAAGGGAGCTGGCAGACATCATAGCGCAGCCACTGGTGAGGGTATTTGAGAACCTGTGGCACTTGGGCAAAGTACCTGAAGATTGGAAAAGGGCCAATGTGGTGCCCATCTTCAAGAAAGGGGGGAAAGAAGGTCCAGGAAACTACAGGCCAATCAGTTTGACTTCAATCCCTGGGAAGATTTTGGAAAAAATTATCAAAAAACCCTATTGTTGATAGGCTAAAAGAAGGCAACATTCTGAGGGATAGCCAGCAGGGGTTTGTTGCAGGTAGGTCTTGCTTGACCAATCTTATCATTTGCACAAGAGGAAAGAGGTTGATGTCATATATTTGGACTTCAAAAAAGCCTTTGACCTGGTGTCCCATGATATCCTCATGGAAAAACTGGGCGACTGCGGCCTCGACTACTCCACAGTCCAATGGCTGGAGAACTGGCTTTGAGGTCGGACCCAGGGAGTGGTAGTTGACGGAACCAAATGAACATAGCACTTGGTGACTAGTGGTGTCCCCCAAGGCTCTGTTCTTGGATTTCTACTCTTTAATGTCTTCATAAACAATCTGGACACTGGTGGCAGAAGTGGAGTGGCCAAGTTTGCTGACAGCACTAAACTTTGGGGAAGAGTCTCCATACTTGAGGATAGGCTGGTGACCCAGGCTGACCTCAATAGGCTTGCAAGGTGGGCAGATGAAAACCTTATGGCATTCAATACAGAGAAATGCAAGGTGCTGCACCTCGGGAATAAAAACCTGTATCACACTTATAGGTTCGGCGATGCTACGCTTGCTAGCACCATGACCAAAAGAGATTTGGGGGTCATGATTGACCACAAGATGAATATAAGCCACCAATGTGATACCACAGCTGGCAAAGCGAGAAACGCTCTGGCTTGCATCTACTGATGCATCTTGAGCAAGACCCAGGATGTCATCCTCCTGCTGTACTTGGCCTTGGTGAGGCCGCAGCTGGAGTACTACATCCAATTCTGGGCTCCACAATTTAGGAAGGACGTGGAGAAGCTTGAAAGAGTCCAGAGGAGAGTCATGCACATGATCGGAGGGCAAGAGAACAGGCCTTATGAAGAGAGGTTTCAAGTTATGGGACTCTTCAGCCTGGAAAAGCGCAGACTCAGGGGTGACTTGGTGGCAGCCTATGACTACGTAAGGGGTGTGCATCAGGATCTGGGGGAACACCTGTTCATCAGAGCACCCCAGGGAATGACAAGGTCCAACGGTCACAAATTCCTGCAAAACGGTTTTAGGCTGGACAGAAGGAAAATCTTTTTATTGTCCGAGCCCCCAAGGCCTGGAACAAACTCCCCCTAGAGGTGGTGCAAACACCTACTCTGGACACTTTCAAGAAACATTTGGATGTTTATCTTGCTGAGATCCTTTGACCCTAGCTGACTTCCTGCCCCTTGGGCAGGGGGCTGGACCCAATGACCTTACGAGGTCCCTTCCAGCCCTAATGTCTATGAAATCTATTAAATCCTTCAGCACAATGGGGTTGCAGGATGCCACAGTATCACCTAGCCTGCAAGAGTCCACAGACTATCCTGCCATTGCACAGCTTTCAGGTAGCCAGTTGGAGATTGGGGGTGTCACAAAGCACCGAGGTGCCCTGCTCCCACAGAGGGGAAAACTGCTAGGGAAGAAGCCCTAGCAGGGAATGAGGAGCCCAGCTGTGGGTTGCCAGGGCAACCAGAGAAGGTCAGCTGACCCTAAGGGGCAGGGCCTGGCTCTTATAAAGCCCAGGAGCTGAGGCCAGAAGCAGGTCTCTGCCAGCAGCCAGAGAGGCAGGAGCTCCCTAAGCCATGATGCAAGGAGAAGCCTAACTGCAGGTACAGGCTGAGCTGAGCTGAGCTGGGCTGAGCTGGGCTGAGCTGAGCTGAGCTGAGCTGAGCTGAGCGATGTTGTTACAGCCAGGCGGCTTATGTTTGAGTTATAGCCAGGAGGCTCAAGTTTGTGTTGCTGTTTGTTAGACCGGTGGTTTGGGAGACGCTATTAGGGGTTGGAGTAGGCCTTATAGGGGACTCACAGCGGAGTGTGAGGACCCCAGCGCCAGTGGGCACAGCACATGGGGTGTATAGACCCCAGCCCCGGAGAGGGGCATTTGAGAGCCCCAGAAAGGGGGCAACATTATGGGAAAGCCCAAGTTGGGCATGGCGAGCCCAGAGAGGGGGCTGCATTATTGAGAAGCCCAAGGGTGGGCACGGAGAGCCCCAGAAAGGTGGCAACATTATTGGGAAGCCCAAGCTGGGCACCGTGAGCCCAGACGGGGGCAGCAATTATTGGGAAGCCCCAGGTGGGCACTGGGAGCCCCAGAAAGGGGGCTGCATCATTGGGAGGCCCAAGTTGGGCACCAGAAAGTCCCAGGAGGGGGCAGTGTTGTAGATAAAGCCCCAGAGAAGAGGGCACAGAGTGAGGTAGGGCCGGAGAGAGCCCTAGTACCAGAGGGAGCGTGCACTAAAGGAAGGAAGGCCCAGGCAGAACAGTAAGGGACCGAATAGCGAGAGAACTGAGATAACAGCGATTTCCATCGGTGAGGTGTGGACTGCAGTGTAGGGGAGGAAATGGAGCC
The DNA here is from genome assembly GCF_030867095.1 of Alligator mississippiensis. Taxonomy (NCBI): domain Eukaryota; kingdom Metazoa; phylum Chordata; order Crocodylia; family Alligatoridae; genus Alligator; species Alligator mississippiensis. The sequence continues at coordinate 46,330,142 of NC_081835.1, forward strand.
GCAGACAGCTCCCCCTAGTGGCGGGGCAGAATAAGGGCAGCCTCCCACTAATTAATTAACAACAAGGCATGGCAGGCGAGTAGGCAGGCGGTTGCCCCAGAGACAGGTGTGTGGGCCACATTAAGGGTCGTCCAGAGTGACCACCTGTCACAGGGGTCAGTGCTTGCAGCAGCAGGACAGGGGAGAACCAAAATAAAGTTGTCTTGGCCATGACCCCACTCTCTCCAATGCTTTTCCTGCATAACCCAGAGGAGGAGGACACATCAGATTTCATGATGGTACTGACCCTGGATTTGTGCAATACGCCAAAAATTCCAGAAACCCAGAGATCAATGTTGGTACCAGCCATGAATGCATGCCCCTGGTGGCTGGGGGGGGATACTGCATCATTGGTGGCGGCAGGAGTGTGTCGGCAGTAAGTGTGGAGCCCCTGCAGATGCCACTGGCGCTGTTGGCAGCGGGGGGAGGGAATGGCGAGCACCGACCAGGGGTTGTCAACAACCTGCAGGTGCTGCCAGCAGCAGTTGCAGCAGCCAGCAATTATCACTGACCACCCGCAGATGCCGCCGGTAGCGTTGGCAGCAGGGCAGGGAAGTGGTGAGCCATGACCACCTGCAGACACCGCTGATAGTGTCGGTGGTGCCTTTTCGTAGGGGGTGCACTGCCAGGTGTGCTGGGCACTCTCTAAAAATTGCTTGGGCAGGGGGAGTTGTTAAGTTGTTTAGCAGCAGGAATTTGTGCTGCTGAGAAATGTGTTGCCAATGGTATCAGAGACTCCAAAGGATCCATGCCCTGGGACTTGCAAGTTACAGGGAAAGGTCATTTGATCAGTTTGGGCAACTAGGGCTTACATGGATCTAGCCCCGCTTTTGCACCAGGGCCAAGCGCAGTGAGGAAAGAGGGAGGACACTAATTTTGTAAGTGGCAAATATAGCCACTGCCTGCAGTTGTGCAATGTTTAATGGGGGTGTGCTCGGCACTCTATAAAAGCTGCTTGGGCAGGGGGAGGTGTTAAGTCGTTTAGCAGCAGGAATTTGTGCTGCTGAGAAATGTACAGTGAACTCCTTAGTAGACTGCAGAGCTACCTGGGTTCCTGCATAATCATCATAATCATGATTGCCAATAGTCCATCTGCTACAGTGAGTGGGGATGAAATCTTTGACCATGGACACCGTTTTTTTTCCCCCCATTCCTGTTTCCAGCTACTGCATCTGCTGGAATTTTGGGACATGCGCCTGAAGCACAGACACCAGCTCAGACCAGAGCTGAGTGAATGTATGAACACCACTGCAGGCAGTGATGGTCAAGAGAAAACATGATGGGGACTTTGGTGGCAGCCTTTGAATCACTAGTAGGCCCATGAATGAATGACAAGATGAACTTGGGCAGGTGTATAAAAAGATTGAAGAGTGAGAGGCAGCAGCGCAAAAGTACATCATGGCCAGCACAAGGGAATTCCTTGACCTGGCCAATAAATCCTGTCTGAATATAACCCAGAGCCAGCATATGGAGAGCAAGTTTAGACAGGAGGTCCTTAGATACATAATCCCAACCCCCCATTCATGAGCTGCCCCTCCACCCCTGGGACCACCAATACAACATCCACTGTGTGCCCATATCTGTGAGCTGACCTTCATAGAGACCCCTATCTGTAATCAGCCTCCCATAGTGACAACCTCAGTGGCAGCCACTGTGCCTTCGAGTGAGAGCCACCCCTACTTTAGCAGGACAAGGAGAGTGCCACAATGCTTTAGGAATGGAGGGAAGCATGAGACAGAGTGGGCATGGGGTGTGGCAGGGGGAGAAGGTTCAATGACAAGTGATGGGCACAGGTGGAATAATTGACAGGCCAGTTGGGCCTGAGCCCAGGAGCCATTACCAATCAGGGACACCTGAGATCCTCATCATCAGGGAAGTGAATACCATGGTTTCAAACTTTGCATTATTTTTGTCTCCTGGCAGGAAGACAAAAATGACACCAAGTTTAAAACTGCAGCCTGGTGGGGTCCACCCAGCCTTTCCTGCCAGCAGCAGGAGAAGAAGGGGCCCCTCCCCTCTGCAACCCAGCTCCCATGGGAGGAAGGGGCCTCCAATTTCGTGTTTGCCCAGAACCCCAATATACCTGAATCTGCCTCTGGTGATGGGTTTTTAGTTGTTCATGCTGTGCTGATGTTTTTGTAGCAAACTGGGGAGTGGGCATTGTGTTCCTGAAATGTCCACTTATTTTGCTTCTGCTTCGGGTAATGACAGCAAAATAAATGCTTTAGTGAAATTAAAATGAATTTTCATCCATGTCTGTCTGCTGACATGGGAAGGGTTGTAGAAGTGTGGGTTGTGGGGGAGGTAAGCCAAGCCAAAGAAAAACAGGCTTGTTTCAGACACATTGCACTAATAAAAGAGGACATGCCCACCTCTGTACTGGGGTGGGGGTGGGGTGTTTGCCCAGAATGTGGGTACCACAGGGTACAGCAATGAGCAGTAATTAGGGCTGCTGCACCATGCACATAACATTTCTTCTGAGTGCATGCAACTTTCCATTGTTCCCTGGCCACCCCACCCAAGAAGGGAGCTTGGGGGTGAGGGCCTTCAAGGCCTGGGCTTTTATTATTGTGACCAGAGAAAGACACAGCGGCCAAACTAAGGGCTGGTGGTGATGGGCTTGCCCAGAATTTTGTTAATGCAGGGAGTGCTAATTGACTCATAGATTCATTGATTTTTAGGGTTGGAAGGGACCTCAGTAGATCATCAAGTCCGACCCCCTGCCCTGGGCAGGAAAGAGTGCTGGGGTCAGATGACCCCAGCCAGGTGCTTGTCCAGTCTCCTCTTAAAGACCCCCAAGGTAGAGGAGAGCACCACCTCCCTTGGGACCCCATTCCAGATTCTGGTTACCCTTACCGTGAAGTTCTTCCTGATGTCCAACCTAAATCTGCTGTCTGTCAGTTTGTGGCCATTGTTTCTAGTCACCCCAAGGGGTGCCCTGGTAAACAGAGTATCTCCTATTCCTTGCTTCCCCCCCAAATACATTTGTAGATGGCCACAAGATCGCCTCTCAGCCTCCTCCTGACTAACCTTGTTTTCTGCCTGAATCCATTCCCTGCTCACCCGTGTGTTTACTTTGCCCCATAATTTGGTGTCATCTGCAAATTTGGACAAAGGGTTCTCCACACCCTCATCCAAGTCACTGATGAAGATATTGAACAGGACTGATCCAAGAACTGAACCTTGGGGGACCCCACTGCCCACATCTTTCCAGGTCGATACCGACCTGTCTACCACCACTGTCTGGGTGCATCCCATAAGCCAATTTGCCACCTACTGTGTAATCATCTACGTCGCAGCTGCATAGGTTAGAATGGGATGAGACACCATATCAAAGACCTTTTTAAAATCCAAGTAGATGACATCTACCTCAACTCCTTCATCTAAGCATTTTGGGACTTTGGTCATAAAAAGAAACAAGGTTAGTCAGGCAGGATCTACCTGCTATGAATCCATGCTGCTGGCCCTTCAGCATTATTTTTCCTGCTGGACTCCCACAAATGTGTTCTTTAATTTTTTCAAAGGTTTTTCCAAGGCTAGAAGTGAGACTAATCAGCTTATAGTTACCCGGATCCTCCTTCCTCCCATTCTTGAAAATAGGGACCACAATGGCCCTTTCCCAGTCATCTGGGACCTGCCCTGAGCACCACAAGTGCTCAAACAGTCTTGCCAGTTGTTTTCTTATGACAATGGCTTATTCCCTCAGCACCCTTGGATGAAGATCATCCGGCCCTCCTGACTTAAACATGTCCAGCCCCTCCAAATGTCCCTTCACCAGGTCAACACTAACTCTTGGTGGGCTGGTATCCCTCTTGTGCCTATCTATAATCCAACTGGGAGATATACCTTTATCCATGCTCAGGAATACAGATGCGAAAAACTAATTGAAGAGCTCAGCTTTGTCGCTCCTATCTGTCACCAATTGCTCTAGACTGTCCTGTAGGGGTCCTATGTTGGCATGCACCTTCTTTTTGCTCCCTATATACCTGAAGGAGGACTTTTTGTTGTCTTTAATTTTTTACACCAGCCTGAGTTCCATTGCTGCTTTGACCTTTCTAACTGATTCCATGCAAGTGCGAGCTAAGTAGGTATACCTCCTTGGTGGGTACCCCCTTCTTCCACAGTCTGTATGCCTCTTTTTTTCACCCCTAGGCTTTCCTGGATGTCCCTGTTCAGCCAAGAGGGTTTCTTGGCCCCTCTGCCCCCCTTTATGTACAATGGGATTGTTCCCTTCTGTGCCCAAAGGATTATTCCCTTGAGGAATGACCACCCTTCCTGGACTCCCATCTCACGAATGCACTTGTCCTTCAGTGCCTCTCTTACTAATCTCCTGAGCTCATTGAAATTAGCCTTTCTGCCCTACTGGTTGTCTTTCCCACCTTTCACCAGATAGTGAATTCCAACAATTGGTGGTCACTATCCCCTAGGTTACCTTGTATCTTCAGATCTCCACCAGGCCATCCCCTGTAGCAAACATCAAGTCCAGTAAGATGTTTCCCCTAGTGGGACCATATACTTTCTGCATTACGTGAAGGTCCTCTATGCAGGTTAAGAACCTATGTGAATGGGCAGATCTAGCTGATTGCTCCTCCCAGCAGATGTCAGAGTATTTTAGTTTACCCATGACAACCATGTTCCTTGAGTGTGCTGCCTCTGAGAGCTGCCTTGAATTACAGGTCTAGCTCATCCTCCTGGTGTGGCGGTCTATAATAGACCCCCACTACCAAGTCCCTTTCCCCCCGACCCCTTGTATTCTGACCCACAGTACCTCAATTTACCCCTCTTCTGATCCTATCTTGATTATGGAAGACGTGTATTGCTTCTTAACATAGAGGGTAACACCCCCCCACCCCCAATTCCCCACTCTATCTCATCTGTAAAGCCTATAGCCCTCAATGCCTACTGCCTAATCATGGGTAGGGTCCCACCAGGTTTCAGTTAAACCAACCAGGTTGAAGTCTTTGTTTGCAAGTAGGTGTGTGCGTTCTTCCTGTTTGTTCCCCGTGCTCCTAGCATTAGTATAGAGACACTTAAGCCCCCTGATAGGTGCCCTTAGTACCCCCCTGTCCTAATGCCTATTGGGTCCCTTAGTACTTACGTGAACTGTTCCCGAGCATGGCTTGTGGTTTGTTGTTCCTAGGTTCTTTCTGTCTTCTGCATCCCCATACCCCAATGAACCTAGTTTAAAGCCCTGCATAGAAGATCAGCCAACCTGTAAGAGGACAGACTCTTACCTTTCGAAGAGAGATGAAGACTATTACTGCCCAGCATGGCCCTTCCATGGAAGTGTGGATCATGGTCGAGGAAGCCAAAACCCACACGATGGCACCACTCCGGAGTTGCAAATTGACCTCCATAATTCAGCAGCTGTCATGATGCTGGCCATGACCGCTGACCAGGAGGAACAATAAGAAGACCACCTGTGCCCCTAATTCCTAAGCCTGACCCCCAGAGCCTTGTAGTCACTCATGATTCAGCCCAGACTACTCCTGGCCACATCATTTTAACCCACATGGATGAGGAGCATGGGATCGTAGTTGGAGGGCTGGATGTGGTCAGGAATCCTGGCAGTGACATCCCAAATCCAGGCTCCGGACAGGTGGCATACCTCCGTACCATGAGATCTGTGCAACAGGTGACTCCCTCCATTCCTCACAGGAGGAAGTCACCCACCACGACGACTCGGCGTTTCTTCCTCCAGCTGTCCCTCAGTCTGCATAGAGGTGGTTGTGGATGTGGCTTCCTCTGCTTCACTCTTCTCCAGTGATGCCAGGGCCTCATACCTGTTCCCCAGCTGTACTGGGGAAGTTGCCTCAGCAGCGCAATGTCTGGTTCTGGAGGTGACCATCTTCCATACATATGTATTGGGTCCCCCCTGAGTTGTCTCCCCACTAGGCATGCAGTCCTGCAGAGAATGAAAGTACCCATCAATCTCATCCTCAGCAGCCCTGATCCCCTGCAGCCTGTTAACCTCTGCCTGGAGTTCCCTCACTTGCCTCTTCATGGTCTCTGTCCCTGTGCATTCATGGTTTTCTGGTACCTCCGTTAGTGGCTGGAGGTATCAGTAACAGGCCACCTCACGCAGCGAGGTGCCCTGCCACTGTGCGCTGGTGACATCCCTGCGGAAGGCAGCCCGCAGCATCTTTCCTTGACCCAGCTCTGTGATGACATCCCATTGTGCCCCTGCTCAACCATTCTCCCTGCAACATCAAGGTAGATTGGCGCACAGGCTGCAGATGAACTGGTGCACAATCTCAGGGTTCCCCAACACCTGCAGGGGAGGAGTGGGGCCGGGCCCAATGCAGGGGAGAACCAGGCCCAACGGTGGGGAGAAGCTGAGCCGCTGCAGTGAGTGGGCGGGGAGGAGCAGCAGGCCCGGGCTGACCCAGTGGCAGTGGGAAGATGGGAGGAGCAGGCTCAGGGCTGCTGTGGGGGAGGGGTGTTGGGGAGGAGTGGGCCCAGGCCCAACAGGGGGATGAGGCTCGCTTCTCCCCTCCCCCCACAGCTGGTGTGCTGGGCTGGGCCCACGGTGTCGTCCCCCCCCCCCAGCTTTTCTCCCAGTTCAGCCCCACTGTCACCACTGATGCTACGGCGTGCCCACTCCACACCCCCCCCCCCCAAACGTTGGGCCTGCTCGTGTACAGGAGGAGCAGGACTGACGCAGGGGAGGAGTGGGCCTGGGCCCGAGAGGGGGAGGAGGCCTGCCCCTTCTCTCCCCCAGCTGCAGCTGCTGCCACTGCTGCGTCAGGCTGGGCCTCCTGTTCCCCACCCCAGCTGCGGCAGACCGGCTTTTCCCCCACTCAGGCCCACTCTCCTCACCACATTGGGCCCAGGCCCACTCCCCTCCCCTGCATTACTTGCAGGGGCAGGGTGGGTGCTGGCCTCGCCCCTCCTTCCATCCAATCTGTTGCTGCCGCCTTCAGGAAACATGGCAGGGGGACAGACAGGGAGACAGATTTAGGCTTTTATAAGGTTGGGCAGCAGGCCTGGACCCCAAGCCATAGGAGGGAAGGGGGAGAGGGCCTGGATGGGATGGGGGGGGCAGGGCTCTGTCCGTCCCCCCTGTCATTCTTGATGGGCAATAAATGCAAGCAAAGTTCTAAAATGCCCCCTTCAAAGTCTTCTCTCTCTCCAAAATGTTTTTCTTTCTTCGCTGCACTCCAAGCCCCAGCAGAGCAGGGGTGTCCCTCTTTCGCAGTATGCATTGTATGGTTCCTTACAGTTGCTGGTGGACAAAGTCTGGGGATTTTTGCTGGGCATGCAAGAGCTAGGGTCTGTGACTGTTCCAAGTTTTGGCACCACCTGTCTGCACCAGTGGCAACTTTTGTTATCCCATGGGCATGCTTGTTCTGGACTCGTTTTAGCCCTGCTAGGTCCTTTAGCCCTGTGTTTGCCATGGCACTGTAGCAGGCTGCCCAGTAACCCACGTTACAACACTGCTTCCAGCAGGACATGATCTGAAATGCTGAGCAGTTGAGACATAGCCAGTAAGGAAATTAATGTTGACAGAACTCACCCAGTATTCATAAAACGGGTGCACTTAAGGCTCATGATTGGCTTCACAGAACTCTGCTAGCTGGGTTTATGTAAAACCGACAAGCAAATTAATGGCACTAGGGGGACATTTACACCTCTGCCAGGCAAAAAGGGATGTTTTAGAGGTGCAGGGTGCAGGGGCACAGGGGTTTATCAGAGCTGTTCCCATAAGAAACCACCAGGGTGAACCAGGAAAAGTGCCCACCCTTCTAGAACTGCAGGTTGGCTTCGGTGGTGGGGGGAGGCTGCACACTAAAAAAAAAAATAATGTTATGATGCCTCCAGGCTAGTGTCCACCATCTTGAGACCACTTACTGCTTTTAATGGTAAATAAAACCGTGCACGGCAGCCCATATAAAGCGGGCTGTCACAGGGAGAGACAAAAGGGAGGACCCAAATGGGCAAGGGGGGAGCCCTGGAAGCAGGAGTCTGGGAAAGAACAGGGACAAAAAAAGGAAAAGGGAACACTCACCTGCAGCGAGACCCGTGGCGAAGCGGGAACACCGACCAGGAGGAGCCCACGCTAATCATCAGCCACGCCTTCATACAGCTGCGGCTGGCCGGTGGCTGGTGACGTCAGCGGCGATCACCGGTTGGCGGAAATAAAGCAGGCAGCCAGCAAAGAGACCGAAGGACAGACGCAATAACACAGAAACCCTAGCCGGAGAGGCCTTCATTAAGCTCTGAGTGGAGTGAGCGGGGCCGGAAGCGGTGTTCCCCAGCAGAGGAGGATCCGACGCCTCGCACGGTGAGCCAGGAGCTGCTGGCTGCGGCGAAGATGACACTACACTAGGAGTGGGACCTCCTGTGCGAAGAACAGAAGAACAGGAAGGAAGAGCCTGGAGGGACCCTAATTCCAGCAGCCACTGTGGAGGAGGAGGAGGGGCCACCCCACTACCCAGCATCTGACCAGGTGGGACGGTAGAGGGCCTCAGGGGGCCCAAAGGTATAGGAGCCAAGGCGGCGAGGGACAGGAAGCCCGGGGAAAGCCATGGGGTCCCACAACCACGTGGGGAGCCTAGGATAGCCCCATAAAAGTCAGGAGGAGCAGGCTTTGTCTGATTAGGCCTTAGGGGCTGGATGTGAGTACCAAGGGGTACCGAGGGGTGTGTCAAGAATGCTCTTTTCTTTTGGGGTTTTGTTGTGATATGGTTTGTGTTTCCCACTTCTGGAGGGGTTGAGTATCAGGGCATAGGGGGAGACCTGATGGTGGTGTCAGCCTCAGGATCGGGGTTAACATTAAGGAAAGTCAGCGTGCACGAAAACCGGGGAGACACTAGGGGCCCGTCGCTCGGGAGTTTGGCCACAGAAACAACAGTGACCTGCCAGGCTGGGTATAAGGGCGAGGTAGAGGGGAGGTGGAGCCTTGCAGAAGCCCGCAAAGGAGACAGTGCGCCCTTGGGGGAATCTGAGTGGTCCTGACCCCACCACTGTATTAAGATTCAAAGTCATGGCAGGAAAGATGGGGAGGACCACGTCGGGATCAAACATCTATTCGATGGGCCACCTGATATAACAAGGCGGACACCATCCTCTGTCCAGACAAGGGCTGCCTGGGACAAGATGTTCGAGGCACAACGGGCACGCAGGCAATCGGTTATTAATTCTGTGCAATAACCCCGAACTCTAAACTAGGGGAACAGAATAAACTTTTCACTTGCACAGGTCATTTTTATTCCATTGAGTGGTTCCGTGACACCACTCACAACATTAACCCCAAGTTAGGTGTCCATCATTCAATAGCATGCTTCACTGTATAGTATTTCTATAATAGCACTGAGGGGGTCAGAGTACACCATGCACCACATTATCCCTAATAATGGAGAAGGGAGCACATACAACCCACACTTATCGATCATCAGATGAGCCTGGGATCACCCTGATCTGCAACCTCCCAGCACACCCTGGGGCCTTTTGGACACCCACCACACCAAGTAAAATGCAAGATGACAATGACAGACTGGTTTCTTTGAATTCTTTATTTAATAAAATAATAATAGGAGGGCATCAGAAGATTGATTCATGTCAGGTTCTGCAGATATACCTGGTGTCCTAAAACATTCATTACACACAAATACCTGCAAAATGTAACAACACGTGGTGGATAAGGGGGCTCACTACACATCATTCAGTGACTTGCCATGTACACATGACAGATTAATGCAGGGGCTGGCAAAATATGTCCTGCAAGCTGGATCCAGCTTGACAGGCCATTCTATCTGGCCCACAGGGCCCTTAAAAAATTTAGAAAATATTTATCTGCTCCTGGCTGCCTCTCAAAGATGATAGGAGCCAGGGGCAATAGGACCCAGGGGGAGCCAACAGCAGGATGCAGCAGCCCAGCCCTACCCCATACCCAGCTATTTCCCTGCTTTCCTGCCCTGGCATGGGGCCATGCTGGTATGTGTGTAGGGAGGGACTGTGTGTGTGTGTGTGTGTGTGTGTAGGTAAGGACTGTGTGGGTGTTTAGGGAGGGACTCTGTGTGTGTGTGTGTGTTCATAGGGTGAGTCCCACAGGCACACCCCACCATACACATGCACCCACACTCCCCCTTGCACTGCCATATACACAGACCCCCACACCCCAGTCACCCTTCCCCAACACAACCCTCCACAAAACCCGTACCCACTCATGCTCCACATACACACCCACATGCTTCCTCACCCCACGCCCACACTCCCCACAAACCTATACCCACCCCCCGCACACACTCCCACACCCTCCCCCACACTCCACATACCCACACACCCACAGTCCTCCACAAACATATACCCACCCCCCGCAATATACAAGAGTAAGACTTAATTTTAAGCTATTATACACAATCACCTCTATGTACACTACACAAGCATGTGTGTTGCTCTGTGGGGTCAGGCCAACTCTCAGGATCTCAATATTGCACTGTTAGACAGGAGGGTGTGACACAATTGCACATATACAAACACACAAATCAATTGGATGCACACACACACACACATACACACACACTACCAACTCAGGCACATACACATTCAAACTAGTCTAGGCACATGCATACCTATCACCAATTCAATCACATACACTATACATTCCCAAAAGTTAGACAAAAATCAATTGTCCATATCTGCACACTCAGTACACATACACATATCACTAATTCATATATCACACACACAATGACATACACACACACACACCAGTTCACACACATACAACCCACCTACACATAAGTAAGTTCCTCACTTGGATGGCACGGTATGTATGTGTGTACTTGGGGTGCCTAGGATACTTGGGGGAAGGTTAAGGTGAGAGAGAGAGTTAAAGTGTAGGGAGTGAAAGTTGCCAGAACTGAGATTAGAACTGGTGGACTATAGAGAAGCTGATTGAGGAACTAAGGCGTGGGGTTACTTAAGGTAGATTGGGGCTGGAAACTGAGGCAGACAACTGAGATATTTTTTGGGGGGGGGAGGCAGATAAGTGCTGGCAAGGAGGAGACAGCCAGGAAAGAGAGAGAGAGGCAGAAACCTGAGAGCTTGGGGCTGGAAACAGGCTGACAGCTTAGAGACTGGGGGGGCAGATAAGTGGTGGCAAGGAGGAAACAGACAAAAACCCAACTCGGGGTTTCAAAATAACAGGTTTATTAAACAGACAGCACACTACACAGCCCCATGAAGTTATTGGTTCCCACACACACACACACACACACACACACACACACACACACACACACACACAAGCACTCACAATGGCAGCAGGAGAAAGAGACTCAGTGGAAGGGTTGGAGTCCAGGTGGGGAAGAGAAGCAAAGTCCAAGTCCTTGGTTGAAGAGGGGGTAGGGGGTGATAGCTACCTATCTAGGCTGGAAAGGGGTCCTTGTCCAGTAGGTATTGTCCAGAGGGGGGTTGCTGGCAGGGCCTCTGGGTGGATAGGTGGTATGGCATGGTGCTGGTCCAGATGGAGAGGGCATCCCAAAGAGTCAGTTTTCACTTCCTCTTTTATGGGACAGACTACCTCTGATCTCCTATGGGGAGGGTCTGTCCAGGCAAGGTCAGTCCTGTTCCAGAGAGTTCCAGGTGTTCTTACTGAGCATGTGCAGCCTTGACAATGGTGGGTTGCCTCATCTTTTGTTTCTTGAATGCTGAGGGTGGTTCCAAGGGCTGGGTCGTTGGTCCAGGTATTGGTGTTGATGGTTCAATCATTCAGAGGGAGCTATTTTTACACCTACTGCCATTGTCTCTCAAGCACCCTCATTCATCCCCATTCATCCAGGAACCAAGTTACATAGGAGGGGTAGGTGTGAGTCATGGGTTACACAACCAGGCCTGGAGACAGGATGGAGACTTGACAAACAAAATGGAAACTTGACACGACTTATGCTAACTTACATATGTAGGCCTAAATCATATAGGACCAGTAAAACAGTAATATAGAACAATAAAAATCAATCTAAACATAATAATTATACAATATAAAGAAGGAGAAAAAACAAAACAAATACAACTTGCTACCAAAATAAAATGCTGAAGCTTATCCTGTCTTAGCTCACTTATATTTATCTATAGGAAATAGAGAGGGAAAGGAAAAAGTCAGAAATGGTTGGGGAAGGGAAATGCATTTTTAAAGAAAAAAAAAAAGAAAAACTGGGGGTTTTGCTACACATGTAAACCATGACATAAATATTTTCTGAAATCAAATTAATTAATGTTTTAGATGTTCACTTTTTAGAATGTAATTTGGTACTTTTTTCGTTCCAAGATGGCAGAACCCCTTGCTTAAAGGAGTACTTCCAGGGGCATGGGGAGGGACTTCTGGTGGCAAAGGTCAGAGGTTAGGGGTGGGGCTTCTAGTCACAAGATGGTGACCAGAGGGTGGGGCACCTGTTAAGGGGCGGGGCTACCCATGCGGCCCTCAACAGCTTGCCAAAATTCAGTAAGTAGCCCTCTGCTCGAAATTATTGCCCTCCCCTTGATTCATGGCTGCACTGTTCCAAGTTGCATTGTTGCAAACTAAACTACATTGGGATGGAGATTAGTTTGAAACAATGCAAACTCATTTAAATCACCAAAAACTCACATACGTGTAAAGTGTGACATCATTAAGCCATTCAAAGGGAAATTTTCATCACGTGCACATCGTCTGGGTGTAATGTATACAAGAGCCCAATATCAGTAGACAGAGAATTTCACTCTTAGGCTTGTATTTGGATGACTGCTTCCCATATCAACCTCTACCAGGATCAGTCTGCTGATCCAGATCCACATCTCGCTATTGTCTCAGCAAACAAAAACACTGCAATCTCTGCCTGACAACCACACCATTTCATCTTGGCATCCAATCTTCTTCTGCCATCTAGAGTTAACTTACATCACTTCCCTCTGTGCCACACGAAACCCCCCAAAACTAACATGGGTTAGAGACGCACTGAGTGACCCTATAGGAAATCAGATCCTGCAGGTACTATTGCAAAGAAACGGGCCCCGTATGAATTTAAGAAAAGAAAACCTTTCAAAAAACAATACAAGAGTGTTATATAGTATTTGTCTGGTAGTAGCTCAAAGTGATCCCAGCTGTGTCAAAATAAACCAGATAATTGCAACAAAAAACAAACAGGCCAGGAGCCTACAGCTTCAGATCAACTAATTCTTCCCCTGCCCCCAACCCTAAAACACACACACACACACACACACACACACACACACACACACACCTGGAAATGATTAGCAAATCTTTCCCAGGTGCCTTTCATTAGCTTCACTCCTATAAAGAAGACAAACTTTTCAAACTGGGAAACAAATGAAGAGCTGATATTTTAAATTTAAGCATATGGTGAGGGTCATAACAGCTTTACACTTGATGATGTGCTAAAGATACTGTGTTAGCTTCCCCTCACAGTTTCCTCTTCAAAGAGTTTTTGTTATTGTTGCTATTATATGTCAGTCTCTTTACATTCCTGTGTACCTTAGCCTACATCAGTAGTTTTGATAAAGTGCAGCCAGAGGAATAATGTTTGCTGATTTGAACCTCTGCTGCTTTCCAGGGGAGAGAGGTGTGTTGACAAATAGGTCTTCTCAGCAGACTTGCCTATCATTTAGCTTTGTGTACAACCCAGTTATTCAGCCTGCAACATCAGTTCTGTACATAGATATAGTAGGGTGGCTGCCACTTGGGTTTGGAAATGCAGCAATGAAAATTATTGTTATTTGTTGCCCTTCTGGTATCCTCTGTGTAAAGTGATTGGGGGACCTTAGTCAATTTTCTCTTAGAAGTAGCAATATTGTGGAAAACATTAAGACATGTAACACTCATCTGCCTCTTTGTTTTAATGCCTGGATTACAACACCAGGAACTGAACAGCCAGAGAAAATTAAGTATACTCAGAAATGGTTTGTTTTTCGTGTATTTGGGCAACCTAGAACTTGTGTTACGGAACTGCTCTAGTTCTTGATTTCTTCCTGGTTATTGCTCTGGCAGCCTGGCAAGTGAGCCTTTTCTGCTTAGGATGGCATTAGCCCTGAGGGGAGTTGTTTCCAGAGCTAATTTGACAAAACTTGAAAGAGACCCAGTCCTTATCTTTTTTTTGACAGCCCAGCTTGCCATTCCAGCAGAAGAGAGAGTAGGATTCAAGTTCGTAGTTGCTTCATTTTATTAATACATTTCTAGAAGGCCCCATGTGTGGAGAAATTGGCCATACTGAGTTCAATCAGAGGTGGGATCAGTGGCCATGCCAGTGGTCAAAGCCTGCCGTTCTATGTGGGTTCTGTCTTGCCCAGCCCTTCAGGGAGCTACTGTCAACCCTGATATTGGTCTTTATTTGCAAGGTAATTGTGGCAGATGTTTGTAGCTATGCGTGGGTTTGTTTGGTTAAATTTTGTTCCCATGTTATCTGACTTCTTGTCCTGTATGGTTTCAGTTCATCTCTCCCTTTCTTCTTTTCCTCTCCCTGGTTCTGTCTTGTCTTTCCTGATTTCCCTTAATAATTTGCATAATTCTTGTTGCTATGCAGCGTTTCCAAGCTTAGCCATCTGTAACGATCCTACATGATGGGTGCTTGCTGCTTGGTGGCAGAGTGGATGCCTTGCTTCTTAATTTGCTTTCTCTTTTTCATAGAAGCATTGTGGGGTGGAGGAGGCTCAGAAAGAAAACACAAATATTTCCTTGAAAAACGATTCCTGGTTAACTTAATTTCACTTCAGTAAATTAAATCACTGCAAAATGGACCATAATATGATTGGGGCTAGTGTGTGGGAAGCAAAGCAATATACAGCACATTAAAATGTAGAGCCAAAGTCCCTCATCTTGTTCATTATCACCAGTGTGACTGTATGAAAGCAAAGTCAAAAGAGAGAGGAGAATGGGAAGCAACAGGCAGGAGAAAATGAATGAGGGAGAGACTCATGCTCTTGGAGGTTTCAAACATACATAAATGCAATAACCATTCTTTGGAGGTGGGGTAAGGAGAGGGAGAGGGGAAGAGAGTTGGGGGAGAGGTGTTAATCCTGAGTCTGCCAGCCTACCTTCCACAACAGAGGGGCAGTAGACACTATGGGGAAGAGGAGAGCCCTCCTGGCCAAGAGGCTGATACCTTCTAGTGCAGAACTTCCCTGCACTGAAGACACTGAGCAGCAGTCTGCTAGCCCGCGTATGGCACACAGCACAGGGGAAACTTAACAGGAACCTTATATCTAAAGAGTGTAAGTGATGCATTGCAGGGGTGTATCATGAAGATTTGGTACCCAGAGCAGCTGTGGCAGCAAGTGATGTAATGGAGTATCATTTCAGGAGGTACTTGTTCCAACTTATGGTTTGGTAGCCAGAACATGACATCTAGTGGAGAGAGTGTCTGAAACTCAACACTGGGGGAACGGGGTCATTTTCAACAATAGGGTCTTTGATTTGAATGGTCTTTTTAACAAAAAAAATCAGGAAAAGGAGGCTGGAATCACCATCCCCTAAACCAAATAGTCAGAGAAAGCTACCATCTTGCTATTTGACTGGAAGGGGTCAGAGGCTAGCTTAAAGGACAGCTCTCTGAACAGAGAGAACCATTTCATCACTAGAAACAGAAGACCCAGGTGAAGGGTGTGAAAGCAGGAAGGACTCGACTTATCTTAAGAATGGACTAAATATAGATATTGGATTTATGACACATTATTACCTGCCTCACATCTGACTCCCCAGGTATCTCTCCACTTTCATCCCCCTTCTCTCTCTGTCTCACCCCCCTCCTCAGCCTGTCTCTCACCCATTGACTCCTCAATCTACATTTTCACTGACTACCTGTCTTGTATGCATACCAGCTCAGCCGCTGGCTTCTTTACTTCTCATTCCATCCAGGAAGAGCACACACCAACTGCTGAAACTTCTTTAGCTTGATGAAGGGTTTTTGAACCTGAAAGCTTGCTTAATAATTATTTTCCAACTGTTTGGGTTGGTCTAATAAAAGATATCAGATTCACCCAAGGAACCTTGTCTGCTTAAGAATGGTGAATTTTGTGTTCATAGATTCATAGATTCATAGATGTTAGGGTCGGAAGGGACCTCAATAGATCATCAAGTCCGACCCCCTGCATAAGCAGGAAAGAGTGTTGGGTCTAGATGACCCCAGCTAGATGCCTATCTAACCTCCTCTTGAAGACCCCCAGGGTAGGGGAGAGCACCACCTCCCTTGGGAGCCCGTTCCAGACCTTGGCCACTCGAACTGTGAAGTTCTTCCTTGTGTTGGTCAGCTCTCTTGAATTAACTGAGTCACAGGATTTCTGGGCTGGCAGGAAGAGTTCTCATGTTGATATGATTTATATCAGGACTGAATGCATGGGCGGAGCTCTACAATGAGAGCCTGGAGGGCTTAGATTTGAACACATACTAGGGGTGGATCCAGAGGGGTATGGTGGCACGGTTGCACCCTTTTTTAGATCTCACAGAGGAAGTAGAAGCCAGGGGCTTCTTTGAAAAGTCCCTGAAGCCGGTAAGAATCCCTCCCTTTGTTCCCCTCTCCTCCCATTCCCTCCCCTTCCCCCCTCATCCATGATTGCTGCTATCCCTGTTTGGGCGGGGGGAGCTGCAGAATTGCTCCTGCCCTACTCTAGCTCAGCTACATGGGTAGCTGGGGATAGCTTGGAAAAGTTATGTGCAGATTAAAATAACGTTTTTTTTCCCTTTTGAATTGCATGGTTTGCATTCTCTTGAGGTTGACAACACTGCTGACCAAACCCATGGTATCACTGGAGTGGTGACAACACAGATGTGGATGATGTTTGGAGGTTTGTTTCCTGTTGAGCTAAAACTTGCTTGAGCTTTTTAAGAGTAAAGTGTGTTTTTACAAAATTCCTTTGCTAATTGTCACAGGGCACTTAGGTGCCCTGCTCCTAAAGAGGGGAAACTGCCAGGGAAAGAGCCCTAGCAGGGAATAAGGAGCCCAGCTGTGGGTTGCCAGGGCAACCAGGAGGTCAGCTGACTGAAAGGGGCAGGGCCTGGCTCCTATATAAATCACAGGCTGGAGGCCAGAGGGAGTTCCCTGCCAGCAGCCCAAGTGGAGGGAGCTCTCTGCTGCAGAAGAGGGGAGAAGCCTGCTGAAAGAGCAGCACATAATATGGCTGAGGGATGAAGAACCCCGGTAGGCAAAGTGTTGTTATAGCCAGGCGGCTTCCGTTTAAGTTATAGCCAGGAGGCTCGAGTTTGTGTTGCTGTTTGTTACACTGGTGGTTTGGGTGAGGCTATTAGGGGTTGGAGGAGGCCTCATAGGGGACCCACAGCAGTGTGGGAACCCCAACGCCAGTAAGGGCACTGTGTACAGGGTTCATAGACCCCAGCCCAAGAGAAGGGCAGTTGAGAAGCCCTGGTGCGGGCATGGCAAGCCCCAGAGAAGGGGATAGCTTGCTGGTGAGCCCCGAGAGAGGGTGGCATTATAGGAGAGCCCTGAGAGAGGGCGGTTTGACTGAGAAGGCCCAGCGCGGCCACAGAGAGCCCTAGGAGTGGGCAGTATTATGGAGAAGGCCTAGTGTGGCTGCGGAGAGCTCCAGGAGAGGGGCGGCATTCCAGAGAAGGCCTGAAGAGGGGGCACGGAGAGCCCCAGAAGAGGGGGCGGCAGTACTGAGAAAGCCCTGGAGAGGAGGGCAGCATTACCGAAAAGGGGCAGCATTGTGGAGAAGGCCCTGGAGAGGAGGGCAGCGTTATTGAGAAGGCCCTGGAGAGAGGGCGGCGCTGCAGAGGAGCCCTGAGATAGGGCAGTGCTACAGAGAGGGCCCGAGAGAGGGCAAGTGTAGACCTGACAGACCAACGTCTATTCCACCTGTAAGGTTTGGGGCGTGGTATAAGGAGTGGTTGGAGCTGCGCATAGCCCATAAGGCTAGGGTGCCCGGGAAGCACCCATCGTAGAGTGAGACCCATGAACAGTCCGGGAGTTCACGGGGCCAGAAGTAACCGTGGCCAAGGAGATGTGAGGGAGCCTCCCTAATACATTGGAACATCAAAGACATGGCAGGCAAGAGTTAGAGGGTGCCCTTGGGCCTACTTGGCACAGAGGAAGGGGGCCTTAAGGAGATCACGGCCCTCCGGTAGGACCCCACCCGTGACACTAATATTCATTGGGCCAGAGAGGAAAATGACTTTATAGTCTGGTGCTTACAGCACTTGCCTACTAGGATATATTCTAATTCCTGCTTCAGTGACTACTTAAGTAATACACACTAAGTGGAACAGCATCAAAGGGAGATATGGAAAGCAGCCGCCCCAGAAAATGCTACAGTCTGCTTGTTAGGCCCATCTGCTTGCAGCTGGGTGATGTGGATTGAAATCCCTCAGGCAGAGATGAAAATTGAACCCTGGTCTCCCACATCCTGCATGAATGCTCAAATTAATGTGTTATCAGGTAAGAGGCTGCCACCAGCTGCTGCTGTTTTATGATGCTTCTAACCTTTGTTTCTTGGGCTTTCATTAAAGTGCTTGACAATGAAATGTTTCAACATTTCTTGAAAGATGTTATTACTTTCCCTTTAGCTATCTGCAGACCTGTTTGTGAGTTGTACGAGTGCGTGCGCACGCACAGTAGGTTTTTTTCCTAATAAATAAATGTTGTGCCCCAAATTCCACCCAGGTATATCCGTGGTTGCTTTTTGAACTACCCCTGTCTTGCTTGGATCCAGTAGAAGGAGCAGTGAGAAGGGAAGCTAAAGAGCTGCCAGTGCCTAGACCAGTAGTGCTCTATGTTTTGGCCTCATGGGCCAAAAGAATGGTGCAAGGCCAGACTGCAGGCCAGATCCAGACCCTGTCTACCAGGAGCAGGTACCAGGGCCCCCCAACACCCCCACCTACTGGGATTGGGCCTCAGGGTCCTGCGTTGGCCCTGCATGCCATAATTGGGCTTTGGGATCCTGCATTGCCTTTGCCTAGCCCTGCACACTGAGATTTGTCCCTGTGCCACTATGCACATCTGATCTAGTGTGCAGGGCCATGGCTTGCAGGGCACCCCATAGACCCAGGAGGAGGCATGCATGCCAAATGAGACCATGCCAGAAGCCAGATTTTGCCTGCAGGCAGGGGTTAAGCACCCCTGATTTAGATGCATGATCAACAAGTTGCCAAAGTGGCTTTTGGCAGGCAGGAATTTAAACATGCAAGTGATTGCCTGAGATCCCTTGCAACCCAGCCATGAAGCCAACTGTGTGATAAAGGAATGCATGGTCGGGTACAGACTGCTTGCATGACTGTCACATAAGTTGTCTGACAGTTCTGCTGAGGCTAGGTAAACTAGGCCCAACAACAATTCTTCCATCTCATGCAGAATCCTGGGTTCAGCATGACAGACAACTTATGCACTAGGGGTGGCTGTCTTATAGGGACAGACATTCAAAAAGTTGGAGCCTGAATTGATTCAATATTTGCACTTTACTCTGTATGTATGGCAACCATCAATCCTCCCGGATCATGGTGTATGCATGAGGGCCACCCAGACCTTCAATGCACTTGCCTGGGCAGGAATTTTTGGAGGAGTGAAGGCTGCATTTTACTCTAACCTGCATAGACTGAACTGATTTGCAAGTGGACAGACATCCACTTTTGACTCCAGAAGTTAAGGCACATGCCTGCAGTGACTCAGGCCAGGAGGGAAACTAAGCTGAGGGAAGTGGCGTAGCTAGCCCTGGGCAAGCCTGGGTGTGATTGGGGAGAGGTTTAAACCTCCACCCTGGCCTGCATGGACACCTGCCCAGGTATGCCTGGAGGGGAAGGGAAGAAGCAACCCCTGTCAGGGGTCCCTAGCCCCCCCCACTTACTCACTGGCTGGTGGCAGGAGCAGGGGTGGAGCCAGACCCTGGTAGCCTGAAGAAAAGCGGGTTTAATCCTCCCATTGTGCAGGGGGGCAGGGGTTGTGCATAGGCACCAACAGTCTCCGTTAGTGCACCCAGGGCTGTGCACTAGGGGCTGTGGCAGTCAGATACCAGTAGCCTAAGGAGAAGGGGGGTTTAATCACCCCATTGTAGGCAGCAGCAGCGGGGGCACTGACACGTGCCCTGGGCCAAGTTCCTTCAAGGAGCAGCCAGCCAGCTGTGGGGAAGGGGCCAGGGGGAGGGGGGTGGATATGCAACCTGGCTGTGGGGAGGTGGGGAGCCTGACTCACTACTGCTTCCAGCTGCGGTAGGGGGTGGGGATCAATTCCCACCACCTTCCACCTCCAGCTCCAAGCGCTGCGGTTTGCAGGCAGGCTGAAGTGCAGCTCCCCACACCCTGCCTCTCCTGGCGGCAGCAGGGTGCCAACTATGGCAGCAAGCAGAGGTGAGGCATCTGTCACCTGCTGCCTGTTCGCAGTGGCACCAGGCACTTCGGGCAGGCTGCTATGGGCCAGTCGCAGCCTGGGCCTCCATGCCATGGGGCCATGCTGTGGTGATCCATTGCTTCCCCCCACTGCTACCCACACCCATGGCCTGCAGCAGCCCACCCCAAGCACCCAGAGCTGCTGCAAGCAGGCAGCGGGTGACAGGTGCCTGACTTCCACCTAGCTCCTGGCTTTGGATCTCAACCAAGCTGTGCCCACCACAGGGGGTGGGAAGCCCACAGTGGCAGCTGTTTTCCCTCCCATTCCTTCCTCAGCTGGCCTGCCAGCTGAGCAGGGGGTGCGGCTGGGTGATCAGCTTGGCTCCTGGTTCAGGCAGGGGTGTAAAGCCAACCGCAGGCTTCCCTGCATCCAGGAGTGGGGCCAATCACCTAGCCATGCCCCCTGCTCAGCTGGCAGGCTGGCTAAGGAGAGAGTCAGGGAGGAAATGGCCCCTGCTGTGGGCTTCCCACCTCCTGTGCCAGGCACAGCCTGGCTGAGTTCCAAAGCCTGGGGCGGGGGGGCTAGCTCAGCAGGGGGCATGACCAGGTGATTGGTCCCACTCCTGAATGCAGGGAAGTCTGCAGTGGGAGTTTTACTCGCCTGCCTGAGCTGGGCCAGTCACCCGGCCATGTCCCCTGCTTGGCCAGCAGGCCACATGAGAAGGGAGTAGGGAAGGAAATGCCCCTGCCCCCGCCCAGCTTTGGACACCAGCATGGCTGTGTCCGGCAAAAGGGATGGGAAACCCACAGTGGGGGCCATTTTCCCCCTACCCCCATCTCAGTTGGCCCACCAGCAGGGGAGGGGGCATGGCCAGATGATGAGCACCCTGGCTTCTGGCTCAGGTGGGGACTGTGGGTTCCCTGCAGCCAGGAGCCGAGCGAATCACCCTGTGACATGTTCTCCCCAGCTGGTAGGCTGGCTGAGAAGGGAGTGAGGAGGAAAAATGGTAGCCTCTTTCCCCTCCCTCTCCCATCCCCATTGCAAACCCCTGCTGAGTCCCAGGAGCGGCAGAGTGATCAGGGTCCCTGGCACCACTGCTTCGCTGCAGCTGGCTTGTGGGCGGGGTGGGGTGGGGGGGTGAAAGCTTCAGGGCTGCTTGGCACCTCCTGGGCAGAGCTGCAACCTGGCACCTTTCCTCCCCTCTTTCATGGCTGGAGCCAGCCCCCACTGACCATCAGCCCTGCCTGGCACAGCCTCTGTGGCTACCTGCTCTGCCTGTCAGGCTGTGGCAGAGCTGCAGTGCAGCTTACACTGGTCAACGGAGGGGACTCATGTCCCAGGCAGCAGCTCCCCTGCCCCAGACTGTTCTGCAGCATGGGGCTCCCCGGTGAGTGCAGCCTGCAGCCCAACAGGTCCTGTGTGGCAGCTGAGGAGGGAGTGGGGAGGGAAAAATGCCCACCCCATGCCCAGCAGAGGGGAGAAGCTGGCAGTGGGGGCTTTACTCCTTTTCCCCAGTTGGGAGCCGAGTCACTTCCCGGGCAGAGGAGAAGGTGAGACAGGAGAATCCACTCTGCTCATGGCTGCTGGGGATGGAAAAGTCCCTGCTGACAGCTGCGGGGGGGGGGCAGCCCAGGTCTGTCAGAGCAGAGACTAGGGCTCTGTGAGGCTTTGGATCCGGAGAAACTTTGGGGTTGAAGCAGCACGTCCGGGCGAAGTGCTGCCTCATTCGTCTTCCTAAAGCAGTTCGGAGCCGCCTCAGAGATCCGGCCATAGGGTATAATGGGGAAACAATAAAATATAACTTTGTTGTTTTTCATCCATTTTGGATGAAATTTTCAGGGTGGTAGACTCTGCAGAGAGGATGAAGCCTGCCAAGTTTCACGAAGATCGGTGCAGGGGCTTGGGGGGAACGGCACCCCAAATTCTTGAAGCAAAACTCATGTGACGTCTAGGCGTTACAACATAGCGGGGTGAAAACTGCAGTGGTGGTAGTTCTTACTGAGGCCACAAAGCCTGCCAAGTTTTAAGAAGATCGGTGCGGGGGTTTGGGGGGAACTGCCCCTCAAACTGCGGACAAGCAGAACTGGTGCCACAGGTGTTGTGGGACTGACTGTGTCTGGCGTGAGGCAGGGAGGGGAGACACTGCTGCAGGCCTGGCTGCTGAGCTGCTGTGTTCCCAGTTACTAATCAATCGTGATTCACTCAGGGACCAGGGACTCGGGGACCAGCTCAATCCACAGGACCCATCTACTAGGTAACTTAATGAGCATCAATTAGCATCTACAAAACCAGGCTAAGGGGAGGAAAGAATCAATACAGAGAATCAACTGCCCCAAGACAGACACAGTCTTGGCATGAGTTTTGCCTGTCAGCAGCTGGGGGTGCAGGGCCCCAGAGCCCCCCTGCACCCATCTCCTCCACAACTGGCAGGCATTGCGGCCACAGCAGGGGCCACCATCCCTGCAGCTGTCACCGCTGCGCCTTACGCACGCACGCACGCACACACACAGAGTCACCCATGGCATGAGTTTTGCTTGCCTGCAGCTTGAGGGACAGTTCCCCCCAAACCCCTGCACTGATCTCCTTGAAACTTGGCAGGCTTTATGCTCTCAGCAGAGGCTACCATCCCTGCAAGTCTCATCCACACTGAACAATAAACAACAGAGTTATAGATATTTCATTGATTCCTCATCATAACCTATGGCCAGGTCTCCTAGGCGGCTCCGAAGCTTTGGAGCCGCTTCGGCCGGATTGAGGCGGAAACCTGGTCCGGAGCTCTGGATTGGATCTTGGCCATCCAAAGCAGCTGGATCCGAACGTTCACTAATGAGATTATTATGGCAGAAATTGCCAAATGTGCTGTTACAAACTATTGTGCAATTTTTTTTTCCTATCTTATGAACAAAATTTTAGTCTTGAAAGAAAATACAACATGATGATGATTTTTTTTCAAGCTAGTGAGAGAGAGAAGAAAGCAGCACTAAATCTGTACAATATATTTTACATCACTAACCTCTCCAATGGGAAACTGACAGACAAGATCCTGGAATCTATTATAACTTGGGGAGGAGATAAAGCTATTTATTAGTTAAGAGTATGAGAGAAAGGAGAGGTGGAGTATAAATATCAATTCCTCAAATACTAGAAACTTAGGTAGCAAAAAATTCTTGTGCTGTAAAATGTTAACCAATGCTAGGAAGATACTTAAAAAAATAAACATTCATCTCCCTAGCAATAATCACAAAAGAAGATGGTGAGTTTAGATTTTACGTTGAAACTGAGAAGCTGAACAAGAACATTAGAAGCACTTTCTCATGTTCCAGCCAGGAATGAAATGTTTGCTGAGATAGCAGGAACTAAATTCTGAAACAACTTAGATTCATAAGCATGGTTTAGACAGGTTCCCATGGACACAGACAGCTTCAAGATTTGCTTTTTTAATACAATAGTAGGACTGATAATGCTGCCTGAGATTATCTATTGGAATATGTCCAGCATCAGAAATATTTCACCAAGCAATGTACTGATGCTGGAATGTCTTACAAGAGTGAAAATGCATATTGACTGCATAATAGCTTAGGGCAGCATCTCTACTGAATGTCAGGAATGACTGTGGAAAGTACTGAGGGAAAACCCACACATAGGCTTTAAAACAACCAAAACTTAGTTTCAGTTTCAAACAACTAAAATAATCTACTTAGGGGAGAAACTGATCAAAATTAATAATGTCAGATGTTGCTAACCTTCATGTGATGGTGAATATGTGGTGGGATTGTTAGGAATGTGGATTTATGGCAGAGGGTTCACGTCCAATTTGGAAGCTTGAGTAAATTCCCCGTGAACATTTTTTTTCATGGTGTGTAAAGATGTCAGAGTGTGAAAAATTCAAGATTTTGAAGCATATACTCATATTTGCATTGATGCAGCAATACTTTCCCATTGCAAAGGCTCCCCAAAGATAGTCCAGAAAGAGGGCTGGAGGGTTAGTGTTACAGGGACATGGGGATGAATGTTGTCTTTTAATGCATATTGGAAAAGCTAAGATACCAACAGAGAATGTTAAAGTGCAAATCAGAAAGATATGTTAAGGCTTGTATATAACTACCAAATTCCATGTTTCCCTGCAGTTATAATGTAAAAGGTGAAAGAGTCCATAAGCAGACAAGGTTCCTTGGGTGAATTTGATATCTTTTATTAGACCAACCCAAATGGTTGGAGAATAGTTATTAAGGAAGCTTTCGGGTTCAAAAACCCTTTGTCAGGCTAAGGAAGCTTCAGCAGTTGGTGTGTGCTCTTCCTGGATGGAACCATAAAGCACTGATTGCAATACATAAAAGACATTGGCTAAGGACTGACATTACACACAAACCAGTTTAAGCAATCAGAAACTGGTTTAAACCTGTAACAGAACAGACATACAATAAACTTAAACTAGTTTTAAAATGGCTGAAGCTGGTTTGAGATAAACCTGGTTGAATGTAGTATCAGACTTAACTGATTTGGCTCAAACTGGTTCATGTAATGTCTGTCCCAGACCCCTTGCTGGATTAAGATAAACCAGACACCCCCAGCATCCCGGCATGCTCTCTGGGCTGGAGGGGCTCGCTGCTTCAGCCCAGCCAGGCTGGCCCTGTCCCTCTGCTCCCCAGCCTGAGCAGGGACAGGCAGGGGCGGGGGTCTGGCTCCCCCTCCCTGTGCCATCAGCAGGGACCTGAGCAAGGTCTGCCGGTTGTTCCCCACTCCTGCAGCACCGGGTACCATGGCCCCTGAGGCAGAGGGGGCAGGGAGGAGAGTTAGTTTCCCCTGTACTCCCACTGGCAGCCGGGTCTGCTGGCTGTCGCTGCAGCACTCGCTCCCTGCCTGGAATAGGCCCCTGGCTGTCCCCTCCCTGGAGGCCTGAGAGAGGAGGAATAATCCCTGTCTCTGCCCACTTCCCTAGGGTCCTTGCTTGGCCATGCCCTGGCAGTGCTACTATGCTCCACAGCAGCTCTTCCAGCCCCACAGCGCGGCCCCCTGCTGAGAAGATGCTCATGCTCTGGGAAGTCATGATGGGCTGCTGCCCACCACCTCACTTGCCACTTGCTGCTCCAGCTGTTGTGCGAGGACGGGGCCTGTGCCCTGCCAGCTGGTTCTGTGCTGGGGCAAGTCCCCTCCAGGCAAGAGGGAGTTTATTCTGCTGCTGGCTCCAAGCACTTGCAGCTCTGGAGGGGTTAACTTGCAGCCCTTGGGCTCCCAGCCAGTGGCTACTCCCCTCCATTATTCCCTCCACCCTGAGCTTCACCTGCAGCCGGGTCAGGCAGACCCTGCTGCCGTGTCAGCGGTTGAATAAGTCCCCTCCTGCTGGGAGGGGGATTGCCCCAAGCACAGAGAGGCACCGCAGCAGGGTCTGCCCACCTGGCTGCAGCCACCGCTTGGCCTGTGCTCAGGGCCAGTGCATGAATAAATCCCTTCCTGCCTGGAGGAGGGTTTGCCTCGACACATAGGGGCAGTAGCAGCCAGGCCAGGCTGGGCAGACCCTGCTGCGGTGCGAGCAGCGTCTCTCTGCCTGGGGCAAGCCCCCTCCCAGCAGGAGGGGGCTTATTAAGCTGCTGGCACTACAGGAGGGTCTGCACAGCTCAGCCCCCACTACTCTCTGCTTGGGGCCAGCTCCCTTGCAGCAGGAAGAGGCTTATTCAGCTGCTGTCCCCAAGCAGAGAATAGTGGCAGCAGCCAGACTAGGCAGATCCTGCTGCGGTGCCAGGGGCCAGTGGCTGAATAAGCCCCATCCTGCTGGGAAGGAGTTGGCCCTGAGCAGAGAGACACTGCTCGCACCGCAGCGGGGTCTGCCCAGCGTGGCTGCTGTCACTCCCTGCTCAGGGCCAGCCACTGGCCCTGAGCACAGAGTGGTGGTGGCCAGGCAGACCATGACATGGTGCCAGCATTGCCTCAGTTCAGAGCAAATGTTTGTCCTGTTACAAACAGGTTCTGCCTAGGCAGGTTAGACTAACCTGCAAAGGTTGAATCAATTCAGGCTCTGACTTTCTGAATGTTTGTCCCTAGCCTTAGAGTAAAGCCACCAAGGATATAGGACTTACTTCTGAAGATAAAATAGCATGACTTAGCTGCAGAATTCCCACCAGCATGTTACCTAGTGATTACAGATGTGCTGTCAAAAAGGATGTTCTTCCTGATGTCACACAATCAGATCATCTGGAACCAGTAGTGGTGGTATGTGTGAACAGCCTGAAACCTCATGTGCCATATCATCAGGAATATAAGCTGAGAAAGACAGCAATAGATGGAACACTACATTCTATAAAAATAGATGATGAAATCAACCCTTCCTCCTATGATATTCCCACTATAAAATAATTTGCAGTGATTTAAAATATGTTTATGAAAAATGCAAAATATGGCTCCCACAGTGATAACAAGAAAAATGCCATGGAAATTATGCAAAAGGCAAAAAGAAAAGGTAGGCAAGTCCTAGAAGATTAACAGTAGCTCCTATTTTGAATCTGTAGGAATGGAGACCTAGAACCAGGCTTTTGGCCTACAGATAAGACAACCAGCATGAAAGGCATAAATGTGATCTTGGGTAATTCAGATTTCAAAATGGTGGTGTCTGTTTGGAATGCTGCAATAAAATCTTTCATTGCTGACTATTTCAGTTTATTTTAGAGTCTTCCTACGCTATCTTCATCACCATAGTAGCAAGTATTAGTATAAATTAAAACTAAAGTACAGTTGTCAACTGAACAAAATAAGGCATTCTCATAGTCACAGCTGAGTCTTCCTAGTAGATGGTCAACAGTTTGTTTATAACTGAACCCAACCTGGCCTACACGTCTGCATCTGGGCAAAATCCTATCATTCATGTAATCTGGTGCAGCTCTAAGGATGTGACCCCAAGAAAATGCTTTTCTCTAATACCTCTCCTTAAGTGAGTGACTTCATAGTCCAACTGCCCTGGGCCCCAAAGTTAGTTCTGTGAGCTCTCAAGCCTTTCTAGACACTTAGATTCATAGAAAATTAGGATTGAAAGGGACTTCAGGAGGTCATTTAGTCCAGTTGTTCTCAACCTTTTTGGTACCAGGATCCATTTTTAAACATCACTGGCCAGTCCCAACCCAGTGCCCTTCACTCTCGACCTGCTGCCCCCCAGCCTCAGCCCCACAGTGTGTGGGGCAGGGGGTGGGTATGTGGGGCAGGAGTGGTCCCAAGCACTCCCTTGCAGGCTGGAACTCTGCCAGCCTGCAAGGGAAAAGCCACTATTTCCCACATTTTTCTTCTTTAAAGGAGAATCCATTTTTCAAGTTGGTTAATCTACCTTTAAAGTTTGTTTATGACCCTTTCATATGTTCTTGTGACCTACATTTGGGTTGTGACCCATGGGTTGAGAAACACTGATCTAGTCCAACCCCCTGCTCAAAGCAGGGCCATCCCCAACTAGATCATCCCAGCCAAGGCTTTGTCTAGCTGGGTCTTAAAAAAACCCCAAGGATGGAGATTCCACAATGTCTCTGGGTAACCTGTTCCAGTGCTTTACTACCCTACTAGTGAGAAAGTTCTTCCTAATATCTAATTAAAACTTCTCTTGATGCAATTTGGGGCCACTGCTCCTTGTTCTGTCATCTGCCACCACTGAGAACAGTCTATCCTCTTTGTAACCATCCTTCAGGTAGTTGAAAGGTACTATTAAATCCTCCCAGTCTTCTCTTCTCTAGACTAAATAAGCCCAGTTCCCTCAGCCTCTTCTCATAAATCATGTGCCCCAACCCCATAACCATTTTCATTGCCTTCCACTGGACTTTCTCCAACTTGTCCACATCCTTTCTGTAGTAGGGGACCCAAAACTGGACACAATACTTCAGATATGGCCTCACCAGTTCAGAATAGAGAGAAATAATCACTTCTTTTGATCTGCTGGCAACACTCCTACTAATGTTAGCCTTCTTGGGAGCACACTGTTGACTCATATCCAGCTTATTGTCCATTGTAACCCCCAAGTCCATTTCTGCAAACCTGCTGTTTAGCCAGTTAGTCCCAAGCCTGTAGCAATGCATGGGATTCTTCCAGGCTAAGTGCAGGACTTTGCAGCTGTCTTCATTGAACCTCGTGAGATTTCTTTTGGTCCAATCCTCCAATTTGTCAAGGTCTCTCTGAATCCTAGCCCTACTCTCCAGTCAGAGATGATCCTAGCAGGGTGCGGGGCCTGGGGCAAATCAGCCTGTGTGGGGCCCTGATGCGAGGAAGCTACGGATGGTGGCAGTGGGAGGGTGGGGGAAGACAGGGTGGTAGCAAGCAGCCAGATGCAAAACCGGTG
This sequence comes from Alligator mississippiensis, assembly GCF_030867095.1. Lineage (NCBI taxonomy): Eukaryota > Metazoa > Chordata > Crocodylia > Alligatoridae > Alligator > Alligator mississippiensis. The sequence continues at coordinate 46,358,750 of NC_081835.1, forward strand.
GCGGCGGTGGTGAGTCACCAGCACTAGGCAGGCCCTGCAGGAGGGGCTGTGGCCACTCTGCCTGGCTCTCCCCAAAGTGCGAGGCCCAGGGCAGTTGCCCCGATTTTTTCCCCCCCTAGGGACGGCCCTGCCTCCAGTGTATCTACTACTCCCCTCAACTTGGTGTCATCTGAAAATTTGCTGAGAGTGCACTCCATCCCATCTTCCAGGTGGTTGATAAAGATACTGAGCAAAACCAACCCCAGGACTGAGCCCTGGGACACTCTACTTAATACCAGCTGCCAACTAGACACTGAGCCATTGATTACTACCCTTTGAGCCAGACAACCTGGCCAGTTTCCTATTCACCTTACAGTTCATTCATCCAACCCATTCTTCCTGAGCTTGCTTGTGAGGATGTTGTGGAAGACCATATGAAAATCCTTGCTAAAGCCAAGGTATACGATTCCACTGCTCTTCCCCATCCACAGAGCCAGTCAACTTGTTATACAAGGCAATCAGGTTGGTCAGGCATGACTTGCCCTTGGTGAATCCATGCTGACTGTTCCTAATCACTTTCTTCTCCTCCAACCCTTAAGTGTTTAAAAATTAATTCCTTGAAGACCTGCTCCATGATTTTTCCAGGGACTGAAGTGAGGCTGACTGGTCTGTAGCTCCCCACATCCTCCTTCCCTTTTCTTAAAGATGGGCACTATATTTGCCCTTTTCCAATAATCCAGGACCTTTCTCAGTCAGTACAAATGCTCAAAGATAATGACCAATGGCTCTGCAATCACACTGGCCAGCTCCCTCAGCACCCTTGGGTGTATGGACATGTATACATCCAGCTTTCCTAAATAGTCCCTAACCTTTCTTTCACTGCTGAGGGAAGCTCACTGAAACTGTACTGCCCAGTGCAGTAGTCTGGGAGCTGATGTTGCCTGTGAAGACTGAGTTAAAAGAGACAGTGAGTACTTCAGCCTTTTCCTCATCATCTGTCTCTAGTTTGCCTCCCCTATGCAGTAAGGGACCCATATTTTCCTCTTGTTGCTGACATACTTGTAGAAACCCTTCTTGTTATGCTTCATATCCCTTGCTAGCTGAAACTCCAATTGTACTTTGGCCTTCCTGATTTCATCCCTGTATACTCTTATACTCCTCTCTAGTTGTTTATCCACTTCTTGTAAGCTTGTAATCAACTGATACATCACAAGCAAGACTAAGGATGTCATCCTCCTGCTCTACTCAGCATTGGTGAGGCCACAGCTGAATACTGTGTCTAGTTCTGAGTGCTGCAGTTCAAGAGGGTTGTGGAGAAGCTGGAAGTCCAAAGGAGGGCCACATGAATGATTAAAGGTCTGGAGAACAGACCATGCAAGGAGAGGCTGAGGGACATGGGACTGTTCAGCCTGGAGAAGAGAAGGTTCAGAGGCGACCTAATGGCAGCCTTTAAATATATAAGGGGTGAACATCAGAGACTAGGAGAACGCCTGTTTACCAAGGCACCCCAGGGAAAGATGAGGAATAATGGTCATAAACTGATAGAGGATCGCTTCAGATTAGACATTAGGAAAAACTTATTTACGGTTTGTGTGTCCAGAGTCCGAAACAGATTCTTCCCAGAGGTCGTACAGTCACCTTCCCTGGGGATCTTCAAAAGATGACTGGATGCACACCTCACTGGGATCATCTGACCTCAGCAGTCTTTCCTGCCTTGAGCAGGGGGGGGCTGAACCTGATGATCTCTGAGGTCCCTTCCAGTCCCTAACTTCTATGAATCTATAAGCTTCCTTTTTGTATTTTAGCTCACTGAAGAGTTCCCTATTAAGCCACGCTGGTCTTCTGCCATACTTGCTCGTCTTCCTGTGCATCAGGATGGTTTGTTCCTGTGCCCTCAGTAAGGTTTCTTTAAAGTACAACCAGTTGTCCTGGACTCCTTTCCCTCTTAGACTGGCCTCCCAGGGTTTCCTGAGTGAGTCAAAGTCTGCTTCTCTGAAGTCCTTATTCTGCTTCACGCCTTCCTTTCCTTCTTCAAGATCATGAACTCAATTATCTCATGGTCGCTGCTGCCCAAGTTACCATCCACTACTACATTTCCCACCGATTCTTCCCTTCACACATTCTTACCAAGTGCTACTTTGCCACACTTGCTCTAGTTTATAGTTTCACCCCACAGGGACCATGTAACTGTTTAAGTAAAGAACAGAGGCTTTGCAAAGGGACATCATAAACATATATACAATACTTTTTGCCCAGGAGAGCTATAGATTTATGCAAAACAGATGAATGAATGTAAATGCCTTCTTGGTGTCCTGGAAGCCCTTGGGCTTGGTCAGTAGCCTTGGGGGGAAAAAAAAGCCCCTCCAAAACTTTTTGATTTCTCACAACGGAATGGGCCCCCTGCATAGAGAGCATGATTCTTTAAAGGCAGTCTCTAACATCTTTTCTCCTTCTTCTGAGGATTTTCCATGCTTCAACCACCTTCCTCCCCAATGGTTGCTGGGCAGAGGGAGTCATTAGCAAATTTATTGTTCTACCATGACAGAACTATGTTTATGTCCTTTTCACAGTACAGATGAAGGTCCTAGTCCCCATTGAAGATTACTATCACAAGCACTATTCATAAAACTTAGAAGGAACATACTGATGTAGGTGTAGTCCCCAACACTCAATAATTTTATGGGTTTCTCACTTATTAGTGCTAATTTGTCCTTCTAGTCTGATATCGTGTTTCTAAAAGCAGCCAGCATTAGATTTTTCAGAAGGAAATGTAAAACCCCAATAAAGGACAGCAATGCAATAATTTACTCCTAGGACAAGTTTCTTCCTAACCTCACACAGAATTTAGGGGATTGTAACTTCCACTAGAAATTGGAACTGAGGATGATAATGTTATTTATTTAAATGACTAATCCTTGTTCAACATGCAGTGGGGAGTACAAACCTGTTCTGTGTTCAAAGCAGCCCTACCTACTACACATGCAGCATGTGTCAAGAGAAGGGAGGGGCTAAAAGGGAAAAGCTCAGCACCTGTGCAGCTCAGGTAGGTGCTGATTAGAAGGGAGTTAGCACTGACCTAATTTCACTCTGTGAGAAGCGTTTGAGTGGGACTAAGAACAAATTAGAGATTGCTGCCTACCATAGCCTCCTGAAGGGGAGTTAGATCTGATGTGAAACCAGCAGTATTTTACTTGCTGCTTGGGATATGCATGTTGTTACTATGTTAGATGGCAGTTGGCGAAGGGTATGCCAGCCTAATAGAAATACTTCTTCATTTTAGCTAATTGAGGACCGAGTAGAGGTCTGTTAAGGGCCCCCAGAAACAATATGTTCACATATGGTGGAAAATGCAGGTGTGGCTTGGCCCTTATAAAGGTGAGAGGCTTGAGTAACTTAGGGTTTCAATTATTCCAGTGCTTGTTGGGGTGAGCTGACTGCTTAGTAACAATGTGAATCCAGACCAAATGCTAAAAAGGATACTGGAGAACCAGCAGCAACAGACAGACAAGAAACAATAACAGCAGCAGGCAGTCTAGAGGCAGTAACAAGTGGCTCAGCAGCAACTACTACATCAGTAATTGATTCTGGAGCAACTCCAGTGGCTGGTCCAACCAGTTGTGATTCTTTTGTAACCTCCAAGGGGGGCTGGAACTTCACCTACATGGCTCATGGACAACACTGCACTTATACCAGCTGGGCCAGTGAGGCTTGCAATGACGGGCCCAGGGGATGATAATGAGGCCTTCCTAGTGACTTACACACAGGTGGTTATGATGTCCTCACCACTTTCTGAGTAGTGTACTAATATGGTGGCTTTGTATTTGACAAAAGCTGGACAGACTACATCCTGGGGGCTTGATGTGGTGGTGGCTGTCAAAATGATCAATTAAATTGAACATTATGGGTTCCCTGGATATCATAGAGAAGACCTTCCCCCGACAGTTCTGGAGACAAAAAGTATCCCTGGGGAGACCAAGACATGTGGGATCTCTGCTGGCAGTGGCTGAAGTTGGAAACATGAACTGAGATTTAAATTTTGAAACTCATTTAGGGTGGAGCAGCTTTCCCCAGTACTACTGGTAGAGGATAGAGAATGGATTCTGAAGCATGAAGCAGAGACATCAGCTGAGGTGATCAGGCTGGAAATGTCTATGGCAGCTGAGACTATGTTGGGGGATGCTTAAGGAAAGCCTACTGGAAGCAAAGTTGTTAGCTTGGACAGAAGAAAACCAGTGGGGTAGATTGGCATTCCTACTGGCCTTGAAAGACCCCAGCAGGTCTTGAGGTTTCCCAGTTGTGGCAGAGGAGCCTGGATGCCTTGGGTCAGAATGTGTTTGCAAGAACCTGACTAATTCACAGCGCCCTAAAGAGAAGACCAGGATGATCTGCTGCAAATACAGTCAGATCACTGTGTTCCACATTCGAATACATGGTCTTATACAATGATGCATACAGGCCTTAAAGCGAATGCTCATAATGTTACAGTCTATTGAACTGGGACCAGATGTCCCCAACTTCTTTATTTTGCTCTATCCCTGATAGGAGCTTGAAGTAGGAGAAGCTAATGAACTATGTGAGAGACAGGCTTGGTGTATTCTATACCTAGAATGGGAGACGTAGGAGAAACAGCACCCAAAGGAAGGCAACATTGTAGTGTACATAGTTAAACATCTGAACGCAGTTAGATTCCACAGTTGGGTGTCCAAGCCTCTGACCAAGTGGCATAGGCCCTATGGCATTAAGTGGGGGATAAGTGATTTACAAAATTAGGCAACATGTTTAAAAGAAGAGGTTACAAATATGGCATGAGAATTCTTCCAAAAATTTGGAAGACTCAAAGGGACATTGCTCTGGCCCCTTATTTCCTGAGCCACAGTTAGGGTCTCAGGTGGTTGTCTCTCAGACAACAGTGCCTTTGGAAGTACAGAGGAACCAATGCATACACCTAGGCAGAAGGCTGTAGTTGTATAGGTGTCCAGAAATCCAACCCCTCTGAGGGTTCTCCTCTTGCCAAAGCAGAAAACCCAGGTGTACCAACCCATGGCCTTTTTCTCCACTCTGTTTTAAACCTTACATGGATGGCTACACGTTGAACCTATAATGTATAGAAGAATAGTAAGTAAAGGAAAGCTTTGCTCACATCCCAGGAAAAGGTCAGAAGTGGTAAAACAGGAGCTCATGGTGGAGTTCCCTGTGGTTCAGTTGTAGAATCTTTGTCTGCCACATAGGAGACCTGTGTTCAAATTCTAGACACCTACACAACTACAGCCAGGGAGGCACCAAATGCCTGGATTTGGTCTGGCCTTTGAATTCTGGCTCAATGGCCTAAATGAGGGATGGAAGGTCTGGGCAGCCTCTACTCCTCCATACTCCTGCCTAGGCATATGCGTTGAACATCTAGGTGACCTTTCATGCATACACAGTGATATGGAAGGATCAACAGTTGCCAAACTCAAAACTAAAATCATAGCACAGCTTGCAGCAGCTGGTTTTGTTGTTGCCGTCTTTAGAGGTGATACACACAGAAAATGAACTGCAGCTAGCTGGATGGAGCATTATGCAGGTGTACTTTTCATGCCACTAATCCACAAAAATGGTTCCTTTGTCACTTGTTCTGGTTTGGGACAGTATTGTCTATTGGCCTCCATGGATCTCTGCAGCCTTTTGGTGTAATGGACTGGGTCTTCTAGCCACAAGGCCTAGTATGCCCCTGTTTACCTGGATAACCTGATCATTTATAGATGGAACTGGGAGATGCACCTAAACCAAGTGGGGACCATTTAATAAGTCCCTGGAACAAGCTGGAAATGGCAACAAATCCAGTTAATAGAAAAGTGGGAAAGCTAAGACTACCTACCTTGGAGAAGGTCAGATCCAACTACTCATTGACAAAGTTCAGACCTTAAAAAGACTAGCCCCTCCTTACCAAAAGGAAACAGGTATGAAGCTGAAACTTGTGCAGTGGTACCACAGGTTTCCATCTAACATAGTGGTCCCCCTCACAAGCCTAATCAATGACTGTGGCCTAAAGAAACTTGACTGTTCAGAACCTCATTTGGAAACCTTGCAGACACTGGAGCTGTGTCTGAACTGATAGTCAGGGCCATTCTCAAGCCTCTACCTGCTGTTGTCTCAAGCCTATACATTGCAAACACCTAAACTGAACCCCCCCCTGCCCCCAACAACAGCAATGGCAGTCCAGCCTGACCCAGACACCTCCAATGAACTTCTGGGTCATGGATGCACTTTGATATTACCTCCTCAGATGCGTATTTATCCTGAAGGCTTGTCAGATCCCCTACTGACATGTAAGTGCCATGAAAAATATCCTATCCTAAGTAACACGTTGGTACTTAGTTTTGTACCTGTGGTTGTACTTTCCAAGGGAAAGCACATCAGCATTCATTTTTTTCCTCCTCTTGCTGGGGGAGTGGGGAAACTGCTATTTGCTCATGATCCCCCAAGTACTGTATGGGAGTGAGCATGCTATGGTATATATAAACTCCGCACTGGTCAGGAAAGGGCTGCTGTAGGTTTAATCAGCCCTGACTACTGTACCTACAAAGTGCTTGGAGTGAAAGCTTAGAAGGGGAGGCCTAGCTAAACTGAGTGCTGAATGGGAGGGGGAATAGCTTTTTAGCTTTTGCTCTGAGAGGAACTTAGCTGGGGCCAGGAACAAATTAGAGACTGCTGCTTGCTAGAGCTTCCTTGAGAGAAGGTAGGCCTTATGTGCGACTACAGTATTGGATTTACTCTGGTGATGGGGCAACAGACAAATAACACGCTTCTTGTACCAGCTTTGGACTTGGTAATGATCTGTTGTGAGCCCAAGAATTATTCTCTACAGTTAGTGGAAAATGTGGGTATGAGCTAGGCCCTGCAGAGGAGAAAGCCTAATAATCGAGAACTTGAACTACTCCATGGCCTGATGGCGGTGAACTGACTGGTGGTTACATGGGCATCTGCTAAGTGTGGACCCAGAACCTGCAGCAACCCAGTAACAACTGCCCTTCTAATGCTTTCTCACAATGTTATGTGTTAGTTTCACAGATTCAGTAAATAGTAAAAAGTGTTTCTTTTAATCAGTTTTAAAACTTTAGCCTTCAGTTTTATATAGCATGCCCCTCTCTATCTTATGCAAAAGTAGAGAGAAACAGAGATTTCCACCATACTATTCAATAGTTTGTATTCTTGTCATGTTTCTTTCCTTTGAATTTAAAGTCCCAATCTCTCCTTGTATGCAAGGCTTTACAGAATGTGGCTTTTTCACTGCCTTCTACTGGAGCATATCTATTTCTAATACATTATTCTTTTAAAATGGGATGCTGAAGACTGAGCAGAATATTTCAAGTGAATGCCATACTATTGATTTATGTAATGGCATAATTTTGTTTTTAGTATTATTCCCTATCCTGTCCTCAATGCACTTTAACGAAGTTGGTGTTTTTGACTACTGCCTAAACAGAGGATTTTCTCCCCTCCCCACCCTCTTAATAATCTGTCTAGAATGACAGCCAAATTTGTTTCCTGACTGGTTAATTTAAAACACAACAGCATATGTAAAGAGTTCAAGTTTGATATGATGTGAATTACCTTGAACTTGTCTAAGCTGGAATTCATCTGCCCCCGTTTCCCATGTTGACTAGTTAATAGCTTCTTCCTATGAAATTGTAAATAAGGAAAAGGACAACCTAGTGTATCCCAAAATTGAAAAGACTGGAGTGGAGCTTGCAAGGGACAAATGTCAAAATAACTCAATGTCATTTTGTCTGAGGAATGAATTAGAATTTATGGAAAGCTGAGAACCAAAAATGATCTTTTAACATTTTTTTTGCATCAAAGGAAATGGACACAGAAAAGTAACAGAAACACGCATCCTATTCCAAATTAGGTTACAAGCTGTTCCTATAGCTGAGCAGCCAGAGCTTTAACCAGCACGTCTCTGAGATGAGACAATTTAGGAACATGTTGCTATCAAGACCTCCTGTGCAAAGCTTGCCAATAACAAACATGGCAAGCAACTCTTGCGAAAGATGGATTTAAAATCACATGCTCAAGCCTACCAAGGATCATGCTGCATGCTGCTGGAAGCAGGGGATGATCATGAAAGAGAACTCTGCCCCAGAAACCCATTAAACTTTGTAGGCCAGGAAGCAGTGGGATGGGGGGATGCTGTGGGGGAGAGGCCAGGGTGTGAAGATCTCTTACTCTCCTGCCTTTGGAAATTCCACCAAAAGGTTTTAGGCACTTTAGAGGAGTAACTTATCTTTCTCTCTGGGCTGAATTGACTTCTGTCAAATGGACACAGGGTGGAAAGAAGTCACTTTGGGTAAATGAGAGTAAAACAAGTTGGTTGAAGCACCTGGACAGAACAGGAAGAACAAGATATATACCTTTGCTGCCTTGTTGATATGACTTCTGCAACCTATTTATACAACATACTTAGATTGTAAGCTCCTTGGCACAAGGATCATATCTCACTCTGTGTGCTGCACCTAGGACAATATGGCCCTGTCTTCAGTGCGTCCTGTAGGCATTCCTATTTTATGAATATTTAATAACTAATGATGCCTCCTGGCATTTACCGTAAATTATGCATCAAGTCCTCCTTATTTATGCAGCAGTTCTGGTTTGAATTACATGGTTTAATAGGAATTATGTGACAGAGTTAACAGATTACAGAATCTTTCAGTATTCTTCAAACTGCTGCTTTTTTGTTTTTAAAGAAGGCCCACAGCAACATGAATACTTCAAATCAACACAAACTGCTGTTTGCACTATAGCAGAGGAAGAGTTTCCTTGCATCTTCCTGATATTTCCATGGTAGTTACAAGTTTAATTTCCATGAAGAGTGAATGTGCAAGTATAATAAAGAATAAAGCCAAAACCCCCTTTTCTCCTAGTTTTGCTTGTGAAGTGAAGTAGCAGTCATGAAATCTCTATTTAATAGCTTGGAAGAAATGAAGGATGGTGCTTGAAGTATGTGGTAAGTTTAACTACAAAAGTCAGCATTTTATGTTAGCACCTTGAGAGGAATTTGATTTAACTTTAATGAGCTAAGTACCTCAGCCCTGTGGCTAAAGGGAGAAGTTAGGGGCTCAGAGTTACTGTGGCTGCTGTTTGGAGATTGCTTTCTCACAGAGCAGGGTAATGGTGAGGGCAAACAGCTCCTGCAAGGCTATGGGTGTGGACATACAATAAACTTAGCATGAACAGAAAGGGGGTGGGGTTGTATTGCATTTCAGCTGTTCTGCAGTGAGGATGGGTAATGGAAGATGAATCATGGTAGCGTAGATCTCCTTTGCTGAGGATATATGCTTACCCTAGAAAAATGAGGATTAAAAAAGGTGCATTCACCAGCAGTAAGGATCAGTTGTGTCGTTACTAGAATACTAGAGAGATTTATTTATGCTGTCCTCAAACCCAGTGCATTTGTCATGCCAACAATGAGGCTTGTCAATTTATTGGTTGTTTGTTAATAGAGTCAGAGGAGGATTCCCAGCTAGCACTGCCATAGATCAAGTATTCTGAACTATTCCTTCTAAGTGTCTCTGTGGCTCTCGCCTTAATGGGATCTTTTATGCCCTGCCACTGTTGTCTAACTGGCTACTATTAAGATGTAACAAACTAAGAATGGAAAAAGGAAGAGGAATTCATCTGTGCTTTCTAAGGTGCCTGCAATAAAAGTGGAGGCAAAGCTGCTCTGTCAATGGGACATGCATTCCAGCCTTCAGGTTCTTCTTATCTGGGGCCAGTCCTCCCAGAATATTGTGTAGTACAGAAAGGTGTGCTGCTGTTTCTACAAATGTGAGGGAAAAATTTGAAAAGGGATCACATTTATTATGGAATCAAACATACATAACATCCAGTCTGAACATTTCGCATCATTTCTTTGGATTTCTTGATGTATTACTGGAAGTTTCAATCCTGCCCATTTTATTCTGTTCTTTTAAAGAGCTGACAATAGGGTAGAGAGTATTTGGAAGGACTGACTATTAACCCATGATGTTATACAACTTGCAGATAAATAATGCCCTTTGGCTCAGCAGACTGATTCCAGCTGATTAAGGTGCTTTTGTATCTGGATGTAAAACTCCAAGCACTGAAAGCTTCATAGACTGAAGTCTGGTCCCGAGGTATGATCAGTGAAAGCTGTAATGGGTCATGTATTTACAAACTACTCTGAAAATGTCCTGATACTTACAAGCTCATTCATGTGCATAAACAAATGGCTTTTTGTGTGTAAGAAATAGGTGAGTGAGTACAAAAGTGCCTATGGTTACGAATGTAGTAATTTGGGTGGAGTTAGAGGACTGGTTGAAAGCATTTCTTAATGGTTTTTTTTTATATCATTAATTGCCAGTGACTAAAACAAAGAGTTACATAGGGAAGACAATTTGTTTCTTGAAAGATTCTAGTCAGTAGCTGGAGTCTGCATTTTCTGAAGTTTTTATGGCTTAATGGACAGGAAGAGGAATTGTTCTAATGTCCTTCCCACTCCTAATCCATGTAATTGATACTGCCTTTGACACTGACTCCAAAAATAAATGGTGTGGACACTTAAAGGGATACAGTCAGCTTAAAATTCCTGTTTTCAAAGCTGATCTTCTTTCCTGCATTATTAATAGTTCTGTCCTCTGCTTTCCCTCCTTTAGGGCCCAGTGTGAGTTCTGATGACTTCAATGGAAGAACAGTAATTAACAAAGGATCATTCCTATTCCATGGATGTAGATGGAGTCCTTTGAAGGAGATTCAGTGCTTCCTGTTATATGAAGGGTGTGCAAAGATGCTAGGGACCTGCATGGAAGTTGCTTACAAATGCCTACCATATAGATTACATGCATATTGGTGCATAGTTTGAACAAGACCAGAGAATAATGGACTACCATACAAATAATTCTGGACCTCTACTCTACCCTCGGTATTGTGTAAGAGGGGCCTTACATAGAGACTCTCATCATCCTTTATGCTGGAGTAGCAACTTCAGGGTAGTTCCTAACAAATGAATACTTCTCCACATCCTTCTTTCATAGTACCTACCTTAAGTAGTTTTCTATATCATTACAGCTTGACTGTCTCACTACAGAGCTGAGCTAGCTGCACGGCATATATATGTACAGTGCCTTCTCCCTGAGAGGAAGATTATGAACTCAGAGTGGAAATGGTTGTGTTGCAGCTGTTACCACAGGCCAGCTTGAATCTAGGTCTATGGATTGTTTCCTACAGTTTTACCCAGAATGCTTGAGCAATGACCAGCAAGTCCATGCCAAGTCCTTCTTCATACTTTTGTTTCTGGCAGGTTTAGTTTAGCTATTGCTATTAACAGTGTTCAGAGGAGCCTTCTGTAAAATGTAGCTTCTGTAAGTTTGAAGGGGGAGGGAGCCCAGTAAAGGTTCCCTTGAATTTCTAAGGGATAGTGTGGCTGATGACATTACAGCCTCCAAGCTGTCAGTGTGCAGTAGTTCAAGATCTGTATGAAATTCTCTGTGCAACAGGGGTGCATTTTGTTTTTAATTTACTGCAGATCCCCAACCCTTTGGCATGGTAGCTTACAAGATTTGTCCAATTGCACATTTCTTACCTGCATTCCAAAATGAGAGAGTGAATAAATGAGTGCAGTAAGGTATATGTGTAAACATTGCAAACAGCCATAAGGGGGATATTGTGTGACTCTCAGATAGCCAGGAGAGAGAAGGTTTCCTTTTTTCTAATGTCTTAGGTTAAGACCATGCCACAGGTGAACTGCTTTGATTAGTGAGGCTAAGTTGCCCAGAAGGTGTGGGTAGGAGGTACCACTGAGTCACGCTGTTTGAATCAGTGCTTATATGAGCATGCAGTTTGGCTTCCTCATTGTTCCAAAAATCACTTTTACTGTAACATCTGCAAAGCATGGCCCCTGAAAGAGACAGCTTCTATTGGGCAGAACTTATTGAGCAGATGGCAAAGTACATTTGCATCTTATAGACAAAATTAGGGATATAGATATGGCATAATCTTTTGTGAGTTGCAGCTCACTTCATCAGATGTGTTCATGAAAGCTTATGCTATACAGATATCTCTAATGTAGTCTATAAGATACAAATCTACCTTGTCTTCTGCTTGATTTCAGACTAAGATGGCTAACTGTGTCTTGGTACTTAACATACAAATCTGCCACTATGGGAAGAATGTGGAGCAAATGCCTAAACAGTGATGCACATTTTCCCACTGTGCATGTGACAGCTTCTCCTCATTGCCTCTGTTTGAGGCTTTCCTGTCTCATTTAACTCTTATTTGTGCCACTCTATGCTTCTTTGCATCCCTCTTCCTGCTGGGTGTGTTGTCTTTCTGTAAAATGGGAGATAGCAGTGGAAATCTTAAAGCTTATAGTTTGGGTCTAACAAGATCAGTTCTGTTTAGTTTGAGTGTATTTAACAGAGAAAAAGGCAAATTCTTTCTGTAATAACTCTGATTTTCTCTTTTGAAGAGTCAGTCCCATGGGACATGCTGTTATGATGTTTACAAGGCACTCCTGCATCTGCTGTTCTGTGGTTTGAGGCGCATTTGTTCTTGAGCTGCTTTTTGTATTCTCCTTGACTCCTGCTTCCCTGGAATGCATGAGATGTTGTGTTGGACTAAGAGTTTGAGTTGGGCTGATAGGCTGCTACTTGATTTCTGGCATCAGCAGTTCGTTTTGACCATTTCCCCCTTTACTGTTGGATTGTGTGTTTAATACCAGCCACAGACTTGATACAAGAAACAAAACAGACCATCCTACCACATAATTTAAATATTTTGGTGTACACTGGGCTTACTCCTGTGCTCTTTGATCTCAGTGGGAACAAGATTGGGCCTATGGTTTTTTTGTTTTGTTTTTTGTGTGCAAACACTAGGCTATGGTAGTTGCTTATTAAATAACAGCACTGCATGGAAGATTGCTGCATTTATACTCCACATAAATGCAAAAAAGATCTGTAATGAACAGTAGTGGTTTAAGTAGATGCTATAACTTGCAGACATGAAGTAGTCCAGCCACTGCTAGTTACAAAACAATTTTCTTAGGACACCACAGTTCAGGAGAGTGATGCAGGAGCTATGCCTTAGAGAAGTGATGCTACCTACACTCTACTATTCTCCTGAACACTTTAACACATCACTGGTAATGCTAGCAACCAGCATTCTGACATTACCAGGTCCAGCCCCTAGATGGAATTAAAGTGTTGTAATTTAGCGCTTGCCTGCTTCCCATTCTGCACTTAGTGGACGTATGTCCTGAATAACACCACTGCCTTTTCCCCCCCTTTTTTTCCAGTTGTGCCTCTCAACCATTGTATCATTTTTTTTTAATACCTGATGTTTACTTGTGTGATGGGATCAAGTGCTTCTTAAAGGCTACTGCTACAGGCTGAATTGTTTCGATGGTGCGGGAAGGCCAAAAAATGAGATGGGTGTGGCAAATCAGGCCTGTGATATTCGGGCATGAAGCTGGCCAGCTTCTTTAAATGCAGATCAGCAGGAATCTGTTGTGGTAAGTGACTCGGGTGACCTGATGTGCTGTGGAGAGGTATCACCAATGATGCCTCCGGAAAATCCTCTGCATCAAGTGGGAAGATCACCACGCAAACACCAGCTCTCCTTGGTGAAGCAAGTGTTAGCCGTATTGAGTCGGTGATCTTCAAGCATCAACGCCACTGAACCGGACATTGCGTGCAGATGCTTGATTCTCGGCTCCCCAAACAAGCGCTCTGCTCCCAGCTTAGTAATGGCCTGAAATCTCACGGGGGCCTGAGGAAACGCTACGAGAACACGTTGAAGGTAGACCTTGAGAAAACGGAGGAGCTGGCGGCCAACTGACTAATGGCACAGCAAACTCAACCAAGCGGCAGCCCCTTTTGAGAGAGAGCGTCCTGGCCTCGAAGCAGAGAAGAGAGAGCGGAGGAAGGAAAAGGAGAGAAATCCCTGCCCTGTGGAAAGACCTACAACTTCTGTGCAGGGGTCTATCGCTCAAAGAGTGGACTCTCAAGCCCCAGGAGGAGCTGGGCCTCCAAGGGAGGGATTGGGGGGCACAGCACTGCTGGTCCCTGCGGGTCAGGCCCAGCGAATGCCCGGCGGTGCTCGGGCATCCCAGCCGGCGCCGGGGTCCCCCTCCGGGGCCAGCAGAGGCAGCAGGAGCTCTTCCGGCCGCTCCTCCCTGCCCCCAGGGAGGGGGAACCTTTCTCCGCCCTGCGGAACCTTTGCGGCGGAGGTGCCTGTTGCTGCCCGGGGGATCCTGCGGCGCCGCGACGGAGGGGACGGAACTGCCCGGACCCCAGCGCTGGCGGAGCGGCGCCGAGGAGCAGCGCGGCGGAGCGGGCGCAGCGCCCGGGGCCGGCGGCAGGAGCAGCGGAGCCGCCCGGCCCGGCCCGGCCCGCAGCCCCGCCGGGGAGGTGAGCGTGGGGCCGCGCGGAGGGCGCGGCGCGGCGCGGGGGCCTGGGGGAGCGGCCCCCCGCAGAGGCCGGGGCAGGTCCCGGGCTCGGCGTCCCCCGGGGCCTGTGGTGCCGGGGTGGGGGCCCGGGCCCAGCTGCTGTGCTGGGGGGCCCGGCCCGGCTGCCCCTCGCGGCGGGGAAGGGCTCGAGAGGGACGCGGGGCCCCGGAGGTGGCCGAGGGCCGGGGGGGGACGCGTGGCGAAGTTCAGGGACAGCCCGTCTGCTCGCGGGGGGCAAAGGACTCGCTCTTCCCGCTTTTCCTGCCCCTCCCGTGAGAGCCGGGGGCTTTGGGGCAGAGCACTCGCAGCCGGAAAAACAACCGCTTTCTTTTCGTGCCGCCTTCAAGCAGCCCGGGGAGCTCGGCGCCCGCCCCACGAGGCGCCCGAGGCCCGAGACTCCCGCGCAGGAAGGGCTCGCTGTTTCCAGGTGATAACGAGTGCATCCGCAGTTGCTCCATTTGGAGAACAATAAACCCTGTCTTGGAAGAGAGCGCTAAGCCCCTGCTGGGTGGCCTGCGCTGGCCTCTAGCTGGTAGAGGTCAGGGTGAGACCCAGCGTGGAAAGGCAGGTTATTCCCTGTCCGCATGTTGAGGGAAGGATGCTGAACTGGATGGGGGCCAGCCCCATGTACAGCGTTTTTTATGCCCCTAATATGCCTGTGTTGTAAACTCTCGAGTATTGGCAAGCAGGTGATGAAAATCACATTTGTCACTTTTAGTTTCCCTGTCACGTTTGTGGATGGGCTAAAAGGGCAGTTTGGGACCATTACTTTTTCATTTGATTCCTCTTCACCACTGTGGAGTCAGTTTGAGTTCACGGTTACCTTTTGTAAGTTTTTGATGCTATCGGTGTTCGCATCAGTGAAATTCTGGTGCTTTCCGTTGATTGCAGGCGCAGGCGCCTGGGTTTGTACCACACTTAGCGTCTCTCTCTCAGGACTGTTGTTTTAACCTGCTTGTTTTCAGATTCACCTAGTACAGGTTTATTTTGACTCTGGTGAGAATGGCTAGCCTTTCATTTGTTTCCCATCCCTCTTAATGGTGTATCGAGTATTAAGTAGATGTCATTATTGATTTATCTATTAACTTTCGATAGTCACTAAAAGTATCCAGGTAATATGTTCTGTTGTTAGTGCACTATCCTCTTTCTCATACTTATTTGAAAGTACCTTTTTCAGTTATAAAGCCACAAGTTGTGAATATACAGTCTGAAGTTATTACCGAACTTCATGCCATGATCTTATCAAAGTTACAACAAGATGGCCAGGGCAAGTAAGGTGAATCTTCGATTTGCCCTGCACCTTTCATTCAGTCTTTTGGTGTTAGAAAGAGCTGTAGGTTCTGATCTGTTCTGAGCCAATAATGAACCAATTCTCAACACTGTTGCAGGGGGTGCTCTGCCGCTTTAGGTGCTACCTTTCACCACTAAGCCACATTCCCAAACCGCTTTTCGAAAAGATCCCTGAGCCTTTTTTTTTCTTTGAGACTAAGTGTTTAGCCAATATGTCCTGGCCAAAGTTCATCTTGAGTAGTTGGTAACTTTTGCATCCAAAAATTCCCCTCAGATTTTCACTTGGATATAACACTTCTACTGTTTTGTTTTTTTTTTCCTGAACAAACCAGACTTAGGTTTAAATTCTCGATGTAAAGGTTGTGCTAAGTATAAAATAGTAAATATTTTCGAATAACATTGCATATGGATAGCAGTTCAATTTACTTAAGCATGCATTTCTTTCTAATAATAACAGTAATGATGGGTTAGTCTTTACAGTGCCACACTGCCCAGCCTTCTTTCTAATAATGTAATTGTATATAGTATTGATGAGATACTTATTTAAATTTGCTTTCTTCAGACACTTAACTTTTTGGGAAAACAATAGTGTGTGGAATGAAATCTCCTGTTCTCAGCCAAATTGTGAATTCTCTATGGACAATTCCTCTTGGTATTTCTAGTTATTACAGCTCAGGGGAAAAGTTACAGATGCTATCTATACTTGTGCTCAACTACCAAAAAGGGTTTGTTTATTTCTTTTAATGCCTTGATCTTTTTTATTACTTTAGTCCCCAAAGCGTATAGATACTTCAGGTATTTTTGAAGAAACCTCATTGTTCAAATGTGTGAAAAGAGTATATTCTATCCATGTGAAATATTTTATAGTCTAATATTACTACTTTGATATTCCATTGAAATAAGTATTGAGGAATTTGCTTCAATGACTGCACATTCAGATAATTGGCTCTTTTATTGTGTTTAGAAAACTTTTTCAATTATACCTGTTCTTGTGGGTTGTTTTTTTATTTTCTATTTTTTCCGTCAAATAAATTTATGGTAAGCTGTGGGGGGAAAATGAGTTTTTTATATTTGGAATATGGAATTAAGCTGCCCTGAGATTTTGCAAAGGGCAACATATAAATTGAATAAGTAAAATCAAATATTTTTTTTGTTGTTGCTTAAGCATGTACATGAACATAAATATCTAAAATGTTGGATACTAGAAACTTTGGGATCCAATATGAAGTTGCGACTGGAAACTTTTAACACACACACACACACAGTTGTAACAAGTTTCTTGTTAGGCCTGTTAAACTGTAAGAAATGTATATACATGTAACAAGTATATTATTATAACATTTATTTGTTATATATAAAGCAAATATTGTTTTATTTATTTGTATATAATAACTAAATAAAAACAACACACTTTTAGAAGCTTAGAGGGGAAGATGAATGAGTGTTCCTATTTGTGACTGGAGAAAGGGGTGGATTTAATGCACTCAGATCTCACTGGATATTTATATAGAAGAAAGTAGTTTGAACTGTAGATGGTGGTTGATTAGGGAAAATTGATTTGCTAACTAATTCAGGAAAGTGGTGGTACCTTTTTAGAATGTGGTGGTGATATTCAGTCTTCAACTGTGAATGAAAGTGGAAGCTTTTTAGTCTCTTCATTATTTAGAAGGGCTGCTGATCAACTCTGTATATGTATGATTAGTATTTGCTGACTAAACACCAATGTATCATCTTGCCTAACTCCATACATCTGAAGTTGGAGTAAATGGCAAGATACAAGAAGACTGAAGTAATTAAAACAGAGATTTTTTCTAAATTTAAAGCTTACATTTATCAAAAGTTGTTGAGCTGAAAAGGCTAGAAAAGTGCAAACAGTTTTTATTTTAAATTCTTCACGATCAAATGTGTCATTCATTGAAATGTTTTCTGTTGAAATGGAAGAGGAGAGCATTGAGTTTAATCCTTCAGATGAGAAGTACTCAGTGCTGTTGTCATAGTAGTAGAACTCTGGTAACTCAGGTCTTACTCAAGAATTGCTAGAAGAGCTTGAACATCAGCTAAAGTTAGAATCGGGCACTGCTTGGCACCCCAAAAATGTCAGTATTAAATATTTTAATGGCATGATTGCCAATTGTGCCCTTTTGTGTTAACATCACCGTGAAGAGAAACAGGCAATAAATAAAATACTTACCACAGGGAAAGTGACTGACCAGGAGAGAGAGGCAAAAACGGAAGGAGAATGATGCTTCTGGAGCAGGTGTTCTGTGAAGATACAACAACCCTGTAAGGGGAGGGGTGGGGCATGGAAGGAATGAGAGGTAGAAGAGATCACTAGGCAGAAAGCCCCGGAAGGCAGCGGTGACAAAACGAAACCCCAAGGACCGGGTTTGAGCAGGGAAAAGAGCTCAAGCAGATCTTGTTAAGCTGGAGGTCACTGGCAAAAAAAAGTCTTCCAAAGGTAATACTTGAGCTGTGAGTGGAAGGGAGCTGAGACGGCCACCGTGGTGAGGAAAGCAGCTAGCATCCAAGTTGCAGCGAAAGTGGGGGTTTGTTTGTTTTTTTTTTGTTTGGACTTTGTTTTGAGCCAGTCAGGCTCTATAGAAGCTGAGGGGTCAGGGAGCCTGGGCGAAGACTACCCACTAAAACCCTTAAAGAGGCAGTAGCATCTTGAGAATTCTTGGGAAGCGAGAATACGTCAGGAGACTGGGGAACCGAGGGGGAAAAAAAGTAAACAAAGGGTGCTATAGACGGGACTAAATTGGGATGTTATGTTGCTATTTGAACTATTAAATTAAGATTAGACCCAAATTGTACAACCCACAAGATTGGATTTAGTTGATCCCTGTCTAAGTTAATATTAAAACTTACCTGACTCGGAGTGAAGTAACAACAGCCTTTCAAACAGGGAGTTGATTAAAGATGTAAAAATAAATCTTCACAAATGAAGAAAATTGTTTAATGCAAAAAACAAGACTGAGATTTCAATTGATGACATAAGACTTGGGTGTCTTGTAGAAGAGTAGAAGTGGTAACCCAAGAAAACCCCCACATAAGTTGTCACAGTCCTACTGTGGTAGAAAACAAATAATACCTCCCGACTAATAATATCATACAGTAATCAAGACATGGCAGGTGAGAGTCTGAATATACCGCAAAGAGTCCAAGACCAAGCAATCTCAGAAAGGAGGGGCTAGAATAATACACTAGGCTAAAAGTGGAAACATCACAATCACCTTTAATGCAGCCCAAAATAAGATGTTCAGTTAAGGGATTGAAGCCCCACTTTTTGGATATACACATTACAAATTTAAGTTTGAGACAAATCCACTAATAGATTCTAGGGGTGAACAAATAGAGGAAAATATAAAGGAAAAACAGTAGGCACAGAAAGAAGTGCAGCTCTGGGGTCTAACTCGGGGTCTAACTCATGGTGCTTTACAGGAAACGCCATGAGTTAGACTGATGCTCCCAACCCAACAGACGTTAGCTGTTGGGTTAGGAGGGTGGGGAATTGAGCTCCAATTTGGAGCTGATTCAGGGAGAAAAGCTGCATCTTGACAGCTTCTTCCCCTAGCTCCACTCCCCCTCTCTTGCTCCTGTTCCGTCTCAGGATGAGTGGGGGAGAAGGCAGGGAAGGTAGGTTCATTCTATGGTTTCCCCAGCCATGCTGGAGTGGGGTTGGGTAGACTAGAGCCCTCCACTTCAGAGAGGGGTAGGGGGGCTCTCCAATCCACCTGTCCTGCCCTCCAGGGCCAGCTGGGCAACCTACAAAACAAGCTCTCTGCTCCTTTCTTCCTCTCCCATTCTGAAAACCAGTGCCAGGAACAGTATTGGGCTGTGTCATCTGAGCCCTGTTCTCGGTGTGTGCAGACACAAGTCAGTGAAGGTGCTCTGCTTTCAGGTGCCTTCATCTGAACCCTCATGTAATGAGGGTCAAAGTCTTGTGGGATCAGGCCCTTTTAAAGCCCTCTGTAGCCATGCACTTGTGTTTGGTCATGGCTGTAGAGCGCTTTCAGGGGCCTGATCAGGCAACAATTCTATCACTTCTATCTGTGCCTACTGTGATCAGCATTGTCATTAATCCAGGATAGTTGGTCAAACATGAGAGAGGAGACTTTAATGTTGGCAAACATCCAAACAGAGGCTATGTGTTCTATTTTGTTGTTGATTCTTAGTCTAAGAAGAAAACTGCTGAATAATTGTGCAGATAGCTGAAGATGTCACAGAAGAAGACAAATAAAACTATGATAAGGCCTTAGGCGGTTGCTCAGAAACAAAACTAAGAGACTCTCTTACAAACTGTTCTAATTTTTTTTTATGTGCTAGTGTTCAGTACTGTATTTAAACTCTGCTAAGGAAAAATATTGTGGTTCTAAAGCACAAGATTGACGTGAAAATATTCTTTTGTAGTGTCTCTCAAGCTCATGATTGGCCAACTGAAAACAGAATTGATAACCTGGTTTCATAATGACACAGTGGAAATTTCAGGAAGATTGTGGCCTGTTCTACCGTTAAACAGTTCTTACCTTCATAATTGTCAATAAGGGATGTGATTTTTTTTTTTTTTTTAATTTTACTTGTATACCTGTATCCTCGTATAACTGGCATAGATATAGTTATGCTCACATACGATGCTAAAAGTGGCATTATTTCAGTTTGCAAATATGATTAAGGTATACCAATAAAGACATTTTTATATTGGTATAACAACTTCTATGCTAGAGTAGATTTGCAGGTAGTGTGAAAGCAACAGAAATTTAAGTGTAAAGAAGTCCTAAATCTCTAGTAGAGGTGATATCGTTTATTAGGCCAACTAGGTATTTGCAAAAAAATTGCAAGCTTTCAGGCGCACACACCCTTTTTCAGGCATAGGAGAATGCAAGGATTGTAAAATTTCTCCTAGGTAGGAATGAAGCTTTCAATTTTTGTCTTATGTCTGAAGAAGGGTGTGTGCGCCTGAAAGCTTGCAATTTTTTTGCAAATATCTACTTAATCTAATAAAAAATATTCCATCTACCTTGAGTTCTGATTCCTTTTGTCTATAGACCAACATGGGTACAACTTGTTCCCTAAATCTCTAGTTGCATTTAGATACCACACCCATATTGAAACTTGCACTAAACATGGGGAGGACTTTGATCAGGGCAGAACACACACAACACAACACTTTACCTAACAAGGGAACCTGCAGAGTTTTTGTAAAAACAACTTTTAAAACTTTTTATAAAAGCAATTGAAGGAGGTCTTGTAGTGTTTTGACATATTACAGACAAACAACACTGCTATCATATTCTTTGTGGAAAACTGGTTTGATCTAATTAGCACAGAACTCGTACTATAAATTGACAGAGTCAGTTAATAGAAACTACATAACTGTTCTTATTTGGTCAATATGATGGATTCTTAAAAACAAAGTCTTAGGCTGAAGCCAGAACAGGAAGAGGAGGCTGAAAGCTGGTAGGTACAGCATCATTCAGAAGGTCTTTCTCTCTTAGCATCTAAAATTGAAGATCATAGGAAGATCTGTATTTTTAACTCAAATATCTTTTTGTTTAGGAGATTTTTATAGTTGATCAACATGATCAATTTATGAGGAGAGTCTGAGGACACTAGGCTTATTTAGTCTGAAGAAGAGAAGACTGAGAGGAGATTTAATAGCAGCCTTCAACTACCTGAAGGGTGGTTCCAAAGAGGATGGAGCTAGACTGTTTTCAGTGGTGGCAGATGACAGAACAAGGAGCAGTGGTCTCAAGTTGCAGCAAGGGAAGTTTAGGTTAGATATCAGGAAAAAACTTTCTTGCTAGGAGGATAGTAAAGCACTGGAACAGGCTACCCAGACAGTCTGGGGAATCTCCATCCTTGGAGGTTTTTCAGACCCGGTTAGACAAAGCCTTGGGTGGGATGATCTAGTTGGGGTATGGTCCTGCTTTGAACAGGGGGTTGGACTAGACTTCCTGAAATCCCCTCCAGCCTTAATTTTCTATGATTCTATGACAAATTTTGGAAGTAATGTTACAGAAGGTTGAATTCAGAATGTTGTCAATTTTAAGATGCATGCTTCTGTCCAACATCTCTGTATCAATTGGCCATATTGCTAGTGCCTCTAGGTTAATTTAGGATGTGCTTGGAAATAGACCACATACTGAAAAAGCAAGTGAGCACAAATGTATTAATATTTTAAGAGGGGTGTAGTTTGTAGCCATGTTGGTCAAAGGACATAGGCAGACAAGGTTCTTTGGGTAAATCTGATGCCTTTTATTAGACCAACTAAACAGTTGGAAAAATTCTTCTTGGCAAGCTTTATGGTTTAAATACCCTTCGTTGGGCTGAGGAAGGATATGCAGTTGGTGTGTGCGCTTCCTGGATGGAATGAATAGTAAAGAAGCCGGAGGCTGGTATGTGTGTAAATTGAGGAGTCAGTGAATGAGAGACAGGCTGGGGAGAGGGAGGGATATGAATGTAGCTGGTAAATACTGGAGAGGTACCTGAGGAGTCTGATGTTAGACAGGTTGTAATGTGTCATACTCTCATAAGGAACCGTGTCTTGATATTTTAAGACTTGCTTTCACTTTCCAGAGGCTCCTTGAGAATTGGACCAGTCCAGCTTGTTACTATCACAGAATTCTGGGCCTATCTATGAAAAGGTAGCACAAGGGAGCCCTGGTGGAACAGGCTGTTAACAACTATTGAATCAAACCAGAAGTGGGATGCGTAACTTGTTGAGTACCTGTTAGTATTGTGAAGAAAGAAAATCATAATGTTATAGGCCAGGGGCTTCCGTTTGGGAGTTGTATGTTGGAAGTGTCATGCAGCCAGTAGTAAAAATATTGTTAGAATTTCTAAAATATCATAGTACTTAAGGTCAGAAGGAACCTAAACAGATCATTATTAACAGATAATATATATTATAATTAGAGCTACAAAATGTATAAGCTATATTAGATAAAAGGTATTTCACTTTTTCATGGTAACTGTATTTTGGACCTCCATTTTGGCAGTTTTTAATTCGTCTTTATCTCTGGGCTGGAAGTTGGTTGCCTAGGGACCAGTGATTATCACCCGATTGCATTTAATATGGGCAGACAGAGAGTAGTTGTAATCAGTATTATATATACTTGGTGCTTGAAAAGGACTAATTTCCAAATGCTCAGGAAAATTATGAACAAAATCAACTGGAAGGAAAAATATAGACCAAAAGTTTTGAAAGTAAAATAAGGGTTCTTTAAGAAGAGTGTATTAGTTGTCTTAAAGCTAAAATTCCATAATCAAGAGAGATAATAACGTTGGCTAAAAGTCCACCCTGATTCAGTAGTGAAGTGAAAGCAGTAGTTAGGAGAAAAAAATGCTAACAAAGGGGGCAAATGGGGTGAGGGGAATAGCAATTGTTATTCTGAAGTACAGAAACTTGATAAGGGAAGCTAAAGACCCCTGTTTCCCTAGCTGCTAGAGCTTAAGACAAGAAAAAGGATATATTTTAAGTACTTGAGGAACAACAGACAATATTGTAATGGTGTAGTTCCACTACAAAGTGTGAATGATAATATTGTTAATAGAAATGCAGAAAATTTTTAAAGTTTGAATAAGTATTTCTGGTCTGTTGGGAAAGAAGCAAAATGGTGTGCACTTGTTGTGTGAAGATACTGAAGTACTTTCTAGTTCCTTAATAACAAAGCAGGATGCTAAACAATATCTACTTAAAAATATACATTTTTTATATTAGCTAGCTTATTCTGGATTTAGTTGAAAAAGTGTATGAATATAAATCTAGTCAAAAAATGAAATCGGGCTTGTTTGACATTAACATTTTTATAAAGGAAAATATGCAGACATAATCAACTTTGTCTTTTGCATAGTATTTGTGTAAATACTTTTTAATTAAAAGCTTAGGGCAACAAAGTATCATTAAAGTACAGTATATTAAATGGATTTAGAATTTGCTAACTGACAGTTTTCACCAAACGTAGTTTCAAGTTGGGAATACTCATTGAGTGAAGATTTTTCCAGGGTCTGGTGCTAGGTCCAGTGTTTAATGTTTTAATCAGTGATCTAGAAATAAATATAAAATCACTGCTGGTAAAATACAAGGATAATACAAAGATTGGTTAAATGCTTTTACAAGGAAAGAGAGCAAGAATGTAGTCATACAGAATGATTTGGCTAGCATAGTAAACTGAGCATTTCCAAACCAAATGCCTTTTAATACAATCAGATGTAGAGACGTTCATTTAGGAGTAAAAGATTCAGGCTCCAACTCCTGAACGGGGGATGTTCCTGAAGAGCCCAAACTATAAAGGATTCAGTGATCCTTGTAAATTGGCAAAAGAATTCAAGGGCACCTATACATGTGCGAGGGGAGCTTGGAGCTGCTTTAATTAAAAAGCCCACAGCATCTCATGTATTCAGCATCCTGCATTTCAAAATGGCAGCAGGGGTGCTTTAACTAAAGCTTGTTGAAGCTTTAGTTAAAGTGTGCTTGCCGCCTTTGAAACGTGGGCTGCTGAATACACAAGACCGCAGCACGCTGGAGCGTTCTATTTAGAGTGCTCCAGCAGACTTGATTAATCACATCTGCAATGGAGCATGTGTAAAAGTGCCCTTTAGTTCTCAGGAAAATGCCGTGTCAAGAAGGGGCTCATGTGATCCTCGCATATAGGAACAGAAGAGGAGAAGTTAAGCAGGTGACTTTTACTTCTGTATACGTTATTAGTGAGACTGGAACATTTTGTCCAGTTCAGGTGTCAACATTTTAAAAACGACGCTCAAAAAATTGAGGCTGTAAAATGATTCAAGGCCTAGAAGAAATGTCTCATAATAAGCAACTTCAAGCTGAATTTGGTTTAGTTTATAAAAAAAGAATAGAAGCATCTAAGTTCTTGAGGACAGAATATTTGGGGTACTAAAAGGCTTTTTAATCTAGTGGAGAAAGACATGACAGGAACCAGAGACTGGAAGCTAAAGCCAGACATTTAAAAATGAGAAATAAGGCACTGATTTTTAATAGTGAGTGTAATTAACTAACAGAAGTGGTTGATTAACTATCAGACTAGAAATAGTGAAGTTTCCTATCCTTCTTGGATATCTTTCTGAATTTTTTATTTTTAGTTCAGTACTAGTTATTGGAGTTGTTAAAAGAATAATCATTTGAAACTTAGTGTATTGTCTTTGAAATAGAGGAGTTAATACTAGATGACCTTTTGGGTCTCAAACTCTAGTTATTACATTGGAAATTTGGTGGGTTTTTTTTTTTTTTGGTTTTTTTTTTAATCTGATATGTATCCTTTCATTGTTTTAGGAATAAGCATGTCCCTGAAGTGAGCTATGGAGTTTGGGTTTCACCAAACTTTTGTGGTTTGTGGATTTTGGCTGGGAGAGGGTTGAGATGGGAATTGCACCAGCCTTGACCGGCTTCTTTAGCAAACTGCAATGCCTACCCTTCCTCTGTTTCTTGGGAATCTGAAGGTGAGCTCTCAAAGAAGTATGCCTGCCAGTAGTGAGTGGGAGGGAAGCTTTATGATGCAAGTGTGGGCGCCCAAGTAATTAATTTCTGCAGAAATTAATCTTTTATTGGTAACATTGTTTCTAGCCCTTATGGCTGCGGAGGTAGTTTTTCTGAATGTTAATCAAATGTATAATGATGCAATGTGTTTGCATCTGTCATAGTTTTATCAAGTGGTGCCAGAGTGAAATTAAGCAAGTTTGTGGTCAAGTGCAAGGAGATAGCTAGAAGTTTGCTTCCATTGTACCCCATAAAGCTGAGGCCAGAAGGACATCTGATGATAGGGTTGGAAGCCATGCTGCTGTCCTGCCTGGGGCATCTCAGGGAACCAAACAGACTAGTGGTAGCCAAGCTTTTTGGCACTTGTGCCACAAGTCAAGTCCAAAGTATGAGACAGCACCATTCTAATAATCAGCTACTGCTGTTGTCCAGTCCTGCCTATTCCTGTTGTCACCCCAAATCGTCAAGCCAACACCAACTCCTGTACCTTCCTGAGTGCCACTCCAGTTTCCCTTCCTGAGTTCTGCCCCTGACTCCCATCACTAGCATCTTTTTAACTGGGTTCCCCAGAGTTCACTGCCCTTGCCATTTGTGCATGTGTGCTGTGGATTGGCCAACTCTGAGCTAGAGATTGCTTGGAGGTTTGAAGCCATTTTCCCCTTGTCACTGATATTATTATTTGGGGAGTTTTGTTTATTTTTATCTCCCTGTTAATCACTTAGTCACCAGAGAGGAAGCAATTAATTGAAGGGGAGGGAGAGTGTGTTTTGTTTCTTTTTTTCATATAGGATCTTATTGTGACTCCAAGTGGTCCACAATTCAGGAAGTAGGTATGCTCTTCATACGTAGATTTACAGAAGTTTAGGGCTGGAAGGGACCACCTGAGATCATCAGTCCCTCTGTGACTGTTGTTAGTTGATGTTTAGTACTATTTGAATTGGAAAAGAACAAACTTCTGGAGGGATTCTCTCCCTTGCTGTGATTCTTGCATACCGGTATGGCATTGAAGGGCTGACAGAGTTCCAGATCTGGCTGGGGGAGAGTTTCCCTGGTGAAGGATCTACAAAAGACAGTTTGCAGTACTCTGTGAAACTGGCATTTTAGTAACTGGTACACTCTACTAACCGGAATTTCCAGCCGGCTGGCTGGATGCAGGGGGGCAGAGCTAGCTTGCATGTGGCTGCTGATGCCGCCACCCATCACCCTGCACTGTTGCCGCTTCGCATGTGGCTGCTGCCACCCCTTCCCTCCCCTCCATTCTGCATCTGGCCAAAACTCTGGCACCCCTGATTTGCCACTTGTGCTGGATAACAGCTTTTACTGTATAATGTAGGCAGACTTTTGAGTTGCCTAAATTGCCTTCTGTATGGTTTGATTTGTGCATTTTGCCTTTGTTAAAAAAAGAAAATCACAAACGTGTATTTTTAAGCACAATGAAATAAAGAGGATCTGGGTGGGGAAGATTCTCCAAACATTTTATTTGTTTAGAATCCTGGGCTCCTGTGACTGTCCAGGATAATAATATTGGCTAGATTGGACACGGGACAGAAAACAAAAACAGGATGGTAGGTGGTACAGAGTAGGTCTCCCCTCTTTCCCTTCAGGGTGCTAAGCACTAGTCCAGGGGTGGGCAAAATATGGCTCACGGGCCAAATCTGGCCTGTGAGGCCATTCTATCTGGCCCGTGGGGCCCCTAAACAATTTAGAAAATTAATATTCATCTGCCCTTGGTTCCTGTCAAAAATTACAGGAACCAAGGGCAGTAGGACCCAGGGGAAGCCTGGTGGGCTCCCACAACAGCAGGGCCTACCTGGCCCTGCCCCCCCAGCCAGAAGCCCCAGCTGGGGCTTCTGGCCTGGGACCAGGTGGCTGCCCTGCGCTGGAACCTCAGGTAAGGGGAAAGTGGGTGGGGAGGGCAGGGAAGGATCCCGGGGAAAAGTGACCTGGGAAAAGCTGAGCATGGGTGGGGGAAAAGCGGCCCCTTGCCCGCCCTGAGGCTGGCGCCCTGCACTGCAGCTGCTTGCAGCCTGCATGGGGCTGCCTGTGACTGCTCCAGATAGCCCCAGGTGGACTGCCAGTGGCTGCAGCATGGGGTGCTGGGCACGGGGCAGGTGAGAGGCTGCTTTTTCTGCCCCTGCGCTCAGTGCCACCTTGTAACCTGGCCCTGCACTGGCTCCGGGCTTGCCTGTCGGGGCTGCGCATGGCGACAGCAGCTGCGGCCCCCCCTGCTTGCCACGCTGGGTAGTGTTTGCCACTGTCACCTGTGGGCTGCCCAGTGTGCGAGCTCTGGGCAGGCAGCAGCAGCCAACACTGCCTGGTGCGGCAAGCAGGGGGGCCACAGATGCTGCTGCTGACAGGCAAGCCCGGAGTCGGCTTGGGGCCCAGGCTGGCAGCGAGGCCAGGTTACAAGCTGGTGCTGAGCGCGGGGAAAAGCGGCCTCTCGCTCGCCCCATGGCCAGCACCCTGTGCTGTAGCCGCTTGCAGTCCACGTGGGCTGCCTGTGCCTGCTCCAGACAGCCCTGTGTGGGCTGAGAGCCCCTGCAGCAGGGAGCGCTGGCCATGGGGTGGGCGAGGGGCCACTTTTCCCTGCAGTCAGCACCAGCTTCTTCCCTGCCGGTGAGCAAGGGGTTGGGGCTGTGCACTACCCCTCACCTGTACCACAGGGCTGGGGGGTGAGCACTGGGAGTGAGTGGGTGGGGAACCAATGGGAGCATGGGGCCTGCACTGGTGCCCTGGGGCCAGTGCCAATGGGGCCCAGAGCAGGGTGGCAGGAGTGTGGGATCCTAGCCGGCAGGGGCTCTATTGAGCTGGCCCAGCTCTCCCTCTCCCTGCTGGTGCAGCCCAGCCCAGCTCCACAGACCCCTGCCAGCCTGTGCCCTGCTTTGGGCCCCACTGGTGCTGGCCCTAGGACATTGGTTCCAAGATGGTGACCAGGGGGAGGGGCACCTGTCAAGGGGCGGGGCTACCCATGCAGCCTTCGACAGCCTGCCAAAACTGGGTAAGCGGCCCTCCTCCCGAAATAATTGCCTGCCCCTGCACTAGTCCCTTGTCTTGGGGTTGATAACTATAGCAAATGCCTCTTCACCAAAGTAAAAATAAACGCCCTGCTTCTCTGGCCCCTTGATTAAAGAGCCCCATGGAAGGTCTCTCCCTGTTGGCTTGGTACTAGTTGGCTTGCTAGTTTCTCCAATCCTGATTCTCCTGTCTGGAGCAGATTTTTATCCCTTCCCTTCCTTGCCTTTCTGGGAGTAGGTACCAGGATCATAAAGACCTTTCTCCAGCAGCTGCAATTAAATATGTGAAGTCATATATTGTTAAGAATTTTCCCAGATTGTTATAGTAAGCCATAGGCAGTTTAAAAATATATCTGTACCCAAGTAGGTAATACTGTTGTATTTTGTCACTTATATTGTAGAGAGGAAATCCTACATAATGTGTGTAAATAAATAAATTAAAAAGACCTTGATGTTGGGGTAGGGTGGGCTGATATGCAATAAAATATTGAAGGCATCTGAAAAAAATTTTTTTTTTTCTAACAGCAGGAGAATGCTAGATACAGGTTCAGATTTTACACCTAGTCCTTACCATTCCATCCTCAAAGATATATCCTGTTTACAGATAAATGACTTTTTTTTCCTTCAAAAAGTTTTTAGGCTATGCAGATTAGCATTGAAATATATCCAAAGGGTGACGGCCCACCCCAAACCTAAAACCTTTTGCAAACGTTCTCCAGCAACTGTAACTAGGAAGCCAAAGAATAATGGCATTTTCTTTTTAAAATAAAACAGTAAGGGGTTACTTTTGAGAACTTTTGTTTTTCCTCAGTTATAAATGTTAACTGCGCTATGATCATGGGTATAATAAGAGATGTAAGCTTTGGATCAGAAGATGCATCTCACTTACTCTAAGTATAAGTGAATAAGCGTGAGCTTTCTCATTTTTAAAATGGAGCATTGTTCTTATTCCTTTGGAAAATGAGATAAAGTGGATGAAGACTGTCAACTTTTCAGTCAAGGCCAGATGTTGAACTGTTGATGTCTTAATCTGAAAACTATCTGTCTTTAAGCACTATCAATCCATGCTAATATCTGTTTCTTTAATGGGCAGGGTTAGCATCGCTTTGTTGCTTGTGAACTTCCTTTTAGTATTTATTCTGTTCCATTAATTTATTGAGAGGTAGGCATCATTTTTTTTTTATTTACATGACACGCTGCTAAAATAAGCACCAGCACAGAAGCAGAATTCATCTAGGTTTATGTAAACTGTCCAGAGACAGGTTACTTTCTTAACACACTTGTAAAACCTGGAGTGCTGCTTGTCCT
Source organism: Alligator mississippiensis (assembly GCF_030867095.1). NCBI lineage: Eukaryota > Metazoa > Chordata > Crocodylia > Alligatoridae > Alligator > Alligator mississippiensis. The sequence continues at coordinate 46,388,280 of NC_081835.1, forward strand.
CTTTGGGATTATCATATACATTTTCTGCTTCCTTCCTAGAAAAAAGGCAATACTTACCACCAGCTCTGTAAATACCTTATAGTTTCCAAGAAGCTGCAAGCCATTTATAAGATGAGACATTGTTATTTAGATTATGTGTAACATTAAGGAATACCTCTGAGCCACAGGACACATGCTTTTTGGAAATACAAAACAAGGGCTTTGATTACTTATTCTTTGCAAAACAAAATTCCTTGATGCTGGGGGTGTAGAAGGAATAGTGTGCAGCATGTTTTGTCTTAAACCAAAAGCATATTATAACCGCTGTCCTGCAAGATGCACTTCCAGTTTCCTACTTGGGGCTATGTGTACATCAAAAGCTTTACTGTGCAGTAGACTAATCTACTGTGCAGTAAAGCATCACTGTCTACAAAGGCAGGGATTTACTGCACTGTAAATTAGCATTTGTAGGTAGTAAATTTACATTGCAATAAAGCCAAATAGCATTAATGGTACATGTAGATGTGCTCAAGATTACAGAAAATTCAAGGGAGCTGGACTAAAATAAGACTTCATAGTACCAATCCATTTTAAGGAATTTAAACCCTGCTATGACTCATACTGTTAACAGGAGAAAATCATTTAAAAGTAAATCTGATGATAAAGTGATGATGACATATTGTAGAGAAGGGATTAAGGGGAAGAAGTTGGCTGGTCCCTACCCAAGCATATAGGCCCCCTCTATATGTTACCTGTATTATGCAATTACCTAGTTAATTTCCCAATTAATGTGGACTGGCTAGACATGCCAATTAACTATGGTGCCTTAAAAAGGTCCAACCAGCTATAAAGTTATTACATACTTTCCAGCAATAACTTCATAGCTGGTTTCTATCCAGCTTTAACTTGTACATGTAGCCTGTGTCCCTATGGCTAGGAGCCCTGTCAGCTGATTGGAGGTCCCAGCTGTGGGGGTTCATGTGCACCTCTGAGCCTGGGAGCTCCCAGTTGACTCTGGCTCCCAGCTGCAGGAGCACATGCCCCCACAGCTGGAAGCCTCATCAACTGATAGGACTCCCAGCTGTTGGGGGTGCACAATGTACTTGCATGACTGGGAGACCACAGCTGCTGGAGTCTCCCTGCCACAGGAGTGCCCCATGCACATGTGGCTGGAGGACCACAGCTACTGGGGTCTCTAAGCAGTGGGGTGCATGGGGTACCCCCACAACTAGGAGATTGCAACATCTGGTCTCCCAGGTGTGGGGGTGCATGGGGCTCCACAGCTGGGAGCCCCTCAACTGAAGGAGCTCCCAGCTATAGGAACTTGCTTCTTGCAGGTTCAGGGGGAGCCTGGGATTGGGTTTCCCCATATGGACAATAAAGCATGATGGCATCTGATTTGTGATCCCACAATCACCTCCTTCCATACATGTGTGGTATGGCAGGAGGTGCAATTGTGTGGATCACAATTAGATTCCATCATGTCTTTACCTGTATTTGTAGGGGGGCCCGTAAAAGACATGCCAGTATACCGTGTGAGACTGTGCTCTTTGAACTTGATCATAGTTCCATAGTTGGTAGGGTCAGAAGGGACCTGAGCGGATCAACAAGTCCGACCCTCTGCCATGGGTAGGAAAGAATGCTGGGGTCAAATGACCCCGGCTAGGTGTCTGTCTAGCCTCCTTTTGAAGACCTCCAGGATAGGAGTGAGCACCACTTCCATTGGAAGTTGGTTCCAGATCCTAGCCACCCTGACTGTGAAGTAATGCCTCCTGATATCTAGCCTGGGTCTACTCTCCATCAACTTATGGCCATTATTCCTTGTTACTCCCGGTAGTGCTCGGGCGATTAGGGACTCTCCCATTGCCTGCTGGTCCCCCTTGGTCACTTTGTAGACGGCCACCAGATCCCCTCTCAACCTTCTCTTGTGGAGGCTAAACAGGTTCAGGTCCCATAGCTTCCCCTCGTAGGGCCTGCCTTGCTGCCCCCTGAGATCAAAGTCCTGAAATTTTACCTACCCTGTGCAGACCTGTTATCCTTGCAGAAGAATTCCTTGGAGAAGGTACTTTTTGGTCCGGAAGCCATCGGTTTTGAAGATCATAAGATGTGGTAATACTTGTCTTAGCCAACAGTTATACATGCTGTTTTTCAAGGAAAACGGTGGCCTTTAGACCATGGGTGACTGGTGCCTCCTGATTCTGTGGGGGGCACCTGCAGAAGCCAGCAGCAGCAGCGGGAACAGGGCTGGTGAGCACCCGCAGAAGCTGGCGGCAGCAGGGATGGCCCTGTCGGGGGGAGCATGTGCCCCCCCTGTGCCCCTCCTACCAGTTGCCTATGCTTTAGTCCTCTGTGTTCTATACTGTGATTTGAGCCTATTTTAACATTTTCCATACCAGAATGTAAGAATATCAGGAAGCTACTCCAGAATATGCATAAGTCTGTCTGTCTTAACACCTCAACAAAAATGTGGTCTCTAGGCATTAATCTTGTTCAATAGAAGGAGTAATGATGACACTAGAAGGTGCCTGCGAGAAGATCACATATGACTTGTTTGGACTAGTGAGGTCCAGATGTTATTGATCAATTCTCGTTCCCTCTGTATACTGGGGTACATGGGCCTCAGACAGTACTGACTGCCTCTCATAGGTTTCCCATCAGAATTGTTGGTGATCTATAGTAGTGCTTCTCAACCTGTTTGTAAACATTTGTACCCATTTGTAAACATTGATGGCCAGTCCTGACCCGTTGCCCCTTGCCCCCAGGCCCCAGCCCCCCAGTGTGTGGGGCAGGGGTGTGTGTGGAGCACAGGGTGTGGGGGGCCCAGGCTGGAACTCTGCTAGCATGCAGAGGAAAACCCACAGTTTTCCACATTTTTCTCCTTTTAAAGGAGAACCCATTTTTAAAGTTTGTTCATGACCCTTTCATGTATTCTTGTGACCCACTTTTGGGTCACGACCCATGAGTTGAGAAACATTGATCTATAGCCTATAAACTAGTGTCTGACTTCTTGGTCCTGTTAAACGTTCATTTCAACTTTAAAAGTATAAAAAGAATTTGAGTTTGCTCCTTCTATCATGGAAAGGAAAAAAATAAAATGCCTCAGGATAGCATTGTATACTATTCCAAAAAAATTAATTGGCTGGCATTTGTTAGCTTTTAATACCCTGTTATTTATTTGGTCCTTTCTGTGTGTTGTAGCATGATGTTACCAAAAGGGTTCCAGGAAAATAATTATCTACCGCATTTTACAGTGTATAAGTCGGGTTTTGAAGCTCAATTTTCATGTCTTTAAAAATCAAACTCAACTGATACATCATGCCGGTGCCACTCGCAGGGGATGGGGCCATGCCAGCCTAGTGCCGAGCCTGTTCCTATCCCCTGCAAGTAGCACTGAGCCTGGTGCTGCTCGCAGAGGATGGGGATGGGGTTGGCCTTGGCTGGGCTCAGCACTTGGCTGGTGCTGCTCCATCTCCTGTGAGCAGTGCTGTTGGTGCCACACAAAGGGGATGAGGCTGCACTAGCTGAGTGCCGAACACAGCCCTATCTCTGTCCTCTGCGAGTGGTGCCAGGCTTACAGCAGATGGGGCTGCTGCAAATGGCGCTGCTGAACACTGAGCCCAGTGCCGCTCCTAGGGGATGAGGCTGCACTAGCTGAGCACTCAGCCCAGGCCCATCCCTGTCCCCTGTCAGTGGTGCTCGACTTACAGGGGATGGGGCCACACCAGCTGAGCCTGGCGCTGTCTGCTGCGACAGTACTGCCGAATGCTGAGCCTGGTGCTGCTTGTGGGGGACTGGGATGGAGCTGGGCTCATCTGGGCTTGGTGCTCAGTTGGCACGGCCTCATCCCTTGTGAGTGGCACCAGCAGTGCCACTCACAGGGGATGGGGCCGTGTCAGCTGAACTCAGCCCCATTCCCATCCGTGTTCCCTGCAGGCGGTACTGGGCCTGGCACTTGGTTGGTGCAATCCCATCCCCTGCGAGCAGCGCTGGCAACACTGCTCGCAGGGGATGGGGCCATGCCAGCCAAGCGCTGAGCCTGACTGTGACTTATACACTGTGCCTATGAAAATCCTTGCCTTTCAGATTGGAAAGCTGGGGGTCAACCTATACACTGTGTCAATCTGTATACTGTTAAATACGGTACGTAGAAAAAATGAGACCAGAATAACTATGACAGCAAACTAGAAAAGTTGCTAGAGTGCTTGTATTTTGAGTACTGTAAGCGTGTGTGTGTGTGTGTGTGTGTGAACTTGTGGTTTTTGTTGTCTCTTGGAGATTTCATTTTCCCGTTACCAATTTTTTTTCACCTTGGCCCGCTTCCTCCTTTTGGGAGTCAATTGGCCATGTTTTTCAGCTAATAGAAGATCAGAACTCCTCTCTCCTCTTGTAAACAATCAGTTTCACTACTTAGCAAGAAAAGTGCTTGTAGAATAGCGTGAGACTTGGTTTCCTTTCCTCAGGCCTCACCATGCTCCATTTTCTGGAAAAGGTAATGATTTGCAGGGATCCTGGTTTTCTCTGATTAAAAAAAAAAAAAATCTCCAATTTTCAGGTTTGTGGATTTGGGGTGACTTTTTTTTAAACCCAGAAATTAGGGATTTTTTTTTTATCAGAGAAAACCAGGATCTGTGGTAATGAGAAGTGAATTAGAATTCCAGCCTGGATTTTGAACACTATCACTTGGCAGCTGGCTGACCTAGGACCATTCTGGTTAATTGTTAAAATATACAAATTTAATTTGATTACTCTTGAGCCATTGGATAACTATTTAGTTAAGTAGCCATTTGTTGTAAGGGCTATGTGTGTGGAATGTAGTAGAAGAGAACCCCCTTCTCACTTAAGGCCTATAAAATACATAGTATAAATTCTAGTCTTGTTTTAAATTTGTCATTTTGTAGATTTCTATTCCCTCTTGTTATTTTATCCCTACTTTTTAAATTTGTAATATTGACTTTAATATTGAATATTACTGGCATTAAAGGTTTATAGGTGACAGGTTTTTATCTATATGGTAACCAAGTTTATTAAGGCTTTGCATTGTCCTTTTTATGACAATTATGACCAAATAGTCTAAATACCTGGATGATGGTTAAGGAACTTCTCATTTTGTTGGAGTAGCATATGAAGCTTTTCACTTCTGTCACTATTATGAAGCCTTTTCATGAGAGACGAATTAGGTTGCATCATTTCTGAAATCTTGAAAAATGTGAATGAAATATAAAGTGGTGTAAAATGTCATCAGTGTATCAGTCAGTGTCATCAAGTTATGGTTGCTATTCAAGTACTTGAATTCAATACAGATCAATGATGTCTAATAGTTCTTACAATTAGATGAATGTTGGGTGGACCTAGTAAAATGACTTGACAGTCCCAGTGCAGTCAGTAGTAATTCAAGGTAAAGGTAGATGAGAGAGCTGGGGACAAGAAGCCCCCTTCCTAATATGTAGAGCACTAGAAGAGGTATTTATACACATGTTCCAGGATTGGGGGAGGGGTGCTTTAATTAAAGCAGCATCAGCAAAATTGATAAATCAGGTATGCTCCGACTTGCTGGAATTACAGCGTGTCAGAGCAGCCTATCTTCTTGTGTATAGGCACTCTGGGATACTATTATTATATAATGTGTGGTCCCTTAAGCTCCACATTGTAGGAAAGCTGGCATAATTGCTGCTCATTCTTTATTGCTGAGCTGTCCAACTTCTAATTGTCTGTGGGGTGCATGCTACACAGGTCGCACTAGTGTAAGCCGTGGACCTGTGCACCATACATCATATGGACATTATGCTGCCCTGGCCTCATCCTCACCCTTTGTGGGATCCCACGCTGCACAGTGGACCCTGCAGTGCCACACCATACTGCTCCTTGGGGTAGGGGAGCTGAGGGAGACCCTGCTTGTTACTGTAGCTGGAGCAGTGAGGGGAGTGGCAGTTGCGTGGGTGCCTGGGGGTTACAGATTAAACCAGGTACAACATGTGGCCGTTAGCTGAACAGCCCAGCTTTACTGGATAAGGAGAGGAGTATGTATAGGGCAGGTCTTTTAAATACCTTTCACGATCCCTAAATGTACTCAAAAAGAAAAATGGTTACCCCATGAGGAGGCCATTGGTTGAAGTTCTCTTAACTGCCTGCACAGTTCTGTGTCCTCCATTAAAAGGAGGGGCCTCAGCATGTGCCGGGGTTGTTGAGCCATAACATGATCCTTTCTCCCATATCTTTAGAAGTTAAAATTTGGACTATGTATAGAAATTTTTATAAAACTAAAAATGAACTACTATGAAAATTATGCATAATTTTTTGGTGCAAGTATCATTTGTTTTTACTGATTAGCGTTTTTCTGCTATATATTCATGTGCTTCTCTAAACAAGAGCATAGGATCTTTCAGAAAAAAGATATGATAAGAGTAAGCAAAGAGAATCTTTCAGTAGCAAACTTGTCAAAATTGCACATTTTTCTGGATAGGAAAGTTTAGAGCTCTGGAAAAGGAACCAAGGCTCCCATAAGCGTTGCTCCTACTTTTAAGAGCAGAAACATGTTTGACTTTGAGCACAGCTGTATCATAACTTAAGATAGGAATATTAGCAAGACAGGTGTTATATTTAGTCTGTGCAGGTTTGTTTAGAATCCCTAGTATTCTCTTATTTTAGACTTTTTGAGGGAGTGAGATAGGGAGAGCCAGGAACCAACCAGCAGATACTTTCTAAATATATGTATTGGAAACCAGCTAAGGCTCATTTTATCATGGAAAGATCTACAGGAAGCAACATTTATTAATTAAGAATATTCATACACGTACTTTTTCTTGCGACATGCTGGAGATCCGCCGCTTTGGAGCAGACTTGATTAATTGAGTGCTCCGTGTGTGAGCTGAAGTGAACTGTGCTGCGCCGTGTGCACTTGTATAAGTGGCGAAATGCATGTCAGCATGCAGAAAATGGCAGCAGTGCGCTTTTAAAATAAAGCACCTCCAAGGTGTTTTAGTTCAAAAGTGTGCCGCCACCATTTTCTCAGTGCTAACGCACATTTCACCACCTATACAACTGCAAGTGTCACAGTGCCAGGCGCTGTGGCACTTGCATGTGTAAAAATGCCAGGAGTGAGTAACTGTGAGAAGCTCACAGTTAAAAAGGATTTTAATTCTTAAATGCATTTCTAACTTAGTATAGAACTTAATAAAAATAATTTTTAGACTTTGAGGAAATCTTGTATGTCTGGTTGTCTGGGGAAACAGAACCAATTTGGCTGCATCATACACTAATTGAAAGCTTACGATAGGATGGTGACAGAGAGATTTTTTTCTTCCTAGATTGGTTAGCTGATCACTCAGAAATCATGTGCGTTTCCTACCGGGAAGTCTGTTTCTTGCCTGAATGCAAGATTCCTTAGTCAAACCATAAACAGTGGCAAGTTTTTTTGTTAATTTCCTTGTTTTATTATTATTTTTAGATAGAAACAGATGGATTTTTTTTTTTCACGCCCAAAATTTCTGTGATCCAACAATTACTTTTAAGTGGGTACGAAGGAGGTGGAAAGGTGAAGCATCAAAATTTACAGCAATGTAAAATCTAGCATTTCTACATTCTGCCATCTGAAATATGGTTATTCTGTTCTTATTCCAATTTGGTTGTAATTTATGGATGCTATTAGATTGGGTCCTGTCTGCTAGAATAGTGGTTTTCAACCTGTGCTCTGCTGACCCCTGGGAGTCCACAAACTATGTCTAAGGCAGGGTCAGCAACATTTTTGGGCAGTGTGCCAAAAACACCTGCAACCTTGACTTGTAAGATGTTGACATGCCAGGAGTAGACAGCAGGGGAGCTGAGAGGGGTCTTATCCTTGTTGCAGCAACACAGCCCCAGCCTCCTCCCCGAGGCGTGGGTGCCAAGCAAAATGCCTTTGTGTGCCAGTCTCTGGCATGCATGTCTAAGGGGCCCATGAAAAATGAGTATGATCATTCAAAAGTAGAAATGCATCAATATATTGGTCACATATTGGATTGGCACTGATGCAAGGAAAATTAACATTATTGGCAATTGACTTTTTTTGGCTGGTGTAGCTAATAATGTCACCAGTAAATGCCGAGTACATGTGCACAGCTGCAGCATGCCTACAGTCAGGAATGCAGCCTGGTAGCTTGTAGAGCAGCATCTGGCCAGTAAGTCTGTAGGGGGTAAGGGACTTAGTGGAGGCAGATTGAGGTTCCTATGAAGAGGGAGGGAGTGGGACAGGGGCAGGCGCTGCTCAGCCAGGGCGGTGAATGTGACCCCGGGAGCAGAACAGAGCCACAGGCAGCTCATCCAGGGGGCACAGGGAAGGTAGGGAGGGGGGGATGGCTTGCTGCTGCTGTGTATATCCCTAGGGGAGGCATGAGCAGCATGTGTCTCCACCCACCAGATTTGTGGGCAGGGTGAGGAGCCAGAGGCTGCCCTGGCCTCTTCTCAGTGGTGGGGCTGGGCTTGGGGCAGGCGGTAGTGGCGCTGGGAGAGATGGCTATGGGGAATTTTGGAGTGGCTGTAACCTACCCTGTAGCTACCCCTCCCAGCGCCATTGCCACCCCCCCCCCCCCCAAGGGCAGCCCCGGCCCAGTTCCCCCACCAGGAAGAGGCTGGCATAGCCTCCAGCCCTGAGCCTGCAGCAGGTAGCCCGCCCTCACCCCACGCACAAATCTGGGGGGCACATACCCCCCCCATTTCCCCCCCCGGGATATGTGGAGCAGTGGGGAGCTGCCCCCCTGCCCTGCCACACCCCACCAGATGAGCCGCCTGCGGGTCTGTCCTGCTTCCAGCAGGGTTACATTCACCTCCCTAGCTGGGCAATGCCTGACCCTGCCCCACTCCCTCCCTCCCTCCCCATGGGGGTCTTGATCTGCGCTACCCCTACCCTTTCCCTCCCCCATGCTCCTTCCCCACCACAGACCCACTGCCCCAGAGCTGCTCTCCAAGCTGCTGTGTTCCATATCAGCTACTGGATCAGAATCAGCCGATATGGATGGCTAATAATCGGCCATCGGTATTAGCCAAAAAACTCCTTGTCGGTTCACTCCTAATCAAAAGTATGTGGATGCCCACACTTACAATTCAAAGGGGTCTGCATCTCCATTTGACATTTTTTAGGGGTCTGCAAATGAGAAAAAGTTGAAAACCAGTATGCTAGAATATGGTTGACTCCTCTATTAGGCTGTATTATAGAAGGTCTTGTGCCTCGGTAGAAAGCTAGTTAAAGGAAGTGACTCATTCACCACTAATAAAATCTGCCTGAGTAAGTGGCAAACAGAGGAATTTGTATGCTCTGAACACCAGACAGATCAACCAGGCTATTCAGTATTAAGAAAACATGACTTTTCCCCCCTGCCTCATGCTAAAAGTAAAACACTGTCTGTGGGCAGACTTAGTCTCTTTTTATGAGATGCTGTGCAAAGAGAAGATCAACAGGGCCAGCTAATCCCAATGTTTGCTGTCATAGATGAATTTTTGTAGCAATTCCTTGAACTGTTGTGACTGACCTTTCTATGAGACCAACTTCTGCCCTTCTAGCTCATAGGGGGTGTGCCCACTCACCCAGCTCTGCTTACATAACTGATTCTTAGCCTGTTACATACCATTGTACCACCCACTCATGGATACACAGAGATTTAACTCCCAGGAGGATTTTTCAGTTCTGTGGTCCTCTCCTGTTTGGTTAGAATCAACCCATTAATTGCTACAGATTGCATACATTTGTGTTTAAATAGAAAAAATATATATCTTTCTCATCAGCTGCTTTCAAAAGGATTTAAGTAAAACTACTAAAATCTGACCTGCACTGGAGAAGTAATTTTCTCCAATTTTACATCTTTTTAATGCAACGTAAATTTACTTTTAACTCTTAATTGTTGCAGATGGACAGTGGGAGATCTGACATGAGCTGTCCTGATACTGAGTTTTCCATGTGTTTTGAAGTCCCTGCTCTTGGTTTATTATTCCTTTTGTGGATATCTATTGTTTTTCCTGTGACTGTAGGATTAGCAGGGGCAAGCTGTAAAAATGTACAATACATTTCTCCTTATGCTGGTTTGTGCTGCTGGAATGCTATTTTGGTCCTGCTTTCTTGTAGATTGGTAGTAGGGAATGCATATTCATCACTTTTTTTTAATGGAAAATATAAACCCCAGAAACAGACATTTCAAGAGCCAGCAATATAAATGGTAATCCATTAAAGCAAATAAGGCAGTGGACCAGATTCAGTTTAGTTATGCTGGTGTCAGTGTAGAGAAACATCCAGATTTATTCCAGGTTCTCAGTAACATTACTAGGAGCTGAATTTGGCCCTATGGTTCCTTCTTCAAAGAGTGTATAGTTAAATATGGTACATAGTAAAATACTAGACTGAAGTTTATGTGCTCACAGGGCGCATCTACATGAGATGCTTACTGCAGAGTAGCTTAATAACAATGGACAGTAGCATGCTGGGCAAAACCCATGCTAATATGCCACTGTGCAGTAGTATTATGCTAATGAGCAGCAAGTGTCAGTAAAAACCCATGTGCTGGCATTGCTGCGCAGTAGTGTGAGTTACTGCACATTGATTTAGTGCTTGGTTAACCAAGTACTAAACTTAATGTGCAGTAACTGCAGTGCATTCATGAACATATAAACGTGCCCACAGTGTAGAATTGGTCCTGGTGATGATATCTGATTCATTAGTTGTACGCTGTAAATAATCATACATTGTAAATGATCCTATTTTCTGGTTTAACGTTCTTAAAATCGCATTTAAAACCAACAAAACGCTGTGTAGATCAAACATTAATTGTCAGATTTGTACTGGCTCCATTCATAAATGAAGAGAATTTCAGTATTTTTGAAGCTTCTGTAAAGGAGAATTTTTTTTCTTTAAAGTAGTTAAAAAAAAAAAATTAAATATAGAGGATAATTGTCTATTCGTAAGTTATACCATGTTGGTGTTGCTTGTAGCAGCATGTGTCTTTGTCCTTTATAAAATGGGGGACAAAAAGGGGAAGGATCCGGCTGCTGGAAGCTTCAGTGCAGCAGGTGATTGATCAGCCAGTCAGAACTACTGTCACCAGCCTGGGTTGTGTAATGATCTGTAGATGCTGCCATTGATTTGTGTTAGCTCTTTTTGTCCAGAATCACAGTGGGAGTTGGGCCTTATGTAATACTGATTGTCAGACTCTCCATTCCAGCACTCTGGCATGTTAGAGGGGAAGGATTAACTTTCCTTCTCTCCCCACCCCCTAGTCTTGCAGAGGCTCCTATTGTTTTCTTGTCTCCAGGGAAGGGCCAGTTGTAGGCTGCATAATGTACTGGTGCCTTGTTGAGTAAGATCTCATTTAGCTAAAGAGAGTGAGGGACTGGATCCTGAGTCCCTTCCAAAAGTGGCATAAGGAATTAGTTTCTAAAGCACCCTTTCTGTTCTTTCCCTAGACTCTGCTCCCCACAAATCATATGACCCAACAGCAGCGGGAGCTCTTAATGCTTATATTGCTTTGGGATGAGTCCAGATTCTTCTCATCTGTGGCCACTGGGAGTTTCTTTCCCTTCCTCAGAATAGTAGTTGGTCTATGTAAGCAGGTGCCATTCCCAACCTGCCCTCGGATGCAATTCACTAGGTAAGCCCCAGATCATCTCATTTCTGTTGGTTTTTGCTTTATGTACACAAATTTTGCAATAATACAATAAAGTTCAGTTCAGACCTTTTTTCTGCCTTTAGCTGCTCCTGTGGGTACCTACCTCTGGACTGCTCAACTTGCACCCTATATCCCTTGTAAAGAGTACTTCCCATTTTCCTTATCTGCATGGGGTGATGAGCCACCTGCCTTTGAGAGTAACTCAGCACTTAACTCTTCTCCAGAAGAAGCAACATTTTGCAGGATGGACTGTGGTGGTACACACTACCAGCCTACTTCTTTATCAAGTTTTCTTTATTGAGCGGTATACTGCTTTGATGTGGATTGTGGAGATGCCTTTTTAACATGGTGTTTACTTTTATATGTGAATCCGGTGGCAAATGTTTCTTATGTAAGGACTGTCAGTGCTGGGGATAGGAAACGTTCAGTATTTTTGTAGTGGATACCACACCCTTTTATTTGTTTATTTTGTATTTATTTATTTGATTGATATATTGCTCTTCTCAGCAAAGGCTCAGGGCAGTTTGAGACAAAATATAAAAGCAAGTGGAATATTTATGAAACAAGCTCCTGAAACAACAATATCTCAGCCTAGCCTTGTTTGCTAAATGCCTGCCAAAATTGTAAGTTCTTAATGCTGCTTCTGGAAGATGTCCAGGCTTAGGTTCTGGCCAGTGTCAAGGGGGAGTGACTGCCAGGAATGACCTGCAGCTTATTTTGCCAAGCAGTCTTGGCACATTGACGATATACTTGAAGGAGGTTGCTCTCGCCTGACTTCAAGGATCATCATAGGGCATAAGGAAGAAGGTGGTCCCTTAAGTACATGGGGCCCAGACCACACTATACTGTTGTGTACACTCCTCCTGTTTGTAATTATGCAGACCACTTCTGTCCCATTCTTCTGTAAAACACACTCCTGTAGCAGGACATCAATTAACTGGTAGAAAATCAGGGTTGTTTATATTTGCTTCTGTTGTGATTAAACAGCCGAAATAAGGAGGGTGTTGGCCATCTCTACAGACCAACAGGTATTCTGTGGACTGCCACTGATCTACAAGCCCCTACTGAAGAGCTGTTGTGTTGGGGTCATAGCGTACTGAGACAGCAAGCCGAGTCCAGTGGAGATAGGAGATTTAAGTAAAGTTAGTTAAATAATGGTATCTTTTCTTAAAAAACACTTGTCTAAATTTCCTTGATGTGTTTGAGCCAAAGAACTTGAGCTAATATATTTGCTCCTATTAACATGCAGGTTACTGCTTCATAAATATTGTTTGATAACCTGCTTGGGACTTTTTAAAGCAAATGCTTGCCCTCACAAATTGTTTTTTCAGACTTTTATGTTAAAGTGAAGACATCAATATGTTTAAATTGTTAGAATTAAACTAAGCAAAGTCATTACTATCGGCATTTTATTTTCCTTTTTATTGGATTTTAAATTCAGGAGCAAAATATTAATCTCCTTATCACTTAAATTATACAAATGATATCAATACTTTCCCCCCTTCTTGTAAATTTAACTAATGACTTCTCTTATGATCCATCTGTGTGTTTTAACACTTGTGTGCTGTGTGTTATTTATGAAGTGCCAAGACTGTGCAAGATGTGTTACAAATTTGCAAGACAAAGCTTCCTGCCACTTTCAGATACTCCCAGTGATCTGGGAAAACACAAAAGGAATCCCCTTGTCCAAAAACGTCATCCCATACCCTCTTTGCTATAATAGCCGAGCTTCTCGGCCTCTTGTGGGCTCAGATCAAGGTGAAAAAATGAAGCCAATTTCTGCAGTTGACCTCAGAATACCTGCTTTCCTCTAATTGTCTGTCCATACCAGTGTTTCTTAAACTGGGGTATGTAACAAACTTCCGGAGGAAGTAATGAGAAAGCAGGTCAAAGGAAGGGGGAAATAGAAGTGGAGGAAAAGGAAGAAGAAGGAATGAAGAACAACTTGACTGTATCTTTTAAGGTGCTGGAGAGGTTACAGTGTGGAGGTAGTTGACATAGTGTTACCTTCTTTTCCTATAATCTAGAAGGGAGAATCCTAGGGAGATACAAGAGTTAAGCAAATTTATGGTATGTGACCCATACAGTGTTTGAGAACCACTGATTTTTATGAATGTTTTTGCTCCAAAGCTCATCACACACTATTTTCTGTCTAGCCTGCAGTGGTAACTTGTAATGTTTTGGGCTCCAGGATTTCCAAGGGTTGTTGACACTGTTTATAGCCAGAGATTACAATGACAAAGCTTAATTAAGGCTTTGTTACAAAACAGGCTTTAAGAGACAAATCTGCTACCAGCCATAAACACTGGGCTTGGCTTGAAGGAGAAAATGGAGTCCTCTCCCATTGCAGTTACCTTGGGGCTGCAGGGTCAAGTTTTTCTGCTTTGCAGGTATTTGGTTAGTAGATGCACAGGTGGATGTGGAACATTCCCCTTCCCTGCCCTCTCCCTCCAATTGCTTGTTTGGTAAGGCACGGAAAGCCCCTTTGAAGCACAGATCCATGGCTTACACATTTGGGATATTTTTCACTAAACTCTTGGTACTTTGCCTATCCCCTGTGCAATGGTGTCCCACTTGCCTCTGGGGTAAACTACTCCAAGCATTTTACGGAAAATCAGGCTTTATTTCACAGTCTAGGCTGTGACCTTCCTCTATTCAATTGCATATTTAAAGAAGTGAAGTTTGGGCCTATGCGACATGTAGGTGTCTCCCACAATGAGAATTTTAGAGAGATGTCGTGCACAGCATGTGGTATTTTGAACTCTTGTTGTATTTGGGTGTTTCACTTAGTAGCCCAGCTCCTGGGGACAAGTAATTTATGTAAAAATTGCTATTTAAAAAAATGTGGCTACCCTTGGAGAGCAAACTGAAAAGCTTGAAAATAGCCATGGTTGTGTTGTTAATTCTCTGTAAATTTAAAATCACAGAAAAGCCCTTGTCGTCAAACAAAAAACAGTACTTAGTTTATTTTTATGTTGGGACTCCTGTTGTACCAGTGTGGAATAAGATGCAATCACTACCTCACAGATATCACAATCTAAAACACTTTTCCTTGAGGAAAAAAAATCCACAAAATGATTTTTATACGCCTTGGAGGACAGGCCATCATGATCTGGAGAGAGGCCGTCTTAGATGCTTAGTTGATGTTCAGCTGATTGCAGTCTTTAACTTCATTCACAGTGGTAAAACATGACAGCTCCTCTCCCATTTCTGTGTAAAAATGGAATTTTTCAGGGTTTCTTCATTGAATAGACCACCTCTGCAGCTCAATTTCTTGAAGTTTGAGCAGACTTCACACACTTTTTCTTGTAATTCTGTTGTTAGGGTGGGGGGGGACTCTGTTTACCTCATGTGGTGCTGATTATTCTCCTCCCCACTATGTATAGCTCAGGATACCACCTCTGCCTCTGTCTCTTCCATTCTAGGGCTAGGAGGATCACAAGTTGATTTAATGTGGGACAGCTGGAAAGTCCAGATGAATGGTAACTTTGATCACTTGAAGGTAATCTGTTTATCTCTTGCAAAGTGCCCTGCCTACAGTGATTAAATATGTGTGTGCGAGTGAGAGATGGGGGCAGGTTGGAATAACTCAGCCATAAAACAATAGAGGCAGATGCAATCTGGTTACATTATGTAATTCCCCTTGGTAGAAGGCCCTGAACTGGGTCAGAGCTGTGTGAGAAACAAGGGCATGCTCATGTCTGTGCAATTCCTACCTGCCTGTTGTGCAGTGTTCACATTGTGTATCTGTTTTACCAGGCAAGCTGGGAACCCTCTAGAGAAGCAGAGCTTGGGCGATCTGAAAACTCTTAAGGGAGCTGCCAGGATCTGGGAGGGGGCGGGGGGCAGGAGGCAGGAGAGACGGCTACACGACAACGTACATGGAAGAGTTTACTATTCTTACTACACTGAGGTCCTGGAAGGCTTAATTAAGCTTTTAGAAAGCATTGGTTTATAATACTTAGACTACTAAATTATCTTGTCAAGGGGTTTGTTTTTTAAATGTTCATATTTACTAATTACAAACTACCTTAATAAGCTATGCATCAAAATAAAGCTTTGACTGTATAATCTTGATGAGGTACTTTGTGTGACAGCTGATGGCTTTTAGGGTTTATGTTTTATTTATGGAAAGGCAACAAACAGAAGACCCACTCCTTTTTATTTAACCACTTTAATTTTTTTTCTAGTTATGTAACATGTTGAAACATAACAGATGACATGCAGCAAAATGCCAGTGCAGAGACAAGCATATTTTACCTCTTATTCTGAATGAGTGTATTTCATACCTAGTGACATTAGCATTTTTTCCTGCTCCTTCCCCCATTTGGGTGGGTGGGTGGGGTGTGTTTCCGGCAAGAAGCTGTACTTGGTAAAGTACCTATCTCACTTTTGATAATATGTAAATAAAACCAACCCCACTGAAATCCAAACACTCCCAGTGAGGGAGCAGCACTCATCTTCCTGTGAATTATACAGGAAATACCAGTAGCTTCACAATTACAGGTTTGAAACAACTTGCCTATTTGAATAAAAAGTGTGTTTTTTAGAACTGCATTTCAGTTGGAAGGGTATGATTTAGCAGTTTTAGAGTTGAAAATAAGCTACTGTTTTGAAATAAACATCAGAATTTAGCACTGCACTTGTCAGGAAAAACTTTTCTTATAAGCTGGCTTATGCTCTGACTTTTGCATTTGAACACTTTCCTCTTTCAGTAGTTCCTACAGTCAGTTTTACCTTATTTGTGATCTAGAACATGGTGCAAATAGCAATGAGTTGGGAGACATAAGGTCACCACTCAGTAGATTCAGTTCACCCTTGTCCATTTGAAGTCAGTTCATATTTTGGTTTTGTGCATCAGCTCCTGGACTGAGACAACTGGCTTGTTTTGGATAGCCTGCTAAATAGCTTCTTAACAGTGGGAACTTCTGCTTGCTTCTTCCAAAGGTCACAGTTGAACGTGGAACCTAGTAATGAAATCCCAGTAACCATCCTTTAAGTTATCCTCTTCCCTTGCTTTCATTTTCTTGTGTTCTCTTGCAGACATACTCACCTGCCTTGCAGACATACTCTCATTGTTCTTGTCTTGCCTAGCCCAGTTTTTCAGTGTCTGACTTCAGCTGGGAATATTCCATACATTTAGTAGTTATGATTTGTATTTTCTTTCAACCACTCTTCTTATTAAAGGGTGCTGGGGTTTGCTTAACTTCTAGAAATTGTTGGCATATAACAGAAAAGGAAAATTTCCCCTCTTAAAAAGTTTGCATAGATGTTAAGAAATTCCATGCAGTCCTGCCTGGAGTAGCTTTGCTGTTCTGTCTCATGGGAATTGAAAGGGTGCCCTGTGCTGGCAGGACATGAGGATCTGATCCCTGGTATTCAAAGTCACATGTCCTGCCATGCACATATGGCATGGCATGAGGTGCAATTCTGGTATTGGGGATCAGATCCCATTGTGCCATTAAACTGTCTGCCAGGAGCCTGCAATTCTGTTCTTAGTAGATATTTATAATGCAAACATTGACATGACCTGGACATTCTGAGAATACCAAGAAAGAAGTGTTGGGTTAAGTGATAAATTGTTAAACATTAATTGAGTCACTGGTGGTGTTTCCAGAGCAGCAAGCCTCCATGTTCATGATACTTTGCTGATAAGTTTAGTTTGTGTCTTTATTGTGAATGATTTTCTTCCTGGCCTGTTAGGAACCTCCTTTTTTGAAAAATAAGAGCTAATTTATGTTTTGTGTATTTGATTTTTTTTTTTGCAAGCACAAGTGAAAAAATTGTAGATCAGGGACACAAGCTGGAGTAACCAATCTTTAATATTTGCCCTTGAGAGTAAGATTTTTACTTCTCTGGGAATTTGGGGTCCAGGTGAATCTCAAACTTTATATGGCTAAGTATGTTTTGGGTTTATTTGTGAGAGGGAATGAAATTGGTGGGATAAGATAGGAAATGGAAGCATGATAGAGAGAATCCATGGGAAGCGGTAAAGAATACAATGGAGGAAAGGGAAAAATTAAAAAAGGAAAGAGTGTAGATGAGAGAGTGCTGTCACTATGCTCACAATCTGGGTTATGAGGAGGTTGAATAAAGCCAGCAAGGGGAAGAATGTTTAACACAAGCAGGAAAAATATGAGGTTTCTTTTTTTCCAAAATAAATAATAAGCAAAGTTGCATAACCACATATTACAGTTAAATACAAAACAATAAACAGTACGTGGGGTTTGCATTTTGATGGGTGGGTTATGTCCTAGTAATTCTGAAATCTTTCACAAGGGCCTTGTTTGCTTGCTGGCTTTGTTTGCTTAATCTTTAAATATTGACTGCATTTTTCATGCTCTGGCATGAAATGTGTGTGAAATCTGTAAATATATCAGTTGGCGCATTGTTTTCTATCACCTGATCTTTAATGATTTCGCCCATCATAATGTCTCTCTCTCAAGAATTTCCATGTCCATGATAAATAGTAGCTGTAGTTACACAAACTTGTAATGTTCTTCCTTGGCTGTTTTTTGTATCTGTAACTTTGGATGACTAAATTTTCTTGAATGTTTTTATTTTTTAAATTGTTTCCCCCTCCTACTCCTGCAGGGCTGCCTTACAAAAGAAAATGAGCAGGTAATGCACAAGGAGCACCACTGGGAACCATGTCAGACGAGTCAATCTCAGGGAGTGATCCGGACCTGGACCCGGACTTGGAGCAGGAGGATATGGAAGAGGAGGAGGAGGAAGATGAAGAGGAAGCAATGGAGGAGGAGGAAAATGATGGGGATGATGAGGAAGACTTACTCGATGAGAATGGTGAGTGAGTCGGGTTGTGAGCGCCCATATCCACTCTGCTGTGCATAATCACTGAAATGACTAATTCTGATGAGTTATTTTGTGTAACTAGTGTCCTTATGTCTTTTAGAATTTCTTCAGGGGCAAGTGGAGCGGAGTTACGTGCATATGTGTAGATTAAGTTTGGATTTCTAGCATTATGTTTTTTATCATTATCACTAGAATATTCTTCATAAATCTCACCAGTAGCGCCAAAGTTCTTACGCAGAGATCTTATTCTTAATCAAATAAGATTGTCTGGGACATAGTTGTGTATATCAGTAAAATCAATTTCTATGTTCTTTAGTAAAAGTATACTTAAGTTAGATATTTTTACATTACTCATACACCCATAAATAAAAAGCCTAATGCAGATTGCATTGGCGGGCTGGATGTTTGTGATCTGGCTGCTGCTGCAGGCTGCTAGTTCCCCTGCTTCCAATCCCTTCCCTGCTCTCTTCTCTTCCCTTCTCTTACTGGATGCCACCACAGCCCATGGTATATTCCAATGGGAAATGGGAAAATTGGCACTGGGGGCATAGCGCAGGAGGCTTTAAATCACTGCTTTAATGAGGCCTGTATAAAATGGCAGCCCTTTTCCCCCACCCCAACCAAATTGGACCTTTGTGGGCTGGATCCAGTCCATTGACCATAGATTGTCAGCCCCTAGCTCAGGGGTGGGCAATTATTTTGGGCAGAGGGCCGCTTACCGAGTTCTGGCAAGCTGTCAAGGGCCACATGGGTAGCCCTGCCCCTTGACAGGTGCCCCCCCCCCCCCCCCCCCGCCACCATCTCTTGGGACTGGATGTCCCGCCCCCTAACCTCTGACCTTTGCCACAGGAAGTCCCTCCCCTTACACCTGGAAGTGCTTCTTTGGCGAAGAGGGTTTGCCATCTTAGGGGAAAATAAAACACATTACATACTTTAACCAAACACCCATATTACTATATTTTAATTTAAAAAATAATATTTTTTTGTCCTGATTTGTGTGTTTGTGCTGTATTTGCAGAAGTGATTGCATATAGGGGTTTGTGGGGATGGGTATGGATGTGGGTATGGGAGCCATGTAGGGTAGAGTGGCTGGCTGGTGCGGGGGGCAGGAAAATGGGGAAAGCAGCAGGGAGGAAGTAGAAGCGAGCGGGAGCGTGGGGCCTGCACCAATGTCCCGGGGCCAGTACCAGCAGGGCCCAGAGCAGGGTGGTGTGTGTGTGGGGCATGGGCTGACAGGGGTCTGTGGCCTGGGCTGGGCTGCAGAGGGGAGAGCTGACCCAGCTCCATAGAACCCCTGCCAGCCAGGAGCCGGCACTCCTGCCACCATGCTCTAGGCCCCGCTGGAGCTCCTGCATGCCTGCTTACCCCCAGCCCTGCGGTACAGGCAGGGAGCAGGGCACAGCCCTGAGCCTGTGCGCCCTGCACTCGCCCATCCAAGCTGAGCAGCAGTGGCAGGGATGGTGGCCAGTGCCGGGGGGGGGGAAAAGTGCCCCCGCCGCCGGCACTCCCTCCAGTGGCAACAGAGAGCAGGCACAGGCAGCCCTGCATGGGTTCTGAGTGGCTGCAGCACAGGGCGCTTTTCCCCTGCTGCTGTTGCTAGCCTGGGCCCTGTGCCGGCTTTGGGCTTGCCCACTGGGGCTGAGCTGCGGCAGCAGCAGCTGGGCAGAAACTGCTTCTTGGCGTGGAGGAAAGCGGCTCCCTGGTCACAGCTGCTGGGCAGTGTTTCTGCGGCTGCCTGCCCGGAGCCTGTGCCGTATTGGGCACTGGTATGGCTGCTTCACTGCTGCCTCTGTGCTGCCCAGTGGCTGCCATCCCTGCCGCTGCTGCTCAGCTTGAATGGGTGAGTGTGGGGTCGGGGCTGTGTGCTGGTCCCCAACTGTACCATGGGGGCTGGCAGTGAGGAGGCACATGGGAGCCAGTGGCAGCCGGGTGGGAGTGCAGGGCTTGTGCCAGTGTCCCAGGGCCAGCGTTGGCGGGGCCCAGAGCAGGGCGGCAGGAGTGCAGGGTCCCAGCTGGCAGGGCCTCCATGAAGCTGGGTCAACTCCCATCTCTCCCTGCTGGTGCAGACCAGCCCGGCTCCACAGACCCCTGCCAGCCCACTCCCTGTGCTCCTACTGCCCCGCTCTGGGCCCTGCTCCTGTTGGCCCCAAGACACCGGCACAGGCCCCACATTCCCGCATGCTGCTCACTTCCACTCCCATCTGGCTCTGCTGCCACTTTCCCACCTGCCCACGGGCTCCTGGCTGCATGGCAAGACTGTGAGGCTCAGCAGGAGCTGGCTGTGCCCTGAGGACTGGTGCAATCTCTATGGTCCTCCCCTGCCTCACCCCCCACTTCTTACCTGAATTTCCCATGCTGGCACAGCCATGAACTGTCTCTTTACCTGTCTTTGGTCACTAGTTCCAGGAAGTTTATAATAATGTTAATTATTGGGAAATATTTACATGAATGAATTTTAATCTTCTGACCTAGTCAAAACATAGGACAAGGTGGTACCTTACAGTAGTGATTCTTAACCAAGGGTTCATGAGATCCTTTTAAGAGTGCCATGCAATATGAGCAGAGTTAGGTATGCTAATACTGATGTGTGATTTCACAAGATAAATCCAGAGGTTTCAAATAAGAATCCATAATGTCAAAAGCATTCTGTCCTGCTTTGGTCTTTATTTGTTTTTTTTTGTAGCTGTTTAGATTTTTGGTCTATTTTTTTCAAGGGGTGCTAGGAGTCTGAAGAGTCTAAAAAGGTTGAAAACCATTGACTTTACGTTGGTTCAGAAAAGCATGAACTTTCATAGGCAACAGCCTACTTCAGATGCTATGATGAAGTAGATGCTAGCATCTGACCAAGTAGGCAGTGGCCTGTGAAAGCTTATGCCTCTGAAGGAGCTGGTCTTAAGGTAGAACCCTGCCCCACCTTCTTCCTAACTTCAGTCTAACATGGCAGGCTACCTCTCCAGTGACAAGATGACTCATTTGTAACAGGAAAATGCCCAAAAAATGGCAGTGGCAGCTAGTGCAAAGTGT
The DNA here is from genome assembly GCF_030867095.1 of Alligator mississippiensis. Classification (NCBI taxonomy): domain Eukaryota; kingdom Metazoa; phylum Chordata; order Crocodylia; family Alligatoridae; genus Alligator; species Alligator mississippiensis. The sequence goes on from NC_081835.1 coordinate 46,409,720, forward strand.
GTATGTTTGGGGGCAATCCTAACAGATAGATGCATTAGATAGTGGAACATTTCAAGAGGTCTCTAGTGTGGTGGTAACTTTGTCACTTCACAGCAGAGAAGCCTAGGCTGGGCAGAGCCACATACAGTAATAAGTTAGCTTGAATTGGCAGAGAAAGAGACTGGAAGATCCATGAGGTTTTTTTTCTGTCTCTAACTTCTAGCATTCTTTGGAAATATTCATATCGTGATTCTTAATTTTCAGTTCATTTAACCTAAATGATTGATATAGTCAAGCTAACAATGTATGTGTGTGAAAGTGCATATAGGATGTATACGGCATCAGATCACATAATACTGATATCTGTTACTGATGGTTGTTGGTTACCGTCTTGAATTTAGACTACCCAGAGAACGTCAAAAACATTTGTTTTTCTAACACATAAATTTTAAATTTAATAAAAGTAGTAAATGATGATGTGGACAACTTTATGTATCATTTTATTTATTACAGATGTGTCTTGTTTTTCAGCATTAATTGTATACCACAATATGTGTAAACTCCTTATATATAAAGTAGGATTTATTAACGTTACCAACCATATCAGCTTCTTTTTACTTGCTGCCATAATATCAGTATACTTTGAACATGTACAGCTGTATAGTTCCATTTATCTATATAGTGTGTCCACTCAGTCCCTTATTATATCTTCACATTTAACAGATATAGCCAAAAAACTACTGTCAGCTACTGGTGAAATAAAAATGCTGTATATTGCAGATATAAAATATTGTTTGATGGCTGCATTTCCTCAGAGCTAACGTAAAATTTGTTTGCTGATATTTGGCTTGTGTGGAGTATAGCTAATTTGAGGTGTAAAGAAGACTCTTTTATTCTGTACATCCGATATTCAGGTCTGATGCCTGGTCCTATGTTGTTCCTTAAACTGCTCTCTGGGAACCCACAGCTACTTTGTTTCCATTTCTGAGAAGCAAGATGTGCTAGGTTTACTATTCACTGTGAACCACCCTTTTCCCCCATGTTTTTCCTAACGATAATACAACTTTTAAATCTTCAAAGTGCTCCTAAGGGATTTCTTCCCCCATGGATGGACTCTGATTACCATTGCAAGCCTTAGCAGATTAAAAAAAACAAACCACAAAACAAAACCCGTATTAAATACAGCGCCCATTCAAGGCTTGCGGGTCACATACAACTGTCCCACACTACAAATTTTCATGAATTTAAATAATATTGACAGTAACGCAATGAAAAGCTAACAGATTTACCCCATTGCTTACAAATGAAGAGCATACTCTAAGTGGTGATGATGACTCATTCAAACTTCTCTCATTCTTAACATGACATGATCCCAAACTATTGATGTCTTCTAACCTCAGATCTTGCAGAAACCTGTGGTTAGTTTTTCTTTTTGGTTTAATTTAATGTATAGAATAAAAAACGCTGGCAGTTTAACTTACCTTCGTTTAATGCCTTGGTCATTTCTGTCTGTAGCTTTGAAGAATGCATTCTAAACTCTGCTCTGAGTGCCTGTAATTTGCTTTGCATCAGTTATGGATTGTATTCCATACATCAGCGGTTCCCAAACTCTGACAGACTGAGTACCATAAATTTAAAATGATACAGCCTTAAATACCACCAGCAACTTTTTCATACACATAGGTAACAGACTATGTATTAAAACAACATCAAAACCTTTAGTAATCATAAAGCGTTGTTTTATCAGTTACTGTATCCATATAAAACAGTTGTAAGTTGGAAAAAAAAGACTAAATTCAACTGTCTAGAAATGCTTTTGGGGATGTCTTTAGTGAGAAGGTATGTGGGGGTTTGGAGCCTGGGGAGGGAAGGGGTCCTTGCACACCCTGGCAGGATGCAGGGTACTGTGGGTCAGGAGTAATGGACAGCAGCAGGGCTGGGGGGGGCCGTGGTTTGAGAGTGACAGACACACAAGCAGACAGACATGCACACAGCCACACACAGTGCCCAGTAGGCAAGTCTGTGAAGGGGGAGTGTTGCGGGGAGAGGGGCAGATCAAGGCCCACACAGTAAGGGAGGAAGTGGAGCAGGGGCAGGAGCCACGGTGAATGGGACCTTGGGACCGGGGCAGATCATGAGGTTAAGCAGCGGGTGGCTCGTCCAAGGGCACTGGGGGAGTTGTGGCTCCCCACCATTGTGTGCAACTTAGGGCAGGCATGGGGGCACATGCCCCCAGGTCTGTGTGTGGGGCAGAAGTGGTGGCCTGCTGTAAACTGGGCTCTGCACCACACTGCTGCTTGCCCAGGGGCCTTGCATGATGCCATGGTTGGACCACGCACTGGCTGCACTTCATCCCCTTCCCGCCTGGTAGTGGCAGGCACATGGTGTCCCACGCGACTCTGGAGGCAGTGGTAGTGCCGTGCAGAGCACGGTGGCAGCCCACTGCTTCCCGGGGGTTTGTTCCCCTCGGGCTGGCTGGCCCTGTTCCTGCGGCAGGGTCAGCACAAAGGCAGCTTGGGCCTTTCCAGGGACACGGGGGTGCTCCCCTGACAGGGTGACCCCGGGGCAGGCATGTGGGGGTGGTATGTGCCCCCTGGATCTGTGTACGGGGAGCGGTAGGCTGAGTGGTGGGTTCTGCACCATGTAGTGCTGCCTCCAGACCTGCGCGGGATGCCATCTGCCTGCTGTCGTTGCATGGGGAGAGGTACTTAGCTAGCATGTGGTATGCACATGGTGTCCCCCACAGGTCCAGAGGCAGCAGTAGTGTGGTGCAGAGCCCAACTCCACTTGTATCCAGGGGGCACAGGCCTGCCATTTGCTGCCACCACCTGGCAGGCAGAGGCACTTGGCCACCCCAGGATGTGCCCAGTGGGGGGAGCCCCCCCACATCCCTGGAAAGGCCCAGGCTGCCTTTGTGTTGGCCCTGCTGCGGGGATGGGGTGAGCTGGCTCAAGGGGAGAAAGCCCCTGGGGAGCAGTGGGCTGCTGTGTTCTGCACCATGCAACTGCTGCCTCTAGAGCCACACAGGATGCCATGTGCCTGCTGCCACTGGCACCAGCAGCTGGCACATAGCATTACACGAGACTCCTGGGCCAGTGGCAGTGTGGTGCAGAGCCCAGTTTGCAGCAGCAGTCTGCCTCTGCCCTGTGCACAGATCCAGAGGGGTATGTGCCCCAAAAGTCTCCCCTGGGGTGTGCACAATGGTGAGGAGCCTCCCACACCTCTGGATGAGCTGCTGGGGCTCTGACTATCACACCACCTGCTCCGGAGGCCCATTCACCCCTGCCTCTGCCCCCCCTACCTCCCTCACTGTGGAGGCCTTGATCTTCCTCTCTCCCCTTCCACCCAACACAATTACCTACTGGGTGCTGCTCAACATACGGTGCTGTGGTCCTGGGTGTGTGCAGCAGGCTGCTGCTGGGCTCTTGGTGTGCTTTAGGTGGGGCTTCCCCCTGGTCCTCCACGTACTGCTTTTAGGTTGTCTGTGTACCACTGGTGGTATGTGTACCACAGTTTGGGAACCACTGCCATAGATGATGTAGAGTTTGTTCCATTGCTTCTGTAGGGTACTAGCTTCCTGGTGAGAGCATTTCTCTATTAAAAATTACAACTAAGTGTTTAGATGTTTTTACACCTGACAGAAGTGAAAGAGTGATAGACTTGATTCTACAAGCTGGCATTACATAGAACAGGGCTGTCCAACTTCAGTGTGGCTGGGTGACTATACAGAGTGCCAGTGTGTAGTAGTTCATGGGCTATGGGCGATAGCCCTGCAGCTCCCTCCTGGACCTTTCTCTGCTGTGTGGCAGGGGGCTTGTGGGCTGCTGGTTGGACAGCCGTGTAGTAGTGGACACTATACATTTCCTTCACACCATTCAACCAGTATATCTCAATTCTGCCATACAACAGCTGTTGCTGTACTTCAGGGCTCCCACTAGTTTCTTTCAGCACCAGAATCTTTACTGGTTTTGTTGTTCAGGACCTGACCAGACTCTCAAAACAAGCATCACGTTTCTGTCCTTATCTGTGACTTCCATTTCCATTCCAGTTTTGTAACTGGGACTGCTGCCCAACGCACATCTTCCCTGATCCTCCTGTTCTTTGAATGTATTATTAAGCAGCAAGAGTCATAAACTGGACGAGACAGTATGATGGCTTTTGCAGTACTGATGTTTGCCAGCTAAGGAACTGCCTTGACCCTCAAAACCTTTCATTTGTAACCTAATCAACAGTTGACTGTAGAGATTAAGAGTTTGTATGTTAACACCAGGGCTTTATTTCCAAAGCATGTTGAAATATTAAACAAATTCCTCTAGTTTTCTGTTGTGTCTAGTATTCCTTGATATCTGTGGATTATTTCTCATGGCAGTGGCTAGATTCATCTCTTATTTTCAGATGGTGCTGTTCTATTTATAAATAATGAATGGGAGTCATTCATTTTCTGCCTCTGAGACTATGGGTTCAACACATTCCAAAAACTTGCTGTTTAGGGTGAAAGGTTGATAAAAGTGAAGCATACAGCAGCAAAGCAGAGGCATTTGTGATCACAGGCATTCAGAAACTGTTCTTAAGGGCTCCTGGAGGTTATGCTTTTATTTAATTTTAGTTTGGAAACCTTTTTGTTTAATAGAGGTAGAATGAAATGCTAAACCTCTCCTGGCTATCCTTATAGCTTTGGGTCTGGCGTGAAACCTTTCTGCCTTTCTAAGCCTCCAGCAGGAACTTCTGCTTTAATCTGACTTTCCTTTGAAAGCCTGATCAAGCAAAATGGTGTAATGGTTAGGGACCTACTTAAATTGTGCTTTTGTGATTTTCACAGAAACCATGAAAAACGGTGGTTTCTGTGATCGCGTTTGCCACAAAAATGGTGTTTGCCACAATTTCCCACAGAATCACACCCCCCATCCAAAACAAAATTACTAAAAATAAAATGCTGGCTCTTCTGTGGGAGGCAGCGGTCCTCGCAGCTGCTGTTGCCTGCCCTTGTAGCCAGCCGGGCAGGAAGGCACTGGCTGGTGAAGCAGTCAAGATGGTAGCCACCCCTTGTCCCTCCTCCCCTGCCAGGGCTTCTCTGCCAATCAATGCCAAGGGGTGGGGCTGCATGAAGGGCAGCCCTCTCTGCTAATCAGCGATGAGGGGTTGGGCCTCCAGGGCCTTGGTCAATCAGCATGGAGGGCAGGGCTGCTGTGAAATGCCTGCAAAAATGGCTGTGCACGCCGTGGGTGGGCTGCAAAAAACCCTTTGTTTCTCCATGACTTAGGTAGGTCCCTAGTAATGGTTAGATCGAGGGATAGGAGGTAAAAGATTTTTGGAGTACGTTCCAGACTGAAACTGGTTTGATCTTTAATGTGCTGCTTGGTATTTCTAGACCTTGGTTTCTGAAACTAAAATCATAATACATGGCTGGTGTAGAACCTGGATCAGGGGTAGCTAACCTACCCCGTACGTCACAAGTTGCATGGATGGCTTCTGTATGTGGCACCAGGGGTGGGCTAACAAAAATAGGATGGGTTTCAATACTGACAAGTGCAGGGTACTGCACTTAGGCAGTAGGAACCAGCAGCACACTTGTAAGCTGGGAAACTCCCTTCTCAAGAGCACGGTGGCAGAAAGAGATCTTGGAGTCATTATTGACTCCAAGATGAACATGGACTGACAATGCGAGGTCACGGTCAGTAGGGCTAACCTTACCTTGTCATGCATCCACAGATGTATCTCAAGCAGGGCCAAGGAGGTGATCCTCCCCCTCTATGTGACACTGGTCAGGCCGCAGTTGGAGTACTGTGTTCAGTTCTGGGCGCCCCACTTCAGGAGGGATGTGGACAGCATCGAGAGGGTCCAAAGGAGGGCCACACCCATGATCTGGGGACAGCAGGGCAGACCGTACAAGGAGAGGCTACAGGACCTTAACCTGTTCAGCCTTCACAAGAGAAGGCTGAGTGGGGACCTGCTGGCTGTCTATAAAATTACTAGGGGGGACCAGCGGGAATTGGGAGAGACTTTTTTCCCCCGAGTGCCTCCCAGAGTAATGAGGAGTAACGGCCATAAGTTGTTAGAGAGTAAGTTTAGACTAGACATCCAAAGGCACTACTTCACAGTCAGGGCGGCGAGGATCTGGAACCAACTGCGAAGGGAAGTAGTGATGTCTCCTACCCTGGGGGTCTTTAAGAGGAGGCTTGACGTCTACCTGGCTGGGGTCATTTGAGCTCGGTTTTCTCCTGCCCAGGGTAGGGGGTCGGACTTGATGATCTACAAGGTCCCTTCCGACCCTACTTCTATGAATCTATGAATCACCTGAGCCCCAGGTGCTTAGTAAAGGGAGGCACCAGAATGGAAGCAGGGGAGCTCCAACCTCCTGGAGTGTGGGGGCAGGATGCTGCTGTGGAAAGAGGTGTCAGATGTTATTGCTAAGAGCCAAGTTTAATCCATCACTGGCTGCACTACTGCCAAATTAAGGGCTTTGGATCCTTGCTTCCTGTAGAAAACCATAGTGGTTGCAAAGCAAGGCAGGGTGAACCTGGTTATTCTTGGAGGTGACCTAACACCTCCTTTCACAGCAGCATCCTATCCCAGGCTCTAGCCACCCCTACCTCCATTCTGATGCCCCAGGATGCAAAATCTATTGGGTAGGCTTCTGGAGGTGGGGATTAGAGAGGCACTCAGAGAGGCATGTCTGCCAAAAGGTTGGCCACTACAGGTTCATGACCTGTTTAGTTAGCAGCAGGTTGCCAAATTAAGGATGAACTGCTCAGCTGGTTGCTGAGGGTTTTATTCTAAAGGTGCTGCTTCTCTAATCAGCTGGAGCTCATCAGTGATCTCATACAGCTGATTGTACAAGTGGCAGTCTTTGAAACAAAAGCCACACCAAACCTGCAACAGCTGTGTGCCCCTGGCTGGTTCATAAACTATCCCCTTCATGGAAATGAGGAAGGAACCTAACCCTGTGAAGAATTTGGGTTTCAATAAATATAGGGGTGCACCAATAGAGATTTTTGGGGCCAATATTGATAGCCAGTTTTTAAGGAGGCATATTGGCTGATACCGATCCGATTTGCTATACACAGACTGGCAACCTGAAGAGCAGTGTCTGGCTGGTAAGTTTGCTGTGGTGGAAGGGGAAGGGACATGGGAGGGCAGATCAAACCCCCTGTGGTGAGGGAGGGAGTAGGGCAGGGGCAGGCTCTGCTGGGGCAGGGTGTAGGATGGGAAAGTGGAGGGGTGTGGCTCTTGCTGCTGCATGCACTCTGGGGGGGCACGGCGTGTGCCTCCCAGATGTGCATGGTGCGAGGCAGCCTGCAGCTGCAGGCTGGGGCCAGGGCTGTGCTGGGCTCTTCCCGGTGGGGGCTGGGTCGGGCTGCGCTTGGGGCAGACCGTAGCAGCACTGGAAGGGAGATTATGGGGGGGCTGCAGCCACCCCAAAATTTGCTGTAGCCCCCCAACTCCCCTCCCAGTGCTGCTGCTGCCCACCTTGCCCTCAGCACAGCCTGGCCCAGCCCCTGTTGGGAAGAGCCTGCACCCTGCTCTGTGCAGATCTGGGGGGCACATGTGTCCCCATCCTCCCCCATGCCCTCCCATTGTGCACACAGCAGTGGGAGCTGTGCCTCCCGGATGAGCCTCGGCTCCGTCCCACACCCTGCCCTACCCTGGCTGGGCAGCGCGTGCCCCAGTCCCACTCCCTCCCTCACCGTGGGGACCTTGATCTTCCCTCTTACACACCTCTCCTCCCCACTCCTCTTCCACCAGACCAGACTTACCAGCTAGACACAGCTCTCCAAGCTGCCAGGCTGTGCTCCTTTCTGCCTGCATGCTGTGGTTGTGCACATGCACAGGCCATTTATTAGCTACATCAGGCCGATTTCTGATGCAGTCAATTTTCTTTGTATTGGTGCACCTCTAAATAAATTGATCCTGTTATGCCATCTTGCAGACAGATCTAAGGGAGAGGTGGAGTGTTGAGGATTCTCTGGGTGTTCTGTTAAATATTATTTCATTTAATCAGGGAATATTTGCATCTAAAGATAGAAAGATTCTGACTGCTGAAAAAAGTTAATGTCAGTAAAGAGGAGTATGCTTGTTATCCATCCGGTGAAAAAGTAAAGTGCTTATAGATTCATAGAGTCGGAATGGTCCTCAGTGGGCCATCTAGTCCGACCTCCTACCCCTGGTAGGCAAGAAAAAAGTCACCAACCCTGGGGTAATGTGATCCCAGCCAGATGCCTATCCAGTCTTTTCTTGAAGACCTCCAGGGATGGATGGGGCGAGCAGCACCGCCCTTGGGAGCCCATTCTAGAGTCTGGCAACCTTGACCATGAAGAACTTTTTCCTAATGTCCAGCCTAAACCTTCTCTCTAGGAGCTTATGGCCATTATTCCTTGTCGTTCCAGGGGATGCCCTGGTGAACAGATTGTCGCCTACTTCATGTTGCTCTCCCCTTATGAATTTGTACACTGCCACAAGGTCCCCTCTCAGCCTTCCCTTGGAGAGGCTGAAGAGGTTAAAGTCTTAGCTTTTCCTCATAGGGCCTTCCCTGCAGGCCTCTAATCAGGTGAGTGGCTCTTCTTTGGACCTTCTCCAGGTTGTCCACATCCTGCTTGAACTGTGGCATCCAGAACTGGACACAGTATTCCAGCTGCAGTCTGACCAGTGCTGCATAGAGAGGGAGAATCACTTCCCTGGACCTGTTTGTGAAGCACCTGTGGATATACGACAAGGTGCAATTGGCTCTGTCAACTGCTTCATCCCATTGGCAACTCATGTTTGTCCTGGAGTCAACAGTGACTCCAAGATCTTTTTTTGCCTCAGTGGAGCTGAGAAGGTCGCCCCCCAGCCTGTAGGTATGATGGTAGTTCTTCCCCGCTAGATGCAGCACCTTGGAATTGTCATCGAATTGCAGCCTGTTGCTCTCTGCCCACTTCCCCAACCTGTCTAGGTTGGCCTGGATCTGTTTCCTCCTCTACAGGGTGTTAGCTGCAACCCATAATTTTGTGCTGTCTGTGAATTTGGACAGGGTGCTTCCCACCCCCTCATCCAAATCACTGATGAAGATGTTGAACAGCACGGGTCCCAGAACTGAACCCTGAGGGACTCCTCTGCCCACATTTCCAGGTTGACACTGACCTGTCTACCACCACCTTCTGAGTGCGGCCCTTGAGCCAATTTGCTACCCAGTCTACCATGTAATCATGCTTGGCAAATCCCCTCAGTTTATTTATAAGGGTGGTAAGGAATACTTTGTCAAAGGCCTTCTTGAAGTCCAGATAGATTCACCACCTTGACTCCTGCATCTAAGCAATTGGTGGCCTTGTCATAAAAGGAAACTAGGTTAGTCAGGGAGGACCTGCCTGCTAAAAACCCATGTTGGTTACCTCTCCACATCACATTAGACAGCGGGCTCCCACAGATGTGCTCCTTGATAATTTTTTCTAGGACTTTCCCAGATATAGAGGTAAGGCTGACTGGTCTATAGTTCCCCGGGTCCTCCTTCCTCCCCTTCTTAAAGATTGGGACAATGTTACCCCTCTTCCAATCCTCTGGAACCTGACCTGAGCACCATGAGCGCTCATATATCCTTGCCAGTGGATCAGCTATGACCCCTGCTAATTCCTTCATTACCTGTGGGTGGAGTCCCTCTGGTCCCAGTGATTTGAATACATCCAGTCCCTCCAAGTGTCTTTTTACCATGTTGGCACTGACCATTGGTTGGCTGATGTTCCCTTTGTTGGTGTCCGTGATGTATGTTGAGGGTTCATCTAGATTCCCATTTAAGAAGACAGAGGTAAAAAACTCAGTGAAGAGTTCTGCCTTGTCCCTGCTGTCCGTCATTAAGCCCCCTTCCCATTCTGTATGGGTCCTATGCTACCCTGCACCCTCTTTTTGCTTCCCAACATACCTAAAGAAAGACTTTTTATTGTCCTTAATCCCTGATGCTAGCCTGAGTTCTAGTTGCCTTGGCCTTCCTGACCGACTCCCTGCAGGTGCGGGCCAAAGAAGTATACTCCTCTTTGCTAGCTACCCCCTGCTTCCACATGCCCTTAAGGTATCTTAGATGCCCCTGGTTAGCCAAAGGGGCTTCCTGGCCCCCTTGCCCCCTTTCCTCTGCCATGGGATTGGTTCACTCTGAGTCCAAAGAATGGTTTCCTTGAGGAATGTCCAACCATCCTGGACCCTCAACGTATCTAAGTTCTTAGCTCCTAGCACCCTGCTAACCAATCCTCTGAGTCTATTAAAGTGCTTGTAAACTTTGTCTACATTGTGCTGGGAAAGGCTACTTTTGACCTGTCCTTTTGGCTTCAAGGAGAGAATATGGGTGAAGTAAGTTTAGATTGGCTATCTGGAAAAACTTCTTTACTGTGAGAATAGTGAGGCAGTGGAATACACTGCCTAAGGCAGCTGTGGACTCTGTCACTGGAGGTGTTCAAGAAGAGGTTGGACATCCACTAGGCCAGTGGTTTTCAACATCTTTTTCATTTGTGGATGCCTAAAAAGTTTCAAATGGAGGTGTGGACCCCTTTAAAAATTTCAAATGGAGGTGCAGACCATTTTGAATTTTAAGTATGGGTATTTGCATACTTTTGATAGATCATAGTCATCTTTTACAGACCCCTTAGACAGTCTGCAGATCCCCAGGGGTCTGCAGACCACAGGTTGAAAATCACTGATCTAGGTGTATCTATGCCTGTTTTCTACCATGGGTATTCCATGCTTCTGGGATTTGCTGGTTGCTCCTGCTGTTTCCCCAGAGCCATTTTGTATTGGCTGTAGCTAAGGCTGGGTACTTCAACTAGATGTGCCCATTCTTCTGCTAAGAGCAAAGCTGGAGGTTCCTGGCTAGAGGGCCTTGCCCCTTGGCTCAGGGTCAGACTGATTGCCATATTTGGAGTCAGAAAGGAATTTTACCCTGTGGTCAGATTGGTATGGATTGTGGGAGTTTTTGCCTTCTCCTGTAGCAGAAGGCTGGTCTTCTACTCAGGACCTCTTGAGCACATATTGACAACATTTTATAGAAGCAGGACATTGACTGCCATGGTTCCCTTGTTTTACCTGTGGCAGGTTAGGGTGTTAGGTCTATGTACTGTCAAGGTTCAAGATAGTTTTATGTAGAGTTTAGATTATGGTTGCATGGAATAGTTTTGATAGGGTTGATCTTGCCTCAAGCAGGGGGTTGGACTAGATGACCTCTGGAGGTCCCTTTCAGCCCACCTTCTCTGACTGACATCCAGTCTCTTCTACCACTATCAGAAAGGACAGTGTTGTAGTGGGGATGGATTGTATCACAAGGAGAATGGGCAAACATTGTTTAATTTCTCTTGCACTTACATTTTCTAGAAAGCAGCAGCTTCCCACAGCATGTCCTAAGGGTGGGTTGGCAGGAAGTGGATTTCAAGGTTGCAGGAATGTTCTCCCCATCCTCCTGCTGGGCTGCATAAGACACTGCAGCTGCTCTTTAGGAAATGGTGGGTTTTTTTAAAATAAGATAATTCCATCTGGTACAGTACAGGAGCATGACAGTCTTGTTTGTTCTTCCTGTTCTTCCTCAAATCTATGAAGCAAGTCCTTAGGACAGTTCAGGTTTTGCTAGCTTGTAAGTGGAAAACATGGATCAGAAGTAGGAAGCCTGTCAGTAAAGATCTTCCTTTTCATGGCAGCTTTTGCTTATGCAGTTGCAGGGCCAGAACAAAAAGAAGGGCTTGTCTCAAGCTCTGAAAGATGCTAGAATTGATCAGGCAGGTTTATTTTGTACTTCAGTCTTTCTTTCTTCTTTGTGTGTGGATGTCATAGTGATGGATACTAGTAAATAATAAAGTTTATAAAAGCATGATCAATTCTCTGTTTGCAGAGTATATCGCATGCATGCTTCTGTGAAAGGTGAGACTGTGATTTCCCCTCTTCCCTCAGTCTTGCCCCCCTCCCCCAATTTTCCCTTTTAAAGTGTCCTGCCTTGCTTTTTTAATTTTGTCTGACTGTGGACCCAGCTTGCTTGCAAGCCTACCAGCATTACTTCTATGGCAGCCAGTGGAAGTCCGCTTGGGTGAAGCAAACCTGCTTCTCACATTGTGTGCTCCCTCTGCAGCAGTTTCGCTGTGTGCTGCGTTTTGTCACAAAACTTGAACTGCTTTGTAAAAATGTACATTTTGCTGCTCTTAAACAGCCAAGCTGGCCCTCTAAACTTTCTGTGAAAGTGAGTTTCTGTGAAGTGTTTTTCCAGATTAGTTTTGCACAGGAAGACTGGTGTATATCATAGTTTAGGCTTATAGAAGCAGTGCCAGGTGATTTACTTGCAAGTTAATATCCTGTACATTGGCATATGTTTAAACTACATCACCTGTCTGTGCTGAGAAATTGGATCACACTAGAACTTTGTGGGTCACAGTAACTAACACAATGTTAAACACTCAGCGTTTAACAGTGTTAAATTATCGGTCACTGTGAACTGGAATAGTTGTGTTTTAAGAATCCATTGGCAGGTTGTAGATAACCCAGGGCAGACAAGCCCAGAATCTGAAGTTACAACATATTAGGCCCCTGGCAGACGTTATGCTTAAAACCATGATTAACTGGTTAATCATGTCTTAAGGAGCAGCTCAGCCACACATCTTTGCAATTAATGGTGTGATTAAAACAAGGAATAAACCACAAAATTATTACACAAAATACATACAGTAACTTTGTGGCTGGTTCCCATCACACCTTAAATTGACATGTGCCAGCAATGATCACTTTGCAAGTAGCAAGCTGGGTGCCTGTTGCCGCAGTGGCAGGGATCACCAATCAGCTGATTAATGCTCCCATCCACTGGAACTCTGCAAAGGGCTCCAGTGTGCTCCCACTGCTCGGGGTACTCATCAGCTGGCCAGCGCTCCCAGCCACAAGAACAAATCAGAGACCTTCTCTATGATGTGCTCCAGTGGCTGGGAATGCTGGTCAGTTGATGGGCACTCCCAACTGTGGGAACACTTCAGAGCCCTTTGCTTCTGTGTGCTTCAGCAGCTGGGAGCATCAGCCAGCTGACAGACCAGTGCATCAGGCACCGGGCTTGCTACTTGCCAGTGTAGGGGGAGTTCAGGATCATGATTTAGGGCTCCCCCATCTACTAGCAATAGGGCAAGATCAGGATCTGATCCCTGATCCCACAGTTGCACCTCCTCCATTGCATGTGTGGCATGGCAGGAAGTGTGATTGGTGGGATCACAAATCGGATCCCATCGCACCTTTAATTGAACCACTTCTGTCAGCAGCTTTAGATGCATTTCTTAGGTTCAGTTTAGGCCTTGGAAGGTTGCTTTTTTTTTACAAAAAAGTCTCTCCAGTGGTATGATGAATAGAAGTATTTTCACAATTATGCCCAGACATGCAGTGATATATGCTAATTTCGTGAGAGCCAGAAGGTGAAAATGGCTAAAGACTAGCTTATTTTCATTGTTCATCTAGAGTGAAATGGAAAATATAAACAGCATTAATGGTGGATGTAGACTTCATAGATTGTTAGGGGCTGGAAGGGACTTCGCAAATCATTGGGTTCAGCCCCCCTGCTCAAGGGAGGAAGACAACTGGGGTTAGGCGACCCCAGCGAGGAGACTGGACAGTCACCTGTTGAAAACCACCAGGGTAGGTTACTGCACCACCTCTGGAGGGAGCTTATTCCACAGTCTGGATGCACTGACTGAAGGAGCACACTGGAGCCCTTTGCAGTGTTCCAGTGGCTGGGAGCAAGAGTGGCAAGCCATACAAGGAAAAGCTGAGGGAGCTGGGCCTCTTTAGCCTAAAGGAGAAAAGGTTGAGAGGGGACTTGATAACGTCTTACTGCTGTACGTATCAGAGGAGTGCATCAGGAGCTTGGTGAACAACTGTTCAGTAGATCACCCCAGGGAAGACCAGGACCATATAAGCAGATCTTATATTAGTGCTTTTATTTTAATAACGCTGAAGTGCTGTTAATTTAGGGAAGAAATATAATAAAAATATGCAGTTCTTATTTAGGCAAAAAAATCCATGATCTTCAGTAGGAATTTTGAACAAAATAATAGGAGTGCATGTGCTATCTGCTATTTTTAACCTGACAGTATCCATTCAATACAGTCACTCCTGTTTTTTTATTAGAGAGAAGTGTAGTAAATTCATGTAGGCGCAGGAAAGTCTCTGTACAGGATTTGGGCATCGCTGGTAACCACACAGCAGGCACCCATCTCTTTAGCTGACTTTTGATGACATTTTAAAAGTCCTCTGCGTTTTGAGGGGAACACATTGTACTTCACTCTGATATGTATGTTTGTTTCTTTCCTATTCAATCTAGAGCAGCTGATTTCAATGCTCATTTTTCTGTGACCTGGTGTGATGTGGTGTTCTGTGCAGAGAAGGAAGGGAGCAGACTAGAGTGTATGTACAGGATGCACCTGTGTAAGTCTTGGAGGAATGTGAGAAGATAATATAGGTTAAAGCAAAGAGGAGGGAGAGCCTTTTAGGCTGATTCCAGTCTTTTAACTGACCCTGTGAACTGGGTTACCTAGTGTTACCTAAGAGATCTGGAGAGGGGTGTGGCCTGAATAATGATGTGGGAAGAAAGGACAAGACCTTGCCTGCCCCCCTTCCAGGGCATTATAGACTAACAGTGCTTCAGGGCAGTTGTGGAGTCTGTCGCTGGCTGCCTTGTCTTTCTAAATTTGTAAATCCTCTCTTAGATTTTTTTTTTCTGTCCTCTATATATAAAGAAAAAAATTCTAAATGAAAATATCCTTGCCTCCTCCACTCCACATCCCCTAGAGCTTTCTGGCAACAGCTTCCCTTTAGAGAGGGTGGCACAAAGTCTGGCATAGTCAGAGTGTTATATAACCTGGAGTAATGACTTGTTTCACTTCTTTCAAAGGAGGCAGTGACGTCGGAGCTCTCCTTCCCTTGAACCCACTGATTGGGCTGTCAAGTCTCGCTGATCTAGTGAAATGATGTGGTATTATAACTAACTGGGATTTTTTTTTTCCTTTTGATCTATTGTGTATAATGGAATACAAAATGGAAATATTTCTATGCAGCTTCAGAGCAGTCCACATCCCCTGTTTTGTTTTCCTGTATGTATTTGTGGTCTTCTCAAAGGTTTTTGACCTGCCTGTAGGTGCCATGCTTTCCTAAAGCTATCCAAAACATATTGAGTAAAATTAAAGCTCGGGGGGAGGAGGGCTGCGAGAGTATTAGCCGAACAAAGGAATGCCCTCTGCCCTCACTTGTAGGAGAAATGCAGCATTTACTAATGTCTTTCTGTTTGTCTTGGAGGAATTTCAGGGTTTGTCACTTTTTGGTGACAAAAACTGTGAGATTTATTTATTATTTTTCCAGAAATAAGCCAATATTAATTTATGCCATTTTACCATGTGCTCATTTTTTGATAGTCAGCTTTGCACAGCTCAGTCAGTTTTAATAATGGTAATTCTTTGCATTTAGACAGCACCTTTTCTTCTGCAAGCTTTAAATGCATGGCAGGTACATGAGAGAAACTTCATATTAACACTGTAATGTTTATTTTACTGTGTAGTTTTTGCAGAGGAGGGGAGAACAGGTTTAGATGAAGATATTTTTTTCCCTTTAAATTAAAATGACGAGATGCCATTCATGTTTCAAAAAACTAGGTGGATAAAAATGGGTTTTTAAAATACGTTTCTTTATGAATTTGTCTAAAATAAATTTGAAATTATGATTCATATTGAGGCCTAAGTTTACTGTGATATATGAAATTAAATTAAATATAAATTTAAAAAATCAGCAGTACGTTTTTTCTTGTGCTATGGTTTCAAAGAAAGTCAAATCCTAGAAAATTGGAGGTTACAAAGTTCTGAAGTGAGACAATATTGAAAATATTGAAGTTGTGAACCATTTTGGTGTGGCCAAACCAGATTGACTGTGCCTGATTTTATCTGATCTTGGAAGCTTAAACAGTCCTTAGATGAGAGACTACCTTGGAATTGTAGGCAACATAGATACAAAACAAGGAATTCAGGTCAAATACTTCACAAATATTAGACCCTTGAAGTTGAATGAATTGCAAGACTTCATTGAACCTTATTGTTACTACACAGCTGATAGATAGGAATAAAAGGAAGAAAGTGACTTTTTTGACAGCAGTTACCTCTTCCGCTAGTGCAGAAAATATTCTCTTCATTTTGGTTTATTCAACCAAAGGGGCTGATTTAGTTCATTCAAAGTTGAAAAACTGATTAGGACTTGAAAAAAGTGGAAAATTCAATCTATGAATAAAATTGATGTATAAGAGGATGCAGTTCACAATGTCCTTCAGTATTTTACAAGTAGTAAACAGAAATAACCAGTTCAGTTTGCAAGCTACAGCAAAATATTTCCTTTGTCTTCCATAAATCATTTTAAATTGAAAACAGGTTTTGATAATTTTACTTTATTTGTATGCATTTAGCATATTTTATGGTATTTTATACAACTAATACAAATAATTTAGAAATACTGTTTTTTGTGACCTTTAATTGGATTATGGTTTCAATCCAAAGGCTGCTTGACATGAATCATGATAAACGATAAAAAAATCAAGTAAGAAATGCTGCGCTGTTTTTGCAGTGTAATAAAATGTAAATTAAGGATCTGGATAAATATATGTTAGGCTACATAATTGCTTAAATAAATGTGATGATGATGATAATATACACATACAATGTGTTATCTTGCTTGGCAAGAAGTAATACTATATTATAACAATCCCTGAGAATCGGTCTCCTTAGGAAAATTGCTAAAAAGTATAAAAGCAAAACAAGATTAAAATGGATTGTTTTAAACCAAGACCTTCAGGCTCATTTAAATAACGATATAAAGCACTTTAAATCAGTACATCCTGTCTAAATGCACATTGTTTTCCTTAGTATAGTTTAAATCATCTTTTGGCAGCTGGAAGCTTGTTATTTTGGTTGTCATAATCCTGGAAGTGCTTAAAAACATGATTTATATATAACCCCTTGTGTATCAATGTAGAAACATGCTTCTTTACTGGGTTTTTGAGTCCCATATCCCCATTCTGTACATACCATTTTAGTGCTGGGTTTCTAATAAAAGTTGGTGTTCAGTATCAATGTGAACCAGCAGGGGAAAGAACATGCACCAAAATTACATTAACAAAGATGCATTGGGAAAGCAGTTCTTTGCCTTAAGGCTCGATTTCAAAACTTTTTCAAGTCTATGGAAAGACTCTTACTGACTTCAGTGGGCTTTGGTTGAAATTCTAATTCTTTTTTTTAGGTGGATACTAATACAATGTTCAGGACATTGGTCCAGCAGCCTTATTTTACTTAAGTTTCAATTGCTGGTGAAGCAGTTTGTAGTTGGATTTTGGATTTAGAGTGATTAGCAGGATTTGCATTACCCATACAACTGTACAGTCCCTAATCTTCAAACCTCACCTCATACTGGTGATGAAGTTATGAACAGGTTAAGCAGAATTAACAGTATTTTATGTGCTAATATTAACTGTTAACCAAAATGTTATTTTACTGTCAAGACCATGAAGTTTTAAGTAACATAGGAGCAATCTACATTTGTAGACAGCCTCTACTTGTTGATGAGCAACAGCTGTACAGAGTGGAGCTGTTAGAATTGGAGTAGCATGCAAGAGAGCAGTGAGAATGGGAAGGAACAGCAAAGCTGTCATAGAGCAGAGACAGTTATAGGAAAAAAGAAAACCATTGCAGCTAGAATAAATAGTAAAGGTGGGACAAACAGGAATGTTTTCTATGCTTTTCACCTTTGCTGCACACTTTGGGCTAATCAGACCAGCAGACCGGTTTGGGGGTAGATGAGAAGCTCAGCTTGCAGAGGACAGCAAAGGACCCATCTGCTATCAGAGGAATGGTGGGAATGGGGAAGGAACTTATCCTAGCAGTCATTTATGACTCAAGGTATTTAGTTTTAATTTGCTCTTTCATTGAACAGAGTTCAGATTGCCCTTTTTGATCTTCCTTTTTTTTAATCTCCACTGTTCCCTAGTGTGCACTGTAAACTTGTCATGTGTCTATACCATATGTGGAGGCAGACTTTTAGATGCGAGTCAGATCTTTGCTTTACTGGTCAGGTATGATGAGGCTGACACTAAACTCTTGAGCAAGAAGAACAAAAGCAGTGTTTTGAAGGGCTTTTATTTTTCTTGAGAATAGCGGGTACGTGTTGATGTGTATATTGCTGGAAATACAGGAATCTAATGTGTCATTCTTCAGAACAGCTGTTGAGTGAGAAAAGTCTGTTGCTGCCTTTGCTAGTATGTATCGTAGGGTGACCATTGTCCAGTTACGGAGCTCTTTCTTGCTGCATGACTGAAACGGAGCTGTGGAATATAGCAACCAGAGTCCAGGGAAGCTTGGTTGGGGCGAGCGGGGGAATTCCTCTGTGTTGACAGACCTGGCCTCACAGGATGGCTGTTCAGTAAATGGGCTTATTTATAACAAGATTACCTGCCATGAGGAGATCACTGATAAACAGATTTCTTTTTTTTTCTGGCACATCTGCTTCTTGAACAGGCTGATAGGATATGCTGCATATTCATTTGTGGTAAACAGCAATGACAAACTCTTGGTTGTATGACATGGATGGAAAAGATCACTTACATTCCCTATGCTAAAATATTGAAGGGATGCCATCTTACACTGCCATGGAAAAGAAAAGACCTAATTTTCTTTTGTTTGAAGTTTTTTTGGTTTTTTTTAAATTCCCTGGCTGCCTATTCTCTTGATGCTGCCTCCTTATAACAAAAGTTCTCTGGAAACTGCCCTCTCATCGTCACTCAGTTTCTTGACTTTAAGTCTTGCTTCCCATTTTCATAAATAAGTTTGGTCATGTCTGTTATCACACTGGAATCCTTTATGCCAGCCCTGTTTGGTCATTATAAGTCCTACCATAGAAATCTCCTGTTTGATTTTTCTTAAATATATTTGCCTCTTGGTGCCCATGGTCACCATTACAAGTCATTCCTGGTAGACTGAATTTAAATAGTGACATGGATATAAAGCCCTTCACTTCTATTTGCAGTTCTATTTTCTTTTTTTACCAGTCTATAACTGCTTCCCAATAAAATGTATATAACCCTAATTAATACAGGTGAAGTCTAGACTTGTTTCAAAGGTGTGATATTTTCCAGAGCAGTAAGACTATTTTGAAACTGCTGACAAGTCATTGAATTCTAATGCCCTTGACAATAAGATGTCTAACAACAATAGCTGTAGTTGAAATGTAGTGTAGGTGTCATTCAGATCCATTGCACACCTCCAAACGAACCTCAGGCCTTAAAAAATGCAATATATTATACTGTTTGAGTCCTGGAACCCTGTGCAACCCCATGCCTCTTTGCAAGGGCTCTTCAATCATAGTTTACATTGGCCCTCAGTCTGTAAAGATTACTGACCCCAGTTAGCACCAGAGGCATGTGGATGAGCAGGCACTAGTACCTAGCCACTTCCACCACTTATCCACGTGGTGGTACAGGGAGCGGGGCTGGCAGATCCTGCTTGTCCCCACAGTGACACAGGGAAGCAACAGTTGCCAACGCTATCCCACCCCATGTCCCCCTGCCTGCCGCCGAAAGCTGCTCAAACGCCATGTCTATGGGCTGGATCAGATGGTCCTGTGGGCCAGATGTGGCCTTTGGGCCATAGGTTATCAAGCCCCGGTCTGTGTCATGTTTGCTGGTCCTTTGCTGGTCCTTTGCCGGTCCTCTCCTAGCGTTGCTTGCCAGTTGTTGCAAATGGAGTGTCAACTTTGTGGACAAATGTGCAGTAGGAGCTAGTTGCCTTTTTGTCAAATGAAATTCAAGTGCCACCTTATGTTCAAGTTGCATTTAATGCCATGCAGTCTGGTTTCTTCTGTCCCTTGTTCTTGATTAACAAAGTAAAAACTTTAAATTATTTCACCAGTTGTTTTTTCTTCAGCTGTGGCAAATCAAAAGAGGGGGGAGAGGGATCCTCTACTCTTCTTGTGGGTTTGTTTGTTTTTTTGATAAAGAGGCCACATGGTCAGAACACTTCAGATATGATTATATCAAAAGACTGACAGTGAATGATGGTTTCCACAGGCTCTTTCCTTTCTACTGTTTGAGTTCTACTCTGAATGTAATTGGACATGGAGACAGTCTCTAGAGTACTGTGGAAAGGCTAGTCATGCATGGACATTAGCTGTTTTAGGGTGCTAATTAAGGTTTACAAGCTCTTATTTCCTCTGCTTTACCAGTCTGCTGATGTGGCTTCTGTTAGAAGAACTTTGCCTGTGGGTTGGGAAAGAGAAGACTCGTTTTTAAGGACTTGCCTCATACAGCACTTTCATTGCAATTAGACTCTTCTGTGTAAAGCTAGGTGCAATATATCAGCATGTTACTTGGTGATCAGTATGCTCGGTGTGTTACTGTATTAAGCAAGTTACTAGTTCCTGTTTGATTGTCCAGCATCTAACATAGGTCATCTAGTCTATTCTGGGTTAGCAGACACCATGTGAGCAGATGGTAAAATGACAGATCTCAAAACTGTTCCTAAAGTGAAAGACTGTATTCCTTTTGCAACTCATTTCCCCCTTTGCCCTAGTAATCTCTGGAGTGTAGTTGATCTTGTGTCTCTCTCTCTGGCTGTTAGTTTCCTGTTGCCTGTTGGAATTCCCCCTGCATGGGGCCCCAGTTGAATTTGAATGGTTATGTAAGGATTTTTGTTTTATTCGTGGTGTTGGTCTGCCACTAGTTGAAATGGATCGCATGCTGAGTGAATGGCATCAGATCTGAACAGCTGCAACTTTGCTGCTCCAGCCCAGTGAGAGAGAAGAGTCCTCCCCCCACACGCGCGCACACACCCACCCACCCACCCACCCACCCACCATACATGCTCTTGTTTTGCCTTTTAAAATCGGCCCCTTTTTTAGGAGTGGCTGTGGTTACCACCTTGAATGAGTGCATATGCTGATCCTAAGCTAACAGAGCTTTAGTGATTGGTTCCCAGCTAACCGTCAGCTACTTTAGCTTGGGCTCTGTAGTTTGAGTCTGTGCAGGGGAGGGAGCTGGTGACAATTTTTATTTAGTCTGAACATCAGGCATATTTAACCAGTTATATAACGGTGACCCCACTCAGTCTCAGTCAAGTTCTGGAGGATGCCTGCTTGCTGATACCAGGACGCTCCAGGTTTGTGGAACAGAGCATCAAGTACTGTTTAACAAAGTTATTCTCAAGAATATTAAGTACCAGGATTGTATTTTACCTTCTTGTCCTCCCTGCATCCTCGACTGCTCTATCAGAAGGCATTTTCCCAGTTACACATTCACACAGCTGGCAAGAGCTGTCTTTAGTGTTTGCTGTGCCTCAGGCAGAGATAACAAACCACTGGGAGTGACTGATAAGTTTTTTGGCCTGAGGACCCTGAGACTAGAATAGCTAAGGGGGCTAACAGTTTTTAGCCACCTAAAACGCTTGATCACTGACGGAAATCTTACCTCAGTCAGCTGAATACGTTAAGCAGCATGTTACTCTTGGATGAGTCTCATCAGTTTCCAGGTAGGATACAGTTTTCTGTCTCTCTTCTTTCTCCTGCTTTCCTGTGACAGATCATTCCTTTTAATATTTTGATGCTACAGTGGGGCAGCTTGTGGTTTTTAGGAAACTACTAACATGGAGCATGGTACATTAGGATCAGACTGTTTTGTGAGGCTGTTGAATTGGCAGTTGTCTGACAGTGATGAAGACGTTTGAATAATCAGTCTTCTGCATTGTGCATGTAATTTTGACTCAGAACATTTGAGACTGAAGCTCTTTGCATTTGTAATAGTGAAGATTTTAAAGAAAACAGTGAAACCTGTTGTATGTGCCACAGTGGCGACTCCAGTTTTGTCATTTAATATGGCAGGAGTAGTTTTTTCAGTGAGAAAAATGGTGATTATCCTTTACAGGTGTTTTGCGTATCCTTTTTGCTTTTCCCCCTCTTTTTGGGATGCTTGTATTTTTCCCTCTATCTTTGATTGTAAGAACACACCCTAGTGAAATATTTGCTGAGAAAAGATGGTGATAACGTTATTGAAGGTACGTCTGCCTTTGTAAACCCTTGCTGGCTGGGCTGCAGTATCTCTAGGCGCTAGTCTTGACAGTGCATGCTCCGTCTAGCACCTTTACCTATTTCCTGCCATTCTGCAACTTGTGCCTACCTTAAGAACCACAATGGCTCCTCTTTTACCTCATCTCAAGTCAGGGGGATATGCCAAGGAGTATTGACAGTAGTTTGCATTGTTCTCATGGAGCCTCTCTGTAAAAGCTTTTCCCTTAGCTGTTCATGTGTGCAGAGCTCTACTCTTCATAATTAACTTGCCATTCTTGTGTTGGTGGCCCAAATGCCACAGATAGAGTTCTCCTCTTCTTAGTTGGAGAGTTTAGGTCATGAACCTTGTCATTACAAGAAGCTTATATAATAGAAGGAATGGGCTGTTCAGGCAGTCTTAAGAATTCCACCTTTAGTGTATAGGAGCCAGAGCATGTGGTCTTTGAGGTTCGCAGTAGAAGCAAAAAGTTCAGTTTACAGCAACCAGTTGAGCCACAAGGATTCTAATAAGAATCCACTGTCTTTTCCTTTATATGTCCAAGACTATAGCAACAAGTTAAGTAATCCAGATCTGGGAGGATGTGAACAAAATAGGGAAAGGAATTAAATGAGAATGACTCAAATAAACTAGGAGTGTGGGTCAACTTAGTGGCTTCTCTAACCTAGGGTAGGGAAATGAATCAAAGAACGAAGAAAGATTTGAGAAGGGAAGATCCTTTTAGTAATGAGTCATTTGCTCTGTAGCAGTTCCACTCTGATTGATGGGTTATGTGGGGGGTTGTCCTATCCCTCTATCTCCTTCTTTGGATAGGGTGATGGAGCAGGAAGATCCTCAGCACTCAGGTTCCCGCTGGGAGTTTGAACCTTCAAACATCTTTAGTCAGGCAGGAGGATGGGGAAACAACAAGATTGGAAGATGTTTCACTAAATTAAATTGGACTAGTTTTCCATCTATCAGAGGTCTTGTGTCACTGTAAACTCGCTAGAAATCCCACCATTTTATTAATTTTATTAATCATCCTTGATAGTGCTTCCTAAGATGGTAGGTGGCAATCTCAACGTGTTTTACAAACCACTAAGGATTACAGTACTCTGAAAGTTAGGGAAGCGCTGCTATCCCTATATTGTAGAGGGGAAGATGAGGTACACAGAGGTCGGGTAACTTGTACAAGGTCACACAGTGTGTCTGTGGCGGAGCTGAAACCAGACCCCATAGGCATCTCCCTGGCTCTGCTTTAAACACTTTAAGCTTCTTGCTTAAAAGGCTGTTCATCATTCAAGCTCAGCAGACATCTCCTTGGGGGTAGTCAAACCAGCATGTGCTATGTACACTGAACTTGTGTTGCCAGTTGTCAGTACTGCATTTTTAACATGTTTTTGGATGTGGAGATTGTTTTCTCAATTTTTATGATACCACCAGGTGGTGAAATTGTTTTGTTGCTGTATGCTGGCTGCACACTATTTCAACTGAGTCCATGACCATGTAAGATAAATGACTTGCTTATAAAGGGACAACCCCCCCCCCCAACCTCTTTCTTTGATGACAGCAGTCATTGCAATACATCTCTCTAGAGAGCCCTATTCAGAGATGGCACGAACTGTGGGTGCTTCGTATTCTTATGGGGCTGTATTCAGCATGTTCTTTCTGTCTTAAATCTTATGCATGAGACCAGGGGACTCCGTGTTACCTTTGACATCATGGCTTTGACTTTCATGATTCTGAACAATTTTTTATTAATTTTTTGTTGTTCTGTCTAACTGAATCAAGGCTCCCTGCTCAGAGCTTGCAGAGCAGCAGCAATATTTTGGATAAACCTGGAAACAAATAGCTGTCCAAGCAATGATGTTTTATACCAGTTTTATTAGCTGTCTAATGTGCATTGTCACTCTTCTAGCTGCTGATAATGGGAGAAGTGCCAGAGGCCCAGCAATGACATTGGTTTAGATTTTGTAATTTGTATTTTTCTCACAAGTGATACCTTTCTCACTAAAGAAGTCCTTAAGAATTCTCCCAAAATTATTTTATGAATGAAAGAGCAAATAGCAGTTAAGTTGAAGTATGTGTGTGTTATGGGTTTTTTTTTTTAACATCTGCTATTCAAGTAAGGACTTATGTTTAAGGAAGGAAGACTAATCTAATGGACTGAGCATAGGACAGGAGCCAGGGACTCTGGGATTCTCATCTTGGCTCTGATAACTGGCTGTGGATGTTAAAAAGCAACCTAATTTTGCTGCCTCAGTTTCCCCATAAGTAAAGTATGCAAGATAATATTTACCACATGCAAGATAATATTTACCACATGCCTATTGTGAGGATTGATTATGGTTTGTAAAGCTTTTTTTATCTCAAAATGTGCCAGCATTATTATTATTTCACCACTCCTGTACTACACTGTTGTTGCCCTGAGCAATGACAAAGGGCTGCTTGGACACTGAAAGATATTTTGTGAAGGAATTGTCTTTCATGCAGTTCTCTTAAATGGTGATTGAGTACTGAATGTCTCTTTCTTTTTAACAGGCCATGAATGAGGCTGTAGTGAGAACTTGGAGCAAAAATATTAGCATGAAATTTATTTTATCATAGTTGTTTCTTTTATGCCATTTTGGTGGCTTTGGAGGCATGTGGCAGCAGTAATCTTCTCTATTATTTTTCCTTACTCTGAGGATATCCTGGTATAAAGCTAATACTATGGCTCCCAACTACCTATTGTAAACCAGTGCTTATGTAATCATTGCATAATGCAAAATGCTTGCTCCTTTCTCTATGCTATTCACCTTCTCTTATCCCCTGAAAATTACACAGAACAAGAATAATTATGGTAGCGACCAGACTAATTTATCATGCACATCAGGACCTAGTATATGTCTATTTACTGGGGCTAAATTTTTTCAGTGTAGGTGTCTAAATCCATGTTTAAGCACTTAATTAAAAATGGCCTGCCTTCAGAATTTTACCAAAAAAAAAAAAGGTCCATTAAGGTACACAGGTGTGTGGTATAAACCAGTTTCATTTTGTTGCCTGACTTTTTTTGCCAGCCTAGTTTAAAAAACAAACCGAAAACCAAAAATAAACCAAACCAAAGAAAAATTTGAACCTTGGGTTATTAGGATACTAGTTAATTTGGGTAACCAGAAAGGCAGGTTTCAGTTGCTTCTTACTTGCAGTTACTGAAGTAGCAGCTTGCTGAAAATTTCCCAGCACTGGAGTCACTGCAGCTTTTCTTGATATTATTGCATTTAGTTTATGTAACTAAACTGGGGGTGGATGAGAGCGATTGACAGGACAAATGCAAGTGAATCACACATGACTTACTAGTAGATGAAGGGGTACGTGTTGTAGCTTTTTAAGGTCTACTGGCTTGTGTTTGAATTGTGAGAGAGAGAGAGAGCTTGTGGGGACAGTGCTTATATTTTTGATTTGAGGTCAGTGGTTGCAAAGGTAGATACTTCCTAGGTTTATATGACGGTGCAGGATGGTCTGGCTTCCTCCATCTGAGGATCTTGCAGCTGTCCTTATTAGTGTCATAGTATGAAAATGATAAAAGTAGAATAGAGAGCAGACTGTCTAACTCCCAGTTCTGGGCTCCAGTCATTAGACTAGATTTGTGGAGGAGGAGGTTAGCCAAGCAAAGGCATACATTTCTGAATGGACACTGGGAGAGCTGGGCACTAAGGCATGGGATTGTTATCTGCTCCCTAGACTGAGAAGGAGACTTTGTTGGTATGGATGTGGTTGTGCATTGCTGAGACTTGGCTGGAATAAATACCTGTTTTCTTCTTTTGGCTGAGGGTGTTATTTGTAAGTGTGCTTCATACAAAAGCTTATATAAGTGCTCTTTAGTGTTTATGTAACTTGGGTCTCTTCAGTGTGTGCAGCACTGAGGCCTGGCCAGAACAAGAGCTCTTGGGTATTTGGGGCCTGGTTTGTCTTGCATAATCTCAGGGTTAGAAGATATATTGTCTGTCACCAGAGATGGTCTTTTGATGTTCCAGTTTGCCTCTAAGCACTCTTGGCCTTTTTTTCTTTTCCTCTTAATTTTTTTGCTGCTGCTTTCCTGTTCCTTTTTTCTGTTCTGTTCATTCTTTTTGCTTATGAATGATTCTTTTAGGTCAGGGAAGGCGTTTTCTTCTGCAGCACACATTGTCAGTAGCCGAGATACTGAGAGACCTCTCGGAAAAAGAGAGGCAACACTGGCTTTTTAAAAATATTTTTGAGTCTCCATGCTCGAAAAATCTGGAGATTATCCTCCTTAAGCTAAAGATTTCAATTGTCTTGCTTCTGTCCTATCATTATGTCCTCAGCAGCATGCTTCAGAGCCTAGTAATGTATTATCCCCACATCTTCTGGTCAGATGGGAATGCTGCTCTTCCTTCTGACTATAGCCATAACTCCGCAGTCTGCCTAGTAAGGTGACTAATCACAGTTTAAATATCTAGATCAGTAGTTCTCAACTGTTTTAAACTCAAAATATCCCTTGGAAAATGTTAACTCTTAGTTTTCACTCTTTGACTACAGATGCATAATAAAGCAATTATTCTGTTGCATTAAACTCAGAAAGACCACACCAGGCTGGAATGGTTTTTAACACTATGAATTCCTATTTAAAACTTCAGGGTGCATCTTGCGAATCAGGTTTGCACACGTAGCAGTGCTAAACATTATATGGCACCCTGTGGCAGCCTTGAAAGAATCTCAAGGCAACTTGTTTGAGAGTCACTGATCTAGATGGATAAAAAATGTGCTACCTGAACTGAAAATGTAGCAGTTTGTTAAACCAATATGCCACGTTTTGCATTCTAGTTATAGAGACAAATACAAAAGAGGGATCTGGCATAGCTGATTCCTATATAAGTCAGCAATACTAATGAAGACGGTGAAGTTTGATATGTGCTGTGTGACAGGCCAGAGGAGGAATCAGGAGGAAAGTTCTGGGGCTTATGCAGGTAAAGTCTAGAAGATGCACTTTTTTGCCTCAGTATAGCCACGAGTATTACTCACAGGAGGGCACCACTATAGCAGCCCATGTGTGAAGCTGGAGCAAGAGCAGGTGAGAATTAGGTTATGTTCCCTCTATAATCAGTTTTCAGACTGTTTTCTTTTTGCGAGCGAGGTTACAGTAGCCAACTATGTTAAAGAAGCGTTGGCATATCCTGCTGTGTTAAGGAATCGGTGCCTGGGATTACACATTGGCAACAGACTTTTGGCCAACAGTGGGCCACATTGCAATGTGTTGAGAATTCAAGACCAACAGCTGATTGTCATAGATGACACTTAGCTATCATTTCCGTAGTAGCTTATAGCTTGGTTGTATTAAACTCAAGATGAAGCATTGCATGCTGGGATTAGTAGTCTTTCTTAGTTGCACCTTTGCAGTGAAGACTGGAGAACGTAGCAGGCTTCTGAGCTGTGTTTGGGCTGTGTTCTGAATCTCTTGTTCCATTCCGTTGGGTGAAGAGATGCTTCACTTGGTACCTTAACAAGCCCTTCCAGCGGAGTGACATTGGGCTCTGAGAATTGCATTTGCTGTCCTTTACACATGCCCTGGGGCTCTGTTGGAAATGGAAATGATGGTGACCCCAATAGAGCTAAGAATACCTGGAGAAGCAAGAAAATACACAACAGATGGAAGATTAGTGAGAAGAGGTGCTGAGAATGAAATGGAGCAGCATCACAAATGCAGATGAAAGAGGATCCTTTTGTAACAGAACTACTGTCTAGTCAGCATGGTGATCCATTCCTTGTGGGGAGGGGGACTAACCAGTTTCTCCCTAGGTCCTGCTAACTTTCAGGGGACCAGGAAAGAGTGGCTGTTGGTGTGTGCGAGTGCTGGAGTGGGTAGGTGTGTCTGTTATATAATGGTTACATAATTAATTCTTTGTTAGGCAGTTGTGGGTGGGAGGGGCTTAGAGCTGCTGAGTTGCTTGAAGGTCTGAGACTGATTATTTTAAAAAAGAACAAAGTCTTTTTGCTCTCTAATTAGCTGGCTTGGTAGCTGTGGAGATTTCCAAAGACTCTGGACTCTGGCAGAGGCAGTCTCTTTTTCCATCCCTAATGAGAGGTGGATTTTTTTTTTGTGTGTTTAGACAGAGTATGGGGGACTGATATAACTGATCTTCCCCAGTTCTGTTTTGAACAATGCATGGAAACTTTGCTTGACCCTCACTACTCTCCTCCAATAATCTCAGTCAGAACTATCTGCAGGGATTCTCACTTTTCTTGATTACTTTCTCCTCCCCTCCCCACCCCCTCCACACTTGGTTGTTCAGTGTGGTACTCTTCTCTTCCCTCTTTCCCCCCCCTCCCCCCCCCCCCCCCAAAAAAAAAAATGCCCCCAACTGCCTTGCAAGTGTTTTCCAAGTGTTTTCATAACATAGCTCCTGGTCTTGAAAGAGTGTCTGGTGGCTACTATCCTCCCTCTTCCCCTTCCCCCTCCAACTGTATGGTACCCATGTGACAATAGTTGCTTACATGGCATTAATTTTCCAAAAGCATTTAATATATTTTCAGTTTATTTCAATACTGTTTATCAGATGGATAGAAGAAGAGCCAAGGGATCCTGTGACCAGCTATTGTGAAATGCTCATGAGTGCTTCCTGCGCTCCTACAGCTTGAGAACCACTGTTCGCTGTAGTAGGCTGCAGAATTCGGGCACTGCAGGTCCATTTGCAATTCACAGCACAGCTGCAAATGCCACAGAACCACACGTGGGCAGATTCAGGATCTCAGTAAGGGGGTTGCACCCCCTCCCTCCTATCCTTGGTTGTGTGGCAGATGCACAGCGAGCTGAAGAAAAAGAGGGTGAACAGCACTGATGCTCACCTCTGGTCTCTGGAGCTGTGTGAAAGCAGAGGCTTCAGCCAGAGCCTGCACTGACCTGCTGGTGAGCTCAGAGAGCTCATGGCACATGGGGAGCTCTGGCAGGAGCTGTGCTGACATGCCAGTGACAGCTTGCTGCATAGGCACTGCACAACCAAAGGGGGCTATAAGCTGTGCCACTGCCACCCCCACCCCCGGATCCACGCATGCTGCCACAGGAAACTTCTTCAGACTTCACACTAATTTTGTGATTTGTGCTTGTTCTGACTATCCACCTATAATCTTCTACATGGTGGCAATTCAGTGCATCAAGGTTGCAAATGTTGCAGGTGCAACGGCACAATTAGTCTTTTCAGCACAGTTCCCAATGCTCTTCCCTTTTTTCTTTCTGTAACTGCTTTAGCAGCTCAGGCTGCCTGTGTTAGCTGGTGACTGGCTGGTCACATAACTTCATGCAAGGTCCCATGGCACTTTACATAATATTTGACTCTTCTTAGCTGATTCTGTCCTACACAAGACAAGGGTGAGAAAACACAAAGGGGTAGCTGACTGCTCTGCCTGATTTTACCACATCTACAACATGCCTTTTCTTAAAGCAACTAAAGAGAGCACTCAAAGATAACACAAGGTAACTATTAGGTACTGTGAGTTACGATAGTAAGGAACAAAAAGTAAAGACCAATTTCTGTGCTGGAAGGACTCTAAAATCAGAGTTTTGCCAGTAGAGAGCTTGGCATTGTGTTCCAGAGGTGTTTATGTAGCCTACTGGTTTAAGGGAAAAAGCCAGTTCATAACTTAATAGGGACTAGTTAAAAACAAAAATGTATTATGAGAAGGTTATTGTTTGCTGCTGGGTTTTTTGCACCTTCCTCTGAAGCAGCTAGTATTACTTGTGGCTGGAGACATACCAGACTGGATGGAGCACTGGTTTAATTCCGGTATAGCAGTCCCTAAATTCCAGTGGATTTGTGGTTGTCATCAAACTCAGTTGAGAGTTGCGTGCACATAATCATATTGTGTTATTTTGACTTGACACATATTCAGATACAAGCTTTACTGTTGGTTTTCTCCCTGCTGAAATTAAGAAAAGAGAAAGCAGAAAAGGTTATCCTTTAATTGATGCCTCAAGCAAGCATACTTTTCTTCATGGTGCTCTAAATTCTGGCTTTTCTGGAAAAGTAGGGTAAATGGGACGGGAGCAAGCCACTCTGCTGTGCAGAGGGGGCCAAAGGGTACCATGCTCCAGACTTTTTAATTTTGCTTTCTTCAAGGTAATCTGAGAGAAGGGAACTATGAGTTTAGTTCTACTAGATGGGAATACAAACATCTGAGAACAGGAAACACATTCTACTGACAAAATGATTCACTGAAGAAATAAAGGAGAATTGAAGAGGGTTCCTGGCCATCTTGAGTACCAGTATTCAAGAATGCCCACTGCCTGGCAGTGAGATGAGACTAACTGTTCACTGTGGCCTCTGCAAATATGAAATACTAGCCAATTGTTCGTCAAGAATGATGGTGGGGACTGGGATGGAGTGCTACCACCTAACGCCCCATGCTGCCGCTGTTCTGCCTCTTGCAGGGAGCGGGGTGGGGGAGCCGAGGCCAGCACTGCTGACCTCAGCTCCCCCCACCCCCGGTCCGGTCCTCCGTGGGACTTTGGAATCATAGTGAGAGTCCCCCAGGCTTGGAGCACTCTGATTGGCTGTTTCTGTTAGCCAGTCAGAGTGAGAATAAAGTGCTACAGACAGACAGACAGACAGACAGACAGACTTAGGCTTTTATTCTAATATTGTAAAAGCCTAAATTGGTCTGTCTGTAATGCTTTATTCATGCTGTGATTGGCTGATGGAAAGAGCTAATCAAAGTGCTCCAGGCGTGGAGGAGTGCCCCCATGATTCTGAAGCTGCGCCAAGGACCAGACAGAGGGTGGGAGAGTGGAGGCCAGCAGTGCTGTCCTCGGCTTCAACACCTCGCTCCCTGCAAGAGGCAGAACAGTGGCAGCATGGGGTGTTAGGTGGCGGCACGCCATCCCAGCCCCCTCCCCCAACCCCCTGACATTCTTGACAGGCTATTGGCTAGTAATATTAGAATAGTTTTTGTCCCTCTGTACAGCCACTGCTGCTGTACAGGACAGAATCATTTGATATTTATGTAAAACACCGTATACTTTGCTTCTTGGGAACTTGTGCAACTATTTCACAGTGCCATAACAACATCCAAGGCCTGTAACAGTCTGCTGCAGGAATGATTTTTGGATATGGCACATTTTGGGTTTGTGAAAGCTGTCTGTTGTGGATGCCATGCTCAATTTCAACTTCTACTTGTTCAACTTCAGCAGTATAATGTAGTAGTATAGAAGACCAAGCAAGCTGTCCATAAAACAGAATTAGGAGGCCTAGTTACAATATGGTTGTCTCAGCTTTCTCAAAGGATAATTTCAGGTTGTAGGGCAAAAGGGACTGGTCCAATACCCACTTACGGAACATGGACAAGGTCCAGTCTGAATTACAGACTGGAGCCATGTTGTAATCAGGTGACTGACTTGATTGTTAGTATGAACAAACCCTCAGATCTACAATAGTCTTTAGCTTAGTGACAAACAGTTGGTGACAGTTACTTTGTTCATTTAAAAAAGAACAATGCCTAGGAGGCCTGATCATGGACCAGGAGCCCATTCTGTGCAGATATGTAACAAAAATGTTGGGGAGCCTGCCCCAAACTTCTTATAATTTAGTTGAATCTGAACACGATTTATATCAATATACAACATGGTTAGCAATCATAAAAGCTAAATGTTTCATCCTAGCCTCGGCTGACATGTAGTCAGTACTATATCCAAAGGGGAGCATTTGGAGCAGCAGTGCTGGGTGCTGCAGGTGAGATGGAGGGTGGGGGGAGGGGTTGCAGAAATTAGGCTCTGCTGCTGTAAAGGATGCAAAGCTGTCCTGTTATGCCTCTGTACATAGTTGTCTTTCTGTAAACAAAATTAAGTATCAGAAACTCCCCTTCTCCCCCAGCCCAGCTTGTCCTGTGTAAACAGTTTTGCTAGTGGTGGTTTCATCAGTAAGTTGTCCCAGTGTGCATTGCCCCACATATTGCCAGTGCTGCTGTCCTTGCTGAGGGATGGGATAACTGGCCAGTTTTTCCTAGGGTGCACTGAAAGCATAAACCTAGTATGGCAGTTTTCAACATGCAAATGTGGACACATCTGTGTTGTTAAAAAAGCTGCTTGAACTATGTCAGATTAGCATGTTGAGAAGTTGGTCACATGAATGCAGTTGTATTCCAATGTAGACTGGCTTGGAGAAGTTAAGGCAAGAATTTTAATCCGTTAAATATCAAGTGGGAGCGAGCAGAGCTCGAATGTTCCCTCTTCC
This sequence comes from Alligator mississippiensis, assembly GCF_030867095.1. Taxonomy (NCBI): domain Eukaryota; kingdom Metazoa; phylum Chordata; order Crocodylia; family Alligatoridae; genus Alligator; species Alligator mississippiensis. The sequence continues at coordinate 46,441,946 of NC_081835.1, forward strand.
CTTCCATCCCAGAGATCAGAAGTGTTTCTGTCATGAGGTTAATTTTGGGTCCCTGATGCATGTTACATTTAAGATACTAGTAACAAGTTAATTGCTTCTTAAATAGTAACCTGGCCACACATGCAACTCAATTTAAGGTGTGATAATAGAGTAAATGAGCCACAAAGTTATTCCACATATAACGCATAATAATTTTATGGCTCATTTGTGTCGCACTTTAAATTGAATGGGTGGCCACCTGTGACCTGTCAGAACCCTGTATGATGCCCAGCTGGGTGACACGTCGGATGTATACAGCTCCTATTGCACAAAAAACCTGGGATCAGGCTGCAGTAGCCCAGTCCAGGGATCCTCATGTCCTGGGAGCTGTCCATAGGTCATGTGCCACTCAGCTGGGCAGTACACATGGTTTTAGAGCTCCCAGCCAGTGGGGACCCCAGGACTAGGCTGCAGCAGTCTGATCCTGGGGTCCTGTGCCCCCCAGATAGGATTTTGACAATCATCTGATTGTCAGCTGAGGCCAGGGACTGGTTTGGTTCCTGGCTCTAATTTACAATCAGCTGACTGAAACTAGAGGTGCACCTATACATCGGTTCGATATCAGATCGGCACTGATATAAAGAAAAGTGATTGTATTGGAAATTTGCCTGATGTGGCCATAATTTGGCTGATAAATGCCTGTGTGCGTGTACAGATGCAGCACAGCACGTAGGCAGTGAGGAGCGCAACCCAGCAGCTTGGACAGCTGTGTGCAGCTGGTAAGTCTGGTGTGGTGGAAGGGGAAGGAAGAGGTGTAGGGGGAAGATCAGGGCCCCTTCAGTGAGGGAGGAGTGGGGGTGGGGAAGGGGCTGGGGCAAACGCTGCCCAGCTCAGGTGGGATGGAGCCACAGCTCATCTGGGTGGCACCAGGGAGGGGAGAGGGACCGCTTGTCCAGGAGCCGTTGGTCTGGTGCTCGTCCAGTAGCTCCTGCAGCTGCTACTGCCACTCCTCCAGGAGGGCATGGGGGAGGCGTGTGCCCCCGGATCTGCGTGGGGTGGGGGCAGGGCTGTACAGGGCTCTTCCTGTCCCACCCCACACAGATCCAGGGCACATCCTTACCCTCCCAGATGAGCAGTGGGAGCTGTCGGGCAAGTGCCAGACTAGTGGCTTTTGGACCAGCGGCACACAGCGGTGGGAGCCGCCTCCTGGATAAGCCACAGCAATGTCCCACACCCGTCCCACCCCAGCTGGGCAGTGCTTGCCCCAGCCCCACCCCCACTCCTCCCTCACCTTGATCTGCCTCCCCATGCCCCTTTCCTTCCCCCGCTTCCACTACACCAGATTTACCAGCTGCATGCACATCTCTAAGCTGCTGGGCTGGTATCGGAAACTGGATTGGTATTAGCCGATATGCTCCCTTTAGAAATTGGCTATCGGTATTGGCCCCCAAAATTTCTGTTGGTGCACCCCTAATTGAAAGCCCATTTTAATTTTGCTGGTGCAGAGACCCAGGGTTTGTAATCTTGAACGCCCCCTGCACCAGCAAGTAAGGCACAATTGGGGTCTAATCCCTGATCTCAAAATCATGCCCCCGCCATGAAATGTGGCATGGCAGGAGACACGATGGTTGCGATCATGGATTAGATTCCCATTAGGACTGTGCGAAGCTTTGGGTGGCGATTCGATTCGGAGGAGATTCGACCCAATTCGGTGTCTGAATCTCCAAATCCAAGTCAAATTAGGGGACCAACTAAAAGGTCCAAATTGATTCAAAGCTCTCCGAATCTTCAGAAAAGATTCGAAGAGCTTTGATTTGGGCAGTCCCCAGTGGCTGCAGCAGGGAACTGCAGCTGACTCTGAGCTGGTAAGTACTTGGAGCGAGGAAGAGGGGCTGGGGGAGGGAGGAGGGGACCATGGTGGGGACTCCTGGCAGCCCCCATCCCCTTCCTGCCCCCCCCATGAGTGCCCCGCCTGCCCCAGGTCCAGGCCCTTTAAAGAAAAGCCCTGATGCTGACCGGGTGCTGCTGGGGGTGATCCCTGCTTCCCCCCACTGCCCCATGCTTCATTGCCGCCACCCCCCCACCCCTCCAGGCAGGAACGATGAGTCTGGGGAGGGTTTCGGGGTGTTTTGTTTTTTTTCTTAAAGGGCTGGAGCCATGGTGGGTGGGGCAGCCATAGCAGGGACTGGGGCGCTGGTGGTGGGGGGGTCAGGGCGCTTGTACAGAGTCCTCCATGGAGCGTGGAGCAGCGAGGGGCGGTGGGGATCACCCCCCCCCACTGCGCCAGCACCTGTGAGTCAGGGCTTTTTTTTCCCCGCCAAGTGCTGGGGTGGCAGGGCAGCCATTGCCAGGATGGGCTTGGCTGATTCGGAGATTCGGCAGCAGCTGAATCTCCAAATCAGATTCAGCCAAATCAATTTAGGATAGTGATTTGAATCACCAAATCGAATCGATGTCCCCTGAACTGGCTGAATCCGAATCTGGAGCGAATACTAGCTGCTTCGCACAGGCCTAATTCCCATCACGTTATAAAGTGAACCTCTGTTAGGGGGTCTTAGTTTTCAGTATAGTGCTGTCACTGTTTTGTTTCATTTTAACAGGCATGAACAAATAATGTGATAAGAATCACTGCCATGCCTTGTTCAGTCTTGCTGTTTGTATGTAGTAAACACTGAAGCCATGTCTTCACTGAAGAACATAATAAAATAAATCTCCACTAGTTCTAATGGCAGCTCATCTGTACAGGTCTTACTGCTATTAGGATCTGTAACATAGACAGAACACCAGTAGCGCATAGTGTCCAGGACACCTGTAGCGCCTAGTGATTTTTACCATAGTGTTAGTTAACCCTGTCTGAAAAACAGCTTGCTTAACATTTTAAAATGGATCTAACCCACAGGAACCTTGCCATGTTATGGCTCCTTGCTTTAATCGCACTTAGCTGAATTGGTGAAATCCATTTTTGCTAAAGTCCCTAATTTAGACCTAATTGTCTAGATGGGTATATACTATGTATACTGTCTTATATATGCACTGTGGTCCACACCATAGGACTTGTATGCATAAGGTACACACCCACATTTTAACAACCAACTCACATATGGTTAGGACTGAACAAGATTCTGGTTTGACCATTCAAATGGGCAAGGCTAAATCATGTTTTCAGATTAAAATTCTGGGTAAAGTAGACCTGTGTGGGTTTTTTCTAAACTGTGCTTGGCCCCAGGTCTTGTGCTGTTGCGTCAGCATATAGAGAAAATGTGGAAGAGTGGAAGGAAAGTGGAGAGACCAAAGTAATTGTGCAGTGAGACTGGGTGAAGCTTGGAGGAACACATTGGAAATGAATATAAAGCTACCACATTCCCCCTGTGTTTAACCCTGGATTTTACTACCAAGTCAGATTTGTCCTGATGCACCTTTTCCCGGCAGTAGGGTAGAGAAGAGCCAGTATAAAGGGTAATTACATCAGTAATTGTCAGGGGGTGGAAGGAGGTGGCTTCCTCTCCAAAATGAAGATGACTTCATGTTCTCACTCGTTTATTTTCAAGGTCCCAGGGGCTCCGGTTGAGATGGCTTTGTTTGGCTCTGGTAAATCACTGGTTTAATGACTCATCCTGTAGATTATGATCACGTGTGCCACTGTTACTGCTTCCCTTGGCCCTATTTCATCCAATCTTTTGATCAAGTTATATAACTGTGAATCAAGAGGGGAAAAAAGTTAAAGAATTGTGGGTAATGTGACTGAAATGCATCTTTAGCTCAAATGGCAGAACTCGTGTCTGGGAAGCCCAGGAAACTGGATTTTATAGCTAGCACAGATTTCTGCCTCTAAAAGTAATGCAATACTTGTTCTGTGAAGCCTTTTTGTATAAGGAGGCCTGCGTCAGTAATGCCCTGTCTGTTCTAGAAAATGAGCCCGTTTGTCCGTCTGCATTTGTAACAATACTCTGTTTGTCATGGAGTCAGCTGTACCTGCTGTTGATATCTGTCAACACTTATTTTTTTTCAGCATCGAAGGGGCCTGGCAGTACTGATATTTGTAGAAACTAGCTCATTCTCAGCTCATTTGCACATTGAGACCCATCATCGTGTTCAGAAAGTTGGTATGAACTCTGGTGTAGGGTGAGTGTAAGCACCAGTTACTCTGGGAGCTATAATGTTAGCTGCACTGAACTTGCAAAGCTGCTCCCTTGGCTCAGGGAGGAAATTAAAGCCGGGGTCCCCAAGCACTATAAGTGCGTGAAAATAGTGGTAGGACTGAAGCAATAAGCATATTTGTGTAGTAGCATCTAGTGCTGTATTCATGACCGGTTATACTGTTGCATCCTCTGTGACAGTCAGCTCCTCTTCAGAGGGTACTCCTGTTGTTTCCAAAGGTACTGGTGTCACTGAGCATATTGCTTCTCTAGATAGATTTGCCCTTGAATATATTTTTCTTCTTGGTGCCTCCCTATCCCCTGCCCTGCCCCCCCCCCCTCCTTTATCTTCCAAAGAAGATCCTTTCTTAAGTGACTTTTACTGTGATTTAATTCTGTATATTTGGGAAATAGCATGGAGCACAATTTGGGGAGCAGGCCACTTCTGGTTTTTAAGATTGAGCAGGGTTTCATAGAACACTGAGTTGAGCGTGTTGCTTTTATGAAGCTTGTTGGAATCCACCTTTTAAGAGTGAAACATTTGGACAGAAGCATGTCCCTGTTCTGTGCCACTGGTGTGAGCTTCCCTATTAACAGTGTAGTGTAGAATTAAATGTCAGAACAATATGTCACTTTTATGTAGTTTTATGCTGCTGAAACAAGTCCCTGGTGATGAGGTGTCTTGAAGATGGGAGGATATAAGAAAAAGCAAATGGTTATGGAAAGATAATACAGGTCAGTCGCATCTTATGCAGGGGTTACGTTCTAAAGTCAGCGCGTAAGGCGAAAATTGCGTATAGTCAAATCATGTATTACCGTGCCAGTGATTTGACTAGCGGTGACTGCCTCTGCCTCCAAAACCTCCTGCTGCTGCCGCGGAGCCGTGCTTAGAACTGTGCGGCCGGCAGCAGCGGCACAGCGCGGGGTGGTGGTAGGGATGGCTGCGTGCCACCCGCCACCACCACGCTGCTGCTGCTGGCCGGCAGCCGGCCACACAGCTCCGGGCACAGCTCCATGGCGGCAGCGGGAGGTTTTGGAGGCAGAGGCAGTCACTGCTGGCAGCGTGGTGGTGGTTGGGCCTCTAGGTAAGTGACAGCACCGTGTGCAGACTCAGGCCCCGCCCCCCCCACCCTGCATATAGTTGAATTCGTGCAAGTTAAATGAGTGTATGATGCGACTGACCTGTATAGTCCTGTACCTTTGTTGCTTTTTAAAAGAGCCTTTGCTTGAATGTAGGATTAAATGGGGGCTGTGTTGGAAGCTGTTATGCTGTTTGGACCAAGGACCCATGTTTGATCTCAGTTTGCAGTTTTTGAGATGGAAATCCTGTCTGTGCTCCAGTGTCAGGAGGCAGAGAAAAGAATTTGGGGCTGCATTTTTGCCGCCCTCTTTCTCCTAATCTGTCCTTAACCTGGCCACTGTGCGAATTAAAAACCGGTCGACATTTTTCTTGTCATGGTACTACAGTTTAGTTCTTCTAAGTCTTTTTTTTTTTTTTTTTTTTTTAAATAGTGCAGTTTTCTCTGTCCCAGGAAGTAAATTCTTCACTGTACAGATTTAGGACTGTATTCAGTAGCATCTGCAATTGTAAAAAGTTACTTCACAATGTTGGCCTAAAATCTACATACTACTAGTGAGCTAGAAGCAGAATAAAGATTCCAGTTGTGCTTTCAGTTCATGCCGTGGTAAACAGTTATGTAAAAACTGACTAACGCTCTGGATCATTGTTTCCAACTCACTTTCACTCTTTTTTTTTTCAGACCAGCCCCAGGAAGCTGTGTTCAGTAATGACCATATTCAACACAATGAGGATGGGGAATGGCAACGCTCTACTTCAACTACCTCATCTCAGAGCAAGCGGGCAGAGCGACTCTTACAGAACCAGCACAAGGGCCTGGCCTCTGAGGACACCAAAAAGAAGAGGGCTCAGAAACCTTCTCACATGAGGAGGAACATTAGGTGAGCAACAGTAGAACAGGAGGGTCCCAGAATCTTCATGGTGGGATGGAAATGGAGTCTATCAATTTGTATTTGTATAACTTCTAGACCTGCCACAAGTTTTCCTTGCAACCCAAGGGCTTTGCTGGCGAAATGCTGTGGTTTTAAGCAGCAAAGACCCACATTCAGTCTGCACTAGTACACTGAAGTGCAGAGTTGCTGTTGAAGTGTGAACTGTTTGAGATCCCAGAAGAGAAATGTAACCCCCCCCCTACACACACACGTTATATTTTTATGTTTCCTGCCAGAGCTGATGATATTGCAAGTTGTCTAAAATATATCCCTTCCCTGCACTTAGATCCCTGTTTTGCAGGACTGCTAGGGTCATAACTGGTAACTTAAGTTGTGCATCCATTTTCTCTTCATTTTATAACATAGTAATTTGAGACTTTTTTTAGGTCCATGCTTACAGCCTTACATCCTGTCACAGAACAGAAGAAGTTTCATGTAAATCATTAAAGATCGGACGAATCAAAATGGAATTTTACACCAGCTAATGGCTGCACAGTTGCTTGTATATTAAAAAAAAAAAAAATTGGTGGCTTCTGTCTGGTTCATAATGCGATTGGCACTAATTAACTGGAGGAACCATGATGGAATGGACTGTGGATATCAAGACACTGTAACTCATAAGAGGGCTAGAATGAACTGCCATGTGAGTGTGTTGGCACTTTGCAAGGCCAGTGCGCATGCTGTACTTGTCTCCTAGAGAGAAGACTTCAGTCTCCAGACCTCAGATCTGACATTTTTTTAAGTAACATGAAAAGGAAAAATATTTTTGAAAGTTTATTTATATAATTACCTTTTAATAGTAATAATAGGACCCCTCAGAGAAATGCTTGAAATGAGTATGTTAATTCAGAGGAGGTCATGTTTCCTGAAAAGACTGGGAGCGGACTAAAATAACTTGAAAGAACTTGTTTGTTCTTTAGCTAAGGGTTTTTTGTGTAAACTGGCCCTTTGTCTCCTAACGTATCTCCTTTTGTGCATCAGTGCTGTTTGTGGACTATAATACTCTAGAAGCACCACCAACCTTTCCTGCCTCCCCCCTTACTGAGAGAGACTTTCACACCAACTGACTACTGCTTCTAGCTGAGTCAGTCGGCATCACTCAGTTGCCTTTCCCATCCATCCAGCATTTTGTCCTTGCCATACTCCCACCTCTTCCTTACATAACAGTCCTACTTCCCTGCAGTTAAGGGAGTGAACAGCATTCCCATAAATCAGTGGTTACGTTGAGCTTTTGGCTATGACCTTTTTAGCCTCTGGAACTTAGACTTTTTAGAGTTTGGCATTCCTTTTTGGGACCAGCTGTGAAACCACCGTAGTTTTCTTAGGATAGCTTCTTCCAGTATAAGAAAGTAGTAATTTCTGTGTTTGCTCGTGTTCAGAAAACTTCTGCGGGAGGACCAGTTGGAGGCTGTGACAAAAGCAGCCCAGCAGGAGGAGCTAGAGAGAAGAAAACGGCTAGAGCAGCAGAGGAAGGACTATCCAACTAGCATCCCTACTGTACCTCTTGAGTTCCTTTCAGGTGAGCGTTGTGGGTTACAATCAGTGCAAGAGGTGCTGAACAGGAAGAGAACAGTTTTCTCCCTGACAAACCACTTTGCCTTCTCCAGATTCAAATACTAATCACGACTCTCAGAACACTGTCCAAATAGTCATATTTTGACTAGTAGTAAGATGTTGGGCAGTATAGACATGTAAAAGACTGTGATCAGGCTTCAGGATTAACACCCCATCAAGATGAGTGGGGCAGTTCAAAACTCTTGGAGTTATTTTTTTCAGGCAGCCTGCAGACAACTGTGTAGACCAGAATTGTCATTTTAAGGTCTGTTAATTGTTTTAGTGTTATTAACAAATATTTTTAAGGGTTTGTGAAATTATTATTATTTACTTTTTAAAATGAAACCTTTAATTATTGAGGATAAGATTGCAGCTCCAGGAAAAGGGGCCCATTTCCTAAGTCACAGAGGCTGGCCCCAGCCAGTTCTTTTCTTCACATGGGACACTTAGATGTGTCCCAGTCAGTGAAAATCCTTTCTGGGGTGTGGTATGCTATTATTGCAACAAAAGGTAGTTGCTAGTCCCTCAGAACTTGTGTTATATCTTCAGTATAGAGAAAAACAATAGAATTAATGAAAAGGAAATCTTTTCCATGTTGAATGACATTAAATATTCAAGAGAGAGACCTGTTTTTCTCAGGTGTTTTGGCACCTGAATGATGAATAGCATGCAATAGGGAACGTTCCACCAGTGACTGGATCATTGTTTAAGGAGAGACTGAGAATGGAAAACAAATTGCAACCCAGGAATCTTGAAACAGCAGTGGAAAGTTCATGGAAAGTTTCAGGGCTAAGCAACTGAAGCAAAATTAGAAATTAGTATTGACTTGACTGTACAGTTTTTTTCCCCCTTTCTCATTATTATTAATTGCTTATTATTGTTTGCTCTACACAAAAAGAGGAAATAGTGTTGAGAACAGCGGAGGCCACCCAGCTTCCCCCTCAGGTCCTAGCTGAGGAAGTGATCTGCTTGGATAGCAGCAGCAGTGGCAGTGAAGATGACACAAAAGGAAAAAATAGCACTAAAGATGGTAAGGCTTGCAACCAACCTGTTGCTTCTCCCACTACTATTTATATTGCTCTGCTATTCAACCCTGAGTCCCTTGTTTCATGCAGCCAGAATCCAGATGTAAATAGCTCCAAATCTTAACTCTTAAGATTTCTTTTTAATATAAGGTTGATTCTGCTAGCTTAGTCCCAGACAAACCTGTTTTAAACTTGGTTGAACAGGCAGTCTGTAAATTATTTCCTTTTTTTTTTTTTTTTTTTTAGAGAATGGCGCATTTATTTTGCTTAGTGCACATATGAAGAAGTAACTCCTGCCAGGCATAGGCTATAAACAGTATTTGAATATTCAAATATACAGCAGGAATTGCTGGGTGTAATCTCTTGTTGAAATGAGATATAATTTGACTTCCATATACAACTCCAATTTTGTATTCAAGTTGCTTTCCTTGGGAAGAGAAGGGGGGTTGTAGAGCAGCATTGTAGGTAGGTAAAGTGCATATTGGGGTTGAGAAAATTGGGAGGGAGAAGAGGAAAAACTTTAAGACAAAGTGCTTTGGAGCAGCCTAAATCCATTCTTATGCACTGCCCTGATGGGAAGAGGTGCCTATACATATCTTCTGCCACTAGAAAAAAATGGGGCCGTCGAGTAGATGAAAATGAGATTTGCAAGCATTGGGGTGATGCCATTTTCAGAATTCCAGAAAGATAGGTTGTTTCCAGTCATGGCCTACCCTTGGGAGAAGTTAACACCCTTCTCTGCCCGTTTGGTTGCTTTTACAGAAGTGATAGAATTGAGTTCAGGAGAAGACGATGCCCTCCAGATTGTGGACAGCAGTGACTCTGCCAATGAGGGGGAGGATGATGGTACTGAAGAGAGCAGTGGTGCTCATGTGAATGATGCCTTAAATCAGTCTGATGCTCTGGGGCAAGTCATTATCAACATCAACCATCCACCAAATGAAGAGGACATTTTTCTAGCTCCACAGCTTGCACGTGCAGTGAAGCCTCACCAGGTACAGGAAGCCTAGGCTCAGCACATACAATGATTTCAGTGAGACCTGTTATTTATCCTAGGAGCTGAATTCCATGCTATGAGTTTGTTGTAGTGGAGCTATAGATAGCGTATCTTCCATGATGGCTGTGGGTCAGGATTTGTGTGGTGGCCAGTGCAGACAGTTGAATGATGGAAAGAACTTAAATAAGGGTTTTGGCTATATATTTCTTTGGTTACTGTTATCTGATGAGTAGGATTATCAACTCCTCAGTCCCTTGAGCTTATGCTGATGCAATGTTAGAACATGTAGTAATAAGAATGTCCATCCTTGCTTCTAACTTCACGATTTGTAAACTGAATTTCTTCAGCTGTCAAAGGTAAAATATTTTAGAATTATTAGAATTTACATTGATGCTCTGACAGGTTTCTTGATGTGTTTTGGCATTGCTGTAATATGAAGGAAAGACCAGAGAGGTACTTTTACTTTCCTTTCATGTTTGGATGAACATTATTTTATCAAATCATCAAGAACCAAAACAGACCCTTTAGATTCTGAATTGATGTTGGAACAGTTAGAATCATTTTTTCTGAAAGCTTAATAATCTCTAACAGTTGAGCCTATCTTTAAAATAGTACAGGAAATCTGAAATGCCCCCCTGTGTGTGTGTGTGTGTGTGTACACGCACAGAGTTTATTCTTTCTGTAGGTATGTACCTATTTTGTTATTTCCTACCATCTTTTTGGCAACACTTCCATTATTCATTCTAGATTGGCGGGATCCGGTTTCTGTATGATAACCTGGTGGAATCACTGGAGAGATTTAAAACCAGCAGTGGGTTCGGGTGCATCTTAGCCCATAGCATGGGGCTGGGGAAGACCATTCAAGTGATTTCTTTCTTGGATGTACTGTTCCGGCACACAGAGGCAAAGACAGTCCTTGCTATTGTACCTGTAAGTAGCCACCAATTTGGGCTTTGCTTTTCTGGAAATGGGGTTAATTTGTCCTTCATTCCCACTTTCATTTCCTATGTCTTTAAAGATAGATTCCATGGCCCACACTTTCTTTCCAAGCCCAGTTGGATGGGATTCCCAGGTTCTGTTTCTGTGTTTGACATTCTGGCTCCTGAGTGTTTAAGTAGCTAAATTAACTGGTGTATGGTGTATTTCACTGACCCATCCATGGGTGCCCTTTATCCCCTTCAGGTGAACACTCTCCAGAACTGGCTAGCTGAATTCAACATGTGGCTCCCTGCACCTGAAACCCTTCCTGCTGATTATAATCCAGAAGAGATTCAGCCCCGTACCTTCAAAGTCCATATCCTGAATGATGAACACAAGTAAGTGCCTATTACCCTTCTGGCAGTCTTAATCTGCTTCTTGTGGAGTTGTATTATTGAGGGCACTGTAGCACTATTGCAGCATTTGTTCCTCTGTACATATGCAATATACCTTCTTAGATAAGGATTGTAGTACGTGGAAATGGTGCACCTTTTACTGGGTGCACCATTTTAATGTTAATTTCTCTCTTCCTGTTCCATATTTATACTCTCTTTCATCATGGTTCTTGGCTCACTTGTATGTTTCCTCTCTTCCAGTGTGATGAGGAAAACAAATGCCAGAGCTAGTGCTAATTATGCAGTGCCATATAGGAGGTGCTGTGTTTTGTTTATGGCGAGTACACACTTTGGAGGCTAATCATGCCATTCCTTAGGCAAATGGAGCTGCTTCATGTTAAAGGACAGACAGTCTTCATATAAAAGAATGTCACTGTGTGCATCTGCTTATTTGGTGTAGTGTTGGAAAATGTTTCAGTTGACTCTTTCCTGCCAAACTCCATCAGGCATCCCTTTTGGTGAAGCTAGCTATAGCAAAAGCACAGGTTTCATTCTATCTACTTTTTTATAGGACAACAGCTGCCCGTGCAAAAGTGGTGAATGACTGGGTAACGGAGGGTGGAGTACTGCTGATGGGGTATGAGATGTATCGTCTCCTCTCCCTGAAGAAGTCCTTTGCCACTGGCAGAAAGAAGAAAACAAAGAAACAAGCTGGCCCTGTCATTATTGACTTGGATGAGGAAGACCGACAGCAGGAGCTTCTGAAAGGTAAGAAGCCAGCCGTAACAGGAAACATTCTCCTCTCTTGTATTGGATTGGGCCAGTATGCTAACTCCTGGAGATGGTCCATAGCTGACCATCTCCATGAATGGCTGCTCTTTAAAGCTCAGAACAATTCATAGTGCATGGGCAGTGGTGTTAACAGGTTGTTACCCTCAACACAGTGGATGTCTTTGCTTAGAGTTGCTTCATGTGTGTCTTCTTTATCAAATTAGCATGAGCAATAGGGTATTGGAGAGAGAGTGCTAGTTTCACATATAGGGTAGGGCTGTGTGAAGCTTTGGTCCCCTATTCGATTTGGTGGAGATTCAGCCCGATTCAGTGGCTGAATCTCCAAATCCAAATTGAATCGGAGGACCCTTTAATCTCTCTGAATCAAATGGGAACCGTCTGAAACAATTTGGAAAGATTCAGAGATTCGGACATAGAGACAGCTTTAAATGTTTTTTCTCCATACCTCTAGGTAGCAGGGGCTCATGAATGCTGTGATGCTGGGGTGCGTAGAGTGTTCCACTGGAGCGCAGGGGGCTCCCCAGCGTGCTTGGCAGCAGACCCGGAAGTGGACCAGAAGCACTTCCGGTCCACTTCTGGATCCACTGGGGAGCATGCAGTGGGGCCCTCCCCCCCCCCAAGCCACCCATGCTCAGCGACTGGTGCCTCCTGGGTCTGGTGGGGGTACCCAGGGTCCCCCCGTGGCTGATTGCTGAGCCAGGGAGATGCAAGGGGTCCCCCAGCATGCTTCCTGGCAGATTTCCCGTCCACTTCCGGGTTTGCCGCCGAGCATGTGGAGGGCCCCCTGCACTCCTGTGAGATGCTCCATGTGTCCCAGCATCGCAGCGATCACAAGCTGCGCCTGCTACCTCAAGGTATGTAGAAAAAAACTTTTAAAGTTGTGTCTGATTCATCAGCATCGAATCTTCAGATTCGGATTCTGCCGAATTGACTTGGGGACAGTGATCTGAATCAACGAATCGAATCACTGTCCCTAATTCGGGCCAAAACCGAATCAGCTTTGAAGAGGGCCCATTTCGCACACACCTAATGTAGAGTAAACACAAAGCTGGGCTGTCTGTTGGCCTCATCCTAATATGGAAAGGATCACTTTTTCAGGACCAAAAGGATGTTTAGGTCCCATTAAGTCCTTGACTTTTCTGGTGAGACTGCAAATAAGAGAGCCAGTTAGTATCTTTTGCTGTGAATTTGTGTGTAGGATGGCTACTAGGAACTGGACTGAGATGCCCAAATCACTTCACCTCAGCTACTGAATAGATGCAAGAGATATGATGACTTCTGGTCATTGCAAGCCTGGGCTGCCTGGAGCCAGTGGCTCTGTAACCCATTTCCTAGCCCCTGAGCCATTTCCTAGCCCCTGAGCCTTCCCATGAATAAGTAGAGCTTTTTAACTCTCATTTTTAAGTTTTGTTAAGATAGCTGCTGATTATCTTTGTGCCTTTGTTCTCAGGAATTGAGAAGGCTCTGTCCCGTCCTGGACCGGATGTGGTTATCTGTGATGAGGGACACCGGATAAAGAATTGCCATGCCAGCACTTCCCAAGCCCTGAAGAACATCCGTTCCCGGCGACGGGTGGTACTGACTGGCTACCCGCTCCAGAACAACCTTATTGAGTATTGGTGCATGGTAGACTTTGTCCGGCCTGACTTCCTGGGCACCCGGCAAGAGTTCAGCAACATGTTTGAGCGTCCCATCCTGAACGGGCAGTGTATTGACAGCACTCCTCAAGATGTTCGTCTCATGAGGTACCGCAGTCATGTCCTGCATAGTCTACTGGAGGGCTTTGTGCAGAGGTGAGTTCTCATCGCATTTCCAGCAGTCTAATCTGTGCAAACAACCTGTTTGATCATACTGTGTATTCGGAGCAGCTAATATTTCTTTTTTTTCTTGGAGCCTGGGTTTTACCATGGGTGCTCTTGTTTTCCTCAAGGAGGAGTAGAGGAGGGGGGACTGAAGAATTATGCAGATATAACAGTTGCATTGAACTAGCTTGTATCCTTTGATTTAACTGCATTTGCTACCACTGTCATTACCTCTGGTTACAGGTGTAAGGTGTAAATTTTCATGCTAATGCCTTCCTGTGATATTGATAGGAGTGGCCAAGTTAGAGAATAATATCTCTAGCAGCATGGTGTTCCAAATGCATTTTGGTTTTTTAGCAGGTAATTAAAATCATAGAAAATTAGGGTTGAAAGGGACCTCAGGAGGTCATCTAGTCCAGCCTCCTGCACAAAGCAGGACCATCTCCAAATAGATCATTCTAGCCAGGGCTTTGGCATGCCAAGCCTTAAAAACCTCCCAAGGATGGAGATTCCACCAGCTGTCTAGGTAACCTGTTCCAGTGCTTCACCACCCTGCTAGTGAGAGAGTTTTTCCTAATATCCAACTTAAACCTCCCTTACTGGAACTTGAGACCATTGCTCCTTGTTCTGTCATCTGTCACCCCTGAGAACAGTCTAGCTCCATCCGCTTTGCAACCACTCTTCAGGTGCTATCAAATCCCTGCTCAGTCTTCTCTTCCGTAGACTAAATAAGCACAGTTCCTGAGCCTCTCCTTTTAAGTCATATCCCCCAGGCCCTAACCATTTTTGCTGTCCTTCGCTGGGCACTCTCCAATTTGTCTACATCCTTTCTATGGTGGCAGGCCCAAAACTGGACACAGTACTCCAGATGTGGCCTCACCGGTGCAGAATAGACGGAAATAACTTCCCTCAATCTGCCTTGATCTTCCCTCAATGCCACTTTTGTGGCATTTTCCATCCAAGGATCTGAATGGATTTTATTAGCTCCTTAATGAAAGAAATGTTACAATATCTCTGCATGGAGGTAGAAAATCTCTTCTTTCCAAATGAGGATCTGGAGCTCCAGAATGAACACATGCTTTGGGTAGAGAGGCTTAGCATGCCACTGATAGAGCCACAAATAGGTACAAGATCTCTTAATTTCTTCTGTAGAACTACAACCATAAGCCCATCCTTTCTGCTTTATCGCCATAGAAAGCAAGACCTTCATCACCCATCTTAACATTATGCATTCCACTGGAATATTGTGATGTTTTAGATCTTGGTAATGGAGCTTAACGTTCCTTCTATTCTGCTTCAGTTGCAGTGTATTACAGGTGTCCTTCATTAGAAGCACAGAGGCAGTTGAAGTTCTTCTCTGTAGTCAACTGGTGCAGGAAATTGAAATCGTACTCTGAAGGTAGCCACCGAGAAAATAGATCTGAACATTCCTTTCCTTCTGCTTAATCTGCCTTTATTGCTTCCACAGGCGAGGCCACAATGTGCTGAAGATTCAGCTTCCCTCTAAGGAGGAACATGTCATCTTAGTGCGTCTGTCAAAGATCCAACGGGCTCTTTACACAGAGTTTATGAACCGATTCCGGGATGCAGGCAACAGTGGCTGGCTGGGACTGAACCCACTTAAGGCTTTCTGTGTCTGTTGTAAGGTGGGTTTTTGGCAAGAAAAGTAAAGAATTCCTGCAGTATGTGGGGAAGAGGCTGGAGTCTATATAAACCGATTAGGAAGGAATTTGAATAGGTATTAGTATCAGTTGTAACAGTTCAAGCAAATGTGGTACATGAATTTGCTCTGCATGATGTAACGCAGTGTGCCAGTGGTAGCATTATTTGTATCTGAGACTCAGATGCAGAGTTTAATTGACTTGTTGCAATTCAGGCAAGAGGATAGATAGTTGGAGAGCCAGGGACTGCACCCAGATGATCTGAATCAGAGTTCAGTTACTTCATCACAAAATCTGCATTTCCCAGAACATCGTGTGTGTGTGTGTGTGTGTGTGTAAAGTAGTATTTTGTCATCAAGCACAAAGAGGCTTAAAAATAATAATTTAAAAAAAATGAAGACTAATTGTAATGAGATCTGTGTTTTCTGTTATCTGTTTTATATCATGACCATATCATTTTTCTTTGTGATCATTCATCAGAATCTACTCAACTTTTTGTAGCATTTTTAACATGTCCCTGCTAGCAGACTGTGAGGTACTTAAGAGTACTAAAACAGGCTCCTTGCTATCAAGTTTTATTAATCCAGTCAGTACTGCCTAATCTGTGGCACTTTACACTTTTCCTTCCAGTTCACTTTGGAGGGGAATAATTGCATTAGTGAAGTACTGGAGTATTCCTGCAGGTAAACTGTCCTTGACTAAATGCAGAAAGCTGTAAATCCGCAGGCATTCTTGGCTGGGCTTCTTCCAGTGCAGTTTTACTTTACCTTTTCTTTACATCTCAGATCTGGAACCACCCTGATGTACTGTATGAAGCACTGCAAAAGGAGAATCTGGCAAATGAGCAGGACCTGGATGTGGATGATCTTGGCACAGCCAGTACCAATTCTCGCTGCCAGCCACAGGGAATGAAAATCAAAACAGAGAGTAATGCATCACCAATTGGAGAAGCAACCAACAGCAAGTTCATCCAGAGTGTTGGTTTCAATCCTTTTCAGGAAAGAGCAAATCAGGTCGTTACGTATGAGTGGGTAAGTACCAAAACTCACAAGAGCCTTAGTTCTGAGGTTTTTCAATAAACATAGTCTGGATGCTTGTTTGCTCCAAGGGAGAGTTTTCTAGTTATTAACTGATAAGCCTGTGTGAAGCGGCTAGTATTCACTTTGGATTTGGATTCAGACAATTTGGGGGACAGTGATTCAATTTGGAGATTTGAATCACCATCTCGAATTGATTCAGCCAAATCGGCCAAATCTCCGAATCACACAGACCCTAACCCTCGCCCGCTCTCAATGGCTGCCCCACCTGCCTGCCTCTCAGCTTTTTGAAAGAAAAAAAAGCCCCCGCTCACTGGCTCTTGCCTGGCGTGGGGCTATCCCTGCTGCCTGCCACTGCCCCATGTCATGTGGGGGGGCTCTGCCACAAGCCCCCTGACCCCCACCCCCTCTCCCAGCCCCCCCACGGATGCCTTGCCCACCCCAGGTCCTGGCCCTTTAAAAAAACAAAACAAAAAAAGCCCCCACTCACCGGCTGCTGGTGGGAGGGGGTGATTCCTGCTGCCCCCCACTGTGTGTGCAGGGTTTTTTTGTGTTATTTTCTTAAACGGTCGGAGCTGGGGCCATGCAGGGCAGCCATGGGGGGGCTGGGAGAGTGGGACGGGGGTCAGGGGGCTTGTGGCAGATTGCCCCACGCTGCATGGGGGAGCAGGGATTTCCCCCCTGCCTGGCAGCAGCCGGTGAGTAGGGGCTTTTTTTAAAGGACCAGGAGCTGGGGCAGGCAGGGCAGCCATGAGGGGTGGGTCTGGGAGAGTGGGTTGGGGGGCACTCAGGATGCCTGGGGGAGCAGGCAGGGGATGGGGCCTGGCAGGGGTCCCCCCATGGTCCCTTCCCTCCTCCTCCAGCCCCCCTTCCCCCGCCCCCTACTTACCGGCATGGAGTCTGGGTCCAGCTCCCTGCTGCAGCGGGTGGGAACTGTCTGAATCACCGAAGCTCTCTAAATCAAAATTGGGCCAGATTTCCTCTGAATTGAATCAGCACCCGAAGCTTCGCACAACCCTATTAACTTCATAGTTTGTAGTCGGAAGGGACCTGAGCAGATCATGGGCAGGAAAGAATGCTGGGGTCAAACAACCCCGGCTAGGTGATTATCTAGCCTCCTTTTGAAGACCCCCAGGGTAGGAGCGAGCACCACTTCCCATGGAAGTTGGTTCCAGATCCTAGCCACCCTGACTGTGAAGTATCGCCTCCTGATATCTAGCCTGAATCTACTTTCAGCCAACTTATGGCCATTATTCCTTGTTACTGCTGGTAGTGCTCACAGGTGGGAAGTAGCAGTGTCTTTTCACTCTAGCTGAGATCTTGCATTTAATTCTGGGAATTTCTTCTTAGCCAAGATAAACCTCTGTTATGATTATATGTATTGCTGTCCACCTTGATTTGCACAAATGTGGGATGTTAGTGGGGATCATGAGGCTGTTGCACTCCCAGTCTACAGGTGGCACTCTGCTTATATCTAGTTTTCACCAGCCCTGGGTAATTCAGAATTGGTGCCTTTTCCCTCCACAGCTGAGGCCAGGACTTGGGTGAGAATCAGTAGGATGGGAGCTGGTAGACCCAATTAATCTGGATGAGACAGGCGATACTAGTGGGCTGGGTGAGAGATCTTGAGGTAGCTGATGATTCCTGTCAGTGAATTTGAGAGGTTTTGTCCCTTTCTTTGTCACCGAGATTTGCAAAGTGGAGTTTCTTGAGTTCCAGATTGGAGCAGTGGCTGAGATGATCTTCGTCTGGGCCTGACTTGGTTGCATGTAGTTTCTCTGTATGTCTGTCTCTTTTTCGACCTGGACCTGGACCATGCCAGACTACTTACTCCTCTGTCACTGTGAGACGGAGTTCTTCACAAGGCTGCCACCCTTTAGAAAGTACAGGTTGTAGAATGCAGTAGTCCCTTGGTTAACCTCTCATCCGTTTCATGAATTCTCTGGCAGCTGCACTAGTCTCCTGTTTACTTTCAGCTGTAATTCAAGGAATTGCTTTGGTCTGAAGAGCCCTGTAGGGCACTCGAGAGACCGTTTCTTTCTCTTATCTGCCACAGATGGTATGAAAGGGAAGCTAGTAGTGTCTGGATTCAAGTGGCAGGGCTACTGGCAGGTTTCTCTCAGCATTAGGGTGAGAAGAGGTAATTCCCTTCAGATCTGGACCTTGGGAGGGAGAGAGGAGATTTGACTCCATGGGTTTGTATTGGATTTACTGAATTTCATGCATCAGGCTGGAACCTCTTATGCACATTTAAAAATGCATCTAAACAGTGTTTCTCTGTAGGCCAAGGACATCCTTTGTGATTACCAGACTGGAGTCTTGGAGAACTCACCCAAGATGGTGTTACTGTTCCACTTGGTTGAGGAGAGTGTAAAGCTTGGAGACAAGATTTTGGTTTTCAGGTAAGAGTCAGCATTGATGGATGCTCCTTAATTGCTGAATGCTGGTGTAGTTAAGGAATGTCATTTTATGTGGAGATCACCCATTGGATAAGAGAAAACTGATATCTTCTGTCTAGCAGCTGCCCATTATTTTTCCCCTTTGTTTTTGCCTTTCTTTCATTGTTTTGTTAAATCCTGTTTCTCTGTGCTGATTTCTGACCCTCATCATCCCTGTAGATTTCAGTAATAAGGGGTTTTGGCCCTTACTGTGGCCAACTTGTTTGCTACAGGTAGAGTGCTAGCAAGGGGGGAACTGACATTTTAGTGTCTTGGCTTCACTGTTGAGGCCTTTTTCCTGAGCCAGAGGTCTTGGTTTTTCAGCCAGAGCCTGTCCACGTTATCTGTCATTGAGGAGTTCTTGGCAAAGAGACAGATACCCAATCCTGCAGGTTCAGATGGAGGAGTTCATAACTGGATCCGAAACATCAACTATTACAGTAAGTACAGACTGTTCCCCTCGCTTCATGTATGACATTGGTTGATTCTCTGTTGCTGGGCTAATTATCTTGATGTTGCAGCAGTTACCTCCATTTCCCCCCCCTGCTTGATTGTGGTTACCTATAAGCACGCAGATGTCATGCTTATCCATGTTCTGGTTATTTGCTTGGGCATGCATTTACAGTAGCTTTGACCAGAACTCAGTGTCAGTTCCTAGGGGCCATTGTATGTTTAACATCTGGCTATCAAGCATAGCTGTCACTCCTAAGCCCTCATCTTCATTTTTTTCTTGGCATTTACATACTTCCTAGTTCTTTCCCCCAGCCCAGAACCATCCCCCTCTAGAATAGTTTTACTACTTGTTTTGATAGTGGCAGATTCTCCCCCTTGTTTGAATCCTCTTCAGGCCTGTGTTGTCCATTTTAGTGCCTGTCCTATATAGCAGGGTGACAGGAATTTCTAAATAGCTGAATAAACAAAGTGCCCCTGACTGCTCTTGGTTAGCAAGTTGGGTGTGTAATAACCTGTTCTCATTCTTCAAGATCTGGGTACCACCAGCATGTGTCCATCATGAGTGAGTTCTACCCATGATTGCATGTTGCACCATGCTCTTGCACTCTTTTTGTCTGAATCTCTTGAAATGGGCTGGCCAGCTGGCGGTTCCTGCTCATACTTTGGCCATGATCTCTGGGCTCCTGCTCCCTCCTCCAACTTCTGCTTCCTGACCCTAGTCCTAGAGGTGGAGCTTGTGGGGCCCAGGAGCCTGGGCAGAGTGTGGCTCTCACTCACGTAGAAGGTAGACAGCCCTGCCTTGGGATATGTTATTTTTGGTCTGTGGGGGTTGGCCAGTGCATTACATTATGTTCCTGTTTTCGCAGCTCAGTGAGAGATAAGCAGGTATTTGGGGCCTTTGCACCTGGTACTCTGTAAATTGCTTTAATGATGTATTGGACTCTTGTGAATTACAGCTTCTCATTTCTTATTCAGCCATGCTCCCACCGGGGAACTTGACCTATGTCAGACTCCTGTTTGTAGCGTTTAAACACTGTAGATGAGCGCAGCCCATTGAGTGGGAAGATGTGGGTTCAAGCTGGTACAGCTAAGGTCTTTCTCTGATGCACTGGTATAAGTGTCTGAATTGACTTGACAGCCTCTGTCTTAGCTGAATCTCTACCGATTCTCCAGGATGGTGACATTTTTTACAGCGTGGATACTGTAAATATGCATGGGAGCTGTTTAGTTCTGATGTGTGCCATAAGTAAAAAGTGGCTTTTTTTAAATGTATCCCTGATTTTGTTTCTTAGGACTGGATGGCAGCACATCTGCCTCAGAAAGAGAACGATTGATTAACCAATTCAATGACCCCAGCAACAGCTCTGTTTGGCTCTTCCTTTTGTCCACTCGGTAAGTCCGCCATCTCCTAGGAGCAGTGGGGCAGGGAGGAACTGATGACTTAAGATTTTACATATTGGTAACTGTAGATTCCTACATTCCCCTGGAGGGTAGTGTTCTCACCCCTCAGTTCTTCTAGCCCCTCTTTCTTGCTCCTCCTGTGGTTTGGTGTTCGCATCTGTTTTATCAGACAGAACTCGGCTTGAATCCACAATGGGGAGCAGCCATGCATTTGGAGTTAAGGCAGGAACAGCCCCACCAAAGTCGTGGTGTTTGCCTTGTATACACAAAGGGCTCCTTAGCCATGATAGCAGCCAAGTATGAAAGTCTTTAGAACAGTGGCATGTTTTGAAATTTGGCTTTTGTTTTAAGAGCTGGGTGTTTGGGTGTCAACCTGATTGGAGCAAACAGAGTGGTGGTGTTTGATGCTTCTTGGAACCCGTGCCATGATGCTCAGGCAGTGTGTCGGGTGTACCGCTATGGGCAGAAGAAGCCTTGCCACATTTACCGACTGGTTTCTGATTACACCCTGGAAAAGAAAATCTATGACCGCCAGATCTCCAAGCAGGGGATGTCAGGTAGGTCTGAACATAAGGGCTGTATGTGTCCTTGTTTATCTGTCTCTCTACTCCTTAGCTCCCAAAAGCAATTTTTGTGGCTTTGATAATGCTGCCTTTTGCCTAATGTTGAAAAGCAAATGGTCAAAGTAGTGCTTAAAGAACAGACGCTAGAGAGATGCTTATTACTTGGGGGTTGTTCTGGTGCTATATTGTTCATATGAGTTGAGACCTCGTAAAAATTAGGGACTAGACTAAGCAGTGCTGGTTTGAGCCAGTGTATTGCAACAACTTTGTCCATCCACTCCTGAGTTGTGCCAACGGACCTTTGTTCTCTTGCCCACAGCACCCTGTGCTCTCCCAGGCTTGGTTTTGCACATCTCTCCTAGTGCACCTAAATTTTGACTGATAAATTTGTTACAATGTTCTGGCTGTATCTCAGACATTGGGTATAGCAGGGAGCTAGGAGACCTAAGTTCAGTTTCAGGGCTGCTTTGTTTTAGATTGGGCAAGTTACTGTAACACTCCATACTTTGTTTTTCCATTATGAGATAGGGGAAACACCCACTCTTGATGAAGTTTGTTGACATCCTTGAAGGGTCTTAGTGCCAAAGTACTCTAGTTTCATAGTTGGTAGGGTCGGAAGGGACCTAAGCAGATCATCTAGTCCGACCCCCTGCCATGGGGCAGGAAAGGATGTTGGGGTCATATGACCCCAGCTAGGTGGCTGTCTAGCCTCCTTTTGAAGACCCCCAGGGTAGGGGCGAGCACCACTTTCCTTGGAAGTTGGTTCCAGCTCCTAGCCGCCCTGACAGTGAAATAGTGCCTCCTGGTATCTAGCCTGAATCTACTCTCAGTCAACTTATGGCCATTGTTCCTTGTTACCCCCAGTAGTGTTTGGGTTTGTTTCAGTCCTGATTGCCCTTGGGCCAAAACTACCAGGTGACCAGTAGTTATGCGATGGGCACAAAAAGGGGCTGCAACTGACCCTGAAGGAGTCGTATTCTTCTGTGTCCTGCTCAGTCTGAAACCGTATCTAGCAGCCACAGTTCAGTACACTGACTCAGTGTAGCAGAATCTTCTAGCAGTTGTCTAAGCCTCAGAAGAAGCTGCCTTTAGATTTTATTCCCCATCCTGACATGAAATATAAAAATAAAGGCCAAGGAGGAGTTCGATGTTACGTTCTGTAAAGTGCATTCCTGGTCACTTGTTAGAACTTTGGAGTCCTTTTCTGTGGCACTGACTGTGTGGTTACTGATGTAAGGTGCTGCAGGTACTTCGCGCTAACTGAAGGTATGAACATGTGTACATTTTGGAGCCATTTCAAAAGAGGGCAGGGGGAAATAGGAGGGACTTTTGCCCCAAATAGTGTAGCTGCTGTGCTGTTTTAAGAGTTGTGTGTGGACAAGCTGGGAACAATACAAATGTAGCAAAACTTTTCCAAATTTATTTCCACCCCCCTCCAGGGTTAAAGCCGGAGTAATTTTGCTACATTTATAATGCTCCCACCTTGTCCACACGTACCTGTCAGAGCATAACAGCTGCCGTGTGCTCCTGATCAACAGCTTCCCTTGTGGAACTTTCCCTTTTTGAAACACCTCCAAATGTATGTATGTGTGTCCAAACCCTGAGATTTTCAACCTACAGATGTCTAAGGGCTGAAATACAGTAGTGATGCCTAAATCCTCCTGTTATGGTGTCTTGGGGTTCCAGGTTAGTATATACCTGGAGGTTAATGGCCCACATCGCGTTGTTGCAAAATACACGAAACAAATAATTCCATGGCCTAACTCCTCCTGAGTGTACTTGGGTTGGAGCACTCTTGAAGTGCAGTGGAATGATTTCTGTTCCTGCCCAGACACTAACAGGAAACTGGGGGAAAGACATATTAAGAGCCAGAAAACCAATAGGAAGGGAATTTGAATTTGACAAGTGTAGTCAAGAGCAGCAGCTGTCCCCTCCTTTTTCTGATTGCTCCATCTCTCCTCTTCTTCAGATCGTGTGGTAGATGATCTTAATCCAGTGCTGAACTTCACTCGGAGGGAGGTGGAGAACCTCCTGCACTTTGTCGAAGAGGAGTCAGACCCTGCCCAGCTGTCAGTCAACAAGAACAAGATCAAGGAGTCTGTCCTCCAGCTAGCCTGTCTCAAGTACCCTCACCTCATCACCAAGGTAAGAGGAAAGGTACCCAGTGCTGCTGGTACCCTCATGTGGGAGCAACATTGAGCAGAGTAACAGTCTACCTTGGGAAGAAATGGGGCTGTCTGTGCCTGGGTATTGAGACAAGAACAGTGCGAGTTATTGTCTGAGGGGACTGAGCATTTGTCTTATCCAAGTCAGTGATTAGTTTTGCTGATGGTGTTGTTCCACAAGCAATCCCAGGACCTGAGTTTCTTGTGGAAATTCCATTTAAGCTTTTGGTACAGAATCTGCAAGAAGCAGTTTTGGGGGAGCGTGGGGAGGGCTGTTTTAGTTGAGAAGGAATCAAGACCTTTTGTTCCTGTGTGTGAGGGTGTGGGGGGAACAATATCTCTAACAGAACTGTTCCCTTTATGTTCTGTTTCACTGCATGTATAGGAGATGATTCTTAATAAGCACTGTGTGTGTGCATGCATGCATTTGCATGTGTGTACATACACATTTTTTGCATGTAGATAATATGTGTGCATGTGTAACAAATAAAACAGGGAATTCAAATGCCAAGAGTGTCCTGTTCTGAGAACTATCCAGAAGCTCATTAAAGAGAATACAGTTTTCACTCTAGGAATCTCTGGAATTTCATTAGCAGTCCTTTCCTGCAGTACCTCCTTTTCATGTAATACCATCGTTTTTGAAGACCCCTTTGTCCTGAAGTCAGAGATACCTTTGGGCATGCATTTGCTTTAGTAAAAATACCACACTTGTTGGCTTTCTCCATAGCACTCTTTCAGAGCACACATGGTGCTGGCACAACCAATACTTAAGTATATTATCAGGGTTTTTATGAGAAAAAGCCCTACATACCTAGTGCATTAGTTCTGAAGTATCACCAAGGCACTGCCTTCAGGGAGGGCAGGAACAAATGTCTGGAATTTGGTTCCAAACCTTCCTGTTCCTATGTGATTATACATGGGATAACAGGTATCATAAATAGAGAGAGGTAGTTCACTGTGTTAGTCTGAAATTAGGCAGAAGGCAGGGCAGGGTAGTACATGATAGACTAACTCATTCAGAGAGGCATGAGCTTTTATTGGCTACAGTCTGCTTCTAAAGTAGGTTGTAGCTTATGAAAGCTCATGCCTTTCTCTATGAGTTAGTCTATAAGGTGCCACCCTGTCCTGCCTTTTACATATCATAAATATATGGAGGGGTTTGTCCTTATTTGGATTCAGATGCTGCCATCTTGTGGTGTACTAGTGCCAAGCTGTGTTTGTGATGTGACCACAGGAGCCTTTCCAGCATGAGTCGCTGCTGATTGACCGGAAGGAGCACAAGTTGACCAAGGCAGAGAAGAAAGCAGCCAAAAAGAGCTATGAGGAAGAGAAGCGAGCATCCGTCCCCTACACCCGTCCATCCTATGCACAGTATTACCCTGCCAGTGACCAGAGCCTGACAAGCATCCCTGCCTTCAGTCAAAGGAACTGGTGGGTGCATGTTTCTTCCCACTAATGAGGTCTTCAGTTGAGAATAAATAAATAAATAAATACAGTGGTAGAAGAACGTTAATACATTACCTCAGCCAGTCTAATGGGCTCCTAGCAAATGGGCCAAATGAGGTGGAGCTGTGCTTTCTGTCCCACCCACTGTACATCATGATCCACAAAGAAGGCAGATGAAGCAGAGAATTCAGCCCATAAGAGAAGAGGGTTCCCTTTGCAGCTTTGAGGGTCACCTGTAGCCTTCTTTCCATTAGCAATTTCAATGTCTGGGGCTTGAGAGAATAGGGACAGCGCTCTCTAGGAAGAGGCAGATGGGTGCAGGCAAGAAATACAGAGCCCAGATATAGTGAAAGAGTTGAGAGCTTGTCATTCCACCTTTGGCTTTGTAATTTCCAATTTTTTCCTTGTCATACCCCATTTCCTTGAGAGAGCTTATGTGACTACTGCTCAAATGCAGTTTACACTACTGTGAACTAAGTAATGGTTTGCGCTGCACTGTCTCACATTGCTGCCTGAAAACAGATTGGCTGTTCCCAGCAGATGGAGAAGCTGAAGTGTAGGGACTAGCTTCCAGGACAGTGACACTATCTAGAATACCAACCAGAAATCCTGATTGCTAGTTCTGATTTTTAACCCATAGGTCAAACTCTTGGGCATGCAGGACGCCACACATGCACACACATGGACTTGCAGCAGCTCAAATAAGAGGGGCACAAATTTATGCTGGGGATTTTTGCCTCAGCACACATGCCTGAATATACACTTTGGTGTGGGGCAAGTTGTGCCACTTGAGGCAAACTGACCCTGCCCAGTTCCCCCCAGATCTGCAGCCAGGGGGAGCTGGAGGCTAGCTCCAGCATGTTTCCTGGCCCCAGCAGTATAAAAAGCTGCCCTGGCAAGCAGCTCAGGGCTACTTGCTCTCAGGAGCTTCTCAGGCCCAGCCTGTTGGTATCTGGGGACAATAGCCCCCTGTGCCAGCTGAAATGCTGCAGCAGCCTTGACCTAAAGTGGACCCTGCACCCTCTACTCACTGCAGCAGTCTGGCAGCAGAGGCTGCTGCCTGGCTGTGACCTGCTGCCACCTGCAACAGCATCCACCCCTTTGGACCTCTAGCACCATGTCTGCATGCATGCCAGACCTGGGTGGGGACTGCCCGGCTGCCTGGGCTGTGGCATGGACACTGTAGCAGAGTCTCCTGCACCTCTGGGCCAGCTGCCATTGGGCTGTGGCTGCACAGTTGGCCTTTGTGCAGCACCACTATAATGTGTGCCCCTACCCTGCCATCTGGGCGGCTATTGGCTGGAAGGTGTGCTCAGTGTGATAGCCTGCTTTGAACTGTCAGTGCATGTTTTCCTGGCCCCAGATGGTCAGGAGGTCAGGCACCTCATTTGTCCTCCAGCTGGGTCCCCGGTGCCAGCCCTGGGCAGGCTCCTTTACCTGGGTTCCACCACTTGCCTCACTAGCAGGAGTCCTGGTGTTCCCTATTTAAAAATTTCAATTTCTCTGAAAAAACTATCCCAAACTCACTCTTTAAAATACCCCCAAATCTGTGTTCTTCCATGATTAAATGAAATACCACTATATATATATATATGGAGATCGATTGATCAGTTGGGCAATGTTTTATTGATATATTTACAATTTTAAAGCAATTTGGAAGCCTACCAGTGCCACTATCATCATAATAAAAATTCTAAATATCTGTACATTTTGGTGTTTGCTTTTGGTTTTTTAACATAGAAAAATCAAAGTTGCCATTGCCCCTTTCACTCACCAGGATGTAGCGCACTTGGCAGCACTGATATGCTAGTGCCCTGCCCCTGCCCTTGCCCCTCGCTGTCAACCCACAGCCCCTCCAGTCCCCTCACTCCTGACCTGCAGCCCCTGCCTGCTCCCCCTAGCTCCCTCCCGGCAGCATCTCCGTCCTAGCACCAGGACATGGGTCCAGCTGCAGCTGTCCCACCTGCTGCTTTGTGGCTCTGAGCGATGCCAGCCCTTGCTGTTCTGCTCTCTGCACCTGTGCCCAGGACCCAGCAATCCTCATGCTGTTTGTGGGAAGCCCTTGACTGGGGCTCAGACTGGACTGGTCAAGCTCCTTCCCTTCCAGGCCAGCCCCCCCTGCACAGGCTTTTCTAGGGGGGCTCTAATTCTGGCTCTGGTTGCCTCTCCTACTTAGAGCGTTCCCCCACCCTGTCCCCATCTCTGTCTTTCTCTCTCACACCCTACTGCCACCACCACTCCTCCCTCCGGTCCATCACACCCCCAAGGGGTTCCTGGGACCTGGAGCCCCCCCCAGATTGGGGCACATGTCTCAGCACCAATGTGTGCACGGCAGGGCTGCAATGTGGCAGCTGGCCCTGCAACTGTAGCTCCCGCCAGCAGGTCCCTCCCATCCCAAGTGGCCGGTTGGGTATGCAGGGTATGAGATTTGGGGGGGGAAGGGAATGGGGGGGTTGGGGGGTGGGTGTAGGGTCTGTGGGGCTGAGGTTGTAGGGGGTGTATGGGGCTGGTTAGGTGGGTGATGGGTTTATGAATGTGGTTTGGGGATGTAGGGTTTGTGGGTGAATTGGGGTGGGGGGGAGCTGCTCAGGAGGGGTGTGTCCCCTGCCCCCCACAGGGCGCACAGCCCCACCACACAGCACACTGACTGCCCCCCCTCCCCCCCAGCACACAGCTCCCCCGCAGCAGCAGTGGCTGTGGGGCTTTCAGGGCCTGCTACTGGCAGAGCCCCTTGCAGCGCAGCGCGGCTTCAGCTGCCTCAGACCTGATGCTGCCTGTGCGGCATGCTGCAGGCTGGGCCTGGTACAGCCCGGGGCCGTGTGCTTTTGGGCAGCACCGGGCCGCTCAGGCTGTCACTTGGTGGGGCCTGGCACCACTTGCAGTGGCCGTGCATCAGGCCACCCAAGGTTCTTCCTCCAAGTGCCCTGCGTGCTGTTTGGAAACAGCAGCACACATACAAGAGACTCACTTTGCCTCTTGAAGCACATAACTCAATTCATTCCTCTCCTTCCTTCTCCTGTTAGGCGACCAGCTCACAAGGGTGAAGACAAGCCAGTGGCAAGTGTCCGCCCTGTTCAGTCCACCCCCATTCCTATGATGCCTCGGCATGTTTCAATGGTAGGCTCGGGATCAACTTCTGGTTCCAACCCTGCTGTCAACTTCCCCATCAACTATCTACAGCGGGCTGGTGTCCTTGTCCAGAAGATAGTCACCACCACAGGTGAGTCAGGAAAAATCACATCGATTCTTCCAGTCAAGAACCTGACTGAGAGAGAGAATTGTGGGACATGGAGATGGGGTCCATCAGGATAGTGATGTACATAGGCCCCCATCCCTCTGACCCCTTTACATGGCCACTATGCCTTAGGCCACTCGTGGCGAGGCCTTGGAGCCTTCAACACCCCCATACCCACTAGGGATTTTCCTGTGCCTGGAGGAGTTGCACTGCATCTGTGCAAAGAGCAAAATAGGGCAGAGGACCTGTCCCAAACTGTTGATGGAATGAGACTTCGGGACCTTGCGCTGCAGAGCTCCAGCTGTACTACTGCCAGCACCCTCCCAGGTCCCTTCTTAAATGGGGCTTGTGTTGGTACAACTTGTCTTTTATTTCTCCTGAACCTTCCTCCTCCCAGGGCTGGCCCTCTCAGGCTCTCAGTCTCAAGATTTACCCTCTAGTTCCTAATCCTTCTGTGTTGCTTATAATTAAAGGTAGGGTTCCCATCTTGCAGGATGGAGCCAACTGTGAGGTGAAAAAATTTACTTCTGGGCTTTCTCCCTTTTCTGTTGTTGGGGGCCTGTTGCGTAACTTTACAACCACTGTTCTCACTTTGCCCCCACCAGATATTGTGATTCCAGGGACAAACACATCCACCGATGTGCAGGCAAGGATCAGTGCTGGTGAGAGCATCCACATAATCCGTGGGACGAAAGGTAAATCCCTCTCTTGGGGGAGAAGTAAGTGCCCTGAGAGACCAGAGTTCCTGTTCCCAGTGCTCTGCCACAGGATGCGTTTAATAAAGAGAATCTCTTCCAAAGCTTCAGGATTATGAAGGATCAGAGCTATTTAGTTTGTCAGTTTAACCATCCCACAGAGACGAAAGACACTAGGCCACTGGCACTGTAATTTCCCACCCACTCCAAAGCCCAGATCCATGTATCCAGACTGCTCCTCTTGAAGCCCTCTCCATCCTTCCCTCACAAAGAGGACAAGAGAGAATTGGAGCTGTAGGTTAGTTCCTCATTACACTGTCTCCCTCTTTCCTGTCATGTTTGGGGAATGGATAGCTTAACCTACTGACGCAACTGCAGTTAATGGAGAAGTTGACTGACAGAGCTGGAGGTGGGACAGGGCATTCTCAGTGGAGAATTCATGCACTGTGAAACCAAAGTCCTCCCAACATTGGCAATGGTATTGTTTCTTAGGAACAGTCAAGAAGCCTACTCAACAAAAACCACACGCAAGTAGTGCATGAGTGTCCTAGAAATGCACACAGATACACAGCCAGACAGTACTGACCAAGAGAGTGGAACCAAGGCTGTTGCTTTTAGGCCAGAAATAACCTGATATGTCCATACCTCTTAAGAGGAGTGGGATGAGGGGAAGGGATTTGGGTCCTGCAGTGACTGCTGATAGTTCTGCTGGGTGCAGCCTTGTAGCTGAGGGAGGCCAGGCTTCTGGTGCTTTGGTTTGAGGGATGGGAGAAGAGGCACCAAGAGAACCAGCCTGCATCTGCCTCAAGGTATTCCATTGTTTACTGGGGACCATAAGCAGCCCAGAGCTGCTGTCCTCTGTGATAAAGGAGCTTCAGCACCTGCATTTTGCAGCCCGCTTTGCTTATAAGGATTATGACCCACTGGCTGCTAGTGTGTTGCCAGCACCACCCTCTGCTGGGCAGAGTTTGGGTGCCCATATTTGTCTGCATTGGGTCCATAAATCTTTGAGGCTGGCACAACATTGTGACTATACTGTGTTGCCTAAGGATAACGCTCCCAGATGGCACTTAAAGAAATCAGACACATTTGGGGATCAAGGGCTGGTGCCTCCCTACTTCTGTTCTGCCCTTCCCTTGTGGGTGGAAGTGCGCACCCCAGGCTGGGCTCTGATTCCGGCTTCTCTTTCTGTTCCAGGGACATACATCCGGACCAGCGATGGGCGCATTTTTGCTATCCGCACCACTGGGAAGCCAAAGAGCAATGAAGACCATCGAGCAGCTGCCTCAGGTGGGAATCCAAGAGCTTTAGGCTGGATTCACTTACAAGTGCTGTCCTTTTTGGAGTTTCTATAGGGTATATATCCCTGTGCTGCCCTCCCCAAGCCTGCAGTTACAGAACACTTGCTTTCATCCCTGGCCCAGATGATCCTCTATTAATAGTCTCATAGTTACCCCATATCCAGTTGGTTACTTCCATCTCCTCTCATTGTCCAGCCCTGTGATGTTTCCCTGGGCTGTCATTCTCACCTACTCCATCTTTTTATCTCCAGGCTCCCAGGGCCCGTCTCTTGAATCCACGAGCAACGGCAGACACAGTGCCTCCTCACCTAAGCTCCCCAACACTGAGGAGCTCACTCGACCCATTTCCCCAGACAGCCCAGAGATCATCAGCGAGCTGCAGCAGTACGCAGAGGCAGCTGCTGCCCGGGAGTCTCGCCACAGCTCCCCCAGCACTAACGCAGTGCAAGGACACCCTGCCCGGACAGACAGCCTGGCCCCCTTGGCAGCCCGGGGAGCTGAGCAGCGGTCTGGGATCCATTGCTTGGCTCCCTCAGGTTCTTCAGCCCTGCCAGCTGCCAGCCAACATGTTGATGGCCACACAGCACTGGACTTGAGGGGCAACAAGCGCAAATCAACATCGCCTTCTGTCCCGGAGGAACATGCCCGTCGGCAGCAAAAAAAGCGCCAGCTGCCAACGGCGGTTCAGCCGTTGGAACACGGGTACCCAGTCTCTGGTGGGTTCACCATGCCTCCTGTCTCTCTAAACCACAACCTAACCCATCCGTTTGTCCCCCAAGCAGGAAACTCCTTGTACATGGGCACTGGCTCCTCCTACTACCAGCTGCCCAATTTTCTCTCAGATCCTCACCTGGTGTTCCCTGTGACTACTGACCCTCTGCTGACAGCTGGCACAGCCAGCTCCTCTGCTGCTACCTCAGCCACAGCCAGCGTCCCCCCATTCATGCTCAACCCCTCTGTGACGGGGATGCTGCCCAACTACTCACTTCCCTTCACGCAGTCACTCCTGCCCGAGCCCAGGATGTTTGCTCCTTTCCCTGCCCCTGTCCTGCCAGGCGGCCTTTCCAGGAGCATGGCATCTGCCTACCCTGGCTACATGTCCCCTCAATCGGGTTACCCGGCCGGGGGCCTCCTTCGGTCCCAGGTGCCTCAGTTTGAATCCCAGGAGGTCCCAGAGGTGGGATGCAGCTCCAATGATGAGGACAAAGACGACGATGTTATAGAGATCACAGGGAAATAATGGGCCCGGCTCCTGCTAGATCTTAACTCAGCCAGGAGGCAAGTGTTGCAGGACCTTTTGGAGTCAGGATTTCACCTCCAGGATATGGCAGCAGGGGTGGAGGAGGATACCAAGTGGGTGGCATTAGTAGAGATGGAGGATCTGCATTGTAGTGGGGGTGGGGAAGGGTGAGGAAATACATGGAATGGACCTACAATGGGGGGGGGGGAGTGTGAACTGGGGGAGGGAAGCAGCAATGCAAACCATAGGAGTGCCTCCCTTGCTTCCTCTCCCTTGCTATCCATCCGTCTGTCTGTCTGTCTTGTCTGAAAGGGAAACCTGATATTGCGATTCGGAGCCCCTCCTCAGGCCTGGAGACATGGGGTCAACTGCTGTCTGTGGAAGAGCTCCCTCTCACACAAACTGCCTTATCTGTGAAGTTCTCTGGCTCAAGGAGGCACAGGGTGGGGGGCGCCCCAGCAGAGGGTGGTGGTGGAGAGCAGTTTTAATGGGGGGACCAGGGTGGGGGGGAGGGAGGAGCAAGCTAGATATGTGTAAAGCGGGAGGGTCAGCGGGTGGGTGGGGGGTCCATGTAAAAAACAATTTGTTTTTCATCCTCTTAAAATTCAAAACAAACTAGTCTGACAGCTGGTGCTGGCACCTGTGGGCTGGTGACATGGCCAGGGAATGCTGACATGCGACTCTCCAGTTGTCTTTCCTCAGGAGCTGTCTCTAGGATTCCCATTGAAGCAGGTTGATCTGTGGTTTCAGGCAGGGGTGGATTCATGCGCCGAGGCTGTTTGAGGACTCCCCCATTTTCAGCACTGGTCCAGGCGAGGTGAGGGGTGTGGCACCATGTTGCAGGGGGGACAAGAAAGTGGGAATAAGAGGTCTGGTTGGACTCTCATCGCCCCCCAGCAGTGAAACAGTTTGAAAAGGGAGACAAGGGTGGACCCAGTGCCCGTTTCTGTTGACTCTGATCGGAGTGACTCCCCTCTCCACAGCCCCTGCTTTAATTTATTTCATGAAGGCAAATATTTATTGTTTGGAGTGGGGGACTTTTTTTTCTTTCTCTTTTCTATTAATTTTCATGCTCTTAAAAAAGCAAAAGTAAGAAAGTTCTGGCCTCCAGAATGCCACAGTGGAACAGCAAAGGGATAGCACCGCCCTCTTGTACCAAGTAATCACTGTGACACCATAAGGATGAAAGAGTGAAGGGATGCCCTGCCTTTGAGAGAGGGGCTGCCTCCACTGCTTTCAGGTGGGGTCAGGGAGCTCGTGGCAACAGGGAGGGACCTGAGCATCACAGTGCTCTAAAACCAGTTTGCTCAGCCCCTGGCAAGAGGAAAAACTTTGTGCCACTAGCAGGCACTTCCCCCACCACCTGACACAGAGAGTGCTACTGTCAGGCTCTGAATCCAGCTGTTCACAGCAGGAGAGTTGTCATGTAGGAGTAAAGAGGGAGGGAAGGTCCCTGGAATAAAAAGACACTGAGCTGTACTGGGAGCTTGTCTTGGGGTGGGGGATAGGGGTCTTGGTTCAAATTCTGCTCTGGGATTTGAGGTGCCATGCTTGCATGAGTTCACAACTGGAGCTGGACTGTCTGCCTTTGTCTGTGGGGAGTGTGTGTGTGGGTGGGTGGGGTAACAAGTGAGTGTATTAGCAGTCTGAAATATTAGAAGCTCAGTGCCAGCTCTGTGTGGCCATCTCCAGGAAAGGGGGGGGGAGAGTTTTCTTGTGTTTAAATATCCTTGGAATGTGGCCTAGGCCATTTGACCAATGGTAGTTATTGGTACAAATTTGTAGTAAGGAAGTCTCCATACTTGAGTCCATGACGCAGTCACTGCGGTCTGTTTAGACCAGCTGAGTTTAGGAGAGAGGTGGTGCTGCTTTATTTTGAGAAGACTGTGTTGGGGAGTGTGTCTTGTTTCACAAAAGTCTGATGTTATGGGGCTTTCACAGTGTCTCTGTATGTAATGGACATTGTCAGACACAGCCACACCATTCATAGAAGCCTTAGATCTACAGTTTAGCTATGCAAATTATTTTAATTATTTAAAAAGAACAGACATTAAAATAGTGCTTTCTTTAATATATTTTAGAACTTGGAAACTGGGAGAGGGGAGGTTCTTGAGAGAACTTCTGGGGAACTAGTCTTTGGAGGCACCATGGGAATTGAAACACACACACTCTCCCTCTCTTTTCTCTTCTCTCTCTTTCTCTCTTCTCTCCCTGGCTCCAATGACAACAGCAAAGCAAACTCAGCCCTGGTGCCCATGCAAGGTTGTCCAAAGACTTGACAATGCTGCATCTGTGAGTCATGCCCTTGTGTGGTTTGTGTGCAAAGTCCTAAGACACTGATTGTATTCCACAAGCTCCCCTAGGTGTCTGTGTCCCTGTGGAACTGGATGCTCTTTGGTGAGAACACAAAGTTTTCTAATCCTCAGGTGTCTAAACAGTGCCCATAAAAGTATTGGACTCGGATGGGAACAAAGACCTAACTGCAAGGACTTTAGTTGCTTTGTGGTCTGTACTAGGTAGCAGGGCTAGTCTGAGTGATCATGCTTATTATAACTGTTAATGGGGGTATTTTGTGCATCTATCCTGGGTAGAGCTGAGACCAAAAGTTTGTATCAGGTGGTAACTTTTTCTCCTGACTCTACTAATCATGTCTCAAGGACAGCACCAGAGGCTTCTGTAGGGCCTTCTCGCCAGCACTGAATTGGGCAGGCCTCTGGCACAAACCTGCTCTGATGGATGGAATATGCTAACGTTTCTGGTCATGGGCACACCTGGGAGAGTAATCTGATGAAGCACTGTAATCATAGGAAAGGGAGATAGCCATAGGAAATGTACACCTGTAATGTACTTCTCCAGTCACTGAGTGGCAGGCTTTGTTTCTCTTCCTCCAAGCAGGTAGGGGAAGGCCACATTTATATGAGGCTGATTCTTGCACTCAGCCAACAGGGCTGGGAAAGACTTCATGACTGCTTCATTGTGTGTTGCCTCTTTAAAGTGACCCTGGTCAAGAGGGACCTTCCTTGTCCTTGACAAACTTTTCACTTGTGTCTGACTGTTTATAGTACAGTCATTAAAGTTCTCCACCTCCATGAACTACTTATTAGAGACTGCTGTACTCACTGGGGGAGTTCTCATCTTTGTAAGTGCCTGGGCTGAGCCTCCATCCTGTTCTCCAGCCAGCACTTGAGCAGCTGGTCCCTCCATCTCTACCATGCAGCCCAACAGACATCCACACTCCCTCCTCCTGGTTTCCCTGGGTCACCCCTCCAAAGGGAGGCAGAGTTTTAAAGATCAACCCCCTTGACTGGACAACATTACAGCTGCCATCAGAGTGCTGGGCAAGAGATTCCCTGCAGAGAAGGAAGTGAGGAGCCTTTCTGTGCCCCATGTGTTCTGGTAGTGCTGAAAACATCCCCACCTCCACAATGCTAACCCCTGAAGTCTCCCAGGAAGTTGCAGAGCTGGTTATGCTGAGGGCAAAAGGAGCAGGAAACACAGCTCATCACGATTCTTCAGTGATGCTTACCGAAAAAGCTTGAAAGGTTCCTTTGCTGCTTGTAAGTCACGAGAATGTCCTGGCTCTTGAGAGCAGGCATGAGTAATGGACCTCCTGAGTCTTCAGCCATAGCACTCTCACTGTCCCTCACATGTCCCCATGGGTTTCTGCTTTCCCCCATCCTCTCCAGTGGCCCATAGTCATGCTTTGAGGCATCCTCTCTGCTTTCCTTATCTTAGTGTGGGGACTTTATTTGTATGAACTGGATTTTCCTTTCACTGCTGGACTTATGACTCCTAACCACCTAACCAAAGCGCCTGATAACTCCTATTTGGGCTGCAGGGAACAGTGAGAATAGAAACACAAGACTGCTAGAGCAGGTAGACACTAGGGAACTTTCCTGAGCCCAGCACAGGATCCTGGGGTAGCACGTTGGTTGTTTCTACTCAGTATATCAATAAGTCAAATCAGCTATTAGTGTTTCTATAGCAGCTTCCGGACTGGCAGGGATGGTACCACTACAAGACGTGAACACAGGGTTAGGGTGGGAGGTGACCTTGTACTTCAATGTGACCTAGGACTATATTGGCTCTACCTGGTCCTGGTTTATGATTGGGCTACAGAGAAGAGCTAGTTTGGTTTCTCATGCAGCTCCATGGATGTGGAGGGATGGAGCTGGGTGAATATGGCGCAACAGCTGATGGCTAATTTAGAGAAAATCATGGTCAGGTAGTGGAGACTGCACACAGAAACAGGTGAAATAAGCAACTATTCACAGTTGATGCATTTCTTGACTTGTCTGGGTAAAATCCAGTAATCCATGTTTAGGGGTAACAGGTGTGGGGTGGCGTGAGAATTTAGCCAAACTAGACACACTGGGAATGGCTCATTGAATTTGAATAGGCAAAGGAACTCACCTGCAAAGAGAGGATGGATTTAAGTGGAGGAGAATCAACAGACTGGCGGGGGCGGGCAGAAGTCCCCATTCCCCTGTGCTGAAATAATGCCACTAACAGCTGCCTGCAGCTGCACTGCTTCTTGGGTCATCCTGTAGTGTTAGCATCCAGCTTGCATTCAGGAGCTCTCTGGTAGATCCACTTGTAGAGGGGAGTGTGAGTGAATCCATTGATTTTTGGGTTTCTTTCTTTGTTTTTGTTTTTTTTTAAATACCGCCTTAGTTTGTGGCCTGTCTTTTGTGATTGGAAGGAGGCATGTCTGTAGCACGGCGGGTCGCTCGGGCGGCTGCACGCACGATCATGTGCTTCCCTCTTCTCTGTCTAGCGGGATGTGCTCGCCTGATTTCCCAGAACAGAGACTTTGAACAATTTGTTGTTTATATGATGTATTTATTTTTACTTGTGTTTCATGTCATTTTTTAAAAAAATAAATTGTAACTTGGTATAGCTGCCTATGGGATCACTTGCTTCTCCTGCTGTGAAACATTCAGAACCAGAGCAGGGATCTTGGGCTGCAGGAGGTCTGGTATGGATGTTCATGCGCACATGCACTCATCTCAGCCCCAGCTCTGGGTGCCAGGGGTGTCAGAAGAGGCTTAGTGAGCTTGATTGTGCTGGAGGGAGTGGAATAAGGGATCACTCAGTTCAGCAGAGCACCTTGGCACATGTGTTAAGAGTCAGTGACTTACTGGAACCTGCGGTGCATTGTGGAAGTGGGGCTCAAGGAACCATCACTGTGGTCAACAATAAGTTAAATCTAGTCCCTGTCAAACAGCCACTGACTGGTTGCTTTGCTCAGTTGCTTTGATTCACCTGCTAAAGTCTGACGCTCTTGACAATGTAGCGCAAGGGTATTCTTATTGCAGAGGATTTTCCCCCTGGCAGGAGCAGCCCAGGGCTGACCCTTACTTGTTACAAAGTGCATTTAGTGAGGTAGTGGCCTTGTTTTAGATAAGCTGGTTCACAAGCCCCCAGGTGGGAGCGGGGGTGAGCTGCGAAGCAGCTGCCAGCCTGAACCTGCAGGAATACCCAGTGCAGCTGGGAGAACAGTACTGGAAAGGATTTTTCCTGCAGGTTTGGAGAATGACCTCTGCCCAAGCTCGTTGCTGTGGAAGAGGCCCACAGAGGCCAGAGATGTTTGCATCTCTGAGGTCTGTGAAGACGGTGTCTGATCTGAACTGCCCCTGCTGAACTGCCCCAGCATGTCCTGTTTCCACCTGCCACTTCCACAGGGAAAATTAGTCAATGCCTGAGGCACTTTCCAAGTAGAACTGGGATTAGAGCTGCCTTGCCCTGCCCTGTGCTCCAGCCACTGTACCAGGCAGCGTCCTGCCTTGCAAGGCCCCCTCCAAGGGGCTGGACTGGGGGGCAGCCCACATTGGGACTAGGTCTGCATTTCATGCAATGTAATGGCAGCCTGCAAGTGGCTGGCAAGAAACAGGAGGGGCCGTTCTTCCTCTTCAGTATTTATTTTTAAGAAGAATCATAAGAAAAATAACGAGAAAAATGCAGGGAATAAATACTTCATGGTATGTAGATACTGTCAATCCCCTGGTCAGGTCAGTCTTGCTCAGCAGGCTTTGTAACCAGCTGCCTGCTCCAGGGCAGGGGCTGGGTCCCCTGTACTTGCTCACTGCCAGACTTGGCTGTTCCATGGGGCTGTGGGTGTCCCAGTGTTTCTGGTGTCTTCACCATCCCCACCAGGCTCAGGAAAAGAAGGGAGAAGGGCAAAGTCATGTCTGAGGTAGTCAACAGCAGGTCCTTAAGTTTTTGAGCAAGCATCTGGAGCTGGTAGTGGCAGGCAGGGTGGGCATTTAGAAAGGCCCCAGGCACACAGCCAACCAGAGAGAGAGAGGCTTTCATGCCCTCCTGAGCCCATGTGGCACAAAGATCAGAGCAGTTTCAAGCTGCTTCCTTGTGCTGAGTGGGGCCAGGATGCCGGCGCACCCTGCCTTTCTTGCCTTCCAGGGAGTGCTGCTGCCACTTCTGGTTCCAGGCCTTTTGCCGCTGCCTCTCCTGGTGCCGCAGAGCACTGCAGTATTCACTGAGGCTGGTGCCTGGTGGCCCCAGGGCCCGTGGGTACCCCTTGTAGTGGAACTGCTCTGCGATGCCAGGCATGGCACTCTGGCGGCTCCCTCCTGCCTCCATGGCCTTGCTCCACTTGGAAGGTGGGGCCTCCATCACCTCGTGCCCAATGACACGGAGGGTGTAGCGTGCAAGGGGGCGGGAGAAGGAGCGCTCCACCGCCTGGCACTCATACAGCCCTGCGTCCTCTCTCGCCAGCTGGCGGATCAGGAGCCCCTGCTCGAGGATGGAGATGCGGTCGTTCTTCCTAACCTGGAGCAAATGCAGGAGGCGGGGGGCTCTGAGCTGCAGCTTGGTGCAGGGGCTGCAGCTCAGCCAAAATGTCTGCAGGGGTTTTATGAGGCTGAGCTGGGAAGGGGGTGGGGCTGTTGTGGGCAAAGAACGGAGGCCTGCACAGCGTCTCTTCCTCAGCTGCAGAGAGGCCCAGGCACCTTCCCTGCCCCCACCCAGGGCACTGGCCAAGAGACCTGGGCACTGTCCCCTGACCCAGACAGCCTAGCCCTGAGCCATTTACTTCCCCTGTACCTCTTCCAGCACTGCTGCCCTGCTGTGCTGCATGAGCCACCGCGTGGCCGTCTGAGGAGAGTGGGCCGCGCACTCCAGGAACGTGGAGTTGTTCTCCACCCCGAACACCAGCTTTTCCTCGGCTGCAGGGAGCCCTGTGCGAGGGGGGAGCAAAGGAGGGGGCACAGGGTAGGGGGAGCCCTGCCAGGGCTGGGACCTGCTACTGCAAGACCCTCCTCTTGAGCCAGCAGCAGGCTCTGCCCCACAGATTCCTCCCCCAGCATCCCTCAACTGCCACCTGAACCACTGCTGCTCCAAGGGGCAGGAGCTGACATTGCACCAATGCCATGCTGTGCTGCCTCACTCCCAGCTGCCCCTTCTGCCCAGGGCCCTTGTGCCCACCTTCCCCCTCATCTACAGCAGGAAAGAAGAGCCCAGAGAAGGCACCACACTGGTGCTGGGTGGGTGTGACCATGGCTGACTCTCACCCTCTGTGGTGTCCTGGCACTGGCTGGCTGGATCAGCCTTCAGCACATCTTGGCACCGCGCTCGCCTGCAGGGAGGGGAATGAGACCACCCAGTTGGTCAGCTGGGTACCTGCAGCATCTCCTGGTGATGCATGGTCTGTGTACAGGAAGCTTGTTGGCAGGACTGCATGTGGGGAGCCCAAGAGTGGAGTTGAGGGGTGGGTCTGGGGGGGTGGGGGCAGAGTGGCAGTGGCAGGGCTGTGGGTATGGGGGAACCAGGGCAAGATGAAGGAACAATGGCAGGGCTGTCTGAAGCCTACGCCAGGGCTAGGCAGGGGCTGCTGCAGTGCAGAGCTGCTCACTGGGTTGGCTTGGGGAAGCTGCTGCCAGTGCCATATCTCATGCCAGCTGATAGTGCTTGTAGCTGGGAAGGGTGTCAGGGGAGCTAGGTAACTTGCCCTAGCCCTTCTCTCTCTGCCACATGCAGACATAGCTGCCATCCCTGGGTGGGCAGTGCAGGGCTGGGAGCACGATCAGGGCTGGGTCTCACCTCTTCTCAATCAGCGGGTGGGGGCTGCAAGCCTTGCCATCCCAGGTGCAGTAGGGGTCCCTGCCCAAGCAGCAGTCGGTGCAGGCCTTGCCATAGAGCTCACAGCGATGCAGGGAGAGTTGGACCAGCCCATGGGCATTGCTCACAAATAGCTCCTGCTGCTCACAGAACCAGGACAGCGGCACTTACCTGGGTGCTCCTGTCCCCAGCCCAGCTGGCCCCAGGGCTCTGGGGCAGGGTGAACCAAGAGCCAAGCCTCCCCATGGGAGAAGCAATTGGGTCACATGTGGCTGTAAATTAGTGTAGGGCACCCTCCTCTTGTCCTGCAGCTGGGTTGTGCCAGTGCCCTGGAGCAGGGATCCCATTGCCTGAGCCCAGGAGGCTGGTCCCCCAGCACACACGCCACAGACAGGAGCAACAGGGCCCTGGCCTGGTGGGGCCTGCAGGCAGGACTGGGTCTCAGAAAACAGCTTGTGAGGACTCACCCGCTTCGGCGAAAACTGCATGTCCAGGATGGGCAAGGGCACCTATGACAGAATGGACATCACTACAGTGGGAGGACACAATAGTTGTGCTCAGCCAAGGCAGCCCAGGCTGTGCTGGGTTCCCCTAACACACAAGCAGTGAGAGGGTTAAATCCAGGAGGGCTGTGGCCACCATTCCCAGCTGGGCTGTTACAAGACCCCTTTGCAGAGACCGGCAGCGTGCCCCCAGGGGGGAAGTGTGCAGGGCAGGCTGGTTTGAGCAAATAACTGGGTTGCCCCAAATCCAATCTCAGCCCTGGCCAAAGACTCTCAGCCATGCTTGGGTTGGGAAGTAGCCGTGTCACAGTCTGACTAGTGCTGCAGCTTCTGCCTCATGGTTCAGCCCATGTTTCGACCCTGCCCAGACTCAATTATTTGCTTCTGACCTCAGATGCAGGGAAAGGACCTGAGGCCTCCATTGCTGACTTGTACAATGGGCATGTACAGGTACCACTGAGAGGCACCAGAGAGCATAACAGTGAAGCTGCAGTGCCCTACAGAGGCTTGCCGGGTACCTGTGGTGACTAAGGTGAGAGCCCACTGCAGCCTGGCTGCAGGCGCTGCAGGAGAGCAGGGCTGACTGCCAGCTTCAGCCATCACCACCTGTTCCTCACGTGATGCAGACACCACCTCCCCAGCAGAGGAAGGACCCAGGCTCTCAGCCTTCTGCTGCAGGGTGCTGTCTGTGTAGGGTCTGCTCCTGGAGAAGCCAGAAGGGCCCCACAGGGCAGGGCTGGTGGAAGCATCTGAAGTACCTTAGAGATGCTGATCTCCTCCAGGCTGATCTCCTCACTGTCCTGGCCTCCCCCACTGGCGACTGCCACCTTCAGCACTTTGCCTTCATCTGTGGAAGCAACAGTGGGAGGAGGTGTCATGGGGGGGGAGGATAGGGCACCCCTGCCACAGTGAATCCCCTGCCTACTGCTTGGGAGAAGCATTGTAGTGTGGCTTGGCTTCTACAGCTGGCCCCAGACAGGAGTCCCCATAGGGCACTTAGGTGGGACAGCTGAGCCCTTGTTCCTCTTAAACCACACCATGAGGCATCTCTTGTTGGATGCTGGTTTTGGCAGGACACTTTCCTGCCTGGCTGAGGTAGTGATTTTTAGAGACATCCCCCT
The DNA here is from genome assembly GCF_030867095.1 of Alligator mississippiensis. Classification (NCBI taxonomy): domain Eukaryota; kingdom Metazoa; phylum Chordata; order Crocodylia; family Alligatoridae; genus Alligator; species Alligator mississippiensis. The sequence continues at coordinate 46,482,889 of NC_081835.1, forward strand.
GTGCCCCCAGCTTACAGGCAGGGACAGACAGACAGAACCCCGATGGGCTGATCCTTGCTTTTTGTGGCTTCACCAATTTCTTCTGCATTGTGTTTCCAGCCGTTGTAGCGCTGATGGGAGCACCCACCCCTCTAGCATTGCACAGAGGCAGCCACATTGAGTAGTGCACAAAGGTTGTGCCCAGTGCAGGGATGTTCAGAAAGAGGCAGGGAGGTCTTCAGAGCAGCTCCCACCACTACACCACAGGGCACTCTTATGCATGAAACCCACCGGAGTTTCCCTAAGAAGAGGCTAAGTGGGAAATATAGCCACAATTAAAGCCCAGCCATCTGGAGCTGGGTACCAGTAGGCTCGGAGTCCTCCACATGTGATCTGAGATAGCATCTTGTTGGGGTTGTCCTGACCAGCTCCAGAGCTAAGCCAGATGCCAACCTGGCCCCACCTTAGCTGAGGAAGGCCTATCTCCATCATGGTGCTGGAGAGCTGCCCAAGGCACTCACTGGCAAAGACTTAAATGTGTAACCTCAAAGAGCAGGGGAGCTTATATGAAGTATTTTAACCAATAGGAAAATGACACAAGGCATTTTTACCAATAAGCTGGCAGTATGCAGACTTTTGGAGTCAGGTGCTTTCCCTGCTGACCTAGGGATGCAAGCCAGCCTCTTCTGTCTCCTGATAGAAGGACTATGTCTCGGCCCCCCCTGCCTCCAATCTGGGAGTCACTGGAGTGTCTAAGCCTGCCCTCGAGAAGGTTCCCCAAGCCCAAGTCAAAGCCTGCAACCTCATGGTTTAATGAGTTAGTTGCAGAGCCAAGTGCCAGTCTCTGGAGCAGTTCTGGGGAGGCCAAAAGTCTGTAGCAGGTGCATCTCTAGGAAGGGTGGGAAGTGTGGGCCATAATGCTCTCACCAGCAAGAACCTGAGCACTCTCTTTGAGCACATCTACACGCAGCACGGCTGAAATGCAGCCACCTCTGCAGCAACCTACTCCAGGAAGGCAACAACCAGCTGGAGCGCAGCACAATAGTAGAGTGAATGGAAAGTCTGCCTCAGGTATGAGGTCATGCCCCATCTCAAACCCCACATCTTCCAATATCCAAGCAGGACCCCAAACTTCAAGTTCTCACCTGAGCCACCCACTGACACAGGTTGGCTGGAACTTAGTTTCTCTCCAAGGATACGGGGCTGAGCTGACCATGCTAGGATCAGAGCCTGTTGACTCAGAGACCCTGGGGAACTGGATATCCTCCAAGACTATATGGAAAACCCTACAGTTACCCAGGAATGCTACAGCTTGCAGTCTGTGTAGTCTGTGCTGCATTCATAGGAGCAGGGGAGGTTTTATAGCAGGAGGAGGGGAAATGCAAAGGAGGACCACTGCAGAGGTCACAACCCCACCATCATCTCTGTGATGGTCACAAGTGGCCCAGAGGCCAGCATGCCAGCATGATCAAAACTGGGCCAGAGCTAGAGGCCAGCATGATCAGAACTGGGAGGTGAGCTGTTAGCTATGGGATTTCCTCGCTTTATGCCGTACATGTGTTCCTGGAAAACAATGTATAACTCGAATTTGCATAAAGGGAACCCACTTTACAATGTAATAAATAGAGATATGTTCCAAGACCTTGACTGTACTGACCCCCAAACCCATTTCTACCAGTTTTACAAGACAATTTTGGTATTCACCAAGCACAAGGCACTATCATAATGGAGATGGCAACTACAGAAACACATTGCAGACAACGAGTGAGGATCACAGATCCACACCGGAGACTGTTTTGGTGTATGTCACTCCCACAACGCACTGCACAAAGCAGCTGACTGCAGGCTTCCACCACACCAATGGCATAAGAGTGAATTTACCTTGCATATAATGAATTTTTGGTATAAAAAGGGTCATCCCATAAGAGCAAATTCACACAAACATAACCCATATAAAGCCAGGGAAACCTATACTGCAGCCATGATTTATGGAGAGCAGGTGCTACAAAGAAGAGAGTCTGGAAGCCTTTTATAGCTCTGGCTACTTGATTAAAGCAAGGGGATTATTGCATCTCCTCCCCTCACAGGGAAAACTGCCTCAAGGTCAGCATGAGAGCATGGTCTCCTATGCTGAACAAGGAGGAGAGAGCAGATTGCCCTGCAATGCTCCAGCAAGCACTTAAGTGAATCTCTGTTCAATTCAACCCAAACTGGTTGGGAGAGCTGAAGAGAGACCAGCCCTGGGGAAGGTGGCCAAGGATGTTTGGGCATTATGCAATGTGAGCTCTCACATCCATGTGAGAATACCAAGCCAGAGCCCCCTAAGTACAGCAAGACACACCAAACTCAGGCTCAGCCTGGCAAGCATGCCACAAGCTGGCCATCACAAAGCTAGCTGAAGAAGGGACTTCTTGATTACAGCCTGTCTCCAAGTCACTGGTTGTGTGTGGCTTGCTGGCAGATGCCTGGAGAGGGAACTTTTTGCATCACTAGCTCCACATCTGCTAGCTCTGTGTATCTATCCCCCCTTGCTAGTAGGCTCTGAACGATGTTCTGTGGAAGAAGGGGGGAGAGGGGGAAGGGCAGAGGTGGGGCCAGGGAGAGAGAGTGAGAGAGAGTGGTGGCTTCTAGTGGCTGCTCCTTGTAGAAGTTAATGACCCACTTGTGCTTTTGGAGCACAGTAACCCACTTGGCCAGCCTAGGATGTACCCCTGTTGTCTGCAGCACATGGATAGCTCTGTGGGGCAGTGACCTCTATGGGTACATGGGGCAGGAAGCCACCATGTCCTGATTAGGGCCAGGTACACTGGTAGACTCAAAGGGTAAGCACCCCAGAGGCTAGATGTGCCTCGCTGGAGCAGGAGGAGTGGATGCTGCCAGGGTGGTGTTAGGGATACAGGACTGCAACAATACAGCTCAGTGAGACAGGACTGCATGGAACTGAATGGCAATGTTTTCTTGACACCAACAAGGGTGCTCACCAGGCTGAGGCACACCAGCAGTATAGCATGAGATCCCCCCGAGCCCTTTGACTGGCAAGGTGTTCATAGGGCCAAGGGTGCAGGCCACGAAGCCTCTACCTGTGCCAAGGAAGAGAATGTCGTAGTGTCTGTTCTCTGTCTCCAGCCTGTGCACCAACAGCTGCCGCAGCCGATAGGGCACATTGACTTTCACTAGGATGGGCTTGTGGCGAAGCGGATAGATGGGCTCCCACATCAGCTGGTGGGTGCGCATGAAGCTGATCACATCATCGGGGAAGTCCTTAGTGGACTGGAGAAGAGGGTCATATGTTTCACTGGGGCACTGTGGGGGCAAAAGGAGCAAATGGAAGAGGGATGGAAAGCACAGAGTGGCCTGCCCCTTTCCCTCCCCCTTCTGAGACCCAGTTACCTCCCAGCTACCCCAGTGCTGCACACTTACCGTTCCTGGACGGGGGTAGGGGATCCGCCCCTTGTACTCCACCCAGCGGTAGTCAAAGCCTTCCTTGTGTGCAAAGGGCCCGTTGAAAGCAGCTCGCACAGCAGCCATGGAGTAAACACATACAGCAGAGCCACTGAAGACCCCGCTGCTGAAAAGGAGACACACAGGAATGAAAGGGCTGGAGACAGACCCTGCAGCTGCAAGAGCTGGAGCTGGCATGGCCTTGTCCACGTACAGGAGCTGCTGGTTTATATGGGTCAGTGTTCAATCAGTGCAAGCCCCTGAAGGAGCTTGCACCTCCTTTATCCTGCCCCAGCTCTGTTCCTGGCTGCCTTGTGCTAACAAAGAGCAGCCAAAGAAGGGGTCTGCATCGGTATAGCTAGACTGGCACAGCCTGAGACGCACCAGCCTGTGCACAGGAGTAGGGAGAGCTACTGCTTGCAGGGAAGCAGCCATGAATCCCTTATTCACATACTGTCACTCTGGGATCCCCTCTGCAGAGGAGCACCAGCTCATGGGGCAGAGGGAAGGCTTCCCTCCAGCTGGGATATGCTGGACTTGATCCCAGGGGTGAACATTGGCTCTGCAGTGGAGTCCTTGATTTCCTGTGGTCTTGCTGCATCCTACCATAAGGACCTGCTGTTTCTCTGTCCCTCCAGGAACTGTCAGTGGCCACCAGCCTGTCCTGCCAGCCAGTCTCCCCGCTGTTTGTGTGAGACAACCCCCTTTGCTTTTCCCTTCTCTTCCCTCCCTCTTCTCAGGCACCATTTAACTCCTAAAGCCTCCTGCAGGACAGGTGCCCCATAGGCCACTCAGGCAGAAGCTTCCTGTCTATGCTCACCTGGAGACAGTGAAGAGGCCAAAGATGAGAGGGCTCTGGGGGTTTCGGGTGTGGAGGAGGAAGACATCCTCTGCAAAGAGACCAGGTGAGAAGGCCTAAGCCCTGTAATGCTGGATCAAAGTTCTCAGGACCCAGTTCTGGGGCAAGGGTCCAGTGTGGCTGCCCCACCCTTCAAGGTGGCCCACCTCTGCCCTGAGTCCTCTGCTGAAGGAGGGGGCAGCTCCATGCAGGACAGAGCAGGTCCCCTCCTAGGTGACCCCAGCACCTCAGGCCCAGACAAGGGCACTGTGGACTTGTGGCTGAGGGAGGGAGCAGGGCAGGTGCTCTGCACTCACCTAGCTGATCAAAGTGTGTCTCAGTGCCTTGGGGCCCCGGGATGGAGCAGACCAGCCGGGCTTTGAGGAACGTGCTCCAGCGATTGATCAGACTGCGCTTCCCACCCAGGTCATTCTGCCAGGCACAAAGAGGTATTTCTCAGCAGGAGTCTCACTGAGCCAACCTGATCCTCCTTCCCTGCTTCCTCCAGCACTGTTAACCCCGCTGTGACCACAGCTGGGCTTTCTGAATAGGAGTGAGGGGCAACACATCATCACCACCCTCCAGCCACTCTGTGAAGTGGGGTGGGTCAGGCTCTTCTACTTTCTGCCTCTCCTGACAGCCCCTGGGCTCGGCTGGGACGGAACAGGGCAATGAGACAACTGATCTCTGGGGCAGCACAGTCCCCTTCCACACCTCCCTGCTAAGAGAGAAGAGGGAAGTTACCCAGGGAACCTTCTTGGATCACAGGCCTTAGCATTTATGCTACCTGAGCTGGGGAAAGCAATATCATCGACACTCAGCATCTCAACATCCTCCAGCTAGGTTCTCAGCTTGAGGACACAAGGTGTCCTCACCGCCCATGACAGACGGGGAAGCACTAGCAGAGGGAAACAAAGGGCCTTACTCAAAGTTGTGTAATCAGTGTAAACTACTGTATGTGTTTACTCCATGGCAAAGCCAGGTAAGCCCCGTCTTCTGTAACCACAGACTAGGCTGCCTTCTCTTATCAGACCCTGGTACTGAGCCAAAAGACCCCTAAGGTGAGTGAAGGAATTATGAGCAACATCACCCCCTTTTCATTATGAGACAGTGGCAGAATGAAGGGGTTGCTGTGTCTCCCAGGGGTGCCCACAGCAGCACTCTGGCCTCGCGGGAGCTACCTTGCATACCCGGGCTACCCGGGCGTGGATGCGGCGTCTCTCCCATGGGCCGGCCTCCAGGGCTATCTCACGAAGGAAGATGTACACCTTGTCATCGTGGGCATTGTAGGTGTCAGGAATGGCATAGGCCCCAATGAACACAGGCTCTGCACAAGGGGAACAGCAGGGAGAAAATGGCTTACTGTTGGCAGCCTTGGGCTCTGGGTTTATGTTCTAGCAGCACCCAGGAACTGCAGTCAGGACTGGGCCCTTTGTGAGAGGCACTGTAGGCACATGTGGGAAGCAATGGTAGCTGTTGTATAGAGCTCTCACTTCAGTAGGGTGAGACTCGAGTTTTGGCATTAGGACCATTCCTAGATTGTAAAGCCAGAGCACTCAGTCTGATCATGGAGTCTGACCCCTGCACAATGTGGGCCAAAGAATCTCACTCAATTACTCCTGTGTTAATACCATCACATCTTCAGCAAGGCTTAGCACCATGGGGCTCTGGAGGTGCATTCAGGAGCTATGAACCAGCTGCAAAGCTCAGTCTGAGAAGGCCCTGCTGGACTTGGTGCCTGGTGGCATGATTCAGTATAATGATAAGCTGATGCTGAGAAGAGCCACCTCAGAAGAAAGCAGGAGGACTGGAATTACGGTGTCTAGGGTCTGGGTTCTCCAGTAGAGTCACTGCCTCCTCGGAAATGTGCCACTGGTGGCGACGCGTAGGGGGTGCATGGGAGTGCACATGCACCCCCTGAGAGCTCTGGTGCACCCCCTGATAGCCGTGCTCACCACTTAGGTGATGGGGTGGGGGGCAGGCAGGAACACTGGTGCCCCCCTGCAAGCGTTGGCTGATCACTGTGCTCACTGCAGCCACTTTTGGGAGTAGCTGTGGCAGCTTCTGGGAATGGCTACAGTGATAGGCCGGCGCTTGGTCCCAGAAGCAGCTGCAGCCACTCTCAGAAGCAGCTCCAGTGAGTGCAGTGATTGGCTGCAATGATTGGCCATTGCGGGATCGCACAGCCCCCCCAGACGGCAGGATTACCCACGGAGGATATCTTCCAGTCAGCAGGATCGCCTGCGGGGAGATCCCCCACTCTGGTCCGCGGGACTGGTCACAGGGTGGGCACATGTCCCCCCTGACAAAGGCAGCACCAGTTGCCCATGCACTGGCTTCAGCAGGACAAGGCCCAGGCCACGGTCCAATGGTCCCAGAATCACACTCCACTGGGACTGAGGTTTGGGCCCAGTTCAATGGACTGTTCCAGTCTGTGTCTTGACAAGCTAAGGGCACCCCAGGGTGCTTAGTCCAAACATTTTGGGGTCCTTGGCAGAATCAGAATAAACTCTCCTGTATGAGTCTGATCATTGCCATTTTGGATGCCAGAGAGGGGACCTCTAGGCTGAAAGCATAAGCAGCTAGAGCTATCTTCCTGCAGCTCCAACAGATTCCCATCCTCTGCAGAGGAGGCACAGAGCAGGCCCTTTCACACCCACCGACTGGTGGGTTACAGAAGCCCAAACTGTTCCAGGGTGATGGTTTCATTGTGATCTTCCTTGCTCATTCTCCTTCATGGAACAGAGATCTGAGAAATGTCCAAACCAACCTGGGCTGAGTTATGCACCAAAACAATAGCTAACCTGTGTCTTGAGCCCAGAGGCAAGTGAAACTGCTAGACTTTGGTTTCAGACCAGAGGGTGCCTGTAGACATGCAGGATGCCTGCTCTGACATGCTGTAATTGCAGTGCATCAGAGCAGACTCGATTAATTGAGTCTGCTTGAAGTGTGCTAATTAGCATGCTCCAGCAGCCTTGAAATCTCATGTATTCAGTGTCCCTGTGCTTCAAAATGGCAGCAAGGGCATTTTAACTAAAACTTGTTGAACAAGCTTTAGTTAAATTGCCCCCACTGACATTTTGAAGTGTGGGATACTGAATAGATGAGATGCTGGGGGTGCTTTAATTAGAGTGACTCCCAAGAATTGCTTTGATTATAGCACCCACCAGAGCACGTGTAAAGATGCCCATCATGTCTTACCATGGGCCTAAATACAGCTCTGAGGGGGCAACCGAGGGCTCTTCTCCTTGCCTAGGACTTCATGAGGCCTGAAGCCTGGAAGGAGCAAGGAAGTGGGGGAAGGAGCAGGTATGGGAGGACAAAGGGGGCTATTTGAAGTACCTGAATGGGCAATTGGAGCCCACTGGTACTAGGAGGTCTGGGCCTCTCAGCAATGACAGAAAATGAGGCCCTGGGTACCAGCAGCAACACAACAAGTATGGTGCCCTGCATCCTTCCTGCTCTCACTCTTATTCCCCCAAGCACTAAGTGGAGTCACTCTGCTTGCCAGGATGCACAGGGCCCAATGCCCCCCACTAGAATGTATCTTGATACCTTCCCTACCATTTAGCCAGTGGTCTTGGTTCTGTTCTGTTCGGATGTAGTTCTGGTCAGCCCCGTGAACCCCGGTTCGGAAGAAGGCAGCACTACTACCCATAAAGTCAATGGAGGTGCCCGAGTAGAGGTCTCCATCTGCCAGGTCAGAAAGGGAAGCACAGGTTAGCAAGCAGAGCTGGAGCTGTGTCCTTACACAGACAGTCCTTCATTCCTGGACCCTTCAGAAAAGGAGTATAGAAGGATCTAGTGGTTAGTGTGGCATGTCAGAGCTTCACATGGGAGCGGTCATTTGGCCATGACAAGGGAACTGGGCTTAAATATAAACTAGTATCCAAGCAACCAAATGACATTTTATTTTTCCTGTGTAGCTGTCTCTGGGCTGAATGTTCTCTCTGGCTGCAGAGAAGGTCCAGGTGGACAGATCATCTCTCTGTCTCAGTGAATACTTTGGGTATTGAAGGTGGTAGAAAGTTACCCATACCCAGACAGACTCTCTAAATGTGTTTGCACGTTCAATGAAAGTAATTACAGACATTTAAAACCTAATAAACTTGTGGGGAGCCATGCTGTAGTGCTACCTAGCTACAGGGCGGATCAATTAAGACAACTGATTCTCTGATCCAGGAGGGGTGTGCTAGGAGAACTTCTTCCTGAAGTTTCCACCTACAAGATCTGAGTCTTTATTAGCCTATGACAGCCTCAGCTCACCACCTTTGGCTCTTATATCATTGGACAAATGAGGCTACTCATAGACCCAGAGCCATGGCAGGAGCAGAACTGAATGAGATAGGGTATAGCTGTGCTACACTGCAGCCCATGTAGACATGCCCAAACCAGAGTTAAACTAGCCAGCTTGCTACTGATTGAAGCATAGCCACAGAATCATGGGCTTCAATGCAGCCAGCACAAGCCAACCAAAGATGTTGGGTAGGTCGTCAGCAGCTGAAGCCCAGGCCACTGCTCTTGGGATCTGAGCCAGATCAGGCATGTCTGAATGAGCTGTTGTTATACCTTTGGCTTACATACAGGCATACCCTGAGATGTGAGAGGCTATTGGCAAGGACAGAGCTGACTATCCATATGAATCTATTTAATTTGTAATGCACCTATTTCTACAGGGTCTAGTATCCACCTCCAGTCTTCCACAGGTTCCGCTTACCTATAAGCAGCCCAGTAAAGGGTTCGTGGGGACTGTACGGACATTTGCCTCGCCCAGATTCCATAGAGTGGGCCACCAGCTGCATAGGTGAGGTCCCCAGTTCCTGCAGATGGTTAAAGAGAAGACTTCAGTCCAGGCAGAGGCTTGGAACAAACCAGGCTGAACTGTGCTAGGCACCTCCCCTTCGCTAGCAAGGCCTGCTCCAAACTGCTCCTGGCACATGCCTGACAGGTTGCCAGGCTACCATCACTTAATTTTTATTCAAGGATTGTGCCAGAGGCTGAATGAGGTAAACATGGTCCCTGTTTCCAGTAAGCTTGCAAGGTAGGAAAGTATCTCTGTTATGCAGTCAGACATGGAAGACAGCAGACAACAACTCAAGCTGGTCCCATTTAGCTTGTCTGGAGATAAAGGGCAGGATAGGGCTTGGGAAGCTCAGCTCCTGTTGACTTGGTAGCAGTCAGTCCCTGGAAAGGGCTACCAATATAGACAGTGTGTGTGTGTCCCTGCAGCAAAGACATTCATGCTGTGAGGTCCTTTGATCTGGTTGCAGACCTGGGCAACAGCATATGCTGGGTCCCCTCTCACTTCTCATGCTGCTCAGAAGAGGAGTGTCCCTCCCACTTTCTCTTGGTGCCTGATGATGATGACTAGCAGAGGGGGCATCCTGGGGTCCCTTTTTCTTTCAGGCGGTGCAAAGAGGGTACAGGCATGCTCTGGGGTCCCTCTCTGCCCACGCCAATGGTGAATTCCCCTTGCAGAGTCCCTCTCACCTTTTCCCTTTCTCCAAGCTGGATGAAGGTGCAGATGGGCTGATAGGAGCCTGTTCCACAGGCAAACACATGGCTTTGGTTAAATGGCTGGAGGAGGCGGATGAAGTTGGCACATTCTGTCTGTTCAGGAGGAAGGTTTTCTTAGAAAGCAGCTCTTTTCATGCTTGGGCCCTGGTACTGAGGTCCTGGGCCTCCAGCCTCCAGCCCCCTTCTTTTCTAACACCGATCATATCTCCCCCCAGCGCATGAAAATTCCCTGGAGTCATTTGTTCTTCCCCAGAAGTATGATTGATGCCTGGCTATTGTTAACCAAGAGAAGTGGTCTAACAGGCCCAGAGCAAAGCTGTATTCTTAATATCCCAATTGGCAAAGGTTAGGTTAGATCAAGGGAGCTGCACTGACAACCAGAGATCACATGGACAGGCCAGTGGGGCCCCAGGGCCTGCCCTTAGCTTGACAAACCTCCTTGTGTCAAGCAGCCCCCACCAAGGCCCATTGCATGGGTCACTGTGCTTCAAATATGGGTGGATGAGCTTACAGGGGGCTGCTGAGCCATGAAGTGCTCAGTGCTGCTTTACCTCGGCATTCTTCCCAGCAAGTCTGCAATGCTCCACCTGCTCTCTGGGGGCTGGCCAGAAAATCTGTAAGAGAAAACACCAGCCTAGACCTCAAATGCTGGAGGCTGCAAGTGGCAGAAGAACACTGGCATAGCCCCGGGTCATGCCCTCTTCACTCTTCCTTTCAGCATCCACTCTTTGCCCCCGTGTGACACAGGAGACTGGGCTTATGGCCTGATCCAGGAAATGGCGGCTCTTATATTTAATTCCAGTCCCACCTCTCCCACTTGTAATATTGCACCCATCCAGGCAGCGCAGTAGGGGCTCTCTAGGACAGCTCTAGCACCTGTCTCCCTGCAGAGGGTGCCAAAGCACTAGCAGGTGCACACAGGCTTCTGCACAGGCACACAGGCTCCCCCAATACGGTTGCACAGGTCCTGTGCCAGCCTCTTTCCTTTGGCACAAGCTCATGGGTACTACATATGGCTCAGGCTTTCCCTTGCCTCCCAGGTATCAAAGGAAGCCTCAGAGTAGATTAGGACAGTTAGTGACAGAGGCATAAGCAGGGATGACTCACTGGGCTAAGCCAAATCTGAGTCTGGTGAAGGCCAAGTTTAAATGTATTAACAGGCTTGTCTTCCAGCAAGCTCTGCACTGTGAGGCTGGGAAGCACGGGGTGATATGTGGTGTTCTCAGGGGTTTGCATCACTTGCAATGTAAATGATTTGTTGTGACATCAGATCGTTGGTTGCTGCCCATCCAGGCAGACTTCCATTCCTAGCTGTGCTGCTGGCTGGTATCCACTAACCTCCCCAACAGTGCACACTGGATGCTGTTAGCTGCAGCCCAGCGACCCATCAGTGCCACTCTGCTTGGGCAATTGAGCACCACTTGCTGAGCAGGAGCGTCTACACTGCATGATGCTTTTCCATGTCATTCTTGTCCTTAAGCTTACTTTACGTCAGGTAGCACATCGAGTTACACAGTACTAGCTTCCCTCTGGCATAACAAGTGAGACCCATTCCCACAAGTCTTCTGGGAAGGAGGAGGTTAGCCTCCCCCGGGAATTCATAGATTCATAGATTGTAAGGGGCTGGAAGGGACCTTGGAAGATCATTGGGTCCAGCACCCCTGCACCAGGCAGGAAAGACAATTGGGGTCAGGTGACCCCAGCGAGGTGACCGTCCAGTCTCCTCTTGAAGATTTCCAGGGTAGGTGACTGCACCACCTCTGGAGGGAGCTTATTCCACAGTCTGGACACCCTAGCTATGAAGAAGTTTTTCCTGATGTTGAGCCTGAAACAGTCTTCCAGGAGTTTATGGCCATTACTCCTGGTTTTCCCTAAGGGTGCCCTGGTGAGCAGTTGTTCACTGAGCCCTTGATGTACGCCCCGATATAGCGGTAAGCTGTTATCAAGTCCCCTCTCAGCCTTCTCTTTTTCAGGCTGAAGAGTCCCAGGCCCTCAGACTTTCCTTGTACGGCTTGCCATGCAAGTGTCTGATCATACGGGTGGCCCTTCTAACATACGGATATGTTATGGTCCCTTCCTGCAGCCTCCCTAGCACTGACCTTCTGAGGCGGTTTGCTTGGGCTGTCCAGATGCAGAAGGAAGACATGGTTTTTGGCTCCTACCATCAGCCATGCCCTGTCTTCATCCACCAGGAGTGACTGGAACTCTAGCCCATCTTCTGGACCCAGCAGTAGGTGGGAGCTGTTTGATCTCAGCAGGTCTGTAGGGCAGACAGAAGGCAAAGGGGAATAATATAGGAAGCATTAACCCCAACTCCATTCCACACCAGGAGAGCTCACACCCATCTGTGAATGACAAGAGTTTATTCTGTCATTCCCCCATGGCAGGTGGCTGTGACCCTGCCCTCATTCCTCTCTCCTAGTGCAGTCTCTGTTACCTCAGTCCTAGTCTGTGCTCCTTGGGCTACCCCTGTAGCCAGTATTATCCATGATCCAAGGGCTCCCTGATCCCCTGAAGATTGTAAATGATGTCCCTTCCCCTACCCTCTCTGGAATGAACCAGTGCTGCTACGGAGTGCCCCTTTATGGCAATCCAAACCTCACACCCAGCCCCTGAGGACTGTGACTATCCTGCTCTTTCCTCTCTGACAGCAGTGTCACACAGGTCAGGCAGCTGGTTGGGACTGCAAGCAGGCAGCTGCTTTTGTGGTGAGGTCTGGGTGAGGGTTTTGGAAGCTCAGTTTACTGTTACCAACCTTGAAATTCAATGGAGCAATTAGGCATGGAAGAATTTCAAGCATAACTTGCAAGTTCCAGAGACCAGGCAGTCCCAGTGCCCTGGTGGGGTGTGGGGATGGGCCCACTCCATCTTGCCAGGGGTGTTTTCCCAGATTATGGGAGTGTCTTTAAAAAGTGTTGAAGTTTCTCCTGCCCAGTGTCCTTGGTGTTAAAGACCATGTAGAAACAGCACTGCCCCCAAGCTGGAGCCTCTTGTCCAATGGCTTCTGCTTCATCTACGGGGAGAATTTTTGGTGTATTTGTGCTGCTGCAGGACCCCAGTTTCCTTAGCAGAAACTGTTCCAGCCTCCTGATCTCAAAGATTTCTAAAACCTCCCCCTCCTCTTGCCATAATGACTGTCATATAAGGGGTTTCTGCTGCCTGCCCAGTGCAGCTTGTGTGAGATGCAGAGGCCCCATGAAACAGTTCCTGGTACAGATGGGAGGGAGCCATAGAAACCCGTGGGAGAGAGGACCAGTTGGGTGACTGCCTTGCGCCTATGATCCCTGCAGCTAGTCTCCAGAGCACGTGTCCATTTACAGTACTGCTTAGTGTTCCAGCTGATGGGGCAGTCACTGCTCCCCTAGGCACACTGGTCCTGCCACCCTAGCTCCTCTCACTGTCAAGACATTTTCCCTTTCTTTCTTCTCCTTTCTCATTTCCTAACTGCTGAAAATGTACTCAGCTCTGCATGGGCTGCAGAGACAGGCAGCCTCTGCCCCAACGAGCTTACAGGGTAAGCTTCCAGCTGCTTTCATCCAGGAGCATTCCTTTGCCTCAGGCATGTCCTGGTACTTGGAGTTAGCAGGGCTCCGGCTGCCCTCTCCCTCCCCCTCTCAACTCAAGGGGATCTTAAGACTCAGAATCTGGATTAGGCCAGCTCAGAACAAGGTTTTTAGATCAAGCATTTGCTGACAGGCAAATCCCTAGATGGCAAGATTTCTTGGAGAAATCTCAGCTGCACAAAGCAGAGGAGCCTGCACAAAACCCCATGGTATGAGTACTCCTTACCTCCCACTTCTGCAGCTCCCCCCCAGCAAAACAAAGGAGTGGACTAAAAAGATTTGGAGAATGTTCCAGCAAAAGAATCCTTTTGGGGAGGGGGAGAGGGCAGGACTCTAGGGAGCAGAAAACAGGGATGATCAGCCACATCGAGGGTTCACATGGGGAGGGACTGAAGCAGATATCAGGCTCCTGCAGCTGGCCTTTTTCTGGGCAAGCAGGTGGGACATGGTGGCTTCCAGCTCCCTGGTGTCCACAGCATGCTTCTCATTTCCTATGCAGTTAGAGAAGTGGACTCATTCAAAACCCTAGGAGAATCTTTACTGACCCTGCTGGCAAACTCACCTTGGGCCTTCCCTGGCAGCCCAGCCTGCACATACAGTTTCGGAGCTGAAAATCCAGCAGGACTCCTGCCTCTCGCACTAGTCACCATAATAAAAATCCTTTCCCTGGGACTTAGCTGGCAACTGCATGTTTGATGTGTGCATCAAGATGGGAACCTAGCTCATTCTCCCATCACTACACTAGACCCCAGACTGCTGGGCTAAGAGGGGGAAGGCACAACACGTCGGTGTGACACAGGCAGCTGAGTCACAGGTCTGTTTGCAGAAAATCACTGGTCTGCTATCAGCCTCCTCATTTTTACCTGCAGGGATCTGAGGCACAGGCACCAGACTTTTATGTCCTCAGTGTTGGGGTAAAACTTGGGGGAGAAAGACTCTGTGTGTGTGATCTTCCATCTCAGCTAATCATTCTTGAAACATCACCCAAGGTGGCCTTGAAACCTGGCAGGTGGCTATGTGGATTTTAACACAGTATGTATCATGTTGAGACTGACAGAGTCCAACTCACCCCTTTGCTGAAGCAAATGGACTTTTGATCTCCATAAACACCAACAGCTGGACTGAAACCCAAATAACCAAACCTGTCACGACCCTGGAGAGTATAATCTAGGGGCAGGAGGAGTCCTACTAGATCATTTAAAACTCTTGATTGCTCCCCCCTTTACATTGGTGGATCCTCTCATGAGGGATGTGAATGAGGGAGGAAGAAGACTGGTGTACTAAGCCTGAGGTCATCCTGGGTTTAGGGGGCTGTGTGGAAAACAGGACTTGGAGAAGGAAGAAAAGACACGATAGACGAGGGAGGGGATGGAAGATGAGGCAGAGGTATGGGAAGAGCTGTGCAGGACCTTGGAATGGAGGGTGGGAAGTCAACTGAGAGGTGATAAATAAGCCAGAAATTCAGCTAGGGACCAGCAAAGTACACCAACAGGTAAGGGGCATCTGTGCAGGGGGATGTGCATGTGCATGCACGCACACATGGAACTATGACATACAAGCTGGGATGCGTGGAAACACATGTCCTCCTTTTCAAACAAACCACTGGACACAAGGGACTGTTCCTCTTTTCCTTTCACTCCTGTTTCCAGGGGAGACAGGAAGCAGGAGCCTTTCTCTCAATAGGGCAGCTGTTACAAACTGGAAATCCTATTGACGTCTGCTCATCCACACAAGTAAAGTAACAGCAGCAGCATATGGAGTGGGCAGGTGCTGGCTCACTGCATGAAAAGAGCTCTTCAGCCAAGCAGCTCCTTGGCAAGTGGCTTCCTGTCTCACCCCAGGCCAATCTGCCTAATGAGTGGGGCTGTAACTTTCTTTCCTGAGAGCCAAGGAAGTCCCCACCTCTGCCATTAGCCATTCCCTGCTGTAGATGTCCAGTGACCTTGGTGAGCAATCTGTCCCTTACCCTTCCCTGTTACAGACTTTTTTGTACTTGACAACTCTGTTCCCAACAATCTTTCCCTTAGTCTGTATTTTGCAGATACCTCCATGGATCTTGCCCCTAACCAAGGGGGAAACCTTTTAAATCTGCTTTGGGGTTTTGGACCCCAACCCCCATTAATTAAAATGGCATCAGGAGCTGAAAACTCCCCTTCCTACCAAACCCATTATCCCTGCCAGGCTGTTGATCTCAGGTGGGGGTCAGGTGGATCCTCCTCCCTGGGCTGAGCCCTGACATAGCCTCTACCCACTGACAGGGCTTGGATCTCCCTCTGGAGCCAGGGCTGCTCTTGTGACCTGCTCACCCCGAGGTAAATGTAGGCTGGTGCCACTGGGGATGCAGCTCAGAGGTGGGGGTCAAAGGTTTATCCGATACTGCCCCAACCTGCTTAATTAACTGGAGGAAAGTAATGACAGTACTTAGGGCAAATGTGGCCCTGATGTTGCTCAACCTGAAACAATTAGGAAGCTGCTATTATCACTGCTTCACCTTCTGACCTCCCTCAGGCCCTGTCCTGGGGAGAGGTCACCCCTGATTTATGGCAAGATCCTTTCCACTGTGCTGTGCTATTTGGTGCTAGATTTCAATCTGGCTCCCAGGAAGGATTAATTGCTCTGTGCTTGCAGTATTCAATCCACTGCCCCGTGATAGAGATGAGGGTCTACTCTCACAGCTTCATTCCCTTAGCTCATTCTCTCCCAACTCTTTAAGAAAGAGGTGAGTAGTATCCACCCAGTTTGCCTCCAGTTCAGCCCACTCATAAAAAGAATGATGATAGGGAATAGACCTGCTAACGAGGAGCCTAAAAGGCCTTTGAAAGAGGTTGCTGTAAGTTGCACACTGTGTGCTGGCTGGGAGAGGGAAGACCCCAGGTAACTCCAGCTTATCTAGAGGGGTCCCCCAAAGCGATTTTCTTCTATTGTCATGCCCCCACTGTTTCCCAATGTTTGTCTCTACTCTGCCTTTCCCTACCCTGTATTCATTGCCTGACATCCCAGCCCTGTTCAAGGTCAGTGTTGTTCTCCTAAAAGAGCATTCTCACTCCTTTCCACTAGACAGACCTAAGTCAGGGGTGACCTGAAAGCCTTGGGAGTGTTTGAATCTGAACCAAGCTACATTTTGCCTTTTCTCTGCAACGGTCAACAATGGCACTGCTAGGGTCACTTGTGTCGTGGTAAATGTTGGCAGAGACCCGCCAATTTGCCAAGCCAAAGAATGCCCACCAAAGGGTAATTGATTCTGATCCTTACCAGCTGGGATGCAAACCAGTGACCCAGAGGCAAAAGGCTTTCTAACAAGCTACCAAGCCCTGGAGCATCCATCTGCCTCACCTACCCTAGCTTCCAATTTCATACAGTAACAGAAGATCAGTGTTACACTCTGGCTTCACTATGTGACTTTGGTGCTGTATAACCTCAGAGTAACTCCACTGTCTACAACGGAAAGACAGGGACCAGTCCAGAATTACAGTTGTCCTTAGTGCTGTCACAGTTGAGCCAGATTTACCCAGTGGCATTTATATTTCAGAGTGCACACAGCACAGGTCAGCCTGTACAGCAATTGCATTGGTTGCTCCCAATTTACTGAAGTTCTATTATAAGCATCTACTCATCTTATCATCGGGAAAGGGATTGGTTTGCCGCTGGGCCTTATTGTTCTTGGCCTCGCTCCTTCCTGCATCATCCTTCCTCTGCTTTTCTTGCCTTTGGTTCTGTCATTTCCTTTTTGCAAGCTTGCCTGTGTCTCGCCCCACACTCCTATTGTGCCTGTCTGCCTCCCTCATGCTGTGCTGTGACGACAGTCTCCATCCCAATAGGCTGTGGCCTGGAGGGAGCCTCAGAGGTCTGGGGTGTTTAAACCTAAACTTGTCAGGCCATTGTGTCCATGAACCCCCTCTGTGTCCTCTATGAGTCACATCCCCTGCCATTGTCTGCATTTTCCCTGAGCCCTCTTGAGGCTGGGAGCTTCCTCTCTTAGCTCTGCCCGAGACTCAAGGGTTTTTGGCATGTTGGACCCATGCATGCTTTTTCTTTGAAGTATAGGAACGATCTCTGTTCCCTTCATTGAAGGAGAGGGACAGGTTATCAATGCTGGCAATCTCCCAGCAGCGACAAGCTGGGGGGTGGCTCTGCTTCCTTATTAGGGGCTGCATGTCAGATAGAACTGGCCCCTTCTGAGCCAGCCACACTGCTCCACATGCTTTCTTTTGAGTCCCTGGGTTTCAAGCCAGACTTCTGCTGTCTTACTACGAGCCCAGCAGGCATCTCCTGGCACAATAACTACTGTCCAATTTTACATAGAAACTGAATTAACCCCAGGCCTCAGTCCTAGCCCCATCCTCCAGCATGTGAGGGAATTCAGCCTGCCTGTTCCTCTTGTGCCCAGACTGCTAGCATCAGACCTGGTAAACTCAGCAGGTTTGTTCTCCAACGGGAGCCCTCCATAAAAGCCCAGATGCTGCAGGAGTTGCTGCTGTGTCAGTTCAGAAGATAGCGATAGGGTCTGCCAGGCCGTTCCTTCCAAATAAGGTTGGAACAGCTGCCCTGAGCACTTAATTGTTACAGAGCTCATCTCAGCTGCGTTGGCCTTTGCAGGGGTTTGGGGTGAGACCTACCTTCCTTGGGGAAGACAGTAAGTCTTGAGTGGCTTGGTAGAAGGCTATGACTGAAAGTCAGGCTGGCTCGGATGCTAAGGTGAGTCTGAGCTCAGACAGCACGCTCCAGCAGAGCAGAGGGATAAAGCTTGCCTTAATTCCCACTTAGCAGATATGGCTTGTGAGAAGGACATGCAGCAGAGACAGCCTCCAGCATGAGATGCACCTCACAGGAAAGGGCACGTTTCAGATGTGCAACTGAAATCCTCTGGCAGCTGAGATTTTTCCAGAGGCCCCAGCTGTTGAGTTGGCCTCTGGCTTACAAACCCATGCCACTCTGCTATGAGCAGGGATTTTAGCACAGATTTCAGCGTGAGTGTGTTATGCATGTTGTTCTTCATCCCCCCCCCCCCCCCACAAGTTGCTGTACCCTGCGCTATTAAACAGTTGGTGCATTTGATACCTGAGGAGACCACCTTTCATTGTAGGGTGTGGGATCCCTACAGATTGCCTGGAAGAGGTTTCAGGGTCTTTTGTGCAGTAGATAATACAGATCGTGGTGGTAGAATAGAATATGTGTGAGAGCTGCCATGCTCTGGTGGTGAGCACAGTCGTGTCTAAAAATGCTGAGGTTAACAACCTCCTTCATGTCACTAGTTGAAATAAAACCCAGATCAGTAGTGACCAAATAGGGTAATGCAGAATTAGAGAGGGTTCAAAAAAGGGCAGCAAGAATGATTAGGGGCCTGGAAAAGATCTCATCTCAGGAGAGATTGAAAAGGTTGGGGTTGTTTATCTTTAGAGAGCAGATGAATAAGAGGGGTCATGACAAAAGCACATAAAACAAGGAGTGGGATGGAGAAGGGAGACCAGGAGATCCGAAGCTTCTGTTCCTGTCTCATCACAGATGAGCTAGGGGAGATTAGGAGAAACTGGAAGGCGGGCAATTCAAAACCAACAACTTTCACCTACAATACAGTTGGACTTTGGAACTCATTGCCACAGGTGGACACTGAAGCCCAAAATCTTAGGATTCAAGAAGGGCCGGACATTCCTGTTGATAACAGGATATCCAGTGTTAATGATGACAAATTCTGGAAATGAGATTAATCCTCATGTTTTGGCGCTTAAGACCAACTTTACCCAGCAGAAATCAAGACACTTTTTCCCTTGAGTCATCTGGCATTGGCCCTGACTCGATGCAGAATATTGGACTATGGGTCTGGCCCAATTTGGCAACCCCTCTGTTCCCAGAAGTGACTGGTTACCATCATAGGGCCTGTTTGGTGGCTCTTCTGGGATAAATCATTCATAGATTCATAGATGTTAGGGCCAGAAGAGACATCAGTAGGTCATCGAGTCTGACCCCCTGCCCTGGGCAGGAAAGAGCTCTGGGGTCTGATGACCCCTGCCAGGTGCTTGTCCCATCTCCTCTTGAAGACCCCTAGGGTATCCTCTTGAAGACACCCATGAGACATCCAGGGTAATCATGGGCCAGTCCAGTTCCTAGTGGATGTGTGATTGAGACTGCTCTTGTAATTGGTTCTTTGGATGGCAAAGGCTAGAATGATCTAGCTAAACTATTCTTGTATCTTTACAAGCTGGAGTCTGGGGCCCTCAGGCGGTGTGCTCTGGGGGAACAGTTGCTCAGCTGCTCTGTGCTTGCCCAGTCCTAGGGGTTTACTAGAGGTATTCTCCCCAGTCACCAAGCAGGTATAGGTCACCAGCACCAGCTGCCTTTACAAAGTGAACCAGGCAGAGGCCATCTTCCTATCCCAGCCACCTGACAGATCTCTTGGGAAAGCCCTATCCCTGGGAGAAGAAGCAAAGGAAACTTCTCCTTGGAGGATACTTGGGCCTTCCTCTAACCTTCATTTCCCAATGCTGCTTATGTTCTTGTGACCTCCCCACCAGCACTAGGAGTCCTGGTGTAGATGGGCAGCTGGTGTTTCAACCCTGTCATGTCTGGGCCTGCTTTCAGATGGGTTAAGTAGCACTAGGAGGAGGATGGTCATTGCTGACTTGCCTAGAGCTGTGGTTCTCAACCTT
Organism: Alligator mississippiensis; assembly: GCF_030867095.1. Taxonomy (NCBI): domain Eukaryota; kingdom Metazoa; phylum Chordata; order Crocodylia; family Alligatoridae; genus Alligator; species Alligator mississippiensis. The sequence continues at coordinate 46,502,871 of NC_081835.1, forward strand.
TTTTGGACCAGGACCCAGTTGTAAATATTGGACAGTCCTGATCCAGTGCCCCTCACTCCTGAACCACTGTCCCTCGACCCCAGTCTCCCAGTGTGTGAGGCAGAGGGTGGATGTGTGGGACGGGTGAGGTGTGTGGGGTGCATGGGGGGCCCCAAGCAGCTCCTTGCAGGCTGGAACTCTGCCACCCTGCAAGGGGAAAGCCACTGTTTCCCATGTTTTTCTACTTTAAAGGAGAATCCATTTTTAAAGTTTGTTGGCAACCCTTTCATATATTTTTGCAACCCACTCTTGGGTCATGATCCATGGGTTGAGAAACGCTGGCCTAGAGCAGAGCTCCCGCTGTGACTACCAGCAGGGACGGATTATCCCTTTAGTCGGTCCTAGGCAAACAAACTCATGGGCCCTTACTTTTTTCACTCAATAATTATAATATGTAAAATAAGCAAAACTGGGCCCCTTCTTCACTTAGGGCTCTCGGCATGTGCCTAGTTTGCCTATGCGTTAATCCAGCCCAGACTACCAGTTACAATAAGGGAAAGGTTAAGGCAGACGTTGGCTCTGCGTTGGTGGCTGCTCTTCAGATCCGAGCTCCTGGGGATTTGGGGAGTGAAAAGGGAAAAGACAGGGCATTGTGAGTAGGAGTTTGAGAGGATTAAGCTGTCTGCTGCAAGCCACAGATGGGAAGAGTCTAGGAGAAAGAACAAGTCTGAAGAAAAGAAGAATGGGGGGAGGAGTCAAGAGCTAAAACCTCCCTCCTCCCCACATGGCCATTCTGGCTGATCATACCTGCTGTATGACATCTTCTAGTAAGGGAGCTTGGCCATGAGCTAGTACAAATGAGGAAACTTCTCCCCTACTCTGGAATCCCTTCCCCAGACTCAGGGCAACAGTGGCACTGTGCCATGTTAGCTGTTGTTGTCTCCTTGCTGGTGTGCTGGCCAGGCACCTGTGTAGCTTGCGGGTGCATTAAGTCCCAAGTCCACCCTCAAAATCTCTGTTGAGGGAGGACTACAAGGAGTGGCTATAGAGCTTCAATGAGTGCAGGGGGTACAGAATCCCTCCAGTGACATCCTGCCCCGATCAAAACTGTGCTGATTCTGTTGCATTCACAGTGTTCCCTTGCTCCTAATCAGCCTGCAGTAGTGAATGATGAAGCATCACCCAGCTGAGATGAAGACCAGTTAAGAGACTTCTCTGAGACTACATAGTGAGTCAGTGGCAGAACAAGGATCAGAAGCCAGTTCCCCAGCTTCCCAGTGCTCTGCCTTAACCACTAGATAGGCTTCCTCTCCTGTGGATCACAAACCAAATCTTTGTTCCCTCCTGACGGTGAAGTCTCTACACTTTCCCCTGGAACTGACAGTGCACACAGTGGCATGTCCTATACTGCTAAGTTATTGATGTTTATTGTAGCCATAGCTCAGTATCCACCAAGAATGGGGCCCACTGTGGTAGACACTGTAAATAGCAGCACACAGTCCTTGAACCACAGAGCTTATAGTATAAATCAGTGATTCTTACCCAGGGTGCTGCAGCACCCTGGGGTGCCTTGAGATCTTTTCAAGGATGTCATGGGGCGCCACACAATGTAAACACTGTGAGGTGTGCAAACATGTTTCACAAGACAAACCTGGATATTTCAAATAGCAATCTACAGTGCCAAAAACATTGTGCCCTGTTGTGATCTTTCTATGTTCCTAGCAAAAGGAAAATTGTTCTATTATTTTTCTGTAGCCAGAAGTGAATAGAGTGAATATTAAGAACTGCATTTTCTGAAGGGTGCCTCAAGTCTTAAAAGATTGAAAACCACTGGTGTGAACAGACGAGACAGACTGGGGAAGGGTAGAACACACCAGCAGGATGAAGCTGCATGTCAGTGCCATGACTGCTTTGCAGGGTAGCAAGGATGGGATCAGTACAATGGCAAGAGAAGGGGAGGGATGAGGGGACAAGGCTGGGGGCAAGGGGGCATGTGTGGACTGAAGGAAAGTCACTGTGGTGGCTGGGAGGTTGGAGTTAATGGCCTCTCAACACAGAGCAGGGGATGTCTTGTCAGAACCATAGAGTTTAGAGTTTTCTCAGCTCCTCTCTGCATTCTCACCCCTCAGCACCATATTGGGGAGGTGGAGAGGTGTCACCTTATTTTTACTTTTAGTGCCCATTGTGTGTATAGCATCCCCGCTGCAGAGTTCAGAGCCAGGTGCTGCCCAAGGTCTCCTTCAGCATGTCATACTCTCCTCTGAAGAGGTTGAAGAAAACCCAAGATGCATCACAGCAGAGGTAGAACAAGACACTGAGCTGAGTCTCAGGATGGAAGTGTGCCAGTGGCTGTCTAAGATCTCCCTTCTCCATGCAATGACTTTTCTCCCTCCAGCCCCCATCTCTAGCACCAGCAGCATTGTCTTGAGCCCTGGGCTTGTGCTCTTCTTCAAGCCCCCTGGATCTCAGATGCCAAGCTATAGTCAGGTCCTGGAGACTTTCTAGTCACATTTTCTAGGGGCAAGAAACCCCACTGAGAAGTGCTGATACTGGCCTACCCCAAACCCTGGACATTACCCATCCTGTTATTTCTGCTCTCACAAGCTACCAGCCACCTTGGATAAATGATGCTCCGTTTAGGCCACTCTAAACAGGGCATAATCCCCAGAAAAAACCTTGGCTGCCTCCAGAGCTGGCCCAGAAGACTGATGTAGGATGGTCCCTTACCTTTGTAGGAGAGACGAAGGCGAGGGGCACCTTGCTTCCAGGCACTGCTGGTCTCAGTGCTCAGCATGAGAATCAGAACCATCAGGGCAGGAGCAGAGAGGAACGGACTTCTGAGGATCAGGGCTTTCATCCTGACTCTGGCTGGGGCTCTGTTCTCCGGGGGGAAAGCAATCCCTCTTTCACGGGTGCATGTTGTGTCTGGGGAGATTCTGGTTCCACTTCCAACTGAAAACAGAAAGGGAGAAACTGCATCTTTGTGAGCCCTGCACTAAGGTTCTTGGGGTCTTACAGCTTCTGTTCTCCACTGGCTAGACTGGGGTCCCTTTACATTACTGCAGATCTAATTAAGCGATCACAATTCGGGCCTGGTCTTCATTCGGTTTCTGGTCCAACGGAATTGCAGTGGTGCAAACCACTAAGGCAGATATATCGCATCACTGTAAAAGCCATTTGCACTGGTATAGCCACATCAGTATGGGGAGATCAGTGCAAATCCCCCAGTAATACTCCAGTATCAGTGTGGAAACTCTTTTCCAACAGAAAAGGAATCCAGCTCTTTTCCCATTCACAGCACTGCACAATTCTCCTGGTGCATTCTGAATAGACCTTATATGTAGCTCCATTACACCATGCTTGCCATCTCTAGCCCTCAAATTATGTTAGAGGCCCTATGCTTTAGCCCCATTTTACAGATGGAAAGCTGGTAAGGTAAAAGGAGTGAATTGCATTCCCCAGAGTCATAGAGTAAGCCAGTGTCAGAACCAGGGCTTGTTGTTTCAAAAGCACTTAGGCTTCATGTGATACCAGAGCCCCTCTGGACCATGCACTGCACAGACACCAGGTGAGAGAGACAGACCCCATCCAGAAGAGCTCATGGGAAAAGCAGTGACAGTTATAGGATTGTGCCATCATCATTTGCACCAAACAGCTTTACCAATATAAGCATGTCCCCATCTATGTCAGCCCTTTACAGCTGTAAATGCAACTTCCTCAGTAAGCCTGAGACTATGCATGCTATGGTTGTAAGCCTGGTCAAAGAGATGCATCAGTCCCTGAGGACTGATGTGTAGATGCATTACATATAAGAGGGAATTCAAGACACAGCATTGACATATATTAATGGCAGTGTTTGCATCAGCATCATGCTTTATACTCTGGAGCCCCTTATGGGAGTGGAGCCAGAACCTGAAGATTTTCCCATAACTTCTGGAAAGGAGGATGGAGATGAACAGAAACCATTTGTCAGCTTAGCACCAACAGGACATGCCTTGCTGTGAATGACAAGTCTGAGAGTGACTCAGAACTGGTGTGGCATGAGGAAAGTACTCAGATCTCGGGCTTATGCTGATAAAAACCTTCTCAGACCTATAGGATCACATACTCTATCTAGAGCCCTGTCAGAAGTCTCTGTGCTTTTTCCTAGGTTTTGCCTCATTTCATTTTGTAGCTAAATCTTGCCCTCCCACCCAATGCCCATTATACCACAACAAGGAACTGACATTTGGGAGGGATACTATTTAAACTTTCCTTTTGTGCCTGTGTGTTTGTGATAGTATGCTTGGAGCCTCTCAGCCTTCTCTGTTCATTACAGATAAACCAAGGCTATCAGAGTTCATTAAATTTTCATTGCTTGGGACTGAAGAGCTCTCTTATCTTCACATTTCTGCATTCATATACATGCTCGTGTGTTATTCCCTCATACACACACTCCCATACACCCTGTATAGGCTGTATAGGGCAGCTAAGTGGACAATTTGCTGCAAGTATTTATCTGGTGAATGTAGCCAGTTTTCCTGTTCATAACTGTTCTGATCTCCAACTCCCAGCTCTACATGTTCAATACTTATGCTTTGTGTTTGGTCCCCTGAGTCATATGGTTTTCCCTGATTGGATGGCTGGAAATTAATATAGAGGCATTTGGTCTGATGGGGCTTTTATAACCACAGGGACAGTGTAGAAGTGAACAAGCAGCAGCAACTTGGGGACTAAGGCATTTAAAACTCTTTTGTTTCCTCCATAAGAAGGATCATTTAATTGAGCTATGGACATGAACCCAACACCGGATTTCATGCCTGACTGAGGTAGCAGGGGAGAAATTACCTAGATCTAGTGGCTGGTTGGCAGCCTTTCCATACGGTTTTCTCGTCTCACATTCACAAAGTCCTTGTGCATTGCAGTTATGGGGGCAGCCCTGCCTAGGTTCCTCTGCAGTCTAAGGGCTTGTCTTTGCTACAAAGCTAATTTTAGTTATTGCTTGAGGCCCATCCATGCATACAAACCCATAACTCAAATGTGTTAGTGCTTTTAACCAAGTTGGCAGGCTTCTTGGCAGGTAGAGTAAAGCCCGAGTTAGCAACTTCTCAGCTTCTAATATGACCAGTCTATATTGGATGCAACTTAGTGTTCCAGTGTTTTCTAACAATGCCATGTGCCCAGGAAGAACAGACAAATCCTCCAACAACACGCTGAAAAAATACTTAGATGAATCAGGTTGCAGCAGCACTCAGACCTGTAGGATGTACTTAGAAGTCTTTGCCCCTCTCATGAGTGAGGATACTATAAGCATGGGCACAACAATCCTTGTTTCACAGTGTGGCTGCTCTCAGTTGAGCTAGGTTTTCTCAAGGGGTAACTTGAGAGTTGGTAATTCACATTCAATCTGGAGCAATTGCACACTTTTGTGATCACTCAGCTCTTTTACAACACTAGACATTGCCAGGTGTGTCCTTCCCTTTGACTGCCAAGACAATATTTCATAGGAATCTGGCAGGGGTACAGATTGGATTCAAGGGTCTATATCTTGTACCACCATTCACTGTGCTACTAAGGCCATTTCCAGTCCTATTTCGGAAATGTAGGTACTTACTCTCAGCTCTCATTTCATTCTCTGCTTCAGTCCTAGACCTTGAGAGATGGGTGTCAAGAGGCTGGTTATGAACCTGCTTGCCCTGCTTTCCTGTGTACTGGGAGGATGCCTCAGCACAGTTGCGATTTTTAGCTTATCCAAAAAGATCCAGTGTCATGGCCATGAAACAAAGATAAACCACGAGCTTTTGGGATGCGCCCTCTTTTCTAGACCTTGGCTGCACCCTGAAGAAATGCTGCCAATCCAGTGGTCATCATAAGGGCACAGCTGGGGCTTGATGGAGATGTCTGCCAGCACACACTGGTTGCTGGAAGCCTTGGGAAAATGCTAGCCAGTAATTGTAGCTTGCTATAAATGGAACATGCCTGTACTGGGTTTAGTTCGGGCACAGTGCGCAGATGGGGGAGGGAACCCCATGGGATCCAAAGCCCCAAGATATTCCCGGGGGCTGCAGGGTTGTGTAAGTGGTAGACAAGCCAGAGCCCTAGCCCTGCATGTACCTCAAACATAGGCCTTCACATTGGGATGAAATAATGTGGCTGGGTGGTATGGCAGGTCACTCACACTGGCAGGGCTCACTTCTGCTGAGGAATTCAAGAGGAAAATGCTCACTGGTTTCAGTGAGAGCAGGATCATGCCTCAAAAGGAGATCCTTGTGTAACAGAGCCAGCCTAGGAGAGGGCAATGTTACCGCTGACATAAGGGGCACAAAGTGCAGGGAAGTTCTGTGCTTCTGTGCCAGCAGTGAATTTGGCCCAAGGCCAGCAAGCAAGCCATGGCTTTGGATGCCAAGGGGAAAGGGGCAAGGCACATAGGATGAAGACACATAAAATGGATCATCTGTACCTTCTGCGCTAGACCAGGCCTTAATTCAAATGCAGCCTCAAACCAATGTTGTTTTGCCTGCATCACCAGATCTCATACCTCCTTACTGGGCACAAAGCTAATGAGAGACATTTGTCTTCCCTACTGCCCTTGTCCTGTCTTCTTGTCATTGATCGCTGAGCCAGTTTGTTAAGGGAAGCTGTAACTAACCAGTGAAACTCCCTTCTGTTGGGTATATTTGAGGCAAGAGGTTTAGTGAGGTTCAAGAAAGGACTGGACAGTGAGAAGCAAAGAAAATAGCACCTCGCTGTTATACTGTCGGGGTGAAAGTCCTGTGCTCCAGAGCTTTTACCTACCTTGGAAATATCTGCCATTGATGCCAGAGACAGGAAAACAGATATCTTGGTCCATTCTGCAATGGCCAGTCCTCTATTTAAGAAACCATGATGGCAGAGCAGGGCAGAGCTGGGAGGCATGGGTAGGGGCCGGCCCAGGGCTTGAGGGGTGTGTAGCAGTTCAGGACTAAATTGGCAGGAGAGACTGCAGGACAGGTTTGAAATGCACAGGCAATGCGCAGGCTGGGAGCTTCTGTACTGGGAGCCTACATGCTTATCACCAAGAATTTGCTCCATTAAAACTGCATCATTTCAGAGGAACAGAACTTGCTTGGAAGATTATTTTCAACACAAAAGGTTTTCCCCAGGGTTTTTTTGAGGGGGCCCACATGCACTAAGCCTTAGGATCTCTCCTTGCAGCAGTGCCCCATCCATGCCAACCAGGTGTGCAGCAGTGTGGGTTTCTGCACACCTGCATGTGTCAGCTGAGAATGCGACATCTGGTGCCTCCTTTCGTCACAGCACCCTGTCCACATAGAGTCAGCTTCAGCAGAATGATCCTCACTCAGCAGTGCCTTATCCATGCCAGCTTATCTGGGTGAACTCTCCTCTCTACCTCACTGATGGATCATGGCCCCCTGCTGTAAACCTCAGAGGTGAATAACTTGTCACAGACAGAGTTTATACTGAGAGGGGGAGAGCAAGTGTTGAGTGGATGGAAACAAGTTGCAGATGGTGAATCCAAGGTTAAATTAAACACTTTCGACAGCTTTAAATAATCAACTGTCCAAAGCTACATGTATTTGCTGTCTTGGTATGAAAAGCGAACTGCTAGCAGTCAGTGAACTGCTCGAGTTTGGGGATTTCTGTGGGATTCAGAACTAGGGTCATAGTAGTGAAGGTCTTGTGCTCCTGAGTATCCTAAGAGTATCAGGGGGAGAAACATCAACTTTTGTGGTCCCTGTTGTCATGGGAGTTGGGGAAAAACATTATGGTAGTTCTTTTTATGAGGAGCTACTAAACTAACCTCTTAGGATAGAGCCAGACATAAACAGGAAAGCAACCATTCAAAGCTTTTCCCCATAACCCTGCATCAAACCCCAATACTGCGCTTCCAGTTATGGCCCCATATATCTGTGCCAAAACACACAACAGCCCCCACCCCCTGCCCTTTATTCTGATCCTGCATCCTTCCTAACTCATCTCTGCCAGTGTACCTCCCCCAGACTTGCTCCATTTACCCCGTGGCTGGCCCAACAAGGTACCTGTATCCCAAAAGCTTACATCCTACTCTGAACAGCACCAGCTTCTTGTCAATGCCACTCTGAACCAGACTGGAAACAGTGTTTAGTCTCTGCAGCCGAGTCATTCTTTGGCTCCTTTGCTCAGGCCAATAGCTGTTGTATAGACACTCATCCACTTCAGATTGGACCTAGACCAGAAATATAACTTCCATAGGTTGCCAAGTAGCTGTTAAAGGGTGGCACCTTCTGGTTATTCTTGATGTAAGGTGGATTTGAACCTTTGTCCTGAGAAGAGTATTTCCAGTCCCATTGGTCATCCAAACTACCGGAAACAGTGTATCCCTTCAAACCTTACTAGTCAAGCACTGGGCTCAGGCAGACTGTTGGTAGGAGGTTCAACAAAGTTCATTATCAGTGCATAATCCCATGGCATTGCACCTCCATAGGGACCAAGCTGTGAAGACACTTGTCCCTATTTACAAAGTGGGACACAATCACCCAGTGGAAGTGCATAAACCCTGAGTGGGGAAGGAATTCTTTAGGCTAACTAGGAGTTGCACAGAAACTAGTCAAGAAAGTCACAGGAAAATAAGATCCTGAGAGTGAAATTTATTAGTCTGTGGATCATCTCCCAAGATGGAAGGTCAGGTTGTGCTTGAGTCCTCCAATAATCCAATGTCATGAATATAACATCCATGCTCCCTACCTCATCTCCTGTCCTGGTGGAGCCCAGTATGTGTTTTGTGAGTGTCATGGTCCTTGGTTGTTTCCTTCATTAGCAGAATAGTGCCTCTGGTGCTACAGTTTGGAGCTGGATGGGCCAGGACCAGAAGTCAAAGCATAGGGCCAACAGCAGGTGGAGAGCAGCCACTGGAGATAGCTAAAAGGTTCATGTACTTAGTCAATGTGACAGCCCCTGGCTGGGAAAATGGGACCTCTTGATAGATTGGGTCTTGGCCATATCACTGTTGACTTGTCTGAGATATAAGAGCTCAGTAGCTTTAGCTTCCTCTTCCCCAAGACACCCACTGCATTGAGCTGCCACGAGGAGATCAGAGTGTGACTGGATTAGTAACAGATACTGAGATACTGCACTCTGCACTTGCATGGAGCCTACAGCTTCAGGCAGTGCCAGGTGTGCTAATGAAGTGTATTGCTCTTAGTCCTGGGCATGAGGGAAGGGGTTCTCTGTGATGGACTGAGTTGGCCGTTTCTGGAATAACGATTGAGTCCAGTCACTGCAGTGTAAAGAAACAGGGGCCCAAGCAAACATGTAGGGTCTCAGAGGGCTGCATAAAGACTCATAGGAACTGGTTTCTGTGCAAAGGAGGATTACGCACAGTCTGGCCTCACCTGATATGCTGTGTGATATGGATAGGAGTGGCAATTGTCTCACACCTGCTCAGAGCATAAGCAGGAGGAATTTCCTCCTACTGTGCAGCATGTCTGTCTTGGTTCATGCTTCTTGGTCTGAGTCTGCATTGGGGCCTGTCAAGGATGTGTGCAGGGGTGTTCTGTAGGCTACTAGTTTTATGCCTGTGCATATAACATAGTCTGGGGGTTTGTGTAAGAGCTAGGTTGAGGATGCCTGGATGTGTACATGTCTGCCTATATCATGAATATGTGTCTCTGCATGCCAGTGTCCGTGTGTGTGTACCACTGTCTGTCCCTCTACAGAAAGAGATGCATGTACACAGAGAGCTTGCTTTTTTTTCTTAAATTCCACTGAGATTTTAGTTCTTCCCCCCACCCTGTGAAAAGTGATGGATTCCCCAGCAGCTGTGGCTTTGCAAGGAGCATCAGGAAGAGGCAGCTGTTGTCTTTTTCTAAATGATATGGCAAAAAGAAACAAATTCTTCTCCCTCCCAGATCCATCTCCACCCTTCACTCATTTCCCCTGGTGCTGCCAGGCCAAGCTAGTGCTTTCCATGCAACAGCCCTCCATGTGGTACTGGGTGTGAAGATGGCTTAGATGATAGTGTTCATGGAACTTCTGGGTGTGGGCAAATGAAACAATTATACCCTTTGAAAGAGGGAACCTACTATATTTCAAGCCAATCCACTGTAACTCTTTCATTTATCCGTTGTATCCTGCAGCAAGTGGAATTCATTGAGCAGCTGTTTAATTCTGGTATATGCCACCTCAGAACCTAAATTCATGCACTGAAGGACCAGAGTGGACATGTAACACAGCTATAATGGATCAGTTGATGTATGTTCACAAGCAGCAAGTTCTCTCTCTGCCCTTTAAATGCAGTACTGAGTACTAGCCAATTGCCTGTCAAGAATGCCATCGCTCTGCCTCCAGCCCCGTGCAGCCCCGCACTGCGTGTCTGGCTGTGTGCAACCCCCTCCCCACCAACTCCTCTCCCTCCCAGCAGTTCTCAGGGCCCAGCGGCAGTGGGGTGCCACCACTGTGTCCCCCCCTTCTCACCTCCCTCCCCCCTCCTCCCCACTGCTTCCCTGTCCCTGCCGGTTTTTGTTGGGGCCCGGGGGTGGGTGAAGCTGGACCAAGGGGGCGAGGCCAGCGCTGTGCCGCCAGCACCATGTGCTGCCACCTCCAAGAAGCAGGGCGGGGGGGGGGGGGGGGAGGCCAGTGCTGCTGGCCTCGCCTCCCCCACTCCATCCCCACTGTCATGGCGGTGCTCCGCTGTCCCAGTCTGTCCCTGCTGTTGCCTCTCATGACTGATGGGGTTGGGCAGGGACAGAGCACTGCAACCCAGTGCCCCACAGTGCCACAGCTCTGCCTCCAGCCCCATGCACCCCCCTGCACCCCCCCAATCCAGCCCCATGTGCCAGAGCGGGGGGCCGAGGCCAGCGCTGGTCTGCCATCACCCTGTGCCACTGCCGCCTCCAAGGAGCAGAGCTGTGGGGGAGGAGGGGGGGGCAAAGCCAGCACTGCTGTCCTCACCCCCCATTGGTCCCCTCTGTCCCTGCTGTCATGGCAGCGCTCTGCTGTCCCAGCCTGTCCCTCTCTGCCTCCAAGGAGCAGGGCTGGGCTGGGGGCGAAGCCAGCACCACTAACCTTGCCCCCCTTCCCCCCCAGCCCCAGTTCCCACCCCGCTGTCGTGGCAGTGCTCTGCCGTGTGTACAGAGCACTCTGATTGGTTGTTTCAGTTAGCATTGTGATTGGCTGCTGAGACAACCAATCAGAGTGTGAATAAAGCATTACAGACAGACAGACTAAGGCTTTTATTATATTAGAATAATTGCTTCATCTGTCCACAGTCTTATACTCATTTAACATTTCATCCATTGCCCAAATGACAGGAAAAGGTGGGAGTGTGAGGTCCGGGCACAGCCCACTTGGTATCAGGGTATCCATCCAACGCATGTGCTGTAATGGCAGATGTGAAGTAAAGGTGGTATTTAGACTCATCTCCATTCATTTAGGACACCAAATCTGCCATTACAGAGCCCCAAAGACTACGCCAGTGGAGAGAGAGGGGTGAGGCAGGGGGGAGGCTGAATTTTTTAGTACCTGGACTGTGGAAATGTTGACAAGTGGGGCCAGGCATTTGCTGTGCAAGCTTCTGTCTCCCTTAGGTGCTACGATTACCCCCTGCCGTCTTCACCAGCAGATGGTATTCCTGATTCATACAGCCCTGCCAATGCCCTCCTGTCTTAATGTGCCAAATGAAAGATAGCAATTACAGCTCTGCCCACCCATTCAGATTTCCTTCCTGCAGAGCTGTGATGCTGAAACATGCTGCATCCCACCAGTGTGAAGGAACAGGTTCCAGTTGCTGTCAGCGTACTTTACCCCACGCCGTTGGATAGGCCACTTGGCACCATCTGCAAGGAGAGAGGCTCCATAGTTCCCAGGTACATGGTAAATATTCCCTCTTCCTCACAAGTCACTGCAGTAGAGCATGACAGCACGGACAGGTCTTGTTAGTGTCAGGAGCACTTTATAGCTTGTTTTGACACTTAGCTCTTCTGCTTTTTTGTGTGTTTTTTTTAATTCCTCACACGTTTTCACATAATAAGGTCCCAGCTCTTTCAAGACGGATTATGTTGCCAGACTCCCTTCATCTGGACCCAAGTATAGATATAGGCCTACATCCAAAACACCCATTGAACAATGCAGCTGTTCAGATTATGGCAGGAAGTCTGCAGCTGGCCCCACTTTCTCCTCCTGCCCTGTTTCAATGAGAAGCCATGATGCTGCTTCCCCCAGAACCATTCAGAATAGTCGAGGTGCCGGTAAATCCCAGCTGTCCCTGCTCTTTGGCACTGCAAGGATTTTTCCATCTCTTTCATGGGCAGGATCAGTGTGATTTGGGCTTAGCTGACAGCTCTTGTGGCAGCAGATCTTTATGGCAGAAGGGGACAGATGCACTATCTTCTCTAGGGATGTTCTGTTTCCTACAGCTCTGGAGGCATTGGGAGCACTGTGGCTGCAACTCTGCCCCTGACAAGCAACTGGAGAACCAGTTGGCCCATATGTGGCTGGGTTTGATAATACCCCCTGATGAGAGGTCTGGAGGCTGGCTTTTGTTTAATAAACTGTTAATCTCTAACTCAAGAAGCCACTGCTTGATGCTAGTGCTCTCCTCTGCTACCTTCCCTTATTGATCAAGGCCACTTTAGCATTATGTGGAATTCCTGGGTTTTCCTGATCCCTTTCATGTTAAGTTCAGGCCTGGGTGGGACACAAAAGGCTGCACTCATTCCCTGGCTGGCAGTGGGTCAAAGGCAGCAAACGACAATGCTTTCAGATCGCTGGCTGCCCACAGTATTGTTGTCCCTGGGGCTTTGCTTGCATTCTCTACCTGGGTCTGATAGCATCATTTGAGGGCAGTCTCATTCTTGCATCAGGAATGGCTAAAGCAGTTTGCTTCTACCTCTGGTCACTGCAGCAGGCCAGACTGGCCTGGGGAGGTGACATGTGCATCCTCTTTCGTCAGCAGGAATGGGCCTGACTCAAGAGCTGCAAGAATCCTTGAAGTGCTGAGGAGGCAACAGTCACTGCATGAAGGAGAGGACTCTTAACCAACAGGGCTTGGGATAGACTGCCTATCCTATGGGATTTATGCACTGCCCTACCAATAGGAGTGACTGATGGGAAGCAAACCTGATGCCTTGGATTGGATTCTCAGCCAGACCAAATAGTGAATCCCATGCTCTCTAATAGGGCTAGACTTTGGGTTGAAATCCAGGTACCACCTCACTCTTTCCAAGCAATATCAATGCCAGCCTTTCAGAAGCCACCTGGTGCTGTCTCCAGCACTGACCACCTGAAACTCTTGCTATTGAGAGCTCATCGTTTGACCTGGTGTATGAAACCACCCAGCTTCTGTGTCCTTGGTCAGCCCAGCAGGTCCTTGCTGTGGGGTAAACCAGAAAGGAAAGCCAGATAGCAGCTGCATTGTGTTCAAAGGAAGAGGGCTGGGCTTCTCCCTCAACAAAGCACAGGATCAGAAAGGCAAGACAAGTGTGTGGCATTGGGAGGCATTGTCTCAAGCTGAGCTGGCAACATGGTCTGGTTTCCTAGGTGTTCTTTAGGATCCCTACCTTGGTGAACCACTAACCCTGAAAGGCAGTAACATGGCAGCCAGTACTTGCTCCAAGTACCTGGCTACTCATGCTGGAATCAAACCACTGCCAGCACCATGAAGCATGTCCCCTAATCTAGCTGTATAGCAACACTGAGAGTCAAAGCAGAGACAGTTCAACCATTTCAGAGGACTAGAGGAGTAAGTTAAGCTTCTTCCCAGAAAAAAAAATTAAGTCAACCAACTTTTTTAGGCCAGCTCAACAGCTGGGTCCAGGAATCTGAATTTCTGCCTAGAAACAGACCTGAGTGAGAGGATATACATGTATATGTTTAGGTGGAAGCTGTTTAGACTGACCACACTTGGAGCTATTACCTACTGCATTCTGCCGCTCTAGTACATTTTGCACAGGACTTTTAATTAAGCCCTTGGGCTGCATAGTGACTGCTTCTTTACCTAACTCTTAGCAGGGAGTAAAGGGTTGAAATAAGGATATCAGAAGAGACTTTGGCTCAGTCCTTCTAGATTTTGTAAATACTGCTAAAACCTCGGGAGGCTTGGAGTTCCCAAGGTGCATAGAGGAGAAATTCCTTCCTGTAGCCTTCCTACAGTGTCTGGGACAGGACATTCTGGTAGTGTCAAGACAAGGGAATTGGTGCTGTATTATTGCCAATGTTTTCTAAGACAACTGAGTTCAAAGCCATGTGTAGTATGGCTGTACAAAACAGCACCTTTCCGCTTTGACTTCCATTTCAATGTTTCAATGGGACAGTGTTTTGTTTCGAGTTTCATTTCATTTTGAAAGCACTGTTCTATTTTGTTTTGTTGAAACTGTTTTGCTGTTTTGACACCGTTTCGACCTTTCACCCATGGGCTATAATGGGGAAGAACAAAACTGCCTATACCTTTGTAATTTCTTGCCTGATCTGACTGAAACTTGCAGGGTTGGTAGCCCCTTCTGAGGGCATGAAGCCTGCCAAGTTTCAAGGAGATAGGTGCAGGGGTTTCTGAGAAACTGTACCTAAAGTTGTTGACAAGCAAAACTCTTGTCACTTGCCGGCAGCGGCAGCCTCCTGTCATCCGGCAGGCAGATCCGGGGGTCCACACCCCCAGGAGGGCTACAGGGCTGTGTCAGACTCCTCCTGGGGGTGCGGGTGGACCCCCGATCTGTCTGCTGGATGACAGGAGGCTGCTCCTGCTGCCTGGGACCAGCAGCAGCACCAGTCTTCCTGGTGCTGGGTGCAGGTTGTGCTCAGTGCCAGTCCCAGGCAGCAGGAGCAGTCTCTAGTGACCGGGCAGGCAGATCAGGGGCCCGCACTCCCAGGAGGAGTCCAGCACAGCCCTGCAGGCCTCCCGGGGGTGCAGGTGGGCCCCCCATCTGCCTGCTAGATGACAGGAGGCTGCTGCTACCTGCTGGAATTGACGCTGGGTGCACCCTGCATCCAGCACCAGGAAAATTGGTGCTGCCACTGGCTCCAGCTGGCACCAACAGCATGCTGTCATCTGGCGTGCAGATCCAGGGGCCCGCACCTCCAGGAGGGCTGGGGGATGTGCCAGAATCCTCCGGTGGGGCGTGGCCTCCAGGTCTGTGCTGGATGACACGAGGCTGCTGCTGCCGGCTGGGACTGGCACTGAAGCCAAGTACTAATCCCGGCTTCAAAACTTGAAACATTTCGAAACTTTCAAAATGTTTTAAGTGCCCTTGTTTTGTTTCAAAGCTGTTTCAAAGGCTTTTGTTTCATTTTGATTTTGCTGTTTCAAGCTCGAAACGCATCAAAACAGCTTTGAAATGAAACACCTGGCAAAATTTTGCACAGCTTTAATGTATAGCCTTAACTCTGCCCCTGCTTGAGCCTGCATCCCATAGCCGTGCATGAATGTTGTGTCTATACCACACGCTGGGCACCTGTACATGAGTGCCGAGGCTGCTCCGACATGCTGGAATTCCAGTGTGTTGGAGCAGACTTGATTAATCGAGTCTGCTGGAGTGTGGCAACTGCCGTGGTCCAGCAGCCTCCTGCATCTTATGTATCAGCATCCCTGTGCTTAAAAATGGTGGCAGGGGCACTTGAACTAAAGCTCATCAAATGAGCTTTAGTTCAAATGCCCCCGCTGCTATTTTTAAGTGCAGGGACACTGATACAGGAGACATGGCAGCGCTTCAATTAGAGCAGCTCTCAGAGTCTCTCTAATTAAAGTCCCACCCCTGGAGCCTGTGTAAAAGTCCCTGCCCACTGTGATCAATCAGAATTTCATGACAGCAAGGACAGGCTTCAGATCCTCCTGCTCTAGAAGCCCAGCTCAATCCTGCTTCAAAGAAAGGAGTATCATGATTGGCAGCATTGAGTCTATGTCATAACATTGAGCCTTCCTTGCTCCATCCATTGGAGAGCAGTGGTGCAATAATTTAGTTCAGTATACTTCTGCTCTACCCCATAATGGTGCTGAGAAGCTTAACTTTGTAAGTGTATGTTAAGTGTTATCTGCAGATGGAGGGCACCAGAGACAGGCAAACAAAGAGCCTTTATCCTGCCCACATCACCAAGTGGACCAAATGCCTGATGTGATACAAGTCCCAGGAAATGTACATACATTCCTGAGAGTATTTTACACTGAAAGTCCCTCATATGGGATGAACCTGACACTTGTCATCTGTCTAACACATGGCCTGACATTCAATACAACAGTTCTGAGTCTCTCAGAGTTTGTTGCATTCAGGATTTTCCCCTCAGTCTCTTTAGACTTTCCAAGTTGAATCTGTAGGTTAATACAGCAAAATCAGACAGGATTAGCTACATGGAGCTGGGATGGAAAGGATGCATGTGACACATGCTTGTTACATCAGTCCCGAACGCAGACAGAATGATGGGTGCCATGGGATGAAGGCATTTAAGAGTGTCCCACATGGAGAGGAGCGGGAGTTGCTGGCTTCAGATTTTTGATTTGTGCCACACTCTGTATGTATGTGCACGTGTATGTTGTAGAGTAAGATGATTTCTCAGAGGTTGAGGATTGGAATCACAGAAAGGGCTATGGATTAAGACTTAGGTGTGTGGGGATTCCAGAGACTGGAATATTAGGGCCCTGAAGATCAGGACTGGGGTACATAGGCAGAACTGTGTGTGGCACCTGAGATACCAGTTGCTGGAATGTACTGAGTCCTAGCCATACATCATTTTCATGGGCATTCAAATCATGCATAAAAGTCCTGGCTGAGGGAAGGTGGGAGGAGGTGCTGGATGGCACCCAACATTTGGACAGAGGGACTTTCACCTCTAGGTCACTGAATCAGATCTGCACAAGGTCAGTAGAGACTAAATTAATTTGATGGCTGGCTGTTTAGTGGCCTCTGTGAAATAAGTGGGTGGTCTTGGTCAAGTTCCTACTGGGGACATTTCAACATAATAAAGGGCCTCTTTATAAGCAGTTTTAGAAGGCAGGCCAGGGGCTGAAGGCACCCTCAGTCATCCCTGGGTTTGGCGGGGTGTCTCCAGGTATCTCAGCCATGCCATTAGTGGGTTTGTACTGGGAGGGGAAAAGCTTGAAGGAATAGGGTACCTGACTCTTCAGGGCTGGCACGCCAGCTCCTATTAGTAGTACTCATTTCACTAACAACTGAATCACACGTGTATTTGAAAAGGATTTTTTCTGCTGAAACTTAAGTTTGTTGCAGTAAAGAAACACCCCCTTCTCTGCAAGCCTAGTGTCTTGGAGCTCAGCAACTCTCAGATCAAAGCCTTTTATTTGCAGGGCTTCACAGCTTTAGAGTTCTACCTAGTTCCAATGCAGAGACCTTCACAGTGCAGGGATGGTTGTGGGGCATTTGTTGGGTGCTCACTGACCCATTAGATTGATTCACTGATGCCAGCCAGTGCTACAGTATGAGGTCACTGAGTATTGTGCTTCTGAAGCTGTTTCCTTCCCTGGCCAAGACTGCCTGCCTCCCCTACCCAGTGCATGAAAGCTCTGCTGTATTTTCTTTTAATCAGAGGCAACCTCCTCCTCCCCTTCCCAGCCTTCTACACTAATTGGAATAGAACTAGTAAGTGTGGGGGGCTTTGCCAGAGAAAGTATTTTAATGAGGAACCATCAAGGGTTCCTGCACTGTTATCTGCTTCTTCTCAGAGTCTCTGTAATTACAGTTTGGCTTGTGTGGCAAGCTCTTCAGATGAATCCCCAGAGCCTCTGCATACCTCCATGCTCCTGAAGCTTCTGGGAAGAACTGGCTTTTCTGTCCTCTGCACGCCCCTCACTACCTTGCTCACTCCAGGGGGTATAATGTTTTGTTCAGATAGACAATCACTCTTCCTGTTGCCTTTGAAAGGTATCCTTGTTGAATGAATCTAGGTAACCTGCCCTGCCTGAGGGCAGAGAGGAAGACAGACTCCTTTAGTTTAGTAGAAATTGAAGAATGTATCTTGCATTTGACTTGGGCAGTTCTTATGCCTCTGGGCCTAATCTTACAGTCCCTGTCACAGAAAGCAATGGCAGCTTTTTCTGAGCAAGGAGTGTTGGAATTAGCCCAAATGTAGTCTCAGCACAGGGTATTTCCTGGGGATTAGCGAACAGCCAAGACACAGTTGTACTCCAGGCCATTCACCCCAGCTGGCCATTCATTCATTTTTCCTCAGTAGGTACCCTGCACCCAGGTTGACAATGTGATAAATGGAAAATGAGGAAACATTTGTTAGGGGTTAGGGTGATTCAACTGCTGATCTGATGATTTAGCTGTTGAGAGAAAATAAATGCAGAGCCCCAATGTGTCCTTTCTCCAGGGTCACTCCTCTGACTGCAGCTACATTTTAAGGCCAACAAGGCTCTCATGGCTACAGAAATTTAACAATATATTGGTCAAATCACCACCAACCTGAGGTGGTGTATGTTAAACAGACAGTTTTGAGTGTGGGAGACTTGTCTACACTAAGGCTTTTAACATCAGCAACACCATCTCACCTGCATTAGTGAGAACAGCGGTGTACACAAGGCCTGAATGTGTGCATGTGTGAACATAGGCAAGTGTGTGGGTACAGTACTGACTTAGTGTGGTGCCTAAGGTACTTTCCTTAAACATCAAAACCACTTAAAATCTTAAATGTATTTATTGCCATAACACCCCTGTGGCATGGCAGTGCTATTATCCCTGTTTTAATAACTGCAAATTGGGGTACAGGGGGCACATCTACATGTTCATTAATGCGTTGTAATTACAGCATTAGCAGTGGCACATGCTTTTTTGTGATGCTAATGCACAGTAGACTAGCATTAGCATGGGGTTTGCCTGCTGCGCTAATGTACAGTAGAATTAGTTTACTGTGCCTTTAGTGTCTCATGTAGACACGCCCAGGAATATCAGTACTATATGGCAATAAGGGAGCACTATACTGAAATGCAGCAAACCTTCTGTCTCCTGAATCAAAAATAGTGTAGGTGCTTAAGAAGCAGAGCTTATTGGTACTGCACTTAAACCCAGCTACATACACTTCCAATTCACCCCACAAGCCCAAGTGAGCACTTGAATCAGTTGACCCTCCTTCTTCTTCACCACAGAGCAGTTCTTTATGGGAGCTCAACACGCTGGATAAAAATCTGGCCCTTTAGGACTGAATGAGTATATGTGTCTATAGCATGTGGCAGTGCAGTGTCTGTTCACAAGTGTGCCTTCTGTGAGGAACAGTTCTGTTCTCTCTGTTATAATGGAAAGATTAAAACTGAAAGCCACTTGGTGTTCATGCTCTAAAGATCTCTGGCAAAAATAATACACTAAATTAACTGACATCATTAATCTCCCACCGGAAAAAAAGGAACTAAACCTCAGCCTAAAATTTCAGGAGAAATGCTGGGAGAAATGATGGAGATGGCCAACATAGATGTACAATAAATGGCAACCTGCCAGTGAGTTGAAGCACATTGTTTCTGTGAAACCATATCCTGGGCAGGCAGCCGATTAAACTCTGTGTGACATTAACAACAATAGTGCTCAATGACATGTAAATAAAGTTTATTGAACTGAATTGTGTTAGCCCAGTGTGCACGTGTGAGTGAGTGCGTCATGGGGGGAGTAGATAGTAGATATCTGTAGGGGTGCCTGGCCATACACAGGAGTGATTGAACATGGAAAAAGCACACGTGTCCATGTCATTCACTGGTCAGTGTAATTTAAATGTTCACCTCTGTGTCCAAGCTATAAGGATATAGATCGGTCACCTCCTGCAGTTAGTGAGACTCATGCTTTGAGCTGTGGTGGTTCCTTAGGTTAACATTTGTTGTGTGGATGAGGATGAAAGTTATCACCTCCGTAGATAGTTATGTATGGTACAATACAGCCACCCTAACCCCCTTGCTATCCAAGTACCAGTAGGTACAGATCTGTAGGACTGCAATCAAATGACAGTCTATATCTATGGGTATATTATGCTTAGGGAAACAAGGACCCAGCGGAAAGGATGCAGGAGTGAGGCACCCTGTATTCTGATCCCAGCTCTGCAACCTCAAACAGAGCATTTTACTCCTCTGTGCTTTAGTTCCCCCATCTGGAAAAAGGGATACTGGTTCTTCCTCCTTAAGTCCTATGTATCCTGCTAAAGAAGGGCATGAAATAAGAACTAGATGATGATGGTGGTGGGAGGAGTGTGTGTGTGTGGGTGCACGCATGCACATGTATAATTCAGGGGACTAGCCAGGAAAGGGACTGAAGTTAATCATGGAATGGATCAAACTGCCTTTTCCCTCTGGTTACGGATTGTGAATTGTCCCCTTTTAGAAGCTCTGTGCTGTCTTGCAACAGAGGATGGAGTGACACATCCTGAGCACATCAGTCCTGCAGTCAAGAGTGCTCCTCAGAAATGTGCATGTAAGAGGGGATGCCTGGGTTTTTCCAAAACCTCTCCTAGTCTACTCCCATAAAATTAAACTTCTTCCTGGATCCACCCTGGGGTCAAAGTTGCTATTCACTTGATCTCTGTAGAACTTTGCCTCCCTCATTTTTCAATACCAGGTCTGTGCCTGTGATCCCAGGTTTTGTAAAGGCACCAATGATTCTGGGCGTCCTCTCTCTGACAAACCCCTGCTCTAACCCTGACAGGAGTGTGAGATGGACTGAATCCAGGGGAAGAGACAGCTCTAGTGATATGGGAGCCAAGGTTTGCAATAAATCTTCAGTTTCGCTATAAACAATTCCCGAGATGGTGTCACAGGATCATAGAAGACAGAGAAGAAACTAGGAACACTTGTCTGCTTTAGCATCTGGCTTCTGTCCCTACTTTCCTTTCCATCATTAGTAAGTGAGCTCTACTGATTCCTGCTCTAGTCTTGGCTCTTATTCTTTTGGTTTGAATTCAGTGGAAGGAGCCTGATTGACAGCCTTGGAGTCTGAACTTCTCTCTTGCCTACAGAATAGGGATGACCCAGACAACAGCACCCTACCCTGCTTCCATGGACAGAGTCCACCTTGCTAGTTTGGAGAAGATTTGCAGAACAATTTTGCAGCCTTTGGGTTTCCTGCTCAATTCTCTTCCTTCAGAAACTGAACCCAATTAATTCTTCCTGCATCTCTGTGGACTTAAATGGATTCAGATCACAGATGATTTTTGTCTCAATGTCTCTAATAATGTTTCTTGCCAATGTTTCTACCTCTGTCCTATCTTCCAAATAGACTCCCCTCTTTCTTACCCTCCCTAGGGGTCTCTAAGGCTTGTGACTCACAAAGGTATTTGTATCATTGTGGCACCTGTGCTGTATTAAGACAGCAAGGAATATCTATTTAACCTGTAATCTTTTTTTTTCATTTGCACAACCACCAGTTCTTCCCAAATTCTCTCTCTCTTCTCCAGGACTGTCCCCAGGGCCTGGATCCTTTAGGATTGCCAAACTGCTGGTCACATGGTAGGCAGTTGCGCATGATACCCAGCAAGAAGCAGCCTGATTAGGCAAGTTCTAGGCTTGGGCAGGTTCTCCAACAGCATAAGAGCTGATGGTGAGTGAAGCAGAATAGTGCAAGGGTGAGAGAGGAGACTGTTTTCTTATTTAATGGATGGCCTGGATGGCCAAGTCTGACCTACAGGAAAATCCCACAAAGGACTCAGATCAATGCTCTGAAATCTATGGTTGGGGTTTTCAAGAGGCTTAAGGGAGTTAGTTAATGGGACATTGGCACCAGTGTTCCCTCTAAGGTGCATGGCATGCGCGGGCATGCAGGCACGCTCATGCCGCACTGCCAGGCGTGCCTGTGTGGCTGTGCACGCCATGCAGCTTAGAGGGAACGCTGATTGGTATCACTTTGAACATCCCAATTAATATGTCTATGTTCCTATAAGAGTTACCGTCCTTTCTGAGTTAACAGAACAGCTCTCCCTCTATGAGTACTAGGCTACAGCAAAGATATCCTAACTGAGAAAGAGCTCATGCTACTGACCTAGCCTCTGAGCCAGGCAGTGACACTGCATAGACAAATAGCTTAACTGAATGGAACCAAGGCAACAACCTATTTTTTGTGGCTTAAAAAGCCTACCTATATTCTTTCTACTTATTATCCTCCTATGGTTTCCAGTGGATACTGTATCCTTACATTAATATTCCTGGCTGTTGTGTAGTCTTGCTGTGCAATGTTAGACATATACTGTGCTCTACCCAAGAGGTGGTCTAATTTCAAGGGTGGGCCAAAGTAATGCTAGTATCTGGTTTAAGTTAACAAAGTGCTTTGGTATCCTTCCTCAGCTACACAAGCACATTATTATTCTACTGTGCCATTATCTAATCAAATCTCACAAAAGCATGATGTTGAAACATGCCTCCCATCTCCTCCCAGATGCCTTTATTATTTAGTCTCCTCAGTCATCAATAACCAAGGGCTGAGGTATTTAGAAACAGGAGTATTAGGTAAATGATTCCACTTTGCATTTCTCAAGGTCTGTTTCTTTTCTGCCTGCTACATCATCTGCCCTGAGTTTCTGGGAATTGAAGTGTTGCGGAGAGGGAGGTATGACAGCTGGTTTAAAGGAGCAGAACTTTTCTCATAGCAGTAGATTAAATCAGCCCTGCTGAGGGTTTAACTCATTCCACGGGATTAGGAGCCTTTTTTTTTTCCAAACCAGGGCTGTCAGAGTCAAATAGAAAACAAAGATTGATGTTTTTGGTATCCAGCAGAGCAGTGTGGAATCAGTGGAACAATCATCAGACTGGATGAGTTCTTTAGAGGAACTATTTCCTATAAGGTTATTTTAGATAGTTAAGACTTAGTGAGGCATGAAAATGTCAGACTAAAGAGCCCACAGAAATTACTAGCATTGAATATACCTTATCCTGGTAATACAACTTTCTAAATCCAAAGAAAGGCATTAGTAGAAAGATTGTAATAAAAAATAGGCTCACCAGAGACTTCCTCATTACATACTATGGCATATGAGTGACAGAATAATCTCTGCTCTGTTTCTTAAGGGTGACTCTGGAAAGGATAAGTCAGTCAGAAGCCTTATGCAGATTTATATTACATGTAACATACAGGTTTAGGAGTCAAATGTACACTTAAGTTACAGTGGGTAGGAGCTGATATAACTCCACTGACCTTGATGGATCTACCTAAGTAGAAATGAAAGCATAATATGATCTCACATGGGGAAAAAAAAAATCAAGATTTTCCAGCCCCACCTGTCAAGCCCATAAAATCAGCGCTTTAATAACCCTTTTTGTAACTCACCAACCCAAGGCTTTGTTGATTCTTATTGATGATTAATTAATGTCCCTTTACCAGCTTGCTGCCTGTTCACACTGCTATCCTGTTTCAAGCTCAGCCGCCTCCGGTGCATAGTCCGTGGCAAAGCAAAAGCACCTGAACTTTACAAAGAAGCTGGGGAGCAGAGGTGGAGTCAACATGGTGTGATGTCATTCAGAGACAGCCTCCATTCATAAAAACAGTGCAAGCTGTTAGCAAACCATCTGTTCTTCTTATTTATGTTTCATCCTCAGCCTTTAAACCAGTTCCAAAGGCTATATGAGATTTG
The DNA here is from genome assembly GCF_030867095.1 of Alligator mississippiensis. Taxonomy (NCBI): domain Eukaryota; kingdom Metazoa; phylum Chordata; order Crocodylia; family Alligatoridae; genus Alligator; species Alligator mississippiensis. The sequence goes on from NC_081835.1 coordinate 46,526,340, forward strand.
CAGTGAACAGGTGACATCTAGTGGTAAATATATTTATTTATCTGGATTCAAATACCTGCTCAGCATGTACTGTGAAATAAGAAACTGGCCATTGATCATGGTTGTGAAATAAGTACTGAACTTTGCATTAAATTATATGTTATAAGAGTCAATATTACTCTGCTTTCCTGTAAAGCATTTTATTTGCGGAGCTCAAAGCACCTGATTGAGATGAATGAATCCTCTCAAGATACACCAACAGGTAGCTGCTCTATGGCTCTCTCTCTTTAATAGAGGAGGAAATTTAGATGCAAAGATGCCAAGATTCATATTTTGAAGGTAGTTTAGCACTGCTGCATTCAGTGTTGCAAGGCCTAAGTTAATTAGTGTCAGAGCAGAGCTTAGTGGTTGAGTGCCTCGGCACAGTGGAACTTTCTAGCACAAGGCACGGCGAGATTTTGTACGAGGGAATTTCTCAGCACGGTGGAGAACCCCGGCGTGGAAAGGTTCCCACCACTCATATGCAAATTCACACATTATTATTGGCCGGTTCTAAATTAGTCCCACGTGGCGACTAGCAATTGGCTCACTAGCCGTATAAAAGGTTGGAGCAGTTTCCGCCCAAGTTGGAGAACTCTGCGCCCATCTCGGAGTGGACGTGGCGGACTGATCAACCGCTGACGACTCCCCGTCGCCGACCGACCCCGACGTACCCCCGTGTCCTGCATGCTCGTATTAAAGATATCTCATCTTATCAGAGCTCCTCGGTTAAACTGTAACTGAAGTTTGAAGTTAACTTTCTTCCTACACTGTACATCTCGACAGTGTAAGTAAAGCCATCTTTGTTTGAACCAGTACGCGTTTGTGCCTAATTCTACTCCAGCGGTCGAAAGTACCCATCTGTACGTGCCAGGTTTGTGGCCACAACCCAGCCGACCCTTTCCCGGATCCCCCTCGGCCCCCACAATTAGATAGCTAAATCTGATTAAAAAAAAAAAAGACAGCCTAAATCTCATTGAAAATCAGTGGGAGTGAACTCCTAAATCACTTCTGAAAACAAAGTTTAGCAATCTAACTGATTTAGTTCTTGCAGAGGTGAGAGGACCTAAACTCCTTTAAAAATCAGGGCCTAGATCACATGAGAGCAGAGCTGGAAAAGAAATCTAGCAACATTTATCTCAGGGACTATCTGTGCTGCATTTGGTAGAATGAGCTGACTTTTCCTTCAGACACTGTATGATGTAACATGAAGCTGCAAGATGTGCACGTATGTAAGGAGTGTAGGTTTTAGCCGTGTTGGTCTAAGGACATAGGCAGACAAGTATGTAAGGAAGCACTTGGTAGAACATAAGATGCTCTTGAGGATACTGTAGAGATAGTATTAGGTGATGTTTTCAGTTTTACTTTGCTTTGCTACTTGGAACAGGACCACATCCCAGCCTTAGAGAAAAGTAGTTCTTCACATCAGTCTGAAGTCAGGCAGAAGGCAGTGCAACATGGCACCTTAGGCCATTTGTACACACCACAGAATTGGCCTTTAAAGCAGCTTAATGCCCTTTTGCACTGCTTTAATTGTGCAGCTGTTTGCATGTGTCAGTGGTGTAATGCACTTTAATGGCGGGATGTTTGCACGTGTTGGCTGCATAATGTGCATTAAATGACTTTGAGATGCAGCAAAATAAAACATCTCTGAGGTAACTTAGTTTGCCGTGGAGGGAAGCACTGGGCCCCATGCATCTCAGGGGCTGTGCAGGCAGGCTCCACCAAAGGAAAAAAAAAAAGTGGTGAGCCTAATCTTTTTTTCCCCTCTCCCTGGAGTCTGCCTGCCTGCCTGAGGGCTCAGTGCTTTCCTCTGCAGCTGCAGTGCCCTCTGGGACCGCTTGGGCTGGTGCTTGCAGGCAGGTGCCTCCTGGGGGATGCCAGTGCTGTCACAGAGGGAAGTACCAACCCCCTCCTCGCCCCACAGCTCAGCTTGCCCTCCCCTCCCTGCCACCAGAGAGGCAGGTAAGGGTTGGGCCATGGGGGTTTACTTCACCCTAAATTGAAGCAGTATTTTTAAAGACCCATCGCTTCAATTTAGGGAGAATTAAACTGAAGTAAACCCCAATGGCACGTACAAACACCCTTAGAAACTAATCAGTTCAGAGGCATAAGTTTTTGTAGGTGACAGCATAGCATCTGCTGAAATAGGCTGTTAGGCTCTAAGGTGCCACCCTGACGGGCCTTCTGCCATTCCTACCTTGTGCTGGTACTGTGGCTTTCACTCTTGCACATGTAATATTCTCGTTATTCCAGTTTCCCCAAACTACAGCCCCTGTGCTCTGCAGAGAGGGAAGAGGGCCTTCTGGAAAAGCCTGCAATCCCCAGGAACCTCACCTCTTGTGAGAAGTGGCTGGATGCTGGGCATAATTATGGAAGCTCGTGATACTGTGATCATGAGAGCAGTTAGTTTATGGAAGGTAACACTGCGCCTCATCTTCATAGATTAGAAAGGCTGTATTACAGACCCAGGGCCATGACCCCCAGGTAAGACTCTATTATTCATGTGCTGAGCTGGTGGTTGGATGGCAGGAATGAGTCAAAGAGAGGGGTATAGGGGAGGACCTAGCTGGAAAAGGAATAGACCCCATTGGAAAGGATGACAAGAGAGGGAAACTGCTCATTTGGATGTGGAAGTGATGCAGCCAGGAAGACATAACTACTGCAGCTCTTGATCCGGATGATTTATTTACTTGTTTGTTTCCTTTGGAGGGGATTTCCTAAATTCTTGCTGTTGGGCTGCCGGGGAAGGGAATGTGTGGAGCTTTGCTTACATCCTGCTCCCTTCCTGAGTGCATCTAAGGGTTCAAAAATAGATCAGACAGGTCCAAAAGGACCTGAAGATGGATTCAAGATGATTTTGAGGAGTGGGTTGGCTTGGGCATATTGAGCACTGACTTATTTTGCATGGTAAGAGGAGCACCTTGTCATTTGAGGGTGGCAGGCTGTTCGAATCAGAGCCCCTTGTGAGGCAGAGTGAAATTCTCCTGCAGACCTGCTCCTCTGAGGGATGCTGATGACATCTGGTGGCAATACCATCCACATAACCAGTGTGTTGTTTTTACTTAGAAAACACAGAGGTTCGTGGCTAGAAGATCTTGTTCCTGCTCAGGGTCATACCAATCATCATATTTGTGGTAAGGAGAGATTTTTTTCCCCTTAGCTCAGACTGGCGGGAATGGTTTGTTTTCCTTTGTAGCATGGGGCATGGCCCTCTTTCTGGGATCCTCTGGACAGGCATATATTAACCAATTATTTTTCCATCATTTTGGTGGCAGGAATTGGCAGTGTTGTCTCCCCTGCTTTTACCTTTAGCATGTTATAGGGTGTTCCAGATGTTCCTGCTTTTGTGCCTTGTGATTGTGCATAAGGATATAAAGTGGCAATTTAACTTGATAAATGACTACCTGCAAATGCAGGAGACTGGACTCAGTGGCCAAGGAGGTCCTTTCCAGTTGTGTGCTCCTACTTATAGGGTGAGGACCAGGAGTTCTGTCTAAGCTATGAAGCTAAACTCAAACCCCATACTTGACTTTCTCCATTTAATGCAATGAGCTTTTAGCTTTGTTTCTATCACTGAGATACTGATGTACCAGACTGTGAAGGACCAGACTTCATAATTCTGGCCCCATAAATGGTTACCTGGGGCATTAGAAAAGTCTATGAAAATTGCAAACACTAATCCAAACACCTAGACTCCATGCACTTCCTATCAAACTGGCACCCTTACTGTGTGACATATTCAGTAGAAGGTTTTGTGTTGCTCTGGAGTAAAAATTCAGATGAAGAAATATAAAAGCCCAATAAATGTATGAATGGGATTAAATAATGTGGTAAACTGCAATAGGAAACGAGTTGATGACCTACATTACCCCTTCCACTTCTATGTTTATGTTCCTGTTCTTCACTAAAACCTGAAAGTCTCAACAAAAAATACCAAGTATTTATCTGCATGTTTTGCAAAACTAAGATCAGAGAGACTTCAGATGAGAGACATGTCGCAGTAATAACACCAGTACCACCTGGAGCTGGACTTTAAAATGCCCAGGAAATCAGCTGCTCTAAGGGCAAAGTGTTTCATTCAGCACCCACTGATGTCAGTAGGAATTATCCGGTTGACTTCAGCGAGCGCTGATATTCTTCTACCAAAGGCTGTATTTCAGATAAATGGCTGATATGAACTGGGATCTACTGGGTAAGTGAACTTGCATAATTTCTGAGTCTGGGACAAACAGACCTCCAAAAGGGGACACAATTTGGCTATAAAGGCATGGTGGGAGAAACAATTATTCTTGATTGACAAAAACATTTGTGCAACGTATAGGTGTATGCACATTTTTATTAGGAATCCTTTTGACCTTTTATTCCCTTGGTTCCTTGGTTCACTTTATTTTCTTCATCATTCAAAAATAACCAGTGTTTAAAAATATTTAACCAGCCCTTGGATTGAGGAGTAAAGCATTGTATGCATTTAGATCTTGGTATGAAACAGGCAATGTGACTGCTTTCTAGGCCATCTTCTTGTTAGTTCTCCCACACAGAACTTGGCATGAGTATAGTCACGTCTTGAATAGGAGATCATCCAAAGGCTGGCAAAATATGATTTAAGTAGTCACAGTTGGTATTTCAAAATTGCTCCTGCAGTTTCAAATATCAACAGCACTTTTCTTACTTGCTGCCCTAAGATATTTTTAGAATCACTGTGAATTAATAAACAGCTGACACAAAGGTGGATGCATATTGCTAGTGGATCAAAATGCTACCATATATTTGTAAAATCTTTTGATCCATAGGAACAGAAAGAGCCATATATCTTCATGATGTTATTGGTACTTTTAAAAATATTGCTCTGCAGTGTTTGTGTTTAGTTCAGTTACTTTTGTTATGATGCCAGCCCTGGTATCATGGAATATGTAGTGTTGTCATGAACTGAAAATAAATAGGCAGCTTTGGACTTTGTCAGTAAGCACAGTGCTCGAGAGACAGGAGGCTGGGAGGTAGCCCTGGCTCTGCCACTGACTTTCTGTGACCCTGAATAAGTCATTTTCCACGTTGTTATCCCTGTTTCCATTCTTCTAAAATGGGAAAAATGATAGTGGTCCAGTTTGGCAAAGCATGTGATCCATGTATGAGAAGTGCAATGTAAGTTAAAATTGCCATATTTTCTCACATACAACGCACAACTTTTTCCAAAACAAAAAAAAAGGGGGTGCTGGAAATTGGTGTGCGTATAGTCATGATAGATTGATATTACCTTCCCTTTTTCTTGCACTGCTCTCAATGATTTCTGATTCAAATGCAGGAATAATCTCTTCTCACCTACAGAGCCACAAAATGCCCAGTTTTTTCTGTAACTCAGCCTGTCACTAATAGCTACAACCACCAGGGGTCAAAACCTTCCCAAACACAAGTAACCAAACTTTTGCTTGCATTGTACCATGAATGCTCCCTCAACTAACTACACCGTGTGGTTGCATAAAATATTACAACAGTATTTCAGAAATAAAATGGAAATAACCTAACAATATCAAATTGTTTGGTTTTACAGCTTATTGTAAAGAATCTTGCTTTTGCCTCTCTCAGAGACGGGACACCTAACCGGATGGACTATTGCTTTGTCCACAGATAGCAAGCCTCTTGCCAAGGTTACCATTTACAGAGATCTCTCTACTCTAGATGTTCTTTATCCACTGTATTTTCAGCACCCAGATATTCATCATTCAAAGCACTTTTACCGTGGTCATTCTTTCATTGTCGCTACAGGCTGAATGTTATATAAATGTTATGGTTACATCCACATGAGCAGGGTCATGAGTTTGTAGCAGCACAAATAGTAGTAGCACAATTTTGTGCTGATCCTTTGTGCTGCAGTGTACACCCTTGCTCATGCTGTTTGCAGCAGGACACATTGTTCTGCTGCTCCATGTGCTGGGGGGGGGGGGGGGGAATTGGTGGCTGGGGCACAGGGTGCCTCAGCATGGGGCTAGCTGAGGCACATAGAGACAAGGGAGCAGGCAGCCTAGGGGCTGTCTCAAGGCTGGCTGGGGTGCAGGATGCCTCAGCACAGGGGCTCTGCAGTGCACAGAGATGGGGGAGCAGGCAGCCTTGGGCTGCCTGCTCCTCTGCCCCATCTCCGCGTTTGTACCGACACACAGCATTCCAGTGTGCTTTGTGCCACTTTTATTCTCGGGGGGTTTTTTTGCTCCCAGAAAATCCTGGTGGCAAATTTTAACCCACTGCTGAAAATTATCAGTACAGAACGTGGCTTAATGTGCAACACGTGCAGTTTGTGGCACTGTAAAGAGGTTTTCAGTGCCACAAACTGCATGTGGCTGCATGTCTGGAGCCGGTCTATGAGTGTTAACCTGCAGCAATGCTAGATCAGTAACCTGCCTGTGTAATTTTTCTCAGAAAGGACATCATATTTTGGTCATAAAACTCATGGAATCTCTCTCTCTAGCTAAACCTTCTCTGGCCTAATGCCTTCCCCTGTCCTGAAGCATATCTCCAATGTTGAGGCTAGTGAAATCTTTGTGTTTTGGAACAGTTCAAAGGCAATTACTGTCCCCCACCAATGGATGATTGCTTACACTGCCTATTTTACTTTTAGAAGGCACATTCCCTCTTTCCACCCCAGAAAAAATGCATAAAATGCAAGTGATGGATGAATTGGGTGAAATAGAGATAGTCATTCTTAACCAGGGGGAGTAGGAGATGGAGATGGGGACAGAATGGAGAAGCAAGGGTGCTGCGCTGTGGAGAGGCCCAATGCCTGATGCAGAGCAGTGACCATGGAAAGGGAAGCACAACTGCACTACTTCAGTGGCATTGGGCATAGAGCTCATCAATGCCAGTGTGATGATTGCAGAGCTGTGAGTCTGACATGTTCAGCTGGTGTTGTATGTGCCCATGCACCACAGCTGTTGCTGCTCTGGGAATAAAGCAGGGGTATTCACAAACAAGGCTGGATCAGCCCAACGGGCAACTATGGCAGAGTTTGATAAGTGGACGGAGAATTAGGCAGAGAGCCAGCCTGACAGATGACTCTATCCTTCTGACAACCCACCTCTATTGTTTGCTCCTAATGTAAGAGAATTTAAATGACAATGGGTTGAAAGGCTGGTGAGTCATAGTCAGAACCTCACCAGGATGTTCAATACACCAGAGCAGGGACATGTGCACTCATCCAGAAGCAAATTCTGGGGCTATGCTCATGGGCAATATGTTCCAAAGCCAAACATATTCCAAATCCAGGTGGTGCTTCCCAGGCATAATGGACAGAAACCCAAGCTGGGGGATAATGGTCCCTTCTGGTCAATGGCCTATTCTGAAAAAAAACTTGCTTTTTTGTTGCTTTTTATTTAAAAAAAAAAAGCAAACAGCAACTTTAGCTGACATGCCCATAGCATGATGTGAGGTAGGAGCTGGGGAAGGGAGCAATCATAGGATCATAGGAAAATAGGGTGGACAGGGACCTCACAAAGTTGTCTAGTCCAACCCCCAGCTCAAGGCAGAATCATCCCTGACTAAACGTTTTCAGGAAAGTGTCCGTCTAGCCCAATTCACCCAATTCATCCATCAGTTGCATTTTATGCATTTTTTCTGGGGTGGAAAGAGGGAATGTGCCTTCTAAAAGTCAAATAGGCAGTGTAAGTCCGTGCTTGAATAGTCCGTGCTTGAATATCTCCTGGAAAAGAGATTCCACAACCTTTCTAGGTAGCTTGTTATAATGCTTGACCACCCTTGTAGTGAAGAAATTCTTCCTAATTTCCAACCTAAATTTCCTCTGCTGAAGTTGGAGGCCATTGGTCCTAGTTCTGTCCCCTAAATCCACAGAGAGTAGTCTATCTTCATCCACTTTGTAATCTTGGTTCAGGTATTTGAGGAAATTTATCAAATCCCACACCGCTCAGTCTTCTCTTCTCCAGAATAAATAATCCCAGTTTTTTCAGCCTTTCCTCATAAATCATGTTTCCCAGGCATCTAATCATTTAGATCAGCTGAACTCTTTCTAATTTGTCTACATCTTACTTGAAGCATGGCACCCAAAACTGGACACAGTACTCCAGGTAAGGTCTCACCACTGCCCAAAAAAGAATCACTTCCTTTGATTTGCAGTGACATTCCTGTTAATACAATCCAGTAAGATGTTGGCTTTTTATAGTCAACATACATCTTTATAGACAGTGCAATTATGACTGAAGAGGCAGCTGAAGGGCAGTAGCCCCCTTCCTCCTTTACAGCCCATCCTGTGGCCTTGTGCCTTTGTTTACTCAGTTGTTTCAGAGTCAAGAATCCACAAAGTTATTCAGAAATAGCCAAAACTTCAGCATTTGCTAGCTTACTGAGATAACATATGTGTTCATTCTCTTTCAGTAATAAATATATTCTGGGCTAAACAAACATTGGGGCTGGAGAGGAGTATGCTCAGTGTTTATAGCAAGCAATTAAAGGACTCCTGGCTTTTAGTCCTGTTTCTACCAGAGAGTCATTGTGTAGCTTCAGGCAGAACATATAACTAACATGTAACACTTGTTTCCCAGCTGTAAAATGAATTTAATACAAACTCAAAGAGGGCCCCTGAGATTTAAGCAACTCAAGTTTGTAAAATGCTTACAGATCTTTGATAAAAAGGAAGGGACATATTTTTTCCAAATAATTATAGTCACCTTTGCTTTCTGCCTTTTTCCTCCTCACACTCTTCCAGCCATGACTCTAGAGTCAATACCATGAACTGCTCCTGAAAGCAGATGAGAAGGTAGTACTGGCACAATGTGGTGCAATGGGGGTGTGTCTAGATATGCAAATAATGTGACTGACTATACTCTGCCTCATTCTGAGCTGGAGTAAACTAATCCTGATGTTACTATGTACACATGCGTTTAAGTGCAGCAATTTACTGCGCTGCTGGATACCACTTGTATCTGATGGGACTAAATTAGTTTACTGCACCCTAATTGCTGCTCATGTGTAGATGGTGATGCTTTACTGCACAGCAAATTAGTTGTAGAAGTCACATACTGACAGAGGGGGTATTAACTGGAACTCTAATAGCCCCCAAGGCCAAACCTCAAGATGACTAAGCTTATTGGGTGTACCTACAGAGTAGTTATCTTTCATTTGAAAAGAAGCTGTGGGAGCTTTGTGTTAAGAGATGTGTATGAAATTGGTGGCTGTGTTGGGGGGGAAAAAGGCAAGGTAGCTTGAGTAAGGTAGCTTTCTTTGTAAGTTGATATTCTGAAAGAAAAATGGGGATGGCTTGGTTTAATTCATTTGGGGTTTTGCTTAAACTGTGTTGAGGAGTCCATGAAGAAGCTCTGAGTTATCATTCTCCAAAAAGAAGAGTGAAAGTGGAGACAGGGGAAATAATGTGTGGTGGCAAGGGCCAGTATTGTTTGGACTTTGTTGGAAGAGTTTAAGGACACTGAAACCCTGGAAAAGGTGGAAGTAAACACGACCTGCCTGTAGGGTTGAATAACAGAACGTACGAACTGCTGCAAGACTGAGAGATCTTGCAAAGGTGAGAGCAAAAGCCTGTGAGGTCATGCCCATCTGCGAGGAATGAGCTGTAGGTGAGTCACCTGTCACCTACAATGCTCCTCCTGACTTGTTCCACCATTTAGTAGTTAAAGCTTCAGAACAGTCTCCAAGTACAGTTTCATGTATAGCATATTGTAGCCTGGCTTTCAAAGATAAGGGCCAGGCTATTTGCTGTGAGGTCGGTCAACAAGGGAAATCCAGCCTCTTCTGTTATCTGAAGGAAAATGAGCCATCATTGCTACCTGAGAAGCCAAGGCCCCTTGGGGGCATAAAAATCACTTCAGGATTGTCAGCTCAGACACAGGCCTGTAATAGATGGAGCACATACAACTTCCATTCATTTCTCGTGTTACTTTCCCCTGTCAATCAGCATCAAGTGAGTCGCTTCCAGTTATCAGCCAGGCAGTAGGGAAAGTGCTATCCAGATCTGATGAAATACAGATAGCAAACTGAAAATTGAAAGCTGATGCTTCTGCAGGATTCCATACACACCAGGAAAGTGGTGTGGTGGCATGCAGCCCTGTGGGACCCTGTATGAGCAGCAGCTATTCAATACCACCTTTTCAGACTTCTCTAAAGGAAAGCCTGGAACATTAAAGAACAGCCCTGTTCATTTCTGCAAGTCAGCCACATCTGAGGCTGCTGACAAAGCTACTGATATGACACTCAGTTTTTATTTTAACCATCCACTGCTTGAAGAAAAGAGAGTATCAGCTAAGGTTACTAATGCCATCTCCATTTCTAGCAAGGTCTGACCCCAGGCTGGAAGAGATCCATCTGATCCAAGAGACAGGAGAATCCAGGTGAACACGGAGCTCTCCAGTAAAGAGTGCAATGTGGTATCGGGCAATTCGTTAACAATAAATGACTGTTTCTTGAAGAGGTCATAATTGTTTCTTCAGGATGCTTAACATCTTGCAGTCTGAGAGAGAAGCATTAACTCTTTCCATCAATAATGTGCCCCAATGACTAGTCTAGATTTTGCTAGTTGACATTCATCTCATAGACACTTCCCTCAGCTTCCCCAGGGCTTCCAGCACCTCTATGTATGACTTCTGATGAAACCGCACTGGCTCAGTTTGTTTTCCTGGTCTAACACTACTCTCACAAAGGCTGTCAAACCAGTCTAAATACAGTAAAGAGAGTGAAAAAACCCTCACAGTGGGAAATGGCCAAATCTGTTATGGAGTGGACACAGTCTGAATTTGGCAGGCTGTTTAAATGACATAGTCCTGCTGGTCTAAACTTGATTCAGCTCAGGCTAAAATCAATCTAATAGGGCTTACCCTGGCATAACAAGGGAGTTTAGGGCATGGCTAGATGCTGTATTTGTAGGGCTCCAAGTATTTTTAAAAAATGTGAGGGTGCAGACAGCACACAATGCTGAAGCAATACTAATAACCCAAACCATATAAAAAATGACAATGGATGAAACATGAACTTGACGTGCTTCCCTTTAATCAAGCCTAGTAGATGCATCTTGCAGCGTTCCTTTCCCACCGTACTCGCACCCCTCGGCAGCCCTTCTGCAATTTACTCCCAACTCCACTGCCCAGGTGTGCTAGGATACCTGCTTGATAGTGCCCTCAATGTGACGTGATACAGTAGGCTCACCCCTGTACATTACATGATGCTTTAACTGTGAGGGGCTTATACATTTGTAAAGTACTGAAGCACTCCAAATGAGGAGTGCTTTTCTCACGATGGGATTTGAAGTACTTCACATGCGTGTCTGTCCACAGCCATAAAACATCTTCCTACTCTAGTTTTTGGGGAAGAAGGAGAGGAAACTAGATCCTGTGTAAGTCTCTGTTATGTGGTGACAACTATTAGGTGCTTTGATAATTTAGTGCAGTGGTGCTCAACCTTTGGTACGTAGGCTGAATCCTCCCTGCAGAGCCATCCTCCAGCCTGTGGGGAGCCCTGCTGACCAGAGGACATGGCCCCAAGTACCAGATGGTGCCAGTGCCCGGGTGGCCCTACAGTCAGATCTGGTGTGTGGAGCCAGGGCCAACGTGTGGGGTCTCTCTGTGTCAATCCAGTGTGCAGGGCTGGGCTGGCATGCTCTATTGCACCCGTGGCCTGACCCCAAATGCTGACCCCATGCTGGATCTGGCCTGTGGGGCTGGAAGATTGGGCATCACTGCTGTAGTGAATGTGATACAGTCAGCAGGTGGTTTGGGGGCAGATTTTCTCTGTGATACTTGCACATCACCTTAGCCGGGACAGCAGAGCAGCTGCTCTGAATAACATAGAGCAGATGGAGACAGCAGCAATTAATAGAGAGGAGTGGAAGAGACTAGTTTCTGCCCTGTGCAATGGTGTAACCGGAAGGAGGGAATGAATAACCCCTGGGATGCTTATTGCAAAGTGAGTGACCTCCCCACACCCCTTAGCTTTGTCTCCACGTCCTGATCCGTTGCAGCCAAGCCGCAGGGGTCTCGCAACCCGTTTTACACGGGAATCGGCATTGCTGGGGCTGGTCCCGCTTTGGGTAGGGGCTGGGCTGGGCTGGCCGGGCCGGGCCGTGACGTCCTGCGGAGGTCCCTTCCAGCCCGGCTGTTGTCCGATTCGGTGACAACTGCTCCTCGGGCGAGGGGCTGGGCTGGGCTGGGCTGGGCTGGGCGCCAGGCGGGGGTGACCCGCGCTCGCTCTTCCCGTCCGTCCAGTCCCGCCTGCCGGGGGCTCGGGCACCGCTGCAGGGGCGAGCCCGGCATCCCGTGCGCCGGCAGGGCAGGGCAGGGCAGGGCAGGGCAGGGGCGTCCGGCTCGGCCCCAGCGCAGCTCCCGGCTGGTCCGCGGGGGACCGCCCCGCCCCGCCTGTTCCGCCGCGCAGGGCGGCGCGTCTCCGCCTGCCCGAGCCGGGAGCAGCAGGGCCGAGCCCGCCGGCGGTGAGTGGGCTCGGGGGCTCCCGGGGCAGGGGGACGCTTGCGGGCAGCCCTGGCGCCGGGCTGCGGGGCCGCCTGCAAGATCGAGCGCCCCGGCGGCGCCGGGCAGGGTCCGCCCCGGGGCAGCCGGAGCCGGAGCGCGGGCGGGGGGACGCGGCCCCGGGGCTCGGGGGTGTCCATCAGCGGCACCCTTGCCTGGAGACTGAATCCCCCCGGCCACCCGCAGCTGTCACACCCAGGACTGCGAGTCGGGGGAGGCAAGCGGAGCCGGGCTCTAGGAGTGACTGCGGCGGGCGGGCGGGCCGGGGCCGGGGGCAGCGCGTGTCAAAGTTTTCCGGAAAGCATCAGTGGCCCTTTAAGGACTGGGAGGACAAGGGCTCGTGGGCACCGGCACTGTGACCTCAGCGGCCCGCGGGTGCACTTGAACCAGGAAGCAGAACACGGCTGAAAACAAGAGGCCGGGGCGGGAGGAAGAAGCAGTTGTGTGAGCGCGAGTCGCTCTGATTGAATGCGCTTTGATCGCGGGCCCCCGTTTCTGTAGGTTTAAATAAGCGAAGGGGTTACTTGATGGTTTTCTTCTCTCGCCTCTTGTTACTTTGTTGCACGGTGTTGATTGTAGCCCTGTCCTTTTCGGTTCTTTTGTGTTACCAAAGTCTTCTCCTTTCCTGTCTTTTCTGGTGTGATATCATGCATGACCTTATTACTAAAACTTGTATTGAGTAAGCTTTCAAAATAAGCAAATAGGGCCCGATTCTCTGCTCCATTACATCCAGGTTAAGTAATGCTTCCACTGGAGTTACTGCAGATTTGCTGCAGGTCTAATTGCAAGCAGAATTTGGCTGTAGCAAAGGTCTGCCTCTTGCAAGAGAATACTGTGCACTGCAAGAGGCAGACTAACTGTGCCTCGACAAATCCAGTAGCACGCTATTGCTAACTACCTATCAAGTTGGAATCCAAAAAGGCAAACGTGAGTTCCTTTTCTCAGTGATGAGAGCAAACGACAAATTATTCTTTACACTGCTGTTCAGTTATATCCACTGAAAGACCATGTAAAAATTAAAGACATGGATGAGGATAGGGAAAGGGAGTTTTCCGTCCCTTGTGATCTGTAATATTTCACATTGTCAGGCTGAGTGCAGATTAGTAAGTTTCAAAAGACTTATAAAAATCAGTAAGTGAGATGAAATAGTATGCATCCATTTGAGACAGAAATAAGGGATTTCCAAGCATTGGAATACCCTATACTCCTTGGAGATAACTACTTTTGAAAATACTCTGTTTCACAATAAGTTTGGGGTGTTTCACAGTACCGTGTGATGTCCCAGGACCGGTATTGTAAGTCGGGTTTGGGATATGTCTGAACAGCTGGCAGACACAACAGTGAAGTAGGCAGAGGCACGTGGCAGGACTGAGCTGCTTGGGGGAAAGTCTGCAGAGTGCTTCCCTGTATGGTTCAAGTTGTGCCAACGTAACTTTTCTATCATTAAATATTTTATCTTAAACATTAGAAATCTCTTTTAGTCTTTATTTCTAAATTCCTCTCAAAACCTGTGCAGAGGTTAGCTGCTTTGCATGATATCACTTTCTGGAAGTAGTTCTTCAACCCATTTTGTTGTGGCTGCACAAACCCAGACCGAGGCAATGTACAATTCATCTGAAGGTGGTAGAGAGAATTAACCCAGATTCCTCCACAACATAGAGGGCAACAGAACATCTCTACAACAGGTCATGTTGGTTTTTTATTTCTCAGCTGTTTTGTTGTTTCTGTTTTTAGGCTGAAGTTACCAAAGGGCATCTTTCCTGCTCTTGAGAAGTGGATCAAAAGTCTGCAGCAGAGACCATGAGCTAGACTCTGCCTCTGACTTCCAGGTGAGTAGGGCACAAGCAACAGGGATACAAAGTTCTCTGGCTCCAACTCCCTTGAGTAGGTAGAGTTAGAGTAGAGATGGATTTGACTACCTTTACAGTAGTTGTCCTGATCCTTGCTTGGCTTGAAGAGTAGCAGGAAGAACTGAGGCCCTTTGAGGTCTCTACCAGGATGTGGCTTTTATTTTCCTTCAGGCTAAACAAACACCAGCCACAGTGGTTCAGTTTCTTTAACTCTGCTGTACAAACTTGCTTTCTTGGAAGAGAGACTCTTCAGATCAACATATTCCCAAATGTAGGTTATGTTCAAAAACCCCAAAAGGATTTCACCAAATCCCACATGACTATAAATATTCTTGATGGGGAAAACAAGCCTAAAGTGTTTTTTGCTTTGCTATATTGCATTGAAATGTTAAACACAGCAACATCCTGTGGGAAAACCAGTAAGTGACATTTACCAGGTTGGTTTCATTGTCTGGGCAGAGTGAAAAGAAATTCACAAACAATCGGGGTAAATGGTGGAACACTGGTTAGGATTTGAAAAGCTCCTTCTATATTTTAAAATGAAAGGTGAGGTTAGTAACTTAGGAGGAGAAATAAACTGGTTCTTTCTTGAAGGCCCCATTATAGTATCAGGATAAGAACTACCTAATTATGCCTTCAGCTCCTTCTGGCTGACCAGTTACAACTGTGTTGGAAGGCACAGTTTAGAGCAAGATTGATCATAGCCTGGCTCTCTAAGAAGTAGGGCCAGCATCCTGCAGCTTTTTGACAAAGGGATGTTCTAGACAGAGATGCCAGGAAGCAATGTGGAAAAACAAATAATATCTTTCACTGAAGTACTTAATCTGCAGCCCAGTGTGTTGCACCATAACAGTTCTTCTAGTGACCTTGGCTTCCAGCCTGACTTGTTCTCAGTCTCGCCTGGTAGTAGCCCCTTGAGAAATGGGCAGTTGTGCCAGTTGTCTGCTAGTCACTGGGAGACATTGGGCAGTGCCTCTCAATCCCCTGACCAGGTACCCTCCACATTCTCAAGAGGCATCGAAGTGGCACAATTTGCATAAGCTGAAAGAGGTAAAGGGATATGTTGCTAATTTCTAAGATGGTCTTAGCTGTTGTTTTACCCACTCACCAGCTGTCTGGAAAGAGAGAATGGGAAATATGGGGCACTTATTGCTAGAAAGTAGCTTTGCTGAAATGTACCTTGACTTCTCTCCTGTCTTTCCTTTCTCCTCCCCTGCCATCAGTTTGAAAGGGGGGTTTGAGGCACCAGGCACCATGGCGGACTGGGTGGTCCTTGGACTGATTGCGGTTCTCGTGCTGTTGCTGTTGCTGACTGTCTTTGGCTTCATGGTCTACTCGGGACTCTTCACGGAAGTAGTCGTTAGTGCTGGCACCCCGCCCATCCGCAGTATCACTTTAGCGTACAAGTTCCGAGTGGGACCCTATGGAGAGAGTGGGCAGCTGTTTACGGAGAGCTGCAGCATCTCTCCGAAGCTCTGCTCCATCTCTGTCTACTACGACAATCCTATCACGGTAAGAACCAGCTGGGAGCCAGCCTGTAAGCCATACTTGGGAGTTGGGTATATAGCTGTGTGGCTGGGGCAGATCTCTGAAATGTGGGTATCAAGGCTGTCAGTACAGTTGGGAATCCTCAACATGCTCTAGTTGACCAGACCTAGGGCTGATTAGAGAGTGAGCATTGTAATCTTTAGGGTGCTGCAATGTGGGGAGAAGAAACCAAATTTATGAGAAGGACTTCAGTGAAAGACAAGGAAGGGCAGTAAACCTGTGACCTCCTGAATACATTGGCTGGGCATCCTATCTCTGTAATTCCCCAGGTGGTCTGCAACCAGGAGAGCAAAGCATTAGGTGACGCTTTAGATGGAAGTGCTGCTTTTCCTCCTGGACTTCTTTGGTTCATAGCAAATCAGCTCTTCCTCCCAGCTCTTTTTTGCTCATATCCCTTCTGCCCTTCTCTCCGTATCTTTCTCATGATTCTTTAATATTCCTCATATCTCACTTATTCTTTGCTTTTCTACAATCACTTTCTTATTGTCATACCAGCTAGTGAGTGCCTCTCTGAGCCTGTCATAGGTTTCCCAGTATAATAAAGTAGTTACTTCTGACTCCTGGGCTTCAGAATGAGAACTGTGAAGAAAGGTCATTGTCCAATGGGCACAAATATAGCATGTTAGATTGAGATGGGCACAATCCAGATAGCTACAAGGAGCAAACTAACCTGCATCTTATTTTCCAGGGGGTTAAGAATGATTGACTGATTTGTGAAATCAGGGAATCTTGATAACAACATGTGGCCATTTGTCCGGGACAGACAGACTGTCTCTCAACAGATTCAGCAGTAGCCAATGTGACCTACGAGGAATGCAGGGGAGGGCCTGCCAGCAGCTCTGTGTATGGATGTGTTTGTTGGGGAGTCAGGGCTAGGGACATAGGATTTCGGCTGATTGCTATTGCTTGGCTTTACTGCTCCCTGCAGGAACTGGGCAACTGGCCCTTGTTTAGGAATGCCCCTTGGCAGTCTGATACCTGCCTCTATTTTATTGTTGACATATGGCACCTTTAGAAGACTCTGAAGTCCCACTCAGCTGGCTCAACATGTCAGCTCCTGTTCAACTTAAACATTGCACTTCAGTGTACAGTGTTTCACCTCCCACTGTGACCAGTGACCTCTCAGACCACGACAACTGGAAGACAGCAGAAGACAAGAAATCTCTACAGCATACTGATTGACCTTGTACTTCTGGCCTTACCCAGCAGAGAGTCCTTCTGGTGCCCTGAAGCCACCTGTGTGTTTCCTTGTCCTGCCCTTGCCCCTGTGGGTCATGGGTAGTAGAGAATAGCCATTGCGCATTGCAGTCTAGTTCTGATCCCTCCCCTGTCACTTGCCTGCCCTGACATATATACCCCTAGTGGGGAGTTGAAAGCAGGGAAAGTAGCTGACGTAAATCTTTTATGCCAGCTGCGCCCTACAGAAAGGGCACCTGGGAGGTACTCTCTAGCTGTTTCAGTAGCATGTTTGAACCAAATGAAGAGGGGAGAGAATACAAATGGGATATAGGAGTGGGCAGGCATTGGGTTTGGATAGGAGGATGGTATGTAGGGTCTTGCAGGGCATCAGAAAAATTGATTGCTGGATGCTATGATGTATGTACTTGACAAAGTGCTAGTACTCCTGGAAGCTATAGCGGGCTGGCCTTTTACTATCAAATGGGTGCTAATCATGCCACATGTGGATCCTCTCTACTTCTTGATCTCCTGGGCTAGGAGTCTTGTGCCCTCAAGTCTCCTCAGCACTTGCAAGCAGTGCCTCTTGAGGTACTTGGAAAGATTATGCCTTGAATGATAAAATCAGAACTTCAGTACAAGGCCAGAGTTGGCTATATATTGAATTCAGGCATCCAGCCCTTCCTTTCACCCTTCTTCCTTCAGCTGGCAGCCCTCTGCTTCTTCAACTTTGTCATGTAGTCGAGGCCATAAGATTGCAAGACAGAATTGTTGACATTGCCTATTCTGATGTCAGTGCATTGTAATATCCCAAACCAGAGGGTTCTTATGTTGTGGTAAACTCCATCAGGAGGGGCAGCTCTTGTGTTGAATCTCTGCAGTAAAGGCCATGGACCCATGCTCAAGGACTCGCCAATGAAACTCCTCTTGTGGAAAAGCCCCATGGAAGATTCCTCCACCAGGACTGTCCCTTCTTAAACAGCAAAATGTGTGATCTTAGCATCCCAGTGACAAACAGCTCTGCAAGGCACTCAGGCTCTGGATCAGTTTTCAATTCTTGGCTAGGTAACAACAAAGAAGATGTGTCCTGAGCTCCTAAGAAACCCCAACTTTCTTGGGATACTTCAGAAGCTCCTGTTACTGTTTGTTATGATTCTGCCTGCCTTCTTTCCTCCTGACATCAGATGTGGGCAAACCTTGGGATTCCATTTCACTTCTTTTAGTGAAGATATACAGTGTATGGGACAAAACTTTAACCATCTCTGGAGTGGAATGTGGCAGCATTTAACAATGCCCAGCAGTTAAGGACAATAAGTAAAGAAGAATATAGCATGTTCTAAAGCTAGTAGAAGGTAGATTCAGACTAGGTATCAGGAGGCACTACTTCACTGTCAGGGCAGCTAGGATCTGGAACCAATTTCCAAGAGAAGTGGTGCTGGCTCCTACCTTGGGGGTCTTTAAAAGGAGGCTGGATGATCACCTGGCTGGGCTCATTTGACCCCAGTACTCTTTCCTGGCATGGCAGAGGGTCAGACTTGATGATCTGCTCAGGTCTTTTCTGACCCTACCAACTATGCAACTATGTTATTACCTACAGACTTGTTCAGAACTGAAGGCTAAAACCCCCTTGAAAAGTATCATAAGGGCTTCAGTGTCCATGAAAAGCTAGGGCCAAAAAGAGTGATGTGGATCCTCAGTAGCCAGACACCCGTGCAGTGTGGGGCAGTGTTTAGGGCAGTGCAAACTGTGCAGTTGTCCAGAGTTGGAGCTGGCCAAAGCCCCTTGTAGCATTGATCAGTCATGAACTGACTAGCAACCATCAATGCATGGTTGCTAGTCATGCATATGCATGGTTCTAGTAGCATGCATAGCTGTTCAGTAAAGAAGAGGGGCCCCAGGCTGAGCCCTTGAGCAGGTCCCCCAAAAAAGTGAGCCCCATCCCTGATGTTGAGGTATTGGTTCAGCACCAGCTCCCATGGTATCAAGTGCCACCTGGGGAATTAACCAGAGCAGGCAGGGAAGAGAGGGAGTATTTCCCATGGTCATTGTGCTGTTTACCTGGAGGACCATGTTCTTGCTGCATTGGGAGAAAATCATTCTGGACTTTGGAAAGAGCTGGTGACTTGAGCCCCTTAAGCACCACTGCTGGGAAGATCCCAGCTGCCAGGTGAGCTACAGGTTCTGAGAGGGAGATACTGGGGGTTAAAGCAAGCCAAGTGTCTTGCCCCTGGAGGGAGGTTGCTGGCCTTGTTTATTAGAACACCATTTACTCCTAGTATAGATTGAGGTTGAAGAGGCAGCAAATGTCACCGGGCTTTATAAGAAGCTGTTGTTTAGCTGGAGCTCACCAGCAAAGGGCTTCCAGACACTTGTGAGAGGATTCATTTTTCAGGGCAGCTCTGCATCCATCTACACAAAATCCCTCTGGTTTCACACAAACAGGGGTTCTTTACTATGGGGGAGGAGAGATGGCAGAGTGGGGGCAGGGCCCTGCTTCTAGTGTGTGCTTACCTGGTTTAGCTCTGTTTGCAGCCCAGCCCAGCCCAGCCCAGACCAATCTGTCCATCTGTCTGTCTGTCTCCATTGCTATTGTAGTTTGTGGCCTGCTGATTGAGGCCATCCCTGAGGCCCTCTGCCTGAGCACTTGGGGAATGTCTGGGGGACCATGCTTTTTCCAGGCTCTTGGGTGCCTTGTATTCAACACAGAGGCGATACTGGTCCAAGAGTCCCCTGAGCATGTTTTTCTGACCCAGAGATTCCTTGTCTGGACATGGAGAGGACCAATCGCCCTGTTCCCCCTGCTGCTGGGGGCACTTGAGAATCAGGATCCCTTTCCCCCCATGTCAGTAAGAATCTACCAGATGGTATCCTGATGATATGTTGCGCTTCTCAAACTCCTTTGGATGTAAAAGGATGCCTCAGCCAGAAGGTAACAACCTCAGCCAGTGCTTTAACCACAAACCTCCCACTGCTGCCAGATCATCCTCTCCCTCTCCCTCTTACTGCTTCTGTGTAGTAGCTAGCTGGTAGACAAGGTAAAGCACCAACACCTGCAGGAAACATTTATGATCGGGGAATTCCTGAGAGAGCCAAGTTGCAAGGTCTTTCTCTTGACTATAAGGAGATTGAGAGGAAGGAGCAATCTGAGTGCACCCCAGAGGAGGGACCTCAAGGAGGTTACAAACCTGAGTGCACCCCAGAGCCTTTGTGTCAGGTTGGAGATTGAGTGAGGGCACTACCACAAGGTGGGCAGAAGTTGCATTTTATTCTAGGTTGGGGTGAGGGATCAGACCCTGTCTTGCAGCTAGTTGCTTCTGATTTGCAGTGGCTGGGAGTCTCATGGGATGTGGGCTTTCAAATCACTTGGGGATGTTTGAAAGTGCTCCCTTACATTTGGAGCCAGGGTTAGATAAGGGTCACTGGGCTGGTCTGCTGGCTAGATCAGGACTATGCACTAGAGCCCACATCTAGGGCCTGTGCGGCATACCCTATGCCTGGCCCCTGGTGCTGTGTGCAGGGTGCATGGCCAGTCCAGCCCCACGCAGTGTGCTGCACACGCTGGCTCTGCTCCAGGGTTTGCTCTGCATGCAACACAGGGCCAGCACAAGGTGTGTGCTGCATGCAGTGCCCTACTAGATTGGTCCTCAAGCTGTTTCTGGGGTAGTCTGTTTGGGCCCCAGGCCATCTGTGCACACTGGAACCAGTGCACAGGACCAGTTCAGCAGGGTGCTGCATACAGTGCGTGCCCTGTGCTGGGCTCCTGGGCTGCATGCAGCGTGTGTTCCTGACTCACCTCTTGTTCTGCTTGCGGTGCCAGGTCCAGTCCCTGTGCCAGACCAGCTCCACCCGCGGCATGTAGAGGGTGGCTTCCATCAGATCATAGGGCTCTACAGGCCATATCTAGCCTGTGGGTCATATGTTTGACACCCCTAGCCTAGAGAAATTTGATTGGCCAAGCAGTCCAAGAAGGTGTGAGGTTGTAGATCAGAATGAGACTTAACTCTTCTGCCACCTGAAAGATGGCTGGGGACCAGGGGCAGAGGTGCTTAGCTCTCTAGCCATTTTGCCGGTTGGGGGTGGGCTGGGCAGGAGTTACTTTCTGATTTCTAGTTTGGCTGTAAATCAAAGATGAATTGGAGCTGGGACTTTCCTGCTCCTCCACTGCCCCTGCTGGATGGGGAGCTTGGGGTGCTTTTGCTTATGAGCAAGACCAGCACCCCCTCCTGAGCCAAAAACTGCCCTCTGAATACCTCCCTCCCTCCTCCATGCTCTGACTCAGCCAGGCTGAATGGGGGACAGTGTAAAAGGTTTCTCTGCATGGATTAAGCCACAAAGAAAAGTGGATCTGAGCGCAGCCAGGCTCAGCAACAGCAGTTCTGTCAGCATCAGCAAGTGGCTCTGGGGGTTTGTTCCAGGGTTTGGGAGCTCCCTAGAGACCTGGGGGGTTGGACCTGCTGGAGATCTCTGTGCCCTTTGAGATGCAGCCTGGGTTTGTTGTATATGGACTGAATTACAAGAGGGACAGCAGCTTTGCAAGTCAGTGCAGGCACAGGGCAGCAGCCATGTTAGTGCTCCCTCAGGGTCTGTAGAAACTGTGAAGGCCTTTCCACAGGGTGGGTCAGCACAGGTTCCCTGCGCAGGGGGCTGGGGTGATGTCTGAGGACCAACAGGAGTGCCCATGCAGAGTCTGTGGGATAGATGCAACTTTGCCCCCGGACAATGTATAGCTCCTCTCTGGTTCCCTGGGAGTTAACTTGCTTCATGGAGGTGGCGGGAGGCTCCCTGATAAGGCTCAGGCTGCGGACTTCAGCCCTCTGCGCTGTTCTTTTTTCACAGCATGTGGCATGTGTGTGGCATTGGCTTCAGTCCTCCTGCCAGGGCTGTTGGTGGGAGGAGGACTTGCTGCAGTGCCAGGCAGATTTTGATCCTTCAGATTATGGGGCAGGAGGGAGGTACCCAGCGACAGACATTGTGTGGGAGATGGCATGGAGGGGCACTGAAGGTCTCTCTTGTGTCTGGTCACACTGGGACCATGTTCCTGCATATGGTGATTTTTTTGTTGCCTAGCAGGGTGAGATTGGGGCTAGAGGGGTCTTCTCAGAGTATTGGGACACACGTTAATGCCACTGACCTGCTAGAGGTGCTGTGTTCCACATGTCATTCACAGTGGTACTGCTGATCCCGTATGCATGTTGGATCTCCATGGTCAGTACATTCCACACCCCTAAATTCCACCTCTGACTAGAGAAAGAGGATTGGATAAACCATTGCTTGGTGTTGCTGTGTGCTATTAAAAAACTATCCCATAGCAGCCCAGAAGTGGCTGCATTTCAGAGTGCCTGAGTATTCTCTGCAGTTGTTCAGTGAAATGTGTAACGGCTCTGGGCTCTGCTCAGCTTTAGACACGTCTGAGTATTTTCTGCTGTTGTGCCCTCTTAAGGCAAATGGGAAAGGAGACTTCTGTTAAAGAGGGGACCTGGGCACCAAGGGAAGATGTGTACAGTACAAAGAGTTTGGAGGCAGACTTAGATCAGAGCCCCTAGAGAGCTCATTACAGTGACAAGGTAATCCCCAGGTACGTCTTTGAGGATTGAGATGAACCCCTTGTTAAGCCCCATCCTCAAGCCACATGTTTATCTGGTGCTGACAGGCTAAGCAGAAGTCAGGGCTTAGCTGGTCCCTGGAGGTTGCAAGTCTAGTGATGATGACACCCCTCCACAACATCTTTGTCATCCAGCTTTAGGCTGGCCCCAGCTCAGCTATGTATGTGTGCTGTAGCTGCTCCATGAGCAGAGGACATCGGACTCCGGAGCTGTCCATTGGACCTGGGCACCAGGATCAAGCACGTGATTCAAAGAGTTGCTGAGCTTCACAGCTCCCATTAATTTCAGCAGGGGCTGGGTGAGGAGTTATTTGTAGTATAGTGCTGCTGCAATGTCCCAGTTGCCATTGGGCCCCTGCTGTGACAGATGACAGAATTTTCTCACTAGAAGAGTAATAAAACACTGGAACAGGTTATTCAGAGAAGTTGTGGACACTCCATCCTCGGAGGTTTTTAAGACCCAGGTAGACAAAGCCTTGGCTGGGATGATCTAGTTGGGGATGGTCCTGGTTTGAGCAGGGCTTTAGACTCGATGACCTCCTGAGGTTCCTTCCAACCCTAATTTTCTATGATTCTGTGCTGGGTGCTATTATTGCTAATAAAAAAAATATTTTGCACTTCTACAGACTCATTCATCCAAGCACTTTGATGCACTCTTGAATTGGAAATGAGCAATGACTCCCAGCTCCTCTGCAAAATGAGTGGGGCTATCTCCATTTTACTGCTGGGGCAGCTGAGGCACAAGGGGGTGACATGACTTCATGCGGTGTCAGTGGCAGTGCAGCAGGGCTAGAACCCAGAAATCCTCACTTAGCCAGTAACCAACACAGAAAGCTAACACAGTCTCCCAAAAAGACCCAGCTACTTTTCAAGTGGACTGGCAGCACAAGGAGTGCTTTGGCTGGAGCCCAGCTCCGTGATGCCTCATACTTACAAAGACAAGCCAGGCTGAGATGCCCCACAGGAAACATTTCCTATGGCACCAGCAGACAAAAACAGGCTCCTTTCCACAGTACCTGGGTAATACATGAAAAGCAGCTGCTTGTTGTCTCCAAGCAGGAGAAGGAAGAAAGCAGCTAGCTCTTAATAGGATGTGCTGAGCTAGGATTCAACTCCTATATGCTGAGCATCACCAAAGCAAGGAGTCCAGCTCCAGAGAGTCATCTGGGTCTGAGGTACTCAGACTTGTGGACAAGGATGATCCTGTGCAATATAATGTGGTTTGAGCAGGGTTCGAATTACACGTTGACTCTTGGGGAGGTGGGGGGGGTGGGAAGGGTCTGCAAAAACAATTGGGCTGTCCATCACTATGTCCTAATAAAATCAGAGACTCCCCAAGGTTATGATTTTCAAATCAGGGGGCTCTCAATTCTTATAGGGGCTCACCCCTCCCCCACCCCTTTCCCCCAGCTCCCCTGTAATTCGAACCTTGGGTTTGAGTCAGATTGAGAGTGGATCAGAGAGCCAGAAATGGTTTCCACTCTGTGTGTATGTGTGTGGTTGTGGTGATGAGAGATTGAGTGAGTGCTAGGAAAAAGTGACTGCACACTGTCTGGACTGATTCAAGGGATCACTGAATGGAAACAGCCATCTGTGTTGCTATTCACTGTGGAGCTGTTATTTCTAAACACAAGTACCTTCCCCTGTGGCTGTTGGGAGGAGACCAGAGCACCTCTGAGGACTCCAAAAGCCCCTTCTGGGCTCGAGCTGTTTACTCCTAGGCTGTTTGCAAGGGTGGGGGAGGGTTTTCAGCTGGTTGATGGAGGAGTCTGAGGGAGAAGTAACCCCTTTCAGGGGGCAGGGCTGGATTGCAGTGCTAGAGGCAGCGTGGGTCCCATAGTGGTGGGCAGATTCCAAGCTTGTGTTTCAGAAACATTAGGCTTTTAATTGGCAGGGCTGTGCCTAGATGGGAGTCCTGATCTTCAAGACCTCTTTGTGCCTAGCAGCTCCTGTTTCCAGTTTAGTATGGTGCTCAGCATACTCAATTGTCAGACCCGTTTTAAAAAGTTTTAAGTGCAACTTTGGAGTCCAGCTTGGATATTTGCATTTGAAAACTTGGCCTGTGTTTCCAGCATTACAGCTGTGTGCATCCCAATCTGTGCATAGCCCAGGATAGTGCCAATGCTGCAGACAGACAGGGAAGCAGTAGCTATAAGGGCCAAATTCCAGCAGGAACAGAAGGGTCTAAATGCAATAGAGCTGTAGAGCTGTGCCCAAGGGCACCCATAGTGGAAGGGACTAGTGGCAGCAATTCAGAGTAGTAATGAGAAGATCTATCACTGGGTGGATCCCCATCTTGCTCCCCTGAGCAGGGGCATGTTCCCAAGCTGTTGGCCTTACCTGATGAAAGGCTGCCCTGAAAGACTAGATCTTGTGTGCAAACTGACCCGGCCTTTGGACAGGTGCTTAGGTATCTGGTCAGAGATGTTAGTAGCCATCATCCATGATCCATTTCCAGGGAGTGTTGTCTCTGGAGAGTAACAAGGGCAATTTAGCATTTGTTTTTAACTTTTCAACTGCTGATTATTTTAGCAGGAACATCCAATTATTCTGAGGTAGGGGGGGATTAGAGGGGGGGGGGTTGGGAAGGTTGCTGCTATTTATTCCTCTTCCTTATTCACAGTCAAGCCCCTGTAGTGAGCAGCGTTACCCTTCCCCATTGGCTCTGACAAAGCAGGGATTGGCAAAGCAGGGCAGGCAGTGGAGCAGGATGGAAGCTGTGCACTGAGCAGTGACAAACAGGCTGGCTGAGAGCATCTGGCAACCTGCCTGCCATTTTGTGCCAGTGATGCTGTATTGTGAGGTCCTGGGTCTCCCGTAGTGTCCTGGCTGATTGTAATGGACTAGTTGGAAATGCTGATCTCTTGCACTTCTTGTTTCCTCACCAGCCCGTCCTGCACAAGCTGCTTTGTGCTTCACTAGGAGATGTATTCCACTGCCATCCAGCTTGGAAGAATGACAACAAACCCAATCCCCTCTGGCACTTCCCACCTCACAACTCGGCAGGGATTTGGCTGCCAGCCTGGTAGGCGCCACCTCCAGGCAGCTTCTTTTCTCCAAAGCCCTGAAAAGCAGTCAGAAGGGTCTCTGGGAGATGATCCATGGCTGGTAGGGCTGTTAGGAGTTGCCTTTCAAATGCCCAGTTATTGATAATAGGGCAGGGAGCCATAGACAAGTTCTTAGAATGCAGGGGTTTGGGAGCTGTGGGTTTAAGACCCTTTGTACACATTGCACAGGAGATGCTTTTGTTCCTGCAGCTCTTTACTGATTTTTCCCTTTATTCACCTACGGAGCCAGCAAGTCTTAAGACCCTTTCCCTCTCTGCTTCTCAGCCAACATTGAATTGCTCCTAGTTGCACTGAGTCCTTGTGGTATTCCCACCCTCAGTGGGAACGAATGAGACTCCTACTGCAATACTCAGGGGACCTTTCAGGCCAGTGTAGTTTTCACCCCTACAAGGATCCCGTTGGGGATCCTTCAAGATAATGTATTGTGGAAGTGAAACATTTGAGAGGACCATCTTCTGTGCTTTCACCCCCAGGGTCTCATCCCCTTTGGTCCAGGCCTCCCTGGACAAAAGGCCCTGGCCCCTGGAGCATGCCTGTGGCCAAAGCCTGTTTCCTTTCTGTATTATGTACACTTGCTCTGTGTATGGTACAGGCACACCTTACAAACCAGCTTGCTTGAAAAGGCAGTGATGCAAGATGGCTCTGCTTGTTACCTGCAGCCAGCATGGCAGAAGGATCCTAGCAGGCTGAGCTGCAAGCAGTATTGCATCAGACAAATTTTGCACCGTTGCCAGCTTTGTTTCAGAGGCCAACATGTGGAATTCTGTATCATCTTCTGCTCTGGGAACAATTCTGCTGCCATAATTTCAGCTATCTCGTTTCACTTGCATAAAAGAACATCTTAATTTCACAACAGTTTGTCTCCAACCCTGTAAGCCCATCTGTGCTGCCATTCCTGTTGAAGTCAAAGGGGTATTGGGACCTAATCGGTGCTAGGAGCTGCTACAGAAATGACTAGTTCTTATGCAGCAGAAGGATACTGGGTTGAGACTTGCAACCAAACTAAACCTTCTGTGATGATCTGATTCTGTTGTAACAGGCTAACAGTCCTTGGGTATATTAGGCAGGGTATGGGTAGTAAAGACAAGGAGGTACTAGGACTAATGTACAAGGCATTGATAAGGCCCCATTTAAAATACTTTGTGCAATTCTGGCCAGCAGTGTTTAAAAAGATTAATTTAAACTGGAACTGGTTCAGAGAAGGGCCAATAAGATGGTTAAGGGAACGGGAAGCTTGGGCCTGTTTGGAGTAGTAAAACAGTTTAAAGGGGGATATGATAACTACTCTGCATGTGTTAAGAAAAGGGTCCTTTTGGTTGAAAAATAACATTGGCATAAAGTCATATGGCTACAAACTGGCTTTGGACAAACATAGATTGGGATTAGAAATTAGAGGCACGTTATAACAATCAGAGGAGTGAAGTTTTAGAGTAGTGTCCTGAGCCAACTAGTGGGGAAAAAGAATATGAATCACTTTAAGATGGAACTGGATGCATTTGTAGGAGAGTTGGTAAGGCAGGATGGACTAGAAATTCTGGCTCAGTAGTTTGTGTGTGTGATGCAGAGCTGTGTTTTTGCTATTCTTAAAGTGGTATATAGAGGTAGCTTGATCACTGAATTTGGGATTTAGAAGGAATTTTGCACCTAGGTCAGATTGATAGGATTGCCTTTCTTAGGACCTTTTGATATTTGCCAGCTGCTGCCCTTTAGTTACAGTGGTGGCCATGGGCAGTGTCCTTGTTTTCCCTGCTTGACATTTCATAGGGCAATTCTGGCTTTTGTGCCTTGTTGTTGTAAGTGTTTGAAGGGACAGTGCTGGGGGTTCCTTGGTAAACAATTGCCTGTGAATGCAGGGGATGGCCAAGGAAGTCAAGGTCCCCTCCAGGCTTGTGTTCCTAAGTATTCTTTAACAAATGAAGGTGGATGGTACAGCCTTAGGGTGGAAGGCTGGCACAGTAGTTGAAAAATAGCCTGGGCTGTGGGAGATCTATGTTCAGTTCTTGCTTTGCCACCAGCTTCCTGGATGACCTTGAGCAAATCACTGTTTCCCTGGGGAGAGCAGCTCTGCACTTAGAGCCATCTCTGTATGCTTTGTTGTTGTTCCACGTTGCTGTGCTAACCTGAGAAGCGTCCAGCCTTGCTGTACCAGCAACCTGAGAGCAAACTGGATCCAGCCCAGCAGTGAGGTCGTGAGTGCTCTGGAGTACAAATCTGACTTCCACCAAAATTGCGTTTACTCCTCTCCAAGGAAGGGAACAATTGGGAAGTACTCCACACGCTAGGCACTGTTGGAGGTGTAACTGGTACCTGGGGCACCTAAGGAGGTGCCTTTTGGTCCCATGTACCTGAAAGGTGGCTCAGTGCTTAGGGAATCAAACAGGATTCAGCCTCTGAGGATAAGACTCCTATTGTTACCAGCTGGTAAGATCCATGTGTTTCACCGAAACCCTTTGTGAGGTTCCAAAGCACACATTTTGGGCCACCTCTAAGCTGGCACCTACAGTTTCAGGTCAGGGCTGCCCCACGCCTTCTTGGATACAGTAACCCTGTGACAGCAGAACCACAGCTATGCGGGGAAGGCTCAGGGCAGGTAGGCAAGCAAACTGGCTCTGCCGGGGAGCTTAGCATTGTGCTGCCAACATGGAAAGAGGAATGGAGCTAGGTCACTACATCCAGCTGCTCTCCCTCGTGTGGGAGTGCTGGGGCATGGTGGTGTTGCAGCTTGGGGCTTGTGAGATCTTCCTGCCCAGCTCTCACTTCAGGGCCCAGTTCAGCTGAGGGAAGCTGTAACAGGGGCCATTCTCAGAGTGGCCTGCCCACCTGTTCTTGGGCCAACTGCCCACGCTCTCACCCACCATGCCTTGATGTTAATTGATTAATAGAGATGTTAATAAGCAGGAGGCTGCCCATTTCCTGCCCCAATGCCAGGGGTCGCTATCTGCGCCTCCATTCCTCCCCTACACCACAGCCCAAGCCTCACAGATGGAATCTAGGTGTTCCCGTCATCACCGCCCCCCATGTACTGGGCCCCACAATCCTCCTGTTGAACCCTGCCTGGATTCCTCCACTCTGGCGGTCTCACCTGCCATCATACCAGGCACCATGGCTCCCTGAACTGCTTCCCCTTCGGGTGTGCCCCCGCCACCGGGACCTTTGACTCCTCTAGCCCTGGCCCACCTCCAGGCCAGTCAGGACCCAGGCCCTCAGCTCATGGGCATCCTTTGCGGTGGGCCCCTCCCAGCCCTTCGCCCCTTCCAGTCCTGGCCCCAGCATGGGCCAGTCAGGGGAAGTCCAGACAGGCCTGCGTCTATGGCCCTTTTCTCTCTCTCCAAGGGTCCACCCTCCAAACAAGGGGTCACCCACCCAGTCATGGGGGCTAGGGGTTAAGGTGCCCCAACCCGCCTTTCACCGGGGTGGTCACTGGCCTGGCATTTCCTGGGGGCTCCCACGCCACTGGGAGCCCCCCCAGGCCACCCACTCCCGGCAGGGTGCAGGTTTAGGTCATACCCAGGACCAGGAGCCTCCTGACCATCCCTACAGCTCCTCCCTTACCTCCAGATGACACCAGCAGCCCTCCAGCCAGGCGGTGTCACTGCCTGGCCTCCAGCAGCCAAGCTGCCCTGTTTAAATGGGCAGCCCCAGATCCAAAATAGCTGCCTTCCTCAGGCATCTGCCGCTGCCAGCTCCAGGCCCTTAAAGTGGCAGCGCAAGCAGTGCCCTACCATAGAAGCCTTTCCTGAGCTGGTGCAGGCCAGGTCCCTGTCCTGTACTTCCCAATTTCTGGTTATGAGGTTTGGAAGTGCAGAAGGAAAATGAGTCCCATTGACCCAGGAGTCCTTGGTGGGCCCTCAGGTCCAGATCTACCTCCCGCCTTCCTTGGGGCTTGCTGCCATTTCCAGCTACATGGGAATCTTTCAGAAAATAAGCTGTTTTTTCCCCACCCAGCTGCCCCTTCCTTGCATCCCCTGCTATCCCTCCTCACAACTGTGTGCGCTTTGGAGCCTGTAACTCTCTCCCTCAGTGCTTGAATCATATCCCTGATGTTGACCCATGGCCAGAAATAGCCGCTCATGTCATGAGACAATGGAAATAGCTGGCTTCCTGCCTGAGTCCTGTGGTGTCCTTGGCAGAAGATGTGCTCCCTCTGGGCAGGGGGCAGGAAGGACAGAGGGACCTGCTCAGCTTTAGAGAAAAAGTACTTCAAATACCAGCCTCTGAAGTTCATGGCACTCTCTCTTCTAAGCTGCTTACATCTCCCCCACCCCCCAGCAGTTTGCCAGGGAGAGTTAAGGACTGGGAGACACTGGCACTGGGCATGCCAGCTTGTCTTGTTGCCCCTGTGGACAAGCACACTAGGAGTGTGTTACGCCTTCTGAAGCACCAGCTGTAGGTCATACACTAGTTAGGTGATACGTATTCCTTTTGCCCATTGACAGTAGTCGAGCTTTGGAGTGCAGGGGCTGCTTAGGAGATAGCAGCAAGGCTTGGACTGCATGCTTGTACCAGCAAAGAGGGCAGAGAATTGTCAGTGTGCAGGTGAGAGGAAAGGGCGGATATTAAGGAAAGACTGAGCCATAGAAAAATGTTCCTGCTACTAGCATGGTCTCTCTGGCTGTTGATCATCTCCCCAAATCAAAGGGAATCACCCCCATGGCTTGTTGGGTTCCAGAGTCATTTGGATGATGCACTAGTGTCCGTCTAGCAAAGAACCAGCCTTCCTTGGCTCATGAAAGGTGGATGAGATGACCTGATTTCTGGGGTCCTCTGATCACTGCACTAGCAGGACCACAGGAGCCCATGTCCACCAAGACCCAGAGAATAAATGTTGCCTTTCACCAGTAGGGATGTTTCATGCTCCCTTCTGAGAGCACTGAAGGAGCAGGACTTTAATGGATAGTATTCCAATTGCTTTCCCTGGTTGTTTCTATAATTTTTACCTATAGATGTATTTTCCACTAGCAAGAAATAGAAATCAATCCTCTGAGAGGGCTCAGTCCAGCACACAGGTCCCTATCCAGACCCAGCAAAGTGCTTGAGCATATGTCCAGCTTTAGGAGCACAGGTAGTCCGAGGGACCACCACAGGTATAGTCACATATTGAAAGACCAGTACAGGTGGCTGACTTGTGCCAGAAACTGAATACAAGGCAGGGCTATCACCATTATTATTCTTTCAGCTTATGACTGTATGAGTCAAGGTTGAGGATAAATGTTAATGATTACCTGATGGGGTAGTTGTGGAAAGGTGAGGAGAACATTCTCAGGGGATGGCAAAAGGGTTTGGTTTTTTTGTTGCTTTGATTTGCTGTGCAGGTGAGCTAGCATTACCTGTTGGAGTGGGTGGCTGGGTTTGTGTCGCCTGCAGAGGAGGACTTTGTGTTGCCAGGGGGTTACTGTTTCTGTTATTGTAGTTTAATTAACTTTGATGCCCAAAGCTTTTTGCATGAGTGTATTTATTATTTATATGTGGGTGTTTTTATTGCTCTCTAGAGCTAAATAAGTGAATAATGCATGTTTAATTATATTTGGTCATAAGACTGCTTCATGATGTTTCTAACATTGTTTTGTTATACCTTGAAGGGTGCAGTGGCGGAGTGGTTAAGTGCTCTTGCTGTGGCTCTGGAGACATGAGTTCAAGCCCTGCTCTGGATTTGTGCTGAAAGCTGTCCCTGATTGACCCAGCTGTAAATGAATGCCTGGTTTTTCAGGCTGGGGAGTCCAAGACGATGGGATGTGATGTTGGCTGCTAGGCCTGTGCGAAGCAGCTAGTATTCACTTCAGATTTGGATTTGGTCAATTCAGGGGATGGTGATTCGAATCACTGTCCTGATCCTATTCAAATTGAATCTCTGAAGCAGCCAGGCCAGGCCCCTCTCCCAGCCTGGCAATGGCTGCCCCACCTGCCCCAGCTTCAGGCACTTAGGGGGAAAAAAAATCCCCCAACTCAGTGGGTGCTGCCAGGCAGGGGGCAATCCCTGCTGCCCTATGCTGCATGGGGGGGCTCTGCATGAGCCTCTGAACTGCCCCTCCCTTGGGTGCCCTGTATGGGCCAGAAAAAAAGAATCTGAAGGAACCCTGAACTCACTGCTTCTGCTGGCAGGCAGCAATCCTGGCTGCTCCATGCCCTGTGCGGGGCTCTGCAACTCCCGAAGCCCTGAGGCTGCACCAGGAGCGGTGAGTCCCTGGGCTCTTCTCGGCTTTTTTTTTTTTTTAAATGGCCGGAGCCTGGCAGGCGGGTCAACTGTGGGAGGGCTGGGGGAGCAGGGGAGGGTTGGGGGACTCATGGCAGAGCCTCCCCATGGGGCAGTGGGGATCACCCCCCCCACCCAGTGGCACCTGCTGAGCACTGGGGCTTTTTTTTTTAAGTACCAGGAGCTGGGGTGGGCAGGGACAGCAATGTGGGGGTTGGGGGAGCAGGCGGGGGTCGGGGGGGGCTGGCAGGGTTCCCCCCCCTAGTACTTACCAGCTTGGAGTGGTTGCAGCTCCCTGCTGCAGCCACCGGGGACTGCCTGAATCATCAAAGCTCTCCGAATCTTTGCTGAAGATTCGGAGAGCTTTGAATTGACTTTGACATTTTAATTGGTCCCCTGATTTGATTTGGATTTGGAGATTCAGCCACTGAATCGGACCAAATCTCCTCCAAATTGAATTACCACCCAAAGCTTTGCACAGCCCTATTGGCTGCATTGTTTCTTTGTGTGCCCTTAGATATGAATACCAATGTGCCTTAACTATGCTAGTCCATTTGGCTTGGATGGGCCTTCCTTCCTTTGTTAGGTCTCACAGAAAACGAAGTTCTGTAGTGCAGACACTAAGTACTAAGGTACTAAGGTGCAGACACCTTCATCCTCTGACCCTTACACCTCCTAGTCCCCACCTAATACTTTCAAAA
Source organism: Alligator mississippiensis (assembly GCF_030867095.1). Taxonomy (NCBI): domain Eukaryota; kingdom Metazoa; phylum Chordata; order Crocodylia; family Alligatoridae; genus Alligator; species Alligator mississippiensis. The sequence goes on from NC_081835.1 coordinate 46,558,960, forward strand.
TGTTCGGGGGGGGGGGGGGGGGGTTGGTTGATACTCTTCCATCCATTTGCCCAGAAATAAGTGGTTGACCCTTACTGATTAAAACCTGGCGTTTCCCATCTCAATTGTAGGTTGGCTTTGCCACCTGGTGGACGTGGGACAGCGCTACAATACTGAAATCATTGGCAGTCTTGGAGGAAACACAAGCTCAAGTCACTTAGAATGTAAAATAAATCCGCAGAAAACAAACCTTAATGAGCGCTCAGGGCTGCCTTGCCTGCACCACTAGTGATTTTCTGTTTTGTTTAATGAAATGTTTTCTGGGCCTAGATTAATTTATTTGCCCAGTGTTTATCTTTGTTATATTGGCCTTGAAAAAGGAACTAAAAACATTAAGATAAGGGGAAGTGAAAGTGTAGTTTTGTTTCCCTGGAACTTCTTTCTATATCTGCTGAAATGCTATTTTGTCTCTTCTTAAAGCAGCAATCTCTGAATCACGACTGAGATTCCTTCAACAACAGCTGTGAAAAGGTTTTCTTTCCATCATTCCCGATATATAAGACTCACACTTTTGCTCCTTATATCCTGCCAGGTCTGTCGTCAGCACTTAACTCCTCCTAATAAATAGGAACAATCATCTAGCTCAGTGGTGCTCAACCATGGGTCATGTCATCTGACCTGTGGGGCTCCACATGGGTCTGGAAATTTGGTGGCAGGGGGAGCAGTGGCAGCATTAATTGCCATGACTTCCAGAGCAGCAACAACTAATACTGTCACTGCTCCTCTGTTGCCAGACTTCCAGACCTGCGGGAGTCCCACAGGTTGGATGGCATGGCCCCAGCCACCAGACTGTGCCAGCTCACAGGGCTAGGCTAATGTACCACATTGCACCCATGAACCAATCCTGCCTGCTGACTCTATGCTGGATTTGTTCTGCAGACTGACCCTGCCTCTGACATCCAGCTTATGGATCAGCCCTGCATTGCTCATTTGTTCTGTGCAGCCAGAAGGTTTAGCACTGCTAATATCACTCACTGCTGCAGGGGTCTGTATAGGCCAGGGCCCAACACATTCTTCTCCACTGCTTTGTCCACTGCCAGGTGATTGGAGGAGCAGCATTTCCACCACTTTCTGGGGACCTGTGCTAGTCAGATAGATCCCATCATTACCAAATTTCCTGTCCTGTTTTGGCCTAACTGTTCCTTGGTTCAGTTTTCAGTCCAGAATCCCTAGTTGCACCTCTCCATTCTTCTCCTTCCTTCCTAGGGGTTACATCCTTCACATTGTGAACCCTGTTTAGAGGATTTGTTTCTCCTTGTGTACTTCCTTAGCTCTGTCAGTCTGGACGCACTGGTGTGTTTACTGGCTTCCTTTTGGATTCCACGGGTAAGTATTGAGCGCAGGAAAAGCAGGTTCTCTGTGAAGGGTGGAGCAGCGCCCCTTCTGCTACAGCTATTAAAAAAAAAGACTGGAACAGGTAAGAAAGCAGGTAGTTTGGAGCAGACGGGCTGATGAATTCTGTCTGCTCTTGCCATAAAGTTCTGATTGGCTGCGAGAGGCAGCAGGGTGGCAACGCTGAAGGCCTAGGTGGCTCAGGATTTGCACAGTTCATATATGAATCTTCATAGTTGTTCATCTCTTTATGACAGCCTCTGGGTACACAGGGTGCTCTGTTTTCACTGATCTTTCTCTCGCTCATGGTTTGGGGTCCTTTCTACTCTTTGAAGAAGTATGATCTTGAAAGACCCTTGGGTGAGGGTTGCACGCAGCTTCCTCTTCTGCCACGTGGGGGCAGCAATGTGTTGTTTGAACCAGATCTCTGCTCTGTTGGGCGAGATCGTTGCTTCTGAGAGAATTTTTGCCCAGTTATTTCTGCTTTAAAAAAAAAAATTCTTGTGCTGCGGCATCAAAGTGCATATCTATGTGTGTGTGGGCGTGAGGGGAAGGAAAGGCGAGGAGTCCTGCACGCCACAGGAGAATGCGCAGGCTTGGCATCAGCTGAAATCCAAGGGGAGAGAGAGCAAAATTGAAGCCGGAATTTAGAGGCAAACCGGTGAGGGGCAGAGCATGGAGGGAGGGGAAAGCTCCCTCCACTGACTCCAGGGGTGGATTTGTCTGGGGTGTAGCGACATGCAACGTGGAGGAGCGCAACAGCACCCAATGCAGGGGAGTGCAAAGCCTGCTCTGGAGACCCTGCTGGCTGAGCTAATGGGGGGCCAGGACACGTGCTGCTCTGCCCTTGAGCCTTCCCCCCTTTGCTAACACCACATGGGAGCTGGGCTTGCTGCTCCTGTCCCTCAGGCCTGTATCCCACGGAGGTCCTGAGGGTGGAGGTTAGTAATTATGGCAGCTCCACCCTCAGGACCTCCATGTTGTTCTGATTTGCACCTTTTCTCCTGACTCCTGTCACCTCCACTGAGGCCTAATTAATAGGAATTGCAGGCAGGCAGGCTTCAGCAGAATATCTCTGTGGCCAATGTTAATGCTTGGTTAAGCGGCCTGTGGCAAGTTTTGTGTCCCTTGGGTGGTATGAGTTTCCAGGGCTCAGCATGCAGCCCCAAGCCAATTGCAATTAAAGGATCAGGAAAGCAAAGATGCTGTCTCTGCTTTCCAAGCACAGTGACTTTCTTGCTTCTGGAAGGTGCTGAGAGCCTGGCTCTGGAGACAAGGGCAGCATAAATGACAGCCGTTCCTGTGCAGCTCTGCCACTGTTCCTCCGATGTGACCTGGATGGCCACATAGGGTACTGCTTTCTCTATGGCCCAGCTGGTTCTGGACATCTCTGCTGTATTGATGACACAGATTGCTATGGGGGTTGTAGGATAGGTTTGCCAGTTCATTAGGCAGTATCCCATAATGCCGTCCAAGTCACAACTGAGGCACAATGACAGAGCTGCCCAGGAAGTACTGTCACCACCTCTATCCATGGAAGAGCCACCAACCATGAGGCCTCAATTTTAGTTGCTTTTGATCTGCATTTGGAGGAGTGATCCAGAGGCAAAAGAGCCTCATCTCCTATCACCTTGAACAGCCAGGTTTCCTGTGGTGGCCAATGGAGAATTCTGCCCTCATGGCTTTTCTCTGCAGCCTGGCATGTCCCTGTGTTGTCAGGGAACCAGTGATCTTGCCACTGTGGCATATGGGTCTCCTGGAGGCATCCCATTCCCAAAATGGACCTGTCTGCCTGTAGGAGGGCAGAATGCAAAGTGGCATGTGGGGCCGCAGGAGGAGATGTTGAGGATCTGAGAAACAGTTGAAGGACGAGCATGAGTTTGCCTGGCTGAGATGGGGAGCAGGGAAATGTCAGGTGTTTGACTGATGGTTTTTTCAAGTGTCTGTAGGATTCCCTCCTTTATGTGATTGAGAAGTACATGCCTTAGCTAGCCATGGACACAGACATCTGTGTGGGCTATGAGAGAATGAAGGGCTCCTTGTTTCCCTGGTCCATTGGTTTTCTTTAATCATTTGAACACACTGGCTACCTCTCTCCTTTCTGCTGAGCCTGCCTCCTCTCACACTCTCTGCCTGAACTCTTCCTCTCTCTTTCTCCCCATCTCTCTCTTTTTCCTCCTATCTCAAGCCATTTGTCAAGGCATTGATTTGAACAGATGAGCTTTGAGGAACGGCTTCCCTAGAGTCATTAAGCGAAGGGGCCTTTGGGAGCTTCCTGCCTTGTTTCTCCAGGTATAGACAGAGGAGCTCAGAGGAATTTACCATTACAGGTAAACCTTGATAACAGCAGCATCTTAAGTAGAAAAATGAAGCGTAGTCTTGTCCAACACTGCAGTCAGGGCAGAGATTTGTGGCTGTAATTTGGTTGCTTTCCAAGCTTCTTCCAGTATTGTTCCAGACTTTACTTTTAGCAAAGTTCTCTCCCTCGCCTTCTGTCTCTCTTCACCCCCCTGCCTTGTCTATAAGCTCTTCTTCCTTTTTTTATATCTTAGTACCTCTGGCCTGAGAACAGTGCCAATTTCCCCCCTCTTTAGTTTTACCTCAACCCTAAAAGTTTGTCTCTAGCTTTGGGACCAGGACCCCAGAGAGCAGCTGTGCTTCTTGGGCATCATACAGTTGTCCTCTGCAAGGGGAAAGGTTATTTGCTCGGGAGGCAGAGCGGTGGCACAAGCTCCCTCAGGAGCTAAGACCCTGCATCCTCAGCACCTTCTGCTCCTCATGCAAGGTGTGCTGCTCTGCCACCCCTCCACTCCCCACACATACGTAGCACAATGGGCGATGTATTAAATGACTTAAACACTTGGAATAAATAGACCCATGGTTTGGCCTTGGGAAGGGAAACCCAAATGGCAGTGCCTTCTGGAAGGGGCTGAGACACTGCAGTGAGGAAGTCCATATAAGAACCTGATTAGAGCAGGCTGACAGTAGGAACATCTCTGTAGATGGAAGAGGGCATGGCCTCTATTGCCCTGTCAGCTTTGGCTGCTTGGTCTTTTAGCCTCTCCTTCCCATCTGATGGTCAGTTAGGGCTGGTGCTGTTGTGGTTTGTTCCCTAAGATTTTGGAAATGCAGCGCTTAGAAGGGAACACTGTGATGACTCGGAAAGCCAGGGGTGTAAGAGTGAGTGAAGCGCTGCTATTTCCTCTGCTACTGCTGTGGGCACTGTAGTGTCCAAGCACCTCGCTTTCCAGACACAGAAGCATGGTACTCAGAGGACAGCAGTAGGAGAAAAGGGAATACTCTACTTCAGTGGTTCCCAACTTTTTTAGACCACGGACCGGCAAACCATGGACCAGAAGTGACCGCAGACCGGCAAACTGTGGACCAGCATACTGAGTGACCAGCATACTGCAGACAGGCAGCGAACCTGGCTGCCAGTCCGCAGTATGCCGGTCACTTCTGGACTGCTGGTCCAGCAGCCAAGCCATCATAGCTTGGTACCGGGCTCTGGCCCAGGGGTTGGGAACCTCTTCTCCACAGGAGTAACTGGGTTACCTCAGAGACCTGCTCCTCTCTGTGCCAATGGCTTCTCGGGACTTGTGTTCCTTTGGGAAATGACACCATCAGCCAAGAGATGGGGGCTCATTGGCGCAGGTGATGGAGCTTCCTGGGGGTTGTACCATGGCTACAGGACTTGGTGAGAGGGTCCAGCCCATCAGCAGGACTTAGCTTCCCTTCAGTGAGGTCTTCTTGTACCCACGCTGCCCTTCTCATGCATTTGCACAAATGCCAATCCAGCTCCTTCTCCTATGAGTTGAAAAGGAAGCAGGAGAGACAGATTGCTGTTGTTTCTATTTTTAACCACCTGGGAGTTGCTGAGATGCTGTAGTGATGGGAGCCATGCTGGTACCAAGTCAGTCTCGCTTGGAGGTATTTTGTGCCTGTGTGTTGTAGGCACTTTCCTTTCATGGACTCTGCTGAATCCTACAGTTCATCCAACTTTCTCCCAGGTGAAGGTCAAACTGTCCCTGCTGCTCACCAAGCTTAGGCCGCCCTTTTTATACTCCATTTACCTTCCACCCAGCAGCCTGCACCCAGGTTTCCTTTTCCAGAGTTGGCCAGCTTAGCTGAGTTCTCCAACCACTTTTGCAACAGAGATACAACAATGTAACCATTAGTAAATTCTAGGCCTGTTGATGGAGAAGACAAGGATTTTGATGAGGGGTCTGTTATCTTGTGGATGCTCCTTGGGTGAGAGTGGCTCTACAGCGGCTACCCCTGGGTCTAGGGAGTGGCAGAACGCTGCTCGTTTGGTTCTTTGTAGTTGATGCTCTGGCTGCAGCATTTAATAGAGCTCTTGCTTTATCTAACAAAGACACAGAGCTTGGAAACAACCAGCTGGAGCAGGCTAGACTGTGGTTGAGATAGTCCTTTGTGGTAGTGATGCTCCCTCTCTCTTGGAAGCCCTTTGTCCATGGCCACAATTCCCCTGGCTGAGGAGGGCTAGGTTGGACAGGCTTCCCCAGAAGGAGTGCTGTGAGGCAGCTTTGCTGAGCAGATCCTCAGGAGGGCGAGGAGCTCTAGAAAGACAGTTTGGGAGGCAGGGCACTAGCCTGGGATGCAGGAGACCCGGATTAAGTTCTCTGCTCCTCTAGAGATTCAGAGGAACCTTGGGCAAGTCGCACACTCTTTTTGTGTCTCAATTTCCCATCTGTAAAACAGATAACTGCATTTTCCTGCCTTCAGGGAGTGTGGAGAGGTAACCATATTAGAGATTTGGAGCTACTCGCACACTCCAGGGACCGGGGCCATGGAAGTCTCCAAGATAGGAGGCAGTCAACAGTTTGTTTTGTCTGGTTTTTTCAAACTTGACTCCCTGGTCAGTACCTTAACCTCTCTCTTTTTCTTACACATGAGTTGAGAGTTCATTACTGACCAGCTGAGGGGAAACCTCCACCAAGGAGAGGCAGGCTGGGCTTCTGGCTGGTGTGGCAGGATGCCTGAGGTTCTTCCTTAACCCTGCCGCTGATGCTGGGTATGCTCCTTGAGCCAACCCCAGCTGCTCTGTGCCTTGGTTCCTTCTTTTGCAAACTGAGGGATATTATTGCTTGTCTTGGACTTATTTAAAGCAGTGCTCGATTTTTTGAGAGCTTGAGTTTGCACTGAGTTTTTGCTTGTCATCTGCAAAGAGTGAATGTTTTTCTCTTTCCATTTTAGTGAAATTAGAGGGCTTTTTTCTGGTGCCCCACAGTTTCCTATGGGATTGATGTGTGTATATGATGTGCTGACATTTTGGGGGCCAAATTCTGGGTGGTATAGTAAGGCTTTGAGCCAAATTTGTTGAGAACTTAATCAGTGATGTTACTTATCTGTCAGAGGGAAGTTGACTGTAAAACGAAGTATATGACATTGTCTAGCAGGCTACAAGGATCTGTCTGGAAGGCCCAGGCACTAGCTGGGAGGGGACAGGGGATTCTTTACCTACTTTGAACAGCAGGGAAATGGGATGGGCTAGAGAGGAAGATAGGAAGGATCCAGAGTGTGGGCTGAGCAGTGTTGGTAAGGAACTGTAGGAACAGCCAAGCTGAGAGAAGTTTGTAGCTGAACAGTGCTATATTAAAAAAAAATAGTGACTATGTGCTCCATGCCTGAGTAGCTCACCCATATCTGCCACATTCCCACTTTGGTTTGTGGTAGCCAGAGGGTAGGGGAGGGTACAAAATAAATTATCAGAGTAGCAAAAGCAACTAAGAAGAATCTCTGCCATGCTGTTTAACTGGTTCTGCCTCCCCCCCAGTGGGTCCAGATTCCTCTTTGATGTGGGCACAAATGCCATAATTGGCTTCATGGTGAGTTGCACCCACTTATACTGAGCTGAATTTGGTCCCCATAGAAACCAGATCAGTACAAGTCATGTTCACTGTGCACCCATACCAAGTGCCAGCTTGGTACAATGACATTACTTTGCCGCTCACACCCCTGTGTTGGCCATCTTCCATCCATAGAGGAACAGGTCCCACCCTCCGTCTGGATTCTGCCTGTGTAGGAAGTTTTGAAAATACATTAGCCCAAATCCTGCAGGTCAACTGAATACACCAATCAGTGAGTGCAGTAAAGCAGGCCAATTAAGTGATAGCTTGTAGATTAGATGGAATTGCTAGCTCAGGACTGTGGCCTCAGAAACTTCAAGAGCTTGTTTAATATGCAGCCAGCAGATTCCTAATATGGCAGTGCCCACATATGTTAAAGGAGCCACTGAATGGTTCATGATGTGCAGATAGGAGCAAGGAGCCTTTGAAGTGGCTATCAATCTCTTGTTGCTGTTTCATAGCCAGCATTGCAAGATGTTTGGTGATGACTGATTCGGCCCCATTTGGCTTTTCTGGGTAGATGAATAGCCAATGATCTCACAAAGGGAGGGCTATCACAAAGGGAAAGGAGGAATGTTCTTTTTAGTTTAAAGATAGTGAAACTGAGGCACAGAGTAGCTCATGACTTGTTCATGGTTACACAGAGGCAGTAGAATAGAATAGTTTGTGGCAGTAGAATAGAATTGAGTCTTATATCCAAAGCCCCTGGCTTTATGGAACTGGTAAAGCTAAATGCCATTTTGTGACTAAGAAGAGAAAGATGATCTGAATAGGCCTAGGATCTGTGAGCTCCAAGCTCTGGTTTTGGCTGACACTGGGTAGCAGAGATCGATGGTTATAGGTGAGTTCCTTTACCTCTTAGCCCACTTGCTCCCATCAATGAAATGGGGATCATGCTTTCCCATCACAGAATGGTGAGGATTCATTGATCTATATTTATGAAGTGCTGTTTCTGCCATTGTGGTGGGGGACCTGGCTCACAAATGAACCACCTTGGGGAGGACATAGAAGAATTTTCTACTTGGCCCAGTTCCACGGAGACTCATTTTCAAGGTGCTGCGCCTTTGCCCAAGTAAGGACTGCACCAGCTTCTCATTTACATCTATCTTTACATTAAATAATGGATATTCCCCTAGCATTTGCTGAGTGTTTTTCTTTCTAGATTCATTGAATTAATATTGTTTATGGATTGGCGTAATGAACAAAAAAGTGAACTGATTGGCTTTCCCTTGCCCAGGCTTATAAGGGGGCAGGTTGGCAGTCTGCGATGCTATTTGGTTTCTGTCCCACCCCAGTTTGCTGTAATGCATCATTCCTGCTTTGTCCAGGTAGCTGTAGCACCTGGCAAATTAGAAAGCTGCTGGGTTTCTGAGGAACCTTTGCCTGTCCATGTCCAGTTGGTCATTGTGGAACAATTTGGCCACCTTGGCTCAGATGTTTTTCAGCCTTTTTTTCCCCCCTTGATGTCACCTGTTCATTTATCTGCTTAGGTGCTGCCTGAGAAATGCCGCTATGCTGTGGGGCGCATCCTGACTGAGGGTGAGGAGAAGCCATCAGAGGAGATGATCCAGCTCTTCCAGAAGTTTGGCTTCAAGATCTTTTCCTTTCCAGCTCCCAGCCACGTGGTGATGGCCACCTTCCCATTCACCACACCCTTGTCTATCCACCTGGCAGTGAATCGGGTTCACCCAGCTCTTGACACTTATATCAAGGTGAGTGACGGTTGCATGTGGAATGTCTCAGATTCACAGCATGTTAGCCATGCCTTCTCATGCTACTGGCAGTTTATAGATGCCATTATCTTCTGGTAATTCTTGGTGTTTGGTCACATAGCCTAAGATCCTCTCCTGCTATTTTGCGTATAGGAGGTAGTTTACCAATAATAATGTCCTCTTATTCACTTACAAGGGAATGGGTCCTCTCCTGCCATTGACTACTATAGATGTTATGGGTTTTCACCTCATAACACTTATGAGGTTTTGCCATCCCAACCAATGCAATGGCTGGGTTTCTATATGAAAGTGCTCCCCAACGATTAGGAATTTAATCCCATAAGTATTGGTTGCATACCGGCACTTACTGGATTAGACATCTACTTGTAACTTGACATCTGCTTGTACTGGTCAGTTTCAATTCCCTACCTTCCTTGCAAATTATTCCAAAGAAGTTGGGTAGCAATTTCCAACTGGTTGATCAGTGAATGAGAAGTCTGTAGCACAAATCTCTCCCTCAAGATTGCCCAGGCTTGGTGTGCCCTTCCTCTGTGTGCATGTGGCAGGATGTTAGAGATCTCTGCTGCCCAGCAGGCTATCTGAGGAAGTATTCATTTAGGTACTTCTGCCTTTGGAAGGTGGTAGCGATTATTGTGGAATCCTGGTATAGGGTGATGGAGAGGGAGTGGATCCCTTTACCTATGGTCTTCTGGGCAACTGCTGCTCCATTCATCTTTCATTTCTGTTTCTCTGTCAAGCTGTGTTGTGAACTCTCCACTTCACCTTCCTTATGTGTCTAAACCCACCCTCCCCAAACTCCTCTCAGCTGTCAGATATAGACACTTCCTTTCTTCAAGCTCAGCCCAAGGCTTTTCCTTGTGATGGGATGTTTCCTGGAGGGCAAGCTACCCTCATTCTTGCCATCCAGGTAGCAGGAATATCTATCACCCTTCACAAACATGAGGACAGAGCAGACTGGGTTGATGCCCTGCAGAAGGATCTGGCACCCAGCAAGGAAACTGTTATCAAGCAGTAGAGAGCTATGGGAAAGTCTGAGATACCAATATAGACCCCTGGGACTCTTAGCTGACAGTGGGCAAATGTTCAGTAGTTTTGTTAGTATAAATGGGCTCACTAGAGTATTTATAGGACAGGCTGGAAACAGACTGCCCACCATAGCTCAGACAATTAGCTCCTGTCCTGATCTGCACCACTGTCTGTGTCACATACCTAGGCTGCCCCAGGACTGGTACACCTTGGCTGACCTACAGCCCCTACTAGTGTTCCAGTCCTAGCTACCCCTTGTCTTGTTAGGGCACCTCAGTCCTGAACTGTAGCCCTTGTGGGTTTTGTGGTAGGTTGTCAGGCACTGAGACCTGAAGGTAGATGTAGGGCTCTTTTGATGACTTATACATATTCAGGCGGGAGTGTATGCTTCCGAATGGAGAGAGAGTTGGGGTCAGAGATGGAGGAAGCCTTAGAGAGAAACCTCTAGGCACAGCCAGGTTGGAAATCAAATTTACATTTTATTGTGATTTAACTCAACAATGAAAGCAAATCCTCGAAAGGGTCAAACCTAGTCTATTATTAATGTGCCTAAACTTTGTTCAGAGCAGGATAGGAACCACCTCCCTATGGCCTCTCTTGAGCAGTAGTTGTCAGTCCTGGCTCATGGCAATTAATGGAGACTGTGATGATAGCGTCTTGTAACCTTGAGGCCTGTGTAGGATGATGAAGCTTAGTTCGAAGTTCGGAAAGGCCAGAGCACATGTTTTTCTGTGGCATCCCGCCATCAAACGCAGGCACTTGAATTTGCTCATCTTGAAATGGCTATTTATATACTTCCCAGTCCTGGCAAAAATCCCAGCCATGTGGGAAACTGTGAAAAGTATCTTCAGCCTGTTTTTTTCCTGAAAAATTGATATCCAAGCGCTAGCACCAGCCCACGATCTGCAGTGGGGTATGTTAAGGGCTGTGGGAAAACAGCCTTTTCTATTATGTTCAGTGCTTGGGCAGATTCCTGCTGTAGCCAGCAGGAGGTGTGCTTATCTCCATGAATGGATTAGTCTGTCTGTTGACTTGTGACCACATCCTGTTGCTAAAAGTATGGGGTTTGAAGACTAGTGGAGGATGTGGAGGGTAGAGTACCTACCTTCCAGTTTTGTGTTTGTAGCTCAGCCCTCTTAACACCTCTTCCTGGAAATGTTCAGTGCTAGAGGACAACAGTGTAGTCAGTGCAGGAGACCAGTTCTTTGGCTCTTCTATGAGTGATGTGTGTCTGCTACCCTGTGATAAGTTTTGAGGATTGTGTGTGTGTGTGTGTGTGTGTGTGTGTGTGTGTGTGTGTGTGTGTGTGTGTGTGTGTGTGTGTGTGTGTGGAGGAGGGTTGGGGTGGCTGGGGGAGCATCAGGTTTGTTAAATCGGTGCTTGATGGTGCAGAGATGACGTTGCGTTGCTCCAGGAAAGGTCCTGAAGAGCGCATCTGTCACACGCGAGATGAAATCATTAGAGCTAAAAAGGGAGCCACAGATTGTGCTGGGAACACCTGGCAGCTTTTAATGAGAGAGCTGCCTTTCTGTAAAAAAAAATAAATAAAAAATCCAGCTTTCGGGGATGGCGCATGTTCAGAAAAAATGGAGGACAGGTGACGTTCTAAACTCAGCCTGTCCCTTTTGAATTGGCAAGGCAGGGATGTCTGTGTTCAGGCATCGCTCCCCCACACCTCAGGTCTGTGCACAGTGTCACCAGGTAGCATCCATGCTGGGAATCTTAAGTCAGAGGCATATATTGCTTTGGGGTTTATATTGCACACCCCCTTATGTGGGGTAGAGTATTGCTGTCAATCCGAGTAGTTATTCGTTGTCCCTTGAGTGAAATGGAGGTGAAAATCAAATCAGAGGTCATCCCCCTACCATTTCCTGAGCCTTTGGCCAGGATCAAATATTCTTTTGGTTGGAGGACAGCACACAGCAGGCCCACACACTTTTCACCCCCAGTAATTACTGAAGTCTTATATTGCACTTCCCATTCATAGATCTCAAAGCACTTTATGAAAGAAAGTAGCTGTCATACATTGCTGGGAAACACTGGTGCATGGAGAGATTGAGGTGACTTTTGGCCAGGATTATCAGCCAGTTGGTAGTAGAGATGAGAGCAGAATCCAGAGACCCTGAACCTCTCCTGGATCTTTGACCAGATCATTGGCCCTCAAGACTATGTCAGTGATGTGGTCAGTCAGAGCTTCATTTGCTGCTCTGCCATGAAATTGTGCCCTGAAAAACTCCATAGCCTACTTGTGCTAGAGGGCAACACCAGCATGTGTTACAGTGGGCCAAGAAGGCAGAATCTCATTGGGATTCCCTGTCCCTACCAGTTTCCCCCATTTTCACTTCTGGTTTGTGGCTGGCATAAGGGCTGCTTACACCAGAATGACTATCCTCTGCTTTGGTCTTTGGGGGCTTTGTCCAAGTTTGACCCATCCCCACCCCATACTAGTAGGACTGAGATGTGGTCATGATGATCTGGGAGAGTGGTACCCTGAGGAGGGTGTAGTACCAGTTGAAAATGCACCCATTACCTGTTTCATTGCTCAAGGGACAGGGGACTATGGCATAATATGTGGCTTCAGCCACTGTTACAGCAAGTAAAAGCAGTACTAGCTTCTCCAGGCATGTCTGTAAAGGCACTTCAGTTCCTACCTAGAGTTCCACCCCACCTCGCAGTGCCCCCATGCTATTTCAGTCCTTTCTGCCAGTGCCCTGCTTCTCCTCCATGCTATTCCAGCCCTAGGCTCTCTACACAGCCTTGTTAATGCTCCTTGATTCCCATCCGTTGGCCTTCTTTTTATTCCAGCCCTGGGTTCCCTGTACAGCTCTGTTTTGAGCACTTTAGTCCCACTGACTGCTCTTCCATTCCTGTGCCAGTGCTGAGTAGATCCAGCCATGCTTGTTAAATCATGTGGTTTGATGCAGGGACTAGGGACCAGGCTTGTCACCAGTCAGCTCCTTTTTGCTTGTCAGCTAACTCAAATTTGCTCTTGAGCCCTCAGAGGTGTCAGGTTCTTGTTCCTCCTCTGCTATGTGCCATCAGGACCCCAAGCTTCTTTCCCTTTTGCATGCCATTGCAGAGGACTGTGGACTTCTGCAGCTGTCAGTAGTCAGCATTCCCACAGGTGCCTTTCCCAAAATTGGAGACATGCTAACTTTTCCTTGCTGGCACAGCAAAATGGCACCTGCTCCCCTGGCACCTGTTGGAGAGGCAGTGGGGAGACATCAAGAGAGAAACTTTCATGGAAACAGGTGACCTGTGCACATTTTCTGATGGGAATTTGCGTTGTCATGGAGACAGCTTCTCCAAATAGCTTTCCCCCACACACCTCCCTCCTGCAACCCAAGACGCAAGTGAGACGGGTTTGCAGTGTCTGGCTTGAAAAAGATTCTTTTAATGAGAGTCACAGGTCAGATGCACTGAGCAGGGGAGACCCCCTTTCTGCTTCTTCCTCTCCGCGGGATCCGGAGAGGAGGAGAACAGGATTAGAAAAGAGAAGAAGCATCAAAGTGCCGCAGCGATGGAGATGAAATGCAGTCTCCAGTTGAGAGAAGGAATTAGTTCAAATGGATTGGATCATCTCAGAGGGGAGGACAACTTAGCAACCCATTAATAAAGCCCTGGGAGTGGGGGTGTGGGAGATGGAAGCAAGAACTGAAGCTGTGGAGAAGGAAGAGCTGGAGATAAAGAGAAAGGGAATCAGGAGCTGAGGAAAAGAGGGAGGCTGATGGGGAGAAAGGCTGAAAGGAGGCAGGAGAAGTGAGGAAGCCATAAGGTAAGGGTTGGTAGACAGTGAAGAGTAGGGAAGGGTAGTGAGTACAGGAGGAGCTTGGCAGCTGCTTCTGGAATAGGAGAGGTTAAGAATGGGAATGCAGAAGAAAACAGGAGAAGAAAAGGATTGTGTAGGAGAAGGTCAGGAGGCAGAGCACCTCACAATGCCATATTAGTGTAGGCTCATTTATGTTGCTGCTGCTTCTGGAAGGTGAGTAGGTAGAAAACTCAAAGTCAGCAGAGACCCAGAGGACTTGTTTGATTTAGGAACCTGAGGCAGGAATACACCCATTGGGAAGTAGGCAGAGACCAAGAAGAACTGTCAGCTGATAAAGCTGATTGGAACCAAACTGAGGCTCCGTGGTGGGGCCCAGCATTCAATTTCCCGTAACATGCCTCCAGGCAGTTCTCTCACCAGTACACTATGCACCAACGTGGCACTGGACTGGCATTTTGCACTCTGACTGTTACCCAGCACAACCCATGGCAATCAGGAGAAAAATGGACAAAGGTCACTTGGTGCTATTTTGCAACATCTTCAATAATAAAATTACCTAACACCTCTCTAATATTTTCTGTCTGAGCAGAATCTCCCAGGCCTGGATCTAACACCTCACAACACCTCTCCCTCCTGTTAGGTTGGGACCAACCCAGTTGGCACTGAGAAAACTGAAGTGCAGAGAAAAAGGCTGCGTTCTTGTGTCCTAGTGGCAGAGCTGAGACTAGAGCCCAAGAGTCCTGTTCTAACTACTCGAAAACACTGCCCCAAACATAATGTGTGGAGCATGTCTTCAGAAACAAATTTTCAGGCATGTGAGGCACATGTCCAAATGGATCCTGTTTGTCACACTACCCCTCTCCTTCTAAGTGTCACTCACAGCAACTAAAGCCAACTACAGGGTTGGGAGCAGGAGGGTGAGAGTTAACATAATGTGAGATGCACAGATGCAGCAGCGTATGGGATATATGCAGGATGTGAAAATCGGAGAGGAGGCCGAGGCTGATCCTGGCAGCTCTGGTGTGCACACACTCCCTTTCCAGCTGCCAAGTCCCCACAGTAGCAGGTCATGGAATGCAAATGAGTTTCTCTAAAGACACTCTCCCAGAGTGAGCATTTTTAATGACATTGTGGGCAGGTTATTAAACTGTAACCTCCTGCCATTTCAGGGACCATTTATTCATGGTTTGAGTTTAATTAGCTCTCTGTGGCAGCTTGCACACCTGTGCATGCGTATGTACTGGACTCCTTAAATCTAAACTTTCCATTTGGAGACCTGGAGGGTCTTGCATTTTCTGTCCCTGCAGCTTCTTGGGCAGCCAGTGAGGTGTTTAATTGTATCCTAGTGGGGAAGTCCATCTGGTTTGTAGAGTTCTCTGTGAAGGATGGCCTAGTTTCTGGCCACTTTTTTAGTGGACACCTGTCCTTGTTGCAGCTCCCACAGCACATGGCTCAGGTTGGCCATTTTTGTCAGGAATCTCAGAAGGCCAAGACCTGTGTGGCTGTAGAGATCATGTTTCCTTCAGGTTAGGATTGAGGCATGATGGTGGGTTAGTACAGAGGAAACTTACATACTTGCTGCTTATTCTCTAGATAAAAACAGCTCCATCTCCTAGACTGCTGTTCTCTTATCTTTTGCTGCAGCCCTAGTTTAGACTGGAACACATTCTGTTCTGGCTCTGAATACTCCATCCTGAGCCTGATGGTGATATAAGGCTTTGGGGTAAAAGTTTCAAAGGCACCAAAGTCCCAGTTTCAGAAATGACTGAAAAGTATAAGTTTCATTAATTTTTGGTGATGCTTAAGATCCTGAGTACCACTGTAACTTTTGAAAATGAGACTTAGGCTCTTTGGCCATTTTTTTCAAGTATTTCCCTTGGACTGTAGTGAAATCCCACTGCAAATTCTCCATCATCCCCATTATAATAGATTTACTTCTAAGACAAGTGCTGGGAAGAGCTATAGTATTAAGCAAAGCAGGCAACCTGATGACAGTCACTACAGTGAATACCTGCTACTACACCACTTTTGGACCCTGGATTCTTTTAGTAGAGGTAAGTATGTGCCTGTTGCAATAAACTCATGATTTGATAGATTACAGGGCCAGAAAGGACCATCGTGATCATTGGTTCTGGGGATCTCCTGTATCCAGGGCATAGGATTTGCCTGAATTAATTCTGTTAATTAGAGCATATTTTCTAAAAAAACATTCAGACTTATCTTATAGATTGCCAGTGATGGAGACTCTACCAGAAGCATCAGTAAGTTGTTCCATTGGTTATCTACCTTTACTGTTATATCTTATTTCTAGTTTGAATGCATCTAGAGTCTGTTTCATTGGATCTCTTCATCTGCTAGATTGAGGAGCTCATTGTTAGAGTTTTGTTTCTCTTGTTGGTACTCTTGAGACTGTCTCCAAGTTACCCTATATGTTTCTCTTTGAAAAGCAAAAAGACTCAGATTCTAGAGTCTTTCTTTTGGGCTAAGTACAGGCAATCAAAAAGCCCGGGGTTGAATCTATTCAATCTTTACAGGTTAGTCTAAGCTGCATAGGTTGAACTGATAAGCAAGTTAACAGACATTCACTTGTGATTCTGGAAATGCAGCCATGTGCCTGTAGTGGCTCAGCCCAGAAGCTGGGGTGCACTAGAGCATGCCTCCCTGCTTGGCTGGAGCAGACAGCTTGAGCCAAGGCTAGCCTGCTCACCCTGCAAGGGAGGGTTTGCAGGGGAGGTGCAAAGCATCCTGGGATGCTGGGGGACTGTGAGTTAACTTGAATCTGGAGAGGATCTGGGACAGAATTTCAATAAACTGATTTAACCTAAATCACTTAAGTCTGATACTATGTACATCCGGATTTATCTTAAAACAGTTTCAGGCATTTTGAAAGTTGTTTATGTGCACTGAACTTCTGTTGTGTTAGATTTGAACCAGTTTCTGATCACTTATAGTTATTTATGTGTAATTTCTATTCCTAGCTGTAATGGCTTGTTTTCCAAGCCTTTAATCATTTTCATGGCTCTTTGCTGAACCTTCTCCATTTTTTCAACAGCCTTTCTAAAACTGTGAACAGCAGAAATAGACACTGTATTCCAGTGGCAGTCAAACATAACACCTAGTTCTGCTCAATATTCTTCTGTCTATGTGTCCACCATTTGCACTAGCTTTTTAGTTAGTTTTGCACTTGAACTTCATATCCAGATGATTATCTATGGTCCTGATTCTTTTTCTGAGTCACTGCTTTCCAGGATGAATCCATCCTTGTCCAAATATGACCTACTTTCTTTCTTCCTGGATGTATAATTTTATATTTGGCCATTTTAAAGTGCATATTGTCTGCTTGACCCCAGCTTACTAAGAGACTTTGTGGCTTGTCTTTCTTCTTATCACTTTCCAATCTTTGTATTATCTGCAAACTTTGAGTGAAGGTTTTGTTTTGTTCGAGCGTATTGATAAAAAACCTGAATTAACGTACAGTGCAGAACTGAGCTTTCCAACCCTCTATTGCTACAATGATAGTTTCCCATTTACAGATACTTCTGAAACATGTTGGTTAGCCAATTTTTAATCAATTTAATGTGTGTCATGTTAATTTTCTGTTGGTCTAGTTATTTAATCAAAGTGGTGTGTGATACAAAATCAAATGCCTTACATAAATCTAAATATATTGCATCAACACTATTCCCTTTATCAATCAAGCTTGTAATCTCATCAAAAAGGAGATATCAAGTTAGTCGACAGGATCTATTTTCCATAAACCCACATTGATTGGCATTAATTGCATTTCCCTACTTCTAGACTTGCTTTAATTGAGTCCTGAGTTAGCTATTTCATTGTTTTGTCCAGGATCAATGGCAGGCTGTGACAGGCCTGTAATTACCTGGATTGTCCTGTTTCTCCTGTTACATATCAGGGCAACTTTAGTTTTTTTCTGGTCATGTAAAACTTCTGCAGTGTTCTAAGAAAATCAGCATGATTGGTCCAGAGAGCAGGTTGAACAGCTCTTCTAAAACTTTTGGATCTGAGTTATATGGACTTTCTGATTTAAAATTGTCCTTGTAGCTATCTTTTAACAACCTCCCCGAGTTTCCACTGAAATGGAAAATGTTTGTCATCCTCCTGTGATATGGCTTATGTCATCTGGCTGTTTCCCAATTGAAGAACAGAAAGATTATTGAATGCTTTTATTTTTTTGGCATTTCTATTGATAATTCTTCATTTCTGTCTAGTGATGGATCAATACCATTGTCAAGATTGTTTGTGTTCCTAATAAACTTAAGAAACTATTTTTTTTTCTTAATTCAGTTGGTTATAGATTTTCCCTTGTGTGCTTCCCTTAGCAGGTTTCTCCAGTTTCTACCTTCTGATTTGTATTCATTATCATTAATTGTCCCTTTCTTCTATTTGTTATATATAGTTTTCTTATTTTTATTGCTGCTTTTACTTTCCTTCTAAACCAGCTTGTTTATTTAAACAATGGCAGTCTTGCTTGTGGCTTTCTGGACATCTAGTTAAATAGTCTTTAAAAATTCTCTAGTATCATTCACATTTTTCTGTTTTAATGTTCTCCCCCAGTGATTTGGCTTGCAAAGCTGAAAACAATTATGAAATTGGCCTTTTATAGCACCCAGAATACATATAAGTATTTGGATTTTGCTCCGTTGGCTTCTGACAAACGTGATGAAACCATGATAATTTATAATTAAACTGCTTCTAATTTTTTGTTCTGTGACCAGTTCTCCTGTATTTGCTAATATGAGGTCTAATGTTGATTTCCCCCCCCTTCCATTTTGGATGCAACACATTGTGAGTTAGGAAAATGTCATCTATTCTGCTTAGAAATTCCAGGGATGTTTTGGTACTGGCAGCATCAGATTTCTAGCATATGTCACTCAGTCCCCCATGATGCAGCTTTTTCCTTACACATTACAGATAAGTGCTTATGGAGTTGTTTATCTTGTATTCAAGTGTGATTTGGTGGTTTGTAGCCAATACCAGCTAGTACCCCATCTTCTGCGTTATCTGTGAGGACATTGATTCACAAGGATTCAGGATCATTTTCTTCCAACTGATTGTCAGTGACTTGAAAACAGGTACTGTCATTTTTTGACATAGAGTGCCACTCACACTCTCTTTTCCCCATTTGATCCTTCCTAAGCCAGTTATACCCATTGATTTTTAACATTCTAGTCATGGGAAACATTCCACCAGGTTTTCAGTGATATCAACTAGTTTGAATTAATGCTTATAAATGAGCAGTTCTGATTCCTCTTGTTACCAGTGTCTTATCATTGGTAAATGAGCAATTAAAATTTGTCTTCTCTTCATGTCCTTTGGTGCCTTGGTGCATCAGCAGGAGAGGATTTGGGCTGAACCCGTGCTACAGCTGGAGCAGGTAGGGAAGAATCATCAGCATCATGGGTACAGCTCCCAACTGTCTGGCCTTGGCTTGGGTACAGTCAGTGCCCATGCCACTGAAGCTCCCTGGCCTGTGTTCTATTGGAGCTGGGTTGTTCTGGCCCATGGCTCATAAAGGCTGCCAGACATTGATCTAGAAATTCTGTTCCCCATCTAGTGAGATGGAGACAATACAGAGAAAGGGGAGACCAGTTTTCTACTAAACCCAAGCCCTTTATCTTACACCAGTAACTTATCCACCACTTCACTTCTAGACTCCAGTTGCTCATGGGACAGGACAGGTGTCAGAGAAGACCATTTGGATGTATTTCTCCTTCATCATCCTTTTGTGTTCTTTGATGCCAGATACCAAATGTGAATTACTCTGCACAGCAGTGCCATCAGTGCATCGCATTGGGGGTTCTTTACCCCAGTCAACCTCAAAAAATGGTGTAATCTTAGAATGTTATCTTGCAACTTACTCTAAGGCCTCCTCTACACATTACAGATTACCTTGATGCCAGCTACACATGCAAAGTACTTATCACACCATAAAAAGCTCCAACCAACTACAAAGTTAGACCTGGAAAATATGTAGTAACCTTATAGCTGGTTACTGTCAAGCTTTAATTTGCATATGTAGCAGCATCTTCCCCAGCCAGGCACCCAGCTGCACAGGTGCACTGTGTCCAGCCAGAGCTGGAAGTCCTACAGCTGAGGGAACTCTCAACCCTAGCAACTGCCAACTCTGGGTCCTGGCAGCTGGGCGGCACAGCTGCCCCAGGGGTGTGTGAAACCCCTGGGGCTGGGGGAATCATGACAGCCACGATCTCTCAGCCCCAGGTGTGCATGGGGTGCTCCTGTGGCTGGGAGCCCCTCAGCTAAGGGGGTTCCCAGCTGTGGGAGTTTGCTTTTTGCTGGTACAGGGGGAGCCAATCCTGGGCTCCCTCTGCATGGACAATAAAGTGTGATGGAATCTAATACATGATCCCACAATCATACCTCCTGCCAAGCACATACGGCATGACAGGAGGCACAACTGTGTGGATTGTATAGTAGATCCCATTGCACCTTTACCTGCATGTAAAAAGAAATTACAGCATCCTATTTTCTCTGGACCATTTCAAAATGTTCTTTCCACTCTTCCTAGTGTAGAATCTACATCAGGGATAATTTTTTCTCCCTCAGATGGTTGAAGAGTTCTCTATGGGCAGTTTCCCTAAAACTTGGGTTGAGTAGCTATTCAAAGGGTGACCTGTATCTTTCCCTTCCATTGGATCTTCAGAGAAGTTTTCTACTGCTTTTCACACTGAAGATCTGGTATCAGCTGGAAATTTCCAGCTGTGTAGAATTCCTCCAGGTCCTCTTCTCTGTCAAGGCTGTAACTTGCTGGTTCTTTTCTGCCTCCAGTCATAGAGATTTCTTCCTCATTTTCCTTTGAAGGTACTAACCACCAATCTTATCTCTGATTTTCTCTCCTGAGTCTTTGCTGATTGGTTTCTTTTTTCCCTGAATCTGAGGAAGTGATGCTTCTTAAATCTGATTGCCCAGAAATTCCTCAGACTCTCAGGTGCTCCAGAACCTGTGTTTGTTCTTCAAATCCAGGAATCCTTTCTTCTTTTGCAGCCACCAATTTATACTGCAGAGACAGGAAGTCCCTTCTGACTTTAGGCAGGAAAGAAAACATGTCATACTCATTGTAGGCTCTCAGCACTCTTCATCCACAGCCATCATAAGACTCAGCATAGAAATGTATCTTAAAGTGAGAGTGACTTAATATGAAGCCCAGTGGCTGGTACTAGTTGAAAGGTATTCTGAGACTCTTACAGGCAGCATTCCCTCTAAGCTGCATGGTGTGCATGGCCACACAGGCATGCTCATGTCGCGCTGCCAGGCATGCCTGCGCGGCTGCACAGCTTAGAGGGAACGCTGCTTACATGTGCTTATTTGGGAATCATGGATTTTTCAGCAGGCCAGAATGATTATCTTATTGAATTGGTTGTGTCATCTTAGTGATAGTGACAATGGTATAATTGGCTTGAGAAACTCAGAAGAGATTCTCTTCCATTGAGTCAATATGTGAGTGTGATGACATGGAATCAGATTCATCTCTGGTGTGGGAGAAGTCACTGGGGATAGTGCTGCCAGAGCTGAAAATGAACCCTATTGCACAGCACTAAAACTAGCTATAAGAGAACATTCATATTTTCAGAGAAGTACCCAAGTATCCTGAGACTTCATTTAAACTCCATTATACCTCAGGGGTACGTGAAATTGGGCTGGAATTTTGGTGACAGCTGGATGTCTCGGCACTCTGCTACTACAGTTGGCAGCCAGAGAGTACAGAGGCAATTAGAATATGACAGATAAGGAAAACAACCGTATTTTAATCCCTATAGCAGTAAGGATTTAGACTTGGTTTAGATAGATTTGTATTGGGCAAAAACAGGGGTCAGAAACCTATGACGTAAGCTGGATATGGCCTATCAGACAATTTCACCCAGCCATGATGAATGCTGTGGCATTCAGTGGTGATTGGCAGCAGAGGAAGCAATGGCAGTGGCTGTATCGCAAGCAGTGGGCTACCTTCGGACTGAACTGCTTCATCCTGCCATTGCTAAAAGGCGGCTAACCCTTGGGCTAGAAGTCTCTGACCCAAACTAAACCAGAAGTGATTCCTTGGGGTCATGTTAAAATTCATACCTTTTAATTAGAGTGGAAAATAGGCTTGTGATTACACTGCCTTAGAGGGAGACCTGAGTTCTGGTTCTGATTTGCCCAGAGACCTTGGTCAAATCACTTAACCTCTCTGTACCTTGGTTTCCCCAGTTGTAATGGGCGGGTGGGACACATAATACTTTCCTGCTTCACAAGGTCAGTAGTGACGATTAATCTCTGAGTGATTTAAAAGCACATTGTTATTCTTCAGTATAGGATGCTGGAGAAGCACAAAGCATTGCGACCATTAACTGTTCCTTCCTGTATAGAATGGCTTATGTTTTGAGTCTAAATGTATTTCTGTGCATTTTTTTTCAAGGTTAGTCCTGTGGATGTTTTCTAAGAAATGGGGTACTGGTCCCCCTCCTGCCTTTGGTCATTAAATAATCTATATGCATGAAGTAAAAATAGGGAAGAAAAGCCCTTGAGAGTAAAAGAGGATTTGACTTCTCTAACATGGATTGATAGCAGAGATGAGACCAGAACTGACAGCATCACAAGCTGCCATACCCAGGGGTTGGGACTTGGAATGAGGATGTGGACTTCAGGGACCACAGAAATGTGTGTGCATTTGCAGGAATGTAGATGCAGTCATGTGACTGGCACATGAAAAGTGCAAATGCTGTGTGTAGCTAGCCCGCTGCATAGGCACACTATAAATGCATAACCACATTATGCATGTGAATGTTAGAATGGTGCATACAAGCACCTTCCAGTCCCAGCCTGATCATCTAGAAGTGCAGACAGTCTGATTAGCTCCCTGGGATGCATCACCTCCCATGGAAAACATTCAGCATGGATGTTTTTGAATATTAATAGCAACTACAACAATTATGTAGAGATTTTCAATGAAGGCTCTCAAAGCACTTTCTGAAGAAAGGGCAGTATAATTATCTTAATTCTATCGTCAGGGAGACTTACCCAGCACACATTCAGGTAGAGCATGTCTATGCAGTTCCAAGCAGCACACCGCAAAGATACCCAAGCTAGTGATGTACATGTTAGCTCCCAGACTGGAAATATAGGTGTATTTGTGCCACTCTGCCCAGGCTGATTAGCTCAGTCAGGTCCTGTCCACATTCTTCCCACTGATCCATGCTGCCTCACAGCTGTAATCAGCACAGACCCTTGTAAGTAGTTCAGCATGCTGTGTCCTGGGCCCCATCTCTGTTAGTGGTAAACTTGTCCATTCCAAGCTTATAATTGAAGTAGATCAGTTCTTCCCCCCCAACATCCATCAGTTGGGGCTTTGGGCACCTTCACAATTTGCCTTTTTTTTTTTTTTTTTTTTTTACAAATAGATTTGCAATTTGGAATTAGAACCCATCACACACACATTTGAGTTTTCAGTCAGTTACAGTTGTTGTCCCACAAATTAAGAATGCACAGCAACAGGATTTGGAAGGTAGCACCCTAGAGGATCCCTTATTGAATTATTTCCACTTGTTTTCCCTCAAAAATTGCTTCAGATGCTGCTGTCAAGAAACAGCCCAGCTGGCCCAGTTGATGATGGGCCCAGGGATCAGTTCACTGAGAACAGTATATATTTTAAAGACCTGGCACAGGGCACCGAAGGGGAAACCTTTTCAACGTAGTATTTCTGTGACATGTACTAGACATCAGCTCTGCCTCCTCTACCCCCATTGGCATTGCATCACACTGAGTTGGATGGCATGTTGCTGACTGTTGGTGTGGTGTGCAGTGGAGCGGGACAGCCCTGTTGACAACGCTGCTGTCTTGTGTGCTGGATGGTGGAGGAGCTGCTGTTCGGGAACTCAGAGGATGAAACTGCTCTCTGAATGCCAGATTTTAACAGTGGCTTTTATTTCATTTAAAATTAAACCCAGGATATTGTTAATATTTCCCCCTTCTGCCGCACCCTAGAGCCTAGATCTGCAGCATAGAGTGAGACTTTTCTTTTTGTTAGAGAAGTCACTAGGAGTAATCATACCTCTTTATTTTTATAGCACCTTCCACCTGAGACCTTGAAGTACCTTATAAACAGTTACAAAGCCACCTGCTTTGTATTTCGCAG
Source organism: Alligator mississippiensis (assembly GCF_030867095.1). Classification (NCBI taxonomy): domain Eukaryota; kingdom Metazoa; phylum Chordata; order Crocodylia; family Alligatoridae; genus Alligator; species Alligator mississippiensis. The sequence goes on from NC_081835.1 coordinate 46,582,879, forward strand.
TATATTACAGCTCTTCAACAAATCGATTAAGTGAGACAAGAGAGCACCCGATTCTGTTCCTCCTATTGGGCACCTAAGCATGATCCTGTTTTACCCTGCTCAAGTCCCTGAAAAAATATTAATGCTCTTACTTTTCTAACATGCTGGGAGTATCTACACGAGATGCTGTAATGCTCAGTAGCCTATTCTACTGCATGTTACCGCATCACAGCAAAAACCATGATAATGCGCTAATGTGCAGTAGAATGAATTAGTCTATTGCACATTAAGCATCACGAAAAAAAATTTGCCTTTGCTACTGTGCATTAGTATTACTGTGCATCTGCTACTGTGCACAGGCTAATGCACCTTTATGTAGTATGTCATATTAGAGGTACTACACTTAATGCACAGTAGCAAATACACATTAATGAAGGTGTAGATGTGCCCACTTCTCAGCCTTAAATCTAGGAAAAGGACCCACCTACCTTTCTCATTAACTGTTTTGCAGGCACTGAAGCAGGGTAGAGTAGGATCACACTCAGATGCCTAAGTCCATGTGGAATAGGATCTGGCCCAAGGAAATTAGGTGACTTACCTAACAGCATGGGTTGAGTTCATGGCAGAACGAGTGCAGATTTTACAAAAAGAAACCGTTTCTCCTTTCTTTTGCCTGAGTTTCATACTGGTGCACCCCTGCTGATGCCAGCTGTTATACCTGATGTTCTCCAGGAGGAGAGGAGGATCAGATTTTAAAAGATTTTATCTAGGAGATTATATGAAAACCTGCAAGACTTTCTCTCTCCAATGTACCATAGTGATGGATCGTCTCCTTTGAGACCCTGTAACAATGTGTTTTTTAGGGTCCCTGGCAAATACTCAGTTAAAGGTGTGATGGAATCAATGCATGATCCCAACAGTTGTGCCTTTTGCCATGTTGTCTGTGCATGGCAGGAGGTGTGATTATGGGATTTAGGATCAGATCCCAATTGCACCATATAGCTGGTGCCAGGGGAGCCTGAGATCATGATCCCAGGCTCCCCCTGCACTGGCAAGTAGCCAGCCAGTTAGCTGATCACCACTCCCAGCCTCAGGGATTCACCAGAGCCCTTGACTCAGATGTGCTGCTCGGGTGGGAGCCCCAGTCAGCTGCCACTCCTGGGTGTCTGTGTGTGGAGTCTGGCAGCTGGGTGTCCTTAATGAAGAGGCCTTGCCTCTGAAATTTGCTTGTTCACAAGAACCCAGGTCAGCTGAATGTCTGAAACTGGTGTAAGACTTGCTTAGTTATTCCTGTATGCCTGAAGGGGAAGATTATGGGAAGGGGAGGACTGGCATTCTGTGCTGTACGTCTGTTGTGGCTGACTTGAGACCATTGCTGCTGCTATTATACATTTCCGTTCATGTTCCAAGAACTTGTGTAATGGGCTCGTTGTATCCATCTCACAGGAAAGATAAAAGACGTGTCCTTGGAAGCATTTCCTCAAAATGATCTTGCCTCTTTCCCTAATAGATGCGTTTTTCGCTGACTTTTATTGACAACTAGTTTTCAAGGAGTTTTAATCAGCAAGCCTGCACATTCACTGATGGCTGGCAATCCTCACCTATGCGTCAGTTTTGCATTCATAGCAACTTTCATTTATTTATGTTTATGAAATAAAAGCTCCCTTAGAAATTTTAGGGTTTGTTCTGAGCACTACTTGCTCACTAGCTGACAAGCACTGGCATGGAAAGCAGAAAGCACCCTCATGGGATTTGCATCAAGAACAAAACCAGATCCAGACTTTTTAGCTGGCCCCTTACCTCTGCTAGGGATCAAGCCAAACCCTCAAAATAGAAACATGCTCACATTTCGGGGGCATCTGGATCCAGAATCTTTGGCCTAGGCCTATGCCTAATAGAAACATGTTCTTCTGTGTTCCAGTTCTTCCTAGCTTTGCCTAAGCATATATGAACCAACTATTTCCCTATCATTGTGGTGTTAGATGTTGTCAGCACTGCCACCTCCTCTGGTTCTACATACCTCCTGTGATAAGGTGATTGCTGGTCCTAGTATTGTGCTCTCTAGTGCTGTGTAAAGGTTTAAAGTTTTGATTTGGGAAATTCCTTGGGTTAACAATTACCTGTGAATGCAGGGGCTGACTCAGCAGCCCAGGAAGCCATGTTCTTGTGTTTCTAAATCATTCTTCTTGTTGCAAGGAGTTTCTCTGGGCTTGCTTCTCATCATCTCAGTTATGTTGGAGAAATGCCATTGAAATCAATGGAGTTAAACCAGCCTCAAACTGATGGGAAATATTTAAAAATCCTGTGCATCTCAAGTCCTCCAAAACTCTGTGCCAGTCAGGGCAGGTAAGGACATTTCCTAGACAGAAAGGTACTGTGAGGAACCCATTCCTGCAAAGAAATCTGCTCTGACATTATATGTAATAGAGCATATAGAGACTGGGGCACTCTGCTGCCATTCACAGCAAGCCTCCAAACTTTCTCCTTGCTTCTTCTCTTCTGGAAACGTTTGGTAGCCCCAAGCCATTAGTCACCAGCTGTCAATTTTTCCATGGTCTTTGCAGACAGGCAGGTGACCTGTGACTTGCCATTGAGTGCTCTTTGCATCTGGGGCTGGAAGCTGTGCTGACAGGACTGGCAGCAAATGACTTGTGCCGGCTGGTGTGTGTGACTGGCTGGGTGGCATGCCAGCTGCCCATGTCTCAAATGTGATAAGCACAAATGAGCCTTGTACCTGCTGCCATGCCATCTTGGGCTATGAGTATCTCACGTCTCACCTGTCAAACTGTGCTGCGGACTTGGTTGGGAGACTTCAGGACCTGCCCAACTCTGTCTTGATGTTAGGGAAGGCTCTAAAGATCAGTTGTTTAGATGAGACATAAAACTATGGTACTGATTCTTCTCATAACATCGAGAAGGCTGGTCCCTATTCCTTGGCTTGCTGCTATGTCAGTAATGGTATGGTATTGCTTAGTAAGGGCTTGCCTTTCTTGTTCTGAAGTTGTGTAGAGTAGCTATGCACTGTTAAGTGATTCCCATGCTTCACTCAGGAAGTGGCTGCATTTCAATGACGGGTAAAATAATGTCCATGTGCATACTGGGAAATATGTCTAGGCCTCAAGGAAAAGGGTTTGGATAGGATGTGGTATCCCACCAGTCACTTTCATTTCATAGGATTAGGGCTGGCCCTGTGCAATCATATGGGGCATATAGAAGGGGTCTCACTTGTGTATATGTATATGCAAATGAAGACAGTCCATGATTTTCTTCTCTCTAGACTTAAGAGATGACAGAGCCGTTTCTGCCCATGCTGCAGTTCAGAATTCAGCATGCCTCATTGCTATTGTGGTCTGGGCAATGGGCTTTTTGCCAAGGTGGCCTGGCATTCTCTTGGAATTGAGTGTGAGATGGATCCCAATTCAGCTTTTCTGCTCAGTTCTGCTCATCCTCCCCCACAGTGCATAGGACACCAGAATGGCTGGAGGTTGGTGACTCTGGCCTGGATATAAGGGCTAGATTGCTACTCTTTATTCTTGTTACGATAATTTGGAGTTAGTGGTAGTGCCAGAGGGTGAAAGCCAGAGACTGATGCCTTCTCTTTATACACAGAGAAGGCAGATCTCAGGGGGCAGCAGGACCATGTATGTGTCCCAGACATTGACATTGGAGGGAGTATGGGCTGGGGATGAGAGGAGAGTTCAAGATCCATTGTCCATTCCATCCTCAGCCTCCCTGCTGAGATTGCCAGGAGGTTGCAATAATGGACTTCGGGCAGTGGAGCCACAGTGAGCTCATTTAGTCTCTTATTTTTGTCCAGCTGTGCCATTGGCTTTGGCTAGCAGCTCAGCAGCCATCTGCATGAGGCAGAGCCTTTCACAACAACTACCTCCACTTAGGAGCATTTTCAAAGGCAGCTTCTGAGAGAATTGCTGGTCAGCCCCACTCAAAGGCTGGACTCCCAACAGGTGTTGACAATTATCAGTGACCTTGTAGAAGAAACCCTTCATCACAGTGGCTATTAACCACACTTCCCATTCCCTTGCCTTCTAATCAGGCACCCCATTCCCGGAAAGCAAGCAGCAAGGAATGTCGCTTTAATAACAGCTGCTTTTTGAACCTCTGCCATTATTCAGCCTTACAAAATTGTCATGAAAATGTAGCCACTCAGGCACAAAATCCACTCACCCATCCTTTCCTGTGAAGCTTAATGATCTTGGAGAAAGCCAATGATATTTTACTTGGCCGTCAAAAATAAATAAATAAAATGGCTTGCCCTGGGCAAGGGGGAGAGGAAAATGCTACAGCGCCTGTCTGTCAGATCTCTTTATCTACTCTATCCTTATGCAGGCATGCCGCTGGGGATATTTATAGAGTACACGTGATGATGAGGTCTGGTCTAAAGGTTTCCTTGATATGTGCTTGGGAGGAAGCATCCCTCAGGAGTGGTGAGGCCATCGCAGACTTGTGCTGATAAAACTTCACCTCACTATTATATCATTCAAGTCACGTATATCATTGCAATCCCACTTCCCCCCTTTGGTTTTTTTAGACAGTTTTATTGGGATGGTTCTTTTAGTTTCCTTCTTCTGGCAAAATCAGCAGTGCAGTGCTCAGAGGAATAGCAAAATTAAAAGTAACAACTGTGAACCAAACTTCTCAGAATCACCTTCTTTTACCTAAAAGGACCGGATGGCCCAGTTTCCAGTGCTATAAAGCTCCCATTTTGAGTCCTGCAGAGTTAGGAGATAATAAGACTTCAAAGAAGTGACATTTTTAGGTCTAGAAGGTCTGTCTCTGTACCATGGATGACTTTCATGTTCCAGTTTGTAGATGAGCATAATACTTGGGGGAAATCCCCTGTTTTTGGAAGGGGTAAGAAACTTTTCTCTTGAAGGCTGAATTAAAAATATCTAGCTATTTGACTGTTTGGAGTATTAGAATAAAACCTGGTGCATGAGCTTTACCAGGATGATGACTTTACTATAGGAGTATAATAAATGAGGGTTCTTATGTATCCCCTGGTTAGCACTTCTTTGTGTCTCTGGAGCTTATAGTATGGATAGGAGGTTGAATTGATAAGCTTTGGCCTAACTTAGATTCTCAGTTGTTAGGGACATACTGAATTCATGGCAGAAGTGGGGTGTGCTGTGGCTCCTTTAATCTTGCAGGTTCCACTCCCAACCTGCCCTTGTTGACTGATGGAGGGGCCCCGCTTGCTCCTGATCAGTGGGGAGGTGAAAACTGTGGTTTTAAATATGGCACCATTTTTGTCTCCTGACACTGATTGGCTGAGGGTCCCCAGACGGCCCTGCTGTTTGCTGCTGACTGGTGGGGAGGCAAAAACGATGCCATGTGTAAAACCACGGTTTTAGCTTTGGCGAGGGGAACATGTAAGATTAAAGAAGCCACCATGCACTCTACTTCTGCTGTGAATTCGGTGGGTCCCTATCAATTGTCTAAATGATCCTTTTATGTGATATAGTGCCAGGCTGCATATCTAAGTATGAGATTTGGCCCCAGATGTCCTGTGAAGGCACTCCAATTTGACAGCTAGATCCAGTGTCACTCGTAAAGATACTGAATTTTTGGTTGTAGCTGTGTTGGTCTAAGGATGTAGGCAGGCAAGGTTATTTGGTTAGATGTGATATCTTTTATTAGACTAACTGAGTAATTGGAAAAAAGTTCTTAGCAAGCTTTTGGGCGCAGTCACCCTTCATCAGGCATAGGGAGTTAGACCAGCAGAGATACTGCCAAACAATAACTATTCATCCTCCAGGCCAAGCCTTCTCCTCTTAGACTCTTCATCCCAGTTCTGTCACCATTCCCATCCTGCTTTTGTCATCTCTGCAATTGAAACAGCAGTTCCATCTTTCATGCTGTCTGAACCCAGCACAGGCATGACTCTGGGTGTGAAGGAGAAACTTCTTGATTGCAGTTCTGGTGCCCAGTCCTGGTCTTGTCGCAAGCTGGAGATGCAGTTGCAGGGAAAGTTCTGCTTAGTCCCAGACTTTGTGGAAGAATAACTGAAGCTCTGAGCTCCTTTCAGGAAGGAGACTGAGACAGAGCATGTGAGAGTAGTTCAGCCTCTAGATAACAAAGGAGCGAGGTCAGCACCAGAGAAGAAGCAAGCTTTTGGCAGGAAAGTATTCTTGACTAGCTGCTGTTGTTAAATCCAGGAGCATGCTGAAGTCCAAAAAGACACAGAGATTGCAGCTACTTTGGAGTTTGGTGGGCAGGGAGACTCCACTCAAACATTGCCAGTGACCCTGCAAGCAGGCATTGTCTCCATATCTAGCTTGGTGGCTAGATTTTGTCCAAACCTCTATTTATACAAAGCTAAGATAAGCAATGAAATAGCTCTGGTGGGGACTGTTGAGAAGCAACTGCAGGGTAACTGTATTGTTCCTCTATTCAAGATACACTTTTTAAAAAATCTCACAAGGGGGGAAGTTTACCGTGTGGATAAACAAGCTGCAAAAAATCTGATTATACAAAAGGACAAAGTCCAGTGCCTTTGAACTCATTTTAATTTGCAAGTTCTGTGGGGCAGAGACCTAAATGTCCTCTCTACTATTAAAGTGCCTTGCACAATGGAACTTCAGTCCAGAGTTCAGCCCTTGAGTTCAGCTGTGTCTTGTGTTAAACAATAATATGTCTTGGATCACTTCTTGGGTCAGTAGGGGTTAGCAAGGCAACAGTGTTGGAATGAGTCAAAGAAACATCACTTAACAGCAGCCCTCTAGCCATTTACCAGAGAGCAGTGATTGGCTGTAACTTGGGGACTGATGGGATGGGCTGGGCTATAAAAATGTGTGAGTCCAGTGGGGGCTCTTTTCTACATTACGCTGCCCCAGTAGCAGTCTATTATTTAAGTTCTAAACATCACTGCATCCCCCTAATATTCTGGAGGATTATTGCTCCCTGTAGGTGCTACACCAAGGAAAATCCAGCTCCAGGCTGCAACAGATTGAGGATCTAAAACAAAGAGATGGGTAGTTTCTTATTGTTTGATTTTTTTACTGGGCTGATTTCAAAAGCCAAGGCCTCCGTTTGAGTGGGAGCCCTGAAAAATTCAAGCAGCTGATAGATAGAAGCATTGACAGCTTCTTAACTCTGGCAGCTGCATCAGGAATAACAGTAGGATAGGGCTGTGCCCCGCCCCACATCCCTCAGGTATGAATGAAGAAAAAGCAGCCTCGGGCTATTGCATTTATGCAGTTGATGAATGTTTCCAGCCTGTGTCCCCTGATAGCACAATAATATCTGGGCTTCCCATACTACTTGGCACTGCTGTGTCAAAAAGACAGAGCCGACAAGCGACTAACGAGCAGAGATCTGCAGCTAGCTCCTCTCCCTTTGTCTCAGATGTGCGCACACTTGGCTACTCTTTCCATTGCCTGTTTGGAACATGGTGAGTGGAACCTTGTCATGTTGGTTTCTTGGAATCAAATGGCAATGAAACAAGGGAATAGTAATGAGAGAAAATGGCAGGCTGGAGGTGTGCGGTTTGTGCCAATACATTCTGTCAGTCTGCTTCTGCTACGCTCAACCTTGTCCTTTAATCCTGCAGGAAGATAGGGGAGCCTGGAGGCCTGGACCAAATTGAAACCTGTTTCTAGTGAGTGCAGTTCTACTGAGTATGTTGGAATTGGACTTTGCTGGAAGAGAACAAAATGCCTCTGCCATTTAGTTCTCTTCAATTGTAGTCTCCTGCCCTGCACTGGGCTGGAGTGATCAGACCAGTCTATAAGGAAAGAGATGCACCAGCAACGTGGCAGAGAGCAAAGGACATGCTTGTGAAGACAATTGCCATAGGAAGTATTTTCATCCTTCTGCTAACATAAGGCACTTCCTACCTATTGATTTAGTTCTTCTAGGTAAGTTCATCTTCTAAGAGCACAAGAAGTCTGGGGCGAATGCTCAAGTCTGTTTCTGTGCCTGCAGCTGCTTCTCAACACCATGTGCCTGCAGCTGCTGTCCTGCAGCTCTGTACTTCCTTCCACTTGATGTGTTTCTTTCTTGCTTTCTCTCCCATTCTGGATTGCTGTCTTGGCCATTTCCCTGTCTTTTAAAGGGGAGAGGAAGAAGTTCAGAAGTGACTTTCTCCATGCTGTCCTTAAACCTGGGCATAGTTCTTCTTAGAGCTTCAGCCCTCCCATGTCTCCCTGTAATCTGCACCCCATGAAATCTGTACTGACCAAAGAAAGGTTGTGCTTAGAATAAAGAATTGCTCTGTCAGCGCTGTGGACTTGACAGTGATATCTAAAAACACTCAGCATGGAAATAGCTATGTTCAGAACTGTGCTTACAATCATACATACTGTCTTTGTTTTACCAGTGATTTCTCTAATCATTGTGGGCTGCTGTAAATGAGAGGAGAATGCTGGGCTGTTGGAAAAATCCTTTTGCTGTTCAGGCCAGGAGATGCTTTGAGCAGGATCTAAGCTTCAGGAAAGACGCAAGTCTAGTCCATTCACTCTGGTGTGCACATCTCATTGATCACTGTGATACTGCATTCAGCTTTCTTAGCTGCAGCCTCACTTGGAGATGAACATCCTACAGAAATTGGAAGTGGAGGAAAAAAACTGAACTGGATTTCCATGCCAACCTGGAATGTAGTCTGGCTATAGCTCTGGGCTCCAAGAAAAGCTTGAATAAGTTTCCTGTGGCTACAAGGAAAAGGCAGTGTGTTCCAGAAACCACACAAGAATGGACTCTAGGGTACAGTGTGGAGAGAGACAGAAGAACTTGAACCAGATTTCTAGGAGCCTTTGGAATGGGCCTTTGTTTTCAAAGCTGAAGGTGAGGAATTGGAGTAGGATTTTTTAAGCCTCCTGCAATGGACTTTCAACGCAGAATATAGATGTAGGAAAGACCTGACCTAGATTTCTATGGCTGCTTGAGAGCAAAACCAGAAAGGGGTGATATTCATCCTGAATCCACTCTTAAAGGCCAGTCCTCTTTGCCTTGCATGGGAAAGCAAGACATCCCTGGCAGGCAGTGGAAAGCCTGAGGTCTCCCAGCACACAGCCAGCCAAGAAAAAATCGAAACCAGCCCTTGCTGACATTGTAAAGGAGAAATGGAAACACTAATGAGGCTCGAGGTGTGTTTAAATCTTCCAAGCCACTGAAGTTTGACTGCCTTTAGCTCTCTCTGTTTGGTGTGTATGAATGTGTGTTTCTTCTTCCCAAAGCTTGGTGAGGCCTTTGCTGATCTAAAGCAGGGGATGCTGATGAGCTTCAAATTAAATTACACCAGACGGTGCGGCTTTACATTTCAAAGAGTTTGAGGGAGGGTTGGAATGGCTCGGAGGTTCTGGGGTTTTGGAGTAATTGAGGTGATTTTTTTGACAGATTGTACTATTACTGTCAGATGCTAAATCCACAGCTGGTTTTGTTCTGCTTGTTTATCTCCCGTTAATATGAGGAATTCATAATGACCACTTAGAGAAGTTTTGGCAGATGACAATTTTTAGCACAGTATAATAAAAAAACAAAGCCTCCTTTGCCACATTACATGAGCCACAGGACTGAGTGGAGCTTGTCTCTTGCCATGTGACAAGAGACATAGACATTGGTAACTGATTAGCCAGTTCTCCTTTCCATCATACATTTATTACTTCCCAGTCTTGACTGTTAGTGAAACCAGACTGTGGCCTTGGGCTTTTGTCAGTTTGATTGCTCATACTTCACTCCTTCTTCCCATCCTTTCTCCAGTCTTTCTATTGAGAAGAAAATACTCCATTGTATTTGGGAGGAAGTGGGGAAAAGGAGATTTCAGTTTCCCCTCTCCTGTTGTCCTCGTGCTGCCTTTAAATGCGTCCCACTGCAAACATGTTATCTGGACCTGACCAAAACTTGCATAGGAGATCTCCAAGGGAAAGTATCAAGAAGGGTTCAATGCCCTACTATGGTACCTGTCTTTCAGGTGAGGCTTAGCGAAGGAGTGGGCCATCTGTGGCCAGTGGACCAAGTCTGGCCCATGGAGACTTTGGATTCAGCCCGCAGAGCTCTGGCTTTGGCAGCAGAGGGATCTTCCCATGCTGTACTGCAGTCAGACACCCAGGGCACCAGCAGAAGGGAATTTCTCTTCACTGCTCGGCAGCCAAGCAATACCAGCTCCAGCAGAGTGGGGCTCTTTCTGCACCATGCTGTAGATGGACAGCAGGGACAAGCAGCAGAGGTGACCTGTTTCTAATGCCTGCCCTCCTCAGACCCAAACTGGCTCATTCTTGTCCAACCTGCTGGAAAATGTTGCCAATGCCTGGCTTAGATCAAAGGTCTGCTGTCCCTTTGCAGCTGTGGATGGTCATATCCACTGTATTCAGGGTAGCAGGGAATTAGCTCTGGCATCCTGGATCCAGAGTCCATTTGATTAATTCCATTCTGCCTTACTGGATTCCTCACTTGTATATGCTTCACTTCCTTTCCTATACTGGTATGTTGCATTGCTAGATGTTCATAACAGTTGCCTCATTCCACCTATGGATGCTGACAGCATTTCTGTGTTTATGGATGGTCACTTCTCTCAACTCCCTCCCTCCCCACTGCCCATATATACAGTAGGATTTATTGTGCATAAAGGTGATAGAAGCTCTATGACATACTGAGACCTGGATATTTATCATCTACCACAGCCAGCTGCCGTTCTGTTAGTTCCACACGAGTTCACAGTTGGTGGGAACATCTGGTCAGCATTAAAATAAGCCTGAGTTTGATTTGATGAAAGAATATTTTGATGTTTGTTTGTGACACAGTAAAAGCAATTCAGGAAACTAGACAGTTAATACGTTATCTAGATGATCCACGTGTAAGCTATGCATGAGGCTGCATTGCAAACAACATGAAAATGGCCCCTGTTACAGAGTCAAAGTTTTTCCCATTTCTCCTCTCCCCTCCTCTCTCCATCTGTCTCTCACACTGACCCCTTCATCCAAGTCTTTTATTTCTTTTGTTCCTTTCTTGCCTTACCTCACCTCAGCCCATGGTTTATTTTACTGCTGTCTACTACCTGACTAGCAGTTAAGAGTCCCCTCTGCTTGACCTACACTTTCTCCTATCCCACATTGATTGTCTTTTGCTCATGTATCTAAAGTCTCCTGGTGTGTTTCACATAGAATTGATATCAAACAACCTCTTTCTTTTGTATGTATCTGGATCTGAATCCATAAGGCTTACATATTGGAAGCTAAGCATAGGTATGTTTCTGGATCCTTGGGCTTAGAGCTGTGGGAAGCCAATCAAAGGCTGGGTTAAGCATTGCTCTGTCAGTGAGAGATCTCTGGTGCCAGCAGATCAGTGTGTATTGGGGATCTTGGGGGCTAGGAATGATATTGAGATGATGCTAGCTATTGGGAGGGGTAGTTGAGATTGGGAGGGGCATCTGCTGGACATTTGGAGGTGAGAGTTCTTCTGTGGAGAGTTTGTGGGAATGGTTGTGATTGAGAAGTTTGGGTCTTTTATGGAGATGGTATTGCGTACGTGGATTCTAGCTGAATTTTCTGTGTAGGTAGTATGGTAGTGGAGTAGGGTAGAGAGAGGTAGTCATTAAGCAATGTTTGGAATTGATAGGATAGCCAGGAACTTGGAAAGAGCAGAGTGTGATTGGAGTCCTTGGGGAAGAAGATGGTGCTGGGGCTTAGGATGAAGCTGACTCCTTTACTGGGAGGCAAGGAGTGAGCACATGTAGAACATCTTGTATTTATTTGTTCAGCATCTGTCAGAGCATTTGTAGATGTCAGGACAGTGATGCAGGTTATGGAATGGGAGCGGCTAGACTGGCTTTTCCTTGTCTTATTCCCAGCAATTTGATTTTTGGATTGATCCACATGGCCAAAACCATGGTTCTGAACTTGTTAAGGGAAAGCAGTGTGGCTGCAAGGGTTGTGGAAAACAGCTTCTAACCTTCGCTCTCCTACTGCCTGTGTTTAGTGTTTTTAAAAAAGATTTCCCTTCCAAGAAGCTTGTTTTGTGCCTCTGCTTCTCTCCTACCTGACAGCGCCGGCTGGTAATTGGCTCACCCTCCACTCTGGCACTACAGCAGAGAGCTCTCAGCTAGCACATTCTGGCTGGGCTGTGGTAATGAGCCCCCCTGGGGATATTGCACCAGCCCCCTCCCAGCTGTGCTGAATTGGTCTGGGAGGGAAGGGCCTGATTAAAGGGGAGAGGTGGGACCGCATGCCTGGTTTCCCTTTCCCACTGCTTCAGACCCTCGTCCCATCCCCCCTACCCCATCTTTTCAGACAAGTTTCCAGCTGGACTTGAAACCCCACATTGTAAAAATAAACTAATGTATTTTAAATGCCCAACACTTTCTCAGGACACCAGTCAACAAGGAATCCAGTACAGTGGACCAGAATGAATAAGGAATGAAGTTCCTATTAGTCCCGGCAGCTGGAACTCCATTCAGCCCCTGTTGTGCCCTGCAGGAGGAGGAGAGCCTCTGCTGGATTTCCCAGCATCCCTCACCGAGGCACACCTGTCATCCTCCTTGTCATCTCATGTGAAAGATGAGGTAACAGGAAGAGTCTCTTTTCAGCTCCCATTTGCTTTTAACAGGTACCAAAAAAGACGCCAGGCTTTGTCCATGCTGAGAAGGGTGTCTTGTCCTTGAGTGAGGGAAAGGAAAAGAAAGCTAGAATGTTCCTTTCTGCTCCATTTTCATCTGGCTCCAGGTACCTCAATGAGTTTTGTACCTAGGTACCAGAGGGCAGCCCAGGATCATCTTCTTTTGGCCTCTTCCTAATGCAGAGAGACACACATGGCTATGTAGAAAGGATGCTGGGACAGACATGCTGTGCCTTTTCTTTCTGTGAGTCCTGATCAGATCAGCTCCATTTACACATTAAAGGATGAATTCTTCTAATGGTCATTGCTGCCAACTCAATCCAGGACTTGTTTTACAAACAGTGGCCTTGCTGCTCTTATTTCATACTGGAAGATTTCACAGAGGCTCTGCAGAGACCAGAAACAGGGCACAGAAATGCAGCTTGTGGCTGTTCTCACCATGAAAAAAATGACCCTCAGGGAGAGGTAACTTGAACATTTTTCACAGCAGTATACCCAGCCATTGGATATTAAACTTTTAATATGATGCTGTTTGTTCAGCTCCCTTGGTCTTCACTTAATTTTGATTCCAACTGGGGTTTTCTGTCACTCAGACTTGTAAGTTCTGGGCCAGCTCCTACCTGGATAGCAGCCTACTTCTCTTTGCCAACTGCCTCCCCTTCGTTGCTGTTTGCAGTTGAGTTTTCATAGTGCTAATCATTAACATAGTTGGCACATTGTAGCTGGGAAACTGTAGACTCTAGGGACTTCATTAGTTGCTCTTTCAATGAGTTCTCTTCAAGTGGGAGCTCCCCATGATCTCTGGCCTCTTTGCAAGATCATCAATGTTTTACTGGAAAAGGTATCAATTCTCAAGCCTCGGACTTCAGATGTGGCTTTTCTGGAAGCCCACAGGGAAAAATGTCTTTATCATTTACTTACAAGGATTCATAACAGTGAAAAAAGGTTGGTATTCCTTCAGAAACTCAAATTATCATCAAAAACGCAAATCTAGCACCATTTCTATCAGAAATAATCAGTGAAAGAAGAAAGATGAAACTACCCCACTCCCATCAGGTCTTCCTCCATTGGGAATACACTTTTCTTTTAAATAAAACAAATTGACAGGTTCGTATATCTGCATCGGTAGGGATCTGATGTTTCCCTTGTGGCTAAATCACAGCCCTGGATATCAGGAGAGCTAGATTGCCTATCTGGCTGTGCTGTAGACTCCCTGTGTGACCTAAGCCAAGTCACACAAGTTAATCGGACTTTAACAAATTTGGGTCCTTATTTTCTTTGTGTTTCAATTTTCCTGCCTGTAAAGTGGGAACATTACAAGGATTAATTCATTTTGTTTGAAAAATGTAGGGAGAGCCTTGGATTAAAGGGGAGCTATGGAAGGGCAGAGTGAGGTTATAAGGAAATACCAGTACTATTAATAAAGCCCTTGTTTTTTTTATGCTGTTGAATGACTTTTCCTCCACGGTGTGTCATTTTATTATTTAGGCAATGTGTTCCAGTAGCAATAGAGCAGTGATTCTCAACCTTTTTAGATGCAATATCAAGGGCCCTAATAGGTAGTCCAGCTGCGCAGTTGGTCAGACCTGCCTGAGGCTCTAAGGGTATCTATACATGTGCTCTGGGAGCCGCTCGATTTAAAGTGCCCACAGTGTCACATGTATTCAGCATCCCATGGTTCAAAATGGCAGATTCACAAGATAAACCCAGAAATGTCAAATGGAAATCTATAATGTTAAAACCATTCTGATTTGTTGTGGTCTTTCTGAATTCTTTGCAACAGAATTGCTCTGTTATTCTTCTCTGGTCAAAAAATGAGTGACGATGAAGAGCTGGTATCTTTCAAGGGGGGCCTTGGGTGCAAGGACTAAGCTTTAGGCAGTCTGCCCTACTGGGTAGGCTACCAGGGAAGGGCTAGAGACAGAGACTGTTGGGGAGGGAGGGGGGGCGAGCATAGCCGCACAGGAAGGGGCAGGAGCTAGAGGTTACCAAATCCAAGGAGGAATTCCAGAGGCAGAATCCAAGTCACAGGCCAAGTCAGGGTTCTGGAGTCAGGGACTAAGGTACTAAAGTTGAGCAGAGCTCCCAAAAGCCAGAGTTCAGAAGGAGAGCTGAGCAAGGTCAGAATCCAGAAAACCAGCACACAAGATCCAGAGAGGTTTACCACATCCAACTTTCCAATAAAAATGCTGGCTGGCCTGTGGACTTAAATGGGGTGGCTGCTGTCCCCGGTGGCCAATCAGGAGGCCCTAATAGTGGCCAGCTGGTTCATTAGCCAGGGTGGGGCTGCCAGTTCGTGCCCCTATACACATGACGGAGCTCTGCTCCGGTGCATGCTAATTAGTATGCATCAGAGCAGACTGCTGAGAATCTGCTGGAGCATGCTAATTAGCATGCTCCAGCAGCCACTGCATCACGTATATTCAGCATCCCCACATTTCAAAATGGCTCGTTCAACAAGCTTTAGTGTTAGACTCAAGGGCCCCCTTGGAAGATACCAACTCTTCATCTTCACTCATTTTTTGACCAGAGAAGAATAATAGAGTAATTCTTCTGTTGCAAAGAATTCAGAAAGATCACAACAAATCAGAATGGTTTTAACATTATAGATTTCCATTTGACATTTCTGGGTTTATGTTGGGAATCATGTTTGTACACCTAACATTGCGTGACACTCTGTGGCACCCTTGAAAGGATTTCAAGGCACCGCAGGGTACTGTGTACTCTGGTTAAAAATCCCTGCCATAGAAGTTATAGAAGAAGAGCTAGAGGCTCACACTTTCCAGGAAGTAAAACCTACAGATTGACACAATGGTTGTTAACTAGTTTCTGTGAAAAGGATGAGATTCTGTAGAAGAGGAAGAACAGAGGCAGGACATGAGGCCTGAGCAGCAGCTTAAATATTTCAGTCTCTTGTCGGTGGTTGAGGCAATTCGGAGCACAAACAAGAAAAATGACTTTGTTTCTCCAGGGTCTCCACTACTCAGGCTGAATTGAGTGGAGATGGCAGCATAGGAGTGTTTGTCAATAAGGTAACGAATTGGAAAGTTTGAAATGACAAGTCTCAATTGAGTGTTTCTATTTCAAAATGGCAAAGGTACATGTGTGCGAAAACCCAAAGATACACCATTAAGACCTGGGCTGAATACATTGATTGTGTGGTATTGAAATTGGAGTTGGAACATCTAGGTTAAAAGGTTCAGAAGCCATCATGATGATTGGTTTGAATCAGGTTCTGAACTAAGGATCACATTGTAGGATCACTTTTACCCCGAAATTCCACTTGCTGGTTTAATAGGTAGGCTAACAACAGGTACCCCAATGCTAATCTGTCAAAGGGAAAGAGACTTGTGCTTCAGAGGTTCTTTTCATGCATTTGACACTGGCATGAGTGCTGGAGTCTTCAGTGAAGAGGGCCTCCTGGCACAAGCAGGAAGTACCTACAGCATCATCATTTCTTTCCACATTGTGCCTTTGTGTGCAGGAAACAGAAGGACCCTCCTTAGCAAGAGGCAAAGAAATTGCCACAGCTGCAGCTCTGGGCAGCCTGCATGAGGCAATGAAGCGGGCAAAGCAATTTAGCATTGCTCCATTCAGCCGTGATACCAGGCTTCATTTCTCTGACCTCTTCCCCTGCTTCCTGTATTAGTTCTGGGGAGCAAAATGCTGATAGAGAACTGTCCTCTGAGATCTGAAAGGAGAGGAATTGGTCCCTTGGAACCTGCAGTAGATGGCCATCTCCAGCTGAGGTACTGATCTCCCTTAGTCAAAAGGCTTTCTTATCTGAAGACTATAGCACCTTTGATGTGTGGCTGTTATACTACAAATCCCAAATGCCATGAAGTTGCAGGGGACAGAAACAAAAATTATTGGCCATATAATGAAAAGAGATCAAATAGATTAGACTTTTTATTTTCTGTGATATATGTAGCACAATAGACATTTATGACACTTTACAGGCAATATGACCATGCTTGACCCAAAGAGCTTACTTTGCAAGGCCTGGTGTATACTGAAGATTTTGCAGAAAGACCTATATCAATGAAGAGTATAGAAAGATCACACCCTCTACCCGATATAGGTCTCTCAGCAAAGTTCCTCCGTTCCTTCCTCCCCCACCCCCACTTCTGGATGCAGCTCTACAGACAGAGGAGGGTTTCAGCTTGCTTGTTTTCTGTCATTTGGAAAATGGTGTAGCAAAGCTGACAGAAAAAGCCCCTTTTGCCACCATCTGCTGCATGTCCACTATGGGGTGCCATATATATAGTGGCAAAGCCATGGCAGCAAGAGCCTCAAAATGTAACCAAGCCCCAAGCTATACATGATATTGGGAGAGAGGTGTAAGGGAAGGAAAGGATGCAGTTTACACTGGTCTCTTGGGAAAGGCAAAGAATAAGATGAGATATATCAAGAGTCTATAAAATAAGAAATGGAAGAGAGAAATGGAAGAGAGTTGGGTACCCTACCTTACGCCATCCCCTCATACAAGAACATGATGGTACTTGACAAAGCTTAAAAGTCACATACTGTATTTTCTTGCATAGAGCACACCCTGGAATAAGATACACACCTTGTTTTTTAAAAGGCAAAATGAAGTGAAAATGATTCCTCCTTGTAGTAAATACAAGTTCCTAATAGGAACTGGTCCTCCTGCTAAACAAAAATGACTATGATCTCATAGGAATAACGGAGACTTGGTGGGACTCCACCTATGACTGGGCCACAGGTATAGACAACTATACCTTGTACAGGAGAGATTGTGTAGACAAAAGGGGCAGGGGTGTAGCTCTCTATGTCAAGGAAAGCTACAAGTCCCTGTAAGCTGACATTGGCATCCAGGGTGGATGACTGTTGATTCTCTGGGTTAAAATCCATGGTGAACATGGCAAAGGGGACACAATAGTAGGAGTCTACTACAGACCTCCTAACCAGGATCAAGAGCTTGACCAGGAATTTGCCAAGGAACTGGCTGAGGCTGCACGCTCCTGGTGCATGGTTGTCATGGGAGACTTCAGTTACCCAGACATCTTGTGGGAAGAGCGCTCAGCCAAATCCAAATGGTCGCAAAGCTTCCTCATGTGTGTGGACAAGCCCTATCTGACTCAAGAAGTCTCTGGACCGACAAAAGGCAATGTGCTGCTCAACCTGGCACTGGCAATGGGGGATGATCTAGTCAGCGACCTAATGATCGAAGGGAAGCTGGGGACAGTGACTATGAGCTGATCACATTTACTATCCACCGTAAAGCTGGCAAGTCAGTCAGCAACACTGAAGTCCAGGTAAGCTGACCTTGACAAGCTCAAGAGGCTTGTTGGCAAGGCCCTAAGGGACCATGACCTGAAGGGGAGGGGAGTTCAGGACGAGTGGTTGCTCTTCAAGGGAGTGATCCTGAAAACACAAGCTATGTCTATCCTGTCTTGGAGGAAAGGCAGCAAAAGGGTACAGCAGCCCCCTTGGCTCTGCAGGGAACTTGTGGACCTCCTGCATCTAAAAAGAAAGACCTATAAAGGATGGAAGACTGGAACCACTTTGTGGCAGTGTGTCTGCTGTCTGCCCCCTTCTTCTTAGTACTCATTAATGATGTTGACATTGGAGTCAGAAGCGGACTGGCCAAGTTTGCCGATGATATCAAACTCTGGGGTAAAGCATCCACACCTGAGGACAGAAGAGTGATCCAGGCTGACCTTGGCAGGACAGGAAATGGGCAGATGAGAACCTGATGGTGTTTAACACTGAAAAATGCAAGGTTCTCCACCTTGGGAGGAAAAACCTGCAGGATCCTTACAGGCTTGGCAGTG
The DNA here is from genome assembly GCF_030867095.1 of Alligator mississippiensis. NCBI lineage: Eukaryota > Metazoa > Chordata > Crocodylia > Alligatoridae > Alligator > Alligator mississippiensis. The sequence goes on from NC_081835.1 coordinate 46,601,223, forward strand.
CTACGCTGGTTAGCACTATGGATGAAAGGGACTTGGGGGTCACGATTGACCACAAGATGAACATGAGCCATCAATGTGATGCTACAGCTAGCAAAGTGAGCAAAATGCTGGCTTGCATCCATAGATGCTTCTCAAGCAAATCCCGGGACGTCATTCTCCCCTTGTTACTCAGCTTTGGTGAGGCCGCATCTGGAGTACTGCGTCCAGTTTTGGGCTCCACAATTCAAAAAGTATGTGGAGAAGCTTGAGAGAGTCCAGAGAAGAGCCACGGGCATGGTCAGAGGTCAGGAAAACAGACCCTACAATGACAGGCTGAGAGCTATGGAACTCTTTAGCCTGGAAAAGCGCAGGCTCAGGGGTGATCTGATGGCCACCTATAAGTTTATCAGGGGTGTTCACCAGGATCTGGGGGAATGATTGTTCACCAGAGTGCCCCAAGGGATGACAAGGTCAAACGGTTATAAAATCCTGCAAGACCATTTCAGGCTGGACATAAAGAAGAATTTCTTCACTGTCTGAGCCCCCAAGGTCTGGAATAGCCTGCCACCGGAGGTGGTTCAAGCACCTACATTGAATGCCTTCAGGAGAAATTTGGATGCTTATCTTGCTGGGATCCTATGACCCCAGCTGACTTCCTGCCCCTGGGGCAGGGGGCTGGACTCGATGATCTTCCGAGGTCCCTTCCAGCCCTAATGTCTATGAAATCTATGAAATCTATGAAAGTCTACTTGCCTGCCAAGACTCATTAGTCGGAGGTGGCGAACCCGCCGCTTGAGTCAATTACAGCTTCCCAGCTGCTCCGCTGCTTGCCGCATGGATTCTCCATAGCTGCGGCGATACCAGTTCCCTCTTCAGGCTTGGTCCCTGGTGTCGTGCTCCTCTCGGAGGTCTGCATAGCTGGTCATGGGCCCACTGTCCCAGTGGAGATCCTACTTTTCTTTCTTCAAGCGTGGCTATGCACTGCCGCGCTGGATGCCTCTTGTCTGTCCCGGGGTGAGGAGCTACTGTTGATCGCAGCTCCCGCCACCCTGAGGTTCTGCCAGTCAATTCTCCCCTCACTCATCGCGGAGGTAAGTGTTCCCCCCACCCTGCTTCCCACATCTCACCAGGAAAGGACCATCTTCTCCTTTCTCATCCACAGTGTCCTCCAATTCTTGAGTGATCCCGCCAACAACCATTTCCTCTCTTCTTTTTCTTCTAGTGCCCCAAGGGCAACGTCTGATGCTACGCCCTGCCTTTTATGTCTGGCGGTGGTCATTACGCTCTTACCGGCTCCTAGTGTGTGTGCCTTGGCCCCCTTATTCACCTGTGATCTGGTTTCAGTCTTAGTTTCACCCTTAGTAACAGGGGTTCGGCTTAAGCCCCCTGTTACACACCTCAAAGGAGGAGTATTCTGCACTGGTCCAGACCTGTAGGGAGCAAACCAGGAAAGGCAAGGCTGCGACTGAACTCCAACTGGCTACACGTATCAAAGACAATAAAAAGTCCTTTTTTAGATATGTGGGGAGCCGGAGGAAAAGCAGGGGTAACATTGGACCCCTGCTAAACCAAATGGGACACCCGGCAACTGACGCCCAGGAAAAAACCAACCTGCTTAATGGGTATTTTGCGTCATTTTTTTACCAGCCCCAAGGGGTGGCTCTGCTCAATATGGTACGGGACAGCCTGGGTGAGGGAGAATTGTTACCCTACATCAATGTTGACCATATGAAGGAACACCTTGAGGGGCTGGATACCTTCAAGTCAGCTGGCCCAGACAGTTTACACCCCAGGGCACTTAAGGAGCTGGCAAGCATCATAGCTCAGCCCCTGGCACGGATCTTCGAGAACTCCTGGTGCTCTGGTGAAGTGCCCAAAGATTGGAAGAAGGCCAATGTGGTGCCTATCTTCAAGAAAGGAAGGAAAGTAGATCCGGGGAACTACAGGCCTATCAGCCTGACCTCCATCCCTGGAAAGATCTTGGAAAAAATGATCTAAGAGACCATTCTTGATAAATTGGCTGATGGCAACATCCTGAGGGATAGCCAGCACGGGTTTGTTGTAGGTAGGTCTTGCCTGACCAATCTCATCTCCTTCTGTGACCAGGTGACATATCACCCGGTCAAGGGAGAAGAGATCGACGTCATATATCTTGATTTTAAAAAGCCTTCGATCTGGTGTCCCAGGATCTCCTCATGGAAAAATTGGCCAACTACGGCCTTGGCTACATCACAATCTGGTGGCTGGGGAATTGGCTCCGAGGTCGGACCCAGAGAGTGGTAATAGACAGAAGTAAATCATCGTGGTGCACCATGACCAGTGGGGTCCCCCAAAGCTCTGTCCTTGGGCCTGTATTCTTTAACATCTTTATTAATGATGTAGACATTGGTATCAGAAGCAGATTGGCCAAGTTCACTGATGACACCAAACTTTGGGGCAAAGTGTCCACACCTGAGTACAGGATGGTGATCCAGGCCGACCTAGACAGGCTCAGAAAATGGGCGGATGAAAACCCAATGGCGTTCAACACAAAAAATGCAAGATACTCCACCTTGGGGGAAAAAAAGCACGCTTATAGGATTGGCAGTACTACGCTTGCTAGCACTGTGGCTGAAAGGGACTTGGGGGTCATGATTGACCACAAGATGAATATGAGCCACCAATGCAATGCTGCAGCTGGTAAAGTGAGCAAAACTCTGGCTTACATCCATAGATGCTTCTCAAACAAATCCCAGGATGTCATCCTCCTGCTGTACTCGGCCTTGGTGAGGCTGCAGTAATGCATCCAATGCTGGGTCCACAATTTAAAAAGGATGTGGAGAAGCTTGAAAGAGTCCAGAGGAGGGCCATGCACATAATCAGAGGGCAGGAGAAGAGGCCTTATGATGAGAGGCTGAGAGCTATAGGACTCTTCAGCCTGGAAAAGCGCAGGTTCAGCGGGATCTGGTGGCTGCCTATAAGCATATAAGGGGTGTGCATCAGGATCTGGGGGACGCCTGTTCACCAGAGCGCCCCAAGGGACAACAAGGTCAAACGGTCACAAACTCCTCCAAGACCATTTCAGGCTGGACATAAGGAAGAACTCCTTTACTGTCCGAGTTCCCGAGGCCTGGAACAGACTGCCTTCAGAGGTGGTGCAAGCACCTACTCTGGACTCCTTTAAGAGACATTTGGATGTTTATCTTGCTGGGATCCTTTGACCCCAGCTGACTTCCTGCCCTGGGGCAGGGAGCTGGACTCAATGATCTTCCGAGGTCCCTTCCAGCCCTAATGTCTATGAAATCTATGAAGGTAACTGAGTAGCAGCAGCTAGGGAACCAAGCATGTTTGTTGTTCTGCTCCCTGCAGATCATGTACAGTTTTTACTTTTGCTTTTGCCCAGTAAACAGCAGAAACTGCTGTTACTGAATTTTCTCACATACAACATGCACTACAACTTCCAGGAACTGGTCTTTGGAAAAAACAGGTGTATGTTGTGAGAAAATATGGTATTTAAGAAGTAGATCAAAGGAATTTGTTTCTTTTTTAATACACTGTTTGTTTAACTTGTGGAACACTCTGCTGCAGGATGTAATTGAAGAGGACTGCACAATTTAAAAAGACAAACACTATCCACAGTTATAACTTCTAGGTTAACAATAAAGAGTTACTGATCTTTATTATTGAAGCTGAATGCAGTTATTTGGTGTCAGGAAGACATTCCTGCATTGGATTACAGTATAGCACATTAATACACCATATTTGTTTTACAATCTCTTCTGATGTGTGCCAAATCACCCATTGTTAGAGGCAGGATACTAGGTCAGGTGATCCAGTGTGGTACTCCAGTAGGACAGCTCCTGTATTATTCAGGCTCTTTGATTTCCTACTTCTTTCCAGCCTTTTTGTAATTTGTCCTTCAGTTGTACACAGCTTCTTAGGCTGTCATGGGCAATTCTTTCAGTAGGTGGCCATCTTTTCAGAAATGTCTAATTTTAGATCTGGAGCAGAGCAATAACCAAATACACTCCATTTGAACAGGAATGTCCTATATTGACTAGTTTGTTGTCCAGATATTTCCCCTCTATGATGATAACTAAGGCACACAGACAAGTAAGTGAGTGTTTTCACATTGTTTGTTTGTATTGGAAGATTCTGGTTAAAGAATGCACTTAAGTTGCTGGTGCTTGTTGGAAAGAGAAAAGTAATTAAAGTTGGGCAGAAGTGAGGAGTAAAAGAAGCCCCTTGCAGTCTGTATTCATTTTTTGGGTGCTGGGACAGGGAGGGAGTGTAGATGCCTTCTACAGCAGTGTCCATGGTCTTCAAAAAGAAATTACTTAGGTTCTGTTGATTTGCAGAGCACACATGACAATTGACTAAACCAACTGAAATGAGAAAGACACAGGTAGATTTGAGCCTGTGTAACCTTTTCGCCCAACACTCATTGCCAGCCGGTGGTTCCCAAGTTGGGTGAGAGAGAGGGGAGCTCCTGCGCTGAGGAATTCACACCTGTACATTCTGGCACTTACCAATTTCACTGTATCTGACAGCTGTTGTATTCAGGTTCCTCTGGCCCCGTTCATTGTGTGCATCTGTGTGTGCCAGGGAGGGAGCAGCCGGGTGTTTTAGCGGCAGGAAGTATAAGGAAGGCAGCCGAGGTGTAAATTGCATGGTGGACTGCTTTCGTCAAGGTGAAAATGAAAAACTCCCATCTCTTGCGCCTGAGTTTCTCAGATTCCAGTTTTGAAATGGTCCCTCTTCCTTTCACTCTGTTCCAGAGGGCACCTCCTAAGCTGATTTTCACCTGCCTCTTCTGCAGACTTGGCTGTTATTGATTTATGAGATGGTGCTCTCCTTGCATGTGCCCTGGCAGAACGATTACTTCTTAAATCAAAATTGGAATCCCCGACAAAGCAGTGGAGTGATGAAACTCACTCTGCTTCTAGCACAGCACTGCAGGCAGAGGTGTTGCTGGTTGTGGGAGGTGTTAATTGCGAAGTGACGCACTTTGCTACCTGGAGGGTTTTGCCTTGATTTTTAATTTTATTGTAGCTGGCATCTTCTAACCCACATGGCATTTAATTATTTGGTGATGTTTGTATTGTACACTTTGCCTGCTGACTGGCATCCAGATGAGAGAGAAATAGGTTTGGGATTTCTTGCCATCGGAATAACATCATCTTACAGGTATAGGACACTTTTCATCCCAAAGGATCTTGTTACAAAGTATGGGTGTATGGGAATTATTTTACTGAAATCAACAATTTCTTGGGGGGAAGTGTGGCAGCTGGTTAACAGCATGCAGGAACACTACACCACAATTGAGAACAGTGGTTATGTGCTTGTTACATAGGTGTGCAAATCACCGTACTCATCCTGGGGAGACAATGTAGGATCCTCCTTGGAACTTTGATCATGGTTACGGGGCCTATTCAAAAGATAGCACTTTCCACATCTACAAGGCTCAATTTGGATGTATATGCCATGTATATGTCATACTGACTCAAAAGGGGGAAGAGATACTGGTTTTCCTGGAAGGAACTGACCAAGCCTGCACCCGCTTAGCTGCTTAAAGTTGGAGAAATCATAGCTTCTGTTATCACTGCTTCTAGCTGGATGCAGAATTCAGTTACAGCTTGTTTTTTGGCCTGCAAGAAGCAGCCTCATAGGCTTCATGACAAACCCTGCATGCCTATTAAGTAGACTTCATAGACATTAGGGCTGGTAGGGACCTCACGAGATCATCGGGTCCAGTCCCCTGCCCAAGGGGCAGGGAGTCAGCTGGGGTCAGAATACCCCAGCAAGATAAGCATCCAAGCGTTTCTTAAAGGTATCCAGAGTAGGTGCTTACATCACTTCTGGGGGAGTCTATTCCAGACTCTGGAGACTCAGGTGGTAAAGAAGTTTTTCCTTATGTCCAGTCTACAACAGTCTTCCTGCAGTTTGTGACCCATTAGATCTTGACTTCCCTTGGGGCGGCCCTGGTGAACAGATGTCCTCCAAGATCCTGATGCACACCCCTTATGTACATATAGGCTGCCACCAAGTCACCCCTGAGCCTTTGCTTCTCCAGGCTGAAGAGTCCCATCCCTCTTATCTTTTCCTCATAAGACCTGTTCTCTTGACCTCTGATCATGCGTGTGGCTCTCCTCTGGACTCTCTAAAGCTGCTCCACACTTTAGAATGGTGTGAAGCAAAGTGTGGAGCCCAGAATTGGATACAGTACTCTAGCTGTGGCCACACCAAGGCTGGGTAAAGTGGGAGGATGACTTCTTCGGTCTTGTTTGAGATGGATTGGTAGATGCAAGCCAGAGTTTTATTTGCTTTGCTGGCTGCAGCATCACATTGGTGGCTCATGTTCATCTTGTTGTCATTCATGACCCTCAAGTCTCTTTCCGTTGTGGTGCTAGTGAGTGTAACACTGCTGAGCTTATAAGTATGATGTGGGTTTTTTCTCCTGAGGTGGAGCACCTTGCATTTCCCCAAGTTGAATGGCATCAGGTTTTGATCTGCCCACCCTGTGAGCCTGTCTAGGTTGGCCTGAATTGCCAGCCTATCCTCTAGCGCAGGGATTTTCAACCTTTTTAAATAAGTGTACCCCCAGCGGCCCCCTTTTTAATAAGCATACCTGGGGGGGGAGGGTGAGAGGCCGGACACAGAGCATGGAGGTAACAAGCGGCAGCAGCACAGCATCTGTGCGGCTCTGCTCTCACCTTGCCCCAGCCCTGCTCCTGTGAGGCGGTGGTGCGGGGTGGTGGCACTCCATCCCCACTCACCCCTGCATACCCCCTGGGACCTTTCAAAGTATCCTTGGTTGGCATGACCGCACTTCCCCATAATTTTGTATAGTCTGCAAACCTAGCCGGTCTGCTTCTGACACCTAAATCCAGTTCATTTATGAATATATTAAAGAGTACTGGTCCGAGTACTGAGCCCTGGGGGATGCCACAGGTCACCATACGCCATGTTGACTCGGTTCCATCGACTATCACTCTCTGGGTCTGACCATGGAGCCAGTTCCCCAGTCATCGGACCATAAGGCTGTCGAGGTCGCAGTTCCCCAATTTTACCATGAGGACATCATGGGAGACCAAGTCAAAGGCTTTTTTGAAATCTAAATATATGATGTCTACCTCTTCTCCTTTGTCCTGGTGTGATGCATTACCTGGCCATAGAAGGAAATGAGTTGGTCAGGTAAGACCTACCCGCAATGAAGCCATGTTGGCTATCTCTCAGAATGTTGCCTTCCATTAGCCCGTTGTTGATGGTTTCTTAGATGATTTTTTTCAAGATCTTTCCAGGGATTGAGGTCAAACTGATTGGCCTGTAGTTCCCTGGATCTTCCTTTCTTGAAGATAGGCACCACATTGACCCTCTTCCAATCTTCAGGAACCTCTACTGAGCACCACAGGTTCTCAAATATCCTTGCCATTGGTCGTGCTATGATGTCAGCCAACTCTTTTAGCACTCTTGGATGCATTCCAACCAGGCAAGCTGACTTGTGGATATCAAGTTTCTCAAGCTGTTCCCTCATAAGATCTTCCCCAACTATAGGCAAATGATTGCCCTTATCCTGGTAGTCCTGCATCCTGTCAGACAGGGTGATCCCCTTGGGCTGCTGGAAAATAGATGCAAAGTAATCATTGAGGAGATTAGCTTTTTCCTGTGTGTCAGTTGTCAGTTGCCCCATTTGGTTCAGCAAGGGTCTGATGTTGCCTTTGTTTTTTTTTCTGACTTCCTATGTATTTGAAGAAGGACTTTTATTGTCCTTGATTCCCGTAGTCAGTTTGAGTTTGGTTTCAGCCTTGGGTTTTCTGGTCTGCTCCCTACAGGTCTGGGCCAGTGCTGCATAATCCTCCTTAGTGGTAGTTCCCGACTTCCATCTCTTATAAGCTTCTTTTTTCAGATTCAGGAGGTCCACGAATTCCTTATTGAGCCAGCAGAATCTCCCAGCCCTTTTGCTATCTTTCCTATAGGCCAGAATGGACTTCCCTTGTGCTTTTAGGGTCACATCCTTAAGAAGCGACCACTCACCATGGACTTCTCTTCCTATCAGATCATGGTCTCTCAGGGCCTCAATAACCAACGTCCTGAGCTTGTGAAAGTCAGCTTTCCTAAAGTCAAGGGTTTCTGCATTGCTGACTGATTTGGCAGCTTTGAGATGGATAGAGAAAGTGATCAATTCATGATCACTGTCACCAAACTTCTCTTCTTTCTTCAGGTTGCTGACTAGATCATCCACTTTGGCCAGTACCAGATCCAGCAGCACCTTACCTCTTGTCAGCCTGTAGACTTCTTGTGTCAAAGAGAGCTCATCAATGCGGAAGTTTTGCAACCGATCAGATTTGGCTGAATGCTCTTCCCATGAGATGTCAGGGTGGCTGAAGTCACCTGTGATGACCATGCACCGAGAGCGTGCAGCCTCTGCCAGTTGCCTAGCGAATTCATGGTCAAGCTCTTCCTCCTGGTTAGGAAATCTGTAATACAGTCCTATAGCTATATCTCCTTCACCATGTTCCCCCGTATTCTAACCTAGAGGGTCTCAAATCACCCTCCTTGGGTGCTAATCTCTGCTTGTAGGGAAGTGTACTGCTCCTTCACATAGGGAGCTACACCCCCACTCTTCCTTGCAGCACAGTACACAACAGTACACTGCATCCCTGGTCAGCCACCTTAGGACTATTTAGGGTTATCTGTTTTAGAAAGAGCCTGTTTACTGACACCTAGGATATGACCACTAATGGTCCTCTCTCGTCTGCCAGTGTCAGCCCATTCTGGCAAGGCAAAGACCGCAGAGGCAGGTAACATACATTCAGTTCTGCTTTGTGACGGAGCAGTCTCTTAGCTTCTCTCTCTCCCTGCTGATCCCAGCCTCTAGATGGGCCATTCCAGTGTGTCTTGTCCTCCGTGGCATTACTCAGAAGTTCTGCTTTGGCTTTATTATCAATGCTGGTGAGTCAGGATCTGGTCTCTCTGGGTGCCTGCATCATGGGTAGAAATGCTCTAATTTCTACTGTGATGTAATAAAGCAATACAAATCTTGTGAAGCTTTAGATAAGGACAAAGCAAAGGCTTTTATAAGTTGGTGAGAACCAGGTGTAGTAGTGATGGGTATTTTTTAAACATTCTTTCATGGTACTACAGTATGTTTGTCTGATCCATGGTGACCACTAGTGTTTCTTGTTTTTGCTATACACCTAAGACCTCAGTTACTTTCAAGCATTCTTGCTGTTTAGTTTGCAGCATGTTCAAGCCCATACATTCAGATTTGCATGTGTGCAAAAATGTGCAGTCATAATTTGTGCACACAATAGACTGGGGTTTAAGCTATGTGCAGTGATTGAATGCAGGAAGTGTATGGGGGTACTATTTAATCTCAGGCTGACCATGAGGCACCAGTTGCAGGTGGCTGTGAAACAGGAAATTGAATTCCTAAGATGGATCAGGCAAAATATTTCCAGTTCAGGTAGGAAAATGTTATTGCTATTGTACATGGGGCTGGGGAAACCTCCCCCGAATTCTGTGTACTGCTCTGGTTATCCATGTTTCAAACAGGTGAATCCATCTGGAGCAGGTGCAGTGAAGGTCTAGCAAGACAATCAGGGGAATGGGGAGCCTAGCGTCTGAGAGAAGCCTACAGGAGTTTGGCTTGTTCAGACTGACATAAAGAAGGCTAAGAGGGATATGACTGCTCTGTACAAATACATCAGGCTTGGGAGTAAACACCAGAAAGGGAGAAGAGCTATTTAAACTAAAGGGCAACAATGGCACAAGAACAAATATGCATTAACTGGCCATGAATAAACTTAGGCTGGAAATTAGTAGATTTCTGGCCATCGGAGCAGTGACGTCTGGGCTAGTGGAGTAGTGAAGGCAAACAGCCTGGCTGGATTCAAGCTGGACCTTGATAAATTTATTAAAGGGATTATAAAGCATAGTTTGTTTGCCTATAACAGCAAGGGTCTGTTTTGATGACTGGAAGGTTCTGTCCGGTTTTATGTTCCTTTGCATTTGTAGTTGTCTAACTGGTTGCTTGCATGCACAGTTGCCAAAGCTGTGCACATCATTAAGGTAATGATGTGCACAAAATATTTGTGTGAACTGTTTGTGAGTGTGCCTATCTCAAGAGCCAGGGCAAGCAACCATTTTCCAAAGATGAGACAGTGCAAACCTGCTCGTAGTGGTTATCATTATATGGAATTGCCATTAGTTTCTTTTTCCCCACCTGCTGTGGCTTCTATATCTGGTCTGTATTTTTATCTTTTATACCTCATCCACAGGAGATGCTGCACAGAGAGTGAGGATTCTTCCTCCTTATACAGCACTTGTCTCTGCAGCAGACCCATTCCTGGCAAAGCAAGATTAAGCCAAGGAAGTGAACTCGACTCTTTTGCATTGCAGTTCAAATGGCCAAGCCCAATGCCACTAGGCTGACACATTTAGTTTTAATTAAATTTTATTTAATTAGCAGGCAGTTAACTGTGACTTAATGATGCCTACTGCAGTGGTCCACATGCAGCATCTCTGCAGCTCACACACCATCAGGGTTAACATTCAAGTTTGGGCCTGCAGATGGTTTGTACTGAGGAGATAACTTCTACTTTCTGAAATTCAGAAAATAATCACTTCACTTCTGCTCAATGCAGCAGATGATCAAAGCACAATGCTCCTGCCAGGCTACTGGCAATGAGAACACAAAGCTTGTCCTGGGAGCTGGTAAGAGAAAGAGGTCTTCTAGAACTTAGAACCCGCTTCATTTGCTGGTCCTTGCTCAGGGGTCTGTACAGTGTCATCATGAGATCAGACACCAGCCACATTGATCAGTTTTATTCTTCTTTAAAGGCACTCATTGGCAGCACTAGCTGAAGATTTATCACATCTTTCAGCTCCATTTTTGCTCTCTAGCTTTTGATGGTGTCTGTGCACTGTTTTGTAACACAGGCTATCTGTGTGAATGGGATTGAGGCTATAGCACAGTTCTGTAACATGGGTTTAACATGATGTGGACCCACTAACATAGGCAAAACCAAACAATAACATGCATGGGTTATAGTCTCCTTTACATATAAGTTTCAAGGAGTTAAAATTATTCATGCTTCAGACATAACCATGCAGATGAGCACATCTGGGGAGAGGGGGGGAGTGAGGCTGGTGTCTTTTCCGTGCTGCTGAGGTTCCTCACTGCTGTCACACTGGAGACCTGCTGTTCCAAAGAGCCTAGTGAGTCTCTCATAACCTTTCTTAGCACCTTTGTCTCTGAGCTGCACTTACTGTAAGACTAACAGTGCCTGCTGGGATATGCTTTCTGTTGACCTTGTGCAAACTCAGATGAAAAAGAAGCACAAAGAAGTGTTTTGTATTTTACCTCAGGAGAGAAAAATACAAGTCCAAACCAAAGCTGTGTAGAGCTTTAAGTAAAACGGGTATGAATGGGGTTACTCAGAGCTGTTCCTAGGAAGGGGGGGCTTTCTGTTGCCAGCAAGTGAGGCATATTGCCATTCCAACACAACTGAGATTATTGTCATTACTGAGCATGAGCCAATCTATATATTGTTGTAGCATCTAGGAGCCCTGGTCATAGACCAGGATCGCATTGTGTGAGTTGCCGTACAAACACAGAGCAAGACAGCCTCTACCCCACATAACTTACAGATCGAGATGAGACAGCAGGTGGATAGTGACTGAGGAATTCACACGCCCAAGGAAACAGTGACCGAGGAGGAATGTGCCTCTGGGACCTCCTCTTCATGGTGGGGTTCAGGGTACTGCCCCCATGTCTAGTTCAGAGTTCATGGCCCTTATTTCACCCTTTAAGTTTCAGCATTACCTTAGTTCCCTCCATCTGGGAACTAAAGGTTGGGTTTTCCCTCATAGGATGGGGGCAAATGGGTCCTCAGTAATGAAAACAACATTGGGGTAGAGAAATACGAAATACACAGGAGCGGATCACATGCTTCATGAAGGGAAACTGGACTTCTGTTCTGTTCAGCATAGATGCTCTTGGCCTGTTTTTGAGAAGCATCCCTAGAAGTCTTGCGGACACCCTGTGTGTGCCTGGATGTGTGTGTAGAAGAGAAAATGTGCATATGTTTGTGTGCCTGAGGTGAGGGAAATGTAACCCTATATGATGTGGGAATAGTCCCTAGGCCTCGTTTACTTTTAAAAATATTAACAGCTAGTTTCATGAGCTTTGCTTTTAGTATGAGTGCAGTGAGACTAGGTGCTAGACGAGGAGGAAGTATTGAAACTAATTATTTTTTGTCTTTAAAATAGTGGCCTAAGATCTCAGCATATTGAGAATAGAGTTTCTCTAGACACTTACTCCTGCAGGGGCAGACACAGGGAATAGTGGTTCATGTTGGGAAAGGGAGTCATTGGGCTGGCATGCTGGGCTGGTAATAGGACAGCTCTAGGTCATCAGATGTCACAGTGATGGGTGCAGAGTAAATGTCGGGTACAATGGAATAGTACCCCTGATGGCAGAAGGTAAGGAAGCAGCTTAATTGGGAAATGTGAGATTTCAAGGATCTTTAATAAGAGAGGAGCAAACCCTTAACACCCTTGGCTCTGTGGGAACCTGGAAAGGGCAGGCAGGAAGGGGGTGAGGGCCTGGGAATTGAGTGTGCTGGATGCATCCACCCAAGCCAATGGCAGATGGACACAAAAGCAGAGAAGTGGAAAGCAGCAATTCAGGCTGGCCTCTTTGCTCTCTGAAGAGAAACGTGCCCTGGATACCTGGCATGCAAGGTGAAAGACAGACAACTGTTGTGTCAGCTGACTAGTCATGCCAAGCCATGCCTTGTGGTTAGACTGGTATTTGTGTTCAGGCACCTGTCTTCCCACAGGCCTGACGTTCACATATCTGTACATCCGCGTGTGTGCCTCTTCATTGGCAGGTGTGTCTGTGTTGCGCTTCCCTTGTCTGTGCGTCTGTCCATTCAGTTTTGTCTCCATCTGCTTGTCATTTGGGCTGTGTGTCATCGTAATGCATGGAGTGAATCGAGGCCAGGTGCCAAATTGCTCTTTGTGTAAAGGTTAAATAATAAAATGAAATCTCTCCTCACACTTTCCCCCCACCCGCTCCTCTTAATTCCTTTTTATTGCTTCCATCCCGAGAGCTGTCAGTCAGGCCCAGGGCACTTGACAGTGTCTGCATTGGGAAGGATGGGGGGTTGTCATTTCTCCCTCCTTCCCTCCCCTAGTTTGTTTATTTCCAGAACGAAAAAGTCAAAGCATTTGAGACAAAGCACTTAGTCACAGAGTGGGGTGGAAGAGGAATAGGCCTGTGCGAAGTGGTTAGTATTTGCTTCTGATTCAGATTTGAACAATTCAGGGGTGAGTGATTCAATTCGGTGATTCCAGTCACTGTCCCGATTCGATTTGGCTGAATCTCTGAATCAGCGAGGCCAGGCCCAGTCCCCACATGCTCTCCCAGGCCGGCAATGGCTGCCTTGCCTCCCCCAGCTCCCCGCTCTTTGGAAAAAAAAGCCCCGGCTCACTGGGTGCTGCTGGGCGGGAGGCGATCCCTGCTGCTCCCACTGCCCCACGCTGCATGGGGGGCTCTGCACGAACCCCCTGACCCCCCCTCCCTCCCCCAGCTCCCCCACAGGTGCCCCACACGGGTCAGCTGTGGCCCTTTAAGAAAAAGAAAAAGGAAAAACCCTCCAGACTCGCCACTCCTGCTGGCGGGCGGCGATCCCCGCTGCCCCCCGTTGCCCCGCGCCACGTGGTGGGGTCTGCACGAGCCCCTGAAGCCCCGAGGCTGTGAGTCCCGGGGCTTTTCTTGGCTTTTTTTTCTTAAAGGGTCAGAGCCCTGGTGGGCAGGGCACCTGTAGGGGGAGCGGGGGGGGGGTTGGGGGCTTGTGGCAGAGCCCCCCATGCAGTGTGGGGCAGTGGGGGGGCTGCAGGGATCATCCCCCCACCCAGCAGCACCCGGTGAGCACCAGGGCTTTTTTTTAAAGTACTGAGCTGGGGGGGCAGCCATGGGGGGGCTGGAGGAGCTGGAGGCGCTGGCAGAGGTCCCCTCCATGGTCCCCTCCCCCGCCCCTAGTACTTGCCAGCTCAGAGTCAGCCGCAGCTCCCTGCTGCAGCCACCGGGGACTGCCCGAATCATCAAAGCTCTCCGAATCTTTTCCTAAAGATTCAGAGAGCTTTGAATTGATTCGGACCTTTGAATCGGTCCCCTGATTCAATTCGGATTCAGAGATTTGGCCACTGAATTGGGCCAAATCTTCTCCGAATTGAATCACCATGCGGGGAAGCCACAGAGCTTCCTTATGGTTGGCTTGTAATGAGCCAGAAGATTAAATGGGAGAGGAGTGCGAGCTTTCTTAACCTTGTCCTGTACTTCACAAATGCATCACTCTGTGGAGGTCTCCAGCTGCTTCCCTCAGGCGAGCCGGACCCATCTGAGCAAACCCAATGTGAGTTTAAAAGCAGAACAAATGTAAAGAGCAAGGAACATGTGTCCTGGTATATAATAGGCAGGGGCTCGGGATGTGCTGGAACATAACTGCCTTGTCATTTAGCACTGTTGGTAGAGAAGCAGGTATTTTTTGCTGCCAGCCCCTGCAGAGGCTCCCTGTTTCATTACAGTGGACACAGCTCTGCTGCTCCTGAGCCATGGCGGTTCTGGGGGGATAAAAAGACCCTCACAAGTATCCATCCCCTTGCATGCATTGTTTCTGTTCAGTGTTCTTTGAGGGAGAAATGGAGAGAAAGAGCTAGTATTTCCAGAGAAGCACCCTTGTGTTCCGTCGATAACATGCATTGCTTGGTTTGATTAGATTAGACCAGCGGACAGCAACATTTTGCAGCCACGGGCTGGAACAGCCCAGCTTAGGCCTGAGATGGGCCCACGTTCTGGCTGCCACTGCTTCTCCCTGCTGCTTGGCTTCAGCACAGCTTCTTGCTACCCAGTCCTGGTACTGGTGTAGGCAAAGCCCCCAGCTCCATGGGTTAGATCCAGCTGCAGGCCATGTATTGCCAACCCCTGGATTAGATGGAACAGGCTGCAGTGTTGTCAGCAAACCCTTCTCAGTCCAGGGCAGTGCTCTAAGGGAGACCCTGTGTAGTAACACAGGCATTGTAAGTTGGGTGCTAAAGTGGCACAGTCCACCCCAGAAGCAGCTGTACCTCGCTGGCAGTTGAGGGGCATTCAAATTTGCAAAGCCCTTGTGTGGATGGAAAAGACTATCTGAATATCATCCAAGAGGCAGCATCATTGCTTCTTATATTCCCAAGTCATAGCTTTATATGAAAGGTAACAGATTTCCAGATGATAAGACCTGGGCAAGGGTTGCATTTCTTTTGATTTACTAAAACAATTGCATTCACTTCCCCACTTCTTATTAAAAGAAATACAAGAGGCAACAGCTGAATCCTTCTTGATTATAGCTCAGTGTATTCATGTGAGTCACTGGAGTTTCTCCAGATTTACATTGGTGTAACAGTGAGATCAGGAGCAGGTCCCTAGAGTTTCCATTTATATTCAGTACTTTTTATCCACTGTGGCATGTACAGTGTTATCATATCCTCTGGCTGTAAGAGAGGAAGGCAAATCACACCAGCGTCTGGCACTTTAATACCCATTGTGACAAGATAACAGACAAACAGCCAACATCAAACCTAACAGCAGCCTCTCTGTGACTATGGAGAACATCCTTCCTCCAGCAAGAGACCTGCTGTGTTGGGGAATTAGCTGTGCACACACAAATTATGGTCCTGATTCTTGGGCCTGCTGCAGCTCTTTGCACTGGTGTGAGGCTTCAGGTGGTGGGTTGCATCAGGAAGCAACTCTTACAAATCCACTGTGTTGCTAGGTCTCAGCATGTGCTCTGTGGAGAGCAAAAGTCTATTTTTTTTCTTTTGAAGCATATAAAGTGCTGGTGAAGAAAGTCATCCTAGCAGCAATAGTGACTGAAGTCCTCTGTCCACTGAACAAGTACCCTCAGGGCAGCTGTGATACACAAACTTCCCTCCTGCTGAACATTGCCAGACTGCTGTAACTCTGATTGTAGGGCCAAGGAAGGAGTTCAGTCTTGCTCAGCCTTTGGCCTCTCTCTTGAGCCTGCCAGTCAGTATCAGCCCTACTTTGTGAGGGGTTTTGTGATGGAGGAAACCTGTGTACTGAGATCAAGGCTAAAATCCCTGCTAGCTACTGAACAGCCATCAGTGGGTAACCTGCTAGCCCTGATCAGATTTGAACTAGCAACCTTGTAGTTAAACAATCCTTATGCTACTGAAGTACCCAGATAGACCAAAACCTCCTTTCCCCCCCCTCCTCCAAATCGGTAGTACTAGCCATCTATCCAGAGTAAAGCATTGCGTGTTTGTGGAGAGTTACTGCTTCAGAACTAGTCTCGTACTGTTCTCTTTACTGCTTTAAGCATCTTTTCAATAGATGCGCTGCGTGCGTGTCCTTGTCCGGAAGCAGAGATGTTGGCTGTGTGTTTCTAAGGGCCAGGTCGAAGAGGGAGCATCTGTCAGGATGATTGGTCTCCTGCTCCCCTGCTGGCTTTTCCAATAACATTTCAGCTTTATAGACATGTACACATGTTGCCAGAAGGCACCAGTCCACCAGGTAGAGAAAGGTGGCAAACGCTCCATAGAGTCTGACTCTAACTCTTCTCTGTTCTCTCCCATGCCTCTTGTTTAATATCTCTCTTCCCTCTTCCTCTCCTTCCCTGGCCAGAATCTGACTGTCCATATTCAGGAACTGGAGGCATTATCTGAGCAAGGACTGCAGAGTTTGGTCCCCCGTTTATATACGAGCCCGAGGTAATGAAAGATCAGAGGCAAGGGAAGCTCAGGTATGGGATAAGATCCTATAAAATGTGGAAGAGACTTGAACGTTCCCTCATTTGCTCTGGTATTTTATAAACACTGAAGCCTGAGAAGTTGCTGGTTCCAGTTCATCAGGTGGTTTAGAACTGAATTTGGCATAAATTACACTTGTGTCAGCCTATACTATCAATGAAAGGTTATCTCAAGAAGCAGGTGATTAGTTGCCTGCACACCTGAAACTAGATTCCCCCCTCACCCCAGAAATGGGGCCTCTTGGTCTGCATCCTTTCATAGAGCTGTTTAGGGGCAGCTAGGCTCGAACAAGCACAAAGACTAGATCCACTTCTCCTCTGTAGACGGCAGGTTTGGATCTGGATGGTTTCAGCACGTCCTAGCCTTGTGGGGAACAAAGGAGGGTCTGTTGCTGAAACCTCCTGTCACAGCCAAACTGTGAGGCTGTTTGTTGCTGGTCTTTTAATAAACAGCGAATTCTTACAGCAGTGGGAGCTGAGGCAATACATTTGGTGGCATTTGAATTTCTGAGCAGATGAGCCTGACTAAGTGACAAAGCCCATCCCCAAGTGCCCCAAGTCGCCTTCTGTTTCCCGACAAACACCAAGGGGCATTATGCAGCATGAACAAGTTATTTCCTTCTTTTTTTAATTTTGACAGGATTCAGCTTGTATTTTAATAACTTCAGGTTGAGCTGTAAATTAAATTTTAATTAGATTGGTCCCTTGTACTAGTAATTAAGTAGGACTCAGAAGTGAAGATGGATCGGCAGCTGAGCTGGGGAAGTCTTGGGGTGATGGAGAGTGGGAGTGAAGAAAGGTTTCCCTTTCTGGCCCCCAGGGAGCAATGTCTGGCAGCCTGGGCATTTGGAGGTCCCCAGGAGAGTTCTGGGGGTGGGGAGCCAAGGCCCAATTTTAGCTCTTAAAACCACGCTTTGCATGGTTGAATGCAATGTCTCTAGAGACGAAGATCAAAACATGGACAATCTTTCTTTCTGTGCCAGGCCAAACAGATTTGGCCTCTGAACTATTCCCTTTGATATGGCACAGGTTCTGTTGCCTGTGGATCTCACTCGCCTTTGCACTAAAATCTTACCTACACTGTTACTGTTGCTGTTACTGTCGTAGCTGTGTCAGTATTGTGCCACCACCAAGGTGGAAGATATGGCAGCAGGAGCTTTCCTGCCAGCATAGCTGCACCAGCTTTTCAAATGATAGAAACCCTCCTCTGTCAGCTTAGAAATGTCCAAACAGGGTTTTTTGTAGTACAGTTATGTCAGCTGAGGTGAATTGTTTTTTCTAACACCTGCTAGCCATTATAGCTATGCCAGCCAAACTTCGTAATAGAGACTTAGCCTAAGGCTCTTTTACACAATAATTACTTTCACATCCACTTTGAGACCATTTTACACTACCAGAGCCGTGCAGGGGGTTTGGTGAAAAGGCAGATGAGGCCTTGTGAGTTCTGTTCCTATTACTCTGTTTCCTATGCGAGTGTCAAGGCTAGGGGATGGGAAGATAACCTCTCTGTTTAAATTGGAGGTGCCCTCCGGGGGAAGAGTTTTTAGGGATACCTGCCATTGAGAGAGGTCAGGTGGTTTCCAAAGGAAAGGGTTCATTGTTCAGGTGTGACTCCAGGACTATGAGCAATATCCAGGGCCCCTGTGAAGAGGGAAAACAAACCTGCTTTGCACCCACTTTCGCTATGAGCTCTGGACAGACTTGCATGCTTTCCCTATTTCTGCTTTCTGAGAAACTGCGGTAGGGGCGAGGGGAGTGATGAAGCTCATGCTGCTTTGTTTTGCTTGAGCTTCAGACATTCTCTGTATTGAGCTTCCCGACTTCTGTGAATGCTGGGGTCAGCTAGCTGGCTGCTTGCTTATTGCTCTGCATACCTGCCTCTGGGAAACAGTCAGGCTTGCTTTGGGGTATGATTTGTTTCACAAGATCAGAGGCTCTTCATGTCTTTAGAAAAAATAACCCTTGGTGCTGAGAATGAAAATGGGAAGTTGTCAATCTCTGTCTCTGTCTCTCTTTTCAGTCTGCAGCATTCATCTATCAAATGTCCCAGCCAATCTATCTGCTGGTTATCTGTTAGCTGTCTGCCCATCTGTCCATCAGCTTTGCTTCTAGCTGTCTGGACAAAGCCTGATTTGTCTTCGTTCTCTGTATTGTTTCTTTACAGACATGAGGTGATTCTTATAGCAATACGCTGGCCTGTGCTCTGACGACTGTTCCCTGGTGCGTGTCCACTCTGGCAGTGCCTCCCTTTTAGTTATGTCCACTCCACTACCTCACACCATGGTACTGTGATTGTGGCATTAATGGCTAATACTACTGACCAGCACTGAAAACTGGCAAAGAGGAAGGCTCCATTTGTATAGTTGTTATTTTATATTATCATCTCTTTCTGCCATGCCAAGGGGCAAACCCTCATATGCCTCTGTGATACCTGAGATGTGCCACTTGAAACAACTCTCTTACTTTCTTTGAGCTGTCCTGAATGAATACAATAGATCTCCATCCCAAATAGGTTACAGCATGGGTGGGCAAAATATGGCCGGCAGGCTGGATCTGGCCTGCCAGGCGATTTCATCCAGCCCGTGGTGCCTGCTGATTCACTGTATCTGGCCCGGCCATGGGCTGCCCCTGCTGTGCTCACATGGGGCGAACCCCTGCTCAATCCTGCGTGGGCAATGCATGCTGTACTTGAACCCTTGCCCATGGGATGGCCCTGACCCTGGTTCTGCAGGTAGGGAACCGGCAGTGGGCAGGGGAAGTGGTGGCAGTGGCAGGCAGCAGGGGGGGAAATGGCAGTGCTGGTGGGTGGGCAGAGGGAGAGGAGGGGAGGGGAGTGGCAGTGGAAGGGCAGCAGGGATGTGGGAAGTGGCAGTGGCGGGGATGGGAGTAGTGGTGGCGGTGGCAGGAGGGGAGTGGTGGTAGCAGTGGCAGGCAGGCAGGGGGGAGTGGTGGTGATGGTGCGGGGGAGTGAAGTGACAGCTGGGCAGGAGCACAGGACACATGCCTGTACCCAAGGGCCAGGGCCAGTGGGGATCCAGGGTGGGGCAGCAGGAGCGCAGAGCCTGGGCCAACAGGGATGCAGGGTCTGCCTGGTTCCATCATGTGGGGCAATTTCCAGGTTCTTCACCTGAGCCATGCGCCTCTGAGGGGAGCCCTGCATGATGGACTCAGTGGACCGGCTCCTCTCACTGCTATGCGCAGGTCATGGGGAATGGCGGGGAGCTCCATGCTTTGGAGTTGGACCAGCTCCGTCCCTCTCCCTGCCACCCTGACTAAGCCCCATTATCTGCACTGCTGGCTTCATTGCATGGGGCTCCCCCCAGAGGCTCAGGGATAAGGCATGTGAGCCCCACACGATAGAGCTGGTGGCCCAGCCTTGTGCAGTCCTGGGGCTTGCCAGGACTGCACACTGCCAAGGGGCTCTGTCTGCTGTTGCTGCTGGTGGCAGGGGCTGTGCACAGTGCGGGGTCATGTTTGTAGGGGGGCCCCACACACACCCCACCATACACATGCACCCACACCCCCCATACACACCCCACACTCATACCCCCCCCACACACCCACAGCTGGCCTTCTCCTCCACGCACCCCACAACCATCCCCCACAAACCCCATACCCACCCACCCGTACCCCGCCATTTCCCTCCACAATATACAAAAGTAAGACTTTATTTTGAGCTATTATGTAATCACCTCTACATACATGGCACAAACACACAGAAATCAAGATAAAAATATTTTTTGAAATAAAATTAAAATGTTATTGTACATGTTTGATTTTTAGTATATAATCTGGTTTTTTTCTGGTTCCAAGATGGCAAACCCCCTTCCAAAAAGGAGTACTTCTGGGGACAAGGGGAGGGACTTCTGGTGGCAAAGATCCAAGATTAGAGGCAGGACTTCTAGTCCCAAGATGGCGACCAGGGGGTGGGCCACCTGTCAAGGATTGGGGCTACCCTTGTGGCCCTTGACAGCTCACTAAAACTCATTAAGCGGCCCTCCAGCCGAAATAATTGCCCACCCCGGGTTACAGCCTAAGGGCATTTTGCATGTGCTTTGGGAGGTGTGTGGGGGTGCTTTAATTAGCAAGCCACACTAATTAAAAGCACCCAAGCATCACATGTATCAGTATCCTTGTGCTGAAAAATGGCACCAGGGCACTTTGAACTAAAGCTCATCAAACAAGCTGTAGTTCATAGTGCTCCGCCACCATTTTTCAGCGCAGGAACACTGATATACGTGATGGTAGAGTCTGCTGCAGCGCAGTAATTTCTGTGCTCCAGCAGACTTGATTAATATGGATTTCCAGCATGTCAGAGCAGGCTCCCTGCACGTGTATAGGAGCCCTAAGGGTATAAGTACGTTGCAATTTATGCCCACCCTCTAGCCTCAAATTAGCAGCCATCTACATTAAAAGCCCTTAAGCTTATTCCTGGTGGCAGTCCAGTTCAACCCTTGGAAATAGCCCAAGGGTGGAAATAGCCCAAGGTCCAGCCTCCTCTTAATTTTTCCTTCCTTCCAGTGTGTTTGGAACTCACTTGGGTGTAACAGCCACAAGTAAAGGAGGTTCACCATCAGCAATCCCACCAGTTCCTGTTCCTGACTTCTAGTTTGTCTATACTCCACTTCCTATCTCTGCTACCCATAACAAGAGCCACATACAGAAGGAGACAAATAGTGGACAGATATCATGATTCCGAGAAGGGTTCTAGGAGTCCATCAGTCTGCTACTTGTCTGTCCTTCTGTACTTCATGTGTAACCACTGCAAGTCAATGTGGAGAGGGTGGCTCGTGTGGTTTGGATTCATTGAAGGCAACCCTCAAGTTCACCTTTAAATAGTGATGTAGATATGCTGTGAGTGGAGAAAAGAGATGGGAAATTTGATGAAAGAAAGAAAATGTGGATGGGCTCAAATGGGCAGATGAAGGCTGGCTGGCCAGTGGGACTTGCTTGGCCTTTAGCAAGAAAAATATCATTATGCCAAATCATGCTGGGGCACCAGCTGTGGGGCAGCTAGCCAACCTACTTGCTTGTCTTTCTTGTTAGCTGCCCTTTAGACCAGCTGGAAAAACAGAGCTTACTACTAATTAAACTGAATGGGGTTGTGGCTGAATAGGAAAGTCTGTGAAGTAGACACTGCCTCTTTCCAACAGCATGCCACTGTAGGGTCTGCTGATGAGAATCCACTTCTGTATTGAGGTATCCTGAAATACCCAGGTGCTGTCTATATTTATTCTGTTCAGTACTGATGAGCCGTCATCTGGAGTATTGCATTCAGCTTTGAACACCACACTTTTAAGAAAGATCTAGATGAATTGGAGGGAATCCAGAGGGAAGCAGTAGAAGTGATAAAAGTTTGGAAAATATGACCTTAAAGGAAAAGATTGAAAGAAGTAGGTGTATTTAGTTTAGAAAAGAGAGGATGAGGGAGAAAGATCATAGAATCATAGAAAATTAGGGTTGGAAGGGGCCCCAGCAGGTCATCTAGTCCAACTGCCTGCTCAAAACAGGACCATCCCCAACTAGGTCATCCCAGTCAAAGCTTTGTCCAGCTGGGTCTTAAAAACTTTCAAAGATGGAGACTCCACAACCTCTCTGGGTAACCTGTTCCAGTGTTTTCACCCTCCTAGTGAGGAAATTCTTCCTAATATCTAACCTAAATTTCCCTTGCTGCAACTTGAGACCGTTGTTGCTCCTTGTTCTGTCATCTGCCACCACTGAGAACAGTCTAGCTCCATCCTCTTTTGACCCCCTTTCAGGTAGCTGAAGGCTGCTATTAAATCCCTTCTCAGTCTTCTCTTCACTAAACAAGCCCAGTTCCCTCACCCTGTCATGTGTCCCAGCCCCCTAACCATTTTTGTTGCCCTCCACTGGACTCTATTTGTCCACATCCTTTCTGTAGTGGAGGGCTCAAAACTGAACACAGTACTCCAGATGTGGCCTCACCAGTGCTGAATAAAGGGTAATAATCACTTTCCTTGACCTACTAGCAAGCAACACTCCTACCAATGCAGCTTCAATGCCGTTAGCCTTCTTGGCAACAAGGATCTGGCTCATATTCAGTTTATTGTCCACTGTAAAGCCCAGGTCTTTTTCTGCAGAGCTGCTGCCCAGCCAGTCAACCCCTAGCCTGTACTGGTGCATGGGATTGCTTCATCCTAAGTGCAGGACTTTGCACTTGTCCTTGTTGAACCAGGATCTGTGCTGGCCCCAGCAGCCTAACCTGGGGTCCTGGGGGTCTCCGGGGGCTGCAGCTGCAGCAATCCTGCAGCAGGGAACCTGGTTGGCAGCCGGAGTGTGGCTCCAGCTGGCCAGGCTCCGGTTATGGGCAGCGTGCACTGCCATCACACGTGCCACCCCTCTTTTTTTAGGTGCAGGGTTTTTTGACACCAGGATCTCCTGGTGAACACCTGCATGTGCGGCACGTGAGGTGTGCAGCACCGCAGATGGGTCTGCAGCTCCGCATACCACACGCGAGTGCTTATCTGGATGTGCCCCTTTCATCCCTTCCAGCCTTCTGTTTTTATGATTTTCTTATAATCATTGTATTCTTTCCTTTGCAAATTCTCTGGACTGACCTGACAACGATGTCTTTGTTTTCATCTTCCTGCCTGCGCATTGATGCAAGCCATGACCTGTTTGCACCTTTTCCAGCCTGTACGCTGGACTGTTGGGCTTGATTCTCTAAGGAACGATGGTCTTGCAGCTGAAACACAAGGCAGGAAGCCAGAAGATATGGGATCCCTTGCTGACTTTGCTGTACACATGCTGTGTGACCTTGAGCAAGTCACTTCGCTTCTCTATGCCCCATTTACTTCTGCTTCCCCTTCGTAGTTGTTAGCCTGCCCCCTGCTGCCATCACTATCTTCTTCATCCTGCTAAGCTGTGTGTTTCAAGATTTAGCACTAGACTGAGTCACCGACTCAAGGGCCTTTCCTAACAAATTCTTCCTCATCTACCTCGTCACTCCATTAGTTGATTAGCTGCACAGTTAACTGATGGCCTTACTAATCTTTTGCTAAATCTATTGCTCGTTTAACTGCCCTATTGATTGACTGCATCACTGAGTCACTGCTAATTCATTGTACATAGAGTTATTTGTGCTTATTTTTGCTCTGAAGCTTTATCTCCTAAAATGACTTCCCTCTCTCTTCTGATAGTTCCCTCCCACAGCCAACTCCCAGTCTTATCTGCCACAGAATAAACTTCTCAATCAGTTCCACAGCCCACTTGACTCCTATCATTCCTATCGCTTTTTCCTTTATTCTATCTTGCCTCACCCCATATCTTTATTTGGATCTTGTCTGCTGCCTTCTTGATTCCATTGGCATCAATCTAATACTGTCCTGTGTTCCAGCCTTGATACTTTCTGATCCTTTCCTGGACATGATCCCTGCAACCAGATCCCTTCCCCTTCTTTGGCAGGCTCAACTCATCCCCATAACTCCCCTTCTCCTTCTCCTGCTGGCATGCTCACTTCATCTGGAAAATGAGCAGCCTTTCCATGACACCTTTGTAGCTCGCTCGTGCTATCTTACTCTCAGAAAAGCCTGTCATCGCTACCACTACAGTTGCTGTTTCTTGCACTGTCTCTTATTCTTTCATACTGTTTACTCTGGAACACCCTCAGATATGTCCTCGGTGAGGGCATTGAGAATCTCAGTCAGTTTTGACCTCTTCTTCCACCATCTTCCTCATTCTTCTCCTCCTAGCAGCATTCATTCGTCTATGTTCTCCTCTCCCCTCCAGGTAGCAGTTCTCTACCATTCACTGACTCATTCCCATATTTTTCTGTTTAAATTGGTACCTGGTTCTCTACTTCCTCTTCTTAAAATGCCAAATCCTCATTACTGGTAGCTTAAACTTCCATGCTGGTATATCATAGTATCATAGTAGCTAGGGTCAGGAGGGACCTGAACAGATCATCTAGCCTGAGCCCCTGCCACAGGCAGGAATGAATGCTGGGTTCACAAGACCCCAGACAGGTGATCATCCAACCTCCTCTTGAATTTGCCCAAGGTAGGGGTGAGGACCACTTCCCTGGGAAGTTGGTTCCAGATTTTGACCACCCTAACTGTAAAATATTGCCTTCTGATCTCTAACCTAAGCCTATTCTCCATCAGCTTATTACCATTGTTCTTTGTCACCCCAGGTGGTGCTGGGGAGAAAAAGGCTCTACCTTTTTGCTGTTGATCTCCCCTGATGAGTTTGTAGGCAGCCACCAGGTCCCCCTTCAGTCTCCTCTTGGTGAGGCTGAACAGGTTCAGGTCCCTCAGTGTCTCCTCGTAGGGCCTGTCCTGCTGCCCTCTCACCAAGCGGGTGGCCCTCCTCTGAACCCTCTCCAGGCTGGCCACATCCCTTTTGAAGTGCAGCGCCCAGAACTGGATGCACTACTCCAACTGCGGCCTGACCAAAGTCGCATAGAGTAGATAAGACACCTCTCATAGAGGTCATAGACATAGGTCATAGAGAGGTGTCTTATCCACCTACACCAGGGGTAGGCAAAATGCAGCCCAGGGGCCAGGTGCGGCCCACCAGGCCATTCTATCTAGCCTGCGGGGCCCCTAAAAAATTTAGAAAATTAATATTTATCTGCCCTGGATTGCCTGTCATGCGGCCCTCGATGACTTGCCAAAACTCAGTAAGTGGCCCTCTGCCCAAAATATTTCCCCACCCCTGACCTACACTGAAACAGATGCATAAAACCTTTGTCCTTACCATGTGCTATTCCTGCTCTATCTAGGTCTTCATTTCCCATCTCTGACCATTGTCTCAATTCCCTCAAACACTGTCAGTCTTCCCTGTTCCTCTGGTCCACCTATGTCCATAACTTCTTTACCATTCAGTTCTCCCTCCCCTCACTTTTCTATGCTGATGAATCAGTCCACTCTCTACTTGACTTTCTGCTTCTTTCTCCTTCTGTCCCAGCATAAGATTTGACCCTAGCTTGCTCTAGCACTTGATTCTTTACCTCCTCTCTCACTGTTGAACCTGTCTAGAGAAAGCCCTGTGACTGCTTGTGTTTCTCCATGACAGGTTTATTCCCTGCGCTTTTTGTGCTGTTGTTTTGCTTCTCAGACAACACTGTTTTACCCTCAATGAATTCCTGACTCCACATTGCTCATTTGCAGCCTTTGATTTTCTCCTGAGAACCATTTTCTTAGCACAGAATTTCACCAGCTTCTTCACAGACTAATAGGCTGTGCTCTGATCTCCTTTCTCTCCCGCTCTGAAGTTACTTGCCTGCTCCCCTCCCCTGACTCCTTCTGGCCAAGTGACTTCATCCTCTCTTGCCCCCTGAGCTCTTTTGCTGCCATTTTTACCCTCATCCATTCTCTTTTTAACCAGAGACTCTTCTCTGCCTCTTTCCTTCAAAAAATTACCTTTGATTGCAGATGCCACTCCATTTCCCTTTGTCCCTTCCTTCCCATGCTGATGGGGTAAACTGCTTAGAGAAGGAATACTCAACCTCTGGCCTGCAGAGCCATGGCATCTGGCCTGCAAGTCTCCCCAGGGTTTGGGAAATTTGGGATCATGGGAGTGATGGCAATTTATACCTCCACCCTCCCTAACTGCCAATTTCCCAAATCCCTTACAGTGGGTTAGAGATGGTCCATGCACCTTCCCCAACCCCCGCATGGCCAGATCAGGCTAAGCCATGCCCCCTTCCCTGGATGATGCCCCCTTCCCCCATGTGGCTGGATCAGGGCTGGGCTGGCCCTTGCTCTGCTCTGCCTGGCTGGATGGGGCCCCACTGTGCCTGCCAGCCAGATACATCCCACAGATGGACTGGGCACTACTCAGCAGGCCCATCAGGCAGAAAGGTTGAGCACCACTGGCTTAGAGTCATTGCCTAGAGTTCCTGTCCTTAAATCCTGGTTCCCCTCCAGTCTACCATCTCTTTGCTTCACTGAAATTCCTCTCAGCTTCTCCAGCTGTGTCTTCTTTGCAGATCCCTAGGGCTCTTCTCCTGTCTCATCTCTGACTCATTTTTGTGTTGAGCATTGTTGATCTTGCTCTTCTCCTTGCCTTTGACTTTTTTGATACAGCCATCATCTGGTTTGCCCTCTATCATGCTTCCTTAGCATTCTTGCACCATTTTTGGTTGATCTTCTTCCACCCCTTTTTCACTTTCTGTGGAGGTCCTTCTCACACCCTCTGTTTCTAGGTAATCCAGGGGTTGGCAACACTTTCTGGTGGGGGTGGAGGAATAGCTGGAACAACCCAGCTTGGGTTGGAGGTGGGTGGGCATTAGATCCAGCTGCCAACCCAGCTCCTCCCCTGCCACTTAAATGCAGCCTGGTGCAGCAATAACCTGCCTCTGCTGTAGCCCATAACGCCCGACTGCAGCATGGTACAGGCTGAGCTCCCCCTCTGCTACAGTCCAGGCAGCTTAGTGCAGCATGGTGCAGGAATAGCTCCCTTATTGCTGAATGCTGCTGAAGCCACAGTTCTGTGGCCCTTGGATTACTATCTCTGATCTAATCTATTCACACAGTGTTAGCCACCTTTGCTGTGTTCACTGTTCCCTTCTTCACCCATCTACTGCCATCCAATCCCACATCTCCCTTTGTGTCTCTGACATTTCCTCCTGTATTTCTTGCCAGCATCCTAAACTTAACATGACCAAAACTGAATCCTTGATCCTCCTTTCCAAAGAAAGCTCCTCTCCTCATTCTGTCACTGCTGAACATACCACCAGTCACTCAAGCTTGAAACAAGAGGCTCTTCTTCAACTCTTTTCTCTCTCCCCACATCCAGTTGTTGTTTAAAAATGGCTGATTTACAGCATTCCCAGAACCTGAACTTTTCTGTCTTTCCACATGAATGACACTCTTGACCTGCTCCTCCTCATCTCTGGCTTGAGCACTGCTGCTCCTTTGTTATGAAGATACTGGGATATCCTCAGTTGATGTAAATTAGTGTAGTCTTTTTTTTGCCCTTGGTGGAACTGTGTTGGTTTACATCAGCTGAAGCTCAGTTCAATATTTTCAAAAGTTTTCTATGGGTAGCAGTCCTCTGCTGAACCTTATTGTTGCTTTGCATCTCCTTGAGAATGTCCTGCAGCACAGTGTTTGTTCAGCTCATTGTGCATATCTGGAGGGTCACATAATCAGTAGCTGGCTTTTTAGTTTGTACCCATGCTCATCTTGTATAGACATTGATGAGGCAGAGGTTTGCAGCTACTGGAGAGAGAACTGAGGG
Organism: Alligator mississippiensis; assembly: GCF_030867095.1. NCBI lineage: Eukaryota > Metazoa > Chordata > Crocodylia > Alligatoridae > Alligator > Alligator mississippiensis. The sequence goes on from NC_081835.1 coordinate 46,629,203, forward strand.
GGTGAGAAAGTGTGCAGGATCAGTGGTAGGATTCAACAGGCACTTGGCTCAGATGATTTAGTTAGAGCTGATTCTGCCTTGAGCAGGGGGCTAGACTAGATGTCTTCTTGAGGTCCCTTCCAGCCCTACTTTCCTATGATCCTATGATCACCAAGTAGCTGGGCATCATGGGAGCTGGTTTCAGCTCTGTGGTGTGTGGGCACGTGTGCATGAAAAGCCTTACAGTTGCAAACATTTTCACGTACATTTTTCTAGTAGAAAACCGGAAGTGGGTTAAAAGCTAATTCAAATTTGTGACCCAGGAGCTCTTTTTGGCTCCATGTGTTCCGGGTGCCATGTGTCCTGTGAGAAATTCTATGTAGGGCCATTTATTGTGGTTGGTTTTCCAGGTGCCTGAAGCTAGTTCTGCAGCATCTGAGAAAGCAGTTCAGTGGGACTGAAACCCCTTGTTTTCCCTTTCTCCACCTTTGGGTTGTCAGAAAACAGACTGTGCTTGCTTACAATCTTTGTTCAAAGTGAAGTGGAGCTCTCTGGGGAAGGGTTGAACAGTGCGACACGTCTCCCTGACCTCATTTCTGCCTCATCTTCTAAAGATGATCTGAAGCAGCTCAAAAGCTGCTGTTCCCTAGCAGGCCTAGTTGGTGTGGCAATCAGCCACCGATCCCCTTTCACCTCTAATTTACAGAAACAGTTGGTGCATGAGGTTTCGGAACAGCATCAGTAGCCCTGTTCCTGAGAGGAGCGGAGTGGCGTGGAAGCCCCAGTGATGGAACAGGTTGTTTTCTTCTCTCTGTATTTTGGATGCATCCTAAAAGCCATGTTTCTGGCTTTAGAGCATTCCAGTAATGCTCTGAAGTCTTGGAAAGGCAGAAAAGGGGATGTTCAGACTTGTTAGAGGTAATAAGGCAGGTTTCAGAAACAACAGGCCATTGAATGTACAGGAAAAGTGTCAGTAGTTTCCCAAGGGAATGCCAAAGGAAATCAAACTGAAACTCTGGAATCTGCTCTTTACTACTCTGGAACAAGTACAATTGAGAAAAAGACTCTTCCATTTCTTTGTGAGCCATGGAGCACATAGAGGCTAGGAAGAAGGTCTGTCTTCTTAATATAGCTGATCAGGTGTTACATGTCATCTTTGGGGTTAGTAAGAAGGTTTAAATTGTAGGTATTTGGGAGTAGCATTTTTATGTCTGAATATTTCAGCTCCATCCCACCTGCTTGGTCCATTTTGGCTCCTGTACTTCTGGATTCTTCACTCCTCAGTGAGACCAAAGTCTTCAGTAAAAATGAGCAGAGACTCACAACCCTTCAATGGGGTAGGGAAGTAATAATATCCAGTCTTACAGGCCAGAACACTGAAGCACAAAGTTATTAAGTGATTTGCTCAAAATAGGTTATTGGGAACTTGTTTTACCCTTTCACCATCTTATGCCTCTCTAGAGCATCTTCCCTTTATTTGAATGCATGGAGAGGGCATTCCTGGACCTCTGGGAAAAGACACTAAATCCGTTAAATATTTTCAAGAAGGCCATGGCTCCCCATAGACACCAGTAAGTGGAGAAGGCCTGTTGTATTGTTCTGGTGGAGTATGGAAATCCCCAGGAAAGTACAGCCAATACACTGCACCTTGATATTCCTCTTCCAAAGCTATCCAACCCTTTATTTCACAGCTTCAGTAGCAGGTCTTCTGACTTCTTTATGAAGTGGATTTCATACCAGCGGCAAATGCTGGGTGGATGCGGCAGAAACTGATGCTGCCCAGCTCATAAGTTCTCCCATTGCAAAAGCAAACTGTACTGCTACTTACCATGCTGGTACTTGAATGAAGTCTGTTTCTGAATGAGAAACAGCTAGCTAACAGTAAACCTGAGGAAGAAAGAAGTGATACTAGCGTTTACAGAGGAGTGTTTTAAAGAACTGGCAAAACAGAGAGCACTTACCACACTAATGTCAAGACTATGAGTTCTTCTCAGCTTTTCTTAGAGTCTAGGGGCACGTCGCAACAAGCGTGCACATGCAGGGGCACACATTTCCCATGAGACAAATAGCAGTGGTACATTTGTCCCTGCACGCGTGCTTTGATGCACAGCAAATGGGAGCTGGACTTGATGATCTGTTCAGGTCCCTTCCGACCCTAGAAACTATGAAACCTAGAAAATATGAAACAAATTGACCTGGGTTGGGTAGGGGAGGTTGGGGCCAGCACCTCTGGTGGCCCCCAGCAGCCTTACCTGAGATCCTGGGAGGCATCCTGAAGCAGCAGTGGTGCCAAGCCAGCTGTTTGGAGCCTGGCTGGTAGCCAGAGTGTGGCTCTGGCCAGTCAGGCTCTGTTTCTGGTGGTGCATGCTCCTGCTGTGTGCGCTGTACTTCTTTTTTTAGTGGGTGGTTTTTTTTACACTGGGATCTCCTGGTGTCAAAAAAACCTGCCACACTGCAAATTAGCAGCACAGTGAATGGGTGCACGTGCACTACGTGTGGCTGGAGGCACTGCAGACTTCATGTGCGTGCTCATTGGGACGTGCTCTAGGTGACCAAACAGCAATAGAGGCAAAAACTGTCGTCTTCCGTCTCAAGCTGGTGAGATGATTTCATTCTTTCCAGTCAGATCTATGAGTTCCTTTCTGAAGTGATCTATGAGTTGATGTCCTCTAGGCTTTATTAAAACTCCTAGTATTCAGGAAAAGCAAGCATAATCTCACTAATAAGGCTCTTGAGATGGTGTGAAATGCAACAGCCTACCTGATGGCAAACACAGGGGTTGTTGGGACATCATTGTTAATACACTGACCCTCCAAGTTTCATATGTTACCTCTGGTCTTTGAAGGTCTTAATAGGCTGGCTCTCAGCTAGCTCAAAGATTTTTTTTTTCCATGACTACAAACTCCTGAGAATAACTGCAGTGTTCAAAGATAGTGAATGCTGGAGACAGAACTGTGACTTTTGCCTTCCACAAGAGATGAGGAAGACCTCAAACTTGTGTGTCTTCTGGCCAAAAGGCAAGACTCATCCCTTTCTTATAGTTTTGCAGTAAACATTAAGCTAGTTACATCCATTACTACATTAACATAAATGAAAGCCACTGCTCTGTCTTTCCAGAGCAGGAGAGGAGACAAATATGGAGAAGAGGAGCTAAATTTTAGGTAGCCTTATATCAGCTTCTGAATAAGAAGAGGAAAGAAGACTCTGACTGGGTAAACCTTTTAGCTATGTTAGGCATTCTGTTACCATTAAGTGGGTGCATGGTGTGGTATAGACACCTGAATGGATAATATCAAATTTGGAGTGAAGATACTCAAATTGGCTTGGGAGGTATCAGATCATGACTCCAAGATTAAACTCTACTCTGCAGATGCCCTTGGAGGTTCTTTGCTAGGTGCCCTCTATATAGAATCATGTTAAGATACTTTTGTTCAACTCTTGATGCTTGAGGGCCAGCCTGACGCAACTGAGACAGGTGGTAAGTCTGAAAATTCTGTCTCTGGAGTTTGTTGCAATAACCTAAAATAGCTTCTTGAGCCAAAGTTTCCTGATGGGCTGGTAGCTGCTTAGCTAGATGCCCAGGGGAAAAGCAGCAGGAAAGGTTCTTGTTTAGAGTGTCATTTAAAACAAACGAGAGTTATAAAAATCGGCTCTGTTCTGCCTTTAAAAACAATCCGAACAATTTTTATAAAATACAGTTCTTGATCTGTGTTTGTGACTGTTTCACCTGCCCTGATGTGGGAATGCTTCAAATGGATTGGAAAGCTATCATGGTCTTTACAACCTCTCTAAGGGACCAGGCTCCTTGGCAGAAATGTGATTTCCTTACAGCAATGCACTATGCTGAGACACAGCAGAAATTGTCTGTGCTTCCTGTTGCAAAAGCGTATTAGAGGGGCTGCTTTCCTTCCCTCCTGTAACAGAGATTGAACAAGAAATTGACTCCCTGGTTCAGCTTTAGGCCACTAGCCTGGCCCTTCCTGTGTGTTCAAACTGCAGATGAGCCTGAACCTAAATCCTGATTTCTGAATACCTGTAACTTTGCAGGTGTTGGAGGTTTTGCAAATAACTTACAAATAATTTTGCAAATGTAATAGAACAAGCCAAACACCTGGATCTGAGTTCCCTTCCAAGTTGAAGGCAAATATTGGAAATCAAGCCCACCTTTAGCTGAAATAAGCTTGCTGATACCATCCAGTGAAGTCAGTAGCTGCATGATATACCAAGGTAACATTAGCCATCTCGTTGTCTAAAATTAAAAACAACAACCATAAGCACTATAACAACAGTAACAACACATTGTATCCTCAATAGGCCTTGCTAAATCCTTACACTCTGCAGTCCACACCACTGTCTGTTTAGTGATGGGGAAACCAAGGCATGGAGCAGATCAAGCCATCATGTTCAAACAAGGCTACTAATTTGTGGATGTCTTATTTTTTTGGCTCCCCAACTTGAAATACCTCAGGTCTGGTTTTCACAGGTGGAGAATTCTCAGAGCTCCCTCTGACTTAGTTTTTTCTTCATATCAGGCCTAGGCTGTCTGAAGTTTACTAACGAAAGCATTACCCTTAACCTCTCTCATACTTCGGTTTCCCCCTCTTATAATAGAGTGGGGCAGATTAATTGGATCCAACCCAAAGGATTGAATAATTAAGTGTCTGTCTGTGACATGTTGTAGCCATTTTATTTCCTTCAAATGAGCTGCTTCTTTAGGACCTTCCTTGGCCACGCTACTAAAAATAGACATGTTGTGAAGGCTGGAGTCCGAAAGTGTCAATGCTGGCAAGCACCGTGTGGTAATCTTCTTTGTGCTCTGCCAAATAATTGTGCTTTCAGGAAAGAGATAAATTGTTCATGGATCAGCAAGAGCCTTGAACCATGGTCTTGGGATTACTTGATGTATTGCGCTTTAACTCCTCATATCCTCCAAACCAGACCCACTCCTCCCTCCATATCATACAGCAAACAGCCTGCTCTTGGGGCTGCCTTTAGTGCAGCTCTGATGCAGTGCTTGAATAGCAGCTTCTGTAGAGCATCCTGGTAGGGTGTCAATCTATAACCCAGCTATTAAGTGAGAGGCAATGGGAAGCTGACTGCTGCCATTACCCCTATATGGGGAAAGGAGCAGGCAGTGGCTCCAGCAGTAGCCCTATGGCTCATGAAGTTTGCTTCATTCAGCCATCAGGCTGGGCATGAGTATGCAGGTTCTGCCTATGAGGGTGGTTAATCAAATCTTGGTTTTATTAATCAGGATGAGGCAGATTTCCCTGCAGAGCAAATAAATCAGACCCTGCTCGCTTCTGTTTCCTCCTGTGAATTTGCAGACCAGGGGAAAAAAAATGATCCCCTTCCCCAGACCTGAGCAAAGGAACTGGCTCCCCTCTGCAGTCTCACTGCTAGCTGCATTTGTGAACCAAAGGCACAATGAAATCCTCAGTTTAAAAGCCTTTAACTTAGGTTTGGTCACAAATGAAATAGAGTTCAGTCTCCTTCTAGCCCCTTCCTATGCATATCATGAACTGTTCCAGGTAGTCCCAGAATTGAGCTAGAAGGGAAGCATTAGCAGAGCTGTGGAGGAAGCCCTGCACTTGAAAAACAGGGCCTGCTGCCAATCAGGATCGAAGATAGAGTTGTGCAGTTTCCAGGTCTGGAGTGACAAGAGGGGCAGCCGGGGGTGCAACCCCCTACCCATATGCCAGAGCATGGTATGCAAAGGCATTTTGCTTGGCATGTGTGTTTTGGGGCAAACAGCAGAGACAGGGCTGGGGCAGTGCTGCCACAAGGATCAGGCCCCTTACGGCTCCCCCGCTGTCCACCCCAGCACACCAACATCTTACAAGTTGAGGTTGGGGTGTTCAGAACCCCTTCTGTAGGCCATTGTTACGCAGCCTCCAGTCTGTGGGTCAAATCCAGCCCACGAGGCCATGTCTTCTTCCTCTTGGGGCTTCCCATGGGTCTAGAAATTTGGTGGCAAGGGAAGAGTGGCAGTGTTAATTACCAGGGCTCCCAGAGCAATGGCAGTTAACACCGTCAGTGCTTCCCCACTGCCAAATTTCCAAACGTGTGGGAAGTCCTGTGGGCTGGGTCACACAGCCTGATGTGTCAGTGCACAGGGTCTCTTCATGGCAGGATCCATTATGCAGTCAGATCAGTGCATAGAGCAGGGGCGAGCAAAATGCGGCCTCTGGGCCGAATGCAGCCCGCCAGGCCATTCTAGCTGGCCTGCAGGGCCCTAAAAAATTTAGAAAATTAATATTTATCTGCCCCTGGCTGCCTGTCATGCGGCCCTCGATGGCTTGCCAAAACTCAGTAAGAGGCCCTCCGCCTGAAATAATTGCCCACCCCTGGCATAGAGCCACTCTGTGTGTGAATCCGGCTCAACTTATCTAGTCCATGGGGCCAGAAGTTAGAGCAACATTGCTGTAGGCCAGTGCAGAGATGCATCAACAGAGCCCTTACTTAGTCTCATTGCTCACTGAAGGGGAAGGCTTTGGGGCCCCCTTGAAGTTTCTTCCCCCTAGACATGCTAATCTATTATTCAGGAATCACTATGATTTTGATGCGTGGTGTGGGGTGAGCAGTGAAGAGGGGAGAGGATTCTGTAACAGTTTGGATGTCACTGGGCAGGTCTACATGGCAGATGCCATTGTGGCAGTGGCATCTTCATACTCACTGCACCATTCTGCCTGGACTGCCACCTAAACCAGAAGCAGAGTAGCTAATAGCCATGGTTCTTCAGGTACTTCAGGTGCACAAGGGCCATTTTACCCCCTTGTGTTAATTAACTTGCTCACAGCTACCCTGCTTCTAGTTAAAAGCCAGCCTATGTGGAGAGCACTCCCCATCTGAGGGCACTGCTGCTGGGCACAGGGCATTGCCATGTAGCCGTGGCTAGAAGCTGTGTCTACGCCCCAGCTGAGGAGCGGGAGTGTAGGTGCAGCTCTGAGCTGCCTAGCTCTGACAAGGGCATACCCTCCTGTCACCAGTGCACTGTCGAAATCACCTGGCCTGCGTCAGATTGGAGCTGGGAGGGTGAGGAAAAGTGGCAGCAGCAGAGGCACAGCTGGAAGCTGGCTGGTTCTAGTAAGAGCATAGGCAAAGGCAAAGCTTTCCAGCTCTGTGAGCTGGATCCAGTGGCTCCCCAGGCTGGATCTGGCCCACAGGCCATATTTTACAGACCTTCTGTACCCAATATGGACTTTCTCTAAGTTTGATTTGGCTGTTCTGACCCAAGGACTCTGTTTTTTGTGTTCGACTTGACCGTTAAATGCTGACTGAGTCTGGAAAGACTGTCTACTTCTCCACATTTCACCTCTGGGTCTGTGCATTCTCTTTAAGGGCAAAGATCCCTATCAGCAGCTTAGCTAATTGGGCTAACTGATGGGACTAGCAAACAGAGGTGCTGTAACTTAATAGCCGCATCTTGGTCAGAGGAGTTACAGGGCTTGCCCTTAAGAATCTGTGCCTGAGACTAGCTTAGGGGGTTACTCTGAGCAAGGACCACTGTGAAATCCTTGAGAGCAGGGGAGTTTCCTGCCAGTTCTTATGCAACAACAGGTGGACTGGGAGTCATGAATGGCTGCAGAGACCTAGCTTTGTGTCCTAGCATTGCACACCAGATGCTGCATGAATCACACACAGATTTACAGAAATTTAAGCTGGAAGGGATCTTATGAGATCATTGGGTCCAGTCCCCCCACTCTGGGCAAGAAAGACTGCTGGGGTCAAATAACCCTAGCAAGGTGTATGAAACTTTCTAGGAGTTTATGGCTGTTGCTCCTGGTTTTCCTCTGGGGTGCTCTGGTGAATAGTTGTTCACCTAGCCCCCGTTGCTGTCCCTGATATATCTGTAAGCTGCCACCAAATACCCGCAAAGTCTTTTCTTTTCTAGGCTGAACAGTCCCATATCTGTCATCCTTTCCTCGTTATAAGAACATAACTTCCAACAGTCCATCTAGCCCAGTCTGTATCTCACAGTGGTAGAGGGGCCCTGTGGGACATGGACCCACATCCCCTACACAGGGCCTCCAAGCAAATGCCTTTTATTCAAGCTTTATATGGGTACCATTGGTTTCCTGTTTTGCCCTTTACTCCAGCTGAGTTTATTCAGCCAGGGAACCCTGCAGTCCTTCATCCTTTTTGTTTTTAAGCCAAGCAGATCTTTGTGTGTCAGACCTCAAGGATGAGAGCTGCTGTGGTCCAGACCTCCTCCTGCAGGAACCTTTAGGGCTTTAAAGATCTGTGTTTATTTTGAGTGACGTGTCAGGAACTCTCTGATGCCTAGAGCTGCACTCCCTGCATTGTGTGGGCTCTCAGTTCAGGGGAAGGTTTGGAATAGCTGTCAGGGCCATGCCTGCCTCTGCACAATCTGATGTTCTGTTTGCTGTTTTCCTTCTTGCTGTTTAAACAAAAATGATCATTCCCTCAGTGCTGGGGAAAAGCAATAGATTATCAGATCAGTAAGGGGGATCATTTATGGATAGAGCTGGATTTAAGATTGGGGGATGGTTCCCCACTGAGTCACAGTCCCCATGTGACCTTGGGTAAATAACTTAATCTCACTGGGTCTAAGTTCTCCATCTGTAAAATAGAGAGAATTTTACCCAGGGAAAGGGAGGATAAAATCTATAAATAGTTGCAAGGTGCACAAGTACTGCAGTGAAGAGGCCTGTGGGAGCATCTAGAATAGATAGAAAGAGGCAGTGACTGAGCAAGCTTCTCCTTGCCAAACAGTCTTACCTGTCTTGTGGAGGAGAAACACTCCTGGATAGTATTTTGCTTGGCCCAGTCACTCTTTGCTGGCACTGCAGTTAATGAGGGTGAGGACCCATCTACTACTTGCTTGCTTGTTTACTCTGCGTCCCCCAAACTCATTGCATACGGTGGTACCAGCTCTCAGACTAGGGTGGAAGGCGCAACTCCTTGAGTTGACAAGGCCTAGTGCCATTCATGCCTTGACCTTCTGTCTGGAGTGTAAAGTCCCCTCTCCAGCAGCCCCTCATTTCTTGTTGCCTTGTTAACCCAGCCGTGTATCACCATGTCTCCATTGCTTCCCAGTCCTTCCAGTTACAGAGCAAAGATGACGCTGGTGAGTGCCTGGTATGCTGGCAGAGGCTTTCCTAGCCAAGGGCTATTTGGGGACATTTGTTTGAGCCTACACTGCACATCCCAAAATAAAGCTGCCAATTATTTTAAAAGAAAAAGCTAATCTCCCTTCTCTCCCCTCCTCTAAATCTTATCATGTTCGAAAACAAACTGCCCCTCTGGCAGGCAAACCATAATAGACGTCAAGCAACGCAGCTGTTGGGCGGGCAAGGTGTGGGCGTTAGTCAGAAAGTCCAGCTGTTCTTTTAGTACAGCGTCCGTCCCCCCGTGAGTCCCCTGGGCCCTGCCTGTTTGATCCTGCGTGGTACCAGTGTGAGTATGTTCCCATTCAGACCCTCCCTCCACCTCCAGGCTGGCTCAGCTGGCACCTGGATTTCAGGAAAAAGATGTCTGTTCCAGCAGTGGGTGCAGAGCTGGGCTGGGCTGGTCAGATCTCTGAGAGCTTTAAGTGGGCTCATGAGGAGGGAGGGGTTGTAGCCAGGGCAAAGGGAGAGAAGGAAGTGGGAAAGTGTCTGAAATTCCATGCATTAGCCTCAAACTCTCCTTCCCTTGCACTTCTGAAAGGAGCTTCTTTATCTGTCTTGCCTGGATTATATTAATTACTCAGTGAAGCACTGAGCCTGCTCAGAGGACTCTTATGTCTGGGCGAAGGAGAAAGGTTTGAGGCTTGGCAGGCCCCTGCCAGGAGCAGCAGCTGGTCCTCAGTGGAATCCCCCTTGCGGGTCAGTGCTACTAAGTGCTTTAGTAACAGACAGCAAAGTAACATCTGTTTTCCAAGGTTTGGCCAAGTGAAGCTCAGAGACCCAGGCCCAGGTACAGCCCCAATGTAAATCAGTTGAATGGAATAGAATTCACTCTGCTATTTAATTTGACCTCCTGTCAGAGCTAGTGGGAGAGGGAGCTGGGAGCTGAGTCCTTGGTGCCTCTGTATAAGTTTCGGCTTGTTCTATCTGAACAAGTTTGATCTGATTTTACACTCTTCCCCAAAGATTATCCTTTGGGTGTAACAGAGTCTCCATTTCATTAGCTTCCTTGGCAAAAGGGGCTATACAGGGTAAAGCTTTAGGATTTTCCTAGACCAGCTAATGTCAGTTAAAACTACATTTGTCTTGTCTTCACTGGGATTTTAACACATTTTGATTAACATTGGATAGAAGCAAACCCTTGTTTTCTAATGAAGACCCCTTCTCTACATGTTGAACATATAACCCTGGGAATGGAAAGAGATGGGGGGGTAGCTTCCACTGATGTTGGTACCACCTGCTGTCATCAGGTAGTTAAGCTCTATTGTAGGTTAGAAGGGGATGGTGTGCTGTACAGTGATGCAGTATGCATGCAGAACTGGTAAAAACAATCCCTTGGTGAAACCCTTGTTAATATGACTAGGGTACTGACTAAAAAGTACAGATTTGAAGGGTCTTCAGCACAGCCCAGCTCTACTAATGCAGAGTTCACCACCCTTTCTCAGCTGAAGCTGCCAGGCAAAGGAAGAATTGCTTGTCACAACATTGGCTCCAGGCTCATTATCATCTGAGCCTCTTCCAAAACACTCATGCTGAAAACTAGTATTGATTCAGTCATCTAATAGTAAATTATTGGGTGTTAAATTTGCTGTGCTTAATGGCCATGACTTGATGGCAGGGCTTTCTGTGGGAGAGAAGCTGCCCCTTTTACCACCAAGAAGAACACAGGTTTTGACAGGATGCTGGAAGATGAACAGCTTCTCCATGGCTTAGGAACAGAATTCCTCTTTTCATTCTAAGGGGGGGCTGGGGTGGCACAAGTGAAAAGAAAGGATGCTATGAGCTCACATTCACATGTGTACAACTGGTTCTCCTCAGCTGGGTCCCACCATCTCTTCATTGCTCTTCTGGTGCCTGAAAGGACATATGCATGGAAATCAGCACAGTCTTTTCAGTAGTTCCTGGGGCCCTGTCCTATGATGTTATGAGCATCCTATAGTTCCCTTGACTATCTTCTATCTTCTCTATTCTATTTTCTCTGTGGTATTTTTGTGTTCATGTTGCGTGTTGGCTAATTGGCAAATTGAGGGTCTTCAGCAATCTGTCAGAAGGCGCTCAGCCTCTCACAGGTTCAGGCATCCAGGGTCTTGGGGGATATGGTCCAAGCAACTGAACAAATACATATTTGCCTGCAACCAAGAGTAGATGCAGGTTCACAAGTCCCTGGGAATTGCTGATCAAAGGGGTCATGTGGAGATGTAGCCTTGTAATGGGTTATATCTCATTATGTGTGCCTGTTTTCTCTCAGGAGAGGAAGCTGTGTGCCTATCCCAGGCTGGAGATCTACAAAGGAGACCAAATACATTTTCTGTGTCCCCTTGCCCGCCAATGGGATTTCTACGTGCCTGAAATGAAAGAGATTGAGAGGAAGAGCCGAGCAGCAGTTGCCGAGGCTGAAGATGCCCAGACAGACATCACAGGTACCTGTGGACCACCTGCATCCTCCTTTTCCTTTCCCGTGGAAGTCAGGTCTCCCCAGGATTAGCTGGATGCAGGTGTCTCCAGTTCTGAGTTATACACAGAGCAGGCATGATGAAGGGGAGCAGCCTGAATTGAAGAAACACATTTCTTTAAACACCATTAAATTCCTGCAGGGTCCTATTGCAATTACTTCCTGTTTCCGTCAAATCACTTAAATTGAAATAAATGTTGATCTTGTCACCAGCTAAACCCTGAGGGTGTGTGGCATATCTTACCGCTGCATAGTAGTGCTTATAATGTCAATGAGACAATAAGCTACTCCCATCCTTAACTGTAGTGCTGCAAAGGGTCCCACTACATTACCACTGTTTGGTTAAGACAACTTTTAGCTGTTGCTGTTTTCTCTCATCCCATAGCCCTTCTTTGATCTCCTGTTCCTCTCTCACATATGAAATTCTGAATAACCTAGGTAACTGTTTTCTGCACCCAATGACAGAATTGTCCAACAGCATCTGCTGAAAGAGATCTACTGGAGTCCCTGTGCATATATAAAGGAAACAATTATAATCACCGTACGTGCATAACAACAGCACTGTCCGCAGTTATCATGGCGCTACTGATATAATAACACAAAGTGATAGTCGCCGGGAGCAGCCCACGTGCTCACGTTTTTGTGTAACAAAATGATGTGGAATTTGTGATTGTGCTATATAAGGAGCAGATGTTTTATCTATGGGATGTACATTACATTATACATGGATTCCTTTGAAGCAGGTGAGAAGCCCACTTCATATGTTTCAGGTCGTCTACACCTATGTATGAATTAGTACATCTATGTACTGATGTAAATTAAAAAACAAGATACATCTTTTTCACATGGGCAGTTTTATAATGTTTTTGCATGTCTTGAATTTAGATTTTGTTTCTTTTAAATGCTTAGTCAAATTTAACTTAAAGTCAAGCAGAGAAGCCATTTTCTAAGACATCTATTCATTCAGCATTACACTCGGGATTCCAGTTTCACAAGCATCAAGCGGTTCAGCTTTTCTACACCATTTTGTGTAGTACTGCAGTGAGGTCTTCCCTTATATTATCACACGATGCACCATGTTATGTTGCAGGCTATTCAGACAAAGACAGTGTTTAGTTATGCTGAATTTGTACTCTCCTCTACAGCTTTCAGTTCATATAGGCAACATTTTATGACCATTTTTGTTAATGGACAGCAGCATAAAAGTGCTTTGCACACCTTCAAATCCTTGCATGCCTTTTGGTTTCTGATCTCCAGTGATTGCATACATGCACCCATGATAACTTTGTATTCTTGAGGTCATGTAAGAAAAGCTCTACTCTAATGCAGTGATGCCCAACTTTTTGGCTCTGTGGATTAGATGAGTGGTTCTGGTTCAGTCTATGAACTGGATCCTTGCCCACGAGCCCAATCCAGCGTGCAGGGCTGGTCTAGCACTAGGCCATAGCCCGATTCAGCGCATGAGACCTGGGCCCAATTCATTATGCAAAGACCAGCTCGGTGCAGGGCTGGGAACCCATCTGGCCCACAGCTTGGAGCCCCAGTATGCCAGATTCAGGCCCATACCCCCAGCTGCACATGCTGTATCAAGTCTTGCACCAGATCAGACCCCCAACTTCAGCCCTGCAGATAGGGCCATGCCATCTGGTCCACAGGGCTTGGAAATTTGGTGGGTGGGTAGGGGGGGAGGGATGGAGGCAGTGCCACTGTTAATTGCCCCCAGTCCCCTGCTGCCAAATTTCTGGACCTGTGGGGAGCCCATGTGCTGGATTTGGCCCATGGGCTGGAGGTTGGGGCAGAAGTGAGAGGCACAACCCCTTCTCTTTCTCTCTGAGGCCAGAGCACTTCAAATTTGGCACCATGCAGACCTGCAGTCCCCTACCCTCAAAGCACTTCAGAATAGCTGTGAATGCATGCAATGACACAGTTCTGTAACCGCAGGGTAGGAAAATCGTTGCATGGCAAAGGTTCCTGAGGCTTGATGAGTGCACCAGAGAGCACCCCTTGACTGTCTGTCCTAGTCCTCTCCTCTCCTCTGCCCCTCTGGGGGTTGTGGAGAGCTAAGCACCGTGGGATGCCAAAGGACCAGTCGAGCAGACAGACATTTCAGGAAGTGCCTTAAAAGGAAGCATTTCAAAGATGTGGATTTTTTTTTTCCCCAGAATCATTTTTGAAATGCTTTGCTATTTTTCAGGTGCTTCTTCAGCAGTACACTGTTTGGAGGGCTTCAAAGGCATTTGGAGCTCTTCAAACAGCATATCTGTCCAGGGCTTGAATTACCTGACTTTACTGTAACATGGCTTTTGGTTATCATTATTAATTGATTGGAAAAAAAGTTTCTATAAAGCTGTTGAAAAACAGAAAGATGGTTATAGAGAGAGAGAAATCTAATGAGATTGGATATTCCCTACAGGTGGTTAAAATTCCCCTCACCAGCTAAGTGTATGGAGGAAAAGTTATTTCACGCTTGTGATGTTGTAAGATGTTTAGACTTCACATCTGTGAGGTCACTATGAGGACCTGGTTATAGCAACACACAGTCTACAGAGTGCCAGCAGTTCTTTGATGGCTCTGTCATTTTTTTTCCAACTTTCTGATGGCAAAGATAATCTTTCTAAACGTGACCTGATGCAATGCTGACTTTCTGACTGTGGAAAGCCAGCTTCAAATCATAGCCTTGAGAGGTTTCAATTGCCTTCATAAAGACCCAGGGTTGAGTTTATATGTCAGTGCTGTGAAATAATTAGGTGGCCATTTTAGTATGAGTAAAACTGAGACTGATGATGGAGCTTAATGTAGTGTATAGGCCCTGAGTAGTCACAGTTTCTTCACCCCTCCTGACCCTTCTCCATGCCCATGACATATGACTGTGAAATGTAAAAAAAAGAAAACACTGAGCAATTGTGACAGCAATTTCACCATTAGAATTTCAGTGTGTGAATCAAACTAATGATTGGTTGAGATACCATTGATGTCACAACCCCTCTCCCCTGATGTCACAATTCCACCAATTTGGCATAATTCACTTAAAATCAAAGTTGGAAGAATAAAGTGACCCTTTGAGTAGCAAATAATAGCAAATGCCTCTTCAGGAAAGACTGCTAGTGGTGGGGAAAGCCTTCCACTTGTGCATTGTTGCTTGAAATCCAGTTCAGGTAAGCAGTACATAAGAAAATAAATGCCACGCTGAATCAGACCACAGGTGCACCTTGCATAGTATCCTGTGTCTCACAATGGCACAGAGTGAATCCAAATGGGAGGCTATTTATGCAGGGTCTATCCAGAGTGATTGTCCCCTGCCACTTTTCCCCTACAGCTTCCAGCTTTCATAGTGACCAAAAATTGTTTCTCTCTTTTGGCCAATGGGCTTTGTGACATGAATTCTTGGTCTTAGGCCAGCTTTGACTGTGTAGATAGTGGTATTAACACAGTGCCAGTATAACTGGCCCTTATGTTAGTAATCTCAGTAGAGAATCCAGGGACTAAATGATCTATGGAGGCACACCCCTTCCTTGATGGGTTCATTATAGGTTTGGGTTTGGGGGGGAGAGGGTGTCTTGAACTGTTGTTATTATTATATTTTTGTTGTGTGACAAGAGACCTCCAGGGTTGTCAGTTCAGCACCCTTAAGCATTGCAAACTTATACAAGAAATAACAGTAAAAACTAAATAAGTACCTTCTACCTCTCCATTCTCTAGTTCCCCTACAGAACTGTCCACTGCCCATTAACATTGCACATAAGGGTTTGTGGAACATGAGGCTGTCCCTGGCACTCTTTCTATTCTGCTCACAGCCAAGCTGAAGTCAGGCCTTGACTGTGAGGTGAGTAGAAAGGTTTTTTTTTTTTCCTTAAATTGCTTTCCCTCCACCCTCTGTTTGCTGTTCAAAAGAACAGGTTCATCCTGAGTCATGGCTTCTTCAAATGCATATGCTGGTGGGTACAGGATCTTAAATGATCCAGAAGCTTACTGTGTTTTTTAATTCGTTATCCATTGATTTATGCCCCCTTTTTCTGGCTGTATAGGCCTGATATGAAGGCCACAGTGGCCCAGTTCTGACCTGCAAAGTTGTTTTTCCATAATTACATGGGTTTTTGGATCATCACTTGACCCATCTGATTGCTGTCTCAGCCTTCCCAGTGTTATAAAGGTATCTGTGTAGAAACTAATATCAGATAAATCTGGCAGTGGTGTGGCCCCCCACAGATGTTAGGCCAAATTCTCAGCCTGGATAATTCAGTGTTGCTTCTCTGGAGTCAGTGGATGTACCATGATTTACACCCAGACCCAGCCCTTAATATTTTGCAATGCTAACCAAATCCTGGGATGAGGATGTAGCCTTATTCATTGTTCCCTTGAAACGTATTTATGTGTTGTGCACGTGTGCCTATAAAGTATATTTATATGGGGCAGCTGAATGGGATGTGTGTGATTTGTGCTTTTCTCTTTGGTCCTGGCCCCTGGAAGCTGCTGAGCACCTTACACTCCCATGCAGGCAAACAGGAAACGAGGAAGCTCAGTGCTTTGCGGGATTGGATCTTGTCTTATCATCTTCCTCCTTCTTCTCATCAAGCTACAACCCTAAACTATGTAGTTTACAGGATGGTGGGATTGGGGTGTCAAAAATAATCTGCAGGTGATGCAATTTTTACCTTCTCCCTCACCCTCAGACCTCTTCCTAGATGTTTAAAAAAACCAGGAAAATGCAGTTTCACACAAAGGAAATGTGTAGGGGCTTTTATAAACCTGCTTTGATTTCCAAGCAGCCATTGTATTTAATAATACTCTTCCCCAATACAGCACCTTTTGTCTGGGGTTCTCCTAGCTCTTTACAAAGAGCCGTATTAGAAATTCCCAAGTCTGTCTGCATTAGTGATTTCATTTACGAATTTCCAGCAGAAGGCTCTGCCATTTCCCCACAGACATCGGATATGGATGGTGTCATTCAGAACATAGCGACCTGTAGATGTGCAATAAGGGCTTTGGTTTTTTGAAGTTGAGCAGTGATCCTGCAACCTTGAAAAAAATCACATCTGTCTCTCGAGTCTGTCTGTCATATTTCCTTTCTATCGACTTAATCCTATGAGGTGCTGAGTGCCCTCAACTCTACCTGATTTCAGTACCAATGGAGGGTGTTCAGTGCCTACTGGCTTGGGTTCAGTGTATCTACTTTAGCTAATCTCTCTGCCCACTGCAATGAATATGACCACTTCTGTGAATATGCCAAGAGGAATTAGGATGCTCAGCACCTGTGATTTAGCACCAATCCTTCCCATTTTCTGCAGCCATCAAGGTCAGCAGAAGGAGGATTTGGCAAGAGGCTGATGGCTCTCCGGGGTCTGGTGTCAATCACAATTAGCATTGTTTTGCACTTAATTATTTTCTAGGGCTTTAGCATCAGCTGTGGGCTCCAAGAGCCCTCATTCCAGCTTTGCTTTCAGCAGGGTGCTCTCTGACTTGACCCTGTCAGTACAGGGAGGATCAGAAGGTCAAATCGAACAAAAGTAGCCTATTGACATGGGTTGAAGGAAGAGCGTGTTTTTTGGAGTGACTGGAGATGGATTCTTGGTGGTGGCTTCTGCTAACAAGTTCAGATGCTATCTTTGTTACTGATAAATTGGTACCATTAGCAACCTGGCTATAGCAGAAGGCCTCCCAGAATGCTTTCTGGTGACCTTATTTCCAAAAGAACCATTTTTAAGGAGGAAGCGTGGGTGGAACGGATACAGAACATCACCAGTCCTCCCAGTCCTGCCTTTCCTTTCTGGAGCCTGTGCAGGGTGCAGGCCTGACCTGCACGTTCC
Organism: Alligator mississippiensis; assembly: GCF_030867095.1. Lineage (NCBI taxonomy): Eukaryota > Metazoa > Chordata > Crocodylia > Alligatoridae > Alligator > Alligator mississippiensis. The sequence goes on from NC_081835.1 coordinate 46,646,569, forward strand.
CTGCTCTTCCAGCCCTAGGGGCTTCACCATGCTCTACTGATGCCCTTAATCCTGACCTGAAACATTCCCTGCTATATCAGTCTTCAACTACATTTAAGCAGAAATCCCTCAGCTTAAAGGCCAGGAGCCTTGTGCTGTGCCCACAGATCTGAACCAGTGCTAGTTAGATCTCCTCATCTCTTATAAACCCAAGGCAGGCTTTGAACCCCATCTCAAACTGTGAAAAGCTAGCTTGCTACTTCACGATGCCCCCCCAGCCTCTGTGGGCCTTCCCCATATTTCCCCTTTCTCTCTCAGAAGAAGTCTGTGTGTCTGTCCGGTTAGCACCTGTTGCTAGAGGGACCAGCTTGTTGCTGTGCCTGTGTCACTGGGTCACGATATACCTTCCTTGAATGAAGGCTGCAAGTACATGTCCTGCTGGGGGGTTACACACAGCTTCCTTGCCTGCTTCACGTGCTGCTCTGTCATTTCAGCCTGGCAGGCCCGGGAGCTGGCACCCCTGCTGTTCTGCCTGCCCCTGCCCATCTCCTGGTGGCTTTTGTGTGGGGTTTGAAACACTGTGATTAGCTGCGCCTCTCCTGTTATTACATTGATCTATTATTTAGCGAGAGAGGAGATGAATATTTGATAGAGCTCAGAGCCTGGCTGGGGAAGGAGGGCCAACGCACTGAAAGGAAGAATTATGGATTAGGCTCTTCGGTCACAGCAGGAGGCCACAAAAGCTTTTCTTCACTTTTTAACCCTTGCTTGTCCACAAGTCCTTTGGAAATTCCAGTATGCCCTCCCCAGGCTCTCACCTGTCGTATAGCCCTTTTCCTACTCTGCATTCAGGTGGTGTCATCCTCTCAGTCAGCTAATAACAATAGCAGTGAAGCCTTAGTAGCACAGACACCTCATAAGTAAATACCCAGGGCCCTGGGTGGGCTTGCCTAGACCTCCCTGCGACCAAGACTTTGTTGCTATCAGCCCTGAGCTAGCAAGATTAAAGCTACCACAGGTATGTTTGTGTACTGCAATCGATGACTGAAGTGCAGACATAGCCTCAGGCTGCTTGTCCCCTTCAGTTGTCATGTCCTCTCTCAGAGCCAGCGATCTGTTCTTAAAAGAGAAACATCCATGCAACATAGGCGCGGAGCGGCAGGGTGACTGTCATGAGCTTCATGATGTCACACTAAAATAGTCACAACGCATAGAGACGGCACTTCCATAGTGTCCCTTAGGTTGGAGGTGAGTTGCTTTGACGTGAGTGTTAGACCCCGACTCCCTGCGGCGCCCAACGACTAAGGAGATGATGATCCAATTGCTCCTGGATTCTGTTGCTCATTAGCCAGAGCAAGCAGGAAGCAAACACCAGCACACATTGCTCACAACAGCTTTATTCAGAATGGAGACAGCTTCGGGTGAGCTCCCTCGCAGACATACAGCCTGTGAAACCAGGGGAGCAGCTGTGAACAATAGTTTTTCCTACATTTATACACTTTGGTTTATACTCATTAACATTTACTCCACCTTCACTCCTCCTTTTGTTCCACCCATTTCTCCTCCCCTCTCAAGCTCCGCCTCTGTTTATGGTTTGCTTCATTAGCATGGAATTGCCTATGCATTTCATTCATTTGCATGTCTTTTTGCTCTGAGTGCGTGTCTAAGACCTTGACTTCTCTTCTTTGGTCAATGGGCTGTCTTTGACCCAAACCTGGAAGCTTCTGGAGGCTTCTTCACTAATCACCATTCACCTTTTCATGTATGTTTATTTTGGATTTTGTTACCAATTACATGTTGTTTTTCACATTCCAGTCTGTTTTTCTGTCTCAGGTTATACCATCTTCCACACTCCTAAAGCTTCACCTCATTCACAGCATGTAGACTCACACAGACTCACTTTAAAGACACAGTTAACATGGTTACTTAACATAAGCAAATGGCTGGCTTAGCATAAGCATTCATAAGCAAAATCTGCTTGCCTAAGTGTCTTGCAATATACTTTTAATATATTATTCTGCCTTGTGGTCGGCAGCTCTGCTGGGCCACAGGTTACAGCCTTGTATTCAGCTGCAAATCCAGTGCTCCCTAAAATCCAAATATTGTCACCCTAACACTGAGACTAGAGCATAGGAAGATCTCCATTATGGTCCCTCTTTCTGAATTTCTCTTGAAGAGGGAGCAGGTGTCCCCAGTCAGGCAAGGAGGATAGATGAAAGATGGAACCTCTTAGATTCCCGGTGATTCTGCATGGAAAACTAATGCTAGAATGGTTATGAATTATACTGAACTACCCTGCCTGTCCTACCAAGTGGCCAAAGAAAGGAGGAGATGTTTCCTTTTCCCTTTGCTCATTTTCTTCCAGGATCATCTCTCTGTCTTTCTGTCTCTAGTCTCCTTTGTGGCATATCATTTTGGCCTGACTAGCTGCTTTTCTCATGTCCTTCCAGCAATTGTCCATGAGCTACAAGTCTGCTCCTTGGGGTGACAGTTTTAATGTCTCTTTAATTCACGTGCATGAGTGCGTGTGTGTGTAAGAGAGAGAGAGAGAGATTTTGTGTAAGTGAAAGGTGCCAGATTAACAGCTCCAGTGAGAGAGGTTCTCTGTTTATCTCCCAAGCAGGTACAATATGAATGGCATCATCGTGAGCTGTCCTTAGGAATGCACCTAAGCCCTGATGTGAAGGGGCCACCTTTGCAGGTGACAGTGAAGTTCAGTCTCCTTGAACTGTGCTGTCCTGGGCTTTTCTGCTCAAATTGTCATCTAGCATTATTGCAGCATTGGTTGCTGTGATGTGGCTGCTTGTATGCCAGAAATTGAACTGAGGTCCCTTGCCATTTGGAGGGAATCACAATGAAGCACTTTCAGGTGGAGGCTCTGTCAGAATGTGACAGCATCCATGACAAAATATTGGACATGCCCAGTGACCTATCCCCATTCCCTGAACAGCAGGGCTACCATCCAGCATTTTCTTTCTGCTGTGACCTAGTTGAGCCCCACACCTTCCTAGGAGGCTCTGGCAGGTGCTTCCCTATCAAGCACATTTCCTTCTGTGCAGTGCAAATAGGATGCATAGTGCAGCTGATTTCCAGGAGGTCCCTCACCCCAGCAGAGGTTTGTTGACAAAGTGGTTAAGGCATCTTGCTGTGGTATTAAAGGCATGAATTCAAGCTAAGGGTGGTTGGAAAAATGAAGCACAAGTGTAGACAGTATTGTCCTTTTGACAAGCATGATATCAGGCTGGTTAAAAATTGTGTGCTCTGTCATATCTATTCCACACTATCACACCCTCCAGTACTACTACCAATGGAGGAGAAGCAGGGTTAGGCCAAGAGTTAGATAGAACACAGGAAATCCCCCAGTGTAGTCATGCAGGACACCTAAACAGTATATGCTACAACTTTTAAGAGAGTTCTCAGCCTAGCACTGATGATCCAGCACACAGTGCTTCCCTCTGTACTGAACTCATGCCTCAGCTCATTGTCTGGGTGATGAATTCTTGGAAGATGTATCCTCCATGTCCTCATCTGGAGGACATGTGAGCCTCTGAGGCTTGTTAAAAACAGACAAACATGCCATTTGTGGCATGAGGAAAGGCTGTTGTTTCTGTTGTCTTAGCCAAATTGCAATGCAGTGATTATCTTCTGCTCCCCTGAAATCCCCCCAGTAATTTCAATTAGAGGACTTCCTTTCATGTCCCTTCTACAGTTGGTGGAGATCAGCTGTCATGTTGCACCCTAGAGTTGGCTGCCTTTTAGCACTATGCAAAATATTTTCTATGTCAGTCACCATCAAAGAGGACAGTTTTTGAGACCATCAAATAGGACATATCAAGCAAACTATTTTCCTCTACTGCTTCAGCTCAACATCTGGGATAATCTGGTGCTCAAAAAGTGCCAACCTGAATGAGTTAACTGGTGCCATGTTGCTCTGCCCCTTGTCAGATGCATCCTATTATGGGAGTCAGTGCTGTAGGCCCTCAGGCAATTCTTAACACATTTCCAAGATCTACCACAGTTTCTTTTATCAGGGGCCAACTCCCAGTACAGAAGGTTTTCCTCTCAACACATGGATGGACTGTTGCAGCTCTGGTGCTCTCAGTATGAATGCCAGTCAGCTCTGCCCACTGGAGAATTTCCTCTATATTTGAGGAAATGTAACTTAAGGAGGTTAAGAATAAATCTGGGTTAAAGAAGATGCTATAAATCCGGTGAATTTGGATTCAAACCCAGGTCTTTACCTTGCAACTGGTCTTATCTTTATAATCGGCCAAACCAAACCCTTGAAGTGATCCACAGCTGAGCCTTGCAACTTCAGTCCCTGTCTAATATAAATACAGTATAATCTTGTTATAATAATGATTCAAGTCTCAGGAGGGTTCTGCAGCTCCCTGTGATCACAGCCTGGAGATAACTTCCTAGTCAGAACTGACCCCATCACTAACTTTAGTTGTCTTTGCACCTGGCATGTCTGAAACTGTCTCTCTTTTTAATTAAGAAAATCTTCTCTCCAAGTTCCTGATTCATGCATCTACTGTGGTGGGACAGCAAGGCAACTCTGATTTGTTGGTTGTCATACCACTTCTGGGGTCCTTGGAGGAAACAATAAATAACAGGGATCCTGGTATTCATGTGGCTGTCTCAATGCCTGAAACAGCTACATGTTGTAGATAAGACTTTCACACCCTGCCCATGCTGAATCCAGCAACTCTGTCATCTTGGGAATGGAGCTGGTGAGGGCCAAAGAGAGTGAGATACATAGGGATTCACACCTTCATATCAGCAGGCTTTTGAGGGGTAGGGATGTATGAAGGTGACGTAGACAAGAGGAGAGATGGGAAGCAGCTTGCACAAGACATATTTAGACTGCAGCAACACTCTTGGGTGTCCCTTTCCCCACCTTGCCTCCGACTTTGAACTCCTGTACATATAGCAGTTATGAGTCATCCTCCATGTGTCCTGACATCTGACTAGGGTGATCTCAAGTGGATTTCTTACAGAAGTCCTATGCAGCTGGAAGGAAACCTATTTATTGTTTGAAGGCAGTTCATTGGTGAGTATGGTACTTGACACTCCTGTCAGCAGGCCACTGGTAGTACCCAGAGGCAGGTTGTTTATGCTGCTGCTGGTGTCAGTATCAAATTTCGCTGAGATATCTCGGATTGTGGCTTTAAAAAAAATGTTCATCCAAGCATAGGGAGCATTCCTTACTGAACGAAGTCTTTCATCTTCTGCCAAATCTAAACTTTCTTTTGAGAAATAATGCAGCCATTGTTGTCATGAGTGGCCACGGATTTTGGATGTCTTCATTATTGCCTGGCCAACTCTAGACAGTTGGAGTATGACAGCTGTCTCCAGTACACAGTGAACACTCCAGTAGTCCCTGGAGGGACATCATCTTTGTGTTCAGGAATGGATGATGAGCATGGATATTTTTACTAAGCAGCAGACTTAGTCCTTGAGCTAAGGCAGGGGTGCCTTAGCCCCATCCCCCATGCTGGATCTGGCCCATGGACTGAAAGTTTGACACTTCTGGGTTATGGCATAGATGCATGGGCTGGTACACTGTCTTCTGAGTAGCCCCTTTCTGCACTTAGAGGGGGTGGTAGTCTGGAGACCTGATGTCTTCCCTTCTGCATGAGGCAAGTCATTTCAGGAGGTCAGACAGAGGAAGGAATATTGAGACTCTCTGATGAGCTGGCTTGAGCTAAATTTAGCAACTGTCCTCCCTAAAGTGTGACTGCATCTACCTGGCAGAAACATGAGCTAATAAGAGAAATCCTACTTAACAGGAAAAGAACAGTGCAGGTGCCCTCAGTGAGCAGATGCAGGGAAATCAGGATCCTCACACCAGCCTTCTCTACACCTGCCTCTTATTTGGATCTCACATTTAGTTATGTCCAATGTGGAGTCCTAGCTGATCAGTGACTGCCAAAGGTTACATGACTGTACTCTGGTGGTACTCAGCTTGATTTAGTCTGGACTCTTTCCTCCAAGCTCCAGAAGTTCTACTGAGATAAATGAAATCCTAGTGGAGGCACTGATGCTGGCATTGGCATTGATGTGAGTGGAAATAAACACTTTAAAGATGAGGTGGGAACTGACAAAGAACAGTGAAAAGGTAAGGCAGGGGCTGCAGAGTCGAACACCCTTGTCCTTACAGAAGGAGGGTAATGTGTGGGCCCAGGGAGAGCAAAGGCAGAGGAGTAGAGAGAATGTTAGATTGAAGAAAGTCCCTGCAGGGTTTTTTAAACAGGGAGAACTATGAGGAACTACTGCCAGAGGGTTGGTGCAATTCAAGCAGGAGTCTTGGGGTTCCTGCAGTGATTCATGGGTGTAAATTGCAAACTCCAGGGTGTCTTGAAATCAAATATCCTGACAAGGGGAGGGGGTTGGAATAGATTACCTCCTTAGATCCTTTCCAACCCTAATTTTTCTATGATTCTATGACAAGAAAGTGTATTGGGCACCAAAAGCTTGATGCCAGGGGAATATGGGGAGATTTGCCCATGCCCATGAGACATCTGGTCTGCCAAAGAAGCTGGTCTTTCTGTTTCACCCAACTGCCATCTATGAGGTCTGTGACATTTACTCCTGCCAGCCTTCTGGATGCTGTCCTATACATCTACCAGCGGGATCTGTTCAGGCAGCAGGTACCAGGGTTCACGGTGATCTCACTATTGCCAAGGGGATCCCATATCCAACTCTGCTTTTCCACCTGCCCATCCTCCATCCTTTGTGTTGCCCTATGCCCCTTCACTGGGGGGCACCCCCTGGCTGCATCCAGAGCATCCTCAGAAGAGGTGAGTCTGCTAGAATGGCCAAGTTTGCCAACTGAGGATGTTCAAACATGATTAAAAGTGACAGAGTGGTGAAAAAAAGTGCCTGGCTAAAAGGAAACATGAATCTATTTACTGTCGCCCTCAACGCGGAACAAAGAGACAAGGCTGCTGGGGGTTTGGAACAATGCAGTTCTAAGAGTGCAGGATCAGAGCACTGGAGCCTGAAACCATGCATAAAGTTTATTAATGCTTTTAACTTTCAAGGTTCTCATTTTTTTTCTCTCCCTTCTTTTTCTTTCTTTAGTTCATGACAACACACGGCAGCTCTTCAAAGTAAACTCCTATTCCTGCTCCTAATCTCTGCTTCCCATCTGGTGAGGCTTACAAGTGCCATGACTTGGGAGTCTTGAATGGAAATCTGTTTGAATCACAAAGCCATTACATTGTTTGTCATGACTGGCTATGTTAGACTAGGACAGACCAAAGGCTAGAATGAACGGGGAGGCTGAAGTCATAATAGAAGTGTCTTGGAAGGGTTTGGGGATGTGAATCCAGTGCAGCTACACTAATTCTCCAGGTTAACTAGAGCAGCCTTTCCACAGCCTTCCTAAGTTACTGTTTCTGAGGACTCTAGACTGAAAGCTTCTCCTTTGGAAACTTGCTATCCACCTGCCAAGTGACCCTGAGCCTGGCTCAGTGAAGTGAGTGGAGGGCACATTTCTGCTGGGCCTGCAGTCTCAGCTGGTCTGCTGCACACTACAAGACTAGTCCCCCAGCATTGCTGGCTTTAGAGAACCAGGATATGTGCTTTTCCCTTTCTTGCCTTTTGCCCTTTCATTGTACTTCCCTTTTACAGTGAACAAGGCCACGTTGCCTACACCATCTCGATGAAAAAAGCTGATGGACAAGTCTCCTATAGGCAGTTCCTCCCAAAAAAGATTCCATAAGGGCTCTCAGGCATGGGTTATCAGAGCCCAGAATCAGGCATTTAACCACATTGGGCCCTGTAGGGCAGCAGTACAAAGACCGAAACCCCCCAAATTCTTGCCGTGTCATCTTGATCATTTTAATCCTTGTAGAAAGTAGAGCAGGGTATCACCTTAGAGACTAGCCGGTTCAGAGAGGCATGAGTTTTCATAAGTAACAACCTACATTGTTAGATGTTATATGAATTCCTGTAGTTAGAGTGGATTCTTATTCCCATCCTGTACTTAAACCAACCTATGTGCCGCCTGGTTGCAGCCTACAGAACACCAGTATTATAGGATTGTGGGCTGAGAACCAGCTGCTAAGGAAGGACCATCTTGTTCAGTGATTCCAAGACTTTTGCGAATGTTGCATCTTCTGATCCAGAACCTCCTTAAAGTCATGGTGCTGCATCTTAGTGCACTTCATTGAGCCTGTCTGCACTGCATGGATGTCCATAGAGTGCTGTGTAAAACCTGGAGGATGGACTTCCTGGAGCCATTTTAGGTTTTCCCAAAGTACTGTCAGTTGTCCCAAGGGCTCCCTTAAGATAAACTGTTTGAATGCTGGATGGGACTTAATGATCTTTCCTTATCCCCACCTCACAGGTACAGCTCCCTCCAGCAGCAGGGGAAACAGCTACTGAACCAGAGGATGATCATCTCATAGGGGAGCATCTCTTTTTGTTTCCTTTAGTTCATCAGTCGGTTTTTCAAAAAGAGAAGCTGAACCTTTTGAGAACAGTGCCATGGGGCTTCACTTGGCAGCTATATTAAGAACCAACCAGCCAAGCCACTTAGGGAATTAGTTTAATTCCATCACAAGGGCTGAGAGCCCTAGGACCAGGCTGTCCTCTCTCCCCAACCTGTTCTTGTTGCAGATCCTTTTCCTGACTCCTGTGCTCCTTTCCATGCCTAGCCTGACAAAAGTATGGAGCCTCTCAGATGTTCTAGAGGTATTAGCTGCCTTGCTGCACTACTGTGAGTCCTTGACGCAATAGAGGGTTCTTCAGCTTTCCCTATTCTCTGGCTCTGCCTGCTTTGCTCCCTGCTCACACATGCGATATTCCTCCAGTGAGTATTCAAACAGAGCAGACGTTGTGAGACTTTTTCCTGTTAAAAAACATATTTTTAACTTATTGGAAATGTAGTTTCTATGTCAGGACTCCTTGATCTGTTAGAAAACACATCACAATTTTCTGCTGTTTTTTAATCACTGGAATGAATGAATGCTTATCAGGCACTTTTCATTCTGGGATCTGAGTATTTTGCAGACACTGCCGAGCTCAGCCCAGGATTGACTGATGAAGAACAAACACCTGTGGGGGAGAACATTGCTGTCTTCCTACTTACTCTTTTTTGCTTTGGGAAGGTGGAAGAGGACACTGGGAAGTGGGGAAAGAAGATGATTTATGCATAGAAAGGAAGATTTCTCTGAAACCTAGTGCAACTCATTTCCACTAGATGTTCTGGGCAGATAAATGCCCAGGAAGAGAAGGGCCAAGTCTGTCTTTAGTCATGCCATGCAGCATTCTTAGCCAAGGACTGAAGAACATGGACTAAGATATGTGCCCTGCCTCTGAGTGCATGTTCCACTGGTTCCCAGCAGGAATTATGGAATGGGACTGAACCAGAATGGCTTCAAAAAGCCTTTTCTTGAGCCCATAGCTCAGTCCTAGCAGAATTGCTGCTGTCACTATCAGCCCCGTAGAATGAGGTTGATCAGAAAGGAAACAACTGCCATTATTATTTCATTTCCTTAGTAATCAGCAGAGATGGCAATGGGAAAATAGCAAGGGTCCATGACAACTTAATGGAGTTTTTGGAAGAACGTTCTATTGCCCCACCTTCCTCCATTAGAGGCCCAACTCCTGCCATTCAATTGGTGGGAAGAAAAAAACAATTCAATCTTCTGAGCTTTAGTTACTAGTGTTTTGTTTTGTTTTTATTGCAAAGCACTTGCTGGTACTAATAAAATCAGGGAACTGCTGTTTTCTCCTGGGCAACCTTGGTTTCAGAAGGATGGAGCGGGCCTGCCTCTGTCCTCTCAAGCTTCCAGACACAGCAAAACAATACATCTGGCCTTGTTATGAAAAATGATTATCGAGCTTTACCCTTTCTTGGACAGTAGTTAAAAAAGAAGCTTCCCCTCCAGCCATCCCCACACAGTGAGGTCTTCCTCACTTCTGACTGATTTTCCTTCCTTTTAGCCCTCTTCAACTTCTTTTACTGATTGCTAATATTATAGTAGCCAAGAAACCTTGCCTCTCATCTCCTCAGCTATCACTAAAGGAACAGGTTGAGTTTACTCTTGAATTGGAGACTTCTAAGGACAGTAGAGTTGCTGCATTCATTGGAGTTGATGTTTCAGTAGGGACACTTTCCCCTTTGAGTGACATCTGAGCCAGTACCCTCTTATGTTACTAGGAGGTGCTGTGCTGTGTTGTGCTGACTTTCCAGATAGATTATGGTAAGTGTCCTTGCAGAATTTCACATTCTCCTTCCCTTTATACACCCTGTTCCTTTAATTACATTAGATACTTCTATCTATCCCTAAATGGCAGTGTAGCTTTACTGGGTGGTGCAAAGCAGCTGCCACCCCCAGCCTGGAGGTGGGTGATGTGAAGTGATCCTTGTATGGATCTAGATAGTAATGCTGTAAAATGCTCTGAGTCTTGTGGGAGGCCATGTGCACATCAAGCAGTCCTGATGGTGGCTTTTCTGGAGGGGGGGGTTAGTGTTCCATAAAAGGGAAAGCTTTCCATTTGGCTCCCTGCCTCCTTGCTGGACCAGTATACACTGAGCTTCATGTATGCCGCTTTTACTGTTCTTTGGTGTATGCAGAGAAGAGGATGGAGCAGGTCAGGATATTAACATCTACCAGCGCTCATTACCACCCTAACCAACTGAATTTTTATACATGTCATAAATATGCTTGGCTCTCGACACAGAAATGAAGTAGGCCTGATTTTGATTCTTGCTGACTGCTAGGGAAGTCATGAATGACTCCACTAAAGTCAGTAGATTTTCTCTGGAGTAAAGCCAGTGCAAATGCAGAAAGAATTAGACTCAGTGGGTTTACCCTACAAAACTTGCCAGCTAAGAAACGCTTGTGAGTATGTTCAGTAGGGCTGTGTGAAATTTTGCCGGCAGTTTCATTTTGAAGCTGTTTTGAGCTCGAAACAACAAAATCGAAGTGAAACAGAGAGTTTCGAAACAGCCTTGAAACAAAACAAGGCAAGTCGAAACGTTTAACATTTTAAAAAATGTTTTGAGTTTTGAAGCTCAAGCTGGGCATCCCTGTAGGGAAACAGACACTAAAGTAAGGAGAGGGAGGGGGAAGAGGGGTGAAAGCGAGGAAGGAGTGCTCTCATTATTGACTGTGTAGCTGGCCAGTGACTGTCATCCTTTCCTGAGGTGCCTTCCAATCCCAGTGCTCTGGGGGAGGGATGGAAAAACTGCATAAAAGGCAGTATTGTTTGAACTGCCCTGCTTTCTGCCTTGGTGTCATCTGAGCAAGGGTGCACCTTAACACACACACATTGTCACCCACCCATGTCCCGAGTTTTGTTTGCCAGCAGCCTGAGGTGCAGTTTCCCCCAAACCCCTGCATCTATCTCCTTGAAACTTGGCAGGCTTTGTGGCCTCAGCAGAGGCTAGCAAGCCTGAAGTTTTGATCCTGCTGTGTCTTAACACGTACACGGGACATGAGTTTTTTTCTTTCAAGACTTCGAGGTTCAGTTGCCCTGAAACCCCTGCACCTATCTCCTTGAAATGTGGCAGGCTTCATGCCCTTGGAAGGGGCTATCATTCCTGCAGGTTTCATCCAAATCAGGTGAGAAATGTCAAAGTTATAGGCTGTTTTGAGCTTCCCCATTATAGCCTATGGGTGAAACATCGAAACAGCGTCAAAACAGCAAAACTGTTTCGACAAAAAGAAACAGAATAGCAGTTTCGAATTGCAGTTAAATTTTAAACGAAATGCTGTTCTGTCGAAATGTCGAAATGCAAGTCTAAACAAAATGGTGCCATTTTGCACAGCCCTAGTGCTCAGCATGGTCTGATTGCCCTTCGTGCAAGGATCTCAGAGTTCTTAAACCATGTCATAAATTCAGCCTTTCAGTCACTGGTGAAACCATCATCGTCCTCACTGTGCAGGTGGTGACATGACATGCCTGTGGTCAGATGCTGAGTTCGGGATAGAGCTGAGAAGTGCCATGAGCTCTAGAGCCCCTAAGAGAATCAGCTCTGGGTTTCTGGCTGTTCTTTAAACAACAAGGCATCAGTGATTGTTGGGGGGAGTCTTGAAGCTGTTTCCTCAGAGTGCAGAGGCACGTTATCCTCTGAGAAGACAAAGAAATCAGCAAAGGGCTGTGTTAGTGACACAGGCAATCTGCTTCTTCCCCAGAAACAGTACACTCATGTTTGTTGCTGTTGTCATAACTTAGTGATGTCATAATTGACAATGATTAATGTTTTCCAGGCGGGTTTTGTCATCCAGCCAGTTGCCCTGGCGACGGCTCTAAGCTGCTGTTTTTATCTGACACACTTGTCTCTTTCTCAGCTTTTTAATTGTGTTGTTGTCCAAACTAATGAGACAATGATCCAGGGACTGGAGCTGAGGATGGGGAGACTATGATCTGATCTCTCAGAGTGGGCAGGGAAAGCTGGCTGCCCAAGGACTGGGTGTGGGGACACAGATCATAGAGATGGAGACCTGAGGAGGTTAGAGGCAGGCAGCATCCAAGTGGTGCTCTGGGGCATGTATGGTAAAGGGATCATGGAGAAGGGTCTGTATGCGTGCTGAGAGGTCAGCCAGTGATCAGTGGACTGGGATGTGTCCTCTGATTGTGGAGAGGGTGGACCTAGGAGGACAGAGAGAGAACCATCTGCACATGGGGTTTGGATTGCAGAATCAGAGCAGGGTGGAGGTTTCCAAATACTTATTAAAGAAACTGGAGCAGTGGGCCCATCAGCAGCCACTGTCTATACTGTGACCCAGGTGGCCTTGTGGTGATGAGGGGTTTGATTGCAACATTGGCCTTCCTGAGACAGGTCTTCAAAATTATCTGTCTGCTCAGATTTGTCTCCCCCTATCCTCCAGGCTCCAGGTCTCAGCCCCTCTCAGGCTGCCTGTCTTCCTGCTGGGGGTCATCCATGACACAAATCTCACTGGAGTCCAGCTCTTCAAGGGTCGTGTCCCTAAATATTTCTGTACTTCGTAGGCTTGTAAAACACCCCTGGCCCCAGGCAAAGGGATACTGTGCCTGGGCTTGCAGCTGTCTCCCAGTGGAGGCATGTGCGCTTCTGCTTAGTAGTTCGCCTTTCTAATCATCCCCTTCCTCTCCTTGCTTCTCTGTAGTTTCCAAGCAGGCCCCTGCCTACTTGGGCAGCAAATACCTGTGGAATTTCATTTGGAGAGAACATTGCAGGCTGCACGTGACAGAAGTGCATTGTCAGTGTTGTTTGCTGCTGGGAGATGCTAACAGCTCTGCCTGTGGACAGGCAAAGGAGTAGCAGGCTCTAAGCAAGCTTCCCCCTGCACCTCAGTCATGACATATGTTCCCCTTGCTCTGGGCTTGCCACAGCCCTGCCAGTGCCTCTCATTCCTGACCTGAAGCCCCCTGCCATTCCAGCCCAGGGCTCCCCACACAGCCCTGCCAGCACCCTCCACCCTACTCTGCAGCCATCCGGTCCAAAACTTCTCCTGAGCTCAGTACACCAAATGTGCAGAGCTAGTTTGGTGTGGACACTGGTTGGAGTCCACTAATCTTCTTTGGTGAGCTAACCCCTAGATTTGAGAGATGGTCCTGCCTACTGCACCTCATGCCATTATTGGAGACGTTTCAAGTCTTTAAAGCTAAAAAGTCAGAACCAAGATTTTCAAGGAATGAGTGATTTGGGGTGCCTTAATTTTGACTGAAATGCAGCACTGCTCAGGCTCATGAAACTGCTTTCAAGGGCCAGATGCCCTTGAGACAGGGAAGCTGTGGGGCCTAGAGCTGAAATCAGGGGTATGGGAGAGGCTCTTTCATGAGATATATTTAACTTAAGTGGGATTGAGTTTCTCAGAGCTCCTTCTACAGCCTTGCACTAAGCAACAATCTTCCAGAGTCCAGTGTTTTTAATCAATTCTGCATTGACAATTGCTTGCTAAATGCAGAGAGCACATCCCAGGTTTTATGACTATTGACATGTCTCACTGAAGGGGTCAAGGCTGAGGAGATTCTTAAAAGATCTGTGACTCTTTCTGTTCCTGGCTGGTGCCGGGGTCCTCATGCTTCCAGCTGCCCATCAGCTGGAGATATGTGGAAGGATTTGTTGGTAAAAAGGCTGGGTTACTACAGCAGGATGGGCCAGGCAGACTCAGCTTCGGAGAAGAATTTGGGAGTGGATTGAGCTGTGGATCTTGAGAAGAAGAGGCCACTAGAAAGCAGCAGACTGAACGAACACATATGGTGGAGCTGAAATTGTCAAGTTCACCCAGCGTCTGGTTTTTATCAGTACCATACTTGCTCTTATATAGGCTGAGCTGCTTACCTGAGATACTCTTGAACTAACATAAATACTGGTACATACTGTGATTTGTGAGGTTTTAAAAAGAAGGAATCTATGTTCAACAGAAAGATGCTGAAAAACACCAACTGGCAAAATCAAGCACTCTAGGAAATGCCAGAATTAATATTTCTTTTTTACCCTTAACTCTGCTCTTTGTGCACATGATACAGTCCTCCATCACATGACCCCATACAGTTATTTCCTACATAATCATTGTCTTATTCAGTGCATAGGATGGAGACCCTCAAGAAATGAAACAGCCGTTCAGTTTTTCTTCATATCCTCAGGTGACCTGCCATATTTCTTGCACTCCTCACACTCAGTAGGGGATTATTTATTTTTGCATGGGCTTCTCTGTGGTATACTAATGTCTGAGCACATCACAGCTGATGAATTTAATTTCATAACTCCTGTGCGCTGTAGGAAAGCATTCTCATCATCCCCAAGTTACAGCAGAGGAGCTGTGGCACAGAGGGAGAAAGGGGCTGACATTTTGCATGTCTCAGTGATGGGTCACCAAGTTTGAGACCTCCTGGGTTTGATTTTGCAGACTAGGTGATCCCCTCCTTAAGACAGGCCATGAGACATACCCTAAGTGGTGCTGAGAAACCTTTCAGGGGCCTGGCCAATTGGTTTTGCTTACACATTCAGGGTGAAGTCCTTCACCAGATTTGGAGTCAGGAGGGAACATTGGCCTTCCTCAAACAGGTCTTTTCCTCAAGTCAGACAGTAAGGATCACTGGGTTTTTTTGGCCTAACTGTAGTATGGGGTATGACCCACTTCCTAGGAACATCTGGACATTCGCCCCCGGGGGTTACAAGAAATAATGGCCACAAGCTAGCAAAGAGCAGATTTAGATTGGACATTAGGAAGAACTTCTTCACAGTTAGAGTGGCCAAGGTCTGGAATGGGCTCCCAAGGGAGGTGGTGCTCTCCCCTACCCTGGGGGTCTTCAAGAGGAGGTTGGATAACCATCTAGCTGGGGTCATCTAGACCCAGCACTCTTTCCTGCTTATGCAGGGGGTCGGACTCGATGATCTATTGAGGTCCCTTCCTACCCTAACATCTATGAATCTATGAATCTATGAATAACTAATTCCTGCCACAGAAGGGTTTGGTGCCACAGCTTTGGTGATGTCCTCGTCTTGCCCTTATGAATATCATGTGTACTCAGGATCCTGTGTGCGCTATAGGATGCTTTGTGGCTATGATGTGCAGGAGACGACAGAGTAGGCATTGTTACATCCATGCAAGATGGATGTGTATATCTACACCAGTAGATCCTGGCTCTTTCATATCCCCGGTGGTTCACAACTCACTTTGTTCACAGTGGGTTGGTAAGTGAAGAACAAGCTATGCAGCTATTTGCTGTGGCTTTTACTTCCAAAGGTACCACTTCACTACCCAACTGAAGCACTCAGTGTTCCCACACAGATGTTACACACACACACGCAGCTACATACAGTACTCAGTACATGTGATAGACAAGGCCCAGGTATCTCCAGTTGGGTACTCAGAAAGTGAAGAACACTGAGGTGGTATCTTTCATTTCACGACCATCCTTTTTCTTCTTGCATTTCATTGTCTCATTTACTACATGGATCCAACTTCCATGGTAAAGGAGGCACAGTCCTATAGACAATAAACTGTTTGCTGCACAGCCCTGGATTCATTCCCAGAATGCTGTCCATCTTGGTACTGAATGAGGCAGGGTCCTTTGTTCAAAATAGTATGTGATCATGTAATGAAAGACTGTATCATAATGCACAAGCACAAAAGGGCTGAATGTTACTTCTGTATTTCTAACTCTTTGAGTGCAGCCTTCCTGATGGACTATTACATTGCTTTTGCCTGTGCAATATTAGTAAGATGCCAGTTGTTGGCTATGGACCTCAAGACACCACTGTGTTATAGAGCATGTTGCCACCCTGTCCTCCAACACTGTCCCCAGGGATATCTGCACTGCTAAGGTTGAGGCTGTATCTCAGGGTACTAGTTATGGGGGGTGTGCACGCAATTGAATTACTTCTTGCTACCTCTCCTTTTCACCCCTCCTGTATGGCATGATACACTGATCCTCTAGGCGCAGAAGGGCACCCCTGGTGTTCTCATGGCTGGCCTCTTGTGCTCCTGTCCACTGCAGTGCCTCGTGGATACACACACGTAGGGCTCGTTTCAGACAGCAGCACAGTGGCTGAAGGGCTTGCATTTAGAGAACTGGAGCAAGAGGAGAGGGCAGCTGGACCACAAAGCCTTTATTGTCTTCCTTGGACCATGCTTATGCCCCTAGGTGGGGAAAGCATTAGGCACACCGAGCTACCAAGAGACAAATGTCAGTGTCTCCCCACGTCTGAGCTGCATGGGCAGGGGGAGGGGGCAGCTTTAGTGGAAGTGCAGGGAGCTGGACCTAATGCTGAAATGCGTCCTGGGAACAAATGGAGCCTTGTTTGAAAGTGCTCAAGTCTCCAGGGCAGCTACTAGCTTTCTGATTCTAAAGAGCCTCCTCTGGGAGAGTGAACTAGGGGCTGTAGAGGAGCAGAGCTCGGGAACTCCCCTTGTAGGCTTGTCCTGCCCTGTTTTCTGGTTGGGGTGCACTGCAGGCCACGACTGGAGCTATTGGTAGGGCCGTGCAGGGAGCCCAGGATATATGTTGTGACAGTTGAGTGATACAGAAAAATAGCTGCTTGGATTTAGTGAAATCACCAGCTTCACTTCACTGAGACATTTAACATGCGTTTCCCAAGAAGCAGAATTCAGTGGCCCACTGCACATCCAGCTTGTTCAGCTCACCTCCTGGAAAACCTGTCCAGATCCATGTCTGAAGTACATAACCCAAGGGGCAAAGTACAGAGCCTTTGAAATACAAACTTAAATTGCCAGGGACTTCTGGAGCAGCCAGACTCTGGGGAGGTAGGTTGGTGACCATCCAGCTGCCACAGGTGCCAGCCCACATATGGTCCAGGGGACAGGGCAGAAGCTGCATCCTAGTTTACCCTGGCAGGTGAATCAGTATCATTCCATCCAGTAGTGAGCAATGGCTCACACATGCTCAAGCCCCCTACACCACGCACTGCTCCCCTGAGGGCTGGCGGGGCTCAGCCCTGTGTCCAGTTCCAAGCATCTGGGCTATATTCATGTGATCACTGCCATGCTGATCTCTATCACAGTCCGTGCACCTGCAACAGGCTTGTTAGCTCATTACTGAGGCACAATGTCAAGAGCAGAGCTTCTTGCAGGAGTAGCTGAGCCTTGTGCCTAAGGCACAATAGTGAAAGGAACCTGGGCTCTAGCACTGGTACTGCTCCTAACTCACTGTAAGCTGGAACAAGTCCCTTCCCCACTTGGTGCCTCTATTTCCCCCAGGGGCAACATGATGCTTTTCTAAGGCACAAAGAGCTCCTTTGATAGAAGTGCCTGTTCTTTATGATCTCAGTCTCAGACACCAGCCACAACCACCTGCTTTAACTCTCCTGAGACAGGAAAGTTCTGACTTAGAGTGGAGCAACTCTGACACATGCCAGCCAGCTGAAGGCTGGAGGAAGGTGCTTTCCTTTGAGAATCAAGTCCTTCAGAGCAGGGGGGTTTATACAGCCTGGAGCTTGGTGTGTCTGTGCTGCAGGGGTCGGGCATAGGTGATGGGAGAGAAATGCTGACGCTGACGACCAATTAGTGCTATCAGTAGCAGCGTTTTTGTGATGCTGACAGCGCCTGCTTGCTAATAGCCGGAGGCGGTGGCTACCCAGGGGACCTTGACGGGTATAGCTGCTCATGAATAACTAGTCCTCTGTAACTCCTCTGGTAGCATTTAGCTATTAGGGACTAACTCCCTTGTGTGAATACTGGGATAAAGTCCTGTTTATTATCGAATGGAGTGTGCACTTGGGAGCTATTCCACAGGAGCTGTTGTAGAATAGCACGTTTGGCAGACACAGGCAGTGTCCCCACTGTTCCCACTGGCTGTCACCTGGCCATGAATCGTGCTGGATTTCATTCACTTCTAGGACAGTCAAGCTACAGGCAGTTCCAAATTTCCATCACTGCATGCCCAGTATAGAGCTCCTTGTCAGTGCTCAGTGGTGTCACTCCCCAGTGAAGCCGTTTCACTGCCCCTGCCACCCCATGGCAGGACTCTGCAGGCTCACCCAGATGTTTATCTCCTCTCTGCAGAAAGTGCTGGTGCCTTAAAGCATTTGGAAAAGCACAAGTGGGGCAAATACGAAGTGCTAGGGGGCAGGTTTGGGTGCAGCTCACCAGAGAGTGCATTGAAATGTAAAGGGCTGTATGACTGCATGTTGAAGCCATTCAAAGAAGTGCAATTCGGGTTCTCCTGGCAGTGCCTACTCCCTGCTACTTGGCCTGCTATGTCTTCTGGTTAAACCCTTAGAAAACTGGCTAGTCCTATGGTGTTTTCTTGTTCAGGGCTGCCAGTTTCTTGGGGTGTGGTGCAAGGGATGAGAGGGTCTGTGTCTGAAAGGATGTTGCGGCTTGGTCAGCTCACTGGTTGAGCCTGTCTTTCATGACGCTGCCCCAGGCTCTTCCTCAGCCAGCCCTCCTCCATTAGTGCCCCTCACTCCTACTGCCTTTTGCTTCACATCAGGAGCAAGCCAGGGGGAGGCAACTGCCAGCAGCCTGCCCTTCTCCTAACAGGTATATGCTAGCCTGGAACCCAGGGCAACTCAGCACTCAGAGGGTGACTGGTGGGGCAATAAGAAGTATGAAGAGCAGAAGGCTCTCTGCTAGCAGGAGGAGAGGGAGGAGGAGTGGAGTGGAGATCTTGGTGTCTTGGAAAAACTAGGCAGTTGGAAGGGAGGGGGGATCAATTTGCAGGAGGAAAGGGGACAGTGGAGCTAGAGGAGAACAGAAATTAAAGCAAAGTGTCATAGAAAGAAGCTGGTCTCTTCCTGAGAGCTATAAGGGTGAAATGTATCTTGTCCAGCATGTGTGCAGTAGCTGTCCTAACAACCTAGCATTACTCAGTGAACCTGAACTCCTGCAATGACATGGTACTTTGTACCTGATTATTACTGTGCCCCACAGTCTATTTTGGTGCTTTATGATGGCATATATGAAACTTTACAGGGTAACTTCAGCTGGGCTGGAGCCTTTGGCTTTTGCTTGGTCATCCTAATGCCCTAATCTGGACTTGGTATCTTAGAAACACCAGAATGCAAACAGATGCCTGCTGAGAAGCACATACCAGCCAAAAGCGCCCTAGTCTCCAGGTGTTTGGGACAGAGCCAGATGGGCTGGGGTGATAATGCATGCCTGTGCCATATGCTCCTTGGCATTTTCTGCAGCTGAGAGACTGCCTCCTTGGCAGGATGGCACTTTCCCCATGATCTCCCCCAGCCTTCCCAGGTGAGCTCCCTTGCTGGGAAGGATGAGAGGATTTGTACAGTTTGTTTGGACTTGATCTCTTTTGCAAATATCTCTTTGACAGGGTTCTTCCCTTGGCAGAAGCCCCTTCATGGGGGCTAATGGAATAACAATGGGACTGAACTCTCCAAGGCTGGAGCTGTAGGAACAGCCTCCTCTGCCCTGCTCTGCATTGCCCTTTCCTCTGTGTTAACCTCTTCCTCTTCTCTCCTTTCCCAAGGGGCTGACACCCTGAGTGAGACGAGTTCTATCAGCCTGGAGGCCACGACTGACAGCCGAGAGACCTCCGTGGCCACCTCCATCCTGTCACCATTCACAGCTGGCCACGGCCGGGATGAGACAGACAATCGCAGTGAGCACAGCTACAGTGAGTCGGGGGCCAGCGGCTCCTCCTTTGAGGAGCTGGACCTGGAAGTCAGTGGGGATGGCGATAGCTCAGCAGCGCTACCTTCTGAACTGAGCTACACAGAGGACCAGGAGAGCATGAAGACCAAGTGGACCAAGGAGCCTATTGCCTTGGAGAAGGAGAGAGGAGAAGAATAAAGCAGAGTTCTTCCAGCTTCCTTGCCTTTAGTAGGGATTGTAATCACAGAGAACTGATTGCCTGTCCTGTTTTCTTTCTCTCCAACCAAGAGATTTCAGTCACTGATTCTTATTGAGACCTGCTCCCTGCTCTCTGCAGATGGGCACTTTGAGTGGTAGAGAGAAGGACAGTTATACCAAGGGGAATTGTTGCTGGGAGCTGTTCTGCAGTAGCCATTCACCAGCATATGTATTACAGCAGAGAGCTGGGGGGCGGAGGTGCAGTCTGTTTGATGAGCAGTGAAATGTACTTGCAGTTTGTGTGTCTGTAAATGCACAGTGAGCTCTGCACAAGCCAGTGGATGTGTGTGTGTGGACAGCCCAGGTCCTCTCCCCACCCCCACACCCAGCCCCTTCCTCTCCTCCAGGCAGCCTGTTTCTCTGTCACACAGACACATATTTACTGGCACCAAAGAGCAAACAATGGTTTTGTTCCATAAAAATGAAAGGTACAATGTAAAATTGCCGTTCTGAAGCTGACATCAGAGCGTTCGGGATCTGTAATAAAGTGAATGCTTTTGCTCTGAGTTTTGCAGGTTTGAGGGTAGGGGTCACGGGGCTGTCTCTGGAAGCGTTGGTTCTTGTCCTTTTTCACATTTAGCTGGACTGTCCCTGTGCTTCAAACTTTCTCCGCTCTCAAATTATTCTACCTTGTAGAAGACCTGGCTTTCCCTGCTGATTGGAGCTGGAGACATTACTCTTGTTAGGAGCAGCTTGGGGTCTAAGTGAAATTCATTGAGGCCTTTCAGTACACACAAGCCTACACCAGTGATAGCATCCTCACTAGGGGCATTGACTTGCTGCCACTTGACTTGGACTGAAAGAGTCGGGGAGACCAAGCTCCTCTTTCTGTGTTAGAAGATGTCCCTCTGGGCAAGGGTAAAGCATGCTGGCGGAGGCAGCAAAGAGAAGCTTGCCTTGCCACCTCCTGTGTTCCACCTACGGGGAATAGAGGGTTTATCTCTCCATCTGCCAATCTTCACTTCCATGACCTCAAACACAATTAGACTAAACTGTCCCCTTACCACCCAAGACTCTCTCCTCTGAGGGTTCAAATCTTGTTCTGGCAGCTCTCTGCTCTGCTTTCCTATTCCCACTTTTTTTCCTGCCTTCTTTAGAGCCAGACCAAGTCCCAGGCTAGAGAATGAGAATGACACTTTGCATCATCTTTACAGCCTCCTTGAAGGCTTTCACATGTTTTTTGGTGGGGAGCAGGGTGGGATGGGCAGGGAGCTGCTGCATAGTATTCTTAGGGGTAATTGTGGGGAACATAGTTCTTCCCTGGTTATACTGTAGATGCCTGGATGGGGTGCTGTGGTATAGAAGAGATTGTCTGTGTGGGAGCCGGTCCAAAATGTGGTTTTCCTGTGCAGAAGGTTTATAGACAGAATGCTGTATGTACATGTAGAAGTGGGGAGGGTATTCAGGGCTATTGCAATGGTTTCCCAGCACTGGGGGGTTATGCATAGGATCTGTAGATATACTTCAGAGCTAGGGGAGATTCACACATACACACACGCGCACACAGAGTATTGGGATATCTCAGTGCTGGTGATTCTCAGATGCACTAATACAGTGTTGCAGACACAGTTTGGTGCTGGAAGTGTGCCCATTCAGTGCTGGGGTGTAGTGGTGGGGGGAGAATGTAGAGGTAGATGCAGATTTCATAGAGGCTGTTGCTGAGTGGAGCTTATGTACTGCTCTCCCACTGCCAGAGGTTCCCAGGTGCTGAGCTGAAAGCTTTCACAGTGGTGTGCATCACTGTAGATCAGATTTTATATCATAGCATATCCTTTAGCTTGTCACCGAAACCCAAGTAATGCTGGGGATGCAGCCTGTAGACTGAACTGGGTCAGCCTGGTGACCCAGACCCTAATCTGCATTGAGGGTCAAAGGAGGCACTGGTCAGGATGCATTCCTGGCTAAGGCTCTTGTATGGATATAGAGTAGTATAGAGTGGAGACAACTTGGAACTGAGATCAGTGAAAAATGATCTGTGGAGACCCTTAGCATTTTCAGAGCTCTGTTCTCTTGACTGGATGGAGACATCCAGAGAGAGGAGGGAGAGGGCAGGAGGGAGGCTTGAAAGTCCCAATCTTCCCTCCTGCCAATATGCTCTTCAGCTCACGTCCTCCCTGTAGGAGCCCCAGATCAATGACTTGCTCAGTGTTTGTCAGTGGACCTAGATCCATGCAGCATGAATGGAGTTCAGCACCCAGCAATCTTCAGCCTTGCCTTGTGCCTCAGCATCGACCCAGTCTGCAGAGAAATCAATGGTGACGGTTAGCAAAATGACCTGCTTGCCCCGCTCGGCCCAGCTGGCAGCTCGGCCCCCTCCCCAAACGCTCCCACTGAACCTTTCCTCTCCTCCGTGCACTTGCTGCTGTTCTTGCTGCTCCAAGTCCATTGATCACTATTTCCACTGAGACTGTTACATTTTCATCCTTCCAGGGGGTGTTGTGCAGAGCAATCCACAGTCAGACTGTGGCTGCCATCCTGTCCATTGTGTGTCATCACCATCCACTGCATTTCAGGCTGTCTCCCATTTCCTGTGAGCACCTGGGTGGGAAGCCCCACCTCAAAATCCACAGAGGCAGAAGGCTGCTCTGTCTGCATCTCATCTCCCCACAGAGGTCCCAGCATCCAGAAGCTGGAGCAGATACATACTCTGAACACAGGGACTTGGTTGGGCACTAACCTTTTGGCACCCAGGGGATTTTCTTATGTGGCATCACCATGGACATATTGGTGGGAGCTCCCAGGGCATATGGGACCTCTGGGATGTCTGCACCTGCCCATGGTGGTGGGTTTCTTGAGGCTGGTTAGGTCTGTGGACTTACTTGAGCATCATCAGGCACTGCTACTTGGCATCCAGTGACTTCCTTTGGGCACACTTGGGACTTCAATGAGCAGGACCTCATGCTGCCAGCCTTAGGGGAGTGTTTACACCAGAGACCTCAGACAGTTTCAAAGCCTGTGAGAACAAACGTGTGCGCGTGTCTATATACGTGGCAGGTGTGTACCTGTTTCTGTGAGCATGTGTGTAGGGGAGCTTTTTTGTGTGCAGGTATATGTGCATGTTTCTATGCATGCATACAGGTGCATGTAAATAGTCAGGAGGGTGTGAATGTTTCCCTGTGTTTTTATGTGCACCTGTATGCAAGGCTATATGCCTATCTGTATCTAAATGTGCAGGCATATGAGCCTATATGCAAGGTAGTGCATCCATGTTCCTGTGTCCAGGAAGGTAAGTTTATGTTCATGAAGTCACGGGCCCCCATGCATATCTGTACACACCTCACTGTGTCTGTGTACACGTCTGTATGAGTGTATGCAATCAAGCTCCTCATCTCTCTCCAGCAAGGAGGGCTGCTGCAAGTGCCCAGAGGAAGCAACAGCAAGAAGCTTCGGCTGGACAAGACAATACCCTTCCCCCAGGTTTGGCTGAGGTACCACACGACCATCCCCTTGCTGCATGTTGCATGGGGGGCTGTAAAGGAAAAAAGGAAGTTTGCTCCATTTCACAGTAATGGCAGCTTGTCTGGGAATCCTGCTGTGAGGTGGGGGGAAGGGGAGAGCTGTCAGAGCTCGTGTCTTGTCATTTGGAAACAAATCCTGTTTTACAGTGGTGCATGTGTGTGTGCATTCAGCCCTCCATACCTGCCTGGCCACTGTGTTCACCTAAGGCCTTCCCTATATGTGTACATGTGTGGATGCTGTGTATGACACAGATACACATGTATGAGTATGGATGTGTAAGTACATGGAAGAGCAGGTGTGTAGGGGTGTGGGTAGGGGGTGCATGACCACAGCCATATACCAATGTATGCAGCCTCATTTGGCAGAGCAGTCAGGGGGGAACCCGTGTATCCTGGAGGCTTGAGTGCATGGGGCAGGTACAGTGCGCCTGCACGCTGGCCCAGGCAAGCTCCTCCCTCCCAGCCCTGACACCCCATGGCTCTCCTTTCTCTTTTGGAGGGGGAGCAACAACTGTCCTGCTGCTGCCCAAATGCTCCCTCTGCAGTTGAAGTCATGGGCCTGCCTTTGTCATGAGGAATGGCCAGGGACTGCCCTGTCCCATGGTGGGAGGAGGAGCTGGAGGGAGCATCCAAGCAGTGCTGGCCTCCAGTGACCTCCTCTGGGTCAACAGCTTCCTCCCACCAGAAGCTACCCGGGCAGCGGGGTGGGAGGACACATGCAGCTGCCCCCAGTGCAAGTCCTTCCTCTGGAGCAGCCAGGGATGCTGCTCTCTCAACATAAGGTCCAGCAGCCAAAGACAGCACCAGCCCCCTGGTAAAACCACTGCTGCCCAGCCCTGGAGAGCACACCTTGTGGGGATGGGAGCCCTGAAGCCTGAACCAGGGGGAGGGAGAAAGACCAGTGCAGTCCATCCCAACCTCCCCCTGGAGAAGGGGTATTTGAGGGGTCATTGAGTAAGACAGGCCTCCCCTACCATATGCTAGAAAAGAGTTAAGTTTAGGGGCCTATTGTCAGGAACCTGGCAGCAGGCAAACCAATTAGCCCCCAGCTGGCCCTGGATACTGGGCTGGGCCTGACTGCCAGTGGCCTAATGACCTCCAGCTGGCCCTCAGCTGCCTGCTTATAAGAAGCATCTTGTTCACTGCCAGCAGGCTGCTCAACAGGACAGGTGTCTCTTTGACTGGTTTTGGACTGCTGATTCCTTGTTCCTCATTCTGTTTCCTGCCTGCTGACTCCTTCCAGATCCCACCCTAGATCCCTTTGCTCCAGACTGACCTGGCTCCAGCCCAGTCCTTTGTATGCTAACAGCCAGCTTGTGGCTTGTCACTTTAGTGATCACTAAAGTGATTTTCCTTGCACTGTCCCATGAAGGGCAAAGCCCTCCTGTTCAGCACTGCAGGGTTCAGTTGCTTGTGGCAGTTTTGCAGCACTGGGGACTCCCTGTTCTCTGCCATGAGTAGCCAGAGGTTTTCTTGTTTCCTCTCCCTCCACAGGACTGGGCTGGGTCAAGTCAGAGGCAGAGCAGGTAGAAGGTCTGTATACATGTACTGATGCAACTGTTAAGATCCACCCTGGATATGATTCCAGAGAGTTATAATAATAAATTACTATTAGTTCAACACAGCAGTGTCCAGAGTGGTGTTGCTGAACTTACAACATATCATCACCCACATCCTAGTCCAGGGGCAGCCAATTATTTTGGGCAGAGGGCCGCTTACTGAGTTTCGGCAAGCCATTGAGGGCCACATGACAAGTAACTCGGGGCAGATTAATATTAATTTTCTAAATTTTTAGGGGCCCTGCAGGCTGGATAGAATGGCCTGGCGGGCCACATCCGGCCTCCAAGCCACATTTTGCCCACCCTGTCCTAGTCCCATGCAGCTACAGCTGCCTGCCCTTAGCTAGTAACTCCAGTCTAGATTCCTGCCTCCTGCTCCTAAACCCCCTGGCTTGTGGCTACCCAGGGTGATGACTTATGTGTTGGTCTCTTACAGACCTTGGCTTCCTGACTGCCTGCTCCTGATTCCTGACTCTAGCTAGGATTCTGGCTTTCCTGGCCTTGTCTTCCTGGTCTCCTGAGTTGTTACCCTCTGCAGTCAAGCTGTGTCCCCACCATACCTCTGATACAGCGCTTTGGCCCATAACTCCTCTCTCCAGCTCTCTGTGGATCCAGACCATGCACTCCAGCCTGGGGAGTGCCACAGGGGACACATGGGCTTGCAGATTCCTACAGCAAACTCTTGGTCTGGTGGGACTTGTTTGCTATAGATTTTCAGCTGCTTCAAGCCACATCTGCTTGTCTTTCTGGACCATTGTTCTGCCTGTTGAGGTCTAATGGGGGTAAGACAGCAATGAGCCAGATGCAATCCGTCTTGTTGCAATGTGCTCTGAGGTGGCTGGTTCCTCCTAAGGACTGTGACTCCTGTTTTGTGCATGTAGGTGCCCAGCAACCTGCCATCTCTGGTGATCAGGCCTCTAGTCCTGACTGGGCCCCATGAAAAACCTCATGGCTTGTTCCTATCCCACCCTTGGCCAATACACAACATGGCCTGGACCTTGGGAAAGGCACGAGTGCATCAGCAGAGCCAGACCAGAGCCCAGGTGTGGAATGGCAGGAGCCTGCTCATAGCAGCTTTCACTTTGCCCTCCTTTTGCCTGGCCCTGCCCACTGCTGCCAGACCCTCACCTTCATTGGTGACTTGACCCAGCACAGGTGTCAATCTGTTTATGTGGAGCGGTGAAAGCCATGTGGTAACCATGGGTGCCTCTCAGTTTGGAAATACACAAGGGATCTGACCTAGGGCCAACTGATGTCAAGGAGAGTCATTCCACAGATGTCAGCTTGGACTGGGCCTGTGGTGGGCACAGCTGGGGACACAGCAAGCCAGCCAGTGGAGAGATAGGAACCTAGGGCCAAATTCACCTCTGGGGCAGATCCACTGGAGTCCAAGGATTTATACCAGAGAAGAACAAAATGGGACCCTGATGCAACTCGGCTTTAGGGGCCCCTTCCTGCAGTCTGCAGGTCTGGCTGCTCTCGGATATTGCCCCCTCCAGACCCTGGACCTGCTGTCTTGGAAAGAAGCTTGGATCCAGAAATCTGCTTTCAGGGCAGAGGTAGAGATCACAGCAGGACCTATGCTCCTAGGCTATAAACCCTAGGAATCTGCTTCATGTGGTCTCTACTAGAGCGCTGCATGCTTTTCTGAAGGTGGAAGTGGTATCTATGAATGAGAGAGAGGCATGATGCATGGAAATGGGCCTAAACCAAAGTGAGCTCCCAGTACCTGGGTCCTAACGTTGTTTTAGGTCACATCTCTTTCTAGTTCAATTCGAGTATCTGTCTCCAAACGCAGGGCTGAGATGCCCAGCTCCTTTCTGATGGTGTCACAGTGTGTACATTGATAAATTACCCTGGGATGGAGAGCAGACAGACCAACATCTATTTCAGGGCAGTCACACACCGTAGGCAGCTGTTATTGTGCTTCACCAGCAGGTGGCAGGGAAGCAGATAATAGGCTCTTTGCTCTGAGTAAAAAGTATAAATGGCATTAGCTATGCGCACAGAAGATAAGCACCAGCGTAGTTTCACCCTGATGTCTGCTGGGGTAACTCTATGGTAAACTCAAGTTAATTCCACCAGCATAAAGCTGGACATCGTGCATCTGCCACTCTTTTATCCTGGTGTGATGGCTCAGGATGCTGGAATGAGCATGTTGTGTGCCTAAGCCCACCAGCTAAATTCCGACTGGGATCAGAGAGAAAACCTGAGTTGCCAAACTGGCTGAATGGAGAGTAGAACAGAGCAAACCTTTCATAGTGGCCCAGTGCTGCACGAGGCATCACTTTGCATGGAGAACTGGGCTGGCATGAGGATTTTGCAGACACAGAGGTGCAAATCTATCACTGCCTTCCCATGAAGCCCACGAAGGAGTCAGGTATAAGCCAGGGGCGCTCCATGCAGTTCCTGTGGTTAAAAATCTAGAGTTTCTAGTTCTCTTCTTTGATACTGAACAGCCTAAGTGCAGATCTCTGTGGAAGGCAGAGGCGGAATCACCTGTGCCTTCCTGATAAGTATTGTAAAACTAGCAGTACTTCCTGCCCTTGCAGTGGCAGGACACTGACAGTGCCCTCATCCCTCTGCTTTCCCTGTAGCAAGTTCAAGGGTGTGTTTGATTTTTCTGGCAGCGTGCCTGCTAATTGTTCATAGAAGTAGGGATTGTGTGTGAGGGCTTCTTCCCAGAGGTTTTAAGAATAAGTTAGACCAGTGATGCCCAGGCCACCTGGTTCCATGACTGGATTGGGGATGCAGAGTTGGCAAGTTGGGCCAGTCTGGAGGCCTGGTCCAATGCAAAGAGATAGCCAAATTGGACCACAGACAGATCCTGAAGACCAATCCCATGCACTGGATCAGACTCCAGAATGACTGTGTGCACCAAACTAGGCTACAGGTTGGCCCTGTGCACTAAAGGTTGAGCACTTCTGGGTTAGACCAACACTTACCTGGGATGGGTTACACGACTGATCCTTGTAAGAGTTGGGGGCAAGATGCCCTCCAGAGGTCCCTCCCAGCTCTACTTCCCTATGATCCCATGAAGAAAAAAATTTATATTGAATAAATCTTTTCCATCTGATACTTGGCTGTGTTGGTCAAGGGCTGTACTTCACCATAGAATGATAGAATCATAGAAAATGAGAGTTGGAAGGGACCTCAGTAGGTCATTTAGTCCACCCCCCTACTCAAAACAGGATCATCCTCAACTAGATCATCTGAGCCAAGGCTTTGTCTAGCCGGGCCTTAAAAATCTCCAGGGATGGAGATTCCACCACCTCCCTAGGGAATCCATTCCAGTGCTTCACCATCCTCCTAGCAAGAAAACTTTTCCTAATATCCAAACTAAACTTCCCTTGCTGCAACTTGAAACCATTGCTCCTTGTTCTGTTATCTGCTACTACTGAGAACAGTCCAGCTCCATCCTCTTTCAAACCCCTCTTCAGGTAGTTGAAGGCTGCTATTAAATCCCTTCTCAGTCTTTTCTTCTGCAGACTAAATGTGCTCAGTTCCCTCAGCCTCTCCTCATCTCTAACCATTTTTGCTGCCCTCTGCTGGACTCTCTCAAACTTGTCCACATACTTTCTATAGTGGAGGGCCCAAATCTGGACGCAGCACTCCAGATGTGGCCTCACCAGTGCAGAATAGAGGGGAATAAATACTTCTCTTGATCTGCTGGCAACACTCCTACTAATGCAGCCCAGTATGCTGTTAGCCTTCTTGGCAACAAGGGCACACTGTTGACTCATATTCAGCTTCTTGTCCACTGTGACCCCCAGGTCCCTTTTCTGCAGAGCTGCTGCCCAGCCAGTCAGCCCCCAGCCTGTACTGGTGCATGGGATTGTTTCATCCTAAGTGCAGGACTTTGCACTTGTCCTTGTTGAACTTCATGAGATTTCTTTTGGCCAAATCCTCCAATTTTTCTAGGTCTTTCTGAATCCTATCTCTACCCTCTAGCATATCTACTACTCCCCCCAGCTTGGTGTCATCTGCAAACTTGCGGAGGGTGCACTCCATCTCATTTTTCAGATTGTTGATGAAGATATTGAACAAAACCAGCCCCAGAACTGACACCTGGGGCACTCCACTTGGTACCGGCTGCCAGCTAGATCTTGAGCCATTGATCACTACTCATTGAGCCTGACAATCCAGCCAGCTTTCTATCCACCATTCATTCAACCCATACTTCCTTAGCTTGCTTGCAAGAATGCTGTGGGAGATGGTATCAAAAGCCTGGGTAAAGTCAAGGTATATCACATCCACTGATTTCCCCACATCCACGGAGTCCATCATCTTGTCATAGAAGGAAATCAGGTTGATCAGGCATGACTTGCCCTTGGTGAATCCATGTTGACTGTTCCGAATCACTTCCTTCTCCAAGTGCTTAGAAATGGATTCCTTAAGGATCTGCTCCATGATTTTTCCAGGGACGGAGGTCAGGCTGACTGGTCTGTAGTTCCCTGGATCCTCCTTCTTCCCTTTCTTAAAGATGGGCACTAAATTTATTCTTTTCCAAGCATTCAGGACTTCCCCGATCACCATGAGTTTTCAAAGATAATGGCCAGTGGCTCTACAATCATGTCAGCCAACTCCCTCAGATGCATTGCATCTGGACCCAGGGACTTGTACACATCCAGCTTTTCTAAATAGTTCCTAACCTATTCTTTCACCACTGCTGGCTGCTCACCTCCTCCCAAAATGGTGCTGCCCAGTGCAGCAGTCTGGGAGCTGATCTTGCCTGTGAAGACTAAGATAAAAGAGGCATTGAGTACTTCAGCCTTTTCTACATCATCTGTCAGTAGGTTGCCTCCCACATTTAGTTATGGACCCACATTTTCCCTGATCTTCCTCTTGTTGCTGACATAGTTGCAGAAACCCTCCTTGTTACCCTTTACATCTCTTGTTAGCTGCTACTCCAGTTGTACTTTGGCCTTCCTGACTTCATCCCTGCCCTTCATCCCCTTGTGCACATGCATCTCTACATGCCATCCACCCATAAGATTTGCATGTCCCATTTCTGTTTTGCATGCCTTGGTTTTGTGAGCACAAATGGTATGCAAATGCAGAATGGATTGGGTGTCTACATGTAACTTCCCTTGGCCTGGGCTTTGTGGACACAAATGGGGCGTCTGGGCTTCAAATCTATCACTTGTGCACACCAAGATGCCGGTACGCTAATACCACGCACATGCACAAGAGGCCACAGTCTGGAAGCCGGGTCTGAAGAAGTTATTTGGGACTGAATGCCTAAAGCTCAAAGCCAAGTGATTAGTATTGGTGCTTGTCACTCATTAGGGTACTTGAACTGCTGGAGAATTTTGATTCGTTTGGGTTTTGTTTTTGTTTTGGGGGGGGGGGGGGGGGTTGTCCTGAAATGAAAATCTTGTTCTGTCTGTATTTAAATATTGATTTTATATGCAGAAGGCTTAAAACTACTGATGCACCAAGCAGGCTTAGACACATAGGTGTTGGGGATGGCACAGAATTTCATTGTGGAGATGAAAGACTGCCGTTAATGTTCCATTCACACTGCAAAACCATCATCATCATTCTGGATAGAGACCTGACTGTATTATTAGTATGGAAGAGATATCAGCTCAAGTCTGGGCCAATCCTTGCATATGCCTACGCTATATACAAGATGATGGACCACATCTAACACATGATAAGTGGGCCACCCACAACCATGCTTGGAGGTGTAACTGGTCAATTCTGCCCCCTGGGAGGCAGTGGTCTGCGGGTGGGGCTGGTGGCTCAGCACTGCAGGGGGAGATATTACCTTTTTTTCGTTGCTGCTGACACGTGTGTTAAACAGCCACTTAACAACCAATTTTCAGCTGCAAAAGGAGGCAAGACAGTTAATGCCTCCCCTGTTTCTGCCAGCCCCTGCCCCTGAATGGCATGACACTACCACCTGCACACCCATCAACCACGTCACTGCCAGAGGCAGAGCCACTGCCTGGAAAATGCAGGGGGAGAGGAACTCTTCTGGCTCCACTTCTGCACCCCTCTTAGGCAGTGCACAGGGTTTGCACCCCACTTGCCCCTGTGTTGTTACTCTCCTGACCAGGTTACTGGTGCAGTAGTACCAGGTTACTGGTGCTAGTTTGGGATGTTTGTAGTGATCATTTGGTACTTTCTTATCATTGCTTTCTTTTTTTGCTTCAGTTTTCTGGGTATTTACGACTCCAAGGACTCTTCCCTCACCCCTGTCCATGGCAGGGATGGTTTGGTATGTCCCTTCTGCAAGGCAGCTAGTCAGGCACTTCTGCCTAGCGGTGAACTCCATGTCAAACTGATCTCCAAAGGTGGGAGGGGGAGATTAGGGAAGAGAAGGAAACAGTCCAGCACACAGGAAGGCACCGGATATGAGTGGTTGAGGGCTGACCTTGAAGGAAGGTGGCAGCTGAGCACAAATGTAGTGAGGTTAGAATCACACTCTGAGGGGAAGGAGAGAATTAGAAAGTGAGGAGGAAAAGGAGGGAAAGAGGAATATGGGCCCGGTAGTGGGGTACTGGGTGAAAACTCCATGATGTGGGTTATGCAGGAGGCTGGAGTGTCTGACCACAAAGTTCCCTTCTGGCCTGGAAGCCTGTGAACAGAGAGGAGCTGCACAGCAGGAGCACAGTAAGGAAGGCAGATGAACACAGAAAAGGAGCTTCACAGTGAAAAGGCTTGAAGCCATCAGCGAGAGTGAAGTTGGAGGGTCTGGTTCTCACCCAAAGCTTCCTGCTCACAGGTGGTGAATCCCAGTGTCTGGGAGGTGTCCATCTGCCTATGGCAGTGATTCTGAACCAGAGTGTTGCAGCACCCTGGGTTACCTTGCGATCCTCTCAGGGGTGCCATGGGATGCCATACAGTGGTAGTACTGTTAGGTGTGCAGACATCATCACAAGATAAACCCAATAGTTTCAAATAACAACCCATAGTGTTAAAAGTATTCTGACCCGTTGAGCCATTTCTGAGCCATTTTGCAATACAAAAATTACTGTAGTTATTTTTTCAGAGTCAAAAAATGAGTGAAAACTAAAACCTGACATTTTCTAAGGGCTTCCTTGAGTCTAAAAAGGTTGAGAACTGCTGATCTAACTACTGATTCTGGCTTCCATCACTGCAAGATCTGAGCATGTCGCCCCTTTCAATGTACTTATCCTCACAATACCCTGGTGAAGTATAGGCATGCTATTACTCCCGTGCATACATTTAGGATGGAAAGTAGGAGCAGGTTCCAGACCATGATAGTGGTGGCGCTCTGGAACAGCTGTCCGGTGAGAGCAGAGCAGGTGCAAGCAGCCTGCTGGTTGGAAGGTGGGGCTTGGGCAGCTCATGAATGCATTCTGTGGCCCGGACACCTTCCATCGCAGGGGACTGGACTGCAGGACCCAGGAGGTCCCTGTCAGACCCTGACATCCTGGGTCGGGTGACCTTTGCATTAGCTCCTTTGAAGCAGAGCTCCAGATGGTGCAAAGGAGCCCAGGATGCCTTTGAGAGCATGAGGTGAAGAGTCCAAGGCAGCATTGAGTTGGGAGGCCATGGCCCTGGCAGGGAACAGCAATCAGGAAGAAGGGATAAGGCATGCTAAGGTGCTCTGGGGGCAGCAGAACACCAGAGCGTGGCAGGTTGAAAAGGGAGCTGGGATACAAAGCCTTGGGGACGCCAGAGAAACCTGCATGGGCTCTCCTTTGGGAGCAGCCTGAGCTGTCACTTGATTGTGCTGGGTACCTTCAGAGATGGGCCTTGAGCACCTTGTATGAGTTCATCCACTAGGAGGTCCCATGGGCAGATTACTTTAGTAGAGCCAAGCTCAGTTCCCAGCTCTGCCACAGACTTTCTGTCTGTCCCTGGGCAAGTCACTTAATCTACCCTTAATCTCTAAACTGGTGCTAAACACCAGATGGGGTTCTGTGATGCTAAGGTCCATGAAGGATCCTGGGGTGCTCAAACACTGCAGCAGCGAGGGCCATATCCCTAGAGAGAGGACATGGCAGGCCTGGACCTATGTCAGGTGAGGATGTTCAAGGTCATGTGCCTTCCCTACTGCTGGGAGAGGCCATGGCATGGGGGAGGGAGCGCAAGGCTAGTCCAGGGAAGGCTTAGCGCTCCTGGCACTTTCATGAAGGAGACACGGACATCCTGGTTTTAAAAGGTTGCGATTCATCCTCCACCTGCGATGGACATGTGCTCATTCATAAACATTCTGTGCTGCACCTGATGAAATATTAAACTCCTCCAGCCCGGGTGGAAAATCTTGCTCTCCCCATGTGTTTATCTTTGTGGCTGGTTATTACAAAATAACAAAACTCCCTGAAATATTCATGCACTGCTGAATCCACAGTGGGGCCTGGGGCCTGACTGGCACTCGCTCCTAAAGGCACCTTGTCCTGTGGCCAGGGGAGGGGTTCACTGGAAATCTGTTCAGTATCACTATGATGTGCCGGAGAGGGAGATGAGCCATATTTGTGGCAGCTTTTCTGAAGCAGCTCCAGAGCCAGGATTGCAAAGAGCTTCCCAGGCATCAGTAGATTCACCCTTTTAGCTTCCCTGGTGGGGCTGCTTAGTATCAACAACCCCATTTGGCAGGGAGGGAAACTGAGGCACAGATCAGGGAGGTGACTTTGGAATGAGGCCTGTCAGAATCAGGAGTGGATGCAAGGAGCCCTGATGCCCAGGTCTGTGTGTTGTCCACAGGCCCATCCTTCTGCCCTGCCATCTGCTCTGGGGTTGGATAGCAGAGTGGCAGGGCAGGCACTTGCCAGGTGTGTCCCAGGCAGGGGGATCCGCTCCTCTTCTCCTGGTATGTTCCTGTGCACAGCTCAGAGCCGTGGCTTCACCTGCTGACTCAGCAGCTGTACAACATGTGCTGAGCAAACAAGCTGTGGCAGCTGCACGGTCTCAATGTGAAACCTGCATCTGCCCAGCAGCCATGTTTCCTAGCTCAGGAGATGTCTGGTGCCTTGAAGCCCTGAGGAGCTTAGGATCTGTTGTGCAGGGCACTGTACAAATGCTTCCTGGGGGACAGTTCCTGCCCTGAAGAATTCACCCTCCTAATGGACAAGACCAACAAAGGCTGGCAGGGGAAACACAGAGGTCCATCGCAGCTTGGGGGTAGAGCAGAAGTTGGTACCGCACTCTCTTAATTCTGGACCCATTGCCCCAGCATTCACATGGCAATTCAGGACCTTTGTCTGCAAAGACTGTCTCACACAGCCCTGGGAGGAAACTAGCACTATCCCTTGTTGTGCAGAAGGGAAGACCAAGGTGCAGAAAGGGAATATGGCCAACTCAGGGATGCTCAGTCAGGGGCAGAGGCAGAGGCAGAAATAAAGCCCAGATTTCCCTGCTCTGACTGCTAGGCTGTACTGTGACATGTCATTAGCTGGTCATCAGTGACTGCTCCCTCCCATGTGACTATAGAACTGAGTGCACCACTGATCCCCTCAGCTGGGAGGGATGGAAGCAACTTCCTTAGGGGGAAAAGCAGAGTTTAGTTTGCTGTCCCTAGGCACAGAGACTCCCAGATATGTTCATCAACACACACTCACACACATACACACACACCCTCCCCCCCATGTATACACTTGCAGAAACATGTGTACATACAAAAATGTGTGCATACCTGCATGCACCTGTGCACATACATATATACACAGTTGAGTATACACATACACTTGTGTATGCACAGGTGCACACACATGCACCACACAGGCAAACACGCATGCACTTGCGCACACATACATACATATATAAATGCATGTGTACACACATGCCCATGCACATGAACTGACACATAGGTTCAAAGGGAGGTGTAGCAGGCAGAAGTGCTCCCAGGAAGCATTTTCTGTACTGGAGGAGCAGCTCATTCTGGAACTCTTCTGAATTGATCCTGCAGTGGCTTAGTAACCTGAGTCAAAGGACAGCAGTATGGCTAATGTACTAGCCAGGCTGGAAGTTTGCAGGGGTCACATCCACAGAGACTGGCCAAGGATGCAGAGTCCAGTAACACAAGGCTGACCTTCTACATGCACATTAGGTCAAGAGGCTGCTTCAGACTGAGTTCAGTGCAAAGGGGAGATAATTAGTGTCTCATAATTAGCTCCAAGGGAGTACAAGTGAAGACAAAGTCACTCTTTCGGGAGTGCTGAGCAAGGGCTGGGCAGATGGTGATGGCAGGAGCCCAGGGGGTGGCCAAGATCTATTAACAGTGATAATGGGGCTAAGCACAGTGGTGAAAGGGCAGTTTCTGGCTGCTGGGGGCTGTGTGGGGCAATGCTGTATCTGCAGGGTGTGGGGTGGATGGCGGGGGTTGGGTGCCAGGGGCCTCATCTAGGGCATCAAGTAGGGCAGCCTGGCCCAGGGTGCCAGCCATGAGTATGGTGCAGTGTGCTGGGTGCCAGGGTGCTGGGTTGGGAACCCTAGGGCTGGGAGGTGGTGTTGGAAGTGCCAGCATGCAGTGCAGCATCCCAGGCACCCTAGTGTGCCAGGCCTGGGATCCCAGTGCAGGGCTGGGATCATAGGTGAATTCCCAGAGCCTCTGAGGGGTGTTAATCTCTGGGGATGACTGGATCCCCTTTATGGGGAATACTGGGCTGGGAAGGTAGGGAAGAGCAGTGCTCAGGTTAGGGGACCTGCTGTGCTGCTGGGGAGGGGAAGAGGGGCTGGCCAGGCTGCAGGCAGCTTGCAGAGAGCGGGGGCTTGTACTGTAACCTCTTGAGATGAAGCTGCTGCTCCACAGATGGCAAAATGCTCCAATCATGGGGCCCCTGTATGCAGTAGCATCCCCCAGCCCCCTGAGTCCATCCCCTTGGTCTCTACATGCTAAAAAGGTCCCTTATTTTAGCTCCCAACTCCACTGGAGAATCTGCTGGCAATGAGAAAGCCCTGCCACCGGTCCTTTTGGATGGGGGAGAAGCTTAGAGGAGAGAGATGGGGGTGCTGGTCACAGTGAGCTCCAAGGACAAGCTGCAATGGGGTTGTGAGGTCTGGCTTGAACATATGAGCACACTCTGCTGAGGGGGTCCATGCAGAGTGGCACTGTCTTGGCAGGGGGTACGGGGAGGAGAATGAAAGTGGGGAGCCTGTTTTCACCAGTAGTCACTATCAGGACCAGGGCCAGTCTGACAGACTGTTATCCTTTTCCAGGTCTGCATATGTGCGTGTGTGAGGGGTGTGCCTCTGGATGGCTGTGGAGAGAGTGTGCACATGTGTGGTGTGTGTGTGCAGGCACGATGTGTGACAAGCATGTACACACCAAGAAAAAGTAGGTATTTGTATGCTTATGTGCTCACCAAGAAGGCGTGTGCCTGTCCAAGAGATGCAGTGAGTACTGAGCTTGTGCGTGTGTACGCAGAGGAGGCTGTGAGGGTGTGTGGGCATAGAGGAAGGCCCTACATGTGTTCCCAGAGTGTACATGTGTGAAGAGGAAGCTGTGTGGGTGTGTGCAAGGGGGAGGGGTTCCTCGATGTTTGTAAAGACAGAGTGTGCGTGGGCCTGGGGAAAGGAGAATACCTGCAGATGGGGAGTATATGGAGAGGGAACAGGGTTGCAAGCAGGATGTGTGTGGGAAGGCTGGGATGCCTGGGGAGGAGCTGTGTGAGGAGGGGGTGAGTGGAGGGAAGGGAGTGTGTACGTGTGACAGAGCAGGGCCATGCGGCGGGTAGGTGCTGGGGGACCCTTTGACATCATCTTCCCTAGAGTCTGCTCAGGTGTAGGAGCCTGTCTTGTGGTATAAGAGAAGAGTTACAGGTCCACTCCCCCTTCCCCCACAGGTCCCCCTGGGACAACAGCCCCCCATGCACTCCATGAACTCCCCAATGGTGCTGGAGGCAGTGGGAATGCAGGGGTCAGGGCTGCTGGGCAGCTGTAGGACAAGGTGCCTTGACAGCATGGCCTCCCTCTGGCCAAGGAGCCCATAGGCCACAGCACACACAGCTACCATAGCAGCCTGGGCCTGGCAACCTCATGGACATGGGATGGCCTGTTCCCAAGGAGTCCAGGTGATGTAGAGCAGGTGTCCTGGGGTCAGGGAGATGGAGGTCCTATGGCAACTAGGACAGAGCAGGGGGACAGGACCAGGCAGCCACTTGAGGATGTAGAGGTAGCAGGTGGCAGGCAGATGAGCCAAAGCCAAGTGGCAGCAATGTAAAGCACCCCTCTCCCCTACCGCAGCAGGGCAGGGGCCTTGGACCAAACTGCCTGGCCCTACTGAGCACTGAGCAGTGAGTGCCTGGTTAGCACCTATCAGCATAAGGAAGGGGGAATATTGGTCCCAGCCCAACTCTCCACAGGCTGGGAGTGAGTCAAGGCATTAATTCATCTTTCTATATCATCAGGCCAATGCGTCTGTGCGGGGAGTAGCTGCGTCCTCAGCCCTCAGGCTGTCTCTACAGCTGGATGCAGGGCAGAGGAGTGATCCCATGCCAAAAATGAAGCCTGGATCTGCCCAAACTCTGCCTTGTCCCTCTGTGCTAGAGCCCCGGGTTTGCTTTTCACCCAAGAGGTATAGACATAGGCAGGGGCACTGGCATCTTCCTGGGAGCCCTGCTGGCCTCCTGCTGCCCTAGTAGGGCATGTTGGATGGGGCCTGAGCTAATCTCAGCTGGGACAACCCCTCCATGATCACCTAGGGCAGAGGTTTTCAATCTTTTTTCATTTGCAGACCCCTACAAAATTTGAATGGAGGTGCAGACCCCTTTGAACTGTAAGTGTGGGTATTCATATACTTTTGATTGATCATAGTCATCATTCATGGACCCCTTAGATATAGTTTGTGGACCCCCAGGGGGTTAAAACCCATGGACAGGTTGAAAACCACAGACCTAGGGCTGTGCATGCAGGCAACTCCCAGTCCTTCCAGGGAAATGAGCCTTTTGCCCAGCCTGGGCTCTCAGACCCATCCAGGGGGTGTGAGAAAGTTGGGGCAGGGCCCCAGGGCTGAGCCCTTTGCTCAGCATCAGGGCAGGGGGACAGATCCCCGTGGGGCTGCCCCTGCTGTGGCCTGGGCACTCAGGCACCTGATCCCTGTCTCTCTGCGCCCTGCTGAGCCCAGTGCTGCCCTGGGCGCTCCCTGTCAGCAGCTCTCACTCCGGACAGCTCCTTGGGGAGGGCTAAAAAAGCCGTGCAAGCGATTTGGCATCAGCTTCTTTGGAGGAGTTTCAAACGTGAGCCAAATCTGTGAGCATCACAGGAGGAGAGAGAGAGCGCGAGCGAGCGAGCGAGAGAGGGAGGCAGACCTGCTCGCAAGCGAAGCACATCAAGAGCTTCCAGCACCAGAGCTGTGGGCAGCGACTTATGCAAGCGAAGAGGAATGAGGCACAGCACCTCCAGCCCTTGACAGAGGCAGCATCTCCTCAGCCAGGAGCAGGCACTGACTTCTTCGGGCAAAGCCAGTGGGAGCATCTCTGCCCGACTGATGGGAAACCTAGAGAGAAGATCGCACCAGAGGGAGCAGCCTCCCAGAGACTAACAGGTGCTCTTTGCTTCTGAGGTAAGCCCCATTCCTCTACATTGGCAGCTGGTGATAACCAGAGCCTTCCCTTTCCTTTGCTGGCCTCAGGCATGGCAATATTGGCTGCACTTTGGGGTGGGGGTAGGGACTTCCAGGCACAATACTGTCCCCTTGGCCCCTGTGCCCTAAAGGAGGTGTTCTGGTCTCAGCCTCCTTGCTGGATATTTTGGATGGGGGGGGTGTCTCCGTGATTCCTACACACTGCTTGTCTGGGGCTTTCTAATCCTATAGACAGCCTTGATATAGTGTAAGCTTATTCTGCCTGACAGATGTAGAAGCTAAGGCTGTGTGGGGAGCAAGGCAGGCTGCGCTGGCCGCCCTTTGTCTTTTCTGATCTTCCGTTCTCTTTCAAAGTTTAAGTTGTGGGGGGTCCACTCGGGAACTCAGCTCCCCCCCTCCAAGCACAGCTCCCTGGGCAGAGAGCCCATGGGTGGCAGAGAAGAGAATGTGTCATGCTTGGCTTTCTTAGGAAAGCAATAGTACTATTGTTGTGATTATTGCGATTATTATTTTAAGCTCACCCATCGCTTGTCACCTCTATTAGATGAGGTTTTGCTGAGCTTTAATTATTCAGTGTCCTTCTCGGGTAACACTAAAAAAGTATGAATATCTGCCATCCCCTGAAGTGGCAGGATTCCCCGCATGTGTTTTTAATAAATAAATAAACCACATGGGGGGAGGCGGGTATTGAGGCAGGAAAAAGGGGGAAGCAAGGGGAAAAGTAGGAAGGAAGCCAAGTGACCAGAAATGACAACAGTCCTGGAGACCCAATTGTGGAGGACTCATTAGCAGTGGCCAGCCCCACTGCTGCTATGTTCCAGTTTGGGAACCCACGTTTCCTCGGCCTCTGTAATTTTTTCCCCCTGCAAATACACAGGGTTCACACAGCAGCAAGGTGAAGAGAAGGTGGCCATCAGGTGTGTTTGTTTTTATTTTCTTCCAGTTTACCGACCTGTGTCATTATTGTCAGTCAAAAAGTCACCAGACAATTAACAATTGAGCAAAAATAACTAAATGAGGAAAAATTTAACCAGAAAATCCATATCTGTCTGTCTGTCTGTCTGTCTGTCTACCCATCCTGAAACACAGCAGTCGATTTGTCTTTTCCACAATAAAAAAGCAGCAACACTTCCCCAGTCCTATAGAGTGTGGGTCACAGCAGGACTCCAAGGCATTCACTCTCCTTTTCAGTCTAGAGCCAGGAATGTGCTAAAAAGATAAAGGTATAACATTTAACAAACTCCTGCATGGAGAAAGGGCGGCGCATTGCCTGCCAGTCCCAGAGTCACAGCCACATGAACCCTGCAATAGAATTTATGGACATCAAAGTGCGCTCTTCAGCAGGTGCTGTACAATGAGCACAAACTCCTTTCTTTCCAAAAGTTGATTTTGCTTTAGCAATGCTAGGGAGAAGCTCCCAGCCCCCCTTCCCTCCCCCCCCAGTCCTGATGATGCTTTTGAATTCTTCACCTCCACTTACAAAACAGAGAATAAGGAAGCAGCTAAACCTGCCTGTCTTCTCCAGCTGTGTCTTTCAAACACTATTTGACCAGCTAGTCCAAAAAAGGCAGCTGGAATTAATTTGGGTGGATTTGAAATCACCCTGGACAGCCATCCATCAGGCACTCGCTGCCACACTATCTCCCTCTCATAAAGCAGCCCCAGCAGGACAACTATTTTGGGGCAATTTATTGAAATGACTGATGGTGTCAATTAAACAAAGGGCCTTAGGAGATGGGGTCTTAACCTCCGAGTCTCCTTGCATCTTCTGTGTCTCAGAAAACTGCCGCAAGAGGAGTCTGCAGCGGAGTCTGAGCTGTCGGGCTGGAAGACAAGAGAGCAACAGGAGAGCTCAGTTAATGCTTGCAGCAGGTTGGATGGCACCTGCGCTGTCTTTGCTCCTACATGTAAAACGCACTGTCTGCTGCCCTCCCAAGCAGGCTGCCACTGATGCTTTTCCAGGCTTCTGTAAACCTGAAGGGCATTTGTAACAGCCAAGGGTAACCAGGCACTACCCCTTGAATAGGTAGAGATGAAGACACAGCTACTACCATGGGAGCAGGGCTGCCAACCATAGTGCCTTTTCCAAATCAGGAGGGCATGAAGGCACATGTTTTAAGTCTATGCATGGAGTCAGGCTCAAAGGGAAGCATGTAAGTGCTTTCCTGACAAGGTGTGAATCCCTGTATGGGCTCCAGGGTCTCCTTGAGTTGTGACCTCAATGCCCTGATCTCAGGGGCGAGACTCAGCTCCAGAACAGCTCCACAATAAAAAAGTTGTGCTGGCCCCTGTGGTTTCAGTGCAGGTTTTGGCCCATGGGAAATCAGTAACAATGCAGCTCCTCCTGGCTCTAGAGCCAGCAGGACCACGGGGGCCAGTCCAGAACCACCCTGTGCCAGCGCTGTTCACAGACAGCTAGATCCCCTTGGGAAGTGACAGGCATATGGGGGATCCCACAGCTGTGCTTTGCTGTGACCTAAGGAGTCTCTCCTTGAAACGGCAGAGGATAAACGTGGGCTAGGGCCAGCCAGAGGCACTTCCATTATCTCCCTCACTGTGGGGACAATGGGTCCAGAAATGCACACAGCCCCAGAGGGAACCCACCTGGGAGGAAACTCACGTCTTAGTGCAGAAAGGGGCCCGTTAAAGCCCCAGGTCTAGTCATGCCCCCTTCTCCTCTGGCCCCTTCCACCCCGGGATCCCAGAGCACCTAGCACAAGTTATTAAATGAAGCCTTTCCATACCCTGCTGGGGCAGGGAGCCTTGTCACCCCCGGGGTTGCCAGTGGCGAGGCAGAAATGCCCTGAGATGAGGTGACTAGCCTGTGGGTGCTCAGCACAATATGAATTGTGACAGGAACTGACCCTCCCCTGCTTATAGCAGGGCTGGTGCCGTGATTGCCAGGCCATGCCTCCTCCAGACTGCCTGGCTTCATGGTCGAATGACTGCAGTGGGAATGCTGGCCTGGCCCAGCTGGGGTGAGGAGCATGGCACAGGCCTCCAGGGAGGAGGCAGCTCCCTGGGGGCTGTGCTTACCTCAGTGTGGAGGCCTTATGGGGCTGCAGTGTGCATTCTGCATGTGTAGCTCATGGAAGTGCCTTTCCACTGCTCTTGGGTGCCTGGGAGTGAGGCTGGGGCAGGCGCAGCTCCCCTGGCTTTAGAGAGGGCACTGAGAGAAGCAGTGTCCCATGCCAGGTCCTGTCCTTTGTCTGCACTGCCCTGCCTCCATCTGTAGTGGGTGCAGAGGAAGGAGCTGCCAGCTGCTCTGCCCCTGAGAGGGGAGAAATGCTTCCCTGCAGTTCTGGCGCCTAGTGACTGCTCCCAGAGCTCTCCAGGCTTTCCGAGCCCTGAGGTTGCAGGTTCCCCCAGGGCCTGGGGATCCAGCTGGGGCCTTGCTGCCTTCTACCACCATCACCCAGAATAACAGTCTACTTGGGGACTGAGCTCATGAGTGCTGGGCTGATGAGGCAGATGGCAGGAAGGAGTCAGCTTGCCCACTGTACACTGTGCTGGCCCTGTAGGACCAAGAGCAAGAGCACAACTCAGGGAGGCCTCGGGATGGCCTCTCACTTGCCTTTTGGTGAATCCCATAAGGTCTGCCCAGGGCCCCTCAGACTGGGAAGGAGAGACAGACCTGCATTGACTGTCACCTGGACCTGAAACCTCCCTGCCCCACCCCTGGCACCAATGCTCTGGCATGCCTGAGTAGAGGTGAGGGCAGGACCTGGAACTGCGGAGGGAGGTGGATAAGAAGAGGCCAGTTGCAGGCAGGTGGTGTCTTGTCCAGGTCTGTTCTTTGGTCTACAGTCACTGGGTTCAGGCTGCAAATGCAATAGCTATAAAATGATCAGTGGCTTCAAACCGTGGGAGCAAAAGAGCAGCTGGGGGTGACAGAGCAGCCGGGGTGGGGAGAGAAGGAGGGTGCACAGTTGAGCAAGGATTGAATCTCTCCTTGCCACCAAGGAGGCAGCATGGACCCCTCCTCCCCCTGCCCAGTTAAAAGGGCAGTATTTGTGCAGGAGAGGTCTTGATTTATCTCCATGGGAGCTAGAGGAGCATGACACTTGCTGGAATGCCCTCCCAGGGTGGGGTCCTCCCTCAGTACTTTGTCCAGTCCAGGAATGCCCACTGCTGCCCAGGGGGACTGGTTCTAGCCTAGCACATCTCCCTGCCAGAAGGGTCCCAACAACACTCATCCAGCATGGTCCTTTGTTAGCTTTGTCCTGTTGATCCCAGGTCTACTCCCATGGGCTCACTATAGGACCTCTGTGTGTTCACAGCCCTCACTTATTGGCAGGTCATTATCTTCTCCTCTCCTCTCCACTATACCTAGAGCAGCTATGGAGGTTTCCCTCTTCTAAGTCACCCTCTCCCTCTTCCCTCCATCCTCCATGCTTTTCTCTGAGCTCCCTACAATTTGGCAGTTCTGCTCTGGCTGGGAAATGCCCCAGGGCTGAGTACAGTGGGGCAGATCCTAAGCTTCACTAGCGTTCACCAGCTGAAGATCTGCTGTGGTCACACCAAGAGCTGCTGTCACCTCTCAGAGGCCTCTGAGGAGCCAACTCCAAATAATATTGGGCTTTTAGTAACTATATTGCACAGAAAACTTACCTCAATGCACTGTCTCCAGTCACACATGTCTCTCAGTGTTCAAAGGAAAAACTGGGTGAGCTAGTAGATAGTGCATTAGATTGGGATTCAGAAGAGGGAGGTTCTGCCCTGGACATGAGCATATCATTTCCCCACTTTAGGCCTCAGTTTCTCTCTGGGAGACCCTGCCCGCCCACCCTGTCTGGTGCCCCTGGTGGTGAGTGCAGGGCGGATAGGCCCTGGGTCAGATAGGATCAATTGCCCCCTCCTCATTAGCCCACGACAGCTCACCAAAACTCCTTAAGTGGCCCTCCAGCCCAGATAATTGTCCACCCCTGCTGTTAAGCTAAAGACACCCTTTGCTGGCTTTGGTTTTCCCCATCTATGGAGTGAGTCTAGCAATGCCACCCTCTGCTGCATAACAGAAGCATGCAGATGAACTGGTTAATGGCTGTTAAGTGCTACAGTATAGTGATTGTTCACCAGCTTCTGTGCTGGGGAGCTAGCACAGATGTTCTGGATCTCCACCAGCTCTCTGGTGTGAAGATGGTGTTGCCAACTCTTGCCATTTTCTCCTGTGATACCCGATGTTTTTCTGAAGGCTGGCCCTGGGCACCTTGTGAACACACCAGAATCTCACTTTTGTTTGTAAAACAGGTTAGTTCTTTGGGCAGCACAGAAGATGAAAGCACAGTGGCAGATAAATATGACTCCACTGCAGATTTTTAAGTCACTTTGATGACTTGGGAACCTGACCTGTGAGTTCAGTAGGTGTGTGATCAGGGGTGCTGAATGTTTTGGTATATGGATGTTCAAATTTCCTGCCAGGTAACTAGATGGTTAGAAGAATCTTGGAATCTTGGAAAGAGGCCCAAACAGAACCAAAAAAGAGGTTTCTGACAATGCCAGTGAATATCGGTGGAATATTTCTGGGCTCAGGAAGGCACCGGACCCTGGCTACCAGATCCTAACAACTCTTCTTCCCTGAATTCATCAAGGCTATCAGCTTCTCCTAACAGGTGCTGAGTTGGTGAGGGGCTGGATTGATCCCCTGGTAAGTAA
Source organism: Alligator mississippiensis (assembly GCF_030867095.1). Classification (NCBI taxonomy): domain Eukaryota; kingdom Metazoa; phylum Chordata; order Crocodylia; family Alligatoridae; genus Alligator; species Alligator mississippiensis. Next base: position 46,691,000 of record NC_081835.1, read on the forward strand.
AGTGGTGTGGATTGCTCCTAGGGATAGCTTAGGGAAAGGCCTCCGTCAGCCCCAGGGATGGAAGTGTGGTTCTGGGGCTGCCTCAAGGGGCTGTGCTTTGCAATTTAGGGGCTACACTCACCTGGGGCATAAGCATTTGTGCTGCCGTGGAACTGGACAGCACTGACTTCAGTGGCATAATACCTCCTAAGATGGCTGTGGGGACTCTGGCCCTGAGCAGTGCTCCATAAAGTGCTGCTGTCCTTGCAGGTTGCCTCAGATTCCCAGATGCTCATCCCTCTTTGATTTAGTGCCATGTGCCCTCCTTTCCCCCAGGCACTCCTTGAACTGCACAGTTAAAGCAGGCCCCAACAAATCCCCTTGCCTGACTGAGAGGCCATCCTCTGGGGAAGGCAAAGCCCTCTGCCTGCTCATATCCTCTCACCCCCTGCCATTACCCCACCACACCAGGAGACAGTCAGACCCAGCTTGACATTGGGCCTTGGAGGCAAGGGCATGCTTGTGTGTCCATCCTCTCTGCAATGGCACAGGGGACACACCTCCGGCTGCAGGAGCTTGGAGAAAGGCAGGCTCTGTCACTTGCTATCTGAGCCCACATTGGAGGCTGGAGCTGACAGTGGCTGTAGGGGCTGGAACCACTGCCCTGAGCGTGAGCAGGGGCTGGTGGGAGCCAAGGCACGAGAGGGGGGCTCATCGGGTAGTAGGGCATGCAGCCTCTCAGAGGGCCCCAGAGGCCTGATGCATGTGATTTGGGGGCATGTTGTATGACCACCCCCTGCTCAGTCCTTAGCCACTGCCTGTTTCTGTGTCTTCCCAGACATTGCCACCTTCCAGTCCCCATCACCCACCTTCTGCTCAGCCATATTTGTGACAACATTGCAGTACTGATACTGCTTGAATTGCCACAACACACCCAAACACGCTGGCACTCCAGCAAAAGGGGGAGGGACAGGGGCTTGGCAAACCTTTAATTAAAGGAAGCCAACTCTGGCCTGTTTATGGCTCATTCAGCCTTCCCCACAGAAGCATCCTGGCTCTCAGCAAGGCCTCTGGTTTAGGGGAGGGACAGGGGAGCTGTGGCTGGGGTCTGCATTCAAAGGGACATACCTGCATGCTGTGTAGCAAGATGCTAGCTGGGAATTTTTGGTACTTCCCCCAGGCTGTGCATGCCCTGGCATGGCTCTGGGCTGTAGCAAGCACCTTGGCCCTTGTGGGAGGTCTGTGCCTGGCAGAGCTGATGGGGAGCATGCAGCAGTCTCACACGTGGCCCGCTGGCTGAACCAGCTGTTGACACGGCAAGCCTGTCAAACCTCCTGGGATGCCATTTGCTCTGTACAGCCTTGTGGTCAGGGAGCATGTTGCTGTCTCAGGGTGCACAGAGCTCTGATCCCAAACAGCTGCCAGGGCTGGGGTCCCCAGCTCTGCCATGGACCTGCTGGGTGACATTTCCCAGGCACTTCCTGCCTCTGGAGGGAGTTAGTGAAACAAAGATTTACACCAGCTGAGGGTTTACCTCCCTGGGCTCCTGCTCATCTTCCCCTGCTCAGCCTGTCTTGTCCATTCGGATGGGCAGAGGCTGGTTCTCCCTGTGTGCCTGCTCAGAGCAGGACAGGATGGGTCCTAGCCAAGATTTGTACCTCCAGCTGCTGCTGTGATGCAATTAATATTGCATGCTTCATAACTGGTTCGCTCTGAGACCATGCCCCCTAGGCCTGATGCTAAGGACAAAAAAGGGGCAAATCGAGATAAGAACAAAGGGATGGAAACCCAGGCAGGCCCTCCCTGCCACAGACCCTCACTGTCCTGTTTATCTCAGAATAAAGCAGAAAGCACTGTGCAGCCAGCCATCCCATCCATCATGCTGCCACGATCCAGGCCAGGAGTCAGAGATGTCGTAGGGGGTGAGCTGAACTGAAAGGCCAGAGGGAACCACCAGGTTTTGCCTGCAGCCTGAGAAAAGTCCCCTTGCCCCTGATCTAGCCATGGCAGCTGAGCCCTCCACCCTTACCCCTGCAAGGGCAGTGCCCCAGCTGCAGAGACAAGCTAATCCCAACTGCAACAAGCACAACAGCCTGCACCGTGTGCCAGGCTGCCCAGAGCTCTGCCCAGTGCCTGCCTCAGAAGCCTCAGGCCTGTTAGCTGGTTTGGGACTGAATCCCTTTCCACTCTTTCTCTTTCTATTAGACCCATCCCTACAATACACAGGCACCCTCTTTCCCAGTGGCCTTCTTGCCTTGGTAGCAAGGACTTCCTACCCTGGAAGTGCATTAGCTTGGAGCATCAGCACTTCTGTGGGATTGTTAGTGCCAAAGCCAACTATCAGCCTTGTCCAAGTCTACTCCTCTCCCCATGCCCCCTGCACCTGGCTGCTTATGGGACATCAGCTTGATCTCTGAGCCACAACCCTGACCCAGCTTGCCCTGCTCACATGTTGTATCACTGATGCCTCCTCTAGTAGCAGAGGGATGGAGTAGGTGAGGAAGCAGCAAGCAGAGGCTACAGCTCAGGTGTGGTGGTGGGTCCTAATGGTGCCTGGCTCAGGTTTCTGAATCTTCATGCCACCAGGTGTGAACTGATGTAACAATGTTGCCTCCAGTGGCGTCCCACTAGAGAAATCTGGAGCAGAATTAGATCTTCTATCTCTTCAAGCCCAATCCCCTTCCTCTTCTTCTTTTTCCTCCCTTGACAGCATCTCTTAACCTTGCTCTTTCTGGACTCCAAGCTGTATACTAAGTCTGGTTCTGATGATGCCACTGGCCATTGGGTGGGTGATTTTCCCAGAGCCACAGCTTACCCCAGAGCTAGATTTCTGCTTTGGTAAAGGCCATGCTATTAAAGAAAGGCTTGTGTTGTGCTGTCTTTAGTGAGGTCCAAGAGCAGGGTAGGGCAGAGCAGAATAGAGGCAAACACTACTGGGCTGTAGCCAGGGAGCAGGGTAGGGGGATGCCGGCTTTGCTCTAGCCACAGTGCTGCTCCCCAAGTGGAGCCACTGCCTCACAGGTTAGTATCTACACACTGTCTGTGTGCACATGCTCACATACCACTCACAGAAATACACACAGGAATCCTGCCTCTTGATGGTCATGTGTATATGTGCACAGGGGTTGGACTACTTGCTCCTAGCCAGACCCTATTCCTATCCAGACACATGTTTTTGCCCCTGTGCTTTGCTCCAGTTGCAAGGTGTTGTGATGATGGTTTATAAAATACTTGTGATTCCTTCTACCTGGGTAAGCCTCAGCACAAAGCCTTCCCATGCATTGCATCCCAGGCTCTAAGCAGACAGAGACATTAAGGAAATTGAGCCTATTAAGCAGTAGTTTTTTTGCCTTGATCTCTCAGCAATGGGATTCTGGGGATTATGCTGAAATGAGCATAATTGCCGGGACCTGATGAATGGCAGCTCCATCCATGCTGTTGTTATAATGCAGCTGGGCTGAGGACTTGACAAGCCCGCCCTGAAACTGTGGCTGATGTGTACTCTGTGGCTCACTATTGTAGCACTGTCCCGAGCATGAGGGCTGGAGGCTGCCTTCAGGGTTGCTTTGTCCTGGGTTTTTATTCTAGGATGGCTCCAGCCCCCAAGGCTACATACACCCTGGGACAGAGTACATTTTACAGGACTCGATCAGGCCTGCTGGATGGGTATGTCTGCAAGGGAAGGCTGCCCAGATAAGAAGCCTTCAGCATGGTCCAACTGCTTTAGGAAGAGCCCTGATCTCCAGGCCAGCCATGACTTTGCTGATCTTTGATCCTAGGCTGGCTCATTATTGGTTGATATGGATGAGCTGGTGCTTTCAGAAGGGCTCAGCACCCATTAGCAGGACCGCTCAGTGTGCTGAGTGTGAACCCTGGAAAGTCTGTCCCTAGCCCCTGCTGTAAGTTGGCCCATCCATTCAGGAGGGACAAAGGCTTAGCTAGCGCTCTTGTTAAGGGAGAAGCCGACCTCTCCTGGGAATGCCGCAGGCTGAGCTTTGGTGGTGCATGTTCTAAGAGCAGGACTCCAGCTCAGCTGCTTATGTGGTGCTGGGCTGAAGTGACTTGGCGTGTTTCTAAGATCTGGCAGCACTGAGGGATGGAACTGAAGGGATCCCTGCCCTCAGCACCCTGATACCTGGTATTCCTCTGCCATCCTGGTGAGCTTGGCAAGCTCTGTTTTGAGTGTCCCCCATGCCAGCCTGTGCTGCTAAGAAAAAGGTAGTAACACTGTGGCAGTTGATTCTGACTGCCGTGGTATGTAATGGGGACCACCAGCATATGATTTGAGAGCTCATTTGCTGAACAGAGAGAATAAGATTGGCTTAGCTAGAATAAGAGTTGGGGGGGTAGGATTTTGTGGTTCGGGCTCTGCCACTGCATGAGTGGGAGACCCTGGGTGGGTCATCATCAGCATGGACCAGACCTAGAACCTCTGGATCCTAACTGCAACTTTCTATATTTACCAAGCTGAAAGAGCCAACCTTTTCGGCTCAGCCTCTGCTGCCCAAAGACAAAGTATTATATTGGGTCATCATGTTTCCACCGCTGCCCTCCTTTGAAACTTGAGTCCAGGGTCTCCCAACAGTCATCACTTAACAGTTCACCCACCAACTGATGACAACCCCAGGGGAATGACCAGCATCTAGAGGGCTCCGGCTGGGAGAGTGATACTGTTTCCCCTGTGCTGCTAGGACACAGTGTGGAGCAGTGCCCTGCCCGCAGCCTCCGGGAGGAATTTGCAGGGCCAGGATGCAGAGAAGCAGGCTCCACTGCTGCTGCTTGGAGTTTTTTGGGTCAGAGGAGCTGTGAAGTGTTTGTCGCAGCCAGAGAGCTGCTTGTTTGCAAGTTGTAAACATTTATAATTGACGAGCCTCATCGGGAGAAGTGTGTAAACAGTGAGGAGTGAGAAAGGCGTGCGACTGGGGGCGAGGCGGACAGGTGTCGGCAGCTCGGAGAGCATGCAAACAAGCAGCACAGTAAACATGAAGGTGTGAATTTCTGGGAAGGCAGCAGGCCCCTCTCAGCTGAGTGGAGGATTTGCCTGGGAACCCCAGGTGCCCGTGGCACCCCCACAGAAGGGGAAAGAGGGTTAAATGCTCTGTTTGCTGCACATATGTGTCACTGTTAGTCATTGCTCAGGTTCACCACTCATACGGCACCTCACATGTAGAAATCTCACAGTGCTGTCATTCAACCTCAGAGAGGTTCAGAGAGGTAAACTGAGGCACAGCAGCATTCTTCCTTTGGCGCATGAAAGGGGGAGGAGAAGCTGGGGAAAAAAACCAACATTGTACTTCTGTAAAAGAAATTGGCCTCAGTACCAGGAAGATGGAAGAGGCCAAGGGATATGCTGGGCTTGCTGAATGCACTGTAGATGTCACCCTTCTGAGAACTGCTCTTGGGAGATGTCTCACATGAGGGCTGATCTCATGCCCTCTAGATCACACCTTCTAACCCATACTTCTGACTCACAAAGGGTCAGGTCTACAGGGTGCTCCAGCTGTCCCATTGCCACTGAACGGGCCTCCCATGGGATCAGCCATCCACAGATGTCTTGTCTTCTGGCTCTAGGCTGGTCTTGGAGAGACTAGAGGTGGGGAAGAGTGATAGGAGAGTGATGGAGAAAGGGTGGGAGGCAAGAAAAAAGAGAAAGACAGGGTGGTACATCAGGGGGGAGGGAAAGGGAGAGGAAGGAGCATTTTGGTTGCATCAACCCTCTGCTTTTTTCTGGCTATCTGTGATGGTGCTGGGAGCTGACAGCCTTAAGCTTGCCATTTGCCCTCTGGAGTGTTGCTGACAGGACACAGCCCTCGAATGCAAGTACATAACCACCATAGAGGTCTGTTCTGTTGCATCAAGGCACAGGGCCAGGGCCCTGGATGGCTCCAGGTGTTTTACCTGTTTGGGGTACTTTCAAACTGTGGATAGTCAGGGGGTCTGGCTTTTGTACTACCCAAGCAGTAGACAGGTCTGTGGTTTGGGGAAGCCAACCACCAACCAAGAGGGGGCTCAGGCCTGACATGCTATGGGGAACATGGCTGCAGCCTGTTTATCTGAGCATTTATCTACCTTACTGAACTGCTGCCACCATAGCTATGCCAGCAGAGCCCCCTAGTGGAGATGCCAGGTAAACAAGCAGAAGGGGGTTTTCTGCCAGTGGAGCTACACCACTTCCTAAAGGGCAAGAGCTAACAGGGCAGAAGCCCTTCTCTGTTGGCATAGGTGCATTCAGGCTGGCAGCTGGTTTTTGCTGGCAGAGCTTCAGCACTTAGGGGGTGTGATCCTTTCACGCCGTTATGCAGTCTAGTTATGCTGGCAAATCTTGCAGTGAGCCAGACCTGAGGTTCTGGCAGACTATAGATGACCTGTGTGTGGATAGCAGTACAAAGAAGCCCCATCTGAGACTGAGACAATGCTAGGTACTGTGCAAGCATGTGGCAAGTGTGTCTCCACTCCAAGAAGCTTCTAGGCAAAATAGCCAGGGAGAATGGCAGGGAGGCAGAGGCACTAAGAGGTGAAGGGATTTGCCCAAGGTCACATCACAGAGCAGTAGCAGAGCCAGTAGTACAACTGAGGTCTTTAATGCCCAGTGGACAGTAGCTAAGTACTCAAATACTGGATATATTTAGGCAGCTAGATGGATGCAAGGGAAGCAACGGGGAGGGACGGAGCAGTGAAAGACTCTTCATGAATAATGCATTTGATGAGTTTAGCCTCTTTCTCGCTTGAGGAATCCCCGTGAGCAAACCAGTATTTCCTTGAATGTATTCATTGCTTGAAATTATTCAGTGGTTTTTTTTGTTGTTTTTTTTTTTTAGTTTGCTCCTGTGAACTGGGAGGGATGGATAGGCTGAGTGGCTGGGGAGTGTTTAGGGTTGGCTAGGGTCAGTTTTAGGGACAGGCAGCCAGGGCAATTGCCTAGGGCCCAAGGCCATGAGAGCTCCACTAGGGTGAGTGGAAATCATTTAGCACGTGAGATGGGTCCATATTAAATCTCTGTCTAAGAGCATTTGAGTCTAACACTGGCTCTGTACTAGGCTGAGACATTGATCAAACCCTCAGAATAAGTACTAGGTAAGAGGAAAGTGGGATCTCGTGTTGAGCATCTGGATTGACTCTCTCTGAGCTGATGTGAATTGCTGTGAATGGGCAGGTGTGCCCCATGGCATTGGTTATGTTCCTTGATTGGAAGAATAGGTAGGTACCGAGTGAGATCGACCGTAATAACTTGCTCACATTATCCGTGCCACTAACACTCATCTGCATGGACGTACATGGAGAATGAAGCCAGATGGAGCAGGGCCAGTTTCAATGGAGCTGATTCTCTCCCTCCTGGTGGTCTTATCCCATCCCTAGTTCTGAGGTGTTTGGTACAGGGAGGGCCTCAGTCAACACAAGGCAAACGAACCTGTGTCTGGGCCTCAATCCTGATCCTACTCAGGTTGATGTTAAAACTCCCATTCACTTCCAGTAGCCAAAACCTTTTTGGTTTTCATGATTTTCTTAGAAAATCTGGAAAATATTTGTGAAAATTATTGGGGATAAAAAGTGAGAAAAACTGTTATTTTCCAAAAAATTAGGCAGGAATAACTTGTTTTCTGACTGGCTCTGTCAAACATTCATGAATGATGGCAAATGGACATATTCTGCCATGTACAACACAGCCCCCAGTCACTTGCATCTCCTATAATGCAAGCTTCTTCCATCAGCCTGAAAATCACAGAGAGAAAAATGGACATAGTTTCCCAGGAATGGTTATCTGAATTTGCAAATGAATTAGCTTTGGCCATTCTTATTCAGGTCTCTCTCTCTCTGAATGGTTGATCCATTCAGTTCTGTTCTCTCTCACTCCCTCTGTCTGCCTCTATAATGAAATCTGTATCAATAGATAAAAATACATTAAAAGAGCATTGCTAATACTAAAGCCTAGAGGTCAAAAGTCAGGAAGGCAGATTTCTGACTGTCAGTGCAACAGTTATTCGGTCCCTTGTACACAGGCATTCTGAGACAGGCTTTAACCACATGATTGCATACAGTTTTCTGGGGGACCCCCGACTCGTCCATGCACGGGAAGGCTGGGGCCCACTTAATGAGCAGCTATTCAATATTTTGTTTCCGCCTGATTGTTCAATGTGCAGCCCTAGGTCTTATTTACTGTGCATTATTCAAATGCTGCTCTGAGGGCAGAATTATTCATTTCCTTGTGGGCTTAACTGCGGCGCTCATCACAAGATGATCCAAATGCTTCACAGACGTTAATTAATTAGTCTTCACAACATCCGTATGGTAGGCATGGGTACCATTTTCCCCATTTCACAGATGGGGAGATGAGTTGTGAAGGGAAAGGAAGGCCCTAAGTGCCCTATTGGTCCTGTTATATATTCTGCTTGGCCCTCACTGGCTGTTCGAGCTAAACTGGAGGCTGGTGATACATTCCCTATCATACAGGGCAAAAGAGGGGGAAATGCTGTAGGTTTCAGGCCTTTCAGAGTATCACAAAGCTCTCAAGGTGCCTTGCTATTGATCCAGAGGCAAGAGCTATAAATGGGTGCATGGTCATCTAGGCTGGAGATTTAAAGGCAGCTGGATATGATGCTGTTAGTGTCTTTCCTTTGTGTACCATTAGCTGCAGAAGTGGGTATGTTAGCTATACCAGCCAGAAGGACCACTAAGGCTGAGGTGAACGTTTCACCATAACCATGCAGGATACATTACACCCAATGGTAATGGCTTCTGAAACATCTGGAGATATTTTTAGCCCTTCCTCCAAGGGACTCAAAGCAAACATGAACACATCACCCTTCCCAGCATGCCCCTGAAGGCAGGGAAGTCACCTTTACAGAGGGACAGTGGGACACAGAGAGAAGGGAGCTTGTCTGGATAAAGTGACACTGGAAGGTGGGCAAGGGATAAAACCCAGAGATCCTGACTCCCACTTTTCAGCTTTAACAACCTGCTGTTTCACATCTACTAGAGCTAGGAGAAAAAACCCCCTAGTTATGGGATTGCTCCATCGCCCCACTGCTACTGGCTGGTCCCTAAGTATATTTCCTGGTGCTTTTTCCAGCTGGTTGTAAAATCCACTATTCCCCCAGAAGAACTATTCTGTTGACCAATGGAGCCCACCAGCAGAATGTTTTCCCAGCTTTTATTTTCTTCATCAGAGCCCCCGGCTTCCCAGACATCCCTCGACTGACATGGGTTGGCCACTGAAAGAAACTCATTGACACTCACCTCCCCTAGGCTGGAAAAGAATTGTTGACCTGCATGTCGCCTTAACCCAAGTGGAGGTGACAGGGAGATGAGGGTGGCACTCACACCTGATGGTAGACACCAAGGAAGTGTGTGTATAAGATCCGTCTGATCCTCTTTTTGGTACCACCCAAATTATACCCTCCATTACACTATTCCTTCTTCAGGGCTTTGCTATAATGGCTTTAAATAATTGCAGTTAACTCCTGCTGGCTGTCCTCCAGACAGTGTTTAACACTGACAACGGCTGAATCATATGCTATAGGTTTCAGGCCTCGAACAGAAAAACAATTAAAACCACTAATCAATGGCTTGTGTCACCTTTCACTTCCAGCATCTGTTTCCTTCTCAGGTACTGAAAGACAGCATCTTTCTCCCTCTGATTGCTTCCTCCCCCTCACCCCCCTTTGCAGATTCTGAGTTTTGTTGTTATTGCTTTCATAGAGCATCTTCAAGCAGGATCTGTGACAAGACAATGATAGAAAGTTTGCCCCTTCCTCACTTGCAGAGGAAGGAGTCTTACAGCTCCAGAATTTATGGTGGCCAATGGATCCTCATACAAGCTGGTGAGAAATCCAGAGGTGGACTTTGAGGGACAAGGTGTGTAGGCTCCATCTATCTGGCTCTGTGCTAATTACTATTGGGCCATCCTGGTGTTAAGTTTGAGTCATCACGATCGGGGTATGGTAGCTGGTGAAGTAGCACTGAAAAAAGTATTGTATTTGGGGGTTGGATATATTGGACTAAGTTTCAGTTATGTTATGGCTCTTTTTCATGGCTCAGGTGGTACAAAGGAGTTAGATTCCTCCTCTGATCCTTCAGGAACAAACATGAGTTCTAGCCACCTCTGCAGACCTCTAGGACTAGTTCAGACCAGGTTACAAAATCACAAGGCCAAACCCTGTTTTCTGATGCCCACTCCCCCTTCCCCACGGCCCATTATTTGTGTTGGGGGTGGGGAGGGAAGGAGGAAAGGTGATGGAGTTAGGATGTGAACAGCTCTGGTAAGGGACCATTTCTCCAAAGAGCCCCACCAGATAAAATCTGCTTCTCAATTGCCTCAGCAAAACTTGTCCATTGCATCTGCAGCATGAGTCCCATTGCTTCACATTCAGGAGTGATGCTTTTTTTTTAATTGGTAGCATGTGTGCACAGCAGGAGCTCACTTGGCTCCCATATGCAGCTAACTGTAGGTGCTCCGTGGGCAGACAAAGGAGATGTATTTGCAAGGTGAAAGGCAAGCACCAAAAAATTGAAGCCAATGGCTTCAGCTTTCTAATCAGCTGGTGATGTGATGGCAAACAGCTCAAGAAGGCAACTGCCAGCCACAGGGGCGTGGGTGGGAGATCTGGAAATCAGGCCAGACTTGGGGGGTCATCCTAATTTTGAAACTCTGATAGTGGAAGGAAAGACACTCATTGGCTTAACCAGTTTAAAGGAACGCTGTCAGCTAGAAAGCTGGTCTGTTTCAAATGAATGAGTTCCAAGGAGCTTTTGGCATTACTGAGTCCTCTCTCAATTGTTGCAGTTTAAAGAGGAGTGACTTTCTAATTATGAAGGTGGTCAAGCATTGGAACAGATTACTAGAGAGGTTGTACAGTTTCTCTCATTGGACGGTTTTAGGTACAGATTAGACAAACACTTGGCTGGGCTGGTTTAGCTAGGGACCATCCTGCCTTTAGCAGGGGGTCGGACTAAATGACCTCATGAAGACCTTTCCAGACCCATTTTTCTATGATTCAGAGATAAAAATTCTCTGTTGTGAATCCGTACACACAAAATGCTACAAACACTGAGTAGACAAACTGCAAGACCAGAAATAGTTTTTCTGTGATCAGTTCCAGTAAAAGTAATTTTAGAAACCTCTTGGTACAATAGCAGACAAAGATTTTCATACTGGTATATGGGGCCCCAGCAGGTTAATTGTAGGTATATGTGTTAAATTGGTGGCTTCCCTTCACAATGCACCCTTAATTTTCACACCAAATCATAACACAGGAGTGAGTTGAGAAAGATGTGTGCTCAAATTGTGTGTTGGAATTATTAGATATGTTGGAAACAGCAAACCAAAGTCATGCATATAAACAAGACTGAAGACCAAATAAAATATCTGCAAATAGGTATAGGGACGAGTCAATTACTAAAACAAAGTGTTAAAAAATAAAGCACAGACTGTCTTTGTGGAGGAAGTCAGCACTGCATTAGGAGGTGGGGCTGAGTATATGTCATCTATTGTGTCATCTCCCAAATTATGACCTTGTGTCTCCAGTGGTTTTGTCACAGACCTCTTTCCTAACTGAATTGTCCACAACCTTATGTTCCACAAGTGTCCTGAGATCAGAAACTTAGCAATGACTTTGTCTTCATCACCCTCCAGTAGCCAAGTGAGAGATCACCCGCTTCACAGCCTAAAACCTGAGGCCATCACTGCCTGAAGCTGAAACAGGAATCAAAGGCCCATGGAAGCCCAGGGGTCTTTTTATTGAGTTCACTAGGCTTGGGCTCATCAGTACTGCCTTTCTAGCTTGTCTGGCTGCCCAAAGAAGTAGCAAGGTGGGTCTCAGGGCAGTCAGGGAGCAGGTAGCTGGGCAGAAGGCAGGTGGCATGCTGTAGGGAAGCTGGGGAAGTAATGGTATAGATGGCAAAACAGAGTAAATGAACTGCAGTGCTGCTGCAGTTAACAATAGCTCTTCACAGTGAGATTGTGACAGTCAGACATGCACACACAGGCGCTGTAATTAAGGAGCTTTGCTGAAGGGAAAGGTCAGAGTTCCTTTATATGGTAACTTCCTGCACTCTTGTCTTCCTCCCCCTCCTGCCTCACTCCTTCATTAGTGCTGGTTTAGTAGGAAATGCAGATAAACTCCCTTGAGGTTTCCAACCCTCCTGTCACTGAAATCCAATTGGGTCCACGAGCAGTGAGAACGAATCCCTTAGAGCCAGGCGCAGAACTGGATCAGCCCTGATTGGTTTTCAAAGTTCCTTAGTTGGGTGTTGGCTGGGTGGACTGTGTCTCTTGTCCCCAGGACCTTTGTGTCACTCTGTATCCTGGCTTGGGAGTCTCTCTCCAGGCAGCCTGACTCCACTCCTGGTTCAGTTCCATCAGCAGCAACTTGCATCCATCTGCTCTGCAGCCATGGTTCGGTAGAGACTGTGGCTCCAGCCTCCTTTCTTGGCACATTGGGTGCATCTTTACCGAATTTGTGCCTTTCCATCATGAATGAAGTGCTTCCTTAGCAACCTTCACATGCACAGAGGAAGGTTAGGAGATGATATCCAGCCCCAGCAGGAGGCATCTGGTGAGCCGTTAGCTTTCCCAGCTCCAGGGCCATCAGCTGGTATTCTCAACCCGATTCCCACTGAGCAACTATCCCGATTATTGGACTCATCATTACAGTTGGTTCCAGTGAGTCCCCTTGTTACACAGGCCAATGGCTGTCTGCATCCAGGGTGTTGATATGCCATGTCCAACAGGTCAGTGGTGAGGCTGAGACTGGAGGAATGGGCTGGGGGCTGCTGGCATTGCCATAGCAGTCAGGAATGAGGACTGTGTTCCTTTACTTGCTAATAATCCCTGGATACTTGCCTGAACACAGGCCTGATCCTGTTCTCTAGTCAGACCCTTAGAACCATCCTGACTTCAGAGAGAACTGAGGGCATAGGAACAGCCAGCTTGGACCACAGCAATGGTCTCTCCAGCCTGCTACCCTGCCTCTGACAGAAGCCAGCACAAGCCGTTTCAGAGAAAGGGAAAATGTGGTCCTGTTTACTCACAAAGGCGCAGGCAGGATGTCTCTCCTCTTCTCGTCCTCCTCTCTCCCATCCGTCTGCCTCGCTGTGTGCAGGAAGCTGCTGTTTATGCTAATGGGGCTGATGAACATATCAAGGAATGAAGATGTGTTGGAAACGTACTGGTTGCAGAAGGGAGCCAGCACAGATTATAAAAGAAAACCTTCCTGGGGTTCAAAGGCAACTTTAAATGGAAAACAAAACACTTGCCTGGTTTGGGAAAAAAAGAAGGAATCTCTAAGGAGACTTTATTTATTTCCAAAAAATCCTTGTCTGTTGCAAAAGCCTTTGATTTCCAACCCCCGCAGTTGTCCGTGCAGAGAGGGAGAGGGGGAGCTGATCAGATTTTTAATTTAAAATAGCTTAATTTGGAGAGAGAAAAAATCTATGTTTAAAATTAAAAACAAAACAGAACAACAAACTCTCATGGTTGGGGGTGGTGGACAAAATGACATGTTATTGGCTACAGGGGAAAAAAAGGTTATTAGAGAAGCCCCAAGAAACCTCCCACTTCATTTACGGTAAAAGAATTAATGTATAAGTAGAAACGCTTCCTTTCGTTCAGGGGAAGAACCCACAATGTTTGCTGTGCTGCATGTTTGCTTCCTTCTCATGCTGCCCCTCTCACTGCAGATGCCTTCTCCCAGTGTTGCCTTCTCCACTGCGCAGAAGATACTCTTGGTGCTTCTGACCTGTAAGGGGGGGGAGGAGAGAGAGAGAGAGAGAGAGAGAGAGAGAGAGAGAGAGAGAGAGAGAGAGAGAGAGAGAGAGAGAGAGAGAGAGAGAGAGAGAGAGAGAGAGAGAGAGAGAGAGAGAGAGAGAGAGAGAGAGAGAGAGAGAGAGAGAGAGAGAGAGAGAGAGAGAGAGAGAGAGAGCAAAAGGACATCATCCCACCTGCTCTGTGACTGGACTCACATTTAGCAAAGCTTTGATGCATGAAGTGACAAGTTCAATCCTCTTATAAGCCCTGGGAGGCCCTACCCCAGTTTCAACCCAGAACTCAAACCAGGCATGGAGTCTGAATGTGAATGATCAGTGCAAGGAAAATGCACTGTCAGAGGGCAGGTTCCAAAAGGCAAACTCAGCCTTTCAATGTCACCCGAGGAAGTTGGTGGCATCAAGGCAAATCCACTGCAGCTCATCATAAACTGCAAAGGAAGCAAAAATAGGCAATGACTGCCTTGAGCTAGAACCAGCCACTGCTCCCCTGAGGGAGAGGTGACTCTTCAGAGCTGGACATGGCTAGACACCTGTAGAAGGTAATCCATAGCAAGACCTTGTCCTTGTGATCCAATGGCTAGAGCCCAAGGAGCATTAGGTGCTGACAGAGCCTTGAGTAAGGTAAATTCTTCCTCAGTTCATCCATCCCTCCATTTCCAATGCTGCCACCTGTATTTGAGTCTTAAAAAAGTTTATTAAAGAGGCCATCCTTAATGGACTGGCCGACGGCAACATCCTGAGGGACAGCCAGCATGGGTTTGTTGCAGGTGGGTCTTGCTTGACCAATCTCATTTCCTTCTACGACCAGGTGACCTATCACCTGGACAAGGGAGAAGAGATTGATGTCATATATTTTGACTTCAAAAAAGCTTTCGATCTGGTGTCCCGTGATCACCTCTTGGTGAAACTGGCCAATTGTGGCCTTGGGTCCACCACGAACCACTGGCTGGAAAACTGGCTCCGGGGTCGGGCCCAGAGGGTAGTAATTGACGGAACTCAATTGTCATGGTGCCCTGTGACCAGTGGGGTCCCTCAAGGCTCTGTCCTTGAACCCATACTGTTCAACATCTTCATTAATAATGTGGACATTGGAGTCAGCGGACTGGCCAAGTTCACCAATGACACCAGACTTTGGGGCAAAGCAGCCACACCTGAGGACAGGAGGGCAATCCAGGCTGACCTTGACAGGCTCAGGAAATGGGCGGACGAGAACCTGATGGTGTTTAACACCGAAAAATGCAAGGTTCTCCACCTTGGGAGGGAAAACCTGCAGCATCCTTATAGGCTCAGCAGTGCTACGCTGGCTAGCACTATGGAAGAAAGAGACTTGGTGGGTCACGATTGACCACAAGATGAACATGAGCCTGCAATGCGATGCTGCGGCTAGTAAAGTGACCAAAACGTGGGCTTGCATCCATAGATGTTTCTCAAGCAAATCCTGGGATGCCATTCTCCCCCTGTACTCGGCCTTGGTGAGGCCGCAGCTGGAGTACTGTGTCCAGTTTTGGGCTCCACAATTCAAAAAGGATGTGGAGAAGCTTGAAAGAGTCCAGAGAAGAGCCACGCGCATGATCAGAGGTCAGGGAAGCAGACCTTACGATGACAGGCTGAGAGCCCTGGGGCTCTTTAGCTTGGAAAAGCGCAGGCTCAGGGGTGATCTGATGGCCACCTACAAGTTTATCAGGGGTGACCACCAGTATCTGGGGGAACGTTTGTTCACCAGAGCGCCCCAAGGGATGATGACTAGGTCGAATGGTCATAAACTACTACAAGACCATTTCAGGCTGGACATAAGGAAGAATTTCTTTACTGTCCGAGCCCCCAAGGTCTGGAACAGCCTGCCACCGGAGGTGGTTCAAGCGCCTACATTGAACACCTTCAAGAGCAAACTGGATGCTCATCTTGCTGGGATCCTATGACCCCAGCTGACTTCCTGCCCTTTGGGGGGGGGGGGGGGGGCTGGACTCGATGATCTTCTGAGGTCCCTTCCAGCCCTAATGTCTATGAAAAATCTATGAAATGTCTATGAAATCTATGAAATTTATGAGTGACCAAGAAATCACTCATACCCAGCCTGGGCAAGCCAATGAAACAGGTTGAGCTGATGGGCAAGGGGGAATAGCAAGGGTAGGTGACACATGTAAGGTCAGCATCTTCCTGTCACTGCCTCTGTTGCTGAGATTCTGATGCCTCCCACACCTGCAGGAAGCTGGCAGCCATTTGGGGTGAGTGGTCTCTCCCCTGGGGTGAGTGGATGGAGATATGGAGGGAGCCTGCTCCTGTAGGTATGTAAAAGGGAAGGCACAAACACTGCTCCTTCCTTCTTTGTTGATTGTCATCACCTTGAAGGACCAGCCAGTTGGCTGTGAAACTGTTGCACCTGTGGCTACACGGATCTATCATTCTTTCCAAGCCAGCCCACTTATTGGCTTTCCAATTTGGCCCAGTTGGCTGCTCTGCTCCCTTTGATTAGGCTTTGCTTAATGATGCAGTAAGATTGGGAGCTGAAAGAGATTGCACAGGCTAGAGCTATAACACCAACTGATCCTTGCCTCTCTTTGCCTTCCGCTGTGCCTGGGTGAGGAATTAACGAGGAGAGCTGAGAAACGAGGTGCAAGAGGCAAGGTCATCTCTTTGTTGGCTGTCTCTTCCTTTCCTTTGAGCCTGCTTTGCATTTCTCCCCTGCAGGGATGGCTGTTCCTTCCTCCTTGTGCCTGCCAGTGGGTCAGGCGAATTGATACTGATCATTATGTTACTCATTCCTCAGCTATAAACAGAAACACTTGCTGCCTAATGGGGTTTTAATTATAGTATTACACAATTATTATATCATTTTCTCCTATTGATTCCCATAGTAGGGAAGAGGCAAACAGCTCAGTCTAACAGGTATTAATGACCACATACTCCTACGCATACTCATTCACCACAGCCAGGAGGGATCCATCCTCTTAGCACAACTGTACATGTGTCTGAACCCTCACACAAGTCCGGACCCATGCAGATAAAGCCAAACATAGTAGTATAACTGGCAGGGGAGGGAGCTGGGACCAGGGCAGTAGTCCCCAGCACTGCCTTTGAAGGGGTGCAAAAGCAGCAGCAGCTGATCACACCATTACAATTGACATGGCATGAGGTAGCACTGCACAGCTGCCCCGGGCATGGAGCTGCACTGCTAGTTGCTGTGCCTCTGGCCCCACACATATTAGAGAGCCAGCTGCAACATTTCATCAAAATCCTTTTCCACTGGAAAAGACCATTTCCATGAATCCAGTGGTTTTTGTGAAATGATATTGATTTTGACAAAACTCAGGAAAAGAAATTGGACAACTGTTTCAAAATGTCAGAATGCCTCATTTTGACATTTTTGAAATGCAAAGCTTTGACTTGCATTTGGAGGGGACTTCTGGGCTAGACATGGGTTTTCTATAACATCATATAAAGGGGTTGAAATGAAAAGGAAATGTTTCAGCTGTATCAAACCAAAGCATTATAATTGACCCCAAGTGAATTTTCTTTCATGAGAATCCTCAAAGCTTTGGCTTTCTAACCTGATTCATCATGAACTTTATTTTTCAAAATTTCAACCTTTTCCAAGGGCCAAAAAATCCACTGTGTGACCAGCTGCTTTTTACACGCTCACACAAAGCCAGACATAGAGGAATTCACAGACCCGTGTGTGAAAACCTGCAAACACAGACAAAATCCACACATGTATGTGAATCTACGCATACCTGCAAATCCATGTGTGCAGGAAGCCTCACTCACAGACATCTACACTCTCACAAGTCTATGCATGTATGAATTTGAACATCCATAGTTGAAATCACATATATGTGGGACTTGACACCTTCACAATAATTTTTCTGTGTATGTAACCATGCACTGCTACATATGAATTCACGTATGTAGACACCTGTGTATTCACACACCCTTAAAAAAGCAACATATGAGCCATGTGTTTACATTATATACTCATCCCCTGACCCAAAATCACACACATGGAGCATGTTGTATCATACACAGTGGTATCGTAAAATCATGGATGCACAAGTACATATAGAATAACATGTATTAAATGTCTTTACTCAGGCAGATATAGGTGATATATAGAAGATGGAGCTTTTGCTAGATGCGATTGCCTTCCTCCAGAACACAAGATTAGAAATAGCTTTTAAACAAGGCTAATTTCCATAGAGCGATTCTCTTTATGGTACCTATGTGTACAGAACATGGTGTTAGGAGCCTCTGCAGCAAGCAAGCAAGCTAAACTGCCCCCAGCTGGTCTTAGTTACCTGAGTGGACCTGGCTGCCAGAGGCCTAATTATCCTTAGTTGACCCTGGTTGCTTGCATGGGTGTAGCTGCCTGCTTATAAGCAAAAGGGATGACTCCCTGCCTAGCCTTAGGCTGCTGATGTTTGCTGGGTCCTGCTTTGTGATTTCCCGGCTTCATGTGTGTTCCTAGTCCCTGCCTGCTGATCTCTCCCTGCTTTTTGCTTCAGACTTGCTGGCTCCTGACCACCTTTTCTCCTGACTCCAGTCCAGCCCCCACATCTTCTGATAGCTGCTCCTGGCTTATGGCTTTAGTTTAGTCAGGACCCACATCCCAGTCCCGTACAGCTACAGTTACAGCTGCATGCTCCAGACCCCTTGGTCAATGACTCGAGTCTGGATCCCTGCTTCCTGCCTCTGTCCCCCTTGGTCTCTGGCTAAACTCAGGAGGACCACCTATGCCCTGGCCCCTTACAGATTGTGGCTCCCTGACCTGTCCGCTCCTGATCTCCTAGGTTGTGACATTCTAGGGTTAAGCCCTGACTGTCCATGTCCTGGTCATACCCCTGACAGGGGCATATGCCCCCACACACCAGCTCAAGACTGGGAGTGATCAGTTATTGGCACAGTCTAAAGACCAGTCTGAGTGCTCCAGGACAGGACTGTCTCTCTTGTATCAGACATCTGCTTAAACGAGATTGTCTCCTTATGCAATGCAGGTGGGACTTGGTGCTGAGCAGGAAGCTCCCTTCAGCAGTTCTACCTGTGTGACTGGGTATTAATTTCAGCCCTGGTGCTGACTGGCTCCGAGCTGTTGCTCCTGCCAAGTGCTAATGCTGCCATCGGGATGCTATGGTGTTGAGATGGTTCTGGGAGGAGCACTGGGGCTAGAGGACGTCAACAGCTGTTTCCAGTGTGGCTACTCATTGGAAGAGAGGCCACGCATCTGCTTAGGACCTGTTCGAGCTGGGACTGTCCCACTTTGTGTACTGGTTGGCTAGGGTCTCGTTGCAGTGGGCAGGGATTGTAGGGGAACAGCACAACTCATACAGTAAATGAGGAAATCTGGAGGAATGGCTTCCTTTGTGCTGTTTGTCTGAGGCTCTGACTCGTCAGGCTAGTTTCTCATCCCTGTCCTGATCAGTTTGTTCCACACTGGCAGTGGAGCTAGGAGTGGAAGGAGCCAAGGCAGCTGTCTGCCCCCAGCAGGGCACTGAGAGGGATGTGGTTAGGATGCTGCTGCACTCCAGCAAAGCCTGGCTGTCGCTATGGCTTGTGGGGATCTGTTACCAGTCAGCATCAGTTAGAGCAGCCCTGAGGCTGCTCTGGTTTGCATTAAATGGCAAGTTGGTCTCATGCAGCCCCCATGGCTGGCAAAGCAGAAAGGCACTTTTGCCTTCCCTTGGGCCCAGTGTTGAGCCCAGCCTGGCTAAACTCAAGGATGGGGGCCTGTGCCTTTATCCATCTACCTGTATTTGTCTGTCTCCAGCTTGCTCTTTCTCTGGTATCTAGGATATACCAGTTTGGTGTAGGGACTGTCATGACCTCTATGTTCTGACCTCACCCTTGCCCTTTCTGCAGCGAGCTAAGCGGAGCTCCTTTCTAGTGATGGGCAGGACAGATGCCACAGCCCCAAGGAGACTGTCTGTGTCAGTGGTGGAGTCACATATCTAATCCTCATATCCCTGCTCCCCAGGAGCCTCTAACAGAGAGAACAGGACCCCAGGCCTGGAGCAGCCTTCTATCTGGATGTCCCCAAGGGATGCTGAGAAATGGGGAACAGGAGCGTACAGAGGGGGAAAGCAGCAGTACCAGAATGCTGTGAGGAGGCTGGTGAGGGCTTTGGGCTCCTCCGGGTTCCCATGCTCATATACATGTTTGCAGCTGAGTGCTGTATATGGGAGGCATCTTGGATCCACCTTGGGCCCTAGATGTAGAGTCTCCATGGATCCCTCAAGCAACCATTCCTGTCCTTGTTCCCTATAGGAAGGAGGAGCTGGTGGTCTAAGGGGCAGGGGGCTGTTAGGGCACTGCTAGGGGGCCTGATTCATGAGCATGGAGCAGTCAGGCCAGGCCTGGGGCACAGCTGTGCTGATTCCCTCTTTATGTGCTGTCAAGAGGCTGATTATTGTCAATGCTGGTGGCGTGGTCCTAGGTCTCAGGTGGGAGTGAGCCCACCACCCATCACTGTCACAAACTCGGGGCAGAACCCAACAGCTCTCTCCTCTGGATGGGTTGCACTGATTCCCTCCTCCCTCTGCCTCTGCAGGTGCTGAACGCTCCCCTTCTCCCCACGGGCAGCACTATCTGTGCCCCGCCAGCCCATAGTTGGACGTCGGGCACCATCGCTCCAGGAAGTGCTGCCTGGTGGTTCGGCGTGGACCTTGCTGCCCCCTGGTGGCAGGGCCATGGCACTCTTTGCTGCCTCGTGGGTCTGGCTACTCCACACAGCCATGTGCCTTGCCAACAGCCAGAACCCCAGCTACAGCACGGTGGTCAAGAAGGAGATCAGCATGGAGGGAGACCTGGTCATAGGGGGGCTCTTTCCAGTCCACGAGAAAGGCAGGGCCAGCGAGGACTGCGGCAAGATCAATGAGCACCGGGGAATCCAGCGCCTTGAGGCCATGCTCTTTGCCCTGGATGAAATCAACAAGGACCCCACCATCCTGCCAGGGGTCACACTTGGGGCCCACATCCTGGATACCTGCTCCAAGGACACCTATGCCCTGGAGCAGTCCCTGGATTTTGTCCGTGCCTCCCTGACCAGAGCGGACGGCTCAGAGCACATTTGTCCTGATGGCTCCTATGCCATCCATGATGACGTACCGACAGCAATCACTGGGGTCATCGGGGGCTCCTACAGTGATGTCTCCATCCAGGTACCATTAGTACAGAGGGGACCTTGGGCATGGGGCAGCCAGGGGGTACAGAGCCCTGGACACCGGCACTAGCAAATAAGCTATAGAATCAGTCTTCTGTGACAGGGCTGATCCCAGTTTCTACTGGCAGAAAAGAAAAGTCATTACAGTTTGACAGTGGAGGGGTAGGCTATAGTATGTGAAATGAATTGAATGGGTCTTAGCCCAGATCACAGCCAAGACAGCACAAAGCCTTCAGCAGAGTGATGAAGGACTAGACAGCCCACAGAGATCTGCCCATCTGCCTTCCCACTCCTACTGGGTTATTCAAGGTCAGGTTTGGAGTATGGGGGGTGCGGGTCTTGCCCTGTTGCTGTGTATTCTGTATCTCTTCTCTGTATAGTCCCTAGGGCTGTCAGTCCCCACCTTACAGCAGCATTAGGTTCACTGCAATTAAATAAAGAACCAGGAATGCCTGTTGCTTGGTTTTGACAGTATGATCTACCTGCCAGTTTCTCATGTTGGGGTTACAGCTCTCAGCAGAATCATGATCCAGTGCTGGGGCTGCCATGACCCTTCCCTGACCCGCCCTGCCTGTCTCAGAGCCTCCTAGCAAGATGGCAAGGAGTAGGGAGGAAGTCATAGTATGGAAACAGCTGAGAAACAGTGACCCAACCCATCCTCCTGCACTGACTTCTCTAGGCCAAACCCTGCTGCAGTGTACAGACTCTGCAAACCATGGCACGAGTCAGGACCAAAACTGGCCCTAAATCATTCCATGTCTTCATGGAGGATGATGACACTGCTTCCCTTGGCATTTGATTACAAAGCTAGAACCTCTCTGGCAGGCATGTTGTTTGACTGGCATTGCACAGCTACCTTGCTTTGGTTTATTATTGAATATTGAATTATATGGAAGAGCTGCTTCTGAACAAGCCCACTGGTTAACCAAGTGGCATGCAGAATTTCAGCCTGCTGCCTCTCAGATGCCACTGGTTGGATAGTGACCATGGAGACAACTGAGGGCGGGATTTGCCAGAGCTGTGTACCAGAGCAATGTGGCTCTGTAAAGATCCCATCCATCCAAAAGCTATTGTCTTCACAGACCCATGCTTGAGGGGGTCTCAGGCCAGTGCATGGGTGGTTATTATGTGATGGCAAGTCTGTGAGCAGCACCCTTTGGACAGCTTTTCCTTAACTTTAGAGAGTATCACCAGGGGTTCTCCTCTGTAAGTCATAACCCCAAAACAGCTGCCAGCTAGCAGTTTGGCATTCCAGGCTTTCCCCTGCCTCCTGCCTCTGCAGCTCCACCACAACCAGTTTGCTCAGCCCCTTGCTCCCAGTCCTGCTCAGTCCCCAGGTGTATTCCATCAGCTTTTCCATCTTTGGGGGTCTTCAATCAAGTGCTGGAGACCTCTGATCAGAGCATGGGTCTCAGGTGTAATTGAGACTCCACTGAGTCCAGGTTGGGTCATGGGGGTGCAGGGTTGACTGAGACCCCTCATTGTGGGTAGGATGGGAGAGGAGGTTGAGGAGCAAGGTCTGCTAGGTGGGGGGCCTTTGTAATCAGTTAGGTCAGGGGCGGGCAATTATTTTGGGCAGAGGGCCACTTACAGAGTTTTGGCAAGCCATGGAGGGCCGCATGATAGGCAGCCAGGGGCAGATAAATATTAATTTTCTAAATTTTTTAGGGGTCCCGCAGGCCAGATAGAATGGCCTGGCAGGCTGCATCTGGCCCCCAGGCCACATTTTGCCCGCCCCTGAGTTAGGTTGTCCCAGCTGAGCAGAGGAAGGAGCGTGAAGGTGAAGAGAAGTAGAAAGAACACAAGGATCCAGATAATAACCGTGCTGCAGAGAGCACTGTCAGAGCTCGCTCACCCAGGCTGCTGTGAGAGGTGGCATGGCATGCCATCATTACAGGTGCCTCCCTCCTCAGAGCACTGCTTGGTCTAACATGCAATCTTCAGCTCCCATAATATCAGTGTTCAGAAAGAGCCTGTCACTTCCAGGGTGTATCATGTGTGCAGTGAAACAGAGCAATGCCATGGAGCTGGGAATGGTGCTCCTCCAGGAGGGGAGAGAGATGCAGCTTTTAGGGCTGGCATTTCCCCTGTGCCCCAGTCAGGAGCCTTTGCATACATCCACTCCATCATGGTAGCCTCCTTTTGTTCTCCTCCACTGGCTGAGAATAGCAATTGAACGCTGTGGAGGACTGGCAAGTCTGTAGCTCTTCCATGGCCCTGGAGACGGAAACCTCCTAAATACAGACCAGGGACTACCTGGACAGCAACAGCACAAGCAGCAGACATGCTGTCCACCAACATGCCTCCAGCCTAACCTGGAGGCCCAGTCTCCATGGCCCACTTGGCCTCCAACCTCTGTGCTTGGAGAGCAATTAGTTACATTTGTGGCAATGACTTTTGCAATGATGGATCTAGCAGCTCTCCACAAGGAATTGCACTGAGCAGAAGGTGACTGATGGGGGAAGCATGTCCAAGCTGCCCTGTGTCCTCACTACTTGAGCCTCAACTGTCCTGGCTGCCAGAGGGTGGCTGATGTGCTTGGATTCCCTCTACCCATGGGATTGCTCTAGGCTCTGAGAGTCTGCAGTTAAACCAATGCTCCATTGAACGAAACTGCAGTGGCAAGGAACAGCTGTGTCCCTCATGTGTGTCCAGTGCTTTACAGGGACCTGAGGGTTAGGGCCATGGGTTGTGTGGGACCGTGGAATGGAAACAGTAGGAAAGTCTGTCCTGAAGTAGAGGCTGGCTCACTAAGGATAAATGATGGAAGCCAAAAGGACCTGCAAGGCCCTGGGGCAGTAAATAAAAGCAAGTGAGATGGGGGTAGGTTGTGAGGTGAAAACAGCACCAGTGGGGGCTGAGCCACATTCTTTTGTATCCCAGAGAGGATGACATGGCACATGCTGTGGGCCTATAGCAGATACACTCAGACCTCAGCAGGGATGTGGCCTGTGCCGGGGTAGTTATACCAGATACACTCAGATGACAGGGGTAAGGATAGGGCTCATGGTGAGGGAGCATTGCAGATACACTCAGCCCCCTAGGCTGTAATACATTGCCCCAAGAACAGTTGTAGCAAACACTCCCCTAGGGAACACCAAACACCTTTCAGCCCTACAAGATGCCCTGGCCTGCTGCAGCTCCCTCATGCTCTCCGAGCCCCCCCCCTGCTTGCCGCGGTGCTGACACTAATCACAGCCTGACTCCTCTACCTGCATGGGGCGGGTGTAACCTTTTTATAGCCCAGCGGCTGTTTGCTTTCACCAGCGCATTCCAGAGGCTTCCCTCCCATGGAGAGCGCCAGGCATGCAGGCTAACAGGGTGCTGGGCCCCAGGCATTCAATTGCGTGTGGTTCCTCGCAACAGGGTAATTAGCTGCTGCTTCAGAGAACCTCTGCAGCTGTATTAATGCCATAATGAATGCAAATTAATATATCATTAGCACATAGTAAGGCTGTTACTGGGGGAGCAAGGGAACACTCCTTGCTAACACCTCCTGCATGGAGATGCAGACCCAGCCAGCCTGTTGGTGGTGCTCCAGTGCTCTCAGGTGCTGGTCCTGTGGCTGCAAGAGCTAAGAGGAGTGTCTGATGGGAAAGGTCTCCTCTGGCTGCCGCCTTACATGGGGGTTCACCCCTTCACTCCTTCACTCGAGCCCTGAGCCACTGCTGGCACAGAGGGGAGGGGAGTGGTTTACCAGCTCCTATTCACTAGGTTCTCCGTTCCTCTGTCCCCGTGTCCTCTCCTAATACTCTGCTTCATTTTGCGACTGCCTCAGCTCTGACCCCATTGCCTGCCTGCGGGAGGGGTACCAGAGGGCCCTGGCAGCACACCTGAGACCCTGCCATCTGCTGTTTGCATCCCATGGCTATCCCAGGCCAAACACTGCCCCCCCGCCATGGAACTGCACTGGAGCCAGCAAGATGTGGGCAGGCAGGAAGGACCAGGCCCCTGTCTGGCTAAGGGGCAAAATAAACACAGGAAGGGCTGAAACCTTTGCTTGTGTATGACTCCCCTTCTTCCCTGGATGGGGCTGCAGGACCCTAAGCATGACTGCAGCCCACTGGGAGGTCCCACGTCATGAGATCCCTACATCCGCCTTCCCTCCCTGCAGCGCTTGCTTGATTTACTCTGCAAATTCCCCTCTGCAGCAGATTGCAGAACAGCTGGGGCCATCGCTCTCCCTCCACTTCCAAGGCATTAGGAGGTCCCTTGGAGCCAGACGCCTGCCCCAAGGGCTGCGGAGGGAACCCCTGATCCCAAACCACTGCTCCTCTCAGAGCCAAGGGGCCCTGAAGAGATAAGGGAAGAGCACCTTTCAAAGGAGAGAAGGAAACAGCACCAGGAGAGAGGGAAGAAGGGAGTGGGGAAGGGGGAGAAAAGACAGGTATAGGCTGGGGAGGGGAGAACGCTGTAGGAGGCAAAGAGCCAGGGTATGGGGAATAAATGATCAGCAGTGATTTCTGATTAAAATGTCATGAATACAATGCAAGTGGGTGGCAGGAAATAAAGCGATCGTTTTCTCTTTGGAGATAGAGTAGATATCTAGCTAGATGGAGAAATAGATAGCCAAGAAAGCAGTTAAGTATGTAGCTGGGCAGACAGTTATACAAAGGGACAGGGGAGAGGCAAAATAGATAATTAGGAAGCTCATTAAAAAGATAAGCAGATCATTAGCTGTAGTGGCAGACCCTGGCCAAGCTGGAGATAGAACTGTGTGGTGGTGCTGATAACACAGAGCCAGTTATTAATAAGCCTGGGCTTTCCTAGTGCTGTGTGTGTCCCCCCCCAGGCTGGAAGGCGGCCGAGTGTGTGTTCGCTCACTCGCTCTCTGATTCTCTCCTGTGAGTCCCCTGGGCTTTGTGCACAGAGCTGCAGATTTGATCCAGCTGAGACATAGCATTTCGGAATTAGCACCCTCCGTGCCTGCCTGCTGTCTGCTCGCCCCCACATGGGCCGGCATCCCTCAGGTCACTGAAAGAGGCTGCCTGGAGCGAGGAGAGGCACCTGTGTCAAGGCACACACACACATGCCCTCCCCCCTTCCCCACCACCCCCACACCTCACTTTCCTGTTAAACAAACCAACCCCAAACACCCCCTCACTGGCAGCTGCAGCATCTGAGTCCACAATCTTGGTAGGGCTTATCAGCTGAGATGAATGGCAATGCAGCTTGCATGGCCAAAGCCTGGGGCATGAAGGTGGCTTTAAACCTAGAGTCAGGGCCAACACGGCATCAACTAGAGAGGCCCCAGGGGCCCTGATAGACATCAGTGTCCCAAGGGCTCCCTAGCAGTTGTGCAATAATCCTTCCTATGCACCTAGCCATTGTGCAATAATCCTTGCCATACCCTGCTCACCTCCTGGTGCCCCTGCCTGCAGCATGCCCCATACACAGGGGCTAGGAATTGGCACAGTGTGGAGCTGGCTTTGTAGTGGGGGGCTTCCTTGCCAGGTTCTGGTGAAGCAGTCTCAGGACTCATGCACTGTTGGCTCTTGTGGGGGCATGTGTGAGCTTTTCCCCACTGGCCTGCACCATCTTAGGCCTGGTACCAGCTCCTGGCTGGGAGCAGGCATAGAATGAATCCACCATGCTTCATTCTCAGTTTTAACAAGCAGCCTGGAGACCCTCTTGGAGGAGCTGTCAATGCAGAGTATTTTGGATTTGCAAAATCACAGCTAATGATGCTGCTGATGTCATCCAGAAGAGCCCTAAAGCCCTTTCACAGGCAGCCGTGCCCTGCTTTCCTCCTGGTTACACTGGGGTAAATCTGGAAGCACTCAGTAAGACTACTCCAGACTCACATCATTGTAATTGGAAGCAAAATCAGACCCTGGCTATGCAGGACTCACCCAACCATCCCTGCAGGGACACTATCTCAGGACAGCAGCTGTTGGAAGCCAGTTATTTAGGATGCAAGATGAAAATCATTATAGGAGGTAACGTGGGCTATTGGATCAAGCACTGGGACTCACCTGGAGTCTATTCTTGGCTCTGCCACTGATCTACTGGGTGACCATGGGCAAGTCACTTCCCTTCTCTGCACTAGTATCCCTTTCCATCTGTCAAATGGGGATGCATAATGATGCCAACCTCCTTTGTAACATGCCTTTCCATCCTCACATGAAAAGTGCTAGGAGTTGGGCATTGCTACACCAAATGAAGCCTGCTGGGGGAGAGCTAGGACAGTACAGTATGTTGCAGTACTGGCTGGAATTTAGCTTGGGTGGGGTCTAAGGCTTCCATCTCTCCTGGAAGATGGTATTTCCAGCAGCACACAGCTGCCTAGCTTTGGACCTTACAGGACCTTGGACCAGCACTGGTACCAAAAGAACCACTCGCTGAATCAGCAGCTGGTTTCCAATACACTTACTGTGAACATGATGCACTGAAAAGACCACAGTGCCCCTGATACCAGGCTGAGTATCCATCCTGCCCTGATTCAGAAAGGACATAGCAAACCACTGGTGCAAAAGCAGGGTATTGTTCCTTTGTGCAGGACACAGGGGTTCCTGTCTAAGCACACAGCCCACACTCCCTCTGCTGATCTCTATGGATCTGCTTCTGTTCACTGTTTCTGTGGAATCGTTGTGCAATCTCCTTCACTGGAGATTCCCACAAAGAGGCTGGAGAGGTAGCCGTCAGGGGTGCTTTAGCAATAACATATCTGCATCTATGTAGAGGGTTGGACTGGATGACCCTTGAGTTCACGTCTAAGTTTATGATTCTAAACATGGTGCACACCAGAGGTGGCTGCATTGGAGCATGGGGGAGGGGATTTTCTGCTGGGTGGTATGTTGTGTTGTTCTGTTGTAAAGCGAGCACAGGTAGCTTTTGATGGAGGCAGACTGACATGTTAGCTCTCCAGCATGCACCAAGGGACCAGCATTGTCAGCCAGCCTCTCTACCTTGGCCTGGAGTAAACAAATCTGGAATGAATTGCTGCCCCCCTTTTCTGGAGTTAGACTCCCCATGTGACCTTTACCCTTGGATTACACCATGGCCAGGACTGTGCCTTTAGATGCCAATCTTGCCTTTGCACTTTCAGAGGCCCCCTGCTTCCTGATCTATAAGACTTTCATGAAAGCAGAACTGAGGAAAAGACTCTGAGATCATTGTCTCTCTCCTAGGGAAGGTGTCTTGGAGGGGTTTATTTCACTCTCGGTGCTTGTCTTTGTAAGGAGCCTTCCCCTGTGGAGTTTCCTTAGCCAACAGCAATCTCAATGATCAAGTCCACGGCTTCATCTGCCATCTTTTTCCCAGCCCACACCATGGACTCTCTGTGATAGGTGTACTGGCGCCAGCTGTTTTGGAGGACCAGAGCTGCCCTCTGGTACTTCTTGTACTGGGTCCTGGCCAGCCACCTTCTGACCAGTGACTGCAGGAGGACTGTCGCCTTTTCAGTCCTCATGTATGTCATCAATGCCTTTACCCGTCTCTCCTCCCTCTGCTTGAAGGCAACCTGGCGCCACCATCTCTGTATCACCAGCACAGAGAGTGTGGCATGGTGCAGTGTTCGCCGGACCAGCTGGCCCCGCCACCATGACTGGATTGTAATGGCGGATTGGTCTCTGGGGTCCTTCTTTTCAGCAGGAGGCTCTGCAGGTGCAATCACTTCCTCCTGTGAATAGAAGACAAAGACCTGGCCATTGCTCTGAGACAAAAGTTGTCCCTGAATATTGTCCAGATCCTCAATAAGTCAATACTCAAACATGGGAAGCAACTTCAGTTTTAACCTGTCACCACTATGGGTGTTTCATACCCCAGCTATGGGTCATCAGCAAGGCGCCTTCTGACCTAACATACAGGCTTCTATCACCTATGTTAGAGGAAGGACTCTGTTGGTCAGTGGGAGTAGTAAGCTGCTATCTTCTTTGGGACCACTACAAGGTGATAAGATACACACACACAGTCCCACAGGTCATACTTGTTGAACATCTTTTTGTCCAGAACTAGGCATCCAAATAGAGATATATCCAGGCCTGTTTAAAAGTATGGCAGTGAGATCAACCCTACAACTAATCATGGCTCTGCAGACCAGGCACCTCCTTGTTGCCAGGGAACTACGGGACCTCCTGTTTTGGGGGAGCATTAAACAGGCATGAAATACCATCTTGATGGGCTCAAAAAATTAAACAATCTCAGTGTGGTGCTGTGACTGGTTGGGTGGAGGGGTGTGATACACTGTAGTTCCTCAGCAAAGTGCAATATCTTGACTTGGGGGTGAAGAGCTCCTTGAATGAAAGCCTTTCTCTAACTATTGAGGGGGGCTTGTGTAGTTTTCTGGTGGGTCTAAACCCACTGCACCTGCATAACAAATAGGCCTGAAAGAAAGGCTCAAATGACCTCACCAGAGCCCTTCCATTCTGCAGTGTGAGGAGTGGAAATGGAGAGAGAAAGCTCGGGTAGAAGGTGACTGTGTCAAAGAAAAAGGGAGGTCCCTGTATGTGATGCAGGGAAAACTATTCCTGACACACTACACATTTAGCAACTGGTTATTCAGCTCTTCCCCCACAATTGCCATGGGGGAGGCTGGGGTCTCCATATCACATATGGCTTCCAGCACCTGGGTAGCTTAAAAAGTATTATGATGAGACATATTAGGGTCTTTCCATGCTGGCTAAAGTGCACACAACCCCCAGTGTTACCACTGGGAGCTGGCCCCAGACATCTCAGGGTAGGGTGCATCTCTGGCCTTTGAAGTCAAAGAAACCCCACGTGTGAGGGGAGGGCACTCACCCCAGTAACAGCTCCCTGATCCAGACAGCCCAGCTGCTCTGGGGGGGATGCAGTAGCTGAGGACTCTTTCTGAGCACCGTCCCCCCCTGCAAGTGCTTGGATGTCAGGCTTCTCTTTAGGATCCTTCTTTTTGGAGATGTCCTTGAGGGCCTTCACATCTACCTACAAAGAAAGGGAAGTAAAGAGGTGCTGAGCCTAAGGAAGGGAGAAAGTTCCTGGGTCTGAAGATGAAGATACAGCTGCTCCATTGCCTTTTCCTCTTCAGCTCATGCTGTGATTATCCAGACAACCCAAGCAACAAAGTTACATGGATATGAGCTGGAGATGGAGTAGCCAAGGAAAGTCAACAGATCGTGTGGCAGCTGCAGCTGTTTTCATTGCCAGTTTATTCATTAGTGCCCTTGTCATCAACGGGGTCAGTATTTTTGCAGTCAGCCAGATCGTATCCCACAGGAAGCTCTGATTCTAGGCCCCAGGGCTGGCATTAGGAGGTCCTAGAATAGCTCCCTGTAGCCTCGCCTTGCTCTAGAGGAAAAAACCCTTTAGCAAGTGTAGAGATCAACTGCTGCATCACTGCATCAACTGCGTGTGTGCTGCGTGTGTGTGCCCACAGGTATGTTGGACAGAAGCAGGGGTGAGAGGAATATAGTGCTGGCTTGCTGAAGGGAATGAGGGAGATCTAAGACAGGTGCTGTTATGTTCCACGCTCCCCCAGCAGAACCCATTTCTGAACAAGACATCTCCTTTCTTAGAGGGAGGGAGTGGAGTCATGCTGTGCTCAGCCCTGAGTGAACTGCCCTCTCCTGGAGGGCATCATTCCCATGCTTCTTCAGTATGAGGCTTCTCCCTCTACCTCCATTACCCCAGCTGCATCCAGAACCCACAACATCCTGTACCAAAGAGATTGTCCTCTCCTGGACTGTGCGGGTGGAGAAGAGGACACCATGTCTGGTGAAGGGATCTGAGCTTTGCGAGTGTTCATTTCTGGGGTGAGATTTTCTCCCTTAGCAGGTAAACCGCGGTGTATCAGTGAGGAATGCAATCCATACAGGAGCTTTACTTGTTTGTGTCCCCATGGTGCACCTCACTCCTCAGAGAAGGACCAAGCTCCCAAAGGTGGCTGGAGTTCACCTTCCAATGGCTGAGGGCCGCGTAGGACAATAATAGCAGTGGTATCCTGTGGTCAGAGTTGTGATGTCACAATGGACATTGTGGCATGCTCAGTCAGGCTGAAGATCAGGGCTGAAGGTTTTGCTGTGGATGGTGGGCCATTTGAGCACCTTTACATGTGCTCCAGGGGTGGGTGCTTAAATTAGAGAGGCGCTCAGGAGCCACTCTAATTAAAGCGCCCACAGCGTCTCTTCTGTTTAGTGTCCCATGCTTCAAAATGGCAGCAGGGGTGCTTTAACTAAAGCTCGTTTGATAAGCTTTAGTTAAAGCACCCCTGCCACCATTTTGAAGCATGTGGACACTAAATCCACAATACACCGAGGCTGCTGAGGCATGCTAATTAGCATGCTCCAACAAACTTGATTAATCAAGTCTGCTCTGATGCACTGTAATTACAGCACATTGGAGGCATCCTGCACATCTACAGGCACCCATTCAGTGACATATATGAGACAAGTGGGTGGTCTTACGTTTGGTTCTTAGTGTCCAAGGCCACAACTGGGATGAAGTAGCAGCCTTATTGGTGAGCTCAGAAAAGATCCAGAAGACAGAGGTCACTGTGGAGACTGAAACCCCACTCAGATGGCTCGTATCTCCAGATCGGAAGGGAGCCTTGGAGATGGGGCATCCTGAGAGGAGGAACACTGCCCACCTTGCAAGCACATAGGACTTTCAGGCTGGCTCCTGTCAATGGTACTGAACTCATTTGAAAAATATCCTCTGCTCTGATTTCTTTTTCTGAGCCCCACCATGACTTTGGTGGTAGGGCAGGCAGGTGGGAGCAGTCACTTTACCTGGAATGGGGTTTTCTTCTCGCTACACTTCTTGCTTCACTGGGTGTGTTGCTTGGGGGACATTAATGGTCCTGCCTCCAGTTCTACTTCCTCAGCCCATCGGAGGAGAAATCTTATCCCATAACAAGACACTGTCACAACCTTGTCTGTTTTATGCCTCAACCTCCAGGATGTTCAAACGTGTAGTGAAGGGTGGAGGGAGGGCTGGCAGACAAGAGCAGCCATGCAATACACTGCCCTTGTGGATTTAAAACCTAGCAGTCCTAACCAGCACTGCAGTGCTGCAATGATGGAAAGTGCTTATCTCATAAAGATGGAAATAAAAGTTATGAGTGTGAGGCAGGTGCCAAACTGATGAAAGAAAACCATTGCAGCAAGTGTCACATGCAGCAGACAGGCTCATTGCTGAGCCATGCTAGCTGCTGTGAATTATTGCTGAGGACTCGCACTCCAACTCTGCCCTCAGTGGAGACAGGCTTCATCCACAGCAGGAGGCCAAACCTTGTCAGAAAGCACCTCTGTAATTCCAGTTGACAGCCTGGTGTCTGGGCTCATTAATACAGAGAGGACCTCCAGCCTGGCCTAAGCCAAAGACTCATGGAAAATGTCAAACCTCTGCATAGCCAGGTAACAAGGATGCCTGAGTTCATAGGTCAGGAAACAACTTTCTAAGATGGCTACTGCCCTCTAACTGATACAGTCCTACAAGAAATGCTTGCAGATGATGTCGTGGCAAGTCAGGAGGTTTGGCTTTCAGCCTGGCATAGACTTACAGTGCAATGGAAGACAAGTCTTTTCCCCTCAAGGGTCTTTATTTTCTCTGTTTTTAACACAGGGATAGTAACCCTCATTATACTCCCCTTTAAAGTTTCTTTCTGATTTCAAATGAGCTGACACCAGCTGCCAGCAGAAACCAGCAGTGTTGTCCTTGTGTAACCACAAAACCCAAATATCCTCAGCCCCTTTGCTCCTTCTCATTCATCATTTAGTTGAAATGACATTGGTCAGCTCTAAATGACAGGAACTGCATCCCCATATACATTTGTAAAGTGCTCAACACAATAGGGTCTCGGTCCTGATTGGAACCTTTGAGCATCCCTATAGAAATGGCTCTTAATGACTGGACAATGCAAAGATATCTTTCCAGAAACAGACCTTTGACTTTTGAGCATCACTTTAACAAATCATGTGAAAAACTGATGGGGAGCATTCAGATGAGTGGGAACATCCGGTTTGTGGTACCTCAAAGCCTTTTGAAGTGGCACAAAACGCACATGGTGCTCATCGTTCAGTTCACAATGCTGCATATTTGCAGTGCGGTGGCAAAATTAGATACTGGAAAATCCCAGTATAAAAAACCTATGGGAATCCCAGTATAAAAAAACCTATGGGAAAAAAGTGGGGCGGCACACATGGCTGCAGCGTGTGCTGCCTGAAACCAGAGCCTGGCTGGCTAAAGCCATACTCCAGCTGCTAGTCAGGCTCTGCATGCCCAGATCACCATTGCTGCTGCCCCAGGAGACCACCCCCTCTCCCCCGGGCCTCTGATAAGTGATAAGGCTGCTGGGGCCAGCCCAGGTGCTGGCCCCAGCCTCCCTTTCCCCACCTAGGGCAATTTGCCACACATCAGAGTGTACACGCAGGGGCATGCCCAGGGACAACTATCAGTGGTACAAATATGTGCTGCTGCTATTTGTCCCCAGGGAAATGCATATTCCTGCTCATGGGGACGTGCCCACGAGTTCTGAGAGACCATCACTAAAATGCACCGAGAGGGGAGACCTGAAGGGCTAGGATACCGAGAGAAGTTTGGCCAGGTGGGTAATGCAGAGTGCACTCATCGTGTTAAGGAGTTTTCACTTGTTACCTAGCTTTGGAAGTGCCACTTGCTAAATGTGGGATGAATGGGACAGAGGTGAGTAATCAGGCCATAAAGCAGTCAAGTGGGTCTAATGGAAAGAGGAGAGGATGGAGAAACCCTCAGAGCTCACTGCCATCAGGAGTCATTGGGTGCAGCCTGGGCACTCGGACATCCACAATTAGAGAGAGAGATGGAAAAGCACAAGGACAGTCCTCCACTAGACGTCACGCATTGGCTTGACAGCTCCAACCCTCCCAGCTGGCCTGAGGCCCTGGCTGTTGGACAGTGACGCAGATATCTGAGGACATTCAGTGGAGGGGACAAGAGGGAAACTTTTCTACCTAGCTTACAATGACAGGAACAGTCACTGCCCTTTATGGCAAGATACCATGTGTGCCTCCTGTATACCAAGCTGACTTCTCCTGCTCTCTGAGGAGATGTGGCTCTCAGCTCTCTTGCCAATTGGCGTGAGATCCCCAAGAACATCCTACATGTTCAGGTACCACCCAGATATCTAGCTCACCAGCCACGACACCTTGCCACTACCTGGATGTGTCTGAATTCTCAGTCTCACTCCCCGTGAGCTGCCTTGAACATCTACAGCTGAACTGTCATAAACCTGCCCATTCCCTGCCACACCTAACAAGAGCCAGAGCACACTGGAATGGGACTGTGCAATAATTTGGCTTGAAATCATGACAGGGTGTGAATTATTGTCCATTAATTTACACATTGTGTACAGTTAAGCACAAGGCCTAGGGTCAAGTGCTTTCAGCGCAGCCTGGTATGAAGTAATGCAGGGTAATTCATGGTCTCTGGTGCCTTATTGCTATTATAGAATGTAATTTTCTGTTAAAAACATATTTGTACATGTTAATTAACCAGCGCGGCTTCCACATCAGTAGCTGCGAAGTGCGTTCTGGCTCCAGGCTCCCGCCAGCCAATCAGATCACAAGCCTGCCTCTCGCCGGCCTCTTTGACAGTCTGTATTTTTAACAGCCTCATTAGTGGGGATTTTTTTTCCCTTTGAAGATAATGAGAATTACTGCAGAGCATCTGGAATAAGCGGACAATGTGAGCTGTTTGCAGGGGGTTGGGACAGGCATGCAAGCCCTTGTTCTGCCCTCAGTGGCTGGATGCATGCAGTAGGATAGTTCTCTCTGTCTCCTTTTGTCTTTTCCATATGCGCTTTCTTGTTAACTGCCTGTGTGGCAAGGCACCTGCTCCACGTTGGAGCACAGACAAGACTTCTGTAGGGTGGAATTATGATGAGAGGAGTAGCTGCTGCACCGTCTCTCTCAGGGTTTGGCCCCTGTCTACATATTCCAATTACTAAGCCAGACCTGCTCGGGCTTGCTCTTCCTGGATTCATTTAAAGACAATTTTATGAAGTCTCCTACTCTGACAAAGAAGAATTTTGCAATATTTCAATGGGAGATTGAATATGTCGCCTATGATGATGCTGATGTTTCTACCTCCCTCCAGTCTGAGCTTGCCTGAACCAGGTAGTGGCCCAGTGTCTGCAATTCTTATTGCTATATAACACCAACGGACAGAACTCCTGGCCAGATAAATGTGTGCTGGGGGGCTGGGGGACCGGGGGAGAGGGGCAGGGAAACAAGCTCCCAGAGCTCCTGGTAGGAGCTGGGAAAGGGTGGAGTAGTATGGGGAAGACCTCCTGAGCGGTTGGGACAGTGGTGGAGAATGGGGCATGTGCATGGATGGTGGGCTGGAAAGCAATGCCCAGGCTAGTTCTGCTGTCATTACAGGCCATTCTGGAACTCCGAGCACTCCCCTTTAGAGCTGCATTTCTTGATCCTTTCCCCCTTAGCCTTGACTTATCCTTGGCCAATTGTGGTTCTATGTAGCAAGGAAAACAGGGAAGAAGGAAAATGAGGGAGCAGAATCCTCAAGAGCAACATTTTTCAAAAGAATCTCCCTCCCTGGTAAGGTAAGGTTTCCATTTTCACCTTGCATCTCCCCAGCATCTGGTGAAAAGAGATCCAGAGAAATTAGATCTAACAATTCAACTGAAGCAAAGCATCTTGCTGAAAGCACACAGGGCAACTGAGGTCCACACCCTCTCTGAGCAGTTAATGACTGGTGGAGGGTAGTTTGCTTTTGGTCATTAACCTTAGCTTGTCCTTATTTCCCTTGTGGTCCAAGGCCATTGTCCTGGCTACTATGAAGCTATACTTCATGGATTAACAGTGAGATTACAGTCTTCTGGAGTGTCAGAAAATAGCCTGCTCATTAAGAGGCAGGCAGTGTGATGATGCCTCCCCTCTCACCCCTTCTCATGGTGATTGGGAAGTAGCTGCCAGTTTGGGAGCCTTTGTTATTGGTTTACATGAGCACACATACCAAGGACAGCTCTGGAATGAACACTGTGGTACTGATCCAGCAACCGCTTTGATCGTGGGAGCTCCACTGGGATTCCCACACAATCATCTCATAGGATTGTCCCTTCTTCATCACCCTAAGGAATACGTCAACCAATGGCTGGTCCTACAGAGCTTCTCAGCACTGTGGTCATGGCAGATGGGATCAACTGGCCATATCTTACTGTTAGTTCTACAGTGATATAGGTGTGCATGGTGTATTGCATATAAAAAGGTAAGGGCCTGTGCTCAGAGGAACATGCAGCTGCAGTTAGGAAGGATACAGCAATGGGTCAAAGGGAAGGAGCGAGCTTCACTGTGAGTTCACGTCAGCTTGCCATGAGACATTTGTACAGAACACACTCACTATAGACAGTTCCTCTCAAAAGGCTGCCTGTAGATGCAGAGCTCAGATTCATGGCTTCTAGTTTCAGGGCTCATTTGCACAGGTGATGCCTGTGAGTAGCCTTCACTGCTCATGACTGCTGTGAACCATAGGTGGACTATCAGGAAATAGAGCAGAAGGAGTGCAATGGGATCACTGGGGTTGATGACCCACATAAAATATGTGGGTATTTTCATTAACAACAAACTATGGAACTACCAGGAATGTTAACACATGAGGAGTGAGGGGATCCCACAAGAGACGCTTGCCATATGTAGAGGAAGACTCCTCCCTCCCTTCCTTCTCTGGTCTTCCCTTCTTTCCAGAGAGATTTTCAGTGAGCTCATGATCTGTTTGAGATGCCTCAGACATCATCATGCAAGGTGCAAGGGATGCCATAAGTTCTATGTAGGCCTCTTGTTAGCCCTTGCCAGTGGATTGGAATTGTGCTGCCATGTCACAATGATGAACATCCTATCATGGCACAATGAAGTTGCGTTATCTTCAAGTCACATTCAGTATTTTGGGAGGTATTTGATATCCTATGAGCTGAGGGAGACCCCTGTTGCTGGAAATTAAGATTGACGGCATCCTGAAATGGTTGTTAGAGCTTTCCTCAAAATCCTAACCCTCTTTTTTGTGTCAGCCCTACAGGGTTCTCCACAAGAGCTCAGTGAATCAGGCTGGTTGCCTGCTCATCTCCATCCTGCACATATGCTGCCTTGTGACAGAG
Source organism: Alligator mississippiensis (assembly GCF_030867095.1). Lineage (NCBI taxonomy): Eukaryota > Metazoa > Chordata > Crocodylia > Alligatoridae > Alligator > Alligator mississippiensis. Next base: position 46,727,953 of record NC_081835.1, read on the forward strand.
AGCACCAGGCTTATGTCCACAGGCATACTAGTCTAAGATGCTAGACACTGACATTTGAAACATATGACTGGAGCTGCTTTAGTTTCCCCACCTGTAAAATGAGAAGCAGGCTAATACCCATCTACCTTGCAGCAATATTGTGAGGCTTAATAACTTACTTCAGTGGTTCTCAACCTTTACACATACAAAGCTTCCCTTGTTAGACTGGAGGAACTTCTTGGAAAATGTGGGCTTGTAGCTTTCACTTGTTTCTTGACTGCAGAAAATACTAAAGCAATTCTTCTGTTGCAAAGAATGCAGAGAGACCCCCAACAGGTCAAAATGGCTTAGATACAATGATTTAAATTTGCAATCTCTGGGTTTATTTTGTGAATCACGTGTTAGGTGTTTGCACCCCTAACAGTGCTAATATTGTGCAGCACCCCATGGCACAATATGATCTCAAAGTATCTTAGGGTGTTGCTTACCCTGACTGAGAAACACTGACTTTGTTATTGAAAAGCACGTAGAAAATTAATATGTTCCCACACATTGCGTGCAGTGGACCCTTCAAACATTGCAACAGAATCAAGTTATTGGCCCCTAAGATTCAGAGAACAGAATGTGAAATAAAAAGAGAGAAATATAAAAAAAAAAAATGAAGAAACTGGAAGTTCAGCTTTCAGAAAGCCCTAATGGTTCAGGAAGGGAGGAGCGAAGACAGTTTCAGCATGTCACTGAAAGTAATGCGTGACCTTCATCCTGACAGGGAACATGGTAGAACTAGTAGGGGAGGGCTGACAGGTTAGACTGCTGACTTGTTACCATCAGCTCTGTTGTAGGGGAGGGCTTGGTTGGGAAAAGGTTTATTGCTGTGGAAGATATTTTGCAAAGACAAAGCATGAAGATAAAGCAGCCTCCCTCTGGAAGTTTTTAATGTGGGAGAACATGTAGGAATGAAAGGCTCTGACTGGGTGAATGAGAAACTATTCTTTATTACCCAGGACCAGGTGCCAGTCAAAGCTTTCCAGCCCCCAGTTTCCCACATGCCATTCCTTTGAGATGGCTAAAGTTTCCTTAAAAGAGACCGTAAAAATAGCACAGTAGGTGGGGAGTCCACAGTAACTGTCCACAACAAGAAACAGAATCTTACAAATTGCACACACTTGTGTATGCCCATCGCATGCAAAAATATAGGTACATAATCTCCATGTACAATTGTAGCACTTGTGTACACAGTTGTCACAGCTACACAGGCAAATGGTCAGGTAGACATTTACCTGACCTTTTACTTGCCTTTTATGGCCAGGTGACTATATCCTTGGATAATGGTGTCGCCATGGACGTAGTCTTTCTAGACTTTAAGAAGGCCTTTGACACTGTCTCTCACCCCATCCTCATCAATAAATTAAACGACTGTGGCATTGATGCCTACGCAGTTGGATGGGTAAAAAATTGGTTGATGGGGTGCACCCAGAGAGTAGTGGTGGATGGGTTGTACTCAACCTGGCGAGATGTGAGCAGTGGGGTACCCCAGAGCTCGGTCCTTAGGCCCGCACTGTTTAACATCTTCATCAGCGACTTGAACAAGGGGGTGGAAAGCACGCTGTCCAAGTTTGCTGATGATACTAAGATGTGGGACGAGGTGGACACACTTGTAGGGAGAGAGAGGCTGCAACTAGATTTAGACAGACAACAAAAGTAGGCAGACGAGAACAGGTTGGGGTTCAACGTAGACAAATGTAGGGTGCTGCACCTTGGGAGAGGGAATCCATAGCATACATACAGGCTGGGGAGTTCCCTTTTTGAAAGCACAGAGACGGAAAGGGATCTTGGAGTCATATTGACTCCAAGATGAACATGAGCCGCCAATGCCAGACCGCAGGCAGCAAGGCCAGCCATACCTTGTCATGCATCCAAAGGTGCATCTCAAGCCAGTCCAGAGAGCTGATACTCCCCCTCTATGTAACTTTGGTCAGGCCACAGTTGGAGTACTGCATCCAGTACTGGATGCCACACTTCGAAAGGGATGTGGCCAGCCTGGAGAGGGTTCAGAGGAGGGCTACCCGCTTGGTGAGAGGGCAGCAGGACAGGCCCTACGAGGAGACACTGAGGGACCTGAACCTGTTCAGCCTCAGCAAGAGGAGACTGAGGGGGGACCTGGTGGCTGCCTACAAACTCATCAGGGGAGATCAACAGCAAATAGGTAGAGGTCTTTTCTCCCCAGCACCACCTGGGGTGACAAGGAACAATGGTAATAAGCTGATGGAGAATAGGTTTAAGTTAGAGATCAGAAGGCAATATTTTACAGTTAGGGTGGCCAAAATCTGGAACCAACTTCCCAGGGAAGTGGTCCTCGCCCCTTTCCTTGGGCAAATTCAAGAGGAGGTTGGATGATCACCTGTCTGGGGTCTTGTGAACCCAGCATTCATTCCTGCCTGTGGCAGGGGGTCAGGCTAGATGATTTGTTCAGGTCTCTCCTGACCCTAGCTACTATGAAACTATGAAACCTGGCCTTTTGTGCATGCAGTTGCTGTAACTAATGACTTCCATTCACAGGAAGGGTAAATGCAATTGTGTATGAGATATTATCAGGATACAGGACCTAATTTGCTTAATTAACGAGTCAAAAGATTATGCTTTTCAAACTCAGCCTGGACCTGAAATTTCAACTGGCTGCTTTGCCCAATCACCCCACCTAACAATGTTTCTATAACTGGGATTTGTAATAGGACAAGTGAAGGTGCATGAAACACAGCAGAACCCAACACAATCCATCACAGAGTCCCAGTAGCATCTGACCTTTATCTACTTTGTCCAATAGGATCCTAGAATCCTAAAATATATGAGTCACAAAATGTACCCCCTTCGTGACCTTGCACCAGGATATAGAAACATAGTAAATTAGGACTGGAACAGATTTCAAAAGGTCATCTAGTCCAACCCCCTGCTCGAAGCAGGACCATCCCCAACTAGATCATCCCAGACAAGGCTTTGTCTAGTTGGGTTTTAAAAACCTCCAAGGATGGAAATTCCACAACCTCTCTGTGTAACCTGTTCCAGTGCTTTACTACCCTCCTGGTGAGAAAGTTTTTCCTAATATCTAATATCAACTTTGCTTCCTGCAACTTGAGACTATTGCTCCTTGCTCTGTCATCTGTCACTACTGAGAACAATCTAACTCCATCCTCTTTGGAAGCCCTCTTCAGGTAGCTGACAGCTGCTATTAAATTCCCCCTCAGTTTTCTCTTCTCCGTACTAAATAAGCCCAGTTCCCTCAGCCTCTCTTCATAAATCATGACCTCCAGCCCCCTAACCATTTTTATTGTCCTCTGCTAGACTACCTCCAATTCGTCAATATCCTTTTGGTAGTGGGGAGCCCAAAACTGGACACAGTACTTCAGATGTGGTCTCACCAGTGCTCAATAGAGCGGAATAATCACTTCTTTTGATCTGCTGGCAATACTCCTACCAAAGCAGCCCAGTATGCTGTTAGCTTTCTTTGTAACAAGGGCACACTGTTGGCTTATATTCTGTTTATTGTCCACTGTAACCCCTAGGTCCTTTTCTGCAGAGCTGCTGCCCAGCCAGCCAGCCCCAAGTCTGTACCAGTGCATGGGATTGTTCTGTCCTAAGTCCAGGACTTCACAGTTGTCCTTATTGAACCTTATGAGATTTCTTTTAGCCCTATCTTCCAATTTGTTGAGGTCTCTCTGAATCCTAGCCCTACCCTCCAGCATATCTACTACTCCTCCCAGCTTGATGTCATCTGCAAACTTGCTAAGGGTGCACTCTGTGCCATCTTCCAGATCATTAATGAAGTTATTGAACAAAACCAGTCCCAGCACCAACCCCTGGGACACTCCACTTGATACTGGTTGCCAACTAGACATTGAGCTATTGATTATTTGAGCCCAACAATCCAGTCAGTTTTCTATCCACCTTACAGTCCATTCATCCAACCTATACTTCCTTAGCTTGCTTGCAAGAATATTGTGGGAGACCATATCAAAAGCTTGCTAAAGTCAAGGTATACCATGTTTACCACTCTTCCCACATCCACAGAGCCATTCATCTTATCATAGAAAGCAATCAGGTTGGTCAGGCATGACTTGCCCTTGGTGAATCCATGCTGACTGCTCCTAATCACCTTCTTCTCCAAGTGCTTAGAAATGGATTCCTTGATGACCTGCTGCATGACTTCTATAGGGGCTGAGGTGAGGATGACCAGTCTGTAGTTTTCTGGATCCTCCTTCTCCCCTTTCTTAAACATGGATACTATATTACTACTTTTCCAATCATCCAGGTGCTCTTCTGACTGCCACGAGTTTTCAAAGATAATGGCCAGAGTCTCTGCAGTCACATCAGTCAACTCCCTTAGCACCCTTGGGTGCATCATGTCTGGCCCCATGGACTTGTACATGTCCAGGTTTTCTAAATAGACCCTAACCTGAGATGAAAGAGGCATTGAGTACTTCAGTCTTTTCCATGTCATCTGTCACTAGGTTGCCTCCTGCATTTAGTAAGGGACCCACACTTCCCCTGATCTTCCTCTTGTTGCTGACGTATTTGTAGAAACCCTGCTTGTTACCCTTTACATCTCTTGCTAGCTGCTACTCCAGTTGTACTTTGGCCTTTCCTGATTTCACCCTGCATACCCAAGCAATACTCTCGTGCTTCTATCTAGTTGTTTGTCCAAGCTTCCACTTCTTGTAAGCTTTTCTTTTTGTGTTTTATCTCACTGAAAAGCTCGCTGCTAAGCCAAGCTGGTCTTCTGCCATACTTGCTAGTCTTCCTGTGCATCAGGATGGTTTGTTCCTGCACACTCAGTAGTTTTTTTAAAATACAACCAGGTCTCCTGGACTCCTGTCCCCCTCAGACTGGCCTCCCAGAGGATCCTGCCTATCAGTTCCCTGAGTAAATCAGAGTCTGTTTTTCTGAAGCCCAGGGTCCTTACTCTGCTGCTCTCCTTCCTTCCTTTCCTTAGGTTCATGAACTCAATCCTCCCATGGTCCCTGCTGCCCAAGTTGCCATCCACTACTGCATCCCCAACCAATTCTTCCCTGTTTATCAGTACAGCCCCTAGTTGGCCTCTCCAACACTTGCACCAGGAAGTTGTCCCCAACAGTCTACAAAAACTTACTTGATTGTCTGCACACTGCTGTATTGCCCTCCCTGCAGATGTCAGGGTGATTGAAGTCCCCGTTGAGGACCATGGCCTGTGATTGGGAAAATTCTGTTAGCTGTTTGAAGAAAGCCTCATCTACCACTTCCTCCTGGTCTGATGGTCTATAGCACACACCCAACAGGACATCACCCTTCTTGGTCTCCCCTCTGACCCTAACCCAGAGACTCTCACCAGGCCTATCTCCAGTTTCATACTGGAGCTCTGAGCAATCATATGGCTCTTTTATATAAAGTGCAACTCCTCCTCTTCTTCTCCCCTGCCTGCCCTTCCTGAACAGTTTATACCCATCCATGACAGTGCCCCAGGCATGCGAGCTCCCACCAAGTCTGTTATTCCAATCACATCATAGTCCCGTGACTGTGCAAGGACTTTCATTTCTTCCTGTTTCCCAGGCTCCATGCATTTGTGTGCAGACACATGAGGTAACTAGCTGATTGTTCTACATTCTCAAGAAGAATGAGAGCACTTCCCCTGTTGCCCCCTCCAGCTTGTGCTTTCTTCAAGTCACCCACTTCCCCAATTACCTCAGGGCTTTGGTCTCCATCCCCTGACAAACTTAGTTTAAAGCCCTCCTCACTAGGTTACCAATCCTGTCTGTGAAGATGCTCTTCCCTCTCTTTGTCAGGTGGATCCTGGCTCTTCCCTGCAATCCTTCTTCTTGGAACAATATCCCATGGTCAAAGAAGCCAAAGCTCTGCTGCCAACACCATCTGTGCAGCCATGCATTGATCTGAAGGATGTGTCCACTCCTACCTGGGCCCTTCCTCTTGACTGGAAGGATTGGGGAGAACACCATCTGCCCCTTCAGCCTCGCACCCAGAGTCCTGCAGTCACTTTTGATCTGCTCAGAATCACCCCTGGCAGTATCCTTGGAGCTCACATGGATGAGCAACATGGGGTAGTAGTCAGATGCCGGAAGAGTCTTGGTTATCCTTCTGTGACATCTTGGGCTCTGTGGCAAGCAGCAGACCTCCTGAAACAACAGGTCAGGCCACGAGGTAGATGCCTCCATCCCCCACAGAAGGGAGTCACCAACCAACACTATGAGTTGCTTCCTCTTGGTGGCAGTGGTCTCAATCCTCCCAACCTTGGGGAGGCCTGGCCTGGCCTGGGCTCTTCTGCCAACAGAAGGTGCTGCTGCTCTTCTACTGCTAGGACTCCAGGCAAACTGCTGCAGGTGAAGGCGAAGATTTCCACTTGATGCCAGAGGTCACGAGCTTCCAACTTCCACCTTCCTGGGAGTCCATGTCCTCTTCCTTCTCCGGTATTGTCTCTGGCAGCTGTACCTCTGCAATCTTAGAGGTCTTCTCCAACATTGGATCAATGAAGTCCTCACAATGGAGGATGCTTTGGAGCCTTGCTACCTCCTGTAGCTCTCTTCCCTGCTCCCTGAGGGACACCACCAGGAGGCACTGCTCACATCACAGGCGCTCCCCACCTGGCTGTCACTGGAAGGAACCTGCAAGCTGCAGTCTCCAAAACACCAAGCCAGGACCTGGGTGGAAGCCTCGACAGTGAGTGTTTCTACCAGGACAGACATGTCACAGGTGCAAGCAGAAGAGGATCTGGCAGTGGTTCTGGTACTGCAACATCCTCCAGCCATTTTCTCTGGGTCCCTCAGCCCATCACCTCTCTTCCTGAAGCCTCGTTCTGAGTAGGCTTTCCCTAGCAAACTTCCCTGTAAACTGGCCTGTTCGCTGCTCCATGATCCTAAAAGGTTCTCTTTTGCCTGCTTCCTCTGAACAAGCTTACAGTGAAGGAAGGTGAGAGAGAGTTTCCAGGCAAACTCCCTAGCAGACTTCCCCTTGCTCAGGGCTGGATTAATGCATGGGTAAGCTAGGCACATGCCCAGGGCCCTGAGTGACAGGGAGGGCAGAGAGGGAGGGGTTGCTGGTCCTTCACACCGTGGCAGTGGCACGAATGACCCCGTCCTCCTCCCTTCCCTTTCCCTCCCCTTTGTTGGCCTCACTGCTACTGCAGCTGCTTCCTAGCATCAGCTCTGAGCCCTGCTTCCCATGGGTGGCAGCACTGGGGTGGGAAAAGAGTTCTCGACCAGCTCAGGGCCGATGAGTTTGCTTGCCTAGGGCCCACTAAAGGGTTAATCTGGCCTTGCCCTCACTTGAGACTCTAGTTAAGCAACAGGGCCTAAGTACCGGTCTAACTTGGGGGCAGGCAAAATGCGGCCCGCGGGCCAGATGCAGCCTACCAGGCCATTCTATCCAGCCGCAGGGCCCCTAAAAAAATTAGAAAATTAATATTTATCTGCACCTGGCTGCCTGTCATGTGGCCCTTGATGGCTTGCCAAAACTCAGTAAGCGGTCCTCCACCCAAAATAATTGCCCATCCTTGGTCTAACTGCTGAGCTTTAGCTACTTACATGAAATATATGCAGGTTAGCTACTCTTAATTAAAGAAATAGTTTATCTTAAAGGCTTTCCTTCAAAGAGGGGGATGGCGAACTGACCTGCAGACTGCCCTGTTTGCCACTTGTGGAGTCACTCCCTGGCTACTTGGGGAGTCTCCTTTTATACCCTGCCGGGTCTGGACTGGTTCCACCCCCTTGTTAGGGCATGTGTCAGACACAGGCAGCAATCAGGACACTCAGCTAGCAGGTCTCCCAGCTGCTCAGAGCACACACCCGAAGACACAGCCCACCAAACAAACTCAGCAAGTCAAACACACAGACAGCCCTGGCTTGCTTACGTTCCTGGAGCAGGATCTCGTGCCTAGTCTTTCTTCCTCTTCCCTTTCTCTTGGTCCCAGTGAACTGCTGTTTCCTCTCCCTGCATGATAATGTTGTATCATGATACTATGTTGCCATACTATGTTGCACCTAACTTATTTTTGCTGGGGGGAGAGGCCTTAGATGATGGACATGTGGAAGGTTTTACACATTTCAGGTGACAGCCCTCTTCCCAAAGGGGGGCAGGACCCTCGGGCCATGCACTCAGCACCTCTGTTGCCATATAAACTAATACAATGGGACAATGCAGAGGGTCTTGGACCTTCCTTTCCTTCCTTCCTGGCCCTTCCCTGGGAGTGGTGCTTCCCTGTGGACACTGAGGGCCAGAATCTGTCCCATCTCTTAGGTGCACAAGTGGATTCAGGTGCCTAAGTGCGGTTCTGTTCTACCTGCTCAAATCCCTGAAAACCTGATCATGCCAAAGGTGGGTGGGGCTCCCTCCTCCTCCTCCTCCCTGATTTTTTTTTGTCACTCAGACCTAAGGGCCAGAGGATGTTACAAAAATAGAGGCATTCATGGCTTTTCAGGTGGAATAGACTTACACTTTCATAGATTTCATAGACATTAGGGCTGGAAGGGACCTCGGAAGATCATCGAGTGCAGCCCCCCGCCCAAAGGGCAGGAAGTCAGCTGGGGTCATAGGATCCCAGCAAGATAAGCATCCAGTTTCATCTTGAAGGTGTTCAATGAAGGCGCTTGAACGACCTCCGGTGGCAGGCTGTTCCAGACCTTGGGGGCTCGGACAGTTACGAAATTCTTCCTTATGTCCGGCCTGAAACGATCTTGTAGTAGTTTGTGACCATTCGACCTCGTCATCCCTTGGGGCGCTTTGGTGAACAAACGTTCCCCCAGATACTGGTGGTCACCCCTGATAAACTTGTAGGTGGCCATCAGATCACCCCTGAGCCTGCGCTTTTCCAGGCTAAAGAGCCCCAGGGCTCTCAGCCTGTCATCGTAGGGTCTGCTTCCCTGACCTCTGATCATGCGCGTGGCTCTTCTCTGGACTCTCTCAAGCTTCTCCACATCCTTTTTGAATTGTGGAGCCCAAAATTGGACGCAGTACTCCAGCTGCGGCCTCACTAAGGCCGAGTACAGGGGGAGAATGACGTCCCGGGATTTGCTTGAGAAGCATCTATGGATGCAAGCTAGTGTTTTGGTCGCTTTACTAGCCACAGCATCGCATTGCAGGCTCATGTTCATCTTGTGGTCAATGATGACCCCCAAGTCTCTTTCTTCCATAGTGCTAGCCAACATAGCACTGCCAAACCTATAAGGATGCTGCAGGTTTTTTTTCCCAAGGTGGAGAACCTTGCATTTATCGGCGTTGAACACCATCAGATTCTCATCCGCCCACTTGCTGAGCCTGTCCAGGTCAGCCTGGATCATCTGCCTGTCTTCTGGTGTGGATGCTTTGCCCCAAAGTTTGGTGTCATCTGCGAACTTGGCCAGTCCACTTCTGACTCCAGTGTCCACATCATTAATGAAGATGTTGAACAGTATGGGTCCAAGGACAGAGCCCTGGGGGACCCCACTGGTCACAGGACACCACGATGAGTGACTTCCATCAATTACTACCCTCTGGGTCCGACCCCGGAGCCAGTTTTCCAGCCAGTGGATCGTGGGGGACCCAAGGCGACAATTGGCCAGTTTCTCCAAGAGACGATCATGGGACACCAGATCGAAGGCTTTTTTGAAATCAAGATATATGACATCAATCTCATCTCCCTTGTCCAGGTGATAGGTCACCTGGTCATAGAAGGAAATGAGATTGGTCAAGCAAGACCTACCCGCAACAAACCCGTGCTGGCTATCCCTTAAGATGTTGGCGTCGGCCAGTCCATTAAGGATGACCTCTTTAATAAACTTTTCTAAGATCTTCCCCGGGATAGAAGTCAGGCTGATGGGCCTATAGTTAGCCGGATCCACTTTCCTCCCTTTCTTGAAGATAGGCACCACATTGGCCTTCTTCCAGTCTTCGGGCACTACACCAGAGAGCCAAGAGTTTTCAAAGATCTGCGCTAGAGGCTGGGCTATGATGCTCGCCAGCTCCTTGAGTACCCTGGGGTGAAGATTGTCAGGGCCGGCTGACTTGAAGGTATCCTGCTTCTCAAGATGTTCCTTCACGAAGTCAGCATTAATGGAGGGCAGGGGATCACCCTCACCCGGACTTCCCGGCCCTGTAGCGGGCATGGGCGTCCCATGGGGCTGATGAAAGACCGACGCAAAGTACCTATTTAATAGGTTGGCTTTTTCCTGGGCGTCAGTTGTCAGTTGCCCCATCTGGTTCAGCAGGGGTCCAATGTTGCCCCTGCTTTTCCTCCGGCTCCCCACATATCTGAAAAAGGACTTTTTATTGTCCTTGATGCTCAAAGCTAGCTGGAGTTCCGTTGCAGCCTTGTCTTTCCTGGTCAGCTCCCTACAGGACCGGACCAGTGCAGAATAATCCTCCTTGGAGGTGACTCCCATCCTCCATCCTTTGTAGGCCTTTCTTTTTAGCCTCAGGAGGTCTGCTAGGTCCCTGGAGAGCCAGGGGGGCTGCTGTGCCCTCTTGCTGCCTTTCCTCCGAGATGGAATAGACTTAGTTTGGGCATTGAGGATCGCTCCCTTGAGGAGCAACCACTCTTCTTGAACTCCCCTCTCCCCGTGGTCATGGTCCCTTAGGGCCTCACTGACAAGCCTCCTGAGCTTGTCAGAGTCGGCTTTCCTGAAGTCAAGGACTTGCGTGTTGCTGACTGACTTGCCAGCTTTTCGGCGGATGGTGAAGGTGATCAGCTCGTGGTCGCTGTCGCCCAGCTTCCCATCGATCACTAGGTCGCTGACTAGGTCATCCCCCGTAGCCAGTACCAGGTCAACCAGCGCTTTGCCTCTCGTTGGCCCATAGACTTCTTGAGTCAGGTAGAGGTCATCCACGCACGAGAGGAAGCTTTGCGACCGCTCAGATTTTGCTGAGCGATCCTCCCACGAGATGTCTGGGTAATTGAAGTCACCCATGACAACCATGGTCCTGGAGCAAGCTGCCTCAGCCAGTTCCTGGGCAAACTCCTGGTCAAGCTCAGGACTTTGGGTGGGAGGTCTGTAGTAGACTCCCACCATTGTGTCCCCTGCGCCGTGTTCCCCACGGATTTTAACCCAGAGGGTCTCCAGCCGTCCACACTGGTCGCCAATATCGGCTTGCAGGGACGCATAGCTTTCCTTAACATAGAGAGCTACACCTCTGCCCCTTTTCTCTACACGATCCCTCCTGTACAGGTTAGAGCCATCTATCCCCGTGGTCCAGTCATGGGTGGAGTCCCACCAGGTCTCCGTGATCCCTATGACATCGTAATTGTTTGCACTGAGCAGGAGGATGAGCTCCTCCTGCTTATTCCTCAAGCTCCTGGCATTAGTGTACAGGCAGGCAAGCGCCCCCTGGGGGGCTCCTTCCTTGCCCACAGATTTTACCAGGGCTGGGGCTGGGGCGGGCTCCCTTGAGTGCCGTGATCCGCTGGCTTTGCAAGGATTGCTCAGTGGGCCAGCAGTGGCGGTAGTCCACCCGTCCCCCAACGGGCTTAGTTTAAAGCCCGATGGAGCAGGTCAGCCAGTCTGGCTGAGAAGAGCCTCCTCCCTAGGGGAGAGAGGTGGAGACCATCTCTTCCCAGCAGCTCACTGCCTTTCTCGCCAAAGAGCAGGCTGTGGTCATGAAAGCCAAAGCCTTCCTGACGACACCAGCGCCGCAGTCTTTGGTTGACCACATAGATCCTCCTGTCCCTTCTCAGCCCATAGCCTGAGACTGGGAGGATCGACGAGAACACCACCTGTGCCCCCAGACCCTTTAGCCCCGCTCCCAAATCCCTGTAGCGCCTCATGACCTGGCTGGGAGTGCTCCGAGCCGTGTCATTGGTGCCCACATGAATAAGGAGCATGGGATAGTGGTCTGTGGGTTTGAGGAGCTTGGGGATCCTCTCCGCAATGTCCCGGATGCGGGCCCCTGGGAAGCAGCAGACTTCCCGGGCTAAGGGGTCGGGGCGGCAGATTGCCCCCTCAGTCCTCCTCAGGAGAGAGTCTCCCACAACAAACACCTTACGTTTTGTCTTGGGGAGAGCAGGGGCAGGAGCTGCAGTTGGGCCCATGTTGCCTGTGGGGGCCGGCAACTCAGCAGGCTCTGCTGGAGCGGCAAGAGGTGCATACCTGTTGCTCAACTCTGGGGGGGGAGGGGCCTTGGTGTGGCACTTAGATAACTAATAGGTGGAATAAAAACTGGCCTGTAGAAGTGTAAGTCAGACATCACTGTTGTGATTGTTTTTCAGAGCAAAGAGCTAGAGACTCCTGTTTCCGTTCAAGCCAGAAATCATGACACTCTGTGAGAGGAGTCACTGAATTATAAGGGCACTTTTTAAAGTCACTCTTCAGAGCTAAACTGCATTTAAAAGGGAGGACTTTGTCTGATGCCCTGGCAGACATGATATGCTGGGATAAAGCTATGTTTCCAATAAGTGCTTGAGGAGAAGTTTCTCTGATTACCAGAATGAGAAAGGGCCCTGGGGCAGAATCCAGTGCAAAAGTTAGCAAAGGATTCATAGACTTTTAGTAAATGATTGATAAGTTGTTATAAATGGTTATAGAGGGCAACAGACCAGTAAGTTTTTTTTTTACCTTGGCTTAAAAACAACTGTTGCACCTTATGAGGATGCACTGATAACCACCAATAACACCTCATGTTATAACATACTTCTGACGTTGTCAATCCTTTGCTTACAAGCCTTTTATAAATGTACCTTGAAGATAAAGTGCAGCCAAAGAAGCTGTATTTGTCTGTCTGTCCCATTCCTAATGCATGGATTAATGCTATGCAATTTGGGCACCAGGGATCTTCAGATGGGTGTTTTTCCCATGCTCATCCTCATCTCTGTGCCTACAGTGCAATAGATTATGAATGTTGCCAACAGTGTATAGCACTGTAATTGTTAGAGCTGGGAGGAGCTCAGACCTTCAGGAGCAAGCTTCCTCCCCTCCAGAGATCCATGAGAGCTGGGGTGTTCCTCACGGATGGTAATGATCTCTCCAGCAAACAGGGGCAGGGCATACATTATCTCTCTGTCTCTCTCCCCTCCCTTCCCACCCTCCCCCCCCCTCCCCATGCACACCTTGTGATTTCACTCATTCCCTCCTCTCATCTTCAATGTAGGTGGCCAATCTGCTGCGACTCTTCCAGATCCCACAGGTCAGCTATGCCTCCACCAGTGCCAAGCTCAGCGACAAGTCTCGCTATGACTACTTTGCCCGTACTGTTCCACCAGACTTCTACCAGGCCAAGGCCATGGCTGAGATCCTGCGTTTCTTCAACTGGACCTATGTCTCCACAGTGGCCTCAGAGGGTGACTACGGTGAGACAGGCATCGAGGCCTTTGAGCAGGAAGCCCGTGCTCGCAACATCTGCATTGCCACCTCTGAAAAGGTGGGCCGCTCTATGAACAAGAAGACCTTTGACGGGGTGATCAAGGCCCTGCTGCAGAAGCCCAGTGCAAAGGTGGTGGTGCTCTTCACCAGGAGTGAAGATGCTCGGGAGCTGCTGGCAGCTGCACAGAGGATCAATGTCTCCTTCACGTGGGTGGCCAGTGATGGCTGGGGTGCCCTGGAGAGCGTGGTGGCTGGAAGTGAGCCAGTGGCAGAGGGAGCTATCACCATTGAACTAGCAGCCTACCCCATAAAGGAATTTGCCACCTACTTTCGGAATCTTGACCCCTACAACAACAGCCGCAACCCCTGGTTCCGGGAGTTCTGGGAGCACAAGTTTCAGTGCAGCTTCCACACCCAGGACTGCAGCCGGCACTCCCTGAAGACAGGCAAATTCGAGCAGGAATCCAAGATCATGTTTGTGGTCAATGCAGTCTATGCCATGGCCCATTCCCTCCATAACATGCACCAGGCGCTATGCCCCAATGCCACCAAGCTGTGTGATTCCATGAAGCCCGTCAATGGCAAGAGGTTCTACAAGGACTTCATGCTCAATGTCAAGTTTGATGGTAAGGCCCTGGCATAGATGAGGATTTGTAGTTGAGCGGAAGGGCTTGGGTGAAAGGGCAGGGAGGTGGAGGGAGAGGGAGACTTGACTGGTCAATCAAAGCTGGGGAAATTTCAGCCATTTGTGTCTGCACCAGCCAACCCAAATTGGAATCTCATGGGGATGAACAAATTGGGCTTGGGATCTCCACAGGATGCTTCCTCCTATCTTGGCCCCACCTAGAGAATCCTGTGGCCACAGAACGAAGGCAAACAGGGCAAGGTTGGTGCCATGATTATACTACAAACATGATACAGTTTGTATCTAGACATGGGCAGATCTAGAATTTGGAAATGAGGGGTGCAGATGATGAGGTGCATTATCACACATAAAACAACACATGTTATTCTTTAGTTAAAAATAAACTAGAAGCTTTACTAATATGTTAGGAGCCTAGGGCTGTATTGTTCAGTTTAAGATTGAAACAAAAACAAATATAATTTCATTAGAATGAGTTAAAACAATCTGAAAGGCTGTGTAGTCAGAACTTCATTGCCAGGAGCAGCTAACAGACAGCAGAACTGCAGAACAAAGGATAGCTTGACTTGTGGAACATCAAGACCATTAAAAAGAAGAGATGGGTGTTAACACCTTTGGAATGAAGAATTTAGAAGGGATCAGGTATACTATAAAGAGCCATGAAGACAAGTGACTCCTTTAGCACTGCCTGACTTAAAATGCTTTAAAACCAGACAGTTGGTTTTAAATATTGGGTGACCAGGAATCAAACTGGGGTGCAAGTGCATCAGTGCACCCCTCCCTGCCCCCAAACCTAGACTTCTGACTGGCTACAGTTAGAAGCTGGACGTCTTTGGGAATGAGTCTTTGCCTTTCTTCCAGAATGACTGGGTAAATTGTGCTTTTGAAGCCATTTTCTTCAGTGGGCCCTTTGCTGTTCCAGCAAGCCACCTCCATTATTACTTTTAGGGGCAGATCCAGGGACAGCTGTACCACCCTTTCATTCCTGCTCCATCCAGACCTTAAAAACCAACTACCTGGTAGAAGCAGTGACCTTTCAGGCAGCAATGGGGGAGTCAATTGACTTCATGCCTCAGTATAATCTCCTCAGTTCCTGCTAATCTCCTTTCAATTCACAGATGTTAACACCCTCTCTCCTTTTTAACGGTCTTGATGTTCTACAATTGAAATTATCCCTTCTTCTGCAATGTTGCTGTCTGTTAACCATTCCTGGTAATGTCTCTCTTCTGTTTCCCAGCCCTACAGTCTGTTTTTAGCTCTAGTTATAAACCTTAATTCAGGCGTGGTAATATTAATTCAGGTGTAGAAATGATTGACAGTGTCAATATCAAGTTTGATGGTAAGGCCCTGGCATAAATGAGGATTTGTAGTTGAGCGGAAGGGAGGCGATATGAGGATGCGCAGGAAGACTATATTTTGCTTTATGAATCTGGATAAGAGGTGCATATTTAACTATAATGACTACAGGACTAATGAAACCAATTATTTTGACTATTTTTGCCGAGGTTGTGCTTTATAAATTTAATATATAATCTAACAAATAAGTGCACATTCCAATAAAATTATGTTTTTTCTTGCTTTGATCGTAAATTGAATAATGTAGTGGTGGCCCCCAAGCATATTAGTAAAGTTTCTAGATTCTCTTTAAATGAAGAAGAATATTTGTTGTGTTAAATGTGACGATGTGCCAAACCATCTGTACCCCCCACCTTTCAAAATCCTAGATCCGCTCGCAATTACTTTAATAACCTAACTCTTAACATTTAGCACTAAAATATTGGAGAAGACTGATCACATGTTCCACATCAATCCTGCCCTTCTTCTGAAGCATCTATATAACCAGCTAGGACAGGCATGCCTGGAGAATTGACTGGTTGTGTCTCTTCTTCCTTATGTTCAGCGTTCTCGTCAGGGAGACAGTGTTCAGATACAAGTCAAAGCAATTTAAAGTAGTTCAGAGCCTTTTTCTGGTGAGGCGATATAGTGCTGACCCCATGTGCAGCTGACTGATACCCCAGGTGTATAGCTCCTCGGAGACTCTTCAGGCACATGCTCTGAGCTCTGAAACATTTGCTCCCCTGGTTTTAGATACCACAGAAGCAAGGATGAGTCAGTGTTTTCCAAGCTGCATCCTTCTTTGCATCCTGGGTTTATTCCAGCTGCCTGTGAGTAATTAAAAGTCATGCACTCTACAGGAATGACTTGCTGCTGAGAATTGCATTGTGCTAAACTGGAAGGCAAAGCATGTTCCCCTGCACCTCATTAAGATCAGTTCACTAGAGGGATGTGCCTTTGAGGTGTTCTACAGACCAAGGACTTCCTTCCTTCCTTCCAAATGTGGAAGAAATCAAACTTCGCGTTGTGGTTGTATTAGAATTGGCAGAGCCATCTAGGTTTATTTAAAGCTATATAAGTGATCACAAGGAGAGTTCTCAAAGGAACTCTGACCTCTACAAGTTTACAAGCGTATTTATACTTTAGACAGCGAGAAAAGATGCAGGGTTCAGACATAGCAACCTTGAGAGAAACAGAAAGATGTTGATCATTTGTTTGTCACACGTAAGCAGTTTACTTGTTCAGGAAAGAAAACACTATGTTTTGGGAACAGTTATCAGCTTCTAGTTCGAAGGAAAGGAGGAGGTTAAAATCTGCACACAAAGCTTAATATATCAAGGCAAAACAAGGCATGAAGGTTTTTGTTTCATAGATTTCATAGACATTAGGGCTGGAAGGGACCTCAGAAGATCATCGAGTGCAGCCCCCCGCCCAAAGGGCAGGAAGTCAGCTGGGGTCATAGGATCCCAGCAAGATAAGCATCCAGTTTCATCTTGAAGGTGTTCAATGAAGGCGCTTGAACGACCTCCGGTGGCAGGCTGTTCCAGACCTTGGGGGCTCGGACAGTAAAGAAATTCTTCCTTATGTCCAGCCTGAAACGATCTTGTAGTAGTTTGTGACCATTCGACCTCGTCATCCCTTGGGGCGCTTTGGTGAACAAACGTTCCCCCAGATACTGGTGGTCACCCCTGATAAACTTGTAGGTGGCCATCAGATCACCCCTGAGCCTGCGCTTTTCCAGGCTAAAGAGCCCCAGGGCTCTCAACCTGTCATCATAGGGTCTGCTTCCCTGACCTCTGATCATGCACGTGGCTCTTCTCTGGACTCTCTCAATCTTCTCCACATCCTTTTTGAATTGTGGAGCCCAAAACTGGATGCAGTACTCTAGCTGCGGCCTCACTAAGGCCGAGTACAGGGGGAGAATGACGTCCCGGGATTTGCTTGAGAAGCATCTATGGATGCAAGCCAGCGTTTTGGTCACTTTACTAGCCACAGCATCGCATTGCAGGCTCATGTTCATCTTGTGGTCAATGATGACCCCCAAGTCTCTTTCTTCCATAGTGCTAGCCAACATAGCACTGCCGAACCTATAAGGATGCTGCAGGTTTTTTTTCCCAAGGTGGAGAACCTTGCATTTATCGGCGTTGAACACCATCAGATTCTCATCCGCCCACTTGCTGAGCCTGTCCAGGTCAGCCTGGATCATCCGCCTGTCTTCTGGTGTGGATGCTTTGCCCCAAAGTTTGGTGTCATCTGCGAACTTGGCCAGTCCTCTTCTGACTCCAGTGTCCACATCATTAATGAAGATGTTGAACAGTATGGGTCCAAGGACAGAGCCCTGGGGGACCCCACTGGTCACAGGACACCACGATGAGTGACTTCCATCAATTACTACCCTCTGGGTCCGACCCCGGAGCCAATTTTCCAGCCAGTGGATCGTGGAGGACCCAAGGCGACAATTGGCCAGTTTCTCCAAGAGACGATAATGGGACACCAGATCGAAGGCTTTTTTGAAGTCAAGATATATGACATCAATCTCATCTCCCTTGTTCAGGTGATAGGTCTCCTGGTCGTAGAAGGAAATGAGATTGGTCAAGCAAGACCTACCCGCAACAAACCCGTGCTGGCTATCCCTTAAGATGTTGGCGTCGGCCAGTCCATTAAGGATGGCCTCCTTAATAAACTTTTCTAAGACCTTCCCTGGGATAGAAGTCAGGCTGATGGGCCTATAGTTAGCCGGATCCACTTTCCTCCCTTTCTTGAAGATAGGTACCACATTGGCCTTCTTCCAGTCTTCGGGCACTACACCAGAGCGCCAAGAGTTTTCAAAGATCCGCGCTAGAGGCTGGGCTATGATGCTCGCCAGCTCCTTGAGTACCCTGGGGTGAAGATTGTCAGGGCCGGCTGACTTGAAGGTATCCAGCTTCTCAAGATGTTCCTTCACAAAGTCAGCATTAATGGAGGGCAGGGGATCACCCTCACCCGGACTTCCCAGCCCTGTAGCGGGCATGGGCGTCCCATGGGGCTGATGAAAGACCGACGCAAAGTACCTATTTAATAGGTTGGCTTTTTCCTGGGCGTCAGTTGTCAGTTGCCCCATCTGGTTCAGCAGGGGTCCAACGTTGCCCCTACTTTTCCTCCGGCTCCCCACATATCTGAAAAAGGACTTTTTATTGTCCTTGATGCTCAAAGCTAGCTGGAGTTCAGTTGCAGCCTTGGCTTTCCTGGTCAGCTCCCTACAGGACCGGACCAGTGCAGAATAATACTCCTTGGAGGTGACTCCCATCCTCCATCCTTTGTAGGCCTTTCTTTTTAGCCTCCGGAGGTCTGCTAGGTCCCTGGAGAGCCAGGGGGGCTGCTGTGCCCTCTTGCTGCCTTTCCTCCGAGATGCGATAGACTTAGTTTGTGCATTGAGGATCGCTCCCTTGAGGAGCAACCACTCTTCTTGAACTCCCCTCTCCCCGTGGTCATGGTCCCTTAGGGCCTCACTGACAAGCCTCCTGAGCTTGTCAAAGTCGGCTTTCCTGAAGTCAAAGACTTGCGTGTTGCTGACTGACTTGCCAGCTTTTCGGCGGATGGTGAAGGTGATCAGCTCGTGGTCGCTGTCACCCAGCTTCCCATCGATCACTAGGTCGCCGACTAGGTCATCCCCAGTAGCCAGTACCAGGTCGAGCAGCGCTTTGCCTCTCGTTGGCCCATAGACTTCTTGAGTCAGGTAAAGGTCATCCACGCATGAGAGGAAGCTCTGCGACCGCTCAGATTTTGCTGAGCGATCCTCCCACGAGATGTCTGGGTAATTGAAGTCACCCATGACAACCATGGTCCTGGAGCAAGCTGCCTCAGCCAGTTCCTGGGCAAACTCCTGGTAAAGCTCAGGACTTTGGGTGGGAGGTCTGTAGTAGACTCCCACCATTGTGTCCCCTGTGCCGTGTTCCCCACGGATTTTAACCCAGAGGGTCTCCAGCCATCTACCCTGGTCGCCAATATCGGCTTGCAGGGATGTGTAGCTTTCCTTAACATAGAGAGCTACACCCCCGCCCCTTTTCTCTACACGATCCCTCCTGTACAGGGTATAGCCATCTATCCCCGTGGTCCAGTCATGGGTGGAGTCCCACCAGGTCTCCGTGATCCCTATGACATCGTAATTGTTTGCACTGAGCAGGAGAATGAGTTCCTCCTGCTTATTCCCCAGGCTCCTGGCATTAGTGTACAGGCAGGCAAGTGTCCCCTGGGGAGCTCCTTCCTTGCCCACAGATCTTGTTATCTTAGAACATTTTGAAACACATAGCATCAGCATCTTTTTCTCTTCTCTTTCTCTCTCTTTGTCTCTCCTCTTAGTCAAGTAAGAGGCCTGGTTAAACTTATTTCCACACAAGTGACTGATAGATAAGATCATAACTTCTCATTGATGTAGCACTGCTGGCCAGCCCCACCGTGTGGGTGCAGCTCTGTACACAAGAGGGCTTCTGCCAGCTTAACTTCAGTTTTTCAAGGGGAGCAGAGCAGGCAGAAAGTCCCCTTTCACTGACACATGTTGTGTCGCCACTAGGGGCTCTGCCTGACATACTGTTGCTTGCATAGCTATAGTGGCAGCAGCTCCATAAAGTAGTAAATTTTGAGATAATGTCTCTCCAGACAGTTGAGAGACTGAGGGGTTAGGCTTGTCTGAAAGCTTAGCATGGCTTCCACTGGGGAGGGGACAAGTTTATCTCTAGACGTATTATCCCGTGTAACATTCTGATTCTATCTGGGCCTGAATTTCAGTTGGCTCAAAGTCCTTCTATACTGCTGTGCCAGCCTTAAAATGGGCAGAAACAGTGCCCTGAGAGCCCTCCCCCAGCAGGAACCTTCCTCTGGGATCCCAGCTTCTGGAGCAGACTGGGAGCTGAGCACACTGCTCTCTGTCTACTCTCTGCTCCCCATAGCCCAGCTTCATGTTAATGGAGCTGCTATCCAGTGTAACATGAACACAGTTCATCTCCCAACAACCTTGTGAAGAGCACCTTGCTGGAGGTGTTATCCTTGAGTACCTGGCTATAAAACTCAGCTCCCAACAAGTCTTTTGAGAGGCCATGTAGATGGAGCTATTGCCAATTTGCTTATATTTGGTTTCATATATGAGTAGGGTGACCATATGTCCCAGCTTAGCTTGGACAGTCCCAGATTTCAGAGGCTGGTCCTGGCTGGCTGTAGAGAATTATAATGAGAGTCCTGGAAATGCAGGGGAGTGGGGTGCAGTCTGGCTGGGAGTTGGCATAACATGGACTGCTTTGCTTGCCTATCTGGCATGCTGCCTCACCCTCACCGACATGTGGGGGGAGCAGGGGGGGAGCAGGGGGAATGTCCCAGATAAATGTCCCAGATGTCCCAATTTCCTTAAGGTCAGCCTATATATGAGCCTCCTGGGGATGCCAGGCTGCTATTGGAGAAGTCAGTACTTCTTGGATGAATGTACTATATCATAGATCTCATTAGGAAGGAATCTCTGGGAGAAAAATGCAGTAGTTCTACATGACAGGTTTTAAGCCAAACTGAAATATTAGCAGAAGTTGGGGAGTGAATTGATCATCAAGTTAAAAGGACGTATTTAGGCAAAAAGAAATATAATGTTAGGAAGACACCAGGCTTTGTATATCAGATCTCAGCAGTAGTATAACCACTGAGCAATCAGTGCAACATTCAAGGCAGAAAAATGTGAATTGTGTGGGGGGAAAGTCTGTGAATATTTGCTCAGATTCAACCTGAATTTGGATGCAGTCGTGTTCATGATGCTCTCATGTTTCCTTTCTAGTAACATCTGAGCACTCCTTTACAAGCACAAATACTCACAGTAAGCAAATATTAGTTTGAATGCAGGGGGAGTCACTGAAAATGAATTCCAGATGGTATACTGAGTTGTAAAATTCACAATTTGCAATTCACACTGTGTTGGTTAATTACACAAGGCATGTGGCATTAATTATGTTCCCTGATTGGATAGTTTATGTAACTGACCAACAGAGCGTGAATTAAGAATATTCAAATAACTATGCATCTCACAAGTCATGCTGTAATCAAAGTACAGCCTCATAAATTAGTAGGACAACTTAACAGATTGAAGATTTGATTGTAATATTCATGAATTATATAGGCCACAGGGTAAGAATTACTTGCTGAAGCAAACATGTGAACAATTCTGAAAATAGAGAGATTTGAAAATGTAGAGACTTGTTCATGATCTTAAAAAAAGGTATTTGCTCAAATACATTTCTCATTGTGAATGACTGAGTCAGTTCTGCTCAGAAGTGACAGGGTGGTTTTGCTAGTGATAGGTAATGCAGCTTGCTTCATCTTGACTCAAGGTTTTGAAGGTGTTAGTTAGAAGCAGCTAGCAAACACAACATCTCCCCCCTCCCAGTGCACCCAGTCCCACTCCACACCCAAGCCAGGAATGAGGTGATAAATCTGCCCCAAGGGCACCTTCCACTGCCATTTTCAAATAGGCTGACAGCTTGAGAGCAATGGCAGTGGTTACCTCCTGGTTATCTTCTCCATCTCATTCCCCTACAAGCCCCAAGGACATGGCATTGACATGTTCTTAATATAACACCACTCCTTTGAATCCTAGTGTCAAGGGTGCAGTGGAAGAAATGTTCAACTTTTTGACCAAATAAGTGAGAAAGCTCAGCCTTCCTGAATATTGAATCTCTTGCTCTTGTCCTCCTCCCACAGCTCCATTCAGACCAGCAGACACCAAAAACATGGTTAGATTCGACCGATATGGTGATGGAATTGGCCGCTACAATATCTTCAACTACCACAGAGCTGATGGGAGATACCGGTACCAGAAGGTGGGCTATTGGGCAGAAGGGCTTATCCTCAATATCACCCTCATCCCATGGGTGAAGACCTCTGTTCCTGTGTCCCAGTGCAGCGATCCCTGCAAGAAGAATGAAATGAAGAGCATGCAGCCAGGAGATATGTGCTGCTGGATCTGCATCCCATGCCAGCCTTACGAATATCTCCTGGATGAATTCACTTGCATGGACTGTGGTCTTGGGTACTGGCCCAATGAGACGCTGAATGGCTGCTTTGAGCTGCCCCAGCAGTACATCCGCTGGAAGGATGTCTGGGCTATTGGGCCAGTCACCATCTCTTGCTTGGGTTTCATCTCAACCCTTTTTGTCTTTGGGGTCTTCATAAAGAACAATAACACACCAATTGTGAAGGCTTCGGGCCGTGAACTCTGCTACATCCTCCTCACTGGGGTCTTGATGTGTTACAGCATGACCTTCATCTTCATCACAAAGCCCTCTACTGAGGTCTGCACCCTGCGGCGTTTGGGGCTGGGCACTTCCTTTGCTGTCTGTTACTCTGCCCTCTTGACCAAGACCAACCGGATTGCTAGGATCTTCAGCGGGGTGAAAGAAGGGGTTCAGCGCCCACGGTTCATAAGCCCCACCTCACAGGTGGTCATCTGTATGGCCCTCATCTCCTGCCAGCTAATCATTGTGATCATCTGGCTCATGGTGGAGACCCCTGGCACAGGAAAGGAGACAGAGCCTGACAAAAGGTACATTGTCACCCTCAAGTGCAACAACCGGGACTCGAGCATGCTCATTTCACTCACCTACAATGTCCTCTTGATCGTCCTGTGTACAGTCTATGCCTTCAAGACCAGGAAATGCCCCGAAAACTTCAATGAGGCCAAATTTATTGGATTCACCATGTACACCACATGCATCATCTGGCTGGCCTTCTTGCCCATCTTCTATGTCACCTCCAGTGACTATCGGGTAAGTGATCCTATCTGTAAGGCTCTATGGCTGACAAGGTGAGAAAATGTGTAATGGACAGCCTGGCTACGGCCTTGTATTCCAAGTCCCCGTGGATTGCAGCAGTGCTGGGGGAAAGGAACAGGAAGGACTCCTGGTCATTAGAGACTAGGGCTGTGCGAAGCTTCAGGTACTGATTCGATTCAGAGGAGATTTGGCCCAATTCAGTGGCCGAATCTCCAAATCCAAATCCAATCAGGAGACCAATTAAAAGGTCCGAATCGATTCGAAGCTCTCTGAATAGATTTGGAAAAGATTTGGAGAGCTTTGGAGATTCGGGCAGTCCCTGCTCGCTGCCGCAGGGAGCTGGACTGGGACTCTGTGCTGGTAAATAGGGGGTGAGGGAGGGGGGCTGCATAAGGGGGCAAGGGGACCATGGGGGGACTCCAGCCAGGCCCCAACCCCTGCCCGCTCTCCCAGCCCCCCCCATGGCTGCCACGCCCTGCCCCAGCTCTTGGGTCTTTAAAAAACCCCCCACTCACTGGCTGCTGCCAGGTGGTGGCGGGGGGCAGGGGGGGCAATCCCTGCTGCTCCCCACTGCCCTGCACTGTGTGGAGGGCTGTGCCATGAGCCCCCCAACCCCTGCCCAGCCCCTCCAATGGCTGCCCCGCCTGCCCCAGCTCCTGGCTCTTAAAACAAAAAAAGCCCCATGCTCACCGGGTACTGCAGCAGCCATTGGGGTTTCTGGGGACTCTGCCGGTGAGCAGAGCCCCCCACCAAGTGTAGGGCATTGGGGGTCAGTGGAGTGCCGGGCTTTTTTTTTTAAAGAGCTGGGAGCTGGGATCGGGCAGAGCAGCCATTGACAGGGCTGGGAGAGCAGATGGGGGATGGGGCCGATTCAGAGATTTGGCCAATTTGTTGGCGGCCAAATCTCTGAATCAGATTCGGCTGAATTGATTCGGGACAGTGATTTGAATCACTGAATCAAATCACTGTTCCCCGAAATACCCAAATCCAAATCTGAAGCAAATACTAGCCACTTCGCATAGGCCTATTAGAGACCCACTCTTCAACTGTGTCTTCTTGAAAAGCTCCTGAGGGCAGTTGTCATGACCCACGTTGATCAGGATTAGGGCTAAGCACAGCTCTCACTCAGTTGCTAGAGAAGAGGAAGGGGATGGGTCTTTCGGGGTGCTGATGAGAGGGGTAAGCTGGTTCACAGGAGCCATAATGCAGATGAGTTCTATGCAAGGTCTTGCTTCCCCACACCTCTGTTACAATCCTCCCTCCCTGTTCAAGCCCTGGGCTCTACATTGCTTTGCCAGTGCTACAGGCCTGAACACCAATTGGTGTGGCTGGCTTTGTAACATAGGACTAGACCAACACACTGGCTTCCCCTTTATTTACAGAGCTAAATGCCTACTGGCAGGAGTCACTAGTCAAAGAAACTGATTTTACTAATGCAACTGAAACAGAAAACTAGGCATTACCATGGCAGTAGTTGGGGAGGCAGGAGCAACACAAAACAAAGTGGCAGAATGAGGAGTGCGCGGTTTTGGCAGAGAGGGCGAAGCCCTCAGACTCGCGCCTCGTGGCCCGATGCCCTCTGCAGACTGCAACTCTGAGGGCTGAGCCCCTGGAGGAACAGCAGCACTAGTTCCCTCCTCTGGAATGGAGTCAGACTGAGAAGGGAATGCTTCAAACCTAATCACTAGCCCCTGTGCTCATTGCAGTGTTTGGTAATGCAATGTCTAGGAGACAGAAGCCAGGGGTCCAGAAAGATGCTGAGGAAATGCTCATTTACTTTTGCATTTCTGCAGAGGAACAGCAGCACCTAGTGGGAAATAAGATGAATGTTAGAGCCAAACCCAGCCATGTTACAGCTCTTCAGCAGAAAACAATCTTTAATGATACAAACTGGAGAAATGCTTTACAGTGTTTTTGGAAGGAAGCATGGCTTGAGTGTTAGTAAAACAGGCAGGGATCCAGGAGCCTTGGGTCATGTTCCATATCCTATCAATGACTGGGTAAAATCCCTTCTCCTGTCTTCAAAATGGGGACAGTGATAATGAGCAACCTCATGGGGATTTTGATGGAGATTTTGAAGCTTTATTAGAGGCATATAGATATATTTTTGTACTTGGGCCCCAACATACAGCAGGGCTGAGCATGAAGGCAGTTGGAGCTGTGCTCTGAACACAGAAAATGCCATAGCCTGTTAAGTGCTCTACAAGCTGAACTCCTACGGGTCTCAAATTGAGCACTCAAAATCCATGGACACTTTGGCCATCAGTGCCTCTGTGCCTCAGTTCTCCATCCATAAAACTAGGGTAATAGATTCATTAATATGTGTGAAGTGCTCAGCTACTACAGTGATGAGCACTGTAGAGAAGCCCAGGAGGAAATTAACAATTCTCTTTTCAAAGCAGAATCTGAATTGTAAATAGGCCTGAGGCCATGCACAGAGCAGTGACAGAGATCACAATATTGAAGCTCTTCTCATTCATTGAACACTTTCCATCCTGGTCGCTGAATCAGGCAGGGGTCCCATGGAAAAAATAATGTGGGATCATGTCATTAAGGACTATATTATAATGCATGTCTACAATGCGGGCTAATTTAGGGATGCATGGACAACCTTAATTCTGGCTTTTCCTTCATTTAGAGAACTTGACTTTTAATCTTAATATTCTTTTGGAGTCATTGTCCAGTGTAATAGAACGGTAACCTCAGTCACTTTTAAGGTATAGACATACAAACATGTGTCCATTGTTTAAACTGGGATCGGCTTTACTGAGTATCATCTGCTCAAAAGTAACTGTCTATGTGCATGCCTTTATATCACATTGGGCATATCTACATGTTCATTAATGGACAGTAGTTGCTGCGCTTTTAATTTAGTACTTGCTTAATGAAGTACTAACTAAATGCACAGTAACTCGTGCTACTGAGCAGTTTTTCTATGATGTTTACTATGCAGTAGCCTAATAACACTGTGCAGTAGCATATTAGCATGTTTTTTGACTGGCACTCTACTGCACAGTGTTATTAGGCTACTGCACAGTAAGCATCTTATGTAAATGTGCCCAGTGAGTGGAAGCTCACCCATGGTTGCTTAGCCCCCAGTGAAGTAGAGATACCATGGGTCTAATTCCATGTGGATAAAAGTGTACACATGGACAGTGGCATGAATGGCACATGCCTGCGGTGGCTGGGGGTGGGGCATGGCTGTGCCGGCGGGAGTGCAGTGGTGGGAGTGCGAAGCTCCTACAGATGCCACCGGCACTGTCAGCAGTGGGAAGCTGGGGGTGGCAAGTGCTGACCAGGGGTCAGTGACCACCCACAGGCACTGCCGGCAGCGGCCAGGGGCAATCGTGGATTGCCCGCAGGCGCCGCTGACAGTGTCGGGGATGCACCGCCATGCGCAGGGGGTGCATGTGCACCCGCGTACACCCCCTATGCATTGCCCCTGGGCAGTGGTTGTTTATACCCTGTGTAATGTCCATACCCTAAGCATACGTGACAGTAAGTCCTCGTGCTTTCTGCATTGAACAGCCTTTAATCCATCACTGACCTAACATATAAAACATAATGAAGCAGTCAGGGGCATGAATCAAAGCCAGAGGGTGGGTGACAGGGGCTGAAGATGTTCCTGATGAGCTTCTTATTAAAAGACTTAAAATAGCTCTGGCTTCTTTAAACTGTGATCTGCTTAAAGCCAGACCACCCTTCTTTGGGGCTTATAAAGCACTTAAGAGTATACTGGGTCTTAGTGCAACATGTATAAGAAAGCACAGTAATAATACTCCATTGGTGTAACACTACTGGCTACAGTGTGAAGATGTAGGTGACATCAGAATCAGCCCATAAAAACTCCAAGCATCTTTTCCTAGAAATCAATAAATTCCATTGATCATTCAGCGTAGTACCCAGAAATGGCTGTATATCTGTAGAGTGGTGTTATCCCCTTCCCACATTATGTAGATGTCCAGGGACAAAGTCCTTTGGAGGATGACAACCCTGCTGCACTTGAATAGTTGCATAACCCTGTTGATCTCAATTGAGTTTCTCTTATGTAGGCTCAGACCCTTTCCTCAAGCGCTCTTCTGTGGCTCTGTCTACATGTGGTAGGATTGAAGAGCTGTTGCAGCCACAATGGTCCAGAAAATACGTGATTATCTGGAATGGGCAGAATGGTGTGTTTGTCAATCAAATTAGCTCCAAATGAGCCTATTTAGCATCTTTAAGACTGTAGCTGGTTGGGTTGTAATTTTGGACTGACACTGCTATCTAGGGTGTAGAGCAGTGGTTCTCAACCTTTCTAGAGTCAAGAGGCACGTCTACATGTACAAATGTTCTGGGGTGGGTTTACTCTTGAATAATTTACTCTAGAGTAAAACCACCCCGGGCAGGCATCTACACTTGCAGGGAAGTGGGAGCAGATTTGCTGCTCATGGCAGCAGTATTTCTGCCCTGCCAGCCCTGCACCCACCCCCTACAGCAGCCAGAGGGAGTTCTAGGCTCACCCTGGATGCTAGCTCAGGGGCTGGCAGGGAGCATGGGGCTAGGAGACAGGTGTCTTCTGACAGGGGGCTGGGGCATTGCTCCCTGCCACCTGGAGCTGCAGGCTCCACCACTGAAGCCTGGGCAGAGACAACGTCCCCCTGCCCCAGCAGCAGGGAACTTTCACCCCCCTACTCCCCAGTTGTGATCGGGGAGCGGGAGATGGGAACTGCCTGCTGCCCAGACAGGGGGACATTGCCCCCGCCCAGGCTCCAGTGGTCGAGCCTGCCCCAGCAGCAGGCAGCTCCCAGCAACAGGGAGCAGTCCCCCACCCCTTGCTGTCTAGGAGCACATTTGCTCCTGGTCAGCCATCTACATGTGCCATACAGCGCAGTAAGTAATCGCAAGTAAATTTGCTACTTGTATTTACAGGTAGCAAATTTACTTGCAATTAGAGCAAGTTACTGTGCAGTAAGCATCTCCACATGTAGATGGTGATGCTTACTGTGTCATAATTTGCTTTAATTTCAAGGAAAGCGTCTCATATAGATGCACCCAAGAAACCTGTTATTAGCCCTAACTCACTCCTTGGAAAATGCCAGCTTGTCGCTTTCACTTATTTGTTAGTTATGGAAAAATAATAGAAAATAAAATAATAATAATTCAAGCCGTTAGAACACAATCTGTAATGTGAGATGAGGACAAGAGAAGGAGGTGCATGTGTCATATGCAGAGCGGCAGCCTGGATTCAGAGCAGAAGGCTGCAAGGCAGGCCAGCCTCAGCCTCCACCTCCTGAGACCTTGAATCTGGATGACTGAGCACCTCAGGGAAGGAGTGCTGGAGCCTCTGACTGAGACTGAACAGTCACTCCCGGGCATTGGTCTGCTGCAGAAATGAGCAGTCTCTGGCTCGAGTGTTACATAAGGCCAAGTGGCTTGGGGACCCTGGTGTACAGAGGATATTGGCCCTGCATTAGGGCATGTGACAAAAGCAGGCACATTTTCAGAATGAGAAACTGACAGAACTCAGCTACGTGCACTGACAGCCAAAAAATCTTCCATCAGTGGCAGGCTCATCCGCTGTTCACCAAGCAAGAGAGGTAGCGGGTGTGGCAGCTAATGAGGCTGGTGACTTGGGACAGGATAACATGAAATAATTTCTTCTTAAATAATGTTGCTTGATCCTGAAAAGTGATGAGCAATTACTTCAGCATGTGTGACAGGGTTGATTCAACCACGTAGTTTTGGTAATAGGTTAGACAATGGATTTGTATGGGATGATTTGCACAGGCATGATCCTGCCTCAGACAGGGGAGCTGGACTAGATGACCTCTGGAAGTGCCTTCCCACCATACTTTTCTATGATTCTATCATTATTTTTGTTGCTGTTGTATTATATACGGTTATATTGTATATATAATTATATTTCATAGACCTTAGGGCTGGAAGGGACCTTGTGAGATCATCAGGTTCAGCCCCCTGCCCTAAGGGCAGGAAGTCAGCTGGGGTCAAATTACCCCAGCAAGATAATCATGCAAACGCTTCTTGAATGTATGGGGTTCTTGGGGTACGGCACGTCACCACCATCGCACAGCTAGTAGTCCGGGCTACTATATGAATGGTTGTTTGCCTATGTGTACATACCTCCCACTCCTGCTCCTTCCAGCAGTTCAAAACCTTGTAAGCCTAGATGGCTGAGTCCCATTCAACTCTGGCATAGTGTGTGAGTCTGTAAAAGGCACTGGCGACACGTGGGGGGTGCATGTGGGTGCATGTGCACTCCTTGAGCGTGGCAGTGCACCCCTATGAAAAGGTGCTGTCGACACTGTCGGTGGCACCTGTGGACACTCGCTGCTTGCCACCTCGTCTACAGGTGGTCAGCAGTCCCCACTGGCCACCGCTGCTGGCAGCGCCTGTGGGTGGTCGCTGACCCCTGGTTGGTGCTCGCCACCTCTCCCTCCCCCTGCCGCCAACAGTGCCAGCGGTATCTGCGGGAGCTCCGCACTTACTGCTGCTGCGCTCCTGCCACTGCCATGCTCCGACAGCCGCTGGGGCACGCGCCATTCATGGTAAAGGATGAAGATTTGTATCTGGTTAGGAAGCAGACATGAGGCTGAACATGGACATTTTTCAGCTGGTATAAGTTAAGGGTTTTGCCACGTTTGCAGCACAAGGATTTGGGTTTTTCCTATGATAGAGGTGATAGCCGGCTAAGTTCCACGTCCAGAGCTAGAGTTAGATCCAGGCTTCCCCAGAGCTCAGAGCTTTTGTTCTGGCCCATTTCTACCATGATGGGAGTAAAGTAGTGCCCATTAGAAAAGAATATGTGGATGACCCCCCCCAGGCTGGGGACATGACATTGGCACTTGTGGAGCAGCCTTTAACTCTGGCCTGCAATGGGCATGCCCTGCCATGTCTTCGCAGCTGAGCAAAGTAGGCAGCACATACATATTTGGCCCCTCTCTGTGTGCATCTGGGCTGATGCTTGCCCTTCACTCCTCTAGGTCCAGACCACCACCATGTGTATCTCTGTCAGTCTCAGTGGCACTGTGGTCCTTGGCTGCCTTTTCACACCCAAGCTGCACATCATCCTCTTCCAGCCTCAGAAGAATGTCGCCAGCCACCGCGTTGCGACGAACCGGTTCAGTGCGACTGCCGCAGGCTCCAGCCACTCACATGGTGAGTGACTGATGGCCCCAGCCACCGTGGGCCAGCCCAGCCTGGGGGTGGGGCCCTGCAGCAGTCCCATTGGGGGAACCTCGGAGCTAAGGGGACCCAAGTGCTGCAGGGAGGGGCCTGGCTATATTGCCTTGTGCTCTATCTCTGGTTCAAGAGCACTGAAATTCACACATCAGCAACTCTTCAGACAGAAAACGGCTGACAGCACTGTCTGCCCTCTCCCAGTGGTGGAACAAGCCATCAAGTGGCCCACTCCACACCGTAATGACAACTCGATGGGTTCCCTCTCTCCCATTCATAGCGCAAGTCATTGCAACCTTCCTCCTCCATTAATGGCATGAACCACTGAGCAACCTCCTCCCAATTAATGGAACAAGCACCGAGTCCCACTAATGGTACAAGCCATTGAGACCCTCTTGCCACTCCAATTCCCCCCACCATTAATAGCCAGGTACCAGCATGGCTGCTAATGCTGCTGAGGCCTCCAGAGTGCCAGTGACTGCTGCCCGGGTGAGGGAGAGGGGAAGCCTGGTGGTGTGAAAGCAGGGTACAGCTGCTGGGGTACAGGGACACACACGTGACTTGCACTGTCTTACATTTGGGGCCACAGCCAGGAAGGGTCTACCCCTGGGCAAAAGCTTGTGGTCAATCTTAGCCCCAGCTAAGCCCCATTGTGGCTCCAGTGACTCCCCAGGTAATGCAGGGGATGTGGGGGATGTGATACACCATGAAGGGGGAGGAAGGATTAAGCTGGGAATCAAGACCTGCTTTTTATTGATGATTTTCTACGTTCCTCCCCTGCCAGGGTCGGCCTCTCAGTACGTCCCCACCGTGTGTAATGGGCGCGAGGTGGTGGACTCCACAACCTCGTCCTTATGAAGCGCCAGGTGTCCGCTCTGGGCAAGCAGGTGCTGTCTCTGTGGTCCCCGCTGCAGACATGCCTTTTGCGTTCCTGTTGGGCCTGTCGTCTCTCCAAGCTGTCCTCCCAGCCCTCTCCCAGCAATGCCTTGCTGGGCCAGCTATCCCCAAGGGAAGCAACCGTCGCATGAGAACTTGGTGGCAGTTGCTGCTGTCCTGCTCCCCTCCTCTTCCCAAACCCCTGCTCGGAGCCACACAGACCTACTCTTGCAGTCATGATTGTACTTACTGGACCAGCTGAGCTGTGGATGGACCATACTCTTTCTCTGTGGAATCAGAAGTCTCTCCTGGCAGCTTCAGCCCCATGTTAGCTCTCACAGGACAAATTACTGAAGAGAGCAAAGCCCAGGCAGTTATAGCTCCTGTCTTCTCTCTTCCCTGAAATAGGAGCCTGGGGGCATCCACAGAAGGGAACAAATCCTGCAGGCTGCTCTCTTTTGATCCTTTCTTCCCCAGAATGAAGAGCAACTCCCTCCATCCCCACTCTTACATCCCTGCAAGAACAATCCCAAGGGATTCAAGGTGCTATGGTTTGAAGGTAAAAGCCAGGACCTCCTCGCAGCCCATGATGCTGGGAGGCACTGGGAAAGATTTCAAACTAAGGTGAGCTAACTGGGGGCTCAAGGCCCAATCTCTCATTTTGCAGGGAATTCCCCATGTGGAATATGACTCCACCACCCTCAGAGACAGACAATCAAGGTGCTTCCAGGATAGGTTTCTTAAACAACAGCTCTCCGGGGCAGGGAGAGGACTCATGGACCATACATGCCATGGAAGGTGGATGAGTCTGTTGCCTGGCCTATCCTTATCAAATGTTATGATGATGCAGGGGGCAGGGAGGGGGCACCTGTGATAAGGGGTGGCTATAGCTGCTATTCAGGAGCCTGGCAGAAGGGCTGAGGGGAAGATTAAGAAACAGGATGAAACAAATCCTACAGAAAGGGAAATGGACAGGACAAGACATCTGGGCAGGTACAGGAGGGGAGCGCTGCCTCCTGCTCCCCCTGGGCAGGGACAAGGAACGATGGGTACAGGTTGCTGCTCCTAGGCAATGTAGGAGGCAGCGGGCAAGGTCTGCTGCTTCCTTTGTACTTGGTGATAGGATTCATGCTGTGCCAGACCCACTGGGCACACTCACTGCTCCTCACTGCTGTGTCCCCTGCTGATCCTTTGCTCCCTAGGATATATTCAAACCAGGCAGCAGGCCAGATCCCCTAGGCACCCTCTCTGTTCTTTGCTCCCATCTGCAGCAGAAAGCACTGTATGGACTGCTTCTGCACTTTGTATATTGGCAAAGGGGGCTTCAAAGCTGGACCCCACGTGAGTCACTACTTGCTTCAAAACCAACCAACCCAGTTTTGAACTGGGACGGGGGGCAGGGAGGAGGCAGTGATCAAAATAGCCCCAGTGAACCCCGACCAGAGCTTCTGACATGAAGGAAGCCTGACAAGCAGGGAGAGCAGGTGTTTGTGAAGAAAGGAAAACTGCAGTGAACCTTCCTGCCCCAAGCTCTCCAAGCAGCTCCAAGATGCCATCAGAGGAAAGATGGCTAATCTGCTTCCCTCCCTCTCTGCGTTCCTCTTGGCCCTTTTATCACCCAAGAGCCAGCAGAGAAAGGCAGGAAGCCTCCATTTTGTTCATTTCTAAGAAAGCTGCTCAGAGCTTTTCAATCTCTTCGTTTTCCATCGCCAATTGCTTCCTTCCTGCCCAGTGGCTAAATTAGGCCTGAAAGGCATTTAAAAAATAATGCTTTGCTTTTTTTGCCCACTTTCCCTGTTCAAAATATTACCCATAGGTCTTGATACCCCCTGTGCTTGCCCTAGGACTGAACACTGAAGACATCATAAGATTGAAAGAGGTAGAAGGATTTTTTTTAACAGCATTTTAAAGAGCTTTTGCTTTTTTATAGTGTAAATGACCAATGAATTCTGACACCTGGCAAACACACGGGAGAAAAACTGTCTTTCCAAAGATGTCATATCTGATCCCTCTCTACTGAGGGCTAAAAAAGCCCTTATCTGCAGTCTCTAATCCTTCAAAATGTTTAGCCAAAACAGGGATATCAAGATTATTAATGCTGATTACTCATCATTCATTTTCTTCTAATATATCTATAGTCTGATAGATGATAGCCCAGATATATATAAAGTAAAAACCAAACAGGGCTGTTAATTTTTTTTTAATAGAAAAGCAATCCTTCCAGGGCTTCTTTACATAGCAGAAGAGATAAAAATAAAAGAAGAAAAGAACCTTGAAGAGACATTAATTTCACACTGAATTATTTTACTTATTATGGTTACAAATAGCTCCAAAGCTTACTATAGGGCAGCGCTGTCCAACTTAAGTGACTGAGGGCCATACCAGGGTAAGCCATGGCCCCCGCCCTGGGCTGTATGCTGTGCAGACCTCTCCCTTCACTCTACCCTGCTTCTGCTGCACCAAACACACGGTCCCAGGCTCACCCTCAGCTCCCCATGCCACACTCCCACCCCCTGGGGCAGGGACACAGCATAAGTCACAGGAAGGGGGAGCACAGAGGGAGTGGCAACTGGGCAGGAGCCCAGGGGCCACAGCTTAACCCCTCCCAGGCCAAGCCACATGCAGCCCACAGGCTCAGTGAGATGGCTCTGCTGTAGGGCAACCACCTTGATGTTTCTTTTTTTGTATAGCAGCTTGCATAGAGGTCCAGGGTTTTGTATTTTTTTCCCTGGTTGGACGTTTTCCTGTTGTCTGTGTGCATCTGTCACAAACACAGGGAGCAACAGCCTGTGGAAAGACAGGGCAATGGGATTTAAAGGCTACAAGGATCAGCAGGGGGACATAAGAAAATCTTTACTGCACCATGTTAAGCAATTTGATTTCAACTCCATGGTATGTCTGTGGCAACAACACAAGGAGCAACTGTCTTGCCCATTGGCATAGGAAGTTGAAGCAGGAAAAGGAACACAGCAGTTATAAAACACAGGGGTAACTGTTGCATGAGACGCAAGCTACTTAGTGTGTTAATGTAACAGCCACCTGTCTTTTGCCTTCTGAATGTAGTTCGGCTTCTGAATACGTTTCCTGTCCCAAACTACATTGTTAGCCGCTTGGAAAACTCACCATCTATATATATCAACGTATTTAATCCAGAGGAATTAAGCAAAAGTACATCTAATGCCTTTGAGGAGGCTTCTGCCAGTTATACGTTCTCCCACTAGCCCCAGGATGGTGGTACTAAGCACTAGAAAGCCAACGTCCTGAGCTCAGACACACTGCCAGTGCCAATGCTGCACTTTTCTGCCAACACCACCTTCCCACAGCATTTTCCTCCAGGACAGCAGGCTCACCTTAGCCATTGTACTGATTCTCTTGGGTAGGAAGGGCTGAGTGGTACCACCACACAAAGGGGCAAAGTTGAATTCACAGCCCCATATCCCATCTCAAGGTAAGCAACTAGAGAATGAGGCGGCACCACAGGATCTGCCTGCATCCAACAGACCTCTAAGAAATGCAGCAGTTGAGCACTGCCATCTTGGGGTTTCTGCCACCTTTGTACTTCTAACGGAGAGGAAAGGAGGGTAGCTAACAGCAGAGCAGCTCCAACACTGCTAGTGCAGCTGCTATCTAGGCATGTGCTGCAGGGTACTGAACAGCCCCAGAATCAGCGCACTACTCCATGTCACTGAACAACCCCTGCTGTTGTTCATTGCTCATCACTCCTGCTGCTCCAGGTCAGTAGGAAATACTGAAAACCAAATGACAGACTGGGCTGGGGAATATAACTCTATATCTATCTCTTGGTGTTTTTTAATTTTTATAAGCTATTTCTTGGAAGCAGCCTTTCAGACAACAGCAAATTCCCATGCTGTAGGCTGCAGAAGAAATGGTGAGTTTTGTTTGAACCTCAGCTAGAGCTCTCAGTGTGATCCATGTATTTCCAACGATGCGAGTTTTTAAGAGTAGATTTTTTTGTGAACAAGTTTGTGATTTTTGTAATTTATGTAAATAAAGTGCATTTTTTTTAATTGAATACTTTGCAGCAGCCAGGCTTCATAGAGTCTCTGTGTAAAGCAAG
This sequence comes from Alligator mississippiensis, assembly GCF_030867095.1. Lineage (NCBI taxonomy): Eukaryota > Metazoa > Chordata > Crocodylia > Alligatoridae > Alligator > Alligator mississippiensis. The sequence continues at coordinate 46,763,128 of NC_081835.1, forward strand.
GGGAGAGGGAGCATGGGAATATGAGCTCTTAACCAGAGGGGCTGGGTGGCTCATGGGACTCTGCTCTTCTACAAACAGCTACAAGCAACCTTCAGCAATAGACAGCCCTCCTCTCTCCCCCAGTAAAATGATAATACCATTTCTTTTATGTACTTTGCTTCTTAGAATGTAAGCTGCTCAATGCATTGAGGGTGCCATGCTCAGGTGGCACCTCAAGATACCACGGTCATATAGGAGTCACAAAGCAATTGATATGTCCCTGGCTCCAGTCAATGCCTGGTCAGTAACAAGCTGGTGCCTGTTTGGCAGTATCTGTACAGAGAAGGGCAAGTGGGTGACATTGGAACCATCACTCCCCTTCTGTGCCTATTTTCCCATCTCTAAAATAGGAAGGACAACACTGACCAAAGTGATGAAAAGGTGCTAAATAGCAACAGCATCCACGAAGGGGTCTGACTTAATGATTGTTCTTCTCTCTCCTGGCACCCAGTATGTATGAGCACCGAGTTCAGTTGGGGATTTATGCAAAGGGCTTGGCTTGCTGACAGTTCACCAGCATAGGAGATACTCATTGTGACCAAGAGACTGGGCAAATCTTGGAGGGGCTGGCAACAAAACAGACTAAAGCCAGAGCTGCTGGTAGTCAGCTTCAGCTTCCCTGAAGCCAGGAATAAACAAGCAGCTGTTAGCTGTTGCTGAAGCGAGAGAAGTCACTCTCCTGCAGGTCAGCATTTCAACACCAGGCACCTATTTCTGAGACCCCCACTTCTCTGGTTTAGCTTTTAAAAAAAAGTAGCCCGATGCATCATCCGAGGGTCTAAGTCCCTCTCCGACTGAAGAGCTCTAGGCTCAGAGACCAGAGCCAGGCAGAAACAAGTGCAGCAGCACTCTGTACAGGAGCCTAAATGCTGAAAGGGGTCTATTGTGACCTTTGTTCTGCATGGCTCAAGTACAGCAGTGATCAACTCACCTACTGTTAAGTCATGCACAATCTCCCAAAGCAAACTGAGCACAGGAAGACAGGACAAGTCATATTGCCAAGACCAGACTGGTCAGAGGTCTGTTCCTGTGCGAAGACAAGGCAGCAGAGGGTACTAGGTGCCCTGTCCCTCTGTCACTCAGCCCGTGCACTGCCCCAGACTGATCTCAAGCCGAAGGAACACTGCTTATTCACATAACCCCAAGACATTCAATTTGGCCAAGTTCCAGCTCCTCCCTTATGACACGATGTCCTCAGCAAAGCCAAGCTTGACTCTAACTTTGCCCAAAGAAAGTTATCCCCTGCCAAGGACGAGCAGGAAGGGCCAAAACTCCCAGAGAGCTCCACCTTCAGTAGGCAGGAAGCAAGTTCTTCATGACATCTCTGCCATAAATCCCAAACCTGTGCTGCTCCCTTTAATCTCCCCTCAGCCTCCACTGGATGATCCCAGCCCTGCTGTGAGGCAGGGCTTCACCTGGTTAGAGGACTTTCTCCTTCAGAGATGAGGTGTGGCACAGCTGTGCTGGAGGCCGGAAAGGAAAGGGGCCAAAGCAAGGCCGTCATGGCACAATGCTCCCCGTGGACACAGAAGATCTCTCTGCCCGTAACTGTTGTGAACAGGTTTGGCAGCTGCACTTTCTTTTTTGCGGGTAGGAGCGAGTGGGCAGCTGCAGGAGGGGTAGGCAAGAACCGAGGAGGCCTGATATTCTCCTCCATTCCAAATGCCGTCACTTGCCTCCCATGCCCAGTGTACAATCAACACTGGCAACTGCCATCTAGGTTCTGGCAAGTAGGATGGACAGCGAGACAAAGACAGCAGGGCATACAAATGAGGGGATGGTTTAATGAAAAACCAAACTTCGAAGTCTCTTTCCAAAAGCTCCAGCTGTAACAGAACTGTGCAGACAGAGGCAGGAGGGAGTTTTGGGTTAGGAGCCTTCACCCGTCTGCACACTGCTAGCTGCTGCCATCCTCTTCAGGGGGATGATACAGATGCTGTTCTTGGCTTCTTTGATTCGCCACCAGCGGCCCAACCTGAATGAGAGATGCCCCGAGTTTGTGTTTCACCACCCGAGGAACACGCCAGGCAGAAGTCCGAAGACACCACTTGCTGCCAATGCTAGCCCCCACTCCCCAAGAAGGGCCTGGGTGCTGCAGTTTAAACAGGTTGCACAGCTCCTCATGATCTGCTGGGAGGAGACTCCCAGGCACCCAGGAGGTGCCATCTCCAGTCCACAAGTGGAAGTAGAAACAAGAACTTTCTCCCCACAACCAGCTCAAACACCCATCACTGGCAAGGCTAGACTAGAACCTCTTTGCCCTGGCAGCGGGGTTGGGGCTTGCAGCACTACACAGGATATTTCTCTAATCTTCTAGCCACTCCTTTGGAGGAACAGGTCAGCTGGCAGGAAGGCTAGAGGAGGTTCATTTTCCACCCCCTGCCACCTGTATCCTTTACCCTGAAGGTTTCCCCCCCATTCCAGTACATCACTGAACTTTTGTTGCTGCTGAGACAGTCTAAAAGCCTGATTGAAAAGTCAAATCTAGCTGCCTTTTTGCCAGAAAGGCTCTTCCAGGCCATGACATATGGGGAGACAGTGCTGAAACCCTTTCCTTGAGTGCTGCAGCGTGGGTGATGCTGGGGCCAGGTTGAAGTGTCCCACATGCCTCCTACAGAGGCAGGCTGGGAAGCAGCTGCAGCCTGATTTGAGCCCACATGCTTCTCCTGGCAGGAGGCACACTGAAGAGGACGAGGAGAAAGCCAGGATCTCTGCTCATTACTCTGCTCCTGCCTGCTTTATGCTCATCAGACAAGTCTTACAGAGGCAGGAGCATGTGGCAGCACTCCAGCTGAGAAGCACCGAGGTAAGCTGAAGCAGCCCAACGTTTGTGGAGGGTGCCCTAAGAAGGTGGGAGAACGAATGCCCTAAGGGCACAAAAGCAGCCAGTACCTGTGCTCCTGCCCGATTCCAGCCACCAGGAAGTCCCCTGCATTTGAGAACTTCAAGCTGTTGACAAAGCCCACCTGAAAGAGAGAAAGGCCCTGAGGACAAGCTCCAAGAGGCAAGGGCCACTATAGGCTAGGACTGTTGATCAGCTGTGGTGGTTGGTTCCCAGGAGGTAATGCTATCCCAGTCTGGCATGTAAGGAGTCTTTGCAGCTCCCCTGGGGTGCTTTGAAGGATTCAGGCATAAAGTAGGAGGGAGCCTCTCTGGGCACATTCCTGTGCTCAGTAACACCTGCCCCTCTTGGCCCTACACTTGTCTGGAGATGGGGGACCCTGGGTACGAAGGACCTTCCCTTCCCGTATGCCCTCTCCTCTCCCTCACCAGGCCAGACGGAGCCTTGGCACCAGCGTGCCCACGCCTTTTCCTTACCAGGGGGATGTCGAAGAGCAGCTCCAGCTTGCGGAATCCCTCGTTGCACTTCCACAGCCTCACACTGGCGCTGCATGAGCCTGCGACAGAGTGGCAGATGAGAACTGCACAGGGCTACACAGGGCACCCCCAGCAGCCCCTTTGGTTCTGGCTGGGCCCCTCCTCACTGAGGCACTCAGGACAAACCAGGCACCTGCCTCCTCAGACTACACCCATCTCCCCCTGCTTATAGAGGGCCTAGGACACAGACAGTATCCACAAAGAGCATCCCACAAGCCTCAGGGCCCCCTCCCCTTGCAGCATGAACAGGAGCTGCTGGGCAGGCACTGGGACCAGTCTGGGCATCAGGATGAATGTAGCCCTGTACAGGATCAATAGCAAGTGGACATGCATATCTGGAAGAGGGGAACTGGGTGGAGCAACACATAGATATGACAGGTCAGACCCTGTCTCTGTAGAGGCCCTGCTGGTATCACCAGAAACTTTCCCCACCACCCAAGAGGTATCATCCCTGTTCAGAGCTCACCAGTCGGTTCCTGTGTGTCATGCATCTGAGGCCAACTCAAGCTTACTGCCCTCTTCTTTTCATACTCTCTTCCCAGCCTGCTCCCATCACTCCTTTTTCATGGAGGTGGGGAATATTTCTTCACTCATCAGTTAGCTTCTAAGCTAGGGCTGTGGCCCAGCAGCACTGATGACCTAGCTAACCCCCAAGCAGCAAGGATCAGGGACTGGCTGAGAAGTTGCTGAGCCCAACAGCAGGGAGGGCTGTCCTCTCAGAACCTAGGCCAGAACTAAGAGGGCCTGTTTTCCTTACAGGAGAGAGGGAACAATGAGGAAGCGCCTTCTCCTCCAACTCATAACTTTGCCCGCACTGCTGCTCTCAGGTGCCTCCTTTAAGAAGCCTGTTGAATTTGGTTATTTACTGGCTGACATTTTGGTTTGTCCAGGCTCAGAACAGTTCAGGTACAACCAAACTGTATGTTAGGCAGGTGGGAGCCTGTGTCAAGCTAATCATAGAAAGTTATGGTTGGAAGGGACCTCAGGAGGTCATCTAGTCTACCCCTCGCTCAAAGCAGGACCAGCCCCAAACAGATCATGCCAGCTCTTCTTGCCAGACCCCATGCCAGATGTAGGAGAGCAGGCACAGCCTGTTGCTCTGCAGACACCCTGAGGCTGATTGGGAGATGCAAGCCCAGGAAAGCAGAGCCACACTTGGAGCCCTGATAGATCAGGACACTAGATACATTCCCCGATGACATCTGACATGCAGTGACTCCAGAGCATTTCATAAAGCTGCTACTCAGCACCCTCCCCTCCCTGCCGGACCAACACTGTTCCAGCTTTACAGAGCAAGAGGATGGCACGGCACAGCACAGCACAGCACAGCACCCTGCCCAAGGCCAAAGGAAAACCTTGGGTTTCTTGGCTCCAAACCGGACCTCAAATGGTGGGAGGGAGTGGGGGGGGGGGGGAATCCCTCCCCCTCCCACCTGCATAGCCCCCAGCCCAGAGCAACAGCAAAAGCTAGGGTCTCACAGCGCGAGGCACCTGTAGCTACAACGTCACTGTTCAGCATGGCAGCCACTGAGGAGATCCAATACGGCTGCTCCAGTCCCTGAGCACCATGGTTACTGTGTGCTTGCCTCACAGTTGCTAGTGGTTTCTTTTTTGAAAGACCCCAAAGGGCAACAGACCTGAAAGAAGAAACAGCTGGTGAGGCCAGAGACAGTGGCCCCAGGGATTAAAGCGCCAGGATGCCACAGCCCTGGCACAGGTACTCACCCATCATCTGCACCAGATACCATGTGCTCCTCATTGATCAGCTGGACGCAGTCAATGGAGCCCCTGGGAGGAAAGGGAGCAAGGAAAAGAGATCTTGTTTGGTCTTTCTTTGCTGTTCCAAACTCTTTCCCTGCAGATGCCAGAGGCCTGGACTAGCTTGTTCTGATGTAACTCCTAAAGGAGAAGGCATTACCTGTCCACAGTGCCAGCTCCCACTGACACACTCAGCATGTTCCTTAAGAGGCCTTCCTGACAGACACTTACAAGGAGAGACAGCCTGAGGAACACTGGCCTTCCCTGGGTTTTCTCCAAGAAGTGCAGATCTCCCCTTTTTACTGACTGATCCCATCCAGACATCTAACTGTATGCGACCCCCTGTGACTCCCAGTTATATCCCTGGAATCAGTCCATCTGGCACAGCCTGGCACTGTTCCACTATATGCTGCTCCAACATGGGAACATGGCCAGAGTTCCCAAACCCCTGGAGGCACTCCAGCAAGCTCGAAGCAGAAGTCCCATGAATCAGATGGTACTGCTGATATAACCAAGGGCTAGCATGTACCAAATGCATCGCATGCCACTCAATAGTCAATGCATGTGCTAAAGGAGGATGCTGTGGTCATGACATCCACCAACCCCAGCTTGAGAGGAACTGAGTGTAATAATGGACTGATGGGAGTCCAGACCCTCATCCCATCTCTGCAGCATGGCACAGGCAGGGGCACTAAGATGCAACTTGCAGGGAGACTGCTGTAAGAGATGGAGAACACAAGCAGAGCAGACCGCAGGCATCATGGCATGTAACCCTAAGCAGGGGCTAGGGCTTCTCAGACCTACTGGTGCCCGTAGAACACAAGCTGAGACTCTTCAGGGATCTTCCAGACCCGGATGGTGCCATCTCTCCCACCTGATGTGACGCAGCATTCCCGACTCAGGCTGTCCAGTCCTGTGATGACATCCTGGTGTCCAAACCTGTGGGGAAGGAAGAGGATGGAGTATGAATCCTCAGCTTGCTGTACAACTGTCGGCTCCCATGTACGTGTCCCAAGAGCACCTCAATAATCCAGGGAGCCCAGCTTGGCAGCTTCACCCCTCTCCTGCCAAAGCTCTGTGGCCAAGAGAATCTCCTCCCCTCATGGGCATGGCACAGTGGAGGCCTGTTGCATGTGCTCCTGGATTAGCATGGCCTTTGGCTGCACCTTATTGGGCTTATGGGCCAGGCAGTGCTGTGCCTCTCAACCGATGTGGTAAAGAGCGAGCACAGATGTCGAAGGTAGCTACACAAAGGCGCTTGGCACTGAGGCAGGTTTCTGAGCTGCTGGTCACATTCTCACACAAGGACAACTCAGCAACACCTAAGTATTACACCACTCATTGGGCAGACGGGCCAAGAGACAGCAGCTTGGGGACCAAATAAGGTGCACCCTGCTGCCCCAGTTTTCTGGATGCCCCACCCATGAATCCCAGACCTGCAAAAGCCCAGCTCTCCATCTCTAGAGCCCCTTTGGAAGCTACTGAGCCTTTTCAGCTCTGCCAGCCCATGGCACAGAGGCCTCAGTTCTCACAGTGTCTCCACGTAGGCGTTCTCTGCCACGTTCCAGACTTTGACAGAGCGATCGTGTGAGGCACTGTACAGCTGGTGCGTGCCTTTCCGAAATGACAGGCCCTATGTGCAGGAGAGAAAGAGGACAACTAGCAGCAGGCGAGATAAGCAGACTGGCACAAAAGCAGCCAGGACTGCAGTATGGGGCAACTGTCAGTGGCTCAGCATTCCCCAGGGCACAGGCACACCAATGCCCCAACCCACCAGTGCCCATACCCTCTGAGCCCAGGAAGTGCTCCCAGAGGTTAACAATATGATCTCACAGAGCAGTTGGAACAGGGGCACATTCAGCTCCTCAACCCTCCAAGGGACTAAGCTGTCAGGCGCACAACACATTCCCAGGGAGAAAGACAAGCTCAGGAATGAGGCAAACCAGGCAGCTTAAGTTCAAACAGGAGACCAACTCAGAAAGTAATTTTCCAAGAGGACAGACAGCACTGTGAGAAGGTCCCAGAAGCAGCTGCTTTCCCACCCCACTACACTCAGCCCTTCCTCATTTTCCAAGAGCCTCTCCTGTAACTAAGACAACAAAGGTCCCATGGAGACAAGGCATCCCAAGGCACAACCTAGAGAAACATGGGTCTTAGCCAGGGGTGGGCAATTATTTGAGCCAAAAGAGCACTTAAGGAGTTTTGGTGAGCTGTTGCAGCCTTGGTCAGTACCACGCCCACTCCCCTAGCCCGCAACAGGCCACCAAAATTCCCCAAGTGACTCTGCTCTGGGGCCCAGCTCCACAGTCACTGCCCAGCAATCCCAGGGTCTGTGGGTTGAGTCCAGGTGCTAGAAGGTGCCTGTACCCAGAACCATTTTTCATACAGACCCGCCCCCCCCAAGCCCCTCCCATCACACTCACCGATACAGCATCTCGATGCCCGGTGAATGTATACAGGTGCTTGCAGGTTGCAGCCTCCCAGATCATGATCAGTTTGTTCCTGTCTCCTGTGGCCTGCCAGAGAGAGGACACTCATCCCCAACCTCACCTCAGCCCAAAGCCAGCCTTCCCAGATAACAATGGTCACATGCCCCACACAGTCAGATGTACAATTACACTTCAGCCATCCTCACTGCTTGATGGGTATAAAGACTATCAGTAAGAAGCTCAGAGAACAGAGCCCATGAGCAGGCAAGGTCCCAGCCAACTTGGCTTCAACTCCAGCCAACTTGGGTTTAGTTCCCAGATTCCTTTCTTCCCTGGGAAGAGCAAAGAACTACTAGGTTCACCATTCCTCATCATCTCAGGGTGGTCCTGTCAGTCTGGTGCTATTAGAAACAGAGAAGATGAAGGCTGGCAAGTTTCAGTTGCAGGTCACAGACAAGATCACTACAATGTGGTCATGGCTACCACGAAGCTTCTGGGACAGAGACAAGAGATAGATCTGGGGCAGAGAGAAGAGATGGAGCCTGACAGGCATCGCTACCAGGACATGGGTAGTTATGCACAAGCCTTCCTAGGTACAGCTAGTATGTGACTCGTGTAGAATTTAGATGGAAACACTGCCCAGCTGGGTCTGCCAGAGCCAAACCCCCTTCCATGTTCTGAAGTGGGCCAGGAATGGAGAGTGAGTGGCAGGGCTGGGGATAAGGAGGGGTCTAGAGTCTGTAAGAATAGTAATAGCAAGAGCCAGGAATTCATGGTGGCTGAAGCCTTGGATCCCAGCATAACTGAGGACTATTACTAGTAGATGTTTAGGATTGTGAATCCAAAAAAGATGACAAAGCTGGTAGGGAAATACATAGTGCCCAAGCAAGGGACTAACATTAGAGGGATGGGGGTGAGGAGGGGAATGCAACTAGGTTACAGGAGGTACAATGTAAACCCCCTCAAAGCCAACCTGCAAGGGAGGGCCAAGCCGTTGACAATTCTTCTTACCAGGTATTTGCCATCCGAGGAGATAGCCATGCAGAGAATGTGTGCTGTGTGGCCAACATGCCCTTCTGTGCCCTTCTTCCCTCCACGGATCACGTGCTCCTTCTTCCCGCTTTCCACATCCCCTGTGACACCAGATTCCACTAGTCACCTCCACCTTGCCTTTGTAGGACTAGGCTTTAGTAAGGTTACAGACTTAAATGGGCTGCTGTGCCAGAGACCCCAGGCACCACCTCTTGGAATACACAAGGAGATAAAAGATCTCCATTCCCCAGTGGGTGGAGAAGCAAAGGATGAACTGATGAACCAGACAAGCCACTAGTCTCCAGCCACCACATTCCATAGGAACCCCTCCCCCAGGCTCCTTATGTTACACAGCTTGCCTCACTCCTGACAAAGCACCATAGGTCTCATTTGCTCCAAGCCAGGGGCAATTCTGAGGTTTGGGGCTAACAGGCTACTTGTTCCAAGTGAATTGTTGCACTAGCCCCAGTGCATGCTGCTCTAACTTTACCCTCTACATCTGCGGGCTGTGTCTGGCCTGCCAGACACCACCGGAAACCTGAGGGAGGACTGTGCCCTATACTGCAGACTCCTCTACCCCTGCCCTCCCCACACTATCTCCCCCTGTCCAGATTCATGTTGCTTCTGTGGCCATGCCTGCACAGTATGGGGCACAGTGCAGGGTACCACGTAGCTATTCCACCCACCCACCACAATGGGCCGCTGCAGCACCATTAGTCCATGCCATTCACAGGGGGAGCTCAGCCCAAGGTAGCTCTTTACTATCATTCTCTGGAAGTGCTGGGACACACTGCCTGAACTGGACTCTGCAGTGCCCTGGCTAAGAAGGGAGGCAGAAACTCACATTTGATGATGGAGCAGTCTTTGGCCGCTGAGAAGATGTACTTATCATCTGGACTGATGACCAGGCAGGTGATGGGCAGCTGGTGCCCTCGTAGCACCCTGATTTCTGCTGGATCTGGAGGCTGCAGCTGTTCATACAAAGCATCCCATTAACAAGGGCCCAAACACATGTCCATTACTGGGGCCTCTCCTCCAGAAGAAAGCTTCTGGCGGTCCCCACTGAGCCCTTAGCAATACTGATTCTACACCCCCAACTCTGACCTGGAATGAGCACCACGTTCAGTTTTATGCCAGCTAGATTTGCTAGGCCAAAGTGCTCTACTGGCTTTACCTTAGGAATACACTGCTTTACACCACAAATGATTCTGGACCATTATTTTCTGCTGTGAAACAGCACCATGCAAGGTCTGTGGTGCTTCAAGCCATTTTATACACTGCACAGGGGTCCCTGTAGCTGGCAAACTGAGTTATGCAAAGGCTCTTAGCCATAGTCTAGGCCTTCCCAGAACCAAGCAATAAGGTACTCTGTACAATTTTATAAGGCAGGGGAAAAAGTGAGTGCTGTGACTGGTATGGTGGGTGAAACAGATATATCAGTTTCCCTAAAAGGAAACAAAACCGAAAGCTGAATAGGATTGGAGAACCTTATCTAAAATGATGAGGTAAAGAATTTGGGGATTGGACGATTTAGGATGAGAAAGTTATAAAAGCAATGGACAAACAAAAGAGCAGTGTGTATTCATGCTGCTACTCTAGGAAGATGGAGGGCAGCCGTGGAATTTCTGCTTGACTAGCGGGAAAGCCAGAAACAAATGTCCCACACACCCAGAGGAGGACTTGAAGTCAGTGCCACCAAAGGTCACTGCTATAACTACTAAAGAAACCACTTGCCAGGTCATATGACAGGGAGGAAGCTTGTAATAGTGTGTAGCAGTTACTATTAAAGTTCACTTGATGCCAAATCAGACAAGGGGCTGTGTCAATCCTTGGGGGGCTTTGGCAAAAAGAATCCTATTGGTAACAGTCTCTGGATTTCCATCTGCTGTTGACTTCACTGGGAGCAGCAAGAGGACAGGACCACTGACCTTTTAAGTACAGACACCCAACTGTAGAACTGTAGGCCTTTTAAGTATTTAAGATACTTCTACACCCCTCCACATCAACATGGTGACCAAGCACAGCTGACATGAAGGCCAAACAGAGCTACGACCCTAACCTCACAGAAGAGGAACTGAAGCATGATACAGCTCAAGGGTCACTCAGGGAAGCTGAAGCAGAGCAAAGAAAATCTAAACCTCAGATCTGGACCACCTTTCCCACCAGGATCCTCAGTTCCACTGAAGGGCATACTCATAGATGGCTGTAGATGGTGGGAAAACAACTAATCTCAAAGAATGGAGATGGTACCAGCCAGGAAAGGGAAACTCAGGCCAAGGCACAGGTAAATAGCTTTGCTCCCTCCCTGGCCCAGAATGGCTAGAGGCCTCAGCTGAGGTCTGCAGTGGAGCTTTCAGGGAGAAGCTTTGCAAACTTACATCTTTGGCGATCAGTCGCTGCAGTTTTCCCTTTTGTTCGAGCTGTTGAGGGGAGAACAAGTTAGATGTGATCAGAAAAGGCACAGACCCTCAGCCCCTGTGCTCCAGAGAGGGGTCTTTACCATTATGAAGTGGGGAACAAGGACAGCTTAATTACTAAGGGTGGAAGTGAGATGCCCAACTGCCCCATGGATAGAGTGCCAATGGGCATGTCTTGTAAGGAACAAGTCCCATGCTTATTGGCCCATAGGCTGCTAGGGCAAACGGCTTCTGGAGGGTAGAGCCAGGAAACCTGACAATGGAGAAATTTGGGGGTGCATCTCGCTTGGCCCTCATGTGGTTTAATTAGAAGAGAGCTGTTCCAGGGATTGAACAGCTCAGTTTAGCAGAGAAAATGACCCCAATGCACGAAACAGTTGTCTGCCTTAGCATCAGAGAGTGTATACCAATTTGAGAGAAGACTGAGACACCCTGCCCTGGAATCCCCTCTCCCCGCTGCAGCTACTTATCTCTGCTCTGGCCAGCTACAGAAGCTAGGGCCTCATACAGGGGTCAAATGCAGAGAATCTGCTCCCTCCCACATGTCGGACTCCTCAAGGCAGGCGCTCAGAGTAGGCTGTGGAGACTCCCAAGGAGTGCATGAGGGGAAGCCAGCTTGTGCAAGTAGGGAACTCCTGCACCTACCAGCTGTCCTCCCCTATGCAGTTTACTCACCACATCTTCTTTCAGGCGGCCAGCCACCAATTCCTCCTTGAAAGCCTCCTCTTCAGCCTTTTCCTCCTCTGTCCAAGGTAAGCAGAGACACAGACTTAAGGCACAGGGTAAGGGAGGTTGGGGGATAAGACGACAATAAAACAAGGACTTCTGTACACTGATCCCTATTCACTGCATCCCTCATTAGGCAGTCAACTCCAGACTTAAGTCTCACCTTGAGCCAAAGGTCAGCAGCTCCCTGTACCATAGTATTCTGTTCAACACCAGACTACCCAAGCCCACATCAAAAGGCATAAACAGTAGAGGTGCACTGATATATCAGTCCATATTGTACTGGCATTGATAAAAGGAAAACTGACGTCATTGGCAATTGGCTTTTTTTGGCCAATAATGTCACTGATAAATGTTGCGCATATGCACGCAGCCACAACATGCACATGGACAGGAGTGCAGCCCGGCAGTTTGGAGAGCAGTGTCCAGCAGGCAAGTCTGTGGAGGGGATGGAGCTGATGGGAGGGAAGAAGAGTGGGGGGCAGAGATTGAGGCCCCCATGGTGAGGGAGCCCCAATGGGGCTAGGGCAGGGCACAGGACAGTCACAGGCAGCTCATGTGAGAGGCAGCTCCCACCACTGAGCACACCCCCAGGGGAGGCAGGGGGAACATGTGCCCCCCCAGATGTGTGCGTGGGGCAAGGGCAGGCGGCCTGCTGTGGACTTAGGACTGCACCAGTCTCTTCCCAGTAAGGGGGCTGGGTGATGATGGTGCTGGGAGGTGGGCTACAACAAATTTTAGGGTGGCTGTAGCCCACCCCATAGCCTCCCGTCCCAGTGCCACTGTTGCTAGCCCTGCACACAGTGCTGGCCCAACCCTCTCCAGGGAAGAGACTCGTGCAGCCCCCGGCCCCAAGCCCACAGTGGGCAACCCGTCCTCACCCTGCACACAAAAGCAGGGGGCACATGCCCCCCCATTCCTTCTCTGGGGATATGCACAGCGGGACGCCCCCCCCCCCCCCCCCCCAAAGCTGTCAGAAGCTCTGCCCTGCACCCTGGCTGGGCAGCGCCTACCCCTGCCCCAGTACAGACAATACTTTCAGTACAGAACGGTACAGGCCTTTAAGACTTTGCCTGGTTGCACAAAGGTTCAGCATGCTTTTGCAGGGATACATTTTAAGGCTGCTCAAGAAAGGACACTGTATCTGTGGGCCCATCCCAGGAGATTCTCTCACTGTGGGTGGGGGCAAGGGATGGCAGCCTACGCTTGCCATACATGAAAACACCCAATGCTCTGCCATTTTAAGCAGGTGAATTTTCATTAAAAAAAAAAAACAAACCCATAAAAGCTGTAGCAGTTTTAAATGAAGTGCCTGCTAACAGACACTCCTGTTTTTATTTGGTAGCTTGCTATGGTCAAGAAACAATTTGTCTTGTCCATAGAGACAGAACTTGGGTGTCAAGCAGATGAAAGCCAAACCTTCATGCTCACTGCTTTTTCCTCTCCCAGGATTGTCCCCATTTTAAGCCAGAGCTGAAATGAAGACACTGAGAAGCCGAGTGCCTCATCCAAGATCTCACAGCAAATCAGTAGCAGATTTAAGGCCTGAATGTCTCTCTACCCAACATCTCCCCCACATTCTTATTAAGCATTTCAGAATAAGGTCCTTTTAGCAACAGTACATTCACACTCATTCAGTGTAAGCTATCTACACTTACTCTTAAACTGTTTCAAAAAGCTGAACTGCTCCTGTGTGAAGAGTTCTGAGCACACAGAGCTTCTCAGACATGCTGGACAAGTCTTGTACACCTGGCAAGTGCTGAGTTCAGGTCCTGGAACTGCACCCATTCTCTGCCTCCCCCAAAAGCCTCTGGAGAGTGACAACCTTGGATGCTAGGGAACTGCTCTGCAATTTGTGAATAATGTATGCCAGTCTGGTTCCTACAGCTACAGTGTGAACAGGACGTAAGTCAACTACGCAGTTTGGGAAAGCAGGCAAAAAGACAAGGAACAGGTAAACATACACCACTGCTCTGAAAACATTTGAGAGGTGTTAAGGGATAATGTCCAGCCTAATCACTCAATTTCCTATAGGTCTGTGGCTGACTAAGGGTCAGGGCAGGGAACAGAAGAACTGGAGAGCTCCAAAGAAGGGCTGTAAAGCATTTCTCTCAAGGTAGGAATGGAGGCAACTGTCTGGGGGAACCAGGCTAAGGCATGGAGCCCATTTTTTGTATCTGAAGAAGTCAGGCCTGCCTCAGCTACCACGAGAAAAGGCAAGCCAACATTATAGGAAGGGTTAAACTAATGAGATTTGGCCACCACCCTCTATTTAAGATCTCCATTTGAAATGGCTGTAAGACTAGGAGAGTTAAGCCCCCATTTCCACCCAAAACAAAAGGCAGTTGAAAGGCCACTCAGGAATTCTATAGCTCTAGACAGAAGGATTTAGCAAGGTATAGTTTGAGAAAAAGTGTGAGGATGGGGGTGGAGAAGGACATAGCAAGGAAGGCAGAAGCTTCATCCAAACAGCACTGAATGACCCTGGGAGAAGCCTGCAGAGAGGTTTCTGAGGGCTATGTCCACACTACCAAAGGCTGCTCTTGCCACAGCATAAAGACAGCTGGGTGCCATGGTATGGGGCCAGCTTTGCCAGAAGGAGGTTCCTTTCCTGCCATCACAGATACCCCAATTCCCCTGCCCCCCCCCCTCCACAGCCCATTTTCTTTTGACAGAGCTGTGGCTGTGTAGAAGAGAGGGAGAAGAGAGGGAGACGGGAGGTACTGGAAGAACCAAGTGCGCCATGATAAAGATTTTTTTGGACAGTACCAAGGGCCGATTATTAGCCAGACATATTGGCCAATACCAATCTGATAGCTTATATGCAGCCCGGCAGCTTGGAAAGCAGCATCCAGCATACATGGGGGGGGGGGGGGGGGGGGGGGCGGCACCATGGCAGGGGCAGATGGAGGCCCACCCAGTGAAGGCAGGAAATGGGGCAGGGCACAGGACAGAGCTATGGGTGGCTTGTCAGAGGGGCACAGGAGTGGGTGTCTCCCCATTGCTGCGTGCATCCCTGGGGGGGCATGCCCCCCCCCCCCCAATTCGGGCACAGGGCAAAGGCAGGATGCCCACTGTGGGCTCAGGGCCAGGGGTTACATTGGCCTCTTCCCCAAGGGGGAGGGGGGCCAGGCAGTAGTGATTGGGAGGGGTGCGTTATGGTGAGTTTTGGGGTGGCTGTAGCCCACCCTGTAGCCCCCCCCTCCCAGCACCACCAATGCCTGCCCACCCCACCCTGAGCACAGCCCTGGCCCAGCCTCCTCACTGGGAAGAGGCCCTTGCTGTGGGTAGCCTGCCCTTGCTCTGTGCACATATTTTGGGGGGGAAGGGTACATGTTCCCCATGACTCTACCAGGGGTGCACACAGAAGCAGAGAGGTGCCCCACCGCCCCACCCCACAAACGAGCTGCCTGCAGCTCCTGCCCCACTCCCTCCCCTACCGTGGGGGCCTTGATCTGCACCCCCACCCATGCCCCTTCCCTCCTGCACAGACATATTGCCAGAAGCCTGCTCTCCAAGCTGCAAGGCTGTGTTCCTGGCCGCGTGCATGCTGCAACTGTGCATACATACAGGGCATTTAATCGGTGACATTATCAGCTATACCGGCCAAAAAAAGCCGATTGCCAATAACATCGATTTTCTTTTTAATCAATCCCAATCCGATATGCCACCAATATACCAGTGCACCTTTATTACAGGGTATGAGCCTTGTGTCCCCAGCTGATAGAGCTCTGTGTAAACCTCTCCAATGCAAACAGTTCCAAGCCCGTCTCTGATGGTTTAAAACCTTCTGCTTAGTTAGACTTCTACATTCTTGCAAGCAAACCATGCCACTAAACCCTGGACTCCAGAAGAGCCTACAAGACTGCAAGCTTTGGCCAGCTGCTGGTGTTGAAAGGGATTGTATTACATATGTGCACAGACTGCCGTTTTAAAACTGTCCGAATAGCTTTGTGCCTAGTACTTGGATTTTAAAGCTACCTGGTCAGTCTATTCACTGCTACTCAGACTCCCAAAGAGAAACCCACACATGCCAAATCACAGCCCAGACAGTCATGGCCGATGCGCAGGGTGCAGTAACCTAGGGTCTGGTCAGAGAGGGAGAACGAGGATGTAGTACTGGACAGAGAAGCACTCAGAAACTAGGAAAAGAAAGAGGTGCCTCCATGCCAGACTGTTCCAGGGAGAAATACTGACTGTTTTACAACAGGCTCCACATCATAGCTATGAAGAGCTTTCCCTTCAGATTCCTCAAGCACCGCACGCAGCACAACCGCTGTGATGTATAGAAACCAAGCCTTGCATTTTATACCTGTGTAACAACAGTGAAGTGCCATGTTCAGGAAAGTAAGCAAAGAAGGAAGTACCAAATACACAAGAGACCGTATCTTATTTCCTTTACATGATTAACAGTTTGAATTAACAAACTATGCTTTGCCATAGATTAATTTGGATCAAACAATTCAGACTGAGAAATCCTTGGGGAACACAGCCTCATCTTTGTATACCGACTGTTTCCAATAGAAAGTTTCATCAAGTTAGATCAGTCCAGCACAACATCTCCAAGTAGCACAGAAGACCACTTTCCCCATGTATAAGCCAAGGATGAGCCACAGCCAGACAGCGGCTCACTAAGCGCACTCTCCCCTAACACCCCCTACACCACCCATCCACATCGCCCCCCAGCTTATCAGGTGCTCACCCTGCTGACGAAGCTGTTCCAAGTACAGTTTGGCTAATCTCAGCTTCTTTTCCTGAGCTGTCTCCTCGATCTCCTCTTCCGCCTCATTGTCCCTCTTCCGCTTCCCAGATAACGCAGGGCTAGAAACAGCAGACAAGGAAAGGGGACAATTACACACAGGAATAATTTTCCCCTCTCTACTCATACTGACTGTACTCCAGACATGCTTTGCTACCTGATGCCCAGCCAAGAGGGACCTTCGAGCACAGAGCAGCTGTGTGAAGTATATAAATATCCCCATTGGCCTTTTTTAAAATGCAGGAAGAGGACATTTCTACCCAAGGTGTCATGTCAGCAGTTACAAACTGATGGGGGAAGCATTTCCACAGCACCCTGTGCTCAGGCCCAACATTGAAAGTCTCCTCCACCCCCTTCCACCCAGCAGGGCCCGCGAGAGCCCGGCCTGGAATCAAGCCCCGGCTGCAACCTCGACAGGGGAGGTAGCTGCTTCTCCAGGCTTCGCTAGCAGCCAGGACCGGGCTCGGGGCAGAGCCGCCCGCCCCTGCGCCTGGGGGCTTCTCACATCACGCTCCCGCCGGGGCGCAGAGAAGCCGGGCTGGAAGGGACCTGCGGAGCCCCTGCCCAAGGATGCAGCGTGTACCCTGGGCGGGGGAGAGGGACAAGAGCGCGGGCACGGCCCGGCCTGGGCCCCCTCTCTGGCGGCACCACCCGGGGGCCGCAGCGCTGCCCTGCCCTGCCCGCGGCAGCACGGGGACGCGCGGCGCTACCTCTCGACGTCCGAGTCGCTGGAGATCTCCTCGTTGAGCTTGGCAGCGGCGACCTTCTGCCGGGGCTTCTCCTCCGCGCCGGGGAGCTGCGGACCGAGCGCGGGGTCAGCGCGGTGCCGGGCAGGGCAGCCGCCCCCCGGGCCCCAGCCCCAGCCCGCCCAAGCCGGTCCTACCTTGCGCCGCTTGCGCCCGGCCCCGCCCGCGGCCGCGGCCACCGCCGCCGCCTCCTGCTGCTGCTGCTTCTTCCTGCCGGACGCCGCCATGCCGACCCCGGCCCCGCTCCAGCCCCGCTCACCCGCACGTGGCGCCCCGAGCCGCGGCCCCGCGCCCTCCCATTGGGCACAGCCCTCTCCGGCCCCGCCCCTCACCCCCTCGCCATTGGTTGGGACAGCTGCCGGGGGCGGGCGGTCTAGCCTCGTTCTCTGAGTTTCCTTTCCGGCCTCTCCTCCCTCCCCCATAGGATAGCGCTTCCTTTGGGCCACGCCTCCTCATATCCTATTGGCGGCCTGCGCTGTCCGTCCAAACCGTCTTTGCCATCAGAGAGACTCCCTCGAGGGGGGCGGGTTTTTTTCCGGCGCAGGTGCGCTGCGCTCTGTCGGGCTGCTGGTAAGTGCGTGCCGCGAGGGTGCAGGAGCCTGCGGCGGCCTGCAGGGGGCGGCGCGGCCTTGCTGTGGCAGCGGGGAGCAGTAGGGCCTGGGCCCAGGCAGGGGCAGCGAGACCTGGGCCTGGGGTGCGTAGTCCTGGCTGGAGGCGCAGGCCCGGCTCTGAGCAGTGGCTGGTGCCCAGTTTGGGAGTGATGCCCCTAGTCCCAGTTTGGTCGAGAAGCACCTGCTGCCCTGAGGGGCATCGTCTCACCTGGCACCTCAGCCAGCGATGCCGGGGAGGCGGGAGCACGGTGGGCGGCGCTGGCTGCTGGAGATAGCTGGAGCTGACCTGGGGCCGGGGGGGTTGATGTGAGCCATGCGTCCTGGCCCCATCAGAGTGCGAGTCCTGGCTGTTATCTTGGGCAGTGTGGTCGCGCTGGCTGGTGGAGGCTGCCTTGCCCGCGGCAGGGCCACAGATTAGCTCTGCACCCTCCTGTCCCCAGGTTGCTGCTCTGCTCCCTGCCCTCTCCAGAGGCAGTGCAGTAGTGCACTTGCACCCTTCCTTGATTCCTGCTCCAGCCAAATTGCAAACCAGCCGCCTCCATTTGAGCTGCCGTGAGAGCATCAGCTGAATTCATGGCTCATTAAAATCTACCTGCTTCCTTCTAAACTCTTCCTTGGGCATTGGGAACAAAGCCCTCTCCTTTTTGAGGGTCTTTCCTGTTCCACCAATCCAGCTAGCTCCTCTTCTGCGGTGCTGCTTCCTGTCAGCTGCTCCTGACAATGGAGATCTGCAGACAATGTGTAACCCATTCCAGTGAAGTTATATTTGTTTTTTTCTTTAATGTTAAACTGAATAATATATCCCTACGTCTCTAGTACATTAGTAAAGCGTCTTGTTTCTCTTTACCTGGAGAAAACTTAAGTACTGCTTTATATGGAAGAACTCCCCACACTGTCTGCACCCCTGTTTTTAAAATCCTAGCTCCACTCATGTCTGTCCCCTCCCTGATCTCCCTTTTACCGCACAGAAGGGCTGTCTGTGCTATTAATGACTCGTATGTTGCAGGTTGGCCACCCCTGCCATAAATGATTGTCCACTTTGGTGGACAAGACCTCCACCATATCCCTCACAGACTAAGGACAGTCATTAAATGTTAGTGGGCAGCCTGGTTTTGAGGCAAGCGATCATCAGCCTGTTAACCAGTTGAACTCTGCTAAATGGAGCCATTTGCCTGTCGGCTTTTAACTAACTAGAAGACTGTTCAGGCAAATGAAAATAGACTTTAGTGCAGGCCCAATAAGTCTTTTTAACAGAAAGATGTATAGGAAGGTATACTGCATATGCTTCTTTACCCAGCTTTTTTCAGTTCTCCGTTTTGTCCGAGGTCAGAATAGAGGGCTAACGGCTACATTTATTTCAAAAGACAGTCTCCAACTGGAGTGTTTGAAGGTCTAATTTTTATATTCTCAGCTAAAGGACTATACATTTTAAAAAACTTACTTTGTTCCCAATGCCCCTGAGAGCAATTTCAAACCAGTTCCTCAGCAGTCATTGCAAGGTGTAAATTAGCCAAGATTTAGCACTGAGAAATGTAACAGAGGAGCCTCCTTATATTTGGTCTTGCCATTAATTGGATCTTCCTAGACTAGGTGGTGCTCAGTAGTCCATAAATTAACTTCTTCCCTTGCCAATGCACTTTAAACAGTTCATACGAACAAGGTTAAAAAAAAGCTGATGAGCACTCTGGTTCTTTTGGCCTGCCTTGGAGGTTTTTTGGGAACTTCTGTTAAGTTTTATCATACACATATGGTTAAAATATGGCACCACATAGATTTGCATAATTCGCTAAATGTTATTAGCATGCTTACAACTGAAATGGAACATATCTGCTTTATGTACTACTTTGTAGCAGTTATAGAGATGGAAAAAACTGGGGCCTGGGGGGGAACTGAGGCCTAGGCAAACTGTTTTGCCCAGGTCTGTATAAAGGGGCTGGGATGTGGAGCAGTGGAAAATAAAAGCTGAACAAAAGAGCCAGGGGTTAGAGGGGAGGCATGTAAATGGAGGGGAGCTTCCCACAGGAAGCAATATGCAAGAGAGGGGCAGAAGTGAGTGTATTTTATAGCAGGGTCCTGGTTTGGTAGGAATCAAGGTCAGAGTTGGCAAGTTGAGTGAGAAAGACTCCATGGTCCAGACTTACCTCAAAGTCTTTCTAATATTCAGGCCTTTTACTCTGTTCAGTTAAATGTCATTACTGGCTTAACTGGACATGCTGATTGCTTCCTTTGCTGACCAAGTTAGTTGTTATGTTTGCATAGGTTTGTTCTATGGTCATGCAGAAATAGGCCTCAGGGCCTTCTGCTTCAGCCACACTTCTCCAGCTTGGCCTTGGAGTCAAGGCTGGAAACAGGTTATGCATGTTCTTCCCATTAAAAGGTAAAGCCCCTCTCTCAGAAGAGGAACTGGATGCCATCTTGTTAAGCTAGGGCCACAGAGAACCAGAGAGTGAGAGGCTGAAAGGCGGGGGTCTTGGAGTGGGAAGTTGACTCCTCCTCAGTTGTTCTCAAAGCCACACCTGGTCTGGCTTCAGGGGTTGTTCTCAGAGACTAGGCAAGGCTGCACTGGTCCTGAGCAAGCATCCCCCTGCATAGGGTCTCTGTGACACTGCACCACAAGTTGGCCTACAGCAGTGCCAGGGCTCTGTTTGGATTGGAAGCTTAGAGCACGCAGGAAATTCAGCAGTGGCAATGGCATGCCCCGCCTACAAGAGGGGATGAGTGAGATTTTGCCACAGAGCTGCCTGCAGATGTCTGGTTCCTTGTGCTGTAGGCACTAGAGGGCATTGTTCTCCCTTTGTTGAGCACGTGGACCTCAGCCCCGGCAGCTGCACCTGTTAAGTTATGAAATGGGATTCAGGACTATTCAGAATGCAACTGTTCACGGTTAAATGAACCTTAAAAAAAAGCAAAGTCCAGTATATTTAGCTGTAAAAGTGTTAGTATCTCACCAGTACAGCCAAAGAGGCGGTCTCAGTCTTGTCAGCTTCTCAAGGCATTGATCTGTTCACCAGATCAGCTGGGCATGGTAGCAGTTCTTGTCAGAATGATTTCTCATTCTTGAAGTGTGGCCTGTTAGCTGTTTTGTTCCTCTTTTATACCCTTTAGCTCAGCATCTTCAAAGCATTCTTGTAGTTGTGTCAATCAAGGGAGACAGATTTTTGGAGCCAATACCAATAGCTGATTTTTAAGGAGACCTGCTGGTCCATACTGATCTGATTTCCGAAATGCAGCCTGGCAGCTTGAAGAACAGTGTCCTGCTGGTAAGTCTGTTGTGGTGGAAGGGGAGGGGGAAGGGAAGGCGTATGGAGGGGCAGATCAAGGCCCCCGCAGTGAGGGCGGGTTTGGGGCTGGGGCAAGTGCTGCCCAACTGGGGCAGAGTGGGGCTCAGGACTAAGCTGCGGCTCATCCAGGAGGTGCGGGGGGGTGGGCAGCTCCCACCACTGTGCACATCCCAAGAGGGCATGGGGGGTGTACCTCCTGGATCTATGTGGGGCAAGGGCAAGGGCTGCTGCGGGCTGGGGCTGGGGCTGGCTGTGCTTGGGGCGGGTGGCAGCAGTGCTGGGAAGGGTCTACGGGGGTGGGGGAGGTGCTGCAGCCATGCCAAAATTCGCCATACCCTCCCCCCCAACCTCCTTCCCTGTACCACTGCTGCCTGCCCCAGTACAGCTCAGCCCAGTCCCCTCCAGGAAGAGCCTGGCATAGCCCCTGGCCCCAGCCTGCAGGAGCAGCCTGGCCTGGCCTTCCCCATGTGCAGATCCGTGGGGCACCCCCCCCCCCCCCCCATGCCCTCCTGGGGTGCTTGCAGTGGCAGGAGCCACCCCCCTGGCACCCCCTGTACAAGCCACAGCTTCATCCCATGCCCTGCCCTGCCCTGCCACAGCCCCTGCGTCACTCCCTCCCTCACCACAGGAGTCTCAATCTGCTGCCCCCCCCCCCAACCCTTCCCTTCCCCGTCCTCTTGCACTACAACAGACTTACCGGCTGGACACTGCTCTTCAAGCTGCTGGGTTGCATATCGGAAATCAGATTGGTATCAGCCGATATGCCTCCTTAAAAATCAGCTATTGGTATCTGCCCAAAAAAATCTCTATTGGTGTACCCCTAATATTATCTCACCAATACAGGCAAAGAGACAGTCTCAGTCCTGTCAGCTTCTCAAGGTGACAATCCATTCACCAGAAGATCAGCTGGGCACAGCAGTAGTTGTCAGAATGATTTCTCAATCTTGAAGCGTGCCCTGTTAGCTGTTTTGTTCCTCTTTTATACCATTTAGCTCAGCATCTTCAAAGCATTTCTTGCAGTTGTGTAAATCAAGAGAGAAACCCAAGCAATAATTAACAGGAAAATCCTGTTAATCAAACTCTTCATTATTAGGTATCAGAAAGTCCCAATTTTGATTGAATTCCCTTCTTCAGTAACAGGAGGTTATCAGTTTTTACTGAGTTGGAACATATTGAGAAACTGTTTAACAACTGGGAAAATTGCAGTTTTTGAGGAGTTGCCCTTGGAAGATCAAGGGAACCACTGTGGCAAAACAAAATTAAATCAGGAGGCACCTATCAAAACCCATATAGAGGATGTCTCTTCCTGCACATAAACGTGAGTTAATTGCAAAGAAATATTTATTATAATAATTAATTAAGGATAGACGTTTCACACAGTCACATACCAGACACATAGGAGCCTGCTTAAAACCATCATAGATATAGTGAGATAAAATGGAAGTAGTCCATGGGAGTGTCTTCTCATGAACCCAAAGGGACAGCCTTCCATTTTCAGCTCCCTTTGTGCAAAAATGAAGTTTATTTCCCACCTACGGGGACTTTTTACCATCGTGTACCATCTATTCTTTTCCCAGAGCCTGACAAAAAGACTTTGATCCTGAAAACTTGCAAAAAGGGACAATTTTCTTGTGATTTCCCAATTGGTCTAATAAAAGGTATCATTTTGGAACCAAGAGTTCTAGTTTTTGGTATGTCTTCTTATCTCAGATAAACATGGCTACCAAGTGCACCCCTGAAGTATGCCTCATTATTTCTTTTCAGAAGGTCCAGATACAAAATTGCATCCTCTTGCACTATGCAGTTGTCATCGGTATTTTGTATTTTAACATTTGTGAATAGGCCCAGTTCAGCTTAATCTTCACACTCATCAGCACCCATCCCTAAATTTTGCAAGGTGCTGGAGAATTTTCCTTTTGGTGCTGATGTACCCTGTGGCACAAGGCTGGGAGGCCCAGGCTGGCCACTATTTCTGCAGCAGCCTGTCTGTTCACACTGTCTTGTACCAATGCAGAGACCAGTGGGGTGTGGAAGAAAGCCCAATGAGAGAAGTTTCTTTTGCTGTGTGTGTGTGGTACCTGCCCCTGCTAGCCAGCACAGCCATCAGCTGCTGTTTATAGAACGCAAGCCAAGTTGCATCATACCTGGTGGAGCTGCTGGCTGGTTGCATGTCCAACCTAGAAACAGTTGCACAGAGAAGAAACGCCAAACCTTGCTGCTAGCAGAGCATGCCTGCCTTGTTTGGCATGTCCTGCAGGAGGCCTGGGTAGTACAGCTGAAGTAGGGAGGGGCCCTGAGCTCTCTGCCCTGCTTCCATTCACCTCACTGCATTTTCATGCATGGAAGAGAGACGACCTCAGATCAGAGAGTGGGTGGGTGGGTGGAAGTGGGGTGGATCAGGAAGGGCAGTAAGGGGGAGGGGGGCAGAGAAAACAGGTACCAGCCAGAATAGATTAACAAAACAGGTGATAAGGTACAGAGGGGCTGAGCCTGGGGGCTTGCAAAGTAGGGGACAGGCAGATTTTAGGCACTGCATCTCAGCCTCTTGGCAGTGCCCAATGCTACTCTCATTTTCTGATACAGGAAAAGAGCCTTGGGCTTGAGCTGGGTGTGTGTCTGAGGCTGAAACTCTGTGGGCTTGGGATGGTGGGGTATGTCTCACTTTCTTTATGCAGGTTTGAATGGGCAGTGGAGCTGCAGGACTGTGGCTGGGCCAGATGCCTTTCTTTGGACCTTGCTGGGGGGAGCTGAGGTCCCTGCTTGGAAGGTCCCTGTGCCTCTGCTTCCCTTGCAGAGGCCCTTAGCACAGGGCAATGAGTACAGCTGCCTGTACAGGCCTCAGCTGTTTGGAGCCAAGTGCTTGTTTCTAGCCTGCTGTGCAGCAGGTCTTGCTGCCGCCTGCAGGACCCTATTTCTAGTTCTGCTGCTCCCTGGGCCTGGGCAGATGGTAAGAGACCCCACCCCACCCCCTGCACCAAGTGGCTGGCTGGGGAGGGTAAGGAGCGGTGCCCCTCTGCATAGGGGTCCGTGCAGAGCTAGGGAGTGCTCCTCTGAATGTGATAACCTTCACATTGCTGCTGACTGACAGGGCTGGAGCAGACAGGTGCAGGGACTGCAGTGTGCCCAGGCAGATGTCAGCCCCCCTGGCACAGGGAAGACTCCTGGACTCTCCCATTGACTGAGGAATGTGGTAAGTAGTCTAGGTCACTGTGTGGTGAGGATCACAGACACACTCCTTGCACCCACACACCTATGGTACCAGGGAAGGTGCTGGCACCATGGGTCACTGGTGGCCCTCAGCTTGAGGGTGTTCACTGCCTGCTGTACTCTGCAGAGAGGCAGCTGTGTTCAGAGCTGAGCTATAGGAATCTGATCTGAGCTGGGCCCAGAAAACTGCCGCCCCAGGCCAGCCTCCCTGCTAGTGGGGAGGATCTCTCTAGCTGCCATTTCACTTCCTTTCCCTGCCTGCTTCCCAGCAGCCCTAGGGTCCCATCTGGCTAGGTGTCCACAGAGGAAGAGCTGCCCACTGGTGCTAGAGTCAGGGTTGACAGCAAGGTATAGTGCTGCCAGCTCCCTTCCTGTCTGCCTGCCGGACTGAGCTGGCTCCCTTCCTGCTGGGGGAGTTGCTTGGCATAAGAAGGCTGAAGTCACAGGAGGAGGGGAGAGGGAGGGATCGAGTGAGCAGGCAGCAGCACCAGCTCCAGCTTGTCCAAACTTGTCCTGCATCAGGCCCTGCCAGCCTCTCCCTGCGGACACAGAAGAACAACCCTAGTCCTGCAAGCTCCCAGGTAGTTCCCGCAGGTGAGTGCAGCGCTCCCTCTGCTTCCCTGTGCTGCCAGGATCCAGGGGGGGTTAAGAAGGCAAGTGAGGGGATCCTGCCTCTCCGTTCAGTTCCTGGCCTGTTAGAGCATGACTGGACACCAGGGGTGCTGGTCTGAATCTGTTGTTTTGGTCAGGATTGGTCTGCCCTGGGACTGACTGAAGGAGTGAGACTCCCAGTTTTCCTGTCCTGGAAGAAATCCTGGGTCAGGAGCAAATGATAATTGCTGTGCCACCTTGTCCCTCTCCCTGTATCCCTGCCTTTCCAATGCCCCTCTTGCTTTGCTGGGTACCAGACCACTTGGACAAACTGTGCCCCTCCCTCCTGTGTGCCACCTTGCCCTTTGTACCTGTGAGGCTTATACCTGCTTACCTGACCTTGTTGCTACTACCCGTGCTGAGGCAAGGCTTCCCCAGAGGGGCAGGTCAAAAGCTGGCCAGACCCTAGTGCATTCTGCTCTGCAGTTGTACTTCTGTCCTATTTGTACACAGTTGCATGTAATGGGGTTCATGACACACACATGTTCATATGGAGTCCTGTGGAGCTCTAGAATGTGAATAATGACTGCAGGGCATGGTAGGGAGGGACAAGATTGGAATACATTGGCTCTGTGCATGTGTACATATGTGTACGTACACACGCACGCGCACACACACACACACACACACACACACACACACAGAGCTGGTAGGGACCTCAGGAGGTCAGCCAACCAATTCCCTTCCTCCAAGGCAGGCTCGGGTGTACCAAAACCTTTCTTGATGGATGTTTGTCTACCTTGGCCATAACAAGCTCTAGTGAAGGGGGTTCCACCACCTTGCTCTGTAGTCTTTCTGCATCACAGCTAGAAGTATTTTTCTCATATCCAGCCAAAACCTCCCTTGCTATGAGTTAAGCAAATTTCTTCTTGTCCTGCAGCGGACCTAGAGAACACTTGATCACCATCACCATCCTCTTTCTAACAACCTGGTGCCTATTTAAAGATAGTTACCACTCCCCATTCATCTTTTTTCTAGCCTAAATACACTCAATTCTTTCACCTCCTAGATGACATTTTCCAACCGTCTTATCATTTTTGTTGCTGTGCTCCAGACTCTCCAGTTTGTCCTCATGTTTCTTGAAGCATACTGCTCAAACCTGCACACAGCAGAGGCCTTGCCAATGCTGAGTGAAGGGCAGTAGTACCTCCTGTGGTCCTGTCTCCGATACCCTTGTTTAGTACCTCTCAGAACGACATCTGCCTTAGTCTGCAGCAGCTTCGCATAGCTGACTCCTTATTCAGTCGTGGGCTGCTCTGATCCCCAGATCTTTTCTGCAGTATGGATGCCTTGCCATTTAGTCCTCATTTTGGTTTTCTATGTTTAATTCCCTTCCAAGTGCCTTATGGATTGAATCAAATGATGTCTCCAAGGCAGAATTCCTCTTTATTTTGCAGTGTGCCAGCACTGTGTTGCTTTGATTTAGTGCAGGCAAATGAAGCCAAGAGAGAATTTGCAGCAAAAGATTGCTAGGTGACCAGCTGGATTCAATTTACCTTTGGGACTGAAAGGAAGGGCTACATTGGAGCTGTTTTCATTTCTCTTTTCTGCTGCGGTGGGAAGAAAAGGCCCTCTACTCATGGACCATCCTTTGGTGGGGTTAGGCTGCCTTGTCTCTGGCTTTCCGTATGTTTTGTCTTAGGTAAACTGGGGGAATCCTTGGAAACAGTTTCTGCAGATTGCTCCTGCAATCTTTACCAAAGAGAACTTTTCTCCAAAGTGTTTGTTGAGTGTTTGAAATAAACACATTTAATGATGACAGCGGCATTTAAAGGAGTTGATAAAAGTCCTCTTTACTTCCCATTAGTTGGATTTTGCTTCCTTGGTTATTCTGCCACTTTGCAGGTGGTCCACAGAATCTTCCAGGGTTGTATCCACTACTTTTAGGAGCTGTCATATGTTTTTAATATTAGAATAATTCTGAAAAATCAGGCTTTATTTATGCACTTGACAAAGCAAAACTGGGCACAACGAATCATCTTTTTCTTTTAAAACCTCCTAAATAGGCCCTTGGTCAAGAAAGAAACCTGCTTTGCATGATGCCAGAGAGAACCTGTAAGGGAAGCTCTTCTAGCTAGTCCAAGGACAGTCCTAGCCAGCTATTTGTTGTGTGGGATGTTTTGTTTGTGAGGATATTATGGCTCTAGCTTTGGAATGCTTTATATTCATGTTGGACACTTTTTGTTGAGTTGCAAATAGAGGTGAATAAAATCTGAAAGTTTAACTCAGGTCAGCTAAGCTGAGTCTGGTGCGGGTGCTTCCTGGACTCAGCTAGGTACTGCAGTTCACAAGGGGCGCATACTTGTGGCTTTGGACAGCTGGGTTGTGATCAGCATTTAAAAATTCTTTAAACAGGTTTCTCCTTGGATGTGTTCAACTGTATTATTGCTGTGCTTCAAAACTACCATGGGTTGATTGTTCTCAAGCAGTAGGGCTCTTCGTATAGCTAGGTGAGGAGTGTTAGAAACTAGTGTTATAGGATCTACTTTTAACCAAGTTGAAACAATGTGGGTTTCAGTCTTGATTCTCAAACTAGTGTGGACAGGTATTTAGAAAGAATGAGAGAGGCCATGAGCAGCAGAGAATGGGGCATCTGATCATCATCTTCCCTTCTCTGGAATAAAGACCTGTTCATGTTCCAGACCAATGCAAAATGGGGATTCTCTGGGCCCCTGGCAGAAGGTAGATAGCAGCTCAGGAAGTATTGGGAGATCTTAAAGAACAGTCCTTAGCTATTTAATGCAGTCCCTGGCAGACAGAGGAAAAGGCAGACTGAGGTTCTCCCACCATGCACTGTGCCTTATGCCAGTCCTGACAACCAAGGCCCAAGGAACAAAGAGGAGTTTGGATGGCCAGGTAGCCCTTGACTACCCGAGGGGGGGGAAAAAGCCAGGTAGGACTGGCTGTTCTCCAAGAGGAAATGTATCAGCCTCTGTTCAGGAAAGAGAAATACAAGCTAGATGTTTGAGCATGGGCTGACGCCTGAATGTTGGTCATGCCTACCTATGACAGCTGATGATTCTTGAGCAGCTGCTTTGGGTTTTTCTCTCTGTGGTAAGAGAGCACATGCAAAGACATGAGGCCAAAACCCAAGACAAAACAGTCATGCTAGCCAAAAACCACCTGGACTCTTTCTGTCCTGCAGATAGGGAAGTGATGGCCTTGGAGGTTACATGCCAAGGGCTGTTGAGGCCTAGGTTGGAGAAGGGCCTAGGGCCAGTTCCACAAGGCTCCAGACTCTTGGCTTGGTTTGTCCTTGTGATTGCTCCCAAGAGGGGTGAAACGTAACTGGTGGAGCTGACCCAAGTGCAGCTCTGACAGACATGATACCAGGGGGTGACTTGACCACTGATTCCTCCCTTCTACTGGGATCTGTTGAGGTACACAAGGTTGGGAGGGGGAGGATGGGACAGGATGACAATTGTGCCAGGAAATAAGGAGTTGACTCAGATGCTTCCTCTGAAAGAGCAGGTAATGGGAAAGACTCTGCAGTCCAGCTAGAAGAGCACTAGCAAATGTGAGTTTTCATACAGTTGCTTAGTGTCCATCTCTAAGCACTCCTCACAAGTCAGTGCGCTGAAACTTCATACTTCCCCTCTTGGAGGTGGGGAAAGGCTTTTCATTCCCATGTTGTGGGTGGGAACAGTTGCAACATGACTTGCTTGCACGAAGTTGCAAGGTTGAGTTGGTGGCAGTTCAGATCTCCAGACCTCCAGCTTTTGCCTTGACTGCCAGTGCCTCTATTTTCTCTGTCCATGGCCCTACAGATCTCTTGATGTTCTCTCCTACCGCTAGTTTAGATTGAAGCTGTGTCTAGGTGTTGTGCAGACTGCTGGGTTGTGGCAGAGATTGAACCTCTTGCCTTCCATTTTGCCTCTACGGGGAATAAATGTCTCGGTACAGTCTAATGGTGGCCCCAATTCTTGTTGCAGCAGCCTGATTGTTACCTGAAGAGAGCCATGGCCCCAAAACGCAAGGCAGCTACCAAGGCTCAAGCAGTAACCAAGGGCAAGAAGGTGAAGCCAGAGCCAGAGCCAGAAGTGGACAGCTTCCACTCCACTGTGGAGGCACTGAAGAGAGCACCCAAGGAGAAGCTTAAAGCCAAAATTGACTCTGCCTGTCATCTGAGCAGTGCCAGTGATGCCCAGGTAAGAGGGGAGTTACCTGGATTCATGTTCCCCTCTGGCACAGTCAGGGGGCAGAGACACCTTTCTGCTTCACCTGGCTAGATGTTGTCCTTCAGAGGGCTTCTTTCTGCCCTGGAGGGGAAGCTCCCTCCCTTGGAGAACTCTGGCTTTGCATTCCTGGGGGCTTTCACTCCATGTGAATCTGGAGGCACACTGGCAAAGTTGACAGGAGGCTGCTCCCCCTCTGTGCCCAGCAAAAGCCCTGTCAGCTCACCTTTCTCCTCAGGACAGGCCTGGGGGACCCCTCCCTGTTAGACCCCAGAGTGGTGCAATGTCCATCCTCACTTCTGCTGAGTGGATGCCGTGGTACTTTGGGTTTAGATTCACGAGGATTATGAGTGCACGCTGAACCAAACCAACATTGGGCACAACAACAACAAGTTCTACATCATCCAGCTTATTGAACAGAATGGCGCCTACAGCTGCTGGACCCACTGGGGCCGTGTGGTGAGTATTTTCCCAAGCACCTGCCCCTTCCATGTGACAGGGCCTCTCCTGCCCACCCATCAGGGGAAGCTCCTCTCTCTGACCAGGAGGTTTCTATTAGGGGTGATGCGGTCTTTGCCCGCCCATGCCAGTACTGGGGTGTTAACACTTGTCCAGCAATTGGTCTCTGTGGTGCTGGCAGCTCCTCTAGTCTGGGTCCTCGGTGCTTCATTAACAGGTTTGACTTGCCAGGTCCTTATACCTGCAAAATGGAATTCTTCCTTGAACTTGTTTTTCAGCTCCTGGTCTCTCCTGGCTGTGTCTGCAGAGCTGGCTGCTCATCTGTCTTGGTTCCCATCAGATAATGCTAAAGCACCCACCACCACTGGGTTGCTTTGTCCCGTGGGACTGAGCATGGCTGAGTCTTTCCAGATTTGCATCTGTTGTTCTTTTTCCCCATGCAGGGCTCATCTTCTCGTGGGCCATGTGTTTTGGAACCTGTCCTGGATAATCATCTTGGCAGGAAACTGCTCTCTCCGGGAAATGGAGAGGGAGAAGTGTTGAGTCACACATTGTGACTCGACCTCTCATCCTCTTGCCTTCCCCCATCCTTAGAGGCAGATCATGGCACTGTCATTCCCCTCCCCCCGGGAGATCATTGGCATTGGCCCATAGTCACCAACAAATCAGGCCCTTGGCCACTGGGGTAACAGTGGGGTAAACTCCCCCAGGAGGTTTGGTCAGAGGGGATACAGCGTGCTGTTCCCACCCCTCCACACAGACCAGGAGAGAGGGACCAAAGCAGCACAGCATTTTGCCAAAGCATGGGAGGTACTGCGGTGGGGGAGTTGGCTGCCTTCCTCATGGCAGTCACAGCCTGGTTGCTTCAGTGGTGAGCTCTGCTAAACAGGGACCCTCATGAGCTCAGCACCCTGCTGTGGGGAAGAGGGGGGATAACAGACATTTGGCTGCAGTGCTAGCCACGAATTGTTGCTTTGGAGCTATTGCCTCATGCTAGGAACTCCCTTCTCAGGCAGAAAAGTTGCTGCTGCTGCCACCAGAGAGCCAGTTGCAGCCCAGGCCATTCATTGTCATCATGAATGCTGCTTGTCTGAGTGCCTGGAGCCCAGCTGCCTCAAGGGGGTGTGTGCGCGCGCGCATGCCCGTGAGTGCTGCGAGTTTCCCCCACTTCATCAGCTTGCCTCCGGTCACAGGCCAAACCATGCTGCTTGCAAAAGCGTGAGTCATTTCCAGGCCTCCTTGACACATTACCAGGAGCCCTCAGGCCAGGTTTCTTGACTTTTCAGAGCTCTGGTTGCAGCTTCTTTATGGGTGCTGTTTGAACTCCCTGGCAGAAGAGACCTAGCTGGCCTGTCCTGACAGTTGAGCAGGACAATGAAGAAAAGCACGCAAATGCCAGGTGGTGGTTGGGGCAGGGTCAGCCGGGTTTGGCCTGAGCACTGCATTTCCAGGCATTTGAAGGGTTTTTCTTATAGAACCATAGCTTTAAGTCTGCAGCTCTCCCAGAGTCCAGGTTTGGTCTTGGCTTTTTTCTGGAGCCTTCCAGGGAGCTTAGTTGGGTCTCTTGAAGCCAGGCCCCACCCTTAGGAAGGCTTTGCTTCGTCTGTAGATTGCCTTATCCTTGCCCCGCAGCATAGGGTAACCGTCTGTCCCAGTTGGAAATACAGGACATCCCTTCCTCCTTCCCTTCCAAGTCAGCGGTTGGCTGCAGGAAGAGGTGGAGGTGAAGCGGCATGCTGTGACAGGCGATCTTCCTGGCTGCCTTCCTGGGGTACTGTGCTGCTGGACCATACACTGCACCCAGGACTAGCCTCCAAAATCTGGGACTGTCCTAGGAAAAAACAGGATGGTGGTCACCCTACTTGGCAAGGACTCATGCAGGCGCGTGCCGCCTCTCATAAGAATACACTGTCCCCCCATGGCATGGTCCCTCACCCCTTGGACCGAGTCATTTGTTCTCTCTTCTCAAATGGGCCTGCTTTCCCTCAGCCTGAGTCTCCTGGTCTCTGCTTTCCTCTTTGTGGTGGTTCAGGTTGGGGCTGTGGGGAGCTTGCAGACAACTGTGGATACATGAATGCCTCCCTCATCCCCCATCAGAGGTAGGGAAAATTAACTTTTTCCCTCAGAGTAGCCAGAAAAACTGGGCACGAGAGCACAAGTGTGGCTCTGAGATGAGTCAGTTCAATTTTGGCAAAGCTGGAGATGCAGATGAGTCCAAAGCCAGCATGGGGGGAGCTAGGTCTGCTGGAACTGGCACCCCTGCACGCTGCAAGGGGTGCGGCAGGCAGCAATTCTGGGTCCCGAGTGAGCAGTGTCACCTTGTTGCCCCGGTCAAGTGGGGAGTAACATGCTGGGTCCTGCAGTCCCCACAGGCTGCAGCCGTGCATTGGAAACCGTGGTGCCTGTGGCTGCACAATACAGTTCAGCTGCCAGTCCCAGTCTAGGGGAAAGTCCTGGGAAAGGGCAAAAGGAGACAGCTGAGCCTGACCCTGCTCCCTTCCGCCTCTCCTAGGGAGAGCCGGGCCAGTCCAAGCTCACCAGCTTCCCTTCCCTGGAAACAGCCAAGACGGACTTTGAGAAGAAGTTTAGGGAGAAGACCAAGAACAGCTGGGCCGAACGGGAAAACTTTGTGGCCCACGCTGGCAAGTACACGCTGATCGAAGTGCAGCCTGGGGATGAGGAGGAGGGGGAAGTGTCTGTGAAGGTGAGCAGTGCACATGGGGGTGGGTTCACCAGCTGTTCCCACACTGGGTCAACTGTGTTTGTCTGAGGCAGCATGGACCAGGGTGTCATGTGCCCAGGGCTTGCAGGGCTGGCTTGGCATTGTTAGAGAGATGGAGAGCAGTGGCCCCACCCTCCCCACCCACCCCTGCTGTGCAGTCACAGTGTGGGGCTGTATTGCCAAGGTCTTGTCAG
The DNA here is from genome assembly GCF_030867095.1 of Alligator mississippiensis. Taxonomy (NCBI): domain Eukaryota; kingdom Metazoa; phylum Chordata; order Crocodylia; family Alligatoridae; genus Alligator; species Alligator mississippiensis. Next base: position 46,795,712 of record NC_081835.1, read on the forward strand.
AAGTGTCACTTCATCTGTGGGAGCAACAGGGTGAGGGGGGGACTTTGCCTGCACAATGCCTAAACAGGCACCTTTGTGGTTGGCTCTCAATGCAACGGCTCATCCCCATGGCTGCTGGAGTGAAGGAACCCTGTATCAGTGGTCCTGACTCCTTGGGCTGTTTCACATCAGAGATGGTCACCGCTGGGGAGGGCAGTGAACTTGGGGGTGGAGTGTGTGTGCGGAGGGGGTCTTCCCCACGCAGCTAGGCTGCTTGGTCCCATTGGGTAAGTGGGAAATTCTTGCTCTGTGTGTGTGTGTGTGTGTGTGTGTGTGTGTGTGTGTGTGTGTGTGTGTGTGTGTGTGCACGTGTGCAAAAGAGTGCTCTTCTGCCAATCTGGCCCTGGGCTGTCTCCTGTCCTCCCCAGGTAGACAGTGTGGATGGAGAGAAGAGTTGCTTGCAGAAGACACTGCCCTGTACTCTGAACAAGGCCACCCAGGAGCTGGTGTCCCTCATCTTTAGCAACAACATGTTCAAAGAAGCCATGCAGACCATGAACCTAGGTACAGCCTAGGGGAGTGGGCCAGGGTCCCCAAGGGGCCCCACACCCCAAAGGGGTGGGGCACTGCTAAAGGGTGGCATGAACTGTCCCTGAGGCCAGGCTGCTGCTCTGTAGCTCATGCTGTGATGGGATGTTGGGCTGTGATGCTGCCACCACTCAGCCAGGGCCAAGTTCTGGCACTGGTGAGCCCAAGCACAGTGCAGGAGGTGGGTGTGGTGCCCTCTGCCTAGAGGGCCTGCATCACAGAACTGCATGATGTTTGGATATCCATTCAGGAGCTGTCTGGGACTAGAAGAGCTGGGGACAGCTTCACCCCAGATTGGGAAGCATGGGCAGGGGGATGTTTGAGGGTCTCCAAAGCTGGAATTGGAGGGTTGCTGAGGTTTGGATGAGATGAATTAAAGTGAGACACTGCTCTTTCCTCCATGCCTCAGAGGAAGGAGTCTGCAGTGCAAGCCCCTCAGCTGGGAGGCTGGTGGAAGTTGGAGGGATCCTAGGAGCTTCTCTCATGTGGCAGAGAAACTCCCAACCTTTGCAGGCTGCTGGGGAGATGTCAAGGCCTCTGCCTGATCTCGAGAGCTTGTGCGAGTCATTCACCAGCAGGAGGGTGTGGGGTGGGCATGGGTGGAGTGCTTGGGCCCCGACTGACTTGGCTCATCCCATACACCCGTGGCTGCCTGCCTCCTGCAGATGTGAAGAAGATGCCACTGGGGAAGCTGAGCAAGCAGCAGATTGCCAAGGGCTTTGAGGCCCTGGAGGCCATTGAGAAGGCCCTGCAGAAACCGTCCCAGCCTTACGGGCAGCTGGAGGAGCTGTCTTCCCACTTCTACACAGTCATTCCCCACAACTTTGGGCGGGCCCGACCCCCTTCCATCAACACACAGGAGGTCCTCCAGGCCAAGAAGGACATGCTGCTGGTAAGGGTCCTCTCCATGGGTGGGATGACCTCCCCCGCATCTCCCACAGGGCTGCAGCCAGGTCTCTGTGCAGCCAAATAGGGGCTGCCTTGCGGGGGGTGTCAGCAGTTTGCATGGCTCAGAGGAGGGCAAACTTGTGCAAGGCTGGATTGACTGGGGGACAGGGAGTATGGCATTACCTGATGTGAGGGGAACCCTTCCTGCCCGTGGCTGTCCTTGTGCCTCCTGCCCAGTGCTGTATGCAGCTGGAAGTGTCATTGGCTGCTTTGCTTTCTGGTCAGAGTCAGGAAGCACAGTCAGTGCAGGAAAGAGGCTTGGAAATAGCCATCCAGAGACTGCCCTGAAGCTGCAGTGTCCTCTTTTTGCCTGCATGTGTCTTCTGCTCCTTCAGGAGACTGGCATGTGGGGAAAGCAGCTCTGCCAGCTCCCCAGTGTGGAATCTTTAGCAACTAGTCTGCTGCTTGCTGCTCTGTGGGCTGTGGCAGTAGGGACCAGCACTGCCAGGCTCCTGCCCCCAGGCCCCAGCCCTTTCCACTAATGTGTTCAGGAAAAACTCCTTCTCTATGAGCCATCAGGAGTGTAGTGCCATCTTCTCTTTAGAGACAGCCTCCTGTGAGGACCTCTGGGGCACACATGTTTCAGCTAGGTTGTGTGAGGTACTAGGACAAGCAGTGGGCAAGGAACCCCCAGGATTGCTGTCCCCTTTTCCCTAAAGATGCCCTGCCATGTGCTTCCAGAGTAAAGCTCAGGCTGGGTCTCTGCCTTGGTAGGTGCTGGCAGACATTGAGCTGGCTCAGAGCCTGCAGGCACAGAAGAAGGAGGAGGAGAAAGAGCAGGTGAAGGTTGAAGTGCCGCATCCACTGGATAAGGACTATGCGCTCCTCAAATGTGAGCTCTCCCTGCTGGTGCCGACATCCAAGGACTACCAGGTACAGTGGCAGCTGGCCCCATACCAGCAGGTGTAGGCAGCAGTTTGGGCGGAGAAATGTTAGTCCAGGTTGAGAGGATCTGTGGGCCCCAGGAGTGCAGCAAGGATGTCTTCCCTCTACATGTCCAGGCTGGTCCTTGGAGGCCCCCCTTCCCTCCCATGAAGCCCTCCTGTTGGCTGTGCTGAACCTGGAAAGTGGGCAGGTAGCTGTTTCCTACCAGGGCACAATTCAGCCTTGTAGGCAGCTACTCAGTGGGTGCCCTCCCCGTCCAGCTCTGAGAGCATGGCTGAGGGGGCCTCCAGGGAGAACCTGGAGGCTGTGGTGGGCAACCTAGGGGTGCAGGCCCTAGTAGTGGAGCTGATGGTCAAGTGTGGGGGGAGCCACAGCCTGATTAATCCCTTGTTTGGGGAGCAGCCAGTGGGTGCATGGAGTGGGGTTGTCTGGGTATTGAGGGAGCAGATGGCTGGTTTAGGTGTGTCCAAGCCTTCACCAGCACCTGGCAGAAAGACCTACATATGTGGGGCAGAGACCAGCTTCCAGCCCTTAGCTGAGAGGATACACATGGATCTTTGTGCTGGGGGTGGCTAGAGCAGTATTTGTACCCCAGGATTCACTCTATTCTCCTGCAGGTGATCCAAACCTATGTTGAGAAGACTGGTTGCACCTACCACAACCTCAAGATCCTGAACATCTGGAAGGTGGACCGGGAGGGGGAGGTGAGAGGTCTGCAGAAGACCACTCAGAGGCTGGTTTAAGAGAACTCGGAGCCTTGCTCACACACTGGGAGCAAATAGGAGCCTTTGGGATGCAGAATGTGCCTGGGAATTGGTTGCTGAGAACTGATCACCCTGCCACATAGCCATTGCTAACATGGACACAGGCACATGGAAGCTCTCAGGGTGACAGCTAAACATCTGCATATGTTGTGTTAATCATAGACTGTCCTGGGTCTTGCTGGTCTGGTGCTTGCAACTGTGGTGTCCAGGAGAGCTCTATCCACGCAAGGGCTCCTAGCACTGCTGACACCAGTGGGTTTACTTGGCAAAGGTAACTTGGTGGATGGGTGTTTGAAAAGTGTCCCATGTGTGGCAGTCTGCATACAACCTCAACTAATAGGGCCCTGAAGCTTCAGCTTTCCCCTTGCTGCCTGAAATGGGTCACTCATCCTGCTGGTGCTCCTCTCCATACTTGCTTTTTGAGTCCTACCTGCTGAGCAAGGACCCAGCCCTTCTACCAGCTCTGACTTTTTTTATTTATATTTTGGGGAAAAATGTATTCCAGGTCAAATTAGCCAGATCAGTTCTAAATCCTTTCAGTTGAGCAAAACTCAATCATTCAAAGGCCATATATGGCGCTATAATTAGCTAGTATCCTCCACCCCAGACTTTTCAGCTTTGGGCTTCATATCCTCCCAAATCCAATGGCAGGCATCCTACGTGCAAACCTAAGCCCAGAGGTTTAGGGCTTGGATGCCCCCGAGTCTCAGCTACCCTCAGCCGAACAGCTGCAGGAGCAAGCTAGGGAAGAGTCTCCCATTTTCATAAAGTCGGCATGTAATCGAGACCCTCCCACTGGGAAGCTGGCCAGTGGGAAGCTAGTTACAACAGTGTAGGGCAACCTGTCTGCAGTGGATTTGGACAGGGATGCACCCTCCACTACACAATTCCATTTAAATCTATCTCTGCTCAAATCCTTTTCTTTTTGGAAAAAAAAAAAAAGCTTGTGTGTGTGTGTGTATAAATAACTGTACCTCCAACACTCTGCCAAGCAGCCCCTGTGTCTCACTTGGCAGATCAAAGCACACTTTGACAGTTAAATCATTAAAAACCTGTTGCACAGTTCACAGCACATACCCACTACCTATCTCTATACCCATACCCCAACCCACTGCTCTCCCCAGAGGGCCTGCCCATGTAAAAGTCTATGCCAGACCCCTCTCCACCAGATGAGGTCTGCCATTTCTTTTCATAGATTCATAGATGTTAGGGTTGGAAGGGACCTCAATAGATCATCGAGTCCAACCCCCTGCATAAGCAGGAAAGAGTGCTGGGTCTAGATGACCCCAGCTAGATACTCATCTAAACTCCTCTTGAAGACCCCCAGGGTAGGGGAGAGCACCACCTCCCCTGGGAGCCCGTTCCAGACCTTGGCCACTCGAACTATGAAGAAGTTCTTCCTAATGTCCAGTCTAAATCTGCTCTCTGCTAGCTTGTGGTCATTATTTCTTGTAACCCCTGGGGGTGCCTTGGTGAATAAATCCTCACCAATTCCCTTCTGTGCCCCCGTGATGAACTTATAGGCAGCCACAAGGTCACCTCTCAACCTTCTCTTGCAGAGGCTGAAAAGATCCAGTTTCTCTAGTCTCTCCTCGTAGGGCCTGGTCTGCAGGCCCTTAACCATATGAGTGGCCCTTCTCTGGACCCTCTCCAGGTTATATTATATCATCTCCCCATGTGACGTCAGTATTTTTAGCAGAAATTTGAACTCCATCATTAGTAATACATAAAGGCTACCAAATTAATAATTCCATTGTCCTTTTGTCTTCCTGTAGTACCAGTACATCTTGGCTCGGGTACCAGACCAGTGTAGTGACTACACTTGAGCTTAGCTCACAGCCCTGAGTCTGCCTAGAACTGAGTGCTGCACCTCTCTGTCTCCACAGGGTGAGCGGTTCAAGGCCTATGAGAGCCTGGAGAACCGGCGCCTGCTATGGCATGGCACCAATGTGGCTGTCATTGTTGCCATCCTGAAGAGTGGTCTGCGCATCATGCCACACTCAGGCGGCCGTGTGGGCAAGGGGCTCTACTTTGCTTCAGAGAACAGCAAATCGGCAGGATACGGTAAGGCTCTGGTTCCCCCAGCTGAGTGCAACTCCCCCAGGGCCGCCTCCTGCTCCACTCTGTGCTCCCCACCTGCTCCTGCAGTCTCGCTTCCCTCAGGGCTCGGGGGAGACTGGCAGTATCCTCAGGCCGAGGATCTGTCCAGGGGGTGTGATGCTGTCATTGAAGCCTCCATTTCCTGTTGGAGGTGCAGTCCACTTGGCTGGATTGAGTTGGACATTGCAAGCAATGGGGTTAAGAGGCCCTTATCAGCCAAAAGGGAGGGGAGTCCTCTTGTCTCCCTTCACTCTACTTGAGTCCTTGAAAGCAGGCCATGCAAAGGAGTCTTGGGGAGCACAGTGAACAGCTGAGGGTAGAGCCAGGGAGCTGGATGGCAACCTGGCAGCCAGCAGCCTTTGTCTCACTGTATCCCCTCTCTCCCCTAGCCTCATGACATTCTGCTGTCACCCCCAAGTTCGCAGCCCAGACTCCTGCCTCCTTGGCAAGTGGGGTAGGACAGGGTTGGCCCTCAGTGCCAATTTTCTGTCAGCCAGGAGGAGGGTACTACAGAGCACTGATCTCTTCCTCCTAGCAGACGTCAGCTCTGGAGAGGGCCAACAGGGCAAATAGAGCCTTGTGTGCCCTGGGGAGAAGTAGGCTGGGCACAGGAAGCCACCTGCAGCCAGGACCCTTTCTCAGCCCTGTTGTCTCCCTGCAGTGCGCTGTACTTCCAAGCAGATTGGGATCATGTTCCTGAATGAGGTAGCCCTGGGCAAGGAGTATCGCATCACGCAGGATGACTCCTCACTGCGCAAGCCTCCCGCCAACTACAACAGCGTGATCGCCTGTGGCAGGACTGAACCAGGTAAACCCACAGCTTCCCAGTCTGCTCTTCCAGCTGGCCATCCTTGCCAGCTCATGGGTAGAGACATGGGAGCAGGGCAGTATGGAGGTGATAGGTTGGCATCTGGGTGGGGACTTAGCAATGGAGATGGAGCAGTTAGAGTGGAAGGGGTCTGGGGCAGGCACTGGGCTGCGAGACCTAGAACAGGACCTGGGGGGGAGCCAAACCTGAGTGGGGGTGATGGAGATGGGACTGAAGATGGGACAAGGAGGGGGGTGAGGTTCTTATGCACTAATCCCGCCCCATCCCCCAGACCCTGCTTATGACCGGGAACTGATCATAGATGGGAAGAAGGTGCTGGTGTCCCAGGGGCCACCCATCACCATGCCCCAATACCAGGACTCCTCCTTCTCCCAGAGCGAATACCTGATCTACCAGGAGAGCCAGTGTCGCATCCGCTACCTTGTCCAGCTCCACTTCTGAGTGGCTTCCCAGGGGCTGGGACTACCTGGAGCACCGTGGGCAGGAACCTTCCTCACTGGCATTGACGGCACTGATGTCCCTGGCAGCAAGAGCACATTGCCAGTGCCCGTTGCCTGCTGGCTCCAATGGGCCCTGCTGACCTGGGTGAAGGGCGTGCTGGTGTGTGCTGCATGATGTGCCCCAAAAGAGGGGAATCCTACTCTGGGAGATCACAGCTCTGGTGCCTGAGCCAGGTAAAATCTGAGGAGCAACAGTGGGCCCTGGGCTGGGAGCCGATGCCCTCAGGACTTTTGTTACTATAAATAAAAGTCTATGCCATTGCACCCCTGCTGGAGAAGGGCCCCAGTCTTGGCTCTGAGGCAGCACCATGGACCCAGTCCTGTCCCATTGGTGTGCCCAAGCATCTCTGTGCACACCCCCTCACCTGCCCAGCAGGAAATGGACCTAGAGTGGCCTCTCTAGAGCTCCAATACTTAGGGGCGATGCAGTGGAGGGGAATTTCCCTGGAAAATGGGCCAAATGTGAGACTCATGGTGGTGCCCATGGGAAAGGGGTCTAGGCTGGGAGCAGCTGGCAGCGGGGTGCAGGGAGGGGGCTTTCCTTTGGCTGGGAATGCAAGAGCTCCCCACCTCCACAGACAGCTGCCAGGGAGGAAGGGGGATGGCAGCTTGGGGCAGAAGACACAGGTGGGGTTGTGGAGGTGGCAGAAAAGGTAGATAGAAAGAAGGCAGAGCAGGTGGCACCTTGGAGACTATGGAAGAGGAGCCAACAAAGAGAGGTGGGGAGCTGGGGTCAGCACTGGGTTGGAGACGGGATGTGCTAGTCCAAGCACTGGCGGCAAGAAGACTAGTGAGAAACATTCCCCTATCTATTCTGGGGTCTTGTGTGGCTCCTATGACCATAGCATCCCTGGCTCTTCCTCTCATGACAGAGAGGGCACAACAACAGCCTCCCTCTCTTCCTAGCCCAGAGCAGCGATTGTGGGTTGGTGTTTGGGGCTGGTGCAGCTCTGTGTGGGGAGAGGGAGCAGTGTCGATATGAGGCGATGGCTGAGGCAGGCAGGGCCATGTCTAGGTAAAGTTTTGACTCACAGAAGGAGTGGGGGTATGAGAGGGCACACCGCAGGGGCTAGGGACCACAGGGCCATGCAGTGGCTTCTGGTGCTACCTGGGCTGGGATATGGCAGGTGGGTATTGAGCCTGGGAGCGCCCCTGACGTAGATGGCATTACTGAAGCTGGGCCTGAGAGACTGGCCCTCAGCCTGCTCATGCCTGGCAGGGATAGGGGAGATGGCTTCTGCAGCACTGGAGAGTCGGAGGCTGACAGCCTGATTCCACCGAAGCCAGGAGCTCCTTGGGGCTGAGATTTTATATACAGCATCCCGGATGAGCATTTCTACACAAACCTTAAAATGCATTTAAAACCCACACACCCATTACAATGGTCACCTGCATGCTCCCGTGCACCCGTCCTCAGTACTTTCCTAAGACAGTCTTTTAGTTTTCACCATGCAGTTGGGGTTTGGGATTACTTCAGTCTCTGACCCATGCAGATGTGGGGAGAAAGGAAGACAGGGGATAGGGACCATCTCTGAAGCACTTTCCTTCCTTCACAGTGCTTGTGAGCTGATCTTGGCAGCGGGGCCCTGGCCTGGCCCCTCTGGTGGCCGTGCTCCATTGTGTCTGTCCCTGAGTGCAGCTGTGGCGTTCTGTCCCCAAGCTGTGACTTGGAACGTGCAGCTTCCAGCAGCCCCAGCCCGCACATCTGGGCCTCATAGACACGCACTCTCCAGCCTGCTCCCAAGCCCCAGGCTTCAGTGTCAATAGTGCTGCTGGGAGTCACGTTCAGACAGGCACATTGCCTCCTGCTGCTCCCTCCTCACCCCCACTAGCTATCCCCACCCAGGGTTGCCTGCATAGTTCTGACAGTCTTCCTCCATCAGCCCTGTCCCCCTTTCTGTGCTCTCTTTGTGCTAACTATGTAAAAAGGCATCCCAGAGGCCCCCAGCATGTGCTCAGAGCCCTCCTTTGCATCTAGGGCACTGACCTGAGCGCAGCTACCCTTTGTTGGTAGTGCCCCACGCGCTGCTCTCCATCAGTGCCACCCCCACCAGGCATTGAGTTGGCAGCAGGCTGTGCCTTGGGACTGCCATCAATCGCTTTGTTCTCCCACAGCATGACATCACTTGTCAATGGGTGCAAAATCCTGTCCAGCCCCAATGCCCTCCCCACCCCTTGTTATCCAAACCAGCCAATCCCCTTGCAGCATCTGTGGCCCATAGGCCAGTTAAATCCAGCGATAAAACAACTTGAGAATAATGGGCTCATTTAAAAAAAAAATGTAAACAAACTTCATGTTCCAGTGTCAACAGGGAGCCTGGTTGGTCGACCAGAGGAAGGGGGAGTCCTCCCCTGCATTGAGGCTTTCCCCATGACTGGCTCCTGCCCATCAAACAGCTGTTCAAGCCTCTGATCTTTACCCAGGGGCTGGTCCTCCTTATTTGCTATGGAAACAGGCATACTGAAGGGGCCAAGTTCTCAGCCCTGGTGTTGGCACCGTTTGATTGGACTTGAGGCAGGAAGCTTTGCTGCCTGAGAGCGACAGGATTGGGAGCTGCTGTTTGATGCTTGCCCGCCCTCCCTACAAGAAGAGCCATCTGCTTCTGGCTGGAGGCTGCCCTAACTGAAACCTAGACCTCTAGCCCCGTTGTCACACCAGGCTCCCCCTTGCCCTGCTTCTCCAGCCCTTCCATACCTCCAGAAATCCTCTCAGCTGAGGGTTTGTTACAATTGCTTAGCCCTGCTTCTTGGGGGGAGACATCATCCATCAGCCCCTTCTTTGAGCTGGGCTATTTCCCCAGCCCTGTTTTGGGGGTGGGGAGGGACTGGTGGGGGCCCTTTCTCTGACAGCTGTCTGCTATCAGCATGGGCATGGCATGAGCACTGGGCCCTGGCAGTATTTGGCCTGTCTGAGGAAACAGGACTTGGTGGTGGTTTGGGGGGTTGACAGGTGAAATGCATCCAGCAAGAGGCTCCTACCCTGGCTCTGCCTGTGGCTCCTGCAAAGCCAAGTCCTAGCAGGAACAGCCCCACTTGTGAGGGATGAAAGCAGCAAGCTGTGCCCAGCTGAGTGGGCTTCCTATACGGTGCAGCCAGCTTCAGTGCCATGGGGAGCTAGAGCTGGGCTGCTTGGAGTTCCTGTGGCTCTGGGCCATAAGAAGCATTGTTGGGCTTCTCTGAATCCCACTCTGCCAGCTCAGGGTCATGCAGCACGTTGCAGGCATTAAGGAATTACATTTCCACCCCAGACACCCTTCTCCTTGCCATGGGCTGAATCTTCTCCCCATTTCCCAGGTGGGGAAAGTGAGGCACATGGAGGGGAAGTAACTTGCCCAAGGTCATACAATACCTCAGGTGGGAACAGTACCTGGGAGTCCTGGATCCCAGGATAACTGTGGTGGCACTTTCATGCCCTTCCATTGTCTCCAAAGGCATTAGCAGTCCTGGCCATCTCTCTGTCTGTGCCAGGAGTTTCCAAAGGAACCAGCAGTTCTTGTCCCTCCCTTCTGGGAGCTTCATTTCTGGGAGAGTAAGGGCCTGGCTTGTGGGTGAGGGGGATGTGGGGAGACACACAGCTCTCATAAAAAAATCCAGCTCTTTTCTGACATCCCTGGCTGGGCGCTTCAGATCTCTCATCGCATTGGAAATCTTGCCCCTTTCTGTCTATAGGCTGCAGTTTTGGTACACTGAGGAGGTCTGACAGTGGTGGATGGGCTGGTAAGGCCCCCTGCCACACATACGATGGGCCCCTCACTGGCCTGTTTAATGATTTGACCAGGCAGGTCCATATCCCCTGGAGCTGCTGTGCCATGTGCCCTTAAGGAGAGGGGAGCCTGGGGGACACTGTCCCTTAGTCCGAGTACCGGATGCCCTGCCTGGCTTGGGATGAGGGTGGAATTGCTTTGATCCCAGAGCCCTTAAACTCTGTGAGGAGTTGTGGGGTTTCAAGACCCTGGGATTGTGAGGTACTGCCAGGTCCTCTTCCCTGCCTGAGCCAGCTAATGGGGGCTTGTGTCTTAGGCCCTCCTGCTGCCCTGATGGCTTACTGCTGCAGGGGCAACATGGCAGAAGCAGGCCCTGGAAGAGAGGGTGACCCCTAGGCACTGGGTTTCCCTGCCCAGAGCCACCCTTGCGTGGCTGTGGGAGTGTGGGGCTGTTAGGACCCAGCAGAATTCTCCATGTGAATGACAGCGCTTTAAAAGGCCAGGCGGAGACCTGGAGTGACAGCCTGTGCCATCCACAGCGCAGATCAGCAGCTGCCCGCAGCTTCCCAGCTCCTTTCCAGGGCTGGGGTGCAGGAGCTGATGCCAGACAGAGGTGCACTAGGTGGGCACAGCCCCACTAGGCAGATGCCTTGAGACCCTCTGGTGCTTCACTCAAGGCAGGTGCAGGAAGGCAGAGCTTCGAATCTGCAAAGCAACTGGGCGCGTGGACAGCAGCTGCCAGCCCTTCATGCCAGGCAGTGGCCAAAGACGTTGCTCAGTCACACTTACCTGCAGGACTGGGGCAAGCCTGTAGTGCCCCCGAGTCTGGGGCAGGGAGTGGTCTGAGCCCCTCCAGCAGCTCGTGTTCAACAGGGGAAGACGAAGCCCCAGCCTGGCAGAGATGAGCTGAGGAAGCCCCCAGCCAATGAGGAGGCTTCAGGGACACTCCAGTCAGGTCAGTATCCTCCTCCCAGGAGTTGGGGGTACAGGGCAGGCAGGGAGGATGGGTGTCTTGCTAAATGACTTGATGCTAGTCACCCCAATGCCCTGCGAGTGCTGATCCTCTTAGGTGCCCAGGACCCTCCCCAGTGCTCTAGTCTTCCTGTGTAGCATGTTCCATGTGTCCAGGGCTAGTAACCAAGGATCAGAGAGGGAGAGGCACTGGGGGGCACAGGAGAAGATGAAATTACCATGGGGCAGTGGCAAGGCAGGGAGAGGAGCTGGCACTGCTCTGGGCAGGTCTGTGCTAGGAACCTTGGCTGGTGCAGTAACGTGGGGGGGGAGTCATTCTTTGAATGGTGCCTCTGTTTGGGAGTAGACCTGCTGTAGGCACAGGTGTCCAGAGAGAGAGGACTTGCCTTAGCCATGGCTGTGGAAGACGCTGTCCCAGTGACAGCACTGGAGACCTAGGTCTTCTGCTGCAGTGGCTGATGGGGCTTGCACCCAGCTCAGGGAAGAGGAAACCAAGGCACATTGTTGTGGTCAAGGTTGCTCGGCCAATCAGTGACAGAGTTGGCAACAGGTTGCCTGGCTCCCAGACCTGTGCCCTGCCCTGCCATTCACTCTGTTTTGCTGAAGGGGAGGGGAGGCAAGGGAGGGACAGGAAAGGGGTAGCAGCAGCAGAGCTGGCTGCTGATAGAGCCGGGCAGGGGGGATTCTGTGGCCCACTTGCTGGCTGTGTCAGGGCCCCATTGGTACGCTGTGTAGTTTTGCAGTGTGTGTGCAAGGGTGTGCTCATTGGTGTGCTCTGGGGAGCAAGTCCAGAATCTGGACCTATGATACTGGCCACACAAAACTGCTCCTTTTACTTCTGTCCAGCTCTTGTAAGCATCAGACGTTATGTGCCCTCTGAGACCCTGTTGCAAGTTGCTGGTGCACAAGCTCTGGGTTAGAAATGGCTTGGTAAAGGGTGCCCAGACAGACAGGAGGCTGTGGGTGCTTGGGTACACATTCACCACTTAATGAAGGGGATCCTTCCCAGCCTGGATCTGCCAGCCCACCCCAGGCACACAGCCTGGTATTGCTGCTGAGCATCCCTGACCATTCCCATCCTGCCTCGCTTCCTGCGGAGATGCTAGTAATGGTCTCACACCTTCCCCATAGCCCTGCTGCTCCTGGCTCCTTTAGGGCTGAGATTACCTTCATACACCAGAACTGGCTCCTTTGGTGGCCTGGCACTGCCCTCCAATCTGCAGCTGCTGCTTAGCACCCAGTCCCCTGCAAGGCTCTCTCCAAATTCCCTGCCAGCCCTCAGCCCAGCTGGGTGCTCCTGCTGTTGGGATCAAACCCAGTGTCCTCTGCCAGCATGAGGGATGCCTCAGGGGGCTGGCATGGTTTGACTCTGGGGACAGATTGGGCAGTAGGGCTGGAGTTGTTCCAAGGGCACTGCTGATAAAGAGTTTGCCGGGTACTTGTAGCAAGGGGACCCATAGGCAAGCCTGGCACTGAAGTGGCTGGGGAGGGGATGCTGGGAAAAAGGCACTGTATTTAAGTGGGGGCTGAACTGACCCAGCAGTATGGGGCATGGATGCTGCCCTCCCTGGCATGAATGTACACCCTTCCCTGGGGAAGATGGAGGTGTTTTGGGATGGCATGGGGTGCTCTGGATGGGGGCTGGTGTGGGGAATATACTGTGTGCATGATAGCAAAGCTGCCCCTGGAGGGTTTTTCTGGCCTTGGTCCAGTTGCTCGTGGGCAAACACCCAACAACAGTGACTGGTACCAAATGACCCCATGTCATCAGGCTCACCAGATGTTGGCACCCCATGGATGGCGCCCAGTCCAACTACATCAACTCCAGGCACTCAGAGGTGCAGGTTGGAGACTCAGGGGTGCTCCACCTTCAATCTACAGCTGCAGCCCAGCAGGGAGTCTTGGGACCAGAGAGCACCGGCACTGCCTGTACTAAATGTGGCACATGAGGATCTGAGCACAGGGGCTATGGCTGTCTGGACCAGGGTCCTTGCTTTGCAGGCTGGATACAGCAGTTGCCCCAGCACTGCATTCACATGGGGGAATGGGGCATCCCCAGCTACCAAGAGCAGGAGTGGTCTTTGCTTTGCAGAATCAGAGCACTACCAGCCCTAAGAGTGCTGCATACCCTGGGAGCTCACTGGGAAAGTTAGGTACATCCCTCCATCTGCCACTGGGACTGGGGAATGTCCTGCTACTCAGGGTAGCAGGCCCTGGTCTGCACCCATCCAGGGCCATTCATGTACCCAGCTGTTCCCTGCCTGCATGTGGGGCACAATTGGGCACTCTGGACACCCTGTCCCATCCAAAGGCCATGGATTGTCAGATCCCAAATGTCCTGCTGGATCAGACAGAGCCACGACTAACCCCAGCCTCCTGCCCCAGATCCAAAGCCTGGCTCTCAGGCTAAACCAGAAGACATTTCATGTGCAGTGACACTGTCCCCCTGGCCCAGCCAGCCCTCCAGGCTGACCCATCACCACAGTTCTGACAGTTTGCTCTGCACTCATCTGCCACTCCTCTCCAGACCTGAACACTGCTCAGCCCTCTGAGCCCAACTTTCCCCCCAAAGCCTTCCCCGACCAGCCATTATGCAACTCACCCAACCCCAGCATGGCCCACAGGCCCCCTTCTTGTCTGCCTTGTTTCCCCTGCCCTGCCCTGTACTCTGCTCCAGATCATGAGTGGGACCTCAGACCCTCATGCCTCAAACCCTCCCTCAGCAGCACCCATGGCTATGAACACAGAGGGAACTGGCCCAGGATCTGAATCATGGAAATTCAAAGAATATGAGCAGCGGGAGATCTCCCTGCACCTCTGAAGCTGTACTAGAGCCACTGTCTGGTTCTGGAGCAGCTGATCAATGGGGGGAGAAAGGGAAAGGGGTCCAGGAGGGCATCCTGGAACAATCAGCTGGGAATTGAGCCCCTCCCTTGTCATTGCTCAGGGGATGGATCTGAAAGCCAGGGGAAACAGGATAGCTAAGGAAGGATTCTGAGAGGACAGCCCTTTCCTGCAGGGCTGCTGGTTTGGAGGGGGCTGGGGGTGATATTTCTATAATGCTGCCATTATAGGTTCATGCACAGAAGTTTGGGAAGCAAAATATTCTGAGTAGCGACTGGCAAAAAGCTGGGTTCTGGTTTCCAGGAAATGTCACCTTTTCTAAATTTGGTTTCAGCATGAAAATGTCTCCTCAACCAGAACCCACACTTCAGGTCATCCCCTGGACCCAGCAGCTGCTGGGTGAAATTGACATTCTGATGAGTTCGGTGGCTAATAGCACCTGTGAAATTGACATTCTTGTCAATTTCACAGACTTGCTGCAGGGGGCTCTGGGATGCCCAGCATCAGGGCAGACAGCATCTGGGGCTTTGTAACCTGGCAGCTTATGATGGAAATTTGCCTTTGATTAGAAATTGTCCAGGTAGGTAAAAGGCTGAGCATCCATTGGAGACAATCAGAACAGGCAGGTGCAGCATCAGATTTGATGTTAGGGCAGTACAGAAAGATGGTATGTTGAAGAGCCACAAAGCACCTGCCTGGCTTATCTCAGCAAAAAGCCACTTATCCTCCCCACCACCACCCCAGGAGCCCTGAGTACTCACCAGCAGCAGTTCAGCCATGGTCACATGTACCAATTCTTGCTTCAGAACATGCAGCAACTTTGTGATGTTTAGGTTAAAAATGGAGAAAATAATGCTCCCTCTCAGTATTTAGGACATGCTGCTGTAGCCACTGGAGCAGATGGCAAAGCTTGCATTGGCTTCAGCAATGCAGTACAAGGTCCTGAACTGGGAAGCTGCAGATGATAGAGGTGTGACTCCCAACCAGCCCATGTTTGCCATAAACTCCAACACAACTAGACCCTTTTGGATAGGTGAATCTTTCAGCTAGTTCTTCAGAGTTCATCTGAGCTGCCAGGGGCCAGTTGGGTGAGTTCATCTGGACACTGCTCCAACCTTGAAGTGGCAATTAATTTGCAAGCTGGCTCCTGAGGGGCTTGAAATGTCAGTGCCTCCTTGGCTACTTTCCAAGGCTGCCTGTGGATTTATAGCCCTGCAGAGACCCTTGGAATGCATTTGATCCTTAATTGGGAAAGTCCCCTTGGAGGAGCAGCCCAGATGAGTTTCCAGAAAAATTAAAGCTGTGTAACCTGGGCAGGGGGCTGCAACCAGCCCTGGATGCCTGAGGACAGGACTGGCTCAGCCCAGAATGTGCCAGGGCAGCCCAGGGGCAGTCAGAAGAAAGTGTGTAGAAATATAGATACAGCAGCAGCACAGCTGGATTTTTTTTTAATTTCATGTCTCAAGCTAAATTAGTCAAATCAGTTCCAGATTCCATTGACTAGCAGAGCTCAGTCATTCAGGTCCATGTGATGTTACCACCAGCAAGTATTCTACCTCCCAGACTCTTCAGCCTGGGGCTTCAGATACTCCCAGATCTGTGGCAGGCATCCTACGTGCAAGCCCCAAGCCTAGAGGCTTTGGGGTTCAGATGCCCCTGAGTCTCGCTTGCCCTTAGACAAAAGGCCAAAGGAGCAAGCTAAGGGGAAATCCCCCATTTCCATGAAATAGTGTGTAGCTGAGATCCTTCAATTGGGAGGCTGTAGTAGGCTCTTGTAGGGGTTCCTGCCCACAGTGCAATAGACAAGTCTCCACCCTCAACTACACAAAGCCATTCAGGGTTAGGGAGAAGTGATCTCCCTTTCTAGGTACAGCAAATTTGAAGTGAGGAGTGAGGACACACACACACACACACACACACACACACACACACACACACACACACATGCCCTGAGTTCATTGCCATGGGTGCCCAGGGACTGCCAGGTCAGATCAGGCAGGGGTTCATCAGGGTTAACATCCTGTCTCCACCAGGACCCAGCATGAGCTGACTCAGAGTAGTGGAGGAAACCTCCTGACCCCCCAGAAGCTAATGACTGGCTTATTCCCAGAAGCATCAGCTGGAACCTCCCTTACATGTGTGCCTCTCATTCTAGAACCTCTGGGTATCCTGGCTGCTTAGGAAGTGCCCAGTCCTTCAGTGACTCTTGCCTAATGCAAGATCTTGGCAGCCTGCTGCACCTATGCATTTCCTGGGCAGTGTGTGCCTGGTCTGGAATGGGGTTTCCTCTCGTTGCTGAGGGATTGCCCTCCTGGAGACCCCTTGGTTTTGTACTGACGCTTACAGTCACTCTTCTCCAGACTTCATAGACTTTATTCAGGGCTGTCAAACTGGTTTGCTCTCTCTATCCCCACAAGCTGGATTCTGACTGTGGGGGCTTTCTCATGGACTGGATCTGGATGTGGTGATGGGGCATGCAATGCCAGGTAGCTGCAGGTGTTAATGCAGCCATTGTCCCACAACTCCCAATGTGTCCCAATGGGGCTCTGTACCTTGGATTTTGGCAGTGCCACTCCCCCCCCCCCATTCCCACCTCTTCTAGGAGCATGGCAGGCCAGATGGCATGGCTTAATGTGCTGAATCCAGTGCATGGGCCATATGTTTGACACCCCTCCTTTATACCTCAGTCTTTTCTCTTGTCCCCCTTTACTCATCTCCCAGACATCAGATGGGACCTGGAGCCAGGTACCTGTGGGTTACCAGTTTCACTCCAGCCTAGGTTGATTACTTAATGCTAAATAGCTTGGGTCAAACCAGACAGCTTGTTGTTCACTGGTCCCTGAGGTGGGGGTCTACACCCCATTCTAAGAGCTTCAGCCATACAGTGCTCCCCCAATGCAGCAGGACAAATGCACACAATGTAGCTGAACTGTTCCAGCCAGCCAGAGCTCATGTCTCTTGGAAGGTCTGGCTATGGTCCTGAACATCTCTAAATGTGGCATACACAGGTGGATAGATAAGGTCACCGTGCATTGATTTCTGTAGCTCTGAGAAGGCTCACCAGGTTGGCTTGTGATTCCTTTTCTGGCCTTGCTCTTTCCTGTGCCACTTCCTGAATCTCTCTGGCCTTTGTTGGCTTGAAGGACTGCATTCAACCACAGAATGCAGGCAAGGTTCTTTGGGTAGATGTGATATCTAAATAGTTTAGTTGGTCTAATAAAAGATATCACATCTATCCAAAGAACCTTGCCCGAGTATGTCCTTAGGCCAACATGGCTACAGCCAACAACCCTAGAACCACAGAACTACTCTTAAATGGGATTCTGTGGATGCCCAGAAAGGTGAAGTTTTCTCACCATCCCCAGGGTCATTTGGGGTCAGAATCAGTTGTAAGGCTTTCTCTTTGCTCATTTACAATTCTTCTACGTTCTGTTCCTCCCACTTTTTCCACAGAGGAGAGAAGATGTGTCCGTGAAGATGGTGATGGATTTATATGATTCTAGAAGGTGGTGACAAGCGGTTATTGCTGTCCAGGTGCTGGGAAATTGGAATCAGCTGTTGGGTGCAATGGCAAACAGAACTGGGCTCAATGCTACTCAGGGACTAGGCCCTTTTTCAGCAGCTGAGGTTTCCACATTCCAGGAGGCTGTCGGCCTCTTCTTCATGGTCCTGCTGAATGTCATAGCCCTGGTCGCCAACACAGCTGTGATGGTAGTTATCCTCAAGACCCCTCTCCTGAGGAAGTTTATCTTTGTCTGCCATCTCTGCCTGGTAGATCTGTTGTCTGCCATTTTCCTGATGCCACTGGGGATCATTTCCAGCTCCTCATGCTTCAACAGGGTGATCTATAGCATTGCAGAGTGCCAGACCCTGATCTTTTTGAACATCTGCTTCATCAGCGCCTCCATTCTCACCATCTCAGTCATCAGTGTGGAGAGGTATTACTACATCGTCCACCCAATGAGGTATGAGGTCAAAATGACCATTGGGCTGGCAGTCACTGTGGTGGTCTTCATCTGGATTAAATCTGTCCTGATCACAGTCTTGGCTTTGGTGGGGTGGCCCCAAGACAATGGAGCCACCAGTGCCAGTAAGTGCACAGTGTACTGGAGCCCTGGAGCCCACAAGAAGATCTTTGTCATTGTCTTCAGCACCCTCTGCTTCATCGTGCCCACCTTCATTATCTTTGCCGTCTACTGCAGCATCTACAGAGTGGCCCGGATTGCTTCCCTGAAGCATGCCCCTGTCCCTTCTTGGACGGCCACTCCCAGGCAACGATCAGACTCCATTAACAGCCAAGTGACTATCATCACAACCAGAAACCTGCCTCCCCGGCTGTCCCCAGAGCGAGTGTTTGGAGGGAGCAAGGCTGCCTTGACCTTAGTGCTCATTGTGGGCCAATTCCTGTGTTGCTGGCTGCCGTTCTTCTCCTTTCACTTACACTGCTCTGTTAACTCAGTCACTCCTGCTGGGGGCCCTGGGGAGATTGTTGTTACCTGGCTTGCCTACTCTTCTTTTGCCATCAACCCCTTCTTCTACGGGCTACTGAACCGTCAGATACGGGAAGAGCTGTCCAGACTAGGGAGGAACTGCCTCAACAGATCCCTGACCCAGGACCTCTGTCTCTCTAGTCCAGAGGGGTCTATCCATGAGAACTTCTTTCAGTTCTTACAAAGGACTGGCTGCACACTGGAGACCCAGTCCAGCTACATCAACTCCAGCCCCAGGAACACAGTGGACCAGACCATGATGGGCTTCAGAATTCCAGGTCAAATCCCAGAAGAAACAAACTGAGAAGGGACAGGGGTTAGGGTGGATATCAGGTCACTGTGGTCTGCATCCTGGCTGCTGCAGCATGGAGGATTGATGTGGGGTTTCAGCTCACGGGAAGGCCTGACTGGCCATTTTCTGATCTGGTGAAGGATGATGTATTTGAGAGGATTTATCTTCTTGAGCATGGGAGGGTAAAGCCGACTTGGCAATGCTGTTCCACAGTGGGGTAGGGAAAACCAGCAGGAGGGTGGAAGGAGGAGGGATGGGTGTTTATGAGAGCTAATCCTGTTCTTCTCCAAGCACTTTTCATTATGCACTCCAGATAGAGCTTTTGAGCTTTTGGAGAGCTCCTGCCACAACCTTGTCTTCTAGATGGGTTGTCAGGGAAATCAAGAGGTCACCAGAGGTCACCTAATCAGTCACAACTTGGATAGTTGTGAGAGGGGGAGAAGGTCTGTGGGTCCCTTCTGTCCCCTTCTCCCTTGTTTCAGTCTGGTAGATCACCGTGCCTCCCTCTGATCTACGGATCAGCAATTCCAGGAGCAGGGATGGGCAGGCAGCTCTAATAAGTTCTAGCTGTGAGTGAGGGGTAGCCAGGCCCCTATCTGTTCTTGTGGAGAGAGGGTTTCAGTGTGGATTCACTTTCTTGACCTCAGAGCTGTGCCTGCCCATGGGATCAGAGAATGTGCCATCAAAGGGACTTCAATAGGCAGCCATCTGAGGTGGACACTAGAAATGGACACTTGTTCTGGGCAAGCAGAGCTCTGTTCGAAAGCCTGTGAGGTCTGAAACAGGACAGGTGAAGCTGCTGTGCCAAGCTGTGATGGGAGCTAGTGGAAAGCAGCAGGGAGCCAGCTCCTGCCTGCCTAGGGGCACCTCATGCACACTCAGCCTAATCCAAAGTGAAAGCAGCCTCTGCAATGACTCGATGAGACAAATGCAGGTTGCCATGGAACGCGGAAGGGACTGTGTCCTTATTCCTTATGGTGGGGGCCAGATTCATCTGTGGGGTAATGTCCCTAGTTTCAGGGACCATAGGAGGCTTGCCACGTTTCAGGGTGCTAGGTAGTAACAGATGAGGATCATGGCAGGGGTAATACCTGGCCTGCAGCCATCACAATCAAATCACACACCAGCAAGGAGTTCGGTGCCAGGCTCGGAGCCCACTGCAGTACAAAGGTTAATGCTTTTCTCTATAGAGACAACCAGCCCTAAATACCGGGTGCTGGTGAGTGGGGATTTCCCCTGCCCACACAGCAGGACTTGCCTGAGGTTACATGTAATAGGTTTTTAATTAACTGCTAATGTATTTTTTAAAGAGCGATTTTAACCGATTTCTATTAATAGACTTGATCACACAGCTTGGAGCCATGGCTTGGTTTTGCTTGACAGAGACTGCTTCCATGTGATGTTTCACAATCTCTCCACCTGGCCACACCAGGGAATGAGACTGCTTGTTGACAGATCTGACTACAGAGCTGCAGAGGGTGTTTCTGGGGTAGGGGGTCTCCAATAGTAGGAATGAAGAAGCCATGACAGATGCTGCTCACTGGCAGGTTGTCACATATGGCCCAAACTCTTCACTGGGTTGGGTTTTGCCAAGATCCCCTTGTCTTTCTGAAATGGAAGACTAGGTTGCTTTGGGAATTCAAGTTGTAAAGCACCTGTAATGCCACATTGTCCATTTCTCCTTCCTTAGTCATTGAGAAGGCCCCATTCTCCACTCTCCACATGTAAAGGAGGTGTAACATGCCGCTGAATAACCATGATGGCAAATGGTTAGATACCTTCCCTACCCTGATGCTCAGGTGTTCCCAACATGCGTGCAACAGTGCAAGTGATTTTAGCTGACCAGCTTGGAGCCTTCTGTGTGACTGAGGCTGGACTGTCTCCAGGTATTTTGCAAAGAGAGAAATTAAGCTAGACAGCCCTCCCATGTGACACAAGCCTGTATCATCATCCTTGTTTTACATGCAGCATGGTGAAATGATTCACCCAGCATCAGTGGCAGAAGACCTTGGCTCCAAAATCTCACCTCCACTGGGGCATTGTACCTGCTGGTGCAACTGCCAGCATCAGCCCTAGGATAGCCAGGCGATGCTTGTGTAAGACTTTGTCTGCACGTGGATACAAGCTGGGCTAAAGCCACACAGCTCCCAGCCCCAATTCACCCTGGTGCAGTGTGTCCATGCTGGGAGTGGGTGTCTGGGCAGCATAATTAGTGCTGCTGGAACCTCCTAGACCTCAGCCAGACCTCCGTCCTGATCCTCAGCACAGGCACTGTCCGTCCTCCCCTATCAGGAGCTATGTGCGTTGTGTGGGGTTGTCCACCACATCCTGGAACCTCCCCATGGGTCCATGTTGGGGGGAAGGCTGCCTTCCCCTGTGCTCTCCTGCAGCAGGAGGTATCCTCCAGATCTTATCACACCAGGAACTGGGTCCCACGGCATGGGTGGTGAGTCATAGCCCCGTGTTTACTGATACAAATGGACACGCTGCCAGCCCCAGGGAGTGAGCTGAACTCGGTTGTGCCTCATGAACCCCACAGCCCAGCTCTGGCTCCAGGATCCCACTGAGGGATGGGGTGTACTGGATGAAGCGAAAAGGCTCAAGAGCAGAGGGGTCAGCTCCTGCCACAGCTTCAAAATGACCCTTGCCCCTGGATCACTGATGGGTGGAGAATAAGGGCCTTGGGCTGGCAGCTGGGATGGGGCCTGTGGGACCAGGAGGTAATGGGGCTGGCTACCTGTCACCCACTTGGAAAACCCAGCCTGGAAGATTTTATACTAACTCCTTATTATTTCTTTTGCCTGGTGACACATCAGAGGGGTTTTAGAACATAAGGTGCTGTACTAGGTCTGACCATCAGCCCATTAGTCCAGGGCCCTATCTCTTTTCTCATGTGAAGGGGAAGAGTACATGAGCAGGCATGCATGCAGAGGATGCATGTCCTGATCACAAAGGCCTCCCTGCCATTCCCAGGCACTGACCTGATGCACAACCACTCCCATTCCCCAGCCACGACCGTAGCCCCCAAGTAGAGCCTCCTTGGTCTTCGTGTGCCTCTTGCTCCCTCTCTGTTGCCTCCAAGCCCTCCAGCCCTCATCTGAGTCCAGCAGGCCAGATGCAACCCTCTGTCCAGTGCATGGCTTTTGACACTTGTGTGGAGGCAGAAAGGAGGATGTCCCAGCCAGATAGGTGCAAGATGCCCATGACACGCATGTGGGAAGCTCCCTGGCTCACACTGAACCTGGGGTTAGCCTGCCATGGCCCCTGGTCTATTCCATGGAGAGCAGACAGCTTTACCTCCCCACTGCTTGGGGCGTAGCCCCCACCTGCTGGCTGCTGGGTCCCTCCCTGTTCTGTGGAGAGAGCGAGCTGCCTTTAGACTGTAGGACAGGGGGTCCAGAGAGCGGCGGTGGTCGGGGTGGGGAGTGTTCCATGAGGCCAAATGGCCTCTCTCGATCTCTGATGATGTCCCCTGACCTGGCCAGTCGTGGGCACCCCAAACCCCAGCTGGCTCTGGGAGTAAGGAAGAAGCCTGCTCTGTGCAATGGCAGCCAGCACTGGCCCCAAGCCCCACAGTCCCTGCCTGGAGCATGTGGCAGGAGGCAGGGGAAAGGTCGCATTGCCCATTCACATAGCAACAGGCTGCGCTGGAGGCAGCCATCTCAGCCTCCGACTAGCTCCTCTATTGTACTGGATGCTGTTGATAAAGCAGCTGCATTCTCCCTCTTATCTGCTGGCCTCTGTTCCCTCCCTCCCTCCCTGCATCACGCTGCAGCATGGGCCTCTCTGCACAACCACAGCACCTGGCCTGCTCAGCCCATCTCCTGCTAGACCAGGGAGCTCCTGCCCCCAGATAGGTGATGCTAGAGTTTGGTTTGACTCAATGTTGTGGGGAGGGGAGAAGAGCAAAGAGAGATTCCCCCTTTCCAAGGGGTAGGAACCCCCTCCCCTCATACAGCATGCACAATGGGGAGAGGGTGAAGGGGTGACCATACCTCACAAAGACCACCAGCACAGAAGGGGTTAAATGCAAACCATTGCCTTCGTGTCATTCTCCATTCCTCCCACCCACCCTCCTGAGCAGTGACCATCCCAAACTGGTCCAGCTCCCCATGGGCTCTGGGATGAAGGTGACTTTGCTGAGGGCCACAGGCCCCTGCCACCTGGGGAGAGGCCGGTTGCACAGCGCAGGACATTCCCCTTTGCTATGTTAATTCAAGGGAGAACAACAGCACCCGGCTGGCTGGCTGTCACTGTCTCTCCAGGGGCCTTTACCCAGCTGGGTGCCCATTTCGGGGCCATTGAGGCCCCGTCTCTAATACCAGGGCCACTGCGGCAGCTACTTTGCCAGACTGCTGGAGCAAGCCTACCTTGGGGGCACTGCCCCCAGTTGGTGTGGTTATGCGTTAATGGTGGCTGCTGTGGCAATGGCTCTTGGAAGCCTTTTGTCAGGCAAGCCGGATGTTTTGAGCATTTTTGAAGGTCCCAACCACAAACTCAGCCAATGCCCTGCCAGGTGCTGTGCTGGAGGGGGAGGCACTTTCCAGCTAATGCCCTTCCTTGGGCTCCCCGCTCTGCCTCACATCCTGGTCAGGGGTGAGCAAGGGGTCGTGTCTGACCGGGATCTAGTTCATGATGAAAGCTGGAGGCACCGAGCCTAGTGGATGAAGCTGCACTGCCCAATCTCATGTTCGACACAGGCATGGCACTCAGGGGAGGGCAGCACCTGTTGTCTGCTAAGCAGCCACCCCTCAGCTTCCCAAAGCAGGCTTTGCCCAGCCCAGGAGCTGAGCTGCTGGTCATTGGGAACTGAGGCTCTCTTGTCCTTACCCAGATCCTGACAACCTGTTACTGGTTGCAAGACCCCTCCCAGAACTAGCAGAATCCTCATCCCAGGGTTTGCTGAGGATTGTCAGGAGCCAGGGCAGCAGGCAGGCTGAATTGCCCTCAGCTGAGCCTGGTTTCCCATGCAGGCCTGGCTGCCAGGGGCCTAACTGTCCCAGCTGGCTCCTCTTGCATTCATGGACATGGCTTCCTGCTTGCAGCATGTTCAGTGCCCAGCAGGCTGCTCAACAGGGCACAGACCTCCCTGTCTAGCCTTTGGCTGCTGGGTCCTTCAGCTCAGCTTCCTAAGCCCTGCCTGCTGGTTCCTGCTTTCCCAGTCCCTGGATCCTGCTTGTTTGTTCCTGGGTTCCTGTTCCCTGGGTCCTGCTTCCCGACTTCTTCACCAGCTGCTTGACCCCTTAAGCTTCCACACTCCAGTCCAGACCCCAGCTCCTGGCTCATCTTGTAATTACCCATGTCCCAGTCCCCTACAGTTACAGCTGCTTGCTCCAGCTCCCATGGCTCCAGTCCTGTTCCCTGCCCCTTGTTCCTGACCCCAGCTGGCTCATGGTTCTACTCAGGCTGATTGCCTACATCCCAGCCCCTTACTGACCTTAGCCTCCTGACCCTCCTGCTCCTTGACCCCTAGTTGGGACCCCTGCCACGTGCCCTTGTCTGTCCTGATTCTCTGGGCTGTGATTCTTTAGGCTCAAGCCCTGACCACCTGTAGCAGTCATACCCTGAGAAGGGTCAAACCCTTGCATACAGTCTTGTTTCCCAACATTCCTTGCAGTAAAGCCCTGAGGTCCCATAAACCCCTTGGACTGCAAGCCACAGAAGTGGTTCAGGGATGAACTGGCCTTTTCCCAGTATCACTAACCCACGGCATTGAAGAATCAGGCCTCAATGTTCATGACATTGCTTTAAAAACAGTTTCAAAAGCAGTAGCTTTGGGCTCTTTTCCATTGCTTTCTTCTGGCTTTGGCATCTGGAGGTGGGACCTGAATCATGATCTCAAGCTTTTCTCCATAACAAGGAAGAAACTCACTTTCTATTTAAATGACTGCTGAGATGCCTCTCTCTGACCGCTCCAAGAGCCAGAGAATGGAGGAAAGCATCAAGATTCCTGAGAGTCAGCACTTTGCCAAACCAGCCTGAAAGTCCCCATGCCAGTGTCCAGGGCATGGGCAATGGCTGTGAGCATTTTGCTGCCTGTCAGGCATGGACACCCAATATGTGGCTAAATGAACTGTTATCTTGGCACCAATCTCCACCTCGTCCTTTCACACAGGCAAGCCATATGTCCCAGTGGATCTCTACCCAAGCTCCCTGCCAAGATTTCCTGTGTCCCTTAGCACCATGATCCTTCCCTGGGGGTCACCCAGCATTACAGGATCTAAACCAACAGAACTTTTTCTCTGCATCTGGCCGCTCTAACAGCCCCTCAGACACCCAAGTTGGCAAAGTTTGTCTTTTTATTAAACCAGTGATAAGTTACAAAGGAGGAAAAAATATAGACTCATATGTACAGCATTTCCCACGCTGACCAGCGCCGGCTCACGTGAGGCGGTGAGGGAGGGGGAGCTCTCTGATGGGGTTGCCTCAGGTTTGTTCACTAGTGAGAGTGGAATAGGGTAGACACATTTGTACCAACCAGGGTACAGAGTTGGTGGCCAGGTCTCTGCTGGAGGGAGCACCTGGGTTCTGGCCTGATGGAGCTGAGGTGTCAGATGCTGGGCAGCTTCAGGGGAGCGGTGCTGGCTCACATCAGCGAGGATCTGGCTTGTGGATGCCTTTGATCTCAGCTTGAGCTGCTTTCACTGTTGGGATTCAGCAGTGGGGACTGTGCGCTGTTGGAATCCCAGTAGTTACAGACCAGGAACAGGTTGCCCGATTCACGGGACCATGTCATCATGAGCAATCACTGTGGGACAAGCCCACTGGGCACCTGACTCTGCTCTTGGGTTGCTAGACAGTGCCGAGGCCCCTGCTGGCTCACTGTCACTGCTAGCCAGGTTCCAGGTGGAACATGCCCAGCCATGCTGCAAGCATGCCCTTAGTGTATGCCCTTAGTGCATGACCTTAGATATACCCCACCAGGAAGAGTCCAGCAGCGCTGCTGCCTGACCTGAGAGTCCCACATAGGATTAGCCAGGCTATGTGCTGCTTCTGAGCCCCAGCATGGAGGCATCAGTCTCTGTGCTGAGTGTCCATGCACCAATGCTTGGGCCTGGCGGGCCATCAACTCAGCTGGACACTTTAGCATGCACCTGCTTCCCCGTGGAGGAGGTCAAGGGATGAACTAGCTCAGCCCTTTCTCTTTTTCTCCCTCCCTCCTGTGAGAAGGCCTCAGGGCAGCATCACCAGAGAGGGAAAGGCCTGGCCTGCTTTATGGCAGTGGATGCTCACAGGCGTGATCTATGTGAGTGACTGGAGAAGGAAGGAGCATTTGAGATGGGTTTGTTGCCAGGGAAGAGGCTGAGGTGCCATCAACCCTGGGGGAAGGAATGGGCCCCAGGAGGGTGGAGACTGGGAGCCACTCCCTAGGGGAAAGCCTGGCCAGGATTCACTCAATGCAACCACAGTGGAAGGGGACAAAACATAACCAGCTCTAATTGGATATTCCATGCAACCATTAGTCTCTGGCAGCCAATGGGAGCAAATGAACCCACTCATTGGCTATTAATGCTGGGATCCTGCCACAGGCTGTTTCCCTGACAGGTCAGGAACCTTCCTCACTAGCCAATGGTTGTTTGCCTAGATCTGTAACTCTCTTATAGCCACTAAGCCACCAGGCTAGTCCAAGGCACACAAACATCTGCCATTCTCATAGCCAATCTGCCCTCAGTCCTGCCTGGAGACCCAGGCCACAGTGTAGTGGCTGCAGTGTGAGGGTCCCTGGCAGAGGACAGGGGACAGGGACTGTGATATTCCAAGCACTGGCCCTGCATTCCCTTCTTCCTTTGTGCTTTCCAGGAAGCAGGAGCATAGGCTCCTTTTTGCAGGAGACTGCCCTGTCAGATCCTCCACCATCTATCTGTCTGAGGGCCCCTCCCAGCATTAGGGCAATGACAAGTGGTTTCCACAGAGGCTTGGTCTGAAAGGAAGACTGGGACAGGGGTGCATGGGGTTAGGGCACTGAGTGCCATTAATGTTGACTTTCCAGCTTGGTACAAGTGGGGGGGGGGGAGGCCGTGGTTTATATCATGAAAAACACTCTGAGTCCTGCACAGTGTGTGAACAATTCCAGTCCTGGTCTTCCCAGTAGGTCCCAGAGAGCCTGCAGCAGGGCACAGTTTCCAGTCCTTTTCCCCTTCCCCCAAACACCCTAAAAATAGCCTAAAGATGTGCCTTACCTACATTGGCCTCAGCACAAACCAGCCCAGCAATAAACCTACCCCCAAATTCCTACTAGAGTTTGGGTGGTGCTGGGTAACATCCCCTAAAGTTAACAAACCTAAAGCATGGGGGTGTGTGGGAGAAGAGACAGCCCCTCTCAGCATGGGGCAGGGGGCTCAGGGTAGGGGGAGGCAGTCAGCTCTTGCAGGGGGATCTGGAGGGTGAGGGGACACGGATGGGCTTTTCCAAAATGGGAGGGGGAGGAAACTAGGGGGAGGAGTGGGCATGGTCAGTCTCTTCTAGGGGTGGGGGGGACAGGGGGGAGGGCAGAACCAGCCCTCCTCAGGGTAGGGTTGGTAGGAACTGGGGCTGTAGGGCTGAAACATCCCCTGGCACACAGGGGCTTTAGGTTTGGAGGAGTGGGTGGGGGAAGGCTGTGCAACCAGCAGCCCTAATGAGCTCAGTGCTGCAGAGCTCTAGGGTACTCACAGGCCCTGTCCCCTTCCTCCACAAGGTCCTTCCCCTGGTGTGCTGCTCAGCCCCGCTACATGGTGTGGCACGGACTCTGGTTCCCGCAGTGGGGCATGGGCATCCTGAGTCTCCTTCCTGCCCTCCTCTTCCCCCACCACCCTTCTGCCCATCGGCCTCAGTACGGGGAGAACTTCTGCCTCTCTGCTTTCTTCGTCCCATTAGCTGTGGAGATCTTGGTCGTGTAGGTCGTCAGGCTGCCGTTGTGCCCCGTGGCTGTGGAGGGCGGCAGCGTCAGGAAGGGGACAGGCTTCAAGCCAATGAAATTGGAGAGGGAGATGGCATAGGGGGCACCCAGCAAGGCGGGAGGGGGTGCAGCTACTGCTGTCAGCGCTGGGGCTGGTGCCGGGCTGAGGGGCTGAGAGAAAGTCATGCTGAGGTCAACAGGGCTGGAGACAGAGGGCGTCTGGGAGGTAGATTTGGCTGTCTCTAAACTGGAGGAACAAAGAAGAAGAAGGGGTGAGATGCACACTGGGTGGGATCAGACATGCACGTGTCTGGAACAGCAGAGGGAGGCAACCTGGATCTGAAAGCACCAGTCTCTGCCTTGGAGAACCCTGCTCCATGAACCAGAGTCTATAGCCGGTTCAGACTGCTATACACCATCCCACAAACAGGGAGCCAGAGAGCTGCACTGAGCACATGTGGCTTTCCCACCCTTTGTTTAAGCTGGATTTTAAATAGAGTTGGTTAAATGGTGCCAAAAATCAGTGTGGGTGCTCTTAGTTCAATTTAAGTCCATGGGAAACAGTCTTAGGGTAAACCAATAGAAGGCTCTGCGTGGGGGTTTGTCTCAGCAAGATTGTGTGTAGCAAAAGTCCCAAGCCGTTCCACTGTGAAGGACCCAAGGTGCTCAGACCCGGCTTCCTGAGAGCTCTGGGGGGGAAGTCTCTCACCAGGTCTAGCAAGAGCAGACCTGTTAGCATAGGCAAGACAGCAGCACGTATAGCCCTGGGTTGTGTAATCCTGACCAGAGCTGATCTACAGGGATCCTTATGCCCTGAAATGCAGCCACTGCAGAAGCAATGTGGCCCTGGGGTCTGTGCCCTGCCAGGGAAGTGCAGAACAGTCTCTGCCAGAGGCTGAGCAGTCAGCCTGCCGGAGGAGCAGAAGGGAATGCCCCTCGGGGTGGTTTGGCCAGGCCTGGCATCTTCAGAGTAGTCAGAACTTGGTCTCACAGCTCGTAGGATGGGGAGGAGTGACTGCAGAGAGGTCACCATGACAAAATGGATGCTTCAAAGGCCATGAGTGAGGACTACCCATCCCAGTCCCCCACGTGGCAGGCACCTATCATGTGAGCAGGTTGATGTCAGAGAGATTGCACATAGACATGGGTCATGGTGGGAAATGTCGGGCTGCTACCAGAAGCTCCCACCCCATGTTAATCTCTCAGCTCCAGGGGCAAATGCACCTCAGAAATTTGTTTTTGCCCCTCCTCCTGGCTCAGGGCCAGGCTGCTGCCCCTGCCGCAGCATCCCCCTCAGGCAGGCTGGGCCTTACCAGGCAGTGATGAGGTACTGGGCGAGGGTGATGCTGACTGGGGTCCCCGTGATGGTCACGTGGCGCTCACTGGAGCCTTCTGTCTGGTTCCCAATTTTGATGTGCGCCCCGGACATCTGCCGGATCTCACTGATCTTGCTGCCCTGGCGCCCAATGATGCAGCCAATGAGCTGGGGAGGAGCACAGCTGGGTTAGTGTCTGGGGGGCGCAGCAGACAGTGGCAGGGAGGAAGTGTTGGCGATGGAGACAGAACCAGGGGGCATGGAGAGAAGAGGCTGCCAGGAGTATTCCCACCCCAGCCCTTGGAGGGACGAGACGAGGAGCAGAAATACTCCTTCTGGCCTTCAGGGGGCAGCAGGACCTGGCTCTAAGCACAAGGCTGTGGCTGTTGGGCGATGGCGGGTACAGGCAATGCTTTCTGAGCAACTCACAGACTTCCCTATGGCTGGCAGCTGTGCCCTCCCTGCCCCAACGTTTCCCCTACATCAGGGGCTACCTTGGGAGCCATGCAGCCTGCAGACACAGCACCGGGGGTCCAGCACCCCGTTTCCTTAGGCTGTGGGCAGCTCCGGGAACCCTGAATACCAGCCATGCCCTGTGCAGAGCAGTGGTGGCCTGAGGCAGGCACCATCAGGAATAAGTGGGGCCTGCAGTTCTTGCCCTCTGTATAGGCCCCAGGCAGTGGGGTTTGACTGGGGGGAGGAGGCGTGTAGAAATAAAGGTCAGCTCTGCCTTGGCCCCCTCGCTTCCTGCCTGGTCACAGAGGCTGCTCTGTGCTGGCCGGCGCCTGGAATGAGGCCCTGGGGGCGGGCGTGGGGCGCGCGGGCGCATTCCTCTCTGCTGGCGAGGCGGCCCCCCCTGCTCTGCACACGCGCCCTAGGGGCAAGGCCACGAGCAGAGCTGGAGCCTGGCCTGGTGGCAGGGGACTGCAGCGGTGGCAGGGGGACTGGTGACCCAGCCTGGCTGGAGCATCCTGGGAGAGCAGGAAGGGCAGAGGTGCCTAGCTCTGGGATATGGCACATTTAGAGGGAAGGGGCTGATTCCCCATATAGCCCAGCACTGGGGTGTTGCCTCACCCCAGGGGAACTGGAGAGAAGGGTCTATAGCAAGGGATCCCACCCCAGCCTGATGCCCAGGGTCTGCATCTGGGGTTTGGCTTTGCCCCATCCCAGCAGCAGCGGTCACATCTGGGCACTAAAGCAGGGCAGGGGAGAGCTCCTTTGTTGGGGTTGAGGTTGAGACTGCTCTCTGCTCAGAGCACTGCCTCCTCCTACACCCCAGAGTCCAGGGCCCACAGGTGGAGGTGCCAGGTGGTGAGGTTAGACCCACTGAGCCCTTCTCTTGGTGCCAATCAGCAGCAGCCCCTGGGGCCAGTGCCCAGCCCTACAGCAGTCTCAGGCCCAGTGCACAGCAGGCCACAGTGCACTCACATCATTGGGGACCAGGAACTCCTGGGAGGTGCTCTGGGGGTTGGTGTCCAGGCCTGAAGGGAGAAGGAGAGACAGCAGCATGACAGGAGCTCTTCTGGAGACACCCGAGCCAGGCCCTGTTTTGTTCCCACCATGGCTGGGCTGAGGAGCCAGAGGCCTTGAGCTCTCCTGACACCACCTCCTGGCTGCCCATAGGCAGCAGTCCTTCTTGGCCCTGCCGAGGCCAATGCACCCACCTTCTCCTGTCTTTCAGAGACAGCGCCCAGGCCCATCCTCAGCTCCCAGACTCCCTGCACTAGGATGGGCTGAGACATCCCATGTCTGCATTGGTTCCATAGGCAACAGGGCTTCTTCCTCTCCTAGGCCTCAAAAAACTGGCTGTGCTTCTATGTCTTGCGCAGCTGGTTTATTTGGCAACCCTAGGGAATCCCAGCCTTCCCTTCCAGCCGTAGTGCCCAAGATGCTGCCCCTCTGGGACAATCAGGAGTTCCCGATTGGCTGGTCCCACCCCAGCGTAGAGGGTGCTGGGATGTTCAGGGCAAGAGCAGCTGGGAAAGCCAGGGGAGGGGACCATTTCCTCACCTGGTACCATGGAGGGTGTCTGACCCAGAGAGGCAAAAGGGACAGGATGCCCAGAGAGCTGCTGCAGTTTTGTCACCTGTCCCAGGGGAAGAAGGTAGGAGAGTGAAGGCAACAGTCACAGTGCTGCCCATCACCAAAGAGCCAGATGGGTCACCCCATTCAGCCATTTGGCTTTGAGCCAGCATCAGCTATAGTACATAGGAGGGACAGCAGGATTGCCTGGGGCAAGAGCTTTGTGTCTCATAATCAGAGGAACCGCAGACCATGACCAGGGCTAGTGACACTGAACAGCTCATGTTTCAGATTCTCCCCGTGTCTATCAGGTTGGATCATAATGGGCCTCACTTCTGCAAAGAAAGGCCTCTAGCCCAGCAGTCAGACAGCTATCACTGGAGCCCACAGCAGGCTGAGAGGCAGGAGCCAAAACTCTCTATTAGGGGAGGCTATCTGCAGAGAAGAGATTGGGGAGCGGGCAGGCATGGAGACCCACCAGGGGCGAATACACAGGAGATGGGATGGGCTGAGAAAGCAAAAGAAACCAGGCAGACAGAAGAAAACAACACAAGGGGCCAGCTTCACCCTGGGGTAAGTTGGCATGCTCTCCACAGCCTGTCCTGACACCCAGGCTGGCTCTAGTACAGGGCAGTGATAGCAGGGCTGGGCCTGAGGCCCCCCAGGAGACACCTCCTCACTGACATGGGTGATGCACTGAGGTTTCCAAGTGACCTGCCAGAGGCTGTCACAAGCCCAGTCTTACAGCCATGTAATAGCTCAGGGCTAGGATTGGTGCATGGGGGGTTTGAGAGAGGCTGGCCCCCAGGTTCCTTCAGGCATTGCCTTGCATTGTTGAGATGACATTCATCCCCGCAGTGTGGAGGATGCAAGGCGGGACTCACCTCTGCTTGCGACACACCACTGTACTGCCCCTGCATGGAGAAGCCCTGTGAGAGGAGGAGGAGAGTGGATGACCCTGAGAACCTCCACCAGGTGCCAGTCTTGGTGACAACCTCTGGCCACTCACACAGAGCATCCCTCATCTTCTCCCTGCTAACTAGCAGCAGCCTGCTGGGCAAGCTGCCTCCTGACAGGAGCTGGGGCAGCAGGCAGATGAAATTGCCCCCAGCTGGCCCTAGTTCCATGAGTGGACCTGGCTGCCAGGGGCCTAGCTACCCCCAGCTGGCCTCAGCTGCCTGCATGGGTATGGCTGTCAGTGCCTACTTACAAGCAGCAGGTCATTCAGTGTCCAGCAGACTGCTCAACAGGACAGGTGCCTCCCTGTCTAGCCTTGGACTGGTGACTCCCCGCTTCCCAGTTCCTGCCTGTTTGTTCCTAGTTCCTTGGGTCCTGCTTGTTGGTTCCTGGTCCTGCCCACTGACTCCTTTTTCCAGACTCCAGCCTGGACCCCTTGAAGGGATGGCTCCTTCCTAGCCTCCA
This sequence comes from Alligator mississippiensis, assembly GCF_030867095.1. Classification (NCBI taxonomy): domain Eukaryota; kingdom Metazoa; phylum Chordata; order Crocodylia; family Alligatoridae; genus Alligator; species Alligator mississippiensis. Next base: position 46,828,244 of record NC_081835.1, read on the forward strand.
TAAGAGCAGGGGGGAGTCATTTGAGGTGAGGCAGGTCTGAGGGAGTCCCATGGAATGCCTCTGGATCCTTCAGACAAGGTTCTTTGGGTGAATCTGATATCTTTTATTAGACCAACTAAATAGTTGGAGAACAATTTTTAAGCAAGCTTTCCGGTTCAAAAACCCTTCATCAGGCTAAGGAAGTTGCCTTGCATCAACTGCTGAAACTTCCTTAGCCTGATGAGGGGTCTTTGAACCTGAAAGCTTGCTTAAAAATTGTTCTCCAGCCATTTAGCTGGTCTAATAAAAGATATCAGATTCACCCAAAGAACCTTGTCTACCTATGTCCTTAGATCAACACAGCTACAACCTACACCTCTGGATCCTTCTGAACAGCTATGAGAGGCATCCCCAATGCCTTAGGGTACTTTCTGGGGTGGGGAGTCCAGAGGAGAAGACATTTGTGTGTCTCTGTTACTGAGAATGGGAGATTTCCCGTAAAGTATTAGCTGCCCCTTACCTGGTTGGCCGAGAGGAGGACAGTCCCCAGGGAGAGGCTGGGATGGTACGGAATGGTGGCTCCTTTGGGAGGTGACTGCAGGGAGAAATCACATGAGCCAGGTTCTACCCTAAAGCCGTTCCTCTGCCAGTGCCCCCTGAGCTCTGTCACATCCTAGCCCCCAGCTGCATGCTATGGTCTCACCCATCTGGAAGGTCCCGACCTTGGTTTTGGAATGGCCATTAGCACTGAAGTAAGCGGGAGGAAATAGTACAACTGACTCATGCATTGGCAAAACCGTCTGAGTCTTAGGGGAACATGTCATTGTGTTAATGTGTCCCCAGTGGAGCCACAACAGAGGGCAGGGGAGAGGCAGTGGGTTAAGATTGCAGCATAGCAGGTTTAGTTCAAATCTCAGGAAAAAATCTTCTCGCTGGCGGAGTGGTAGGACAGTGGAACAAGCTGCCCAGGGAGCTGTGGAATCTCCTGCATAGGAGGTTTCCAAGAGAAAGCTGAATGAGCAACTGTCTGGGAGGGTTTAGGAATCGTGCATCCTACATCTGTTCAGGACTAGTTGACCCCTGAGGTTCCTTCCATCCTTGTGACTCTATTGTCATGGCACTCATACTGTGGAGTGGGACAGTAGGGAGAGGCCAGAAAGAAGGAAGATGTCCCTTTCAAGGGACAGCTGTGACTGTGACTGGACTGTCCCATCTCCCAGTGACTCACCGGACGTGAGAGCCATCCCAGCATATCTCTGTCACACTTTGCTGTGCTAGGCAGGTGTCATGATGTGGCTAAGCTGAGACCATGCAGCCAACCCCACAAAACTGCTAACTCCACCACCTCCTCCTAGGAGATGAACTTTCAACAGCGATAGCTTGGGCTGCAGAGCTCTGAGGAGGGGCTGATGGGGATCATCTCTCAGTCTCTGCAGTGGCCCAGGAGACTGGAGGGCTGAGCTTGTCCCCACCAGCCCAAAGCAGCCAGTACCTCCAGGATGACAGCGCAGATCTGCCGCACACACTGGATGATGGCATCTGGCCCACCAGAGACTGTGACTGCTCGCTCGGTGGAGTTCGGCAGCAGGTCTCCTGCAACCTGGACCTGAGCTCCCGTGGTCTGTAAGGAGAGAAGTGCCTTCACACAGGCTCTGTGCTCAAGACACATCTTGTGCTGGCTGCCCCACTTCTTGATACAACTTGATTGGGGCAGCTGGGAGGGCTGCTGGCTGGGGGTAGCATCTGGGCTCCCTTCCTTTGCACACAAGCTGGGATCAGGAACACAGCACTGGGGCAACTGTGGACTGTGCCTTCCACACAGCCACAGCAGGCACTGGCAGTGCCAAGCACGCTTCCTTCAGCACCTCGGCACTGGAACAGAAAGTGTCTCCCCCAACTTGCTGCTTAGCCTGAGGGACTTGTGTGGGGCTGAAGAGGATAGAAGGTAACTGTTTCTCACCTCTGAATACCTCTCACAGTTCCCCCATGGTCTGTGCCCACCTCTGCCCCCTTATTCTCCTCTGATTTTGGTTAACATTTACTAGATGCATCACAAGCACATTTAACTTGGTCTGAGTTAAGATTTCAGGTGAGAGATTTCACATGACTTCTCCATAAACCTGCCTGTTTAATATATATTTCAAGATCCAGGAGTAAGTGTGACAGCCATCAACTTGGCCGACACAGCAGGGAATGGACTGGAAGCCTCTAAAGCTAGAAGCCCGAGCTGTGACGGCTTGCACTGAAGAGCTCAGCCAAAAATAGCTGTCTCTGTAACAGAGTCTTGTTCCCTGCAAAGCAGAGAACAGCAGGCACAGCAGGAGCTGTCGCACGCACTGACCCATGAGCTGCACTGGCCAGTGAGAACAGACACCCAGGTTTTCTGTTTGGAAGGAGCTTGGCGGTGAGCCCACATGGGGCAGAGACCTCCTATATAACTGCAACTACCTTGTGTAGGAAAGGCAGGAACCTTGTTTTGTGGTGCCTGGTGAGGAAGGAGCAGGAAGTACTGAAGCAACCTCTAAGAATGAAGCCCAGTTGGTCAAGCCCCCTCTGCCCTTACCTCTCGGATCTCCTTGATCTTGGCACCTGCTTTGCCAATGAGCGAGCCACACTGGCTGGCTGGGATGACGAGCCTCAGTGTCACTGGTGGCTTGGATACAGCTCCTCCATTGGTGGCTCCAGTGCCCAGGTCCTGAAAGAAGACACACGCCACAGGGAAGGAATGTGTACCCTCAGCCCCGGGGCATGATGTGCTCAGTAGAGTCTGTCACTGATGCTTCTCTGCCAGGAACTGCTACTGAGTGATGCTGTTCAGGTCCCCCTCACCCCTGAGCTTGGATCCCCTGCTCCACAGCGACCATTTTAAGCATTCAGCCTTGGGACTAGAATCATCACTTTATGGATGCAAGCCCAGACAAATGGCTGGCAGGCCAAATTGGCTCTGCCGGGGCCAGTCACTCTGACAGCAGCAGGAGTAAGAGATCCCAAAGAGGATGAAATCTGAGCCCTTGGGATGGAGAAGCAGGGGCTGGCTACTATGGTCTAGCACAAGTTTGTGGCTGAGATGAAACAGGAGGGCCCTGATTTTCCATCTAGATGTGGAACAAGGGCTCAGGTCATCAGCAGGTGTACATCAGTTCTCTGGACTTACATCGGCACCAGGTATGGCCCCAAACCTGACATCTTTGACTAATGCCATCCTCTATTTGCTACTCAAGTGTGGTCTAAAGCCTCCTTTCCACCTGTACCCCTTGGGTCCTTGGCAGCCAGATTCCCTGCAGGGTGAAGGCAGGATGTAGGGGGCCATACCTCCTCCAATTTGAAAGCGATCATGGAGACAGCTCTGAAAACAGCATCAGTGGATCCAGTGATGGTGGTGATGCGCTCGGGACAGGAACCCTCGGAGATGGTTATCCGGGCACTGCTCTGGGACAGCAAACCAGAGGGCAGGATGAGAGCTGTTCCTACAGGCATTTACCCAGGTACCTTACCATTTGTCTCTGAGCCCTGTCTCTTCCTGCTGTACCTCTGTTGAGATGCAGTGATGAGACACAACACCGAACTCCAAGGAAAGGGCTCCCTTTTGATACATACAATCATATTTTTTTCTCAGTATTCTCCATCCCATCCTATAGCCATCCAATGGGTTTGACCCTGGCTCTGCATTGAATAAGTGACCAACTAGTCTTATGCCTTGATTTTTGGCTCTGACACGTTTTTTATCCAGGCCAATATTTCAGCCCTTTGCTTCTCTAGCAGCCTCATGTGAAGAGCCATGTCTAAGACCTTTTGAAAATGCAAATATGTTTTCTCCACCAGATCTTCTTTATACATGACCTATTCACACCATTCTGTTTCTGTTCATCACATCAGGATCATTTAGATGTTTTGAAATTCAATGTTTATTTCCTATTTCAATTTACCTGGTTCTATGTGGGGCAGATGGCAGAATAATTAGGGGGCCTCCTTACTGCTTCAGAGGCATGAGTTCAAACTCTGCTCTCCATGCATGCCAAAGTCTGCTTCTTGTTGGCTCAGCTATAAATAGGTACCTGGTCATTTGGGCTGGGGGATGAAAGATAGCTGGACACAACACCACACATCACTTTGCTTTAACTATGCTAGCCTGATTGGCTGCTAGATTTGGGAAGGCCTTTGACCAGGCACTGAAGCAATGCTTGCTGGTCTGTCCTTCCCAGAATTCCTCACATTACCTCCAGTAGAGTAGTTGATTTTAATAAGGGCTTGCACATTTTTACTAGTATTAAAGATACTTCTTTCAGTCTCTTCGGGACCCTTGGGTAGGTACCATCTGGGACTCATTGCTCCTTAATATATCAATGTGTTCCAGCCCCTCTTCTTTAGCTACCTAAGTATTTGACAGTACCTTATCCTAGTTACCAGACTGGAGTAGGGCCATGTTAGGCATTTGCCTCCTCAATGATGAAAACAGATTTAGAAGAAATCCTTTAGCATCTCTGTAATTTCCTTATGGTCCCTTTTATTCCTGATTGCTCCATTGCTCCCTTTACCTCCCCTCTCCAAGCTGAGATCCTTCCCTGTTTCCATGATGTTTAAAGCATTGCTTAGCATTCATTACTAGCCCTACAGCTGTTTGCTTTTCCAGTTCCTACTTAGCCCTCACAACTCCTTTAGTTTTTCTCCTCTAACTTTAAAAGTAGATGGGACTCCAAGTGCAATATGCTCTTGCTTCTTTCTCTGGCTCCTGTGCTCTGTTCTAATACTAGGAGTGCTCCTTTCTGAAGTGGTTTCCCATATTTGTTGCCTTGTATGTTGGGGTCCCAACAGAGGAGAAATCAGTGATGCAAAGTCTAGGAATATTCTACGTATAACTGGCTTTATTTCCACAAAGGTGCCTGCTGGTGGGATGAGGGGGTCAAACACAGGCAGGGCAGCTTAACACCGATGTCCATATCCCATAGAGCAATTCTGCCTCAAGAACTGACTGTAATCAGATCCTAGGTAGAGAGCAAATTCTCTTGCCACTCACCCATCTCCCTGTCTCCCCAAATGGCCTGTGCTCAATCTGTTGCTACCCCAGGCTCACAGCTCCATAGCATGTCTCCCCAAAACTTGCCTGCACATGACAGAAGAGACCTTGAAAGACTACTGACACCACCTCCTTACCAACACATTTGGGGCCCCACCTTTCCCTGTTTCTAGGTCACCAGTAGCAGAGTGCTCTGGTGCTAGGAAGCAGGTTAACCCTTTGGATGTGTGAGCCATGTGTGGGAGAAGTATCCCCTCGTTGGTCCTCCATCTGACAAAGACCAGCCTAGTCACCACCGGGCTGGCTATGGGTAGGGGGCTTCAGGGATGAGATGGGGTTGGGGGGATGGAGGTTTGGCATGTACTCATGAGCTAGTGGTAACTTTGCCATTGGCATGTTGGTCAGCTGCAAAGGGATTGGCCTGTCCCAGGGAGAGACCTGGCAGGGAAAGGCACTGGTTTTCCCCGACAACTTACTTGTTCTCGTATCCTCTTTACTGTCTCGCCTTTCTGCAAGGAGAAGAACAGGGAAGGCATTTAGAGTCCCACAGCTGCAGAGAGCCCTGAAGCATGGCCATGATGCCCACCTCTTACCTTGCCGATGATGCTGCCAACTTCCTGCAGACACACAAAGAGACAAAAGCCACTGTATTAGGGGGAGAGTCCCAAGCAAGCAGGTGATCCACACAACCCTCCCGGGGAGTGGGAGCACCCTTTATCAACAGGGGGCTAATCCTGCCTTGAGCAGGGGCCTAGACTAGATGTGACCTCCTGAGGGTCCCACCAGCCCTACTGTTCTATGATGCTATGACAGCACGGCTTGGGTGGAAACTGCAGACAACTGCCTTGGAGGGCTGCTAACAACTCTCACTGCCATCTGAGCGCATTGCTCCTGTTACAGGGACAAGCAGGTTGCCGTGACAGATATCAGGGGGCAGAATGCTTTCCCTCTACTATTGGCTGGTTCCTGTTGGCTGCTTGCCAGCACTCGGGGCATAGCTCATTGCACGGGTTGATGTCTTTCCTCTAGGCTCACACTTCATGCTGCTACTAGGGGGTGTTCCCAGGTGCACTTTGCCTCAGGCTTTCCAGAGGTGGGTTATGGCAGGGCTGACATGGAAAGTGAGCCAGTAGCAAGCATGTGCCTAAAGGAAGGAACATGGGAAGGATGCATGGATCTAGACATGCTGCTGTTGATCTCAGCAGATCCAGGCAAACATCAGCATGGGAGTGGGGACATTCTTATAGAATAGGCTTAGAAGTGGATCAAACAGAGAATAACTTATTGGAAATGTTGATGGTGACTGTCCCCTCTGTCTGTTTATCCATCCATCCATCCATCCATCTCTGCATTTGCCCTGTTTTGATTGGTATATAATTGTGGACCAGGCTATTTATCAGAACACCAACAATGGCTCCCTATTATGTACCAATGTGAACAAATATCAATTTCCCCTCTTGACAATATCTAGATCTTTGTTGCACCAGCTTTTGCCATATTCCAAATTTTACTCAATCCCTCCATTTCTTTTAAATAAAACTTGGCTGTATTTTTGCTCTGTTTATTTCAAATCTGAACTTGGGAGGACATTCCACAGAAGAGTCCTTGGATTTGTTCTAACACAGATCTTTGTTGAGGCAAAACTGTTGCTTTTTCATTAAATCAGACCAGTTTTGTGAGATCAAAATGAGACATAAGAATGCTAGATTCACTCAGTGCTTTCTCCCTTCCTGGCTGCATCCAGAGCTACTCACCTGCTGCTGCTACATGAGGGCAGCCCAAGGGGACACGTACCTTCCCATGCATGAGCATCCGCAGGGTGAGAGTAATGCTGAGCTCTGTCTCCTCCAGGCCGGTGTCTGAGCCACTCATCCTGTCTGGTGATGCCATGGTATAGGAATGCATGAACCTGCTGCTGGGGAAACAGCACTTGGCCTAGAAGGGAAACAAGCAGCCAGACCTGGAGAGAGGAAAATTAAGGAACATCAGTGGGTTTAACAGGAACCCAGCCCATTGGAAAGTTCATGGTCAGCACTGCAGCAGACACAACGTTAACGGGAGTGGGGTGCGATCTTGTGCCAAGCCCTTCTGAGGCACCCGACAGAGAAATGGGTTAGATGCCGGGGATGGATGGCAGCCAATAGGCACTTAGCACAGAATTAATGCTGCAGCCTCAGTGTCAAAGGCTGTCTGACTGAGCTGGGGTATTGTGTGTCAGCAAAGATGGAGCAGAGGGAATGGATGGTACCAACAACTTTCTCTCCTTCTCAAACCTTCCTCCCTAGTCTCTCTTTCTATTTGGATTCCTTCTGTGACCACTCAGGAAATCTGAGCCCAACTGTAGCAGAGTTTCTGACACTGATGTAGCATTGAATGCCGCAATATATATGCAATCCCCAGACCAGGGCAAACTAGAAGGCCTGTACTGATCATCACCCAGTCAAATGAAGCACCTTTGGACGAGGCAAAGGCTAGTGCCAAGTCAAACTGGTTTTGCCCAGCTGGATATGATATGGTCGGGGCTTGGAGAGTGGAGAAGAAATCAATCTGATCCACAAAGAGGCATCAGTCTTCAGAGTAGGTCCCCTGCATGGGCACAGGGAGGGAAGTGAGCTGGGTGTGGTGCTCACAACTCTGAAGGGGCAGTGGATGCTACTTAGTCCCTCTCTTCTGTTTCAAGGATAAGAGGACACTTGGTCAGACTGAAGCATGGTAGATTTAGACCCAATCAGTCCTTCTGTCTGCTGCCCCTTGAATGCTCTGCCACAGCTTGAAGCACGGTGGGACATCCCAGTGCTAGAGTTCAGGCAGGGCTGAAGGTGATAGGCAAAGCTGCTCTGGTGTCTGAGAGGAGCCAGGCACTGGAAATACACATGCCTGTTCTGGGGGCAGCCTGTCAGGGGACAGGCAGGAGTCACCCTCCTGGGATGGAGTCAGAAAGGCTGGCTGCTTAACTAAATGAGAAGTCTGCAGCCACGGCTGAGCACCCCCTCAGGGGAAGGGCATGCACTGGGTTGGCAGCTGGCCTCTGGGTGGCCTTGGGGACCAGGAGGGTGCCCTGCGAGTTTCCAGGGAGAGTGTGCGCAATGCAGCAATGTCAAGGGGTTCACCTTGGGGTCTGGCTGGGGCCATGGCTGGCAGATCTGGGGCTCCATGGGGAAACAGAAGCCTGCCAACATTTTGGTGCATGGAGAAAGGCCCTTGTGTGGGGAGCAGGGTTGCCAGCCCTCCAGGATTGCCCTGGAGTCTCCAGGAATTAGATATAAATCTCCAGGAGACTGATGAGAGTCACCCGGGAGATGAATGATAGGGCATTAATTAAAATAAATATTAAATGTTGAATTTGATTTAGACAGTAATCCAGTGGGTTTTTAAAATGTAATAGTAACGTGCATTTGCCTTCCTGATGTAAAGTCATTATTGTCACTATGCCATGTGACGAAACCTCCAGTAATAGATTCAAATAGAGTTGGCAACCCTACTGGGGAGCTACTTGTATCCAGTGCACTGAGCTATTTCCTGTGCCCTCTTCATTGTGGGAGCTATTAGAGCAGAGCCTCAGCACCCAGACCCTGCTGTCTGCTCAACCTTCCCTTCTCCCAGAGCATTCAGTGTGCCCAGCCACCAGGGCAAAGGCCTCATCCTTGGGCTTTCCCCATTCTGTCCATCTGCCCACTGGGGAACAAAGCTTCAGCAAGAGACTCTCTGTGGTTTGAACGGTGATAGCTGGACTGTGTTAGGGGTGCTGATGGGGCACCTGAGCACCTGGGCTCTGTTCTCTGCTCTGCCTTTGACTGTAGCCAACGTGGCCACTTTGTAGCAGCAAGGGAAGAGGAGGTGGGACCAAAGTGCAGAGTGGGGCCCAGGAGCTCCAATTCCAGCCTCCCAGAGCTTAGGAGAAGGTGGGGAGGAGGAGGAGAACCAGAGCTGTAATCCAGAGTAGGGAGGCAGCTGCAAAGTTTGGGGATGGACTCTGCTCCACTTGCCCAAAGGTGTCCAGTTCTTTGCTTCCCTTTCTCCTTTGGTACAAAGGGGCAGCAGGGGCAATAGCTCTGCCCAGCAGCAGGGGATGTAGCTGGGGGAAGGGGGAGCAGTAAAGAACAGCTGCTCTCCAGGTCTCCTTGGCTGTCAAGCAACTCCCTTTGAGAGCAGTTGCAGCCACCCCTAGATTTAAAGCAGGGAAATCTTCCTGCTGTGGCAGCATACAAGGCTGGGCCAGCCCTCAGAGCACCAGGACTATGGGACAGCCTGCTGCCATCTCTGCCCCTCCCGCCCTTCCATGTGCTGAGCAGAATGTGGCTGGAACAACTAGCCAGGACCATGCAGTTTGGGGCAGGAGGGCCAGGGTGCGGCTGTGGGTTGCTTTCACCCTCTTTTGCTCTGTCTGCGGTGGGGCTCCTCAGTGCCAGAGTCCAGCTGGAATCCCATGATAGAAGCTGGAGCTTAGAGTGAGAACGTCCCACCAAGGAAAGGACCGCGCAGTTAGCAAGGGGCTAGGCTGTGCTCTGCTCATAGAGCCATGATAGTAGCCGTGACAGTGGAGAGATGGGTCAGGAAAGGAATTCAGCTTCCTCTTCAAGGCAGCAAGCTCCTGGCCCCAGCCCTCTGCCCCTGCTGGCATGAATAACTGTGTCCAATTGGCATGCCCATACTGCCAGGAGAGATGACACAGCTAAGGGGAAGAGACCCCTTCCTCTGACACATGAGGGCACCAGACTGGCTGACGTCCTGCTCTGCCTACTCCTATGCTCTCAGATTCATCTGCCAGGACCTTCCCTCTGGCTCCTCTGGCTTTGTCTCCTACCAAGTCTGCACCAATTTCCCTGTAGGTCCCAGCTGCTTCCTCTGGAAATCCAATGCTCCCAGGTGGCTGTGCCTGGCTGAGCCTGTCAGGAGAGTCTTCTTGCCTCCAGGACCAAGGTAGCAAGGGCTGGGTCATGACCTGCCCAGTGCCAGCATCAGTAGGATGCTTTAGCGAATAAGGGCTGGGTAAAATCGGGAAGCGGCGGGGACTGAATGACATTCTTAGGTAAGGTGGGGGCTGGGTGGGTGACAGCAGTTCCCTGAGTTACGGGATCACCAAGTCAATGCTCCAGCTGCAACATAGCTAGGCTCATCTTCCCACTGGGGACAGCAGCAGGCCTGTGGTCCACCACCTCAGGATTACTCCCACCTTGCTGCAGGCTTTCACCTCTATGTCAGCTCCAACCCCTCCAATGCCTTCCCAGCCTAGGGCTCAGACCCTGTCACTCTCCTATGCTACTGTAGTCCAGTCCCATGGTTCCAGGTGGTGAGCCATGCCTCTCATCAACATAATGCCACTATCTGATCACAGCCTGGCACGCTGTGGCTCAGCACAGAGCAGGGCTGCGTTGCAGGGTCCCTGAGAAAGTTTCAGACACTGTGGCAATGTGGGAGAAGTTTGTGCATAACCAAGAGGATGACAGGATGGAGGAGGAAGAGGCTGATCCACTCTGAGGCATTAATGGAGAGAGAATTAAAATGGTGATGGACGTTAGTGCGTAGCCTTGTCTTCAGGCACCTGCAGGGGATGCTACTGGCTGCTCTTAAATTTTCACTAAAATTCTGAGGCCAGATCTTGATCCCACTGCTGCCCCTGGAGTTTGCAAAGCAAGGGGCTGAGGATGGACCATAAGAGATGCCAGACTGGGTTAGAGCCCAGGCCTATCTTGTCCACCAGCCTGTCTTTCACTGACAGAGGGTTCTGCTACCTGGAGGAAGTCCGTGGTCCCATCCTAAGCCCTATAGAAGAGGCACATTATGGGAGCAGGCCATAGAGGCAGATTACAGGCCCCAAATCCTGTGTGCATCTATGTGAGTTTCATACACATGCACACAATAGAAATTCCATGTGGGCAGTTGACTCCCAGCCTGGCAGCCTTCTGCCCCGCAATCAGCCCTGTCACAGGGGAACATGGCTCAGCCCGGTCTAAGAAAAGACAATTGTATGGCTATGCCACATGCTCTGTTGAGTACAAGCCTGGCTTTTCCTTGCCCTGCGTGTTACAGAGCAGGCAGGGACACACATGTGCTCTTTCTCATAGACTTCACCATTGTTCTGCATCAGGGGTTCTGAGGTTTTCAGTAATCAAAAACTAAAGAGCAGGGCTATCTTGGGAGACAGGGCTGGGCTTGTGCCCACAGCACTGGGTTGGGACTCTGGAGATCTAGGTTCAATCTGCCACAGACCTGTTAGACTGGGGACCAAGTGCTTGATCCCTCCATTTCTAGTCAGCGAATGTCTCAGGGTGTGCTAAGAATGTTCTTAAATGTTAAGCTCTGCTGACTTCGCAGACAGCAGCGGGTGCTTTGTAAGTGGAGCCTCTTGTGCCTCCACTGGCTTGCTCTGAAATGGGAATGGTATTGCCCCTGCTCTTTGCCTGGTCTGCCTATTATGATTGTGCACAGGAAAGGTGCTGTCCATGACCCCTCTCCACCCCAGTGCTCAGTTACTCATTCTGGATAAACTGGATCCACCTGTGGGTGATGTCCTATTGCCTCCTGAATATGATCAGGGAGTGCAGTGCAAACCAAGTCATCGGAGCTTAGCACAATGCTCAATGTTGCTGTCAGTAAGCAGCAGCATTACCCTGACAGGGATTTCACTGTGCTATAAATCTCCAAGGCAGCCTGAATCATCTGAGGCATTTTTCTTCCCTCTGGCTCCCTCAGTAACAAAAGCAACACAAAGTTCCTTGTTCCCAGTGAAGGGATCTGGGAGACGCATCGCCCAAGGCCCCATGGCTGGTCGTGCTAGAAGTCATGGGGGAGCTGATTGCTGTCCTGTATTGCTGGAAGGGAAAGTTCCTTTCTTTTCTAACCCGCATTCCTAGCAATAGCTCTGGTGATTGAAGAGAGGAGGGATTAGGATGCCTAATGCGCTTCTCGCCATCTGTTGAGTTGGTCTCCCATGCCTGGCTGAGCATGGACTGGGACAGTCCTGGTAGCTATCATTTTTGTTTCTAGTCATTGTCACTTCCTGATCCTTATGCCTTAGCACAGGGCCATCACACTGTTGTGGTCATGTACCCCTTTACCTGCACAGTACCATTAATTGTACCCACTACACCAGTCATGTCTCTGCATGTTCATGCCTGAAGAAGAGCGTCAGCACCAATGTCAACATGCAGTGATGCCATCACTCGCCACACATTGACAAAGCAGGAGGTCCCACTGCCATTATTAAAATTCAGGTACGTGCCCCTTGGCAAAGCACTGCATAACCCCGGGGGCACACATATGCCAGGTTGAGAACCACTGCCTTATAGGCCCAGCTCTGATTGCCGCTCTGACAGCACTGGGTGGCCTGGCATGGGATCAGGTCCTGTTTCTACCTGATGTGCTGAGTGTGTACATTATGAAAGATAGTCTCTGTTCACAGGCCCTGGCTGGTGCAAGCATTCACTGCTCCTTTGAAGCAAAGGAGCTGTTCCATTCATTCCCCCAGCCAAGGCACTTGCCAAGGCTTTCTAACCTAACTGGATGCATTTCCTGGTAGGTTTAGATTGAGTAGCCAGACCCTGCAGCTGGGACACAGCCCTGCCTTGCGTTACCCATAGATCTCAAAACAATGTTTGCAATAAAGGCAGAGGATCAGTGTGCTCACACACACACACACACACACACACACACCCCCTCCACTTTATAGTCCTTGCACTGGAGTCCAGATCCCCTTCTCTGGACCCCTGGGAATTCCCTCCTCAGCAAAGGGAATGCAGCTGGGTTGCCTCTGCGCTCAAGCCCTTGCCTGTCTGCCACAAGGGCCCTCAGAGCATCAGGTAGAACAACCCCAGAGCTGCTCTAAGTTGTGCTGAGCCTGTCCCTAGTTGGTCCCAGACACTGCACAGCCAGCTTTACCGTGTGCTCCTGACCAGGATGATACAACACAGAACAGAGCCTGCTGTGCCAAGGAGGAAACAATTATTCAAAAACCAGTCCCTGGGTAGAGCTCTGGGCCCTGGTGTGGAGAGATGCTGCCATAAAAGAGATGCATTAGTGAAAGGGACTGAGCTGGTTCTGTCTGCATTTGTGACTGGGGAGTTCAGGCATCCAAAACAAAGACGGGCCCTGCAGCGTCCAACCCAACTCTTCCCAGGAGTGTGGCCCATACCACAAAAGGACACAGCAGGGGTGTCTGGCTACTCCAGGCCATCCTCGGGCAAAGTTGGCTCTGCTCAATACAGCCGCCAGCTCCATACCTGCCCCTCTGCCTGAGTGCATTCATGACAGACTCCCGGGGACCTGGCACACAGCAGCAGACAGCTGCTTCTGTGCTGCAAAGCACTCCCTGGCCTTTGTATCCCTCTGTGTGCTGGGCCCACATTGATTCCCCTGCACACCCCACCTTGCCGTCTGCCGGCACCCAAACGAGTGTGGCTGCCATTGTCCCCAACCAGCCTTGGTTTGTGTCCTGCCAAGGCATTTTTCCATTCTGTAGGCACCGGCCTGGGCCAGGCTGTCAATCCAGCTCAGCAGGCAGTGACTGCTAATGAGACAGCTGCTGCAACAGCCGATCCCTTGCATGTGTGTGTGTGCATGAGTGTGTATGTGTGTGTGAGATTTTATTCCCCTAACTAGAAAATTTTGTTTACTCTGAACTACAGCAAACCCTACCACCATTGTCAATGCACAGCAAGGAGAGGGCCAGTGAAAGCAGCCTCTGTTTGTATGCAGAGTCAGCTCCACAGGCTCTCGTTTTCCCCGGACCTGAGAACCACTAGCTGGTGGGAGCTAGAGACCTCCCTGCTTCTTGCTACCTGGCCCAGACTAGCCCCATGTGCCCAGCACCTCACGCTTCTGGCACCTCATCACGCATTGCCACTTTCAGCAGAGCTCGCACAGGCTCAGCCAGGCTGATGAGTAGGGGACTGTGAGGACAAGTGTAGGGGAAGTCTGTCAGGTGAGGCATGGGCATGCACAGGAACCAGGGTGGGGGTTTAAGGATGGTGGGGAAGAACCCAGAGGAGCCTCAGTCCCACCAAGGGACGGGTGAATCTGAGCAGGGCTTGGGGGTTAGCTGAATTGCTGGTCTCTTAGATCTGGAGGCCTGAATGCCAGCTACTACAGGAGCTGTGGACCCAAGGATCTGCCATCTACTACAGAAGCTGTCAGCCCAATGACTCCTTGGGGCAGTGAAGTCAGTCCTTGGGATGGAGGGTAGCTGTACAGCTCCCCACACTGTAATGTCTCCGTGAGAGGCTCCTCAGCAGGTGCACAGCTCTGCTCTGCCACTGCAGCAGCTTTGGCATACACTAGGCTCAAGAACAGGCCATGGGCAGAGCAGAGGCCAGGAAGAGGCCAGGAGAGGGGCGTGGGGGAGATGATGGGAACACCCGGGCCCCACTGATCTCTGCCCTGCGAGGGCTTCATGGGTGCAGAGGCAAAGTACTGAGGGCTACTCTTGTTAATGCTCCATTAAGCCCTGAGTAGAAGAAGCGCAATTAGCCTTTTCATAGCCTCTGCCCTGAGATCTCTGCTAACCCTGGGATAGGTCTGTTCCTGGGAGCACAGGCCTGCCCACATGGCTAGCCTCTGTGCTCCCTCTGCTCTGCCCTCTCCTGTGAGCAGCCGAGGCCTGCACATGCCAAGGCACAACACGTGCTAACACCTTGCCCAGGTTTTTGCTAGAACTGGCTCCTACAACCCTAAGCTTGAGGCTAACGGCCCAGTCTGGCTGCCACTGCCTGAAACAGCAGTAATGAGTTTAGATTATGGCTATATGGGATGCTTTGGATAGGAATGATCCTGCCTCAAGCAGGGGGTTGGACTAGATGACCTCCAGGGGTCCTTTCCAGCCCTGCTTCTCTGTGATACCCAACAGCTACAGGCTCAGTTGTTGCATGTGCCCAGAAGCTAAGGTGAGGGGCACTGCAGAAGTGCTCATGATCAGTGCATTTGGACAGCTAAGTAACACTCCTCCATTGCCTTGCAAAAGAAAACCAGCCAGGCTCAGCCTGTTCCTTTGGGAGTTCTCGCTGGAGCCCCACTGATGTGAGAGGCTGCAGCAGCACTGTGCTGGGGGCCCCAGCATTTGCTTTCTAAACACCGTCTCATCTCCATCCCTTTCTCCCATGCAGCAGATCTCTCAGAGGCATCCTCACATAGCCTGCCCAAGTCTGCCCAGACACAGCCGCTGCCCCCAGCTCTGGCCAGCTCAGCTGAGAGTGGGAGTGAGCTCAGAAGCTCTGGGACAGAAGCACCATTGTGAGCCTGGTGACCTATACCCCTGCTGATCTGAAACATCAGACTAGGGCTTTTGGGAGATTGTGGCCAGGGTTTGGGCTTAGGGGTGGGGTTTGGGAACGCTGGGATTTGGCAGAGTGGAAGTGCTTTGGGATTGGGGGGTGTTTGGGGAATGGCTGGGATCAGGGGTGGGAAGTGGTGTTGTAGGTGTGCCATATATGTAGGTGGGGCATGTGCTTGTGGGTGGGGCATGTGCTTGTTGTGGGTGGGGCCTCATTCCTCTACTGCCCGCTGTGCCTGGCATCTTGGAGCCCTCGGCCTTCTGTGCTTGCTTTGCTTTGCTGTGGGATGCCTGCCCTCCCGCTCTGCTGCAACCTGGGCAGCCAGCTTTTCCAAAAGCCCTGCTTCCCCCAAAGGCTGGGCCTTGGCTCCTTGGTCTGTTTGTTTGTCCCACAGCCCCACGTGGCAACCTGCACTGCCCTCAATGTAACCTCTATCAAGCTGCTCCCGCCCTCAGCGCCCAGTGCTGCGGCTGCCAACAACGCATGATGTTTTTGCTGTGCAGAGGGGAGGCATCCGCAGAATGCAGACCCACACGCGCCCCAGGAAGCTCATGCCCCCCTCCTGCCTCGTCCTGCTGCTCTGCACTGTCTGGACCCTGCTGTGGGGGCACTGAGGTGGGAAGGAGGAGAGGGATTTTCTGGGATTTGAGTACCCGGGGCCAAAATAGCCCTAAGCCCCTGGATTCCCTTCTGAGAAGCCTAAAGAAAACCAAGCTGAAAATGCTAGTTAACCCCGCGCCGAGGCGCGAAGGCAACAGCTGTGTAAATGCAGCCACGGTCACCCCATGCCTCTGATCTTGACCAGCTGTCCCAGGCTGCAACTGTCCTATCAGAGGCTCTGGAAGGCTTATTGTGACTCCAGCTCTGCCAGGAGATTGAGTGTCAGGCTTTGCTTGAGAGGATGAGCTGGGGAGAGAGGAAGGGGCCCCGGCAGCAATCACACAGGTAGCCAAGGGGTCCTTTCCTCCAGTCCCCTTTCTCAGTTAAGGAAGCGGGGGCCTGACTCTCAGCTGCAGGGACCAGCAGACTCCCACCAAATTCAGTGAAGCAAGGCCAATCTAAGCCATCACAAGCCACAGAGAAGCCTTGGCTTAGCACTGCCCAAAAGCCCTCATCTTGAAGAAACCAGGATGTCTGACACCTGCCAGAGATGGCTCTTGATAAGGGGAAGGCCATGTTGCCCCCCGCACCCTTGGGAGAGCATTTGGTGAGCCAAATGAGGGTCAGTAGGTAGTGAGGAGACTTCCAGGTAGGTAGACAGTGGTAGTGTGAATGCTTAGCTTTGCCCCAACAGCCAACATGGGCCAGGGGCTTCCAGGGTGCCCATAGTCCTTTCCAGAGAGCTGGGGCTGCCCCAGAGCCCACTGGGAACCAGGAGCAGCCCTGGCATAGGGAGGGCCTGCATGCCTGGCTGCTTGAGGTACTAATTCAGCAGCACCTTTTGTCCGACCTAACTTCCAGCTTGCCCAGCTGGCCCCTCTTGCCCCAGCACTGCCTTGGGCTCCTGATCAGGGGCTTGAAATAGCCCAAAGGGAGCCTGCCCCAGGAAATGCCCCACTGCCAGACCTGCCCTTTGTGGCTATGGTCTGGCTGGCAGCAACACACAAGAGCACCTGTGAGGACAGAGCTATTCCTCTGGGCTAGGAGGTAACTGAAAGCGCCAAGGGGAAGGGCCAGCAGCTGCTTCCTTGGAAGCGATGCTGCTGTGACCCCCTGGGCTAGCCTTCCCTGCCGAGCTGGGAGAATGCTGCTCTCAGGACACCCTGGCCACCAAGTTCTGGGGCAGAGGGTGGGAGGGGGAGGCCAGAGCCTGGTGTTCAGAGCTGATTTTATAGATGCCTCAAAAGCCAGTTGTGGGGCTGTGGCTGGGGCCATTGTGGTGTTCCACGGGCACTGGAAATGCAGCAGCAATGCCATGAAGGAGCCCTGTGAAGCAGTGGCCCAAGTCACAAGATCCTGGTCTTTGGTTGGATTTAGGCCATGGTGGAACAGAAGCCATTGCCCCCCTTGCAGAGCAGGAAGAGCCTCTGGAGACAGGTGAGGCACAGCAGTGGCATCAGAACATCCCCTCCTGTCTATGGGCTTTGCCTTGCCCCTTCTACCCACAGCCCACTTGGGCCATCCAGCCTATAATCAGCCCCAGCAAACTAAGCCTGAGGGTCTCCTCCCCCAGGCCAGCAAAGGGGGCTGGAAGCTAGCAGCATGCAGGTGCTTGGGTGGGTATGGGGGGAAGAGTCACACTGTCCTGTTTGTCAGGAGGGACTTTGGAGAAAGGGGCGGGGGTCATCTGAGCCCAGGGCTGGGGGCAACAGGTTGCAATGGGGGAGCATGTGAGGAGCTGTGGTGGCATGGTTGGGAGCCGGGGGGCAGGATTGGGTGTTAGCACATGGATGTGGGGGAGCAGGGAGTGCTGCTGGCCAGGAGTGAGGGGCACTTGCTTACATGACACCTGCCTGCTCTGAGCTCCACATATCCGGCTTAGCCCACCTTGTCCTTTCCTGGCACCCAGCTCTAACACAGTGCACAGAGGATTCAGGAGCCTAGGTAATCTCAGCACAGGGACCACCAGCCTCAGCACCCCTTCCCCTGCCCTGGCAGCACAGGGTGGTGTCAAATTCATTCTGCAGGAATGAGTGGGGCAGTACCAGAGAGGGCTTGGACTCAACAATGACTTGGTCCCAGACAGCCCAGATCAGCCTGCAGGTGTGAGCTGGAGCCGCGTAGAGCAAACCCTCCTGGGTCTCAGCAGATGGGCCAGAAGGGAGACATCCCTGGGTTTGCTCTTGGCCTGGCACAGGGATTCCCTGCTTCTTCAAAAGGGAGGGGAGAGGGGCAGGGAGTGAGGAGGAAACTCCCCCACACACACTCTAAGCAGTGCTGAGCTCCTGTGGGACAAGGGAGGGCATTTGCAGGCCACATCAAAGAGGCTGCAGACAGCTCGAGCAACTGGACCAGCAGCAGCGGGCAGGACAGCAGGGGTCACGGGATGGAAGGGATCAGGCTTTTATAGCTGTCTGAGCCCTTGGCAGCGCCTGGCCCAGCCCAGCCTGCACAGCCGCTCTCCATCAAAGCGCCCAGATCCACTGCCAGAAGGCAGCAGAGGCGGCATGGAGGCATTTCCCCCAGGGCTCGCTTATCCCTGCTGCAGAGACAGTCCTGGGCTCACATGCCCAAAGCCCTGAGGAGCCAGTCATGCTGCCCAGGGACTGGGGCAGAGCAGGTCTCTTTCATTGTGCTGCACTCCTCTGAGCCTCCCCAGCGCCCTGCAGCACCAGGGAACAGGGCACCTCACAGAGCTCCCAGGATGCTGGCACCTGCTGGGCAGTGCTCAAGCCAGAGGGACAGCCTAAAATCAGGGTATCTGGGAAGGGGCTGCTCTCCATACCAAGTGAGCCATCCCACCAACCAGAGGGCCTGGGAAAGGGTTTTCTTGCTTCTGTTCCCAGCCCCTGGGCACCGGAGTATTTCCAGGGGTAGGGCTGTGAATCACTCCATTCTAGCTAAGGCTGGGCACATGAGGGGCAGGTTTGGCTTCCCAGGAGGGCAACTCTCAGGTCCTTTTTTAGATATGTGGGGAGCCGGAGGAAAAGCAAGGACAACATTGGTCCCCTGCTAAACCAGATGGGACAACTGACAACCCATGCCCATGAAAAAGCAAACTTGCTAAATGGATACTTTGTGTCAGTTTTCACCTGTCCCATGGGACGCCCCTGCCCACTGTGGGTCAGGGAGGCCCGGGTGAGGGAGATTCCTTGCCCTCCATGGAAGCTGACCTCATGAAGGAACACCTTGAGAGGCTGTGCACCTTCAAGTCAACCAGCCCTGATGGGTTACACCCAAGGGTACTCAAAGAGCTGGCAAGCATCATAGCTCAGCCCCTGGCACCGATCTTCGAGAACTCTTGGTGCTCTGGTGAAGTGCCCGAATATTGGAAGAAGGTCAATATCATGCCTATTTTCAAGAAAGGGAGGAAAGTAGATCCAGCAAACTACAGGCCCATCAGCCTGACCTCTGTCCTGGGGAAGGTCTTGGAAAAGATTATCAAAGAGGCCATCCTTAACAGACTAGCTGACGGCAATATCCTGAGGGATACCCAGCACGGGTTTGTTGCAGGTAGGTCTTGCTTGACCAGTCTCATTTCCTTTTACGACCAGGTGACCTATCACCTGGACAAGGGGGAAGAGATTGATGTCGTATATCTTGAATTTAAAAAAGGCTTTGATCTGGTATCCCACGATCACCTCTTGGCAAAACTGGCTAACTGCAGCCTCGACCTCACCATGATCCGCTGGCTGGGGAATTGGCTTCGCAGTAGGACCCAGAGGGTGGTGGTTGATGGAAGCCAATTGTCTTGGTGCACGGTCACTGGTGGGGTCCCTCAAGGCTCTGTCCTAGGGCCTATACTGTTTAACATCTTCATCAATAATGTGGACATTGCTGTCAGAAGTGGACTGGCCAAGTTTGCCAACGACACCAAACTCTGGGGTAAAGCATCCACACCTGAGGACAGGAGGGTGATCCAGGCAGATCTTGACAGGCTCATGAAATAGGCGGATGAGAACCTGATGGTGTTCAACACTGTAAGTGCAAGGTTCTCCACCTTGGGAGGAAAAACCTGCAGCGTGCTTATAGGCTTGGCAGTGCTGCACTGGTTAGCACTACAGATGAAAGGGACTTGGGGGTCATGATAGACCACAAGATGAACATGAGCCTTCACTGTGATGCTGCAGCTAGTAAAGCAAGCAAAATGCTGGCTTGCATCCATAGATGCTTCTCAAGAAAATCCCGGGATATCATTCTCCCCTTGTACTCGGCCTTGGTGAGGCCACAGCTGGAGTACTGCATCCAGTTTTGGGCTCCACAATTCAAAAAGGACATGGAGAAGCTTGAGAGAGCGCAGAGGAGAGCCACGTGCATGATCAGAGGTCAGGAAAGCAGACCTTATGATGAGAGGCTGAGAGCCATGGGACTCTTCAGCCTGGAAAAGCGCAGGCTCAGGAGTGATCTGGTGGCCACCTATAAGTTTATCAGGGGTGCTCATCAGGATCTGTGAGAACGTCTGTTCACCAGAGCGCCCCAAGGGACGACAAGATGAAATGGTCACAAACTCCCCCGCGACTGATTCAGGCTGGACATAAGGAAGAACCTCTTTACTGTCTGAGCCCCCAAGGTTTGAAATAGACTTCCGCCAGAGGTGGTTCAAGCACCCACTTTGAATGCCTTCAAGACACATTTGGATGCTTATCTTGCTGGGATCCTATGATCCCTGCTGACTTCCTGCCCCTGGGGCAGGGGGCTGGACTTGATGATCCTCCAGGGTCCCTTCCAGCCCAAAGGTCTATGAAATCTATGAGAGGAGAGGTATATTAGTGGCTCTGGGGTGCCCAGGTGCTGCAGTGGTGGGGCTAGGAAGGAGTTAAGAGGGCAGCACAGCCTTGCTCAGTGAGCTTTAGGACCTGAAGTGCTCTGAGTGCTCCCTGGGGAAGTGCCCAGTGCTGTTATTCCAGCTTTCCCTGCTCCATGCCACAGACTGCTCCACTGCACTGCACTAATATCACTGCCTGGCAGCTCCAGCAGTGGCACAAAGGCATGAAACACATCCCCTGCCTATTCCAGGAGGGCAGCTCATTCCAGAGTGGGGCTTAAAAAGGGAGGCATAGGGGGAGATACACAAAGCTTGTGCCCTGCATTGTGCGCTACGATGCAGGGAGGGCTCAGATGGCCCTGTACACAGTGCTTTGCCAGCCTGATGTTTAAACTAGGACTTCAGGTTGCAGATGCCTCGTGAGACCCTACAACTGGCTGGACCATGATGGTATCCCAGGCATTGAGCAAGGTTCGAAGGGGGTGATTTCCAACCACTTTCGCTTTTTTGCTCTTGCCAGCATATGTTGGATTGTAGGGACTAAGCTACACATAGGAGAAATGAAATCTTCATTAAAGATCCTGGACTCTCCTCTTCCCTGCCCTGTGGGTTAAGGACTTCTCAGCCATCTTACTGAACCCCAACAGCAGTTCACCAGGCCAGCGCAGGCCCCACTCCACACTCCTGTTCATTCCCACCAGGCCAGGGCAGGCTCCATGCCACACTCCTGTTCATATCCTTTAAAAGCCCTGATCCAAAGACCTCCTCAGCCCTGCCCCCTCCATGCCCTAAATCAGCTAAGGGCCTTCAGGTCCATTCAGCAAGTGGTCTCTGGCAGGTTTGTCCAGCTTCGATCCATGCCGCGCAGTAGAAGAAGAGCCTAGATCTGTCAGAGAAGGCTCCTGTGTCTTCTCACAGTCCCAAGCTCTTGTGCCCTGTGTGTGCCTGCCTAACAGTGATGCAAACTGGTGAGCATTACTGCTGACCTTTTTGGTGTTCTGCCATGTGATTGTCCCTCTGGTCTTTCTTCCTTGACGCAGTTCCACCCCTTCCAATTAGAGCTCTGACAGTCTCCAAAGGAAGAGGTGTAATGACCTGCTGCTCTGGGGGCACAAGGCCAGTTATTCCAGTAATAGTTGTTAGCATCCTCTGCCACCCAAACACTTTACAGTACTTATGACCCCACACATGCAGGGCACTATTGTGTGGATGGGGAAACTGAAGCACAGAGAACTGGATTCGCTGACCCAAGGCTGCAGTGACAGAGCCAATATCTCAGGATCTCCTGGGTACAAATCCTGTGCTCAGACCACTATCTCAGTGGTTTCTAACCCTTCCATCTCAAGTTTCTAAACAGACCCAGCACAATACATGTGCCAGTAGCTACAGAGTCATAGAAAAGTAAGGCTGGAAGAGACCTCAGGAGCTCACTTGTAGTCTAGCCAAGGCAGGACCAGCCCTGACTAAATCATCCCAGCCAAGTGCCTGTCTGACTGGCTCTTAAAAACTTCCAGTGATGGAGTTTCCTTAGGCCAGTTACTGGGGGAGTAGCCCAGGGACTTGCTTAAGATTTCCAAAAGCTTTTAGTGGCACAACTTAATCTGAAGATCAGAATCTAATCCTGGCACATGTGAGGCTGACTGCAAAGCCCCTGCCAGCTGTGCCATGTATACATCACCCAGTTTGGTGACAAGTTATGCCCCTAGGTATGAAGCCAATGACTTCCGGGGAGCCAACTGCTGCAACAGTCCAGGGTGAACCATAACAAGTAGCTCTCAGCAGCCCTGAAAGTGCCTGGTAAGCCTTGAAGTTAACCATGGCTAATCAGCCGCCTGCTATGGGAAGGCTGCCCCTAATCAGAGTGCTGCCTGATGCTGAGCTAGGATCAAGCTTTTAAATCCAGACCAAAGTCATGGGGACAACAGGACCCAGCTGTGGAATTCAGGACTGTCCCAGAACAGCTGGGATGGTTGGTTGCCTTCCCTGGGTGTGTTGGTGTCACTGACTGTGCCTTAGCTACACACAATCTCATCTCAGCCCCTGCATTCTCCAGCCTCAGGCTCACAAAGGGTGATGCGGTGATAGTGGCATAGTAGAAGTGGGTACATGTGGGTCGCTTCCTCTTTAAGCCACCCCTGGGTTTCGCACACACAAGTGAGATCTTAAGGGCCGAGAACAATTCACAGTGTGTCCCTGGCAGGCAAGAGGGGGAGGGAGGGTCATTACAGCATGACCTTACCACTGGGCTGGATTCTCTTATGGCTTGGGCTAGCCTGGGGGGAGGATGCAAGTTTTAAAAGGACAAAGGGAACAAGCATGTGTGGACAGAGGGACATCTGAAATCTGTAGCCAACACAGCAGAGCTGCCACACATTGGAGATCCCTGGGGGTGGGCAAGGATCTCACTGTTGCTATTGCCCTCAGCTGGGGGAAGGGGGGGCAGGATGTGCACTCAGCTGGGGAGGCAGGCAATCTTAGGAGGTCCCATCCCATTTGGAAAGGCAATGAGGTGGAAGCTGCTGTCAGTGCTAGGAAACAGGACTCCCTATGGAAAGTTCCACTGGAATTGGATCTATCCCAGAAAAAGTTCCTGGAAAGAGCCAGTTTCTCCCAAGGGTAAGGCCTGGCCTGGGCTGGTTCAAGCTGAGTGGTGGGAAGGGGATGGAGGGATACATGAGGTCAAGCCTGTCAGTGGCATCCCCCATTGCACTGGAATTTGGAAAATGTCCCTCAGAGGGCGAGAGGGTGAACGTGCCTCTGTTCGGATTGAAACCTAGCCCAAGGCAGGAACAATCCATCCCCATCTTCTCAGCATCCCACCCCACTGTGCACCCATCCAGCTTGTGGCTAACTGCATGACTGGGTAACAGTAGTGCTACTAGGACTCACACAGGGATCTGCTCTCTGTTCGATAAGGGCTCTCACCAGCACTCGCTGCCTCGAACATCACTGGGCTTTCTGGAGGCTCAGGGAACAGTTCGTGGTCCAAATTTGTGATCCTTTCAATGATAGCCACGTGACACTCCCCAGCCCTCCCCAAATACACATGGCATCACCACTGTGTGGGCCACACAATTTTCTCTGCAGGCAGCTGGGCGCACAGATCAGCATGGACTGACCCGCTCTGGCAGTTCCTAACTCACACTCTCAGCTGGGCACTGGGTGGGGGGGGAGTGGCAGCAGGGCTTGCCCTCCCTGTACTCCCTCTCCTTCTCTCCCTCCTTTTGTGCCAACCACATGCACCCCAGTACCTTCTTTGGCTGATACATGAGGAAGTGGTTCTGTGGGTCACCAGGGGGGATCTATACAGCTGGGGGTAGCCCTGGCTTGGGTATTGGGCAGTGCCCAGATATCGTGTCCCCCTGTGGGGGTGCAGGGGGGAGGGTCAGGTATATTGTTATTTTGATAACATGTGAGTAGTACTCTGGCTTTGGCCTTGGCCAGCGAGGGGCTCAGAGCTGACCAGAAGGGAATGGCATCCTCTGGGTCGAGAGGAACAAAGGGACCTGGCTGGATTGAAAGAACGAGTGCAATCTGCAGCTGAAGGGAGGCAGGTGGTGGGTGGGGACTTCCCCTTAGGAGGCCGGTGCTGGGGCCCACATGGGATGAATGTAATGGCACACCTCCTAAGTCTCTGCCTCTGGTCAGCCCACTGGTACCCTCAGCCTCAGGAGGGCAGGGAGGACACTAAATAGGAAAGAGGGGCACTGGAAGAGCAGGGGCTTGTACCCAGGGGAGCAATAGTCAGGCCTGGGGGCACTGGCTGCGCTGGGGATCATGGGGTTGAGGGCTCCAGGGGTCAGCTGGGGGTTGGCTAGTGCCCTGGAGGTGCCCTGGGGCTGGGACGGTGGGGCCCACACGTGAAATCAGCAGGGCTCAGACACATGGGGAGCCAGGAGGAGAGCAGCAGGCAGAGCTGCAGCCGGCAGGAACTGAGCAGCACTGGCAGGGCTGTGTGAGTGGGGAGCCAACTCCACGCCTGGGCACCGTGTTGGCTGCCAGCCCCTCCCTTGCTCAGACACTAAAATAGCCCCTGGCTGAGCCCTGGGCAGCGTGCAGCCATTCACAGCATGCAGCGCAGGGGGGACCAGGCTGTGGCTTTCTGGGGGCTCAATCCCTTCCTAGTGCCTATAAGTGTCCCCCCCGGGTGCCAGGCAAAGCTTGCCTGACCCACCCCCCTGCCCCAGGGCATCAACTCTCCAATCTATACAGTGCCTGGGCTTGGGGCACCTGGCATCCAAGTATGACAAGGCTGAGAGAGGGACTGAGGTGGCTTTAGGAACCTCTCAGCCTGCAAGGGGCTCCCCAACTCTCTGCCATGGGAGCACATGGCTCCAGCAAGGGAGAAACTTCAGCTCTTTTTCCCCTCCGGTGCAGGTCATGGAGCAGCCAGGGATGGGGCTGGAGCCAGGCTCCCTCTCAGACAGCGCGGGATGATGCAAAGTAAAGTTGCTTGTGCGCGCCGCATAGAACGGGGCCAGAGCAGCTCTGGGGGACGGTATCCCCTGATCCCCCTGACTTCACACTGACGGTCCCATCTCCCCCGCAGCCCAGGACAATCCCTCTGCTCCCTGGGTTAGTTGCACTGAGTCCCCTCTCCCCCACCACAGTTTTACCCTGCTGCCCCTGCACCCCCAGGTGTGTTGGGGTCACAGCTACCCCTCTTCTCCTACCTTGCCTGATTGTCCTCCCCGTCGGCTGTGCCTCTTAGTCCCACATTGTCACCCACCGAGGCGTCTGTAACAACTGGGAGTGACATCAGCCAGGAACAATGAAACGCTTGACAGGCGAGGCGCGGGCCAGAGGCTTGGGAATATTCCCCCCCCTTCCCCTTCCCCAATCCCGCCCAGCCTCCATCCCTCCCCCCACGATCCAATTACAGCGGATAAGAGACACTAAAAGGAACAATGCACACTGGGTAAGACCATCTGCCAAGGACAGGGACATTCCATCCCCACCCCCACGGCCCCCACCCCTCTGCGCTGCTCACATATGCTCACCCTTTGTAATTGCATTCTTTCCTGGAAACCGATCAGCTGGCATGGCCAGCCCAGCGGCCGGCGTCAAGGACACCCCTGGCAGCCTGGGTATGGGGTCGCTGGCACTGGCAGGGCTCTCCTTTCCCCTCTCCCCTCCTCATGGCGCTGTGACTTGGAGCAGGTGGCTGATGCACCAGCAGCCTGTCTACACAAGGGCTCCACGCACGTGGAACTGTCCTGCTGGGACAGAGGCCGATCGTGGATGAGGGGCTGGATGGCACTCTCTACCTCTGGCAGAGAAAGTCCACATGGCTCCAAGCTGGGAGTCCGATGAAGGCCATGAGGAGTGGGGTATGATTGGAGCTGCCAGACGCTGTAGCAATTGGCTGTTGGGGACAGGGTGCCACACAGGAGCATGGAGGGGGAGAGTGGTGTGGGATGTGGAGTGGGGAAGGCAGCGCTGGGATGCTTTGCAGTTCTCCTGCCACCTGCTACTTGCTGGGGTCCTCTGGCCTCCTCACATATGGGTACCAGCAGGCAATGGCCCTGCTTCATCCATTGCTGCCAATGGGTAGGGCGCCCAGTTAAATTACAAGCCAACCAGTGTATGCAGGCCACCGCCATGACCTGTCACCCACACGCTCTGCAGGCTTTCCTTGGTCCTGGCCCCTCACAGTCAACCCCTGGGCTGCCACACCATGTGGCTATGGTGCAGCCACTCTCAGTCTGCCACAGAGACTCCTCCAGCCATCTCTTCATGCCACGGTTACAGGCCTCCGCCTTCCACCCATCTGGATCTGGTGCTGCAGGTGGTCACAGCTGGTAGCAGCGCCTCTATGACATAATGGGGAGTTCTCAACCTGCCTGGATGGTCGTGTACTGTGTCGTATCCATGCTACCTGGGGAACGGAAGGGCCTACAGGTGGTTCCCCTGCAAGTGAAGGTGGGGAGACCATGGTGGGGTTTGGGAAACCCTACCACATGGGTGATGCTTCCTGGAGGGATGTGGCAGGAGTGAGGACTTGTCTTGCTGGGGCCAGACAGTGTCCCAGTGCAGGCACCCAGAGGGCTATGGTATACCTCAGCTCAGAGAACCTGGTGTCCAGGCAGCTCAGCCCATAACACTGGGCAGCTTTCATGCAGTCATTGCTGTGGCCCAGTCTGCTGACCCTGCTCCCCAGGCAACTGACTTCAGAACAGGGCTCTGGGGGGTGGCTGGACAGGTGAGGCTGGGGGAGTCCAGAGTGTCTGCCCTTTTGGATGGCTCAGGGGTTGCTTGTGCATTGCAGAAGCCCCCAGAGACCCCAAGCTGCTGGACTGGGCGCTGTATGCTGGTAGAACAGAGATGCCCTGCAGAGAAATGGGAAGCCTGAGCCTTGGGAGGGGAGCAGAGCTCTGTGTGCCCTAGCAGCAGTGGGTGATGCACATGTCCTGGTAGGAGGTACAAAGTGGGATGGAGCAGGGGCAGGGTGTAAAGCATGCCGGAGGTGAGGACCTGCAGAAAGAGGAGAGGCAGGAGAACCTAGAACTCGCAGGGAGGCCGGGGTGGGAGTCTGTAACCTAGAGGGAGTCTAGAGCCTACAGGGAGGGGCAGGGAGGCAAGAACCTGCAGTCAGGGCTAGGTGTGAATTTAGAACCTGGGAGAGGTGAGGGTGGGGATCTAAAGCCTGCAGGGCAGGCGGGGAGTGGAGCTTGTGTAAGCAGTGTACAACAGGGGCGGACTCTCTAGGCCCCTGTCGCAAGCAAGTGACTGCGGTGCAGTGGGAATGTGACACCCCTGGGGGAGCAGTGCAGAACACAGCTTGGCCAGGCAGTAGGACTACTGTATGGTGGATGTGCAAGCAGAGCCAGTCAGGGCCAGAGCACAGAGTAAGTGCCGTAGGCACAAGAAGTACCTGAGCCAGGGGGCACGCACCCCTGCAGCTCCCAGGTGCAGCCACAGTACCATCACCATGTCCTCGCCTGGTGCTACCCTGTGCCACACCAAGCCTTTGTGCCAGGTGCTGGGGCTGGATATGCAGCACAAAAAACCCCTCCTGCACCCTGATCTAACAGGAGGGGCAGAGAACAGGAGGGGGCCACCTCCATCGCCTGGAGGGCACCCATACCTGAAGCCAAGTTTCCCCTTGGCTGGGCTCTGCCCCTGCCCCTGCCCTGCCATCTCACCACCAGGTCTGGGCTACACTGCCTCTGCAGCCCAATGCCCTCCCCGCCTAGGAAGTGGGTTTCAGCCCCCACAAGGCCCCAAAATTCCATATCAGTCAGCAACTCAGCCCCCCTCAGGGCCCACACCTCTGTCTGCCTACACACAGACAACCCCATCCAAATGCTGCCAAGCCAGGAGTGTCTCCTCCACTGAACAGGACTGTAGGATGCCTGCCTTCCTGCCTGGATGCAGGGAGCTAGCCAAGCCAAGGGCCTAGGCCTGGGCCTGGGCTTGGACAAGAGAGACTCAGCACCTGTTGCTGCTGCCCCCCAGACTGGGGGTATGCAAGGGTTTCCAACTTCCTGCCATCGTCCCCAGGGTCAGGAGCTTCAGATGCCCTCGGAGGCACATGGCACTGCCCCTGGGCACCGTAGCCCTTGGCACTTGCTGCTGGGAGCCCTGCTTTGCAGTGAGCCTCAGCTCCCAGCTCCCCCACTGAGCTGCTGGGGCCCCTGGCGAGGTCCTTCCCACCCCCAGCCTCTGCCCTCCCCCAGGCTTTGGTACCCATCCATTCTGCAGGGCAGAAGCCATCCATTCCCGAGGCCTGTGCAGCACTTTCCAGGTGGGGGCTGCTGGAAGTCCTAGCTGGGTTCTGGGGTCAGCGTGGGTAGGGAAGGGGCCCTGCACAGTATCCATGGGTGGGTGGCCCTGGAGAAGGGGGCACAGGGGTCACGTGGGGACCCCCATGGATGTCCTTCCTGGGGAGAATGCAGCAGGCTGGGGTCTGTGGCCAGACAGGTCTGATGCGGACACCCCTGCTAGACCTGAGAGAGGCCATCC
The DNA here is from genome assembly GCF_030867095.1 of Alligator mississippiensis. Lineage (NCBI taxonomy): Eukaryota > Metazoa > Chordata > Crocodylia > Alligatoridae > Alligator > Alligator mississippiensis. Next base: position 46,856,832 of record NC_081835.1, read on the forward strand.
CAACTCCCCCCCTCACAGCACAGACATCCCCAAGGGCAGTTGGGCCTTTCTGTCCCCCACCGCCCAGGGACCCTGTAGCCCAGGGCTAGACAGAGCCCTCTGCGGGCCCAGGGCTGTGACGCCCTGGGCAGCCGGCCTCCTGTCAAGCTGCCTTAGCTGGGAGCAAATCCTCCTGCAGACTAAGAGGATAAAAGCAGCATGTGGGAACCTCCTCCCAGCCCCTCAGGCCTGCCCAGAGCACCCCTCCCGCACCAGCCTGCAGCCTCCATCTGCCCTGGCTGGCGGCAGACCTGCGCAGCAGCCATGTGGCTGCTGGCTTTAGCCCGGCCTCCATCTGTTCACCTCAGCCACTAACTCGGTAATCCCCAGGCCCTGACAGCGGCTGTCTGCAAAGTGGGAGGAGGGGCTGCCTCTTCCTCTTAACCCCAGCAGACTGGATACCGCTCTGTCTCACAGGGGCAGGCAAGCCCTGGGGAAGGGACAGCTAGAGCTGCCAGGCTCCAGCACAGAGCAACCCAGGACCCTCTGAGTGAGGCACTGGGTTGCACTGCTTCTTGAAGGCCCCAGGCCCGTCTCTAGTGCTGAGCTCCCACATGCAGAGCCCTGGGCATGCAGGGTTTCAGCTCTGCTCAGGAAATACAACCCAGGAGCCCTGGTTCCCAGCCCCTTGCTCTAACCACTAGCTCTGCTGCCTTCCACCTAGTGCACTGTCCTGCTACTGACCAGCTCCCTCCTGCCCTGCTCCCTTGTGCCCTCCCTCTTCCCCCCTGCCTCCCCACACCACAAGCCAGCCCGACTCTGGTGGCCACAGGCTTTGCAGGGGATTTGAGATGGGGGAAGGAGGAGGGACCATAGGGCATAGCCTATGCCAGGGGACATGGCAGGAAGGAAAGCATGGGAAGGTAGAGAGGCCCCAAGCACAGTCTTTATTGGATTGTGAGCGCTCTGGGAGGGAGGTCCATGTGCCCTGCTACGAACCTGTGAGCCTGCCCTAGGGTTTCCAGCCTGCTCCCCTTGCCTTGCAGACCGCTACCTGAGGGCAAGGGATAGTGTGGGGGAGGGAGGAAGCACAGGGCAGAGGGAGCTCCTTTTCCCCTGACTTGGTTGAAAAGGGCTCCTCACTTCCCCCCACCCACAGTTCATTCAGCCTGCCCCCTGCCCACAGGCTAGGAGCCAGCCACAAATGGATCCCTGAGCTCCCCTGGGTCACCTCGGTCCCAGCACCCCAGGTTGATTGGCAAGGGCACCAGAGCCACAGCAGTGGGTGCTGGGCCCAAGGACCTCCAGCTAAGGACAGAGGAACGCAGCTGGAGAGCCAGCCTGCCTGGCCCTCACCCCACATCATCCCCATGCTCTCACCCAATCAGCTCCTACAGACAGTCAGCTGCTAATAATTTTAAAGAGAAAGAAGTAGACGGAGCCCCTGGCTCTCAGTAGGGCCCCTGGTTGCCCTCACTGTGCCATGGCCCTCAGCCAGCCCGCAGTGAGATAATGATCAAGTAGGTGCTCTAGTGGCAGAGAGAAACCCAGATTGTGTCCAGAATCCATGCCCCAAACCCCAGTGATGGAGGGGATTGGCCACCCCTCACTCCAGGCTCCTCAGGAAGTCCAGCAAGCCCTGGTGCCACTCCTCTGGCTTGTCCAGGTAGCAGGCATGGCCTGCCCCTTGCATCAGCAGCACCTTGTGATTGGGCAGGTTCTTCAGGTTGTTCAGACTCACTTCCCCCAGCTGGGCATCCTGGTCCCCATACACGATCAGCGTGGGAATCTGGTAGAGAATGGATGGGATCAGACATGAGGTATGGACTTGCGGATTGCCAAGAAGTGGGGTGATCCAGGCCTTGGCAGCTCAGGGAGGGACTTTCTCCATCTCCCTTGGTGTTTGGTTGGGTTGAGCCTTTTTGAGGTGCAGTTCCTGGAAATGGGTCACCGCTGGACGGAAAATGCGGCTGGGAACCTGCCTCTGCCCAGAGCACTGCTGAGCCCAGCTAGGGGTCAGGACTTGGATGGGGAAGAGAGGCAGAGGCCATGTGCAGCAACGGGTGAACACCACAAGGCCTCCATGGGCAGGGGTCATGCGATCTGCATGTGCCAGCTGCCCTAGTTACCATGCACCAGCCTTGCTGCTAGTGCAGGGGGGCCATATACATGGGTGCAGGGCTGTGGGGCAGTTCTGGCACCAGACTGCCTCTCCCAGTGGAGCAGGCAGAGGAGGGTCCTCCCTGAGACCAAGGGCCAGAAGTGCCCTGAGAGGCTGCTTTGTGCTACCCCACAGATGGCTCGTAGCTGGCCAGCCCCAGGTCAGGAAGGGAGGGGAGGCAAGTGTCTTTATATATCCGCCCCCCTTGCAGCTCAGGACCTAGTCCCCCTCATTTGTGGGCTAAAGTAGTACTCTGTAAACAGGGGGAGTGCTGAGCCAGGGTGTCCTTCCTGTGCCATAAACATGTCCCAACAGCTCTGAGCTACACACAAGGGCTGGGGAGCCCAGCTGAGGAGCCGGTAACCTCAAGCTCCTACAGCCGCCAGCCCTGAACCCCACCCCTGATTCAGGACTGCAGACTGCCTCCGTGGGCCTTTGCACCGATGTTATTCTGGGGCAACACTTCTGCATTTACGGGAGGGAAGGGCACCTCTCTCAGGCAAGGGGGACAGATCAGAGAGCAGAGGGAGGGGTGTAGGGAAAGGTGGTTGAGACTTGCAGCTGTTTGCACAGCTCTGCTGTTGATTGCAAGGCACAGTTGTGAAGCACGCAGCTATTGCCTCCACATCCACAATCTAACTCTACCTGGGGGGGGTGTATTATAGGGGCCGGGCCAAAGTTACCTTCGGGTATCTGTGCAGATGCAGGGTGGATGTTAGGGCAGTGCAAACAGGGCAGCTGCAAGGGTTGGAGCCGGTCAGGGGTCCATGTTACAATAACTGCAATGAAACAGGCCAGCAGCAGTCACTTTCCTTCCCGATATGACTATGGCCACCAGTACAGGGTTGAGCTGCAGGCTGGACCTGTGCAGGGGACCCCCAGAGGCAAGCCGCGTCCCTGCAGGGATGTAAACAGGATTATCCCAGTGCATTATGGCTCTATCAGGCCTCACTGTGGGCTCTGGTTTCCTGGGGCCTTATTCAGATGTTCAATGGAGCTGTCCTGTGTCCCTGGACATAAAGAGGGGGGTGGCGCCCTCTGGCGCATGTTCCCTTAGAGGAGGCCTGGAGCCTGGTATTCTGATCTTGGAGCCTGGCTCTGCCCCTGCCGGACACCGGGGTCCTGTACCCAAGACCCTGCCCCCTCCCTCCCCTCCAAGTGCCATACTTTGATGCTGGCATACTGCGCCGCCGTGAACTTCTCAGTGCAAATGGGTGCCACCGGCACGTAGGCCTTCAGCAGGTCGCTGTGCTGGAAGAGGAAGGGCAGCGAGTACATCCCGCTGAGGGATGGGCTGATCACCACCGCTGGGCCCAGATGCAAGGCCTCGAAGACAGACTTCAGGAACCCCCCTGGGGCCGGCTGCCCCACGGGGGCCGGAGCTGCTGCATCCTTGGAATTGCCAAGGCCTGGAGCATACAAGAAAGAAGCTGATGCGTTAATGATGTCTCTGGGCAGAGTGGCAGCAGGGTCCCTGTGGTGCTGTAACTAGCAGGGGCAGGCAGAGGCTGTGCCAGGGTCCTAGAGAGTCACTCCTCTGCTCTGAGTGGCAGCAGTTCTGGAGAGGAGGAGTGAGAGCATCCCCAGTAGGAGACCAGGATGCCTGGGTTCTGCTTCCAGGCAAGAACCAGGAGTCACACCTGCATTACAGACTCTGTTCTGCTGCTGATTCACTGCATGTCCCCACTCAAGACACTTCACTGCTCCATGGCCCAGCTTCCCCATCCGCTCCTCTGTCACAGAGTGCTGTGAGGCTGGGGGATGTTGGTGAACCCTGCAGGAGGCACTTGGCCATGCTCTGCACTGCAGTTTCCACCCCACCCACAAGGCTCTGCTCATCACCCCAGGCCCTAGTGATGCCCAGGCACCAGATGGCTTCTCTCCCCAAGCCCATGTGCAGCAGTGTCACCTCCCTGAGGGCAACATACCTGGCAGGTCAATGGCCACAGCACGGTACCCAGCTCCTGCCAACTTTGCCAGTGTCTGCAGGTTGAGCCAGGTTTCAGAAGAGAAGCGAATGCCGTGCAGCAGCAAGACAGCCAGTTTCGGGGCCTGCTGGCCTGGCACAGCCTGCCGGTAGAACAGGGTCTGCCCATCCACTGTGATGGTGCTCTCGGTCAGCTGCGGGGCTGCCATGGTGGGTGTCCTGCAAGGAGAGGAGAGCTGGGGAGGGAGGAATCCCCAGAGGGACCCTGCATGGCCCTGGGAGGAGGGGCAGGTGGACCAGATTCCTCAGCCTGTGGAATGGCCTCTGGGGGCAGCTCCTGCCAGGATAACCATGAACCGGATTTCTGTGTCCTCTGGAACAGACTCCAGCTGATCAAGGAACAAAGTGCTCTGTTAACTTCCTCCCTTTCCCTGCTCCTTTCTCTGGGTAGAAGACAGGCCTCCGCGTATGGTCACCTTCCTTAACTCTCACTTGTATAATGAGCTAAACAGAAGGAATCTGCCTGGTATTTCTTTGGGGATGTCTCTGCTTCCTCCCAGCCTCAGAGCGTGTCCAACATCTCCTGCAATTACACAGCCGGTGCCATGAAGGGTCCCACAGAACAAGTCCTGCTCCTCACCCCCCTCCCTGGCTATAACAGTACTAAAGAGGGGAGACCCCAGCTGCCTTGTTGCACTGAGGACTGCTGTCTTCCCCTGGCAGGGGCCACAGGGGACAGCAGGCATGGTGGGGTGCTCTTTTTGTTGGGGATGGGGTGGAGGGGGGATTGCATAGGGAGGTAAGGCAGAGGACCAGTCCAGGGTGCATGGGCAGGGGCCATTGCTGGGCTGAAGAGTCTGAGGTAGAGGAGATTGGAGAAAGGAACACAAACTCCTGGAGAGGCCAGGGAGGGAGGGAGTGCCCTGGCACCAGGTGCTCAGCCAAAGGCACTGCCTTAATCCTGGCAAAGGACACAGGGCACAATTCACAGGGGATCCATTGCCACTGGATCCTGTCAGGGCAGGACTGAGAGCCTGCCAGGCTGCCCCGCAGTGTATCATGTGTGGCTGGCCAGGGATCCCTGCTAATGCAGGGCACAGGCCCCTCCTGGGCATGAGTAGGGCAGGCTGTCCCAGGAAACAGCTGAATCTGGCCAGTCTCCAGGGCGCTGGGCTGGGTGGCCCTGCTGGTCAGAACCAGTCTGGCAGCTTCTCCATTCAGGCCAAGCTAAGCAGCTCCAGCAAAGTCCCTCTGAGCTGGGGGGTGCATGTGGATGGGATCAGACAGGCAGCCCATCCTGCAGGGACCCCCAGCACAAGCCCCGGGGGCTGGCAAGAAAAGCAGCCAGGGACTGATACCTGCAAGAAGGGATCCCAACGGTCCTAGTGTTCGCTGTGCTGTGTTGTGCTGATTGCAGGCCCACACTTCCTGGGTCCAAAGGTACCAAAGGAAGCCGGGGAGAAAACCAGGGGTGGAGATGGAGGAACTGGAACAGCAGGCAGGAGGGTGTCGGCTCATGGTGCAGTGACACCTAGCGGTAAGAACCTGGACCATTTGAGCACAAGGCCTGGACAGAGGGCAGGTTAGCAGGCCCCTGGCTGCATTTGCACTGTGATCCCGAGGTGTGATCCCAGCATGCATGGGCAGACCAGGGCCTGCTTCAATTCAGCTGACTCGGGCACCAACAGCAACAAAGACACAGTAGCAGGGGCTTCAACTGCCCAACTAAGTACCAAAGGAAGACAGTAGCAGGCAGCTACAGCCCATACTCTTCCCTGTGCTACTCTGTCCCCTGGATCTCTGTCCCCTAGGTGAAAGCTAGTGTGAGGATGCATATCTGCACTGTAGTCACACCCCTTCCTGCTATGGGGATGTGCCCTGAGAGCAATATACTCTAGGGATTAAACTGGGATGAGTCCCCCTAACACCAGCCCCAGCTCAGTCCCATGCAGCTCTGTCTGGGTCAATAATGACTCCAAGATCCTTTTCTACCTCTGTGCTGATGAGAAGGGAGTTCCCCAGCATCTAGGTATGCTGCTGGTTCTTCCTCCCCAGGCGCAGTACCTCGCACTTGTCAGTGCTGAATCCATTCCTGTTCTTATCCGCCCACCGCTGTAACCTGTCCAGATCTAGTTGCAGCCTGTCCCTCTCTTCTAGCGTGCTCACTTCTCCCCACATCTTAGTGTCATCTGCAAATTTTAACAAGGTACTTTTCACCCCCTTGTCCAAGTCACTGATGAAGATGTTGAACAGTGCAGGCCCAAGGACCGAGCCCTAGGGAACCCCACTGCCCACATCCCTCCAGGTTGAAAATGACCCATCCACCACCACTCTCTGGGTGCGGCCCTCTTGCCAATTAGTGACCCATCTGACCGTGTAGCCATCAACACCACAGTTGCCTAATTTTTTAATGAGAATGGGGTGAGAGACAGTGTTGAAGGTCTTCCTAAAGTCCAGAAAGACTACATCCACCGCGACACCTGCATCCAAGGATTTTGTGACCTGGTTGTAGAAGGCCACCAGGTTGGTCTGACAGGACCTGCCTCTAATGAACCCATGTTGGTTGCCCCTAAGCATAATCTCCTGTGCTGGCCCCTCGCAGATGTGCTCCTGGATAATTTTCTCAAAGAGCTTCCCCAGGACCGAGGTAAGACTAATGGGCCTATAGTTTCCAGGGTCCTCCTTCCTCCCTTTTTTGAAAATGGAGACCACATTGGCCCTTTTCCAGTCCTCTGGCACCTTGCCAGAGCACCATGCATGCTCATAAAGCCATGCCAGGGGTCCCGCAATGACCTCTGCTAATGCTGGGAGAATATCAGCTTCCTTAAATAAATAAGCTTCTAGTTCTCATAGCTGTATGGAGAAGAACCTTAAAACCAGCCCCTGAACATGCCCTAGGGGCCTGGAGGGAAATGGAAAAGGACCCCCAATAGCTCAGTTAAAATATGGCACATGCCGGGGCTGGAGATGCTGGAGACATTTGTAACACCCTACACCCTTCCACATTCTCCCCCAGGACTGCTGTCAAGACAGTGTCAGTCCTATGGGGAGACTGTGAGCTTCTAATGAACCATTGCAATGGAAAAAGCTGGTGTCTCTGGGCCCCATGTGTGCCCCGCAGGGCTGTATGTGAGCTGTGTTATGATGACATTAAATATGCAACATTAGGCCTTAGCTATTTAGGAGTTGTTTTGCCAATGGCCTTGTAAGCAATCCAGTAAGGGGGGCTGGGGTGAGGGAGAGGGGGCCCTCTGTCCTGGTATCAAAGTGCAGCCCAGGCAAGGGTCTGCCTACCATGCAAATACAGCAGCTTGCTGATGGATTGATATGGAACCAAAGAGATCCTGAGTGCATGCCTCTGTCCCAGACTCTACTTGCTACAGAAGCAGGGCTTCCGTGCTACTTCTGTGGACAGCCTGTGCACCCATGCACCAGGACTGTCCATGCCAGGAATGTCTAGCCATGGACACCCCCACGCATCCCCCACAGGACTACTCCTGTGTCCATCAACATCTTCCCTAGCTCAGTGTGGCTGGAGTTGTGTGAATCTGGGTGAGGTGTTCAGCAGTGAGGTGCATGCTGGATATTGCACCAGAAAAGAGGCACATCTATCAAATAAGAGAGATGCCCCTTTTCATTAACATCCTCTCCAGCCTGTGATCAGAACCCTGTGCCCACCTGAATCTAAGATCATTTTCATCTCAGCCTAGAAATCACCCTGGCTGTGGTAATAGCAAAAGGAGGTTGGTGTTCGGAGCTGCAGAGCAATCACAGTTTGCAGTAAAGCTGTGCTGTTAGGTGAATATGTAAATAAGGCATTGATTGATAGCTGTTAGTCAAACCTGCCTGCCCTCTCCTGGGATGAGAGGATATAAACCCCTGAGGTCCTTTCTCACCCTGCTCTGGCTGTCAGCATTGTCAGGTATTTCTGGTCGGTAGGCTGTGGTTTGGTGTGTCTGTAGATCTATGATTGCAAGTGACTTGGGGTAAGGAGTCTGCAGAGGATGGCATCTTTTCCTAGGGTTTATCATTGAGGCCTGTATGAGAGGGGGGAGCTCCTGAGGGTCTGATGCATTTAACTCAGAAAAGGAGCTAGAGGGCTGTAATCCTAAGGGGGAAATGTCTGAGATTTGCTGCTAACAGTGTGACTGAATGTGGTGTGGGTGCAAGGGGCTCTCCCTCAGCTGGGCCTATTAAGCTCTGCTGGGTAGAAAGGAGAGAGCAAGGTAACAGTATAGCAAAGTGGTGTGATGGGAGGGGATGAGTAGGGTGTGTGTGGCGCAGGGGAGGCTCATGTCTGGCAGCACCTGGTCTCAAGCCAAGGGCCTGAGTTCTGATCCTGACTTTGCTTTGCTGCACGGCTTTTAGACAGTTATTTATGCTTTGTATCTCCGTCTCCTCTGTAAAATACTGATGACAGTGGCTCCAGCTGTGGGTTGTGAGTTGTTTGTAGGAAGACTGCAGTTAGGGCCCAGTTTGTAAAGGTACTTAGTTGTCTGACTCCTGTTTAGGAACTGAAATCAATGGTCTACTAGGCACCTAAATACCTCTGTGAATCTGGCCTTCAGTTCTAGTGTGCTAGGTGCTGTATGTTTACAGCTAGCCAGCATTTGTAGAGGGCCTTTTAAAAAGTGCAGAAGAGATAAGTAGATCTTTGATGTGTACAGTGTGGCTTGGTTTTGTAAACTGCTATTTAAGGAGTTGAAATGATCAAGACTAGGAGGAGCAAGCTCCAAGCGTCACAGTGTGGACCTGCTACAAAAAATATCAAAATGGCTGGGGGAGTGAGGGGCTGGAGTAGGGTTATCTGGGTGGTGTTCTCCCTGTGCCACCCACGTCTGACATGCTGCAGGGTGAAGGTGTCCTTGGAGAGCTGTGCTTAAAAATAAACCTCTTAACTGGCTGCTAGTTCTCCGGTATCAAGACAGCTGCACCATCACCTACCTGTCCTCCCCCATTGCCCTCATCTCCTGCAGTTGGGAGGGAGGGACAAAGTCTGGAGACCTTTCTCAGCCCTGGGGAAGCTGGGGGGAGGTAGCAGAATGCAGACCACTGCTTACAAGCTCAGAAGCAACGTGGTCAGCTCAGCGAGCCGGGTGAAAAGGGGTGCCAAGGGAGATTCAGGAGTCATCCACCCTGGTGATCTTCAGAAAGCATCTTGACACCCATCTTGCTGGGGTCATCTGATCCCAGCAGTCTTACCTGCCCAAGTGCAGGGGGGCTGGACCCCATGATCTGTAAGGTCCCTTCCAGCCCTTAACAACCATGCAGTCCTCATCTTCTGCGTCACCGCTAGCCCTGACGCTGCGGCATCCTAGGAACCTCAGCTAGCTGGGCCCTGCTGGGCTGCCTGCTGTACAGCCCCAAAGGCTCAGTTGACTGAGGCTCTCTTGGCAGGATCAGCTTTGCCAAGGTAGAAGGAAACAGCCAGGCCATGGTTGCCTGTGGGAGGCTGGCATGGCCCACTGGACGGGGTCTCCCACATAACCAGTGTCTCTGCTGTTGCAGGATTGCGAGGCACGAGCTGCGCCCCGTGCTCCGGCGGCGACAGCCCCGCGACGCTGAACTAGCGCCGAGCGAGAGCAGGCCGAGCCGAGCCGGGGGCGGGGCGGCGGCAGCAGCTGCGGCTGCGCGGAGGGCGGGGCGGGGAGTGGCTCGGCTGTGCCAGCGGGCGGTGAGTGCGTGCAGGGGTAGGGGTAGGGGTAGGGGTAGGGGCCGGGGGCGCTGGCTGCGGGCGGGGACTCGCTGGTAAACACAGCTGCGGTTTGGGGCTCGCGGGGGCCTGCCTGCGGGCCCGGGAGATGGGAGGGCCCAGGACGCTGCTGGAGCCGGCGGTGCTCTGCGCTGCGGGGCTGGCTGCCGCGGCCCCTCGGGTATGCGGAACTCCCATGGGGGCCGTGCGGGCCCCGGAGCGAGCCCTGCGGGCGGCCCAGCCGAGCCGAGCCGAGCCGCGGGGGCCACGCACGGTCCTTCCCTGAGCGCAGCCGGGCCGCGGGCCCTCGTGCCCCCCGCGCCGGCCCAGGTGCTGCACGGGGCGGGCACGTGTCTTCGGGGCCAGCGCGGCTGTCCCCGGGCTCCGGGCGGGGATCGGACGGTGACCGGCGCCGGGGGGCAGCACCTGGGAGCCGCAGGAGGCTTGGGCCAAGGGCGAGGTTCAGGGCACCGGTAGCCTTAAGGGTCCTGTGTTGTGCAGGGCAGCTGGCCAGGGGCGGGCTTGCCGCGTAGCCACCAAAGGGCGTCCCGAGCTGGTCCAGGGAGCTCTGAAGGTTGGATGGAGGTGGGAGCATCCCCGCAGCTCCTTCTCGCTGCCTCGAGCCTCCCGCTTTCCGGTTCTGCCGGCCCCTCTCGCTGCGCGTGGGTGACTTGGACTGTACGTTCCTTAGAGCAGGGGCAGTCAGCTTGTCCTCTGTACGATACTAGCTCCGCCGGGTCCTGGTCTGGCGCTACTGCGGTACAGGTAGGGCTGCTGTGCAGAGTCAAGCGGCTGTTGTTCCACCCCAGTGGTGGGTTAAGTAAGCTTCTGGTCATTCTGGGAAGTGTTTTGGGGCTCTCCTGGGTCAGATAGATACCAATCCCTATTTCATCATGCCTTGATAACAGTGCAGCTCAAGTTGGCAAATCTGCTGTGCTGGCTGGTGCCTTTAGGGAGATGGGTCCCTGTTCAGAGAGTGGGTGGGTGTGATTGCACCCAGCTACCACTGTCACGACACCACAAGATGAGGTGTCTCTGAGCCCTGCACAGCTGGCCAGTTGTGCAGAGTGCATACCCAGTGTCTCCAGGGACAAAGCTCTGCATTGGCCAGCCCTGTGGTGGACTGGCATGTTATTGCCACAGCCTGCAAACTGCACAGGCATCTGACAACTTTTTCTTGCCCTGTGGTAGCAGTTCTGTCTTGGGGCAGAGAGCTTGAGGGTACTGGGCTCCCTCATCTACCACCTGCAGGGTGCTAGGTTTGTCTGTGCTGTCTGGAAACCAGTAAGTGCAACAAGGTGGCATCTACTAAACAACCTGCTATGCCATTCATCTGCAAGATGAATTCCCCTCTCATTGTAGAGGCCTTAGACCAGGTAGTAGGTACTGGCTGATTTCTCCTTGTCATCCTGAAGGAATGAGCTGTGAAAAAGGTCTTGGACTGTGGGGCTGAATGTGGCCTTCCCCCACCTCTGCTCTTTTGGGGGATGGGGAGCCCTCTATTGTGCCAAAGACTGTAGTGCTTCCGCTATGCTCGCCTCCAGGAAGTTCTGCCTGGGGCTCCTCTACACTGGCATACAGTGAATTGCATTGTCGTGGGTGGCCAATGGGGGTGTGATGCTGTGCTGGGTTTCCACAGCTCTGTCTTCTGGTTCTGGCAGGGCCTAGCAAGTGCCCCCTGATTTCTGGCTGGATCAGCTGGGACTGGAATGTCTTGTCCCAGTGACTGTTTACCCTGCCTTTTGCTGTCCTCCAAGGTGTCTTCTAGCTTGTGATAATGCATAAGAGCCATAGGGGACAGGATTTGAGTAGTGGCCTCAAGCTTCAGCAGGGGAAAACTGAGGATGGAGATGAGGGACTTTCTGACTGAGGTGGGGTGAAGCATTGGAACAAAACACCTAGAGATGCTGTGGGATCTCCATTCCTGGAATTTTAAAGAGGAAGTTGGACAGACACTTGACTAAATCATCTCAGCCAGCGATGATCTGCCCTGAGCAGGGGGCTGGACTCCATGACCTTTTGAGGTCCCTTCCAGCCTTGCTTTCCCATGATCCTGTGAGATGCCAGGGGTCAAAGAGAATGCATCTTGGTTCCCTCCAGGTGCCCTGGGGTGTGAGTGGGGGGAACTGTGCCTTACTGGGAGACTGCTCTGGGGTTGAACAGGGCTGTGTCTTCTGTGCATGTCCATCCCTGATCCTTCTAGAGGTGTGAATCTCTGCCGTTCCCTACCCAGTGGTGGAGCCATCCCCCATGCAGCGCTGTCTGACCAGTCACGTGGAGCTCCGCTGTTGACCTTCTGTCTCTGCCCCTCTTTCAGAAAGGATGACTATGACTTTGATCCGCAACAGGCTGGGGCTGCTGGTCCTTGGAGTCCTGGTTACCTTTGTCCTCTATCTGTTGCTTCCGGCCATCCAGCATGAGAGGTTCACAGCACACCTAGATGACTCCAAGCCCCTGGCCATGGAAGAGAGAAGCCAGCAAGATGCCAACACCACTGTCCTAACTGGGACAATAGAAGGAGACCCACCCATCCTGTACAGGGAAGCCTTCCTGCTCCAGAAAGCTGGAACTCCCAGCCCAAAAAGGTGGGTTAGTGTCCTCACCACCACAGCCATGTTGGGGGCTTTGGTTGGGGTCAGCCTGCATGCACTACAAGTCTGTGTCTGGCCCTGTCACAGGCGACAAATCAGGTGCTTTAGCTGGGGTGCCTTGGGCTCGGCTCTGGATCTGGGAAAGCAGGCTTAGGCTTGCCTGGCAGACGGGAGACGCACCCAGATGCTGGTGCTGCTTTCTAGTTTAAATGCCAGAGGCCCATGAGGTGCTGAGATGGGGCATGTGAGCTGAGCTGCTGGGGGGTGGGAGGGGCTGCTGTGCTGTCATCCTGAACCATGAAGCCAAGGCGCTGACCACTCTGACACCTGTACTGCTTCTTCCAAGACCAGGGATGTTACCTCATGCTGTCTCCCCCAGCTAGTCTGCCTGCCTATACAGCCTGCCCAGGGATAACTGATACAGAGGGTAGAAAGAGGAAGAATTACTCCTCACTTCTTGTCTTACGCTGTATCTGTGAGCCCTTAGATAGCTTCTTTGTTCCACCCCAGAGGTGGCTGCATTTCTGTAGTGGGGGGGGGGGGGGGGGAAAGCAACTCCTGTATGTATAACTTATCAATTTGAGTGCTCTGGGCTGGTGGGGGAGGGGAAGAAGGGCAGAAGCTCTGCCAGGTGTCTCTTACCCCTCTAGCTGCCGTCTGTCCCCTGCAGGCTGGATGTGATCTTCCTACATGGCCAGGCTTTCACATCCAAGACGTGGGAGGACCTGGGGACGCTGGCTCTGCTCTCGGAAGAAGGCTATCGTCCCATTGCCATTGACCTTCCTGGTAGGCATGTGCCACTGACCTCGCCTTGTTGATGTCTGCTTGTAGCTGGGCTCCCCTCACCACCAGGTGTGCACAGAAGTGACTGCACAGCACTGGGGTTTTAAGCACGAGAGTGCTGGAGGGGCTGTGTGATTCCCCGGCCTTGAAAGGTTTGAGGGGTGACTTAGTCAAATGCTCATCTGGGATGGCTTGGGCAGGGCTGATCCTGCCTGAGCAGGGCCTGAACTGGATGTGACCTTGTGAGTACCCTCCCAGTCCCACTTTTCTGTGAGTCTGTTCTCCTTTGGCCCATTCCACAGAATCCCAAGTCCTGTGGTGCAGACAGCTCCCTCGGCAGGTGTTGCCTGTGCACAGCAGGTGAAAGCCTGGGCCTTTGGCTTTCATGGTTCTGTTCATGTTCTACAGACCTGACAACCCTTGCCAATGTGAGGTGGAGCATCCAGAGCCAGGGCACCTACTAATTTGCCAGAGACCTGCCAGCTGGGAGTGTCAGTCATGCACCTACCTCCTAGTGGTGGCACAGTGCCTCTTGCAGCAAATTCCTGGGTTACCAGTACTTGGCAGGAGGGGAAGCCAGGAGCAGGTTATGTTAGCAAGGCTCACATCCCTGTGCCCAGGACTCCAGCTAGGGGTAGTGCCCAGGTGCCCACAGCCTGCATGTTATCCAAATTGGAGCATGTCCCTCACCCCAAGAGCAGTGGGTCCACCGTCATTGTGTTGGTTCTAGAGTAAACCTCCACTGGATTGCATAGGGTGGGAAGCTTGGCGGGAAAGGCCATCCAGTGGCTTAGGAATTTGGCTTGCCAAGATGCTGGCTCCAGCCTGCATTCTTGGGGCATTTCTCCTCCCTGACAGGCTTTGGTAGCTCCCCTCGATCTGATGCCGTCTCCACGGAGCAGGGCCGGGTGGGCCTCCTGCAGCGTGTCCTGAAGGAGCTGAGCGTCCACAAGCCGGTCCTGGTCAGCCCGTCCATGAGTGGTCGCTACTCTATCCCCTTCCTGCTGGCACATGGGGCAGAGTTGAAGGGCTTTGTGCCTATCGCTCCTGTGGGCACCAAGGATCATTCTGCACAGCAGTACCAGGAGGTCCAGGTAGGGAGTGGTGCAGTGCTAAGGGAGGAGATGGAGCCATTGCTTGCAATGGCAGGGTCTCTGCTTGTCTGTGGGCTGGTGGATGGTGATGTCCTGCCTGGCAATAAGGCTAGGCTTTCAGCGGGACTCAGCCAGGTTTCTACCCTTAGCACATCTGGCATATTGGGCTAGCACACTGCAGGGAGGCCCACCTGATTTGACCTTAGCCTGTGTGGGCTGGAACAGTTCCGTAGAAGAGGGCAAGGTGTCTGAGCGGCCGGGATACATCTGGGCATGTCTTTGGCCTTGGGCAGGGAGCCTTTGTGACGGCTTGAATCCCTTCAGCCCAGTCTCCTATATGGTACCTTCCTAGCCAGCAGGGGGTGGGAATAGTGCTTGTGGGCATGTGGGGGCCGTGCTGCCCCTCACCTGGTATTGGGGGTGCAGTAGGTTACCCACTCTCATGGATCCAACCACTGAAGCTGTTCTATCTTGGTGCATGTGTCTCTGCAGACCCCAACTTTGATCATCTACGGGGACCGGGACACAGGCCTGGGCACACAGTCTTTGCAGAGCCTCCAACAGATCCCAAAGCACCAGACAGCTGCCCTGCGGGATGCTGGCCATGCCTGCTACCTGGACAGGCCACGCGAGTTCCACGAGGTGCTGCTGAGCTTTCTGGGCGAGCTGAAGTGAGCCTAGCCCAGCCCAGCCCAGCCCAGAGCCTGGCCATGGGGCTGACTGACTGACTGACTGTGTTTCTTATGGGCTGCGGAGCCTGCTCTGCCCGTGGCTGGTGTTTCTTATTGTTAGCTTGTGACACTACTTCCCCCCTGTGCTCCTGGCTGTCTCATCCTGTAGTGACTCCGTCTAGAGGGGGTCAGGGAGCCAGGGGCTTCTGGTGTGTGGGGCTGGAGTGGTTCCCCTGGAGGGTTATGTGCACCTTTTGTTCTTTCCAGGTGTTGGCTGCTGCTAGTATGTTGTCTGGGTCTGAAAGGGGATGTGGCAGCTGTCGGGGTTTCTCTTGTTCAGGGATGCAGACTTGTGTGGGTGTTTGGAAGCTTCCTCCTGCTTCCAGCCTAGACCTGGGGCATGCTGTCCTTCAGAATGCAGGCCCCACTCAGCTTTCCCTGCAGGGCAGGTGGATGGATGGTAGAATCTGCAGGGAAGCTTCCAGAAGAGCTGGAGACCAAGGGGCCTTTGCTAAATTGAGGGGGTCTGCCTGGTACATCTGAGTGAAAGCCAGGCTGAGGCCAGAAGACCTAGCATGGCTTGCAGTGGCTTCTTCTAAAGGAGTTTTGGAGTATCACACCAGGGTGTTCTGGGGCAGTCTTGGAAGTGGGCAGGGAGGTCTCAGTGGGCTGGACATTGGTTGGTGGTGATTCTTGGGGTGTTGAATGGGCTCCTTGCCTACATCTCAGATATTCAGGGATGGCTGATTTTGCTGCTTTCCCTGCTGGTATGTAAGTTCTCCCCCTGCCCCACTTGGGGCAAAGGGTCTCTGAAGGTTGTCTGTTACAAGGCCAATAAACTGTTTTGTACAGGGCTTGCTGTTCTGCCACTGCCTGGTGACAGCTGTACTTGCTGCTCCCCTCTGGTCATTCTCTTGTGCTCCAGTTCTGGGAAAGGGGAGATAGACACAGCTCTGGTAGGAAGGAGGCAGTGTGCTTCCCTTGGGGGCAGAGGCAGCTGGCTGCTCCCTGGGGCAGGGAGGAAGCAGCTGCCTTTTAACTTTTTAATGGGTGCTGAATGAAGGGGTGGGTGGCTGGATGGGAGGCTGAATGTCCAGCAAGGGAACTGCCCATCAGAAGTCTCCTTTCTCTCCCAACCCCGGCTCCCTTCCTGCTCTGCAGGATCAAGAGCCATCCCACCTTTGGACTGGGAATTTGGAAGGCGCATGAGATGGCAAGAGCCACCTGTGCCCATGCACTACTCCTGGGGTGGCCCTGAAGTAACCACTCTGTAGCAGGGCTCTGCATGCTCACAGGCCAAGGAGACTAAACACTGCTGAACAGAAGAGATCAAATGTGCAGGGCAAGGCTGATCCTCGGTTCCCCTTTGCCTAGGCCAGGATGCCCCCAGGACAGGCTGCCCTGTCTCCACCTGAGGCCCACTGTTCACAATGCCACTTCCAGGGCATCCCACTTACTGACTGTGGTATGGTGCTGTGTGTTACCTGATAGTGGACTGTCTTCCAGGTGCTCACTTGCTCTCCTAGCCCTCTGTGGCTCTTGGATATTGGCCAGCAGTGGCTGGCATAGCCAGAGGCCCCTGAGCAACTGGGCACCGCAGCCCTTCTCCAGCAACAGACACCTGATGAGACTAGGTGCAGCAGAGGTCTATCAGCTCATTAGCTTTCAGGCCTGCAGCGTGTGCTGGTGGTAGTGCCAGGCAGGCGTGTAGCCAGTCTTCTTAGGAGCCAGGGTGCTTGGCTGTGGATAAGCTGTATGGTGAGGGGTTAGAGTCTTCTCCTTGGAGGTGTTGGTGCCCACAGCTGTGTGGGCTCCCAGCTCTGTTGGCAAAGCATGGTGCCCATGGTGGGCACCTGTCTGGGCCAGGTTGGTTCTCGCTTTTGCTGTGGTGAAGAGAGCCCAAGGGCTGTTGGTGGTGAGGGGCATCTTCATTCTTCCCTTGTCTTGCCCAGGAGCTAGCCAGCCCTCAGGGTGCTGCTTCTCTGGGGCCATGCTCAGCATCAGTATTGTGGATGGAGGACTTGGGGTTCTCTCCTGCCTGGGAATTCCTTGCTCTCAGTAATTGGAGGAGAAGGACTGAAGCTGGGCCCCCTCCTCATGTACTACCCTGGCGGAGGGGGGACAGGGATTCTTGTTCCAACCACCTCAGCTCAAGGTAACTTTTTTAAAGGGCTGCTTGAGCAATAAGTTCTTGTGTAACGGGTGGCCATGCAGGGCAGAGGCAGTACAAAGTCCAGCATCCACCCTCAGCTGCTCTCCTGTGGCTGGCTAAACTCTTCCTTCAGATCACACTTCTTTGTGGGGAGTGACTTAAGAGGTTTCTGGGGTGACCTGTGCCCAGCCAGGGAGCTGGGTGCTGAGGAGGAGCTGTAGCAGGACAGAAGATGCACAGTAGACTAGTCCAAGCAGCCACTCTTCACTTTGGGGCAGCAATGGCTCTCAGCCACACCAAAGCAGGGGTGGGCAGTGCCCAACTCTGGAGAGAACCCAGAGGAGCCCAGCTGCATCCCACACTGCCCTGACATGGAGGCAGCCACACAAGTGAGGTTCCCTCCCGTTGGCCCTCCAAATAGGGAGAAGTCTCACCTCGCACCCCTAACTGGGAAATTTCCCTGCTGCATTTCAATGGCAATGTAATAGCCTGGGGTGGAGGGGGGAAGGGAGCATGGTAGGTGCTGTGCAGTTGTGTAGCAAGAAACTGGCCCTGTGCTAAACAGTCTTGCAGGTACAGTAAATGGTAAGGGGAAAACAGCTGCAAGGATTGTGGGGGAGGGAAGAGGAGCTGAGCATATTTGTGGGCAGATTTGTGCCATGCTTTTACTCCATCTGCCACCCTGAACTGATTCTGCTTGCTGCACCCTCAGTAAACTGGTGGTGGTGTTAAACATCTGTCCTAATCAGAAGACAAAACCATGTGCCCAGAGGCTCTCAGGAAAGGGCCAAAGGACAAGGAGGTGATGTGATCTCAGCCCTTTCTGACACATCTACTGATGATCTCCCACCTCCTCAGGGCCTGTCCCTGCTATGAAGTGCCCAGTGCTGCTGATGAGCTGGCTAACATAGCATCCAGGCCTGAATTTATCCCAGCTCTAAGTCTCCTGCACTACGCAAGCCCTGCCTGGAAACCAGGGTCAAATCTTGCAGAAAAAGCTACCACCTGAGAAAAGCAAAGGGATCCTCTATTCCCAGGAATTTGAAAGGGAGCACTCTCTCTAAATGCTGTATGCTTGGGGCTCAAATCCAGGAGTGCTGGGCAGGCTGGATTAGTATACAAAGTGAAGCAGGCCTTGGCATGCCTTGAAAAATGCTGAGAAGAGGGATCTGATGTTCAACCCATTCAGCTGCATGAGTGGAGAGCCCAGAACCCAGCACTGCAGCAACCCCCCAAGAGAAGCTTCCCACCCAGCCTTGTTCTTCCAGTATTCCAGGTTAATCGACAGCAGTGGCTCAGTACCTCGCCAGGATTCATTACCTCCTTGAAGATGCAGACAAGAGCCCTATGCTTCTGTTGTTCTCTTTCTCCAACCCAGCTTCCTCCCCTGAAGGCCTATGGGCAAAGCCTAAAGGCAAACATTATCCCTGCTGGTGTATTCCCGCTGTCAGGTCTCAACAGTGCTCCCATGCCAGCTCAGGGATCTATCAGCTTACCCCAACACAAAGCCTGCTCTGCACACCAGCCTAATCCCTCACCCTCCCATGTGAGACAGCTTGCTCCAGCCCCCCAGCAGGCCCTCTCATTGCCCTGAAATGCTGTCTGTAGCTGGCTCCTAAATGGATGAGATTGTATAAACACACAACAGAGTGCAAACCTCAGCAAGCATAGCCATGGCAACCAAAGTGACCAGGAGAATGTTAAGCAGGGAGTTGTCGTCTGCTTTAAAATCCAGAGCAGGACTGAGTGCAGAGAAAGGGGTTTCCTTGAGGATGTTCAAAGGGCCTCTTCATGGAAAAGCAGAGAAAACGCTCCCTCCGGCAGGGAGAAGAACAAGTTGCAGTGTGTGCAGGAATGCTTAGAGGACAAAAGGCCAAGGAGCCCTTGGTATGAGATGGAGTGGGATGCCCCCCACCCCCCTAACTGTAGCTACCTTCACCCCTATGTGGGGCTCAGTGTTTCTTTGCCACCCTGGCAGTAGTGGAACAGCTTGTCAAACCAGGAGAGGGCAACCGAACAGTCAGGAGTGAGGAAGGGTTGTGCTGTGGGGTAATCAACAGTCCCTATGTCAAAAAGGGTATAGGGTCAGAGTGGCCTCAGGGATCTGTCCCTATGCTGTTACTTTATACATATCCGAGCCTTGTGGGGGGAGGTAGGGCTGGAGCAGCAGTGGGAGTCAGGGTGTAGAGGCTTTGGCAGAGCCTGGAGGCCTGCCTGGGAGGGTAGGGGGGCTGCAGGGCAGTGGCACAGCTGGGGAGCAGGAGTAAGAGTAGGAGTGACTGCACTTGGAGGGGAATTGGCAGAGCTGAGGGACCCCGGCCTAGAATAGCAGGTGAGGTGGAAGAGGAGGTAAGAGCTCCCTCCTGTCTCCTCTCCCCTCCCTCTTTTTACCAGGGGAAGGGGATGTTTGCATCCTGAATTGCTCATGGCCCCCTTGCTCCTCCCCTTCCTATGTCACCATATGGAACTGCCAGACTGGCTCCACCACTTTCTCCGCCTTGAGGAGTTTGTCTGTCCTGAGGAAATAAATTGGGTTCCAGCCGCATCCAGTCCCTTGGACAGAAGAGCCTGAGCTGGGTCTTCCCAGCCACACTGACCACCACTCAGCCTGGAGGCCTCCTGATAGCCCCCTTCTTTGTTTTCAGGTCTGTTCGATGGCAGTGCCAGGTGTGGAGGAGCAAAGAGCTGAGCTGCTTGCAGTTTGTCTGGGGAGGCCACAGGTCAGAGGGAAGTGAAAGATTGCTCTGCAGCAAGGGACACTGCACACAAACCATGCACTCTTTTCATCCCAGCTTCCCAGCCACAGACTGGGAGGGGAAAGCTTTTCTCAAGGGCTGATTTCCAGATTTGTACACCACTCCCAAGTCTAGCGGAGGCCCAGGTGAGTTGGGAGCACTCAGTACCTCTGGAAGCCAGCCACAGAGGGGGAGGTGTTTCAAACCCCAGATTAGATGGTATTTCAAAGGGGATGGTGCTGAATCCACCTCAGCTTTTCTAAGCTTCTCCCTAGGAATCAGGAATTCAAAACATTTGTAAGCTCATCAAAACATGAAGGCAGTGGAGTTACTCCAGATTTACACTGGCTTAAAGTGGAATAGAATCTATTCCCCTGGGTAAAATCAAGAAGCAGGTTTACTGGACTTCTAGATACCACAGGGGCCTGGCTTTGCTTTCCCGATCTCCCGTGAACAGCACTCCCCCTGAACCCAAAGCTGAACGGCATGTTTCCAGGCCACATTTAACAACTAACATGCAATTTCCATTTAGCTAAATTGGGGGCCCCATGTTAAGAATCAGGTTGTGACTTGTGGCTGCTTGAAGTCCAATAGCAAATCTATCACTCCTGTCCACAGCATCCTGACTGTAGCTGGTTAAAAACTAGAGACCAGGATGCCTTGCTGGGGCAGTCCAGAGCAGAGATCCAGCTGGGTTTTGTAAAGGACAGCCCCCCTGCCTCCTAATCTGTTTTGCCAGCTGCACACAGCCCCAGCTACGCTGACTTGTGTTGTCTTTGGAGCCCACAGTGCATTCCGGGTTACACGCTGGGTATAAGGGAGCAGCCAGGGGTGAGCTCCTCCCCAGCTTGGTGGAAAGGTTGCCAAGTATTGGCAGTCAGGTGGGATCCTTATGTTTTATTGCACCTTCCTGTGGCCCAGCTGGGATCCTCACACGTGCAGCTTTGCTTTGGGTATGGCTGCATCCTCCAGCAGGGCTGAGGCAGCTGGCAGTAGGCAGAGGTTACAATAGCAGAGCCTGGAGGGTACGTGCAGTGAAAAGAAAACACTACTAGTGTCAGGTTCTCTCAACTCCTGCCCCAGGCAGAATCTGCCTCAGTATCAACCAGACCCACAACTTTCACCCCACCAGCCATGCTCCAGTGCCAGCATCCCCAGACAGCCCTCTCCCTGCCAATGCTAGCTCCCCAGCTTCAAAATTCACAAGTCAGCCCCAAAATGAGATCAGCTCAGCCCTCAGAAGGCTTTAAAAGCCTTAAAATTCATGATGGCAGTTGTATAGTGGTGTTCTGGTTCCTGACTCTTTGGATTTATTTAGGGCCACGTTTGCAGGTGTTTCTCTGCGGCCCTGAGAACTATGGACTTTGTTAACGACAAAGTTCTTACCTAATCCCCTGACTCCAGGAGCTGGGGCTTGGTAGTAAAATCAGGAAAGCTGACAACATTGTTCCCACCTCCCCCAGCAGCAGGGCACAACTGCCAAGTTCTGTAAAGCTCCACATCCTGAGTTCAGCTTGTGTTACCCATAAACTGATGTGTGCAGTTATATGCAAACAAGCTCACTGGAAAATCTGCATAATGTGCCATATAATACCACACACAACTTGGCAGGGATGCTCTTTGGCTCTATCTATGGTGTGAAAACATCAGCTATGGATTCCCCCTACTCTCTCTTCAATTGAAGATGAAAACAGATGGCTGCTGAGATAGAGCTAAGCTTCTACCCCTCATTCCTGTGAGTACAGACCTACCAAGGGTACCACGTTGGCAGCCACAGCCCAGTGGCAGGGTGGACTGGAGCACAGGCTCTGGGCCACACAGGCCAGAGAAAGGGCTCTTTCTAACTCTGCCGCCCTGTTACTTCCCGTCTTCTTTGCTGCTCAAAGTTCACATGAAGGGGAGGTGAGTAAAACCTGTAAGAAATGGATGAGTGAGTTTTGAAATCTCACAAAATCAAGCCTCAGAGTATTCCTTCAACCAAGACGTACAATAAATAAATGCTGCAGCTGCTTCTTAGGAGGAAGATTGTTGCTGTATCAAACGTGAAGTTTCCCTGCAGAAAACTATGCCCCAAACCTGTAAGTAGGGATAACAGATACACTTTATACACAGAAATTGTTACAATCCAGTGTTTGTAGGGTCAGCACTCTAGCAGGGCAACATTTACCATACATAGAAAGTATTTTGAAAGAGTCTCATTAATAGAAATTCATGTGCGATCTTGTTGATCAAAATTTGACATTGGTGTGAAAGAAGTAATCGCCTCTTGCAGTGTCACTGCACATCTGGTGACATTTGCTGTTTTACCACAAATCCTGGCACCTGGAAATCCGTGAATCCTTGGAAGTCTCAGCTTCTTGTCAACAAGGAGGTTTCCAAGAGCTCCTGGACAACTCGGACTGGAACATAAGTAATAATATTCATTTAAAAAGCTCAAATATATTTCTATTTAAAGCTCATGGTTTTTGAGCCACTCTCACTGTTTCATGGCCTGACACGAGGGAGCGTTTACCGTGGGGGTCCCACTCCAGCGGGTCTGGACTCGCACCCAGCCGCAGCCCCGGGGAGCAGGACAATCCGACAGTGAAAGGGGTCCGGGGTCAGGCCTTCCGGTGAGGCGGGGGGGAAAACCAAACCTGCTTAAACGAGGAGAGAAAAACAGCACTTTCAAACCTCTTTGCGGTGATCCACGCGGTCTGGCCGGGCCCGCTTGCCACCGGGGTCGCAGGGAGGAAACCTTGCAGGGGCCGGATGCCCGGCGGGGATGGCTGGCACCAAGCGGGTAGCGAGCTGCGCTAAGCCCGCCCCTGCCCCTGCGGGTGGTTACTGCTGCTACACGCCCAGCAGACACCGGCCAAGCGGGTTTATTTTCTTGTCTCTACAACTATCCACCAAACAGCGCTGGGGAGCGGGAGCGGGCGGCGGGGGAGGATCTTCTCCAGAGGGAAAGGTTTTGTTTTGCATTCGTTCTTGCATCTGCGGCGGCTGCAGGGCAGCGGGCTGAGCCATCCGTGGCCGGCGGCGCACGCGGGCCCCGGAGCGGGGCGGGGCGGGGCGATACTGCAGGCTGCGGCCCCGCGCCCCGCCCCGCCCCGCCCCGCCCCGGCGGGCTTGGCCGGCTGTGGCGGCGGCGCTGCGCGCAGAGCGGGGCCGAGGGCGGCGGGAGGTAGGAGGAGGCGGCGGCAGCAGCGGCGCGCGGGGCCCATGCTCCTGCCCCTGTCCCGCTTCTCCCTTCCTTGCAGGCCTCAGCCCCGCCGGGCTCCCCCGTCCCGGGCAGGTCTCGCTGGGCTGGCAGCGGATCGGCCGCACTAGTGCGGAAGGACAAAGGCTCTTGCCCCGGGAGATGGTTCTGGGACTGCCTGGGGCGGAGGGAACAAGCTTGGGGGCCCGAATGAGCAGCTTTGTGTCCAGCTGGTTATGTCCCTTTCACCAGTCCCAGTAGCTGCTGGGCTCCGGTTTTGGCTTCCAGCCTCATGCTGCTGCTCCCCACCCAAGTTGTAGCTTGTAGCAGCTGCCAAGCAACCTCCACCGCCCTCCCTGGGCTTCACCAAAGAGCAGCTCCCTCCTGTAACTCCTGTGAGCCCTGCTGCCCCGTGGGGCAAAGACCCCGACTGAGGACTTCAGCTGTTGGGTGGCCCCTCGTGCTGGTGCTCCAAGTGCAGGGTGATGTTCCAAGCTTGAGCAGCTGCGGCAGGGTGTGCTTTCTGGAGAGATCTGTAATGTTTTCAGGAACCGTTAGAGCACCAGCCGAGCCCCTGAGCAGTTCAGGTCCGAACTCAACCCTGCTGCGGTAGCAGCGTTGCAGTTACTGCGGGTACTCCAGGGACAAGCGTGGGCCCACACATCTGGAGAAACAGGTCTTTTGATGGCATCTGAGAATGGTGATTTTGTTTCTTCTACATGTCTTATTTCTCTTCTGCCAGGTTTCCAGCCTCCTGCAAATAGACAACATGCTGCCCAGGAAGGACCTCGGGGAGCCAGTCAGGAGCCAAGATCCTGTGGAGGATCCTTCGGTCACGCTCTTCCGGGAGTACCTGAGAATCAAGACTGTCCACCCAGAGCCCAACTATGGTAAGGAGACCATTTCCTCTGTAGTCACCAGAGCAGCCTGAAGTTGCAGTGCCATGTGCTCAGTCAGCGTCATTGCTGAGGTTTGAGATGCGTTATACTGCCAGGGTCAAGGGCATAGGCGCTGACTTGTATTTTTGACAGGGGGAGGGGACATAAGATGATGGAGATTTGAAAAGTTTGATGCATTTCAAGTGACAGCCCTCTGCCCGAGGGGGGACAGGGCCCTCGGGCTCCCATGTACTTGGCACCCCTGGTCAAGGGCATTTGCTAGGGATCAGCTAGTGGTAACCACTGATAACCTTCTTGAAAGGCAAAATTGAAAAGTACTGAGTGCCCTCTGGAGCTCCACTGAGCTCTTACTACTGAATGAGTTGGTTTCCACATGTTGTTGCCTTCAGAAGATTGTAGTGATTCTTACAAGCATGCCCTCCCTGCAGCTACACTGGCTTTTAAATGGAAGTAGCTCAGTGCATCTGAATCCAAAGAAGTCCACACCACCCAGATTGCCCTCGTCATTGGCTCTGTTTGGC
The DNA here is from genome assembly GCF_030867095.1 of Alligator mississippiensis. Classification (NCBI taxonomy): domain Eukaryota; kingdom Metazoa; phylum Chordata; order Crocodylia; family Alligatoridae; genus Alligator; species Alligator mississippiensis. The sequence continues at coordinate 46,881,218 of NC_081835.1, forward strand.
CCCTTCACTGGCCATTGCAACAGATTGGCTAAACATGGACTGGGTCATGGAAGATGTTGCCCTTCTACTCTAGTGAAGGCTGAAGCTTCATCTTCATACATTGTTCTCTCCTAAATTGGTCAGGGATGTTTGTGAACCCTGCAAATGCATCTGACCCTTGGTGTTGGAGGAATCCCTCTGAAGTCAGCTGGTGATCATGCGAGCCAGCTGAGAGGTTCTTCTGGGCTCCCAGCTCCCAAGGGGATTTAGAAAGGGAACACCCCAGATCATAGGTGAGGCATGGGGGGACATGTGCTCCCCCTGAGATTGGTTATGGCCGGCTTCTGCAGGCGGCTGCTTCTCACACCTGCCCCCCCACCCCCACTGCCGACATGGCCGGCGGCGTCTGTGGGCGGTCCCCACTTGCTCCCCCACCCCTGGCGCCAACGCTGCCGCTGCCAGCAGTCCCCGCTCACTGCCATGGTGGCCTCCCCACCCAGTCTCAGGAGGCACCAGTCATTTGTGCCCCAGAACCTGTGAGACTGATATTCCAGTATGTGCCCTTCCATGACCAGTGCCCTATGGAGTTGGGCACCTCTACTGTGCCACCTATTTCACTCATAACCAGGAAGGTGCTTAGGCTGGTTCTCCACTGCCTTGTGGTTGTTCACACTTGAGCAAATGGGGTGTAGGGCACTACTGGAACCCTCCATTCACTCGCACTGCATCCAGTCTACTCAAGTGTGAGGCACGGGAAAATCAGACCTTGGGACTCCTGTTATCTATGATACACAGGCCTGCTCTTTGGACCCAAATACTAAGCAACATTTACATTCCACAGCACTCTCTCCAGGTGTTAATTAGTCACAGAGTGAATGGGTTTGAAACTTGTTTCACGATGATCTCTTTGGCCCTGTTTGAGCTGGCAATCTCAATTAAACAGAAAATAGTCTTCTGACTTATAACGTGGTTTTCATCTCCCCTGGCCAGCAAAGCCCTCTTTAAACTATTTGAGCTAGATCCATATTAATCCCCTAGACTGGGAGTTGTGATAAAACTGTGTTTTAACTTGGCTGAAATACAGTTAGGAACATGCAACTGGAAAGAATTTCCTGTGTCCTTGCTGGGAACTGTGTCTCAATGCTATCTGGCATCTTGCTACAGCTTCAGAGAGGTAATATCTCAAGCCCTGCTCTGGACTTGTGCTAGTGGCCACCCTCAGCTGATTTTGCTATAAATGGGGACTTGGTCATTTGGACTTGATCAAAGGTGACTATGTGTAATGCTGGCCACATCACTCTGTTGTGTGTCTTTAGCTGTAGAAACTAACCACACTGCCCCAATGGGCTGTCAGGCTTGGGCAGGTCTTTCACTATTTTGATAAATTTATCTAATGCTATCTTAAAACCCATGGATGGTTTTGCCCTTGCTACATCTGTTGGAAGGCTGTCCAAGAAACACATGACTTGGAGATTTAGAAATCTTGTTTCCAGCCTGAACTTCTTTGTAACCAGACTCTGTCCGTTTGTTCTTGCATCAATATTGTTCTTTGGCGTAAATAGCTCTTCTCATTCCCTGTTGCTTACCCCCTGCTGTATTCATAGATAATGATCGCATCCCTTCTCAGCCTGTGTTTGATTTTTTTCATCAGTTGGGTTCTCCATTCTCCTGGTCAGTCTCACAGCCCTTCCTTGGATCTGACCAAATTTGAACCCATGGATAGGGTACAAGGAGCCTAGGAAAAAGACTCTGTCTTCCTGCGTGGAGTTGGGGAAGGAAGCCTGTGTCTACTTTAATCCCAGATATCGATGCTGATACAGATAAATAGGGCTTGTGAAGACTGGCTCCGGAGCTCAGCGTACAGTCACAGATCATTGGGCACTCAAGGTGTGAGACTGATGTTACTGGTGAGGTTTATGTAATGGTTTCCTAGTGTCCAAGGAGGTGGCATTGATTTCTTAATCGGGAAGAGCTTAACTGAGAAACTGAGGCCCCATGTGCGCTCTCCTGGCACAGGGTGCCATGTGGTTGTGGCATCTGAGATGATGGGCATGGCCACCATTAACCAGTCTAGGTGACTCACGTGGGGGAGTCTTTAGCAACAGTGACTTCATTTTGCCCGCTGGAAGGTGGCTGTAAAAGGCCCTCTGGTTTTTCTTCCCTGTTCCCATATCAGCTAACCACTGGAGATTTTTTTTTCTGAAATAGCCGGAAACCAACAAAAACTTAGTAGAATAATAATGTCTCTGTGCAAACTTTGACTTTCCTACTAAATTTGCACAGTACAAAGGACTTGGACACTGCTGGTGTTCGACCTTGCAGCCACAGACAGTAAGAAGGACCAGAGTAACTGAGGCCTCTCTGCCTTTTATAGCTCTAGTTACAGGGTGCCCAGGTAGTGTGGTGGCTACAACTCAAAAAGCATCTGACCTCATGAGCACAGCATCGAAGGTTTGCCAAGAGCAATGTTACTGCCCACAGTTGCCCAAAGAAGAGAAGCTACTGAAGTCTGTTTGGGCTGTCAGTTTTCCCCAGAAGGAGCCAGAGGACAGGTTCCTAGTGCCATCTGAAAAACCAAGCTTCTCCAAAAGGTCTGTTGATTGTGCAAGAGATCAAGGTACCCAAATCACCGGGCCCTTTCAGATCTTCATCTGGAGGAAAATAAATGGCACCATGAACAAGATGTGGCAGGATTTCATTAAGAATAGATTTGGCCAAAGGATTGGATCTCATTTGCTTTTAGCACATTAGCAAATGAGGGGAAAGAACCATGATAGTTAGAAGGAGGTCTTTCCAATAACACTTTGAGAGCCAGCATTTTTAAAACTGATTTGTATTGACTTGAGTGGAACAGTGTCAGTCAGTGGTGGTTGGGGAGCCAACAAGAGCGATGATGAAAGGAAAGCAATTCGAAATCCTAAATTGTCTTCTGTTATAATCTGGAAGAGAAGAGACAGCATGTTAATGACAGTCACAGCTGTGGTTGAGTTGAGGGAATATGCAAACACTGATAAAGATAGACAGATCTTGCAAAAGAACATGGCCAGCAAGCATAATATTAAACTTTGGCAAAAGGCCATTACCTACATTTTTTCCTAGATGGATCCGAAATGCACTCTACTTGGCTGGGGAAAAAGCTGGGAAGTAGTTAATTCTGAGAGACCTGGGGCTGTTACTGAGAAAAACAGTAAACCTTTGTTTGCAACAGCACATGGCATCTGAAAAAGCTGTATGACACTGGGCTGTGTACACAAACACAGCACAGGACAAGGATGTGATAGTTTGTCAACAGCAGGGGTGTGAAACGTATGGCCTGCAGGCTAGATCTGGCCTGTGGAGCTGCTCAGTCTGACCTTTCAGGCTACCAGTGGGCCACCAGAAGTTGCAGGGGGTGGGGGGAGTATGGCCTGCCACAGAATCTGGGGGCCTTGTGCCCTGGTGGACATGGTGATTGGTAGCAGGAGGGCAAGTGCGGTTGCCCTCCAGTCACTTCATCCATTGCTACTGCTGTGGCCTCAGCTCCTCAGCTGCTGGTCCTGTCACCATCCTGTGCTGGAGCCACTGCCAGTGCCTGCCCTGTCCCCCATGCTGGAGCTAGAGCTGCTGCCACAGCACAAGGCATGTGGAGGCAGTGGCGGCTCCGGCTCCAGCATGGGAAACATAACAGGACCTGGAGCTGTGCCATGTGCCCCATGCTGGAGCCGCTATGTCCCGCTGGTCAGAACCGGAGGTGATGCTGCCACCTGCCCTGGGATGGATCTGGCCCAAAAGGAGCCCCACAGACTAGATCCAGCCTGGGGTACAAGGTGAGTTTGACGCCCTTGCTTTCCAGATATGCCATGACTCTCTCTCAAATACTGTATCCAGACCTGGGCATTTCTTTCCCAGAAATAGATTTTTGATATTTTTGTTAATGACTTGGAAAATGGACTAGAGAGTACACCTATTACATTTGCAGATAATAGTCCACCCAGAGGGATGGTAAGCACTTTGGAGGATGAGTCTGGGATTCAAAACAATCTTGATGAACTGAAGAAATGATCTGAAATAAATAGGATGTGGTTTGGTAAGGATGAGGGCAAAGCACTAGATATAAGTAGGAACAGTCAGCCACACAGATACAGAATAAGGACCGCCTGGCAGGAGCGAGTTCTGCAGAAATGGATCTGGCAGTTCTAGCAGATCATCATCTGCACATGAGGCAACATTTCAGACTGTTGTGAAAAAAAACCCATCATCACAACTGGGATGGGTAAGAAGGACTGTTATCTGTGAAACAGGCAGAATATCCCCTCTGGTCTTGTCAGCACTGGGGGCATCTCAATTGGAGTATTGTGCCCAGTTTCAGGCACCTTGCTCAAGAAGTATGTGGACCAGTTGGCAAGAGCCCAGAGGAAAGCAACAAAAATGATTAGTGGTTTACAAAAAATTGGTGCATGAGGAAAGCTTGGAAGCATTGGCTTTGGCTAGTCTACAGAAAAGAAGACTGATGCACTAGGCATAATAACAGCCTTTAGATACAGTCTAAAAAGTTTATAGGCTATTCTCCAAGCCCAGTGGGGATAAGACAAGAAGTAATGGGCTTAAATGGCAACCAGGAAGATTTAGATTAGGCATTAAGAGAAACAGTCTAACTGAGACTAGGTACTGGAATGGATTACCTAGAGTGGCTGTGGGATTTCCATTGCTGGAAGTGTTTAGAAGCAGGTTAGACAAAAACATCTTCCTCCCCCCTCAGGGCAGGGGGTTGGACTAACTGATCTCTTCAAGGTCTGTTCCAGCCTTATTGTGTGTGATTAGTGGCCTGGCAACACCAGAGAAGCTGCATGTACGTGTGCATGGTTTCAGTGGGTCTTTAACACCGTTGCAGCATTTTCTTATCTCCTGCAATCAATAGTTTTCCTAGTGAGTGGCAGATTATTATTGGTGTTGTATAGTATATACAACCTCAGTTTTATAGTACATACAGCTTCAGTCAGGAGTGGAGCCATGCGCGTGTGTATACACACAAACATGTGGCATTGGGACTATTTGGAGACTGGGAGACCAAGTCTCCAAGCAGAGGAGGAGAAGGAGACTTGGAGACTTGGTGTTTCTCCACCTTTTCACTAATGTACAGTAACACCAGCTTCACTTCCTGGAAGTCCATCAAATCTGCTGAAACCCCGCAGGGGACTGCAGATCCTAGGAGCTGAGATGCTTTCTGCATTTCGGGGCTGCAGATGGGTCAGGATATGACTGTCTCGGCGGATAAGGAAGCTGTGAATCTGAAGAAATCTAGGACTCTTGATACACTCTGCCACTCCAAGGAGAGAGGGCCCAGAGTGCTGGGGGATGCAGTGGAGCTGGGGATGTTGGTCTGTAGGGGCAAATGGGAACAATAGCCTTATGTAGAAGTCCCACAAGGCAGCATTGCACCGTAAGGAAATGTGCTTGGGAAGGTAGTTGCTGAGCTGTCATAAGCAGGCAGCCAGTGTGCTGGGTCACCTTTCTGTGCATGTCCTGCAGCCCAGTCTGGAATATTCTAAAATCTGCCCTGCCAATATGGTAGCTTCAGTATGGTCTCAGTGCACTGGAGCTCTGAAGAGTTCCCCCTTATGACATGGGGCTGGTGATAAAACAGGAGGCTGGGAAGTATGTGGACAGCCCCTTTGTAGCATAGAATGAGGAATCCCCGAGGGAAATATTTGAATAGCACAAAGGAGTGCAACTGAATGTGTGTAACCCTTACACTCTTCCCTTCTCAGGTGCAGCCATACAGTTCTTGGAGAGGGTTGGAGCTGAGCTTGGCCTGGCATGTCAGAAAGCAGAGGTAAGAGAAGTGAAATTGGCCCTCTCAGCAAAGTTCATTTTCAGTCCATCTTAGCCTGGACCCAGCACACTGAGTTTGTGCTGGCCCAGCCTGCATCCTCTGTGGGGGATGACTGGATGAATTTCAATCCAGCTGCAGTAACAGCGCTCTCAGTTGGTCTGAGGGGTCCAGGCATGGCAACAACACGTCCTCACTGAGATGTTCCCCTTCACCTTGTATTTGCAGTAATGAGTCAATCTGCTGTATACACTTTGGGTTCTGTTACTGACAACCTGGAAGTCTTAGGTTTCCCCTTCACATGAGGAGACCCCGGCCCCTGACTCCCTCGTGTGTGTGTTTGTGTTTAGATCCCTCCTTCCCCATAGAATGGGGGGCTAGGACAGCTCTAGCTGAGCAGTGTCCTGGTATCTCTGGGGGCCAGAGTGTTAGTAAACCAGGATTTGCTTGGTGGATGCCTAAAAAACAAGCAGGTCTCAGCCTAGTTCTTTGTGAGTCCATATCAGAATCCCCACCCCCCCAGGCAATGTGCACTGCGTGGGGCAGGTTGACCCAGAAGCCAAGGATTAGAGGACCATGGCTCCCTTGCATCACGAGAGAGGTCTCGCGAGACCTGTTGGGAGCAGTGTGGGGTCAGCACACACTGCTTGTGCTGTGCTCATTCTTTAGATGACCAAAGGGCTCCAGCATTGCCAGTAAAGCACCTTTCAGTAGTGGTAAATCCATATCAGTCATCTCAGATGGCCTGAGCACATGCTGGACCTGCCTTCAAGGATGGGAGAATCCATGTGGCTATTCATGTCCTCTGGTGTGGAGCAAAGGCCCAGATCTCCACTATGAGCTAAATTTCAGCCTCATGAGGCTGAGTGGTACAGAGAAATCTCAGAAATTCTGAGGGAGATTTTGGCTTCAGTTACCCTGGGGCAAATCCAGGGAAGTGGTGTGGACCGACTCACCTGTCATAGATTTTCTTCAAATTCACAGCTTCCTTACCTGCCAAGACAGTCATATCCTGACCCATCAAATCCAGGGAAGTGGAGTCTCTCCACACCACTGCCCCCTCTTCTTTCTCCCTTCTTCCCCCCCCAGTGCAATGAAGCATTTGGGTCTTTACATGCCTCGTCTCCTCCATGTGTAACTTATGCTCCTTCCCAACAGGCACTGGTTAGCTTGGCTATGGAACATATAATGAGACCCCCTGCACCACCAATCCTCTTCCAAAGAATTACTGTGCTGCTCGGCCCCCACTCGGGCCTGGGACCTTTCCTGTGTGTAATCTCCTTTGGCTGCAGGGGGAGTTTTGGGCAAGGAGGGGTTGGCTGACCGGCCCCTTGGTCACTGAGTCTTGGCTATGTGGGGCAGCCTGCTGTTTGTGAGCAGGTAACAACCTGCCCAGCTTCTCCTGGCTGAGATCCTGGAAAATGTGGTGGTGCATGTGGCTGGTTGCCTTCAGTGGACAAATCCCTTGCAGTCTGTAATCCCCTGTGGCTGGAGCCAGCCCATTAATAAGCTATTACAGATTCGTAGGCTATTTTGAGACCAATCCTTCCTGACCTTTATGGCTTTGCCCGCTGTAATTAGACCAGGAGTTAGTGAGGTCGTGCTTCTCCACGGGGGCCTCTGGTGGCGTGACTTCCCCTGCCTCTTGCCCCATCTGGTATGGCCATAGCACAGGGAGTTGGACCAGAGTCTAGGTCTCCTGAGTCTCAGGGCAAGGTCCTGTCTATTAGAATGTCCTTCTTCCTGGATAGAGAAAGGGGGGCTCTCCTCCTTCAAAGTCCTCACCCTTCCCAGGTGAAGCAGTCTTGCCTGTGGCCTGTCCTGTTGCCTTGGATGTGTATGGTCTCTGTGCCTGGCCACTGACAAGGCTAGCCTGTTATGTGGCATTGCCCTTTAGCTGCTCTTACTCAGAAAAGCAGAGTGGCTTCCTCAGCTGTAATGCCTTGCCCTTGCCTTGCAGGTGTGCCCAGGCCAGGTGATCACCATCTTGACTTGGCAGGGCACAAGCCCGCAGCTCTGCTCCATCCTGCTGAACTCCCATATTGACGTTGTGCCTGTATTTGAGGTGAGGGGGTGCAATGGGGAGAAGACCTGGGGTTGCAGCTGGTGTTGGGCTGCTGCCTGGTGCAGGAGGGCTGTCATTTGCACAGAGAGGAGGTGGGAGTGTCCTGGGCTGACAGGTGCCCCCTGGCAGGTTGAGGGTGCTAGAGGGCATTGCTGAATGGAAGAAAACCCTGTGTTGTCTCAGCAGAGGTCCTGCATGCATGCATGCCCTGCTCTGCTAATGCAAATGCACCGCCACCTACAGGAGAATGCAGGGCACTGCACATCTCTGTCCATGTTTCTGTTGCACCTGGCAGGGTCTGCCTGAATAATGTTCAAGCTGAGACAATTAGCCCTCGGCCTCTCTGCTGAGGTTGAGAAGAGGCCAGGCAGGGAGACGTTGCCTTTGGATGGAGTCCCCAAGGGACTGGACCGAAGTCTCCAGTCTGCCTGGGCAGCACAGTCCCCTTATATCTGGAAGGAGGAATGTTGTCAGGAGGGCTAGTGGAAGCTGGCTCTTCAGCTGCCCGGACTGGGGCCATCCTGCCCTTCAGTGTCCAAGACTGGCATCTTTCACCAGCTCTAAGCTTCCTGTCCAGGCCTGTGCCATCTACCTTCTTATAGCCAAGGTGCCCTCCTCCCTGTAAACCCTGCCTGCTGCTGCACACATCCAACTGGGGCCTCTCTGCAGTCCCTCCCTGCTACCGATCCCCCCCCCCCCATTCTGCCCCCTCTCTAGGACAGCCAGGGAGCCAGCTAGCCTGGGCTAACTCCTGCTGTGTGCCTGGTCCTGATGCAAAGCAATTCTGAGACACTTGGCCCTGGTTTCTGCCCTGTAGGAGCACTGGAGCCATGACCCCTTTGAAGCCTTCAAGGACTCGGAAGGCAACATCTATGCCCGCGGGGCCCAGGACATGAAGTGTGTCTCCATCCAGTGAGTGCTGCTGTAGCTTCCCCTGCCTGAACAAGTGGCTCTGCTGGGCCCATGGCGTGGCCATGGCTGTTCTGAATATTCCTCCCTGTGCTTCCCTCCCCACTCATCTCATGCTCACAGTAAATTCTGAGCCAGCTTTGAGCCTTGACTTTGCTAGCTCAAGTGGATGGGGAGCTCCTGGGAGCACTAGGTTCCTTGCCTTTGGCTGTGCAGCACCAGGGGCTGGTCTCAGCGGGCTGGCCCAGTGCAGTGAACTGCGTGATGTCATAGACAGGGGAGAATCTCTCAGCAGAGCAGCTGCCTCCTATCGTTCCTGGGTGCCCAATCATATATGATCATCACCAGTTTGCCACCGCCCATCCCTTACCAAGCCCAGGGGAGCTGCAGGGCACTGCTCCCTGTTCTGTTTAGCATCATGAGAGTTGCTGGGCACATCACTGACTGCACTAGGCACTTTGAATCTACAGGTGATTTTAGCATGTGGGAACATGAGGAGTGGATGATGTTGGCTGGGCCCAGGCAGGTACTGTGGGGGCTCTTTCTGCATGCAGCTCTGAAGTACTGCCTGGCTACAGAACAAACTGCTCAAGTTTCTCGTGGGAGCTTGTGTGAGCCGGGCACCCTGCTAGAGTCTTTCCCTGTCCAGGTACCTAGAAGCTATCCGGAGGCTGAAGGCTGAGGGGAAGCGCTTTCCCCGAACCATTCACCTGACGTTTGTCCCAGGTAAATAATTGTACACTCACTAGAGTCTGGGGTCTGAAGGTAGGGACAGGTAGGACTAGAGCTGCCTCTCGTCTGTTTGTGTCTGCATTTCTCATGTGTCCCTCACCGTGGTGTCTGGGCACCCAGCACACATACTGTCATACTTTATTGATATTTAGCTTGAGGAGCATCCTTGCCAGCACAGTCCATGCAGAGAAAGTGAGGGCAAAGAACTGTGAGCATGTTTGTGGACATTGGAAAATGCTGGAGAAACCCAGGCTGTGGGGCCCCGCCATGTCCTTCTCACCCCCATCGTGATGAAGGCTGGCTCCTTGAGCACAGCAGTGTGTGGAGGTGGGGCAAGGAGGGGCTGGGCAGGTTACTAACTCTGCTTCTCTGTCTCCGACCACAGATGAAGAGATCGGAGGCCACAAGGGCATGGAGCTGTTTGTGAAAAGACCTGAGTTCAAGGCTCTCAATGTTGGGTTTGCCCTTGATGAAGGTGAGACCCTATGGATACCAATGCCAGAGCAAGCTGTGGGCAGCCCAGCCAGTGGTGGCCTTGGGGACTGGGGGATTTCATCACTGCTTCTCAGCCTCAGCCAGAGGGTCCCCAGGCCCATTCCTGTGGAGGGACCTGGCAGCAGCTGCCCTCATGGGGTTGTGCCCTGCTCTATGCTTCACCACAGCCACTTCTCTTCTGCTTTCCTCCTGCAGGCCTGGCCAACCCCACAGACACCTACACCGTGTTCTATGGGGAGAGGAATCCCTGGTGTAAGTACAGCACAACTTGTGCTCTCGAGCTGCATCCATGTTCTTGAGGCACCTTTCCAGGGGCACTGGCATGTCAGGCTCACATGCTTTTGCTCTGATAACCCATCTGTCCTCTGTTGCCCCTCACAGGGATCCAAGTGAAGTGTGAGGGGAACCCAGGTCACGGCTCCCGGTTCATTGAGAACACAGCTGCTGAGAAGATGGTAAGAGGGGGCCCTGTGCCTGGGGCATGGAGAGGTCTGTGGGGCCTCTCATGTTGGCTTCACCTATTCTGCCCTCTGAATAGGAAAGGTAGGGGTGGGGGACAGAGGGACCCGCTGAAGTAGAGGAGCAGTCCTCTCTCTTCATAGGAGCTACCACAGGTGCCTTATCTAGCCAGGCTGTACAGCAAGGGTTCTAGCTGAGGTGGATGCTTCTGGTTACTCCAGTCTCGGCTTCTCCCAGCAGGGGAGTGCAGTAGAGAGTGGGGCAGAACCACAGGCTGTGGGAAAAGCTGCAGCCATTGCAGATCCAGCCCCACCTCATAGGGACACAAGAGGAACAGGGGCAAGGAACTGGCTATAGGGAGCTAGCTCCAAGCTGGAAGGCTCTTGTTTGGGAGCTCTCATCATTTTTAGGGATTCCCAAGTGCAGGAGGGTGGTGGTGTCATCCTCAAGGTACAGGAGTCCAGGTGAGCATGAGTGGCCCAGTGCTGACTGTCGACCTACCTCCTTCTTGCCTGCAGCACAGAGTGATCACCTCCTTCCTGGAGTTCAGGAAGAGTGAGGAGCAGAGGTAAGAGGCAGCCGTACGTAGGTTGTGTTCAAATCCCACGGAGGAGCAGCCCCCCTTCCCCTTCATTACTGCTTTCCTTCGTTCTTTCCCAGCCGTCACTTGCAGATCCAAAAGGTGGGTCGGAGGCTAGACTCCTGGGATTGGGACTCGGGACTCCTGGGTTCTATGTTTAGCAATTCCTCTGTCTCCCTTTTGAGCTGGGGTGAGAAGTTTCCCCTCTGTGATGTGGCAAGAGCCTGGGGACCTGCCTGGGGGGTTAATTCTTGGGGGCATGATACCACTTGTGGCGTCCCAGAAGCCTGGCTCCATGCATCAGGGCATTGGGGTGTTGTGGGGGTGGCAAGTGCCTGGTGCTCTGTGTGTTGTGGCTGGGGATGGGAGTTTGCTTAGAGGGGATTAAAAGCCCCTCCATGAGCAAACCCCATAGCCAGCCCTTAGCTCCCTCAGTGTGGGAGCAGTGCCTGTTCCCAAGGAGGAGCAGCTGGGGTGTAAGACCCCCACTTCTTGTCTCAAGTTCAGAGCTTGATTCTCCCCCTGTCTCCACAGACTCAAGCATGACGAGAGCCTCACACTGGGTGATGTCACCTCCGTCAACCTGACCATGCTGAATGGGGGTGTCTCCTTCAACGTGGTCCCCTCAGAAATGTCTGCTGCTTTTGACATCCGCATCGCACCCACCGTCAACTTGGAGGTACGGCTCCCTCTCAGCAGGAGAGGGCAGGACAGGTCCCTCAGCAGTGAGTCTCAATCTATGGACCATCACCTAGCAGTACCACTGAGGTTTTGGATGGGACAGAGGCCCCACGTGGGTGTTCTGCAAAGCTGTGCATTGATTTCTGCAGTCCCTCTGGGGAAGGACGGGGGAACCCTTGCAAACTAGGTTCTGGAGCATGGGGTGGCAGCCTGGACCCCTGTTCTAGAGAGTCTCCTGCTGTCTGCTTATGCCCTGTTGGCTTGTTCACCGCCCTGCAGGCATTTGAGCAGCAGATTGCAGCCTGGTGCCGGGCAGCTGGAGAGGGTGTCATCTACGAGTTCCACCAGGTAACTGGAGGCAAGGAGCCAGGATGCTCCCTGCAGCCTGGGGCCATCCCTTCAAGGCCACTTGGGTCTGGGCAGCTCCCTCCCTCCAGCCTTCCTGCTCTGCAGCCCCTGCCAGCAGGGCATCTGCTCTATGTTGTGCCGTGAGCCTCAGGCACTCCTGTGCCCTGACGCTTCCTCACCCTTTTCCCTCTCCTTGGTGTAGAAAAACATGGACCAGTGTGTGACCTCCACGGCAGAGACAGACCCCTGGTGGAAAGCATTCAGTGGGGCCTGCAGGGACATGTGAGCATGACCCCTGCCCAGCTTGCACTTGCAGAAGTTGTCCCCAGCTCTACCACATAGGAGTGCTCTTTGGCCTTGATCTGCATCCTGCCTCCACCCTGTCTGCTGTGTGGGGAGGGAATGGCTGCTCCAGGCATGAGAGCATGTCTCACAGTGCATCTCTTGGCAGGAATATGACAGTGAAGTGTGAGATCTTCCCAGCAGCCACAGACAGCCGCTACATCCGAGCAGTGAGTACAGGTTCCTGCGCCTCCCCTGTCCACCTATATCCTGATGATCCTGCCTGGGTGCTTCTTTCCCCACTTCCTCCCCTTCTCCTTCTCCTCCTCCATCTCCCCCTTCCCAATTCACTTCTTTCTCTCTCTGCCTCGATTTATCTTTGCATCTGCTCTGCAACCTTTGTGAGATTTAGGACAGGGAGTCAGGACTTCTGGGTTCTTTCCTGCCTCTTCCTGGGCAGGAATGAACAAGCTGCTGCCTCAGTTTCTCTGCCTGTAAAATGAGAACCAGTCTACCCTTGGGAGGCATGTTGGGAACCTCTGGTTAAAGGAGTTTTGACAGGAGCCCTTGAGCCTGGGACTAGGGCACTGGCCCGGCATTGCTCATTTTGCAGCATACAACCTTCATGGCTTTTGCTTAGGTGGTGCAGGAGCAGTGCAGAAAGGGGTCCTGGTTCTGCCTTAGGCCTGCCCATGTCAACACAGTACAATCCTGTGGCAAGTTAACCTGTTGTCTGGAGAGCCCAGGCAGGCACCAGGTCACCCCAGTGCATTCCTATGGTAGGGTGACCTGTTGTCTAGGGTGCTGTGGCCAGACAGAATGTCAACTCAATGAATTTCTATGGCAGGTTGACCAGGGGAGCTACAGGTCACTCCAGTGTACTCCATTGGGGGCTTTTTCCCAGCTGGAAAAAACCTGCCCATGGCTCCTGCTGATGCAGTGTGATGCAGCTGTGGGTCTCTACAGCAGCCCATAACCTCCCCTTTCTGCCTTGCAGGTGGGGTGCCCAGCCATCGGCTTTTCCCCCATGAACCGGACCCCAGTGCTGCTGCATGACCACAACGAGTACCTGAATGAGCAGGTCTTTCTACATGGCATCGAGATCTATGTCCACCTCCTCCCTGCCCTGGCCAATGTGCCCCCCCTCCCCACAGAGAGCTGAGGGGGCCTGGGGCAGAGGCTGTAGGTGAGGGGGGTGGGGAGGTCAGCTGGATACCAAAGAGACACAAGGAAGAAACATTCATGATGTCCCCCTGTGGCAGCTCTGGGGATGCCCCTGTGCTTGAGGTGTCTGTCCAGTGAGGCCAGGACTCTGGCATCCCAGTGGGCAACACCATGTGCAGGGCACTTCTTTGCCAGAATCCCAGCCGTGCCATCCCAGAGAGGCAGGGACTTGGTGGGCAGTGTCCTGCATGGGCTCTGGGTTGCCAGGGACCTGTGGGGTGCCAGGATCCAGCAGTTCTGAAAGTCCTTTGGGTAAGCAGGGTGCAGTGCCCAGCTCCTTTCTGTTGCATGGGGTAGAGGGGAGGAGATCTCAAGTTCCCCAGGCCCCTGTGTGCTGTGACACAGAAGACCTTGGTCCTGCTCCTAGCTCTGATATGGCCTGGCCAGGTGCCCTTGCCAAGTCACTTAATCACTGTGTCCTCCCTCCTTCTCCTGCCAAGGGGGATGTCCCCAGCCAGCACTTGCAGAGTTGCTTACAGTCAAGGCCTCAGGCCCATCATGACTTTCACACCCTGGGTCCAGCAGTAGGGTGTGCTGGGTGCAGGGCTCTGCCTGCAGGGATATTAACTGGTGCATTGATGAACCCTACAGGGGTAGCTGCCAGTTGCAGTGTGCTTCCATGTCCTGTTGCATTTTGGGCCCATCCCCAAAGGTGAAGGTGGCTTCTGCGCATTGGAAAGCCACTGCTGGGACTTGCCTTCTCCCTTCCTCAACTCCAAGCTCCTGACTGCAGCTTCCTCACCCATTGGCACCCTGCAGCAGTCAGGAACTGGTGCTTACCAGCAGGGGACACAACACTCAGGGACCATGCTACCCCCGTCTCCGCCCCCCTCCATCTTCCAGCGGGGTCCATTGCCAAACTCCTTGTCTCTGAGCCAGTCCAGGAGCAAGGGAAGCCCTGGTGTGCCCTGGCAGACGTGTGCCTTGAAGGGGCTGGTTGCAGGGTGGGAGGGTTCCAGGGCCAGACCCCCGCCCTAAGCCCCCATGTTTGGGGTTGCACAGCACCCTTATTGTGCCCATACAGAGGGCCTTTGCTACCCCCATGTGAGCCTCTCTCAGCCTGGCCTCCCCCCCCCCACCCCCCCAGTGGTAGCATCAAGGGCTTGGATAGGGGCATCTGGTCCCAGCCCTTTCTGTACTTCTGCCAAAGCTTCCAGCCATTAGCCCCCCTCCCCCCATGTCTGCAACGGTGCTCAATAAAATGATTTAATCAGAATGGATGAGACAAGCATGGTACTTTCAGGCTGCCTTGGGGTTCCCTCCACTCCTGCCTCTGCCTGAGACAGTGGTGCTCGACCTATCTGGTCCTGCAGGCTGGATAAGTAGCATGAGACCTCACACTTGCCCAAACTTGAATGCCAGATCTAGCTGCAGTGCAACCCCAGGTGCCAGTATCTGAGGCCATGTCATGTGGACTGCCACCTGCCCTCTAGCCAACTGTCTCAACTTGGGAGCCTCATTCACCAGGACACAGCTCTGTGGGCTAGATCTGGCCTATGGTGGGCTGGAGGTTCAGCACCACTGGCTTAGTGCCATCAGCTTCTCAGCTGCGTGCCCCTAGATAGTCTTCATGCATGGCTGCAACTCGAGATTTGCTGTTGGCCATTGGGCTTCCCTGGACTAGTCCCTCATCTGCAGTGCTAGAGTAGACCAAACGGAGATGACCATGGCAAGGCCCGGGGCAAATCAGCCTATGTGAGGCCCAGACAGGGCAGTGGGGGTTGGGGATGGTGAGCGACTGGATGTGAAGCTGGCCTGGCTTTGTGGGGCCCCCCAAAGTGCAGGACCTGGGGCAGTCCTCTTGCCCCCTTCTCCCCCGGGACAGCCCTGCGTCCAAAGGTGGTGGGCCTGTACCCCTGCATGTACTGGGGCATGAGATCCTGGCTCTTCTAATGCCCTATGCTGGTGCTTTGGTGTGCAATGCTGGACCTGAAATTGAGGCCTTTACTCTGGTCTTTGGGAGCAGTGTGCATGCTGGAGCATCAGCCCTCCCAGTGCAGCAGCCAATGAGACTGCAGAAGCATCAGCTCTGTGGCTGACATGCAGGTGCTTCAAAGCAACACTTGTATACAGAAGTAGAGGCACAAAGAGCTGCATTTTAGGACCAGGGTTGGCAAAAACTTGGCCATGTACCCACAGGCCCTGTGCATACCATGTCATCAGCCAGGCTACACACAGGTGCCATGGGGAAGAGCTTTGGCCTGGTAGCCCACAGCCCAGGGCACTGCTCCAGGAAGCTCTCTGCAATGCTGCCTGCAGTAGAGGTTTTGCCAAGTTATGTGCTTGAGGGTAGCAGAGGGCAGCAATGCAGCCTGGCTGGGGGTGGCAGGGCAGCAGCACAGGGCATTAAGCCAGGCTGTGGAATCCAGCTGAACACGAGTCCTGAAGGCTTTTTCGCCAGCACACAGCAGCCTCTCCCTGTGCTCATCTTCCCCTGGGTACCTGGCAGAAGGATGTACAGGCTAAAGCTGAATGACCTGTAAGGGCAACTCTTGGCAGGACACTACTGGGGCTTCATTTTAGCCCAGGGGGCTAAATTAATTGCTTAATTGCTCCTGGAGCTCTGGCCTGCACGGATCCATTGCACAGCTCAGCCTTGTGGGCCAGCTGTGCTTGCAGGAATGTCTCGCCAGATGGCGCTGAGAGCCCTGGGGCTGGTAAAACTGAGCCTCCAGTAAGTGGGTTGGGCTGAAGGGAAGGAGACTGGCCAGGAGCCTGTGGTGTGGGGTTGGGGGGAGACTGTTTTGGGATGTCTGTGAGCTCTGTGGTTCCTCTTGTGCCCAGCAGCTCTGCACAGGCAGTGGTGCTGGAGCAGTTGTGGGGTGTGGGCTTGTGCTGCAAAGCAAATATAGGACCTGCCTGGCCCCAGTTGCGAAGCTGCAGTCTTGGTAAGTGGACAGAGGGGCTGTTCTACCCACCACCCTTGGGACCTGCCTGGCTGGGACCATAGGCAGTCTCCTATGACCCTCTCAGCCCTTCTGCAAAGGGCTGTAAGTAGAGCCTAAAAGGGGGGCTCTACATAGAGGTGAGAGAAATCTCCTCTTACTGGCACTGCACAATGGCTCTGCTTCCCCTTCTCTTGGAGGGTGAAAGCCCTGGGGGCAAGATGAAAGGCAGGCAAGTATGGAGGAATCATCAGCCTTTGAGGTACAAACAAATGGAGGCCCAGGCTGACATGGCCCAGGGGGGTGGTGAGTGAGGGGAGAAGCACAGACCCAGATGAGCAGGGGTAGTTTGTTAGTGCTCCCCTGCCCTGCGGACAGCTTGTGGAGGCTGTGAATTACTGCTGGAATGGGAAACGAGCCAGAGCAACCCCTGTGGCCACCAGATCAGCCAGGGAAGGTGAAGGAGGAGCAGAGATCAGGAGGGTGAGATGGGATAGTAGTGTATCATGAGACCCAACCCCACTGAGCTATATACATGTGTACTGGATAGTGATAGAGGTCCGGAGAAGTGACTTGCTCATGGTCACCCAGGAGGTCAGTGACAGAGCCAGGAATGGATCCAGCTCTCCCGAGTCCCAGCCCAGTGCTCTGCCCACTAGAACACACAGCCTTCACAGTCAGCACTTTGTCCACGGTAGGAGAGCTGGCACCTTGCCCCTTGGGCCTACAGGCTCTGTTTGTC
Source organism: Alligator mississippiensis (assembly GCF_030867095.1). Classification (NCBI taxonomy): domain Eukaryota; kingdom Metazoa; phylum Chordata; order Crocodylia; family Alligatoridae; genus Alligator; species Alligator mississippiensis. Next base: position 46,898,408 of record NC_081835.1, read on the forward strand.
GCATTAGCTTGGAATGGTGGGGGTGTGGAAGCAAGCACATATGTTAGGGGACAGGTGTCATGCTATTTGTCTATACAAGCCAGGCAGGCCTATGTTCCAGCATATCTTGCAAATAGGTAAGGCCAGGGCACCTGGTTTGGGGCACCCATGTCCTCTGAGCACTTTGGAGTGGAGCTGAGTCCCCACAGCTCTAGGAAGGCTTTGATTACAGAGACTCCCCTGAGAGACCACAAGTGCCGCCTCCTACCCCATAGCACCACTGCTTCCAGGGGCCCATCTGGACAGGTTACTAGTCTGTGTTGTCTACACCAGTGCCATGCTTGTGGGGCAGGAGCAGAATGTGGAAGGACCTGCCTTGGCTTTGCTTTCCTCTCTCCCTCCCCTCCACTCTTAGGCATTTAAAGGCAGCTTTAAACCCGCATCCCAGCCCAGGAGCTAAGACCCCAGCCCAGAGCCCTAGAGCTGCAGAGTATAGGACCAGGGATGAGTCTGTGCTGCTTCCCAACCCACCCTCCCATGTGTGACATCCTGCCTCCCTCAGACAGTGCCCAGGATCCTGGCCAAGTCATGTGTGCCTATGGGTCACCTCAAGCTCACTCTGCCAGAGCAAGTATGGAGGGAGGGCAGGCAGCATGCTCTGCTGCCAGCTGCCTCTCTCTGGGAACCATTAACCCAGTCACCTTTGCTGATGGAAACTGTCACTGCACTGGGAGGGAGGCACCTCTTAGCTGTCCAGCACTTGGGCGCTTTCAGGAAGACAGGTCAAACCCACGCTGTGACTTCCATCAGCCACTGGGCAAGTATCTGTGTTTCTGGAGGATTCAGGCATGAATGTCCCTCAGAGCTATGTCTGTGTGGTACAAGGGAGAGGGTCTCCAAGGGTGGATGATCACTGGAAGGACAGGGTCTTTTGACTTGGCATATGAATCTCCTGAACACCTTGGTGGGGGAGTAGGGCAGCTGCAGGGGCTATGGGGATTGCTTGCTCCAAGAGGAAAGATGGGGAGTTGGGGTAATGCTAACTCTTCCCTTCCCTGTGTCCCAGCCCCTGTTCCATACTTCAGCTGCAGGACAGCCCTCACTCTCCTATATGTACTGTGTCCTGTGGTTGTCTCTGGCAGGAGTCAGGGGTCAAGGGTGGGGTGATCAGAGTCAGGTGTGTGTAACAGGCAAGCCCTGCAGTTAGCCAGGGGGAGTTCAAGGTGGGGCAAGTTGTTGGAGGGTGTTGGAAAAAGGGTGTGGGGCAGGCAGGTACCCAAGAAAGGGTCCTGAGCTGTGCAATGTGAGACCGAGCTTCATTTAGCTCTTGCATTTGCCAGGGGGCCCTGTACTGTCAGTGTGGAGTGTCCTGCTGAGCCCAGGGAAGGATGTAGTTGATGAAGCAGGCTGCTTTTGCTTGGTTGCATCCCTTCCTTTAGGAAGGTGAAAGCCTAGTGCAAGTTTGGCTGTTGGGCTGACAGAGAAGAGGAGATAGCCTGTCTCCAGCTGCAGAGAGGAGAGACTGAGGCATGGCTGCTAGAGAAGTAAGGCTCACCATGGGGTGGGAGGATGGGGAGAGGGTGGAGCTGAGAAGGCATCCTCCAAAACTGGCTCATGCTTCCTACCTGCTATCTGAGCACTGGGAAGCTTGAGCTTTAGGCTCCTGAGAGCCCCTGACCTTATTGAAAAAGGCATAGGGGGAGTTATGATGGGAATGAAACAGCATGAGCTATTCATTGCCTCTTCATTGCTCTAACAGAGATGCAGCTAAGCTGCCTGCCCTGTGACTCAGGCTAAGAGCATGCTGTGTCTGCTGGCCTTGATCTTGACAGTCCAACTACTGCTATTGACTAATGATGCTTCTGTAATGTGGAACACAATGTTGTATCCTTGGGGATGCCTGCCTGTCTGGGACGTGGGGGACGAGAGCATGCTGGAATCCAGAGTTGAAACTGCCTTCTGCCCCCTGTCTGGGGGGGCACGTGCTGTGGGCATGTTGCCATCTCACAGGTGCAGTAAGAGGGCTGCTCTCTGGTTTTAGTAGAGACTTCCTGTCTTTTTGGGGAAAGAACCTGTAGTAACTTCTGGCTTTTGTTGGGAGTTGGCATGAGACAAGCCTGACTCCTGTGTCTGTGGGTACCTTTAGTAGGATCTGGGTAAAGTTAGACTTGAATGGATTTGTGCAGTGTTTTGCTACTGATCCCTGCCAAAGGCAGTGTGGATTATTTCAGTGGCTGCTGGGAAGGGCTTTCCTCAATGATGAGGCAAGAGAAGGAGCCGGTCGTGGAGGAGAGCTGCCTGTCAGCTGGCTGCCAGATGCCTGTTCCCAAAGCGTCAGGTCCCTGCTTCTGGAAATACTAGTTAAATAAACACCCGGCTTCGAGCTGGGGCTAACAAGCTCATCGAAAAGCAACTTTGGGGGAGAAAGGCCTTCAGCAAGAATAACAGCCATGCATCCGGAATGGGAGCTGCCTTCTGAGCTAAAGCTAATGCAGACCTTCCCCTGCTGAGACGGCAAAGCTGCTGGCAAGTGGCATTGTGCTCCTGAAAGCCAGCAGTAGCTCATGTTTTGGTGCATTCCAATTGGATCACACACTCCTGAGTGTACTTTGAGGGATGCCGGTCCTTTAAAATGTGGGGCTACTGTGTCTCTAAGAGGGAGATGAAGATGGGTCTAGGGGCTATAGTCTATAATATGGTGAAGGGAAGGATTCAGTAGCTCTTGCCAAGGCTCCAGGATAGAGGTAGGATCAGCCAATAAATGATGTCATGTAATGCCTGTAACTTCATATCTGGCTAAATTGGGAGTGGATGGAGGCTTATCTCATCTGCATGAGGCAATGGGGAGTAGCTGGGCCTTGGCTTGCGGGGTTGGGCAAATTGGTTCTCTCTAACTTTCCTGGGGATTCTGCCTTGTATCCTGTAGGGTTTATGACCTGTTGCCATTCTCAGCTTTGCCAGCCCTGGTTTCTTTCCAGCCAAATAAGCGGTGGGGGACGCTTGTCTGCTCCTTTGGCCACTAAGCACAACAGCTCAAGCTGTTATCCACAGCATCCAATGATGCTAGCAACAAGGAGTGGCAATTACTGGGCCTAGCTGGGAAGGAGCCAGTACTAGTGTCCTCGGTTATGCTCCATTAGGGATGGACCAAAACCCAGATGTGTGGCCTGGACCTGGCAGTGAAGTCATGAATTGCTGACGAGCCCACACATGAGCAAAAATGGATTGGCAGGTTCTTGCAGCACCTTCCCCAGTGGGTTTAGTTCTGCTGGGACCAAGATATAGAGAGGTGGCTGCCTGTTGAGTACAACTGTCGTGTATGGATGACCCAGGGTAGAAGTGATACAAAGCTGACAGAGAGGCAAAGCTATGAAGTACAGTTCATGGCTGGCACAGGTAGCAGGGGACACTGAGATGCACTAGCTGAGCCATGCGGAGGGAGCTTGCTCAGGTTCCAGCTAGGTTACTGCACTCTTAAGCGCCAGACCCCATGCTGAGGTAAGCTGGGCTGAGCAGTAGAGTAAGTGCCTTAGCTAGCAGGGTGGACTCAAGTGCCATGGTGGCCAGATGCTGCAGAGCAAGCGTGTGCTGGGCCGAGCCAGCGTGCAGACCCTCTTCACTGCGGCTGAGGCTGTTGGTGCGCAGGCAGTTAGCATGCATGAGCCCCCAGTGCCAGGTGCTTGGAAAGCTCATCTTGGTGGCTGAGGAGATTAAGGGAAGAGTGGGGGATCATCAAGCTGTTACTTACTGTGTCCTAGCTGCTGGCTCCTGCTGGGGCATCCAAATGAAGCCTCCTCTTATCCCTCCTCCAACCCAAACCTCAGCCACCTTTGCCCTTCCAGCCCACAAGTAATGAGCATGTACCTGCATGTCGGAAACATTGCACCTTCCTCCAACTTCAACCCAACCCTTCCCTTTGGCCAGAAAGCTACTTTACCTAAAACATTCATGGAAAATATCTTGCTCAGCTTTCCTGGGATGGTCAGTGGCCTTACTCCTCTGCTTGGGGCTAGACCCCATGGTCAGCATGTTTGGGATCAGGAAGGAATTTCACCCTATGGTCAGATTGACACGGACTATCGAGGGATTTTGCCTTTCCCAGTAGCTGAGGGAGGGGGCACGGTTCTTTTCCTTGAATCTCTTGCATTTTTTTAATAACCACTCTCCCCTGTGGCGCAGGACACTGACAATACCTTCATCCCTCTGCTTGACCTGAGGCAGGTTCACAGGTGTGTTTGTTTTGGGCATTGGGTCTGGTAGTTGTGTGTGATAGGGTTTTCTGGGAGTTTTTAAAGAACAGATTATGTAGGGATGTTTCTGCCTGGAACGGGCTGGACTAGATGACCTCCTGGGGTCCCTTCCAGCCCTACTTTTCTGTGAAACCAAGCAGCATGATGTTGCCATGTGAGCTGGCCTCAGTCAGCCAGTGTGTTCCAGCGCTGGCCAACACCTTCCATGGAAAAGTCTCTTAATGAGACATTTTTCATATTACAAATTACAGTCCATTGCAACACTCTGCTGCAGTCTTGTCATAGCTTGGGATAAAACCACGTGACATTGCATTGGTCCAAGAGTTACTTAACACTGGGCAGGCTCCCTGGATCCAGGCTAAGGAAGACGCAAAGCCAGCAAACTGCTCCCCCAATTCTTAGCTCCTTGCTAAGAAACAGGATTCAAAGGTGGCTGGGACTGTGTGGGTGTCTCTTCCTGCCAAGTTCCTGAGAGCGGAGGCCTCCACTTGCTGTAGTAATGTGCATTCTGCTTTACACACCTGAATCGGGAAGCCTCCTAGCCCTTCAGTAGCCATCCTTCCTGAGCCCAAGGGAGCATCCCTGGGGAAGCTGGCTGGTCAGAAAAGGTTCTCTGCAGATTGCACAAAGCCTGTCTCCTGGCTGGTCAAATAACCTCCTAGATGCTAGAGGAGATCCCTCATCTAAGGAAGGCTGCCATAAATCATCTTGCTGCTTTCCCTCAGTGATGGCTTGGCAGAGGTGAAAGATGTAGGTGGCAGTCATTCAGGAGCATAGGCACTAGCAGAGCTGGATATAAGGCAGCTGCCCTAGCGTCCTGCTGACAGGGGTGACTAACTTGTCCTTTACCCAGGGCATGGTCCCTGCTGACTGTGGCTCCTGGATCCTGGCAGTGACTTCTGCAAGTCATGACTGAGGTGCATGAGGTGGAGTAGCTGTGGGGGCAGGTCACACACCAGCTTTGAGGAGCTGTCTTGGCATCTTGTGCCCTGCTCAGATTGGTGCTCCTGGATTTTTCCATGTTGGGAGCATCCAAACTTCCTTCCACTCAAGGCTTTAGATAGAATAAATGATAAACCCAAATTGGTCCCCCCTGTGTCCAGGCTTGTGGGGTGATCTGGGTACTCTGTTGGCTCAGCATGGGTACAACCAAAACCCCAGGCTGCCTCTCTCATGGTGATGCTTGAGCTGAAGGCCTCAGGGTGGCTGAGATAGGACATCTGATGCTGAACAGATTCTTTGTGTTGGCTTGTTTCCTGGCTGGGGCAGATGGTTTGCACTGAGCTCCCACTGCTCTTCTGGGGCACCACAAGCTCTGCTTCCAGGAAAGGCAGGAGGCTGGTAGCTTCTTATGGGAACATTTTGAAAGGGAAACTTCCCCTTCTGAACAGAGCAGTGCTGGGAGCACTTGAGTGGCAGCAGTAAACCTTGGGGTTACTCTGCCTTGTGGGCCTGTAGCTGCCATGGCTCTGCTCGCAGCAGGAAGGTGGCAGTGTGTGGAAATGTGTCATATGGCAGCAGAAGGGGTTCTGCCAGCTTGACTTTCCCTTCTTCCTGTCTGACAGAAGCCACCTTCCTTCAGCACTGCTACAGCTAGCTCAGGGCTTTTGCTGGCAGAGCTACCCTGGCTGTGCAAGCCATGCCTTGGAGGGTGTGATGGGCTGCACCCTTGGGTTGGGTAAGAGCTAGAAATGCCTCCTGAAATGCAGTGCCTCTCTTCAAGTCCAGCCTTCATGCTGACCACCCTGGAAATCCTCCTTCAATCTCCCATGGAAGAGCCTAGGCAAGGGCAGCAGAGGCCCAGAGTGCTGTCATGGGCCTGAACTCTGGTTTCCACAGCTCATTTGGTGTCTGGCCTCTGACAAGACAGAGCCCCAACGACTTGAGTAACAGTGAGCCCTGACCTGAGCAAGGACTGGCTTAGCCCCTTGTCTGAGTTCCCAGACCTCCTCTATCGTGGTGCCTTGCACCAGTCCACATCATCTTGAAATGCTCGAGCCTTAACCTTGGCCTTGGAGCAGAAAATTCCCTGGCAGCTGCTGCTCCCTTTCATCTTCTCTCCCCGGGTGCTAGCGAGTGTGGTGGGAGTGGATGCGGGTGAGGGAGAACTGACCCACCACATGCATGCCTGCAAGGGGATCCAGGGCCAGTGCTGGGAGTAGGGTTGAACAAAGGGCCCATTGGCACTGCATGGAGGGTGAGCCGCCTCCTCTCTGGATCACTGACCTGTAATTCTAGGTCCTGCCGGTAGATAAGGAATGTTAATGGAAGTGCTGGGTCTTCCTCATGCATTGGGGCAGTGGAAACCTCTGTTCCATGGAGGAGTGAAACCCACTGGCCTGTGTTTGCCTGGGTAACTGGAGCTGGCCTGCCCATGCATCCGCTCTGGGATGGCAAGAGCTACTGAGGCCTCTTCTAAGAGAACAAAACCCTGCTTTCATGGTGCCTGTCTCTTCAGGGTGACTGCTGCCTGCTCTCTGCTAGGCAACTTGGGTACCCCATCCCTCCTGTTCTGACCTGTGGCTTCTCCCCCGAAACAGGCGTCCAACCAAATGAGTTGACACTGAAAACGTTACAAGGTACCCCCCCCCACACACCCCTCCCCGCAACACCAAGCACTGCTTTGTTCGAAGGAAAGTAAGTTGGTGAAATAATTCGTCTGTCCTTTTAATATCATAGTTGCATAGTTTCATAGTTGGTAGGGTCAGAAGGGACCTGAGCACATCATCAAATCTGACCCCCTGCCATGGCAGGAAAAAGTACTGGGGTCAAACGACCCCAGCAAGGTGTTCGTCTAACCTCCTCTTAAAGACCCCCAGGGTAGGAGCCAGCACCACTTCGCTTGGAAGTTGGTTCCAGATCCTATCTGCCCTGACTGTGAAGTAGCGCCTCCTGATGTCTAGTCTGAATCTACCCTCTGCCAGCTTGTGACCGTTATTTCTAGTCACTCCTGGTAGTGCTCGGGGGAACAGGGACTCCCCCAGTGCCTGCTGGTCCTCTCTGACTAGTTTGTAACAGGCCACTAGATCCCCCCTCAGCCTTCTTTTGTGGAGGCTGAACAGGTTCAGGTCCCGTAGCCTCCCCTCGTAGGGCCTGCCCTGCTGCCCCCTGATCATACAGGTGGCCTTCCTCTGAACCCTTTCAATGCTGTCCACATCCCTCCTGAAGTGCGGCGCCCAGAACTGGATGCAGTACTCCAACTACAGCCTGACCAGTGCCACATAGAGGGGGAGGATCACTTCCTTGGACCTGCTTGAGATGCATCTGTGGATGCATGACAAGGTGCGGTTGGCCTTCCTGACCACGTCCCCACACTGTCGGCCCATGTTCATTTTGGCATTAATAATGACTCCGAGATCCTTTTCTGCCTCTGCACTGACAAGAAGGGAGTTCCCCAGCCTGTAGGTCTGCTGCTGGTTCTTCCTCCCCAGGTGCAGCACCTTGCTGACCCATTGTCTTCTCCCCTTCAAAGGGGATCTCCTTGCCTTCTTCCCGTTGTATCTTCACTTCTAACTTGTTACTTCTAGGGATTGTCTCCCTTACACTTATGTGTACAGCTCCTGACACAGTGGGGCTTAGATACCAATAGGTGCCTCTGGGCCTGTGGGGGTACGTGACGGGTAAATGGAGACAAAGCCTGATGAGGGTTCAAATGGTGAGATCCATCTGCTAAGCACCAGGGATGAGGCCTGCAGATGTCGATACTCCCAACGCATAGTGACACTTGCTATGAAGAGCTGAAGGCCACCTTAGCTATGAGGAGCAGAAGAAAACCAGGTTCTTAGGGAAGTAGCACGGAGCACCTTGCACACCAGGGCACCGGTGCTGACTTACAGGCAGTGGTTAGAGGGCTGATGGTTCCCTTGTGGCTCCACCTGGGACTCCTATTTGAAAACTCCTTTCCAGAGCATGGATCACAGCATCTAGAAGTGGCTGGGTCAGATGCTGCTATGATCAGGGGTTGGGCAGGGTGTAGATCTGGCCTATGGGGTCTGTAAGTGAACAGCTGGACTGAAACAAGGTCTGACTTGCTGGTAGCTCACCTAGGGTTACTCTTCCAGGACCTCTGACCACACGTGAAGAGAGAGGGGACATAGTGGAACCACACCACGGGTGAAAAGGCATGGGGGCTACTTGCCTCTGTACTTTGTCTTTCCCTCTGGCTCCATGCCCCGTGGAGCTGGCGCTGCCCATCCCACTTAAAAAGCAGCAGGCCCAGGGCAGCCCCCTGCTGAGGTGCCCTGCACTTGGACAATAGAGGCAATGTGTGCTGAGTAATGAGAGCATCTGCCTCCAATTAGGGCTCCCCCAGATTTGCTTTACTGCTTAATTGAGGAAGTGAAAACAAGGCCAGCACAGCTCCTCTCCCAGCCTTTCATCTGTCTAATGTGTGGATAATTAGTCTGGAACAGCTTGGTTGCCTTCACCCTCCCCCATCCCTCAACTGGGGCATCCTCCTGGAGAAGATCCTCCCGCTACCCTGAACTGCAGGCTCCAGCTCCTCAGTCTGGGGGCATCAGCGCTTGGCTGCAGGTGGACTGGGCCCATAACAGGGGCCTTCCAGGTGTTGCTATGGGGAGCTCTGGGGAAGCAGAAGTCTGCTGCGCAGAGATAGCAGAGCTGCAGTTGCAGCAGAAGCCCAGCTTCACCCCAGCAGACACTGGTTCTGAGTCACTGGTCTTTTGCCTCACATGCAGCCACTTGGATTTGCCATTTACGTGCATGTTCTTGATGGCACTTTGTGCTCAACCTGCATAGATTTAAATGGCTGCCTGTTCATGGGGCTGTCTGAGATTGGGCCCCTAGGAGAAGCTGGGCACACTGGGAGGAAATGGATGTGTCCTGTTTAGTTTTGGAGGTCACTGTTTCTATCACTTTTTGGAGCAGGAGGCTGGGCTGGCTGGCTCCCAAGGGGAGTAGTGCAGCAGTGGTGATGCTCAGAGTGCCTGGGAGGAGAACAGGCATGCTCGCCTCATCCACCTACCTAGAAAGATGTTTATCTATTCCTGGCTTGTTTCCTCTCACTGTTTCTGCAGCAAGCTCCATGGCAAGGAATACTGCACCCTGCAGAGGAAAGTGTGTTGACCTGAGCACTGAGGGCAGAAGGCATGGGTAAGAAGGCCAGTGTGACAATAACTAGGGCTGTAGACACCCATAACTCCATCAGTTTAAAAAAAGGAAGAGGAGTTGCCCATGGGCGTACCCACCTGCTGTTACGCTGTGCTTGCCACATCCAGGTGTGCCTGTGGCAGTTTTGGTGAGCTAAGTCACTGTAACAGTAACCCTAAACAAAATTGGGTTAATATTAAAACACATACCTGCCCCACTCCTGCTACCAGCGCATGCAGATGTTACAGTTACATGATAACTGCTTAGCACAGTATTTCTTAACTGAGGTGCTGCCAAATTCAAAAGTTACAGAGGGGGCCTTGAAATTCAAAAAGTTAAGAGCCACTGGCTTTGATGGTCCAGGACTCTGTGCCATATGCCTGCTGCGTCAGTCCACATCCTAAGACTCTGATTGTCTTCACGCTGTGACCGTTCCAAGTGGGGGATGCTGCTGGTGGGCAGGTGCTTCTGCTTGTTCCATCACAGCTTCAGAAGCGAAGGGGGTGCGGCCCCTGGGATTAGACAGACCAAAAAGCAACTGTGAGTGCTCAGTGAGAATCTTGTGGGGTTCCTCCATTTTAGAGGGGAGGGTTGGTTCTGGTGCTTCAGATGCTGGTACAACTTTACACTAGCAGGTCTGTCAGGCTGCGCAGCATGGAAGGGAACTGCTCCCCTCCGCGGGCTTTTCAGTGTTAGGCAGGTGCTAACTCCACCAATTGACTGGAAGGCAGGTGCACTGGCAGACATTGCCTGGTCCTCTATCCCATGGAAGGTTTCGTTGGCTTGGTGGCTTATAATTTTGGTGGCTTGGTGGCATGTGTAATCATTCCCAGCCTTGAAAGAGGGCTTGGAGATGGCTGGCTGCCCTCCCTGTGCAGATGGTCCAAATGGGATGACAAGATGGGACACTTAGAGTTTACCAAGGGTGCATGTGTGTGCAGAACCTTGTGGGGCAAGAATGGAGTCCTGGTTCTCCCTTGCCTTGCAGCAGTTGCAAGGCAGGACTGACTGAGCAAAGGGCAGGGGCTGTGGTGACCAGGGCTGGGGTCTGCAGTGGAAGGCAGAGAAGATTTGAGATGGGAGGAAGTCTCTTGATGCTCAGGCTACAGCAGGAGTGGGGTGGAAGGGGACCCCAAGGGTGCAGAGAATGAGGGAAAGCCAGGACAGATTCTGTGGTGTCTGCAGTGGAACTGCACATGTCTGAGCAGCACTAGGCCAAGTGCTAACTGCAGCTGAGCTGTCCTGATCTGGGTGGCAGGAAGGCAACTGCTATTAAATAGTATCAGCCTTTAGAAAACACCCGTAGTGTTGGCTCTGATACTGTCCCAGAATATGGTGGTGGGGAAGGGTGTATGGGAGGAGGGACCCAGCAGTCTGAGTTGTGGAGATCCTGGACACAGTTGAGTTATTCCAGAAGGCACTGACGAGCGTGGTTGTGTAATGTTGAGTTATGAAGATCAGCCAACCCATTACATAGAATCAGACAGTCAGACCTTGCTTATCTGCTTGGGGCCTGGTCCCGGTCACGTCCAGACTTCTGTAGTCCCTCTCTGATCTCTTCCTTTCCCTCCCTGCTGCCAGAGCCTTATCAGACTTCAAGGGGGCTATATTGCAGGCAGGCAGTGTCTGCTGGATTCCCTCTGTCCTTATCTGCAGATTGCCCGGTGATCCTGTTCAAAGGAGCCCAGGTCTGTGGGAGAGGAACAAGGGCTTTTGGAGGATCTGACTGAAAACCATAAGCAGCCCAGGCTGCTCTCTCTTTTTCTCTGGGAGATAGGCTCTCTAAGATGCCTGGTGTGTGCCAGCATCCCAGACTCCCTTCTCTGGTCTGGGTCCTTAAGCAAAGATCTTTGCTGGAAATCACAGCACCGTGGACTGCTCATCTCTGTGCAGTATTCTACTCCATGGGAGACACAGCACCAGCAATATAGTGTGCAGAGCCCCTGCAGCTCATGAAGACTTAGCCCTGCATCTGCTTAGCTGCATCTGGGCCCTGGGCACACGTGTCTATGCTAATGCCCATGACTTCTTGGAAAGACTTCTCTGCATTCAGGCCTGAAGGACGAACTTCTGCAGCACTTACACTGCACAACCAATTGTGCCTCTGTTGCCTATGGAAGGGTGATATCTGGAACTGAGACACCTGGGTTCCATCCTTTGCTTTGCTGCTGATTTGCAGTGTGACTCTGAGTGCTGGGCTCCCTCCTTCTGCCTGTAGAAAAGGGGATTAGGGCTGATTAAATAATCCAGTCTCACAGCAAAAAAAGAGAAGAATTAGCAGCATGTATCCTCCTTGAAAATTCCTGGCCTGTTTGAGAACTGAACTCTGACCAAACCCAAATCTTTCTGTGCCATTTGAAGATCTGAGAATATGGCCTGGGTGTCTGATGCTTTCTAACCTACTGAGCTGATGTTTTTTCCTCCTTGCCTTCTTCAGAACAAGAATAGGAAAAGTTTTCCTCCACTGTTTGCTTCACTTCCAGCCTCTAGGTGTCTGGTGTCCAGAAGACTCTCTTATACAGTCCCCCTTGATGTTTCACTTGCCCCTATGGCTTTCTTTTGATTCGGTGTCAAGGACTGAGCCTGGCCCTCCAAGAAAGGACCTCTCACAGGCAGGTGGTGGGGAAAGGGTCTTTTACAACATGGAAAGATTAGATGGTTGTGGTCTGTAGCAATAGGCACCTCCATGCTATCTCTTCTCTTACTTCGTTGTTAGTTAACATTCAATATTGGGTAATGGAGACACAGATGAACTGATTTGCTCAGGGTAACCTGGTATAGATCTAGCTGGCCCCTACTCTCAGATCACCCAATTCCAGTGCAATGCCCAACCCACCGCCTCCCTAAACATATGTTCCTGGGGGAGAAGCTAAGCAGCTATTGCATATCAAAAATAGCACAAGCTTGTAACCGCAGCTAAATTTAGGGCTTGTTTTAGCTTGCTGCTGCTGTGTCCTTCTGCCCATTTCAATCCCAGGCTTGGGCTGGGGAGAGGACATGATGAAATGGGTGTTGCAACAACCCACTGAAATACCAGCCTGTGCCTACTTCAGGGGAAGAGCTGGCTGCTCCCCCATTGTGCCACAGCTCCTGTTAATCTAGAACACAGGCCTTGCTGGCTTGTTGGTGGGAATTCATTGATATGGAGACACTGTCATACTGGAGGCAGTTTGGACATTGCTTGAACATGATCTTGCAGCCTCCATTGTGGCTGCTGTAGAAAAGGAGGGCATATTTTTGCCAGTCTCTGTCACAACTGTGCAGAAGTGTCCTCTGGATAGAAAGTTCTGAGTACAAAGGGGCTTTTCAGCATAGCTGAGAGGCATAATATGAACCAATGGCTGGCCATTGAACTGAAGCACTAGTGTTTCACAGAAAGTGATTGACCATAAGAGCAGACTAGTGAGGTTTCTGGTGGCAAGAGTGGACCTGCCCACAGATTGGGTACTGCCAGTCCTGAGCATCCAGCTGCAGGAGGTATACTTGAGGAGAGGAATGCCTAATACTTGAGTGTGCTGGCTCATTAGCATCTCCCAAGTGTGAGGAGTGAGGTTAAGATTACTGCCAAGACACCCAAGTGGTGGGGTCTTGCTGAGAACTTCTAGCTTTTCCAAATTGATCCTTTGTCCCTGCTTCTTGGAGCAAGCTGTCCCAAGCAGGAAAGTATTGTGTTACCTAGGGCGCTGAGGCAGGACTTAAGAAACTATGTTAGGTTTCAGGGTGGGAGTTTCAATTTGGAGTTATCTTGGCCTATCATGGAGGGTCTCATGACCCAACTGCATGCAAAACCATCTAGATGGTGACATCTGAATCTAGAAAGGTAACATCTGAATGTAATTGCCTACAATGGGAACAGTCAGCTTGGCTTCCCTGTGATTTGTCAGGAGTTGGGGGGGAGGAGGGAAGGCTGGCTGGCTCTTGTCCCTGGTCACCAGGCTGCTCTGAGTAACTTGCATCTCGGGGCTGGTTGGCATCTTGCTACATAGATAACTTTTCCCCTTTCCAAAGTGTGTGGCTTAGAAGCCTGCTTGGCTCTTTCTCTTCCCCAGAGCACATGTTTTCTCTTATGTTTCAAAAGAGTCAAACTGCTTCCAAACCTGTTAATCTCTGTCAAAATATTAGTGTTCGAAGCTGGAGGATCCCTCTTGTCTACTCATCAGCCTTTCTCCCTCCCAGAGGTAGTATCTTCAAACCAGCATCATTGAGGAGCCCCGGGCCGCTAGAGGGCTTGGAGTGGTGCCCCAAGAGCTTTGTCTCTGACCAGTCTGGTCACTGGCAGACAGGTCCCTGCTCCCCTTGCCTCCAGGAAACAAACCCTATGGACTCTAGCCAACATCCCTGGTGCTGGTGGAGCAGCTGTAATTTGAAGTGGATGGTGACTGGGCTGGTGCAGGTCACGGGGGGGGCCGGCACAGGAGGGGGGCCGGGATGAGAGCAGGGGGCTGTGCTGATGTCAGACTGTCAGTGACCAAAGTCCAGCTGTGATGGAAAGAGGTGGGGGGTGGGAAGGGCAGGAGCAGGGCCGGCCTGTCCTGTCCTGCAAAACCTGCGACTAGCTGCTCACCACCCTCCCCTGCCACCGACACCCCCGACTTCATGTCCGGCTGCTGCCGTCGGCTTCTTCAGATTCTCATTGCGCCCTGCCCTCCCACTGCCACCGCCAGCTTCTTCACATCAGGGGGCCCTAGAACTGTTTCTTGCAGGGGCCCCAAAAAATTGTGGGCTGGCCTTGGGCAGGAGCAGGGGCATGGGCATTCATGCTGGGTGCAACTCTTTTACTGTCCCATTCCCAAGAGCCAGGATTCCCCTCGCTGGGTTTTCTTAAGCCTGTACTCCATTGCTTGTCATATAAGCCAGAGGAAAGGCTGCAAATGGATTTCTGGCTGTAGATTATCATGCCCATGCATTGGCCACCAGGAGTCTGGTCTACAACACGCTGCCCTGAGGCTGCTGCTGTGCTGACCCCATCTGTGCTCCTGTGGGGACAAAGTATCCTTGCAGTAGTGTAACTGGGGCAGCAGGCTTGGGTGCTTCCTTTGGGGGAAGTCTGTTATGCCTCTGTCTCTTTGAACCTCTTGTAGCAGCAAATCAGGGACCTGCCTGCCCAGAAGTCATGGGGCACTCACCTGCTAGGTCTGAATGGATCCCTGGTCATGTGGCAGCTCTAGAGCCCCTCTATACCCCTGTGATTCTGGTGACTCCTTTAACCCTGGATATAAGGCAGTGGTTTTCAGCCTCCTTAGGCCCAAGGCAAAGCTTAGAAAATGCCAGTTCTGAGATTTCAGTTGTTTTTTGACCGTGGAAAAATATTAGAGCAATTCTTCTGTTCCAGGGACCTCAGCCCACCGAAGGTAACAATGGATTCCTACTTGTGATCTTTGGGTTCTGTGAATTGTGTACGTGCCCGCACACCTCACAGTGCTAATATTGCATGGCACCCCCACCAACACCCTACAAAGGATCTCGCAGCACCCCAGGATGTCACATTCCCCCTGGTTGAGAATCAATGGCCTAAGGACACCAAGGAGCAGTTCTACACCCTCTCGGCTAGTTTCCATGCTTGGTTAAAGAGATTGCTACTGGCATGGACCCCAGCAGCCTCTGCCAGGTTGAAGGGAATCTCTAGCACTGCGCACTGCAGATCACCTGGTTCCAATTCACACAATGGTGGCTAACTGAGCACAGTGGCTTAGAGCAGTCTGCCCAGGAGGCAGAAGGGAAGCACTGGCGGTGGCTGCAGTGGGACCTCCAGCATAGCAGCTCCATGTCTCTGCTATGTCTGGAGCTTGCAGGCTTCCCACAGCACTGTCTCCCTCTTCTCTTCCACAGGCCTCTAAAGGGCAGGTAGGCTCAGCAGTTAGGACTCATTTTATCAGGTAGCCTCACTCCAGATCCTGTGTAACAATGCATGCTTTTGCTCACAGCTCTCTCCTTGTTGTTGCATGGAGCTAAAAAGCCCTGGCTTCAAAGAGCCCGGCATGAATCCTTATCAGATAAGGGCTTCCTGAGGCAGGGCAAGGGGAGAATAGGGTGAGGCAGGGCAGGGCAGGGCTGGGGGAGACTTGTCCCACACCTTTGAAGGGAAGCTGGCTGCAGAGGGAAAGGCATTCATTTGTAAAACACTGTAATTATTGTTTAAGTCTGAACTTAACCTAACCTCTATTCTCCTGGTGCCAAGAGGCAGCAGCTGGAGTCCTGCAAGGTCAGGCACTGCCTTTCCAATAAGAGCCCTGTCTGCAGCAGCCTATAGTCAAAGCACAAAGGATGTGGTCCTTCCTCCCCTAGTTGTGCTGGTTGCATTGTTACCTCGCAGTCCCTGCTGCCCTGTCTGTCCCTGTTTTCAACTCATGCACAAGCTGTGGACACTCACCTTTTAGTCATTTTAAAGGGAAGGGGCAGCTGCTATTGGGGAAATGCACACCTGTTATTATACCATACCACATCTATATGTACCTGTAGCAGCAGGTGGTAGCTCAGTGGCTGGAACTTTAACCCTGAATGAAACAGTTACACTTGTGTCACTAAGGGGGTTTGCAATAGCTGTAGTGCAGTGGCTTATAACTGTATCATGAGATACTGCTATGATTGTCCTGTTTGTCTGTGGCCCTCATTTTGTGGAGACTTTGAGGCAAAGACCATCTCCTGTCTGTTTGTACAGGTCTATAGGACATGGCTATAAGCAGATGCCCATGTCACAGGACCGTGGTTAAAGCAGACAGACAAATGAAGACAGGGAGGAGCAATGGGAGGCCTCTGGAGTGCTAACACTATTTGCAAACATTAAAAAAAACCCAACAAAAACAAAAAAAAAACAACCCCAAACAACTAGTGTTTTACTTTAAACTTGGTGCACTCCCATGCTGAGCCCAGCACATGCCCAGAAAAGGCAGTATGTCAGTTGGACCCAGCTCACTTGACACCTGTATAGATCAGACACTAGTGGGGGTTATTTGGTACTTTTATCTATAGCTGATTGACTCAGCTAAAAATCAAGCCTAATGACTCAACCAAAAAGCCCCGCTGAGGTACCAGATCTATACAGAAACTGAGGAGCCGAGTTTAAGTAACACGCTGCTTTTTCTTATAAGGCACGGTTTTAGTTGTTATAGTTTGGTAGCAGAGGTGGGTATTGGGTGTGATTTGAAAGGGTTGTTTGGGAAATAAATATTTTACCTGTGACTCCTCCCAGGCAAGGAGTGGGTGGGTGTGTAGGTGGGAGGAGGTAGTTTACTTGCAGGATCCTTGTTTATATGTTTGCCCACTTGGTTTTGGCCAAGAATGCCTATGTGGACCATGCTGCTCCTAGGGCTGCTCATGAGGCTGGCTCTGTTTCTCCTGAAGTTGACATTAGAGGCCCCATTGGGCTAAGCACTGTGCAGCCATGTAGCTAAGGTTGTGCCCCAAAGAGGGTACAGCTGATGTGCAAAATGAGACAGCAGTCTGATGTGAGGAGTACAGTGGGGACTAGGTTCCAGGGAGGTCCCCATGATGAATGTGTCTCCACATACCGTTTTGTTCCGGTGAGGGGAGCTGCAGAGCCATCTGTCAGTTCAAACCCCCCAAAATGAGCAAAACTTCCTGCTTGTATCCTGCCACTGACCCTCCATGTTTCTGGTTGCCATCCATCGGGCCACCTCTATATAGTGCTGCACAGTTGTTTTTTTGGGGGGTTTGTTGTTTGTTTTTTTAAATTTGTATCCGAGGTCAAACTAGCCAAAACTAATTCCAAATCCAAGAGTCCAGAACCATAAGTGGACCTACTACCGGCAAACATCCTGCACCCGCACCTGGGGCTTCAGATGTTTTCAAATCCTTTGGTGGGCATCCTACTTGCAGGCCCAAGCCCAAAGGCTTGGGTTTCAGATGCCCCTTGCCTTTAGCAGCAAGGCCCTCGGAGCAAGCTAGGGAGGAAACTCCAATTTCCATAAAGTGGGCTTAAAGCTGCTACACCTTGGCAGGTACTGAACCATGCCAGAAGAGCAGTTCTCTAGGGGCATGCTTCAGGAAAACTGCCTTCATGGATACAGATATATGGTATTTCCCCTGCCAGGTTAAGAAACCACCACGCTTGTTCTGAGCCTTCAAGAGGCCGAGAAGCAATTGCGCTTCATGGTTAAGGATGGTGGACAATGACCATCTGTCCCACCTTGCTGTAGAAGGTGGGGGCAGTGGGCTCTGAATCAGTACTGTCTAAGGAGCTGCCTGGGAGCTGTCACTACGGTTCCTTTAGTTGGATCCCTTCAGGATGGATGGTTCTGCCTTGGCTGGGTGCTCATGTCCTTCATGTACTATTGTGGTTCCACCTAAGACTGGGTACTTCTCCTGACCCTGCCTTCCAGGTGCATTTCTAGTGCTCTCATTGGATGGAATCCTCCAAACACATCTCCTGCCCTCCTAGGAGGGGATCTTACTGGACATTAGGGGTCAAGGGAGGGAAAATTGAAAGCCTCCTAAGACATGTTCTTCCTGAGCTATCAGGAGCCCTGCTGTAATGGATGCAGATGGCTGGCCTTTCAGTTTTCGTTTTAAAATAGCTGTGAGAATGGTGCACATTCCAGGGAAGAACGCAGCCCCGAGCTGCCGGGGCAACCCTGGAATGCTCCTTTGCTGAGCTTCCAAGAAAGCCCTGACATTCCTTTGCTTCCATTAGGTTGTTAATGGAAGGGCAGCGACAGATGTGGGGGAGCAGTAGTGGAGATTGACAGCCAGTTGGCTGGCTGAGGTGACCACCCATTGCATTGCTTTCCACTCCATCTGGATCATTCCTGGTGCACTTTGGATGCTTTCAATAGCACAGTAACAGGGGGAAATCTTACCCTTCCTTCCAGCCCTGAGAACAGCTGAGTTCATACAATCATATAAAATTAAGGTTGGAAGAGATCTCAGTGCTGTGTCCACACAGGCGTGGACGTTTGGTTTCCCAGGGATAACAAGCAGCCGGACACCTTGCATTGCTGCTTGTTGTCCCTAGGGAACGCATGTGCCATGCACCCTCTGGTGCATGGCAGCTTACCACAGGTGATTTGGGGAAGGCTGGGGCTAGCACTGCGCTGGCCCCAGCAGCCTTACCTGGGGTCCTGGGAGCCTCCTGGGGCTGCAGCAGGGGTGATCCTGCCATTCAGAGCCTGGCCAGCAGCTGGAGTATAGCTCCCGACAGCCAGGCTCTGGTTTTGAGTGGTGCATACTGCCCCCTGAATGCACTGCTCTGTTTTGCTTTTTTTTTGGCATGGTTTTTTTCCAAAAAACCCACGCTGCTACCTTGCAGCATGGAGAACAGCTGAATGTATGGTAGGTGGTGTCACATACTGCACGGCCACAGGCTGCACGCAGCCCAGGAGGTCATCTAGTCCAACGTCCTGCTCATTAGTAGGACCATCTCCAACTAGATCACTCCAGTCAGGGCTTTGTTGATCTGGGCCTTAAAAACCTCCAAGGATGATTGATTCTGGCCTCTGCAAAAGGGCAGAAGGGAAACTGCAACCGAGCTAGTTGTGTTCCATGGAGGAACCTCATGCTCTGGCCTGCAGCAGGCACCAGGGAGTGGACAGGAGAGAAGCAAGGGCATCACCGGGTTGTATTTCCCAATGCTGATTCACCTGCACAGCTCTTGTGCCCCCAATCTGTGATGACTAGGGAACTACTACAGCCCTCAGGCTGAGCAACAGCTGCAAGCAGACCATCAAGGGAAGACTCCTCCCCTGTGCCTGGGCCTATTCCTAGCACCTGGCTTGCTTGCTTGCTTGGTTACTCTGTGGTGGAATGGGATTCATCCCTCTCTGGCCAGACTCTTCAAGAGCAGGTGTGGCCATACCTAGGCCATCATCTCACAAGACAGCTGCAGCATGTTGCATGCTCCTGGAAATCTGGTCCCGGTTATGAGCCCCTTATGTTCTGTAAACCATACTGTCTGTCAGAAGCAAAATGAGCTTGACCGCATCAGTGCCCTATCCCATCCCCACCTCACTGTGAGGGATGCCACACTAGAGTTAAGGGAACTCATGCAATGACCAAGCTGTGGAAAAAGTGCGCCATCTTGGAGAAACCTCTCTTTAAAAAAGATCCATTTTTTATTTTTGCTTTGGGAACGTAACTGTTTAAATTCCAAGCTTTAAGTGTTTCTGTTACTTTAAAAACAAACCTGAGATATTTATAGTGAACTGGGGACTTTGTGAAAGGATGGGGGGAGAGACATGAAAATGAAGTGGAATAGCGTGTTCCCTTGGAATATTTATGCATACAAACTGGAGTAAGGAAAATGTTGTGGTTGCAGTTTCCTGGCTTGATCTAGTGGGGTGATAAACACAATTAGGAACACTTTACAGAGCATTAGGCACTGAATTCTTTCTTTCTTTTTTGAACAGTTAGTGGCTCTAATAAAAGACAGAAGCAGAAATTGCTAGTGTTGCTGCCAGCCCTGTGTACTGCAGCAGCATTCTTAATGACCATTGTTGCAATGAAGAGTGAACACTTAATTGCTGATAGAAAGAACATAGATTAACATGACTTCCTCTTTCTATGTAATAAGGAGTCTTTGGTGTTTCCTCAGGATTATGTAGTTTACATCTCTTCATAAGTGCTTTGTTGTGGCAGCTCTAGTTCCAGGAGATTGGTCATTAAAAGGCATTTTGAGCTGGAGGGAAGTTGTTGAATTGTTTTTCTACAAGGTAAGAGTCCTCTGTGCGCCTTCTGGATCCACCATTCAAGCAGTCCTGCTCTAAAGGACTGCATTTTTCATTCAGCCTCCACATGAACCCCTCAGTCCGTGGGTTTTGTCAGAATCTAGGGGCTGAAGCAGCCAGTCTGGGGTGCAGTCTACTCTAGATGGGGCTGATGAAACATTACTTAGAGAACATAGGTCCCAGGTGAACTATCCTTCACAGCTGTTAGTAGGGTAAGCATTGCAACTAAGCATGAGACTGGTCACCCTATGAAAGCAGTGACACAACTCTTTTAGGCAGTACTTACCTGGCTGGCACTCAAGCCTGCAATGTCCTCCCTAGACCTCTGACCCCCCCACCCCAATGTGTTTGAACCTAGCCCTGTTATGATTTTTCATCAACGTCTTCAGTGTGATTCTCCAGCCCCAACCCTCGGCTTGGTTGTCAGTTCTGGACCTTACCCATTACCACTGAGCTGGACCTACCCACACCCCAGTCCTTTACATGTAGCTTATGAAAGGCTACAATAAAAGGCCATGTCTGAGGCCGATGCCATCTGCCCTCTGAGGCAGGCTGAGCTTTGCAGCTTGTCTTGTGTGTGGCTTGCTCCAAAAACTTCAGGGCCCCTAGAGCTCTAAGTTGGGTTTGAATTGGTGATCTTGAGATGCCTGATATCCGGTCACCTCAACATCCACCTCCACAGCATCTCTGTAAAGCACTCCAGATGGTTGGGTGAGGGGTGGGGGAGAAGTAACGGCAGGTCCCTGTGAGCAGATATCTGACTTGGGGAGAGGTAAGTAACTGAGCCTTGTCTCCTGGAGGTGTCCAGGAATGCAAGGCTGGCTTTTGTCTCCTGGGCTGTTGGGAGGTGCCCGACTGGCTCTGGCTATGCTGTCAGTGGGAGACATTTGCTCTCCCCTTCCCACGACTGACTTTCACTTTGGGTTGGAGCAGGGGAAACATTCTCCAGAAAACCAGCTCCCCCTGTCACTTGTGATGAATGGAAACAGGCCCCAGCCTCCCTGCCCCACTCCTGGGCCACGGGAGGTTTGTGTGGGGGCTTTCTTATTCTCAAGGCAGCCGTCTTAGTCAACCCCAAGCAGGGTGGGCCTGGAGCAGAGCAGGAGCAGCAGCCTCATTTGTTTCTAAGACCCCTGTACCCCTCTCAGCTCTTGGGGCAAATGAGGGGGCAAGGAAATACTGTTGCCAGACTTGTGCCATATTACTAGTACAGGAACAGCCCTGGACTCCCGTCTTGCCCCTGCGGCTGTGCTTGAAGCATAGGCTGGAACAGACAAGGCAGTACCAATCCCATTCCAGTCCTGGTTCAGGAGCTCTCCCCACAGTGATGGCTTCCACCCAGCTCTGCCCTGAGGACTTTACCCTTTTTACTGCTGCCTGGTGCCCCTCCCAGCACAAGGTGCAAGCAGGGAAATGTCTTTGATCACTCCTGCAGGTACCAATGGCATTCTCACTTATACAGGAGAGGAAGGGTGGTCCAGAGACTTGGGGGGGGGGGGGGGGGGACACTAGCCTGGGGCTCTGAGACTTGGGGTCAGGTGGGCTGCCACTGACTTCTTGTGACCTGGGCAAGTCTCTTGGTTCCCAGTTCCCATTTATGAACAAGAATAATAGAACTGCTGTACATAGGGCTGAGAAGAAATACAGCAGTGGCTGCAAAGTGCTCAACTCCTGTGTCCTGTAGGGATCTCTCTCTACCCTGCTCTCCAGAAAGCAGCTGGCCACAGCTGGCTTTCTTCACCAAGCACCACCTGCTTCTTTTAACCCCTTCCAGCACCACCCACGTCAGTGCCCACACACATGACTGTATGCCATAATGCTAAACTCATTGCTTCAAAATGGAGAGCCTCCGAGCATCCTCCAGCCTTGCTGGCTTCTTACAGCTCTGGGTATCCAGCTCTGTCTCCTGGACTGCAGTGCAAGGTTCAATTCCTGCCTGCCCATCCCCAAGAGCCATCACATTGGGAGGGGAGCCCCTGCATCCAAGCCTTGGTCTGCAAGGCATTAACTGCCCTGTACTAGTTGCACTGTGGCAAGGCGTCTTCCACATTCAGTGGCCTGTGATGCGAAGGGAAACCACATGCTAATGAGCAGACGCTCCCCCACCCGCCTCAATCTGTTCTCTCTCCAGCTCCTTTTAAGTTCCGTTCAAGTTACTGTCTCCACTGCAATAACCATTCTGGCAGAGGGACTGGAGGCAATTTTCACTCGTGCTGTGCAGCTGTGTGGTGAGGATAGATTACTAAAGCAATATTAGGGAATGCGAGGGGAGGGGCGGCTCTTCCTAGGACAATCCACCCATGGTTCCAAATCACCATCCGTCAGTGCAGTGCTGAGGCCACGTAAACCAGACACAAGCCTTGCACTCCTGGCTTTTATTTTAATTAGGGCTGCTGAAACTCTATAGGAAGGGAGGGGAAGGGGTTGGTGTGTATTAATGAGCTTTTCATGAAGGCTGCTGCCTCTTCTCTCCTGGAGATCCTGCCCCCAGAGGTGAAGGGTCAGGGAAGCCTCTAGTGGTTCAGAGGAAGGGAACTCTCTGTTTTTCTCGTTGACCTTGTGGGTTGGAAGCTTTTAATTACCACCCGTTTCCCCTCTCCAGGGCTTGGTGCATCTGGCATGTGAGGAGAGGGAAGGCTGTCCACCTATTATGGCAGTGTAGGCCATTCCTGATGAGGATGGAGGGAATGTGGAAAGGAGGAGGGAGCCACTGGTGGGTCTGTGAAGAAGAATGTAGGGCCACTCTGAGCCTGAGCCTGTGAGCTGCTCACTGGGTATTGCAGCATGGTCTTCATTTTAGACAGTCCCAAAATGACAAGACAAGGAGGAACAACTTGACCTGAGGACACCCAACAAGCCATTGGCAGAGCCAGAAATGGACCCAGGACCCAGGGTCCTCTGCTCCAAGCCAGTGTTCTACCTGCTAAACCCCTCATCTTCATGCTTACCAGGTGATTCCCTCATCTTTAGACCAAAAAACCCATTTTCTGACTAGGGGAAACCAAGTCACAGAAGCCAAAGGCCAGTGGTTTCCAAAGTCGCCCCTGGTTATGGGAGCAGCTAGCTTATTTATGCTGAACCTGGGAACCTTTGCTCTAATGTTCTGGAGGAGAGGAGCACTTGCAGCCCTAGATAAAATCAGATGCTCAGTGGCTGTGGCAGCTCAGGCTGTGTCGCAGGCTTGCAGGCTTTGCCAATGCTGGGTGCTTTGGACTAACTGGTGACATCAATGGGAATGAGCAGGGTGAGGCCAGCCCTGAGAATCCCAGATGCTGGAAGCTTTGCAGACGTTAGCTAGAACATTGGGCACTGTTTTAAGAGAAACACCTTTGTGGCTCAGCCAGTTCACCTACCCCAGGAAACCTCCTGGGTCTGTCTACGATCTCCCTGGGTCTACAAAGTGTGGGTGGTGGAGACATCTGTTTCCAGCCTGAGGCTCACAGGCCCATTCCACATCCTGCAGTTGACTTCAAGGGTGACCATGTTGTGACTTTTGGATGAATCCTGGCCAGGTCAGAACAGGTGGTGTTCTACTGAGGTCAAGGGGAGTTACATCCCTTTATACTAGGGCCAAATTCGGCCTGGCTGGGACAGCATTCCTTCAGCATATAATGTGATATACACTTGCTGGTGCCAAAACACATGATCCTAGAAGCATCACTGCTGACACCCCAATATCAGCCATGATGGAGACTCCCATGCTGGCCCCTTTGCCCATGATGCTGCTTTTTTGGCCCTTGAAGTAGGGTGAGCCCCAAGCCAGGGCTGGGCTTAGTCTCTTCCATTACACTGTGCTAGTGATCAGCACAGCAAGTCTGCATGCTCTCAGCTCAGACCCCTCCAAGGTAAGCCTGCATCAGCCATGCAGCAGGGAGCGTGGCCCTGCTAGTAGATGTGACCCTTGTACTGTGGTGCATCTGGATTCATCCTCTCCTGCTTCCATTCACTCCATGCTGTGCTTGGCCCCAGAGCCCAGCCAGAGGTCTGACGACTTGGTTGCTGGCTCTTGGAATGATGTTTGCTGTTGTATCCCAGTGCCAGTGTTCACAGTGGTAGAAAAGACACCATCTTCTCCCTGAATTAGACCCAGCCCTACCTGTGCAGATCTGGCCTAGTCTCAAGAAGGACACCGCACACTCCTACAAGCTCATTTTTCCTACACCTTCCTTCCTGGGCCCCTGATCTCATTGCTAAGGGCAGCATGGAGACCCACCCACATCACTTTCCACATCAGCAGGGTCTTCTGCCCTGTTGTAAGTCTGCATCCCAAAAGGAAGCCAGCCACTCCCTCCTGTCTAGCCAGGCACTCTAGCAGACCCTGTTGGATGACAGAACAGCTGACTTTGCTGCCAAGTTCTTCCTAAATTGGTCCTGTGGCTAGAAGCTGTGGGGGTGCCTGAGGGAGAATTCCTTTGGAGAGACGCAGGGGTGAATACTTCTGGCAGGAAAAAAATGTATGGGGCTCATTGGAGGCTCTTGGATTCAGCCTCCACTGCTGATGTGGGAAGTGAATTATACACTAGGCTGCAGCGGGCTGAGTAGCTGAATTCCTGTGGCAAAGGAACCGTATCTGCCTTGGGCGAGCATTCAGCACGAGGTTGCTGGACGCAGCCTCCTGGCAGACAGAGCTTGGTGACCAGCTGCTGAGTTCCAGTTCTGCACCAACACCACAGCAGGCTTTCCAGGCTCTGATGCCCAAGTCTCCGTGATGACTGCGGAGCACAATGAGAGATATCTAGAGTCAGGAACTATGCTTGCAATGGGCAATAAGGATCAGACTTGGCTTGAAAGAAAGATGTTTTTTGCAGGGGTGCCGAGTTGCTTGTGAGTGAGTGCTAGGGCTTGTGATCCCAGGATAGGGGAACTGACAGCTCGCTTTGATTTTTCCTAGTTCTCCATTCTCTCCAGTGATCGCCTGTCAGGATCTGCTATGCTTAGCACTATGTTTTGTAGATATTTTTTATCTAAACAGTTAGGCTGTCGGTTATGGCTGCAAGCCTTCAGGAAACACTCTTTCTTTTCCTTGCTGCACTTTTTTAAGGTAGAATTTAATGCCTTATTTTTTTAAAAAAGTCCTGGAGGTTGAGAGCCATGTCCTCTCTCTCTCATCCTAACCAAATGAAACTGCAAAGGATATAGAATAGCTGATCCCCTGGCACCCTATGACAACTAAGAATAATGTCCATTGAGTGCTCCTCCTCTACAAAATGACATAGGAAGTAGTTGTCTGCTTAACATCATTTATCAAGATAAAGAGAAGAACTGAGAGGTGGAGGGAAGAGGAGGCTGGCGCCTTGCACAGTTCTCTGCATCCTAGTGTGTTTGCTCAGGGTATAGATATGTCAATTGTGCCCCCTCCCCCTCCATCCCCTACAAAAACACAAACCTCTCCTCTACTTAGCTCAGGAGACCCCTGTCTATCCCTCATTATCCCCCTGCATCTCCAGCCCTAGTTCTTGTCTCCCTCTCCTGACCCATCACACGTTGGTGCACTGCATGTCTTAGATGAATGATCATTCAACCAGCAGCCCCGGGGGAATGGGAATGCCCCGGTCACCTCTCTCTGTCTTACAGCTTTTTAAATAGCACCTGTCACTGAAGCATTTCAGCCGTTTGTACTGTTCTGCACCTCTTGCCACATTGATTGAGTAAGTCCAACCAAAACAGCAAATTATCTTTCTAGTTCTCTCACTTTAGGCCTCAGGCCCTGCAGCAGCTGATGTGACTCCTTAACCATATGTGCTGTGAGTCGTTCCAGACTCTTCACGTTGTGAAAGATTGTGGCTTTTGCCAGCCGGGGCTTGAACATGTGCCCTTTAAACTGATAATGGTGTATGTGACTGGGCACCAAGAGACAGGCTGGGCTCATGGAGTCTAAGGTCAGAGGGGACCCAGCAGATCACTAGTGTGATAACACAGGCAATACTGCACCTCTGCAGAGCACGGGGATATTGACCCCTCCCTCAGCAGAGCTTGGAGAGAATATGGGAGCCAGTGCTGTGAAATCTCGCAGCAGCCACTTCCCCATCTGGCCAAGGCTTAATTTCCCCTTGTCCTCTTGTCTATGATTGCTTTTCATCTCTCCCCATGTGTCTCTTCCCAGCTGCAGTGCCTGCCACCCCAGTCCTCAGCTGGCCTTGTTGGTGGGTGACAGATGGGCCATGCATACAGGAGTAACTCAAATCTCTCATGCTCACAGTCAACAAGAAGGGAAGAGTCCCAGGGCTTCTGATACCCTGTGAGGAACAAACATAGCCCAGGCATCTCTAAGCAGCTAATAGAGGCTGCCTCTTTTTGTAGCCCCTTCAGACCTCTGAGGCCTGTATAGTGAGACACAGGAATCTTGAGCCAATTGGTCCCTGTGTGTAGGGGTGCAGGTCCCCAAATTCCCTCTTGATCCTTGTTTTCCTTGGGGTTGTTTTGTTCCCCAAAGAAAAATGAGGCTTCTGTCTCTTGCCCCTGCATTCATACAAGGCTGCGCTGGGAGCTGGCTCTGGGACTCATGCCACCCAGCCTGGTACTCTGCTCTGGATCGCTAGGCTGCTGCAAGACATGTTTGCCTTTTAGCCCTCTGATCAGTAGTGCTTGGAATAGCTTTGGCGGTGAAGCGCTTTGAAGCTGGCCCTCCTGGTGGGGCTGTCGGCAGAGCGTTGCACCCAGTGGAATGGTGGAATTCAGCATGCGTCCTGCCAATGGTTAACTGGAGTCTGGGAATATACTTTGTGGCGCTGTGACTGCCTCACATCACCAGACCCAGCACCCCTTGTCTTCTTGGGACAACTCTTTACAACAGGAGCACATGGGGGCTCTGTTACCATGTACTAGAGTGTATTCTTGAGCATATGATCCAGCACCCCGTGAGGCAGAGCAGTCCTATGAGCCACCCCTATTTCACACTTGGGGAACTGAGGCAACACAGGGGTGAAGGGACTTGAGCCAGGGTCTCTGAAGCTCTAACCTCTGGACTGGCCTTCTGTATCCACCTTCACTTCTAAGTTCTTCCACTGTAAAATATGGTGCCAGTGCCCCCTGGATAATGCTCTTGGGCAGGGAGCTACCATGAAGGTCATGCCTTGATTCTTGCCACTCCAGCTGGAGGCTTTGTGTCTCCAAGAGCCTAGGCCAAGGGGTAACCTGTTCACAGATGAAAGATAGACTCAGTGTTGTGATGGGTCCATGAGCGAGGTGAGGAGAGGGGTGTTTGACCTGTCCCACCTGGCTGAGGTGAGGGAGGGCTTGGTTGTAGTGACTACAAATGGGATACTCATATGCAGCAGTCTGCCTTCTCCCTGTCAGACAGGAACCCCACATCAGCTCAAGGCCTGATGAGAGCTGGGCTAGCCAGGCAGAGAAGGGGTTGCTGAGCCCAGTGCATCATGGAAGAGGAGGAGGCGGTGGAGGGCTTTGTGCTGGCCTGTCAGCTTGACAGTGTGGTGTCCAAGTGGCCAAGCTGTGGGGCCTTGCTGCAGGAAGCCACCTTTGCTCCTGCTGGCTCTGAGCACTGAGGCCCGCTGCATTCCACCGGTGCCCTCCAGTTTGAATTACGCAAAATACCTTTGAACTGGACAGTGCACGGAGATGGTTCCCTTTTTTGTCCACAGCACAGAGAATTGGTTACCACCCCTGGCTGGTTGCTCTGGCCACACTAATGCAATTTCCTTCTCTGGAGGTGCTCAGCACTAACATGAAAAGGGCCTTGTCAACTTCAGATGGCAACAGGTTGTGCAGTGACCTCTCCTCTGCCCTTGCCTGCCTCTGGCCTCTCCAGTGGATTGGGAAGGAGAGGCCCAGTGTACAAATTCATGCAGGCATCAAACTTCTCTTGTGTAAGGGCTGGGGGGTCTAATGGCACGAGCACAGTGCTGTAGAACATGACACTAGGTCTCCTCACATAGCCCCCTTTTCCCTGCTCTGCCTCAGTTTCCCCATTGGTGAAGTTTTTTTTTAAGTAGGTTATGGTACAGAGGTACCAGGTGTTTTCCAAGCCAGGTGGCAGATGGTATCCTGCCCTGATGAGTGGCTGGAACAATCTGAAGAGACCCAAGGAAGATGGTTTGGGAGAGTACATAAGGGGGGTGCACCAGGATCTGGGAGAACAGTTGTTCACCAGGACTCCCCAAAGGATTACAAAGTCTAACGGCCACAAACTTCTGGAAGGCCAATTTAGACCGGACATAAGGAAAAACTGCTTATGGTCTGAGTGTCCAGGGTCTGGAACCAACTTCCCCTGGAGTTGGTGCAAGCCCCTACTTTGGACTCATTCAAATGGCATTTGGATAATCTTGTTGGCTTCATTTGACCCCAGCAGACTTCCTACCTGTGGCAGGGGGCTGGACTCGATGATCTTGCGAGGTCCCTTCCAGCCCCTAATGTCTATGAATCTATGAATCTAGGGAGAAAACCTACCTTATGGGAAGGCTGGGAAGAGTTCAGCCATTCTGCTAAGTGCCCTGGAAGGTGCAAGATCTCTTTTAAGTGAGAATATGGCTCCTTTGGCTTGGGATGTGATTCCTGCCATTTCCCTGGGAAATGCAAGGGGAAGCAGAGTGGGCAGGGGCAGGCTTCTTTGAAGGCCTGAGGCAGAAGGGAATTGGCAGAA
This sequence comes from Alligator mississippiensis, assembly GCF_030867095.1. Taxonomy (NCBI): domain Eukaryota; kingdom Metazoa; phylum Chordata; order Crocodylia; family Alligatoridae; genus Alligator; species Alligator mississippiensis. The sequence goes on from NC_081835.1 coordinate 46,927,024, forward strand.
ATGGGCCTGACAGCATGTGCTAGCAGCTGCTTTGCTCTGCTGGCCTCTGACTTGCAGGGCCATAAGGTCAGAGACAGGGAAAGTCTGTACACCTAATTACATGAGTGTTAACATTTGTTAACAGGCCTAGGTCTCCTGCTTCCAGTTGCAATCTTGTCTGAGGGGCCAGCCCGCCTATCTTAAAGGGCTCCATAGGGAGGCTTCTCAATGCCTCACACTTTGGCCAGCCAGCTCTTTCCTAGGAAAGAGACTCTTTCCTTGAGGGACCATGCAGTGGTGCTATCTCCTCTCTTCCTCCTCATCCTAGTCCCACTCATGTGCCTTTTCTCTTGCTCCCTGGGCTCCCTGCCAGGTGGACACTGGGCAAGGGCAGCTCCCGCCTTGTGGCACTGAGCCATGGCAGAGAGAATCCTGGACTGGGCAAAGCTTCATTGCCTCGGAAAGGGTCACCATGCTCCTCAGGCCAAAGGCTGTCTGGGACCCCGAGATTCTCCTAACTGGCTGATTTGTTTGGAAGCAGGAAAGCGAATCCACAGGGGCTGTGCCATGCAATTGGTATGTGACATATCCAGGAGCAGGCTGGGAAGGAAAGCATGGAACATACAGGCCTCCAAGGCATTAGCTCACTGGGGATTTCCACCATGTATCTGCCCAATGTTGGGCCTGGGGCATGGGAACCCCTCTACAGAGGTAGGGGCTGGCTGTTCTTTCCAGGGCATAGTGAATCCCGTAGCAGAAAAGGACAATTTTCTATCCGTTTTCCCGTTGGTCTAATAAAAGGTATCATTTTGGAACCAAGAGTTCTACTTTTTTGTATGTCCCACAGAAGAACACACTGGCCATTCGCTGAAGGGGTGTTCTTTCCGTAGGGTGAGACTAGCCAAGCCTGGAGATGGCTGGAGTGGTTAGAGAGGGGAATTGTGGGTGTTTTCCAGCACAGCCAGCTGTGAGGATGTGTCTGTCTTGCAGCATGCGGCTGTCCAGCACATATCCTCACAACAGATGGGAACATCCATGCCTCAGCGTCTAGATGCTAGGGGCAAGGGTTGAGAGTTGGACCTGGAGCGTGTGTGTCACAGAGAACCTGAGTGCCATGGGCCTAAGTGGGGATGGGGCGGGTACTTCTTGACTGCACAACCTGAGTCCATCATCAGCTGCAGTTGTGGTATCCACAGCGGAGTGCCTCGGTTGGGTTCAAGTGAAAGGAGGCTCATGCCCCTCCCTGCCTCCTACCAGAACTGGGACAAACTCCTCCAGCCATGCTCTGCACTTGCATTTCCTGGCCTGCTTCATCTAGCCCTGGCCTTGGAGCCCTTCACCTAATGGTCAATGTACTCTTCTCCAGGACTGACCATGCTCTGGGAGCAGCTAGCCCCTAAGCACCACTCTGTAGCTGGTGAACAGCCCACGTGGCTGGGGAATGGGAGCCAATGCACTGCTGTACCACTAGGTCCCTGGGCTGGTCCCACTGGTATGGAAGGGGTGACCCTCCCTGATCTGGTATCTGGCTTAAAGAGGCCTGCCCTGGGTGGAGTGGCCTGGCAGTCTCAGTGGTGCCACTCTAGGAGGCAAGACTGTGTGTAGGGGGGAGGACGGGTTCCTCCACACAGGGGCTGAAGGAATCCTGTGCTGCCCACTCCAGCGAAATCACCTCTGAGATCACTTTAAGCCCAGCACTTGGGTCTCTGCCTGGCTCAGCATGGCTGGCAGTGATCCTCTCACAGGGGCACTTGTGGGCCAGGGAATGCCCACAGCTCTCCCTGGGCGAGCAGGGATGAGATGGAGTCTGGAAGCTGCATCTAGGGAAGCTGCTTCTTGGCAGGAGGCTGTGAGCTGTGGCTTGGCACAGCCCAAAAGGATCTGCTTTCTTCCTCCCTGTAAGCAGCCCCTGGTGGTCTAAGGGGTTCCCCTCCACCGGCCAGAAGGAGGGTCTGGTTGTGATGGGGTGTCTGTGTGCTGTGGCTTGGCAAGGAGACAGCTGAGTCCTGATGCCAACAAGCAGCACTGAACAGTTTGTCACTGAGCTTCCAGTACAATGTGAGCAAGTAGGGGAGGATCCCAAGAGAGGGAACAGACATAGGGGACTGAAGGGGAGAGAAAGAGGCAGGGCAGCAAGGTGGGGGAGCAGAGGCATGAGAGAGAGGAGCAGGTGGAGGAAAGATGTCACAAAGGACAGCTGTGGAAAGCAGAGAGATTGGAAAAGTCCCAGAGAGGAGAGAGATGGGGAGCAGATGAGAGGAAAGGTCACGAAGGCTGTTTCACAAACGTCACCTCTAAAGATTGCAAGTCCTTTCCCATCCCAGTTGAGCAGGATTGAAATGCAGCCATTTCTCAGGTAGATGGTGCTGGTTGCTCAGCAGCTTGTTGGGACATCACACAACAGGCCTACACAGGAGATGGAAATGCCTGGGGGATATAGGTGGTGGCTCTTTGGGTTGGTGTGGGTTCAGGCCTGCAGCCCCAGCGACCCCTCCCTTATGCAGAGTCTCTGATGCCAGATGTAGTGGCCCATGGGCTAAGCTCTGGAGAGCCAGGAGTCAAGGAAATGGACAAGAGAGCAGAAGACAAAAAATCAGCACAGTCCTTCCTGAGGTGGGTGCCTGGCTCCTTAACAACACAAGGAGGAATGGGAGGGAAATGAGTGACCCGTTGCACCATCCATCCCCATCCCTGAGGAGGTTCTGTCTGGATGGGAAGTGCTGGGCCCTCGGTGAGAGGGGCTGGTGCCACCTTCTCAAGGATGCTGGGCTTTGAAAATCTGTGCCCTGGAGGGACAGCAGGGGGCAGCACGGCTAAAGGGAGCGACCAGCCCACACCAGTCCAGGCTCTGCTGGGTCCTGTGCTAGGGTGCAGCTGGCCCATGGGCTTTGTGTCTCCAGGTGCTGGGGGCCTCTCCTCACTGCCTGGCACGGAGCAGACACTTATCCCCTTGCATCCCCTGGGAGAGAGCACTGGGTTGTCTTGGAGCTTTGCCAGCTCCAGCACAGGGCTGGGGGGAAGGTGCCTTTCAGAGCTGAGGGGCTGCAGGGTGGGAGGCTGCTGCCAGGCCCCATGGGCTCTGCTGCCCCAAGCTAGCTGGTTCTCAGCCTGGGTGTGAGACTGGGCTGGCCCAGGGACACAGTCTCTGGTCTGGCCAGGGGGCCATTCCTGCAGACCATGGAGGAGACTCAGCCTCCTGCTCAGGGGACAGTCCCTGGGCAGTGGCATCTGTTCAAATGCAGAGCAGCCTCCCTTAGGGATGCCCTGGGAATGTGCACAGTGGGGCTGGAGAGCACTCCCCTGACCTGCACAGAGATCTCCCCTGACCTGGCTGGAGAGGCTGCCCTCATATGGCTCTTCCCTGGCCCCCTTCAGGGCTGCTGCCCTAGCCACTGCCCAGCCCCCCTGCCAGACTCCCCAGACAAACCCTGGTCTATCTGAATTCAATTAGCACTATGCTCCTGTGCACTGTACTGTAGCTGGTTGCAAGCTGGACACCTCCTAGCACTCCCTGATGTACGCTCCAGCCTTTCCCTGGTGTGCCCTGCCCATTGGGGATGAACTCCTGACCCTGTAATAGCTAAAGCTGCATTTGGCCCCTGAACTGTGACCTGGCTGACAGTGCCTCTGTGTGATTGAATGAATACCAACATGGTTGGCAGGGAGCTCACAGACATGGGGACAGCACCATCTCAGAGCAGCACCTGGGATCTGAGCACAGGGTGTGGCCAGGGGCCGTGAGAGAGGCTGGGTAGTCACTTGTTGCTGGGAATTTGCACATGGTTCAGGCATAGGGGACTCTCCTGAGGTCCTTGCAGGGGCCCTTTATTCAAAGCCCAGCTTTTTGGCTGGGCGGAAAGCACATGAGAACAGCTCTACCTTCCCAGTGTAGCTGGAAGTGTGTGACAGAGGCTTGTGGATCCTCGTCTGTGCAGGTGCTGGACCAAGTTTGGGCTTGAGCTGCTGAGACGGGATTCCCTGGGAATTTGTCCCTGGGGCCCAGGTTGTCTGTAGCCAGCAGGATGATTGCTACCATAACCCACTAAGTCCTCTGGATCACTGGTCCCCCAAGAACCATTACTGCACTTCATGGGTGCTGCTGTTGGCCTCACATTTGGCTCATTGATTCCCCTTGTGCTAATGGGAAACTGAAACCAAGGGATGCCTGAGGCCTCAGGAGTCGTAAGTCCCAGTCCCTTGTGTAAAGCAGTGGGATCATCTCCAACTGGAGGTGAACCCAGCACTTCTGATCCTAACAGCCCTTCCAGGTTGACCCAGATTGCTCACCCACTCCTTCCCCAGCTTGGTTACTTGGAAAGAGATGTAAGGGGTTGGCACGTTGGTCCTCGGTGGCCTTCCCTTTGGTCTGGGGGAGCTGCCTAAGCTCCCCCCTGACTGTGTGAATCCCTGGAACAGTGAAGTAGGGGCTACAGGCTTGCCTGAGAGGGATGGGAGGGATTGGGACAAGTGAGGGAAGAGAGAAGGGTGCTACGAGGGGTGGTGAAGAGCACGGGGCTTGAGGGAAGGGAAAGAGACTCAAGGCTGCTCCCTTGGGCAGTGGGACTGGGTGTAGGATGGAGGGGAGTGTGTGTGTGCAGGTGGGGAATCTAAACAGCTCTTGTACACTAAGCCAGTCCCCTCCAGCTGCCCTGCAGTTCCCAGGCAGAAGTGGCCCCAGGAGAGGCTGGCTGTGGAGAGCTGGCTGGCTTCACATCGTTGAGCTCCAGGACAGGTTGAGCCTGGCTGCTAGGGCCCCGGGCAAACCAGCCCTCAGAAGTGGCCTACAATCCTAGCAGGGAGAGGACCCCTGGCCCCGCAGGCTCCAGTACCCCTGCTCCGGTAAGCACGGTCTAGCCCAAAGGAGTCCTTCCTGTTTACAGGGCATCCCCTACCCTCTTCCCTACTCTCCTGCCTCTTTGTATCAGGAACCTGCTCCAAAGACCTGCGCCTGTGGGGTCCTTCATTTCTGCCCAAGCTGTCAATAGAGTTACTCAACCCAGCTGAGGTGGAGAGCTCTGAATTTCCACCTCACCTTGCTCTGCCTCACTGCAATATACTGCCCATGTCTCCATGCCCCCACATGCCCCTGCTGCCATGGACTGAGCTGTGGTGGGATGAAGAAGCCTGGCATCTGCCAAGTTGCATCTGACCTACTGGCTGGCCAGTGGCTCAGCCTGGTGTATTGGTCAGGCAGAGACAATCCCTGGGAAGCCTGGTTCAGCCCTCCCAGCCTGGGCTCACACCTCCCTTGGGCTTTCTTGAGAGACTAGTTCTTCCACACAAATGGCTCTCCAGGAGCACAGCTGGTACCCTCAATGTGGCAATGAGGGGAACAGGCATGTAGTACCTGGGTAGGGTAGGAGTGTCAGGGGACTCTTGCAGTGGGAAAGGGGCCTGGCTGGTGGGGGCATGGGAAGGAGCAGGGCCTCCATGGGTGGGATGTGTGAGGCCTGGGGCTGCTAGAGGGCCAGATGCCCTCCCCTGAGGGGCTCCAAGGGTTTGGAATCCTGGTTTTTATTCTGCACCAGAGCAAAACAGCTCATTGGAAACGGTTCTGGAGAAAGGAAAGACCGTATGTCTACTGCAGCCTGGCTCTGGGTCAGGGCCTTTCCCTGTGATGAGGAGACTTGCAGGCTAACCCCTGCTACAGCTTAGGCAGGACTTGAACCTGGGTCTTTCACCTGCCCATCATGTGCCCTGGGGTCGTGGTAATAGGGGGTTGGGAATAAGGCTGTGTGTGTCTGTCTCTGATCAGAAATTCCTTCCTGAATCCAAGGACCCTGCAGAACCCATGTTCTCTGTGACAGAGATGTTATTCAACAGAGAACAAGAGACACATTGGAGTTTGGGGTTCTTTGACCCACTGTGTTGATGACATCTCTGGGTGACAAGTCCCAAGGGAAGTGACAGTGTCCCCATCTTAGGGGAGGGAGAGGCACAGGAAGGCTCTGCGGGGATGTGCTGTTAGGGGGCCATCTCAGAGGGAAGAGGTGGAAAGGGCTCCTGGAAGGAGCTGGGCCTGAGGATTACAGCTGGGTGTGGGGAGAGGAGGCTGCTCAGTACACAGCTGGCTGTGGATGGAGAAGATGGATGGGAGTGCTGTCAAGGTGACCCTGGGGTGTGGGGGTGCTGGTGGTGGAGTCTGGCTGTGGCCAGGGACCCAATGGAGCTGCCTGCTCCTTCTTGCTAGCAGAAAGCTTGTCCGGACGCTGTGGTTCCCTTTGTGTTTTCTTTGGCAATCCCCAAAACATTGCAGCCAACTCGGTGACTGTCTGGGCTGCTTTCCCTGGCTCTTCTCAGTGCGCCAGGCTGTGATGTCTGGCTCTAGAGTGAGGTTGGGTCTGGGGTGCGGTGCTGGGTACTGCAGGCCACATTTTGTTGCTGGCATCTGGCAGCGTGACTGCCACATTTATTGTGAAGTTTCCATCTCCAGCTATTAACCCATACAGCCGTGGTAGAGCCCAGAGTGGGCAATCAAGCCAGGGCTTGCCTCTGGGACCCAAGGGGCCTGGTACCCATTGCTCTGTGCATGCTGTCTTACTCTGGGCAACGTGGTGGAGGATCAGCATGGTCAGACAGACCTCTCATAGATTCATAGATGATTCATAGATGTTAGGGTTGGAAGGGACCTCAATAGATCATCAAGTCCGACCCCCTGTTAATCTCTTGTTAACACTGAGGCAGTTTGGCTGCCTTTTTTTCTTTTGGGTGCCCAACTGTGGCTACAGGTGCCTGCCTTCCAGCCCGTTACATCTGATGGCTTTGCAGGAGTGGATCCAGAGGGATGCAGAGGCACACACCCTCACTTTTGGATCACGTTGTGGGAGCAACAGCCAAGAACTTTTTTTCAAGTCCCCAAAGAAGGTAAGAATCTTCCTTTCTGTTCCCCTTTGTGCTGAGGGGCTCCTCCCCCTCCTCTACCCACTTCTGCCACCATCCTGGCTATGGGGGTGAGGGGGGCTCCAAAGCTTCTCCTGCCCTGCTCCAGCTGCGCTGCACAGGGAGCTGGGCTTAGCCAGGGACAGTGGCAGCGGGAAAGCAGGTTCCTTCTCCCTGCCCAGTTCCTTGGTGTTCCCTGCCAGCCTGGAAGCAGGCTTAGGGTAGGGGACCCTTCCTGCTAGTGCTGCTGCCTCTATCCTCACTTGAGCCTGGCTCCCTGTGCAGCCTGGCTGGAGTGGGGCAGGACAAGCTCTGGAGCTTTCCCTGCCCAGGACAGCTGGGGACAGCAGCAAGCAGGAGAGGGGGGAAGGGAGGGGAAGGCTGGTGCCACTGAGGAGAGGAAGAGAGGGAATGCCGAGAGCAGGAGGAGAGGATTGCTACCTGGTTTGGGACTTTAAAAAAGTCCATGGCTGCTCCTTCTGTAGCATGGTCTACCCACCCCGGGAGGGAGAGGGAGGCTAGGAGCCAGGGCATAGCCACCTCTGAAGCACTGGTTGCTGTTCCTGCACCCCCTTGTTGCAAAAAAGCATCTTAATGCCTACCTTGCTGGGGTCATTTGACCCCAGCAGTCTTTCCTGCCCAAGTGCAGGGGGGGGCTGGACCGGATGATCTAAAAGGTCTCTTCCAACCCCTAATATCTATGAAACTATGAAAATTTGGGATTTGCCTATGGCAGCAAGTGTGTGCGCATGCAGGATCTTAATATACTTATGAAATGGTTCAGAGACACCCCCTTTTTAAATCCCTTTAAACAGCTGCTTGTACTGGTAACTAAAACAGGAAATTTAAACCTCCCTTTGATTCCCTCTCCTGCTGTTTGTTTACCCCGAGCATTTCCCCAGGGGGGGAGAGTGAAACTCTGCTAGTCAGTTTCACTTTTGTTTCTGGTCAGTTTCACTTTGAGATTCTGCCGCGGTAACATGAGGCTGCTGCTGGATTTGGTTTCTTTGCCCTTCCGGGGAATGTGTGATACAGGAAATAAGGAAAATCTGGGAAAATTAAATGGGAAAATCTTTGTTTTCATATTAAGATTTGTGACTTGTTCACAGCAAGACACCAGCTGACTCCTGGATCTGCTTGGTTGGTTTCCTTTGCATGTGAGCTCTTTTCTGGAGAGGAGAGAGATTGAGCAGTTAGAAAGTGGGGTCTAAGGATACTGGAATCAAAACTAGGGGCTTGCTTTGGGAAGATGAGGCTGAAAGGTGGGAGGCTGGTTGAGGTGGGAAGGGTGATTTAGCAGGCTTAAAGGCACTCTTGATAGTTTGATGATGACATTATTGGGTGTCTTATGATAACTGATGTTTATTTTCGTCCTGGTGATGCTGGAGAAGAGGCTGAAAACATGACCTAAGTGCCCCAGAAAGGTTCAGTCCAGAAGGCCAACTTAAAAGTTGATTTTATTTCTAGATCTTGTCTTTTGTGACCCAGTCATGGGCTTTTTTTTCTCCCCTATCCTGACTTGCAGTCAGTGAATGCTCAGAGCCGGCAATAGAGTAAATGTAACAAGATGGTGCCTCGGTGTGCAGTGTGCAGTTACCTCATTCCCAAGTCTCTTGCATGGCTGGGTCTTTGTCATAATGTGCTGTGCACTCTGGGTTGCCTCAGTGATGGGATCTGTACAGTGCCTGGTGTGCTGACTGATTAGGGGCTGTCCATACTTAGCACCCCTGACCGCTAGGCCATCCTGGACACCCTGGAAAGAGAGATACCAACAACCAGATGCTGCTTTCAGAAACATTAGCCTTGGCCCCTTGACTGAGGACATACTGAGACTTGGTGCTAATGCTGAGACTAGAGAAAAGACATGGATTTGGGCATAGGGACAGCTGGTTTCACTCCCCTGCTGTGCCACAGACCCCTTGTGAAGTCTTGAGTGGGTCACATAGCCCCTCTGTGCCCTATGTCCTGATCTCTATCATGTCACCAGTAGCACTGCCCTAGATCACAGCATGCTAGAAGAAGTGCATGCAATGTTTACTGGGGGCCATGGTAAGTACTTTAAATAGAACCCAGGTGTCTTGACTTAGTCCCAGGCTTTCAGCATTATTATTTCACATGCTGCTCATTGGCAGGGAGCAATAGGACTGTGGTTGTAGAATGAAGGCAGCCCACTCAGGTGCTGCTAGCTCTGGGCTTGTCAGAACCCTAGTGTGATTTCATTTAATAGGGTATAAATGAACATAGTGCTTAGGACTGAATTGCAGTCTGGGACTGGGCTCTTTCTCTACAGGTTAGGGGCAGTGGTAGCTGCAGCAGTTGCTGTTGTTCTCTAGCTCTCTTGTGCCTCACAGCCCCAACTTTGAGCTCAGACCCACTGTGCTTGGTGCTGTACATATGCATAACTGAAATCTCTCCCCAGGGAGCCTCAGCCTAGGAGTCACGAGGGGGCAGGTCAGTCTTCCCACATCCTTTGTGCTGATCAGCATAAGGGCAGATCTGAGCCAGGCCAGAGGGACAGGGGTGGAGGAGTGTGAATTTTTTTTTTTTTTGTACTAAGTGCACAGCCCATTATGAAATTGGTTGAACCTCCCCTGCCCCCCCGCAATCATTCTGCTTGATCCAGATTTGTGGCACCTTTTTGAAGGAAAAAGTGCATCCATTGGGGGCTTTGGGAGAGGGAAACTGTGGTGTGGCTGGGGGCTTGGGCTGAGATCAGGGGAAGAAACCTGCTGCACCACAGGGCCAGATCTGTCCCCAGTGTAACTGCCTGGGAGTCAGTGGCACCTCAGAGGTAGCTGATTTAATGCCTGGTGCCTCTTTTAACTCAGCAGGGCAGGCAGAGCACAGAGGCTGCAGTGAAGTGAACCTCGGCCAGCCCCCCCCCTTGCCCCCCAGAGCACAGCTGCCAGCGGGATGGAAAGGCGGGTCTCCTGTCCCTGCGCCGTGGCAATCTCCTTGAGAGGAGCTGGGTGGAGCCCTACTGTATAAAACTCACAGTAGACTCCTCAGAGCCAGTTCCTTGTGGCAGGCGGGGGGAGAGGCAGGGTGGGGAAGGCTGCCTGAGCACACGCCGGCCAGCTGGGACCTCCACAGCTGTCCCTGGAAGGAGTGCCGGAGGAAGCCCATTGACTCACAGTACAAGGAGCGTCCTGTGGCAGACTTGGAAGGAAGAGCCAGGCAGCAGGCCATGCATGTCAGACTCTTCTTCCAAGCCCTGGCAGCCTGGTGGCTCTGTGGGACTCTCTTGGCCAGCTGTGAGGACACCAAGACCAACATGCCCCGACTCCGCCTGTCTTACAAAGGTAACCGTGACTGTCTCTGGAGGGCTGCTCCTGACATGCCCCCTGCAATTGTGACAGGGCAATTCAACTCTTCCTCTGCACTTAGCGCTTGCTGGGTTATTGGCTTGCATCCGGGCCAGATTGGAGCTGTGGATCAGAACTTGCTGAGCTCTGGAGCCAAACTGAAGCTACCCGGCAGAGGCCCAGAATGATTGCTGTGGGAGGGGGCTGCATGTGAGGAAGGGACTGTGGCACCTGGTGGGGCAATGTCACCAGAATGTGGGGGTGTGTGTGTGAGGGGCAGTGAATGAATGAGGCTGGGGGCAGGAGGTCGTCCTGTGAGTGAGAGCCCGCTTGTAAATTTTATGCAGCCAAAGCCCCATCTCCCCGTAGTTACGCTGAGAGCCCCGGAGGTCAGAGCAGGGGTATTGGCAATTCACACCCCCAAGGGAAGTGAAGGGGTTATGTTCACCTGAGACTTTCCACATGCCCCGGTATGTTCCCTTGCCTGCGTGTACTCAACGGATCACGTGCCACGACCCTCAGTGCCCGTGTGTGCCATGCTCCGCACCTCCAGGGCTGGGTGCTGTGGGGCACAAGGAAGTGGGTAGGATTTAAAATGAACTGGGCTGGCTGGGCTCTGTGCTTCCCTTCCTTCCCTATCCCTATGTTCACATCCCCTGCAGGCACTGGCAATGGTTGGGCTGGGGCCAGTGGTGCCTCCCTCCTTACCCCACAAGATGTCAGGCAGGGCACTCCATTTCTACCACTCGAGCTGTGCCCAGAGCGCAGTTGTCCGCATGGGCAGAGCGGGTGTGTGGCCAAGCTGCTGGTCTCTGCAGGATGTCTCCTAGGCTCCATGCCCCACAGAGGTGAAACAGTTCCTAGATCAGCAACTGAACCTGAAATGCCTAGAAGGGATTCCCCCCCAACCTCACTGCCACCAACCCTGCTCCCTCCTCATCTGTCCTCTCTGGGATCCCCTGGGTGATTTTACACTATGCAGTAATCAGCTTGCAGTACTGTGGGCTCCAGTGCATCATTTTGGATGCTGCCTCGCTGGTGTGTATGGACTGGGATGGGATAGTATAGGATAGTGGTTTTCAACCTATGGTCTGCAGACCCCTAGGGGTTCATAGACTGTCTGAAGGGTCTGCAAAAGATGACTATGATCAAGCAAAAATATGTGAATGCCCACACTTACTGTTCAAAGGGGTCCACACCTCCATTTTTTTTAGGGGTCCGCAAATGGAAAAAGGTTGAAAACCACTATTATAGGACATCCTTGGCTCTGGTCCTGACTCCCCTGGCTGCCACCAGCACCCCCTTGTGACCAGCATGGGCTACTGCAGCACAATCTCATCAGCCTTTTGCTACCCCCTCTCCAGAGAAAGGCAGTGCTGAATGCTGACCTGTGGCCTGGGCAGGAGTCCCCTAATCCCACTGAGACTCGGCCTCTGTCCTGATGCTTCTCACACCAGCTGCTACTGGGCACAAGAATGGCATGCATCGGTCACAGCTGGTGAAGCACCAGAGCCAGGCAAAATGTTCCCCACATCCAGGGGCTTTGTCCCTAGCAGTTGAGGTTGCACTGAGTTTGTACCTGAGAAATTAAGAGTTCTCCTGGCCAGGCTGGAAGTGCCCAAGGGCAGACCCTGCCAGAGAGTCTGGCACCTTGCCTGGGCTGGAGCCAGGAGCAGCACAGAGGCAACACAAGGGGGGCAGAAGAGGTCATGAGTGCTTGGAAAAGGCTTAGGGAGGGGTTCCCAGACAGAGGCTCAGGCTGGATCTTACCGTCTTCACTCAGTCTTTGTAGCTGTGCCCCTAGCCCCATCACCCCTCGTGTGGTCTCCTGGTTGGGGGTAGCTGGATCTGCACGGTGCTGTGGAAGGGGCAGGCCTGGGGCTACAGCACCATTCCCCTGTGCTGAAGCTCGGCTGGGGGAGGTCCTGCTGTCTTGGACAGTGCATGTCTAGAAAGCTTGTGGGCACCCAACAGGGCTGTTCCCCCAACCACAAGAAAGCTGATGAGGAGCAAGTCACTGCTGGTAGGGCAGTGGATGCAGAAAGAGGAGAGCTGACTTTGCCAGCTCCAGCCTCACACTTCCCCCTCCTCCCTGGACAGATGTCTCCCTGGCTTTGGCCCAAGCCAAGTGAATCCTGTGGCTAATGAGAGCCCCAGCGCTGGGGAGGCAACGCTTGTATGCATGGTGATTTGCTGCCTCAGATCTGGATGTTGTGGGAGTGGGAATTGGCCTTTGGCTCCGAGCTCTGTGGCCAGGAGAGGAGGTCAAGGCCTCTCCTTAGGTGGCCACTCATGTAGATTCAAGACACAAAGAAGGAGGGAGGTAGCTTCCCCTGGAAACCAAATAGACATAGCCTGTGTGGGGAGCACATGGGAATAATCTGTAGGAGCTGCAGGTCCTTTGAACCCAGCTCCATCCCTCAAGGTGCCAGTGACAGGAACTTTCTCCTGCTCCTCATGGTGCAGTGGGCAGCTAGGACCAGAATTGCTACACTCCAGCCCTGGTCCCAGCCCTTGGGGTGGGGAGGGGGCAGCTTGCCTGCATTCCCAGCTTGGTTCATGGCTCATTACCCACATGCAACCCCCTATCTCCTGTCCTAGGAAGTTGTTCCTGCTGGGAGTTGAGTTGAGTTGGGCTGGTTCTCCTCTGAGTAAGGAGGCTGCAGGGAGCCCTAGAGAGCTGCTGTGCTGGGTCACACTGCCCTGCTCAATGACCACCAGGTCCTGACTTTTCAGAGGTTGGGATAAGCCCCAGTCATGCTGCCAGTAGTGCGGTACTATCCTGTGGGTGGAAGGGTCTTCCTGATGTCAGGTGGGGATGGGCCAATTGCCCTGGGTGTGGGAAGCTGGAGACCCTCTCCTTAGAAATGAGTCCCTACAGATGCCAGAAGAATTTTGTTTCCAAAGCACTTTAGTAACTTTGAAGATGAATTACAGGCTCTTAAGTCACTTGAGTTCTTTGCAAAGCCTTGCTTATCCATAAGAATCTATTATCCTTTACTGAAAGTTTAACTTGGTGCCCTGCAGCTGTGGCTGACACAGGTAAATTACAGGCTTCTTTAAAACTCCTGCCCTTTCCCCCATTGTAAATGTGTCATATGTCTATCTACCTCCCTTCGTGTATATTGCAGTAGCATCCTGCTGTCTCCCATTGTGCCAGGTACAGTACAACTTTGGTAGGTGCTGTACAAAAACCTGGCCCATGACAGCCCATGCCTCCAAGAGCTTGTCACTCCAAGAGAAAGGATACGTAGAGGAGTCGGGGAGGAAGTTGAAATCCATGGGTGTGTGCAGCTCAGCTTGCCAGAAGCAGCTATGCCAACACCCCACCTGCCCCGTGTTCACAGGGTGGAAGCTCTGCCTGTGGCAAGGAGGGATTTTGAGGGAGATGAGTGAGTCACTTTTGACAGGCAGCTAGTCCTACACAGGAGGGGTTGGGAGCACAAGTCAGCCTTCCCCACACTGCAGTGTTCATTGTTTTATGAGTATCGCTGCAGGGGGTGTGCTGAGGACAACTGTGAGAATCTCCCATCTCCAGAATAAACTCCATTCCAGAATGGGGACTTGGTTAAAAATAAATGTCTGGGGAAATGGAGTGGGGGTGGGGAGCTTACAGTGGCATATAGGGGAGGGAGGACAGCTCCTTGGTCCCAGCAGCCTCAGAGGAAGAAAAATCCAAGAGACCTTTGGTGTGGATGGTTTGGTGCTGTCAATTCAAACTACCATGGTGTGGGGTCCTGCTCAGCCCACCTGATTATGTGGGAGGCCCAGCTTTGTGCCAAGGTCCCCACCAGACTTGCGCCCTGTGCCAGCTGTCTGCAGTGGCACACATGTTCCTGGCTCCATGAAGGTTTCGAAGGCAGGGCTCTGGCAGCTTCAAATCCAGCAGTAGCAGAAAGCAGTGCTGGCGCTCCCCTTGACTGTCCAGTGAGCTGGAGCTTGGGCCTCAAAATGGCACAGACTAGCCACAAAGGGAGAGGGGAGGGGAGGCTAATGTCTGTGGTTTTAACCACACAACAGCTTGTCTCACGAGATTGGGGAGAGGGTCAGAGACAGCTGTAGGCAAACTGCTTGGGACCATTCTGCTCTCGACAGGCTGCCTCAGGGAGGAGCAGCCAGAGGGCAGGCCCCCACTGTAACTCATGGTGCTTTACATAAAGTGCCATGAGTTAGAGGCCCTCCCCACCCTGCCAGACATTCACCTGTTGGGTTGGGGGGGCAGGGGGATAGACTGTGGCTGCAGGAGCCCAGGGAGCCTGTCCGCAGTGGAGAAGTCACCATTTTCCCTAGCCCTGCCCCTCCCCAGCTCTGGTGCTGTTTTCAGGAAGGGAGGGGGGAGACAGGAGCAGGAGCAAGCTGTGGGTTGGCAACTGGCCTGAGCTGGAGAGGGGTTTGGAGGGGCCGTGAGGCAGGGGGAGCTCCAATCCACCCATCCCGCTCCAGCTCAGGCTGGGCAAACCCCAACCCACAGCTGGCTCCCTCCCTGCAGGCAGTCCCGGGGTGGGGCGGGGCGGGGCTGGGCTGCATAAGTGCAACCCTGATCATGCTACAAATTAATCCTAGGGAGCACAAATCCCCTAAGGCGCTCCAAAATGGAGCACCTTTATCTGATCCCTCATTTGATGAGGCTTAACTTGTCACATGATCAGTCACTTTTAAAGTGCTGTGCATGTATGCGACAGCATGGCTGTCAAGTGCTTTCAGGGGGCTGATTGTGGGACAAATGTAACTTCTGTCTGCACCCCATGTGACTCAGGTGACTTGTTGGAAGGAGGAAGGGTGAACAGATGCCACTGGGGCTTCACCCCAGAGCTGGGCTGTGAGCAGGAAACAGCAACCAAAAAATGGAGCCTAGGCTAGAGCCACTCAGCATGGCCCTGTGTCCATAAGAAGATCAACAAGGAAGGCAAGGAGCAGGAGACTGACAGAGCAGGGCATTGGCCAGGCAAACATACAGGTTGGACAGCACCAGTGCCCCTGCCCCTGGCCTGGGTTGCGTGTTCAGGGCATGTGGGGGGAGGAACTGAAACTGGATTCCTAGATGGATCCCCCGCAGGAGGAGGAGAACCTGAGCTGTGGAAGGGAACGTCCCCCTTGACCCTGTGTCAGCTTGTTGGTTGCCAGTGCATTGTCCCCTGGATTTACTTGCACAAGAGGCTGCAGCTGCTTGGAAACAGGCCTGTGAAAGGCCGTCTCTGACCTGGTGCTGTCAGAGCTCAGGAAGTGTGTGCAGCAGGGCAGTGCCACAGAGCCCTCCCTCCTGTGGAGGCAGGACACTGCAGGGGAGGCAAGGGAGCTTGGAGGAACATCCAAATAGGAATTTCTGAGGCCCACTGAGAAATACTGGAACAGGTTTGGGGGCCTGGAGCTAATGGGCACTCCAGATACTTTGCATCTTCCCTCCCATCCAGAAAACCCCTTGGGGCTCCTGCATGATAATTACAAAGAAGAACAGCTGCCTTGTGACTAGATTTATTGACAGATTGAATGACTTTTCCTGGCATCCCCTGCTGTGCTGACTGGCACCCTCGCTGGAGAGGGTGGGACTGGCCAGTTGCATACCCCCTCTGGAAGGAGGCTGCAGCTGATAAAGCTCTGCCTTTCCTTGCCACCAGGGCACACTGCAGCAAGGGAGAGGAGAACGCTGTCCCAGGGGTAAAGGGGCCGCAGAGCAGGAATTGTGGCTGGCACCAAACTTTGTGGTAGCGTATCTGTTGATTCCAGGGATGGGGTGATGTGGGAGTGCTGTGGAGATATCCACACGTCTCTTCCCCCATGGAAATGCTGGCTAGAAGCATGAGATCTGGACTCTCTACTTTTGGCTGACAAGGAGACATCCCACAGAAGAGTTAATAGCTTTGTCAGGGCTGTGATTCATAGATGCACTAATTAAAGAAGACTTGAAATTCCCTCCTGAAATGAATGAGCAAGGGCTTGGCAGAGCCAGGGCGAAAACCCAGGGACTGTGTGTCCTGGGCACTCTTTTCTTCATGAGGTGGGAAGAGATCGTCAGGGCTGATCTTGAGGAAACAGCCAGGGCTCAGAGGTAAGGAGCTGGCAATGGGAGTATAAGGCTGGGAGTTTCCTGCTTGGGGGCTGGTGGTTGGCTGGGACGGGAGTGAGAGCGTTCATTGTCTTTTAAAGAGCCTGGTGGGTTGTGCAAGAGCAGGAAGGAGATCCAAGGCCTGCTGAAGATGCCAAGCTGGGGGTGGAAGGAAAGGAACTCCACAGCCATGGGGCTCTGGGAGCCTGCAAGTGGCTGGGTGCATGTGTCCATGTGAGACCCAGGCAGCATGCTGATTGCCCCCTCTTGCTTCCCTACAGCAGCCTTTACATATCTGCACCATGCAAATGTGCCAGTGGCCTAGCAGGAAGGTGCCCTGCCTTTGCCTCTGGCATGACATTTCCTGCTGAGCAGAGAACTTGACTCTTCAGGTCAGAGATCAGGTGGGGGAAGGGGATTGATACTGAGATGTGACCAGGGACCATCTGGGATGTGGAGTTGGGCAGTAAAGCCTCCCCCACCCCACCCCTCTGCATGGCTTGCAGCACTTCGGTGAGCCACCTTAGTGGCTTCCTCATGTAGGGCACTGTTCAGCAATGGGTCTCCAGTATTCTCCATGGGACCATCAGTATAGCTACAGATGAGGAAACTGAGGCACAGAGGTGCCATGACCTGCCAGAGCTGCTCAGAGGGCTCATAGTACAGCTGGGATATAGGGTCTTGACTCCCTGCTCCATGCTGTGGTTTCATTCCATCTTGCCAGTAGCTTGGCAATAAGCTTCTGGCTCTGGCACATCTGCAGAACCCAGAAGTGCTGGGGGCTGGACATCCAGAGTTTGGGAGCCAGGTGGC
The DNA here is from genome assembly GCF_030867095.1 of Alligator mississippiensis. Lineage (NCBI taxonomy): Eukaryota > Metazoa > Chordata > Crocodylia > Alligatoridae > Alligator > Alligator mississippiensis. The sequence goes on from NC_081835.1 coordinate 46,944,043, forward strand.
AATGCTACCCCTCCTGCTGCTGGTTGTGGAAGAAGGCACCTGCTTCACCCAGCTAGCTTAAAGCAGCAATCCTGTGCCCTTGCTGCTGCTAACAGCAGTGCAAGGTAGGGCTGGAAGAAGGTGGGTCCCCATTCCCCAGAGCTCCCATAGTGAGTTGGGAGCATCCAAGCTGAATTGATAACCTCAGCATTGCAGAAGGTGCCTTTCCTTCAAATTGCTGGCTCCAGGACACTGGGCTGCTTCCAGTGCGCAGCTTTTGGGAACTGGGATTCCACCTCCCTGGGAAATTCCCGACATTTCAAACCTTGCTCCCGTTCCAAATTGGAAACAGGCTGAAATCTCCTGTCAACCAAAACTCCCAAAACACATGCAGTTTGGAACTATCAGAAGCCTTTGGTCATAAAACACAAGAGCACGAGACATCCAACAGAATTAACAGGAATTGGAAGGGGATATTCCAGCATTAAGAAGGAAGGGACAATGTGTTTTGATGTCTTTTTCCATTGAAAATTAGTTCTGACACAATTTTGGTGAAACATTTTGGTTTTGGAAAACCTACATTTTGGGGTGGAAACTGTTCCCATCATGATTTGGACCTATCCATACCCGACCACCCAAAGTGGACTGGGGCTTTGTGGGCCACAGGAAGTGGAGGGGTACTGATTTCAGGCCTACAGCATGAGACTGGGAGGTGGGGCATCTGGTACTAATTTTCTCACAGGCTTTAAGCAAATGCCACCGTATCTCCTTGCACCAGAGTGAGTTTTTTTGCAAAACTGGGCCCATGAAGCCATATCATCTGGGATGCATGGATCTTAGGTATTAATATTAACACCAAAGCTCTGAGATCCTCAAAACAGGAGGTACAAGAGCCCAGCTTTGCACTAGTGATCAGGACACTCTTATTTTTATACATTTGAAGGAGGAGTTCTGCTCTGCAAAGTCACCCTACGAGAGTGATCCTAGGGCTCTGTGTGGAGTGTCTCCCAGGGACTCCACATCCATCTCTTGTGGCCTAAAGGCAAAATTACATGCTTCCCCCTTCTTCCTGAGAGCTGCGTAATCACCACACTGGGAGCAGAAAAGCAAGCCGGGGTCTTGTATTCCGGAGCAACATCAGCAATGAAGGCTCTTCAGACATGCTGTGCTCTCTGGTCACTTCTCAATGCCAATCCCCTTTTTCTCCACCTGATCCCTGATCTGAAGAGTCAAGTTCTCTGCTCCGCAGGAAATGTCATGCCGGGAGCGAAGGCAGGCCACCTTCCTGCTAGGCCACTGCGACATTTTGTGGTGGGTGTGCGTTAGGTGTGGGGAGTGCAGGGCCAGCCTCGGCATAGTGAAAGGAGAGGACAGAGCACAGGTTGAGGGTGTGGGTGCTGGTCTTTGAGCCATTCTAGCTGTGCGGTGCGTGGGTGCTTGCTGGGCTTTCCTTTAGGGCTTTGCCAATGGTGGAGGGGTGAATGCTAGGGTGAGGGGAGGAGTGGGGGACATTCAGGCTTCCCTTCCCAATGCGCTGTTCCCCTTAGAGCCAGTCCCTGCTCCTGCTGACACTTTCTCATCTGTTGTGCCAGCAGCAGGCTTTGCTCCTTCTGCTCCCAGCCATGTTGTTAGACAAAACAGAGTCTGCTTGAGCAGATCCAGGCTCCATACTTGTCTCCAAGTACTGCAAAGAGGGGGTGGAGGGGAAAGGTGCTGGCTTGCAGAGGGGCGATGGTGTTGGGAGGCCAGGGAGTGGCAGGTGACCATGGGTGCAGTGCTGTTTGCCTTGGCTGTGTCCCGTGGGACGTTGCTGACGTCAGCCTCAGGATGGGGGCAGCTCTGAGGGAGTGGCTCTTGGTACTGAGTCTTGGTTCTTCCCCTATCTTGGTAGCTGCGGCTGTATTTGTTGCTGAGAGGGTTTGCCCTGCAGCTCTCCTCTCCTGTGAAAGAACCCGCCTAGCTCTGCAGATGAGCACAGTGTAGCCACATAACCCTGCCTTTCCCTTCTTGGACTCAGAGCCACACACTGTCCCCATTGACAGGCACTGACTGCACTGCTCTGCTCTATCCCATGTATGCACAGCCCCAGGACCAGGTGTGGGGCCCACTCATGGAGGGCTCCTAGTACTTCTCATCACCACATCACCAGGTGAACATGACTGGAAGGGGCATGCCCAGGTTTTAAAGCACTAGATATGGGGCCTGAACTATAGCTCCAGATATAGCAACTGCCTGGGATGGCTCAGGAGTAGAACAACCTGCATCTGTGCTGGGGATTGGACTTGCTGACTCCTGAGCCAACCCTAGGATCCTATGAGCCAAGAGTGGGGAGACTGGATCTGTATTGGGTTGGGCTGAAGGCTGGATGGCATCTGTTGTGACAGGGCATCCAGACCAAGGCCTGGGTGCTAGGAGAGACAAACCCCCTTAGTGCAGCACTGTTGCCCACATACCAGACTGGGGTCTTAGATTAGATGTTCTGTTGTATCTCCCCTTATGTCCTGATGGTCTGCAGACCTGAGCAGCCAGATGTGTTGACTGGATGCAGTTTGGAAGACAGGGAAATTATGCTCTGCGCTTTTGTGTGACACCCCTTGAGTGACACCTGATGCACAGAGTCCTAGATCCCATCTGGCTCAGATGTGGATAGGAGTCAGTCTGAGGTAACCATGAGGGATGGATCCTTTTACTGCAGGTCCTGATAGGGGGGTTGTGTGCCGATAGTTACAGTACCAGGAAAAAAAAACCAAAAACGTTGCTCTGCTTCTTGAGAGTTGGAGGGAATTATTGGCTTTCTGCAAGCTTGGGGGAATAGCAGATAGAGAGCAGCCCCTATCCCTTTGACTCCACCTTCTCCTGCCCTTCTTCCGTATCTTTCTCATGCTGGAGAAGGAGGAATGTCCAGCTGTATTAATGCAAATAGAAAAGCTCCCAGACTGCTGAGGAATTTGCCAGGGGAAAATTTTCTGACACAATAAAGCATGAGTGGCCTTGCCAATGTTATTCTGAGATGGGAAAATATTATTGCTGTTTAAGAATAGAAAAAATGCCCTGGCGTCTGCCCCAGGGCTGGCGTGACCAGGAGCCTTTCCGAGCCTGGAGGACTGGGGTCTGATGAGGGTTGACATGGGGAAGTAGTTGCTTAGGTTGGAGTGGGCAACAGCAGTGAGAGTTGTGTGCATGGATGACCATTAGGGTGCCAGGCTTGCAAATGACTTTAGGATCCTGCATGGGATGAATCCTGGTGGGGTTGGCATTGATATCAGGGGGCTCTGGGTGCGCTAAGGGAGAGGAGCTTAGAGCTGCTTGTGCTCCACCCGACACAGTGGTGGGACACTGGATCCGGAGGCCAGGGCAAGTGGTAGAACATGCTGATCTCCAAGTAGTAATGAGGCTTCATGGCCCAGGGGTTGCAGGGATGCTCTGGCCCTGCTGAGGACAGTCTGTGTCTCAGTGGCACAGGAAAAGTTGAGCCTGTTGCATAGCCAAGGTGTGAATTCAGTGCTGTTTCCCCTGGTCCACAGACTGGCATTTCAGACTGCCAGCTGAGCAGTGCCCTGCATGAGAGCACACAGCCTGCTGCTCTGCCCACAGGGCATCCCCAGGGAAGTCAGATTTGCCAATGTCTGTCTACACTCTAGGCCCCCTGCCCTGTCCTGCATCCATATGCATCTCATTGTTTTTCACCACGGAGTTTCTCCAGGTTGCTCCCAGCTGGAGGCTGGGAGGAGCCAGGGCAGCTCTGGCTGCTCTTTGAAGATCTGCCAGCAGCAGGAGGAAAGGAAATCCTGTATCTCTGAGGAAATTGCAGAACTACGAGTAGGACCGTCCAGGCTAGGAACCTGCTGCTTGTTCTCCCTGCCCCTGCCAGCAGGCTGTGCCATGCCAGGAGGGTAGCAAAGTCCTTTGGTCTGCTGGAGGGTAGGTTTGCAGCCCTCAGTCATTCAGCAGCTGGCTTGGGAGGGAGGCTGCTGCAGCTGGCTGGCCACACTCTCTGCAGCCTGTGTGACCAGGGGCTGTCCATGGGGAGGGAGGGGTTGCAGTTCCCTTCCCCAGGCAGACGGGTCCTTGCACAGAGAGGCCTAGAGCTTGCCTGTCCCACTGCTCTGTAGGAAAATCCTTGAAGGTTGTAGTTGCCAGGGGGTCTGGGAGCAGCTTTGGCTGACCGCCCCAGCCTGAGCAGGAGTGTCCCGGGAGAAGGGCCATGTGCACTTTGAGAGGGAGGTGAAGACCCAAGGACTCCAGCAGTTGGCATGAGGTGGGCAGATGGCAGGGCCCTGCATTGGGCAGTCCCAGGGTGTCGCATCTCCTGTGCAGCTCCTGCCCGTCAGAGCTTGTACTCCAAATTGGGAGAGGAAGGAGATGCACAGTTTTGAGTGGTACCTGCCCCTCGTGTGATGTCATGGGCATGGCTGAGGACCCATGCCCGCCTTGCTGTAATGAAAATAACTGCTGGTCCCAGACAGTGGAGAGGCTGCAGAGGTGGGTGTGTGGGGGAGAGGGAACTAAGGATTTCCCACCTCCAGACAGGCAAAGCTGAGATCAGCTCCCAGGATGTAGCAGGTGGGTTCAGGGATCCCAGATTCCCCAGTACAGCTGTCCTCAAAATAACATGCTGTCCCAAGAGGCTGCAGAAGCTGGGTCTGAGTTGTAGTGTTGTCAAAAAGTTGGGTTTTTGTTGTACCCAAAGAGGGCAGCTATATGGCTCAAATGAAAACTCAGACCTCCCAAGCCTTGTGGACTGAGCCTCTCTCTCCAGCACTATTTTCCTATCCTCCCGCTTGTATACATTCCCTGAAATGCATGAGAAAAAACGGGGACTGCAGCGGCCTTAGTGCCTGGTGGAGCAGCAGCATTAAGTCCCCCAGTCCTCTTCCTCACTCTTACCTCTTCCTCTACCAGGGCTCATGTCAAGGAGACTAGGGTTGAGGCTTGCACAGCAGGAGCAGCTGTGAGGAGGCTAGGCCAGGCTGGGGACAGTCATTGCCTTCTGCAGGATCCCTAAACCTGTCTCAGCACCTCAGGGTTCAGAGCCTGTAACCCCAGTAGCTTTCTATCCCTGCTGGCAGGGAGTTGCATGGACTCCCAGGCCCTGCTGACATGTGCTGGATGGTACGTGTGCAAGTGCATTGGTGTTTCCCTCTTGCAGTTACTTTGGTTTCTTTTAGAAGTGCCTTTGTATCTGGGGACTGCCTGCATCTGTGCGTTAGTAGGGGGCTGTGCATGTGGGCATGCTTTTGTGGGGGCTGTTGGTGCTTGTGCCTATGAATTGGCTGCATACTCCAGGAGCTGGGCCTGTATGCCAGCCTCGGCTTCTTGCAGGCTAGGGTGGTGGTGCATGCCTATGTGCCAGCGTGCAGATCTGTTTTAGTAGGGATGCACTTGTGCATCTGTGTGACTGAGCGTTAGAGTTTGCATGCATTGCTGTGGATGGGGTGGTATAGCTATGGTGTGTGGGTACAGCTTTCTGCATCAATATGCATGCATCCGGGCACTGCTGGGCACATGCTGCTGTGTGGATGTATGCATTGGTGTGGCCTTTGTATGGGCTCTGTATTTAGGCAGGTCTGTGCATTGGGTTTGTAGCTCAGAAATGGATGCTGCCTCCCTTGCACCTCCATGTCCAAGCTCTAACTGCCCTCTTTTTGGCTCCCGATGTAGTACAGAGAGGTGAGTCAGAGCACACAGGTGTAGGGAGGATGCACGGCTCTGCTGTGCCTTTTCTCTCTGCCACAGACTCGGCTGTTTCCTGCCATTCTTGTCCCTGTGACATGGCCTCATCCAGCCAAACAGGGAGCCTCGTTCAGCGAGTGACAGATAAGCGTAGCATGTTAGAACAGCTTCCTGGCCATAGCTAGACCCTCATCCTAACTTACTGCCCAGTCCTTGGGGAACATATGCTCCAGTGGCCATTGGGAGAGGGCAAGATCCGGCGCTGGTTTGGGGAGCTGAGAGCTGTTACCAGCCGCACGGAAACTCCACCTGGAACTAGAATTCTTTCCCTCCTGGCCAAGTTGTCACGGGTGAAATGTGCTGAGAGCTGAGGCTGGGCCGCTGCTCCGTGGGGTGCCTCACCTGGAACTAGACTTGGCTGCTTCGTTTTGCTGGCATGGGTCCCCAGAGTCTTCCTAGAGCCTTAAGCAAATATAATAAACTTGCTACACAAATAGGGGCAGTGTGCCCAGAACATATCCCCAAGGCAGAGGGGAGCCCAGGCCATTCAGCCACTATCTGCCATGTATGATATGGCCAGCCTGTGGCTAAGAGGGGTACTAAGGCCTGGAGTGTTGCACACAAGTGCACAGAGTACAGCTTTCTGTACTCCTTCACCCTTTCTCCCCACTTGTGCTTTTTCTTCTTTGCCTGCAGCCTTGTTCAGTTTATGCTAAAAGCTGCTACCTGCAGCCTGTGCTAGAGCATGTTGGCCTGTGACCCCTTATGTGTGTATGCCTCAGAAGGGGTTGCAATGCCCAGGACATGGCATTTAGGGGAACTGTGCTGGTCTGCAGCATTTCCCCATGGCGGGGATGGGAAGCCACAAGTATGCCTCTTACCTGGGTTGACTGATTCTCCTACCCCATCCACAATGTGGTCCAACCATTCTAGCAAATTACACTGCAGCCCCTCTTGGTGCTATGAAGTAGGTGGCTCATGGCACCAAGAGCTCTCTGGTCCAAACCAGTAGCAGTGTGAGAAGCCCTGTGCTTTGACAATCAAAAACGGCTTTCATGAAAGCAGCTGTGCTTTGTGGACAGGTTGGATCATCAAGGACAAGCGAGAGCTAACCAGTTCAGCATCAATGAACAGTCTCTTTTCTTGGTGACCAGACACTCTTCAGTTTTCTCCTCCCTCTGGGAACAGCCCCTCTCCCTCTCACCATAATTATTGCCCCCCCACCCCCACCTCTCCTGCTGACGGGATGTTGGTTGTGGTCCCTGGCTGGGTTATAAATGGCTTTCAGTGACTCCAGTCTCTCTCTGAGTCAGGTGACTGGCCTCGTTGGAGCTGAGCCGGCTTCTCCTGAGAAATAATTACACAGCCCAGTGCAAATAAGCAAAGAGTCAACTGGAAATAAATGACACAGCTAAAGAAAATAAGCCGGGGGGACTCTGGGCTCTGAAAATAAACCTCTTCAAAGGGAAAGGAGTAGATGACAAGGGGTGAGTGGGGGGGCACTGGGGCTGAAGGGGGCAGGCTGCAGGAGAGGGAGCAGGAGGGGAGCTGGGGGTGCTTCTAATGTTGGGCATACGCTGCTCTGGAGGTCTGCACTGGGGTTCAGCCTGTCCTGCCTGCCTGTGCCATGGCCTGGGGGGAACATGACACATGGTGACCCTGAGGTATTCCCTGGACCCTCCCCTGGGCTCTAACCCAACATCCATGTCCTGTCTTGTACTTGGATGGGGACATAGGACATTAACTTTCCCCACCCCTTGGGCACTGACAGATACTGAGCCACCACCATGATCTGTTCTGGATGGGTAAGGCCCTGTGGTGTTGCTCTCACGCCCCTTGCTAAGGCCCTGGGTAGAGTCTGTCCCAGTGAGTACTGATGGGATATGGCAATGGCCTCAAGCTGCTAGCTCCTGCCTTCCCTATAGACTTTCAGCCTGTCGCGTTGCCATGTGCCCTGTGACACTCTAATCGTGAGCAGGGAGAAGGCTGCGGAAAAGCCATGTGCTTTCTGGGCCCTGGCAATAGAGCATGAAATAGCTGCTCTTTTATTGGAATTAAAATGTGGAGGCTCTAAAAGCCATTCCAGATGGGCAGGGGGCTGCTCTCCTGTTGGGGGGGGAAACAATGCAGAGATTTGGGGAGTAGGGAATGTAAGTAGGAAGGATTTGATTAGGCTGAGAACTGGAGGAGACCAGGAAAGGCTCTTTATTTTGGAGGATCCCTGAGGTCCCTTCCAACCCACTCCCTCTGACAATTCCCCCTCTTCCCCTTGCAGGTCAGGAGGAACAAATAGGCAAGTGGCATGGCCAGCATGGAGGAGGCCAGACTCAGGAGTGTAGCCACCTGGGCCTTGTACATGCTCCTAATGGAGTCCCAAAGGGCCATGCACTGATGGCTAACCCACCAGCCTAGGCAAAGTCCCCATGGATCCATCTGACTGGCATTAGCTGCCTTTGGGACAGTATAAATTCCCAGTGCTGTATTTCAGCTCCACTTGCCTGGCTTCTCAAGGTATGTGGGACTGGTCACAAGATCCTCAGAACCATAGGAGCAGAGGCCCCTGTGTCTGGTGTACTGGTGCCATCAATACAGCTGGACTTTGCAGGTGTTGCCTTGCCAGGGCACTACAGAAAGCAAGGCTGGGTCTTCTTGGCACCCCTCCTGCTGCCATTATGGCAATGAGAGAGTCCCATTTCCAGTTCTGGGAATTCCAAGATTAAGCAAGGGGGCCTCCATGTATTTGTGGCCTGCTTGAGAGAGAGAGGTCATCTTGCTCAAATATCTGTGCTGCTGAGGTCAGGGCATGGAGGTCAAGGCTCTGGTCCTCCCCTCTCCCCAGGTTATACTGCACCAGCAGGGGGATGGTACCCTGGTGTGATCCAGGGGCAGCTGATGGCTCCTTTGCCTCTCTGCAACTAGTGACAGGGGGTGGGGAGGCCGTTTTTTCCAATCGCAGCGCAAGCACCGTTCCACCTACTTGGCTATGGAGCCACATCAGGGATGTGTTGATTTATGTCCAGGGCTCACACCTGCCCACTGAAACTGGGCGTTTTACAGCTCCTCTGACAGTGCTGTTATGCTCTGGATGGGTTTGAAGTCACGTGCCATTATGAACTGCCCTTTTAAACACCTTGGATCATTGCGCAATATTTTCCCCTTTCCCCCCAAAATACCCAGAGGTCCCCCTGCTTGCATGCTCCACTGATGGGCTGCAAAATATCCTCTAAAAATAGCACAAGGTGCTTTTGACTTGCAAGGACTCACAAGAGCATCTGAAAGCCATAAAACTGTCCTAATTTAAAATGGAGCAAGTTCAATCTCTCCAAGCTTGGTTATAAATTGCCTTTCATGGTGTACCCCAGCTAATGTTCTCCACCATTGTGTGGTGCCCACAATTGTGTCATAAACCTTCTGACAACAAGGATAGTAATGGAAAGATTGTGTCAGCAACATAAGCAGCCTTCCTTCCTACTATTGATACCAACCTGGTTTTCCTTGCTTCATTCCCGTAAATCTGAGGGAGTACAGTCCACACCACATGCTATATTAGGCTCCGGGGTGACCTTTTTAGCTCTGAGTATGGGCAGAAAAGCCAGGCAGTGGGTTTGTGTACTAAGCCAGCCACTTGTGATGAGTGGAAATATGTGTGGGCATTATCCAACATGCATGAGTATTTCTGTATTACACAAATAGCCAAGTAAGGTCAGGACTAGAATGGCACATGTAATTTCCAGTGGAAAACTGTGGGCAGCTCCTCTCAGATGCATCCAAAGAACTCAGCTTTGACTGTATGTGTTGCAGTGAAAAAGTCTGTGTTTCCTTACTTTACAGAGAGGCACATACTTATGAGTCAGCCACCTAGGTTCAGTTAGCAGGTCAGCTACTGACTTTCTGGGTGACTGCAGGCAAATCACTTAATGCTCTATGCCTCAGTTTCCCCATCTTAATGATGGGTGCAGAAGGGGGCACTGAGTGAAGATTGAGCAAACCACTCCACCTGCTGCATGGAGGACTGTTCACGTATCTGTCTTATACCTGGCAAGCAGTGCTGCTGTTGCCGTCACCCTACAGCTGGCTGCTTTTCACTGCTAACTAAATGTTCCTTCTTCAGTGAGGTCCAGGGTCAGAGAGCTGTAGAAAGCTATCAGGCCTTGTCTGCACACAGTTCTAGAGAGGAGCTCTCTTCTCTTACAGACCTAACGGGCACTAGGCCAGGGTGCTACTGGGTATGTGGAAACGCTGCTCACCCGGACCGCAAATGAAGTGGCTGGGGTCCCATTGCACCTCGGGTTCCATGGCAGGGCAGAGCAGATGCCCTTGGCATCACTGGAGAGGGGCAGTGGCTGCAACCACTCAAAGGGGGCAGGTGCTATCCCTACTGGGCTGGCTCCAATCCAACACACAACCTGGGGAGGGCAAGGCTGGGACCTCAAGCCTTCCTGCAGCCCCAGGCCACCCTGGAAGCTCAACAGTAGAGCCAATTGGTGATCACACTGCTATGCGATGGCAATGCATTTGGGTTACATGGATTCCTGCTCTGTGTTGGGACTGGCTGAGGACAGTGACCACAGGAGCTGAGGGAGCACAGACTTGCCCGCATCCTGGGAACTCATGTTAGCCACTGATTTCTTACGCTGAAGAGGGGCTGTTTGTTTTCTTATGCAGCTGCACTCAGGGTCACTTCCCACGCAGATGGGTTTGTTTTTGTGATGCAGGGTGAGGGGATAGCCACGCAGGGTCAGTAATTCGGTGGCTTGGGGAGCGGCACAGAAAGCTCTTGGCAGGCTGTGGGTTACGGATTGCGTGCAATGGATGATCTGTCTGGGCAGCTTTCGGATCATGTGGTTCTTAGTGATGAGCAAACTTCCGGGGCTCCCATGGTCAGTTTGGATGCTTGGCTGGCCCTCCAGAGGCTGTGAACTATGTCTCTTAGTCAGGCTGGAGCCAGGGGCCAAGTCTGATCGCTGTACTTACATCTGTGTAACCATGCTGCTTTCAAATGGCTTACTTCAAATTGGAACCGACATCAGAATATGGCCCCAGAAGCCTGCTCATGGCCTTGGTGTATGGGGCCATGATGGTGAGAAATAGAGGGAAAGATTCCTCCAGCTCACTCCAACTGCCCTGGAAACTCTGAGTGCAGGTGCCTGGCAGGGGGTGGGGGAAGCTTGGTCCAGTTCTGATTTCTTCTTCCACCCAGCCCACCCTAGCATCATAGTCTCTATTCTCCTCCTTCCCATCCTCACTTGCTCGAATATTAGCCACCCTTTGCTCCTCCCGCAGACCAGACATCCCGCTGCCGCAGGGAGAGAATCAGGATGGGAAATCTTTGTCCTTGGCAGCTAGGACAGGGTAGGAAGGGGCTGCTGTTCTTGGAATTGCACAGAGCCACAGTGTGTAAGAGGAAGCGCAGCCCTTGGACCCTGAGGCTAACAGAGGCTGTCCTTACATGCAGGCATCCATGTGTGCTGCATGCGGACTGTGCTGTTGTGTGGACAGCTGGGGACATGGAGAGGGGAGTGTGGAGTATTCAAACTGCACGGTCATCAGTTCCAGTTGGGAAATGCTCCTTGAAGGCTGGAAAGAATAAAATTAGGTTCCTGGGGTTTACTCTATATAGGTAATAATAAGGATTATAAAAACCCCTTGTGTCATCTCCTGCTCTAATAACTCCAGTCCCTGGAGATGCAGCCCAGCCAGAGGGGCAGGCTCCCAGGCAGACTCCTGGGGTCCTTCCAAGCCAGCATCAATGGAGTAGCCCCAGGACTTGATTAAAAATTACCCTCTGTATTCCGTCTCTGAGCTGGGAGTTGGCTGTCACTGCGGGTGAAATACAGCCTCCCGCGCTTGACGGAAGGGCTCATGTACCAGGCAGACCATCCCCCTCGGGGGCCTGGGAGATGTCTGTTCCAGGCTCATATTTTACTATTGCTGTGCAGCGGAACTAATGCTTTACAGGGCTGACATGAACCACCTGACCTGTCTGGGGCTTGCTGCTCACAGGAGACCCTGTGTGGCCATGTTTCTCTCCTGTTGGCTTCTTTCCACTTGGGCTGAGTCTACACAAGACTTTTCTATCCAGGCAGGGTGGGAGCAGCAGTAGGAGCCCTAGCGTAGACAGACTGCTGGCATGTACTGTAGACATTCGGACTTACCTAGCCCTCCTTAGAATAGGCCTGGTTGCCACGTTGGGTAGAATCCCAGCAACTGACTGCACCCTACCCAAACTACCGTGCCAACCAATGCTATCCCTACAGAAAGAGAGGTTTGCCCTCTGGCACTGGCACAGCCAGAACAGGGTCAAAGGAGAATTGCTTCTACCTCCTCCACCCAGCAGGAACATGTTGGATGCAGGGAAGGAGATGCCAAGGTGCTTGGCTTTCCTGGGAGAGGAGAGTGGGAGCAGGGAGATATGCAAGTGAATCCATAAGGGTATCTGGAATCTGGAACACTCCTAGCAGAGGTGGTGCAATCCCCATCCCTGCAGGTGGTCAAGAGGAGGCTGAACAAGCACCTTGTTGAGCTCGTTTGAGCCCTCCTGCCCTCTGGCCGGGGACCTGACTTGATAATCTTACAGGTCCTTTCTGGTCCTACTACTCTAGGATTCTGTGATTCTATGATCTGTGTTCTCAGATCCCAGGACAATGCCCTGAAGTGCTAGGAAGGCCAAAGGAAAAATGGTCAGCTTTGAGCTATCCTAACTCAGTTGCATCCTTATCTCAATATGACATTTCCACACCCACATACTTACCTGTGTGGGTTTCATCTTCTCTTATCCATCCTCATGGGAAGCCAAAATACAGATCCACATGCTGTCAGCTTTTAGCTCTGGCCCAGAGAGGTACCTGCTTCTCTGTGCATAGTGTTACGGGGATGGAGCACACAAGGAAGAGGCTGGGTCAGCTGGCTGCCAGCCCTGGTGCTTGTGGAATGCTTCAGATGATGGCTGAGAATGACCAGGCTTGTTGTAGTGAGGATAATGATCTCAGGCCCTGCATACTAACAGATTAACATATTGATCCACATCCATCTTCAGAAGCACCCCCCCACCCACTCATGCTCCATAGACAAAGGAGCGATTCAGCCTCCCTTTGACATCTGAGTTGGTGGGTGGATTAACGAGTTGGACATGGATTTGGCAGAGCCTTGATTTCACAGCCTGTCAGAGGCAAACCCTTCTCTGCTCCCCTTCCCTTATCCAGAAGGATTTCCAGCAGCTGAGCACCCTGAGAGGGAAGGGGTATCAGTTACACAGGCAGAGGATAATGGGCTTAGCATTCCCTCTGTACAGAACAATTACTGAGGTGGGATCCCCTTGAAGGAGCTGGGATGCACTGGAAAGCACTGCAGTCTTCCTTTGCAGTGGGAAAGCCGATGTTTTCTATGTGGTTCTCTTTATTTAAAAAAATAAGTCCCAGAGACAAAATCTTGGTCGAGTTAACCTGTTCCTTCTGCCTATTCCTCGAGCATATGTCATTGTTATGGCACAGCTGATTGCTGTGGAGACATCAGAGCTGACCACTGAGTAACGGGACCCATAAAGGTCTCAGGAGTGAGTAGTACATGCGGTAGAGATGAAGATCTCTCTCCCTGCAAGGGAAGTAGCTGGGAGATGATGTTCTTGTATCAGTTATTCAACTGCTATGCACTGCATTTGGTCTCACAAACACACTAGTGGGTGCAGAGCAGGGAGCTGCCTGGGATGGCCTGCAGGAGGCTGGCAAGGAGCTCTCTCGGGTTACCTCCATCTCTGCCTTCTGGGGGTCTCTGCAGCTGTCATAGAAATGCAGACCTAATATCCAGCTCCAGAGGCCAAGTCTGAACCTGGTCTCAAAACTTGGAAAGCCCCAGACTGTTGCAGTTTTTGGAGCTGGGTGCAGGTCTGAGCTGCATGGCTGAGGCTACTGCAGACAAAAAAGTGCAGAACGACAGATGCCGCATCCCTTCATGCAATACTGCCTGTAGTGTTGTGCTCTGCTTTTCAAAGGGATGCTTGCACTCCAGTTGCTCCTTTAGAGAGGAACTCCCCTTTCCCATGAGGTCTCCGTGCTGGAGCCTGGTCTGTTGTGTCCCTGGTCAGAAGAGAGGTACCTAACCCAGCTCATTTGGTGGGACTAGGCAGGCCTTGGGGCATGATTGCTGGGATTATTCATTTCATACCATTCAGTGTGAGTGCATTTGTTCCTTTTGCCTCTGTTAAGCCCCTCGCTTGGGGTGGAAGAGGAACACTCCCTGAAATAGAGACCCAGTTCAAGAGAAATATCAATAAATAAACTGTTGTGTCCTTTGTGTTTGGCTTCCCTGTGGCTGCAGGCCAGGAGCCTGGCTGTCTCGGGGGAGATGGCTGTATTGTTCCCTCAGCTGGCACCTGGGTGGCCTGCCCAAAGATGGAAGGGCTGAGGCCATCTCCCCAGCCAGGCCGCACCCCAGGGCAGGCTGTTGCTGGGCCCTCAAAAAAGGTCCTCTTTTAATTGCATTACTTGTTCCAATTAATTTCCCCTCCCTGCCAGCATCCTCAGCGAGCTGCATCCCTTCCAACTCTGCTTAGTCAGCTCCCTTGGGGCATGTTATTAACATGCTTCGTTTTGGCAGCCAGGGCTCCGGCAACTCTGCAGCTTGCTTTCTCTCAGTGGTGAAGGGGTGTCCAGCTTGGTAGTGCCAGCCCACTGTGCCCTACCAATGGCCCACGATGCTGGCTGGCCACCTGCCTGCCATACACACATGAATACTGACCTACCACACCCCTCGCTCGCCATTCCTTGGAGCCCCTGGAGCTGTGCTCGTGCACCCCGACTTCTGCTAAAGGCACACGAGGGGTGTGGAACGGGGAGGTCAAGTGGGGCTGAACACCTGGGAGCTCCATTAATGCCCCCCGTTGCACAGGGAAAGGCTGGGGCAAGCCAAGGGGAAAAGGTAAAACAGTGAGTAACCGGGCCAGGAAAGAAGAGCAGCAAGCTCTGGGTCCTCTCCGACCAGGCCAAGGTCAGAAATAAAGGAGCTGGAAAAGCTGCTGGGCAGGACCAGCTCCTGTGGTGGGCATGGTTTGAAAGCCTTTAAGAGCTTGTACAGTGTAGGCTGAGTTCATGTCAAGAAACACACCCAGGGCAGACAGCCTGAGCACAGCTATATAGGGACCTGCTCAGGGATGCGCTAACCCAGCTGCGCTGCCAGATTTCTAGGCTTTAGTTTAGTATATGCTGAGTCACGGGTGGGGAAGGAGGTGGAGAACATGCTTCTTAGCAGTTTGCCTGAGCTTAGGGTGGAATGGTGTAGGCATGTCCTAGGGTATCCTTGTCAGATGACAGGTCCCCCATAAAGCAGCCGGTGCTGTGAGGGCACTCCGGGAGAGTGAAATGGTGTTCCTTGTCCCATGGGAGTCCTCTGGGGTGGATGGGCCCTGGCATAGCATGAGTCCCTTCCCTCTTTCATAAAGACAGCAGCTGACTGCCTCGACCCTTGGGGCCACTGAGACCTCCTGTTCTTTCATAAGCTCAGCTCTTCAGAGGATTCAGTCAAGCTTAGATGCTGATGTGATGGGTGCCTTAGAAATGCTGGTGGTCAGTAGGCTGAAAGGGAAGTTATACAGCTACATGTAGGGTCTGCAACTCCACTGATGTGAAGCAAGGCAAATGCACCTCAGTGGAGCTATGTGGATTTATCCCAGCTGTGGCTCTGACCCAGGAGTGTGCAGTGACCTCCCTTTCTAAAGTTACCCGTGCATTCCTGTTATAAGGGTTCTCCTGCAGTTGCCTTGCATTTTTGCAAACTCTCTGGGTCTAGTTCTTGCCTGATGTGGGGAACATTTTTCCTTTATTTATGTTTCTGACCAAAATGCTTTGGTTGTTTTCATGTCAGAGGTGAAAGAAAGAAAAGATTTTGGACTGTTAGCATAGTCCCCCTTTCTGCTGGGCGCTGTCCAGAGACAAAGGTTGGCCTGAGGAGTTTACAGTCTAAAAGCACAGAGATTTTGACAATGAAATGTGTCTCATACTGTTACGTTCTGCCCTGTTCTTGCAGAATGAGAAGGGATTGCATTGTCTTAAGGGGTGTGATGCACCAAGCTGGCTGCTGCTTTAGAGCAACTGTTTTTCTAGTTAAGTGCACTGTCCATATCCTTGGTGCCCCAGTCACCAAGAACAGCCCGCAGTGTACTTAGTTATTTTTGTGTTGCCTGTACTGCAACCCCAGCTTAACCCTAGACCCCTGCATCACCCCTCATCTAGGATCCCTATATCTATAGGAGTAGGCTTCACATTACAGTTATTATAGAGCCAGATCTTTAGTTGGTACAAGTTAAATTAGGTCTTTTGACTTCATTGGAGTTGCATTGATTTATACCAGCTGAGCATCTAGCCCATAACATTTTTATCTGAATTGCTGTAGTGCCTCAGTGGGTTGGGTCAGAAAATTGAAATCTGGAGTAGGTATTTACAGGGGTTATGAAAATTCACTTGCATGTAGTCCAGTGGGACCAACCTTTTTGGAAGTTGTGCCACAAATTAGCCCCACATCCTCCCTAAGTGCCACTCCAGTTCCTTTCCCTTACCTGATCTGCTGCTCTGCTTTCTGCTCATTGCCCTGTGTTCCTCACCTGATCTGATGCTCAGCTTCCTGCTCTCTGCCCTATCTGCCTCCTCCCTAATCTGCTACATGCCATACAGAGGCTGCTCATACACTTGCGGCACCTGTTCTGTAGTCTGGCCACCCCGATATAGTCAAATGAAAGCACAGGCAGTTGGGAGTGAGTGGAGTTTATGCTTGCAAACCCTCTCCTCTCCCTGGATGCAGCACAGCGATGCAGGAGCAATCCATGTGGAAGTTCTGAACGGTGCTTGCGGCTCGTCCTCCCTCTCAGAAGTATGAAGGGTGGCTGGAATGAAGTGACTCTAGCCAGGATTTTCCAATGAAAAATTGTAGTTTCTGTAAAATAGCAAGTTCCCATGAGAACATTTCAATTTTGCCAAATATTCTGGTTTTCCATTGGGAAACTTCAAGGGAATGTTTGGGTTTTGGACACTGTGCAGAGAAGGTGACAGGGTCCTCTGGATCTTGACCCAGTTTTTGCACTTGCTAATGCCACAACGTAAATGTGGAGTAAATATGAAGTTATCTTAACCTGAGCACGGCTTGGCTTTCAGGAGGCAGGCAGGAATGGACATCCTGGAGGAGCTGACAGTTTGTACTGAATAAGCCAGGAATACAGCGAACAGAGTGGGTAGAAGGAACTCTGTTCGACAGCGGTCTCATTCACTGCTCAGCCTAGGATATCAGTGAATGGGGCAGGGGCCCTGGGGAAAAAAAGCATGTGGATATATACTCCAGGGGAACATGTAATTAAAGACTGCGTCATAATGAACAAGCAAGTTAGAGTTAAGGTTCCAGGGATAGCCTTCATTCTGGCATTTCTTGACATTTTTGCATGCTTTGCAACTTTAGCATTCCTTTAACGCCACTGGGCACACGGAATTTAGATTGGACTGGATGAGGTAGATTTTGGCAATAAATTTATAGCTAGGGTCAGGTTAGTTTTAAACTTGACCAGAACTAGGGCTGAATGAGTGGGAATGGAGAAACTAGTGGCTTGGATACAGTTAGATCTTAAATGTAAATTAGGACCTTTAATACAGTTTTTAAGTCCATTAGTCACAGAGAGGCAATGGGGATTTATTGAATGTGTCCAGGTTGGCTGTAGAATTGGCTGTTTCCTATGGCTGTGCCTACCTCAGCACTATTCCCTTTGGCTAGCAATAGTCCTCTGTGATGGATCCTCTCTGCTTCCCTTTTTAGTGAGGGTTGAAAGGCCTGTTTAGTTAGAATAGATAGGACCAAACCATTGTTAGCTTGGTAACAAGAGATGCAGCTGACACCTGAGATTACTAAATTCTGCCTTGGAGATGGGCAGATAGAGTGGCATTGCTTGAGTCCTTCCCAAGCTTCTGGCTGTGTCCCAAATTGCTGATCCCGTGTCTCCTGAGCTGACCACCAGGAACTACTGGAAATTGGAGTGTGGTTGGTACTAGTAACTTCCACTCCAGTGCACTGGAGCCTGGCTCCAAGACCAGCTCTCATGGCTTATCTCACTGTAGATATCCACACAGGGTAGTAGAGACTGAACTCAGATAAGTCCCTGCTCCTGGGGAGTGCCAGCTTGATTCCATGAAGGCCACTTAGAATAACATACTCCCCTTCTTTCATTGCCATAAACACCCCGTGTGCTGCCATCACACTCGCATCTGTTCTTCATCCGTCACAACCTGTCCTTTCAACTCCCACCTCTCACTGGAGTGTTTAGTGGTGGAAGAATGACAATAAAACCCCAGGGAACAGGTCACGGTCTCCCTGTGCTGGGACCAGCAGTATCAGCATGGCAGTGTGGGAACGTGAGCTCAGCTCCCCTTTGATCTGCTACCCCTCACTTCACTCCCTGCCAGGCCTTTCTCAGCCTTCCCCACACCTGACTCTCTTTTTATTTTGTCTTCACTTCCCATTTTTATCCTTCTTATTGTTTCTTCTGCCCTTCATACCTCAGAGGGCACATGTGCATAGATCATACATGTACTGAGAATCACCCTGGGCACTGTTTTACCTTGTCACTGACAATATGCCTTCTTCCTCTGTTTTTAACCTGGAGAAATTAAGAAAGAGCAAGTGACTCGACATTTCCCTCTAGTGCCAGCAATGCCTCTGTCTTGCTGTGACATTATTGGGCCAGAGAAGCAGAACAAGAAGGAAGGTACCCATCAAGATTTCACACATGCTGGTTCAATAGGAGAATGGGAATGCATTTGAGGTCAAAAGGAGGGATTTCAAGGCACCACTTCTGCGAGTCCGCTGGGCCTCCTGAGATTCTCGTGAACAGCTGGGGTTGCACTATAGCAACATGTGCACATAATGTTCTGAGTCATGTCTCATGGCGGTTCTAACTGTGGTACAGTTCTAACAGGGATACTAACTGGTACCCCTGCCTCCCAGCACCCAGCTGCTTTGATATTCGAAATGTTTTGAAACTTTCGAAATGTTTCGACTGCCCTCGTTTCGTTTCAAAGCTGTTTTGAAGCCCTTCATTTAGTTTCAATTTCACTGTTCCGAGCTCAAAATGAGTCGAAACAGAGTCAAAACGAAACAGCCAGCAAAGCTTCGCACAGCCCTGCTGGCAAGGTCCTCAGCAGGAGATCAGGTATATCTTGTGTGAAGACGGGATCATTTGTGGCAAACCACAAGTCCCCTGCTTTTCCTTGTAAAGAATAAATTCCGGTGTTGTTACACTACACTAGAGGCTTTGTGTTTCTGATCTCCACAAGACTCATTTCTTCTCCAAGTATGCAAAATGATTGCATTATGTTCCTAGAGAGCCCACACCAGGCAGTGACAGAACATATCAGGGCCGCCTGTTTCACTTCATCTCATAGCTACAGCAGCACAAGAACAAGGAGGTCCCATCCTGACTGCAATAAATGCACTGCCGGGGAAGTTGTAGAATCCCCTATGTCTAAGGTTTTTAAGAGGAGGCTGGATAAGCATTTGATAGGAGTAGTGTAGGAATAACTTTTCTGCATGTATTCAGGGGGGTGGACCAGATGACCCTTGAGAGGGCTACGGGACCTTAACCTGTTCAGCCTCTGCAAGAGAAGGCTGAGGGGGGACCTGGTGGCCATCTATAAACTCACTAGGGGGGACCAGCAGGGTTTGGGAGACCCTGTTCCCCCTAGTGCCCCCCGGGGTAACAAGGAATAACAGCCACAAATTTTTAGAGAGTAGGTTCAGACTAGACATTAGAAGGCACTACTTCATAGTCAGGGCAGCTAGGATCTGGAACCAACTTCCAAGGGAAGTGGTGATGGCTCCTACCCTGGGGGTCTTTAAGAGGAGGCTTGACGTCTACATGGCTGGAGTCATTTGAGCCCGGTTTTCTCGCCTGCCCAGGGCAGGGAGTTAGACTTGGTGTTCTACAAGGTCCCTTCCAACCCTACTTCTATGAATCTATGAGGTCCTTCCCAACCCTATGATCTATGAATTAGAGTGCAGGGCAGGGTCATTTTCTTTATTATGAGTTGTGCATGAACCCTGAGAGTATAAGTGAGAAGGCATGTTCAGTGTGGTCCTCTTTCATAGAATCATAGAAAGGAGGACCGGAAGGGACCTGTAAGATCATCAAGATCATTCCCATGCCCTGGTCTATCTTTGTGCCTAGAGGAGTCTATCTGTCCAGACCTGAGATCTCAGTGAACAGCAGTCTCATTCACACTCCATCTTGAACATCAGTGACTTTCCTTGATCAGTTCACACCCAATCATTACTAGGCAGTAGATGCCCTGTGTGTGTCTAAGGGAGTAGAGGACTGTAGTAGAGGACTCTTCAAGGTGCTGAAGAGTAAAGACATTCTTTTTGCCCTGCCATACAGACAGCTTCTCTTGAATTCATCCCTTGATTTGTTTTTGGAACCACTATGCTGTGGATTGGCCACTGTGTTGATGGTATCAGTCGTACTACAGCACTTAAGTGGGACAGCCACATGAAGATGGGTATCTGCCACCTCTTCAAGGCAGATCTTTTCCTGGCAAGGGAGAGCAAAGTATGCCAGTGCTCTGGTTCTTCTAAGAGGGCTGCAAAAGTTAAGATCAGTAGCATCCTTCCTATGTAAGAGTGACTAGGATGGGTGTCCTGTGTGTGCATGAAGATGAATACGTGTTCATGGGCTTCCTGTCTATTTGTACATCTAGGATTGTGCTGTGTGCAGAATGCATTCTTTCACTGGGTACATGGGATCAGTGTAGGACTGACAGCAGTGGCTGTCTGGTAACTCCTCTCTCCATTTTCCTGGCTTCCCAAGGGCCCTCCACAGCTCATTACCCCCTTGCTGCACCTTGGGGTAACCCCCCTCGCTCCTAGCTCTCGGAGAGAGTCCACTTCCCAGCAGCCCCTGGGATATTCCCATGCCCTGCTCTGTCTGCCGAGGACAGTGCTGTCCCTGACATGCTGACAGACTCATTATAAGACTTATCTTCAAGACTTTATCAGCAGTAAATTCCCATCCTGTCCTCAACTCCCGGGTGTCGACAGCTCCTTCCAGTCCTTAGTGATCCGCCCCTCTCTCTGCACTCTCTACTGGACATTAAACTGACAATTGGTGAACCACAGACAAAGTGGGCTCAGTTGTAATAAACACCCGCTTACCGGTGTTTTTCTGGGCTCCAAATTGGGGCTGGCTATGCTGGAGATTGGCTATGTTCATGGTATACAGATGCTTCCAGGCCTGGCCAGAGCTGGACCCAGTCTTGTGTCTCAAATTTAATTGGAGCTCTGGACTGAAGTTCAGATCACTTCTTACCTTATCCAGTTCCCCTGCTGTAAAAGAATCCAAGGAATTGGAGTCTTCAGCTGCAGTGCAGCAATGGCCAACAACAACAACAATGGCAGCATACAGGAGCCCTAGCATAGGTAGAAGCAGCCCCTGGCACAGATCCCCAGTGTTGGGGGCCTTTGTGGCTTGTGAAGAGCTGGGGCTAGCACTCTACTCTGGTCCCTTTACCAGTCCCAAGCATAGGAGGAAAACTGAAGTGCATTACAGTCTGGCTAATCTCCATCCTTTGCAGTCCTATGGGAAGTGGAGTGAAGGTCAGAGCAACCCTGAAGCTGTTTCACTTGTTGATAATGGCACTTCCCATGAGCAAGGTGGCATAGGGCTGATGTTGCAGACAGGTTGGAGGGGGATTTGCACCCAGTTTCACCATGTGTTGGAGCTTTGCTAATAGACCCTCCTGACTGCTTGTTTCATGTCTTTAGATCTCTTGGCTGCTAACCGATCAAGCGTGTTCTTTGGCCACCGGGGGTTCCTGGATTTCCGCTCCCTGTACCTGGATGAATACCGTGATCGACTCTTCATTGGTGGAAAAGATGCACTGTACTCCCTGCGCCTGGATCAGAGCAGCACAGATGCCAAGGAGGTAATGCTGTGTCCCTCATCACAGACGTAAGCACAAGCAAGGTTGCAGGCACACACATTCTCCTCATCATACAGCACCCACAGTGTGCACTGCACCAGTCTGGGCTGGGGTTTAGTGCGGGGTGTAGGAGCCAGTGGCTGGAATACCAAAGGGGCATGGGTCAAGACTGATGTGCACTGGCCAATCTCTGAGGAGGCCCTAGAGCCAGAATAGTTGTGTGTGGAAGGTTGTGGGTTAGGAAACATGAGCTAGGTGTGTGGGGACCCAGGGTAGGAGTGTTGCTGGTCACGGCTGGGGTGCGTCAGCAAACTATCTGGGGACTCGGAGCTAGAAGAGGAGGTGGACTGCAGGTTGGCACTGAGGCATAGGCAGCAACCACCACGCTACCTAGGGGATGCCATCACAAATGAAGCCCGCCAGGAGGCCATCACACATAGCAAAATAGCCCTGTCTCAGAACTGACTTGCTCCTGAGCCTCATCCAGCCTTGTGTTGTTCTTGACAACTGTGTTGACTTGAGGCCTCCCAGCCTTAAGTGTGACTTTTGCCACTTCTGCCAGGGTCTGTCTTCCCACTGGAGCTTTTCCCACAGAGGAGCTGTAACCTGAGATGGACAGGAGGCCCCAGTCACTGAGCAGCCATGGGGACCTTCCATGAGTCTGAGACCTTGGGCCAGAAACCCGACACCAGTTGGAAATTGGGGGCACGCAAGGCGAGGCTTCCACCCTGGAGGGGATTAGACTGCAATTAAATGTAATCAGCAACACGGAAGGACAGGCCGTGTGGCCAGACTGTGAACAATTAATGAAGCCCTTGGGAAGACTCAGCCCCTGAGATTCTTGAGTCAAATGTCAAGCCAGCAAAGTCAATGACAGAAAATAAGCAAGCAGGGAGGGTGAAGGAAGGTGCTGCTGAGATGCTGGGGAGGGGAAGGGGGGACCAAGCCCCACTGAGCCACTGGGCGTTTTGCGTTACAATTCAGTGAGGCTTGGATCCCAGCCCAGACACCGTCCAGCACATACAGCCAGATCCCACCGCTGCGGCATTGCAGCTGCTCCCACGTTGTGCCTGGGTTTTGGTGGTGGGCTTTGCCAGCACCGTGCACCTTTTCCGTTTTCTGTTCCTGCTGGTTTTATGCTGGGTCCAGTAGTGGGTTTTGGGATGGGATTTTCCCAGGTGCTCTACCTTGCCTGAGCCTGCTCCAGAGTCCCACTTCCACTGGTATCACTGGGATCAAAGATAGACCAGTGCTGAAGGTACAGTAGGTTGCTGACTGGTTAACTCTCCAGCCCTTCAGCTCTGAGTGCATGCCCAGCCCTTGGGTGCTGCCAGCTTCCCTGCAGGTGGGTGACTTTTAGCCCCAGTTTGAAGTTCCCCTGGTGTTACGATCTTCTCACTGCCCCTTCCCCTGGCTTTTGTGGTGCTACTTTGTTTGCTGATGTGTGGCCTGTTGGCTGAAATCCCCCTCAGCCCTGAGTGTAAGGGTTTCTTGGCTGTACTTTTTAGGCTGACTACAGTGTCCCTCAGCCTACTTCCAGCTCTCCTCCAGATCAGATCCTGGGCCATGCCTACCACAGTCTTTGCCCTCCCCTCAGCCCTTGCTCTCTCTCCTAAAGACCTGCTGGCAGGAGGGTTACAAAGCCTGTCTCCAGGTCCACCTCTGCCCAGATTTTCTCCTCTGGATGGGGAAAAACTGAAGAAATGCTCCCCATCACTCAAAGTAGAAGCTCCTCTCCCTACTCCCCCTAAGAAAGAGGGGGAGGGAGGGTCCCTGAGGTGAGCCGGTGTAATTGGATCTCATTTCCTCCTCTTCCTGTGAGCCGGGGGCTGACAAGAATTGAATTATGAGCTGTAGGCGTCTCCCATTGGCAGCTCAGCTACGTTCACTGTTTTCAACTGTGTTATTAGAACAAATAAATAGCCACTACCTTATCGCATTGACTCCCTTTAGGTTAAGTGGGCTAAAGGTATTTTTAGAAGGAAGCAGGGTTGTTTTAACAGCCCAGAGGCTGTTGTCCCTGCTAATAGACATAAAATAATGCTGATAATTGAGCCTCCTACTCCCACCACTGTAGGAGTCCCACCTGATATATTCTGATCCTCTCCTTTCTCAGCCAATATGAGGATTCAGCTCCGATTTGCTGCCTTGTGTGTTGGGAATGTGGAGAACTCCAGTCTGGCTCAAGGGGCTCAAAAGTGGTGGGCAGAAGGGCACAGAAGGGAGAGGGTTCCCACCAGTTTCACCAATGGACCTGTTCTCCATGAATTTGTCATTCATATCCAAGTGGACTTAATTCACTTTAGCTTAATTCATTCTGAAAGGTTAATGTTCTGAATGAGACCAGCTATACGGGGGCATAAAATGATTCATTTTTAATGCTGTTAGCTGACCCCCCCTGCACCAGCTCAAGCCCAGATGTAAGGGAAAGAGATGGCAGAGGTAAAGTAATCACTGTGCTGGGACATAGTCCATCCTGCCAAGCACTGTGTGGCTTCCAGTGAAGAGGTGCGAGGCCTGAATTTCCTGACAGACAGGTCTCACCTCCTCTCTGAGGCCTGCTCTGGGGAGTATCTGAGTTTGGGTGATGCCTGCAAACATCCACTAAATTGAATTACATGGTGGATTTTAGGATTTAAGCCTCTGGGGTACATGTACTCCTGGCCCAGCTCAGAAACACATCTGAGCTCTCAAGGGCTGGCAGTGGTGAGAGGAACATGAGCTGACATCTCAATCCCCAACCTGCTGCTTCTCCTCTCAGACAGGAGATGAGAGTGAGGGAGGCTAGCTCAGACCAGAGACAGAGCAGTCAGAGCCCATATCTCTATGTTGAAATGGCTTGTGACTTAGCTTGGTAACTAGGCTTCCTAGTCCTTGGGTTTTGGGAGGGAAAGGAATCAGAACCAACAGCTGCCTCTGCTTTCTGTTTGCCCTGCAGACAGCATCCACAGCAGCTTGGAAACACTGTTAGGCTAACACGAGAAGCAGACCAGCCCCCACGGCTTTGTCTCAGTGACATTTTCAGCAAAGGCGAGGGGAGAAGGGAAATTAAAAGTTTCTCCCATGTGATGGGTCACTGGGAAGAGGTCGAGGGCTTGTGTACCCAGCCTGCCCTCAATATGAAAGTGGCAGAGGCACCACAGAGGGCTTCAGCAGGCCCGGCAGGGGAGAACACCAATGTGGACTTTGTCAGCTAATATACTCTCTCACAGGCATGCATCAGTATCGCATGCTTGCGCACGTGCACATGGACACTTATTTATACATGCACACCAGCAGGCCAACTGCAAAATCTCCCTTTCTCTGTCACATTCACAAACTTCAACACATGCACAGTTATCCATATACAGCAGCATACCACCCAGAAATACTTGCTTGCATACCAACATGCTCTTACTCATTCATGCACTTACACAACATACTGCTTCCCTACCCATGCACTTACAGCCTACATACATGTAGGCACCCATGTAGAGTGAAAGCATTCATGCTCTTTCTGGCATACCCTAGACATACACACTCAGAGGCACTCACAGCATGCACACAGACTCATTCAAATGCATCCAGTCCTTTGTACCATCCCTGTACTTAATCTCTCTCTCTCTGTCACACACACACACACACACACACACACACACACACCCCCCTCATATGTGCTGCATACATTCACTCATCTCCCTCAATGCTCACACATCACACACAAACCCAGCTCAGACACACACAGGTTAAGTACACACACAGTTCAGCTGCAAACCTTAGCCTGTAGCTCAGATTGGTCCTTTACAAGAAGGCAATACAGAATTACAGTACGAGGGTGGGGCTAGCAGATTACGACTCCTGGGTTCTATTTCTGACTCTGTTACTGACTTGTTCCATAGCTTTGGATAAGATATTTCACCTGTCTGGCCCTCAGTTTCTGCATTATAAAATGGAGGTGACGAAATCCTTCTTTCCCCTTTTGGATAGAAAGCACTGTATAAATGAAACATGCTGTTGTTTCAATATGGCATTGGCAATGAAACTGCAAACCAGGCAAGGGTTTGCCATAGTTTATCTCAGAACAGTTTATGGGGAGTGGACTGGGCTGGCATCAGGACTCCTGGGTTCTGTTCCAAGCTCTGCCACAATCATTATGGATGATTTGGGGTAAATCACAGCCTCACCTTGTACCTCCATTTCCCCACCTGTAGAGCAGGGAACAGTGCTACTCACTGATCTTCACAATGTACTTTGACATCTGGAGTGGAAGAATCAAGCATTGGTTTACTCCCCTGGCTTTGCTGCTTACAGCCCTTTCCCAAAGAGGGTTTCTAGGCTGATCATTCCATCTCAGCTCAGCGGTTGTCTTTGCCAGCAGTAATTTTAGCTTTATTTAGACAAACAGCGAGATGATAAAACATGCTGTTTGTATGAAGCTCCAGAGCAGTGGCCTTGAGGGTGTGAGACCACACAGGAGAACTTGGAAACTCCAAGAGATCTGCATGTTCTACAGATCTACATCCAAGAGATCTGCAGCCTATAAGTATATGAGGGGTGTGCATCAGGAACTGGGAGAACATCTGTTTTCTAGGGTCACAAACTGCTGGAAGACCGTTTTAGACTGGTGTCGCAGGGTACCAAGGGGTGCCTGCTCCTTGGAGAGCAGAAATTGCCTAGCCCCAGGAGCCAGGCAGAGCTCCATAGCTGCAGGTTGCCATGGAAACAAGCTAATGGGGAACTAGCCTGCACCTGCACCTGGTCAGCTGACTGAAAGGAGGCAGAGCCCGGGGCACATGTAAGCCCCAGAGCAGGACTGGCAGGAGTTAGTTCTCTGGCAGCAGCCAGGGAAAGGAGCTCCTGCAAGGAAAAACAACCCAGAGATGCTGTGGCAGCTTGACATGTGGCTTATATAGCTAATGAGGTCTCCAGGAGCCCATAAGTTACCCAGGGCTGGGAGGCACTCTAGGCTGAGGGGGAAGCTTGACTCTTAAAGAGACAGAATATGACCTCCAGTGCCATTGTGATTGTTATGTTGTAGCTCAGGGGCTTATATTTATGTTGTTATTTCTACTGGTGGACCGGGCTGAGGCAATTGGGGAGGAGGAGGCCTCATTGGGGCATACTACAGTGTAGAGCCCTAGCGCCAACAAGGGTGCAGAGACAGGGCTGCAGAGAGCCCAGCAATAACAGGAAGCCAAGTTAGGCCAAGACCTCATTACAGAGACAACATCGATATGCCATCTGCGAGGCATGGGATGTGGTAAAAAGATGATGTTGGAGCCATGCATCTAGCCCATAGGGCTTAGGGTATCCTGCGAGTCACCTACCAACAGTGGAGCCCATCAAGGGGTCCAATGACCGTCAGGGTTTAGGGGGATCCATCAGGACCATGACTGAGCTGTAACTTGAGGGTAGCCTCCTTATTTATTATTTATACCAGCAAGACGTGGCAGACGAGACTAGAAGGCACCCGTAAGGTGGAGCCAGTGTGGTCGCAAAACCCCAGGGACATCATCCCTGGGGACCCCGCATCATGACACTGGAAGAAGGAAAAACTTTTTACCATCCAAGTCTCCAGAGTCTGGAATAAACTCCCCCCAGAATTGATGTAAGCACCTACTCTGGATACCTTTAAGAAACGCTTGGATGCTTATCTTGCTGGGGTGATCTGACCCCAGCGGACTTCCTGTCCCTTGGAGAGAGGGCTGGACCCAATGATCTCGTGAGGTCTCTTCCAGCCCTAATGTCTATGAAATCTATATTAAAAAAATACTCTGTCTAGCATTTATCTGGAATTTTCTCCCTGACAGCATCAGTGAGGTCAGTGTAAAGCAAATGGACACATGACTCAGTGGCTAGGGTAAATATCTGCTGGAGGTTCAGAAGAAGGGCAAGATCCCAGCTGCAGTCACACCTGCACAGAACTGGGTGTTCGCCACTGATGTCAGCTGGATTAGTTCAGGTTTATGGCAAGGCAGTGTGAGTGGAACAGATTGTGGCCCACCAGTGGAGAGGAGGTGGGTTAAAGTAGCTGGAGGAGAGGGGTGCAGATCGGAGCTGAGGCTCACTGAGTGGGGTGCCCAGCATTGGAATAGAAGGCATGCTGGATGGTGGAGTGGAGGGGTATTGGCAGGGTGCACTGGCAGCCCAGGGCTGGGATAGTGTTAGAGAGACTGCAGCACAAGACTGGGGGACATTTGCAGAGCTGAGAGAAGGGGGAACCCTGCCAGCTCTACTCCTGACTGGGGCCAACATTGTGAATCCTTAACCTGATAAGCAATGGGGCACTTGTCAGTGAATGGAAAGATGCATTTTTAGGGCAGATGAGCTGGGAAGACTTTTTATTTCTTTAGGCTGCACCAGTTCAGAAATCAGTGCTTATGGAGGAGACCCAGTATCATAGATCTCAGCCATTAGGTTTCCAGGAACAGGACCTAGATTCCCAAGGGGCTAGGCCAGGGGCCAGGATCTTCCCCTCCTCTGAGCCCCACACCCTCATAATGATGCCCAGACTTGAGCTCCTGTCTTATGTTTCAGATTTACTGGCCACCTCTCCCTGGGCAGAAGGAGGAATGTGTTCGGAAGGGGAAGGACCCAATGGTAAGTCCCCCTTTTCTCTCCTGATGGATTCATTTGGGGCTCTGCCTTCTCTTCAGGGACTTATTTACACATGGGGTTCTACTAGCTACTAAAGAAACCAGAGGAGAGGCTGAGTGTCTCTCTCCCTTGGATCCCTCCTTGTCTGAGACAGGGAGATAGGAGGGTCCTTTCCTTGTGTGAGAAGGTTAGTGGCTTCCTTATGGGATTCACCCCCTCACACATACTTTTCTGTCTTAGTGGCTGCTGCTCTGGCCTCTCTATTATACCATCCCTCACTGTGTGTGCACAAGAGTTCAGGTTATAAGGAGTGGCTACTACTGGGTGTATGCTTTTGAGGAGGTGCATCTATTCAGGTCTTTATCTGGCCTCCATCACTTTATTATGTGAATGCCTTACAGAACTTATCTTTGCAACACGTTCTGGGCAGAGTGCATCTATTACCTCCATGTGATAGATGAGGACTTGAGGCACAGAGGCTGCCTGTGACTTGGCCAAGGTCCTTGATAGAGTCCAGCAGAGCAGAGGATTGAATTCCAGGGCTGAAGCTAGTGCTCCATCCTCCCTGTCTCTATGGGGCTGTTGTCGGGTATTCCTAGCTCTGCCACTGACTCAGGGCAGACCTTTCTGCCTGTCTCTCTTGGTTCCTACATAGTCCCTATCACGGGCCTCTTCACAGACATGAACAGATAGCTCCACACAAGCCCCTTTGAGGCAGGGTAGGATTATTACTCCTGTGTACGGAGGGGAAAGCACAATGTGATGAAGTGTCCTACCCAAGGTCACAGGAGCAGCCTGTATTGGACTCAGGAACTGAACAACCATCCCCGAGTCACAGTCCATTGCCTTAACCATCAAATTGGGAACAGGATTGTTTGGAACCAGAGCCATGCAAAGCCAGCTGTTTGCTTAGTGAATACAGTACACAAACCAGTCCTTGACACCTGACCTCTCTGCACTTACCCTACCACTCTTCTTACGTGCAAGCTGGTGGAAACTGAAATGGCCCATATCATGACCTGGGCCATTCTCTAGGCAGCAGTGTGCCTGGGGAGGTTCCTGGGCTGAGCCATCTCAGGGAGTCCTCTCAGCCATAGGACTCCAAGGAGTTGCATGCTTTGCATCCTTTGGAGGGGTTTGTGTGTGTGTGCGTGAATGTGTAGAAGACAGGGCCTGCTCCAGAGCCCCCTGAGATCAGTGGGTCTTTCCATTAACCTGAAAGGTCTTTGGCTCTCAGAGCAGAAAAGGCTTTTCTGGTTTTGCGAATGCTTTGCTGGACGAGGCATGGTAGATTTCAGTTGCCTGCTCCCCTGAAGAGTCCCCTGCTTTCAGATAGATATTTTAAAATCATGCTTTGAAACAATAGAGCACTTGAGGGGGGTGGACACTGTGTTGATGGCCCATCCCGGAATAATTGCTCCCTGGGGCAGTTGTCACTCAGTTCGGCCTCCATATGTTTATTTTGCAAGCTCTCTCCAGCGGATCCAGAGCCTAAAGTGACTGTGCTCTGCTCCCCCATTCTTGCTGTTTAAGAGACTTTTGAAAAGGAAAAATAAACACCACAAGAGGCTCAGAAAACAGCAGTCGACTGCGGAGGGTGGCTCAGCCTCCGCGTTCCCAGAGCTGAGGGCTGCTGCCATCTTAGTGGGGCTCATTGTGGTGGAGGTGGTAAGTCCTGGTGTCGACTTCAGGAGACCACAGGAGTCACTGGTAGCTAAAGGTAAACTGAGCTGGCTGGAGGTGATTGATTGTGCTGACGGAGTTGAACATGCTTCTTTCTTCCTTGTGAACCTCCTGCTCTAATTACCAGGAGCCAAGTGAGTCAGGTGTTTTGTAACCGACCTATTTAAAAACATCCACATTTCCTCGGTTTTTCCCCAGAAGCCTCCTTTCGGCTCTCGCATCAAAGCCCTTCCATTGTTCTCCTCCTGCCTCTGCCTAGAATTGGCTTTTTTTCCCCTTCATTTTCCTCATATTCCCTGATCATCAATCAACGGTTGGTGTTTTCTTTTCAGTGCTGCAGTCCCCCTCCTGGTTTTGCTCTTCTCATCAGCTTCTGGCTGCTGCTGTCCCACTTGTGTTCAGATTCTTTGACAGAAATGTAACCCATTTTGGGGCCAGCTGTTGACTTGAGGGAGAGGGGCGGCTCAGGAAGTCTGGAGGGCTGGCTGGGAGAATCTCTGGCAGTTGCAGATTCATATCTAAGTGGTTTGAGGTCTCCATCTACCTCCCCAGCCCCATCCTTTCTCCTTCCAAATTCTGATCTGCCAAGCTTTCCAGCCTTGCCCTGACTAACCCGGACCCTGCCCCCATAGGAATGCGCACACAGACAAATATACATGCAAACACAAGGCAGCCCCTGAACGGATGTGTTTTAAGAACACACATTGGTTCAGAAGAGAATAAAGGATTTCAGTCAAAGCCAGAGTCCTTTTAGGAGGTGGAAAGGGTCTGGGAAGGGGGTACTTAGATAAACGCAATAAAAGATTCTGGTTTGGGTCAGTCTGAGATTAGACCTGAGGTCTCAGCCACTTCTTTTGTTTCACAAACTTGCTTGCTCACTTCCAGCTGATACAAAGCTTAGGCCATGTGGCTCCATAAGAAAGTCCTCGGGCTATTCACTGGTGTTTCATGGTGTGTTCCCTTGTGCTCAGTAGTGCCAGGATATTCCCCATCCCTGAACACATGAAAAGTTTTGCAGTGTGATGTATATTTATTTTCTAATGTAAAAACCAGAGTCCTGATCTGTAGCTGGTCTTCATCAGCATAGCTGCATTGGCTTCAGCTTAGCTCTGACCACTCACATGAGGTGTGGATCTGACCCAAGGCCTATTCTAGTTGATTAGTGTGACAGCAATTGCCCTATATAAATGAAGAGGGCAGGTTGAGGACTGGCAGTTGGCCATTAAGAATTAGAAAATGAGGTTATGGAGTCTTGCCCAGTCAGGAAGGAATGAAACTATTAGAAGTCTTGCTATTGCCTGTGCCGAGGGCAGGTTTTCACTTTTATCCAAGGAGCCTTGTTTTCCTGGAAGCTTCTGCAGTTTCTCTCTCTTGCACTCATTTCCTTAGGGCTGGTTGATTTAGGAACAATGAATCCTCCATTTAAACAGGAGCTTGGACTAGATGAGCTGGGGGTCCATTCCAACCCTGTGATTCCTTTAGAGCAGAGCTTTCCAAACTGTGTGCCGCGACACATTAGTGTGTCGGCAGCAGTGTGTAGGTGTGTCGCGCGAAATGCAGAAAATTTTGCGGAAGGGCACCGCGGAGCTCCCTTACTCACGTCTGCTTCCCTTGGCCCCTCCCCTGGAACTGAATTACTGTGTCGCGAAATGATGCACGTCTAAAAAGTGTGTCACCAACATGAAAAGTTTGGAAAGCTCTGCTTTAGAGGTTCATAAGCAGCCTGAGGGTAGAAAAGTGTCGCCAAGTGTAACAGCACATCGGGACAGGTACATAAAGCCTGTCCCCCCCCTGCCTTTTGGGTAATAAGGAAAAGAGACTTCAGAATGGGGAATACAGGAGCAGAACATGCCATTTTGTTGCAAGTGCTCCTGCTGCTGGGTTTAAGCATTTGGCAGCAGTGCCTTCCTGCCTGAGAGAAAATCCTTGCTCTCAGCACCCAGATGCAAGGCTAGCAGTAACGGTACCGAGGCTAGCTGTAACACGTCTTCTCCAAGATCTGTACCTCGGCCAAAGGAAAACAAGGATTCATCACAGCAGACGGGTTTAGACAGGGTCATTAGAACAACTCCTGCCCCTGCAGAAGACCATAGAGGTGGAGTGGCTTTTATTTCTGTAAGTGAATAAGAATGATTGTATGAAGGGCATCAGATCCCCAAGTCTTACATCCAAGGGTCTGTCTCTATCCCCATTATGAGCCAACTTCTCCAGGGTGCCCCTCAGCACAGTCCTGAAGGGACCCACCCCCATAGCTGGAAGTGAGGAGGAGGGGTGTTACCTCTGCTGAAACAATTGCCAGTTTCTAGGTTGATGTGACGCAGATATCTGCATGCTGGGACCTGGACTGGTACAGTCAAGCCAGATCACACGGGCCTCTGAAGATCCTTCAGATGGTAACAACATTGGCCTGGATTTGAACCAGTGACCTCAAGTGGAAAAGTCTCCCTTGGCTTTTACCCATTTCCTTAACCACCTTCTCTTCCAGGTTCAATGAGATTTAAACTGAGGTTGCTGAATAACTCAGAATGATAGGAGCTCTATGTGAATCATAGCAACATGTCCTGTGATGGGCAATGAAAGCCAAAATTTCCAGCAAGTGCATTTCCCTGCAGGTAAAGGGATGATTCTATTAAACCCTCTCTGTCCAGCTTCTGAGCAGCTGGGGCCACATCCTACCCAGCCCTGGCGCACACTCTGTAGACTGCACACCACAGGGCCCAGGCTCTCCACTTCACCCTATGCCATAGGCCTCCCCGCTGTGCCATGCTGCACAGAGTCCCATCTCCCCTGAACCTCCAAGCCACAGGCTCCCTGAGTTGCAAGGGCCATGCTGTGACTTCACACCTCCAGGGGCTAGAGCAGGAAGCAGAAGCTGGAGGAGGGAGGGGGAGCCTGGAGACCCTGGTGATAACAGCTGGAGGGGGTTAGGGGAGCGGCTGTGAATTAACACCCTGCAGACCACATGAGGCCTGAGGGTCACCAGTTGAACAGCCCTGCGTTAAACCATAATGGGCAAAGAGGATGGTGGCTGGTGCTTTCACTGGAAGCCTAAATGAGTTAGGACCTAACTCTGCTCATGAATTGAGAATGGCAGTGAGATTAAAGAGTAAGCATTTGTGGCAGGACTTGGGAAGACCTCAGAGGTTCACAAAGCATGTGGGAGCTGTAGGGATTCAGCAGCTCCATAGATGAGGAACTTGTATAGGAATACTTGACTCTCCGCTGAACTGATGCATCTTTCCTCCGAGAATGTGTCCAACCCCTTTTTTGGCATCTGGCTAGATGTCAGCTTCCACACCATCTTGAGGCAGTGAGTTTCACACTTGAGTTGCACGCTGCATGAAAAAGAACTTCCTTTGGTTAGTTTTAAACTCACTACCTACTAGTTTCATGTTGTGACCACTAGTTCTGAGACTGTGAGAGATTAGCAAATAATAAATCCCTTTTTACTTTCTCTTCACCGTTTAGTGTTTTGTAAACCCTTATCAGGTACCCACTTAAGCTCTATTTTCTAAACTGAATAGGCCTAGCCTCTCAGTGGAGAAGACTTATTCTTCTTTAGCTACTCTGTATTAAGTGTCCCTGTGCCCTCAATGAGCCTGCAGTAAATGACAGCTAAACCAGGCCAGTTTAGCCCTGTCTCATTCAGTAGCGTGCTGCCTTGGTTTAGCTCTCACTTCAAGGTATGAGTGCACATATGGATGGTTACTGCAAAGCAGCTAGGACATGGTAACTGCTTGCCCACTGTTATTTGCAGGAGAAAGGTAGCTCCTGGTATTAGGATTGCATGGAATTACCACAGGAGTCACCTGTAAGCAGAGTTACAACTAGCAACATTTGGGACCAGTTGGTCTAGTATATGCTGCCTGACGTGATGAAGCAGAGAGGAGCTGGAGGAGAGACAAGGCTGCGCTATCAGAGAAAATGACTGATCACTTCTCTGCAGAGCGGCAGAGTTGGTTCTTCCTGAGCTGAGCATGATGAATAGATACTTAGAGCCTTCAGAGGAAGCTCTGACAGTCTCCTTGCTCTTGCTGCCCTTATCAGCCAGGGGATCACTGCTCCGGAAAGGGAGCAATTAATCCAGGTCAGTCATGAAAAGGCATTTATCTTCCTGCCCTGTGTAACTAACCGGCCTCCCCTTTAAATGACTAATTTGTCCAGAAGAAGGCCCTGCATGTCCGTCTGTCCGTCTCCTTTACTTCCTGCCTTTGTTCGCCCCATTCCCCTTCTCCAAAAAAAGCTCCGTGGGAGCGGGAGTGAGCACTACGCTGAGGAGTCTGTCTGTGTGACGTGGATGGCACCAGCCCTTGGGGGAAGGTGACCCCTGGTTTCCAGGCTGTGGCATGAGAACTTTCCTGCTTGTTTAATGAGGACAGGCTAGCGGACAGGGAGCACGCAGGGAAATACCCCCGTGCTGAGAGACAATCACCGTGCTTGTCACCCACAGTAGTACGTTGAGCTCAATGCAGGTGTGCTCTGACCTAGCAGAGATCATTCTTATTAGGGAGAGTTCACTTCATTAGGAAGTAGGGGAGAGTTCTTCAAGGAGGTGTCAGTGTGGACCCCATAGCAGGTGTCCTTTGAATGGCAGTTTCCACTGGGTCTGCACATGCACAATGTGCCACCATATGTGTTTCTGTGCCTCGAGGAAAAAGGGTAGGGCTGCCCCAACCCTCTGTCCATTCCCTGGCAATTGGGTCCACACTGATGCCATATGTAAGTAATCAGTCTTTAGTTTCCCTCCCTCCGTGGCCTTAGCATTTTATGATAGTATCTGGCTTTCTGCTTGTGCATGAGCTATACTAAAGAATAGGTGGTTTGGGATTAGAATTTGCCTTGTAGCCATCCCAAGGTGCAGTGGATACTTCTCATGCTGTGATAGCCTGTGTAACTAACCTTAGGATAAACCCAACCCCCAGCACAATGTTAAGACCCTGCCTTTTTCACAGCTCTCTCACCAAAGCCTCCATAGTGAAGCAAGAGAGCAGCCCAGTTTCACTCAGACTGGGAGACAGACATTCAGGCCTGGAACTCTGGAAGTGGTTTGACATTTCGGGATGGAGTAGAAGCTGGGTCCCTAAGTAAGAGGCTGTTTTCCTGACTTGATACACAGGGGCAGCATCCTCAGCCTGTGTAGCTTAGCCAAGCTATAATGAAGTACATAGAGCTTACTGATAGCTGAGAATCTGGCCCATAGTCTTCACATGTGTGATGCTCATCCAGGAGCCAGGCTCAGCCACTCCCTCCTGGGTACCACTGGGTCAGAATGAGTCCTGTACCTCTGCACCTTCCCTCTTCCTTCTGCGTGCAGCCTCCAATGAACTAAGATAATGTGTTCTCTGCTGCTTCTCTGAGCTAATACAGGAAGCTGCTGCACAAAGCAATATGAAGACCTCATTTCCTGGCCAGGGACAATGCAGTAGGTTGGGAGACTGACAGGGGCTGCTGCTGGGGAAGCAGCCGCTTGGACTGGAGTTGCAGGGAATAGGCTATGTGCCAAGCAACCATAAAGGGAATATAACTGTGTTGCTTGCCCTAGCGCCAATACAAGAACCTGCAGCTGAGAGCAGTGAGGGGATTCCCACTGCCTCCGTGGAGATAATGTCGTGAACACAGAAGATATGTCCTCAGAGAAGGGGAGGGAATTGGATGAGCTGAGCTGCTGTTGGAAGAATGTTCCCCAAAGGAATCGTATTGTTCTACATACTGTATGCGAAGGAACAAGGCGAGGGACATTAATGGTGTCACTGCTGAGAGCTCAGTGCAGCAAAAGAAACCCCCACCTGGTTTCACAACTAGGAGCACATATTGCTTCCTGCTATTGTGTCCAAGAGCCGGGGACCGGCCTTTCACTGCCTGCCTCAGCCCAGCCCAGATAGACTTGCTGGGAAAATCCAGCGTGAAGGGAACTTTTGCTGAACGCTTTGGATGACAGCATGAGAGTAGCGAAGGGCTTATTTCATTTACGGAGCTGTTCTGTTCCACAGTTGTACGATACTGTGACTCACTTGCGTCTAGACTCTGCTCTTTAGAAACCATGGGTAAACTCCCGGCTTCAGTTGCATGGAAAGCAGAGAGCCAATATTGTGTGCTGCTAACTCATATACCAGCTGTTCACTGATCAGTTGTGCATGTATGCGTGCATGTGAGTGTGTGTGTGTATACAGTATTGCCATCCCCAGATGTTCAAAATCCATGAGCCAACCCCAAAAATATTATGGGATTTCCTGAAATATTATGAGGGGGCTTAAAAATAATGCAATTTGAGTCCCCTTCTGTTGTTCTGATTTTTGACCCTTAAGAGTACCATCATGTTGCATTCCCAAACTTTTCTCCACAACCTTGAGAGCCAGAAAGGAAAGTTGAGATTCTCTTACATTCACTTGGCTCCAGGTCCTGGGGCTTTAAGAGAAACAAGATATATGGTGAGATCTGCAGTAAAACTGCGAAGGTTGGCAATGCTGCAGTGGTAAGACTTGACTTAGAGGAGCTGAATGATGTAATGGATTACTCTTTATTATACATTGCTGAGGCACCCGCTGCTCTGTAGTCCAGGCTCCATCACACATGCTCAGAGGAATGTTGGATTTCTTGGCAAACAGCATAGATATCCCCAGCTTTCCTGCTCACTGACAAAGGCGCACACAAGATGCGTCCCCCCCCGTCCCTCCCACTCAATCTCCACTGTGTTTCTTCCAGACCGAATGTGCCAACTACATCCGCACTCTTCATCCTTTCAACCGGACACACCTGCTTGCGTGTGGCACAGGGGCCTTCCACCCAGTCTGCGCCTTCATCTATGTGGGACATCGTGGGGAGGTAGGAGAGCACCAACAGAAGCTGGCACCAGCCACATACCACTGCATCACATCTCCATTTCCCTCCACAAATCTTCACTTGCACTCCTTAGCAGCCTTTTGCACCCAAACAACAAGCAGTCCATGGATGGCAGGGATCCATGACCCAGGTGGCCAGAGTGGATCCATGTACGATGCTTGCCTCATGCACCGCTAACCATGTGCCCAGCACTGGGAGCCATTCCACACCCAGCAAGCCCAGGCCTAGCACTGGGTGAAGGAGACGCAAGCAGCTCCTTGCAGTGAGACCCTGTCCCCAGATTTGTGCCAAGCCTCCATTTCCCCACCTTTGGGCATTTATGAATTTCCATCTGGATCCATCAGCCTTGATCCTTCCCCTCACCCTCCCCAGTGCTGGCTTCCTCTTGAGTGGTATTACTTTCCTCACCCCTTGCCTGGGCTGGGGCCATAAGTCAGCATGGCCTCCATAAGAAGGCCTTGCTGCCTCTCTGTAACTTCCTTCTACCCCAGAGGCTTGAGTCGCCCTTATTCAGAAAGGAGGAGAAAGAGCCCTTTCAACCAAGCTGTGTGTCATAATGACGGGGACCATCCTGGTCTGTGTTTGTGCCCCCTTACACTATGTGCTCCACCCACAGATACCTCAGCTCTTGACACTGGGAGCGGCAGGACACAATCAGGGCCCTGTTAGTGGTGATGTCTGCATCTAGCAGGTCCTGCTGTGGCCCTGGTTTCTGGTCTTGGAAGGTGCTTGTGTCACTGTGGGAGCTCAGGGCCATTTGTGTCTACAAGAGAGCCATACCACGTGCTTGAAGGGGTTGCTTTGTACCCCCACATGGGGCGAGAGACAGACTGGAGACCAGAGCTGAACGTCAGCATTGCTGGGGAGGAGGGAGAACGCATCTGCACGACTCTCAGCCTGGCTGTTAAAATGCATTCTGACTGCTGGCAGGGCCTGAAACCCTAGCTTCCCATAAATAACTAAATGTGTCATAATTGGAGACATTTCTCTGCAGGAGGAGGGGGAGAACAGCCCTCAGGATGTGTGAGGCCAGATCCTTAGCTAGTGTCAACCAGCACAGCTTGGGAGTGTGGCTGATTCACCTCAGTTGAGGATCTCACTGTGGTGCTTGAGCTATTTAATTCTCCTACAAAGCCAGGGCTGAGGGCCTCAGGCAGGAAGCTGGGTACACAGAAGGAACATTTCATTCTAAAGACCATATATTTTTTTCCCCCTTTCTGGCTGCATTTCCTCTATGTTTATTCCAGACCAATGCTCCCTCTGAGCCCCAGCTGCGCGTTCTTAAAGGCTTGTTCTTACATGTCACTGAAAACCCAATTTACCACACTTAAAAGGAGGTTGAAAAAGAATTCAGCTGCAGTGTGTCCCCCAGCCCCGCTCTGAGCGCAGCGAGAAGAGCATGCCCGTCACATGGCAATCAGTACTGCCATGGAAAATGCCCAGATTACAAACAATAGACAGCTCTTCCAGTAGCCCAGAGCCCCTTGGCACAAGGTCAAAAATGTTGATAGAAGAGCATGTGCCTATTTCTAGGGCTAGAAGTGCTGTGTTTCCCTATCCCATCCCTGGTAACATGTATGTGATCTCCGTAGAGGTGAGCTCCAGGCTCACCACCCATTTCACTAACTAGCCCTGGTTTAGGCTTGGGCTTCTGGCATGGGCCTAGAATCTCCAACCAAGATCTCGCACCCAGCTTGTACGTTGCCTAGTGGCATTACTTTATTGCCTTGCCTGTAATCTGTATTTCTCTTCTTCCCAGCACATGTTAAGCCTGGATCCCACAAGCGTGGAGAATGGGCGAGGCAAGTGTCCACATGAGCCCAACAGGGCATTTGCAAGCACCTTTACAGGTAGGTTTTATGCTCAGTCAGCAAGTGACTCAGACCTTTTCACTGACTATTACCTGCAAGGCCAAGTGCCGTAGTAAGATCATGCATTAACCCAAGGTCAGTCAGCTCCCCTGTACCTGAGGGCATACTGGGGAGAGGTTGTTGGGGGAGACTATTTCCCAGTGAGATTGTTTTAGGGTCAGAGAGCTTTGACCACAGCCATACTTCACAAGGCCCAGAGCACATTGGATCTGGGATCCCTTAGCAATGGTTAATAACCTCCACCCTACCTGGGGCTGTATCTAGAGTTTGTGCAGGGGGGTGGGCACAAAAACGCAGTTCAGGTTCTTTCCCTTCGAGGCACTTCTGCTGTCTCTCAAATTCTTTGCCTAGGAGAGCCTGTATTTGTGGCCATGGTTGACAACTGAACTGGATCACTGTTGCCAGTAGAAGGTTCCCTTTCCTGTCAGGCCATAGACCTCCTCATGATAATACATGTACATAGAGTCCAGTCTTTTCTGGTGGTGCTGCCCTCTTTTCCATGATGGGCTTGCCATGAGCAGGAGCAGGCCACAGGGTTTACTTTCTCTCTGGGGTTCTCTCACCAGGTGGAGAGCTGTATACAGGTCTCACGGCAGACTTCCTGGGCCGGGACTCGGTGATCTTCCGCAGCACGGGGACCCGCTCTGCTCTGCGCACTGAGTTGGATCAGCAGCTGCTCAATGGTATTGGCATGTTCCATTCGACTTTGCCCATGGGAACCATGCTGGCAATGTGCCATGAGACTGAAGCAATGGGCCACTGGCATTTATTGGAGCAATGAACAGCCACACTCTTCAACATAACTCCAATGTGCAGTACTTATCTAGAGATCCAAATCGAAGGACACAGTGTGGCTGACCATCAGGGTGGGGAAGGGGATTAGTCCAGGAGGGGGGGAAGGATAGCGGTGGAGAGGCATAGACTTGGGTAGTCCTGAATGTAAAAGTTGTGGTACCACCCACCCCACAGAGATGTGGCCCACCCGACGAAATGTGATTGAACGGGATGGTGCTCCTGGCCTTTGGACTTGCTTGTGAATGCATCCTGTTTCTTACTCCAGCCACAGCATGCAGAAGGTCTCTCGGCAAGTGTGCTAACACATAGGCCAACCTTGAGGGCAAGTGTTTCTGAGAGTCTGCCTTGTTCAGAGCTGGACAGAGCTGAGGCTGTTCTTGGAGTGTCATTGTTATAAGTCCTAGTGTTTCTCTGTCTCTCACAGACCCAAAGTTTGTGGCTGCCTACTTGATCCCTGACAATGATGATCGGGACAATGACAAGGTCTACTTCTTCTTCACCGAGAAGGTGGCAGAGTCGGATGGCAAAGGCCGTGCCATCTTTAGCCGCATTGGGCGAGTCTGTGTGGTGAGGTCATGGTGGGGGCTGTTGGGGTAACACTGAGTCAGCTATCCCAAGGAGCACTGAGTGCAGAGAGTTCAGGGGCTTTATGGACACCCACCTACTCCTGTTCCCTCCATCTTCCAACAAACAATTGCCTTTTTGAAAAATGAACATCCTCACAGAAAGCTTATGTTTTCTGGAAAAGAAATGTTGATTTTTCAATGAGAACCTGAACACTTGAAAACCAAACACTTTGATTCTGAAAGGCTGCCATGATGCCTCCTGTACTTTGGTACCAATCGCATACCAGACAGGTTCTGCCACAGCTCCTCTGGAGATGCATGAAGTAGCTCCTGTGCTACCAGAAAGGGGAACATCAAGAGCCTCCCTTATCCCCCTGCATGGACTGCTCAGCACAGGCTCACAGTCCTGTTGGATTGTCCTTTTCTTTTGTGTGCCAGTGGGTGTGCAGCAGGTGAAGCTGGCTATCTAGGAAGCTATGCCAGCAGGCAGGCAGGTATTCCCATAACACAAGAGTCTCATCAGTTTGCATGCTGAGGCTGCTGGAGAGGCAGCCCAGGACAGATTTCCAGTGCTTCATGCATTGCTGCTCAGGAAACAAGCAGCAGCTGGTCTTTGGCTCTGGAGTTGTGCGTTCCAAACAAAGCTTTCCCTGAGAGCATCATAGCTGGTGACCAAACTAGCCATGGGCTGCTGATCCGAAACCCACAGCCTCTTCTTGTTGACTTTGGTGGGCTGCCGATCAGGCTTTTCAGGACTTAGCCTTGAAATCGGAGCTGCTTCTTCCTTCCCTTTGGTTTCTGGAGTGAAATGTCTGAAGGTTGTTTGGCATTCAGAGTGTTTGCTAAGCTCTTCGAATCAAGGCCTCACAGGCCACATCTCCCATTCTCAAAGGCCACATAAATCTCTCTGGACTGCAAACATCTCTCCCAGCCCGAGTGAGAAAAATGAACTGTTTTATGGGCCTTTAATGTGGTTGGCACAAAACCCTACTGAAACCTTTGATGAAGAGCTTGGGGATTTAAGACTGACATGCAAAGCAGGGGCCTTCCAATTTCCCAACCAGGCCCATCCCACCTCCCCTTTTCTTCCTCTTCTTTTAAGTCAAAGACTTCTCCTTCCTACCTGATTTTGGACACAGTTTTGTTTCCAAAAGTGTCCAGTGGTGCAGTCATGTCATTGGGGTGCTTTTATGTTTTACTAAGTGACTTTAGCTGGGTTCAGGTAGGAAAAAAACCCAGACCCTGGCCACCTCATCTCCCTCAGCCATGCTGGAAGTTCCTATGAGTCTTGGTCACCCTCTTGCAGAGTCATGGCAGGTCTGAGAGCTACTTTTACACACAGAGTCTTGCAGAGACCTGGTTCTTTTTCCAGTGTAGATTGGTAAGCAGAACAAAGAATTTGGAGTTGCCTCTGAGGATATCTGGCCATGAACAGCTAGCTGAGTGCACAACCACCTCATGAATAAACCTGAGAGTCTTTATGCCCATCTCTTGGCTTGCCTTGTAGCATCTCTTCCTTTGTTCCAAAACTGGTAGCTCCCAGGAAGCCCACTGATGAGAGCAGCGGGCCACTTCCACCTGAGAATGGCTTATGCCACCCAAGCACCCTTTGTCATGTCCTGCCATGGGTGAATGGAGCTTGCATATAGAAAGAGCCAACATTTCCCCCTCTCGATCCCCAGCTGCTTCTCAGAAATTGTGACTTTTAGCATCATAGTAATGGTAAAAATCTGGCTTTTTATGGTCACGTCCCAATTTTTTCCAACAAGCAAGATGTTGGGATTCTTTTTCAGAGGGAGATAGAAGAGAGGGCAACTTTGTGCATTGCTGATGGATTTGAATCTTCTCTGGTCTGTGCGAAACATCACAAGGAGACA
This sequence comes from Alligator mississippiensis, assembly GCF_030867095.1. Classification (NCBI taxonomy): domain Eukaryota; kingdom Metazoa; phylum Chordata; order Crocodylia; family Alligatoridae; genus Alligator; species Alligator mississippiensis. The sequence continues at coordinate 46,985,844 of NC_081835.1, forward strand.
TTACAGCTTCTCTCTGGTATTGCTGGTGGTGAGAATTTTGGACAGCCCTACTCTGGATTTGGAAGAAGGAGGGTGAACTTGGGAAGGAAATAAAAAGAGAGAAGATCAGCACCATCCCAAGGGGATTCCTACTTGGACACAGTGCATCGGTGCATCTTGCAGCAGAGCGGAGGCCCATGTCTCTAAGCGCATGTTGGAATGTCAAAGGCTGACCCCTGCCTCTCCCTGGGAACCCTTGGGTATTGTTTGGACAGGATGGCTCCAGTGTTTTAGCATAAGGAAGATGTCAAGCCCATGCATCTTCCTGGCCCAAGGGACCAACAGCTGTTGTTCACAGCTGCAGTGACATCACTCAATTAAGTGTAGTGACGGATGAGCTTCACTGCAATGTGTCACCAGGCCTCCTAGGGACCGTTGCCTCTATGCAGCACTAGCACACAACCCTGACAGCATTAATCCCTCACAAACCCTGGGGACATGGATCTAAACCAAACACCAAGGCTTGGCCAGCTGGCAAAGCTAAAGCAATCCTTGGTCTTATAGTCTGTACTGATTCATGAGTCTCAGTATCAGGGACCATTAGCAGACCTGTGTATTCTCTTGGATTAGCCTTATAGTTGCTTTGAGTCACCTTGGTCAGTTATGACAAATCTTATGTCCTGCTGTGATCAGAGTTAGATGCTTGAAGAGGAGCTGGAGTCTTTGACCTCACTGGCCTTGGAGGAAAGATGCCTGCCCTTCTCTGCCCTCCATATGGAGCCCATTCAAGTCTGTTAGCAATTTGGGGCAGGGGTGGAGTACGGGCTCTGGGAAGCCTGGGGAAGGCACTGTGGTAGAGCTGGCACAGCACCCAGAAGGCAGTGACTCAACCCTTGGCCCCATCATTCACAAGCAGGAGTTAGCAGCCCCAGAGATCCCAGAAAGGCAGGAGAGAAACATATTTCAAGAGAGATCACGGCAGCCTCTGCAGTTGCTCAGTGTGGGGGGTGCTGCCTTGGAACAGGCTCTGGGCAGTGTGTGCCTGTGCAGGGAGAAGAGAATCCCCACAGACAAATGCTGCCAGCCACAAGCTCTCTGCTCTCACCCGAACCCCAGAAATTACCACAGCAACAAAGAGGTTATTTATTGGTTATTTATTGGTTGCTGCTTAGAAAGGAACTCTGTGTGAGAGGCTGGAGGGGAGAGCAAGAACCCACCTCCCCCAGCTTCCAGCAGGGACCCCTTGCTGACTGAGATCAAGGAGGGTCTCTGCTTGCTGTCAGGAGCACAGCTTCACTATATGCTACTTCCATACCTTGGACATATGGAACCCATAGGCACAATGGTGGGTGAATCTTCCCTAGTGAGCAGCGAGGCCCCAGGGGTCAGTGCACTGCCCTTCCACCACTGTGCATCCAGGACTCCATCCTCTGCTGTATTGAGCTAATACTTGCAGCTGAGTGTGGCAGAGATGAGCATCTCTGAGCTGCAGTTTCCTCTCCCCTAATCCTTGGGCTGGATCAGCTCCAGGAACAAAGTTAGAGGTGCCACTTGGCTCCTGCAGAGAAAAATATTCCTCTGTCCCCATCACTGTAATGTCTACAGCCAGCTGTGCCTTCAGGGTGGAGGAGAGGACAAGTGATTCCTGGACTAGGTGCAATCCCCAGCTACCATTTGAGGGCAGCTTCAAGTCCATTTTGCAAATCCATAATGTATCCAAGAGGATTTAGCTTGGGCCAAGCCTCTGACCCTGACATTCAAACATGGCAGAGGCCACTAGTCAAATTACTTGGCCAGGCTGTTCTCAGTTCATCCGTATCTTTGAAACAATCTCTGCTGGAATTGCAAGAGGTGGAGCCTGTAGGTCCAGACTGAGCTGCATTGAAAAAGCTGTGTAGAAAGCCCAGGACTGGAATAGCAAGCGGATCTGGATCAGGAGTGAGAGGCACTGGCAGAGAGATCTAGGGTATCGGCTAGAGCAGCTGGGTTCTTTAGATCAGGACAGGTATGTGAGTGAAGCTAGCCCAATGCTCCAAGCCTGGCACCAGCCAGGATTGGTCTGCATTCACACACATGCCACATAGCCCCATGGCACAAAGCCTTTACATGTGACCAACAGCAGTGTGCGCTCTGGAACAGGAAACCAGTTCTTTTCTATGTGACTTAGGGATGGAGAAACAGAGGCAAGCTATCCATTTCTGGGAGCCAGACTGAAAAAGGCACCCTTCCCAAAGTGGCCATGGATTTTCAGTGTCTCTCTGGGTCTCATTGGGAGAGTCAGTGCACTAGATCAATCTCCCCCAGTCAGTTGCAATGTCCATGGATCCCAGCCAGATTCATTTCCTGAAGGGGTGGAGCAGCACTGTCCCAGCCTTGCAGGCAGCGTTCCCTTGTGAGCTTCATGTCAAGTAGAGTCCTCTCTTCTCCTTCCAGAATGATGCAGGGGGCCAGAGAGTCCTGGTCAACAAGTGGAGCACCTTCAACAAAGCCCGGCTGGTGTGCTCTGTTCCAGGTCCTGACGGGATAGACACCTACTTTGACGATCTGGGTAAGACGAGCTTCCACTCCCTTCTCATGTGGCTCTGAGACTTGGCAGGTCAGGATTGAGGTGGGTGTGTGGAGGGGAGTGGTTTGAATCTCCTTGGTGACCCTGTGTTCAATTTCATAGAGGACATCTTCCTACTGTGGACCAAAGAGGGGAAGAGCCCAGAGATCTATGCTCTTTTCAGCACCATCAGGTAACAGCTCACAGCCCACATGTCCTCTTATTTTCTGTAATACTGCAACAACTCTTCTCCTGCTGCCATGAAAAATTAACAGCAGACCCTCTAATCAAGTCCATAACTCTAACCCTACTCTTCTTTTCCCCTGTTGCTTTCTTTTATTCTTGTTTATTTTGCAATAGCATTTAGAGGTTACACTCTCTTTGTGCTAAGTGCAATACAAACACCACTGAAAGATGGTCCCAGTTCCAACATGCTGATCATTTAAGCAGTAATGGAATTATTTAGTCTTATAATTATACTATGTGGTAGAAGGTGAACTGCATGAGGCTAACAGTCAATACTGAGTTGTTTGGGGTATATTAAGACAAAGCCTCAGGGGGATAAATAAGCCTAACATGTGGTGTTCCTAAATGTATTCATGTGTTAGGATAATATAGTAGCACTAACTTCAAGATGGTATAATAGCTTCATACTCTGGCATTTAAAGTGGTAACAGAGTGCTGGCAGAGAGTGCTATGTGATTGACTTTGAAGGAGCTAAGTTATTAACGTAATCTGGAGCAAGATGGGTATAGATACAGTTGGTATATTAACAGCTGTCTCAAAATAAATGTATAACATCTTCCAGACCAGTCTTTTTGTGAGCTGAGAATGAAAACGTGTCTGTTGGTAACTGCGCTTTGTGGGTCATAGTTAAGGCTATTGTTTGGATACTTGATATTAATATCGCCAGGCCCAGGTTTGTGTTTGTGTCAAGGTATTTGACTCTTTATTCATGTTATGTAATTGATTCCTTGTCTTTTGATAGCTAAGATTCTTGTATTTAAGCCTATAACACTGAGTAGATAGATGTATTTTCATTAATGTTTTTGTTATTTTCTGGGCCAGCATTAATTGTAATTAATCCCAGTTCATCTGGGGCAGTGCAATCGATCTGAGGAGTTTGAGAGTCTGATATCAGTTCCTCCTGGTTGCCTGGGAGCTGGTGACTGAGTCCTAGCCCTCTAGGATGTTAATTTCCCTGTGACTTCCCATTTGCTTTTAGTGTAACACCTTTTGATGCCCCTGTTCCCTTGGGCTCATCCCCTAGTGCTGTTAACAGAATGATTGCCTGAAGCTGGGCACAAAATTAACCACCCTTCCCCACAACGGGCCCTGAATGGGGCACCTTTTCTCCTTTCAGCAATGTGTTCCAAGGCTTCGCCATCTGTGTGTATCGCATGGCAGACATCTGGGAGGTCTTCAATGGGCCCTTTGCCCATAAGGATGGCCCTGATCATCAGTGGGCTGCCTATGAGGGCAAGGTGCCATACCCCAGGCCTGGAGTTGTAAGTAATTCATGTTCTTGTTTGTAGAACAGTTGGAGGGGACTGGCTTTGTCAGAGGCTGGGCTAGTTGTGCACACAGTCATTACAGGTCACTATAGCTTCATTGTCTTGGAGAGGTGGGCTGTCACTTTGTACATGACACCAGCAGGGCTTGGTGGCAGCCTCATGACTCAAACTTTTCAGCAGTTGTTCTCTTGGGGACCATCATCAGGGTCCATTTCTGGAGGTCATATCCATTCTGGGGTATTTCATGGAGGCCAGTGAGCGAGTACCAGGCTTAGGGAAGCAGCATTTGTCCAGCCCCCAGCATCATACTTTTTCATCCAAGATAACAACGCTGGGCAGAGCCTTGCCCCCACACCCATCCCTGGTCTGTGTCCATGGTTGGATAAGAGAAAAGGAAATAGCACAGCAGGACTGGCATGGGGGAAGCTAGCAAGTTGGATCTGACACAACAGGCTTCCACCTGGACTGCCGGGAGAATGGATCTGAGTTGAAAATCTGTTGAAGCCCAGGTGACATCCTGAAGTGAAGATCCCAAAGCCCTTGTTTAGCACAGCAGGTGGCTCTTGAGCACTGGGGTAACAAGGTTGGAAGTGGGTTCTCTTGCTGGAGCAAATTTAGTGTCAGAGGCATAAACAAGAGGATGAAATGCTGTCTCTCTTGCTTTGTGCCAGTGTCCCAGCAAGACCACCAACCAGCCCCGTCGGCAGTATGGCACCACCAAGGACTACCCTGATGAGGTGCTGCACTTTGCCCGTGCTCACCCTCTGATGTACAAGCCTGTGTATCCAGTGCACCGCCAGCCTGTGCTGGTGAAAACCAACCTGCAACAACGGCTGCGTCAGATCGTGGTGGATCGGGTGGAAGCAGAGGATGGGCAGTATGATGTCATGTTCCTGGGGACAGGTGGGCCACAGTGGAAGAACATTTCCTGGAGCCTTGGCAATGCCAGGCATTCTCTGCTACATCTCCCCAAGCATGTCCCCTCTGGGCCTTCCTTCTCTGGGTCATTCAGCTGCTGCTCAGAGCACTTCTAATCAACATGGGGTTTAAAATGGTGGTAGAGGCCTATCTACACAAGGGTTGCCAACACTGCTATGTCTGGTGGGATTTAACCTGGGTGGGATAGCTGAATAGAGCAGAAATAGCCTCCTGGCTCTAAGGTCCATTTTGGAATAAAACTCATTTTTTCATTAATAATATTTCAGTTGGCAGCTTAGTAGCAACTCCAGATGCCGCTGACTGTACCTGGTTCCAGCTCTCATGATGGGGGAAAAAGGCGGCAGGATCTAGTGGTTAGGGGAGTTGGAAATCAGGTGAGATGGGTATAGACTTGACTACCATTAATCTGGCATATGGCCCTGAGTGAGTCATTATAGGCTCGGCAGTGCTATGTTGGCTAGCACTATGCAAGAAAGAGACTTGGGGGTCATCATTGACCACAAGATGAACATGAGCCTGCAATGCGATGCTGCGGCTAGTAAAGCGACCAAAACGCTGGCTTGCATCCATAGATGCTTCTCAAGCAAATCCCGGGACGTCATTCTCCCCCTGTACTCGGCCTTAGTGAGGCCGCAGCTGGAGTACTGCGTTCAGTTTTGGGCTCCACAATTCAAAAAGGATGTGGAGAAGCTTGAGAGAGTCCAGAGAAGAGCCACGCGCATGATCAGAGGTCAGGGAAGCAGACCCTACGATGACAGGCTGAGAGCCCTGGGGCTCTTTAGCCTGGAAAAGCGCAGGCTCAGGGGTGATCTGATGGCCACCTACAAGTTTATCGGGGTGACCACCAGTATCTGGGGGAATGTTTGTTCACCAAAGCGCCCCAAGGGATGACGAGGTCGAATGGTCACAAACTACTACAAGATCGTTTCAGGCTGGACATAAGGAAGAATTTCTTTACTGTCCGAGCCCCCAAGGTCTGGAACAGCCTGCCACCGGAGGTTGTTCAAGCGCCTTCATTGAACACCTTCAAGATGAAACTGGATGCTTATCTTGCTGGGATCCTATGACCCCAGCTGACTTCCTGCCCTTTGGGCGGGGGGCTGGACTCGATGATCTTCCGAGGTCCCTTCCAGCCCTAATGTCTATGAAATTTGATCCCCTTGTGCCCTTGTGATCCCACCAGAGTTCATTAAAAATTTTCAGCTGAACATTTTCCATCAAAAGAGTTTTAGGTCAGCTAAAACGAATTCCCATTAATTTTAGGCAAATTGTTTTGGTCAAAACAAAGCCCAATCTAATGGAAAGTGTTTGAAAAGCCAGAATATTCCACTTTTACCTTCCTCAAACAAAGTGGTTTGATTTATTTAAATCAATGTGATTTGCTTCTAGAGTAGCTTCACTTCTATTTAAAAATCTCTTTAAGAAATTGAGGAGAATTAAAAAATGAAACATTTGATTCAACTCAAGAATGAATGTTTTGGATTTTCCCAAAACAGTTTGAAAAACAATGGGTGTCTTTACATGCTCTGGGGTACCAGGGGGCACTTTAATTAAAGCGGCTTTCATTAAAGTGCCCCCAGTCTCATGTGCATTCAGCATCCTGTGCTTCAAAATGGTGGTTGGGGTGCTTTAGCTAAAGCTCGTTCACTGCCATTTTGAAGTGCAGGGGCACTGTATGCATGTGATGTGGAGGTTGCTGGAGTATGCTAATTAGCACCCTTCAGCAGACTTGATTTAATTGAATCTGCTTTGACATGTGCTAATTAGCACACTTCAGGGCAGACGTCTGGCATGTGTATAGGTGCCCGTTCATTTTAGGTCAACCCAAAGCCATTTTTATTTCCAGTTTTTTGGTTTAGTCAGCAAACCGAAATCTCGGTTATTTGCACAGCTCAATGGATAAGACCCTGGATTATTCATAGGACAAACCTATGTACCAGTGTTAGATAGGACTCATCACTATGAAAGCTACGGAACAGCATCGTCTCACTGATTCAGAGTATTTCCTTGAAACACTCTAGCAAGGAAGACGAATGGTAGGTTGCTCCCTTGCTGAGTTTAGGTCCTGACCTTTCTGGCATAGATCTACACTGCTGCTGTTTGGTGTTAGGCCCTGGACACTGACAGACAGTGAGGAGTTTACTCATGGTTGCTGGTTGAAAGTAGATTTTTGGTTGAGGCAGGAAGATTGTCCTACTGGAGCAGGAATTGTCCCCTGTCCCCACTGCAGATGTTGTCAGGATACTGAAGAAAAGGGCTCATAGTAATGCTTTTGTTCTGCTCCCTTCCAGATGCTGGCTCCATTCTGAAGGTCATAGCCCTGCAGAAGGGAAACTTTGCAGCTGCCGAAGAAGTCATTCTGGAGGAGCTGCAGGTTTTTAAGGTGAAAAAAATGCACGTGTATGCATGTGTGTATGTGTGCGTGTATGTGTAATATTGTGTGCTGCACATGGGAGAGCCCGTGCAGTTCTGTCTTGGTACACAGACACTTCCATGTGTCCCATATGACTGTACTGGAGGCAGGAGCATGTACGCTCAGGGTGGAATTAGCTACATGGATAAAACTTAGGCCAAGTCAGCATATGCTGTAGGTGCAGTCTGTACTGGCATGTGCTCGGCATTTCTGTGCAGAGCATATGCTGGGTGACTGTTGCACGTAAAGCACATACGGCTCTTAGTGTGCACATAAGCAGTGTGGCTAAATGCCTACAGAGCTGGCGGCTGGGTTTCCCTCTCATACTGGCATAGGGAAAGAAGCCCAGCAAACCCCATGTTGTGAAACTGGAACAAGAGAAAGGATAGTTTGGTCCAGCCCTTGCGGATGCTTCCTGCACGTGAATGTGTGGGCCCTGCAGGCGGACTCCATGATTTCCCTCCCATAGGAACAGTGGCTCCAAATGCTCTATGTAGCTCTCATCACCAATGGGGGCTCTTATCTAGTATGATGCCCCTCCCATGCCCTCCTTCACCCAGCACCAGAACTAGGAGTCAAATAGTGAGCATCAGCCGGAAAGAAAGTAGCTGTTTTGCAGACTCTGTAGAACTGGGTCCTTAATCCAGTTCTAGAAGAACCCAATCCTGAAAGGTGCCAAGTGCCCACTGCTCCCAGCCACCTTGGGGAGAATGATGGACAACTGCAGCGCTTAGGGTGAGGCCTAACTTTGGAAGAATGGGCTTTTGGGATGAAATGTTTGCTAGTGACAACATGGCAGGAGGCTGAGGGAAGGGGCTGGCCTCCTCCTTTTTGGAAGCTGTAGCTCCCACTAGTGTTAATATGGATTTGTTGAATCCTAGAAAGCAGGAAGCTCTAGACAGGATGCTGGTGAGGTGTTGATGTCTGGGGATGCATTTGTGTTTACTTGTGGAGAGCCAGAGCCTGACTGAACCTATGAAAAACTGAAGATACTCAAGGGAGAACATGGGGCTTCTGAGGAGAGAAGAGTGGTCATGTCTGAAACTTGTTGTAACTGAAGGTCTGTCTCTTTTCCTCTTCCCCAGGCTCCTACTCCCATTACTGACATGGAAATCTCTGTCAAACGAGTGAGTACTGTCTTCTCTTTAGGACAAACATAAGGAAAAATCCAGCCTGGTTAGCAATTGTGCCCAACAAATGCAGACACAATTCAATTGTGCAGAGACCGTGGGACAAGTCGGGGCTGGAATTGTTGACCCTTCTGAAAACCAGCGCAGCATCCTGGGCTGGACTAGAGCCAGCAGAAAGGCTCAGTGCCTGAAGATTGGCAGATGCTTCAGCACTGTGGCAGCTGCAGCTCTGGGGACAACATCCTGTCTATCCAATGGCCAGTGCTGGATGATTTCATACAGAGGGGAGCAGTGGGGTTTGCCCTGCAAGGCCATCTCACAGCCTGATAGTTCTTACCATATGGAAGTTGTCCTGGTATTCTTCCCTGGTAATCTCACTGCTTCCCTTTAGTTAAACCCTCCTTGCCCACCTAGGGAAAGGTCCTCTCCTTCCTGAGTCTCTATTTGTTCTATTTGCTCTAGGAGTTACATGCAGTGTTCCCTCTAAGCTGCGTGGTGTGCACAGCCCTGCAGGTGCACTCATGCTGTGCTGCCACACATGCCACACAGCTTAGAGGGAACACTGGTTACGAGAGGTGAAAAGGGTGGCTTCCTCCCATGAAGCCAAATCCCAGTGGCTGGTGCTCAGTCCAGGGCCCTTCCGTCGCAGCTCTACCAATGTACATTCATCCTTATGCTTGGCATTCTCCATTATTCCAGTCTTGGGGTTCCCCAGCCAGCCTTGTTAGTGCATCACTGTTTTTCCTGGTAGAAAATCCTTCTGAGCTCTCTGAGCCTGGCCCTATGGTTGGTTTCACTGTGGACATCCATCTCCCAGAGACTAAGCTAAGGGAGGTGGTTTCCACTGTGTCCTGAGGCAGGTGTCTGTTGGAGAGGACAATGCTCCAGCCCCATTGCTCTGCTGAGAGCCCTCAGATGGCTGGTGGACCACGAGATGCCCCTGGAGATGTAGTATCTTGGCTGAGCCCTCCTTCCTGGCTACCCGCCTGACCCATCCTGTTTTCTTGTGTTCTGACAGCAAATGCTGTACGTGGGCTCCCGCCTGGGGGTGGCTCAGGTGAAGCTGCACCAGTGTGAGACCTATGGCACAGCCTGTGCTGAGTGCTGCCTGGCACGGGACCCATACTGTGCCTGGGATGGTGTCTCCTGCACCCGCTACCAGCCAGCGGGCAAGCGCCGATTCCGCCGCCAGGATATCCGTAACGGGAACCCCATGCACCAGTGCCTGGATCAGAACCTGACCCGTAAGGCAACCTGCTCGTTCTGTGTGTACCACATGGGCAGGGAATCACAAGCACAGGCTGAGAGGGACTGTCCTTTTCCTCTAGCATCCAGGGCTTGTATCCAGAGGGCCTGTGAGCACTCCCAGCTCTCCTGCTCACAGGCACAACTCAGTCCTTGGGTAAACATGGCAATGTCTAGGTGGGGCTGACCCCTCCTGCAGGATCCAGGAGCTATAAGTGTGGCTGAGCAGGTCCTTCCCCCACTCTTGGTGCTGTCCTGAGAGGAGCAGTGCCCACCCATGTCCCTGTGGGATGTGCTAAGCATGGGTCAAGTGGCCACTGATGAAGCAGGACCTTCTGCACCAAAGGGTTCTTTGATCCCCATGTACCAATGCTATCTCACCACCTAGGGATGTGAAGACTGAGTCCTCTGTCAAGGACATACACTGCCTTAGTCTCATATAGCAAATCTTGGCTTGCCATGGCCAGATGCATCCCACCAGCAATATGGGGCTTTCCACATGACCCAGGGTGAAGAAATTTCAGAGCCCAAGGGCCAGAGGCCTTTGTCTGTCCAGAAGCAGGGTTATTCTGAGGGGCTGGGAAGCTTTGCTGGTGGCCCTGGGGTTGAGGCTCCAGATTAATCTCAGGGCTCTAAACAAATGCCTGTATTTTGCCAGTGGATGATTTTGACAGTGCTGAGGAGAAGCTGGTCTATGGGACAGAGCACAACAGCACCTTCCTGGAGTGTGTCCCCAGGTCACCCCAAGCAACCGTGCAGTGGTTCGTGCAGAGGCCCCAGGATGAGCAAAGGGATGAGGTGAGTCCTCCACCCGACATCCCCCATGTCTACTCTGATGCCCTCACACTTACCTTCACTCCCTAACAGGATCTCTTCTACTCTCCTGGACTCATCAGGGTGCCTGCTTTTATCCCAGCTGGTCTTGGGACTGTTTCCTGCCAGCAGCTGCTGAAGAAAGGGGGTGCTTTTGAGACTCCTGCCAGTACATCACGCTGCCCCTTTCCCAAGGCTCCCCATGCACTCTGAAGACCCAAGGCATGTGGCTATGGGATCTCCCCAGCCCTCTCCTAGAGTCAGCACTTGGGTCTGGAAGGGGGTGGGATTTTGTCTGGGGGGTCTCTGGGCCAGGTATGTCTACACTGGTGTACTGAGCATGGTGTGCTCCAGGCTGTCCCATTCTCCAGCCATGACTGAGCACACACAGGAGAGGCAGGCCAGAGGGGCCTCACTGGTAAAGTGCTGTACACATTCCCCCAGCTGGGCTTATGCCATGAGATTACCCAGGAGACAGCACTCCTGGAGGTCATCAGACCTATAAACACCTGACTCCAGGGGGGCTGGAAGGAGGAACAGGAATGAAAGAAGAGTCTGTTCCTTCAGTGTGGGGTGCCCCTGTGCTGGCCCTGCAGGGCTGACCAGTTTCTGAGGATCTCTCCACAGGTGCCCTGCCTTCTGGGCAGGTGGTTTTTGAGGCATTTCTTGCTTTGTATGGGGTGAGGTGAAAATGGAGCCAAAGGGGAGGTCTTCCTGAGATTACTCCCCTGACATCTCTGGGGTAACACTAGAGAGGAGTTTGCCCTGTGCTCTCTGGCACTTCTGGCCCAGCCAGCTCATTCCAAGAGCCTCATGCTGCTCCTCCCTGAGTGCTTGGTCCACAGGCTGCACCTTCAAAAGCAGCCTTGGCTCTCCCACTCCTCATGTCTCAGCCTGGCTGCCTCCCTTCCCCCCTCCAAGCCCAACTCTGGATATTCCCAAGATAGACTCAAGATGGAGGAAGGTTCCCACAGCCTGTGTCAAAGTTGTATGAGGGGATATATGAGCCCCTGACCATAAGGTCCTCCCCCATCTAATACACACACACACATATAGAACCAGGTGGAAAGCTGCCAGTGTTCCTATAATGACGGGGAGGGAAAGAGACAATTCCCAGGGCATCAGTTAAAGGGGAAGTATGGGGAACATGTCTTGGATGTGCCTAATACTGACTGGCTTGGTAGCAAGACACCAGAGCAGGGGTGGCTTTTGGTCTGATCCTAGGTGACTGGAGACACCAGGGGCCCTTTGCTTTGATCCTGTGGGGTTTACAGGAAGGAGCCAGGTGGATGGAAGGTACCAGGGGGACCCATAGTCTGTGGCCGAGGTGGCTAAGAGGGAGGCAAGGTGTCAGGGCATGTGGTGGGCGCAAGCCCAGCAGTCTTTAGTGTTCCCTTGTTTCATTGCCGCAGGATTTCTTGCAGGTGAAGACTGATGAAAGGATCCTGAAGACAGAGCAGGGACTGCTGTTCCGGAAGCTGTACCGCCAGGACGCTGGCACCTACTACTGCAAGACTCTGGAGCATGGCTTCACCCAGACCATCACCAAGATTGCACTGGAGGTGATCGAGAGTGAGCAGCTGGAGCACGTCTTCCAGCGGGAGGATGAGCCAGTACGCCCGCCCTGCCTGGTGCCAGAGCCACGTCTGCCACATGGGCAGAGGGCATGGTTCAAGGACATAATGCACCTTATTGGCTATGCCAATCTGCAGCGGGTAGAAGAGTACTGTGAGCGGGTGTGGTGCAGCGACCGGCAGCGCCGCAAGGGCAAGCTCTCCAAGGGCAAGAATGCACTTGTCATCCCAGACACCACCAAGAAAGGAAGGAGCAAGCAGCACAGTGAGAGGAACCGCATGCCCAGGCAGGCTGTGGCCACATAAGAGTTTTTAGGGAAGGGGTGGGGGGTGGGACATGGGACTGGGGTGACCAGTGTGGAACATCCCCTCCCCATAAACGAGGATCAGCCCACCCAGGAGTGGTGTCCAGACTGTTCTGACAACAGGACTCGCCAAGCCAGCATGACTGGGCCTGGAGACATCAGCCCCCAGAGGCCCACGGCAACTGCTTGCCACCTTCATCTCCAGCACCAAAGGCAGCTTGGGGAGCCTCCTCTGACCACCGAGCATGTATTCCCCACCCTGCTCCGCCATGCCTCCTGCTTGGCAGCACCTTGCTTCTGACCTGGTTGTAGGTGCATGGAAGGTCCTAGTGGTATTCATCACAACAGTGGGAAGTCCCTGGCTATCTGAGCACATCCCCCAAGATAGAGGGCTGCCCCTGAGAGACATGATGCTCAGGAGGACGGTGCGGCAGAACAAAGCAAAATGGACAGGTGGAAAATGTGGTGGACAGTGCACGTGGGGCTGAGAGAGAAGCAGCATTGTTTCTAATGGACAGAGCAATGGACTGGGACTCTGGTAACCTGTGTTCTCTACTGCTGGCCTCTTGGGTGACCTTGAGCAAGTCACTTCCCGTCTCTGTGCCTCCGTTTTCCCATCTGTAAAATGTGGATAATGCTCTTGACCTCTTTTGTAAAGTACTTTGAGACCTGCTGGTGGCAAGCATTGTATAAGAGTGCAGTACTGTTCTTGTGGTGGTTCATTGAGGTAGGCTGCTATTGCTGATGAGAGGGAAGGGAAGAGCCCTGCCGGGCGCACAGTGCTGGGATGGCCTGTGGGGTCAGAACAGAGCTTCTGCCAGGGTTGGGACAGACCGGCTGGGCTTCCTCAAGCAGTGCAGCACAGCCTGTTCCTGAACAACCAGCAGGAGAATCACTTTGCAGTAGGGTGCGGTTTCCTGCTCTGAAGTCTCCCATGATGCAGTGCGAGCTGGGGAGAAGGTATCACCAGGCAGCTATGGACATTACGGGCCTTCCATGGGAACTTTGTTGACCTCTCTGCTCTGCTGTGGCACTGGGCAGTGGCAGAATGGAGGTCCTGGGCATTAGCTTTGCATGTGGCCTGCTGCCACGTTTATCCAGCCCTGGACCCCACTCCTGCACAGTATCACGGCAACAGTCACCCAGGTACAGGACACCCCCCCCCCCACACACACACACACGGTGTCATGGCAACAGTCACGCAGCCACAGAACCTCCCTCTTGTTCAGGAGAGCATGGACCCCCCCCCCCCCCACACACACACACTCAGTATCATGGCGGCCTTCAATCTGCCGAGGAACCCCCTCCTGCTTGGTGTCACAGCAACAGGCGCCCAACTACGGGATGTTCAGGACCTGTGACCTGGAGCTGAAAGGCTCTGTCTGTCTCCGCTGATCCCCTGGGCTCAGCGCTCTCCCTCTCCTCAGCCGACTCACTTAACTAGTGCCTGCTGAATGAAATCCATCAGCTTTCTGAACAAATAAACCAACCCTCGCTCTGGGGGCTGGGGCTTGGAGTCAGTTCTCTCTTTGTTTTTGCTGCTGGGGAGGGGGGTAGCAGGGATGATGAAAGGTCTCTCAGTGAGCGCTGCTTGCCATTAATAGCTGTTTCCAAAACACGTTTCCAGCTGGGCTCTGGGGCTGAAGCTGATTGAGTTTTTCCAAACCTATAGAGGACAATGTAGGTTTTCATCAGAGAAGGCAGCAGAAATCAAAGGGCCAGCATTCAATCCCCAGTGGTTTTTTCCTTTGGGATCACTCAGGAATAATGTAGCCAGTCTCCACCCAAAACAGACTACTTGCCCTCATCTGCCCTCCAGCCCTTCTGATACACTCAGCCAGTTCATGCCTTGAGGGGAGGAGGGGAGTATATCACATGCTCTGTACTGCAGCTACGTATTTACTACCCCCCCTGGCTGGGTGGAAATCATAGCTTCAGACTCTTTGCTACAGCTGAGATCCAATCAACACAGCAGAGAGGGGGAGCCAGGCAGGCAGTGCTAGAAATTCTCTGCTTGGCAAGGCCCTGGTGCCTATTAGAGCAGCAGAGGAGCTACTCCATTTGCCACCTATGTGACAGGCTTTCTTGCATACCTGCCAGCCTCCAGCTTCTTTACTATTCATTCCATCCAGGAAGAGCACACGCCAACTACAGATGCTTCCTCAGCCTGACGAAGGGTATTTATACCCGAAAGCTTGCAAAGAAGAATTTTTCCAACTATTTGAGTCAGTCTAATAAAAGATATAAGATTTACCCAAAGAACCTTGTCTGCATGTGTCCAGCTGACTGTCTGCCAGCTATGAATAGCCTGAGCACTGCAGTCACATCTGTATGCTGGGGTTGTAGTGGAGAGGAAAGGTCTAAGAGCTGGCTGTGCAAGCCTGGTATCCCCTGAGAGTTTCTGCCTGCCAGTCTATGGGTATGGCCCTCTACTAAGTACTTATGGAGATTCTTGTGGAAACACCATGGCAAGAGCTGGAGCTTGAAAAGTCTGTTCCCGAGGTCAGGGGACACAGCGAGTGAGAGCAGTCCAACCCTGGGTTGCCATGGCTCTCTGCCGTGTTGGGAATGCTCTGACTCAGCCTGAGCAACAGCCCGCCTGTGCCCTAGTCACTGAGACTCCCCCATCCTCTCCAGAGCCTCTTTCAGCCAAAGGTGGTGCAACCCACAAAGGACCAGGCTTCTTCCAAGTCCCATTCTGCAACCTGTCCCCAGTGCAACTTCCAGGGAACTCAGTGGGAGAGTTTCCCCTGCACAGAAAGAGGGCTCTTATGCAGGGTTCGTATGGAGGCGTCCCCTAGCCCAGAGCACAGCCCCAGGCTGACAGCAACACGCCCAGAAGCTCCTTAGCCAGAAAGTGGAATATTGTCTCCAACTGGAACCATAAGGGAACTGTAATTAATTACTCAGCCTGGAGGTCTGCCAGGACAGCCGACCTACCACTCCCCTTCTTAGGGCTTTGATACACAGGCTTGGTCATGACCTCTGCTTTATATCTGCCCTGAAATCACATGCATTCAGCAAGACCCCTGGCAGATAACCCCCTGCCCTGGGGACCACGGCGAGTGTGCTGAGGTTTCCAGGAACCCTCAGCATTTGCTAGAGATCAGCCTCAATTAGGCAGCTAGTTTTGTCCATTCTGTGGGTGGCCATTTCAGGCAGGTTTTGGTGTAGGCTGGGCTTCAGGTTCTCATGGCTGCAATCAGGATCTCACCCTTGGAAAACCTGCATCAGATTTTGTTCCAGTGTTGCACAGCTGCTTGCTTAAAGGTGGTTCCTTGGGTGTGGAATATTGCCTACCCAGATGTTTGCACTACCGACTTCTTTGAGGCAGCTAGTGCTCCACGGACACCTATGCCAGTGAAATGAGTCATTTCTGGTCTGCACCTGATACAGTTTGGGCTGCTGTGGGGGTGACCTTGCTCCAGTGTAGACCAAAACTGTGCTCTTTTTAGGAGGATATTGTTCAGGTCAGAGCCTGGCCATCCCACACCATGTTCCTCTGAGTCACCTCCCCTCCTCTGATGATGGGGCTTGTGGTCTGTGTGAAAGGGAGGCAGACCAGCCGTGTTTCCCTGCAGTCACTTCAGGCAATGCCACAGAGTTTATTTTTGCAGAGGGACTACAAAGTGCAAAGTGAGCATGGGAGGGAGCGACACAACAAACAGTTATCTCTGGGCCGCTGAGAACTGGGCACTCAGAGGCCAATAGCTCTGAGCAGCCCCTGTCCCCTTCCCAGGTTCTCCCCCACTGCCCAGTACCTGGCATGGGCATTGGTACAAGGCTGTGGGTGATTTTTGTGGAGCCCCAGACATGCACCTAGTGCCCAGGGAATGCAACAGGAAGAAGGTCTCTGCCCCCTGAAGCTTACAGGCTAAATGGAGTGGGTTTGACACTGCCCAGCCCACCCGACAACAAACCAGGTGCACTGGGCCCTTCCAATCCACAGGGAGAGTCACTCTCTAACCCAGGGGCAGGCAATTATTTTGGGCGATAGGCCACTTACTGAGTTTTGGCAAGCCATCAAGGGCTGCATGACAGGCAGCCGGGGCATATAAAGATTAATTTTCTAAATTTTTTAGGGGCCCCGCGGGCCAGATAGGATGGCCTGGCAGGCCGCATCCAGCCCCCGGGCCGCATTTTGCCCACCCCTGCTCTAACCCCACCCCTACACTACCCTAATCCCACCCAGGGGAGGGACTTGTTTGGTAAATAGGCTCCTCTCTTGCACCTGGAGGGACTGCTGGGCTTTGATGGGGAAGGTGGCCCTGGGATCTCATGAAACTCAGAAGAAGCCAACGAGGAGAGCAGAAGAGCAGGGTGATGGCTAACCCTCCTGTACTGAGCTCCGCACCCCGGAGGAGAACACAGTGCAGTGAAGAAGAGCGCCACTCTTCAAGAGGGATGTGGATAACCTTGAGAGGGGCCAGAGGAGGGCCACTCGTATGATTAGGGGTCTGCAGTATAGGTTTTATGAGGAGAGGTTGAGGGACCTGGATTTCTTCAGCCTCTGTAAGAGGAGGCTGAGAGGGGATTTGGTGGCTGTTTACAAATTTGGGGAGGGGGCAGCAAGGAATAGGGGATACTCTGCTTACCAAGGTACCCCTTGGAGTAACTAGAAACAATGGCCACAAACTGATAGAGAGCAGATTTAGACTAGACATTAAGAAGAATTTCACGCTAAGGGTTACCAGAATCTGGAATGGGCTCCCAAGGGAGGTGGCGCTCTCCCCTACCTTGGAGGGCTTTAAGAAGAGACTGGGCAAACACCTGGCTGGGGTCATCTGACCCCAGTGCTCTTTCCTGCCCAGACCAGGGAGTTGGACTTGATGATCTACTGAGGTCCCTTCCAACCCTGAAAAATCTATGAAATCTATGGAGAAGGGGTAAGGAGACCACAGGATACCTCCCCCACCCCAATGGGGAACTAGAGCATGGGACTAGGGGCAGGCTACTAGGCTGGCAGCTCTTCCTCACCCCAGGGCTGCACACCTCTCCATAGGAGTGCTCAGCCAGCGGTAAACCTCTTGTCTGAGCCCCAGCTGCACAGCACAGTTACCCAGTGCTCCCCATTCAGCCGACATCATGAAAACCACCGCAGCTTTCTTTGAGTACAAGAGGCAGAAAATCCCATTAAGGGTGTCATTAGTGGAGACCAACGGAGCCTGGGAGAGACTCCAGCTCCTTCTGCAGGGCTGCATGCCAGGTTGATGAAGATCTGTCTCCCCTGCTCTCTCACACCCTCCCCCCACCCTTTCTCTCCTTTCCCACCCTATTTTCTCCACCTACCTCCCATGACCTGCCTCCTCCTACTACCCTCTCTCTTTCCTGTCTCATTTTATCCCCCAACTCCTCCTGTTCCCAGCTCATATTTTGTGCAGCCTGCTCACATTTTGCAGCAGGCAGCGCAGCTTTTTGCTTTGCTTAAAGAGCTCCACATCCCCCCTGGAAGCAGCCACTTGAACTTCAGGTCAGGGAGGAAATGAATACGCCCCTCTCTGGGTTCCCAAATCCCTCCCTAGGGTGCCTGCCATGGCTCTGAAGCTGTGTCCACCTCCCTCCTCTAGGCACTGTCCGAGCTCACAGTGGGACCCTATAGGACAAAACACAAACTCTGCCTCCAAGTTAAAGGCTGAGCTTTGGTTTGGAAGTGGCTCCAGCTTCACGCTCCCATCCATGAGGCGTTGTGGAGGCCCTGCCATTCCTCGTTGGGGATTTTCCCATCCTGCCAGGTAGCAGGAAAGGTGACTGCCCCACCGTCCACCTGGTCCCATAGACACTGCCAATGGTTCTTCAGATACCACAAAAAAGGATTCTGGGATACTGGTTACACTTGTCTGAACAAGATGGGCAGAGGGAGATGCATGAGGCTGTCACACACAGACTGGGAGAGCTTTGCCCTGGCTGGAGGGGAGCCAGTGCACAGTCAGACCCCAGGGAGCCGGGCACACAGACGAACTGCTATCTGAAGCAGTTTCTCCAGCCCAGTGGCAGAGGAAATGGGTCCTGCGGCAACCCATATGGCTTCATGGGGACAGCATGATCTCACAGCTGCCTGAACTCCGGGGCCTGATAAGGATCTTGTTTCTTCCTGCAGCCGCTCAGGCCCCACACAATGGTGTGAACCACCAGCCCTGCCGGGAAGAGCTTTGTTAAAAGGGGAGAGGAAAGAAACCACGTACACAAAGCCTGAGTGAGGCTGAGGCCAACCCAACCAGAGGCAGTTTATAAACACCAGCAAGCCAGGGTGGGGTCACCATGGGCTGCCAGAGAGGGCAACACAATGGGGAATTGTTCCCTGTTTACTGGTGTCCCCTTGTCTGGGATGGAGGGATGCTTTTAAGGCTGGAAACACCCCCCTCCCATGCACAGGGCTGGAAGGATGGCTCTTGTTTATCAGCAGCCCTTTCATGTTTGCTGGGGAGAAAGGAAGTGAGCAAGATGCCCAAGGAGGGCTTGGCACAGAAACCAAAGTCTCCTGGTGCCCTTGGGCAGGGATACACAAAGCATTTCCTCCCTACACACATACAAGAGCCCCTGCTCCCGCTGTGGTGAGGGCAGGCCAACCCCACTGTCCATGTGGGGATTTCCTGTGTTCAAAGGGAGTCCCTGGGTGGCACAGAGCCAGCATAGCAGCTGGACACTGCCCATGTGCTTGCACCGTGGCCTAAGGGCATGGCTGGCTCTGGCTGTTCTCAGATGAACAAGTCACCCCTAGGGGCTAGAGCTATGGTGCTACTGGGGATCAGGTCGGGCTTGGCATTGACAGGTCCTTGGGTCACAAAGATGGTCTCCAGCCATCCCTGCTTTCCACCACAAGCTGTGCTGGGAGCAGCTGGGGCAGCTCGTGTGTGTCATTAGAGTGGAGCTGTGCCATCCCCTTCAAGTGGTGCTTGGTAGTGGGTGGTAAAAGGGAGAAGCTGGTGTCTAATTTGGAGACTAGAGATGAGCCCAAGACATGCAGCTGAGATCTGGATTCAAAGAGGTATTCAAAGGAGTCCAGCTTGCCTGATGCCCCAGTCTCTCCTGACCTCAGTCTCCATTGCTGACCTCTGTTGTCAAGCTACACTGAGACTCTGAGGTTCTCAAGCTGGACAAGTCCAGAGTTTTAGGACATACCAACCATCTGTCCTGAAGCATTAACTCTTTAGAGCCTCCAAATGGGACTGGCCATATTATGGCTGAGTTACACCCATGAGCACCAGTGAAACTGGTGGCATTGCATAGGTGCAACCAAGGGAAAAAATGGCCCCTGCTCTACATGAGTTGCAAAGTCAAATCCACGCAGTGCAAGCCCCACACAGCCAGAGCAGCTGCCTTGCTCTTCTCTCAGCATTTCCACATGAGCATATCACAGGCCTGGCCCTGTTCCTGCAGTAGGCAAAGAAGAGTAGAGAAGGCAGGTTTAGACATACCATTTCCTGATAAATGCTGACAAGTGGGGGCTTGGAGAACAGCAAAAATGGGCCTGAGGGCTCAGAGGAGCTGATTTCTTAGGCCAAATTAGAGCTAAAAATGTCACTTGGCTCAGAGCAGGCAAAGTTGATAGAAAATATGCTAGTAGGCAAAACTACACCCCAGGAAAGGAATTATTTAGGGTGCGGCCAGGGATGGAGCTGGAACCAAAGAAATGCAAGACCGCAGCTAAAGTCTCAGGTATGAAGGGCTAGATTTCTAAAAGCACTGAGATGTTCAACTCCTATCTTTTAGCTTCTCTTAATCCTTGGAGTCTCAGAACAGCAGAGACTTCCTATGCCTGAAGAAGGGTGATTGCTCCTGAAAGCTTGCTAAGAATGTTTTTCCAACTACTCAGTTGATCTAATAAAAGATAGCACATCTACTCAAAGATCATTGCCTGCCAACTCCTACCAAAGTCACAATCACAGCATTGGATAAATGAATTCTGTTATCTGGTTGCAACCAAGCAAGTTATCCACAAAGCCAGAAGGCTGTTGCAAAACCCACCAGTTTCGCAGGAATGAACATGAGCCAGCAGTGTAACGAGGCCATCAACAAGGCCAATCGCACCTTGTCGTGCATTAGCAGGTGCATGACTAATAGAACAAAGGAGGTGATGCTCCCCCTCTATGCGGCACTGGTCAGGCCGCAGTTGGAGTACTGTGTCCAGTTTTGGGCGCCGCACTTCAAGAGGGATGCGGGGAATCTCAACAGGGTCCAGAGGAGGACCACTCACATAATTAGTGGCCTTTGTGATAGACCCTACGGGGGGGAGGTTGAGAGAGCTGAGTCTCTTCAGCCTTCACAAGAGACGGCTGAGGAGAGATCTTGTGGCCGCCTATAAATTTATTATGGGGGGTCAACAGGGAATAGGGGAAGCGCTGTTTACTAAGGCGCCCCAGGGAGTGACTAGGAATAATGGGTGTAAAGTAGTTGAGAGTGGATTTAGGTTAGATATTAGGAAGAAATTTTTCACACTAAGTGTGGCCAGGATCTGGAATGGGCTTCCAAGAGAGGTGGTGCTATCACCTAGCTTGGAGGTCTTCAAAAGGAGCCTGGATAGTAACCAGGCTGGGGTCATCTGACCTCGGTCCTCTTTCCTGCCAGGGTCAGAGGGTCGGACACGATGATCCATTGTGGTCCCTTCCAACTCTACAATCTATGAATCTATGAATCTGGGCTAAACTCCCTGGTGTCATTTCACAGACGGTTTAGCCTGAAAGACAGAACAGGGAGAATAAAATCCAACATTCAGGCCTCTTCTCCAGAGCCAAATATAGCCAGGAAACTGCATCAGCCATGGACAAAGCACTACATGGGGCTTTCCCTGGGTCTGGGAGATAAAACAGGGTGTTCTCCTAGAGGGAGTTAAGAGGCATTTAATAAGTAAAACAACTACCAAGACAGGTACAAACAGGTTTCCATACATCTCCCATTCTAGTCTCCTTTCTCTTGTTAACCAAGGACTGTGTTGTCTGCCAATATGCAGCACACAGAGACATCTTGTGGGCGAAGGATTTACTAAGTAAATGTATCATCACCCTCGGAGAGGATTTCTCATGCTGGGACTCAGACAAAGGTAGATGATGATGAGCCAGGGCTTGTTCTGGGTCCATCCCAGCACTGTGAGGCAGACACGAACTTCGCTCTTGGCTATAATCCCCAGGGGCCCTAGTGGGGATTACAGCCGTGCTTGTCTTCTGCCCAAGGCTTGGCTCTCTGAGGCACTGGCACTGCAGAAAATGGGCCTTTTCCAAGCCTGTTTCGAAGCTTGGTCTGAGTTGAATAAAAAGCTGCCAGGCAGCTCCAAGGGGGGTTTAGGAGACTCGCACTGTGGACTAGTGGGATGCTGGAGGCTGGGCTGTTCCTGGGCAAGGGCCTGGCTCAGAAACTGCTGAGCAGGGATTCTTTGGAAGGGGAGGCATTCACTGCCAGGCAGCATCCTCATCAATCAGCCTTTAGTAGGCAGGAGGGCACAATGTGCCAGGTACTTTCCAAATGGCAGGCTGCATTGTGTGTGGGCAGGGGAGCGGGAGCAGCAGGGCCCAAGCCTGGTGTGTGCATGTATGGAGGTGTTCCCAGTGGGCTCAAACCAGCTTTGGATCTCTTTGTTACACACACAGTGATGCAGTCCCTGCCCCAATGGTATAGTCAGCAAAGGCACAGGCAGTGCCTGGAAGGGCAGAGTCTAGGGTTGCCAATTCTGACTGAAGCTATTCTGGGAGATTTTTTTTTCCCCCAACATGATGCAATGTCATTGTAACCTGGGCAGTACTCCAAGAGGTAGCCCCTCTCCAACTGAAGGGATCAAAGCAGGTGCTCAAGCGCTGTGGGAGGTATAGGGACTCTCCTCCCGCTATAGAGCGGAGCCAGCCCACCAATGCGGACTTAACCATATACCTTTTAATGAAAGAACAGTACTTGGAACATAACAGACATAAATCAGGGGGTATAGGGAACGCTACAATGCCCCAAGGGGTAGGATTCAACAAAGGTTAGACACTTACAGTCACTGACAAAAGACAGGGTTAACAAAACATAAAATACAAACAGCAGAGCAAACAATACTGGTTGGCGAAATATAAAAAGGCACAAAATGTCAAATGACAAGGAAATATAGGACCTAGGTACCTGGAGGGGGAGAAAGGGAGAAAACACAATGGCCCCTTTCCACTGCAAGAAGATTTGCTCCTTGCTAGCTCACTCAACCCAAGTCACCCCAGCTGACACTTGAACTCAGATCTCCCACCTGGTAGGCAGAAACACTGACACACAGCCACCGCTAGTGACACTGCTCCAAGCTGCTAAGGGTCAAGACCTTCCCAGAGCCCTGGCCTCACATGGAGCTCCCTGGCCTCTTATTGGAGGAACTGAAAGCAAAGCTGGGAACCTCTCAGGTCACTGCTCAGATCCTTGCTGCAGCGGGGGAGCCTTTCCTGCTGGCCACAGCCTCTCCTAGGGGATCCTGGAGCCCAGCAGGGAGCCTCTCCTGTTGGCTGCATGCCACGCTGCTGAGGGTCCAACTGCTGCCTTCAGGTCCCACTCCTTCAGGCTCTTCTGGGGCAACTGCTCTCGCCCCACTGCCCCAGCTCATGCCAGCTCTTTGAAGCTCCTTCCTTGTGGTCCCTCACTGGTCTCTCTTGAGTCAGCTACGCTGCCCCTTCTATCCCCCTCCAGGTGACCCAAGGGGCCAATCAGGGGACATGAAGGGTGAGTCTCTGGGGCCTGATTGGTGAGGAAAGGCAATCCCAAGTCCTCTAATCATCTTTTGCCCTTTCAAAACCCCTGGGCTAAGTCACTGCCAGCTAGCCCATCACATCATTAATTGTACTGTTCAACCCGTTCACAATATCAATCTCTGGGATTGCTTTCAATAGTCACTGGGAGATGGATGGCAATTCCAGTAGACTCCCTGCCAATCTGGGAGAGTTGGCAACCCTAGCAGAGTCCAATGTGCAGGCAAAGTTATGGGAGAGGTAACAGGTGCAACTTGTTAGTCCCAAGCCTGTGGTTTCCTTATATCCAGATCACCTCCTTGCCCATGACCCCATGTGAGGCTGTAATGCAGTTGCATCCAGCAGCCTGTCCAGCTCCCCCCTCAGACCCTGGCTCTACTCCTCAGAGATGAGTTAAAGGAGGGTGGTGTTATGTCCCAGGGCTTCCTGCAGTTTGTGTTATAAGGTGGGGGCTGCCACCCAAGGCTGCTTTGGGATTGAGGAGATGGAGGCTGAAGGTGTCCTGGACAAGATTGAATGGCTGGAAGAAGGTCTGAGGATGACCCCTTTGAGACTGGAGGTCAGTTCAGGGCACAGGCTGGGCTATGCTTCCATGGGGGTGGTGCCTTGCTGCATGTTGCTATAGTTCTGGCTACTTTGGTGCCCCCCTAAGAAGAGCTGACCTCCTACCAACCCACATAAGTGCTGGTGACCCCCTACTAGAAATTGGGGCTCTTTGCCAGATGTGGAGAGTGTGACCAATTGCAGGGCTCTTGCTGCCTTGGCCAGCTCAGGCTCCACAGCTGTTAGAGACAAGAACTTTGAGAGGCACATGGCTAATGAGCAGATGCAATTTACCCAGAAGAGGTGGGAGCAAGTTCTCAGTCCTCTGGGGCTGGGAGCTCAGCTCAAGCTAGGGAAGCTCTGCTGAGAGTGTTTCCATTGGGCAGGAGCTGGGAGGCAAGCAGCTGCTGGCAGTTTCGCCCCTAATTAAAGTGAGCACTGGGTTGGGGCTGGGAAGACACCATCTCAGGGCTGGATGGCTCCAGCTTTAATTGCACTGAGTTAAGTGAGTGCCGCCTGGGTGGGGGTAGGGCAGAAGCTTGCTAGGCTGCCTGGCCCAGCAGGTCACAGGGTTTCCTCCCTGATTTTGCTGACCAAAATATAGCACATGGACCCAGAAGGGCCCTCCTGGGTCAGAGACCAGTGCCCTGCTATAGCAGACAAGTGTGACTAAAAGGGCAGCTGCTCCTGGCTAGGTTTATTGGTAACCAGTAGGTGGTGCTGGACCTGGGTGAATGCCCTGGGTACTGGGAGGCAGAGCCAAACTGCCTTGTGCTCAGCCCTGGACTCCCCTTGTTAAAGACATCCACATCCTGTCCAAGCTCCATCCCTTTTTGAATGGGAGGCCAAACACGTGGCCAGACTGGGGACCAGCAGGGCTCTGGTGCAGCTCTGAGAAGAGAGGCAGCAAGGGCAAGAGCACAAACCCTACTGGGTGGCAGCTTAGGGGCTGTGGAGCTGAATGGGATCCTGACAAGCTCGTGGTAAGCCTGCTGGGGATGCCCTTGAGTTCATGGGGCAGCAGGCAATGGCTTTGGTGCGAATGGCTGTGGCTTTGAGCCCCTGAGTCCTGTGACAAAGGCTCTGCTGCAAGTAAAAGGGCCATGCCACGTTCTTTTCTTTTCTTCCCTCTTCTGGAGTGACTGAGTGACAGGATTTGCTCTGGGTAGGGCTGGTTTAGGTAGCTGAGGGGTGAAGCTAGGATAGACAGCCCCTAGCAAAGAGAGGGCAGCAGACAGAGAAAGAGTTTGCCTAGGGAGGTCACCCAAGGAAGGAGCAGAAGACTGCATATGTGTGTGTGGGTGTGAGTGTGGGTAAGGGCTCTGGTGTGGGTGCTTGGCCTGTAGGTTCTTGTGGTGTGTCTTTTCCCCCGCCTTCTCCCTCTCTCTCTTTTTTTTTTTTTTTATCCTTACAGCATAGGTACGCTCTGTGGCAGGGCAGTAGGAGATGCTCCTGCCAAAAAACAAGCTTCGAGTGCCTCCCTTGGGGTGCCTATGTATGGCTGACCGACCCCCTTCCTGGAGCACATCCGCAAGCCTGGGGTAGCGCTGCCACCACCCAGACTCCGGTCTTTGTCTGGACCCTGTGCCGCCCAGGATACACATGCCCTGTAGACCTTGGAATCTAGGAGTGCTTCTATTAGCCTGAAGCATAGAAAGTAGTCTCCCTTAGTCAGCCAAGTGAAGGAAGTAAAAAAGCGTGCCCAAACCCTCTCAAGCATGTACCACAAGGCTGGCTAACGGATAGCTTTATTGGGTAGGGAGGGCAGGCTTGGGGATAGGTACAAGTCAGAGAAGTATCAAAAGAAAATCCCAGACCAAACAGAAATGGCCTGGTAGCCATTTGACAAGCGACTAAAAGACTAGATTCTAAATTCCCTGCTACATTTCATGTAAGTTACTCACAAGTCCAACCAGCAGCTGATTGAGACTGCTCTAGAGGCTGCTTGGCTAGCTGGCTGTGTCCTCAAAACATGTCTTCCACCACTTCCAGGAAGAAGGGACCTTGTATATCCCTGTTGTGACCGCGTCACTAAGTTCCCACCAGAAGCAGTCCCACTGGAGGCTGTTTGGTGCTTCCAAATGACATAAGACTGACCAGGCGATACAACTAGTCACATGACCTGCAAGGATGGGAAACTGAGACAAACAGAGCAGGTCCCCCACCTGTAGGAATGTCTCCAGCCCAAGTCACAGTTCAGGGGTAAATGGAACAGATGGGGGGATAGGTTGCCTGTTTGCAACAGTGAGGCAGACTGGGGGCGTGATTCCTCCACATGATCCAGGGAGCAACAGAGCTACAAATGGAGTCTGGGTCAGCTGTTGTGACCTGCATAGGATGTGCCATATCTGTGTTCCTTCCAGAGGGTCAGGAGCACTTCGTCGGCACCAAGTGTCAGCTGGTGTCTGCCCTGGAGGAGAAGAGTCACAGATCGGAAATACTATCCATGCTGCACTGCATCTGGGACCAGGAAGATTACTTGGACAAGCGTTATGAGAGGCTGGTATTGGAGAGGAGAGGGGGCAATGAGAAGTGGCAGCATGTAACTACTCGGAGAAGGAGGGTCCCCAGAATTGAAAAGGAGAGGACTGAAGTCAGCAACTGTTTTCTAGCACTCTGTGGTTGAACTGCTGAGGAAGAGGCAGATGGGGTCCAGGCAGAGACTGTCGTATCCTGGAAGTGAACACATGGCTGAGATTGTGGTGTCAACATGAAGGCTTCAGGTTTTTCAACAACACACAGGGCCATCAAGAAATGGGATCCATCTGACAAGAACAGGGAAGAACAGCTTTGGGCCTCATCAGGCCAAGGGGGGACTTGAAATTCGGTTCCACAAGGGATGGTGAACAAAACTCTCCAGCAACAGAGTGCACAGTCCAGAGAAGAAAGGACTTGAAGAAGCAACTCAACTCTGGAAAAGGACCAGAGAGCTACAGGACTGCAACAAATGGCATAAAAGGGAAGCAGGAAACTCAAAATACAATATACACCTCATGCACATATGTAAAAGGACCATTTACAAATGTGAGAGGTACAGGGAAAAAACAAGATGAGCTGGAAGCTGCAGTCGGTGAAAAGAACTATGATCTGATCGGCATCACTGAGACCTGGTGGAGCAGGTCTTATGACTGGAATGTGAACTCGAGGGTTACACTGTTTTGGAAGGACAGGGATAGGAGCAAAGGTGGTGGTAGTGTTGTCTTGTTTGTCAAAAGCAGATGCACTTGTTCCCCTGGTTCAGGAGGAAGATAGCAAAACAGAATGCATCTAAGTAAAGATGAAAGGTGAAAGACGTGGCACTGATATAAAGGTGGGGATTTATGAGAGGCCACCTGTAACAGGCTGGCTGCCTGGATCAATTAGCCAGCCAGCAACAAGTGGCCCATATAAAGGGGCCTCAGTTGGCCAGTAATTAGCAATCATGAGGGAAAGTGACTGACTGACCAGAAATAAAAGAACAAGAAGAGGAAGTAAGTGGGAGGAGCCATAGGGGGAGATGTTCAGATGGAGAGAGAGGGCTCCTCTAAGGAAGACTGCAGGGTGAGTGCTAACCCACGCTGGGCATGTTTATTTTGGTTTCTTTGATATTTGCAACTAAACCCTGCAGTGCAGATCAACCCCGGCATTTTGAAGCCTGTTACTGAGACCAGGCTAAGGGCGTGTTCTTTGGCATTGTTCAGTTTTCAGCTGAGCCCAGAGAAGCAGAGGAACCAAGGGCATTACAGCTTGTGGTTTTGAGTCCAGGGAACAATTGTATTACTGGGACCAGACTGAAGGGCTCAAGGACTAATTTGAGCCAGGCAAGCTGGCCTCCTATACCACCTAATCAGGAAAAGGAGGGGGATAAGGCACTCTTAAAGCAGGTAACAAAAGCTATGGGAAGGTACTGATGGGAGAGTTCAGTTTTCCAGACATCTGCTGGAAAAACAGTGCAGCCCAACATAAAATGTCAAGCTGGTTCTTAACTTGTCTAGAAGACAACTTTCTGTTCCAGAAAGTGGAAGATACAACTAAGGGATCATCTATGTTGGATATTGTCCTGATTAGCAGGGAAGAACTGGTGGAGGATGTGAAAGTGATGGGTAACTTGGGAGGAAGCAATCATGATATAATACAATTCCAGATCCTGAGACAGGGAAAGTATGGGGGTGCTAGATTTCAAAAGGCAGATTTCATCTGACTCAAGGAGCTAATAGGCATGGTGTTATGGGAGGATAGTTTCATAGTTGGCAGGGTCGGAAGGGACCTAAGCAGATCATCAAGTCCGACCCTCTGCCATGGGTAGGAAAGTATGCTGGGGTCCAACAACCCCAGCTAGGTGTCTATCTAGCCTCCTCTTGAAGACCTCCAGGGTAGGAGCGAGCACCACTTCCCTTGGAAGTTGGTTCCAGATCCTAGCCACCCTGACGGTGAAGTAGTGCCTCCTGATGACCAGCCTGAACCTATTCTCAGTCAATTTATGGTTGTAATTCCTAGTTACTCCTGGTAGTGCTTGGGGGAACAGGGTCACTCCCATTCCCTGCTGGTCCCCCTTGGTAAGTTTATAGACGGTCACCAGATCCCCTCTCAGCCTTCTCTTGTAGAGGCTGAACAGGTTCAGCCTGTGGCCTGCCCTGCTGCCCCCTGATCATGTGAGTGGCCCTCTTTTGGACCCTCTCAATGCTGTCCATGTCCCTCCTGAAGTGCAGTGCACAGAACTGGACGCAGTACTCCAACTGTGGCCTGACCAGTGTCGCATAGAGGGGGAGGATCACCTCCTTGGACCTGTTCGTGATGCATCTGTGAATGCATGACAAGGTGCGGTTAGCCTTCCTGACCACGTCCTCACATTGGCAGCCCATGTTCATCTTGGAATCAATAATGACTCCAAGATCCTTTTCTGCCTCTGTGCTGACGAGAAGGGAGTTCCCCAGCCTGTAGGTCTGCTGCTGGTTCTTCCATCCCAGGTGCAATACCTTGCACTTGTCAGTATTGAAACCCATCCTGTTCTCATTCACCCACCCCTGTAACCTGTCCAGATCTAGTTGTAGCCTGTCCCTCCCTTCTAACGTGACCACTTCTCCCCACAAGTTAGTGTTTTTTACACCCTTGTCCAAGTCGCTGATGAAGATGTTGAACAGTGCGGGCCCAAGGACTGAGCCCTGGGGGACCCCACTGCCCACATCCCTCCAGGTCGAAAATAACCCGTCCACCACCACTCTCTGGGTGCGGCCCTCTAGCCAATTTGTCACCCATCTGACTGTGTAGGCATCGATGTTACAGTCACCTAATTTTTTGATGAGAATGGGGTGAGACAATGTCGAAGGCCTTCCTAAAGACCAGAAAGGCTACGTCCACCATGACACCTGCGTCCAACATTTTGTGACCTGGTCATAGAAGGCCACCAGGTTGGTCTGACAGGACCTGCCTCTAATGACCCCATGTTGGTTGCCCCTAAGCATAATGTCCCCTGCTGGTCCCTCGCAGATGTGCTCCTGGATAATTTTCTCAAAGAGCTTCCCCAGGACTGAGGTAAGACTAATGGGCCTATAGTTTCCTGGATCCTCTTTCCTCCCTTTTTTGAAAATGGGGACCACATTGGCCCTTTTCCAGTCCTCTAGCACTACACCAGAGCACCATGAGTGCTCATAAAGCTGTGCCAGGGGTCCCTCAATGACCTCTGCCAATTCCCTCAGCACTCTGGGGTGGAGATCATCAGGACCTACTGATTTTAACATGTCTCATCCCACCAGAAGTTCCCTGACTAGGTCCTCACTGACCCTGGCCTGGCTACGCCTCCCCTGGGTCCATCTGGGATCCCAGTGGGGTGAATGCCCTGGTCCCTGCTCAGAAAAATGGAAGCAAAGAATCTGTTAAATAGGTTAGCTTTGTCATCTGGTGCAACCACCAGATTTCCAAGCATGTCCTGCAGAGGCCCCACATTACTTGGTACCTTCGTTTTTACCCTCTATGTATTTAAGAAAGGAACTCTTGTTATCTTTGATCCAGGTTGCTAGTCCCAGTTCCATCTCCACCTTGGCCTTCCTAACAGCCCCCCTACAGTCTTGAGCAATGGAGGTATAGTCCTTCTTGGTGATGGCCCCTCCCTTCCATTGGGTGCATGCCTTCTTTTTCACTTTGAGATTTCCTGGATACTTTTGGTGAGCCATGGGGGCTTTTGACCACTCTTGCCCCCTTTGATCTGTGTGGGGATTGTCACCCTTTGGGCTTGGAGGATCGTCTCCTTAAGGAACAACCACTCTTCTTGGACTCCCAACTCCACTCCCCTCAGGGACCTCGGTGCCTCCCTGACTAGTCTCCTTACCTCATTGAAATCTGCCCTCCTGAAGTCCAGGGCTGCTGCCTTGCTGCAGGCATTTGACACCCTGCGCCGGATGGTGAATTCTAGGTGATGATCGCTATCGCCCAGGTGGTCGAGCGCCCGCAGTCCCCTCACCAGGTTGTCGCCTGTGGCCAGGACCAGGTCCAACAATGCATTTCCCCTGGTGGGACTGTGCACCTCCTGGGTTAGGTGGAGGTCCTGTAACTCTGCTAGGAACCTACATGAACAGTCAGACCTGGCTGATTGCTCTTCCCAGGATAGATTGAAGAAAAATGGTGCCCAGGAGGGCTGGGAGCTTCTAAGAGGCACAGTATTGGAAACCTAACAAGAAGCTGTCCTGACACAACAGAAGCACAAGAAGAATGGCAAGAGACCAACATGGCTGTACAAGGAGCTTCTAACGTGCCTCAAATGCAAAAGGAAAACATACAGACAATGGAAGAGTGGGCAAGTCACCACGGACATGTGGCAGGAAATAGCAAGACAAAATCAGAGACAAAATCAGGAAGGCAAAGATACTGAACAAGTTGCACTAGCAAAGGAGGTTAAGGACAAGAAGAAGAGGCTCTTTAAGTTTATTGGCTAGAAAAGAAGGACTAAGGAAGCTGTGGGTCCTCTGTCAACAAGCCAGGAGGGACTCCTAACTGAAGAGACAAAGAAGGGGAAACTACTTAACAGCTACTTTGCCTCAGTCTTTTCAAATAATTAAGCTGCCAGATGCTTAATAGGTATTATCTGGATAAGGCAGGGGGCAAGCTGAAGGAGGAGATAACAAAAGAGGCAATCGGAGAGCTTTTGTTGGGTCTGAATGAACTCAAGTCAGCAAGGCCTGATGATCTTCATTCCCAGGTCCTGAAGGACTTGATAGAAGAGATCTTGGAGACCTTGGCACCAATCTTTAGGAAGTCATGGGAGGCGAGCTAGGTATCAAAGGACTGGGAAAAGGCCAACATGGTGTCCCCCCTTGGGGGGGGGAAAAAAAAAAAAAAAAAGGGCAGGAAGATGGACCCAGGTAACTACAGACTAGTTAGCCTCACCTCAATACTTTGGAAGTTACTGGAGCATATCCTAAGGAAGGCCATTTGCCAGCATCTGGTGGAGGAAAGGCAGATTGCAAGCAGCCATGATGGATTTATGAAAAACAAATTATGTCAAACAAACTTGATCTCCTTCTCATAAACAAATTGGAGAAATGTGGGCTGGATAAAACTACCGCAAGGTGGACAGATAACTGGCAAAACAGCCACAAATAAAAGGTCCACGTTGGAATGGCAGGACGTTTTCAGTAAAGTCCTCCAGTGATCTGTTCTCAGCTTGGTGCTGTTTAATGTGTTTTATTAATTATTTGGATCCTTGCACAGGAAGATTCTTGAGCACGTTTGTAGACCATGTGAAACTGGGAATGATTGTGAATATGTTGGGAGAATGTGAGCACAATTTGGAAGGATCTTGTGACAGATTGGAAAACTGGGCTACAGCTAACAGGATGAAGTTCAGCGTGGACAAATGAGAAGAATAATCAAAACCAAATATAAAATGGGTGACACTGGTTGGATGGCAGCACTGTGGAAAAAGACTTGGGAGTCTCAGTAGATCACAGACTCAGTATGAGTCTGCAGTGTGACACAGCCACACAGAAGACAAATGCAGTTCTGGGTTCATCAACAGAAGTATTAGGCGCAAGACAAGGGAGGTGATAGTGCCTCTCTCTACTCAGCACTGGTTAGGCCTTATCTGGAGTACTGTCTGCACTTCTGGGCTCCACATTTGAACAAGGACATGGATAAGTTAGAGAGGGTCCAGAGGCAGGCAACGAAGACAATCAAAGGCTTAGAAGGTAAATCCTATGAGAAGAGAGACTGAAGGTGCTAGGCAAGTTCAGCTTGCACACATGGCACTTAAGAGGGGACATGATCAGTCTTCAAATACTTGAAGGGCTGCCATAAAGAAAAGGGAAAGCACCTTTTCTCTCTTGCCGCAGAGCAGGATGTGGACCAATGGCTTGAAGTTGCAGCAAAGTAAATTTTATATTGAATATCCAGAAAAACTTCATTCTGAGAACAGTGAGGCAGTGGAATAGACTGCCTGGGGAAGTTGTGGACTCTCCATCACTGGAAGTGTTCTAGAAGAGGTTGCCTATTTTCTACCATTGATATTGCCCATACTTTTCAACTTTGCTGATTGCTCCTCTCTTTTCTTCCCTGCTTTTTCTGCTATGTGTCAGAGTATTTTTAAACCTTCCCAGAGGCATTGAGTGTTGGCTACAGCTAAGGCTGAAGACTTCAACTGGGGCTTGCTGATTCTCCTGCTAGAAGCAAAGCCAGAAGTTCCTGGGACTTGCCCCTCCACTCAGGGTCAGACCAATCCTTATAGTTGGGATCAAGAAGTAATTTTCCCCCATGGTCACATTGGCATGGACTGGGGGTTTTTGCCTTCTTCTGTACCAATGGTGGGGGGGGCTGTACCTGAGATCTCTTGTGCATATATTAAGAACATTTTATAGAAGCAGGACATTGGCTGTGTGGTTCCTCTTGACCTGTGGCAGATTAGGGTGTTAGGTCTATGTTGTGTTAGGGTTGAGGGTAGTCTTTATATAGAGTTTAGATTATGGATCATATAGGATGGTTTGGATAGGGATGATCCTGCCTCTGGCAGGGGACTGGAATAGATAACCTCTTGAGGTCCCTTACATCCTGACTTCTTTATGACTCTGTGCCAGGGAACTGAGGCCCTGCTCCCACCAGCAGCAGAGACCTGCTAGTGTTAGCACCATGCCTCCTTTCAGAGCAAAGCTCTCCACTGCTGATGTCCAGTGACATTAGGCAGCTTGGCAACCCTGGACATCCTGCTTTATCCCATCCTGGGGATGTTGAATGGCTGAGGAGTGGCATCAAGCCCTAGTTTATTGTAAGCTGGGAAAAGCCCAGCTCTGGGGGGAACATAGACAAGGATGCAACCAGCAGTCAAGGCCCTGAAGCTATATGTAGGCTGAGGCACCCAAGCAGAGCTCCATACAGTTATGCACCCTCTTCTCAGCGACTATGGGCTCCTGCTCTCTGTCCAGGGCCTCAGATACAGGCTGAGAGCATCCCAAACCAGGCAAACAGGTTGGGCAGTGTGATGGGACAGCTGCGATTGGGCCATGCCTTGGTGGTGGAGGTGGCCTGCGCAATGAAGACACATCCCTCATGCCAGAGTGAGGGCATCTCCGGGGAGGCTTTTCTGGTCCAGCTGCTGCAGTGACCTGACAGAGCCCCCCCTCTCCAAATGGCTTATAGCTCACTTCTGCTGCCGCAGCTCATTAGCAAAGGGAGGATGGGAGGAGAGGTGAGCTCTCCCCCATGTATGGCTGCACTCAACAGGCAATTATCACTGTTTCTCTGGCCCTAGTGGAGCCCCAAGCTGTGGAAAGCTGCAGCTGGCACCAGGGAAGGGACTGGGGGCTCTGGGGATAAGCGAGCCAGTTGGAGATGATACACTACCTGATAGGAACAGCAAAAAAGCTCTGCCTGCCTGGTGGCCAAAGCCAGGCATTGCAGGACAAGGTGCATACTTCCCTCTTGTCCTTTTATAGCACCCTTCCTTCTGCCTGACTTCATGTTGACCGGACAAGCTATCTATCCTTTCGTTCACCTCATTGTGCAATACACCATGCAAAGTGCACCTCCCTTCTGACCGCGGCTGTTGCCTGGTTTGTGCCCTAAAGTACACAGCTGGCTAGCCTGTGTCAGAAACAGTCTGGCTCCCCTGTTGACAGCTGGGGTCAGAAATGGGTCACCCTCCTGAGACAATGGTCAGGACCAAGATACTCTCTCCTCCTTGGCTTCCCACTGCAATGGTGAGCAACCTTTAGAGAAAAGGGTGTGTGAGAAAGAGAGGCTGATGCAGAGAACAAGCAAAGCAAGAGGATGATGCAGAAATCAGTGCTTCCGCCTTTTCCCCACCTCTACAAGCCCGGCAGACTTCTCATGGTGTGGGAGCAGCCTGAAATCTCAGTACTAGGGAACCACTGTGTGTGGAGCTTATCCATGCACTAGCTGTCTTTTCCCCAGACCTGGGTAAGGCCATTAGTGAGCTGAGTTTGGTGGGCTCAGCTGCAGCCAACAGTGTTGTCTCCACATCACAGGAACCAGCAAACTACATGGAAGCAAGGTCAGTCTCTGCTTCTGAAGAGCGTGGGACTAGAATGAGGAAGGGAGGTAAGGACCGAGGGCACATGCAGGGTGCATGGGAGGCCAGGGCTGGAGGAGTAGGACCCAGCCTGAGTGGCACTGGCAGAGCCGTGAGGTGTAGCCAGCACCTTTGGACTCTCACAAACTTGTCTGAAAGGCTTAATAATCCCCAGTGAAGACCCAGCC
Organism: Alligator mississippiensis; assembly: GCF_030867095.1. NCBI lineage: Eukaryota > Metazoa > Chordata > Crocodylia > Alligatoridae > Alligator > Alligator mississippiensis. Next base: position 47,020,218 of record NC_081835.1, read on the forward strand.
TGAAGAAACCAGGAGGTACAGGGACTGCTGACAGTGGGAGCCCTCCAGCCTCTCTGGCAAGTTTGTATCAGCCTGACCTGACCAGGGATGCTGGCTGGAGCAGCTGGCAGCTCTTGGAGCCAGGCTGGTCATGGGAGGAGATTCACCAGGCTCTGCAGGTCAACACTGTGAGGCCCCGACTTGTTTTTGGCTTCCCAGACACGTAAGTCTCCTCTGGCTTTCTCTGAGCTGCGCTCTCGTGCAGGGGTGGGCCAACCCATGGCACAGGCAGTCTGTGTGTGGCATGTATCAGATCAGGGTGGGGACAGGCAGCACAGTGACAGAGCAGAAAGCAGTGCAGCAGAACAGATAGGGAGCATGGCTTGGAGCAGAAAGCAGAGCAAGGGAAAGGGATCAAAGCACTTGGCAAGAGTGTGGGGCTAACTTGCGGCCCCCACTGTGGTTGACTCCACTGCTCTAGTGCAAGACAAGGCACCCCAGTCCCCACAGCCCTTTACAGACTGCCAGATCCAGGAGCAATGCTTTGTGATGAAAACAGGTTCCTTGTGAATGGCCGTCTCCCCTAGACATGCAAGGGCCCGGCAGGTCTGACCTTTCTTCTAGTTACTGAGCAGAACTTGTCTGATGATACTCCAGTAGACGTGATGGCATGACTACTGGAAGGAGTTGCTTTGACAGCACAAATGCTCAACAGTGCCCTAAGCCAGTGTAGTCCATTGAGGCTCACTGGCCCTCTGCCCCTCAGATACAGGGCTCTGGAGAGACAGGAAAGGTCTAGGTATGTGGAAGGAATCCTTTGCCCAGGTGTATTCAGGGGCTTTAAGAGGTTAGTGTGCTGCTTGCTGTGTTCCCTTGCTGATGGTGCCATCATGTGGCCATTTCTAAGATGAACACTTCAAATTGCTGGTTTCTTCTTTCTGCTATCAACAGTTCTGCATGTGGGACACCAATCACCTGCCCACTGGCTCTGGGCACTGCTGAGCCCTATGGGCTGCAGGAGCATATACAAGCTCTGTGCTTTCAGACCCAGGGGTCTGATGTTTGCAGTACCCAGGTTGCAAAATAGAGTGCAGGGTGTTTGTTCTCTGCTGCCAAGTTTTGCCAGTTGCTACTTGGGGAAGAAAATTTCTTCCCAGCCTCAGGGTTTTGTTTAGTTTTTTCCCCCACCCTTCTCGGAGGCATTGGGCGTAGGCTGCAGGCAAGGCTGGGGACTTTGACCGGGGTGTGCAGTGCTTCTGTTGGGACTAAAAGCAAGAGGTTCTGGTTAAAGGGTCTTGCCCCTCTTCTGCTCAGGGACAGACTGATCATATTGGGGGTCAGGAAGGCATTTTACCCCATGGTCAGACTGGCATGGACCGTGGGGATTCTGCCTTCCTCTATAGCAGGGGCATGGCCTCTTCCTGGGATGTCTTGAGTTTATCTTAACACCCTGTGCAGTGGCAGGACATGGACAGGGCCCTTGTCTCCCTGCTTTACCAGTGGCAGGTTAGGGGGTTCCCAGTGTTTTGGGGCAACATGCCTTGTAGGTGTGCAACAGGGTTGTTGTGTAGTTTTAGAAACGGGTTAGACAGGGACTTGCATGGGATGTTCTCATAGTTTCATAGTAGCTAGGGTCAGGAGGGACCTGAACAGATCATCTAGCCTGACCCCCTGCCACAGGCAGGAATGAATGCTGGGTTCACAAGACCCCAGACAGGTGGTCGTCCAACCTCCTCTTAAACAGGGCTGTTCCTACCTGAAATCTGAGACCCTACTCCTGCCTTTGTTCGAGGTAATTTGCATTATCACAGAGCCCAGAGATGCCTCACCACATAAATTCCTGCCCAGAAGAGCGTTCCATCTTTACACTCTTCTCTAGGGGGCAGCAGCAAGCAGAGGCTCGCAGGTGGCCTTGGAGCCGGCTCCATCCACTCCACGGGGCAGTGGATGAAAGAGCATTCCATCTGTGTACTCTCCTAGCCCTTCTCTTCTTCCGCCTCAAGCTATAGGTAGCTGGTTGGTCAAGCTAGTAGGGTTGTAAAGAAAAGGAACTTTTATAATCCTTTTAAACAGGGCTGTTCCTACCTGGAGCAGGGGCTGGACTAGGTGACCTCCGGAGGGTCGCTCCAGCCTTCCTTTAGCGTGACTAGGTCATTGCTGGGACCAGGCTTTCGGAAGAGCTCCACTCCCGTGGGAGGCAGGCGTCTGGAAAGGCCCTGAGGGATGTCCCACTGCTCCAGCCAAGCGCATCCTACAACCCCCTTCCAGGAGGGAGCAAGCGCCAGCTCGGCAGCCCTCCTGTGCCCGCGCTGGGGCTCGGGGCCGAGGCACGGATAGACTCGAGCCTTGCTCTGGACTCCTGCCCAAGGCGGCTCCCACCCCCCCACGCAGGCAGCCGGGGAGGCCGCCGAAACCACACGAGGAGGACAGACCACCGCGCACGTGCGTGCCTCTGGCTGGGCTATGCAGACCTCTGCCCTACGCCTCCCATGCCCAGCTCGTTTACTCGTAGACTAGCCTCACCCACGTGTGCCTCCACAGCGAGTCCTTTGTCTCACTAGAGCCCAGCCACTTCTGGGGGGAGAGGCTCAAATAAACCCCGCAATGCCACATCAATCCCTACCCCATCCGCTCCCCGCTCGCCGAGACTTATCTCACGCCCGGTACGGAAGCCCCGCCCCCCTGCGCGCGCGCACGCGCATACAATCCCAGCCCCGCGCACCTGCGCGGGTGTCGCGCCGAGATGACGCGACGGGGGTGGGGGTGGGGCCGGGGCCGGCGGCGGGGGCCGGACATGGCGGCGGGGCGCGGCCCGCGGGAAGATGAATAAGGGCTGGTTGGAGCTGGAGAGCGACCCCGGTGCGTGCGGGCGGTCGCCCGGTCCGAGCCGAACCCCGCGGGCGGTGACGGGGTGGGCGGGCTGCGGCGTCCCCGGCTCCTCCGGCTGCGGCGCTTGAGGCCCGGGAGCGCCCCGCCCCCCCCGCGCGGCCCCTGTCGCTGCCCCGTCCCCGCGCTCCGGGCCGTGGCTCCGCGGGCGGCGCTGCCCGTGCCCGGCCCCTGCCAGTGCCTGGCGCCGCCGCCCCCGGGCTGGTGCTCGGCGCCCGGCAGGGCCTTGTCTGCAGCGGGGCGGCGGGACCCACGAGCTCCTGTTGTGGTCGAGGCCTGCAAGAGCAGCCCTTTGCCCTGGCCTCCCTCGCGGACTTGCCCAGGGTACGGTTAGCTGCAAAGGGATCGGCATTGCCGCTGGCAGGATAACGATTCAGGTATTGGTCGCTGCAAGTTGCTCTTCGCTGAGGCGCTTAACAGAGATGCGGACCACCAGCGTGTTTACCGAGCAGGCCACAGCTTGGGGCTGGCATTGCCGTGCAGGCCTAGCAGCGAAGTGCGTAACGTGTACGAGGAGCACGCTGTAAGGATGAGAGAATCGAGCCCTCGTGGTCATTTACTTCTTTCCCTTCTTCCTATCTTTGCTCGTGGAGAGCTGGGAGGAGCTCCTTCTTCCTTGTGTTATCTTGAGTATTTATTGACTGCTGAAAGTCTTAAGATGCAAAGGGCCTGATTCTGCAGGCCCATTCACGAAGGAAGACGGGAATTGCATTGCCTGTAGGTAGGATCAGAGCCCTCTTCTTCAAAAGGTGAAATAAGATATGCTACAGGAGCAGGTAGGATTGCCTCTCTCTTCATGGTGGTGATGCACCGCAACCGAAACTGTTCCAGGTCACGTAGGGTGGTGATCGCACTGCCCCATGGCGCTCCCAGGTGAGCAGGAGGAGGAGGATCGCACATAGGTTCACAGACTTGAAGGCCAGGATAGGCCGTCTAGCCTGACCTACAAGACTTGGAACCCCTCCTTCAGTTACTTCTGAATCAAGCCCAGTTTCAGAGTGGGGCACATCTCTCTTAGCAAGGTATCAAGTCTTGATTTAAAATCTTCAGCGCCACATCCAGCAATGGCTCATTACAGTGGTTTTGTGGAGCAGGATTACCTGCACTGTTAAAACTCTACATCTTTATTTCTAGTCTGAGTTATTCTAGTTCAGGGGCGGGCAGTTATTTTGGGCAGAGGGCCGCTTACTGGGTTTTGGCAAGCAATCGAGGGCTGCATGATGGACAGCCTTGGGCAGATAAATATTAATTTTCTAAAATTTTTAGGTGCCCCATGGGCCGGATAGAATGGCCTAGTGGGCCGCATCCGGCCCACAGGCCACATTTTGCCCACCCCTGATCTAGTTGCAGCTTCCAGCCACGGGCTCTCGGGTCTTTTTCTAGTGGCTTAGTTGGAGCCATCTGTAAACTGCGCTGAAGTTTCCGTGTGGACCTGTCCTTCCTTTGGAGGAACTGAATAAATTAAACTTCTTAATCCTTTTGTTTTCAGGCACGTTCCAAAGGCCTCAGGTCATTCTTGCAGCTCTTCACTGGGCCCTGCTCATTTTTTTTTTTTTTTGGCTTTCCCTTTGAAAAGTGGACATCAGAACTAGGCCCATTATTTCAGCAGTGGTTTCCCTAATGCCATGAGAGAGGTGGTGCCTCCCTACTTTTGCTTGCATGTACAACTGAGTTGTGTGTTAGTTGCCTTCACTACAGAAGTGTAGGGAGCTTCTGTTTTACTGCAAGTCTGCCATAACCTGAGTCTCTTTGCTGTATTTTGGGTGTTATCCCTGGTCTTCTGAAGTATGGGATTCAGAAGTTTTACAGTGACTAGATCTAGCCAAGGGCACTGCAAGCTCAGCACAGTACAGCACTCTGTACTACAGGACAATCTCTTTTTGACGCCACTGCACCTTGATTAATTGCTGTTTCATACTCTCAGAAATAAATTCAAAATGCTGTAATTTTAAAACTAGGAACTGATCAAGCAGTTTCTCCTTTAAGATGGGGAGAAAAAAAGGCAGAGGGCCATCTCTTGGGAAAATCTCTGGTGCTGCTGGGGATGCATCGCACAGTTAGGTGGTTCCTGTGCTGGCCTTCTCTCCACTGCCTGGGTTAAGCAGAAATGCTCTGAGGAGAGAAAGGTGATCTCAGGTTGTCTCTTAAAACCTTTTTAAGGTGTCAGTGCACGTGGCACAAACCAGGCATCTACTTGTATGCCAGGGGCAGTGTCCTGGCCAGGAGTAGACTTGTGCTGAAATCGGCCCAGACTTGTTCTGTAGTAGTGCTCTCTGATCCCAGTTCCAAACCTGCAGTTTCCTGCAGAAGGTGGTATGAGAACTGTGCTGCACTGGTGAGAGCATGTGGTCAGGGAGCTTCATTAGTCTCCCCTGCAGCATGCATGTGCCACTCAGCCAGAGGTTCTAACCTCAGTTTTGTTCCCCTCCAGGTCTGTTCACCCTGTTGGTAGAAGATTTTGGTGAGTATAAGAGCTTTTCTGCAATGTTTGTTTCATCCTTGATGCTGCCTCTGGCTCCTGCCTGTCAGTCTGATACTGTTCTCTGCTCTTTCTCTTTCAAGGGGTTAAAGGGGTGCAAGTTGAGGAGATCTATGATCTACAGAGCAAATGCCAGGGGTAAGTTATCAACTCAGTAGCATGACTTTCTGCAGCAGGGTTCATCAGGAGGGGAAAATCTTAGTGGGTCTCTCCTTAAGCAGTTCTGCATTGAGAGTGTATTGGACATTTAAAGACATCTATATTAGCAACACCTAACAGGGAAGTGATTGGAAAAGGTACTTCATCAGACTGCAGGAGTAGGATATGTGATCGACCCTCTCACTTGCCTTGGAGGAAGAGCAAGGAGCTAAGCCATGGCAGTGCTGCAGGCTGGAGCTCCAGGCTGGTACTAGAATGGGAGAATTGGTAGCGAGAGAACCTGTGGGGTCTCAGGGATGTACTTCAGGGTTTTCCTGTCTTTGCATCAGCCCCACTGGCAGATGCAAATACAGATCTCTGTATAGTCACTAGTGAGGTTTTTCCACAGTGCTTAGAAATGACCCTGGTGAAGAAGCTTCCAATCAAAACCAGTTCCTGACTCCGCTTAAAAAACTTTTGCCCTGTAATTATACTGTAGTGGGAAACAGTGGGGCATATAGTGACTAGCATACTGGAGTATGAGACAGGGACAGGCACCCACTGGAGCATGTGGTTGCCCTGCTCTCTCATGCCGTCTTCTATCGCATAACTTTATTAAATCTGTTAAAAGGTTATGAGTTTGGCACTGTCTCGGTTACCTGTCTTGTGCATACGGGGGGTAGGGGTATGGAAATCAGCTGAAGTGAATTGTCTTTGCCAAGAGTCAGAGGCAGCACTAAGCACCTCCCACTCTGGGTTTGGCCTGACCTCTTGTCTTCCCTCCTATTGTGGAAGAAGGCCTCTGGCATTAACTGACTGGAATAGCCCAGTCCAGGTTGGTGGGAACTTTTCCAGTCTGAGGCAGTTGCTGACCTGGCTCACGCTGTTTGTTTTTAACCCGCCAGTCCTGTTTATGGGTTCATTTTCCTCTTCAAATGGATTGAAGAGCGCCGGTCTCGCCGGAAGGTTTCCACCCTAGTAGACGAGACATCAGTGATCGATGATGACATTGTCAATAATATGTTCTTTGCCCACCAGGTAAGCTGGGTGGGACCTAATGTGAAGAGCTGTCTGTGGTGCTGCTGAGGAGAGTGGCCAGATGGGGTGGGTTCATGTGCTGGAATCTCTTCAACAATCCAGAATATGCAAAATTGGGAAGGAAGTTACTGGCTGGGCAGCTGTTCACTCAGATGAGAAGGCACAGTATTATACATTTGCCTTGGGGGAGGTTGTATGTTTAGCCTCTCAGATCTGGACTCTGGGACCACACCTGGGGGTGGTCTTTGCACATGAGTGACAAACAAGCATATTGTGGGACTTAATGAATCTGAGAAGGCAGCTGGCTAGCCAGAGAGAGAGAAGGCAGCTGGAAATGGGAGACAGGACCATGAAAAGAGAGGTGTGGGTGTCACCGCTGCCACATCTGTAAGTAGAAAGGGTACAGGAGAGAGTGCAACTCATGGGCATGTCTGTCAGACTTGCTTAAGTTAGCGTGTCTTTTGGAGCATGGACTGCTGTGCTGTGTGCACAGGGCATGGAACCTACCCTGGAGAAGGGGCCCAGTGCTTTGTCCATGGGGTGCTTTTTCTGAGGGCTGGCCTAGGTGCTTGTGCCGAGGTAGAGCTGGGGTGGTATCTGGGCACTTTGAGGAAGGAACCCTTTGGGGATGACTCCTGCCCAAAACATCAGGAAGCTTTGTTCTCCTGTGATGTGATGTGTTCCTACAGTGCAGATGTGGTTTAGCAGCTTCTGTGGTGTTTTTCACTCTGGGACTATGCAAGAGTCAACAGAACCCATGACCCAAGCACATGAACAAGCTATTGTGAGGTAAATGAGGGTGAGGATTTATAGCATGTCTGCTACTCAGAGGTGACTGCTCATGTGCATGCTCTTACATGGTGGTAAAAGAAAGCTGATCTCTGGTAGCTTGGTGCTCTTAAGGGGATAACAGCCTACACATGGGCAGTTACAGATTAGTAGCTGACACCTTGTAAAACCTCACCCGAATTTCATCTCCTGGCCACTTGTTCATGTCCCCACACTCCCTCTCCCCTCTCACCAGAGATCTGATACCCCATCTCTCCTGTACCAGTCATGGACTGCTGTGAACAGCTCTCCTGCACTTGCTCAGTAGGGTTCACAGGAAGGCACTAACTACATGCACCCAAGCAGCAATCCTGTTTTTCTGTGCTGGTTTCTGCTGGCTGTTGGGAGACTTCTGAGTGAGGTTGAAGCATCATCTTGTTCCTATACTGATTCCTGCTTGTCGCCTCATAGCTGATCCCCAATTCCTGTGCCACCCACGCCCTACTGAGCGTGCTCCTGAACTGCAGCAATGTGGACCTGGGGCCCACGCTGAGCCGCATGAAGGATTTCACCAAGGGCTTCAGTCCAGAGGTATGGGGCAGGGCTGAGATGAGCAGCTGTGTTGTCTTCCTCTCCCAGGAGGTTTCTGTCACCCAGGTCTCTGCTCTCTCACCTCTGTCTTGGTCTTTATGTTCTCCCTAAGCTTCCTCCCATGCTTGCTCTGAGACTTCACTGCCTTTTGCCCTTGTTTGGCTCTGTGCCTCTTCTTGTGCTGTTCTCTGGGCACAGAGCACTGTCTATAGTCATAGTAGTCAAGCACCTCTATTCTTCACATCCCCCTCTAAATCACCTCTTCCTTCCTCCAAGGACCCCTTCTCCTTCCTCCTCTGGAACTTGCACCATATCTTGATCTTGGAGGTTTCTCTCCCAAGCTTTTGTGCCTAGTTTGTACTTGTAAAGTGCTGTGTATATCCAAGGGCTTTCCATAGACACCGAGTCCTGATCTGAAAGACCTCAACCATTGTTTCCCACCGTTTCTGGGGTCAGCTGTTTTCTCTCTGCTTTCTGTTCCAGAGTAAAGGCTATGCCATCGGCAATGCCCCAGAGCTGGCCAAGGCCCATAACAGCCATGCCAGGTGAGTGTGGAGGTCATCTTACAGCTGTGTGGGTTGGGGGAGGGAGGCTACTGCTGCATTGACCTTGGGCCCTTTTGCCTTTGCAGGCCAGAGCCTCGCCATCTGCCGGAAAAGCAGAATGGAATCAGTGCTGTGCGGACCATGGAGGCTTTCCATTTTGTTAGCTATGTTCCCATTAAGGGGCGACTCTTTGAGCTGGATGGCCTGAAGGTCTATCCCATAGACCATGGTAAGGAACTTCTCATGGTGTTCTGCTCCAGCAGGAGATGCCCTGGCCCCTCACATGATTCCCCAGAAAGTAGCCAGCAGCAATCTCTTGTGTCAGTGCCTTGCTGATTTGCTTGATTCAATGAATTGACCTCGGTGAGCATCTTCTCCCCCCCCACCCCCCCCACCCCCCCAGTGGAAAGGGAGTCTTCAGCTTCTTGGACTGGTTCTGCATGAATTTTTGGTAGACACTCACTCTTTTTCCCCTTAAGGCACCAAAGAGAACAGAAAGCTTAGGGCTGGGCAGCTGCTGCCCATTACATGCTGAGACTCATGGCAAGGAGCTGTAGATGGCTTCAGGTGTGCCCACCTTTGGGAGGCCTGATCCTGGGCTGTTGCTGGCCTGTGACCATGCCTTGGCAAATCTGCTTTGCCTCCACATTATCTCAGGGCTCCGCCTGGGATTATCCATATACAACTGCTGCAGATGTCTGCAGCCCCTGCTCTTCTGTCCATTAGTGCTTCACCAGCTGCACCTGAAGAACTGCTGTCTCAAATTGGGATGTCCCCTGTGTGGAGGCTGCTTCTAGTGCTAAATGGTAGCTGAGATCTCAGTTTGGACTCCAATGCATTTCCACATGTGGCTTAAAATGCATTTGCCTGGAGGTGGAAGGGAAGTTTATTAATCATTAGAATCTTAGAAAATGAGGGTCGGAAGGGACCTCAGGAAGTCATCTAGTCCAACCCCCTGTGGTTTTTCTTCCTCCTAAGAGGGCACTGAGGATTTTGTTCTCATGGGAGAGTTGGATTTGTGGATATACTGGAGATCCAACATTCTCATCTTCCTGAGGGGTCATATGCCTGGCTTTATGACCCCAGACTTGTTCCAAGTGAGGGGATTGCAATGATCTTTCATAGCACAATGGGCTGTTTGCAGGGTTGCAGTACTCCGTGTCTTACATGATTAGGATGTTTGCTTCTCTGTCTTGCCAGCACAGATCCCAGCTATAGGGGTCAGGAAGCAGCTGAGAACTTGCTTCCAGGGCAGGAGAGCATGCGCTTTCCATGCTGCACCCAGCATGCACCAAAATTGAGCCCTGCTTTGTAGATGAGGAGAAGTTAGCTCACACCAGGACTTCTGTAGTTATATGAATAGATTCACAGGCCCTACTGTGATTTCCTGGTGACCTGTTGTTCCAAAGATACCTCTTATCCATGTGGGTGGGTTTTTTTTGTTGTTTTTTGCCTAGCTTGTGGGTTGCAGAACACAAAGGATCTTGGTGGCAGTCTGGCTAGTCTGAGGGTGGGAAACTTGGTTGGCTTTGCTAACTCTTCTTTCTGGCTGTTTCCCCAGGGCCCTGGGCGGACGATGAGGAGTGGACAGACAAAGCCAGGAGAGTGATCATGGAGAGGATTGGACTAGCCACAGCAGGGTAAATACCTTGATGAGCTTGGCCTTCCTGAACATGTTTGCTATGATGCACCCCAGTTCTCTGTGGGCTTGCGAGCAAGTAGAAGGTTTTCCTAACCTAGGTTATGGCCCCACAGGGAGGGGAAGGCGTTTCCCTTTACCAGACATGGGCCAAATGCTTCAGAGGTATATGAAAGATAGAGGCTTTAATTCATTTTCTCTCCTGCAGTCTCAGCAGCCTTATGAGGGTGAAGGGAGATAGTTCTCTGATTATAGGACATCTCCCTGAATAGCTGTGTACCAGTTGAAGTATGGGTGAGATGAGCACGCTTGATCTTTTGCTCGTACTAGCTAGTGTGTCCCTAGCTATAGTAACGCTGGAGACCAGTTAGGGCCTTTGACCTGTATCCTCTGCTACTGAAACAGGCCTCTGAGGGAGCTTGCACTCAGGCCCCGATATGATTGGAGAAGGTTCCACAAATATGGCAGTATGACAGCTCGGAGCACAGGAGCTGGCAATGCAATGTGTGCGCTCTGGTTGTTTTATCAGCTACTCATTCCCCTCTGTAGGACTGCCCAGGTGCACTTTGCCAGCCAGGATGGTGCAGCAAGAACCAATTACTCTGACTGACACCTTTCATTGCTCTCTTGAACCACTGAAGTGACTGACTGACACCTACAGCACTTGAGACTCCACCCTTCCACCATAAATACCTTTGGTAGCAGGAGTGACTGTTTATTAAGGGGGTAGGGCTATGCAAAGCTTGATTTGATTCAGCGCAATTCAGCGGCTGAATCTCCGAATCCGAATTGAATCAGGAGACCCTTTAGTTCGGGGGCGGGCAATTATTTTGGGTGGAGGGCCACTTACTGAGTTTTAGCAAACCATTGAGGGCCGCGTAATAGGCAGCCAAGGGCAGATAATTTTCTAAATTTTTTTAAGGGCCCCATGGGCCGGCTAGAATGGCCTGGTGGGCTGTATTCAGCCCATGGGCCACGTTTTGCCCACCCCTGCTTTAATCTCTCCGAATTGAATTGGAACCCTCCGAATTGATTCGGACACAGACACAGCTTTAAATGTTTTTTTCTATATACCTCTGGGTAGCAGGCAGCTTGTGAATGCTGTGATGCTGGGGTGCCTGGTGTATCCTACAGAAGCGCCGGGGGCTCCCCAGCGCACTTGGCAGAAGACCTGGAAGTGGACCAGAAGCAATTCTGGTACACTTCCGGGTCCACTGTGGGGGGGCCCCCCCCCCCGTGCCTCACTGGTTTGGCAACTGGTGCCTCCTGGGTCTGGGGGGGGGGCACCTGGGATCCCCCCACAGCCAATCACTGGGGCGAGGGGGTCCCCCAGCACAATCCCCGGCAGACCCAGAAGCACTTCTGGGTTTGCCACCGAGCACGTGGAGGGCCCTCCCGTACTCTTGTGGGATGCTCCATCCACCCTAGCATCGCAGTGATCACAAGCCCTGCTGGTACCTTGAGGTATGTAGAAAAAACATTTAAAGCTGTGCCTATGTCCGAATCACCAATTCTCTGAATCTGCATCAAATCTTCAGATTCAGCCCAATCAAATCGGGGACAGTGATCTGAATCAATGAATCAAATTACTGTCCCTGATTCGGGCTGAATACGAATTGACTAGGACCTGCTTTGCACTCCCCTATTAAGAGGCTCTTCTCTGTCTCTTAAAGATCTAACCTTGGAGAGAGGAATGGAAGAACTTGAATTAGAGACAGGTCTCTGAGAGTGGTAGGGAATTTTGGCTGCTGCCTGGCATGTGAGGTGGTACCAGCGAACCCTAAATCTGAAGACTCTAGTGCCTCTAAGGCACCCTCTGTGGGCATTTAGGATTGTACTCTGCGCTCTACACAGCATGCTCCCGCTTCCATAGATACTGGTGCTCGGCCCTTCAGTGCTTCAGGCTGGGTGTTGAGCACCCCTGCATAGTGTAGTATGTATTTGTAACTGGCTCCCTAGGAATTTGTCTGATCCCATGCTGTATTTCTGGGGGCCTCACAAACACCACCCTTGAGACTTTGCCTTTGGAAGCCAGGATGGCAGCTATGGCATGGGGAGGTGAAGTGACTGATTCAGAGTCCACAGCACAGGATCCCAAATGGTCCAATCCTCAAGTTCCTTACCTCATTTTTCTAGATAAGGTACTCTAATCTTTTTCGTTTTTTGGTTTTCTTTCCTTTTAGGGAAACTTATTTACCTGGTTCACTCACCATACCAGTTGCAGCACTCACTTTTTCCCACTGCCTTATAAGGCACTCTGGATAACTTTATTGCTTAGTTCTGGGAAGGCCTAGACTTATGCTAAGAGCCTTAGCATAACTCAGTTCGCCCACTACACAGACACCTTCCTGTTTAAGCCCATTCCTCTGTTCCACGTCCTGGCTACTGTCACCCAAAATGTGGTATTCAAATTCTGCAGGGAATTTCCTTCCATGAAAGGTTAATTTTTGGTCGCTGCTCAGCCAGCCCCTCTGAGCATAACAGCTCTCAGGTGCCACCCCAGCACTGCATTGAAGACCTACCAGGTGGGGACGTGGCTTCAGAGTCTATGTGGTGGCCCATGGCCCAGATAACCTCTGGTTCATCTGCCTCTTGGACAGTCAGCTTGTGGCCAGATACTTGATGTGACCTGGTACAACTCTGCCATTTGGCTTAAGAGCCCCCAACCCCTGTTACTTTAGGTAGTCACCTGGTTGGAGCCTTGCTCAGCCAGTTGGAATCCTCATATCTGATGTATATAAATTAATGTCGTCCCATTGTCTTTGGATGCTGGAGCCTGATTTCTAGTTACAGGGTAATGTCTGGTCCTCATGAAATGGGCCATGAACACAGGGGTGGCAGCATTTGGCCTGCAGACTGCATGGTGTGGTGGTGCTATCTGAATCCCCATTTGTGACTTGTCGGGGGCAGCTGCTTTCCCCAGTTGACCCAAGGCTGACATGCCCTGTGTGCTTTGCCACAGGGAGCCATACCATGATATTCGCTTCAACCTGATGGCAGTGGTGCCTGACCGGAGGATGAAGTATGAGTCTAAACTGCACATCCTGAAGATGAACAGGCAGACTGTCCTGGAGGCCTTGCAGCAGGTAAGAAGGGCAAGACACCAGCATGAATGCAGCTAAAGAGAAGAAAGCAGGGTTTGCTGTCCTTAGTTTTGGGTATTTCCAGGTATTGCAGGGCCCTGTGGTCTTACTCTAGAATGGTGGTGGCTCTGCTTAGCAGACCCTGTCCTAGGTAAGCAGTGCCTTTGCTTTCCCTATGTCTGGGTTCTTGGTACTGGTTTCATGCCTCTTTTCAAGCTGGCCCCCCCATCTTCACTCTTCCTGCCTAGGGCCCTTAGTTCTCTGCCCAGTAGCTGAGTTTCCATTTAGCCATGTTGTTGAGCCCTTCTAACCTGGACCTGTTCCAGCCAAGCAGCCTGGTGACCTGGTTCCTTGGCTGAGATGTGCTAGTTCAGTCCATTTCTATCTAGCACTGAGCATAGATTCATAGATGTTAGGGACAGAAGGGACCTCATTAGGTCACCGAGTCTGACCCCCTGCCCTGGGCAGGAAAGAGTGCTGGGGTCAGACAACCACAGCTAGATGCTTGTCCAGTCTCCTCTTGAAGACCCCCAGGGTAGGGGAGAGCATCACCTCCCTTGGAAGTCCATTCTAGGTTCTGGCAGCCCTCACTGTGAAAGAAGTGTTTTCTAATGTTCAACCTAAATCTGCTGTCTGTCAATTTGTGGCCATTGTTCCTAGTTGCTCCAGGGGGTGCTCTAGTAAATAGAGCATTTCCTATTCCCTGTTTCTCTCCCCTGATGAATTTTATAGGCAGCCACAAGATCACCTCCAAGCCTTCTCTTGCAAAGGCTAAAGAGATCTAGGTCCCTCATTCTCTTCTCGTAGGGCCTTGCCTGCAGGCCTTTGACCATATGCGTGACCTCCTCTGAACCCTGTCAGAGCAGTTTGATTTGAGGTGCTCCTAGTTCAGTGCTCAGAGACTGCTTGTCATTTGCTTTCAAGCTTATCCGAGTGACCCAGCCGGAGCTGATTCAGACCCAAAAGTCCCAGGATTCTCAGCCTGCTGAGGAGGCCAAACCAGCAAGCAGCAAGACCTGTTTGGCACTGGAGACTGGCAGGGCACCACTAGCCCCAGATTGCTCTCACCCAGGTATGGAACCCGCTCCAGAGTTGCACAGAACCGTGCAGACAGTTCGGGAGCAACTGGGTCCACATGTTTCTTGGCAGCTTGATCATAGAGAGCTGTATTTGATAGTATAGGATTTCACTGCACAGTATTATAGGTTCATAGAAAAGTAGGGCTAGAAGGGGCTTCAGGAAGTCATTAATCCAACTCCCTGCTTAAGGTAGGAGCATCCAAACCATTCCCTATCCGAACCATCCCATACAAGCTCTTGTCTAACCTAGTCTTGGGTCTTGGGAGCATGTTTATAGAGCTGCGGCCTCCCTCGGTCTGTGCCTGGTAGCAGGCAGGCTACGAGCTGCGGAATTGGAGGAGAGCAGAGCTTAAGCCGTACTCCTTGTTCTCGTGGTGGAGGTGGGTAGGGTTGGATGAACAGGCAGTTCTGGAGAAGCAGAAGAGTGCAGCTGTTCTCCTGGGATAGGAGAAAGATTGGATGGAGCATCTGGAATCAGAGGGGATGGGGTCTGCCACAGAAGGCTTCATTCTGATATAAGAGGTATGTGTTGCAGACAGTACTGATGAGTGCACGGCCCAGGGCCACGCCGCATCCACCCAGAGCCCCCCCAACAAGTCCAAACTAGTCGCAAAGCCTTCTGTGAGCAGCATCAATGGGGCGCCTCCACCGAACCCTAACCCCATTGTGCAGAGACTGCCGGCCTTCCTGGACAACCACAACTATGCCAAGTCACCCATGCAGGTATGTGTGGCCTGGCTCTTCTCCCCAGTCAGGGAAATACAAATGAGCAGAGTTGGGCCTCTTCATTTTTAAGCCCTCTCTCCTAAAGAGCATGGGGAGAAGAACTTGGAGAGAGACCTCCCTTTGGACCTGGTAGCAATTCTGCCAGGGGCCAGGATGGTCTTGTGCCTGATGTGTGGCCTCCCAGGCTCAGTCCCTGGAAGTGTGTAGCACTTATCCTGTATTAATTCTAAACAAACTGTGTACACATGGCTGTCTAAACCAAAGAGCAGCACATGCACGTGTGCATACACTTGGATTTTTCTGTTTCCATTGATGGGTTTAAGTATGTATTGTACTTCATCCTGTGGGATCTCCTTGCTGAGTTAACACATTCTGGATTTCTGTGTCCTGGTAACTTTGCTTTAAGCATATTTGTCTTTTATATGTGTTTCATGGGGAAAAAAGAGAAAAAAGAAACTGGAGTCCTGGGATCTATACTGATGAGTTCATCCTCATCAGATTTCTAGACTGTGTTTGGTTTAGAAATATCCCAGAGCAAGTCCATCAGAAGTCAAAGCAGGGGTAAGGCTGGAGAGCCAACTTTGGCTTATCCCCCTGCAGGACAGGGTTTGCATGTGTCCTGGAGATCACAGAATGAATGAGCATGGAGCCTGGATCCCTCTTGTCCTTGAAAGGGATTTCCCTTTTGGGCTGCAGTTAGAAGCACAACTAAGCAGGGGCTTGCATTCCAAACATTTGTTTAAAAGTGTCTTCCCCTTCTGACTGGCTCCTTGCCTAGAACGTGCTCTGTTGGCTGAGCCAGAGGCTCGGGCTTCATTAGAATGTCTGGAAAGGGTTAAGTACTAAAATTCCCTGAACCTGGAGCTCAGGTTTGCTTGACCTGACAGTGCCCAATATTGCTGCAAAATATGTGGTATGTTTTCCTTGAGGGGATCCAAGAAAATGGTGTCAGCCCTGAAAGGGAGTGAACTTACTTCAAGAATGCAGTAACCAGGGTAGTCAGCTAGCTGGGAGGATCAGGAGCTACTCTCCAGGACAAAGTGAGCAGAGCTAATGCCTTTATGCTTGACACAGAACAAGATAATAGCAGCATGGGCTTGTTTGGAATGAAAAATTCTGGCATCACCAGTATTTGGTTAATTGTGGGGGGGGGTGCACCTGTGTGTGACTGTGATTGCGTCATGATATGAGTGGTGACAGTGATTCTTTTTGTATAAGAAACTTGGGAATTCCTGTATCCCTGGTGCCTGCGCTCTCTGCTGGGGGTCAGAGGCTGTTCTGGTAACAAAGGCCCGACTTGAAACGTGCTCTTCAGGAAGCAATGACATGTGTTGCAGGAGGAAGAGGACCTTGCTGCAGGAGTGGGCCGAAACCGCGTCCCTGTCCGACAGCCCCAGCAGTACTCGGACGATGAGGATGACTATGATGATGAGGAGGAGGAGGAAGTCCGTAACACCAACTCTGCCATGAGGTAGTGGATTGTGCTGAGGGCTTGTGGGCTAGGGGCTGAGGGGAAGGCCTTGCTGGTGCTCTCCACTACTTAAGTGCAGATGGCTGTGTGAGGTGTAGAGCACTATAGAGAAATGTATTGCTGAATAAACCAGGGGTTGGCAATCTATGGCCCCCTGGGCTGGATCCTGCTTGCAGAGAGGTTGGATTCAGTCCAGGAAGGTCTGACCCAGTCCAGGGTAGCACATATGTTCAGGCAGCACGCAGATTCTCTGAACCACCTGTCCCCTCTGACACCCTCTGGCTGTTCTCTCATGTGCTTACCATTGCTATAGAAGGGCCAGGTACCTGCAGTGAGGGAGCCAGTCGATCACAAACTCTGAGCCAAGGTGACTTACCAAACCCTGAGAGAGAAGGTGAATAATGGCTCTGGTCAGCTGGCCTCCCTTGTTGTGGGAGAGCTGTGAGATGGCAGACTTAACAGTGGGATTGCTCTGTATGGGGGAGGTCCCAAGCCTAGTTGGGTTGGCAGAGCAGGCCCTGGAGGCTACTTGTTCAGCCCTGGTCACTGAACCTTTAGTAACATCTTGCCTTGGCTTCTCTCACACATACCAATGACCGGGTCAGTTCTTGCAGGCTTCAGCAGGAGGCTGTGCTCTTATAGGCCTGTGGCAGGCATAGGGAACATGGGAAAGCTGAAGAGGCAGGCTGGTGTCGGCACTCTTGCTTGGTCCTGTTGGTGGCATAGGGGAGTACTGCTGTGCTTGAAAGCCACTAATTTATGAATGAGAAGGGGGCGAATGGTCTTGTTGCTTAAATCCAGGACTGAGAGGCTGGCAGAAGTGGGAGCAAGACAGGCTAATGCAGACTTGCTGTGGTGTTGGATAGATCATTTGCATGAATGTTTTCTAGTGTCTGCTAACTTTGGGTGCTTCATCCTAGAGCAGAGGTTCCCAATCACCGGGCCACGGCCTGGCACTGGGCCGTTAAGGGCTGGCTGCTGGGTCATGGCACGAGACCTCTGCTCAGACACCTGTCTGTCTGCCCAGGCGAGTGGCTTTTGCTGCCGGCTGTCACACGCAGGGTTAAAGCAGGGCAGCCCCAGGAGGGAGGCAGCCGGCTTCATGCACCCCATCCTGCTCCTGTGCCCCTCTGCAGTATATAAAAAAGGTTGGGAACCACTGTCCTAGAGAGCTGGCTGCGTTGATCCTCCCCAGCAGCTGGGGCACTACACCTGGTGTTGCCTGTGATTCACTTTCTATCCCATGTTCTTGGGCAGGTACAAGAGGAAGGGGCTGGTGAAGCAGGATCATGTTGGGGGGGCAGCAGATGGCCAGCTCTCTGTCCTCCAGCCCAACACCATAAACGTCTTGGCGGAGAAGCTCAAGGAGTCTCAAAAGGATCTCTCCATCCCCCTCTCCATCAAGACTGGCAGTGGGGGTGCTGCTGTGGCTGTCGTCACTCATTCCCAGCCCTCCCCTACACCCAGCAATGAGAGTACAGACACTGCCTCAGAGATAGGGAGTGCCTTCAACTCACCACTGCGTTCTCCTATCCGCTCAGCCAACCCCACCCGGCCCTCAAGCCCTGTCACCTCCCACATCTCCAAGGTGCTCTTTGGGGAGGAGGACAGCCTGCTGCGTGTGGACTGCATGCGTTACAATCGGGCTGTGAGGGACCTGGGTCCCATTATCAGCACAGGCCTGCTGCACCTCACTGAGGACGGGGTGTTCTGCCCATTGGCCATCACAGGTGGGTGCCTGCGGGCAGGGAGGGAGGCCACAGCTGTTCTAGTTGAGCAGTTTGGACATGCACCTCTCCCACCACTACTGAAGGGCTTTTGCACTGGGGAGGAGGGGAAGGGCTTGGCTGTGCTATGGCTGGAATAAGCAAGTGGTTACCTGGTGGGCTGCTGGGGTCTGAAATGGATGGGAAGGGGAGGGCAAGCAGCTATCCTTTGGCTACTGAGAACATGCCTGTCTGGCCTGGGAGTTGATGCATCGCTCTAGTTCCTAATGTTTCCTTCCTTGGCATGCCCAGACAGTGGAAAAGGTTCCCTGCCTTCTATCAAACAGAGCGATGAGGCCCACCCTGCTGTTAAACTAGAGGAGAAGGAAGCCAGCGAGCCCAGTGACAGCAAAGAGAAGGCTGGACTCAGCAGGCCAAGTGATCATGTTGGCGGGGAAAAGTATTCTCCCAAAGTGAGTATCCTCGCCCTTTGTGGGAGCTGGTCTATCCAGCCCCTGCTACCATCCCTTCTCTGTTTGCTGCGTGCTGCTGATGGCCTGTGGCTGGAGTAGCCAGTTCTGTCTGCAGCCCCTGTATGGTGTTATGGGAGGATTGCGTGCCTAGTAATGGCATTGACCTTTTGGGGCCCAGAGGCTGGTGTCTCTGGAGTTTGGCAACCACACTTGGTTGTGTTGGTCTCCTGTGTGACTGTTCTGGCCAGGTGGACTCCTTTAGCAGCATAGGTAGTTTAGCTCCCACAATGGGGGCCAGCAGGAGAGCCCTGGACTCTTTCCATTTTGTCTACAGAGCTGTGATAGCATTAGCAGCGACAGGCCAACTTTGCACACTGAGCTACTTGAGGGGGCTTGGCCTTTCTCTGGCAATGAGGGGTTCTTCTAGCTTGTGGCTTGTTTTTTCAGGAGCGAGTGTGTCCACTAGGGCCTGAGTGGAGGTCACTAGCTCACCTTGTGTAGGGCACTAGAAGCTTCTTGGTTATTACTGCTATGCTGCAGTGCAGGAGCAGATGAGCTCCTTGTGCCTTGGGCCATCCTCTTGGTCATGTGCTTTGCTGTTCTTACACAGCTCTGTCCTGTGGAGAGCTCCACTGAGCAAACTCCCTCAGCAGTTTTTAAGTGCCTGTGAGCAGCCTGTTACACTGCGGTTACATGTAACTTCACCTTCCCTTGTACCCGCCCCCCCTACTGTGCCCTGCTGTACTGCACAGCCATCCGACTGGGGAAGGAGCTCTTTTCGCTATACTGGATAAGACAGGCCATTGCACCAGCACCCCTTCCTGGAGCCTGCCCTTCCCTGTCTTAGCAGAGGGGGTGTATGTGCCAGAGCTGCATGGCTTTGTCTGGCCTGGCATGATGCACTGGGTAGGTCTGGCTAGAATTTGGTTCTGCCCAGAGAGGGCAGTTTCCTTTTGATGCAGAATGAAGCTGAGGCTGTCCAACGTCTCGTATGCAGGTTAAGAGTCTATGTGTGTGTGTTCAAAAGAGCCAACTGATCACATGCTGGGTGGAAACCCACCTATCCCCACTGACCAGCATGTGATTTGACTGGTTTTGTTTTCACCCACTTGCACTTCTTCTTGGCTCAGGCTGTTTAATTGGAAACCATTGGTTTCCATGAAGCATTTTGATTCCCACCCAGCCCTGCCATTGAGGCAGCTGGACTGAGACAGCAGCGGGTGCTGTCTGTAGCCCTCCCTTCCCTATGTGCTGCTCTGGCACTGACCTAGCAGGGAGGTGCTGACCAGTGCTCTCTGTTTGGCCCGGCAGGAGCTGCTGGCACTGCTGAAGTGTGTGGAAGCAGAGATTGCCAACTACGAGGCTTGTCTGAAGGAGGAGGTAGAGAAGAGGAAAAAATTCAAGGTGCGCTGGTGTATTGCCTGTGTTTGTCCTGGGAGTCTGCAGGATAAACCCCGTCACGATGGCATGTGGGAGAGACTTGTTTAGCTGTGTGGGGGCAGGTATGGTGAGGGGATGGAGTCAGTCTCTATCAGTCCTCTACTCCAGGCTGGGAAAGCTGCCCCTTGTCCAGCAGCCCAGTCTGGAGTTCTTCCCAGCACAGAACAGTATGACTGAGCTTCGCAGCTAGGCTGAGGCTGATTAATAGAACTGCCCTGCTGGCCCAAGTGCCACTGGTATGTAGGAGACTTTAGGGAGGGGAAGGGTGTTGCTGGGCTTCCAGCACAGTTCCTGCTGGGCCCTTGGGTGCACTAAGCCCCACAGAGCACTTGGCTTACCCTGCAAGATGGAATTAGGACAGTCTCGTCTTGTCTTTGAGACAGAATTGACCTTGGATCAGCCATCTTGACTGTCTTTTCCCCTGACATCTCTTAACTGAAAGCTCCAATATAGACAGCAGCTTTAAACTGGTTTCAGTTGTTGATTCCATGTGTTGAGGCCTAAGCATAGGACCCAAACCAGCCAAGAGCTCACATTGGGCTCCTGAGTCTATTGCCTGGGATAGCAGGAGTCTGGATTTGATTATCCAGGTATTCCTTTCCTGTCCCCTGTCCTGTTGATAGGACTCCAGCCTGGGATGCTTGCTGGGCTACACTTGTGACTGCTTCTGGAGAGCAGCCTTTCACCTTGAGTTCTCTCTGCCCACCTTCTGTAGATTGATGACCAGAGAAGAACCCACAACTACGATGAATTCATCTGCACCTTCATCTCTATGTTGGCTCAGGAAGGTGAGGCCTGCTGCTTCCAGGCAGTTATGGGCAACTGGTGCCACCTTAGCCGGGGTGGGGCACGTGTCCCGCTCCCCCACCCCAGCGACCAGGTGGGGTGCTTCCCAATCTTGCCAACCGGGGGGTGGGGGGGAGTCCTACCCCCTATGCATTGCCACTGCATACCTGGGGGGGAGAGTCCTACCCCCTATGCATTGCACTATGCATACCTAGGTGGGGAGAGCTGCACATCCAGGGTTCACCTTTGTTTCATCACTCCTGGATGGGTGAGATGTTTTAAATTGGCCCCTGTGGCTTTCTCAAGGCAAGAGGTTGGAGTTGTTGAAGGGCTGACCTCTCTTGCAGTCTGTTCATTGGGATGGAGCACTTCTTTGTCCTGGGATTGGCTTCCCGTAGCTGACAGTGCCTCTTTTCAGGCTATGAGCAAATCATGTATAATTGCTGGCACTTTCTTGCAGGTAGAACAGTCCATTGCAGTGGGGGCAAGTGTGTATATTCTGTGGGGTTTGCATTTGTAGTGGGAAGCAGGGGGATGGTTTCTGGAAAGCAGGTACCCTTTGTTCTGAAACCTGAAGACTTGGTTTCTGAATGAGCTGAGATTCTGGTGATTAGAGCATCCAGGTCTCCAGATTAGAAGCAGGTGAGGCTAGGTAGGTGAGGAGGAGTTGTAATGTCAAGTGTCCGTGTTTCTGGGAGGGAGTTGAGACCAGAAAATGGCAGGCTTGTGGGTAGGCAGTTCCTGAGTCAGGTCAGATGCATGTTTTTCCCCTGCAGGGATGCTGGCCAGCCTTGTGGAGCAGAACATCTCTGTGCGTAGACGGCAGGGAGTCAGCATTGGGCGCCTCCACAAGCAGAGGAAACCAGACCGTCGGAAACGCTCCCGTCCTTACAAAGCCAAGCGCCAGTAGCATCATCCTTGGAGTCGGGGCTGTGAGCAGAACCCTATGCCTGCCTTGCTTGCTTTGGCCAGTGTTGAGATCCAGGCCCTCAAATATCGTGGTTCACCCTTGCCCAGGGAAGAGGGACCTGATGCAAATCCATGGCTGGGACCTTCCTGCTCGTGTCCTTGTTGCTGCATGTAGAGGCAGAGATTGGACTTTCCTCCCAGCCAGGTACCCTGAGTCTTGAACAAGCGAGGGGTACTCCCAGAGAGTGAGGTCCAGCAGCAGGGCATAGACCCAGGGGGTACAGTCTGTAGTGTTGGCTGCCTAATTTGGGGCCACAGAAACACTCAGATCTATGTGGTAAGTGTGTCCCGGGCTGCTTTGCATAACACTTGGCAGGAGGCAGTGGCTTTCTGGCCAAGGACTGAGGCAGAAATCAACTGGGAGAGGAGTGGACAACCCACTGACTTCCAGCCTATGAGGGGACAGGCAGCTGGAGTTGTCTTAGCAAGGCCTCCAGTTCCCCAGCAATGCTGGCACGTGTCCATGTTGACCACAGCTGGCTGTGGCTCGTGGTCTTAAGTGTCTGGGCCTTGAGCTCTGTCCCCCCCCTGGACATTCAGATATCTATTTTCTATGTTGCAAATGTTTATTTTTGGTTCTGTCCTTGTTCCCAAGCCTAGCAGCTCCTTGGAGGCCTCACCCTGAGCACTGCTGCTCAGCCTTCCCCATATAGGACCAGGCAGCTGCCCTCACATTAGTCGTGCCAATATGTACCCCTTCCATGTTGGGCTGGGCTCTTCCAAGGCGGCCTTCTGATGCAGAGCTAGTGCCCTTCCATGTGGGGGGGGGAGATTCCTAGGGCCTGGCTCAGTCCCATCTCCCTCTTCTTTACTGTGGTCACCATCCCCAGGTGAGCTCAGAGCAGGTTTCTCCATGACCTGAGCTCATGTTTCTCACTCTGCCCCTTTCTCGCTGTGTGGCTCGGTACAGCTGTGCCTGCCTAGTTGTGGCTTTCCTGCACTGGTCTGAGCAGCTGTGTGACCTGTTGTAGAAGGACTGCCTCAGGCAGGACATGGTGGGCAGTAGTCTCCGAGACCATCTCCTTCCCTGTGCAGAGGCCAGTACTGCTGCTCGGGCTCCGTGAGGCTGGAGGGACAAGAATGTGTCCATAGCTTCAGGAGATCCAAATGAGACATGAGACACTTGGGTAGGGGCACAAGCCCACTCCCTTTGGGCTTGGCAAGTCTGTTTCCAAAGGACTATGGCTCGAAGGAATCTTTTGAAAGGGGCCTGGGAAGGAATAGTCTGTTGCACTCACTGCAGGCCTGGACACATTGTTCTTGTGTCTGTTCCCAGGGAGCATGTGTATTCCAGCGTAAGGGTGGCTTTCCCCAGAAACTACAGCTGTGTGACTGAGGAGAGGAGGAAACAGCAGGAAGACGTAGGGACCAAAGTGGGGCTCACAGCTGCCCAGGGCTGAAATGGCATTGTGTTCGTCTTTTTGTCTTGTTTTTTTGTTTCGTTTTGGGGTTTTTTTTAGTTGAGAGCTTTTCTCTTGTGTGAGGTGAGCCCCTTTTTACACAGGAATAGACTGACATGCAAACAGGCCTCCCCTGCTCTAGGTGCTGCCTCTATCCTATGTTCCCCTCTCCGTTTCCTTGTGCTGATGCTGACTGTCACTGCTGAAGGTGGGTTTCTTCCTGACCCTAGCAGCTGTCAGGCTTGTATCGTAAGGGGAAGCATGGTTCCTCCCGCTCCAGGACCTGGCTGGCCTGACAACAGGCTGCCGAGGCTGTTTAATGGGGCTCGAAGGGGAGAGAAGTCTTAAAGGAAGATGTAGATGCAAGTGAAAGCAGGGCAGCCTCCCTGAAGATCTGCAGCCCACACTTGTGCAGATCAGCACAGTAAAGTGAAGCTGTTTTGATACTTGTTGATGGGAGAAGAACATCCCTCTGTCTCTTGCCATGTCGGATTTTAAGCGCTGTAAATAATGGATCTGCTGGAAAGAATAAAGCTGTCCCATACCACGTGTCCTAGAGAGAGGTGTTTAACAAGTGGTGTGCTTGAACAAGATACAAGCTTGTTTTACGAGTGGGATGGGGGGGGACTTCCTGTTTCACAAAAAAGTGAGATGCATCTGTGTGAATGGACAGAAAAGAAGCAGCAGCAAGGTGGTGGCTGTGCCCTGGCCAAGGAATGAGCTGATTTTATTTAATCTCTAAGCCTTATCTGAGCAGGTGCTTCTTTCCTGCCCTGTTTGCTTGTTTCACAGTAGTGTTGAAATTAGCCACAGTGACTCTCCAGCATGATGCACAACACTAGCACTGTTAGGTGTGCAAACACCTGCATGATTCACATGATAAACCCAGAGATTTCAAATAGGAATCCACAATGTTGAAAACACTTTGACCAGTCAGGGTCTTACTAAGTTGCTCTCTAGTAGTTTTCACTTGCTTTTTGACTACAGAAAAATAAGCTGGCATTTTCTGAAAGGGACTTTGAGTCTAAAAAACAGAGCCTTATGCTAGAGCAGTGGTTAAGAGACTGGCTAGAAAGAATCAAGCACAGTATTTTGGTGAAACAGAACAGCTCTGTATTAACAAAACAAGACTAAATACATAACAGCTCTGAGGGGGAGGGAGAAATAATTGCAGGGTTGCTCAAATGCTTTCCCAGTGCACAGGACTACAGGACAGCAGCAACACTGGCTTGCGTCTCATGAGTTGGTTGCATCGTTGCTATGGCTTCTAAGATTAGGTGGCATTTTGGGAGCTAGAAGTCCAGGGCACAGATCAAGGCTACACCCTGCTTAATCCAGTGCCTCTGAGACTTGCTGGTGGGGATCTCCACGGCAATTACGTAGTTGGTGGAATGACCTGTTGTTGACAAGGTTCCTGGGATGGGAAAAAATAAAGATTGTAGGATGAAGATGTACAGATAGTAGAGTCCTATAGCATGTACAGTGCCTTGTAGACAATCCTGCTGCTACTGCAGTGTCAAGGAGATCTGACTGCTTGTTAGCAATGGTCAATAACCAATGGCTGAAGGAGCTTCCTATCTTAGCACTGCCCTTCCCACACTGCATCTTCACCCTGCATTTCTCCTTCCCTGTTCCAGAGCCAGGTTCAGCTGCTAACACTTCTCCAGCAGGCTGGGAGTTACCAGGTCACTTGCTGACTGGTAACAGAACAAGCAGGAGGATTTTCTTATAGTCCTGTGAACAGGTTCTATGTACATGTTCTGGGGCCTTAAACAGGGAGGCTTGTGTGTTTTGATCCTAGGTTCAGTCCTTGCGGACAAGTCAACCAGGGGTGTGGTACACAGGGAGGCCATCTGGCCGTGCTGTTAACTAGCTATTCATGCAACAAGCTGATCTGGGTAGTGGGAAGCACAAGGGAGTAAGTGTGGTGCTCACTAGAGCTGTGTGAAATTTTGGCAGCCGTTTTGTTTTGGAGGTGTTTCAGGCCATTTTGGTGCCTGAAACGCTGAATCTAAATCGAAACTGAAGGCTCTGAAACAAGTTGGAAGGCTCCGAAACGTTTTGGAAATGTTTCAGAGCTGGGCTTGCGGGGAAACAAAAACTAAGGGGGGGGGGGGGGGCGGGACTGCGCTGATATTGACATCTAAGCTCCCAGTTTGATTCCCTAGCTCTGACTATTTCCCCAGCTCTTCCCAGGGGGTGTGGGCCCCCAGCCTGCAGCAGCAACCTGCTGAAACCTAGCGTGCAGATCCAAGGGCCTGTGCCCCCCAGGAAGAGCTGGGGTAATTGGACCAAGGGCTGGGCAATCCTTGCCACGAGACCTGGCTCCGCAGGAAGAAGAGGTCCACACCAGGGTCTCCTTGCTGCGGCTGCCCATTGCTGGGGAAGCGTGGGGTGGGCAGCAGTGACAAGGAGACCCCAACACGGATCTCTGCTCCCTACGGAGCCAAGTCGCACGGCAGGGACCAGCAAGGCTTGCTCACCACTCTGTGCTGCTTCCCTGTCCCATGACTCAGTGTGACAGGGATCAAAGATCTGCACGGGGGTCTCCTTGCCTGCAAGGAGGGCAATGGTCCTTCCCAGGAAGAGCCACCTATGGCCCTGGCCCCAAGCCCTTCCTGGCTGGGTAGGGTTGTGTGAAGCTTCCCTTGCACCCTGTTCGAAAAAGATTGGAAGGGGATTCAGCAGAAATGAAACGGCAGTGATCCAAAACACCAAAACAAATCGCTGTCCTCCGAAACTGAATCAAAATGCAGCCATTTTGCACAGCCCTAGTGCTCACATATGAAATCTAGTGCAGTGTTACTGTTTAGTGTGAGGCCAGTTATCAAGGTGAGCAACTAATTGCTTGGGTCTTCATAGTTTCATAGTTGGTAGGGTTAGAAGGGACCTGAGCAGATCATCAAGTCTGACCCCCTGCCATGGGCAGGAAAGAATGCTGGGGTCAAATGACTCCAGCTTGGTGATTATCTAGCCTCCTTTTTTAAGACCCCCCAGGGTAGGAGCGAGCACCATTTCTCTTGGAAGTTGGTTCCAGATCCTAGCTGCCCTGACAGTGAAGTAGTGCCTCCTGGTGTCCAACCTGAACCTACTCTCAGCCAATTTATGGCCATTATTCCTAGTTACTCCTGGTAGTGCTCGGGGGAAGAATCTCTCCCATTCCTGCTGATCCCCCTTAGTAAGTTTATAGACGGCCACCAGATCCCCTCTCAGCCTTCTCTTGTGGAGGCTGAACAGGTTCAGGTCCCGTAGCCTCTCCTCATAGGGTCTGCCCTCCTGCCACCTGATCATACAAGTGGCCTTCCTCTGGACCCTCTTGATGCTGTCCACATCCCTCCTGAAGTGTAGCACCCAGAACTGGATGCAGTGCTTCAACCGTGGCCTGACTGATGTCACATACAGGGGGAAGATCACCTCCTTGGACCTGCTCGTGATGCATCTATGGATGCATGACAGGGTGCAGTTAGCCTTACTGACCATGTCCTCACATTGGCGGCCCATGTTCATCTTGGAGTCTATAATGACTCTAAGATCCTTTTCTGCTTCTGTGCTGACGAGAAGGGAGTTCCCCAGCCTGTAGGTATGCTGCTGGTTCTTCCTCCCCAGGTGCAGTACCCTGCGCTTGTCAGTGCTAATCCAATCCTGTTCTTATCCGCCCACCACTGTAACCTGTCCATATCTAGTTGTAGCCTGTCCCTCTCTTCTAATGTGCCCACTTCTCCCCACATCTTAGTGTGAGCCGCGGACTTGAACAAAGTGATTTTCACCCCCTCGTCCAAGTCGCTGGTGAAGATGTTAAACAGTGCGGGCCCGAGCCCTGGGGAACCCCATTGCCCACATGCCTCCAGGTCAAAAATGACCCGTCCACCACCACTCTCTGGGTGTGGCCCTGTAGCCAATTTGCTGACCATGTAGGTGACTGTGGCGTCAATGCCTAACTTTTTGATGAGAATGGGGTGAGAGACAGTGTCGAAGGCCTTCCTAAAGTCCAGAAAGACTACGTCCACTGCTACCCCTGCGTCTAAGGATTTTGTGACCTGGTTGTAGAAGGTCACCAGGTTGGTCTGACAGGACCTGCCTTTAATGAACCCGTGTTGGTTGCTCTAAGCATAATCTCTCCTGCTGGTCCCTCACAGATGTTTTTGGATAATTTTCTCAAAGAGCTTCCCCAGGACCAAGGTAAGACTAACAGGCCTATAGTTTCCTGGGTCCTCTTTCCTCCCCCTTTTTTGAAAATGGGGACCACGTTGGCCCTTTTCCAGTCCTCTGGCACCTCGCCAGAGCACCACAAGTGCTCATAGAGCTGTGCCAGGGGTCCCGCGGTGGCCTCTGCCAACTCCCTCAGCACCCTTGGGTGGAGATCATCTGGACCTGCTGATTAACAGCCAGTAGTTATGCAGTACAGGGAACAG
This sequence comes from Alligator mississippiensis, assembly GCF_030867095.1. Classification (NCBI taxonomy): domain Eukaryota; kingdom Metazoa; phylum Chordata; order Crocodylia; family Alligatoridae; genus Alligator; species Alligator mississippiensis. The sequence continues at coordinate 47,047,826 of NC_081835.1, forward strand.
TATCCTGACCTAACTGAAGAATGCTGCTTTTGATTTCATGGTTGCTAGCAGCATATCCTCACAGGTGCTGCCTCTGGAGAACTCCCTCCACTGGAATCCTTACCTGCTCGAGTCAGTGTCTTGTAGATTGGGCACAAGTAGATGCCTGTGGTTGGGGGTTTGCGGTTGGGGACAGGAATTAGCCAGATGATGGCCATCTCTGTGTAAAGCTCCTTGGGACGTGACTCCACTAGCTCAAAGGTAGAGGGGTCCCATCGAGCACCTTCAAGAAACAGGCCATGAATGTAACAACCCTCAGCAGGGCGCTGGGTCAGCTCACTCACTGACTCCCTCATCACCTGGTCGGGACAGGAAGAGCAGAAGTCAGTAAGATGCCTGCAGTGAAGCACAGGCTCCAGGAAAGTGCATTTAAGCCAGGGGGTGGTCTGATGGGTCTGTACTAGGCCCATGAGCAGAGACTATCTCAGCAGGGTGTGAGCCCCCACTCCCACGGCACACGTATGCTGGGGATTGAAAGCCCCGGCACACTGGCTGTGGTGGGATGGGTGATGGTTGGAACTTCTAGCCGCAACAGGCAAAGACATACAACCCACCAGGTGGGAGGGTGGGTCAAACTTCAAATGCAGCAGCCACATCCTCTCTGCCTGGCTCTGTGGGGGGGCCCCCCAAAGCACGGAGCCCAGGGTGGTTGCTCCGATTTGCCCCCTGCTAGGGATGGCCCTTCCCATGGGCATTGTTGGAGAAGAGGCTTGCCAGGTCTGCAGTGAGAGCGAGCTAGGTGACCTCGAGCTAGGGACAACATCTGAACTGTGTTCCAAGCTAGAGGCTTCAAAGCACATAGGACCCAGTGAGGTGGCCCTAATGTAACAATTGCACAGATCTACCAAGGCTGCATGAAGACTGTTCAGAAGTACCTCTCCAGCAGCTGTTCCCCTGCACTAGCCAAAGCACAGGTTTAGTGCTAGATGCTTGACTGTATAGGTTGTGGTTTTGGAAATGTTAGTAGTTTTTTTTCTGGTCCCTTGGTCCTGTGTGTGGTTTCTACTGCTGAACACTAAACCACTGAGCAACAACAGTGACACCCTGGATTACTGACCTGAAAGTCGAAGGAGATGGTGTCGATGGAGATGATGGATTTTCTGGCAAAGTTCTGCAGAGTCCCAGTGAGGAAGGCTTGGGGGAAGAAGAATCCACTGATCCAGAACACAGGTGGGATCCCATTATTGATCCATCTTTGCAGGAAATCAATCCTCTGCAGCAAGTCACTGACCCATGAGGCCAAGGGCTTCAGTGACGGGTAGGCCTGGAGAGACCAACACGAGTTCTTTGCACAGAGCCAAGCTTAGTCACCCTTCAGATGCTTTTAGTCTCCAGCCAAATAACCTAGCCAGTTTGGGGACTACTGATCCCAAAATTAGCCTGCCAGAGGTGGGGCAACCCATGGTGCCAGTTGAGGTGCGGGAAGGCAAGAAGGCTTGTTTCCTTGTTCCAAGGTCTGTGCTGTTCATTTACTACATGCACCAGTGTAGCGTGTTCCACTTTAAATAGTGGCCAGTCTTTGTTAGGGAAATATTTATTTGTTGTAGTAACCACAGGGAGTTGGAAGAGTTACATATTTTGTATATCATTAAGGAATAATAGAACTGTAATTACACAAATCCCTGCACTGCAGCTAGCTAATGACCCCCAGCCAATCAGAGTACAGGATTCATTTGATGAAGAGCTGAGTAACCGTATGGTCACTATACAAATATGACTCCTACAACCAGTCAGAGCAAGGAGTTACAGAGAAGCAAGAAACAGTGCTGGTCTGCTTTGATCTTTGCAAGGCTGGACCAGTCCCATGCAAGCTGCACAGCCCTGCTACAGCATCTCTGTGAGCCTGCATCCCTACTATTCCACCCAATTAGAGTACAGGATTCATTGGACACAGGCCTGAGAAATGGCTGCCATTCAGGCTGAATTCCTTGGTGGTTTTCTCATGTGGGAAGTGCTGTAGGAAGTAGCATACAGCCCCCTAAGCTTGTTTCAGTGTGCAACCAAATTGGAACCCTTTGAAAGGAGAAATTCTAGTGTCGTTACCCCACTGTGCCTGCAATTTAGTCATCTTTGTTCGAGTCACAGGCTTCCTCACTGCAAAGAAAAGCACTTCACACTTTGCTGTGGTAATGTCCCTTACTTGACTGGCCTAGCACTATGATGGCTACTGTTGGTAGAGCAGCCTGGTGGACAGTACCTTGGTGTTCCAGATCTCTGGGACAATGTTGTTATACAGGCTGTTGGCCATCAGCTCTAACTGGGAGGACATCACCACAAGGCCCTTAAGAGCTTTCAGCAGATCCTTCAGAGTCTGTGCAATTATCTCCAACAGCCGATTGTACCTGAGCAACAAATGAGATTTTTGAGGCAGCGAAGTGGCCCAAGTGCATCAGCAGTGCCTGAGCTTTCTCCCAAAAACCAGTGCCACTCAGCGACACCATCCTTGTCTTAATGTAAAAACAAGATCCTATGTGATACGCGGTTCCCATTTTTAGTCTTACTGCTCAGGCTGCCTGTCTAAAAATTCAGTGAACATTCTTGTGGTAAGTGCTGCCTCATAAATGTAAAGCCCTTATCTACATGACTACCACAAGCAGGCTTTCTGTTCTGAAGTCCTTTGCTCCAGCTGCAGGGTGAAACCCACTGAACAATCTGAAGCCCTGTATTGAGACCCAACAGAACAGGTGAGATTTTAAGGCCCTGGGCCTTAACTGCAGCTGCTCTGGCAATGTTGACACCTGAGAGGGAGAGGTACAGGTACTGCAGCCCTACCCTGTGCAGGGGGCATGTGGTACCTTCCGTAATTCCTCATGGTCAGCTGCAAGAGGCCTCGCATGGTATTTCTTCCCCCAGGATGACAGCTTGTGGGGGGGATGCACAGTGATATCCCGCCCCAACAAGGGAAGTTGGTCACGTGCCTATGCCCCTACAGGTGGTTACAAACCTTTACCTGATCACCTCCTGCACCAGCACCGTGTTCATGGACTCCTCATAGAGCACTGGATACTTCAGCATCACGTCCTTCAGGTTAATTGGGGCAGGGAGCTTCTCCAAGATGTCTTTCAATGTCTCCTCTACCACCTAGAAGGTAGATGGAATAGGATGAGAAGATGCTGTGGAGACTGCTTCTGGGAAGTGAATTTTGACCAAGGTCAAAGAAGAAATGAACAGGTTTTTTTCAGGTCCACACTTATAAGTTTAGCAGGAAGGTTCTTTCTACTTATGTCATCCAAAAAATGCTCCTTGGGGGAATTGTTGGGTATCTCCTGACCTTCTGTGGAGGTCTCCCTTTAGGAGAGTCCTTAGGGGACTTAATAGACAAGACGAGTGGGGAAAGACAAGACAGCAATGCCTGGAGTGTTAAACCTCATTTAGGGAAGGCAACTCATAGCCAGAGACACAGGGTTGGTTAGTGTAAAATAAGGTGATATGACACTTGGAGAAGCACCCGTCTTGGAGACTGCCTGGTTAAAGGAGCCTTTCCTAGCACACTTCTGGTTATAGTCTCTACATGTGGAAGAAGCTTCTTGTTGAAACCTAGTGGACTGTCTGCTGAAGGCTGTCAATGTATTGTGGCTAGTAAGTGGTAGCACAGTTTATGCTGCTTTCCTGGTTCTTTCTGTGAGGAGGCACAGCCTTACCCTATGGGTGGGTGGAAAAATGGGCTCTAATCTTAACCCAGTTGTCACAAAAGCAGTGTTTCAAGTATGGATCTACTAAATACTTGAGAACTCAGTGCCCTGAGTTGGTGGAGCAGGAGAATCTATCCCAGTTGCAACTGGTAGTTATGTCCACCAAAGTTTTGGGTGCCAAGAGGTGGAATCAGGAAAGGTCCTCACTAAGCATGTTCAGCTGGAGTTCTTTCCAGAAAATGTAGAACATGTCTAGGAAGCCAGAGACCAATGGCAAGAGGTGCATGAAGTGGAGGGATGCAGGAGCCCAGGTCTCTGCCTATTCCTTCCCGGACATCAGATGTCTGTGTCCCTGGTGAGAAAGTAACAGCCCTTGAAAAAGGGGGAGGACTAACTTGGCTACCTGCAGCTAGTATTGCACCAGGTACAGAAATCCCCTTAGTAATGGGGTGGACATGGATGCAACAGATGATTATTGTGGTAAGTCACAGTAGGAAGGACTCCAACCTCAGGGCCCCAGTGAAGGAAGCGGGGGAGGAGACTGAGGTTACTGAGTGTGTAAGCAACTAGCAGAGATGCTGCTGGAGCTCACAGCTTCCAGCAAGGGGAGGCTTCAGTTAGTCCTGCAAGCAAAGATAATTGATTCTTTGATGGAGGATGCCATATATGTGGGAGTAAATCCCTTTCCAGACAGCCTGAGAGGCATGACTGAGTCTTGATTCAGATTAGGAGTGCTGAAAGTTTTCCTAGGATGAGTAGGACACAAATCAAAGATACTCCAGTAGAAGGGGAAGGAGACTCCAGAGAGGCCCTTGGACAGCAGGCAGTACCTGCAAGGAATAGTGTAAAATTACAACAATAGGAACAAGCTTGCCCTATTGAACACATGGAAAGTTTACTGGACTTGACCAAAGGGTATTGGCAAACCCATTTGGGCGAACTTGCCAAGAGGAAGTCTGTTTTCAGCATGGACTTGGGATTGTATGAGTTCAAAGTGCTATTTTGAACTGAAGTTGGTCTAATAAAAGATACCAGATTTACCGAAAGAACCGTGTCTGCCATGTCCTTAGACCAACACGGCTACAACCTACACCCCAATAAGTCTGAACTGAAGCCATCTTTGAGCCCTGTCAGTCAAGGGTTGACTGCGGTGTATTTTCTGGAACATTTGGTACCCCTGGGCTTTCAGGCCTCACAAAATTGCCAGGTCTCAAGGGCAGCAAAGGTTTTCCAGGTGTTCCAGGCCACCTTGGCTTGAATGGGTTGAAATGACAAATAGCATCTCCAGTATTAACAGGACTGCCAGGTGTACCAGGCTTTCCCATCACTGAGCTGTACAAAAAGGGTAAGACAGGGTGATCTGGACTACACCAGTATCTGGGGGAACGTTTGTTCACCAGAGCGCCCCAAGGGATGACGAGGTCGAATGGTCACAAACTACTACAAGATCGTTTCAGGCTGGACATAAGGAAGAATTTCTTTACGGTCCGAGCCCCCAAGGTCTGGAACAGCCTGCCACCGGAGGTGGTTCAAGCGCCTTCATTGAACACCTTCAAGATGAAACTGGATGCTTATCTTGCTGGGATCCTATGACCCCAGCTGACTTCCTGCCCTTTGGGCAGGGTGCTGGACTTGATGATCTTCCGAGGTCCCTTCCAGCCCTAATGTCTATGAAATCTATGAAATGTCAGAGAGCTCTTTGTTCCTTAAGCAGAGACCTGGTTTTAGATAATTCAGATGTTGACAAATCCCTTGTGGTTTACACAGAGGTCTCAGAAACCAGGCTGGGGGCAGTGTTAATGCAAGCAGTTCCCCAAAGGGAGAGAGAGACCCCATTGAGTATCTGAGGGATAAAACCTTTGCTACATTTGAAAATGTCTGGCTCTTAAGATGTGGGCTCTGAAGGAGTTGCAACCCTATCTATATGGAAGATGGTTCACAGTGTACACAGGTCATTCATTCATTACTTGCCTGGTTAAATCAGATGAAAGGCGCCAAGACCAAACTACTGAGATGGAGCCTGGCCCAATCGGATTTCAACAAGTAGGTATTTCACATTCAGAGTAATTAAAATATACTACAGATGCACGAAGAGGAAAAATTGACAATTCCTGGTTTCCTGCATGCAGTAATCTGGCTCAGTTCCATTTTTAGAGGGCCAGATATGACAAAGAAAGGCTCAGTGGGTGGGGGGTGAGTTCTAGCCTGCAGTTCTGGTGGGGGGCTCAGTGGGATTAGGCTTTGCTGTCAATAGTTTCATAAACAGGACACCTTTATGCCCATTTCAGCCCAGGGAGAGATGGCAGCATGGGCCTGGCAGCAAGGTGCTCCCTGCCTGGTTCTCCACAAACGGACTACCTAAGTCACAGAAGCTGCCTCCATATTTTGTGGTCCTGGCGCAGAATCAGGTGCCATTTTCACGACAGAGAGCAGCGCCCTGCCCCTCCCTCCATGCCTCTGATTAGCCGAGGGGCCCTGGAAGTCTCGACCCTTCCTGGAAATTGATAGATGCCCACCTGTCAATCTCTGGGAAGAGGTTTGGGACTTCTAGGGCCACTCAGCCAATCAAAGGTGTGGGGTGGGGGAGCCTGCTGTGATCTGCCTCGAAAGTCTCCCTCTCTTCCCCCCCAGTGCTTCAGGATGCCAGGGCTTCCCACCTCTGTTTGCAGCTCCCTTTTCTTTTTTACCCTATTCTTTTTTGCAGTCCCTGTGCTTATTTGTGGCAGACCTACCAAATTCACAATGTCCATGAAAACTGCAAAATTGTGACTTTGTTAGGTCCCTACCCATGACCTTCTGTTTCACTGTATTGGGCAAGTGTTGTCCCATAGGTTAATAACATAGTTTTGAAACTTTCATTGCACGTGTGGCTGACTGGGCCTGAGGAGAACGGGTGAAGGCTCTGAGAGGGCTGAGAAAAAGTCTCAAGGAAGAAGGAGAGAAGGTCCCAGGGAGGACTGAGGGAATGGGAGTGGCACAGTAAAGACAGCTTGTTTTGAAGCAGAATCTGCAGTGCTGTTTGGGGCATCGGCAATCTGATACCCCTCTTCTTTGAAGAACAAAACATCCCCCGCCATTCCACGTTGCTGATCAAAAAGAAGGATCTCTTGGTGGGGGTGCTGCAAAGCACCAGGGAAGCCAGGGCCTCAGAAAGGCCAGTCTCAAAGCCAGAGGCTGCCCCTTGTGAAGCCACACCAGGGATGGCTGCAGGGGGGACTCTTAGGAGAGGGAGGCCAAAGAAAACTGCTTCTAGGGGAGTCCCAAGGCAGAGCTTCTCTGCAAAAGCAGCATTGATTTTGTATCACCAATGCAGTAATCCCATTGGGAAGCAAACCTCTCTGAGACGCTAACGCCAGATCAGCTGTTGCAGGACTTCCCAGATTCCCATCAGACTTTTTACCTAGTTTTGTTCCAAATGAGTCTGCAGTGGGGATGACAAGGGTACCAGATTCCTTTATCTGAGGAGGCACAACACTGTGCCCCATCAGAGCTGCTTTTCCTGCAATATCCTTTGCCATGTACATGATGCCCACAGGAGCTCAGTGAGTTTTCTATGAAAGGGAGACACTGAAAGGCAGGCCTCTGGGGTGGGAGGCAGCAACAGTTGTACCAGGTTACTGGTTTTTTGCATGAACCTTCAACTAAAAGCAGGAAGGATGCTATAATCCATCACCATAGCAGGTGTAAATTCCCTGTGCTAGGACAAGCTGAACCACAAACATCAAGGATTGGACAGGATTAAAACTGACTGATTGTACAAGGACTGCAAAAGACTAGGAAGAATGGAAGAAAGTTATTGCTACATCAAAGGTGCCCCAACAGTCAGTATAGCCTCAGCACTGACTTGACTTGACTTGACTTGACATGAGACAAGCCAGGACTGAGGCTAGCAGCTCTATGAAAATCATCAGGGGATATGTGAGGAACAGACTAAGTCTGGATTCCTATTTGATATCTGAATGATACCCAGGGTTGTATAGTGCTCCCTAGCTTCAATCCTGACTTGGGGTGGGGGGAAGTGCACCATCTATGAACCACTGGTAGTACATTTTGTAACACCTGCATTTTCCTTGCATGGGGAGCCTACGGGGGGAGGTGGGGGTGGAAGGATCTTCCCTCCAAGAACCGACAAGGTCTGACGATCCTAGGTCTAGAAGACTCAGCATGGGCAGAGCTGGGGGGTGATACTGCTATAGTAAAAAACAGTATCCAGTGTGGACTTCACATTGCACTGTTCTACCTGGCAACACAAAGCACAGAACAGAGCATGTTATCATGCATGTGGCAACCCCAGGCACTACAAATACGCACCTCCTCCCTGCTTTGGCCTCCTGAGGCGGATGTTTTTGGCTGCAGCTGAACAATGGCCCCAAGCAGGGCAAAAGTCTCATTCTGAGCAAAAGTGATGTTGGCATTATCATGCAAACCAAAAATCTCTGGGATGTCATTGAGTGGCAGGCTCTTGATGTATTGGAGGTAGCCCTAGAGAAAAAGAAGCATGTAGGTTGGAGGAGCAGAGCATTACTAAAGATGGCTGAAAGGAAGCATAGCACAGCTATGGAGGTATGGGGTCTGTTCAGATTGTTGTTGACCCTGTCTGGTACATGTGCATTTACCTGTTACCCTAATTTACTGGCCTTTCTACAGCCTTGGTTCTTATCAGGTGATACCTGTTTGTTACAGTAAAATGTAACACTCCCCTCCAAGTTAGCTCAGGGTTACATAATGTTGTTCACTCTCAACGTGATGGCTCAAAGGCAGATGAAGGAGAGGGGAGAATTCAGAGTGATGAAGGTTGTGGCAGTGCTGACATATGAGAGAAGGTGGTGAGAAGCCAGCACGTGCTATGTAGTTTGGCTCCAGGAGGTTGTGAGGAGTTTGAATGTGAGGGGAGTAGTCATATAGGCATTACGCCTATAGAGTGTTACAGAACCTAGAGCCTAACAGCAGTAAGACTTGCACTGCTTTCTTCACGTTGATAACCAAATATGCTAAATAATAAACTATACCAATACTGTGCATTTTACAAAGGCTAACTTCCTATTTGGGGCATTCTGCTGATAGCTACCCACATATCCAAAATCACTCTTCCCACTTCTACTGTCAGCAGAGACCTTTATACAAATTGTCTTCTACTGTTCCACTGGACACCTATCATTGTGCCTATTGTTAAACAGGGCACAGATTCTGATAGATGGTATGGCTTTGTGGGCTGTTATCATCCTGTGTTTTCCTCTAGTGAACAGGAAGAGTACAGCATTGTTACAGATGACCTCACAACATTACAGTCACATGATTCTGTTTTGCCTTTTGCTCTGTGAGTTTAGGAGCATGCGTGGTGTTCACTGGCTGAATTACTTACATTATGGTCATATGTAGTGCTGATCTGTTTGTAGATTCCTGACTTGGAATAAGCAAAATCTGGAGTTAGAACATCTGGCTGGTAGAAATCTTCTAAAATATTCATGATGCAGCGCCTGTCCCAGTCATCAGTCACTCGGCCTCCATAGTTAATCTCACCAGCTGTGTACTTCAGCACCTGTCAAAGAAAATAGAGAAACTACATTAGAAGTGCTATCCTACCCTAAGCAGATAGTGGCAAATGTCCAGCTGGCACATCAGTGTGGATTTCAGCAAGGAGGAAAATGAAGGAAAGAGTTGGCAAACCCTTGGCACAGACTGCCTCGCTGAATGGTCAGGTACAAATTTCTAGTCCTTAGCAGTAGGGAATACTGCAGGAACTGCCCACAGTGGTGAGGGTGAATACAACACCTCTAACTTATGTGGTGCTTGGACTTGTGGACAGTAGGGCCCATCAGAGCAGAGCCTTGTTTCACCTCCAGCATACCTGCTGTGCTCATGACCTTTTGGGGTAACCAAGAACAGCCTCTTTGGAGAGCTGTGCAATGGGAGTTAGGATTTGTGCCTGGAACATGCAGCACAGAGCAGGCCTAACTGCATCTTTGGCTGCACCTGGGCTCTTGTGTGACTGCAAAGAATCCCACTGATCTTTCCACAGAATTCAGATGAGAAGAGGAACAGCTGTAGTTGGAGGCAGCTTCTGAAGCTCCAGCCATCTAGCCAGTGTCTGCTAAATTGCTCTGGTACAGCTTCATTACTGTCCCTACACTGTACTTGATAGCTGTTAGGCGCTTAAATCTCTTTCCTGACTTCCCTAGATGCAACTAGTCCCCACACACGGACTCCATGTATGCACATGTATTACAAATACGTTGCAGGGGACTGAATCTTATTTTGCGTTCTATGCGTAAATGGCACACGCAGCTGCATAACTACAGTCTGTGATTCTATTTTACCTGGCATGTGTACCTGCTGGAAAGGAAGCGGCAGTAGTAAGGGCTGAGGACAGTCCAATAGCTAAGGGCCCAGGGCTCTTGCCCAGTGAGCAAGAAACCCAAGTTCTAGACCCTCCTCATCCAGAGGAGGCCTAAGCTCATGTTTTATACTTCTCAGCACAGTATCCTAACCACCAAGCCATGATGCCTCAACAGTTCTTTTGCCCTCCTCTTAAAGCTGGTCTACTACACCTTGCACTTGACAGTTATTGGGTAAAAGAGAGAGAGCACTGGAGAAATTATCTGTCCTATGGGGAATAAGAAGAGTCAACCTAGAACCCAGGGACTACTCCCTCCCAGGGCAGCATCCATCTTACTGAGCCACACACCCTCTAGTTTGCTTTTTCTTCCCAGCCTTACGTACTCCTCCATCTTACCAGTCAGGTCGGCCAACTTCAAGGAGAGCACTGGAAAATAGGCTAGGTCAGGGGTGGGCAATTATTTCGGCTGGAGGGCCACTTAATGAGTTTTGGGGACCTGTCAAGAGCCACATCCATCTCTGTCTCTGCTCTTTTTTCTTCTCTTTCTGTCGCTCTCTCTTCTCTCCCCTTCACTTCAGAACTCTGGCAGAAGCTGTAGTTCGCCAGGAGCCCAGACGCTCAGCTGTGGACCCAGGCAGGAGCTTCTGCCACACCAGGTGGGCAGTGGCATCAGAACCTGCTGACAGTGTCACAGCTGATGCTGACACCCACCTGGCATAACAGAAGCAACTGCCTGGGTCCAGATCTCAGTGTCAGGGCTCTTGGCGAACTACTACTTCAACCAGGTTCTGAGGAAGGGAAGGAGGGGGAGAGAGAGATACACTGCCACCCACCTAGCGCAGCAGCTCCTGCCTGCATCCATGGCTGATGCTGCTGGCAGGTTCCACGTTGGGGCACTGGGAAGGAGCTTCCACCATGCTGGGAGTGCAGTGGATCAGGTGTGGACGCTGCCAGCAGGTTCTACATCTAGACTCCTGAACCTGTCCATGGCATCCACAGCTGAAATGCTGCCTACCCGCTGTGGCAGAAGCCCTGCCTACGTCCACAGCTGATGCCTGATGCTGAGCAGAAGCAGTCCTGCTTGCCTGTCCAGCACCATGTGGCAGCCAGAGCTGGCAGCCATCTGTGGGCTGGATCCAGCCCATGGGCCATATTTTATAGAATCATAGAACCGGCAGGGACCTGTAAGATCATCAAGTCCAATTCCCTGCCATAGGCAGGAAGTGATTGGCCTCAGACGAGCTCAACAAGGTGCCTGTCCAGCCTCATCTTGAACACCTCCAAGGAGGGTGACTACATCACCTATGCTGGGAATGTATTTGAGATTCTTTCTAGAAAGTTTTTTCTTATGTCTAGCCTGAATTTACTCTCTATTAGCTTATGCCCACTGATCCTTGTCCTCCCTTGAGGTGCCTTCCTGAAGAGTTGCTCTCCTAGATCTTGATACTCACCCCTGATGTACTGGTAGGCGGCTATCAAGACACCTCTCAGTCTTTTTTTACTCACTGAACAGTTCCTGGAGTCTCTCCTCATAGGGCTTATCCTCCATGCCCTTAACCATGAGTGGCCCTTCTTTGTACCCTCTAAAGTTTATCCACATCCTTCTTGAAGTGCAGCATCCAGAACTGGACACAGTACTCCAGCTGTGGCCTCACCAGCACTAAACAGAGAGGGAGGAGCACCTCCCTGGATCTACTGGCAACACATCGGCTGATGCACGCCAGAGTTCTATTTGCCCTTCTGGCGACTTCATCGCACTGTTGGCTCATATTCATCTTCCGATAGATTGTAACCCCCAGGTCTTGTTCAGATGCTGTGCCAGTCAGTGGACCACCACCCATTGTGTAGTTATGATGAGGGTTCTTCCTACACAGATGAAGGACCTTGCACTTCTCCCTGTTAAACCTCATCTGATTCCATTCCACCCATGAATCCAGTCTGTCAAGGTTGTCCTGGATCTTTACCCTATCCTCTGATGTGCCTGTGTTTCCCCATAGCTTGGTATGATCCGTGAACTTGATCATCAACATTTCCACCCCCTTGTCCAAGTCATTAATAAATATTAAAGAGCACAGGTCCAAGCACTGATCCCTGAGGGACACCACTGGAGACGACCCTCCAGGATGAGGCCTTCCCATCGATTACAACTCTCTGGGAGCGGCCCCTAAGCCAGTTGTCCACCCACCTCATTGTAGACTGATCCAACTCAGTACCCTCCAGTTTGCTTGAGAGAATCTCGTGGGAGAGGGAATCAAAGGCTTTGCTGAAGTCTAAGTAAATGATGTAAACCTTGTGCCTCTCATCCAGATGGCTAGCTACCTGGTCATAGAAGGACAAGGTTTGTCAGGCATGATCTACCCTCAACAAAACCATGTTGGTTGCTTCTTAACATCCTGTCAGTTACCAGCTTGTAACTGATGGTCACCTTAACAAATTTTTCAAAGATTTTACCCAGGACCAAAGTCAGGCTGACCGGTCTGTAGTTTGCAGGGTCATCCCTCTTATGTGCACCACATTGACAAGTTGTGGAACTCGGGAGTGGTCCCGGATGACTGGAAGAGGGCCAAACAACTTGGCCAGGTGGCACTGATATAAGCTCATCCAGTTCTTTCAGTTCTTTGCAGGTCATCAGGCCCAGCAGACTTGAAAACATCCAAGTGTTGTAGGAGATCCCTCACCTATTCAGGACTGATTACATGTAATCTGTTGTCTTCCCCATGTTCCCTGGGCCTCCAGTCTGATTTGGGAATAGTGACATGGAGTATGTATTTAAGAGTGCTGCCTTTTTGCAGGCATTGTCTGTGGGCTGCCCCTGAGTATTCAGTAGGAGTCCCAAAGTGGATCCTGATTTTTTTCTTGCTCCCTATGTATGTGTAGAAGAACTTTTTGTTGTCTTTTATGCCAGTTGCCAGCTTGCTTTCTATGCCTGCCTCAGCTTTCCATGTTTCATACCTTCAGGCCTTGGCGATACAGGTGTATTCCTCTCTGGTTGACGAGCCATTCTTCCATTGCTTATATGCTTCCTCTTTCTTTTTCAATAGCTCCCAAATATTCCTGTTGAGCCAAGCAGGTCTCTTGGCTCCTTTCCTACTTTTTGTCCATGTGGAGATGGCCTGTTTTTGAGCCTTGAGAATTGCCTCCTTAAGGAAGCACCATTGTTCCTGGACTCCCAAGTCATCCAGTTGCTGGTTGCAGAGGGCCTTTCTAACTAGCCTCTTGAATTTGCCAAAATCTGCCTTCCTGAAGTCCAGGACTTCTGTTCTGCTGACTGGTTTCCCAGTCTTATGATGGATGGTGAACCTTATCAGGTCATGATCGGTGTCACCCAGAGTACCACCAATCCTCAGGTCGCCTATGATGTCCCCCAACCCTTGGTCAGCACTATATCCAGAGTGGCCTTACCCCTAGTAGGCCCTTCCACAACCTACGTCAGAAACAGATCATCTACTGTTGCCAAGAAGTTGGCTGACCTGCTAGGGGTGGCTGAGCGGTCCTCCCAACACATGTCTGGGTAGTTGAAGTCACCCATGACAATCATGTCTCTAGTGCTAGCTGCCTCAATCAGCTCTCCAGAGAATGCCTGATTGCACTCTTTGTCTTGGGAGGGAGGCCTGTAGTAGACTCCCACCATCAGGTCTCCCTCTCCTGATCCCCTTTGTATCTTGACCCAGAGAGTCTCAAGGGATCCATTCCTGTTCTCAAATGTGATCTGCAGGGAAGGGTACCGCTCTTTCACATAGAAGGCCACACCTCCTCCCTTCTTCCCAACCCAATCCTTCTTATAAAGCCTATAGCCCTCAATATTTAGTGTCCAATCACGTGTGTCATCCCACCAGGTCTCTGTCAACCCAATCAGATCGAATTCCTCAACCACCAGGAGTGCCAGTTCCTCCTGTTTATTTCCCATGCTTCTGGCATTCCCATAAAGACACCTGAGCTCTCCCCTAGCCGCCTCAGCTTTTCTGTCATGCTGCCAGTGTCTCAAGATGTCAGTAGTTTTCTGGATGTTCATTACTTGAATGCCCTCTCGTGTGTCATTGTGGCTAGAGGATTCGTGCACAGCAGTGAAACCTTCTCCCCAGCCCCAAGACATGCCTAGTTCAAAGCCCTCCTCAACAAGTCAGCCACTCTTGTAACAAAGAGCTTCATCCCTCTGCCTGTGAGATGAAGATCATCCCTTGCATGTAGACTGCTGTAGTTAAACCACGTCCTAAGGTTGAGGTATCCAAAGCCCACATGGTGACACCATCTCCTAAGCCTTCGGTTGACCTCCTCGATGCACTCCTCCCTCTGACGGCCACAGCCTCTGACTGGGAGGATTGAGAAGACCACTTGTGCTCCTATGTCCTTGAGCTTCACCCCCATGGTCTTGTAGTCTCTCATTATCCTCCCAGGGCTACTTCTTACCATGTCATTGGTGTGCACATGGACAAGAAGCATGGGGTAGTGGTCAGTAGGGCAGACCAGTTTAGGGATCCTTGCCATAACGTCTCTGATCTTGGCTCCTGGAAGGCAGCAGACCTCTCGAGCAAGGGGGTCTGGACAACAAATGGCTCCTTCTGTGCTCCGCAGCAGGGAATCTCCTAGGACTATCATCCTACGTTGTTACCTTGCTGGAGTTGGCTGACCCCGCACAGATGCATCATCTATCTGTCGATGGTGTGAGGGCTTCATAGCTGTTGTGCAGGGCTATTGGTGGGACAACTGATGCACGTTGTGGTTTCAGTCCTGATGTCATCAATGTCTACCTGCTCTCAGTTGGGGCACCTTGTTCAGGTGCACTCTTCTGTCCAGTCTCCATGGCTTCCTTCTTCAGGCGCAGGGCCTGGCAGTAAGCATCAGTCTCTGCCTCGTGTTCCCTAATGATCCATAACCTGTCCACCTCCTCCTGTAGCTCCCTCACCCAGTCCTCCAGTCTCCAGCAGCAAGCACATCCCACAAGTGGGAGTGCTCATGCCCCTAATCCCAGCATCCAGCAGACGTGTTTGCAGCCCTTGCAGCCTAGAGTGAAGGGTTCCATCTGCATGGAGACTGGGACCATAGGTTCTGTCTGGGTGGAGGGCTCTCAGGTACCAGGGGAAGGATGCCTAGGGGTGCAGCGTGTACCCATCACCATATTGCAGGGTGAACGCTGGTTGCATGGCTGCCTGGGTGTATGTATAAGTGGGAGACCAGGTGGGTGTTATGCCTAGCCCATGGCCTGGTGGCTACAGCACTGTGTTGGAAAGCAGGAATCAGGTTCAAGACCCTTTTGGTGAGTCTCCCACTGCCTGGCTGTTAGGAAACTGCCCGGTCTCTAACTTCTGCTAGTTGTGGTTCTTCTGTGACTAAACATATGGGGCTTACCCAGACTTGTACACACACCTGAACAATCCTATTGGCCAGAGACAGGCCTAGTGAGTATGTCCTAGAGTTTGGCAGGAACTTGCATGTACCCAGCTAAACAGCAAACTGTGCACAAGTGTCAACCACTGCATATGTGTCATTTTGATGCATAAAGGGGAAATACGATTTAGCTCTTGCTACATGCACTAGGACCCTCTCCATGGCCCACTCTAAGGCAAGGCAGCCCAGCAAACTGTCCCTACCTTGTATGGAATGTCCGTGTACTCATTCAAGAACATCTTTAATTGGCTGATGCAGATGCGGAGATCTCCGTCTGTGAACTCATACGGAATATTGAACCCCAGGGGTCCAAATTTCCTACGCTCCAACACGTTGCCATGGAACAAGCAAAGTGAAAGTAATAAGACTTTAAATTCTGTGACCTGCGGGGCATAGGAGCAAGGAAAGGAGTGTTAGTTGATATGGGATTGGCTTATAAGGAGACAACTTTGGAGGCAATGTACTTTCTCTTAGGCATGATGGCAGATGGACAAGCTAAGTACTTAAGTGATCAAATCTATCCATTTACTGAAGCTGATAGGAGCCTGATGGTGCAGAACATAGGCTCAGGCTACTCCATGGGGGATAGTTATGGTCCAAACTTTTCATACTTGGATGCCTAGGATGGAAGAATGGAACTCATTTCTACAAGATGTTGTGGCAGCTGACAGTTTAACCAAAATCAAAAAGGAACTGGACAAACTCTTGGAGGAAAGGGGCATCAGTAGCTGTTGAGCATGCGAGTTAGGGGTACAGTCTCTGAATCAGAACTTACTAATCCTTAAACGCTGGAGATTGTAAACAAGAAAGGAACAGTGGAAAAACCCTTGGTCATACCCTGTTCACTCTCTCATTCAGCATCCACTCTTTGCCACTGTGGGACACAGGATACTGGGCAAGATGGACCCATGGGACTCCTATACATGAGTGTGTCAGAGCAGACTTGATTAACTGAGTCTTCTGAAGTGTGGCAATTGCTGTGCTCCAGCAGCCGCCTGCATCTCGTGAATCAGTGTTCCCATGCTTAAAAATGGCAGTGGAGTTTCTTGAAATAAAGCTTGTCAAACAAGCATTAGGTCAAGTTCCCCCACTACCATTTTTAAGCATGGGGACACGAAGGTGCAGCGGTGCTTTAATTAGAGCAGCTCTCAAAGTGCCCATGGTCTGACCCAGTAAGTGACAGTTCTTGTGAAGTAAACATCTAATTTAGGTAATGCTCTTTAAAAAATGTGGGGCACACTATTTACACATGTGAACTCTCACATCAAATAGGCTGCTCACAAAGACAATGTTGGCTTTCTAGCATGAGAAGGAATTTGTTGTTGTTTAGATGATATACAGAGGAGCAGAAAGCTGGAAAGGAAAACTCAACCAGGGATGCTCTACAAAACCGTTAGCAGAGAAACTTGCTATGATCCATGATGAATGTGGCAAGCTGGCCATGGTGGAGAAGTGGAAGACAGGACATGGCTCTTACCTTGGAGCAGGAATTCAAGAAGTCATCACTCAGATTAGTGTACGACTTCAACAAATTTGCCTTGACCCCTCGTGGGGGCTCAATGGTCATCTTGGAGCCATTCTGGAGGATAGACACTGGGAACTGGTTACTAGGTAAACTAGTGAGCCAGAGGCGAAAGTCTCGGTGCACCTAGACAATTAAAAGGTGGCAGGTGCTTTAAGTGTTAAGTAAAGATACAGGAATTTGGGGGAAGTCCTCCTAACTGTGGAGATTGTCCTCCCTCATGACTGGCCAATAATCTTCCATCACAGATGACCCCCAACCTCCCCAGAAGACCCTCTTCCTCCTGACATCACCTGTCCTCAGAACCACAGGGATTTCTTTCAACAGAGGTACCCTGTTCATCTCTCCAACCCTGCAAAAGGCTTTTCAACTGGAAATGAGCACTGAGAATTCTCTAGCCCAACTATGGAGCTGTCTGTCAGGTTCTTCCAACAAGAGGGAAGAGTTCTATGGCAAAAATGCCTGGGCTGCATTCCTCCCCCAGGACAGTGGCAGTCACTGCCTTTGCCAAACAGATCTGGTGTAACGCAAAAGCCATGTTCCTTCCCCCTGCTGGGAGCCTGAGCAAGTGATAAGATGATGTCTCTCACCAGCAGGCAAATGGAAGGGGACGCACCAATGCAATGCTGTGTCTGCGGGTAAGAGTGAGGTGGTGACTGATAACAGACTCGCACATGGGGAGGAGGCAGTGATAGCAATTGATATTGTTAAGTTGAGATATAAATGTTAAGTCTTCACTATGGGGTGGAACTGCTCCCTAATCACACAGAGCAGCAGTGCATTGTGGGATTAGGGAGCAGCTGTGGCCTACTAAATAGGCAACTAGCCATAGTTGTGCTAAATGGTTTTGGGAAGTGGGGCTCAGGTTAGTCTCCTTTCTGTTCGCAGGAGTCTTCCTCTCCTTCAAAGCACAGGATGATGGTTAAAGCAATGGGCAATAAGCCTTAGCTGTGATTCAGATGAATGCCCCTGCATTCAAGAGTGTAACCTTGTCAGGATTGATGTTCTCAATGAGTCTCTCTAGTGCCGGCATCCAGCTTGGGGCCAGGTGGCAGTTCTGGAAGAAGACCCATTTCCCACGTTCCATTGCACTTCGCATCATGGCTTCTGCTCGGGGACCCTGCAAAAGGAAACAAGATCAGCCTCAGCAGCACCAGTTTACCAGGGCAACTGGATGCAGCACAACTTAAACCTGTTGGAATGTACCAACCTGACAGCTGCCATCCGGTCCAGCACAAAGAACTGAACTGCAGACCTGTAGAGCTATAAGTAGAAGGCTCTGCAGCTTGAATTAAAGGGCTAGGATCCAAAGCTGGAGCTGTATCAGTTCCAAATTTTCTGGGGGATCCTTAACATCCATGAACCAGAAACCCACTCACCACTGCATAGCCTTAGCTTTGCTTAACTGAGGGCACATGCTCAGCTTTCCATATTCCCAAACATGAGCCTAGCTAAACCTTATCAATGAACAAAGGGCAGAGGTTGGGTAAAATTCTGTGCCTGCCCTTTAGAAGTTAGTTTTGCTTTTCATGTTTTGCTATGTGCAGATTTTAAGTCTGTTCCACAAAGAGAATCTCAGAAAGAAACTACTGACTTATAACTAAAGGCATTTGAAGATGAAGGAGGGACCCACTGGTGAGTGTGTGAAGACAGAAGCACTGAATTCATTTCTCAGTTGGCAACAAATGAGACAGAGTGGTAAACTAGGGCCCTGAGGGGCATTTCCATTGGGAGTGGGGAGGGCTTAAGACTTTCTGGAGTTCTGGGGATAAACCCTGGTGAACGGGGATGGCTATTTCTCACAAAGAATGTGCACAGCAGTGCCGCTGGCTTACCTGACCCTGGCCCAAAGAAATGGCAGCGAGCTTCTTGGAGAACTTCATTTCTTCAGCAAATTTGTAAAGATCAGCAGCAGGGTCTGTCCCAGGAGAGAGGACGAATATCAGGGGGGTGGTAGAAGTGGACTCCTTGAATACCGCAGAGAGATCTGTGGTCTGGAAGAGAAGATGGATTTTCACTTAGAGTAAAAACTAACGATTGACACAGGGCAGGGTTGGTAAATGCAGGAGCCATTCCTTCAGAGCCAATGCACAGACTCTACCCTTATGCCCACTCCCCTGTCTGCCCTTGGTAATCAGTCAGCCTGACAACTGGATTGAGCCAGGACCTGATCTTGATGATCCTTCATGAAGCATCATGTCTTGTCCCCCTCTTCTTTCTGTGCAATCTACTTGTCGATGAATCTTCTGAAGCCTGATCCACGTATCAATACATTCAAAAACAGTCTTTCTATGGACTGCAGTAGGGTTCGTGTCTTGGTCCTTTCTCTTTAGTATCCATTCCAATTCCTTCCTCCTTTCCCTGCATCAGCCACTGTCATAAACCATATGCTTTAACTGAAGGACAGTGCCTTCCATTATGTGTTTTAGAAGCTCCAAGGAATCATTACTTGGTACTACAGTGAAGCCCTTCTGACAGCCAGGACCAAAGTCTACATTTAAGTGCCTAACTTTGGACAGCCATGTTTGAGATGCATACCTGCTTTTGGTGTTGCATTTTGAAGGCAGCCAGCTGAGCACACATACTTCCATACGCATATGCACATATATACATACACTTCTTTGTGCCCTGAACAACTGGGAGCCATAGCTTGGCAAATTCATATGTCCCTTCACAGATCATGTTCAACAGGGTGGACTGAACTGCTAAGCAAGCAGAGTCTGCAGAACATCTGCTACTTATTCTTCTGCCTCTGCATGTGTCAGGACTTCCTGACATCGTGGGCCTGGATTCTACATGCGGACACCTTTAATAAGAAATTAAAATTGCACCTTCAGATACCAAATTCCAATTCGGGCCCATCCAGTGGGAACTTCAGCCTGGCATGTGCTTGTGTTGCTGTGTGTCAGTGAGGTGTCACCAGCACAGCCCATAGCATAAATGTGTCCCATAGGAGACTGGTTATATCTGTATAATGCATCTTTATACTGATATAATCGTGTCTATACTAGGGGGATATATATTAGCTGCTGTTACAGTAAAGGGGTATAGCTTTCTATGAGGCCCTGCATGCACAAATGCTGATCTGAGTGTCAGAGCTGTCTATGAAGGATGTTGCATCTGAAAACTCTGCTTTGCTGCACCTGAGCATGACAAGTCTTTGCACTTCTGTGATACCTTTTACCCACTGATCTCCAAGGATTTTAAGCAGGTGAATAACTCCTTGTTACACATGGGGAAAAACACACAGCAATCCAGCTAGGCAGAAACAAAACAGAGAATGAACTTAAGCCTCCTGGCTCCTACCCTCAGTTGTAATCTCCAGCCATGCCTCCCCTGTGTCTGCCTTGGACCCTGCTTGCTAGTTTTCAGTATGGAGCTATTACTTTTACTAGTCGTGTGCATTATGACTACAGAGGCAGGGTGACCCAGTGAAGAGAGTGCTGACTTGGGACTGAGAAAACATGGATTCGCCCCATTCTCACCTCTGCCACTGGCCTGCTGGGTGACCCTGGGCAACTGACTTTACCACTCCATGCCTCAGTTTCCTCTTCTGTAAAAATAGGCACAATAATAGCAAGCTTTTTTACAAAGCACTTTGAGCTCTAAAGATCTAGGTAGTATCGCCTCAACTACAGATGCTGTGAAAGTCTATTCAAGCATCTGCCTCCTATAGTTGCCAGTCCTATTTGGGGCAGAGTGCAGTAGGTTTTGCATTACTCCCATCCCTTCTCAACCAAAGCATCCTCTGTGGCTCTTGTGCATAGTGCTGGCCAGCTACCTGTGGTTCAATAAAACGTTCATCCAGATTCTCAGTCACGAAGTCCTGCATGGCATTAGTGACCTTATCTCCTCTCAGGCAACGCAGGACCAGAAGCTTCTGGAATGAGTCCAACTTAGTGTTCCAAATCCCAGGCAGGGGCTCCCTGCAAGAGAATTACGTGATGAATTTGGGGGTTATATTCTGGGAATAAAGAGGGCTTTAAACAGATGCCACGTTCACTAGACTCCAGGAAAACAACTCTCCTAGATACAACTAGGTATGTATCAGGATCTTCTGAAGTCATTAATTCAGCTCCTTTTACAGGCTATTTTACTGTAACCTTAGCCGATCACAAGTCAGAATTCAAAACCCCTGATCAAAGAGGGACTCACCTGTGCGGCTCGGGGCTGTCAAAAATTGCTTGGAACTCTGAGATATTGTCCACAAAATCATCTGCAAAGCTGGAGAAATTGTTCAGGTTGCTTAAGGCCAAGATGTCGCCCCATGCTCTCTCATACAGCCATTCAGGAGATGGATTCTCTTTCATGGTTTTAATGGCACCTCCAGACAGTAGGTAACGCCATTCATCCTGTGGACAACAGGACACATTTGCTATGAGTGTATTCAGACTTGATGCTCTTGGTTGTGACTATGTCCAACACCATGAACCCACATCAAGAAAGTCCTATAGCAACTTCATGCTGTGGCTGTGTCCTATGTGTGTCTGCTAGATTCACAATGTGGCAAAGCTTATGGCAGGATACATTCGCCCATTCAGTCACTGGATCTGGTAATCACACCTCCTTCCCTTACAGTGCTCTGTAAATGAACTTCAGTCTTAACTCTCAGGGCAATCTCTGCTGAATGTGAGAAAGCAGATTAAATTATCTAGAAAGCCTACATCAGGTTGGCATACAGGTGATTCATTCCTTGCTACAGTCCTTCTTTCAGACCTAGGAGAAGGGAAAGGGTGTCCAGTACTGGGTTCACTCAGAAGCAACTCCAAAGAAGAAAAAGAAGAAAGGAAAGAAATGAAAAAGATGATGGCACTAGCCAGATGCCAAACAGGAAAGGAAACCTGGAGACTCATAATGTTGAGCCTGACAGCTTTATATGTTCTTCTTCTCAACCCCATTCAGCTTGGGAACAAAGCTATATCTGAGAGCCATTCCCTTGGAAACACCAGGTTATTTACATGAGATGAGATATCCTGCCATCACCCACCATGCCCTTTGTGTATGCAATCAAAAGGTTTTTTGATGACAGACAAATTCAGCCACTCATTACCCTGTGTTCTCTTAGTCATTCCCTGAGCCTTTTCCTCTGCCAAATTCTGCTGAAAGGTTTATTTTGCAGGCTAAACTGAAAGGCCAAATTACCCAGGAAGGACAACTCAAGGTTCAATTAGTCTTTTAATATGTTTGGACAACTCAGAACTTCAGCTAGTTCTTAACAGATGATCAGGATGAATATTTTTTGCCTCATGCATGGGAACTGGATGGGAAATATAAATCATCACAACCTGATGAAAAAATATAAGTACAGACAAAGTACGGCATCTCCAGTTTCAGGAGTAGGAGCAATGTAAATTTCATCAGCCATGGGGAATCATCCTTCAAGAGCCAGGGAAGCTGCTTACTCACCATGTTGATTTTCCCTTCATTCATCATGATCCTGACACACAACAGGAAAGCAAACATGAGCTTGTGCTTCTCAAACAGACTGCGGCACACGTTGCTGTACAGACTGAAGGTGACGTAGTTGTTTATGTTCACTATCCGCTTCTTCAGGGTGTCTGAAAATAGCCAAATGCAAACCAGCAATGCCAGGAGTAGAAAGATCTACTCTCAGTACCAATCTTTTGCACCCTATTGACTGGGAACAGGTCCCTTTTCAGCATACATGAGTGTCCTTATGTAAACTCTGTGATGAACTCTAGGCCCTCTTATGCCTTTCCCACCATGTCTTGGCTTCTGCAGCAAAGTCTGCTCTCCCTCAAGGAAGAATGGATCAAATCCTAGGCTATTTACACAGACACATGCTCAATTACTGACGAAGAACCTCAAGCTCCAGCCCATCATGAATGCACTTGGAATATTTCTGGTAATGCAGGTGCAAAGGCTGCTGCCATGGTCACCAAATCATGTCTTTAAAAAATCTCACAATTTGCATCTGGCCCTGGAGTTTGTATTACTTGTTGGATGCTTTTCCAGGGATTGCAGCAACATGACAGTGACAAAGAGAAAAGGTTGTCTAGGCACCAGTTTCAAGGGTATGCTGTGCTGCCAGCATCTTAAATGCCCTCATTTGTGACATTTTTTGGGTCCAACTAACAGCAACACCCTGCAGTCTTTGCCTGTGACTGGCACAATGGTCCAACAGCAGTGAGAAATGCTCTCACAGAGGGGTCCCCAGCAGGCCAACAGGGTTCCTTGCATTGCAGAAAACCATGCTGATGGCTTGCCATTCATAAACACTGGATTGAAGATGTCTGGACTCAAGGGCTTATAAAAGTTTGTTGCAGGACTAAAGCAGTCTCCCCAAAGAAGCAGCAGATGTCCTGACTGAAAAGGACATGCTCCTTATTCATGTTCTTATTAGGTGAGAAGTTGCCTGCTCAGATGAAAGTCAGTGTGGGGTCTGATCCCAGCAAGACTGCTTAGACATGACCTTGGACAGAATGAGACCCATTCTAGAGCTTCTCAGAATAAAGAGTTGGGGCCACTTGAGATCTGGCATAAATACAACTGCATTGGCTTTGGTGAGGTGCTTGCACAACTGATCACCAGTTTTTGAGCAAGAAAGGGAAGTGATCAAGTTTTCACATGTGCAAGGTGTCTTTTCAAGGGTCCCCTGCCCATGGCTCTAACCCGCCAAAGGTACCTGCTCTCTCGGAGTTTGCGATTCCTGACAGGAAGATGTTGAGAAACCATTCAAGAGAATACTGATACATGGGGTCAACGTTGGACAGGTCCGAGACACAGAAGTAGAGGATTTGTGTGCGCACAGCAACAGGCACATACTCCAAGCGAGTGATGTCAATGTCTTTTTCTGTCTGCTCAGCTATCTTCACTTTGGCCTGCAGAAATGTTTGGAGGCATCACAATGGGGCATTGTCTCATTTCTGTGAAGCAAGATGGGATGGGGGAAGTGACAAGTCACTGACCTGGATTTCCCCAGCTTTTAGC
This sequence comes from Alligator mississippiensis, assembly GCF_030867095.1. Taxonomy (NCBI): domain Eukaryota; kingdom Metazoa; phylum Chordata; order Crocodylia; family Alligatoridae; genus Alligator; species Alligator mississippiensis. The sequence goes on from NC_081835.1 coordinate 47,071,692, forward strand.
TTGGAAGCCTCCAGCACTTTGATGAGCTCCAAGTCATCAACAGGGTTTCCCTCAGAGGAGCTCAGCCGGTACAGGATTTGATCCTCTATCCCCTTTAGCTCTTGTCTCATTTTGGCATTGCTAATGATCAGCTGGTTCTTGGCTTCTTCTAAGTCAGGCCGCTCCTCAGCTACCACTTGTCCCAGCAGCTGGTCTTCCAAGCCACTGTAAGTAAAACCTTCAGCTGTCATAGCTGGGATGTTGGATCAGTGGGATCCAAGCTATGGAGTTTCTGAGCAGGTAGGGAGATCACACCCATTGGACTTGGGAAAATACAGGAAGATGCCACACTTAATGTAAAATCCAACATGGCTGCAAATAGGGAAGGACTAATGATCTTATAAGACTAGAGGAATGAAAAGGAAGAGAGGCAGGGGGAAGAGGTCTGAACACAGAGCAGCAAGGAGTACTCTCAGGACAGAACTGCTGCAGAATGAGAGAGTCAGGGAGCATGTGAAGTATAGCAGAATATAATGATACTACACAACCTTAAATTGACACCTTTTTTCTGGAGCCACATGATACAATTCTCTGTGGTAGTGCCATGCCCTTATCACTGAGTCTGAATACTCACTGCTTTCCTGTTTGCTACAGCAATGCAATAGAGAGGAGAAACTGAGGCACAGAAGGACTAATTTGCCCAAGCTCAGATAGGGAGTCTGTTTAGACAAGGGATCTGAAGTCAGGGATCCGAAGTGTCCTGACCCCATGAAAACACCCTTGCTTCCTACATGCTGGCTTTGATTTCTAAAGCTAAGGAAAAGAACTCTTCTTCCCCCTCTTCATCCCCTAGAACAGAGGGCAAGAGACCAAATGTCATAACAGTTAAATAGCTACAGGCACAAGTGGGTGACCGGTTACCTGGGAGAGAGGGTGAAGTTAATCAGTGTGAGTTTGGTGGATATCTCTGGTGTATAGTGGGGATTGGGCAGGTTGGTGGTGATGTACATCTTGAAGTCATCATGGTATGGAATAACTGCGTCACCCAACTTCAGCACTGTGCTGCCTTGCTGTTTATAAGTCTGCACAAGAGAGGAACAAGTATGACACAAGCAGAGACTCTTTCAATAAGGATGTGAGTTGGGAGAACCCACCTAAGATGCAGCCTCACTGTTCCTCTGCCATCATTGCCAGGGCAGGAGGGCAGCTAGCTAGACAGTTCCAGTCACCTTGGAGGTCTGGGGACCCAGCTGCCATTATTTCACCTGAGCATCCCAAATGCCATGAATCCAAACTCCCAATCTAAACATGCAAGTTCCTCATAAAGGAAGGAAAAGTGACACCTCCAGTCTACCCTAGTTCCTGGCTTGCCAGGACTTCCCTAACCAACAGAAGGGAAGGAACCTGTTTCAGCAAGACTGGTTCAAGAGCCGGATCCAGCTCCTCCCCTACGTTCTCCAGCAGGAATGGCTTCCCGAAGCGAATGGAGTTCTCTAGGCTGCGCAGGAAGTCTCGATCACTCAGCTTGGCCACCTCCAGGCTATTCTCCTTTTCCTTGGGGAAAACAAGGCGAGTGGGAGTCCAGCATGTGTGTATGACCAAAGCGGGAAAGCAAAACTTTGTGTACACACTGTAACCTTTGCTAATGCACCACTAAAACTGCAAATAGATGTAAAAGGAATTAAAAGAGACGTTTCTGTGTTACATCATTTGTGTGGCACTAACTGAACATAATATATGCAACTCAGCAAATGCCTAGGACATGCCTCATGGCCAAAGTAACATAAGAATGTTTTGCTCACATCTGTAGCTGCAACCCTCACACTTCATTTTGCAAGGGCCTAATCCTTCCCCCTTTCAGTGCTAAGGGCCCTGCTACTTGGGGCTGCTAGGAATGGAGAACTGAACTGACAGTGCTGCCATGTTCCATCCCACTGATTAGCTCACAAAAGGAGCAGCAAGTACTGAAGGCCTTTCCCTCTGCATAGACATCAACTGAAGAAGGAAGAAAATGGGGGGAGTGGAAAGAACTGTTCTGCATCTCCCGACACTGAACGTAGATCGGAGTAGCCTCTTTTGTATCAAACAACTTGGCTCCCCAATGGTCAAAAATAGAATTTTGGTAAGAATCCTTACCAAATTCTTGATCCACTTGTTGGCTTGTCCTTGGGGGTCTATGAAATGAGTCCAGCGCTGTGAAAACTGTGTTATTACTCCATTCTCCACAGACAGGGTGTCATTGGGCAAACCAGCAATCTGAGTGCAGATGAAAAAGCATCATGGCAGGTATCTAACAGCAGCAGCATAACTCATCTCTAGCTGTCCCTACTAGTGCCAGGGATGTTCCTGTGCTTTTAGAAGCTGTACAGATGGTCCTTTTTGGGATTTCTTCCATGGTCCCTCCTGAACTACCTAAGCTATTTCAAGCTCCTCTTAGCCTCCTGGCCTCATCTTCAGCCTTGTCTTCAGGTTTCAATGACTAGAAGCTGGGAATGGGCTGACATTACCTAATCCCTCAGCCTGCATTACTGCATTTGCCTACCACATACCTGCCAGGATCGGATTTTTACAGGGTCTCCAAGAGTTCCTATAAGGTTGGGTTCCTTGGTGTGTGGAACACCATGTTCCTCCATTTTCTGTATCCAGTCCTCATACAGTGCTGTGCGGTATTGTCCCTGTCAGGAAGAGATTAACTGTTATCTGCAAATTATACATGGCCGTGTGTTGCTTTAAAATTAAGATCCTTTTCCTGTTTATAGTTAAATCAGGTTCCATAACTTACCATCACCTCTTAATGTAGCAAAGGGAGGTGGTCTAAGGTGAAACCTGGAGCTCATTTGTCAGGTTGCACTCCTGCTCCTTCACAGGTTTCCAAAGAAGCCAGGCTTTCAGCATGACAAACACAGAGTGCAGGCTTTTAGGAGCCTGGGAGGCAGTTGGAATACTGCCAAAACTGGTTGTTAGTGATGAGCTTGGCAGTTCTTGGATGCTAGACTAAACTGTGCAGTAGCACAGTGCAGCCCCATTAGCTTCACTATAACCGTTTCACCATCACTAAGAGCCAGACTTGGCTCAGTTATGTTTTCTGCTTGGGATATTTGATAAAGAAAAGGCTGGGTTATAGGCCCTTAGGCTAAGAGAGATGTAAAGCTGACCTTGGCTCCTTCAGGGAAGGAGTTTCTGTTATCTGCTTACTGTGAAAGGACCCAGGTATGCCACGAAGCCAGCCGAAACCAGCACATCTCCTGCAACGTTGTTGATCATATAATCCAGGTTCTGGACTGTGTCCTGCCAGCGCACCCTCTCATCTGCTAGCCCGTTAATTAACTGAAAAGGCCAGACACAACATGTTATCATCCAACTTTCTCCTAGTACAACCTTGTTCCGCTGAACAACACACCTCTAAGGAGTGCTTTACTGGAACAGTGGTCAGGACCTTGCTACATGCCCCCCTCAGTGCCAGAGCTCCTGGAACAACTTTAAATTGTGTCCAGCTGCCCTGGCAGTATTATTAGAGCACAATGATGCTCCAGTTCTGTCCCTAGCCTACCTCTGAGGCACACACAAGGCAGTGGCTGGAAAAGGAGGTGATCAAAGGCTGCCTAGCCAAAACAATCCCCATTTTTTAAACTCATTTCCTGACCCCTTTGTGTACCAAGTGGGGCCAGGAGCTGTCTCAATGGCTCTGTTCTGTTGTTTATTGTGAGTGTGGGGGAAATGCTAAAGGAAGCAGTACATAGAAGCAAGACTTTTACCAACAGGCCTTTGTGCCAAAGCACCAGGTTGTCAGATTATCTGAAAAGAATACGCTACAAGCTGACAGAGTTAGAACTAGGACAGGGCTCCCTCACTGACCTTGTCAGCCCGGCTCAGTCTCTGCTCACACTGCTCACACTTCATCTCCAGCTCCTCTTTCTTAGCAATGTAGCTCCTATATTTGGCCTGCATCATGGCAATGCCATCCTCTACGTCTCTCAGACGCTCTTTGGCTTCATCGAGGATCTTCTGAGTAACCTGGAGGTCCTCTTCTGCCTCCCGCAAGGCTTGCTGTGAAAAACACATAGGATTTTCAAATGTTAGCACCAAACAGGAGGGCTGAGGCCTGAAGCATACTCAGGTGGGCCTCCTTATTCCAAAGGCTGAAGTTGTCAGCTCTCCATCCAAACATCATTAAAAGGTCTAAAAACACTAGCTGAAAATTTTCTAACTTCATTGGTATTGCATGCAACAAAAGACAACTACTGTAGGGGCTGAAATACTTCGTAATCTAGTACAGAAAGGCAAAACAAAAACTGACGGCTGGAAAGTGAAGCCAGGCAAATGCAAATGAGGAGAGTGAAAAACCAGCGGAACAAGCTACCAAGGAAAAGAGTGGACTGGATGCCAGTCTGGAAGATATAATGTTGTCAAACACACGGAGTGAGACCCATTGCAGGTATAAAAGTGCAATTTAATGGTCTATACTTTGGGTGCTCAAACCCTGGCCCATAGGCCAGGTTCAGCCCCCAGTGCCATGTCATCCAGACCACAGGATGTGGGGATTTGGGGTGAGTCCCATGGGCTATGGCCCTGCAAGCTATATTAGGTATGCAGGGCTGCATGGGGCACAACCCCTGTGTGCAGGGACAAGGAGGGGCCAGATTGCCTTCTATGACAAGATGACTGGTTCTATGGATGCAGGAAGAGCAGTGGACATGATATACTTTGCCTAATGATATGGTCTCCCATAAAATTCTTGCAAGCAAGCCAAGGAAGTACAGGTTGAATTAATGCACTGTAAAGTGGATAGAAAACCGGCTGGATCATTGGGCTCAAAAGGTAGTAGTCAATGGCTTTATGTCTAGTTGGCAGCCAGTATCAAGTGGAGTGCCCCAGGGCTCAGTCCTGGGGCTGGTTTTGTTCAATGTCTTCATCAATGACCTGGAAGATGGGATGGAGTACAAACCTCAGCAAGTTTGCATATGACACCAACCTGAGGAGAGTAGTAGACATGTTGGAGGGTAGGGTTAGGATTCAGAGAGACCTTGACAAATTGGAGGACTGGACCAAAAGAAATATCATGAGGTTCAACAAGGACAAGTGCAAAGTCCTGCACTTAGGATGAAACAATCCATGCACAGATACAGGCTGGGGACCTACTGACTACGCAGCAGAAAAGGACCTGGGGGTTACAGTAGACAATAAGATTAATATGACTCAACAGTGTGCCCTTGTTGCAAAGAAGGCTAACAGCATACTGGGCTGCATTAGTAGGAACACTGCCAGCAGATCAAGGAAAGTCGTTATTCCCCTCTATTCAGCACTGGTGAGACCACATCTGGAGTATTGTGTCCAGTTTTGGGCCCCCCACTACAGAAAGGATGTAGACAAATTGGAGAGTCCAGCTGAGGGCTATGAAAAATGGTTCGGGGACTACAGCACCTGACTTAAGAGAAGAGGCTGAGGAAACTGGACTTATTTAGTTTGGAGAAGAGAAGACTGAGGGGGGGATTTAATAGAAGCCTTCAACTACCTAAAGGGTGGTTCCAAAGAGGAAGGAGCTAGACTGTTTTTAGTGGTGGCAGATGGCAGAACAAAGAGCAATGGTCTCAAGCTACAGCAACGGAAGTTTAAGTTAGCTATTAGGAAAAATTCTGTCGTGAGGAGGGCAATAAGCACTGGAACAGGTTACCTAGACAGGTTGTGGAGTTTCTATCCTTGGACGTTTTTAAGACCCAGCTAGACAAAGCCTTGGCTGGGATGATCTAGTTTAGGATGGTTCTAACTTGAGCAGCGGGTTAGATTAGATGGCCTCCTGAGGTCCCTTCCAATCCTAATTTTTTATGCTTCTATAATCCTGGTACATGCGGGTGTCATAGTATCCCCAGAGCCCAATCCTGGCATGCAAGGGCAGTGTGGGGCCCTATCTGGCCTTCACACTGGCCCCATGCCATTCACCTGTCTTGTAGGGACAAAACTGAGCATCACTGTTCTATAATATAGAGGGGGTCAGACTAGATGAATGAATCGTTCCTTCGATCCTTAAACTCTATGACAGTATTTGACCTCTATGTTGTCACCACAGGCCTGGGCTCACCCAATGCTTAGGTTTGGGTTTGTTTTAAGGGCAAGTGGTTGCCTATCCTACTGAGAATTTAGGGGTGGCAACAACCCCCAAATTTGAAAAACGAAACATGTCATTCATCAGAAATGGTTGTTCTTTAAAAATAATAATAAAAAAATGTCAATGTTACAGAACTTTCTTTATTCCACTTCAACTGATTCTACTCGCTGCAACTGCTGCAAGTAGTTTAACTAGAGAGATTTAGTGTCAGCTTGAAATAGTGTTCAAGCCTGGAAAAAACATATCAACTATCCTGCAAAATGTCCAAAAAAGGCAGATCAATATAAACAGCATGTGGATAGACTTAGAAATAAGTCTGAAGTCAGACTGTCCAATTCATAAAAAAGTAGTATCAAATTCTTTGACAGAACACGAAAAAACTGATTTGGTAAAGCTTTTGATTTGATCAGGCTGCATGGACTAGAAAACAATCTCCAACAAGGTACATCAGACAAGCTCTATATTGCTCAAACTGTTGATATTTGTGGAGTTCCTTGGGAAATATGACCTTGTGATGAAAGATAATCTCTGATGAATTGCATCAAAGGAAATTCATGACAATTATCTGGGTGGATGTATTCAAAACAAAATTATTCAACTCCTTTGGAATAACAACAGGAAAGAGATTATTTCTATTTTGAAAGCTGAAAGTATTATTCTATTATACTTGACTGCACCCAAGACAAACTAGATGAAATGATTGTTAGATTTGTTTCTGCAGAAGAAAGCAACAAAGGCGAGAGGAGGGAAATGTTGTGATCAAAGAACATTTTGTTGGAGTTTTGAATAGGACCAATTCTTCTGGCACTGCAAGACAGCAGCTCTCTTTGAACAGTTATAAGAAATGGGAATTTCACTCAGTGATTTGAGAAGTCAAAGTAATAACAAGGGAGGAAAAGGGAAGGTGAAGGCTGGAATTCAGAAGAAAACTGGGGAATCTGACCAGAAGAGTAGCTTTTGTCCCTTGCAAACACACATTCTTTGACTCTTGTACTGAATGATACTGTAAATTATTGCACTTGAAACTGTGGTATTGTTTGATGCAGTTCACAGTATTTTTCCATTTTTGCAGTCTCACTGCAAGAGAGAGGTAATGTGCCAACACACAACCAGCCTGTTTCCAAAACCCTCAAGTGAAATGTGATGGGATCTACTTCCGTTGGCACCAAATTTCAGAAGTCTATGTCACTTTAGTTTTACATATCAATGCTTCAAAACTTAAGGGATTTGAAGGAATAAAAACTCAAAGCAATGCTAAATTGCTGACTCATGAAATCTGTAACCACACATTGTGCAGTGTGTTGTTCTGTCATGATACAGATTATAAAGTCAACATTGCATGCATATCAGCCTCTGGCTTTACTATTCATTCCATCCAGGAAGAGCACACACCAACTGCAGATGCTTCCTCAGCCAAATGAAGGGTACTGTACCCGAAAGCTTGCAAAGAAGAACATTTCCAACTATTTAAGTTGGTCTAATAAAAGGTATCATATTTACCCAAAGAACCTTGTCTGCTACACTGCAAATAAAACACTCCAAGTGGATATTGAACAAACTGTGCATCAGCTAAAAGCCTCAAAGGATTCCCTTATAAACTGTCCTTGTGTTAAGGGACACACACATGTCCTTATTAACAAGGAGGAACTTGAAGTGAGTTTCCGCACAGGAAAGAGAACTTAGAACAGAAATCAAAGACAGAATGTTTGATTATAAGTCCAGGGATGAATTGATAACTAATCCAGAGAAGAGCTATAAAATAAAAAAATGTCTATTATACTTAGAAGTTTAGCATTTTTACAGTTACACCATCACTAAGAAAGATATTTTGCAACCTGAGGAGAACCATAAGCTGTCTGTTGTTACTTCTTTTTTTTATGATGACTCAAATACACCCTGCAAGGAATTATAACATCATTGTACTGTTTTATGCAAAGCATTAAAAGATGGGCAACATGGTGAAGAGAGATCTTCTGACACACATGTACTGAATCTCTGCAATGAAATTCAACCCCCTGCCCAGAGACTGGATCCTGGAATAGGCTCAAAAGCTAGGTTAAAATTTCTGTGCAAAAATAAACTTTGGCCTTCCCTTCCAAACGTATCTACCACCCTCAGGATTCTGCCTATGTTTCTTATGAGAGAAGAATGCATTTTTTCAAGGTGCTTTTGCATTGTACAATGACTTCGTCTTGGTTGATGGGTCCTGTTTCAATTTCAGTTGAAAAACATCCATTAGCTCACATATATTAAAGCTAGAAAAATGAAGTTCAAAGATGCTAGCTGCTAGGCCCAAGGCTTTGTGAAAAAAAGGCTTTGAAGGACTGGCTGTGTGTTTCATTTTCACATTCTTCACTTAGTTCCATGCTTGCATTGCAAATTATCAAGTGATGAATCTAATTCTCTTAGCAATTTACTGGGGTGTTAGGTAGCTAATGGAGAAGGGAAGCAAAAAGTACTTCTGCCTGCCCTAAAAATTAAGCTGTAGCTGGTACAGATATATATTACTTGGGTGCTTAAATGTTCAGAGCCTAACTTTATATTTAGGCACCTAAAGAAAAGGCCTGATATTCAAAAATGTTGAGCACCTGGAGCTCTAACTAAAGAAAGGGCATGGGGGCACTCAGCATATTTCAGGTCTAGATCTAGTTTGATTAATTCATTTGCTTCTAGGACCCTGCTGTCAGTGGCAATCACAGACTCAAAGAATTAATCACAAAGTTGACTCATTTATATGGTTTACCCTTTTCTCCTTAAAATCATGACTCCACAGAAGGAAAAAAAACCCAAAAGTGGATAAGGATGAGGTGAGATGAATCCTTTGGGTAACTCTAACTAGGAAATGAAGTGCCTGAAGAACATCACACTTTCCAAGTGAAATAAGGTACTTGAAAATAGATAACATTTCATATGGAGTACAGTAATAACTAACAAGTCCCTTTCCACAGAATTTTCCATGTTTAGACATCAGCTAATTGCTCCTCTCAGAACACCTCTGGGTAGGTCAGTGTTACCTCCACTTCACGTATGGAGAAACTGAAGCAAAGGTATTTAAGTGTCCAAGCCTGACTGCCATCTCAGCTGAAACCCCAAGCTCTTGCTTGCGTCTAAAGTAACCTATGCTACATTTTACCTTCAATTAGTAAATGCCAACAACAGAGCCCAGTTTAGTTACCTTACCAGCATTACTCCTTAACCACTCCCAGGAGCATGAGAGCAAGAAGTGACTTCAAAAGAACGCATGGCTATTTCTGCCCATTCATAAAACACTCAACCACAAGAAGTAATAGTCTAATTTGAATGCTTACTGAAACCCTGGGACAAAAAACAACAGCATTCTAATATTATAAAAGCTTTAGTCTGTCTGTCTGTAACACTTTATTCGGACTGACAGAGACACATGGCAGAACAATGCCATGACAGTGGGGACTAAGGGGCCAGAGCAGGGTGGGGGAGCCAGGTCAGCAGAGCTAACATGCCCCCCCCCCAGCCCTGCACCTTAGAGGCAGAGGGGGACAACAGGGACTGGAGCACTGCCATGACGGGGGGCAGGGGGCAAAGCCAGTGGCGCTGGCCTCTCTCCCCCTGCCCAGCCGCTTCTTGGAGGCAGCAGGGACGCGGGGTGCTGGTTGTGCAGCGCTGGCCTCACCCTACCCCACATGGAGGAGCACCGCCATAACAGTGAGGACTGGGGTTGGAGCTGGGAAAACTTGTTCTCTTCTTTTCTAAACAGTTTCTGGTCTTCCCCTTGTGCCTGGTAATTCTCAGTACATACCTCCCTTAATGGGCTGTAAGTTCCCACTCCCTCACTGGTGCACTAGTCACCAAGCATCTCAGTGTGTCATAAGCAGCGCTATAGCTCTTACCCGCTTTGGTTCCACTGCCTTGGCCACAAAATGGTATTTGTGCATGGCACGCACCCACTGGCAGATGGATGTGCAAGCTTTGGACACTTTGGCTATAGCTGCTGGTTGAAATTCCTCGCTGTCAATATATGGCTGGATGGCTTTAATCACAGCATCTGCAATGTTGTCCTGGAAGAAGTGATCAAAATCAAGGTCAAAAGACTAGTACAATTGGAAAGACTAGTTTCCATAGCCAAGAGCATACAAGTGAGTGCCACAGCTAGCTTCATGTACAGCTTCATGTCCAGCCTTTAGCTAACCAGGTCAAATGAGGATACTCTTCAGAACAAGTTCAGAGCAAAAGTTTTAACTCACACCTCTGAAGATGCCTCAGTCACTCTGCCTTGGAAGAAGTAATGGGGAGGAAACAAGAGATGAAGAATGCAAGGCTGAGACAATGAAGGGTTCAGCTCTGAGATGGTACAAATTCCTGTGGGGATGGAGAGAGCAAAGGGGTGAGAGCACTAGAGATGGTGGGACAGAAGGAGATTGCTGAATGACAGAGGATGTGCTGTAGGCTCAGCAGTGGGATAGTGCAAGACCCTGCAATTCTGTTGGGAGAGATGACAACAGAGGCTGTTGAACTGAAACGTGAACTCTGTGTCTGTTTGCCTTCCCTCAGAATGGCTTTGTGGGTGCAGAAATAAAATTTTAGAGTTAAGTGGGGTTTTACTGAACAGGAAAATCTGATTAAAGTAATTGTATCTCTCTGCTCTTGTGTTTATACTAGCCCTGGCAACAAGGCCTATAAAGGCTATGCTTGCTACCAAATGTCAGCAAATTCAAAGAGGACTAAGCATTTCCCCTAACTTCAGATATGTTATCATTGACTTCCTTCAACCTCTAAACCCCCTTCCCTGCCAGACCCAGTAAATGATCAAGGCATCCTCTCCTAGTGAATAGGCTTCTGTCACTGCTGCTGACTGGACCAGCTCACACAAGACCCATCTGTAGTGAACAGATAGCCACACTCCTGCTAAGCCCCCAAAAAAGCTATAAGATTTCACCTACAACAGTTATGGTGGAAGGAATACAAGGCTGTTTGAGTCTGGCTTTTTCATGCATGTAGCCCTGCTTCTACAGTGCCAAGGATCTGGGCTGGCCAGACACATTTCCATGTTGCTGGTATTTAACAGTAATATGAAATAAATTACTGCAGTGCAGAGAAAGCAGGGCTTCTAGCTCACCTGCTAGTGCATGAACACTTGCTAAAACTGTGCAGTCAAGCTTGCTCCAGCCCTGCGTTTGATCTCTAGCAATTTATCGTTGCCCAAAGCAATCAAACTCACCTCAACAATTTAAGAACCAACAATGCCCATATACCTTGATACTGTCTTTGCTCTCTTTACAGTGTGAAGCCAAGTTGAAGTTTAGCTCCAAATATTAGTATCAGAAACACTATCATCATAGGATCACTATTATCATCCATATATGACATCACTGCCACTTACATTTCATTTTTCCCTCCTGGAGCACACAAAAGAGGCCAGATCTCTGGGCTTCACACTGATGCACCATCATCCTCTTTACTTCTGCCACTGCTTACCTTGTCATATTTGAAGAGGCTTTCCAGGAATTTCCCCGGGTCCTGAAGAAGGCCTTTGCCTGGCTCCCAGTAGTCATCAACCTTGGAGCCTGGCTTATCACCTGCCACTTTCTTGGGCTTGATTCCTTTCATAATACAGACGGCTTCAATCACCATCTTTACACCAACAGGAGGACGCTGCATTGCTCGAACCTTAAAAATATACAAGTGAATGTAAGAGGCAGAATAATCACCTTGGCCTTATCCCTGCTCTCCACACAGCATACTGGCAACTATGGCAGGCCAAAGGACAGTGTTGATGCAATACAGAGGCTGAACTAACTGAACAGAAGTTCTCAACTAGGGTGCTATGATGTAGATACTGCCACCCCTGCCACTGCAGCCAAGTAAAACTGCCCCACATGCATGGCTACTGCTTTAGGGGTCTCTGATCAGCTTAAGGCAGGGAAGCTCAACTCTCAGCCTGTAGGCCAGATCCAGCCCCTGGCTTGTGGGGCTTCTCATGGGCCCCTGGAGAGCCCTATGGGCTGCAGCCTCATGCACTAGATTGGGCAAGCAAAGCAGCTGTGGGACCTAACTCTGGCATGCAGGGGCTGGATGGTGGTGGTGCAGAGCCCCAGGGCCCAATCACAGCATGAAGGGGCCAGGTTGGGGTGGTGCAGGGCCCTAGAGCCTGAATGGACAGGGGTGGTACGAGGCCCCAGAGCCTATCCCAGCGCACAGGGCCAGGTGAAAGTAGTATAGAGCCCTGGGGCCCAATTCCTGTGAACAGGGGCAGCGCAGGGCCCAATTCAGCCCATGGACTGGCCTTGCCACCATACATGTGACCTGTAGAGCCAAAACCACGAGCAGCGCTGGCCTAAAGCAGTTAGGAGCTGTCTCGTGCTGTATAGCCTTTCCCAATCCAGCCCCTCCCATGCTCCTCCTAGAAACGGATGTATGCAGGGCAGTTACACCTGCAGGCCTCTGTTTCGAGGAGGAGCTGGACCCAGAACTGCTACACAGCATCCTGCCTGCCTTAGGCTGATCTAAAGCCTAATGTAGCAGGGGCATGGGCATGTGCCAGAGTCTTTCCTGGGTTGGCTGTGCAGCAGGTGGGGGATAGTTTTACCCTGGGGGAAGCAACACCCAGTTGAGAAGCATTTAAGTAACCTGAGGCAGCACCAACAGTGGTTCTCAACCAGGGATGCCACCACATTCAAAAAGGTAGAGAATGGATGCTGTGACTCTAAAATGGTTGAGAGCCACTGCACTAGAGACTCAGGACCTTACATCTGCCTTTGTGCAGATAACCATAAAGCAGGGTCTCTGCTTATGGGGCAGATCATCTGCTCATGCATGCTGAGGAATGTACTTTGCAGAGGTGGTGATGGTAAGAGAAACAGTATGGAGGGAATAATTCTCCCCACCTGTGTGGAACACCAGTTTGTCAAGCCCAGCTAGTTGGGCTTAGCACAGAAAGGTGTTAATCCTATATTGCTACAATATTGTCAGAACATATACAAACAGGAATTTCTTATCACACCCTTCCAACCACAGAAGCTGAGTAAATTACCCTAAGCCACAACGTCAGTCAGTGGCAGAACTGGGAACCAAACCTAGGGAAATGCCAAGTCCTGTGTTCTGAGTGCCAGAGGCTACACCCCTCATGATATCCTTTAGCTTTGGATTTCGTAATTCCCTACAGTCAGACGTGGTATCTGTTTGACAGGATTTCTCTGTTTCACTGAAATCACCTATGGTTATTCCTTAAACTATGAAAATTTACTGCTTGTGCTCATCTGTATTTAATGTAAAAGAAGATTTGATACCACATATGTGCTTAGGCACTGTGCAAAATAACAATGAGATCACTAATAAAGTGATGATATATGGGAATTAGCACCAACTATGCACAGTTAGCACCAAGTTCTTCTATGGAGTCTGATGTGTGTATATTTTCTACCCCTATGTAACTAGAACTCACTTGGGTTCAGGCTACATTGTCTGTCACAACGCAGTTTGGATTCCCTGCTTTATGCATTTTTCGAGGCTGAGATCACAAGCAATTGATCACAGCAACCTGACACCTGCTGGGAAAATGGCTCACCTGAGCTGCCAGGTGTGGACTCTGATTACGGGGGCAGGAGGAGATTGTGCCCTCCCCTGGCTGCAGGTAGAGAGCAGAATTACTGATGATGAGTAAGGATCTACTTAACTGAGCACTTGAGTGCTGTGCTCACTGTTGCTGGCTGTTAGAGACAGTATAGGTGGCTCTGGTAAGTAATTCCAGGAACTTGGCTTGATGCTTAAAGAGAGGTGTCTTTCTAGCTTCTTTAGGGCTGAAGATGCCCTGGTAAAGAAAGGCTTAGGTGGTAGCTATGTGATTTGCCCTAAATGGAAAATCCCTAGATCCCACAGGGACAGAACAATGTGGCTCAGTCTTTATACCTGAGGCAATGGGTGCTATGGGAGAGGTGGGGTTTTCTCACTGATCTCCTACATCTTTGGGGGGTCAGGTGTGCCAGATAGGTCTCTTCTGAATCCTAGCATTTAGTCTTTCAGTACTGGAAAAGATGTGGACTGAGTCCCTGAGCTGCAGTTTGCGTTTGTTGTTCAAGATAGATCTGGTACTCTCTGGTTGCTAGGTGGAAATTTGGGACTGTTGTACCTCTACTTGGGGAATAGACTGGAAAGACAAACCACGTATCTGTCTCTTCCAGCATTCACAACTCTCACCATGTTCAACCGGAGACGCTCCAGATGTTTCCTACTGGATACAGTCAACAGAGGAGCAGAGTTTGTGGAGACCTTGAAGACTATCTACCCCAAAGCAGACATCCTCCATGAGAAGGACTTTGACTGGCTCTTTGACTGCCCCAAGACAGAGATGTTCATTGAGTGGTTCTGCAACGCAGTGGGTGAAGAGAATGTACTGAGCCCCACAGAAGTGGCAGCCTATCAGAAGCTGGTCAGCTCAGGGAAGCCTATTTTGGAAGGCAAAGCCCTAGACCAGGTGCTGCAGACCTGCCACCAATCTCCACAGCTGATAGGCATGATGCCAGAGGAGGAGGGCCCCTCCCTGGAAGCTCTAAAGCATGAGACCCAAGCATTGCAGAGCTATAATGCTTGCCAGCTCCAACGGCGAAACAAGCTTCAGATCCGTGCAGCTAGCATGAAGCAGGAGCTGTGCCACTTAGCAGAAGAGGAAGAGAAGGCAGTCTGGAAGCTGAGAAAGGCCCAGCTGGATTTGGAACTGGAGAACTCTCAAACCAACATTGCCTTGAACCAGGCCTGCAAGACAGCAAAGCAGCTGGTAGAGTGGCATAGGGAAGCTGGGAAAGGGAGACTGCAGGTGCTGATGTCTGCAGCAGACCTGAGCCACTACATGGAGATAGAAGAACTGGCCACAGGGGCTTTAGAGGGATTCATCCAGAAAGTGCTGCCAGATCTTCATCTAGGAAGTGCAGACATACTGCCAGTGAAGGGACAAGGTACCTCCCAGGAAAAGGTGGACACTGAGGTCAGGGCAAAGTTGGCCCAGGATGTACTGCCAGAAGATGCAGGGAATGTCAGGGATGAGTATATGAAAGATGCCAAAGTGAACCTAGGAGCACTGGAGGGCCAGGGCAGCTGCCAGGAAGACTTAGTCAGGAGACTGTTAATGTCAAGGCTTACCTGGAAAACCCTACTAAAAGAGGAGAGATACTTGAAAGCAGAGGCTGGGGGGGTGGAGGCCCTGGATGTTCAAAATAGCTGCCAGGATGCAGTGGAGATGGTCGCAAAAGCAGACCAAATGATGCTGGAAAAAACGGGGAGCCCTAACACTGTACTCCTGGAAAACCTGGGTAGCCACCAAGAGGAACTGGGACGTCTAAAACTAGTTTATATCTGCAGCCAAAGACAGCTGATCACCATCTCGGCAGAAATGGAAGGCATCTATGCTGGCTTGCAGTGGGCAAGGATCCTGAAGACCAAGAAGGAAAACTGGGTAGGTCTTGCCTTGTCTGTGTGTCATTGTCACAACTCCTGACTCCTATAGTAGCAGCACCAAGCAAGCTATGGGGAAGCTATTAGTGACCTCTGTTTTAGGGTATTGGCCAGGATTTGTCCTCAAAGGTTAAGGCCCATTTTGTTACCTGTAAGCAGATGTCTGCCATTTTGTATTCTCTTTTTCAGCCAGTGAAGGACAAGGAAGAGCTAAGCCTTCACATTGCCACCTGCCAAGAACAGCTGCAAACAATCCACAGTGACATAAATCAGACCCAGGCCAACAAACTCATGCCTCTGCTTCAGGCTGGTAGCCACTTCTTTTGCTTGCCTATCCTGTCTGGAGAGCTTAATGTGGAAGCTGTTCGCCTTGGGTATATTGCTTCAAGGCAAAAGGAGGTTGCGGTGCAGCTAATGGACCAGCACAGTCGCTTGGAGCTGCTAGAGCTCCAACTGATGCTGGAGGAGAGACAGTTGCATAAGGTGGGAATGTTATTGGAGGAGATGGTAGCTACCCTGCAGGAAGACTCGGACAAGCTGCAGGAAAGGCTGGTCTGCTTTGAAGATCCCAGCTTCCAGGTTAACCAGTGTCCACGGATACTGTTAGACTCTGGTGATCTTACCACCTTACGGTAAAGATGGCTCTGCCACTGGGCTGGTGACTGGGAGAGGGGTGGAGTTGAATGGAAATAGTTAAGTCATAAATTAGAGGCTTGAGAAGCTGTCACAAGAAGAAACTAATACAGAGGGAACTTTTGGGTATACGTAATGAAGAAAAGGTAACTCTTCGATTTACCCTCCCATAATACAAGAGTAAAGACCAGATTCTGGGCAGGGTTAAGCTTCTTCCTAGGTAGATCATTTTGCAAGACTGAGAAGTATCTGCCAGGCTAGCATCACTAATACAGGCAACCCCTGCTTAACATGGTTTTAATTAGTGCTATTTCACTATAGCACTCATTTAAAATTGATACCTGATTCCACTGAACACTGTAGTGAAACTGGCTGAGCACTCAGTGAAATCAGCGAGTTTTGGCAGGAAGGCAGGGAGAAGCAGAGGTGCCGGGGCAGTAAGTGTGCAGTGGGCGTGAGCGTGAGGTGGGGGAGAAGCCAGGCATGGCTGGTGAACTCAGACTGGTGAGGTGGGGGAGGGGGGGACGGGTTGCAGCTGGCCGGGCACATAGTGGGGGGGCTACAAACATCCACCCTGCTCCTGTGGGATGCTCCACCGCCCCACCAGCCTGAGTAGTGGAGATGGTGAAGAGTGTGGGACCTGGGGCCTGCACCCAGGGTGGGGCAGCAGGAGTGTGGGGCCTGGGGCCAGGGCCAGCAGGGGCCCAGAGCCAGAGCAGTCCAGCAGGAGTGCCGGTACCCAGGCTGGTACGTGGGGTTGGAGTGGCCGGCAGGTGCGCGGGCAGGTGGGTGGGTGGGGTGAGGCTGTGGTGGTGAGAAGTGGAGAGTGGGGAGGGGATGGGCATCAGTGCAGGGCCTGCGTTGGTGCCTGGGGCCAGGGCCAGCAGGGGCCCAGGAGTGCAGGCCTGGGCTGGCACATGGGAGTGGAGCAGCCAGCGGGTTAGTGGGGAGAGGCGGCAGCGGGGAGAAGCAGCGGTAACCAATTGCCTATATTTACATTCATTCCTATGGGCAAATCGATTTTGCTTAGCATGGTTCCGCTAAACACTTGTTTTTTCTGGAACCAATTAAGAGTGCTAAGCAGGGGTTGCCTGTAGTCTCCTACAGATGCTGTAACTCAGCTGGGTGCATGTTTGGGCCTGAGGAGGAGGATGGACATTCCATGCTCATTTCTCTCCTGAGGCCACAAGGTATAAAAGGGCACATGTTCGTGCAAACAGGAAGCTTTAGGTCAATGGAACTTCTTTATCAACATAAAAGCTGCTTCTCTATTCCATTAACATAATGAAAAAATCATAGAAAACTAGGATTGGATGGGATCTCAGGAGGTCCTTTAGTCCAACTCCCTGCACAAAGCAGGACCGTCCCCAACAAGGTCATCCCAGCCAAAGCTTTGTCTAGCTGGGTCTTAAAAACCTTCAAGGATGAAGGTTCCACAACCTCTCTGTGTAACCTGTTCCAGTGCTTTACTACCTTCCTAATGAGAAAATTCTTCCTAATATCTAACTACACTTCCCTTGCTGCAACTTGAGACCATTGCTCTTTGTTCTGCTGTTTGGCACCACTGAGAACAGTCCAACTCCATCCTCTTTTGAGCCCCCTTTCCATAGTTGAAGGCTGCTATGAAATCCTCTCTGTCTTCTCTTCTCTACACTAAATAAGCCCAGTTCCCTCAGCTTCTCTTTAGAAGTTATGTGCCCCAGCCCCCTAACCGTTTTTACTACCCTATGCTGGACTCTCTCCAATTGTCCACATTAGGGCTGTGCAAAACTTCGGTCGCTGATTTGATTTGGAGGAGATTCGTCCAAATTCAGCAGCTGAATCTCCAAGTCCAAATCCAATCAGGAGACCCTTTAATCTCTTCAAATAGAATTGGAAGCCTCTGAATCTATTCAGAGAGATTCAACGACTTGGCCATAGACCCAGCTTTATTTATAAATATACATAATAAATATATATATATAAGTTGGGTCTATGGCCAAGTCATTGAATATTTATTTATTTATTTATTTATTCCTACGTACCTCAAGGCACCAGGCATGGCTCATGAGCGTTGAGATGAAGCATCCCATGGAAGCAAGGTGGGGGTCCCCCCCACATGCTTGGCGGTAAACCCAGAAGCGGACCAGAAGTATGTCTGGTCCACTTTCAGGTTCGCCGCCAAGCACACGGGGCACCTCCCCACACACCCGTGGGATGCTCCATCTGCCCCACCTTCTCAGTGCTTACGAGCTGTGCCTGGTACCTTGAGGTACATGGGGGGGGGGAAAAAAAACATACAAAGCTGTCTATGGCCAAATTGCTGATTCTCTGAGTCAGAACTGAATCTTCAGATTTGCCTGAATCAAATCAGGACAGCGATCCAAATCAGCGAATCTAATCACTGTCCCTCAAATTGGGCTGAATCCAAATCGAATACAGCCCACTTCACATACCTCTGGTCCACATCCTTTCTTTAGTAGAGGGCCCAAAACTGGACACAGTACTCCAGATGTGGCCTCAACTGTGCTGAATAGAGGGGAATAATCACTAGGCCTGTGTGAAGCAGAAAGTATTTGCTTTGGATTCGGCGATTTGGAGGGACAGTGATTCGATTCGGTGATTCAAATCGCTGTCCTGATTTGATTTGGCTTAATCTGAGTGTATTCGGTGCCAAATCTTATTTGGCCATAGACTACAGAGGCAGGCAGTCCTGGCAGAAGCAGCTGGGGAAGCAGCTAGATGAGCCCCGGCTTGAGCCAGCAGACCCGGGAGAAACTGCGGCTCATCTGGCTGCTCCCCGGACAAGGCAGGCAGTGCTGGCAACGCTGGGAGAAGCCACAGGGCCTGGAGGAAATGATCGGGGAGCTGGGGACTCGAACTGGGAGCGGGCGGAAGCCGCTGTTCACTCCCCCAGCTCCCCAATCATTCCCTGCAGACCCTGTGGCTTCTCCCAGGGCTGCCAGCACTGCCTGCTTCGCCCCAGCGGTGGGGGCAGCCGGAGGAGCAGCTGGATGAGCTCCAGCTTGAGCCAGCAGCCCTAGGAGAAGCCATGGGAGCTGAGGGAAATGTTTGGGGAGCTGGGGGAGTGAACAGGGGCTTCCCTCCAGCTCCCGGTTTGATTCCCCCAGCTCCCCAATCATTCCCCCTCAACCCCCATGGCTTCTCTTGGGGCTGCCAGCACTGCCTGCCTTACCCTGGGGGGGGCAGCCAGACAAGCTGTGGCTTATCTTGGGGCTGCTGGCTCAAGCCGGGGCTCGTTCAGCTGTTCCCTCAGCTGCTCCCACCGGCTCTGCCTAGTGCCTGTCTGTACAGCCTATGGCCGAATCTCTCTCTGAACCGATTCAGAGGCTTCCGATTTGATTCGGAGAGATTAATGGGTCTCCCAATTTGATTTGGATGCCGAATTGGGCCAAATCAGCTACTGAAGTTTTGCACAGCCCTTGACCTGCTGGCAACACTCCTACCAATGCAGCCCAGTATGTCGTTAGCTGCCTTTGCAACAAGGGTGGTATACTGCTGGCTCATATTTAGCTTTATTGTCCTCTTTACCACCACCACCCCCCCCCATGTCCTTTTCTGCAGAGCTGCTGCCCAGCCAATCAGCCCCTAGCCTGTACCAGTGCATGGGACTGTTCTATCCTAAGTGCAGGACTTTGCACTTGTACTTTTTGAACTGCATGAGATTTCTTTTGGCCCAATCCACCAATGACTGACAATTATGGGACTTCTTAAGCCTTCCAATGAAACACCAGTTTCTGGCCACTGTCACTGATGTGATATTGGACTTGGAGAGTCCATTTCAGTCTGACAGCTCTTAAACATGGGTAATTTGCCTTGATGGCCATACCTTCTGCAACCCTCAGTATGACATGGCACACCCCCTTCCACAGACAGAGGAATGTGTAGGCAGCTCACCTGGAGCTGTAGTCCCCTCTGTGGAAATTCAGGCAGACAGTACTGCATCTGTTCATGTTCCCAACTCAACTATTACAACCAGTCTCACTTCAAGTGAAAGCTTACATTCTGAAAAACCAAAGGCCATGGTAATGTGGTGGCACCAACTCAGACCAGTGGCAGCTGCCCTCCCTGTTCTCATTGGCTTTCCCCTCTTTCAGGCTCTGGGAGATGCTGGAGAAGTATGGTCATGAAAGGCGACTTTTCCTCACCTATGAGACACTGGCAGGCCGGGGCTCACGCCTGTGTCAGGAAGCAAGGATGCTAGAAGTACAGCTGGCAGTGCCGCCATCCAAGCTACCCACACTAGAATATGAGAACACAGTGCTATATGGGATGATGTACAGTGATTTCAACCAACTACAGCTTAACTCCCAGGTGAGCAGAGACCTTGACTCTTCCCATGTCTCTCTCTCCCCTGTAGGTAGGTCTATGGTCTTGACAGGCAATCAAATGTGAAGAATCTTTCTACTGATGCTGTTTTACTTTTCTTGTAGAATTCTCATTGGGCACTAGAGGTTCCCAATAGGATGGTAATAGAATGATAGAAAATTAGGGTTGGAAGGGATCTCAGGAGATCATGTAGTCCAACCCCCTGCTCAAAGCAGGACCATCCCCAACAAGATCATCCCAGCTAAAGCTTTGTCTAGCTGGGTTTTGAAAACCTCCAAGGACAGAGTTTTCACCACCCCTCTGGGTAACCTGTTCCAGTGTTTTACTACCTTTCTAGTGAAAGAACTCTTCTTGTTATCTAACTTTAAACTTCCCTTGCTGTAACTTGAGACTGTTGCTCCTTGTTGTCATCTGCCACCACTGAGAACAGCCTAGCTCCATCCTCCTTTGAACCCCCCTTCAGGTAGTTAAAGGCTGCTATTAAATCCCCTCTCGGTCTTCTTCTCTAAAATAAATATGAGGAAAGACCGAGGGAACTGGGCTTAAGTCATGTCCCTCGGCCCACTCACCATTTCTGTTGCCCTCTGCCGGAGTCCCTCCAATTTCTTCACATTCTTCTGTAGTGGGGTGCCCAAAACTGAACACAGTACTCCAGATGTGATGGATTATCACATCTGGATTCTAATTCTCCACCTGATGGATTATCCCAGGAAGCACAGATTTGGGCAGGGAACATTCTTTTCCCTTCTCTTTCTACAGTTTTGCAGCATGTTTCCCATCTTCCTGCAGGAGCTATCTGAACTTAAGGAGCAGCTCAGTACCTCAGAGGCCAAACTCTATCAGATGCTGATGGACCTCCTGAATGACCTGAGGGCCAAGCGCAAGTCCCTGAGGACCCATTTCCAACAGACAGAGCGTGACCTCTATGTGCACTTCTTCAGCAATGCTAACCACCTGCAGGAGGTGGTGCAAGAGCTAGAGAAGCAAGCTCTGTCCTTCTCCTAAGGATATGTAATAGGGCAGGTCAAGGTGGCTTTCATTGTTTGCCCATCATGTGGCCTTTTGTTTCCAAGGGAAGGAAACACTGGTGATTCCAGGTGCCATGGTGGGCTATAGTGGTTTTGTTTTGATCCTGTAATTGGGAGGCCTTGCAGAGAAATGCCACATCCCCCATTACAGGGTGAAGGGAGTGCACTCTGTGGTAAAAGGAAGGGGATTATACTTGTATTTCTCTGCCCCAGGCCAGCAAGAGGTGTTTTGTTTTGTTTTTTTTGGGGGGGGAACAGGGACTCGTTTGGGGATAGCATGGGTGGGGCTCTGATGGAGGGGTAAAATTAAAGACATGGTATTTTTCTATTTGGAATGTTCACCCATGATTACAGAGTTGACGTGTGTGTTCACCCTTCCTGCTTGCATTTGTCCGTCTTGTGTTGCGTGACCCTTTCTACTCTAAACCCAGTGCTGCAAAGGGAAGATGAAGCGGAGCGCTTGAAGCAGTGGAAGTGGCATATTATCTCTTTGGTCTGTTGGACACCAGCCAAGGTTGTCTTCTCTGGGACGCCTTCCCATAACTTTTCCATGCTGAAAATGGTGGTTTAGCTCATAGCTATCTTAGCTACAGACAAGCTGGCATGGTACAACTAAGCGCTGGTGAAATCAAGAACATCCTCTCTCTTCCTTGGTCTTCAGTTCACAGTTGACCCATTGAAGTCAGTTAAACTACACTTTTTTTCACTTCCTCCCTTGTCTACATAGGGGTCTAGTGTTAAGCAGAGCAGCCAAAGTGTCAAGCCTACAGTTCAACTGAAATAGTGTTATGTCTTCTCTGGGGAGAGATGGTTTATCTCAAAGAACACTGACCTGCCACTGATCCTCAAACCCTGTTCTGATGGGACAATTACACCATCTCGTTCAGAGCAGGTGGCTGAAAGTCGGTTACAGTTACACTCCAAGCTCTAGTGACAACTCTGATCTACCTTCATGGACCATTAGAGACATATGCTGACTAGAAGGTAAGATGACTGTGATCAAAGATCTCCTTCCTAGATTTATACTTAACTAGTCTAGTAAATGGCACAATACCAATCCCCTGCTGTCCCTGATGATCTAAGGCAACCTATTGCTGTGTGACAGCAGTTTATTCCTTGTCTTGAGTGTAGGGTCAAGCTGCTGCCAGTCTAGTGGTGACTGGAATGTGGATGCCTGGCTAGTTCCTAAGGTCTCTAAATATATCATGTCACTTTACACACATCATCAAAATGCCTTCAACTGGTACACATTTCTCTGATCATGCCCTCCCCATGCTGGCTTTGAAACCGTGACTTTACTGTGGAAGCTCAGAAGACCACTGCTGTTCCCTTGGCTCATCTGGTTTAATTAAACTGATTCACTTTTAATTAGTAAACATTACTGTAAAGCACTTGACTTTGCAGCAAAGCAAGACACTACACCAAGATAATTAAGTTGTTTTAAAGGGATAGGAATTTTGACTGCTAGAGCTCTCTCATGAGTTCAGAAGAAACAAACAAAAAAAAAAGCAATGGAAGGAAACAGCTAGGTGGGCTTTATAGACTCCTCTGCTGGTTACCTTTGCATCCATGCTGCCGTTTCACTATAACCCCTTGTCTAATGGCACCCTTGTTACAATAATGCATCAGAGAAGGCAGCACAAAAAATCCTTTCCCCTGAACAGGACTGACTACTTTATTACCTCTGTGACATCATTTTTGTTGAGATTTCTTAAGCTGGCTAGAGCAGCATCCAGTGCAGGGAGGGCTTCAGCAAGGTCCTTCTGAGCATCATCTGCAATAGCTTGGGCTGTCTCAGCTTTCACTTTGGCTTTCATCTCCTCAGCCTGCACAGCATTGCGAGTCTCTTCAGCCACAGCTGTGTCTACCTGCAGCACCAGAAACAATCTCAGAACTAAGTTTTTCAAAAGATCTGATCCAAAGTACCAGTTTGGGTTGGCCCAGACACTTGTCTGGATGATGCTCAACCCATGACCAACCATTTCCCATCAGAAAGTCTGTCTCACTGAGGCTGTATCAAATCTGCATAGCATATCAAAGATTCTCTCCCACTGCCAGCACTGTAGACTTGCACTGAAATTGGGCTATTAAGAGAGAATCTCTCCCCAAAAACAGTGCACTGGTTGCAGTACAGATTATCCAGCATGAATTTATTTCACTGATCTGTCAAGGGATGAGCCAGAGTAGTAAACAAAGGAGCAAACTATGATAAATACTCAAACTGCAGTATTTGAGTGCAGTACAGTGAGTGAATATGTCTTAGAATGCTCATAAACAGAACTGAGTAACAAGCTTTTTTAACAGTTGCCTTGCTGACTACACCTATGCTCCATGACAACTTCAGATTTGCACTGTCTGAGGGGAAAATCTAACTAAGGCAGGGCTTTTATTACAAGTAGATTAATTCACCTCCAGAAAGGAAGAGGTGTGCAAAAAATAAAAAGACTGCATTTCTTCTCAATTATCTCACAGGCTCACAGTAACTCTCCAGTGGTGTGCAGATTCTGGCAGCTTTTTACAAGCAGTCATCAAGTTTTGCACTCTTACCTAGCATATCCTTCTAGGTTTAGTCATCTTACAATAGGCAAAACGGGCAACAGACACTTGAGGAGCACCGCCTCTCTGTGCTTTCTTAAGGAAAAATGGAGTTACAGAGAGCTTAGAAGAGCATCGGTTCTGGGATTCCAGCAGAGGGCAATGCTGAATTTCAATCATTTTAATTGTAAGAGGCCTAGCTCACCATAGCCTTGGTGACACATTGTGAAGGTAGTAATATTTTATATGCTCCATACACATCAATTGAGGATGCACTAAGACTTGGAATGTAAGAATGATCAGGTGTTCCCAGAGATATATTCTTTTTTTATTCACATGTATAATAATCAAGCCAGCTCTTTGTCTCGAGCATCCCATACCAATTTCACCCTGTGATGGAAGTGGAGGAAGGATCAATTTTAAAAATGTTAAAAACACCCAGCTAATACTTCCCATGTCCCCCACTGTCTCATTTTGGGGGGAAAAGCTGCATCTTTAGATAAATATCCTGTACCTTTATTTGCTCCATAGTTGCCAGCGTTTCTTTGGCTGCTTCTGCCAGGAGGGGTCGTGCTGATTCCAGCTCTTCCTGCATCTTTGCTACATCTTCTGCTGTACTTAGTAGCTAGAAGAAATAAAAGAAATCCAGTTCCTCAGGTACCCTGGTCAATGAGCTCCAGCTATAAGACACCACACCATTTAGAAAGGAAAAGTGAAGATATGGCCTGTCTGGTGTCTGACAATGTAAGTACTTGCTTGGGAATGTCCTTTTCCATGAACAGTCTTCTCTAAAATAGAGATTTCACTGGATCTGAAGAATGGGTCACATTTTCAAGAAAAGGTGCCCAGTTTTCCCCACACAACATGCACGGGCTTGCTGCATGCAGTGAGCAATTCTGTTGTGCTTCTACAAACATAAACATTAACAGCTCTTTGAACAGTGGGGCAAAACTGCTATGAAGCTGCAGTGATAAATTTAAACTGTGTCTGGGGATTAGTCTAAGCCTAAATGCTGGTCCTATATTCAAATCTGGAGGGCAGCTCTATTACAGTGAAAGCCCCACATCTATTTGATGACTGCGGAAAGCTTATGTATGCAAGTACAGACTTGGTGGGAGGGAGGGAGATACAGGGGATTCAGAACCAAGTCTAAGCATGAACATACACAATAGTGCACAATATAGGACATCCTAGATGGGTCACTGACAGCAAGGATTAAAACTAGGACCTACAGATCTAAAAGTAGGAACTGTTCCCACTTGAACTAAAAAATTAGTGTCATGGCTATAACAGATTCCAATCTTATAGGGGTATAATTGCACAGTTGTTTGCAGTAAAGCATGCGCTACTTACAAGAGATGATGGAAATCCACAGCTCTCCTAATTTAGAGGAACCAACCTTGTCCAGGCCACTCTTCATCCTGTTCTTGGCTGTTTTCAGCTCTTGTTTCTTCTTCCCAATCAGGAATGTAAAAATGCTAAGGAGCTCCAGGTAGCTCTTGGGAGTGACATAATTGTGTCTGGCCAACTCTTCCAGGTACTCTTTGCACTTCAGTGCCACACTCTGGTGGATTTCTACACACATCTGAATCTACACAAATCACAGAAAGACAACAAATGCAATAGGCATTTTCTGTGCAGGGTACAGGCACCAGGCAGAAGTTGGAGAGAGTAGCAAAAGACATGGAGAAGAACAAACGTACAACTGCAGCCAAACATTTCCATCACATACAGCTAAGACTCTATGAGAGAAGAAGATGGAGTAGCCCCATCTGAAGGTCAAAATGGCAGAGAAGGAGATTGGATAATCATCTCCAAAGTGTACCAAAGGTAGTTCCTGGCTTGAATAAGGCCATCCTTAAACATTTCTCCATTACAAACAAAATACAGCTTTTTCACATAGGGCACATGTCACCTATATCTGCTTTTAAGCAGAAGAAGGTGTATAACATGCATAGACCTGCACTGTGTTCTGGGGATAGCACTTACCATTCCATCTATAACTTCAGAGGTGGCTTCAATATCTGGCATTTCTTGTAAGAAGGAGGATGCAACGCATCGCAGGGCTTCTGCGGGCCATTCATTAAACCAGTCAATTGTACAGCAGTTCACTAGAGAGGGGAATTGTCTCAGACGGGCACGGAATACCTCTCCAATGGGACTAGGCAGGAAGGAGTGGAGTGGGTGACGAGGGAAGAAAATAAAGAATGCAGGTCAGGACAGGCTACCAAGACTTATGTGAAATACTGCACACCTACAGCATAAGAGAAAGGTGTTTTATTGTAGGTTAAAAAGCAAGAGGTGAGAGAGATGTTCTTTAGCTCTCCAAGAAAAAGGTCATTATTGATTGCCTTGGAAGTGATGGCTGTAGTAAGTATATGCCTCACTAGAAGGATTATGGAATGTATTCTGGGAATCCTCCTTTGACCAGCAAAGAGTGAAGAACTGTATTGGAATGCCCAGGCTATATGAACATAACTAACAGCAATTGATTGCAGAGACTATATTGCAAGACACTGGTTCTGCCAACTCGATTCATGCTGAATAGAACCCATACCCCTCCAGTGATCCTATTAAAAGCAATGGAATTACTCATAGGACTATGGGGTCATAGGAAAGTAGGGACCTCACAAGGTCATCTAGTTACAGCTCCCTGCTCATGGCAGTATCATGCCCGACTAAACCATCCCAGCCAAGTGTCTGTTTAACTTGCTCTTGAAAGCTTCCAAGGATAGAAAGTAACCAATTTCTCCAGGTAGCCTGTTCCAATGCTTTACTATCCTAATAGTCAGAAAGTGTCTCCTAATCTTCAAACTAAATTTCTCCTGCTGAGCCATTGCTCCTAGTCCTGTCCCCTGCAGCCACAAAGGAAAGCCCATATCCATCCTCTCTGTAATCACCCTTCAGGTATTTGAAGACTGTTAGCAAATCCCCCCTCAGTTTTTTTTTCTCCAGACTGAACAACCCTAGTTCTTTCAGCCTTTCCCTGTAAAATGTGCCTCTCAAGCCCCTCAGTATTTTTCTTGCTTCTGTAACATTCATGGATAAAGTGCTACTCGCATGAGGAAGGGTAATAGAGCTGCTCCCCAAATACAAGTAACCAAAGGGTTAACTGTGCATGAGTGATGGGGAGGCCTTGTGTGTACTCCAGGAAGCTTTAGTGTCCCCAGCACTGGAATGAGTACAGGACTGAAAGGGACAACCCACTTCCCTACTACTGCAAGCAACTACCTCAGATAATCCTGTTCATCTCCATTTTAAAACTAGTTGAGGTAAGCAAAATAACTCCTTTTAATGGAAGGTTGCTCCTAAACCTCACCCCTCTAATGGCTAAAATGATTATTGCCTGCTGGGATTGAAAAGTTCCTCTGACAGGAAGAGCAGCAGCACAAATGAGAGAAAGAATTACTCACGGTCAGGGAAAGCTCATACCTCATGCACAGGACAGTATGGATGTTACTGCGAACACGTCCTGTGTAGGCAGCCATCAAGTTGGCTTTGGTGGGCTGCTGCCCTAGATCTTGAATGATGGGCTTCATAGCAGTCATGATCTGGTCTTGTTCATCAGGGGCATACAGGTTGGGAATATCTCCTGAGTTCAACACATTATTGATATCCTCAAGGAAAGACTCACTTTTAATCTAAACAGAAGGAAAAAAAAGTAGATTTTCTTGGTTATAACCGAGGATGTTCTCCAGACGTCCTATAAATCTTTCCTCAAACAATATCCCTTCTATATAGCTCAACTTCCATCATAGGGGAACTATTTTTCAAATTACTGGCTTCAAATGTAATGTGCTAAGACAGAGAGAAAATACCAACAGCCAAACAACAATGTTCAGCATTTCTGGGGTGTTTAGAATGGTGCAGTAGAGTATCAGAGAGTGTGGCAGAGCATCAGAAAGTGCAGTACATCTCCCCCACAAGTTCATCAAAAGCTTGTCCTCTGCTCTTTGTACTAGCTTCTCAGAGATGTGAAGACCAGCTGGAAACTGCAGCTGGTGCAGAACAATGGTGTGCCTTCTGACAGGGGTGGGTGACCAGGAGCACACAAATCCAGTGCTCCAGAGCCTCCACTGGCTCCCGATAGCTTTTGGGCACAATTCAAGGTGCTGGTTTTGACACACAAGGCCCTACCAATGCCAGTCTGGGCCCTATATACCTAAGGGGCTGCCTTCTCCCTTATGTCCCATCACAATCCTTAAGATCAGCCAAGAGCAACCTCCTGCACATACTATCAATATGCCAAATCTGGTTGGTAAAAATGTGTGGGAGGTTGTTTTTAGTAGTAGTCACCCCTCAGCTCTGGACCTCCCTCCCTTGAGGTCTGCCAGAGCCACCTTCTTTCAGAGGCACCACAAGACCAATCTGTTTGCATAGGCATTTAGCAAAAAAAGACAGGTTTGTTTAAGGGGTTTGTAAGAGGGAGCCAGAGGCTCCTGTTAGGAAACAGAACCAGACTCATTGGAAAGGCTATGGGGGGAGCAAGCAGGTGAGATAGAATGCCACAGGGAACTGCCCATTAATCCTTAATTAGAAAGATGATCACCTGAGGGCCTGGAAGTAACTGTCCACAGGTGATAATGGGAAGACAGAAATAAGGGCTTGCTCTGAAGCCAGGGAGATAGCAGAGGATTGCCAAAGCAGAGTGTTGCACAGCCATGCGAGGAAGTCCTGAAGAGGAACAGAACCCAGCAAAAGAGACAGACAGTGCTGGGGAACTCCAGTATGGGACTGGACTTCAGGAGCTGGGTAATGAGAAGCCCCAGGGTGAGTTGCTCAGATGGACTTCATTTTCCCAAATAGACTGGCCAGTTCTACTACTTGCTGGGGACTGCCCCACCTGGGGCAGGATGAGTTAGAGACAGTGTACCTTTTTTTTTTTTTTTTTGCCCCCAAGGTGAGATGTGTTGTGTTAAGGCAAGAGCTGAATCTTCAGCTCGTTTTCCAACTGGTGGTTTGGGACTATCAGGAGTTGGCAGAGGTCCTAATAGTGCCTGAGGGCACACAAGTGTCCTGAGCCTTGTAGGAGCTAGAAGCCCAGGACATAGACTGGGCTTTGGCACAAAAGCAGGCTCACTGCCTAGGGCTGGGCACAGATGGCCAGGGACCTGGGCTGGCAGAGCCAGAGTGGGCTCTTTGCCTACAGCAGGACAAAGATAGGGCCAAGAGGCCCAGCCCGAGGAGGGCAGAAACCAGGGCCAGGGGCCCAGCAGCCCAGGAGGGGCTGAGACTGGGCCAGAGACATTTACTACTAAAGACTGAGGCTGAGAGAGCCTGATCCGAATCAGTGGGCCAGGTTTAAAAGCCTTTAGGCAGAGAAAAGGGGTGGAGGCTGAAAGGACTGAGGCCCTGACAAGGGAGTAATTGTGCAGTGACATCTGCGAGGCATAGGGATGGTGTAAGGGGCAGCTGGAGCCACATAATAAGCCCTGAAGGCACTGAATAGCGCGACTGAAGCTCAGGAGTGTAGGAGATCTCACTCAAGGATCCTCAAGGCAGCCTCCCTTTCTAAGTACTTATTTACATCAAGGAGTGGCAGAAGGGGAGAGTACTTGAATGCCTGAAGACCCAACAGGAGCAGGGTGACCATCAGGGGGCACCAGGCCTACTAGCAGGGTCTTTGCCTGTTACAGGGTCTCCGTCTTACATTGCTATTCTCTAGTTCCCATTTCAGTTATTGTGTCATTCTCCTGTTTTATAAATATCTTATTTCTCTTACTGCAAGCCAATAGCCATCCCGAGTCTTGTTGGAAAAAGTGTAGAAATGGAACAAATAAAATAATCAAGGTCTTGATCCTTAATTCCAAAGCATTCCATGGTTATGCTCATAGGCCTGTGGAAGAGTTGGGATCTGTTCAAATCTGGATATGAATTTTAGCAAAACTATTAAAGAGAGAAATACTACAGGAAATTATAATATTTATGGAAAATTTTAAATTCCTAGATATAGACTAGAGGAAAAAATGCTACAACTAAATAGATGGCTCAGATATTCCTGGACGTGACAATGAACGCATTTTTCAAGTAGATACTGAGACAATTGGAAGCACTGGTCTAATTTAGACTTTGTTTTGGAAAGTAACAGAGGCATTATAGAAGAACTGATTGTAGAAAAATAATCTTGGATTGAGTGATCGATCATGAATCAATTCCGTTTAAATTAAATGGAAGGATAAAAAATAACAGTAACTAAAGTTCTTGATTTCAAAAGGGCGAACTAGAGAGTGAAATTAACTGGACACAGGATTTAAACACAGAAAAGGCCTGAAATATCCCTAAGTTAAAGGTGTTAAATCAATCGGGAATCTATATCTCAAACAAGGAAAAAAATGTAGAAAAGGGCTCCAAGCGTATGCTGCTCAAAAAAGCTGATGACACAAAATTAGGAAGCACTGTCAATACTGACCAACAGTGTTACTAAGCGATGGGTAGAGAGGAGGCAACTGGGGCAGAAGCCCTGAGTGCCAACTTAATGGGTGCAAAAACAGCAGCTGATGCTGCCAGTGGCAGCCCAGCCACAGCTGCTACACCCTGCACCACCACTGCCCATGGCACAGAACTGCCCTTTTATGCCTCTGATATTGATATTCCAGTCCATCTCTTACAGGAAAAACTGGATGACCTTGAGGACTGAGAAATAGGAATAGGATGAAATTTAATAACACAAAATGCTAAATTATGCTCTTCAGAAACAAGAGAAATTATCTACTCTAAGCTGAGAGCTCACCACAACCCATGGAAAAGGAAAAAGCAAGCCTATAAATCAATACAGGAGATGTTACCAATAAAGATAGGAAAGTATTAATGCCACTACACAAGTATTCAGAAATCTTGGTAGGGTGATGTATTTTATTAGACCAACTAGTTGCAAAAAAACAAAATAAATTACCACTATGCAAGTATTCAGAATTCTTGGTAGAGGTGTTACTCTTTATTAGACCAACTAAATAGTTGCAAAAAAAAAAAAAAATCTTTTTTGCAACTATTTAGTTGATCTAATAAAAAGTAACACCTCTACCAAGAATTCCAAATACTTTTGCCTGTAGACCAATATGGCTAAAACTTGTATCCCTGCCACTATGCAAGGCATTTGTGAGATCTCATCAGAATATAATATACAATGCTGGTCAGGATCAAGAAAGATGAAGTCACACTGAAACAGGCACAGAGGAATACTGAGATGACCATGGAAATGGCAAACCTATTTTATGAGAGAGGACTACAATAGCTTGGCTTGTGTAGCTTGGCATAAAAAAGGCTGAGGGAGATATGACTGTTCTTTATAAACACAATGTGTATTCTAATAAGAGTTTGGGGGAAAATTACCTACTTGCTTTCAAGATGAAGCTTGGTAAGTTTCTGGAAGCAATTACATAGATATGGTACCTGCGATAGCAAAAAAATCTGAGCTCCCAGGAGCGATGATTTCCCCGCCCCCTCCCCCCACCCCAGTTGTATAATGCTTAAAAGAAGGTCTAATACTCTCAGAAAAAGAAGCTAGTCAACAGTTTTGCTTCTATGACACAGTTAAACTCACCACAATAAGGACACAGCTTGTCCATGTAGGAGACACAGCGTTCTCAGTGGCCAACCTGAGATTGAGGAACAAACTTCCCCAAGAATTAAAGACCATCATGAAATTTGCTGCCTTCTGTTCCAAGTGCAAGGCACATTTCTTTGACTTGCTTTCTCCAATATAAATATATAGGAAGAGGTAGATTTAATAAATAAATATATATATATATGTATGCTACTGAAACAAGACACTCCATTGCACATACTTCTCCCCTTGAGGAGAGGATGAGAGAATGGATGTGTGATACTCATGTTGCTTGTAAACTACTAGAAAATAAATATGACATTAATGAGCTTTGTAAAATAATCAATAATAGGACAATGGTGAAATTCCAGAATTTGATTGTGTTTATTATGTAATGATAGTTTACAGGAACTGGCCAACATGTTCATACTCGGTTCCCAAAATGCAGGCTCCTAATTCCACATTAGGCACTAAACAAAAGTGGCCTAATATCACTCAGCACCTTTGAACATCAATTGCCAATGAAGTCTAAACCAGGGGTTGGCAATGTTTTTGGGCAGAGTGCCAAAAACGCCCATAACCTCGACTTTGTAAGATGCTGGTGTACCAGAGGCAGACAGCAGGGGAGCCGCAAGGGGCCTAAAGCTTGTTCTGGCCGTGCAGCTCCAGCCCCTTTCCTGCCATTCACCCCAAGGCATGTGCACCTGCCAGAGCCAGGGTTGCTCACAGCAGGTGGTGGGGTGGCTGCAATCAGCTGCACCAGGGTCCATGAAGCCCTGGCCTGGCTTGTTGCAGGTGGTGGGAGTATATGCACCTTGAGGTGGATGGTGGGGAAGGGGCTGGGGCTGCACTGCCACAACAAAGATCAGGCCCCTCATAGTTTCCCCCACCGTCTGTCCTAAGGTGTGCATGCCAAGGAAAATGTCTTTGCGTGCTACACTCTGGCACATGTGCCAGGGGTTGCCTATCCCTGGTTTAAACAGAGATGTAAGAACCTGACTTCTGCCACCCAGAGTTGAATACATTGAGCAATGGTTCTGGTGTTATAACCACTCCAAAAGGTGGAATCCACTGGTATCAAAGAAAGTTCCATGCAGCTGCAGAATCAGATCCTTCATACAGTAAATGTTGTTATGATTCCTGTGAAAACCCATGCCCCACTTTCATTTCTTGTGATTATATTGTGAGAAGATGAGTGACAGGACACTGAGGAAATCAAAGATGAAACTGGCTCAAAGTGAGGCTATCATTTATTTGGAATTCTAAGATTCTTTTAAAGAATTTCTCAGATTTGGGGATGTGAATGTTTCTCTCCCTATCCTTTCCGTTCTGTACCTGTGCATCGGTGAAAAGGAAGGTAATGGGCAGACTTTGAAGGCCAGCTTTCATCATGATCTTCTTGATATCATCTCGCCACTCTGTCATGCCATAGTTTTTGGAAAGCTCAATCTGGAAGCATTCATAATCAGCCCTAGAAGATGAAACAGGAAGTCAGAAGTCTTCAAAATCATAAAACACAAAACAAGGAAGTACATTCTGCAGATGTTTTCTTATACTTTATAATGAGCACATGGCTCTTTTTGTCCACATTCCATCACCAGCCCAATACTGCTTTGCCACCAAAGATAAATGAAAAAGATATGATTGCAAAATCTTGAAATTTTCAAACCATTTCCCCTGAAAAAGAATTACAATACATTCCTCTTGGGAACTCTAAGAAGCAATGTTTGTTTGCATATTTCTAGGGCTGACCTGTATATTCAGCTTTTTGCCCCAGTGTACTCCCCCTATTCTGAAGGATTCACAGCCTCTTGGATCAGAGACTGACTGGCATTACTTTTTATATTTGCCAAGACCACTCTTTGCTTGGTCAAAGGGTTCACACAATAATTCCTGTTAGCCTGCTCAGTGTTCCTAATATGGGGAAGAAATTAGGAAAAGGATTTGAACCTGAGTCTTTCACTTTGTGTGTCAAGCACCATTCAGTCAGTCAGCTGTGCTAGATTGGTGTTCACTATTTTTCTCATGGGACAAAAGGGTAAAGGGTGTATTGTCCTGGCACAGCTGTCTTAGCCAACTATCCAGGAGTCTTATTTCTTACATGTGAGATGCCAGCCTGGTGAGAGACTCTCTCCCACTTCCTCCAACACCCAGGAGGAGAGCGTTGCCCAATGCCTGCCGCAAGATCCGACTAATCCGGCAGATGTGCTGCACTGCATCCATAAAAAGGACAAGCTTCATCTTGGTGGTATTGATCTGGTTATATTCTTCCAGGTAGTCCTCAATCACATTCTTAAGCTGTGGAGGGAAAAACACGTAGAAGCAGTAGCTTGAGAACCTCATGAGCTTCGCTGAGTCAAACCGTGGAGAAAACTAGTACACCCTGCCCCTCCCTTCCCCCACCATTGCAGAGTTCTTCAGGTATTTGTGCAGGCGGAGAGAACATGCATCCGATGTGGTGCTCACTTCAAGAAGAGGCCACCAGCACCTCAGGTGACCACTACCAGCTAGGTCACTAAGCAGAATCTCAGTGGCTACTTGGGTCTTGTTCCCTGGACTCGAAATGGAAAGAGGCACTGCTGAATTGGAAAACCAAACTTGTAGAAGAGATGGGTCTGCATCTGTCATTTTTCAAAAGAGGAAATGCCACAGCAATTTTCAATTCCCAATTTTCAACTCCCTAGCCAAAAATGTATATGCTTACAATGAGCGCTTAAACAATGCTTTAGTTCTATCCTATCAGATTCTGTCCTTAGCTCTGCCACAGATTCATAGCAGACTTTAATCTCGGTGTATTGGCTTTATTCAGCTGTAAAAGGGGCACGACAACCTTTAGGATATGTCTACATAGTGCCAACTGCCAAACTAATGTGGCTACTCTGCTTCCAGTTCAGGTTCTAGTGCGTGCACAGCTAGCTCAACTACATGGCACTATCTCGTTCTTTCTAAACATACCTTTCCTACCTCATAAAGGATGTTGTGAAACTCAAATAATTAATGAGTGTAGTTCACTTAGCTACCATGTGATGAAATGTGATGGTATTCCAGCATTGAGTATAAAAGGACACTGTTCATTACCTTTTGCTTAATTAACATTACAAAAGTATTCACAATGTTGCCTCCAACAGGGAATCCTGCAGTAAGAATAATTACTTGCAAAGGTCAGTTACAAAGATTTTAATGGCAAACATCAAATTATTGTAACTAGGAGAAAACAGTTTTATGTTAACTCCAATTTCCAGTTGAGTATTGCACTGACTTTACAAGGGTTGGCACAGCTGGTTGTCCACAAGCTCCTTTAAAGGATCTTTATTACCTGCCTCAAGATGTATGAAAATTCAGAAAGGCAGCTTCTATTCACATAATTATACTGTGGCCATTACCTATCTAAAGCTGACACTGGAAGCTTCAGATAAAGATCTTTCCAAGATCTAAAGATCTTTCTGATCAATGCCAGTCATGTGATAGACTTTAATTACAGGCCTATATTTTAAGCCTATCAAACACAGCCCTGGAATATTAACATATTCTAGAAACTCATTACAGTAACCCCACAGCTCTGTTAGATACTCTCTAGGTGGGGAACAAGGCAGAGTGAAAAAAGAGAGGCATAAAAATGTGGAAAAATCAAAAGGAACCTACTTTTTCCTGATTATCAATCAGCTCATATAATTTGATGTCGGCACCAGGCAGCATGAAATCCCCAAAGAGAACTGGCTGGAAAGGTATGACCTCCTCAAAAGTGGTGCCCAACTCTTCCATCATGCTCTTCATCAGCTCATCAAACCAGATACGGTCCTCATCGTTAACAAGGCGGTCACGGAACACCCGGCAGCTTTCATGGTACCACAACCTCAACAGTTGTGGTTTATCCTGTCAGAAAGTCCTGGTCAGACATCCCCATTAAAGAAGCATACATAGCCTTGTCTGAGGGATTGCCTAGTTTCTCTGGGACATAAGGTCATCTTCCAATTCAAAATTTCTGTTCGAATGCAGCTGGGAAGAATTTGGAAGGAGGCTTCTATGCCTCTCTCTTTTCTAGTAGCAGCGTTCCTTGCTCGAAGCAGGTAATCCACAGACAAGTTAATTAATGCTGCAGTAAACACTGACTCATTCTTTCCTATACAAGATTTTCTTTGCAAGAAGATTTGAATTTCATATTGCTAGAACTTATTCCTTTATCTCTCATTACATTTTAATGCTTCCTTTGTTATTTTCACATATTCACAGATTTTAATGCCAGAAAGGATGATTACGGCCATCAAGCCTGACCTGTATAATACAGGGCAAACGACTTTTCCTCGAGTAATTTCTTCAATAAGCTAATCTCTTCCAAGGATATTGTTTAGAATAATAACACTTGGCTCTCATTCGGTTAATACAACCAAGAGATCTCAAAGTGCTTTACAATGACACCCCGTCTTGACTTAGAAGACATCAAGGAATGGAGAATCCACCACTTTCTTAGGGTGTTTTTTTCTTCCTGGTGGCAACTGACCCAACTTGGATGCTGAAACTCATCCAACAGAATTCATTTAGATGTACAAGGGTGATTCATATTTATGAGCATGCTAAAAGATACAACACAGATGTAGCTTCCAGTTTAGGAAGCAGTGGGTGTGTCTACACGAGACACTACTGCACATTAGCAATGAGCTACTATGCAGTAGCTAGTTGCTACTGTGCAGTAGTATTGCCAGGCACTAAACCATGCAGCAACAGTACTGTGCAATAGTAACAAGCTACTGTGCAACAGCTTGTTGCTACCGCACAGTAGCATTGGAAAAAACATGTGGTAATGATACTGC
Source organism: Alligator mississippiensis (assembly GCF_030867095.1). Lineage (NCBI taxonomy): Eukaryota > Metazoa > Chordata > Crocodylia > Alligatoridae > Alligator > Alligator mississippiensis. The sequence goes on from NC_081835.1 coordinate 47,108,070, forward strand.
ACAGTAATACCAATTACTACAAAGTCATTTAGTGCTTGCTTATGCAGGAAGGCTAACTGCACCTTGTCATGCATCTATAGATGCAGCACAAGCAGGTCCAAGGAGGTGATCCTCCCCCTCTATGTGACATTGGTCAGGTTGCAGTTGGAGTACTGCATCCAGTTCTGGGTGCCGCACTTCTGGAGGGATGTGGACAGCATCGAGAGGGTCCAGAGGAGGGCCATTCGCATGATTAGGGGGCAGCAGGGCAGGCCCTACGAGAAGGTATGGGACCTGAACCTGTTCAGCCTCCACAAAAGAAGGCTGAGAGGGGATCTGGTGGCCACCTATACACTTGCCAAGTTGCACCAGCAGGCAGTGGGAGAGTCCTTGTTCCCCCGAGCACTACTGGGGGTAACAAGGAACAACAACCGTAAGCTGACTGAGAGTAGATTCGGGCTAGATATCAGGAGGCACTACTTCACTGTCAGGGTGGCTAGGAGCCTGAACCAACTTCCAAGGGAAGTGGTGCTTGCCCCTACCCTGGGGGTCTTCAAAAGGAGGCTAGACAGCCACCTAGCTGGGGTCATTTGACTCCAACATCCTTTCCTGCCCATGGCAGGGGGTCGGACTAGATGATCTGCTTAGGTCCCTTCCGACCCTAACAACTATGAAACTAAGTACTAAATGACTGCACAGTAACAACCGCACAGTCCACCACTCATGTAGACATGATCAGTATATGCAGAGCTAACATGGGTAACTCTGCACAGTGCCATCACATGTTGGCAGAGTCCTATACAAAATGCTCTGTGCATGCTACCTCTGATTCCAGCTATATTGCTTCCAGTTTCAGAAGTCATGCAGATCACTCTGCAGTTTTTAAGATGGAATGTGGGATCTAAAAGGTTAAGAACTACAACTGCACATGTTGGCTGCTATCAGAGTGCACAAGTCTAAGTAATTACATGGGAAACAACAGTCCCCTATTAAATAATGCTTGGTCTTGAGCAGCTTCCTATCCTTACTGTATCCATTTGGATACTCAACCCTATATACTGAATGGTCTGGAATTCCCCAGACAGAATGATGGGAGGACTCACTCACTTGGATTTTGCAGGGTTCAGCCATAAGCATGCCCTGGAAAACTTTGGAGAGATCTCTCAGATTAAAGGTGTAGTGTGACTTTGCTGGCGTGGGCAGCAGCTGGGATGTGATGGTTGAATACACTCGAACAGTGGCATCAACAAGCGGTTTGTTCAAATGCTGAACTTCAGGGGCTCCCGCTGCAGAGACATAACAAGGTAAACAGCATGCAGTGGAGGCGTCTTTAGAATAAGAAGGTTCAAAACACAACAGGAGGGCAGATTGATTTGACAACCCTACCAGTATGACTACTGGTTAGTAACACTCTGCTACAGGTCGTCACTGGGGAGCTTGCCTGAGGCCCACTTAGTGAATCCTAGCAAATGGGTACTATGTTCATTACTGCTCCAAGGGAAATTGTTTGCTCATGGGGAACTTAGAAATTCAGCTGTGAGACCAGGGTGAAGCTGCAAAACATCTTCAGAGACCAATCATGAAAGAAAAAAGATCCTATCCCTGGGCCAGATTCAAAAGAAGAGATATAAAAGATGTGGTGACATCACCATTTAAAGGTGGGGCACTCAGACAATGCTGTGTAAACTCAGCATTTTCAGGAGTTGCTGAAGCCTCATTTGCCATATGGTTAATTGAATTAATGTTGTGTCCCCAAGAAAAGATTTCCTTTTGTGATGGTTAATGGCAACATTAAAACAACTTGCCTGCCAGTTTTAGAGCCCACTTTTTTTTTACCCTAGTCCAGTGTCTTATTAAAATAGCCCTAGGTAAGTAAAACTGCATCATACCCTATGATCATACCCAAAGGCCCATTTCTGTACATGCCTAAATGAGTTTCAATACATGTAGTCTAAGTCACTGCTTCCATCTTTAAATCACAGCCACATACTGCAGAATATTCTTGAGTTCATTCCCTGGAGCCAAAATTTCCTATATTGCTTAGAATCCCCACATGCTCTGGCCCTTTCTTATGCCCAGGTGCCCCTATCTCTTTCCTGTGTTTACTCTTGAATGCTCAAATCTGCAATTGTGCACTCAAATTCCCACCTTAGTCCCAAATTACCCTGCTCAGCTTACAGACTGGAACAAAAGACAACTGGAAACTGACAAATGAAGTTAAGCCCACAACAGAAAATTGGAAGTTAGTACCAAGTGGCCCATTCTATTTTATAAGTCATTCCTCTGAGCGGCCACAGCACCATGACAGACTCACAGACCATTTTTCTATTCAGCTGTTTACATACTACACTTTATGGAGAACAAACAGAAGCTCTGGCCTCTGCTGAGTTTATGTAGTGCATCTTGCCCCGTCTTGTAGGCAAAATCTGCATACTGAAAGATACAAGTAAGCCATACCTCTAAAATCCTTCTCTGGACCTGGGGAACCTGTCCTATTTTCAGTGCATTCTACTGATATTACTTACGCACTGGATCTCTGTAACTTCTTTCTCCAAGCAGTCCAGCTAGAACACCAAGAAAGAAAAACAAAGCACTTCTTTCATTTGCACAGATAGATAATATCTGCCATATTGCATCACACATACTGAAAATCTTCTTTGATGAAGCTAGGATTCATTCAATTTTAAGTACCATATTTACTTGCTTTCAGGATGAGTTTGTTTTCCCTCATTTAAAAAGTGTGGGGGGGTCCTTTGTCTTGTAATCAGGTATGAATTGGTCAGGCAGCTGCTGCAGCACCAGCAGCCAGAGCTACAGGGCTGGGCTGAGGCTGTGCTCTGTGCCCCAGGCTGGAACAGGGACAGAAACTGCTGGCACTAGACCAAAGCTAACCAGTGAGGGGAAGAGGGGTGAAGGGTGGTGAGGGGTGGGATAAACAGGAGTGGAGGCCCAAGGCTGCAGGGGGCCAAGCAGGGAGCTGGAGGGACCGGAGCCAGAGAAGAAGGTAGGGAGAGGGGGCAGCTGGGTGGGGAGGTCTGGCAGTGTGGGGAACAACAGTTGGGGAATGCAGGGGGTTTGGGTAGGGCAAGCTACAGATTTCTCCCCTCCCCCTTTCCCCCCTCTCCGCATTGTCTCTCCTGCAATCTCTCAGCCATGTGCACCCTCCTCTGCCAAACAAGCCATTCCAGCCTGGGGTAGGTGGTGGCTCAGCCCTGGTTTTGGCCCCAATGCCATGACAGAAGCCAGAGCTGAGCTGCCATCTATCTTAGGCAAGTACTTAAATTGAAGATGTCTCTTTTTTTTTGCCTATGCTGATTGGGGGAAAAAAACTGTCTTGGATTTGAGTAAATACAGTACAATAAATTTATAAGTCTTCTATGTACAGAATTTAATCATTGGGAGGTTGTCTTAAATTTAGGGCCATCTTGAATTCAGGGTAAATACATTTGATTCATCCAAGAGTGCTGTAACTGGCACATCTCCATGGCGTTTAGATCGCATGATTGATGTGCTCCTAGAAACTAAGAATTAACTGATAATTTCTCAGAAGTACTTTCAATTAATATTCCAGGTTCTGACTCTGCTTGATCACATATTTAGCTCGACTCTTCACCAGTCCTCCTTTCCACCCAAGGTTAAGTCATGAGGAGAAGCCTTGTGTCCTTATAACTTACACATCCAGCTACCAAGGATGGTGGAGAAGATTGTCTTTTTGCTGCTGTCCTCCATTTCTGTGAAGGAGAGAGCGCTGAAATGGCGAGTTAGACGTGGGGTGATGGCATTCCTTCCTCCACCAGGGGGTCCCATGGCACAGACAAAGTTGATGTCTACCAGCTTCTTAAAAGTACCTGAGAAATATTCCAGAGAGAGGCAACAAACAGGTGAATGTCAAAACTGAGCCAGAAAACATTTTCTATGCATCCTACTGCTTCACACACTAGCTACAAATATGTCCTACAGCAGGGGTTGGCAACCCCTGGCATGTATTCCAGAGTATGGCATGTAAAGCCATTTGTTTGGCACACCACAACTGGCCTGTGCTACATAGCAGCCAGCAGCAGGGTTACCTTTTTCCACTTCAAAAAAAAGGACACCTGTCGGGGGGACACTTCACTCCCTACCCACAGCCCCCTGGCCCTGCCAGCGCCCCTCACTCCCAACCTGCAGCCCCGTCTCTGCTGCTCCCCTCACTCCCAACCCACAGTCCCTCACCCCACTGGGGTATGCTGGTGCCCCTTACTCACAACCCACAGCCCCCTGGCACTGCCAGTGCCCCACACTCCCAGCCCACAGTGCCCCTAGTGCCCCTCACTCTCAAGTCACAGCCCACACCCCACCAGCCCTGCCAATGCCCCTCATTCCTGACCTGCAGCACCCCCCAGCCCTGCTGGAGGGAGCCCCTAACTGCCCCCATCCTGCCCGGGCTGGGTATTTTTGGCACTCTGGCCAAAAACATTGCCAAACCCTGTCCTGGAGGCTGTCTACCTTAGTGTTAGCCTTATTAGCCAACACACCAATCTTAGCCAATAATGTAAGGAGAAGAACCTGGATCATACCAATCTGTTTCCTGTCATACCAGCCCTCATGGTCCATCCACTGCCGAAGCAGCTCAATAGGTGGCTGAGCACCATAGGTCTCCAGTGCTGGCATATTCAGGTCATCAATGAAAAATATGAAGTACCTGCCAAGGGGTGGTCCAAAGACCCCCTTTCGCCTGCAAGAAAGGAGAAATCATGTAAGAATGGGAGACAGTTGAAAGGAGCAAGATTAGCACTTGCATCATCAAGGTATACCTAACTCAACTTAGGTTCTTTCAAAGGACCTAGGAATATAGGACTGGGTCACTGAGTCAACTCCTCTGCTATTGCACACACCACATTGCATAAGGTATCTGTGTATTCACCTTCATTACCTGGACATCAAAAGTTTTTACATCACCAACCCATCTCAACCCAAATGGTCCCCATTTTCAAAAAGGGGTGGTCCCCATTTTCAAAAAGGGGAGGAAGGAGGACCCGGGCAACTATAGGCCAGTCAGTCTCACCTCCATCCTTGGTAAAGTCTTTGAAAAAATTATCAAGGCTCACATTTGTGAGAGCCCAGCAGGACAAATTATGCTGAGGGGAAACCAGCACGGGTTTGTGGCGGGCAGATCGTGCCTGACCAATCTAGTCTCTTTCTATGACCAGGTTACGAAACGCCTGGACACAGGAGGAGGGGTGAATGTCATATACTTAGACTTCAGGAAGGCCTTTGATACGGTATCCCACCCCATACTGGTGAACAAGTTAAGAGGCTGTGATGTGGATGACTACACAGTCCGGTGGGTGGCGAATTGGCTAGAGGGTTGCACCCAAAGAGTCGTGGTGGATGGGTCGGTCTCGACCTGGAAGGGTGTGGGCAGTGGGGTCCCGCAGGGCTCGGTCCTTGGACCGATACTCTTTAATGTCTTCATCAGTGACTTGGACGAGGGAGTGAAATGTACTCTGTCCAAGTTTGCAGATGACACAAAGCTATGGGGAGAAGTGGACACGCCGGAGGGCAGGGAACACCTGCAGGCAGACCTGGATAGGTTGGACAAGTGGGCAGAAAACAACAGGATGCAGTTCAACAAGGAGAAATGCAAAGTGCTGCACCTAGGGAGGAAAAATGTCCAGCACACCTACAGCCTAGGGAATGACCTGCTGGGTGGCACAGAGGTGGAAAGGGATCTTGGAGTCCTAGTGGACTCCAAGATGAACATGAGCCGGCAGTGTGACGAAGCCATCAGAAAAGCCAATGGCACTTTATCGTGCATCAGCAGATGCATGACGAATAGGTCCAGGGAGGTGATACTTCCCCTCTATCGGGCGCTGGTCAGACCGCAGTTGGAGTACTGCGTGCAATTCTGGGCGCCGCAATTCAAGAAGGATGCAGATAACCTGGATAGGGTCCAGAGAAGGGCAACTCGTATGGTCAAGGGCCTGCAGACCAAGCCCTACGAGGAGAGACTAGAGAAACTGGACCTTTTCAGCCTCCACAAGAGAAGGTTGAGAGGCGACCTTGTGGCTGCCTTTAAGTTCATCACGGGGGCACAGAAGGGAATTGGTGAGTATTTATTCACCAAGGCGCCCCTGGGGGTTACAAGAAACAATGGCCACAAGCTAGCAGAGAGCAGATTTAGATTGGACATTAGGAAGAACTTCTTCACAGTTCGAGTGGCCAAGGTCTGGAACGGGCTCCCAAGGGAGGTGGTGCTCTCCCCTACCCTGGGGGTCTTCAAAAGGAGGTTAGATGAGTATCTAGCTGGGGTCATTTAGACCCAGCACTCTTTCCTGCTTATGCAGTGGGTCGGACTCGATGATCTATTGAGGTCCCTTCCAACCCTAACATCTATGAATCTATGAATCGCCTTATAAAAGCATAACAATAGGCATATCTACCCAAGACACTATGGCTATGTAGCATCTGCAGGCACAAACCTTAACACAGTAGGGTCAGAAATGCAGTAGGGTCGGAAATGATCCATACACTGCCAAGAGTGCACAGTAACAGTAGCTACTGCGCAGTCGGGGACACATGTAGACACACCCACTGTTTACTAGAAGTCCACCAGGTATAGTACTTTGACATTCTCTGGGCTAAATTCTGGTTAAATCTGTGCAGTTCAAATTGAGCCAGTAAAGCTGCTTAGGTGTAAGTTTGAAAGGGAATGTGATCCCATGAGTCTGCCTGCCTCTGAAAAATACATGTATTATTGAGTAATAATAGTGAGAGTTACCTGCACACCTCAATCAGAGAATATAGCATGGCATGTTTTATTATTAACCAGGACTGAATCTAAATGAATGAGGTTCAGAGAAAATACAATATGGATTTCACATTATAGATCATTGGCTGTATGACAGTTCTTCTCAAACTCTTCGTCAGCATGACCCCATTTCGCTAGTATGGCCCCTCACTCCCACCTGACAGCCCTCCATCCCCCCAGGTGCCCTTCACTCCCCACCCACAGCCCCCTGGCCCTGCCAGTGCCCCTCACTCCCAACCCATAGCCCTCCACACCCAAGGTGGCCCAGGACCAGGGCCTGCAGTCCCCTGCTCCCAACCAGCAGTGCCCAAGCCCTGACTATTGCCCGTGGGAGGCAGTGGCTGCTGTAGCCAGAGCTGAGCATGGAGCCTGGCTCCCCTGCCCCCCATCCTGTCCCCTCACTCATGGGCAGCACAGCCAGAATGGAGCTTGCGGGGTGGGGGAGAAGTGGAGGATGTGGTCTGCCTGCTGAGGGTTTGGGGCTCCCCATCCTGATGCCCTCCCCACTGGGGGCTCCATAGCCCAGCAGGAGGGACCCAGTGTGAGAGGGAGCACTGTGCAAACATGGCCACCAAACTGAGATGCCCCCTGCCCACCCAGCAGCAGCAGGGGCACAACTCCATGCTGCCACTGCCACATCTCACCTTGGCAGCCATGGTGGTGCCTGTGCCAGGTCCCACCCACTAAGCCACAGAGACAGCTCCTGCCCAGAGCTGGTCCAGCCCGGCGGTAGCCCCATGCCCTGCTGTGGGTGCAGAAATCTCAGGGGGGTACATGCTCCCTCTGTCACGTCACCTTGGCCCCCCTGCCCCTTCTGCCATGTTGCCTCTGCTCCCCCGCCCCCTGCCACATTGCCTGTGGGCACCCCTCCAACATGTCACCCATGCTCCCTGGATTCCTGTTTATTTATGCTACCCCATCTGCTGATGTTGCAAACCCATTTGGGGTTGCAACCCACAGTTTGGGTTCCGCTGTTATATCAGATAAGTAGCCAATCATGAAAGACAGTGGACTGGAAGCTGCCAGAGCAGGCCACCTTGGGCTTAAGCATTAATGCTTCTAGCCAGAGCTGGGATGATTCTTGGTATACAACAGTTAAGACTTCCTCAGCTTGCCAGTACCTGGATTCTGGGATTATCATTACCAATCAGACCAAAGTGCATAGCATTACAGGACATAGTTAGGGATGGAGCAATATGGATGGATTCCTGCCACTGACTACTCTTTACTTATCATTGCCTCAACTATTTCCAGGCTTTCTGGTTCAGCATTAGGGGTGGAGTGCCCCTGTGGCGGCGAGGCACCACCACAGACTCCCGAAGGGGAGAGAGCAGACCCCGCGAGCCCCATACCCCGGGAACAGACCCCCAATAGGGATGACTCACCTCCCGCAGGGCAGCTGGAACAGGAGCTGAGACCGCAACTGCGGCTGCAGCCACGTGAACCAGCATTACGCCAGCTATTTGATCACCTGTTTCCAGCGCGGGAAACAGCTGGACCAATCCCGGGGGCCGTACCGGCCACCACGGGAAAGTTTAAAAGCCCCGATGGAACTAGGGCAAGGAGGGAGCCGGAGAAGGAGGGCGCAGGCTGGCAGCTCATTGGGCGTGCTGCGGCTCTGGCGCGGGAAGGGAGCGACACAGCCTGCGCAGCTCCCGCAGGCAACCCCAGGGAGAACTTTAAGCCCCCTGCCGGAAGCCAAGCAGGGGCATCCCTCTAACTCCCGGCGGAAGCGGAGGCCGGGGAGGCAGGGGAGTCCCTTGCAGACAGCAGGAGGGAGGAAGCATTTGAGCCCCCTGGAGGAGGCAGGGGTAGAGGAGGCAGCTCTGCAGCTCTCTCCTCCACAGAGGAATATTTCTTTTGAATTAAAATAAACCCTGAGAAGGGGGAAAAAGTCACCACAACCAAGAAGGCAGGCCATGAGCCACCCTACAGGGCCGAAGATCATTATTGATAGACACCCACCCAGTTGGCGAGTGGACGGGATGTAGGGGAGGTGGAACCCCATGGAACATCGCGCCAAACAACCGTAAGTACTGCCGGCCTTTGGGAGAGCCTCCCCCCCCCCGGGAAGATCTCCACTGGAAAAAATCCCCTCTCCTAGTTGTTTTTCTTCAAAGTCATGGCAGGTGAGTCGAGGGGAGGGACCACACCCCAACAGGCTGGGCGGCACGAAGGGCGCAAAATGCCACAGCCCATATTCCTTTTCTAGTCCAATGATAGACTCTATTCCTATTTATTCATTTTATGGCACACTTCCCAATAAAATCTCAGGGCTTCTTACAACAATACAACAGAATAAATTACAAAACAGGAGAATGAAAGAAACTAGAGAATGAGAGCAACTAGAGTAATAGAGAGCCCCTACATCCCAGTCTAGCTTTGTTTGCTAAACACTTGCCCAAAAGATATATGTGGACTATGCCTTCAGTATTCAGAATTAAGTCAAAGGCCTAAAAGATATAAACGAAGAGATGTAACAATAGGAGCGCTGAGATGCATGCCTTTTATCCAGTTTGCTGTCAATGAGGTCCTGGGTTTGGTTGGCAGAGGTGCGAGCAGAAAACATTAGAAAATGAGTGATGTATTCCAGAGGCAAGTTCTTCAAAAGCTTGTCTGAAATAGTGAGCGTCTTCCCAGTGCCAGTTGGACCAATACAGAGAACCTAGAAATAAAGGCATCATTACAATGTATTTACTGGCAGAAGATACGCCCATTTACAAGCTGGTTTGCTCTCAGTGGGCACATCCAGATGGGCACGGTCACAAGGTATGTGGCACCGCAAACATGTTTGCAGTGCCACATACTGCAGTCTGTTGTTCTCTGCATTGCATCGCGTTCTCCACATTGCAAGGGCGTTTTTTTTCCACGTGGTTTTTTTGACCCTTGGATATCCAGGGTAAAAAAAAACAAAACAAAAAACAAACCCAAAAACGGAGCAGTGCACACTTAGGCAGCATGTGCCACTGAAAGGTGGAGCCGAGCTGCCCAGCGCTGTGCTGTGGCTGGCAGCCAGGCTCTGTCCACCAGGATCGCCATGACTGCAGCCCCGGGAGGCCCCCAGGGCCCCAGGTAAGGCTGCTGGGGCCAACAGTGCTGGCCCCAACCTCCCCTACTACTCCTGTGGTAACTTGCCATGCGCCGAAGTGGGTGTGGCACAGGTGTTATCTGGGGACAAGCAGCTGCGGCACAAGGTACACTGCTGCTAGTTGTTCCCAGGGAACCAAATGTCCACACGTGTTCAGATGCATTCAGTGGACATATCTACACAAGATGTTTACGGCGGAGTTGCCGAATTAGCTCTGCAGTAAAATGTCAGTGTCTATGTGTGAGGCCCTAATTAGCTCTGCAGTAAAATGTCAGTGTCTATGTGTGCGGCCCTATTAGGCCACAGTAAACTAATAAACGCCACCATAGGATAGTACTGCCTAATACAAGTACTATCTTACAGTAGGTAGCATTATTCAGTGCATTGCACTGCATGTGTAGATGCGGATGGGGCTGGCTGGGGCACAAGGGTACTTCTGCATGCTGGCTAGCTCCACAGTCAAGCACCCTCCTGAGCCCCCGTAGCACACTGAGCTGAGTCGGAGCAGCCCCAGCTGGCAAGCTGACCCCCAGGGCCCCTTACCATTTGGGGTTGTTCTGTTCTCGCTCAACATGTTGCAGTCCTGGGGCGCACGTGTAAATGCTGTGCCCAGGAGCAATAAACTCCAATGTAAACTGTGTTGCAGTTTATTCAATCAAATTAATTTCATGTGTAGATGCACCCAGTGTCTTATTTTGGAGAATGCAGACTCCCACCTTACTGGGCTTTCTAAAGTTGGGCAAGGACAGGAAGTTAATGCTCTCAGGGAAGCGGTTCAGGTTGACAGATTTCTCTGAGTGGAAGAAACCCAACTAGAGAAGTATGAAAAGAAGCCCTGGAGAATGGATAAATCTTGAATGGTAACTAATCATCATTCAGCCAGTGAGGATAAGTGTGCAAAACCTAGCCCCAAATCTGAATTACTTTGACCAAGCTATGAAAAAAAAGTCAGGGTTTTCTGTTAGTGAAAATCTGGTAGCTGAGGAAAAGGAAGAAGATGCTTACTTGCTAGGTACTACGTTCAATCACAAGGGGTGCCTATGCATGAGTGTAGAGGCTGCTTCAATGCACTGTAATTACAACACATCAGAGCAGATTCAATTAATCGAGTCTGCTGGAGTGTGGTAATTATTGCACACCAGCCAGCTTCCACATCTCGTGTATCAGCATCCCCGCACTTCAAAATAGCAATGTGAGCGCTTTATCTAAAACTTGTTGAACAAACTAGATAAATCATCTCCTCTGCCATTCTGAAGCACAGGGAAGCTGATACATAAGATGCTCTGGGCACTTAAATTGTAATGGCTCTCAGAGCTGCTCTAATTAAAGTGCCCGCCCCCACCCCCCCAGCACATGTATAGATGCCCAAGAGTTCCTGTCTGTGAAGAGTGGGGAGAATCTAACTGAATTAGATAAACTTGGGAGAGAGAAGGGAACTTGTACCATGGCCAAAAACACCCACATTTAAATCCAAAAACAAAGATCAGGTCAAGAAACATACTGGTTTTCGATTGGTGAGCAGCATTTCCAGCAGGTAGGCCATCTGGACAGTATTCATTGTAGGGATAATAATGTCACAGTAGTTGGTGTCAGGAACCATGGTGAACTGTTCAGTAGAATCCATCCATTTCACCCAGCACACCTGGAGGACAGGAATGTTACTGGAAGGGGCAACTGCCTCTAACGATAACAGAAAACTGAGCACGCACACTGTGCTTTTCCTCTTCAAATTTGTTTGCGTATGTCAGGAACACTTTACTCAAGAGTCTGACTCTTTCACTAGAGCTCAGCAGCAGGCAGTGGATTTGAGATCACTGCCCCAAAAGTAACCTACTTTAATTCGTTTTGAGAACTTAGCTCAAATGTTGACAAAGCACTTGAAACGTTTACATAAACAGAGAAATCTATTGCACACAGAACAAAATCAAAGGCAGAAAATGGACCCGTCTGTAACTGTTGAGGACTGTTTATCTAGAAATCTTTCTTTGTTTGCTACAATCTCTTGTCCTGTGTTCACCTGAAATACAAGGAGGTTTGTGTGCATGTGCAGGAAATGAATGCCTGACCTTTTAAAAAAAAAGTCAGATTCCAAAATTGACTATCCAGAGACTAGTACACAGATTAGGCAAGGAGTATGCAAGGGACATTCAGGGTAGCACTGCTGGAAATCCCAGGCCTTACAGCCACATGAAGCTACTATCAGAGCAATGTACCTGAACCCTGTCTAGGGAATTTAGCTTTCATGTCAGTTTTTGGCAAGCAGCTGATGAATGTAAAAGGCTTCTTGTTGCCCTCTGAGTTCAGGAAGGGGGAAGAAATTTCTCTCCTCCTGCTTTTCTCTCTCACCTTCCACCTCAGAGCCTTATGAATTGAGTAGTTGGGCCACTATTACTACTCTATGGGCATGTCTACATGTGTACTTTAATGTGCAGTAGCCTATTTTACTGTGTATTAAAAGCATGACAAAAAGCCATGCAATTATGCTAAAGCACAGTAAAAATAGGCCAGTGTGCATTAAGCATCACTTAAAAAACATGTGCTTTCGATACTGTGCATTAGGGCAGCCTAATGGGCATTTATTTACTACCTCACATTGGAGGTACTAAATTTAATGTGCATTAGGAAAAGCATATTAATGCACGTGTAGACATGGCTTATATCTTCCTTTGCCTCATAGCTGCTGTAAAAAGGGTGTGTGAGGTTCTGCCTTCTTTGGTCCTCCTCTACACTCCATTTCTGAGGCCCTTCCTCTCTGAAAATAGCTCCAGTAATCTATCTGTCTCTGCTCCTAATTTTAATGAGCAACAGCACATGAAATGGACATGAATCTTGTCATTTTAACTGCTCTCCTCCTCCATCTACCCCTCAAAAAGGAGTAACAGCAGTAAAACTGAAAAGAGATTTGTTTGTTTTCCAAGTAATAACAGAGGCAAAGCAGCTGATAGAAAACTACACATGATTCATGTTTGAAAGATCTAGTTCACAGTCATAAGGGTAAAAATGCCCTTTTTAAATGGAAGTTTCAATTTAATTGTAAATATCCCCCACTCACCATGGGAAGGCTCCTGCTTGTTACTGATGAAATGATTCTGTCAAAATCTGCAGTACCTTGCTATGGGTTTCTGGTCCCTTCCTTCAATTCTCTATTTGAATTAATTGCTTAGGTTTTTAATTCACAAATTCCAGGTGAGTGAAGTCTTTTACCTCTTTGACAATCTCTTCTTCTAGATCTTCCTCAGCACTGCTAAGCCCAGCATCATCCAGCTTATAATCATATACCAGCCCCTCCTCTGGGAAAAGTAACTGGATCTGTGTGGAATAAAACAGATCATGAATGCCAAACCCAGGCCCCACTCCGGATGTGCTGATCAAGAGGAACCAAGCTAGCTTAGAGAGGATTGCTTTCAGCAAAGACACTGTACATCCTACATGACCTATTCCTGCATTCTCTTTCCCAGAGGTTCTGATGCATATGGTCCACTGAAGATTGAATTTGAAGCTTTCCCTGGGGACTGTGGCACAGGAAAGAGCCCTACAAAAGTCTCCCAGAAATTCAGGGAGCTGTGTAACCCCCATTAGCCATGTGCTTCTTATCTTTTCATTGGCTTACTTGTTCATCTGCCATCTTCTCTCTTAACCACAAGTTGAAGGCGACACGGCTTTGGGCATCTCCTGTTGCACCCACACTCCAGATCAGGGAGAATATAAACCAGGGTTCAATCAGTTCTCCAAGGCGTGCTGTCTTCTCACGAGGGACTTTCCTAATCCCCTGAGGATCCCATAAGGAAACAAATGTAATCCTCATTCACAGTTCAAATGGAAAGGGGGTAAAATAAGGTCATCTTGCTGAAAGTCTTGACTCCACCTGCACTGCCTTTCTAAAACTATTCTTTCCAACATCATTCATCCCAGGCTATAGGCCCAATTCTGCTCTGTTTTGCTGATGTCATTCCAGAAAACATCTACTGACTTCAGGAAAGCCACTCCAGTGTAACAGGGAGCAAAATTTGACCTATGAATTTTACCTTCAAAACATTCCTGTCTCTTTCAGTATTAAGACAGAGAACATGCAATCTCAGGCATATTGCTATTTACCTTTCTGCTTCTCACCAGTTCTCAGACTCTCTCAGTTAAAAAAATAAAAAGTTACTTCTTTTACCAAACACAATAGGCTGGTATTTATTCATCAACTCTCTTGCTCTTATACTTTGGTCCACTGATACAAAGGTAACCTAACCAAGACACACCCATAGAATTAACATTGTCACTACTCATTCTACAGGCAAATTTCCAGATCCATCCATGTGGAGCCCTGCAGAACAGACCTGAGCATGGAACCACATCATGTGACCTGAGGGTCTGCTCATGGGGGTCAAAATTTAGCAGCTAGAGGAGCAGCAGCTGCCACAGCTCCAGATGTCACAGCCATTAATACTGCCATGACCAAATTTCAACCCTGTGTGGCTGGATGAGTTGGAACCACTGCTATGATATGTGCAGACACAGTGTTATCCTTTAGCCACAGCTCATTGAAGACAGTGCTCAATATAATGTGCACTCAGCATGTAATGCTGTAACCAACATCCTATATGCAAACAAGCCTCAGTGTAACCATCCAGGCCCCTTCCTGTTCAGTACACTGTTCGCCTGGGACTTCCATTTCATGCAGCAGTTGCAGCACAACTCTAGCTTTCCACCTGCACTCTGCAGTTAACTCCTTATTGCCATGAGGAGTGAGGCCTACAAGCAGATGATACAAAAATCCTACCTCAATGGGGATGAAAGGTTGAAAGAAACACTCCAGTAGCTTGAGAAGGCTCATCGTCAAGTTACTGTCTGTTGAGGCAATTACCTCCTTCACAGATCTCCGGACAAAGCTGATGGAGTCCTGCAAGGATCAGGCAGAGGCAGCTCAGCTCCAGTGTCAACTACATTAGAGTTTATTTACCTCCTAGGGTTTCCGTTTCTCCTTTTCTCACGGCAGGTTACACTTATCAGGGAGGTCACTGTTGAAAAATCTGCTGTTTCAAGCTGTGCCCCAAATACCATTCATTTCAACCAGAGAATGAAGGCCCTGGAGAGAGTGTGTGTAAAACTCTTTTGTTTAATACTGAACAGATTATAATACAGGCCTGCTCTTTGGTTCTGTACAAAATCTACCATGTCTATGTCACAGTCAGAGCTGATAAATAGCTTGTTCTTCTAAGAGACATCTTACTACACTGTGGCGTTTTCCATTAAAATGATTATTTAGGAGCAGGCTGGAAATAGCAAGACTTGCCTTTTGCAGTTCAGAGCCAAATTCATCCCTAGAAAAACTCTACTGAGGGAAATGGAGTTGCCCCAGGGATGAATTTAGCCCAAAGATTATAAAAACACACCTTCCTTTGGGCTAGTATGAAGTCACAACTATATGGATCAGTGAATAAAATCTTTATTAAGACCAGCAGATTCACAGACCATTGTGTATATGAGTAGAATGAAAGGTACCCTAAAGGCATTTAAACTTCAGTCTTTAGAAGTATGAGCTACATTAAGTCCTGACAGACTCTGAGCCACTGGCATTCTGAAGCTGGGGCTGTCAGACAGACTCAACAGCACTGGGAGAGATCCTGACCATGATGGTAGCTCACCTCAAGAAATTTGCTGAAGAGGGATGCTAACTGCTCCAGGAAAGGCTTCATGACCTCAGGGATTTCTCTCAGCCAGCACTCGGTGAAGGGCTTGAGTCCCAAGATACTGGGTTCTAAGTAAACCATGCCACATCGGGAGACTGTGGCTGGCGAGGCAACGGCCAAGTCCTGTACTTCAAACATCATAGTCATACTCTGAAAACCATGGAGAGACAACAAGCAGCCATCAGCATCACTTGCTCTCTGGAAATCTAGGCAAGTAGAAGCCTTCAACACAGTTCTGAATTAAGGTCTGCAAGCCAAACAGTGCTGTCCCATGTCCCCAGGCAGGAAGGAAAGAAAGCAATCCCCTTGAGGAGCAAAGCTAATGTTGGGAGATCCTGGATATCCAAGTCAATACAATGAAGAATGTAATGAGTCAAGAGCTGAGACTGGCAAGGGTATCAGCTCTCTGTGAGCAAAAAGAAAGAAGCAAAACTCAAGAGAGACATGTCTTTTCTAAGCCTATGCAAGAAACACAACCTCATTCCCAGAAGACTACACAGCCACAATCCTCTGACTACTACACACAACTCCAAATATGCTTCACAGCTATGCAGAAGAACTTCAGAGAAAATTAGAAATCATCTACTTCACCTAATCTACTCCAAAAGAGACCAACTCAAGAAGGAAATCACCATATGCTACAACAACTTAAAAGAGAAAAATCCAGACATCTCTATTATTATACAATGGATACAAAGAGACTATGAAAATTTTTCTAGAACATTCATCCAACATAAAAAGAAGAAATGGAACAAATTACTCCAGGAACAACTTTCCCAACTGCAAAACAACCATCAGAGGAACAACACCAACACCGTACAACGTTCCAGCCTTAAACTTGATGAAACTGAAAGCAGCAGCAAGCCCTCAAACATCATCAATCTCTTCACACACACGCTTACCAAAACTGAAAAAATCTGTCCTTTCTAAAGGCCTAAATTTCTGTCCAGAAAAATACCCTAATAAAATACTTCAGCATGGAGAACTAGAAGAATTCTTCCGACGCCTCCACCTCAAGGAATATTTCCACGACCCAAATGAATCCACTTCCAACAACAACTCACTCTCTGACAACATTGAGGAAAAAATCAACCCCCCAAAACCATTAGATTGGACACTTCACAGTGCATGAAACTCTAACCTTGACTGCTACATTGACTGCTTCAGGGAAAGAATGAACAATGAAATAATCAACAACACGTGCCACCACAACAACCTCTCCCTACCAGAGAGAAAGGCCAGAGAATCTCTAAGATCTAACCATCAAATAGTAATAAAACCTGCAGATAAAGGAGGAGCCATAGTTATCCTAAACTGTGAAGACTACATAAAGCAGGGGTGTCTAACCTTTTTGAATGTGGGACCAGATCATGAACTTTCTATCACCTAGTGGGCCAGCGAGCCATACTCAGAGACCTCACAGGAAGTGGTATCACATCAGGAAGTGATGTCATGTGACCTTTGACACCAATGAAGTTGCAGGAAGTGACAATGAAATGCATCTAAATAACCAGTTCAAAACTCTCCCTCTATAGCATCCACCTCTGCCACTGTCCAGGACAGGATACTGAGCTAGATGAACCATGGGGCTGACCAAGCATGGCACTTTTTATGCTCTTATGTTCAGAAGCTCTTATGTTCTTTGGCTGAGCTTCCAAACTATGGCTGAGATTTGCAAAAAGGGGTAGATAGGCATGTTACAAAGTTGTCATGAAAGATTTGGAGCCCTCTAAATCCCATTCATTTTAATGGAAATTGGTCTTTTGACTCAGTTTTGAAAATCTCAGCCCAAGGTGCCAACCAAATAAGTCAAAATATATTTTGCATTTCTATGCAGTGCATCTATGTGGGGCTCTCCAAGCATTTTACAAACATGAAATGAACCTCAGGATGAGCCCAGCCAGAGGAGCAGGGGCTCAGCTGCACTTTCCCCCTACCTGCGCTGGTCAGTCCTGAGCGACACATGGCTCTGCCGCCACTTCTGCTGGCTGGTGTTGACCCAGGCCAGTCTGTCCCATCCGGAGCAGCACGCAGCTGAAGCTGGCTTCCCACATGCTACTGGGGATAGGAGGAGCCCGGCCAGGTTAGCACCAGCCAGCAAAAGTGGCAGCAGAGCCATGTGCCGCTCAGGACTGACAGGCGCAGGCAGGGGGAAAATACAGCTGAGCCCCTGCTGCTCCGGCCGGGCTCCTCCCGTCCTGAGTGGCCCACGGCTCCGCCGCCACTTCTGCTGGCCGGTGCTGACCCGGTCAGCCTCCTCCTGTCCCCGTTAGCATGTGGGAAGCCAGCTTCAGCTGCATGCTGCTTTTCCTGGCCGGTGCTGACCCGGCTGGGTCCATCGCATCTGGAGCAGCATGCGGCTGAAGCCAGGTTCCCACGTGATGCTGGGAACAGGAGGAGCCCGGCCGGGTCTGACCAGCCAGCAGAAGCGGCGGCGGAGCCATGTGCTGCTCGGGACAGGATGAGTCCGGCCAGAGTGGCAGGGGCTCAGCTGCATTTTCCCCCTGCCTGCACCGGTCAGTCCCAAGCGGCATATGGCTCCGCCACCGCTTCTGCTGGCCGGTGCTGACCCAGCCGGGCTCCTCCTGGCCCCAGCAGCACGTGGGAAGCTGGCTTCAGCTGTGTGCTGCTCCGGATCGGACAGACCTGCCCAGGTTGGCACCAGCCAGCAGAGGCGGAGCCATGTGCCGCTCAGGACTGACCAGCGCAGGTAGGGGGAAAGTGCAGCTGAGCCCCTGCTGCTCCAGCTGGGCTCATCCTGTCCCGAGTGGCACATGGCTACTCCTCTTCCCACATGTACCATGTCAGCAACATCAAGCTGATGCGGTGTGTGTGGGAACCCTGTCCCTTCCGCAGCCCTTTAGCAGCCATTAGGAAGCTGCTGAAGGGCCGGGGGAGGGACAAGAGGTGGGAAACAGTGTTTACTTTTGTTTCCCATCGCAGCACCGTGGGCCACAGAAAACAGCTTGGCGGGCCGCATGGCGTAAAGGAAGCCAACAAACAACTCTCTGACACCACCTAGTACAAAGAATTACAAGAAGATCCTACTCCCCTTTTCACCGTGAAACTCAAAAAATACCATCAAATCATTTCCATCAGAACTATAAGAAAACCTACAAACCTGGATCCCCCCACTACCTAACCCAGGGATGTTTTACATGATCCCTAAAATCCACAAACAAAGGAACCCTGGCAGACCTATCATATCCAACCATGGAACCCTAAATGAGGAAATATCAGGTTTCATCAAATCAATCCTAAAGCCGCTTGTCATCCAAAGAGCAAGTTTTGTCCAAGACCCTACACACTTTCTATAGAAACTTAAAAACATAGACCACCTTCCCAGCAACACCCTCCTAGCCACCATGGATGTTACCAGCTTATATACCAAGATCCCACACCAGGATGTCATCCAAGCCTCCCTTACATACCTACGAGAGCAAGACGACAACTCAGAGTACAGACCCAAAGATATTACTGACCTTATACACGTCATCCTCACACACAATTTAACTTTTAATAACCAACATTTCCTTCAGACCATGGGCATAGCAATGGGCACCAAAATGGCCCTACAGTATGCCAACCTTTTTATAAGCCACCTGGAAGAAGAATTCCTCAAGGACTGCACCATCAAACCCTTGCTATACTTAAGCTATATCAATGACATCATCATTTGGACTAAAAACCTGCAATCTCTGTTTGAGTTCCATCAGAAATTCAACAATCATCCTTCCATCTGACTATCTCTTGAATACTCTAGCACCAACATCTCCTTTTTAGACACGATGATCAGTATCCAGAAGGGTAAAATACAGACCATGTTATACAAGAAACCCACAGACCAACATACATATCTGCACAGAACCAGCAATCACCCTAAACACACCAAGAAAGCTGTGATATCCAGCCAAGCCCTAAGATACCACTGAATTTGCCCTGAGAACACCCAGGATTGCCACCTCACCAATCTTAAAAAGGCTTTCACTCAACAAGGACACTCCTCCAGAAAGATAGATCACACGTTTGAAAGAGCCACCGGGATACCAAGTGAAGAATTACTGCAGTACAGAAACCCACCCCCCAAGAATCACACACCGCTGGTTACGACATATTACCCCTCCCTCAAACCCAAATGGAAAATCCTCAAACAACTGCAACCCATACTAGAAGGAGACCCTATTCTTAAAGAGATCTTCCCAGAACCACCCATCCTAGCCTTCAAACAAGCACTGAACCTCACCAACCGCATCACCAGAAGCAAACTTCCTATGGCCCAGAACACTCCAAATGGATCCAGACTATGCCATGACAAGAAATGCAAAACCTGCCAACACATGTCCACCACCCCAACAATTACTACACCCCACAACAGAGCCATCAGCATTCCTGGATCTTACAGCTGCACCTCCAAAAATGTAATATATATCATCCAATGCACCAAATGCCCTGATGGAAAATACGTAGGAGGGACCAAACAACAACTGTGCACCAGAATGAATGACACGGAAATCTATCAAAAACAAGAATACTCAATTACCTATGGGAGCACATTTCTCACAAGAAAACCACTTTCTCTCCAACCTCTCAGTTCTAATCCTCAAAGGGAATTTACAAAACACTTTTCACAGACAAGCCTATGAACTTCACTTCATCATCCTCCTGGATACAAAAAATCATGGGCTTTATATAGACATTGGATTTATGACACATTATAACCTGCCTGATATCTGACTCCCCAGGCACCTCTCCACTTTTACCTGCTACATCCCCCTTCTCCCTTTCCCCTCCCTCCCACCCCCCAGCCTCTCTCTCATCCCCTGATGCCTCAATTTACATCTTCACTGACTGCCTGTCTTGCATGCATACCAGTCTCTGGGTTCTTTATTATTCATTCCATTCAGGAAGAGCACACACCAACTGCAGAGGCTTCCTCAGCCTGATAAAGGGTTTTTAAACCCAAAAGCTTGCTAATAAATTTTTTTTCCAACTATTTAAGTTGGTCTAATAAAAGATATCAGATTCACCCAAACAACCTTGTCTGCCTATGTCTTTAGATCAACACAGCTACAACCTACACCCCTGCGAATGGCTTTGGAATTTAGGAGGCTCTCTCACTCCCTTATCTGGCTACGAAAAATCTGAGCTTCGTGGCCTGCCAGCACCCTTGTGGAATAAAGCTTGCAAATGAATATGTAGACAACCAAACAAAACAGACTGTATGCAATTTGTTCTGGGTGTATACTATGCCTATCACAAGGGTGGTTTGCTACTGCTCTGGTCCAGATAATAGATATCAACAATAATCTTTGCAGAAATCCATCTTGCACATAACATTAATTGGAAACCTCAAAGGCTACTCTGCTGCAGGTAGGGAAAAGAAGAAGAAAAAAAAAAGGGAAAACAGAAAGAGGGGAAAGAAAAACAGAACAGCAAGAGGGTTAGATACCTCTGTCAGCTTAATGATTTCTCCAGAGCTGAGACACAGCTTCTTATTGTCATCCAGCACTGTGTTCATATTCTCAATCCAGACCGCATCGACTGGCCCGTCAAACATGTACCATTTCTTATTTGTATCTGTGGCAATAGCTCCTACCCGGATGAGTGATGAAAGAATCCCATCTGTCCTGTTAGACAGTAGGAAGGCAGACAAGAGTAATTGTAAAAATCACATGCTCCATCTCGAAGTAACATTCTGGCTTCATTACAGTCAATGGCAAAACTCCTGTTTACCTCAGTGAAGCCACACTTTCACTCTTGTGTTCATATATATATCCGTACTGGAGTGCCTGACTAAATTAAAGTGAGCTGATGATGATCTCCTATTTGTTTTCCTTTGTAAATTTCTAGAATCTGCAGAGCCGCTCAGGATAACCTTTTGGACATTAAGTGATTGAGTCTCCCTACTTTAGGGGCAAAAATACTCCTTCTCTCCACTCCTATGTACACAGCATAATAAGGACGCTACTAATGAAGCCATGCCCTGTCAATGATGGAGCTGCTAATGAGGGGGACAGTGGAGCAAGGAATGTTCAGTGTAGATGACTGGGATTTATTCCATACATCAAAGGCTACTGTGAATTCCTGCTCAGGCCCTAACCTGCACTCCCATTATTAAATAATTATTGTTATTTATATAGCACCTTAGGTGTCCAGGGCCACTGTTAGCAAGATCAAAAGAAAAGAGACTGCTCTGAAGCCTGGCTGATTAAAACAGATGGATTTATGCCTGTAAATGCCTTTTATGTGGATGCTGTATTTTTTGTCACGTTGATGTGTCTGTGCGCTGCCCTTGGGCAGAACCACATCGTAAATAAGCTGTCAAGCTTAACTGGAATATACTATAAAAATATCCTTCAATAAAGATGCACTGGAGCCCAAATCTAGTGAGTTTTGGGGCACAGCATAAGAAATATTTATTTGCTTCAGCTTTTCTCAGAGCTCTTTTTTATTGGTTTTCATGGTTTTATGAATTGTTCATTCTTCAGCTTTGTTCCTAAGCATCTGGCTGGCATAACAGGAAGGGAGACAATAAGGTGCTGACTCTCATTCTATGGTCTGGGGATGTCTAGGAATCCACAGAGCCCTCCTGAGCTGGCTCCAGTGGATTTCTGAGCAGTAATGGGCTGTTATGAGGGGAGATGGCTCATCAGAGGGGTATACAGAATGAAGAAACTGGATAATAGCTAAGATAAACCAAAGGCCAGTTATTTGCAGTTCCTGGGAGCTTTGCTCCTAAGAATCAGGAGAATCCTAAGAATTCCTCCAGGAAGCTTTGCTCCTAAGAATCAGCCTAATACCCCTGTGCGCCTCTGAAAATCTTCTCCTAATTACATAAAAATATCAGCACAACCCACATTCATACAGCACAAAAGACTATTCACGCCTGCCAATAAAGGAAGGAAAGCCCTTTAAGATGTTTTATCTTAGAGGGTTCCTAGCCCTAGATCACAAGGGGAGGAAGAGAGCGGGTTTTGTCCTTTACCACTCATGTGTTAGTAAATCAAATTCTCCATAAAGCTGGCCCATAGTGATGGATTTTGGATTCAGTATGAAGTAGTTGACTGCTTCATAATTCCCACCGCTGGCTGAAGGTTGACCTTTTAGTGATGTCATGGCAGCTGCCAGAACTTTGTAACACTGCAGAGACAGGAGGGCAAGGGAATTAAACACAACAGCTCTATAACAGTGAAGAAAAGGGAATGTAAACTCACAGTGATCAATTCAAGGAAGGAGATAGAATGAAAGATTTCGCACAAAAGCTGCACGTGGCCAGCAAAATGGGCTGACAAGAAAGAAACAAGATGCTAACAGAAGCAGAGAGTAGGAAATAAAATCTCCAGTACAAAACAGATGAAATATTTGGAGGCACCCCATCACACAAGCACAAGTTAAACCCTCTGATTCTTGCATGGTACTCAGTTTAGGCAGCAGTCTTAAAGCTCACAATCTTAAAAAGCAGGAGACAAAATCAGGTTCTTCTCCACATCTAAAGGCAAAACAAAAGCCTCTCATGTTCACAGCTTCTATGTGCAGGAAGGCTGCAAATGTATATAGCATCAGTGTTTCATGAAAAGTTCAGCCCTCTGCTCTGAGTCTCCTTTCAAATGCAAGCAAGATAGTAAAACACTGTATCCAGTGCAGTGTCTCAGTCTCCCTTACCTTTGTTTTTCCAGATCCAGTTGGCCCTACCAGCATGAGGCCATGGCGGACCACAGTGGTTTCATACAGTTGGATACACTTTGTCACAAAACCTGAGAAGGAACAAGAATCCATTTTACTTTCCTGAAGATCAGAAAGCAGCCACACACTCCATCTGGCAGAGCAGTGGCCTAGCAGCTAGAGTTGTTTTACTGGCTTATAATTACTGTGGCTGCAATCAAGGAAAATTTGTGAGTGTGCACTTATCCTTAGCAAACGAGTAGCTGACATTTAATACAAGAGGACTAGGCCCACCCTTAATTATAAGGATGGGACATAAAATTATGCTGGTTCTGGATAGTAACACATAATTGTTAGTTCTGTCAGCCATAGCCATTATACAGAAAAATTCAGTTTCAAAATACCTTACTACCTTTATTTCAAGAGGTGATATGCTCTAGAACAACAACAAGAAGTGACATCACATTCTGTACAAGATACCTTAATTTCATTGTTCATCACTTCACTCCTGAACAGTATAACACTGAATAAAGAGCGCTTCTGAAATCATCAACAGCAAAAAAATCAAATAAAATTGATGCTCTTAACTCCCTCTTTATGATGTGCAAGGACTGCCTCCAGATGTGTTTCATTTAAATTTCTGACTTCTATCTGGCATTTCAAATGCCAGGTCCTGGCTTACTGCATTTTAGTGGAGGCCTCTCAGAATTTTTAGAGGCTCTGATTCATCACATCATAGCTGAAGACTGAAATTGGAGGAGGCGGCTTCCCCAAAAGATTCAATATATCTATTGAATACTATCTGAGACTGGCTGTGCTGTTACACTGACTTTAACTTCGAAGTCCTCCAAAGATTGCTCAAGTTCTCTATGAAAGAAGTCAGGGCCTGATATTTTTGCCTGAAAAGGCCAGCAGCAAAAAGTATTGCTGAAGCTGTGTCTGCATGCCAAAAAAGGAACAATATACACACACAAAAGGGCTTTAGTTTGCTCTGCACTGACCTTTAAGATTTTTTCTACTTACCATCTACATCCTTCAGGTTCTCTTTGATGCATGATTTGCGTATTGCTTTCTCCAGGATGCCATAGTCAATAGGTTCCTCTTTGATCCTGGGAAACAGGTCAGAGACAATACCGTTGAATAGCTTGAGGTCATCCTGGAGGAATTTTGGTACATTAACATCCCGGATGGCCCTCAGGCAGATCAGTTCCTGCAAAGAATTAAGAACAAATATTTAAGCAAGCTCTGTACCTCAGCTTGCAGCTTTCTGCAAGATACCCATCACATCTGTCACACATGGCCTGGTGTATCAGACTCTCCAGTTCAGAAGTCATGTCTATTTTGTTTGCTTTTTCTCAGTTACTTCATCCATGAGCCCTGGAGAATTTCCATGGTGACTTGCCGTAATAGCTGTGGGTAACTAGAGAACAATGGAGGTAGATCAATTATGGGTGGAGTGTACTTGCCTCATTCATAGTAGGATTCTCTCTCTTCAGGTTGCCAGCAGCTGAGATCACAGTCTTCACAGCTCTCATTCCAAAGTCATAGTGATCCTAGAATAGCATGAAGGAAACAGATCAGTCAGATGCTAGAACATCACCCTGGAACAGCAAACCTGCCATCTCAAGCTTTAGGGCAAGTGGAAAAGAGGATTTTTTTTCTTGGAATGGTTGTCTTCCCACCATATTGATTTGCTTGGTAAGCTAGAAAAGCCATCTCTCCTTTAAATATTTAGTCTTTATTGCATGAACTTTGTTAGACTGCATGAAAAAAGGAACTGTAGGAACTGCTTTTAACCCAACTGTCCAATATAAAGTAGATAACGCTATAATATTAGACACTCCTGGGTCACAACAGGATGAAAAGTAATGTTAGAAGAAGAATAAGGTGGATGAAGGATGGCTCTGGACAGGATTGTGCACGCAGGCTTGAGAGCCTACAGAAGAAACCTGCTGTGGTGTCAGAATTCACAGATGCACTTGAATACTCTGGTACCAGCAGGAGGAATCCCTCCCCACAACCATTTTAGGAAACGTTAGATGGTAGAAAGTTACTGACTTGAGTGCTGAGCTGTTCTGAAGACAATTTGAATGTAGTGGTGATCTTCTTTGCAAGGACCTTGGCTTCATTAAACCCAAAGGAGTAGAGAGAGATCTCAGCAATCATGGAGTAGTCTGGGACCATCATAGCCACAGGACGGAAGAGAGCCTGCAACATACAATATCATCATGACAGGACTCACTACCAGCTCACTCCCTGTTTCTTTTTCTAGCAGGTCTAGAATGGTATATGGTCTGCTTGAAGCCTGCAGTTTGTGGAGTACAGCCTGGGCCTATCTCTTGGACCTCTGACAATTTCAGTATTTGCTTACAGATGAGACTGTATCCTACCAAGAGTACATTAGCCTAACTCGTGTGATAAGGACATGGTGAAATCACCAAATAGCCCATTGCACTGACTGGTAGTAGTACTGGGTTGTCTATTTTTTAAGTGATAGTGGATGCATCTACACAAGGCACTAACTGTACAGTAGCGGGCCAGGCAAAACCGCACTAATACTCTACTGCATACTTAGTGTCCGAAAACCCACCATGCACCAGCACTACTGTGAAGCAGCACAAGTTACTGTGCATTGATTTAGTACTCATTATCCAAGTACTAAACTTAATGCACAAGTAACTTCACTGCATTAATGTACATGTAGACACACCCACTGACTACACTGTTCTAAGAGGATTCTTGCTCTGAGACACACTGGGGTATAAGCTGGCTATCCTGAGGCATAGATTGCTGGAGCATGAAGAAAGCAGAAGACAGTCAGAAGATCCATACCATTCAAATGGTGTGTGATTTTAATGAAAGGGAAGGTGCCATTCTGAGAGACAGCCAACACAGCTTCACTACAGGTAGATCATGCCTGACCAACCTCATCTCCTTCTATGACCAGGGGACGTGTCACCTGGACATGGGGGTAGAGGTTGAAGTCATTTACTTGGATTTCAAAAAAGCCTCTGACTTGGTCTCCTATGATGTCCTCATGGCAAAACTGGAGAACTACAGCCTCGACGACTTTACAGTCCAATGGCTGGGGAACTGGCTCTGTGGTCAGACCCAGAGAGTGACAGTCAATGGAAATGAGTCATCATGGCATATGGTGACCAGTGGCATCCCTCAGGGTTCAGTACCCAGACCAGTACTCTTTTTAATAAATTCATTAATGATCTAGATTCACTTGTCAGAAGCAGACTAGCCAAGTTTGCAGATGGCACCAAACTATGGGGAAGTACGGTTACACTGGAGGATATGCTGGGGATACAGCCTGACCTGGATAGGCTCGCAAAGTGGGCAGATATAAACCTGATGACCTTTACCATAGAGAAATGCAAGGTGTTCTACCTTGGAAGAAAAAACCCATATCATACCTATAGGCTTGGCAGTGCTTCACTCACTAGCACTATGTCTGAAAGAGACTTGGGGGTTACGATTGACCAAAAGATGAACATGAGCCACCTATGAGATACTGCAGCCAGCAAAGCAAATACAACCTTGGCTTGCATCTACCAATGCATCTCAAACATGATCCAAGATGTCATTCTCCCACTTTATTCAGCCTTGGTGAGGCTGCAGCTGGAGTACTGCATCCAGTTTGGGGCTCCACATTTTAAAAAGGACGTGGAGAAACTCGAAAGAGTCCAGAGGAGAGCTACGTGCATGATCAGAGGTCAAGAGAGCAGGCCTTATGAGGAGAGGCTTTGAGGCACGGGACTCTTCAGCTTGGAAAAGCAAAGGCTCAGGGCAGACTTGGTGACAGCCTGTAAGTATATCAGGTGTGTACAAGATCTGGGAGAATGTCTGTTCACCAGGGCTCCCCTAGGAAAAACAAGGTTCAATGGTCTCAAACTGCTGGAAGAACGTTTTAGACTGGACATAAGGAAGAACTTCTTTATAGTCTGAGTCTCTAGATTCTGGAATAGACTCCTTCCAGAAGTGGTGGAAGCACCTACTCTGGACATGTTCAAGTAGTGTTTGGATAATTACCTTGCTGGGGTCATCTGATCCCAGCTGACTTCCTGCCCTTTGGGCAGGGGATTGGACCAGACAATATTGCAAGGTCCCTTTCAGCCCTAATGTCTATGAAATCTATGGCCAGGACAGCCAAAGAACATGCTAATTTCAGCTCTCCAGCAGTCTGCATAGAGTAGGCTCCTGTGGATTTCCAACCACCACTGACATCTGTCCTTCCCCATCTGCACATGGAAATCCTGAAGTAAAGCAGCAGCTGCAAAGCTGTCTGCTTTCTCTTGGGGTAAATCCCTATTGGGCATCATGCCATACAGAAGAGAGGAAATTATTTATTTCGTCAGTGAATCTAGACTCAAATTTGGCACAATCCATAGCTTTAACAGCTAAAGTTAATTCTAAAAAGTGTCATTCTCTTCTGAACAAGCACAGCATAAAATGGCATTAATGGAGTTTCAGGACAGGTGCTCCCAATAACATCAGATCAAATGCGCTAACTATACAAGTGAAAGGAAAGCATTTTTGAAGTATCTGTGCTGTCAGCTTACCCTACAACCAGCCAACCAGGCCAGGTTCATCTTAGAGCAGGTTTATGGTATCCAAAGAAGCTAGCTGTGATGGACCAAGTGATTTCAGGTACCTCGGTTTTTTGGGAGCCCACCTTGAGATACCCTACCTAACTACCCAGACTTTCATGGCACAGGCACTCAGTGCATTCAGGTTTCTGGCTCCCCAGAATCATATGGCACTTTGGAAGCCCAGGCCTGGACATTCATGTCTACAAGGCATTTTTCTTATTGCATCTGGAGCATCCCCACGTATTTTTCAAGCCATATCCCAGCAAAGAACAGACCAGCCCCAGAAAGTGGCTCAGCTCTCATGCCTGCTATGTCATGGTATTGCAGGGTGGTGCTGGGAAGACCAGTTAACACCAGTGTTACTGTCATGCATGTATCATGATGTATACACACTGGCAGAGCAGTGGTGTAACATGTACTGGCCCATAAGGAACTGACATCAACAACAGTTGCAGGCTTTCCCCATTAATGTAAGGCCTCCTGAGGCCTTAAATCTCTGTGTTTAACATCTGTGACTTATCACAATCCCAGATGGACAACTATGTCCAACTACATGAGGTGGGGACAGGAGGTACAGAATACTGGTTTTTCATTAATAATGATATTCCTAGATATCTTAGGTCCCTACACTAAAGACACAGGTCCATATTTGAACACCTCATAATCACCCTCTCAGCACCCCTGTGAGATTATAAATGACTTATAAGGAAGTCTGTGGTACAGCAGGAATTTGAATCCAGGTTTCCAATAACCAAGGCTAGGATACTAACCACTGACCGCTTCCTCTTTATGTTAGTGAAGTCATCCCTAACATCTGATTAAGTTTACTTACTTTTAGATTATCAGGTAATTCAGTGCGTCCAGCATATCCAGGGTTCATGGTGATGAAGACTGCACAGGATGGGACCAGTGGGATCTCAGTTCCTTCAAACATGAAACGGTCCACCTAGAAAACATGACCATTCTAAAGTGAAAAGATAAGTTCTCTAGAGTCAAATGAGCAGATGGCAGGATCATTATCCTATAGGGGGAAAAAGCCCTTCTCCTCTGATTTTAAATTGGACAGTGACAGGTCACCCCACTGATATGAATGACAAGATCTGGCTTCCATCCAGGAATGCAGGCTTACAAGCAGTACTTCTCCTCCCTTTAAGAAAGCAGGCTCTTACATGGATTTACTGATCATTTACGATATTTCTTTTGATCACAAAGAGGCTTCTAACCCTCCAGCTGTAAACAGACACCTTCAGATTTATTCAGTATGTGAACTGGGGACTGAATTAATTTGTGGCAGATAAGGCAAGAAAAGAAACCTAAATCCCTTTTAAGAACACTTGTGGGTGGTGATTTCAGATGGTGGATAAAGAAGTGCAGCAGAACTCACTGAAAGCAAGTTTCTGATGGTAAGCCAAAGTCAAGGAGCTTCACATCTTAACCTTTATCAATCCCTACAGGAGCAAAACAGAGACTAGCTGTTAGAATAGCTGACAGCTAACTCTCTGTCAGGAGCTAGCACCAACTTGTAGTAAGCATGATGCACACATGCGTGCATGTGCTCACACACACACACAATTTTGTGAATACCTCAAGGTTCAAAGATAATTCCCTCTCTTATATATAAGCAATCAAGCAATAATCCTGATTTCTGCTTAGTCACAATGATACATTTTACTTTTCATATCACAGTGCAAGAAAATTGGCATAATGGTATTTTTGTCTATCAGCAAGTGTCTAGGATTAGAATCAAATAGTGGAAAAAAGTACAGGAAAAAGGTTATGGCCACACTAGAACCAGAAGTGTGACTGCAGCTCACAAACACATCTGAATGAGTATTAAATTAGATAGCTCAGGTTTAAGTATAATCTGAAACAAGTGAGAGTAGGGAAGAGGCTTCAAAATCCACCAGGACATGGGTCAGTAATCAGTTGGCTACCCCAGACTTTTGGCTGTTGCAATTATAGTCCTATTCATACCTAAGCTAACCAATTTGAAGATAGCGTGGCTACATCTATGCAAGTTGCAACAGGAGGTTTGGATTGTAGTTACAGGCATACCAAGAGTTAGGAACTCTTATACTTCAGTGTCTAGATAACCCATCTCTTTATTTGCTCATATCCTTGACTCACCCTTTGCTGCTGGGCCTTCTGAATGGTTGTGATCTGTTGAGCAACTACAGACAGCACTTCAATATCAATGCGATTAAATTCATCAAAGCAAGCCCATGCTCCAGAGCTAAACAAGGAAGGGAAAATGGGGGCAGTGTGAGGGACAT
The DNA here is from genome assembly GCF_030867095.1 of Alligator mississippiensis. Taxonomy (NCBI): domain Eukaryota; kingdom Metazoa; phylum Chordata; order Crocodylia; family Alligatoridae; genus Alligator; species Alligator mississippiensis. The sequence goes on from NC_081835.1 coordinate 47,138,138, forward strand.
AGAAACTCACAAACTAGCAGTTCTACTGGACTTAAGCATCTGTGTTATGGGGATGGCACTATGAAAGAAACAAGAAATGAATCTAACAGTTCTCAGCATTCTCACAATGGGGGAAATAATAGTGCAAGCAGCCTAATAAAAACAGCACAACACAGAGCTGAGTTTGAAAGGGATGTCAGTACAGGCAGTCCTCAGACACAACTGGTTCCTGAAAACCCTGTCTTAAGTTGAAACGTTGCAACTCAGAACCAATTTTCTCATAAGAAACAATGTTATAAATGGGGGATTGGTTCCAGACCCAAAGCCGGTTACCCTATTTTCACCAAAAATACCCCAGAATTTTGTATTCAATCAATTATAGATGAGTAATACAGCTACATTAATATATTTATATTGTAAATAGCAATCATATTGATTTGGAAGGACTTCTTTGAGGTGACTTTGCTGGACTTTTTGAAGGGTTCTTGGCTACAGTCTTCTCAGGAGTCTTGGCTGCAGGTTTTTCTGGAGTCTTGTCTGCTTTCTTAAAGAAAGCGTCCAAGGAAGTTTGGACAGATTTTCTCCAGGGAGATGAGTGATGCAGAGAACTTGTTAGCTGGCATGGCATTGCATTGGATCAAGCATCTTAAGTGGAAAATGGCATTGTAAAGTTGAAACGGTGTAAATTTATAAATGTTGTAAGTGCAAAACATTGCAAGTCAAAACGTTGTAAGTCAAGGACTGCCTGTATAACATTTTATTCTGTAGCCAAAATGTGGGCACAGCTGATATAATATGATATAGGGCTAGATTCTATTCCACCTGTTAGGTATCTGAGTAGATTTAAGCGCCTAAGTACAATTCTATTCCACCCTGTTTAAGTCCTGAAAATCCATTAATGCACTTATTTTCATTCCATCCAGGAAGAGCACACACCAACTGCTGATACTTCCTCAGTCTGACGAAGGGTTTTTGAACCCGAAAGCTTGCTTAATAACTTTTCTCCAACTATTTGGGTTGGTCTAATAAAAGATATCAAATTCACCCAAGGAATCTCGTCTGCCTTATTTTCTGACACACTATTATCCAGGGGTACACCAACAGAGATTTTTTGGGTCTATACCGATAGCTGATTTTTAAGGAGGCATATTGTTTGATACCAATCTGATTTCTGATACGCAGCCTGGCAGCTTTAAAAGCAGTGTCTGGCTGGTAAGTCTGTTGTGGTGGAAGGGGAGGGGGAAGGGAAGGGGCATAGGGGGTCCCCCGCAGTGAGGGAGGAAGTGGGGCTGGGGCAGGCACTGCCCAGCTGGGGCAAGGCTGGGCACACGATGGAACCATGGCTTGTCTGGGGGGCATGGGGAGGAGGGGCAGCTCCCGCCACTGTGTGCACCGTGGGAGGGTACAGGGGGCGTGTCCCCCCAGATCTGTGCAGGGCAAGGTGGGCTATGCCAGGCTCTTCCCAGCAGGGGCTGGGCTGGGCTGCACTTGCAGCAGGCAGCCGCAGTGCTAGGAGGGGAGCAACCCCAAAATTTGCTGTAACCCCCCCAAACTCTCCTCCCAGTGCCTCCATCCACCCTGCCCTGAGCGCAGCCTGGCTCAACCCCTGCCAGGAAGAGCCCAGTGCAGCCCCAACCCTAGCCTGCAGCAGCAGCCTGCCCCATACTGTGCAGATCCAGGGGGCAAACACCCCTCCATGCCCTCCTGGGATGTGCGCAGCGGCAGGAGTTGACCCCCGCCATCACCATAAATGAGCCATGGTTCCATCCAGTGCCCTGCCCTGCTGCTGGCTAGTGCTTGCCCTTGCCCCAGCCCCAGCCCCTTTCCCAGCCCCACTCCTTCCCTGTGGAGGCCTTGATCTTCCCCCTACATCCCTTCCCTCCCCCGCCCCTTCCACCACAACAGACTTACCAGCTGGATGCAGCTCTCCACGCTGCTGGGCTGTGCTTCTCACCGCCTACGTGCTGCAGCTGAGCGCATGCACAGGGCATTTATCAGCCACGTTAATCAGCCACATCAGGCAAAAAAAAGCCATTTTCCGATACAGTCAATTTTTTTTATATATCAGTGCTGATCTGATATCAGACCGACGTATCGGTGCACCTCTACTATTATCTTATGCTTAAGACTGAATTACAAAAATGCAGCAAGGAGGAGAGGGCCCCAACCCACCTTTGGCAGTAATTGCTTTTTACGGACTCAAACAAGGTAGATTAGAATTACACTTAGGCACCTAAGTCTACTTTGATACCTAGGGTATTTATACACATACCTTTTCATTCGGCAATGCACTGGAGATCCGCTGCTTCTGAGCAGACTCGATTAATTGAGTCTGCTTCACACACACACTGATGTGTACTGTGCTGCGCTGCGTGCAGGTGTATAAGCTGTGAAATTCACGTCAGCGTGGAGAAGATGGTAGCAGTGCACTTTTGAACTAAAGCACCTCTGAAGTGTTTTAGTTCAAAATGGCACTGCTGCCATTTTCTTTATGCTGACGTGCATTTCGTCACTTATAGAACTGCAAGCGTTGCAGCACCGCTCATTTTTCAAAGTGCCCAGTATTGTGGCGCTTGCACATGTAAAAGTGCCAGAGGTGGAATAAGATTCAGGCCCGCAGTGTGCAGGAGGACGCACCTGTGTATGAGAAAGGTGCTTTCACCATTAGATTTGTTCAAAGAACAAATTAAAGCTACATGCAAAAAACTGCCAAAAATTTATCAGAATTCAATGGATGAAAGAGTGAAAGGAATAACGTGATTACCACTGTTTGGTACAGAGACAAAAACTGGGTATTCTAAAAAGGCTCTATCAGGGGTTAAGACAATCTCTCCTAACTACAAAATCTTGGTCAGCAGATTTTCCCCTTTTAAGATTAACAGGCTTGTAGATGGAACCCCAGCCTAATATATAAAATACTGTGAAAAGGGTGGAACACATGAACATTCAAGCTGGTATCATTTGCTGACAGCTCCAAATTAAAACTGGTGGAAAGCATTTTAATTTTGTTTTGCAAGAATTCAGCTGTTCCTTTATATTGGTATAACTAATATCTTTTATTTCCTTCCAATGGGCATTTTACATCACTTCCATCATTCACTTGCTCTGGAACCACAAAATACCTATCCAATCAAAATGCTACAGAGAGAGACCTGTCATTCCCAACACTGGTGGACCAGGGCTCCTAGCTATTCCCTGTCACCATCAACATCCTCACCTATTTCTTGCTATTCACACCTGGCAATTTGTCCATCATTTATAATTATTTTATATATAGTAACATATTTATAAAAATGATATTTATAGTGTTTGCACCTGGCTAATCCCTTAAAGAACTTTCCCATAGCCATGAAGTCAAGCTGGTCAGAGCAGTTAAACACTACTGTCTGGATGGCCAGTGCTTTCCCCAGATCTTTAGTTGTTTCAGTTTTGCCTGTTCCGGCTGGTCCTGCAGGGGCTCCTCCAAATTTTAGGTGCAGGGCTCCTGTCAGTGTCAGGTAACATCTACAGCAATGAATAAAACACCAATTAGAAATACTTCTACTCAGATTTAAAGATTATAAATCCCATTAAAGTACTTAGGGTGACTTGCTTTATTTGTATGGGAGAAAATATGACCACTGGAAATCCAGCCAGTCATATTCAAAGAGGCTTACTTATTCAACATAGTGCACAGGGATGTAGCTAAGGGACTTCAAATAATACTTCGTCTCTACAAGGGCTGTGTGAAGCTTTGGGTGCCGATTCGATGGAGATTTGGCCCGATTTGGCAGCTGAATCTCTGAATCTGAATCAAATCAGGAGACCAGTTAAAAGGTCTGAATAGATTTGAAGCTCTCTGAATCGATTTGGAAAACATTCGGAGAACTTTGGAGATTCCGGCAGTCCTTGCTCGCTGCCGCAGGGAGCTGGACCTGGACTCCATGCTGGTAAGTAGGGGGCAGGGAAGGGGAGGCTGGAGGAGGGGGGAAGGAACCCCATCCCCTGCCTGCTCCTCCAGTCCCCCTGAGTGCCCCCTGACCCCCACTCACTATCCCAGCCCCCCCCCCCCCCCCCCCCCCCCATGGCTGCCCTGTTCAGCCCGGCTTTTTAAAAAAAAATTTTAAAAGCCCCAGACTCACTGGATGCTGCAGCAGCCTCAGGGCTTCTGGGGGCTAGGGGAAGAGCCCCCCACGCAGCATGGGGCAGTGGGAGGCAGCAGAGATTGCTGCCTCCTGAGTGGCAGGAGCAGGTGAGTGGGGGCTCTTCTTTTTTTTTTAAAGAGCCAGGAGCTAGGGCTGCGAGAGTGGGCAGGGGATGGGGGCTTGTAACAGAGCCCCTCACGCAGCGTGGAGCAGTGGGGATTGCCCCACACCCCCATCTGGCAGCAGCTGGTGAATGTCAGGCTTTTTTTTTCAAAGAGCTGGGAGCTGAGGCCGGGCAAGGCAGCCATTGATGGGGCTGGGAGAGCAGGCAGGGGATGGGTTAATTTGGAGATTTGGCCAGTTAGGCAGTGGCTGAATCTCCAAATCAGATTCGGCCGAATCGATCCGGGACAGTGATTTGAATCACTAAATCGAATCACTGTCCCCCGAATTGGCCAAATCTGAATCCAAAGTTAATACTAGCCACTTTACACAGGCCTAGTCTCTACTGCTCTCTTCCATTTTAGGTTGTAGTTTCTGAGACCTTCAGATTTTTTGTGTTAAAGATGCTAGTTTGTTGCATGGTGTTAGGCGGTCTTTAAGGCTATAGTATGTGAATGGGGAACAGCAGACATTCTCACAGGCCCTTTTGGACTTGACAGCTACTAAGTGCTTGCTGGTAATTGCCAGGGGCTGCGTGTTAGTGGCTCAGGTAGTTCCTTCCAGTCTTATGTTTCCCTATTACATCTATATGCATCCTGCTGCAAATTCATTCTGGCTAAGGAAGATGGTTCCTCTGAGAGCTAAGCATTATTACTGTTTCTATGAAACATTCATCTTCCAAGGTATTGGTTTACTCATCTAACGGTGTGCAATCAATCACCAGGAATAGGACAGTCCCTTTGTTACTGAGACAGACAGCTTATATGCCTCAGAGCAGTTCACTAGATATAGTTTATCTGGTTGGTGGGGACACAAACTGCTAGAAATCTTTTAGAACGTGTTTTACCTCATTCCCCATCTTGAGTAGTGCTTTACTATAGAAATAGTCTGAGAATTACTTGTGTAACGAAATACTATTTATCTGAGTAAGGTTGGCAGAGTTAGGCCCTTGTTTTAAGATTCCCAAATGGAGAGCCAGACAATTGTACAAAGCTAGTTATTATTCAAAGAACAAAATCTTTTTACCTGTCAGTCAGGGGTGTGATCACCAGACGACCACTGTTTCCCAGATACTCATAGCCATAGATAAATTCAGCATTCACTGCTCGGATGTACAGGTCACCCCTTGTCCAGTAGTATCTAATGGTGAGTAAAAACAGGATCTTAAAGACAAACATGTACTGGAGGGGGTACAAAAGAGATGAACAAAAAGGCTACAATCTTTTTCATATCACTCCAGGCTCCTCAGGTCCATGCATCACCACAGGAATGAGTCAGAGAGAGCTGAAGAAAAATTCTGACCTTACTGAGTTCAGTGAAACAAATTATAAGCAGGAAAAACTGTGCAATGTTTGGGACTCATACTGGACCAATGTTTGGTGATAATATCATGCATTTTGTCTCCACCTTGGGCATAACTTTTAGTAGTGAGGGTTACAGAGTTCTCAGTGAAATTCAAACAAGTGCTCAAAACTTAGCTCTACCTTGATGACGGTCTTCAGACGACAAATATCAATCATGTTACAGTCCCGACAATCAGAACAACACAATAGATTATAACACTCCTCTTCACAATGTTCAAAACACTTGGCTTTAAAAGCCTTAAATACTATGATGCAGACAAGCAACTATATAGATATACTAACCAAATACACTCTTCGTCACTGACACTGACAACCTCTCATCACTAACACTGCCAATCAGTAATGATAATGGATAGTGGCCAGTGAATCCAAACCATGTTTATGGTTAATTTTCCTTACCTGAGCTGGGAGATCCACTCAAAATCATTCACACTCATCACATTCTCTTCAATCAGCTTGGCTGCAACATCCTTGGCATGGACTTCGATCACAATGAGAGCTGACAGCACTGCTCGCTGCATCTTAGACAGCTTTCCTCGCACAAGGGCTACCAGATCACTCAGCTGTGCAAGGGAAGCAAAGGTAATCAGAATCAGGCACAGTAAAAAATTTGCATGCTGGTTCCTAATCTTTAATTACAATATACTGATAGAGGGAAAGAGGAGGAATGGGAGGATGTTCCAATGGTTTGGGCACCAGCCTGGGCCATTGAAGAAGACCCACTCTGAATTTCCTACTCTGCCACTGACAACCTGTGCAACCCTGGAGAAAAGTTTTAGTTTCTTTATACTTCAGCTCCCCATTTGACCAAGACCATTTGCATCCCATGCATGGGTGTTGCAAGGATAAATACATAAAAGACCATGAAGCAATAGATGACAGGAAGTGTTAGACTTCATTTGAGATCATGAACTGTGATTTGGAATGAGATATAGTGAGTCTGTTATCATTGTTATGAAGAATTACACCTTCAGAAGGACCGCACCCCATCATGCTATGCTAGGGCATGACCAAGTTCTTGGAGAAGACCACTGGTAATATCTTGTTAGATAAGGTATTTAAGGTAAGACGGCAATGACACTGCAATCCAAGATGTTGTGCTTGCTGTCTCCCCGCACTACCTTTGAATGCAGTCCTTTCCCACACCAATATCAAGCCTGTTCAAAACTGCTGATCTAACTTTGACACAGTTATCAAGATTCAGCTGCATCAATAGCTCAGGTTTTGGCTTTTGGATGATTTTTTAAGTAGAAGGATTTTTTTATAAGAACAGGTCTTAGTGCAGGGAAATCTAAACTTTGCCTGTACTCAGTCATCTTTCCTACCTGAGCACTCAGCTGCGGAAACAGCCTAGTGGACAAATCCCCAGCTTCCAAGGCCTCGGACACTTCCTTTGTCCAGAATGTCTGACAGCCAGCAATGGTCACCTGACCAGGCCATTGTAAAACCCAGGTAGGACGTGGCGTCTTTAAGAAAATAATACAAGGCACATTACATGCTAATCAGAAATGAAAGATCTTCATTGGACAGCCTCCAACCTTGCTATCTCTGCTCTGTGACCAGCAACAATCCAGTTCCACACTCACATCACAAAGAGGTAATCACGTTAGCTGTATTAGTCTATAAGATGCATCTCTACCCCGCCTTCTGCTTTACTTCAGACTATATGAATCAGAGATACATAACCTTTTGAGAGTAAGAGCGTATGCATCTCTGATCCAGTTAGTCTATATGGTGCATCTCTAACCTGAATTCCACATTAGATATACTTATTTCTATTTAGCTGTACTCCTCTATTTTCTCCAGTTGCCCTGACGAAACTTCCCTTAAGTGTCACATATCCAGACAATGGATGCTGTCAGTGCTGACAGATCAATTGGCAACACAAAGTAAGAATTTGTATGGAAAATTGCAACATGCAACTGAAACGGGAACCTAGTGAAGCCATACAGAACAAGTTTTTGCCCTGTGATGAAAGAGGTTATGTGGGCTGAGGTCTAGCTTGCAGTTCTGATGGGGAACACTTTAGGGCGGTTCAGTGTGAGTAAGCTTTACTTTAACATAGTTTTATAAACAAAACACCTAGATACCCTTTTACCCCGGAGGGAGATGGCAGTGTGGGCCTAGCAGCAGGGCCCAGGGACTGCTCCCTGATTGGTTCTGCATGACCTTCTGTTTCACTGTATTGGGTGAGAGTTGTCCCCAAGTTAATACTGTATTGTTGCAAGTGTGGATGCCTGGAGCTGGTGGAGAATAAGTGAGGCTCTGAGAGAGCTAGAGAGTGGAGAAAGGGTAATCCCAGGGAAGACAGAGAGAAGGTCGCAGGGAGACCAGAATAGAGAGAAAAGAATAGTCCAAGGGAGAACACTGTGGAGTCCATGGAAGGACAGAGGGAATTGGAGTGACACAACAGTCTGCTGTGCTGTTTGGGGCATCAGCACTCCGATACCCCTCCTCATTAAAGAACAGAACACCCCCTTTCCAGGAGCTGATCAGAAAGGAGTTCATGGAAGTGGGGGTGCTACAGATCACCTGAATAACCAGGGACTGAGAAGAGCCAGATCTCCAAGCCAGAGGTTTGCTCCTTGTGAAGGCACACCAGAGCTGACTTCAGGGGGTTCTCTCAGAAGAGGGTGATTGAATAAAGCTGCTTCTTGTGGAGTCCCAAGGCAGCTTCTCCCCTACAGCTAGTTCCTATTTCACACTCCTTGAATATGTCTTACCATTTGTCATCCTTTCTTCCAAATGACCTCCAAACTGTAATCCAGATTTTCTACTTGCATAGATTTTACAAAAGACTCACCCTGGTTTTACCTCCACTGACTTCTGGGATTAAGTTGTGCTCTTATTACTACCACCATTTCTTTGTATAACATGACTGACTGACCTATACGCTGAAGAAGCAGCTAAAAGAGAGAGACCTATCCTAAAGCAGCAGCAACCTGGAAAGGGAGGTATAGTAACAGAATCATGTACCAGGATCTAAGGCTATACTTTAAAACAGTAGGATATGAGAAATCTACTGTAGCACACTGTTACCCGTAACCACTTCTAGGTGGGTGAACAGCTGCAGCCACAATCTTCCACATGCTGCCTACTGAAGACATGTGGGTTTAAGGTGAAAAGGAGAAGAATAGAATAAAATGAAGGAATCTCACATGTGGATAAATCCCAATCGATCTCTCAATGTTGTCCCGCACACTGGCCTTCATGGATTTCTCAACTTCCAGCAACCAGTCCTCCACATTGCCCGTGGGATAAATGGGGGAAAAAAGCTTCACTTCTTCCCCTTCTGCAGAGTACATGTGAGTGATCTGTAGGTCCTCCTGGAACAGCAGCTAATGGGGGAAGCAAAGCATGAAACACTAGTGGAGGATGCCTCTTCTATATCTCTCCCTGCCTTCCCTGGAGAGGAATTTACATTAGTAAATTAGTACACCAATTTACATTAGTTATCGATTTGGCATACAACCTGACTATACCACAAATTATCAAAATGCAAAATTATGTCTTTACATGAAGTAGAAGAATACCTAACAGCAAGGGACTCGAGTTCATCCCTAGCACAACTTGACTGAGGTGAATCAAATTACATACAGAATGAAAATTCTTCACTGTGTGTCTAGGAATCTGTAAATCCTCTTTACCTTCAATTTTGTTCATCCAAATAATCCCCCCTGAGGTTTGAGTTTCCTGTTTTAAAAATAAAAGTGTGATACCCTGATTCAAAAGCTACCGAAGTCAAGGTACATTTATTGATGCCAATGGGCCAATTACATTTCCTTATTGCCAAGCTAATAATTGTATGATTTGTCGTTGATGTGTGAATTCAGTGATGATCTGAGGTACAAGACTGATAAGACTGAAGTTTAATAATACATCAGTTAAATCAGCAAAGGGGCGCCTCAGTATCTATGGCCCATTTAGTTCTTGGCTTCCCTTAAGACTATCTTTAAGGCTAGCAGCTCTGATGGTGTTAATGTGGATACTTCTCCACTGAGAATGTAGATGTGCTGTAATGATAATTGGAAACTGAGAGAAGTATGGCACCCATTCTAGCCAGGCACCAACCATCCACTTCCTCATTGCAGTACAGGAAAGGGTACAAATCAAGTCACCTTTACTTGTCCCACATGGTGATGTCTCTGAAGAAACTTGATGTTGGCTTCCAAAGGCAGCTGGGCTTGCATCCTGCCCAATTCCACCTCCCCACTACAACACCTGACTAAGTGTCTTGATTAACAAGAGATTCATTTCCACACAGCAGAATATGAATGTTCCTCCTGTATTAGGAACATCTCTGGGTTCCCATGACAGAAATCCCAACGATAAGACCTGCCGCCTACTAGACACAGAAGAAATGGCTTCCTTTACCTACCCGTGCAATGTTCTCAAAGCACTTGCGGAGGTGAGGCTGCACGGCAGTGGGGTCCTTTGTCTGAGATAGTATCTCTAGTAGCTCATCATCTGAAAGGAAGTAGAACCTGAAAACAAATACGTGGGAGACAGAATGACAAGCAGCTCATTTTGCTTTTTGCTTATGTTTTGATGTTAGCACTTGACAGTTCATGGCACTACTACTTATTGTGAGAGAAACGGTTTTTGGCTAAAAGGATTCTTCAGGGTGTGCTGCTGGTCTCCAGGGATTATTTGCATTGCTGCAAAAGCCATAGTTCAGTTAAAGATAAACTAACCATGTCTTGTTCTCTGTTGCAGTTACTCTGAAGATGTCACTTAAACATGGCAGTGTGGGTGTGAATGACACCTGATCATAACAGAAATATTTTGCACCTATTTTGCCACTGTAATTTGGACTCCAGTAGGGGGAAAAGTGGGCTCCTGCAGGCTTGTAGGAGACAATTACAGGTGTTTTCAGGGCAGTCTCTTCCACACCTCTGATTGGCTGAGGGAGCCTGCCGTGGAGCTGATCACCATTGAACAGCAGCATACAGGCTGTTCTTCAGCTGTTTTAAGAAAGCAAAGCTCACTGCTTATTAAACAACAACTTTTAAGTAAGGCTCACCACTTAGAATTCTGCACAGAGAAGGGAAGAGGGAAATTCCCTTCTGCTCCCACACTGCAGCAAAGCAAAGCGGGGCTTGGGACAGCCATGCTGGGCAGGGGGTAGCCCCTGCAGCAGGGATACCCTGAATCCCATGCCAGGCGGTGGGTGCAGGGACCTAGCATGCCTATGCTCATAGCTCCTAATGCAGGGGAAACTTGCCTGCTCTGCTCTGGGCAGGGCTTTTAAACTCCCTGCCAAAGTGGGGAATCGAACAACCTGACTGGCTGAGCCCCAGTGTGCCTGTGTGATAAAGGTGCTTGCTGAAGGCTCTATGAAGATTAGACTAAGTGTTTTTCTGTATTTGTTTAGATATTAAGCTATATGTTGTTGCTAAAAGCCTAATTAAAGTTTAAGATGTAGTGAAGCCTTGTATAAAGTAAGGCCTAGTAAATTTAGCAAAGCCTAGAAGTAGTAAAGCCCTGTGGTGCAGTTAAAATTACCTTATCAAAAGAATGCAAGGCTTGTACTGCTATTAGTCAGTCTAAAAACAATTGAAGTAAAAAGAATCTGAGTAGTTGTACGTTATTAGTATAATTCAGAAGCTATAAATTAGCTAGAATATCTAGAAACCATTCAGAAAGAAAATACAGCTCTGTGAAAAAGATAAGTTAGTTGTTGCCTAGATCAGTAAGCCTGTAGACCTCGAAGAGCCCAAGAACTGCATTCCAGAGTCCTTCCCAGTACCCCTTAGACAGCGCTAATCAGAGACGCCTGACTTCGCTGAACTTTGTAGAAAAAGAAGCTTGCTGTGTATCAAGCATCAGAGAAGACTGCTGATAAGTTCCCGATGCAAATTGCTTTGGTCTGTTATTGTTTGTTTTGTTACTATGCGTAGTTGTGTTTTTGTTAAGTCAATACATCTTTCTTACCTTTCTACCCCCAACCACACTCTCAATCCCTGAACCCTCCGCAGGCAGCTGAGACAGGCTGTGAGACGCTTTGGGTGCCAATGGATTTGGAGGAAATTCAGCCTGATTTGGTGGCCGAATCTCCAAATCTAAATTGAATCAGGGGATCAATAAAAAAGGTCTGAATCAATTCAAAGCTCTCCGAATCGATTCAGAAAAGATTTGGAGAGCTTCGATGATTCGGGCAATCACCGGTGGCTGCAGCTGGGAGCTGGAGCTGGACTCGGAGCTGGTAAGTAGGGGGTGGGAGAGGGGGTGGGGAGGGGACCATGGGGGGATCCCTACCAGGCCCCATCCCCTGCCCACTCCCCCAGCCCTCCCATGGCTGCCCCACCCAGCCCAGCTCCTGGTGCTTTAAAAAAAAGCCCTGGTGTTCACTGGGTGCTGCTGGGTGGGGGAGCAATCTCCGCTGCCCCTCACTGCCCCGGGGTCTCTGCATGAGCCCCCTGAACTCCGCCACTCCCCCAACTCCCCTCCCAGCTCCAGCCCTTTAAGAAGAAAAAAACCCAGAAAAACCCCAGGACTTACCGGTTCCTGCAGCAGCCTCAGGGCTTCAGGGGGCTTGTGCAGAGCCTCCCATGTGGCATGGGACAGTGGGGGATAGCGGGGAATCACCCCTCCGCCAGACAGGAACCGCTGAGTCCAGTGGGGGAGGGGTTGTAAAGGGCTGGGGCAGGCGGGGAAACCATGGGGGGGCTGGGACAGTGAGGGGAGGGGTTGGGGACTTGTGACAGAGCCCCCCATGCAGTTTGGGGTCCTGGGGGGCAGCGGGGATCACCCCCCGCCTGGCAGCACCCAATGAGCCGAAGCTTTTTCTTCCCAAGAGTCAGGAGCTGGGGCAGGCAGGGCAGCCATTGCCGGGATGGGAGAGCTGGCAGGGGATGGGCCTGGCCTGGGTGATTCAGACATTGGGCAGCAGATGAATCTCTGAATCAGATTCAGCTGAATTAATTCAGGACAGTGATTCAAATCACCAAATCAAATCACTGTCTTCCGAATCAGCTGAATCTGAGTGACTACTAGCCGCTTCGCACAGGCCTAGTTTCCAGGGCTCTACTGCCTTCTCCACACTTCAGGTAAGTTGTTTTGGGTTTGTTTTTTGGGTTTGTTTGGTTTTTTTTAATGCTTTTCCCCACCCTCCCTCTCCCCCACAGTTTCCAAGGCTTCAAGGGAAACACTCAATTTCAGGCTTTCACCTGAAATCCCCTGAAGCCTGAATTACAGCGTTTCCTACCTATTTTGTACAGGAGTACATGCTATGCCTAAAGAGATCAAGATCCAAGGTGTTTCATTTCACTTCATTTCCCTTTCCTCATGCCTTTTTTAGATGCCAAAGGTGCAGATTGCCTTGTGCTTGAGTCCTGTGCCATGAAACAGTCACACAGCTGGCCCTACTTTCTCTCTGTTGTTCTCTCCATCAAGACTCTACATTGTAAGGAGGACCTTTCCTGAGAACTGTAAGTTCACAACAATTTCATAGTCTTATCCTATTGCTGGAAACGAAAAATACACTTGTTCCTGACAAATGTAACTGGACTAATCTTCTATGTCACACCTACTGTTCCAGGAAGTGTAATCCAGTGGGACCTGGTGTTTTGGGATTACCTGGGGAAAGCTCCTCTCTTGGTCTCCAGGTATTCACTCAGGCCTTTCTGCACAAGGTCCAGTAATTTATTACATTTCCTCAGGTTCTCTAGCAGTCTGGGTTCAGGGCAGAGGGAAATGACCTGAAAAGGACATGGACACCAACAAAAAGCATCAGTACACAAGGTACATCATGGCAGGGAAAACAAATGAATTGCAAGGAGAGGTGAATGGTGAGAGCTAAAAATCTCACTTACAAAAACAATTTCATCTTACCTTGCATACCAGGAGGTAGAGCAACATTTAGGAAGTAATCACAAAAATTACTATCTTGAATTCCTCCAAATACCAAATTGTGATGATCAATGTTCAGATACAGAATACAAATACTGAGAGAGCTGCTGTGGCGGAGAAGGCCAGGGAGCAGAAAAGTGCAGAGCAGCAATGCCAGCACCAGGGAATGGGGCTAAGGAAGTAGTGGCGCAGAGAAAGGAAAGAGTGAAAGTAGGAATCAGGCACTAGGGGGCAAGTTGGGGGGATGACAGCCATGCCAGACCAGGCCAGGCTGCAAAACCACTTGACAGAAATAGTTTATGGGTCAAACCTGGAGATACTTTATGGGTAAAGGCCAAAGCAGATCACAAGTTGTGGGTCTGCACATTTCTGGACGTGATTTGAGAAATCTCCAGGGCAAATTTCTGTAGCTCACCATGGCAGGGCGGGTTGAAGAAGCATTAGAACTATGGCTAGTGGCTCTGCATCATCTAGAAACATCTCATGAAAACAGAGCATTTCAAAAGCAGTGCATTATTATTTTACACAGTGCTGTGCATGTCTATGGTGTCTTCAAGGCTTGTATGAAAACCAAGAGTCAAACTCTGCCTTGGTGAAAGTTGGCATAACTCTAGGGAAACTGTTATAGCTGCATCTGTTTTCTTTTGGGCTGAACTAGGCCACAGTCCCTGCCCTGAAGAATTTACAATCTAAGCAGCTGGACAATGAATCCAAAAGAAAAAAATATTCAGTTACAATTCATCTTCAGATGATGTACTAGACCAACCCTCTGACAGAGCATATGCATGCCATATACAAGTATGTACCACAATCTTAACATACAGCAGGCCACATGAGCACCCACCTTTGGGTTTTCATTTGCATTCTTCATGATTGTCCTCCAGGCCCTATTCATGGTTTGGTAGCGTTTGCTTTCTACAGGCAGTTGTCTATTGATGTCCTCTGAGCTAAAGATGGGCTCCAGGTACAGCCAGGAGCGTTGGCATGTCAGCCACTCCTCCAGGACATCCTGATAGGAAGGCAGGTCATTGAGTCAAGAGGTCTGTTACATAAGCACATTGGCCAAAATATTTAAATTATGCATAAACTGAGCTGTTACTGGAGATACAGGCAAACACCTATTGAAACTCTACCCATAACACTAAAAAATACAGCCATGGGCTCTGGGTAATTATTACTGTATTTAAAAATATTAAACAGTAGCTATCATTGACTGGCTCAGTGATCAACACCAACTGGGATGGATGGGCACAGTTCACATCTGCACATTGGTCCCACCCTTTCCACATCTAAGTAAATGTTAAAAATCCCACTGACTTAATGTGTAAGATCAGGCACTTAGAGCTATTGTTACTGGACATGTCTACACATGCATTTACTCCAGCCTAGATTTACTCTGGTAAAAAATAAGCCGCAGTAAGTGTTTTCAGGCAGATATTTACACATGTAGGGATTACGGAGAAGATTTGCACCCAGTTCCCTGTAGCCCTGCAATGGGCCCCTGCTGTCACTGGGGAGAGCTCCAGGTTCCCCCTCATGCTAGCCCAGGGGCTGGCAGGGTGTACTGGGCCAGGAGACAGTTGTCTCCTGGGTCCAGGGGGGCACTGCCTGCTGCTGGGGCAGGGACAAGTCCCACTGCCCCAGCAACAGGGAGCTCCTGACCCTAGCTCCCCGACCAGGGGCACAGGGCTTAGAAAGAGCTCCAGGAGAGGGGCAGGTCCCAGACCCCTGCCCCAATCTGCCGATGGGTTAGCTGGCAGCTAGTTTGCTGCTAGCTGCCTCACTGGCAGACTGGGGCAGGGGCTGGGACCTACTCCACCCCTGCAACTCCTTCCAAGCTCTGTGCATCAATCACCCAATTGGGGTATGGGGCTGGGACCTGCCCCTGACTGAGACAGTTCCCAGCCAGCCCTGGGCTGCATGGGGAAGTCTGCATGTGCAGCCTGGAGCTGGCTGGTGACTGACTGTTACAGTTTCAATGATAGGTTCAAGTATCCCTCACCTCTCAGGCTCAGAAGTAGGTGAGGACATTTTATCTGCTGCTTCTCATGATCAGTGGGCACATGGGTGCATAACGATTTTCTTTAAGATAGGAAGAACACAGGTTTCCATATGCCCAGCCCCATATGAGAAGTGCTTTTATGGAGAGATTTGAATTAAAACAGATTTTCAAGTCACTTAAAAAAGAACCTGGGTGCTCCATTTCCACTAAAATGAACAGAAAATCAATAGCTAAATTTCCAACACTAAGACTGTCAAAGCTGTCTTAAGTTTTAAAAGACAAATTCCTATTTTTGGTTTTGGTTGTAATCACCGAGCAGGAATGCTCATGGAATCTGCCATGAATTCATGGGCACTCCTTGAAATAAATTTTTTAGACGTTTTTGTTTCTTTTAAATATAAGGCCTGAGGATTTTATCACTTAGGCTGTCTTTTTTGGATTAATTTAAACTACCCAAAATACTATGCCAGGGGACTGTGGCATAATGGCCAATTAGAGTATTTAGATGGGCCCCTAAGTAATCTAAACCAATTCCAGTTAAATATAGTCAGGACATCTGGGAATAACTAAATTGATCAATCTAGAGAAATTAAAGCCCATAAAACCACCTTCCTATATCCTCAGACTTCAGGGGCTATTTCAGTTACATTAAGCACAGAAGAAATTCATTGGAGAGATTTTCTTCCCAGGCAGAAAAGTCTGCATCACCACTCTTTAGAATCCTGTGCTTTCAATGACAGAAATAAATGGCAAAACACAGGAAGAAAAGTCAGGGACAAAACTTGCATAGCATCACAGCTGACACACAACAAACAGGCAGACTCCCAAATCACCTGCTTCCTGAGGGTCTAAGGCTGCATCTATGAATCTTCTTTATCAAGTACAATGGGCTTGACAGCCCCTTGCTCAATCACACAAGGGCAGGTAAACTCTCAACAAATAAAATAGAATAAATGATGAGCAATAGACAACAGTGGTATCATGCTTAGAAGCACTCTGCAAAGAGTAGCACTCTCCAAAATATTTCTCTGCCCTTATCTACAGCTTAATATCTTTTTCTTCTTTGAGGGTTCAATCCTGATTAGGCATCAAGCATTCTGGCCCTGATCCAGCAAAGCATTTATACATGGGCCTAACTAAGCATGTGAGTAACTGCACTAAAGTAAAAAAACCCCACAACCAAAAACACTATAACCAAGCTAATTAAGCTAAGCACTTGATTTTTTAAGTGGGATATTATCTCTAGATATGAATCATCAGCACCTTGCAAGATGGAGCCCTTAGTGTGCAGTGTTACTAGCCTGGCCCTTCAAATGCCACCAGACATAGAGCTATCTACTAGGGCTGTGTGAAATTTCATGGAGTGTTTCATTTCGAAGTTGTTTTCATGCGTTTTGAGCTCAAAACAGCAAAATCAAAACAAAACAAAAAGCATCAAAACAGCTTTGAAACGAAATGAGGGCACTTGAAACATTTAGAAACTTTTGAAACGTTTCGAATTTCGAAGCAGTGCAGTAGTGGGAGGCAGGGGAGAGCCAGGGCTGCACTCCGAGTGGCTCCACAGCCCTATGTAGAGAGTGTAGCCCTGGCTCTCCCTGCCTCCCAATGCCGGCCTGCACTCTGTGGGGTTGGCAGAGCCTATCAGAGCACAATGCCGGCTCTGCCTGCCTCCTGGCTGCGCTACAAATCAGCTCTGCCAGCCCCCATGGAGCTCAGCCTGGCAGTGAGAGGCAGAGCGTAGCGCCAGCTCTGCCTGCCTCCCACCGCCAGGCTGAGCTCCATGGGGCTGGAGGAGCTGATCGGAGCACAGCCGGGTGGCAAGAGGCAGGCAGAGCTGGGGCTGTGCTCTGCCTCCCACCACCAGGCTGAGCTCCATGGAGCCCGATGCTGGGTGGGCACTGCACACAGCGCTGGTCCCAGGCAGCAGCAGCAGCAGTCTCCTGTCATCTGGTGCTGATCTGGGGGCTCGCACACTTGGGAGGAGTCTGGCACAGCCCCACAGCTCTCCCAGGGGTGCGGGCCCCCGGATCTGCGCCCAGATGACAGGAGGTTGCCGCTTCTGCCTGGGGCCAGAGGCAGCATCTGTCTTCCCTGGTGCTGGGTGCAGGCTGTGCCCAGCGCCGGTCCCAGATGGCAGCAGCAACTACCTGTCATCCGGCACAGATCTGGGGGCCCACACCCCGGGAGGAGTCCGGCACAGCCCCACAGCCCTCCCGGAGGTACAAGCCCCCAGATCTGCATGCTGGATGACAGGAGGCTGCTGCTGCTGGCAAATTTTGCTTTCAAGACTTTGAGGTGCAGTGTCCAAGAAACCTTTGCACCTATCACCTTGAAACCTGGCAGGCTTCAAGCCCTCAGAAGGGGTTACCATCCCTGCAATTTGCATCCAAATCAGGCAACAAATGACATTTTAGGCATTTTCATGATTCGCCATTATAGCCTATGGGCGCAATGTCGAAACAAGTTGAAATGGCGAAACAGTTTTGACGAAACAAAACAGGACAATGCTTTGAAATGAAACAACAAAACAAAACGCTGTCCCTTCAAAATGGCAAAACAGACATTGAAATGAAACAATGGTGTTTTGCACAGCCCTACTATCTACTATGGAATGCAATAGAATTATTCATAACGAGAAGTATTACAACTGAGGTAGAATCTGGGCCCCACAGAAGTCAAGAGAAAGGCTACCATTGTCTGCAACAGAGCTGGGATTTCACCCCATGTGCGTGCAGGATCAGCCCCTGAGGTTGTTCCATTTACAATGTACAACAGCTCTGACAGCCCTTTGACTCCTTGAAGACATATGTCTTCTGAACATCTGCATATCATCAAGAGTTTTAGTTGCACCGGCACATTCTTTCTGTTTTAGTCAAGCAGAACAGCTCTGATCTCACCCTTAATTAAACAAGAGCTGGGGGAAAATCTGTACCTGTGTCATCTTCAGCTTGTTTTCCCAGGTGTTCATCCTGTCCTCAAAGGGTTTCTTGTATGGTGAAAAAGACATACTTTGAGTCATAACAATGTGATCATCAAGGAGCTGAGAAGCTTCATCAGGGCTCTTCAGAATAAAGGTGTCTGTGTTTTTATAAGGTAGCACATTAAACATAATGGAGACCCATTCATTTTCCATTTTATCCAGTGCCTGGGAAATGGGAACAAAATTTAATTTCAGATCTTAATTGTATGAGGTTTCCCTTTACTAACATGTTTGCTAAATGCCTTTCTTCAAAAAAATTACTTCTTCTGAAAGTTTCCACACCAAGAACTAAAACCATCTATGTAATGCACAAAACATTTAGCTACGGTACAAGTTTTCTCCTCCTTCCCAAGTCATCAGTACCGTAAAGGGACCACTCTAATGGGAGAAAGAGCAGTTTCATTCCTTGCCCAATGGCACAGAGATGGCCAGCACAGTGCTTATTAATAATTATGGCTTTTACAATTGGGATATTGCCTACTGGGAATGAAAAACATTCATCTAAAGAGAACTTTAGGGTATAAACTCTGACACAGAAAGGAAAGCGTCATTAGTGCCCTCCTCACATTCTCAATGGCGTACTCCTTGCCAGCAATCTCTGCTATTTTAGCAATGCTTTCAATATGGTCCAGCAGCTTCATCTCCAAGCAGCGAGCAAATGTCAGATTGGCCTTAGGCTTGATACTGATTTTGATCTCCTTTGAAAGCATCTCCCAGTGACGATTACGCATGCCAGGGTTGCGCAGGCCCTGAATCAGAGGGATATACGGTCTGAATTCCTCAATCCTGCCCCGGATTTCTACAGCCACATCCTGGCATGCTTTAGGGAGTAAAAAGAAAGATGATAACATCAGTAATAGCAATGAGATGAGGGATGGAAGATGCTGCCCCAATAGGGTTAGATATTGAATGGCAACTGCACATGTAGGCACAAGACAAAAACTAATCAGCTGGAAAGGTAACACTGGAGAACCCAACCAAACATTAATGTGGGTGTTGTTAGTGGCTACAGTGTTACTCTGCCCTGTACAAAAGTGAAGCCTAACAGTGAAGGCCATAGCTACATTTGCATAAGGGTCGTCTTTAAAACCATGCCTCCCAGCTTGTCTATTTCCTATCCACACCTTGCCTTTATATAGCCTACACCCCTCACAGTGAGGAAAAGAGCCTACAAGGGGCATGAGACTTGCTCTCAATCAGTATGCTGATGATATTTAGAGCTTAAACTTTAATTGCACTACATTGCTTAACTTTAATTTAACTTTAGTGGCTTTTAGTGATACTTGTTCTGGATGTATAACAACCTTATGCTCCCTATACGTCATACATGGGCTGGCAGACTCAGGGTCATAGCAGATTTGCAATAGCAGGAGCATTGCAATGAAAAGATCAGATTCTACTATTCAAGCAAGTATTCTTATCATTTTTACTTATCATAATGATTCACATTCACTCATACATCTACTCACCACCTCCTCCATTGGGGCTGATTCACTGCATTGTTTAAAGAAAGAGTTCAGGTTAAAAAGGATGAATAAAAAATCTCCCACTGCAGAATATATTTCAGTCTAAACCATCCGGAAGATGGTATTAGAATTATCTCTGAAGATTAGCAGAGCTCTGAAAATCCTACAATAGGCCATGGGGAAGGTTACCTACATATGCAAATCTCTTTTTGTTTCTACTTGGGATATTTTAGAATCAGTTTCAAATAAATTTGCAGAGCTGTAAGTGACCATCCAAACTCACTTCACATTAGTGGCTAGAAAAAAATCCTTCTCTCTCTCTCTCTCTCACACACACACACACACACACAAAACTGAGGCTTGGAAATGTCTTTTTGTTTAGATTCAGATTAAAACCAAACACTTTAAAAACGTTTTGTGAAACCCTGCTTGGGAGAGAGAGGAAACTAGCTCAGAATAGCCATTAGGCTGTGGCACAGGAGACTCAGACTTAAGTCCCTTCATTACCTGATTTGAAGAAGACACTTTAATCTGTGTTCTCCAAGTCCCAAGCCAGCGCCATACCACTGGCTTATAGAGCCAGTCTCTCACTTATGCAAAGTGGAACAACTGTAGCAGGAAAGGCTGACTCGATAGCTCAACATTTGTTTGAAATATGAGAATCAGGTAGAACAGTAACCTGAACTTATCTCCCACATCCCAGGCACCTGGATGTTCTGGGGTACTTCATCAATATGGTGACTGGAGAAACCCACCTGGCAGAAACGCCATCAAAACTGGGACGTTTCCAGGCATTACTATTTTTCGATGGAAAAAAGTTTTGTGAAAAATGTTTCTGGATGCAAGATTTCTCATAGCCCATGTATGTAGTAACTCAGGGCCTCACACAGCCCACAAGGGGTAATAAACTGCAGTCCCTAGGCTCCTGCCCACTGCTTCCCCACTGTTCCAGCTGCAGAAGCAGCCAGAGTCTCTGGGTCCTCTCTCTCTCTCTGATGTCCCTTCTCCTCCCCAACTACGGGTGAGGTAGTGCAGCACACAACAACACACAGTTCTAGGGCCCTGCAAGAGCCTGAGGCCCTGGGTTCCTGAGAGCCACAATGCACCAAAAGAGCCCACAGCCAGGGACCTTAGGGTGATGTGGAGTGCCTAGCTGCATAGGCGGCGGAAGGGGGTGCTAACAGGGCTCAGCCCCACCAAACAGAGGGTAGCAGCAAGCATAGCCTTAGGGCAGCCTGGCCATGGGTTGCTGCAGTGGGGGGGAGGGGCAGGCTCATTCAGATACTCTGCATTCACAGCCAGCACCACAACTGGGACAGCTACATGCAGGCAGATAAGTTTCTTTTAATCTTCTTTCTTGATCACCCTGGGCTTGGGGAGGGGAGTGGGAGGGGGGAGGGCAGATTGAGAACCGCCCCCAGTGCAGGAGAGTGGGGTAGGGGCAGGGCATACCATGAATGGGGCCCCAGCCAGGCCAGGTTGTGGGACCTTTGGAGACCGGCGGCTAGTCTAGGGGCGTGGACAGGTGGCTCCCACCACTGCGTGCACTGTGGGAAGTGAAGGGGAGGGCAGAGGTAGAGATCCACCCACCTCCCAGCTACCCCACACTACACCCCTGGACGAGCCGCTGGGCCTCTTGACCTGGCCCAGCCAGAGCCCCATTCACGGTGAATCAGGCCCCAGCCAGGCCAGGTCATGGGACAATCAGAGCCTGGTGGCTTCTCCAGAGGCGCAGCACCAGGCAGCCAAGGGGGAGATGGGCACATGCCGCCCCCAATCTTTCCACGGAGCAAGGGCAGGCCACAGCTGTGAGTTGTGCTCTTCTTGCCTCCGCACCTTGCCGCCACTCCTTTGAAAGTGGTGTAGTGCCATGTGTCTCGCTACCCAGTCCACTCAGCAGCCCAGCCCATTCCCCTCGCCCTGCAGACTTTCCCATGGGGGGAGGCACACACGCTCAGCCCCACCCAATTTTTTTTCTTTCCTCCACCTATGCTTAAGTGTGTATTGCAGCAGGGAGGAGGGTGCCCAGGCACATGGTGCAGTGGGGACTGGGTAGGCACCTGGGCACACAGTGAAGAGGGGGGATGTGCCCAAGCACAATGTGCAGCAGGGAAGGACATGTGGTGTCCAGCCCTGGAGCCCATAACTTCCACTGGTGTGGCCCCCACTAGTGCAGCCTGTGGGACATACAACCCCTGGCCACTGAGAAGTTAGACAGCCCTGCAATAACTGATAAATCACAGCCATGAGGTTTTCATAATTACCATTTTCATGTGTTTCAATGAGCATAAACATATTCCGTCCCAGACTTTGTAGCTACCTGGTACATCCTTGAACTGCTTCACACACTTGTGCATCGTCTTAAAGGATTCATTGACACTCTTTTCTAGCTGTTCAGCTTCAATTGCAGAGAGAGGGTCATTCATCCAGCTCTCAGACCAGCGTATCCAGTCTGATGCTGTAGTCCAGAGATCCCAATATGGCTGGAAGTCCTTAACCATCCTGGATAGTTTATCATACTTTACAAAGGGGAAAAAAGCATTATTCAGAACTTGACATATGCTTCTCTGAACAATGGCTTGCTTGTTACCAAAACACACTGTCCCTGAAAAAGAGCTCAATCCTTCTTGGCATACCCAAGCAAGCAAGGGGGATGCATGTCTTTTAGGGCAATGTATTAGACTCTCTTCTACAACACTGGCCAGAGCAGAAGGATAAGGAAGCAGGACATGAATTCCAAGCTGCTAGCTCTGATGTGACTTGACACCAGGGGATGCAAGGAAGAATAGTCTTTGTACCTCTCAGGACACAATTTAGCCCTAACTAACTAGCTTTCATATAAAAAAAAGAACACAGAACAATGGAGACTTTCTGGGACAAATTCAGTCTTGACACACATATGGGGACAGCTCCATTTACATTTCAATCCATGTTAAAATCAGAACTTAATTTATCTCCATTTCATTTAGTGACAACTTTTCCAAGGAAAAAACATCAGGCATGCTGACCAAAACACAGGCATTCCAGTTGCACCTGCCAAAGCCCATAACAATGCATGCAAATGGTTAGCCCAGTGAGCAGTCACCCATTTTGCCTTTGCCAATGTTCATTTGTATAAGTAACATGAGATATTTCTGTGTGTGGATGCAATGGATCTATACGCACTTTAAGGACATACCTGCTGCATCCACAGTTGAAACTTGGGTCCTTAGAGTAGAGAGAAAAAAATATGCACTAAGCTATCAAAAGTTAACATATAAACGATGTTTACATACAATGATCCTGCCCAACAAGCATAAAGAAAACAAAGCAAATGTGACTGGGCACAACTCATGAATACCTAGAGCCACAGTTAGTGTTTATGATTAAACAAACTATTTCTTTAGACCTTCCTCTGCCATCCAAGAAATAATGCCCACAAGCTAGCAGACAGCAGATTTAGACTGGACATTAGGAAGAACTTCTTCACAGTTAGAGTGGCCAAGGTCTGGAACGGGCTCCCAAGGGAGGTGGTACTCTCCCCTACCCTGGGGGTCTTCAAGAGGAGGTTGGATATGCATCTAGCTGGGGTCATCTAGACCCAGCACTCTTTCCTGCCTATGCAGGGTGTCGGACTCAATGATCTATTGAGGTCCCTTCCGACCCTAACATCTATGAATCTATGAATCCAACCCCAAAAACCATTTTCCTGAAGGAATAATCATAAACCATCATCTTATGTGCAAATAATCACAGTCATTCATGTCTGTATAGCTGTTCAATAACGCTCCTATAGCTGCTTCATAGGCTTTCCCATCTTTATGATCCAGGAAGCTCCTGATCCATGAGCATGGATAAGTGGAGCTCTACCAGAGAATAGGTATAAATACTCAATAAACCCAGCTAGCTTTCCAAGCTCTTCTACACCATGAAAGAGTGCTGGAAGCCATCGTATTGAATCACAGAGTCTCTCTAGTCACCACAGGATGGATAAATGAGCCAACATGGTAGAGAAGTAAAGAAGTTATTTAATGTCACATCTGGAATGCTATTAGCTAGAAGGGAGTTGTTTACATTGCTGTAGCATTCAAAGGACCTATTAAGAACCTAGGGCCCTGTTGTCTGCACAGGGCCTGATGCAATGGCAGATATGATGCGACACTTACATTAGTAACTGGCATCCCAAAAATCCTCTCCCTGTTGTTGTAGAGCAGTGCCATCTCTTGAGACTCCTTCAACTGCTTCTTCACTCTTCTTGCTTCATTTGCTATCTCATGAGCTCGGGTAATGTCCACATGAATTGAAAATCCAGCCACAAGTAGCTGACGGGGGGTGAAAAAAGCAAATACAATATTTGGACCACAGGTTCAGCAGAAGAAAGCAGTAAGGAAGCAGAAAGAACAAATGTAGAGATTGGCTGCCTTTTCCTCCAGCAATCAATAGAGTCAGCTATCTAGAGTTGGAACAATCAATCCAAATTTCTCTCTGCAGAGCAGTACTATCATTCACACAAAATCACCAAAATTAAAGAGGTACAAAGTCATTTTGTCCTCCCCAGAGAATTTGTCACTACAGTAAATTCTCCTGGATCTTGTTTAATATTATTGGTATTTATTTTTTTATAAACCCAAATGTTACTGCTTCCACCACTTTCTTTGGAAAATTATTACATCAGCAAATACTTTTCACTTGTAGAAAGTTCTTCTTTGCTAAATTTCACCCTACTATAATCTGTTATATTCACTTTGGAAGGAGTTTTCAAGATATTTTAGCTCACTGACTAGATCTGTCCCCAAATGGGTTTTTCTATACAGAAAGTATAAGAGGATAAGTATAAGAATATAAGAGGATTGCTCGGACATGCAGGGATGAAATGTGGAAGGCCAAAGTGCAATTCATAGAATGTAGGCTGGAAGGGACCTTGGAAGATCATCAGGTCCAGCCCCCTTACACCAAGCAGGAAAGACAACTGGGGTCAAGAAAATCCAGCAAGGTGACTGTCTAGTCTCCTCTTGAAGATTTCTAGGGTAGGCGATTGCACCACCTCTGGAGGGAGCTTATTTCAGAGTCTGGACACCCTAGCTGTGAAGAACTGGAGTTGCAGCTAGCAAGGGATGTAAAGGGTACCAGGAAGGGTTTCTACAAGTATGTCAGCACCAAGAAGATCAGGGAAAGTGGGGGCCCTTACTGAATGGGGGAGGCAAACTATTGACAGATGATGTGGGAAAGGCCAAAGTGCTCAATGGCTTTTCACCTCAATCTTCACAGGCAGGATCAGGTCCCTGACTACTGCACCTGATAGCACATTTTGGGAAGGAAAGCAGCCAACAGCAGTGAAAGAACTGGCTAGGGACTATTTAGAAAAGCTGGACATGTACAAGTTCCTGGTGCCAAATGCAACACACCCAAGGGTGCTGAGGGAGTTGGCCAATGTGATTACAGAGCTGCTGGCCATTATCTTTGAAAACTTGTGGCAACTTGGAGAGGTCCTGGATGACTGAAAAAGGGCAAATATAGTGCCCATCTTTAAGAAAGGGAAGAAGGAGGATCCAGGGAACTACAGACCAGTCAGCCTCACTTCAGTCCCCAGAAAAGTCATGGAGCAGGTCCTCAAATAATTCATTTCTAAGCACTTGGAGGAGAAGAAGGTGATTAGGAACAGTCAGCATGGATTCACCAAGGGCAAGTCATGCCTGACCAACCTGATAGCCTTCTATGATCAGATGACTGGCTCTGTGATATACCTTGACTTTAGCAAGGCTTTTGATATGGTCTCCCACAACAGTCTTGCAAACAACTAAGGAAGTACGGGTTGGATGAAAGGACTGTAAAATGGATAGTAAACTGGCTGAATTGTTGGGTTCAAAGTGTAGTGATCAATGGCTCAATGTTTAGTTGGCCGCTAGGATCAAGTGGAGTGCCCCAGAGGTCAGTCGTGGGGCCAGTTTTGTTCAATATCTTCATCAACGACCTGCAAGATGGGACGGTGTGTGCTCTCAGCAAGTTTGCAGATGATACCACGCTGGGTGAGACAGTAAATATGTTGCAGGGTAGTGGCAGGATTCAGAGTGACCTAGACAAATTAGAGGATTGGAGCAAAAGAAAGCTCATGAGGTTCAATAAGGAGAAGTGCAAACTCCTGCACTTAGGACAGAACAGCACCATGCACTGGTACAGGCTGGGGGCTGATTGGCTGGGTAGCAGCTCTGCAGAAAAGGACCTGGTGGTTAAAGTAGACAATAACCTGAATATAAGCCAACAGTGTGCCCTTGTTGTAAAGAAACCTAAGAGCACACCGGGCTGCATTAGTAGGAGTGATGCCAGCAGATTGAGGGACATGTTTATTCCCCTCTATTTGACACTGGTGAGGCCATATCTGGAGTACTGTGCCCAGTTTTGGGCCCCCCACTACAGAAAGGATGTACACAAATTGGAGAGAGTCCAGCGGAGGACAATGAAAAAAGTTGGAGGGCTGGGACACATAAGAAATGGGCTTATTTAGTCTGGAGAAGAGAAGACTGGGGGGGAGGGGAGGGGGAAGGGGGGGGTGGTTAATAACAGCCTTCAACTACCTGAAGCAGGGTTCAAAAGAGGATGGAGCTGGACTGTTCTCAGTGGTGGCAGATAACAGAACAAGGAGCAATGGGCTCAAGTTTCAGCAAGGGAAGTTTAGGTTGTATATTAGGAAAAACTCTCTCATTAGGAGGCTAGTAAAGCACTGGAACAGGTTACCTAGATAGGCGGTGGAATCTCCATCCATGGAGGTTTTTAAAACCTGGTTAGACGAAGCCTTGGCTGGAATAGTCTGGTTGGGGATGGTTCTGCTTTGAGCAGGGGGCTGCATTAGATAACCTTCTGAGGTCCCTTCCAACCATAATTTTCTATGATTCTATGATAAAGTTTGTAGTGAAGAATAAAATCCAAAATGTTTTAGCAGAGACTAGAAATCTCTCGATGCTGCTGCGGTTCTTTGTGTTGTTCTTTGTATGCCTCACTCTCCCTTCCTCCTCTAAAGCTTGGGTTACATGTTGCATGAATGTACCCAATTCTCCCTCTTAATTTCAGGTGTTGTTGCATCATGGTACATTCCTGCTGACGGCACACTCTGGAAGCTGGGGAGCTTCACCCACAGAAAAGAAAGGGAGTAGAAGGCAACACAGCAGCACTTAGGAGTCAAAATAACAACATTTTGAGGTGTTCAGTTCTACAATGAAAACTATTTTAAAAAAATCAATATTTACTATGGAAAGCAGCCACTTCTCACTAAAAAATTAATCAAAAACCCAGTTCTGTCATGAAAAAAGGTTCAAGAAAATTTTCAGCTGGCACAACCAGTGATTTTAGGATACTGTTAATTCTCCTGAAGATTTCCCAGCTAATTGATGATATTAATTTCAACTCCCCTTGATCAGGTCTAACTCAGGAGAGATTGTGCTTCAGCTGAATTTTTAATACCTGTAGGCCATCCAACCGTTCCATGAAGTTGTTCTGATCCATTAACTGAATTTTGTGGAACTTCTCTTCATCTTCCAGGTGCTGCTGCTGAATCATCTCTGTCTGGTTGGCTATTTTCAGAGGCCAGTAACTTGCAGCCCACCTGAGCTCAGATGAAATAAGAAAGCACAGCAGATGAGAAGAGGCAAACTCAGGCATATGATTGGAATAATGACAATAACAGGATGAGAAAACCCAATCTCACAGATAAAGGAGCCTGAACAACAGAAACACGCATGGCCTCAACAAAACATATTTTTTGTGCTTTACTGTTTAGTATGCAGTCTCTGTGACTCAGCTCTTCAATAACATTAGGCTCAGAAAAGGGAGGCATTTTTTTCTTTTAAAAGAAAGCCAATATACTGCTGAGCAGTTGAGTCGATTGCTAATAATTCTGAGAAATCCCGCAGGACTGTCTCTTATAATGTGTTTTCACAGCACCTAAAAAATGGAACCACATTCCTGCTTGGGGTCTCAAGGTGCTGCTGTAATATAAATAATAAATACAATAAAATAATAAATAGCAGACAGCTGGTATTACTTACTACTCCTAAACTAACCATCCTATTAGCCATCATATTTCTGCACTTGTTCATCCAGTTTAACTATAACTGTGCAGTTGCAGACTTCACAGATGCCTCAGAAGAACCAAGAAAAAACAGATATCCACAATTTGTTAAAGAGGTCAATAATTACAAACTTGCCTCTCCCCCAGGCCAGGAGACAGCGTGACGCCACATCTCTCTTATTGAGAAGCAAACCTACAGAGTTCAATGCACATCTAGCCTGACTGCCACATTAAAAGTTCTACTGCAACCCTTGATATACAAATCAACCCCCGAGGCACTGAGAATGATAATTGCTGTAAAGTGCCCTGCTTTGACAGTAGGAGTTGTGCTCACTTTTCGTTGAAATCATCTTGGGTAAGATTGTAAAGGAATTCCTCCATGACCTCATAATCTTCTACGACCTTACTAATCAGTTCCTACACATGGAGAGAGAGAGACAAACAGAAAAAGTAGATACCTCCAAATCACTCATATTTAAAGTGTCACTGCCAATCACTCATATTTGAAGTGTCACTGACTGGGATGGTCTGGCAGGGTACATATCTTGTTTTTATGACACACTTTATGTCAGGGTGTTAGTCACACAACCTTGCCTCCCTTACGTCAAGTCCCTCTGTACTGTTTAAACAGTGGGTCCAGTTCTCCAGCCACTTACTCTGTGAGTGGTTGTTGTACTACTTAGACAAAAGGAGCATAACTCAGTGGCCAGAGCCCTGGATTGAGATCCATGGTACCTGGGTTCTGTTCTTGATTTTGCTACTGTCTCATGATGACTGACCCTGAGCAGGTCAGCTCACTACTTGGTACCCCTGTTTCTCCATCTACAGATGAAAAACTTTATATATGGTAGTCTTGCGGCCAATTAAATAACAACAATATGAATGTGGTAGAGTTGGGGTGATGTTATAACCATCACAGTACAGGAAAAATGGGAGAGGCAATGATTTTTACGGGTGATGTATGCATTTATTGGTTGGTCCAATAAAAGATATCACTCACAAAAAAAAATTGCATCTAAAATTATTAATATAATGTACCAGTGCAATTTAGGATTAAGTGAAGTAGCTACTGAACAGCTGACCCCAGCTACAGTACAGCTATGTCAATATGAATTCAGAGGCTATATATCTTTATTGTTCAAAGAACTGTAATTAATATTTAGAAAAGAGAATAAGTTAATATCCAATATCAGGGCAACATTGCCAGCCACTTCTGTAAATTTCCCTCACACAGACATCTGCATGCACAGAAAGTGTGCTTGAACATGCAGATCTGGCAGTGAGGCAACTGACAGCAGCCGCGGAGCCCCCCGCCGACCCCCAGCACAGCCGGAGGTAAGCAGGGCCCGTGGAGAGAGGGGGCTAACCCCTTAGTGTGTGTGTGTGGGAGGAGGAGGCTGAGCGGAGCCAGGCAGGGTCAAGCCCTGCCCAGGCCCCTACTTGGCCCAGCCACCCAGGGAGCCACGTGACCGGAGCCGCGCGAACAGGTTGCGCAAACAGACGCGCTTCTCTGCCAGCGCGTGAGTTAGCGTGGAGTTCTCATGGGAGGGCGCATGGGACGGCCCAGGACCCTGCCTGCGCACCCCCCAGGGTAGACAGTCCCAGCCGTAGCCAGCCTACCAGAGGCATGCCACGGATGGGCACGCACCGCACCCCGAGGGTCCCCTCGGGCTCCGCAGCCCCCCCCCCCCCGACACCTCAGAGACGGCCACCCAGACGGAGCCCCTGGTTCCGGGCTCCACGCAGACGGAGCCCATGGCTCTCGGCTGCGGGGGCTGCCTGTCCCTTTTTCAGGCTCTGGGGCCTGGGAGCATGGTCACCTCCCCTTGTGGGGTCTGCTCCCTTTTGGGGTCTCTGGCGTGCCAGCTGGAGGAGCTCCAGGCCACAGTCCAGAGACTGCATGCCATCAGGGACTACGAGCAGGAGATAGACTCCTACTACCAGGCCCTTCTCCCCTGGGAGGCGGAGGGTAGACCACAGTCTCCCTCCAGGCCAAAGGAGGACTCCGGGACCTCCCGCTCTGTCCAGCCAGGGGCATGGACCAAGGTGGTCAAGGGCCCTAAGGCCCACCGCACCAAGGCCCCTGCCCCGCCAGAGTTGAGCAACAGGTATGCACCTCTTGCCACTCCAGCAGAGCCTGCTGAGTTGCCGGCCCCCACAGGCAACATGGGCCTAACTGCAGCTACCGCCCCTGCTCTCCCCAAGACAAAACGTAAGGTGTTTGTTGTGGGAGACTCTCTCCTGAGGAGGACTGAGGGGGCAATCTGCTGCCCCGACCCCTTAGCCCGGGAAGTCTGCTGCTTCCCGGGGGCCTGCATCCGGGACATTGCGGAGAGGATCCCAGAGCTCCTCAAACCCACAGACCGCTATCCCATGCTCCTAATTCATGTGGGCACCAATGACACGGCTCAGAGCGCTCCCAGCTGGGTCATGAGGTGCTACAGGGATTTGGGAGCGGGGATAAAGGGTCTGGGGGTACAGGTGGTGTTCTCGTCGATCCTCCCAGTCTCAGGCTATGGGCTGAGAAGGGACAGGAGGAGCCACGTGGTCAACCAAAGACTGCGGCGCTGTTGTTGTCGGGAAGGCTTTGGCTTTCATGACCACAGCCCGCTCTTTGGCGAGAGAGGCAGCGAGCTGCTGGGAAGAGATGGCCTCTACCTCTCTCCCCTAGGGAGGAGGCTCTTCTCAGCCAGGCTGGCTGACCTGCTCCACCGGGCTTTAAACTAAGCCCGCTGGGGGACGGGTGGACTACCGCCACTGCTGGCCCACTGAGCAATCCTTGCAAAGCCAGCAGGTCAAGGCACTTAAGGGAGCCCACCCCTGCCCCAGCCCTAGTAAAATCTGTGGGCAAGGAAGGAGCCCCCCAGGGGACACTTGCCTGTCTGTACACAAATGCCAGGAGCTTGGGGAATAAGCAGGAGGAACTCATCCTCCTGCTCAATGCAAATAATTATGATGTCAGAGGGATAACGGAGACCTGGTGGGACTCCACCCATGACTGGACCACGGGGATAGATGGCTATACCCTGTACAGGAGGGATCGTGTAGAGAAAAGGGGCGGGGGTGTAGTTCTCTATGTTAAGGAAAGCTACACGTCCCTGCAAGCCGATATTAGCGACCAGGGTGGACAACTGATGACCCTCTGGGTTAAAATCCATGGGGAACACAGCATAGGGGACACAATGGTGGGAGTCTACTACAGACCTCCCACCCAAAGTCCTGAGCTTGACCAGGAGTTTGCCCGGGAACTGGCTGAGGCCACATGCTCCAGGACCATGGTTGTCATGGGTGACTTCAATTACCCGGACATCTCGTGGGAGGATCGCTCAGCAAAATCTGAGCGGTCGCAAAGCTTCCTCTCGTGCGTGGATGACCTCTACCTGACTCAAGAAGTCTATGGGCCAATGAGAGGCAAAGTGCTGCTTGACCTGGTACTGGCTACTGGGGATGACCTAGTCGGTGACCTAGTGATCGATGGGAAGCTGGGCGACAGCGACCACGAGCTGATCACCTTCACCATCCACCAAAAAGCTGGCAAGTCGGTCAGCAACACGGAAGTCCTTGACTTCAGGAAAGCCAACTTTAACAAGCTCAGGAGGCTTGTCAGTGAGGCCCTAAGGGACCATGACCACGGGGAGAGGGGAGTTCAAGAAGAGTGATTGCTCCTCAAGGGAGCGATCCTCAAGGCACAAACTAAGTCTATTCCATCTCGGAGGAAAGGCAGCAAGAGGGCACAGCAGCCCCCCTGGCTCTCCAGGGACCTAGCAGACCTCCTGAGGCTAAAAAGAAAGGCCTACAAAGGATGGAGGATGGGAGTCACCTCCAAGGAGGATTGTTCTGTACTGGTCCGGTCCTGTAGGGAGCATACCAGGAAAGCCAAGGCTGCAACTGAACTCCAACTAGCTTTGAGCATCAAGGACAATAGAAGTCCTTTTTCAGATATGTGGGGAGCCGGAGGAAAAGCAGGGGCAACATTGGGCCCCTGCTGAACCAGATGGGGCAACTGACAACTGACACCCAGGAAAAAGCCAACCTATTAAATAGGTACTTTGCGTCGGTCTTTCATCAGTCCCATGGGACGCCCATGCCCGCTACGGGACAGGGAAGTCCGGGTGAGGGTGATCCCCTGCCCTCCATTGATGCTGACTTCGTGAAGGAACATCTTGAGAAGCTGGATACCTTCAAGTCAGCCGGCCCTGACAATCTTCACCCCAGGGTACTCAAGGAGCTGGCGAGCATCATAGCCCAGCCTCTAGCACGGATCTTTGAAAACTCTTGGCGCTCTGGTGTAGTGCCCGAAGACTGGAAGAAGGCCAATGTGGTTCCTATCTTCAAGAAAGGGAGGAAAGTGGATCCGGCTAACTATAGGCCCATTAGCCTGACTTCTATCCCGGGGAAGATCTTAGAAAAGTTTATTAAAGAGGCCATCCTTAATGGACTGGCCGACGCCAACATCTTAAGGGATAGCCAGCACGGGTTTGTTGCGGGTAGGTCTTGCTTGACCAATCTCATTTCCTTCTACGACCAGGTGACCTATCACCTGGACAAGGGAGAAGAGATTGATGTCATATATCTTGACTTCAAAAAAGCCTTCGATCTGGTTTCCCATGATCACCTCTTGGAGAAACTGGCCAATTGTTGCCTTGGGTCCTCCATGATCCACTGGCTGGAAAATTGGCTCCAGGGTCGGACCCAGAGGGTAGTAATTGATGGAAGTCACTCATCGTGGTGTCCTGTGACCAGTGGTGTCCCCCAAGGCTCTGTCCTTGGACCCATACTGTTCAACATCTTCATTAATGATGTGGACACTGGAGTCAGAAGCGGACTGGCCAAGTTCGCAGATGACACCAAACTCTGGGGCAAAGCATCCACACCAGAAGACAGGCGGGTGATCCAGGCTGACCTGGACAGGCTCAGCAAGTGGGCGGACGAGAATCTGATGGTGTTCAACGCCGATAAATGCAAGGTTCTCCACCTTGGGAAAAAAAACCTGCAGCATCCTTATAGGCTTGGCAGTGCTATGTTGGCTAGCACTATGGAAGAAAGAGACTTGGGGGTCATCATTGACCACAAGATGAACATGAGCCTGCAGTGCAATGCTGCAGCTAGTAAAGCGACCAAAACGCTGGCTTGCATCCATAGATGCTTCTCAAGCAAATCCCGGGACGTCATTCTCCCCTTGTACTCGGCCTTAGTGAGGCCGCAGCTGGAGTACTGCGTCCAGTTTTGGGCTCCACAATTCAAAAAGGATGTGGAGAAGCTTGAGAGAGTCCAGAGAAGAGTCACGCGCATGATCAGAGATCAGGGAAGCAGACCCTACGATGACAGGCTGAGAGCCCTGGGGCTCTTTAGCCTGGAAAAGCGCAGGCTCAGTGGTGATCTGATGGCCACCTAACAAGTTTATCGGGGTGCCCACCAGTATCTGGGGGAACGTTTGTTCACCAGAGAGCCCCAAGGGATGACAACTAGGTCGAATGGTCATAAACTACTACAAGACCGTTTCAGGCTGGACATAAGGAAGAATTTCTTTACTGTCCGAGCCCCCAAGGTCTGGAACAGCCTGCCACCGGAGGTGGTTCAAGCGCCTACATTGAACACCTTCAAGAGCAAACTGGATGCTTATCTTGCTGGGATCCTATGACCCCAGCTGACTTCCTGCCCTTTGGGCAGGGGGCTGGACTCGATGATCTTCTGAGGTCCCTTCTAGCCCTAATATCTATGAAATCTATGACTGCCCAATTTACATAGATATCCTGATTTCAAACACAAATTCCCAGTTCCATACATGACATTGGGAGTGAAATTTCAGATGTCAACTAAAAATATAAGCCTCATAGACATCAACAAATTTTCAAAGTTTATATCAGCCTAGAGCAGTGGTTTTTAATCTGTGGTCCGTGGACCCCAGGTGGTTCACAGACTATGTGTTAGGGGTCCACAAAAGATGACTGTGATCAATCAAAAGTATATGAATATCCACGCTTACAATTCAAAGGGGTCCGCACCTCCATTCAAAATGTTTTAGGGGTCCACAAATGAAAAAAGGTTGAAACCCACTGGCCTAGATCATAGGCAAAATCTTCAGAGCAACAAACCAGGAAATCAGATAGTCTGATCAGGTCTCAGTTCTACCCATCAGAACAGGAAGCTTAAGAAGCTGAACCTGCTTCCGGAGTAAGCTATTGTCCAAGGAGGGATTCTGAGCTGGGTAAAAAACAACCCAAGAGGAACAATTCCCTTTTTCAGACTCTACCCCCTGTACTCCCAAGTTTCAAACACATCATTCCATTGAGCAGCCCCTTTTGATCAGAAAAGTATGCCTTACCTCCTGAACATGTAGCTGCCCAGGGACTCCTTTCATCCACTCCCGCAGCTCAGCCAGCTCCTCAATGCTGTTGGGTTTCTCATACATTTTCCGGCTGATAACTTTGTATGCTTCACAGATCTGTAGGAGAATGCAAAAAATGTCTAAGTGCAGAAAGTGAGAAGATCAATTGAAGTCTGCAACCTTGTCTAATGGGCTAATATTCCTACAGGACCCACTATATTTCATCCAGGAGCTAAAAGAGTGGCATAAGACTGGGATTCAAAAAGTGCCAGCTCACGCAGCTTTCATTAGAATCAGTGGAAACAAAGAGTATATGGTAGGTCTCAAAATCAGGATGCTAAAATGAGGTCCGGCCTATTAGAAATTGACTTAAAAAGTCACCTATGACCCAACATTGCTCCATCCCTAGAGACTGCTCTAATGCTATTATAGTTTCCAGTACTGTTCTATTTTTTGTTAGGACTCTTCATTACATGCCTTACCTCAGGTCAGATGGAAAAAGAATGCAAAATGAGGAGAAGCAGCTTTCTTAACATTTGATTAGAAGGATGATAACAGAACTCAGTAACTAGATCACAGATTTAATTGTCTGTATCTTGTAGTCTATCTTCCTCATATTCAACCAGAAGAAATTCACAGTTAACAAGTAAACAGAGAGTTTTTAAACCACAGCTAGGAGATGGTACAGAGCCATTGAGATTTCCATTCCAAAAGGCATAGTTTTCAGGCATAACGTTTGATACATACACACTCTGATTTGACTAACTCCACACACACTTTTTTACATAATCATGCCAGTGAGAGTTGAAAAATGTCCTTCCTTGGGTGGTCGCTAGGGTGAAATCTCAAATTCTCTTCAGTGGCTGCAAATGTCTCTCTTTTTCTAGGGTGCTACATGCATGATTTACTAGGGCACTT
The DNA here is from genome assembly GCF_030867095.1 of Alligator mississippiensis. NCBI lineage: Eukaryota > Metazoa > Chordata > Crocodylia > Alligatoridae > Alligator > Alligator mississippiensis. The sequence continues at coordinate 47,173,353 of NC_081835.1, forward strand.
ACACTGTCCACTTGCAGGCGTAGGTTCTTAGCCAGTATGTCCAGCATGGAGGTGGCTAAGGCTTTGCGTTTTTTGGACAGATTTTGCTTTACACCTTCAATGCTGACATGGAAAGGACCAATGACAATACAGCTTGGCAGAGCGTTGTCCAGCTTCTCCTTTTCAGACAAGTGCATGTTTACTATTTGTCTCACTTCCTGGGCAGAGGGACACTGGACTTGATACTCTCTACATATAGAAATACAAAGATAAATCAACCCATACGTAGACACTGTGAGAATGTACACCTTTCTGAACCATACATAGATGCTTGTGGAGATGTCAACACACAGCAATCTAAAAGGTCAGGAGATAAATTAATGATAGATTAAATTATTATTATTGGAAAACATAGGGCTGTCCCCTAAAATTGTGTCGCATTTTATGGTTTTGAAATGTTATGCATTTCCTGCCATCAAAAGCTTACAATCTATGCAGCAGATGAAAGTGTAGTTTTATGGTGGCAACATAGTTCTGAGTTTGCTCTAATCTAACTAGGATAGCCAACAATAGTAAAGTAAAATAGGACGACATGGGACTTCAGTGCAGTGCTGCTAGCAACCTGTGTATGCACTTGGTTCACTAACCCATAGTAAAGTCGGTGATGCCACATCCTTACTATGCTTACCCAGTTTAGCAAGTATATGCCTACTTGCACCTTCTTTATTGGCTGAACATAAGGTCAAGACCTGAAATAACAGCATGACAAAGGAGGAATGAGGAGAGATTTCTGGGGAAGAAGATGGATTCCTGATAGTAGTGGGCTTTGAAGCTCCGTTTAACATATGGCAAGTTTGGTGGAAGAAGAAGTGAGAGAACTCCAGGAGAGGTAGCAACATGACATTTAAACCAGAAGTGTAGAAAAGTGACAAGGGAGACAGTAAGACAGGAGATTTGGGGGGACAAGGGAATGCAGAGATGTAATTGAAGTTATGCAGTGCCTGGAGGGGCAGGACAAAGAACATGAATTTGTTCTGAAGGAGCTACTAGAGGTATACATTAAGTGATTTGGTTGGAGTCCGACATGAAAAAGACAGCAACAGTGTTTTGGATTGATTGGAGAAGACAGGACGCCTGGAAATGAGAATGTTAAAGTAATCAAGGATAAAGGGTGACACTTATGTATGAAGGGGGGATTTGACAGTAGAAACAAGGAGGCTGAGACAAAAAGAAATGCTGCTTTCATGTTAACAGCATGAAAAGGCACCACCACGGGAGGTCAAAGTCAAAGACACTAACTGGATTTTCAAAAGGCATGTTTAATTTTATGGCCAGTGATATCTCCAGTTCTGCTTACAAACATGAATGAATCTGATTGTTGTCAAGGACAGAAAGAAATGTTCACTGCCACCATCAACATGTAGCATGGCCCTTCTGTCTTCCTCGGAAAGTACTGTCAGTGATCACTCCTGGAGACTAAATTAAATAGACCCAGTGCTCATTTGGCAAATCCTACACACCCAAAATTAAGGTGTTTCACGCTTTGGGAGAACCCCAAAAGTAAAGGCATTTACATCCCCACACATTTATGCAAAGGTGTAGGCAGAGATAACCACAGCAGGGTGTGGGGCCTGGGGCAAATCAGCCTGTGCAGGGCCTAGACATGGCAGTGGTGGCAGCAGGGGATGTGGGGGGGGGGCAGTCACACCAATTCACTCTCCCATAGGGACAGCCTTAGGTGTAGGGTTACCATATTTCCAGTTCCAAAAGAGAGGACACCTGTTGTGGGGGACACCTCACTCCTAACCTACAGCTCCCTTGCCCTTCCAATGCCCCTCACTTCTGACCCACCCTACTGGTGCCCCTCACTCCTGACCTGCAGCCCTCCACCCCCCACCCCCGGTGCCCCTCACTCCCAAGCCACAGCCCCCACAGCCCTACCTGAGCCCCTAACTCCTGACCTGCAGCCCCCTGCTCCCCCAAGCCCTGCCTGGGGAGACCCCCAGCTGCCCCCATCCCAACCAGGCCAGAGCATGGTGACTCCAATTTGTGTGGGCAATGGCAGAGCAAGTCCAGCACTAGTGCAGGCTGGACAGAAGAGGAGAGGATGCCCATAGCACCCCCCACCCTGGCCTGGGGCTCTAGCACCACACCAGGTAACCTGGCCATAGCCCCCTTCCCCACCCAGGCAGCGTCTCCCAGCCACATCACCTCTGTGAGCATGAGCATCAGCCCCAGTGCCACCGGCCTGGCCACAGTGCTCCCTGCTGCCTTCAAAGGGTCCCCTCTGTCCTCTTCCCACTCTGGAGGGGCAGGTGGCCAGCACCTACTCTACCACAGCTCCAGCGCCCGGCCAGCTTCCCCGTGACAGCAGGCACCTGCACACCCCAGACAGCCCCCAAGCCCTGGCCTTCCAACCTTCACTTCCCACAGGCTTACCTGCTTCCCCCACCACCCTGCCTAGCTACATGCAGGCCATATGTGTGTGACATTCATGTGGAGCCGCCGCCTCCAACTGCCCTCACCCCACTCCCACCAGTAGAGCAAAGCAAAATCCTGGATATTTGTTCAGATTTCAAAAAAACCTCTGGATGGAGACTGAAGGACCCAAAAAAGAGGACATGTCCAGGAAAACTCAGACGTATGGTAACCCTAGTATATGTAAGGTGGACAAGTCTTATAGAATAAGTTTTTGAAAGAACACGTCATTCAAGTCTGGCCCCTTCACTCCCCTTTGATGTCACTTACTTCAGAAAGGACTGCATGTCATTATTATTCAGCTCCAGGTGCTTCTCATACTGCCTGGCATAGGCTTGAAGGGGGATCAATGCCTTGCGAATGGCAAACTGAATAGTCTTGCGCAGTTCTTCCACAGCTGGCTCATGCAGGCCCACTGACTCCAACAGAGGCATGCCTCTGATGAACATGTTCTCTAGCACAAACTAGAAGAGCACAAAGGGAGAAGTCGTTCAGATCTAGTAGGACTAACCATGCTGCTTCTGGTTCTCCTGTATGGGAGGAGGTTTTAAAAGGTGAGGAACTCATTCCTCACTGTGTAGTACCTAGGGTGATGGAAGGCACCTCTAAAGTCTCATAGTCCATACTCTTGCATTGTACAAAGAATTAATTTGCTCAAAACCATTCCCAACAGAAAGATGGGAGGATCTTGGAAGACAGATTTACTCCACAAAAGAGGAGAAATGTGTGAACTTCAAATGGCCCATCCACAATGGGTGCTGAGAACATTAGTTGATGTGCTGTTTCCCTTTGTTATTCTACTCATAACAGCTGCAATTCTGGGGCTCTACATCACTTAGTCTCAGACAAACTGCCATCTTCCTTAATAACGTACCTTCTCCAGCTGTGGTATGGTGTGGGTTGCCAAGATTCCCTTGTCAAACAGAGAAACAATAGATGTCTCAAAGACCTCCAGCGGTGTGCTAAAGTGAACCCCGCTACTGTCCAGAATCAGATCCACTACAAAAAGAGGATTCTTTCGTGGCCTGCAAAGGGAAAAGAGGGAGAACAAAGTATCTGTTTTTAAAAAGAATGAGACAGCTATCAGGCTATTTATTGAAGACCCACTGCACAGACACAGAGGCCAGAGTGGAGGCATGTCTTGGAACAACACTCTTTTGGTTGCAGATCAGCAGTATGGCATGTTGTCACTTAAAGAACCTTCTTCTCATCTGACCAGAAGGAAAAGAAGGGTGGCCACAACATACTTGAACTTTTCACTACCCCCTTTAGAAACCTAAACTCCAGATTGAGAGTCAACGCTATGCTATTAACAAAATGCTCAGGAACTCATGGAAATGACACACACCTGTTAGAATACACCACTTTCCATTTGGATACTGATCCACTGATCTTGTTTACTATGGGCCTCATCCAAAATTCACCAAAATCAACAGCCTAGCTTCCAATGATTTTGGATAGGCCTCATTTGAATAGCATCTTTTTTTCCTGCTTTCATTATATTCTTTTTTTAAAAATTCTTAATACTGTCCAAAACAAAAATCTCCACATTCATTGGAAAAAATAATACACGACATCTCAGCAACCTAAATTCAGGATCTTTTAGAGAAGCAATAAAACTAGCATCCCACTCCTAACCCTTCAGTTCTAATTCCAACAGTGAAAATGTCCAGCTGTGTGGCCTTATGCTTCTCCCTTTCTCAGGCTCTAAATTGAGTTTGCTGGTAATTTCCTCTCTTGGCAGTGTTGGGAGAATTCCCCTGGTGGTGCTTTTAAAGTGCACTGAACATAAGAAGCCAACTCTTCGTTTCAATAGAGTTGCTTTATGCCACTTAGTACAGGTTTAAAGCTGCTGCCTTGACAGGGCAGCTTGAGATTTTCCCAGCTCTCTGCTACTTGATCCTAGCAAAAGGGAAGTACCAGGGGCATGTCAAAGGGTGGACAAGCATAGTTCTTCCTTGCAAGAGATGTACTTAATTCCTACTGAATGCAAAGTTTCAATTCAGAAGTCTATGATAATGAGAAAAACAATGATAAATCTGTTCTTCTTACTCCACTATTCTCCTCCGAGTCTGCCCTTCCCTCCCTCCTGCTGCTTACTTGTATGGGCTATTGATGAGGTCATCTCCCCATTCCATATCCTCCAAGCAGTTCAGAACACTGCAGCTAGCATCCAGCAAAAGCTGGGTGAAGCTGACCAGTGACTTTTGAACTAGGTAGCGTACAGAGTCTTGCAAGTTGAACTTGATGAGCTCCATCAATTTATGTAGCTTGGACATTTGGTACACGCCCCAATTGCTCTGAGCCAAGTTGTACCAGCCTTTACCAATCTCTCTCAGGCAGCTCTTTACTGCTATCTTTAGAGTATTGATCCAAGTGTCCTTGAGAAACATTTGAACCTAGAGCAAAAAAAGAGAAGTGCCATCCTCAGAGGACTGATGGGAAAGCAGCAGTCACAGTTAACCACTAGAACCTACTCTTTATACCCTACTGGTATTGATCTTGTGTGACTCAAATCCTATTTCTATTGTCCAATAACCTCATATTTATGTATACATATCATATATGTGGCAACAGGATGTGGGCAGCATGTCTAGTTTAACAGCAGAAAGGCCATGAAAAAAGTCTGTTAAGAAAAATAAAGCTGTTCTTTCTCGTTCATCTAAGCCTCTCCTTTCTATCCCTATTCTTTGTACAACAGTATCACATAAGCTGCCTCTTAAAGGGGTCCTCACAAAAGTTAGCTGTAATATATGGCAAAGGAGTGAAGGATGTGAGTTTGTCTTCTGTCAACAACTGAGAAGGCAATGGGAAGCAGCCACGGGCAACAGATGCCTGCATTTTCAGTCATTAAAATGCTATCAAGTGTCAATTTTGTTATACTGTTCTGCAATTTGCTGTTGGAAATTAGATCCCAGTAACACAATGGGTGACTTAATTTCGTAGTTGTTACATCATAGAACCTGGGGTCATCAGACCTGGCTCCACAAAAATACAGCAAGCCAATGGTTTGAGTGACCCGGAGTAAGTCAGGGAACTCCTTTGCACCTCAACTTCTGATATGTACTGCCCCTGTATGCAGTGTGTGAGAATCCTCTGATGAAAAATACAAGAAAATGGCAAATCTAAATCTATTCATTGTTGTTTATAAACAAATCTTTTGCACAAAATTATGTGAAAAAGTAATTAAGTCAAACAAATATGAAGTCAGTCAGTGGAACTTATTAAAAGTGCCAGTAGCTGCATACATACAACGTTTTTAGAGGAATCAAAACTTTGGTTCCATGTTCCTTTTAGAAGAAAAGCAAAGTCTGTGATCTCTTGAATGATCATTTATGATGCAAAATTTGCCTAACATTCTTTATAAAATCTGTGCCCATTTCTAGTAAATCACATATTGCTAAGGACTGTCTGACCAGGTCTGTTTGTTCTGTGCTTGATGCCCAGTGTTCCATATAACACCATTTAACTAATTATCCTCCTTACCTGAGTAAAGGTCTGCGTCTGGATCTGTTCAAACTCCTCTAGCCGGCCATGCTTAGATAAAGTTGAATGAAACAGAGACATGGCTGCAGCTTTGTTGCACTCATCCCGCACCTGTGACAAGGCATGGATGACTTCTGGCCTGGTCAGGAGTGAGACAAAGATGAAGTCTGCTCTTTGCTCATTAAATGGATAGTCTGGAACTTGGACAAGCCCTGTCAGGGAAAGAAAGCACATCCCTTTAATTGGGAGAGTGTTTCTATTACATCCCTTTTTAGGATGGTAGTTCTTTCAAGCAACTGAGTGATCAATGGTCTGATCTTGTGCAGTTCTAGCAAAGAGAAGTCTGCCAACATGAAGCAAAACAAAAGTGCTGTCCCCAACACTGAAGCCTTCTGCTTACCTGCCCACATTAGAAAGCTTCAAAGTTAACAAATGCCTTCTCTGTCACTGCACAAAAATAGGACCCTGACCCAAGAATAGGATCTCAGAGTCTGGCTCAAAGAACTTGCATCGTGCAGAGACTTGGATCAAGACAGACTTGTTCTTTTTGGCCAGAGGCATTACATTTTGCCAGGTTGAATAGTCATTAATTGAATGTCTACCCCTGAGGGACATCAGTTAGTGGGCATACATTCCAACTTTTGGAATATGCTTACACAGACTTTTTTCTCCATGTTTTTGGCATCTGCACTTCACCGTGGTATAGCTTGTAACTAATTACCTAAGGATCTACATTAACATTAATAAATTAAAGGAATTTTTTTATTTATAAAAGAAGGAAGACCTCTTTGAGAACAAAATGAAGCTCTCCAAGCCTACAGAGCAAGAGCTGGCAACCCTTTACGAGTTGTGGGCTGGACCAACCCAGCTCCAGTCCAACATGAGCCAGGTGGCTTTGTGGGGGCAGAGGCAGGGGAGGAGAGGGAGAAGTAGCAGCAATGAGAACACAACTCCTCATTGCCCAGCCCTGGCATGGGTACAGACACAATCAAAGCCCTCCAGCTCCACAGGATAGATCTAGTCCATTGGCCGTATGATGCCAACCCCTGCTGTAGAGTCCCAGAAAAAAAACTAGACAAGGAATTTGGGGAAATATGATTTCCTGTGACCTTGACTATTACCACTTTACAGTGTGTGAACGAAGCCATTTTGTGCTACTGGAGCAGGGCTGGGTGGCATATTCCGCAAGTGAGATGATACAGAGCCACCACAAAGAAGAAATAAAGATTCTTCATGTGAATGAAACGAAAGGCCTCCTTCCTCCCAAACATTGTTTTAAAAGTCATACTAGCTGGAACATGAGGACAAAGCTGGAACATCCATGTAGGGCCTTGGCCTTGCAATGCCACACTGTGATGAAAGAGGTTAAGTGGGCTGAGTTCTAGCAGGGAACACTTTGTGGGTGTTCAGCATGAGCTGGATTTGCTGTAACTAGTTTCATAAGCAGGCCTATATGCCCTTTTCACCCCAGAGGGAGAAGGCAGTCTGGGCTGACAGCAGGGCCTCGAGATTGCTCCATGACTGGTTGCCCATGACCTTGTTTCAGGGTATTGGGTTAGTGCTGTCCCCAGGGTAATACTGTGCTACAGTTTTATAACTGTTTCATTGCAAGTGTGGCTGACTGGGGCCTGAGGAGAATGGGTGAGGCTCTGAGACAGCTGGAGGTGAAAAAATGGTAGTCCCAGGGAAGACAAAGAAAATTCCAAGGAGAACAAAGTGGAGATCATGGAGGGACAGAAGGAACTGGAATGGCACAATAAAGACTGCTTGTTTGGAGCTGAGCTGTCTGCTGTGCTATTTGGGATGTCAGCACTCTGAGGCTTTGAAGAAGGAAACACACCCTCTTCCTAGGAGCTGACCAAAAGAAAGTGGTTATCTAAGATGGGGGTGCAATGCATCACTGAGAAAGGAAAGGATAGAGAAAAGCAAGGGTCTCAAAGCCAGAGGCTTGCCCCCTGTACAGCCATGTCGGGGCTGGCTTGAAGAGGGTCTTCTCAGGAGAGGGAGACTAAGTAAGGCTGCTTTTTAGGGAGTCTCAAGGCACAGCTATCCCCTCAAAAGCAGCATTGATTCCATGACATGCTGAAGCCAATTTTTGCCTTCTGCACTTTCCAGGAATTGTAATGGCAATGCACAGACTTTAAAGTGACCCCCATGCAATGCATATGATTAGGTCATTATTCTATAAATACTGAAGGTCCCCTAAACTACTGGGTAATGAACCATACTGCACTATGTTTTCAAGAATGCTTTCATTTCTAATTAAAATGAAAAGACAATCAAATATGCCACGCTCAACAGGGCAACCCAAAGCAGAGACTCAAAATATTCTGGCTGCAGCATGTATTCTCTTATATTATCAACCAAAACAGCAATGTATGCCTGAGAGATTCCCACCATGAGATCTTTCTTATGACCCAGCTAGAGCCCAACTCTCTCCACTGTGTCCTATACCTTTCTCTGGCACTTTTTCCTCCTCTTTTTCTGGCAGGGTGACATATGAAAACATTTGAGGCTTAGAAGTGACAACTCTGTCGAAGATGATCTTGTTCATGGTGCGTTCATAATCCAGGCTCACTTCCTTTTCCAGGCAGTGCAGACGGTTTAGCACACTGATTATGGTCATAAAAAGAATTAAACAGAGATTCTTCAGAATGGCAGGTCTGCATCAGTGCTCAAAGATCCATCCTCACTTTATTTCTCCTGGGTTCAATTACACATAGCTTGCTCATTAAAAGGTTCTGAAATACATTAGACAGGATGTACAGGGGTCCCAGACTGGAACAGCAGGTGATGCTGCAGGTTTAAGGTTTACTGATGGAAAACTACACAAGGCCCCAGGACAAGGACAATGAAGTCACAAGGATGGTGCATGCATGCGGGTGGGGTGATGTGTGTAGTGGGTGTCAGGGGGGCATACAGATTTGCAGCTGGAACTAGCATTCCTTTTTCTGTTGCCTGATTGCCTCTCCAGTTGCTATGCAGTTTCTTTACCCTTCTAATCTTCCTACCTTAATAGCAGTGAGATGAAACTAGATTCACCATATCTGAACTGCTGCTTCTGCACACAAATCACTATGGCATGGAAACAACATGTTAACTGGAGGGCAGCGAGGAGATAAGATGTGCAAAGGGTGATGAGAGAGAACACAGAAGGTTGGTGAAAATTGTGCATGAATGCTGGGAAACTTGGGGTACATATGCCACTTTCCCAAATGCCCCTTCTGAATATTTGCTTATCTGCTATTCCTGGGAATTCCTCTCTTCTCCAATTTCAAAGCCCTGAAACTGTTTTTAATATTTTGCTGTGCCTTCTTTTCCCTCAGACCTGGAGAAGAATGCACTAAATTCAAAAACTTGTTTAAGTCTCCCTCAACCATAAAAGTTGGTCCAACAGAAGATATCACCCACAGAAATTCTTGCCTCTCATGCATTTCCTGGACCACCATGGCTACAACATCACTTTAACACTACTGCAAGTCTAAAATTTCTGATGCATGAGCATCATCTTTCACTTTAGGCATGCGATACTTTTTTCTACCAAGGTTTTTATTCTTAAACAAATCTTATTCCCCACTTCAGGCCAGTAGATCATACAGCACTTCATGCCTCCATGTCTCAGAAAGTGGCAAAAGCCATCGCAGTTCATTCTAACAAACATCACCACTGGCTGATGATTCATCTAGCCCAGGGACTCACAATTTTTTCCCTGGTGTGAACTGCATCTCGATATAGAGACTGTCTCAGGGACACACACATTTGTAACCAGGTGGATCCTTTCCTCTCCTATTTGATAAACAAGTTTGCTAAGCAGATTTTATTTTGTTTTAGCAGCTGCAAACAAAGAGAACAGGCCACCAAGAAAGTCTCTCAGGCAACTGGCAATCTGTACACCAATTTAGGAATCACTGATCTATACTCTGGAAACTGTTTTTAATGTCTGTAATTTCTAAAGTGTAACCAGTATGTCAGGTGCCTCTCTGAGTGTCCAACAGTTCTGTACTGTATCTGTGTACAGTGGTACAGTACATTCAAGCCATAAGATTGCCCTGTACTGTATTACCATGTGGTGATACAGTACAGTATATTAAAGGCTGTTACAATCTGAGTCCTTCTTGGGCCTGTTTGAGCCTTCAGGGAAGAATCAACTGGCTACTCACCATTTCTCCTTCCTCAGGTGTGGTGTGCTCATGGCTAACTGTTTCATCCTCCCTAGACTTTTGTCTTCAATGCTTCTGAGTCCATCCACAGGCATGCAGTCCACATACAAGTTATACCGCAGCAGTGCCTGCGTTTTCTTGCGCAGGTTATTAGCAGAGACCACTCGTTGAACAAACACACGGGGGTCTTCAGCAAGAAAGAGCAGATGGACTCGTGGCACCCAGTACTGACATGGCATCAGCGGGGCTCTCCCTGGGGAAACGGAAGTGAAGACAAGAATAAAATTCCCTGGGACAGCCTGGAAACAGCAACTCCTGTGATTCTGGGGCCCTTTATGTAAGAGACCACAATGAATTCAGTAATCCTCTTATGTTTACTGTAGGCCCAAGAACAACTCTACAGTTGGGGACAGACTGAGGAGTCCTTGCAGAGCAAGAGGCTGTCAAACAAAGGACTAGAGTTCCAGCTGGGTGGCAGAAAATTGTAGATTTTTGTAGAATCCCTGTGAACAGTTGGTACTTCACAGTATTACCCACAATTCCCTCAAAATAGCTTTGGTCCCAGAAAGAACAATGGGCAGCCCTCCTCAATGGCAGGGAAGGAAAAGGGCTCCATCACCATAACATAGAGCCATTGTGGGGAAAGAGAAGGCAACCAAGGATTGAACGGTGTGTTCAACCTTAGCAGAACACACCTGCTGGAGTCACTCCTCCATTAAGGATAGGCCTCCCTTCTTCATTCCGCACCAGGCCCCTCTCATCTGTCTTATGTACCAAGTAGAACTTTGTCTCCTTGTCATAATCCAGGACTCCGACACTGACCCAATCGTAGATCAACTGATGGCTTTTGGGATCCTCTGGAAGGAGAGATGATCATTAAAAAAGGCTTAAGTGAGTTCACTCAAGATGTTGTGGCAGGAGAGGTGTCCTGGTCAGAATAATGAGATTGCAGTCCCCCTTTCTACCTTATATGTCCCCTTTGGCCAAGCTCACTTGTGCTCAGCCCCTAGCAAGAGACAGAATGCAGTCACAGATGGACACTGCATGCCCACAGATTCAGTTGTTTCCACCATGCATTCTGTCCATTCAGAAACCTTTGGGTGACCACTTATTTTTGCCTATTCCTATTTTCTCATTTATACTAGATAACACAGTTGCTCTGGGATTTGGAAAATTGTCAGCCTGGCCTTCAATTTTGGAATCAGAAATAATTGTAGACACATTGTATTGTATTTAGCCAACAAAGCACTTGATCTGCATGTCCAATTATGGAGTTAAAGATCTAAGCCCTGCAAAATTTGCCTAAGTTTATTTTCAGCTCAGAAATGTGAGTGCAAAATCAGAGGCTACCCCTAAGAAACAGGTGCAGTGAAGGTGTAACAGGTTTGTAAGCAGAGCTCAGCTCTCATGATACCTTATCTCCTGCTTTGCCAACTAGAAAATGCTACCCATGTGGTCATGCAGATTCAAACACCTCATTCCATTCATTAGTGTTGCATCATTCATCTGAATTAAATGTTCCGTTTCACATGACAATCTTATTACCAATATTAGCTCAACATCACTGTGTAGGGTATGTGAAATATAGTTCATTCAAGTGTTACCATGTCCCAGTATATCATCTGTAGGCAAAAGTGCTTTTCCAGGAATTGGGTTCCTGTCTTGAGATCCTAGGTCCAACCCCAGCGAGATCCACTCTTCCGGAGTCCGACAGTCGTACTCTTCATCATCAAATATCTAGACAGGTAAGACACAGTAAGCAATGAAAATGAACATGGGGAAGAAGAAAACAATGGAATATAGAACTGTAAGAAAGGAAAAGAAACCTAGTCCCTGAATGTTGTGTAAAGTAGATTTGTTTCCAATAGCAGTACCTGGACTCCTCCCTCTCTTCTATGCAGCAGAGTTTGGGGAGAAATTTTTTAGCTGGAGATATCCTATGCAAATGACGCTGTTAACAGTTGCATTTCAAGGGGCATGGGAACTTGTGGAAAAATGGCATGTAAAAACCCTAATGAACCACCTTTAGACTCAATCTTATGAGGTACAGACCATCTCCAAGTGCCAAAGATTCTAAAAGTTGTAGGCACTTTTTAATTTCCAAAAAGTGTCTCAGAATCTTGCAGAATTAAATCCTTACAGTCACCATGGCTTTTACTTTAAAACATCCACGTGTTCATCTCTGTCCCTTTCTATATTCAAAATTGTTGTGTGCCCTGCTACTTTCAGGAAATCCCTGCACTGTCAGTAGTAATGCAGATGACAGACAGCTTTGAGGCTGCTCCTTACCTTCAGGGGGAGGTAGATGGGAAAAACAGGATCTTGCTTCTGTTCAATGGTTGGCAAACTGTCAGGGTCTTGGTGCCTGGGCATCAGTTGATTGGAATCTATTCCCTCGTTGGCTAAGAGCTGAGCAATATCAAGTTTGAGATACAGCCGTCTTCTCCTAGTTGCAAGTTAATGAGATGGCAAGGTTATTGCCTAATTTAGTGATAGGGATTTTTAATTATTGCTTCAATTTTCTTCCTGTGGCTGCTACAGGGAATGATGCTCAGGCTAATAACAACTAATTCAGTATGGCAGCAATGCAGAAACAAGTGGACACTCCCCAAAAGAGAGAACACATTAATGGGAATTTTAAAACTTGACTGGACAACATAGAGCAGAATTATCTGAAGTGCTCAGTGCTGGGCTACTCTGCTTCTACTGACAGACCTGGGAGCTGAATTAGGAAAGTGCTGAGTCCCCTACGGCACTTCCTATCCCCTCAATGAAGCAAAAGCTGGCTAACCTAAGATCTTTCCCAGGGCTAATCTCTACAGAGGACTATCATTCTGTTGATACATGTTTCTCATTATGTTGCCTGAGTCAACAGTGATGTGTAAGTGGAAAGGGGTGAGGCTAGCCCCTTTAAAGACAGTGTAATGTTAAATGTTCTTCAGATAGCACCTTAAAATCTTCAAAATAAATTCAGCACCCAGTTTGTCTGTGGCCATTGCAAAGTTTTTTTACACACAAGAGTTACCAAGTATCCATCTTCTTGACAATTACCTTTCTATCTCAATCTTCCGAGGGCACTGGCCTGGAAGCCCCTGGAAAGGGATTTGCACCTTTGGCTTAAATGCTTGCAGCGGAAAGTCTGATTTGACCAGGATCTCAGTGGTTGGTCCAATCATTTGCTGGTCCAAGTAGCTCCCGAAGTTCTCAGGAAACTCAAATGTCGTGACTAGAACCAAAACATAGACAAAATCTAATGTTGTCCAACACTGGTCCTACACTCAAATGCAGACAGAAAAACTCTGCCACCTCTCAGGATGTGATATGGGATCATAGATAAGTAGGCTGTGTGTAGACGTGCTGGTTTACATTCTAATTAGAACATGTTGAAGCAGACCCGATTAATTGAGTCTGTTCCACGTTCTGATTAGAACACTTCAGAATCGCCTCATTGTCATGCTCATTCAATAAGCTTTAGCTAAAACACCCCTGCTGCCATTTAAAAGTGCAGGGGGGGCTTAATATACATGATGGGAGTGGTTTTAATTAGAGCAGCTGTCAGGGAATCTCTCTAATTCAAACAGACCCTCCCTACCTCTGAGCACATGTATAGGCATCTGTAGAGCTGCCCAACCTGCTCTCAAAAGTTTCCAGGGAGGGAGATTCTACAACATCTCTAAGTAGCCTGTTCCAATCCTTAACCACCCTCACAGTAAGAAAGTTCTTTCTAACCTCCAACCTAAATTTCCTCTGCTGCAGTTTCCTCTGCTCCCCCTTCAGTCTTAGAGAATAGCCTATCTCCATCCCTTTTTATATTTTCCCTTCAGATATTCAAAGAGCATTATCAAATCCCCCCTCAGTCTTCTCTGGCAGATTACTTGCAGGGTTCAAGGTAACTGTGCTGCCTAAGTAAAGGAGTCAAGCAGATGCCAAGTGAGGTGTTTCTGAAAAGTTGAAACCAGACTTTTGGTTTCTCCTAAGCAAGTGAAGGGCTTTCTTATTTGTGCTTAAACATGTCATTATGCAAAAACAATTATGCTATATGCATTGACAATGACTCTAAGAGACATGGATAGTGGAGAGGGGACTGGACCCAGTCTCAGGAGACCAGGATTTAATTTCTGAATTTGCCACAGACTCCGCATGAGGATAGGTCACCTATATTACCCAGTGCTCCAGTTCCACATCAGTAGCATGCAGCTAAATACTCTCCTTCCTCACAGGGTTGTTATAAGGATAAGATCCAGGCATAATTGTAAAACACTCACATTCTCGGGCAATTCAGGGTGTATCATGGGAGTAAGTCAGGTAACCATTAAGTTCTGAGGTCATTATCTGAATTTTATTCAAGCAAACCACTAAAAAAAGTCACCAGCTCACACACCATTCCCATGGGGAGTCTGATTAGGGACTAAGTAAAAACCGGTTAACGATCTCCACCATTTTCATGGAGAATTTTGCCTGAACAGCACTAAAGACTTCCAGAGTAGCAAGCCAAATAGAGATCTAAATGTTTGTTTATACATAAATGTTTGTTTATATATAAACTAGCAAATTGCCCATCAAAAATGATAGGGGGGTGGGGAGCAGGCAGGGAGAGAAGATAGGGGGAAGATGCTTGCTAACCCCAACCCCCCTGGTACGCCGCCACTGCCTCCCAGGAGCAGGGGTGTGTGGGGGGGTGGGAAGCTTTCCCTGCTATCCCCTCTATCCACCTATACCAGCACCCCACCAGCACCCCACGCCACCGCCTCCAAGGAGCAGGATCCCTGGCCTCAACTCCCCCCCAGTTCCGTCCCCACCATCAGCGGCACTCCACCACCTCCAATGAGCAGGGCTGGGACCAGTGTTGCTGACCTACCCCCCCACATGAGGCGGTGGAGAACCACCATGACAATGGGGACGGAGGGGAACAGAGCAGGGGGGCAAGGCCAGTGCTGGTGGCCTTGCCCCCCTGCTCTGTCCCCTCTGTCCATGCCATCATGGCAGCGCTCCACCGCGCTGCCAACTCCTGTCCGTAATGCTCTTGGAGCACTCTGATTGGTTGTTTCAATAACCAATCAGAGTGCTCCAAGAGTGTTACGGACAGACAGAAAGACAGACTAAGCCCTTTATTATATTAGAACTGTCTAACGGAAGTCTAAGTAAGGCATCACCAGCTCAAAATAAAATAAAGGTGGCAAACTGGGAATCTGAAAATTGATTCAAATAATTGCATGCCAAGTTTAAGAAGCACTGACCCATTCAGGAGATCCAAGTATGAACCTAAAAATAGACTTTGGTGAATTGCAAGAGCTTTTAATCCTTTACGAGCTTTTAAAATTTTCATACTCAATAGATATACCATCTTAAAAAGAAGACAAGGACGTTGCTAAGTTACTTTTGTATACTTGTATTTCAATTGCCCAGCAAAGCCCCTGGATTTCAAAGTGAATCTGGCGAGAAGTCTGCAGGACCACGGATTTTTTAACCCAGTCCTTAAAAGTGCAGCAGGCCCACACTGCACTGATAAAGTCAGCTATAGTTAGGGTCAGAATCCTTGGGATAGCAAATTATTAGTCAAACAATCCCTTTTTATGAGAATATTTTGACTAATGGAGATCAATATTAAACAGGTTACTCTACAGATTTCATCTCCTTTTCATTTCTATCATTAATCAAAAGTGGTACAGAATCTGTGTATCATCTCTATCAACATACATATTTATGATATTTTCTAAGAATCATCTTTTATTAAAGAATCCATAAAGCAGAGAGGTTTTAAGATAATTCCTTTATCCCAGGACATATCTTTGTTCAACTTCTTCAAAGAACCACCCTGGTATATATCTATTGTTGGTAGGCACTATTATTCCTATTGTGTAACTCTACTGTTCTGAAATCCATAAAGCTATTCACTGCAGCACTTTGTGCATTATCAGTTATTTATGTCAATACTTAGTGTACCATTGGCAGTCAGACTTCAGACTGATTTTTTTTACTGAATCAGTAGTATATCACAAATAGAGGTCTGTCTCCACTTGTTAAGAATGGGTCTGACTTGTTATCACTTGTGGATGGAGTCATTTTCCTTTTTTCTTGAAAATAACTGAAATCTTCAGGGCAGTTAGGTGATGTCCAGCTTCTCTCTGTATAAAGTCAAAATCCTCTCTCCCCAGCCCACAGCTTAAATGACTAGACTGTGTTCTAGAGCAGTGGTTGGCAACCTTTTTAGGCTGCAGGCCAGAATGACCTGATTCATCTCAAACAAGAATTAAGATATCATTGTCCCACTTTACTTGGCCTTGGTGAGGCCACAGCTAGAGTACTGTGTCCAGTTATGGGCACCATGCTTCAGGAAGGATTTGGAGAAGCTTGAGAGAGTCCATAGGAGGACTACGTGTATGGTTATAGATATGGAGAGCAGGCTATACAATAAGAGGCTGAGAGACATGGGTCTGTTCAGCCTGGAGAAGAAAAGCCTCAGAGGGGACTTGGTGGTAGCCTATTCCAATATAATAAAGGGCTTAGTCAGTCAGTCTGTCTGTCTGTCTGTCACACTTTTGATCAAGATAGGGTTACCATACATCCGTGTCCTCTTTTTTAAGCCCTCTGCTCTCCATCCGGGCAAGTTTTATTTAATCTGCCCAAATGTCTGGGACTCTCCTTTGCTCCACTGGTGGGAGCAGGGGGAGTGCAACTGGAGGCAGCAGAAAGTACTTGCCTGCAGCTGTAGAGGTGCAAAGACTCACGTGGTGCTCCCTGCTCTCACCCCCGTAGCAAAGGAGAAACGCAGACATTTGGTCAGGGCAGGGGGAGTGGGGGCTGCAGCTGCAACAGGGCAGGGGGGGAGGAGAGGGTTGCCTGTTCTCCAGCAGGGGAAAGAGGCAGGGGTGGGGGGCTTGGAGGGCAGCGGGGAACTCCGTGGCTGGCTGGCTGCACAGGGGCTGGTGCCTGTGCTCTGGGGACTGAGCAACCATAAGCACCTGGGGGGGGGGGGGCAAGGGGGTGAGAAGGAAGGAGGGGGAGGGGGCCATGGCCAGGCTGCCTGGTGCAGTGCAGCAGCCTCATCCCAAGGCAAGGAGTGCCACAAGCCTCCTCTCCTCTTCCCTCAGCCTGCACTAGGGCTGGACATGTTCTGCTGCTGCCTGTATGAATTGGAGCCACTGTGCTCCAGCCTGGTCAGGACTGGGACAGCTGGGGCCCCTCCAGCAGGGCTGGGGGGGCAGGGGGCAGGAGTGAGGGGCACCAGCAAGGATGGGGGTGGGGGACAGGGTACTGCAGTTTGGTGAGGGAGAGGCACTTGGCAGGCTGGGGTCAGTGGGTTGGGAGTGAGGGGCAGCAGCAGGGCTGGGAGGGCTGTGGCTTGGGAAGTGAGGGGAACTGGGGTGGGGGTGGAAGACGGTGGGTTGGGAGTGCGGGGGGCACTGGCAGCACCAGGTGGCTATGGGTCAGGAGTGAGGGGCACCAGTAGAGACAGGGGCTGGGGGGCTGCAGATCGAGAGTGAGGGGCACCATCAGGGCTTGGAGTGAGGGCACTGCAGTTTGTTGAGGGAGGGGCACTGGTATAGCTGGGGTCAGTGGGTTGAGAGTGAGGGGCAGCAATACAACTGAGAGGGGCTGTGGCTTGGGAGTGAGGGGCAACAGGGTGGGGGCAGGGGACTGTGGGTTGGGAGTACAGGGGGCGCTGGCAGCATCAGGGAGCTGTGGGTCGGTAGTGACGGGAACCATCAGGGCCTGGGGGGAAGGTACTGCAGTTTGGTGAGGGAGGGCACTGGCAGGGCTGGGGTCAGTGGGTTGGGAGTGAGGGGCAACAGCAGGGCTGAGAGGGGCTGTGGCTTGGGAGTGAGGGGCAACAGAATGGGCAGAAGCAGAGCCACCCTTCAGGGCTGGCCATGTAAACACTCCTTTGAAATCTGACATTCATGACGGGCATTTGGCTAGTCAACATATAAAGGGTGCATATCAGGAACTGGGAAAATGTTCGGCAGGGCTCCCCAGGAGAAGACTAAGACTAATGGTCATAAATTGCTAGAAGACTGCTTTAGATTAGACATAAGGAAAAATGCCTTTATTCTAGACCAAGGACATTCTAGTCGTAGACTCCTCCCAGAAGTGGTATAATCACCTGCTCTGGATATCTTCAAAGAACTCCTGGACACTCACCTTGCTGGGGTCACCTGACCCCAACAGTCTTTCCTGCCCAAGCGCAGGGGGGCTGGACCTGATGATCTCAAGAGGTCCCTTCCAGCCCCTAACGTCTACGAATCTATGACCCAACTCGGGTCAGAGGCAGGCGGGTAGGTGTTAGGACACAGATGCTGGAGACATTTCTCTCCACTGCAGGAGGGGAAAAGTTCCTGCTGTCAAAGACCCCTGCTGCTGAATGTTGCCAAGGTCCCACATCCACAGGTCATATCAAATGGCTCCGTGGGCCAGATCCAGCCAGCAGACTGTAGTTGCCAACCTCTGCTCTAGAGGGTCTGAGAGGCTCTGAGCAAGGGAAGTGCTTCAGACTAAAAGAAACACCCCAAAATATCACGGTGGGCTAAGCACCTCCAAGGTCTGCAGAGTATGTGTACCCTGGGCTGCACAGAGCCTCAACAGTGACCAAGGCCTGGGTAGTAGCAGCAATTATCCCAGGATTGCAGGTGTGCTCCAGGAAGGGGGTTGGCCAGACATAGATGCCCCAGGGGAGACACCTGAAGCGTGGCTTTGGTTGGGCACGCTGAGGCGGCTGGCCCTGCATAGTATTGCTCCCTACTGTCCCATCACAGGGGTTACAGTGGACAATCACCTGAATATGAGCAAACAGTGTGCCCCCATTTCCAAGAAAGTTAAAGGCATACCAGGCTGCATTAGTAGGAGTGTCGCCAGTAAATCAAGGGTTGTGATTATTCTCCTCTAGTCAGCACTGGTGAGGCCACATTTAGAGAACCGTGTCCAGTTTTGGCCCCCCAGTGCAGAAAGGATGTAGACAAATTGGCGAAAGTCCAGCAAAGGGCTATGAAAATGGTTAGGGGGTTGGGACACATGACTTATGAGGAGAAGCTGAGGGAACTGGGCTTATTTCATGAGCTTTATTTTGGTCCAATCCTCCAATTTGTCAAGGTCTCTCCGAATTCCAGCCCTACCCCACAGTGTATCTACTACTCGCCCCAGTTTGGTGTCATATGCAAACTTGCTAAGAGTATACTCCATTCCATCTTCTAGACCAGCCCTTGGGGCACTCCACTTGATACCAGCTGCCACCTACACATCGAGCCATTGCTTACTACCCTTTGAGCCCAACAATCCAGCCAGCTTTCTATCTACCTTACAGTTCATTCATCCAACCTGTACTTCTTAAGCTTGCCTGCAAGAATATTGTGGGAAACTATATCAAAAGCCTTGCTAAAAAGTCAAGGTATATCATGTCCACTGCTCTTCCCACATGCACAAAGCCAGTCATATCATCACAGAAGGCAATCAAGTTGGTCAGGCATGGCTTGCCCTTGGTGAATCCAAGCTAACTGTTCCTAATAACCTTCTCCTTCCCCAACTGCTTAGAAATGAATTCCTTGAGGACCTGCTCCATGATTTTTCTAGGGAATGAGTTTAGACTGACCAGCCTATAGTTCCCCAGATCCTCCTGCTTCCCTTTCCTAAAGATGGGCACTATATTTGCCCGTTTCCAATCATCCAGGACCTCTCCCAGTTGCCACGCGTTTTCAAAGATAACAGCCAGCAGCTATGCAATCACATTGGCCAACTCCCTCAGCATCCTTGGGTGCATCGTGTCCAACCCCATGGACTTTTACACATCCAGCTCTAAATAGTCCCTAACCTGTTCTTTCACCACAGTTGGCTGCTCACCTCCTCCCCGGACTGTGCTGTCAGGTGCAGTAGTCTGGGACCTGACCTTGTCTGTGCAGATTAAGATGAAAAAGCCATTGAGTACTTCAGCTTTTTCCATATCATCCGTCACTAGGTTGCTTCCTGCATTTAGTAAGGGGCCCCTACTTTCCCCAATCTTCCTCTTGTTGCTGACACACTTATAGAAACCCTTCTTGTTACCTTTCACATCCCTTGCTAACTGCAACTCCAATTGAACTTTGCCCTCCTGATTTCATCCCTGCATGTCCGAGTAATAGTTTTATATTCTTCCATAGTTGTTTGTCTAAGTTCCCACTTCTTGTAAGCTTCCTTTTTGTGTTTAGCTCACTGAAGAGTTCTCTGCTAAGCGAAGCTGGTCTTCTGCCATACTTATTAGGCTTCCTGCACATTTGTTCCTGTGCCCTCAAGTTTCTTTAAAGTACAACCAGCTCTGCTGGACTCCTTTCCTCCTCAGACTATCTTCCCAGGGAATCCTGCCCATCAATTCCCAGAGTGAGTCAAAGTCTGCTTTTCTGAAATCCAGGGTCCCTACTCTGCTGCTCTCCTTCCTTACTTTCCTCAGGATCATGAACTCAATCATCGCATGGTTACTACTGCCCAAGTTGCCATCCACTACTACATTCTCCACCAATTCTTCCTTGTTTGTGAGCACCAGGTCTAGAAGGGCACAAGGGTACCCCGTAGTTCTACACATGAGCTCCATCTTGAAATCAAGTATAGACCTGAATGCACTCTGGACATGACAGGGGCCAGATATATCTTGGTCAGAAGGGATACAATCTTTTGCTCATTAAGGGAGTTGTTCATCTGTCTTGCTTGTGCACTTTATTCCATCATTTTCAAACAGTTCCCTTACCCCAACATATTCAAGTGCTGTGGCATCATCTCTGGCCTTGAAATAGAATAAAGAGAGCATGACCAACACCCCAACTTAGGGACCACCCAAAGGTAATCAGCTAAGGGGTAGCAACATTAATCCTTTAATGACTCATATCCCCATGACATTACTCTTTTCAGTACTTTACCTTTTGGCGTGTGCTCTTCAAGATCTGCCTGTCTCAATAAATCCCTGTTCACACTGGGACCAGCGCACACATCCTGAAATCCAGCATATAAAAGCATTATCAAGGAAAGTCAGAGGTAACAGGGAGGAGCCAGAATGGGGTACAGAATGAGATGTAGAGTGGGATACAAGAGGAGTTGTAGTGGCACATGAAGAAAAAGCCTGCAGCCATGAACTCAAAGTGCTGAAGAATTCAACCCAAAACAGAGCTCCAAGGCAATAAGAGGCAAACGAACTGTCAGTTGAAAAGGAATAGGACACACAGAACCAAGAAGCAGAAGACAGACAGAGAGAGAGGTAGTTAGCCATATTAGTCTGAAATTAGGCAGAATGTAGGGCAGGGTGGCAGAGAGAGGAAAATGTTCTGCTGGGAGAATGCAACCTGAAACCAAACCAAACATGCATAGGGTTGAGGACAAAGAGCAAGGAAGCCAAAAGGGGCTAGCAGAAGATCTGGCCCAAAAAGTGTACTGGTAGCATGGGTCTACAGCAAGGGCAATGTCCCCATGTAAATCCTCCATGCATAGCTACAGAAGCAGTATTGCTATTTTGCTTTGTAAAGGCCAAATTCTGTCCATTAACCAAAGGTCAAATCCTGGAACACAAAGGGCTCTGACCTAGCAGAACAGCTGTAAAATAGGAAGCAAGATTTTGGGCCTCTTTTCTACAAGATCAAGCCATGCAGATTGTCTGTTTAGCTAGGTTCTACTATTTAATCTAACACATAGTTGTCCTGCTTCTGATCCAAGCAGAAGAAAAAAGCTCTTTGCACTTACCCCCAAGAGGTCAGAGGCTCCTGGAGTGAGGACATCAGAGTAAAATCCCTTCTGTTTAATCAGTGGGTATTTCCTTTTGGTCCCCCTGTAAATGTTTTCTGATAGACTTGAACTGGTTCCTGAACTGGAGTCCCGGAGCTTTGCCTGGCTGTTGGGATAGGGGGCATAAGGGATCCTTCCCAACGATTTGGTCAAGTCTTTCTGCATTTTATCCATCTGTTCCACGTTGGTCAGGAGAATGGTGCTGTGAAGGGATTCTAGGCCTTATGGAGAGGACAAAGAGTGAAGCTCTTAACAACATGTCACCAGTGCTCATAAAACCCCTCTCACTGGCTCTTACATTTTTGGCTTGCTAAACATATGAGTAGGTAACAAGGTGCACTCAAACCCCTGCCTCAGTACCAAGCTCTACTTTTATGACCTGGTGGCCACCAACAACTGACTGAACAGCTCACTAACCCCAAGCTAAGTAAGCGCTTTTATTATTCCAAGCAGGTTTTGTAGAAGAAAACTCAACAGTATATGCGTGAAAAGCCGCTTTCCTGAAACAGCAGGGGCTTCCCTGATCAGTGGCAGCATTCAAGAGGCTGCCAGTGGAATTACAATAAACTGGCACTGCAGTGAAAGTAGCACACAGACCCCTGTGTGCTATCAGCCCTATCAAGCACATAGGGGCTTTACCAAATCCCCAAATGTGCTCTATACTTACCTTGAATCTAGCAGAAGCAGGCTCAGATCCAGGTACCCCACCCAGCTCTTCCCAGATGTAAGTTCTAACCCCCGCTCTAAGAAAATTAATGCAGCAGTGTCCAAATACAGCCTGTCGAATATTAAAACACAACTAGAAGCTCCCCTCTCCCTGCTACTGCAGGGGATATTTTTTGCTGGCGATCTCAACTCACAAACAATTTTTATTCAACCATCAGTGGAGATGTGAGCATGGGCAAATACAAATGCAAGCACCCATCATATTTCATAAAATCCTCTCTCCCACTGGAGGTGCTAATTAAGTGCAGTCCTCAGACTCCTGGCATGATGCAGCCATTGATCATAGGGGCTTGTCTAAATATGACTGACTGCTGTTGCTAAGCAGTATTGGTTAAATACAACATCCCTGTAGGATCACCAGGATTATACCAGTGCAAAGATGTATATACCCTGTGGCTTACACCTGTAAAAGGTGGGGAATTCTGAATTACAAAACCTCCAAAGTCTACTTCAGGGGTGATGCATCAATCCTTGCTCAGGGCTGGACCTAAAATCACATTCTAGCCCTAAGTGAAAAATAGCCCATATCCACAGGGATGCCTGCTCTGCATTCCATAAAAGACCCATCATTCTGTCTGGTCTAATCCTGAAGGATAAAATGTCTGCACAACAATCTGCTTATTGAGAGTGTTCCAACTTGCAGTAGCTGATCATTAAAAAGATCTTGCAGGCTAAAACTAGCACTGTCCCTGCTCTGTGCTTCACTGTCGCTCAGAGGTGACAACACATGCATATTTCCCTGCTGTGTTCCTCTGCTCTGCTCTTGAAAGCAGGTAGCAAAATGAAAATTACAAATGTCCTAGCCTCTCTATTCAATGTTTACGAATTTTGTAAATTTCACCTAGCTACAAGAATGAATCAGGCACACACAGCAGGGGAAGCATTACATACACGCCTGAGATAGCAGGGAATAACTGCATGCTGGGTTATTACTGTAGGGTTCAAGCCAATGCACAATTTTGAGTGGCTGATTTAAAAAAAATATCAGATAATAAATCAAGGTTACCATGATGCAAGTCCTTTAAGTGAAACAAAGTAAATGAGCAGAGTGGGGAGACAAGGAGAGAGAATCAATAACCCCCCCACAAGCCAGAAAGTCCCACTGTCTCCTCCCAGTCTTTCTTTTGCTTGGCAACAGGAAGCTCATACCCTGAAGAATGAATTTTCCATGGAGGATTTGGGTTTTATTAGTTATTTTATGCTCTGGCCATATCTATTTTAGCAGCACAGCAGGATTGATTGGTATCAGCTGAGATCCAAGGACTCCTGATGAATCACTGCTGGACTCTTTTATGCTTGCTGCACCAATGCAGAAGAGCAAGAGTAATGCAAAATGACTCTGCTGTGGTTTTCTCAATATGTCAGCTCAGTAGCCAGGAGGTCAGGGGGAGAGGGCCAGAGATGGACCTAGGTGGCATGGCAAGTTCCCATCCTCACCTTTCACTTCTGTAGACCCAGATTCAAACCGTGTTCAGTTCAAAAAGCGAAAACCACCATGGGACTCATCCTAGTCTTTATCAGCGAACATAACAAGGCTCCCCCAATTTAGCACAATTGGCAGTCTCTGCCCAGACCTGAAATAGTCCGGATCGGCAGCAGTCCATGCTGTGTTCCACTGACAGCTGTGTGGAGGAAGTGTGTACCACGCCTACCCACAGAGGGCCTAATTCTCCACTGCCTTGCACCTTGGGTAGTCATTTACACCTCCGGAAAGTCCTTCATGATCACTAAATTTATTCCCCAATTAAAACAAAACCCTACTCAGTGTCCTGCCTGAAAAACATCCATCTGTCAGGCCCTCACAGATGCACAGAAGGAGGCACTAACGTATATGACTGACTAATGTAAAATTAATGTGTGTTATCCAAAATAGAGAACAAAATTAGGCCTTGAAAATTTTACTAGACAAAAGGAATAAAACAGCAAGGCAGAATCTGATATAACTGATGGAGGCTTTGGAAGTCTAGGCATCCAGACCCTTGCCATCCCAGCAGCTGACAAGTGTTTGAGATGCTATCATTAGGCTCTACTTGGGGTTTCCATATCTCATACTATTTGCCAGCTAATAGATATATGATGAAGCTGATGGTTCCCCTTAACTATTCGCTGGTGAAGAAGCTGTCTTGTCCCATTTCTGAAACCTCCAAGCTGCTTTATGGAAAGATATTCTTAGACACCCTGCTTCCTTCTCAGCCACCTGATTCCTGCAATGGGGAGGGATGCAAGGGGCAGCAATCTGCTCTAACTCTCCCCCATTCTCCACACTGTCAATTCTCTCCCTCAAGCATTGTCTGCTGCTGCTGCTCTTGGCTTTCCTAAGCACCTGCAGTGTTAAATGGACACATTTCTGCTTGGAGGATTTTGACTAATAGCAAGGAAATTGCCCAGAGTCCTGTTAATTTCAATTCCTCATACTTTGACAGGGACAGGAAAGCAGGTTGTGGGCAGGCTGATTGGTTTACACTAATTTCATATTTAGGAGATTTTGTCTGGAATCACAAGTACTAAGAAGAGGGAGATTTTCAAAGTCACAAAAAAGAATTAAACACCCAACTGTTATCAAATGTTAGAGTGATTCAGAGGCCCAACTTCCATTATACCTTTGCAAATTTCACCCCCAAACCATTCATTCTGCAGAAATTGATGGTCTAACCCTCCCTTTCCCATATCTCTTCTGCCTCCCCTACCTTACCTTCCCAACACTAACCCAGAAAGCTTTCCCATTCATTACTAGCAAATGGTTACAGGCTTTTTCAAGTCCTGCACAAAATCATCATGGTTTTACCCGTAATGAGCATGTTGAATCCCTTCACCACTGCTGAACTTTCCAGCCAAAGAAAGTGCATATTCTTTCACACCTGAAAAGTATGCTTCCTGGATACACCTGGTATATCATATTATGCAGAGGTGGTTAAATGGGACTATACAAAATGAGAGCATATTATAATGGAACTGCTGACACAACATTAGCTACAGTGTGTGTGTCATGATGGCAAAACTATAATTACAATTTCACAGTAAATCCAGGTTTTACATATCCAAGAAGTCAAACTCCCACACATTTTTCTCGCTGTCTGGTATGAGCTTTTGATCTATTGCCTCCACTTGAATTTTTGATCCAAAGTTTCAAAGAAGCGGACTAAAAAAAACCAATCTTTTTTTAATGTGGTTCAAAAGGGCTTGGTAGTTGTAATAGGCAAACAGAAAATTACTTTTCAAAAACTAATCAATTCCAACAACAAGAAAAGGTTAAAAGGGTGAAATCAGATAGATAGAAAATTAATACTGCTCCCTCTCAAATCTATCTATGCATTCATAATGTTGCAATCCACATAGAAACTAGACACAAAATACATGGAATTCTTTCTTGCTTTAATACATGAATTCAAATACAGTGATAGGTACTCTACAGGTCTTTAAATTTCTCAGTCTACTTGAAATTTCACCTCCTTCAACATTAAATTAAAAGCTGTTTCAGGTCCTACACCAGCCCCATCCCCTTGACAGTTCGTGCAGTTTCACAATCATGCTGATTCTGAGTTTTTTATAAAATTTTCTCCTCTTGCTGTACGAAAGAATCATATGAACAGCAATGGAAATGGGCCATACAGGAGAAACAATGCAACATGCAACAAAGAAAGTGTTGCCAAATGTGCAAGGAAATCAAGCCAAATACAAGTGGGGTAAGTTAGATTGCTAATATTATCTTTACTCCTACCAACCTTGGCTGTTAGATTTGCAACAAAATTCAGCATAAAGTGTTCAGGCAGCAACCCTAACAATACCTATTTTAAAATAAAATGCAATCCCTTCTGTCACAAACCTGACTGCAGGGGCCCCCCAGGGTTGCCTGTGCACTGTTGGGTTACGTAAGAATTTTTCAGGTCCCCCTTTCTGCAGAGGGAGCTGGCCTGGAGTATCACTCACCTAGAAATCCTTTCCACAGGCAATTAGTAAGGAGACAAATAACAAAAAGCAAACAGGATAACACAAACAGAACTGACTATAATTTGGAGACAGGAAACAAGACCCTCAGCTAGCAACACTTTAGCCTTTCTGAGAGGCTTGCCAGCATCTCCAGAAATCAGCCTGATTTCTGCCAGTCCTGACCCTGGGGGTCTTCTTGGCCCTTCCTAACCCACATTAACTGCCAAGCCCCTTGCAGCTTGCCCCCGAACTGCATTCTCAACAGTCACCGGAACCCTCCAGAAAGTTCTGGCCCACCCAAGGCGCCCGGCGCTGCTCTGGCTGCACGGACCAATCCTAACCGCATCCCAAACCTTAATGACACACACTCGGCACATCTACACGAGACACTTACTGCTACGTAGCCTACTAACACCGCACAGTAGCATGTTGGTCAAAAACCATGCTAACATGCTACTGCATCGTGTTATTAGGCTACTGTGCAGTAAGCGCCACAAGAAAAACCCCCATGTGCTGGCGCTACTGCGCAGTAGCACAAGTTACTACGTACATAGTTACCACTTGGTTAACCAAGTACAAAACTTGATGTGCAGTAACTAGAGCACATTAACGAACATGCAGACATGCCCACTGACAACACAATGTGATCCAAACCTGCACGAGTCAGTACAAAGTGCTGAGGCAGCCACCATAGCAACACATTCAAAAGCAATCGCTTCTGCCTATCCTGAATGGATGCAGGACACTGCTGGCTTTGGCGTGTCCCAGTGCAACAACCGACGGACTACAAGGAAACACCCCCGCAGCCCATGGCCCCCCGCCACGTGACAGGGCTCCTGACGCCCGCCTGCACTGCGGAGCCCCACGACTGCCATGAACAGCGATCCCACCCAGACTTGATCCAGCGCTCGCGGGAATCAAAGGATCAGAGGCACCTGGCTGGACCGGGCCCCAGCCCATCACGAGGCTCTGTTGTCTCCATGGGCCAAAAAGGCCCTGATCCACAGCTACCCGGCAGAGGAAGCACCATGTGTCTGGGTCCAGAAGGCAGTTTTCCTTAAGCGTTCCTGGGGATCGCTGTTCTTCCGGCGCGGTTCAGGACCTGCCCAGGTGTTGGGGCTTAAAGCCCACTTTATGGAAATGGGAGGCTCCTCCCTAGCTTGCTCCTGCGGCCCTACTGCTGAGGGCAGGCAAAACTCAGGGGCATCCGAGCCCAGAGCCGCCGGGCTTGGGCCTGCACGTAGGATGCCTGCCAGAAGACTTTGGAAACATCCGAAGCGCCTGGCGGGGTGGAGGACATCTTCCAGTTGTTGGACCACTTACGGTTCTGGACTGACCCATGGATTTGGACTTGATTTGGCTTGGAGCATGAAACATGTCTTTAAAAAAGAAAAGAAAAAAGACGCATGCAGCGCAGAAGGGGGATGGCGGAGGCAGGAGCAGGGGCTGGGGCGCAGGATCCCTCCCTGCTGGCTCCGGAGCAACTCCAGCCGAGCCGGGGGTGGGGGGCAGAGCCCAGCTCTGGGGCTGAGCAGAACAACCAGTGCCACGCGACTTTCATGTGGGGAGCCCCCCCGGGGCCCAGAGGCGGCCGCTGCCCCGGGACAGGAGCCCTCGCCGCCGCCCCCGGCCCGGCCCGGCCCGCGCCCCCACGCACGCACCGCGCCGTCTCGCAGCGCCCCGTCTCCAAAGTGCGGACGCCAGAACCCGTTGCTAAGGGGCTGAACCATTCCGGCCGGCCGGGGGAGGGCGGACGGGTACTCGACACCTCCTCCCCGAGTGACACGGGGAACAAGCCCCCAGCCCCACATGGCACTTCTCTCCGCCAGGTCTCTGCCTGCCTGCGGTTCGCCTGGCTCTGAACGTGCCGCTTCCCCTCCGTCCCCCAGCTTGGGATTATGGTCGAGTCCAAGCAGAGCCCCGAAGTGGAGGAGGGAAGAGTGTCCCAAGCTAAACCCGGAAGTGGGCCTCTCTTGTCTCCAGGGAGGACACTCTGTGGTCTAGGCAGCATCTTAGGCTGGGTCGGGGACCGGTGGGGACTGAGCGCGGGGGCTTCCACAGCTGTCCTGTGTGGCCCTGTTCCATAGCCGCCTCCCTTCAGCTGGGCTGTTCTGGGCTCTGGAAGTGTGATGTGCTTCCCTCCTCACCGGCATCAGGGACAACAGGAGCCCCAGTGGCTTGACAGTGTTGCCAAGTGTATGAGAATTGTTGTATTTGTACAATAATTTCAACCCTTGTACAATATACAAATCAATAATAGCAAAAGTGCTCAAACTGTACAAGGGGTTTAGGAAGAGCACACACCAACTGCTGCAGCTTCCTTAGCCGGACGAAGGGTTTTTGAACCCGAAAGCTTGCTTAATAACTATTCTTCAACCATTTGGGTTGGTCTAATAAAAGATATCAAATTCACCCAAGGAACCTTGTCAAACTGTACAATAATTTTTGTGGCAGGTATCCAGGCTGTAGCCATATTAGTCTAGAGGAAAAAGCAATCTGGATAGGGTTACAGGTAATATAACAGATATCATCTCTACCATGAGCCCAGATTGCAATAATTTTTGAGGCAGTTAATTGATGCAGCATATGCAAAACGCAAGTCATTCTCAGGGAGTCTTAACCAACTTTGGGGTTTGCTGTCAGCACTTTCTTACGACTGCTTGCCTTGAAATAAAGAAATATTTCAACTTTGATGACCTTGTTCTCATTCACTCAGTGGAGATTTACAGTGAGCAATATAAAGTAAATAAGAACACGATTTATTTGTATTATTTGCATACTTATTTGCATATTTTCTTGTGTACAATAGTTTTTCAGCAAATACGACAATTCTGACCTTCCAATATGGCAATTTCATATTTAAGACCTGGCAGCACTGGTGGCTGTTGCCTGCATGTTGCAGTGGGAGGCATCTAGCACTTGGTACTTATGCAATGGCTAGCGCGAGGGGACCTTGAGCATCTTGGACAGGGGTGTCAAACATATGGCCCACAGGCCACATTTGGCTTGTGCATCTGGCCTCTGTGATGTGGCCTGGAGGTTGCTGGCCTGAGCCCATGCCCCAGCCCTGGCCCAGCCCCACCATACTGCATGTGCTGCAGGCAGCGTGGGGTTGGTGCAGGGCACTGTGTGCAGCACCAAGTCCAGTCCATACACTGCGGGCAGTGCAGACTCCCCACCAGTCACGTGCCAGCTGTGGTGCCTTCTGGCGTTGAAGTAGTGGCGATGCATAGGGCGTGCACATGCACCCTGAGAGTGCCAGTGCATCCCCTGACCAGCTGCGCTCACGGCCTAGGCGATGGGCAGAGGGACAGGCGGGAATGCCGGTGCCCCCCCCGCAAGCATCAGCCAATCGCTGCAGCCGCTCCCAGAAGCAGCTGCAGCAATTGGCTGCAGCAATTGGTCACAAGGGTTCCCCCAGGCAGTGAGATCTGCCACAGGGGACCCCTCGCAGCAGCAAGATCAGGGCCCCCACTGGTTGGCGGGATTGGCCGCGGGGAGACCCCCCCCCTCCCAACTAGGGCAGCACCAGTCGCCCATGCCTTGAAGAAATGAAAAGAAAGATCAGTCTGGGAGAAGAGTGATTTGTTACAAAGTAGGGCTGTTCATAGATTCATAGATCGTAAGGGGCTGGAAGGGACCTTGTAGATCGGGGTGGGCAAAATTCAGCCCGTGGGCCAAATGCAGCCCGCCAGGCCATTCTATCCAGCCCGCAGGGCCCCTAAAAAATTTAGAAAATTAATATTTAGCTGCCCCGGGCTGTCTGTTATGCGGCCCTCGATGGCTTGCCAAAACTCAGTAAGCAGCCCTTCGCCCGAAATAATTGCTTGCCCCTGTTGCAGATCATCGAAGCCAGTCCCCCTGCACTAGGCAGGAAAAGACAACTCCCCAGCAAGGTGACTGTTCAGTCTCCTTTTGAAGCCACCAACAGATTTGGAAATTTAGAGAGAATCCTAACTGAGATAGAGTTGTATGCAAAGTACAGGGGAGGCTTTCAAAAGTGTGTGGCTAATTGATCCCATAGCTCTGCCCTCTTTCACATAGACTCTTTCTCCACCTGCACGGTGTTGTTTTACATGTAGTGTGCATATACACCTCTATAATCATACTTATTTGGGCAGTAATGTCCAGTTCCTACCAGGACTCAGGAGACCACTTCTCCAAAGTAAAAAGGGAACTAGGGATGAAAAGTGCTATGTAGGAGCAAAGTAGGATTAGCATCCACAAAGTGTTTCTCTACAAGATGCACCTTTGTAAGCATGCAAGTTATATAGCACAATGCACAGAATATGACTACTGTAGTAATGTCCAAAAACCACAGCAAGCTTGAAACTACTCCCCTATGTAGTAGTAGAGGGTCACTTCCCCGAAGACAGCTTGTAGTCAAAAAGGGTATGAAAAAGAATACAACACTCGAGGAAGTTTTTGTGATGAAAATAAAACCAAGTCTTGTTTATTTCTTGGATTATGAGTAGATGGGAAGGGGGTTTTAAGGAGAAAAAGCTAAAAACATAAGAAGATAAAAAAGGGGTATTAATGGAAGAGAAGAAAATGGAGTAGATGGGATAAATCCAATCCGACTTCATTGCCCAAAGGAACCTGTGTAATGGTGGGTGAAAGGAAGAAGACCAACTGCTACTTCTGTACCCTGAATCTTTATCTACTGCAGCAGAAATCCCTTCCCCCCACATCCCTATTTGCTTTTAGCCAGGCAGGCAGGTGTGAAGTTATTGCTCCTGCAGTATAAAACCTGCTGTCATGCAATTCAGCTGCCGAAGAAGTTGGATCTGGAGTTATGAGGTGCTGCAGCGCACAGTGGGAGGGAATGCTATGCAGATTATCAGCACTAGCTTACCCAGAACAG
The DNA here is from genome assembly GCF_030867095.1 of Alligator mississippiensis. Lineage (NCBI taxonomy): Eukaryota > Metazoa > Chordata > Crocodylia > Alligatoridae > Alligator > Alligator mississippiensis. The sequence goes on from NC_081835.1 coordinate 47,204,706, forward strand.
ACAAGATAACAGACACTAATTCTGCATTTAGGTCCACTGCTTAATGCAGCAGCCACCCAGAAACCTGTTGTGGACAGGGGCTATATTCCTTAGAGCAGCTACCCCCGGCACACGTGCCAGATCACGGCACACAACGGCATTTTGCTTAGTATGCATGCAGCACAGCAGATAGCAGAGGAGCTGCAAGTGGCCTGATCCTTGTTGTGGCAGTGTAGCCTTGGCGCCTTCCCCACCATCCGCCTCCAGGCATGCATGCATCTGCTGCCGGCAATGAGCTAGGCTGGGACTCTGTAGATCCCCGCGCAGCTGCTTGCAAGCTCTGTGGTAGGCATGCATGCCTCGGGGCAGACAGTGAAGAAGGGGCTGGAGCTGCGCTGCCACAGCAAGGATTGGGCCCCTCACAGCTCCTCCACTGTACGTCCTTGGCACACCAACATCTTACAAGTGGAGGTTGCGGGTGTTTTTGACACTGCCCAAAAACATAGTTGACCCCTACCTTAGAGGACTGGGGCAGAGAGCCAGACCACAAGGAGGCAGCAGAGCTCACACAATGAACACAGGACTGGATAATAGTCTTGCATTAAACTTTGTCAGTGAAGGGGAGCTCTGCATACAAGTGATCCTGAACAGTGCAGTCAAGCTAGCCAGGAAGCGTTTGTGCATTCAGAATATCTGCAAGCAATAAAATGTCAGTAATAAAATGCGGGGAACAGTGAAATGGAAGCCGCAGCAGCACAGCAGCCTCTTGCTGCAGGAAGCCTCTTCCAGTAACACATGGACCCTCCTTCACAACTGTACACTCCGTTCCCCAGAAGCTGAGGTCATAGAAGCCATAACTCCCAGTGCTGAATGGCTTCATGCTCCTGCCCAAGCAGCAGCTGCTTAGGACAAGTCCAGGGGTGGATTCCCCATGCTTACACCAAGACCTCATTCCTTATTGAAAAGGCTTGCATTGGTTATATTTGATATAACCGTGTATATCCCACATGGCGTTCCTACCAGTCAGGTTCCAGTTCATTTTACTCTCTGATAGGGAGCAGAGAGGTGGACTAGGTAAATCCCAAATGAGTTTTGCTAATGGAAGAGCCCAGGCAATGTATCTCAGGCCCCCTCTCCTCTACACAGGGAGAAGTCTGAATTCACAGCAGGTCTTCACTGTCCCTGTGGTTCATCTTGTCTCATTTTACCGTGCATTTCAAGGTTCAATACAGAATGCTTCAGTGAGTCAGAAGATGAAAGCCTAAAAGTCTAACTGGCTGGGCCTTCAGAAAACTATCGGGCCGTAACAGAGACCAGACGGATGTGTGATGGACTATGGTCTCTGTCTGTGTGTACCGATGGCTTCCCTGCTCTGCTCATCTAAGATCCACAAGTGTGTGACCCCGGAGGAATCGTGGGGGTGGTTCAGAGTCACCATGCTCAAGCAGCTATCCTGTGCCCACAGGGATATTGTTTTAATTCCAGGTGTCTCAGAGGACTGGCTTGATCCAGGGGTGGGGAGTTAAGTCCAGATATGTCTGTGCAGAGTTTTGGTAGTTTGCAGCTGACTTAGCTACCTTAATTTCTTTGTAAGTTTCTGTGTTCATTGTTGTATAGTGCAACTGCAGTCAGGGTATCTGGTGTGAGGGGGGCAACACCAGCTGGGTTGGGGAAAGACTAGGAAGCTGTTCGCTGAAAGAGCTCTCTCCTGCTCCTTTGCTGGGCCTTGGCTCTGACACTTCTAGATAGCACTGCATTGGTCTGGAGCTCCTTGGAGCCTTTGTTGAACTCTGCTTTATCAGGGGTTCAGTTATGAATCCTGCTGCATGCCAACACTGAGGAGAAAGAAGTCCCTTGACTCCTCTGACCAGCTTAGCCACACTGACAAAGCCTCCATGGGGGAGAGAGCTGCCACCTATGCGCGCTTCATGCCCCTCCCATGCAGGTGAGTTGACAGGAGTAGGGATCAACCATGGCTCTGCCTCCACAGCACAGCTGCAAGGAGAAGCAGTCTGCACCAGCTGGCACAGACTGTACCCCATTCAGCACAAGGGGGGAAAGCTAAATCAGACCATAAAGCAAGATCAGCTGGAAGTTGTCCTTCACTTGAGATGGAAAGCACCGTTATAGTCCTTTGTGAACAGTTCAAAGGTGCCAGCACAAGTGAGAGTCAGCAAAATCTGCCTGCACATCATATAACAGAGTTCTGATTGACCTCTGTTCTAGCTGGCCATTTAATCATCCTGTCTGAAAGTAGTCAAATCTGTTTGAATCAGGTATCAGGATTCAAAGGCAGCCCAGAAGAGTGATGCACAAAATGAGCAAATCATAAACCTCAGCCTGGAGGAAACAGTGTACAAAACCTTGCCTGCCTTCAGTGTATAAACAACCCAATTCCTTTTGTTACATAGTTGTAAAATCAGTGTATCCTGACCTGGTCCAAATTCTCCAAGAACCTATTTCCATGCTGCAGCACTAAGATAGCAGGCTTTATGCAGTACAATACATGGAATGACCCTAAAGTCATGGCTGTATCAGAAATCACCACCTGGGTTGTGGATTACCTTTCAAAGCCATTACTGAAACTGCAGTAGGATTAAGAATGCCCTTCATATAGAAGTTCAAATATGTGTCTGACTTTCATGAACTTTAAAGATGACGGGCTGGATTCTTTACTGCCTTGTGTCATCATTTAAACTTATGTAAAGTTGGTGTGAAACACTATCAGGTATAGTAGCATTTCTCCATCCACCCATTGGCAATGTGTCAGGGAGGAATGGATGGGGGAGATATGTGCCCCCTGCAAATGTCTGCGCCAACAGTGAGGCATGGGGCTGCAGCCTGGCTGGAACCAGGGCCTGGCAGCAGTGTGGGGTGGTGTGGCAGCAGTTCAATTTCTTGTACCAACAGTGGGATGTGGGGCTGCAGCCTGGCTGGATCCAACACCTGGCAGCAATGGGGGTGGCAGTGGTACAAAGTTGTGCCCTCCCCTCACTGCGGTAACGGCACAGAGTTGTGCCTGCCCCCCACCCCACTGTCAGCAATTACGTGTTACCTATGCACCCACCTAGCACACATTCTGCAGAAGGGGTGTACATGACTACATGAGGTGCAAGACCATTGGAGAATCACTCCCCTAGCTTTCTTTCTCCACACCTACATGTGTTCCCACACACAAGATAAGATATTAAGCTAGAGCAAACACCACATGTTGTGCTAACACTAACAATATCTTACAGAAACTACTTAAACATTCCTTATCATGCTGCATTTTAAGGTATGGTCATATGTATAAATGGTGAGACAAGGTTAGTTAATTTTGACCCTAATTGCTCACTTCTACACACATGTATCTACCTTTCAGAAAATGTGAACCTCTTTAGGATGCCATTTGAACTTAGGAAGAAAGAAGTTAGAATAGATTCAGCTGCTGCTTTCAACAGCTCTGACAATGCAATGCAACCATAAACCAGCCAGTTAAGGTGGTTTACAGCTGTTTTGTGGCCAGAGCAGTGCAGGGCAGCAAACATGCAGCAATGAGCCTGGCCATTTTGATTTCCCTTGTTAGAAAAATCCACACACTATGAATATCCTCCCCTCTCAATTATATTTTTCAATGCAACCTTAATACTGAAACAGTGACCAAAAGATCTCAACTTCTCACCTCTGCTATAATGACACAGTTAGTAAGCAGAGTAAGTTGTATCACCAGGAGCAGTTCTTTTACATGGCTGATTAATTTAAACAACAAATTCTACAATCCAAACTAGAACAACGAGTTTCCCATGGGATTTGGGGACAGCAGCAAGTGAGGCACCAGTCCTGGGTGCCAATTTGGAGGGGCACCAAAATGACAGCCCCCACGGGAGCCTGCACTGTTGCTGCTGCAACAGCCATGTTCAAGAAGCCTGTGCCAAGGCGGAAGCAGCCCCCGGGCAAGTATTTAAGCACTCATTTTCCTTCTCCCCACTCCACCCCTGCACTGCCCAGGGCATCAACATTTTAAGTTATGCCTCTGCTTGGGGACTCAACTCCTTCAGAAGTTCCAGCCTAAAGGATAATGAGTCAGATTTTGTACAGCACCAGATGATGCACAAACAGGTCACTTCACCTAAAAAAGAGAAGGGGGTGGGATTAGAATGCCAGAATTACACAGAAAGTGTTAAAACAGCTCTCCACCTTCTTGGGGAGAATGCTGTTGGGACATATGAACATTGGTGAATAGAAGTATGTTTAACAGAAGGCCAGATTGCAATATCATTATTCACACTGAGGAGCATTTGACTTTAGTACTATTCATTAGTAAAGATAGATATCATCACAATCTGGCCCACAATGGAATCAAACACCCCCAAATTCTACAGGGAAAATAGGGCCAACAGAGAACTGTTTGGATTTGCTGGAAATGCCAAAGTGTTTGTGTTCACTCACTCATTCATGTGCACACACACACATACATGCACAAAGATAAAAACAGAAACTACTCTCTCATCTAGGAAATACCTCCCAAACCCTTTAAAATAATATAAAATGGCATCTTACGAGTAACTACTAGGAAATGTATTGCCTTACCACGGTTTAACAGTCTTACAAGTCAAACGTGTCTCAGCTGGATATATTCTGCATATCTCACTGAACTTCAATGGATCTATATCCATTTATACCAGAGCAACCCAAGATTTGGTTTTCCCCCTCTCAAATATCTTTTTAATATTTTTAAAAAGTTCCCATTCTCAACCTGGATGAAACTAACAGTCACTAGTGCAATGCTCAAGTATACCCAGGTCCAAATCCCTGTTTTAAATCAAGTAGATAAGAATCTTGACCACAATTCTTTAACTGATCGGGTTAGTGACAAGACCACCAGGCTCTTGCTACTCTGGTGTGGATGAGTTGCTTTCTCCTTTTGACCTGAGCAGTTTTTCTCCAGTAATTGTTTTTCCCAAATCTGGCCTATTCCTGCAAAGATTTGGGAGTCTCACAAACTAGCATTTTCCAACAAAAAATATTTTGTGTAAAATACAACTTCTTGAGAATTTTCCAATGTCTGGATCAACGCACAGAACAGACCAGGGTTCAAGCTAGGTTATACTAGTATTAGTTTAAGGTAGAGCCTTAGCAAATCTGTTTTTCACAATAACAAAACAGACACCATTAGGCCTGAATAAAAGACAGATTCCAGCATTCTAGGGGAATATGAAACCAGCATCCCAGGCACCTGCATTGTTGACTTGTGCAGAATGATGTCATTCCAAGTTCTGTATATAGACTGGCTCCCAACTGCATCTTTCTGCTACTTGTTCATCATTTGATTTATTGCACCAGAAACCAGCTTGACTTCCTGCTATCAGTAACATTGGACTGTCAACATCTGTTAGTTCACATCATTTATCTGTATAATTCATGTATGTCTGAAGCACCTTAAGGCTTCCTAAGGAGCAGATCTTCCTGCATGAATCCTTTTTATTATAATTTTGGTATGTTTCAAAAACAGTCAAGGGGAACCAAATAAATGGATTTTTCAATGACACCGGATATTATATGAAGTGATCATCATACAAGCATCTCTAGGAAACTGAATTGAAGGAAATATGAATTTTGAGTGAGGACTGTTTTCCTGTGTGTACGTGTGTCTGTACATCTGTGCATGTGTTGTGGGTGGAACAACGTTGCAAACAATCTATTCTTTGTCCCACCTCCCCATTACAACAGCGGTGTGCACCATCTGTCATTAAAATTTAAGAATGTACAGTGGGACAGCAGAAGCCAAGGACCACACTCCATCTTAGGATACAGACTCTGGAGTGCAGAAAATACATCAGGGACCTGAAAGGTAATACCAATGCCCAGCACCGAGTACTCCTGTACATGCTTTCATAAGGTTGCTCCACTCACACTCAACCTGCTACCCTCCAGCAATGACTGCTTTGCCCAGCATAAGTTTCTAGAGCTCTCTCAGCTCAGGCACTAGCAACTAATTTCTTTAAAAGATCCCAGCTTTGCAGGTTCAGATTCTCCTGCTATGCCCTAGTATGGGTCAGTAGCATGAGGATGCAATGGTGTAAGGAGGGTTGAATTGGGGTGAGAGGGCCTCTAAGGCCCATGAAAAGCTCTCCCAGGCTGGGAGAAGTGCGTAACCCACACCTAAACAGCAACTGCAGAGAATGGCAAGAACAGTCAAGATTTGAAACAAGCTGTGGTCATGGAGATGTGCCTAATTAGAAGGAAATGGTATAACAAGTCAGAAAATTACAGAGTCCGATTGTATATCATCATCATGTTGATTTCTGGCTCACCCCTTCCCCCCTCCTTATGTTGATGCACCAGTCCCCACTTCAATACCTGCCACGTCCTTTTAGAGAGCTGACATTTCCATTCCTGACATTTTCTTCAGCTCCATCTGGGAATTAATGGCCGGATATTAACACCGATGGGGCCGTTTATCATAATTAGTCTCATGAAGCTACTAAGCATTTCAACTATTTTTCATCAGCTATGAGGAAATACACTGCAGAATCCAGTAGCTGAGACGGACAATTTATTTATTGATTGATTTATTTTGGTCTGTCAGGATTCGCCTTTAAAGTTTGCCAAAGTTGAGCAATGCTTCTTGAGATGAAGACAAGGCTGACCTGACTTCAGCAAGCTGCTGCAAATAAGTGGACCTGGAGCCAGTTGATATATAGGGGAGACATTTGTTATCCTGACATGTTCTGTAATTTATCCTCTCCCCCTGTCCTGCCTCAACCTTGCCAAAAAAAGTGACAAGTTGCAACAGTTTGACTGGATGAGCTCCTGTAGTGAAGCCAAATGGTGGAAGGAAAAGACACAAGCAAAAACAGGTGTCCTACCCTGCTTACTTGCTCCACTCCCCCTTCTTCTATCCCTCCTACCCCACCCTACCCCCAACACCCAGCCATGCTGAGCTTGGGTCCCATGCCACAACTGGAAGATGCCTACAGGCTCACTTCCCACAGGTCATCATTTAGCTATGTGATCTAGGTGATCCTTGCACTGTACTAAAGAGGGCAGTCACAGAGAGTACACATATTTAAGATACTTGTATATAACTAGGACATGCAGGAGCAATCCTCCTAGATGCTCTTGTTAAAAAAAATCTAGCTAGAAGCCTAGTAAAGTACTGTGCCACCATACACCTCTCTCAGCCAAAGACCTAAACATCCATATTACCCAACAAATGGGTGGGCCTGAGGCAAAGCCTTGTAAACTAGGGAGATCCAACAGCTGTACCTCACAGCTAGTTGTAAGCTAGAAGAGGGGTTTCTGGTCCATTGTCTGCACTTCCCTTCATGAGATCAAGCTGCTGGTCTGTTTGAACTGTGCCTAAGCTGCTAGAGCAGGGGTGGGCAAAGTCTGGCCTGTGGGTGAGACCGAGCCTGCGGTGGATTCCATTTCCCAGCAGCCCTTGCCCACATCACTGCAGCCAGTTTCCATGAAGACCTCAGCAGCAGCAGGACCTTGACAGCACAGAGCCAGGGTTTCCATGGAGACTGGGCCAGCCCCAGCGGTGCTGGCAGGGCACATGGCTGGGCAGGGAGCTGACTCAGTGCCAGGATCTTGCAGCAGTGACAGTGTGGCCTGGAGCCAGGGCAGAACTGTGATCCACTGCCTGCATGCCCCAGGCAGTGGTGTGCAGGCAGCAGATCGCGGCTCTGCCTTGGCTCCAGACCACACTGTCACTGCCACAAGATCCCAGCCCCAGCCCCGAAGCAGTTCCCCACACAGTCACATGGCCTGCCAGCGCTGCTGGGGCTGGTCTCCATGGAAACCCTGGCCCTGCTGTCACTGCCCTGTTGCTGCTGGGGTCTCCATGGAAACTGGCTGTAGCAATGCAGGTAGGGGCTGCTGTGAAACGGAGTCAGGCCACTGGCTGGACCTGCCATTTGGCCCACCTCTGTCCTAGAGCCTGTTCCAAAGATGAATAAGTGGAAAGACTTATATAGGCTTGAGTCAGCATGGAGTTGCATCCATTCTATATGCATTCCTTCAAACAACAACTATTCTACGCCCAGCCTCAGAGTCCTTTCTAGGCAGATGGTTAGCAAAACATTATTTGCAAGCCAAATGCAAGGAACTTCCTTGGCACTCATCACTAGTGCTTTACATCTGAGCCCAGTGACTGCCCTTAAATCTAGGATGATAAGTAAACCCAATGTCTAGGATGGGTGTTCATATCACATGCAGGTTATGGTGTGTGGGATGAAACAGACTTGCTTTAGATGAAGAAGCTTCATTGATACTATTTTTCCACCCCCTTCCTTTTCTAAGTATTCCTCCTTCCAAGTTTCCTAAGAATGGCATATAGAGATTTAGGGGTCTATGTTATAGCCGTGTTGGTCTAAGAAACAGAGATAAACACAGCTTTTGGGTCAGAGGTAATATATTTTGTTAGACCAACTAAATAGTAGCAAAAACATTTCTTTGCAAGCTTTCCAGTATACACACCATCAGGCTGAGGAGAATTCAAAGACTCTAAAAAGTCTCCTTTTTTGCTACTATTTAGCTGGTCTAATAAAAGATATTGCCTCTGACCCAAGAGCTTTGTTTATTTCTATTCCTTAGACCAATATGGCTATAACATATATCCCTGAAACATAGAAGATTGTATTTAACCATTTGGAAATGTAAAACATCATTGCTAACCAAGGAAGAAGAAATTTTCACCTCCCTGTCTGACGTTGGATACCTCCAGGGAAGAAGTTTGCCTAATCTGCAAACTGAGCAACCTTCTAACACAAGGACTCTGAGGGACACAGGGGGATAAATTTCTACCCTCTACCTCCTCTGTCAAGGTTCTTTTCTAGCTAGGAGAACGTTTACAATCTTTGAATTCTTCTCTGCCTGAAGAAGGGTGTGTGTATCCAAAAGCTTGCAAATACATTTTTTTTTTTTGCTATTATTTAGTTGGTCTAATAAAAGACACTACCTCTGATCCAAGAGCTTTGTTTATGTAGAGATTTAAGCATTCAGCAAATCCCAGCATGCTGTCCTCAGTGAACCATCAAGATGTTGTCCTAATGAAGTGGCTTTTTCATTAGGAAGGAGAGCAATAGGTACAGAAAAAAGAGGGACATTTCATAGCTTGCTGCAGCATCCAACCTTCCTTCACACAGCTCTGCCAGAGCTTTTTATTCCTGATCTGCATCAACCTATGCTCTTCCAGACCTGCTCATCTACACAGGTGGTAGTTCTCCCAATGTCCCTTAAATCCTCACCTGTATATTTTTGGTATATCAGTCCCAAATTGCCACCCAGCCTCAGCCCCATTCCTCTCACTAGGCCCATAGCCTAGACCCACTGCACTGGACCCCCGCTTCTGGGTTTCCACCCCTGGCTTTGCCCCTCCCCTGCATGGGCCTTGCTGGGACTTCTCCACCCATTATGATCCATAACAAAGCCACCAGTTTAAACTAAAGCACAAGTGCAAGCCTTCTAACTATAACAGACTAGTCCCCATACTGGGCCCTAGCTCACTGGCTGTGCCATTAGACTTCCTCCTACTCTGGGTTATATTCTTCTGCAGGCCACAGGCAGACCCCAGGGGAGGTCACCTATCAGCCAGGAACTCCTCTACAGCCTTCTTGAGCAAGAGCTCTTTCCTCTGCAGCCAACAGGACCAGACTGTTCCCTTGGTTCCAGCCCGGGGTGTCTATATATACCTTCTAAGCCCAGCCCCTTCTGGTCAGGTGGTGCCTCATCCCTCTGCAGGGCCTAATGGCCGGTCTCCATGGCAGCTTACACCTGCTGCTCTAGCAGCACCCTTGCTGTGCAGGCTAAGCAAGGGAGCTTATTGCAGAGCAGGTAGTTCTGCAATAGGTATTCATTGCCTATTCTCTTGCAGCCAGCTCATTCTCAACAGCATCCCTTTGACTGGTTGCAGGTGCACCTCTTCGCCTTAATGGGTAGGGACCTACTTAATTTGCAGGGGCTGCCTCTAATTCCAGGGGCAGAACATGGGCCTCAGCAGCCACTTTGCATGTGCAGTATGGCGGCCCCCATCCCAATGCCTCTGATTGGCCCTGCCCCTCACCACAGATTGGCTATGGGGGCTGCCTGTCATGTGGTTCTGCCCCTCCCTGCTGATTGGCTGCAAGGACTACCCATCATGCAGCCTTACCCTCTGCCAATTGGTGGAGAGGCATGGGGCCACATGACAAGCAGCCCTCACAGCCAATCAGTGACAAGGGGTATGAGCAGCAGCTGTTTTGCCGGCAGCCCTTTGAGTGGGCAGACCCTCCTTCCCCACCCTGCCAAGCTGCTGCAGTGCACTGAGGACTGCTGGCTCCCTCCAAGGAGGCAGCACTTTCTTCTTCAGAAGTTTTTCACCCCATGAACTTTGGGGAATTGGCCAGATTTCTCGGGCAATGCCAAATTTTGTGAAATCCGCAAAATCCATGAAATCACAAATTTGGTAGGTCTCTAGTAATGGGCAATTTCCTGCCTAGACAGCAGTGTTTCCTTGCTGCCTTCTTCTTTCAGCTAGTCCCTGTTCAGCTGTCTGGGCTATAATCTGTTGCAGTGTCTTTCAGAGTAAGAGGAGTGCTCGGTTTCCTGTTATAACGGGTTATAAAAGTAGGTGCATTAACTAGTTTTCAGGGATTTGGGTGTAGTGAAATAAGATCCCAGTTTAGCATCTAAATTCATTTAGACATTTAATAGGTGGAATAGGATCTGTCCTTGGTGTTTCTCTGTGCCTCAGTTCTGCTGCTGAGAAAACTGCCCTACCTCAGAGAGGTGTTGAGAGGAGTAATATGTGAAAGACTACACAGCTGTTGTGGTATTTTGAGCTATATAAACTTATTCAATTGGACAGATGCAGCTCTGCGAATACAACATAGTCCCAACCTGCAGTTACCCCACTCATGCTGCTACAATCCAGTGAAGGAGATTATCAAGAGCTTTCCACCCTAAGGTTCGCTGGGCAAACATCAAACATTTGTGTTTAAATGTTACCTTCTTTTGCTGATGTAAAGCTAGTAATTAAAGCCAGATGGGGACTGGCTCACAGTCTGACACTGGGCCCACACACTGCTGGGTGGCATTTTTTAACAAGAAGCCAACCACCGTCAGGAAGATCAGAAAAGTCGAGAGCAATTAAAAACTTAATTCCCAAATATACCACACAGCATATTCCAGGTGAGAGTTAAGTGCTGCTGGCTACACTGCTTGGCAGAATGAACACAGCCTATGGGACATGCTCCAGGGCAGACTGTTTGAATTGGAGGCTCCTTTCCTTCCAAAAATCAGAGCAATGCACAATAATTTATCTTCAAGGCAGATATGGAAGGTGTGGGTCCAACCCTGCAATGCTTCCTCACCTGAGCAGACCCATTGATGCAAACGGAATATTTCCATGTGCACGGATTATTTATGGTAGTTTATATTTCACTGAGTTCTGTGAAAAGCTACAATGACTCCATGCTAGTCAAAGGAGTTAAAGGAATAATTATGGTTTGAAGAATTCATCTCTAGTTATTCTTTTCCCCAGAGAGAAAATAATGTTCATAAGAAATGACATTTATAAGCAATATTTTTAAAAGCCAAAAATAACAGAGAAAAGAAATCTTGGAGTAATATTTTTTTAAACATGACATATTGATAAGAACAGGTAAGGGAATAGTTGGAAAATACAAATGTATATAAAGCTCTGACATTCTCAATTAATTGCTATTTTAACACATTATGAATTAAATACATTTAGAGCAAGATTCCAATGTCTTTACTCACAATGAGTAATAATGTATCGTGTGAGTAATCCTTGACTTTATGGGGTATGTTGAATTAGATGGTACTTTGCCAAATGCTGATCTGTTCTGGGTGAACAACTGGCAATCATATTTGAGTTGCAGAGATCCAAGCAAATCCAAGAAGATGAGAAAAAAGTGACTGTGGAACAGAGCAGACACTAATAGCAAAAGAAGAGTGAGTTTTGACATTTACAGTTTGGCAAGTCTGACTTCTGTCCTGAGCATTTGTTTCATCATATACCTAAGACTGAAATCTCTAAAAATTTCCAGAAAGAATCCCACCTGCCGCACCCTGATGTTGTTGCTGGTCCCAAGCCCTGATAAACTAGAGAAGGAGGATCACAAGACCACCCCCTGCCAAAAAAACCCCTCTGGTTACACATATGGGAACAGGCTACCATTCCAATAAAGAGAGCAATGGAGGTATAGCAACCAACTTGGGAAGCCAAGGTCTGGGACACTCCACAGATCTGAGGCTCACTTCAGACCTCCAGTACCAGAAGCAGTTCAGCTAGAACTGGAAATAAGATAATGCAGTCATTGTAGCGTAGCCCTGTAAGTAGATTAGCTAGCCCAGAGCTAGCCCTCCTGAACTGGAAGCAACGTGACCATATTTGAGCAGCACTGCACATGAACTAGGTAGCTCTGCCCAGAGGTGGATCCAGTGGAGATCCCTTCTGCACCACCAAAAGCTCTTGTCTCAGCTGGCAGACACATGCACAGTAAGCTTGCTGCTGCAACCACACCTCGCTCTGCAGCACCTTGGACCTGCTACTGTTCTGCCTCTTGGCAGGTGCATCATAATGCTGTCTGGAAGTGTGAGAGCATTCGTGAGTGGAGGGGCTGGCAAAGGGGGCACTGATGATCTGGGACCAGCTTTCCAAGTTTGGGACTAAACATGCTTTCAGGGATGCTTTGGAACACCAGGACACTATCCCAGAGTCCAGGACTGTCCCAGAAAATGTACAATGATTGCTTGCTTCAAGTGGAAACAATGACAGTGACCCCATCTAAGAATTCTATTTTATATCAGGGCCCATTTGTTGGTGTGCTCATGATTTTCTAAACTGTGTTAACTGATTTGCATCACACAATTTGTATCAAATTTCAATTAAAATTAAAGATGAATAGACGATCATTGACCATCAGCCCCTCACCAGACCCAATTTGCAGCCTCTGTGTGTGGGCTTATGCACTTAGGACTTGAGGTTGGAAGTAATTAGGGGATAATAATAAGCCTGTTTAAGCACTGCTACATTGTTCCAAACCTACTGTGAGAGGACTGCTTCCCCTGAAGGATGTATCTTCCCATGGGAGGGGCACTTCACATGGCCACCAAGCCTTAGTTGTTATAATAAAGATATGGAGGAGTCAGTGGTGTCTCACAGGTTACTCACAGTGCAATTTCCCATTGATCTGGGGCTCTGCTTCCCTTACACCCCATCCACACACTAGCCGTGGTGTTGCCAGGTGTGTGTGGTCTCTTTGGTTAGTGACATTAGGGACCAATGACTCAACTTGCCCCTACATGTCGGTGTCTCTTTGGCATTCAGCAACAGAAAACAAGTAGTCAAAATGGGTAATTGTCCCAAGCTAAAATGGGTCCCTGTGGACTAACTGGGGTGCCCTTCGCTTCAGGCCCAACCCCTTGAGAAAACCCCAAATCTCTCAGGCTTATACCACCTGCCCTTACATCAGGACAGCTGGACCTGGTGAGCTTCATTCACCCACCTTTCAGTTCGGGCTTCTCTATAGCCTCTTTTCTTCCCGGTTCCACTAAGGTGTCCCTGCCCCTTCTTCGCCCTGGCTCTACCTCCCAGTGCTCTTCCCAGAAGGTAAGTATGAGCCTACTGGGCTCCAACCAACACTCCCTCTCTCATGCCTCTTTAAATCTCCTGGCTCATCGCTCTTGTTTGATGTCATCCACCAGGTGCCTGCCCAGCTGGATGATGTAGGAGCTAATAAAACACTGTGGCAGTGGAGTGCGGTGCTCCCCATCAGTCTGCCATATCCCTGTAGATAAATTTATTTCAAGCTTGGTCTCAGCCGGGCTCCACAGTGCTGGGGCTCATCCTCTGGCCTTAAATTTGGCCATGTAGTGGCACTGAGTAGACCCCTCTGTACTGACAGTTATCTAAAGTGTTGTTCCAGAAGCCCTAATGGGTGCAATTGATCTGAGTGTTGATGACCATCTCAGCCAGTGTGTTGGGGGAAGGGGCCCAGGGGATCTTCCCCCTTCTTCACAGACCAGTAGCCCTGTGTGCTTGGGCAGGGCTGAGGGATTAGTCAGGATACTGATACATAAGTCACCCTGAGGTGTTGTTGGCACATTTGACTTTGTAAAGGTGTTACTTTGGGCCTGAAAGCCTCTGTTGCGTTGCAAAAATGCAACTGAGTTTCCCTCAACCAGATGGATATTTGCAATGCTTATCTGCTGAGTTCATAATGACTGTTTTTTCTAAAAGCAATGCCATATATACAAGTTAATTTATACAGTTTAAATTACCTAGTTTAGACTGCTCTAATATGCATTAACTTTAATCCTCATTCAATGAGGATTTGTAATTTAGACTGGAGCCAATTTTAATTTGGACTACAGATGTCCCCACGTATATAGCGATGGTTATAGTCTGGATTAAACCTAGAAAAATGTAACATCTATAAATGGCCAGCGACACTCAGCCTTGTATGTCAGACTGCCAGTTCCACTTTGAATGAGGGGCTTCATTTTGTCTTCTGCTGTATTGTGCTTCCACAGTGAGACAAAAGTCAGAGGAGGTGGGTAATAGGAAAGGCAACAGAAGTCTTGTACTTGGCAGAGTTAAAAAGAAAGGGTAGTTACACTTTGATAAATAGGCAAGTTACAGAAAGCCCCTCAGGGCTAAGATACCTACTGTCCAAGACTTGACAGTTTTACACGTCTGAATCCCAAGGCTTCAGCAATGAAACACCTGGGGGAAGACTTTAATCATCAGGTCACACTGATCAGAGTCTCTTGAGAGAGAGAGAGAGAGAGAGAGAGAGAGAGAGAGAGAGAGAGAGAGAGAGAGAGAGAGAGAGAGAGAGAGAGAGAGAGAGAGAGCGCGAGCGCGAGCATAGGATGAAGCAGGAAATTGGCTGCATAGGTGGAGCAAGAAGGAGGGGAAAAGCCAAATCAAGGAGGGGTTTCAAGGCCCACCCTCCCCCAGTGGACTCTGATCAAAGCCTATTGAATGCTTAATCACAATGAGGAAATATAAGCAGGAAAATGGATATTGGGGTTTATTATTCTGTCTAGAACTTGTGCTAACTAAAGTAAAAAATGTTTGGTTTCTGGAACCTTTATGTATATTTGCTTCCACTATCACAATGTCCCTAAATAGGTGAACTTGAAACTGAGACACCCTGAAAGGTTGGGCACAGTAAAGGATCACTGCATTGTCACCTAGTGCTCCTTGTTTTATTAACTTCTAAGGATGGAGATGTTCTTTTCAATTTCTCTCTGTGTCTCTCTCTCTGTCTCTCTCCGTGCCCTATCTGAAATACAAAAAGTCTGTTTGAAATTCCCAAAGTAGTCAAGGTTTGTTTTTCATTCTGCTTTGGAACAAACCCTAAAGCCTTTCTGATGTTTCTGTAAAACAGAATTGTACCAAAACATCTGTTACTGGATAAAAAACCTGGGCTCTTTGATTCAAGCATCTTTCCCCTTCTCCCACCCACTCTCTCAAAAATCCCCTCCAATTAACACTGATCTCAATATTTAGCAGAAGCCCATTAGTTTTGATGAAATGACTCATTTCTGCCAAAAGTATCATGGCCAGCTCAAATGATATACATAGAAACCCCAGCATTCCATCCAAACTCCTGACTGAGACCTCTAGAAGACACTGTAATACAAATAATGGCGACCATCTGCAAACACGAACAAAGGCTGAATCTAGCAAATTATGCAGAGTATGATCAGTACTAATAGAGTAACCACCAGGGTCATCCATGGGGGGCGAATTGGGGTGACTGCCCCGGGTCCCGCACTTTTGGGGGCACCGTGGAGCCAGGCCAGCTTCACCTCCAGCCACTTGCCACCCCCCACTGCTGCTGCTGCTGTATCCAGGCCCCACACAAGCTGATTTAACCCGGGCCCGCAACCCTGCTATGGTCGTCTCTGGTAACCACTTCAGGTAACACCCTGAGGAAGGTAAACATCTACAGATTTTGCAGCTCCCCTTCTCTGATCCAGTCTCTCCCTCTCTTCTACCCTCTTTTTGACCTCACCATTTTCCCTTACCTCCCAGCCATCTCACCTCCCTTATAAAGAACATTTCAGTGCATTATGGGAATACTCCCAAAAAGCATACAGCAAAATTACTGCTCATGCTCAGACCTCAGTTGCTCACCTAAGCGGCAAAAAATGTCAGATTCCCCAAGATAGTTGCTAGGATGCGTTCTCTGTATTATATTGCTCAGCATTATGCAGCCACCTGCTCACTCATCCAGGTGTACCACAAATACCAAAGTCAGCCAGCTAAGTGGAAGCCAATATCTTTTAGGGTAATGAAAAAACCCCACAAGGATTCTTCCTCACTTCAGTGCTTCAAATCTGGGGGAAGCAGACAAGTCATCCATGACAATGAAATGAGAGAGCGCAACAACATGTGGTTCAACTTGAGACCGTACGGCTTGTCAAGCGCTGGGTGGGTCATGGATGCTCTCCATACGCTAAAGGGGATGTTAGGGAATGAAAAGTCAGAATCCTACCTTCCAAGCAAGGAAGATTTGATGAGCCACTGAGGAGTCTGGATAGAGATACATGGAACTCCTCCCTCAGACCAGCCCATCCATGTGGCTTCCGCATGGTTTTATATAGAGCAGTGCTTCCCCTGGCTGACCCTCACTCCTACATTCTGCTCCCCTCTCCGAGAGCAGTTGGCGTCAGCTGGGAAATCCATACTTTGCCAAGGTAAGCAGATCATATTCAACACCTGCTTCTCCCTCTCCCTATTCTGCAATCCTCTTGCTAGGCCCATGTGAGAAAGCTTATGTAGTGGAAGATTCGTAAGTCTCTTGATTACTCTGCATTATGCAGCCAACTTAAATAGACAAACTGGCCAGCCTTGTGTACACCTCTACTAATCAGCATCACGGTTGTAACCATATACTAAGGTGTTTGGGTTCACTCAAGCAGCATGTTGTAGTACTATCTCCTTCATGAATAATAGATCCATAGCTGTCTTCCCTCCCTTTTCCTCTGGAAGCAGTTTCATGCTGTGCATACTTGGAATGTTTATCAGGTGCGTCTCTCGGAGTAGGACCACACTATCAGATTCCCCGTTTAATTTCCTCCTGTTTCAGGCACAAGCTATGTGAGAAATGGCCCCAAGAAAATCCCAGGGAGTTAATTAGCAGGGGCAGGTGCAAGGGCTACCGTTTGCATTTTTCTGGTGGCTTTATTTTCAAAAAACATTTTTATTGCTTCTGGGCACAATTGACTGGATCAAGCTGCCAGGATCTCCATTCTTCCTGAGAAATTTCAGTACCTGGATCATGAAAGTGTAGCCACAAAACAAGAATTCACATTATTTATGCTCCAGAATCAGTTCTTTGGCAAAGAAACCCACAAAAACAAAGACAGTCAAGCCCACAGAGATTCATGAGATGTTAAAGCCAGAAGGGACCACTAGAATTATCTAAAGTCCCTCATGATGTAGCCTCATAATTTACCTACTAAACCCACTGTAACACCCAGCTAGTATTTTAGCTAGATTCCACTTCTTAAGGAATCTAGACATACAAGCCTAAAAATGAGATGGCCCATGATGCATGTTCACTTGCTTCCTGTCCACATTTTCACAGGTCTGCTCTGAAAACACTATACAGCCCTGTCAAAATAGGTGTTAAGAGACTTTTCTACCTTCTTGATGTAATGTTATCACATCACAATGCTGAACCATGGCACAAAATATAATGCAGCTAGCTCTCTGTTAGTTAGCGGAATAAGCTCCGTGGGATCTATAGGCATGGAAACTTGTTTGAATTTTTATCGCTCCATGCCCTGATTCTGATCAAGTACCCATGTATTGTCGGCCTCTTGTCGGCTCAGATCAAGCATAGTCCTATGCTTGCCTGGCAAGGGAAACACCGTGACCACTGAGGTGGTCTTCCTAGTCACATTCGGGAAAGACAGCTCTCCTGGCATGGGGAGAGTACCTGCCAAGGTAATGTATAGTAAACCTCCCACTTAGCTGCTGGGGTGGGAAGGTCTCGGCTTTTTGCCCACTTTATGGAAAGGGGAAACTCCTCCCTGACTTGCTCCTGGGGCCTTATGGCTGAGGGCAAGCAAACCTCAGGAGCATCCGAACCCCAAGCCTCCGGGCTTGGGCCTGCAAGTAGGGTGCCTGTCAAAGGTTTTGGAAACATCTGAAGCCCCAGATGGGGGTGGAAGATGTTTGCCGGTAGTAGGGCCACTTATGGTTCTGGACTGACTCTCGGATTTGGGATTTGTTTTGGCTAATTTGGCTTGGAATATAGAAAAATTTAAAAATGTATTGTAGTTAAGTTACTCTTGAGTCACTTCAGTGTAAGTAAGAGGAGTGGTCGGGACAAATCCCACTATGTGGGGTAGGAATCTTTTATTTTGACAGGTTTGTTACTGTCAACCTCAGTTCAAAATGGCCACCAGCCTGATTCTCCAATCCCTGCCACATTGTCCTAAAACTACCTTGTTTTACTTTCTTGAGGAGAAGCTGGTGTTGGCAGAAGTGCTGGAGGGAAGGAATGCAGCAGCTGCTTTAGCCCAAAGGTCAGAGGCAGGTGGTGTGAACAAGAGAGGGTTAAAAACCTGCACTATAAAGGGATTGTGAGGCTAACAGTCACTGAGAAGCAGAGAAGAGACTTAGAGAAGATGATTGGGATGAAGTAAAGCCATAGTTCTTATAGATAAAAGGGGGGAAAGTAGGGCCCTCAAAGACCCCAATGCAAGAGGCCCTTGGAAAACCTCAGACACAAAGCTCGTTGCCTGGAAACTAATGATGCCCCCTGTTATTGTCAGAAACAGGAAATGGCCACAAGCGCAATAATCCGGGCCCTGCTGCTGCCACTGTCTTTTCCTCTTGACTCAGAGAGGTAGTAAGGAGGAGGGGAGTGGGGGAGAGAGGCTTTATTGTTCAGCCGGCTCCCAGGGTGTCACCATGCCCTTGGAATCAGGGGAGACTCTAAACCCACTGCTGTTTAATCTGGATGATCAGTTGCCATGACAACCAAGCAGGCCAGGCATCCTGAAGGTTAGAGGCAAACCCATATCTCAGTAAGAGGGAATGCAAGGTCAAGGTGTATATGCATATACTTATGCTCACCATATATGCCTGTGTGCTCACACACAGACATGCACACACTCGCATGTACTTGCACATGTACACAGCTACAAATATGCAAATAAATGCACATATGCACACACACACACACATGCCCTTGGGTGGGTACATGCATGAATTCCTGTGCCCAGTTCCATTGACCAACTTCCCTTGGCAGAGCATTGTAACCTGTTACAAGATAGGAACTAGCCGGGGACAGAACAGCATGAGAAAATACACAAGATACTACATGCCAAAACTGCAGTATTATGGCATCTCACAACATTTACTAGAAACAATGTGATTACACAGCCCAAATCAAGAACCACACAACGGAGTTACTAACTTGATATTACAACTATGTTATAACACACTGCATAGCAAGGAAATGATCATGACATATCAATGTGGAAGAGCTATGACAAAGGGAGTGAACATTTTGTGGAAGATCTTCCCCATTTTAAACTGATTTTCACAAAATGTAATGAAATCGCTCCTTTCACAATTAATAGAAAACACTATTAGTATTAGGATTTTTCCAATCCCTGATGATAGGCTCAGGTCCTTACATAGTACTGCAAGTTAACTGAGGCCAAATAACATTCAGAAATCTGATTCAGAAGCCAATCCCTTTCCCAAGTATCTGTAAAGACCAAATACCATAGTACTTTGTTCCCCTTGTTACAGCT
Organism: Alligator mississippiensis; assembly: GCF_030867095.1. Taxonomy (NCBI): domain Eukaryota; kingdom Metazoa; phylum Chordata; order Crocodylia; family Alligatoridae; genus Alligator; species Alligator mississippiensis. Next base: position 47,224,467 of record NC_081835.1, read on the forward strand.
AATAGCATCTCTTATGGTGTAAGAGATGCAAATTCTTTCTGTGTGAATGATCAAGCAGGAGTAGTAGCAGCACCTAACAAGGTTGCCCAACAGTTTCCATTGTAAGACCCAACTTTCAATTGCTTATATAGCCAAGCTAACTGATTTGGCTGAAGTTTTCCCTGCTCATTCTCTCCCTCATGCCAGTTTTGGAAATGTCAATAAAAACCTTTCTGCCATTTCCAGGAATGACTCCAGGCAAATATTCCTTGTTTTGCTTGTGTGTGCTGGATCTAACATTTCCAAACTTTGCTTATAAGCCACATGAACATCTATGTGATGCCCCACAATGGAAATTCTGGTGATTCCTATTGCAACTTTAATCATGTTCTTTTTGTCATGACCCAAAGGTCTGATTTTTTTTGTGTATGCTTCGTCACTAAGAATTATCCCCGTGGGTTTGCAACTTCATTGCACGGAGGAGTTCTGCTGCGCAGCGAACCCGCGTGCAAAGGAGTGTTCCCGCCACTTTGCAGCGATCTTTGCAGGGTGCATTTCCTTTGCAACACAGAAATGCACGGTGCAAAGATTTCCCGCTCGTCGTATGCAAATTTGTGCCCCGCAATTGGCTAGTTCTAAATTATTCACACGTGGCGGCTAGCGATTGGCCTGCTAGCTGTATAAGAGGCTTGAGCAGTTTCTGCCCAAGCCGAAGAGGACTCCGCATCCATCTCGTGGGGACTCTGGGTGTGCGCGGCAGGGTAATAGAAACCCTGTGTGTCGCTCAGAGGGGTTTGGCGGCCTGATCCACCGCCCACCTCTTCCCGTCTTCGAATGGAGCCTACTATAAGACGTAACGACGAGTTTAATGCGCACTTGTCCTGGACATACGGAGTTTGTCGTGTTCTGTCTGCATGGAGCCTTGCAACCTCCACGTGTGTTCGTGTTTTTTGTTGTAACCGCACCTCAAGCAAGTTCTCAGCCTACACCACGACCATCTCGGTGTAAGTAAAATAATCTTAAAATCAACCGTTACGTGTCTGTGCCTAATTCTAGCTTGGCGCCCGCCCTCTCCGACCCGGCCTGCCCGGGCTGCTGGCCACAGCCCGCGTGCAGAGCGATGAAAGCGACCCGGGGTCAGACCCGGCGCGCACACTTGTAACAGTTTTTTGGTTCAACTCCCTAGGTTTTTAAAATGGCAAAGTCACACATTCAGAAGTTAGTAAATGCCAGGATTAAGGTTGCCTGAAAAACCTTAATTTGGTCCCCTACTGTGTAGCCATTATGAGATGGTCTTTAATTACTTGATCAGCCTATTTTTTTCCCAACAGGAGCCCGTTCTCATTCAGTGTCCAGGATGGACAGTACTCAGTTAATGAGCAGCTATCTCAACATTATGTTTTCTCCTGGTTGTTCAGTGTGTGGCCTCAGGCCTTATTTACTGCACATTATTCAAACCCTGCTATGAAGACAGAATTAGCAGTTTCCTAATGGGTTGTTCTGTGGCACACATCACAATGAGTGCCGAGTATTTCACAAACATTAACCAATTCATGTTCACAACACATTTGCGAAGTGAAAGGTTGGTATGGTCCCCATTTTACAGGTGGCAGAGGCACAAGAAGATTCAGGTAAGAGATTTCCACTAAGTTTGACTCCTGTTGTTTCTTTTGCAGCTATGGGTGCCACTCAATACTTCTGCAAATCAGACATCAGGGTCTCAGCTCAGATACCGAGAAGGTCAGTGACCACCTGTAAAGTCTGCTTTAAGCAGCTTGACCAGCACTGCACAGGAGCTTTGTGGTGGAGGTAGCAGTCATAGACAGCTGTCCTAACCTTGAACCTGTCGTTTGACTTTTAATAATCCTATGTTGCATTTACTACACACCTTCCAGCATCTGCAACAAATGAGGTAAGCAGACGTGTAATAAGGCAGCTCCATACTCTGGGCAGTGGCTCAGCACAGGACAGTGCCAGCTGCTGTACTGCTGGTAGATATGGTGCAGCCATTTCCTAGCAGCAGTGGCTATCCCCTTCCTCCAAAAATGGTACCTGGGGCTACTGCCCCAGTTGCTCCCACTCAGTTCTACTACTACAGGTACCAGACAGCAGTCTTCTTAACTACACAGTCCTGATTCATAACAGATTCTGACATATGCACTGAATGAAGTAGGGGGTCTATGAAAAAAAATTTCTGCAATCATGTAATTAAAGACTGGATCATTATGTATACACAGAAGGGTACCAAATTAAGGTTTCACAGGGTAAATTAAGTCATCTCAAATTGAGATGGAAATTAGACTTGAACACCTGAAATCCCCCTGGTTTGAGTATTCTTCGTATACATTGATTAGGGGTGTGCGAACTAGGCCCTATTCGATTTGGATTCAGCCCAAATCGGGGACAGTAATTTGATTCGTTTATTCGGATCACTGTCCCCGAGTCAATTTGGCCGAATCTGAATCTAAAGATTCGATGCTGATTCGGACATAGACACAGCTTTAAAAGTTTTTTCTACACACGTCGAGGTACCAGCGCAGCTCGTGAACGCTGCGATGCTGTGGCTGATGGAGCATCCCATAGGAGCGTGGTGGGCCCCCACGTTCTTGGCAGTGAACCTGGAAGTGGACCAGAAGCACTTCTGGGTCCACAGGGGCGTGTGTGGGGCTCCCCCCAGCTTGGCAATTGGCCGAAGGGGGACCCCGGGTGACCCCCAGACCCAAAAGGCACCAGTCAGTGAGCCAGGGAGTGCGGGGGGGGGGGCCCCCAGCGTGCTCTCCGATGGACCCAGAAGTGGACTGAAAGTGCTTCTGGTACACTTCTGGGTCTGTTGCCGAGTGCACTGGGGAGCCCCCACACTCCTGTGAGATGCTCCATGCACCCCAGCATCGCAGCATTCAGGAGCCGCCCGCTACCGAGAGGTATGTAGAAAAAACATTTAAAGCTGTGTCTATGTCCAAATCGCCGAATCTCTCCGAATCAATTCGGAGGGTCCCGATTTGATTCAGAGAGATTAAAAGGTCTTCTGATTCCATTCAGATTCAGAGATTTGGCCACCGAATTGGGCCGAATCTCCACCGAATCAAATCGGGGACTGAAGCTTCACACAGCCCTAACTTTTATCATCAATGTCCTGAGCACTTCAGAGAGTAAGACAATGTCCCTACCCGGAAGAACTTAAAGTTTGGTTAAACTGCACACTGGTAAGGGAGGGAGTTGCAAAGGCAAATTATATGAAAGAAACATAATTGAACAATGAAGTTAGGCAGCTGCCTTACTAGTTGTACAAGTACATGTGAGTATGTGTGTATGTGTGCACACCTGTTATTTCTCTGGGCCTTTTCCAGAGATCAGAGCCAATTGAAGCTGATGGAAAGATTCCCAAGAAGCCTGAATCCTCTGATGAGGCAGCAGAGTTGATATAGGAGGGCAATGGCATGTTGACAGAGCTGGGGTGGAATTTGGACAAAATGAATCCAGATTACAATTTCAAACAAAAACCAGTTAAACTGATATTCTGATGGACTAAGCCTAGAAATGGTGGGGGTGGCTTCAGCTTTGGGATCAGTTAAGGCAAAAACACCAGAGTAAAGCCCAAGTGAAGACTAGCGCAACAAACTGAATGGATACACATAGCTCATTCGCTGCATTGTCTCAGTACCGGAGCCATGTGGCTTTCATTAAACTTGTTTAAACTGATCCCTTTGCCCCTCAGTCCCCAGCTGTTTCCCTAACCAAGAGGGTGTTAATCTCTCATCCCTTTAGTTCAAGGAGTCATTGTCATCTGATCAGAGCCATTGCAATGCACCCCCTTCCTGATTGTCCCTGCTTGGCAGATTTGGCTTTTGTCTGGGCAAGTGCTCTTCTGATTCATTGAATGGGCTAGGCTGTGTGCACGAGAAAAATCAAAGAGACTGAAAATGTCTCAGCTCCCAAAGGGAGAGCAGAGAGCTTCAGACAGCCAGGGGCAGATCTGTGCACTACTAGCAAGCATTGGAGGGCACCCCAGCTTCTGTGATCCCTCATCTCTACCTTCCTCCTCCTCCTTCTCTTCACTGACCAAAACATCCAAGACCCAGCTGGGTATGTCATGGTCCTGAACTGCTTTTCTGCACAGAAGACCCAGTTTGCTCTTGTCTCTTTTCATTCCTCCCTCTCCCTCTCCCTCTTCAAACTGTAAGCAAGGAGACACATCAAACCTCTGACCAGCTTCCACATATTGATAAGGGGTAGGGAAAAGGAGGTCAAATGCTGTCAGTTCTAGAGGGGTGCAAGAGAGTCTAGGATACACACCCAGTTTTTACAAACAGCTCGAGGCAGAGGGGTCTTTCCATTGGGTCCCAATGAGACTCTAAAACCACCCCCATGCTCAGTGCAGGGAACATCATGGGAAAGTCAGAGTTCACCAACTCATAACACCCCTCACCTTGATCTAATCTGAGCCAAGAATTGTTCAAACAAGAGCTTTCAAGACAGCTGCCAGGTTAGTCAGCAGTGGGGTCTGAACCACTGGCCTCTAGACCTGAAAGCACAAATCAGAACAGCAGTAATCCTCAGCCTTCACTGGCCCACAAACACCAGCCAGCAAGTAATTCTTTGTGAGACAATATCCTACATTGTTCTCTCTGTCAGTTTGAACTTAAAGTTTCCAGTGGCTATGAGTTGTTGACCATTACTCTGTTGCATGGGCAACAGATCCAGGCCCTGAGGCAATGGGTTGGAACAGATTTAAATCCTGTGGGACAGCCATGTACATTAACATGGATGTGGATCCATGGGTTACACTCAAGAGAAAGCCAAAGCAGTGGAAGGAGCTGAGAGAGGTCTAGCAGCTGCACTTCCTGGAGGGAGTAAATCACTTTGGCAGGGGTCGGACAGCATTCAGGTGCGATATACATCTACACTGCCTGGGTGAATCTGGTGCCTCTCCAAACCATAATAACATCTCCCCTTGAGAAGTTGACACCCCGTCCCACTCTCCAACTGCTTCTTTGCCACATCCCTTATTTGCACCATCTTCCAAGGTAGAAGCTCAAAATGTGTGGTTTTAAATGTACGCTGCTGCCTCCATCCCATCCATTCTGCTTCCTCAGAAGGCACTGAGGAGATCCCCTCCTCCTTTTCTTGTCTCTGGTGATCTCTGTCTTGACACATCTCTGAGGATAAGATGATTGCCCAGCAAGGGCCCTCCTGATCCTCTGTCATTAGGGGGCTAAGACTCTTCAGGACAGGCCAGCAGCTGGAAGATTAGAGTAGGCACCTGGCTACCTCACAAAAGGGCTGAAAGAGGCAGAGGGAGAAGGACTCTGGACTCCCTAAGAAAAGAGGAAAAAGGGGGAAGGAGAAGTCGATACCACGGAGTGATGGGGAGGGCTTGGAAAGGAGCAGGTGTTATATGATGGGGTCAACAGGGAGGGATCAGGTGCTGTATAATGGAGAGGTTGAATAGACCCCATTAAAGCTTCATGCTGATGCTCTAACCATCTGGAACTGGGCCAGCCATTTTCTCCTCACCCTGAGGAGCGATTACAGAGGACACGTTGCTCTCTGTGCACGTGTAATTAGACCATTGTGCTGCACCCGAGGCTGGGACCCCTACGCTGGATGAGTTCGCTTCCCTTGCCTCACCTGCCCTGCTGGGAACACCGCAAGCCAGAGGAGAGCCCGCAGCACAGCCTCTGCCTGCCCTTGAAACCCTGTCTTGTGGTAGAAATAAATTGCCTCAGATTCCTGTAACTCAGGCAGAAAACCCAGGCCCCTTGCTGATAAAAACAGCCGGCCTGGACAGCATTGCCATGGCAACCTGCACTTTTTTCCCCCCTCCCTTTGTTCAGCTGCGGACCCAGACTTTTGTGCCCAGTCATAATGGGGCCAGGCTGTTGGGATGTTTGAGGGGTGAGGTGAGAGGAATTTCATTCAGCCGTGTCTTGCTTGGCCTGTCTCCTTCCGAAAGTTGAGAGCATGGAATGTTATTGACCGCGGCCCCCCGCAGGGAAGGAGCCATTCAAGACAGCACTAGACCGGAGGGTGAAGAAAAGGCATTCCTGGCCCCCTCCCTCATGCTCTCTCTCTCTCACACACACACACCCTTTTATTTCCTTATCTCATTTTCTGTAACTTCTCTCCCCACAGCAGCTCTTACCGAACACAACAAAACCCTTCAGAGTTTTACCTCATGCTCACCGGCCTTGAGCTGAGATGTATTAAGTCGCCAGAGAGTGTTGCCCTATGGTGGCACCTTCCACTGGAGCATCTCAGAGGGTTTCACAGACATTTAAGCCCCTGACACTTGCCAAGCCCTGAAAAGACCAGAGAGCCGTGGGGGCTCAACTTCTCCAAAACCCTGAAGAATTTCTGTTGGGCTCCCCATCCCCTCCCACTCACTCTTCCATACTAAAACCAATTAGTAGATTTGTGTGCTCTTGGTCAAGTCAGCCAAAAAGCCTCAAAAGAACAGACAAACAGAACCAGAAATACAGTGGCTGGTATTTTAAAGGAACTTAACAAAAGAGGCACCCAAATCAAGCAAAGGAAACATCTGGGCTGAGACGACAGGACGATTTCCCCAAATATTGGGCTCTTTCAATGAAGGTTGTTCTGTTTTGTTTTGTTTTGTTTTTATCCTCACCAAAGTAATCAATTAAATCTATATTCCTCCAGTCATTTTCACTTCAGCTGAACAAAGACAATGAGCAATTTTCAAAGACCTACCAGGATGGGGGTGGGCAAGATGACCTCTGGTAATGGATTCCTTCTTCCTGCCCAACATCTTATTATTCCCTCCCTATTCCAGCAATGCATTTGACACCAAGCATGTATACCCACCCATGGGCAGCAAACTGCTCCCTGACTAGATAACTTCCAAGTTGGCTGTGTGCTATGTAGGGGACAGCCCCTAGCCCAGTGAACAGGATAGACTTGCTATTAATGCCAGGATGCACACAACTCTACCGGGGTACTAGGATGGATATGGGACTTCAAAATGAGGAAGGAAACTCTTCTGTATTGATATAGTGATTGTGCCCTGAAATGGCAACAGTGGACCCTCAGGACAGGGCCCCACACAACATTGTGCCTTTCCATGTTAGCCATGTTGTACCATGGTCCCCCCCCCCCCACAAAAAAAAACTTCCCCATCATTACAGCTTTCTAGTGGAAGTGCTGGTGTTGAGCAGCCACTAGCATTTTGGTTACCATGTTTCATAGTTTCATAGATGTTAGGATCAGAAGGGAGCTATTAGTTCATCAAGTCTGACCCCCTGCCCTGGGCAGGAGTGAGTGCTGGGGTCAGATGACCCCAGCCAGGTGTCTGTCCAATTTCCTTTTAAATACCTCCAAAGAAGGTGACAGCACCACCCTACTGTTATTCAACTCTACTCAGACAGTACAGTGGACATGTGTTAGCAATATTGTTACCAGCTGGTGCTAGCATTGGCAGAGCTGTGTTAGTTGTAGCATTGATAAAAGATAAAAAGATAAGTGTAGATCAGGCTTGTCCAACATACAGCCAAGGCATTTTCTGTGGCCCATGGTGCTGCGACATGAGTTGATTGGTAACTGGGAACAGAGCAGCTCAGCAGCCAGGCCTGCAGTAGTGTCTCCCTTCCCTGTCCCAAGACAGACAGAGTCAGTCCCACAGCACCCATGGCACGAGTTTTGCTTGTCCGCAGCTTGAGGGGCAGTTCCCCCCAAACCCCTGCACCGACCTTCTTGAAACTTGGCAGGCTTTGTGGCCTCAGTAAGAGCTACCAGCCCTGCCGTTTTGACCCCCCTGTGGTGTAACACACAGCCCTGACATGAGTTTAGCTTTCATGAATTTGGGGTACAGTTCCCCCCAAACCCCTGCACTGATCGTCTTGAAGCTTGGCAAGTTTCATGCTCTCAGCAGAAGCTACCATCCCTGCAAGTTTTGTCCAAATTGGACAAAAAACAACAAAGTTACAGATATTTCATTGATTCCCCCACTATACCCTATGGCTGGATTTCTGATGCGGCTCCGAAGCTTCAGAGTCACTTCGGCCGGATCAAGGCACAAACCCGGTCTGGAGCTCCGGATCGGATCATGGCCGTCAGAAGCGGCCGGATCCGAAGCCGGATCAGATCACTGCCAACTTGCACAGGCCTAGTAGATAAGACCATGGAGCTTTTTCAGTTGAGTCCATATCTGGAGCACATTCAATAAAAGCGCTACACTCTGGCATCTTTTAGACTTGAAATACAGAAGTTGCTTTGGGCTGTGTTAGCTGTAAAGCATTAAATACAACCTCAAAGCACCGTAGGAATCACGTGGAAGCAAAACCCATGCTAGAACTAGTGGAACAAAAGCAACAGTACAAGGGAGATATGCATTTCAGCCCCTTTCCCTGCTCTAGTCTTGGCAAATTATGTCCAAATGCCTTTCAAAGCAGCTCCTCCAATTCTATATTCAAGTTTCTGAAAGCAACTCCCAAGTAAGCATTGAAATACTAAGCCAAGCTGAAATTGCTACTTTTACTATATTCCTTAGCATTCAAGGGTGGACCAGGTATTGCTAGGATATTAGCACTAGCAATTCTTGGGTATCTGTCATAGGATCCACTCCTAATTTAGAAATGTCAGAGCAGGTTTAGAAAAGCAGACTGACTGAGGCCACAAGGGTGAAAGGCCCATCGTACAAGGAGTTCCAAAGACAGGGCAAGCAGAGAAAACTTATTTAAGGAGATGAATGGGAACATGGACCCAGAATGAGCATATAGGTTCAGAGAGAAGTCACTGTTGAAAGGCACAGCAGGGATCTTGGAAAAGGCATGAAAAAGAAGACCAGTTCATGAAGAACAAGGAAGGGATGCAAAGATATATAAGGGACAAGGAGATGCAAAAGGCAATTCCATTGGGAGATATTTACCATGTTTTTTTTCCCTAAGGGCACAATTAAAGCTGACAGCTGGTTTAATCCAACTAGTTCCTACAACTCTGTACTAGTTACCCAACACCATGAAACCAATCAAAACAACAGTAGTTATTGGACTACTCGCTACTTTCCAGCTCCCTCAGTTTTCCCCCAGGGCCCATACTCCTCCACTCAAGTGTTTCCAAACAAGATATTCTCTTCTCAGGATATGGAGTATCTCTCTATTGCACTTGCACATATATTTTTGATAGTGCAGCTGGCAGGCAAACTTGCCAGACTGTTCTTCTTTGTAAATCTCCCTTCTTTAATGTCAACACAATCAATTTACTCCTCCATAAGCCCCCTCACAAGAGCATAAATTCATTCAGAATACAGTTCCACCACCTGAAAAGCTCAATCCCACAATCCTTCACTCCTCCATAAGCTTCCTTGCCATACAAATAAAGACAGCTGGATAATTTCTAAAGGTTGCTTTTAAATACATAGTTAAGTAAGTGGTGGCTACTTTTTTTATTTCACACCCTGAAAGCGTGCCCATAACATGCTGCACAAACTAAACATGCCAACTACAGGCGGAGCCAACAGCTGCAACCACTTGTCTGTCCGGCTGTGCTTAGGCTAATGCCAGTCCAGCTGCCTCAGCACTCCACTATTAATTGGGAACTTCGCTTTGCCTTCACATACTTTGTGCAAAATGCAGCAGGTGGATTGTGCCCTCATTAGCTGCTGAGCCGACTTTGGAAGCAAAATGAGGCATCTGTGGATCTGCAGTCTCCCAAGCACACACTACTGCACCACCATCCTACATCTGTTTGTCTCTCCAAGTTTGGATGGTCAAGATGAAGTTGTGTTCTCCAGGGCAGAAGTGTGCACCAGCCAGAACCACAGCAGGGCTAGAAACACCCAATGACAGCATTGTTCAATGTGCTTAAAGTACCCATCTGCCTGCTCACAAGAAGTTAGCAACATACAATCCATCTGTGTGTCACACACTCATTCACTGTACACTGTAACAAACCTGACATGGTGAGCTAGTTTGGATTGCCCCTGTCCATTAAGATGTTCCCAGGTTTGTTGGAGAGGCAACACAGGCCAGGATTCAGAAAGGGCCCATAGGTCACCATTTAGCTGCCTCACATATTTAAAATCCTGGCTAATCCAGGACACTGTGTTCCAGCTAATGCACTGCATTACAGCAGCACCCTTCATAGAATTTGTCACCCCCAACTGGGGCCCAAATAACTGATATGTATGCAGAAGACCCAGCTTCCAAGTGACCCAAGATATTTACACAGCCCCTGTGATTCTACAGCCAAGGAACAAAGTTTCTCACAATGTGTTTTCCTTCTATTTTCCAGCTAGGAAATTATGGAAGAGGGGGAGAGGTACCTTGCTCAGTGTCAGAGAGGGCATCTGCAGAACAAGGAATTGAACCCAGGTCCTGTAAGCTCCAAGTCTAGGTCTAAATCACTGAATCATCTCTAAGACAGCTAATATGAAAAGGCACAGTGTTGTAGCCCTGTCCTGAGGGCCCAGTGTTGCCATTTCAGGGCACAATCACCGCATCAGTACAGAAGAGTTTCCTTCCTCATTTTGAAATCCTATATGCATCCTAGTAACCCGGTAGAGTTGTGTGCATCCTGGCATTGATAGCAAGTCTATCCTGTTCACTGGGTTAGGGGCTGTCCCCTACATAGCACACAGCCAACTTGGAAGTTATCTAGTAGTTAGGGAGGAATTTGTACTATGAATGTCAAATATGGCTATGGCCTCAACTGTCCAGCTCAATGGTTGGCTGGAACTCCCTCCACACTTTCATTATAGCCATTTCAAGGCACCTCATGACTGGAGGAGCAAAAGCATTGGCCTCCCTTTTTAGAGGAGGAACAAAAAGCTGTACTGCCACCAGGGGATGTACAAGGAGCTGCCCCTCTTCCATTTTCTTAAAGCTATAATTTCAAGAAGCCAAGACATATTTTTTTAGGGCAGGCAGAGATGTAACTATTAGGCCTGTGCAAAGCAGCTAGTACAGGGGTGGGCAAAATATGGCGTGCGGGCCGGATGTGGCCTGCCAAGCACTTCCCTCTGGCCCATGGAGTCCCTTCAAAACCCACGTAATGGTGGCTGCCTCTTTAAAAGCCTCCAGCACCACCAGCCACCGGCTACAGCACCTCAGGCTGTTTCCTTGGGTTCTGGTTGCGAGGCAACCGACCCTGCCCTCAGCCTGCCCCAGCTGGCCTCACCCCAGCCCGGCTCAGGCCACGTTTGCAGCTTGAGAGGGGCGGGGGGGCTGGGCCAGAACCTGGTGGCGCCGGTGAGGGGAAACAGTGTCTGGGTCGGGTTCTGCTTTGCTCCATGGGACTGGAAAGCGCCCCGCCCTGCAGGTAAGCCCAGGAAAGCAGCTGCTGGGCAGGCTTTCCCCGTGCCATGCTGCTCGAGCTGTGCAGGGTCGGGCTGGGCCGGCACTGGGGAGGGGAGGCAGCAGCTGGGCCGCAGCTCCGGCCCAGCCAGCACCAGGGAGGAGAGGTGGCAGCGAAGCCATGTGCTGCTCAGGGCAGGATGAGCCCGGCCGGAGTGGCAGGGGCTCAGCTGCATTTTCCCCCTACCTGTACTGGTCAGTCCTGAGTGGCACATGGCTCCGCTGCTGCTTCTGCTGGCTGGTGCAGACCCCGCCGGGCTCACCCCATCCCCAGCAGGACTTGGGAAGCTGGCTTCAGCCGCATGCTGCTCTGGATGGGATAGACCCGGCCAGGTCTGCACCGGCCAGGAAAGGCGGCATGCAGCTTAAGTCGGCTCCTCACGTGCTGCTGGGGATGGGAGGAGCCCGGCCAGGTCTGCACTGGCTGGCAGAAGCGGCAGCGGAGCTGTGTGCTGCTCAGGACTGACTGGTGCAGGCAGAGGGAAAGTGCAGCTAAGCCCCTGCTGCTCCAGCCAGGCTCGTCCCATCCCAAGTGGCACACGGCTCTGCTGCCACTTCTCCTGGCCGGTGCAGACCTGGCCAGGCTCCTCCCATCCCCAGGAGCACATGAGGAGCCGACTTCAGCTGCATGCCGCCTTTCCTGGCCGGTGCAGACCCAGCCAGGCTTCTCCTATCCGGAGCAGCATGCAGCTGAAGCCTGCTTCCCAGGTGCTGCTGGGGACAGAGCGAGCCCAACTGGGTCAGCACTGGCTAGCAGAAGCGGTGGCAAAGCCTCCTCCTTTTGGGACCAGCTGGCACAGGTAGGGGGAAAGTTATGGGGGAGGTCTGATGCCCCTGAACCCCCACTGCTGGGGCAGGATGTTAGAGGGGTCACAACCCCTTGCTATCTGGTAAATTGTGCAAGGGGAGGGACTTCAGGTGGCAAAGGTCAGGGGGCGGGGCTTCTGGTGGCAAGGGTCAGGGGCGGGACGTCCGGTCCCAAGATGGTGACCAGGGGGTGGGGCAACTGAAGGAGCGGGGCTACCCATGAGGCCCTCGACAGCTCGCCAAAACTCATCAAGTGGCCCTCTGCCCAAAATAATTGCCTGCCCCGGGTTAGTATCAGCTTTGGATTTGGCCGGTTCAGGGGACAGTGATTCGATTTTGTGATTCAAATCACTGTCCCAATTTGATTCGGCCAAATCTGATTTGGAGATTTGGCAGCAGCCGAATCTCTGAATCAGCCAGGTCGGGCCCATCCCCCGCCCCTCTCCCAGCCCAGCAAAGGCTGCCTGCCGGCCCCAGCTCCCAGCACTTGGGGGAAAAAAAGCCCCGGCTCAGCAGGTGCTGCCAGGTGGGGGGCGATCCCCACTGCCCCCCACTGTCCCATGCTGCATGGGGTGCTCTGCACAAGCTCCCGAACCCCTCCCACATACACTCCCCCAGCCCCAGAATGGGTGCCCTGCATGGGCCAGCTCTGGCCCTTTAAGAAAAAAAAAAACCTGAAGAAACCCCGAGACACGCCCTCCTGCTGGTGGGGGAGGGGTGATCCCTGCTGCCCCCACTGCCCCACAGCATGTGGGGGGCTCTGCACAAGCCCCCAAAGCCCCGAGGCTACATCAGGAGTGGTGAGTCCCAGGCTTTTCCTTGGCTTTTTTTTTTCTTAAAGGACCAGAGCTCTGACAGGTGGGGCAGCCGAGGGAGCAGGGGGAGGGGCCCAGGGGGCTTGTGCAGAGCCCCCCATGCAGTGGGGGGCAGTGGGGATCCCCCCCCCGGCAGCATCCAGTGAGCACCGGGGTTTTCTTTAAAGTACCGGGAGCTGGGGTGGGCAGGGGCAGCCATGGGGGGGGGGGCCTGGGGGAGCAGGGGAAAGTGGGGGGGCTGGCAGGGGTCCCCCCATGGTTCCCTCCCCTGCCCCTATTACTTACCAGCTCAGAGTGGCTGCAGCTCCCTGCTGCAGCCACCTGGAACTGCCCGACTCATCAAAGCTCTTCGAATCTTTGCCAAAGATTCGGAGATCTTTGAATCAATTTGGACCTTTAAATTGGTCCCCTGATTCGATTCAGATTCAGAGATTCGGCCACTGAATCGGGCTGAATCTCCTTCGAATCAAATCACCACAGAAGCTTCGCACAGCCCTAGTAACTAATACGTTTTGTGCCTGGGCAAAACTCCCCTGTATGCAGAGTGCTGCCGAATGCTGGAGAGCGTGGGCAGAAGTGGGGCCAGGAAGAAGAGTGGTCTGACCTGCCCCAGATGTTCCCTCCACCAGTTCCTATTATAAGGTACTGTGGGGCTGCTGCAAAGAATGGGGGGGGTATCATTCTGGTGCCTCCTCTAAGTTTGCATCCAGGACTGGTACCCATTCCCCTCCCCCCTACTTACACTTGGGAGGCCAGGGATCAGCAACATTTTGCAGGAGAGGGGCTCTTTAATGGAGCTCAGGCAAAGCTGCTGCAGCTTCTCCCCACCACCTGGGCAAAGTCCCCTGCCACAAAAATGCTGCTGAATCCCTACCTCATGAAAATGCCATAAAAACCTGTCCCTCTGGGCCATAAATTGCTAACTCCTGCTCTAAGCCAGTGCTACACAACTGAAGTGCTTTTGGCATGGATGTAGGGTAGAACAGTAATAGGGACAAACCCAAAGCATTATGGGTGCTGAGGGCCCACTGTACCACTGTAGGACTTGTCTAGAGAGTCTCCTTTCCTGTTCCTAACCTACAGCTACAGTGACTTGCTAACCAAACACAGGTTATAAATCCCTGCCAGTACATCCTGATCCCGAGCCACCACTGCATATTATACCTCCAATTCTTATTTCCAAGCTTCCCATTTCTCTTCAGTTTGTGGCATTCTACTGAGTGCCATGGGGTCTGTAGGAGGTACTGGAGGCAGCTATATACACCACCCTTCTGCAAAGGGCTGCTAGCCCTTGACATTTGCTGATTTCAGGACCAGAAAGGTAAGCAGAAGGAAGCGAGACACAGACTTTGCAGAGGAGCAATATTAGAAGTTCTACTGTTAACTTCTCAAATTAAAAAAGATTAGAAAGCACAAGTTAAAATTCTTCCTTAGGACACCCTACCTGGTGGGAAAACCAGGACCATTTCCCTTATCTGCCTCCCAATTAGCACAGCCTAAATCATTCCAGCTTTGTGTTACCAAAAACAAAAGCAGGTCCCTCCACAACCTTTTAAACAAGCAGCATAAGAAACATAGGACTCCCTCTTTACAGCAATTCCTCTCTTCTTCCAGAGTAGATTGTTCAGAATATTAGGGAAGGAAGACAAAGAGTCGAAGACAAAGACAGGACCAGTGGATGAAATGTTCTATGACAGCACAATACTTGAAGCACCTGATACTTCACAGATTGATGCTCTGATGCATGCCACAGCCAGTGGAAAATTTCATGACAAGTTGGGACAGGACTTCAGTTACTGCAATGCAGTCCCTTATCATTTGGGCCAAAGGATAGTTTCTCATTAACTATTAGCAAGACAGTGCTTCTGAACTTCAGCACAACTGATCTCATCCAGAGGGAAAACATTAGCCAGTTCATTACAACATTAAGCATCTTTTAAGACTTTTGTGCAGTTAGAACTCCCATTGAGTTCACTGAATTTTTCGTGTGTAAGGAATGTAAAACGAGGCTGTATGCAGCCTGAATGAAAGGAAGGTAAAGGGTGCAAACACAGCCACAGCCAATTTGTTTTTAAAAATCTGAAAAGAACAGAGTATTTTGCAGCCTCCCTCCAGTTTTACTGCCAACTAATCTAAGGAACCAACCAACATTTTGTATGCACATCATTCAAAGACTTCTGCAAAGGAATATTTGACAGGGATCATTTCAGAGAGAGGTGCTGGATATATCTTGAATTTTCAAATCAACATACAAAAATCCACCCTCTGATCCTGTTTCCTACGCTGTGTCATAATATTGCCCTCCAAGAAAGTCTCATCTGCCCATCCAATTAGTGAAAGAGTATTACCTATGTTTCCAATGAGACAATAGACAATTAAGTTACCATTTCATTTGGCTATAATAAGATTCTTGTTTTCTATCCTAAACCTTTTTGTGGGGTTGCAGTTTACTGCTAGCACAATACTGCTAGCTGTATTTTATTCTCCCCCCACAAACATGTATACACTTCAGTGGTGGATTAAATGATTTATAAATGCTTCTAGGTTTATAAGCATAAGATCATTATCATTATTAATGAAGTTTAGTTACCTCACTGCAGCAAAACAGCCTGAGAAGTTCCTAGATTTGCTTTTCTGTGTGAAGACCAGAGATAAAAATTTAGAGAAGATCAAACAAATGAAAAATACATCAAGACAAACCATAAATGATGTCAACTTTTCAGCAAATTACACACTTTGCATTTGGTGTCAGCAATATTTTTTGATCCTAGAGGATTTTATAATGCATCATCCCTGAATTGTACTTCTTGTTAGGCTGCAATTTTATCTTAGAAGGGTTATATTGACTCAAATTTTGCTATTATAGTTAATAATGGCAGCAAATTACTTTTATTTTTTTTTTAATGGCCTTGTACTATAGACTGCATATTGTTTAGCTTCCAGAGCCATCCGTCAAGGACTGTTCATAACAACCTCTGATAAATCCTATTATTTTGACTGCATATTTCCATAGCATCGAAATCAACAGATGATGATACACAGAGGGTTGCCATAAACATTTATTGCAACACTCCACAAACCTCAGCCTTTAATTTCAAATGGTTTTATGTTGATCAGCATTTTGAGTGGCAGCTTGTTTTTATCATTACTATTGTATACAAACAGCACATGCAGGAGAGCAGCTGAACTATAGCTAGGGCACTGGTCTTTGCTCGTTAGAGGTATTTTAAGATATGATCTCGTAGCTCATGAAGATGAATGGCTTTTCCAAACCTGAGCTAGCACTGTACCCTTTTGAAACGGAATGTGTTTACACTGCATTGGGTGCCTAAGCATTTTAAGGGAAGGGGGAATATTTGTAAAATCATATACCCATCTTAGTGCTTTAGGGGAGATTCACAACTTAAACACCTCATCAGTTTGATGGCAAGAGCCAGCAATTAGACAATCTCATACCAGCAGAACTAATGCTTCAATGAGAGAGATGCTCTTCTAGTCAGCTCCCCTCAGGCAAAGACACAAGCAAACAGATGGGCCTTGTACAGAGCCCTGAAGGTCAGAGCAGAGTAGATCCAGGCTCTGTTGGTCCAGATGAGGGATGGTTTATTATCTGTATTACAATGGTGATCAGAGGTCCCTAACCAGATCAGAACTTAACCATGTTAGGTGCTATAATATTGTATAATTTCTGCTCCAGAGTGTTTATAGATGAACACTATCTTGAGGTCCAGGGAATTATAATGGTCAGATCACTTACATAGGAAGTCCATGGTAGAACTGGGAAATTAGCTCAGATTTCCCAAGTGTTAGTCCAGGGTTTTACCAAAGAGGCTGTCCTACTCCTCCCACTCCTCCAAATTTTCAAGACAACTTAAAACCCTGTACTAAAGTGCCACCAAGTTTAGATTTAAAACTTTCAGGAGCATCTTCACCGAATTCTTGAGCTACCATATTGGTGCACAGAGGGATATCTGGAGCACTTAAGAATATTATGGGCTAAAACCAACATCTTTTTGCTTTCAAAACAAAGAGGGAGCCAGTGTAGCTTACAGAGAAAAAAATGTAAAATGGAGTCTATCAGCAACATGAATTCTGTGCTACCATATTCTGCACCTGTTAAAGTTCCAAGTGGCCTTGAAGGATAGTCTCAAGTAGAGTAGAGCACCGTAAACCAGAATTAAATGGAGAAAAGCTGGCAGACTGGTCACTCTAGAAAAGAAAGACCAAAGGTCATTGGGCTTAAGGCAGATTAAAAAAAATACTTTTGGTCATCAGGTTTCAGGGCAGCCAATCTTCTAAAACCCACCAACAGAATTTGAACATAGTAGGCACTAGGGCTGTGCAAAGCTTTGGGTGGTGATTCAATTTGGAGGGGACTCGGCCCGATTTGGTGGCCGAATCTCTGAATACGGGTTGAATCAGGGGACCAATTAAAAGGTCCAAAACAATTCAAAGATCTCCGAATCTTCAGCAAAGATTCAGAGAACTTTTATGATTCAGACAGTCCCTGGTGGCTGCAGCAGGGAGCTGCAGCTGACTCGGAGCTGGTAAGTACTAGGGGCGGAGGAGTGGGGGCTGGGGGAGGGGGAGAAAACCATGGGGGGACCCCTTCCAGACCCCCTGACCCCCGCCCTCTCCCCCAGCCCCCCCATGGCTGCCTCGCCCACCCCAGCTTCCAGCATTTTTTAAATGCTGTGCCCAGTAAAAAGTTCACTGGGCACTGCTGGAGAGGGGGCAATCCCTACTGCCCCCCACTGCATGGGGGGCTCTGCAAGAGCTCTCCAGCCCCCCCCTCACTCCTCCAGCTTCCCCATGGGTGCCCTGCCTGGGCCAGCTCTAGCCCTTTAAGAAAAAAAAAAATGGAGAAAAACCCTGGGACTCACCACTCCTGCCTCAGGGCTTTGGTGGGATCGTGCAGAACCCCACACATGGTGCAGGGCAGTGGGGGGCAGCGGGGATCACCACCCAGCAGAAGGAATGGTGAATATGGGAATTTCCCTTGGTTTTTTTTTTCTTAAAGGGCCAGAGCTGCGGTGGGCAGGGCAGCCATGGGCAGCCTGGGGGAGTGGGGAGGAATTGGGGGGCTTGTGGCAGAGCCCCCCATGCAGCGTGAGGCAGTGGGGATCACCCCCCCCCCACCACCACCCGGCAGCACCCACTGAGTCAGGGCTTTTTTTTTAACAAGTGCCGGGAACTGGGGCGGGCAGGGCAGCCACTGACAGACCGGGGGGGGAGGGGGGGTGCTGGCTGATTCTGAGATTCAGCAGCAGCCAAATCTCTGAATCAGATTCTGCCAAATCGATTTGGGACAGTGATTCAAATCACCCAATTGAATCACTGTTCCCCGAATTGGCCAAATCCAATTCCAAAGTGAATACTAGCTGCTTCACACAGACCTAGTGGGCACATCTACATGTGGGAATTTAATGTGTATTAGTCCGATTTAAGACATGTTAAGGAAGCAAGTCTACACATCTGTGACCTTAATGCATCTTAAAATGGTGATTTTAGGCTTATCGCACCTACATTTGATACCTGCATAAAGCACATACCAAATTTGGGTGTGATTAGTTATAGTGAATTAATGCACATGTAGACACATTCATGCGCATTAATGCAGGGCCTTCAGTACTGGGTCTGCCCAGCCATTAGAGGGCTGGCCAGAGCTCAGCCCCAGGGCTCCTGGCTGGCCACCTCTCCTGCTCCAGGGCTGGGCTGCTCTCTGGCAGCCCCTAGCTGCAGGCTATAAAAGCCTCCAGCCATTTTGTGCCTTGGGACACACACACCAGGAGCCTGGACAAGCCTGCTGCTATGTACAGGAGTTCAGCAGGTCATATGTGCCCCCATGACGAGACCCAGGCAGCCTCTGCCTCTCCTATCCCCTAGCTGGATCTGCTTCTTGGTTACAGGTGAGTGTTGCAAAGGGCTGCAGCCCGCTGAGACCCTTGACCAGCCCTGAGATTCCTCCCAGGGCTGCTGGCCCTGCTTTCTATAGGGACAGGGCCAGGACCTTCTCCCTGCTCCTGCTCAACCCCAGCTCTAACTCTTTGAAAGCACTATGGTGAAATGCCTCTGCTGTGTAGCTCCCTTTCCCTGGCCATGCCCCTGTCCTAGGTGCTGCTGGGAGCCCTCCAAGGCCGGCATCGCAGGGACAGCTGTGTGGGGGCCCAAACAGCTGGCATTGGGAGCATGTCCGGAATATCCTCCCTGTTGAGCCCAAGCCCTGCCTATGTGCCCCTGCCCATCCTGAGCGCCCAGGGCCCCAACCAGACCCAGGAGAAGGTATGCAATCTCGTGGCACTTGGGGGTGCAGCCAACGTCTAGAGGCAGTTTGTGCAGGGCGGGCACTCAAATGCTTACATTTATGAGGTCATTTCAGCCAGGATGCATTCACAAGGCCACTCCCAGATGGCATGACAGTATCGCATGAACAGTCGCCAGACTTCAATTGCCGGTCCAGTTGTACCCAGAAGACCACCCCGCCCTGACACCTCCAGTGATGCATCACCAGAGGAGAGGACCTCAGGCCCCACTGCCCTCCCCAGCTGCTGCATCTACTAGCAGCTTGGGGAGCTCTGCCCCATGGGTGCCTTGCCCTCAGCTCAGCTCCACACCCTGCCATGAGGAGCAGCTGACCACCCCACCACCAGCTGCTAGGAGTGCCCAGGGGGTGCCCCTAGCTGGGTACTGGCCTCCTGCTTACTGCAGGCCATGGACACTAGGCACAGGCAGATGCTGGTGTTGATGGGGAGCCCCATGCCGAGCTGCCAGTGTCACCAGCCCTGGACACATGGTAAGTCCTGCACTGGGAAAGGGCCCTTCCAGTCTCCAGCCCTGCCCCTGCCCACACTCCCCTGGCCCCAGATTTCCCCACCACAGCATACAGAGGCAAGACACAGTTCTGAACTTTACTGAGCAGCCCGTGTCCCCACAGCTGGGCAGGCACAGGCCTCTCATACACTGAGAAAGGTGTCAATGCCAGCAGCAATGTCCTCCTCAGTAGCAGGGGGCAGGGACATGTAGTAGTTCCACAGGTAGCCCTCCAGGTGTTGGTGGAGGTTGTGGGGCATCCCAGGTTTGCCCCCCATGCCATCGTAGCTCTGGGTCTTGAACCAGGAGTGCAGGTCTGCCCAGGGTACCAGAAGAATCAGCAGCAGGAAGGCGCAGTGGCTCAGGCAGTGCTCCACCTGCACAGACAGGTCATCGCACACTGCCTGGGGCACACACATCAGGGGCATGCTTGGGTGCAGTAGCAGCATGGGGGAGTTCAGCCCCATGGCACCTCCCCAGGGAGGCTCCCTGAGAGGAGGGCAGGAGTGTGGCCAGCCCTTCACTCCAGTTGCCCAGGAGCCCTGCATGTTCCGAGCCTGGGTGCAATGGGCTGGGCAGCAGTGCAACAGAGTGGCTGGTCTACAGGGAGAGAGTGGTGGGGTGGGGTCTGGAGCTGCGGCAGCAGGTGCTGCCAGCAGCCTGGCTTGGCCTGTCCTGGGAAGGGGCAGGGGAGGCAGGCTGCCTATGGCCAGTGCCCAGTGGCCTGCCAGCCCCAGGGAAGCAAGTGGGGTCAGTGGGCTTGGCCAGCGACTGCCTAGGCCCAGCCCCACCCAGACAGCATACCATGGTCCCTGGGCACCTGTGTACAGCCAACCTCCAGTATAAAACTGGGCAGTGCAGGGACCCTGGTATAGAGCATCTTATCTCTGCAATGTTGCAAACTCACACAAAAGCCCTCTGTCTCTTACCTCTGGAAGGCCAATGTCTGGATGCAGGGGAGAGGCTGCAGGGTCCTGCAGGAGTGCCACAGCAGGGTCACTGCCATCTCCCACTGGACCCATCCAAATGTGCTGGCTGTGCCAGCGGCACACCAGGGACTGGAGCTTTCTGCTCCAGTGGCTGGTGGCAGCAGTTGAAAACTGGGCAGCATGAGAACGTTTGCAGCAGTAGGTGCAAAGGAAGCCTGGCAGGACAAGGACATTACCTAGAAGACCACCCAGGAGGAGGCACGGGACCAGGCACAGCAGGTGCACTGGGCCTGGCTGCAGGCCCTGGAGCAGCGCTGTCTGGAGCTACTCCAGCAGCAACTGGTCAGCCAGGGCCCCTTGGTCCTGCCCACTAAGGCTATGCAAAATGGTACTGTTTTGTTTCACCTTGAGTTTCGAGGTTTTGACAGAACAGCATTTTGTATGAAATTTCATTTCTATTTGAAACAGCTGTCCCGTTTTGCTTCATCAAAACAGTGAGGCTGTTTCAACTCTGTTTCAACATTTTGCTAGATCGGCCAGAGATGGGAAGTCAGCCCAGCTGGGCTGACTTGTGACTTCCCATCCCCGGTGCTGGATCAGGTTGGGGGATGAGAAATCAGCCCAGTTGGGCTGATTTCCCCATCCCCAGCTGGATCTAGCACTGGGGATGGGAAGTCAGCCCAGCTGGGCCGGGGGAGGGAGGCTAACTTCCCATTCCCAGTACTAGATCGGGCTGGAGGCAGGGAGTCAGCCCAGCTGGGCTGACTTCCCATCCCCAGCGCTAGATCGAAAACGTTTTGACTAGCTTCATTTTGTTTCGAGGCTGTTTCAAAGCCCTTTGTTTAATTTCGATTTTGCTGTTTCAACCTTGAAATGAGTTGAAACAGTGTTGAAATAAAACAGCTGGTGAAATTTCGCGCAGCCCTACTGCCCACCACTCCACAGCAGGCCCTGACCTGGGTGTCAGAGGAGTACCTCTTCTGATTCCTGCCTGTAGGAGCCCCTGGCATTCACCACAGCCCCTGGACTCATGGGAGAACTGATCACAGCCAGGGTGTTGGCCACCTGCCACCAGGCTCTGCACCCTAGGCACCCCCACCCCACAGCTCCCACTCAGGGACTCAGACAAAGGCTGAGACTGTTGTATATAGTTTTCAATTTGAGAGGAGGAGTTTTTATGGTTGGATGGGGAGGATGGTGGAGGGGCTCTGTGCATTGGGGTGGGAGGGGAAGGGGACTCTTTTGGTTGAGAGAGGAGGTGGGGTGAATGGGGGTTGGGAGTGTAAGGTGAATAAAGATTTTCATTAGGAACATATGCATGTCCTGGGGTAGGCAGAGGGTAGGGGAGTGTGGGCAGCAGGGCAGGTGGGTGTTAGCAGGGATGGCTGTGTGCTTCTCCATGTCTTGGAGCTCCAGAGGAGCCAGAGCTAGTGCAGCAGGGATTCAAAGGTGGCCTGGGTCATCTGGAATGTGTCGACCCACTGGTCATTGTCCCATTCCTACAACACAATGCACTGCCAATGCAGTGCTGGCTGGTGAGGTGGGCCTAGGTGGTGAGGCTGATGGGACAGGAGGGCTACAGAGGTCCCAGTGGTGGAATCCTGGAGCCCAGTCACCAGGGCTGGCAGGAGCAGATGTGTGGCAGTGGGGGCCCAGAAGGCCATGTACCAGTCATCCAGCTAGAGCATGTGGGGGAGTCAGGTGGTGCTAGTCGAGTGGCAGGTGCACGGAACAGTGGCGGGTGAGCAAGACAGCTACGGTAGTTGTAAGGAGCAGAGGACCCTGTCCCTGGGGACCAGGGCCAGAAGCTGGGGCAACCAGGGCTGGAAAACACAGCTGCAGCAGGAGTAGGGTAGGCATGTGCTGCCTGTGTCTCTGCCATGCTGCTACTCTGACACAGGAAATGTCAGCCCAGAGGTCACAGTGTAGAGGTATGCTTTCAAGGTGGCTGCCAAGTGTTGGAAGCTGGCACTGGCTTCAACGTGGCTGTCAAGTGCTGTCAGCCAAGTATCCGGAGGCTGGAGCTCTCCCCAGTAGCCAGAGGGCTTCATGGCAGGACTGCACTGACCTGGGACTAAAGTGAGTTCCAAATTCCAATACGTGTAGACACCTGCCAAACAATGCTTAACGCGCATTAAATGTAAGCCTGCTTAAATTCATGTGTAGATACGCCCAATCAGTAGGAAGGGACCATCTTGCCTCAGTTGGGCTGTGCCTGCCCTTTCTCATATAACTATCCAGGTGCCTCCCTCTGTTCTGTGAAACCCCCATCCCAAAAGGGCTGACCTGTGGACAGCCAATGTTCATGCAGGCCATCAGTGCACATTCAGTCCAAACCCAGCAATACAGCCAAGTGTTCTCAGCAGTCATGGCAATTTATCCTGGACTCCCTTGTTGCTTCTTTCTATCCCCCTTCCCCCAGCAAACCCACTTTCATGTTTGAACAAGGGGGTTAAGAATATACAATCCTACTGAAGAGATTCCTCAGGGCAGAGTAATTCCAATATCAAGTCCCAGCTAGGCTGCAAACTAAATTTCAGTCCAAGACCATTGTGTCCCCATGGGACAACACATCACAGAGAAGAGAATTAAGCACGAAAGACCTAGAGACAAAGCACCCTCTGTCAGGGCAACTCAGCTATGGAATGATCTTGGCCATCTTAAGGGAGTGCACAGACTTCCCCATTTGGTAAAGTTTGTCCCTCTTGTTGTGTTGGAAATGTACAATACTGACACCACTGCTACCTGACCTCTCCCATCTAAAGACAGAGAAGAGCTGAAAATAAAGCTCAGCATAACCCTACCCCAAGCTGAATTTTTATTTTCTAAGAATGGAGGGGTACTGGATAGTCCATGAAGCCCATTCAAGAAGTGTCTTTTCCTGGACTACCTTATTATGTGGAAGGTGTACTGATGTCATGGTACTAGGAAGCAAGTCATAAGCCCTGGAGAGAAAAATTTCCCAGTATCTCTGCCAAGCAGGAGAGAAGCATCCCCAACCATTCACACAGATAAGTCCACATGACTGCCTGGCTACCGGGAAAGGGCGGGGGGGGCGGGCGTTATTTCACAAACAACCAAAGCTCAGGAGTAATATTTCTGACGTCTATGGGGTTACACAGGTTATTTATGCTGGCTCCCAAGGTGTGTATGCAGTAGGTGGATGGGGTATAAGAGGTTAGATGGACATGGAGAAAATACAGCCATCAAGGAATTCTGCCATTAGGTACAGGGGATGGCTCATTCCTGAATCTTTTATTCCCTGCCCACACCTCACCCCCACTGCCTTTATTTTTTTTCTCTCTCTCAATGATCTGCTAACAAAAGGGGCTGCAGTTGGTTCCCTCTGGGAGCTCACTCATTCTGAGGCCTGCATGAGCCTCTTGGGGACATTGTTGAGCTGACAATACAAAGTGCTCCCCCCCTTGGAGAAGGAGTGCCTCCCCAGTACTCACCCCCTCCCATCCAACCTGGGAAGCAAGAGAGGACTACAAAGCTTAACTTTGCTATGGCAGTATGTGGCTTGCCAAGCCTGCAGAGCTTCCTTTCAAGCCCATGTCACAGGTCCACTATGCTGACAGACACTGGACAAACCAGAATTATCTTCCCTTTCTCCCCACCCCTACCAGTTCCAATTTTCTCTTTTTACTTCTAGACAGACACATTTGAACCATAGCTCAAAGTTAATTATTGCAGGGGAGTCACAGACCCCAGGAAGTAGGGTTTCTAGTGGAAACCCTGACCTAGCTTTGGCTCTGGGAGCAGCTAGAATAATGCTGCTGTTATCTGTGCAACTGGTGGAGACTGCAGCTTTCAGAGGGATGGGTTCCCCAAGGTGAACAAGATTGTTTTGTTGCTCTGAGACTAGAAAGATGGGCAGCTCTTCCCAACAGTTCTTCCCAACACTGGCTTACTTAAAGTAAGGTTTGCCTTACATTTCATCCACCACAAACTACCATATACACAGGCCTTTGCAACACTAGGTCTCACTGTGCTTGGTGCTGAACACATATATGATAGTCCTTGCTCTGAAAAGTGCAGTGTCTCAGATACACTATGATGCCTAGGGAAGTATTGGTGGGGAGGGAGGGGAAGACTTACCAGTATTCATAGTAGATAGTTTACTCAGTTTCCCTGATTACGGTCAGGCGGCAGTTTGTCATTCTAAATTGTACGTACAATAACCTCAGTGACTAATTCTCAGTTCATCATAAGCCTGAAATTCAGTTTGTGGGCTGTTTGGACTGAATACACAAGCCACACCTGACTTGTTTTCATTCCTTCACTGGACAGAAATGGCACCCAAAGTCACATTTCTGATGCTAATGTTTCAAGCAGATATGCCTGCCAGTCTGCTCAATAGAGCAAGAAGGTTCCTGGACAGCCAATGCAAAAAGTGACAGAAAAAGCAAAATATATTTGCAAATTTGGATTAGTGATTGCAGGCAGTCACAGCCAACATCCCAGTGTCTGATTCTCTATTCCCCTGTACAGCCATTTATTTTGTGCTGCTGTGGAAACAAAGCTCTACCAACCAGAAGTGATGCTTCATACCCACATGCATACTGGTACAGAGGTGTGGATGCTTAAGACACATGTAAAGACACTGTATTGGACACTAACAGGAACTAACAGGATGTCAGCATTCTCACATAGAGGTTGTTTAGTCTTGGACTTAAGATCATCTCCCTTCTGCAGCCCAATGTTGGGCCCTTCTATGTTTAGGAGGCTGTAGGCTGTGAAAGTTGCCACAGAAGAGACAGAAGCAGTGAAAATAAAGGAGTTCAGGCTCCAGCCATTTTTTAAAAATGAAAGAAGTAACACCAAGATCTCGGGCAACATTTAGGTAATTTTGGGTTGGAGCAGGGCCACTGGGATAGTTAAGTGAAGGAGTTGAGAACTGAATACAGATTTTTTTCTGGAGGATAAGAGGCATGTTTAGACCTCCTCCTGTTCCTTGGAAGATGGTTAAATTCCAGCATGGGTTGGGCAGGTCTCTGCATTACAATCATACCTGGTGGCCACATTACAAAAAATCAGGACTTTTGTATGTTAGGGAAGTGTTTAGCAAGTCACCCTCCCTCTAGAGACCACACAGGGTAAAAAGATTCCACAAAGAAAACACAATGGGAAAGGGATAATGAGCAGGAGACGGTGACTGTTATATCAGAGCATTCAATACTTATACCAGACCATCAAAGATGAAATGGCACAATCCTTGACTTGTGGTGCTTGATAGATTTGAGAATTTTCAGGTGTGAGTTCAGCAGACAACGGTGAAAATCCCTGTGGGCGAGGGGTGCTGGGTGGGACTCCTACGAGCTTCTCGTAATCCTGCCAAAATGAATCAACTCCAGTTAGCCTTAGCTGAAACATGGAACCTGCAATGAAGCCAGCAGCTGCTACTGAGAAAACAAGTCCCAGGAGAGTGAACGTGATGGGGCAAGAGGCACGTACAATATGGAAGGGGAGAAGGTGATAGGTGGGGATAGAGACAGCAACAGCAGCAATAAGAGATGTACTAGCAGAACTTCCAAAAATCCTAACTTCTCCTTCCTCCCCTACCATCTTCCCAGGAAAGTCAGAACCCTCAGAACAGCAGGAAAATGTCTTGAGCCAGCAATAATTGCTAGCACAGACCTGGGGAGGGGGGTGAGAGAGGCAAGGGCTTTGCTCGCTATAGAAATGAAGTTCACAGCTCAGTTGTCAACACAAAAGGTGGGGGCACCCCGGGAGAGGGATTGAGCAGGAGAGCGTGGGTCTTTAGCCTTCTGCTCACATCAGCGGGGGAAGGCAGTTTCATTTGCTGGCCTGATTGGACTGATGAGATTTCCATATTCTTCATTAAGGGGCTGCCAGAGAGCGCGGCTGGCCTGCCATTTCCCATTACTCACAGCCTATCCATTATGCAAAAGGAGAAGGGGAGAGGGAAGAGACAGCAGCCCAGATAGCAGCTGTAATGATCCTGTCAGCACCCACACCATGCTCTGTGGAGAGGGGGAGCGAGGGCTTCTAATGTACAGAGAGACCATGGCATTAAAATCTTAGCGTGAGCCACCTGCCTGCTTCCCCCACCCCCATTCATGCCACCCAGCCAAGGCCTATGAAGAACACGCCCCCCCCCCCCCCCCCCACCATGCCCACAGTTGCAATGCCCAGCCTTCTTTTGCTTTGATATGCTGAAAAGGGCTTGGGCCAGTTGGATTCTTGACCTACGGGATAGGAGGCAGCCCTGGCAGTTATCTCTGTGAGAGGCTTTTAATGCCCATACAGAGCAGACATCTTTCCCTTCTCTTCCACTTGTTAAAGGCCTGTTCTGAAAGATCCCTGGAAAGTTAGCTGCATCGATCTCAGCTTCTCTGCCTTGGCAGGGCACACAGCTGGATTAACTGTGCCAGGAGGAGAAGCAAGTCAAGGCATGCCAGCATTTCCTCCCAATACCCTTCAGGAATCGCAGTTCACAGCAGCTGCCTCCCACTCCTGTATTACCAGAGCACAGGAGACTGAGCTAAACCTTAAGGCTCCTCCTAACATTTTGCTCATCTAATTAGCTCTGAGACTTCTGTAAACACCATAAAACTTCGCCCACTTCATTTTCTGGGCAGAGAAAACAGAAGTGTTATGACTTACTCCTGATTGTATGGCAAGACACTGGCAGTAGGGATGTGCAAAGCAGGCCCTATTTGATTGGGATTCGGATTCGGCCCGAATTGGGGACAGTGATTCGATTCATTGATTCGGATCACTGTCCCTGATTCACTTAAGCCGAATCTGGATGTGAAGATTCGATGCTG
This sequence comes from Alligator mississippiensis, assembly GCF_030867095.1. Taxonomy (NCBI): domain Eukaryota; kingdom Metazoa; phylum Chordata; order Crocodylia; family Alligatoridae; genus Alligator; species Alligator mississippiensis. Next base: position 47,251,910 of record NC_081835.1, read on the forward strand.
ATTTGGAGAATCAGAGATTCGGACATAGGCACTGCTTTAAATGTTTTTTTTACATACCTTGAGGTACCAGCGCGGCTCATGAATGCTGTGATGCTGGGGCTGGTGGAGCGTCCCACAGGAGCACGGGGGGCCCCCAAACGTGCTTGGCGGCAAACCTAAAAGTGGACCAGAAGTACTTCTGGGTCTACTGGAGAGTGTGTGGGGGCCCCCCCATGCTCCCCAGCTCCACTATTGACCACAGGGGAACCCTGGGTGCCCCCCCAGACCCAAAAGGCACCAGTCACCGAGCCGGAGGATGCAGGGGGGCCCCCCAACACGCTTTCCGGTGAACCCAGAAGTGGACTGAAAGTGCTTCTGGTCCACTTCTGGGTCTGCTGCCCAGTGCACTGGGGAGCCCCCCTCACTCCTGCAGGACACTTCAGGTGCCCCAGCATCACAGCATTCACGAGCCGCCTGCTACTTTGAGGTATGCAGAAAAAACATTTAAAGCTGTGTCTATGTCCAAATTGCTGAATCTTTCTGAATCGATTCACAGCGTTCCAATTCGATTCAGAGAGATTAAAGGGTCCTCTGATTCGATTCAAATTCAGAGATTCGGCCACCGAATCAGGCCAAATCTCCGCCAAATCAAATCAGGGACCAAAGCGTTACACAGCCCTAACTGGCAGTGCTCAGAGTAGTTCCATCTCCCTCACTCCTGCTCTGGCTACCAGACATGTTCACTGCAAGATTTCTGGGATATTGGCAGCATCCCCAAGAGCAGCCTGTATTCACACCCTGGACCATCTTTCTGGACTTCAACCAAAATGTCCATGGCTTTCTTGGCAGTTTGGGCATGAAGTGAGAGATCTCCCCTTTCATCTTCTGATATATTTCTACAGAAAATATTAACGCTATCAAATGCACAGACCCCACCTCACCTGAACTTACCACCCTTTTTGTTTTTCTAGCTACACTGGGCAAGATTGAAAGTGTGGATCCTACTACTTCAGAGACAGGCAAAATCCAGCCCACCAGGCCATTCTATCTGGCCTGTGGAGCCCCTAAAAATGTAGTAAACTAATATTTATTTGCTCCTGGCTGCCTGTCAAAGATGACAGGACCACATGGCTCCAGGCTGTCTCACTGGAACTGGGAGCATGGGGCCTGCATGTGCGCATGTGTGTGCATTTTCATAGGGTGAGTCCCACATGCACACCTCACCATACACATGCACCCACACCCACTTGCACTGGCATATATGCAGACCCCTCACACAGCTCAGCTGCACCCCCAACAAACCCCATACCCACCCACACCCCACATATTCACATGCTCTCTCACCCCACAGTCCCACACCTATCCACCCCCAACAGGCACACCCACACCCACATATCTCCACACCCACAGCCCCCAACAAACCTATACCCACCCCCTGGCAACATACAAGAGTAAGACTTCACTTCACACTATTGTGCAATCATCTCTATGTACACTACACAAACACCTTTAATTAGGACAAAAATAATTTTTTGAAATCAAATTAATGAACGTTGTAGATGTTCACTTTTTAGAATATAACTTGGTATTTTTCGGGTTCCGAGATGGCAAAACCTCCTGCTGAAAGGAGTGCTTCTACAAGCAAGGGGAGGGGACTTCTGGTGGCCAAGGTCAGGAGGCAGGACTTCTGGTCACAAGATGGCAACCAGAGCATGGGGCACCTGTCAAAGGGTGGGGCTACCCATGTGGCCCTCAACAGCTTGCCAAAACTCGGTAAGTGGCCCTCTACCCAAAATAATTGCCCACCCCTGTACTAATTGCTCTGCAATGGCTTTCAGTGTGCTCCAGCAGCCCTGCTCTGTCTGTTCACAACTGTCCTGCCTGGCTCCTGAAACAGCACTAAACCAGTACCACAGCATGGCTTTAAGGGACATCAGACTACAGATGAGATGACAAAACAAAGTCTTGACCATGTGTGTTGATGAGGACAGTCACTGCCCCAGTCTTGGGCAGATTCCAGCTGGGTGAGCCAGGGATTTATTCTTCTGTTTCTAAATTCTTCGGAAGATTCAATTACAAGTGGTTCTCCTCTTTACTTCTGGTCCTGAAGTGGAGCACATAATAGTTGGGCACATGCACACTATAAAACAGCTACTACATTCCACCCCAGAAATGGCTGCACAGATGAGGTGTACCTTGTCAACCAGTAATCAGAACTCTTGGGGAGATTATATTGTTTATTAGACCAACTAAATCGGTGCAAAAAATTCTTTATTTTCAAGTTTTCAGGCACATGCACCCTTTCTCAGGCATAGGAGGGTGCAAAGAGTGTAAAATTTCTCCCAGGTTGAAATAAAAACTCATATTTCACAGGAGAGCTGAAAGGTGGTGTAAGATCTCCTGGATGGAAAATTTCATTTTATGCAAATTAGGCTCAGATAAAAGTTGGAGCAGTCCATTTACCTCAGAGTTGTCTGATGGCAATTAAAAGATATTGCTTCCCCAAGAGTTCTGATTACTTTTGCCTGTAGACCAATACAGCTACAACCTGTATCTCTTGTCAACCACATATTTCAGCAACCTTTTGAATGATTGATGTCAGAGAGAAACTGGGCAGGGCTTGGTTCTGAGACCCTTCCTTATATTGGGAAGTGGCTTACTCCACCCACTCCAACAGGACCAGATGCCACAACCCTATTTAACACAAATGAAGTACAACTAAACCTGTTCCCAGCACCACCTGCTTCTGCTAGTCTTCAAACCCACCTCATCCCCCTACATCTGCTCCATCTCTGCCCCTCCAATTTGGTGGCACATCAGAGACTCTTCCAACAAAATCTTTCTAAAGTTAGTCAGTTTGCCTAATTTTTCCTGTCTGCACCAGTTCATGAAAATGCTCTCTCACAGGTGCCCAAAGTCAGCCAGGTGTGTGCATGGGAGGAAAACAGTCCACAAAATCTGCACACTTGGCAGAAATTCTCAGGGCCTCAAGGGCTGTGTTGCAGCAAACAAATCATCCCCCCACAGTAATGTTCCCTACATTCTGTACAGACTCCCTCCCACCACTCCCAGATCACTAACATCTGACTCTTCCTGCCAGAACAAGGAGGTAAATCCAGAGCCCACACAGAGCTGGGAATTTGCACAGCCAGGTGTTTCTCTGGTACCAGGACAAGCCGGCTCCACTCCTGGGCAGCTGCTCCATAGCAGGAAGCCAAGGAATGCAGCCCAGATTTTTCACTGCATCTTAATCTCATTAGGTGTGAGAAGCAAGCAAATAAAGAGGGGGGGGAAAGAAAAGCCCTCCTTTGATCACTAAGGAATGATGGACAACAGCAGGTTACCATGCTCTTTCCTACTGCTCCAGCAATGGAGGGGCCCCTCCCCTGCTCATTCCAAGATGCTCACACAGCCAGCACTAGAGGAGGGTGGCAAACTTCTTACAGTACAGCAGGGATTAGACTGATCACAGCCTGAGCTATTTCCCCCTACCACAGTCTGGAGCAGAAGAGTAGGCTATCATGGCTATGACCCCAGGAGAGAGCATACAGCCCTAAAAACCACACAGCAGGCTCTTCCTATGGGGTTACTCTGGAATGGAGAGCAGCACTGAGCTTCTAGCCAGGGCTCAGGCCCTCACTACGGCCTGAGTTGTACCGAAAAGCAAAAGGATCAGCTAACTCCTACTACTGAGATAGAGCATAGACCTCTAACCATGCCAAGGGGCAGTCCAACCATTAGGCGAATAAATAACAGCCCTGGCTGGCTACAGCTCTACCTTGGTCTAAGACCTTTGGTTCAGCAAGGGGAGAAAGACCTCTGAAAAGATCTCGGAGGAAAGATCACTAGAATCGACCACCATCACAGTTAGAGTCCTGTAAAAGTTCATTCTAGACTTCTTATTTTCCTCTGTATTGGAAGCGGTGGGGGTGCCAAGGTACACAGTTCTCCTAGGACACCAATTACCCTTGGACTGGCCCAGACCATGGCCACAGTACAAAACAGGTATATTCAACAGGAATATTCAGGAGTCTCCTGTTAACCTGCAATGCACCTCAATGCATTTGTTTGCCACTTTGAGTATAACTTACATGAGTCCACTGAGGGGCTTTGTCCCACTGCAATGGTTTTATGAACCATATTTTATGAACTCCCAGCGATATTAGGTCCAGTCTTCACATGTTACTCAAAGCAAGGTTCTTTGATACATGAACAAGATCGCTTTTACTTGAGCAAGCAGCAAGGCACCATGCAACAAATACTATTAGAATTAGTAGATTTGCTTAAAGAGTGTAGGTAACACAGCAGCAAACATTGCTAGTCACTTCAGATGGGGCTATGAATAGCACGGCCCCCATTTTTCTGTCATACTGACATAAATCCAAAGCTACACCACTGAAGTCAGTGACGTTACACAGTTGCAAAAATGGCTCATGAGAGCAAGATCAGGTGCCCCTTAGAAGCTGCCTTAGTAATAGAAACCCTCTTCCTCTTCTCTCCTCCTTGTTTGCTCTCATCAGGTGACTTTCCCCTAGAGTTCAGACTTCAGTCTACACATTCTGAAAAGCAGGGTACAAGTCCCTCATCTGCACTGAGGGATGGCCCTCAAGTTGGGTGGCTTCAAAAAGCATCATAAAAGTATGCCTAAATACCTTATACTGCAGCCTGCTCTTTTCCAGAGGTAGATTTCACTCTTCAGAAATTTCTCCAGGACCCATCCTAGCAAGTGCACAGCAGTATCCACCCAGGTGATGAATTCCATCCAAAACACCCCCAACTAAGTGCTGCAAAATGTAGGGTCTGCACTGAGCACCTCCACCAGAGCCTCACTGCATCTCATCCCAGCACACAACACCCACAGCAGCAAAGACCACTACAGCCTCATCTTGGTTACACATCAGGAGAGCTCCTTCATGGAAGCTCCATAGACAGGACTGACCCCGACCAATAAGGGCAGCAATTGGCTGTCAGGAGGCTCTGAACCAGCTTAACCAAGGTAAGCTCTGACATGAGCTTAAACTGGCTCAGGCTGATGGAAGTACTTGAGAGGGAAGAGCATGGACGTAGTCAGCAAAACCTTTTTCTCAAAGGAGAGCATCTCTATGACCCAAACTAAGCTACAAAAAGGCACACACTCTACCCTCCCACCTTCCCAGAGCCATCTTCATGCCTCTGTCTTCAACAAGCATCTTTATAACCTCTTCCCATGAACACTTGCAGAAGGAAGGGTGACTGAGCTGAAGTTAGCTCTTTGTTTGCCAGAGACCAAGGTATGCCCCTGCCAGTTGCATTCAGCTAGCTCAGGCAATACCCACCTGTGTTTTCATAGCCCAGCAGCTTGATGCAGATAGTGCCAGAATCAGCTCCAGGCTTATGCTCACTTCTAACAGGGAGATGCTTTCTGGCCCCACAAGCTCCCCAGCATTTGCCCTTTTAACTGTACCTCCTCCACCTCCAACTCTGCACGTTCAAGTTGCATCAGTTTAACTGAATTTATGAAGTTGCAACAGTTACTTTAGACTGGTGCAGCTTTGTGTGAGGAAGCCCCTGGCCCGGTCCGTACTGTATTGACAACCTCAACCTGTTTTCAGTACAACTAAAAACTAAAATACTGTTCCACCTTGCAGCCTTTGTTGGACACAAGTGCCCTTGCCCACAAACACTTAAGCATGGTTCACAGATATCATTTGGTCCCATCCACACTGCAGGATGGAACCCGAGGGAGAGGAGGAGGAGGCAACGTGTCATGACGTGTTTGTCAATATGCTTGACTCCTGCAGTAGAAACAGGTCTTAAAGCAAATCTGAGCCACAGGACTTCAGCAATGAGGATGCGTGTGCTCAGAATGCCAGAAAAGCAGCTTCCTGCGGCCAGATACTCAGCCAGGGCCATGCTCTCAGCTTCAGCAGACCTAAAAAGGTACATCATTTTGTCAACACAGAAGGGACGAAGGAGGAGGCAAGACAAGCCGTTCAAGGATGAATGAGCACCTCAGATCAGCTATTGCAGTGGAAAAAGCAAGATGCTCATCAAGTCCATCAGACTCACGCAGGCTGGAGCTGTTCAGTGGTTGTACTTACAGATTTGGGGCCTCAAGCCTAACCTAACTTTACTGGTACCCAGGGTGAATGTCACCCCTCCTGCATGAACCCTGAATAGTGCTTTTTTCCACCCTCAGGGCTCTGAGGAATACCAGCCTTAACTAGAAAGGCAACAGAGTTTACGCTGTCTCTCTGCATGTGCTACGTGCTGAGTTAGGGCTACCTAGTGAGACACTGGGCACATCTACACGAGATGCTAAATGCACAGCAGATTAATTCTACTGCACATTAGCACGGCAGGCAAAAACTGTGCCAATGCACTAATGTGCAGTAGAATTAATCTACTGTACATTAGCATCACAAAAAGGTGTGCTGACGCTACTGCACAGTAGCATGATCATGGCACATTAAGTTAGTACCTGTTATTATAGGTACTAACTTAATGTGTGGTAATTACAGCACATTAATGAACATGTAGACGCATCCACTGTGATTATGTCTGCACAGTGGCAATCATGCCACTTAGGAGAAAAGCCCCATCGACATACTTCTTTGTATGTGTCAGTCTCAGAAATGAGGCAGTGAAGATGCAGTGAGGAGCATCCCAGCACCATACTCAACACCTAGGTTTCTGGCATGCTCAGCCATGTTGCTTGGACCCCCCAGCCCCCATTTCTGCCTCATTTCTAGGGCTAACACACATGCAGCAGGAGGTGGCAGGTGAGACTTATTTTCTCGGTGGCACTCGAGCTCAGTGCTGCTGTGATATAGACCTATCTTTGGCGCCCCTTCCTTGTTCCTTCTCTAAGATTCTACTTTAAGTTGGACCAGAAACAGACTCCTTTGGTGGAATCAACCAGCCTATTGCTTCCCTACAGAGTTGCATCCCATGCCCAAAGACTTTTGGTCTTCCTCTTCAGGGTGAATTTCTCTCCTAGTGCATCCCCAACACAGCTTGGCTATTCTTTGCAAGAAGAAAGAGTAGGCAGCATCTGGGCTAAGCCACTTTGTTAGACCGGGACTTCTCTGAGGTAACCCTCAGTTGGCAACTTGCTGAGGGGACTAGCAGCCAGGCTGGAACCAGGGCTTGGGAAAGAACCATACCCTGGTAGTTAGTAAGTAATCAGACCCCACAAAAAGAGGCTTTATCAAGCTCACAAGCAAGTCAGCACTAATTCCAGCTGAGCTGTGACCTTGCCTCGGCAGGGGAGTGGGGAAGGCCCATTCCTGAGGACCAAAACAGCAGCAGGGCAGGTATTGGTGATCAATCTGAGCCACACAGTTGTCCTCTAATAGGGACAGAAATATGTCTGAGGTCTGGGACTATATTTGATTGCAGCTGAGCTGTGAGTTTGCCCTCTAGGGTGAAGGGCACACTGCCACAATCAGGAACCCTTGTCTAGTAGTTCTGCTCTGGAAAAGAATCTAGGAACCCCTGGATCCCAGCCCTGTGCTCAGCTCCCTAGACCAGGTCAGGCAATGTCGGGTGCAAGATCTTTCATAATCCCAGCAACAGACCTGAGCTCAGCACAGAGACTGAGAAATGAGGGCAAAGATGGCACCAAGGGACTGTCTTAGCTTCCAGCTGGTTGCCATTGGCTGTTCATGCAGACAAGGATAAGCAAGGCAAAGCAGTGTCCCAGTGTGCCCCCTTCACCAGGCAGGGATGCAGGGGGTGATATGGAGCCAGCTACCCTAACTGCATGCTAACAGAGCACTCCCCAACTCCAGGTAGAGGTGGTGGGCATACAGCAGGTCCTTGGATCCATGGGGAGCTTGGAACTGAGCCCCCTAATTAAATTCCAGAGCCTTATTTGCACTTCCATTCCCAGCACTAAGAGACACAAAGCCCAGGGCTATTGGGCTTGGGCTATCCCATGTTGTATTTTGCCTTCAGTGACCGTAGCCTTAAAGCAAGGCAATGACAGGCAGGGCAGCGAGGGGTCCTGGAGCAGGGAGCAGCTCCCGGAGATGCCAGTCACGCCTGACCTCGGCTGTCACTTGAAGGCAATTATCTGGCTGCTGAGAGATAACAGCCTCCAACTGCAACAATCCAGCCCCCTCCCCCACCCATTCCCCTTCCCCAGCCCCCTTTCCCCTTCCATCGAGCTGGAGTGTCACTGCCACATCTGCGAAAGGAGCAGTAACTTTCCATCAGTCTGAGTGTAGAGACAAGTCACCCCCCTGGGACACTGATGTGTGCACTGGCACCAGAGTATAGATTATGGATGGAGCTCTCTGCTAGGCTCCTGCCTCATCTCGCTCTGATTCATCACAGGGGTAATGGGGAGAGAGCTGCAGAATGCTGATGAATATATGGCAGGCACACCCAGCTTATTCATCTCCTCCCAGACTTCAAGCAATATTTCAAAGGGTAATCTCTGATTCTCTCCTGCTGGAGGGGGTTTTGCTTCGCAGTGCCCCCACTGGGCTGGCAACAAGGCAGTGGGTGCAGTCTGCAGCTTTAGGGTTGGTACTCAGATACCACTAAACTGGAAGGGGCAGGAAATGCATGGCTGGGGTGATGGTGCTTTTTAGTGAAAGCCGCACGGGGCTGGGTCCTGCTCTCACCTACGGCACTGTAAACCCAGTGACTCTATGTACATGGCAGAGTCTCTCCAGACACACAGGGATGCTGAGAGCAGAAGCCAGCATGTGCTCATTGTTTCTCTCAGTCTGGCACCTTGCCCCTTTCTGTCCTCTCCTCCCTTGCCATCTCTTTCTTTGCTCTCAGCATCACCGTGTGTCCCTGTTACAGAACAGCTGTCCTCCCCTTCTTCCTCCAAGGAGGGCTTCCATGTGTGAGCACAAAGAGCAATCCAGAAGACCCACACAGAACAATGGTACCCAAGTCTGCAATCGATGTCACTCAATACCTGTAGGATGTCAATAAATTTCCGTAGCCCCATTTTACAGCTGGTGAAACTGAGATACAGGGAGAAAGAGGCCCTTGACAGAAGAAATATTTACACTGGGTTAATCAGCATTACATCAGTGTGAAAGAGGCACATGGATGATACAAGCTCCTAAACCAGGATAACTTTGCCCAATCTGGTGGAGATTAACCCCTGAAAGAATCAGGGATGAAACTCTACCAGGATAATGGGGTAGAGTTTGTCCATGACTGTCTCAGAGTAGCTGTTTGCTAAAGGCAAACAGACTGTTACCTGCTTCCCCACTGCTTAGTGATGAGGCACAGTAGCAGCTGCCTCCTGTTAACTATTATTAGTAATAGTATTAATTAGATTTCTATCCCGCCCTAGCCAAGAGGCTCAGAGCAGCTTACAGTAAACAAACAACCCACAGACAAGATTCCCCCATGCCCCAAAACCTGAGCACTCAAACTCCCCCTCTCTCCCCCAATCCCTGCCTTCCTGCCTCCACACAAGCAAACCCTCCTGCCAATCCTAATCACGCCTCCCAAATGTCACTCTCATCCAGATATAGAAATATTTTCCTACCCACCCCCGACACACATTCCCACCACCCTATCTCACCCACAGAAGAGATCCCCCACACTCTTCCCCAACACCCTCTCCAAGCTCACAGCTCCTCTCCTACAGAGGGGCTCTAGCAGTGTGTCCCCTCACCCCCTGCTGCAAAAACAATACCCTGTGATAGCTTCACGTCTGTCCATTCCTAATCCAGAGGCAGTTCTATTGGTAGACAAACCAATACAAATTACACCAGGATATATATTAATCTATCAAGAATCTAAGTGACTCTCCCAACTTCATTGTTATTAGCACTGCACATAGAGGCCATGACTGAAAGCAAGCCTCAAGTGTGTTAGCTGTACATATGCATTGTGATAGATGGTCCCTGCTCCCAAGAGTTTACAGCCTAAATATACAAGGAGCAGGATTAAACATGGAGACCGAGGGGTGAAGTAGGTCAGTGGCAGTGCTGTATATGGAATCCAGATTTCCTAGCTCCCTGCTTTATCTGCTGAACCAAACAAGAAACTACTTCAAATTTCTGACAGGCACAATCTGGGATTTAATGAGACCTTCAAAACGTTCACAGGCCTGGCCCAGTTTACTCTGTACCTCTCCAGGTACAGAGCTATCACCCCATAGCTGCCCAAGTTCCATTCTGGCTTTGCCTCCTGGGTTCTCCACGCCAAGGTTAGCCCAGACACCGCACTGGGCACATCCCAAAGCAACTTCTGCATCTCCTTGCTCCTGCAGCAAGAATAATGCCAGGGAGGGGAGAAAATGACAAAGCTCATGAGCTGAGGGCTGCATGCTAGGTGGGGCTGCACCATGGTGGGTGAGCCACAGGCTATGCAGACACCCCCACTGCTGCATTGTGAACCCACATGCCTCTCCCTGCCCCCAACACCAGTGTACCTGCACAGACCTGGACTCAATCTCTACTCCCTACATTGCACTTCCCTGCCCCTGGGGCAGGAAGCAGTAGCCAGAAGAGGAAGGGGGAGCCAGGAGCCCCCTGCTGCCCTTGAAGTTGGAGCAATAGTGAGAGTTGTGCCTCTGGGCTGCATGTGGCCCATGGGCTGCCAGTTGGACAGCCCTGTGTTAGGTCATCAACAATGAGGGAGCAAGGACCCTTGGATCACCATTTACTCAGAACCAGCACAGGGCAACATGATACATTGGGGCCATAGCTTCCCCTTATTCCAAATGAGCAAACTAATCCCCATCCCTTTCCCTATTTCAGACAAAGCAGGGTGACCCACTATCCTGGGTGTTTATATGTGCAGAGTAAGTGTGTGCTAAAACCCACTGGGATTGCATCTCCCATGGATTTCAGTCAGGGAAGCATCCAACTTTGTCTTTCTGTATTAGTAGCTCCTTTCTTCCCTGTCTGTTCTTTCTCAAATGCCCCCCACCCGTGCTTCTTCCACATTATTTGATTAACACAGAGACTCATTGTGGTCATCCTATGACATTTGCTGGATGTTTCCTGGCAGATAAGAGAGGCATGTGATATTCCCCTGATCTGACATTTCCAGCAAGGCACAGTGACAGGCTCCTGAATAGAAGATCCGTATCTCTGTAGCAAAGAAAGCTGAGCAGATTCCAGCAGTCCAGACTTAGAACTGAAACTGGCAGGTTTCACATGGATGTCACAAAGTCAGACCAGGGCTGCAGAACCCATGCCAGATCGGCACTGATATCCAGCACAGACCTTTCTCCTCTTCCTGGGGGCTCCAACCTGAATCCACTCCAGCTGGGCACAGAAATTTTGTTCACCCCCCACTGGGCTTTGGACTGAGCCAGCATCATCCATCAGCATGCACCACCGGTGCGTGCCTTCCTGGCACAGTTGACGCTCCAAGACCTGCTGTGTTTGACTTCTGGTTCTGTCCCAAGCCAGCGTGAAAAATAGTTGTTCCTTTGGTGGCGACAGGGATTGCCTTATTTAACACCTGTTGCACAGACGTCTGTCTGGTCAGTCTGCCTAATTTAGGTGCCAGCAAAGTTACTAGTCAAAGCAAAAGTCAGAACACATCAAAACAAAAACCAGAGACATTTCCTGACCCAAGGAGCCTTCAGGCCAACTTTGTTTCTGGGGGGGTCCCAGGAGAAGGAATAATGGCACTTTCTTGTAGTGATTGTGGTTGAACATGGTTGCTCCCACCTACACAGGAAGAATAATTCTTTACAATGCCAGCTTCCTGGGGGGGGTGCATCAGCCATGTTCACACTAGGTTAATGTGGAACATGAGCTGGGTAATGGGGATTCCCTGGATGTAAGGATGTTGGGTAAAGACTTTTAGCAGTAGGCTGGAGCATGATCTGCAGGAAGGTGGGTGGGCAGGTGGCAGTCGGCTGGGTTCAGTAAGAGAACAATTATTACAGGAAGGCCATTTTGGTTTGGGAGAAGCCGCCTGAGACCATCTGAACTGCTGGTGGGCTCCACGGTGGTTGAGATCACAAAACACAAGTATGAAACTGTCAGTCCTGGTGTGGAGGGGGGCGTTAAATTGTTCCATAAATTGATAGTGCAACAGGAACAATTTAATTAGGATCAACACCATTGAATCACCACAAACCACAAACTCCCGCATTAGGAGAACATATACACCACAGCAAGGAGATACCTCTACAGGGGTCTAGAGAAAGAGGGGGTGATGCTACAGAGGCAACCAACTCCCCTCCCCTTACTTCATGTACAGGAGGGGGAGACCTGTACCTTGCTCCTTTGGGGATGTAGGGAGGAGCTGGAGGTCAAAGAAGCCACCTGTGTTTTTCCCCATCTCATGCCAAACTTACATCAAGCATCATGCACTCTCCACACTACTAGTGATGCCATCTTGACCAACACAGCAGGGACCCAAATGGGGGATCTCCAAAGCTGAAAGCCTAAGAGGCAGGGTTCTCTAACTGGGGCTGTCATAACTCCTGTCCTGGGTAGATTGTGTACTAACAGGGATGCTCAGCACACACACTCACTGGTAGATTATACCAGGTCACTGGGAAGGAGCCTTTTTCATCATCCTTCCCACATGGCCTTGCTTGGAGTAAATTGCAGGGAGTGCATTGATTTCTAGCTAGCCTTACACTTCATTTACAAACCCTAAATGGAAGTAAAAGAATATGCCCATCAACCGCAGCTAAAAGCAAGCAGCACCTGGAAGGAGACTTCTGCACAGAGGGTTGTCTCCCAACCAACCACTGCAGCAGGTAGACATGTGTGCTACACTTCTACACCCTGCAGTAAGAGCCAGTGATCAGCCCCAACCTGTTTCTATGAGCCTGACCCCTATCTGGGTATGAGTGATTCCCCAGGGTCGGGCCTCAGAGCTGGTTCTGAAGTTATGGGGTGTTCTGCCCTGGGACTTCAGATCAGGCCCTACTGTCTGTGTGGCCCATTGTTCTTGGAGTGAGGGCAGGAAGGGGTTAAGAGTCCCATTTACCATGCAGCCATCATTAGGTGCCCATTAGCCATTCACTGTTGCACCAACAGCGTGAGGCGTTGAATACCTTTCCCTTTGGCCAGGTTCCAGCCATCGGAGGAAGCTGCTGAGAAAATGCAATTACAGCAAACAACAGCCAAGCGCAAGAGAGCCGCAATCCACACCTGGCACTAATTAACTTAATTAGCCCTTAATGAGCTACACTGGTCGGAAGGCCTATTTTTACTTAATTATCCCCTAATGCATTTGGCAGAAAGCGGGGGGCCCTGATGGATGGAGCTGCTGTGCCTGGCTTCCTCTTCTCCGTCAGGAGGCTCCATCATCCCTGCATCCTTAATGAGCAAGTCTGGCTGTGAGGGTAGAGAGCATGAGGAAGACTAATCTGGGGTACCCCTGAGCCCCAGAGCCCTGATGGCACCCACATGGGGGAGTACTGTGAAGCAGAGTTAGGGTTGGGCTTGCTGAAGGCTTTGCTCTGGATCAGGCTAACTCCTCTACCCGTCCTGTCCCTTTTGCAGCTCCTGTCCTCCCACCCTCGTGATAGTGAGAAACAGTGTCAGTGCCAGGGCTGGGACTGGAGACTGCTGCTAAGTGACAGAGATGGAGAATCCAGTGTGGCAGGCAGAAAACAACTCAGGACAATGATGCCCCTGGAAGTGTGAACACCCACCATGCAGTTGAGTGAAAGCAGCTCTGGTGTGGTGACACCCAGAGTGCACACAAGGAGCTGTCCATGGATGGCCACACGCATCTGGACCCTCGCTCATAGACTCTGCTTATGGGGCTCTTACAGGGCCTCAGGACCTTGCTCTGGGGTTGCTCACTCCAAATTGCCTGACTTCCCCCCTTTGGAGTAGCACTGCACTGATCCATCTTCCTTGAGTCTCTGCCCTGTCTCAGAAAAGCGCTGCCTGGGTTCTGCACTCTGGTTGCAGGCTCCATTCCCTTTTGATGGAAGTGCCCAAATTCAACCTCATGCTGGCTTTGCCACCCTCCCCCCCACTTTCAGATGGGACTGTCCAAATCTCCTCATTGCACATCCTTAGGGAGCTGCCCTACTCCAAAGGCGCAGGCCATCCTTTCCATGCTAGCTGGAGACCTATGAGTGCTTTCAGTAGTGCTCACCCCCACATTATCTCAGGGCTTCCCATGTTAGACTTGCACAGTGAGGTTCCTAATGCATACTGGTTGGGAGGGGAGGAGGGAGAGAAGTATTCTGCCCTTCTCTTGCCTTACTCAGGCTCATCTTGCCATAGGAAATTATTATTGTTCTAGCATTTCATTCTGATTTGGGCGTGGAAGCTTTTCTCGATAGTGTTGTCTTGTGGTTTAACCAAAAGGGATTCAGACTGAATTCATTTCTTCTCCAAAGGGAACCTGCCTTATAGTTGAATCTCCTTGACCCAGAGGGGGTCTTTATTTACCCAAGCACTTAAGCAGATTTAGGCACCAAGTGTTCCTATCCACCCTCACACCAATAGGTTCCTATTCCACTCTGTTCAAGTCCCTGAAAAGCCATTAACACAAAAGGCAGGTGGGTCCTTGTGGTAGGCTCAGACCTGGCACTGTTACCCCAATGCTGCAGGCATGCCCTGTGCCCCTGGGCCACGTCGCACCCGACCCACTCGCTTGCCACGACTTGATGTTTCAAAAAATGGATGTGTACATCCCTGGAGGTGACCCAGTAGTTCTCTGCAGGCCGGGTGTGATCATGGAGGTTGTACATTCTGTGGGGCTCCTCCTTCCCTACACTCCACCCCTTTGTGCTTAGGTGTTATGCTGCTTTTGTGGAGACGTTGTAGGTGTTTGCCACTTGATCTGCCCCATGGGGGTAGGTCAAGATTTGGACTCCTATGGGTCCAGCCATGGCTAACATTAATACAAGAACATAAAAAGAAAAGAAACTAAATGGATAAGATGAACTCAAAATGGCTTGGCCTAGTGACTAGGCAAGACATTAGTGTCTCACTGCTCTGAGCCTCTTCCCCTTCTTGGGATGCAAGTTACTTTGGACCTTGTATGCCCCTCTCATGTCATTATTTACCCCGTGGGCTTCTTGGCAATACCCCCACTCCAGGGGGTCCCTCCCATACTGGTGCCAAGCCAGGTCTGGCTTTGCCTTGGGATGGCTGCTGTTGTGCCCCCATGGGGCCCGTGCTCCCTCCGAGCCACCTGCTGGTGAGTTCCTTGTCCGCAGCCAACCCTGGTGGGTGCGGGTGGTTTGGGTGCTGCCTCGGGGTGCTCTTCCCCAGTTACCCCCTGTGGGTTATCCCTGGGTACCCGTCCTCAGCCCTGCTGGGCTCATGTCCTTGGGTGTGGGTCCCTGCATGAATGCCTGGCCCTGGCTATGCCATGGGGGAGGGATGCAGCTGGCTCCACAGATGTCACATAGGGGTCAGCCCGCTGTCTAGCTCCTGTGGGGCACACGTCTGGTGCCTCTTCAGCTTCCCCTGTAGTGGGTAAAGTGTCTGGCTCTTCTCCAGGTGCTCTAGCAGCGGTGAGAATGGCCAGACCCACTTCCTGTGTCCCACCTGCTGTTCCCCTCTGCCCCTGGTGTGCTTTTGGCCCACTGCCCTAGGCCTCCAGGCCAATTGGGAGCACATTTCCGCCACCTCCCAGAGCACATGTATAAATGCCCAGTGCTTTTGGAGCTAGGGCCTGACTTGCTAATGACTTTGAAGATCAGGAACAAGGCTGGGTAATAGAATGGATGGGTGTGTGGTACAATGCAGACAGCACAGACCTGGTGTATAAGCCCTGTCCTGGCAGTCTGTCCTGTTGAGCTGGGAAACTGTATTTTGCACAAACTGATGCTCTTCTTTCCTGGTCCAGGTACAGGAACCTGGTTAGAAGGGCTGAGTAAATGACCCACTCACTATGCACAGGACTTCATCTGAAAGGAGAGCAAAATTTCCCCAGTGAGCAGGAAGTATTTTTTGTCCATGGTGCTATTTGATTAATCTCAAGGATGAATACAGCTCTACCCCAAGGGTCCTCCTACTTTAAAAAATAGGATGCAAAAGATGATACTGTGCTACTGCAAGACATTTCCTCCTTTTCATCAGTATCTTCTCAATCTTGGCACTGTCTGCTTCCAGCCAACTGGTATTTGAGCATTCATCTCTTAAACTGAGGCAACAGAGCCTATGGCACTGCACTCTGCCTCTGTGATTTCTCAGGTATCTGTTGAAGATGAACTGAGACAGGTCAGCTGTCTGAGGGCCCCCAAATATAGGAATTTGTGGAAGGAGCTGCCCACTGCCACTGTTTGGATCCTACTGGAGAGGCATGACTGGAGCCATTTTAGTGCTGCTGTTAGAGATCAAGGTGTGAGCAGTCAGGAAAAGTGTAATGGAGTCCCTACCCCATTACTGAAGGGGAGAGGAAACCCAGGGTCAGTCAGCTGGACCTAGCCCTTAGAACAGACTTACAATGACAAAGAGGGCTTTAAATAAAATGGCAATCCATCCGAGGTGCAGGCAGTGATTGACAGGCTTGGGGTGGAAGTGAAGGGTCAGGTGACTCAGGACAGGACTTATAAGTCCAGGGCCTCACTCAGAGGGGGCAGTCTGGCTGTAGGGGGCAGAGCTCCAGGCTGCCTACTGAGGAAGTACACTGTGCTACAGGAGGGTTGGAAGAAACCCTGAACCCCAAGCAGCAACAGATAAGTGCCTCAAGACTTTGTGGTAGTGCTACTCCAAGGCAAGCTTAACCCTGGGAGGAGAACCTTTGTTTTGGGAACAGATGCTCATGTTTTTGGTTTTTATAGGTTCCCTCAATTTATGTGGTACATTGTGTTCCTGGAGAACACCGCATAAATCGAATTCTCAAAGCAAACCCACTTTATAATGTAAGAAATAGGGATAGGTTCCTGTGTTGGCTGCTCCCAGGGCCACTCCAGCATGGGCTGGGGTGAGCGCAGACAAGCAGAGCCCTGGGCGATGCGGGGTGTGGCACTCACCCCACCCCACCTGCAGCAGCCCCAGGAGCTGCTGGTGCCAGCTGCCTGCAGCCACTGGGCTGCACCGTGTCCAAACCTCCTGGGGCTCTGCCTGTCCTCACTCACCCCAGCTCCTGCTGCACTACCCTGGGAGTGGGCGATGCCAGCTCCCTGTAGCTGCTGGGCTGCACTGTGCCCTGGTGCAGGCAGCTGGCACTGGCAGCTCCCACAGCCACTGCAGCTGAGGCTGGGGTGAGTGCCGCGACCCACACCACCTGGGGCTCCATGTGTCCTCACTCACCCAAGCCTGCACTGGAGTGGCCCCGGGAACAGCCAACACCAGCTACCTACACCAGGGCATGGTGCAGCCCAGCGGCTATTGGGAGCTGGCATCAGCAATTCCTATGGCAGCTGCAGCAGGAGCTGGGGTGAGTAGAGACAGGCAGAGCCCCGGGGGGTTCGGGGCACAGTGCAGCCCAGTGGCTACAGGCAGCTGGCACCAGCAGTTTGGGTAAATGTGATATCTTTTATTAGACCAACTACAGAGTTGAAAAAATTGTTCTTTACAGGCTTTCGGGCACAAAACCACTTCTTCCCCTCATTATGCCTGAAGGACGTTTGTGCCCAAAATGTTGCAAAGAGCAATTTTTCCAACTCTGTAGTTGGTTTAATAAAAGATATCACATTTGCCCAAATAACCTTGTCTGCCTATGTCTTTAGACCAACACGGCTATAACTAACACCCCCAAAACATGGAAGATATTGAATTCTGCTGTTGTTTGCCAAAGGTCTCTGGTGACAGACAGCAGGGACCAAGGGCACAAGCCCAGAGCCTGCAAAGGGTGAGACTAGGGGCCAGGGGCTCCAGAGCCTCAAGGGTATGGCCAGAGTTAGGGCTTGGGAGCTTGTAGTCCTCGGACAGTAGGTCCCAGGCCAAGGGGTCTCAGCTAGAGTAAAGTGGGCCAAGACTAGGGTGCCTCAGCCCAGACAAGGGCCTATCACCCAAAAACCACCTTTGCCCTCTAAAGACAGTATCCCTGTCAAATAACAGCATCAAGATGTGGCAAGCGAGATAACAGAGTAGGAACCTGAAGGGCCAGAGGGGTAACAAGGTGAAGTCCAGGCAGTGGTCAAGAGGGGTGACTTTGCCATCCTAGGCCTGGGCATGTTACATTTGGTGCATTGGGCAGGAAACTAGCAGTTAGCTCACGGTTGGGCAATTATTTCAGTTGAGTTTTGGTGAGTTGTTGAGGACTGCAAGGGTAGCTCCACCACTTAGCAGATGCCCCACCCCCTGGTCACTATATTGGGATCAGAACCCCCTGACCTTTGCCATCTGAAATTCCTCCCTTTGCCCTCCTCCCCTCCCCAGCCGCAGAAGTAGTCCTTTTGGGAGGAGAGGTTGCCATCTTGGAACCAGAAAAAAATCAAATCATACACTAAAAGTCAAATACCTATTATAACATTTAAATTTTATTACAATCTTTTTGTCATGATTTGTGTTTGCATATTATATATAGAGGTGATTGCATAATAACTCAAACATAAAGTGTTTCTTATGTGTATTGTCTGTGGGGAGGTGTGGAGTGTGGTTGGAAGTGGGTGTGTGTATATGGTGGATTGTGTATGGGTGGGGTTTGTGAGGGGGTATGGCTGCGGGTGGGGTGGCAATAGGGTATGTTGGGGGATGTATATGTGGGGGGTTGTGGGGGCACGGTGTGTGGCATTTGTGGAGTGTCAGGGGGGATGGTGTGGGGACCCCCTATACACTTCCTCCCATGGTGATAACTGCTGCTGCCAGAGGCAGCAGCAGAAGCAGCAGCAGGCCTGGGTGCTGCTCAGGGTGCTCATGGCCCACATGGGTGCTGCCACCCAGTGGCGTGCAGCTCCGGCCAGCATTGTACATGGTGGCAAGCAGCGCAGCCGCGCTGTCCCACCTCTATCATTTAGGGATCCACGTGATACATGTGCAGCTCCCAGCAGTTTCCTGCCATCGGGGGAATCCTCACACAATGGAGCTGGTTGCCGTCCCCACCCCCTGCTGTGCAGGTCCTGGGACTCTGCCAGAACTGGAGGCTCCATTGCATGGGGCTTCCCTTGGTGGTGCACAAGTGCTGCAAGCTGCATGTGCACTGAGAGGAGCCCCACATAATAGAGGTGAGCTGGCTGGGCTTCTCTCCTTGCCACCACATGCAGCACTGGCTGGAGCCAAGCGCTGTTAGGCACCAGCTCCTATGTGGGCCACGAGCACCTACTGTACCCTCCACTGTTGCTGCAGTTGCCAGTGGCAAGAGCTGTGCACTGTGGCAGGAAGTGTGTGTGGGGGGGAGGTCCCCACACTCCACCACCTTCCCTTACACCCACACACTGCCCACTTGAGCCCCGCACTCCTGCCGTCCCTCTGGGCATGGGCTCTCCACTGCCACCAGTCCCAGCATTGTGCTCCACAATCCCACCCAGCTGCATCTCCACCTCCCCCTGCCCCGACCACTTCCCTACCTGCTGCCTGGAGTGAGCAGGACACCGGGGAAGCAGAGCAGGTCCCCTGGCCACTGCAGTGGTGACAGCAGCAGCCCCGCCTGGAATCTTCGTGCTGGCTGGGCCAGGCCCTTCCACACGCAGGCTGGGTGGGGTACAATTAGTTGATGGGCACCTGTGGGCCAGATGAAATTGCCTGGCAGGCCAGATTTGGCCCGGAGGCCATATTTTGCCTGCCCCTAAGCTAGCTGGTCACTCCATTTCTCATATCAATTAAAGAGGACCCTTGGGCCAAACATAAGCCACTGGGTTCAACAGAATAAAGCATGGAGATGGAGCAGCTAACATAATTAGTGGCCCAGAAGCAGGTGACTGCTAATGAACAGGCCCAGAAATGGGATGGGAAAATCAAAGACATGATCACTTGCAATTTCAACAGGCCAGGCTGGAGCCCAGGTACTGCAAGCCATAAGTGGTGTGCGAAATGGGCCATATTCGATTCGGATTCATCCCGAATTGGGGACAGTGATTCAATTCACTGATTCAGATCACTGTCCCCGATTCGATTAGTCTGAATCCGAATATGAAGATTCAGTGCTGATTCAGAGAATCAGCGATTCAGCCATAGGCACAGCTTTAAATGTTTTTTCTACATACCTCGAGGTACCAGGCACAGCTCATGAACACTGTGATTCTGGGATGGATGGAGCATCCCACAGGAGTGCAGGGGGAGCCCCCCACATGCTTAGTGGTGAACACGGAAGTGGACCGGAAGTACTTCCAGTCCAGTTCCAAGTCTGCCAGGGAGCATGCTGGAGGGTCCCCCCGTGCCCCTCCCAAGTCAGCAATGGGCTGTGGGGGGACCCCAGGTGCCCCCTCCAGATCCAGGAGGCACCAGTTGCCAACCCAGGGAGGGTGCGGGGGGCCCCCCTGCGCACTCCCCAGTGGACCTGGAAGTGGACCGGAAATGGTTCTGGTCCACTTCTGGGTCTGCTGCCAAGTCCTGTGGGGCACTCTATGCGGCCCACTATTGCAGCATTCATGAGCCGCCTGGTACCTAGAGGTATGTAGAAGAAACATTTAAAGCTGTGTCAATGTCCAAATTGCTGAATCTTTCCGAATTGATTTGGAGGGTTCCAATTCAATTTGGAGAGATTAAAGGGTCTCCTGCTTTGATTCGGATTCAGAGATACAGCCACCAAATCGGGCTGAATCTCCTCCGAATCAAATCAGGGATCGAAGCTTCGCACAGCTCTACCAGCCATGACTTGTTGAAGCAGGTAGTGCAGATGTTCCAGCATCTAGATAAAGGGATCTAGACAAACTTCAGCTACAAAACACAGAAGGCCAGCAAGTGTGGATAGTGATGCAGCAGAGGCTGTTTGGCCATCTAGCCACCCACGGGTCAGAACACCCAAGAGCCAGTAATAAAGCTGTGGTAGAGATTGATCTGGAACGTGAACAGTTAAGAGCACAACTCTGCAGATCAGTCAGGTGAACAAAATGACCACCTACAGTGAGAACTGGAGTTTCAATGCTGAAGCCTCAAGCAAGCCAAGGCTGAAGTGGCTTCCTTGAAACAGCATATGCAAACGGGAAGCAAGGAAGACAAAAGTACAGAACTGAAATGCCTGCTGGGAGCTGAGGTAGCTAATCACAGTGGAGTCAGAAAGGAGTGAAAAGTAGGAGGAAAAGCTGCAAGCGCTTCAAGAGAAAGTGGCCATTGCTATTTTTTGGGCCAGGGAAAAGTACTTAATGAGAAAAACAAAAGGCCCCAACAACTCAGGAGAGGTAGAAAAGCAGAAGGTCATCATAACAGCCCTGGAGAAACAAGTGGGATGCACAAGATAAGTGCCAGCAAGAACTGTAGCATGAGGTACAGGAGTGGCAAGAGAAGTATGTAAAAAGTAAGCAGCTCTTGTCTTTGCTACAAAAAGACCTTGCTAGTGCCCAAGCTCTTGTGAAGGAGCTGTTGCCAATAAGATATCTACAGTACCATGAAAATGGTGAGCAAACTGCCAGGAAGAGTATGGAACAAGAACAGAGGCAGAGGGATGATGGAGCCTGGCAAGAACTCTCAAGGACCAACTTGGAGTTAATGAGACCTGCAAGCAGAAGGAGAGTTTGCAAGCCAAGGTGGCTAGCTATGAAGAGAGACTCGCAGTGCTCCAGCAAGCTAACACTAAGTTAACTAAGGAAAACCAGACTTGGCAAAGTGTTAGGCCTGGAGCACCAAAAGTGTGATGCTACAGTCTACCAGCTAAAGGAAGACCTCACTCAGGAGTTGAGGGCATCACATGGCAACTGGAAGAGCTAGGTACTGGGAGTAAACAGTAGGTAAAAGGACTAATGGATGAGCTGGAGAAAGGTAACCAACTGGTGCAGAAAGGCCAAAGCAGAAAGACAGAAATTGGAGCACAGCCACAAGCAGACAGAGGCAGAGGTGTTGGCCTTGCAGTGCCACATCCAGCAGATAGATGGGGTGCTGTACATGGCTCATACAAATCTGGCCACAGCTCTACATGAGCTGGAACAGGCATAGGACACTGGTGGAAACAATGGGATAGAGACTATGGGGGTAAAGAACAAAGCCCTGTGACTGGACCTGGAGAGGAGAGCTTCCCAGCAGAACCACACCCTTGGGGCAAGGCCACAAACTGCAAGATCCTGTGATAGGGGTTGCATGCACAGGAGGGTCCAGCTACCAAGGTAGTGCCCCTGAAGGTGAAAAAGTGAGGCAGAGATATCACAGAGGCTGAACCTTGGGTGCAGCCATGCCAGAAGGGGCCGCCAAAAGGAGAGGAGGCAGTGACAGTCCCAACTGCTCCAGAGAAAGGGAATTATGGAAACTGCAAAGAAACAGAGAATCCCAAGGATGGTGAAGGAGGGTCCAGAGTCAGAAGCAAATCCATCTGCAGGAAACCAGTGTGAGCTCCAGCCTGAGCAGGGGGATAAGAACTCAGATAATAGAGACAACACATCCTATGGAGACGCAGGAAGTCCAGCCCCAGGGAAAAGAGATAGTCGCCCACAGGGAAAAGGTGTCTTAAAAGTAGGGGCCACAGGCACTGGGAGTGCAGTTGCCCATAAACTAAAAAAGAAAGCCTCACTGGGCAAGGTAGTGGTGGGAAAACTGTTGGGAGCATGAGAGGGCCTGCTAGCCCCTACCACTGCAAGGGAACCAGAGCAGGAACCAGGGATGCAGTCAGCAGATAAAATACGAACTAGTTCCATTTATGAGAAGCCAGAGGTGATGACAGTAACACCACTAGGGGTAAATGAAAAGGATACAATAACCATTAAGAGCCGACCTCAGTGTCTGCAGCAAGATTGGATCCACAGGCAAGGGCACTGTCCATAGCAGTAGCAGTGTGGGAGCTGCAGCATTGAGAGAGATGCTAGAACAGTTAATGAAGGGCAGACTCTGAACTGTTAATTATCTCCCATATAACTTAGAGGGTCCAAAGTATAAGGGCCCAAGGAAGGAGGAACTGGGAGTTAATTATGTAACCCTTCTGCTGGGTACTGGTTGGCAGCAACAAGGGGTGGGTTCAATTTCAGGGTACCCAATTATTTTTTACTGTGGCTTGAGCCACCATGAAGAAATCTGGGATTACTGAATTTGGCTGGCGTGTCCTGCATAAACAAAACCCCCTCTTCACATGCAGTGTAAACACAAAGGCCAGATTTATTACGGCAAACAAAGGCAAGGAAAACAAAGGAAAACACTGACTGCAATTTAAAAAACTACCAACTACAAGGCATAGTCTATAGGTTGCACCTTTTTGCAGGGGGTGCACCGCCACGCTCAGGGGGTGCACGTGCACCCGCATGCACCCCCTACACATCGCCAATGAATACCCTCGTGGTAGTATCCCACCTTAAAACCCCAAAAACACAAAAAGGGGGAAAAAGAGAGAAGAGGAGTCCCAGACTCAGAGACTCTCTTGCTCCCCTGTACCTGACATTTCCCCTTCACATAGCTTTAACTTGCTTCTCCAGTGAAGAGGAGGGGAAACACGCCCCTCCTCCCCCCCCCCCCCCCCCGCCCGCCATGGGGAGCAGCTCTCCCCAGCTAGCTTTCAACTTTTTTTTGTTTTGTTGCAAAAATATTTCTATATGTATATGTGTGCATGTGTGTGTACACTATATACACACAAAGTCTACCTCTAACAACCTGTCAAGTGACCACTGTGGCTAACTTGGCAGATCAAAACATACTTTGACAGGTAAACTATTGTAGTCCCATTACACAGTTCACACCATGCACCCGCGCACCCATCACCACTCCAGTGCTTTCACTCATTGCTGTCCCTCAGAGGGTTTGCCTCTGAAAAAGTTGATGCCAGTCCCCTTCACCACGTGACGTTTGCCATTTCTTTCCTGTCATCCTGCAGCCCTCAGCAGCCCGAGAGAAAGAGGGTTGAGTCTTAGTTGAGTTGTCCCTATATACCTGGCATGACATCACTCAAGCTTTTCCAGTCAGGGCTTTCCAGGACTTCAGTTTTAATTCTAAGCCAATTAATTAAAAAAAAAAAGCCAGTCAGCCAGTTAAACTAGGGGTCGAATCCCCCTGCTTATGTGATTTAACTCCATGCTCTTCTGTTTACAGTAAACAGCGGGGGGCTCTACACAAAGGGGCTTTTTGCCTACTTGTCTCTTCAGATTACCCAAGCAGGGGAGAGGAGACAACATACTTAAATAAAGAAAGCATGAGTACGTACATAACAGCAGAAATTATTTACACGTACACACGCAATCATATTTAATTAAAACCATATACACAACAACACACTTTGCAATACAAAATTACTTGTACATTTTGCGTGGGTTACAATTATTAGGGACTTCCTAAGAGAGCTGGGAAAATGTTCAGTGGCTGAAGTACAAGGGAGTATGGTAATGAGAAACTCACCAAACCAGCAGAAACCATGAACAGGTATGACATGGAGGGGAGGCCCCTGAGAGTTGAAAAGGATCCTGGGGGTTGGCATATCCATAGGGTAGCATGGCAAGAGAGGGGACCAGTTCCTGAGAGGGGGGGGATTTTAGTGAGTTCCAAAATGGGGGGATGTGCAACCCTCTGGGGATAACATTCCAGATATGTTTCCCCAAGAAAACAGAAACAGGAAGGCAAATAGCCTTGAGTCAATGGTATTTGTAAGTGCTCTAAACTTTGCAGTTGGCTGGAGGAAGTTGAGACAGATGTTCTGACTGGCAGGAACTGTAAAGCAAGCAAACATCCAAGTGGACCAAGAGGGCCAGAGCAGAGGTATGAGGACAGTCACTTTTAAAGGACCCATATAAACCATTTTAATGCTGATGTTCAATGGACAGATGTTGTCTGATCGGCCCATGTGGGTGAAGAAGATGGATACAAGGACAGTTCCCCAGTGAGATTACCACATGGGGTTCTACAGTGTCCCCTGGCTACCCTGAGACTTGAGGAGTGTTGGGGTGGGACTTGACTGGAAAGATGGCATCTGGCAGCATAGCCCAACAGAATAAAGACCCAAGAGTTGGGACTGAACAAAGAGGAGAGATAAAGACTGTGGCTGCAGTAGTAAAGGATAACACAAAGCAAGAAAAGCCCCTGGAAGCAAAAATCAGGGGGTTGCTGAGATAATCGTAAACCTAAAAAGAAGGGGAGGTGTAAAAGGGCCCCTACTCCATCACTGAAGGGGAGAGGGAATCCAGGGTCACTCAGCTTGCCCCAGACCCTGAACAGACTTACAAAGACAAAGAAGGCCTTAAATAAAATAGCCACCCATACCAGAGGCAGGCGGCAATTGACAGGCTTGGGGTGGAGGTCCAGGTGACTCAGGACAGGCTTTATAAGCCCAGGGCCTGACCTAGAGGTCATAGGAACCATAAGAAGCAGAGCTCCATGGAAGAGCCAGTCTGTGTTGCCTACTGAGGAAGGGCTCTGCACTGCAGGAGGGTTGGAAGAAACCCTTCGCCCCAAGCAGCAATGGTTAAGTGCCTTGAGTCTTTGCAGTAGCACTACCCCAGATGAAGATTAACCCTGGGAGAGGAACCTTTGTTTTAAGAGCAGATGCTCATGTTTTTGGTTTGCATTTAGGACTGGGTTGTGGCTGTAGGGGCAAAGGCAACTGAACAGGGTGTCTGGGGGCACTTCAGATCCTAGGTGCTATTGTTGGCCAAAGGACTCTGGTGACAAACAGCAGGGACTGAAGGCACAAGCCCAGAGCCTGCAAAGGGTGAGGCCAGTGGCCAGTGGGGGTGCTTAGAGCCTGCAAAGGGTGAGACTGTGGACTGGGAGTGGGGGCTTAGAGCCCACAGAATGAGACTGGAGGCCAGGGGTGCGGGCCAGAGCCTGCAAAGGGCAAGACCAGAGGTGGGGGCTGGAGCCAGCAAAAGGTGAGACCGGGGGATGGAGGCAGGCTGCCCAGAGCCAGCAAGGGTGAGACTAGGGGCCGAGGAGCTTGTGGTCCTGGGACAGTGGACCCCAGGCTGAGGGGCTCAGCTAAAGTGAGCCAAGACTAGGATGCCTCAGCCCAAAGAAGGGTCTATCATGCAAAAACTCCTTTTGCCCTGTAGTGGAAACCTCCCTGTCATATAATACCACCAAGGCATGATCAGTGAGATAAAAGTGGGACCCTGAGGGGTCAGAGGGGGTAATGAGGTGGGATTCAGGTGATGGCTAGGAGGGATGACTTTGCCACCCCAGAGCTGAGTGCATTACAGAAGGTTACCTGGTTACTCAGGAAAAGTCCAGAAACTGGGTTCATGGGGAGTCAGGAGTCAAGACCAGAGTTCTAGGTAAGTTGGGAGCCTAAGCTGAAGTCAAGATAAGTCAGAAGTCAGAAGCTGGAGGCCAAGGTAAGCCAGGGGTCTAAGCCAGGGTCAGGGTAAGCCAGAAGTCAGAGCTGGAGCTTCATGTAGGCAAAAGTTAAGTTAAGGAACTGCAGAGAGGTTAAAAGCAGGCACCAGCTTCTTTGTCCAGACACCCTTCTACTTTCTAGGGCTTGTGTTTAAGGGCTGGAGCCATAGACAACACGTAGGGGAGGCACAGGGGAGGACCATGACCCCCCTGAGATTGGCTGCCACTGCCGCCGTCACCACTGCTGGCAGCTGCGGATGGTCCCTGCTCACCACCATGGTGCCGCCCCAGTCTTGGGAGGCACCAGTTGTTCATAACTGGAGCAAGTGGGTAATGGTTCCTGTAGCTCCGGGGGATTGGTTGTCTTAATTGCTCAGTTAGAACAGGTTGGGCCCAGAGTATTCATCTGAGCACAGTACAGGTGGAGCTGGTTTTCCTGCAGCCTCAGGGGACTGATTGCCTTAATTGTTTGACCGCGACCAGCTGGCCTCGGGGCACTGATCTGAGTGCATTACAGCTGCAGTTTACTCCAGCCAACCCATGGCCAGGAGGAAGCCACATTTCTTGGTTTTAGGGTTGTTCACACACTTTACTTTGAGCTGTCTGACTGTGAAAGTCATGAATAATTGGAGATTGGTTGTCCCTCTTCCCTCAATGACTTGGCCTAGGAATTAGCAATGAGAGACGGGGGCATAGTTTGGAATAGTCTTTTTCATTGGATACTAATTTCTTGAGGTGCAGGGAGACAAATGCAGTTTACAAGGAGGTTAGCAGATGGCAGGTGGTCACTAGGACTGTCCAAAATTTCGCTAGCTGTTTCGTTTTGACACTGTTTCAACCAATTTTGAGGTCGACACAGCATCGGAATGAAATAAAGGCCGTTGAAATAGCCTTGAAACAAAATGAGGCTAGTCAAAATGTTTTGAAAGTCAAAATATTTTGACCATAGGCTGGGGATGGGAAGTCTAGCTCTGGGGATGGGACAGCAGCCCAGCTGGGCTGCCTTCTGCCCCGGCGTGATCTAGTGCCGGGGATGGGAAGTCAGCCCAGCTGGGCTGACTTCCCATCCACAGCAAAACTTGAAACAGCATCCAAACAGCCTTTATGTTTCAACAGAACAGAACGGAACAGCTGTTTTGACTCAAAATGAAATTCGAATCGGAATGCTGTTCTGTTGAACCATCGAAACTCAAGGCAAAATGGAACGATGCCATTTTGCACAGTCCCATAGTCACCTCAGTTAGGTCTGTGCACTATTACTTTCCACTGGCTCTTACCAGGGAGGAGGAGGGATCCATACCACAGAGGGCAGTCTGAAGCACCTGTGATTATGATGGTGCCAGGCTCCATCAGGCTGTCAGTGAGATCAAGTCTGGGTAAGACTTTTCCACCTGGATGAAACCCACTTGTCAATCATTTCAGCAGAGCAGGAGGAGAGGTTCCTGTAACAGTTGATGCTTGGATGTGATGTTTGCATTGTGCAGCCTGGTTGATTAGCTGGTTCACTCTGTGGAATAGCT
The DNA here is from genome assembly GCF_030867095.1 of Alligator mississippiensis. Lineage (NCBI taxonomy): Eukaryota > Metazoa > Chordata > Crocodylia > Alligatoridae > Alligator > Alligator mississippiensis. Next base: position 47,279,595 of record NC_081835.1, read on the forward strand.
CTGTCAGCTGTGATTTGGCTGTGGCACTGGCAAAAGAGAAGGAGATGCTTTTTGCTTTTTTAACTGTGACAGCAAATACTTGCAAGCAGTTGTGGTGCTATGGGTGGATGTATCCAGATTAGGGGTTGGCACCATCCAAGTTATCATCTTTACCTGCTGTACTTCATCCTCCAGAATCTGTCACCGGACTACGATAATCTTGATCAGTGCTAGGGGGTATGGGTCAGCTGAGGTCCAAAGCACTGATGGTAAAAATCAAATGATAGTAAAATTGCTGGACTCTGCTACTCAGCCAGCTATCTGGCCCCTTGATTTGTATTTGGGGTCTTTGTTTTGTTTGGTGTCATGTGATTGTGATTAGACACATTGGACTGTTTCTATTTGCTGATTGGCAGATCATCTGTCATCAATGGGTTCTGGATGTGAGATCTCATGGGAAATGTAAAGGTAATTTTCACTGAGTACTTGAGGTTAAAATTCACTTTCCTCAAATATTAAGGCCAGTAAAACTCAGTCATACAACTGTCTGCAAGAAGCTAACAAAACATGGAGGAGATGAACATGGCTATCCCCAGCTTGGCTAGAACTGGAAGCAGATTGAGTAGTATTTATAAAATCTTAGAAAAGTATGGCTTGGAGGGACTTCAGGAGGTCATGTAGTTCAACCCCCTTGTTCAAGGCAGGATCAGCCCTATCTAAAGCATCCTAGACACATATATGTCTAACTTATTTTTAAAGCTGCACAAACAGGTCTTTCGCATAACTACTAGGCACAATGTCTTCAAATGGCAAGACAACTTTAACCTGACACAGGTAAAACAGGAGGGCAAGGGCACCATCAATGTCCTGCCAACACCAGGGCACACACTTGAGAAGTTCAAGGAACAAAACCATGCTCCCCAGTGCAGAGGAAGGAAAAAAACCCCCACAGTCCATGCCAATCTGTACATGGGGTAAAACTCTTTCCTGATCCTAAATATGGCAATTGGTCTGACTCGGAGCAGAGAAGTGAGACACTCTAACCAGAAAACTTCAAGTTGTTTTAGTCCCGGCAGGAACATCAGCACACCCCAGTCAAAATCCCCAGCCTTGGCTGCCACCAACACTCAATGCTTCTGAGGAAAGAGGAAAAAACCCTCGATTCCTGTAGCAACAAGGTTGGAGTGGAATTTCTTCCTGGCCCTAAAGGGCACTGACAAATGTGCAGCTCCCCACTGTAACTCATGATGCTTCACAAAAAGTGCCATGAGTTACAGAGACCCCTTCCCTCCCCCTCCCCAACAAACATTCTCTGCTGGATTAGGGGAGGGTGAGGGATTGAGATCCACTTTGGAGTGGGCTACATAGCTTTAGCCTCTCTCCCCTCACCCACCCCCCTCCCAGTTCTGGTGCTGTCTTCAGGATGGAAGTGGGGAGAAGGGAGGGGAGGGAGCTCAGGCTGGGGTTTGCCCAGTCTATGCTGGAGGGGGGTGGTAGATTGGAGCCCCCCACCTTGGGGGTGGGGGCAGCTTCAATCTTCCCACCCCACCCTCCAGTGCAGTCTCAGCAAACTCCAGCTTGAGCTCCCTCCCCTCCCTTCTCTCCCCTCTTATTCTGAAGACAGCACTGGGGGTGGGACTGGGCTGGGCTGCAGGCAGGCACTGACAGAAGTTAATGAGGGTGCTTTGCTTTGGAACACCTTCATCTGCCCCCCTCATGTAATGAGGGATCAGATTGCCATGCAGTCGGGCACTTTTAAAGCACTCTGCTATCATGCACTTCTGTCAGGGCACGGCTGAAGTGTGCTTTCAAGGGACTGATTGCATGACAACATATCACTTCTGTTGGTGCCCTCTTGTTGTACCTAGCAGGTTTCATAAACACAAGTTTGTTTCAAGCAAACATCACAGTTCCTGGTGTCAGACAAGACTTTATTCAGCCAACATGGTGCTAGAAAAGTCCTGTGAAGCTCATTTGCATTCCAGGTCTTCCCATCAATTTCTAGATCTGTAGAGCATACAAACCAAACCTGGTTCAGGCAGTGATGGTTATCAGGAAGCTAGCCTTGTCACAACCACATGGAGATGAAGAACTACAACCATCAGGAATATATCCTCTTGGCTTCTCTGCAGGGGGCCCTACCCACTCTTCTAGTCATACACCCACTTCCTCACCAAGGCTTAGAGCCCTGGGGGGGGGGGGGTGTACATCTGTCTTCAAGAGGATTGCTCTCTACCATGCCTAAGGGTGTTCAAGTTAGCCAGACAATAACCTGCCTCTTTCCCTTCCTTTACCAACAGGGTGAACGTAGAGGAGCCCTACCTACCATAACTTAGTGTCCTTTACTAGAAAGGAAGGTGGGTATGGCTCCCACCTGTCCCCCTCCAAGAATAGCACTGAATATCTGTGTCCTTGCTAGGCATAAGAGGCAAATAAAGCTAGTTTAGCCCAGGTCAAGATGGGAGGTAACAGTGTTAAAAGCAGAGATCAACCTACTATCCCAGTCTGCTTCCGTCCAGCACTCCAGCAAATCTCCATCCTACCCCACCAAGCATGGGGATTCTTCCATTAACAGCTTATGCCTCCTTGGGGATGTGGAAGTGGCACAAGGGCATTCTGACAAAGTTAAGCACACAGCATCCTGACACTGGGGATATGAGAGAAAAAGATGAGGTGTTTTGTCTTGTTTCAGTCTGCTGTTGCTTTCCTCTCCCAGTCAGTGCCAGGTAGTTTCATCCTATTTACTATCTGAATCCATTCTGAGCCATCTTAAAATGATAAATACTAAAATATTGCTTTCCCTCCAACAAAGCATATCAAGTGCACCATGGCCAGACTAGCAAGCTTTCCAAAGCTGGCTGTAATTAGGTTCCCCCACAGTCCCCAGTTTGCTTGTTTGCATTAGTTTAAGTTGGCTCCCTCCACTATGTGACACTACCCATCTCAACCCTGTAGACAATGGCATGTGTAACATAAAATGAGGCAGTAGCACAGTGGGTCACAATAATCTGTCTGGGAAAGAATGAGTTGCTATTTCAATTAACACCTTGGATTGCTGCCTGCCTGAAGGCAATGTGGCTTACCAGGTAGGACACTTGACTGGAGCTTGTAAGACCTGGATGCTGGTCCCGCTGACATCTGGGACCCTCTGTTTCCCTTCTGACTGGGGCAGGGGCCGTGCCTCTCTGTAAATCTGTGCAGTACACAGGATAAAGGAGCCTGATCCTGGCCACTGGGTGCTACAGTCTTATAAGTAATGATTATCTGACCTCAGCTAAAAATTGGGCTTCTAACATCCTGACAGTTAACAAGTCCCTTCCTGCCTGTGAGAGCTCCTCTAACAAACCACCCTATTATTAGCAAGTGTGTCTCACCTGCCCTCCCCCAGCATTCTCTGAATTCAAGGGTGCTGGGTTTCCCAGTTCTGGACATCGATTTTTATGCTACTGTAGCTCCAATGAAGTCACACTGGTGCAAAAGCCAAGGAGAGTGGACTCAGACTCACATATTGGAGTCTACAAAGCCCTGAAGTCTCCCTCCTCTTGGTACACCCCTGCACCCTGCTGCTATGTCTTGTGAGTGAGAATAAGGAGATAGCTGTGGGCTCAGCTATGGGAGCTCTTAGAGGGTCAGGACCTGGTGGTGTTGTGTGGGCAGAATGCCAAGGGTCTGGAGGAGGGAGGCCTTGAGTGCCCTACTGCTCCTAGGAGGTTCTTGTGCCTGACTAGCTGACTAGCAGAAGTTAAAATTGGAGCCTTCTGGGTGCCCTACACCCAAAACTCACTCGTGGCAATACAGAGGTACTCAACCTCTCACGGGAGGCAGAGTTGCGAGGGACACTGAGATACCTGCTCTCCCTTGGCATGCACCAGGTTAAGCCTTAACATGAGAGCACAAAACTGCAACAGCTGCGTGTTCTCTGCTTTTCCTTCAGCAGTGGCACAATACTGTTTGATTCTGAATGCCATAGTGATAGTGCCCTGGATCAGTTTGCTGGTACGTTTGCCCCAACCCTCAGAGACTTTGCCCTCTCTCTTTGTCTCATTCTATCAGGAATCCCCAGCACCAGTGATGCCTTATGCTCTAATGCTGATGTCCTGTTTGAGGGTTACTGCAGGCCTTGCTCAGTGTAGCCTGACAAAGTGATGGAGCTGCTTGTGCATTAAGGGTTAAAGCCAGCCAGGCCCTGGCAAGGAGGATCACTGGTACCTTAATTAATCTTTCATCAGCAGCTTGTCACTGGCATTATCTGGCAAGATGAATCCTTTGTGCTGTGGGTAACGTGCCTGGAGCGCTGTGAGCGATTATCGGGGGATAATTAGCGGAGGCATGAGGAGGCTGGGTTGGGGTGGGGAACAGATTGATTTTATGCTAATGACCATCCATTCTCCCCCCACCCCTGGCTATGTGAAAAAACAACCTGAAGTTAATTTGTGACAAACTTATTGCATTAAGCTGCTCAAAGGACTCCGACAGTGATGTTCCACCAGCCCAGCTTCCCTCTGAGCCCCTCTTGCCCCTGGCTCTCTCTCACACAGTGCCAGCTGATGCCAGCTGAATGCGGAGGGTGGTGGCAGGGGAGTTACGTGTTCAGATGAAGACACTCTCTCATTCACAAAGACCCAAGCAGAGGGCCAGAAGAGAAAGGCATGTGAGGATAAAAAGGATTGAGAAGGCTCAGGGGAGAGGCTTGGACCAAACCACAGTAGAAAGCAGAGAATGAGAGGCTGTAGAGGAAGAAGGAGAGAGGCTTCTTTCTCTCTCACTCCCTGGGAGTAGAGATGGAGGAAGTGAAAGGAACCAGACACCAGAGAAAGTTATTGTCATCCACTGGCACTCAGGTGGCCTCTGTGTGGACAGTGGTGGCTTTACTCCTGTTCATAGGTGCTGATGTCACACAATCCCAGGTGACACTCTTGTTAACAGACCCAGAAGTTAATCCAGTCTCTTAGTGTGCCATGGAGACAGAGCTCCATGTACCACCTCAAAGCCACAAACTGAGGTGCCTTTGTGGGGCAGAGTCAGGGGAGAGACCTCAGGGCCCCATTGGTGCTCCCACTACACTAAAGCTAGGTTGGGTTTTTCATTTCTTTTTGTTAAGGTGGCTCCTGTCCTCCCAGACATCAAAATCAAGTTAAAAAAATAAAATCCCTTGACCCTGCTAGGTCTCTGTATCTGTTTGCTAGAACAAACCAATCTCTTAGCACTCATTGTCAAGATTAGGAAGAGAGGCTGTGATGAGATAACATACATGGTCATAATCTTTTGTAGCTGCAGGTTAACACAGTCTTAAGTTTGACCTTAGGCCATATACTTTGATATCTAAAGGGGACTTAAGCTCTTTTGAAAATCTCACCCCTATAACAATACAAGTTCAGCAAAGGTGCTTAAGTATATGAATGAATTTAAGCCTGCAAGTCTGTCTTGCTCACTTGCTTATATATTTTAGGGTCATAAATGTAGGTGTAAACTTGAAGCTAGCACATAAATATGTCCAAATTACACATCAAGGTGAATTTTTATGTGGTGTGATTAGAGTTAAGGCTGCTCTGTTAATATTGATCTTTCATTCATACTTAAATGTGACTTCATAGACTGGGACACTGGGTATGAAAGGGGAAGGGTTCACTAAAGTTTGTAAAAGAAGATCTGTGTTTTCAGAAGGCAGGAACAAAGGGGCATTCAGTGTAATTGAAAAGAGGCAAATTCAGTGCTGCTGAAAGGAAATACCTCTCCACACAATGCACCCTTCAGATCACAGACAGACAACAGTAGAGAGTAGGCAGGTGAGGCAAACTGGTTGGGGTAACTGAGGAATGCCGCAGCTGTGCAATAGAGCAGAGATTCCCAAACTTTTTTTTATTGCGTACCCCTTTCCAGATTTACCAGCTTCCCGCATACCCCTACTAGCATATGTTTTATATTTTAACCCCTAAAATGCCAATTAATGAAAATTTAAATCTGTCATTACACAATTTCTCCCACATACCCTCCCCCTCTCCTTCCCAATATATCTTGCATACACCCAAGGGTACACATACCACAGTTTGGGAAGATTGTGACAGGACTGAACAAACTGCCTAGCCTGGGCCCTACACCCCCAACTACCTCTGGGAAGCACACAAGCACCCTTTGGGCTCTGCGCCTCGGGTCAATCAAGGCCACATTTGACCTCCAGGCATGGCTTGTGTGGCTAACTATAATTCCTTTATGAGAAGGGACAGTACTGGCCTTGGTGGGATTCTGTTCACTTATCCCATCCCATCACTTCCAGTCCATCTCAAGCCAAGTTGCTGCACACCTGTGCTTCACCATCTTACTACATCACTCAGCCTCTGCGCCTGGACTTTCCCCCCTTGCTACTTCCCTCCAGCCTGCAACATCTTCCTTGCATGTCACTGCATCCTCAAGGCATCCTTCAATGCCTGTCACTGGACCTGATGTGGTTGTCTCCCCACTTTCTGCTTTCATTATTTACAGGGCTTCTGAGACCCTCCAGAGTTCCTGCCTATCAATCACTGCTCGCACCACTGCAAATTGTTAATCTGTAGCCATGGGCAGAGACCCCACCCTATGTGGTATCTTGGGTGGTTTAAACCATCAAACTGAAAACCCAGGTGTCGTTGTTCACATTAGGAGCACATACAGGGGCAGGTGGAAACAAAAAAAGAAAACAGAAGTAATTTTCTCTGAGAATGTGCAGAGAGAAAGCCCTACAACAAGAACATTCTCCAAAGGGGATTTTACAGACAGTTTTGGTAGCCGGGGGAAAAAAATGTAGCATTTCTCATCTTGAAAGCAGCAGAACTGTCCAGAGACCTTCACAGTTCAGTGTTTTGTTGATAAATATCCCTGAGCGAGGGTCTGACAGGACTGCATCTGCACTGAGCAAATACTGGGAGCTTATTAGCTTGAACGAATGCTATTATATCGCTTTTTGCTAGCACTGAAGCTTTTTTGGCTAAACTCAGCTAATCATTTACCAGGGCTGTCTTGCTAAGCTAGCTGAACCTTTGAAGAAGAGTTAGTGGGGAGGATGAAACTAAATGCCATTCAAAGATGGCCTATGTGAACAGAAGTCTGCTTCCTGAGACTGATCCAACTCTGTCAGCATTACTCATGTGTAGGGAACCAGCAGGAAGCAGCCAGGCTGGTTGGCACAAACCAAGTGGTTCTATTGATCTATTCCCCTATCACCATCCATCCATCCAGCCCCAACATCATTATATCCCAATCATCAGCCAATCTGTCCCCCATTATTGTCATTATCTACCCAACTATATATCTACCTTCCTTCATCTATCAACTGTCTGTTCTCCTGCCTATGTACCTGTTTCCCCCATCATTCTGTCTGTATTGCTGTATTGTATCTGCTGGGAGCCACTCAAATCACTTCACATCATGTCTAGCCCAATACCATGAGATACAATCCATGGGCATATTAACTCTCTCTCTCTCTTGTGCGCACACACACACACACACACACACACTGACTGCAAAGTATGCCAGTCCCTGGTGTGTTGCTGACAGCAAATACCCAGCAGCGAGACTTTGATATGCAGAGTGAGGCAAATGGAGTGTGCAGGATTCAGAATGTTTTGCTCTGGGTTCTGGCGGCGGTTGTCAATTTGTTGAGGTACATGTCAATCAGCACAGCAGAAAACCTTGGTACTGGCCCAGCACAGACAGATCCTGCGAACCCCCATTCACAAAGGGTAGGCTCAGAATCGGGGAGTCATGGAAAAATAGTGCTGGATGGAGTCTCAGGGATCATTTAGTCAAACCCCCTACTCCAGGCACAATCACAAACCAGCCCAGATAAATGTCTGTCCAACCCATACATAAAAAAATCCTTGATACAGTTTCTCCACGTAATCTATTCCAGTGCTTAACCACCCTCGAAGTGAGAAAGTTCCTCATTTAGGCCTCTTCTGTGGCTGAAGGGCCTGGGTCATGAGCTGGTAATAAAAAGTCTGGGTGTGGGCAGTGATCTGCAAGTCTACGTGTGAGCAAGTGATCTTAAGTCTCCATTTATGGCTGTGGCTGGGTTAAAATCCCACCCCCTGCCCCCCTTTTGAGGGGAGAGCCTTTCAGCTTGCTGTGAGGAAGCAGGACAAAAGGACCTTTTGGGGGCCGAGGAGCCGTAAACAGGCCAGCTTCCAGGCATGTTCGCTAGGGAAGGTGTGCTTGGAAGAAGGGCAGTAAGAGAGAAGAGGCAGATTAACAGGCCCAGGGGAATGGTGGAGGATGTTGCAATGCCAGACCCACTGCCACTGCCTCTGCTTGCACTTGCACGGTGTCTGTCCAGGCAGGACTGCTCAACGTTGAGGCTTCCACTAGGGCTGTGCTAAGCTTCGGGTGGTGATTCGATTCGGAGGAGATTCAGCCTGATTCAGTGGCTGAATCTCTGAATCTGAATTGAATCAGGGGACCAATTCAAAGGTCTGAATCGATTCAAAGCTCTCCGAATCTTTGGAAAAGATTCGGAGAGCTTTGGTGGTTTGGGCAGTCCCCGGTGGCTGCAGCAGGGAGCTGCAGTCAACTCCAAGCTGGTAAGTACTAGGGGCGGGGGAGGGGACCATGGGGGACCCCTGCCAGCCCCCTTAGCCCCCTTAGCCCCCCCATGTCTGCTCCCACCCGCCCCAGCTCCTGGTACTTTAAAAAAAAAGCCCTGATGCTCATCAAGTGCTGCCGGGTGGGGGGCAATTCCCACTGCCCCCCACTGCCCCCCACTGCACGAGCCTCCTGACACCCCCCTCCTCCCCCAGCAAACTCACGGGTGCCCCGCCCAGGCCAGCTCCAGCCCTTTAAGAAAAAAAGAGCAGAGAAAAGCCCCGGGGCTCACTGCTCCTGCAGTGGCCTCAGGGGGCTCGTGCAGAGCCCCCCATGCAGCATGGGGCAGTGGGGGTAGCAGGGATCACCCACTCCCCCTTCCTCCCTGGCAGCACCCGCTGAGGGGGGCTTTTTTTGTAAACAAGTGCTGGGAGCTGGGGCAGCCATTGCTGGGCTGGGAGAGGGGCCTGGCCTGGCCAATTCAGAGATTCGGCTGCTGCTGAATCTCTGAATAGATTCAGCCGAATCGAATTGGGACAGTGATCTGAATCACCAAATCGAATCACTGTCCCCCGAATCGGCCGCCTCCGAAGCGAATACTAGCCACTTCGCACAGGCCTAGCTTCCACCCCAGTCCGGGTTTGGCACCAGGGGAGACCCTGAGACGATCAAAACTGACTACAGGGCTGTGGGTGCAAAGGCAAAGGGGTCTGGGGCTCAGGTCGTGTTTTCTTCAATCCTTCCAGTCAAGGGACAGGGCCCAGACAGGAGCCAGGTGCATCCTGCAAATCAACACCTGGCTGCACAGGTGATATCACCAGGAGGGATTTGGCTTCTTTGACTGTGGGATGTTGTTCCAAGAAGAAGGACTGCTGGGAAGAGATGCAATCCACCTGACGAAGAGCGGTAAGAGCATCTTTGCAGATGGAGACCAAAGCCCTTAGGTTAGTGGGGAAATGGGAGACCTGGAGGAAGAGCAAGCAGGAGGGGGCAACAGGGGAGATGTTCTCGTACTTCCTGAGAAATCAGAGCAATCAACTAGTTACCTCAGAGCCAAAGAGGCTCAGCACCACTGTCGCAGGAGATGCTCATTCTACAGAACCTAGTGTATATTAATGAGAAACAACATAATGTCCCCTGTAAGGGGAAACTGCACTGAGAGACATGCGGAGAGACAAGCATGCCAGCAGAGTGAGAAATGTGGGGAAAGGGTATGGGGCAGGGGCTGTCTGTGCTGTGTTTGTACAGAGCCTGGCACAATGAAATTCTGGTCTTCTACCAGGGTCCCTTGGTGCTACTGTAATGTAATTATTATAAATGCAAACGCGGCAGCAGGAAGAAGGGCAAGAGGGATTACAAAGAGAAGGAGTGGTGGAGAGGCAGCCAGGCTCAGCAGGAGCAAGGGCGCGCAGGAGCTAATGTCTGTCTCTTCTCCTGAATTTTACCCACAAAATCTCTTATTAGTTCACTGGAGCCAGAGAAATTGCAGGGAAAATGAGAGAGTGAAATAGAAACCAGGGAGCTAAATGGCAGCAAGAGGCAGCTGAGGAGCGGCTGGCAGGTCAGATCAGACCATCTGGCCACCCTGAGACAAAGCACTCCCTGCAAGAGCACCTCGGTCTCAGCCGAAAGGTTCTGATCTGGTTGCCTGAAGTTTAGCACCTGAAAGCACCTGTTGGTACATAAAGAAACAGGCTGATGTTCAGAGGTGCTGAGTGCTCACAACTGCCACTAGACTTACATTGGGACAGAGGCTGTTAATTACTAAAGTACTTTTAAGGTGCTACATTTAGGCAACCACACTTGAAAATGTGTTATGCTCCCCAGTCCTTCTCTCACATTAGCACCTGATGCAAAAGCTGCTGAAGTCAAGGGTATTGACTTGAGTGGCTATTGACTTCATTAGGCTCTGAATCAGGCCCTGAGACCAGGCTAAATAAGGAGCAATTCACCTGGAATCATCAGGTTTACATCAGCTTTCCACTGGCATAAATGAGAGGGAAGTGTATGTTTTCCTGCCACAACTCTGCTCGTAAACACACATAAACCAAAGGTTAAAAAGCTTGGGATGTGGAAGGGGAGAATGAGAGAGAGCAAGAAAGAGGATAAATAAATAGGAACAGAAAGGCTTGGTGAACAAGAGACCCTTTTGGTCCTGCTTTGCCCTTGGAAATCTAGTAAAGATCAATACTGACCAAGGGTCATTGCTTGGGTGGCAGGAAGTCTATGGGAAGTGACCTAGTGGCTTCTGTCTAACCCCTAGTGGACAAGTAATTTTGTTGAAATGTATCTCTCTTTCTGTTCTTAGCACATTCCCAAGCAGGCTGATACATTCATGACTGGGCTCCTTATTTAAAGTTATTCATGCATTCCTTTGCAAAACACCCTCAGGAAAGCAGTTGGGTATGTATGTAACTTGAAGTAGTTGCAGTGGGACTTAAGCATGTCCTTAAGTGCTTTTCTGGACTAAGATGCTTCCTGCATTTGGGGATTGCAGGAAGAGCTTGTGAACTGCTGGCTGACTACATTCAATCTTTGTGCCAGGTGGGTGGTTTCAGGGATTATGTGTCTTGGTGTCTTTGCTCCAAATGGACAATTCCTGTAACCAACCATCAGGGCATGAATTGCAAATTTCAAATATTTCAGTCAACTCCACACCCTGAAATTCACCTTTTGGGAAACATGAAAGCTTCACACTTCCCCTGTTTGCATGTATTTGCACTAAGGAAAGCATGAGGACTCCAGAAGTTCAGGGAAAGCCAGCTAGAAGCACTGAATGTAGATATAGACTTTCAGGTGGGAAGTGCAGACCACTGTGAGCATCTTGTCTGAACTTCTGTATCAAAACACAGAGTTTCACTCTGGTTCTGTAATGGAGAGAATTCCTCAATAAGGAAATGTTACTGACCGTAGTAACTTGTGGTTGGAATAAAGCATATCTTTAACAATGCTTCAGTCAGATCCCAACTACATAGTCCATGCTAGGATGAGTTTATACCAAGTCCCTTAGCTGAACTGAATCCCCATTGCAGGCTGAATGGCTAATGTGCGGACATTTTTTCTACTGTTCGCTCTGCTCCACCAGTGGACCCATGCCAGCCTGATAATTGGCACTAATTGGCACCTTTGTTGGCAGAGCTGGTAGGGAAGCCAAGAATAGAATGAGCTCTGGGGAGTGAATTCCCTTCTTACAGTCTGGGAAGAGAAGAAAGGAAAAGCAGGAGAAAAGACAGATGGGAAAGAATGAAAGGGGAAAAAGAGTAAGAAAGAGAGAGCCAGATGGGAAACATAAGGAAGGAGAGAATAGGATGGGAAGTTAGGAGAGGGGAAGTGGAAAGAGAAAGGCAGAGGGGGAAAGGAAGAATCAATGGAAAGAGGGGGGAAAGAGAAATTAAAAATATCTGAGTGGGAGCTGGAGAGGGATTGCTGTTACCTGCTCTTCAATGTATTTCCTTTCACTATTGAACATTTAATTCAATCCTCTTTTGTCCTGCACCTGCTGACGAGGGAAAGAAGGGGGATAGTTGGAGCTGAATGGTAGAGTTAATACACCCTCCTACACATACACTTCCTGAGCCGCAGCCCCTGAGCTATAGTGTTTTTGATCCTGCCGTCCCAGCCGCCCTTAGCCGGTGTGTGAGCCGAAGGTATTATTAGGATGGTTTAGTTCATGGGTTCTGGCTCTCTGAGGTTTCCATGGCAACCAATCCAATTCAGCCTGTTCTGTTTAGCTACAGCAACTCTCCTGAGGTTTCTTGAGAAAATGTGTTTGTCAAAACAATTTTATTTCTCCCACTTTGGGCCCTGCTTAGCGACAGCCTGAGTTAAAGATGCAGGAGGTGGTTTTATGTCGCTGCCTTGTAAAATTCGTGTTGATCTAGAATCCATTTTGCCAGTGCTTTGCTGCCAGCGCCATGAGAAACAATGAAATCTCTGCAGTCCCGTCAGGGAAAGTCTAAAGAGCCGAAGGGCCAAACACATCCCTGAAGTAGCTTCACTATTGTCAACAGACGTAATGAATCTGGCCACAATTTTTTTTGCACTAATGTGTGCACTTGTGCATTATTGTGTGTGCTATGTGGATATGCGTGTATTGTGTCTCCATGTCTTTTCAGGGAATCATCTGGGAGTATGCATGTTTTGGCTGCTTCATCATGTGTGCTTCTCTGTGTGTTTCCTACAATGTGCGTGCACACTCTGCAAGGTTGGATACGCAGTCATACAGTAATTGCACACACCTGCATGCCTGTGCATCTGTGAGGATATGTGGACACACATCTCACCACAGGTTCCTATGCATATGCATTCATAATTGTGTGGATGTGTGTGTGCACACGTGTGCATGTGTATGGGGCTCTGCGTGTATAGTTTTTTGTATGTGCTTGTCTGTGTGCATGTGAATAAATGCTTTCAAAGTCAGTAAAGACAAATTCAAGATAAACCAGTCTGAAACTGAAGGGCAATGATGCTTGACCACTGAAAAAATCTCCCACCCCTGTTGAACTCCCTCCTGCAGAGGAATACTTTTGTATTTGCTGGCAGATACCTTTCATCAAAAGACTTCAAATGAGGTTAAATTATTTACCCATGAAGGCTGGGAGGCCTCTGCATTCACAGCACCACTACAGCAGTTACCATGGGATAAGCCAGGCCCTGAGGAATGAGTCTTCCCTGCTCCCTGTGAATAGAGTACCTATGGGGAGGGTGGTGTTTAGGCAATGGAAATGGAATAAAGCACATCCCTGGAATCTGCTCTGCAGAGAGGGAACAACCTTTCTGTATTAGAAATGAGAAAGCTCGGTTCGGGTAGGAATTTTATATTCCTGGTGTGTAGAACATGAGCTCTCCACTGTACTCAAATGCAAACAATAACTTTCAAAGTGAAAAGCAGGCTACACATCCAAGGATTGGTGTCAAGAGGTAACAAGATGAGGGGTCACTGTCAAGCAAACACCCTGCCCTGCACCTCCCATCTGGGCTAACTGAAACTGGATTAGTGCTAAGAATTTCTTTGGATAGTAACAATACAACTCTTGTCTTCACATTGGAAAGGTATTCAAGAAAGTTGAATGACCTTGTGGAAACCATCACCCAGTCAGCCAGCAGGGGGTGCTGTTACCTGTTCATCAGCCTGGACCCAAGGGTGCGGTTCTGGAGGTCTCCTTTAGTCACACCTCTTATTCCACCCATACTTCCCTCATCTGATTTATGTTCCCAGCACCCTCAACTGTCCTGCTATGTATGATTAGGCATTGAGGGATATCAGAGGTTTCAGACCGTGCCATTCACAAAACAATGCAGAAAGATGAAGTTTGTGCATGTCAGTTCATGTGCACAGTAAGGGTGGAGCACAGACAATTTGATAGCACTGAATACATTTGTACCTTATTTACTGGCAGGAAGAGGCCACATAACAGGTTCTGAAGGGACTCTCAGGACACCAGGCTTTGATTCCCACCTCTGCCACAGGCCAACTGAGAAGGCAAGACACTTCACTGTTCTTCCCATCTGTAAAATACAGATACTGATAGTGTCCTGCTTTGCAAAGTACTTTGAGCTCTACTGATATGTAAGAGCATTATCCTACTGCTTGTGGTGCTGTGAGGGTACATACATTGAAAAACAGGAGGGAGGTGCTTGGATACCACAATGATAGGGAGCAGACAAGATACACCTGACCCAAAGATTTCTTTGTCTAACAGCTAGAGAGAGAATTACTAATATCTACTGTGAAAGCTAGAGAGAGGGTAGAACTAAAGGCTCCCCATGCTAAACATGAATTTCGGCAAACTTTGCGTGTATAACTAAACCTCATTGCATCCTGCAATCTCCATAAAGGGCTGAAGCAAAACTCTGAATCCAACCACAGTGGGACCCCACCTTTGTAGCTTTGATTCACAGTCTGAACTGAATAAACACATGGTATTATTGAGACCAGTTCTGGGATGGGATGAGAGAACAAAGGATGACCTATGCCTGGTTCGTCATAATGGATATAATGAAAAATGCTATTAAAGGCCATTAGAGCATGCAAAGAGGTGTAAATGCAACAGAAAGGTTAAGGAGATACATTTTGGGCTGTGTTGATTAAATTTGGACTGAATGGAAATATGCCACTGTTAGCAGCAGTCATATTAAGAGGATATTGTGTATGAAGGATACAGAAAAGAAGGGTTTCTAGAGTGGTGCAGGAGATGGGTAACTAGGGAAATGGGATGAACCTGAGCAAGAGAAAATGAGTCTGAATATTGAGTCAAACCTTCAGGTGGTTAGAACTTTTGGGGTGATGAATCATTTCTCCGCTGAACTGGTAAAAGCCCCACTGCTTGAGCAGACTGAGCAAAGCTGTGGAGAATATCATGTAGGAGTGGACTGACAAGGATGAACAAGCTGAGCTAGCTCCTGTGATCCAGGTACAACATGTTCTACTGGGTATGATGAAACGATCTCTTGAAGAAGTAGTCTCAACAACTTTAAGCAAATTGAAAAATTGCCTTCACATCTGACACCAAATGGGAAGGATCACTTTGACAGCATGGCAGCCTATGCCATTTTCTCACTTGAGACTCATATGCTGTGTCCTGAGGGCAATTACAGTTGTTACTTAGATAACTTCTGCATGTGCCTGGATAAAGAAGGAAATCATTTCCTTCTGGGCCAAACAAAAAGGATGGCAGTGGGTAGAACACCCCAAAGTGAACACAGAGCTCAAGCCCTGACATCAGCTGAAGCCAGGGACACTTCAGTCAAATACTCAAACTCTCAGTAGGGAGATGGCCTTTTCTCCCCCTGGATGAATCCTCCTCAGCTGAGGTATGAACCATGGTAAAGGGCCACAGAAGAAGCTGCCTCCTCACGAAAATGGAAGGAATGGGGAGAGAAGGAGCAAAATATAGGCTAGTGCCTCAGACAGGGTGGGACACTTTAGCACAGAGGTTCCCAACCACTGGGCTGAGGCCCTGTATCGGGCTGCAAAGGTTTGGCTGCCAGGTCGTGGCATGAGCCCTCTGCCCAGACCCCGGTTTGTCCACCTCGGTGAGCGGCTTCCACCACCACCAGCAGTCACGTGCGGGGTTAAAGCTGGGGGCCAGGGCAGCCCCAGGAAGGAGGCAGCAGGCTCCGTGTGCCCCGTCCCACTCCCGCGCCGGTCTGCAGTATAAAAATTTGGGAATCACTGCTCTAGCAGGAGTACAAACAAGCCAGTCCCAGGCAGGGAGTCTGCTTGACTGAGACAATGTTTTGGGGGCTTCTAAACACCACTGCTGGAAAGGCTGTGGCCAGCTCTTCTTGCCAGGCCCTGGTAGCTTTGTTACCCCAGGAATGGAAATGTAGCCAAGCACATGAATTTCCCTCTGACCCTTGTTGAGTACTTCCTGTGGAACAGGGACTGTGGGCTTTCTCTCCATCCCACTGCAGTGGATGTGGCTTTCTGTGCACCTGCCCAGGGCCTGGCTAGGTTCTGGCCCAGGGAAGATGCTGAAGGGCTGCGAGCAAGCATGTTGTTCTGACATGGTAAGAGCAGAGAAGCAGGTGCCTGCAAATGGAGTAAAGGAGGAGAAAAATGGGTACAAGAGATGTGTCCCCTTGCCCCGCTTTCCTCCCCTCCCCTCCCCTCCCCTCCCCTCCCCCCATGCATGGCACTTCTTGCTCAGTGCCAGCACAGGGAGCACATCAAAGCATTGCAGAGCCAGTTTCTCTGGGGGAGAAGGCAGGCAGAGGTGTGTGGTGAGGACGTGGGGGAAGGGAGGTGATCACGCCTGTCACATGCGATTATTGATACCACTCCTTGATGTAAAGATTTTTAAAATTAAAAGAAGAGAAAGAGGCAAGTGGGCAGCGTCTATTTCCCAGCACATCAAACCGCTCCCCAGACGGACATCTCTGTAAATTATAGATCAAACTCTTCACGCTTTCCATCAGATGTGGAGCAGCACAGACCGTGAGCGGGTTGTGAATGGAATGCCTGTGACCCCGGAGTTTCAGGAGGGAAGGAGAGCAGGGAACCTGAGCGCAGAGGAAACACCTTCCCCCTTCACACTCGCCAGCCACACAGTTACTGCTCAGGGGGAACTGTTGGGGGTTTGGGGCGGGGAGGGAGTCATCAGGTGCTTTTAATTAATAGTGAGCCTCTGTATTAAAAGGTGAAGAGCCAGCAAATTTGTTGAATGCCTCCCTACTATCTGGAGGTCTCCCTAGAACTAATTAAACACATCCTTGTATCCTGACACAGCATGCACTGGGTCTCAGCTAAGAACTGGGGTGGACTCCGGTGGGGCAGTGCCTGCAGCAGGCTTCCCCCAAGTCCAGGGGCATAGAGAAGGATCTTTACAGCATATTATAGCAGGAAGGGGAGGAGAGAAGACAAAAGGATGAATGCAGACATTTAGTTAGGAGGGAATCAAAACCCCCAGGGCCAAACGGCTTGAGTTTTTAGTTGCTCAAAGGCAAACAGAGGTAGGTTTGAGCCACAAAGTTCAGATCAGAGACACATGAGAAGCTCTGAGTGGCTTGTTCAAGAAAAACCAGCTGCACTGTTTGACATTGGCCCTAGGTCTGGACTCCCCTGACATCGTGGGGTCTTCATCTGCATATGACTGAGTGTAGGCCATCTCTGGTCTGTCTTATAAGTGAGCATATTTTACTGTTGTCCCACCAGGGAGTGGTAAGCAAGATACAACTTCAAAGGTGCCTTGCTTTTCATGCTCAGGTTACATAACCTAATCCCACAATTCCCAAACTAGGGGTCATGGCCCAGAGGGGAGGCAGGGAGAGGAAGAGAGGGGGAGGCGGTGGGGGGAAATCATAAGCATCATAGCATACCAATTCCTACAAGCCTGCACTTACACAGTGTCCCCTCAATTGGCAGAAGGCAGGTTCTACCACCTCTCAGCTGCTCTTCAGTGAATGTCCCAGTGCCAACCATTGTCCTACTATAAATAAAAGATAAACCAGGTCAATTTAACTCTGCTTCATCCAGAAACAAAGTGATTACCTGACTGCAAATGGGGCTGCAACCAGAAAAGTTTGGGAACCACTGGCCTAAATTGCATGTTGTCAGTCTTTACCATAATCTCCATGGCAGCAAGGTACCCAACGACACCTCTTAGGGGAAGGTCACCAGATTTCCCTGCTATAATTCAGTGTTTCTAGGTCTTGTCATGGTACCACCTCGGGGTACTGCTATCTCAAGGTTTGATAGCTTAGTCACATAGCCCAGAGATCTGAGTGGGTGAGGGTGTGTGTACACAAAAGTGCATTTGAGTTTTGGGTGAAGCTTCTCTGCTATTGGACCTGGGTTTCCGTTTGAGCCCATGACAAAGTCCTTGAGGCCACCAGTCTGATCCAGCAGCCAATCCATATTTTTCCAATGTTCAAGGTGCTCTAGGTTCAAAGTGCTGAATTTAGCCCCAACTTTAAGGAAAAGGCATGTCAAACTGATTGTTTGCATTGCAGCTGTACCAGGCATCCCAGTCCAGGTCTGGGGCCCATTCCGCCAGGCAGTGTGCAGGCAGTGACAAGCAGTACTGTAACTAGGGTGGGACGAGCAGAGCACTAGCCCAGGTGCTGACTATGACAGGACACCAGAGCCGTCCCCTCCCCAGGACTCGGCCACTGTAGAGCAGCCTGGTGCTGCACAGCCATAGGAGATAGGCAGGGCAACACTGCATTAAGCAGTGTATCGGGGACAGGGAGAGGTGAGTGGAGTGAACAGAACGATGCTCCCTTGCCCCACCTCCCCAGAGCCTTGCACAGCCCTGTACCCTGTACCCAACATTTATGTACAGGGGTGGGGAGGAGGGAGAAAATGGGGCAGCAGGGGCAGCTCCTAAGGAGCCTGGCCAAAGGGCTAGTGCCATCAGAGCGTAGCTGACACTGCCACAGAAGCAGCTTCAGCAACAGCAGTAGCCCAGGAAGGGTAGCTTTCCTTTCCCCTCACCCATGTCCATCCCCCCTCTCTCCCCAGGGTCTACAGAGGTCAGCATACACCCACCCCTGCCACTGACTTTCAGCGAGTTCACTGTGCCTCTGGTGACAGGCCACCCTCACAGGCAGGTTATGCAGTCTAGTTAGACCAAACAGAGGATACAGAGAAGCAAGGTGACTTGCTTAAGGTCACAGACCAGGGCAGTGCCAGAGCTGCAAATAGAACCCATTTATGTGTCTCTTAGCCCCAAGCTCCCTCCTGGTAAATCATGCTGCCACCCTGGGCGAGGCTAGCCAGGCATTTAAGTGCACCCATCACTGTGGTGTGTAGATGTCAAGTACATGACTGAGTCATAAATTGTCCATTGAAAGCTGTCAGAGCTCTGAGGCCCCACGTGGCTGCTGCATGTTCCTCCTCTCCTTACTGGAAGGCTGCTTTATTTTCAGTTTGGTTCCGAGAAAGAGCAGCACTTCACCCAGGGCGGCAGTCCTATTCTCAGACTCTTCCCTTCCTGCGCAGCCACATCCCTTGCTTATCCCCGCCTGCAAGCACTGTAGTGACAGTATCAGAGTTTGTTTCCCAGTTCTTCCCCTGGGCCCTTTTCCTGTTCATTATTTCCTTGAGTAGATTTATTAAACAGTACAGTGCAGTACATTACCTTTTCTCGGGTTTTGTCCCTAGACTTATTACCTGCAATTGCTTCTCATCTCATTGCTTGGTAGGATTATGTCCCAGTCTTAATGCCATTTTAATAGAGTTTTTATTTCTAATTTCCTTGTTGTTAAGTTATTGCTGTCTAAGCCTCATCACAGGCATTGTCTATTGTTTCCTGCTGGCTCATAAAGGCTCCCTCTGAAAGTATTCGACAAGGTGACAAGCTAGGAAAGAAGTCCAACTGGCAACGCTAGCCACTAATGTCCACATCAGCAAGCAACTCAGCCTTGAGCCTCTGGCCTTGTCTAATTGTAAGCAAAGCAAACATCACAAGTGTGCTTTAAGTGGAGCAGGTCAAGATGTGCACTATGAGCATCAGGCTCTGATGGCTAGCTGGCGACGCACACTCATCTGGGCAGTCCTCCGCGGAGTTTATTTTTCTTATGTAGTCACCAGGTTAGATCAGGGCTATGCAAGTACACATAGCAGAGAAGTAAACCTCACCCCTTTACATGTTTCTTGGGTTCTACAGCCAGTATGTCTGTGTGAGTGCACAGGATGGAGAGAAACTAGAGAGTGTCCGGAGGTAAGCAAAGGAGATAACAAAGGGGTTGGAATTAAAGCTGCAAGAGAGAAAGGGAAGGAACTAGATAGGTTCAGTCTCAAGAGAGACAAATAAAGGGGAGACATGAGATCAGTTTTCAAGTATCTGAAAAGCTGCCACAAAGAATATGGAGTACTGCTGTTCTCTCTGGCTGCAGAGGGAAGGACAGAAGTCAATGGGTTTAAACTGCAGGAAAGCCTTGCCCCCCAAAAATGAGTAGAGACCTATGGAATTAGCTGCAGAAGTGGGGTATGCAGTGGCTCCTTTAATCTTGCAGGTTCCCCTACGTGACGCCCTGCTGCTGATTGATGGAAGGGTCCCACTGCTCACTGCTTCCCACTTGCTTCTGATCGGCGGGGAAGAAAAAAGCACTGTTTCAAATATGGTGCCATTTTTTGCCTCCCACTGCTGATTGGCTGAGTGGCTCTGGCTGCCCCACTGCTTGCTGCTGACAAGCAGGGAGGCAAAAATGGCATCATATTTAAAAGTATGGTTTTTGCCCCATTGATCAGAAGTGAGTGGAGAGCGGCGAGTGGCAGGGCCACTCCTCCAGTCAGCAGTGGGGAGGTATGTGGGGGAACCCACAAGATTAAAGGAGCTGCCACACACCCTGCTTCTGCTGCAAATTTGATAGGTCCCTAGTAATGAGATAAAGCAGGCTCAGTGTCAACCCATGCAAAGCCAGGTCTAAAGAAGGGCTGAGTTCCACCCAGTTTTACAAGAGGAAGCACCCCTACTTCTCCCTGCTGCTAACCTCAACCTAGCTTCCCCATGCTCCCACCTTGCTGCTCCCCAGTGCATGGCTCTGGTGACTGGGAAACAATGGAATAATTCAGAGCAGATCCATCGCTCAACAGTGCCCTATCCTCTACCAAGAGGAATGATTAAACCCATGAACAAGGGCTTGTCTATCTCCTCTCTGGTGCAGGCCAGGCAGTAAACTGCTCCGATTAGTAATTATATCACCCTACTTTATTTCAGTTTCCTAAAAAGCAGTATTTGCCCATATTGAGATAAAATTGGGTTTGGCAATTGAGAATTATGGAGAAGTCCAGTCTGTCTGCAGCTCCACTAATAAAAAAGCTCCCTGCATGGCTAAGCAGCTCCTGAACAGAATCATCTGTTACCACCTTTTTTCTCTAGCCCCTCCAAGCACTTCAATTATCTTATAGATTAGACCATCTCTTCTTCCCCTGCACACTCTACATGGATTGCTGAAAAATCATTAGTTGTTCCAGCTCCTACAACTTCATGTTGGCCTACAACTGAGTTGTAGTCTCTGATAGCCCAGCAAGTCTGCTTCTCAGCAAAGATCAGTTCCTAGTGGGTCTAGGGAACTATGTCTTCAAGAGGCTCTGATGTGAACTAGTGGGTGTGCGGGCCGGGAGCGGTCCACGGCCCTTTTTTCACGTGGCGGGCTGTGGCCAGCAGCCCGGACACGCCGGGTCGGGGAAGGCAGGCGGCACGCTAGAATTAGGCACGGAAGCTTAGTGGTTGATTAAGACTATTTTACTTACACCGAAGATGGTCACGGTGCAGGCAGGAAAACTCGCTTGAGTTGCAGTTACAGACAGAAAAGAAGAGAGGCGGACTAGAGTTCCTTCCACGCGAACCTTCTAGCCCAATCCGGTTGAAGGCTCTAAACCCGCGAGCCCGTCGTGTCAACCGAAGAAAACAACTCGGAGAAAAGAGCTCTGAATACACTCACACGAAGTTTGCTAGGCTCCGTGGAACTTGCGCGCAGGGAAGGGGTTCGTTGAAGGATTGCGCTCGGCGACGGGGAGAGGCTAGAGGCTGATCAGGCCCCTATAGCCTTCTTAAGGTACATGCACTGGGTCCGATAGGGTCCGCAGCACTTAGAGATCTTCACGAGACGTGAAGCCCTCCTCTTTTTCTTTTTCTCTCTCCAGATGGTTGTGGAGTCCTCCAACTTGGGCGGAAACCGCTCAAGCCTCTTATACGGCTAGCAAGCCAATCACTAGCCGCCACGTAGGAATAATTTAGAACTGGCCAATAGCGGGACACGAATTTGCATGCGGGTGGCAGGAACTCCTTTGCACCATGCATTTCCCTCTTTGCAACTCAGAAATGCACCCTGCAAAGGAAAGCTCCGAGTGGCGGGAAGTAATTTAGCAGTGCCGAAAAACACACAAACAAAAATCACACCCTTGGGTTGTGACAGTGGGTATCAAGTGCTGCAGTTAAGGACTGTCCATCTCTTAGGAGGCAAGAGTCAATGTCACAGGAAAGCAGCCACAAACTCAGCACTGTTACTGGAGCAAAACTGGCTACAGAGTTTGACCTCCCCTTTCATTGACAGAATGGTTCTTTCAGGTTAGGGTTCAAAACAGTCTAGCCATGCTGCTGCCCTTGCCTGCCCTGTCCTGGGAATAAAATGGATGTTAGTCTCCAGGGGTCCTGTCGGAAATGCATGGCAGTCAGTAGTAGGATGGAAGTGGCATACGGGAAGAGGCTCCAAAGGGTCCCATATGCAATAGAAAAGATGTGATGGACTGAGGAAGAGGCTCCTGCTTTCATCACAGTGTGTCTCTGCAGTCTGGCAAGTAGCTTTAAAAAGAAAATTGAAGAAACAAAGAAATTCCACTGCCTTCAGCTCATTTATGAGATAGTGGCTGAAAGCTCTGTTTGGTGCCTGTGTGCAATCAGCAGGACAGGAGCCCTTTCTTCATTTCATGCCTCCTTGCCCACAGTATATGGAAAAAAGCTGAGTCCAAAGATGAACATGCAAGTCCAAAACCAGTAGCACAATGTCAGCCCTAGGAGATCCTACTGCAAAATCTAGTGGCATGTGCCATGTATATTTTTAAATTCTTTGTATTCTTACTGACAAGTCACAACTGATTTTCATCAGAATGGGAAAAAGTTTATCTGAGTCCCATGGCTGATACAACCAGATTTCAAGTCGCTCTCACTTTCCTGAAATCAGGAAGGCCAAAGCACAATTGGAGTTACAGCTAGCAAGGGACATGAAGGGTAACAAGAAGGGTTTCTACAAGTATGTCAGCAACAAGAGGAAGATCAGGGAAAGTGTGGGTCCCTTACTGAATGGGGGAGGCAACCTAGTGACAAATGATGCGGAATAGGCTGAAGTCCTCAATGCTTTTTTTTACCTTGGTTTGCACAGGCAAAGACAGCTCCCAGACTACTGCACCAGGCAGCACAGTTTGGGGAGGAGGTGAACTGAACAGCCAACAGTGGCAAAAAAACAGGTTAGAAACTATTTAGAAAAACTGGGCACACACAATCCATGGGGCTAGAAGCAATGCACTAGCAGGCGCAAAGGGAGTGGCAAATGTGATTGCAGACCCATTGGCCATTATCTTTGAAAATTCATGGTAATCAGGAGAGGATGGTTTGGATGATTGGAAAAGGGCAAATATAGTGCCCATCTTTAAGAAAGAGATTTCATAGACATTAGGGCTGGAAGGGATGTAAAGATCATCAAGTCAAGCCCTGCCCCAGGGGCAGGAAGTCAGCTAGGGTCAAAGGATCCCAGCAAGATAAACATCCAAACATTTCTCAAATGAGTTCAGTGTAGGTGCCTGCACCACTTCTGGAGGGAGGCTACTGCAGGTCTTTGAGGCTTGGACAGTAAAGACATTTTTTTCTTATGTCCCGCCTAGAATGGTCTTGGAGGACTTTATGGCTGTTGGTCCTTGTTTTCCTTTGGGGTGCTCTGGTGAACAGACACTCTCCCAGATCCTGATGCACACCCCTTGTGTATTTATAAGCAGCTACCAGGTCACCCCTGAGCCTGCACTTTTCTAGGCTGAAGAGTCCCATGTGACAAGAAACAGGATCCAGGGAACTACAGACTGGTCAGCCTCACCTCAGTCCCTGGCAAAATCATGGAGCAGGTCCTCAAGAAATCCATTTCTAAGCACTTGGAGGAGAAGGTGATTAGAAACAGTCAGCATGGATTCACCAAGGGCAAGTCATGCCTGACCAACCTGATTCAGAGAGACCTAGACAAATTAGAGGATTGGGTCAAAAGAAATCTCATGAGGTTCAACAAGGACAAGTGATGAAACAATCCCATGCACCAGTACAGACTTGGGACCAAATGGCTAGGCAGCAGATCTGCAGAAAAGCACCTGGGGCTTACAGTTTACAATGAGATAGATATGAGTCAGCAGTGGGCCCTTGTTGCCAAGAAGGCTGTCACTGAGCAACCAAGCACACCCAGCGACACAAAGTGACAGGGAGCCAGGCAGTTCAGCCAAGACGCCAATCACCTACTTGTTTTGCCTGGCAAGGGCAGGAAAGGGCTAATTCTCACCAGGTGGTGTGGAGCCGGAAGGACCAGAGCAGTGCACAACACCAACACCACACTTTGTGAGCACCTGCACACTGAAGATTAAGAAACAGACAGGTTGTGATATCATATACCCAAATCCGCCATTGGAGCTTAAAGGATCAGGAACACTGGTCAGCTGGGGAGAAGAGGGCAATATGCCTGCATTGCTCACCCTAGCAGGGAGCAGGCTAAACAGCCATGCCAGTTCCCCAGACTGAAGACCCAGAGGGGTCTCCAGCCATCTGACAGTGTAGGACAAAGGAGCAAAAAACTCTGCTTGGAAGCCCATGTCCAGATGCCAGAAAACAAGATCCTGGAAGAGGACACTGGGAAACCCTCGTGCTGAAGTCCAGAGGATGAACACTCCACAAGAAGGGTAAAGTAAAGAAAAAACAAAGAAAAGCGGGAAAAACTTAGGGTAGAGGTACTGGCTCACAGCACACGCAAGACCTTTTATATTAAACTAAGGGTGACAAATGATTGAAGGTAAGGATACACAACCCCATGTTGTGGGCATAGTTGATGTGGGGTGAATTCTCCTAACAACTGGTGAATTGATCATTGAATTTTCAGTTGGGATTATTATTTATTGTATTGCCTATGAATTGATTGCATTTTTTATTTACATGCCCATGAATTAATTGAGTGAGCAGGAAAATTCAGAACCACTTCTAGGCATAGGATGAGCTATGCTATCAGGCTCCCAGGTACCCCTGATTAATTTATATGTGTACATCTCCCCCCCCCCCGCCGCCGACACAAAGAGGACTGAGAGTAAATTAAGGGTGAAGGAAGACCTAGATACTGCCTGCTCACAATTTGCAACAACTGGAGCCATAATAATCTCAGTTGGCACATTGATGGGATGTAGGGGAGGTGGAGCCCCAAGAAACATCATCAATGGGAACATGCTCATGATAGTTTTTACCAGAACAGGAACCTCCCTTTTCTTTATTTTATTTTTTTTTTTTTTGAGATCAAGACATGGTGGGTAAATTAAGGGAAACTTATCATGAGCGGGTAGCCCAGGGGTGGGCAAAATGCAGCCCGGGGGCCAGATGCAGCCCGCCAGGCCATTCTATCTGGCCCGTGGAGCCCCTAAAAAAATTTAGAAAATTAATAGTTATCTGCCCTGGGCTGCCTGTCATATGGCCCTCAATGGCTTGCCAAAACTCAGTAAGCGGCCCTCTGCCCAAAATAATTGCTCACCCCTGGGGCAGCCCAAAGTACCCGGATGTTGACTGCAGAAGACTGCCAGAACACAACAACTTGGTTCAAGAGTATAAGACACCGGCTGTTTTGGCTCAAATGGGTACAAAGGCTAACAGCATAGTAGGCTACATTAGTAGGAGCATTGCCAGTAGATCAATAGAAGTAATTATTCCCCTCTATTCTGCAGTGGTGAGCCCACAACATCTGGAGTGTTGTGTCCAGTTTTGTTCCCTCCCTCCCCACCCTGAAAGGATGTGGACAAGTTGGAGAGAGTCTAGTGGGGGGAAACAAAAAGGTTTTGGGGCTGGGGCATGTGACTTCTGAGGAGAGGCTGAGGGAACTGGGCTTATTTAGTCTAGAGAAGACAGAGTGGCATTTGATAGCAACCTTTAACTATCTGAAGGATGGTTCCAAAGAGGATGGAGCTAGACTGTTCTCACTGGGGACAGATGACAGAGCAAGGAGCATTAATCTCAGGTGGCAGCAAAGGAAGTTTAGGTTAGATATTAGTGTAGCAGGGCACTAAAGTGCCTGCTACTTTGAAAGCAGGGATAGGAACCCAGGTGCAGGTTGCAGGGACAACTGCTTAATGAGGGAAGTGGCCGCACCTGCACCTGGCCTGTGGCTGGAAGGGGCAGGACCTGGCTCCTATATAAATCCCAGGCCTGAGGCTGGGGGGGGGTTCCCTGCTGGCAGCGAAGGGGGAAGGAGCTCTGCCTGAGCGAGCAGAGGGAAGAGGCCTGAATGCACGAGCAGCTTGATACTGGTGAGACATGGAGCACCCCAGGGGTGGCTGGAATAATGTTATAGCCGAGCAGCTAGAGTTTATGTTATAGCCAAGGTGCTTGTGTTTTGTTTGCTGTTTTTCACCAGAGGTTTGGTTGAGGCTATTAGGGGTTGGAGGAGGCCTCATAGGGGGCTCACGGTAGCGTGGAGTCACCAGCCCCAGAGAGGGGGCAGCGATTCAGAAGCCCCAGAGAGGGCGTGGGGCAAGACAGGGCTGCAGAGAGCCCGAGCTCCCCATGAGGTGCAGGGCGAGACCGAACAACGTCTGTCACATCTGCAATGCTTGGGGCGTGGTAAAGGGATGGTTGGAGCCACACATAGCCCATAAGGCGAGGGTACCCCGAAGCACCCATTACTGGATGGGGCCCGCGTACAGTAGGATAACCGCGTCCCAAGAGGATGAAAAGGCAACCTCCCTATAATATATATATAAAATGAAAGACATGGCGGGCGAGAATAGAGGGTGCCCTTTAGGCAACTTGGCATGGTAAGGGGGTGTTTGGGGAGACCACGGTGACCTCTAGGATGCCCTCATGTTACAGTGGTGCATTGGCCAGGAAGGCTCAGCCGTGCGTGAACAAGGAGGGAGAATGGACCTGTGGGCAAGAATAACTTAGGATGGAGTTATAGGAAAGCAGCGGGGCAGCAGCCTGCAAAGTCGGGTGGAATGAGAAATTCCCATTGCACAGGATCTCGTGGAGTAAGACTGAGGCCCCGACCCAGAAACACAAGGCTGGGATAGTTATGGCTCAGGCAGGAAATATGGGAGGCCAGAGACAGGAAAACATGGCCTGGCAACTGAGGACGGATGAGATGGAGGAGAAGATGACCCGGTTGGAGTGGGAGCTAGGAATAGCAAAAGCCCAGGAAGAGAGAGCGGAGGCGAAGGCCTCCACATTAGAGCTACAGGTACAGTCGGGCAAGAAAGAGGGAGGATCGAAAGAAATCAGGCACCTAGTGGCGGTAGAGGCAGAAAAGACTCAGGCAATTGAACAGCTCATTTCCCAGGAGGCTCAGAGGAGCTGGGAGAGGGAAGAGAAATTGAAAAAATTGCAGGAGGAAATGATAGCAGGGAGGACAAAGTCTCTGGAAGCCGGCACCAAACAGGTAGAAGAACATAAGGAGGTGCTACAGAAATTACAGGTAGCAAGAGGCCTGATAGGGGTACTCCAAAAGGAAGTCCATAGCCAAGAGGACCAGATAAGGGAATTACAGGAGGAATTAGAGAGTTGGCAACAGAGAGGTATACGTGCAGAAGATCTTGCACAGGAAATGCGGGACAAGCTGATGGAGAGCCATACACAGGCAGCAGAGACCGACAAGGTGCTCTTGCAGGAGGTGGAAAAGATGAAAATTTTCAGGGCAGGTTATGAGGCAGTGGAGAAACAAAGGCTGTCCCTGGAAGGGGAGCTAAAGACCAAGGAGAGAGAGAATGACTGGTTACAGACCCACTTATGGAGTATGGAGGGGGAAAAAGACAAACTTGGGCAACAGGCACAATCCCTTAAAACCCTCCTAGAAGATAGCCTAGCTAAGGAAGAGGGGACAAGGGCAGACAGTGTGCAGTTACAGCTGGAAGTGCAAACGATGAGGCAAGAAATCCAGGGGCTGGAGACTGAGAGAAGAAGGTTACAAGAAGCAAATGACCAGATGGTTAAAAAGATCCAAGACCTGGGGGAGGGTGAGAGGTTAGACGAAAGATGTGTAGCAAACCTCGTAGAAGCAGGGCAGAAACCTCAGACCTTAAATACCGCGAACATAATGCAGGCCAGGTTGGAGGCTCTGGGAACCCAGCTAGCGGAGCACATGGGGGCCGCCAAGTGTGAACACCAAGAACAGTATAGAGAGATGGAAATATTGAAGGGGTCCTTGAAGGAGGCAGAGGCACTGTTAGAAATAATCCGATCGAGACCTCTGGAGTATCTTGAGCCAACAAAGTTCCCCAGAGACCTAGCCCCAGGGGATCCCAGGGAGGAGGCTGGAACAGGACAGTCCGGAAAAAGCACCAGGAAGGAAAAATCCGCAGGGGAGAATTCTGTGACCCTATAAAAGCAGGCCCCGCCGGCAATCTTAGAGTATTGGACCCGGAGATGGGACCAATGGCAGAAGCACCAGGCGATGGAGATGAGCTGGCTAAGACGCCAGCTGGGAGAACTATTCAGACCCCAGGCTAAGGGAAGAGTTACAGGACCCAGTCAGGGGCAGCCAGGTGGAGTGGACCAGGTAGATGTGGGGATGGCAGGGAAGGGTAAACAGACGGCCCCAAGGAGTGAGACCTCCTGCTTAATTTGTCAGGACTATACACAGGCGGCCCGGGGCCTGGGGCGATATGGATCAAAGATAGGCCCCGCAAAAAAAAGGATCGGTGGAGCACAGACAAGAAAACTGGGGAAAAGGGCAGGAGATGAGGAGAAGGGAACAAAACCCAAAGGGGGGACCGAAGCCTGAAAAGAAACCGCAAATCTATGTGAGGAATATCCCTAGGCAGCTTAAGTGGTGGATGTTGAGGAAACTCATTGAAGAGAAAGTTGGATGGGTAGCCTATGTAAAGATCTATAAGGGACTGGGAGGAAGATCTACTGGCCAGGGGAAGGTAGAGTTGTGGAGGGGAGAAGATGCCCAGAAAACGTTGGAGAGACAGTGGGAGATCTGGGGGAGTCTTCAGGATCTCCAGAAAGTCATAAGGAGATGAGAAACCCCACAACTGGCCCTAGGAAAGAGAGCAGGGTATACAGGGGTTGAATATAGGCAAGCTAGATGTGAGGGAGAGAAGAACCCCAAAAAGTAGACAAGAACTCCCGGGGGAGAAATGAGAAAGTGTAAGCCAGCACACAACGGGGCTCAGTTTTAGGGGAGCAAGGGAAATGTCTTTTCTTCCCCCTCCCCTTCTCACAGGAAACTAGCATGGGAGGAGAGGATAAACCCTGGAAGGCGAGAGCTCAACCGACTGAAAGTTCAGCCTACCAAGGTTGACTAATGTGGGGGGACTGCCCGTGGCGGGGCAACTCCTATGAAATCCCACATGGTGCACCTTGGGGAAAAGGTGAGTAGGGGGTGCCTGAACACCCCCCCCACCCACCCCCCGCGCCGGCCTCTGTATAGATGAATGGTCGGCGAGCAAGAATGAGAGCTTAAGAAGAACAACAGCAAAGACCGCCCTGGTGAGTCAGGGTCTTAAGGCGGGGAGGTGTGTAGCAGGGCACTAAGGTGCCTGCTACTTTGAGAGCAGGGATAGGAACCCGGGTGCAGGTTGCGGGGACAACTGCTTAATGAGGGAAGTGGCCGCACCTGCACCTGGCCTGTGACCGGAAGGGGCAGGACCTGGCTCCTATATAAATCCCAGGCCTGAGGCTGGGGGGGGGGTCCCTGCTGGCAGCCAAGGGGGAAGGAGCTCTGCCTGAGAGAGCAGAGGGAAGAGGCCTGAATGCACGAGCAGCTTGATAGTGGTGAGAGATGAAACACCCTAAGGGTGGCTGGAATAATGTTATAGCCAAGCAGCTAGAGTTTATGTTATAGCCCAGGGGCTTGTGTTTTGTTTGCTGTTTTTCACTGGAGGTTTGGGTGAGGCTATTAGGGGTTGGAGGAGGCCTGATAGGGGGCTCACCGTAGTGTGGAGTCCCAGCCCCAGAGAGGGAGCAGCGATTGAGAAGCTCCAGAGAGGGCGTGGGGTGAGACAGGGCTGCGGAGAGCCCGAGCTCCCCATGAGGCGCAGGGCGAGACCGAACAACGTCTGTCACATCTGCAATGCTTGGGGCGTGGTAAAGGGATGGTTGGAGCCACACATAGCCCATAAGGCGAGGGTACCCCGAAGCACTCATTACCAGACGGGGCCCGGGTACAGTAGGATAACCGTGTCCCAAGAGGATGAAAAGGCAACCTCCCTATAATATATATCTAACATCAAAGTTGTGGCAGGCGAGAATAGAGGGTGCCCTTTAGGCAACTTGGCACAGTAAGGGGGCGTTCGGGGAGAGCACGGCGACCCGTAGGATGCCCTCATGTTACAATTAGGAAAAACTCTCCCACTAGGAGGGTGGTAAAACACTGGAACAGATTACCTAGAAAGGCGGTAGAATCTCTATCCATGGAATTTTTTAAGGCCTGACTCAACAAAGCCCTGGCTGGAATGATCTAGTTGGAGATGGTCCTGGTTTGAGCAAGGGGCTGGAGTAGATGACATCCTGAGGCCCCTCCTAACCCTAGGATTTTTAATTCTGATTTCTCTGATATTCAAGAGGTGGAAAAGTTATTCTCTCCAATCATGAACAACATGTGTCCCCAGCAGCTGGGAAGGCACGGCAGCAGTGGGAGCATGGTGACAGCGGCGGGAGTATGGTGACGGTAAGTGAGAGCTCCTGTAGATGCCGCTGGCACTGTTGGCAGTGGGGGGGTGGGGGGGTGAGCGCTGACCAGGGGTGACTTATTGCTAGCAGATGCTGCTGGCAGTGGGGACAGGGGAGGGAGGGAGTGGCGACCGCCTGCAAGTGCTGCCAACACTGTTGGCAACACCTTTTTGTAGGGGGTGCACCGCCACACTCAGGGAGTGCACGTGTACCCACATGCACCCCTTACGCGTCACCCCGGTCTCCAATGCCTGCATGCTAACTGTACTTGAAACAAATTACCCTATTTGAAGTAGGGTTGGAATGTTGTTGTAGCTGTGATAGCCCAGGAAAGATGCAAGAAGCAAGGTTTGTCTGATAATATCTTTTACCAGACCTTTTCCCTAGCTGTGAGAGATATTAGATAAGCTTGTGGGCTCAAAGTCATTGTTTTACCTGGCATTTTGTTTAGGCTGTTTCTGCCCATTTTTTGATGCATTTAGCAATACCCTTGCATGAACAGTATTTACTATTTCCTATTTGTTACTCATTTTTTCTACTCTATTAAATATTCTAGATATCCAGTGGGGAGGCGAGAAATAATATCATGTGACTAGTGACCAATCACATGCCACAAATAGCAAACAACTGAAAAGAACAACTTGCAGGCTTAAGTTTGTTGGTATAAACTATTTGCCTGAAAGTATCATACCCATTTCCAGAAACTAAGATTGGTCTATCAACAGCACAAGAGCAGGAAAAAGTTCACTGGATATTTTTTCCCTAAGAAATAAAGTTTCTCAGTCATCCTGCTCATCTGTTTTCAACAGGGAACTTGAGATACTGTGTCTAAAAAAAAAACCAACAAAAAAACTTGACTAGAGAATCCCAAACTATTGAACTATCTTATATATACTATAGGAGTTAAAGCTGACATTTGTCAAACATTTGCTAAAGAAGTTCTTTTTATATTGGTAGACATGTGTGCAAGAGATTCATTCATTTAACGGGTTTAGATACTATTAGCAAGTCTAGTGATCATTTCTCTGATTGCTTTGCCTGATGAAATTTGTATTTATTCCTTTACTGTGTATTAAAGGATTTTACTGGGTACATAAAAACCACAGTTTGGTCTCATTAAAGGCAAGCTTTTAAGAGATTTATCCTTATCCACAACGTGTTTAATTCACTCTATTCTGCCTAATGACATAAATCAAAAGTATGAGGCCTTTTATTAATACATTAAATGTGTCAAGTGTGTAAATTAGTTTTTAGAAGAGAGTAGCAGAAATGGAGTAGACTCTTGGGATTGTGGTCAGAGGAGCAAGAGTATGTTGTGAAACAACCCTCGGAGGCGGAAAGTAAGGCAGAGACTCTTGGCCATGCAGTGGCCATGTCCTACCCAAGAGAATGAGTGCTGGGAGGATGAAGGCAACCATGATCATGGAAAAATGCTCCCATGACATCATCTGTGAAAGGCATTTCAGGGGAGCCTTCTGGTGTGGTTCACCTGCATTGTCAGGGTAAACCAGACCTCTTTGCAATATGTTTACACATCTGTGGGGAAGTTGAGGGCCTTTCATTGTGTTTAAATAGTTGCCAGGCTGAATCAGGAAGCCCTATAGTTGCTGCCGATTAGTGGAGAGGGGTGGGGCCACATGACAAGCAGCCCTCTCAGCCAGTCCGAGGCAAGAGGTGGAAGCAGAAGCTATTTTGGGTTCCCATTTGTGCCAGCAGCTCTCCCTTTCCCCTACCCCTTCCGCCTCCCATCAGGCTGCACAGCCAGGCTGCTGCGCCATGAGAACTGCTGGCTTTCCCTGGGGAGCCAGCATTTTATTGTCAGTAATGTTTTTTTTTCCTAAGATTTCACAGGGCATTGCCCAATTTTGTGGACCATGCCAGATGTTGTGATTTCCATAAAATCCACAAAATCGCCGTTTTGGTAGGTCCCTACCTATAATGAACATGAAGGGAAGTGAATGAGGCAGGAGCCCTCTCCTCATTCTGTAACTTGACACTTGCTCTGCACTTCCAGCTCTTATGATTTGCTGTGCTTTTCTTAAGCCCTCAACTCCCAGAGCCCTGTGATGATGGGAGGCTCCCAGCTTTCATCTTAAACAAAACAAAGGAAGTTTCTAGCTGTGGAGGAAAGCTGGAAAACGTGATTTCTAGACACTTAAACACCAGACAGCACCTAAATTAACCCAAGATTTATTTATTTTTAAATCTTATGATTTTAAGCAAACCTCAAAGCATTTGAATGTTAGCATGCATGTGTGTGCGCGCACGCACGCACACACACACACACACACACACACACACACCCTACCTGGGAACAGATGCACCCTGTAGAAACTGGAAGTTTTTAGCTATTTGAACCCCTCAAATTAAACATCTCAATCTCTCCCAAGACACAGATAGGAACTAGGGCTGTGCGAAATGGTCCCTATTCAATTTGGATTTGGATTCGGCCTGAATCAGGGACAGTGATTCGATCCATTGATTTGGATCACTGTCCCTGATTCGATTTGGCCGAATCCGAATCTGACGATTCAATGCTGATTCAGTGACTCAGCAATTCAGGCACAGGCACAGCTTTAAAAGTTTTTTTTTTTACATACCTTGAGTATGTAGCAGCAGTGCAGCTCGTGATTGCTGCCGTGCTGGGGTGCTTGGAGTGTCCCACAACAGCACGAGGGGCTTTCTAGAGTGCTCAGCAGCAAACCCAGAAGTGGACCGGAAATAATTGATTCAGAGAGATTAAAGGGTCCTCTGATTCAATTCAGATTTGGAAATTTGGCCACCTAATCACACCAAATCAAATCAGGGACCTAAGCTTTGCACAGCCCTAGTAGGGACAGATATATACCAGAATCATTAAAGTAGCAGACACCATTAGACAGCTCACACTGACTTCATACAAGTCCTGATGCCCAAAATGACACTGTCTCCAAGATACTAAACCAGCAGCCCACGTATAAAGAGGCAGGGTAGTAGTGCACTAATACTTCTGCTGCTATATGGTGGCATAGTTCCTTTAGATTTGGGGAAGCTATGCTGATTTATGAAAACCTGACCCAAGATGAAAAAGTTTTTTACACCCCTTACACTGAGGAATCTCACTGAAGCCTTGAGCTGCCCGAGTACAAAAGGTGTGAAGGCTCCCAGAAGTTGTAGGATGGCTGTCCATGCTTCTTCCACACACTCCCATAAGGCTGAGCAGAATGTTACCCCGAGATTTAATACCACTAGATCCCTACCCTGTATATATTTGTGCTTCCTGGGAATGGGGGAGGAGCCGTGAAAGAGGTTCAAGACTCCAAGAAATTCTCCTCTAATATCCTGTCAGTAAATAGTAGGTTCTTCAGATGCATCCTTGGTGACACAGAGGGCACAGCTGTGTGTATGTATCACACAGATGTTCTGCTTTGTATGTTTACTACGGCAAAGCTAGATTTTATCAGGCAGGAGTCAAACTTGTTTCCAAGGAAGATGGACTGTCTGTGTTCAAAGATCTAATTACCAAGGATCCGGATTTTCCATGGGAAAATCTGGATCCCTGCTAATTACAACCACCACCCACCTCCGCCTGGTGCTTTAGCAGGAGCCACTACACTCTCAACCCCTCCTTCTGATACAAAAATCACTATACAATGTGTCAACCCACTCCACTGGACTGGCAGAGTCTGGGTGGGAATGGGACAAGCAGCTTAGATACTAGGACCTGCAAAAAGTTCTCTGGTAGCAGAGTTATGGATGGCATTAATTGTCAATGGGGAAGGAGGAACGGGGCTTGCAGTACCACTCTGGTGGTACCCCAGTAACCTGGCTGCTTTCTTAGGCTGGCAGCCAGCACTGACATCTGCTGCTTTGTACCTGGGATTGTCCTCCAGAGGGATGTTTGGTATCTCAAGGGCACTGAGCTGAGAACCAGTTGCAGGAACAAGTGAGGAGGCAGTAGCCTGAACTCTAGGTGATAAAGCAGCTCTGGAGCTCTAGGTGATAAAGCAAAAGGCTTGTAGAGCTGATGAAGGAAATGATT
The DNA here is from genome assembly GCF_030867095.1 of Alligator mississippiensis. NCBI lineage: Eukaryota > Metazoa > Chordata > Crocodylia > Alligatoridae > Alligator > Alligator mississippiensis. The sequence continues at coordinate 47,313,990 of NC_081835.1, forward strand.
TCCTGTCTCACAAAACTAAGACATCAGAAATGTCCCTGCTCTGCACTGGGACAAAAACCAAACCTTTGCTGTGTTCCTGAGAGGACGAGAGAAGAGAGACCGACTGATCCACCCTAGAATACTTGATAGCCCAAGGGTAGAGCAGTCTGGGTTGGGAGACAGAGGTTCAGGTCCTTGCTCTGCAATTCTCCTGAGCACCACATGAGTGCCCTTACCATCATGACATTGGCTATTCCAGGATAGGTCTGAACCAAGAAGAACAAGGACTTCTTTTTATGTTCCTTGCATCCCTGGCTGGTGCCTGACTACACCACTGCTCTGGTCTCTCACTCTTTTCTGTTCTGGACATAAGAAACCTTTCCCAAGAAAAAATGTTTCATTAGAACTGGTACCTTCAGGCAACACATCTTTGTTTGAGAAATATCTGCAATTTCTGACAAAAGCCATTTAACTGAAAAATTCCTACCTTGCCCTTGTTCTAACCTCTTTCTAGCTATCTCACATTCACTGCAGCATCTGAGCACCTTCAAAGAAAATGAGTAGGTGGTTTCTTGATGCCTGGTTCTTTATCCCTTCCCATCTCAGGGCAGCAGGGAGTCATTTTAAGATCACTGTTATTTTGCTGTTGAGGGAAAGCTGTGGCACAGAGGTGGCTTTGCATTCACCCAAGAAAACTAGAAGGGCTCCTAGGCATCTCAATCCCTTAAGGAAAGAAGCTCCAACACCAGCACACAGCCACTGCAGAAGCTGCATCTCCCAGTAGAGATGGCCACAAGATCTCTTGTGAAAATTTTTTACAGAAAAAAAAGATGGGAGGGGGAAAGGATTTTCAACTACATAAAAGGAAAAAAAAAAAAATTCCCTTCAGAACTGTAATTGCTTTTTCAATCTGAAAACTGAACCCCCATAAATGGAGCTGTTGCGTTTTTAGGCAATTTTCATTCACAGGTTCTATGTCTTTCAATTTGTTAACAAAAAGCTGGAATTTTCTACTGAAATGTTTGCTTCCTTCAAACGGTTTAGTTCTGCCAGGCATTTGTCTCCAGCCTCCTCAGCTCTTACTCTTGATGTAGACACTACACACAACTTATCTCCCAATCCCTCCGTCCCCTCTCCCCACCAATATTGTGCTTCCTCCGCTCCCTTGCACACCCCTCCAGCTCAGTGCCTACAACATTACCCATACTCCTTGTAGTAAGTTGCCCAGGCAGCATTGTCCAAACTGGGCCTTGAAGGTAAAATGTTGAAATATTGTACAGTCAAATGAGCCTGGGACAGCATTGGCCTCTGCAGGAGCTTTGTATTTATTTTTAATCTCTCACTGCCTTTGTTTGAAATGGATATGTAAGGGGAAAATAGAGATAAATTAGCCCCATTCTTCTAGGGAGAATAAAGTGACCCTGAACAAAGACAAGCTGAGGAGGCGAGGTATTGTTCCAGTGGCACAATGCCTGCCCCAATCAAAACAGAAATGAGATGAACAAATGCTAATTTCTCCTTTCCACAACGAGAAGCAGGAGCAGAAATGCTAATGGTGTCCACAGAGGGCCGGAGATAAAAGTCTGTGTGTTTGTGTGTGTGCATGCGGATGGGTTTGAGCTCAGAGATAAGCTGGCAAACAAGGTAATTAAAATAATTAAAATGCTAAACAAAGGGGGGCATGAAGCTGAATGAGACAAAGGGTGGGAGGGGTGAAGCGGCAGCGGTGGTGGTGGGGATAATACATTAGCTCTGTTTCTAAGAAGTGTCAAACCTTTTATCTTCACCACCGAAAAAGTGGAAGAGTGACAGACAAATAGGGGGACCTTGGGAAGGGCAGCCAGATGGGTTAAGTCACTATGAATGAGCTCAGCAGGATGAGAGGCACATTTAAAATGGTTTTATATTACAGCCTCTTACCTTGGGGGGACCCAGGGATCGCTGTTAAGACTCTACTCTTTTTCATTCTGGAGCTGCAAGTCCAGAGGACGGAGAGGAAAGATTCAGGGCTTGTCAATATTGAAGCACTCAGGAAAGTTAAACCAAATTAACGCCCTCTAGTCAGAGGGGACCAGCAGGCATTGGGGGAGTCCCTGTTCCCCTGAGTACTACCAGGAGTGACTAGAAATAACGGTCACAAGCTGGCAGAGGGGGGATTCAGACTAGACATCAGGAGGTGCTACTTCACAGTTAGAGCGGCTAGGATCTGGAACCAACTTCCAAGTGAAATGGTGCTGGCTCCTACCCTGGGGGTCTTTAAGAGGAGGTTAGACAAACACCTTGCTGGGGTTGTTTGACCCCAGTACTATTTCCTGCCATGACAGGGGGTCAGACTTGATGATCTGCTCAGGTCCCTTCTGACCCTACCAACTATGAAACTATGAAACTAAGGTATGAATCTCAAGTGGATTTGTTAACTTGTATGAAACCACTGTGTGGGCCATTTGATTCATAAATGAAGTGGCCTTAATTCGGTTTACCATAGTTCCCACTGAAATGAAGTGAAATCATAGAATCAGAATTGGAAGGGCCCTCAAGAGTCACCTACTCTGATTCAGTAAAAATGGACTGAATTAAAGCAGGTTTAGCTGATTGTGTTGATATCAGGATTTAATGCTACTCAACAAATCCTGAAAAATATCTTACTTTATTATTACTTCACACTTGGTAAGTCACTAAGCATGCCTACACTGGGAGTTAATGTGAAGTAAGTAATGTGCTGTAAAATCACCCCCTTGCTTACTGTTCAAAGTCCCCTGTACACAAGTTCCTCAGAGGAACTTACCAACTACTGACAAACTTACTTTCAGGACAAGGCCAAAATCACTTGTAGCTGCCTACCAAAAACACAAGAAGTTTTGCTTTCAGCTATTTTGGGAGCAGACAGAAGTGCAGCTCCCTGGACTAACTCATGGCGTTTTACAGAAAGCACCATGAGTTAAACCAATCCTCCTGACCCAACAGATGCTAGTTCCAATTTGGAGCAGATCCAGAGAGAGAGGCTGAGTCTCTGCAGCCTCATCCTATAGCCCTGCCTCCCCTCTCCCAGCCCCCAGTGCTGTCTCAGGATGGGAAGGGGAGAAGGCAAGGGAGGGAGGTCCCTTCAGGGGTTTTCCCAGCCTGCACTGGAATAGGCAACCACTCCACCCACCAGCACTGTCTGGGCACCCCCCAGAATGAGCTCCCTCTGCTCCCTTCCCCCCCGCCTCCCATTCTGAAAACAGTGCTGACACAAGTTAATGAAGGTGCTCCATTTGGGAGTACCTTCATCTGAACCCTCATGTAATAAGGGTTCAGATGGTTGTGGACTGGGCCCTTTTAAAGCACTCTGCAGCTGTGCACTTGTGTTGGATCATGGCTGTAGAGCGCTTTCAGGGCCCAGACCAGGAGAAAATTGTCACTTCTGTCTGCACCCCTTGTGACAACTAACTCTAGTCTGAGACACCCTCCTTACTGTCCTCTGGAATTTAGGCTCCCACCTGTACCAAATAAAAGCTTCCTGGTAGGTGGGGAACATCACTGCATCTATCACAGTTGGAGGCCAAGGCCTCCTTTGCCCATGATATTCTGGTCTGTATTAGAGCAGAGCAATGTTCTCCTATCAAAATGGGGTTTCATATGTGGGGATGAGAGGATCAACATTTTTGATGAAAAATGAGAACCAGAATGTTCCTCTGTTCAAATTTTCCACAAACCTCTTTGCTATTCTCCTATAAATGTTTACTGGAAACCAAACAAACATTTTTTTCCTAAATGGTTCATTTTTTCAGCTTTTAAAAAAGTTCATGGGAAATGTTGATGATAATGAAAAGTTTTGCAAATTTTCCTCAGAAAATTATTAAAACTCTTTCTTCTGCTGTGCCCTATGCTGTCCATTGCTCTGTCCTCATCTGCTCATGCTTGATTCTACCCTGCCCTGCCTGGAGGTTTCTGTTCTCCAGAGGAGGCAGAAGAGTGGCACCCACGTGAATCTAGAAGGTCCCATATAAAGTACTCCTCTCCCAGTCCATGGGCAAGAATGGGGCTAACTAGACTGGACGTGCTTGTGGACACAAACACTCTCTAGGCTCTAGAGCTGCCCCAGGAATCTGGGAGCTGGTCACACTGCAGTTCTCCTGGGGAGAAGCCAATAGCTCCTGAAGTGAGTAAGACCTTCCCTTTTAGAGCAGGTTTATCTCTAAGCATGTGTCATCCTGGATAGCAGCTTTTTTCATAAATCAAGATTTCCCTCCTGTCCCTGTCTTCTGGCTTCTGTCCCATCCAGAAAGAGCACAAAACAACTCCTCTGCCTAAAGAAAGGTGTTTGTACCTGAAAGTGTGCAAAGAAGAATTTTTCCAACTATTTTAGTTGGTCTAATAAAAGATGTTGGATTTACACAAAGAACCTTGTCTGCCTATGTCCTTAGACCAACACGGCTACAACCAACACTCTTCACTGCCCCTGCACTCCTCTTATAAAAACACCCACAACTAGCTTCCCACTCCCCCGTTATTTGCCCAGATTGTTCCATGCCTTGCTCTTACCCCTCTTCACCTCACACACACTGCTGAGAGGTGCAACAGTTAGGAAGGAAAAGCTGCTATCTGCAAATAGAGATGGAACGGATGGATTCCCCTCCTAAGCTGGGAAATGAAAAAGAGAAACCTTTCTCTTCTCAGCAGGTTTTTCAAGTCCTCCACCATCCTTTTCTCTTGGAAAGAAGTAAATAGGGTGCTTAATGTTTTCAAATAAACTGTCTGAGACTCTTTTCTGCTCTTCTAGAGCTAAGATGATAACAGAGTACCGTTCACCCTGGGCTGGTGAGCAAGATCTTTGATTATACAGATCACACTAGGAATCTCTATGCTCTGAGCTTTACCATTCATTTTGTCTTTAATGCCAGCCAGCTGCATTCCTTACTAAGCAAAACAGCAAATTAATTGGGAGCTCCCCAACATTATTTAGACTGTGAACTCTTTGGGACAGAAGCTCTTTTTATTCTGCCATTGTGCAGTGCTTAGCACAGTGTGGTCCTACTGCAGGACTCGGGTGCCTGGGTGGACTGGAGGAAAATATCCAGTGGGCAAAACTCTTTTTGTATGAGAAATGCTGATTGGGCCACAGTGAAGGATGAAAATTTGTACTAATTTTGCCAAACTCTTCTTCATGGCGGGGGAAGAAATACCTACTCTTAAAAATAAGAAGCAACACTTTCAAAGTGAAGCATTTGGGTTTTTCCAAATTTGAAATCTTCCTTAAATTTTAATTTGGAAAAAGTTAAGGACTCTCAAAAACAAGGTGACACCGTGTTTCTTGCCAAATGAAACATTTTATTGGACTCTGACAATTTTTTTGTCCTCTTTCAGAACTGCCAGCAAACCGGAAAAAAAAAGAATCAGCTCTTTGCAAAGCTTGACTCCTGCTCTTTATGGTAATTCAGCTATATAATACCCACACCATTAACTGCTTCACTGCTTCTCTGCACTACAGAACTCATGCTGCCATGTTCTGCTCATGATCCAGTGCTGTCACAAAAGACTGTCATGACATATCTAGTAGAGGCATAAAAGAAGAATTTTGTCCATTGTGTATGGCTGAATGTGCCTGCTACAAAGTTTACAACACTGCTAGCCAGGAACCTATGGATCATGCCTATTGTCATGCTTGTATGGAATCCGTTTATTTTAAAACATGGGGAAATAAAAGAAAACAGCTACCATCGCAAACAGGTTTCCATACAGTTTCAGAACCAGCTTTGTCACCCTTGTTTATCCAGGGCTGCACCCTGTGTAGAGCTCTATATAGTTCAGAGTCATCTAGTGGCCAGAAAATACACTGCCAATAAACATATGACAGCTCAAGCTGTCTGTCTATACATGTATATGAACTTTTAGATGCACAATAAATGCACACAGATGTTGTGTCTTTGCTGATTGAAGAGTGGAAATTGCTTGTTGCTTGACTTGGCCAGCAATAAAACTCAGCAGTTCTGTTCTCTCCCTGCTGTTCCAGGGACAGAGAATAATCACAGTGCAAAGCCTGAAAGTGCCAAGTGCAGAAGCCTGGAGAGGACACCCCACTAGCAGTTCCGCTGAATCGCACAATGCCTGTGGAAGAGGCTTTTCCAATTAGTTATGTGACAGTGGGCTTTCAGCCTATGTGCATTCAACTGCTACTTTCTCTGGCCCGTGAGAACATGGAAAAAGGACAAACACACCTTTATGAACTTGGGAGGAGAAGCTAGCTCCATGCTCAACATCATAGTTAACCCTCAGTTAACCCAAACATTCCCCAGACTGCCACCAAATGGATGTTCAGGAGCATGGGGAAACATTCATCTGCCCTGTAGCAATCACTCTGTAGTCTTAATTAATTTTCTTTATTGTGGTTTCCAAATGGCCCATCTCTCTGTAGTACCCTCTTAGCTCCCTGCGCCTCCTACTAGCATATCCTTTGTGAAACCCTCACAGCACAGATCATGCAACAGAACTGGTCAGAAAAGTGAAGCACATGCATTTGCAAGAAATGATGCAGCCATCTTCTATTCTGCAGCTTTGGAAAAAGAACATTATACAAATTTAAAGCCTTAGTTTTGCAAATGGGGATTTTCAAAATATTTTGTTTGGAGTTTCAGGGGGTTTTTGATTTCCGCTCTATTTATCTTCTTTTTTATTTCATCTTTTCACTTGGTCATGAGGGAAGAACAAAAGAGGAAGAAGAGGGAGGGAAAAAGGGGGTGGGGGAAGTAGTCAGAGGGGATGAAACAGAATAAATCAAACTCGTTCCTGGAACATTCAGATTCAAACCTGGAAACATTTTAGTTCTATGGGAAAAAAGGAAAATAAAAAAATAAAAAGCAGACTTTCCCCATTTCCAAACAAGATTTCTGAGTGGTAAAGAAACTTCTGAATGAAAATTTTTGTCTGACTATATTGTGTGGTTCCCCAAGTGCTCTTTGTGTTGTAGATATGTTTGCAAGAGAGGCCAGAGTGTGGTAGGGGCTAGAGGAAGAGACACCTTACTACAAGCAGATGCTGGAGTCACTGGGCATGTCTACATGAGATGGTACGTTACTGTAGCAATGCACTACAGCAACGTAGCATGCGTGGGCAAAAATCATGAAATGACCTCCCAAAGGAAGTACTAAATGACAGCCCAGTAACAATGGCACCATAGGGGCACGTGTAGACGCAACCATCGTGATGTAGTAGAACACAGACTGGTCACATTCCACTAGACTATAAACAGACATTGTATTTGTCCCAGGATCAACCAGTCAGCAATCATCCAGATGTCCATGTTCATTGTCCCAGGATAAATAATTTATTCCAGGACATCACAAAGTGCATCTGAACAGCTATCCTGAAATTGCATCATTGAATCAATGGCACAAAATTAGCAGTACATTCAGCTGCGCACTAAACTCCGATTAGCATGATGATTTGTGTACAAGCCAATCCCAGGATATTTCTGTTCTGGGACAGAAAGAGGCACAACAATCATCTTTACATGTGCTCTGGGGGTAAGGGGGTGGGGCGGCACTTAAGCTCTCAGGAGCTGCTCTAATTAAAGCACCTGCAGTGTTTCATATATTCAGCGTCCCACATTTCAAAATGGCGGCGAGGGCACTTTAACTAAAGCTCGTTCAAGGAGCTTTAGTTAAAGTGCCTCCGCCACCATTTTGAAGCATGGGGACAGTAAATACACCAGACGCCAAGGCTGCTGGAGCATGCACACTCCAGCAGACTCGATCAAGTCTGCTCCGACACGCTATAATTACAATGCATCAGAGCAGGCATCCTGCATGTCTACAGGCACCCAGCTTGTCCAAAGACAAATGTAACATCTGGTCCTAGCTTAGGAGAGCATACTACAGTCTGTGAAATGCTGCTTTGCACTTCTAAGGGCTGCAGACTCACTTTTTAGCCTGACCTCAGGTAACACGGCAGTTCAGAAGGGGCAGAGGAATCCATGGGCTCACCTTTCTTGTGGTGTCTCTTGGTGCGCCCAGCATGATGATGCCCCGCTACTTGTGTTCAGGATAGGTGAATCCTAGGACTTCCAGGGTCACATGCCCCCCATGCTCGCCTGGAAGTGCACACAGCGGCACCAGTGTATGGGATTGTTCTGTCCTAAGTGCAGGACTTTGCACTTGTCCTTATTGAACTTCATGAGATTTTTTTGGTTCAGTCCTCCAATTTATCAAGGTCTCCCTGAATCCTCACCCTACCTTCCAGTGTATCTACTGTTCACCCTAGCTTGGTATCATCTGCAGACTTGTTGAGGGTTCAGTCCATCCCATCTTCCAGGTCATTAATGAAGATATTGAACAAAACCAGCCCCCCACCAGGACCAACCCCACTTGATACTGTCTACCAATTAGGCATTGAGTCATTGACTACTACTCATATGAGCCACCCTATGACAGCCTGCACAAAGAATTCTGGGCTGCTGCTGGAGCAGGCTGGAGCTGAAATGCTCCCCAGCTAGAAAGGCTCCAAGGAAAAAAGGTGTTCAGACACAAGGGAAATAAGACCATTTCAGGGGAAAGCCTGACAAATGGACCTGCCCTTGATTAGCCACAGTGCTGTGCTTTATCTGTGCTACTCCAAGAGTTTGTGTCCTTATTTGGACCCGCTGGTTCTACCAGCCGCTCTAGTTTCCTGTCCATGGTGCAGACTAATATTATCAGACCCTGTGGCACCAGAACAGATACAGGCTGAAAAGATTCACCCTTTGTGACAGAGGAGAAAGCTAAGTCTCTGTGAAAGGCTAGGAAATGATGTGCTAATTCTAATGTCTATTGGGATCAATTTGGAGTCTCCCAGTAATCTCACTGGGGTTGGCTGAAGCCCTCAAGGAAGTGTCACTGAAACTGGTTTGTGGCTGGTATTCACATGAGTGGAGAGAGAATGGGAGTGGGGCTGCTTTGCTTCTCAGACATTCAGGAGAGAGAGGTCGGGAAGCTGCAGATCTGCAATACAATGTCATCTCCTAGCATGCCTTTTAGAGACAGTTGCAAGGCTCTTTCTATAAGGCAGCAGGATGGAAAGAGGAGGTGTAACACAGCTGGATATGACACCAAAAGAACAGGAGACACTGAGACCAAGAATAGGAAAAGAAAGGGGAGGCACATGAAGAAGGAGCCAGGATACATGTGAGTGTGTGTGTGCAGAGACTGGTTACAAGAGGAGATGAACACGTATGAAGGAGAAAAATGGGAGTGAACCTTGTCGCAGGCATGGAGGAGTGGTGCTGAAGGAAGTTACAGCAGACGCCTGCCTGCCTGCCTGCCTGCTGCTAAGAAATGGGGCTGAGGGGATTTGAGAAGAAGGAACAGATGGAAGAAGAGGCAAACTTTGTTTTCACTCTTGTGGAGGCTTTAACAGGGTTAGAATCTAAGATGGACTCTTAGGGAGTGACACCAGGAAGTATCTGACCCTTATATTTCCCTAGTCTTGTTCCCCTTTGCCTCCACAGTGTAAGGGATGAGTGTTTTCACTCCACGTACAGAAAACATAAGGGGAGGAGAAGGAGCCAATTTGTCAGTCTGAGGCATCATAGCCAGTGGCAGTGTGCTGGATCTACTCTTTCAGTTTTTTCTCACAGAGATGGTTTTGAGCTGCAGAGCTTAATCCAGATCTCAAATCCCCACACCTCAGGGTGGCTGGGGTGGATGGGTGGTACTGCGATCAGGTGCCTTACTGTTAAAAAAAGGGGATATGTGTATCACAACATAGTTTCATAGTTGGTAGGGTCGGAAGGGACCTGAGCAGATCATCAAATCCGACCCCCTGCCATGGGCAGGAAAGAGTACTGGGGTCAAATGACCTCGGCTAGGTGATTGTCTAGCCTCCTTTAAAGACCCCCCAGGGTAGGAGCCAGCACCACTTCCCTTGGAAGTTGGTTCCAGATCCTATCTGCCCTGACTGTAAAGTAGTGCCTCCTGATATGTAGCCTGAATCACCTCTCCGTCAACTTATGGCCATTATTCCTTGTTACTCCCGGTAGTGCTCGGGGGAACAGGGACTCTCCCATTGCCTGCTGGTCCTCCCTGACTAGTTTGTAAACAGCCACCAGATCCCCTCTCAGCCTTCTCTTGCGGAGGCTGAACAGGTTCAGGTCTCATAGCCTCTCCTCTTAGGTCCTGCCCTTCTGACCCCTGATCATGCAAGTGGCCCTCCTCTGGACCCTCTTGATGTTGTCCACATCCCTCCTGAAGTGCGGTGCCCAGAACTGGACGCAGTACTCCAACTGCGGCCTGACCAGTGCTGCATAGAGGGGGAGGATCACCTCCTTGGACCTGCCTGAGATGCATCTGTGAATGCATGACAAGGTGCGGTTAGCCTTCCTGATTGCGTCCCCACATTGGCAACTCAAGTTCATCTTGGAGTCTATAATGACTTCAAGATCCCTTTCTGCCTCTGTACTGATGGGAAGGGAGTTCCCCAGCCTGTAGATCTGCTGCTGGTTCTTCCTCCCTAGGTGCAGTACCCTGCACTTGTCTGTATTGAATCCCATCTTATTCTCATCCGCCCACCCCTGTAACCTGTCCAGATCCAATTGCAGCCTGTCCCTCCCTTCTAGTGTGCCCACATCTCCCCACATCTTAGTGTCATCTGCAAATTTGAACAAGGTGCTTTTCACCCCCTCATCCAAGTCGCTGATGAAGATGTTGAACAGTGCAGGTCTGAGGACCGAGCCCTGGGGGACCCCGCTGCCCACATCCCTCCAGGTCAAAAATGACCCGTCCACCACCACCCTCTGGGTGCGGCCCACCAGCCAATTTGCAACCCATCTGACTGTGTAGGCATCAACACCACAATCTCCTAATTTTTTAATGAGAATGGGGTGAGAGGCAGTGTTGAAGGCCTTCCTAAAGTCCAGAAAAACTACGTCCACCGCGACACCTGCATCCAAGGATTTTGTGACCTGGTCGTAGAAGGCCACCAGGTTGGTCTGACAGGACCTGCCTCTAATGAACCCAAGTTGGTTGACCCTAAGCATAATCTCCCCTGCTGGCCCCTTGCAGATGTGCTCCTGGATAATTTTCTCAAAGAGCTTCCCCAGGACCGAGGTAAGACTAACAGGCCTATAATTTCCTGGGTCCTCCTTCCTCCCTTTTTTGAAAATGGGAACCATATTGGCCCTTTTCCAGTCCTCTGGCACCACACCAGAGCACCACGAGTGCTTGTAAAGCTGTGCCAGGGGTCCCGCAATGACCTCTGCTAATTCCCTCAATGCTCTGGGGTGGAGATCATTAGGACCTGCTGATTTGAACACGTCCAGTCCCTCCAGAAGTTCCCTAAGTCCTCACTGACCCTGGGCCTGGCTGGGAACATGCTGACCAAGGGCTCTCTTAGAGCTCTCCTTGGGGATGAGCCTTTACCTAGGAAAGAGGTACTAGGCAAAGAACTGGGGGAAATGGAGCCATTTACCACGTCCTGACCAATATACCTAAGCTGCCTCAGAGGTAAAGACCTCCAACGCTGCCTAGCTTCTGTCCCAGATTTGTGGAACTGGGAGACCTAGCAACAGTGGGCCAGCTGAGCTCAGCTGCTGCCACAGAGGATAGGGAAGAAGGCCCAGCCACATGGCTTTGTGGATCTAAATCAGCATCTGGAACAGGGAGCCAATGCAGATTTCAGAGAGCAAGGGTAATGAGATCTGCGGGCCAGCTCAACTGGTGTGAAGTAGTGAAGTACTGCTCTGATGATTTATTTCAACACAGGGATTGACCCCTGAATCAAAGAGCTCAGGAAGTGTTCAATGGGAGTAGTTTGGATATGGGACACTAGATTCTGTTAACCCCCTCAACTAAGTCCTGAGTACAACCTGCAGACTTGCTGATCCCACAAAGATCCTAGGGGACGCCCCCTTCTATCTACCCCCTGCAGATTTGCTTTGCAGGACAACTGAGCTCCCCTACATGCTAGGCCACTGGAGGAGACAAGTATTTGTGGTATGTTAGCAAATGCTAGCTCCTATTGCCATAGCACCCCTTGACCTGTGAAGAGAGGGGGAGCAGTGATGGATGGATCATAGGCTGCTTCTGGATGATTCAAAACAATGTAAAAATGTAGCAGGTTATAAAAGATTTACACTAGAGGTTGTACAGTTGGTTGGGCAGGGACTCCATAGAAAGGGTGTAGACACCTCCTTGAGTTCTCCAGTCGGTGAAGACTGAAGGGGGCAGGAGACGAGACAGCAGCAAGATCTGTGCCCTTTGCATAAAGGGTGTAGCTTTTGAAAGCTGGCTGAAGGTGTAACAGGAAATACAGTCTCATGGCTCCACAGAGTACCCTAATGAAGGCTGGAATTTGGCATCATATTATCCTGTGATGTTAAATGGCCCCAGTCCATGCTGCACCCTGAGATAGCTTGCCTTGCCGATCCACTGACAATGGGAAATCTGCCCAGCGCTAGTCATGCCAAGCCACTGAGGCAGCACTGTGGAAAGTCAGATAGTGAAGGTCTCTGCAAATCTAAATGCAGGTACCATTCCAAGCTCCTTAGCTTTGTAAGACACTCCAACCTATCAAGTGAATGCACAGGGACAGGTCCATACACTGCCACACAGACCACATGACAGCTCCATCTAATCCTGTAACAGGTCTCCTGCCCCTGCCACTTCAGCGGGAAGTTCAAGAAACCCTGTGGTAGGCAGCACATGGTAACCCAATGCCTTGGGAATGTTTCCTCAGAATCCCTATTAATTAGAGGCTAGCTTATTCCTTGGAGCAGAAATGTGATTGGCTGCCTGGCAAAATCCAGTATCTAAAAATCTAGTTGTACTCTTCCAAGAGTACAAGTCACATGTGTCACTCAATGTGCTGACCTTACTGTAAGTGCTGGCAATGCTAGAGGTCTGCAGTCACCCATGCTCAGTCCCTTGAACAACAACCCTGAACTGCTTCTTGCTTTGTTTCCTGAAGGCTGCAGCCAAAAAACATGATCTTGCACTCTGATTCCACTAAAAAGATAGGGCTACCTTGACACTAGCTCTGAAGACCTCCAACAAATACTTCAGAACAGGAAAGAAATAGTTTGAGTGACCCTTCCCAAGTCAGAGCCACTGCACAGTGCTAGGAGATGCTCTCTTTCCGATGAGGTATCAAGGTCCTGACCAGTTGTAGTTATTAAAAAGACACATTAAAGACATTTTATTTTTGAAAAGTGGGAAAGGATACCCCAGGTAACAGTCCAAGTTCCAGCCTGGCTATGTACATCCTGCCTCTTGAAACTTCTCCTATCATTTTCAGTCAGATTCAGAGTCTGTTACTTCCTATCCCAAGTTCCTGTAATGCACTGTTTAACAGCAGCCAGATGGGGCTCCTAGTTGGAGGCGGGTGAATTGATATCTGTGGGTAATTGGCATTTCATTTTAAATTTAGGAGCCACTTGGGGATTCTGAAGGTTGAAAGGCGCTCTAGAATTAAAGTTCACAGAAACAGGATGCACCAAAAAATAGCACATAGTTGGAGCCAATTTTGTTTGCTTCATAGGAGGCCTTTCAATGGAGGTTGCACAAAGCCCTCTTCCAGCCTCAAGGCTCCCCATTGCTGCCACCTCTCTGGCTCTGAAACACAAGGGAGTCCTGTCCCAGAAGGCATGCAAGCCCTTCCTGTACCAGCCTGGAGGGATCACTACAGAACACACAGCATTCCCCTGTCCCAAGGCCAATTCTCTTTCCACCATTGTGCTCCACTCAGGGAAGCAAGAGCAAGGATTTGCATTCTCAGGTAGCAATATCGTACTGCCATCCTTGATCATTCAAATATCACACATCATCAACCTACTCTTCCCAAAAATCAGGACGTTGGCTTAAAAAGCATGACATTTTAAGAAGAGAATACATGCCAAGATCTTTTCATTCACTGCCTGGGGATTGAGCTGTTAGGAGCCACACTGCCAATTTTTTCTTTGAAATCAGGAGGTTTGGAAACTTACATGCAGTTTAAATAAAAGTTGAGATTCTTCTATGACTCCAGGAGTTGGAGCTTTAGAATAAGTATAAGGCAAGACCTGTGATCCAACTGAGTGAGTTGCAAGTAGGCTGTGCAATGTGCTCACTGAACTAGTTGTCTTTGAACCAGATCAGATCTGTGTGAAGGTGTGTTGCTGGTATCAACCCCAAAGGACAGAACACTCTGGGTTTATAATGAGGAGCTTGGCAGATGCTTAACTACAGCACCAGTGCCTTGTGCTACTCAAATACCGGCTCTGGGGCAGCACTGCCTCTGGGTTACTCTTGTTTCTGAGCATGTGGAGCAAGGGGAGAGAAAAAAAATGTAGCTACCTCAATTGTCTGGCTAAACCTTGGAGGCATGGGAACTTTCATCTCAGAGGTCATTAGTGAAATGAGTGTGGTCGGATCTCAGCCTATTCTCTCAGGGATGGAAGTTTTCATTTCAGTGCCATTGCACAATATGGCATAATTGGCCATGTCTGCTAAAAAGAGGTCCAGTGCTGAAGTGGCAGGGGATGTGGCCTGGGCTGGGATCCTGAACAGATCTGTGAGAAGAGTAGAGACTGGAGGGACTGGGGTGCCAGGGCAAAGGGAAGTGGGGGTGGGGAATTTACACAGAGTGTTCCCCTTGCTACACCAGGCTGAGTCCAAGGCCACCAGCTTGTTGCTTTCCCAAGCACAAAGAGCAGAAAGCAGATGTCACTGGCTTGGGTACAAAGCACTGTTTTTGATGCACCTGCTCACAGAGCATGTCCTCGTTTGCCCACAGAAAGGAGCCAGGGATGTGTTTTATCTGAGGCTGTTAAAAAAAAAACCCATGTGTGAGGTGCAGTGTGGAGACACGGTCTGAGCAACTCCCAGTCAGAGCTTCCTGCTGTAAATGAGATGTATCTGAAGCCAGGTCCCTGCTCTTGGCAGCTTGCCCAGTAGCGGTCTAAATCTCATTCTGCAGTTTGAGGCTTGCAGACAGCTATTTAACACAAAGAGCCAAGCTGTTATCTTTTCCCTTAGGGCTACCATCTCTTTCACTTCTCAAATGCCAAATTATAGTCTACATTTAATTTCAGTGCCACAGGGAGATTCATGTCAGGGGAGGGCAGCTTCATTTAAAATTAGCCACATTAGATTAACAGTGATAAAGCCAAGAGAGCCATGGGGGGAGGGATTTAGAGAGAAACATCCTCCTGAACCCACCTTACTCCCAGCCCAGCCAAGGGAGGATGCCTTCCCCACATATGATTGGTTTGATATATCCTAGCACTGTGCAAACATTCGCTTGGATGCTATTTCAGGCATCTCAGTTTTCATGATGCAACATCACCCTGGATTCCTGAAGGAGTTAAAATGCCCAGTTCATGGAGTTTGTATACAGTCAGTTACTGGGCAATTGGTTTTAGTACAATGCCTTCAGAGTGACACCACTACCATGCTGATATGTAGTCTAGACTGGCTGGACTACATATCAGCCCCCCCCGCCCCATAAGCCAGAGACCTAGATATAAAACAAAAGAAAATGGAGAGAGCTGTGAATCAAACAATCCACAAGACCAACCGGATCCTGAAAGAAGCTGACAGTATGAGCTCAGGGATTTAGCAACAAGCAGGGCTGGCCAGAAAATAGGAGAATCAAGTAGCAGAAAGTCTGTTTCTTTTTGGTTTTAGGAACAAAAAAGGAAACCCAACAACCAAACTATTTTGCCAAAAAACCCGAAAGTTTCAGGTTCTAGCAAAACAATGTCAGCTTCCCAGCAGCAAAAATAACCCTTCCGGAAGAAAGCAGCTCCTTCCTATGAAGTGTTTCTGTCCTGTCAGAAACCCAGTTGTCTATCGGGGGGGTTTTTTTTTGGAATATTGGTCTAATCTTTGCAATGAGCTTTGGAGCCCTGCAGCTTTTTGATCTCATTTCAGCCTCACGCTTAAAAGATAACTTGCAAAGGATGACCTGGGATTTGTTTTAAAGTTTATTTCTCCCTCATTGCTTTCTCTTTCAGAAATGGCAAATCTGCATTTCCTGGTTGTTCAGAAGGCTTGATGTAAGGTCTCATGGATCTTCTCATTAGCTATGACACCTTTTAAGAGAGGCTCTGAATCTTTATTAGACATAGCTTCCCTCTAAAATAGAGGTGATCCACCCACAGCCCATGGGCCAGGTGTGGCTCATGGATCCATATTACCCAGCCCATGGAGCTCCCCAGGGTTCTGAAAATGTGGGGCTGGGGGAGCAGTGGCAGCTAATTGTGGCTCCCCTGGTATCACATTTCTAGATCCAGGGGGAGCCCTGCAAGCTGGACAGCATGGCCCTGTGCACGTGACAGAGGGGACAACCACAGTGGTGCAGGTCCAAGCAGCACAGCATGGAGCAGCATGGGGTCCGTTTGTGATTCACAGGGCCTGATCCGACCGATCCCACCCATCTTATCCAGCCTGTGAACAGAACTAAAGGCAGTGTTTGAAAGAGTCTGAATAAAACTTGTTCCCTCTCAGTTGTTCACTTTCCCCTCTTATGAGGTCATTTCATTAGATGTTCACTCACCACAGATTTTTCAAGCCTAGATGAGACATGAATTTTCTTTTCTTTTTTTTTTGTTTTTTTATTAACCTTACAAAAATACAGGTGAAGACTCAAGAAAAAAAACCTTTTAGACTTCCTTTATGCAAAATACAGCAGCAAAAAAAAATGGCCCAAAGCCAAATTTTCTTCTACTCCCACTGGCAGCTCTTCCATGCCTTCCTTTCCTCACACTTGAGGCAGCTGGTCCCCCTGACCTGGGAACAGTGGGTTCTTTTCCTGGGGCTGCCACTGGGCACTAAGGACGTGAAAGGGACAATCATGCCTCATGAAAGGGACAATCATCAGCCCACGCCTCAGTTTCCCTGCCTCTAAAAACAAGGCTAGTGATATCAGTCTTATTTGTAAATGGGCTTTAACATCTCTGCTGAAAGTCACTTAATGCAAAATAAAATACATTCCTGCTCAGCCTAGTGACCACCCTCACAGTCAAGTTTCCCCTTATGGCCCACATCCAATACAAGGCCTCTCTGTAATAACAACCCAGCAAGAAATAGTCTTTCAAAAAAAAAAAAAAAAAAAAAAAAAAAAAAAAAAAAAGGGCTGCACCATTCTGTAATCACACTTGGTGTGTCTACACAAGACACTTTACTGCACAGTAGATCAACTTACTGCACAGTAAGCATCATCATCTACATGTGCAGATGCTTACTGTGCAGTGCATTTGCAGGTAGCAAGTTAACTGTGGAGTGGTTACTGTGCAGTAAGGCATATGTAGACAGCCATAACCAGGAGTAAATTTGCTCCTGGTCAGCTGGGCAGCAGGGGGCAAGAGATTGCTTCCTGCCCCCAGGAGCTGCCTGCTGCCAGGGCAGGCTCCGATGGTGGAGCCCAGGCTGGAACAATGTCCCCCTGCCCCAGCAGCAGGGAGCTCCTGGTCCTGGCTCCATGATTGGAGTGAGGGTTGAGAGATTGCTCCCTGCCCAAAGGAGCTGCCTGCTGCTGGAGCAGGCTCCGATGGTGGAGCCCAGGCTGGGACAATGTACCCCTGCCCTGGCAGCAGGGAGCTTCTGACCATGATCAGGGGTAGGGCACTGGGAAAGAGCTACGGGGGAGGTGCAGGTCCCAACACCATGTCCTGATCATGGAGCCAGGGCCAGGAGCTCCCCTCTGCCAGGGCAGGGGGACACTGTTGCTTACCCCTGGGAGCTGCCTGCTGCCAGCGTGAGCTCTGATGGTGAGCTTGGCCCAGGACAATCTCCCAGCCCCCACTCCAATCACAGAGCCAGGGCTGGGAACTCCCTGCACAAGGAGAGTTCCCTGCTCAGCCTGGAGCTGGCTGGGACCTGCCCTGGACCAGGATAGTTCCTGGCCAGCCCTGGGCTGCACAGGAAAGTCTGTATGTGCAGGCTGGAGCTGGCTAGGAACTGTTCCATTTTGGGGCAGGTCCCAGCCAGCTCCAGGCTGCATGTGCAGACTTCCCTGCACAGCCCTGGGCTGGCTAGGAATTGTCCTGGTCTGGGGCAGGTCCTAGGCCCGCAGCTCTTTACCATCCCCATGCTTGATTGGGTGATTGAGGCATGAGGCTTGGACAGAGCTGTGTGGGAGGGGCAGGTCCCATTCCCCAATCCACCAGTTGGGCAGCTAGCAGCAAACCCCTGGCTGGGTGACGAATTCCTGCCCAGCTGGGAGCTCACTGCTAGCTGCCCCACCAACAGTGGGATAGCTCCAGCCACCCTCAGCTGAGCGGGGAATCCCCACCTAGCTGGGGCCTCACTGCTAGCTGTCTCATCAGTGGATCCTGGCAGGGGGCTGAGACCTGCCCCTCCCCAGCAGCTCTTCCCCAGCCCCCTGCCCCTGATCATGGAGCCAGGGTCAGGAGTTGTCCGCTGCCAGGACAGGGGGACATTGTCATGGCCTGGGCTCCACCACTGGAGCCTGCCCCAGCAGCAGGAAGCTCCCAGGGACAAGGAGCAATCTCCCTACCCCCACCAGGAGACTGCTGTTTCCTGGCCCTGTGCTTCCTGCCAGCCCCTGGGCTAGCGTCCAGGGGGAGCCTTCCACAGGGGCACTCCCGACACAAGATGCAAACTGGTTGAAGCGGGGTGACAGGCCCCCCGGTGTTTGGCGAGGTGCCCATATAGTGCCGTTTCTCTGGTTAGCCAGCTTACGCCGGTCACCACTTTGCAGAGCTGCTTCACCCTTTTCCATACTTCCTTGGCACAGGTGCAGAGCCAGAGGAGGCGACTGATTGTCTCGGTGGCCCCATGGCAGTTGGGCCACGGGTAGCTGGGTCTTCCCAACTGCCCCTCTCTATGTCTGCAGGCCCTCACTAGTAAAGGTTGGTGGGCTATGAGCCAGTTCAGGTCCTTGTGATCTTTTCACAAATCCTTGTGGTGGTTGCACTCCCACATGGCCTGGCACGCGTCACCCAGGAGCAGGTCCATGGGCAATGTGGTGTCCCTTAGTCTTACCATCTCCTGGATCTTCCTGTGGCTTCTCATAGTTGTTGGGCCTGCGTTCTGCAGGCTGTACAAACTGCGGCACTGGTTCAGGGTCTCGTAGAACCATGGTGCGCCCATGATCCACGGTCTGTGGTTGGTCAGGGTGAATACCCCACAGTATCCCAGGCAGATCCACACTTCAGCCACACCCTTGTCAGCAGCCTCAGCCAGGAAGCCAAGGACTAAGTGGGATACAGAGACTGAGCTCCCCTCCTCATTCGTGGAGATGTTTGCTCCAGTCAGAGAGGAGGGACACTAGTAGGACAGTGTGGAAGAAGCTCTCATTACTTGCTCCCATCAGGACTGTAGGGAGTAGGAGGAAACACTTTTCTAGGCCTCTCCATCTAGCACCTAGCAAAGTGCAACTCAGAGTGCTGCACCCAACTGAGCAGGTAAAACCAGGGCTGAATTTGCATCAACTTGTGCTTGCTTCCACATCCCACTGAATCTCCTTCCTTCACAAGGCAGTGCTTGTGGGAAGCCCAGACAGCTTTATAGATATATATGCAAGGCAACTGTTACTTTGACTTAAGCAAGGTTTGGTTTTACTGACTTCTAGGACAGCGCAATCCATCAGCTTCCAGAGCTAGAGCAACATCATGCTATCAAGGCTAACAGGGCTTAAAAACACCTGCTATAAAGGCTACCACCCACCAATTTATATTTTACAGAGAGCTTGTGTATCCCCAGAGTGACCCTGATGTGGGCTGCAGGCCAGGTGCACCCCACTTAGCTCTCTCATGTGACTGGTCATTGCATGGCCTCCTGGGTATAAGGTCCCAGCCCATGTTGCTCCCAAAGCACTCAAAGCATGCATGAAGGCTACATGGAGCTGCAGCCCTGCAGAAAGAGGATTGCTGCAGTAGGCCTAATGTTGTCTCCCAAAAATGGATTCAATTCTGCTTCCATTCAAGTCAATGGCAAAACTCCTACGATATCTGTCTGCACAGGATTGGGTCCTATTAATGCCCATGGTCTTTGATGTTGTAATCCTGATTGGGAGGCCCTTTACAGGTGTTCAGTTGTCGAGTTGATGACACGGAGTTGTGCTTTAGCATGTAACAGGAAGACCAAAAGAAGGGTGTCATCTTCTTCCTAAGTGATCTTCCTGTCACCACCAGCCAGAAATTTGGCTATGCCGATGACTTGGCACTTGCCACTCAAGAAAGGACTCAAGCTGAAGTCCAGACAAATATTTGTGAAGACCTCCAATTACTTGAAGAATATTTCATGTGTTGGAAACTCCACCCAAATCCAAGGAAAACTGTCATCACATCATTTTATCTAAATAACTCCCACGCCAACCGGAAACTCACCATCACTATCTGTGAAGAAGAGGTTAAGCATGAGAAGTTCCCAGAATACCTCTTTTGTGAACACCTACAAAACATTGCTAAAAAAAAATGAAAGCATGAGTTAACCTTGTCCATAAACTGGATGGAACAACATAGGGAGCAAATGAAACCATGCTTTGAAAAGCCATTCTAGCACTTGTTTTCTCTGCATCAGAATATTTCTCCGCAGTCTGGAACAAAAGTGTGAACACAAAGATTGTTGATACACAGTCAGATGCAGCTATGCAGATTATATCAGGAACACTAAAAAGTACGCCATTGCCAAGTCTTCTAGTCCTAGTGAACATTAATCCCCATGTGTGAGGGAATACCATAAGGCCATCGGTAACCCAAACCTCTCAATCAATAAGGACAATCACCACGCCACCACCAGAAGAGTTTTCTATATTTGAACCTTCTGGAAATACATCAAGAAGCTTTATGATGATAAAAAGAGCACTGAAGAACAATGGAGGAAAGCCTGGGCAAATACCAGCCTGCTACAGAAATATATCATCAGTGACCCTACATTCCTCCAGCCAGGATTTGACCTACTGAGAAAGATTTGGTCCACCTTGAATCGCATCTGGACTTTTCATGGAAAATGTTGATACCTACCCCATAAATGCAGAATCAAAGAGAGTCCGGGTTGTGAATGTGGTGTGATTTCTCAGATCGTTCACAATGTTGCATCATTGCCCAATCAGTTCATTTAATGGCGATCTAAAAAAAAATCAATCCATGCAGCTACCCCTGAAGCACTTAAATGGTTATAAAATTTAGATTTTAATCTATGAATGTTGTAATCCTAAAAATGTCATATGAATGAAGAAGAATGCCTTTGGTTTCGTAACAAGTGGTTGCTTGGCCCCTCAAGAAGTCTAGGCGCCTCTGCTATTGGGTTCTTACACTTGACCACCTCCTGCAGGTAAACTGGATTATGCAATATCTCCTGAAGGAAGTGGTGCCCTGAGAACTTAATCCAAGGTCCACTGAGGTCAGGGGAATCTTTCTGTTGCCATCACTGGGTTCTCAGGACTCTTGTTGCTTAACGGAAATCTGCACTGTCGAACCTGCTCTTGGAAACAATCCTGTGAAGGGTAGGGGGAAGCTACGTACCTCAAGCAGTATTGCCCTCTTCATGTCCTGTGATAGCAAAGAAACCTGATGACTTTCAGCCCTTGCTATTGGCATGAAGGGAGTAAAACAGCACTGTGGCCCCAGTGTGAGCACTGCTTCGGCCAGTGCAGGTTGTGCTTTCCCAGGGCATTGAAGTGATTTATGGGCATGTATACGGAGAGACCTCACCAGGCAGTAGGTGTGAAGATTAACTGTCCCAGACAGACGCAGTACATTAAGCATGTTTTCAGCAATCAGTGGTTATTTATTTTGCTGAACAATAAATCATGGCCCGTCAGTGAAATTTATCTTGGGGAACCTTCAGTAAAAAAATGCTACTTTTCTTTTCCTTCAGTGGAAAAAAGGCTGTAAAGACTCCTTGCCTGAGAGGGAAAAAGATGGCCCAGCCCAAGGTTATTTCAAGAAAGACATTTTATAATATTTCTTTGTGGAGATGAATGTTCTGCTATGGCCAGGGTTTCACAGGAGTTCGAGGCCATTTGCTGTGTAGGTGGATGGATTATGGTGGTAAAACCTTCAGAAAATTTTGTCCTGTCATCCAGGAACTGAGACATTTTACATACCCAGACACAGGGACTCCAAAAAGAAAGTCTTTTTTTTTAAACCTATTCCACCAGTGTATGTAGAAACACAGATTATTATGGTATTGATGGCAAGTAAGATTTTTTTTCCAAGGGGTGAAGAATGTAGAATGCCAAGTTCCAATGAAAGTCAATGAGATGCAGGCTCCTAGGAAGAGCTGTCCTCTTGTTCCTTTCAGTATTTCTTTTAAATATAAAAGAAATATATATATCATATATAAATCAATATATAAATACATTTCTGGGAAAATTGTTTTACTAGAATCAACATCTTCATTCAAACAATTTTTGGCAGGAGGTCATGTGTTTTGGCAAAACAAACAAACAAACAAAAACGGCATTAAAATTTCCTCCAGGTCTTCTTGGTCCCAGAAGAGCTATTAAAAAATTATCCTACCTGGCATCTCATGAAGACCTATCAGCTGATCACAACGGACCCAGTGGGTTTTCTTTGAGCAGATTCTAATCCAGCTGGATTTATACTGTAGCCACCAACTAACCTTTGTTTTCCTGGCACAACACTTAATGCTGTCTCCCCAAGTCTCCTCAGTGTTCTTCCACTTGCAGATGAGTTGGATTCTACCTACCCAGTTATATTCCAGGAATTAGAAGTAAGAATGACCAAATGTCATAGCTGCTAAGGGCTGGAAGGGACCTTACAGATCAGGTCCAGCCCCTCTGCACTTGGGCAGGAAAGACTGCTGGGATCAGATGACCCCAGCAAGGTGGGTGTCAAGACACTTTCTGAAGATCAACAGGGTGGGTGACTGTACCACCTCTGGGGGGCAACTTGTTCTAAACCCTCGGTATTCAACTTGTAAAAAAGTTTTTCCTTATGTCTAGCCTGAAGCAATCCTCAATCAGCCTGTGCCCATTATTTCTTGTCCCTCTGGGGGGCCTTGGTGAACAGATGCTCCCTCAGGCCCTGATATACTTATAGGCTGCCACCAAGTCTTGTCCGAGTCTTCTTTTCTCCAGGCTGACCAGTCCCAAATCTTTCAGCCTCTCCTCATATGACCCGGTCTCTAGGCCTCTAATCATGTGTGTGGCCCTCTGAACTCTCTCGAGCTTCTCCACATCTTTCCTGAAGTGCGGCACCCAGAACTGGATGCAGAACTCCAGCTGCAAAAGGAGGATTACATCTTGCTCAAGATACCTTGGTAGATGCATGCCAGTGTTTGATTAGCTCTGCCGGCTACAGCGTCGCATTGGTGGCTCACGTTCATTTTGTTGTCTATCATGGCACCCAGATCTCATTCAGATGTGGTGCTGACAAGCAGAGCACTGCCAAGCCTGTAAGTGTGTCATGGATTATTTCTCCCCAGCTGGAGAGCTTTACATTTCTCCATATTAAACGACATCTGGTTGAGGTCCACCCATCTCACAAGTCTATCCAGGTCAGCCTGTATTGCCAACCTGTCTCCAAGTGAGACCACACTCCCCCATAGTTTAGTGTTGTCAGCAAACTCTGCTAGTTCACTTTTAATACCCGAATCCAAATAGTTGATGAACGTGTTGAAAAGCAGTGGTCTGAGTACTGAACCCTGAGAGATATCCTCTGCCAGGATGACTCAGTTCCGTCAATCAATACTCTCTGGGTCCTACCACAGAGCCAATTACCTAGCCACTGGACCATAAAATAGTTGAGGCCACATTTTCCCAATTTTTTTCACGGGGACTTCATGGGAGACCAGGTCAAAGGACTTTTTGAAGTCCAGGTATATGACATGGATCTCATTTCCCACATTCAGGTGGTGAGTAACCTGAGCATAGAAGGAAATGATGTCGGTCTGGCACGATCTGCCTGTAATGAAGCCATGTTGGCTATCCTTCAGAATACTGCCTTTTGCTAGCCTGTCTGTAAGGGCCTCTTTGATCATTTTCTCCAGGATTTTACCAGAGATTGAGGTCAAACTGATTGGCCTGTAATTTTCTGGGTCCTCCTTTATTTCTTTCTTAAAAATAGGCACCAGGCTGGGCTTTTTCCAATTTTCTGGGAACTCTCCCAAGTGCCACGAATCTTCAAATAACTTTGCCATTGGTCGCACAATGACATCAGACAGTTCTTTTAGCACCCTCAGGTGTAGTTCATCTGGTCCTGCTGACTTGTAGATATTCAACCTTTGTAGGTGCTCCCTCATAACATCTACGCCAACTATGGGGGGTGGTCCCTCCCACCATGATCATCCTGTATCCTGTCAAGCAGGCTAGTACCCTTGGACTGGTGGAATACTGACATGAACAAAATAAAATACTGGTAGATGCAGCTGCAGTCTGAGGACTTGAGATCTTCCTAATTTATATTCCCCAGCCACCAGAGAGCGAGACAGTTATGCACACACGAGCATGGTGCATTCTACCTGGCCAACAGCAGTGGTAAGTCGTGGCTGCTTCCTGTGATACTGTAATCCCTTTCACTACTTATCTGTTAAGACTGAAGCACTTTGGGCAAGAAGCAGTTTCACTCTGCACCTGTACAGCACCCAGCACAACAGAGCACCAATCTCAGTGGGGGACTCTAGCCTAAGCAGATCTAGGATTTTGAGACGGGGGGATGCAGATGATGTGGTGTGTCCTCACATATTTTTCGCTATAGTATTTACTTTCAGATTGAAGCAAAAAACATATATAACTTTATTGAAATGTGCATTAATTTCCTATATCATGTCACATATAAAAAACACAACTAGGCAAAAATAAGCAAAAGATATTGTTTCATTAGTCCTGTAGTCATTAGAATTAAAATGTACATCTCTTCCAGACTTGTTAAAAAAAAAATCTAGCCTTCTTGAGCATCTTGACAACACACCTAATATTTCACTGAAAGTTATTTCCACATCTGAGTTAATGTTCCCTTGAATTAACATTTCCACACCTGGAGTTATTGTTTTTAGCTAGAGTTAAAAAACAGTCTGCAGAGCTGTTAAATAGGAGTTACATTACCAGGAGCAGCTAACAAGCAGCAGAATTGCAGAAGAAAAGATAGCTTGATTAGTGGAACATCAAGACCATTAAAAAGGAGAAAGTCTAGTTAACCCCAATGGGACTAAGAATTTAGAAGGAATCAAGTAGATTACAATGAGCCATCAAGTCAAGTAACTCCCTCACTGCTGCCTGAACAGAAATGTTGATGCTATTGCCAAGCAGTTGGTTTTAAACTTAGGGTGGAATCAAAGAGGGGTGCAACTACACCAATTTCCCCCACCTACAATCCACACCTGGACTCTGCACAACGTCTAAGTAATGTTAATACACACATTTTTGTTTAAAATGTAACCAGAATTGCAGGCCAGGTATCCAGATGGCAAAGTATTGCCAGTCACAAGAGCTTAATTGCAGACTTGCAGAAACAATGGACTACCATTTGATAATAAATACACTTGTTTTTGTCCTCTTCTTGTATTAGGAAGAAGCAAACACTTATTCTCCTAACTAAAAAAAACTCCCTGCTAAGACATAATCAGATCACAGCCACTTCCTTCAGATATTGGTGTTCAACTGCTCTGGAGTCTGCCCAAGGCTAAAACAGCCTAGTTTGGTCTTTTTCTGGACAGGGATAATTATATTTTCAATCCTGACATGTAGTTTATCATTATCAGCCTTAAGCTCAGAAAGCTATTATGAAACTGGGATCTAGCTCCAGATCCCAAGGGTGTGGGGAATCTGCTACCAGTGTTTTCCAGACTCACGTTGGTTTTTCCAATCCAGATTTCAGGTTAGAAAGATGATGGTATTCTTGCATTCATGCTTCCTTCCACCATCCTCTGAGGACCTCTAAACAAGGAGTGGCTGTAGGACACCACTTCACAATATATGCATTCAAGGAAGCAAAATATAGATTCAGATCATGAGAAATCTATAAATTTTGTTGAAAATAAATGTAGCATGAGTGACTTACCATCTTGGGTATTGCATTTGCATCTACACTGAGTCAGTTTTTCCTCGAGAATACACCAGCAGAAGGAGCCCACATAAAGAAGTCCTGGAACACCTCTGGAACCTATACAGCTACAGGGGAGTTGCAGAGTTTATCTGCAGGGGGAGAAGTGGGTGGAGCTTAGAGCCTTTGCAGGTGCAGAACTGGCTGGAGCTTACAAAGCCTGCAGGAGGCAAGTGAAGAATGTGTAAACTGTGCTGAAAGAAGCTGGCAGAGTTTGTCATCTCTGCAGGAGAACTATACAAACTTTACTTGAACTAGAGAATTCTTGTGAACTGATTAAAATAAACACAAATGCATCCAGTCTAGACTGAACTGTTTAAAAGCATTAGAGATAATTATCGTTAATCGCAAAGTGTCCAACTGTGCTAGGTGCGTTATAGACATATGATAAAAGACAAGTCTTTCTCCCCATCTATTTCTTCCACATAGGCATTAATCATGCAAGGGCAGACCAGAGTCTGACCCAAATCCAAACTTCCTCACAACTCAGACTCAGAGCAGGTGTCCCGACCACAGCCCATCTCCAGAAAACCACCAGATCTGTGGGAACCTGCCCTCATCCACTTGGAGCTAAAACAATGGTAGCTGTGGGAGAGAGGAGATGACAGGATGCGGGGCTTGCTGGCCATGAGAGTTGGGGAAAAGCAGCTGGGTGGAGCAGAGTGGCTGCTGTGTGGGAGTGAGACTGAACTGGAGAAAAAATATAGGGAGATTAAATAAAGAACAAGTCTGATGTCTCTAAGCAGCCAGGAGGATTGTGAAATAATTACACAAGTGCTGGAAAGGAAAATGACTGGGTAAAGCTCCTGCTCCCCGGGGGACTCTGATCTGTCTGTTTATTTCAGATGCTTTATAATGTCTCCTAATCTCAGACAAACGAGCCCTGCTTCCCTCTTCTGCCTGCTTGGAAAGCCATGCAGCTTTGGGGGAAGAGGCTGAAATGTAGGAGTATAAGCCCAGATCCTGCTTGATCACTCTTGGGTTCCCTGTGCTCATTAAGCAGCCAGAGCAATGAGGCCAAGGGAAGGGTCAGAGAACAGAGCAGGCTGCACAGCCACCTGTCCCAAGGCCAGCCTCAGTGCTGCCTGGGAAAGTCCTGATGCTGGAGCAGCTGGATGGTGCAGGCTACTCATGAGCAAGGAACCATCCATCAGGGAGGAGAAGAGGATACACCTTTCCAAGCAGCAGAGAGGAACCAGTGTTGTCACATGACTGTTTGGATTTTATTTCTTAAAATAGTCATGTCTAGACTGCTGGGTTGTAGGGATGGCATGAAAAATATAAGTCACTCTACCTTATGAGCTCACCTTCCAAGGGTCAAAGAAAAAGAATCCCAAGATGCATTATTTTCAGCCAATCTCAGGATTTTTTGGTCCTGAATCACAATTCCAAATACCTGGGATTTGTGGCTTGGGTACCATCCTTCTCCAGCACTCCCCATGGTCCCTTCAAATCAAACACAATGCAGTGCATGGGATGCTGGTGCACAGCTAAGAGTTTTCCCTATTTCAGGCACTTCCCTGTGTCATCAGCCCACCAGCTCTGATCCAGGAGCACCATGTACATCTAATATAGTCTAGACATCACGAAGGTCTCTTGTCAGGTGCTCTTTCTGGCTTCTGTTCCTCAGGATCACCCTGGCCATTCTGACAGCTCAGCACTGTTGCACATTGAGAAAGGACATCAGCGTCCTACTGCTTTGTGCTACTTGGGGGGAAATAGCCTTAGCAATGCC
Organism: Alligator mississippiensis; assembly: GCF_030867095.1. NCBI lineage: Eukaryota > Metazoa > Chordata > Crocodylia > Alligatoridae > Alligator > Alligator mississippiensis. Next base: position 47,341,661 of record NC_081835.1, read on the forward strand.
AGAGGGACTGAATGGCATCTCCTGGGCAAGTGCTTTTCCCAGCTCTTCATGGCATGTGCCCCTGTTCCATGGAACTCAATAAAGATGTTTTACAATGCCACAGATTCTAAATAGATAATTACATGTTATAACTACGTGATTGAACAGAGTTACACTCATTATTTCATTAAGATAATTAAGCAAATACTCAATGATAATTAGCTAAAAATTACTTTGGAGAGAAAAGAAAACCCAGAAAAGAATAGGAACATGGCAAAAGCTACCATGAGGCAGTGAGGTGGGACTGACTGGGAGAAGAATCATGTGGTTAAATCCCCACCTTGGGACCCAGATGACAGGCTTTTAGTTCCTTGTTCTGTCAAAATGTTCAGTGTGTGATGTTGAGCAAGTCCCCCCCATCTTTCTGCCTTCAGTTTACTCTAAGTAAATCTATCATTCCTTGACTCCCAGTCCTACTCCCCTCCCCAACGCATTCACAAGAAAGGATCGCAGGACACTTTGCAGACCAAGCATAAAAGGTTCATTTAATAAACCACTGACACCTGTATGCCATTAAAATAAAACAGTGTAGCCATACTGCATTAAGAAAACACAGGGATGAAAGGGGAGAATTATGTAGTGTCACCTCTTTTGTCCTGAACAATCTGGCAATAGCTAGGACTATGCCAGACTCTTTCCAACAGCAGAAACTGATACTAGGAGTCATGTACTCCTTTGGCTCAGGCCTGTTTATTTACAAGGAACATAGAAAAAGTCCTGTTTGTCTGAAAAACCATAAGCTTTTTGCTTGCTCTCATCTTCTAAGTCTGCTCTTCCAGCAGACCCTATTCCTCAAAGAGCTCAGTATCTCTGCTTGCTTGCAGGAACTTAACCAAGACTGCATCTCTTGCCTTCTGGTCACTTTTTGTTACCTTCCTGGCTCCAATACACAGAGAAACAAATGCAGCTGCTACCAAAGAAACCCCTCAGCCTACATGGTTAGTTTCTAATCCATTCTATCATGTGGTCTTTTGCCTTGGGCAGTGGCTTCCAACATAAATTCATACATAACTGAAAAAAGGGGAAAGAGGTGGTTAGCTCTGTTAGTCTGAAGTCAGATAGAAGTTAGAGTGTTTTGGCTATGGGGGCACAGAATCACTCATAAAGTAATTTTTGGTGATAATTCTTACTTACTTAAGATAACCTTTTTGAAGATTAGCAAGGCTAAAGAGTTGGCCCATTTGGAGGTCACTTGAGGACTTTGCCTGGAAGAGCATGCTGCAGGTAGATAAACTGGCAAGGGTAGAAGTTTGGACTGGCGTATTTTTCAACATGAGCAATCACTTCTCCAAAGCAGATAACATAGCAAACCTGCTGCTCACTCAAAAGCTATTTGTTTGCTGCTCTCTCCTGGGAAAGTTGCTGGTCTGAACTCCGATGTCCTCTCTCAGCCCTCTTTCATAACATCCAGTGACTTTTGGGAGAGCGCTGCCGACTCCTGGGTTCAGAATTTGGCCGTGCTCCATATGTACAGTTTTTAAGATCTGTGCTAAGGTGGAAAAAGCTTAGAAGCTTGTTGGAAGAGTCAGATTTTAGTGACCTGGAGAGAAGGCTTCAGAAAGAGGCAGCAGTTTAAGCTAGCCGCAGGTTGTGAGACTGTTAGTGACACATCTGTAACAGCTGTAAATCTGTGTCAGTAAGAAAAGTAGCAAGCTGTTTAGTTCACCCTCTCATTCTACATGCCAGCTATTTTTATACCAAGTAGAAACCAATTCATTGAAAACAGTCTGAATATAGGCACAGCAGCAACATCACCAGTAATACAGAGATCTGAGGCAATGGCATGGATAGGAAGCATCTTGTATGAATGCCCTGCAACTTGTCCAAGTGCTCCCCATTACAGAAAAAGATTATAAAATCAGCAGAGACAGTATTGATTGAAAAGGACCAACCAGTCATCCACCCCCTTTCCCATCACCAGCCAAGACAAGATTGTTCCCTACAATTTATTTTCCATTCGTCAATGAACAGTTCTCAGAAAACGTCAGATCAATGAAAGAACTGCTGTATTTCTTTTTTAAAATGTCTTCTGTATGGAGATTAATAGCAAAAATTAGGCTGGATTGGTATGCAGCATGTGGTGATGTCAGGGTGCTTTTTTCACTCCAGTCTAGGCCGGAACAGTGACCAAAAATTGGTGCCATCTGGTTGCCCATGTGAAATGAGCTTGATGGATTCTGTCCAGTTTGCAATGGAGGAGAAAGTGCTGAGATTCTAAATATTTCAGGACAGAGACTGCATCTTCCTGTGGGCATCTGGAGTGAGAAGTGAAAGCAGGGCCTAGCCCACTGTGGGTGAAACTACACTAGAAAGAATTGCAAGTGGCCACACAACACGAATTCAGCAAATGAATTGTGCCCCGCCCCCAGTCAGGCAGATTCTTGTTGGGCTGCTGTGGCCAAGCATGGCTCTCTCTTCTGCAGGTAGTCCCACCAAGGCAGGGTTGGCAGGAAGGGGCATAATAAGCTTGTGCTATTTATCCTGTGAATACAGAGAAGAGGTCAGTCTCATGAGCTGCCATCTTCCTCCAGCTGTAGGTCTATGGAAGCAAAAAATCAAGACAAGAAGTGGGTATTCCTAAACCTTCAGGAAAATTTGGGCAGGACCACCTGGTGGAGATCACTGCTGCAGCTCCACTGCATCAGAGCCAAGTCCCCAGTCATCCTGACACTACCCTGGAATCAACAGTACCACAGCAGTGCAGAGATAGTCTGACGGGACCACAGGTCTGTTTCTCTGCTCCAGAGGTGTCAAACATCTGGCCCATAGACCGACCCCCAAAGCCATGTAATCTGGCCCACAGGGCTTCTAGAGGGGCCGGACCCTGGGGCACGTGCTGCCAGTCCCACCACCCCAGGCATGCAGCAGGGCTGGAGAAGCACGGCAGCCAGACTCCATTTCTTGGTGGTGGTGGCTCCTTCTGGCTGCCACTGATGGGCTCAGACCCTGTGCCCAGGCACCCTGGCCTGTCTGCCCTGCACCCACCGCCAGGGGTGGGACCTGCATAGGCAGGACACTCAGCTAGGCGGCTGGGATAGGACCGCAGGCCAGCAGGGACCTATGTCCAGAAGTGAGACAGGCAGGCAGAGTCAGGGAGACCCCGGGATCTTGGGGTGATTACAGTGCAGGTCTCCATGGAGACTGGCTGGGACCTGCATGGGCAGGTGAGCAGGATGGGGCCAGGATCTTGGGGTGGTGCCAGGGTGAGGCTGGGTCTCAGGACAGAGCCATAAACCACTCCCTGCACGCCCCTGCTCATGAAGCCTGTGCCCAATGCAGGGGCGTGCAAGCAGCAGATCACTGTTCTGCTCCGAGCTCTGCCTCTGCGCTATCATTGCTCCATGATCCAGCCTCATGATCCCAGCCTCACCCACCTGTCCTACTCCTGAACACTGCTCCCTGCGCACCTGCAGCTCCATCCCATGTCGGGAGTTTTGGTGAGTTGTTGCCCTGGAGGGAGTGGTGCTGACCTGGCTTGCGACAGCTCAGCAAAACTCCCTATGTGGCCCGTGGGCCCAAATAATTGCCCATCCTTGTGGTGGAGGGTGTGTGACAGCTGTGTTAACTCCTGCAGCTCACTGATGTCCCCTCTCACTGTCACCATGTCTAGATCTGAATTCTCCTCTCCAGGAGCCCTACAGTCCAGATCCAACCCAAAGGGTCAGGTAGGTTTAACACCCTTGCTCTACCCCATGTGCAGAGGAAATCCTTTCCCTTTCCTGCCACTGGTTTTTACTTTCTTGCCTAACATGATTTGCAAGCATCTCCCATAAGGCCAAACCCTGCTGCATCTGGCTCAGCGACAGACAATTATGAGTTATTAATGCATCATAATGTATTAAGATTTGCTAAATATAGAATAAACAGTTTGTTAAAAAAGAAATAAAAGCCATGCGCTGAAATTAAAAACACATTAAAGGTGCGAGACAGGAATCCAGACGCGGGGATTACTGCACTTAAGATACTGAAACACAACTGGGCCGCTCCCTCTCATCCCCAGCCAGTGCTCAGGCAGAAAAGCTATTAGCTGGATTAAATTTGCTACTAAAAATAATAATATACTAAAGTTGACACGTTGAGATAGAGGGAGAGATTGATTTCTCTCCCTGGATGATCGGATATCAGTCCAAAGGAGAGTAAGAGGCTGTGTCTGTTACCGGCAGATATTGAACCTTCATAGGTTGTCATGCAGGAGGATTTGTGTGTTTGTACCACCCTTCAGTCTCTTCCTATTATTTGGTTTTTGCATTCCAATAACAGTTAAAAACTCTATCTGAGAGCAGGTATAAGGTACTGTATGTGCCAATGGCAGGAAACAGGCTCTGCCTCACAGAACTTACAGTGCAATTAGAAAAGCCAGAATCATTGCCTCCATTTTACAGAGAGCAAACTGAGGCTGCATGACAAGCCCAGGATGAGTTATAAAGTCTGAGGCTCAGTGCTGTGGGGTTGACACCTCAAAAACCTACTGAGTGACAAGCTGTCCTCTGGGCATAGTTCCCAAAATACCCTTCTGAAGTTTGCTGTCCATTGACCCTCCCCCTCCAGAAGCATTGAATCCCTCCTGACCCTGGCAAGACCCGGGGCCTGGCTCACAGAGCCTGTAAGCATAGTCAAATGCATTAAGGTTTGTATTTTGGTAGCAGTTCCAATTAGCCTGAAAAGGCTGGATCTTCCACTGACGTAAATCAGTCATTCCACTGACGTCCCCAGTGCCACACCAGTTCACTCCAGCTCAGGCTCCAGCCCAGTCTCTTAATTTTTTTGCTTTCCTGGAATGTTGTAGAACCACTTTCTACAAATGGAGACACTGACGTTCATTAGAGAGAAAGGAAAAGGAGGGGGAAAAGTCACATTTGGGACCAGCTTCTGAGCTGGTATAGTGTGTCATTGCCCTATCGGTTTGGATGAAAGCTATACTAATTTACACCAGCTGGGGGGATCCGGCTCATCATTTGGCTTGAACTAATGTGACTTGCATGTGTAATTTATTTTTAAAAGGGGATTCTTGCTTTTCTCCTTGAGCTGCCTGCAGAGGCTGCTGGGAGCTCCTGGAATTTCCAGAGCAAAGGGAAGGGGAGAGGGGTATGAATAAAATATCATCATAACAGCTTTTATATATATACATGAACCCACTCTGTGGTGCTGCAAGCTTCATTTTTAAATAAGAAGCTCAAATCAATTCCCTGAGAGGGAAGGTGAACACGTTGGGCTTTTCAGCGAAGGCACCAAAACAGAAAAGCATTTGCTTTTTCATCAAATCAAGCTGGAGCTGGGTTAATTACATGGCTCTGTCCTGATTTAAGTAAGGGAGCTTTATTCAGTACAACTGTTCCTTTATTAATGAATTGCAACCCAATTTTAACAGAAGGAAGGAGGAAAGAAAAAAACCCTTTGCCGACATGCTCCGTTTGCTGCTGCTGACTTTCATTTACATAACTTCAAAGTCAGGCATTTTTAAACCAGTTTATTTTTTTCGTCCAGTTGTTGGACTCTATTTGATCCCATATCCCCCTCCATCCTCTGCAACCTATATGCCCTCTGCACACGCTCTGTGCTGCTCCAGGATGGAGTGTTTAGATGGACAGGAATTACAGATTTTGGACCAGATTTCCCTAACTTCCATGCAGCCCCCTGTCATTTCAATGCAGACATGCCAGTATAACTGAGATCCAGTTTTTTACCTGTTGCCTATTGGTCATTCCAGTTCATCTAGCCCCTTCCCCAGAGTGCAGATGAAACAGAAGATGGAAAAAAATACATACGCATCTCTTCACTCGTACATACGCAACCACATACATTTCTCCAAACAGTAACACACTGTATTTATCTACATATACAAAAAACAATCAATGTAAGCTGATAAGCCAGTGATTCTCAACCCAGGTGCCATGGCACCCTAGAATGCCTTGATAGTCTCTAGGGATGCTGGGGGTGCCACACAATGTTAGCACCGTTTGGGATGCAAACGCGATTCACAAGGTAAACCCATATATTTCAAATAGGAATCCATTGTGTTAAAAATGTTCTGACCTGCTGCGGCTTCTGAGTTCTTTGCAAATAAGCAATTGCTCTAGTATTTTTCCATAATCAAAAACAAGTGAAAACTAAGAGCTGGCATTTTCTGAGGGGTGCCTTGAGTCTAATGAGGGGTGCCTCAAGTCTGAAAAGATTAAGAACCACTGCTATAAGGTAAATTAACAAGGTAAATTACCCCATGCCAAGCTCCATGCTGCAATGGCTCAGTTGCTACCAGGTACCCAAAGCTGCTAATTTAAAACTAACTTCAGTGTGCCTACATTATGCTGCGGTCACTTCTGAGATTGCAGTGTATGCATGCCCTTAGAGACACACAACACTCAGGAAGACACACAACTTCTTAAACTTTTCTGGGGACATGTACCTTCATACACAAGCACATGCACGCACATACACACACACTGCTATACACTTAGACACCCCCTGCCCCTTTACTGATGCACAAATGTGTTTGCACCAAGGATACATCAACTCTGCAATCAGGAGGTGTGATTGTAGCATGGGTGTGCACAACCAAGCTAATGTTAATCTAGCTTGTTCAGGTAGCAATGGCAACAAAGAGCGAGCGTGAGCAGCACTGAACTCAGCACAGGCTGCTTTGCTTATACCCACCTGGCATCCTGGGTACCTATGTTGTGGCTGGTGCTTAGGCTGCCAGCACTTCTCTGGAAAACACTGGGGACCTGATTCTCACTCGTTCTGCTCCTGGTCTTCCAGAACGGATGGAGGGCAGAAGGCAAATGTGGCTTTAAGCCTCCCCAGATCTGTAGCACTTGGTGTGTGTTATAACAGTTCCTGAGTTGCTGTGCTTCTCTAGGCCTGAGATGCAGATGCTACCCACATTGCAATGTGTTTCAGTTACATCCCTCACATACCCCCAATCTGCTCTGTGCACTGTGAGCACAGCCAGTATAGAGCCCTTCTGGCAACTATTGGCACTCAGACTAGTTAGATTAAAGCTAGTTCAGAGAGGTATACATTCCCCCTCAGACTGCAGTTTAAAGGTACCTCCCACAGACACCACTGTATAGTCTCAGGCACCCAAGTGTGTGTGCATGTGTACTCACACCAGCTACAATTCAGTTCAATTTCATGAGACATCCTGACCCAGATAAGTTGCAGGAGGTTGGCCTAGGCACAAGATGGACAGATACCCAGGGGCCTAGTTGGAGGCAATAGGGCCTTACACCATCTTTGGGGTTGGAGCCCATGTCTGTTTGTGACTGGCAACCCTACCTGATCAGGGACAAGCTACTGGGTGGCATGCAGCCTCTGGGCCATCTCTCCGCCGTCTTTCTTTTTTCCCTTACAGCATTTTAATAAAACCCTGTTATGTTTCCTGGTGGTCTGATGAATTCTCCTCTTTGCACACCCTCATGGTTCAGGCATCAGAGCAGCGGGATTGCCTTTCAGTCCTTCCTCTGCTACGTCAGCTGCAAAGTTGTGTCTCTCCGGGTTCACCCTGTACTTTGTGTCCTCCCTACTCTGTAGTTGCTGAGTCTATGTTTGGCAAGAGTCTGCCTTTGCCCTGCATGGCTTGCTACCGTGAGGTGGCCTGCTGTCACAATCATGCTGTGCAAAGAGCTGGAGCATCTTGGATGGTCACTGAGTCTCCCCAGCAGTTCAGAGAGGGATGGGCGAGGTGCTAATTAAGCACATTTCAGACATCCACTCCTTTATCTGCATTGCAGCAGTGCCAGGGAGTGCCATGTACCAGCACCCTGTTGTGCCAGGTGCTGTACAGACACAGGCAGCACTCCCGAAAGAGCTTAGTCTCGGTACACCCACCTCTGTGCTCTCCCTCCCCAGACATACACACAGAGCTCTGCTTTCTCAGACACTCGTATAGACACTCATACACAACTGTGCTGTCTCCCTTTCTCTGTCTCAGACTGCAGACTAAATGAGCAACATATGGCCTGATGTGATTAAAAACAAGTTAATTGCTCTGGTTTCAGCATGTCTTTCCTTCTCTCAGACATTACAGGTGGTAGCAGGGCTAGTTTCCTTGCTACTCGCCTGAGTGAAATTCAGTCCTAGGTGGCTGGAAACTTGGGTAACCTGCTGTTGTCTGCATGGATGTGAGGCACAGGGGAGGGAAGTACACAGAGGGGCACTGCCACTGGGTGGGACTCCCTCAATGGGGTACTCTCCCCCTGCTCTTCCCTAGCCCAGACACTGCACCATTGCCTCTCACTGGCATTTGGCACATGTGCCCACAGGCCAGGTGCAGGCGCTGAGCTCCTCCGTCTGATGACTGCGTCCTGCAGATTTCATTACTGTCATGTCCTCTGCCACCCCCGCTGCCTTCCTGATCGCTGCTTGCTGCACCCTCATTAACAGGTCCAGATTGCGTCTGCAAGGTGTTTTACAGGAGCTGGAGCTGTTGCTGCATCCCCTTTGCTTGCTCCTGTGCACGTCACAGTGAGTTGATGATGGTTGTTGCCTAGAAATATATTTCAGGGATGGCACCAGCTGATTCCCTGAGTGCCCAATGTCACACACGTTAGTAGTGTCCTTCACTGTCCTCTTGTGAGACTGTCCTTGTGTCACCAGACCTCCCCCACCCACAGCTCCTCAGCAACAGCTCTTGTTCCCAGGGTAGGAGGTAGGGACATAGTTAAGGAGCACTGCATTGTGGGTACTCTCTCTACTTCTCAGGTCTTGTACCAGCACAACACGGAGGCAGCTTTTATTTGCACCAATGGCTGGGCAGATGTGGAGAGACTTCAGGCCACCTTTGCCTCCCTGCCCCAAGCCACAGGAGCAGAATGGCTGAGACTCAGGCCCTGGTTGTTGTGGGACAAGCTCTGAAAGCCTGTCAGACTAGCCCTTCCTGCTTGACACTCACAGCTCTCAGCATGGTGGGAGCAGTCCCTCGGGAAGTGTAATAGAGCACTCTTCTGTTGGAAGCCAGCTACACCTATCCCCGAGCGACCTCCTGTCTAGTCACCAAATGCAGACGTAAAACTCTCTGCGCCCCCCTTCCCCTCAGCCTGAAACCTCCAGACCCCACGGGGCAGCACTGCAGAGCCGTGCTCCCCTCCCGCTCCCCTCCCCCAAGCCGTCAGAGATCTGTGAGCTGGCCCCACTGATCTGCCGGCTCCGCTTAGGGTGCTGGGTTTCCAGGCCTCCCTTTTGATTGTATTCCCACCCGGGGGTGGCACACTCCACTCGCAGCCCGGTGGGTGGTAAATACCTTTCCTTCCAGTGCTACGGATTGCCCAGGCCTCGCGCTGCCTCTCCCCTCAACACTTTCACCTCCTGAGCAGCAGTTTCCGATCGCCATCAATCATCCCAGCCCAGCCAGCTTCAGGAAACCCCCCGCCTTCCTTGCTTCAACTCTCTTTTACACTCTGAATTCCAGTGCCAGGCAACTCCTGCCTTCGAGCTCCTGCAACAAGCCAGTACCTGGCAGGGACCCGAGAAGCTGCCTTCTGGCCATCTAATCCTCCACCTGCTTCTGGTCAGCGATGCCACCCCTGAGGTGCCCATTGTCTTAGTATCTGTGTGCCCAAACTTGAGATTATTATAGTCATCCTTGAAGACCCCAGTTGCAAGGGCCCCTCTGTGCCAGGCTCTGTGTCTATACATAGTGACAGACAGTCTGCCTTGCAGAGCTCACAGTCTAGGCTAAAGCGAGACAGAGGAAACATCATTGTACTCATCTTAACTGATGTTCAGTGGTAAAAAGGGCCAGATCTACAAAGGTTTAGGTTCCTACAGATGCAGCAAGCTGCCCAGCAAGAAGGCACCTACTCAGTTCAGGAACTAAATCCCAGTGAAAGTCAATGGGTCTCTGGCACCTCCCAGTAGGTGTCAGGGTTCTTTTGTACACTTGGCCCCAGGTGACTCACCCAAGGTCACACAGGGAGTTCGTACCAAGCAAGGAAGCAAAACCTGGTCGTCTGAGCCATCATACCAAGCCTTAGCCACAAAGCCAGCCTTCCCCTAAGACAACACGCAGGGTCTGTCTACCCCAGAAGTTTGGCCTGATTTAATATAGCTTGTTGTGGACAGTTCTCTGGGATTCCAGTTCTGGCCTGTCCGAATTTTATTGAGACTACTACAAGCAGCAGCAGTTCACTTGAAGCACTGTTTTCTGAATACCTCATCCTACCCGAGGCATTAGTGACTCATACTAGTATTACGCCATTCTGTGTGTGCTTGAAGAGCTCCACAAACCACTCACTCTTTCTGTTGGATGATAACACCCCTCTATGAACATTAACAAGCCATCCCTCGCAATGCTTCTGCAAGGGAGGGGTCACTATCTCCACTTCTCAGTTGGGAAACAAGAGGCAGAGGGCCAAATTTGGAGCAGGTGTAAAACAAGGCTCCACATACACTCTCACAACATGCAGAAGATCTAATCTGGTGTAATGAGGAAACCCCAAGAGCTGAAAGAAGGTGAATGTTAACACAAGGTGGCATCTCCTTTAACTTACAGCTTTTTATATCTACCTGTACCACTTGTACCACTCCGTTCTCCTGGTCCATTGGTGTGCAAGTCACACCTCCTTAGATTCCCTTAGGCACTCCCTTAGGCATTCCCTCATGGTCTCATGAGGCTGAGTTCAGACACAGCAGGTTAGTTAACTGCCACTACAAGGACAAGAAATAGTTATTAAAATGCACTCAGGAGTGGGGCAGGAGGTGCTCCTCAGCTGTCACAGAACTTTACAGTGGACCCCAATCATACTCTGAAAGTCTGTGTCAGGCTAGGAACCCAAGTCAGAAGGTAAGTCAAGGTCAGGAGCTGGAGTCTTGCCCTAGAACAATACAGTGGAGCCAAGAGCAATCCTTTAGGAGATTTACCATACAGCTTCCACTGGCCTCTGTACTGTTTTAAGGGAGCATCTGGGGTGTGATCAGCTTCCTCCAGCACAATTGCCAATGGCTGGCTGCTGTGGAAATGGAGAGCATGCAAGAGGGATGGTTCTTCCCTAGCTGGAGCAGTGCAAGCCATTCTGGAGCAAACAGGGGCAGCAAACAGGGGAAGCAGTTTGCAGACAGTTTCCTGAGAGCAAAAGGAGGAAGGGGAAAAGGAAGCGGAAGAGAAGTCAGGCACCAGACCCTAGTGCATGGAGCCTGGGAAACAAGCAGGAAGAATTGGAATTCCTTGCACAGTCACGGCACTATGATATGATTGGAATAACAGAGACATGATGGGAGCTCGCATGGCTGGAGCACTGTCATGGACAGGTACAAACTGTTCAGGAAGGGCAGGCAGGGGAGAAGAGGAGGAGGAGTTGGGCTTTATGTAAAAGAGCCATATGATTGTTCAAAGCTCCAGTATGAAACTGGAGACAGGCCTGTTGAAAACCTCTGGGTTAGGGTCAGAGGGGAGAGCAACAAGGGTGATGTTGTGGTGGGGGTCTGCTATAGACCACCAGACCAGGAAGCTAGCGGGAGATTTCCAGATCACAGGCCCTGGTTTTCATGGGGGATTTCAATCACCCTAACATCTGCTGGGAGGGCAATATAGCAGTGCACAGGCAATCTAGGAAGTTTTTGGAGAGTATTGGGGACCACTTCCTGGTGCAAGTGCTGAGGTGGCCAACTACAGGCCGTGCTCTTCTTGACCTTCTGCTTACAAACAGGGAAGAATTGGTGGGGAATGTAATAGTGGATGGCAACTTGGGCAGCAGTGACCACAAGATGATTGAGTTCAAGATCCTGAAAAAAGAAAGGAAGGAGGGCAGCAGAGTAAGGACACTGGATTTCAGAAAAACAGACTTCAACTCTCTCAGGGAACTCATGGGCAGCATCCCCTGGGAAGCCAGTCTGAGGGGGAGAGGAGTTCAGGAGAGCTGGCTGTACTTTAAAGAAGCCTTACTGAGAGTGCAGGAAAAAGCCATCTCGATGTGCAGTAAGACTAGCAAATATGGCAGAAGACCAGCTTGGATTAGCAGGGAGCAGTTCAGTGAGCTAAAACATAAAAAGGAAGCTTACAAGAAGTGGAAAGTTGGACAAACAACTAGGGAGAAATATCTGGCATGCAGGGATAAAATCAGGAACGCCAAAGCACAACTGGAGTTGCAGCTAGCAAGGGATGTGAAGGGTAACAAGAAGGGTTTCTACAAGTATGTCAGCAACAAGAGGAGGATCAGGGAAAGTGTGGGTGCCTTACTGAATAGGGGAGGAAACCTAGTGACAGAGGATACAGAAAAGGCTGAAGTACTCAATGCCTTTTTCACCTGTAGTTCAGGTCCCAGACTACTGCACCTGACTGGCAGCACAGTTTGGGGAGGAGGTCAGCAGCCAACTGTGGTAAAAGAACAGGTTAAGGACTATTTAAAAAATGCTGGACATATACAAATCCACAGGGCTGGACAGGATGCACCCAGAGGAGTTGGCCAATGTGATTGCAGAGCTATTGGCTATCATCTTTCAAAAACTCATGGCAGTTGGGAGAGGTCCCAGACAACTGGAAAAGGGCAAATACTGTGTCCATATTTAAGAAAGGGAAAAAGGAGGATCCAAGGAACTACAGATTGGTCAGCCTCACCTCAGTCACTGGAAAAGTCATGGAGTAGGTCCTTAAGGAATCCATTTCTAAGCACTTGGAGGAGGAGAAGGTGATTAGGAAGAGTCAGCATGGATTTACCAAGGGCAAGTCATGCCTGACCAACCTGATTGCCTTCTATGATTAGATGACTGCCTCCGTGTATGCGGGGAGACCAGTGGATGTGGTATACCTTGACTTTAGCAAAGCTTTTGATACAATCTCCCACTACATTCTTCCAGGCAAGCTAAGGAAGTATGGACTGGATGAATGGACTGTAAGGTAGATAGAAAACTGGCTGGATCATCAGGCTCAGTGGGTAGTAGTCAATGGCTCAATGTCTAGTTGGCAGTCGGTATCAACTGGAGTGCCCCAGGGGTTGGTCCTGGCGCCAGTTTTGTTTAATATCTTCATCAACAACCTGGAAGATGGCATAGAGTGCACCCTCAGCAAGTTTGTGGCCAACACCAAGGTTGGGGGAGTAGTAAATATGTTGGGGGGTATGATTAGGATTCAGAGAGATCTAGACAAATTGGAGGATTGAACCAAAAGAAATTTCATGAGGTTCAATAAGTACAAGTGCAAAGTCCTGCACTTAGGACAGAGCAATCCCATGCACTGATACAGGCTGGAGGCTGACTGGCTGGGCAGTAGCTCTGCACAAAAGGACCTGGGGGTTACAGTGGACAATAAGCTGAATATGAGCCAGCAGTGTGCCCTTGTTGCAAAGAAGGCTAATGGCATACTGGGCTGCATTTGTAGGTATGTTGCCAGCAGATCAAGGAAAGTGATTACCTACCTCTATTCAGCACTGGTGAGGCCACATCTGGAGTACTGTATCCAGTTATGGGCTCCCTACTACAAAAAGGATGTGGACAAATTGGAGAGAGTCCAGTGGATAGCAACAAAAATTGTTAGGGGGCTGGGGCAAGTGACTTATGAGGAGAGGCTGAGGGAACTGAACTTATTTAGTCTGGAGAAGAAAAGACCAAGAGGGGATTTGATAGCAGTCTTCAACTACCTGCAGGGTGGTTCCAAAGAGGATGGAGCTGGACTGTTCTCACTGGTGACAGATGACAGAACAAGGAGCAATGGTTTCAAGTTGCAGCAAGGGAAATTTAGGTTAGATATTAAAAAAACTTTTTACTAGGAGGGTGTAAAACACTGGAACAGCTTACCCAGAGAGACTGGAATCTCCATCCTTGGAAGTTTTTAAAACCCAGCTAGACAAAGCCTTGGCTGGAGTGATCTAGTTGGGGTGGTCCTGCTTTGAGCAGGGGGTTGGGCTAGATGTCTCCTGAGGTCCTTCCCAGCCCTAATTTTCTATGATTTGATGAGTTTGTACTGGCTTTCAGTGGTGCTACAACAGCTGAGGGTCTGGCCATGAGGCTCCATCTAGGTTTGGAACCTGATACATCCCTCCTACATCAGCTTCACATCATCCTATCTCACCCAATTTCAGTGGAAATTCCTGAAATCTCAGTATAACACTGCTGCAGTAGGGTGCAGTCCCTTAGACTTCTGTGGCCATAATGCACTGGAATGGCAGTGAACCTGCACAGTGGTTACCTATACCTGAGCATAATGTATATAAAACAGTTGGCATCAATGGAAGGGATATGGAATTCCACAGAGTAGGGAAGTGGCCCTGTGAAAGCTGCCAGCTCTCCAGGAGATAGTGCTGCAGTTAATGGGGAGGGTCTGGAAGCCCCCTAGGCTGGGAATTTGGAGAGCTCTATCAGAGAACGTGAGTAGCAGTGGAGGGGGAGCCTGTGGGTCTCCACACCTGCCCTCCCAGCAGGTGTCATCAGAAAGCTGGCAACGGAGGGGGTGCTTCTGTGCAGGGGAGGGTGGAGGGGGTGGTATACAGCTGAATAAACACATACAACGCAATTAAGTGGAGTAAAGATTCTTTGATTAAAAGGAGAATCTGGGCTCATCTGTTTGTGTTTGAACTGCCTAATCTCCCTCCCCCATTGTGCATGGAATTAAGCGGCTGGGATTTCTGTTTCTAAACAGCGAGCTGTGAGTGGCAGGGTCACAGAACAATCCCAAGCAGCTCTGGCCAATCAGGCGGAATAATGCCGCATTCAGATGGAAATGTGGCGCTGTGCACTGTTGCTGCCTCCCCTGGGACGTGGCAGCCATGCCTGGCTCTCACAAGCAGGTGTTCCTGGACACCTGCCCACACCAATGAACATCACCCTGGGCACCCACTAACTTTCCTCCTAGGACTGCTGATGCTTTGTGCGATAGACAGCAGGATGGCCTGTCTAGCCACCCCCATCAGACTCAGGGGAAGGTTGCTCATAGTTATGGCTTCCTGCCCACCTTCCCCTCCTGCTCCTGAGCTCACTGCTTGCCTCTGCTGTAGAGGTTTTCTTCTGGGATATTGGAAGTTGGTCCATTTCTTCCAGTGGGCATTCTGGATAAATCAATGGGGCATCAAATCCCAGAGCCAGGTGAATGCTGCAAACACCACCCAGCAGGCTGAACATGTGCCTGAACTTGGAGAAGTTGAAACACAACGGAGGAAGTGATTTGTTCAGGCCCCCACCAGCAGAACCAAAATTAAGCCCACCTCTCCCGTTCATAGCCCTGGGCCCTCCCTGCTGGACAGCGCACCCTTTCTAAATAGCGAAGCCTGGAAGAGGACTTTAACTCACACAGAGGTTGGCAACAAGCAGTTTCTGAAGGCCATTCTCAAGCACGTGCCCTGCACACCTAATGATTTCTAGGGCTGTGCTCAGCCAATCAGGGCAAGAACGCCACGTGACCAACTGCAACCAAGCAACACAGCTCAAAATTTGGATTTGCAGAAGCTGGTAAACAATATTTGTGAAATAATTAGACGAATAACAAGTAAATGTGAGGAAACTGCCATCTGTTTATGACTGTTCCTTGGACTGAGACACAAGCTAAAATGGCCGAATACACAGTGCGCTCAATACTCCTGGCCCAGCTCTCCCCAGGCAGCAGAGCGGGGAGCGGTGAGGGGGTAAGTTAGACAAGCAAGTCCATCCCACATCTGTAGAGACACTGAGGTCTCCACGACCAAGGAAAGGTGCTCTGTGTTTTGATGGAGGCTGGGTTTTCTGTGACCCTCGCTAAGGAAGCGAAGCAGGGAAAAATGAGGAGAAAGAAGTTAGATGACAGGTTTCAGGGCATCTTTCTGGCTTCATCCAGCTAGTGCAAGGCCAGAGATGTATGCGGTGCCTGTACTCTTTGTCTTCTTTTAGGTTCTGCTGTTCATCCACTAGGACCAGAGCAGTAACTTGCTGGCCTCAGGTGTTGGCTCAGAGACTACCTCCTTTATGCCCAGGGGAAAGGGAATTGCCTTGTATCTCTGGATGGCAACAGGAACAGTTTGAGACAAGCTGTGTTATCATGGAACAAACTTCTCCCTCTCTGTTCAGAAAAGGCAGCAAGGACTTAGAGAATTGGCTCCTCGCCCTCTGAGGGAGATGGTGTGGGCAGGGGATGGCAGAGGCTGGAGTCTACCAGTCACTGGCTGCTCGTCATCACCAGTGCACCCATCACCACCTTACCTGGGCTGCCAGCTGCCCCCCTGGCGGTCAAACATGCAGAAGCGGGGGACACTCACTGAGAGGCTGGCTTTGGGCCAGCAGCAGCAGGAGCCTCTCCTGTATATTTATTTCCTCCTTCCCCTGCAGCGCTTCCCTCTGTGTCCCTTTGCTCTGCGGGCTGTGTGCTTTTCCGTTGACACACAGCACCCGGCAAGTGCTCTGCCTCCCAGCGCTACTCCCCACACTGTGGAAACTCAAGACATATGCTGCTTTTTCACACTGTAGAAACAACAAATGTTCAATTCTCTGCTCAGTCCCTGCAGCCTTCAGAGAGACAGAAGGGGACCAGATTTCCTAGGCACCCAAGCAGGCCATGGGTGCCTCTACAGAGGAGGGAGGGAGGGGAGGCTCCCTGCCCTTGTCAGGTTTACAAGGGATGGTGATCAAGGCTGGTGTCCCACCTGCAGCCAGCACTTTCTTTCACTATCCATGCAGCCCTGCCCTCTAGCCCCTTCTGTCCAGGCCCTGCTTTGTCACATCAGTGCTGCCCTGTTGTACTGATCTGGCCAATCACACCCTTGGTGGTGGCATCTGTGTTATTCCACTCTCCTGTCATGGCCCTGTCACTGCTTTCCCCTCCATTCTTGTTTGTAGCCCCCAGGCTTGGTGTGCTGTCTGCTCCTTCACCATCACCCCTAACAGGCTGGATCCCCTAATATTAGAACTCTGCCCTATCTTACCAGCACTGTCCCACTGTTCTGCTCCCATTGTCCACTCTGCACCTGGTCAACCCAATACCATCTTGCTCTGCTAGTTTCACTATTTGAGCCATGGCTTTTATGTGAATCTGGTGCTGTCAGAAGGTGCTAGGGGAATGGTAGGCAGGGCTGGACCTTCAGCTGGTGTATCTGGATGTAGCTTCACCAAAGTGAAAAAAATCATGCTGAGTTGCATTCCATAAGGACCAGCTTCCCTCCATTCATCCCCCAATAAACACAGCATGGTCACAGACATGGGCAAGTACTTTCTGGAACACCTCGTCCAACCTGCCTTAACATTGTGCTGCAAGGAAGGTGGGGTTCGTCTCTAGAGCCACAGATGAAAAAGATCAAGTCTTCTGGCTCATTTCTCTCCTCCCTGACTCCCAGCCAGGACAGAGATATGTTCCAGATGTAGAAATTGGGGCACGGAACAGACTACTGACTTGCCCAAGATCTTACAACTCAGTGACTGAGCCAGGAACACAGTCTCTCATTTAGGACTTTTGGTGACACTTTGCTCTAGTGACTAATCAAGCCCTACCCACAAAATGGTAAAGTAACTCAGAGACTATCCATCCCATCGCTTACAAGATCTTAGGGAGACAGGGTCACAGCAAGGGGAACTGACTTGCCCATGTGAAACAAGAAGTCAATAGTGGAGCAGAGAAGAAAATTCCCAGCTCCTAAATCCCAGTCAGGTCCACCAGCTGCTGGGCCTGAAGCCCTCAATGGGAGACCATCCATTGACTCCAAATCAGTGGGAGCTTTTCCCTAGAAAAGCATAATGCCCTCCCTGACACACACAGATGCACACACACATACACACCAGGAACAGCAAGGCTGCCTGGACCTGGGAGGAGACGGCACCAGCCAGAAAATGTGGCGATGACAAGGAGACAAGACAAACTCCCCACACACAAATGCCGCAGCGTTTCTGGTCTGCCGGTTTTGAATGCCCTCCACGGCAGTGGCAGCTCCGGGATAACAGCTTGTGCTGCCTGGCATGGCAGCATGGAGTGGGGTTTGGGGGAGCCATTCTTATTCCCCCTAAATATCATGTAAATGCAGCATTGGATATCAGCTGTGTCAGAGGAGCCCATATCGCACGCCATGCCTCACAAAAGACGCAGGCTGGAAAGCAAAGCATGTGCAAAGGGGGAGGGGGGAGAGCCAGATGCATATTCATGAGCAGAGAGTTCCCTGATCAAAAGGCGCAATCCTGTTTTCTTTTATAATATATCTGGTTAATACGGACTTAATGAACGAATGAATAATAAATTAGACCAATTTTGTTTTCTTTCTTCTTGGAGACGAAGGCTTGAAGGGGGACTTTGGGTGAGTGTGATTGATAGCAGAGGCTTGCTGGGAAATCTGCTTCTTGATTGTTTATTAAATATGAAATGAATAACAGCACAATTGTTTTAATCTTGTTATGGCAGCAAATGCTAGTGATGGGGGAGGGGGAGGAAGAGGAACCTTTTCCTCATCTTCCTCCTGTGCTGATGTTTTTCTGAATGGGAAGGAGTGATTCCAAAACAGCAGCCTCCCAACCTGAGCAGATGTCACCTATGGCACACACCTCAGGGCTTTCCAGAGACAAAAAGCGATGCAGGCTGTGTGGCTCAGGGTGTGGAGAATGGAGCTTCCAACTCCAGATCATGGGCAGAGCCAGGTTCTGAGGTCCCAAACAGAGAAGGTGAGCATCTCCCTTTTCCCATCAGATGACTTGAACTAAGCTCAGTAGGGCCCCAGTTTCTCCAGTTGCTCATCCCTAAAATTGACTCCGATAATGGATTGAGACTTGGCCACGGTTGGAAGTCACTGGTGACTAGTACTGTCTGACAGCTGCTCTGGCTGCCCTTCCATGAGCTGAGTCAGTGAACTCAGTTCCACAGAACACATGTTCATCTAAAAGCAGCACAACCACAACCAGCAACCTGGGCAATAGGGTTAGCTGATTCAACCACAGCCAGAACTGCAGGCCCCCTGTTCCCTGGGGTCTGGAGCATGTAGTTTGGAATGTCATCCCTCAGTCCACTTATGTCTGTGAAGGACTCTGGTGCTGTGATGGACAGTGATAAGCAATCCCATAGCACAGTCATTATAAAGATTATTATGAATTGCCAGTGATGGCAGCAACAATCCCTTGATTCAAGAATGAGCTATACCATGACTCACTGTTGGGTTTGAAGTGATTTAAGAGTCCAATCCTTGAGTTACAGATCCATCCACAAAAGTTTCAGGTCTTTCTGCAAGGGAGAGTAGGCTGTAGACTGGGATTTATCTCCTTTTCCTTCTCAGTCATGGTAGCAGCTGCCCAATTGCACCACTGTCTCAAGCCAGGTGTAGGACAACCATCAAGCTATTGACACCTTTCTACAGATTTGTGGCTGGAAACTTCTGGATTTACTGGTTCTGTCTCTACCACCACTGATCCACTACCACCAACATTCAAAAGGCCCTGTATGGGAGAGTGTTGTTTCCTGTGGCAGAAGCCTGCATGGGACTTCATTTAACATAAGGAAATGGGTACACAGAAACAGCAATTCCACAATTTTAACAAGGTGGAGATCTGAACCCAGCGGCAAGGGAGAATCCTAGGCAATGGAAGACCTTGCTGCAGCCTTCTTCCATTGTTATAGCCATTGAGATCCTGACATCTTCTTATGCATGAACAACTGGTGCCTCCCAAGACAGGAGGCGGGGGGGGAGGGGGCACCATTTGTAGGCGGCAGCATTGGCGGCGAGCGGGGACTGCCCTCACATGACGGTGGTGGCAGCAGAGGGGGATGGGGGGGGTGAGCAGGGACCGCCCACAGACACTGGCAGATGTTGGTGTCTGCAAGCAGTGACCGCCCACAGATGCCAGCAGCGGTGGTGGGGTGGTGAGCGGGGACCACCTGCAGACACTGGCATTGGCGTTGGCATCAGCAAGCGGCAATCGCCTGCAGACACTGGTGGTGGCATTGAGGGGGGAGGGTGGGTGGCGAGCAGCGACCACCCACAGAAGGCGGTGTAGGCCAATCTCTGGGAGGGACATATGCCCCTCCGTGCCCCCTCTACGCCTCGTCTATGTTCTTATGCCTGATCTGCCATTAAGGACTTGGGGTTGGACCATAGTTTGCCTGGAACCTCCCCGCAGACCTGTTTGCCATGGATGACTCTGCCAGGCTGGACTCCAGTCAATGTAGCTTTAAAGATTGTCAGGATACACAACTCTCTAACACTACAAGGTCTTGGTCCATGGAAAGTTATGAATAGCACAGGTGTGCAGATAATTCAGAATGATTCGTGTTTTCTCTAAGCTGCCCTCACCTTTTTCCCTGTTTCTGAGAAATCTGTGAGCAAATTGCAGTGGTATCAAATTTCATTTTTATTGAAAATGCCTTACAGTATTTTTGGTAATCTCATTTGCTCACAGTTCCAAAGACCTAGACTCATGTTGGGCTTGGCTCCACAAAGCATATGGTATTGTTTCTATTTTCTGATTGGATGACTTGATAACTACATTTGGTTCAAATGTTCCAGATTTGTTTCCTCTGAGTTTGTGACCTTAAAATCACTTTCTACAAATCTTTGTGCTGATGAAATATGATGACATTTACTTCCAAGGCATGAGAACACAAAAAAGTGGCAAGCATGTGACATCACAAAATAACATCTTGACACCATCAAATCAGCAAATGATAACATAGTCAGGTGTTGACAATGCCTCATGATGTCAAAAAGAGAATGCCATTGGACTCTGTGTCATGGGAAGATCATAACATCTGAAAACTCTGGGTCATTTTACATGGCCTTTGGGCCTGGGAAAAATGGACAACCCTGATATTTTAAGGATGGAGGAGTTCAGAGACAGCTTGAACCAGATGTTGTGCACCAAAGAAAGAGGGGAAGGAAATGATTTCTGGAGGAAAAGCAGCAAGGCCAAGAGCAGCAACTGCCCTATCCCTTGACCCCACTGAGAATACTTGGATCAGCTGAGGAATGAGCCCATCAGACCTGAGTCTTCACCACTGCAGCAGCTTTCTGCTAGTGTCGTGCCCTGGAAGCCAGCAGAATCAAACTGACATAATGGAGGAGAAATTTGGGCACCTAATTTTATACACATGCTCAGAGCCAAGGAAAGGGACCTGGCAGTGTCTGTAATCGTTTGGCTGCATTGGCAATATCACCATGGCGAAGTGCTTTTTGCCTTCTCTTCTCTCTCCCACATTTACCAGCCTGGACAGCTTAGTCCTGTGTGTGGCAGTGCAATTCACAGAGCCAATCAGCTGGTTCCAATTCCATGGCTCACTGAAAACTTTTGGTTTGTTTAACATCCCACCTGCTAAAGTGAAGTGATGCATTGAGTATCACATGCACATGTTGATGGGTGGCCCTTTTTGCCCTGGCTGAACTGGAGGAATCCACCCCCATGTGAAGGACATACGGACTATTTAACACCTTATGTGGTGAGGCCAAATGTCCAAGGTTGGACTAGAACTTGAGTCCTCAAATGCTCAGCTTTAGGGCTGATAATGAAAGACCTGATTGGAAGCCAAGTAGAAAGAGTCTCCTTGCCTTCATTGATCTTTGGATCAGGCCCCCTGTGCTCTGACCTAAACAAAAAGTGCTATTCCTAGTGGCCTTATAAACCCAAGATATCAGGAGTTGTGTGTGTTCTCCTAATCCTGTGGGTTTCCCCCTAAAAATTTAGATGAAGGTCCAGCCTTTGTGGAACAGAGAGTCCTATCTGCTTCCCCAAACTTCTTGGACTTTCAACATAATTCCTAGACCACAACCTTTGCAAGTTGAGAGTTTCTATCTGACCTAAGTAGCTTCTTGGGATCCTCTGGGCCGGGACTTAGCCATTTATACACATACTACAAAAGTTGTCAGAAGTTACCATAACTGAAATTGTAATTGAATCTAGGTTTGGTGGTCAAATACTTACCCAAGTGACCTTCCTCTTCTCTTCCCAGACAAGTGGCATGCTGTTCCCAGGCCACAGACTTTTGAATCACCAGGTGAAGATTTGCTGCAAAGTGAGGAAGAGCACTGTCAGTTTTCCTAGACACATGATTGACTGTCATTTCATCAGGGGAAACCTCCCCAGTATCTCTCGGCAGGGCTGATATCTCTTCGGCATCCTCTGGGAACTCTCACGTTCATTCTGAAGCTTGGTGAGAACATTGCTAAACTATAGGTTATTTTCCCACGTGGCCTCTTTAAGAACAGCACCCAGCTGAGATGAGCTGAGCACAGCTCCAACTGGCTTCGCCCATGCTGACTTTGTTGCCTTTGACACAAAGCTTCTGGTTGAGCTACAGCTGCAGTAATAATGGTAATCCAGCCACAGGATGGTTAGATTGGCTCTAGTGCCCAGCTAGCACACAAAAATGTTGTGCCTCCTGAATGAACAGCTAACCTCCAAAGCCTCTTACCTGGGTAGATTTAACTTGCTCTGGGCTTTGTTGTGGCACCAGCTTGAAAATCCTTCTTGCATAGTGTCAGAATTACTGACAGCCCCTTGTTGCTTCCAGACCTTTTGTAATGTACAGCTATTCTGTACACCAGACCTGCCAAGGCTGCTGCTTTTCTCAGCGAGCTATTCCTTTCTGGCCTTTTTTCTGGGAAACCCAACTAATCTACTGCTTTTTCTTTCCTGTCTGGGTGCAGTGTGTGGGGTGAGTTTAAAGGCAGAGAGAGGGATTTGTGTATATTAAACAGAAGCCCTGGCATGGACATATCTTCTGCCTCTTCAAGTTCCCTTGTTTAGAATACCTGAATTCAAATCTTTCCAACTCCCTCACATGACAGAATCCGGACTGTTGTCATTTCTGTGACTATCCTATTAATCAATTAACCAATTAATTAGCAATAGCAGGATTACAGCAGCCATCTGAGGGCCCCAGTCAGCATCACGGCTCATAAAATATCGAAGCATGCCTGCCAGTTTCTTTCAGCTGACAGGTATAGGGGCATTGAAAAATGGCTTGAGATTTCTCTGTTTCCCTTTGACATTTTCAGAGTTATAATGAAGTGATCATTAAGTTAAGGAGAGTGGAAGAGTTTCCGGATAGTACGTGTTCTTCAAACATGTCGCCATGAGAACAAGAACAGGAAACTTACAGGGCTTAATCCTTGACTGGTGTAAATAAGGTGTCACTTCCTTCAGAGGTGCAATGCCAATTTGCAGCAGCCCAGGAGCTGACCCAGAGCAGGGACGTTTATTTATTTTTTCCATTTGTTCCAGCTGGAGCCTGCATTTTCCACTTGGTTTGCAAGAAAGAAATGTATTATGCAGGAGATCTGTGCTGTTCAGTGAACATCACCCAGCAGAGAAGTGAAGCCCTTTCTCCAAGTGGTGGAATTCTGAAGCCCCAGGTCTGCCCCAGCACTTGCCTGCCCAGGCCCCTCATAACTGGAAACCCTCCACACTGGGGTTTTGCTACAATATAACTTTAAGTGGAGAAGGCCTGGCTTCTCTTGATTTGCACCTTAATCCTGCTGGTGTGTGGACATTTTCACTTCCTAGCTTTTTTCCCTGTGGGTGTTGGCAGAAGCTAAAGACAGGAGTGTAAAGCAGCTCTTCTTATGCCAACAAAATCACTGCAGAGATTAATCTGACCTATTATTAACACTCCCATCATAAAGGACATGGTGTTTTGCTCCTTATGACTTTTAAACCCATTGGTATCATCAGCTTCTTCAAGGCAGCATGGCCAGTACCATGACTTTCATCTGTAGGACATATGATTGATCACTCTGGCATATTCCAGTATGCCTACAATAGACATTTCTACCACTAAATGTAGATAGCTTGCCTAGATCTCACTGACTTCAGTGGGGCTATGCTGATTTATACCAGATGATGATCAGGCCCATTCTCTGTTTACTTTGGGTTCATTTGAAAATGCAATGATACAGAATAACAGAAGTCCCATACTGAGAAAAGCTGGTACAGAGCATAAGCAGCTGATTACTGCTAAACTCTCCTATCACCCCAAATGTAAAAAAAAATATACATGGATCATCTCCCCAAACAGAAGCTGCTCAGATAGATTAATTAGAGTTGGATCTCTGCACTCTGA
Organism: Alligator mississippiensis; assembly: GCF_030867095.1. NCBI lineage: Eukaryota > Metazoa > Chordata > Crocodylia > Alligatoridae > Alligator > Alligator mississippiensis. The sequence goes on from NC_081835.1 coordinate 47,365,611, forward strand.
GATTTCTGATAACCCAAGCAGGTTGCAGGAATCATCTACATCCAATGGTCAAGATTTCCCCTTGCTGAAGGCAATGCCTAAGGAAAAGCAACATCCCCGCTGTACAAATGTGGCTTGTTGAGAAAAAAAATTTAACTTGGAAATACCATATTTACTTGCATACCACATGCACTTGTCCTCCCAAATTCAACTGTCTCTAATTGGGGTGTGTAACTTAAGTGGGGAAGCTGATTTTTCTTTGCTGGAATAGAAACACGGAAGAACAGAAGCAGGGAGATGCTGCTGCAAGTTAGCTGTTGTACTTTTCCCTCTGCCAGCCTCAGTGGAGGAAGGGGTGGAGTTCACTCTTCAGGGTTAACCCTCTTAGCCACAGCTGCTGCAGTCAGGAGCCCCTGAAGCAATGGCTTGAAAAATTTTCTTTCCTTCATTCTGCCTTCCAAAAACAAGATGCGTGTCTTATTTGAGGGCATGTGATATGCGAGACAATACAGTATACCAAAGAATGGGCGCAGCTTAATACTGAAGGATACAGACAGAAGAACAAATTGTATTGAGTTACCAACTTACTAGGCATCAGCTCTTTTTCAGTAATTGTTTCATGTGTCTGCTTTATCCCATGGTAAGTGGAAGCTAAACTGTAGTAACTTAGCCCTGCTTCACTCAGGGGTAAGCTGCCCTGGTTTAGCTTTCAGTTACAGTGGGATAGGAGTTACAACAGAGCAGCTGAGTGGTAAATCCACCATCTCCCCGCTCCTCTGCCCCTTTAAACACAATATAATTTATTCATCTATCCACCTACATCAGAGGTGGGTGAAGGGTGACACAGAATTTGTTGCACTTGTAAGTATGCTAAGATTGGGCCACTTTTTAGTGGAACATGTGATTATGAAGGTGTGGAAAATGGCTGCATCATTTTTCCCCTTGTCAAGCTGCAGCAGACATGCAGCCTTTGCTAGTGAGCCACTTCAGCCCCATGTTTTCTTCTTTCCCTTTCTCTTCTCTGTCTTCAGTTTCCCTACCAAAGACAGTTCAGTGGATGTCTTATGCCTCCCCAGCAGCATTACCCCTTAGAAGGATGGGGTAGAAAGCAGTGAGGGGCATCTTCTCAAAATGAAGGCGTGGCAAGGACAAGAGAGGTGGCAGCCACCTAGACTGTGTCTCAGGGGTGCTGCAGTTTCTCTGCCCTGTTTAAATTTTAGGCATTGGAGTAGCGGAAGAAGCCTGAGCAGGCCGGTACTCCCTTTTGCATTAGAACCAGTCAATTCAAGGTTGCCATTAACAGCATCTGATGAAGGAGGTTTTTGCCTGCAAAAGTTCATGCATCTCTGAACCAGTTAGCCTCTGAGATGTCACCACATCCTGCCTTCTTCCTGACTTCAACCTACCTACCTTTCTACTAATAGCACTGCAACTGACTGGAAGCCATCAGTGTCATGGCTGCTATTAGAATGGTTATCTAATAAATAGTTGCAACAGTTGTCTACCTAAATAACAACCAAGAGAAGAAATAAAAGTCAAGATTGGTGACCGGACACTTGAACATTGTCACGTTGTCACTTATCTAGTAGTCAAGTTGGACTGGACGCTTACCTACCACCAGCATATGGAAGGGGTCCAGGGTAAGTTTAATAGTGGAGGAACTCTTATCTGTCATCTTGCTGGCACCACTTGGGGTGCTAGTCTCCAAACACTTCACACCTCACTTGGGCAGTTGTGGAGCTCCTGCTGGGTACCGTGCACCAGTACGGGGCCGAAGCACACACTAAGCTAGTGGACTCCAGCCTTAACAGCATCATAAGGCCTTATCTCAACTCCAGTTGACTGCTTAGCAATCCTCTCAGGCATTCCACCCCCTGACGTCCAGAGACAAGCTGCCACCCTGGCCCTAGTCCTCAAAGCCCAAGGTCTGGATCATTCTCTGCACTTTGGCCTACTAGCCACAAGCCAGAAAAACCAAATATTGCCTGAAGTCTTGGGACCCATTCTCCACTCAGGCCAATAAGCTCATCAAATCTGCAGGTGGCATGTCACCCACAGCATGGACCTCCCATCAGTGGGGCAGGCAATATGCTGCACAAGAACTGCAGCTAAAGAACTTCACCCCCACATCAGCTTCTGTCCCTCAGACTGGAAGCTGCCCTGCAGGGCCTGGACTGCTCTTAACCATCTCTGAACAGGCATTGGACAGGTTAAAGTGAACTTGCATTCTTGGCACCTCTCCAACAACACTGGTTGTAGCTGTGGTGCTCAAGCTTAGACGGATGACCACATCATCTATGAATGATCTTACAACTCTCCTTCGGGTGCCCAAGGTCTTATTGACATTGACCATTCTACCTGTCACTGGCTTTCTGGCCCTCATGCTTCCAACATATGCATGTGGTGACACTCACTTCATCATCATCTAATAAAGTGTAAGGGCCTAATACCAAATCTTAGCACATGGCACCCAAAAGGTAAATCCTACTCCTGCTTTCAGATCAGGGGGATAGAAAGTATACAGCAGTTTCTAAGATGCTTTTTGATGCTCTGCAAGAAGGAAGATTGAGGCTGGCTGGAGGTGGGAAGGAGTGGAGGCCACTAGATGAAGAAGAGGATACATTACTTATGCTGACAAGGACAGGCTTGCAGATGAGGGCAACCCCTGTGTTCGGGATCAAGGCTCAAGTGGGGCAGATCCTTGGTCCCATCCATAATCTAATTGAATTGTACATTGCCAGATACTTCAGTGCAGCAGTGCCATGCAAGTCAGGCTGCTTGATTTGTTTAGATCTAAGGTTCTGGGATCTAGTTTAAGGGGAGACCTCACTCAGAACAGCAGTTCAGGATTTAGCCTAGAAATGGAGTAGACCAGTGTATTTCAGCCTCTGGGTTTCTGATGAAAAGAAAGGATAGCATCATTTCTCAGGAAGCCAAATGCAGTGTTAATATTGATGGCTGCATTTCCTTTAGCCTACCACTTTTGTCCTGTTGGCCTTGGCATTTTTGGCTGGCATGATAACTCTGCCTTGGACTCATAAGCTCTGCCTTGGCCCTGGCAACATTAGCAGCCAGGCACAGCACTGATGGATCTGCTGCCACAGCAGGGCTGGCTCCATTAGCCCTGACACTTGGATTTGCTGGCCATAGAATTAAATTAGAGATAAGAGAATCGAGCGCTCCAGAAACTTCAGATCCTTAGCATATGCGGTCTGAGCACTGTCCACAGCTTGCAAAGCTGTTAAGAAATGGACAGTGACATGAAGCTGATGGCTTCTGTGGAGACAGAGCCATCAGCATCAGTTTGTGCATCAGAATCAGTAGGAGGGGATGCAAAACCCACTGGGCGAGCAGAAGAAGGTGAGAGCACGTAGCCTTCCCTCCTAGAGAGAAGGTGTTGATGTGAGGACAGCACATCACAAGACCAGGAACTGGGGCAGTACTAGCCGCCGGGCAGAACAAATGCTGATGAACAGCACCAGAGTCCCTGCAGCCATGAAAACAGCAGAGGGCTTGAGGCTAAGTATGAGAGTGACACCTCCACATGCCTCCTGCATCCCTTACTTTTCAGCACATGGAGACGAGGTGGTTCAGAGTATAAGGAGCACCCTCCCTCTAGAGGGCATGGGGAGTTGTGAGTAAAGGACATCCACACTGCAGTCCAAGGCATGACTACAGATTACACAGATGTACCCTCAGTGTAGCAGACTCAGGTACTGCTGTTTGCTTCTTGGGATGTTGTTAGAGTCCCATTGAGTCACACCTTGACCACAGAACAGCTACATCTGTAGGTTCTTCTGCTTGCTGTATTAGCAACCTCATTCTTCAACCTTCATCAAGATCCAAATACCACAGCCTGGCTTTGCTTTTTAGGTTCCTTTGAAATTGGTTTCTATGGGCTGTGTTACTACTGTAACCCATTAGCATCATGTTATTGCTTTTAGTGCTCCCAGATAGCTCTGGCTTTCTTTCCTGCAACCCCTTGCTGAAAAGCCAATGTTCCTTTAATTAGGGCATTTGGGAGGAACTAAATACAAATGAATGGATAGTTCAGGTATTATTGATCTCTCTTTAGTGTCTTGGGCTTAATTCGTGGTAGAAAGTATGTATTAAGACATCCTTACAACCACATCATCTTTTTTGTAAAAAAAAAGTCTGTATCCCAGGCCAAAACTAATTCCAAATCCAAGAATCCAGAACCATAAGTAGCCCTACTACTGGCAAACATCCTCCACCCTCATCTGGGGCTTCAGCTGTTCCCAAAACCTTTGGCAGGCATCCTACTTATAGGCCCAAGCCCAGAGGCTTGGGGTTCGGATGACCCTGAGTTTGGCTTGCCTCAGCCGTAAGGCCCCAGGGGCAAGCCAGGGAGGAGTCTTCCATTTCCATAAAATGGGCTTAAAGCCAAGACCTTCCCACTCCAGCAGCTAAGTTGGAGGTTTACTATTCGTGACTGTGGCAGGTGCTGTCCCCATGCCAGGAGAGCAGTCTTCCCTGGCTAGGAAGACCGCCTCCATGGTCACTTTGTTTCTCTTGCCAGGCAAGCATAGACTACGCTTGATCTGAGCCTTCAAGAGGCCTTATTATTTTATACAGGAACAGCCCTGATCTGCTTGAGTAGGAGAGTGCAGGCAGTTAAGACTGCCCAAAGTTGTATACGTCTAGCCCCTTATGGAGACTTTCACAAGAGGGTGAAGTGGTCATTATTGCTATTCTGACTGTGTAAGACTTGTAGCCTATTTTGTCCAGGTGTAAATAGCAATAAGAGGCCCAAAGCAGTGATTAATTGCCTCCTTCATGCCAGCTCAAACCACAGCAGTAAACAAACTCAGCTTCTGCCTGCCTAGCCCTCCCTGGCTACTCCATCGTCCCAGATTTCAGTTCCCTCTGCTCAGAGCCGCACCCTGGTATCAAAGGCAGCATCAGGGACTTGCAACTGTTGCAATAAGCCAGCAGGAACAGGGCAGTGTTTCCTTGCAAAGAGCTCTTCTCTGCTGGTAGGGGTGGGAAAACAGGCACCCTATTTCAAAATGTGTTCCTAGGAACTCACACAGCTTTCATCAACAAGGCAGGATCTGAGCACCTTGCAATCATTAGTGTTTTATTATCAAAACGCCCCCCCTGCCCCCTTTCACAAATGGGCATCTAAGGCACAGAGGGGCTAAGTGAGCTGCCCAAGACCACACAGGAAATCTGTGGCAGAGCAATGAAATGAGCCACATCTCCCAGGCTCTTGAGTAGTGACCATCCTTCTGCTGTGCCCTAAGCCCTGGTTAGCCAAAGCCCTCATCTTTATAATGGATTCAGCCCCCAAACTCTCCTGGCCTTTGGGGAGCTGGAGAATCGGATCCAGCTATTTCCAGTGGGGCCTCTCCCCGTGTTTTGATTCCTATTGCTAAGGGAGTCACGAATATTCCTCCTCCAGACCCATCATCCTGGGGCTCTGCTGCACAGAGGCCCTTTGATTTCTCAAAAGTTGGACTGAGCCCCGAGGTGCCAAGATGAAGAGAAAGGAAAATTGCTTCTGACCACTCCAAGGAGGGTGCGGCCCACAAGCCCCCACATCCCCTCACAGCTGCAGGGGGAGGGGGACTTCACACACCATCAAAGGGCCTTGCTTGCCAGGTAACACGTGCTGGTGGCAAGCGACTCTTGCTGGAGCCATGCGAGGAGGAGGTGCAAGCTGCACCTGCCTCGGTGTAGGAGTGTGTGCGCGCTCCCAGACTCCAGCTGCTTGGCACGGCTACAAAACACGGAGCAGCCCCTGAGGGGCAGCAGGACCGTCGGGATCCTGCCAGCGTGCAAACCCGTCTGGCTCAGCAGAGGTGGGGGCAGAGGTGGGGGCTTTCCTCCCCCCCTTCAAGTAGGGGCCAGCCTTTCCCAGCAGAGCTGCCAGCATGCCCGGCTTCCTCTCCCACCCCTGCGCCCTGGCGAGGAGCTGGTGGCAAGGAAGGAGCGCCTCTCCCCCCAGCCTGCCCCCTTCCTGCAGCAGGCCTGTCCCTCGGAAACCGAAGTGAGGGGAGAGAAAGGAGGCTGCGGCGGGGGGGAGGCCCTTCCAGACAGCCGCTTGCTCCACGCTCCTTTGTCCTGGCCGCTCGCCCCTTTGTGCAGCTCCCCCGGCTCCCTCCCCGGGTTACCACAGTAATGAGGCGGCGCGCGGGGAAGCGCGAGGCTCTGCAGAGGGGCAGCGCCAGGTGCGGGGGCAGCAGGAGGCGGCGCCCGAGTCGGGCCGGGCTCAGGTGAGCGGCGGCGGCTCGGCTCGGCGCGGCGCGGCGCGGCGCTTTGTCCCGGGCGGGCGGGCGGGTTGGCGGGGGCGCGGCGCGGACAATGCCGCTCGAGCCCCCTCCCCGCGCCCCTCCCCCGGCGGGCGGGACCCGGCGCGGAGCGCTGCACAGACACACGCATCTCGGCGCGGTGCGGCTCGGCTCGGCTCGGCTCGGCGCGGCTCAGGTAGGACGGGCGCCCGCGGGAAGCGGGGCCGGGGGGTCCTGTCGGGCTTCCGCCCCCTGTCGCCCCGCCGCCGCCGGGGCCAGTCTGGTCCCGGCCCCGCTCCCCCCTCGCTCCTCGGGCCGCGGCGTGGGCAGGCTTCCCTCCGCGGGCGTGTGCGCGGGCAGCGCGACACAAAGAAAACACCGGGGCGCGAAGAACACACTCGTCTGTGGAGGATCACACGCACTCACTACCGTACAGCATCCATGCACACTCTGCTGCATCACACGCACTCACACTGCACTATACCGCGTCACACACGCGCTCACTACTATACTGCATCGCATGCACACACACTGCACTATACAGCATCACGCACTCACGGCTATACAGCATCTCACTCGGCACTATACAGTGTCACACAGGCACTCACTACTGTACAGCAGCACGCTCCCACACACATCGCACATGCACTACTAGATAGCAGCATACAGCTCCTACCTAAAGGGCTGCCGGAGGTCTTTCATCCGTAAGTGCCTAGACATGTATCTAATTTAACCAGCCCTATAAAAGTTAGAAGTTAAAATGCCAAGGCTGGAATCTGGCACGCAAACTTCTAGCCTGAAATGTATCTGTTTGTTTCAGACACGCGGGGAGAGAAACGTGGATGTTCGGTTAGGTGAGTGTTTTGTGTGTAAGAGAAGTATTTGGTTTCCTCCACACAGCCGAGGGCAAGGGAAGGGCTGTAGCCGTAGCCCTTCAGTCCTGAATGGGGACTGGATATTTCAGAATAAATGGGATCAAAGGAGTAGCGGTGTTAGCGGTGTTTGTGTGTGCGTGGTCCCTGCTTGCATTGCATTATTCAATCTTCATATTTGTATTAACAGAGGGATGCAGTGATACTACATGCTGATACTCCACTGCTTGGAGACTTACACAGCGTGCCATAACTAACAGTAATCTATAGACAGCCAAGTGCACGTATTCTGTGACTAGGGAGTTCAGCTTTTTTAATCGCATGCTCACAGTCCAAATGTGTCCTTTAGACTTAGGGGTGTTGTGGGGTCAACGATCCACCTTAAAATATTGTCAAGATTGTGTGTTAACTTAAGCTAGGAACACTTAGTGTGTTTCGTGTGAGATGGAGTGCAGAGGCACTGTGTATGCTGCTTTTCTTTCTTAAACATTGCATTTTAGTTTAGTCCCAAGGCACCCCCTTCTCAGCTAGTTCCTGCAAGTGCACTTCAAGCCAGACCTGCAGTTCCCCTGCCTGCTACTCCAGCCTTGGGCTCTCCATGCAGCTCTGCCAGTGCCCCTGCAGCACCTCCTGCTATTCCAGTGTCCTTCTCTCACCACTTTGCCAGAACAACTCTATCCTAACTGGAGGAATCGCCTCCTATTCCAGTATTACCACCAGCTTTGTCATATGTACATACCTGCTAGTCCCTGGGATGAGATCATCCATCTAACTCTCACTTGCAACCTAAACCTGGGCTGAAACCCACACCATCAGAGATAAAATGCCCTGGTGCGCAGGGATTGTGCCAGGCAGTTGTCCAATCACTGACACAAAGAGAATTCCCATGGATTTTCTACTATAGGCTTGAGGAATGTTGGGAACTTTGTTTCTCCACAAAATGACATAGGAAAGGGCTTCTCAAGTCAGGCTTGGCAGAGACGAAGAATATCTGAACCTTCCAAGAGGGAAGTGCAGGATAGTTCAACATATTTCCCAGTATTTTATTCAACATTGCTTGAAAGCCTGAATAGTGAGGCTTCCCCAGGTTCCTTTTTGTTCTGAGAGACATTACATAGTTTATTATAAAGAGGTCTAGGTGAGACGGAAGGCTGACACTTGGGGATGGATTCACCCAAGTGAACCCCCAGGGATTATTTGACTATGTGTCCTGCAACATCAAGGACCAAAAGTATCGGTGGGCAGAGCTAGGCTTAATTCAACCTTCCCCTGTGTCTGTGGGTGCAGGACTCCCATTGAAGTCAACATGATTTCCACGAGCATAGACAGTCAGGCTCACTGAGTGTAGTAGGCAACTGTCAATCCTCTGGATCATGGTGTGTATGCAGAAGAGGTCTAATATATAATATATATCTACTATATATACTAGACATATCATTAGACACATACCTGTATGTTTGAGACTCCAAGTTGGGTCCAGAACTGATTAGCCAGAGCCCAGGCCCATAAAGTCAAGAGGAAGACTCCTATGGGATGGAGATTTGACCTTATATTTGTTCAGGACAGTGGGATGATTAGGTGTTTAATCATCTCACCTGCAGGTGCAAATCAGAGCCGGGGGCAGGAGGAGCATAGGTACTGAATTGTGAATGAAGGAAACAGATGGCTCAGGTGAGTTTGGGCCAGTCCTTGAGCGGGTTTAAATCCAGGAAGCTCTGTTGACTTCAGCAGAGCTGTACCAATCCACACTAGCTACATTGCTGGCCCATAGTCATTAACCAGCGAAGCAAGGAAGGCACTTCTTGTTTATCTCCATTGTGACTCTTTTTTGAGCAGGGTTCATTTCCTCAAAGCAGCTAGTTTCCAGTCTCTACATATTTCTTTAACCACTTCTGTCATAGAGTCAGTCTCATTCTCTGCTGCATCAGTTTTTGAAGATCTAAGGCAGAGAGGGGGAAAGGTTCAGAATTCACACCCAAACCCCATCCTGGATACCCCAGGGTTTAGAGGGGTTTTGCACACAAGGCTTGGATTCTGGTCCTGTTCTCTGGGCTGAACCCTCCACCCCCTGCTTTTCTTAACACCAGTTAATGCTAACAAGTGATGCTTGTGCAGAGCAGGGGTAAAAGTTCCTAGTTCCATGTCCTATTCCCCCTTCCCACTGCCTGCGTGGACTCCCACAGGCACTCATAAGTTATGGGAGCATGTGGCAGGGGAGGTGGGGAGGCAGAGTATCAGACGGGGATTCTCTGCCTACAGTGCAGCTGAGAGCAGGGACTGCAATGCACTGATGAACAAGGGGAGTCTAAACTGCTGGGGCTCTGGTTTCAGTTGCCAAATGCCACTGTCTTCCAACAACCTAGGCTCCTTTCCATCCCAAAGGAGTCTGATTTTTCTACAGATCAGCAGAGCACTGGCCATGGAAGTATTTCTCCTGATGGGGAGGGACAGCTGTAGGGTTCAGCCCCCTCCCCCCTTAAAATGCAGTTAAGGTCTGCTCCATAGCCCCCTAAAGTCAGTCTCTAGGTTCTTATTGATTTCCACATACTTCGGATCAGACTGAGGGAGGCAACCCATGGGTCCTGCAATGCATTTACTCTTGGGTATAACAGGCACTGGCTCCATCTGGCTAGTTTGGGTCTCTCTTTCTTTCCTTTTTGTTTCTTGTCCCTGTGGCTTTTCAGCCCCTGGCTCTCTCACTGTGCTGTATCAATGTCTGTCTCCGCAGTCCCCCTCTCTTTCTGCTCCCTTCCTGAACTGTCGCTTCCCAAACTCTCTCTCTCTCTAGCTCTCTTCTTTGTTTCAGCTAAACAAATCACTTCACTCTTAAAGTTCATCCTCCACCAGTCACCCTGGTAAATAAATCCTCCAGAGAACAATTCAGCAAAGGTTAGTGCGGGAACCAATGACAAACCTCCTCTTTCCCTCCAGTCTGAATTCCTTACACAGGGGAAACAGTGGGTTCTTCCCAATAAATACCTGTCACTTTCCAGGGATGGCAGAAGCCAGTGGAGAGAAGACGTTGTTTAGACTTGCGGGTTGCAGATGCTGCAGTTTAGAAGCACCAATAAGAGCTTTTTGGCTTAGCAAAGACGCAGCATTAAAGAAGTACAAAGGTATCTCTCTATGTTTCAAGTGCTGCCTGTGTTTGTATCTTGGGTATGTCCATGTGTGCGTATCAGTGGGTTTATATTAGCATTTTGGTGTGTTGGTGTCCATGTCGGTGTATTTGTTTCAGTGGATTGTGTGCGTTTGTTTTTGATGCATTTTTTTTCCCCTCAGCGTATGCTGTGTGTTCATTCTGCTCTCTGAACGCGCGTCTCGGTATGGTTGTTTCAGCCACTCCGCGGGTTTCCATTTGGGTCTCTGTATTATCAGTGCTTTGGTATGCTTGTCTTGCAATCTCTGTGTGTATGTCCCAATTTTATGGTGCATCTAGTTGCAGTGTCTCGGTACGTTTGGTTGGTGCATATGTTGCAATGTTTCGGTGTATTTGCTATCAGTATATGTAGTTTTGCATCTGTTGGTGGCTGGGTATGTTAATATGTATTGCTGCGATTCTCTGTGTCTAGGTTTGTGCTCGTCTGCATGTTTTTGGTTTTAAACGTGTGTCTGACACCAATTGTGTGTCCTCAGGAGGGAATTCCATTTCACCTTGGTGGAGAGGTGTTTGGACTTTACCTTTGCTTTCAATTGGTTCTCAGAAATCTTTGAGACTTAACACAGCCTCAGCTAAAGGAAGAAAATGTACAGCTAGCAAGTACCAATCATTATTTTCTGTGTCTCTAGCAAAGACTGATTTTAGGATGCATGTTTTTAAAGAATTGCTTTCAGCCAAAATTTGTTCTCAGTTACATGGCTGACTTGAGACAACCTGGCAAGGTGCATCCCCACTGAATTCTGAGAGCAGAATCTGGCCCTCTGTTTATAATTGGAGGGGGGAGTGTGTTTTGTCAGGACCGTCCATCTGATAAGGACTTTGGATCTGAAATTTAAGTCAGACATAGCGACTTTCATTCCATCACAGCACGGCGGAGCTTCCTAGCATTAAACCTACAATGCTAATTCAGTAGTTTGAGTGAGGAAGGTAGGAAAGGCTGACAACTCAGCCAGCCATTCCCTTCTCTAGCCAGACGCATCAGTGAAGAGAAAAAGGTAGAAAACTGAGCTGTTGTATGTCTGCATGAAGAATCTTTTTAGTTTCTCCCCTGATGGTTTGATGCCCTAGATCCTGAGAAGACCAGACCCAGGGTGTGAGGGAACCCAGCAGATCAAAATCTTCTTGGGTCAGATTCTGCTAGGGACCAGTTTCAGGTTAGAATCTGGTATGTTCTAGTTCAGATATATAAAGAGCACAGTGCTGGACCAGAGCTGCCATGGAGCCTTTAATGAGACACTATGTCACTGTCTGTGATGCTTCATACCTGGTATCTTTCCCCCTCAGACTGGTCCCTTCTGTTTTTCTTTCTCATTCCCACGGATAGTGCTAAAAGAAGTAAAATATGGGAAATCAGAGAACTGACCAAGGAACAACCAGACCTGAGTATCCCATGTGATTGCATTTGTTCTTTTGAGCAATATAAAGACCAATTGGGTGTGTGAGAAAGAGTGTGCGTCTTCATGAGTCTGATTGCTATATATAAAAAAGATGGTGTGTGCACATGCGTGTGTGTGTGTGCACATGTATATAGGAATGTACAAATATGAATACAGAGGAATGTGTACATACATTTATGAGTGTGTTCATATGCATAGCTCTCTGAACTGATAGATGTACCTGTGCATATGTGCTGTAGTTCTTTCATTACAGCTGTGGCTTCTGGTTACCACCCAGTCTTAGTAACGGCTGGATTTTAAATGTACATATAGTTTGTGCAGGGGTTGAGGACAAGTTGGGAGGGGATGAATGAAAACTGCTTCCTAGGGTGAACAAAAAGGGAATGAACTGAAAAAGATGTCAGCCAGTGATAGGACAGGGAAGGTGAACAGAAACAGTGTTCTGTTCAGCGCTGAGATAACGGAGTAACTGACACTATACATATCCAGACAGGCAGAGGGATGTGGTGGTGGGGGATGGATAGCTAAGCTAAAGCTAAGGAGCTGATTGCACTACCAGTAATTTGTTGCAAATCTGCCAGGCAGACTAAAAATACAGCATTCAAACAAATGGTAGCCCGTAAATCATACCCCTCTCTCAAATCTCCTTCCTCTCTTTTTCCTTTAAGAGCTTGCTTTTGAAATCCTGTTACTGAAAGTGCTATGCTGTTTTTCTTATTGTGTGGTAACTTTTGGTACTAAGAACAAAGCTGCATTAAGTTGGCAGAGATGCCAAAAATGGGTGTTTTAGCCTGACAGGTTGCATAAGCTTTATGGCATGGCTATTGTTTAGCTAAGCTCTGGGTTACTAATATTTTCCTTTATCTTGTGAGCCATGATCTAGCCCCATTATTACTGGTGACATTCAGAGCGCTTGCTCTAGCCCTCAGGTCTAATCAGCTCTGGCCCTTCTGAATGATGTTGGAGGGCTGCAGTTGTTGTGCCTACAGGCGTGCTGTGCTGACCAACAGTCCTTTTCCTGGAGGGCTTGTATCTAAAGACACAAACAGGTGAGGGGTAAGAGACATGGACACAGTGTACAATAAACTGTACCTGGTAAAGAATTGCCCCATCTTTGTTAGTTACATGGATTGCAATTTTTGGAGGGTGCAGTTTGCAAGGAAATGAGCAGATAAAAGAAGGAAGGAGAAGTACAGCTAGTTCCCGACATAGAATCATAGAAGTAGGGTCGGAAGGGACCTTGTAGATCTTCAAGTCCAACCCCCTGCCTGGTGTAGGAGAGAAACTGGGCTCAAGGGACCCCAGCCATGTAGGCATCGAGCCGCTTCTTAAAGACCCCCAGAGTAGGAGCCAGCACCACTTCCCTTGGAAGTTAGTTCCAGATCCTAGCTGTAACATAAACAGGCTGGGTTTACCAGCATCACTGCAGAGGCAAGCCCTAAGGGAGGATTTAACGGAGGCTAAAGCCATGGCTGTTTGGGTTTCTGCCACTGAGGAATGGAGACTGTGGAGGGTGCATGGGCACCATGGAGCAGGGACAGTGCTGGAGAAGTCACAGAACTGTTGAAGGGAGAAAGCTGGCTAGTTGATGGTGTAGCATGGATACATGCATCAAAGCTTGTGGTACCTTGTGTCCAGCCTTCTGCCGGCATCACGCAGTTATCTCCAGCACCGTGCTCTGCTCCGATATTCCCAAAGGACCACTGGAAGAGGCTGCCTGTCTAGATTTGTGCCACTCCCTGCTGACCTCCAGTCATTCCACTCATTGCTTGTACTAAGGCAACTTGCACCTTTCTCAAACCCAGAGAGGCTGTGGGGGGTGCAGCACCCATCCATGGAAGCAGTTTTTAGCCTTGCTGCCCAGAATTCACCATCATAAATTCCAGCTTTTTCCCACTGAACAACTATCTCCATCCGAATCTCCAGGGCCTTCCATACACCTGACCTTCTCCTTACCACATCTCTCCACTTTGCCTCACACACTTCCCTGTGTCCCTCCTCTGTCCCTCAAGTAGATCCTGCTCCTTCTGCTACTACGTCCCTTCACCTCCTCTCCCATGGCCCATCACTTCCTGTGACCAGTGATGCCTAATCTGCTCTCTGTTAAACAGATTCTTGGGCCTCTCATTTCCCCTCTGAGTCCCTGTCTGCAGCCTGGCCTTCAGCCCTTGTCTATCACAACTATAGGCATCACTTGTAACTCTCCTGTGTCCTGTTCTGCATTCATCCCATGTTGTTTGCACTTAGAGACTGGAACCCCTTCCAGAGTATTACCTCATGTTTTGCCACAGCATCCTTGGTACACCAATTCCTACACTGAGTTGCTTGCCTTATACCATCTGCTGAGGGCAGCTCTCAAACTGAAACAACCTTCCAAATGACCAGATCCAGGCCCAGTGAGAGGCGTTAGCAGCTGCGCGAGGCTAATTGTGGCTCCCGCACAAAGGACTCCCTTGTACCTGAGACTCCTGGGGACCATTGGTAACCCGTCATCTGTCTTCATTTCTGTTCATCTACAGTGACCAGCCTCAGTCATGTCTGTAACCTGTGCTCTTCATCTGTCCTAGTCACTTCACATTTTATTTCAATGACTGCTCCTTCCCCAGTGGGATAGCCTCACACATAGTACTGCATGGTTCTTCTTTAAGGACATGAACTGAAAAAGACAGGCGAGATGCTCAGGACTCCCCAACATCACTACAGCCTACAGCCAAGATAAGTCTACTCAGCTTTTGCTATGAGACTCAATTCTTTCTCTACTCTGGCCATGTATTTATGAGCCATGCAGGTGATGCTGTGCAGGAGGTTGGTTAAAGTTTAAAGCAGGGGCGGGCAATTATTTTGGGTGGAGGGATGCTTACTGAGTTTTGGCAAGCCATCAAGGGCCGCATAACAGGCAGCCAGGGGCAGATAACTATTAATTTTCTAAATTTTTTAGGGGCCCTGTGGGCCAGATAGAATGGCCTGGCGGGTCACATCCGGCCCACGGGCCACATTTTGCCCACGTCTGGTCTAAAGCATCCTGTATGCGTAAAGAGCTCTCCATGTGAATATTCAGTATAAATAGATAATAAGCCTGGGGTGGACCAAGTCCATGGATTCCTCCAATCTGATGGTTTTTGCTTATCTAAAACTTCTATATGAATCCAAACAGAAGCTGGAACTGTTTGTCCAAGAACATTGTTCCTTGCAGTAGGCAGTGGGGTTTGGATAATCCAGAACAAAAGGATTTCATTTTTCTAAAACAAAACGACCAGCAAGATTTAAGAGAACTGAGGCCATGCCAGCTTTCATCTTCCCCAGTATGTAAACTCTCCCTATCTCTGACGCTGTGAAATAACTTTCCTGTACACCCTTCTGCGTTGTACCATAGAGTCTCCATCTCCCACAGCTGAAGGCCATTTCATTGGTCTGTAAGATCTTTCCTAGACCACTTCTCCCTATCTATAGGTATTTATTGTAGCTTCTCTCTTTCTCCATTAAAATGGATCACATAAGAAGAGGGCATGCTTCAAGAGGAAGGAGGATCTTGTGTTTAAGACACTGGCCTGAGATTCTGTAGAGCTGGATTCTCTTCCTGGCTCTGCCATACGTCTTGGTCTGTGACTGTTGCCTCTCATCATGGGTGGAGAAGGCATGTAACAACAGAATGATGCTGATTTTTGGCTGGACTCTCGGTGCTATCAGAAGGAAACACTAGATGTTCTGCATAGAAAGAGAGAACTTTACAAAGGGCATTTACAGCCCTTCAGAAGTGAAGCTATTTCCACGCAGCTTTCCTTTTCTTTGTCTGTTCATTCTGCCTGGTTCTCCAGTCCTGCTCCCCAGTGTTGCTGTCCTTTGGCTGATAGAGATTACAAGATTACATCATTACAAAGCCTTGTTCCTGCCTATTCATTTTTCTTTTCATTGCTCCTAGTGTGTTTATTGTGCAGGGTCTCTGAGAACCTGAGGCAACACTGAACACAGTGAATATGAGATGGCCTGAGATGCAATAAAGGTTTTATTGCCATGAGTTTAAGATGACTGCTACTCAGATATAGAGGAGGGAGTGACACAAAGTAATATGTAGATCCAGCAAAAAAATTGGGCAACCTCTCAAATTAAAAAATCTCATGCTTTCTCAGTGCCCTGCTACCATCATTTATCTACCAATGCAGACTCCTTGATTTTTTCTTTCAGCTTTATCAACCCCACTGCTTCCTCCTATTATCAGTCTTCACACCTTCTCTGTACATATGTGGACTCTTTGATTTACCCTCTTAGCCCTTCCACTAGTCTTTTGGGCTACAGTCTTCAAAATCATCCATTGAGTTTCTGATGCCCAGATCATGATATTTGGGACATTCCAGTGATGTGGACCCAAAAGTAGCTAGTTTTGTAGTCATTCCCTTGGTCCAAGGGGTCAAAAATGCCCTAAGTTAATACACCCTTGAAACAGATAGCTTTAGTTTCTAACTTATTTTTCTGCTTTTAATGTAGCCCCTGAGATCACTAGAATCTCTGAGATCCTTTGAGGAACCTGCCTCAAATCATCCTGCTTTCATGCAGTAGGATCAGAAATATATCGAAAAGTCTTTCCCTGGCAGGTGGCCATCACAAAAGTCTTAGAGCAGAAATGCAGTGTAATGAACTGCATATGTACAAACACTATGGCCATCTCTGTGGATTGAATGGGGAAACTTCATCACCTCAAATACCAGCCATTACCACAGGCCTAAGGCAATAACTTCTTTAGCTGCAAACAGGTAGCAGTACGTGATAGGATCAGAAATGAGAAACACCTATGACTTCGCCCACTGAGCCAATGAATTACACATATGCACCACATCATACATGCAGCATCATATACTTTGTTTGTGTTACATGCTCCATCCAAGAACTAGTTGCATTTTGTTCACATTTTGTCTTTTTTTTAGCTTTTTTCTCCTTCCCCCTCTGGAAAAATAAAATAAAACCCTCTGCTTTAGTCACTATGGAAACAATGATTTCATAGTTTCATAGGTTTCTAGGGTCGGAAGGGACCTATTAGATCATTGAGTCCGACCCCCTGCTCTGGGTAGAAAAGAGCGCTGGAATCAAGTAACCCCAGCCAGGTGCCTGTCTAATCTCCTTTTAAGTGCCTCTAAGGTAGGGGAAAGCACCACCTCCCTTGGAAGCCCATTCCATATTTTGGCAACCCTCACCATAAAGAATTTTTTCCTGATGTCCAATCTAAATCTGCTCTCATTCAGTTTATGGCCGTTGTTTCTTGTAACCCCGTGGGGCACCCTGGTAAACAGAGCATCCCTTATTCCCTGCTGGACCCCCCCCCGATGAGCTTGTAGACAGCCACAAGATCTCCTCTCAGCCTTCTCTTGTGGAGGCTGAAGAGATTCAGGTCCTTCAATCTGTCTTCATAGGATCTTACCTGCTGGCCCTCAACCTCCTCTGAACCCTTTCCAGGTTATCCACATCCCCCTTGGAGTGTGTGATCTTATTGAGATGGACAGGGTTTAGGAATGTCTCATCTGTATAAGAAAGTCTTATTCAAAAATGAATTGAAATGCACATCAGGGTTTGTGAATGGATGGTAGTTACTGCAGACACTTACATGGTACAACATTTCTCCTGCATGCTTTTCCTTTACTGATCTTTAGTTCATCCAGGACCCTCCAGTTTCTGTTTCAGCGATATTCAGTATTTTTTTTCTCTCCCTCCTGGACATCTTGTCACCCCTGAATGCCTCCATGAGGTGTAGTTGCTGTAGGTTGCCTGTGGTGTTAAATCAGCAGACCAAGAATGATTGTAGTAGCCAGCAGCTCCAGAGATCTAACTTTGTTTTTTTTCATTGGATTCATGCCAGGACTCTGAGCAAAGCCCTTGTTTCTTCCATGTTTCATTTTCCTATTTGCTTTATTTGTTTGAATGAGAGAGGCTCCAGCTAAGACTGAGTCACTGTTGAGGCTGCCACTGTCCACACACAGGAAGGGTAGTCGTTAGTCTGGAGTGATCAACATCTTAATAGACAATAGCAAGGACAGGGAGGTGAGAAATCACCTGTGTCAAACCTAGGAATCTCTTGCCTCCAGATCCAGTGCACCAGTCACAAGACCCTCCTTCGCTGCGGAGAGGCTGACATACTTTCTTACCCCTCCTCTAGTACTCGGAGGACAAATATTTCTGGAGAGTTTAGAAAAACACCGTGCTGCATTAGTGTTAAATTCAGAATTGTTGTTCCCTTTTCCCTGAACCAGCTGTTGACTCGGATCTCATGGCTGGATTTGTTCCTTCTGCTTAACCTGTCCAGAACCAGAGGAAGAAGTGATAAAGTGAAGGGGTGCAGATAGACCTTGCTCTTGCCCACAAGAGGGGACCCCTGTCCTTCCTGGGGTGGCTTTGGCTCTCTACATTGCAAATGGCAGTAGCTGTAATGCTAACTAAACTGGTACTTCTGCTCCATCTCCTCCCATTCCACATCTTCCTCCACTTGCTGTGTTGAGCCACATTCTGATTAGTCCAGGGTTTTCCACCCGTTTGATCAGCATTTTCTGCAAACACTTCAGTCTCCCAGGCTCTACCCTCCCCCCACCCTCACAAACAGCCCTGCTTTTTGGTCCCTGTCTGCCAGGATGCCTGTTTTACAAGGCAGTGGCATTTGATTATTACTTCTGTACTGAGGCATCTCAGGAGGTTTCTTGACTACAGGGCTGCCTGACAAATAAAGTCCATGCAGAAAACAGTGAAGAAGCAGATCAATCCACTGTGCATTACCTGGGCCTGAATGAAATACTTCTGCTTTCAGCCTTGCAGTAAACTCAGTCCGGCACTTGAGCAAGAATGCTCTCATTCCCTCCCTGCTCCCTCAGAAACCAGAGCTGCCTCTCTGTAGTCCCACCCTTTCTTGCTCTGTTTCCCTCTGCGGTCCATCAGATTATTTTTCATCCTGTCTTTAGAGACAGATTCAAGCAGGTCTGGGATTTGCTAGCTGTGATGCAGGGAGAACCTAGCAGGAGAGACAGGGGGACTGACCCAGGAAAATTAGAAGGATTTCTTCTTCAGTCTTTGCAGAAGAGCCCATGGCCAACAATGGCATCACCATGTGATGATGATGTTGTGACCCATTCATGACACATGACGATACAAGAGCTACCAAACTTAAGTGCCCAGTGTTTGGATTCCACCTAGGGAATTCAAACAAAGTTTTCTTGTATTTCATTTTCTGAGCCATTCGCCCAGCTAGGGTTGGGCAAGTCATTTGTACAAATAATATATGGTGATAGTCTAGAAAGTGTGAAAAATCTCAGTTGTGCTTGATATTAGTGCATTTAAAATTTCTGTGTAAATGAACTTAATCCCCCCCCCAAAAAAATTATTCATGATTTTTCCCTTTTTTTACCAGCTGAACTAATTCAAAACTGACATGACACTTATTGGCTATTATCCATTAACTTCTTCAGCCAGTTGCTTTTGACCTCTGACAGTTTGCAAATAGTTCATAGTGAATATTCAATTTTTACCATCTTGGTTCGTTATATTAGTCACTTAGTTCTGTTTCTATACCTTGCTTGGAGAAGATGTGGACTTACCAGAAGTCCGTAGTGTAATTTGAAAGTGAAAATCTAATGGTAACATTTAAAAGTCATAAGTTACAATTCGTGCTCAGTAAGTAGTCAGACCTTTGAATTTAAAATCCACTTTCCATATATAATACGGCTACTAATGCTCATTCTCCAGCATATTCATGGAAAAACAGACAAGAAATAGGGCCATGAACGAAGCTAAGAGCAGATGATAATGATGGGAAATTATGGCATGTTCAGATTTCCCCCCACCTTTCCTGGTGTTGAGTTCACCTCTAGCATGTGAAGAGCGAGTGAGTCAAATAGACAGACAGGCAGACCAGACAACAGTTGTGGTGTCTTTTTCTACTTTGCTTCTCTCTGCTACCTTTTCTCATCTTTATCCACCTACTATAGAAACCTCAAAACAGTTATAATCTGTAAAACCCTATGGTGCCACATTTTGTATGCTAGCGGGTATTATACTGGAGACAAAAAGAGATGGACAGACAGATTACCTTGGCCTTTATTTTTTTGCTGTGAGCAAAGAAAGCCCTGAGCAGGCTTGCTCACGGTAAAGATGTGAATAGAGAAAGCAAGATCTGAATGCTCTTTTCTTCTTCTCCCAATAATTGAACTGTTGTTTGCTCACCATAAGCATCCAGAAATCCTCTCCTGGCTCCCTGGGGAGTTTTAATGTCCTTTGCACAGCCAGACCTTCCTGGTTGGTTCATTCATTTCTTCATATTCACAGTGCGTTTATTTTAAAGAGAAGGTTTGGAGGCCCTTTGAAAGCTGATTCTATAAGGTGAACCTACCCCTCTTTATTTCAAAGGGCAGCTTTGATAAGAACGGTGCCCTTGTCACCAGGTGGTAGGGGTGTCTGCCTGGCAGACTCTCGGAAAGAGCACAGGAAATACCATGCTCCGGTTCCTCTGTCATAGCTGGAGACAAACTTTAAAGGCAGGGTAATGAGCTGGATTGGGGTTCTGGTGACACCACCTCTTTACACTCTGTCTCTGTCTACTCAAAATATGGGGTGTCCCTTTCCCCCATGTATGTCCAAACCACTAGGTGGTACCATATTTCTCCCATCTCAGTGCTTGGTCTCCCTTCTGGAAGACTGATCACATCCCAGAAGGAAGAGCATGTCCATCCCACTTCTAAGACTGAAGTATAGTCTTGTAAATGTGAAGAGAAGGAATTGATGTCCCTATCTGGGATAACAAGGATACCAATTCCAGTACATTACTGGATGCAGCAACAGTGGTATATGTAATCAACACTGACAAACTGGGCTACTGCATTTCAACCTAGCACTAATCCAGTGGACCACCCAAGAGCTGCTGTTAGAAATCAGGTCAGTGGATGCTTCGCTAATTAGTCAGTCCACGTGCTTTGCATACCCAAGCTGAGCTTCCTCCCTTGTCTTGCATTGGAGTTGCCCACCATACCAGGTTCCTTTTTCCACATCTCAGAGCCCCACATTACATGGTTAATAGTGACATGGTCTCTCTCCACTCCACCCCATACCTTGCAAGCTCTGCCAGGATGCATTAACTGGTTAAGTGCAGATTTCCTGCAAGATGTACCTGGTAATCTAAGCATTTCCCTAAGCAAGCCTATCATAATGCATCTAGTATTATGGTGGGAGCTGAACCTAAGGTACAGGGGAAAAAGTTTAAGCTCCTTGGGGTGACTTCTGCATCTTTCATTTTGTAGGGCACAAATATTCTACTAAGGAGTGTTATACAGAAGCCTACATGCTCCATTAATAATATTTCTCCCAGCTATCCAAGGTTGATCCTCCTGGGGCGACTGTCTCACCTTGTCTCTGTCTACTTATCTTGGATGACACCTTGCCTCTGTGTCCAGCCCCTTGGTTGATGCCTCCTTACAGGGTCCAGCCCTTCTGACCAATGTCTTCACACCTGATCTGGCTCCATTCCCCATGAAGAATGGGCTGTCTTCCTGTAGATGCCAGGTGGCTGCCAGTTGTGCATGCAGTAGAAACTTGTGTGCAGTCCTGAACCTTGGCACCTGTTTGGCTCCAAGAGACAGAACGTTGTTCAAAAGCCAGTGGTGGCAACCATCTCCTTTTGCACCCACATACATTTTCTGCCTAAAGGGACCAAGTTTAAGGTCTCATCAGGAGAACAGCACCATTAGAGCAGGCACCAACCCCAGTGTTGCTACACTGTCATCTCTGTGCTTGGACTCCAGTCATGCAGATTTTCCTGCGCAGAGTTGGGATGTGGTAATGAAGAAATGGGTGATGCATGCAATTTGGGGGCATTTTATGGAAGTTCATCTCTTTTCTGTAGGTTGTGGGCTACAGAATCCCATCACACAGCTGCACAATGCTGCTCCCAGCTCTTTGGAAAGACGGGAGAGGCAGGTGATCCTTTCTGTGGCCAATCTCTTCTTGTGGGAACCCTCTTGATCCATTCCCATTTGTATCCCTTGGATGACAGTATTTCCAGGAAGCCTCCATCCAGCATTTCTGTTAGGGGACTGAATGTGATTTTTGCATTGTTAAAACTCACTGAGAGATCTCTCCGCAGCTTGGTCAAAGTCCCAAGCAATCTTACTACTGTTACCCCTCTGGGTTTCTCTGTTTGCAACCAGACCACTTGGTGAGATCCTCTTGTCCCACAGTCACACTATTCATAGTAGATGAGCACTGCAAAGTATCAGCAAGTGGCCATTCTCCACTGGACTTGTCCCCACCTTGCTGAGGTGCCAGGACTAGGAACAGGCCTTGGGGCTCTCTTGGGGTGTTTCCTTTGTAACTGTCATCCAGGCAAAAGTGGCTGTGTCAGCTTCCTTTATTGCAAGGTTGATTGCTCTTAGAGTAGTGGCACCACTGAATGCTGGGGAGCAAGAGAGATCACAGCTCTGGAGCTGCAGTCTTTTTAGCTGTTTGGTATTTAGCTGCTAGGCAATTAATTAATTAAACAATCAGAACCTAGCACTTCTACATTTTCAAAGTGCTGTTCAGGAATCTAATTAAATAGTAATTAATTAACTGTATGTGAGGATACTCATTTTTCTCCCGCCCCTGCCTGTATTTTGTGCGCCTGGTTTGTAGCATTAGTCATAGGGAATTGGGCATGTCAAGGAGTCTTGCTGATAAGCACCAGGAGGGATTCTTCAGCTCTCTCTTCAGGTAGGGCTTCATTTTAGTGTGTATGGACAAAGGAGCAGAATTCTGCATGCAAGGATCTGAAGGCAGGCTCCCTAGGGCTCTCTGTATCCCTAGTGCTGTCTATTACTAAACTTCAAGTAAGGCAGGAATCTTCAGATCATTGTCTGGTTGTTTCAGTGCAGACAATTGAGTCTTCATTTTTTCACATCATGCCCAAGCCTCTGAAATCTATGAAATCTATGAAAGACTTATCAAACCCCCTGCTACACGAGTTGCAGGATTACATACTTGAGGCATGTCTGTGCTTTGCATATTCTTCTGTTCTGCCAGGGGTAGGAAAACCTAGATCATGTGATGGCAGCATGTTCCAAGGGGGGGTGGGAAATCATATGTGTATGTGAACATATGTATGTAATAAGGATTGTGAGAGCATGAGCTGGGAGAAGCAGCTGACTCTTCACACCCAGATTAGAAGTAGTGTTCACTCAGGGCCTAAGCAGTCAATGGTTGACACCATGAGTGACTGATGCCTCCTGAATCTGGGGGGGGCCACTGCAGAAGACGGCAGTGGCCCTATGGGGGGGAGGGGGCGGCACCAGCCCTACTGACAGCATGACAGTTGGTTGTCAGGGCGGGCACCGGCCCCATCGGGGGGGCACGTGCACCCCCTACTAGTTTCCTATGGTTGACATGGCACTTGGCCTGCAAGGGAGCTGGAGAATCTTGTATCTCAGCAAGCCCTGTAGGGAGCAGTCTACAGATTTCCTTGGTCCATATATTGTCGGTCCAGTAGTCGTCGTACACCCTGAAAGTTTCCTCCCAATTCGCACATGGTGTTTGCATTGTTAAAATATCCCCACAGTTGCATGTTAATTTTAGTTTTACCAACCCCTGTTGAAAGGCAGTTCAAGCTTCTTGGTGTTGGCCAAGCTCTGTGCTTGCAGGGAGATGTTCAGAAGTTTGGATCGTCGTCTTAACTTCCTCCTGGGTCATCTGTCTTCCTGGGTCATACGACACTAAGCAAGCAGATTTTGAGGAGGTCACGTTCAGATCGAGGTTCTGGGCACATGAGGGTTGAGGACACCAAGACTGAGGGTCAGTCCATTCTGTGACACACGTGGGGTCATGTGCACAATTCAGGCTTCTTCCCCAACTATAATAGAGGCTGTTAAAATCCAGGCTTTGGCTTCAGGTTAATTTGTGGCCACTGATTTATATTTAAGTGTGTATTGAGAAGTGGGAACAGACTAGCTTCTTCCTCTGTCCCCTTGCATAGAGGGATCAGTAATATCTGCATCCATTTGCTGATGCAGGCAAAGGGCTCCATTGTATCTGGGCTGCATTTCCACAAGGGGTTCAGCAACAGTGGGGCATAGTTACCACCGATCAAATGGCAACAGGACAGTTTGGGAGCAAAAGCGCTCCAACCATGCCAGGATGGTGAGAGCCTGGGTTTAGGAATATTGCTGCTCTAGAGAAATCTGCTTTATAAAATGGGCATGGGGGGAAACAAATCCTTGAACAAACATCCATGGGGGCTGAGCTAGGTACACTTGATCCTGCCTTATGGAGGGATTTGGCCTCTCTCTCAGGACATTTTATTAACTTAAAGACAAAAAATAAATTTCAGAGTTAACAAAATAAGGTTATCTGGCTGTCGTGTGACCAAAACAGGCTGCAAATGGCCAGAGACTTTTCCCTGCCCATCTCCCCCACCTTGGCCTCCTTCCTTTAAAGCTCTGCTGACCTGCATAACAAGTAGTATACCCCTTAGCTCTTTCCCAACTCTTCCACTCCAGTTGAGAGAGAGTGCTGGCTAGCATTAAGTAGACCCATGGCAATTGCATTGGCTGCAGGTTTTCCACCTTCTGTATATGGACACCAGGAAAGAAATTACAGGACTTAGCTTTTACAGGGCAGACAGATACTTTAGGGCCAAGTGGGTTGTACTTTCTGAAGAACCTTCTGTAAGTACTTTATTTACCAGAACTTGGAATTAATTAACTGTTTACTGTAGTATGAACAGGAGCAACATGGGAGCACTTTGACCTACAATTTTCTGTTGTTGGTTGTAACAAGCCAAGAAGCACAGTCCCCGACATATAAAAAATATGGTGAAAATTCTCCTCTTAGGCAATATCCCACATATTTTATGTCACCCATTTCATCTAGACCAGCAAGCTTTCAAAGTTCTCTACATTTCCAACATGGGATCCACCTCAAAGTCCTTTACCAGTTGAATCAGTAGAGCCTTGTTGCTCTTCTGCAAGGGAAGGACAGTACTGTCCCCCTTTTACAAATAAGGAAACTGAGGCACGGCCAGGTTTCGTGACTCATTCAAGTCAATGACAGAGCTGGAAACAGAATTCTGGCTTGATAGTCAGTCTGAGGAGCTAACCATTAAACCACACTCCAACCCACTGCCTTTATGGTATGCAGCCTCTAAGAGGGAGAAGCTGGTTGAGAAAGCATCTGAGGCATCCGGATCACCAAATTGTTTCTTTGGTGCTCACAGTCTTGGCCTATGGCTTCTCCAGTCTGATTGTCACTTCCCTGTGCTTTGAAGCTCTTCAGATAATAGCTCAAGCTATTATTGGGGACTGAAATAGTCTGCAGCAATAATAAAGAGCAGGATTGGATTGAACCTCTTGGGGCCAGGATGTGGCTAACCCCGTGGAAATGTCATCTCCCAGCTGGGAATTGTCACTGTCTGAACACAGCCAAAATTGATGCACTTGAAGGCGCTCCCTTCTTCCCTCTCCCTCCCTCTTGAGGTTAAAACAGGAGGCGTATCAAACCAATTGAACTCCCGAGAGGGCTGCTCAGACAGAGCTGAAGATAAAGTCAAGGGCCTGGAGGTTAAGGTCTTGCTGCCAAAAGAAGCGCTAAGCCAAAAAGTTATTAAAAAGGCAATCTCACAGCAGGCCAGCTCCTGGAATACCTGTGAAATCAAATTAGAGCACAGAACATCTGAGTCCTAAAAGTGTGTGATAAGGGAATAGCTTCATCTTCCCTGTCCTTTATAGGAAGACTCAAGATGTTCTTAATGGAGAAGCTAATGATTAAGATTCAAAGCCAGCTATTTGCATAGAGAAAGCTGACCAGATTCCCAGGGTGAGGCTGAATGTGACTAATGTTCAGGTGTGAGGGAGCAGGGGAACATTTGGCAAGCGCGCAAGACTGATTTCCTTCCCCCCTACATTTGCATGCAAGACCAGTGAATGGTGGGGGAACTTGTCTTTAACAAACCACTACAACCAGCCATGTTTGTGCCAATTTTTTCAACGTAATCCAGCCTTGCCTAGGGCATGGAGTTAAAAAGGAGCCAGATCACTGGTTAACTCCACAGCTCCCATTGAGAATAGTGCAGAACAACCAGGTCCTAAGGCTACCACCAAGCACCAGGTGTCTAGCCAGTTCATAGAGGTGCCTTCCTGGGAACACGGCTCTCTTGAGAGCCTGGCCTTCCTGGTCTATGGCCCATTGGCCCTTTGCCTCCGCTGAGCTTGCCAGGGCATGCTTATTATGACAGCAGAGGGTTTTTTTTGTCAACGAAGTGATGATGGTTTTATTTATAACGCTTAATTACTTCCTGATTTCTGCCACCATTTTATGGTTAGCTAGTGCTGGCTGTGACCCTGCTATGTCTGAGTCCTATTACAGTGGTTGATGTAGCTAATGGCAGCAGCACACCTCGTGTATCATGTAATTATTGGCTTTCTTCCCTAGCAAAGTGCATTGGCTGACCTTAATACAATTAATTAGAGCTTAATCAAGTTCTGGTGGCCGTGCACAGAACACCGTGATTTCAGCCATTACAGTAAGGTTTATTAAGAGGTTAAAGTAAATGAGGAATAGCGAAGAAACAAAACACTCCATCAGTAATAACACAGGAGTGCGTGAGATCAGAGACAGGCCCCAGGCATGAAGTTCATGTTGCTACAAGGGTTTGGATCTGGCATCCTTGTTCTGACCCAGGTCTTGGAGAAGGACCTAAGCCACCAAGGCTGGGTCTGGAATCCAATACAGCCGTAATGTTCTGGGGGATGGTGGGTCAGGGGTGCTATTTCCAGCTTCTTTCAGTTTGAGATGCACATTTTCTTGGTGGTGTTATTAGGGGATTTTATCTGTTTAGAGCTTGGGAGTGCACAAAACCAAAGCACTGTGTCCCAAGGACCTGCCATTGTGGGGCAGCACACAGGCTGCATAGAGCAGGCGGCTTTGCCCAAGGGATGTAAGGATGGGGCAGAACGGAAGTCAAGAAGTTGAAAGAACAAGTGGGAAGAGGGTACAGGAGTTATGAGCAGAGGTTCTGGGTGTTGCAGAGGCAGGAGGCAGCATGAGCATGAGGAGATCATTACATATAGAGCAGCAGAGCAGAGGAATTGGCTGTTAGGGTAATGCTGCTATTTCTGTGGTGCAAGTGGGACTAACCCCACCTTGATGGGTAGATGGACTCAATGGCCTAATAGGCCTTTTCCATCTCAAGTTCCTGAGATCCGGCAAGCCAGGCAGCTGGGCTAGAAACTAGCAGTTTCCTGCTCACAGCCTGACATTCTTTATGCCTTATCTCGGCTATAAACAAAAGATAAGTCTCTCTCCCGCCAGATTCTCACTTAAAACTGTCACCAGCACCGAGGTTCTATTGCTCTTATACGTGTAGCTCTAACAGTAATCTAATTGCTTAAGGACACAACCATCAATAATATCCAGCCCCTCAGTGTGAGACATGGATGCATATGCATACCCAATAGGATGATGGAAGATAGGCAGGACACTTGGGGGCATTTATACACAAGTTTTAATGCCAAACAGTATCCCCGCCCCCAAGAAATACCAGGGTAGAAGGAGTGATGGGGAAAGGAGACTGGCAAATGGATTAGGAAATGATGGGAACCAAATTCAACGTTTCCTTAAACAGGAAGTCATAGGATTAGCAGAAGCGGAGGGAAGAGGAGATAAGGTATGTGGTCTTCAACCCCCATGGTCCATAGGGAAGAGGACCTTCCCAGGGACTGTCCTGTCCCTGCACTTCCCGAGTCAGAGCCAGGGCTTCCCCCATTCAGTTTGCTGTGGTGGTGATCCGCTCTGGCTACCCCACTACAGGCCCCAGCATGCCTGGGTGCAGCTGTCTACACTGGGGCTTGCCCCAGCCTTGCTGCCTTGGCATGAACTCACTTGGTCTAGACAGGGCCTGTCTGCTTTTCTTGACGCATTTAAAAGCTGCCATCTTCCCCAAGCAGACCGGGTGTGCTGGTCTTTTCATGCTTACTCCCAGATGTCCTTGCTATCAGTTAGCTTGTACTCTCAGGATGGCTGGAAGCTTTCCAGCTTCCCTCACCTGGAGGTGCATAGCATAACTGATTCAGCAGTTCCTCTCAGAGGCTGACATCTTGTCTCCACCATCTGCAGCTGCACAGTGTGAAGCTCAGAGCAGAATCAAGCCAGGTAGGTGGGCAGCAGCTACAGTGAGTGGGACACAATCAAGAGTGTAGGACCAAAGTGGCAGTGTTGCTAGAGGGCAGGAGCAGCTAGGACCATCAGGTTGCATCCAGTCCATCTACCAGGAGGAAGCCAGGTGTGCAGCACTGCTTTGGGAAGATATTCTGGCTTTCATATTTTCATAGGTGGTAGGGTTGGAAAGGGACCTGAGCAGATCATCAAGTCCGACCCCCTGCCATGGCAGGAAAAAGTGCTGGGGTCAAACAACCCCAGCAAGGCTTTCTTTACAGGGAGATATTTGCCTGTGGTTTTCTGTTCATGCTGTTAGGTCAACTTGCATCTTTCTTTGCCTCCCAGATAAATTTGTTGCTCTTCTCTTCTTTTTCAACATTCATGTTCTCTCTGTCATGTCAGTCATCGCTGAGACAAACTTGGTATGTTGAACTCCTCCCTACTAAGACAGTCCATCCTGACCTTTAACTATGTTACCGCAGCATACTTTCTGTCCCAAACAGGGACACAGTTGAACATACTATATATACCATTCCAGGCAGCTGCCTTGTAAACTGGAACCAGCATAGCCATAGAAGCATGGTCCTCTTGGCCCCATCACTCACCAGTGATAGTTAACCTGTTGGAAGCACCATGTATGCAGCAGTATGCTGCTTCCGGGATAGGAGTTGATCATGCAGAATACAGGAGAGCAGCGCAGCGTGCTAGAGGGCACCACTGCCAAGGACGTTCGTGCTGCATGTGCCAAGGAAATGGAACTCCACAGAGGGGGCCATTAGCTTTCTCCCCAGTGATGTTAAAGCCATAGCCACTTTGGGCAAAGACATAATTTTGTTGCTTCAACATGCTGCAGATTCCCATCTGATTCACCACTTACCCCTTGGTCATTGCTTCTCCCCTATGGCTGCTACCCAAGTTTACGTATTCATGTATCTGATTATTTTTCCTAGGAGTATATGATAAGCTGGGAGATGGGGGTGGAAATCAGACTCATGGTTTATCTAGTCCAGTTCTTAATTCCAGTGACCAGGATCAGCTGATTCAAGCAAAGAACCCACCTAGTGGAAAATTATGGAATGACTTGCCCATACAGGAAGTTTTTTCCTTTCCCTTTTCTGAGGAGGAAAAAAAAATAAAACCTAATACAACTGTGGAGATGCTCATTATCTGTAGAATGGTTTCGTTTTTTTTTTCCTGTATTCTGCTAAGCTCTTGACCTCACTAACAACATGGGGGAACATTAGTAATATTTTTCCCTAAGTTTCATCTGTTATTTTCTTGTTGCATTCCTGATCTCTCCAGGCTTCCACATATTCTTTTCACCGCTCCATTCAGCTCCATCCATGTTAGCATCATCAGGGAACTTCATTAGTTTGCTGCTTACTTTCTTCTGCAGATCATTAATGAAAACATTAAATAAAACCAGTCTTCATGCTGATCCTTGCAGTTCGCTTACTGGAGTTCCCCTCTGCTCAATATAAAATGTATTTATCATTGAAGTTCACAGTTTTAGCCAGGTCTCAGTCCACAGGACAATGCTCAGTTCCAGGTCAACTTAAATTAGTTTTTTCTAGCCAAAGATATGGAAAACCCTTTTGCAAGGCCCATGGGTGACTAGGATTAGCAGGGCACCTCACTGGGAATGTTAATGGAGCTGCTTCCTGCAGGTGAGGGTAATGAGACTTGTATTCACAAGCAGCAGCATTGTTCTGTAGCCCTGAGTCTGTAACAAATCTATGCTCTGCAGCAAAGTGTGTGGTGATCCAAGATTGAAATTAAAGTCCCCTGCAGGGAGGTGCATTCTGCATGGGCCTGTTAGCTTTTATTGCATCTCCAATGTGAGACAATTCCACACGCCTGAAACAGCCTCAAAATCAAGGGGTGAAAGGTGTCTAGTCAAGAGCCCTCCACTAGGAATGGAACTGAAGCCACCAACTCATATCATACCCATCAGCAGCGTGAGGACTTCTGCTTACTACTCAAGATAATGAGGGTTTGATCTAGTGATTTATAGCAGTCAATACCATTAAATGGCATTGCACATGAACTATGCAAGTTCTGGTTCTCTCCTGGTCACGTTCTAGTCATGCAGACCAACCCAAATGGCCAGCTTGAAAGGGTCTTATGTATGAATG
This sequence comes from Alligator mississippiensis, assembly GCF_030867095.1. Classification (NCBI taxonomy): domain Eukaryota; kingdom Metazoa; phylum Chordata; order Crocodylia; family Alligatoridae; genus Alligator; species Alligator mississippiensis. The sequence continues at coordinate 47,395,551 of NC_081835.1, forward strand.
GGATGTTGTTCCAAGAAGAAGGACTGTTAGGAAGAGATGTGTTCCACTGATAAAGAGAGGGAAGAGCATCTTCTCAGACATGTTTGCTAACCTAGTGAGAAGAGCTAAAGCTAATTAGGTTTGCTGGGGAATGAAGACCAAAGCCCAGAGGTAAGTGGGGAAGTGGATGACCTGGAGAAAGCAGAAGTAGGACAGGGCAAGAGTGGAGGCCTTCTCATTCTTCCTGAGGAAGTAGGGCAATCGGCTAGTTACCTCATGTGTCTGCACACAAATGCATGGAGCCTGGGAAACAAGCAGGAAGAATTGGGAGTCCTTGCACAGTCACAGAATTATGATGTGATTGGAATAACAGAGACTTTGTGGGCGCTTGCGTGGCTGGAGCACTGTCATGGATGGGTACAAACTGTTCAGGATGGACAGGCAGGGGGGAAGAGGAGGAGGAGTTGGGCTTTATGTAAAAGAGCCATATGATTGCTCAGAGCTCCAGTATGAAATTGGAAACAAACCTGTTGAAAGTCTCTTGGTTAGGGTCAGAAGGGAGGGCAGCAAGGGTAATTTTGTGGTAGGTTTGTTCTATAGACCACCAGACCAGGAAGAGGTGGTGGATGAGGCCTACTTCAAACAGCTAGCGGGAGATTTCCAGATCACAGGCCCTGGTTCTCATGGGGGACTTGACAGTAAGGACCCTGAACTTCAGAAAAGCAGACTTCGACTCCCTCAGGGAACTGATGGGCAGGATTCGCTGGGAAGCCAGTCTTTGAGAGAAATGTCCGGGAGAGCTGGCTGTATTTTAAAGAAGCCTTACTGAGGGTGCAGGAACAAACTATCCCAATGCACAGGAAGACTAGGAAGAGTGGCAGAAGACCAGCTTGGCTGAGCAGGGAATTCTTCAGTGAGCTAAAACACAAAAAAGGAGGTAGAAGATAGGAAGTGGAAACTTGAACAAACAACTACAGAGGAGTTTAAAAGAGTATTGTTTGGGATGAAATCAGGAAGGGCAAAGCAGAACTAGAGTAGTAGCTAGCAGGGGACGTGAAGAGTAACAAGGGTTTCTACAAGTTTGTCAGCAACAAGAGGAGGATCAGGGAAAGTGTGGGTTCCTTACTGAATGTGGGAGGCAACCTAGTAACAGAGGATGCAGTAAAGGCTGAAGTATTTAATGCCTTTTTCACCTTGGTCTTCACAGGCAAGGTCAGCTCCCAGACTACTCTACCTGGTAGCACAGTTTGGGGAGGAGGTGAGCAGCCAATCATGGTGAAAGAACAGGTTAGGGGCTATTTAGACAAGCTGGACACACAATCCATGGGACTGGAAGCAATGCACTCGAGGGTGCTGAGGGAGTTGGCCAATGCGATTGTAAAGTCGCTGGTCATTATCTTTGAAACCTCATTGTGATTAGGAGAGATTCTAGATGATTAGAGAAGGTCAAATATTGTGCCCATCTTTAAGAAGAGGAAGAAAGAGGATCCGAGGAAGTAGACTGGTCAGCCTCAGCTCAGGCCCTAGTAAAATCATGGAGCAGGTCCTCAAGGAATCCATTTCTAAGCACTTGGAGGAGAAGGTGATTACGAAGAGTCAGCATGGAACAGTCAGGATTCACCAAGGGCAAGTCATGCCTGATCAACCCGATTGCCTTCTGTGATGAGATGACTGGCTCTGTGGATGCGGGGAGACCAGTGGATGTGGTGTACCTTGACTTTAGCATGGCTTATGATATGCTGTCCCACAACATTCTTGCAGTCAAGCTAAGAAAGTACGGGTTGGATGAATGGACTGTAAGGTGGTTAGAAAACTGGCTGGATCATCAGGTTCGATGTCTAATTGGCAAGCGGTATCAAGTAGAGTTCCCCAGGAGTTCATCCTGGAGCCAGTTTTGTTCAATATCTTCATCAACGACCTGGAAGATGGCATAGAGTGCACCCTCAGCAAGTTTGCAGATGACACCAAGCCAGGGGGGAGTACTACATTGGAGGGTAGGGTTAGGATTCAGAGAGATCTAGACAAATTGGAGGATTGTGCCAAAAGGAATCTCATGAGGTTCACCAAGGATAAGTGCAAAGTCCTGCACTTTGGATGGAACAGCCCCATATACTGGTACAGGCTGGGGAACAACTGCCTAAGCAGCAGCTCTGCATAAAAGGACCTGGGGGTTACAGTGTGCAATAAGCTGAATATGATCGAACAGTGAAGCTAACAGCATATGGGGCTACATTATTAGGAGTGTTTCCAGAAGATCTAGGGAAGGGATTCTTCTCCTCTATTCAGGACTGGTGAGGCCACATCTGGAGTCCTGTGTCTAATTTTGGGCCCCTCACTACTGAAAGGATGTGGACAAATTAGAAGGAGTCCAGAGAAGGGCAGCAACAGTGGTTCAGGGGCTAGGGCACATGACTTATGAGGAGAAGCTGAGGGAACTGGGCTCATTTAGTCTAGAGAAGAGAAGACTGAGAGGGGATTTGATAGCAGTCTTCAACTACCTGAAGGATTGTTTCACAGAGGATGTAGCTAGACTGTTCTCAGTGGTGGCAGATGACAGAACAAGGTTTCAAGTTGCAGCAGGGGAGGCTTAGGTTAGATATTAGGAAAAATGTTCTCACTAGGAGGGTAGTAAAGCACTGGAACAGGTTACCCAGAGAGGTTGTGGAATTTCCATCTGTGGAGGTTTTTAAGGCCCAGTTAGACAAAGCTTTGGCTGGAATGGTTTAGTTGGGGATGGTCCTGCTTTGAGCAGGGCGTTGGACTAGATGATCTTCTGAGGTCCCTTCCAACCCTAATTTTCTATGATTCTATGAAAGGCAGCACCTGATAGATCACCATGGCATTCACCCTTTTTGCTCGTCCTGGTCCCCTGTGCTTTGCTACTGATAAAGCGTATTCTCAGCATATTCAGGGCTCTTCTGCATCTTTCAAGCTTGATGCCAAGACTCCTGCTGGCTTCAGAACTTGGAGATTGGGTTCCAGCGCCCTTGGAACAAGTCATGTTACTGCTTGGTGCTTTGGTTTCCCCATGTGAAAACAACATCCCCATGGAGTAGGCAGCATTCAGACTATGTTGCCTATGGGTAAAGCCCTTCAAGATTCTGACTTGGAAGGACCAGAAGGAGCCCAAGGTCTTACTAGTCTTCAAAGAATGAACAACCACCCCAAGATTAAAGAGCAGAAAGTTTATTTTAATTGCAGGCAAGATCTTTCCCTGGTGGATGTCAGTGGAGCCCCAGTAGATGTAGCGAAGTTGGCAGAGAACCTTCCTGGAGTGTTACCATTAAGTGTATTTCAGTAAGCCATGGACCAGTCATCCAAGGGAAGAGGCAGGAGTCCTTTGGAGAAAAGTACATAAGTCACCTACAGAGGAAGCACTGGAGAGCTCAGCTGAGTCCCAACCTGGCTGGTGCCACGGGCTAACGGGATCGTTACATCTAAGACTCCATTGTTATTGTGGTGGGCAGGCAGCCTTCTGCAGGGCTGGCTCAGCCTTGCTATTCTGTGTGCACTGAGCAAGGTTGCTGCCTGCATTCTTGCCAAGCATACAACAAGAGGGGAGGGTTTTTGACTACAGGCCAGTGCCCAAAAGAGGCCATTATCCTCCAGCCGGAGTTTTTGGCCCTTGGGTCTGAGAAATGGCCATTAGGTTTTGAATATGTTTGGCTTTGGAGCATGTTTGCTGTGAGCATGGCCCCCAAAGCTGCTCCCTGAGGAGCCCGTGTGTCGCTGCTCTGGTGTATTGATCATCCTGGTAAGGTTCTGACTATGACTCACCAGCCTTTCAGCCCATTGTCATTTAAATTCTCTCACATTAGGAGGCAAACAATGGAGGTGGGTTGTCAGAGGGATGGATTCATCTGTCAGGCTGGCTCCCTGCCTAGCCTCTGTCCACCTGTCAGGCTTTGTCATTGCTGCCTGTTGGGCTGATCCAGCCATGGGGATGGTCCTGCTTTGAGCAGGGGGTTGGATTAGATGACCACCTGAGGTTCCTTCCAGCCCTAATTTTCTATGATTCTTTGTTTATAAACACCCCTACTTTACCCCACAGCAGCACCAGCTCCTGTGCATGGGCATGCTTACTAGCTAAACTTGTCAGTCACAGACTTGCAGCTCTGCTGTTGTCACACTGGAATTGGTGAGCTCCATGCCCAGTGCCATTGCAGCAATGCAGCCGGGCCCCCATTGTAGGACTACTGCTCAGCATTGGGCCCCTCCACAGTACAGCACAGCATCCTGTCTCCTCCATTCTGTCCCTGTCTGCTGAGCTCTCCACCTCTTACTCCCATGAGTTGGGGAGGAGGAGGAAACAGTAGGGAAAGGAGGAAGCGGGTGGTTCAGAGTGAGTTCAGACTCCTTGCAGCTGGAAGCTGTTACTGTTCAGAGCTGTTCAGTGGGTAAAATGCTGAGGTTATGTGCAGCCCTGTATAGAGAACTGGCATCTCCATAAGAGGCCAGTCTTCTGCTTTCAGCCCAAAGCAATGTCACAGACTCTGGCTGCAAAAGCTTCCAGTGCAGACTGCAGTTAATTCTGTAATGTGTTACCTGAACAGGGGCTGGGGGAAGCAGAGAAAAGAAACTTTCTAACACAGGTGCTCCAAAGAAAACCCTGGCTCTAAATACTCCCTTTTTGAGCCCAGAACCTGCTTTGAATCTGGGAGCTTACCCAGAGCTTTGCAGCTGGCTGCTCTCCAAGTGTGAGGAGTGGAGCAGGGCAGTCCCCCAGCAGTACAGACTGAGCCAGCACCAACCTCTTGGGGGGCTCAAGCTCCATCTCATACTTTTGTATGAGTCTGGGGAGGGCACACACAGCCCCCTCCCTCTCCTGCAAGCCCTGTGGTTCTTCTGTCCCAGAAGAAAAGACGTGTCAATCTTTCCCTTCCTCTGGGGCCCTGTCTCCACCTGCTGGTGTTTGATTAAACAGGGGATTTCTCCTCCCCCCCGCCCCCTCTTGCCCGTGGCTACATTAACTAATGTTATTAATTAATATTTCAGCATGCACACTCAGACCTCCCTAATGCAGTGCTATGCAGTGTGTGACTGGCAGTTGCTGTCCCTGTCTATGCCCCAGCATAGCAAGGCTGGCACAGACAACGACAGTGCCAGAGTCTGACTCACATAGATAGGAGGTCCTGGAGGGGGCAGATAAAGGAAAGTTGCCAGTTCCCTTCCACTCCTTGCCCTTTCTCTCGCTCTCTCCCAGCTGCCATTTCTATCGCAGAACCACAGGTTTTGTGCCAGCCCTTTCTTGAGTGCCAGCCTAATTGATGGCACTTGGCTCTCATCCGGTCTCGTCCTCAGCTCTGTTGCTGGGGCTGGCACTGGCGAAGCAATCTTTTGGTTCTTGCATTTGTAGCCTGCTCTCTCCTGTGGGATTGTTGTTGTGCCTCTTGCCATAAAGTGGTTAGTGTTCATGTTCACTGCTTCCCTCTGCTGGACAGAGGCTCTGCAGGGACATACCCTGTGGCCAAAAGGTCCTTGCCACTTGAGTGACAGCAGCACTGTTAAAATTGCTCAACTGTGGGGCTGACCAGCTGATCGTACCACATAGGGGGCAGAAGCGGTGCACACCCAGTAGTTGTGTGAAGAGAGATGCTGCTTAACATAGAGAAAGGCCTGATTTAGAAATAGCTGGTATCGTTTTCCCCCCTTCTCCTCCCATGCTGCCACCTCTGCAGCTCATACCTTGTTGTGTTTCATTTGGGAAAAGACAAAAAGGCCTCTAGCAGTTATGAACATCTGACCCAGCTGTTGTGGAAGCTCAAACATCTACCTGAGTGTGCAGACAGCTTGGGACAGGAGACTCGAGCCAGGAAGTCAGTATCATTAATTAGTTGACAGTGTCATTTCTCGTGCCCTTCCTCCAGTACAGGGAGGGAGTCACAGAGCTGCCCTTTGTGCCCTCTGTGGGAGATTCTGCCAAGAAGGATCAAGGGCCACAAAACCCAACAGAGCTCCTGGGCAGTCAGATTGCATGGGAGAAGCCTGAACTGCTCTAGGCATTTCCTTGTATTACCAGTGTACTGGAGTGGAGCTTGTTTTATGGGCACAGCTTGGCAAGACACTCTTCCTTACTCCATTCCCCAAGGACAGGGGCCATGGGCTAGACAGGGCCACTTTTTGGAGTGGCAGGTCTTGTAGTATGGGCCACAGCTCTCCACCGGTAGGGGAGGAGAAGGGGGTGCCAATGCCAGCAGAAGCAGAGGGAGAGGGGGGAAGACAGCAGAGCAGGGAGGGCTGTAGGAGGATTAGCAGCAGTGCAGGAGAGGGGAGGGAAGGAATGCACCAGGTTTAGCAGCTTGCTGCCGATCTCCCACACTACAGGCCAGCCAGATCTAGTCACTTCAGGAGCTGGATGCAGCCCACAGGCTGTAGGTTGAACTCCTTTGGGCTAGATGGTATTAGAGATCTGGCCACATTAACGACAAGGTACAATAGAGAATGAAAACAGGAGTGGGGAAGGGGCATCTCTCTGACTGGTTTGACACTGTGCCTCAGATACTGTCTGTAGTGTGTGGCACTATGGACTCCTGATGCATCTTTATTAGAAAGCCTGAGGGGGCTTGCAGCATGTATGCAGGAGAGCAGCCAAGAAAGATGCTGTACCTGGTCCAATTCCCAGCTCACCTTTGCTCCCTAGGCATGCTGGTGACCTAGGCAAGAGTGAATCTAATGCTGCAGCCCAAAGTCAGTAAAATCTTTCCTGCATCTGGCTTATCCAGCTTGGCGTCCACCAAGTAGTTTGAGAACAGCATGTATAAGAGAGCAGTGCGGGAACGGAAGGGCTAAGGTCAGCAGAAGGTTCCAAAGGAGAAAAATAGAGAAGAAGACTGAAGGCCAGAAAAAATCTGCCGTGAAGAAAAGAGGAGAGTATGGGAGAGGGCAGTGATTGTAGGAGTGTGAAGGAGCTGGGTGGAAAGAGGAAGATCTCTTTCTTCCCCATCCCAGCAATATTTGCTGCCTCAAAGACTATGGCTGTCTGTTTGCCCAGCCAACAGTCCAAGATCCCCTACTGCAGCAAATGCCCACTCACCCACCCTCTACCCCTCAGCTAAGTGTGCACGGGCCCAGTCTTCAGCACCACCAGCCACACTATGCTTTTGGGCCAGGGCTCTAAACAGAGCCTGGGCGTACAGTAAGTGGACATCTTGCCATTGACTTCAAAAAGGCTTCGGATCAGGCCCAGATCTGTAGGATTGTTGTCCCCTGCCCACACTGGAGCCTTTCACAGGCTATCAGAGTAGAACCACTACTCTGTGTGCTGTGAGCAGTGTGTGGATGGGGGAGGGAGGGGGTCAGGTCCTGGAGCCCAAATGCTGGAGGCAGCCCACGCTCTGTCGAACAAACAACAACACACATCAGGACTCTTTAATTGGGGACTGCAGCAACTCCCGCTCCCCCGTTCATGCTTGGAAGCTTTGTCAGGCCCAGGACAGCAGAAGATGATTAACTTTTCCTAATTAATTTTTTTAATTAGCATTTTTTTTATACCAAAAGCCAGCAAGAGAGGCCTGCCAATTTCCATCTGCCTGGAAAAGGAGGGAGGAGGGTAGGACAGAAGAGAGACTGCAGCTCCCAGGGAAGGTAGCATTCCTGCAGCACTGCGCTGGGTGCACCACACCTGTCTCAGGGACAGGCCCCATGGATCCTCACATGGTGCAGCAGTAGGGTAAACTGCTAGATACTAGCACCAGTGGGAATTGGTGGTGTGGTTGCACAGAGAGATCCTGTTGTGCCTGATGCCACTGATGGTCCCCTCTTTGGGGCTGGGGCTAGGGAACCAGGCTCATCCTTCCCCCCATTACCAGTGGGGAACCAGGGCACCAGCAGAGCAGCCATCACAGACTTTCCAAGTCTTACTCAGTGCCTTAAGTAAAAGTGCACCCTTCCCCTGCATAGATTCCCTTTCACCTGTCTATAGGCCCACCTTCGCCCTTGTTGCTCTCAGATACGCCCATTGGCCAGGGTGGATCTGTTTGCAGGGGTAAGCACAGGCAAAGGTGAGGGAGGGATAGGAAATCAAGTGCAGCTGCTTTTGGAGGTAGCAAGGTGAGGGGAGCATTTGAACCAAAGCTTCAAGGCAAGCTTGTACTGCTGTGGGGGAGGGTGCATCTGTGAAGTATCCCTGCAGAGCAAAGGTGGGGAGGACTCTTTCCAGAGCATGTATAGAGCTCACTAGTGCTAGCTGCATTTGGATACAGTTCTGAGCATCGAAACAAGCCTGCCTGGAGAGAGTGGGCATGGTGGGGCTCACCCTGACTGGGAGTGTTGCTGGCATGCTAGATGTTTTCACAAACAGCATTTGAGGCAGTTGTCCTGAAGGCACAGTCCTCAGCCAACCCAGATTTCATTAGGCAGGTCTCCCTAGCCAGTACACAAGAACACTGACAACAAGGACACATTAGAAAGATAGATAGTTTTTCATAAGAGAAGGGCATCAGCATCTCTCATCCACCTATCGTGTGTCAGTGCTTTGACTATAATGCCTTGGGCAGAGGGGAAGATTGCAGGAGGAGCTGAGGGTCTAGATCACTTCCCTCCCCCCAGATTTAAACCTGCTGAGACTGTCTCTTGGACTATTTCATCAGATGCTCTCTTTTTGACCCTGGCTGGCAAATTCACTTTGCTAGGAAAGTCACCAACTGCACTGCACTATTCTCTGCATGCTGCAGAGATAGCAAGAGCAAAAAAATCTCGTGTTCAGAGAATTTAATGGCTGCGTTGTTAAAGTTGCATCAAATCAGGAGATAAAGCGGAAGCTCTAACTGCAGCACTGAACCATCCCAGATGTGCAGCACACTTAGTAATGGGCTGAGCGAGATGTGTTCAGACTAGATAGAGGTATGTGCATGCACAATGCACCAGTATTAGCGTCACTGCTGGAATCTCAGGTTTTTACCGAGTAGGTTAGATCTGCAGCTTACACAAGCAACTTCGTTTACTTTAGTGTGGGCTGTTCTTGCAGCTATGTCGGTTCCCACCAGCTCATGATCTGGCTTCTTAATTTATCATGATCTTCCTTGTGCTAGTATGATATGTAATTCACAGCCTGGTTACCCTTGTCCCCGTCCCCAAGAAAAGAGACCTGGGGCTGCAATATGAATGTTCAGTGTCTGGCCCAGTGGAGCCCTGTGTGGGGCACTGAGATGGTCCTGGAATATAGATGGGGAGAATTACTTGGCTTCAGGAATTCGAATAGTCTGCCATACAGCCAGGCTCTGAACCAACAGGCAGGTAGGGGCACACAGATGCCCCATGTAGTATATTTCAGTGTGTACTTCTCAGAAGCATCAGGCACTGGTAAATCCTATTGAAGTCGATAGCAGCTGCTGATGCTAGGTTGTTTTCATGTTGCCTACCCATGTCTGTCCATCAAGAATAAGGCCACATTTTAGCTCGTGGGTGCAGGGAAATGGACTCTGCTTTGCTACAGACCGTGTGTAGGACCTTGGGCAAGTCACTTAGTGTATAGCAACAGTAGTCCAGCTGGCAAATGGAGGTAACCAACCCTTTCCAACCTCAAAGTGTGTGCAAGGATCAATTACACTAAAGACCATGAATTGCTCTCATACTTCAGGGTAAATGAGCACTGTAGATGGGAGTATTTGTTATGAGAGTGAAGAATCATAGAAAACCATGATAGAGAGACCTGGGGGATATGAAGATTTTGCGCTAACTCCCAATTTTATGAGACCCAAGGCGGCATATTTCAAAAGGGGTTCAACTCAAGCTTAGAACTTGAATTTTTGAGGAAAAAGTCCTGAAATTTAGAAGTTCTATATCAAAACTTGTAAAATTAAGGGGATGTTCATTTTCCTGAAAAAGCCACCACTGTGATAGTTTAAGTTTTGGGCTACAATATAGGTAAATGCTACATCTACACACCAAGTCTGCAGCTCTTGGTGGGGGGAATATGAAAAGCCTGAATTTCCATGTACCTTGCAACAGTCATTGTGTGTTCACTAGTTCAGAGCACATTTGTCCAGGTGAATGAAGGGGGCCACAGGCAGGAGGGGAGCAGCGTCTGGGAGCCGGACGGGTGGGGCTGGGATCGCGGGGCTATCGCAGAGTCACAATCCGCTCCCTGCACGTCCCTGCGATGGTGCCGGTTCCGTGGGGAGTGGATCATGGCTCTGCTCCCAGCCCTGCCATCCCGGCCCCAGCCCACCCATCCTGCTCCCAGACACCACCCCCCATCCTGCCTTCCCAGCAGAGCACACCCTGCCCATAAGGTTCCTGACTGGTCTCCATGGGGACCCCACACACCTGCTCCCTCTGTGCCCCTGGCAGTGTGTGCAGGGCAGACCTGACCAATTGCACCACTCCTCACCCATTCCCACTCCAGGCCAGGCAGCACCCGTCATCCCCTTTGGCCCGGAATAGCTCACCCAAATTCCTGAAGTGGCCCTCCAGCCCAAATAATTGCCCATCTCTGCTATAGACTGTATCTTAACCACGCACATGCAGAGAGGAGCAGCATGTTGTTTTCATCTTCAGTTTGGTTAATTTAATTGTGGTTTGTATGGGGGGGAAGGGGGGTGGGGGAGAAAAAAAGAAAAGGGAAAAAAAAAAAAAAAAGCAACCCAGAGCAGGATTGTCTAAAGACAGATTTTGTGTAGGCAGGTGTTATGGAAACTTCCCACACAGAGCTGTGCCAAGGCCCCTCATTCCAGCTGCTCCAGCACCTCCTGCCGAGCAAACCAACTGCCAGGCCTGGCTTCTCGTTCTGTGGAACGTAGCTGCCCCTCCATCTATAGCTAACCCTCCATCGTGGGGGCTCAAGCAGGACTGTTTGCATTGAGCCTGTATCCTGGGACTTGGTTCAGCCTAAATCTGTGACATTTAAAAGGCATTTGTGGTGGCACTAGACATCTAGATAAGAGTGTTTTTTTCAATCTGCCTCCATAGTGCCTGTGTAAGGAGATTCAGAGTGAGTATCCATCGCAAATTCAAAGTGTCGTACCTCTGAACAGGGCTGATTTGTTGAAGTAACCCAGGTAGATTACTTCAACAAAACCTTGCTGGGGTTATTTGACCCCAACATTCTTTCCTGCCCAGAGCAGGGGGGGCTGGACCCAATGATCTCATGAGGTCTCTTCCAGCCTTGAACTGTGAATCTGAACAAATCAGCACTTTTCTGCTAGCTCCATACAAACAGCAGGCTTTCCCAGTGCTGTTCCCAGGCTGTCTTGCTTAATGGATTGGTAACTCAGCACCAGTGTAAGTGACTCCCCAGAAGGAACAGAGCTGCACAGGTTAGCCATCAGCAAGTCTATTTGGTGTGCCCAATGTGTGCTGGCAACTTCTTGCAGCTTGCTAAATTGGAACCAAATTTTAGTCTTGGTAATCTGTCCTGGCAGAGGATCTGACCCATGTAGTCCCATCTACCCTCCACTGTTAGAAAGACGAGGCTAATCTAGGGTAGAGTTAAAATAGCAAGATCTTCACTTCAGGTGATGAATGTATATGAGCTCCATTGGTAATATAGAAAGAGGTGAACCATCAGAGTTTTCCTCATCTTGTATGAGAGCGAGCAAGATGAGATTAGCTAGCGTTCCAGGCTTCGGTGGACAGGATCCTCCATGGAGACTTGAGTGAAGATCTCATGGGAAGCTTGATGAAAGTGCAATTGAAGGGTACTGCAACTGCATGAAAGCTGTTGTACTGCCGTGTAGAGATGGCAGGGTGGTGGAGAAAGGGCACTCTAGGGAGACTGAGGGGAGGAGGGTGTGGGGACTTCTGAATAAGCATATGTTCCAGAGAAATGCCACCTTCTTAAGACCTTCCTTTAAGGAGTATTATCAACGCAGCAGAGCCCAGCCACTGGTCAGATGTAACCAGGACAAGCTCAACTCATTCTCCAAGCTGTCATTCCTGTTGTGTGCTTTATTTCAGAATTAATGTTTAATCTGTACATCAGCACAGAGCATTCTGCTTGCTCCAGGAAGCTCTGGGGTGGAAGAAAGTGACAGGTATAATTCAGGAGGTTACTGACAAAGGGAAATGGAGGTGAAGGATAGTTGTGTGGTTAAAGCACTAGCTCAGCTGTTAGCACTGTTTTCCTGGTGAAAGGCTGGAGTTACCCAGCTCAGGTCCAGAGTGGGCCAGCCCTGGGACCCAGCTGCTGCCACTGCCACTTCCCCTCTCTGGAAAGTGAGGATCAAAGCAATTTTCCTCCTCTGCTGTGGACGGGTATTGTGAAGCTAAATACATTACCAACTGTAAAGTGCTCCAGGACTCTAGGAACAGGGGCCGTGTGAGTGCCCACGATGGCCAACAAGGAACACTGAGATCAAAATTTCCCCACTAGTTAAAGTGTATTGCACTGCTGAACAACTTTTTAAGCAGCAGGTAGATGCTGCCGTCACTGTGAACAGTACTGGGAACAGTCCTGCCTGAGTAGAAGTGAGCAATATAATCCAATAGGCCATTTCCATCAATTCTCAGATAAGCAGCCCAGCAGGGATGACATACATTAGGCCTCAGTTCTGCCTGAGTTACCCCATTGGCGTCAGTGGAATGGCTCATGTGGGTAATGCTAAGCACATGCTTATAGGAATGTAGATAGAAGAAAGTAAGTGAACAGTAATGAAGAAACAAAGAGCCATGGGCTCATATTCCTAGCCCACCTGAGAAATGCAGCATGCTCTTTTCACTTGAACTGCTTTCTTTTCTACTTATATCTTAAAAAGAAAAGAATCCTAATCTTATTCCCTCCTCCCCAACCTCTTTGCAGTCTCAGATCAAAAAGACTATTCTGGCTATTCTGTTGGGCAACATTTCTGCCAAGCTGCAGCACTGATGCTTTTGTAGACATAACTCTGGCTTGGAATCCATCCTTCATTTTCAGCGTGGCTTTGGGCAGCTCACTTGATCACACTGCACCCAAGTGTCCCAGTGAGTGAAATAGGGATATTAAAAACATGGAAGAGGAGAAGGAAGGAGAGAGGGTATAAAAGGTGTCTGGAGCTAGGGTCACCCCTAGTCTTTGTACCCGTAGTCTTTTAAGGGGTGTCAAACTCCTCTAGTTCCATGGACCAAGTGAATGGTACAGAACCAGCCCCACGGATCCCAGTGCCGATGGGGTTTTTGTACCCCAGGTTTCATCCGGGTACTTGGCTACAGTAGAGGGCAGGTGCATCTCCTCCCCACCCCGCCAGTCAAGGCTAGAGGTGGCGATGACCTGGCTGTGGGCCATATGTACGACACTCCTGAACTGAAGTAATGGGGGAGGAGGGAGGATGAGCACAAACTAAGTGAGGGTTGAGGTTGGGGGGAAGAGGGAAGACTAGAGCGATTTTAAAGATGTGGTGCTGGGAAAGGTGTGTCCCGGGGCAGCCGTGTGCCAGTATGAGAACTGTATGGTGTTTGAACGGACAGCAGCAACCGTTGTCTCAGGCTCATTTGTTTTTATGAAAAAAAAAAAAACCTCAGTAGTTCTAAAGAGCTGATTAGGATTCAGAAGACCTTCCCCACCAGGTCTGGCTCATTTTAAGTGATCTGATATTTGGTGCCTCCAAGAGTTCACAAAGTCCCTTTTTTCAAAAAAAAAAAAAAAAAGAGAAAGAAAGAAAGAAAAAGAAAAATGCAGCAGCCTTTGGAAATCCCAAGCTAGCGATTCACACCCCTCCTTCAATTCCCCAGCTAATCCTCCAGCTTTTCACGTGAATAAAGCCCCTAAAAGCCTAGCAAATAGGAAATGATATTTGACAATAATCCTCTCACTCCCCAGGGCAGGCTTCTCATATTACAGGTTATTAAAAACAAAATCCAAGCAGCAATAACTCAGGAGTGAAGAGATCCAACTTGTTCAGCTTCTACCCAAGGCAAAGATTGCCACAGAGGGCCAGGATGTGCTCCAGCCCAACAAAGAGCATAGCATCTAGTGCAGCTATTTTGCGCTAAGGCCCCAGGTAGCATTGTGGGGTCATAGGGGTTTTCTTGAAGTCTTAATTCTGAAGTCCAGAGCCATCAGCTTTGTTGATCGCGTCTGTGTAGCAGGGATGTTTGCACAGCAAAGGTCTTGTCTGACTACCATTTACATAGCACAGTCTAGACTTCAGTTCTAATCCAGCATCTGCTGGACTTGCTATAGAGTCCAAGATGGATGCGTCTGTCACTTGCTCCTAATTCTTGGTAGTCGTTATGAAAGACTTTTGCCAGGATGTTGGAGCCAAGTTGAACAAGAGCCAGGAGTACTGGCAGGTCATTGGGTCCGTAAAACATCTGATTGGACGGTGCTTTCTTCTGTGCTGACCTGAAGCTACCACCTTGGCATTGCCAACCCCAGTGTGGCATCATGGTAGGAGCAACACTACAACAGAGTCATCTGCTGGAACACCAGCCTCCTGGAAGGGATAATCAGTTCCAGAGTTTTGTTTAAAGCATTTCCCCTGATTGGTGGCATTTCTAAATGCTATTAATTTAATCAGCTTTTAAAACTGTCTAATCCTAGTGATATTTCCCCAATCTCCGGTATCTATAGCAAACAGAGATGCTGTAATTAGACCATATTGCAAGCCAGTGTCTACAAAACAGCCAACCCATAAACAGTCCCCAGATCAGAAATAAGCATGAGAATTGCTTATTAACATTACACAGCTAATACTGGTCATGCTGTACTGACTGCTGTACAGCCCCAGACCCCCAAAGTGATCAGTTACCATTAGCAAAAATCCATGCTCTACCCCAGAACTGTCCAACTTCTAAGTCTTTAAGGGGCCACATGCTGTGTGGGCCACACCAGGCAAGCCACAGGCTATCAGGCCATGCAGACACCCCCAGCTGGAAAGGGGGGGAGGGAAGAGGAGGGGGTGGCAGCAGGATGCTGGGAATTGGCCAACTCTGCTTTAAGGGAATCTAAAACCTACTGAATTTAATGAGAAGATGGGTCCTAAGGCAAGCTGCTGATGAAAGTCTCTGGGATGATATGCAGTGGTCATTTCATGTAGCAGCTCTGCCACAAAGAAATTCTCAGTACATTTCTTATAGTTGTATAATGAATGCTATCCAGTTCCCACAAGATAATGTGGTTATCCTTCTGTTTCAGAGATGGGACTGCTTCTCAAGGGGATACAATGGCTGTCCTGATTCTACCCATAGAGACTGTGCAGGCTAGGAACAGTCTAAATCCTATTACTCCCTAAAGACACCCCAGAGATTCCCATGGGTTAGAGAATAAATCCTATTACTCCCCAAAGAGCCTGCAGAGATGCCCAGGGGATGCAGGATAAATCCTGTTACTCTAAAGGGATTGTGGAGTGACTCCATGGAAACCCATCATATCTCCTGCCCACTGATTCCCTGTCCTTAATATAAATGCATTCCCGTAGTAGATCCCGCTGTTCCTTAGAAACGGTGCAGACTTATGCTCAGCGAGTAGCATGTTGTGTTGCTCAAGAGGCCAGTTGCTGAGCTGCATGGAGTACAGTGTCCCAATTCCTCCTCCCGTAGACCAAACACCAGTTCTGGTACACTACCACTGAAGAGCTTAATTGAAATGTGTGAGATGGTGCAAAACCAAGGACACAACACCAGCTTTTAAGCCTTGAACTAGAATCCAGAATCCTGGGTTCAGCCATTAGGGAGTGTAGGAGTCCACAACAGCCAGCTGTGCCAAGCTGAGGCCTGGCAAAAGGTGGTGTGGAATAGGTCCCCACTAAGTGATGTCAAAGTAAGTTTCCCTCCCCACTGAATCGAATATGAATATTAGCAAAACAATGGGAAAACTATCTTTGACTAGAAACGAATCTCCAAGGGAAAGCAAAATACAAGCGGTAACTTGCACACAACCAGTGACGCACTGGCACTAGTGAACAGTTTAGTCTGCCATGAAACATGCACAAGAGTAATTTAGGGGAAGTGATTCTTGTGCAGCGAGAGGAGCTGTCAGCCCTATGTGCAGGACAGCCTGGCTTCTGTCAGAACAAGCCAGTAGTTAGCATGCAACTGCCCATCGTCCCCTTTGCTCCCGCCTGTGCACATTTTCATGCCATGCTGCACGATCAGCTCCCAAACACTCTCAGTACCCTATTAAAATTAAATGAATGTCTGTAATAGGCAAAAATCCGCTTTTTCCTTGATGTTTCAACAGAATTGCTTGAAGACAGCCGCATATTTTTCCTTCCCAAATTCCCTTTGCTCTTGCCATGGAGAGATTAATCACTTGTTTACCAAGCTAGCAACTCTAAAACAAATGCTGCTGAGATTCACCCTTGCCTTTTATGCCGTTTTCAGGCAAAAATAAGAAGTCATCTTGCTGCTGATTTATTGTTGGTGCAAGGTGTGGAAAACCAGTGGTGATCTATGGATTTATGGACAGATTGAGCAGCTTTTCTTAATATTTGGATCGCTACGTGCATTATGAGTGCAATACTATATACACAGACAGGGAACTGAACCTGCTTTCCTGTTTGGTTATTGAGGGTGTTTTACCAGCACCTTCAACAGGGACAAGGTCTAGGGCATATTTTTATAGTTATGTTAGAAAATAGGAGAGCTTCCTCACCACACACACACTGCGTCCTCTCTAGTAGCCAAGACTGGCCTGGGGGCTCCAGAACGATGGCTTATATTCCTAGCTCAGATGCCATTTGTGACCTTGAGCAAGTGGCTTCATTCCTTTCCCCATTTATCGTGATAGTAGCAGTTTGGGTCAGTCTCTCTGCAGGCATGGGGAACACAAACAGTTTTATTTTAGAACAGCAGTTGATGCAGGAGCACAGCTGTGCAGGAAGGAGGGGATTCTACAATAAGTTGCATAGCCATGATATACATTAGGATCCAGCTGCATTACCTGGATCTTATTTGCTATGATCTGTGTTGCCTTAGGCTGTTTTCTCAAGACAAAGAGCTGCCTTTTGGGATATGCTTTGCCACTGCTGGGTGGGGTGTGCCTTGGTTGCAGCTATCTTTTCTGCTTTGATACGAGAAGTTTCAATGTTCAGGGATTTGTAGGAAGCCAGTGACACTTACTCAGCTACATTTAGCATCCAACAAGCCTGATCAAGCTGAAGATGAAGGTGCCTGTCCATAGACATACCCACTTCATTGTGCGCTGCTTTTTAAACCCCCTGGTGCTATTATCTAACCTCTGTCATCATGCCCCGACTCAAGTGCTACCCAAATCAGTGGGTCCCTTGCAAGTGCAGGCATTTACCCACGCCGATCAGCTTACAGAGTCAGTGCCAAGGCATACAAGGAACCTCCTTTGCTACCACATGCTACTTAATAATCACCAAGTGAACAGATATTTGCTATAAAATACTACTCAAAAATAGGAATTTTCTGGAGTCCCAGCATGGTGGCATGATGCTATTTGTTATTCTACCTCAGAGGGCAGGTTTGTAGCCACAGAAAGGAGATGCTTTCAGAGTAACAAGACACAGGCAGGGATCTCAGGGTGGCAATAGCTGGGTTACAAAAGCTTCACAGCAGGAGTAGGAAGTAACCATGATGAACAGGGATGGAGGAAAAGTGCACAGGAGTGTCTGGGGTGGAGCTGTTTGTTGTGGTAGCTACACTGATGTAGCTATACTACTGCTGGTGCTCAATGTCATGCAGACTTTACAGTGGGATGGGCTCATCCAGAAGGCCTAATGATGCAACATTGCCCTCTTAAAACACAGGGCCCGACTTCAGTAGGCTTCTGTGCCTCTTCCTGAAAAGAAAGTGACCACCACAAACATGCTGCATCTATCCGCCAACTGTGGAAATAGCTACCCAGCTCCGGTGAGACCCGAGTCCCCCATGGAAGTGGTGTTCTGTTGTGCTTCAGAAGGGCTGGGAGCTGATCCCAGGCTCCAGCACATCTGTGGTGCCATCTAAAAACCTCTCTTAAAAAGGCATAGATTGATGCAGTGCATTTCATAGGATTGTAGTCAGGGTTAAACATACAGAGCGATTTGTCTCTATCCTTGCTTGTGTAAGCAGCATGAGTGGACAGTGCCTTACAGAGTACTTGGGCAGAGATTATAAGGAGCCACCTGGCAGTTTTAGATACCCAGTTTTCATTGAAACCAGCATGTGATCAGGTATCCTGATCCCTTGGGTGTCTTTGGGAGTCTCACTTGTAAAAGGCAGGGTCTGCTCAGGGAGGCTTGCTGGTAGGCTTGCTGCTTCTCCCCACCTGGCAGCATGCCTAGTGGCCAGGCAAGTTCAGCTCCACATCTGACAGGCAGTGGGGAGGTTTTGCATTGCTCACCATTTACAGAAGGCAAGAACAGGGCCTGTCAGTAGGGCAAAGATGAATTGTTGCCCTTGGGGCTAAATAAGAACTTGGACTGCATGCCTCTGCAAGGGAGGGGAATTGCAGCCCACCCTTATGCTGCCATAGACCGCAAGCTTGGGCATGCAAGAAGTAGCCGAGCTATGGACCCACCTCCATTTTGCCTGGGGCAGGTGGGGGAAGAAACAGAGCCTTGGCACTTTCCCAGTCAATGACCAACATAGACAAGTCTCATTCACTGCTAGCATAGACCAGCTCCATCCTTTCTAAGATCACTGAAAAGTGGATCTGCTAGCAGCGACTCAGATGTGCGAAGCCTCTTAGTCTCTGAACATCGGTTGTTTAATCTTACTTTCTTTCTCCTTTCAGCATGGGTGCAGCTGTCCTGGGCATGTGTTGACAAGAGGGGACAGTCATTCTGCTGCAGCTAGGCGAGGAAAGCATTAAGCTGTATACCTAGGGCTCTGTTCCTCCTCTTTCTTCTCCACCAGGTATTTGTAGATTTATGGAAGTTAGCTGAATATTTGTATGTATCATGAAAATGGCATGAGCTGCCAAGGATCAGGGAGACCTCAAGCAGAATCCTCCAAGGCTTTTTGTAGAGGGCAGGAACTTGAGGTGGTTTTCATTTGGAATTGACTGGATTTTTTGTTTTAGTATAAAATTGGGATATTCTTGAGAAAGAGTTAAAATATTTTAAATGAAAGTTTCAGCAGTTTTTGCTGATGCACAAGGGAGTCTGAAACTTTAACTGAAAACTTCCATAATTTTTACCAGACATATTTCCTGTAAAAAAAACCCCAAAGACACTTTAGCTGTTTTTTTGGACCAGTTCTGGTAGTGCATGTACTAGTAGCTGCCTCAAAAGGGAGTTCTTTCCTAACTCAATTGAAAAGGGGCTTACAGGCTTAGAGCTGAATGACCAGGGCTCTAGGCATAGTTAACTTCCACTATATATTTAGTAGCTGCCTATTGCAAAGACTCATTACAGTAGGGCATCTCTTTTCCCTAACCCAGATAATGCAACATTCCACCCAGAAGGAACAGGTTGTGCACCCCAGAACAAGTCTTGCTGCCCCCTTCCTAGAATAGCATACAAATTCCACTAGCAGTATAGTGCCTATCATTATATAAAGGTACATACAGTCCAATGACAAAACAACACTGTTGAGACAAACTGATCCCATACAAGCCTAAATTGATTCTGGCTAGCCACCTAAGGTTACAAGCCAAATTCACCAAGGAAGGGATCTAACTGTTGGCCCCAACAGCACCCTAGATGGCAATGCTAATGATTCATCCCTATACTTGTGCCCCTGTGGTGCTGATGTGAACATCCTCCTATACCCAGAGACCAGTATTTCACCCCAAGAAGAGCAAGGGGGAAGCACTGTATTGGTGGGACACTAGAACTCAAGTGGAGTCTTGCACCGCTTGTCAGTCCTGACCCACCTTGTTCTCTTCCATGCAGACCCTGCTCCTGCAGTTGCTCCACAAGTCCCCTCAGCCTGCAGCTCTTCGGTCACCAGCCACCCTGCTGCTTACAGCTGCTCAGGTTGCAGCAACACATACACTGGTAAGGTAAGGATCCCCATCTTTTTCACAGCCATTTTCAAGGTTAAGAGGCAAGTCCTCAGCTGGTGCAGATTAGCGTAGTTGCAGACGGGCTTTGTGCCATTTAAACTGTTAAAGCCTAAGACAAGACAAATGTATTCTTCTCAGAAGCAAGGTCTGTGGAGAGTTGCATTCAAGATGCAGCCTGTCTCACCAGCTACCAGCTGTTCTACTTGACTACTTTTGGGGGAGAAGGAAGATAAAGGCAGGTGTTGCAGACCTTCATCAGAGAAAGGGGTAGGCACTGGGTGCACGGAGGGGGTTGGAGAAGTCTTCATCTTTACAGGCTACTCCATTTTACTTTGTCCATCTTATCCACAGTCACAAAGTCAGTAGCTCAACAACAGTAGAGTCCGCACCTATTCTGAACAAAGAAGCATGTATGTTTCCAGGTTACCTCTCGCCTAGGGCTTGACTATACTACAAACCTCCTCTCCGCAGCAGAAACAAACTGGACCATCTCCCCACACTAATTGTTCCAAAAAGGTCTCCCCATAGAACCACCTCCAACCTAGCTCTGGCTTTGCCTCTTTTACTTGGACATGGCAGCCCTTCTTGTAATAAGAACCACCTGCTGCCATGACTTAGCGGTAAATACTCGGCACCTATATGGAAAGTCTAGCACCAAAACCTAAGAGAGGTAGCTTCTGCAGTTTTATTCTGGGGTTGAGTCAGCCATGGTTTTTGAGCCAGACAGAATGCCATGCTCAAATAAAATGGAAGACTGGAAGGGGTGCTGCTCCCCACCCCATCATTGAAAACAAGCATTTAAAGTCAATCCCAGTGTATGAAAAGAGATTCCAGTCAATGTTTCCAAACACCAAAAAAAAAGCAGGCTGCTAAAAAATATATATACATACACACAATACACACACACACACACACACACACAGAACTTATATAAAATGTAAAAAAGAGTAATTAACATTCAGGCAGGATGTCATCACCTTGTCACTGTGAAAGGACAGGCTTTGCTGTGGGAAAGCACTGGGCATCAGAGCCTTAGTGTGGCTGAAAGGGAAGGTCTCCAGTTTCTGAAGGCATGTCAGCCTTTTATTGTCTCTTGGGTTAATTTCAGAGTTGTTAAGCCAAGCGCTGAATGACAAATACTTTGTTTTTCAAGGACAGACAATAAATGAAACTCTGAGATTTCCAGTGTCTTCCATTTTAGTGACATACCTGTTAGAAAGCATCACTAAAATGAGAGCTAGCGCTGAGCAAGAGATGCCACAGGAGAGTTCGCACACCACAGTGAAGGGCATGGTAGGGACAGACAGCAGCTTCAGCCTGCACTGAAGAGGTTGAAACATGCCCTGTATTTCTCAACACTGAGCACTTGGAAATTCAGCCTTTAATGTACAAACTCTTCTTCAATACAGACGCTGAACATTTTGTCCCCTATACTTCCTTGAATATCATTGGTTCATAGTTATCAAAGGGAGGAGAACTTCAGAAGTGCCTTCAAGAAAAACTCCTAAGAAGTTTGGTAGCATCCTCCTGAGGAGGGCAGGCTTGGGAGAACCTGTGTTCAGCAGGTATTATAAAGATCTATCGACTCATGATTTAGACTCATTCACAGCAGATTACGCCTGTATTTTTTCAAATCCATTTCTCCTGGGTGAAGTTCTCTTGTTAGTGGAATAGCTATGCACAAATGTTGTCAGATATTGTCTCTCACTCTGATTTTGAAACCTTGGTGACAGTGCAAGCTAAAGAAATAAGAAATATGTGGTTTTAATGAGGGGAAAGGTGACAGATTTGCACAGCCTTATCCACATTCCCTTATTCTGAATGTGCATATAGCTAACAGGCAATAACAATGCCATTACTTTAGTGCTGTTACACAAAAAAACTGTATTCCATGTATTTTTATAGCCCTGGGGATAGACTGGGCCTGATTCTGAGATTACAGAAGGTGTAATGGCAGGAGCAACTCCACTGAAGACAGTGCAAGAGTGGTATGAGATCAGATTCAAGTCTTGAGCACTAACATCCAGGACATATCCAGAGATGACAGAGCAACGATCCATCAAAAATGTCAATATATAACCCTGGCCAGTATATTAGGCATGTTCCTCTTTGGTCTTCTCTAGTGGCTCCATCGCACAGGTTAATGTGTCAGCTACAAACCTCTAAGCTTCCACTCTTATGTGAGGCTCATTCTTTTTCTCCTTTCGTGGTTCTGGATTCAGTCCGTGCATCTGGCCCAACTAGGAGTTGTTTGGAAGTAGTACAAAGAATTTCCCTGGGCTTGTGTGGGTTGTGACTAGGAGCTTTTAATTGTGAGACCCTTGAAGTCGGCTGAAAGGGAGTCGCTCCTTTGCCTGCATAGTGCATTCGCAAAACAGCTCCTTTGATTGATGATAGGGATAGGTGAACCACTAGTTTCATTTTTCCCAAGCCAGGAGGAAACAGGAGCCCCTCATCCTGTTCATTCCCCTGCCTTCTCCAAATCTAGGTAGGAGCGTGGTACTTTTGATGAGAGAACCAACACACTTTCTTTGCTAAACCCACAAGAAACAAATCAGTCATTTGAATTTTTAGCAGTTAAAAATATCTTTTTGTTCACAAGAAGTTTTAACCCATTTGAACAAAACCCTTTCAGGCCAAATCATAGGTTTTCATTTCCGGTTCAAATGTTTCAAATTAACATTTTGACTTAAAAGTGTCACTCTGTTGAGTTACTTTTTTTAAACCAAAAGCCTGTAACAAAACTATTTTAAGCGGAGACAAAAAATTCTGCTTCCCTTTAAAATGGTGAGTTGCAATGATTATTTTTTGCTTCAAAATTTCCCCTGGGGGGAACCTGAAATGTTATTTTTGTCAGAACTGACATTTTGTTGCAAAAAAAAAAAATGTGTTTCAACAAAACTGTGTTTTGTGGCAGGAAATCTTTTTGCATGAAGAACTGAGACCCCATCCAGCCCTTCATTTCTCCTTCTCCTCCTGGGAGCCCAAGGCACAACACCTAGAGCAGGGGTTCTCAGTCCCTGGGCATGTGCCTAATTCTGTGCACTTGAATATTTCCACTGACTCATGTGAGTAAAAGAAAGGTTATTTATAAATCCTATAGGATATGGATCTAATGGCTTGGCCCAGTTCCTGCTGAAATCAAAGGAAAAACCCTTGGTGGAAGATGGGCTGTAAATGATAATGTAGACAACACACAGAGAAAAGAGGGAAATTACAAAAGGCAAGGGAAGAGCTGGGGAGGAAGGAATACGTAACACTGGATAGGAGATTGCAAGTGTGATGTAGTACACATTATGGTAATTCCTTGATTGTTTTTTTAAATTGCTTTTAAAAATTCATAAGATTGTTGTTTGAGAGATTGTGAGAAAAGTCTCGGCTGGTCGGCTGCCAGTCTGGAGCACAGTCTGCTGCCAGACCGGAAGTGCCCGCACACTGGCAAAACGCAGCCCCCCCAGAGTTGGGCAGAGAGGCCGTGACTCCTTTTGCAGGGCCTGCAGCAGGGCAAGGTTTGACCCCCTCCCTGCCCCACCTCAGGGGTGGGGGTATTCTTACCTGTCTGCCAGCTGGAAATTTGGCTGTGACTGCTGGGCCATGGTTTGCCGGGCCGCAGCATAAAAACTTTGGGAACCCCTGACCTAGAGGGTCCCCTTCTGATGCAAAGCAACGGTCTGTGAAAAGGGTTCTCTTTCCTTTCACCAGTGCCAGAGTCCAATTCTTTCACAGTGCACTCCGGGATGGTGACATCTCTGGGACTGTCAACCTCATCACAGGTCTTCAGGTTCAGTTCTTATAGTAAATTATAGGAATTGTCCTAGGCATGGACTCACAGACCTGCAAAACTCTAAAGAATAGAATATACGTGCAACACTGTTCTTACCTACACCCACATAACTAGCATTCAGGCACTAACCTCTTGACCAAGAAAGACTGTACAATTATATGGTCCTTTCCAGGCTTTCCAAGCTGTCACTGGATGATTGTTCAAAACTATAAAGGAAACACTTAACCCACCACTCAAATGTGGCCACCTCATGTGGATTAATATGACAGCAATATGAGCTAATAATATGTTCAGGTTCTTATGTTCTCTTTGCCTCTCTATTATATTTCCCTTTTGATTTATATTTTTCTTTTTCTTTCCAGAATTTCCCTTAGCATAACAGTTTGATCTGCTCTTTTCTATGAGGTTAGCCTCAAGGTATATTCCTTTTATTTATTAGGGCAATTTGAGCTAATAATTCAGTTGGCTCATGGAATGATTATTTCAAAATATACCCCTAATTGCATTCTTAACAAACTTGGACATTGTGATTCAGAAATGCATCTTTTCTCACAGTCTCTCAGACAACAATCTTATGAATTTTTAAAAGCAATTAAAAAAAATAATCAAGGAATTACCATAATGTGTACTACATCACACTTGCAATCTCCTATCCAGTGTTATGTATTCCTTCTTCCCCAGCTCTTCCCTTGCCTTTTGTAATTTCCCTCTTTTCTCTGTGTGTTGTCTACATTATCATTTACAGCCCATCTTCCATCAAGGGTTTTTTCTTTGATTTCAGCAGGAGCTGGGCCAAGCCATTAGATCCATATCCTATAGGATTTATAAACAAGCTTTCTTTTACTCACATGAGTCAGTGGAAATATTCAAGTGCACAGAATTAAGCACATGCATAAAACTTTGCAGGACTGGCTGTAGACAGCGAGTAAAATTGTGAATTTCATGGCTAATTAATATTGACTCCAGTGAAGCCAAGATTTCACCTTGGTGTAAATTCTTTGGAAAAGAGATCTGGCTTGCTGCACACTTTTTGGGAGCCTTTTACCAGAAGCAAGTGGGAATTTTTAGATAGAAGTTTTTCCATTAGCAAATGCACCTTCCTTCAGATCTAAAGGTTCTTTGTGAACAAGTTATGTTCAACAACATTTTTACCAAATAATACAGATTTTTGTTGTAATAAAAAATGGAAATACTTTGCTTTGGCAGCTCTGCTGCAGGGTGTCACGACTGTTGCAGATTGGGTGTCTCAAGAGCTCATTCTCCTCTATTGGCTAGGCTTCTTGGCCAGACTATAACTGCCCAGATGCACCAGTTTTCTCTCTCCAGAAATGAGGCAGTGCATTATGGGAAATCGCAGTTATGGTGTATCCTGGCAGATGTAGGCAGGCCAGAGAAAAATATAGATTTTTGATCAGCCCTAAGGTCTGCTCACTTCACCATTAGAAGGGCCCGTACATTCTTTCTGAGCCACAAGCAGCAAATGGTCACACAGCAAGGGGAGCTGCCTCTGCTTCAGTGCACTTTATATAGCCATTTACACCTGTTCGGAGTGAATGTAGGATCCGTTATTGAAGTCAAGGAGAAGAGATGGATGTCCACCAGGAGGAAAATTGTTGATAAGTTTTGTTTAATTGCAACCTATTCTAATATAGCCAGCAGGCAGCAATTCAAGGAAGTGTAACTATGTGGACAGGGGCAGCTGTCTACGTGCTTCTTTTAATCCCTGCAAGTAGGAAACAAAGAAGTTTGGGTAAAAAGCTCAGATTCCAAATAAGAGTTGTGCTGACCAGTAACTCAGTTGCAGTTTGACAGATTTTTCCCACCCCCGAGACTACAAGAATATTCTCTTTTGCTACCAGGGCAAACCGGGAAACTTTCAGATCAAAACCAGGTTTCCAAGCCAGTGTTATAACGGGGCATAAAAAAAAAAAAAAACACGGCTAAAAAAAGGTCTTTTAGTGAAGCTGATTGCAACTTTAACTGTAGAGATGCTATCACATAATAAATAAACAACAGCTATCTCTTCCCTAGTGCTCTTCACCCACAGGTCCCAAATTGCTTTACAAAACAGGGTAACAGTTATTAACCTCATCATATAGCTGAGAGATAGAAGAAGACAGGGCTCTTGAATACCATCAAGGATCCCAGACACCCCGCTTGACCCTAAGAAACCTCCATCTCTGGGACTGTCATCCCAGACTTTCATCAGCACTGAACGTACTTGAAGCCCCCATGTTGCCAGATGCTCCGCGTGCCCAGCTTGTTAAGCTGATAGTAATGTTGGTATGAGGGTGGAATGATGTCAGGCATCAACTGGCTGCATGCTGTTACACTTTGGCCAAGCCAGGTCTCCCTCTGGGAACAGGGGAAAAGGCACTGAGATAAATCTTGTCATCACCAGTGAGCCTGAATAATGGCGTGAGGTCACATATGCAGGGGAGACTGGAATCAACGTAGTGGCCCAGTACAAACTGGGCAGCAGCTACAAACCAGTTCCATGGAGGCTGCTGTCACCCAAGAAGTGGTGTAGCCTACATGACCCCTCAATAGGCAAGGCCAGAAAATCTGCACAGCAGCAGATCCATCTTCCCTGAAGCCTCCCTGCCTGCTGCTTTCACCCATCTCCCGCCATGGAGGATCCACTACAGAGCCAACCCGCAGGCTGTGTGGAACTATACCCCTGCACAGCTTCCCCCTCCCTTCACTGCCAGGGACCCTCTGCAGCTACAGAGGAAGGGATAGGATTTGACCCTCTGTGGCTCACAATTGCTCTTTAAAAGGAAGTGGAATGACATTGCAGTATATTTAAGCCCATGAAATGTACCTGACTGGAACAGACTAATGATCCAGCTTGCCTGGTGCCCTGCCAAAACCAGGTGCTATAGAGCAAAGCAGAATGCTTCAGTAAGGTGCTTCATCCTTAACATACCATGAGCAGTAACATACCATGGCAGGGGCTTGTTTATTGACCCCACCTGGTGATCCACTTACAGCCTGATGTTTGGGGATAGATACCCTAATATAACTCCACCCAGCTGTAGCTAGACTTGTTGCTGATGATATTCTCTGTCTTGTAAAAATCAAATCCTAGAGGGATGAAGCACAGTCCAGGTCCTCAGCTGGTAGAGGACTAGCACTAACCTCAGCAGAGCTATACCAGTTTACAGCAGCTACGCAGAAGGGTGGCAGGTTTCATTTTGCTAGCCTCTTACTGACTCTGGGTCAGATGTAATTGTTTTATGATTCAGAAAATGGCTTCTCTGCAAATTGCAAACTCACCCTGGGACCAAAGGGTCAGATCGGGCTACTTTTGGATTCATGTCCTGTCACCAATATTGTAGAATCTGGAGTCCCCTGTCCCACTCCTTTTGGAGCTCTGACACCAAAAATATCACTTACAGAATATTTCATACTGTTGCTAGAAGCAGCCCAGGTGGATTTTTCTGCCCCCAGTTTGCGGGTCAGATGCCTCCGTGGCTTGGTTTGTTGACCAAAGGAGTTGATAGATCTCTGACTTTTATTTTGTGCATTTAGCTGTATTGGGGCAAGGAAGATGTGTAGTGCTCTCTTCTGATTTGCACACTCCATTGACCATAGTGATGGGAGGGAGGCTATATCCAGGCCCTCTTCTCCCCCACAACTGTGTCTGTTAGGAAAATCTCTTTCTACTTTGGCCACCCAAAAGAGCATTTTATCAATGGAGTTAGTTTGAGGCAGGATCACTGAGACTCAGTAAGCACTACAGCTGTTGTTCATCTGTTTTTCAGAGATGTGTGCAGTGAGACACCTGAAGAGACTTTAGGATGCTATGAAACTCAGGAAGGCAGTAACCCCACTGTGCTTTGTGCGTGGGCTTTTCTGAGAGTATGGCATATGTGAAGCAGCTAATCTCGGAGATGCTGCTCTTCTATAGGTATTTTGTCAGTGTCACCAATAAAAACAGCCAGGATATTGGGAGAAAAGTCTCCTTTCCCCATACCTGCTCTCTCTGCTCCCCACTGAGATCAACCTCATAGTATATAGGACTGAAGTAGTAGCCTTTTAAATGGTTTATTAACTCTAGTGGTGCTCACTGTGTTCCATGCTTTAAAACTCAACCACAGCAGCAGCGCATGTGCATGTAGCTAGATCAGGCAATAACGTGAATTCAGTAAGCATGGTTATTTGGCCTCCCACTGCACTATACTTTGTTGGTTTTCTGAAGGTCAAAAGACACAACAGGATCACCTGGATACCATCACCCTGATGAATCCCATAATTGCTTCTCTTTGGACACAACTTTGGGTGAAGGGAGGATGGCTTTGCTCTGGGTGCCTTGAGTGCTAGAGCTGGCAGCTACCTACTACATTCTGGGCACTGCCCATTGGGTTCTTCTGGATGAGGGCAGAGGGTGAAGCTCTGAGTGTGGAGTGCTGCAATTTCCTGGGATCTTGGAATATTGCTGCCTCTCATGGGCTTTGCAAGACTGGAGCTGGGATCTGAACTGCTTTCACTAAGCTCTTATTTGGCCTCAGAGATAACCCTTTCACTGAGCTCTTATTTGGCCCCTGATGTAACCAATGGTCCTCCAGGCTCTGATTCTCATACTCCACTTCAGGCTGCTGAGAACAAAGAGGTCTTGCTATAAAAAGACAGCAGGCTGTTGGGTAACCTGGGGAGTTTAGAGGCTGTGTTCAGGTGACTCACTGTAGCTGTATGCAATATGCATTACTGACTCCTGCAGTGTCACCACTCAGCCTCCATCTCCCACCACTCAAGGAAGCTTCAGGCAGGAGCTGTGCTGAGAGTTGCTTCTGCCACCAGTGCCGCAGGTCCTTGCCGCAACAGGGGAGCATCCACAGGTGGCAGCTTTGCTCTGGATCTTCCCCCTCCCCACCCCAATTGGGTTGGCTTCAGAGAGGCTCCAAATAGCTGGGGCAGCAGGTGGGTGTTGTGTGACCTAAATCCTTACTGATTGGGGGTGGATGCACCCCCTTTCCAACCAAAGGGACAGGCAGCAGTGTGGGTGTGGAGCAGACTGGGGCACTCAGTTTGTATAACTCAGATGAATGCCCAGAGGCCTGACCCCTGACAGATCTCAGTGATACTGGTGTGGGTGGAAGAACCTGGGCAAGTCTCCCAGAGCCTGAGTATTCAGATTCCAATACACGGGAGGAGCCATGGGATTTCAGCTTCAAAGCAGGACACAGATGTTCTGCCCCAGATAAGTCCTCTTCACAGCAGGGCATGCCAGCCTCAAGCTGCTGTGAGGCAGAGGGATGGGGATCCAGTTGTAAGCTGTCTTCCCTCCCTGCCTCCCAACTCCTGCCGTGGGAGATGTGAGACTGGTGAGTGAATCCCCTCCTCCTTTGCATCCATTACCAGAGGGGAGACTGGGTTGACTTCTGTCCTAGCCCTGCTCCCAGAAATGGGGTAGCTTGATCTCCCCGAGTTGTAAATCTGTCAGGCCCCCCAGTTCTAATGTCAACTTCCCCTCCTTCCTAGTTGCAGAGCCTTCTTCACCCTCTGCTCACCTGCTGGGAGGTGCCTCTGTAGTTTATCAGTACATACACACACAGACTGGAGCTGGAAAAGCTTTTCAAACCTGCTGCAGCTTGTTAAGTGCCTGCACACAGAGTTGTGTGAAAACAATGTCAAGCCCTATTCCATGTGTGAAAAGCACCAAGGCTTGAGGCCCCCAGAGACCTGAGGCTTGAGCTAATCTGGCGGTACATGGCACCTACTCCCTGCACCTGAGCTGCTGAGCCTTTGAAGTCTCTGGAAACAGACATGGCTGGGACTGAGGCACCTCTTAAAAGACAAGCCGTGGGGTTGGTTTCTCTGTCAAACATCTGTTTCCCCCTGCTCCATTCCCCTAGCTGGCTCCACCAAGGAGAAGAGAAGCATTTTCTTCTCTAAACATTAGCTTCTGTCTTTCAAGAGCAGGCTGAGTGTGAGGGGGAACATCATTTCCAGAGACATCAAAGACGCAGCAGGTTGCCTTGAAAGGTAAGCACTGTGCTGCAGCAAGCTGCGTCCACAGGTTCCCGAGGCAGCCACTTCATTAGAGGCAGTTCATGTTAATTAAAACAAACACAGCTGAGGTTAGAGAAGCTGCTGTGTAAAAAGTGGTGTGTTCCTAGCAGTGCATGCCTAGACCACAGCCCTGCCATCCTGTGTAACCATCAGGGCTGCTCAGCAGTAGCCACAAGCATGTTTGCTCCTGCTCTTCCCCCTCCCAGATTTGATCCAGCAATCAAGGCTCTTTGCTGCCTCACATATCACCTTGCTACATCCTGACTGTGCTTCTCTGCCAGATTCAGCCTTTCTGAATCGCTCCCTTACAATTAGCCCATGCTACAATAGTGACCTCTTGGAACTGTGAAGACCATGTCTACCGTGCAGTTGGGAGGCACACATACAAGGTAGCTTTAATGTAGCTAGCTCATGTAACAAACAGCAAGGATGTAGGGGAACAGACTTCAGCTCAGGTTGTACAGACATATCTAAGACACTGGGTACTGGCATGAGCAGTGAGCCCATGCTGTTGTGTTTGTATTGTGGTGGGTACCCAGCTAACTAGATTAAAGCAAGCTTGCATATGCTTAGCTCTTGCTTAGCCTGAGACCACCATGCTTATGACGGGGATCACAGAGCACCTGTGTCTGCTGCTGCCTTGTTTTCTCCCTCACCCCCATTTGTCAAGTTTATCTGCTCACTGCACATTGAGTCAAAGACAGCAAGTGCCTGGGGACAGGGATGGGGATGGTCTCTCTTATTTGTGCAGTGTGGCCCTGACCCTTGACTGTGGTTGTGAGGCACTACAACAACAACCATAATACATGCAGCGGGGATCACATTCAGCTGGTGTCATGATGAGTATCAATACAAAGATAGTAGAGTCAGTTGTGGGTTTATCTTCAGTGTTTTTTTCTGTGGAAATGTATTTTTTATGTGAGCCTTTCTGGATATCTTGCCCTATCCAGAAAGGTTCATGTAAAAACTGCTGTCCAGATGCCGGCTGCCCCCATTTTCCAGGCCCCCCGACTAAATTACATTTCCCCAGATACAGTGTGGTCAGTCCTCCAATGTTCTACTTTCTCTGGGTGGCGAAGGAAGCCCTAACGCAAACAGAAACAATGAGGCATCTGAACTGCAAGTCTTGCGTGGTAGCACAGTGGCTCAGGCAGACAGCTCAGTGTTGAGCCGAGCCAAACTATAATGTTTCCTTTTTCATAGATTCATAGATGTTAGGGCCGGAAGGGACCTCGATAGATCATCGAGTCCGACCCCCTGCATAGGCAGGAAAGAGTGCTGGGTTTAGATGACCCCAGCCAGATGCCTATCTAACCTCCTCTTGAAGATCCCCCAAGGTAGGGGAGAGCACCACCTCCCTTGGGAGCCCATTCCAGATTTTGGCCACTCTAACTGTGAAGAAGTTCTTCCTAATGTCCAATCTAAATCTGTTCTCTGCTAGCTTATGGCCATTATTTCTTGTGACCCCCAGGGGCGCCTTGGTGAGTAGAGCCTCACCAATTCCCTTCTGCATCCCAATGATGAATTTATAGGCAGCCACAAGGTCGCCTCTCAACCTTCTCTTGCGGAGGCTGAAGAGGTCCAGGTGCCCTAGTCTCTCCTCATAGGGCTTTGTCTGCAAGCCCTTAACCATACATGTGGCCCTTCTCTGGACCCTCTCTAGGTTATCCACATCCCTCTGACGACTCCTGTTCACCTTGGAGTCCACTAGGACTCGAAGATCCCTTTCCGTTTCCGTGCTACCGAGCAGGTCATTTCCTAGGCAGTAGGTATGCTGGACATTTTTCCTCCCTAGGTGCAGCACTTTGCATTTCTCCTTGTTAAATCACATTCTATTGTTTTCTGCCCATTTATCCAACCTGTCCAGGTCTGCCTGTAGTTGTTCCTTGCCCTCTGGTGTGTCCACTTCTCCCCACAGTTTTGTATCATCTGCAATCTTGGACAGAGTACACTTTACTCCCTCGTCCAAGTCACTGATGAAGATATTGAAGAGTATTGGTCCAAGGACTGAGCCCTGCAGGACCCCACTGTCCACGTCCTTCCAGGTCGATACTGACCCATCCACCACCACTCTCTGGGTTCGGCCCTCTAGCCAATTTGCTACCCACCAGACTGTGTAATCATCCAAGTCACAGCCTCTTAACTTGTTCACCAGTATGGGGTGGCATACCATATCGAAGACCTTCCTGAAGTCTAAGTAGATGATGTCAACCCCTACTCCTGCGTCCAGGTGTTTTGTAACCTGGTCGTAAAAAGAGATTAGATTAGTCAGGCATGATCTACCTGCTACGAACCCATGCTGGTTTCCCCTCAGCATAATTTTTCCTGCTGGGCTCTCGCATATATGAGCCTTAATAATCTTTTCAAAGACTTTGCCAAGGATGGAGGTGAGGCTGACTGGCCTTTTGGGAAGATCAACAGTTTCATTAAAAAAACATAGATCCTTTTCAATATTTTGACTTTCCCATCTAATTGAGGATGGAAACAACTGCTGAAATATCAGAGCTGGCTTTCAACTCTAATAGCTGAATAGCAGATTCTGGTGGCAGTAGAACAGGGGTCTGCAATTAAAACTCCACTTGTACGGTGCACTTCCCCAAGGATCACGCCTGCACATTAATGAATTGCTGTGAGGACCCTAGATTCCCTGCTCTGCTTTTTAGATCCATTTCATTTAATAAAGTGGTTGAATAAAAAAGAACAGGAGTCCATTGGGATTGCACTGGATGAGTGCATGTGTTCCATGGACTGTCTGTTGTGCAGAAGAAGGAAGCTGTTGTGCTAAGCAGTGTTGGGTGGACAGTGGTACTGGGAGGAGAGATGGGGAGGTGGGGGAATAGAGCTTGTCTGGGCAGGATTTGGGGTAGATCCTGTGAGATCCTCAGGTTCTTGAACTTCCTTGTTCATCATATGGGAGATATTCTGGGCTATGGCAATTACATTCAAACATCTGCTTTGCTGAAGCTTTAAGCTTGCAGTTCAAATCAGAAATAGTTGATGGCTGCAACAGCAGCATTAAATCAAGCACATTGCCCAGTGACAGCATCCTTTTTCCTAGCTGGGATTCTGTGTTGGCTGCCCTTTACTCCTGTTACCATGAAGAGTCAATGCATCTGTGGCAGAGGGAGCTCCTGCTTGTGAATCATGGACAGAACTGGTTACTAAGCACAGACGTGCAAACCCACCGATGGTAGTAAGGGTGCATAGCTGTCACCGGGCGCCTCTACACAAGATATTTTACTGCACAGCAGGATAATTTGCTGTGCAGTAATGTGTAACTGTCTACATGTGTCCAGGAATTAGGGCAAAGTAGACTAATATCTGCTCTGCCAGATAATTCTGTTAGATACAAGTGGTATCTGACAGTGCAGTAAATTACTGCATTTAAATGCACGTGTAGACAGTGATGTCAGGATTAGTTTACTCTGGCTCAAATAGAGCCAGAGTGTATTCAGTTGCATTAATTGCATATGTAGGCATGCCCACTGGGTGCTGAATTTGGACCCCATGGGACCGCCAAAGGGAAGTGGTTGGCCTGAGGCACCCTCATTGATACTGATGGCCAGAGCTGCCTAGGAAATTATCCTCCTGCCTTTTTTTGCACACTTTTATTTAAATCTTTTTAGTTTTCATGGAAAATAGTCAAACTCAGCCCCATTTCCATTTTTGGCCACTGAAAAACATTAATTTTCTGGCAACCAAAAATAAAACAACCCTTTTGATTTCCAGCAATGGCAAACAAACATCCTTTTTTGTTGTTTTTCAAGTTACCCTGTGTTTTTTTAATGAAAAGCCATATCTTTTTGACAATTAGTTTTAGAAAACCACCTATTTAGTCAAAAGGGCATTTTCTGATAGAAAAATATTTTTTGATAGAAAATTTTCAACCAGCTGTAGGGCTGAGGCAGAGAAAAAGATTTTACTTTGCTCCAGTGTGAGCCTGGGACACTAGCAAGGAGAGGAAATGGTTTTAGCTGGAAAAGGCACATATTTTCTCAGGAGTCATTGACAGAAGAAAAGCCTAGAGCCCCATAATGCCACTTAAATAGTCATGGAACAGATCTGTGCTGTGGAGGATTGGGAGGGGCTTGGCAAACTAATGTAGTGCAGCACCTCAGTACCCAGAGGCAGAACTCCATAGCCCAGCATGCCCAAACTGTCAGGGGCTGGGAACTCTGTGGAGATAACAAGGGTTCAACAACCATCTCTGTCTTGGGACTTGTGTGTCCACAGGGCTAGTCATCTAGGAACAGAGGTTCCTGAATACCACCCTATGTGGACAGGCTTATTTAAGAGTAAGAATGTCTTGTACTAATTTATCTGTGCTTTGAAAGTGGATTAAACCAGGAGTTGGCAACCTATGAACCCATGGACCCAATCCAGCCTACAAAGCCATTGGATCTGGCCCTTGGAACAGGGGCTTCAGTGGCAGGGGGCTTTGCCCACCCTGCTGCGTCTGCTACACTGCAGCTGGGCAGCCAGGCACTTAGCCCATGCCGTGCCATAGCTGGGCAGGAGAGAGAAGCAGGTGGGGGTGGGAGAGAAGTGACAGTGCAGCACTTGAGTCCTAGCACTGCCTACCTTTGACCTGAGCTGGGTCATTCCAGCCCACCACCAGAAAGTGTTGCAAACCCCTAGATTAAACTAAGCAAGATATTTTGCAATAATCACAACCGTAGAGGGACAGTGATAGCTATTGTGTTTTCAGTCCATGCGTTACTATAAGCAAAATTTATACTCAAGTGTGGACAAGCCTTAACTCAATAATGGACTCTCAAATGAACAACTCCTGGCTGTCTGTGGTGGAGAGGACCCACTGTGACATGATAACAGTGTTGTGCAGCGTCATCCCTTCTTAGCATAGACTTTCTAATAGATCCATACCCTTCCTTGCACCATACAACCCTCTGTATCTGGCCCTTTGAACCAAACTCCCATTTATCCAAACCTCAGTGAAATCACACTGCTTCTACCTCTGCCTCTGAGTGTTTGTGATGTGCTCCTCACCATTTGGATACTCAAGAGAACAGTTCCTTAAAATGTACAAAATGCTAGGGAGGGTCATTAATACCCGTTATGCCACATTTCTTCCCTTGGAACATTTGTGCTGGCCAAAGTTTCATGTTGTGTCAGATCGCTTGTACAAAGGCTTATTGACTAGAAGCAAATGCCAGGATTCCCCACCTCTCCAATACAAGTTTCATCATATATTTTAAGCCTAGGTGGTTCATAAAAGATTAAACATATCATTGGCTCTGCCGCGCAGGTCACCAGTTTTGCCCTTTAAATCCGACATTTTGGAAGGAAGCAAGGAAGAAAGCTTTTTGTGATCTTCTTTGTTAGTTCCTCTCAATGTGCTTAGAGTTTTGGAATACAGAAGAATGGGCAATAGGATAGTGTGATAAATGCAGGTTATCACTTCGCACTGTAGGTTATTACGTTGATGTCAGTCACTGCCATATGAGGTGGGTGGATGGACAAATGGATAGATGGATGGATTACCTAAATAGATATCAGGGGAAAAAATCCCATCAGAAAGAAGGTTGTGTTGCCTGCCTGCAATGTGATCAATAGGCTGTACTTTACTGCTGGGAAATTATAACCAAAGAATGCAATCCATTTAAATCACAGGACACATATAAGACACCATATCAAAAGACTAGCCTGAATCAAAATCCAGTATCCAAATAGTCCTGAATTCTTGGGGGGTTGAAATTTCAGCCTCACTCTTACAGCTCATCCTTATCTCTAATTAAAGATAAACATTTTGATCCTAAATTTGTGCCCATGGCATGCCCATCAATGAAGTATCCTGTGATGCCCCAGTGCAGCATTGGCTGAGTAACAAATGATGTGCCACCCCTATGCTCAGCCCATCACTCCCCTCAGCAACACGGTGCTTTCACTGCCGCCAGTTCCCTTTCAGGAGTTATGGGGCACTTTAGTGCCAACCTTCCTGCCTCTGCATGGCATAGTCTGATAGAGGGTGCTCACATGAGTATGATTCCCCTGTGCACACTACATCCCTGAACCTTCTCTGCATATGACTTCCCCATTGATGTGACTGTCAGCAGCCCTACCGTGGCCAGGGCTTGGGTATTGCTGTTCCCATGCTGTCCTACCCGTGATCTGGCCCCTGTCCATGCTGCTGTCAGAGGAGCTGCAGCAATGGGCACTAGGGGGGTATGGAAGGGACTGTCTTGGCACAATAAACTGAGCCCTACAAAGCAATGCAAGCATTTCTGTGTAAGCCCCAGAGCTGTTAGTCTAGGATGTGGGGAAATGGGGGGTGGCAGCTATGATGGCTTCTATTCTAATGGCAGTGCACCCCACTCATTGTCAGTGTGGTTCCTCCACCTGCCCAGAAGAAGAGCCTAAAAAAATACACCCAGCTATCCTCACGTGTGCCAGCCCACACTTAACGTATGGAGAATGAGGATTGTGCATTTGGTTTTCAGGGCAGAAATGTTTGCAAGGCACCAAGGAGAGAAAGCACATTCCCTGCTCTTCTCCTCCAAGTCAGCAGCTCTGTAAGTATTCATCAAATAGCCTTTAACAGCCTCTAACAGAGCAATAGATCCCAAATTCCATTCCACCCACGTACATCTTCTTAACAGAATATCTGTGTTTGTTCACTCTGTTGTCTGGCCTCCTGTCAAGATATCCTGCAGCCAGCCTGGAGCTGCTTCTAATGGGCTGCCAGGGGATTTGTTCTCTGACAGGAGTGTGTACCGGGTGCTGACAGCTCGCTGGAACGACTCGCGCTACCCGCGGGATTGGAAATTGGTCTCTCATTTTCACCCTGTCACAGCAACGCAGCAGCGGAGCGAAGAACAGTGATGCTGTCTTTCTGTAGATTTCCACTGCTAGGTGGGGCAGGGCAGGGTGACAGTGCTGGGGTGGGCAGGCCTTCCCTGTGGAGGGTACACAGTACCCCAGGCCAAGCTGTGGGGTGGGACTGCACCATTGAAGGATGATATTTCATTAACCCTCTGTTACCCATCTTGGGGGTGTGCTTGGTGTCATATTTGTGATTGATAGCAGCTCTCATTGGTACAAGGACTAGGGGAACCCAAGTGAACCAGCAGGACACTGGTGGGGCAAACTTGAGTGCCGGAGGCCCTGGGCAGGTGAATGCAAACATCTGTGTAATTTACACCATTGATGTACATTACACTGGGATCAGGAGCAGACAGATGTGCAGTTGTCCCTGGGTAGCTCACACGGTAGACAGCTGCAATTGCATCACCATTAGGCAAGGGGGAGAAGGTAACAGTCTGTTTGCCTTCAGCAAACTGCTACACTTGGATGGACATGGAAAAACGAAACCTGAACTGATGTAACTTACATTGGTAAGTTTTTACCTTTGGTTCTTTCCCAGGTAATTCTGCACTGTATTGCACAAAGTGACCCTGGTTAGGAATTTGTATCATCTGTCTGTCACTTTTTTTACATTGCTGTAATGCTGCTTGTACAGACAGGAACATTTTTCCCTGTCCAAGGACTCAAGAGTGTGAATCTGTTTTCCATGGCCCGCCCTTGTGGCTTCAAGGAGCCCTTCACCTTGGGGCCCACATGACATGAGATCTAGTCTCTTTCAGCTACTTACCTCCATCTAAGGGACTAAAATATCCCGAGAAGAGTAGATCTTCAGGTGCAGCAAAGTAGTTGTGCATGCTTATGGGAGCCCACACCAGGACTGAAGCTGCTTGGGCTCAGGTGAAATGCAGTATAGGTGCAGCAGCATACAGCTGTGTGTACAGGTGAGGCTGAGCACAGAGGCAGGCGAGTGGAAGGTTGCAGGTACATGTGAGAGCACTGAAGTCAAATCAGTTATGTAAGGATGATGGCCCTGTTCACACCACCAAGAGCATGTCGGGTCTTGAGAGTTCATGAGAACAGGGGCACATGGACAGTAGCCAGAAATGGGGGGAGCGGAGAAGGCAGTGAGGAAAAGCAAGAAAAAACCTGTGAACATTAACCACACTTTCAGACTGAGGACAATTGGCGTGCGCAGCTACGTCCTTTCAGTGCACACATACTGAGGTTGCTCCTACACACACTGAGCGTGTGTGCTCAGAGTACTTTGTGCATGAAAATACCCAGCGTCTGCGCAAGAAATCAAGTACACAGACTAGGCACACAATCATGTGGGTATTGCTGAAGCCAGGTCCCAAATACATATTCCAAAGCAGCTGCCTGAAGAGCCAAAACACAGATGTGTCAGGGGTACCATCCTGGTTCTGTTGACATCTATGGTAAAATTCTCATTGGTTTCTCTGGGACTGGTATTTCACCAAGTTGGTGAAAATGGAGGGGCTGGTCCAACAAGGCCAGACCTACAACTGGGTTTCATACTCCTGAACAGCCCCTCCTGGACAGCTCAGGGGAAATACTGTGCTTAGCACCTTGCAGGCGCAGCCTTACTGTACTCCAGGTAAGCAGACGAGCTGCCTGTAACATGGCTGGGCTACTGAGGTGAATGAGAAGAGGAGAGGAAAGGTCCAGGAGCAGGCAGAGCATGGTAGTGTGGGATGCAGAGGGGACGTGGTGCAAACAAGCAGGGAGAGCTCAGGGTGGAAAGAGACTCTTGCCCTGAACTGAGTGCTGGGATCCTGCCATTCCCACCGAGGTCCCTTCCTCCCCATTTCTCTGTGTCAGAGAGGGCTGGAGAGGAGCCTGCAGCCCCACGAGGAACGCGAGAGCAACACCTGCAAGTGACCCTCAGCCACACAGTGCCAGAAATCTCACCAAGCAGGTAGCTCTGCCACAATTCCAGCCCCTTTCCCAGAGCAGTATCCGTATCCAGCCCTAGGGGCTTCACCAGCCAGCATGCCCCAGGATCCTCGAGCTCCTAAAGTCCAGGTCCTAAGAACCCCCAGAGAAGGACGAAGGCTCCCACAGTCCAGTCTCAGCATTCACTGAGCTCATGTAAAAACGGCTGGACTCTGGGAATAGGCTTTTCTCTGGTTGTTCCAAAATCTGGGTCAGGAGCATGGAGGACAATACATTGATCCACTGATTGTCAACCAGAGATTTTTGTAACAAACAAACTGCTTTAATATTTTTCTGTAGTAAAAAAAAAAATGAAATGGTGAAAACCAAGAGCTGACATTTTCTGAGCGTGCCTCAAGTCAGTCCAGGGGTGCCTCAGGTATAAAAAGGTTGAGACATCCTGCAAGCCCATCCTCCTTGCAAGTCCCTTCTGTGGGAGTGTCTTTGAAAGAAGTCATTCTCTTTTCTGTCTGAAATGGTTTTTTTCTCTTTCACCCAGGATTCATCTGCATCCTGCACCTGGACACAGACCCTTGGACAAGTATCAAGGCACCTTTGTGCATTGTGCCGCCTCAGAGCCTGCCCTAGGACTAGTTGTACTCCAGACTCACTGCAGGGCCCCAGGAGAAAGTTTTTGAGAGGCAACCTCTCCCAGGAGGAGGGTATGGGAAGAGAGGCTGGGGAAGGGAGGGGGGAGATCTCATGTGATGGAAGAGACTCCACCCCTATCTGCTGCCCAGCAGAGAAGAAGCACTTTGGGTCCCACTGTGTTATATGGCTTTTTATTCCTATGTGATTATACTACTCCTTTCATATAGGGATTGAAGCCGTGCAATACGCTGGGGATGGGCAGCGGAAAACATCCCCAGGCAAGAAAATGCTGCTTCTGGGGACCATATCTCAGAAGCATCACCCGCACATCCCTCAAGAGCATTGGTTCAGTGCTACAAGCCATCGGGGGGGCTGAAGCAGCCCCAACAGGAGAGACCTGGGTTGGGCTAAGCTTGGCCACTCTGAAGGTGGGAGCTTGTGGGCTCTAAGCACTTTCACAGATTCTTCTCATGACCAGTTCTACAGCAAGGCCAGCCACACTGGGCAGAGGTAACTAGACTTGTTGCCCCAGGATGATGGCCAGAGACAGTAGCTCTATCATGGACTTGTGTTTTGCCTGTAGCCATAGTTTGTATTGAAAAGGGGCATTCAACCCATTGCTTTCCTTGATTGAGTGAGCCAGGTAATATTCCCTCACCATCAGTGAAAGTCGGATGAAACAGGAACAGAGTAGTATCCCTTAATAAGTCTGTGAGCCCTCTAAGGATGCTTGACATGTTCTGTGGTTCACAAGCTATCAGAAGGCAGCAGTGTGAATGCCGTGAGGCCCCATGTCTTTCTGGATAGGTAGGGAGGATGGTTATTTGGGCAAAGGATACAACACCAGGGCACCTGGAAGCTACAGAGAGTCTGTCTGAAGCAGTGTGCTAGCTGCTGCTTGCAGGCTGCTTTCTGGAGTGGTTTTTCATCTGCGCTTGTGAGAGGAGCCCCTCCTGGAGAATGGGTGAGGAGAGACGGGGCGCTTCTGGGGAGAAGAGGTGAAACAGGAAAAGAAACATGACAAACAGTGGTGGTCTTTCCCTCCCATGCTGCTTTCACTGTGTTCCTGAGCTGTGAGGTGGCAGTACTGCTTTAAGGTTAAGGTTGATGCTAACTCGGAGGTGAAAGGCCTAGCAGTGGGTAGAACCAGCCCTGTGGATGCTGCTGTGCCGGAGGGCTACCCAGCTGGTGAGGAACTGGCCTTTGGGCTTTAAACAGAAACTGCTCCAGCCCCCAGTGTAAGGTGTGCCAGGGCCATGGCCAGAATGTACTCTGCTCTGGTTGTTCTCTGCTCCCCAGGTCTATAAGGGACATGGGAAGCAAAACACAAGTCTGAGCAGCCTGGAATTGTACAATGGCTTTTTCCTTAAACGGACACAGATCTTGACAGATGGTTTCTTGTGCTAGGGTGAGTGAAGCTGCTCTCAAATGTCTGGGGTCAGGAGCTGAGATCCCTGCTCAGCAGCCCCTGGGGGAGCAGAAATGAGGGGTACAAAAACCATACGAGAAAGTAGAGAGGTTGGGTTGAAGTTGGGACATCTTGGCAGCTGTACCAGCTCTAGCCTAGGGCTTTAAGAGGGGCAGGGAAGCAGGCCTAGGCAAGTGGTGGCCTCTTTCTGGTAAACTGGGAGATGCTGGTCCTGTAACTTGATGCTTGCTACACTTCCTGTCCTAGACAAGCACCCATCCCTCAATGGAGGCAAAGACAGAGAGACTAGGCTGGCATGAGACTGCCTAAGAGAAAATGAAAGGGCTAAAGGGAGAGAGATCAGGGCAGCAAGGAAGGGGATGTTAGCTCTGACCTCCTCATGGACTACACCCAGCTAGTGTCAACAGTGGGTTCTGCCCACATGGCTGGGCTGGTTCAGGGTCCTAACCAGGATTGGTATGTGGCAGGAAGGATTATCAGCCATGCCAGTGGCTTTAGGGGCACCTGATGTTCCTCCGTACTGAGCAAAGGGGCAGTTCCTCCCAACAGCAATCAGGACATGGCAGAGGAAGTACAGAGCTTCCTCTGTGGAGGGGTGAACTCCAAAGGACCACTCCAGGCTGCATCAACTGTGTATCTGCGAAAAGGCACTGGAGAACAACAAACACCCAACCAACTTTTCCTGCAGCCACACTGCAAAGTGGGTGGATTACCAGCCCCAGTGAAGGGGTCACCTGGATTCTAGCTCAGCTGGACCAGGGAACAGGGCTTCAAAGCATCATTAAGCTGAGGTGAGAGGATTTAGCATATGCAGAGGAGGCAGGTTAGAAGCAACATCCAAGGGCCGAAGGTAAGGCTGCAGTGAAGCTACATCTGCATAAACCATTTGTGCCACAGCTAACACAGTGGAGGCCAGATTGCAGGGAGGGTGCCTAGGCACCGCTATCCCACAAATAAAATATTAATGAAAGTGATGATCAAGAAAACGGCTGTACCTGGACTGTAGACAGGCCTTGGAAAAACAAAAGTCTAGGTTTTATGCAAATGCTGCCTGGGCTAAGGAACAAAGGGGAAGGGATGCAGCATATGATGTATTGGCAGGGCTGCCTCTAAACAACGTTTCTCAAAGTTTCTCGAGAGTCGGCAGCTCCTTAAAAGGTTCGTATTAATTCTGTCACATTAGCAAAAATAGGCAAAATGACACAGCTTGGGAAAGAGATTAAAGGAGGACCCCTTCCGCTCACTTCATAAAGGAAGGCCCCATTAACACCTTGTGAAATATTAGCCATTAATCAGCCTCCGCACAGAGGAAAACCATCCACATGTATCATTATTGGATCCTTAATGAAGTGATAATGGGAATGCCGGGGAGCTGGGATATTAATGTCTCCTAAGAGGCAAAAGCACTGCCAAGGCCAGGAGCCAGGATTTTTAATTTACTGCCAAAAGCTTCCACTGTTAATAATGGAGTTACTTATCCTGAACATTATCACTGTTTGGCCACAAGCATTCCACACACAGAACAAACTGGGCCTGAGATCACACAGTGCCAGCTGCTGGGTTTGCTGATCCTCTCCCTCTTGGCTTCCTCGGGGGCAGGAGTGGGCTGAGCATCCCACTGCAATCTTCCCAGCAGGTCGTCCCCTTCAAGCTGCTGCTCTGTTTCCCTTTCCCCTCACTCTCATTCCATTTTCTTTGTGCTGGTTATGGCATTCCCTGTTTGTATGGAGCCTGCCTGGTGCCTGCCAGCTGGAAATGCTTGACTTCTTTTGGAACCATATCTTTGGACTGATCAGTCAAGCACCGGTCTTACCTGCTTGGACTTCAAATCTTTCCCCCCCATCCCCCTTCTGCCTGGATCTCTGCATAGGACAGGTGGATTAGCTGTCTGGTGTACTACTTCAGGGCTTGGTTTCCATTTTCTTTCAAGCATAGGAAGTGCAGACTATATATATTAAAGGTTGCATGAATCTGACAGGATCATCAGTATACTGTATACAGTATCTCTCCATCCTTTCCGCGTTACTGTCTTAGGTGTTGAGGTCCTTGGAGCTGGGATTGTATCTTCCTATATGTCTGTACCACCTTAGGGATCTGATTAGACTGGAGTCTCTAGGTATATTATTACTGTAATAGAACTAATGAGCACTGGTTCCCCCTTTTGCAGTTTTCCAAGCAGATTCAGATTATTCCCAGGCTGACACAGGCAAATCCCACATGCAAATGTGCTTGAATTCCCTAGTGATGAATTCAGTCTTCCCAGGAGAGCGGTGACATCCTCTAGGCTCTGGAGGTAAATCCATCACACTTCTGAGATCCCTCTGACATCTCCTGGATGTCCTGGGGGCAGCAGCAATAATACTTCACTCTTTACATGCTCTTTACATGGTCCCAGATGCGATTCCAGTGTTCACTAATGAATCCTCACAAAACCCCTGCAGGTCCCCTGTGCTCACATCACTGTGCAAATGGGGAAATCAAGGCAAAGGCAGGATAAAAGACTTGTCCAAAGCCTGACAGCACAGGACTGTTGCAGTCACGGTTAGAACTGAAGAGTCTGACTCCCTTTTACCAGTCTCTCCAGACCTTTCTTTCACTCACTATTGGCAAAGGCTTGGCTCCCAGAAGAAAGAGCAGTATTATAGCAGTAAGTAGAGGGGGGGGTGGACTTGATACCTTTGACTGTATGGGTGTAAATGTAATAAATCCCCTAGCTTCAGTACAGCTGGGCAGATGCTCAGATCCTTTATCCTGCTCAGCCTTCATGCAGATGTATGCCCACACTGCCCAAGCAGTGTTTCATACAGTGGTGTCACTGTAAGAGCATGGAAAGGGACCCATAAGAGAGCGCTTTCTGCTGTTGGAGACTGCAAGGGGAGCTCTCTCATCTTCAATCCCCAGCCTTTTTTCTGAGTGGCAGCAGAGCTATGTTTTCCTAAACCGAGAACCTACATGACCCATTAGCTCAGGAGTGAAGCCTACAGCCACATGGTTAGGAAACATTTGAAGAATTACTCTAGCCTCAGTGTCCTTGACCATCTTTGCCTGGCCCAAAGGAGATGGGACAAGAAAAAAAAGTCCACAGAAGCCAAGTGAATGCAGATGCAAAATGTACTTCAAACAGCCGTGTCCTTTCATCAGACCTTTTATCAGTTTCCTCCTTCACAACATGAACTCATTTTAATTAATACTGAATTGTGCCTATTTAAAAAGTCAGGATGATGTCAGCGGCACGTACGATAAGCATCACTGGGATTTCACTGAAGAAGTGCATGAATGCCAGCTCCAGCAGCATTCCCAAGGACTAATGCAATGTTTGGCAGGTGGAAAAGGTTACATGTGCATAGGAGAGCACAAGGGTGAGATCCTTAACTGCTATAAACATATTCTGTTGAGTCAGGGGAACTATATGGATTCACAGAGCTGTCTAGTTCATCCCATTTTTATGAATCCTTGCAAAACTTTTTTTCTGTGCCATGAATCATTTGAGTAATGCTGTAAATTTGAGATCTCCACTCTGGTGCACCTGCTGCACTACTGAGGGCAAGTTAAACAGAGCAAGCAGTGCTCCAAGTACCTCCAGGTTAAATACATCTGGTCTACTGCAGGATGGCCTAGGTCCCCCTGGGTTACGCTCGTCTGCTGGGGAGACCGCCTGCTCTACTGCCAGTCTCCCAGTGATAAGTGAGAACGGTACAGCAGAGGGCTGGCAGTAATAAGGTAAGAGCTAAAATCTGGTCTGATCTTTTTAATCCAATTCAAATTCAGACTGACTCCACTTAGCTGGATTTTCACCCATTCAACAGAGAGAAGTCTGGTGTGAAGCAGTTAGCATGGCTCTTCAGCCAATGGTCCTGACCCATAACCAAGCACTCTGAACACATTCTTGTTCCTTTCACATTTATTATTTGCACAACTATCATGCACAGAGGCTTAACTAGAAGACATGGCCTGGCCACACTGAAACATGGTGAAAATAATTAAAATGGCACCCTCTGTAATTCATTGGAAAACTGGGAGAGCATGCACAGAAAGGTAGCCAGGCTCCTCTTTACTCAGTCTTACCCCTGACACTATTCATTCACTCAGCTTTATAATACTCTGTAGGTCTCTACTACCAACTATCAGCAGACCTCAAAGCAGTTACCAAACATTTGGTAATTCAACCCTGTAAGGTAGGTACTGATTAGCATCCCCATGTTACACAACAATTGAGGCTCAGAAAATAAGTAACTTTATACATAGCAGCGTTGGAACAGGATAGATTATCCAGTAACTAGACAAGCCTTAATCAAGGGGGACAGGGACTTCCAACTCTGGCTCAGCCCTGTGCTTCTCTTCTGGCATGTTCCTGAAAGGCAGCACAGGGTGTAGGCCTGCCATGACAGTCCTGTTCCCCTCTATACCTGACAGAGGGACTCTATTCATAGACAGAATTGAAGACCTGAAGCTGGAGGTGTTCTGTGCCTTCTAATCATGTTGCTGGCATTAACCTTCACTGGAAAACCTGTGTATCCTGATGAATGTCCAACCCCTCTGAATCTCTGTAAGGACAAATGGCCAATGACATCACTGCTTACAGTATGGACAAGGAAGTATAGTTGTCTGCAAG
Source organism: Alligator mississippiensis (assembly GCF_030867095.1). Lineage (NCBI taxonomy): Eukaryota > Metazoa > Chordata > Crocodylia > Alligatoridae > Alligator > Alligator mississippiensis. The sequence goes on from NC_081835.1 coordinate 47,440,546, forward strand.
GTTAGATCAGCCACATGGCAGAGCTCCATCTGTCTGAAACCAGTTTGACGCATAAGTGGCCTATTAAATCAGGGCTGAATATTCGAAAGAACTTGGCTCCCAATTTAGCACTGTAATAAACATCTAGATTTTTGAGAGGATTGAACATACTGGGTCAGGTTGGTTGCTGAACTCTGCAGCTTCTTTCAAAATCTGGCCCCAGACGTGGGCTCTGACTCCTTGAAAATCCAGCTTCTAGTTAGTCTGTCCACATATTGTCCTAACATATGTGGCAAAATAGGACCCACATATAACTTTGTGACAAAGCTGAAGTAGCCACTCCTCTGTACTGGTCCCAGAGGCACAGGGAATCCAGTCTCTGAGAAAGCTGTAGCCCCAGAAGCTTTGCCCTTTAATTGGTTCAGCAGTATGGGTCAGAAGAGTTGAATTTGCAGATTTCTTGCCTTTTGTTCCATGGAACTAGCAGAGTTAATCAGAGTGACAGCAACATCTGACTTTACACAGCGAAAAGGTCGATACCTCAAGCTGGAGGCTGGATTGTTTTTTTGACCAGTTTGGAAATAATACTTGGAATGCTCAGAGCCTACACACTGACAGCACAGAGTGCTGCCCCATGAAATACCAGCCAAGGGGAAAAAAATGTCACCACCTAAGGTAGCAGAGAAGGTCACTGGAAGGAGGGGAAGGTGCATGTTCAGGTTGTTTTTGCACCAATGCATCTGAATCATAGTTCACATGATTCTTTGCACAGTGCAGTGAAAATACATTTGGCTGTGGCATTTACGTCACATATCCAAGATCAAAGGTTAAACTGAACTGATGTGCTTTTGGCCATCTCTGCTGCATTTGCAATGCCTTGGATTCAGGGCCCTTTGTACTGATCTAAAGCACCTTGTTCACATAATGAGCCTGAGCTTTAAAATGGCAAGCTAAAGATCAGAACTAAGAGTCAGATGTCGTCCATGGAAGTGGGAGACTTAATTCCCACAGACGTTTTGGAAAACCCCAGTCTTATCTGTCTTGCTTTTATTTTGATGTCATTTTATAATCATGTGACTTCACTCATGGGAAGCACATGCAGACTAAATGTAAATGCTCCTCAGGTTAGTTCTGGACCAGTCTGAATGGATACAAGAGCAAAAAACAGTCTACGCTGGCCAAGTGCTGTCCTTGCCAGTCAGCAGCCCTGCTTTCCTGAATTCTTTGAAACCAGAGTCAAAATGTACCCTTCAGTGGTACTTGGGCAGAAAGGTTAACCCAGCCAAGATATCCATAACACTGGTGCCGTGCTTCCCTTTCTCTGATCCTAATTAAAACAGATCCAGTGGTCCTGCTGCTCATGCCATGGTTACCCACTCCTGTGCCTAATTAATGTAACCTTTATGTCCAGGATATCTGCAGCCTTGACAGCTACCCCTAATTTAAGCAGCCGGGATTTGTCTGTAATGTTAGTGCCCTCTGTTTACCCTTGCCTCTCATTAAAAGCATCTGAATATCTGGTGGTGTTATTCTCATTATCTGTCTCTGGCCCTAATTAAAACAGCCTGTATGTCCATGACATTAGTGCCTGTTAAACCTGTCATCAGCAGGTGACATCCATTTTGGAATTTACTGAAGAATGTGTACGAGTCATTATTGCTTAGAAATGCCTCCACCTCGAGACCTTCCTGTCCAGCCCTGTCTACCAGCTCCAGGCTGGAGAAGGCACCAGCAGCCTCTGTTGGCCCATCCTGCCCATCAGTTCCCCCACTGAGGAACATGACCTCCCATCCATCAAGGATGCCTCCAGCCCTGGTGGACTTAGCTTTGTGCAGCTCCAACCCCACCCGCAGAGCCAGCTCCTGGTTCCTCCCACCCTGCCCACTTCCTTGCACCTGGACCGTTGTCTCTCCACCAGCCAGGAGGCAAACTGGCCTTTCAGGTCCAAATCCCTGCAAAGTCCTTAGAAACTCCATAAGATTCAGATTGGGGATGTCTAGCTCTGCCGTCAGTTGTAGGAGATCATTTCTCACCTTGTCAATTAAAGAATCTACTCCAGGTCCAGCCATACTCAAGCAGACAAACTGAATCAGCAGACCATAGAGTTTGGCCACTCTGTTGACTTCCCCACAGACAGCTGCACTCAGAATCAGAGTCAGGTAGCCCAGAGCCTCTGCTTGGTGTTTGGCTTCTTCTAAAGCCAAACTGTTTGAACCAATGATGACATTATAGACATGGGAATAGTCTTTAGAACGAACAGAATCTGAACTTGAGCTGTGCAGCACTGTCTCCACAGATTTGGGCAAGCTGCTCAGCAGATTGTATTTTGCCAGGATTTCAAAGCAGTCTTGGGTGCTGTGGGAACTGGCAACAGTGGGACCACTTGCTATAAAGTCTACTGGGTCACCAATGACATCAGAGAGGATGAGGCTCAGCACCTAGAAGCAGAGAAGACTGCCAATCAACACAGTGCCTGCAATGAAGACTCATTAACATAAAAAAAAAATTACTCTTCTACAAACTTACAATGAAATCATTTAATAAAAAACAATTTCAGACAGTGCTTTTACCCCATTCATGGCACCATTATGCTAGGGACCCAGACAGTGAAGCTGGCTAGAAATAAACTGACCAGCTGTTTATTCCCTAACCCAAAAGGCAGAGGGTTCAGAATGCCCATAGTAGGGAAAACCCTTTCAAATTTGTCTTGCAGATCTGAATTTCTTTTTAAATGCTAGAGTTGTTTGTTTTATTTTGGTAACTACAGACCACAAGGTTCAGTCCTTACCTCTTGGATACATCTTTGGAAAGTGCACATAAGTAGCATGATGATCAAAGAGGTGGAATTCTTTTTGTCTCCACTGGGAGCTGAAATTGCCCAGCATTTCCAAACCTCAAGACACTTCTGCTGCAGTCTTTGTGGCCCTGTCTCTTAACCTAATTTAAAAGAAGCTCAGAGCCAAAGCTCTAGACAAAAAGGACACCTCCCATACCTACCTGTGCAGGATAGGCAGCCTGAGCCAGCCCTCCACCCTTCAGCAAGGACAGGGCCTTCCGGATGGTGTTGAGTTCTTGGATGGTAGCTCCTCTGGAAGCCAGCAGCTTGGTGACCTTCTCTTTCTCTTCAAGGAGCACAGGAGGCTTGGGGGCAGGCAACAAGGCTGATCCACCTCCTACAGTGCAGAATCTACAGTTAGTGAATGTGTGTGTACAGCAGAGGGGCTGGGACCTCAGTGGGGGAATCCCATAGCATCTGTTTGCTTCTTTCTCTTCCTTTAACGTTTGGTTAAGAAAATTTAGTGCTGGGGAAGAATTAGCTAAACTGCCTTGTAAGCTGAGGTCTTCTATCTGTCCCCAGACCAGAGCTGGATTTCCACACCTAAAAATCTATACACAGGCACAATTCTCCACTCACATTGCAGTAGCATTTTACATCAACCTTGGCATGATTACCAAGCAAGGCGCAAGGCAGGGGAAGACTCAGCCCAATGGCTACTGATTCCTCTACACATCACTACTAACACGCCTCAAATCTGACCTTCAGAGACTACTGGGATGGGAGAGCAGAGACAGCCAACTCCATGGTTCACTCAGCAACAAGCTCTAGGTTTTAATGATCTCCTTTGTACTGAGTAGCATTTACAGAAATACAGCAATGTCTATGAATAAACATGAAACTGTACTACTCTGAAAGGATTCTTGAGAGATGGGTCCACTGGGAGGGCAAAATAATGCAGAGATTAAAAAAAAGGCTGGATACCCCAAGGATTGTCATGTTAGGGTGCGATCAATGGGAGTTACATGAACACAAACGACGTGATCAGACATTTGAAAAGCAAAGAAAGAAAGAAACACAGCACAGAGGGAGAGATATAGAAGAGATAAGAGAGGGTGATCATGTTCAGAAGCATCACTGGAAAATTACTGTAAAAGGGCAAATGTTGTTCTGAGGTTTGGGACAAACTAAGAGCATTTTGCCCCCCTGCCAGATCAGCCAGTCCCTCAGTGACCCCCATTATTAATTTGCAGACTTGGATACCAAGTCAAATCCGCACCTTGATACCAACACCTGCAGTCAGGGCTGACCAAAGCATTGCTTCCCCCACTTGTGTCCCCAGTTTTAGGCACGGGACACCAACCATTCAAAGGAAACAAAACATCTCCCATGACTGTGACAGTGGACAGGCCCAGGGGTCTGTCCTTTAAAACAGAAACAAGGAAATGAGCATCACTGATTACATTGATTTCATAGGGTCAAACTGCAGCAGCTCAGAGCAGACTCTGCTTGGAGCTGGGGATTGAGTTAGCTTGTTTTAAAACAGTGGTTTTTGACTGCCTGGCACCACTGCCTGGTGAAACTATGTCCTTCTGCTCGAAATTGCTGGAGGAACAAGAGCAAAGTCTGTGGGAACAGTGTGATAAACAGTAACACAGCTGCCTGGCCCAAATTTTGGGACTCCTGACACTGGTGAATACAATAGCACCTTGCCTCTCAAAGAGCAGCCCAAGCTCTAGACACTCAGTGCCAAGGGGATGCAGCCACCTTGGGAATGGGAGTGACAGGTGAGGTGGGAGATTGGAGACCCAGGAATCATTAGCAGGCTCCTCTGAGAGGCCTGGTAAGCAGAGAGATGAGTCAGCCTCAGAGCCTAAGTTACTGCTGTCTCTCTGCTGCCAGCATGCCAGGTACTGAAGTGTGAATTGTGAGCTGCCACCAATGTGGGAGTCACACTGGGAATGGCTCTGACCCACTTTCCACCTCTCCTCTGTTTCCTCTGCAACAGGCAGCTTGACCTAGTTTGCCAGTTGTGAGTCTGGATTTTCTTCCTGCACATATAAGGAGAGAAGTCTGAGAGGAGGCAGAGGAAGGAGAGATGGGGCAGAATGGGGCAGCAGCTCCAGGGACCCAGGCAAAGAACCTCGTCCCTGCTCCTGGGATGTTACCTGAGATCAGCACAAGGAGGAGGTCATCAGCTGTCAGACCCTCTGCCAGCTCACAAATGGCCCTGGCTGCCCTCAAAGCCTCTCTGTCAGGGAGGTTGTGCTTAGCTCCTTCTATGACCTGGATCCTGCTGTGTGGCTTTAGCAGCATTTCCCTGCAAGAGGCAGAGAGGGTGTCAGGCCACTGACATTTACAGTTTCTCCAAACAGTTGGGCACTGCCACTCCCAGCAGAGGGAAAGGGGGGCTGGGGAACAGGAAGGGACACATTTATGACTGAGGCTATGTGTACAGGAGACACACTGCTCTATGGAATGATCATTGGTGATAGCCCCTGAAGGGGATGCAGACCTGCCAGGGCTGGACTACAAGCCTAGTGGCCATGATGCAAGATCAAGGCTGGGGGTTAAAACTGGGACAGGTTGGTGAAGAACCAAGAGGGATTCAGCAACGACCCCGGGGGGAAACATGATAAGGCAGATGCTCCTGCAGGGCATGGATTTTCATGCATGTCTGTCCTCCATCACTTTGCCCCCATCCCACCAAACAGGCAGGTACTGGTCCTCTTACTGCATTCCTGCCTGCTGCAGACACGCCTGGATGCCCAGAGGGACGCTGACAACCCCTCGGAGAAGGTGGTCTCCCAAGATCTCTTCTGCTGCGGCAGCCATCCCCAGCACGGCTTTGCCGAAGCCCACAAGATACAGATTCCTCTGCGCTGCGAAAGCTCGGCCCCTCACGACGAGTTGGGGGCCTCCATCAGTTCTGAGCTCCAAGGCCCTCCTGAGCATCCGGGCTGGCAGGACGACATCCACAGCACTGCGGAAGAGGTATTGCCCGTGCTCCCTGAGGGACATACTGTGTGGCAGTAGCTCACTGGTTAGGCGAGATGCTGAGGCCCAGCAGGCTGGGGTCAGACAGGCTCTACTGATCCCATGCAGGGCTGTGAGAGCCGAGGGCATGTCTTAGGAGATAGCTGGCCAGCTGTTTCCCACCTGGAATGAAGGGAAGGAAGAGTCATGACTCAGCCAGCAAGAGACATGTGGGTTTTGGCTTTGAAACTGGGGACCCAGGGGGCTAGGAACCCAATGAAGTGGTCAGTCTGACATCCTCATCCAGGCTAAATGCCCATGAAGGCCTAAGTAAGGACTGAGGCAATCATGGAGCTGTGGATTTAGTTTTGCAACGGATCCCCTTCTCTTCTCCTTAGCCTCAGCCTCCTTAGCATCATACCAATGATATATTTGGACTGCTCCTGTTTGGGGAGTTCACATGCAGTTGCCTCTTACAGCTTCCATCACCCTGTTTCTATTCCCTACAACTCCACAAAGCCACTGTGAGGACCAATCCTCCACTGTTTCATTTTGTCACCACCATACATCTGTTATTGGCTGCTTCTCACTTGGACTCTTGCTAACCATTTCTTCAGGATAACTTTCCAAAATGAGGGGGCTCTTTGCCATCCCCAAGGAGTCAGACTTATTCTGAGAAGGGCTCCCACCATTTGTGGCACTTGACCAGAGAAAAAAAAGCTCCTCATTGTAGTACCCGAAAGCTGAGTTCATATTATTCGCTGTTAATTGCTGCATGCCCCTGCTGTCTCTAATATAGCCACTGACAGAACAGGCTTGTGTACCTCTGTGGCTGTCTGAACCCCTGCTGATGGTTATGGCAGATGCTGCCAGAGATGAGCTCTCCAAGATAAGAAGCAAATAAAATGAGGGCAAAAAAAAACGTCCTTATTTCTGTTTTATTCCCTTGTTTACTGTTCTTTAAATAGAAATTCAAAACCCTGACAAGCCTGTAGGCTTAAAAAGCCAAAAATGCTCTCCTTTTTCAGGCAAACTCCTAGTCACCTCAGGGTGAGGAGTGTAGAATTTGGCTTACTCTCAAAGACAAAAGCAGCAGTAAGTGTGGAAAGAAGAATCTGCTTCAGTAGCTCATATCCTGAGTGGGAGCCCAGTGCCAGTCCACAGATGTCTGTTCCCTACCCTCCAGACACCTGCTGCATTCTGCATTTTCCCCATTAACTTGCTATCGGGTTTCATTGTGCCATGGACTCCAGCGATCTCAATCTATCTCCGCAATCAGGTGTTTTGTTCTAAAACTAAATCATTTTATAGCAGGATCACAGTGCATGCAGCTAATTAAGCTGTTCTTTTCTCTGATCACCTTTAAATTGCCAGCCGTTTTCTGTTTGCAGGGGCAACTGCAATGTTTGCAAGGCAGAATTACTGCAGCATAAGCTACATGCGCTCTACTCTTACTTCCATTTGATTCAGCTTAAAATGATGCAGCTTTTTGTATGGAAAGCACAAGAGGGGCGCTGCCTGACGCCACAGACGGAAGAAGCTAAAGGACCCTGTTTGATGTGTTAGCTGTTACATGACTCCCAACACCACATTAGTGTTTGCACTTTCCCACAGCCATTATGATCAATGCCACACCACCCTCAATAGGCCACGCAGTGACATTATCCTATTTTGCAAGATGGACACAGAGACAATACAGGCCAGATTCTATTCCACCTGTCAGATCCCCAAGTTGACTTAGGCACCTAAGTGTCACCCTATGCCATCCTTCTCAAGACCCTGAAAAACTGTTAATGCAAAAAGCGAGTGGGTCCTACTCCTCCTTGCTGCTTTTTGTGACCTGGTCTCAAGGCTAAGAGGACAGTGTGCTACAAAAGAAGATGGGTGCACTGACTGCTTTTCAGGGACCTGAGTGAGGTGAAGCAGGATGGTTCTTGGGTGCCTACACCAACTTCAGCACCTAGTAGGTGGAGCTGGATCTAACCCTAATGACTTGCAAGAAGTCATCCATGGAGCCTGCAGCAGAGCAGGGAAGTGCTGAGTGAGAGTCCAGTGCATTCTCCACACCATTTTCTCTCTCTCCTAAGAAATAACAGCTATCTGCACAAGACTGTACAGAATAGGACCTGCCCTTCCAAAAATGCATCACCCAAATACATCTGAAGACAGATTCTCATACAGGAACTGCCCCACACCTCTCATTCCAGGAAATAGTTTCTCTCATGTTAGAAAAAAAAAGAGGACATTTTCATCCAGCTTTGTCAGAGGGGAGCATCTGGGGGGCTGGAGAGAAAATTCACAGGAGGGCTCATCACATAAAACAGTAAACTATTGCCACATTTTATATCTGCAGTGGGAAACCCTCAAGAGCATAAACAAACTCCTCAGTCTCAAGTGTGCCCTGTCCTGGACTCCAGTCAGCAAATGTCCTGTCTCTGCCTCTCCTAAGAACATTTCTTACTTTTGGAGGGGGTCTATAATTTGGGAAGGCTCATGTGCTTGCCCCCCACCCCAAGGGGCTCCAAGCCACTCATACACCATGCCCCACAGATAACCAATTACCTTTCAGTTGTCTGTTCCTCCAGTAAATGCACTTGTGTGTGTGTGTGTGTGTGTGTGTGTGTGTGTGATGTCAAGGGCTGCTGCTCTTCTGGAAGAGCTTACAAGTCCAGAGGTCCCTGTACTCAAACACTCCCACAAGATGTTAATAATTAAAAGCCAAGCCTTCCTATTGCTCTGCTAAGCCCAAATCACTGCCCCACCTCTCCATTCCATGGCAGAGCTCAAACAGATCAGAAACCCGCAATAATACCAAAGCTAAAAAGCCCACTGGCAAAAGACATGCAGATCAAGTCTTGGGCTGGGTCACATACTTGCAACAGAATTTACCCCTGCCTGGAATATCTGTATTTTACAATGAAACAGGGCACCTGCCGTGGGATAGGGGCTCACAGGAGCTACCCTGCCTGATTCATCAATCAGGCAGAGACTAAGAGGGAGTTCATCTTCTTCTTCCTGTCCTTTTGTTGGACCCTGTGCTCAGCTACACTTGATGGTAGGACTTGTTCAGAAGCAGCAGTGTTAGCTGCAGTGAGGGCCCCTTTCCGTTAACAAGATGGTAAAAGTGCTTATGAAGAACCTAATCTTCAGCCCCTAGTGTAGAAAGAGCACATAAACAGCTCATCCCTGCTGGCTGAATCCAGCGGTCAATCTATCTTTCCAAGCCCAATAAACTCCCTCTGCATAGCTGAGCAAGCTGATGGGGGAATGTAGTACAACCAGCCTTGCTGCTGTGAATCCTGCACTGAGCAGTACTCCCCCTGACCAGAGCTATTCATTTCCACCTCTGAGCATAATATACCAGGCACCGGTGCTTTTAAAAGCTATCCCCACATGCTCAAATTTAAATGACAAATTCCATTTTAATGTACCTGAACACTTGCTAACGCTTGCCCCATGTGGTAATTAACTACTATAACAGTGATGTAATGTCTGAACTGCAACTGTACTTAAACAATAAGGGTCTGATCTAGAGGCAATTCCAGCCACGAGGAGTCTTTCAATTGCCTTCTGTGATGAAATGACTGGTTCTGTGGATGCAGAGAAAATGGTGGTTGTGATATACCTTGATTTTAGCAAGGCTTTTGATACATTCTCCCAGGTAAGCTAAGGAAGTACAGGCTGGATGGGATGAATGGATGTAAGGTGGATAAAAAAATGGCTGGAGCATGGGGTTCAGAGGGTAGTAATCAATGGCTCGATGTCTAGTTGGCAGCTGGTATCAAGTGTACTGCCTCAGGGGTCAGTCCTAGGGCCAGTTTTTTTCAATGTCTTCATCAATGACTTGGAAGATGGCAAAGTGCACCCTCAGCAAGTTTGCAGATGACACCAAGCTGGGGGGAGTAGTAGATATGCTGGAGGGTAGGCTAGGATTCGGAGTGACCAAGACAAATTGGAGGACTGGGCCAAAGGGAATCTCATGAGATTGAACAAGGACAAGTGCAAAGTCCTGTACTCAGGATGGAACAACCCCATGCACTGGTCCAGGCTGGGTGCTGACTGGCTGGGAGCAGCTCTGCAGAAAAGGACTTAGGGGTCACAGTGGACAAGTAGCTGAATATGAACCAACAGTGTTGCCCTTGTTGCCAAGAAGGCTAACGGCATTCATAGGTGTGCTGCCAACAGATCAAGGGAAGTGATTATTCCCCTCTATCCAGCACTGGTGAGGCATCTAGAGTACTGTATTCAGTCTTGGGCAGAGCCGACCCAAGCAGGGTGCAGGCCTGGGACAAATCAGCCCATACAGGGCCCTGCTCCCACTCCAATCCCACGCACCCCAGAGCTGAAGAAGCTGCCACCGCCATCAGCAGTGGCAGTCTTGCGGGTAGCAAGCGGCTGGATGTGAAGCCCGTGGCGGTGGCGCAGTCGCCGCAGCTGCTCCACCCAGCTCCACAGGGCCCCTCAAAGAGCAGGGCCCAGGGCAGTCACCCTGATTCACTCCCCAGTAGGGACAGCCCTGGTTTTGAGTCCCCTCACTACAGAAAGGACGTGGATAAATTGGAGAGGGTCCAGTGGAAGGCAACAAAAATAGTGAGGGGGCTGGGGGACATGACTTATGAGGAAAGACTGAGGGAACTGGGCTTATTTAGTCTACAGGAGAAGAGACTGAGAGGGGACTTAATAGCAGCCTTCAATTACCTGAATGGGGGTTCAAAAGAGGGTGGAGCTGGACTGTTCTCAGTGGTGGCAGGTGACAGAGCAATGAGCAAGTCTGAAGTTGCAGCAAGGGAAGTTTAGGTTAGATATCTGAAAAAATGTTCTCACTAGGAGGGCAGTAAAGCACTGGAAGAGGTAACCCAGAGAAGTAGTGGAAGCTCCATCCTTGGAGGTTTTCAAAACTCAGCTAGACAAAGCTGAGCAGGGGGGTGGATTAGATGACCTTCTGAGGTACCTTCCAACCCTAACTTTCTATGATTCAATGAACTTTGGATTAATTGTATAGACTCTGGGTCAGATATTGATCTCAGTTATGATGGTGTGAATTCAGATTAACTCCAATGAAGCCAAAAGAGTTTCTCCAGGTTTATGCCAAGCAACTGGGGACATAATTTAGCCTCTACACAACAGCTTCAGTTGCCTTGCTGCATAACTCTGTCACATCTTTAAAGATGAGCTGTGCGCTGAGGATAACAAGACCTTTGCATCAAGAACTGTTTACGGACACAAGGTGAATGTCTGAGCACTGCTCTACAGCGCAGCTAGGTGATGCAGCCTGTGTTTCTATTCTGCCACATCAGATACTATGAACTGCTGTTATATTTACTTGTGCCCCAGTGCCTATCATAAGTACCAGTTGTATGCATTCTAATCAACCAATCTGCTGAGCTTTTGGGCTCCTCCTATTCACTGGAGCAGTTTGTTTCTGCACTGACTGCATACACTTTCCTCCTTCCTCTGTACAGCTTAGTACAATGACACTCAACCAAGATGCTGCACCACCTGGGGCACCATCCTTTCAAGGGTGCTGCAGGGCCCTATGTAATGTTAGCACTGTTGTGGGCTTTCCAAGTTCTTTAGGTGCTCTATTATTTTGCCTTAATCAAAAAAACGAGGAGAAACTAGAAACTGGCATTTTCTGAGGAGTGCCCTGAATCCAATGAGGGGTGCTTTGGGTCTAATAAGAGGTGAATCTAGAAAGGTTGAGAACTACTCTTTTAGCACAATTAGGGACCTACCTAAATCATGGTTTTGCAGATTTCATGAGAACAGCATTGTCTGTGATCGCTGGAAAATAGGGCATTGGCTGTGATTTCCTGCAAAATAAATCCACCCCAAAAAAAAAAGGTAGTGGCATAGATTGAGTGAAGATGCACTCTGCCAATTAATAACTAGGGGTGAGGCCACCAGGGCCCCATAATCAATCAGCAGCAAGGCGCGAGGCCATTGTGAAATGCCTGTGAAATCAGCTCTGGGCACCATGAGCAGGCTGTGAAAAACCTGTTGTTTCACCATGACTTATGTAGGACCCTAAGCATAACAGTTGGGCTTATTCCAATGCCTATATCTGCCCCAATGCAGGCCACTTTCCATACTCATGCCAGTTGCCACATTGTTGGCATTTACTTTGAATGGACTTTTCCTTTCCTGGTTAATTAATTACACTTGCAGTCATGTTTTGGGGATGTCCATGTAGGCTTTTTATTTGAGCTCCTGTTCACTCTGCAGCTTGGCATATGCATACTGCTTTTTCCAGCATCCAGTTCATCTTACTAACTACTCCCTTGTTTACCATCACATCCAAGAACAGGCTGGTCTTTAGAGAGTCTCAGTGCTCCCTATTCACAGGGCCATATACGTGGGTCTGGAACAAGACTCCTCCACTTCTCTTTCCTACCATATTCTCATCCTGAACAGGCCTTACAAGGTTGTGATTATTCTCCAACCACTGTGTGACTTCTGCAAAGCTTCCCGCTCCCTGCTCCACGGAGGCACGATGCCAGTGATTCTCAACCAGGGACTATGGCAGCCTAGGGTGCCTTGAGCCCTTTCCAAGGGTGCCGCACGTTGCCACACCAGGTCAGTGCAGTCAGGGGCTTGTCAGACGTTACACCGCAAGCCACACAAATGTTCATCGCTTCAGGGCTAGCCTGCAGCCATACCTTCAGTGTGGGCAGCACACCCGTGGGGTGCGGCCACACCAGCAGGGCAGGAACTGGGTAGTGCGGTCAGAGACCATCCTGCCCTGAAGCAGAGCAACTCTGAGCTGCATAAGGAGGGCTGGCAGACACTGAGAGGTGTTGACATGAAGGCAATCCAGGAGTGAAGAGCTCCAGGCCTATCTGTCATCCTTCAGGGACGTGGGCCTACACCCACCACGTAACCTTTTAGCCTCCATCGCGTGGGGAAACTATGGAAAAGGATGTCAATTGACTAGTGGGGACAAATAATAATAATAATAAAAAACAGAGACAGGAGTGAAGATCAAAGGTTCAAAACCAGAGTGCCAAGGGGGGACACGGATCCGAGTACACTGCACAGCACCCGCGACCCTCTGCTCCGACACGGGAACGCCGCAGGGAAAGGACTGCGGCCCCGCGCGCTCTCCCTTCGCGCAGGTGCGCGGCCAGGAGGCTGACCGGGTCCCGGCCCCTGGTGCGGCCACGGCCACGGCCACGGCCACAGCCGGGGGTGTAAATAACAAGGCGAGCGGCACACGGCAGCAGATCCCGGGCGGGGCAGGGCGCTCCGGGCTGGGGGCGTGCCGGGGCCTCCCTCTGCTCGCGCGAGGGGCCGGATCCAGGCCCGGGGGACCCGCCGGCTGAGGCGCCAAGAGCTCCAGGAACCCAAAACGACCGCGGTGCGCGGCCGAGGGCTCAGGAGCTGCGGAGGCCTCGGCCGCGCTGAAACCGGCCCCTTCCCGCGCCCGAAGAACCGGCGCCGAACCGGCCCCAGCCCGCGTTACCTCGGCCCGCCGCGCCGCGCCGCGCCTGCGCACTTCCGGGGCCCTCTGTGCTTCCCGGAGGACTTACTCTGTGGTCCGTGGAGCCCTGCGGAGTCCGCCAGTGCCGCTGCCCCCTGGTGCCGGGGGTGGGGGGCGCACCCCCTCTGGGCGGACCCCGGCCCAGGACGAGCTGGCGGAGCAAGGGCGTCTCCGCTCCCTTCCCCGGCCCTGCGCGCCCTGAGGCACCGTGGGCTGAGCCTGCCTCGTCCCTCTATCCCTCCTCCTTGGTGCCACCTGGGAGCGTCAGACTGCGGCCCCTTCTCCCCGCACCTCGCTGTGGCGGCCCAGGGAGTTGAGCCATAGTCATCCCACCCGGGTTTTTGCTGCCTAAGAGACAAGGCCGGCACGCTGCCGGGCCCAGCCTTCGTGCCGTGCGACGTCCCTTGGAGGAGGACCGTTCCCAGTCTCCCCCTGCTCTGTTCCAGGGTTGATGTGGCCTGCTTCATCCTCTTCACCCACCTCCCCAGCTGGTGCTGGCTGCTGAGGCGAGCCTAGCCAACCATATGGGGGGGGGGGGGCCCAACACGACAACTTGGATATTTCTACTGGCTTTACTTAACCTAGGCCTGCCCTGGTACTTGGGCCTCGAGTCTGTGTCCCAGTGATGCAGGGTTGTCATCCAAGGCAGCTCCAGCAGCAAGGTTATAGTAGGGACCACAGGTGCCTGCCGGCCATGCTTGACGTGCCCATACTGACTGCAGCAGAAACAAGCCGTGTGCCCCTCCTGAACAAGCCGCCTTTCTTTGGGTCTGAGATTAGCCGGGTTGAGTCTGTGAGGGTCGATTGCCGGTTGGCTTAATGACCATGTGAGGGTAGAGGGGAGGGAGCAGGAGATAAGGTGGGCATCATACAAAATAGTTTATCGTGGAACACCCTTTACTTACTATTTCAGTAACCAGCTGTATTCCTTGTTCACCCTGTTATGCATGCTTAGGAATCTCTAAAAGAAAACAGCAAATTGCTAAGACTGACAAGCTCGATTTGGTCTCTTTCCCCTTTCAAAGTATAGCTTTTGAATAAATTATTCTCCTTTTTTATAGTTTCGTATCTAAAGTGACAGAAATATTGTAATTCCCCAAAATAGAAAATATATCGCAGTGCGCTCTAGCCCAGAGTCACTCATGGGACAGCTCTTCAGCAAGCATTTATGGTTTTACAACATCATCTAGTGATTTTATGGTATGGGCAAAGGTTTACCAAATGTGGCAAAAAGTATGAAATAACCATTGTAAGATTAAGTGGTTTTCCCTATAGACATGATACTGTATCACAGATAGAAATGAGGGTTGTGATCTCAGGATTTTCTGTCCTAACCACAAAAGAAAACTTTTGATACAGCTGTGTCTCACTCAGGAAAGGTTTCAGATAAGAATGATCTGGATGGAGGTACAGAGAAAGGAGTATGAAAGTTCTTATGCATATTTGTGCTAAGAGTATTTTAGTTTCATGTGAATCACATTCATGGCAAGATTATCAAAGGAGAAGAGCTATTCAAGTTAAAGCACAAAAACAGAAGAGCTGATGGCTACAAATAGGTTATGGACACATTTAGAAACCTTCTAATTTCCAGTCTAACTATTAGAGGGGTGAAATATTGGAACATTATTCCAAACCAAGAAGTGGGATTAAAGAACCTGAATTACTTGGAATCAAGATGGAATTTAACAAGTTTTTGGAAAGAGCAGTATGATAGGGTCAATAATCAGCACACGTGATAAGTGGAGTCATACATTCTAGGGTTGGAAGGGACCTCAGTGGGCCATCTAGTCTGGCCCCCTGCCCCTGGTAAGCAAGAAAAGGGTCACCAAACCTGAGATCATGTGATCCCAACCAGGTACCTGTGCAGTCTCTTCTTGAAGACCCCCAAGGATGGGGCGAGCACCAACTCCCTTAGAAGCCCATTCCAGATCCTGGCAACCCTGACCATGAAGAACTTTTTTCTAATGTCCAGTCTAAACCTATTCTCCAGTAGCATATAGCTATTGTTCCTTGTTGTTCCAGGGGGTGCCCTGGTAAACAGATTGTCACCTACTTCATGTTGCTCTCCCCTTATGAATTTGTATGTGGATTCAGATGTTGTCAGTTCTCCTGTGGGGAGTTCATAGGTAACCTTTCTCTGTTTTGGAGGCACCTGGAAATCCTTTGTTTGTAGGGACCAGGGAGGATTTTATCCCTACACTGGTGGAGGATGAGAACAAGGCATTGTGGCTGTGATGGGACAAAATGCTGTTACCAAATACAGCTGTGTTTAAAGGGCTACAGGAGTATGTGGGATGGGCTGTACTTAGGAGAGAAGATGGAGCCAGACAATTGTGTCACCGTCTCCTCACAGACACCCCCATAATACCATATTAATGGAATGACTAGAAAACTGTGATCCATCCACATCGTACCAGGCACAATAGGGCCCAGAGCCCTCATACAGTCTTCTTCAGACCCTTGTCACCACCATCCCCCTATGTTATGGGAGTGGATGTTCTGACTCAGACACTCCCCGGCTTATCATTCTTTTTAACCCATGGGATGAGCGTGGGGACAAAGAATGAGTTTGCTCCAAAGTGAGAAGGAATAGAGCTGCTGAACACTCAAAAAACCCCCAGGGGTTGTCAAAAACCTGAAAACAAGGGATTTTAATTGTCAATGCACTAGGGAGAATAACAGGACTGGAAGTTTCCTTGTTTTCAAAGGTTTAATCCAGTGGTTCTCGACCTCTTTTGACTTGAGGCAGCCTTCAGTGGACTCAAGGCACCTCTCCATAACTCTTGTGAATTAAGCAGCACCCAATTTCAAGAACTAGTTTATATATTACAGTGCTTACCTCCTTGCAGAGGAGCTGGGCAGTGACAGTAGGGGATTGGCCAGGCAGGAACAAAGCCGTGCCTGTGCTCATCTCCTTTTATCTCCTTCCATCTCATGACACCCTTCAAAGGATTTTATAGCACCCTAATTGATAGCCACTGGTTTAGGTGGAGAATCAAGACATTTTGCAATGTTCTTTATTTTAGCTGGCCACTAGGCTTCAGCACTGCTGCATGGGGAGAAAATACTCTTGTGCTAAACCAAACTGGCCACAGGATGTCGCTTGTGCTCCATGTGCAGAAATTTACCATGTAATCTACAAAGCAAGGGAAAAGTCATTAAGGAGAAATTATGTTACAATAAAATAATTTAAACTGAAAGCATCAACATCACACTAAGAATCACAGAGCAGTAGGACTGGAAGGAACCTCCAGAGGTCATCTAGTCCAACCCCCTGCCTGAGGCAGGATCATCCCTATCCAAACCATCCCACACAAATTCTTGTCTAATCTATTACTAAAACTACACAGGCAACCGGGGCACACAACCACAAAGCAGTGTGCCCCAACCTGCCTAAGGTAAAGCAGGGGGACAGTGGTAGCCAATGTCATGCTGCTGTAAGGGTTGTTATAAGCCTGCTCAGGATGACAATGTGGTAGGAAGGGGAAGGAGAAGCAGAGGAGTCTTGTCCCAGACCCGCGTACATGCCCCTGTGAATAAGGAGCACGGAGACTCACTAAAGACCAGACTGTTCTGGGATGTGATGGTAAACAAGGGAGTGGTTAATAAGAGATATATTGGATGCTGGAAAAAAGCATATGCCAAGCTGCGGAGTGAATGGGAGCTCAAATAAAACGCCTAGATGGACATCCCCAAAACATGACTGCAAGTGCAATTAATTAACCAGGAAAGGAAAAGTCAATCCAAAGTAAATGCCAGCAATGTGGCAACTGGCATGAGTATAGAAAGTGTCCTGCATTGGGGAAGATATAGGCATTGAAATAAGCCCAACTATTATGCTTAGGGTCCTACATAAGTCATGCTGCTGTAAGGACTCGAGATCCAAGGAAGAGGGAAGCATCCCCCACTGCAGAGCAAGACAAAAAAAACCCACGGTCCATACCAGTCTGACCATGAGGTAAAATTCCTTCCTGACCTTAACTGTGGCAATCTGTCTGACCCTGAATGGAGGGGCAAGACCTTCTTGCCAGGAATCTCCAGGTTTTAGCTCCCGCAGGAGTATTGGCACACCAGTCAAAATCTCCAACCTTGGTTGCAGTCAACACCCAATGGTTCTGAGAGGAAGGTGAGGAAAAAAGGTCAAACAATCCCTCCCCACCCTCCTCCCCAACATGTATAGCAAACAGATGATTCTATGATGCTTATGATAAGCCTACCTTCCAACACTGTGGGGTGGGGACAACATTCATCTGGGGACACAGCAATAGTATAGAATTAGTAAGTAAAAGACCCATCCCTACAGGAACGTGGGAAACTTCTGCAGATGCACAGAAGTTTAGGGCTGGAAGGGACCTTGCAGGGGTGACACACAGGGGGTGCACATGGGTGCATGTGCACCCCCTGCGTGTGGCAGTGCATCCCCTGCAAAAAGGCGCTGCTGACACTGTTGGTGCCCACAGGTGGTCACCACCCAACTGCCGGCACTGCTGGCAGCGTCTGCAAGCAGTCCATGATCACCCCTGGCTGCTGTTGACACTGCCGGCAGCACCTGTGGGTGGTCACTGATCCTTGGTCGGCACTTAACACCCCACCCCCCTGCTGCTGACAGTACCAGCAGTGTCTGCGGGAGCTCCCCACTCACCGCTGCCGTGCTCCCACCACCACTGCTGCCCTGTCACCGCTGGTGCAGCCGTGCCCCCCCCAGCTGCCAGAGGCACGCACTGTGTATGGGACCTCATGAGATCATTGGGTCCAGCCCCCCTGCTCTGCACAGGAAAGACTGCTGGGGTCACATAACCTCAGCAAGGTGTGTGTCCAGTCTCCTTTTGAAGCTCTCCAAGGTAGGTGCCTGCACCACCCCCAAACTGGGAGTCTATTCCAGAGTCTGGTCACACAAACTGTAAAGAAGTTTATCTTTATATCTAGTCTGAAACCTTCTTCTAGGAGTTTATGACCATTGCTCCTGGTTTTCCCCTGGAGTGCTTTGGTGAATAGTTGGGGGAAACTTTACATCAGTTTCCCCCACTGGATGCTGTCACTGTGCATAAGTTTCCCACTGTGGGGTGGGATAGAGAGCAGGATACAGACTGAATGCTGTGGGGTCATGAGAACTATTAGACAGACTAAGGGAGTGGGGAATATTGTCCCCCAGACCTGAGTCTTTCTCTGCTCCCACTTTTTGTAGCTTTCAGTCTGCCTCCTGCCCCTCCCTGTCTTGCCCTGCCTCAATAGGCCTTCTTTTCCTAAGCCCTCACAACTCCTCCACTCACCCTCTCTGTGTAGGTATTGACCTGTGCCTCCATAGGCAAAGATAATACACACTGCAGGGCTTCCAAATCAGTTATCACTCTTCCTCTTTGTCCCTTTCTCTGCTCTTAATACTGTATCAGTCTAATATTCAACAATTCCCACTCAGGCAATATATTTTCATAGGCACAAAACTGATCCAAAACAGCCTGACAGGAAAGTGTTCACTAAGACTAAAGCTCCTTCCTCACTCCTTCGAGGCCAATAGAGTGCGTCTTGGAGGTGTACGGTGTCCCAACCAAAAAGAGCCCCCCTTTCAGAAAGACTTTCAGGAAAACAAGAGTCGAGATGAGGTGACAGGAGTTCAATGGGACTCCCTGCCCAAGAAAGACCACTCAGTTTTAGGATTATAGGATCAAATCCTTAATATCTCACCAGTGGGTACAAAGCTACATTAAGATATGTTAAGTCTGTGCACTAAAATACTTTTGTTCTGTGTTAGTAAGAAGTTACTTCCAGGGTAAGACCAGAACTTTGCAAAGTGCAGCCCAGTGATCAATTTTCATTTTTAAATAAATAATTTAAAAACCACATACGTACATTAATTATGGAAAAATAACCTCAAGTTTTATTTTTAAATAATGTTAGAGATGGACAAAAGCACAAAAGAATGAGTTAACTTTAATACACAACATGCATTACTCCAGAGATAGGATATGGTCCATGTCAAATCTCATGACTATTTACTGCACATTTAAGCATTTGCTATAGTCACATATAAGCCAGTATAATATGTTCCACGTCCCAATCCTGAGACATACATCTGTAAAGTAAATGCATTTACTTTCCTGTTTCTGCAAAAATTGGTAATATCATCTTGGAAACATGATCCCTAATTTTAGTTACATGTGAATCATCATCAAGCAAGCTGCAGAGATCTCTCTAGAGCACTGGGCTTTTTGAATGACACTTTCACTGGCCATAATTAGTCTGTTTTACCTGCCTGAGCCCTTGAGTTCAAATGGGAGAGAGCAGCAGGTCCAATAGCTCCTTCTACTGGTGAGTTCTCTCAAACAGGTGATTGTCCAATGCTCTCTTGCTTTCAGCATGCTGACCACTGCCAGTCTTTGCCTCTAGAAGGCACACTGCTAGGATCTTGTTTGATGAGATTCATTTGCTGCAGTTTTCAAGAGGGCTTGGTTCCTTTCACCTGATGGGAAGTTGTCTGTCCCTTCTCCTGAGCAGTTGGACACAGTCTTGAGCTGCATACCCTTCAGTGATGCCATGGCACAGGGCTGATGTTCACCAAGGACTTTCCTTCCACCCAGTCCCTCCTGCTCTGGATCTTCAGTAAAGATTTGTATGACAATAACTCCAATGAGGAAGAGCAGCCATCTCTTGACCAAGTTTGCCTCCTGACGTGGCAGGTATCTTCTCCGCTGGGATGGATATAACACTCTTATGGATTTCCTCCTTCTCTTTGCTGGATGGCCTGGAGACACTTCAGAAGCCTGGCCAGCACATATCTGCTTTGGCAGACTCGTTGATGTGCTTTGCAGCAGGTCCATTCTGGAGAAAAGGTTCTCTCCAGTGAAGGACACCATCTCCTTAGTATCCTGCACAGCTGGTCTGCGGTGGGAATTCTGGCAGCTGTCTGAATGCTAAAGCAATGTCTCTTTGCTCAAGATTTATTGGATGCAGAAAAACCAGAGGAACCAAACAACAGTAATAAAATAATATTAATAACAACAGAGCTTTTATTTAATCTTCTTGAGGTAAATAATTAAGATGCCAGAGCTGAATTCCTGGCGTGGTTTATGCTTCTTTCAGAGGAGCTCTTATCTGATTTCACTTTCTAGTCCTACTTGTACTATAAATACTTTCTTTGCTGAGTGAAATTGTCATGGGAGGAGCTCAGCTGACTCAATCCATGCTGGAAGGCATCTACCCCAAACACTAGTATGTCTGCTCATGTGCACTGAACATAAACAGAGATGTAGCTGTTGGAACATGATCCTAGCTCTCCCACTTCCATTCCCTTCTGTGACAGCTCTCTAGCCTCTGAGCTTTACCTGCCTCAAGAAGCTTCCATGGTTCATAAAGATCAGCCCTCAGAAAACGCACTGCTTTTTTACTGAAGTTCAAGCATCCCACCCTGCCCTCCCACAGACCGACTCTGAAGAGCCCATTTCCAGAGGTGACCTGTGTTAATATCAACAGGAAGGAACCACTGAGAAATGCCTCTGGCAACTTGAAATTGAAACATGACTGGAAAAGAAACACTTGTGATTGGGCTTGAGAGCCTGAGGGCCAAGTACCAAGGGAGGTCCTGAAGTAGAGACATTTCCAGAAACTCGATAAGCTTGTTAGAAGATTCAACTGGCTCCTGCAATAGCTATATTCGCGCTGCCTTAGTGGAGCTGGTGGAAGAAGTGGTGAGAATTTTGCACAATTTCCCAGCTGAGACATAGTTTCAAGAGTAAAAATGCACAGAAGAACAATTCAAATATCCCTTCTATCTATACAGGCACCTCCAAACCCTTTCCAGGCTTCTAGCCATCCCAAAGGAGCAGAAAAGGGCCCAAGCACCAGCCTGTCCCTTACAGGCTGACTTTAGCCCTTTGGTTTTTGCTAACGGTCCTCCCCAGGTGCGAGGTAGCAGTGGCGGTTGCTGCGTAGACGAGCGAGGCTACAGTGACCCAGGGTCATCCTAAAAGGTGAGAAGGAATCCTGAGGGGCAAAAGAAATGGTCTCACCACTTCTTTTGTATGACAAAAACAGCGTCTGTATCTTCAGTATTGTGCGCATTGGCGTTTTCAATCAATTTGGAAGCTCCTAGCTGTCAGAGATGTTACCAGGGATCAGTACGTGAAAGTGGCTCTCCTCGATCCCCGTCTCTGCTTACAACTGCCTTTATTAAGATGGAACACAAATAACCTAGTTGTGAAACTGCCTTTGCTCTAATGCAAGCACCACCACCACCAGCTGTAAACCGTCACTCAAAAAAACCTGGTGCTGGGACCAGTAATTCATGTAACAAGAAAGCCCGGCCCTCAGAGGGAAACAATACTGGATGGTTAATGACCTGGGCTAGAGATCACCCGACTTTGAACTCAGTCCTAGTCCCAAACTCCAGCCCCTCCAAGAGCAGCACAGATGTTTCGGCTTTGCTTTGCCTCCCAGCCACCCTCTCTGGTCCTGGCCTAATCCAACCAGCAGAGAGCAGTGGCAAGGTGGGTTCAGGACAGTTGTTTCTGACTGAATCTTCCCCCGGGGCAGAAAATCTCAAATTGCTGGCTGAGTGGTTAATGTTGAGGTGCAGCCAAGGGGATAAAAATAGAATTAATTGGTAATTTCTTTTCAGCAAGGTAATGTTAAAGTCCTGAAGGTGCAAGGCAAAAATGCAGCTCCCAGACTCACCCGACCAATTATTCCAATTAAGTCAAATCAGGGCAGAGCAGTCCCTAAAGGAAAGATATTTTGGCTAAGGAATAGTTGCAAACCACCCCCAACACTCACCATTCAATCATCATCTAGCAAATAAGCAAATGCAAAGGAACTAAACATTGTGTCTTGCCAGAGCACTGGCTTAGTTCCTCTTCTAGGCACCTACTCGAGTCCCACCTAAGCAGACCTGGCAAGCCCGGATATCTCAGTATCATCAACATAAGCAAATTGCAAGATTGTTTTAATGCTTGAGATTTTAAGCCAAACAGATCAATACATGAAGACTTCTTTCTTTTGGCTTTTGAATGGTGTCTGAGCCTTGGAGATGTACTCTGGTCCTAACATGTGAATGAGTCATCCGGGGATTAGTAATGGAATCCTTCCCCTCCCAGGCCACTGATTCCAGCCGAGTTCAACACTGAGGGGAAGTTGATGCCACTGTTGTTTTTAGGAGGCATGTAAATTGAGCATGTGAATATGTGTGCACAGCACAAAACATACCCCCTAGTGCAGGGGTGGGCAATTATTTCGGGCGGAGGGCCGCTTACTGAGTTTTGGCAAGGGATCGAGGGCCGCATGACAGGCAGCCAGGGGAAGATAAATATTAACTTTCTAAATTTTTTAGGGGCCCCATGGGCTGGATAGGATGGCCTGGCGGGCCGCATCTGGCCCACAAGCCGCATTTTGCCCACCCCTGCCCTAGTGAATGCTTATGGATCCTCTGGATGGCATTTTCAGAGAAAGGGGACAGAACTATGACTGAACTCACTCCCCTTTGGGTCGGGAGTGATAAATGCTGAAGGAGGCAGGTGGTGCTATGGAAAATGGTCCTTCTACTGCCTTTGAACTATCTGCCCTGTGAATAAAAAAAGGCATTCACTCAACTAAGTTGTGAATATGCCTGTTTCATTAACACTAACTTCCAACCAATCCATAGTTCAACATTCCCTGTGCTATAACCTGGGATGCTTCAGGCAAACAGCTTGTCAACACAGCCTTGGCACTTTTATCCAAAAAACATCCTATGGGGTGGGACTGCTAGGGCAGTCATAAGAGCAGACATTTTTTCAGGCCCCAACTGTGGCATGCAGGAACAGCAGCTGACAGGATCTCAAAGCCATCTTCTTTTTCTCCATCAATTATGCTTCTGAGAGGGGACTGGTTCACTCCCTTGCCTTAGAGGGAGCGTTTTACCTCTAGATGTTTTTATCCAGTTTGTTCAGGAAGGCTTACATGCATGGCTCAGAGAGGATGGTTTCCATGAATTTCTAACTTGCCACAACAACTGGCCAGTATCTGGTATCTGCCTTGTCTTTTATGTAGTAAGCTCTCTAAGGGTAATGCTGTAATTTATTCTGTGGTTTACACAGCACTTGCCTCAGTGGGGCCTCTCTGGGTTTGGACATTAAAGTACTACCACAATTTAATTGCTTATTAATATCAAATATGATTGCCTGTCTCTTAGAAGCTATCTGACCTTATGGATTTTGAAAACAGTCTTAAAGACACTGGAGCTGGGATCCCACTTCACCATACCCCAGTCAGGTTTGTTTAAAGGAACAACTCATTTAAAGTCTTTAGAATTCAGGCTCAGACTTTGAGCTGTGCTGGAAAAGCTTAATGTGCAGCTCAGGTTGGGAGATATCTGTGCATATGCAACTTCATAGTCCCCCCTGTCCAGGCACTGATGATTGCAGACCTGATCAGAGTCTACATTGCATGAGTCCATGATCAGAGTCCATAATTGCAGACCACATTGTTCAGAGTTGAGTGAGCATCCTGCAAAGGCCATTCTAACTGTCTGAGTGTAAAGTTGTTCTGGCCATGCCCTTCTCCCCACCGGCTGGGCCCGTTCCATCAGCAGGAGGTGGGAGTAGTACTGCAACAGCCAAAGAATATGACAGATGTCTGCTTTGTGCCAGAGCTGCTTAAAGGTACAATCCCCCACATCTTCCTTCTCTGGCCATACATAACAATCAGCATTCGCATAGTGCAGCATTTCAGACCTGTGTAAAAATTCTGCTGACAGTGTTCAGTTAGTCTCTGAGGTGCCTGGGCCAGAAGATCTGCTTTGAGACATCAGTACTGCTGTTTCCTCAGACAGGGTAACACAGAGCACTGAGGCATAAGCAAAGAAGAAAATAGAGTAAACCTAGAGAAACCCCTCCTTTGCCCCCAACAGTGAGTGCTCAAGGCTATTCATTAGCCTCTATTTTATCATTGACACTCGTTTCCTTAATGAGCCCAGGAGGGGTTCTGTTTGTGCACCAGGTTCTTGGCTGGATTTCAATATTTTTTCCCATCTTTTGCAATGGGCTTCATCAAGCAACTCCCTCCACCGTGTATTTCCGAAGAGGAGCCTATGAGTTGGTATTTATGCAATAATCCCCATGCCCGGGCAAGGTGCAGAAACAGGTGTTGAGTCACTTACCATGGTGCAGCATCTCTGCACAGCTACTAGGATGATAATAACCTGGCTCTATAAGTAGAAAAATATAATTAGTGAATATAGAGCCAGGGTGTTTCTGATGTTGTCTGCTCCAGAGTATAAGCATTTCCTGCAGGTGACCATAAATCCTTTGATTCAGATGTAGGCGTAGACTAAAATTATCTGTAGTTATCAAAGGTATGAATCACTAGGGAGGGACAAAAATCAGGCAGGATTAAATGTTCCACAATCCCTGCTTCAGGTTGGGTTTGCAGCCAGAAATCTAGTCAGTCAGCAGCTCTTGTCACATGACATAAAGATTAGAACAGGCAAAAAGGGTTATTTACATGGAGAGTCTTGATGTTGGAGGATTCCCTTGTCATTCTAGTTTATTCCATTAGGTAAATCAGCTTGTTTGGGGAATTACCTATTGAACTGTTAATGTAACAGCATGAATGAATGAATGAATCTCACAATTTTGAAATCTAGGTGCTTGAAATTCACCTCCCAAATCTGTATCTGAGTCATTGGCAGAAATTCAGCGCAACTTCGATAGTCTTGGATAGGGATGCTATGAGCTCAGCAGCCCATGAAATTCAACTGTTTTCTTAGATATCTAACTTAAGCATTGACTTTTGGAATGGATTTTGTCCAATTAGTCCAATTTCTGTATGTAGCCTGAACATTGTAAAAATAAGACTGGATATTTGCAGGGCTACATGAAACCAGACAGCTTAGTGAAAGTGTTAGCAAGCAGAGACAGAAGTGAAGAGTGCCCAATTAAAAATCAGTGCTAAAACTGTTTCATCCTTTGTTTTTCACAAAACAAATGTGACTTGAAGGAACCATGCAGGCCCTGAAGGGTTCAGATAATTGTGTGTACTGAATACACGCAGCGTAGACTCAAGGTACATGCACACTGCTATTTTAGCTGCATTCTGGCAGTTCCTAAAACATAGACTGGAACCGGTAGGACACTCCTTAGAAGATTACATACTCTGCTTCCCAAAGTGAAGGAGAAAACTAGGCAAGTGCCTTACTACTAAAATCACTATAATTTTATATACACATATACTAGTTCAGTCTGTGACTCAGCTTATGATCTTCATGAACAGTGTCCTTTAGGCATTGTAACACTCTCTGGAACAGCAACCACACTTTTTGGGCACCTGTACAAGTAATGCCCCCCTTCTGTAAGCTGTCAGTCACTTATAGTAAATATGGGGACACAGCTCCTCCTAATGCTATATCACACATCACTATTTGCAGCTGTGTCATTGGCTCAGTCTTTTCAAGCATCTGCTAGAGCAGGGGTGGGCAATTATTTTGGGCGGAAGGCTGCTTACTGAGCTTTGGCAAGCCATGGAGGGCTGCATGATAGGCAGCCAGGGGCAGATAAATATTAATTTTCTAAATTTTTTAGGGGCCCCGCAGGCCAGATAGAATGGTCTGGCAGGCCGCATCTGGCCCCCAGGCCACATTTTGCCCACCCCTGTGCTAGAGCATGTAGTTGCTCCTTTGGTTCAAAGGCCAAAGAAAAATATTAAGGCTTCTGTTTGAGCTGCCTATGAAGGAAAACCCCAACCAGTTTTTTATATTGGGCCAAACAAAATGTTTTAAAACCAGCTTGGGTATCTCTAGAAGAGCAAGACAAAGGAAGTGAAGGGCTAGACCTATGTGATAGTGGCACTGCTGACTTCCCACCTTTCACCCCATAGGGCTAACTCACGATGTTGAGACCAGGAGCCAATTCCTTCCTCTGTCAGGGGATTTGAACTCAGATCCCATCTCTTCCTAGATTGCCCAGGCTATTGTGATCTGAAGTGACTTTTACTCAGCCTCTCCTGCTGAATAAAATATTACTTATTGGAGCAGAAGTTTGAGCTAAAAACTTGTGCCTCCCAGAAGCATGGTGTCAGCTAGAGGGTATCCTGAGGTAGATCTGATTTGATCCCTCCTTCTGGAGTAGTTCCCTTTGTATGAAATATTTAATTATGAATTAAGTCAGAAAGTAAGAGAGAATGATTCCCTCTCTCTTGGGATCAGGAATGGTGGCTTCTATTTCACTCAGACTGAGGAGGGAATTGAACCTGTAAGAGTTAAGGCCCCAGTGCCCAATTTAATGCTAAGCTGCCCCAGCTGAAAATCATTTATGTCACCTGGAGGAGACAGCTCTGTGACTGTTGGGTGCATTTCTGATCCCCAGTCATGTCATGTCTATGGACAAATTTCTTCCA
Organism: Alligator mississippiensis; assembly: GCF_030867095.1. Lineage (NCBI taxonomy): Eukaryota > Metazoa > Chordata > Crocodylia > Alligatoridae > Alligator > Alligator mississippiensis. Next base: position 47,467,116 of record NC_081835.1, read on the forward strand.
GGAAACATTCACCAACCCTGTAGACACCTTCTGGGAGCAGTGGGCTTTGCTAGGAGGACTGTCTGTTCAGTGTTCCCTTCTAGATCCCTAGTAACCTTCCCTGTCTTTTTTTCTGCTGTCCCAAGCCTCCAAGATATAGCAATCTTTCTCAGCTGCAAGATGTCTCCTCCCTGCAACCTGTAACTTTAAAAATTCCCTGTGTGATCTCAGACTCACCTGCCAGGTGTACCTGAAGCATATTTTTTTTATAAATATGGTCTCATGGCGTGTTTCTAAGGCTGCTGTAATTGACAAGGTGTGGTTTGCTAACTCCTTAATCTTTTTCTTATTTGTATTCATTGCTGGGCTACACCTGAGAAACACAACAGAAATGAGGAGAGGCCATAACTGGAAAGAAGATGAGAGACAAAATAATGCTACAATCTAGAAAGAATAAGACATAAAGGATAGGAATGTGATGACAGATGGCAAATATCCAGGGGTGTGAATGCTAACAGTCAGGATAATAAACCGTAAGCCATAACTAGGAACAGTTGAATGAAACTAAGAACTATTTGGGATGAACATCCATAAGGGATTCTTAACATTGAGATCTACTGAGATGCTCGCTCATTGTCAGCTAGAGGGAGGGATGGACAATCTGCACTTACACCTTCAGCACTGGCTGAAGGTTTCTCCTGGTACCTCTAAGTCAAGGCAGAAACATAGACAGGTCACAAATATCATGGACTTAGAGGAAGAGAACACTATCTGTTTTGCTGCTGGACAGTAAATCTAAGATAGCATTCCTGGTGACTCTGGGTCACATCCCAGAATACCCATTTGCCCCTATTATTATCTGCCTTGTGCTATCTGCACAATGATCTCTCATAGTGATCACTTCTGGCCTCCTGGACTCTCTCTGGTCCTCTCATGTGTCCGACATGCCATGGCTACAGCTACGCATCTTCCTCTCCCCTCCCCTGGGATTCCCTCCCTGATTTCCTGCCTCTTACCACATCAGATTCAAGCTCCTGGCTCTTACCTCCAAGACCCTCCACAGTTTCACACAGCACTACTGTCCTTTCCCAACTTTATACTTTCTTTCTGCCCAGGAAACTCCCCTCATCTGCTTTGTGGCTTCTCTCATGCCATGAAAAAAACTCTTCTCATGAAATTTCCAGCCCAGTATTGCAACCTACTTAGGCCCTGAAGCTTCTGGATAAGTGTTTTTTATAGCTGAACCTCCACAGAGCCTGAGGTTTGCTGAGCTCTCTGTAGCTGTGCTCACTGCTGCCTTTACATAAGTCTAAACACAGAGGCAGTAGAGGTTCTGGGTCTGGGCTGTGAATGCCAGGAACATAGCTATGGGGCAGTTAAGGATGACACCACCCATTGCTGCTCATGCAGCTGAGGCTTGCTAAATGATTGTGAATAAAAGGCTATAGGCTGAGCACGCTACTCTATCAAGATATCAATTTGCTCAGTCATCTCTATTATATAATTAGTGAGAGTCATAGGTAAGAAATGAACAGGAAATATGAGCAAGAAGGCCCAGAACTGCTCTATAAAACACAGGGCAGGAAAATCTCACTTGAATTAGCAGACTCTGAGCAGCACCTTTGGCATTGACAGCAAACCTAGCTCCCACCTGTAGTTGGTCAGTCATAGCTAGCATGTGCTTAGCTTGGAAAGTGAATGCTTTCTGAGTCAGAGAAGTACAGTAGTTAATAACAGACTTCCTCTACAAAAGCTTCCCATCTACCTCCCCCACCCTTTTGCCCAGACACCAAGACTGACAGCACTATTATTGGTACTACAGTAGGAGCAAAAGGCACCTGTCAGTAGTGATGCTGCACTGGCCTGGGCAGAGGACAAACATGGAGCACAATCTCTCGTGAAGGGTTTGCAATATAAAAAGACAAGACAGACAGTAACTGGGTGGGAGAAGAACCAGTCTCAGAGAAAGCAGGGCCTCGCAAGAGGTTAGAAATGTATCCTAACACCACCTAACTTTTATGCAGCACTTCCAAGGCAGAGATTTTAATGTACTTTCCTAGAGGAGGTCAGTATCAGTAGCCTCACCTCACAGATCTAAAAACAAATGCCCAAGGAAGGGAAACAGCTTGCCCAGGATCACCTGGGAAGCATGGCCAGGCTGGAGACACAACAAGAATCCCATCTTGGGCTCTGTCCTGTCCTCATCTATCTAGCACGAGGGAGCAGGAGGGAGCTTGGGGGTACTCACAGAACCTTTAGCGCATGCTTCTGAAAAGTATTTCCAGGGCATTTGATCCCTGCATAGACATTCTCAGATGCAGTGAGCATCAGTGTGGGGGTTACAGGGTTAATCAGACCCCTTCAGGTTGAATAGATCTCTCTGGACACATCTACATGTGCATTAATGCACCGTGGTTACTGTGCATTAAGTTTAGTACCCATAATAGCAGGTGCTAACTCAATGTTCAGTAGCTGCCTCTACTGCACAGTAGCTCCAGTGTATGCCTTTTAAGTGACACTAATGCTCAATAGACAGATTCTAGCACACATTAGTGTGATAACATGGCTTTCGCCGTGACGCGCTAACACACAGTAGAATTAGTCTACTGTGCATTTAGTGTCTCATGTACACGAGCCCCTGAGTGAGTTCTTCTGGATGGGAGGATAATGTAGAATAAAGGAAGGGCACTGTGGGTGAGCGTGAAGGTAGTGCAAGCTCTCCCCAAACTGTTTTCCTTTGGAAGATGTAGCCAAATGGCTGAAGGGGAATACAGGACAGGCGGTGCCGAGACCATGCCTAAGTACAGCCCCGGAAGAGTGGGCTAAGAGGAAGACTCATTAGTGGAGCATGTCAGGCAGAGCTCCAGCAATTAAACAGCACTTTTTCAGCCTGGAGAGAAAAGCTGAGACACCCTCCCTGAACATGGCAGGCTCCAGCAAACAGTAGCCATGCCAACGGGTACATAGGTGTAAATATTTACAGAACGCTGAGGCCCAGGAGGCCAAGCCTCTTGACTTCCCCCAGCCCTTCTCTTTCCTTTCTTCAGCGATGTCCACTAGTGGGGAGGTGGCTGCAAGATGCTTCTGGGCTGGAGGAGCAAAAGGAACCCTCCTTTCCAAAGAGCAGCATTTCATGTAATCCGTCACACACACAAGTTGGGGCTCGGCTCAATGGGGTGTTTTTGGTGCAGGTTTTGCTCCTGAAACAGCAGCGTAGTCCACCATGCCTGTCTACTGAGGGATGCTGAGAAGGGCAGCAGGTATTACACACCTCCTCAGTCCCCATCATCTGAAATATCTGCACAACCCCCCTTGCTCTTGTCTTGCTGATTCCCCAAAGGCCAGATGTCTCCATTCAGACACAGGCAGGTTCACAGGTTGCTGTGCCTGGAGCTGGACACTCCCTGGACACCAGCACTGTTCATGCCAGGGGAGGTCTGGGATCTTGAACAGCTGCTGTTTCAGCTTGTCACACTTTTCATAGTCTTCTCTCTGGTCCTGGAGACTTACACACCCCTAAGCTCATGCCCACCCCCTTGCATTATTCTCTTTAAGAAAGGAACAGGATGTAATTTCATGCATTGGTTTATTTTGGGTCATATTTAAAGGGCTTCCAGAAGGTCCCTCTGAATGCTTCCCCTCTCCAAGGAAATCCTCAGGGTAGTGAAGCAGCTGTCTCCCTCTTCTGGCCCAGCAGCAGACATGTTTGAGGAACTAAGTAGTAGACTTAACCTGGTGCTGAGAACAGCAATTTGCTGCGACCACATGATAACTTCTGGAGGCCCTGAGGTTTGGAGGAACCCATGTAGTGGTGCTGTGCTGGGGCAGAAGAAGGCTCAGGAGAGACCATCAAGATATAAAGGGCAGCAGGGGCAGATGCAGAGGGGATGCAGTGGCACAGCTGCACCCCTACTTTTGGATTGGAGCACAGCATGTGAGCCTCTGGGAACTTTTTAAAGGATGGGAGAGAGGACTTGCACCTCCTTTGGAGACTTTAAAAAGTCCCCAGAGGCTCTCATGCTGTGCTCCGAACCAAAAGTGGGGATGCAGCTGTGCCACTGCATCCCCTCTGCATCTGCCCCTGCTGCTACCTGCTTGGTTCGGAGCACAGCATGAGAGCCTCTGGGGACTTTTTAAAGTCTCCAAAGGAGGTGCAAGTCCTCTCTCCCATCCTTTAAAAAGTTCCCAGAGGCTCACATGCTGTGCTCCAATCCAAAAGTAGGGGTGCAGCTGTGCCACTGCATCCCCTCTGCATCTGCCCCTGCTGCCCTTTATATCTTGATGGTCTCTCCTGAGCCTTCTTCTGCCCCAGCACAGCACCACTACATGGGTTCCTCCAAACCTCAGGGCCTCCAGAAGTTATCATGTGGTCGCAGCAAATTGCTGTTCTCAGCACCAGGTTAAGTCTACTACTTAGTTCCTCAAACATAGATTCATAGATTCATAGATGTTAGGGTCGGAAGGGACTTCAATAGATCATCGAGTCCGACCCCCTGCATAAGCAGGAAAGAGTGCTGGGTCTAGATGACCCCAGCTAGATACTCATCTAACCTCCTCTTGAAGACCCCCAGGGTAGGGGAGAGCACCACCTCCCTTGGGAGCCCGTTCCAGACCTTGGCCACTAACTGTGAAGAAGTTCTTCCTAATGTCCAATCTAAATCTGCTCTCTGCTAGCTTGTGGCCATTGTTTCTTATAACCCCCGGGGGCGCCTTGGTGAATAAATACTCACCAATTCCCTTCTGTGCCCCCGTGATGAGCTTATAGGCAGCCACAAGGTCACCTCTCAACCTTCTCTTGCGGAGGCTGAAAAGGTCCAGGTTCTCTAGTCTCTCCTCGTAGGGCTTGGTCTGCAAGCCCTTAACCATACGAGTGGCCCTTCTCTGGACCCTCTCCAGGTTATCTGCATCCTTCTTGAAGTGCGGCGCCCAGAATTGCACGCAGTACTCCAACTGCGGTCTGACCAGCGCCCGATAGAGGGGAAGTATCACCTCCTTGGACCTATTCGTCATGCATCTGCTGATGCACGATAAAGTGCCATTGGCTTTTTTGATGGTTTCGTCACACTGCCGACTCTTGTTCATCTTGGAGTCCACTAGGACTCCAAGATCCCTTTCCACCTCTGTGCCACCCAGCAGGTCATTCCCTAGGCTGTAGGTGTGCTGGACATTTTTCCTCCCTAGGTGCAGCACTTTCCATTTCTCCTTGTTGAACTGCATCCTGTTGTTTTCTGCCCACTTGTCCAACCTATCCAGATCTGCCTGCAGCTGTTCCCTGCCCTCTGGCGTGTCCACATCTCCCCATAGCTTTGTGTCATCTGCAAACTTGGACAGAGTACATTTGACTCCCTCGTCCAAGTCACTGATGAAGACATTAAAGAGTATCGGTCCAAGGACTGAGCCCTGCGGGACCCCACTGCCCACACCCTTCCAGGTCGAGACCAACCCAACCACCACGACTCTCTGGGTGCGACCCTCTAGCCAATTCGCCACCCACCGGACTGTGTAGTCATCCACATCACAGCCTCTTAACTTGTTCACCAGTATGGGGTGGGATACCGTATCGAAGGCCTTCCTGAAGTCTAAGTATACGACATCCACCCCTCCTCCTGTGTCCAGGCATTTCGTAACCTGGTCATAGAAAGAGACTAGATTGGTCAGGCACGATCTGCCCGCCACAAACCCGTGCTGGTTTCCCCTCAGCATAATTTGCCCTGCCGGGCTCTCACAAATGTGAGCCTTGATAATTTTTTCAAATACTTTACCAAGGATGGAGGTGAGACTGACTGGCCTATAGTTGCCCGGGTCCTCCTTCCTCCCCTTTTTGAAAATGGGGACCACATTAGCCCTTTTCCAGTCCTCCGGGACTTGGCCCGTGCGCCACGAGTGTTCGAATATTCCCACCAGTGGCTCTGCAATGATGTCGGCCAGTGCCTTCAGCACCCTCGGATGGAGCTCATCCGGGCCTGCTGACTTAAAGGCATCCAGTTCTTCCAAGTGACTCTGCACCACCTCAGGATCTACGCATGGAAGTCTGGCGCCTTGCTGCTGCCTCTCTACAACCCCAGTGAGAGACTTGTCATGCCCCTCACTTAGGAACACTGAGGCAAAGAACTCGTTGAGGAGTTCAGCCTTGTCCCCCCTGTCCGTCACCAATTGTTTCTGCCCATTTAGCAGTGGTCCTATTCCTCCCTGGGCCTTCCTTTTACTCCCTATATATCTAAAAAACAATTTCTTGTTGTCTTTTACTTGGGTTGCCATCCTCAGCTCCTTGGTAGCTTTGGCCCGTCTAACTGCCTCCCTACAAGTGCGAGCAGAGAGGTATATTCGTCTTTAGTGATCTCACCTTGTTTCCACTTTTTATGTGCTCCCCTTTTGGCCCTTAGGCTGCCCTGGATTTCTCTGGTCAGCCATGGAAGCCTCCTGGCCCCTTTCCCTCTCTTGCCTCGCTCAGGGATCATCTTGCTTTGTGCCTGAAGGATCGTTTCCTTAAGGCACAGCCACCCTTCTTGGGCTCCCATCCCTTCAAGACTCCTACTCTGCAGTGCTTCTTTGACTAATCGCCTGAGTTCATTGAGATCAGCTTTCCTAAAGTCTAGCACTTTCACCCTACTAGTTACCTTACCCACTCGACGTCTTATGTTGAATTCTATTATTAGGTGATCACTGTCCCCCAAATGGCTACCGATCTGGAGGTCCCCTACCATGTCATCCCCTGTTGCCAATACCAGATCCAGTATGGCATTCCCCCTAGTGGGACCATGCACCTCCTGTGTCAGGTGGAGGTCCTGTACACAGGTTAGAAACCTGCGTGAGCGGTGGGACTTTGCTGTCTGTGACTCCCAGCAGATGTCCGGGTAGTTTAGGTCCCCCATGACTACCGCCTCTTCAGCTTTTATGGTCTCCGAGAGTTGCCTCAGGAGCCCCGCATCTATTACTTCCCCTTGATGTGGGGATCTGTAGCAGACCCCTACCACCAAATCCCTTTCTCCTTGTCCCCCACGTAGCCTAACCCACAATCCTTCTACTTCCTCAACCTTGGATTCTGTCTTGATGAGGGTTGATGTATATTGCTCACTGACATAGAGCGCAACCCCTCCCCCTTTCTTCCCCAACCTGTCCTTTCTGTACAATCTATAGCCCTCAATATGTACCGCCCAGTCGTGGGATGAATCCCACCAGGTTTCTGTTAGCCCCACTAAGTCATAGGTGTTTAGCGCAAGCAGGAGCGCTAGTTCATCCTGCTTGTTAGTTCATCCTCAACATGTCTGCTGCTGGGCCAGAAGAGGGAGACAGCTGCCCCTCTCTGTCTGCCTTTCCCCACTGTCCAGGGGGCAGGAAAGCACCAGAGCCAGTCCTGCCCCCTGTGCAGGGGCTGAGTTCAGCTGGGGACTAGGACAGTGTCTGCTCCAGGGCAGGGCAGGGCAGGGCAGGGCAGGAAACTACTCTCCAGATGCTCTGTTGCTGCTGTCCCCTTCCCAGCTGAATCCAGTCGCCACTCAGCCCCGCTGGCTCTAGAGCTTCCCTGCTACAGAACAGTAGAGAAAACAGCAGGGACAGGCAGGGGAATGGAGGGAAGTGCGTCTGAGCAGGAAGGGGAAGGAAGGCATGATTTATATCTGCTTTCGAGACTTTAAAACGTCCCCAGAGGCCCTTGCAGCACCATCTGCCTGCACTGGTGGGGATGGAGGTGGCTGGGAGCAGAGGATGCAGCTACCCTCACAGCATGGTTTGCTGCCCCACACCCCCTTTGGGAAATCCTGGACCTGTCCCTGCAAGCCAGCATTTCCCTGGAGAATTCTGAGCCGTGACTGTTCCCTTAGCCATGTCACTCTGAGTCTCTGTCCCTGTAAAAAATCTTTCCCACTTTGATCTGCAGCAAGCTATCTTCATCTCCTCAGACTTCTGCTTCTGCTCCTGGCCTCAGATGCCAATCATGGGCACTGAGGATACTATTGCTGTCCATGAATCTGCCACATCTTGCCTGCAATGCCTGGCTTTGAGCCTATGCCAGTGACATCTTCACCATGAGTGGATGTAGAGTTGGGCGAGGAACAAAAGCAAATACTGCTCAAGCACTGCCTCAGAGCAGAAGGCAGTTGCCCGTCTCCCGCTTGCAGATGACAAGTGGTATCAAAGTATTTTGTGCTTAAGGCAAATATTATAGCTAAACATGAAACTTTTCCTCAACATACACAGAGCCTTTAAGGGAGCTGGTTGCATTTGGAAAGACATCAGAATGACTGGCTGTACTACAATGAATCAGTGCAGCAGGACTGGAATTCAACTTTGCTAAATGCTGCTTCACAAAAACAGTGTCTGTTGTTGGACTGAAACCTGACCCTAGTCATGTAATGCTGCCACCACTGAAAGACTTACAAGCATTATGTTCTTTCTGGGTCTTACATCAAACATCAGCTTATATAAGTTTTATTTTAAACTATGTTTCAGACAATATAGCTAAGAACACTGTTTCTCGGAGCCTAAAGTTTTTCTTGGATAGATGGTGTGCAGGCCAGCTTGGAAACTGTGAATGTTTTGATCTTGACTATTCGGCACTTGCATTGTTTGATCCTGTGTTATCCTCAGTTGTGAGTATGGACACCTCAAACCGTGGAGATCGAGCTGTGCTCATTCGGATCCAGGAGAACAACACCAAAAAGATAGTTGCATTTGTTTCAAGAACATTTATAGAAGCTAAGAGAAACTGTTCAGTCATTAGAAAGGATATGCCTTCTTGTGTATGGGCTGCAGGACAAACAACTACCTTACACCTAGAGGTGTGGATTAAAATTGTGGGCATATCATAGCCTTCAGATCAGTGGCTCTCAGCCTTGTTAGAGGCCCTTTGGAAAATGTCAGCTTTTAGTTTTCGCTCATTTTTTACTACCAAAAAAAATACTAGAGCAATATTTTTGTTGCAAAGAACTCAGAAAGACCACAGCAAGTCTGAACACTTTTGACACTGTGGATTCCTGTTTGAAATCTGTGAGTTTATTTTATGAATCATGTTTGCAAACCTACTAGTGCTAAAATTGCATGGCTTCCCAAGACACCTTAAAAGGATTTTATGGCACCCTGGTTGAGAATCACTGCTTTTGATGAAACTGCTATGAAATAAATAAGTCTGATGAGTGGAAATGAAGTTTGCCAGATGGTTAAACTGTAATTTACACATGACACAGCATAGGCCAGGAATAAAAAATGTGACCCCTGATTGTTTCTCTCTTCTGCCTTTATTTCAGCAGATTTCCAGGTGGATGACAAGACAGAAGTAATTACACTTCTGACAAGCACACTTTTCCCAGTTATCAAAGAACAAGTCAAAACTCAGTATGTCTGATTCAACAGAGACTCCATGAATTCCTGACAGTCAACAGCACTTAGATTCAACACTTGAATCCAGCTTTTCTGCCCTATTTTAGCCTACAGAAAGAATTGTCTCTACTGGATGGATGTGTGATGCAAAGTAGTCACTGACTTTTTATTTCAGAATAACTACAGGCAAAATGTATACACCTTGCCTATGATACACACAGAGCAACTGTCAGAACAAAATAACAACAAGATCCGTGCTGGCAACCTTTATCTGATTCAGCAAGGGGAAAGCTTACAATTGACATTGTGCGATCATTTAACAATGCTCCATTTGACAGTTGCCATACCAAAGGTCTAATAGAATACTGCAATAAGTATCCAGGAGTCACATTTCCATCACAGGTCACTTCTGTTCTTGTCTATGGTCCTCAGCAAAGAAGGAAACCTGAGACAATTACTATCTGTCAACAGGTCGCAGGTCACCGCCTTAGACTTTGAAACTATACTGAAAGGAACATCATACACAGAAAACCAACTGTACGATCAAGCCCACTGAGACATGGAACCCTTTAACAGAACTTTAAAAGAGGGCTTACAGACAGCTAGTCAGAAGGAAAACCTTGGAATAGCTTCACCCCAGACTTCCTACAGACTTAGAGACTACATGTCATGCAGACATAGAAACTGCTTGTTGAATTACTCCATGGAAAAGAGCTTTATCCAAATTGCTGAATTATGCATGCCTAACTTTCGCATATCAGCACGACTGGATATAAGACAAACATTTCAAAAAGCAAAAATACAAGGCATACAGACAAACAATGTGGAGGATACTCAAAACCTGGAGTATCTAAGTTCTCACTGCTTCTCCAGATTATTGGGAAAAGATCCTTTTACCTGCCAGCTGCTGGATGGACAGATATGGACTGTTATTTGCCTGGCACCTATTCATGAAGGATGAAACAGAAATGCTACAGATCATTTTTCAGTAACCAATTACTTCACTTGACCATTACTAATACAAGACATGCACCAGAAGGCGTAAGACACACTCTACCAGGACAAGACGATCACTTGTATGGACTAGAGACAATGCTACATAAACAATGAAAAAACCAAGGTTTACTCTTTAGTAATACTTGTTTCTTTTCTAATCACTGTTACAGAATTGCTTGTTATTCACTACTGATGGCTGATATAATAGAAAGCTACTGTATTTGCATGCATACAATACACCCCAGAAGATAATACGCACTTTTTTTTTGAAAGGTAGAATGAAGAACAAAAGATTTTTCCAGAGTTCTGGCTGCATAGAAGAGGGACACAGTCTAATCTTCAGTTGACACCCTCCTTTCCTTGCTTAGGCTGTGAAGGGAGATCAGGAATAGTTAGCAGATAGAAAAAGTGCCTCAAAAATGTTAGCTTGAGTAGTGGAACATCAAGATAATTAAAAAGAAAAGAAAGTCACTAACACAGAGTGCAACAAAAGGCAGCAAGGAAAGGCAGCAAGAAGGCACAGCAGCCCCCTGGCTCTCCAGGAATCTAGTGGACCTCCTGAGGCTAAAAAGTAAGGCCTACAAAGGATGGAGGATGGGATTTACCTCCAAGGAAGAATATTCTACACTGGTCCGGTCCTGCAGGGAGCAAACCAGGAAAGCCAAGGCTGCAACTGAACTCCAACTAGCCTCCAGCATCAAGGACAATAAAAAGTCCTTTTTCAGATATGTGGGGAGCCGGAGGAAAAGCAAGGGCAACACTGGACCCCTGCTGAACCAGATGGGACAACTGACAACTGATGCCCAGGATAAAGTCAACCTATTAAATGGGTACTTTGCGTCAGTCTTTCATCAGTCCCATGGGACGCCCATGCCCACTACAGGACAGGGAGGTCCGGGTGAGGGAGATCCCTTGCCCTCCATCAATGCTGACCTCATGAAGGAACACCTTGAGAGGCTGGATACCTTCAAGTCAGCCGTCCCTGACAATCTACGCCCCAGGGTACTCAAGGAGCTGGCAAGCATCATAGCTCAGCCTCTGGCACGGATCTTTGAGAACTCCTGGCGCTCTGGTGTAGTGCCCGAAGATTGGAAGAAGGCCAATGTGGTGCCTATCTTCAAGAAAGAGAGGAAAGTGGATCCGGCAAACTATAGGCCCATTAGCCTGACTTCTATCCCAGGGAAGATCTTAGAAAAGCTTATTAAAGAGGCCATCCTTAATGGACTGGCCAACGCCAACATCCTGAGGGATAGCCAGCATGGGTTTGTTGCGGGTAGGTCTTGCTTGACCAATCTCATTTCCTTTTATGACCAGGTGACCTATCACCTGGACAAGGGAGAAGAGATTGATGTCATATATCTTGACTTCAAAAAAGCCTTCAATCTGGTATCCCATGATCACCTCTTGGTGAAACTGGCCAATTGTGGCCTTGGGTCCACCACGATCCACTGGCTGGGAAATTGGCTCCATGGTCGGATCAAGAGGGTGGTAGTTGATGGAAGTCAATCGTCATGGTGTCCTGTGACCAGTGGGGTCCCCCAAGGCTCTGTCCTTGGACCCATACTGTTCAACATCTTCATTAATGATGTGGACATTGGAGTCAGAGGTGGACTGGCCAAGTTCGCCAATGACACCAAACTTTGGGGCAAAGCATCCACACCTGAGGACAGGAGGGTGATCCAGGCTGACCTGGACAGGCTCAGCAAGTGGGCGGACGAGAACCTGATGGTGTTTAACACCGAAAAATGCAAGGTTCTCCACCTCGGGAGAAAAAACCTGCAGCATGCTTACAGGCTCGGCAGTGCTATGTTGGCTAGTACTACAGAAGAAAGAGACTTGGGGGTCATCATTGACCACAAGATGAACATGAGCCTGCAATGCGATGCTGCAGCTAGTAAAGCAACTGAAACGCGGGCTTGCATCCATAGATGCTTCTCAAGCAAATCCCAGGACGTCATTCTCCCGTTGTACTCGGCCTTGGTGAGGCCGCAGCTGGAGTACTGCATCCAGTTTTGGGCCCCACACTTCAAAAAGTATGTGGAGAAGCTTGAGAGAGTGCAGAGGAGAGCCATGCGCATAATCAGAGGTCAGGAAAACAGACCTTACAACGACAGGCTGAGAGCTGAGGCTCTTTAGCCTGGAAAAGTGCAGGCTCAGGGGTGATCTGATGGCCACCTATAAGTTTATCAGAGGTGACCATCGGTATCTGGGGGAACGTTTGTTCACCAGAGCACCCCAAGGGATGAAAAGGTCAAACGGTTATAAACTACTGCAAGACCATTTCAGGCTGGACATAAGGAAGAACTTCTTTACTGTCCGAGCCCCCAAGGTCTGGAACAGCCTGCCATCGGAGGTGGTTCAAGCACCTACATTGAACACCTTCAAGAGTAAATTGGATGCTTATCTTGCTGGGATCCTATGACCCCAGCTGACTTCCTGCCCTTTGGGCGGGGGGCTGGACTCGATGATCTTCCGAGGTCCCTTCCAGCCCTAATGTCTATGAAATCTATGAAAAAGCAGTAAGCCTTTACATCAGATGACTCTCTCAGCTGGCTGACCAGTAATAACACATCTTCTGAACTATGAAGCAAGAATCAAAACAGGAAGCTTCTAGCCCAGGCAGAAAATCAGCTTCCCTGCTTAGCACAAGCACCGCAATTTGGAGGCAAAAGGTGTATGATCTATGCCAGGCAATATGGCATTTCTTAATTGCTGTTCTGTCAAATAGGCCACAAGGTTTTTGACAATAAAGTGCAATGTTGCAGATCTGAGACAGTAGAGGGCTCAGCGGAGACAATTCAAGGACATGTATACAGTATTGATTCCCATAGGTCTTTCAAACCTTGTCTGTTGCCATAGGTGTGCAGCTGTATCAGTCCCTGCCAGTGCATGGGTTTGGTTGGGCTGATAATAAATTGTGTGTTCAGCCCCGCTGGCTGCTACTGCTTTTCTCTGCCCCAAAAACCTCAGTCCTCCAGAGCAGGAGCCTTTCAAACAGTGAGATCCTGAGCTTACAGAGCCGATGCCAAAGCAGAGTGCATTGGTGGAGAACACTGACAGGTGGGGCCAGTTAAAAGGCAGCAGCCTCAGGCAGTGCAGTGTGAGAACAACAGTGCTGGGCCAGGCACTGCCTGGAGCCTCAGTACAGAACGAGTGTGCTCTTCACAGACACTCGCAGTGTCCCCAGCCCTCACCCTTAGCCTCACCCCACATTAGTAGCTGCTGAGCAGAGTGACAGGCCCCCCCAAGTCCTGTCCTCGCCTCACCCATGCTTGACTGCGTGTGGTATGAACAGCCATCCCCCACAGAATGCTGTTCGCTCCCCTCCAGGCCCAGGAAAAGGCTGAGGTCAGCTACAAAAGCAAAAATGTGCTAAAAAGAGATGGGTGCAGGAAGCAATCAGTTGCCAGAAGGGACCACTATCTATTAGGCCTGTGCAAAGCAGCTAGTATTTGCTTCGGATTCAGCCTATTCAGGGGACAGTGATTCAATTTGGTGATTCGCATCACTATCCTGATTCGATTCAGCTGAATCTCCGAATCAGCCAGGCCAAACCCATCCCCCACCACACTCCCAGCCCAGCAATGACCGCCCTGCCTGCCCCAGCTCCCAGCACCTGGGGGCAAAACAGCCCTGGCTCAGCAGGTGCTGCCAGGCGGGGGGCGATCCCTGCTGCCCCCCACTGCCCCACGCTGCATGGGGGCTCTGCATAAGCTACTGAATGCCCTCTCACCTCTCCCTCAGCCCCCCCACAGGTTCCCTGTTCGGGCCAGCTCCGGCCCTTGAAGAAAAAATACAAAACCTGAAGAAACCCCAGGACTCACTGCTTCTGCTAGTGGGGTCGATCCCCGCTGCTCTGCGTCATGCGGGGAGCTCTGCACGAGCCCCTGAAGCCTCAAGGCTGCACCAGGAGAGGTGAGTCCAGGGGCTTTTCTCAGCTTTTTTTTTTTAAAAAGGTCAGAGCCCCAGCAGGCTGAGGTCCGGGGGGCTCGTGCAGAGCCCCCCCATGCAGCATGGGGCAGTGGGGATCACCCCCTGCCTGGCAGCACCTGGTGAGCACAGGGGCTTTTTTTAAAAGTACCAAGCTGAGGTGGGCAGGGGCAGCCATGGGGGGGGGGGGGCTGGCAGGGGTCCCCCATGTTTCCCTCCCCTGCCCCTAGTACTTACTAGTTCGGAGTGGCTGCAGCTCCCTGCTGCAGCCACCAGGGACTGCCCAAATCATTAAAGCTCTCTGAATCTTTGCTGAAGATTCGGAAAGCTTTGAATCAATTTGGACTTTTAAAATGGTCCTGATTTGATTCAGATTCGGAGATTCGGCCACCGAATTGGGCTGAATCTCCTCCGAATCAAATCACCATATGAAGCTTCGCACAGCGCTACTATCTATCACCCAGGATGGTGCTGTGGGAGAGAAGTCTCTCATGGTGCAGAAGAGACTTCTGCATCCAGAATGGCGATAAGTTCAGTCAGAGTCAAAACTACACTGTGGTTCTGGGCCTGGGGAGCAAACCCTGGTGCCAGGCAAAGGCAAGCCCCACTGGGGGCATCACTGGCTCTGGGAAAGAAAAAGCAAACCTTTGAATCCAGGACCTCAGGGCTAAACCCACAGAGCTGCCAGGCTGTCCCTGCAGGTGCCCAAATCCAGAATCACCATCCTCAAAATCCCTGCTCATTTGCCACTAACCCCCAGAGTCACCCATAGTCTAGCCAGTCAAGTTCCCTAAGTACCTAAAAGATTGCTGCTGGACATGCCCCAAACCAACCAAATCCCAACATTGCCAAGCACCTTGGCACCTAGCTCTTGTCTGTGTGAGCTGTATTGGGCTTTACAAACTGGGTATTCCCTCACCGACAGGGTGGTCTGCAGGGGCAGACCTCAAACCATGCTGAGTTGGGGAAGAGGGTAGACTTGCAGGGAAGAATGGTAATGCCCTTTTACTTTTAAGGCTAGAGCACTCATCTGGAATGAAGCAGATCTGGACTCCAAACCCACCTCTGAAGGGAGCGCTCTAACTACCAAGCTACAGGGATGCCAGGACAGGGGTCTCGGCCTCTTCTGTTGAAGTTGTCCTACTTTCACACAATTCTTAAGCCTTTACAATTGAAGGCTGCACCAGGCATCTGTGTTGACCACTTCCATAGTTTCATAGTTGGTAGGGTCGGAAGGAACCCAAGCAGATCATCAATACTTTATAGTATTACTCCTGAGATGACAGCGGGCTGTCCGCTGACAGCGGACAGCGGAGCTGCCCCCCCTGCTGGGGCTCCGGCTCTTTAAGAAAAAAAAAAGCCAAGAAAAGCCCTGGGACTCACTGCTCCTGGTGCAGCCTTGGGGCTTTGGGGGTTTGTGCAGAGCCCCCACGTGGCGGGGGGCAGTGGGGATTGCCGCCCACCAGCAGGAGCAGTGAGTGCCGGGGTTTCTTCAGGTTTTCTTTTTCTTAAAGGGCTGGAGCTGGCCCATGTGGGGCACCCGTGGGGGGGCTGGGGGAGTGGGGGGTGGGGTTCGGGGGCTCGTACAGTGCCCCTCATGCCTGGCAGCACCTGCTGAGCCGGGGCTTTTTTTCCCCAGGTGCCTGGAGCTGGGACGGGCGAGACAGCCATTGCCAGGCTGGGAGAGGGACGAGGGATGGGCCTGGCCTGGCTGATTTGGAGATTTGAAGATTTGGCTCCCAAATCTCCGAATCAGATTTGGCTGAATCAAATCAGGACAGTGATTCGAATCACTGAATCAAACCAGTGCCCCCTGAATCAACCAAATCCGAAGTGAATACTAATTGCTTCACACAGGCCTACTAATTACAGAACCAGCGGTATTTTGGCAGGGAGCCGGGCCCGCACACTGCACCCAGCACTGCAGAAGTGGTTTGCTTTTCTCATACCAGCACAGTGCTTCATAGATTTCATAGACATTAGGGCTGGAAGGGACCTCGGAAGATCATCAAGTCCAGCCCCCTGCCCCAGGGGCAGGAAGTCAGCTGGGGTCATAGGATCCCAGCAAGATAAACATCCACATTTCTCTTGAAGGTACCACAGAAAGGTGAGTGTCACTGAGAGCCGTGGACCCTTGGCTCCATCTGACCCAGAGGAAACCTCCCCTCAAACATGAAGCTAATGCCACTGTCAGGCACTTCTGTTACTGAAGCCTTTTGTCAGGTGGATGCTGCCGTGGCTTCTGCATTTCACACAGCTGCCTTGTGAGCACAGGGGTTCTGCAGTGCTGCAAAGGAGTAAAGTCACAGCATGGGCTTACTGCTGTAATTCATCTGCCATTTCGCCATGGCAATGCCTGCTGTGGAATCCCAAGAATCTTCCTTCTCCTTATGGTTATTATTACCGAGGGGGTAGAGATCCACAGAGCTGCCCATTGTCTCACAGGGCCATGGAGAAACATGTCAAAGACATCAAAATACATTATAAACACTTCATGCCAAAGATGGTGCTAGGAGAACCCTCAGGTTGCAAAGTGAAGTATTCAAAAATCAATGGTTAAGCTCGGTTCTGCTCTTGTGCGTATGTAGGATCCAGTTTTTACTTGCGTGGCCACATGCTATTACTTCTGCAGAATCCTGCCTCTGGATACACACTTCCCTTGGTACACAGAGACAGAAGCAATCATCTAACTTTTATGTTGATTTATACTCCTGCTTTTTTCCTATACAGCATCCATCCCATTGATTAACAGATCAATTTTTATTTCATCCCCACTGTATACATAGTGGATTCATTTCAGACCTACGCTGAACTAACTGCAAATAGAATTTGGACAAAAGTAAGATACACGGGTATCAGACCCAAGTTTTATTTACTACGTAACTTGTTTTGTGCAGATAATATTTCACATGCACCTTTAGATATCAGAAACTACTGTTCACGTTACTCATGTGCATGAACATGCAGTGCCAGTAGAATGCTGGGAGACCGTTTGTAACACGAATGGTGTATATGAAATACATTTTGAATCCCGTAACTCTTGGTCAAATCAGAACTCATTTTCAGTGGATTAGTTAAAGATATACCTACAGTTCAGGACAGCCTTCCTTCCAAAGCACTCATTTCTACCTCTTCCGCCTTGCCTCCAGAAAAGGCAACCTTTATGATCTAATGGCAAAAACATTGTCTCCCTTTACTGCCCCCCATCTTCAAAATCCCATCTCCATTTTATTACTGAAGCATTTGTCCTAAATCCATCATTACTAGACAGCAGAATGAGTCAGAGACAAATCTAAGGAACAGCAGGAGGCATATACAGTTCTGCAATATGCTTGCTCCAACCAGTCCCTGCAGGATGGACTCCCCATCGGCACATGTTTCTGAGGAACCGGACAGCAGACAAGGAGCTAAGCTATTGCACTGACTTTGTGACTTGTTCTCTGGTTTTTGTTCCACAAGTGCAGGGCCAATTGGATGCTATGGGGTGGGGGTAGATGGACAGAGGAAAGGAAATGGGAGAAGAGTGACAGCTAGATGCTCAGTCTCCCACATAGGCAGGCAAGGTTCTTTGGTTAGATGTGATATCTTTTTTTATTAGACCAACTGAGTAGTTGGAAAAAAGTTCTTAGCAAGCTTTTGGGCACAATCACCCTTCTTCAGGCATAATCACCTTTGGCTTTTCTTTCCCCTGCTTTTTCCCTCCCCTGCTTTACCTTTTGTTTTCCTAATTTCTACCTATTTACATTCTTAGTGACATCCTGCCATAGTTTTAGCTTCTCTCAATCCTTGGTGTCTCAGAACAGCAGAGACTTCCTATGCCTGAAGAAGGGTGATTGCGCCCAAAAGCTTGCTAAGAACTTTTTTTCAACTACTCAGTTGGCGTAATAAAAGATATCGCATCTACTCAAACAACCCTACCTGCCTATGTCCTTAGACCAACACAGCTACAACCAAAAACCCTGCAATCCCCTGAATGTTCTTCATCTATTAACAATAGGGTAGAAGGGAACTTTAAGGGAACAGATGCAAAACTCATCAGGGAAGCCTGTCAGTGTTATGTTCCCCTTCCTCTTACACCCTGAGAGGGGAAATTAAACTCGTTTACAATCAGCATTTAAGGAATCAGCCTGAGGGTGTCTGGTTACTCAGTCCCCATGAATCATGCACCTGCCGCCTGAAAGACTGGCTTGTTCCTCCCTCAGCATAGCACCTGGCTAAGAATAGTTCTGGCTCCAGTTAGAGGCTTCACAGAGCATCCTGATGGGCAGGGCTGGGGGACAGGTGGGAACTTGGGCTGTCTGTCTGAGTCAGGGACTGAGCAGAAGGGCAAGCCCAATGAAGAAGGGCAAAGTGAACTTGGCTCCACACCATCAGGAAGCAAGCTAGAGTCCAGCAGAACTTGTTCTAATGAGCTATTGTTTTCTGGAACCTGGGATTTCCTTTCTCCATGCACCTGAGTCACAAAGCATTGTCTGATGAGACTGACTGGCTCTGGCCTCTATACCTTTATCCTAGCTGCACTCACTTTCAGGTGTCCAGGCCAGGGTCCACCTTCTGAAGCAAGAGTTTTACAGTTTCTGGCAAGGACAGGCCTGGACCCTAAATATGCCATTCACCCCAGGACAGCTTCTGTGATTGTTCTGACCATCACTTTTTTACCTAGACAAACTATTAAGCAAGAGCTAGGGGTGTGAATATTGGTCAGACATTTCTGAGAACAAAGAACCCAAACTGAAAATTGTTCTCACTAAAACCCTCAAGAAACATAGAGGGCTTGGAAACTCAGACAGGATGATTTCACTGATCTACGTCACCTCTGCAGTGTTGGGAAAGAGGGTAAGATTGTGAGGTGAACGTATGCTAGATCTGGAGATTTCCGAATCATCTGTAAGTGCTTTTGAATTGAGTTATAAATTAACAGATACATAAGTGTCGTGACAGTGATGCCCAGCTGCCAGCCACTTTGCCATCACTGTTTGATGGATGTCAGAATGGAGGGGAGAATTATGAACTAGTATAGAGCATCTCTCTTATAGAGCATTTCATATGAAGGGGTTTGTGTGGAAGATTGTGTGTAGAGCTCTGCTATGGCAGACCAAGTAGGTGGGGTCAAAGCTGGCTCCACTGGTTGAGTGGAGGGGTGGGCCAACATATGTTGGAGTCTCCCAGTGTTGGAGATTCTCTGGGTCAAAATCCATGGTGAGGCACAGGGGACACAATAGTAGGAGTCTACTACAGACCTAACCAGGATCAAGAGCTTGATCAGGAATTCGCCAGGGAACTAGCTGAGGCTGCATGCTCCCGGTGCATGGTTGTTATGGGAGATTTCAACTACCCAGACATCTCGTGGGAAGGGCACTCGGCCACATCTGAACAGTCGCAAAGCTTCCTCGTGTGTGGATGAGCTCTATCTGACTCAAGAAGTCTATGAACCGACAACAGGCAAAGCGCTGCTCAACCTGGTACAGGCAATGGGGGATAACCTAATCAGCGACCTAACAATCGAAGGGAAACTGGGAGACAGTGACCATGAGCTCATCACCTTCACCATCCACTGTAAAGCAGGCAAGTCAGTCAGCAAAGCAGAAGTCCTCGACTTCAGGGAAGCTGACTTTGACAAGCTCAGGAGGGGACCATGACTCAAAGGGGAGGGGTGTTCAGAAAGAGTGGTTGCTTCTCAAGGGAGCGACCCTGAAAGCACAAGCAATATCTGTCCCATCTTGGAGGAAAGGCAGCAAAAGGGCACAGCAGCCTGCTTGGCTCTGCAGGGTACTAGTGGACATCCTGCATCTAAAAAGAAAGGCCTATAATGGATGGAAGCCTAGATCCACCCCAAAGGAGAAATATTCTGCACTGGTTTGGACCTGTAGGAAGCAAACCAGGAAAGCCAAGGCTGTGACTGAGTTCCAACTGGCTACATGTATCAAGGACAATAAAAAGTCCTTTTTTAGATATGTGGGGAGTTGGAGGAAAAGCAAGGGTAACATTGGACCCCTGCTAAACCATATGGGTCAACTGACAACTGATGCCTAGGAAAAAGCCAACCTGCTCAACAGGTATTTTGCGTTGGTTTTTCACCAGCCCCAAGGGGTGGCTCTGCCCAATATGGTATAGGACAGCCAGGGTGAGGGAGAACTATTACCCTACATCAATGTTGACCATGTGAAGGAACACCTTGAGAGGTTGGACACCTTCAAGTCAGCTGGCTCAGACAGCTTACACCCCAGGGTACTTAAGGAGCTGGCATGCATCATAGCTTGGCCACTGGCACGGCTCTTCGAGAACTCGTGGTGCTCAGGCAAAGTGTCCAAAGATTAGAAGAAGATCAATGTGGTGCCTATCTTCAAGAAAGGGAGGAAAGTAGATCCAGAGAACTACAGGCCCATCAGCCTGACCTCCATCCCTGGGAAGATCTTGGAGAAAATCATCAAAGAGACCATTCTTGACAAACTGGCCGAAGGCAACTTCTTGAGGGATAGCCAGCACGGGTTTGTTGCGGGTAGGTCTTGCCTGACCAATCTCATCTCCTTCTATGACCAGGTGACACATCACCTGGACAAGGGAGAAGAGATTGACATCATACATCTCAACTTTAAAAAAGCTTTTGATCTGGTATCCCACAATTGTCTTATAGAAAAACTGGCCAACTGCAGCCTCAGCTACATCACAGTCTGTTGGCTGGGGAATTGGCTCTGAGGTCAAACCCAGAGAGCGGCAATAGACGGAAATCAATCACTGTGGTGCACCGTGACCAGTGGGGTCCCCCAAGGCTCCGTCCTTGGGCCTACCCTTTTCAACGTCTTCATTAATGATGTGGACATTGGTGTCAGGAGTGGATTGGCCAAGTTTGCTGATGACACCAAACTTTGGGAAAAAGCGTCCACACCCAAGGACAGGATGGTGATCCAGGCTGACCTTGACAGGCTCAGAAAATGGGTGGATGAGAACATGATTGCCTTCAAGTCCGAAAAATGCAGCGTACTCCACCTTGAGAAGAAAAACCCACAGCATGCTTATAGGCTCGGCAGTGCTATGCTTGCTAGCACCACGGCTGAAAGGGACTTGGGGGTCATGACTGACCACAAGATGAATATGAGCCACCAATGCGATGTTGCAGCTGGCAAAGTGAGCAAAACTTTGGCTTGCATCCATAAATGCTTTTCTAGCAAATCCCAGGATGTCATCCTCCCGCTGTACTCGGCCTTGGTGAGGCCGCAGCTGGAGTACTGCATGCAGTTCTGGGCTACACAATTTAAAAAGGATGTAGAGAGAGCTTGAGAGAGTCCAGAGGAGAGCCACGTTCATGATCAGAAGGCAGGAGAATGGGCCTTAGGATGAGAAACTGAGAGCTACGGGCCTCTTCAGCCTGGAAAAGTGCAGGCCCAGGGGGGACCTGGTGGCTGCCTATAAGTATATAAGGGGTGTACATCAGGATCTGGGGGAACACCTGTTCACCAGAGCACCCCATTGGATGACAAGGTCAGATGGTTACAAACTTCTCCAAGACTGTTTCAGGCTGGACATAAGGAAAAACTTTACAGTCCGAGCCCCCAAGACCTGGAACAGACTGCCGCCAGAGGTGGTGCAAGCACCTACTTTGGACTCCGTTAAGAGTCAATTGGACATTTACCTTGCTGGGATCCTGTGACCGCAGCTGACTTCCTGCCCTTTGGGCAGGGAGCTGGACTCGATGATCTTCCGAGGTCCCTTCCAGCCCTAATGTCTATGAAATCTATGAAATGTGATAACCAGACATAAGCAAATAAACAGGGAGGACAATGTTGTAAGAAAACTTGAAAGTTACCCAGGAGAAGGATTCAAGTAGTTCAGTGACCCAACGTTTAAATGTTCAGTCCTAAATGAAGCATGACCTCACCCATCCTCCCTGCAAGGCAACATTGCCATGCATAAATCCAACCATATATTTTCCTCCTCAAAATCAGTGGAACAACAGTGGGCCTGCTGAAAAGCAAAATCAAGATGGGGACCAAGAGTCTTGTGGTCATGTCACATACCCCTAGTAAAATCCAGCAAACTATTCCACACACGACCACAGGGAAATTCATCACAGACAGAGGGGTAAAAGATTAACTGCCTAATGAAGGAAGTTTATCCTGCAAGGAACATTCAGAAGGAAAAAGAGGATGGGGGAGACTCAACAAAGGGCCAGAGTTTGCATCAATACGTAGCGTTCACTTTCTCCCTGTTGACAAAATGGTGACTGATGTTTTGTCCATGTCTGATCCCTTCCATTTGGGATGCCAGTGTGATTTACAAATAATGGAGCATTTGAGCAAGTTCTGTGTCATGATTCCCACTTCAATGAGTCACTTCCTGTCTCTGAGCCTCTCTAAAGGTCATCCAGTGATATCATAGTAAAATCCAAGTGGAAAAAGGTCACCTGGTTCCCAGTGCTCCAGTCACTAAACCAACACAAATAGGGGAAGGAGGCAATGACAAGGAGAGCTGGGTATGGTTCAGAGCTTTCATAGCAGAAGAAGTAGGATCTGGGCTTAAATCCACACAAGCAAAGAATTTCACAGTTTAGGTGAAAAATGAAGATTGAGCTCTGTCTTCCAGGCAAATATTGCTGAGCTGCATTATGAATCCAGATTTCAAGTTTGCATCCTGTGAAATTGATTCACCCTGGATTTGTACATCTGAATATCCCAGGCATCTTTTGTTAGGACAGACTCAGCTATCTAGTACTCTCCCCCTAAACTGCTAAGTCACAATCTCTCTTTCTCTGGCCCTCTTTCTTCTTTAGCTACTAAATGCCCTTCTCTACAAGGCAGGTTTTCACAATGCTGCAGGTCAAGTATGAGCCCATCTCCAACACACCACAATATGCAGGAGTAGTATGCTCAGCTAGCAATGCCAAGACTTGGATCATTTGTGTTCAGAGAATGGCAATGTCTCTCTTAGCAGAGAACCTTAGCATCTGACTCCTTTAAGAATGATATTATAATACTAACAGCAAGTACCTGAATAGTCCAGTTGGTTCTGTGCATGAAAAACCAGGACAAGGTTCACTCACAGGCAGCAACATGTTCCCCCATGCTACATTCACCTATATGCCTCTATAGTCTGGAACATCAATAAATCTCTGGCATGTGCCAGAGAAGAGACAGCCCTCCCTTTTCCTCTCCTTTCCCAATCCTTTGTGTTCAAACCACTGATTTCTATTTAGAAGCTCTGCTTTCTGCAGCTCCTTCATAGCATCTGATGAAGTAAACTGTTGCTTATGAACACTTATGTAGCTCTGATTTAGTTAGTCTATAAGGTACAACTCTGCCCTACCATGTGCCAGGAAATCCAATGAGCACAGTTTCACAGCATTTCTGTAGCATCCTCAATGAGAAATGTGGGAGGCAAATAGGTTAGAAACAAGCCTGGAAAATGAGCATTCAAGGGTTTTATTGGTGGTATTCTGGTTTTTGCTCTGGCACCAGTTCTGATGATGGAAGTCTTTGGGACCCAGGATTAGTGAGAGGCAAACTCCACCCCTGACACAGATCTTCCCATTTCTCATGTATTGATTCATAGCCATCATGTCTAAAGGGATCTAGTCACGCACACAAACCATAATGAAGCAAATGTTACAGATGGCTGAGCAACATGGCCCATGCAAATCAAAGTTCTTTCAAAGGTGCTTCTAGGCAACAAATACACATGAGACCTCATTCCCTCCCACTGGCATCAATGGCAAGAAACTGCTTGTTCGGCATCAAAGAACCAAGAATAATGCCTTACAACCCACTACATTCAAGTCAAACAAGACTGTGTCCACAGTTCCTAATGCCATCCACCCACTTTGCTTCATTACACTTCCTTCCAGTCTAACTAGTATGTACATGTTTAAGGAAATGTAACCATGGGAGAAATTTGACAGCAGTGGGCTGATTTTGAGCAATCATGGAGACACAGAAAGGCTAGACTACAATCAGTGTTTCCAGTCAGGATTTAATGGCCCACACCAAAGCAGGTGTGTACATTTCTCTCAAACTCTGCAAAAAACAAATTTCGGAGCCAGAAATTTTATAGAAGAAAAAAAAAAAAAGAAATAGAAATTCATCATGGAAGCTGGAAGTTACTCTCACCATAAGAATGGCAGTATAATGTTTTCAGTGGTGAATACTCCTCTCACATTCCTCTTGCAACCTACATTTTTTTCATGTTTTTTTCATGTTTTTCACCATCCCTGCACACAGAGCAGTGGCTTCATTGAGCTCTCCACAGTGAGGTTACTTGGGTTTTTTCCCCAAGAGTAGTTGGTTTAGACCTCAGCGGCATGCATAAACAGGTCAAACTGGCTTTTTTTGATGTGCATTACCTGACCTCTGTCAATAGCCAGTTACAATTTTCCAGATAATAAACACCGTGAATTTGCATCCTTAAGAAAAGAAGCAGCAGAGTTCGTACAAAAGGTGATTTCAATAAAACCCTTTAGTTAAGCAGATTAGTAAGTAAACTTCAGGGCTAACTAGGAAAATTGTATTGCGGGACTCTAACCTAGAAGTGACAAAGATTAGGTTACTAATGGTTCTGAAGGGCTACAGCTTCCAAGCTGATCAAATATGGGAAAACACATTCCAGGAGACTCCCACCTCCTGGGAATCAAAGAATGCAGAGCACTGGGATTAAGGTTGTTTGAGCAACAGTCTCATTCTTCAGTTACTTCAGATGTTCCTCCTGTCTACCAGTTTCATTTCCATCCACTTAGCCTATATACGAGATCCAGGTAGCAGAAAAGCAAAGGGGCTGCAGAATTTGAGTTTGAGGAAAGGAGATCTAACTAAGTATGCTGAGTCCAAATATCCCACCATCTCCCACATACCAATTTGCACCCTCCCTATACATGTTCTGTGGGTTTATTCTCACCTTCTAGACATCCTAACACAACAGCAATAAATACTGGAGAGCTACTCTGGACTTAGTTAGCAGGGGCTTATTTATAGAATTGTGGGAATTCAGTGGATAAGCCCCAATGCATCAATAGGAGAACAGAGTTTAGCCAACGAAGAGGTGATTGGACTCTTCTGTTTCATGGAACCCACTTATGTGCTCAGTGGGACAACGTCATATCTACCTGCTTGCGGAAAAGCAGCATCAGCCAAATTCTGCTGTCATTGGCAGTACAACAAGTCTGGAAAGTCTCAGTTGATTGCAAATTATTCAGAGCAGGATTTGACTTCTTATTTATACAGGTCGCTGCAGTAGACTGACTTTGGACCCAACATGCTTGCAGCCATTTTTGGAGTACTGCCGGCCCCCTGTAGTGTTATAACAGAGCTGACTTGCTAAGTTTTCTATATGGCTCTGATTAAGATACAGTCCCTCCCTCCTTATCTCCTCCACGAAGCATTCTATGACATGACTCTTCTCCAACAAAACAAATGGGATGATATCAGCAGAATTCCAAAGAGGATGCATGTGGATCAGTAAAGGCTGGATGAGATTTGGGAGTTCTTTGCTGAGCGAATCCTCAGTGGAAACATTCTGAGTGACAAACTTGGTGATTTCACTATCCCCTATATTGCTTATTAAAATGTAGATGGCATTGAGGAACTCATTGGTCTGGTTTGGTTCGAAGAATCTGCTGAGCGTGTCTAGTAGGACTGGAGGTATATGCTCAACTTCATCTAGAATAAAAAGTGGTATTTTCTCCTCTGTTTCTGCTCTGGTTACTATGTCAGAAATCTTCTTAGACAAATCCAATTGGCAACCAAGAGTAGCCTCCTTATTTGGGCAATGGTGCATCACAAAGTACTGAAGCACAAAGTCACTGTCCATGACTGATCGAAAATGTTTGGCTAGCAACCATCCAACATGACTCTTCCCAACCCCAGTAGGGCCATTTAAAGAGATTACTAGGGGCTTATTATGTATGTGAGTTGCCAGATAGTCCTTCAACAATTCCATAATTTTTTCCACTGCCAGCTTTTGCCCAAACACTTCCCGGTGCATGGTTTTCTCCAGTCCATCTAGGTCATACTTTTGGAGGTTGTCATCTAGATTCTCAATAGCATTTAGAATCTGCAAGAAGATGATACCAATGAGCAAGAAAAGACAACGCTTTGCTTTACTTTTCTCTGCTGTGGGAAGGTACTTTCTGGAGCTTTCTGGATACAGAACTACCTTGGATTTTCTGCGTCGCTTCTTGCGTTTGTATTTATTCAGAGTACATTGGTCTCTAGAGGTGTCAAAGGTGAAGTACCGAGAATTTTCAAAGCTGGATTGATTAAAGAGTGATATAGAAGAACTGCACAAGTTTGTTCGGTTCAGGGAAATCTGCCTTTGAAGCAGCCTAGTTTGGACCAGCTCTGGAGATTTGTCCTTGTTGAGATCCACTTGTAAGCAGTTTTTCTTCTGGATCCGGACTTTTCGTCGTAAGCGGATGACTGCCCTCATGGGAGAGGAAACGAGAGAGATCTTGTGAGGAAGGGTGGGAGGCTTGGGGCAGGGTGGCTCTCCATCCATGTTGCTACCTTCTCTGAACCATTCAGACTGTCTTCTCTGAAAAACACAAGGACAATGTGAAAATAAGCTAAAACAATGGGAGATCCAGAGGTGAGGTGATCATAGTCCATCTGTGCCTTTGCAGAGAGGCAATAGCATGCTCATTAATCTAGCAAAGAAAGTAAAACAAGAATCAATGGCTGGCAAGGAAAAGTAAACAAATTCAAATTAGGAATATGGGGTTCGTTTTTCACCGTGAAGGTGATCAACTGTTAGATAAGCTGGCAAAGGGAAGTAGTGGATTTTATATCTCTGAAATGATAATGGCTGCCTTTCTGGAAGATAGATAAGTCCAGGAGGTGGCAACCTGTGGCCAATCAGCTGGATTCAACCTGCAGAGCTCTTTCTGGCCCTTTAACATGGAGCTTTGATGGTGAAGGGCTTTAGCTGGTTTCCTTTTACCACCAAAGGGAGAAGTGCCAGTTGTGGGCAGGTCCCAGTACCCACCTATCCTTACACGTGTCTCTGACTCAAGGTGGGTCATTCCAGTCCACAGCTGGAAAAGGTGGCCTACCATTGTACCAGTCAGTTACAAGTTACTGGACTCTGGACAGGAGTAACTATGGCCTTGGTGGTGAAATTAGATGATCAAATGGTTTTACAATCTAGTAACAATGTAAAGCAGTTGCTCCTAGTATCCATGCCTGCTGAGAAGGGAAGCCCAGAGTAATTGTAGCTACTCAAGTGCAAGTAGAATCTAAAAACTGGGTTGAAGCAGTGCTAAGACAAGTAAAATAGGATTTGGCTCAGAGGACCTGTCCATTATTAATTTTTATTTTAAAATACTAATTGATTGTGATTAACAATTTTTAATTTTATGATTGTTAATAATTTACAAGATAGAAGTCAGACAGGCTTCAGAGGTTTCTTGCACCATATAGAAACTATCAGCTATAAATAAATAGCATTCAAATTTAGATAGCCTAATCCAGCCCTTTCTCGTTTATGGAAACCCAGGCCACAGCTGCAACAACCTATCACATTTATCAGCAGGTAAAAAGCAAAACTGGGCTGATTTCCAATGCTAATCAGCACACAGAAAAGACTACTCAACTTCTGGTGCTGCCTTACAACAAACATTGCCACCCACCACAAAGTACTAGAGTAGGCAGCAGCCTAAACCCAAACAGAAAAAGGATCCAGCCCTACATAGTGCAGTCTGAGTTCAACAGCTCCAGCCTCTGGATCACCTAAGCAAACCACCCGGCTCCACACCAGAACACACAAGACTCTAGATCAGTGATTCTCAACTCTGGGGTGCCTTGAGAGCCTTTCAAGGGTGTTGCAGGGTGCCACACACTATTAGCACTGTGAGGCTCACAAACATGACGCACAAGATAAAGCAAGAGATTTCAAACAGAAATCCATAGCTGTGGTCTTTCTGAGTTCTTTGCAATAGAAAAACTACTTTGTTATTTTTCTATAGTCAAAATAGGAGTAAACACTAAGAACTAGTGTTTGCTTCAAGTCTTATCGGGGGTGTTTTGAGCTAAAAAGGTTGAGAATCACTGCTTTAGATATTACAGGAGCACCCTACATGTATGTATATATAACTACCAAGCGAATAGATAGGAGCCAGTTGAGAGTACTCAAGGAGACCACAGTTCTGGGTGTACTGGGACTAGTAAAACTTGTGCACTGCAAATGGCTTCCTCTGATAGCTCTATGCACTAGACCAGAACCTAAAGTACCAATCTAGGCTTTCTAGGAACAATAACTATAACATAGCAGTAAACCTGACTGCTGGCATCCCTCCCCAGGCCTGTCCTGCTGGCAAAAACCTCCCCACAGGGGCACATGCAAAGCTCAGGCAGCCTCTCTCCCCAGACAGGCACAGAACTCCCTCTAAACCCCAGAAAGCAGCAACTGCTCAGTCAGCAGGAGTGGAGTGGGGCAGAGACATTTCTCCTGAAGTGCCCTGAGTATGAGGAAGTGAGAGACACTCCTCCAGACTAGGAACCAGAGAAGGCATCTCAGCAGACAGCAAGTCAGGAAGCTGGTGCCTGACCCTGGGAGACAGGAACAACTTGTGTACTCCATCGAGATTGGCCACCAAGGCAAGGAGATAGTGCTTCCACTGCCTGCTGATGTGTAGCTCCAGGGGTGGATCCAGAGGGGCTGCAGTTGCACCCCCACACCCATGCCTCAATGATTCCTGGTCCACCCAAAGTTTAAAACCAACTGCCCCAGTAGTGGCAGCAGCATTTCTATTCAGGCAGCAGTGAGGGAGTCTCTTGACTTCAGAGCCATTACTTGATTCCTTCTGAACTCTTTATTCCATAGGTGTTAACAACCCTCTGTCCTTTTTAATGGGTTTGATGTCCTACTAATTAAACTATCCTTTCTTCTACAATTCTGCTGTCTCTTAGCTACTACTCTTAAGTTGGCTCCTATTTCACAGCCCTGCAGACTGTTTTTACCTCTAGCTAAAAACATTAAGTCGGGTGAACATTAACTCAGGTGTGGAAATACTTTCAGTGAAGCATTAAATGTGCTGTCAAGATGCTCAGAAAGGCTAGATTTTGTTTTATGAATGAGAAAGAGATGTACATTTAATTCAATGACAACAGGACCAAAGAAATCTCTTTTGAGTCTTTTGGCATCATCTATTGTGTTCTTATACATAATGTATGATATAGCAAATTAATTCACATTCCAATAAAGTTAATTTTCATAGAATCATAGGGCTGGAAGGGACCCTGAAAGATCATCGGGTCCAGCCCCCTGCATGAGCAGGAAAGACATCTGGAATCAGACAAGCCCAGCCAGGTGACTGTCCAGTCTTCTTTTGAAGACCTCTAAGGTAAATGATTGCACCACCTCTGGGGGGAGCTTGTTCCATAGTCTGGACACCCCAGTTGTAAAGAAGTTTTCCCTAATGTTCAGCCTGAAACTATCTTCCAGGAGATTGTGGCCGTTGTTTCTAGTTTTCCCCCAGGGCGCCCAGGTAAACAGTTGTTCACCGAGCCCCTGATGTACACCTCTGATATAGCACTAAGCCGCAATCAGGTCCCCTCTTGGCCTTCTTTTCTTTAGGCTGAAGAGTCCGAGATCCCTCAGCCTCTCCTTGTATGGCTTGCCATGCAAGTCCCTGATCATATGGGTGGCCCTTCTCTGGACCCTCTTGAGCTTTAGCACGTCCTTGTTGAAGTACGGCACCCAAAACTGGATGCAATATTCCAGCTGTGGCCGCAACAATGTTGAGTAAAGAAGGAGAATCACTTCTTTGGATTTACTGGAGATGCATCGATTGATGCACGCCAGAGTTTTATTGTTCCTAGTGACTACTGCATCACATTGCCAGCTCATATTAATGCTGGTGTCTATTGTTACCCCCAGATCCCTTTCATTTGTAGTGCTGGTCAGGTTAGCGATGCCCAGCCTGTAGGTGTGCTGGGGTTGTTCCTTCCCAGATGCAGCACTTTGCATTTCTCTACGCTGAACCTCATCTGGCTCCATTCTGCACAACATGCCAGCCTGTCTAGGTCTGCTTGTATCTGCAGCCTATCTGTGGGTGTGTCCGCGCAACCCCATATCTTGGTGTTGTCCGCAAACTTGGCCAATGGGCTTTTCACCCCCTCATCCAGGTCATCGATGAAGATATTGAACAGCACTGGGCCAAGTACCGACCCCTGGGGTATGCCACTGCCCACATCTTGCCAGGACAACACCGATCCATTCATCTGAACTCTCTGCGTCCTACCTTGCAACCAGTTTCACACCCACTTGACAGTCCCGCAGCTGAGCCCAATATCTTCCAGTTTTCTGATCAGTACCTCATGGGATACCAGGTCAAAGGCTTTCTGGAAGTTGAGGTATATGATGTCAACCTCTTTTCTCTTATCCAGGTGACAAGTCACCTGATCATAGAAAGAAATGGGGTTGGTCAGACAAGACAGTCTCTCAGGGCATTCTCTACTAGTGACCTGAGCTTATTAAAATTTGCATTTTTAAAGTCTAAGACTTCGAGCTTGGTATCTGTTTTATCAGCCTTGCGACAGACCATGAACCAAATGATTTCATGGTCACTATTGCCTAGGCTGCCCTCTATGTTTAAGTTGATCACCAGGTCATCCCCTTTGGCCAAGTCCAGGTCAAGAACTGCATTGCCTCTAGTTGGCCTGTGCACCTCCCAAGTCAAAAAAAGCTCTTCGGTGCTGGTCAGGAAGGATCATGATTGATCCGAGCTGGCCGAGCATTCCTCTCAGGTTATGTCTGGGTAGTTGAAGTCACCCATGACAACCATGTCCCGTGCATGCTGTTAGTTCACGGGCAAATGCTAGATCAAGTTCCTCCCCTTGGTTAGGCAGCCTCTAGTATACACCTACAGTCAGGTATCTCTCGCCACTCCTCCCCTGATGCTTGACCCAGAGGGTTTCAAGCTGTTTTTCCTTGGAGCCAACTTTGGCCTGTAGGGAGGCGTACTGCTCCTTCACATAGAGGGCAACACCCCCACCTCTCTTCACTACCTGATCCCTTCTGTGAAGGATGTAGCCATTTATGGCTCCACTCCATTCATTGGTCAGACTGCAGTTGGAGTACCTCCAGTTTTGGGCGCTGTACTTCAAGAAGGATGTTGATAGACTTGAGAGGGTCCAGAGGAGGGCCATTCGTACTGTTAGGGGCTTACAGGACAAGCCCTGTGAGGAGAGACTGGGGCACCTGGACCTCTTCAGCCTCTGCAAGAGAAGGCTGAGAGGTGATCTTGTGGCCACCTACAAATTCATTAGGGGGACACAGCAAGGGATCAGAGATGTTCTGTTCACCAGAGCGCCTCTTGGAGTAACAAGGAACAATGGTCACAAACTGACAGAGAGCAGATTTAGGAATCTAAATCCAAGAGAGCTCAAGCTCAGGCAACAGTCCAGGTAGTAGGGAGCTACCCTCTTCATCTGACCTACTTCGATAGTGGGGCAATGGCAGGAGTGAGAGAACCTTTTCCCCGCCTTCCCAAACCTTTGTTCCTGGAGGCAGCAGCTCCATGGTGGGTTGTCATTTCAATCTCCATAACCCACCATTCAGAGGCTGGTTAGTGTTAGCAAGGAAATCTGGCTGGAAGCAACCATACGCTTGCAATCTGCAGTGGGTCAGACCTGCAGTGGAGACAGCTCCACACTCACTTGCTACTCCATTGGCTGACCCAGGAACGTTTGCCAACAGCTATGAAGTCCACAGGGCAGAAACGCTTTTCAAGATTTGTGTCCGGCTTTCAGTTTCCCTTGGGGAAGCAGAAAACAGTGAAGCACCTCTCACAAAATATTTAACTTGCAGGAGAGTTTTGCTTTGCTCATGGGAAGCTAGTCATGAGTCAGTCACCACAAAGCAGAGCAAAAGACAGACAGAAACTGCACGTCAGTCAGCAGGCATTCAAATGTGCTGCTCTCATCTTCCACAGGGCAGTCCACCTTCCAGAAATGTTGCTGCATCATTCCAGCCTAGAGATCATGTAGACTAGGTACAGAAAGCAAGGAAGAGGGAAGATGTCGTAAAGACTGGGTCATGGGCAGTCTGGCTTAGTGGTTAGGCCCCTGGAGAAAGTAGGAGCCAGAGGTGGAGTCTAAAGCACAGGCCAAGGCAAGGTTCAGGAGTCAGGGATCTAGTTACCAAAGCCAAGGAGAATTCCAAAAAGCCAGAGTCCAGAAGCAGAGCTGAGCAGGGTCCGAAATCAGAAAAACAAGAGCAGAGGATTTTTGGGCAGACCTGTTGGCTAGCCTCCAATCTGCTTCCCAGGTGGACTTCGTGCTGCTGAGGCTACCAGGGTCCTCAGTCAGGAGGCCCTGACATGGGCCAGCTGGGTCATAGCCAGTGGGGCTGCCAGTTAGAGCCTCAGGCAAGCTAGGCAATTAGTAAGGGCTGAGGTGCCTGTTAGGGCCCCTGACAGGCATCCAGGACTTACCATTTGCTTCTGCCTGGACAATCATGCCTCGTGAAGTTGAAGGAACCATCGTACAAACACTTTTCTATTGGAATGCTAATTCTCTTAAGAGAAATTTTAGGGAACTTGTGACCATGTCACCTTCAGGATTTCTGTTTACCAGAAGGAGAACCAGCCAGTCTGGATTCCTACAAGTTACCATAGAAATGCCATGGAACAAGCCCGGAACTGAAGCTCATTAAATCTGAATGGTCTGCAGCAATCAGGAGAGCACGGGCGAGCCGCTTGGCATACTGGAGATCTCCAGGCTCCCCACGCTTGAGCCTAAAGGCACTTCAGTTCAGTTTAATTCTTGCTTCCTCCCTGCCACACAAGCCTTGGGTTTGAGTTGTTCCCTGTGAGCAAGCGTGCGAGGGGGGAAGACCCCAGATTCTATACCAAGGCTCAGACTCTCTTGCTTTGTGTCTGACCCAGGAGGAGGCCTCCCCAACCTGACTCCCCTGGAGCTGTATGAAAGGTGCTGGCGCAGCAATGAATGCCTTCCACCTCACTTCAAGCTTCTCCTCCCTTGGTTTCTATTACTATGGCCTGCACCTTTAGCACGGACCTAGTGGAGCCTCTTCCTTTTCACTCAACAGCTACAGGAAAACTGGCATACACAACTCCAGTAGCACTGCTGATAGCAATAGCAGTGGTGTTCAATCCATGGAGCTGCAGACTATGGTCCCTCACTAGATACCAGCATCTGAGAGAGTGAGGTTTTCACGCAGTCAGGAGTAAACCTGGCTTGGATGCAGTACATTTGTGCACAATGAATAGCTTTTGCTTATCCTCTATACTTGAGCAGCAGTGCAGGTACCAGATGGGGCTAGGGGAAATGTTCTGTGCTGGAAATGTTCAGGGGAAGTTGTGGGAATTTATGAGGGTAGAGTTTACAGGCCTGATTGATTGATGCTGACAAGGACATCAGAAGACATGTGAATGCTTCCCTCCTTTGCCCTGATCTGCTGTCACTTAACTGTTCTGGTCAGTTATTGCTTCTTGATCTACCTCACGCTGAGTTTACCTGACTGTCTGTGATGTAGTAGCTGCAGCTTTCAAGCCAGTGGTCCATATCTTGGAGTTGTGCGCTAGGGAGAGCCTCACCTTGAACATGGGAAACCCTGAGTGCTGTTACAAGCCTGCTCAGGTCAGCCCTCCCTTGTCTCCAGGTGGGAGACCCCAAATTCTCAGCCTTTATGGTAAAAGTGTGACAACAATCTCAGAGTGACGTGCAACAGGACTGGGGGTAAAACTGGAAGTGGAGGAGGAAACTTATCCATTAATTTCATAGACTTCATAGACATTAGGGCTGGACGGGACCTCAGAAGATCATCTTGTCCAGCCCCCTGCCCGAGGGGCAGGAAGTCAGCTTGGGTCAAAGGATCTCAGCAAGATAAACATCCAAACATTTCTTAAAAGTGTCCAGAGTTGGTGCTTGCACCACCTCTGGAGGGAGCCTATTCCAGGCCTTGGGGGCTTGGACAGTAAAGACATTTTTCCTTATGTCCAGCCCACTTACCATCCATTGGTAAGTGGATGTGTCGGTTCTGTTAGTAACAAGATATAACATGGAAGAATTCATAACTGTTCCTCTGTCTTAAACCTCACAATCCAGATTTTGACTCTTAACATTATTTTCCTTTGCACCTGATTATATCACAATAGAAATTTATAGAAAAATGTTAACTAGTCAGTAAAACTAATACAAAGATGTTCAGGCACTTAGTCAAAACTACTTAAGATTGGTGCAATTTAGTTAAACAATGACTGCATTCCTGTACTATCCTCCACTGTATAATTTATTTTAACATCAAAAAGGAACATTGCAGTATAATTTACCCAATGTTCTGCTGAGCCAGCTCAAAAATAATGAGTCTAACAAGCAAAAGCAACCACAAAACAGCAGCCTTTGGCTCTGAAACTTTTATTTTGCAGTTTGCTTTGCAGAGAAGTACATACTGAGCACCAGCAAACACCATGGCCAGAATTCCACACTGCGGTAGCTTGTCCATAATTACAACAATAGAAGCTATAAATCTCAAGAGCTTTAAACTATGACTCTGTATAAAAGAAGCCAACATGGGCACAGAGACAAAACAGCAAAAGCTCTGCCAGCGCTGTAGCTTCTGCCCTTATGATCCCCAGTGGAATCACATAATAAACTATGAAGACTTGCTAATAACCAGTGTGTTTTTGATATTCCAGTAGTTCCCAAAAGCCTTGGTTATTTCACTGAATGAGGCGCTGTAGAAATCTATAATAAACAGTAGTGCTGGCCTCCAAGAAGCTTCTGGTACAAGGCATAATAGGTGGCTGACTAAAAAACAGGGGGTGTTGGGTGCCTAATTCACTTAGGTGCTCTTAGAAATGCCATTACGTGTCCATATGCATCTTTAGGTGCCTAAATATCTTTGAAACTCTGGCACTAAGCTTGTGAAGTATTTACCCTAAAAGCCTTAAAAGTGCTTCCTTTAAACTTTATTTTTACAAACCTGCCATTCTTTGTCAACCCCCTCCCTGTCAGAGTTACCTAGCATAAGAATCATTTACATGTAGGTAGATCTGTATATTGGCTCCTTTACATAATTTATAATTCCCCATCCCTGGAGCTATTTGGAATCTACTCTAGGAATTTTTAGGAACATGCTACTATCAGTTCAGCTGTTGCAGCTGTAGTGCAGATGGGCATCCTCACGTAGAAAAAATTCTCCCTGCTTCGTACCGTTTTTAGCATCCTGTTCTTTAATCCAGCAAAAACTGGAATAGACTTCCATAGTTTCTAGCTAAGAAGGTAATGTTTCTCCTGGGGAAATTTAATGGGTCAGGTTGACCTGCATCAAAACACTTCAGTTTGCTGAAGTTGACTGAAACATTACAAGGCAGTGAAACACCTGAGTTGAGTCTGCTACCTGGCCATACAGCCTCCTGGGACCTGTGGTTTAGTTGCCTCATGCTCCAGTTCTCACCAAGGACTGGATGCCCCAATCTTATCTCTCACATGATGCTCCACAATCCCCTCTCTTGCTGACCTACTGTGGATATTAAGTGAAAACAAAAGGCAAAATGTCTATATAAAATTCTTCAACATTTCCAAATTGAAACTTTTGGATTGGGCCCAAAATTTTTGGTGCTGGATAATTCTGTTTTTTGACTAAAGGTTAACAATTTTTCACAAGAAGCAGAAATGTCAACAAAACATAAAAGTAAATCCACTGTTTACTTGGAAACCCTCATTTTTAGGAGAAAATTTTCAGCCAGTGCTTACAGATGGGACAGATCAGGGAATGAACTAAAACTGATGGAAGCATCAGAGCTGACAAAAAAAATGCTCGCTAACCTGTAGTGAACAATATTTGCAATCATTAGAATTGGAAGTTTTCCGTAGCATTTCTACAGCTGCAGACTCTTAAATACTCAGAGCTGAGACCAGGTGAGAGAGAGCAGAGCCAGGTGGGAGGGTGCAGGACAGCATCAGAGAAGAGAACATGCAGGCAGCAGTAAATAGCTGGTCCTGTGAGTTTAGAAGTGAATGGTAAAGCTGGAGTCCAAGCCAGTTTTTCTCAAAGAGGAGATGCTAGAGCTGGCTTGAACTTTGTGGAAAGACTCAGAGAAAGAGAATGGTAGAGCCAGAGTGAGAGTGAGCAGGGGACATAGGAGAACAGGAGGTCCTTGTGGAGAGGTATGGGCTGAGAGACAGCTGGGAGGACTGGAGGGAGACAGAAGCAGGCACTGAGAGAGTAAGCAGCAGAGGGAAAGGGGGAGTGGTGGAAAAGGGGGTAGGGGAAATGATGCTGGTTCTTATCAAGTGGTCAGGGAAGCAAGGTTGTGGGCAAAGACAGGCAGTGAATAGGTGAGGGAGCTGGTATACTTAGGGGAGGGACCCTCGGCTGCATTAAGCCAGGGAGGGGAGGGGATATTCCTCCCTATTTCCCAGGACATGGTAACTCCCCAGTGTTGTCCAGTAAGTTCTGCACAGGGACCTAATCCTGCAAGCATCTTGACAGGTCCTGTCCCTGTGAAGCCATCATGTTTGCACTCTGGCCTTTCTGAGCACTAGCTTTATTTCCTGCCTGGCCATATATACGTGAACTGGAGTGCTGCAATAGCCCGATTGCCTCTTCTTACTAAATCAGGAAATAGCACAGGGACAAGTCAGGCCACTGTCAGGGTGCCACAAGGCGGAGACTAGTGGCCGCAGCTTAGGGCTGAGTACTAGAGCTGGCGCAGCCAGGGTGCTCCAAGGCGCAACTAGCTGCAGTCTCAGAAATAAGCAAGAGTCATTGCTGTGGTTCAGATGCTGCCTTATATCAGCAGTGCAGCAGACTGGAGGCAGATACCCTGTGGCCACCAGAAAAAAGCATGTGATGTGAAGCTCTTGGAACAGAAAAAGGCAATTCAGAGAGAGCGTAAGGAGGGGCGGGCAGAGGAGCAGGACAGCCAGAAATAAAAATTGGAGGCAGAGAGTTATTACCACGTCACGCCGTCTCCTGGGCCTTACTGGGAGATCACCATCCCTTCACCAGTGCCTGCAAGGCAATGGAGCAGTACAGTCAATCCAGGTGGGGTCTGAGAGGAATCCTGGAGCCCTGGGACTGGATGACTCCCCTGCTGAACATACGCTCGTTTGACTCGGAGGGCTTGATCAGTGAGAGGAAATGGCAAGGGGGAGTGGCCCCTGTCTGCGCTTCCTTCTCCCAGTTGCATGAGGCCTTATCTGCAGTCTGCTCTGCAGCTGCGCTTGCTGCTGGCTTGCTCATACTGTGTCAGCGTGTTCACACACACATGCTCACAGGCTGCTCAAGAAAGTTCACTCCTGTTCTCCAAGCTCTTCAGAGGCATGTCAAAAAAATAACGTGTCACCAGCAGCAACCTCTTTAGGTGAGTGAGAAGAGATGCAGTCATGTCACGGAGTTGCATTGGGGAACGGGGACAAGATGCAGGTAACATTATTCCCTATCCAAAATTCAGCACTGCTGCAACTCCAGCTACACTGAATGTCCCATATGTACCAGGGTCACTCTGAATCCACTTCCAAGTCAGCAGGTATAAGGGAAGCCCAGAGCAGGGCTGTGGTGCTGGGAAATGGAGCTGCACACAAAACATGAAAGGATGCCTGCAAGGAATGTGGGGTAGGGGAAACCAATCTGCAAACCCAGGACTGAAGCAGACCACGGTCCCTCTAGCTCAGGACTTCTGACCACCTGGATGTCAATCGCTAGGATGGCCATCATGGAGAACAGTCCAGTTGTCCTCTGTCTTCTATTAATACAAAACCGGACACCTTTATGTCTGAAAAATAGAGGACATAAAGGCGTCGGGTTTTGTATCGATAGAGGACAGAGTAGCAGAAAACCACGCTGTCCTCTGTGATGGCCACCCTATCAATCGCACAGAATTTCATCCAGTTATGCTGCTGTGGAGCCGGCTAACTTGTGTTTGCCTCAAGAAGCTGTCTTTAACCTTTGCTGGCCTGGAAGCAACAAGAATGAGCAAGCAACACAGCAGCGTGGCCCACCGCTTTCCCTGCTGACCTCAGTTTTAACTTTCTAATTTCCTGTCACTGTGAACTCAGATAAAAGGGAAAAGCATAAGTTCTGGCAACCATCCCTTGTCAGAGGGAAAAATAGCAAGCCTCTCCAATTTGTGCCACCAGCAAAACCCCAACTCCCTGGTGGTCTGTCAGTGAGACCCTAACGCCCTACTGCTCTCCCTCCCTTCACACTGCCCAGCCACTCTCTCTTGGTGAGTTCAGCTCCGCATAGTGCTCCAGCCAGAATCAGCAGGTGCTAGAGAAACTGGACAGCACTGTAACCAGCTGAGGTCAGCAAACTCATTCCCATAACTCAGGTGGATGTGAAACAAATTGGGGCTGACGAGAATGAGTGGAATGCATGCGCCGGTCTGCTGAGCTCAGGGTCAGTGGGAGAAACCTGAACCTGCTACGTGGCCTGTGTTCATTTGCCTTTCCGTTCGTAGGCCCCTGTACATCAGATCTCGGGGCCTCGCAGCCATGAAAAAACCTCCTCAGCATCAGCCCACCCCCTCTCTTGTAACTCAGTCCTGCCTCCCACCTGGCTGAGGCCCCGTGCAAGGGGAAGCTGACCAGCACGGAAAAGAGAGCATCCACAGAGGCACGTAAGGCAGAGAGCAAGAGCAGAACAGCAGATCAGCAGGGAGCAGAAAGCAGAGCAGCAGCTTGGGCAGGAGAAGGGGACTGAAGTAGCACTTAAGGTGGATGCGGGGCTGATTTGTGGCACACATGCTGAAACGGTTGGTCCCTCCAATCTAAACAATAGGTCCCAGAAGACAGACTAGACCCTAAGACTAGACCCAGCTCTATAGCTTCTTTGCTTTGGGCTCTATACAGATGTTGCATCCATCCCCAGATAAACCATTTTATTCTGGGACAAAGTGCAGTCATAATGTTCATGTCCATTGTCCTGGGACAGACCCTAGAAAGGTTCACAGGATAAGAAGCGTGAACGATTTGTCCTGGGACATCTCAAAGCACATCTGAATGGTTTCCTTCAGGTTACATCACTGAATCAATGGCAGAAAAGTGGCACTGCATTCAGCTGCTCACTAAACCCTGACTGGAAAAGCGATGTGTGTACTCACCAATCCCAGGATGTTTCTGTTCTGGGACAAACACAGGCAAAAAACTTTTCAGGGACAAATGCAATATCTGTTCCTTGCCTTGGTGAGGTATTCACAGGCTGACTCAGACACTTCTAGGCCTCACAGGCAAAAGCATGCATACACATACACAGAGGCACAGCCAACAATACACCCACTCACACGCACAGGCTCCAAACACCTGCAGCATTACACCCACCAGCAAGAAAAGCAAACATACCCACAGGTCCCCCTGCACGCACACATGGGCATACAGGTCCACCACACTCCCTTTCAGTCGCACACAAAAAGCAGTAACACTTGAATACACAAACAGAAACACAAAAGACCTTTATAACCTCAACAAGTTGTTTCTCCTACAGGCTATGTCAAAAGAGGCAGTGGAAAAGAGTGAAACTTTTTAATAATTATTTCTATTTTTAAATGTATGGGCAACACTAAGATAGAAAACAAGGAACGCAGTGCATCCTCCAAAGTATGCTATCGCCACAGTCATGGTTCCAGATGAGCTTTTGTATACAGTTAAATTTTGCATCTTCTCTGAAATCCACATACATATTTAAGTTGGGCCAAACTTTGGTGGACAGATCATACCCCAAGGGAAATTTGAGGCCATATGTCAAAGAGGCCATGTAAAGAGTGAGCTGCAGGCAAAGTTTTTAAAGCCTTCTATTCCTTGTTTTCACACACAAATAGGGGGAAAAGTGGAGAAAGTTTGTATTACTGGAACTTCTCCGTAATATCTAAGATCTGGAATGAAAAGTCTAGTCTAACCTTTGAAATGTAAAATGTAGCAAAAATTTTTGGCATTATGAAGTGGCATGGCTCTGTGTTTGTGCACTATTACTAAGTCACATGTGCTGTGGGCAGGTATCAGAAAGCTCCAGGGGCAGATCTAGGATTTTGAAAAAAGGAGTGCAGATGGTGTGGTGCATCATCACATATAACACAACACAATTTTTATTTTAGGTCAGAAGAAACTAGAAGCTTTAATGATAGGCTTAGGGGTCTAAGGCTATATTATTCAGTTCAAGATCCAAGCAAAAATAAATATAATATTATGGAACTGTGAATTAATTTACTATACCGTATATGGTATTATATATACAAACACAGACTAGGCAAAAATAATCAAGAGATTTCTTTATTCCTGTTGTCATTAGAATTAAATGTACATCTCTTTCCCATTCATAAAAACAAAATCTAGCCTTCTTGAACATCTGGAAAGTGCATCTAATGCAAGGGTAGGCAACCTCCAGCACACATGCCAGAGCATGACAGGCAAAGGCATTATGCTTGGCAGTTGCACCTTGGAGAAAGGGCCCAGGCTGCACTGCCAGAACAAGCAGCTCCCCCTCTGTTCACCCCAGCACAGCAACATCTTACAAATCGAGGTTGTGGGTGTTTTTGGCACTCTGCCCAGAAACACTGCTGACCCCTGATCTAATGCTTCACGATAAGTTCTTTTCACACTTGAGTTGATATTTATTCACCCAGGTTAATGTTTTTAGCTAGAGTTAAAAACAGTCTGCAGGGCTGTGAAATAGGAGCTACATTACCAGGAGCAGCTAATAAACAGCAGAATTACAGAAAGAGTGCTCAATTAGCGAGACATCAAGACCATTAAAAAGGAGAGAGGGTTGTTAGCATCTATGGAATAAAATGTTTAAAAATAATCAGGTAATGAGCCCTGAAGTCGAGACTCCCTCACTGCTGCCTCAATAGAAATGCTACTGCCTCTTCCAGATAATTGGTTTTCAACTTTGGGTGGACCAAGAATCAGAAGGAGGTGTAACTGCACCATTGTACCCCCTCTGGATCCACCCTTGGAGAGAGCTTCCCAACAAGATACCCTTTAGACCCTGTGAGGGGTCTCTAGTTCTGAGCTAAGAGTGCTAACCTTTTCACTCTTGTTAATGTTCTTCTGGATTTCACAACCCTTACCGTGCACCAAGGCCCCATACCAATATCTTGAGGTAGACAGCTGTCCCTATACCTAACAGCTAGACTAACAGAGAAATTTGCACAGCTGCTTTTCTGGGACAGCTGGACATAGAGTATATTAGGGAAAGTCTTACTTCCACACTGCTTTTTGGAACAAATGGGACCAATTTGTGTACTTGCCTAGATTGTCTGTGTTCACTGATTTATTCTTTAGACAATACTTCCTGTCCAAAACCAGGAATGGCATACAGGAATCCCAGTTCCCAAAACTGTACAGCTGTCTAGCAAAACCATCTCCCACTGGCAAAAATGTCCAGGAAATAAAGGTCTATGAGAACATCTGAATGCCCCCTGTTTAAACCTTTCAGCTGATCGATGTGCAGATCAGTACAGTTCCAGATGATGAAGGCTT
This sequence comes from Alligator mississippiensis, assembly GCF_030867095.1. Classification (NCBI taxonomy): domain Eukaryota; kingdom Metazoa; phylum Chordata; order Crocodylia; family Alligatoridae; genus Alligator; species Alligator mississippiensis. Next base: position 47,508,764 of record NC_081835.1, read on the forward strand.
TATTCATAGATTCATAGATGTTAGGGTCGGAAGGGACCTCAATAGGTCATCACGTCTGACCCCCTGCATAGGCAGGAAAGAGTGCTGGGTCTAGATGACACCAGCTAGATGCCTATCCAGCCTCCTCTTGAAGACCCCCAGGGTAGGGGAGAGCACCACCTCCCTTGGGAGCCCGTTCCAGACCTTGGCCACTCTAACTGTGAAGAAGTTCTTCCTAATGTCCAATCTAAATCTGCTCTCTGCTAGCTTGTGGCCATTATTTCTTGTAACCCCCGGGGAAACCTTGGTGAATAAAACCTCACCAATTCCCTTCTGTGTCCCCGTGATGAACTTATAGGCAGCCACAAGGTCACCTCTCAACCTTCTCTTGCGGAGGCTGAAAAGGTCCAGGTTCTCTAGTCTCTCCTTGTAGGGCTTGGTCTGCAAGCCCTTAACCATATGAGTGGCCCTTCTCTGGACCCTCTCCAGGTTATCCGCATCCCTCTTGAAGTGCGGTGCCCAGAATTGCACGCAGTACTCCAACTGCGGTCTGACCAGCACCCGATAGAGGGGAAGTATCACCTCCTTGGATCTATTCATCATGCATCTGCTGATGCATGATAAACTGCCATTAGCTTTTCTGATGGCTTCGTCACACTGCCGGCTCATGTTCATCGTGGAGTCCACTAGGACTCCAAGATCCCTTTCCACCTCTGTGCCACCCAGCAGGTCATTCCCTAGGCTGTAGGTGTGCTGGACATTTTTCCTCCCTAGGTGCAGCACTTTGCATTTCTCCTTGTTGAATTGCATTCTGTTGTTTTCTGCCCACTTGTCCAACCTGTCCAGGTCTGCTTGCAGCTGTTCCCTGCCCTCTGGTGTGTCCACTTCTCCCCACAGTTTTGTGTCATCTGCAAACTTGGACAGAGTACATTTCACTCCCTCGTCCAAGTCACTGATGAAGACATTAAAGAGTATCAGTCCAAGGACCGAGCCCTCCAGGACCCCACTGCCCACACCCTTCCAGGTCGAAACCGACCCATCCACCACGACTCTCTGGGTGCGACCCTCTTTGTTCAGTTAAGGTTCTACGGCTGAATTTCTGCAAAAATTGCATCCTTTGTTAACCCTTTAAAAAAAAAAAAAAAAAGCCTGGAAATTGGTAGGCCAAGGCCTCCCAGAGACTGTGGAAAGTAGTATCACTCTGCTGCTCAGAAAGAATGTGTCAGTTTTCCATATCAGCTATGGGATCTGCAGAATCTGGTTGTTCCTGCATACCAACCCCAGCAAGCATATGGATGAATTTGCCTAGCAAATACATGCAGATGAGATAATTTCTGTGTAGTGAACAGACAAAGAAATCTGCCACACGAACAGGAGGGTCCTTAACTGACCTGTATCTTTATTTCCCCTTTCTAGAAGAAGGCTGGTAATGCTCTCTTACCTCTGAGAGGTGCTATGTGGCTAAACTAGGTAACACTTGAAAAACCAGAAAACCTAGAGCCTCTGTCAGGGGAGGTGTGTGTGAGGAGAGGTACTGGTACTAGAGGGACATGAGAGACCCAGATCTTTTTCAGGAGAGAAAAGAGAAGTTGTGGGGGTCTGTGCTTGTGTTGGGGGCTTTTTATACCAGCATTTTAAAGAAGTGGTGGGACCGCTTCTCCCATCAGTGATGCAGAAGTGGAGGGCAAGTTATAGAGGGACTATGATCAAGAATAGCACAGAGAAGTCAAAGGAGAAGACTCTGGGCCACCCCAGTCAAGTGCCTTCTGGGATGCCTGGGAATAGGGCAGGCTTGGGGCCAGTGTTGGGATGCAACAGGCTTGCAGGGCTGGAGCCCTAAGTCCCTGATGTTGTCTACAGGAGCCTGACATCTCAGCCACGAGAAAGCTAATCCATTCCATTGATAGGAACACATCAGGAACCCCTGCCAGCTCAGCTTGTTGGCAAGCTTCAGAGAAGCAAAGGAAATGTGTTCATTTGGATACTGGTTCTGTACAGCAGGGCTTTTTGTGGTGCTCAAACCCTAGGTTTCCAACCCAACCTGGGGGAGACCATACCAAAAGTGAATACATCTCACTGTCAGAAAGACAGCTCCTCTGCTGTGCCCCAGGGCGACCTCTCACCCCACCAAGACCCAACCGTGGGGTGCAGCACAAAGGACTCCAGGAGAGTGAGAATGACATCAGGCCTTCCCTTCCTATCAACAACTGGCACCTCAGACTCACAATTTTCACTGAGGATGGGAATAGTTTTCATCAGGAAAGAAAAGGGACAAATCTGTGGAGAATGGAAGGAACCTGGGGGATGAAATGAGTGGGCTCCCTCAGGATACAGCAGTAGCAGGGCTGGGGAGTGCTGCCGCAATGGGGTGAGAGTCTGCTCGCTGTACGTACAAGCAGACCCTGTAACTCCCTGAAGTCTCATGTGTGGAGGTGGAAACAGCTCAAGTTCCCTGTCACTGCAGCCCCTCTGTCTGAAGCCTGGCCTAGACTCATGAAATAGGTTGGCCACTAAAAGTAACTGAAATCCAGCTGTGTTTGGTGTCACTCCATCATTCCCGTTTGAACTAAGGAAAGGAGAGGCATGAGGAAAAGGCCGAAGGCCATATGCACATCAAAGACACTAGATTACCCCCCAGGCTGCCTCCTTGGAGCACAGTAAGTTTTCGCATTTCCCCCATAACTTGTTTTCTATGTAGATTTGCTGTGCTGGGGCTAGTTCAGTGCGTGCCCTCAGGAGTTTCCCCACAGTGCATCACTGTGATGAAACCTCGTCATATGGCAATGTAACATCCTGAGCCAGAGGACAGAGCAAAGAATGAGGCATGTTGTGGTCTTATTCCTCAGTAGGAGGGCAGGCCAAAAATATGCAAAGTGTAGACCATATGCTCTGTGCCATGGCAGTAGAGCAGGACACAGAGACCTACACCATGCCCAGAGACCCCTTCCTAGTTGTGGAACCAACCCTTTAATTTTTGTCTCGGTCTCACAGCTGGTCTGAGGTCACAGCTCCTTCTTCCTTCTCTCCCAAAACAGCTGGGCTGGGCTAGGAGAAATCACAAGAGCTCCTGTCCATCCTCTGTTTAAAGAGCCTCTCTAGTTTCCAGAGGAGTTTTCTGTAAAGGGCTCTCAATGAAGCCATGCCCCAGCCCAGCCCCACCACAGGTCTCACCTGGAGGCATCCAGAGGAGCTGCATGTCTTCAAACCCGCTGGTCCTCAGAGATGCAGGGAATCGTGGTAAGGGTGACAGCTCTCAGTTCAGTCAAAAGGGAAAAGGAAACCGCTACTCTCCTGACTGTGGTGCACACAGGGAAACAGCATTGTGCTGAAGGCAGGAGATAAAGCTGCTGCTGGTCCCACTGCCCTTCCTGGAGGGCTCAGCAAGCAAAGAATGCAAATCATGTGTAAACAAGAATTTCCACTGCCTGTTCCTGGGAAAGCACCTTGGCCAGAGCTGCAGTGGGGGAAGGAGCAGGTGTCCTGCTCTGCAGAACTCCTGCTGCTCTATTTCAGCACCCTTCTACTGCAATAGGTCCCCCTAGACGAGCGAGTCACTTCTGCCTATATCCCTCGGCCACATCCTGCCCTGTGCACACAACAGGGGGGCTGCCTCAGGACTGCGCTATGCTGACCCAGATGTGAAGTCTGGCCTCTCAAGGTGCTGGCTGCAGGAAGATGGCAGCACCAGTTCTGGCAGGGCACTGCCTGCACTGCTTAGTGAGTGGCATCCACCTAGCTACTTTTCACCCTTTCCTATGCCCTAACTCTAAGCTACACTGCACTTCACTTGGCTGAGATACCCCCAAACACACATGCACAGAGGCCGGTAGCTGGGTTTGTTGCAATGGGAAGCTACAGCTGGTGGCTGCTTGCCTGGTAAGGAACCAAATATTGCACCAGTTCTCCAGAAACATCACCGGCTTCCTCTTTCATTCAAGGGACTGGTTTGGTCCAGAAAACCTTATGCCAAAATGTTCACAAGTCAGCACTGGCAGCACTCCCACTGGAGGTTCCATTCATGGCTGTTACCTAGGCCCCTGGGTACTACGGGTGCTGCATGCCAAAAGCAGCGGGGTTGGTAACTCTGCTGCCATCTTCAGCAGCACTCTGTGCCCCTTGGACACCTCTGATCTGTTCATGTGATAGACAAGCTGCAGCTACATGGTGCACCTTAGAACATGAACATACCAGACCTGCAATGGCTGATCCACCTGTCACACACCAGGATGTCTCGTTGCACACTATTCAAACCCCCAGACACACAGGCAAGCTTGCATGGGAGCAGAGGCAGAAATGATCTCAGACAGGCAGGGAGAGCAGACAGACTGGCTCAGGCTGCAGGGAAGAGCAAGTCACAGGCTGGGAGAGATGGGGTGGGAGGGATGCATATAAAGGTTTGTAGTTCACAGTGCAGATGTATCAGCCACAGCCATATGCTATAGCCCAGTGTGTGAGCTTGCAAGGATGATAGCATGCAAAATAACCAAGGGAGAGGCAAGAAAGGGAGGCTGGCCCTGGCTCAGAGATAGTGAAGAAGTTACATTCTGCAGACAATGTTCTTACCCCAGGAGAACCTCCCTTAGCTTCAATGAAGTGCAGCCTAACCGGGAGGACAGGATTACCCTGCTGAAGCTATATGGGACATGGCAGCTGACATGAGGCTGCATGATAAACTGAAAGGGAGCCTGGAGGAGGCACAACTTAGCTATGCTTTTTCAGTACTAGCCATCCTGAGCCCACTAACCAAAAGGTTATTTAAGAGGCCATAGAGGACACCAATAGAACATGCCAGTTTCTGTCCCCTGCTACCTCAGCACCATGGTGGTCCATAGACAGGAATAAGCCTTGGGCAGGTATTCTGTGAGACAGCCCTTTTTCCTACAGCCACAGCTGTCTACCATCTTGTCCCAGGGTTGATTTTGAGGAAAGTTAGGAACCCAACATGTTTAGGCAATCTCTCGTCCATTTTGTACCTCTGGAAATCAGGCTCCTTATCTAACACCTTGTGTAACAAAAGCCTAGAATTTAAGCCAGTAATTCTAGTGTAGCTAAATCAGACAGTGTGTGTGTATGTGTATATGTACACATACACGTACATATGTATGTATTCATGCATAATGGATATGCATGGATACACACACAAACACACACACACACACACATTATATATAAAGATGACCCATTTTGCTTTAAAAATTTCCATCCTGTGAATCACGTTTAGACTCTAAACCAAGAGCGGGTGTCTCTTTTTTTAAGCATGTGCTCTAGCTCAGTGGTTCTCAACCTCTTTTGTATCAGCACCCATTTGTAAACATTGATGGCCAGTCATAGCCCAAAAAATAGTAAAAAACACACAAGTATTTTTGCCCCAAAATACTTATTACAGACTACAAGTTAAAGCAGCTCAACAGTCTTAATTTTAAAAGCAGAAATCAGTATTAGCAGGAAAACATTAACAGTAATATTAACATGTGGCCCTACATTACTCCCAAGCAGCATTCTGGTTTTTCCACATTTTTCCAGGATTGTTCGCAACCCTTTCATATATTCTTGCAACCCACTTTTAGGTCATGACCCATGGGTTGAGACATGCTGCTTTAGTTTACCAAGGAGTTGTATACTTGATACAGAAGTTGCTGGGTTTGGTTCTCTGGCCTGCTCTTTGTTAGAGGTTGGGCCATGCCATAGTGGTTCCTACTAGACTTTATTCTCTACTCTGCTCCCAGAATGGTCTCACCGTTGTTATTAGAAGACATAAAGCCGTTTCCTTTCTCCTGCAGGATATCCATAAGTGGTGAGGTAACTCAGTTACTGAACTGTTCCAGGACTCATTCCTCAGTCCAGTGAACTTATTTATCATGATTTGACCTAGCCCCTGTTAGTGCTGAACAGTTTACAAGAATTTTAGATAAGCATAACCACGCTCTCTTGCAACACAGGCTGTGAACTGACATTACCCCACTCTCTGCAGGGCAGGTGAGGGTAGACTTGGCTGAAAGTTACACCCCAACACATTTCACTTTTCACCACAATGGCTTCCCTTTTTAACGGAAAAAAAAAGAGCAGTGCTTGGGGTGGGGGCAGGGCTGGGGCTTTTAGTCTGTTGACTAGGGCAAATCTCCAGGCCAGTTTCTGCAGAGTGGCTGTTTCTGCCTTCCTGTTTGGGAAGCTGGAGCAGATTCAGCCTTAGATGCTGTGCAGAGCAAGGAAGGGGGAGTGGGGGGAAATATGTGTACAATAAAGCCAGTCCTGTCCAAGGAGGCCAGGTTTCATCAACCTTTCTTTGGGTGCTTCCTTGTTCACACACCCAAAATAAACAAGACAAGGGTTCCAGCATGCTTTGTCCACCTCCCACAGAAGAGCAAGTCACTGGAATCACAGTCACCATTACAAACAGGAGGGCTGGCTGTTGCCAATTCCAGTATCGTGGCGAGGCAGTCCTTCCTTTGTCTGAACCACAGCCTAAGCCTGCTGTAAACAAGAGGACGAACTGACAGGGCAAAGGGAGGAGAAGAGGAAAAGGAAGTGGAAGGAGGAGAAAAAACTGAGAATGCAGAAATGCAGCGTATATGTTTTTGTACGTTACGTTCAGTGTGAGCAATGTAAAAAAAAAAAGAGAAGCAGGGGAAGAGAGAGTGAAACACAACAGATTGCTTCGTCAGTAGGGTGCCCCTTCTGCCTGCAGAGAAGCTATTGGCCTTGTCTGCTCTAGAAACACAGGAGTCCAGAATAGCCCTGCCTTGCTACTAACACCAAGCTCTGACAATGGAAGAACTAGTCCAGCCCTCCAGCAGCTCCCTGAATGCGACCCTGGCAGCAAAGCTTCTTCCAGGGTCTGCAAAGGGCAACACAATGAAAAGATGGGAAAAAGCTGAAGAACATGTTCAGAATTGTAAAGAGAAGTAAGCTCTGCCTTCTTGCTCCCATTCAGCCCATGCCAAAGCCCAGATACAAGGCAGCAGAGCTGGTTTGGTGGAGCTAGGAGCATACAGCAAGGTTCAGGGTTGATACACACTTGCCCACAGTTAAAAACTTTTCCATCCCCATTTATATTTCAGTAACTTGCTTAGTCCTCTGATCACTACTTAGCGCTACAAGAATGAGTAATACACAGACACAGATCTGTACTCTTAAGTGAAACCATGTGACCATGTGACAATAATCTCACCTCCTCAGTTCACAGCATATAGTGACATTCAGTGTAAACATCATACACAACAGACTGAATGCAGCAGACCTAACTACAGTATCAGCGATGTAACAAGCAGCAAAATGTGAAAACAAATTCAAATATGCTTTTAAAAATAATTTTGTGTAACCTGGGGTCCCAGACAGTTACTACTACTCATATAACTATTGCCAGATGTCATTATACAGAAGAGTTCAATTTAAGTAAACACCTTTGTTATGCAGGAAGCTAATACAGGTGAGGAAAACAGGAGACCCTAGATATCATAGATTTGGAGTCCTGCTAACTATCACCTGCCTTTGTAGAAGTTTTGTCAATTTAAAAATTAATTCAGCCCACATGGCCCATCCTCATTTATGAATCCCATACAGCCAGGCACATGTACAATCTAAGGCTTAGATCCTCTTCCACTTCCAAAATGTCGAGGTGTCAGATATGCAGCTGTTAGGCATAAGCACAATTGTATTTGGCCGCATGCAGCAGCACAAAACTGCTAGACCAGGGGTTGGCAACATTTTTCAGTGAGTACCAAAAACATGCAAAACCTCAATTTGAAAAATGTTGGTATGCCAGGGGCAGATGGCAGGGGAGCTGTGAGAGGCCAGATCCTTGTTAAGGCAGCGTGGTCCGGGCCCCTTCCCTGCTATCCATCCCAAGGCATGCATGCACCTGCTGCCAGGAACAAGCCAGGCTGAGGCTCCATGGACCCCAGTGCAGCAGCTTGCTCCCTGCCGCTTGCTGTGAGCAGCCCAGGCTCTGTGGTGGGTAGCAAGGCCTGGGCCAGCTGTGGGAGGCAGCCAGGAGGTTTCAAGTGGCCACACTGGAATCTGCAGAGCCCTGGCCTGACTAGTTGCCAGCAGGTGCACATGCATCTCAGGGCAGGCAGCAGGAAAAGGGATGGGGCTGCACTGCCACAACAAGGATCAGACCCCTCATGGCTCCCTCATCGTCCACCTCAGGTGCACATGCACCCACGCCAGCAACAAGCTGAGCCAGGACTTGGCAGACCCCAGAGCAGCTACTTGCATCTGCTTACAGCATCCCAGCTGCCTGCCACAGTTAGCCCATGCTCTGAGCAGGCCCCTGCCACCTACCATGGAGCCTGGGGTGCTGGTCCTGGAGCTGTATCTATACGTGTAGTTCAGGTTACCTCTGCACAGTGCTGCAAAGCCATACACGCTTATGCTTCTTGTCCAATAGCTTTTTGGACTCCCATGTTAAACAGATTGTGTATACTCTAAGTCATACTACTTACAAAGTTTTCTGTAGGCATTAAATCTTTCTCTCACTAAGAAATTGCATGGTCCTTTCTTTTTGGAAGCAGGCTGGCAGCTGTGAAATACTGTTTCATGAGACATTTTGTTGTGAGGCTTAAATAGCAAGGCTTCCCAAGAGGGAGAGAACTTGGGACTGCCCTTCACAGAGTTCATCTGGAGCTATGACCAGCTAGCTCCTTTGTGCCTTGCTGCCTGGACTGGCCTTTCCCCACAATGTTTCTGTCTTAGCTTTTGGGAATTTCCCTACAAGGGGGCCTCAAATACCTAGGGATGCAGAATTCAAAGTTATAAATAAAAAATGAGACCCTGTAGCGTATTAAATAAGAAAACTTGTTAAAAGGACGTAATTTTTCCCCTTTCCAGTGGGGGTGGGGGGGAAGGGGTGGTTCTTCCAGTTTCATCAACAGACCTGTCTGAAGTGTGGACCATGTTGCTGACACTTTGTATGATGCCACATGCCATGCATGCATCCTCCATGCCTCAGGAAGATGGGAGAGCCTGGACTATAGAGTCACAGCAACCTTGTTAGTTTTGAGGGTTTGAACAAAACCAGAGAGCCTTAGCAAACATACTTATAACAAGAATCCCCTCCCCAGCAATGTTGGAAATATTTCGCTGAGGGAATCCCTGAGTATGGTGCTCGCCCCATCCTTGGGGGTCTTCAAGAGGAGACTGGACAGGCACCTGGCTGGGATCACATGACCCCAGGGTTGGTGACTTTTTTCATGCCTGCCAGGGGCAGGGGGTCGGACCAGATGGCCCACTGAGGTCCCTTCTGACTCTATGAATCTATAAACTAAGTTAAAAAAAATCCTTGAAGCAAAAGCACTGACTGCTCCACACTACAGGACCAGCCTGCAGGATGGCTACCACTTCCTCTGCAAAGGCAATAGCATCCCCCAGTGGGCAGCACTAGGAAGCACAGTAGCTGACATTCCAGCTGCTCCTGTTCCAACAGCAAAGCAAAGCCTAAGCTCTCATAAATCTCATTAGTATAATAAAACTGAACGACCCCATTTCATTGTTTGAACAGTTGAGCAAAGACATCAGTACAGTGTTGCCAGCTCCAAGGATAAAGCACATTATAAGTCAAGTCCCCCAACGTCCTACAATTAGCTTAAAATCAAGAGAAGATAAAAAGTTGGAGTTTTGCGTTTGCCTGTTGGGTTTTCAGGCCTTTGCGGAACAAATTTCCACATTTTCCCAACACCCATGAAGGCAAGAAATGGTTTTGCCTACTGAAAACTAAAAGAAACATTAAACATTGTGAGAAAGCTAACATCCACTGGCTGGAAGTAGAAGCTAGACACATTCAAGTAAAAAAAAAATAAGGCACCAGTGTGTGACACTAAGGGTAAAAAGCCATTGGAAGCCATTTAACAAGGTTTGTCCTGAGTTTCCAATCATAAAATTTTTTTTCATCAATATTGCATAGTTTTACAACACCTAGATAACATTTTTTAGCCTCCAGATTCTCCGGCCAGTTGGAGATGTGTCTGCTCCATGGCATGACTCACACCCAGCTGCCCACAGCCCCAGTGGGAGGTTCAGCACCTGGAAGGAGAACAGAGAGGCATGCTGACCATGCCACTGCTCCCTCGGCCATACCCCTGTCCTGGAGCTGCATGTAGACATGGTGTGGGGCCACTCTGGCAACTCTACAGCACACAGGGCAAGTCCCAGGTAGATAGCAGCATTTGGTTCTTTTAATCTTTAACAGCAGCATAAATCCTTGCTTTGCCCCTACTGGATGGGATGCTCTAGTCCAAGCTTTGCAGGAGATTACTCTGGGGAAACATAACAGACCTTTCTGGTGTTATCAGCTATGAAGATTTCACTAAAGTCATGCTTCTGACAATGTGTCTATTGTATAAGGTATTCACATAATCTGGGCATGGCCAGTAAGCTTGGCAACCCTCCCACATTATTTTAACTAAAGCCAAACTCTGGCTGCCCTCAGTATATTCACACTGGGCTAATCTGGTATTCCTATGCTGCTCTGTGCTCTGCGGGGAAACATCCCAAATTCCCTTCACCAAGCAGAGCCCTTCTAGGAATTTGCCCATGGGGCATTATGAGGCAACTTGTCTTTCCCCAACAGCCCAAAGGAAGCAATGGTTTTAGGCAGCCATCACATGCAGCTTTGTCAGCCTAGTACACTGATTAATGATATGTTTTTATAAAAGTGGTCAGAGCCATAGATCTACTGGAGGAAGCCGCACCTGACTATGGCCCAACTGTTTATGGAAGGCTGAAAGGCCTTTCAGGAATCACAGAAATGTGCAAGAGCAATAGACAGAGAGAGCTGAGTTGTATATAGCTGTGCGCTCCATGGGAAGGGCACTCAGAAAGGGACTATCAACGACTTCTGCAGTTTAAACAGCAAGGCCCTAAGGGAGGGGTGTTTTAAATTGTTGTGCACCAAGTAATTTTACTCCAGAAATTACTAAAATGGTAGCTTACTGAAACAAGAAGTGGTAGGATCCATCTTAATTGGATGCCTTAATGCTCATTGAGAGAGGTGACCCCCACTGCTTTTAGACAGATGGGGGTTTTCACCAGGCTGCAGTGGATACTGCAGTTTTGAACAATGCCTGTTGGATTATTAAAGGAAAAGAAAATAGAAAAAAAAGTCATTACTGCAATTCCAATCTCAAGTAAAGCTTTCTGCCTCAAGACATACAACAGAAGTTATACTTGTGAACATGAGCATGCTTCTGGGGGTGCTCTTTTTAAATAAGATCAGTATATGTTACTTGCACAAATTGTAGTGAGCCCTGCTTTAACCAAAACAGTTTACAGCTAGGCAAAGGAATTTCCTATTAGGAAAAGTGAGTCTTATTGGGTTTATCATGAATAATCTAAACATTTATACATGGCTAAATGTTAATGAACTTTAGCTAAGCTTTGGGAAACCAAGGTAAGCATTTAATAAATCCATAAATAAATAAAAGCAATTCTGAAAGCTGCTTGAGACAGGCAAATGAATGAATAGTAATACTCTTGAATTCAAGCTAAATGTTCTGTTTGTCTGTCAAGGTTCGGATGCATCTACTCTCTAGGAATACCGTCTCATTTAGCAATAGAAACTGTTACTGCCTTAAATTAAAACCATATTTCTGTATCCCATTACAATCATGAGAAAATTGTAACATTTGGCATTGTTTTGGCAAAGTTCTCCCTCCATAGCTGAAGTCTTGGTTATGTCATTATATTGCAAAATATAGTGCCACCATCAGAGAGATGGCATCAGAGAGCAGCAACTTTCCAGGGTGGCACTGAATTTTGCAATATAATGGGGTTGTTGCTGTTTGCTTCTTTGACAGAGATAAGAGGAGAGATCTGAAACAGGAGTGGGGTGAAGAGAAGAAAAGTGGGCACAGAGCAAACCACTTGCTTCATTCAGAGATCAATAGCCTTTTCCTTCTCCAGTTTCACTAGAGAATCAAGAAACACCTCTTTTAGGGCTTGTACGTATTGGCTGCTGTCACTCTTCCATTAGCTCCACACCCTTCTGGGAGACTCCTGGCAGCATGTTCAGCCCAGGAAGATTCACTCTTACCTTTGAAATATTTAGAGAGTAGTTACAGGAGTTTAACACCCCTTAACTAACGACTGCTCTTGTTTTAAATGCCTTTACGACATTTTTAAGGTAACCTGGGCCAAAGCCCTGTATACATGGCAGGGTTGTAACTAACTTTGCCCTTGTGTCTTCTCAGAACGTCTTTAAAGTTTGGGGTTGTAACTCCTTGTGTTTAGCCCATTTTCTGGTGTATTTGTTTAGGGTTTAGTAAGAATTGAAATCCTGGTGGGAATAAGTCCAAACTCAAAAATTCTTCCACCTTTAAAACGTCATTTTAAATTTGCGTCATTCTTAATGAGCATTTGTGGAATCCAACAGCCTGCAAATAAGCTAATCAGTCCTCATCTTTCTATTTTGGAGAGATGACTCTTGGTATTTTTGGATTTTCTAGGGAAGCTGCTTAAGTACACCAAATAACTAGATGTTTACATTAATAGGGAATGAATTATCTTCAATGACTTCCAATTTTAGTAATGAGTGATCATACTAAAATGTCCTTACTATATTTATGCATTAATGGAGATTCTGTATAAATAGTAAAATGTTTGAAATGCATAATGTTTGCAAATAAACAACTCACAGGAGCCAAGTTCTAAACAACTGTGGAATAAACAAAAGCTGGATATAAACCATTTCCCAGGTAAACACATTTTCTTTAAAATCACACATGAAGTGTTTTGCATGAATTCAAAACTTCCGGTGGCATCCAGTTTCTAGAAGTCCAGGAGGAGCTGCAGTGAGCAGCACAACTGGGTACAGTATTTGCTGAGCACTTGTCCCAGGCAAGGAATAGCAGTTGTTTGTTCGTCTCTTGCTTGGTGGCTGGTGTAGTTGCATGCTATCTGGGGCTGAGTGTCCCAAGCAGGACTGAGTTCTTTCCGCTGAAGATGGAGTAGAGACTTCTTGCTTTCTTTCACAGCAAATGGACAGTGAGCTGCAGAGACTCAACAACAGGGCAGGGCTGACCTAGGCAAAGGATTTTAAAAGTCAGGAAACAAGTGACCAGAGAGTTAGTAAACAGGGGAGTTTGTTTGGGAATTGGGGTGATTTTTCTCTAAATGCAGGAAATAGAGGGAGGAGCCAATGATGAGGACACAGGCAGTAGTGGAGGAAGCCCAAGAGTGCAGCGATTGTGATGACGTATTTCTATTAAAGACAAGGAATTGTTAATAAACAAGGCCTTGGTGAGACCACACCTGGGCTACAATGTACTATTATGGTTACCCATGTTCAAGAAAGATTAAATGACTCTGGGACTGGGGCAGAGAACAGGAGTATGCAGACTAAAGAGCTTGGCTTGTAGTCTAGCAAAATGAAAGTTGAGTGGGGTCATGATAAACATGAAGTAAATGAGCTATTTGACTTAAAGGACAATGGTGACACAACAAGAAGGGGTATGAATTGACTGTGAAATTAGGTTTCTAGCAGAGGAGTGATCTGGAAAGGCCTGCTATAGACAGTAGTGCAGACAAGTAACCAAACTGTTTTTAAGGTAGAGCTCGCTCAATGTGTGGAAGGGTTTGTAGGATATCATTACTTGTGACAGCAGGGGATTTGGACTGACTGAACCAGGAACTCTCTTCTGGTTCCCTGTTCCTGTTACTCCTTCACAGAGGTTCCCTCCAGCTAAGCAGTGGTATTACTGCTAGTCCTGGGAGTATTAAGGCAAAGCCATCCCCAAAGGCATGAAATGCATGAATCACACATGCTGTTCTCTTGACCTTGAAGCACATGGTCTCTGATTAGACTGTGTGCTAGGGTGAAGGTGTGCAGTGGTTGCAGTTGGGGGTTCCTGCTGCTTTATGGCATCTGTTGTCAGTGAAAGCCTTGGGACACAGTAGTGCATTATTGTCTGCCATGGAAAGGAATGCACACGTCTTTCCCCTGATGTCCTTTCTGCCATGCCATTCAGGTTATTGGTAAATGAGACATGTCCTGTCACAACCAGAACTGCCGGTGAACACAGCTGTAGTTTGCTAACATACATCAGAGTTTCTCAGCAGTGCCTTTCCACTGCTGTAGGAGCCTCAAGCACTTCATCCCAGGTCTCCTAAACCAGCTAGACCTCAAATTGGCTTTTGCCCCACCATCCCCACCTCCTCACCAGCTCTCAGAAAAAGCCATGAGCCGCAGATGAGGCCTAAACATCACCAGCTCCAGGTTCTGAAAGACCAAAGAGGGTGGCCAGCTCAAAGCTAAGGACTCTTCTTCTGACACCAGCCCCCCTGTTTCTAGGGCCAGCTGTGGATTACCTGCTCAAACACTGGAATTAACTGCACTGAAGTGCTACCCCAAGGTAAGGGCAAGGGCGAAAGGGGTGGCACGCTAGCTGCCACCCAGTGCAGAGCTCAGCTGTGTGACATCAGGCAGGGGAAGTAGATAAGAGATCAGAGGAGATGGTTGTAGGGTTGGTAGCCAAGCCACCCCCAAGCAAGTGGGGACACTTGCCTTCTGACTGCAAGTCTCCTTGATGTTATCCTTGGAAGCTACAAACTGAGATGAACATCCTGCCCCTCTGGGGAAAACACAGGGGCTGTGCCTAGCTTGGAGCCAGTCCTCACTCAGGCAAAGTTCCCCTCCATCCTTCCACCTGGGCCTCAGCCAGGACTGCAGGATTTGGCCTCCGGCTTGCAAAAGAACTCAGGGAAGGTCCCCGTGTCCACAACCCTCCCAGCTCTGCTAAGCCTGTCTGTTCCAGGGATAAACCCTGGCCCAGTCCACTACATGGCTGGGATGCTGCACTAGCTGCTACCCATTCCTCCCCCCGCCCCAGGTTTCAAACTGTGTTGGGGGGGAAATCAATCCATAGTAAACAAACACGAAACAAGCCAAGGAGTGTGTGCCTTTTCAGTAGGCCTTGAATAAATATCCAGATATTCTCCCCTGACATCATCTCCACAAATTACCCGCCAGAGAAGCTGTCGTGGGGAAATGTCAAGTGTCTGATATAATTCCTTGATTTGGAGCCAAAGTCACAGACTTGTTTTGAACAGCAGCAGCTCAGGGGCAGCTATGATATCCCAGTGTCCCCTCCTCAGGAGGAAAGTAGCAGCCCCTGGCACTGTGGGCTGGGTTCCCTCCTGTTCTGCTCAGCAATGCAGAAAGGCAGTTTGCGTCTTCCCTATACAGCTTCTGCAACCCCCACCAGCAGTCAGCAGCCAATGGCCAATATGCCAGATGTGGGCATCCTCTCTGGCCTCTGTCCTTCCACAGTCCTTGTGCTACATCTCTTGTAAGGGCAGCCCAGGCCTGGGGTCTCCCCCTGCCCTTTGGCTCCTTTGCACCGGCCTTACCGATGCAAAGAAGCTGCTGCAACAAGAAATGAGCCTGGTAAACCCAGCACAGAAGAGATTTGCTTCATGCAGTAAGTTCCATTTGTTGTTCAGTCCCAGCCTACGAATCTCTTTAGCGATTGCCCCCTCCCTGGCTCTCCCACACTTGCTCTAAAGTCACTGCTGCCAGCTCACTTCCCCCTGCTAGGGCAGCATCCACTTCCCTGAGCCAGAATCAGGCTCCCCCTTAGTTGGTTTCTATCTCAAGGACATATTCTCTCCTGACCGCCCAGCAACCTGGTCTCAACAGGAAGGTGCTCTCAGTCCTGCCTGGCCTGTGACCTGGTGACTAGGTTGCTCTGCTATGGTGACAAAAGTCAGGACTTGAATCCCATCAGGGAAAGGTGAGCCTAGAATCTAGATCCACCAGGTCTCCCTAATCCTGAACAGGTGCTCCAACTGATGTGCAAAAGGTGGGACAGACATGCAACATCAAATACCATCGTTTTCATCTGACTACAGTTTCAGGGGGTTATACTACCCTTTTGTGTGCCCCCAGGGGAACTGAACTACAGCAGAGTAAATGGACTTAGATGCTTCAGGACATCATGGAATCATTTCCAAACATATGCAGTAGGGACAAATGTAATCGCTTGGGGCTGGGGTGTCAAAGAGCCCTATCACCTGGCCTGCGGCACTGCCTGTGGGTCTCACATTGGACCAGCACACTGCGTGTGATGTACTCCAGTCCTGTGTGCTGCACACAGCTGGTCTGGTACACACTGCACACACCACATGGGTTTGGGGCCAGTGCATGGCATTCAGCATGTGGAGCTGGTCCGGGCACACACTGCATACAGTGCCCACACCAGCCTGGCCCTATGAGCAGGGTCTGGTGTGCAGGCTGGTTTGGGGCCCAATCCAGCCCAGGGACCAGCCCTGAGCCATTTCCTTGGTCCACAGCACCAAATGAGTTTGATACCCCTAACTTAGGGCAAAACTGTAACTATGAACATACAGTGGAGGCCATGATGGAGGTCAAACAGAATGTAGCGGGGGAGCTTAGATGGCTAGGAACTGTGTAAGTGACACCTCTGTGCTCAGCAGTGAAACAGGATTCTGCCCTGGTGCAGAGTGCAGCTGCTGCTGCTCATTCAGCAGTGCATCCATCAAGGGGCACGTTATAGAAGTGTTCCAGTGTCTCTGCTAGCCACAGTTCACTTGTACTTCTGCCTGCAAGACTGAATTTTACCCTTAATAGAGATGAGCAATAAGTCTGATGGAACAGTCTTTCCTTTGGAAAATGCCGTTTTGTCTAAACTGCAAATTTGATGAGTGTCCGTTTCGACAGCATTTGGCAAGTATCATTTCAACTTGTTTCCTTTTGCTAATGTTGGTGCCTTTCAAACCAAATTTGTTTTGATTAATTTCACTTTGAGGTTTACATTCCCTGGAAATGAGTGCAGCCTTGGCTATATTTGATAAATGATGTTTTGAAAGCACCAGAATGAAACAATTCAAGTTGAGATATTTTGAGGATCTCTCACAGGAAAGGTCAGTTCTGAGTTCTGTAGCAGAATGGAAATGGAATTTCTGCTTTGAAGGAAACCATTTTCTGATCAGCTGTACCTGTCATGGGCCTCTACATTAGGTTTCCTGCCTGCTACTGAAAGACAGTTGTCACAGGAAGATTTACTCAAAGCCTAGTCATATCAGCTTTGCTAGGGAGAATCCGCCTCTCAGCCATTTCAGCTCCAACAGTAATAAGATCACTGGCATAGATGCTCCTCAGCTTTAACCCACTGGGTCTTTCAAACAGGCTTTTCCAACACAGTTGAGACCATAATAGCTACAAGTTTTATTGCCTGGAAAGTTCATCCAACCAACGCTATCTACAGCAGCCCACTCACTCCCCTCAGTCTGGGCATGGTTATCATAGATTTCATAGACATCTCAGTTAACATCTGAGCTATTAAAATCCCCCGGGGATCAGAGTTCTGGCTTTGCTTACAGGCTGAAAAAAATTCCTGGTATATTTTCTGTAACGCTCATGGATGCTAAAAGCATGGCCCAAATCATGGGACTGCCTATACCTTCCTCTCCTTCCCTTCATACCAGACCTACAGTATGTCTTATCTGGGGCACAAATAGTTGGCTGAAACTCCCCATTCTCCAAACCATGTCAGACTTCCAAACCTCACTTAGATGGTGTGAAAATCCTCTCTGTTCAGAAGCCCCAACTGTCTGAGCACTTCCTGTCTTGGGTGCATGGGAGAACAGAACTTGTACTGCATGCCCTTACAGTCACTGAATCAGCTGTCCCAGTATGGACTTGTAGATTAAAGCTGTAATGAATTGTTATGATACCCAGAGTTTGAATTGACAGCCCATGTTGATAGCAAAGGTAAAAATAGCTTCTGGAGCAAAATAGGCAGAGTACTGTTTACACTGGCTGGAAAATACTATGCACTTGTTCTGCAGTATTGTTACCAGTTCCTGAGAAAGCTCCATTGGAAACAATATTACAGCTTCACAAGCAGATGTGTAAGGCAATTCTATTTTTGGTAACCATGGTGTGCCCAACTCATATCTGGTGGACAATAGTCCACTGTTTAGACTTTAGCTGGTGCATTTTTAAGCAGTGAATGTTTAAGCACATCCCCATTAGACCCACTCCATCATACTGGTAGAAAATAGCCAAGTAATTAAATACTCCCAGGTCATGGACCACTTTAAAACAACTGGAGTTTTCTTAGTCTTAGTGTTAAAAAAAATGCCACACGTTCAATGCAATTTGCACCAGTCCCATTGCTGCACCTCTCAAGAGAACAGCAGACTTGGGGCTAACCAGGATTCGCCACAGCTGCATTCACTTGGCTGCATCAGGGAATAGGAGAGGACACAAATACAAACTTAGCATTGTCTTGTAAGAACTAGGCTCCTGCCATATAGTTGACATCATCCCAGGATTCCTATCAACTTAATATATCCTTCAGTCATGCCATTTAACTAATTACCAGAAATTAACTTGGATCAATAGTTTGGGAGTGCCTCTTTGCTCTTCTCTTTTCCTTTCCTCCACCCCAGGTTCTAGTGTTAGAAATAGGAATTCTCTTCAGTTCATTTTACCAAACCAGAGGGAACTTGGCCTAGTAATCAAAACTTCACTATCTGAGAGAAAAGCCAATTCTGAAATTCAAACGCCCAAAGATATTCAGAATTGACTAATTAACCATAATAAAATTATCCAAAAGTAGATGCACTTGATACTGAGTAGTAGCCATACCACAAGTCAATTGCTTTAATTTTCCAGAGATTGTAGGATAAGGCCCTTTTAAATAGTTGGGTTGAATTCTGAGCACTTTTTGTTCTGTTAGTGCCTTTCATCAGTCTTTCACAGACTTCACCAGCAAATCTTAGGTCCTCTTATATCAGTGTTGCCCTTTTACAAATGAGAACACCAAGGCACAGGTTGTGGAAGTGAACTGGCCATCAGGAGATTAGCAGAAGTAAGGAGAAAGCTAACAAGAGGTCCAGTCTGTACTGCAGTTCCTAGAGCCCCCTGACTCTCAAGGAGTATTTGTTTCAAAGCTGCAGGTGGCATGTAGGAACTACACTAAAGGTCTTAATTTCCTTATATTTATAAATGAATCTCATTTCCTTGCTAAGTGCCCACATTTAAAGGAACCATCTACATTAATGCATCTAGAAGCACAGACTTGTGCAAGAAATGTTACTTGAACCTAGTAAACTTATTCCTTAAGTAACTGGACCAGCACTGGGGTTATTTCTGGAGGGTCAGGGAGGGGCCAGTTCTCATTGGTCAGGAGTTGCAATAAATATTAGCTTACCTGTGCCTGCCTCCTAGGCAGTTTGAGTTGGTTGATAGCACAGAGGCTGCAATACTGTAGATGCCTAGGATTGCTGCGTGAGGGCTTGCTAAGCAGCCTTTTCCACCAGGTAAGAAAGAGACACACTCTGTCCTCTCTGATTGCTGCTTAGCTCCACCTGCTGCCTTTTCTCATCTCCCTTCCCCTGAGAGTCAAGGGTCTAGTTTAAATGCAGTAGCTGATCCCTTTTTCTCTAGCTGGAAAGGTCACTGATTCTAGAGGAGGATGGCTAATTCCTTGCTGTCACTCACTCCTATTTACCACTTAGAAGTGAGACAGGGGACTGAGAAAACTTAGGCTATATGCAGACAAACACATGCACTGCTTGGTTGTTGTGCAGCATTCTTGCAAGCACTACCTAAACAGAGTCTAGACTTTTTTAGCCCAATGCTGAGCAGAGCTGTCTTCTGTGCTAGCATGTTCACCTGTGCTGGTGGGGCATTTGCTTGGCATAGCTCTGGATTTTGTACAGCTGCTAAATGGAAGGCTGGGTGTGTGCATACAAGCAGTAGAGCCATAGCAGATACTAATGTTTTGCATCCATGTGTTATAGGACAGGGGGAAGTCCTATAGCTCCGGTAAGTATCTCATTCATAGATTGAATTTTTTTCCAGGGCTGATATATCCATGCTCCCCCTTCTTTCCCCCTTCCCGCCCCCCCCCCCCCCCCCAAAAAAAAAAAAAAGCTGGGGGAGAGGATGCCTGGAAACCATAATGTAGGATGGAGACTCACATGAATGCTGCAAACAAAAAGGGAGCACTGTGTTATTGAACAAGGTCCCAACCTGCTCTGGACAGGTCTCTAAATCTAGCAACAAATAGAGGAATTCAGCCAGGAGACTTTTCCTGCTGACCAGCTCTGCTCCCATCCCCACCCTTGACAATTCAGGCAAAACAGTGCTATGGAACATCATCAAGGCTGGAGCTGAAGAAATTAATCCATGTTTCTTCACCCCCAAATCAAATGTGCTTTATCAAAAAGCAAGGCAGCCAGTGGGGGGAGTGAATCTGCACAGCTATCCAGTCTTGTGCTGCTCCATGCTTGATTTGTATATTTGAGAACTTGCACTGATCCAAAAACTTCATTTTCCTCCTGCCATCAGCACTGGTGGAGCCAGGACACTGAGGGATACACAACTATGGCTGGTAAGAGAGGCAGGTTCTAAGTGCAACTTGGGAAGCCTTGATCAGCATGACTAATCCCCTCTGTTGTCCAGAAGACACACGCTGGTGAACAGCAGATACATATAGGCAATCCTTTCCGACACAGTTGGTTCCTGAAAACAGCGCCTTAAGTCAAAACGTTGTAACTTGGAACCGATTTCCCTCTTTCTCCCCCCCCCCCCCCCCCCCCCCCCCCTCCCCATTAGGAAACAGGGTATCAGGCCTTGGCTCAGGAACCAATCTGCATAAAAAATAACCCAGAATTTTGTACTCAATCAATTATAGATGAGTAACATAGCTACATCAAGTATTTCTATTGTAAACAGCAGTGATATTGATTTGAGGAGAATTTGCTGGATGTTTTGAAGGGCTCTTGGTTGGACTTTTTGAAAGGTTCTTGACTGGAGTCTTCTCAAGAGTCTTGGCTGCAGGTTTTTCTGGAGTCTTGTCTGCTTTCTTAAAGAAAAGTGTCCAAGGAAGTTTGGACAGATGTTCTCCAGGGAGATGAGTGACGCAGTGAACTTGCTTGCTGGCATGGCTTGGCGTCAGATCAAGTGTTGTAAAGTCAAAACTGATGTCAGAAAGTTGAAACAGGGTGTCAATTTAGAAACATTGTAAGTATGAAATGTTGCAAGCTGAGGACTGCCTGTACTTGCATCCCTTCCTGCAGCCCAGGTTCAGCTGCATGTGTAAGATCTGAACTGGGCTGTGGTAATGCTTTGTGTAGCTGCTGATGGCCTGAGTATCATTCAAGATATGAGTCCGTATCAGCCCTTTATCAGTTCACACAGCCAGGGTGCATGAACCTGCATTGTCAAAGTATCTGCTTGGACATGGGACTCCAACATATTGGGGGTGGCAGGAGTTTCTTGGGCTTAATAACAAAATGGAGCAGTTCTCCCCTCCCTTTGCTTGCTACAGAACAGGACAAGCATCCCTCTGCCAGGCAACAGACTCCCATACCTACAGGGGAAGGTGGGTGGGGGTAGATCTTGGGCAGTTGGCATGTCCATAAAAGCTTGTGGGCATTTACCAAAGCCTCTTATTGTTAACCGCTGAACAAGAGTGAAGTTCTGCCAATGGTCATGGTCCAAGCACAGACTTCCCCCTCACATGTTTTGTTTTTGCAGGATTTGGGGAGGGAATCTGAACCAGCTGCCAGCAGAGGTTATGGACAGGCTGTAAAGTGGCCGATAAGGTGTTGAGACTAGCTGCACTGCTCCCCCTATGAATCCTGACACAACCATGCAGACCCAACTGATTGGTCAGGATCATCTGGATGCCCCTGGACTGTGTCAGGCTGGGACAGGCAGCCCAAAACCTGGAAGCATCAGCTACGTGCTCCTAATGCCGCTAGCGAGGTCAGGGTGCCACCCTGCTTGTCCTGAGCAGGGACAGTCCTCTGTGGTGTCTGGCTCTTCCAAGCCCAGAAGGTGCCCCTGGAAGATATTTCTGATCGTCTTGGGTGCTGTGGTCATCACTACATTAATGATCCTGCTGCTGTTGTGGAATTACAAATGCATTGTCATTGACCGGTACTGTGAGGGGAACAATGAGGTGCTGCCCCCTCTGTTCAAAATCCTTTAGAGAAAGGGAGCATGAGACCAGGCTGGGACCCACTCCAAGGCCCCTCCTGAAGAGAAGACTGGTTTTCCTTGACTGCCCTATTGAACATCTCCAGCAGGGACTCTGCACCAACAGGTTCTTACAGTGGTGATTCCTTAGCTGCTAAAGGATCATCTTGTCTTGACAAATGCTTGTTCTGGCAGGTTCCTGTTCTAGTTGCCATGTAACCCTTTCACCCCCCTGCTCGCTTTCCCTACCATTTGAGGAACATAGCATTGATGCCCCATCTGAACAGTAATGTAACACTGTAATTTGGACTAAACTTCCTGGTACCTCCATGTTGTGGTTCTGTCTGAATAAGAGTCTTCTGGCTTTGGGCAAATGCATGCCAGTCACAGGGGAGGGCACCCCAGGAACACAGTCTGTCTAGGCCTTCGCTGCTTACTGCAGTTGAAGTTGCTTGAGAATATATCATAAGCCTGCAGTTTTTAAGTTACTGCAAACATCTGATACGCTCCTCACAAGCCCCTCAGTTTTCCAAATAGGCTGATTTTCCCCCCCCCCCCGCCTTTGTCAATGGCTCCAGTGTAGTGGGTATAAAATGTAATTGGGCTGATTCAGCCGCCTCTTGCCCCTTCTTTCACAGATATGGATGATGACAGTGATGCTAGCAGGGGCAAGACCATGAAGAACTGAGTCCCATGTCTCTGAAAGTAGTTGTTTTGGTGATGGAAAGAATGACATACACCTGGCCTCCAGCCATCCCCGTGTAACTGGAGTGATGCCTACAGGGGTTGTTGGTGTTGTTATCCACTGAGTTGGCTGTAGAGTTGAAAACCCACTAGATTCCAGGAATGGGAACATGATCCTCCTGGCACTGAGTCATTTTTCATAAGTGCATTCATGTTCTGGCTGGTACCGTTAGTTTGGAAATAGCCATGTTACAGGCATCCAGGCTGATCTTAGATGCTGCAGCTAGAAACAAAAGAGTGTAATATCAAGTGGTTCCTGTTATGTGCTTCAGGTAGCACAGCTGGGGAACCATGGTGCATGGCAGGGAAAAGGGGAGAAATCTGTTAAGGCTGAACTGAATCTTATTTTGTATTTTTTTTTTTTCCTGTATTTAAAAAAAATAGTTTGTTCGACATGCAGCATTTCCTTCAACCTAGCATTACTGGCTCTTGTTGTTCTTCAAAAGGCCCAAAACAAAAAGAATCCATAGCTATTACTAAATTCTCTGAACTGCCAAAAGAAGAGCCCCATCCTCCCCTTCTACTGTGCATCTGTGACCAGGATAACTGTTCAGGATGCAAGACCATGGTCATTCCACATGATGGGACTGAACCTGGGAGTTCTGGTCCTCCACAACATTGCCTCCTCCCTAGTGCCTAAGTCAGGGGTGGGCAAAGTCTGGCCCAGAGGCTGGATCAGGCCCATGGTAGACTCCATTTCCCAGCAGCCCCCACCTGTATCACTGTGGCCAGTTTCCATGGAGTTCCCAGCAGTGCTGGGGGCTGTGACAGCAGGGGCCAGGATTTCCATGGAGACTGGCCCCCAGCAGCACTGGCAGGACGTGTTGCTGGGTGGGGAGCTGCTCTGAGACCAGGCAGGGGTCTTGCAGCAGTGACAGCATGGTCCAGAGCCAGAGCAGAACAGCAATCTGCTGCCTGCATGCCCCAGGCAAGGGTTCACAGGCAGTGGATCACAGCTCTGCCCTGGCTCCTGACCACACTGTCACCACTGCAAGATCCCAGCACCAGAGCAGCTCCCTGCTCAGCCACATGGGGCTGGACAGCTCCCTACCCTCACCCTTGGGCTATAAACTGCTGTGGGGCCAGGGAGGTGCTCTGTGTCCTTCCACTGCTTATGGCCCCACTTCATATAGACAATTAAACATTCACTTGCCCGGGGGCCGGAAGGCCTCCCATCTCCTAGGGCAATGACCCTCCTTGGCAGGCCTGAAAGTTGATCTCACTCCTGTGGGACCCTCTGTATCAATGAATATTTAAATATTTTTTACAAAATGAAACAGCTGCAACAGGAGAGGTGAGGCAACCCATTTCAGAGCAGCCTCTGGCCAACAGATTAGGGTACTGCTCTGACTGATGAAAAACCCAAAACTTTCCTTGGACTTGGGCAAAGTAACTCTACAGTTCTTTAAAGTGTGCCCTGGGTCTGATACAGACCTGCATTGGCTTAGCACTCATCTGCATTTGGAGGTATTTATGAATTCTCTGTTGAAGAACTGAGTACAAGTATTGCCTTTTGTTTCTCCACTCCATGAAATGGCCTTGCATAAACACAAGGGAGTAAGACCAATGTCCACACTACAGGCAATAATGTCAAGAAACAACCTGTTGTATCTTTTAGGCATGCCCAGGCCTACACCTAGACTAGGAGGAAAGACTCCATATACAAGTCAGGCTCAGATGCCCTCTGAGGGATAAGGCCTCCCATTTCAAGGAAGCCTTTGGTGCTCCTGAATCCCTGATTGTCTCCGGGAGTTATGTACAGCAATGGGCAGAGATGCACTGGAATGGTTGACGCAGTGACGTGAGGATTCCTCCTCGCTTGTAGTTTTTTGGAAAGAGTCCTCAACTCTCAATTAAAAGCTACATCCCAGTTCAACCAGGGTTCTCACTGACCTGTATAACTCGTTGCATGTGCCGTGGCAGCAGAGTTAATTGCCTCCTGAATCAACAGGCAGGCCAATGTACACTCATGTGGTGCCTCTCTCTGCCTTCCTCTGGTCCCCCTAGCACAGGAACGGGCAAAGTCCAGCTTGCAGACCAGATCTAGCCCATGGCTGACTCCATTTCCCAACAGCCCCTGCCCGTGATGCTGCAGCTGGTTTCCACGGAGAACCCAGGAGCGGGGGGGGGGCTGTGACTATGGAAACCTGGCTCTCCACTAAGACCGGCCCAAGCAGCACTGGCAGGGTACGTGGCTGGGCAGGGAGCTGCTCCAGGGCCAGGGCTGGGATTTTGTGGTGGCGACAGCGTGTTCCGGAGGGGAGACAGCCAAGATCTGCTGCCTGCACAGCCCTGAGCCTGGGGTCTCCATGGAAACTGGCTGCAGTGGCATGGGCAGGGGACGCTGGGAAATGGAGTCTGGCTGCTGGCCAGACCTGCCATTTTGGCCAGATCTGCTCTAGCAGTTTTGCCTCGTTTAATCTCCACTTGGGAAATTAGAAGCCATTTCTCAGGCTACCTACCTTGGTAATTTTCACACAAACCTTCTGAATGCTGTGGAAGAGATGCTGACATCTGCCCCCAGTTTTTGGACATTTTGGTGGGGAGTGTAAGAAGGAATTCAGAGACACCCTTACTTTAATTTCTAGGCCCAAGAGCTTTGTATTCTCTACCATCTGGAGGGACTGCTTTCAGACTCTCTGCCAAAGGCTTTTCTGCAACACAGTGCTTTGTTCAGTCTGTCAAGTTTGCTGTCACTTCACTTCTTCATAAATGTGTTCCTTTTCATCTCTAAGGGGAAAAAAAAGATACACGCTGCTTATCCCCAGGTCTCTGTGATGTGCCTGCTTCTGCTTGGTGCCTGTTAAGCACTTACAGATGAACCACTTTTCCTTGGCAACTCAGCTCAAGATATAACACTTTGGGGCCAGAACGGAAAGATGCAGAACTGGCAGTTCAGAATTGTCTATAATATAAACTTTCTGCGTGAGAGGAGCAGTGGGCTGCAAATATCTGCAGGACAGGTGTGCAGGAAGCCTGCTGGTACACCCTCCTCCCCACTCATGGGTCTGGGACCTTGCTGAGCCACAGGATGTGGAGCTAAAGGGGAGTATGCTCTGCCTTCCCACATGAGCCACATCTCAGCTTGGAGTCACAAGCAGTGGAATTACCCATAAGACAAGGGTAAAAAGGCAGCAGTTGTCAAGGAGGGGAGGTGGTGAAAGAGATTAAATCACAAATCTAAGGGCATGGTGAGCGCGGCCTGTGCCTCCCTCCCCACCAGCACACAACTTCAACCAGTGCTCTCATTCTGGGGCACTGGTTCAAGACAATGCAGAGGGAAGAGCTTACTCTACAGAGACACTAACACATTTCACATGCTGCACTGGGATGTCCTTATCTTCCAGCTTTGGTTTGGCTTAGCGTGATTGATCACCACTCAGGAGGTTGTGCTCAAGAGGTAGAATTAGACAACCAGTATTCAAACAGTGCATGATTTGAATTTCAGATAAAGCATGGTGGCTTCACAGGGGCTTAATCCATATGGGAAAGCAGCAAAAGAAAAAATCCTTTCAAGTTTGGATTAAACTCTCCAGCCATTCCCCATCAGCTGGTCATAGTGACTGGAGACATTGCCACTATAACTTTTTACCTCACTTCTGTTGTATTTCTCTAGACAGTGCCCATTGTATTGTGCTGTGAGGGGGGAGTCTCAGTCTCACTCATAGGCTAGGGACAGAAGTTACGCATAAACTGGTTTAAGTGATCAGAAATTGGTTTAAGCCTGTAACAGAACAGAAGCTCGGTGCATGCAAACCAGTTTCAAAATGGCTGAAACTGGTTTGAGATAAACCTGGTTGAATGTAGTATCAGATTTAACTGATTTGGCTCAAACCAGTTTATGACACTTCTGTCCCAGCCCTCTTCCTGGTTCAAGTTAAATCACAGTCCCCCAGCATCCCAGCATGCTTTCTAGCCTGGGCTGGGCTGTGCTGTCTGCTCCAGAGAGCGGGGCTGGCCCCGCCCCTCTTCTCTGGAGCTGGACCAGAGGGGGCTGGCTGATGGGGGGGAGGGGAGGGGCTGCCCCCCCAGGCAAACCCCAGCTGCTCAAACTTACTGCTGGCTGCAACTAGGGTTTGCCAACTCTGCCTGAAGCTATTCCAGGAGATTTTTATTTTCCCAACATGACGTAACGTCATTAATTGTACTGTTCAACCCGTTCACAATATCTGTCTCCCAGATTGCTTTCAATAGTCACTGGGAGATTGATGCTAATTCTGGTAGACTCCCAGCCAGTCCAGGAGGGTTGGCAACCCCAGCTGCAAATGTGGACTACAAATCTCAGAGGCAGCTGGAAGGAGAAAAAGAAAGTAGTGAGCAACCCTGCAAAGCCCTGCTGCTGTAATTTTGGACTTCAAATCCCAGGTACCTCGGGGCAGCAGGAAGGGGAAGTGAACACACAGCCAGAGAGCCGTGCTCTAGCGCCCCCCAGCTTCTGGTCTGAGCCACTGCAGGCATGTGGCTGCATTTCCTGAATCAAAAATGTCTGTTTACTTCTGTTTCAATTTAATCTGTGCAGTTTAGACAAGCTGCAAAGACTGAATCGATTTAGCCTCAGGCTTTTTGACTATCTGTACTTAGTCTTACTGTCCATTTCAGAAAGACAGTTGCTGCCTTTTCCTGTGTTGTAGCCCTTCCTAGCCTGTGTGAATTCAGCGCAAGCAGGATGCAATCTCCCATCACCCATGCACAGTTTACTTTATCTGACAGCCAGCAGGATCAGGAACAGCATGTGGACAGAAATTGCATGGGCCAGAATGAGGAGAGGGTGCAAGACACCTTAGAAAGGGCAGATATTTAGGGCTGTGCATATATAACCCATGTCTGGTACTCACTGTGGTACAAGGTACAGATCACTAGTGTTCTCATAGGCTGGCTTAGGAGAGGTTTTGAACCTAACAGAAAAGGAAACAGAACCACATAACACTCTGCTCTGGCAGCACTGAAAACAGAGACAGAGTCAGAGATGTACTAGGGCATTTACATGCCAGGCGCAGCCATTATGCATGAGGCAGTACTGGCTGCTGACCTGACAACCCCTTACCCCCTCCACTTATGCTACTGGGCACAGTCAAATTCTACAGTTTCCCCAAAGGAATCAGCAGCCCTTTGCTCCAGCATGGAGCACTTCTCCATGGCACCAGCCCTGAGTGCAATGGACTGGCTAACCAGGCACCAGACAGGATATTTTAGGAGAGTGATAAATAAGTTCTGTTTATGATACATTAGAATATGGGAAGTGAAAACAGTTTAGGTATTGGGTATAGCCTAGTTACCTATGCATGCAGTAGCCCATGACTGGATTAGTTAATGAGCAATGTCTGTATAAAGCATGCATCCTTTTAGAGGAATTTAAATCTGTCTGCCCTTGCACCTATTCCCTCTGTCAGTTGGCTCGATTAACCAGTCAACTGTGTATAAAGTGTGTTCTAATATAGATGCACAAAGTTTGGAAAGTGTCCCTGGGACCTACAACAGCTCTCTTAGTCCTTCCGATGCCCAAGTACCTGCCCCCTGCTCACTCCATTCCCCATTCACGAGATACAGGTTGTGCTCATACTGCTGGCATTTGTGGGCTTCTTTGTTTTGGAGTAAGGGTTTTGAGTGGTAAAGTCACCCTGGCCCCTTAATTTAGTGTGGGAGAGCTCCCCATGGCCCGCTCAGAGACATCTGCAACCCAGCAGCAGCTCCTCCCGTGTAGCAAGGCAGGCCGGACAGCCCCCCATCCCGCTTTCCTGATATTCCATAGGTAAGAACAACCAGAACCCTGCTCCCTCCCTGGAGTGAGACCCTGCAGCACTTTTTATCCATCACAAGGAGCAGAGAGAGGCACAAGCCTGTTTTTATATGATCTTTACCAGAACTCTCCATCAAAGAAGAGATTTCTGTTTCTGACTCACTTGGGTCCTGGGTGAAGCTCACTGGGATCCATGTACATAAACACAGGGTGGGGTCTGAAATCACACAAGATAGTATTTCAGTGCACCAGCTGGCACCAAGAAGGTGCTCTCCAAGAGATGGCATAACTCAGTCCATGGTGACTCCAGCAGGCCCTTGGATGCTGTTCCCTTCTGCACTGCTACCTCTCCTGCTACCCCAGGTACCTTGTCCACCCAGGCTGGCAGCTGAGCAAGGTGAACTTTGCCGCACAAATACCCAGGATGGACCTGCCTGCCTCCCACCTCCCTCACGTGCTGGGGTCAGCTGGGGCTGTGTTGGAAGCAGGAGCACAAACACCTCAGTGCTTCAAGAAACAAATATTCACAGTACAATTGTCAGATTGTAACCCTCCACATTCCCTCTATCCATCCCTTCAGCATTTCACCCACTCCCCAGGGCCCACAGTGAGATGTTTTAGGCTCATAAGCACAGATATGGCCTTGTGCCCTGGTGTGACACAGATTACACAGTCGTAAGATATAAGGCAGGGCTGGTTGCTACATACACAACTTGCCTGATACTGTACTAACTTTGTAACCTCCAGGCTTGACTACTGCACTGTGCACTATGTAGACTTGCTTTGAAGACAGTCCAGCAGCTGCAGCTGGTGCAGAGCACAGTTACAGGCCTTCTGACGGGTGGGTCACCAAGGGCACATAGCACAGTGCTCCAAAGTCTGTACTGGTTTCCAATAGCTTCCCAGGTGCAATTAAGGTACTGGCTTTGACCTATGAGGCTGTAAATGGCCTGGACCCTATGTAACTAATAGGGCTGTGTGAGGCTTCGGACAGAGCTTCAGATCCGGAGAAGCTTTGGACGCTTCGGGGTCCAAAGCAGCACATCCGGGTCAAAGCGCTGCCTTGTTCGGCTTCCCGAAGAGCTTTGGAGCTGCCTTGGAGATCCGGCCATAGGGTATAATGGGGAAACAATAAAATACCTATAACTTTGTTGTTTTTTGTCTGATTTGGATGACATTTTCAGGAGTGGTAGATTCTGCAGAGAGGGTGAAGCCTGTCAAGTGTCAAGAAGATCGGTGCAGGGGTTTGGGGGGAACAGCACCACAAATTCTTGAAAGCAAAACTCCTGTCACATCTAGGCATTACAATATAGTGGGGTGAAAACGGCAGGGCTGGTAGCTCTTACAGAGGCCACAAAGCCTGCCAAGTTTCAAGAAGACTGGTGTAGGCGTTCGGGGGGAACTGCCCCTCAAGCTGCGAACAAGCAAAACTCGTGCCATGGGTGACACTGTGTGTGTTAAGGCGCGGCGCGAGGACAGCTGCAGGGATGGTGGCCCCTGCTGTGGCCAGGATGCCTGCCAGCTGTGGAGGAGATGGGTGCAGGGGGCTCTGGGGCCCTGCACCCCCAGCTGCTGACAGGCAAACAGCCATGACAGGAGTTTGGCTTTCAAGAATTTGGGGTACAGTTTCCCCCAAACCCCTGCACTGATCCTCTTGAGTCTTGGCAGGTTTTATGCTCTCAGCAGAGGCTACCATCTCTGCAAGTTTCATCCAAATCAGACAAAAAACAACAAAGTTATAGATATTTCATTGATTCCCCATTATACCCTATGGCTGGATCTCCGAGGCGACTCCGAAGCTTCGGAGCCGCTTCGGCCGGATCGAGGAAGAAGCCCGGTCGGAGCTCCGGATCGTATCGCGGCCATCTGAAGCAGCCAGATCCAAAGCTGGATTGGATCACTGCCGACTCGCACAGGCCTAGTAACTAAGGGACCACTTTCTCCCTTATCTCTCATGATAATCCCTAAGGTTAGCTAAGAGCGATCTCTTGCAAATACCTTCAATGAGCCAAGCTTTCTTGGCAAAAACATGTGGGATGTCATTCTTAGTAGTCACCCCTCAGCTCTGGAACTCCCTTCCCTTTGAGGCCTGCCAGAGGCTGACCCTGATTATCTTCAGGAAGACCTTCCTGTTGAGGCAAGCATGTAGCAGGCAAGGTTCAACTGTGATATAGGTTTGGGGAGTTGCTATGTAGTTTATCTTAGTGCTCTGTTGGCTTTTATAAGTTGCTTTATCTTGCTTGCTTGTTTTCTCAGTTGTTTCACTTCCTTTTGTTTGGGCAGCAAATACATCAAATCAATAAACAAACAAACCCATAAAAGCAGATAAACGAATTGTGAAACTTCCTAATTGTACACACCCTCTACTTCGCCACTCAAGGTACCAAGCCATGTCTTGGCTTCTTGTACAAAATTCAAACTATGAAATGACACGGACATCGTTGGGTTCCAAATCATGCAGTATAGCTATGTGTGCATAGAGCTGCTCCGGTGGCTTCTGCAATAGTAAACCAAGGGCTGCTATAGGGCTCCCAAACTATGAACACTACATGGTTTTACCACGTCAAATTTTACCCAAAATACAACTGCCAGGCACAGATCTACAGAACTGTTCATACCTTGAATTAAAATTGTTTCAGCCAAAACACCTTGGGATTAAGGAAGTGGGGTCCTGAGAGACTGCCCCATGGCCAAGGACCCAGCAACTTCAGAGGTCAAGACTCTGGGATAGACCCACCAAATGAACTGCCCCAGGACTGCTGCTTAAAGAGCAGCCCACCACCAGGGCAGCCAGCCATGCCCAGGATCCCTGGATCTCCTTCATGCAACTGGAAGTTTAAAAGCTGCAAGAGTCCTGTCTCAAACTAGAGGAACAGGGCCTGGGATCCCTGGCCTCTGCTCTGTGAAGTTAATATTCACTGAAACTGTGAAATTGAGATGAATATGTTTTTGAATGAGCTACCACAGGGTTGGGGACCATATTTTGCCTCAGAAACTCTGTGCTTCAGTGTTTCCAAAACTTTTTTTTTTAATTTCCACTTCCTCAGGGATTGCAAACATTGCTGGTTTCTCCTGGATTCAGAATAAAACCTAATTTAAAAAAAAGAGATTCCCCATAAAACGGAAATCCTGTTTCTCAGCCAGCTCTGACTATGCAGGACAGACCAGCTATCAGACTTGCCTCTGCCCCTTTCACCTGTCTGAACACACCCCTTCCCAAATCATTTCCCCTCACTGCTGGCAGGTGAAGATGCAGGTCCTGGGAAAAGAAAGGATTTTCCTCTCCCTTCTCCAGTTATACTTACTGCCAAAAACATTTTGACACTTACGGGATTGGGGGAGCTTCTTTCTTTTTCTTGTGAAATAGCCTTAACAATAAGAAAAATTTGTTAGCAGAAGGGCTACAGGGAGAGGGCAATGCTCTTTCCCACAGGAACGTGGGTCTTGCTGGTGTGAAGGAAGCATCCAGCCTGGGGATGACTCTGGGCTATCAACCACTTTCTTTTCAGGTTGGCCTGGGACTCCAGCTCCTCTAAGGGGCATGTGTGTTGGCTGGGGCGGGGGGCTGGCGGGACTGTTATTAGGGATTTTCTGTCTTGCCTTGTGAAGGAGCTTTCAGCTGCTGCAACATCAAGCATCATATCAAATGTCCCCGAGCTCCAGCCTCCCCCATCCTCCCAAGTACCCCAAGGAGAGGAAGGAGGGTATCTTTAACAGCTCTGCCCTTCTGCTAGAGAAGTCCCAAACTATGAACACTACACCATGGGTTTTAACCTAAATACAGCTGCCATGCACAGAGCTGCAGAATTTTTCATCCCTTGAATTCAAATTGTTTAGCCAAAACACCTTGGCCTTGAGGAAGGGGTCTCCAGATAGACTGCCCCATGGGCAAGGACCCAGCAATTTCAGATGTTGAGACTCTGGGAGAGACTCAGCAGGTGGACTGCCCCAGGACCGCTGCTTCCAGAGCAGCCCACCACCAGGGCAGCCAGCCATGCCCAAACTCCCTGGCTCTGTCATGGAAATGGAGGTTTAAAAGCCGTGGGATCCCTCATCCTAACCAGACAGAGCAACAGGGCCTGGGATTTTTGGCCTCTGCTCTGTGAAGTTAATGTTCCTGTCATCTTCACTGATGCTCTGAAACTGAGATGAATATATTTTTCACTGTGCCACCTCCAAATCAGGGACAATTTTTGCCTTAGAAACTCTGTGCTTTAGTGTTTTCAAAACAATTTTTAAAAAAATCCACTTCTTCAGGATGGCAAACATTACTGGTTTCTCACGGGTTCAGAATAAAACCAAATTTCAAAAAAGGAGATTCCCCATAAAATGGAAATCCTGTTTCTCAGCCAGTTCTGACTATGCAGGACAGACAAGCTTTCAGACTTGCCTCTGCCCCTTTCCCCTGTCTGAGCACACCCCTCCCTAATTATTTCCTCTCAGTGCTAGCAATAGAAGATGCAAATCCTGGACAATCAAAGGATTCTCCTTTCCCTGTCCCAGTTATCTTTACAGCTAAAAACACTGATTCTGTGACACTTACTGGAAGGGATTGGCTTCTTTTACTTTCTTTTTAAATTTCCTTAAAAAAATAAGAAAAGTTTGTTAGCAGAGGGACTGCAGGGAGGGAATGATGCTCTTTTCCACAGGAACATGCATCTTGCTGGTGTAAAGGAAGCACCCAGCCTGGGGATGGCTCTGGGTTACCAACCATTTTCCTTTCAGGTTGGCCTGGGAGTCCAGCCCCTCCAAGGGATGTGTGTGTGTGGCGGGGGGATGGACGGACCATCAGGAATTGTCATTAGTGACCCTCTGTCTTAACCATCAGGCAACAAACAGATCAACTCTCCTTGGGATTCAGCCTCCCCCATCTTCCCCAATGACCCCAAGGAGGGGAAGGAGTGTACCTGGCTTTATCAGCTCTGCCCTCCTTCTGCAATAGTAAACCAGGAAGCTGCTTGAGGGCTCCCAAACTATGAGCACCACACCACAAGTTTTACCCTACATACAGCTGCCACACAGAGCTGCAGAAATGTTCACCCATTGAATTCAAATTGTTTCAGTCAGAACACCTCGGCCGTGAGGAAGGGGGCTCCTTAGAGACTGCCCCATGGCCAAGGACCTAGCAATTTCAGAGGTCAAGTGCACTGTCAGGTGGCCTGGCTCTGGGGACCAACTCTGGGGCAGCCAACTCTGACTGCACAGGACAGACCAGCTACCAGACTTACCCCTGCCCCTTTCACCCATCTGAATGAACACACCCCATCCCACAGCATTTCCCTCAATGCTGACAATTGAAGATACAGATCCTGGGCAAAGAGAGGATTCTCCTTTTCCTGCTCCAGCTACGCTTACTGCCAAAAATATTGTGACACTTACGGGATAGAAGCAGCTGCTTTTGCTTTCTTTCCATTTAGCCTTAAAATAAGAAAAGGTTGTTAGCAAAGGGGCTGCAGGGAGGGGATGATGCTCTTTCTCACAGGAACATGGGTCTTGAAAGAAGCACCCAGCTTGGGGATGGTTCTGGGTCATCGACCGCTTTCCTTGCAGGTAGGCAAAGGAGTCCAGCTCCTTTAAGGGATGTGAACGTATTGCGGGTGGGGGCAGCACAGGGGGATTGTTGTTAGGGACCTTCTAATCTGCCTTACTTTGAGAAGGAGCTTTCATCTGCTGCCACATCAGGCATCAGACAAACTCTCCTTTGGATACAGCCTCCCCCATCTTCTCTAATCACCCCAGAAAGTGAGGGAGGGTACCTGGGTTTATTACCTCTGCTCTTGCTCGGGGGCGGGGCAGGAGTATTGCATCTGTTACTCACTTTTTCCACCAGTCTCTGCACCAGAAAAAAGCTGCTACAAGCAGGAGGGCAGTGAGAGAACACACATTGAGGATGGCCAAGGCGATCATGAACACTGCTAAAGATCCCTGGATCACCACACCGGGGCTGTTGCATTCCTCTAACGTTGCACAAAAACACAGGACTCATATCACCTTCCAGGTAGGTGCCGTGCAGCCAGCACCCATTTCGCACAGAGGAGGATAAACCATGTAGGCTCCACAGCACGCTCAGCCTGACACCCATAATAAACCCTCCTTGCATGGAGCCCAGGAAGGAACTTCATAGTCCCTCTACTCTTCCACATGTGAATTATATCTGGCTTGTCCTGAAGATAACCCCCACCCCCTCCCATGATAAACCATCCCACCTCCATGCAATGTAGCCAGATGAGTCCCTCACAACAACAGGTCCCCAGCCTCTCTCCTTGCCTGCCTGGCCCCTTTAGTCAACCCTCTTATCCCATGCATTGTACACAATCTAGCGACAACTATTCCGTGTCCCTTGCCCCATACCCTCCCAGCAGCCCTGCACACCATCCCTACTGTACCCTCCTGGCATTTCACAACACACTGTTGATGAATTTGTGATTTTGTCCTAACCATTCAAGGGACCTTTTCAGTTCCTACCAGAATTAAGCGCTAAGGATTTACTAGCTTTAAAGATGCAGGTCACTTTACTATGTTGAATATTTGCTTAATTGTCTAATGACTTTTCAGACAGTTCTGTAAGGTCTCTCTAAAGACATCTAGCAGCTTCCTGATGTTTATTTGGCAAATTTCTAGTCTTAAGGCTTGGCTACACTGAATACCCCTCTATGTATCCTGTACTATACCAAGCCTGGGCTTTCACAAACCCCTCCCTGCCCCTGCCCACACTCAACCTGACACCTCATGAGAACTCAGGTCCTTTACAGTGGCAGTAGAGACCTCACAGTAACCAACGCTTGGTGAATATACGGTGACTGAATCTGCCCCAGGCATTCACCTGCAGAGGACATCTCAGAATAACACACTCCATACACCTACCCCAGGGCTCCCACACTCCACACTGATGCCATCACTTGCATACAGTAACACTACCTCCTTTCACCATTTTTCAGATGCACAAACTGACACTGGGCACAGACAGAAGTGCAGCTCCCCTCCCCACTGTAACTGAGAGCGCTTTGCAGGAAATGCTATGAGGGTTACAACAGACACAACCATCCCCTGGAACAAACAGAAGTTCACTGTTGGTTTCGGGGGGGGGAAGATGGCTGTTGGCTGCAGCCTGCAGCTAGTTTCCCCTAGCAATGTCCCCTCCTCTCTCCCAGCTAGTCCTTGTTTCAGAATGGGGGGGTGGGGAGGGGGCAGGGGGAGCTCATTCTAGGGGTTTCCCAGCCAGCATTGGAGGGTGGGGTGGGTGAATTTGAGCCCCTCCCCACCTCATGGTGGGGGGGGGGGGGAACGACTCCAATACAGCCACCCAGAGATGACCGTAGGGTGTGGGCCCTGGGGCAAATCAGCCTGTGCAGGACCTGAACGTGGCAGTGGGGGGTGGTGGTGAGCATCTAGATGCAAAGCCAGCCTGACTCCCTGGGCCCCACAAAGCGCACGGCCTGGGGCAGTGCCCCGATTCGTACCCCCTTAGGGATGGCCCTAGAGCCACCCCACCCTTCAGAAAGGGCTGAACTCCCTCCCCCCCCCCCCCAACTGAACTCCCTCCACTCCTTTTCCCCCCTCCCATTCTGAGAACAGCCACAGACTGCCAGGCAGCACAGACAGAAGTTACAGAACATGCTCTGTTTTGAAATGTCTTCATCTACCCAGCATGCAGATTTTCACCCAATTGGCCATTTTTAAAGCTATATGCAGCTGTGCACTTATGTTTGATCATGCCTATAGGTCACTTTTTGTGGCCCAATTGGGTGAAAATTGTCACTTCTACCAACATGTCCCACAACAAAACTGATGCACTGGCACTGACTACTTGCATGATCCCCCACTTCCCCACTCCTGCTCAACTCCCATAGTCACCCACATGGTGGTAACAACGTGGAAAACAATAGGAACCAAGTGACACAGCTGTGTCTCATGCCACACACAGCACATGGGCACTTCCCAATGACCCTGGACACACAAATACACCAACATCTTGCACTAACCCTCCATACGCAGATTCTGGCACACCTTATCCCACAATGAATATCTCCAGGGACACAGACATGTACACTGATAAACTATCTCAGAATACTTCTTATATGCAGTGACATAGTGATATGTCACAATAAACTTCTCCCCACTCATGTTGCCATGTCATAATGTCCTCCTCCTCCCCCACCCATTGGCATGTATCACAATAATCCTGGTTTCCTGGCCACACACTCCCTCCTGCCCCATGTCATAATAACCCCCTCCCTCTACACACCAACCACAGCACCATGTCAGTAGACACCACTCTGGCACACATGCACCCCAAAGATAGGGTTTTTAGGCTATTCTATAGTGCCTCTCATATCCTTCTAATATCTATACTCCTTCTAGTTATGCACTGAATGGCATAACTATAATACCTGTGCTATGTAGTTTATTTTGCTCATCTCCCTGGGAGGTAATTGTGTCTGTGGGGCAGTGTTTGGGCAAGGGCTATTGTTGCTGTCATTTAGAAATACACCTGTGCTGCTCTGTGTTTCTGTTACCGAAGGCAGATTGGAAAAGTATACCTGCCAACTGTAGAGGCAGAGTAAAGTCTGTGGTAGCCATACAATCCCAGGCAGGTTCATTGCTCAATCTGGGACCAGCCCCTAGGGGAAAATGGACTTACCTTACAGTGCCTAATGTTCTTTGAGATGTGCTGCCGTATACAGGCACTGCAGGGGCACCTGCACCTCATGCCCCAGGCCTTAAAGATCTGTCAGTCAGCTGTGCTGTACCTTGCCCCTGCTTGGGCTTCAACTTTTCCTAGAGTGCAGAATGCAGGTGTGCAGGACACATGAGAAAGAGGAGACGGGAGGGTGAGCTGTGGAATTTGAACACAAGCAGTCCGTCTGTGTAGGAGGCCACACGCACACAAAAACTACAGACAGGCAGATATGAATCATAGAATCATAGAAAATTAGGGTTGGAAGGGACGTCAGGAGGCCATCTAGTACAACTCCCTGCTCAAAGCAGGACCAGCCTCAACTAAATCATCCCACCCAAGACTTTGTCTACCCAGGTATTAAAAACCTCCAAGGATGCAGATTCCACCACCTCTCCCAGTGCTTTACTACTCAGCACTTTACTACTGTCCCAGTGAGAAAGTTCTTCCTAATATCTAACCTAAACTTCCCTTACTGCAACTGGAGACCACTGCTCTTTGTTCTGTCATCTGTCACCACAGAGAACAGTCTAGCTCCATCCTCTTTGAAACCCCCCTTCAGGTAGTCGAAGGCTGTTTAAATCCCCCCTCAGTCTTCCCTTCTCTAGACTAAAGAAGCTCAGTTCCCCCAGCCTCTTCTCAGAAGTCATGTGCCTCAGCCCCTGGACCATTTTCGTTGCCCTCCGCTGGACTCTCTCCAATTTGTCCACATTTTTTCTGTAGTTGGGGGCCCAGAACTAGATACAGTACTTCAAATGTGGCCTCACCTATGCTGAATAGAGAGGAGTAAATACTTCCCTCGATCTGCTAGCAACCATTCTACCAGTGCAGCCCGGTATGCTGATAGCCTTCTTCACAACAAGGGCACACTGTTGGCTCATATTGAGGTTATTGTGCATTGTAACTCCCAGGTCCTTTTCTGTAGGGCTGCTGCTTAGCCTGTTGGCCCCAGCCTGTACCAGTGCATGGGATTGTTCCATCCTAAACACAGGACTTTGCACTTCTCCTTATGCGGTTTCTTTTAGTCCAATCCTCTGATTTGTCTAGGTCTCTCTGAATCCTAGCCCTACCCTCCAGCATATTTACTACTTTCTCCAGCTTTGTGTCATCTGCAAACCTGCTGAGGGTGCACTCCATCCCATCTTCCAAGTCATTGTTGAAAATGTGATGTACCAGTTCCACAATGTGATCCTTTCCCAGTACGTGGGGTCAGGGGGAGACTTTCCCCTATTTACTGATGTAAAAAATGGCTGTGCTGCTGTCCATCATGTTTTATAAAGGGCTGTTTAGAAATCTGCTTCAGGAAGGAGTCACAAGCTTTACAGAGCACCCTGAGTTACATGATATCAAAAAGCATCTGCGTCTCTTCCTGGGACCACAGACCTTGGATACACAGACAGAATATTCTATCCTACTTGCTTAGGGCTCCTCAATTTGGCAAGGTAAGGGACTGGAAGTATAATGTGACACTTCTTCTTCTTCTTCTTCTTCTGTCCTTGTCACAAACTAGATGTTTTTCCAGAATCATGTACAAGTAACAACCCTTTCAGTTGCTGCAGTGAGGTCCTCCTTCATACAGGTCTCATTCACCAAGGAGTTGGCAAATGAGCATATGCTCAATAGTTTGTACTTCACTGCACTTGCATATGTTCATGTCGTTAGAGCAGCTTCATGTTTGTTTCTGATTTTCCAGTTTGTGTGTGCAGGTGATCCATGCACCACCATGTTGGCCAATCTAGATCTGCCCCTCTTGGAAGGTCCTCCTGGGGCTCCAGGTCCATTTCAGAACACCTGATTGCATATAATCTTCCCTACCATAACCTCAGTCGTGCCCCGTCAGCCATCGTGTCCCACTTCACAACATTGGTCACAAAACTTGTTCATGTTTTAAACCATTTAGTTACTTCTGTGTAACCACAGAGTGGATGCAGGGGGTCTTCCATCTGCTGTGATCTTTCTTTTTGGCTTGTTACCTTTCTTCTGATATCAGATAGTGCAATGCCAGCTAGTAAGTATAAGCAATCCTTTGCTGTTGGCTTTAGACATCCTGTTATTTCATGACAGCTGTCATTTAGAATAGGATCTATTTTCTTGGCATGAACTGATCGTACCCATACTGGACATGCATACTCCACAGTGGAGTAATGCAAGGCAATAGCAGTGGTTCATAATGTAGCTGGGTTTGCTCCCCATTTTGAGGTGACCAACTTCTGAAGTATGTTGTTGCAAGCGCTGACTTTCCCTTTCGTCTTCTCTACATGTGCTTTGCAAGTAAGTCTCTGAGGACATCAAGAGGATGGGTGTGTAGGGTTAAAAGCTACTTCAGCAAAATGCTTATGTAGCAAGCTCACTTTTCAGAGTTTGGGTTGAGTCCCAGGCTTGAGAGCCTGCTGTTTTGATTGGTGGAGCCCATCCACCCATCAGGAGGCAGCAGGAGAAATAAAGTCACACCCCTTTCCTAAGGGGAGGGGGAGAACAGCCCTCCTGGACCTGATTGAAGACTGTAAACTGTCAGGTCCAGAAGACTTCAGGGGCGGAGCCCTGGAGCGTATAAAAGGAGCAGCATGCCCAGCAGGAGGGGAGATGCAGGAGGGACTCAAGAAAAGTGGTGTTAAGAAAAGCTGGGGAGCTTTCCCCCAGCTGTTGATGGCACACAGGGCGGTGCACAGAGACTTGGCTCTGGGAGTGGTGTGAGACCGTTCAGGCCCATCATGGTGTGCGGTTCAGTGCACGGAGCCTAGGCTTTGGGAGCCGCAAATGGCAGCTCGAGCCTACAAACCCGGGAGGGCCAGCGGGCCCCACAGTGCATGGGACAAAGGCCTTGGGGCTGCAGTGAGGCGGCTCAGGTCCCACTGTTTGGGCTAGCCACCCGGCGTGAGGATGGCTGGCTGGAGCCTGAAGGGCCTGGCCTCTGCTAAGAGAGCCCTCAGTGCCAAGCCAGGGCATGGGGAAATAGTAATGCTGCAGCGTGAGGCCCAGCACCCAGGAGCCAGCAGCAGTGGTGCAGCAGCTGAGAGGAGCTGAGCCCTTGGTGCCCAGAGTGGGACACAGGGTGGGGAGGAAACCAGCAGCACGGGAGAGGCCTGGAGAGGTGCTCCAGCAGAGGAGACCCCATTGAGCTGCGCTCGGAGCACCACCACGTGAGGGAGCGAGAGTCATTGGGCCCTTGGGTCCCACAGGGGAAAGACATTTGGGGCAGGCAAACCCAGAGAAGGGGCTGGGTGAGCAGTCCCCTGCCTAGTGAAGGCCCTAAGGGTCCGGGCCCTAAGGGTCAAGCCCCAAGGCCTGGTGCTTCCTGGACACCACTCAAGGGACCCCATTGGAAGAAGGACTGTCTCTTGCCATGGGTCAGGGACTATATTAAGGAATAGATATTAAGATTGTTCATGTTTGCGCCTTATATTTTGTAATTGATGTGTTGTATTGTGATTGTACATAGTGTTATTTAGGGTTTGACCTTGGTTAGTGGTTAGTGTTCACTGTAAATATATGTATGTGATATTTAGTTTTATGTTTATGTATATTATAACTTAATAAACTGTATATAGTTAAGAACTTTGGGCTTGGGTAACTCTATAGAGAAAAGAGGGACCTGCTTGAAATTCTGGCATCCCTCTCACGACACCCCCCTCCTGCCTATCCATCCCATTCAATTAAGAATAGAGCACACTCTTGGGTGCACCTGGGTTACACTTAGCATACGCAATGCTATTCTGTGCCTCAATATAATTATAGGAAACTGAAAACTGAGGTGCCCCATTTTGTGACCTATGTAATGCCTGGCAGTGAGCAGGTTGTAAGAGGATGTGGTTTGACACTTTAGACCTTAGCGAACAGTGTGAGGCAGGAGGATGCAGTTAATACGTAAATAAGCAAAATGACTGGATGCTGGTAAAGTACAGCTGGCTGCTGCAATGGTATGTTTTTTCAGGCCAGTAAACCACACACAAAATTCAGCTGTATCAAGAATAAGTTGTAAAACATGACTGGTTCACTCTCGAAACCACAGTAACACTCCTCTGATACAGTGCCTAAGCAACTACAGCAAATTTGAAGTGTCAGTCATCTGACAGCACTTAACACCTTGCCAAACGTTTCTCACAGGACCTCTGGGATGCCTGGCCAGCGGATTCTGGGGATCTTGACACTGAAGTCCTCCACAGCTTGCAACTGTGCATCTGCAGTATATTACATTATGTGTAAGTGAAGCAAGCTTGTAGTTTGGTAATAAGTCAAGCCAATTACTGCAATGGTTCCTTGGTCTTAATCACCACCTCACCCATCAATTCCAAAATTATTCCCAATAATCCCAACAGGTGGACTGGAAGGAATGAGCTTTACCATCATGACTGTCATCCCCACCATCACCTGGGATCTGAGGACCCACCATAAGACTACTGGCCTTTCCTCATCCAGATCCTATAATGTCCCAATAAGATGACATTGAAACCTGCAACCCACAGCAGGGCCAGTAGAAGAACAATATCAGCAGCTCCATTCTTAAGACAGGTGTTGGGGAGTGGGGAAGCACAATGGTCAAGTGTTTAGCTTTGGCAGTCAAATGCCAGGGGGTGGAGATGTGCTGGGTGGAAATCAGTTTAGACTGAACTGAAACTTAAACTATGTTGTATTTTCTTGCTGTATCAAAAAACCCAACAAACCCAAAACAACCCCCCCTCCCCCCACCCCACACACACACACTCCCCCTCTTCCCCCTTTGGAAGTTTTGCTTGGTTTAACATCCACAAGGGAAACCAGAAGCCATTTCTCCTGCTGCCTGCCTCCGTTATTTTGTGTACAAACCTTCCAAAGGCTGTGGAGGAGAAGCTGATCTCTATCCCCACAGCACTAACATTTTGATGAGGATGAGAAAGAAAGGACTCTGAGACACACATTGCTTTAATTTCTAGACCCAAAAGCTTTCCATTCTGTATCACATGGGGTGCTGCTCTCACAGACACCCTGATGAAGGCTTTCCTGGCAGTTGTACCGCAGTGCTCTGTTCAGTCTGTTGAGTTCACTGTCATTTCATTTTTTCATAAATGGGTTCTTCTTTCACACTGGGGAAAAAATACACATCACTTGCCCCCAGCACTCTGCAACATGCCTGCCCTCTGCTACAGTGGGTGGTTAGCACTTACAGAAAAGCCCCTTCAACCTAGTAACCAAACTCAGGATATGACGCACTTCGAGGCCAGCATGAGGCAAGGTACAGAACCAGCAGGCATAGAGCCAGGTCAGAAACCTCTAATCATTTCTGCAGAATCATCTATGATGTAAGCCTCCTACATATGGCTCCCTCCTCCTCACAAAGGTCTGCAAGGCAGGGGTGCAGGCATCCTGCTGATATACCCTCCGCACCTGTAAGGGTGAAACCTTGCAGAGCCACAGATGGAGATCAGTCCTCTGTGTACACTACCTTCCATTTTGGAGCTGTAGCGAGTGGCATGGACTCAGTGACCCCATAAGACAATGGTAAAGGGACTCAAAGGGCAAAAGTGCTCCTCCAAAACAGGGGGACAAAATGCCTTTTCTAGACTAAAAGAAAACAGGATATTACCAAGAAATAAGGGAAGCTAAGAAGAATGAAGGCCATTCTGAGACATGAAATTCATGCTGAAATGCTGCCAGAAGCCTAGTAGCTTTGGAGCTTATAAGAAAGATTGGTTCTGTCTGTCTCCGGCACAGGGAATGGTGCCTGCCAGAAAAACTATCTAGCCCAGTAAGTTTGTACAGCCCCATGTTAAATACACTTGGACTTTTATTTAACATACCCATGAAGGGGTCTGTTGCTCGGTACAAGGTACACGTCACTAGGATTCTCAGACACTGACTTACGAAGGGCTCCAAACCTGATGGGAAAAGGAGAGAGGACCACATCAAACTCCACTCTGGTGGCACTGGAAATCCAGGAACAGGAAAGCTCCACACCTCCCCCAGGGAATCAGCAGCACTGCACTCTAACACCCAGAGCTTTCTCCGTGGTACCAACTCTGAGTGTGACAGACTGGAAGAACATATGGGGACCTCGCTGCAATGCAGGAGCAGGCACAGCTGAATCACCACCCGCTCAAATGTACCATGGAAGCCACAGAAAGCCCCTGCGAGACACTATGAGGGGCGGTGTTTACACTGTTATCTGGAGAATTAATTGTGATAACCCAGCAGTGTGAATGGATACCACAGCATGACTGGTAAAGAAATGAGAAGCACAGCTGTAGTGCTGCATGAACAGGGACCAACTTCCTGTGATGATCACCAATGGATTAGATCAGTGGTTTTCAACCTTTTGAGACTCAAGGCACCCCTCACTACACCAAGAAACACCCTGGAAAATGCCAGCTCTTAGTTCTCACTTGATTTTGGACTACAGAAAAATAATAGAGCATCGTTCTGTCCTACAGAACTCAGAAAGACCAGCAGAGCATTACCACTATGGATTCCTGTTTCCAATCCCTTGTAAATCATACACTGAACAGCACTAATACTGTGTGGCACTGTGGCACCCCTGAAAAGATCTTAAGGCAACTCAGGGTGCAGCAGATCCCAGGTTGAGAATCACTGGTCTAAAAAGGTTTCTCCCTCCTTTCTGTCAGATACATCACACAACAACTGGCAGGGGAAGGATCTAAGGGAATGGGCACTTCTGTAGCTTCCTCTTAAGAAGCTCTACTTTGGGACCAGAAGAGTTGCCATTTGCTACAATGCCTGACCCTCCACAGTACAGGCCACCTGCCTCTCCTCAATACCCCCTGCTTGTCCCAAATGTACAGGCCACCTTCCCCTCTTCAGTCCCTCCCCTTCCCTGCCACCATGCCTATTTCTGTAGCCCTGTCTGGGCGAGCTGAAAGCAGTGAAGCCTTTAGTCAGAAGGAACGTATGGTGAAATAATTCAGTAACAAACTTAGCTCAGCACCAGCTGGAAGTAATTTGAGAGGTCCTGAATCAAATGTTAGGCCTGAACTGCCTGATTGACTAGATACCAGACAGGATAATTTAGGAGAGTGATTAATAAGTTCTGTTAATGATACATTAGAATGTGGGAAGTGAAAACAGTTTAGGTATTGGGTATAGCCTAGTTACCTATGCATGCAGTAGCCCACAACTGGATTAGTCAATGAGCACTGCCTGTATAAAGCATGCATCCTTTTAAAGAAATTTGAATCTGTCTGCCCCTGCACCTATTCCCTCTGTCGGTTGGCTCGATTAACTGGCCAATAGCATATAATGGGCGTCCCGGTGTAGATGTGCAGTGCATGTGTTCAAGTCTGCCATAGTGAGATGGAAAAAAGTGCCCCTGGGGGCTACAACATCACTCCCAGTTCCTCCTATCCCCAAGTGAATGGTCCCTGTGCACCCTGTTCCCAATTCACAAGGATGCAGGTTTTGCTCATTCTGTTGGCTGCTGTAGGCTACTTTCCCTGCTCCAACTATACTTACTGCCAACAACAGTGAATCTGTGAC
The DNA here is from genome assembly GCF_030867095.1 of Alligator mississippiensis. Lineage (NCBI taxonomy): Eukaryota > Metazoa > Chordata > Crocodylia > Alligatoridae > Alligator > Alligator mississippiensis. The sequence goes on from NC_081835.1 coordinate 47,553,314, forward strand.
ACTTACGGGATGGGAAGGGCATCTTCCTCTTTCTTTCCAAAAAGCCTTAAAAATAAGAAACACTGCTTAGCAGAGAGGGACTGCAGGAAGGGGATGATGGTGTGTACAACTGGAGCATGCATCTTGCTGATGGGACAGAAGCACCCACCCGGCTCTGAGGAATTGACTGGGTACTTTTCAGGTTGGCTGAGGGGTCCAGGCCCTCTAAGGCAGTGGTTCACAACCATTTTTGTACCAGGACCCATTTGTAAACGTTGATGGCCAGTCCTGACCCAGTGCCCCCCACCCCTAACATGTGGGGCTGGGGGTGGGGGGCAGCCTGCAAGGGAAAAGCCACAGTTTCCCACATTTTTCTCCTTTAAAGGAAAATCCATTTTTCAAGTTTGTTCGTGACCTTTTCATAGATTCTTGCAATGCACTTTTGGGTCGCAACTTATGCGTTGAGAAATGTTGCTCTAAGGGATGTTAGTGGGGATTATTATTAGAAACCCACCTGCCTTAACCTATAAAGAAGCTTTCAGCTGCTGCCAAATTGGGCATCAGACCAGCTCTCCCAGGGATTCAGCCTCCCCCATCTTCCCTAGTGACCCCAAGGAGGGGAGGGAGGATACATGGCTTTATCAACTCTGCCCTTCCTCTGGGGGACAGGAGTATTGCACTTGTCACTCACCTTTGCCCCCAGTCTGTACATCGGATAAGGGCTGCTGCAAGCAGGAGAGCAATGATGGAGAACACATTGAGGATGGCCAGGGTGATGTTGATTGCTGCCACAGATCCGTGGCTCGGCCCATCTGGGCATTTGCATTCCCCTGACATTGCACAGAAATAAGGCTTGTATCACCCACCAGGTAAACCATACAGAGAGAACCCATCACAATGGGGGATAAATGTGTAGGATCTACAGCATACTCAAACTGACACCCCATAACCCATGGAGCGCAGGAAGGAACCTCAAAATCTCTCGCACTCCTCCTTACATCAAACATATTCAGCCCAGCCTCAAGATAACTCTCAACCCTCTCCATGTGCCCAGTCCTGCCTCCCATGATAGATCATCCCAACCCCATGCAGTATGGCCAGACCAGCCCCACACCTAAACAGTGGACGTAGCACTTCTCACACTAACCCGCCATACACGACCACTGACACACTGCAGCGAATGACACACCCAAAGACTGCACTCTCTAAGGCATCGATGCATACACTGGCCAAGTCCCATCTCAGAATACACCCCTCATCTGCACAGTGACGCTACAATATGTCACAATACACTTCTCCCCATTCACACTGCCATGTCATAATGACCTCCTCCCTGACCCACTGCCATGTGTCAGAATAACCCTGCTTCCCTGGGCACACACTCCCTTGTGTTGCCATGTCACAACAACCCCCTCCCTCTGCACACAACCACAGCACCATGTCACAGTAGACATTGTGCTGACACACGTGGGACTCCAAGATGAGGTATCTAGGCTGCTCAGTAGAGGTTCTTGTTCCACTCTTATCCCTAAAGTAGCTGAACTCCTGCTAGTCATGCACTGAGTGGCATGACTAATCCCTGTCCTGTGTGGTTCCCTTCTCTTCTTATCTCCCCAAGGGGAACTGTGTCTACAGGGTAGTGTTTGGGCAGGGAGTGCTCAATTGTTGCTGTCATTTAGAAAAACACTTGTGCTGCTCTGTGTCTCTGAAATTAAAGGCAGGTCAGAAATATGCATCTGGCAGTAGAGAGGCAGTTAGGCCTGTGGTGGATCATCCAGTGTCCTGAGCAGGTTTATTTCACAGTCTGGGACCAACTGACAATGGACTTACCTTACAGTGCCTAACTTTTTTTGTGATATTCTGCCATTGCAGGGGCATCTATGCTTCATGCCCCCAGCCACAAAGACCTATCAGTCAGCTGTGCCTGTACAGCATGCATGCACCCTGCACCTGCTTGGACCACAACTCCTTCACAAGTGCAGAATACAAATGTGCAGGGCACCTTCATTTGGCAAGGCTAGCAAATGGAAGTATAATGTGACACTGATGCTAGGATGGGTGGATTGGAAGGAACCAATTTACCATCCTAACTGCCAATGCCTCCCCAGCACATGGACTTTAGGACTCACCATAACATCAGCAGCCCTTCATCATCCTGATCCAAAGATGTCTCTATTAGGTGACACCTCCTGTAGGTTAGCCCACACAACCACCGAACTGTGAGATTCATGTTCCTGTTGTCACTCCAGCCCTTGAATATTCTTTTCCTTCCACAGCTTCCTTCTTTTTATTTCTATTGCTCTTTTGGCCTTCTGTTTAAAAGTCTGGCTTAGCCAGCCATGGCTATGTCTTATGCAACTATGGATGAGCCAATGACCAGAAGGGATGCCTGAGAAGACTGGTAAGCAGTCAACTTGGTTTAGCATAAGGCATCTGGTAATAGTCCTCAGGATGCTGTTTTAAGGCTGTACTCCACTAACTTAATGTGTGCGCTCCAGCCCCACACTGGTGCACAGTACTCAGCAGGAGCATACACAAGTGGCAAAATGGAGATGCAAAGTGTTTGGAAATTTGCACCCCAGATGGTGCCAGCAAGACAAGGGCTAAGAGCTCCCCTGCTGTTAACCAGAAGAGCTTACACTGTGAAACTATGGTATAAAATACCTAGAAAACAGCAGCCCTGGTACCCTTAAAGGAGCATGCCAAATCACTGTTGCACATGCTGAGAGACCCAGTACCTTGGCAGACAAGTCTTCTTAATGTATTCTGCATTTCCTTGAAGAACATCAGAGACCTGGAGCCATAATGCCCTTCCCAGAGTTACTGCAGTGGTAATGGATTTAGTGTCTAAGCAAGGTGCATCCACAACTGCGTATAAAAACGTTTTTAGCAACAGTTCTTTGAGGACAATGGTACCTGAGGAAGCACAGGTAGAAGGGGGGATATCTTTCCTGGAGATGAGGAAGTTCAGCTACAGAGAGTTGCAAGATGTTGCAAGGTGGACACTGTGTTAAGATAGGGCTGAAAATCACCATTTTAAAGTTAAAGCACTCAGGATAGTGTTGTGGCTGGGTGTGGGTGTCTGATTTTGCAAAAAAATTAAAATAAAAAAGATTTGTTGTGACAAATCTGAATAAATACATGAGGAACTTGCAAGATGTTTCCACTAGGGGGCAGCAGGCAGACATCATTCCATCAGTCTGTCATGGGTAGTTAGGAGTGAAGGGACTTATTTATTTTAAGGAAAATTTGTCATGTTCCAAGTCAAATCAGCCAAATCAATGCCAAATCCGTGAGTCATTCAAGAACCATTAGTGACCATACTACTGGTAAACATTTTCTACCCACACCTGGGGCTTCAGATGCTTCCAAATCCTTTGGCATGTGTCTTATGTGCAGACCCAAGCCTGGAGGCTTGGGGTTCAGACACCCCCGAGTTTCGCTTGCCCTCAGCTGTATGGCCGCAGAAGCAAACTAGGAAGGAGTCTCGCATTTCCATAAAGTGGACATAAAGCCAAGACCTTCCCACTGGAAGTGAAAGTGGGAGGCTAACTATCCCTTACTTCAGGTACTACCCCCTGCCAAGGAAGTGGCTTTCCCCTGTAACTAGGAAAATCGCCTTAGTGGTCATGGTATTTCCCCTGCCAGATGCACCTGTCCCAATTTTTGTTCTTGAATGAGGGGCATGAGGACATGCCTGGCTCAGGTGCAGCCCAGTGGACAACCCCTTCAAAGACTGCCATCTTACAGGCTTGCACACACCTGCAGTGGGATCCATGCACACTGTGCAGGATTCCAAGCAGCTATTTTAACGGCTTGAGGTTTGCTTCTCCCCCTAAAGGATCAGCACTGCTAGGCCTGCAGAGACTAGTCTGGCTTATTATTGCCTGGCCCTTGAGCCTGGCCTTGAGGTTCAACAGCTGGTGGAGACTGAAAAGGCCATATCCCTCTGAATGGTCAGCTCCACATCTGAGAGAGGCCTGTACAGGGGTGAGCAGGGCCTATGGCTTTTCCTGTACTTTTGCCAAGGTGAGCATAGCATAAAGAATCCTCTACCTCTGGCCATCTGCAAAAGACTGTTTTGTCCATGCTGCAGGGACCTGACTAGTACTTGCAGCCAGGAGCCTCCTCCCTGAACACAGCTCCAGCATCTCTGCTTGTTAGTACAGGCTGTGTGGAGGTCCTGGAAGGGCACCTTGCCCTGCCTGTAGACACTGGAATCTAGGCCCTTGCTGATATTTCAAACTAGGAAGAGCTGATCCCAGAGTGCTCTGCTGAGGACAGTAGATGGAAAAGAAAGGAAATCAATTCAGCCTGAGAAACAAGGCTGTTTTTATTGACCAGCAAAATGCACATGGACATGCAAGACCCAAAACTTTACCAGGACCAGCCCTCTGCTTGCTGCAGCACCACCATGCTCTCCAGGGTGCTCTGTTCTACAGCTCAGAGAGCTATGGGGCTATCTCCATGCGGGAATGGGAAGACAATGGAGAGAAGATGCACTCCAGAACCATGATTTCCTAGTGATGAGATGGGGACTATGTTTATCAGGGCTGGCAGATGCCACCTGAAGGAAGTATGACTGAAGATCTGAATGCAGGCAGGAAGGAAGCAGTGCCAAGGGATCAGGGAGTGCTCCTTCTTTAGCTGCAGTTCTTGGGCAGGCGATAGACACCCCCAGAATAGATTAGCTGCTGGTCCCGGACTTTCTTTTGGAGGAAGCCCTGCAGTTCCTGGATGTCAATCTCTGTCACCACTGGGCCCGTCATCACAAACATCTTCAGCATGCTGTGAATCCGCTCCAAAGACAGGCTCTCCAGGTTAGTCAGCATTGCTTGGATATATGTCCAGAACAGCTGCAGGGGGACACACAAAGGCATGGTTAAATTCCAGCCCCTCCCCTGACCCCTAGCAGCCACATTCTTACAAAAAACAAAGGGAAACTTTGGGAGTACCAAAGACTGACATAGAACCCCAAGGGGCTCTGTCAGTGTCAGCTGAGGTGTACACACCCAGCCTCTGCACACTAGATGCCTAACAGGACCACTGGGCATTGGGGACAGGCTGGAGGGCAGGCTCTGCCATGTAGTGCATTAACAACTCCCTATGGCTAAGCTCCTTCACACTGCACTGCAGTGCTACATGCTTTACCAGTCCCCATCTGCCCTTGGCTGGTTGTGTTACTAACTCAGTGATTAGAAGAGAATAGCCACATTCAGAGAAGGCATTTACCAAAAAAAGGCAGTTTCAGTCAACCCTGAATAACCTGTAAATTCATAGCATCATAGTGCTTAGGGCTGGAAGGGACCTAAACAGATCATCAGGTCCGACCTCCTGCCCTGGCAGGAATGGGTGCTGGGGTCATATCACCCCAGCCAAATATCTGTCCAGCCTCCTCTTGAAGACCCCCAGGGTAGGAGAGAGTACCATCTCACTTGGAAGCCCATTCCAGAGCCTGGCAGCCCTAACTGTAAAGTAATGTCCCCTGATGTCCAGCCTGAACCTTCTAACAATTTGTGGCCATTATTCCTAGTAACCCCGGGTGGTGTCTGGGGGAACGGAGCCTCCCCCAATTCCTTCTGGTCCCCCTGGTGAGTTTGTAAATTCAGTTCAAATTCAGAAACCACCTTTAGCCAAACAAAAAGAACAACTAAAAAATGCTCAAACTGTTTGTGGGGATGAGCACAGCTCACAAGGACAACTCTGCAAGGCTGCAGGTGGGGCACTCTCCTGAGAGGAGGAAGGCAGTGGTTCTAGTCCAATGGTAGAAACATCAACCAGGGAGATGGAGATATTACCCTTTCAGAGGGTTTTACTGCCTGGATTCAGGTATTCTTCCAGGACAGGGGAGATTTCAGATTAAGGCCCTCCGTGGAATCAGCCACAGCCAAGATGGGAACTCAGCTCTTCCATATCCTAGACAAGGGTCTGTCCTGCTGGGCTCCTGGGTGAAGAGGGGGAGTGTCGCAACTGCTTGCCTCATGAATGGCACCTCAGGCCCCTGGCAAAGCCCTCCGTGTCTACTGAAAATACCCCCAAATCAAGCTATTTATTTTGTCCAACTCCAAATGACTTTTTTCAATGTCCCTTCTACAATTCAGAGCAGGTTCAAAAAAAACAAAAAACATAAACCAACCCTAAAACTAAAGGTTGCTTCCTCGTCTACCTGCCAAGCCAGAACTGTTGTTTTTTTGCCCAACTCTCCTTGCTGTTCCATAGGCACCCAAAGCACATGGCAAGTACCTGCAGCTCTTCCTCTTTCTGGTCAGCCTGAGAAGCCATGGCAGAGTCACCCTCTTCGTCACTGTCTATCAGAACGACCTTCTCTGCCTGATCCTTCTGCTCCTCCTCGATCACTGTGAATGTACCCTGTGGTTCCTCGCGGAGAACGCCCTGCTGCAGCCACAGTGTCATCTTACGCCTGAGCGACATCACAGGCACTTTGAGCACTTCACTCAGCTCTGTCAGTGTCCATGTACCTGTAGGATCCCACATAAAAAAAACCCACCCGGGGAGGCACAGTCAGGTCTTGGTGTAGCAGCTGGACCCTCAGCACAACCCATGTCCAGACCAGTCCAGCCAGTAATGATACAGCCTGTGTGCTGGCTCTTCTTACTGAACCTCCACACTAATAGCTCAGGGATAATCGGGTTCATACCCATGCTTCACCTTATCCAGTGTCCTACCTCTAAGACCAGCTTCTGTTGGAGGAAAGACAAGACTCCCCCATGCTGGGAGTGAACCTGCAAGTGAGGGGTAGCTTTGGGACTTGGGTACAAAGGTTCTAGCCCTTCTCTTCTAGCCCATCTAATGAACCCTGAATGTTCCTCTTATACAAGCAGCCAGACCCTTCCTGAGCCTGCTTAGCTACTGGCTTCTAGGTCATTATTTACTGATGAGCTCCTTGAGCTATTGGGTGAGGCAAGAAAAGGATTTTTCTTTTGCCCCTGCCAACTCAGCAGTTGCAATGAATCACCTCCTGTATCATGTGCCAGTAAGTGCCAAGCATCCAAGCATCTGCCGCTTCAGAATGGGCTACTCTGAGGAACTACTGTAGGATCATTTTGATCTCAAGATAGACCTGAATGGGAGCTAGTGGTGGGAACAAGCAGGGAAGGGGGAAAAAGGTTGGGACTGAAGGAGAGACAGGCTTCCCAGGGCTATTGAATGGCTGTATACCAGAAATGGTGGAGGCAGCTAGTCATGCCAAGAACAAGGAAAAGCCAGCAGGCAAGAGCAACATCCAGCTGGGCTGCATGGTCCCACTCACTCTTGGTCTGGAAGTGCAGGATGATGGCAGCATGCACAGGAGTGACAGAGAGGGAGAGTGTGCGGTCTGCCAGCTCCACATCCAAGTTCACCAGGCCCAGGTGATATTTCCAGTTCAGAGTCCTCATGGCCTGAAAAGAGAGAGGCAGGTGCTTACACCCCATATACAGGGCAGGGCCTTCACCTGACAGACCCCACCCCAAATGCCACCCCCACTCACAGCTGGAACAGTCACTCTTGATGGCCAGCACTGTACTCAACCCCCCCAGTACACACCATTTTCCCCAGACACAAGCCATCACCCAGGCCCCAGGCACTGCCCCACCCATAGGTGCTAACTTTTATTCTTTTTTTTTTGCTAGTAGGTGCTTGCAGATGTAAAAAACAAAACAAAACAAAACAAAAAAATGGCACATTACTTTTAAGTCAGCTGTTCCCATGCTGAGCTCCATGCATGCCTGGAAGAGCCAGCATGCTACTTCTGGCTCTGCAGCATCTGTAAAGATCGGGCACTTTAGTGGGGCTTTTTTGGCACTTATCTAATAGCTGATTGAATCAGTTTTAGCCAACAGCACCAAAAAGCCCCACTGAAGTGCCCAGTCTTTACAGATGCTGTAGAGCTGGGCTGAAGTCACATGCTGCTTCCTCTGGTAAAGTATTTTTTGGTGTTTTTTTTAAACATCTGCAAGTGTGGCTCCATGGGTGCTGAGCCCCAAAGCATCCATGGAGTTGGCACCTATGTCCCCATCTGACACAGCCTAACCCCAGCTGCAGGGCTACTGTCCCACCATCATAACAGGTTGCCCAGAACCACCCTCCTCCTATGCAGTAAGGCCAATCTAGGAAGGAAGCTTTGTAGGCAAATGGGGGTAGAGGGTGATGGGGAAAAGTGAAAAGACTCCTTTTTCCCTAGGAGCAATGTTCAGTCTGGAGCAGGGTTACCACAGGAGAGAAGCAGCCTCTAAATGCAGAGGTAGGATCAGGTGTCGCCCACAAAAGATAAGAGCCCTCTGCTCACTGGGTCAGCAGGTTAAATGATTAAATGGAAGCTTCTGGTATTCCCTCCCTACCCAATGTCATGGAGGTGAAAAGATTAACTGGTGTCCCACACTTTGTGCCCATATCTATGAATAGATGTCTTCCAGGGGAAAAGGTGGGACACAGACATGGGCTGCTTGGCCTGCAAGAGTCCTGGAAACCCTCAGGATTGGGAAAGGACATGGTAATCCCCGGTCCCAGACAGATGAGGAGACTTGGACAGCAGGGCAGAGGGCACTGATTTTAAGAGATGCCAGGTTTATAATTTGCTGAGGATCCTAGGTTAAGGTTAACATTTGGGAACCACCTGTGCTTGCCAGCAGAGACTTTGTACTAGTTTGCCCTTGATTACTTTGGTTGGTCTGCTGAAGCGTCTGAGTGTGAGGACTTTCAAACTGGTTCTACTGGCCTGGCTTGCACCTGCACATTTATTGACATAAGCTACCTGGCTGCAAGCCAGGGTGAAACCAATATGGAAGCATCCAGAACTGCCTCAGGTTAACCAAACATGTATCAAATCACCCCTCTGGCTAAACAGGCCTCAGCCAGGTGTCCTGCAAATTAGCTCACTATCTCACTAACATCTACCCCTCTCTCCCACACAGAGTAGACCAGGCCAGGAAATCCATGCTGCCTGCCCCACTCTGACATGAACCTCTCACTGGTGAGGGGAAAAGCCTTCTGGAGCTTCATCCTCCAGGCATGGTTTAGCCAAAAGGCAGGGACAGAGGTGTCCTCTGCCACTGAAGCATGCTGCAAAGGAGCACAACCAGGCAAAAATGAGGAGCAAAGTCTAAGAGTCAATGAGAGGATGTAAATTGGAAGGGATGAAGGGGTATGACTGCAACCAGACAAGAAGCTAGAGTACCTTGGGAGGGCTGAGATCATGGGTCTGGCAGCAACAGGAAGTCTCTCTCCTGCTGTCCAGGCGCCAATTCTCCCTCTTGCTCCCTGACTACAAGCCCTTGCTAGAGCACAGCAAATGGGGCTCTCCCAAGGCAGGAGTTGTGGGGAGGGAGTGGGGCAGGGGGAGCGCGGCAGGGGGAGCCCCCATGTTTCACTGCTTTTCACTTCCTCTGCTGGCTACAGTTGATTCTATGCCAATTCCAAGGAGGCCCCTACCCCCACCCTTACGAGATGGACACCAGAGATACCTCACCTTCAGTTTCTCATACTTCTTGGAGTAGGCATCCATAGCTTCCTTAACCTGGTCTGGGAGCTCCAGCTTCTCCTCTTTCAGTGGGGGCCAAAACTCGCTGGACAGGATAACAGCAACAAGACTGAAAGGGGGTTTCTCCTCCTCTGGGAGCTTCTCCTCCTCATCACGGATGTTGGTATTAATGCGTCGTGAGTCAGCCATATCCTAGCAAGAGAGGCAGGATATGGCATCCAGTGTGAAGTGCCTGCTCTTCTCCCAGGCAAGCCCCTAGAGCAGGACCAATACCAACCCCCTGCAGGGCTGGAGAGCTCCCAGGGCACATCCCAAAGGAGAACAGGCTCAAGCTGCAGAAGGGGTCATGACAACAGTTTGCAGGGGAAGATGAGGCTACAACCTCTAGTCATCACCAAGCACCCAAAAGGAGAGCCAGAGTGATGTTGAGAAAGGATCTGAGAACACCAGCAACAAAAGAGAAGCTGAGATGGCTCTGTGCCTAGAGACATGCAAAAGGAGACTGGGTTTCATCTAGCAGAGGGGGTCAGAAATCAGGAGAATCTCTTGTGCTGGGACCCAGGTGTGGCACTGATCAGCCTGAGGAAAGGCCCCTACATGGCTTCTCCTGCCCTAGGTAGAAGGCAGGACAGGAAAGGCCTACAGGCCCAACCTGTACACCCATGCATCAGACCATCAGACTGCTGAGCAGGGAGAAGGGGGTGGCTCTGGCTGAAATGTCAAGCAATTAGGGGACCAGAAGTGCTCGGGAAACAGCTGATCAGGAAGACTGGAAACAGGCAAGGCAATCCACTCCTAGAGGGCCCTGGATCCAACCTGGTAGTGTCTATCACCTGCCCTAAATACGCCGAGGCAGAGCCCAAAGCACTGTTGCTCATGGTCTTCATAGAGACTTCTGGGGATGCAGCTCCTGCTCCAGAAGGAGCTTAGCCCAGTGGCAGGCAGAGCTGGCCAGATAGCTGTGAGGACAACAGCTCCAGAGCCAAGGCAGCCCTACCTCAGATCAAATGGCCAACCCACAGGATTCAGAACAGGGAAGGATTTTGAGCATGGTTACGGTAGCTTTTGACTACCCTCACAAGGCCCCTTTCCCACAGCCCTGCAGGGTCTTCTGTCCCCTCCCACCAAAGCTCCAATCTCTCTGGCACACCCAAACCACTGGGGCTGGAAAAACCAAGAGCCTACCTTTAACATGACCTCACAATAGTGCATCTGGGCTTCTCCAAATCGCAGCTTCAGCAGCTCCACATTGCGAATTTCCCTAATGCCAAGAGACAGAGAATAGGATACAAATCCTGGCAAGGGGTAGCCCTTCCATCCTAGCAGAGCAAAGTAGGGATGGCAGCAGCCCTGGAGGCGCACTTACTTGAGCATGCTGCCCTGCAGTCTACACTCCCCAAGGGAAGCTACAGGATCCCAGGGAGAAGGGATCCAGATGCATCTCCTGCACTCTCCTGGCCAGGCAGTGCTGGAGCCGTGTAAGCCATTTGCACCACTTCCAGGTGGGATAGCAGTTTGCCCAACTACTCCATCCACTCCCCCTGCTAAGCCAAGAGTAGCCCCCAGTGTCCTTGCCAACCACTCATGCCAAACTACCCAGAAAGGGGGCAGGTTTAATTAGCCCCATGTCAGATATGGAAAACCATCATCTGGCTTGTGGTCAGCAAGTAAGTTAGAAACAGAGATGGGTCTCATGACTCCCCAATCCTGAACCCTAGTTCCTGTCACAGGCTGTTCTCCCACACGAAGCAACCTGGAGGGTGTCAGTACCACCAGAACAGGCATGACTGAGCCCAGGGGGTACCTGGGGAACTGCAAAGCTACTTGGCTAGTAGAGGCCTACTTTCTTCCACTGTTTCTTCACTTAGTCGGCAGACAGCAGTGTGTCACTGCCTCAGAGCCCCACAGCACAAGCCAGGTCTGCAAGATTCCTAATTCAGCTCTGTGGCTCAAATTACCCCAAATCCCTTTGAATTACCCAAGCCCAAAGAACTAGGTCCCCTGCCTTTGATGGCCCCTGCTACCTTCCTGGCCCATGCCAAATGAAGCCAGGAGCTATTTGACTTCATTCTCCCCAGAGAGTGCCCAAGTCCATAGCAATGGGCCAAAGGGGTTGGCATGTGGATCTCAGGCTGTGAGCACAGAGATGCAGAGGAAACAAAGCAAGGCAAACCCTTTCTAGGACTGTCTGGGCCCAAGGCAAAGCCTTGCCAAGGGACTTCCTCTACACAGCCTCAGGGCTTGGGCTGGCCTCACCTTTCCGCGCTGTAGTTGAATTGGTGCAGCAGCCGGTCAGCAAGCAATGTGCGATATTCATTGATGAACAGGTCTTTGCTGCCATAGATGCTCACCAGCAGGCTGATAATGTCTGAGGAGCGGCGTTTGGAGCTCGACTTCCCTAACAAGACATGTCAGACCACACTGTGAGGGAGATGCCCAATTGTCTCATCCCTGGCAATTGGGAGATGCCCAACTGTCTCATCTCAAGCTCTGGCTCATTTAGGGCTGGGGACTACCAGCACTCACAGAGCATCCCAAAGGGGAAATAACAGGTAGTGGGACATTTGTGGAAGGATGCTTGCAGCTAGGGCCTCCTGATCCTCATGTCTAACCTGGGTCTGCATCAACTGGATCAGGCACCCAATCTTCTGGCTCTGAGATGTCATCATCACTCTCCTGGCCATTTTCCAGCGTCACTGGGTCAGCTTTGGAGAGCTCGTTTGCTAAGTCACCAGATCCTTCAGCATCACCTGTGAGACCTGCCACAATCTGTCGTACTGTGTCCTCCCTGGTCCTGTCCGAAAGCAGAAAATAAATTGTGAGCAGGATGGATGGGAGAGGAAGTAAACATGGCAGAGCCACCTCAGAGCTCCTTACCTCAGGTACTTCCTGATAGGCTCACAAGCCACCTCCAGAATAACCATGGAAGGGTCCAGCTCCCTCAATGCCTTGATGGCCGAGATGTAGAGAGTAATGATGTCTGAGGTGTTGACCCCTGGAGCAAAAGGGGAAGGGCAGGTAGAATCTCAGAGAAGAGGACAAATACTTGGATGTAAAAAGGGCCCAAAGGGAGTCTCCCAGGGCTTGTCCACACTGCGGAGGTGGAGTGTATCAGCCAGACTGGACCTGAATATACCTTGCCCATCCATACGCAGGCACATTTCACACGTGAAAAATACATTGGTGAGGCTGCTTGGGGATCTCTCTCCATTACCTGAAGCAAGAGAGACCTGTGGGCTCAAGCCACGCAGCACTTTGGAGAGGTCCTCACTCAGACAAGCACAGTTGGGCTGGAGCTGGGCCACCCTTCTAGCTCCAATTCCTTACCACAGTGCAGAGTATATGTAAGAAGCAGAGATGCTTGGGCTCAATGTTTGGGACAAGAAACACCCGCAACACAGCACTGAGCACCAGGAAGAACATAGCATGGCAGGGACCTGACAGCATGCTGCCCCACTCTCACATTGTCATGCTCCTCTGCACAGTGCCAGAGCTGCTCTGCAGAAGATACCTACTCACTTGTACAAAGCCCCGTCACAGTCCCTTCATAGAGACTCATATGAGGTGGAAATACCTACCTGGGTGAAGAAGTCGCATTTCCAGAGCACTTTTCAGGGAACTGAGCAGTTGCTGCCTCTGATTAGTCCTTTCCAAGCAGAACTTGAGATCCTCCACAGCTGGCTTTGACTCTGGAAAATCTACAGGCAAATAAGCAATCAGAAAGGTGCCAGACTGCATAAAGAAGAGGAGTGGAAGACATGGCATCATGGACAGCACCTTGTGCATTCCAGGGAGGGGTAAGTGGGGCCTGCACAACCAAGGAGAAGGCATGGGCTGGTAAACAAGGGGAGAGCAAGCTAGCATGGTATGGGCAGAGATCACCATTACCTCGTATAATGCTGAAGAGCTCTTCAATACGCATGCTGGCATAGATACGGTAGAAGAACCTCTGGACATGGCACCGCCAGCGCTTCAGGGTACTGCTGGCCTCCAGGTCAGGGTGGGCAACAGGGTTGTCCTGGAGGAACACTCTGCTGAGCCAGCCAATCACCTTCTCAATCCACTACAAGAGACAGAAAATAAAGAGGATAAGAATGTAATTAATGCCAATCATCGTGGTTTTAGGGAAAACATCTCCCATCCAACACATTATATTTCATTTTTTTTGGTAAGATTACAGGCTTGGTTGATACTATACCTAGGCAGATACCTTTAAATAAAGTGCATGTTACATGTCGTACGAACCGAGTCACCAACAGATAGCACTGAGTTATTGTCATTTGGGAATCACCATTGAAAAAAGGTGCTTCTAGTGAGGTTCAAAAAGGCTGGTACCTCGACCTGGTGCTATAAAACATTTTCATCAGTTACTTGTAAGCAAATAATAATAACATATCACTGCTGATAATATTTGCAGATTATGCAAAGATTGGAGGGGTGGTAATGAGAAGGCCACAGCAGTCATGCAGAGCCAGGCCCATTCAAACAACATGCTTTTTAATACAAGAAAATTCAAGATCATTCATCTAGGAATAAGGAATGCAGGTCCTGCCAACAGAACAGGGAGTCTGTGTTCTGGAAAGCAGTGACTCGGAAAAGGATTTAGAGCTGACAATAGATAAACAACTCCACATGTGTTCCCCATAAGCTGCTGGCAAAAATGGCTAGCATGATCCTTGCAGCCAGGGAAGCCATGAGGTGATTTCGCTTCTGTGTATGGCACCGGTGAGACAGACACTGGACTAAAGCAGCATCCAGCCTGGGATAGGGCCAGCATTTGTAAAAAGATGCTGAAAAACTGGAAAAGGTACAAAAAAACGATGAAAGTTATTTGAGAGCTGGAGAAAATGCCTGTCAAGAGAGCCTTAAAAACTCAGTCTTTATATTGACAAAGCCAGCAGATTGCCATGTGACTCCGCAGGGCTGCTTCAGTACATTTCTTGAGGCGTTGGATAATGGATACTAAAGGGCTCCTTACTCTCATAGAGAAAAACATAACAGGACATGATGACTGAGAGTGGAACCTAAGCAATGAGGGTGAGCAACCATTGGAATAAACCACCAAAAGACATGGTAGATTCTCCATCCTTAGTTGCCTTCAAATCCAAGACTGCCAGCTCCTGGGAAGATATGCTTTATCCCAACATGTTCCTGGATTCTTTCCTTAGATTCAGTGACAAAAGAAGGGGCAGCTGGGATCACCCTGTATAACCTGGGCTGTCCCTGAATGAATTCTTAATTAATATGGGTGAAACCGAGTGAAATATTATTACTTCCTGTAATACACAGGGAATCAGGTTAGATCAGGGATCAGCAATGGTTTTTGGCAGAGTGCCAAAAATAGTTTCAACCTCAACTTGTAAGATGTTGGTGTGCCAGGAGTGGACGTCAGGGAACTGCAAGGGGCTCAATCTTTGTTGTGGTAGTACAGCCCTGGCTACTTCCCTACCATCCACCCCAAGATGTGCATGCCAAGCAAAATGCCTTCACAAGCCACACTGGCACATGTGCTGGGGGCTGCCTACCCCTGGGTTAGATAATCTAATGGTGCTTTCTGGCTTTAAACAGAAATGCAGAGCTTTCGCTATCTCTTCTACCAGCCACTGGGGATCCTGGATGATCAGACAAGGCCTTTTCCAAATAAGCTGATATGAAAATAAGCCTCTTTAACTTGCAACTGAAGTGGGCACATGTTGCCTTAGTGACAGTCCCTAGTCAGTGTGGGGCTTACCTCCTGGAACTCGTTCAGAAAAGAGCGCTCGTATTCACCCCTGCATCTCCGCTCCATCCTCTCCTCAATCATCTTGTGCAGGATAGTTGTCACAGCATCAGAACTCACCCTTTCCAACAGGTTCAGCCTGTGGCTGCAGATATAGAGAGGGGGCTTCGTTTACAGCACACAGAGAAAAGCACAAAGCAAATGCCTAATAATGGAGCCTGGGAAGAAGGGAAGATGATCCCCACCTAGAAGAGGGTAAAATTGTGTGTCTACTTCAGGGCAACCGTCATGGTGTACATTTCTAGCTGGATCACCTGGCTTCTAGTCTGTGAAGAGAATTGGTTTTTCTCAGTCAGCAGGATGGCTATTTGGGGAGGATTGTCATCCAATAGGAAGCAAAAATAAAAATGAGGCAACTGGACCCAAATTTATATCATCAATAATTAATCAGCTAGGACTAATTAAAGAGCATAAGCATTTTGCAAGATCTAGGCAGGAAAGAAACTCCTTTCCAAAAACTTACAAACACACTGCTTTTTCAAAGATTTTTCAAGCAGTGCAGAGGAAGTAAGGAGTCATAGCTTTAAACATTTCATTTATTTCTAACATATGATATTGTAAAGAGCTAAATGTTTAACAGTTCCAGGTACATTTTAATTTCGGCTATTTGTGTTACGTGTTCATAGCACATGCTACTATTGGGCCCCAGATTGCAGCTATGCAAGAAGGAAAAAAAACCTAGGAGTCAAACATCACCTGCAAAGCAAGTGCATAAACAGGTTTACTCTTTAGGAGTAATCTTCAGGACATACAAAATCATAAGCCATTGCTTCCAGTCCATGCTGATGGATTGGAGAACTGGAGAGATAGCTCTCACCCCTCAAGTAAAGAGAGGAGGGCTAGATTTTCAGCAAAGGGACTATCTGGAGCTTGTATAAAGTTGATATAAAAAATAAAAAGCCAGAGGTTTTAAACAGAATAGGAATCCCTGAACCTTTCCAGAGTTCAGGATCCACTTTTGCTTGCTGTTTTATATCCAGGGATCCTGGTTTTCCCCAATAAAAAAACCTGCAAATTGTCTGATAAAAAACCCGCAAAATTTCTTATTAAAACTCCATGATTAAAATGAAAGGGCACTAATAGAGAGAGAGAGAGAGAGAGCGAGAGAGAGGTATCAGTTGAACACAATACTTTCTTGATAATATTTATCATTTAAAGGAATTTGGAAGCCTACCTGTGCCTCAATCATTATAATTAAATAAGTTCTAAACACCTATAAATTTTGGTATTTGATTTTGGGTTATCATGGAAAATCAGAGCTCCCTCTGCCCCCTTAGCTCACAGAACACAGGTCCAGGTCCCTCACTCCCAAGCCACAGCCCCCCCAGCCCTGCTGGTGCTCCTCAATGCTCACCCACAGCCCGCTGGACCTTGCCAGTGCCCCTCACTCCTCCGCACAGCTCCCCCAGCCCTGCTGGTGTCCCTCACCCCCCACCCACAGCCCCCTGCCCCCCTAGCCATACCAGAGTGGGCCCCCAGCTGGCAGGGTTACAGGGCCAGGGGTCCAGGTCCGCAGCGCTCTGCCCCTTGCAGCAGCTCCACAGCCCCAGCTGCCACCCACAGGAGGTGGCAGCTGCTGCAGCGGAGTGAAGCGGAGCACACCCCCTCCCCTGCCAGCTGTGGGCTTGGGTGGGGCCAGCTACCCATCGCTGCGCTCACTCGTGCCCCCTGATCTGTGCATGGCGCAGGGATGGGCTGCCTGCTGCGGGCTTGGGCTCCCCACCCTACTGCCCCCCCCCAGGCTCTCCGCAGCCCAGCAGGTGTGACCCAGTGTGGCAAAAAAGAGCGGGGCTACACACGGAAGCTCACTGCTGCTGCAAGCTCTGGGCTGCCCTGGCAAGGCACCCCCTGCCTGCATGGCAGCAACGAGGGCAGTGGTGTAGGGTTGTACCCCTCTTTGCTGCCATGTGGGCAGGGGATGCCTTGCCAGGGCAGTGTGGAGCTCTCAGCAGCAACGAACTTCCCCACGAGGCCCTGCTCTGCCCTGCCCTGCCCTGCTGGATCACACCCACCAGGCTGTGGAGGTCCCAGGGGAGGGCAGCAGGGTGGGGAACCCAAGCCCACAGCAGGCAGCCCGCCCCTGCCCAAATCCCCTACCCTGAGCACAGATCTGGGGGGTATGGGAGCCTCCTGTCTTGCAAGGAGCGCGCACAGTGGTGGGGAGCTGGCCCCACCCCCTGAACGAAGTGCCCACAGGCCCTGTCCCGCTTCTCGCCAGGGCCCTGAAGCTGCGCGTTCTGACCCCAGGCCACACACCCCACACACCCTCCTGGCTGGGCAACAGCTTCAGCCCCAGCCTCACCCCCACCCAACTCCCCCCTTCCCTATGGGGGCTTCAATCCCCCTCCGCTCTTCCCTGCCCCTGCTGCTGCCAGACCTACCTGCAGAGCAGCTCTCCAGGCTGCCTGGTGGCCATGTGTGTATACATACACATGACACCCCCTGCCTGAGCACCCTCCTGCTGCTCCCCCCAGCCCCTTGCAGGCTGGAACTCTACCAGCCTGCAGAGAGCTCTTTGCAAAAGTGCAAAATCTGTGGGTTTCTCCATTAAAATGAAAAATCCATGTTTTCCTTGGGTAAAGGGGGAAACTGCATTTTTCTGTTTTTCCATGGGAAACGGAAAACCCGGATCCCTGGTTATATTCACACGAGCTCTCCAGTTGCTTGTAATATCCTCTAGCTAACACACTGCAGATAAGAACTGCTTTCTAATGGAAAAACAAGCAAATATTTTCTAAACTCCTGTTCAGGCCTTATGTAGTGCCTCTTACATATCATCCTTAAGGTCCCAACAGAAGCATTAACGAGGCCACACTACACACGCAGGGTATGTGTGCACTATTTAGTACCTTGAAATTTGGCCAACTTCTTCAAGATCTTTAGTAGGCAAACGTGGACCCTTCTGGATCCCAGTGTATGCGCAAGAGGTCACAAGGACCTTCAATGCATTTGGCTACAAGTATGGAGAAGTGGGGGGGTGCCCAGACCTTCTATTCCCCCTTTAGCCCATTGAGACAGTATCCAAAGGCCAGACAGTATGGACATTTGGTGCCTCGACAGCTGTAGTTATAGGTGCATCCAAGAATCAAATCCAGGTCTCTCATGTGGCAGACAAGGATTCAACCACTGAACCACAACAGCAGGTTCAAGATCTTTAGCATCTGGGGAAAAGAAAATATTTCGCCTAGAATCATTGTCCCCAAAGGGAATACAAGCCTAAAGGGAGGTGATAATCTCACAGCAGTTACCAGGACCACTCTCCTGTTTGTCAAAGATCTGCTGTAGCTCAGCCACAGGTTATGGGCTAGATGCAGAAATCACTGGGCAAGATTTTCTGGACAATGCCTTGCAAGAAGCAGACTAGGTTAGGATGGACCTTTCTGACTTTCATACCCATGACAGGCCTGTAGACAGTCTACTTTCTAAATGGTATATTGATTCTGTCCAACAAATCCCTTTCCTCCCTCCCTCCAGGATACATACAGGATCTCACTGAGCTGCTGAAATTGCTCCATGGCTGTGGGACACCAGCACTGGTCTTTCTTACTGTTGCAGCCTGCACACTGCTGGCTGTCTCCTCCTCCCTCTTCTGTATCACTCTCTTGATCATTTTCACTCATACTGCTCTCACACTCATTCATTCCATCTTCTCCTTTCTTCCACTGCTGCATATATATCCTGAAGGTGCGGCTGTAGAACTGCTGGATCATCTCCTGGAAGGTCTTTGTAGTGGAGAAGAAGAGGATGGCTTTAAACATGGTGTACACTTTCTCTCGTAGCATCTGGGAACCCGTTCCAAGGAGCAAGCCTGCTTTGGTCCATTTTTCCAGAAGATCTAGACTGTTTAGATAAGGGTCTAGGCGGCACTTGAGCAGACAAAAAGCATCCAGGAGGAGTAAGGAGCACTGGGGCTCCTCAGCTGTGTTTTCATACTGGCCAATGCAGTTCCAGAATTCAGGAGCTATATTTGTCTGAAGATCTGTCTGTAAAACTTGAATGAACCATTCCTCTATGACACAGTGCAAGTCATAGCTCCGCAGCACTTCCAAAGCGGCCTGCAAGTCGCTGTCCTTCAGCGGTTCCACTGGTCCAGACCTGGGTGCTGCCTAGAGAGAGACACCAAGGTAAACGAAAGCAGGGACTCCTGAAGGGTGACTGAGGCTGGAGAGACAACCGGACTCAGGGGGCAGTCTACAGATGGAGCCACTCACCAGCCGACCCTTTGCTCTTGTCCACAGTAGGGCATAGCAGGGACTGAAAGCTACCAACTAACTGGCATCCGGCATCCCTCCTGGGCAGAGGGGCGGAGGTCTCAGCCCCACTCCTAATGGGTCGCTGTTCACATCACAAGGGCGACTGCTGTTGTGGTATTAATGCCGACTGCATCCCCAGCTGACATGGGAGCCGTGACCCGAACGGGCCCCGCTCCATCCCCTCTGCGGGTCACGGGCCACTGCCAGGCTCTCTCCAGCCTGAGCCAGCACACGAGGATGTCCTGCGCCAGGGCCGTCAGGGCGAGGCCTTCCACGGCATCGCTGCACTTCGAGGGCGATTACAGAGCACAAGGAGTGGGGCACCCTCCTTACGTACCCGTGAGCAGGAGGCCGGAACGGCGGCCACGTCGGAGACGACCGCGCGCGCACCTGCTACGCGCCCCCCTCGCGCCCCCGCGGAAATCCCGTGACAAATGTCAACGCTGGGAGCTGTGACTTGCCGCAAGGGGCCTTTTCCTAAGACATCCCCAGGCCCCAAGAGACTGCGCCCCCCCGCCCCCTCGAGGCCTGCGGGCCCGCTCGCCCCTCTCTGGGAGCCGGGGCATCGCCCCACAGCCGCCCGGCGGGGCTCAAAACAAAACCCCCGAGACCAGGCGCGGGGAAGGAGCGGGGCTGCGCTCCGCCGCCCCCCGGCCCGCACTCACCAGCCCCAGCGCGGCGGGCGGCACGAGGCCGGCGCCCAGCGCGTGCCAGCCCGCCGAGAGCCCCGCGCCGGGGGCCGCCGCCGCCATGGGCCGAGCGGAGCGGGGCGGGACGGGGCGGGGCGGCGCGGGCGCAGGAGGCCGTTGGTGGCGCGGGGCCGGGGCCGGGGCCGGGGCGGCGATGGCGCAGCAGGGGGCGGCGCTGCAGAGCTACAACAACGAGCTGGTCAAGTGTGAGGGCCGGGTGCGGGGCTGGGGCTGGGGCCGGGGCGCGGCGCGGCGGTGGCGGGGGCCGCGGGCGCTGAGCGCCGTGCCCCCCGTGTGGCGCAGGCATCGAGGAGCTGTGCGCGCGGCGGGACGAGCTGGGCCGGCAGATCGCGCGCGAGGAGGAGGAGAAGGGCAAGCTGCAGAGCGACATCCGGCTGCTGACCGAGCGCCTGGCCCGCCTCAACGAGGGGCTGGCCCGCAAGATGGCCACGCGCAACGAGTTCGAGCGCACCATCGCCGAGACCGAGGCGGCCTACGGCAAGGTAGCGCCTCGGCCCCGCGGGGCGCGGGAAACCGCCCTGAGCCGGCTGCAAACACGCCTCCTCCTGCAGAAGCGGCACCTGGGGACTTTCCCTTTGCAGCCCGCCCCGCACGCCGGGGTCCCGGCCTGGGGAGAGGGCGCCGGGTCGGGACGGGCCACTGATGTTTACAAATGGGGCCTGGTACAAAAAAGGTTGAGAAGCACCGTGATATTCTGGGGGGGCTGCAGCATGTAGTTTTGGGGCCCCCCCATCCGTGGGAAAATCACAGCTGCGGTAGAAACTGGCTGAAATGAAATGGGCCGGGCTGCGAGGTGGGTGCGGGGGGCTGGGGCGGGAGTGGGGCTGGGCGGGGAAGGGGCTCCCTGCCTGCATGGAGCCCTTTCAGGGTGGCGCAGGCGGCAAGCGGGCACGGCCCCTTGGCCGCAGGGTAGGACAGGCCGGCCTGGAGAGCCGCTGCTCTAGAGTAGTGCGGGGCCAACCTTTCTTATGCCGCAGATTAGCCCCGTGCCCTCCCTGGGTGTCACTGATCCCCTTTCCCTGCCCTATCTGCAGCTCTGCCTTCTGCTCCCTGCCCTTTGCTCCCAGTGCCCAGTCTCTTCCTCTGCTTTCAGCCAGCTCTCTGCTTTGTGATCCCAGTCTGATCTGCTCCCTGCTCCATCTACTGCTGTGCTGCCTGACCCCTCCGCCGGCACAGGCCGCACAAAGGATGCCCATGCAACTTGCAGTACTCGTGCCGTAGGTTGGCCACCCCCGCTGTAGATAGCCATAATTCGGCACACTGTCAAGAAGAGCTGGCAGCAGCAAGTGTAGCTGTGCATCCCTTCTTTAGCCTTGTGCACCAAATGGCTCAGTCAGCTAAAGGGTACTTGGGCATCTTGTAATGGACAGGGCTTAGAGGAGGATCTTGTGAGCTCACCCTAGGGAGTGCTGTCTCACAACTGTGAATGTAGAGAGTCAATTCTTGAAGACCCACAGTTACCAGGAATTAATGGTTCTGTCTAGCCCAGGGTACAAGCATGGATCATGGTCAATAATAAGGGTTGTGAAGGAAATCAAAATAGTGGAGGAAGAAGAAACTTGAACTTGTCTTCACTGCTGTGGGATTTTGTGCTGGGGTCTGTCTTTCTCTCTATGTTTGCCTCGCCCCTCTCCCAGTGGCCTTCCAGGCACGACTCTTAGTAGCTTACCCATTCTTAATCTCTTATCTCCTCTGAGCCTTCCCCTCTTTAGATGAGGACTACTGATCATAGTGACCTTCACTGTGCTCAAGGCAGCATTATGGCTTCAGAGAGCATTTGCTGCTGATTGTCCTAGATCAGTGTTTCTCACTCTGTTGGTTGTGACCCAAAAGTTGGTCACAAGACTATATAAAAGGGTTGTGAACAAACTTTAAAAATTGATCAACAAACTTAAAAAATGGATTCTCTTTTAGAGGAGAAAAACGTGGAAAACCGAGGCTCTTCCCTTGCAGACTGGCAGAGTTCCAGCTTCCAAGGGGCTACTTAGGGGCCCCCATGCCCCACGTACTGGGGGCCTGGGGGTGGGGGGCAGTGGGTTGGGCCTGGCCATTGATGTTTACAAATGGGTCCTTGTCCAAAAAAGGTAGAGAACCACTGTCCTAGATCACAAGGGACAAAGAGCTTTGGGAGGAGTAAGCTCTGTGTTGTCCCCAGGGGAACCCTTAAGGCTGTTGCGTTGTCATGGCAGAAGCGCTGCCTTGCATTGTTTCTCCAGTGTTGCCATGTTTGAGTTATGGGAAGACTGGAAGGGTGTGAAAAGCTCATGGCACTTGCAGTTGTCACGGCACAATCATGTTGTGGCTTGTGTGTGAACTGTGCTTTAGTCCCTTAGTACTTAGTGTATGAGTGTAACGAATGGAGCTTGGAAAAACTATGTAGCAGGGCAAGGAGACATTTCCCTTTCCAGATATGTGGGTTGTGGGGCAAAGAGGATAGTGTCTGCAGAAAGTGGGTCAAGCAGGTACTGCTACTCTGGCAGGAAGGAGGGATAAGTAAACTGCAAAATCCCATGGGGGTCCAAGACCCATGCAGCTGCCAGATACAAGTTTATTTATGTAGAAATTAAAAAACAGGTCTCACTGGCAAGCCATGAAAGAGCATTCGTTATTGGCCATTAGGCCTGTGTGAAGTGGCCAGCATTCGCTTCGGATTTGGCCAATTCGGGGGACAGTGTTTCGATTTGGTGATTTGAATCACTGTCCCGAATTGATTTGCCCGAAATCGATTCAGAGATTTGGCTCCTGTCAAATCTCTGAATGGCCCAGGCCCATCCCCTGTCCGCTCTCCCAGCCCACCCCAGCTCCCGGCATTTTGAAAAAAAAGAAGCCCCGACTCAGCAGGTGCTGCCAGTTGGGGAAGCAATCCCCACTGCTCCCCACTGCCCCGTGGGGGGCTCTGCACGAAACCTCTGCCCCCCTTTGCCCCCCAGCTTCCCTGTGGCTGCTCTACTCGCTGTGGTTCTGGCCCTTTAAGAAGAAAAAAAAAAATGAGAAAAACCCCAGACTCACCTTCCTGCTGGCGGGGCAATCCCTGCTGCCCTATGCCACGTGGGGGGGCTCTTCCAAGGAGATTTGGAGAGCTTTGAATTGATTCAGACCTTTAATGTTAATTGGTCCCCTGATTCAATTCAGATTCAGTGATTGGGCCACTGAATCGGGCCAAATCTCCTCTGAATCAAATCACCACCCGAAGCTTTGCACAGCCCTATTGGCCACGGTGGGAACTGGCTGAATGTGTACTAGCCCAGTGCTGTGCCTAACAGATCTAATGCAAGCCTTAGCCATATGTTCCTGTGAAAGCTGAGTTGAGGTAGAGATGGTATTGCCCTTGTGTACAGCATCAGTGAGACAACTACTGAGTATTGCCTCCTCCGTACCAAGAAAAAAATGTCCACGTACAGGAAAGTCATCAGAAGAGAGTTACAAGAATGATCCAAGCTCTGGAAATCCTAGCTTGCAAAAGACTAAGGAACTTATAATAAAGAGAAAAGTGAGAGAGAACTTGAGACAAAATATCTGGCTAGGGAAAAGATTTAGCAGAGTGCCCTTCACTGGAGCAGACAAGGCGGAACATAATCCAAAAGCCTGGTACACTTTTTTTAGTAGTGAGAGTACTTAGCAGCTGACCATGGGATGTGACAGATTCTGTCACTTGGCATCCTTAAATCAAGGATTTGTGCATCTTTCTAAAAAACCTCCTGTTCATCCCCTTGTTGCTGGTTTAATGCAGGAGTCACAGGGGGAGGTTCTCCGGTAGGAAGCCACAATGGTCCCTCCCAGCCTTAACATCTGTGAATATTAATAAATGGCCATTGCAATCATTCCATTTGACTTCCTCCAAAACACAGGCAAAATAACCCTTCCCTAACAATTCCAGCATCAAACCACTAGCTTGCTCTTCCTAGAAGTTTTAAAGACTGCAGTGGTAGAAAATTCCTCTTGACTATAAAGGACTCAGTTGAATGGTTAATTTAAGAGCAGCCTGTGATGAGAGAGTTTGTGTAGGAGGTAAGTAACTTCTTTTTCTTTCCCCCTTAGATCCTGGAAAGTTCCCAGACACTGCTAAATGTCCTAAAGAAGGAAGCGGGGAATCTGAGCAGAGCCACAGAGCCAAAAGGCAGTGTTGTAAAAGAGAGCTGAGCACATGGACTCACACATTCCTAAAGTCTCTCTCTTCTTGGACTGAGAGGAGCTGCTATCATTTTGGTATATGTAGAGGAAACAATGTCCAGTAAAATCTTCATTTTGCACAAGTGTGTTTTCCTTTCAGAAGGGCCTTGGCACAAGGTGAAGAAAAGTAAAATTTGACCTTCACTTAGCAAAGGTCAGTAGCAAATGCCATTAGAGTTCAGCCAGAATGCCAAGCAGCAGCTGTGCACAGCCCAGCCTGAGGGAGAAAGGAAACTCAGCAATTTAGTGCTTTCCCCTTCTGAGAGAAAGATGCTTCATTTTGGCAAGAGCAGTTTGAAGCCTATATGCTTACCCAATGTAGAGAAGAGCTCATCTCCCAGGAGCCAGTGTAGTGCAGTAGCACTCATTAGGAAACAAGGTGCAGAAACCTGGTCCTTGTGCTGTTTGTAGTCAACTCTGCCAAGGGAGCAGTAGAGCAGATAGAAAGGACTTCTTTGTACAGGAGTGGTTTATCTCCATGGAAGTGCCTGCCTGGCTGGGTAGAGGCAGAAGAGAAAAAGTGTGGGAGGCACAAGTTGCTTGTGTGCATATGTGATGGAAGAGGGGCAGGGGACTAAGGAGAGGTACCAGCAGCAGAGCTGGGCTTTGGCATAGAGTACACGGAGCTTTTGCCCTTGACTACCACACACCCCTTTGCTGATAAGGAGTGAAGACTACTGCTAGGGAAGGCTAGTAGTCCATGCAAGCTGCATATTGAGACAAAATCTACTCTGAATTGACTCTGAATCTAATTGACTCTGAATTGTAGCCCTACCCTCCAATGTCTCTACTGCTTCCTCCAGCTTCGTGTCATCTGCAGACTTGCCAAGGGTGCACTCTATGCCATCTTCCAGGTCATTGATGAAGACATTGAACAAAACCAGCCCCAGGACCAACCCCTGCGGCACTCCACTTGATACTGGCTGTCAACCAGACATTGAGCCATTGATTACTACCCTCCAAGCCTGATGCTCCAGCCAGTTTTCTATCCCCCTTACAGTCCATTTATCCAACCTATGCTTCCTTAGCTTGCCTGTGAGGATGTTGGAAAAAGTACCAAAAAACCTTGCTAAAATCAAGATATATCACATCCACCCGTCTCCCCACATCCACAGAGCCAGTCACCTCATCGCAGAAGGTAATCAGGTTGGTCATGCCTGACTTTCCCCTGATGAATCCTGACTGTTCCTAATCACCATTTTCTCCAAGTGCTTAGGAATGGATTTCTTGAGGTTCTTCTCCATGATTTTTCCAGGGACTGAGATGAGGCTGACTGGTGTGTAGTTCCCTGGATTCTCCTTTTTCCCTTTCTTAAATATGGGCACTATGTTTGCCCCTTTCCAATCTGGGACCTCTCCTGATTGCCATGAGTTTTCAAAGATGATGGTCAGTGGCTCTGCAATCACATCAGCCCACTTCACCACTGAGGGAAGAGGTGAGCAGCCTTCAATGGTGAAAGAACAGGTAAGGGACTGTTTAGAAAATATGGACATGTATAAGTCCATGGGGCAGGATGGGATGTACCCGAGGGTGCTGGGTGGGCTGATGTGATTGCAGAGCCACTGGCCATCATCTTTGAAAACTTACGGCAATCAGGAGAGGTCCCAGATGACTGAAAAGGGGCAAACATAGTGCCCATATTTAAGAAAGGGAAAAAGGAGGATCCAGGGAACTACAGACCAGTAAGCCTCATCTCAGTCCCTGGCAATATCATGGAGGAGGTCCTCCTCAAGGAATCCATTCCTAAGCACTTGGAGGACAAAATGGTGATTAGGAACAGTCAGCATGGATTCACCAGGGGAAAGTCATGCCTGACCAACCTGACTGCCTTCTATAATGAAATGACTGGCTCTGCTGGGAGACCGGTGGATGTGATACCTTGATTTTAGTAAGGCTTTTGATGCAGTCTCCCACAATATTCTCAAAGGAAAGCTAAGGAAATATAGGTTGGATGAATGGACTGTAAGGCGGATAGAAAACTGGCTGGAACATCAGGCTCAGAGGGTAGTAATTAATGGCTCAATGTCTAGTTGGCAGCCGGTATCAAGTATACTGCCCCAGGAATCAGTCCTGGGGCCAGTTTTGTTCACTATCTTCATCTACAATTTGGAAGATGGCATAGAGTGCACCCTCAGCAAGTTTGCAGATGACATCAAGCTTGTAGGGGGAGTAGTAGATATGCTGGAGAGTGGGGCTAGGATTCAGAGAGACCTAGACACATTGGAGGATTGGGCCAAAAGGAAGCTCGTGAGGTTCAAAAAGAACAAGTGCAAAGCCTTGCACTTAGGACAGAGCAATCCCATACACAGGTACAGCCTGGGGGCTGACTGACTGGACAGCAGCTCTGCAGAAAAAGACCTGGGGGTTACAGTGGACAAGAAGCTTGAATATGAGCCATCAGTCTGCCCCTTTTTGCCAAGAAGGCTAACAGCATAATGAGCTGCATTGGTAGGTGTGTGGCCAGTAGGTCAAGGGAAGTAATTATTCCCCTCTATTCAGCACTGCTGAGGTCACATCTGGAGTACTGTGTTCAGTTTTGGGCTCCCCACTACAGAAAGGATGTAGACAAATTGGAGAGTCCAGTGGAGGGCAACAACAATGGTGAGGGGGCTGGGGGACATGACTTAGGAGAGGCTGAGGGAACTGGGCTTTTTTAGTGTAGAGAATAGGAGACTGAGAGGGAATTTAATAGCAGCCTTCAGCTACCTTAAGTGGGATTCCAAGGAGGATGGAGCTATACTGTTCTCACTGGTGGCAGATGATAAAGAACAATGGTCTGAAGTTGCAGCAAGGGAAGTTTAAGTTAGATATTAGGAAGAATTTTCTCACTTAGAGGGTAGTAAAGCACTGGAACAGGTTACCCAGAGAGGTGGAATTTCCATCCTTGGAGGTTTTCAATACCTGGCTAGATAAAACTTTGGCTGGGATGATCTAGTTGGGATGGTCCTGCTCTGAGCAGGGGGTTGAAGTAGATGACTTCCTGAGGTCCCTTACAACCCTAATTTTCTATGATTTTTCTAAAACTTTGGGGGATGGATAGCTAGACATGGAGACTGTCAGTCTGCTCTCACATGCACATTAGTCAATGACAATTGTCACCACAAAGGAACAAGCCTATTTCACAAGCCTTTGGTTTTTCTTGTTCTGTTCTCTAAGAGCTCTGACTGCATTCACCGATCATCTTCCACCTTTACCAATCACCCCAGTGGGGGATGGATCATAATTCCTGTTCTGCTTCCCCTAAATGCAGGGGTGGAGGGTGGTTTTAGCAGTCATTCTCTATCTTGCACACACATGCTGGGGATAAATACAAGTCTCAGATTGGGTCTTAAATACTCTTCTAGGTTTGTTTCATGGAATGTCTCCTTAGTGCTGGCAGAAACATCAGCACAGAGGATTAATTGCCACACTATTAATGGCTCCCATTCAAAGTTATCTTGAATCAGCTGTAATTCTCCAGTACCGTGAATCACTAGCCAAACACCACTCCTGGGAGATCACATGGGTACTTTAATCAGCTTTGAAAGCACAAAGCAGTATAGTTGCAGAGTAGAGATGTGGTGCGTGTCTGTGGTTGGCCCCTCCAGCCAGGTCAAGTGAACATTTGAGTTTATGGGTCATGTTTTAAGAAGTTTGCAGCAGCTCCCACCTCAGTCACTGGTGCCAGGGGGCACTGGACACCTCCCAAAGTCTTTCCATAAAGTATGTCATGTATAGAAAACTTCTCCTTTTGCTTTTTCTGTATTCGTATTAAGGTAAGTGCAGGAGATGCAGAACATTTTCAGTTCACACACAGCAAAACTGACACATTCAGACAAATGAACAAATGCACCAGGTTTAATCAGAAATAGGACAGGTTGAGCCTCTAGAGGCAGCCACGATGTGGTATCTCTCCCATTCACAACACCCAAGAGGCCATCTGTTTCAGCTACATGTTTAATCCCTGGAGTACAAATCACATGAGCAGCAACATACAATTCCAAAACATTAGTCTTCTCCAGAGTGAAGTATTGATCCAAGTCTACAGTACTAGTAACATCCATGATCAGTGAGAAAACCTAGCAGATTCCTTTCTGTATTGGCTACATTAATTACAAAAGAGAATTATAAAAACCTAGAAAAAACAGCATATTCCTTGCTTAGGTTGCTGTTAAAGAAGGGAGTGAGAAATGGCCCTTTTGCATCTTGAAATTGAAGCAAGAAAGCCCAGGTGCAAGTATTCTGACCCAAAGCAAGCGAGCTCTCCAATTCAAGGGCAGCCATGGGGCAGGGAGTGCAGCTAGTGGATAAGTCTGGGCCAGCTGGATCAAACTCTAGGATAAAGACCAGCTACAGCAATGTTCAGAATAGGGACAACCATGACATGAGTGATAGTGATTGGAGACAGATCAAGAGACAAAAGGTAGGACTTGTTACACCTATTGCCAGTGCATTGGAACTACTTCAAAGAGAGGCCTAGTCAGGTAGCTCCAGTTGCCCAGAGGGAGCAACCAGCATCAATCTGGGGACCCTCCAGCTTTCCTTCTCCTACTGATCTGCCACAGAGGATGAGTCATTTATTTCCCCTCCCATCATCCTTCACCCCTCTAGTGCATCCCACCCCAGGGAATCCCTTCCCAGCCAACACAGCCTTGACTGAATGATTCATCAGCTTTACAGGAGCAGAAACTAGTCAGACCCCAAAGTGTGCCTCGGTTTGGACTTGGACCTGAGATAGCCCCCCATCCTGAGCACAAGAAGTGGACCCCATTATAGTGCAGTTATCAAACCACAGCCACCTTCCCTGGACCTGGCCTGCCAAGCTCTAGGCTGATTCACCAGATGGTCCTGGAGATCCCTCAATGCTCAAACTGCAGATATATTTTTCAATGGGAGCCTCCACGAGAGGCTTTTGAGACTCTCTTTCCTTGAGTCCACCATCAGTGGATTCAGCTGAGCACCCTCAGTCTGTGCCCCTGGCAGACTTCAGATTTGCTCTTATTTAATCAGACAGCTGTTCTAGAACAAGGAACACGTGAAGGTCACAAACCAAACAGTTCTGCCTGCTACTGTAAAAAGGTGGCTGGTCCCAGAATCCATTGCTAACATCCAAGATGTCCAACAACAGTAGTGCCTCAGGCACAGGATCCAGCTCAGGGTTTGTGTTAAGGCAGAGCTGGAAGCCCATTTCTGTAGCACTTCAGAGACGCTCCATCCCAGGAAGTGCATCCAAGGACGTTCAGAGAGCAGGATGGATGGCATGCCAAGCTTCCTGCTCGGCTGTAGCTGCTGCAGGCTGGAGGCTGCAGGGTTCGGTGATCAGAAATACAAGGCAGGCTCGCTGCTGAAGTCAGAAAGACAACTCCTATCTGCTGGGGTAAGCTGTGGGGAGAGAAAAGGGAGTTGGAACAGAAGCCACACAGGGTTTAAGTGAGCTTTGAGAAGGTAAGGGCTGCACTGGGACCTTGCCAGGGGCTGACTGCACCTCCATATTCATACTGAATGTGCCTGCAGTGCACACAGGACAACTTGAAACTAGCAGCTGTCTGGAGAGATGTCCACACTCGGGCAGCAGCACATCCTGGCATTAGAAGGGGACCTCACACATGCCCCCTCCCTCCTGCCCAAGTGCACAAGCAAACTCCAAACTGGAAATACGTTAGTGAAGTTTCTCTAGTCTTGCCAGTCTACACCCACTCGATCCCCGTCTCTCGTGGGCCTGAAAGCAGGCACTGAGGATGAGCCTGGTGAAGACACTGCCATCTTTCTGGTGCAGTGTGGCTACTAAATTGGAGGCCAAAGCATGTCCTATCCCTCCATCTCCTGGTGCCAGGACTCATTACTGTTGCAGTATAGACAAGTCCTTAATCTCCTCCTCAAAGAAGGATGCTGGCTGCAGTGGAGGCTTCTCTTAGCCCCCAGGGTCCAGGCAGATGCCCTGCTCCCTTCAAGTGTGGCATTCTACTATGGAAAGACTCTCCTCACTTCAGGTCTCAGTATTTCCACACTAGCCTGAAGATCAGAGCAGAGTGAAAAGGAAATAAGCAAGGCACTGCTGTAAAGACTCACCATGACCTGGTTCCCCAGGGTATCCACCTCCTTTGGAACGGTCCCCATTGCACCAGGCTGATCCTCATATTTCTGTTCCTGCCACTTGCCAAACTCCACAGAGTGCTTTGGTGTATAGCTGGACAAGCCTGAAGAGAGGACACATGCAGATACAGAGCAGGACCCCAGCCGGTGGCCGACTTGTCCCAGCAGGACTGCATGCTTTACCAGCTACAGCCATTCCTCTGGGCCGTGTCACTTAGCCCAGGGAGGGGCTCACAGAAGCAAATTGTCCCCACTGCCCATTTCCTAAATCGGCCTTGGACCGAGCTAACATCCCTCCCAAGTGCTTGCTGAGGATTCAGTATCAAACAACCGCTGCCAGAAACCCTTCATAGAACCAAGTACCAGCAGTCCTTGCCTAGCCCTTCTGTAGGATGACTTTGGAGTAGAAAGAGACCAGCAGCAGATCAAGCAGCTCACCTGGGTTGGGCACGTTAGGGTGCAAGGTGCTGTTTGGGTGTGGAATGAAGAAGGAGGAAGGCTTGTCATCCTCCATTTCTGAGCTAAATTCTTCTTCTTCCTCCTCCTCCTCATCTTCCTCTGCCAGGGAGCTCTCAGAGGGGTACTCGAACATGGTCTGCAGGCTCATCTCGTTGAAAGAGATTTTCATCTAGAGGACAGCAAGGAGAGTCAGTGGAAGCCATGGACACCAACCCTCCCTCTTCCACCGCTCCCTCCCCCAACAGGGACTCCAGTAACTGATAGCAAGTGTCAGGACACATTACCAACCTCAATCCACTGTAAGTTGCACCTGCCCATCACACCATCTCACCAACACAGTACCTCAGACCTCAACATTGCCTGGTGGGCTTTGCTGGCCACCAGTTGTTTCTAGTACTCATTTGCCCCTCATCCTACCTGAGGCCAGTCTATCATTACCATATTTATTTACGTATCACAGGCACCCCCCCCCCCCCAAAAAAAAAAAAAGTTCTCTAAAACTGGGGTGCATGTCTTAAGTGGAGAGGCTGATTTCTGCACTGGAAGAGAAGTGTGGAGATGCTGTAATGTCTACCAGGGGCCGTCCTTTTCTCTAGCCAGCATACAGCGGGTACAGAGTCCACTCTTCAGTGAGAGCAAGACTTAACCCCCTCACAGCTACTGCCAAATTTATAGCACCTTCTGGCTGAGCAGCAAGCTTGCTGTGGGTGTGAGAGCTGCTCCATGCAGTTAATCTGCAGCCAGGACTCTGGAAAAACAAGTTTTTCCTTCATTCTGCCTTTCCAAAACAAACGTCTCATTTGTTGGTATACTATACGCAAGAAAATACAGTATTTATTCTACTGCCTGTTCTAACTTGCAGACTGCCCCCAAAGTAGGGCTTATACCAAGACAGGTAATTTTCATCTAGTAACACACTGAAGTTAGTTGTCCTGGTACACATCCGTCTCTAGCTAGTGCAGTCAGGAGTGAGGGCCGACACCAAGTAACTGCAGCCATGTGCTTACACCAATGAGAGACATAAGGCTGACTCCACTTGACACTGGGTTCATTCCCACCTGGTTTACAGCAAACAGTAGCTGAGCTATGAGCAGGGAGGAGCCCTGCAGCTCACAGAAGGAACAAGCAAGCTGCAATAAAGTGCTCCAGGACTCACCCATGCAAGACAAACACTAGAAGAATAGCCCCTTGGTTGCAAAGGCCTGGGCTTCTGGGAACCAGCAGCTTACCGGATACAGGACTAGTATAAACAGGCTCTTCCTCTTTTGCTCAGCAATCTCCATGAGATCAGCCTCCCTAGCTACACTGGGAAACAGTGCTGTAATCCTTGACCTGCTTACTCCAGCCGCCATGAGGGAAATGCAGGAAAGATTTATCGGCTTCACACACATACAAGCATTTTTCCCCTTGGCAACTGTGGGGCTGTCTCAGCAGTAGCACAGAGGCAGAGAGCACTGCCCAAACAGGAACTAAAGGACAGTTACCAACAGCACAATAACACAAGATGGCGTTTGGCCAAGGCACCTGGTTAACGCCCGAGGAAGAATGCCAGGGAATCGTAGCCACCACAGGGAGCCAGGCCCACAGAGAGATGGCACTTCTGGCAAGCACATCACAAAGCATACCAACTCCCAACATCTACAAGTCTGCCTAGCTGTTTTCCTTTGATGCTTCTCTTCCCAGCCCTTCCCTTGCCCTATTCAGGGGATAAGAGCCTAAATGGACCATCCATTAAAGATGGGCCTGCAGGAACGCTGCTCACTACCGGGGTCTATTTGGTGCCTGACAGGATGCTCCAGGAATCCTGCAGGAAGCCGATGGGCATTTGTGAGCAACCTGCAACTGAGGGAAATATGGATTCTTTGCAGTTGTGATCAAAGGATGCTGGGAGGGTTGGTTCAGGTCATGCTGAACCCAGTCAAAGCACTGCCAAAATCCCCATATAGCGTAATCCAACCAAAACAGCAACACAGGAATCAGGCTCCAACTTGTACAGTCAGAAGGAAGGAAGCCAGCTCCTCTTAGCCAGTGCCTAAGCTCTGTGCGGGTTTTGGCAGGAAAGCACTGAAAGCACCAGCAGCCCATTAGCCCTAGCAGATTTCTTCGTTCCACAGAGTGAGTATGCTTGAGACCAAGACAAAAAGGATTTGCCTGCCTGACGCTGGCCGACCATAACTGACCCTTCTCCCCGCAACGCCAAGATGCCATTAGCAGTGAGAAAACAGCCACGCCACACTGGCTGCATCTTGAATGCTTAGACTGACTTCTCGTTGTTTTATTCAACCAACTTGCTTTAGCTAAAGCCATCCCATGCAAAACACTGCATCCAAGCCAAGAAACATGCCCAGGCATTCATGCTTTGCCCTGCAACCCACAGAGAGGGGAGAACGAAGGCACACTGTGTGCTCTTGAGCCACATGATGCCTGTCACCATGGTAAACATCCTCTGTTTATGTGCAATGGTTTACAGAGGAGAACACCCTAGTCTAACGCAAAGGGAGGAAAGACCAGGATGCAGATTAGACCCCCCAGGCAGCAGCAACAGCTGCCATATGTGGATCACTCAGATAAGATTCTTGATTTCTGTACCAAGCCCCTGGTATCGGGCTGCATGGAATGAATGGCAACACCCAGTACAAAGTACAGGCCGTGCCTCACTGCAAATTGTAGACAGAGTAAGTCACAGAGGCCCTGCCAAGACCCAGCTATATGGGGCTATGCTAGCATTCCCCAGCACACACGGCTGCCACAAAGTGCAAGCCTCCAGTACATTAATGATACAAGCCACATTTCCAGGAAGTATTCTGTCTCTAAGCCAGAGCAGGAGCTGGTCTGTTGCAGACAGGGAACTACAAAGATTCCCTTATACCTGAACAGCCTTCAGTGTTGTTTTGAACCACAGTCAGCTAGATTGCTTATTTCCAGTCTGTACCCATAGCTCAAATATGGGGTTTAAGCTAAACTACTTACTACAGCGAGCCAGCTGAACTTTGCAGGCAGCCTTACTTTTGAGGAACCATGTAGGGAAATTCAAGAGAGATTTCTGAAGTCATGAACTGTACTGTTCCCTGAACTGTTCTTCCCGCACAGATCACATCTTCTTGGCCTCCACATTGTGGGGAGAGGATGTCAGTGTCTCCTGAAAGCACTGTGAGCACACCCTCAGCTTCAGAGGAACCATCTTCTTTACTGATGGGCTGGGATGGAACAAAACCATATTCATCTCACAGTGTGCTGGGAGCAGGGGAGCTCATGCCAGGCAGGAGAAGATGCAACAGAACTAGCCAGAGGCATTTCACACGAAGGCTGCTAAAGCATCTCCATCAGCTGAATTCCTCCCTTCCCTTAACCCCAGTCAGTTGATCTGCACTGAATCTAGAGGCAAGAAAGAGACTGTACCACCGTGCATGAATCGGTTTGACAGTGAGCAGAGATGGGGATGATAGCAATTCACCAGCAGCCTTAGTTGCTGATCACTATGAAGTTCAGATGAGGTCAGTGGTAGCTGGACTTCCTCATGTGCCAACGATGCAGCAGTGACCCAAAGTTCTCCTCTGACGCAGACCTGGCAAGTTACCGACAGCTGCCTAATAATCCTGAAGATCCAGCCACAGGGCCATACTGAAGCCAAGGCTTATGCAGAATGGCACGGCTCTGTGGCCCATACGGGATACAAGCTGACTTCTGGGTGCACCTTCATGGTGTGTTTTACCCTCTATAGTGCCCTCCATGGTTTCAGGCCAAGAAAGAGAGAAATCAGTTGACCACCTCCTCATGAAACCCATCACCGTGAGCACAAATAACAGGATACGTGGGAGGTGTCCACCTGAAGCCAACAAACTCTGCCAAGCCTTCTTCATTCATTTCTAAGGGGTTATAACCTTACTGAACCAAATTCCAAGCTTTTTCACCAGCTTCTAACCAGAAGACTGGCAACCTGAACAGCAGGTAAAATAATGGCAGGCTGTAGGCCTCAGCACTAGCAGCTTTATCACGGAGCTGACTGGACAAATGCCCACATGGGAACTTTCACTAACTAGTCCAGAGCCAGCAATCTATACCACTTGCATGCACTACAGCCACTTCCAGTGCAAGGATTTTCATGCAGCCTAAAGGCAGTGTGATTAGTCCCACTAGGGTTATTAGCTGAAAGCTGGCAATGAGCTTATCCTTAGGTGAGAGGTGTTGGGCAGAGTCATGTTGCTCAGGGCACATTCCTGGGTGGCCAAGGACTGAAAATATCATGCTTGGGAGCCAGCACAGCCCTAGGGAAGCTGGGGGTTTACAACCCTAGATCAGCATTGTGATAGAGAATTTAACAGGGTCCTGAGAGACCCTGTCCAGACAGTGATCCAACAGATCTTCTGAACAGGGCATTTTACCAGAAAAAAAAAGCACAAGAGCTTTCATAATCCTGGAGTCCTTCTTCTCCGATGCGGGCATCTCATGACAGTTTGATGTATTTAGACAAAAAGGCTCTCTGTCATGGGTAGCAGAAGCTACCAAAACAAAGGAACCTGTTAGTCACTCCATCACAGAGGTGATGTATTGCAACATAAGGGCTACATCTACAGCAGAGGTCTTATGGGTGCCAGGAGGGCCTCATGCAGGATTTGACCCATCATGCTGGGTAATGTCTAAATTCCTGCTGTACTTTTTGCTGAAGCAGGGGAAAACACTGTGGATGTGGACACTAGTTACTTCATGCTGCACTTATCTGATGCCCTTCCAAGGGCAACACTGAGTTTTTTTCAGCAGCAGTTGCCATTGGTTGAGCCTCCACTTCTGTTTGCCTTTGGTAACTCCATGGGTTTGCACTGGATGGAGTACACTAGGGAATGCCGCACTACCGGAAGGAGACTGATCACCTTCAGGATTGCACTGCCGCTCCCATGTCATGCAACTGAACAAGAAAGTCTCCCCTTACAAAGGCAACCCATGAAGCCTGCTCTGTGTAATCAATACACCAAAGCACATGGTAGATGGGAGCGATGCATGGGGACTCGAAATATTAAACTCCATGTACAAGACACAGGGAAGAGTTTCAAATTCCTGGTGAGCAGAGATGGTGTAGCGAGAAGTGCACCGAGCACAGCAGGAAGCAGAGAAGTCTCCCTGTGCCCTGTACTATCGATGTTGCCAAGGAAGCGATCCAACAGCCTAACTCCACAAGTTCATTAGAGCTTATGTCATTGGTTCAGAGTGACATAGCTCTCCCAGCATCAGGACAGTGATTACGCTCCCTGCAGATATGCAAGAGGGATTCTGCTCCAGCAGTTTACTTAGTAAACCATGATTAATTTATGTAGAGTATAAGAGTTGAACTCGCCTCATTTCCCAGCCTCCTTGCAACAGATCTCACCTAGATGCATGCAGACCAGAGGCACGTCCAAGGGAGAGGTCATTATGTCCAAAACCCTTAACACTACAGACAAACCCAGAGAGAACTGCACTGGTAGAGGACCCTAAGCAGACATTTGGTAGACAGAAGACTAGAAGGAAATCTGCTAATCAAACTGAAATACAAATCACTTCTGTATCATCCGGGGGAGGGGGAGGAGAGGGGTGTCTCCATTTTCAGATCTGACAGACAGGTGCATTTAACTCTTCTCAGACTTAGAGTGGGATAGAAACCTCATTTTCTGGAAAAAAGGACATACTAGACAGAAAAAATCTCCTATACTGCAGATGGAGGTAGTGTTAGTTTGAAGTCAGGCAGAAGGCAGAGCAGGGTGGCACCTTTGCGACTACCTGGTTCAGAACGGCATAAGCTTTTGTAGGCAATGAACTACTTTGTCACATGCATGACACAGAAGAGCTTCTCCTTCTGTTCAGTGCTGAAAGACCATTGTCAATATCCCCAACAAAGAATTTTACAAGAAGTTTTCTGAAGAGAAATGAGGAAGTCTTAGGAGCAACATCAACAGAAAGCTTCTTGGGAGATACCCACATAGCTTTGTCTTTGTAGGTACACTAATTCTCCATTAAAGAAGTTTCACAAATATTTCCTCTACATAGCTTGGTGGCACGTGCTGACTGACCACTCCCACTTGCTACTTCCGAGTCCATTTTGGGAAGGCCACGACCCTACACTGGAGAAAGTAACTGTTAAAGTAAGTCCAAGTGAACACTTAGAGGCAGAAGGGAGTGACCAGCCACCTTCGACACTGAGAGTCTGTTCCAGCCCACAGATTAAGGGGATAGACTAAAGATATTTTTATATTTAATTCACACTCTCAGATTCCAGAAGCACAAAGTCCTTTAAATCTCAAGCTTAGCTCTTGCGTCAAGAGCTTACTGAGCCACAGAGGACAGCGCAAGCTGCCTCCAGAGGCCTCCCCTTCTGTTTGTGTAATAGCATCTACTTTAATTCTTCTGTCCAGCTCTTATACCGTGGAAGCCATAGGCAGAGAGAGAAAAAAAAAAAAAGTGGGGGGGAAGTACTAACATGCCTGCAGCTATTAGAGAGCACGCACATGAGAAAGGTTGCTCACACCTCCATGACCATGACTGTCTCTGCCAGAACCAAGCTCAGTGCCGCCTAAATGATCACTCAGAGCCGTGTGCTTCAGTACAGTGCCATGGATACCTTCTCCTTTCCTCTCTACCCTCTAACACATCAAGAACATAAGAACGTGCCACTTCTGTGTGCCCATGCCCAGCCAACATACTAGGTTAAAGAACATAACAGGATCCAGGTACAGCTGCTTTATGGCCCTTCTCCTCTCCCCCACGCCCCAAACTAGACACAGCAGCATTGTGGCAGAGCAGTGAAAGGACCACTCCCGAGAGCAGTTCAGGGCACTACCTGAGCCACTGAAGATCAGCTAACCAGGAGGCTGACCAGGACTGGTACTGACCATCCAAGACTGGATCTTGTCTGACATAGGACTTTGGCCACAGAGCTCACTCAACAATACACTTTATGCTCCAGTGTGTATTACTGCCTGTTCTTGCAGACTCTGGGTATTTTCCTCCTAGGAGCAAGGCAAACATTAGCCCGCTGTACCACAGACTGGAATTGAGCAGAACGACAGGAACCTGTTCCTGGGACACAAGCACTAAGCTAACCATGCCTCCTCACTTTGTCTCCAGCCTGCTGAAGAAGGAGTGCGCTATATTCCTGTGTTGCTCCCAGCAGTTCAGCTCCACTGTTGGCAGAAGCTGCAGAACGGACTCCAGGCAGCCATCTGCAGTCCAAGCTGCATGCCTCCTTGGAGC
The DNA here is from genome assembly GCF_030867095.1 of Alligator mississippiensis. Lineage (NCBI taxonomy): Eukaryota > Metazoa > Chordata > Crocodylia > Alligatoridae > Alligator > Alligator mississippiensis. Next base: position 47,591,435 of record NC_081835.1, read on the forward strand.
TGTTCTGAGCTGATCTAAGCAGAGCTTAAGAGGCTTTGCCTGCCTGCCGGGCAATGGCTCCCACAGGAGCTACCTCCAGCAGAACCTGAATCAGTTGGAAGTTACAGAGAACCAAGTCCAACCCTCCCAGAACCAACAACTGCTGGTCCATCCTGTCCCTCGTTCTGAGGAAGAGTTTAGAAACAACTGTGTTTTTGTTGAGTGCAGCAGGTTGGCACCATCTCTTATCTGATGCATGCGCCAAGATCTCCCAAGTTAGCTCCGTCAAATGCTGGGAAATCACTGGGTTCAGACTGCTATTCCTGGGATGTGATGCTCTCTTCGATCTGTATCTACAGGTTGCTGTATGCAGCAAGCTGCCAACTGTACAAAACAGCACAGGAACAAGGCACACTAATGCTATGACTTCCATAGGTTCTCCAGCACATTCAAGGCCTACTCATCATTCATAAAACTTCAAGTGCCCTAGGTTCGAGCTACAGACCTCTCCTAGTACAGCACCCCTCCCAGTTATCACTGAGGACAAAGTATGCATCAAGGTTTGAGGTGAAGCCCAAATCTGAAGACACAGGACATTATGTTGAGCATAAGCCTTGCTGCTTCCAGACATCATATAGAACCTGCATGATAACAGTTCAGCCTACAGGCCACCTCACAACAAGAGGCAATTTAAAGCTTTCACACAAACTGGAACTCCTCAGAGCCCTCCTTCATTAGTCAGCCTCCACACCCTGTTGTAGCCTAGCACCAAACGGCCAGTGATCATCGAGTTTAATTTGCATGTTGGCAAGACCACGTATTTTTGGCAGCTGATCAGGCTCAATAAACCAGCTTCAGAGCGTTCATGTGTGACAGATTTTAGCTAACCTGTACCAAATGCTCAATGAGCTCCAGCACAAGACTCCCATACACTCTGGGGTCCAGTTTCCTCCCCCTCCCCTAATCACTAGCTCTCCTTCCCAAAGTTGCTCTTCTTCCCCAAAGTCAGGCCCATGAATCATCTATCACCTTAATATGCAGAGATGCCTTCACCTGAAGGACAAACCATCTGAATGCAGAACAGGACTGTGCTTCTCCAGTCCTGCCCCCACCCGCTAAGTACCAGAACAACACGATTTGTTAATTCCCTCCTATACCCTGCGCACATCCTTCCCTCAGCAGCATTTGACAAACCGGACAGTGCTTAGCTGCCCGAGTAGGGGATGCTGGACTCATGTAGCCCAGCTCCCATGGATAGGGCAGTGGGTATGCCAGAGCCTGCAGCCAGGGGAATAATACTATACATTTGTCATAGGGTTAGTTTGCATCATGTCATGGCTGCAGTACACATATTAGAAGCCAGGCTTTTGTAGAATCAGGAAAAGAAACAGAATTTCAGGCCAAGTCTTGAGCTTCCCATATGTCTCATCACTTTTATGTCAGGTACTAGAGCAGGATGAGGGGCCCTGGTCCTGTCATCTCATTCTCAGTCAAACACAGTACTATGGCTCTTTGGGGAATGGAGAAGATCAGGGCAATAGCAAGGGATGGGTGCTTGCCCAGTCTGCATAGGATCAGCAACTGGAATGGGGCCAGTTGAAGTTATGGATGGCTTTAAGATCAGGGTCTAAAGCAGATGGTGCATCTCCCACACAGGCTTAAGAGTGTCTGCACATTCCACAGGTGGCAGAGCCTGCTGTTCTGTATGCAAACACAGAATGTAATTCAAAACAGAACCAGTCAGATTTTGTGCTATCCACAACCAAGGCACACTGATGGACAAGATTATCAGGATGAGTGGTACTCCAACTGACCACTGTGTAGACTGCGCACAAGTGAATCTCATGGAGAAGGGATATCCTCACAGAAACCCTTCACTAGGACAGGGAAGAATTTCCGTGACCAGGTTCATGGGCAGAACTGCCTTACCTGCATCACTAGGCAATAGCTTGTTTACATCCCTGCAGTACCAACACTAGTGGCTCACATAGGAGGGGAATGAGTGGAAACTGAGTCTATAATGTAGAAGCAGCCCCTCCCCACCCAACCCCTTGGGGTTCCAGTTCTTTCTCTCCCCATACCAGCTTCTTCCCTCTCCTGAATATGTAGCCGATACTGACACCTCCAGCCCCGAGGTAGCCAGCTGCCTCTTCCTATTGAACTGTAGCTCCTGGAAGTGACAGCTGAGCTGGTTCTCTCTTTTTAATATATATTTTATTTATTTGCAGACTTCATGAAATGCCCCGACACCTGCAATAGCAGCAAGAAGCCAGCTCTCCTTGGAGCACTGGTATAACTGGTTCCCAGAAATACCTCTCTCCCTTGTGACACACTGCCCTGCAGAAATCACAGGCTGCAGTGTCAGTGAAGATCAACTGGTGGAAGGGCACTGGAATTTTGGAACTGGCCCCTAGCCACAGCCTGCATCTGTTACTTGTACCAGCACAGTGCAAAGCCATTCCTTGCCCTTGTCCTTCAGGACTGCTAGGAAGGGTGTGACTGAGGTGACTCTAGTTTGCTGATGTTTATGATACGGATTTCCCATTACTGAACAGTGGCCCAGAGCACTGGGCCACAGAGCTGGAAGTGGATTTTAAATGTCTGAGGAAAATAAAGTTTGCGTTTTATAGAACAAGTAACATGTCTGCCACAACTGCTTTGCAAACAACCTCTCTTCACTGCAATATTTTTAATGAGGATGTTTGCAGAAGGGAGGAGCTCTTCTGGTTCAAACACTGAAAACTAGGCCACACCAGAACTCAGATAACAGTATCAGCCTACATGCCACATATCCCCACAGGAACGTGGGGTGGCCAGTCCACAACACATTAACAGCCTATCATCCCAGCGTACAAGGCCAGAACCTCAGGGCATGCTGAAAACTGTGGGGTCCCCAGGCTCAGGGCAGGCTTAGGTGGCAGCTCTGCCATGCAAGTCCCTGCACAAAGTCAATCTCAAGGCTGGCCTTACTGGGGAAACTAACAGGAGAATCAGTTTCACTGAATAGCTAGAGTCCAGGGCACTTCCCATTAGCTGAAGCTTGAGTTTCAGGTCTCACTGGGTCTACACGTTCATTAATGCACTTTTGCTACTGAGCATTAAATTTAGTACCTCTAATGTGAGGTACTAACAAAATGTGCATTGGGCTGCCCTAATGAGCAGTAGCAAAAGCATATGCGCAGTAGCTTAATTTTACTGTGCATTAACACATTAGCACGGTTTTTACCATGATGCTCTAATGCGCAGTAAAATAGGTTACGGTGTGTTAAAATGCATGTGTACATACGCCCACTCAGACCAAAAGGAGGGGAAATCCCCTGAAGTTCCCTGTGCACTAGAAGAGCTGTTTGAAAAGCAGGGTTGCTTCAGAAGAACTTACATGAGACCCTCCCCACTCTTACAAGGAAAAACGTATGAGAGCAAATTCCACACCAACTCCTGACATATCAGTCATTAACCATAGACAGTATCAATGGTCCAAATATGACGCCTCTTCAACATCCTGCGTGCTAAGAAGAAACAAATATTTTTTTTTTAATTGTGCATCAGGCCAAATCAGCCAAATCAGTTCTGAATTCCATTGGCTGAGCAGAACTCAGGTGTTCAAGTCTGTGTGGCACTACAACTGGCAAGTATCCTCCCTCCCAGACTCTTCAGCCTGGAGCTTCAGATACTTCCAAATCCATGGCAGGCATCCTATGCGCAGGCTCCAAGTCTGAAGGTCTTACAGTACAGATGCCCCCCGAGTCTTGCTTGCCCTTAGCCTAAAGGCCAAAGAAGCAAACTAGGGAGAAATCCCACATCAGTTTCTCCGCACTCTTAATTACTCCTTTATCACCCTGTAGCCAGTAACCCACTGGTTCTCTCAGGCTACCACCCATGATACAAGACGTTATCTTATCTCCTCTTCACATTTTTCTCTTCTTCCTCATTCCCATCTTACATTCCTGAATATTTCAAGCTGCTCTGCTGGTTTTGTGCACACTGCAGTTCACTGGCTAGATGTTCCTATTTAGCTCCAAGCTGCCTTTTGAACTTTAGCAGTTAACCACTCACTGCTTTCCCTGCTCTGCTGGTTCTCATTTGGCAATACTCACACTTCCAGACTCCTATGACTGCTGATGAAGCCTCTGGGATGAATCTAAGCATTTAACCCTTCCTCATCTTTGGCTTTAGGGCCTTTCTGATGAGCTTCCGAACTTGAAGTTGCTCTTTGCAGAACTTAGTGTCACCCAGACTTTTTCATGCCTCCCACCAAAAAAGTCAGGTCCACAGAAGCAATGTGACTATTGCTTACTGGCCACATTATTGAAAATTTATGAACCAACTCCTTCATTCAGATTTAGAACTAAGCCATGACACCTGCCATCCCTGCGGCCTCTTGAACTAGCCACGACCCATTCCTAGGTTTTTTTGTTTTTAACTTGTGGAGAAACTGCTCCTCAAACCATGTCCCCATGCAACTCCCACTGATCATCTTGGTAAGCAAGTTACTTATGATGATGAAATTACATTTAGTTACTTCATTAACATCCCTCCACAGGGCACATAACTTTCCACAATCTGGAAGCCCATGTCAGAACCCTTCCAGATTCTTTGTAGCCTCATGACCCAGGTGTGTACTACCTATACTGGTTTGATAGTATGATCTCCCACTCCTCAAACTGAATCTCTGTGGGACAGATTCTCACGCATGAGATTTCTCCCCACCTCTACAGCCATCAATGGTTCTTAGCTGACCCTCATTGCTTTATTTGAAGTCTCCAAGAGTCTTGCAGTCTTCAAGGTAGTCATCATTACAATGCCCCATTACATAGCTGGAAAGCTGAGGCAAAGAATGCTATATCACATGCCCAACCTGACACAAGGAGTCTGGGGCAAGTCCAAGTCAGATAAGTCCCAGGTGGCACCTGCCACACTACACCATCCTTCTTGACCACCTTCTCCCTCTTATCTGATGTGGGGATGGGGGGACAACTGTTGTGCACAATTTCTTGATAGCTCTGGTGTTGGCTTTCTTTTGGGGGAAGCCAATATTCTATCCAACCATCCAGGGTACATGAAGAACACAGCCTCCTTTACTTCAGCCTGAAGGTGGGGGCCATCTATGGGAGTTTGCCTATCCCCATATTCTGCCTTGGTCCTTTCTCCATCCAATCACAGGCCCAACTTCCTCAACTGAGGGAGGATTCTTAGGAGGGCCTATTCCAAAGGGTCTTTACTTCTCAAAAACTTCAGCCACATGCCCTACAGTCAATGCTTGCCCACTCTGCATTAATATAATCCAACCTAAATCCTAAATTCCAAGCAGCAGCAGAAACCAAGACGCTAGCCAAAACTAGTCCTTCTGAGAAAAGATTTAAAGACACAGAACACTCTTGGCTAAGCCAAGCCCCATCCTGCTCCTCTGGACAACCACACAAGTTAAGACGGGCATATGGCAACAGTTGTGCCAACCTGCTTATTCCAGCACATGGTCCTTCCACTAGCACTTTCATTAGATGTCACCCTCGGCTTCATGGAGCACACAAAAACCAACTTATAACCAGTGACACTTGCTACTTTTCCAAGTGCAATTCATCCAATTCAGAAGATTCCTCAAAAAAAAAAATTTCACACCTACAGCTACCCTATAAACTCCTTACAAAGTCTTCAGTTCAGCTACTGTGATGTGGAACCCCCTTCCCACTTTAGTTTGGGAAAGGCAAAAAGCAGCTGGCAACATTTCACTTGCATTAGTCAGTGACATAAGTCTTTAGCTACAATGAATTTTGGTACTAGATGAGCAATTCAAGCCAGCAATTCTGTCTCAGCAATAGCCCATTATCACAAAATGACTGTGTCTTTGTCACAAGACATGCACAGCATCAATATGCACAAAGCACAATTCTTCATCCAGCCCCTAAAGCTGCTCCTCAACTGGTGAGAAAATCTGGCACTTATTGAGCGAGCCTTTCAAAGGCCTCTGGCTGCAGGCCACAGAAGCGTTGTTTCCTCTCAATTCTTCAGAGCTGCCTGTGAATTCCACCACTGCCACAAAGAGCAGGTGATGTTGTCACATCAAGGAGTGTTAAGCTGGTGCCACCCCCTCCCTGCTTACAAAGAAGCTGACTTCTGAGCCACTCAGACACAAAAAGTGACATTTACGTTGGATCCTACAGGGTGTGGTAGTGAGTACAGAGTCAAGTTCACTGTTGGAGCACAGGTTTTAACACAGCACGTGGCAACAGAGAAGAGGAATGAGATTCCCTTCCCCACTCCCTTCGACATCTTCCTTTCTAGACTCATTCCCAGGGCACATATGATTTAAAAAGGCAATGTGGTAGAAAACTCTAAATACAACTCTGCTCTGAAAAATTTGCTTCAGAAAGAAAACTGTCCATACCACCAGGGACCACCTCCCATCCTGATGAGAATTTGTATAACCCAGCAGAATCAGTCTCAGCCTCCCAACAGATGTGCCACCTCTGCAGGGCTGACAGGACAGAAGCAGTGAAATCCACCCAACACCTTTCTACCCAGCCACACTCAGGACAACCCTGACTACACCCCCCTGATGCATGCTGCTTTGAAAAGAGCCATTTTTAGTCACTTTTCAGACAGAGCTGCTGGGCAACTAACCTTTTTGCGACGGGAGCCCTTCTTGCTGATACAGGACCTCTCCAAGGACAGGTAGCCACCGATCACCTCAATCTCGTGTGCCTTGGGGTAGCGTGTTTTCAGCAGGGGCCCTGGTGAGGAAGCATCAGCGCTCCTGCAGGGTTTGGGCCTTCCTCGAATCTCCTCATCCTCCACTCCCTCATTTTGCTGGACTCTGCTGCCATCAGTGAAGGTTGCCAGACCAGAAACAGGAGGCTTCCTTTTGGGTACTACAGTGAATGTGTAGCCCCCTCTCTGAGCAAAGCCTGGGGAGGCAGGGTGGGGTTGGTAGAAGGGCACCGCAGAAACCTCCATCTCCGTACCCATACCCGAGGCAGCGTCTCGAGGCACAAGTAAGTCCTTAGTCTCTGCAGCTGCACCAGGCACTGAAGCCAAGTCTCCAGGCTCTGGCTCAACAATGTCATCATCAATGTAAGTCACCGGCACCAGAGGCTCTGGAGATGCTTTTGGGGGAGTGACAGGCTCCCTCTGGGCCTCGAAGGCAGCTGGCGAGGGCTCTTCCTGCTGCCCACGCTCAGGCTCCGAGGACAGTGGGATGCCCGTCCTCAAGCTCTCAGCAGGAGCCGGCGGACATGGGGCCTTTGCCCGAGAGGGCACGACTAGGAAAGAGTTGCGTGAGTTGAGGCGTAGGTTGGCCAGGGCCTGCGCCTGGAGGTCATGGGCAGGGATGGCGGCCAGGTCCGGTTTGGGAGATGGGCGGATCTCGAAGGAGCCGCTGCTGGCCTTGGGCGCGGAGGCAGAGAGCGGCTGGAGGGCGCCGGGGGTGGCACTGGAGGGGGCCAGGCTGGCACAGGGTCGAGTGGACTGGGTCCCTTCAGCCCCCTCGGGCTTTGGCCGCTGCATCTTGGCTCGGGCAATGGGGGCGCTGGGCGATGGCACCGGGGGCACCTTGGCCACGGGCACGTGGGCACGGGGGCTAGGCTCCGAGGGGCCATTGGCGAGCAGTACCGGAGGGCGGCCGCGCGGGGTCACGGTGAAGGAGTTGGAGCCGATCTTGTGCAGGAAGCAGCGGGGTGGGGGTGAGCCAGGGGTGGCCGGGCTGAGGGGCGGCTCGGGGGCCGCCGGGCTGGGGGGCGGCTCGGGGGCGCTGGCGGGCGCGGCCAGGTCCCCGGCCCGGCGCCGCCTCGGCCGCGGGCGCTGGTCGAACTTCTGCAGCAGGCGGCTGACGGTGCCGGGCTGCGCGGCGGGCGGCGGCTCCGCGCCCTCCGCCGCCTCGTAGATGAAGACCTGCGCGGCGCGGATCTCGGCCACGGCGGGGCCCGGCCCCGCCAGCAGCTCGCGGAGCGGGTCGCGGCCGCCGGGCGAGGCGGGGGCGGGGGCCTCCCAGGCGCGCTCCCCACCGCCGAAGCAGCCGGAGGCGTCGGGCTGCGACTCGATGATGAGGATGTTGTCGGCGCGGATGGTGCGGATGCCGGGCACGGCGCTGTACAGCTCCAGCAGCTGCTGCAGCGGCCGCGCCGCGGGGCCGGGCCCGGGCGAAGGGCGGCCGGTGCGGGGCGGCCCGTGGCGCAGGCGGCGCCGCTCGCTCTCCAGCCGCATGAAGGGGTTGTCGCGCAGCGGGCCCAGGCTCTCGGCCAGCACCATCCGCTCGCCCTCGGGCGCCGCCCGCGCGCGCTCCGCCGGCCCCGGCCTCGGCCCCGCGCCCTGCGCAGCCAGCTTGGCCCGCTTGCGCTCCAGGATCTCGAGCTGCCAGGAGGGCAGCGCGCGCGGCCCCGGCCCCGGCCCCGAGCCGCTCATGGCGCCGCCGCACCGGGACCTGCCGCTGCCGCAGCCACCGGCCGCGCCGCCCGCGCACCTGAGCCAGCCGGCCGGGCGGCCCCGCCCCCGCGGACCCATTGGGCCGCGCCGGGGCCCCGCCCCTCCGCCTCAGCCATTGGGCGCACGCTGGGCAGCCCTGTCTGGGGCGGGGCCGCCAGCCCTGGGGGAGGGAGGGAGCGGGTCCCGTGGGACCCCGGCGGCAAGCAGCGCCACCCTCAGCGGCATCGGCCCAGCCCAGGCTTTGTCTGCACGGGTCTTAAACCCTCCAGGGATGGAGAGCGAGTCCGCCAGCTCTCCGGGTAACCTGGTCCTGTGCTTTACTACCTTCCCAGTGAGCAAGTTGTTCCTAATATCTGACCTCAACTTCCCTGGCTGCAGCGCGAGACCGTTGCTGCCCTGTTCTGTCATCTGCCACCCCTGAGAACAGGCCAGCTCCACCCTCGTCCAACCTCCCTGCAGGTAGTTGAAGGCTGCTGTTAAAGCCCCTTCCGTCCTCTCTTCCCTAGACTAAATTAGCTCAGTTCCCTCAGCCTCTCAGCAGTCATGTCCCAGCCCCTCACCATTTCTGTTGCCCTCTGCTGGACTCTCTCCAACTTGTCCACATCCTTTCTGTAGTGGGGGCCCACAGCTGGACACAGCACTGCAGATGTGGTCTTGCCAGTGCTGAATAGAGAACAATCACTTCCCTTGACCTGCTGGCAACACATCTACCAATGCCACCCAGGATGCTGTTAGCCTTCTTGGCATCGAGGGCATGCTGCTGGCTCCAGTTCAGCTTATTGTTCATGGTAACCTCCATGTGTTATATGAAATGATGATCCTCACCATCTGTACCCCTCTTTTCAAAATCCCAAATCCACCCATGCACTCAGAGCCATGAGGAAGGGCCCCAGTCAGAGAAGAGGTTGAGCTCACCTGTTAGATTTATGCCAAAGTGTTTTGTTGCAAAGAAATATGTGAGGCCCAAGAAAAGAGCAGAAATCAGGCTCTGGGCAGGCATCAACCCTTGCTGAGCTGGAGGGACCAGCCAGCAGCTCACCCCAGGGAACAGATTTCTTTAGGAGCTGCTGGGAAAGGCTGACAAATGAGCAATAAACTGTTATTATCTTTCAAGGAAACAATTGCATGGGCATCACTTTCTGGTAGAAAGGTAAGTTTCAGGGGAGATAAAACTGCTTTGTGCCCTGTGACAACACAGCCATTCATTCTCAATGGCCATGTGTGGAACGTGACTCCAGTCCAGGTGTGCTTTTGTAGCCAAACTCCTGTCCTTTGCCGTAAGCACACATCACAGGTCTCAGTGGTGACTCCGCACAGTCTCTGTGCCAGGAATCTAAAGAGGAAATAGTTCTTGCTTGGAGCTCCCCTGACATCACCCACTGTACAGTTATTCAGCATTAGTAAGATATCAGCTCTGCAAGTTACCTTGCCTGGAACCACCTGTATCGCCAGGAGGAAGTTCTGGGACTCACGATTGTGGGTCTGTTCCCCCGCTCCTTTGGTCACATGCCCCTGGACAAATTACTGGACAGTGTCCACAGTCTCCTAAGACCCATGCAAGGAGCAGTGGGGGAACCGTCAGAGACTCTCTGTTCCGCTTTCCCTTAGAGAAAGGCCTTATTTTAACCCTTGGACTTGTGCTCTTTCATGTCCTTTTTTCTCTTTTCCCAAGAATCAGCTGTAGCCAGATCTGGGGCTCTCTTCTCATATCAGGGCTTTGGACTTTAGCTTTGAGCCAGGACATAAAGCCACCCCCTACCCCAGGGCTATAAATATTGTAGCTTAGGTCCATGGCCCCCCAACACAGCCTCCTGGCTATGGGAGAGACTTTCAATTTCTGATAGGCCCCAAAGCCTCCCTTATCAATGCAGTTCTAGAACTACAATAGATACTTGGCCTGGAAATGCCCTTTTAACCAGTGAGAATAACTTACAGGGTCAGGTGCTAAAATCTGCCCTTTGTTCCACTTCTCAATGCTCTAGCTCCTGCTACTGATGGGAAGCTTCCCCACACACCCTGCACATGCAGATTTTAGCCACCTTGCTGATAAAGATGATTATTTCTTTGGGGGCTCCACCACACCATCTCCCAAGACTAAAGGAGGAGGGGAACTAATGGACCTTTTAACAGCTAGGGTTAAACCTTGCTAAAACTGGTAGGTTTAACTGCCATACTTACTTAAGGTGGCCATACCTTTACATATCCAGATGTGGAATGGCTAAGCCTGGGGGATACAGAACCAGGGTCCAAGTGACTTTTTGGGACTGAACGAACAGGGATGAGAGTAAAGTCAAAACAAGAGTTCCAGAGGAGAACACCAAGTAGAGAGCCCTAGGTCTCAAAGATAACCAGGGAGCTAGTATACTTTAGACAGACTCTGCCAGGAGCTGAGGAAACCAGGAACCAGAAACAAGCCTCGCTGTTGCAGAACACCCCACTGCATCCAGCTTCTTCCTGATGGTCCCAAGGAACATTTTTTTCCACAAGGCAAATGCAAAGCTGTTCAGGAATGGGAATGATCTAGGAGTATTGGGATGGAGGGAAAGAGAGTGTGGGTAGAGAACTGGCAGCTCTTCTGGGGAGGAAGATGACACACTGAAACATGAGAAGCTAGCTTCAGTGCTGCCTGAACACTGGTGCATGGCTCCTGAAAAAGTTCTTGAAATGGGGGGAGTGGGTTTAGGGTTGAGTATGAGCAAAAAGAGTCTTCAGGCCAAGAATAAGAAAACAGTCTCTGGTTATTTGATTCCTCCGTGTCTGAGAAAGTGGGACTTAGCCCATTTTAAAAAATAAAAAACAGAGCTGTCAGTTTCTCACCTATTTCTCCTCCTAACTGGAGTAACCTACAAGGTGCTGCATTTTGGTGAGCTGGCCACTGGGCCAGATTTAGCAGCCATAAAAACCTACAAAACTATGAGGGAAGTTGCTTTGTCCAACCACCGTTTAGAAAGTGGTTCATGACAACACGTTCCACCCTCAATGCCTAAGAATAGCAGGGAAGACCTAAGGTGGAATCTTCAAAAGCACCCAAAGCATTAGGCTTACAAATTCCACAGAAAGTCAACTGGATCCCTGTTTAGATACCCAATTTATCATTAAAATCAATGGCGAATTAAGTGCCTAAACAGCAGCAAGACCCCACTGTGCAAGCCACTGTACAAGCAGAACAAAAAGCCAGGCTGTGCCCCAGAGAGCTGGCAGTCTAAGACAAGCAGACTGGGGAGTACAAGGAACAAATGACATATTCTTGGTCAGCACGATGGGCAGTGATCTCAGCAGAACAGTAGTCCAACCATTGTCAGTAGCCCAGCAAAAGCACATTTTTCAGAGGGTTTGGAGGGAGAACAACAAACTTATTGTAGATGTTGACAGGTTGTTTGCAGTGATAGCAGAGAGGGTAGCCTCTCTGGCCAGTGATTCTCAACCAGGGTTCTGAGACACTGGGGTGCCTTGAGATCCTTTCAAGGGTACCACGGTATGCCATACAATATTAGCACTGTGAGGTGTGCAAACGTGATTCACAAATAAACCCAGAGGTTTCAAATAGGAATCTAGTGTTAAAAACATTCTGACATGCTGTGGTCTTTCTGAATTCTTTGCAACAGAATTGCTCTAGTATTTTTGTAAAAAAAAAAAGAGTAAAAAGTAAGAACTGACATGTTTTAAGGGGCGCCTTGAATCTATTGAGGGGTGCCTCAAGTCTAAAAAGGTTAAGAACCACTGCTCTGGGAGCTGGGCTGGAATGGCTGGGGTAGAGTTAAGTCTTACTGCAGCTGTGACTTTAGAATGCTGCTAGAAATTGAAGAAAATATTTTCCTGCAACACTGTGATTCTTTGAAAGGATGGTGCTATTCATGCAGCTGCAGAACACACAGCTTCTCCCTTTGCTTATAGTATAGTAAAGTCCAGAGTTTGAATTACACTGACTCAGGGGGGTCTGCAAAAAAAAATTGGGCTGCCCCATCATGATGCCCTAATAAAATTGAAGACCCCCCCCAGGTTATGATTTTCAAATTTTAGGGGGGGCAGAGGGGGTGGGGCTCATTTGTGATGGGGGGGCTCAGCCCCCCCCCCCCCGGGCTCCCCCATAATTCAAACCCTGATAAAGCTGGATTACCCCTGACACCAGATGTCTTTGGATAATCAGTAATCAGGAGTCAATAGGCAGGAAGCATTCTTAAATCCTACTCATGTGTTGCCCTGCAAGGGAGTACTGTTAGCACACGCTGGCATATGGTTACATAAGTGACCTTTGGGCAGGTACCTGCAGTCCTTAATGAACCACTCCCAGGCACAACTCATAGCTTCAACAAGAGCAGTTTCACTTAGGTGTCATATCACAAACGTTAAGATACAGACCTTTGTTTACTAAGAGACACTTCATCTTGGTGATAAATCTCTGATACAGGGACTTTTGCACTCTTGGCACAAAATAATAGCACCCTGCTCCAAGGGACCTTCTGCAAAGAATGACGAGTATTGTTCACTGTCAATAACACTCTAGTGTACTAGAGGCTGTGCAAATGCAAAAGAGCTGGCCTCTGCTCTAACAAGCTTATGCTTGGAGGGAAACAAAGCATGTAGAGACAGTGCATTGAGTAAGGAAGCAGCTAGGAGCCTGATAGCTGACTGCCTTTTCACAATGTAGAAGTAGTAAGGTGCTTTTGGGTTCAGCTTATACAGAGATGGAACAACTCCCCCACATTACCCAATGGCCTGGCTGTTAGGAGCTGGTCAATTCTTTCAGGCATCCCAGAACTGGGGACTAATTACAATCTTTGAGAATGCTACGGCATTGAAACCATATTTGCCAAATAAGCAGTTAGTGTGACAGTGCTGTAAACTGGAACATGCTCTCTGGATCCTGCTGGCTACTACTGATTGCAATTCATGGAAAACCCCAGGTCAGACTGGCATAAAGCAGAAGCAATCATCCATACACCAAAGTGGTTATGCTGCACTCACCCTCAGAGTCTCTGAGCCTGAGCACTATCACAAAGGGATATCTCTGGATTTCATTCAACGCTGATGTATTAGTATAAAAGACTGAGGACACAGTGGTGTGACAGCACAAGCATAATGGCACACACTAGTGTGAGAGCACAAGCCCAATGGCAATGACAGCAGATTCTCAGATTCTCACTACATACAGTCCTGGTTTGTACTGAATTATGCTAGACTACATGAGACTCCTTGCTTTGGTGAATGTACCTCTTGCATAGAAGAGTCCTCAAACTCTCTAGGTCACTGTTCCACTGCAGAATTTTTTTCTTTTTTAATGAGAACATTCATTCCATTAACAATTAGGTTAACAGCCCCACCAATGTTGCAACATGAAGCACTGTAAAATCAAGAATAACCAAAAGTTATTCTTCCCCTGCACAATCTTAGTTCTGCCCTTTCTATGCATGCTTTCAAGAAAATCTTTTAAGTTCTGCTTTCCTGAAGGAACCCTAAGTATATCTGCTATACAGTACTCAGTAAGAGACAAGGGTCCTGCAGAGCCCTGTGTCACAGCCCTGTGTCACAGCCCTGCCTCCCTCCCTTGTGGACAGTCACCAGAGCTCTGGTATTTAACCCAATCCCTGGATCTCACTTCCCTTGAAGTGTACCAAGTCTGAGCAGCATCCAGATGATGTCATTAAATCTGACCTCCTGGGCAGACGCCGCTAAGGTATGCTGTTGTTCTCAAGCTAGTACCTCTTTCTGGGAGGTGAGGTCATTTAGCCTAAGATCAGGGCTGACCCAGCAAGTCTCCTCAATACCAAGGCATGCTCTCTCCTGAGCTTCATTCCTGTGGGCATTTTGATTTTCAGTTTAACACATTGAGGACCATGAGACAGTTAAAGCAAAAACAAGATCTAAATAACAGACTATAGTAACCAGCAGTAGCTTAAAAATGGGTGGGCAAGCAGGGCATTTGGCACTGCCTAAAGGGGAAAGGTGCAGGGGGAGGGAACACTAGAGTGGAGTGGGAAGGGCTTCACTCTCCCATCCTCCCTTCCTCATAGCTCCTTCAGCAGGAAGGCACAGCAGTGGCAGCAACACAGGCCCCTGTGTCAGTGAAGGGCATTCTGGGAAATGCAGTTTCTGCTGTTGGGGGGATATATTAACCTCTTATTTTTACTGCTGAAAACTGTTGGGGTTTTTTGGTTGCTGGACATACATGTCTTCAGCAAAAAAAACAATTAAGTAGACATCTTATTAAGCCAATTTAAGTCCATTATTTCATATCATTTGAGAGACACCATAACAGCTTAGTACACGGATGGCTAACCTGTGGCACAAGCAGCCTCTGTGCAGCATGCAACAGATCAGAGAGGGGATAGACATTACAGTAGTAGGTAAGGCAGGAAGCAGAAGGCACAGGACAGGAAGCAGAAAGCAGAGCAGGAGATTGGGCAGGGAGCACCAAGTAGGAAGCAAAAAGAAGAACGGAAGATTGGGCAGAATAGGACTGGAGTGGCACTCGGAGTGCAGGACTAATTTGTAGTATGCTTGCCAATATGGTTGGCCTCCACTGGCTTACTAGAACATGACTAAATCCACTACCCCACCTTCCCAATAGAAACAAGTACTATAATTATAACAATAGCAACAACAAGATTTATGAGAAAAGGATGAAAGAGCTAGTTATCTAGTCTGGAGAAGACCGAGGAGAATTTGACAACAGTCTTCAAATAACTGAAAAGTGATAATAAAAAGGATGGAGATGGGTTTTTCTCTGTGACTATACGGACTAGGAGCAATAGCCTCAAACTGCAGCAGAGGAAATTAATCTTGGAAATTAGGAAGAACTTCCTCACTATAAGGGTGGTCAAGCATTGGAACAGGCTTCCTAGAGAAGTTGTGGAAACTCCATCCATGGAAGTTTGGAGAGCAGATCGGACAG
Organism: Alligator mississippiensis; assembly: GCF_030867095.1. Classification (NCBI taxonomy): domain Eukaryota; kingdom Metazoa; phylum Chordata; order Crocodylia; family Alligatoridae; genus Alligator; species Alligator mississippiensis. Next base: position 47,606,724 of record NC_081835.1, read on the forward strand.
AGACTTGGCTGGATGGTTTAGCCAGGGATGATTTTGCCAAGCAGGAGGCTGGACTAGATGACCTCATGTTCCCTTCCCAGCCCTACTTTCCTAGGATCCTAACAATAAATAACAACATTTAAAATGCCAAAGAGGGACCGTCTAAAATTGACAGCGAAAGGAAAACAGCCCATTGAGCCTGGCCCTGAAGTAGGTATAAGTTAGGGGAATCAGATTGCTGCTGTCTTCAGTCGTTTCAACAAATCTGTAGTTCAGCTACCCAGGCTCACTGACAATTTGCACTGCATTGTAACTGGGAGCCTTTGCCTGACCTGCACTGAACATACTATTCTTTCTACACAGAATACATTCTTGTCCTGCTGCTTTGAAGCTTGTTCTGGACGGATCAGACAAGCCCCACTTGAGGCCACAACTGGAGCTTACATCACGAGCTCTGCATCCTCAGCATGCGTAGGGCAGATAAGTCAGCAGCTGCCTTCATGAAGGCAACATCCTCCCAACCGTGGGCACAGAAGTCCAAGGCAGGCTTCCCTCACCCTGGATTCGCCCACCTTCCTCAGGCAACAGCAGCACATAGCAACATCCTCAGACAAAGCTTCACAAATGAGCCCACCCGTTGGTGATGCGGCGCATGCGCATCTTTATTACAAAACACCCAATTCAAGCTATCAGCATCAGCCCTTCCTGACATTCATACGCTGCCCCCAAAATTCAGGACACGCTGTGGGGCTGCCATGAGACCCCTTGGGGGCATGGTGCTGATGGGCAACTGCTTGAGGCAACTGAAAGTTTCTCAGCCTGGAGCTATGATGCCAACACATGGTGACTGGAGGGAACACAAAATGTCTCAGCCCAGAGCCATGACGCTGATGGGCGGCAACTGGATGGAACCCAAAACGTCTTGGCCCGGAGCCACGAGGCTGCTGGGTGGCGACCGGAGGGAACCCGAAACGTCTCAGCTCAGAGCAACAGGTCGGGGCCCGGTCCAGGGAGCAGGACAGTGGCGTCAGCCCTGGCCAGCGGGGTCAGTTGACGCGGCAGGCGCGAATCATGAGCAGCTGCAGCAGGATGAAGACAGGCGACATGATGAGGCCGTACCAGAGCTCGCGCGTCTGCTCTGCCAGCTTCTGGCACAGCAGCATCTCGAAGACGAACTTGAGGCTGAGCAGGGTGAGGATCCAGAAGAGGCGCAGCACGGCCAGGCGCTTCTCGCCGTCCTGGAACAGGCGCACCGACACGATGGCCGTGAAGTAGGTGCTCAGCCCGTCAGCCGCAAAGAAGGGCACGAAGACCACCCACCACGACAGCGCCGCGCCCGCGCCCGCGCCGTCCACCTTCAGCACGAGCAGCACGGAGGCGGCCAGCAGCGCCAGCCCGTGCAGCAGCAGCTCGAAGGGCGCGAAGCCGAGCCATTGCACCAGCTCCCGCAGCGAGAACAGCATCGCCGCGACTCGCGGCGCGCTGCGGCGCCGCCCCCCGAGCACTTCCGGCGCGCGCCGGTGTCCTTACCGGAAGCGGAAGTAGCGCGATGTTGGCTTGTGCAGGGAAGTCGGACGTTTTCTCCGGTAGCCGATAGCCACACTTCCGGCGCACGGTGTTGTCGTCACAGGAAGCGGAAGCAGCCCGATGCCGGTAGTGCAGGTGTGTTCGGCGTTCTTGGCTGTCGGGCTGGGGTTATGAGTCCCGGTCCCGAGCGAGCGGAGCGGTGCTTTCCATCCCTTGTATCTCTTTGAGGAAGCGTCTATTATTGCCTCTTAACGTGCCAGATACAGTTATACCAGCTCCAGTGAGTCCCACCGCGGTAATGGCAACCAGATAGAAAGGGAGGGTTGAAGGATCCCACCCTCATGATCTCATCTCTTTCAAGGTCAGGGAGAAAGGTCGGAAATGTAGAGCCCCTCATTTCAAGTGCCCTGTCAGCCGCTCCCTCCTATTTACATAGAGGCTGTAATTCGGGCACCGTGCTGCCTACGGCTGCAGGAGACTATTGCAGGGAGGGAGGAGTGTTTCTCAAAGGCAGATCACGTGGTAAGATTACTTCAGGAGCAGGTGCCCATGTTCTGTGCTACGTCTTGTTTCCAAAAGGCCTTCCCTCGAGAGCATGTTGCAGAAATCTGGTTTTGCGAGCAGACTCAGCCATAGTAAGAGTCTCAACCAAATGAACGAGCGCAATCTCCTAGCCACACAAGCGGGTGGTGGGGGGGAGCTGTCTGTCTGTCACTGCTGCTCTTTCAGATGACCAGAAACCCAAGTTACAGAAAGCAGGCACCCACCTTTAGTAAAAAAGACAAGTGTCATCCTTGCCACGTCTTCATCTGCTTGCTTTCCAAACAGCATCAATTTCCAAGGATGTAAAATGTTAAGTGCAAATATTAACAGTGTTGGAACCAGAAGGTACACAAAAAAGTTACACTTGCCTGTTAGAGCTTTTTTCTCTGTCTGAAATGTCTTCAGTTTTTGGGGGTTTTTAATCAAAATTTATATCAAAGTTCTGTTCAAGGAGGTAGCAGTGAAAAATGATTGACACAGGTCTAGGTTGCCTTAGCACTTGACTTCTAATGGAACACAGGTTGTAGCCTTTCCTTCTCAAACGTTTCAAAATTTTGTGTGCAAAGCTTGTGACACCCAAGGCTTGGGCGTGTTTAGTTAATGCTGCACCATGTGCCTCTGGGACAGGCTTTTCCATGAGTGATTGTTCAGTTTCCCCAATCTCTGTTGCCAGTGCCCTTTAAGGCTCCCTGCAGAAGATGCACCAAAAATTGGTACAAGCGATTTTGCCTCTTCCCTGAGAAACAGCTCCCCCCTGGCTGTTTGATGTATTACGGGAGGAAGCCAAGTAGCACTGGTTGCTCCATTGCTTGCCTTTCTGTTGGGCTATGGGAACCCCAGGGGGAGCAAGATAGGGCTTGAGTGGCTCTGCCTGAGGCTAGGGCAGCCTTAGGGCTGAGTGCCTTCCCATCCCTTAACAACCCCTTGTAGGCAGGGGCTGAGAGGTGAGCAGCCAGTAGGGATTGCTCCTGGGTCTCTGCCCTATGCATGGGGCCTGCTGCAACTTGCACTAGCTGCTTGCAGTACCCTATAGACAGTCCTTCCCTTATGGATGGTTAGAGCACCATGCACACCAGCCACTTCCCCTTTCCACTTTGTACTTCACGTATCAAGTTGCCAAACATGGCTAAGGCTACGGGGGCAGTGGGGTAGGAACTAAACATATTGCCTGTGTGCCTGCTGGGTACTGCCCTCCACTTTTTCCAGGATAGTTCCTAGCAGAGACTGGTGGGAGAAAGTTATGTTTCTGCTCTATTTGTTGGCTGAGCAGCATGTACCCAAAAGACTTTCCCAAAGTTCTGGTTGGGTCCATTTGAATTTTGGAATAAGCCTTATGGTTCTGGGGCTGAAAGGAACCACACTGATATCAGGCAGGGATATTATGTGCCAGTGGGCACCTTTTTAAGAATCCCAGGACTGCTCTCATGGGAGCCATCAGGCCTTTTACTTTCCCCATGGCTGGAATTAGTGGTGAGTCATACCTTGTCATTGAGACACCAGTGATTTACAGCTCTCCCTTGGGTCTGGGTTGGATTTGCCATGGGCTTTTGTCACTGGGAGTGTCCAGGACTCCTGCAATTAAAAAGGATCAGAGAGGAAAATAACCCAGTTGTACAACATTCTTGCTGTTTCTCCAGGTAGTTATTCACCCCTGCTGGTTACGTGACTCCTTCAATCAGCTACAGGAGTGATAAGGAAAATGGAACTATAAATTTGCAAACATAGGCAAAAAATTTTGGGTCAATGCCTACTTCTAACACATTTCTAAAATTAGCCAGTGTTTGAGTCAGCATTATCCCCTCACTTTGGAATACACCAGAGATGCACAGCTCTTTACAAATGTAAATTATATCTCAAAATTTGTCCCTTCAACCTGTGTGGTTGGAACTGATGCCACCCCTATTTTACAGACGAGGAAATTGAGGTACAGGGGTGAGACTAGACAGCAAATCAGCCAGAGTTGGAAATCCAGGAGCCCTGATTTCTAGTGTTTCATTTAACCATGTTGCCTTTCTGTATCTTTATATATCCTTTATGTTAAAGCATTCTGCATTCCTCCTTCAAAATACATAGGAACCAAGTCCTGCTAGTGCTTTTTTTGAGTCCTAGCTTGACTTTGAGCAAGGATTCACCTTGGCTCACATTTTGCCTTGTTGTCGTGTAATTCCTTGGCTGGTTTTGTCTCCTCCAGATGTCAGAACGGAAACTCCTCATTCTCTTTGGTAGCCAGACAGGGACAGCTCAAGATGCAGCTGAGAGAATCAGCAGAGAAGCCAAGCGGCGCCACTTCTGCTGTAGGGTGGAAGCCCTGGACAATTACAGTGTGGTGAGTTTTGGGGTGTGGGGGGGCAATGAATACTGATGCAGAGAAACATTTGTGCAGCTTCTGTGTAGGTCATCCTGAACTGAATTTCTCTCAGGGCATTTTGGACAGCATCTGTCACTTTGACCTCTGCTTTGATAAGTCCTGGTTCTCATGCTGTCCCTAGAGTCATCTTGCAGGCCTGCATGCTTAACACTGCTGTAAGAGAGAGCAAGTGCAGGAGATCAATCAGAGATCAATATGATCTTATCCAGGTCATCTTACATTGATCTGACTAATCTGATTACTTAGAACTGGTTTCTATAAGATAAGGAGGATGAGCTTGTTCTGCAAAAGTAGGTGGGTGTCCTGAGTCAGAATTCTAATATTATAAAAGCCTTAATCTGTCTGTCTGTAGGTCTGTAACGCTTTATTCGCATTCTGATTGGCTGAGGCCGGCACAGATGGCCTCGCCCCCCCTGCCCTGCTCCCCGTACATGGCAATGATGGGGGCAAGACCACCAGAGCTGGCTTGCCCCCCCCCACCCCCCACATTGCTCCTTGGAGGTGCAAGCAGCGGCAGCGCAGGGGGAGCGGGGTCAGGATGCTGCAGGGGGTGAGAGTGGCACTGGCCTCAGCCCACCCCTCCCCCCTTCCGTCGTTGCCACCTGCAGGGCCAACGCATCAGCGGTAGGGGGAGGAGCAGGCCCGATGGGGGAGGGGGCGGGGGGAGAGGAGGAGTGAGTGTGCTGTGGGGGGAGGGGAGGAGTGGGCCTGGGCCCAGGGGAGGGGGGAGCAGGCCTGGACCCCCAAGCAGCAGGAGGGAAATGGGGAGTGGGCCCGGACAGGAGGGGGGGTTGGGGGGTGTCACGGGGCTCCCCCCCATCATTCTTGACAGGCAGTTGGCTAGTGATTATAGAAAGAGCTAGATGCTTTTACTGTTTCCATACAAAATGAAAAGGCTCTTGTTGTCAGCCCTGTCACTGCACTGCACAGGGACTGGAGCAAAGCAAAATACCTGGGTGTGGCTGCATGGCTACTTTGGGGCAGTGCTGCTAAGTGATACCCTGCTAGCAGCAGATGGTGGGAATGGAGTAAGAGCCTTAGTGTGCTCGTTTCTTTGCCTGTACCTAGTTCCCCTCCCTCCCTTTCATTTAGGACAGGCCTCTGGCATAGCTGGTTTCTGAGCTCTGGTGCCATGTGCAAGTGTGGGGCTTGCCATTGCATACCTATGGCTCATTGCAGTGCTAACTGTGGTGTGTAGTGGTAGCATATTCACAGTGCTGTGGCTTCATCTGGCTGGTGATGCATCTGGCATGGTGATGCATGGTGGGGTGTTCAGGGCTATGGTGAGGTGCAGACAGCAGCCTGTACTGTGGTGGGTTGGGCTGCAGCTGTACATGGGATGCTGTGTCCTGTGGTCACAGCTTGCTAACCCTACATTTGTGTTTCCATGTTTGTTTTTGCATGTAGGCAAACCTCATCACTGAGACATTAGTGGTATTTGTGTGTGCAACGACAGGCCAAGGGGACCCGCCTGACAACATGATGGTAGGCTATGCAACTGTCTACACCATTTTTGGTTGTGAACATGGCTTTCACTCTTGAATTTGCCTCCTCAAGCTCCTCCCCATGTATTTTTGAGACAGGTGAAAGGGAGCGACATTAATATTCTGTGAACAATGGCTGTGGAGGGGTCATTTCATTTAGGACAGACCTTTGGTGACCCTGTGTGACCTCATGCCATTCTTATGGGACATTAGGCACCAAGGCCTTGCCAAGAGCTCTCTAAGGATATGTCCACACATGCAGGCACGTGCACTTGCAGCAGCTCAAATAGAAGCGGCTCAAATTTGAGCGAGGGCTTTTTGCCTCACTGGGGCAAATTGTGCCACTTGGGGCAAAATAACCCGGCCTGGCTTCTTCTGAATCTGCAGCTACGGGGAGCTAGAGGTTGGGGCCAGCACCTGTGCTGGCCTTAGCACCATAAAAACCTGCCCTGTGCTGGCCCCAGTAGAATAAAAAGCTGCCCTGGTTCAGGGCTACTCACTTTCAGGAGCTTCTGGGACCTGGCCAGTTGGTATCTGGGGACACTACCCCTTGTGTCAGCTGGACTGCTGAAGCAGCCCTGAGAGTTCCCTGCACCCTTTACCTACTGCAGCAGTCTGGCAGTGGGGGCTGCTGCCTGGCTGTGACCTGTGACAGCATGTGGCCCCAAGACTGCACACCTGTCAGACCTGGATGGGGACTGCATAGCCATTAGAGGTATCTGCACCTCTGGTCCAGCTGCCAGTGGACTGTGGCAACACAGTTGGCCTTTGTGCAGCACTACTGCCATGTGTGTCACCCCCAGCCATCTGGGCAGCTATCACCCAGAAGATGTTCTCAGTGTGCTGGCCTGTTCTGACCTGTCAAAGCACGTCTTCCTGGCCCCAAGTGGCCAGGAGGTCAGCCACCTCTAGCAGGGTCCTGGGTGCCAGCTCTGAACAGGCTCGTTTGCCTGGGTCCTGCCACTTGCCTCACAAGCAGGAATTCTGGTGTTGCCTATTTAAAAACTGCAAAATCCCTGATAAAAAAAATCCCCAAGTCACTCTTTAAAATACCCCCAAATCTATGTTCTTCCACAAGTAAAACAAAATACTACTAGACATACATATATGTAGAGAGAGAGATCAAATCAGCTGGGCAATGTTTTATTGATATATTCACAATTTTAAAGTAATTTGGAAGCCTGTCAGTGCCTCTATCATCATAATAAAATAAATTATAAATATCCATAGTTTGGCATTGACTTTTGGCTTTTTTGTCATAGAAAAATCAGAGCCGCCCCTACCTCCTTCGCTTACCAGGATGTGCAGCGCTGAGCAGCACTGATATGCTAGTGTCCTGCCCCTGCCCTTGCCCCTCACTGTCAACCAACAGCCTGGCCCCCACCCCAGTCTTTTTCCTCCTAACCCACAGGGCCAGGTTTGTGGGTGAGGGGTTTGTGGGGGTCGCTTGGGGGTATAGGGTTTGCGGGTTGATTGTGGAGGGGGCTGTGGGTGTGGGGGGTTTATAGGAGGGCTGCTCAGGATGGGTGGGTCCCTTGCCTCCTGCAGGGAGCAGCCCCCTCCACACAGTTCACTTACTGCTCCCCCCACAGGGCCATAGCCCCCCAACAGGGGCCCACAGCTGTCCGCAGAGCCCATATGCCCCCTACCTGGCCCCAGCCTCCGTTTGCTACCCCAACCTCCCTGATCATTTTCCTGCCCGGCCCCGGTATCCACCACTCACTAGTGACCGTTGGGGCCTCATAGCACAGCACCCCTGCACAGCATGGGGCAGTGGGGATTGGCCCTGGCTGCCTGACACCCACGCTGCCGCACCTGCCTTGTGCACCACTGGGGCTGAGTGGCACCAGTCCCAGGTGACAGCCGGAGTAGTCCTGAACTGCCAGACAATTCACACTGCCACGCAGTGCCTTGCCGAGCTGAGCCGCACCAGCACAATGAGGCAGCAGGGGTGCCAGGCAGCCAGGGCTGAACCCCGCTGCCCCACTCCATACCGGGAGCTGTGCCACAAGGTTCTGAGTGCCCTGATTGCCACTGCCAGTAGCTTGGCCATTCAGGGGAGTGGGGACGGGTGGGGAAGCGACTGGGGAAAGCAGGGGAAATGATCGGAGAGCAGGGAAAACGATTGGGGAGGAGAGGAAACGAGGGGAGAGCTGGGGAAAGGAGGAGGGAGCTGAGGAAACAAGGGAAGAGCTGAGGGAGTGAGTGGGGTGCCGTGGCCAGGCAGGGTCCTGTCCCTCCCCCCCAACGGCTCCTCCCCACCTCCTCCAGCCCCCCACCAGCCCCTACTTACCTGACACGAAGCCAGGTCCAGGTCCCTGCAGCCTGCACCACAGCTTGTTTCACATGGGCAGGCAGCATGCTTCAGTACCTGGGCAACAACCAGCCATAGAGACCCTCTGGCTGGCTACCCGAGCGGCTCTGTGGAGGACCAGCCCTCCAGTACCCTGCCCTGCTTTTTTCACCTGGGTTTTTTTTTTTGACCCCTGGATATCCAGGTATCTAATTTTGCCCCTGTGCTGCAAATTTGCAGTGCTGGAAACGGTTGTTTGTTCCCGCATGTGCGCCTTGCAGTATCTCAAAGGGCTATGAGACACTGCAAGAGGCATATGTGCGCTCATGTAGATGTGCCCTAAGGGTGCTCTCCCAGACGGCTCACATGGGAGGCTGACTGCCACTTGTTTTGTGGCTCTGGTTTTCTGAATAACCAGAGAAAATACTGCGTTCCTAGTCTCTGGTAGTTGGGCTGACCAGATGCTTCTATCTGAAGGGGTCCAACTGACTATGGTTGATCGCTGTCTGTCTCATGGTCTCTTTAATAGGACCAGGCTTAGGTCTCGGAGAGCTGAGCACTTAACCAGTGCTGGTGATTTGAGTGACTGGTATCCATAATAGAGCCATGAAATCTCTTGACTGTTTTGTTGTAGAATTTTTGGCGATTTATATTCCGCAAGAACCTGCCCCCCAGCTCCCTGTGCCAAATGGACTATGCAGTGCTGGGCCTTGGAGACTCCTCCTATCCCAAGTAAGTGATTTTTCCCACCCCTAGCCCTGAGGGGGGTATAAGACCAGGAGCTCTTTGTGGCCCTCGGCTTATGGTTTGAACCATTTGGTTCCTGAAAGCTGTTTACCATTGGACTCCCAACTCTCAGGTTGTCAGGAAGGGACAGTTTTTCCCAGAGTCTCTCCTCCATAAGTCAGACAGTGGCGTTTTATAATCATGCCATGTAGGGCTTTGTTTTGTTCAACCACAAAGGAATTTACGTAATGAGTGCATGCTGCTGTTGGTGAATCGCTGGCAGTGAGGGATGGGTCTGTGACAGTCCCCCTTCTTCCTTATTTGAGTGTGAGCAACACCTGGGGAAGCCAGCTAAGGATCAGGCCGTACTTGTGCTAGGTGCCGCAGGCATGCTGGGAGTCTGGTCTCTGTTGAAGTTTTGCCTGAGCAAAATGATGGAACAGTTAATATAGGACTGCAAGGGATTTATGAATGTAGGCGCACTGAGCAGGAGCCAGGGAGATGTTATTCCATCTGTATATGGTGTTAGTGAGATCATGAGAGGCTTAGGGCTTGGAAGGGACCTCCTGCGTCATCAAGTCCAGTACCCTGCTACTACATGCAACCACATCATTTAATCCCCTTAATGAGCGTATCAAACACCATCTGGCTGAGTTTGTTCCTGGGCACTCAGTCAAGTCCTGACGTTTCCATTTTGAGAAGGGAGTTGAACAATTGGAAGAAGTGCCTTAAAGAGCCACAAGAATGATCTGAGGTTTGAAAAACCTGCTTTACAGTTAGAGATAAAAGGAGTTCAGTCTGTTTAATTGATCTACACAGTGGTGAAGGAGCACAGTGATAAGTCTGCACAAATACCTAAATTAGGAGAAGATGGATGATATATCTAAGGTGTCTTTTATCCAGCAAACAAAGTTATAACATGGTCCAGGAGCTGGAAGTTGACATTAGAAAAATACAAATGAGCAAGAGGACGAAGGTGGTTGAATTGGAGTGGGGGTTATTGACCATTGGGATGCATTATCAAGAGAAATAGCAAGTTCTCTTACCACCTGACAGTTTTCAGTTAAGCTTGGACGTGTCTTTCCAATAGACCTGTTCTAACTCAACCCTGGGCTGAACCTGATGAACCGATCACAAGTGGATCTGATGTAGGAATTGTTAGGTAAAGGTCTCTGGACTGTGCCCTGTAGCAGATCAGACTTACCATAACAAATTTTGGGATTGATGAACCTCTGTCCCCAGTAAACACCCAGAATTAGACTGTTGCCTGTGTTCTTCTTTCCTGACTTGAACCAGTTACTTGAATGACCAGACAGGAAATATCATGACCTGGCATAGACTTAGACTGCAGCAATGGGGGTCCTACAGAGGAACCCAGAGAGGGAGAATTCCCCCAAACCTACCTAAGCTGTTGCTTTCCTTTTGACTTTTGAGTCTAGAGAGCACTACCTGGGCCCCACATACTGCTTCCAGGTGAACTGCTTGGGGGCAGTTTGCAGACAGAATGGCTTTTAGGAAGAAGCTGAGCATGGAGCAGCCCATTGTTCCAGGGCCTGACGGGAGGGTGGGACAGCTCTATTGGGAGTGGAGGTGTTTTTCTGTATTGATAAAACCCACCTTCAAAAAGACAGACACATCTTCCCAGAGAGAAAGTAAAGCAGGTTGCAATGTACTGTATTCCTGAGCTCTATACCTTCTTCTGCCTTGGAGACCTGCAGACCTGCTCTCAGCAGTGTGTGCATGGATCAGAGCAACCAGGGCTGTGAACCATTAGGCTCGTATCTGTGCTGAGGTCTGGTAATCCTGTCCCTGCAGTGAGCTGGGGCACATATTAGCCCTAGTATTCTGCTGCAGTGCAGACTCTTCTGAATCTTGTTCCTGCCCACAGTGTCTGCCAATTGCATCTTCTTCTGATCCTTCTTGACCTAGGTTTAATTTTGTTGCCAAGAAACTGCACAAGCGTTTGCTCCAGCTGGGTGGCAACCCCCTTCTGCCAGTGGCTTTGGGAGATGACCAGCATGACTTGGGGTAAGAACCTCCAATGGGGGAGGGCTGGCTGGAGGGAATCCACATCAGCTATCTTTGCAGGCTGCACCTCCAGGACCCTAGAGACTCTCCCTGTCTTTCTAGCTCTGGCCCATACCCCTAACATCTGGCCAGCTTCTGACTGGCTGCACTCCATGCTATTCCAGGCTCAGAGCCTCACACAGCTCAGCTTGGGTCTGCTTTTCTGTCCTTTACCCCTCCACCCACAGCTAGGTTTGTATTTCAGGCCTTTCCTGTTGAACCTCCAGCTTCCAGTCCCACCTGCCTCTTCCCCCTACAAACTGGTTCACTGAGAATAGACCCCAGAGCCTCAGAGTTACCCTGAGTTTTCTTTGCATATGTCAGAGATTTCCTGGGGCCACAGCTCTTGGACCCAAAGAGACTCTCATCTCTGACCTCAGAACTGATTGGAGAGCCCTTTCTGCCATGCTGTTACCAGGCCTCCCACAGTGCTAAGTTGGGCAGCCACTGCCTGCCTGTACTGAAACTTCTACATGTTGCCAATCCCCAAAATGTAAATAAATGGAATCTCCAGCTTAAAGATCAGCCCTCTGTTCTGGGAGAAGCAGAACTCATACTTCTCTCTAGATGGGAGCCTCAGATGGTGTCAAAGCCAGTTGTTATGCACTGGGCAGCCCCAGTTCACCTGGGTTATTAGGGGTGCTAGCATTGCAGAGTGGTACCTGGCTTTTCCCTAGTGCCCTCTCTCTAGCTAATAGAAGGAACTGTGCTTGAGGGACTTTCACAGGGTTGCAGTAATATGCATCTTTTGGGGTTTGGAGCGGGGGTCAGGGGAGTTGGGATCCAGGTGATATGAACTCTGCTGTTTGAATTTGCCATCTGCAGACCAGATGCAGTGATTGATCCATGGCTTCTGGACTTATGGGAAAAGGTCCTGGCTTTGTACCCTCTTCCTCCTGGCCTTGGCATCATCAGCCCTGATGTCCTGTGAGTACAAAGCCTGGACAGGGACCACCACAGAAAGAGCAAGCTGGTTGTCTGTACCTGCTCCTTTGAGAGGCTGTTTCCCCAGATGAAGATAATCCTTTTGGGGACAGAAATGTGTCCAACTCTCTGTCAGGAACCCACCTTTCTGTAGTTTGTGGAGCCCCACCCTGTGTTGTAGGCTAGTTCATCTGCCTTGGCAAACAGCAGAACAGCAAGACCCTCACCAGTATAGAGCTGAAAGAGATATGGTCCATGCTGAAACCAGTCTCAGTATGGCTTCCCCCACCTCCAGGATTTGGGTGTTACGATAGTGGAGCTCCCCAGTGCACAGCCAAGGCAGCCTGCAGATTCTGGAAGTCTTGTTGTTGTTCTGGAGACTCCCACATGAAAAGGGGGCTCAATGAGGTACTGCCCTCCCTCCTGCAGTGGTATAAGGAAGTAGTGGGCTGAGCCAAGTCACGAGGAAACACCTCATTCACCCAAAGATCTCAGACAGCCCAAAGCTAAACTACTGTTTCATGGCCCTTCTGGGGAAGAAATGTATCCAGTGTCCTGTCAGGAAACCTCCTCCTTACTGCTTTGTGGGCAGTGTGCATTGGGGCCCTGCCCTTTGATCATAAACTGTTCTTTACTCCTTGGGTATCATTCATCTCTGTCACAACCATGCTCCCAACATGAGTACCTGCTCTGTGGTGTGTAGTTCCACTGAAGCAACAAAGGGGGAGTTTGGAAGATTTGAAGGGGAGAAAGGAGGAGGAGTTTCCTTTCTGATTCATGGCAAATTTCCCTCCAGCAGGAGAGAGAAGAGCTTATTTTGCTGCCCCATGAGGAACCCAAGGGAGAAGCTGCATCTGGCAGGACCTGGGTGGTCTCTTGCTGTGGGTGTTTCCACACTGCCCCATCCATGTGCTGGCTGTTCTAGAAGGGCTGTCTGCACCTCATCTGCCTGCCTCTGCTGTTGCACTTAGCCCAGTAGATTTACTACAGCCTCTCCAGGACCATCTGTCACTCAGGGTGGATCTAGTTGCCATGACTGTTTCAGAGCTAATCTCTTCTTTCAGGGTCTCTGGCAGCTGTGTAGATGGGCTGGATGGTGCTCTCTTTCCACATGTTAACACCTAAGGTCCTGTTGTCCCTTCAGTTTGTGGGACATTCCTGTCCCCTGCATGTGGGGCCAGCCTGTAAAGCAGTGCACAGAAGATTCTCTGGGCTGCTTGCCATAACTCAGTAACACCAAAAAAAGCCACAAGGTGAAGCTGACTGTGCCATATTACTCTCTCCCTGCAGGCTTCCCCCAAGGTATGCTCTGCATTTCCTGGATGAGAATGCTGACGATGGAGACCAGCCCCAGCAGGAGGCAGCCAGAGACACCCCCTCGGAGCTGCACCCCTTTGCTGCCCTGATGGTGTGCAATCAGAGGGTCACTGCGGAGTCGCACTTCCAGGATGTCCGGCTGATCGAGTTTGATATTACTGGCTCGGGAATGGAGTGAGCAGCACTCAGTCACCCCTCCAAGCCCCTGCCCTCTGTGTGGGAAAACAGGGGGCTGCACTGGCTCCTCTTCATTGAGCTATCAGTGCATCTAGGTGGATGCCCTTTTTTCTATAAGGGTAATTTCTGTGGCTGCCGTGCTTTCTCCCATGACTACAGGCTGCACAGACACCCTGAGGAAGAGCCTTTCTTTTTTCCAGGGGGCTCTTGCTGAAGTAAAACAGTGGTTTGATCTGCATGGCCTTGTCTGCACCATGCTTAGCTGGGCTGTTCCTAAGTAATTCCTTCCACCCCTCTCCCATTCAGGGCTGGGAATGCTCCAATAAGGCTGCTCCAGGTTCGTTCCCAGCAGCTGCTCTCTAGCATGCTGGAGACAAAGGTCTCAGAAGCAGCCTCTCTGACTTATTTCTGAGTTTGGACCTTGCCTGCAGGGATGAGCAGATGGAGAGCACTTGGGTCTATCCCAGCTGGGACACAGTGCTGCCACGGTGTAGACAAGCCCTTATGTTTGCCAGTCTGACCAGGGCAGTAGTGTTTGGATTTCTGCAGCCCTCCTCTGTGCCCCTGGAGCAGGCCTGAGTACATCTGGGAGCCCCACAGTACAGACTACTGGGCTTCAGCTGATGCTGCATACAGGCCCTGGTAGGGCGGTGGGCATGGAGAGCCATCCTGAATCCACAGGAAAGGGTGAATGTGTCTCCCTAGGCTCATGCCTTTCAAGGGCTCTCCCAGCTCTCCACCCTTCTCCTCCTTCCCATTTGTAGGCAGGTGTACTGGGCCCTGGAATTTACAGAGTAGCATCTGTTTTTTGGCCTCTTGGCCCTGCGGAGCCAGGTCTGGAGGCTGCAGAGCTGGTAGAAAGTTTGATTGTATTCCAGCCCAAGTCTAGGGCCTCAACTTACCAGCCTCCCATTGTGGGGCACTCTTACACTGCTTCCTTGTACTTGTTTGGGAGCAAACTGATGGAGGTAGAAGAAGCAGGAAGTTTAGCTACAGGATTCCATGTATGGGAAGGGGGCTCAAGGGGAAGAAAAGGCCCCTGGCTTACTGATAATCACTCTTGCTGTCCCCTCTCACTGCAGAGGCCCTTGGATGCCTTCCAGCCCACCTCCCCTGGCCAGCAGTGCTGCCTGGGGTTTCTCTCAGCTGGTGTGTGTGCCGTGTGTCCTGCAGGTACAGCGCAGGAGATGTGGTGATGATCCAGCCCCGGAACTCTCCTGAGGATGTGCAGCAGTTCTGCCAGCTGCTTCGCCTGGATCCAGACAGACGCTTTGTGCTGAAGCCCTCTGAGCCTGGTATGCCCTGCTCACTGCTCTTCCTTTCTGTCCCTGCCTGGATGGGGCCAACTGCTCAGCAGTTCCATTCTAGCTCCAATCTGGGCTTTCATTTCACTTTGGCCCTTGGCAAGCTACAGGATGGTCATTAGCTCTTGGCTGTCTGCCTGTCTCATTTGCCAGGAGGGTGTCACTCATGACAGCTAGAAGTGGCTCCTGCTCCCCGTTGGAGGTTTGAATGTTTCCTTTTGTCCTTCAGATCTCCAAATATGTGGTCCCACTCTGGGGGCACAATCATATGACCAGTGGCCGTACCTGTGCCTTGTATGTCCAGTCAGCAGCCACCTGAGGGCAGTCTGGGTCCTGCTGCTTCGTAGCAGCTTCTCATAGTGTCACAGAGAACACTTCTGCCCTCTGGCAGTGCCTTACTTTGATTAATTTAGTACTTCTGTCACCGTTTGGCTGCCAGGAATTCAATCTGTGGACCACACAGAGGTCTGTCGCCCCATCCCTCCAGGACAGCCAGAGAAGCCTCTCTTTAGTACCTGCAGTGCCCTGGTAGATGTGACCTTGTGACTTTGTACCCATCTGGGTGGAGCCATCCCTTTGACCCATCAGCTTGGCCCTGCCAGGCACCATGGGCTTCACAAATCTGTTGAGATACCCAAGGGGGCATTCTTCCTTTTGTTTCTCCTGTAAGTCCCACTGGTTAGATCCACTGTTAACTGCAGTGGGAAGAAGGAACCAGAGATCAAGAAGAGGCCACTGAGGAGAGAAGAGAGGAACATAAAGAGGAAACAGAAGAATATAACTCTGCGTGATCTTATTCCAGCTTCTCCACCCTGAGATGGTCCTTCTTCCTCAGCTGACAAAGCTGTCATGCCTTCTCCTGTGCTAATTCCCTGTGGCTTCAAGCCCTTGCAGGAGTTGTAAGGAAGAATGCAGATACCCTGAATACTGGGTTCTCCCCAACATGGGAGAAGGCATATACATCATTTGATATCCTCCCCTCCAACCTGGGCAGACTGCCAGCACTAGCAACAGAGGAATCCTAGACCCTGCAAAGGATGTGTGGCAAACCCCAATCTCTATACTCTCGACCCCAGGCTAAGCTGCTGAGAGCTATCAGATTCCTCTAAAGTGATACGAGTACTGCTTTCACTCAGCTGCAGGCTCCTTTGTGGTATCTGCTGCACAGGAAGAATCTAAATAATCAGAATCGATGGAGGATAAAGATCTCAGAAAGCTACATCTCCTGGGTGTTGAAGCCTATTACTCAGCATCACTCCATCTCCATGTGCAGTTACCAGGCCAAGTACAAGCACTCTCTGATGTGAGATATAAAGTGTCTTTTATTGACATATTATCAACATTCATTACCGACTCCTGCCCTGGAGGTGACCTTAGGCAACACCCTTGTCTCTAGAGATCAGGGTTGGTTTGCAGCTCTTGACCTTCAGGACTCTTGAATTCCCAGCAAGGCTCAGTCACTAGGGCTGTGTGACGCTTCGGGTGGTGATTCGATTTGGAGGAGATTCAGCCCAATTCAGTGGCCAAATCTCTGAATCCAAATCAAATCGGGACCAATTTGAAGGTCCAAATCGATTCAAAGCTCTCTGAATCTTCAGAGCTGGTAATTACTGGGGGGCAGGGGTGGCAGGGGGAGGGGACCACTGGGGGGACCTGTGCCAGCCCCCCCTGCTCCTCCAGTGCCATCCCGACCCCTGCCTACTCCCCCAGCGCCCCCCCCCCATGACTGCCCCCGCCCGCCACAGCTCGGTACTTTAAAAAGCCCCCCATGCTGCATGGGGGGCTCTGCCATGAGCCCCCCAACCCTCCCTGCTCCCACAGCCCCCCTGTGGGTGCCCCACTCACCGGGGCTCTGGCCCTTTAAGAAAAAAACAAGCCAAGACAAGCCCTGGGACTCGCCTCTCCTGCAATGGCCTTGGGGCTTTGGGGGCTACCTACGTGGTGGGGGGCAGCTGGGATTGCCCCCCGCCGGCAGGAGCGGTGAGTCTGGGGGATTTTTTGTTGTTTTTTTTTTTTTCATAAAGGGCTGGAGCTGGCCTGGGTGGGGCACCCGTGGTGGGGCTGGGGGAGTGAGGTGGGGGTCAGGGGGCTCGTGCAGAGCTCCCCGTGCAGGGGGGGGCAGCAGGCATCACCCCCCTGCTTGGCAGTACCCGGTGATCTGGGGCTTTTTTTTTCCAAACAGCCGGGAGCTGGGGCAGGCGAAGCAGCCATTGCCAGGCTGGGAGAGCAGGTGGAGGATGGGCCTGGCCTAGCTGATTCGGCAGTAGCCGAATCTCCAAATCGGATTTGGCCAAATCGAATTGGGACAGTGATTCAAATTGTCGAATCAAATCACTGTCGCCTGAATCAACCGAATCTGAACCCGAAGCAAATACTAGCTGCTTCACCCAGGCCTATCAGTCACTACCTATATGAGTGCTCCCTTTTGATTTGGTTTCATCCCCAAGAGAATTCAGGAAGTGCTTGGCAGTGGCAGCCCATCTGAGATGATGGAGAACACATCTGCCCTTACTTGGACAACTGGCTTGAGATGGACTTAAAGGAGTATTCCTAAGAGATCTCCAGCACTCTATTCATAGTCCTCAACCTGCTCCAGACTAAGTGTGTTTTACAGCATATCAGCTCTTGCTCCCACCCCACTGAGGTCTTGCAGGTTACTGACTGGCAAAGCCAGACTTTCCTTGAGGCAGGTGTCAGATAGTTGTATCTCTAATGCCCACCCTCAGGGAAAACCCTGTTACAGCAGCAAGAGCTGACCTCACACCTAGATTCTATGTTACTGTGCCCATGCCAGACTCCATTTCCATTCCACCACCACCACCGAACACTATGTGCATATTTATGTCACTGTCCCGGTTTCTGTAATCTCCAGAGGTGCACTCCCACACGATCTGCAGAGGGGGTACTACCTCACACACCTCCCATAAGTGGTTCCTTAGCAGTTTATGGTTTAATTGAAACCAGCTCTGAACTTAAGGTATTTGGCTCTGGAAGGAGCCGTTGATCCTCCTTATAAGTGTGCTTGAACTCTGGATATTTCACCTGCTCTACAGTTTTTATGCTGTTTGGGTACTTCCCTGTCCCTAGGTGCTATGCCCTCTGGAGCTTCCTGTTAAAGTGCTTGTTGCACAGTCATGCCTTTAAAGCATCCATCTAGTAGTTCTTGCCTCAGCCAGGAGGGCTGGTGAGGTCAAAGAAGTGGTGTGTTCTGTGGAATTCCTAAAGGGGAGAGGAAGGTGGTGAGACCAAGGTGGGTCTGACTTTCATTTAAGTTGAACCATCACACTCCTGATTTTCCTCCCCCAAGCCAATCAGGTTCCAAGGAAGCCAGACACACTCAGGGCTGTTCTTGGAGAGCGGGAAGGAGTGGAATCTACCGCCTGGCCTGGGAGGGCAGGAGGGGAGGGCAGTAGGGGTTTTATGGGCGTATAAGGGAGAAAGCAAGACTTTGGAGGTTAGGGGAGCTTCTATGGGAGCCTGAATGGGATTGCCCATATGAATGGCATGTGAGCAAAGCTGCCTTCTGTGACAGGGCAGTAAAACAGTGCCTCTGCTTCCATATGGAGCCTCACCAGCCCTATGCTTGTTTCAAAGCATTTCCTGCTCCAGTCAGACTGAAGCAAAGCCTAAGACCAGTATGGGGTGGGCTGGGAGGGAGAGCTCTTTCAGCAAACAAAGGGCTGCTGTGCAGCCTGGGCATCTTGCCCCTCACTTAGGTCAATGCCAACCCCCAGGGCTTTCTTTGATATTTGTATTTTGCCTTGCAGACATGGCCCTTCCTGCCCACTTACCCCAGCCCTGCACCATCCGGCATCTGGTCACCCATTACCTGGATATTTCTTGTGTCCCTCGTCGCTCCTTCTTCGAGCTTTTGTCCTATTTGTCACCAGATGAATTGGAGCAGGAAAAGCTGCAGGAATTTAGCTCTGCGCAAGGTCAGGAGGAGCTGTACAGTTACTGCAACCGGCCTCGCAGGACTACCCTCGAGGTAGGGCAGCTGAGTAAGTAATGGGGGCTGGGAGACCTACTCAGTAGGTTTTTCTGGGGTTTGTCTTTGAGCTTTTGCCTCTGTTTGCCCTTATCTGCTCAGTGAAGCTAAAGCAACTCAGATTGGAAGCAAGTCTGAGTAAGTAAGTTGTGGGGCTTCTGGGGCCATCAAGCCCAGTCCGAAGTCATAGATACTTCTACAATGAGAGCCGTTGTCCCTGGGAACAGTTTATGTATAGGTGCAGAGGACTGTCCATCCCTTGGAATAGTTCAGTCAAAACTGAAAAACTCTCATTCTAAAATAAGTGCTCTTGCTCAGCCATGAGAGATGGGCCAAGTTGAGGCTTGTTGGATCAGATTGATTGTACTAGCTCCTTCTGGCCTTACTGTCTCTGAATTATTGCTTTGTGCCATGACTTTTACTTGCTGCTGCACAGCAGATCTGGGCCTTGTGTTCTGCTCTGGTGCCTTCCCCTGGGATGAACAGCAGCATTATATTTTGCTGAAAAGGGAGCCCCTTATGTGCCTCTGGAGTCCCCCACCCCAGTGAGTAAGCAAAGTGTAGAGCCCCTTGCAGCTCTTTGAGATGAAGGCTGTTTATTATGGGGATGCAGTAAAGCTAGCTGGGCTCTTCTTGGTGGAGCTACAATGTAGGAAAAAGCACAAGGAAACTTTGTGGTGGCTCCTCTAGAATGGATTAGAATCTTCTCGAATGGCAGACCAGGCCATCTGTCTCCTCTGCAGTGCCCCAGCTGCCCTGCTCATTGCTGAGGGATAGCTTTCCTTGCTCCCTCACTAACACAGTATGTGCTGAGTGTCACCAAAAAGTATAACCAGTGCCAATGGAGAACGGTTAATTTGACAATGGGGGTGAATGGAGCTGCAAAGGGGTACAAGTGCCCAGCCCTTGGCACAGAGCAGAGAAGGCTGGGGTGGCAGCTGGCAGCTTGAGAATGTGGCACCTTTAAGGCCCTAGTGTACACACTTCCTCATGTAACCAGTTTCCCTCTCCAGAGGTTGCCAATCTCTGCCCTAAAGTGATGGAGGGAGCAGGCCCTGCCATTGCCATTTACTGCAGGTGTGTTTGCTCTCTCTCCCATACCTGATCGTTCAGCCTCTTCTCCCTGGTACACACTTCCAGCCCTATCCTCTACTTTACCAGGGGCGAAGGAACCAGGAATCCCAGCTTCACTAACTACCCGGTGTCAAAGCAAGAAAAGCATGGAAATGTGTGTGATCAGGTGTTTAAAGATCTGTCTTGTAGTGCTCCCTTTCAAGGGGACCAAGTAAAGTCACCCAGGTGACCTTAACTGGAATGTTTCCTTGCTCCAGGAGTTAATTTGCCCTGTTACCACACCCCTCACACAGCTTTGTACACGGCGCTTCTCGGATTCTTTTTTTTTAAAGTATTGATGTTGTGGGAAACTGGCCAAGCTGCACTAGCCGCTGCCAGCAGGTTTGCTTGTCTCACTGCCTGAAATACGGCCAGGTGATGCAAGCCTGTCCTGCTGCCTATAGAGCTCTGTACAGCACAGGCCCCCTCCACCTCACAGACTGCTGTGCTCTAAGGTGCTCTCCTGCTGAGTAGTGTGGGTGGGAGCCAGCATTCAACAGCAGAACAAAGGGCAGTGCCTGCTAGGCTTGAGGATTTCTTCTCCATGGGGACCTCCCAAGGCAAAGACTCTCTCCATGGGAACTGCCTTCTCTTATGCTTCTGTTGTTCCCAGGCCCTGTGGGATTTCCCTCATACCACCTGTGTCATCCCACCCGCATACCTGCTGGACCTCATCCCTCGGATCAGGCCCCGGGCCTTTTCCATTGCCTCCTCCTTGTTGGTAAGCATCCCAGACCCTCCTGCTCTCGTGTGAGGCACACTGAGTTGACATCACTGTTGCTAAAGCTCATGGCGTAGGTTCCCTGGCTCAGGCAGCTCTTCTCTCAGAAACCCAGCGTGGCATGTAGATGAGAGCAGGCTACTTCTTTACCTTGTGGCTGTCTAGACCATGTCTAGGGCTCCACTACTTGTCTTGGAGACAGTAACATGGTTAGTGCTGTAGGTTTTGATATCTGCATCCTAGCTAGGTCACTCCCGCTCCTGCTTCCCTTTAAATCATGGGACTTTGACACTGGATATAGCAAGAGGTTTAGGCCATGAAGTTTAACTGGTCCCTGTGAGCAGTGGGGTGTCATGCTCTGGGATAGGGATGGGCCTGGTTTCTCTATTATGCAGTTGGGGGACCATGGTACCCTGCACATGTCTGTGGCAGTGGTAGAAACAGGGATAGTTAGTGTAAAGGTGGGGAAACCACTTCCCTTTGTGACCAGTAGATGGCATTGAAGCCCCAGCCCTGGAGGAGGTTTGCTAGCTAGCGAAGATGCCCAAGGGCTGTTAGGATTTTTCCCAGTCTTTTAAGGTTCAGGTTTCTGGGGTTTGACTATCTCTTCCCCCTTTCAGCTATTCAGGGAGGGCTTCTCCTGTCCCTGGGAGTGCTGACAGTTGGCCAGCACCATATTCCCTCCCCTGCCCCTTGCCCCCCCAACTGAGGGGGTCAAAGAGGCAGCTTCAGGTAAAAAAGAGCCTGGGCATGCAGGTAGCTAGAGGAACTACTCCCCTGAGCAGGCTGTGAGTCCACTCCTGCAGACCAGCATCCTATCCACCCTGGTACCTTGTCTCCTGCTGCTTCACATTAGTCCATGGGACCTCTGTTTATACATTCCAGCCCACCCTTTGTCCCCTCTGGTTTCCGCTCGGCTCTGGCTGAGAGAGATATGCAATGCCCTCTGGCCAGAGGATCTCCTGCTGCCTGCTGTGCAGGGCTGCATGGAGGGGACTCACTTCTTTGCCCATTCCTTTCACCACATGAACAGGGAAGGGTCTGCTGGCTTCCCTAGCCCACAGCCATAGCCCAGGGAATTCTACATTTGAACTCCACCTCATCTGAAACCTTTCTCCACAGGCTCACCCCAACAGGATCCAGATTCTCATGGCTGTGGTGCAGTACAAGACACGCCTTAGCAAGCCACGACGGGGCCTGTGCTCCACCTGGCTGGCATCCCTCAGGCCTCAGCATGGTACCTGATTACATTGGACCTCAGTTTGGGCCTCCAAGCCATATTGGTTAGCAGGAGCCTGGATGGAACATGTGCATATTAGTTGGCAAGAGGCAGGCCTGGGGGTCTGTCATCAGTCTGAACTTCCCAGCTAGAAGTGCCTTGCTACCCCATGACATACAGCCCCTTTCTCAGCTGCCAGCCCCAGCTGCTGCACATCCAGCCCGTACCCTAAGGACCCGAGCCATCTCCTGCTTTGGAACCTTTCTTCCTCAGTCCAGCTGCCAAAACCATCCCTAGCTGCCTGCTTTGTGCCACAATAGGCTGCTTCCAGTTTCCTGAGCACCTCCCTCAGTGTTTTGAGGGCCAGCAGTGTAGTCCCAGCCCCTCATGGCACTAATGCTGGGCAGGAGAATACTTCTAAGTGTACCCACTTCATCCATCTAAAGAGACCCCCACAGCATGGCCTCCTACAGAAGAGATGGTGATCTGGGTGACTGTTAGAGTGAAGTGTGGTTCCGTATGTACTTTATAGGCTGTGGTCGCAACGCTCTTTACAAGCTAAGTAGGATTGGGCATGGTTTCAGTACCTGGCTGGGGCCTTTCCCACCCAGCTTGCAGTCTAGGTGAGTCCTGCTATCCGTACCACCACAGTTGGGGGTACCGGTCTCCAGCAATTCCTTCAGATAAAGACCTTTATAACCCAACCCCCCTCACCTCCCACAACCAGTGTTCAAGTCAAGTCTGTTCTACCATGTGGATCCTGCTTTCAGGGCAGCCCTCCATGGGCAAGGGGTGTTTTACCATTAGGTAGTTCTCTTATATCTATCATGGGTATTGGTTGGCTGGAACCAGGTTGAGCAGCCCCAGAACCAGACATGGGGTGGGGGAGCGAACATCTGCTGTGCTTATGCTCCAGTTCCAGTTCTAATTCCAAGATCTGTGGTAGTCAAGGCATGACCTGTTGATCTGTTCCTTTTGCAGGTGATGTCTGGGTGCCTCTCTGGGTAAAGAAAGGAGGAATGAAGTTCCCTGCCAAGCCAGATACCCCCGTGATCATGATTGGCCCTGGCACAGGAGTGGCACCTTTCAGAGCAGCTGTCCAGGAGCGTGTTGCTCAGGGCAGGAAAGGTGAGGTCCTCAGTTGGGAATAATCCTGCAGAGAATATGGGCATGATTGCGTGTCCATTGTGGAGGAAAAAGTGTGGCTGGGTGGAGGTGAGATTGCAAAGAGCTGAAGAGAAACAGGGCACAGAGAAACCTTGGCCTATACAAGCCTTCCCAGCCACTCTGCTGAACAGCAGCTTCACCCTAAGCCAGGGCTCAAGGGTGAGGGATTCTAGAGGTCAGGTCCTGTCAGGTGAGTATCACGGGAGGCGGGGGCAGAATCTTTAGTTTGTGGGAGGAGCTGGGAGAACCAGGAAATTCTGTCATCTGGGCCCCTTGGGTTATGGGGGGCAAATCTTTGATGTTTCGGCTCTTCAAAGCGGGATGTGCACACCCACAGGGTATATCTTTGGCATTTGGATTGATTTGATTGAAAGGCATGAGGGGCAGGTCCTCCAGAGTTGGAAATGGGGGCACAGAGAGGTGAATTAGGGTCTGAGTTGGCACCTCATGGCCTGGGTTAACACCTTTTGGCCATTATTTCCAATCCAGCTGTGCAGAGGGGCTCTTTCTGTGCCACCTCTCTGGATCAAGTTGGAGTCTCATCCCCCTTTCTGGCCTGATGGTGCTCCCAGGGGAGTTTCAGCAGAGAGGCCAAGAACAGGCTGACCCTGGGGAGTAGGCTGTCCCTTCTGGGAGGGCTGAGGCAGTCTACCTGCTTAAGTTGCTCATACGTACAGGTCTCAGGGCTCCTGATCTAGCACAGCTACCATGCACAAGCCTATGCTCTCTCTCAAAGGGAGCAATGGCTCTGCTCCCACCTCTGCCTCATCTGGGCCATTGTCCAAGGCTTGGGACTTGCTTGCAGTTTCCTGGCTGTGGGTGATTGTGGCCTTGGCATATCCTGCAAAAACCCAGCTCCAGTTCTGATGCAAACAGCTGAAGGCTGCCAGTGAGAGGCTATTAGACTCCCAGGAGCCAGTCATCCTTCCTGGGGCCATCTACCTTGTTAGTGTGGCAGGCAGATGCCACTTTCAGGGAATGGCATTTCTCTTATCTCTTACCCACTGCACCTTAGCAGAAAGCAGGGCTGGCCAAAATATGGGTCAGCTTGGCACATGAACTTGTCAAAGGCTGTCCATGGAGTCTGCAGGACCTGGCAGGCACTACTGTGTTTAGGGGCCAGGGCACCTGGCTAGAGTGTGGGTATAGCAGGTTGGAACCAGTTGTCACCACAGGCTGCCTCTGAGTTAAAGATGAAGGTGCCTGTCACCTGCTCCAGTTCATACTACTCCTAGTTCCTGGCTAGATACCTGTGAGGCACTGCCTTGTCTATGGTTGCTTTCAAGGAGTGTCTTTGAGGCAGTCCCTTCACCTGCAGGCCTGGCCCAAGTGCATTCCGTGGGTGCCTGTCTCAGAGCACTTCCCTTGGAGAGTTGGGTTCCCTCCAACACGCTCCTTATTTCTTGGCAGGGAACTGTTTATTTTTTGGCTGCCGCCAGAAATCCAAGGACTTCTACTGCCAGGCTGAATGGGAGGAGCTGGTGAAAAAGGGCTTCCTGACTGTCTTTACAGCCTTCTCCAGGGACCAGGTTAGTGAACAGGCTGGAGCATTGGAAGGAGAGATGGAGCACTTCAGTGCTGCTTCTCTCATAAAGTGATTGATGGGTGCCATGGGACTAATGAAAAGGGGGTGGGAATCCCACAAGAGGGGAAGATAATGCCGGGTATTTTCCTGTACACGGAGTCAGTACAGTTTTGGGAACATAAGAGAGATCTTCCCATTTACAAAACCAACAGGAGTCTGGGCACAAGAAGACAAGACGGGTGACAATGGTGATGCCAGCAGATAGTGGTATGTGCTCATCTGGGTCAGCAGCATTCACCCAAAAGGCAGAGAATGAGAAGGCCCAATAAGATGTGTAGTGTGGTGGGAAGACTACAACTGAGCAATGCATGTAGCAACCAGAATTCTTTCCCTGGGTGGGAGAATGGCTGGGGAGACATAGGGGACCTGAGGCAGGTCACCCTGTCTCACAGGGGTGGTTCACATTTGTCCAGAACCAGCTGGGGATTCTGGCTGCCAGGCAGGAGGGCTGTGCTTTTCCCACCTTGCTGTGGGGGCTTCACCTCTCTCTTTCAGCATCTGCCCCAAGCAAGAGGTTGAGGCCCTGCTGGCCTGTGTTGCAGGGCTGGCTGTTACAGCTGTAGAGTCCACTGTCAAGCTGCCTGTAGAGCAATTTCCCCCTCCTGATGACATGACAGCCTTCCTAAGGTTGGCTTACAGCAGGAAAGGATGAACACGTGACGGGCCACTCACTTCCCAGTCTGGGCACTGTCTGTTTCCCAGTCATTCTAAGCCTGTAGACACCAAAGCTGCAGGTCTCCCCTGGGGCAGGTTTCAGAAAGATAGAGTGAAGCACCAGCACTGTGGTCCCAAGATGGGGATGTTGCTATTGAGCGTATGGGCCATGCCAGTATCCCTGAAGGACTAGGATGCTGCCGTGCTGGTGTGGTCATGGCCATGCCTGGCCCCGATAGTGCTTGCTCTACGTTTCTGTACCTGACTCCTAGCCCAGTGCATGCTGTTGTACAGCTGACTTGCACAAGTCAGTTATACATGGCAAGATTGTTTCAGCTGCCTGGCTTAAAACTGTGGAGGCTGTTGGTCACCAAACCCAGTCTCCACATAAGCTGCGTTATGTTCCCCATACTGCTCTGGCCTGTCCAAGCGCCTTTCTGAACAGGACTGTTTCTTTTCCACCACTTTCACTTCCAGTGCAGTAATTACTGGGGTGCAAGACCTCCATGCAGTGACCAGGTGGGGTAACAGAGTTAGCCAACTCCATTGACTCCCTCCAAATAAACCTGGTATGTTCAGTTTCTAGTGTAACCCAGTGGTTAAAGGCCAGACTCTGTGGAGGGGGCTGGGCTCTGGGAAGGGGAGCCTCTGCCAGGAGCTCAGTGTTACCATCCAGCTGGGTACACAAATGTGCTTGAAATGTGCTGAAAACAGGAAAGGTCATTTGAATGGGGCCTCTGAAAGAAGTGTGAGCACAACACGGGTCATTAATCAGCTTTGTTTGAGTGGAGCATGTGACAGATAAAGGCTCCAAGATCCTGAAAGGTTGCCATGGTAGTAAACTTGGGGGAAAAAAAGTGACAACCCCCACCCCTTCTGCCCCTCCAACCCCATCTATAATTACCAGAGATCCTGGTTTTCTCTGATTTAAAAAAAAAAAAAATCCCCAATTTTCAGATTTAAAAAAGTAGCCCAAAATCCACATTTTTTTTCCATGGTTAAAATGAAACACCATGACAGACAGATAGACAGACAGTGATGTTTCATTTTAATTGATTGCTTTTTTTAATCTGAAAGTTGGGGATATTTTTTATCAGAGAAAACCAGGATCCCTGATAATTACTCACTGACAACTCAAACTCCCACCTCAGTCCGTCAGTTGCTTTAAAACCAGGTCTCCCCCTAGCTGCCTTCTGTTCTTTGTAAGGTGGTGGCACTGGGGAATTGAGTGGCAGGGCCCTGAGGTAAGCAGAGGTGCCTGCCACCCTATCTCCAGGGTACCACGTCACCTTATTCTGCTTCTCCATTCTCCTCTGCTGCACCATCTGTGCAGCTGACTCTTCTTCCATTCATCTATAATCAGCACAGCTGCTGTTTCCAGGTGTAAAAGCAGCCTTGAAGCCCAAAGCAGACCAGGCAGGCACAAAGCCCCAACAAGCTGTGGAACAGCCCCTGTGCCCTGTCTGCTGTGCAATGCTCCAGCTCCCAGCAGCTGAAAA
This sequence comes from Alligator mississippiensis, assembly GCF_030867095.1. Lineage (NCBI taxonomy): Eukaryota > Metazoa > Chordata > Crocodylia > Alligatoridae > Alligator > Alligator mississippiensis. Next base: position 47,633,379 of record NC_081835.1, read on the forward strand.
ACACCCTGCACTGTCCCCTCTCCATCAGGCTCCTTTTACTTGCTGCTGATGTGCAGCCTGCTAACGTGTCTCTTAAAAACAAACTAGTTTTATTGAAAATAACTCGTATGCAGATATTCTTCATTTTACTGGCTCTTTCTGCCCCTAGAATGGTCCCACAATGCCCATTGCAACTCGAATATGGATGTTTTCCAGAAAAGGTGTGAATGGGAACTTATTTCCAGTTAGTTTAACTAAATTTTTTTCTCTTCCTTAATGCTTGTCATTGATTTTTCACAGACATCTTTTATCTGGGTGCTCATAATGCATCAGTTTAATCTCTTTGCAAAATCTCCCCAGCCCTTTGCCTAACTGTATAATTGCAGAGTTTGGTTGGGTATTTGCTACTATTTTCCTGTTTAATTGACCGCAACAGAAGCAAGTGAGCTGGAAAGCTTACACAGCACCCAGTCCTGCTCCCACAGGCTCTGGAAGGAATGGGAGAAAGGCCCAAAGCAACCAGGTGTTGTCAGTGTCCCTCACCCACTTGCTGTCAGCTTCTTCCACACTGAGAATGAATAGATGAGAGCAGCCAGCCCAGAGCCACTCTGCTTTGCACTGCAGGCTCTTGCCTTCCTGTCACAGCCACTCTGAGGCAAAATAAGAATTTGCTGTTCACCTCTGCCCAACAGTTTTCCTCAGCAACCTCTAAGGAGCAGCTGGATTAAAATCTTTTTTGAAATCCAGGTCATTTCTGATAATCCAGCCACCTTTACGTACATTTTAAGTCCCACCATGTTGGGCTCAGCCTGAGGCTTGCTGGCCTTGATGTTCCTCTTCAGCTAGACATTTGATAACTCCTTTCAAGAGGTGATAGAAATTGTGCTGTGTCCATGTCTGTGTGATGCTGTCCTGTTTTGTGCACTCATGATGCTAGGTCTGGCTGCCTGTGTTGTTTGCCTTCTTTCCTGAATAAGAAGACATTGAGAAATAACTCTGGAGAGCTGGGAAACAAAGTACCTATGCATTCAGTGCAGACCTAGAGAATGGTAATGGCACCACTTCTTGACAGTTTCTAAGGAAACATGGTTTGAAAGAACCTTTTGGCCAAAATGCAGTGATGATATATCATGCAGGCACTTGGGTTCTTCCCTCGACAGAGGGCTGGCAAGCCTGTTGACTTGTACAAGTGCTCATGCTCCAAGATCCTGGCCTGAACCAAGACTCAGGAACTGCCTGGAATTCCCTCCCCCAGCCTGAGTCACCATCTCAATCCCCTCATTCTCCTGACCTTTCCCTGATAGGAAAGAGGGAGACTGAGCCCTGTTTTAAGATCTCCCCTTGCATGTTTCCAGCACATCACATTCAGGTTTTGAAGAGCCATAGTACATAGAGTGTTTGCTGGCCATGCAACTAGCCGTGGGTCATTTAAGGATTTGAGCAGAGTCCCAGCCTCACGGGCAGAACCACTGTCAGCACTTAGCTGATTAACGTTAACGATGCTGATGCTGAGCTGTGGGCGGCCATGGCTGGCTGTCAGTGCCTGCAACGTACTTGCTCACCTATGATGGCCACCTCAGCCAAACTCTGACTGGGGGGAGCTGTGCACCTCAGATGACTTTGCTGCCTCCTATCCAGTATGACTGCTTCCTGGGACAAATGCATGGAATGACTTTAGCTTGGGAGACTGATACCTGTGCCAGTGGCAGCCCATGTCAAGAGCTGCTTTGGGGATTTCTACCAGGGAGGTGGTGTGGTCCACAGGTCCACATTGCATCTCATAGTGGCCTGGAATGGTTGAAATCCAGTCACAGTCTCCTGAGCTTCAGCTGTTGATGGGGAAGGGCCAGGTTTCCAGGGTAGATATTCACTGGCCCATAACAAGCAATGTTTTAAGAGCCTGGCTCAGTGGGAGGGTAGAAGTGAGCTCTGTCAGGCACTCTGCCACAGTGTCTGTGCTGGGTTGCTCCATGTTACTGGTATGTTTATCAATAGTTTATACAGGGTTGATCAATGATTCATGGGTGTTATAAGCAAGTTACAGACACAAGCAGGCTGTTAGGTAGCAGTAAGTACAATGGTCAATGGTGTTGCAGGAAACCAGAAGGTAGTGGTAGGAGCAATGTGTTGGACTCTAATAGTTTTTACAACTGTTTCGTCATTTGATAAAGCACCTCGGACCCTCTTCTGAGCTACGTTTACGTGACTCCTCACCAGAGAGCATGACCCTGCAGGGCATTCCACAGTGGGTAACTGCATGCATTTGAACCAGGGCACCTGGGAGGGGATCCAGGCTTTGTGCAGAGAGCAGAATCCACTGAGTATAAAATGGCACTTCTTCACTCCAGGCCTGATTGAAAGGGGCAAAGTGCAGCAGTCTCATTTGCCTGCTGCTGGTTCACTAATGGCAAAGACGATGGACAGGGTTGAGAGGTACACCTAGTGCCCACCCAGCTCCACCGGTGGCAGAGATGGGTCTTCCCTATTTTCATGCTCACTGTGGTGTATCTGTAGCACTCAAGCCAATCATTTCCAATGGACCTAGCAGTGAAGAGCCTGGACCAGTTCACTGCTGCTGGCCTAGCTGCATTAGAGGGGCAGGTGGTGAGAGCTGCCCTCTCTGAGGGATCCTGCTACAGTAGGACAGCTTTACTACTCTGCCAGACCCCAGAAGGAAGCTGCTTGGAGATGCAATGAACTGGTCACCACCTGTCTGCCTGGCCCCCTCTTTTCAGGCTAGCCCTGCTGTGTTTCTGAGCTGCAGGAGTAGGTCTTAGGCCCACACAGGGGTAGGGTTCCAATGTTGGGCCGATGGCAGGAGGAGCAGTCTGAAGCTTTGGCACTTGGTGTAAGGTGGAAAGTCTTCATTCAGAGCAGGGCCAGGGCATGGCATGGCAAGCCTCTCACTGGCACGGCTGCAGTCTTGGAATGGTCTGAGGACAAGTAGTGTCATAGTTGTATTTCAGTGCTAGTCTGAGGGTGTGGGGATGGTTGGAGATGGCCAGAAGGAGCATTTCTAGGGAATCTGTAGCTTGCAGCTTCTCTAGGTCATGGCCCAGCAGTGCACCAACTGTTACCTACAGCTGCTGGCAGGGCAGGTGTAAAGAAGGGATCCCCATCTATTTACTGTAGCCACTCAGTTCCAGATGTGGCTTTGTCGTGCAGCGATTGCCCTGCTGTGTTCATGTCACAGTGGCTTGTCCTCCCAATTTTGTCCCAATGAGGATGAGGATCTGTCTCCAAGGAGCTTGCAGTGCAAGAGATGGTTGTATGGTCTAGGTCTGCGGGCCCTGTGAAGCACCTGGATCAGTTCTGCCTGCTTCTTGATGGGGTTGGTACAAACTGGGCTGTCCAGAACACTAACAAATGAGTAATAGGGGAGGAATCCTACCATTTGCCCCTCTCTATCGTCTCTAGCAAGATGAGCAGCACTGGTGTCTGTCTGTGCTGGCAGCTGGAATCCACTGCTGTTTATCATGGTGTGTACTTCCCCACAGGAGGACAAGGTTTATGTCCAGCACCGAATCAGAGAAAACAAAGGGCTGGTGTGGGATCTGCTGAGCCGTGACAATGCTCACATCTACGTGGCTGGGTGAGTACTGTCTGCCTCAGGGTGCTGCCATCCCAGGGTGTATCTGAATATTGTTAGGGGGAGGGGCATCTTCATTCTTCCCATCATCCAGGTAGGAATCAGAGTGGTTAGTCCTGCTATGGCACAGCCTGCTGATTTGATAGTTGGCAGGGTGTTATACTGTGGGGGAACTGTCTGTACGTTTTCCAGAGTTAGAATTGCAGCCAGGTTGGGGTTAGCAGCACTGCACTCTTGTCCCTATGGGACGGCATTATTTCATGTGCCTGGTGCATCCACTTCAATGCTCAGGGTACCTGAGCACTCAGAATTCCAGTGGTTTCCTAGAACAGACCATGCCCTAGGTCCATTATTTGCCAACAGGACAGTCACTTGTCTTCCAAGTGACTGCTTTCAGGGATCAGTTGCAAACAGGATCCCAACGATCTCTCTAGGGGAAATCTTGAATAGAGCACCTACAAGCAGGGAGGCATGCAGCTCTATAGGTCATGTGATCGTGAAGTGTAGAGAATTTTAGAATGCTCTCACTCCTCTCCCCCTACCCCTGCTTTCTGTGAGTTTCAGCTGCAGCACCACAGCCCAGGGAAACTATTTGATAAGGCAAAAAGTGGAGGCAGCGTCTGGGATAATGGCAGCCTAGACCTTATAGGGCTTTATAGCCATCCAGTATCATGATTTGCATTCAGAAATTGGTCCTCAGCCAGAGCAGAGCGTGGCATGAGCCCCATCATGTGCTGCTTCTCCATTTGTCCCAACCACATTATGCGCCAGAAAGTGCAGTCTGGCATTAGAGGGTCTGTGCTCATAAGACTGGAGCCTTATTCCTAGCTCTGCCAGTTACTCAGCGGGTGGTCTTGAGTAAATCATTTAATCTGTGTGCTACTGCCTCCTAATCTCAGAAAGGAGTATAGGGCTAGTTCGGCTCCCACAAAGACGTTTAGGGCTTTCCTGGTGTCTCTAAAGTGCTTTGGGCTCCTTGGGAGGAAGGGGCCATGGAAGGGTGGAGCATAGTCTTTGTCCAGCATCTTGCACACATAAAGCATTAGGTAATCACTGAGTATGATCATTGCTATCATCATTAATAGTAAGAGCAAGAGGGCTTTTTTCTCCTCTGCTTCCTGCCAATCCAGCTCAAGAGCAGGAACTTCACTGCCAATTCTCAGAGTGACACTGACCTCCCTCACATTCTTGGAAGTACCAGCTCAAGTTTTGTTTACAAGCCAGGAAATGATTGGGCTGAGCCTCGGGCTCTGTGACTGCTTGGCCTTGTCTGCCCTGAATGTGCAGTGTCACTAAAGCTAGAATGCCATGTACCAGGGTCCAAAGGGTGCAGCAGATGCTTTAAAGTAGAGAGCCTGGACCATGTTCTCCTGTCTTGGGCACACAATAGTGGCACTTTTTCTCTTCCAGGAATGCCAAGGAGATGCCGGCCGGCGTGGCAGAGGCCCTAAAAACAGTGTTCCACCTGGAAGGAGGCCTGTCTTCTTCAGAAGCTGAGGAGTACCTTGCAGCCTTAGAGCGATCCCATCGCTTCCAGTCAGAAACCTGGTCATAATCCCAGCCCCGAGCTGGGCCTGCTGTTCTCTCCACAGCTGAGTGCATGTAAGCACAGAGGAGCGAGCCTGCAGGAATCATGTCTAATAAACCCCCAGGCACCTGACTTCAACCTCAGTATAAGGGTGTCTCAGTCAGCATGGCTGCCCTGCTGGTGATGGGCTTCGGCCTGGCGGCTGTTAAGTTTCCCCAAGCCAGGCCTTGCAATTTTGGCTGCAGCTAACCCTTGTCTTTCATAGCTGTCTGGAGTGTGATGGACACTCACTGTCCTTACCAAATTCACTTCTATTCTTGCCTGTTGTCCTCTGGGGTTGTGAACACCACCTCCTTAGTATGGACCAAGACCCCAGACTCAGCTCTTCTGTGGCCTAAGGTACTAGATGGACACAACCTGCTGCCCCTGGAGCCAGGGTTCTAGGGTACATGTGATCTAGGCGCAATTCCTAGGTAGAGCACATGGAACAACAGCTATGGGTTGGGAGGTTGCGAGTATGTTTCCCTTGATCCCTTGCCCACAAGTATGGAGGAGTTCCGTTATTCCCACTCTGTGCAGGTCAGAGAGTTCAACTGTGACTTGCTTCAGGCCCAAGCGGGTGCGTGGCAAAGTCATGAATAAACCAGGTCTCTGAACTCCCAGTGTGTTGTCTGTGCAATCAGAGCCCTTTGTGTTCTGTAAATGTGTTCTGCTGCCTAGGGGCCCCTGGAGTACTTGAAGCAGGAGTCCCTGGTGCCCTGTTGCCTTTTGGAGTTTACCAACCCCCTAAACCCACCTCTCAAAGTGTGAACTTTCCCCTTTCCTCAAGGGCTGCCATGGAACCTCAGCAGGATAATTAAAATGTTGCATTTTTAGCCATTTTTATACCCCCTCCCAGAGCCCAGCAGCCAGCCCTGCTGCTCCCACCAGCCTGTAGCACCTGCACTGCAGTTCTGAGTGACTAGAGTCCATATGAGCTGGGCACCGAACTGAAAGTGTGCACAAGGGTCTGGGGATGCTGTTTGACCAGGCCACAGGCCCAGGGAGGTTGTACAGAGCCTGCTTTTGGAATATGCCCCAGGTGGGGCAGAGGCCAAGGATCCAGGTTCAAGTGCAGCTGCACAGTGAAGGAAGGGCTTCCATTACACTTCTCACCAGGTAGCCAGTCCCCAGTACAGGTAGCAGCAGATTCCTGGCTCCCCTTGCCTTGGCATGAGATGTCAGGTGCGACAGCTGGGAGCCCAAGTCCAGTGTGGGTCTTTTCCCTGAGCCTTACTGTCATGGGCCTCTTTGAGAGGCAAAAGTGGGGCTGGAACTTGCCCTAGGGTGGCCAGTGCAATTCCCCAGCTTCGAATGACCACCCACCACTCAACTGCTGGGAGTGGGATGTGCATGTACTAAAGCCCCCCTGGCTCCACAGTGCAGTTTTCCCTGGTTTGGGCAGGCACAGGTTACTGTTTTCCTCTACATGCGTCGTCACCAGTAACAAGTGGTGTGAGGATTGCATTTAGCATCTGCTGCCTCTGTGCTATTATCCCCCTTTCCCTCTTCCCGCTCCTCTGGGCCTGTGGTTTCCCCATCCAGCCCCTTTCCTGGCTTACGTGCATCTGCAGTGCCCCTATGCAATTGCCTCTTTGCCCAGTGTCTTGGGCTTGTGGAGCTCAGGTCATCACTCTTATCTGGCTCTTTGTAGCCACTGTGTAAATAGTAATTAGTGTCCTGGATGTGAGTCAGCCCACAGGCCACTCTCCCAGCTGGGAGCAGATGTCTGTGCTGCCCCAGGCCAGGATGGGAATACTCTCAGGCAGGAAGGGGAAGTGCACATGCATGCCAGCAGTGTGACTGTGATGGCCCCCACCCTGAATCAGCAGATGGGCCTTTGCAGGTGGTTGGGCAGCTTACATATGTGGGACTGTTAAAGCTTTAGCTTCTGCATCACTCTCTAGCTGGACTGATTTTATAGGTAGGGTGTAGATAAAATGAAGTGTAGCTTGGTGTCTCCCCACTTTAATTAGCCAGTGGTGGCCTTACACTGAAAGGGGCTGAGCTGGAAGACCTGTTCTCCCACATCCCGTGAGCAGGCTCAGGAAGGGCAGGGCACACCAGGCTTCCTTCCCTGCTAGGACTTTTTCATGTCCACTCCAACCTGGGTGGAGGACTGCTTGCTGTGGTAGCACATTTCCCTTCTTGCACTGGTGTAATCTTCATCCCTGGTCCTTGTTGCCTGTGGACACTGGGCTGCATGTACACTGTGGGGAGGAGCCAGGCTGTGTAGCAGAGCTTTTCAGACCAGAACACCAACTCTGGTTACTTGAGGGGCCCAGGCAGCCTCCAATTCCTTGAGGGAGGGCAGTGCCTGGGTGGAAATCTTTCCAGCAGGCTCAGGATGGCCTGGGTTAGAGCCCTGAGTCTGATGCCTGGTTAGAACCTGATGCCTGGTGAGGGTCAGGAACAAAAGGGGGTAGCTGATATATGTTGAGTGGGCTGGCCAAATTTCTTCTCCAAGGGTTTCCTGAGCGCTGTGGGAGGAGGGCTGTGATTGTCAACCATTGGGAAGGGGCTGTCAGTGCCACTGAGGAAAAAGCAAACCAAGGATCTTCAGAGGCTACAAATGTATGAATCAAATAAAAGGGGTCACCACGAATAAGTGCAACTGTATCTGCTGAGGCCCATGGCTCATGGAAAATGTGAAAGTCAAAGGAGGCTTGGGGCTGACAGGAGATGGCTGGGTTGGATGTCGCCAGAAGATGAGTACCAAACTGAAGCTGGGCCAACAGAAATGCCAGTGCATGTAGTACTGGGGGGGGGCTACAGGCTTGGAGGCTTGAGGTTGCATTGAAGGCAGGAGGAACCTTGGGAAACACCTGGGTGAGGAGGCACTTGCCCTTCAAAGTCTTAGGCACAGAAGCACCAGGAAAGTGATGATAAAAAAAACAGGGAGTGCAGGGAGCAGCGGGGACTTTACAGCAGGACAGGGGCTGCAAGCCAAACTTGCAGCAGCAGTGTGACTATCACGGTACCATCCCATGCAGCCCTCAGGGGAACAAAGCAGGGCTCAGGGCAGTGGGCACCAGACCTGAATGAAGAGTGCAAGGCCCGGGTGTGAAGCGGATCCTGGCCCTGGAGGGGGGGAGCAGTGATGCATTAGCTGCAGATGGGAACACAGACCTTGCTAAGGTGAGCTGAAGGAAACTTGTTGAATGAGGAAGAATGGAACTTGAGCGAGCTCCACCCCGTGAGCTCTGATTGGAGCTGGCAGGAGGCTGGCTGGGCCTGGTACAGGCTGGCTGCTCTTCCCAGAGTTGATTACAGAAGCTGACAAACCAGACTGTCTACACTTGGCCTCCCGGCTGCTGACAGCCTCCCTCTGGAGGGAGCTCCCCAGAGCAGCTGGGGTTGGGAAGGAACCAGGCAAAGCTCTGGGGCTCCTGCTGTGACGTGAAGGACTGGACAAGGGAACGCTGTGGGAGCAGCCCTTCCCAATCGCCCTACGGGCTGCCTGCTCTGCTGGCACTGGACTCATCTGCCCCGGGGCTGGTCAGTATCTGCACTGAAACGGGAAGAGGGGAGCAGCAGCTCTTGTGGGGTGACAGGTTTGTCCGGCCAGACTGGAGTGCCATCCTTGGAGCGTGGGATGGGAGCTCTCTTCCCCATGGTACCTCAGCCTGTCTGCCTGGGGGTCAGCATAAGGATGAATCCACAGGGCACCAGGACAGAGAACAGATACAGGTGCTGTTAATTCCCCTCAGTGCCAGCCCAGGACGGCTGTCCTGTAGGCAGAGCCTGCTCCCTGCCCCAGGCCCTTGGACACATCCTGCTGCAGCCTGACTCTTCACCACCATCCTGGAAGAAGGGGGAACACAAGCACAGCCAGCCCCCGCTGGGAGTCTCCCTGCCGCTGCTATGATGAAGCAGCTGCAAGCGTGTCAGGAATCAGCCACAGAGGAGAACGACTCTGCCTTCAGGCCCCTGTGCAGGTCAGAGGGGGAAGATGATGCTGTGGGATGTGGCACGAGCTCCTGGATCTGTGGTCAGAGCGATACAGCAGCATCGCCTGAGCACAGAGGGGGTGCTCAGCCCTCAGGTGAGGTTCCCAGCACTCAGCTGGACCAGTGGGACCTGGGGGATGTGCCGGAGCCTCTGCTGGAGACCCCCAAATCACTATCCATCTGCAGCTGCCCCAGTACATCGCTGCTGGGGGTACACCTGCCTGATGGCCCCACTCCCCTGGACAGCACCCCCCAGACACAAGAACCCAGCAGTAGCCAGAGTCCTGTACCTCCACAAGGGCTCCCCAGCCTGGAAGGGGCTGCCTGCCAGAGCCTGTCCTTGATCCTGCCCTGCAGGGAGGAAGGGGAGCAGGCTCCCAGTGATGGGGCAGGGGTGGTTGCATCCTGCTGCATTGAGGCGGAAGAAGGCAGTGGTGGTGAGGACGAGTGTCCCATCTGCACGGAGCCGTATGATGGCACACGGCACAAGCAGGCCCTGCTCAATTGTAACCATGTGCTGTGCAACAACTGTCTAAACGCTATCATGGAGGCGGCAGATGCTGCTGAGATTGGGCGCGTGCGCTGCCCCATTTGCCGCCAGAAGACACCCATGCTGGAGTGGGAGATCTGCAAGCTGCAGGAGGAGATGCTGCTGCTGCATACCCAGCCATCCTCACCCTTGCCCCTGGCTGTGCCACACACACTTCCCGTGCGGCAGCCAGGCCTCTGGGGGGCCCTGGAGCACCACTTCCAGGTGCGCTTCCACACAGGCCGCATGGTGGGCTGCCTGCCCTGTGTGCGCTACCCGCTGTGCCTGATCCGTCGCCTGGGACATCTGGAGCAGCGTTGTCGCTGCTGCTACTTGCTGGCACTGATGATGCTGCTGTTGGCTGAGATGCTCAGCCTGCTGCTCGTATTCCTGCCCATTGTGCTCCTGGTGCTGCTTTTCCTTATCCTGGATAAGTAGTTGCCTGATGGCAAGGAAAGGAAAGACGTGCTCCAAAAGGAGACACTGGCCTGGAAGGGCCTCCTGTTCCCCATCATTGCAGGAGGACCAGGTTGGAGTGTCGGGCAGCACAGAGCAGCAGGAACTAGGTGTCCTGGCCAGCAACCCCACCCAGTGAGCCCAGTTCAGCCAGCCGTGCTGCAGCCCCCTGTGGGTTGCTGCTGCTCCCCTCAGCAGAGCAAAGCCCTTCTTGCTGAGCTGGACTGGGCTGCTGGCACAGAAGCAGCTGGTAGAGCACCCAGGGAGCCACCCCTGGGTCTCCTGGATCTCCTGGAAAGGCTCATAGCCCTTCTGGAGGCAGCACATTTCCTGAGGTATAGGCATGAGCTTCAGGCAAGGGGATGCCCAGAGCTGACAAGTTCGGAGTGGGAATGGGGCAGCGGACCCAGCCAGTCCAATGCAGAATTTATACTCTGCATTGAAGGTTATACTCCCAGCAGTGCCCAGGGAGTCCCAGAGCCAAAACCAATACTTCTGTCACCCAGTTACTTTATGACCCAGCTAGTGGCAGTGGAGCAGCGCTGGGGCAGAAGTGTGAAGCAGGACAGAGGAGAGGCTGCTGGTACCATGCTCCAGCTCAAGCTTCTCCATCGCAGATGGCATGTGCTTCAGAAAGGCTGGCTGAGTTCAGAGCCAGGTCATGCAGCCCAGCACCCTGGCTGAAGGCAGGCCGCCTCCATCACTCCCTCAGCATGTGCACAGCTCTGCCATTGCCCTCCCCTCCAGATCTACAGCTGCCCGCTATCCCAGCCTGGGGGTTGTCTCTCAGCTCTGTGCCATCCCTGGCGCCTCAGTCCAGTGAACTACATGAGGCTTTTGTGACATGCAACTGGGAGCAGTGAGACCCACCAAACTCACTGAACTTGTGACTGAGTGGATGTAAGCCCAGTCTGCCAGGACCGAGCCATAGCCTCAGACAATGGCTCTCACAGTAGGACTGAGCTGCCTGCCAGGAGGCAGCGGGTAACAATGTGTTCCATGTGTCCTACAGCCTTGTGACTCGGCAAGCAAAGACACCCTCTGTTCCAGCCATCCTGCGCTGTGTTTGATGCTCTTGGGCTATAAAGGCACTGGCAGAGCAGCTTGCCACTCCATATTCATGATCTATCTCCATTTGCATGGGGCCAGCTCAGCTCCACACTGCATGCAGCAGCAGGCAGCAGAGGGGTGCTGTCCTCTGTATGCCCTGATGCTGTGTCCCCAGTGTTCCCAGCAGTGCAGCATCAGGCCTCAGCAGCCTCCTGTCATACAAGGCTGTGGTACACTTTGTGGGTGAGGGGCATTGCTGATCCTGATGACTCATGAGCTGGAGGTGGAGCTGGAGGTGGGGTAGGTCATAGCTCTGACCCTAGTCTACCCAATGGGGGCAGCAGTGCTGAGCAAGGGCCCCTTTTTACAGCTATTCTCAGATCAAGAAGCTCCTGGCATTTTGCTGAGCTGAAGAAAAGCCTGGGCTCCCATGAGCTTGGACAGAGTCCCTAGGTTTAAACCTTTGTTGCTAGTAGGCAGGACCCTTCCCCCATTGCAGCAGCTCAGGATGGGCACTCAGCCCTTTACAGTTTAGAGCCAGTGCCAGGGCAGCTGTGCTCCCCACCCCTAGCACTTGCACCCTGCTCACAGACCTCATGCTCTGCCCCCTCCCTCCCCATGGGTGCCAGGCACCAGCTGTTCTTCACTGTTTGCCCTTACTTACAGATAAGGGAGCAAACAATGCCTTGCTGCCCCCAAGGGCAGAGGAATGTCAGACATCGTTCCCAGCACCTGCACCAGCACTACCCCATGGCCAAGACATGTTAGTGTGAGGGCAACAGCACAGGACCCTTCCCAAGGGTCTGACCCACAGCCCATGCCATACCCCACTGCAGTGCTAAGTGCTTGCAATGGGTTGTGCTAGGTGCTCCCTGTACAGCCCTGGTGCCGGAAGAGTCACCTGTCACCCTGGAGATGGGGTGGGTCAAGCAGGAGGAAGAGTTGTGGGAGCACAGAGGACAGAGGTGTAACAGGCAATGTGGGCAGCAGGGGCCAGGCCAGCAGCTGCAGCAGCTGATGATCTTGTGCCCCCTCTATGTGGGCACCTAAGGTTGGAATCCCAGGGGCTTACTCCTCATTAGCTCCAGCTGGTTTGGCTTGCAAAGCAGTCCTCAGGCAAGGCTGCCACAATCAACTGCAGCCCCAGCCAGGGTCTCTGACATCTTCCTGAGCCCAGTATGTGGGGAATGTCCCTCCCGAAGAAAGGAGCTAGTTCCCCATCACCAGGCCCATGCTCTAAAACTGCAGGTAACTGTGGTCCCTGCAGCCTCACCCTTGACCCTTGCAGCCCAGGCCATAATGGTGATACTGGGAGCAACCCCTGCCTCCTTCATCCCTGCGTGTCCAGGCCTGGGAGCTGGGGCAGGAGGGGCTACGCAGAGGCAGGGGAAGGGGATCTTGGACAAACCAAACTGCTTCCCGTTGGTGCCCCCTGCCAGTATGATGGGGCCTGGCACAGGCCAAGCCTTCCCAGCAGAGCTACAGCCCAGGACAGCCACAGAGTCAAGCCCTTCTGTGGCCCCTTCGAGCCAAGCTTTGTGAGTGTGTGTGTCTGTGCCCATGCCTGTGCCTGCATGGGGGAAGGGGGGTGGGGGAGTGTGTTAGGCCTGAGTTCTGCCAGGGCAGCCGAGCTGGCTTTGCAGGGCTGTGCTATGACCTGTAGTTTCCAGAAGGCCCCAGGCACCAGCTAGTACCCAAGACTGCCCAAGCTGAGATGTGTCAGCCTCTGCAGCTGCCCTGACCCAGGAGAATGGGCTGGCTGCTCCTTCATCAGTGCATTGCATCCTGTGCATTGACATTGGTCCTGACCTGACAGCTTGGGACCTCTACCAAGCTCTCACCATCCCTACAAGACACCAACACCACCTCATCTCCTGCCCCCCTCCAGGTAGGACTTCATTCCCCACACATGGAGAACTGTGCACCAACTTCATGGGGCATCAATTAAACCAGCACTGGCTTCTCCCAAAGTAGGGCCCAAAGGGCTGGGCAAACAGCCTACAGCCCTGCAGCTTTAAGATGGCAGGTGCCAGTACACAGTACAACCAGGCAGTGCTTGCAAATGCACTGTTGTATCTTCTTCTGGCAGCTCTTGGGTGCATCTACATGTGCAATTAATGCAAAGCAATAAACTCCAGAGCTTATTGCTCCGGAGTTTATTGCTACTGGGTGCATTATTTGCGTGTGCGTCTGGGGCTGCAGCACGTTGCACAAGGTCAAAGCAGCACTGCCTGGCAGGGGTCCTGGGGGTCAGCCTGCCAGCCCAGCTCTGCTCTCTGCTGGCTCAACAAGCTTCAAAGGGGCTGGCTGGGACATGAGTGTCAGGCTAGCCAGCAGGCAACCTCAGCACTAAAGCACCCTCATGCCCCAGCTGGCTCAGGCAGTATAGTACTTGTACTTGAGCAGGATAGTACTTGTAAATCGTAAAAGTTAATTACTTTACTCCAGCCTAATAGGGGTGCACGAATAGATGTGCAATATTTACTGTGGAGCTAATTTATCTACTCCACAGTAAACGTCTTGTATAGACCTATAGCCCTCGAGTGCTGATCTACTCTTGCAAACCAGGAGCTGCCCCAGACTACCAAGGCACTCTCGTCACAAGCACACAGCATTGTTGGGCACTGACCAGCTCACTCCTGGCCATCACAGAGGTGTGTGCACATTATCACAGGCAGCAACATCTTCTTTGCATCCATGCAACTCTCCTGACCTAGCTGCAAATCCCCATGAAGCCCCAACTACACTGGAGCATAGGTGTGAATACAGGGCTGTGGCATGGGAAGCTACAGGGGTCTGACAGCTCAGAGCTAACACAGCCCTGCTGAGCCCTTGCACTACCCATGTCTGGGGGGCCTAGCAGCTAGGGAAGCCCTAAGCCCTCACGCTCTGGAAGATCATCTAATTTCCACAGCACTGGGGTGCACCACAGGAGTGCCCCCCCACATCCGATAAGGCATTCAGAGCGAGGCTCAGCACCAGGCAACATCTATACAGAAGAGGGGCTGGGAGTGGGACCAGCCTTGAATCATGACATGAGTTCAGGTGGCCTAGCCTTGGTTTGGGAAAGGTCTCGGCCGCCATCCATCTTCCCCATGGCCAGGGCTCCCAAACGCTGGCAGCAGGCAATTGCATATACTCCCTTCCACAGGGCCAGCTGCCAGACACTGACCATGCAGCTGTGGGGGGAGTTATGCCCGTTGTGAGGAAAAGGGGAAGCAGTGGAGAGGCCTGAGGGAGAGACGCAGGCAGGCAGAGAGAGCTGGGCTCAGGGCGGGCAGGGAGAGGTAAACACGTGGGGGAAGCAGGCTGGTGAGAGGGAGAACAGGAGGAGGACAGATGACTAGCCAGGGTCAGATACTGCCCCATCTTGGCAGGAGATGACCCTGTGTGACCCTGGCCCCTGCCAGGGGATAGGAGCCAGGGAAACAAGAGTCGCTGCATCCTGCCATCACTCCTGGCTTGCGTGGGGTGGGTGTGAGCAGGTGGGGGGGCTGGCGTGGCAATGAACATGGCCAGGCCCCTGTGCAGGCCCACCCGGGAGGTGGTAGAGTTAGTGAGCTGCCAAGCTCCCTGCTCCACCCCTACGCGCAGTCTTCTTCAGATCAGGATACTTCCACTCGCGCAGGCCCCTCAGCGCCACCTATGGCAGCAAAGCCAAGCAGGGCAAGACTTGGCAGCCATAAAATTGCACGCTGTAAAGCGGAGGTGGTGGTAAATACCCAGCCTAGTGCATCTGGACTGGTGTGCTGGGCCCAGCCCGTGGTGCCAGGGTAGGGCTGGGAGCTTGTGGGGTCCCCTGGGCTTGCAAGCGGCCCCAACAGCACAGGTCACAGGGGAGCCTGGTGCTTGCTGCTCTGTACTGGTCACTCCAGCCAGTGGCTCCTAAGGACAGGCCTGGGATAGGCAAGAGCAGGCTGCACCTAGCTGCGGGGAGGGGGCTGCTCATTAGCAACTGCGTCTAATTCGATTAGCCAGCTGCAGTGGCGGCGGATTGTGCTTTCCCTGCACAAGGCTCCTGGCAGCAGCAGCTGCTGCCAAGGGAGGGGGCAGGGAGGGCTTCACCAGCCATGAATATTTCAGCAGCGAGGAGGGATGCAGGATTCAGTGTCTGCAGAGCTGTTGCCTAGCAACGGGCCTCTCCTCCGGCGGGGGAGCAAGCAGGATATTTTCCAGCTGGATTCTGCATCTTGAGCAGGGTGGTCTGGGCATGGAGCGCCGGCCTGAGGAACTGGGTAGTGCTGTGGGCCGGGGGCAGTGCCCATCTCTGCAGTGTATAAGCTCCCGTCCCTGCTCGTCCTGCAACTCTTGGGCCGTTGTGCTCAGGAAATTCAACGGGGCCTTGCTTCCAGCGGGGCTGGGCACGGCTGTGGGCTTGCTTGGCACTGTGCTTGTTCCTGGAGCTCTCAGGGATTCATTCTCCCAGTGAGCTCCTTGGGGTAACAGCCAGGCTGATGCCAATGCTAGTGGCCTCGGTAAGGCAAGAGCCCTGCCTGAGATCCATGAGAGGCAGGGCAGGGCAGGGCAAGGGGAGCAACCACCTCAGCCTCGTTTGCTATTCCTGGTCCCTGACCTCCATTGCAGGAGCACCCAGCTGGGAGGGACTAGGTATGGGGCAGGAGCCCCAGCATGCCTGACCCTGCCTCCCAGCCAGCTGGGCCTCCCACGTACAACAGGTGAAGCAGCACGTGCATGGCTGCTAAGCAAACAATCCTCTTTGAGGCCGCCAAGCCACCCACGTGCCCCTGTGCCCTGGTACACGGACCTGACACCTCCCAGAACTTCCCCACTTCCTGCAAGTGCTCTTTTCCCACCTGCCCGCCATTGGGCAGGGGGCCAGGGCCCTGCTTTGCCTTGCTCCAGGTGTGGGCACGGGCCTGAAAGGACATAGCAAGTCCTCACTGCCTGGCTGGGAACGCCATGCTCTATGGGAAAGACAAATGACTGGAGAAGTTTAATGAGACGTCCCAAGAGCCTGTACTCCCAAGTCCTGCCCGTCCACAGCCCTGGGGTTACAGCTCTTCCCAAGAGCAAAGCCAGCAGCATTGTGCAAGTGACCAGTTGCCCTACCTTTGAACCCGGGGGGAGGGGGAGGGAGCCTGACCACAGTGCCCAGGAAGTGAGCCATATGCTGTTTCCTCCAGGGGCTGGCCGGCAGCTTGGTTTTTGTCTCTGTGTGTAGTAGTGACTGAGACTCTGCTCCAGGAACTGCTGGGTGCATGGTGCTGTCACCCCCTCGTGCTGATTGCTATCTCCCATGGTCCAGCCACACCCTGCCCAGGCACTGCATTCATCCCAGGTCAGCTGCCAGCTTAGTCACAGGCAACACTTCCTCATTCCACTTTGCAGGGTGAACAAACAGGGCAGGGAAGGGATGAGGAGGAGTTTCTATTAAGGCGGTGGAGGTGGGGGATTGCTCTGTCACAACCAGGATACTCCTCTAGCTGCCAGGTGATTTCTGGCCTCCTTGGCCCTGAGCACCCAGGGCTGCCCTACAATAGCAAAGATGTCCTCCCAGACAGCTCTGGCACTCCTGGGCGCTCCTTGGAAGCTGGAGGTGGAGGGGCAGAGCCTCCATCCTATGGAGAGTTGTGTGGCATTTGTCAGTGTAGCTGTAGTGTTTCAGCAGAAAAGGCGCAGAGCTGGGCTCTCGCACCCACAGGACCCAGGTGCTTCTGACACATGAGAAATTTTGCACTCATTTAATTAAGGCCTGAGTTCACAAAAGGACCAGTGTGTCAAGGGCTTGACTAGCTTCTTCTGTGAGCATCTAAGCCCAAAGTACAGTTCCTCAGAACTCCTGCCCATCTTCTGGCCCTTCCTGGAAGTACCTACATTTCCATTAGGATTCTCTACATGCCTAAACTTTGTCTCTGGTCCTGACCTGAACTACCTATTTTGGCAGCATGGAGCAGGTGGGTTTCTATCCCCTGCTGAAACCCTGGCATGGCCCAGAAACTGGGTGCTCTCCTGCTTGTAGAGTCCAATGGAGTAGGCATTCTCAAAACATCAGGCCCTTACAACGCAGTTATGAGGTGGTGGTCCCCTCTTTACCCAACACTTCAGGCTAAATCAATCAGGCAGCATGTGGTGGGAGACCAAGATCCACTTCCTCAAGTGACCTGAGAAGAATTGAATCTGTAGGAAGGCTCGTTCAGTCTTTCCACTGGCAGTTGTTTCTCTTTTCAGGGAATAATTAAATGTTCATCGAGCCAGTGAAAGGGAGGGAACATGACTTTGGCACCTAGTGGTTAAGGCACTCATCAGAGACAGAGAAGAATCAGTATCCAATGACTATACAACTATTTTATATGATAGTGTTAGAGTGGTGTAGCCTTGATGATCCAGGAATAATGTGAGAGGTAAAGATTTTTGCGGGTTATACCTTTTATTGGACCAACTGCATGGTTGAGAGGAAATCAGACAAGCTTTTGAATGCAAAGCATTCTTCTTTGGATTACCTATTCAGGTTTAACTTTATCCCAGCTATGCATTTGGTTCAGTAAAAGGTATCCCCCACAGAAATCCTTGCGTATTTTATATGAACTATTCATGGCAGCAGGGACTAGAAAACCAGTTGTCCCCTTTCTCAGAGAAGTCAAGCCACCAAGTTATAGGTCTAGCATTATGCTTAATCTTTCCCTTTCCTGGGCCAATGAATATTTATTAACTCCCTGTAAAGCGGAGAAGCTTCAGCAGAAGGGGATGAGAGAGCACCAAACTAAGGGAAACCACAGGTAAGGGGTCGGGGCACTCATAAGAAACACATATTCAAATCCCCTCAGGCAGGGGACGCATTTAGATCCAGACATCAAGGTCCCTGGGATTTGAACCTAGACAGTTGGCACCGCTGGGCAGAAACCTAGTGTCCTGTCCAGCTTGCTTGTACTGGACCTGATGATCTAGCGAGGTCCTTTCCAGCCCTAATGTATAATGTCTATGAAATCAGACGCCAGCCTCGGCTCAGGCTGGACCCCCTCATAAGGTCTCCAAAGGGTGGGGGACAAGTGACCTAGGGGATGAATGAGAGCCATAAGTCCCTGATTGAAAGAGTATAAAAATCTCCGGCTTCCTGCAGGGTCTTGTCCCAGAAATAGCACTGCTGTCTTGGACTTTCCTGCTCTGTCTCTGATTAATCTTGTTCCTGTCTTGAACCTCCTGGCCTCAACTGTCTTGCTCTGACCATGGCCATGGCCCTCTCTTGACCCTGATCACAATATCCTGGAACCTGGACTGACATCTGGCTTTGACCTCAGCCACTTCCACTATGTTAAACCCCTGACTCTGATCTTGGGTGAATCACTAGGCTTATGCCTATGCCTGCCTTATACCAGGTCTCCCACAGCCTGGCAAGTGCTCTAACCACAGGCTGGGGTACAAGGAGGAGGCTGCTGTCTCCCCAGCAGACTTTTCTAAAAAAGGGTTGCAGCAGGTGTCAAACCTCAGGAGAGGATTCTGAGTTGTGAATCCCAGTTGAAGATAGAGGCTACTCTGTAGCCCAGGGCAAGTCTCTAAATATTTGTGTTTGTGGGAGGGACAGCTGCCATTCTTGATTCACCTCTAAATAGGTGCCTGGGGCTGGTGCCCTTACTCATTGTTACAGTAGTGCTGGAACATACCACCTGGATCATCAAGTCTACTCTCCTGTGATTGCAGGCATCCACACAGCAGACACATGTCCAAAGGGGTCCACAAGAACATCCACTTCAGCCCCAACTTCAGACCCCCCTAGCAAACCTAGGAACCTTAGTCCAAAAAGAAAGAAAAAGCCCTACAAGAATCCCAATCCCTATATTTGTCAGGAAGAGGGTAAGAGAGAGGGCATTACCAATGCATCAAACTCTTGCAGGTGAAGAGCATTAGTTAGGTAAAATATTCCCAACTGATTCTAGGAACTGAACAATGCACTGAAATGACAGAGGACGGCAAAAGAAGCCTTACCATTCTTTGTCAGCCTCAGTGGGGTGATGGGGAAATTCCTTCCTAAAAGTTAGGCATTGCAGTGTCTAAGTCAATGCTACCAGTGTCCAAAGCCCAGCACATGTGGACCACTTTCTGATGGGAAAATACATGTCAACGGATGTCCATGTGTGCAACTGAATGGAGAGGGCTTAACTAAACAGGAGGAACTAAAGACATTGTCAGGCGTAATTAAAGCAGAAATGATACAGACCTAACAGTGGGTTTGTAGGCAAGAGAGAAAGGAATTTGAATTCCGTAATGCGTCCTGGGCATGCCATGAAGAAGGTTACCCACCCAGCCACCATTCATCACTGGCTTGAGACCATTCCAACAGAAAAATCACCACTCCGTTCTTCTAAACCTACTTATCACCAGCATCCTTGGGCTCTGCTGAGGAGGGTGTAAGCATGTAGGATTATTAGGCCTTTTTCTGGTACCACCTCAGATCCCAAATTTCTGGTCTAATCTCTGTAATAGCTTTAACAACTGCTTGACTCCAAACCAACTACCTACATTCCTGGACGATATCCAGCAGACCTTCAAGCCAATGAAAAACATCTCTTCAAATCTGAGTGGCACCTATTAGGATATCCATCCAGGGGCTCACGACAGAGTAAAGTTCAACTGTGGGGGAGAGAACTCTCTTGGGAGTCAATTCCAAATAGGGAGATAAATTGCCCCAAGAAATAAGGGTCATCACAGACCATCATCCACCACACCAAGTGCCAGATGCACTCCACCAACCTGCCTTCACTAACAGAAGCACAGACCAATTTTCTGAACAACAGCAATAAAAAAGGCCACCAGAATACTGCCTTGTGCCCGCTTGGGGTAAGAGCAAACCACACAAGGCAGATGTTTATCATGTTTAATTCAAAAACAAAAGATGCTCAGATACTGAGGCAAGATGGATGAGATAAGAACCTGGAGAGAACAAAAGAGAACAGAATAGGAACTCTGTAAATACCACATGGCCAGTAAAATACAAGAGCAGCAAACTATGGGGGATAGCTTTGTAGAGCTATGCAGTCCCTAGACCCCCTGCAAGGCCTCAGAGAGCTAGGGCTTAGCACACGTGGAAGTGTGACAACAAACCCAACACACACCCAGAGCCTGCACTACATGGTTCGGACAACAGCAACTCCAAAACCTTCCAGCCTTCTAGGGAAATGTGACAGCCACACCAGATGACTTTCATTCTTCCTCTTGAGTGAGGAGATCACCCCTTTTAGGAAATTAAGTCACGTCTTCATCTGATTGTTGCCTGTTTACACATTGATTTATGTTGCCAAAAACCAGCTTGACTTCCTCTCAGCACAGCAAGCAGGGTGGCTAATAGTTGTGTAGAAGTTTCTGTTTACATTGCCCCCTGGCATGGAAGGACAATCATGGATGCCTCACTGCCTACCTGCTCATTCAGTACAGTGTCCCTACCTCTACTTGTTTTTAGACAAAATTCCTGTTGTCCTGCATGCACCATGGCCCCAGGCACCCCTCCATCCTCCCCCACAAGCCATCTTTCCTCCCCCACTCTGTTTCCAATACTCTCTTCAACCCTCTGTCCTCTCCCTCATTCCTGGGGCTGTGTGTGTCCCTCTTCCCCATGCCCAGAGCAAAGTGCCCCCCTTCTTCCTCTTCCCCCATCATGCAAGGAATTCATTTCCCCCTGCCACCATCCAATGCTGGGGTTTTCATTCTCTCCCCACCATGGCAGATGCCACTATGTGTAGCTAGGCAATCTTCTTTTTTTTTTTTTTGGTGAGTGGTTTATTGGTTGTAGCCCACCTGAAATTGCAAAAAGTTTTGGCTGAAAATAAGTTTTCATGCTAGGTTCACACAACTTGAGGAAGAAGTTTGGCTTTTACTCTATACCCCAATGGTTAGAGCACCAACCCGAGATGGAAACCCCAGTCAAATCCTGCCTCTGCCTCAGGGGATGTCAACCTATATTGCCCACTTCCTAGTACAGTATCCTAAGGCCCAAGCTCTTGGGTATTTGTCAACACAGGGGCTGTAGCTACGTGTCCCATTTCCGAACAGTACTCAAACCACCAGCCTATGGAGTCCTACGGAGCCCCTGATTCTGTGATTATTCATGTATTCCATGAAAAGTGGAAGACCATCAAGGAAGATAGAGCAAGCCCTTCTTTAACATACCCTGGAACATTGTAGTAAGGACATGTGCATGAGAGCCATGGGCTCAGATCCCATCAGGCGGTAGAAGGAACTGAGCATGGATCTTCCCCATCCTGGACTACTGAACCCACTGGGCTATGGAATAACAAAGGGCACCTCTTCTTCCTGTTTTGTGAAGGCTGCTCAGAGCAAGTCCTTCATCTCCACTTTTTTGGCCCCCATAGTTCAAAGGCATCCAAAGAGTCAGTTTGAATATCATGGGAAAATCACCCTGAACATCTCTTATGCCATTTCCTTCCTTATAATCAGCTCTCTTTCAAAGTGTAATATGTGGCCTCTGGCAGGCCAGAGATCCCAGTGAAAGAGGAAGGACAGCCACATGATTTCTTGAGAGGAAACAAGCCCACACTGCAACATCTAGCAGCATGCAGCCCCAAGAGTGGTACCATCTAGGCTAGGCAGAGCAGGGGAGTTCTTAGCATAGGGAAGGGGAGGCTCACAGGAGCAAGTGTGGACAGGAATCCAGTAGGTCTGGGTTGCAGCAGGGGGTGGTGCAGATTAATGGCAGACCCAAATAGGACCAGAGATCCCAGCACTATAGGCCGCTGACAGTACTCCATCACACTTTGTGTTTGAAAGCCCTGGTCAAACAGCTAATTCAAACATCTGAGAGACAGGTGAGCCTTATCTCCATGCTACAGAGGGGAAACTGAGGTACAGAGCAGAGATGTCACTTGCCTAAGGACACCTAGGAAGTCACTTGCTGAACTCAGAAGCCACTAGCTAAGCCTACTGCTGCTGCTCCTTCTCAGAGACAGTGACAGTGCAGATGCCGAGCACAGGGCCAAGTCACCCCATTCTTGGAATTGAGGCGCTGGATGCTGGAGACATATATGCAGTCCTGGCCTGGCCAACTCCCTCCAATACCAAAAGCCCACCTTGTTTCAAACAGGTGGGATTTTCCTAAATCAGGCAAAGAATGGAGTTTGTATCACTTCCAGTTCCTGCTGTTGAAGACACCGGAGTGTGGCCTGTGGCTTCCTCCCCATCTGGAAGCAGCATAGCCATGTTTATACAGCACTAAGCCCAGGCTAGTTAGCCCTGCCTCTCAGCAGAGCTAGTAAGTGTAGCTCTATCCTTGCAGATGGGGCACAGTGCCACTTGAATGCGGTGGTAGGCAGCATCGTGTTGTCTCCTCTCAGCGGAGGTAGCAGGATGGCACGTGGCACTAATACAAGGCCATTTTTTTAAATTCAGGACAAAAGTCCCAGTTCAAGGAGTTCTCAGGGACATGGACACACAGGCCCAGTATCTAGGATGGTCAGTCCCAGAGAACAACACTCAGCACAAGGTCAACTCTAGGTACTCAGTGGAATCCACAGCCCTGAATGAAGCACCTGGGCTCCCTGCACACACTGCATGGAGGTAGCTAGGTCCCCTCAGAACAGATCCACAGCAGCCAGCGCCTTGATCAGGGGGGCATATAAGCTGGTCTGCAGGAAATGCCAAGGAAATGGGTAGGGCTGAAACCTCCCCTTACCTCACCCAGGGAGATGGGTACCTAACTCTGAGCTGGAGGTGTGGTGTGAGGGAGAGACATGTTCAGCCGTAGTGTGGGTTTAATCTGGCCTCTCTGTAGGGGCTGTCTGACCTTTATTATTATCTTCTCTAGTATTGCCCCCTAGTCCTCTCTAGTGGGTGTGGAGGACTGGGACTCTCATCACTCCACAAACAGAAGGGCTTGTGTCCATTCATTCTGGATTCCCATGCATGACGCCTCTACTGGAATTAGGCACCTAAACCAAGTCAGGTCTTTCTAACAAGCCAAGAGGAACTCCCCCTCCCATCCCCAGATTTAAACCCAGGTATCTCACGTCTGAGGAAGCCTCCAGATCCATCAGACTGCAGAGTCAGCCATCGGCTTGCTCTCTCTCTCTTGGCCAATGAATATTTCAGGGCTGAGGCACACTGCTGTTCAACACTGCCAGGACTGAAGCTGCCCTGAGCAGGCCTACTGGCATGAATGTAGGCATTTTGTAGGCATTTTGCTGGCAGAAAATACAGAGTTAGTTGGCAGCTGAGAGAGGGCAAAGAATCTCAGTTGCACCTAGCTAGGCTCGAATCTCTGGGGAAGGATGCTGAAGCTGGATATTGGTCATGATGAAAGGCAGAGTTCAGATGGTGAGAATGAGGAAAAGTCCTGTAAAAACTGCTCAAATGTGGATCAAATGTCACGGGCACCATCTTAGCTGACATAGCTGGACTAAATTAGCAACTGCTGCGGATAAGACTCTGCATCTCTACATCTTGGGCTGAAGACCGGGCTCTGCCAGTCCAGACCCACTTCCCTATGGGTCAGACAGATGAGGACATACAGCACATTGACCCAGATTACTTGGCCACTAGAACAAGGGCCATAACCTGGTGTGCAGGAAGGGCTGGGCTGCCAGGAATCTGACTGGAATGTCTGTTTGGAAGAACAGGTTTATATTTAGCCAGTGCTATGCTCCCCAGGGCAGAAATAGCAACAAGCAGCTAGGCAGGGTTCAGAAAGCAGCAAGCAAAGACTCAGGATGGAAACATCCCTGGGGCAGCTGACAGCACAAAATGAGTGCAAGGAGACCAACCTGCTTGGGCTCCTTTCTGCCAGGTATGGCCCCCCTGTCCAAGAAGTGTTAAGCTGTGAGTGGGCCTTGGGCAAAGTCTAAAAGGGAGTCCCTCTCTCCACCATTGCACACTCTCTCCTGGAATTGGAGTGCTTCACAAAAGGGCACTCTGGGATCTTCTCGTGAGTTTGCCTTCTAATCTTTCCCAAGGCCCATCAAGCCACCAGGAGCCTAACTGAACCCATCCTGCGTGTCCTGCATGGCTCCCACAGGCTTCATGGCAGAAGCATTGCCAAAGTGGGGAGTTCTTTGTATCACACTCATTGCAGACATCTGTCTGCTGGGGGCTTCATCTACAGACACTGCATTCTCTGGTTCTGAATCCTCTATGGAGTCTGGCTCTTTCTCTTTCTGGTTTCTGTCTGGTGGTGAGCTATGAGTAGTCCTAGCTGGGCTTGGCTGTGGCAGGCTCAAAGCAGGGCTCACAGTTCCTTAGGCAGCCATGACACCTGCTCCTCCAGCTTTTCAGGTGTTGGCCAGCAAAGCAGTGTCTCTAATGAATGTTTTGGTTTGCTGACTGCACCAAAGACCTGAAAAGACTTGTTTCTTAAACTTTCAGTGACCAAAAAGTAAAAAAAAAAAAAAAATCCGGTTGAGCAAAATACTTTGATTTCAAGCATTTTTAAATGGAAAGTGATTTCAAAACAATAAGCCAAAAAAATAAATAATTAAATTGCTGTGTTTGAAAAATGGGCACTTCCAGATCCACGATGCCAACATACTTGCCTGGCAGAGCTCCTGGGGTCCAACCAGACACCCCCCCACTACATCTTACTCACCCCTCTTGGCCAGGACAACACGTGCTGCTATCTCCCATCTCTGTGCCTGGGCCTTGGACAATGGCAGCTGTCAGTGCTTGAAGCTGTTTGTCAGGCCCTGAATCTTCATTCAAATCTGCCTTAGACTGCTTCTCCTGTTGCTTGCAGTCAGGGTTGAGGTGCCCTCCCCAAATAAAGTTGTACTGTGGCCAGTTGCAGATTCATCTGCATTTTCAGATACAAAACAGCATTTGGGACTTCAGGTTGAGAGCAAAAATAAGTAATGTGAGGTGAAACGTTGCAGGGATGCTGGAATTATCCCCCAAACAGGCATTACAAGTCTGGGAAATTCAGTTATGGCTGCACTTAAAAGGAACCTCGGCATGCTTAGAGCTTGAAATGCACCATTAAGGCACCCACACAGTCTTATCTCTGCTGTACTGTGACACCAGGCAATCGCTATATGGGTATTGCTGTCTAAATAATCCAGAGTTAAGGTACCCAGTACTGTTTTGGGTCTTTCCAGAACAAGGAGCATCTAAACATAAACATCTGAACGGCAGAACATAGAGCAGGGGCAGGCAAAGTCCAGCTGGATCAGGCCCATGGCAGACTCCATTCCCAGCAGCCCCTGCCCATGTCGCTGCGCCCATGGAGACCCCAGCAGCTGTGGTGCTCTGACAGCACGGGGCCAGGGTTTCCATGGAGACCAGCCCTAGCAGTGCTGGCAGGGTGCATGGCGGGATGGGGAGCTGCTCCAGGGCGGGGATCTTGCGGCGGTGACAGCATGGTCTGGAACCGGGGCAAAGCTGTGATCCGCTGCCTGCACACTCTGGGCAGGGGTGTGCAGGCAGTGGATCACAGCTCGACCTCGGCTCCAAACCACATTGTCACCAAGATCCCAGCCCAGGCCACAGAGAAGCTGTGCACCCTGCCAGAGCTGCTGGGCCCAGTCTCCGTGGAAACCCTGTCATGGCACCACTGTGCTGTCATGGCATCACTGCTGGGTTTGGATGGAAACTGGCCCACAGCATGGCAGGGGCTGCTGGGGAATGGAGTCCAGCTGCCATCTGGATCCACCATTTTTACCACCCCTGACAAAGAGAAGTACAGTCGGGATTGTCAGCCATCCCTATTCCCTTCCCCCATCATCACCCTGTCCCTCACCCAGCGCTGGCATTGGCCCAATAGAGCTGCATTAGGCATACAGAAAGTGATGAACATTTGCATATTTTAGAGGTTGCATATTTTGTGGGAGACAGATCTCAAAAGCCTTTTGGTCAAATGATCCCAAATCTACTCCAGGCCCTGCTGCAGCCTACTAATTTTCAAGACAATGTGGAATTTAGAGCACTTTAACATTTAAAATCAGGGCAGTTGGGGAGGGCCCTTCCTCAGGATCTCTGTGATGAAACACTGCTAATTTTAAACCACTAAGTTCATCCCAATGTGGCACATTAATTTCTAGGCCGATCTGGGTCTTTCTGTGAATTTTAGAGCACTCTGAAATTCTATATTTACTGAGAATTTGTGCAGCTGTTTATCCTTCCCCTGAGGGAGCTCCCAAATACATACTAGTTTTTGTAGCTCAGATCAGTACGTGTGCTACCTTCTGGAGCAAGAGTAAAGATCTAATAATGTTTTAATTATCAGGTCTGAAAGCCCAATCCCGGTACCATGCTGTAGATGAACCATGGGGTTCTCCGGTGCTGGGAGTCTGATGTATATATTGCCTAGGATGTTATCCCTTGCCACGGACAAAGAAAAATAATAATATCCAAGTACATTTTTAAGCGATGTCATGGGGTTGGGGTGGAATGGGTTGACAGATGCAAGGTTGCAAGTTTGAGGCCATAGCAGAAGCGTTCACAGCGTGGCCCTGTCTGATTCAACAAATCTGCCAATTCTGTTAAATACCTTGTCACAGGACACGAAAAAGGAAGGAATAACATCATTTTGGGAATGCTTTATCTCAGCAACCTCTTGACTGAATTGGTACCACAAACTTTCCATCAGCCCCTTGAAGGGCATAGCAATTTTCAGGACAACCTCCATGCAGTCATGGCTTGCAGAAGGCTTTGAAAAACTGAGATTTCAAATAGAAAACTTGACTCAGCATTACTATAGAAATCACTACTCTTCCTCCAGAACAACTCAGGCTTCTCAGAGCTTGTGGTCACACAGTAAATTCAGCTGATTTTTAAAGACAGTTTGGATTCTTTCTTTCTTTTTCCCCCCTGTGGCATCACATCACAGAGCAGAGTCATTGTGTTGATCTTGTACATCCCCATAGCAACCAAGATGGCCAATGCCTCTCTTATTGTTCCCAGTGTGAGTGAAACCTAGCTGACCTCAGGAATGAGGACAGTAACTCTGTATTGTCAAGCCGTAGAGGGGTCACTATGGGGAACAGAGAAACTGAAATGGTGACCATCATTGCTAAGGGCAGCCTGTGCCGTTAGTCCCTTTGAGAACAACAGGAGATGGTCATTTTGAAAAAGTTTCTACATAGAAAAGTGTTATTCTCCAGTTTCTAATGAAGAAAGAACTTCCAATTATGCAGAATAACATGGAAATGCTTTCCAATTGTCTTTCAAAGAACCTCCTGTTGTCCCAGATCTTATTCAGCATTCACCTTAGGCCAGTTATGTGTGAACAGACAAAACCAGAATGGAGAGCAACAGGGAACAAAAAACGGGCTGGCCTGGGGTACAGCATTTCTGAAAGGGCCTGCTTCCTAATTACTTTTAACTCAGAGTCAAACTATTATGTTTAAACATGTGTTGTGGCCACAGGGTGTTGCAGAGTTGTGGGGGACATGCTACACCCCTCACATGTATTAACAACGGTGAATCCCTGCCTCAAGTGCAAAACTCAGCCCAGTCGTACCCATGGAGCTGTGACGAGTGCCTCCAACATGGCTTCTTAGTTTGGCTGTGTCTTTGTCCCGGTTCCAAGCAAGGCCCACACACTACTGGAGAGATGAAATGTCAGAATCTGGAAGGACTGTTCCTCAGTGACACCAAATGAACCATGCACCCAGCCTTCTCCCCAGGCTCTGCTGCTCTCAGCTTCCTGCCCCTGGGATCAGACCGTGTCAGAGCTCCCTAGCATGCTGTGAGCCCCTGAGTGCCCCAGTGAGTGCTAATAACTAGCTGCAGGGCTCTGACACCTGTAGCAGGATGAGGTGCTGTCATTGTGGGGCAGGAAGCCACAGTTCCTTGAGTCTGGAGTCCCATGACTCTAAGTATAGCTGAGGCAGACACTGCAGGGTCACCCAATGCCACAACAAGGCAGAGGGTGACCCTGCTGCCAAAGGTCCTGTCCTTTGATTGCCAGCTTTGCAAAAGGTGGTGTCATACCAGCGATTCCTTTAATCAGAGGCTCTTTTCCAGAGAGTCCCTCTTTTCCAGAGAGAAAGCCAGCGGGCCAGATTTGCTCATTACTCATGCCAATGTCATTCTGGAAAAGCTCCCCTGCAGGTAACAGTGTCCCAGCTGGATTTCACTGGTTCAGGGCCTGGATCCCTGGCGTGTTCTTTAAACTATTTGACCTGTGTCATAATTGTAATGAAAAATGCATTGTTCTCCAAAGAGAACCTGCTAGACCTGGCTTGAAAGGACTGTCTTTGAGCCAAGGCCACAAACTGCTCATGGTGATGGAAGAGGTCCAGTTCCAGGATATGGCCAGTAGAAGTGCTATCTCCTGCTATGTGCCTATCCCATAATGGCACCTGGTTTGCAGATGGCCTGGTGACTGTGGGTGCTTCTCAAGCCTTTACCCTCCGCCTGTTATACTTCACCACCACCTGTTTCTCAGAGTTGTGGTCAGCTCTGCTTCTGGAAGTCCCCCACTACAAACCCAGTGGAGATAGGAGTTCTGTAATACTTGGGGAGCTTTTATTGTTTTCTTAACATCTCCAAATCAAAGGCCCCTTTGCATTAAGTGTGCCAGAACAGAGGCAATCTGAGCTGTAAGTGCCCTAGGTGGCACCTTCGCACAGTCAGAGCCAGCTCAGAGACCCTCAGCAGGACCAGCACCTCAGTGCAGTGACAGAAGCATGGGTGTGTTGAGGCTGGCCAGAGCCAGGAAGGTGCATGGGAGTTACTTGCTTAGGTCTCAGGTGCTGTAAAGCCCAAGCAGACAGTGTCCAGACAGGGAGGCAAAGCTGCTTCCCTTTGATAAAGCTGACCACACAAACCCCATTCCCATATGTTTTGTCCCAGTGCTTATGGTTCTGAATGAAGAGGAGCAGGTAGCTAGTGCGATCCCTAGGAAGGACATGGGGGTCACCCCACCCCTTCACACTGCCCTGCCCTGTGCCATAGTACATGACCTGAACAGAGCACTGTTCCTTGGAGAGATGGATTTGCTCAAACGGGGACTGGCATTTCCAGATCACTATGTTCTTTATCCTTGCACCTGACTTGTGTCCCTCTTTGAGTACTAGCTGGGATTGCCTTGCTGTAGAATTAGAGCCAAGTACCTGGAGCTGCTTGGATCGGTCCCTCCAGGAGTCCTTGAGAAGAATATCCTTTCCCTGTCTAGTGTGCTGAGCAGCGGCCCTCTGAATATGTATCAGAGCCTTTCACGGCCGCCCTCATGTTTGCTGGGGAACCGGTGCTGCTTTGGCACTAATGAGTGACCTGGGCTGACCCAGCAGGGAGGGTGGAAGCAGAAGAAGGCAGTAATAGGAACCAAGTGCCTTGCAGGGCTGCCAAGGGAAGTGAGTGCTACCCAAGTGCATTATGCCATGACAGGATTTCAGGCAGCTGAGGCCTGAAGAATCTGTGGTCCCCTCCCTTGCCAGGGACAGCAGCTCCTTCTACCTCAGATTCTCCATCTGTAAACCAATGGCATTAGATGCATTGCTGATGCTGTAATTCAGCACCAACAGGCTTTGAAGTGGTTTAGTTTTCACAGGAAATAAGGCTCCTGAAGCAGTGTGTGCGCCCTGGCAGTGCCAAGGGGCGATGACACACAAATAGCTCCCTTGTTTTTTGAAGAGATTTCACAGGACTAGATCCCCCACACCACTGGTGCCAGGTCCCTTTTGTCTTCCAGCTTTGCAAAGTTAGTATTTGGGCCACTAGGAGCTGGCAGTGCTTGGGGATACGACTGAATTGGGTTACATGGAATATAAAAGCTGCTCGCTCATTCCTGGCCAATAAATGGCTCTACCTCACTCCAGGAGGGTGGGCCTGTCCACCATAGCCTCTCCACAGTCACATTTAGTGTCCCCTAGGGAGAAGTGCAGCTCACTAGGGGGTCCATCCCATTCACTTTACACTCAGTCTCATGGGCTGTCTGCAGGTGTTTTCTTCTTTTCAGTTATTTGAGGGTCCTCAGACCTGCTGGTCCTTTGAAAGCAAAAAAGCCTAAATAATGCAATATTTAGGCCACACAGCTTCAATCATGGAGTGTCAGGAACATGGAAATGTAAGATTCCAACATCATTGGATTACACTAGACACATGCACCCCACCCCTATGCATATTCACAGGGAAAGACACATGCTCATGTGTACCTGCACATGCATATATGAGTGTATACACACAGATACGCCCTCTCTCACACAGCTCAATTAGAGTGGATGCTAGAACCTTAGCTGTGTATTTATTCTGTTCCTGTTTCTCTGGCTAAATACGCAGCTTCATACCATTGTTCACATAAAAAGGAGCCCTGCAGACCCTTAATCTCAGCATTTCCTGACTTCTTTAATTTTCATTGTATACCTTTAGGATTTAAGTAACCTAGATTTTTGCCATTCATTTGTAAAATATTGCAAAGGAAGTGGATGCTTCCCATTGACCCCAATTGCTGTTGTAGGAAGAGTTTGCAGTCAGGGAAGATTTACTCTTTCTCCCCCCAGTGTGGCAGGGAAACCAGTTTCATGGGATTGATGTCTACTGTACCTTTGCTTAACACAAAGCTCCCAGGGAGGAAAGGCAGCTATAGAGTGGCTCAGCCCAGTTCTCCCCACTGACTACCCCCCATCCCTCCCTACAAAACCCCAAACTCCTAGTCCCCACATCAGGGCTTAATGAAATCCTAATGGTTACTTTAAAGCTAAATGAAGTTTAGGCTTTCTAAGCCAAGCAGGGTATCGACAGCTTCCTGCTTGTTTCTGTACTCACTTGGCCAACCTGGCATCACACTGGGGCATCAACAATTGACACACGCAGGACCAGTTTGGTTTAGCTTCAGTTCTGTTCTGAAGCTGCCCCTGAAATACAGCCATGTCACTGAGCTGACAGAGGCCTGTTCTGGGACAGTGTACCCATTTTCCCCGCAGCATAGCCACATTGCTACAACTGCCCCATTGCAAAGACCACAAGCAAGTCTGACCCCCAGGGTATGATGATCTCCCCTGGGGCACTGGCACACAGGTACACAGGCTCTCAATGCAGCTAGCAGCCTAGTCATGACATCTTGGCATACCAGCCTTCCAGGAGTGGGGATGTTCCATTGTGGTGGGTGGGTCAAAAAAACTCCCCTTACCCAGCAGGCCTGGGCAAAGTGAAACTGAGGAGGAGGATGCTGGACTCTGCAGGAGGTAGCATGTAGCTGACAAAGGCAGCAGGTTGGCAGAGGAAGGGCCTTCTGGGATGGAACAGGAAGGGATGCTCCATGGCCAACAATGCATGGGATTGTACCCCAGGCAGGACAATAGCTGTGTGGGCAAGGAGAGATGGTGCCTGCTGCTGGTGCTTGCAGCCTTAGGTCCTTCTCCCGCACTTTCCCTCATGCAACACATTGCAGCAAAGCTTGGTGTGATTCGTTCCAATATAATCTTTATTTGGGAGATCAATTAGGGATTGACGAGGCCGGGTATAAAACATGATCACCGTCACGACCAGCAGCAGGAGGAATCGGCAGAGCAGAAAAAAAATGCTACCAGGCCCTGTTCTTCCTGGCCCTCTCCCCTGCCCAGTGTGTACATGCTTCCCGGGTGCTGGCCTGAGTTCCCCTGTGGGCGCCCAGGGCCACCTCATTCTCTGCAGAGGGGCTGGGAGCAAGGGGATCTCCTGCAGCTTATTTCTCAGGGGTTCACAGACAAATCTGGCTACCTTCCAGCTCTCCCCTTCCTCTCCCTTGGTGTCTTATGCCACTAAAGGCCAACTATGAGGACCTCTGGAATGGGTGGATGGGTTGCTCCTCTTCATTAGCTGGTTGGGGCAACACTGCTGATTGGTATGGGAGTGGGAGGGTGTCTCTCTATCTCACTCAGCAGAGCCAGCCCAGTGGACATGGGCTCCAGATGCATGCCTGCTTTCAGCTAAGGTAGTAGTCAGGCCCCATGCACAGACAAAGCTGCCCCCAGGGCTGAGTAGCCCCCAAATCCCAAGCCTTGCTGTCTTTCAGGACACTGTACTGTGCCTTACCCAGCGGGGTGCTGTTGTCACAGCCTCTCTCAGGGGAGCACCTGCAAAATATGGCTTTTTGTTTCTTTTTTGCTTTCTTGCTTTTTGGCAGCAAACTTTCCTCCAAAATGTTGTGAAGGAACAAAGTCACTGAGAACAGGACAGTTGCTTCCCCTGCCCCTCCACCCGCCATGGGAACACTAGGCATGTTACTGTGCCAGCTGCTCCTTCCCTCAGCCCCCTTGATGCTGTTCCTTCCATGAAGGGGACTTTGTTGGAATCAAATCCTTCTCCCCCCCACCCCTGCAGTTAGTATCACAACAAGGGAAGGGGGTGACCTTGGCAAGGACTAGCTACCCCCAGCTCATTCCCACAGCCCTGCTCAGAAGCTAGCCAGACTCCTCCCTCACTGGAGGGGACCGCCATGCTGACGGAAAGAACATGGCATATCCAGCTCTGAGGAAGGCCTTAGCCTCTGTACTTAGAGCCAAACTCTCCATCCACTGGGTGGGAGCTGCGGCCACGGGGGAGGCAGGGGGGGGCACCAGGGAAGGGGACCCTCCCACACACACGCAGAACCCACAGAAGGATGATCCCAGCTCATCGCCTTGATTAACATGAACAATCCCAAGGACGGAGTGTCCTGGAATGGGTTGGGAAAACAAAGATCCTCCAAAATGAGGATAAACTGGAGCTTCCCTCAAGGGCCCGCGGAGGAAATGGGACGCATGTCCATTAGTAACTGTGGGGCCATGGCAACGGGTTGAATTGGCTACAATTACTTAGAGGCATTTCAGCTTGGCCACCGAGATGAAAGCTTTGGCAAATAACTTAGAGAAAACTGGCTGCCCAGTGGTCCTCCCTCTTTCCCCTTCCCCCCTCTCCCCCTCAGCCTCTTTCTGCTTCCTGTGAGGCAGGCTCGGTTCGCACGCATTGCCCAGCTCAGCACTGGAAAGCTCCAGGCTGTCCTCCCCATCACCTCCGTGCGTCGGGTGCACTGTTCCCCAGGGTGCCTGCAGTGGCATTCAGCTGTGTTGCTGGCAGGGAAGCCTCCTGGGCCAAGTTGCTCCACTCAGACCACATCACATGAGCCACAGGAAAGAAACAGAAAGAATGCTGCCCAGAGTAGTGAGTGCAAGGGGGGCACGGTGCCTGGTGAGACACGGGGAAAGCGTGAGCCACAGAAAGGGAGCACAGGAGTGCCCGGACTTGCTGATAGACACCCGCTGCCAGTCCCAATGTCCCTCTCACTGAAGCTCAGCCAGGGCACAAGGGGAGCTCCTCATCTCAGCTCCCTCCTCCACCAGTAGACACAGCCAGTGGTTTCCTGTCAGCAAGGAGGACTGCATTCCCCCCAGCTCTTGCCAAAGCCTGAGCCATGAACAGCCTCTAGCCCAGCAGCTGGAGATCCCTTGCATTACCACAGGACCTTGGGCTACAGCAAAGATCTCATCCCCTGTGGTGCATGGGGAGAGCTGATGAGAGGGTCAGGCCTGTTGCTGTCAACTCTGGGTCCTGTTGTCCCCTGTGCTAGGCCAATGCCAATGCTCTTCTCTCACACGGTACTGCCGTTTGATGCAGCGAGTGGTGCGGGGGGAAGGCAGGGCAGGGCACGCAGGTTACATGATGGTGCAGGAAGACAGCGGATTTCGAATGTGGCAGGTACAGGCCGCCCCACAGTACTGGCGAAAGGTCTGGTAGCAGCTGCGGTCAGCATCGCTGCTCCACTGCACAGGGTTGGCAGAGAGGGCCTCAGCAGGCAGTCTGTTCAGGATACTGGTGTTCACCGCCAGTGCGGCCAGCCCATAGTCAGTGAAGAGCACAGTCTCCCGCTTGCAGGTGGGGCAGGAGATGAACTTGTACTTCGGACAGGACTCATAGAGGATTTGCAGGCATTCCTCACACACGGAGTGGAGGCAGGAGAGGATGCGGGGCCGCTTGTTGGTAAAATTGTACATGTGGCCACAGGTGGGGCATTCCAGGGGCTCGCATGGCGTGGAAGGGTGCAGCACATACTGGTTGACGATAACCTCATCTGATGGTGGCTGACGGTGGAAACAGACCTCTGAGCTGCCCTTGCGCTGCCCTTGGTATATTCGCTCTCGTCGTGGCAGAGGTGGAGTCCGGGGCAGCCCTAGAGAGCCAGGGTTACTGTCCAAGGCAGGGATGTCTCCGCAAGCCTGATTGACAATGATCTCAGACTCCGATGGCCAGGCACGCTTGGCCACGAGTGGTGGCTCCCGGCGGGGTGCAGGAGTGTAGCGTGACTGGGAGCCCTGCAGTTCTGAGAACTTTTCCGGGTGGATGATCTTCATCGCCTCCATTTTGATGATGACCTGTTGCCCTTTCAGACACGACATGAGTATTGTCTTTACATTACTGTCCACTGCTCTGGGATCTCCGAGGGTCGCCTGCATGAGGCTAGAACATGCTGGCAGCATGCAGAGCTTTCAATCTCCTTCTGGCAGTAAAGTGATAGCGTGGAAGAAAGCCACTGGAGCGGGGACACATCCTGGGAGAAAGGTGCCAACCAATGGGGCCAAGTGTCCTTCTTCTGCCTCAGGATTGCAGTCACCCCAATTTCACCCACTGCCCTCAAGTTGCCACTGGCAAGGCTGGAGGCGTGCACAGGAAGTTGCTGCTCACAATAATATCCTGCAGAGCAAAGCCGCTAAGGACATGCTCCTGTCACAAACTGGATAATCAAAGTGGCTGCTCCCTGCAGTCCCTCTCTGTCACTCAGAAGACCTCCCACTCTTTGCTGGCTGTCACTTTCCAAGCCAGATCAGTAGCAACTGTAAATAGCAAACTGTGACAAGAGGCTTAGGGAAGGCAGGGCTTTCCCAGGGCTTTGTGGTGCCTTGGGAGCAGGTGACTCAGGCTTGCAATTCATCCCAGGACGGCTCCCAGCCAGAATGTGATCACTGCAGCCTGTGCTGAGGGCTGCCTGCACCTTCCTCCAGGTGCCCCACCCCTATCCTGCCTGTATTCCTGTTTCTCTGCAGGATCTTTGCAGGCCAAAAGAATGTGTTTGTGAATTCCTTTGCTCTGACTTTCCTGTCTCTCCCACTTGCAGTCACTGACATTCACGGAGCCTACAGCTCCCCCAAGCCAGCAGCTGAGCATAAGCCCTGCAGCCAGGCAGGATCCCCAACTGGTGGAGAGCAGAGCTGGCTCACCTCTGTAGTTGCATGTTCCTCCGCTGGAGGTACAAGGGGCTCTCCACGCTGGCACAGATCAGCTCCAGTGCTGTGGCCCCAGGCTCAGCTTGGTGCTCCCTGCAGCGGCTCACAGGAAAGGGCTGGAAACAAAAAGCAACAGGAAGTTGGAGACTCAACTCTTGAGAGGTTTTTAATATGCATACTTTAATTGGGAGCTATGATCGGCTCTCTGCTCCCCCATGTGCAGACCCCAGTGGCTCCTTCCAGCTACCCATACAGTTGATTTGTACTGGCCTAAGAAAATGGGAGAAGCCAGGCATTTCCCACAGGCCTATTCTCGCTGCTGGTACCTGCCTGTCAACTGAGCCGAGGAAGAGGAGGGTTGTCCTCTCTGCTGCTCACCCTCCTCTTCCTGCTGCCCTTCTGCCCCAGTGAAGTCTCAGGGCCCCTTCTCAGGGGCTTGGGGTCCTCTCCAGCTTTGGGAATACACAGGGCGCTCTTGTCTCATGGAGCACTCTGTCTTTCTGTCACTCTGCCTCCATGGCTCGCTGCCCACCATTATCAGCCCCTCCTTCTGCTCTGGCTTTGCTCTTCTCTTCCTTCCATGTCCCCATCTATGTCCTGGAGTGAGGGCTGGAAGGCAAGGGGAGCACAGTATTTCCATATTTCAGAGGGCAAATGGGTGATGCTCTGTAACCACTATCCTCTAGCTTATGGTCCTGCTTCTCCTCTGGAAAGCGTGATGGAGCTCTCCATCCTCCTCTCCATTACCCCAGGCCTGCTAAATTCCTGTATTGCATTACTGGGGTGCTGTCCTTAGTTTGCTCCAGTCGAACTCTCCAGAAGCTGGTTGAGAGTCCACTGACCACCCAGAGGGGGCTGTACAGACCCAGGACTGTCCAAGGGACTAGCTGACTATGGGACAGCCTGAGGGGCCTGCGTGGGTGCAGTGCCAGATCCCAGGGACAAATGAAAGGACTGGTCAAGAGACTTTGTCACATTCCAATCTACCAAATGTCTTGCTCACCCCAGATCTCTCAGCATGAAGCTGGGTGGCAGAGCCTATGCATTAGCTGGGCCTGAGAGAAGAGTATTTGGCCTGCACATGCCTGTATTGCAGACAGCCTAGGGTTGGGAGAAGCAATAAATCCTTGTCAGCAGGCTACCCATGCCTGGGCTGCAATGCTCCACATTACCTCTACCCAGAGAGAGAGAGAGAGAGAGAGAGAGAGAGAGAGCACAGCTCCCACTGGCACATAGCACAATGCCCACCCCCACACCCCCACAATACGTGCTGGCAGGCAATGTGCACATTGAGATACACCATCCAGCCTGACGGGTTGTGCTCCCAGCACACATTAGCATGCAGCATGCACACTCACACACTGCACGTTGCTTGCTGTTGGGCAGTGCTGACATCAACACAACGGGCACAGAGATACACAGCACACACTGTACACAGATGCACAGCCTTTACGACACACACCATGGCGAGCCACACAGCATACGCTGACACACAGCCCAGACACGCTGCATTTATACTGACACACGCAGACATATGGCATTCACATTAACACACATGGGCTGGTATACAGGATGCATACACCTCTTAATACACAGCTCACACAAGGATATACATGCATGCAAATATGCTAATGCACAGCTTTCATACTGACATGCCACATGCATGTACATGTACACACACAGACATGCTCACACACACACACGCACATACAAACATGCTTTTGGAGGCCTATTCTGCACTGACACATGCTAATAAACAGGCGCAGAGGACAGTGGATGCATGCTGTTACCTGTGATGGGCCACAGCTCTGGGAAGTCTTGCTTGGTTTTCAAGGAGGATCCTTGCGCTGCGGTACCTCCGACTTGGCACCCGTTGCCCCTCTCTGTCCCAGACAAATCGCCAGTGGATTGGAGGCCCCAGTTGCTAGAGGTTATCTGAAAGGCAGATGGGATGCAGGTTCCAGCTCTGTCTGCACAAAGTCCCAGCTCCCCAGGGACACTCTTGCTTATCCACACCCTCCCCAAATCCAGCCTGTCTCTGTCTCTGGTCCAGCCCAGCTTCTCAATGGCTGCCTCCAGCAAAAGCCTGTTCAATGCAGCTTCCTCTGCTGGAAAATAGACAGCCACCCAAAAAGGCGATTGTCCCTTAAGAAGCAGGACACAAAGGCAGAGCTCACAGATACAGGGCTCTCCTCCCACAAGTTCCAGATGTTCTGCAAGAGCCAGGAGTCCAAGCTACCTGGAGGCAAATAGGATCTGATCCCTGGCAGATAACACTGCTGATGTTCCAGCCAGGATGCCAGGTCCCCAGGCGCTGCTCCTGTATGCTTCTTAGATCCCAGGATGTGACTCCTTTCATAGGCTATGATGATGAAGGGCAAACTCCTCTTCCAGGGGCTTTCGTTTCCAACCAGACTCCTTTACTCTCAGCAGCAGAAAGAGAGCAAACGCCCCCTCTGCTCTCTGGGCAGAACGCAGAATTTTGTTTCCCCAGATAAGAAGCTGATGCAACACTATGTCTGCAAGTGAACAAGATATGTGCAGGCTACAGAACTAGCAGTGGCACACGGGAGATGGCAGGCTCTCCTCAGCCCTTTCTTGTGCTCACCTCTGCAAGGGCAAGGTCCTTGGCAGTGCAGCAGGTGCAGGGCTGGTTGGAAGAGGCGGCCTTGCTGAATCCTTTCCACTGCTAGAGGATCCTGCCCCCAGGGATGCTTTGTTTCTTTGCTGCTCTCTCTGGTGCTGTAGCAGCCTCTCCCCCGCAGGATGCTCTGTGCTCAGGCTCGTTTCCTTGCCACCGAGGGTGCGGGTCCTGCCTGGATGCTCCGAGCCAGGGAGCTGTTTCCTAGCTGCTCTCTCTCCCCCTCTTGCTCGGTGTCTGCAGTGGGTACTGCAGTGATGCAGCCAGCTCACATTTCTCTCAATCAGCAGCACAGAGCCCAGTGGGCCGCAGTGCCCTAGCGCCCAATGCTGGCTCCCTCCCACTCTTCATTCATGAGCCATTTCCCTCCCTCAGCAGCATTTCGCTCAGCTCCTCAGCCTGCGCAGCTGTGGGCTCTGGGCAGGATGCTTGGGGCGTGAGCTCCTACTCAGGCGGGGGGGGAATTTTCCCCTAGTGATGGCAGGCTGGCTGCAGCCCCAACAAGCTCTCTGCTAAGCGGGTGAGGAACACAGACTGCGGTCTGGGCTTCCTTCCTCCCCCTCACGCTTGCTTTCCGCCATTTGAGTCGCCTGCCGGCACCATACAGAGTCCCTCTGCTCCCCTCACCACACAAGGTCAGCCTCAGAGCCTCCCCACAAATACATATGCCACTGTCTATCTCCTCCCCTTGTTCTTAAAGGGACAAAAGCTTTTCAGGGGGGCCCGTTGGGCCAGCGTGGCTGTTGCCAGAAGGTCCATTCATAGAGTGCAGTGCTGCCTTGCGCCCCTGGGGAGTCTCCATCCGCGCACACCAGGGCAGAGGCAAGTGCGGAGCTGGGGTCCGTGCTTGGAAGGGGCCTGCGGTGACTCAGCAACTCACTGGCAAACCCACACGTGTCCCTGCTGTAAGTATCTCACCAGGGACAGGTTTCTCAAAAGCCCTCAGCCTGAGCCTGGGGACGGCCAGGTTGTAACCCCTATAGCCCGCGCCTGGGTATGGCCCGACCCAGCTGATACAAGACAATCCCCATAGCCAGGAGTCCTGGTAACCCAGACGCAGCCTCTCTGAACCATTAATCCCCGCATCTGGGGCTCTGGCAGTCCCATTTGGTATAAGGCAACAAAACTTTCACCTGAGGCTCTGGAAATGGCTAGGCCAGTTCAGCCTCACACAGTGGCAGGGAGACAAACACTCTGAAAACAACTCTTAGCCTCTGCAGCTGCCCTTGGTTGCGGGAGAAGGAGGTGCCACCCGGGAAAGCTGGTAAGGAAAGACTCTTTGTCTCCTCTGTTCTTTCACATGGGACAGGGTTACAAATGTTCCCAGCATTGTCACGCATCACATGACAGGACTCACTCGGCCTCGTCTTCTTTCATTCCTTCTTTGTGACTTCAACCAAATACAAAGAAGGCAAAAGAGCCAAACTCAACAGCCACACCCCATCTGAACAACTATACCCTGCAAGCCATGACCATGACCACTACCCCAATGAACATACATAACTAAATGCTATACCGTAAGCAACAGCAACTCCCTAACTCAACCGGCACACTTAATCCAAACAGCTACACTGTAACTCAACAGCTACAATTGAAGCCAACAACCATACTCTAATTTATTTGCCACTGTCCAACCCAGCCATTACACAGGTAACAAAGCCCCTCATGGATATGTCTCAGACAGAGGCCAGGAAACAACCTGACCCATGTTAATTAAGGTGCAAATTAATTTACCCATGTAAATTAAATTCAGATCTGCTGGGTAGATCTCTGACCTAGAACAGCAACCTGATCACACAGTCATTTCTTGTTTTGAAAACAGTTTTGTGGGTTTTGTTTTTTTTGCAGTGGACTATTGAGCCATTGAGGAGGACATGCTCGTCAGCATTCCCTGTGCGGCCACGCAGGCACGCTCATGCTGTGCCGCCAGGGGCACCTGCGCAACCGCGCATGCTATGGTATGTGAGCTACTTCTTGTGTTTTTCACTGGGTAGTTGTGTGTTGTAATCCCAGAAACAAAGCAGCAGCTGGATGTATACAAGAGACAGAGATCCAGTGACCTCTTGTTGGCCTGACCCTAACAAGTGGTTGTTTTGTACAGCCTTGAAATTGGTAGTATAGCTGTTACCTAAACAGGTTGTCAACCATTGTCTTTCTGGAATCCAACACTGCCACTTGCAGTCTGGTCAACCGTTTGGCATTCTTGTGATATTTCTGGTCTTGTTTCCTAGTGGATAGTTTTGTATAACATTAGAGTTAATTGTCTTTGGCTCTAGAAACCAGTTAGTTGTTGGCAGCAATGGCTTGTCCTTCTGAACATATTTCTTTCATCCTAAAAATCAGTCTGAAGCACTTTGCACTATTATAACAGTACTTAGCGTGGATCCCCTGACTCTATCTCTACTTGGTTTGTTTTGCGAAGGGTTTTTAGCCCTACTTTTACTAACTTGTCTGCTTAATGTTGTGTGTTTGAACTGATAGGTCAAAGAAAATGACACAGATGAACCACTTACAAATTGCGAGCCATTTTCTGTCATTAGTTCATCTGGTATCTCCTGTTGATCCAACTTTATAATGTGTTATTACATTGTTACTCAAGGTGTTGAACAACAGCTTCAATATGAACAAATATTAAGTAGCAGTCTGCTAAGAGGGATTTTTTCCTGATTAATAAAAATAGATTTGTGCCAGGATGATGTGAATTCTCGTGTGGTCTTAATGGCTCTATTAACTGCAGATTTCCTCACTGTCAGTGGCAGCACTCCTGCCTAGACAAGAGTAGCACTGCTCAAGCTCTGTTCTCAAGCTCCGATGGTTACATGGTCCTCTCATTGTGCATGTAGTATTATAATATGATGTCTTACTCACAGAATCATCCCCGCCATCTGTAGCAATTTCATTTCTATCAGCCTAACATGCTTTAAATGATAGTTCTCATGCTACATTTTCCAAAGTTTCATGATCTTGTTCTACCTGGACTAGTTCTACGTGTACTTTTGCTCATGAAATTGCTAGTGATTACAGTCCATTCCTTGCATTTTTTTCAGTTGGATCATAGTTCTGTTGGGTTTAAATCTGTGCTTTGGAGGTATACACTGCTTGTCAAGCATTCTATAGGGCTGGCCCTCAACACACATGTCACAATGGTTGAGATTGCATATGGTTGTCTATAGCACAAGGACAGTATGTCCTGGCACTGGAGGTCCTGAGCATGACCCACCTACCCAAAAACATGGTCCAGACCCTGAAGCTCACCAGTGAAGTGGCTCTGGGCTTATCCCAAGTACCCACTCTTGAGCTTTTTGTCACCAATGGCCCTGAGATGAACCAAGGCAGCTTCACTGAGTGGATGCAGATTTGGGTGGAAGGGGTGTGGGTCAAGTGTATTTTTGGTAGTGCATTAGGTTCTGCATGTGCCCCATCTATTATAAACCAAAATTGCTGGAACCCTTTTTAGTAAACATCCAGTACACTGATTTGATCAGCTGAGCTGCCCTTACAAGTGGATCTTTAAGCCAAGCGCACTAGCAATTCCACCATTTTAAACCCTGCTGAGTGCTGCCTGTCATTGCAAAGACCTGCCAGCATAATTTTGCCCCATTCCCTCATTGAGTGCAACTCCAAAAAACAAGGTTGTATGTTTTTAAGATCAGATAATGATCATTGATCCTCAGTACCAGACAGCTGTGATTCCAGTAACTCTTCTCCAGTAGGTATTTACAAATGCCTTTGTCTTCTATGTCAGTCTTTTCCAGAGCTTCACTTTGTAAATCTATTGCGAGACCCAACAAAGTACTCCAGGCCAAGTGCTCTCACTGGTGTAACTCCATTGAGATGAATAGTTATGCCAGTAGAGAATTTGGTCCTAAGTCTGTACCTCATCATCTTCATCAGTCATTATAAGAGCTTTGTCCTCTGGCTGCACGTTCAAGAATGTATTGTGCTTTGGTATTTCTTTGCAACTTGTGCCAAGAGCCATACACTACTACAAAATGGCTGCTTTTATTGCACAGTGTTGTGCTGTTTGATTATACCCAGATTAAAAGTTTTGCACATGTATTATCTGGAGCTAAGTGATTTTCAGTTCATTTGCATTAGCTAACACTCCTGTATAAGTGAATCTCAACACTCACAAGCCATCTGTACATGGAATATAAATATTTGTGATTATGTGTTCATGCTTCCACATCAATTGTCAATAGAACTGATCGCTGCTGTTTCCCCTAAGTTCTGTGTTTGTGGCTTGTTGTGTATTTGTCACTTGATGCATTTTTGGTCAGTACACTACTGAGTTAGTACTAACAGTGAGGATGCAAGGGAGATACCTCCTCCCCCAGCCATGGTTTGCACGAGGCTTATTCAGGTGGGTGCACTGAGAATATCCAATTACTTGGGTCCCACAGGTGAGGGAGGCAGAGGATCCTGATGGAGGTCAGGTGTGAACTAAGTGCCAAACTGCTCAGAGTTAGAATGGTTCTAGGTACATGCAGCAGCAAGCACTTGGGCACCTGGTGAACTTTCCTGGGCAGCAGCAGAATGTGGATTTTGAGAGTCTACATTTGGGTCTTTAGTAGAGTAGAAGGTAGGTGCCCAAGAGTTTTTGTGGCTCAAGCCCTCATGTGCTGTCCACTTGCTGCAGGGAACACCTGGTGAGGGTCAGCAGCTCTCAGACCACTCTCAGGGCATCTCTACAGTGTGGCAGCCAAGACAGCTCAGAGCATGCCTCCACCCCTGATGCTGGTGACATGATCCAAATGACACATTCATACTCCTGTGGCTATTCTCAAGACCTTGATTTTGAGAGCAGCCACAGGGGATAGCCCTAAAATAGCCTCACTGGCTATGCTACCCGGTTTGGGCTGTGCCAGCAGAAGCAGGCCAGCAGGGTGTGCTTGGGGCTAGGCCAGCAGCAGCCTGCTGCCAACTCAGCACAGCACAGCACAGCACAGATGTGTCCACAGTGTCCCCCCTTATCCTCCCACTCTCTACAGCAAAGACCTCATTTCATGTCCTGCATTCAGGTACTGGTAATTTGTATGAATGTCAGGTGAGAAATTAACTTGAAATCTGTCTTAGCCTATAATACAGTAACTGGATGCTGGAAGCAGGGATGTGCCAGATGAGAAGAAGGAAAGGTTTGATTCTCTAGTCTTTCCAGATGAGCTGCTCCTAAGGCTGCCTGCTATTTCCACCTACTTCCTGAGGGAATGAAAAGCTCAGGAAGTTGACTGTGCCCTCACACTCTTCATGACTATCACACTCATCCATCCCATCAAGAAATGGAAACAAGATGTGGAAACAATACTCTGTCCTAAGAGTGACCAACTCCCCCGAGGCAAGAGCAAATAGAGGACTGGCCTGGTGAACAAGGTCTCAAAGAATCTGGCATCTGATGCGAGTTTGGATAAACATATGCCCAGAGATTCTGAATGACAAGCACAGTCCTAAAAAGCAAAATCTGTTCAGAAAAAGTTGCCCAAGAGAAAAATGGCCAATGTTCATTGGGGCTTTAGCCTGAGTACTCAACCGATATGCAGGGCCAGGGGCTTGTACATTGGTGGTGGTGTCAGGTATTTTTTAAGCTATCCAGCTTATCAAATGAGTTAAAAATCCTACTTCCTTGAATGCCGCAAGAATTGAAGATTAGGAAGCAATATCCTTGCTCATAGTTTCAAGACACTCTGCAGCCAGGACTCACCGCAAGACTCTTACCCCCTCCGCTCCTCTCAGGGCTACATGTTTCTGCCCCTTTCTCCTTCTGTCTACTTTTGCTTACAGACACAGATGTCTCCACCAAAACAATACCTAGCCCATGGCATTTGCATTCAACCCCCAGAAAAACCCAGTGCCACACAACCCAGCTTCTAATAAGTCTAGCAAGCTGCCTGTGCTTTGGATGGTTCCCTCTACCGAAACAGGAGCCTAACTGCTTCTTACATCTATCCTGAAAGAAAAGTAGTTGTCACACCTACCAGTTTCCCCAAGGGTTCATGCAACTGCTATTAAAATAATGGAATAAATTGTCTGCAGCTCATAATACATCCAGTGCTCACAATGGGAGTAAAAACAGTATTTCAAGGCTAGAAGCTATTAAAAAAATCTGCCAAGAAGCCCAAGGCATTTATTGTTGCAAGCCAGCTATTTCTGTTCCAGCAGCTCTATAAAACAGCAAAGAGGCCCACGGGTTTGTAATGGTCAGGAACTCACCATTTATGTGCTCCCAGCCCAAGCTCAAGGAGTTCCCTAATGGTTCTAAACTGGGTATTTCTAGGTTTGCAACTGTTTTCAGGCTCTACAGAGAGATAATGCTGCTTGGGATGATGATGAAGAGATTTTTTCCAGGCTCGTGGCTATTACACCATCTGCAAAGAGGCTGCCAGATATAAAAGGGTTGGAAACCTGCTATTTCTGGAATTAGGACAATTATAACCCCCCTCACCCTCCAGTCAGGTGACAGACAGTATAATGATTACAAAGGAATCATAGCTGTATAGATACTATAAAGGCCACAGGGAGGCCAAAGGGTTGATAAATTATTATTAACTATTTTCATTACTTACTACCATGGTAGCATCTGGGTATCCCAGTAATGGATCAGACCTTACCTCCTCACTTACCCCCTCACCTCCTCAGGCTGGGTGCTGCTCAGACAAAGACCAGGGATGAACCCTCATGAAAAGCTCACAGCTCATAAGCTGAGCTAAGAGGTGGATTAAGGCAGAGGGTCAGAACACAAGAAAACAATGCAATAATACTGATCAGTGTGAAAACCAGTGGTTGATATCTGCTTGCCACATATGGAGACTCTTGATTCTGCAGATGACATGTATCAACAATGGTTTCAGTGGGTTTTCTCAAAGGAGGAAATTAAGGGTAGGATTTGGCCCTGTACCAATCAGGGGTACATACATAAAGCCTACTCTACATACAGAAGCTGCAATAGTTTAATGATCATTGTAATATAACATTAATTTAGTTAAACCGACATATCTCTGTTTGAGGGAGCTCCTCCATGCATTTACATCT
This sequence comes from Alligator mississippiensis, assembly GCF_030867095.1. Classification (NCBI taxonomy): domain Eukaryota; kingdom Metazoa; phylum Chordata; order Crocodylia; family Alligatoridae; genus Alligator; species Alligator mississippiensis. Next base: position 47,678,237 of record NC_081835.1, read on the forward strand.
GGTTTATATCATCTTAGCATATGCCTGTAAATTTGGCAGGTGGCACGAGGAAGTGTGGCCATGACTTTCACATGCCCTAGCTATTCTTGTGTGCCATGCCAGTGGCAATTAATAGAGTATTTCCCTGTCACTGCAGAGGCAGGGCACTGGCAGTGCCCTTGTCTCCCCTGCTTTATCTAGGGCATATTCTAGAGCGTTCCAGCTGTGGACTGGAGATGATGGTCTGGGAGGCCCTTCCAGTCCCCTATTCCTATGTAAGCCCATAGACTTACTGCAGGTAGGGACACAGATGAGGGCAGCTCTAAACAGGCCCACAGATGCAAACAGTGAGGACTACACCCTCTGTTTATTCCTGGGTCCAGCTCAGCTCAGAGAAGAACTGGCCTTGCAGTGCCTAATGATAATGGACACTGGTATTCCTGGCTTGGAAGAAAGCACACCTTGTAGAAGTCAGTCAGTCATGAGTATGATCTTGTGAGATCTGTATCTCAATTTTTTTCCAGTGGAGTTTTCTATAGCTGTACAGGTAAAAAAAGATAATAGCTAAGATACATATTGGAGGTAGAAAATTATATTCTCCACTTTTTAATCTGTATTGCAATTCTGTAGATTAATGAAACCTTTCTTGAGCACTGCAACTGGCTTCCTCTAGGGACTCCATACTCAGAGATCCTAATGTGATCTCAGAAGTAAAACAGTTTTTACCTTTAACTCTTCCTTGTGGCTGAACGAAGACACTGAGTCATGTAAAGATTGACTGTATGCACCTTTCCCCTCCCTGCTGTGCTGCAGTTCTGTGGGGATGTCTCTGAAATATGGAGCTTCTTCAGGGCCTCAACCACAGACTTGGAAGCAGTTGCAAGGCTGGAAGAGAACAGCCCAGTCAGAGGGCACCTGGAATTCTGCAATGGGCATGGTCTGCTTCTAAAGGTCTCAGCACTTCCTTGGCGCCAGAGAAAGAAGGGGAAATTGCACCCAAATACTGACAGTTTAGACAAATACCTTCTGCCTAGAGTAAAATAGAAGACATGAGAAATCAACACGAAACAAAACTTAGAAGTCATTATGCAACCAGACTGCCCCCACCCCCGTTAGCTGCCTCACTAAAACCTGGTTCCCTTGCTGAAGAAGTTATTAGAGAGTGGAGAGTTTTAGGTCCCACAGGTAATAAGGCAGAGCATATAGGTTGCAGCAATCAGAGATAGAACTTGGAAGTCCCCTCCAAGGTGAAACTTCAGAAACTTAAAACACACAATATGGTAGTGAAGCTGGGAGTTTGAAAGGATGTCATGTGGATGACAGTCTGAACAGTGAAGAGAGGGCTGTTAAAAAACAGGCCCACTCTGCACATCTCTGAAATAGTCCCATTGACCCTTCACAGCCAGTGCAGAGATCCTGCTAAGATTCGCAAAGGCAAAAGTGTTTTCTGCTAGATGTCAAAAATGGTTTCTGGCAGGAAAGGATGATGAAAGAGCAGCTCTGGGTGACCTTGTGGACCTGTTCTGGCAGATGCAAATGGCTGCAAATGCCATTTACTGTTTCTATAGAGCCAAAAAGCTCCAGAGGTATCAGTTTAGCATACAAAAGGGACTGAGGGGGACACAACATATTTGTATTTTGGCTGTGGAGACTCTCTCAAATAGGTTAATGCTCTTCATGATTGTAACTTCATAGCACTGTTCAGTAAGACATATCCAGTGAGTCTCAGACTGGGTAAGAGTATAAGGCTGTGCCCATCAGCAGTGCCATACACATAGCACTTTCTAACAGCAGAGGGCTTCAAGCCAGGTTTTGAGAAGGCTCAAGTAAAGTTGAGCCTGCTCTGTCCATGCAATACACAAGACCTACACACAGTATTTTGGGAGGATTTAATTGTCTGTTCAAGTTCCTGTTCATTTCTCCCTGATCAGCGGACCCCAAAGGAGACTGATTATAAAAATACTGGATGGGGGTAGATGCTGCACAGCTCTTTAACTGGAGCTGTTAGCAAACAAACCTCAGAGCAGGGATTTGTTTTTGTACTATCCCAGATACTCACACAGCTTCAGCTCTTAAGGCCTGTTCTGAAAGCTCTACCCAGAAAATTGCAACGAAGCCAGCTGATCCATCTTGCAGCAAGTAGGATAGATTTGCACCTTACAGACTAACTGAAGTAGATATATATATATAGATAGATAGATATATAGATATATACTTATATATCTATATAGATATAGCACAAGCTTTCATGAGCTGAAGCTCACTTCATTAGATGAAAAACAGTGCCTGAGCCAGCTCTGACTTCATCTACAATTAGAGCTGTCCAATAATTCATCCTGAATCCTTTCCCCAGCCCATGTGGCCTTTTCTGTGCTTGTGGACTGTCTCAGCAGGGAACCTGGTGTCTGAAGCAAGGAGTTTGGAGGAGCAATTTTCAGTGTTTGCAGACTATTCGTTCTTACTAATGGCTATGAGTGGTCTGCCTTTGATCAGTATAGTCAGCTGGTATTGTATGTGCTCCTGGATTCGAAGGCTGATACTTCTAAATAAGGCAGTAATAAGTGAATAGGAAACAGTGACTAATACCTTTCCTGAGACTATAAAGGTAGGTAGGTACTGAACACCACAGTTCCACCAGAGCTTAGTGCATTGGAAATACTAGTATGAGAGATGAGCACTGGAGTGCAGGAGGAGGAGGGTAAAGCTACAAAATGATCTGGTTTGGCCCAGGACAGTTGCATTTTGAATAATGCTGGCCTGGCATCCCAAAAGACTTGAAAAATTTCAGATTTTTGCCCCAGAGTAACACATCCTGTTTCATGCTGGTGCCAGGCAGCACTACAGTGAGATGGACAAAGCCTGCTCCAGGTGCATTAGCTGAAATAGTATAGCCAGCTCAGGGTAGCTTTGCTGCTCCCAGCTCAGAGAGGGCAGGGGCTCTGTAACCAGAAGTAGCGTGACTGCCTTAGTACAATGCTGTGCCTGGGCAGTACTGGACTGGTACTGAGGCAGTCTGAGCTTACATAATGCTAGTAGCTTTAGAGGGGTGTCCGTTGTGTTCATATGACCAAGTCTGTGGCAGAAAGATGTCCTGGATTAACCACAGATGTGATTTTACAACACATCAGTGTTGTAAAGCCATTGCCAAACCCTGCGGATGATTTTATCTTGAATCATACTAAGTGTCCACACAGGCATCTACCCATTTTACAGTAGCCATTGACATGTATTACAGCAGCCCCTGGAGCTCCTTTTCTCTGTGGACTCCCCTTGCAACTCCCAGTTGAGTTTGCTACTGCATACCCTTCCCTTGCCCACTATGCAGCCGCCCACCTGTACATACTAAGTTGTTCTTTTGTGGTTGGTTTCCTGTGAGGTAACTAGGGGGAGAGTGTGTGGAAAAGGTTTGCATGTGCATATTGCCTAGCTCTTTGCTGCCTGTGGTGCAAGTGAGCAATCTGCTTTGGTCTGGCTTGATCATTACAAGCTCACATCTATGCACATGATGGAAGAGCTGGGTTTGCCCAGCGGGGTTGAATGAGGAGAGACTGGTGACCTGGCAAACTAGAAAAAGAGGTTGTTCCATTGAGTGGCAAAGGGAGCCTGGACAATGCCCAGAGATGCAGGAGAGGAAGTGAAGGGCCTCATGAATTGCTGGAACCAGCTAATTGCTCACAACTAAGTATTTTGGAAGCTATTTGCAGTGCATAATGACAACAACTTTGTTGGCCCTGCAGACTTGTGACCAATATTTGATTCTTCCATGTGCCAGTAGATCATGCCTTTTATATTAACTGTCTACATGCCCTGAGGCATATGCAGCCAGGTGACATTCATATAGCACTCCCATGACAGTGCTTCAGGGTGATGGGGAGGGGTGTGCTGAGGGGTCTGTGCATAGAGCATTCTGGCTCAGGGCTTAGTTGGGAGAGGCAGACATGCCCCATTGGCCTTGCTTGTCCAGAAGACATGTCATCCTTGGCTTGTGTTCCTGTCAGAACCTGCTTTCCCTTGTGCAAGTTGCCAACATATCCTTAGGCCAAGGATGGAAGAAAGGGATATCTGGGTAGGGAAGAACTGGCCTGAAGGCCAGAGGAACTTTGGGACTGTGAGTCCAAGGGACTAGCCTGAGAACGCTGGTCATTGCGTCCCTGGTACAGGGTAGACTGCAGTGATGATCATTCTGGAGAGCTGGAGGGGAAACGTAGAAGTGTCAGGAGCCAGGGCAGCAGGCAGGCTAACTTGCCCCCAGCTGGACCTAGTTATTTGAGTGTGCCTGGTTCCCAGGAGTCTACCTACCCACAGTTACCCACAGGTGCCTGCATAGGCATGGCTGCCTACTTACAAGCAGCAGGTCATGTAGTACCCAGCAGGCAGTAGCCCTTCTGACAGGTCTTGGGATGGTGACTCCTTGTTCCTGTGTCCACCCTGTTTGGTCCTAGTTTCCTGCTGACAAATGTGATCACCTGTAAGAATAGGAATTGCAGCTCTGGGTCTTACCAGGAGGCACAGGGGAATTAGGAGGGTGAAGTATAGGCAAAATGTCAAGGGAAACTTCAGGGGTGTATTTGGGAAACTCTTGGCTGCTCAGGAAGCTGCAGTTCTTGCCAGGGAAGTGATAGGAGCACAGTCCCTTGAGCCAGACAGGAAGCATCCTGCAGGACACACATCTACTGCCTGTTCTGGGGTAGGGCACAGGGGATGGGTGACTCCACTCAGCCTCCCTTCTCTTTCCTTTCCCCCTTCCCTCCTCCGATTCTTCGAGAGGTGAAAGGCTAGGGATTGGCCAGCACTGCTTCTGATCACAACCATTAGCTCTCCCCAGCCCCAGCTCCCCTTGGGCCAGTGAGAGTGGGAAGACTAAGAAGGGCTGAATCCTTCTGGAATAAAGTAATTGCTTCCTCTTTGCTCCAGGGCTGAATACGCAAATTCTGGTAGCCAAACAACAGGCAGAGGTGAGGCTGGATGCAGCACCACAGCACAATGACAGGGGTTGCGGCTGGTGCAGAGAGAAGCTGGAGTAGAGGAGGAGCAAGTGAAGATGGAGGGAAACATCCTGCAACACTGACACAGCTGCTGTCATGGTCCCCACAGGTGTCCAGGACTCATCATGTGTTTCCCTCAGGGAGCCACTGCTTGTGTTTCTCCCTTGGGATGGGCCAGAGCTCCCCTAAACTGTGATGACACCAAATATTGTTTTCAATAATGAACCAGGGCAGCGGGAGTGTGAGGGAGCCTGCACATGCTGGGTACACTATGCATGGGTGCCCTGAGGCTAGCTGTCCTGCTGGCACTGAAGGGCTATTTGAAGGAACAGCTCTCTGGGTATGGCCTAATGCTGGTGGGAGCTTGACCTCACATACTAATTCCTGCTACTGACAGGCAAACTCTCCCTCAGAGTACTTGTGATAAGCCACCCACCTCCCATAGGAACTATGGGTGCAGATAAAGATGCTAAAATGGCTGCCTTTCTTTGGCAGCAGTGGGCACTGAATCACTGATTTCAGTGTGGGCCTGGGCAGGGAGTGTTTGTCTGTTTGTCAGGTGGATGTGCACGTGCTGTTTACTACACAGCGGTCCTTGTAATATGATGCTGCTTCACCGCTGTCAGATGCCATGCAGCAGGCTGTAGGATGGCTGGCTAACGGGAGCTAATTATGTTTCTCCAGAGCGCCTGCAGCTTGGAGCTTGCTAGAGGAGAGAGCTCCCAGAAGACAATCCTGATTTCACTGACTCTTATGACTTAGCTCTGTCTCATCAGTAGTTCACAAGGGTCATCCCAGGGCATGTTTGGAGCCTATGTTGGCTGCATGTTAACTTCCATCTACAAGCACCCTCTGTGTAGAAGGCATGTGGCGATGCCATGCCAGCCCCACAAAGATCCAGCAGCTCAGAAACCATCTGTCATGTTTCAAGCAAGACAAAGCAAAAGGACAAGGATGGGGAGGATGGGGGGAGCTGCCAATGTGGATCACTGCAACTGGGTTTGCATCCCTTAGGAAAAGGTTACAGTCTCCTAGCTTAGCATACCTGACCACTGCCACTCTTGAGCCCAGAGGCTGATGCCTGGAGTGGGAGGAAAGGTCTGACACATCCTCATTTGAGCAGCACCACCTCTCTGATCCAGACCAACTGTGAAGCTGTCCTTTTGCACCAACCCTGGGGGATGTATGTGGAGCTTGTGTGATGGCCTTGCCTGTGTCCCCTGAAGATGAGGTGTAACTAAGTGCCACAGGCATCAGGTTAGTGCTGAGCCTCTGTCATCTCCCTGAGGAGGATGTTGGGGGAGAAAGGGGACTGGGCAGAGCCTTGCTTGTGAGACTGTGTCTGTGTGTGTGTGTGTGGGGGGGGGGGGTGCTTTCAGGATGAAGAGGCAGCACTCATCATATTCCCTGCTCTGTGTCTGCAAAGAATAGGACTGTCAGCTCCAGCTCCTGGTCAGTGTGGCTGTACCACTCACCAGCTCTCTCTGGCACTTCAGAGAACTTCATGGACTGCAGCAATGCGGGCTGCTGACAACTAAGCATGGCCATAAAGAGGACGATTTGAGGGAGACTTCTGGGCCAACTGCTTTGCCCTCTCCACAGAGCCACTCACCTGGGTCAAGCAGGGGTGACTCTCCAAAGCAAGGGACTAGACTTCACTTAATCACAAACCCGGAGTTGTGCTGTTGCTGTTTTCACACCCAGAAATCCGTCAAGAGGAATCAGCAGCAAACGCAGACCCACCACTCCTGTGGGACCTCATGCCTGCGTGCAGAAGTGCTGGCAACTCTCCTCTGCAGTCATGGTCCCTCTTGCTAAAGCCTTAGAGAGATGACCTGTAGGGGTATAGGTCACCCCTTCAAACTATTTTCTGTACCAAATTATTTTAATAATGGTTCAGAGCAGTCAAACTTCCCACAGAGAGCAACCCATTGGCATCTTAGGCGGAGGCTTCAGCTAGAGACATGGTCACTTGCTGTCCTTCCTGCATGATGGTTTATTTGTGAGCTGAGGCTTTCTGTTAAGCAACACGGATTACCCCATCTTGAAAAAGAAGGTCAGTCATAGCAACGTCAATGGCAGGCCCAGCTCAGCTTTGCAATGGAAACTCCAACCACGCTTTTGAAGCTTTCAGCAACCGACTGCAGGTGAGAAGAGTTCCTGTTAGCAGCAGGGCAGGCCTAACAGCCCACAGGAAGCAGACTCATTTCGCCCACATCTGAGATAAACTGACGTCTGGAAAAGAAGGAGGCAGCTCTCGAACAGAGCTCAGCAGCACTGCACAACAGGATAGGACGAGATGGGTAGATAGGTGCTGGTGAGGACCCCAGCTACGGGGAATTCGGGTGAACAGAGGGTGATTGCATAAGCTATGGTCAGGCCAGGCCTCTTTCTCTGTTCTACAGACATAGTGGTCAGGACACTGGTACTGGGTCTCGCCTAAAGTTGACTTTTAAGGGGCAAGTCCCAGTAGCATTGCACAGACAAGGTCCACCCTGTGAAACAGAAGGAGAAGGAAGGAGCATTCACTTAGAGAGCTGCCCAGGGACCTCTGGGAATGTGTTTCCAGCCCAGCAGGTGGAGCATACACACATGCCTGCTAACAGCATCAGTATGGATGCAGGCCAGCTGCAATTCACTGTGGAGAAGAGCCAGCCAGAGCCTTTCTTTCTTCTCCTACAGCCAGACTCCTGTTATGGAGCCCTATCCATACCCATCACACACAGGCCACAGTGCTAGAGTGTAAAGGTTCAAAGAACCTCGGGGGTCTGTTGTGGAGGAGACCGAGCAGCCTACCCTGCAGACTGGTTGCCCTTCTGCTTCTGAAGGAAACGGGAAGTTGCAGTTATCTTCAGCTGTCAGGGCAAGCTTTGCAGCCGAGGCCTCCGGGCCTTTTGGTCCATCACAGGGGCCCAGCAGCATGAACCTTTTTGCCCCCCATATTGGAATCTCAGCAGTGGCGTCTCCAGGATGTGCCATCGTGGCCCAGCTGTAACAAGGTACGCAGGTCGTGGTTCAGGGGACGCGCCACAGGGCAGCCATGAGGCTTCTGCTGGCCTAGGTGCTCTGTGGCCTGTGAAGGTGAATCCCTTGTGCCCTGCTGTGTTGCATGTGCTCCCTGGCTTCTTGCTGGAGGCAGATACTGCTCTCTTGCACCTGCACAGTTGGAGGGAGGAAGAGGACTCTGGGAGACAGCCCAAAGCAGCCAATAAGGCAGAGTACAGGGAAGGAGCATTGTTAATTAGGATAATTGCTGAAGCAGACAAGGGACAGACAAGGAGGGAACAAATTCAGCAAGCAGACAGGAACAAAGAGCCATTGTGCTGGGGCAGCCCAGACACACAGCTCTGGCTCCAGCCGGCATTAAGTGCCAAACAAATTGAAGCTGTTTGAACAGAGGGAGAATAAGTGGACTGCAGAGCTGAAAACAGACAGCAGCTAGCAGAGAGATGAGGCCCAGAGCTCTGCTCTGTGTTGACTGCTCCCCCACTCCCAGCTGTGTCAGGTCACCCCCTGCTCTGCCCTGCTAACGCCGCTTCGAACAACAGGAGGCAGTGACTATTTTTGAGACAGGCCATGAACAGCCTGTAATTTCACCCCCAATGGGGACAAAGGAGATGGCAGCTATTGAAAGGAGGAAGTTCTTCCTGGCATTCTCTGCAGTAGAAAACCATCCTTCAGCCTGTGCTCACAGATAAATCATCACTCAGGAAGGACAGCAAATAGCCACTGGTCCTAAAACATGTCTCCAGCTGAAGCCCAAGATTGCAGCGGGTTTTTCTCTGTGGGAAGTTTGACTGCTTTGCACCATTAGTAAAATAATTTGGTACAGAAAGTAGTCCAGACCAGGGCATTAGATTTTTTTAAGGATCCCATTTCAAAATTAATGTTTGCTGACAAACCAATGGATTAAATTACCTGTTCATTCACAGTTCCTTCTTTCTATGCAGAAAGAAGAGGTATATAATAAGAGTAGGAGAATATAATTGAATATTGCCACGGGAGGCATCACCACAGGGGCGTTTCCACATCATCTTCCAAGTTCTTGTTGAGTCTTGGGAAGAAATGCCCTGGTGTTACTTCCTCTATGCACAGCTCTGGGTGGAGAGAGCTGTGTGAGCAGCAGGAGCACTCTGCCTAGCAATCAGAGGTGCTCACAAAGAGCTAGGCATTGGTGTGAGACTGGGACTCCTGGTCAAGGAAGTTGTCTGCATATAGTTGGACTAGATGTGTCCCAGAATCAGTGGGTAAATAAAGTGTGTTACAGTTTGCAGCATGTCTACACTGCACATTGTAATGTGGTGATGCAGCAGAGGTGATGCTGCTGTCAGACATGACCCAGGTTTATCTTGTGCCTCTGCTCTAGTCAGGGGAGCTAGTGCTTTTGGCTCCTGGATAGGGATGGCAGTGTGTGGAAGGCAGGTTTGGTTTGGTGACCAAGAGGAAGATGACATGTTTGTCCACAGAGACCATTGTTACCTCTCCTCTGGCTCCCTCTTTTGGACAAGAGGCAAGGTGGCTTTCAGTCTGAGGATGATGTACTGTTTTCCTCACCTCAGCAATCATTGACAGCCACTACCCACTCCTTACCCCCATCAGATGGGCCACCACTCCCAGCACAGCAGCACCCTACTCCCCTCCCAGCCCGCAGCAGCCGGTGATGAGCACAGTAGAAGAATGTATCTGTACTAATTCATTGGTACTGAAATAATTACCCACATCAATACCGAAGGGACCGCCACTAGGTTTCAGTGGGCGCATCTGCACAAGACCCCCTAATGCGCAGTAGCCTAATAACACTGCACAGTAGCATGTCACAGCACAAACAGTGCTAATATGCTACTGTGCAGTATTATTGGGCTATTGCACAGCAGCAGCACGAAAAAGGCATTCACTGGCGCTACTGTGCAGTAACTCTAGTTACCGTGCATTTACTTAGTACTTCATTAAGCAAGTACTAAACTAAATGCACAATAACTACTGCACATTAATGAACATGTAGATGCACCTAGTGTCACTGAGATCCTGAAGCAGTAGTTTTAGGCAGTCTTCAGACTTAGGCTGCATCTGTATTGTATACATTGGATTTCCATTTGGGGGTTATTTCCTAGCCTCCAGTGGGTGAATGAGATTCCAGGCAGTGGCACATGGCAGCGTGGGAGCAAGGTGGCCACCTCCATGGCAGGACAGTCATGTGATGCACAGGGTTCTGCCTGTAATATGTACCTCCCCATGACACACCAGGGAACTGTGTACAGGGAAAGAGGGTGGTTCTCTGCACAAAGCCCAATGGGAATGTCCTGCTCCACAGTCTCAAAGGGGTGCTGCCTCTGGGTGGAGGTGGGAAGCACTTGCTCTGGGACAGGAAATCCTCGCTTTCTCCTCTGGCTAAGCACACAGCAGGCAGCTACAATGTGACTTCCCTTCACCCTTCTGCCAAGGCCCTGCCTGCCATGGGGATCAGACAGACAGTCCCTTGATCTGTAGGGGATTGGGTGCGAGGGGAAAGTGTGGAGAGGTGATAAGGAAATCAGAACATCTCCAGGTTCCTGCAGGCCAGCACAAGGACGAGGGAGACACCAGGCAGCAGGCCAGGCCCTGAATGACTCATGGCTTGCATGGCCCACATAGTGCCAGCCCGGACGTTCAGATTTATTTATCTGACAGTGCTTGCATACAAGGAATGTAAGCGTGCTCCGGCCAGGCCCCAGAGGGGTTGCAAAAATAGAAAGGCTTCTGGGCTGGGGGGGCCTGAGTGCATATAGCACAGGGAGTGCACGTGCATCAGGAGCTCACAAACACGCTCACTTACTGCATGCACATGTGCAGGCTTAGTCTTGGCATACAGGTACACATCACACACCCCTTGCACACACATATGCCACACTCTTCAGGCAAACACACATCTGAAGACAAAACACATCACATAGGCATACATACAGGACATGGCCACCACATGCCTATATGCAGAAGCCACACAACATTTGCAGCCCATTGCACAGACACAACAAAATTACATGCAACACACATATGAGAGAGGACAGATAACATGTACAAAACACGATGCATGCATATATACAACATGATTCACATACGTACAACACACACACATCACATGGCAAATGTATCCATAGGCATAAAGCCTATATAATGAACACCACACAGTCTTTCCTATTGAGGGCACATGGAACTCAGTGATTGTCCTAAAAGGAAACCATTGTTGCCCCTTTTCCTTCAGGCTATCCCACAATGGCTTATCCTAGACCAAAAAGCCATCTGCTGTCAGTATATTTCCCTGCCTAGGTTCCCCACTACTGGATCCCAGGAGCCTCTGCGGGGCCCTGTGGGAGGCTGATTTCTCAAAACCTCTGCCAGCTTTGAGATTGACCCCCTCCCCATATACTTAGATGAAAAGAGGTGGTAGGTTTTGCTCCTGCCCTCTACTGGGAAAAGGGGGACACTACGTGTCAATGAAAGAAGAGTACCATTTTTGTCTTGGCTTCTGCCACAGTGCCCACGGTTCCTTGACTTCACCACCCCAGGCGGCCACACTTCATGGAGGGAGCTGCAGGGAATTTGCACTACAAGAGCACCATCTCTGTGAGGTGCGATTTCCAGAAGAAAACCCATCTCAGAGACCAATGGAAGGGACATCCTTTGCCTCAGCTGCTACAGACAAGCAGGTAGACCACGGGGCTGCCAGACATACAGTGTATAACAGTGCAAAACAGTGTATAACAACACCAAAACAGCAAGAAAGAAAAAAACTCCCCCAGAGGGTTTCCATAGCTCGGGAATGCCCCAAGTTCCAAGTAAATGGCCTAATTATATTCCTAGATGTGGGACCTGTCCACCTGATCTACCTGTTCTGTAGACTGGGAACAGTTCGAGACAGAGGCTTTCTCTTTACAATGTCCATGCTCAGCACAGTGAGACTAGCTCACTTGGCCTCTGTGTGGTACCACAAGAGATATACTAGCTCACTGCTCCTACTGTTACACGTACTACTACTAATTCCAATATTTCCTATGGGGAAATAGTACATTGGCTGGAAAAAAATTAAGTTCTGGTCATTCCAAAGTCACCAATTCAGGTCAGATTTGCCACTTTCAGCTAAAAAAAATATTTGGAGCTAGATGCACAAAACAGGAGGGGATCTTAAAAGGTGTGAGATTTTGGAGAGTGGATTTGGATATGGGTCTTCCACTACTGAGGTGACTGTACTAAGCATAATACCATAAGAGTAGTCTGGAATGCCATGCCCTTCCCCATGAAAATTGGCACAGTTCTACTTTCATTAGGGCTTCTGTGCAGGAGGACCTGGGTTCCAGTCCCTGCTCCAGCAGGTGTTTAATATGCAGCTTGAAACACCTTCAGCTGCCTGTACCCTCTAGACACTCCCACATGCCAGGAGCTCCCTGCAGGATTTCTGCCCCTTTGTGGCTCTTGAGTAGCTTAAAGTGAGCATGACAGGGCACCAATTTACCCCACTGGATTTATTGTCCCTTGGCTTCCTGGCAATAACACATTTGCCTTTTGGCTCAGAGGGGTGGGGATGGGACTGAGACAAGTCACAGAGCCTGAAGTTTTCAGCGCCTGTAAGCTACTAGAACATTTTGTGAATATGCAGCCATAGCTGGGTGCACTCAGGTTTAAATGGGGAGAAGCAACTGTATTTGCAATGTGATCTCTCCCTGCTCTGTGCCTTCTTTATGTTCACTGCCAAACCAGGCGGAAGCAGGTTACTATCCGGTTTGGCTGGGATCAGTGGCTCAGGAGTGGGTGAGGTAGGGGGAACAGTGTTTACTGACCTGAGAGGACCCTTTCTATGCACCTTACTTCCACATGTGAAACAAAGCCCCACGTGAAGCTGTGTCTTTTGCACTCCCATGGTAGGGGCCGTGGCTGCTCTGGAAGCCACTAGCTCACCAATCTGTCCTGTGGGAAAGGCTGTCTAAGCCTTGGGGGCTGCACTCCTGAGAGAAGCCCAGCAGCCACCTGGTTTATACAGCTCCTATGTGCCACAGAGCTTGTTGATGGAGGACCTTTGTCTTCTGACTGTTAAGGTCTTCCATCAACAAGATCTTAATGAGCAGTCCCCAGTTCTGGTAATTCAGATCTATGGTGAGATTCTGGAGAACATTGAGTATTTCCTGTACCTTGGAAGCCATCTCTTGCAGAAGGCTGATGTCAACAAAGAAATCCATCACCTCAAATGTGCAAATGCAGCCTTTCAATGCCTAAGGAAATGGATATTTAAAGATTGTGACATCAGATTGGAAACCAAGTTCATGGTTTATCAAGCAGTCATGATCCCTACCTTACTGTATGGAGCTGAGACATAGACAATGTACAGGAGACACCTCAACCCACTGGAGAAATACCACCAACGCTGCCTGTGGAAGATCCTTTGAATCCAGTGGGAAGACATGCACACCAATGTTAGCGTCTTCTCATGAGCAAACACCACAAGCATTGAGGCGATGATCATCCAAGATCAATTTTGCTGTTCTGACCATGTTATCCAGATGTCCAGTTCCAGATTCCCAAAGCAAGTTTTATTCTCCCAGCTCAGTCAAGAGGTATGCTTAAGAGGAGGGCAAGGATGTCCTCAAGGCCAACTTGGAAAAAAATGCAATACTGGCATCAGCTCATAGGAGAGTATTACCCAGGACCACCCTAAATGGAAGAAGAGTCAATCGCAGGGATTTCGGTACTTTGAAACCTCACAACAGGAGACAGAAAAGTGGGAGTGGCAGAAACAGTGTCACAGACCAAACCAAGAATCCAGAGCCACACACCCTGCACGGAAACATGTGCCTGAGTTGCAGAAAAACACGTGGATCCCGAATTGGCCTTGTCAGCCGTCTTTGGACCCACAGATAAGGCAATCATAGAAGACCATCATCCTCAGCTGTGAGGGATTGCTGATGATGGATGTACCACACAGGCAAGTCACTGCCTCAATTAGCATCTGCATCAATTAGCCCACTGCTTCCAGCACAGAGCTTTATCACTGTGGACTGGTGGGGCAGTAGTGGTTTTCCAGCATACCCTACTAGCCAGGTACTTAGCTAGTCTCCAGGCCTGGGCTGAGGTGTTACTCTCTAACCCCTGTGCAGAACCATAACTGCACTGTCCAAACAGTGAATGGAGACCCAGGACTTGCCCTTGATTGTACAGAGGCCTGGGAGGATATATGAAAAGAACTGGTGCCACCATGGATGGATCTATAATTTTGAAAAGGGGGGTGCAGGTAGTGAGGTGCATCATCGCATATAAAACAACACATATTTTTTTCCAGTTAAAAATAGACTAAAAGCTTTACTAATATGCTAGGGGCCTAGGGCTGTATTACTCAGTTTAAGATTGAAGGAAAAACAAATCTAACTTCATAGGAATGAGTTAAAAACAATCTGCAGGGCTGTGAAATAGGAACTTCATTACCAGACAGCCAAATCCAAAGCAAAGGAGAGCTTAACAGGTGGAACACAAAGACCATTACAAAGAAGAAAAGGTCGTTAACACCTTTGGAATGAATTTAGAAAGGGGCAAGTACTTCATAATGAGCCATGAAGTCAAATGACTCCCTCAGAACTGCCTGACTTGAAATGTTGCTGCCACTGCTAGTCAGCTGGTTTTAAACTTTGGGCAGACAGGGAATCAGAGGGGGGTGCAAGCACATCTGCCCCTGGGGGTCAGCATAGGCTCAGACTGACTCAAGCCACTGCACCAGGCTAGCATGGCACACCTGGCAGATAGCTGCAGAGCCCAGGGCTCAGGCTTACAGAGTACTGCTGACTTGCACATTTCTTGTTGCTTCTGCTGTTGTGGGGTGGTTTTACTTGTGTCATGAAAACATGGCCAAAGGTGCCTCATTCAATTAATTTGTGTGACGTTCTTTGGAGCTGCTAAATGTCCCTGCTGTTGCTTACAGAGTACCCCAGTTCTTTTGTCTTTGATGGGGAAGCAGATACCTCTCTGTTAATAATGACAGGGCAGTCCTGTTTTATGGAGGATATCCTTACCTATATCCCAGAGCTGACACACTGCACAGTTCCTTCCAGGCTGCCCAACCTTGGGACAGCTCCCTGCACCTGCAGGCCATGAGCTCTCCAGAATGACTGGAGCTGGTTTCCTTTCCCAGAGGGGGCATGTTCACAGCTGTCGCCACCTGTGCTGTACCAAGCTGTCAAGTCAGGAGAGGGGCGCTTTAAGCTTCTCCTGTTTCGTTAAGATTCTGCTGAAATCCTCCAGGTATCTACTTAATTCCCCCACAGACATAGACATGGGCTGTGCTCTCTGTTCAGGGGATGGAGGGGAGCTGATGAGAGATTCTTAGCACTTTGGGAAGGGGACTGTTGGTTTATGTCTGTCAAATACATGGGGTGTTACAGGGCACTACAAAAAAGCAAACAACCAGGGTGAAGGAAAGAAAGAATTCCCAGGTGCTGGAAAAGGCAATTGGCTAAAACATATCAGGTCTCTTTATTGGATGCAAACTGCAACAGTTCTCTATCAGAGTTCACAGAAATATCCCACATAGCACCATGCGCTCACTGGGAAGGAAACAAAGGGAGCCAAGATGTCTACTTTCAGGTTAGAAACCTCCAGTTCAGACAACTCCCAAGTAGGCATAACTATCAACTGCACATGCATGATCAGTTCAGCTTTTCTTAAGAATTATCACCTGGGATCTTTTCAGACTCCATGGACATGTGACAGCCGTGTAATATTTTCATGCCAGGCTGTGACACCGAAGTCTTCCCAGAGTCATGCCTGCCTTGTGGTGTTGGCCCAGTTCTTTCCCTGCATTTAGAGACATTATTTTTCCTAGGACCATTAACATCTGAGGAGAGCTCTTTACATCCAATCCACTGTGAAATGACTCAGGTGACAGGGTGGCCACCTGGCCTGCCAGCCTCATAGCTTCACAGATCTCACCCACAGAAACCTTCCCCTCAGGATCTGGCCTAGTTTTTTCCCCTTTTCTTAGCTCTATTCCACTAAACTGGAGAAGTGGGGATTAGCTACTCAACCATTGCCACTCCTTTCCCTACAGATGGTCTTCCCCTGCTCGTTCCTCTCCCCCTCCTCACAGAGGCATACTGGGAGCCAAGTCCTACATTTGTGTGCAAGTCAGACTTTAGTGCACACCACCCGAGCAGGTTTCCTCATTCTACGCTGTACGGCTGGGGCAGTGCCCCATGGCAGCGCTCAGGGGTGAAGCAGTAGCTATTCCCAGCCCAAATGGCACAAGGCTGATACTGAAGGTGCCTCCATGGGGCCAGCTCTGTAGAAGCCTAACTGCAGAAGAGCCCTCCTCACGCAGGCATTTACCAACCTCACACGGTGAAAGCCTGAGGTCCTTTCTGCACCTGCAGAGCTTCAGAGACTACAACACTGGGGACAGAAGAGGCCAGCAGGTGGTCAGAGGTTTGATGGCACCTGGGCAGCCTTGTACAGCCAGGGGTTGTCTGCTTGAGGCACTTTCATCCATCCCATGCTTCTGGGATACGGCTACTGGGCTGCAGAGACCCATGTGGACATCTTGTCCCTCTGATGGACATTTTGTTCCTCTCTGGCAGACATTTTGTCCCCCTTAGCAGACATATAGTCCCCCAAGACCTGCTGGCCTAAGTTGGGGCAGGGTGCCATGGTGCAGAAGAGCCTGGCAGCCAAGGTCAAGGGCAGGATGCCACAGCACAGAGCGGCCAGTCCTTGCAGGACTCCTGCATGGCATGGGTGTGCTGGTGTAGGCTCACACCAATGCTCTGGCCCAAGACCTTGCCACACTGGGTGCCCTGGTGAGGGGCCTCACCCCGGTGACCACAGGGTTGCTGCAGACACATGGTCCCATCCCCCGGGCCCCGCTTGCTGGTTGGGGCACAGGTGTGTGGATGCTGCCCTGCATGGGTCCGGCGGTGCTTGCTGAGGGTGGAACTGTCACCAAAGCGCTTGCCGCACTGGGCACATGGGTAGGGCCGCTCCCCGGTGTGAGTGCGCTGGTGCTGCAGCAGGTTGGAGCTGAGCCCGAAGCGCTTGCCACACTGCGAGCACTGGTAGGGGCGCTCGCCCAGGTGCGTGCGCTGGTGCTGCACCAGGTTGGAGCTGAGGCTGAAGTGGCGCCCACACTGGGTGCACTGGTAGGGGCGCTCGCCAGTGTGGGTGCGCTGGTGCTGCAGCAGGTTGGAGCTCTGAGTGAAGCGCTTGCCACACTGGGAACACAGGTAGGGGCGCTCACCAGCATGTGTGCGCTGGTGCTGCAGCAGGTTGGAGCTGAGGCTGAAAGCTTTACCGCACTGGGCACATGGGTAGGGGCGCTCACCCGTGTGGGTGCGCTGGTGCTTGAAGAGGGTGGAGCTGAGGCTGAAGGCCTTGCCACACTGGGCACATACATAGGGGCGCTCACCGGTGTGTGTGCGCTGGTGCTTGATGAGTGTGGAGCTCTCACCGAAGCCCTTCCCACAGGCCGGGCACTTGTAGGGCCGCTCACCAGTGTGGGTGCGCTGGTGCTTGATGAGCGTGGAGCTGTCGCCGAAGCCCTTGCCACAGGCTGGGCACTTGTAGGGCTTCTCGCCTGTGTGTGTGCGCTGGTGCCGGATGAGGTCAGAGCTCTGGCCGAAGCCCTTGCCACAGGCTGGGCACTTGTAGGGCTTCTCACCTAGGTGGGCGCGCCTGTGTTGAACCAGCTCAGTGCTCTGCCTGAAGTGGCGCCCACAGCTGCCACACTGGTGGGGCCTGTCGTGGCCATGCACTCGCTGGTGCTGCAGCAGGTAGGAGCTGAGGATAAAGGCCTTGCCACACTGCATGCACTTGTAGGGCTTCTCCCCTGTGTGAGTGCGGTGGTGCTTAAGTAGTGTGGAGCTGTCGCCAAAGCCCTTGCCACAGGCTGGGCACTGGTAGGGGCGCTCGCCTGTGTGGGTGCGCTGGTGCCGGATGAGATCAGAGCTCTGGCTGAAGCCCTTCCCACAGGCCATGCACTTGTAGGGCTTCTCCCCGGCCAGGGCTTTTGGGGGTGGAGTCACATCATGGAGCTCCCCTGCGCCTTCCCCATGGTCAGGTTGGCCTGAAGGGTCCTGACAGGCCTGTGGTACCTGGCACTTGCTCTCCAGGCTCCAGGAAGTGGCCTGGCTGGATCCTCTCAGCAGCATCTCATGCAGTTCTGTTTTCTCAGAGTCAGGAGCATCCACCTTGCTGTTGCTTGGGATCCCCTCATCTGCAGAAGCAAAGAGGAAATCTGGCTGTGACTCACCCTGTTGGCTATAGGGACCACCAGAAGGGACTTGCACATGGCTGAGCCATTAATGCCATGACCCTGCCTGTACACAGGACCAACCCCTTCCACCTTGAGATGTGATCTAAGTCCCCCATTCAGGCAAGTCCCCAGCCTGTGAAAATGCTCTTACCTCAGGTTAAACCAGATTGAGGTTGGTTTTTTTGCACAAACAAACCAAAATAGTTGGAAGTAGGAGGTATCCAGAATAAGCCACTCAAACTGAAACTGGAGCATCTATATGCAGGAACTTGTAACAGTTTCACTCAGGGGATTTAACCGTAAGTTCACAGAACAACTTTCTCATGCAGACCAGGCCTACGGCTGAAAATCCTCAGCATCCTCAGAGATAAGCTAGCCAATTCTCTGTGTGCTACTGAACACCTTAGAAAGGATGAGATGGAAGAAGAGCCTCCCAGAACCCAATCTGAACTTTCAGTTTCCTTCCGGAACCAGCCAAATGGGTCACCTGCTCCTGTGTTTACTCCATCCTTAAGACAGCTGCCTCCTCTGCATTGTCCTGTGCCACATAGGGTGGGCACTTCACCTATGGCTGGTTGCTCGTGCGCTCTCCCTGCTAAAAGAACCCACCTGCTTTCCATCCAGGTGAGACAAGACCCCAGCACCCTGAGGAATATGCACCAAAGGCCTTCCCCTCACTCTGTGGGTACCTTTCTCTGGAATGCACCAGCCCTTCTACCATGAATTGTTCTTCATTTGGTTTCCAGCTGGCATGAGGTGCTACCTTTAAAGCCCAGCTGAGAGTTACATACTAAACAACAGTATGGCTGTCGAGGTAGACACACAAACATTAGCAAATACCAGAATTCAGATTACATTGCACCCTGAAGTCAGCCTCCTTGGGCACAATTCCATTACCCTTTCTGTGCCTAAATGGCAGTCTTCCAGCACATAATTGGTTTGTTTGGCACAACACACAGCTTGCAATTCTGTTGCCCTGCAGCATGGACATGTTAGTGTGGACCTGAGTCAATACAACTTTCTTCCTTACCTGTGACTCTTGGAATCTCTGTCATCTCTGAGTCCAGAGGATCCAGGACACGCGGTTTTTCCCCTTGCTCCAAGCAGGAGATCATAGCAGCACTGGGAATGGGAAATCCTGCCCAAGGAAAAGAAATGGGGGAGTATGTTGCAAACTCCAAACCTTTCTCAGCTGGAGGACTCATTCAATCTGGGTGGAAGGAAAATGCCTGGAGATGTCCAGGGGAGAAAGGCAACTGATGGCAGATGTGCTGAGTCCTCACATCCAGGGACCAGGTTCTGGCACAACACAAGGATTAAGCCAACTGCCCATTTCTGAACTTACAAAGAGCCTGGAGACCAGCACCTACCATGAAGAGAGCTTGAGCTCCAGAGAGAAACAGCCCACACAGAGGGAGTGAATGGGGGCTTGGGCACACTGCCATTCTGGCCTTCCATATAAGGTGCACCAGGGATTGCTATTACTGTGACTTAAGACAGCCTCACCAGTTTACCACCCTAGATCAAAGCCCAGAGAAGAAGCATGAGCTACAGTCAATGCAGGCACATCAGCCAGAGCAGTGTCTACCTGCAAGCAAACCCTTACCAACTGAGAGCACAGTCTGGTCATTCTCTTGCATGCTGGTGAGTGGCCTCTGCCCTTTGGCCACACAGGGCCTCTGGGAGATTCAGACACCTCAGCCAAAGTAACCGGCACCTGAAACCACAGAACTTCACTCAGCCATGCTCCAGGGCTCCGTGCACTTGGTCCACCCAGGCACCCCCGATGCCCACCATTGCCCTGGGGCCCATTCCATCCAGATGCCCCCCAGGCCTGGAATGGGGAAAAAAGAGAAGAATCTGCAGCATAGAAATATACTTGAACTGGAGGGCTGGGGTGAGACCAAGCCCCGCAAGCATCACTAAAAGGCATGAAGACAGTGCCTGAGCTCTCCAGCCCCTTGGTTTAATTCAAACCACCTTCTTTATCACCCGCTGGTATTAACTGGAAAACTATTTTACAGGGCCTTCTCCTGAGAGTGGCATTAGAAGGATGGCATTGGTCTACAGGCTGCCCCAGGGAGCACCAGTCAGCCAGTTATGGGTGGGTTGAGGGTCACAGCCTGGGCCCCTTTAACAGAGGAATAAGATTTCTCTAGGAATTATATTTCTCTAGATTTCTCAAGGACAGGTGAGCACAGCCCCT
Organism: Alligator mississippiensis; assembly: GCF_030867095.1. Lineage (NCBI taxonomy): Eukaryota > Metazoa > Chordata > Crocodylia > Alligatoridae > Alligator > Alligator mississippiensis. The sequence goes on from NC_081835.1 coordinate 47,698,665, forward strand.
CCATGCTTGGCTAAGTGATGCCATGGAAACCCAAGAAGAGTCAAGGCAGCATGGGAAGGATGAGGATCCAGCACAGGGTCAGAGAGGTTGAGGGAAGAGCTGCGCAAGAGTGGCAAGGGAACTGGGATAGGAGTGGCTGCTGGGACCAATGCACAGCTTGGCCAGCTAGGAAACCATCTAGGAAATACAGTTGCTGGGGCCTGAGTGAGGTGGTAGCCACCAAAGGAACAGCAGCACTGTCAGTACCACTGTGTGGGAAGCTGTTGGGGGGGGGGGTCAAGAGCCTGACTGAAAACCCTCATGCTTGCATTCAGCATGTGCAGTCCTGTAGGATGCTGGTATAGTTTGGCTGGGCAGCCCAGTCATTTCTCTAGAGGGGACATTGCCATTACCAGATATGCTACTGAGAAGCATATTTGGGGCACAGGTTGAGAGTCCACATCACTCAGAAGCACAGCTGTCTCTGGGGTGGAACACAGCAACTTGTAATGGTTTCCAGTACTGCCCTGTGATAGCTTAGGTCAGAGAATCAAAATGATCCTGTCCAGCTGGAAGTGCTGGAAGCATTTAGGAAGACAAAATGCAACTACCTGAGTTGGAAAATGGGAACAGTGAGCACCAGCTTGGCTCTTGCAAAAAGTGACATGTTTGTTCAGGACTTCGGTTTTACTTCTTACCTGAAAGAGGGCTCCTCCACCAGCCCAAAGTTCCCTTCACACAGACCAAGGGTATTGGTTCACTGTTGACTCAGAAGGAAGTGACCATCAAATGTCACCGGTACAACTTTATTCAGGTCCCCGTTTTTCCTATGGGGTTCCCCATCTAAAAGAGTCCAGTCCAGGCCCCTACAGCTGCAATGGCTCATATTACCCTTGCATAGGTGCATACTGTACACATTTTGCTTAGCTAAAACTCAAGTTACAGTATTTAACAAGGTTCACAACCCATGAAGCTAGGACACCAGCCTAGAAGATAACATTGGCTTTTTTTCTGAAGTCATGTTCAGCAACACTACAGTGGCAAAAAACACGGTATCTTCCTTGTCTCAACAAACAGCTTGGAACTGAAGTTTTCTACTTGGATTCATGCGCCAGCAGAGAGAACATGGGAAGGGACCCATTGGTAAAGAGACCCTTTCCCCCAGGAGATGCCACTGCAAGCAGAACAGTCCCAGGCTCCCTGGGGAGAGATGTTCTCTGAGCTCTCTGTCTCTCCACAAGGAATATAAGAAACAGGATTTTTAAAAGGCAACGGCCCAATGGTTACTGTCACAGTCAGTGAAAACTTCACTGCATTGAAAGAAGAATGGGACCAATTCCAAGCTGGTGAAAATCCCATTCTTGGACAAGGTGCTAACTGCCACAAAATACCATTCTGTGAGCTATGGGCATGGGTGGCTCATTATTAGCTATAGGACAGCTGGAGAAACTGAGGCAGAGAGAGGAAAAGTGACCAGCTCAGTATTATCTCCACGGCCAAAACACAGCCTAGAGCACATCACACCCAACACTTCCCTGACCAGCATCTATTGGGCCATGCCACTCCTCTGAGCCCTAAAGCCCATGGAAGAGAGTTGAATTTGACATGAGATTCCCTTCTGCTCTTCCAGTAATGTTGTCAGGATTACCCCTGTGCCCTTTTCTCAGCTCCAGGATTAGTCACTTGCACATTTCTCTGTGTTGTGATGGTCACAACTGCACACCACTTGGCAATGTCTTAGTTGCAAGGTCTAACAGAACAACTGAGTCCAGGATCAGCTGCTGAGCCAGGCTTAGGTTTGCTGGTGCTTGTGGCAAGCTCTATGTAATCCTGTTTTGAAGGAGGGAGCTCTTGCACAGTACCCGGCACACCCAGGAAGCTCTCAGCAGGCCCTGTTGCAAGGACCAGTGGAATTTGAAATCAATGGCCCCCAGGCAGTCACTGACATAGCAGCCTCTGCCACCTATGCTTCACCTTCCCTGTGAAGGTAAAACAAACAGCAGAGTCCTCTCCATGGTGAGATGTCCTCAGAGAGGGCTTCATGGATTGCTGCAAGGCCCCCGGAGCATCTCGCCACCATGCCTCTTCTGCACTCAGGCAGAGCTGCAGGCAGGCACTTGGTCTGTGAAGCCCTTGCTCTCCTCACTGTCAGAGAAGCTGGTAGCATCTCCCTCCCAACCCCGAGGTTCTCCCTGCTGCCATTCCTCAGGCTGGAGCTTGTTGGTTTGTTTTGCTGCTTTCCACAGAGTCAGTGGTCCCACTTCCCCCACCCCACCCCACGTACCGCTTCTCCTGCCGTGACACTCACCTGAGGCAAGATCTAGAGGAGTTTCCACTGCAGGGGGGCAGAACAACTGCAGGGCAGAGAGCCCCAGACCCGTGCGGGGCATGTGTGACTGCAGCTTCTCATTGCAACCCAGTGGGCATGAGAACCTGGCCACTCTCCTCTTTTGTGTAAATTTTCCTTGCAAGTGGCTCTGGGAAACGTAGTTTTCTTTTGCAAAGCACTCTAGGAAGTGGAGTTTTCCTTTGCAATGGGAAGTGGGAAACGTAGTTCACAGCAGAGAGAACTGGGAAGGACTGCTAATACACCTGCATCTTCCTCTCCCAGGTCTGCAGCCTAACTAGCACCCTTGTCTTGGCCCTGTCTCCACACCTTGGCTGGGGTGGCAGGAACCTGGAGGTTGTCTGGTTCTGAAAGGTTTCAGTTTAGCCACTTTCCACACAGCAATAGGGCAAAACCCAGCATAGGCCCCTTCTCTGCATGGATGCTGTTTGGGGTGTGTAGTGCCTCTGAATGTGTAGTGGAGACTGGAACTGGATTTTTAGTCTCAGTAGGCAAAACTAATTTGGTGATGGTGCCATTTAACTATCTTAGGCAGATCTCCCAGGGAAAGCAGGACACAGAGAGGTGGAAGAGTCTGCCCAAATAGGAGATGCAGGACTAGAAACAAGGCAGCCAATTTGGAAGTGGCTTGCTTGGCATAACCCCATATTTAAAAGGGGCAATTAGCCCTCTTCCTGACAGAGAGGGGGAGAGACTGAAAGCAGCACCAAGTAGCAACCCCCAGCTCTTGAAGGAACTGGATGTGAGCCCTGCAGACCACCCTGCAGGTGCTAGCAGCACACAAGGAGTCTCAGGGAGGTGAAGGATCTGTACAGAGTCGTCCAGCACTGCCCCAGCTAGAACCAGGTTTGCAGCTCCAACTCTGGTTCTGGCCGCAGCAAACTGCTTGTGACTGACCGCGGCAAGTCCTGCTGCACAAGTAGCACAGTGTCCAGAGAGCTGAAGCACAGCCCTCAGTCACAGTGTTACACCAGTGGCTGCCACTTTACTGTGTATTGGGGGGGGGGGGGGGGGAGGGACGGACAACAGAGGGCTGAGATGCCTGTGAGCTTGGAAGGGTGCTTGGTACTGCTGGGGAAAAAAGCTGGCTATCCTTACTGCACTGTGGAAAGTGTAATGGCAGCAGTGTAGTTGTTAAAATCCAGCTGTCAGTACCGTAGTGGGAGCACAGCACCCTTGAATCTGTGCCGGCCAGGCCAGGCAGTGCCACCCACGCCTTCCTTTTTCCCTCCATTTTCCTTTCAGCAGCTTTGTGCATGTGCTCCCTGTAAAGTCATGCTGCTGTCCTCTTCCAGTTCCCCCTTCTACCTTATCTCTGTAGCCATGGCTATATAATTCCCCATGCTAGCTGGGTAGTATGCTCAGTGAGGTTCCCCACCAGCATTCTGGGGCTGTGGGTTCCCAGGGGAGGAGACATATTAGGCTATGCCAGCCCCAGATCATACTTCCTGTGATACAGTAAATCACAGACGGACAAGTGCATGGGCCATACCCTGGCTGAGGTCATCTCTGCCTGACACACTGCAAGCCCAGTGGTGTGGGAAGGTTCTCTTCCACTTCTGCCTCTGCCCCCAAAAGATCAGGGCCCAAGAGGTGTGCAAACTGTGGAGTCCTGCCTTTGGAATCAGCAAGGGTTGCCCCAGGACATTCAGAAGGTGGGGTCTATTTTTTTCAGCCACTACGTCCTGACCCACAACAGGCTGTGTATGCACCTGGCTCTTAGATACTGTTGCTCCTGGCAGATGCATGGTGTCAGGGGCTCTGGGCACTCCCTGACACCTGCAGAATCATAGAATAGAAGGACCAGTAAGGACCTGTAAGATCTTCAAGTTGATCCTGAAGAAGCAGCAAAACAAACCAACAAGCTCCAGCCTGAGGAATGGCAGCAGGGAGAACCTCGGGGCTGGGAGGGAGATGCTACCAGCTTCTCTGACAGTGAGGAGAGCAAGGGCTTCACAGACCAAGTGCCTGCCTGCAGCTCTGCCTGAGTGCAGAAGAGGCATGGTGGCGAGGTGCTCCGGGGGCCTTGCAGCAATCCATGAAGCCCTCTCTGAGGACATCTCACCATGGAGAGGACTCTGCTGTTTGTTTTACCTTCACAGGGAAGGTGAAGCATAGGTGGCAGAGGCTGCTATGTCAGTGACTGCCTGGGGGCCATTGATTTCAAATTCCACTGGTTCTTCAAGTCTGGTCCCCCTGCCATGGGCAGGAGATAATTGGGCTCGAATGAGCTCAATGAGGTGCTTGTCCAGCCTCCTCTTAAACACCTCCAGGGATGGGGACTGCACCACCTCTGCTGGGAGTGTGTTCCAGATTCTAGATGCCGTTATGGAAAAGAAGTTTTTCCTTATGTCTAGCCTAAATTTTTCCTCAACTATCTTGTGCCCATTGGTTCTTATCCTCCCAAGGGGTGCCTTTCTGAAGAGTTCCTCCCCTAGATCTTGGTGTTCACCCCTGACATCCTTGTAGGCAGCTATCAAGTTACCTCTCAGCCTTCTCTTACTCAGACTGAACAAACCCAGTTCCCAGAGTCTCATCATAGGGTCTATCCTGCAGCCCCTAATCATATGGGTGGCCCTTCTCTGTACCCTTTCAAGCTTATCCACATCCTTCCTGAAGTGTGGTGCCCAGAACTGGACACAGTACTCCAGTTGTGGCCTCACCAACACCGAATAGAGGGGAGGAGCACCTCCCTGGATCTACTGGCTACATGTCAGCTGATACACGCCAGAGCTCTAACTGCCCTGCTGGCAACTTCCTCACACTGTTGACTCATATTCATCCTCTGGTCGATTGTCACCCCCAAGTCCCTTTCGGATGGGGTGTCAGTCAGTGGACCACCCCCATCGTATAGTTATGGTGAAGGTTCTTCCTACCCAGATGAAGGACCTGGCACTTGTCCCTGTTGAACCTCATCTGATTGTATTCAGCCCATAGGACCAGTCTGTCAAGGTAATCCTGGATCCTTGCCCTAGCCTCTGATGCGCCCACATTTCCCCACAGCTTGGTGTCATCCGCAAACTTAATCATTGAGCTTTCCACTCCCTTATTCAAGTCATTGATAAAGATGTTAAAGAGCACTGGCCCAAGCACTGATCCCTGGGGGACACCACTGGAGGCGGACCTCCAGGATGAGGCCACCCATCGAGTGCAACTCTCTGGGATCAGTCTCTGAGCCAGTTGCCAACCTAACTCACTGTAGACTGGTCTAGGCCAGTATCCTCCAACTTAATTGAGAGAATATCATGGGAAACAGTATCAAAGGCCTTACTGAAGTCTAGGTGGATGTGTCAAACTCACATCCCGTGTCCAGTTGGTTAGTTACCTGGTCATAAAAGGACACCAGGTTTGTTAAGCATGACTTCCCTTTGACAAAGCTGTGCTAGTTGCTTCTTAATACCCCACCAGTTATGAGCTTGTTATTGATGGCCTCCCTGACAATTTTTTCAAAGATTTTTCCCAGGATTGAAGTCAGACTGACTGGTCGATAGTTTGCAGGGTCATCCCTCTTCCCTTTCTTAAAGATGGGTACCATATTAGCCTTCTTCCAGTCATTCAGGACCACTCCTGAGTTCCACGACTCTTCAAACAACCTTGCCAGAGGCACCACTATGAGCTCGGCCAGTTCTTTCAGGACTCTCGGATGCAGGTCATCTGGACCAGAGATTTGAAAATGTCCAAATGTTCTAAGAGTACCCTCACCTGTTCAGGACTGATTTCATGTGGACTGCTGTTTTCCCCGTATTCTCTGTACCTCTTTACATGTGATGAGTTCTCATCTGATTTCAAGAATACTGATGTGAAGTAAGTATTTAGGAGCTCTGGCTTTTCAAGGGGATCAACTGTGGGCTGCCTCCCCCACCCGTATTCAGTAGGGGCCCCACAGTGGAGCTTGATTTTTTCTTGCTCCCTATGTACCTATAGAAGGACTTTTTGTTGTCTTTTATTTTGGTTGCCAGTTTGATCTCCATGCATGCCTTGGCTTTCCACGTTTCATACCTGCAGACCCTGGCCATATGAGTGTACTTCTTTCTGGATGCTGAACTGTTTTTCCATTGCAGGTATGTTTCTTTTTTCTTTTTCAGAAGTTCCCTAATATCCCTGTTCAGCCAAGTGGGTCTCTTGGCCCCTTTCCATCTTTTTGACCGCGTGGGGATGGCCTCTTTTTGAGCAGTGAGAATTGCCTCCTTAAGGAAGCACCACCATTCCTGAACTCACAAATCGTCCAGTCACTGGTTGCAAAGGGTCTTTCTAACTAGACTCCTGAGTTTACCAAAGTCTGCCCTTCTGAAGTCTAGGACTTCTGTTCTGCTGACAGAATTCCCAGACTTTTGGTGGATGGTGATTCTAATCAGATCATGATCACTGTCGCGTAGAGTACCTCCAATCTTCAGGTCACCTACCATGTCTTCCCCTTTAGTCAGCACTAAGTCCAGAGTGGCTTTACCCCTAGTCAGTCCCTCCATAGCCTGTGTCAAGAAAAAGTTGTCTATAGCTGCCAATAAGTTGGCTGACTTGCTGGAGCTGGCTGAATGGTCTTCCCAACAGATGTCAGAGTAGATGAAATCATCCATTATAATCAAGTTTTTTGTGCTGGCTGCCTTGGTCAGTTCCCTGGAGAATGCCTGGTTGCTCACCTCTGCTTGGTAGGGAGGTCTATAGTAGTCTCCCACCATCAGGTCCCCTTCTCCTGAGCCCCCTTATATCTTGACCCAGAGGGTCTGAAGGGGCCTCCCTGTGCAATCAAACCTGACCTGCAGGGAGGGGTACCGCTCTTTCACATAGAGGGCTACCCCTCCTTCCTTCTTCCCAACCTGATCCTTCCTATAGAGCCTATAGCTCTCAATATTCACTGCCCAGTCATATGTATCATCCCACCAGGTCTCCCAATAAGGTCAAATCCCTCATCTGCCAGAAGGAGTGATAGTCCATCCTGCTTATTGTCCATGATTCTGGCATTCCCATAAAGACACCTGAGTTTACTCCTAGTTGTCTCAGGATTTCTGTCACTGTGCAACTGTCTCAGGGTGTTGGCACTCATCTGGATGACCCCTATGTGAATATCCTCCCCTGGGTCATCTTGGCCAGAGGATTTGTGTACAGCAGTGGAATCTACCTTCACTCCCCTGGACATGCCTAGTTTAAAGCCCTCCTCAGCAAGTCAGTGATTTCCATAGAAAAGAGCTTCTTCCCTGCTCGTGAGGTGGATACCATCTCTTGCATGCAGACCAGTGCCACTGAACTGCATACCAAGATCGAGGAATCCAAAACCAAAACAGTGACACCAGCTCCAAAGCCTTTGGTTGACTTCGTCAATGCATTCCTCCATCCGACAACCATGGCCCCTAACTGGGAGGATTCAGGAGAAGAACACTTATGCTCCTAGTTCCTTGAGCTTTGCCCCTATGGTCTTGTAGTTGCACATGATTCTCCCAGGGTTGTTTCTCACTGTGTCATTGGTGCCCACTTGGACAAGGAGCATAGGGTAGTGGTCCGTAGGGTGGACCAGCTTTGGGATCCTCGCTGTTACATCTTGGATCCTGGCTCCTGAAAGGCAGCAGACCTCTTGAGCAAAGGGGTCTGGATGACAGATGGCAACTTCTGTTCCCCGCAGCAGGGAGTCTCCCACAACAATCACCCTTCGTTGCTTCCAGTGGTGATAAATAGGGGGTGCACGGGTGTGCATGTGCACCCCCTGAGAATGCTAGTGCACCCCCTGACAGGCAGTGCTCCTCCCTTAGGCAATGGGCAGGGGGAGCAGGTGGGAGCAGTAGTGCCCCCCCATGAGTGCTGGCTGGTGAGTGGGGGCACGAGGTGAAGCACCGCTGGCACTTCTGGGAGCACCGCGTCCGCTTCTGAAAGCACTGCTTGTGCTCCCCGGCTGGCACAATCAACTGTGGGGGGACACCAATTTACACTTTCCATCTGTAGGGGCATCTTGCTGATAGGGCTGTGGGGAGCTGCTCAGGAGGGGCAGGAGACTTGCATTCACCTCTCAGCCTTCCTTCCAAGAGATCATAGTGTGGGCTCCAAGGTATGCCTGTAAGACCTCCACCACTCCGAGGATCTCTGGGGTGAACCCACTAGCACTCCAGAACCACTGAGGTTTCCAAGGCAAGCTGGCTGTAGGTGCGCAGGTGCCCCTGCCCATGGCTCCTTGCTGTTCAGGACAGGGAGGGATTCCCAATCCCCATTAACATGTGCTCTGAAAACTTAGCCCCAGCGGAGCTGTGGGAGTGCAGTTCCCAGAGCCCACCACAACGTGGCAGGCACACACATCTAATGATCCCAGGCTGGTCTCCTAAAGTGCTCACTGGGATGCTGAGAGGTGTCTGGGGCAGAATCTGTGGCCTGTGTTGGCGAGGGATGGCATTCCTGAACTAATCCAGGCTTGCACGCTGTCCCCCAATAAACAGTCTCAGAGCCCAGCTACTGAAAACATCTGGCTTGACTGGTGCATGCAGTCCAGGGGAGCATGAGCCTGCGAGATGCTGGCTGCCAGAGCACGTCTCCTTGAAGAAGTGTCCACATAGCAGCTGTGAGCTGTATGGCAGTATGTGATTCCCATACAGGGAAGGCCTCCTGAAAGTGAGCAGCTCCTCACAGCTCTATCAGCCCTTCACTGCTCAGCTTCACCACAATCAATTACTGAGTGCTGGAGTCTGTTAGCTCTGATATGAGTTATGGCCTCCTAGCCCACATCTTCTGCCCTCGCTCTCATCCCCCTGCCCTGAATTCCCCATTCCATCCACCCTGCTCCATATTCCCCAACTCTCTGTTTTCATTCCTGTTTTAACAATGTACCTTGCATTTCTCATTTGCTTTATTTCCCCATCAGGCTTTGTGCAGGGTAGAGTGCTCAGTCAGAGAAAAGCAGTTGGCTTAGTGGCACTGGCCCTCCCAGCCTGTGCCTTAGCTCCTGTTCTTCCCCATCCCCAGGGCCAGACACAGGCATGGATGAACTGGGCAGCTGCCTGGGGCCCAGACAGAAAGGGGGCCTGAAAATGGTAATTTTTATTATTATCATCATCTCTGGTGAAGGGGGGCTCGATACTAAAGTTCGCCCAGGGCCACCAGGAGTCTAAGTGCGGTGCTGCCCACCCCCTTGGAGTCTAGGGTATTTCCTGCCATATGGGCAGGAGTCCCAGATATCAGGATATGGCTGATCTGTGTAGCTTGCCCTGAAACACTCACAACTGCCACAAGCCAAACCCACGTAAACTAAGATTCAACTGGCACATTAGTCTTCTCACACAAAGCTGCACCTGTTGATTTAAATCACTTTGATGTCACATTTTAGTGAAATCAGTGCAAATGTTTATGTGGGACACATAAACTAATAGAGGGTAAATTCAGGTTAGATATAAGGAAACACTTCTTCTCTATAAGGATCACCAGAAGCTGTAACACACTCCCAGCAGAGGTGGTGCAGTCACGCTCCTTGGAGGTGCTCAAGATGAGGCTGGACAGGCACCTTGTCGAGCTCATCTGAGATGAGAAGATCCAGCACAGGTTCAGAGAGCAATATGCAGGCTGGAGGACCCTAAAGGCCCTGTACCCAAACCAAACAGAGTGGTGGGCCTGCGTCAAAGACAGGACCAAAGGCTTCTTCGAGCAGTCTGGCAAGTGGCAAGCTTTCTTCCACAGAAGGCAGCACAAACGCCTGACCCGTAAGTTGCAGGCCTTGCATGGGCAAGCAGCGGCGGGCTGGGATGTGAGGGGGGACATGCGGGAGGCAAAGGCCCAGATTGGTGCCTGGTCCTGAGAGAAGGACAGGAAAAAGATCTTCGAGGCCAGGGCCCAATGGGTGGAGGAGGGGGAGGAGTGGTCTGCTTACTTCACTAGGCTAAAGACAAGCAAAGAGAAGCCCATGACGTGCCTGAGAGATGGAGCAGGAGTGGAGCACTGGTCCAAGGAGGGCATGCTAAATGTGGCAGCTGCCTTCTACCAGGAGCTCTACACTGGAGGACCCGGGGGCCAGGCAGCAGTGCTTGCAAGGGCTCACCTGGGCCCTCAGAGAGGAGGAGCAGCAACAGCTGGAGTGACAGTGGACACTGGAGGAGGTTGAGAAGACCCTCCGGGGATTTAAGAACAGTAAGACTTCTGGGTCAGATGGCCTGCCCAAGGAGTTTTACATGGTCTTCTGGGACCTGATGGGCCCCAACCTGCTGAAACTTTTTCAGGAGCGACTGCAGGAAGGGTGCCTGGGGGCTGGGATGGTCCGGGGCCTCGTGACCCTCCTGTACAAGAAGGGTCCAAGGGAGGATTTGAAGAACTGGAGACCCATTGCCCTCCTTAACTTCAACTATAAACTGCTGGCCAAGGTCTTGATCAAGTGATTTAAATCTGTCCTAGGTGCCATCATTCACAAGGACCAGTCGTGTGTAGTACCAGGATGCCAGATCCACGGAGCTCTGCCACAACTGAGACACGTGCTCCAGCTGGAATGGGACAGTGGACAGAAGATGACGGTGCTGAACCTGGACCTGGAAAAAGCCTATGACAGAGTGTCACACCGGTTCCTCTTCAAGACCCTGCAGTGGATGGGCATCCCTCCAACATTCACCAGCTGGATAAGGATGCTGTATGCGGACAAACGCAGCAAGGTGCTGGTAAACGGTTTCCTGAGTGAGCGGATTGTGATAGAGTCAGGGGTCCATCAGTGCTGCCCACTCTCCTCGATCTTCTTCATCTGTGCCATTGATCCCCTGGCTCAGCGCATCGGGCTGGACCCTGGGATCCTCGGAGTCCAGATCCCTGGGGGAAGTAAGGAACAAGCCAAAGTCCTGGCCTACATGGACGATTGAACATCCTGTGCAAGAATAAGTGCATAGTAGAAAGAGTCCTGTGGCACACATGGATTTATGAAGCGGCAGCAGGGGCCAAACTCAATGGGAGGAAAAAACACCTGCCTGGCCGTAGGGGAGCTCGGGGACCAGGGGTCCCTGGGGGTCTCGGCCCCAGGTGAGGGGGTCAAGATCCTTGGTGTGTAATTTGACCTGGAGCTGAATGGAAGGAGGGCCTGGGAGAAGAAGGCGGCCAAGGTGAAGCAGAGGTTGAATGTGTGGCACGGGTGTCACCTCTCCATGGGTGGGGCATGGCACTCATAAAGGCGGTGTTGCTACCAGTGCTTCTGTACATCGCACTGGTCTTCCTCCCCGCAAAGCACATCATCCACAGAATCCAGAGAGCCATGAGCATCTTTTTCTGGGGATCCCGAATGGAGAACGTGGCAAGGAAGACCCGGGGGCAGGGGGATGCCAGACATCCACCTGTTCCTGCAGGCATAATACATGAGCCAGATTTGCAAGTTGGTGACTGAGTCAGAGACCAAAACAGCCTGTGTAGTCAACTTTTTTTGCAGGTCACCTTCTGAGATGGTGGGGGGTGTATACACCAACCAATGGGAGACCATGGACCATGGAGCAGCCCTGGTTCTACAGGGTCCTGAACGAGTTCCAGAGCGAGTGTGGGTTACAGAAGGAAAGCCTGGAAACTATGTCCAACCACAAAAAGATACAGAGGGCAATCAGAGGCAGAGACAAATTATCAAACATGGAGATGCTCCCCAATGAGGACTGCCAAGGCATCTGCAACTGGATCTTCCACAAGGACCTCTGCAAGGACCACAGAAACTTGGGTTGGTTGATAGTGCACCGAGTACTCACAGTCAGGACATGGATGAGGGATTTGACCTAATTGCCCCAGGGAAACTTGCCAAGAAGCAGAGACCATTGATAACCTCCTATGGCACTGCCCATATGCCAAGGGTGTGCGGGAAAATGTAAGCCGGCTTCTTGAAAGAGTGACAGGAGTCAGGCTGATGACAAGGGAGGCGGTGATGTACGGACACCTGACTGAGCAGCAGGGGTCCCAGACAACACATTTCGACCGGTGTGTGTCCTGTGTCAGGAGCATCCTGTGGCAATGTAGGAACCTCCTGTTATACAGGCATGCTGAGCTTAACAAAACAGACTGTGTTAAAATCTTTCTGGGCAAACTTCAGTCCTACCACCGAAAATTAGTGTGAGGATGGAGAAGACATAGTCAACTTCATCTGGAAAAGTGACATGTGGCACAGGTTGTTTAAAGACCCCCTCGGAGGGGAAGTGGACAGAGAGAATGAAGAAGACAGAGATGCAACTGGACCTGGAGACAGTGAGAAGGACAACAACAGGATCAGCAGCAGCAGAAGTGACAGTGACATTAACAGCAACAAGGACAGAGAATGAACTGAGAATGTAAACCCCAGATCAGGGTTTGGACTGAAGGACTGCAATTTGGGTAGGTGAGGGTGGAGGGTGGGTGTGCAGAAGCACAGGGGAGTGGGTGTGTTTAATGTAATGGGAAGCGCAGGTTTCTTAATGAGGTTTTAGGATGTGTGATGAGAAGCTTATGATAGAGAATGTACATATATAACTTGCTATACATAGAGAGAAATATATTTTAATTAAAAAAAAAATCTGAGCCCAATAACTTCCTGCCCACTGCAGGGGACCGGACTTGATGATCTTACAGGTCCCTTCCGATTCTATGTTTCTATGATTCACTATTAAGTAAGGGCTAGTCTATATATATATTGGTGTAAATCAATGGGCAGGCACTTAGATGTTGAGAGCGCTATTTGGTTGCAGTGTTAGGATCATTCTAGAGATGGATAGTGTATAGTATAGTGATTCCAGCTACAGGTGATTTCCCACCAAAATTGCTAAATTAATATGAACTTCAGCATGGATACTATATTAGTACATGTGCCTTTTATTGGGAGATTTGTACATGCCTCTTGCACAGAAATAGCCAACCCAACGCCAGCACTTCTGTACATACATAGCTGTGTCTACCCTAGGGAGGGTTGTACTGCTTTGACTCTATTGATGTAGTTGAAGAGGTACAACAATGTGTATAGACAAGGGTTGAGTCATTTAAAAAAAATCAACTAGAACCAAGAAGAAATAGGGCTCTCTCAGGCTGAGAGGCCCCTTCCTGGGCTGTATGAAACTGCTGCCAGCCAGTTTCACTGAATTCACAGCTGATTTGCATAAGGAAAACACCGGCAGGGTTCACCCTGCTTCTTAGGTCCCTGTGCACACACCTCAACTTAATGGGGGGTGGCATGTCTCTACCATGACACAGGTGTTTGGGGCCTAGAGCTAAAATGCCTGTGCCCTGGCTGGGCTAGCATTTCCCCCACATCTAGTACTCCTCCATCATGTCTGTAGAGCAGACAGTCCCAGTCTCGGAGGGAGGCATCCTAGTACTGAGCAGCAATGAGGGAGGAGGAAGGGCTGTGTGGAGCTTCCATGGCTAGAAATATTCCTCCCTTGTTTCCCACCTGCTTTTCTTTCTACCCTCGCATGGCTGCAGAGATGGGATGGGGAACAGCAACAGGTTGCGCTGAAAGCCAGACTTTTCAGGGGCACGTTCCCCTTAGGAGAATTCCAGGGAAACTTCCCCTCCACCCAAATAACCTCCACCCCCTGGGGAAGCTGAGCGGGGCAGGCCAGGACAGGCAGCAGCTCTCTGCTGCCTGTATCCAGAGCGGTCCCTAGGGGTGCGCGGGGCCCGGGGCATATCAGCCTGCACGGGGGCCGGAGGGTGGCGAGTGACTGTCTGCAGGGCACCCCTGAAGTGCAGGGCCCGGGGGCAGTCACCCCGATTTGCCCCACACCACCCCAGGGACGGCCCTGCCTGCATCTTCACTCCAGCGAAGGGCAGTGAATAAGGCTGAAGTTGGTTCCTTATTCCCAGTTCCTGATTCCTTTCACACAGCTAATCTTTACCCAGCTACAGGCTGTTAGTACCACGGTGGCTGCGGCAGCTCCAGCCCTGCGCCCCCCCGGGCCGCCGCCGCCTCCACCCTCTGCTGCCGGAGAAGCGTTGTAGGGGCGGACAGCTGGAGAGAGACGCCCGGAGCGAGGGGGCGGGAGGCTGCCGGCGCCTCGCCTCTCCCCGCCCGGGGTGGGGCCGCGGGCAGGAGGCGGCGGACTGGCCGGCAGCGGCGGCAGTGGCAGCGGCAGCGGCGTCCCGCGCAGGGGCCGGAGCTCGGCAGCCCCGCGGTGAGTGCCCGCAGCCCCCGGGACCAGCCCCCGGTGCGGGCTCCCACCCCGCCTGCCCGTGCGGGAGCCGCGGCGGAAGCCGGGCGGTGCGTGTCGGCCGGGCAGGGCGAGCCCCGGATCTCCCGGCCCGGCCCGGCCCGGCCGCGAGGGAGGCAGGGCAGAGCCCTCGGAGCAGGGCACCAGCCTCGCCCGCCGGGCAGGTGCGGGCGTCCCGCTCGCGTCGGGGCAGGAGCTCGGCGTTTCCCGCTGCCGAAGCAGCTCCCGGCGCCCCGGCCCTCTTGCCTGGACTGCAGGGCAGGCTGCTGGTGGGGTCTTTGCTGCACGCAGAGACCAGGGAACTCGGAGGATCCTCCGCAGGAGACCTGCTCTTCTGGCGCGGCTCAGCTGCAGTAGCGAGATGCAGCAGTTTTAAGACCCGTTTATGGAAATGGAAATCTCCTCCCTAGCTTGCTCCGAGGAGGGCCTTATGGCTGAGGGCAAGCAAAACTCGGGGCATCCAAATCCCGAGCCTCGTAGGATGCCTGCCAAAGGTCTTGGAAACATCTGAAGCCCCAGGTGTGGGTGGTGGATGTTTGCAGGTAGTAGGGCCACATATGGTTCTGGACTCTTGGATTTGGAATTAGTTTTGGCTAATTTGGCTTTGGATACAAATTAAATTAAAAAAGTCCCCGGGGGCTAGGGCTGGATTTAACCAGGAGCCTGGGGAGGGGAAGAGGTGCTGGAGCGTTCTGCAGGCTCCCAGACAGGGCAGCACGAACTCCCCTCCGTGAGTCTTGCCACTGGAGGGGCGAGAGGCTCGCTCTCCCTGCCCCAAGCAGCCGCTGGTCTCTGCTCCCTGAGCCCCCGGTGACTGCCCTGAGATCCACGCCTTCCCCGTGGAAGCTTCCGAGCTGAGGAGACCTGTCCTGTGCAACTACACATCATCTCTCTGGACTAATGAAGTCTTTCTCTTCTAGGATTTGGGGAGATCTGATTTGCAAGGGACAAAACTATTGGCCCAACTGATGATTATGCCACTGGCCCTGTGGATTGCCATAGTTGCTGTGGGCACTGAATTCCAGTTTCTTGTGCTGTAACGCCATGTCAGCAACCAAATAATTCCTGTCTGGAGAGGGACTGTGATGACCTTATCTTGCCTTGGGGGTGACATGGATCGTGGTGTCACTATTGAGAACCCCTATGCCAGTGTGAACATCCCACGAGCGCAGTTCAAGAACAGCTTCATTAAGCAGTACCTCGGGGAGGAGCCTGCCTCGCCCACTGTGATCGCTAATCCTGCAGCTGTGCCCACCTACGTAGCCCGAGAGGAGGTGAATAGCGTGAGGAAACCAGAGCCGCTGGATGGCCGGAATGGCCACAAAATCCCGACAAATGGGTCCTGGGGCCAGCCTTACAACCCCTATGCCAGCACGAAGCAGCTGAATGGAGAAGTGTCCCCAGACCCCTTTTACAGCATCAGCCTGGACAAGCCACTCAAGGGTCCTGAGATGGTGGCAGGTAAAGCTGAGAGCAGGAGCTGTTGCTGCTGTAAGTCCTGCCCCTGTTGCAGAAAATGCTGCTGTGTTGTTTCCTAAAAGCCTCCCCTCACATCGCTGCTAAACCTGAACCATAACACACCAAACAAGGACCAGCCAACTGGCACCATGAAGGTCCTGCTGAGGCACAGGCCTGAGCCAGTATGCTCAGGGAGGCACCTGGTACTATACGTAGAACAGCAGTGGAGCGAGGCTGATCCCAGAGATAAGGTGCCCATGCTGGCTAGCTGGGACTGCAAGACCCCTCTTGGTGAGAAACTTGCTGAACTGATGGCAGCCCTGGCATCTCCTGAGATTCTTGCCTCACCTTGCCCCTTTGTGGATTGAAAGGAGGCATGGGCTGTAGTCTCCCTGCTTTTAGGCTGGTTTTCCAGTTATTTTGTATCCTATGGACAGTTTACCCAAATACCTTGGTGATGGCCATCTAACAGTGATATGCTTCCAGGATTGTGGTTGTGGAGAGGTTCAGGGGATGCTAGCAAAACCTTGCATGCCTGGTGCAGTGCTGTGATCCTGTTTCCCAACCCTAGCTGCCACAACCCCTGCTTCCCAACCCCCAGAACAGCCCCAATGTAGCTGTGCTGCCTGTTACGCTTGTGTGATTTTTTGCTCCCCACTCAAGTACAGACAAAGTAGTGCAGGAGCTTGCACTAACCAAAGAAGCAGGAGTCTGTGCTGGGTGGGAGGGAGGGGAAGGGGCTTAGGCAGTGTTTGTGGGACCTATGCTTTCTACTGCCCCCCACCCCCATGTCCATGGCTGGATCATACTGGAAATAGCCTTGTCTGGCTGGGATTGGGACACATCTCTTGCTTTCTGTGGGGATATGGCCCCACAAGCCAAGGCCTTGTCTACACTCAGAAAGGGGCTGCACCCCTGCCCCTAGTGGGTGCATTTGTATTGTGTAAAAGGCTTATCCCAGGCTAGCTGTTCCCATGTGAGATAGAAGTAAGCTCTCCTGGTTTGAAGCACCAGTCTAGCTGCACCCACACTGAAACTTGGATCAGCGTAACTGCCCTCTAATCAACACTGTTAGAGCAGCTAAGTGCCTGGGGATGGACCTTCCTAAGTGCAGTTCTGTCTGTTCCTCACTGCACCTGCCCCCAGCACCTGGGATGGAAATGCCCAGGACAAACAGTCCAGTGCAGGGAAGGTGCTGGGCATAGCTCCAGGGCTGTGCAGCACCTGAGCACACAGGACTCTCTGTTTAAACCCACAGCACTAGGAAGTGTTTGTGACTAGCTCCCCCTGCTCTGGGCTGTGGCCAAGCATGGCAGCAAAAGGCAGCTTTCCAGGAGTTAGCTGACGTACAAAACTGTCAGGGGCTGCCCTTGTGCTCCCAGGCAGTTTTGAGCTCAGTCAGTGGGCAGCCCTGGCTCTACCTGAGCATGGCTGGATGTGGCAGCATGCGGGGGTACTGCTGTGGACCAGTGCAGGCTGCAGTGGGGTTTTCAGAACAAACTCGGGAGGGGAGGGAGTGGCTTGATGTGTGTGGAGTTTTCTGGAGCCCACCCTCCTGTGCAGGAGTCTCTGGGCCCCAGGGCACTCATTGAACCCCAGAGGATCCAGGTGACTGAAGTCATCAAGCCAATAACCCTTGGGGGGGTGTCTAAATCAGCTGCCCCAGTCCTGGTGCTGGGCCATCTGAGAGTCCTGCCCTCTGCGCAGATAAAGGAGCTCCTCATGCTGAGGCTGGGAGGAATGTGCAAGGAAGCTGAGGCAGTACCTCTCTTACCTCTTGATCCAAGCTTGCTCCCCAATACAGCCCCTCTGTAGCCTGGCAGTGTCACTCCTGCCTTGGCTTTCTTGGCAGATGCTGTACTTGCTCTGGGCAGAGCCAGACTAAGCTGTTTTCATGTGAAACCTAAAACAAACCTGCACTGTCCTTTACAGACAGCTGGAGCTGTACTGCTTCCAGTGACTGCAGTTGCTGGCTCCCGTGTGGTTGGGTGGGGAGAGTCTGTACTAGGACATCTCTGTGTCATAGCAGCTGTGCAGGAGTAAGGGTTACATAGGGTGGGCACGTCCCTACCGCGGCACAGTTGTTTGGAGCCAAGCTAAAATGCCTGTGCCCTGGTTATGCTAGCATTTTCCCCACATCTAGTGCCACTGCATCATGTCTGTAGAGCAGACAGCCCCAGTCTCCAAGGGAGGCATCCTGGCACTGAGCAGCACTGAGGGAGGAGGAAGGCCTGTGTGGTGCTTCCATGGCTAGAATGATTCTAGGAGAAGGCAGAGTACAAGGATCAGAAGGGTGGAAGGTAGAAGGATTGTAACCATTGGGCTGTAAGGAGCTTTTTGCTTTTCACAGCTTTGTAGTGAACTGGAAGAAACGAGGGCCAGCATAAAATACCTAGACTGTATCTCACTGTGCTGCCCAGAAGTGATCCCTGCGTTCTGGAGGGGTGGAGGCAGGGACAGGCTTCTCGGGAGGAGAAGGGCAGGGTTCCAGGGCTGGGGCCAAGCTGCACAGCTGAGGCTCAATGTTTGCTTCACCCTAATGCTTTCAGCCAGGATCACCAGCAAAGACTAACCCATGCTAGAGCTAGGATCCCTTCCCTGCTCCTTGTCCCTCAGCTGTGTTGCTCTTCAGTGATCCAGAGTGCTAGTCTAGCTGAACTCTTACAAAGTGCCTCTGGAAATCAGTTTGTGCCTTATTGAACAAGCCGGAGAGGGCTCTCCTAATTACTCCCAACCTCATTTTATTGTAAACTGCTGTGCAAAGATTAGGTCTTGTTCCATGGGGTTTTCTGCCTCTGAGGGGCTCCTGGGAGTTTCCCACAGAGCCCCAGCACTCCCAACATGATACCCATTGCCTGCAGCGTGGCTGTGTTGCCAGTCTGGATGTGTCTGCCCCATTTTACAGCACAGCTAACCCCAGGATATGGTTCCAGTTCAGTTCTGATTTGCATTGCTGATGGGATCTGAGCTGTGCTAGTGCCTTGGACTGCCTGGCCCTGCCTGCACTGTAAGGAGGAGATCCCTGCTGTCTGTGCTGCAGGACTGGTGTGATCCCAGCCCTACCTGGAGGGCACTAATTGTAGCTGGCACAGGCAGCTGCTGAATGAAGCTGTGCACTGCTGCCTTGCCTCTGTATGTGCTGGTTCAGCTCACACCCTGCTGTGTTTTCAAGTGTTGAAATCACTCTCAGTGTCAATAAACAAATAGACCTGAATCCGACACTTGTTGTGTTTCTCTGCTACCTGTCCCCTCTCCCAGCCCCTTGCCCTGTCACACAGACCACAGGAATGTTTCCAAACCACAGCTAGGGTGGGAGGGGGGAATGGAGCGTGTTCCTGGCACCATATAGACCCTAGATGACTTAACAGCCCATGGGCACTCAACTCTGCTCCTTTGAGGCAGTCCCAGCATTGGTCACATGTGGTGGGGAAGAAGTTTGCGGGCCTGACTCAGGTTCTACTACTGCCCCCAGCAAATGGTGTCTTTCACCTGCAGTATGACACATCACACTGTCCTTCACTGGTTGTTTGTTTAACCTTTGACTGGGAGGCTGGAATTGGCTCGAAGTGCTGGGTGAGGCTCCATGTACCAACCTGCTTGGAAACGATTAAATAAAAGTGCTGAACGCAGGTGCCAAGGGGCAAGGGCACATGGAGGGGAGAGCTGTGGAGGTTACCTGAATGGTGCATGCAATGAGCCAAACAGGACTGACGTGTGCCAGGCAGCCTGCCTTTTGTACCCTTCCCTCTGCCCTGCTGAGAGCACTGGGTTTGATATTCCCTGCCCCAGACCCACCCTCCAGCCCCTCTTTCTGCACAGGATGCAGTCTCCCATCGTGCCCTGCAGCCCCACGTCATGGCTCTGCTGCAGAGCATTCTGTTCTTTGGCTGATGGCAGGCCCCACTCTGTGTGGAGCCGTGTGGGCATGTAACCCCAGAGGGGCTACCATGCAGGCAGTCCAGAGGCCACTGGGTACATCCAGAAGCTCCAGCCCTGGGAATAGTACAAATGTTGCTTGCTGCTCCTTTATCAAACTCCTGGTAGCAGGCCAAGGGGAAAGCAATGGCTGCCCTCACACAGGCTTCTTCTGTCTTAGGGCAGGCTCCCTGCCTTGGGCCAGGGATTAAGAGCAGCATGTCCTTTGCCTTCAGCACCTTCAGTTCCACTGTGGGGGTGGGTGCTCCTCCCTGCCTGGAAGGACTGCTCTCCCAGTCCCTCATGCCCCAAACCCCAGTAGCCTCCCCAGGGACCTGGAATGTGGCCTGACCAGTCCCTACCCAGCATATCAATCCAGCCTGCTCTGGTTGTGGCTGGGCAGTGCTGGCTCCTGTGGCTGTCACATGTGGGCCTGCACTGGGCAGTCCCCCCTCGACCCGCAGGGGCTCTCTCCTTCTCAGGGCTGTAGTCTGCACAGCCTCAGAACCAAGGGCTTTGCACTGCATGGGCTGATAAAGCCACTAGGGCTGTGTGAAACGGCACTGTTCTTTTTAGACTCGCATTTCGATGTTTTGATGGAGCAGGGTTTGTTTCAAATTTTGTTTCGATTTGAAAACGCTGTTCAGTTTTGTTTCGTCTAAACAGTTTCGCTGTTTTGACGTTTTGCCCATAAGCTATAATAGGGAAGCTCGAAACAGCCTATAACTTTGTCATTTCTGGCCTGATTTGGATGAAACTTGCAGGAATGGTAGCCCCTTCTGAGGGCATGAAGCCTGCCAAGCTTCAAGGAGGCAGGTATAGGGGTTTCAGGGAAACTGCACCTCAAAGTCTTGAAAGCAAAAAACTCATGTCATGTATGTGTTAAGCCACAGCAGGGTCAAAACTGCAGGCATGCTAGCCCCTGCTGAGGCCACAAAGCCTGCCAAGTTTCAGGGAGATAGGTGTAGGGATTTGGGGGAAACTGCATCTCAAGCTGTGGACAAGCAAAACTCATGACAGGGGTGACACTGTGTGTTAAGGCGCAGCAGGGTGAAAGCTGCAGGCATGCTAGCCCCTGCTGAGGCCACAAAGCCTGCCAGCTGTTGAGGAGATCGGTGCAGGGGCTGCTGGGTTCTGGGACCTGCACCTCTGGCTGCTGACAGGCAAAACTCGTTACATGGATGGATGACACTGTGTGTATGTATCAAGGCACACCCTCACTCAACTGACACCACTGCAGAAAGGGCAGATCAAACAATGCTGCCTTTTATGCAGTTTTTCCATCCCTCCCCCAGAGCACTGGGATTGGAAGGCATCTCAGGAAAGGATGACAGTCACTGGCCAGCTACACAGTCAATAATGAGAGCAGTCCTTCCCTGCCCTCCTTCCCCCTCCCTCTCCTTACTTTAGTTTCTGTTTCCCTGCAGGCAAGCCCAGCTTGAGCTTTGAAACACAAAACATTTAGAAAATTTCAAAACGTTTCGACTTGCCTCGTTTTGTTTTGAGGTTGTTTTGAAGCTCTCTGTTTCGTTTTGATTTTGCTGTTTTGCACTCAAAACAGCGTCGAAACGAAACTGCCTGCGAAATTTTGCACAGCCCTAAAAGCCACTTCCTGCTCTAACAGAAAGGGAATTAAATAAATTAAAGCCAGCTCGGCTCTCTGTATCTGCTACCTGGGCCATCAGCGCCCATGGTGAGATTAGCTGTGCTTGGCATGGAACAGGAAGAGCCCCCCTGTTAGCTGGGCACAGAGCAGGGAGAGCCCCCTGCCCACCAGTGTTGGAGCCCCATGGCTGCCTGGGGGCTGCATAGCAGATGGACGTGGGCTTCTTTGTTCTGATGAAGTGAATTTGGGTTCACAAAAACCCGTGCTCCCTCTATATATCTAGTTAGTCTATAAATTTGCATATCTACCCTGCTTTCTGTGTTCTGTCATGCAGCTGGAGAGACACAAGCTCTCTTCTCCATTGGGCTGCCCCAGGACAGGAGGGAAATGTGGTCTCCTTGCTGGGAAGAAAGAGAAATCAGCGTGATCCCCCAACTTTGGGCTAGAGACCCCCCTCTCACTGTACAACCCCCAGGAAAGGAAGGGTGTTTCCAGGATCCTGCCAGCTGTCCTGCTGCCCCTGGAAGATGCAGGTGTAGGGATCTCTCCAGTCCAGTGCATCTCTCCTGGGGAAGCTGGGCTCCTGGAGGAGCACAGGTCTGGCTGCAGCACTCTGGCCTCTACAGCGGGGCCTGTAGAACAGAGATTCTCAACCTTTTCGTACCAGGACCCATTGGTAAGCATTGATGGCCAGTTCTGACCCAGTAAATCGTTTAAATACAAAACAGTCCCCTGGCCTTGCTGGTGCCCCTCACTCCCAGCCCTGACTCTTGCGGGAGGGAGGGTACAGAGCCTGGGGGGCCTCAAGCAGCCCCTTGTGGCTGGAACTCTGCCAGCCTGCAGGGGAAAACCCCATTTCCCATGTTTTTCTCCTTTAAGGAAGAATCCATTTTTAAAGTTTGTTTGCAACCCTTTCATATATTCTTGTGACCCACTTTTGGGTCATGATCCATGAGTTGAAAAACAGTGTTGTAGAACCTAACAGGCTTAGGTGTGCCCAATCTTGGGCAGCATGATGGGAGGCAGGGGACTGCCCTGATAGCACAGGGTGTGTGAGGGAAGGGAGTAGTGGGGGAAGGTGCAGCTGACAAGGAGCTGTCTCTCCACAGGTGCAGTGTGTGGGCACCCCCCTCCATGCACTCAGGTTGATATCGCCAGCTGGGAGAGATACTGTTGCTCACTCTCCAGACCTGCAGGGCTCATGTTTTCTGTGGCCTGTGAGTGCAGACAAGTGCCCAGCCCAGACCTCACCCAGGGAAGAGATGACTTAACTTGGCCAGGTGTTTACACTGTGACTCATTGTGGGGAATGGTTTGTTGACAGCCTCTGGGCCTGATGTGTTATGGGTGTCCCTGGAAACAGGCACCTTGCAAACGAGGTAGTTCTGGAGCCCTGTCCGTTGTTGTTGTTGGTGCCCGGCTCCCTGGCTGTCAGTTGGCACCAAGGACATTGCCTCTCTCACTCTGAGTGCTCTTGGAGGCAGCTACCGCTGGCCTGAATCTTCCACAGTGACCTGCCAAATTACCATTGCCCAGAACAAATGCACAGCTTATGCAGTTGGCAAAGGCCCAGCAATGCGTCAGGAGAGTGTGTCTACTCTGTCTGTCTTTAGGAAACAGATTGTTTTCCTGTGTGAATCTCAGACTTTCTATGCTCCTCTGTGTTCACAGTGTGTCTGGGGCCAGTCTGCACGTGCACATGGGAAGGTGTACACAAGTAGGTCATAAATCGGTGTGTGTACATGCCTGTGTGTGTGCTCACGGCTATATGTATATATGCAGGCAGGCATGTGCAGGTGCCGATAGGACCTTGTGAGCGAGTGTGCATGCACGTCTGCCTTCTGGGAAATGGGCAAAGGAGCTGAACAAGAGAAGAAGAGCCTGCAGCATGGCTCCCCCCCTGAGTCAGGGATCATGCACTGTGCAGATGGCAGCAATCACCATTCACAGGGCTCATTAACACTGACAACCCTGTTGAGCACCATGGAAACCACTGTTCTCGGCAAGGCAGCTTGGCCCTGGCGTCCTCGTGCCAAAGTGCCTGTGATGCCTTGCTGGCATGTTCTGCTGTGCTGGCTGAGACCTGGGCAGGATGGAGATAAGGTGGGGGGGATGGGAGTGTGTTGCTGATCAGGTGGGTCTAGGAGCACAGTGAGGGGCACTGTGGAAGGGGGAAATTGGGGTGTCACTATGAGGTGGGGGGATGGGGACACAGCAGAGACAGTACTGGGGGGCACAATGAGGGGTGTCCCTATGGGGTTGAGGAAAGGAGAACCCAAATGGGGCAGGAGGCTAGGCTGAGGGGCTGAGTGAGGTGTGTCACTGTGGGGTTTGGTGAAAGGGGCAGGACATCAGGGCCCACTGCAGTGCTTGTGGCCCAGTGGAGGGATGGTGGTGCTCAGCCTTGCTCTGAAGGAATCCCAGGAATCCCAAGCAGCAGACACCTGCTCTGGCCCTGAGCAGGTAAGAGACCTGCTTCCACCTCGCTCAACAGGTTTCACAGAAACCAGTCTGGCAAGTGAACATTGTCTCTGGCCACAGGTCTACCAGAGCCTGCAGCTCCTGCACCTCTTGGATGGCAGCCAGCACAGCAGAGGTTCAGACCAGGCTTGCCGGCACTGCCACAGCATAGGGCTGGCATTTGAAGACAGCGCAGCTCCAATCCCCACCGGCCCAGTTTGAAGCTCAGAACAGGAGCCTCCCAACCCTCTCTGCTTAGCCCTGCTGGGGTCCTTCTAGGGGCTGGGAGCCCCAGGGTTTTAAACAATGAGCTGGCTGGGCAAAGCCAGGGCCCTGCTCCCAGAATGAGGGGTTTCATAAATTCATAGACATTAGGGGCTGGAAGGGACCTCACAAGATCATCAGGTCCAGGCCCCCTGTGCTTGGGCAGGGAAGACTGCTGGGGTCAGATGACCCCAGCAAGGTGAGCATTCAGACGTTTTTTGAAGATTTCCGGAGTAGGTGATAGTATCACCTCTTTGGAAAGTCTGTTCCAGACCCTGGACACTTGAACTATAACAAAGTTTTTCCTTATGTCCAATCTAAAGTGAACCTCTAGCAATTTGAGACTGTTATTCCTTGTCTTCCCCTGGGGTGCCTTGGTGAACAGATGCTTCCCCAGGCCCTGATGTGCGCCCCTTATATACTTATATGCTGCTACTAAGTCCCCTCTAAGTCTTCTCTTCTCCACGCTGAACAGTCCCAGGCTCTCAGCCTCTCCTCATATGGCCTGCTCTCCCAACCTCTAATTATATGTGTAGCCCTCCTTTGGACTCTCTCAAGCTTTTCCACATTCTTTCTGAAGTGCAGCATCCAGAACTGAATGCAGTACTCCAGCTGCGGCCTCACCAAAGCCAAGTAGAGCAGGAGGATGGCATCCTTTGTCTTGCTTGAGATGCAGCAGTAGATGCATGCCAGTGTCTTATTTGCTTTGCTGGCTACAGCATCACATTGGTGGCTCATGTTCATTCTATGGTCTATCATGACCCCCAGGTCTCTTTCAGTTGTGGTGCTGGCAAGTGTAGTGCCACTGAGCCTGTAAGTGTGTTGCAGCTTATTTCTCCTCAGATGGAGTACTTTGTACTTCTCAGTGTTAAACGTCATCAGATTTTGATCCACCCACCTTGTGAGTCTGTCTCTATCAGCTTGTATCCCTAGCCTATCCTCCAGTGTAACTGCACTCCTCCATAATTTGGTGTTGTCTGCGAATTTTGCCAGTACGCATTTAATAACTGAATCCAAATCATTAATGAATATGTTAAAAAGCACTGATCCAAGTACTGAACCCTGAGGGATGCCACTGGTTACCATGTGCCGTGTCGACTCAGTTCCATTTATTAATACTGTCTGGGTCCTGCCTCAGAACCAGTTCCCTAGCCACCTAAATGTTAAGTTGTTGAGGCCACAGTTCCCCAATTTTTCCATGAGGACATCATGGGAGACCAAGTCAAAGGTCTTTTTGAAATCCAAATATATGACATCAGCTTCATCTTCTTTATCCAGGTGGTGTGTTACCTGATCTTAGAAGGAAATGAGGTTGCTCAGGCATGACTTTCCCGCAACAAAGCCATTTGGCTATCTTTTAGAATGCTGCCTTCAGTTAAACTATCAGTAATGGATTCTTTGGTAATTTTTTTCAGGATTTTTCCAGGGATTGAGGTCAAACTGATTGGGTTTCTGTTTTTGGTCTCTGCTGCCCCTGTGGGGATGGTAGAAGGTGAGGCTAAGATACCCTACCAGAAAGCACTCGCACAGAATAGGGGCCTGACTGGGAGCAGAATGGTCACAAACATGCCAAACCAAAAGCAGAAGGCTGCCTGAGCCTGGCACGTGAGCTCATTGAAGGTGCCCAAGAATTGGCATCCCATCTGGCTGTCTTGGCTGTCTGTTCTCCAGCCTGCATAACTATTCACAGCTGGGGCTGTCCTTGGCACAAGCATTATTCTCACTACCCTGGAGTTATAGCTACACAGATGCCAAGTGAGTACAGTTGATAATAGGACCTTCACACACCCACTAGCACAAGTGTAAATGCCTGGAGAGGGTGCAGGCAAGGGAGATGCCACTCCTTTGACAGATAGATGAAGTCCCTTCCCCAGTGCCATTACAACCTCACTGGCAGCATGGGGGAAGCATGTATGGATTCAGGCAACTTTGCCAAAACATAGAGATGCTTCCAAAGTGGGGACCCATGTTGACACCAACTATAATCTGGGCTGACACCACAGGGGAGGTGGCTTCTCAGGCCCTGGGGCTGCAGTGCTGCCAGCTCTCATGGGCTTCTTTTGAGCATGAGGATACCAGTGTTTTTCTTAAGGCTTCAGCTCCCAGAATCCTGAGATTATGTGACATCTTAGCCCCTGAAGAAAAAAATCTATTTTTTGCCCTTGGGGCTGCCAAGAAATTCTGGAGACATGATATAAGCATGACCTATAAACTCCAAAGCCAGATGCAAAAAAAAGAACCAAGGTGGAGTTTCCTATTTTGTGAATCCTGTACTATTTCAGGCCCTGCCTCATGCTTTCCATTGCCTTAGCAGCTCCACCAGCATTCTGTAATATATGGCCAACAATGCCTGGGAGCGTGGCATTGCTGCTCTCTCCTGACTACTACTGGCACTGCAGCCAGGCACCTTTGCTTACAACCATGATTTTTTCTTAGCATTTTTAACCTTAAGGCGCCCCTTTAGACCCCAGGCTCCCCTCGGAAAATGCCAGCTCTTAGCTTTCACTCATTTTTTGGTTATGGAAAAAAAACAGAATAATTCTTCTGTTGCAAAGATATCAGAAAGAGCACAGCAGGTCAGAAATGCTTCTGACACTATGGATTCTTTTTTGAAATCTCTGGGTTTATCTTGTGAATCACACGCAGGTGTTTGCACACCTAACAGTGCTAATATTGTGCATCACCCTTAAAAGGATGTCAAGCGTGCTGCAGCACCCCGGCTGAGAATCACTGGCTTAATGGCAGACTTGCTTCAGGCCTTACCTTGACCAGATGCCTCTTGCTGTGGCCGGTCTGGCTCTCAGTGAGAAACTGACTCTGGTTCTGATGCTTGAAACCTACCTAAACCTAGGTGACCTTGGCTTCCATGTGAAGTGCAGCTCGTTCTGAAGCAGCGTTACGCAAATTTGCCACTCTTTGCTCCCATGCTGGGACCTTTGATGCTGAGCTGATATTTAATGGGGTCACAGTCTTGCGTTGCCCTATGGTCAAGAAGATGGCATCTCCCTGGATTTCATATTACAACAGGTCTGTTCCTGGCCTTGCCATGTGTACCTGCTATGTGCTGTTCCTTACCCAGTTAGAGCACACGTGGCAATAGGAATCTCAGCACCAATATTGCCCTGGAGCTTGGATTCTAGAGGATGCTAACAAGAAAAGAATGGAGAAACCAACCACCTCAGGGCTCCTGCTTGGTTCCTGAATGCCCTGTACCCCTCCCAGAGGGGCATGGGTAGGATGGGTCCCGCAGGACCCAGCTGCCAGCATGGCATGGGGCTCTGAGGTACTTGTGTTACAAACCAAAGCAGGTAGATTCAAGGACTTGTCAATTCAGAGCAAAAAAGACAGAATTGTTGGCATTTACTGAGGAAGGGAAATTCCAGAATATTTTCATTTCAGGAACATCATAGCATTTAGGCAAGAAGGAGATATGTAGGGTTATTTATCTTTCTCAATGGCTCCTGTCCCTCCTACCTCACCCTTCCCTGGTTTCCTGTCTCTGATCAGCTTGGGGAATTCCCATTTGTTTTCATATCTTTGCCTCTTTGCTCTTCTTCCTCTTCCATGGGCCCTCCACTGGTGTCATGTGGGCTGGGTCTCATATTTTGGGAGGTCCCTCTTTGGTTAAAGCCACGTTGCCATTTGTCAACACTATTCTCTCTTGCCTTTACCTGTCCTTTCTCATGTAGGCATTCACATCTTTCCTAGGCCCTTCATGGTTGCCTGAATAGCCTCTATGTTGAGTCTAAGCATTTAACTTCCTCATTTGGTCTTGATTCCCCCTTTGTAGATCATAGTGTCACCTACAGATGTTGAACACAGGATGCTGAACCTAGTGCTACCCTGGCCACCACTGCTTAATAGCTTAGTTACACTAACTTCTTGAATCATGTCAAGTGTGGTTGCTAGGTCTAACTCTTCCCCTGATCCGGAGGCTGGTAACACAATCTTATGGCTTGGGGTTTGCATCTAGATACCTACAGTTGTGCAACCTCTCCACTCTTATTTTCTAATTTTATCAGATTCACTGGAATCCTTTAAGCACAGCGTGGCCCTCTGAACTCTCTGATTTACTGTTTTCTCTGTGTGTAGTTTGTAGCCCAGTATAACCATCTTGGAGAGGTGTCACAGCACTGGTTAAGACCTAGAACATCTGTTACATGATAAATTCCAGTGCATTGGGAATGACTTTGTTCCAATTTGTCCAGTTGGCCCTGGAACCCATTCAGAGAAAACTCCCCCAGGGACCTCCGACTGTAGCTTTTTCTTTAATGATCTCAATATTGGTTCCTACCCCTCTTCCAGCATTTGTTACATCTCAGGCACTGGTGTGAGCTGTGACCTCTGGCTCCTCCCTTCACTCAGCACATGCAACTGCACTTTGCAGGTAAGTCACTCAAAGGCTATCCTGGCCAGCACACAGCTCAGATGATGCGTTCTGTGACAGAGTTCCCTGGATACAAAAGGGATTTCCATTGGGAGCTCTACTGTGGAAGGGCCTCTGTTGTGGTGAGCAGGACACCCTGGCCTGCATGCAGGCTACAGGTTACCTCCTGCTGTTTGGCAAAAGGTGACGGGCATCCCTCTGGCAGTCTGAGAACTCTGCTTTCTGGCTGGAGTGCAGCCCTGCACTGTGCTGACGAGACCAACTACATGGACTGTTCTGCTAGCCCTGCTCTCCGAGGGACAGCTGATATTTTGGGTGTTTGGTCATATGGGTGAAACCCAGGGCTCCTTGGCTTCTCACAGTGTTCCTCTGCCTACCATCAGCCATGGGAGATCTCGGTATTAAAACCTCATAGGAAGACGGAGGGAGGGAGTTATTGGATTTCAGAGGCCATTGTTAGCAGGTGCTTGTAACTCAATCTCACAGGGTTGGCTTCCTTGTGGCAGATACAATAGCGGGACTGTCCTGAAATGTGAGCCCATTATAATTACCAAAGACAGGAGCAGCAGCTGGAATCTGGATCAAGAGCTGCACACACCAGCACCTTGCAATGCACCTCACAAGAAGCACCCAGCAGCCAGAGCCCCCCGGGGCTGTGCAACCTGCACACCGCTTTGCCTGAGCCCTGCTGGGGAGGTGACAGCATCCTTGGGGCAGGTAGGAATTGGATTTTTATTCCACAGGACCCTGATTACTTGGCATCACTGAGACTGGAGAAGGATAGCAGGGGGGAGCAGAAGCACCACTATCCTGTGTGCTCCTGGGGAGTCACCTCCTCAGAGTGTGTGACGGGAGCCAGGTCCTGTCCAAGGGGTAGGAGACATCCCTGCCCATGTTGTGGTTCTGCACAACTAGGGTGTTCAGCTTCTGATGCATGCCCCTTTAGTATTTCCTGCTTGACCCCTCTTATTTCTATAGCCACCCACCGTAGTAAAGAGCACTCCCAGTTGTACAGCTCTGCCAGGAACTGGCTCTGTGTGTTCCTCCCCTCCTCCACCTGGTGTGTATATCCCACCAGAAAGCAGACCCTTTCTTTACTAATTCCAGGCAGTATATGTTCCCCAAAGGCTGGGGTGCCAAGGAGCAGCTAGCTGGAGCCCAGTTGGATGCCAAAGGGAAAAAATCACCTGTGCCCTCTTGAGAGGCTGGGGTCAGACATTGAAGGATTTGGATGTAAGGGCAGCTGGGCAGGAATCAGGCAGTGGGTCCTGCAAGTGAAGGCCCACAGAAGATGTGCTGGGCCCTGGGTGTGTGCAGGCACTTGCCGGCACACACCAAGGAGCAAAGCAGGCTTGCCGGCACTTGTGGGTGCACTCCTACTCCCTGAAAGGCCCTGAGGCAGTTTGGCTTCACTGTTCTCCTCTGACCAAGGATGCCAAACCATAGAGAAGTGGGTGACAAGGTAGGCTAAGGGGCCTGGGCCAGGCTGGATGTCACCTGCATCTAGCTTCTCTCCCATTTCCCTTCTCCCAGCTCTGCCTCACCTCCTGCTCCTCCGTGCTGGACCTCCACCCTTCCTATCGTTGCTTCCCCCTCTCTCCTATGTTCTCTCTTTCTCCCCCACTTCCCTCATATTCTCCCCCTCTCAGACCCCTCTTTCACCATCTCTCACCTTTCTTTTCTGATAGTTGCAGAGTCCCCAACTTCTGTTTCCAGTTCCAATCACCAGCTGTCCCTCAGGTGAAAGCCATTGGCCTGTACATGCTGCTCTGTCCTGTGCACTCATCCCTGTTGCCCTGCTATGTGCCTCCCTCCTGCTGGGATGCCAGGTCTCAGGCCCCTGTGTCTCGGTGGCCTCTCAGTGAGGCAGCAGATCTGGCTGCATTTCTATACCTCCAGACCCTTCTTTGTTCTGAGTCCCTGGAGCAGCTCCTGGGGAGGTCATGGAGCCCTGGAACACAGTATGGAGCCATTGCTGACAGGCTTCTCACTCCCCTCTACCCTTCAGGATGTCTCAGACCATGGGGAGTGACTATACTGAGGAAGTGGAGCCTGCAGCTGAGGGTAACTTCCCAACGCCCAGCCGAGGCAGCCACAAGATCGACTGCATCATCTGCTATTCCTCCTATGACCTGGCCAGCCGGCTCCCTCGCCGGCTCTATTGCGGTCACACCTTCTGCCAGGCCTGCATCAGGCGCCTCGACTCTGTAGCCAATGAGCAGCGGTGGATCCCCTGCCCCCAGTGTCGCCAAAACACCCCCACCCCCCGTGGCGGGGTTGCCATGCTTGACCTGGACCTGGCTACTTTCTTGGCAGTGAAGTCAGAGAAGGAGCATCCTCGGGTAGCTTGCAGGCCAGAGGCAGACTTAACCTATAAAACATCCTCCAAAGAGAAGCCAGTCACACAGCAGCCCTCAGGGCTGTGCCGGGAAACAGTGACGACCCAGCCACAGTTCCCCCGAAACAGGTGCTGCAGACCGTGCATGTGCTGTGCGGCTGAAGCATCGTTTGAGGGCTGAGCAGGCTGTTTCCAGGGCTAGGCCAGAGTTGAGCCGCCAGGTTCAGAGCGTGTGAAGAGAGTTCCCTGCTCCAGTGGATGGAGAGGGCCAGACTGGGCTGACAGGGACTTCACTGTATCCAAGAGCCCGCATTTTTGCAGCACAACATTTTGGGAAGCAGGCACAGTCTCTCCAGGTGACTCGTGGGCAGTGTCCCAGGCCTGACCTCTCCAAAGGGTTCACAGCTTTCCCTGGAACTCCTATGGTAGCTTCATCCCCTGGCTGCTTGTTTTCACTCATTGGCGAGAGAGAGTAATCAAGCTCTATCCTGTCCCTGGGCATGGGGTCAGCCCTTCCCTGGGTCTCATACCCTGGGTCTTGCCCTCTGTTTGGTTCCCAATAGGCCAGTTCCTGCTTCTCTGGGGAAAGATGAACCCCAGGACATGCCCTGATGGCTATCCTGCCAGGGTTTGGGGAAGCTTGGAGAAAGGGCAGTCGGCCTGCCCACTTCCTCCTGTCTGTATCTGAGTGACTAATCCACCTGACATGGTGATCCCAAGTATCTGGTATCCTGTCAGTGCTTGAGTTAGGGCAGCAGAATCGCAGCCAGTCCACCTGCACAGCCCTTGAGTAACCAGATATTCAGTGGAGGTCCTTGCCAGGCAAGACAAGGACACTGAGGGCATTTTACAGCACTGAGGAGCAGCAAGGGGTTTCAGGGAGAGGAGTTGACACCAAGAATGCAGAGGAGGTAACACGTATTGAAAGATGCTGAGATGGTTCCTCTCCACTGGCCTTGGTTTTTCTTTTGCCCAGGGAATCAGGAAAGCAGCGGTGAAACTAGTGAGAAGGCAGCTGCAGTGCTAGGCCAGCTGCTCAGGGAGCAGACACTATTTGCTCAGAATCTGCCCACCTGACTGTGGGATTTATTTCCTGTTCAGGCAGGGCAGACATCAGGCTACTTTAGCCCTTCTTCCTTTGCTTCTGTGTGCTGGACACCGAGGGACCAAGGGGGCTTTCCTTGTTCAGAACCTTTGTCTGTGTTTGTCACATGCATGAGAAATGCAGGGCTTGGGTACATTGGAGGGCTAATGGGGGAAGGATGTCACAGGACCAGGGGAGCCACTGCAAGGGAAGAAGGGGTGCTACCACTCTGTTTCAAGGCCTTTGTGTTTGCTAGGTTTGGCTGACCCCTGTTTCGCTCAAACATCTGGTACACAGTTGAAAAGAAGCTCTCTGTGTTACAAATTCAGTACAAAAGCTTTCCCTGACCCCTGCTTCATTTAAGGATGATGGAGGTTGTCAGGTCTATTCTATAGGCCCTCCACAGGGTCCACCAGCAAAACCAAGTGAGATGATTCCTACCACTCCTGACATTTCTAAGGTAAAAAATAAACAGAACAATGATTTTGTGGTTGAAAAGCTTTATTGGCTTTCTTTGCACCTCCACAACAGGAAAACAGAGCCCCAGCAGGTTGTCTGTCTTGTACAGATCATCCTGTTGAGAGAGGTTGAAGATGGTGTCCTCACAGTATTAGGTACCTAGCCTGGGAATGAAATCCAATGCTCCTGAGGTGCTGTGTCCTCTGCTATTGCTGATAGGAAAGTGGGAAGTCAGTGTGGTCCTTTCCTTCTTGCATCCACTTGCTTCCTGGGCTAGTTCTAATCTGGAGATGGACAAGCCACAACTCCAGTGAGCTCCAACAAAACAAGCTACAGCAAAAGGTGCCTGCTTATCTGCGATGGAAGAACTCCATTCCTCTGGCTTTTCACAGGAAGAAAACAGAGCTAGAGTGAACAACCTCTCCAGGAATCTTCTCCATGCCCATTGGTAGCATTGGTGCCTTGTGCCAGGCACTGTACCCACAGAATGAAAAGATATAAGCCTTGGAGAGTTTACAGATGTGGAATATCACAGGGGTTGATGGGGTGCACAAGGGCCTGTGAGAGAACATGATCCAGGACAGCCAGAGCAGCCCCTGTAGGCCAGCTGGCCAGCAGCTGTTGAGTGTTTGTGGGAACTAAAACAGATGAGTTAGAGGAGGATCTGCAAGAAGCTGGGTATAATGGCCTTGTGGATTTTTCTGAGAAACTGAGGGGTGAAGTGGAAGAATTATACTGATTCTTAGCATAAAAAGAGAAGGTAACACAATGCACCAGCTGGTGGAGCCCCATTACAGCAGCTGGGGCCTGCTTGTGCTACAGCAGGTGAGCTCTCTGCAATTGGGGCTACATTTTCAAAATACCTTTGCTTCAGTGAGAACACGAAAGATTGCCCTTCCCTCCCCACAGGGGGAGAGTGGAGTGCATCCCCTCCCACCCCTACCTGCAGGAAAGACAGTTTTTGAACCAACATGGAGAGCGGATGCTGCCTCCTAGAAGGGAAAGCAAGGGAAAGATCCCAGTTACCCATCATGTGGAGAGCAATGGACAGTGTCTCTCTCTTCCCACACTGAGGACAATAGAGGCTGCCCCTTCTCTCTCCACACTGCAAGTAGCAGTGTGGAATGAACTCTGGCTGAGACCCTCTCACACTCCTCCCTGAATGGGTGTGCTGGTGCCTGGGGAGGCTGGACCTCATGCTGTAGCCCTTTCTGAAGGCTGGGTGTAGGAAGGTCACTCTACAGTGGGGGAACTGGGGAGGGATTCAGCTGGAGTTGTCCTACAGGTGAGGCACTGACAGGGGCACTCCCCAGTGTGGGCTCTGTGATGGGTAGATGGTTGGGAGCTCTTCCCATTCCTTAAGAACAATGAGGGAATGTCCTGGGTGAGTGTCCTTTGTGGTGGCACATGGGGAGCCCCTTCCACACTTCCCTGACATGTAGGGACTCTGCAGTGTGCAGCCCCATGTAGGGCATGTGCAGGTGGCTGTGGGTAGTCAGTTTGGATGGGCAGTGGGATCCCACACTGTGTGTGCTAGGGCCAGCCCCACCAAATGCTTTCCTGGGAGCTGTGGTAACTGTGTTCCAGGTGCTGCCCTGTGGGGACAGCAGGGAGCCCTTCTCTTTCCTGGGTGTTTAATCTGCTTTCCTTTCATCCTGCTCTTGGTCCCGCAGGCCTTTCCTTGGGGACTGCTTTGGGGGGCATTCCCTTGGCCTTGTTTTATTCATAGATTCATAGATTCATAGATGTTAGGGTCGGAAGGGACCTCAATAGATCATCGAGTCCGACCCCCTGCATAGGCAGGAAAGAGTACTGGGTCTAGATGACCCCAGCTAGATGCCTATCCAACCTCCTCTTGAAGACCCCCAGGGTAGGGGAGAGCATCACCTCCCTTGGGAGCCTGTTCCAGACCTTGGCCACTCTAACTGTGAAGAAGTTCTTCCTAATGTCCAATCTAAATCTGCTCTCTGCTAGCTTGTGACCATTATTTCTTGTAACCCCCAGGGGCGCCTTGGTGAATAAAACCTCACCAATTCCCTTCTGTGCCCCTGTGATGAACTTATAGGCAGCCAGAAGGTCGCCTCTCAACCTTCTCTTGTGGAGGCTGAAAAGGTCCAGGTTCTCTAGTCTCTCCTCGTAGGGCTTGGCCTGCAAGCCCTTAACCATGCGAGTGGCCCTTCTCTGGACTCTCTCCAGGTTATCCGCATCCCTCTTCAAGTGCGGCACCCAGAATTGCACGCAGTATTCCAACTGCGGTCTGACCAGCGCCCGATAGAGGGGAAGTATCACCTCTTTGGATCTATTCGTCATGCATCTGCTGATGCATGATAAAGTGCCATTGGCTTTTCTGATGGCTTCGTCACACTGCCGACTCATGTTCATCTTGGAGTCCACTAGGACTCCAAGATCCTTTTCCATTTCTGTGCCACCCAGCAGGTCATTCCCTAGGCTGTAGGTGTGCTGGACATTTTTCCTCCCTAGGTGCAGCACTTTGCATTTCTCCTTGTTGAATTGCATTCTGTTGTTTTCTGCCCACTTGTCCAACCTGTCCAGGTCTGCTTGCAGCTGTTCCCTGCCCTCCAGCGTGTCCACTTCTCCCCATAGCTTTGTGTCATCTGCAAACTTGGACAGAGTACATTTGACTCCCTCGTCCAAGTCACTGATGAAGACATTAAAGAGTATCGGTCCAAGGACCGAGCCCTGCGGGACCCCACTGCCCACACCCTTCCAGGTCGAAACCGACCCATCCACCACAACTCTCTGGGTGCGACCCTCCAGCCAATTCGCCACCTACCGGACTGTGTAGTCATCCAAGTCACAGTCTCTTAACTTGTTCACCAGCATGGGGTGGGATACCATATCGAAGGCCTTCCTGAAGTCTAAGTATACGACATCCACCCCTCCTCCTGTGTCCAAATGTTTCGTAACCTGGTCATAAAAAGAGACTAGATTAGTCAGGCATGATCTGCCTGCTACGAACCCGTGCTGGTTTCCCCTCAGCATAATTTGTCCTGCCGGGCTCTCGCAAATGTGAGCCTTGATAATTTTTTCAAAGACTTTGCCAAGGATGGAGGTGAGACTGACTGGCCTATAGTTGCCCAGATCCTCCTTCCTCCCCTTCTTGAAAATGGGGACCACATTGGCCCTTTTCCAGTCCTCCGGGACGTGGCCCGTGCGCCACGAGCATTCAAATATTCCCGCCAGTGGCTCTGCAATGATGTTGGCCAGTGCCTTCAGCACCCTCGGATGGAGCTCATCTGGGCCTGCCGACTTAAAGGCATCCAGTTCTTCCAAGTGACTCTGCACCATCTCAGGGTCTACGCATGGAAGTCTGGCGCCTTGCTGCTGCCTCTGTACAACCCCAATGAGAGCCTTGTCGTGCCCCTCACTTAGGAACACTGAGGCAAAGAACTCATTGAGGTGTTCAGCCTTGTCCCCCCTGTCCGTCACCAATTGCTTCTGCCCATTTAGCAGGGGTGCTATTCCTCCCTGGGCCTTCCTTTTACTCCCTATATATCTAAAAAACAATTTCTTGTTGCCCTTTACTTGGGATGCCATCCTCAGCTCCATGGTAGCTTTGGCCCGTCTAACTGCCTCCCTACAAGTGCGAGCAGAGGAGGTATATTCATCTTTGGTGATCTCTCCCTGTTTCCACTTTTTATGTGCTCCCCTTTTGGCCCTTAGGCTGCCCTGGATTTCTCTGGTCAGCCAAGAAAGCCTCCTGCCCCCTTTCCCTCTTTTTCCTCGCATCGGGATCATCTCGCTTTGTGCCTGAAGGATTATTTCCTTAAGGCACAGCCACCCTTCTTGGGCTCCCATCACTTCAAGACTCCTACTCTGCAGTGCGTCCTTGACTAATCGCCTGAGTTCATTGAAATCAGCTTTCCTAAAGTCTAGCACTTTCACCCTACTAGTTACCTTACCCACTTGACGTCTTATGAAGAATTCTATTATTAGGTGATCACTGTCCCCCAGATGGCTACCGATCTGTAGGTCCCCTACCATGTCATCCCCTGTTGCCAATACCAGATCCAGTATGGCATTCCCCCTAGTGGGACCGTGAACCTCCTGTGTCAGGTGGAGGTCCTGTACACATGTTAGAAACCTGCGTGAATGGTGGGATTTTGCCGTCTGTGTCTCCCAGCAGATGTCTAGGTAGTTTAGGTCCCCCATGACTACCGCCTCCTTAGCTTTTATGGTCTCTGAGAGCTGCCTCAGGAGCCCCAAATCTATTTCTTCCCCTTGGTGTGGGGGTCTGTAACAGACCCCTACCACCAAATCCCTTTCTTCTTGCCCCCCATGTAACCTAACCCACAATCCTTCTACTTCCTCATCCTTCGATTCCGTCTTGATGAGGGTTGATGTATATTGCTCATTGACATACAGCGCAACCCCTCCCCCTTTTTTCCCCACCCTGTCCTTTCTGTACAATCTATAACCCTCAATATGTACCGCCCAGTCGTGGGACGAATCCCACCAGGTTTCCGTTAGCCCTACTAAGTCATAGGTGTTTTGTGCAAGCAGGAGCGTTAGTTCATCTTGTTTGTTCCCCATGCTCCTAGCATTAGTATATAGGCACTTGAGCCCTGCAACTGGTGCCTTTGCTGCCCCCCCCGCTCCGAATCCCAAGGGGATTGTTGTGGGAACATGCTATGTGGCTTCATGACCATAGAAGTTCCATGCTGTGATCCCTCCTCTTCATTCTCACCTCTGATCCCAGCATGTGCTGTGATAAAGAGAGGATCAATTTATGATCCATTCCTCTGCTGGAACTTCTGAGAGGGGAGATAACTAGAAAACCCAGAGCTGAACCATCATAGTCCTCAAAGAGAAGTGGAAGGGATTGATTCAACTTAGGTACTTCATTTGACTACTCCAAGGTAAAGCAGAGGAAGAATGGAGGAGCTATCAGTGAGGGAGGGACAGGTGAGAAGCCATGAGTGATGTCTCTCACTTCTGTGCTTAAATACTGACCAAGTGGATATGAGCTTGACCAGGGTGGGTCATGTGAAGACTGGCTTTGCACTCTACTCAGAAACAGTTTCTCTTCTAGGTCTCCAGGCTCTAGGACTCTTCCATTTTGTCCAGCTGCACTATCATCTCAAATTTAGGAATGGAGAATCCTATTCCTGTGACAGAAATCAGGCAATCTCAAGTCCATTCCTTACCACTAGAATGGTCCCAAACTTTTCTGCGGGAGGGAAGGTGCAGTCTAAGGAGACAAGAAATGCACTCAGAGCCCTTGGGAAGGTCAGATGTGTGCTGGGAGGGAGGGATAGATGTAGTGATCACTGGGTTCATTAAACATAGGCATACATGAATGAGAGGAACTAAACTGAACTTTATTGTGCAGGAGTAGGCAGCCTCTGCAGTCCCTTGGTCTCTCTAACTAGCTAGATACTTAACTGAGGGATCATCTCCCAATTACCAACTTCCTCAGTCTCCTTAGTTAGGAAGCTTATTTAAATAACTGATTTCACTACAATAAAGACCTTTGCATGTATGAGCACCAATAAGAGAATCCCACCCATGCTTGAAAGCCTGGCAGTGGGAGGAAGATCACCCTCACTTTCCTGCCATGGGATCTCCTTTCTATTCAGAGCAGCCTTGAGATGACTGTTCCCCTCACCCATCCTGGGAGCTTCAGGGCTCACCACCAAGACTTTAAGTAAGCAGGGGTGATTCTGGGCCCTTCAGAGACTACGCATACTTACTATGCTGCAACCCTGAGGTCAGGTGCCTTTTCTCAGTAAAAAATCTCTTCTTTACTGTCTTTGTTGTAATTTACAGCTCTGGTTACAGGTGGATTCTGGCCAGCTCCACTTAAAGTATTTCAGAGCATTTGGCAGAGAATGTCACCCCTAACCCCTTCACCCTGAGCAAACAGCAAAGAGGGCCACACAGATCCCTGCAGAAAGGATGGACATCTAAGTTGGTATCTGTCCAGAAGTCTCCATGTGATCCAAAAAAGCAGGACAGGCCATGACGGCCTGGGTGAACAGGGAATCAGGGATAAACAGTGACTATGGACCAGGGCAGGCAGTGAGAGCCAGGAGACTGGGGGACAAAAATCTCTATATAGGGTGGTGGGGGAGGAGGCTGCTGGACCCAGCCTTGCTGCCCAGGCACCCCAGCCCATCTGCCCTACACCCACCATTGGGGTCAGGACACACGTGTCACAGGGCACTCAGCTGGACGGCTGGGAGGAGGCTGCAGCCGGGAGCGAGATGGGTGGGTGGGGCCAGGGAGACCCTGGGATCTTGGGGCAACGACAGCATGGGGCCAGGGCATAGGCACGATCTGCTGCATGCACACCCCTGAGATGAGTGTGGGTTCCACAGGCAGGGGTGTGCAGGGAGCAGACCGTGGCTCTGGCCCCAGCCCCATGCTGTCACTGGCCCAAGATCCCAGCCCCGGCCCTGGCACTGGGGTGTGTGGGGAATGCATTGCAGCTCTGTCCCGGCCCCGTGATCCCAGAATTTCCATGAAGACCAGCTGTGCGGAGCACAGGCAGGGGCTGCCAGGAAATGGAAATTTGGTGCCAGGCCGGATCCACCATTTTGCCCACCCCTGCTCTATATATATTACTGACAGGACACCAAAAAGTGTCATTAAAACAGGAGAACCCTTATAACAAATGAAACCATGTTCTCTAGAAACCATCTGTGTCTCCAGCTTTGGTCTAGTACCTCCTCCTGTTTGGCCTTTGTTTGGAGTCACATATGGTGTGGACAGGAGCATAGAGTCAGCCCTGTCCATTGCTGTGTCCCCTCCTCTTCCAGGAGTGGAATAAAAATATACAAGCACCTCATTCTCCACATAGGCTGCACACTTCTCTTTCAGGAACATTCCCCCTTCAGTAAAGCATTCCCTTGGAGCCATCACTCCTTCCAGTCATTGGATTTGACCGAGCTATCTCTTAGGAAAACCAAGATTATTCTTAACACAGTAGAGCAGGGGCAGTAGGCAGCCTAGATTACCTCTGCGGGCCTGGCTACCAGGGACCTAACTACCCTTAGCTGGTCCTGGTTGCTTGCATGCATGTGGCTGCCTGCTTATAAACAATAGCAATAGGATAGGTGGTTTTCTGTCTAGCCAAATGTACAGTTTGCTGGTAGCATAAGGCAGTAGGCTATGGAGCAGGCTGAAGGGCCTGTTGTTCAGTTGGTTCAGGGACTCCAGGACTGGGAAGGGGTTGATTTGATTTCTACCAATCTGATCCTTTCCCTGTGATCAGATTGGCCACATAACTCAGTGATGTCCCATGCACTGGGGACCCTGAGCCTGATGGGGTGGTGGAGGAAGGGGAATAGGGAAGCCATGGCATCAGCCCCCCATAGTGGTGTTATATGGACTCCATATGTAGCTCCCTAGAGCCTATAGCTCCATAGTATAGGCCCCTCTATGCTTGTGTCATGGGGGAATCTTGTTCGCAGGCCAGGTGGAGAGTTAAGCACCTGTATATTGTTGTCCCACCCTAATCACTGCAGTAGCTGACCACTTTGCAGTCACACATTAAGCAAGAGGATGGCAATGTGATGAATGTCTGTTGCAAGTTGCCTGTTCCCTCCCCCTCAGCGTTGAGTCTTTTATGGAGCTCTGCCTCCCAAAAGGGTTTGAAAGCTCAGCTGCTAATCAGTCATTTTAGGAGAACAAACAGCTTTTGGAGCAAGGAAATGGCATGTTTGCCTTCCACCCCCAAACATTCAGAAGCCTGCTCAGATTTCCAAGAGGATACCCAACATTTGTGGCCAGATGCTGAACAGAAATGCTCCAGGTAAGATGTGAACGTGCAGCCTTGGCATTGCTTCCACACCAACTGCTTTAAGAGGGTCACACAAGACGGATGGTTGGCAAGCTTCCTTGGGCTCAGGCTCTCCGCAACACGTGTGTGCTTGCAGCGCTGGTTTCCGAAAACCTCTAACGGGTGTGCCCTGGTGTTCATATGAAAGCACAGCCTGTCGTCTGTGAAGACTCATGGCTCTCTGCACCAGTTAGTCTCTAAGGTATCACCCTGCCCTGCCTTCTGCCTGAGCATCTCCATGAGAGAGGGCAGCTGGGGAAGTGCACCTGGCACCCAGAGGGAAGGCGCTGAGCTTTGTGGTGGCCACGGTAGAAGTAGCTCAGTAGCTGGTTACGGTGGCCAAGGTAGGCCACGGGGGCCTGGCACGTGTTTATTTTGGTGGAAGAAGCAGTGTCCAGTCACACTGTAACCCTCTCACACTCCCATCACATGCCCTCAAGGCCTGCCTGGTTACAGAAGGGGCTTTCTCAAAATGGCCCACAGCCTCCTGTTTGCTGCCCCTTGCCCACAGTGAGATCAGCCCCTGCCACGCTGGTTGACGCATCGGTCACTGGGCCAGACGGGGGCACGGCTGAACTGACCGAAGCGCCCATCTTTTTGCCCGAGAGCAAGGGCCCTGTTGTGCCAAGGCAGCTGTGGCAGCGAGCCGGCTCCCCTGAGGCGCAGCCCTGGAGGCTGCCAGCAGGAGCCTCCATCTTGTGCGGCTCCTCCGCTCTAGGAGGAGAGCGAGAGAGGAGGGAAGGGTGGGAAGTAGGAGGGTGCTGCGTGTGTGCCCACACTGGGGCACGTGGGTTTGTAAGTGTGCGTGTGTCTGTACACACGCCAAGCCATTCCGGGCCTGTGCACGGTCTGCCCCACTGGCGCTCGGCCCGGAGAGCTTCTGCCACCCCGAGCAGTGTCCCGGCACAGCCGCCGCTGAGGAGGAGCTCTTCGCACAGCTCTGCTTCAGCAGGACAGCTCCTGGCTGGCCTGGCCCGCAGATTGGGGCAGGTGGGGTGCCCCAGGGCTGCTGGATGGTGATGTACGCCAGGCCGTGGGGCACAGCCCAGAGGCCTCCCTCTCCTGCCACATCTTTCTGGAGAAGAGGGAGACGCTGGCCCCTCAGCGGGGTGGTGAGGATTTCCCTCTGGGGGGCCTCACGTGGCTGGGTCAGGGTCAGTTGGTGCTGTCAGCTGCATTTGGAGGAGGTCAGAAACCCCATCTTGTCATCCATCTCTCAGGCCCCTGCGCAGCATCTTTGCTGATGTCCTTGGGCTCCTGCTTGAGGGAACTGGGCCAAGCCAGGGTCTTCTGCACAAACCCAAAGGCTGAAAAGCCTTCACCTGAGGCTGCTCAAGGGGCCAAGGCAGACCAGGGCCAGCAGAGCGAGAGCCAGGGCCTTTGGCACCCACAGCTGCCCAGGCAATAAATACTGCCCTGAACAGACTGCCTGCTCCTGCAGGGATGGTGTTTTGTCCAGGGGATGGGCTTGGGGTACTGATGTCCAGCCTAGACAGGGGCAAGTGTCCAAGATTCATCCTACTGCCCCTGTCGTGGTGCTGATGGTTTCACAGGACCATCCAGACAAGCAGTGGGCACCCTGTGCTCCAGCTCTTGATGTTAGGCAGAGGCCTGGCTTGGAGTGGGGCTTCTTTCCCATCCCTCAGGCTCACAGACATGGATGGAGAGCATGGAAACGTCGTCATAGCTGTTACTTTCATTTCAGCTGGACGCAGCTGGCTGCCATGGCAAAGACCGAGTGGTGCTGGCACATGGCCATCCAGGCGGCTCTGGAGCTGACGCTGGCCAGCTGTGGTAAGGAAATTAAGGAGAAGGAGAACACACAGAGATGAGGAAACTGAACCAAGACACCGAGTGCTTGTGCCTGGTGACATCTGCCCCACGGTGGCTCTGCTGGGGCTTTGCTCCCTAAGGAACCTGTCCCCTGGATGACGGCTCCTTGGCCTGCTCATACAATACCTGATTAACCATTCACTTCTGGGGGCATATCCCTGTCCACCCCTGTGCCCACAAACACTGGGCAAGTTCAAGTTAGTGGAACGTGCCCAGTGGCAGGCAGAATGGCTGTTCACCTGTGAAGGGTAGCACCTTGCTGCCCAGCCAAGGAGTTGCTTCCTGTAGAGACGGGAGCTGCCTTGTCTGGTCTATTATTTTGCTATGGAGTCTCTCCAGGCAGCCGCTGAGGTCTCCACAAACAGTGGCCTTGGCTTGTTGATCTATTGTTAGACACTGCTGGGAGGCAGTGCCCCAGGCCTTGTGTTCCCTGACAGTCCAGTCTCTCATCCGTATTGTGATATGTGTGTGTGCAGGGGGCTGCTGGCTACATAGTGGAACCTCTCTCTCTCTGTCTTCCTCTTCTGGCAGTTTGGGGGCTGTGCCCACCTGGCTGGGTGGTGTACAAGAGTGCCCTCTGCCTCTTCATCCCAGACAAGAGCTCTGCCATGGCCTGGAGCAAGGCTAGGGCGTTCTGCCATGAGAAAAAGGCAGACCTCATTGTAATCAAGGATTACAACAAGCAGGTACAGTTACATTGAGAGCTTTTGGGGGTGGATGTGGGGGTGGAGGGAAGACTGGGTGAGCCAGAGGGCAGGCAGGGCTCAGGTCAGGGCTCAGATTAACTACTAATATTGGGGACAGGCCTTCTATTATCTAGGAGGCCACAGCACAGTGACCCATACAGCCCAACCTAGATATAGGGGACAGTTGTATTGTTGCCCTGTTCATGCTACCTGTCCCCGATCCCTTCCTCTCCCCTCTCCCACCACAGAGATGGGGCTGATGAATAACACCTGTAGGAATTGTCTGCCTTTCTTGCTTTGCTTCCCTTGCCTGTGCTGGCACAGATTTTCCTGATGGAGCTCACGGACCGCACAGGGGGGCCTGGATCTCAGTACTGGATTGGGCTGGCTCAGCTGGAGGGGCAAGCTGAGCTCACCTGGGTGGATGGCACACCAGCTGCAGAGAGCTGGTACAGGTAAGAAAAGAAGAAGCCTGCACAGTGGGTTCCCAAGCAGAGGAAATTTAGCAGGGCAGTCAGCTGGTCTCTCGTTGCTGATATGATTGAAGAAGTTTTTGCTACTTGGTTTAATAGCCTCTGCAAGGTCTTGAGTTTGAAATTCTTACTTACCTGTATGGCTCCTGACCTCCAAGACATAGCTTTTTTTCTCTGTTCCTGGTAGGCATCTCATTCCTGCTTAATCATGATAGCCTTTCCAAGGTGGTTATTCCTCCTGTTATGTGTGGGGCCTTTGCTTGGTATGTGGTTTTCAGAGACTACACATTAAAGTTGTGTGCATGTTCTTTTGCTGGAGAGCCCTTGGCTGTCTGATCTGTTTCTCTTGCTACTTTTCTGGGGTGAACAGGGGCAGGAAACTCAACTCTTGGTTTGTTTGCCTCTGTGGTCCTACGTTTCTCTGCTTCCAGGAACTGGTTGAGAGGCCACCCTAAAGACAAGACCTGTGTGCAGCTTGTGGGTTTCTATACCAACCAGTGGAGAGACTGGGACTGCAACAGGACCAACTCCTTTATCTGTGAAATGCCAGCTGCAGGTACAGAGAGCTCCCTACAGAGATGGGCTGTTAGGAATCAGGGAAGCAGGCAGACTGATTAGCCTTTAGCTGGCCCTGATCATCTGGGTGAGCCCATCTCACCCTCCTCAAGAGGAAGCTGGACAGATATTTGGCTGGGGTGATATGACCCTGGCACCCATTCCTGCCCGGGACAGGGTGTCGAACCTGATGATCTATTTAGGTCCCC
Organism: Alligator mississippiensis; assembly: GCF_030867095.1. Classification (NCBI taxonomy): domain Eukaryota; kingdom Metazoa; phylum Chordata; order Crocodylia; family Alligatoridae; genus Alligator; species Alligator mississippiensis. The sequence goes on from NC_081835.1 coordinate 47,742,613, forward strand.
TCCAACCCTAAGCACTATGATACTATGATCTGCTGGTTGCCTATCTCCAGCTGGCCCCAGTGGCTAGCATGGGTGTGGCTGCCTGGATATAAGCAGTCATCCTCCCAGCATTTGGCTACTCAATACTCCACACATCCTCCTCTGTGCAACTCCTGCCTGAATCCTTGCTTAACTCCTGTTTGAATCCTGACTTTGGATTCCTCAACCTATGACCTTTCAGTACAGAGCCCCTGCTGCCCACATTTTGGTTGTGCCCGTAACAGGGGCTTGGCCAAGCAGATAAACAGCTTCAAGGGAATGTCCCACGACCAGACAGACTGACAAAGGACTTTGGGGAGCCTGTGTCTTTGGAGTTATATATCTAGATGAAAGGTTAAAGGATGTGGCTTTGGCAACTGAACAGCTCCCTTGGGTGAGGCACAGAGAATGAGCAAAACTGGCAAACTCCCTTTCCCATGAGTACAGAGAGCTGTGAGGAACCCTCCATATACTCAATGGTATGGATGCAGACTCAGTTTCATGGGGCCCTGGCCAGAACCATAGGGTAAATAGGGTCTGATGGTGCCAGAGATGCTTTAGTTAGCATCTGACCTCTTTTCCCCTAGCCTCTGCTGGCTCTGTGAAGTCTCTGCTCTTCCGCTCCGGTTGCTACACCTTCCATTTCCCCGCCCTCTGGGAAATGAGGCCTTGGCCACAAGCTTTGGCTTTTTGTCAGAAGTCTGGGGGAAGCTTGGTGATCATCCAGGATGAAGAAGAGAATGCCTTCCTCGCAGGTAATGGCCCTGGGGGGAGGGGTGTGTGTGCAGGGGTAGACCTACTGCACCATGAACAGGGAGATTCAAGACTGCCAGTGGGAGGAAGGCTTAGGCTTACAGTAGCACTCTCAACAGACAGACGGAGCATAGAGGTTACAGGTAATGGAGAGCTGCGGGACTAGAAAAGCTAATGGCTGGGGCAGGATCCTGTCCTGACTCTGGCCCAGTGCCTCAGAGCAAGGCAACTACCCAAGACAACTAGCTCTGGAGGGTTCCTCCCTGCCACAGCTAGTGATGATGCTATGTCTTGTGTCTTCTAGATGCCTTCTCTACAGAGGGCTGGTACATGTGGATTGGGCTGCAGTTCAGTACTGCCTGGCAATGGAGCAACACTTCCTCCTCTGCCTACTTCAGGTGGCATCACAGTATGTATCGCCCCTGCTGGCTTGACAGGTGCTCTGTCAGATCTGCTGGCTCAGTTCCTCTGCCCATGAATCCCCATCCTAAGATGCAACCCCTTACTCTCCAGTTCTAGGATGCTCCTGAATCTCTGGGATGTGGTATCTTAATCAGGGCTTGCAGCCCACTGCTCTTCCAAAGCAGAGGTCCCCCCCAACAGCTCAGCACTAGTCTGGGGACATGAGCACTGCACCCTTAGAGACCAGGACAAGCTTCCCACGGTCCCAGCACAGCTCACTATGTCTTCTGCTTCATGACTCTTGCCAGTGTTGTTACTTTGATGCTTTTTAATCTTGGCTGAGGCTGGACCAGAGAAGAAACCCCAAAACACATAGACAATGGAGTTTCCTCTCTTATCATGCAGCAGCTGTCTCTAATTTGTCTGGTCAGTGTGCAGTGATGGTTCTCAGCCCTTCTGACCATCTTCGACACGGGAGGTGGGAAACCAGACGCTGTGTTGCACATGCCTTCACCGAAGCCATGGGCTTCTTCTGCAAATACAGCCAGGGTAAGTCAGCTGCAGGCTGAGCTGCTGAAGGCAGCTGAGTACACAAGGAGGAGACAGAGGAGGGGGTGGAAGGCAGCATGGCTATTGCCCGGCGGCCCTGGCTGCACTGAGGCATCATACCCCAGATGTGCTTGGGGCCCCTTGCACATCTGCCTGCTTGTGGTCAGGATTCCATTAGCTATCAGCCCATGGAGAAGGTAGGTGTCTTCTGGACAAGTAAGATTCATTTAGCTTGTCTGCTGTAGGGCTGGCTGAGAGAGGCATTTCTCTGCACGCTGATGGTTCCTGTCTGGCCCAGGTCAGCAGTGACACTGCAGTGCAACTCTTGTCTGAAGGGAATTAGCTAGACGCTATAAAATGAGATGGCAGATGCATACCCCAAGAGGCCATATGCCTCACCTCACTGCTTCTTCAGTCAGGAGCAGCCCCTTCAGCGAGGGTGATGCCTCAGCTCCCACTTCACCCTGTGAGTGAGGGGTTTCTGGGGGGCTCCTGGGCCAGGGGTCTGCACTGCAGCTCTCTGTGGTCTTGCTGCCTTGGGGCAAGTAAAGGTCTCAGGCTCCAAGTCACCAGAACCTGCCTACAGTCCAGCACACCATCACTCTTTGGAAAAACACTCCCATACAATGGCTGAGCTGTCCCCTGTCCTGTATTTGCTAGTGAAGTCTTGTGACTGTAAACTCCACACAGAGCCAAGTTCCTGCTTGGCCCCATTGGAGGCTCAGCACAGAGGAAGGTTATTGCACTGGAAACAAAACCTTTTGCTAACTCTCAGTATCTTTCCTTGGCAGATTTCTGTGAACCACCAGCTCCCATGGAGTTCCCTCTCCCTGGTGGGATGGGCCCATATGCCACAGTTGACATTGTGTTCTCCTTGTCCCACTATTTCTCATGTGCAGTGGTGCTGACGAAGACCTCCAACAAGGCAGCTCTCTTGCAGCTGAGGCTGGCCTCCAATACCACACATGTATATGGCAGTGTTTCTGCTGAATTCACAGGCTCCTTGGTGGAGAAAGACTTAGTGCCTGTTCCCTTTTCCACTGGTCTCAATAGCTGGGGATTCATCACCTTTCCGGCTGGCATGGTCGGTTTCTTCAACTATCAGGAGCATTTCCGAATCTTCAGTAACCAGGACGTCTCGTTTGCCAGTCTGGGCTCCTTGCAGATATCTGGGGTGGCTGTGGCTAACGTGTGCCTAGGTAGAATGCACAAGCTGCGGTGTGCCAGGAATGGAAATCAGAAGAATGGCCTGGCTCCCTTCTGGCCCAGGCCAGGAGCGTCTAAAATCTGTTCCAACCCTGGGGCTGTTTAATGTCAAGTCACAGTATCTGTCCATTTCCCAGTGTCAGGTGCTAACCACATCAGCTTACCGCTGCAGCTGGCACTAATTGGTTGCTGGGCTGATGATCCCAGCACAAGGCAGGGCGGGCTTCTAAGACTACCTATTCTGCTCTCCTTTTGTGGGGTCTCTCCCAGGCAGGCTGGGCAAAGCGTGTACTACCATTGCCCATGCTGCATCTGTCCGTGATGGGTTGGGGTGGGGAGGGGAGATGAGGCTGCAGTCTGTAGAGCAATGGCATGTGGCATTGATCACCCTGCAGCTCTGCGGATGTTGTCTCAAGCTGGCACAGGTGTCCCCAGAGAGTAGGTAGGATCCCATGACTCAGCTAACCGCAGGCCATAAAAGCAGGAGTACCTCACATCCAACTAGGAAGGAGGGCAGGGTGTTCCCTAGAAGGGTATGAGGTAGCAGCCCAGGACTGCTCCATCCAAATTCAACCCCCAGATCTGAACAGCCCAGGTCTAGTTTGGAGCTTGGGCCCATACCTGAGTTTTTCTGGGAGGGGAGGAGGGAGCCTTGGAATAGATGGACCTGAGTGCTGTGCTCTGGAGAGCTTTTGGGCTTTTGCTGCATGAGGAAAGCCAGGGCTGGTTTAATGACTCCTCTCCTTGTACCCTCACCAGAGTATCAGGCCTCTTCTGCCATGCATCTCTCTGGCAACACCTCTGCTCTGAGGAGCATGGTGCAGCTGAAGAATGCAATCCCACACTTCCTGAGCAGCTTTTCCCTCAGTTTGTGGATGCGAAGCAACTTCAGTGCCTTCAACAAGATGTGTCTGCTCAGCTATGCAGTGAGGCAAAGGCCAGCTGAGCTCGCGCTCTTCCTCCTGTCTCCAGCAGGCCTAGAAGTTTGGCTGAAAGGGTGAGCACACTCCCTCCTCTCCAGCCAGCACTTCCCTGATTGGCAGTGGGTAGGTACAGGGTATGCCTATTGCCTGCTGTAGGATGGGACACTTCAGGCTGCAAGGCTTTCCAGGTTGGAGCGGCCTCTTGCATGCAAACTGACTGGGCCTTCTGATTTGTAGAGTGTTTGGCTTCAACAAATGATTTTTAATGTAACTGCCATTGGAAAAGAAACTGCGACATTGTCCTACCTCATGCCACACACAGGGCAGAGGTCTTTCTGGACACCCTTGAAGCAAGTAACTCTCTCTAACTAATAATGGAGCTGCCTCTCTTGCCTGGGATCTTTGGAAAGCTAAGAATTCCTTTCCTCTTACCCTTAGCTCTGCTGGCCATAGGCTTTCTAGTAAGACAATGCTGATACTTCTGGGCACATTTCCTCCTTCAACAAGCATGGCCAGGGAGTATCAGAGTTACTATGTGCTGACTTGAGGAAGCTGAGCTACAGGGCCATTAGTAAGAGGCTGGGACCAGGAAAATGTGGCCAGTTGGGGTTTGGTGTATTAGACTGTGGTGGTGAATTGCTTCCTTATTCTTTGTTTGCCCTTCTCTTCAGGGCTGTGATGCTCAGGGGCACTACCGGGTTTGTGCTGGATGGGGCATGGCACCACATTGCCATTTCTGTCTCCAATAGCCCTTCCACCAGCCCCTACATGGTCTTCATTGATGGAGAGCCCTGGGACCCTGACTTGGCAGACAGTGCCTGGTTCCTGAAGAAGGGCATCTCTGTGGGAGGGGCATTGAATCTTGGATGGCTGGAAAGCATGGGAGAAGGTGAGTCGGAGAGCCTTGGGGGCTTATGTGCCAAATGAGTATCATTGCTGTATGGCAGCTGATATCTGTATGTAGGTATGTACAGTTCAGCAGAGCTTTAGCTGTCAGGGCATGCACACTGCCAGTTGCTCCTGATCATGATCCTACCAGGTCCAGGCCACCTCTTTCTGCACCAAAAAACATTAGAAAGTGTGTTGCATTTTTGAAAAGCCTGATTCTTCACCCTATTTTGGCCTTGGGATGGCAATGTTTGGCAGCCTGTTTTGTGTTGGGGTGAGGGATACAGCCCCAGTGTGTTGGGCAGTCTGCTGGAGGGTGTGTGTTGTTACATTTTTCTTGAGATGAGGGTTATAGACATGATAACATTTAGTGTTGTGTTTGTTGGAGGGAGAGTGTGTGGGGCATTATGCTGGAGTGTATGCAGTGTTGTGTTGTGCTGGAGTTTGAACCACATTGTGTTTGTGTTGAAGGGGTTACAGCCCTGGTGTGTGGGGATTAGTGTAGGACTGTGTGCAATGTTGTTTGTGCTGTGGGGGTACAGCTACTGTGTGTGTAGTATTGTGGTGAATGAACAGACATTAATCTATGCAGACAGCCCCTGATAGGTACCAATGGTGCTGGATAAAAAAGCATGCACAGCCCTGGTACAAGAGCTGTGGAGCAGTTTGAGGCAAAGCTCCCTTCCCCATTTCCCTCTTTTCCATTTCTCAGAGTGTGATCCCTCCCCTGGCTCTGAGGAACCTGGATATGTCTGTCCAGTCTCATCAGTGCTGCTGTCAGAACTGCCTCGTGTTCCCAGGGGCTGAGCACTGCCCAGAGCAGCCCATGTATCTAGTGGCCTGTGACTAAGGCAGAATGCCCAGGAGCCCCTCCCCTCTTGGAGGCAGCCCTCTGTCCACTGGTTGGCTTTTGTGCCCCTGAGATCTGTTCTGTGACATTAAATCTTGCAGGGGACCTCACACGGAGCAACCCGTACGAAGGAGATCTGAGTGAGGTGAACCTGTGGGACAGAGCCCTCTCCACGCTCTCTGTAAAGCAGTTGGCAGCTTTGAAGGACAAGTGGAAGTTTCCTGGGAATGTGGTGAGCTGGAGTCAGTTGGCTGGTGAGGCCTCTGGAGCCCTGGAGCTCATCCCAGCAGCCCACACCTCAGGTGAGAAGAGAGATGGCTGGCAAGGCCTCAGCACATTAGTGCAGCTTCCTCCAAAGTCCTGGAAGCTGCAGCTGTAGCTCAGAGCAGAGACTCCACAAAGATCTGCATCAGGCATGGCCTGGGCTATAGTTACCCTGGTGTATTCTGGCAGCATGGACCAAGAAACATGCTTCTTGGGGGCTCTGTGCTTGGTCTTTTTTTGCTCAGTGGATGGTCTTAGCCATGGCTTACACCAGCCCTGCCTTTCCCATATGGGTGAGTCACTGCTTGTGCCCCTCAGGGATACACTGTAAGTCAGAGGGTCCCCAGGGGGCTGTCTGGACTCAGAGTCCAGGATTTACTGATGGAGGTCAACCTGGCACTACATGGCTGATGGGCTCTTGCATCTGTCTATTCCAGCACTACTGCATAGCCCCACATTCCCTGTAGAAATGTTATCACCCATATGACTGATGTCAGGAGGGTCCTTCTGTGAGCAGGGCCTGAATGTGGCACAGACTCATGGGTGCAGCAAGCCCTGATCCAGAGAGCTCATAGACACCAGGAGAAAGTCAGGGATTGCCCTGTGACAGACGGGAATAGAGTCACATGCCCAGCAGTCCTGAGGGAGCCTGGCAGAGCCTGGAATTCATTCCTGTCCTCTCAGCCACAATCCAGTGTCTTAGCTGACAGGCCAGCCTCACTTGTGCCTGCCATGAGTACCTGACACATGCTTTGCATCCAAGAAACAGCACTCCCTCTGCAATGCTAGCATAGCCCTGAGTCTGGGAGGAGCCAGCCCACAGGGCATATTTCTGTGCCCACCAGGACAGAGTGCCTCGTGTTCCTGTCCTGTGCCAGGGCCTCACCGCTGCCTTCTTTATGTCCATAGCCACTGCCTTTGTGTGGTCTGGTGTGCTTCGGCTTGCAGGAAGCCTCTCGATCCTCTGTGCAAACCTTGCACGTGACCTGCTATACATAGCACCTGCCCTGGAGCACTGCCCCACACATGCCCTCTGGGGCCTTCAGCTGAATGGCCGACTCCGCAGTATTGCAGCTCCCTCCTCATGTTTGCTGGTGAGTGGGGTTGATATCCCACCCCTTATCCTGTCACATCCTGGAGAAGCACTTCAGGGAGGAGGGACTTTCACAGCTAAGTCATCAGTTCATTTCTAGATGAAGCTTTGGTGAAGCTTTTAAGAACAGGTTAGAGCTGTGGTTGGCAACCTGCTGCCCACAGAATTTAGATCCAGGCCACAGTGGCTGGAGAGATTGGTGGTATGTGGTAGTGACTGGGTCACAAGTGCCAGCCTTCTGTTTGGCTTAGGAAAGCACTTGTCTAGGATGGCATAGACAGGATGGATCCTGCCATGAGCAAAGGTCTGAACTAGATGTGACTTCTTGAGGTCCCTCCCAGCCCTTCTTTTCTATGATTCTTTGCCTGTCCCAGGCAGCTCTTCATTCTGGTCCTGGCGACCAGAGCCAGTCGTAGGGAAAATGATGCCCTTGGCAAACTTGTATTTTGGTGTACCACCCCCCCCTTCCCCTCTCCGCCCCAGTCACTGGCACTGTGTGAGGGGGGGGAATGTGAGTGGGAGGAGGGGTGGGTGGGTGGTGTGGAGATATATGGGGGGGGGTGTGCATGCATGAGGAGCGCATGTTCCCTAGTGGCTGCAGGTAACAGGGGACCCCACAGGCCATTATGGGCAGTGCATGTCCGCTCACCTGAGATGCTGGCAAGGTGCTGGGTGGCAGGGCCATGGGCTGGAAGGGGGTCAGTATAGGGCAGCAGGAAGGGCAGGTGGGCTGGCAGGGCTGCCTGCACAGGAAGCTCAGTCCCAGCAGCAGGGTGCCGCTACCTTCACTCTCACCCTTGGCAGTGGTGACAGTGACTGGTGGGTGGCAGGGGGTACAACTTAGCCTCCAGCCCCAGCAGGTTCCTGATGGTGAAGCCCTTGGTGTGCAAGCCAGGGCCACCCAGCTGCATTGCCTTCTCGCTGGGCACCACCACCTTGCCCTTGACCCAGCTCTGAGCACCCTCCTCCTGTCCTATCATGCTGCCTGGCAGCACCCGCTACCATCACTGCCCAGGGACTTTTTAACCTGGTGCTCCAGCTGGTCAGCTGGCTTCAATCAGTTCCGGGTACAGCCAGGGTGGGGGGAGTGAACCCAGTGCCTGGCCCCTGGGATAGTTGTCACCAAAGTCACCCCACAGGTCCTGTCTGGCATGAGCGATGGGGCAGGGCAGGGCAGGGCATGTATGTCTGTGTTTGTGTGGTGTCCCCCTGACCATGGTGTCCTGGGTAGTCGCCCACACTGCCCACCCCTAAGGCTGGCTCTGCTGGCAACCACAGATCCCTCCACAGCTAACAGGCAGGAAAACCTTGGCCCTGGGGGTAATGGGGACTGCATTGGTAGTCCAGCTCCAGGCAGCAGGACTTGCCTCAGCCCAGGGTCAAGGGCAGCCCAGGGCAGAGGCTTGCAGGCTGTCCTTGTGGATCCAGCACCGCCCTCATGAGGCCTCTCCCCTCCTAGTAACTTCCCAGGCAGCTCAAATACAATGATGACCTCTCCCAGGTATTGGAGATGGTGCTCTTTGCTCTGCTGCCAAGCTCTGCCCAGCAGGGCCAGTCTGCCTGTGGGAGTGACTGTGTGTTTCTCCTGCAGGTGGGGCTGGATGGGGTGTCTGTCGGGTGCAACTCAGACTGCTCCTTTCACAAGAGGAGCTCCTTCCGCCTGCTGCCAGACCAGCGCATCCAGAACCTATACTCTGGCTTCTGCTTCTTCCAGAGCACCAGGATCATGGGGCTCTCCCTGCGGAAGTGCTCTGCCCATGCCCTGCACTTTGCCCTGGATGAAGGTGACACAGGCCCCGCATCCCATTGCCCTCCCCTGCAGCCTTTCCCTTCACAGTGCCACAGCACTTCGTATGGATGGCTCTGTTCCCAGTGTGTAACTCGGAGGGGCCCAGGCATGCTGTTGCTGGGGACAAGGCAGAGTGTAAGCAGCAGGGAGACCTCCACTGGATGGTCTCATCCTGGCTCCCACCTACCCTGCCCTTCCCATATGGCTAAGCCCTTGTATCCTGGCTAGACCCTGGCTGTATGTGACCTGTAAACAAGCCCTTGAGCTGTGGGGGGAGGGAAACAGCCCCAGGGGTGGCTCTGATGGGCCAGGATTGAGCTCAGCACCTGCTGGGCTGTTGGAGTCCCAGGAAGAGCCAGATGGAAGTCAACTGGCTCTGCCTGAGCCTAGGGCAGCCTTAGCACTGGGTGGCTTCCCTCCTGCTAATGGTCCTTAGGATGTAGGGCAGAGATGGGGGTAAGAGTAGCCAGCAGTGACCACTTCTGGTTGCCTGCCCCAGTCCGAGAGCCCATTAAGAAACCTGAGATCTGCTGTAGCTTCCACCAGTTGGCTACAGTTCCCGAGAGACCCAGAATGCAATGTGTTCCCACCCGTTCCCCTCCCTCTACGCCCCACAACATGCCCACTTCCCCAGAACTTGTACACAGTATTCTTGGCAGGGATTTCTACACCCTTTGTGCCATCTGAGCAGTGTAAGGGAGGTGGAACCTGGAAGAAAATCTGCCCTGGAGCCTTGATTGGGCTTCTTGGTCTGTTTAGCATTAAATGTCCAGCCTTGGGCTGGGTGGGCCAGACTCTGCCTTTTCTTAGTGTTCATGTGGCCAGTGGTCTGCACACACTAGTGAGTGGTTCTGGCTGAACAATGGTGTTGCAATGCACAGCACTCAGGTTTGACTTGGTGGCTTTGTCTTATGTTCCCCCTTAGACGTGCATTGTCCCAGAGCACAGGACTGGAAAGCCTGGAAAAATAAGTGCTTTCTTGTGGTGTCAGGCACTGCCCTGGAATGGCATCAGGCTCTGAATTACTGCCAGAGGTTCCCAAGTGGGAGCCTCCTCACTCTTGATGGCCTGGAAGATTTGGTGAGTCCGTGATGCCCAGCGACTGCCCCCTAGGGCTGGCCAGGCTAGAGTCTGTGTTTCTGAGTAACTAATTAGCTGTTTGCCAGTTAACTAGAGCTGGGTAGCCTGGTTACAGCTACAGCTGGGTGGTCTGATGACTTAACCAAGGGCTCTACAACAGCTGAAGGGCCACGGAAGGGCTCCACTCTGCACTTCAGGGTTTTCCTTATAGCAAACAATGGGAGATGTCCATGCCCTTAATCAAGTAGATGTGCTGGTGCTCTAGGGCTGTGGCTCAGATATTCTCCTGCTCAGTGAAGGCCTTTGTGACGTGGGAAGCCTTGTGTCCCCACACCCATCCCCAAGGGAGCTCTGGGAGGGCTAACCCCACTCCCCTTCACTGCTACCCTGTGTGATTGTATTCTGTGATTATGCTGGAAAAGTGGATGCTGAAGCATTTTTAGTTCTTGTCCACTGGTATCTAGAGCCCTGTCAAACACAGATTAACTGCCTTGTGCTAATTCCTAGAGCTGGTGGCAGGAGCAGCTGACTTGGAGCATCTGGACTGGTTTGCGTGGGGGCTCTCTGCATCAGTGGGCTGATGGAACGCCTGCTAGTAAGGCTTTGCAGAGGTAAGGAGCTCCCAGCCACCTCTTGTTCTCCCCACTGGGGATGGGGGCACTGACTCCTGGCTCAGGAGAGCTGAGGCTGTAGCAGCATAACTGGGCATGTGGATATGCACAGACTGGAAGCATGAGAGCCCATGGGGACTGACCTCAGCACTCCAACCCTGAAGAGGGCAGGTGAGGCAGGAGGCCATACTCAGTCCCTAGGTGCAAGCCATTGTATGACCAGATCTGGGGCAGTGATGGAGGCACTTCTTAGAGACCACCTTCATTTGCTTTTTACCTGTGCTGAGCCCTGTGTGGGGCAGTCCCCTGGCCTTGGCAGTGATCCTGCTATTGCAGGAATGGGGGGTATGGGCATCAACCACCCCCGCCACTGGAATCCTCACCAATGCCTCACCCTGTTCCCTTGGGTTTCAGCTTGATCCGGTCCTCCAAAGCTGCTAATGAAGCAGACTGTGTCCTCCTGCTGCCATCTGGCTTTCTGAGGAGCGAACCATGCCAGAGACGACATCACTGGGTGTGCCAGACCCTACAGAAGAACAGTAAGACTCTATTGGCCTCTGGAAAGGGGCCTGAATGCCCAGCTGTGGTGGATGTTCTCATGGCTGTGTGGACAGCAGGCTGCAGGGCCATCACACAGTGCATTCTTGGCACCAGACAAGCGGCAGCTTGAGGGATGATAACGCAATGCATGCTTCTGCCATTAGTTCTGTTCCTTTGAGTGCTGAGCAGTGAGCACGGGTGTGTCAGGTGCAAAGAAGGCTGGCAGTCAATGGGTGGCATTTACCATCCCAGGCATGTGGGCATCCCCTCTTCTGAGTGTCTCCATTCCAGGCAAGATGTGTGAGTAACTCCCCTTTGGACTCCTCTGTGTCTACAGGGCTGTATGTGGCATTCCCTGGGAAATCCTGGCATGGAAGCTTGTCCACGGACACGAGCTTCACCTCTCTTCAGACAGCTAAGGAGCAGTGCACTGCCCTGGGCAGGGGCTGCAATGCTGTGGTCAGCATGGCAGGGACTCACTACCTCTCCCTTGGCACGCGGTTTGCCAGCCTGGAGGATCTGACCATGGACCCAACAGCTGCTGTGCACATCAAAGCAGGTGCTGAATTATGAGCTATGCTGTATGCCTTTCCCTGGCTGGGGGTGGGTGAGGAACTCCTTCCTCCTTGCACCCTGAGGGCAGGGACAGAAGTAAGGGGTATGTCAGGAGAGGTCTTTCTTGGCCTTGCAGAGATCTAAGCTCCCAGCCAGTCTCCTGCCCCCGTAGGCTGGGGTGGTTGGTCTCCTGGGGTACAGTGCTTCCCCCAGCCCTGGAGCACCTCACTGGTGCAGCCAGTGTGTGGAGTGGTGCTGCAGGGCCAGATAGGCAGTCACCAGAACTGGGGGGGGCTGAGTGGGCTCCTCTGTAGCAAGGGGCTTTATGGTGTGTATGTTTCCTGTGGCAGGGTGTGCCCCAGGCTATTCAGGGCAGGACTGCCAGTCTGTGTGCCCTGTGTGTGACCCTGGGGTCAGCTTCAACCCTCTTACTGGTGCCTGTGATGGCATGTTGTACTACAGCTGGGATCCGAGCATGCAGGTGGCAGGTGAGCAGTGAGGGGCAGAAGGAGATAGCGGGGACTCATGGTATTGCCCAAGCAGCAAAGGCTAGCTCATTCAGCTGGTGCAGTGTGGTAGGGAGCACGGTAGCCTTGGTCCCGCTAGAGGGCAGAGGTAAAGGCTGCAATGCTGCTTTCTTCAGCAATGTTGCAAAGTGCATGCAAATTCCTGGGTTTTGCCATGCCTCTCCCCCACCCCACTCCAGCTCATGCTGGAGCAGGGTGTGCGGAGCCAGGCTGCTTTGCATAAAGGCTGTGTGATTCTCCTTCCTCAGCATCCTGGGGGACCAAAGAAACCTGCCTCACAGGTACAGATCCAGGCTCTGATTGTCGATCAGAGGAAGTCCCCTTCAGCCTGCTCTGGCCCTTGTCAAAAAGGAGCTCAGGTCCCAAGTCTATGGGATTTCAGCCCAAAAACACTTCAAATGGGGGCCTTCTAGTGCTGCAGGGCATATCCAGCATCTACCACAGCTTGTTGCTGGCCAGTCCACCAACATTATCATTGAGCACAAGGCCTTTTAAGATATTGTAAGAGCACAAGGGGCCAAATTCACCCACTACACTCCAGGGTGGCCGGTGCTCTAGAAGACACCTTATGAGCCACAGTAATGGTGGGCTGAGCCTTATGATGGTGACACACTGCTCGTGTCTTGGGGCATGTATCATTCTGCAGGGACATGTCTCTTAGTGGTGAGTTACACGGGTTGCAACCGTAGTGCCCTTCCCTCCCACGTGACCGCAGTGCTGCAACTGCCCCTCTGACCATGAGGGTGACATGAAACTCACTTTTTTTGGCAGTGTACATGTCTCTGAAATGCCCTTCTTTTACTGGCTGGGTGTACAAGGATGGAGCCTGTGTGTCTCTGGATCACAAGGGCAGTCAGTATGAAATAGAGCCCATCTGCAGGAGGTATCTGGCCGCGGAAGTTCTGGAGATCAAGCAGTCCCCAGATGTGGTGAGGAGACCCAAGCTAAATCCTTGAGATTAGGTCAGTGGTGCTTGGGACTATTTCTGAAGCAGATTCAGGTCTTGGGGCATCTGAGGCCCTGTTTTCTGGGGTTTGGTGCTGGAGCAGCGTTAGAGCCTTTGTGTGGGAACATTATGGGAAAGAGCTGGCAGCACTTGGGGAAACCACCTGGGCAGGCCATGTTGTCAGGGACCACTTGCAAGGCCATTTGAAGCATGACTGGCATGCAGGAAAGGAGGGAGTCCCAAGATGCCAATAGCAGAGGCCAAGGTTTCTTCCTGTCTCTTTGCCCCCAGCCCTTTCATCAAGGGACCCAGGGAAGCCCTGTTTCATCACTAGTCCTAGGGAAAGCATCGACAGTGTAGGGTATGGACCAGCTGCCTTTCCTGCATCTTCCAGATATGTGCAACTCCCTCTGGAGGTGGAGATGGAGGCTCTCGGATAAACTGCCCCCCACAGTCTCTCTGGTCTTGTCAACGAGCTGAAGGTAGCACCTTTGCCACCACAGGAACCTCCATGTTCTCGTGAGGCACCTGGGTATTTGTGGGTCCAGGGAGCGAGCATGCTGCACTAATGCCCTGAGCTTCCTGTTCCCCAGGAAGGAGGGGGTGGGGGGAGAGGCTTGTGCTTGGGTTCTACTGCAGAGCCTGGATGTGCCTCCACATTTGGCCATGAAGTACAAGGGCACTTGAACTAATTCTCAGATAGCCTCAAGTCCCCAGGAGTATGTCCTTTAGAGTCACTGGAATTACCAGGGTGTCATGGGGAGGACATATCATTCCTGGCACAGAAACAGGGCCTGAAGCTGAGCCCAGGCCTCCTGCAAATCTGTGCATCTATTCTGGTACCTCTACTCCTAAATCTCACCGGTTTAGGGGCCATAGACCAGGGCTGGGCTCCCATGGAACTGAGAAATTTCACTCCTGGTGCACCTGCATCTCCTTGCTTCTCCCTGTGATGTTGCTTCAGCTTTCTTGCTGTTGCCTTACCATGTGGGGCTGTAGTACTGGTGCATGCAGATACCTGACACTCAGAGCTGGGGCCTTGATAGGAGGCTGACTCATCCCACTGGCAGCCAGAGCTCTGCAACCAGCACTGGTGAGTTTGGAGGTGTGGGAACCCTGACTGCCATGGGAAACCCACCATCTCACTGAGGTGAGTGTAGGTGGGGGCCAGGGGTTGAGAGACTCAAGCTCATAGGAATCTCATCGAGAAACCCTCTCTCTCTAGATGTGAAGCTGCTGGCCTTTCAGGAGAAGCTGTTCATTTCCTTCAAGGGTTTTGCATGGCAGAGACACCATTCACTGGCAGCAGCTAAGGATTCCTGCTTTCTACAAAGAGAGAACTGCTCTGGGGTGCTGCAGCTAAAAGGAGCCCACTACACTGTGAGGGGGTCGGTGCTGGTGGACAGCCCTGGCTCAGGGGCTGTCCTCTACGTGAAGTCAGGTAGTGGCCCCTCTTTATGAGGCAGGTAGTGCCAGGGTGTTTGGTCTCCCTTTGGGGGTGCTGCTGCCTTTGGGTGTTCCCCCTGGGTGGGGCAATGACCCTGTGGGCTCCTGTGAGCCTGCAAAGCCAGACATGAAACCATCTCTTCTTCCCATGGGGGAGGGGCAGGGGGACCCCCACACAGCTTCTCCAGGGCTTGGCTTAGGCTCATTTTAGAGGTAGGGGGCCTGATCCTGTTCTAGTGGAATTTGTTGACCAAACTCCTACTGATGAGAGGGAGTAGGATTGGCCCTGTCACTGTGCTTGTGTTTGCAGCCTGCTCTCCTGGCTATCATGGAGTGAACTGCAAAAAACGCTGCCTGCTTTGTCCTGGCTCCCATCCCTGTAGTCCACTAAGTGGCCGATGTGAAGAGGGTCTGAGCTGTGTCCGCAGGATTGGGCCTTCCTGTCTCCATGGTAAAGAGGCTTCCCACTCCCAGGATTAGAGCTGTCATGGGGACAGAGGGGCAGGGAGTGCAGTGTGTGTGTGTGTGTGTGTGTGTGTGTGTACACATGGGTGTGCTGGGAGGCATCCTGTCATGTGCACAGGACTTTCACCTTGGAAGAAAAGAGATGGAAACTACATTAATTCCTGTGCTGGACTCCTGAGTCACAGCAAGCAGGAAGCAATAGGCCAGCTTGTTCAGAGCACCAGTGAGACCACATGTCCAGGCCAGGAATGGCAGACTCAGCACTCTTACCCCCAACACTGTTGCCGAGTGAGGACAGCTGCGGAGGATGTGTGGGGCCTCAGTGTGGGGAAAGAAATGTTCCACAGCAGTGGCTGCACTAGAAAGTGATGCACTACCTGCCTATGGCAGTGTCTTTATTCCTTGGACTAGTCCTCGGCTTTATGGGAGGCAGTGTTTGTTGGGGGCAGATGCTTGGTGTCAGAGCTGGGGCACAGAGGTCCGTTCCTGACTGCATGGCTTCGATAGGTGCTCCATGTCTTAGGCCGTCCCTGAACCTACAGATGATAATACTTGTCTGCCATACACAAGTGCAGGCTGGAGCCTCCAACTGGCTCCTGCCTGCCAGCTCTTAGAGATCCTGGGAAGAAGGGACCAGAGAGCTGAGACAGCTCAGTGTGGGAACGGGTATGGGAGGGGAGTCAAGAGCAGCACCATGGTCTTACTGAGGTAGGGGTGGGCACAATAGGTTTTGGCTGAAACTGCATTCCAACGATGGGCAACTGCTGCCTGTTTGCTCCCCAGGGCTAGTGAGCTCCCGGTGCCCTGGGCATGCCGGCTGGTGGTACTGGGATGGACACTGCTACTTTATGGAGGAAAAAGACACCAAGACGTGGGAAGAAGCCGAAAGAGCCTGCCGCTCCTTTGGAAAAGGTCTGGGACTGCTGACCCTCAACAGCCAGGAGGAAAAGGTGTGGAGGCTAGGCAGATGAGGAGTGACCTGGGCTCCTCCCTGAGCAGAGTCACTGAGAGAGCCCAGGTGTCTTCCTGATGCAGAAACGGCTTCTCCCTGCTGTCTCTGTCTGTCTGGCATCATGCTCTGCTTATGGATAGTCACCCAGTGGAAACCCACAGGAGTCTCTCTGTGCATGTACTCCCAGGTGCTGAGCAGGGAGACTGGCCTTGCAGGGCAGCTGCTGCTTCTTGTAGCCTTGCTGCCAGGGCAGGATGAAGCCAGTTAAATCTGTGTTGAGGGAGGAGCCTTTCACAACACTTTAACTTTCTGTGGAGATCCCTGGCCCTGTGCTTGGCTACTTAACTCCCTGCTGGGCTCTGCACCATGTGAACCCCTCTGGATGTGGGCTGCTGTGTGCCTCCTGCTGGCAGTTTCTCCCTGTGTGTGGCCTGCCATTTCCCCACATCCTCAACTCCCTTAATAATGTCCAAGGAAGTGAGCATGAACTCCATGAACTGCCAAGAGGGAACAGGCCCCCTGTCCTGGCAGCCTCCCCCAATGAGCTGTATATGAGCTGGAGTGAAGGGGTAAGAGGAGGCCTCAAGCAGCCCAGCAGGCAGAGGGGGCACAGCCCTCCCCAGGGTAAGGGACTCTTGTGGCAACCCAATCCCTGGAGGGACGGATGACCCCATTCCTTTCCCTTCCCTTCCCAGTCACTGTATGTGGGAATGGTGATAGAGAGAGTTTCTTGATATAGAGGGTATGTGTCTACCACTTACCCAGCACCCTCTGAGAAGATGCCTCACCTCATACTCCTGTTCATGCATGCAAACCCAGCAAGGAGGTGGTGGGGTTGCCATGAAGAAGCACCTCTGCCTCCACTCCTCTGTGGATAGTGTCTCCCTGGGCCTTCACCATCTGTTTTGTGTGCTTGGCGAATGTGGAGCGGGATGCATGGGCTGGGCCATGATCTCCAGGGCACTGAGGAAGCAATAGAAGCATTCCCCCAGTGGGCCCAGCACCGTGCCCCAGAGAGTGCAGTCAGTCTAGGCTTCTCTGGATGCCCCTCTCCCTGCCTAATTACCCTGTGGCTCCCTTGGGCTGCCTGCCTAAACTCTACCGCAAGCCAGAGGAATGATCTCTCAGTGAAGTACTTGCTTCTTTCAGGCCTGGGTTGCAACCATGGTGCAGAGACACAGCTGGACTGGGCTGAATGACCTTGATGGTGATGGGAAGTGGACAAGTATGGCTCAGCCCACAGATCCCAGTGCACCCTGGTGAGTGAGGGCTGAGCCAGAGGGGCAGCTGAGGAAGCCCAAGGCAGACAGCCCTGCAAGGTGTGCCCTGCAGCCTTCTGACTTTAGCTGCACCCTTTTGTGCTGCTCTTGACTCCACTCCCATCCTGTGAGCAGCCCTGGCTCTCCAAGTCAGCCCGTACTAATAGGTCTCAGACACAGATCACCTGCCCCAACTCTCCTGCCCAACCTCTAGGGTGGGGAGCAGCAGCTATAGGGACACTTTGAGAGACCAGAGGTGTCTTGACTGCCCTCATGCAGCAGGCCCTATCCCTGCTTTCTCCATGGGAAGCCCACACCTCAGTGCTGCATCCCCCATCAGCAGGCCCACTTGCTGGCTGCAGCCCACACCAGGGAGGCATGGGCTGTAGCCCTGTCTGTCTGCCAGGGGGTTGAGGTCCCTACTGTGTCCCCTCCCTCCAGGGACAGGCTCCTGAGGCCTTCCCTGGCTAGCAGTGCCAGCTGCCCTGGCAGTGAGCTTTCACCTCTGGGGCAGAGCTCTGCAGTGGGAATACGATACTATCTGATTAGGGGGAAAAAAATGCTATTGTGGATGAAACAGGCAGGAAAAAGATCCGACTTGTGGGAATCTGCAGACTTTTCCTCAGGTATTTATTTGCTGCTTTATGAAGGCCAGACTGTCTATTCCTGCTGTGGGGTTAGCTGGGTTTAAGACTTTGTGGGAGGGTGGATTAAACACAGGAGCAGGTGAGAGTGGGAAGGGTCTCTGCAGGATGGGGACAGGGCAGAACTGAGTCTATGGACCTAGGTAAGGCTTCATGCTGCTGCCAGCTGACTAGTGGTTCCCCATTAGGTTGGTTGGGGTGCTGCTTACTCCCGGAGGCTGTCTGGGCATTGGGCCCCCTGCCAATCCAGGCCTTGCTGTGTCCAGTTGTTCAGTTCTCAAGCCCTGGGTCTGTGAAGGGCCAGAAGGTATGTACCTGCCAAGAAGAACTAATGGAAGTCCCATTGCCCAGATGCTCATTGGGATGCCTGGGGGTAGCCACATGCTAAAGGGCACCACTCAGTTCTGCCTAAACCCTGGGTGCTCTGCAGTGCCCTTGAGCCAAGAGCCCTGCAGGTCCTAGACTCAGTGCTGGTGACTCCTGTTCAGTTGTCACTGGGCACTCATTGATGGCTGCTGAGTTCCAGCCAGTTCCAAGCTAGCAGCAGCAACATATGGGGAAAGGACAGTTCATTCCCAGGGCAAGGATATTGGAGTTCTGTGAGGTGCTGCCAAGGGTGGTACATGCTTCCAGAAAGCAGAGGGGAACTGGTGACACAAGGTCTGTGATCTGGGGCTGTGCATATCATTGGCATTTGCTGATCAGGCAGGGGCTCACCCTGCTTTGAGTTCCCTGAGCACAAACCCCCTGAGCAAGAGAGAGGGGAGCAGAAACACTTAGATAATGGCTCACAGCCAGCAAAGCAAGTGAGGATGCAACAACAGGTCTGGCCCCAGAACTTAACACAGCATCCCAGTAAACAGATAAATAAATAAAAAAATAATTTATTTAAAATAAATGAAAGATAGGGGCTGAGAAGAGCAAAAACCAGAAGAGCGGCCCTGAGGCCATGTATGTGTTGGTGCATGTATGTGCTTGCCAGTCCATGTGGCTGGGGAAATGGGACAGGGCCAGAGGGGCATGGCTGAGCTGGCTGGAGGGGTAGGATCTGGTGGGTTCTGGTTCCCTCTGAGCTGCACCTCTTGCTGTGTGTTGTGTCTGCTTTCAGACACCTCCTGCTGTCCCACAGTGGCTCCCATAGTGGTGGGGCAGATCCCAACCTTAGCTTCTCCTGGAACACAACCCTGTGGGGATGTTCCCAAAATCACAGCCTTTCCAGTGACAGTACCCATGAGGTCTATGCAGACAACCCTCATCTCTTCAGGCTCCTTCTGAGGGTAGCCACAGTCCTCCTTCAGCCACTTGTGGCTCAGAGTCCTGTATACTGAGGATGGGTTGTGGGGGGAAAAACTGTTCCTTCATAGTTCACAGTGGCAGTCATTGTTCTCTCTGGTATCTCTTCTTCATGGCAGTTCCCCATATCCTCTGTCCGCTGGATCCTGGGTGGAGGCAGTGGAATGGCAGCTGCTACTACTGGGATGCCTCACTGGTCCACACGTGGCAGAAGGCCCTGCAGGTGTGCCGGAGGTTCAGACGCACGGAGTTGCTGTACCTCAACTCCACCCAGGAGAAGGTATGAGCCAGCCATGCCTGACTTGACACCATAGCACACCTCCAGGGGGACTCAGAAAGCTGTCTTGGCCACAAGCCCTTTGCTCTTGGTGAGATGAGCAGGACACAGTGCTACACCATAACCCTTCTTCCCAGCCTGGAGGCTATCACAGCGCTCCCTTTTGAGCTGCTTTCAAAGCAGAGCTGAGAGATGGTGCAGAAAGGGGAGAGCAGGGTCAGCTGTTACAAACTCCGTGTCTAGGAAACAAATCCCAAACTATTGTGAGGGCCAGTCTGCGCAGTTGGCTGTTGATATGTTGTGAGTTCAGCAACAACACTCTGGACACTTCTGTGTTGAACTACAGTTCTTTATTATTATAATTCTCTAGACTCATATCCAGGGTGGAACTTAACAATTGTCCTCAGTATATGTATGTAGAACTTCTACTTGCTCTGCCTCTGACTTGACCCAGTCTAGTCCTGTGGAGAGAGAGAAACCAAGAAAGCCTCTGGTTCCTCATGGCAGAGAACATGGAGTCCCCAGTGCTGCAAAACTGCCACAAGCAAACTGAGCTGTGCAGTGCTGAACATGAGGGCTTTGGCTTTCAAGGGACACTGCAAGGAAAACAATAAGACACAACAGCTGTCTAGCACCGTACATGCAAAGGCAGGGGCAGGGGTCATACCCACTGTCTGGCTTAGCACTATTGGACATTAAGGCACTTTTATTCTGGTGTCTACAGGTGAGGTTGAAGTTCCTAGTAGGTCCAGATGTTTGAAAATACTGGTTAAGCATGTAAGAGAGATCTCTGTCCTGTAACCCTCAGGTTTTCTTGTTTCCTTCCAGGACTGGATCTGTTCAAATTTCCAGGGCCCTTTCTGGACAGGCCTTAATGACCAGACACATGAATCTGTATTTCAGTGGACCACACAAGATCCCATCAGCAGGCAACTCACAGAGTGAGTGCATTGTCTTGTATGACACTTGTTGCCATGACCAGGAAGCTCTTGTGCCAGGGCCTGTGTGAATCTGGACTTGTCCCAGGGACATAGAAATGGTCTGGCAGGGAAGGAAAGGAATTGTTTCATTCAACCCCAAATATATTTTTTATATTTTTCCAAATACATACAAAATATTGCAATGTTAGGCTGATCTGAAACTTACTTTTCCAATACCTTTGTTTGGGTATTAAGTCCAAAATGACAGATAACCACACAGTTCTGTTTAATGGAGGTATCTCTCCAAGAAGCAAACATCACACTCCTGTGTCTTGCACCAGGGAGTGCAGTGCAGGCTACAGGTTGGTTGGTTGTTATATGTGTGTGGGTAGGGGAGAGGGGGTGGAGAGGTTGGGGGATCTCTCTGGTGGGGCTGTGAGTGGTATGTGATACTCAGCAGGGCTGAGAGCCAGGGCAAACTCTTCCTTAGCTCAGGGTGCTGGGAGTTTTACCCCTGAGCTCACCCAGGAGCAGGCCTAGGCCCAGAACAGAACAGGGAGCATAGGAATTGTAGATCTGCCCCCCTCTGTGATCTGTGCTACTTGTACAAGACTTTTTCTTTGCCAAGTGCTGGCCACAGGGACTGGCCCCTGAGCCTGGGTCTTTCTCTTGCTATCTACTTGCTTTCACCTAATAATAGAATTCAACATAAGACGTCAAGTGGGTAAGGTAACTAGTAGGGTGAAAGTGCTAGACTTTAGGAAAGCTGATCTCAATGCACTCAGGCGATTAGTCAAAGAAGCACTGCAGAGTAGGAGTTTTGAAGGGATGGGAGCCCAAGAAGGGTGGCTGTGCCTAAAGGAAACGATCCTTCGGGCACAAAGCGAGACGATCCCCGAGCGAGGCAAAAAAGGGAAAGGGGCCAGGAGGCTTCCATGGCTGACCAGAGAAATCCAGGGCAGCCTAAGGGCCAAAAGGGGAGCACATAAAAAGTGGAAACAAGGTGAGATCACTAAAGATGAATATACCTCCTCTGCTCGTGCTTGTAGGGAGGCAGTTAGGCGGGTCAAAGCTACCATGGAGCTGAGGATGGCAACCCAAGTAAAAGACAACAAGAAATTGTTTTTTAGATATATTGGGAGTAAAAGGAAGGCCCAGGGAGGAATAGGACCACTGCTAAATGGGCAGAAACAATTGGTGACAGACAGGGGGGACAAGGCTGAACTCCTCAACGAGTTCTTTGCCTCAGTGTTCCTAAGTGAGGGGCACGACAAGTCTCTCACTGGGGTTGTAGAGAGGCAGGAGCAAGGCGCCAGACTTCCATACGTAGATCCTGAGGTGGTGCAGAGTCATTTGGAAGAACTGGATGCCTTTAAATCGGCAGGCCTGGATGGGCTCCATCCGAGGGTGCTGAAGGCACTGGCCAACATCATTGCAGAGCCACTGGCGAGAATATTCGAACGCTCATGGCGCATGGGCCAAGTCCCGGAGGACTGGAAAAGGGCTAACGTGGTCCCCATTTTCAAAAAGGGGAGGAAGGAGGACCTGGGCAACTATAGGCCAGTCAGTCTCACCTCCATCCTTGGTAAAGTCTTTGAAAAAATTATCAAGGCTCACATTTGTGAGAGCCCGGCAGGGCAAATTATGCTGAGGGGAAACCAGCATGGGTTTGTGGCGGGCAGATTGTGCCTGACCAATCTAGTCTCTTTCTATGACCAGGTTACGAAATGCCTGGACACAGGAGGAGGGGTGGATGTCGTATACTTAGACTTCAGGAAGGCCTTCGATACGGTATCCCACCCCATACTGGTGAACAAGTTAAGAGGCTGTGATGTGGATGACTACACAGTCCGGTGGGTGGCGAATTGGCTAGAGGGCCGCACCGAAAGAGTCGTGGTGGATGGGTCGGTCTCAACCTGGAAGGGTGTGGGCAGTGGGGTCCCGCAGGGCTCAGTCCTTGGACCGATACTCTTTAATGTCTTCATCAGTGACTTGGACGAGGGAGTCAAATGTACTCTGTCCAAGTTTGCAGATGACACAAAGCTATGGGGAGAAGTGGACACGCCAGAGGGCAGGGAACAGCTGCAGGCAGACCTGGATAGGTTGGACAAGTGGGCAGAAAACAACAGGATGCAGTTCAACAAGGAGAAATGCAAAGTGCTGCACCTAGGGAGGAAAAATGTCCAGCACAGCTACAGCCTAGGGAATGACCTGCTGGGTGGCACAGAGGTGGAAAGGGATCTTGGAGTCCTAGTGGACTCCAAGATGAACATGAGCCGGCAGTGTGACGAAGCCATCAGAAAAGCCAATGGCACTTTATCGTGCATCAGCAGATGCATGATGAATAGGTCCAGGGAGGTGATACTTCCCCTCTATCGGGCGCTGGTCAGACCGCAGTTGGAGTACTGCGTGCAATTCTGGGCGCCACACTTCAAGAAGGATGCAGATAACCTGGAGAGGGTCCAGAGAAGGGCAACTCGTATGGTTAAGGGCCTGCAGACCAAGCCCTATGAGGAGAGACTAGAGAACCTGGACCTTTTCAGCCTCCTCAAGAGAAGGTTGAGAGGCGACCTTGTGGCTGCCTATAAGTTCATCACGGGGGCACAGAAGGGAATTGGTGAGGTTTTATTCACCAAGGCGCCCCCGGGGGTTACAAGAAATAATGGCCACAAGCTAGCAGAGAGCAGATTTAGATTGGACAATAGGAAGAACTTCTTCACAGAGAGTGGCCACGGTCTGGAACGGGCTCCCAAGGGAGGTGGTGCTCTCCCCTACCCTGGGGGTCTTCAAGAGGAGGTTAGATGAGTATCTAGCTGGGCTCATCTAGACCCAGCACTCTTTCCTGCTTATGCAGGGGGTCGGACTCGATGATCTATTGAGGTCCCTTCTGACCCTAACATCTATGAATCTATGAATCTACTGCCAGGGAGGTGGCATTCAGAGTCTGTTGCTGTGCCCTGTGCATGCTCTGGAGTTGTTAGATGTATCCCACTTGGCCCAGATGGCGGCAAGCCTGACTCACGGCCAGAAGTGCCCAAGGGTGAGCTCTGCTCTGGTACTTTCACTGTTTGAACTGCCAGCTTCAACCCAGCTGCCCTCCTCGTTTAAAGGGAGAGTTCACCATTTTGCCACATGGTGGCAGTCAAAATAAAAAAGTCACCCCTGGGAAGACAAGGTTCCTTGGGTGAATCTGATATCTTTTATTAGACCAACCCAAATAGTTGGAAAATAATTATTAAGCAAGCTTTTGGGTTCAAAAACCCTTCATCAGGCTAAGGAAGTTTCAGCAGTTGGTGTGTGCTCTTTCTGGATGGAATGAAAAGTAAAGAAGCCAGTGGCTGGGCTGGTATGCATACAAGACAGGTAGTCAGTGAAAATGTAGATTGAGGAGTCAATGGGTGAGAGACAGGCTGGGGGGGGGGAAGAACGGGGATGAAAGTGGAGAGATACCTGGGGAGTCAGATGTCAGGCAGGTATAACGTGTCATAAATCCAATGTCTATATTTAGTCCATTATTTTTAGTATCTAGGAGGTTGATGAAGTGGAGTTCATAGGCTCATCTCTGGGAAGTGTTGTGTAAGTTTCCTTTGAGGATCAGGACTGAGAGATTGGAGAGAGAGTGTTTTTCTTGTGAGAAATGTGCCCCCACAGGTAATTGGGTATTTCTGTCTTTGATGGATTTCCAGTGTGCATTCATTCTGGTGTGCAGTTGTTGTTTGGTCTCTCCTACGTATTTTCCATCGGGGCATTTGGTGCATTGGATGAGGTATATCACATTTCTGGAGGTGCAGCTGTAAGATCTGGGATGCTGATGGCTCTGTTGTGGGGTGTAGTAATAGTGGAGGTGGTGGAGATGTGTTGGCAGGTTTTGCATTTCTTGTCATGGCACAGTCTGGATCCTTTAGGTGTGTTCTGGGCTAGAGGAAGTTTGCTTCTGGTGATGAGGTTAGAGAGGTTCGGTGCTTGTTTAAAGGCTAGGATGGGTGGCTCTGGGAAGATCTTTTTAAGAATAGGGTCTCTGTCTAGTATGGGTTGCAATTGTTTGAGGATTTTCCGTACCGGTTCAAGGGAGGGGTGATACGTCATAACCAGCGGTGTGCGATTTGTGGGGGTTTTTCTTCTGTACTGCAGCAGTTCTTCACGTGGTATCCAGGTGGCTCTTTCAAACATGCGATCTACCTCTCTGGAGGAGTGTCCTTGCTGGGTGAAAGCCTTTTTAAGGTTGGTGAGGTGGCAATCCCGGGTGTTCTCTTCAGTGCAAATGCGGTGGTATCTGAGGGCTTGGCTGTATATCACAGCTTTTTTGGTGTGTTTAGGGTGATTGCTGGTTCTATGCAAATACATACATTGGTCTGTGGGTTTTTTGTATAACGTGGTCTGTATTTTATCATTCTGGATACTGATCATCGTATCTAAAAAGGAGATGTTGGTGCTGGAGTATTCTAGAGAAAGTTGGATGGAGGGATGGTAATTGTTGAATTTCTGATGGAACTCAATCAGAGATTGCAGGTTTTCAGTCCAAATGATGAAGATGTCATCGATATATCTTAAGTATAGCAAGGGTTTGATGATGCAGTTCTTGAGGAAGTCTTCTTCCAGGTGGCTTATAAAAAGGTTGGCATACTGTGGGGCCATTTTAGTGCCCATAGCTGTTCCCATCATCTGGAGGAAGTGTTGATTATTAAAAGTGAAATTGTTGTGTGTGAGGGTGAAGTGTATAAGGTCAGTAATATCTTTGGGTCTGTATTCTGAGTTGTAATCTTGTTCCTGTAGATATGTAAGGCAGGCTTGGATGCCATCCTGGTGTGGGATGTTGGTATATAGGCTGGTAACGTCTATGGTGGCTAGGAGCGTGTTGCTGGGAAGGTGGTTTATGTTTTTAAGTTTCCATAGAAAGTCTGTAGTGTCTTGTACAAAACTTGCTCTGTGGGTGACAAGCAGTTTTAGGATTGATTCAATGAAACCTGATATTTCCTTAGTTAGGGTCCCATGGTTGGATATGATAGGTCTGCCAGGGTTCCCTTGTTTGTGGATTTTAGGGAGCATGTAAAAAGTCCCCGGGTTAGGTAGTAGGGGGATCAAGGTCTGTACCTGGGAAGAACAGCTGAGCAGGCTCTAGTCTGGATGAGTAGGCTGTCAGTGTGCTGCTTCTGGCTGGATGGGGAGCCTCTAGGGCAGCCAGAGGGAGCCCAGCACAGCCTGCTGCCTCAGCCAGCCATTGCAGAGATGAGGTGTTGGTGCAGGTACTCAGCCATGATGCTGAGGGCACATTGTGCCCATCCAGCCTTGGTGTCATCAAGGGTGAAGACAAGCCAGGGCTTCCTGAGAGTTCCCACCGTAGTACCCCAAGGAGAAGGGCCTTGCAGTAGGGGGCTTGCACAACAGGTGTTCACAAGGGGGAAATGGTAGGGAGAACTGGGTACAGGGGACAATTCCCAGCGCACAGAATATGTTAGCCCAGTCTTGATGTTGCCCAGTGCTTGAGACACCATGGCAGTAACTGCTTCTCCTCTGTGTTTCGGGGTAGGCACCTGAGAGATGACCTGGCTGATGGTGGCCTGAAGGATTGTGTGTGGCTGGACACAGGGACTGGACTTCTAAGGGACGCACTCTGCGAGGAGAGGAAGCCATTCATCTGCAAGTGCAACGAGGGTAAGGGACTTGCTGATGCCTGTTAGAGAGGGGCTATGGACCTCCCCTCCTGCCACATCCAGCCCTTTGTTTAACCCCAAAGCAGGTGCTACCTAGGCTCTCACTGTGCTGGCTTCCCCTCTACCTGCTACCTCCCATGCCAGTGGAAAGGTCATCTCCAGAACTAAAAAAAGGGGTCAGTTCTCTGTCAGTTCCATCTTCAGGGCCCAGTGCAGCATCCTCTGCAGTTTGGGTTTTGTAATGTGTTCGGCTGAGAACTGGGCTGAGACACTTCCAAGTCATTTAAATCAATGTTTCTCAACCTGTGAGTCACAATCCAAAAGTGGGTCACAAGAATATATGGAAGGGTCATGAACAATCACTGAAAAACTTGGAAAATCACAGATTTTCTCCTTTAAAGGACAAAAATGTGGGAAACCACAAGTTTTCCCTTGCAGGCTGACAGGAGGCTAGCTACTTAAACTATTTACTGGGCTGGGACTGACCATTGATGTTTACAAATGGGTCCAGGTACAAAAAACATTGAGAACCATTGATTTAAACCAATGGTAGTCTCCTGGCCCTGAGTACATTTCACAGCCTTTCCACTGAGGACTCTCTTGTCAAGGCCAAGTTTGTGTCAGGTTTCATTGGAGGGCCGGTGGCCAGAGAAGCAATGCTAGGCTGGCTTGGGGGTAAAGCAGCTCTCATCTTGTTTCCAGGATACACTAAAATGGAGCCACCTGGCTTGAAATGCCTTCTAGGTCTTGCAGGAATCTCCTACTTGTGACCTCCACTCTAATGGCTATGACAGCTTGAGTGGTTCACCTGAGTTACTCCTGCAGGTCTTTCACCTTCTCCGGGCCCCTTGGGAGCCTCTCCTGACCAAGACCCTCCACTCTAAAGGACTGAAGTATTCAGAACCTCTCCTGAACCAACTGGGTGTGGGAAGGTTGGAGGGGATCCTGCCCAGTTAATAAGCAGATTTGTGATTTGGCCTAGTTCTATAGTTAGCTCATTTGTAACTGTCTCTTCATTAGACATTTCTAATATACCTCTCCATGATGTTATCAATGCAACTGTTAACACTATGCAGCTATTAATATTGGTTTGGTTGGAAAACAGTCCCTGCCCAAGGCCATTTTCAAAACCTAGTTCCTGTTCATCTCCTTTTCATCTCCTCTTAATTGTAACTTTCCAAGTAATTAGGGCCTATAGGCAAATGATTAAATGTGGGCACAGATTTGCCAGCCCATCATTCCTCTTTCTTAGCAGTGCCAGGAAATAGAGATTGGATCCTTGGTCCCCTGGCCCCTTTCCCAGAGGATGTCATTGCTCTTTGCTGAACTCCAGCAATGCAAAATACTGGTGAAGATAGTTCTAGCCAGGGGAGGAGAATCAGATGAGATGACAGCAGCAGGGAATCTGCATGGAAGTAGAGCTCCAAAATGTGCTGTATTTTGAAGGAGGATGGCAGAAGCTGACCATTCCCCAAGGGCAGGAGTGGCCAGCCTGCAGCAAGTGCTATGGGCCACCTCTGTGTGTGGCATGTGGTAGACTGGGGAGGGGACAGCCAGCACAGTAGCAGGTAGAGCAGGGAGCAAAAGGCAGAGCAGCTGATTGGGCAGGGGATGAGGATAAGAGTGGCACTTGGGGGGGCGTGAGGCTAATTTATGGCACACCTGCCTAAAAGGCTGGCTCCCAGTGCCTTAGGGGCCCCCAGGGATACTAATCCGGGCTGAGTGGCCTGGACACCATCTCCCCAAAGAACCAAGTTCCTTTGTGATCTCACATTCCCATTGCTACTGTAATGCTTCTCCTTGGCTTTTGAAAGTCAATTTTTTTGTAAACTTTTATGCCCCTCCCCCCCCACAGTTATGGTAGTATCTGAGCCTCTCACAGCCCAATTCCTGTGGAGGAGGGTGGCAGGGCTGTTATTCCCATTACGCAGGCATGGAACTGAGCCACTTCTATGGAACTGAGCCACAAAGAAGCTAAGTCCTACATCCACAAAACAGATTTTGGTGCTAAACATTGTCACATCTGCTTGTAGGCCACTGCTTAAGGGAACTTCCAGCCCTGAGCGAATAGCCAGTCTTCCTAGACACTGCATGGGAAAAGCTGGGTGCCCGGCTTTGGCACCCAGAAAGACTAGAGTGTTTAAGGAAGGAGCTGAAGAGGCTGAAGGGAAAGAGTTAAGATTCTAACGTCACAGAGGGACATCCCGCCACACAAGATTCACAGCCCTGAGCCTGCTCCTATTAGGCCCCCTACTCTAGTCCTTCCTCACGCAGAATAGGTGAAGGGAAAAGTTGGTTGTCACCCACCTTTTTCCCCATAAACCTATGGGTTAGAACACTTCCAGGCCTCAGGAGGCTCATTCAAGTCTCTCCTCTGTCTATTGAGGCTGAACTATCTCTCTCTGTCCTCCCAGGAAAGTCTCCTATCCACCAGGCAAAGGGATTATCTGGGGTGGGACCCATCAGTCTCAAGATGAAGCCATTTGTGAATTACTGAAATCTCCATTGGCCTGGGCTGGGGAGAGAGTAAGGCTTTCTCTCTGTCTTAATGGTTACAACATTCACTTATATAGGGGAGACCTAGCTTCCAGTCCATACTCCTGTGGATATTTAAGTGTTTTGTAACAAGTTCAATAGCTCCAACAGGACAGATGGATATAGCCACATCCCATCCACTAATAAGTGGCAGGGAGGACTCTGCTGTGCGAGGTGGATTTACATCCCCGTTAGATAGTAGATGGTTTGAAATTTGGATATCCTGAGGTGGGGGGAGTACATGCTCAAGTCCAGGAGCTACTGAGTAAAAGAAGGCAGCCCCTCCTTTGGCAGCTGTTTTGTGTGGGGTCCAATTCAGTAGAAGTGTTCTGAGGATATCTCCCTATCACTCAAGCTTTCAGGGCAGGGAAGTTTCTAGTGATGGATCCTTGCAGGTGGTGGTGGTGGTAGTAGTGATTATGAAGCAAGTGTTGCCACACTCATATGGCAGAGGCATAAGGACCAGAAAGCCAGCAATAGGTAGAATGGTCAATGTCAATAAGACCTTGGGCACCTGAAGAAGGGCCACGAGGACATTCATAGATGGTGTGGTAGGCTGTTTGAGTTTGAGCACCACAGTTGCAACCAATGTCATTGGAGAGGCCCCTAGAATGCAAGCTTGCTTTAAACTGTCCAGTGCCTATTCTGAGACAGTTAAGAGCAATCCAGGCCCTGAGGGGCAGCTGCCAGCCTGAGGAGCAGAAGCTGGTATGGGAGTGAAGTTCTTTAGCTGCAGTTCTTGTGCAGCCTTTTTTCTGCTCCACTGATGGGAGGTCCATGCTGTGGGTGACATGCCAACTGCAAATTCGATGAGTTTATTGGCCTAAATGAAGAACGGATTCCAAGACTTCAGACAATAGTTGTTTTTTTCTGGCTTGAGACGACTAAGCCAGAGTGCAGAGAATGGTTCAGATTTTGAGCTTTGAGGCCTAGGGCCAGGGTGGCAGCTTGTCTCTGGATGTCAGGGGATGGAATGCTTGAGAGGACTGGTAAGTAGTCAAATGGAGTTGGCATAAGGCATCCAGTGATGTTACTCATGACGCTGTTAAGGCTAGAGTCCACTAGCTTATGTGCGTGCTTCGGCCCCATACTGATGCACAGTACTCAGCAGGAGTATACAGAAGTGCCAAAGTGAGGTGTTTGGAGACTTGCACCCCAGGTGGTGCTAGCAAGGTGATGAATAAGAGTTCCCCTGCTATTGACCAGGTCACAAAATCCTTAGATGCAGGGGTAGCAGTGGACGTAGTCTTTCTGGACTTCAGGAAGGCCTTCGACACTCTCTCTCACCCCATTCTCATTAAAAAATTAGGGGACTGTGGCCTTGACACCTACACAGTCAAATGGGTCGCTAACTGGATGGAGAGCCGCACCCAGAGAGTGGTGGTGGATGGGTCATTTTTGACCTGGAGGGATGTGGGCAGTGGGGTTCCCCAGGGCTCGGTCCTTGGACCTGCGCTGTTCAACGTGTTCATCAGTGACTTGGACAAGGGGGTAAAAAGCACCCTATTCAAATTTGCTGATGACACTAAGATGTGGGGGGATCCTGGCATGCTAGAAGGGAGGAATAGGCTGCAATTGGAACTAGACAGGCTACAGGGGTTGGCAGATGAGGACAGGATGGGTTTCAACACTGACAAGTGCAAGGTGCTGCATCTGGGGAGGAAGAACCAGCAGCAGACCTACAGGCTGGGGAACTCCCTTCTTGTCAGTGCGGAGGCAGAAAATTCATAGATTCATAGATTCATAGATGTTAGGGCTGGAAGGGACCTCAATAGATCATCGCGTCCGACCCCCTGTATAGGCAGGAAAGAGTGCTGGGTCTAGATGACCCCAGCTAGATGCATATCCAACCTCCTCTTGAAGACCCTCAGAGTAGGGGAGAGCACCACCTCCCTTGGGAGCCCATTCCAGACCTTGGCCACTCTAACTGTGAAGAAGTTCTTCCTAATGTCCAGTCTAAATCTGCTCTCTGCTAGCTTGTGGCCATTATTTCTTGTAACCCCCAGGGGCGCCTTGGTGAATAAAACCTCACCAATTCCCTTCTGCGCCCCCGTGATGAACTTATAGGCAGCCACAAGGTTGCCTCTCAACCTTCTCTTGCGGAGGCTGAAAACGTCCAGGTTCTCTAGTCTCTCCTCGTAGGGCTTGGTCTGCAAGCCCTTAACCATATGAGTGGCCCTTCTCTGGACCCTTTCCAGGTTATCCGCATCCCTCTTGAAGTGCGGTGCCCAGAATTGCACGCAGTACTCCAACTGCGGTCTGACCAGTGCCCGATAGAGGGGAAGTATTACCTCTTTGGATCTATTCGTCATGCATCTGCTGATGCATGATAAAGTGCCATTAGCTTTTCTGATGGCTTCGTCACACTGCTGACTCATGTTCATCTTGGAGTCCACTAGGACTCCAAGATCCCTTTCCACTTCCATGCCACCCAGCTGGTCATTTCCTAGGTAGTAGGTGTGCTGGACATTTTTCCTCCCTAGGTGAAGCACTTTGCATTTCTCCTTGTTGAACTGCATTCTGTTGTTTTCTGCCCACTTGTCCAACCTGTCCAGGTCTGCTTGCAGCTGTTCCCTGTGCCCTCCGGCATGTCCACTTCTCCCCATAGCTTTGTGTCATCTGCAAACTTGGACAGAGTACACTTCACTCCCTCGTCCAAGTCGCTGATGAAGACATTAAAGAGTATTGGTCCAAGGACCGAGCCCTGCA
This sequence comes from Alligator mississippiensis, assembly GCF_030867095.1. NCBI lineage: Eukaryota > Metazoa > Chordata > Crocodylia > Alligatoridae > Alligator > Alligator mississippiensis. The sequence continues at coordinate 47,773,758 of NC_081835.1, forward strand.
GGACCCCACTGCCCACACCCTTCCAGGTCGAAACCGACCCATCCACCACGACTCTTTGGGTGCAACCCTCTAGCCAATTCGCCACCCACTGGACTGTGTAGTCATCCACGTCACAGCCTCTTAACTTGTTCACCAGTATGGGGTGGGATACCGTATCGAAGGCCTTCCTGAAGTCTAAGTATCCATCCCTACTCCTGTGTCCAGGCGTTTCGTAACCTGGTCATAAAAAGAGACTAGATTAGTCAGGCACGATCTGCCTGCTACGAACCCATGCTGGTTTCCCCTCAGCATAATTTGTCCTGCCGGGCTCTCACAAATTCATAGATTCATAGATGTTAGGGTCGGAAGGGACCTCAATAGATCATCGAGTCCGACCCCCTGCATAAGCAGGAAAGAGTGCTGGGTCTAGATGAGCCCAGCTAGATACTCATCTAACCTCCTCTTGAAGACCCCCAGGGTAGGGGAGAGCACCACCTCCCTTGGGAGCCCGTTCCAGACCTTGGCCACTCGAACTGTGAAGAAGTTCTTCCTAATGTCCAATCTAAATCTGCTCTCTGCTAGCTAGTGGCCATTGTTTCTTGTAACCCCCGGGGGCACCTTGGCGAATAAATACTCACCAATTCCCTTCTGTGCCCCGTGATGAACTTATAGGCAGCCACAAGGTCGCCTCTCAACCTTCTCTTGCGGAGGCTGAAAAGGTCCAGTTTCTCTAGTCTCTCCTCATAGGGCTTGGTCTGCAGGCCCTTAACCATACGAGTGGCCCTTCTCTGGACCCTCTCCAGGTTATCTGCATCCCTCTTGAAGTGCGGTGCCCAGAATTGCACGCAGTACTCCAACTGCGGTCTGACCAGCGCCCGATAGAGGGGAAGTATCACCTCCTTGGACCTATTCGTCATGCGTCTGCTGATGCACGATAAAGTGCCATTGGCTTTTTTGATGGTTTCGTCACACTGCTGACTCATGTTCATCTTGGAGTCCACTAGGACTCCAAGATCCCTTTCCACCTCTGTGCCACCCAGCAGGTCATTCCCTAGGCTGTAGGTGTGCTGGACATTTTTCCTCCCTAGGTGCAGCACTTTGCATTTCTCCTTGTTGAACTGCATTCTGTTGTTTTCTGCCCACTTGTCCAACCTATCCAGGTCTGCCTGCAGCTGTTCCCTGCCCTCCGGCGTGTCCACATCTCCCCATAGCTTTGTGTCATCTGCAAACTTGGACAGAGTACATTTGACTCCCTCGTCCAAGTCACTGATGAAGACATTAAAGAGTATCGGTCCAAGGACTGAGCCCTGCGGGACCCCACTGCCCACACCCTTCCAGGTCGAGACCGACCCATCCACCACGACTCTTTGGGTGCAACCCTCTAGCCAATTCGCCACCCACCGGACTGTGTAGTCATCCAAGTCACAGCCTCTTAACTTGTTCACCAGTATGGGGGTGGGATACCATATCGAAGGCCTTCCTGAATTCTAAGTATACAACATCCACCCCTCCTCCTGTGTCCAGGCGTTTCGTAACCTGGTCATAGAAAGAGACTAGGTTGGTCAGGCATGAACTGCCTGCCACAAACCCGTGCTGGTTTCCCCTCAGCATAATTTGTCCTGCTGGGCTCTCACAAATGTGAGCCTTGATAATTTTTTTCAAAGACTTTACCAAGGATGGAGGTGAGACTAACTGGCCTATAGTTGCCCGGGTCCTCCTTCCTCCCCTTTTTGAAAATGGGGACCACGTTAGCCCTTTTCCAGTCCTCCAGGACTTGGCCCGTGCATCACAAGCATTCGAATATTCCCGCCAGTGGCTCTGCAATGATGTTGGCCAGTGCCTTCAGCACCCTCGGATGGAGCTCATCTGGGCCTGCCGACTTAAAGGCATCCAGTTCTTCCAAGTGACTCTGCACCATCTCAGGGTCTACGCTTGGAAGTCTGGCGCTTTGCTGCTGCCTCTCTACAACCCCAGTGAGAGACTTGTCGCGTCCCTCACTTAGGAACACTGAGGCAAAGAACTCATTGAGGAGTTCAGCCTTGTCCCCCCTGTCTGTCACCAATTGTTTCTGCCCATTTAGCAGGGGTGCTATTCCTCCCTGGGCCTTCCTTTTACTCCCTATATATCTAAAAAACAATTTCTTGTTGTTCTTTACTCGGGTTGCCATCCTCAGCTCCATGGTAGCTTTGGCCCGTCTAACTGCCTCCCTACAAGCACGAGCAGAGGAGGTATATTCATCTTTAGTGATCTCACCTTGTTTCCACTTTTTATGTGCTCCCCTTTTGGCCCTTAGGCTGCCCTGGATTTCTCTGGTCAGCCATGGAATCCTCCTGGCCCCTTTCCCTCTTTTGCCTCGCTCGGGGATTGTCTTGCTTTGTGCCCGAAGGATCATTTCCTTAAGGCACAGCCACCCTTCCTGGGCTTTCATCCCTTCAAAACTCCTACTCTGCAGTGCGTCCTTGACTAACCGCCTGAGTTCATTGAGATCAGCTTTCCTAAAGTCTAGCACTTTCACCCTACTAGTTACCTTACCCGCTCGACGTCTTATGTTGGATTCTATTATTAGGTGATCACTGTCCCCCAAATGGCCACCGATCTGTAGGTCCCCTACCATGTCATCACCTGTTGCCAATACCAGATCCAGTATGGCATTCCCCCTAGTGGGACCATGTACCTCCTGTGTCAGGTGGAGGTCCTGTACACAGGTTAGAAACCTTCTTGAGCGGTGGGACTTTGCTGTCTGTGACTCCCAGCAGATGTCCAGGTAGTTTAGGTCCCCCATGACTAGCGCCTCTTTAGCTTTTATGGTCTCTGAGAGTTGCCTCAGGAGCCCCGCATCTATTACTTCCCCTTGATGTGGGGGTCTGTAGCAGACCCCTACCACCAAATCCCTTTCTCCTTGCCCCCCATGTAGCCTAACCCACAATCCTTCTACTTCCTCAACCTTGGATTCTGTCTTGATGAGGGTTGATGTATATTGCTCACTGACATAGAGCACAACCCCTCCCCCTTTCTTCCCCAACCTGTCCTTTCTGTACAATCTATAGCCCTCAATATGTACCGCCCAGTCGTGGGATGAATCCCACCAGGTTTCTGTTAGCCCCACTAAGTCATAGGTGTTTAGTGCAAGCAGGAGCTCTAGTTCATCCTGCAAATGTGAGCCTTGATAATTTTTTCAAAGACTTTGCCAAGGATGGAGGTGAAAATGACTGGCCTATAGTTGCCCGGGTCCTCCTTCCTCCCCTTCTTGAAAAGGATCTTGGAATCACTATTGATGCCAAAATGAACATGGGCTGACAGTGTGGGGATGCTGTCAGGAAGGCCAACCACACCTTGTCATGCAGCCACAGATGCATCTCGAGCAGGTCTAAGGAGGTGATCCTCCCACTCTGTGCAGCACTGGTCAGGCCACAGTTGGAGTACTGCATCCAGTTCTGGGCACCGTACTTCAGGAGGGATGTGGACAGCATTGAGAGGGTTCAGAGGAGGGCCACCCACATGATCAGGGGGCAGCAGGGGAGGCCCTACGAGGAGAGGCTAAGGGACCTAAACCTGTTCAGCCTCCACAAGAGAAGGCTGAGGGGGGATCTAGTGGCCTGTTACAAACTAGTCAGAGGGGACCAGCAGGCATTGGGGGAGTCCCTGTTCCCCTGAGCACTACCAGGAGTGACTAGAAATAATGGTCACAAGCTGGTAGGGTAGATTCAGACTAGACATCAGGAGGCGCTACTTCACAGTCAGGGTGGCAAGGACCTGGAACCAACTTCCAAGCAGGGTGCTGCTGGTTCTTACCCTGGGGGTCTTTAAGAAGAGGTTAGACGAACACCTTGCTGGGGTTGTTTGACCCCAGTACTTTTTCCTGCCATGGCAGGGGGTCGGACTTGATGATCTGCTCAGGTCCCTTCCGACCCTACCAACTATGAAACTATGAAACCTTACCCTGGACCCCTTCCAGATGCTGGCAGTAGGTAAGAGTCCAATCCAACTTGACAGTTGGGACCCAGCTCTGGAGCGAGATGCATGGGTCATGCCCCCGTGAGCTCATGCCCCGGCAAACCCTCAGCAGACCCCAAACCTGACCCCAGCATGAGCCAGGCGGTAAGTGGGGCCCATGGTGGGTGGGCACTAGCCAGTGAGGCAGCTGAGTGGAACTGAGGAGGGTCACACCCCCCATGGTTCCTACTTAGCCTAGTCCCTAGGGAGCTGCATGAGCAGATCATGCAAACAGGCATGCTCTAGGCCCGGCACACAAGTTAGCACATGAGTTCATGTGGCAGGGCAAGCAGGAGGGGCATGAAGCTCTAGGTGGTGAGTCTGAAGAGAGGGGGCAGTATAGCAGTAGCCCAGGCTGCTACCTGCATGATGGTGGTGATGTGCCATACCCCAAAGATCCTCCCCACCCCTGCATCTAGAGCCCTCCCTCTTGTACCACAGAGGCCTCTCCAAGTTGTCTCCAGCCCCAAGCCACCCTGCACCAGGGTCACCACCCCCCTGGAACTAACCAACAGATACGAGCCCTTCACAGCACCAGAAGAACCAACTGAGCTACCAGCTCAGTTCGTCTTCACTAGAGGAAGAAAGGCAACTTGCAACCATTCCAAAGAAGAAGTGCAGAGTGATCATCATGGGTGACTCCCTGACAGAAGGAGCACTCTGCTTCCCTGATCCTTCGATCTGGTATCCGATGATCACCTCTTGGCAAAACTGGCCAACTGCGGCCTCAGGTCCACCACGATCTGCTGGCTGGGGAATTGGCTCCGTAGTCAGACCCAGAGGGTGGTGGTTGATGGAAGGCAGTCGCCTTAGAGCCCTGTGACCATTGGGGTGCTTCAAGGCTCTGTCTTTGGACCTATATTGTTCAACATCTTCATTAATGATGCGGACATTGGAGTCAGAAGTGGACTGGCCAAGTTCGCCGATGATACCAAACTTTGGGGTAAAGCATTCACACCTGAGGACAGGAGGGTGATCCAGGCTGATTTTGACAGGCTCAGGAAATGGGCAGACGAGAACCCGATGGTGTTTAACACCGAAAAATGCAAGGTTCTCCACCTTGGGAGGAAAAACCTGCAGCATCCTTATAGGCTCGGCACTGCTATGCTGGCTAGCACTACACGTGAAAGGGACTTGGGGGTCATGATTGACCACAAGATGAACATGAGCCTTCAATGTGATGCTCCAGCTAGTAAAGCGAGCAAAACACTGGCTTGCATCCATAGATGCTTCTCAAGCAAATTCCGGGACATCATTCTCCCCTTGTACTTGGCCTTGGTGAGGCCGCATCTGGAGTATTGTGTCCAGTTTTGGGCTCCACAATTCAAAAAGGATGTGGAGAAGCTTGAGAGGGTCCAGAGAAGAGCCACACGCATGATCAGAGGTCAGGAAAACAGACCTTATGATAACAAGCTGAGAGCTATGGGACTCTTCAGCCTGGAAAAGCACAGGTTCAGGGGCGATCTGATGGCCACCTAAAAGTTTGTAAATAGTGTCCACCAGGATCTGGGAGAATGTTTGTTCACCAGAGCGCCCCAAGGGACAACAAGGTCTAATGGTTATAAACTCCTGTAAGACCATTTCAGGCTGGACATAAGGAAGAATTTCTTTACTGTCCAAGCCCCCAAGGTCTGGAATAGCCTGCCATCGGAGGTGGTTCAAGCACCTACTCTGAATGCGTTCAAGAGAAAATTGGATGTTTATCTTGCTGGGATCCTATAAACCCAGCTGACTTCCTGCCCCTAGGGCAGGGGTCTGGACTCAATGATCTTCCAAGGTCCCTTCCAGCCCTAATGTCTATGAAATCTATGAAACCCTTGGCCCATGACGTCTTCTGCCTCCCAGGGCCTGTATCTGGGTTGTAGCTGAGAGGATCCCAAAACTTGTTCGGCCCTCCAATCACTACCCCATGCTTCTCATCCATATGGGCACAAATGACCTGGCTCGGAGCAATCCCAGTTGGGTTATGAGTGCCTACAGGGCTCTGGGGGGTGGGGCTAAAGAGATTGGGGGCACAGGTAGTTTTTTCCTCAGTCCTCCTGGTTACGGGTCATGGGCACAGGAGGGAGAGACGAATTGCTGAAGTCAATAGAAGACTGTGGTGCTGGTGCCATTGTGAAGGCTTTGGCTTCTTTGACCATAGCCCACACTTCACAGCTGGAGACATTGGTCTGCTGGGAAGGGATGGCCTCCACCTAACTCCAAAGGGGAAGAAACTCTTCTCAGCCAGAATGGCTGACCTACTCAACAGGGCTTTAAACTAAGCTTGCCAGGGGATGGGCAGACAAGCACCAGTGCAAGCCCACCAAGCGACAACCGAAGAGTCAGTAGGTCATACAGCACAGGGGACACAAGTGAATTCCCAACAGAACTCACTCCTACCCAGCTCAGGGATGGGACTATTCTAGGAGTGCTGGGCAGCTTAGCACCTCTGATGGCAAGCTTACTTGCATGTACACAAATGCCTGGAGCCTGGGGAATAAACAGGAGGAACTGGCCCTCCCGCTAAATAAAAATCATCTCATAGGACGATCTCATAGGAGTAATGGAGACCTGGTAGGATTCCACCTATGACAGGACCATGGGTATAGATGGCTATACCTTCTTCAGGAAGGATTGTGCTGCTCTTTGTGTGAAGGAGCAGTACATTTCCCTAAAAATGGAGTTTGGCACCCAAGAAGGGCGCCTTGAGACCCTCTGGGTCAGATTAAAGGGGGAATGTGATGAAGGGGATATATTGGTACTACAGACCTCCTAACCAAGAGGAAGATCTTGACCATGCATTAGCTAGGGAACTGGCAGAGGCTGCATGCTCTCAATGCATGGTTGTCACGGGTGACTTCAACTACCCTGAAATCTCATGGGAGGAGCACTCTGCCAAATCTGATTGGTCACATAGCTTTCTCACCTGCATTGATGAACTCTGCTTGTCTCAAGAAGTCTATGGGCCAACAAGAGGTAAGGCGCTCATGGATCTGGTACTGGCCAAAGGGGATGATCTAGTAGATTCATAGATTGTTAGGGGCTGGAAGGGACCTCTCAGATCATAGGGTCCAGCACCCCTGCTCTAGGCAGGAAGACAACTGGGGTCAAGTGACCCCAGTGAAGTGACTGTCCAGTCTCCTCTTGAAAACCACCAGGGTAGGTGACTGCACCACCTCTGGTGAGAGTTTATTTCACAGTCTGGACACCCTGACTGTGAAGGAGGTTTTCCTGGTATTAAGCCTGAAGCGGCCTTCCAGGAGTTTGTATCCATTGGTTCTGGTCTTCTCCAGGGGTGCCCTAGTGAACAGTTGTTCACCAAGCTCCTGATGTACTCCTCTGATACAGCGGTAAACCACTATCAAGTGCCTCATTAAGGATGTGATCCTTGAAGCACAAGGGAAGTGCATCCCAGCCCATAGAAAAGGTAGCAAAAGGGCTGGGCGACTCCCGTGGCTAAATAAGGGACTCATGGACCTCCTGCATCTGAAAAGAGAAACCTGTAAGTGTTGGAAGTCAGGTAACATCACCAAAGAGGATTATTTAGCACTGACCCACACCTGTAGGGAGGAAACCAGGAAAGCAAAAGTTAAAACTGAACTCAAATTGACTACGGGAATCAAGGTCAACAAAACGTCCTTCTTTAGATACGTGGGTAGTCAAAAAAAAACCAAGGGCAATGTTGGACCCTTGCTAAACCAAATGGGGCAGCTGACAACTGACATCCAGGAAAAAGCTAATCTCCTTAATGATTACTTTGCATCAGTTTTTCACCAGCGCAAGGGGATCTTGCCTATCAAGATGCAGGATTGCCAGAGCACGGGTGAATACACACCCATCATTGGTGAGTGGTATAAACTGAGTCAAGAAACTGAGTCCTTCCAGTGGTCCCGATGAGCAGCATTGAGTGATTCAACCAGGTGATCTGTGATATCTGGATCGCCAGGTTTTTCATACTCATCTAATAGAGCAGCACACTCTCCATCCAAGCAAGGAGTATACAGAGGTGAAATCCTCTGGGAACAGAGGACTGTGCTGCTTTATAGAGGGCACCACAGAAATGTTTATAGGTTTCGTCATCTAGGATATTTTGCCATGGAATGGTAACAATGGATCATTCAACAGTCTCCATGAATAGGGACCAGTTGGTTTTCCTGAGGTTCAATCTGAGTTTTCTTATACATTTAATGACCAGGAGTTGCAGGCCAATGTGGATGAGTGATGGACAGTGTTGGCTGTGTGGAAAGTCATCAAGAATGATGCAAGATGCTGGTTGTGCGTGGCTGTTGACTGACATAACCCAATGTATGTCAGGAGAGTAGTTGGTCCCATCTTGCTGAGTGAAAGGTACCATGTTTAGAGTCATCAATCAGGGCAAGGTCATTGCTGAATGCCCAGTTTTGGAACAGGTCGCCATCTTCATTTGAGTGTGAGTAACCCCAGTGTATGTAGTGGCTATTACAGTCACCAGCATATACAGTTGGGTGGGGGAGAGATGGAAGAGGACAGTTCCCCCAAGTTTTGCTTGGTGGTTTATAGACATTTGTGATACTGAAGCTTCCAACCTTTATGACATCACAATGATTACTGGATAGGGTGTGGGTTGCCTCAGAAATGTCGCTACAGATGTAGGTTCCTCTCCCATATTTTGCATGAAGGGTGTAGCATGTCAGAACAAAAACTTTGGCTTCATCCACATGAGTGAGTACGTGCCTGTTGCAGTGTCTTAGAGCAGGTTGAGGCACTGCAGGAGGCATGTCTGAGCACGGACTCTAAGTTTGATATTGGGAAATCCCAGGATCAAAAGAAAACACGCCAGAAAAAAGCAGTGCAGGGCACGTTCCTGGAGTATGCCCCAAAGCAACTGAAGGCTGGGTCCTCCAAAGAGATGCTCTAGCACCTGGCCAAAGCATCTCTATGCTTGCCACATGCCCCTGCTGCTCCAACACACTGTGTCTCAGTGTGATGGAGGAAATAGAAGTCAGGCAAGGCTAGCAGCAGTGGCTCAGACCCCGGCTCTGTCCCCAGTAGGTAGGGACATGAGGGTGGGGGACTGTGGGGTGGGGCTGTGTGGGGGTGAGGGGACTGTAGGAAGGAGATGACTGTGTGGGTCGGGTGGGTTCTCCACCCACCTCCCCATGGCTCACAGTCCCCCTGCAGCTGCACACAGACTCCCTGACAGCGTGCAGAGCCACCTAAGACCCCAGGGCTACACATGGCACATGGAGCCAGTCCAGTCCTCTGGCACACACCTTCAAGCAGGACTGAGCCAGCTCCTGCCACCACCTGGGGCTCCTGGCACTGCAGGCAGGATCTGTATGCCATAGGGCTTGGCTAGCTCCTGCCTCCATGTGGCCCATCCTAATGGTACACAGGTTCTGCCTGCAGCACCAGGAGCCCTTGGGTGGTGGCAGGAGCCAGCCCAGTTCTGTCCAAAGGTGCATGCCAGTGGATTGGGCTGGCTCCATGTGCCATGTGTAGCCCCTGAGTCTCAGGGTGGTGCCACGTACTGCCAGGGGGTCTTTCTGCAGCAGGCCATGAACAATGTGGGGGCCTGCTGCTTACTGCTGCTGTGGGGAGGGGGAGAGGAGGGCTGTGTCCCATGGGGTGGTTGGGTGGAGGTCCACCCCGGACACAGCCCCACCCACCGCCACACAGTCACCCCATGAACTCCCCCATAAGCTACCCACAAACCCCACACCTCCATCCACTAACCCCACACCTACGAACCCCACACAATCCCCAAAATCCCCTCCCATGAACTTTCCCCCTCATCCCCACAAGCCCCACATGCTGCATACCCAGCCATCAGCCAGGACAGGACCTGCTGGCAGGAGCCATAGCGCAGGGACAACTGCTCCACTGCAGCCTTGCCCTGTGCCCACACCGGTGCTGGGACATGCAGCCCTGGCCTGTGGGGGCTCCTGGTCCCAGGAATCACTTGGGGGATGTGATGGGCTGGGCGGAGGGGTGGAAGGCACAGGCACAGGGAGCAGAACAGCAGGGGCTGGCATTGCTCAGAGCCACAAAGCAGTGGGTGGGACAGCTGCAGCTTGACCCATGTCCTGGTGCTGGGATACAGCTGCTGCTGGGAGTGAGTGGGGGCCAGGCAGAAGCTGCAGGTCAGGGGTGAGGAGCATTGGCAGGGCTGTGGGTTGGGAGTGACGGGCAAGGGCAGGGGCAGGGCACTGGCATACCAGTGCTGCTGAGTGAGCACCATAAAGCAGCTGTGGGTCCAGCTGCAGCTGTTCACACATCCTGGTGAGTTAAGGGGGCAGGGGCAGCTCTGTTTTTTCTATAATAAAAAAAAGCAAATGTCAAAGTATATAGATATTTCGAAAATTATTTTATTATGATGATAGAGGCACTGGTAGGCTTCTAAATTTATTTAAAATTGTAAATATATCAATAAAAGATTGCCCAATTGATCGATCTCTCTCTCTCTCTAGATATAGATATATAGTGGTGTTTCATTTTAATCACAGAAGAATGCAGATTTTGGGTAATTTAATGAGAGCATCTGGGATTTTTTTATCACAGAATTTGCAATTTTTAAACAGGGAACACTAGGATCCCTGCTGGTGAGGCAAGTGGCAGGACCCAGGCAGAGGAGCCTGCCCAGGGCCAGCACCAGGGACCCAGCTGGAGGACAGATGAGGTGGCTGACCTCCAGGCCATTTGAGGCCAGGAGGACATGCTTCAACAGTTCAAAGTGGGCCACTGCAAGGGGCACATCTTCTGGGTGATTCATAGATTCATAGATTATAGAGTCAGAAGGGACCCAATGGGTCATCGTGTCTGACCCCCTGCCCCTGGCAGGAAAGAGGACTGAGGTCAGATGACCCCAGCCAGGTGATTGTCAAGCCTCTTCTTAAAGACCTCCAAGTTAGGTGACAGCACCACCTCTCTTGGAAGCCCATTTCAGACTCTGGCTACCCTTATTGTAAAAAATTTCTTCCCAATGTCTAACCTAAATCTGCTCTCCACTAGTTTGCACCCGTTATTCCTAGTTACTCCCTGAGGCACTCTGGTAAACAGCGCATCCCTAATTCTCTGCTGTCCTCCCCTGATAAATTTATAGGTGGCTACAAGGTCACCCCTCAGTCATCTTTTGTATAGGCTGAAGAGATCCAGATCTCTCAACCTTTCCTTGTAGGGTTTTTCACAGAGACCACTAATCATGCGAGTGGCCCTCCTCTGAACCCTTTCCAGATCCTTCGTGTCCCTCTTAAAGTGCGGCGCCCAAAACTGGACACAGTACTCCAACTGCGGCCTGACCAATGCTGCGTAGAGGGGGAGCATCACCTCCCTCGATCTGTTGGTCATGCATCTGCTAATACACGGCAAGGTGCGATTGGCTTTGTTGATGGCCTCGTTACACTGCCGGCTCATGTTCATCCTGGAGTCAGCTATGACTCCAAGATCTCTCTCAGCCTCTGAGCTTCTGAGGAGGACAACCCCCAACCTGTAGGTGTGCTGGGGATCCCTCCTTCCTAGGTGGAGTACCTTACATTTATCTTTGTTGAATTGCATCCTATTACGTTCTGCCCATTGAGCTAACTTGTCCAGGTCAGCCTGCTCCCTGCCCTCTGGTGTATTCACTTTGCCCCATAATTTGGTATCATCCGCAAACTTGGAGAGGGTGCTCACCACACCCTCGTCCAAATCACGGATGAAGATATTAAATAACACTGGCCCAAGGACTGAACCCTGCGGGACCCCACTGCCCACCTCCCTCCAGGTCGAGAATGACCCGTCAACCACCACTCTCTGGGTGTAGTCCCTGAGCCAGTTAGCCACTCACCTGACTGTGTAGGCATCCACTCCACAGCCCGTTAGCTTCCCTATGAGAATAGGATGTGAAACTGTCGAAGGCCTTCCTAAAATCCAGGTAGATGACATCGGCTGCCGCTCCTGTGTCAAGGAAGGCAGTGTGTGACCTGGTCATAAAAAGCTATAAGGTTTGTCAGGCAGGATCTACCTTTGATGAACCCATCCTGGTTTCCTTTCAGCATCGTTTCTCTTGCTGGGCTTTCACAAATACACTCTTTGATGATTGTTTCTAGTATTTTCCCAGGGATAGAGGTAAGACTGACTGGCCTAAAGTTACCTGGCTCCTCCCTTCTCCCCTTCTTGAAAATGGGCCTTTTTCCAGTCCTCAGGGACTTGTCTGGAGCACCATGAGAGCTCAAACAGCCGTGCCAGTGGCTCAGCAATGACACTGGCCAATTCCTTCAGCACCTGTGGATGGAAGTCATTCGGGCTGGCTGACTTGTACCCATCCAGCCCTTCCAAGCGCTCTTTACTTAAGTCAACACTAACCTTTGGTGGTCTGATGCCTTTTGGACATCTGTCTGTGCTCAAGGTGGGGGGATTGTCTTGGTCAGTATTAAGGAATACTGAAGCGAAGAACTCATTGAAGAGCTCTGCCTTTTGTCTGTGTTGACCACCAGCTGACCCGATTTGTCTTGCAGGGGTCCTATGCTACTCTGCACCTTCTTTTTGCTCGCTATGTATATGTAGAAGGATTTGTTATTGTCCTTGATTGTTGTAGCCAGCCTAAGCTCCAGTCCTGCCTTGGCCTGCCTGACTCCCTGCAATAGCGTGCCAGTGTGGTATATGCCTCTTTGGTGGCTGCCCCCTGCTTCCACTGCCTATACATCTCTTTCTTTGCCCCCAGTCTTTCCTTAAGCTCTCTGTTAAGCCAAGGGGGCTTTTTTATCCCCTTTTCTGTATAAGGGGATAGACTCCTTTTGTACCCCAAGGATCACTCCCTTGAGAAACTCCCAACCCTCTTGGGCTCCCATTAGCCTGATGCTCTTCAGTTCGGCCACCTCCCTAACTAGGTTCCTACGTTTAGTAAAGTTGGCCCTTTCTGAAGTCTAAAACTTTAGAATCACTGGATATTTTTCTCACCCTTCACTGGATAGTGAACTCTAACAAGTGGTGGTCACTATCTCCCAGGTTACTGTGTACCCGCAGGTCTCCCACGAAATCATCCCCTGTTGCTAAGACCAGGTCTAGCAAGGTGCTACCCCTGGTGGGACTGGACACCATCTGGGTTAGGTGGAGGTCCTGCACACAGTGTAAGAACCTCCTTGAGCAGCTTGTTTTGGCCACCTGTTCCTCCCAGCTAATGTCTGGGTAATTTAGGTCCCTCATGACCACTGCCTCCCTCGCCTGTATGGCTTCTGAAAGCTGCTTGGAGAATACCTTGTCTAGCTCATCATCCTGGTGAGGAGATCTGTAGTAGAGCCCCACTACCAAGTCCTTTTCCCCTGCCCCCGCCCTGGATCCCACAATGCCTCGGTATTCCCCTCCTCCACTCCTGCCTTGATGACGGAAGATATGTACTGCTCCTTAACATAGAGAACTACACCCCTACCTTTTTCCCCCCTCTGTCTCATCTATACAACCTGGACCTCTCAATGCCTACCACCCAGTCGTGCATCGAATCCCACCATGTTTCAGTTAAGCCAACTAGGTCATACTGCATGCTAGCAAGCCGGAGTGCAAGTTCCTCCTGCTTGTTCCCCATACTCCTGGCATTTGTGTAAAGACATTTTAGCTCCCCAGTGGGTGCTCTTGGTGTCCCTTTGCCTTGATGGGGTGTGTCCCCCTTAGTGCTTACCTGGTTAGGTCTGGTGCCTTGTTTGTGGCTTTCCAACCCTGGGTTCTCATCAACCTCCAGTTCCCCATCCCCCGTTGAACCTAGTTTAAAGGTCTTCAGAGGAGATCATGCAACCTGCAGGAGAACAAATGCTGATCTCTAGGAGAGAGATGAAGATTGTCCCATCCTAGGAAGCCTTCTCCCTGGAAAAAGGAGTGATAGCTGCCCAGATGGCAGAACAGGGGCACCAGAAGATATGGCAGCAGTGCCGCCTGAGGGCCAACTGTGCAGCCATGGCCCATTGGTCGCTGACCCAGAGGTGCCCATACCACAGCCTAGGCAGCCGTGCAGTCCCCGTCCATGTCTGGCAGGCACGCAGCCATGGGGCCACAGGTCCAAGTGTGTAGATGCTGTCACAGGTGGCAGCAGGTCACAGCCAGGCAGCAGCCCCCACTGCCAGACTGCTGCAGTGGGTAGAGGATGCAGGGGCCGCTCTAGGTTAGGGCTGCTTCAGCAGTCCAGCTGGCACAAGGGGCTAGTGTCCCCAGATACCAACTGGCTGGGCTTCAGAAGCTTCTGAAGGCAAGTAGCCCTGAGCTGCTCACCAGGGCATTTTTTATACAGGGTCATTTTGCCCCAAGTAGCACAATTTGCCCCACACCAAAGTGTATATTCAGGCACGTGTGCTGAGGCACAAATCTGTGGCACAAATCTGTACCACTGTTACTTGAGCTGTTGCAAGCACATATGCCTACATGTGTGGATGTACCCATTGATAGTAAAGTGATCAGCTTCATCCTTACTATGTGGGTCTCCTTAAGACAGCTTATTGCAGCCTTGCGGTGAATTGTTATAGAACTGATTATGGAAAGTTTTGCTACTGCAAGTCCCTTGACATTGAGTTGGAGGATTTGAAGAACTGGCCAATAGCCTGAAAATTGCAGAAACCCTGGTGAATCTTTTTCAAAACTCATGGCACTCAGGTGAGATCCCTGAGGATTGGAAGAGGGCCAACATTGTGCCCATCTTCAAGAAGGGGAAGAGGGACTTCTATCCCAGGGAAAATCCTAGAAAAACTCTTCAAGGAGTCTACGTGTGACTCACTTACAGAGGGTGGGATTCTGAATGACAGCCAGCATGGCTTTGTCGCAGGCAGGTTCTGTCTTACCAATCTCATCTCCTTCTACAACCAGGCATCTTGCCACCGGGACATGGAAAAGGAGGTCGACATTATGTACCTAGACTTCCAAAAGGCCTTTGATCTAGTATCCCACGATATCCTTGTGAGAAAATTGGAAGATTGTGGGCTTAACTGCTCGATGATTCAGTAGGTGGGAAACTGGCTGCGAGGTAGGACCCAGTTCTTATGAACAGATCTGTGTTATCCTGGTGAGAAATGGCTAGTGGTGTCCCTCAAGGGTCCGTGCTTGGTCCAGTGCTTTTCAGCATCTTTATCAATGATTTGAATGTGGGGATGAAGTTGGCCAAGTTTGTGGGTGACACCAAATTATGGGGGAGCATGGTTATGCCTGCAGATAGGCTGCAGATACAGGCAGACCCGGAGAGGTGGGTGAATCAGAACCAGATGAGGTTCAACACTTAGAAGTGTAAAGTGCTCCACCTGGAGGCAAATAATCCCCAACATACCTACAGGCTCGGTGGCGACAATTTGACTTGCACCACAGTAAAAAGGGACCTAGGGGTAACAGTTGACCATTGCATGAACATGAGCTGTCAGTGTGATGCTGTAGCCAGCAGGGCAAGCAACACTGGCATGCATCAACTGATGTATCTCATGTGAAACCAAGGAAGTGATTCTTCCACTGTACTCAGCACTAGTGAGACCACAGCTGGAATACTGTGTCCATTTCTAGGCACCACACTTCAACGAGGATGTGGAAAAACTTGAGAGGGTCCAGAGAAGAGCCACCCATATAATCAGAGACTTGCAAGGCAGACTATACGAGGAGAGGCGGAGGGACTTGGGTCTCTTCAGCCTAAAGAAGAGAAGGCTGAGAGGAGACTTGGTAGCAGCTTACCACTACATCAGGGGCTCAGCATACAGCTGTTCACCAGGGCACCCTTGGGGAAGACCAGGAGTAATGGATACAAACTCCTGGAAGAGCGCTTCAGGCTCAATTCTAGGAAAAGCTCCTTCACAGTCAGGGTGTTCAGATTGTGAAACAAGCTCTCAAGAGGTGGTGCTATCACCTACCCTGGAAATCTTCAAGAGGAGACTGGACGGGCACCTTGCTGGTGTCACCTGACCCCCAGTTGTCTTTCCTGCCTAGTGCAGGGGGGCTGGACTCAATGATCTTTCATAGATTTCATAGACATTAGGGCTGGAAGGGACCTCGGAAGATCATCGAGTCCAGCCCCCTGCCCAAAGGGCAGGAAGTCAGCCGGGTTCATAGGATCCCAGCAAGATGAGCATCCAGTTTGCTCTTGAAGGTGTTCAGTGTGGGCTCATAAGCTCACACAATACCTTTGGTGTGGAAATCAATGGGGTTCGACAGATATATGTAACAACTGGACTATTCCCAAACTTTTGGGAGCCAGTTCAGAACTGTGATGGGTCTTCAAAGATAATCTTGGTACAAGATCAGATGGGTAAAAGAAGTTCAGTTTGGGAATTAGAAGGTTTCTTATCATTAGAGGAATGAGGTTCTGAAATGGTTCTTCTGAACAACATTGTAGGGAATCTGAATTGTTTCAAGATGGCACTTGAGCAGGGCTAATATAAGAATAAGGAATATTCTTGTGGTAGCATTTACAGCAGGTGATACAAGGCTTGACATGTTTGGGGTTCTCATGAGGAGGCTTGTGGGTTAGCTGCATATTTGGCAGATGTCTGGCAGCGTGAGGTTACTTGGCTTTGCTGATGGTGAGGACAGCGTTTAGAGGCAGAGACTGAAATTGGAGAAAATGATTTCCTGGCACTAGGGGGACAGTGAGTGTTGAAGCTGTTGGGTTTTGTGCCTTCCTCTATAGTTAATATTGTCTGCTTCCTTGGATTCCCTGGGCATATTTTCCTTGATGAATCTCTTGCCACAGGAGGACTCAAAGCCTCGGTGGAGCCCTGTCCCTCCCACCCCCTTTCTGTGATCTATCCTGGGTATGATTTTTCCTAGCAGCTTTGGGACTGTGGGATGTGAAAAGCACTGGTATTCACTATTCGTGTCTTTGTTGGACCTCTTTGGACAAATGCTTATTAAACAGTTGCCTATGATCATAGAGACTAGCCTTACAGACCCAGGAGGTCACCTCCTGTCCTAAGTTAGAGTGAACCAGGGCTTTCCACCCAAAGAGATGCCTGAGACACCCAAGTGGAGGCAGAGGGTCAGGTTGTGGGGCCCGCTCTCACAACATCCAGCTGACAGCTGTTGGACTCCAGACACAGCGGCTCCTGCACCTGGCTCAGTATGCTGGGAAGTGCAACACACATTCCTTGGCACTGATTTTCCCTCCACAGGACACTTAAAGGCCTCTCTCAGGGCTGTGAAATCCAGTCCCAGAGCCTGAGGTCTAAAACGTCTGACAGTGTCTGGCACCCTGGTGTCTAATTTGTGACCAGATCTCACCCAAGGTACCGAGCATTTGCTGTTGGTGCCAAGGGGAGGACATGCATCACCCCTGCATAGAGACCTAGAGACAGTGTTGTTCCCCTTCTGCTTCCTCCCCCAGCCACCGAATGGTTTGTGCTGCAGGTCAGTCGTGGTGTGGAAGGAGACCCTGCTTTGCTGCACCCCTCTGCCGAGAGCCTGGAGCAGGCGAAGCAGGAGTGTCTCAGTGAGAGGAGCGCATGTGCTGCCGTGCTCCATGCAGGGACTAAATTCTACCTGCTCAGCAGCCTGAGCAGCACCAGCCCACAGGAAAACTCAACACTCTACGTGCAGACCAGTAAGGGGCAGATCTCTGCTCAAATGCACCCTGGTTAAGCATCCACAGAGACCACATGGCTTAGTGCTGGGGGCTCTAGTCCTAGCTCTTCCACTGATCTGTTCTGCCACCAGACCAATCACATCAACCTCCCCATGCCTCAGTTTCCCCTCCCTGGGCCCTGGATTTGTTGTGGATAGGAAGCTTCTGCTTTGCTGGGCTCCAGTCCCTGTAGATGTGTTCCATAGGTTTCATAGATTTCTAGGGTCAGAAGGGACCTATTAGATCATCGAGTCCAACCCCCTGCTCTGGGCAGGAAAGAGCACTGGGGTCAAGTAACCCCAGCCAGGTGCTTGTCTAATCTCCTTTAGAACACCTCCAAGGCAGGGGAAAGCACCACCTCCCTTGGAAGTCCATTCCACATTTTGACAACCCTCACTGTAAAGAATTTCTTTTTGATGTCCAATCTAAATCTGCTCTCCTTTAGGTTATGACCATTGTTTCTATTAAACAGAGTGTCCTCTATTTCCTGCTGACCTCCCCTGATGAGCTTGTAAACAGCCACAAGTTTGCCTCTCAGCCTTTTCTTGTGGAGGCTGAAGAGATCCAGGTCCCTCAATCTGTCTTCATAGGATCTTACCTGCTGGCCCTCAACCATACGAGTAGCCCTCCTCTGAACCCTTTCCAAGTTATCCACATCACTCTTGAAGTGTAACGCTTAACACTGGATGCAGTAGTTCAGTTGTGGCCTCACCAATGCTGCATAGAGGGGAAGTATCACTTCCCTAGACCTGCTCGTGATGCTTCTGCTAATGCAAGACCAAGTGCGGTTAGCCTTACTTACTACCTCGTCGCATTGGTGACTCACGTTCATTTTTGCGTCGACTATGACTCCAAGATCCCTTTCTGCTGCTGTGCTACTTAGAATGGGACTTCCCAGCCTGTAGATATGTTGGTGATTCTTTCTCCCCAGGTGCAGCACTTTGCACTTATTTTTGTTAAATTGCATCCTATTCTGATCCACTCACTTCCCCAGTCTCTAAATCCACCTGAATTCGCCCCCTGTCCTGTAGTGCAGCGGTGGGCAAAATGCAGCCTGTGGGCTGGATGCGGGCCACCAGGCCATTCTGTCTGGCCTGCAGGGCCCCCAAAATTTTTAGAAAATTAATATTTATCTGACCCTGGCTGCCTGTCATGAAGCCCTCAATGGCTTTCCAAAACTCAGTAAGCGGCCTTCTGCCTGAAATAATTGCCTGCCCCTGCTCTAGTGTGTTTACTATACCCCATAGTTTGGTGTCATCTGTGAATTTGGACAGAGTGCTTTCTACACCCTCATCCAAATCACTGATGAAGATATGGAACAGTACTGGTCCAAGGACAGAGCCTTGGGGGACACCACTGCCTACATCTCTCCAGGTAGAAACTCGACCCACCCACCACCACTCTCTGGGTGTGTCCCATAAGTCAGTTTTTCACCCACCTGACTGTGAAAAAATCCACGTCACAGCTACTTAGTTTACTTAGTTTACTTGTAAAAATTGGGTGCAGCACCATGTCGAAAGCCTTTTTAAAATCCAAGTAAATAACATCTACCTCTACTCCTGCATCTAAGCACTTTGTGACCTGGTCATAAAAAGAGACCAGGCTAGTCAGGCAGGATCTGCCTGCTATAAACCCATGCTAGTTGCCCCTTAACATTGTATTACCCACTAGCCCCCCACAAATGTGACCCTTAATGATTTTTTCATAGGTCTTGCCAAGAATAGAGGTGAGGCTAACCAGCTTATAATTACCTGGGTCCTCCTGCCTCCCCTTCTTGAAAATAAGGACCACATTGGCCCTTTTCCAGTCTTCTGGGACCTGTCCTAAGTGCCACGAGCACTCAAGCAGTTGCGTCAGTGGTTTCGCTATGACACTGGCCAATTTCTTTAGTACCCTTGGGTGAAGATCATCGGGGCCTGCCAACTTAAATACGGCCAACCCCTCCAAGTGCCCCTTCACCAAGTCAGCGCTAACCGTTGGTAGATAGGTATCTCTCTGAAGCCAAACTAAAGTCTCATTGAGAGGTGTGTTTGTATCCATGACCAGGGACACAGACACAAAGAAATCATTTAAGAGCTCAGCTCCATCCTGTTATGGGTTGCCCTAGTCCATCCTGTAGCAGCCCTTTGTTAACCTGCGCTGCTTTCTTGCTCCCTATGTACTTAAAGAAGGACTTTTTGTTACCCTTAATCTGCCAGCCTGAGTTCTATTTCTGCTTTGGTCTTCCTGTTTCTCTGCAACCACAAGCCAAGCATGTGTACTCCTCCTTGGTGGCTGTCCCCTGCTTTCACTGCCTGTAAGCCTCTTTTCCCCTGTAGGCTTTCCTGGATTTCTCTTTTGCCTCCCTTTATGTATACTGGGATGGTACCCCTCTGTGCCTGCAGGATCAGTCCCTTGAGAAACTCCCACCCTTCCTGGACTCCCAACTCACTGATGTTATTACCTCTCAGTCCCACTCTAACTAACCTCCTGAGCTTGTTGAAGTTGACCTTACATCAGATAAAGAATCCTATCAACAGATGGTCACTCTCTCCTAGGTTACCTTGTACCTGAAGATCCCCCACCAAGTCCTCCCCTGTGGCCAGCACCAAATCATGTAAGACATTTCCCTTACTGGGACTGCATACTTCCTGTGTTAGGTGCAGGTCCTGTATGCAGGGTAGGAACCTATGTGAACGGGCAGACCTGGCTGACTGCTCCTCCCAGCAGATGTCAGGTTAATTTAGGTCACCCATGAAAACTAGGTCCTTTGAGCGTACTGCCTTTGAGAGCTGTCGCAAGAATTCTAGGTCTAACTTACCTTCCTGGTGTGGGGGTTTGTAGCAGACCCCCACTACCAAGTTCCTTTCACCCCTACCCCCTTGTAATCTGACCCATAGGACTTTGATTTGCCCTTCTTCTGTCCCCATCTTTATTACAGAAGATGTATAATGTTCCTTAATGTACAGAGCAATGCCCACCCCCCTTTTTTCCCCAATCTATTCTGCCTCTATAGCCTGTAGCCCTCAATGCCCACTGCCCAATCATGGGTAGGGTCCCACCAGGTTTCTGTTAGCCCAACCAGGTCAAAATCTTTGTTTGCAAGCAGGATTGCAAGTTCCTCCTGCTTATTCCCCATACTCCTAGCATTAGTAGACACCTAAGCCCCTCCCCCCCACCCAACAGGTGCCCTTAGTACTTCCCAATCCTGATGCTTAGTGGGCCAAATAGGGCTTAGTGGGCCCCTTAGTACTTACCTGGTCTATTCCAGCAAGATAGCTCGGCCTTCTGTTCCAAGCAGGCTGAGTGCAGGACAGCCTGGGAGCTGGGAGGGAAAGGGAGCAAGTGGAGCCAGGGAAGCCCTGTGCCTTCTTGCTGCTCCTCTGGGAGCCCTTCAAGGTCATTGCAAACAGGCATTTGACTGACAAGGATGCCTGGCTGGTCCCAGGATTTTGTAGTCTCTGCATTGGCTATGGGATGGGTTTGCCCTACTGCATCATATTCCCTGCCTGTACACTGTTGGCTGTTCCATTAAAGGCCTATCAAACCCCAGGGGTAGAAAGTGGAGGTCATGCTAGCTCTGGTGTGGTTCTCAGGTCTGCATCTGACTGCCCTCTGTCATCTGCCTGGCCTGCTGATGGCCAGGCACTCTCCCTAAGCAACCTCTCCTCTCTGCAGTATGCGCCAAGGGGTACAGCGGCCAGCACTGCCACAGGTACAGCGCCCCTCCAGAGCAACCGGCATGTGACTGTAGTGGCCGAATCCGGACATCGGCCACACGAGGTGAGGACCTCCTCCTGGCTGGTGGGCAGATGGGAAGAAGGGGCCAATGTGTAGATGCACCAGGGACTGATGTTCCTGTCTGGGTGGTTCATCATGAATGTACAGCATTCACCAGAAGCCCATATGTTTAGCCGATGGGGATACAAGCTAATGTGGGTCACACTGTAAGAACACATTGTGTGCCTGTGCTCTATGCACCTCCACAAAAGAGATCAGAAATGCAGGGAGAGCCAGGGCCTCTGTTTCAATACATTCAGCATAATCCTAACTGAAAAGGCCTAGCTCATATATTTGAGTTTTGTTGACCACGGGATGGAGAGGGTCCTCAGCAGGGAACTGGCACAGCTCAAGGGAGCAAAGGGAAGAGCTTCAGCTGAGGTGGTTCCTGGGCAATTCCTTGGTACAGTCTGGCCTGAGCCATTCTGGGTCAAGAAGTGGGATGTGGTGCTATCAGGGCTGAAGCCATGGGGCTCACAGGCATCCGAAATGGTGTACAAGGTGGAGTATACAGGATCAGGAAGGTGTTTTGGTATCTGCATAACTCACATCTGCTTTTAAAGCCTCCTTGTCTCCCAGATTGCTTTGCTGTCTGGCCTCCTTTGTCACTGAATCAGACACTCAACTCCACCTTCACTTCTGCTGCATATCACTCTCAAACCAAGGTCTTGCCCTACAGCTGGGAGCCAGGGCCATGCAGGGAGCCCTGGGCAGTGTGCTCCTGCTGATCTCTGTGCTTACTGAAGCTTGTGCAGGATGGCCATTAAAGTGCATAGCTGTAGTTGAACCTGGGGGAGGGCCTGTACTGTCATAGCTATACTGTGCTTGTTCACACATTAAATACAGCACTAGGTCAGCAAGTGGTCTGAGCCTGTAAAATGCAGGGCGGAGCTGGAACAGGGAAAGGTACAGATGGTTTGTTCATGCTCTTGGAGCCAGGATGAGATATAAGGAGCCTTTTGCCCTGCATGCCACCATCTAGTCCACATAGCATTGCAGTTGAGACAAGCCACTGGTAACAGAAATGGGAACAAGGGCTGCTGCAAGATTCCTGCCTCAGGCTTGTGCCAATATCAACCCATGGTTCTCAAAGAGCAGGTCCCCAAGTCATGGCATTGGGGTTATTTTATTGCAGTCAATGCTAGGATTATTCTGTTGGCCTCTGGGTTTTGGGGGTCTTGAGGCTCTAGCCTCAATCTTACTCTAGCCTCAACCTGACTTTTGTTTTTCCTTAAATGAAAGCTGAGATTCTCAGTGAACCTCACTCCCAGAGCCAAGTTTGTAAGAATAGCAGTACTGTTGGCTGTGACTGTGGGTGTGGCAGGTACTGTCTGTAATAGGAGGACCATTTTTGTGTGTGGCTGTGGCAGATGCTAGCTGTATTTCAGAACTCATCTGATACAATCTAGATGGTGATTAGTGTTGAAAACTAAGATGTGTTTCCTAGTAAAAGAAATGCAGTAAGGCTTCTGAGAGAGTGTCTTTAATAAACTGGTTTCCCCAGGTGCTGCCTATTTGTGTATCATAGGCTCTTGCTGTGTGACAGAGTTCACAGGCTATGGGAATAGGGTTGTGCAATTTCTTTCCAACTTGACTAAAATTAATTATTGGGCTCTTTGAGATGGAAAGATGGGTGAGGTTTCCCCTCAGTTGGAAAAAATCCCACAATTCCCCATGAATAGATAGGTAAGGCGTGTGCTGTAGTCTGAATGACTGCAGGATCTGGAGCTCAGAAACAAGCAGGTACCCATAGGGGCTGCTGTTTGGTTCACAGACCTCTGGTCTCTGAATAGCAGTGGGCACTGCCTGGTGTCCTAACTGCTATTGAGAAGAACCAGTGGTGGTGCTGGTAGCTTGAAACACATGGCAAAGGATATGTCAATGCCAGCAAACCTCTCGATGCACACCCCTGAGCAGTGTAGTGAGTCCTCCTCCCTTGCACATACATATACACATCCTACTATGGCTGAGGAGGGCTCCATGGCCTATGGAAGCTGAGCCTGTCTGCCAAGGATGCCTTCAATGCCCCAGGGATCTAGGATGAGGCCACCAGACTCATTTCACTGTACTGACAGCTCCTAAGGGTGGAGACCCCTGGATTTGCCAGTCTGCTGAGACTGCCCTATGCCACCTGAGCAACACAAAATGCCCTTAAGGGGCTGATGAAGATCAGTAGAGTGCTATGCTGGCAGGGGACCATGCAGGTATAAACTAGCAATGACAGGTCTGAGGTTGAAAGGAAGAGGAAGGTATCGCAGAGCCTGCAGACCATCACTGGTGCCTCCTGCCCATGGGGGTCTCTGCCCTGACCTTGTGGGAGAGGTAATGCTGCTGTGTATCTTCACAGTGTGTGGTATCCCTGTGCAAAGCTGTGTTGACTACTGTCACCGCACAACTGGCCGTGATGACTGCTCCCTGTGCCTGCCCCTCTGCTCTGGTGAGTTCCACTGGTGCCCACAGGGCTTCAGCCTTGATCCTTTGTTGGGTGGTGGGGGTGGGTGGTGCAGACATTGGATAATACAGCCTCACTCAGCATGGTGACAATGGCCACTCCTAGAGGCTGTGAACCCTGTCCTAGCAAGTATCATAGTATCATAGTACTTAGGGTTGGAAGGGACCTAAACAGATCTTCAAGTCTGACCCCCTGCCCGGGGCAGGAACAGGTGTCGAGATCATATCACCCCAGCCAAATATCTGTCCAGCCTCTTCTTGAGGACCCCCAGGGTAGGAGAGAGTACCATCTCACTTGGGAGCCCATTCCAGAGCCTGGCAGCCTAACTGTAAAGTAATGTCTCCTGATGTCCAGCCTGAACCTTCTCTCTAATGATTTGTGGCCATATTCCTAGTAACCCCAGGTGGTGCCCGGGGTAACAGAGCCTCCTCCAGTTCCTGCTGGTCCCCTCTGGTGAGTTTGTAAATGGCCACCAGATCCCCTCTCAGCCTTCTCTTGTGGAGGATGAATAGATTCAGGCCCTTTAGCCTCTCTTCGTAGGGCCTGCCCTGCTGCCCCTTGACCATGTGAGTGGCCCTCCTCTGGACCCTCTCAATGCTAGCCACATCCCTCTTGAAGTGTGGTGCCCAGAACTGGACTCCAACTGTGGCCTGACCAATGCTGTGTATAGGGGAAGGATCACCTCCAGGCAGTGGAGTCCCCCAGGGCTCGGTCCTCGGGCCTGTACTGTTCAATATCTTTATCAGCAATCTGGATCTGGGGGTGGGTGGAATGCACGCTGTCCAAATTCGCACCAAGTTGTGGGGCGAGGTAGGCACACTGGAGGGAAGGGACAGAATCCAGCTAGATCTAGACAGGTTACAGAGGTGGGCGGATGAGAATAGGATGGAATTCAATGCAGACAAGTGCAAGGTGCTGCATCTAGGGAGAAGGAACGAGCAACACACCTATAGGCTGGGGAATACCCTTCTTGTCAACATCTTGGCAGAAAGGGATCTTGGAGTCATTGTTGACTCCAGGATGAACATGAGCCGCCAATGTGAGGAAGCAGTCAGTAAGGCTAACCGCACCTTGTCGTGCATCTACAGATGCATCACAAGCACATCCCTCCAGGTCAAAAACGACCCGTCCACCACCACTCTCTGGGTGCAGCCATCTAGCCAATTTGCCACCCATCTGACTGTAGGCATCAATGCCGCAGTCACCACGTTTTTTTAAGAGAATATGGTGGGAAACCATGTCAAAGGCCTTCTTCTTTAGAAGGAGCTTCTCTCATCGGGGTCCCAGGTTTTATAGACCCTCAGCCCAGAGCAGTCCCACTGGGAAAGGTCAGGCAGTGCCAAGCTTTCTCCCAAATAAGGTTCCATATAAGCCTGGAACACCAGCCCCACCATTCCCAATTGTACAGGGTCAGAGGGAAATACTTCTCACCACAACTTCCCCTGAGGAGCATTCTCAGGGGAAGGAGACAGCTGCAGCTCATTTGACATCTATTAGGGCATTGTGGGGATTCAGGCCTATACACCTTGTTCTCTCCAGTTCTTCTGGGCTATCCTTCCAGCTGCGTGCAGCTCCTTCATTATGACTCCCTGAGCATACAGGGCTGCAAAGCCACTGCATTGCCCCTGGCAGAGGCTGTGTTAGTCAGCACAGAAAGTGTGATTGTTGACTACAGCTGCTAGGGCTGCCTGGGATCAGAAAGAAACTGAATGGTGGTGCCAGCCATTCCAGCAGCTTGGGATCTCACCAGCAGGTCGGTGATCGGTGGGGGTGGCATCCTGCCATAGAAGCTGAAAATGGCTCTGTCTCTTGCTAGAACCTGCTCAGGTTCATTGACTTTACCGGATGCTTCTCCAGATCTTGGGGCAGTTGGCTGGTGTGTCATATTTCTCTGTAGAAGACTGTGTTTTCCTGTGAGCCAGCACTTGCAGTTTGTCCATGGAGAAGCATGCACCTTTCCTCTGAAAGCTGTATTTGGGGCCCAGGCTGTCCAGGGGTTGAGCCCAGCATCAGGCCCTCTGTTGGGGCTCTGGAAGCCTGTGAGTGCTTCCCATCACACCAGCTCCAATGTGCTTTCTCTTTTTCCTCCCAGACTCCAGCCTTGAAATCTTGGACCCCAACGAACTGACCATGCTCTTCATGGTGAAGTCCCAGTCCATCAACCTCACTTCAGAAAATCAGCGCAATCCAGAAAATGCATCTAAAATCATCTATGATAGCAAATTCCCATGAGACAGCACAGCATGGAGCACTTCAGGTGCTCTGCTCTTTCCAAGGTTCTCCCATTTGTTTTCTTTCAGCCAGTTTTTGTACTGCAGTTTGTGAGCAAGCAAGGTCAATGTTGTGGCCCCAACACAGCTGCCTTCACTGTGTTCTGTATTTGTAGGCTCACCTTTCCTCCCACTTCATGGCCACTTAGAATGCAGCTATTTTGAGTTAGGAGCCCACTGTCAGCTGATCGGGCCATGGCTACCACAGGTCCTAGGGAGCTGCTGAATGAGATCCTGGAACCCATCCACTTGGCTTATGGTGTTGGATGGCCAGGGAAAGACTAGGAGTGAGGCAGGAGACTTATCTTCTTCTGCACTAACAGGTCAGAGACCAAACCCTTGATTAGAGGCACCAGCCATAGTGCTATTGTGTAGCTCTGAGGAGCCCTGAGAGTCCATAAGCTAGGATGTGCGGCAGGGGGTGGGGTGGAGACTTAGTGTTAAGGAGACTGTATGTGCTCCAGTGAGAAACAAAAGTCAGTTCTTAACAGGATCCAAATACTATTTTCAGCCTAGACAGCACCCTGCTGTCAAATCCTGGCCTCCTTGGG
The DNA here is from genome assembly GCF_030867095.1 of Alligator mississippiensis. Classification (NCBI taxonomy): domain Eukaryota; kingdom Metazoa; phylum Chordata; order Crocodylia; family Alligatoridae; genus Alligator; species Alligator mississippiensis. The sequence continues at coordinate 47,800,275 of NC_081835.1, forward strand.
ATAGAGAGTGTGCAGAAGGATGGTGCCTTCCTCTCCTGACACACGCACTCCAGTCTGTACCGTCCAGCTGAGCCTCAGGGGCCCCCACTTGGTTGGTGGAAAGTCCAGAATCATATGCAGCTGGTGCCCCATGGTGGCGGAGGTGACCCTAAAGAAGAAGGCAGGAAGTGCATTTCCTCTAGGGGCCTTGCTGAGGGGAGAGAGAGCAATCCCCTCTAGAGCTGGCACTGTGCCTCTCAGACTTCAGTACTACAGCCGAGTAACACACCTTGCAAAAGCTGGCACAGTGACCCTGGAGAGTCCACAGGCAGAGCCTCACCATCGCAGCTGGCAGCTTACACAGTACCACCCAGGGACTGGTGATGCAGCTTGGCCACAAGAGTTTGCACAATGCCCCAAGAGACTAATCACAGACCCCAGCCATCAAAGATGGCTCAGTGGCCCCCTGAGAGACCAATGGCACAACAGCCATCCCTGTCAGAACAGTTCCTCCTTCCCCTGAAACCAGTGGGGACTAGTATTATGGCTGGTACTATGCCCCTCAGAGACCTGTTGTGCAGCCCAAACAATAACAGCTGCCACAGGGCAAGCGTGGGGTAAATGGAGAAAGGCAGAACTGAATGGGAGCAGAGCAAGAGGCTCAGCTTCTGGCTGAGGAAGGCACCAAGATTTGGGGTGAGGGTGTCCCCCCTGAACTCCAGTGCTTGGCCCAGGCATCAGGAATGGAGGTGGGGGATGTGGAGGGATCTAGACACATTTGCTCTGGAGCTGGTCATGAGCCACTCTGTGGAGTGTGGCTGGGGTGGGCTGGGTTCATGTTCACCTCCCTGGCACCACTGCACTTCCTGCTGCTGTGATCTGGTCCAAGCTGGGTTCCCTGATGCCTGCTGTAGCTCTGTGCCAAGGGGTTAATGCCGGAGCAGTAGTTGTACCTGGCTGGTAGCTGGGTGGGGGCAGGGGAGCTGTGGCTCTGCACCTTGGCAGCAGAAGCTGCTCTTAGAAAATATTTGCTAAGAAAAGTGCAGCTCCACCCTGGAGAAACCACAATCCAGGGCAAGCAGCGGCCTTTGAGCAGCCAGGTTAATGTTTGCAGAGTGTAGGTGACGCCGAAGTTTGTGAAAGGGAATGTGAGCCACTAGCGAAAGCTCCAAGGCGCCTGCTTCCTTGGGAGGAGTTGCACAACCCACCACCCCACTTCTCTGGCCTGAGCAGGCGGCCCAATGAGGTGGGGGTAGGGGACATCCAGGAGCCACAACAGGTCTCTAGGGACGCTGCCCTGGTGAGTCTGCCTTCGTGACTGAGTGGGTGGGAGCTAAGTCCTTCCTTCAGTGTCTCATCTTGTGGGCATGGCCAGCTTGAGTTGTCGGGGAGCCCTGCTGACCTCTCTCCTCCTCCTGTACCCACTCCTCTGTGCTGCCTGCCCAGCTGTTTGCAGCTGCTCCTCAGGGGAAGTGGACTGCCGTGACCGTGCCTTGCACTTTGTGCCCAGTGGCCTGCCCACCAATGCCAGCGCAGTGCTACTGGGTTATAACCGCATCGCCAGGCTCAAGGCTCACACCTTCCTGCAGCAGGGGTCCTTGCTGTACCTCAGTCTGCATGGCAATGTGCTGGTGAGCATCCACAGCCAGGCGCTTGCAGGGCTTTGGGCACTGCAGGAGCTGGACCTGAGCAACAACTTCCTCGTGGTGCTCACAGCAGAAACCTTCCTGCCACTGCCCAGCCTCACAACACTCAATGTGGGCAGCAACCAGCTGGCCCAGCTGGCCCCAGATGTGCCGCGCACCTTGCCCCAACTCCAGGCTCTGTTTCTGCACAACAATGCTCTACGGTCCCTGGACACTGGCTTCTTTGAGAACCTGCCTGCTGTACGCTTGCTGACACTTGGGGGCAACCCCTGGGCATGCAGCTGTTCCATCTGGCCCCTCTTCCTCTGGCTCACCCACAACAGGGACAAGATCCAAGGTAAAAGGCGTGGGGTGGGTATGCAGACCACCCTTGGGCTGGCTGGTCAAGAGCAGTCTGGGCCCCCACTGATCTGAGGTGAAGGGCAGTCCCAAGTGCCTCCCCTTGACTGGCCACCAGGCAGGTGTTTCAGCCCTTGGTCCATGGCAAGCCCACAAGGCTTTATGGAGCATTGCTAGGGTGCAGGTGGCTCTAGCATGGCCCCAGGCCATGGGGCAGCAGGAAGTACTCCCTGCTTCCTCCATAATGCTGGAGCCAAGGAGGTGCTGCCTGGTGCTGATCCATGTTGGGACCTGTGACTTCCATCTGCTTCCCTTCTCTGAGAAAACCTCCAGTTCTGGAGCCTGGGCCAGCTTATTCTGCCCTGCCTTCAGGCAGATGCTGGCCAGGCTGCCACCAGGCACAGGGTGAACCTGTCATGAGCAGGGCATTGTGGGGGAGCGGGGGGAGGCTGTGAATGGCCCTGGACAAAGGTGCTGTAAGTGCACTGATGGCACCAGCATAGCTGGAGCAAGGCTGTGGGATCTGAGCACAAGAGTGTGGGGCTGGTGTATAGGAGATGCCCAGGAGAGCCTGGGCAATGGGGAGAGCACTCTGCAGAGGCAGAGCCCTTAACCCCATGGTGCTGGATGGGTGTCCCTTTGCCCCCTCCGCCTTGTTCTCCCACTTCCCCAGGGAGAAGAGCTGCCCTGTTGTGAGCCCTGAGGAGAGAGGTGCTCCCCAAGGCAACAGGATGCCCAGCTTCAGCTCAACTGCTCCCGTGGACACCCTGCCTCATGACCACAGACTCTGGGGAAAAACAGCTGCCACAAGCACCAAACCCACCCCTGCCATGGGTTTTGTGGGGAGAGGTGCCTCCCAACTACCATGGACTCAGAGGGGATGGCCTGAGGGATCAGTCTTGTGCTGTAGGTTGTTATCCCTCAGTGCTGACCAAAGGAGTGGCCAGGCCCCTCTGTCACCTGCCCACAGCCTGGAGGCCAGTACCATGTTGAGGCTGATGTGGGCAACTGGGGCATTGATCTTTCCCAGCTGCAACAGTTGCCCAACCTCAGTGACATTCCTCTGCATCACTCTGACTCTGCCATCCTGGCCCTAAGGTGGCCCCCTGTGCCAGTGATGCTGTCCCACCTGCCCTGGCAGTGCCCTGCCTAGCCCTCCTGCCTCATCCCTTGCTGATGGTGCTAGGCACCTCTGCCCTTTCATCATGTCCACAAAGGCAAGGCAAAATGGAAGTTGCCCTTGCTGGCAAGTCAGGAGCTGACTGGTGCATTTCTTTTCATCTTGCAGAGGAGAATCTGACCGTGTGCCGATTCCCAGAGCTGCTCAACCAGTTTCCCATTGCAGCCCTTGACAATGCCTCCTTCAGCCACTGCCAGGAGAGCCCACTGCATCCACACGACTATGCTTTCTTCCTGCTCATTGGCCCAGCCTCCTTCCTAGGCAGCATCATCATCTGCATCCTAACTGGCTGCCTGGTTGTGGCGTGCAACAAGCTGAGCAAAGACCCTTACCCTCGGCAAAGAGCCCCACGACCCAGGATGACACTGCCCCAGCAGTAACTCTGGGATGGGGCAGGGAAGAGCTGTGGTGATACAAGACACTGGGCAGGGCAGGGACATGCCAGGCTGGCACCAGCTTGCAACCAGGGCAGGGAAGTGCATCCAGCTCCGGGAGGGATGAGTCGCCAGCGCCCCAGGGTTTATGAGCTGCGCTCCTCATGCTGTGGGGCCTTCCCTTCCCTCCCTCCTCAGGCAGGAGCCCAGTTCATATCCTCTGTAGCTGCCACCAAGAGCCAGGGGAATGACAGACCTTGGTGTTCAACACTGTTGCCTGGCAGGCTGGATGGGCAGTGCCCAGTCCATCCATGGGCTGGATTTAGCCAGTGATCCCAATCTGCTGCCCAGGGCAGGTGCAGTGGGGCCCATCCAGGCATGCAGAGGGAGGTGGAGGGGAGCTTGGCCCTGATCCAACCCTAACCAGGCCCTGCAGAGGTGGGGGGAGGGAGCTTGACCTCAACCCACAGAAGGAAGGGGGCAAGTTCCTCTGTGCAGGAACAGGGGGCCTGGGAATATGGCAGCAGGGAGAGGTGGCAGTAGTATTTGCCACTGCTCCCTTGGCACTAATTTTCCTGACCTGTGGAAAGCCCTGCAGGCCTGATGCCATGGCCCTGCAGGCTGCATTTGGCCTGCCGGCTCGAGGTTGAGTACCCCTTATCTAGACAGACAAACAGGAACCTCCATCTCAGGTGGCTGACGAGAGCAGGCCCCTAACCTGTGGCAAGGGTAGAAAGCAGCTCAGGCTCCCAGAGGCCCCAGTCTCTCTGCTTTTGTTCTTATATTCAGTCCTGGACAACAGGACTGGGCCAGGGTACCAGCACATTCACACCCTAGCCACTTGCAGTGATCCCCAATACTTAGGACTCCTTGCTCTAGTGTCAGGCATCCAGGTTGTAGTCATATTGGTCTAGAGGCAAAAGGAATCAGAACTCATGGCAGAGATGATATCTTTTATTAAACCAACTAGATATTAAAAAAAAAAAAGTATTTATTTGCAAGCTTTCCGGCATAGGCACCCTTCATCAGGCATAGGAGACTGCACAGATTATAAAAGTTCTCCTAGGATCTCTCCCTGATGGAGGGTGCCTGTGCCTGAAAACTTGCAAATAAATATTTTTTGTGCAAGTATCTAGTTGGTCTAATAAAAGATATCACCTCCTTGCTCCAGTAGCATTTGGGTAGTTCCTGCAGGCAGAGCACCCAATGTGTGCTGGGGGAGGGAGTACTGCTCCTGTACTACAGCCACTGCACACAGCAGACAGCCCTGCAGGTGCAAGTCAGCACAGTTGCACTGAAGCAAGGGGAACTGGTGGGGCAGCAGCACAGCACGGAGGAAATGTACTGTCCTTAGGCACTATCTCTGACACCCTCCAGCACTGCACACTAACAGAAATGCTGGCTTAACTCAGGGGGCCCAGCTATACCGGGCTTATCCTTCACAGCCTGTGCCTACTTAAATTCAATGCCAGCTGTGACGAGTGTCAAGGAGGGAGACAGATGCAGACAGATTTCCAAACTGATCTAATTATGCTTGCTTTTAACCTGGAAGTGTTGGAGGAGCAGCAGCTGAAGGAGGAGCTGCAGCTGAACTTGTCCTTAGGCATGTAACAGATCGCTTAATTATGCTAATGAATAAAAGAGGGCAGGATCTAAATCTCCAGGATTGTAGAATGATGATCAATAGCGTAACTGGGGGGGAGGGGGCAGGACCTAGCCCTGGGTGCCAACTGTGACAGGGTGCCAGAATCTACCCTGCTCCCAAGAAGACTTTGCTGCTGCAGGGACAGCCCTGCACTGCCTGCCCAGAGCAGCTAGACAGTACAGCCCTGCACCCAGCAGTGTATCTGTGGGTGGCAAGTGGAATAGTTTTCCACCCCCCTTTTAAGTTTTGGTCACAGCAGGCACAGCTTGGTGTCCCATAGTATAGTTGGGGTGGAAGGAAACAAGCAGGGCATGAAGCCCAGCTTCATGGAACCCAGGTCATAGGGCTGTTGCTACCTGAGTGGATACTGCTGCAGTCACAGTTTTAGCAGCTGCCTTCAGTGTACAGAGAGCCCATGCAATTAAGACTCCCCTACCCTCACCCCCATGCCTCTGTACCCAGCAATGGGTTACCCCCTTCTCCCTCCCACCCCTGAATAAGCTTGCTGTACCTCTGCTGCTAATGAATGTAGATGTCTGAGGTTGCCTGGGCTGTGGCTGACTTGCAGGACTGCCAGAGGCCAGGGAGATGCCAGGGTTGGGATGCACTCATGTGCAGGCATACATTCAGTGTGGGCCTGCTCCAGCCAGCTGGCATGGCACTTCCTTTCAGGGGCCTGGCGCAGTTGGTCATGTCCTAGGCATGTCTAGAAAGCTGGATCAGGTGCAGATCAACAGTCTGGCTCTGGACCCTTGCACATGCTTCACAGGCCCTCAAGATTTTGGGGGCTCCTGCACAGCTCTCCCCTCTGCACGTCTTCTGTCTCTGGCTTTTAGTAAAGACTCTTTGCAAACGACACCAGGTGAGTCTCTGAGGTGATCTGCCAGTGTGGGGGGTGCCACTGAGGCTCAACTTTTCAACAGTTACGGCATAGAAGGAGGCATGTGGCACTGCAGTAGTCATCTTTACCATTGCGCCGGGACTTTACTCAGCTCTTGCAAAACCTGTGTCTTAAGTTACATTACATCAAAGTATAAAGGATAAAAGATTGAATCCTCACCAGGTATAAACTGGCATCACCTTACTGGACTCAGCGGAGCTGCATTAATCTAGGGAGCTATGACCTATTACACCAGCTGATGACTAGGCCTACTGGTCCTGGGCATGCTGCACAGTGCGGCTCCTTCTGCAATGACCACCAGTCCTCAGTGTCCAGCCCAGCCTTCCGAAGGGGCAAGCCAGCAGCTGCTGCTCCTTGCATGCCACCGGCTGGCCATGCTGGGCTGGGGGCAGGTTAAGCAGAAGGCTCGGTGTTCTGGTGTCAACATTGCAGATGGGTTTGCTTTTAAAAAAATGTATCTACATCTCACCTAGTAAAGGGTAACAGCAGCAGCAGCTCTGCTGGCACCCAGGGCGGCTAGACAGAGGCAGAGCAGGGCCACCAGCTGTACACTGCTTGAGAGCAGGCTGCAGTGAGGGTGGAGGAAGGGGCTCACTAAGCTAATTCCCCACTGCCTGCACAGAAGGGTTTGTGGGAGCCAGCAGAATGATGCACACTGTCCTGTATGAGGGGGAGGCACTATTGCAGAAAGGCAGGGTGGTAAGGCCTGTCTTATCCCAACCTCTGAACTGGTCTCATTTTCACTGAGGGCAGATAGAGAATCAGGTCACAGCTGCAGGATGGGCCAGGTCCCATCTCTCTGTACACACCAGGACTCTGTGCTGGCCGAGGCCCACTGGTGTTGCTGCTGTGCTGCTAGCCAGCTCGTGCCTCAGGGAAGATCTGAGCATCCAGCCAGTATGGGCACTTTGGGGTACATGCTCCAAGGGTGACCTACAAGCAACAGGCCAACAGAGCAGGATTGGAGAGTCCATGCAGGGATACCAGAAGCTCCTGGGCTCATTCAGCTGGAAGGCATCTCACTGCTACAGAGAGCCTTTCTCATCAGATTGATAGGAAGTGCAGTGCCCCAAAGGAATCTGGCAGAAGCTGGGACAAGGAGGAACAGTGGAAATGGAAAGGGATGGGAAGCACTTCCACAGCCTATTATCATGACACATGCCCAGTACCTGTCAGTGCCTGGTTCAAGCAGCAACCCCCACCCCCTACTATAGTATTACAAATGTTAATGGAGGAGCTGGGCATCCTCACTTGCTGTGTGTGGCTGGGGCCTCATGAAGGTTTCGTGTGCGGAAGATGTGCGAGGGAAGTGTGTGGAAAGCACTTTAGCCAACTGTTGCACAGCCAGCAACATGTTTCTAAGCCACTCCCATCAAACCAGGGTGAATGAGTGTGGTCAAGGGGCAAACGAGTGAGATACATATCACCAGGTCTTCCCCACACATGACAAGGGCTATGTAAAAACAGCCTACTCTGGTGGGAGCCAAGAGCAGTGCAGGTTTCTTGTGCAGGCAGGTGGGATGGAGGAGGGAAGGGTGGAGTTCATGGAAGAACTGTTCAAGGAAGAGAGCTGAAAAGGCTTGTCCCAGCTACAGCCACAGAGAACACCTGTTTGATCACTGTCCCCTAAGGCTGCATCTGTCTCTGAAACAGACACACTGAACAGAAGCATGATCAGCTATGTACAATCATCCACTGCGCTGGGAATGCTAGCACATCACACCATAGTCCTCCAGTGTTGTGTGAAATACGTTGCGTAGGGTATGCATGCACTCACAAACAAGCAGGATTGTAGCAAATGACTCTCCTCCCCCTGTCAAGGAAGATATGTTTGCAATCATCCCTGCTCTTCTTGCTTTTGTTCCACAAGAAGGACAGGTGCCACGGTGCAGCAGAGCTGTTCTTTCCTTGAGTCCAGCACATGATCAGCCAGTGGCAATACTGATTAAAAACAGCACTGATTGGAAGCAGTTGTCTTTGTACAATGAAGTTCCAAAATGGGACCCGGTCCTGTGGTGCAGCCTGGCATGCTGTTATTGCCAGTGAGCCTAGGAAGGGAAGGAGATATACAATGATGTCACTGCGTATGGATGAAGGATGCTTCCCTCTTGTCTCACCAGTAAAGACCAATCAGTGTCACTTTGAAAGGAAGTCCTGGCTGTGCCTTCCTAGGCTGCCTGGCTAGGACCGATGGCTCCTGTGGGAGAATGTCACACCACAGTGCTGACTGAGGGGTCGGAGAGGTTGAGTTGCCCGGTAATGTCAGTGGGATGATACTGCTGCAAAAGACAAACGCACAGACAAGGAGAACATGGTGTTAGGTAGCCCTAGCACTTGCTGCCTGGTTACGCTCAGTTCAAACATGTATCCCTACAGGAAATTGCTCAGGGATGATGCAACAGCAGGAAAAGTGCTGCTGTCTTAAGAGACAATTGCAAATGCAGTCAAAGCTTGTCCAGAGGTCACTGCAAACAGTTGGCAAGCATCCCACAGCTCATCTCTGACAAGTGCATGGAGTACAGTACAGTTTCTACAGAATATGGCAGCTGTGTCGCTTACTGAGTGACTGCCTCTGCTTCAGTGAGGAGCTATTGGACTAGAAGATCTTAGGAATCGATTAGAGCCAGCCCATTGGGTTAGTTACAGTTTGGAGAGTTTGGCTGGCTTTAAACATCTGACTTGCTCCCGATGCCTACCTTTGCTTTAAGGTCAGGGCACTACCCTGTGGGTTCCAATGACTCTGTTTTTTCCTCTCCTGTCACATTGGTAAAGAAATGTGCAACTTGGCTTTATTTGTGATCATCTGAAAGGCAGCTGTTAATGTGAAAATGCCACGTTGGTCCTGTATTAGAGAAGTGGCCTGGAATTTGGATTCTGTTTTCCTCATAGAAGGAATTTGGCAAAAGCTAGCTGGGAAAAGCCATCCTAGTTATACAACTCACTGCCAATAGCTGTAAGGATGGCAGAGATCAATTTAAATTGGAAGGAACCAAACTATCTCCTTTCCCCAAGAAAGGCTTCATAACTAGGCAGACATTCTTTTTCACTGCTCTTAACCTCACTGCCTGAGCAGCATAACCCCTGGCACAGAGCTGCATCCTTCAAGCCCACCACCATGAAGTCTGGGAGAAAAGGTAATACCACCCAGCAATTCCCAGAAGAAAAAGTCATGTTCTTTATGGATCCAGATATGGCCTGTTAACCTTAACTTCTTTTTTCCCCACTTGGATACTACAGGGCCCAAGCCAGTGCCTGCGGACGTCAATGGAACGACGGCTATGGATTCCAGTAGCCATTGGAGCAAGCCTAGAGAGCAAAACATCCAATTTCCATCCATTTGGGAGCTATCTTCTACTCTTTCTCTCCTCCACCTCCCACTATTAACTGCTTTGTGCTGCCCTGACTTGAGACCTGCCCTCTGAACACAGAAATCCAGAGCCGGTTTCTATACCAAACAAAGACTATTGAACACTCAGATGGACATGTACATTGCACCACTTCCGATAAACAGGTTGTATGTGTGAGAGAGATGGCATCAACTGTGGAGTCCAGAGACACAAAGAGGTCTCAGATGGTGTATAAGGATCAGTGGCCCATCAACTTTTCTGTGGGTTGTGTGTCTCTAAGAATACTCTCAGCTAGTGCTTACTTGTGCCTTGTACTATGTTATGAATGACTATATCCACCTTGTTCTGTATTTGTTGGTATTTTGTCATTTTGTATTGTTCCTGTGTGTAGTTTATTTACAGATTTTATGAGTTTATGATATGTGCACATATCAGGCCTGTGAATTACGGCTTTTCAAAGGATATAGAGGCTTATGGCATGGGTGCTTGGATTGTGAGTGTTTTATTCAAAGATAAAGACCGTGGTGGTTCCTTTGGGGGCTGTAGTGTCATAGTGTTTGTGTTAATAGATTTGTGTATAAATGAAGGAGAAATAAGTTACAGCTCCATAGACAAGACTAAAGTGGATTTTACACTGAAGGCAGGAATCCAATCTTCTTGTTAAATACAAAGAATATACTATGAATTCCACATACAAATTACTCCTTGAATGAATATGTTGGAGATGATAAGCAAATCCACTGGTTAGTTTACAGAGATAAAAAAATGTTAAAATGGAGCCTCTAAGTATTTTTAGTTGGGCCATTTTTTGGCCCATACAATCCCACCTCAGCCCTCATCTGTTTACACAAACCTGGGTACAGTGGTGAATTCTGAGTAGATCTAGTGCAGTATGTAGGGTTTTATTTTGGTCTAAGAAAGAAAACTCATCAAGAATTTCCCTTTCTCAAAATGAGTGTCAGCTCCTACAATTCTCAGTGGGCAAACACACACTGCTATTAATGTGCAGCAATAAGCTCCAGCACATATCGCATCAGAATTTATTGCTCCCAGGCGCCACACTTGAACGTGCGCCTGTGACCACTGAACTGGGTCAGAGCTAGCCCCAGCTGGCAGGAGGCCTAGGGGGTCAAGCTTGCCAGCCCGGAGCTGCTCTGATCCAGCTCAACATGCTGCAGAAAGGCTGGCTGGGGTACAAGGGTGCTCCAGTGTGGGGCTAGCTGGCAGGTAGCCCCACACTAAAGCACCCTTATGCTCCAGCCAGCCCCATCAGCATCTACATGTGCATTGTTGCGCAGTAAAAAACTCTGCCACAGAATAGTACATGTATTTACAAGAACTAATCTGTGGTGGAGTTAATTTACTGAGGCTGAATAGGGCTGCATGTGTAGATGCTGAGACATTTACTGTGGAGCTAATTAGGCAGCTCCACAGTAAACGTTTCATGTAGACGTGCCCAGTAGATCATAGGCAACGGGCTGTTAGCTGCATAACTAGGGTGGCACGACTGGGGCAGCAGCTCTGGGTGCCAACTTGGATGGCAGGGCAAGGAAATAACAGCTAATACTGCCACCAGCTGGCTATAACATAGACATTGGCACTCGGGAAGCACCCACTACCTCTTGTGCCACTGCTGCCCTTGGTGCCAAGCTACCTCTGCAGCCTGTTCACCAAATCCCTTAATCTGAATTTCAGAGTGCTCCTCTTTTGCCTCCTGACAGCTTCACACTGAAGGTGATATAGCTGCATTCCCACTGGATAAATATGGGAGGCAGTGACTATCTTGGCTAAGAACCTTATGCCCACTGAGAACTTCAGTTATGCGACAGCAGTCAGTTTGAAACAAGGAAGCTTTGAGTGTCATCTGAAGGCAAAGATTTTTATGCACCAATCTCTGCAGAAGGAAGATTTTTAATTAGAAAGGATAGCCAATTATGACACCTGGTTTTTAAAGATAACAATGTGTAGCATGGAAGGCAGCAAAAAAGGGAAGCTAACGTGTTTGTGTGTGTTCAGGCATGTACACACATATGCACACATGCACAGGATTGCCAACAACAATGTTCCAAAAAAAAAATAAAAAAGAGGTAAGCCTACAAAATGGGGGAGGTGGTTAAAAAAGAAAGATCAGGTTGTGAATTTCTGGTCAATCTTTTGAGTTGGAACCCCCCCACACCCACCATGCCCTGTGATGAGAGGGGAGGATGACCTGCTCCCTGACGGAGAGAACAACAGCCCTGCTGAGGGAGCTCTAGCCGGAAAGACCCAGCTGAGTGTGAACCATACACACGTGCAAAAGACTGCCTGGTGCTGTGGGCCTCCCGCTTCACCCCAAGCACTGCAACAGATTGGTGCTGTGTCCTCACCTACCTATACATGCACTTCTCTCTCCCCCCAGCCAACTATATCATCACTGCCTCCAGTCACCATCAGTCCAGCGACCCATCTGTCAGCCCAGGCACCAAATTCTCAGTGCTCTAAGGCATTTCACTCACTCTTCCAGCTGGAGGAGGGGAAAAGGTTGCTGCTGGAAGCTCCTCTGCTTTCCTTTCCCAGGCCTGTGATGGAGAAGGTGGTGGGAAGAACAGGGAGGCAATGAGGTCGGAGGTTGGGAAGGGGCCAGGAAACCAGTCAGAGGGCAGGTCTACAGGAGATGCTAACTGCACAGTAGCCTAATTCTACTGTGCAGTAGCAAGCAGGGCAAAAACCATGTTAAAGGCTACTGTGCGTATTAGGTTACTGCACAGTTAGTGTCACTAAAAAGCTGTGCACCAACATTACTGCACAGTAGTGCCAGTTAGTGCACATTGATATAGTACTTGGTTATACAAGTACTAAACTTAATACACAGTAACTGTGCCCAGAGAATTTTTTTTTTGCTTGAGCATGGCTGAAAAAATGCACGAGGGCTGAAGCCTCTGGAGTCACTGAGCCCAAGTCTAATGGGCTAATTGCAATTTATTCACAGGACTTAGCAATTCTGGCATGTGCACGTATGCATGTACATGAAAGGAAATACAAGGATGTGTAGGAAGAGCTTGGATTTTGGAGAAGCGGTATATGAGGGAATGTGGAGAGCAGGAAAGAGGAAAACCAGGGTGTGCAGTTTGACTCATTGTGTGGCTCTGCAAAGTACCAATAGACGAAATCTATCAGGCCAATGCAGTCTGGGACATTTGCACAATTCCAAAATGGCACAAAGCAGCCAGATACTGGTGAATTTGGCCATAAAAGTTTAACTGCAGGAAAAGGATTTCAGGCTAAAAAATATATCTTGCCCAATCTTAGAATTATCCCATGCTGACGTGCTCTTTGACTTCCTTGTGTAGTGTTCTTGCATTATTAGTGTCCATGTGATAATAATTTTAAAAAACAAGGACATTTCCAAATATAAAGTACGTTAAAATGGAATTAAAGTTATGACTATATATCAGTAATTTAGGATATTTACATTACGGGAATGATTTAAGTAGCCCAAAACAAAACATTATCACACCAAAATTAAGAGTTAATCTTAACTACAAAAGGACTCAAGCATGGCAAGGTATGGAAATGAAAGGAAGGCACTTGCACAACCTAAAGCCTGGTTTGTAATGAGACCATGAAGAAAAAATATAGGCAACAACCTAATGTCTTTTAAAATCAATTTAATCTAACATGGGATCATATTATAAATCACATGTAATAGTCTGGGTTGTCTTTTTTATTTAAAATTGTGTTTTTAACTAAATGCAAGGCTTGTGGGCGGTGTTTGTTTTCCTCAATTTTTCTATTAGGAAACTGGTTATTTGGTAATTTTGAGGGCAAAAATACTTGGTTTTTAATTGAAAAGTCAAAAATTTCTGCAGAACCCCCATGATATTCTGACAGGTTGGACTAAAATACATCAGTTATAACTGAATAGCTATTCATGACAACACCGTGCAACTCGTATGGTGGCGGGGGATGGGGGTGTCTGTTATCAGTTTTGTGCTTATCTGTGGGAATAAACTGTGCCTCCCCAGGGCATACAAGGTGTGGTATAATTTCTGTGAGGTTGGGGACATGTCCAGGAGCAGCTAATGGATGCAATGCAGTTTCTCTAGTGTTTCTGGGGTATATGACATCCTGGTAGGGGTGTGTGTGTGTTTTACAGGATCTCAGGGGGCTTCCCTGGGGACTGTAACATCTTGGGTGGTTGCAACGGACATTAATACATCAGCTCTATGGGCATTTTGTGAGGTGCAGGAATTACCTATGGGGAATAAACGCATGTCCTGCTGTGTCTGTGGGGATTATGTGCACCCCAAGTATTGTCACTGGAGAGGCTGTGCATCTCAGATGGCATCAGTGGGGATTAGAACATCCAGAGTGATTTCCAAGGGGCTGATTCTTTCCCAGGGGGCATCTTGGGATCCACAGTGCCATCATGTCTCTCTGGCGCTCTAAGGGGGTCATTCTGTGGGATTGCAGAATAGAATCCACCTTTAAAAACACAGACAATGACAAGGAAAGAAGCAGGCTGCCAGCTTTGCATCTTTCACATGTGTTTCCAGGTTGGATAGACTCCCTGCTGCTGGAGAGTCCCCCCACCCGCCTAGCTCTACAGGTTGTTGTAGCCTGTGTGCGCCCAAACCTTGCCCATCTGAGGCCTGGGATGGCTGTCTGCTTGAGCCTGTAGGCTGCACCTGATATACTCAAAAGACAGCAGCTGGCTGTTGTGCTCATCTGTAATAGGGAGACATAGTCCTGGAAGATCACCTGTCCCCAGGAGACTATGTGCTCTGTTTTTGCCTGAGACAAGTGGAGCTTTCCACAACATGAGAACATCAGGCTTTCTGTACCGGAGCAGAGAAGCAGCACAGGTTGTCATTGCGAGTCCTCTGCTCTAGCCACTGGGAATACCAACTGGTTGCTGGATGATCTGTTGTGACATTAGCCAATCAGAATTCCTGTCCTCTATAACAGCCCACATGGTAGTGATGTCTTTGAGGAGATGGCACTTCTAGCATTGTTTTAAGAGGTGGTAACAGCCAGCTCACCTACCCTTCAGTAACACTTGTCCCAATCTATACTAACAAAATGACAGAAGCCTACTATAATACTAGGTGGCTGTCACAGCCACCAACTTGGTTCTTATTGGACTTGTACCCCAGAGCTATCAGTGGGACCCACCGCTGAGTGTGTCACTGCACCCCTCTGGGCAATCCCCCAGGGAGCATCAGCAAAATTACCATGGGAGGTAGCTAGTGCTGGATGCTACCAGACATGCTACACTTGTGTGCTGGACGAGGGGGTGGCCATCATAATAGCATGGGTTTCTACAGCCTGGATTAAGAAACTAGCTTTTTGCAGGTGGGGCTGTAACAGACTCTGCCCCCCTGGGTTAGTTAGCTAACAAAGGCTAAAAGGAAATACTTTCCCCTAGTGCAGCCATGGCCCCAAACATGTTATTGCCAGAACATAGCTCCCTGCACCCTCTGGGGGCAGGCATGAGTTCTGTCTCCATGCCTGTTCTCTTTGTGCACAGCCCAAGACTATGCAATGCTACTTGCCTACAGGACAGGTGGGAGGAATGTGCCTTGTGCCTCTGCTTTGCAGGGATGTGTGCACTTTGCACCTACAGAACCAAACGCATGGGGACAGCGCCTGTACTCTGCCCCTCCCTCCTGGTGGCTGCAGGTGGGGGTGCTCCTACCATAAGTCAGCACCATCCCTTTGAAAGGTCTGTGTGCTCTCAGGCCAAGAGGCCATGCATGAGTTGCATCATCCCTTCCTACACATCCGTTTGCCCCTTCTGAGGAAGGAATTTCATCTCCAGGCTGGCGTCATAACCTCTAGACAGTGCTTCTTTTTGAAGGGCTCCTCAGATGCAGCAACCCCGCAAATTAGGGCAGCGAGCTGAGGCAGTGGGATTTTGTCCCTCTTCTGCTGCAGGGCTCTGTCTGCTTTCAAGGGGAAGGCCTGTTCAGACACTAGCTTTTGCTTCCAGGGCACACAGTTGCCAGGGGAGATTGCATACAGGGCAGAGGGGTGCTCGGCTCCCAGCAACTCTGCAGACCATCTGAGCAAACCCAAGCTGTCAAGGCACCTGTGTCACTGCTTTCTTCGCAAAGCAGAGAGACCATGGCCACTGCTCTATCACTATTATACAAGGGAGCTACACCCAACCTGCTGCTCAACCCCACATGTCAGAGGGAGCCAAGCCTTCAGTGGGGTAGGCTGTGAGTGAATGGGGCCAGGCTTTTGGTACAGGCCCTGCCCAAGCCTCTCATTGTGGCTTCCCACCTTTTTCCCCCACTGAGGAGAGAGCACAGTAGTCTGGGGCCTCGGCTGTCCTGTCATGCAAAAGGGATATGGGAGGCAGAGTTAAACTGTAACAGCCCCATGGACCCTGACATAAATTACAACCATTCACTCACGCTCAACCACCCTCTCCACCCAAGGAGAGCACTAACTCCACCATGCTTCCTGTGAGCAGCTCCCCTGCCTGGAGTCCACACTCAGCTCACCACGGCACTACCCCAGTCCAGAACACGAACGCCTTTCATTCGCCCTACAGCCCCCTGCCCCCCAGAGGTAGCACTGAGGGGTGCAAGTACGGGCCTCTAATCTGTAATTTCCTTAATCCTGGCTTTGGGACTTGCAGTCGCAAGCACCACACAACAGACATGAATGAACTGTCCAGGCCACCCCTGCCAAGCCTCCCTGCCCCTCCACACCACTCCCCATGCCCCGTACCCATGTCTCTACTTCCTCACTCCCTCCCCTCTCCCCCACACCCAGGCTGGTTTCTCCTCCCTCCCTCCCTAACCCCCATACCCATGGGTCTTCTTCCCTATGCCCTCCCATCTCTGCACTTGCAACTCTTCCTCCTCGCTCCCCACACTGTGCTCCCTCTTCCCCCATGCTCAGTGTTTCAAGCTGTGGAGAAAGCCACAGCCACAGTCACCTTCCAGGGGAGTAAACTCGTGGAGGACGGTCGCTGTGACACCCTCACCGGCTGGCCTGCAGAGCTGCACTGGGTTCCAGCCCCTGCGCAGGATGGTGATGGGCGGGCACCAGTCCCCAGGGGAGCTCACCGGTGCAGGCTGAGGCGTGGGGAGATTTCCTGCCTAGAGAGCATTATGGGGACAGCATTAGTAACAGCAGGGATGTTCAGCTGTTACTCATGTCTGATCCCTTCTTCAAGGGGTGGGGGGCTGCCCCCAGGCTACCCGTGGCATGTGCTGTGTGCCCTGAGATGACAGCTTGTTCTGTGAGATGGCAGCAGCAGAAGCAGCAGGGGCTTCTAAGGAAGGGGCAGCCCAACACAGCCCAGCTGAGGGCTCAGTTGGCAGCTTGCTGCTGCGCATTGGGCCTCATCCAAGTTGTGCTCCTGGGATCCTCTTGGGATCAAGCCTGCATTAGCATAAAATGGAGTCACCTCCATTTTGCATACAGAGCCAGGGCCCAGAGTGACCATGGGACAGCACATGCTGGTCCCTCGGAGTCCCTGTGGCCTCTATGGGCTGCAGCCCTATGAAGATGAGCTGCACTGCAGAAAGTGGTGGGCTGCGTTTTGCCACCCCACTTCAGCAGAAGGCTTCCTCATTCCCAGCCATGCATCATGTCTCTAACAGCCTCGATGGGAACCCACCCTGAGCAACCCTGCACTGGGCACACACCTGCAGACCATGGCAGGAGGCGATTTCAGCAGATCGTTAATTGGCAGCAAAATGCATCTCCCACCTCCGAACGCTACAACAAATTAGCCAAAGTGCAGAGAGTGCCATACAACAAAAGGCGTCATGCAGAGGGGACAGATGGGGCATTATCTTTTAGTTCAACAGATTCGGCAGCCCAACCTGATTGATTTGGCTCTGAAATTCTATCAAGAGAAGACATGTTATTTCTGTTTGACAGTCGTTGCACTTTAGAGGCAACAATTTACAAACTTCCTCTAATTTCACAGAAGGAGTTTTACTCCAAGCAGAAAAATACAACTTTTGAATCAGGTTGGGTTTTTCCAAAACTCCTCTTTTAACCACTGATGTCTCTCTTTTAGAGCTGCATTAATACTGGTCATAACCAGAGACAGCTGCCACTTGTGCGCTGAGGACTAAGTCCCGAAAGCTATCAATCACAAACAAAAATCACATGTATAGAATGCAACACGCATGGCTCTCGTGAGGTGAGACAGTGCCCAAATTAAATCAGGGTGATTGTTTTAGGCATACAATGACAAACAGGTACAGGAACACTCAGGAACAGAAAAAAAAATGTCATCGGTTTCAAAAGATCAGCACCAATAAGGTGAGCAAAGAAAAGAGAGGAAACCCAAAAATCATCCAGTCAAAAAACAAAACAAAAAAACTTGGTAGCATCTTCAAACTCGTCACAGGACTACAAACCATCTCCTGCCTGCCCTCCAGGATCCCAGAATCCTTTGAGGTACATGGGATGACTGACTCACTGACTCACTGACTGACTGTCGACGAACATGAGGCTATGCATGTACACTGGCAGCTTCGGGATGAGTGTGTGGCAGTCAATGGGATGGCAGAAGAGAGAGAGAGAGAGAGAGAGAAAGAGAGAGAGAGAAAGAGAGAGGGCAGAATTGTTCTTCTTCCTCTTACCGTATCTTTGGAGGACCTACGTCTCTTGAAGCTGGAGGCCAGGGTGGAGGTGATGGACCTAAAAGTGGCTTTCTTTTTAGGGTCAGGTTCTGCTCTACCACTTTTTCTATCCTAAAATGAATATGTATAAGTGATTAGATCTCTAGTGTGTTTTTTGAATCTCTAAATCTAGTTGAATACTGCCCCATCTCATGTCCTTCATTTAGGTAAGAGAGCTACTGGAGATGTTCTGCTGGTGTCATTCCCAGTCCTCCAGGGGCCACCTTGGCCCTGACTTGAATCAGGATTTACAAAAGGGCCGACTCACTGCTAAGTCTATTTGGACTGGGCTAGGATCTGGAGAAATGAAAACCCCTCTGGGGAAGTAGCCCTGCTCTCCTCTGTGTTTTTTTACAGGCCTGATCGGCTAACCTCACTTCCCACGGGAACAACTGGAAATTCAGTGGCTAAATGGCATTTTCGTCCTAACAAACGTGACTCCTGCCCCTTGCTTCCACAGCTAGTCTAGCTAGACCGAGAGGTGAGATGCTGCACCTACCACTAAAAAAAAATGCTCAGGGCCTTTTCTGAAGCTGAATCCTAGCGCCACAAGAGAGAGAGAGGACTGCATTGAAAGAGAAGTCATTGTATGAATATTCTGTAAAAAATGTATTCAAAAATTTAAATGATGCATTTGTGCAAAGCCGAACGTTTTCCAAAGTAAAAGGAGAAAAAAAAGGAAAAGAAAGGGAAGAAGCAAAGCGTTAGCGCTATGATGTCATCAGGGGGTTGGAATGAACTAAAAAAGAAACAGAACTCAAAAAATGTAGCCATCGGTGTTAGCGAGTCGGACCTGGTTGGCACAGGCTGGGAGCACCAGCCACCAGGGCACAGGGAATGGTTGGTGGTGGGGGTCTGGCCACTCTCTGTGGCGGGCACTGACAACGATTCCTTCCCACATGCTTTAGTGCCAATGAGCGTGACCTTTCCAAATGGGGATGGCGTAACCAGGTCGGGCTCTACCAACGTACGGGGGTAACCAAAATGTATCCCGCTGGTGCGTAGTGCATGCTCGGGGGATACATTTCCTCCTCCTTTTCAGTTCTCTCTTTTGCAGACATGCACAAACGGAAAGGAAAGCAAGATGGATGGAATGGAATGTCTTTTTCTTCCATGGCATCTCAGGAAATAGCCATGGCAAAACTGTGATCCCAAAAAACCATTATTTTTGTTTGTTTGTTTTAACAAATAAATCTTTCCACTTGCCTACCTTCTAGTAATGTACCAGATACTAGTGGTCTGACGTTTCCTCCTGTGGAAAAGTCTTACATTGTCAAACTGATCTTTATCATGAGACTCTGTTTATACCCACAGGGCGACATGCTTAGCTCACAGTCCCACAGATTCTGCCCAATGACCCAGTGCAGTATTTTCTAGAAGGTTGGCAAGTGAAAAATGGCAGTGTGACTATAGTGCTCTGTCCCAGCAGACTTAACCACTTCAGTGCTGCTGCTTTTTGGAAGCAAAGAAAAAAAGAAATGGCTTTTCAATACTGTATTAGTGAACTGACTCCAAAGAGCTCTCAGTTAGTCTAATAAAGTATATAGCAGCCTGTCTTCATTCTTTCCCTCTGCTGCTTTCAGGGAGGTTAGTTACACCCGAGCAGCCCTTTCCCATGCCATAGTCAATGCTGCTATCACATGGCCATTTCATTTCACTTGTTGAAAGTGACACCCCAATCATTGTTTCTTTCTTTCATTCACTCTTTCTTTGAAGGGTGGTGCCCTTTAGTCAGATAAAGGATCTTTTACTCTCTGAAGGCTGAGTTGCTTCCCAAAACAAAATGAAGCAGCCCAGGCCATTCAGAGACAAGCTCCACAGGCCCTAAACTGGGGTTACAGGACATAACGGCGTTGATCCCACAGCAACTGGGAAAGAGAGAGCTCGGCCAGGTAGGCTGGACCTGGCTCGTGTATGTCATCACAATCAGGTGTCATTGTCAGGCATAAGAGATTCCTTCTGGACTTCCCTTGCTTTCAGGGCAAGGAGAAACCATGGCTTTGTAGACAAAAGATGTCATAACAAGCCCTTTGGAATGAACCCAGGGGAGTCTCTGTGCTAACAGGAACTGTCATTAATAGCACCCAGCATGAATCTTGGGCATCAAGAGATGTCCATCGTCTCCAAGTCTGTGGAATCCAATTGACAAGAGCACACACCACCTCTTTTTGGAACTGGTCCCAGTTAATGACGATTGCAACTGCACTTATGCTGGGGGTTAGCTTTGGCTTTGTTTCATTAATGGTCACTTGAGCATTTCACCACATAAAGAGCGGGAGAGCAGCAGTAGAAAGGGGTGTTCATCACCAGCAGATTAATGCTGTGATCATCTGCTGTCAAGTGCAGTCAGATAATGGTACATCAATGCAAGAGTGTTTTTAAAGGAGCTGTGCTGGCATTGTTTGCTCAAATGGAATGAGACCTGGCTCCTGCACATAGTCTCCAGCAGAACAATGTGCCAGATCACCCTTGGGAGCACAGTTGAGAATGAAACTATTTTTGCCAGGTGTCCTGGCTAGATTTGTGCACAACTCACCTCCTGGGAGAGATTGCATTGGACAGTGTGTTAGTGCCAAGGGAAATTCCCACTGAGAAGGCAGGGAATCTATGACTTGGCCACTAGCAACACAGTAACACCTGGCCATAGTTATTGGGGACCCGGGGCGAGGGGCGAAGGGGCCCCCCATGCTATTCCATAGCTCTGTATTCACTGACTTGGTGAAGGAATGGAACACGCACCTGTTGGAGATTTGCTCTAAAAACGGTTTGTCCTACCTGCAGGTTCTTCCGCCACACATTAACGGCTGCAAACGCCAGCTGCATCTGCTTCCTTCGTGCATCCTTATGCCTTTTGTAAGCTATTTCTATGAATATTAAAAATATCCCGGCAACAATACCTCCAGCCACCAGCATAAATACACCTGAAATAAGCAGGAAAGTTATAGAGGGCAATGGAAACTGCATCACGACTCTTCATTTCCCTTGCATAATACCAACCACCAACAGCATCTCACAGGCAAAGAGTCCCCACCCAGAGGTTCCCTGAAGCATAGGGACAGCAGAGCTGGGCAAATACTTCAGGACATTTCTGTACAGAGCTTTCATGATTTTAACTCAATTTGCTTTGTCTGTGTCGATGTCCCTTTTGCATTCACTGTCTGCATTCACCCTAGCAATGGCCCTGAAAACTGGATTTGAAGGGAATGCTGCAGACTATCCACAGACAGCTCATTTTAATGGTATTTCTATCAGCTCAATCTCAATGATGCCTATGGCCATGGGTATTTGCACTGGGAACTCAATTCTGTGAGTTCACATCAAGCCACCCAGGAGATGGATGCATGCTAAGTGGCCTGTGCGCCCAGTCAGAGCTGCTCCTGGGAACTTAAGAACAGTAGCGCTGAACATGATGCTCCTGGCTTGAGCTGACCACTTTGCCATGAAAATTTTCAGCTAGAAGGAGAAATTAGTAATATTTGGGACAGAGTGGGCACGTGGGAGTGCTGAGCCTTGTGTGGGAGAAGATGGGGCACTGGAGGAGATGGAGGGAAATGGTGCCCCTCAGAGCTGCCCTCATGCCTACCCCAGGACTATTGACCAGCACTGTGTCCCATCAGCCCAGTTCCACCCCCAAGCATCACCTGATGGCGGAGGAGCCACCAGCAAGGAATCATTAGCAGAATGTTTCCTTGTGCAGGGTGAACCCACCTCAGGAAATCATGATCTGAACAAGGGCTATGTACAAAGGCCAAACTCAGCATAGGAATAATGCCACCCATTTTTTTTCCCCAACCTTAGTCAAAACCATCCTCCCCATTTGACAGAGGGAGGACCCGAGAGGAGGGGACTTGCCTGAGGTCATGCAGAGAGTCTGAGGCAAAATCAGGTTTGGGAGCCAGGAGTCTTGCCCCTGAAGCTACTCCTGACACCTGCTGCCCTCCTTGTTGTGTTATTGATTTATTCTGCTTTGCTGTTTTTCTCCTCCCCCATTTCCTTGGGCTTCTACTTGAGAATTTGTTTTCCTTCTCTGCCTTGAAGACTGACTCTAAGCTCAATCTGGCATCCACAGTTATAGCCAGAGCAGGAGGGGAGATGTGCTCACAGTGGGTGACATTTAAATCCCAAGAATGGTAATAGGGGCCCAAAGGGAAGGGGTAAAAGGGCTTTTAGGGCTGTTTCTGATATCCCAGTGGGAGCAAGACAGGGCTCAATGCAGTACGCCCCTATATGGCAAGCAAGCACAGCCCCAGAGGAAGCAAAGCTGAGTTCCTGTAGGTGAACTTGGAAGGGTATGTTGAAAAAAGCAGGCTATAGAGCCGACAGGAGAAAAAGAGGTTTGCAGAACAAACCTGCCATATTTTCAAAGGTGAGTGTTGCTGGGGCATTGCTACGGGAATCACACTCCTGATACCTCACCCAAGTCTTGTCCAAATCCTCCATGAAGCCGTTCTCATGGGATCTGAAAGCACAAGGAGATAGTACTGAGCATTCACTGGAGATGGTGCTCAGACAGCTGAGATTCAAGAGGAGTTTGCACTAGCATTGGCCATGGGGGCAGGGGAGGAGTATGACCATCCAGAGCCCTTCTTCTGTGGAGCTGCCCACATCTGCTCCATAAACTGCTATTCAGATATAGTGTCCCTCATGCTAGAGGCTGGAAAGAGCTGTCTGGGTTTGCCTTTGGCCATGGCCACATGTTGAGCTGGTAAGGTTACACAGCAGGCATGGTACAGCTGTGGGTAGAACCTGTGTGCTTTATATATAGCATGAGGGTGTATTTTATTGCTGTGCTCCGAGTGTGCACACAGGACATGAGTATACAACCTCTCTGTGGGGCAATTCTTTGCTTCTCTCTTCCATTTCTGAAGTCAGTGCTTGCAGGAGAATTTGTGCCATTGTTTAATGAGATTCTGAAATACAAGGCCTGTTCTTGAGGGATGCGTATATGGGGCAGTTCAGGCACCTGAAATCCCTAACTCACAATTAAAGCAAATTAGGACCCTAAAGTGAAGCTTTGTTTTGAAATACAACTGTAGGGCTGGCCTCATGGGTTCCCCAACCATTGGTTATTACACTCCAAAGCCAGGTGCCTTAGTTTATAATGAAAAGCTTGTGTTTCTTGAGTAAGGAGAGGACCAGATTTGTGGACAGAAGCATTTGGGATGCGGGGGCGGTATCAAGCTGCTGGAGCTTGAAGACCAAAAAATTAACCCCTCTGCCCCCTTTAATCCTCTGCTTATAGACTCACCCTAGCACTGCCTGGTTCCAAGTTAATATTAAACTCAGCATGATTGGGGCATGGGACACCAGGAGAAGGGCTGGCAGGCTGGGGCACTTGGATCACAAGCACAATTGGAAGCCATAGCACCTGGATTGGAAGCAGAGGAGCAAGCAGGCAGAGTCATAGTTGAACCCTGGCTTCCCCCTTGCTCCTCCAGCTAGGCAGCCATTCCCATAATGAGAGAGCGGGCAGGTGAAATGGAGGGATCTCCCCTGCCCCCATATCCCTTCCTCCAGATGGGACCTGCTTCAAGCAGAGGTAGAGTGGAGTGACAGTTGCACTTGCTGAAGGAGATGGAGATAAGGAGAGAGGCTCGGGAAAAGGCAGGGACTGATTGCTGAAGGCCTGTGTGCTGGGCTAAGGCAGAGGAGACTTAGGCCCAGCTCCCAGCTGTGTCAGCAGCCTGCCTTGAAAGTTGGGGCAGTCATTTTCCTTCCCCATGGTTCTCTACGACACTTGCCCTTAACCTGCTGCATCTATTCAGGAGCTCAGGCAGCACTGGACAGGCCTCCAATTAGCACAGTATCTTAAGTCTGATTGTGTCCAGCACCCAATGCTTCAGAGGAAGGTGCAAGGAACCTTTCAAGGTAGCCTACTCCCAGGGCAGTTCCCTCCAGGGCCCCACCAGTGACTGCTGGCTGGTGGCCAGGAACAGGAGGGTCTGGTCCCTCCCAAAGCTGTCTTAAGGCTCTGAACGGTCTTCCGATCCACAGAAGAGTTCCGTCCCCATCTGGATAGCATGGCTATGGGTTTCAGGGGGTTATTAAACACTACATGGGGGAAAAGTGTCTCATTTGATCCTTTTTCACCTCTCAGTTTCCTTGCATTTTCCCTTGTTTTTCTGCATGTCAACTGAAGGACAGGCATTCTCCACCCGCCTTCTCCAGGCCATTCAGGATTTTGTATATTTGTATCAATACCCTTCCTACTCATCTTCCCTCTAAGGTAAACTGTCACAGCCCTTCAATCTGTCCTCCTCTGGGTGTTTTCCCACATCCACTATCCTGTCTCTGTACAATTGGAGGAGATTTAATGCCTGTAGAGGTAGGGTGACTAGTACCACACAGTTTTCCAAGTGTGGCTGAACCACTAATTTATATATGAGATATATGTATATTGTGGCATTTTTATGCATCACAATCCTTGTACTTCCTACCATCTTGCTAGATTTCTTGACTCCTACTGCACACTGAGCGAAATCTTCATTGAACTGACCAAGGTGATACCCAAGTCCTTATCCTAACCTGATCCAGTTCATTTCCAATCCTGCAAAGTCTATATGGAAAGTTCTCCTTAAGGACAGAGGAGGGACTAATTTGAAACTGCTTGCAGTGAATCCCATCATGTGGCCTGTTCCATAGCTGGGTTAGATCCTTGCAGTTCTCACAAGCTTCTGAGCTCTTGACTCCTTACATAATTCCATGTCATATGAATGTTTTGCTACCTCACTGCTCACCCCCATTTCCAGAACAATGATGCATACACTAAACAACTCCAGGCCTGGTATCGGATTCACTGGCTCCTGCCTGTTAACCTGCAACTGAATCAAATGGACCATTTATTCCTACTCTATTTCTTCACCAGTTCTGCTCTCTGGCAGCATTTCCTTGTGAACAAGGCATACATATCTTCAGAAGAAATTCAAGGGGATGCTTATTCACACAGTGTAAAAAGAGCCTGTGGAAATGCCAAACACGGGATTGCACTGATGCCAAGGTCTTATCAGGAGTCAGAAGGGAATGGCACATTTCTCTGGATAGCAAGGATATTCAGGAATATAAGAATAAACATTAAGAGAATAATTAAGAGCACTGCTGGGCTGTGAGCTCTCCTGCTTGAGGACAACAGTTGTCCCCATCCTTTGGGGGTGAGGATGAAAGCTTCTAGGATACATTCTGCCTACTGCAGAGCTCCTTGCATTTTCCTCTGAAGTATTTTGCACTGGCCACTGTTGAAGGCAAGATATTGGGCCACATGCAGCATGATGGGTGCAATGCAGGTAGGCCATGCCTATACTCTATTCTGCTAACAAATGCAGCCAGACACTTCCCCAGGTACGACTGCTGACTGGGCTCGGTCTATCATGCCTCTGGCCTCCCAGAGGTACAATACAGTTACACATTTCACAGGCTTCACTTAAGTCATGGTTACCAAGCCTGGTGCATGTGGGAGACAGAGCCCACCTTGGCTCTCAGATTCCAGGACTACTTCACAGTGCTGGCAAGTAGGAAGCAAACTTTTCTAGTTACAGATTGAACCAGGTTATTCTGACAATGAGCACAGAGCTGGAGCACTCATCAGGCTTTTTCATTCTAAGAGTTGAGATGTAAGGAAGCAGTCCTTCTCCCAACACCTCTACCTGCCCTTCATCCAACCTGGATTTTTACAGAGTATTATTTGCTTTTAAAATATTCTGATCTTTCAGCAAACTCTAAACCTGTTTTCCCCAAATTTGATGAAAAACATCCTCTTGGAGTAAAGTACTTGGAGACCAGTCTCAGCTAGACAGGAGCTTTTACTTCCAAGTTACCCAAGAGTCAGGAGTGCCTTAGAAACTGGGATAAGGAGATAAGGATACAGAAGCCCCATGCCACAGCTAAAGTCTCCAGATCTCTGGGCTGTATCTGCAGGCCAGCTGACTGGAAATCGTATAGCAGAGGTAGAGAAATGGCCTAGTAGAGATATGTAGAGAGATGTAGGTAGCCACATTAGCCTGAAGTCAAACAGACGGCAAGTTAGATTTGCACCTTATAGACTAACTAGATTAGTCAGGGGGCTACAGGGGTACATGAGAGCAAGCTGGCACCTTGCACACAGACAGCCAATGGCATTCAAGACCATGCAGTGTTTGCAGAGCTCAGCTATCTCAGTAAGAGCTGTATACAGACTTGAGGATGGCCAGAGAGACGTTCTGCTTCCATGGACTGTCCTTCCGCATTCCAATCCCAAAGCCAGAGCGGAAGAAGAGTTCCCCTGTCGTCACCAGGTCACACTTCTGGGAGGCTTCAAACTCCAGTACTGCTGAATCCCAGATGAAGGCATGGAGCTTGCTAATGGAGTATACAGGAAAGGGAGGCCAGATCAGTGTGGGCAGTAGGATTTGTCTTACAAGACAGAAGCAGCAAGAGCTACAGATGCTGGCACTGGATCTAGTGTAACCATCAAACAAGGCAACTATTGTTCCATAAAAGGAAGCTGTGCCCATTCTGATCAGCTCTGCAGCCCCTGGTTTGACAGGTTGGTGCAGTTTCTATGCAGTAATACAAGTAACATACTGCCATGGAGGTGAACTGGGTTGACGTTGCATTTGGCATTTCTCAGCCCATGCCTGTGACACCACCCCATTGTCCTTATGTAAAAAACAGATTACAGCACCTGTGGCTGAGAAGGACAGAGAGGCCCTTTCCTCTCCTCCCTCTGCTGCCTCACCAGCAAAAGCAAGAACTGCAGATGATTATAAATTTTGCCAAATGTCTGTCCTTTCCCCTGGCATGATCTGCTTCTGTGTTCCTGTCACCTCCCAAAGTGCACGCACCTCCAGCAATGCATAATCCTGAGGGCCTGTTCCCTGTAGCAGCAGCCCAGTGCTGTTAAAAGCCAAGTGGCCTGCTTATGTTGTAACATTTTTCACTGCACAGGCTTAAAGGTACATCCTGCATCCCTTCTGATTCCCATCATGTCCAGCAGGTTTAGCTACCTGCTGAAGTCTCTTTCCAACATCTCACTCAAGCTGACCAACATCCCACCTGGACAAACAACAGCACCTTGGAGGCTTCCCCTGGTATCATGGCTACAGCCATGGCCACAGCCATCCATAGCTACATCACTCAGGATGCCCCTGTGTGGCCTGGAGCAGACAACGAAGAACTACTTCAGCCCTGTCTGTCCTCACAGGTTGTGCCCCGACCCTGACAGAGGAGCAGGATATCCCTCAGGCCTCTGTCCACAAGTCAGAGGGGCAGTGTGTTCCCTGCAGCAGCCCCCACCCTGGGCCAGCAGTGGTCAAGTAGGGCTCAGCCCTCACTCACTTGTCCCTCACAGCCTGGATGGCTTCAGCAGCACTCTCGTAGTTGTGCTTCTCCATGTGCCGGTACATGGTGCTCAGTTCCACCTGCCGTCGGAAATAAATGTCCACGGAGCTCTGCTTCACTGTGGCATAGATGAACTTCTCAGAGGGGTTGCGCAACTGCAAGGGAAGGCGAGAGCCCACAATCAGAGCTGGAAGAGTGGGGACCATAGTTTAGAGCAGTCAACAGCCCCACTCCTGTTCCCCTCCCTTATATGTTAGCTGCCAGCTACACTCGCATTGTTCAAAGCTGTGTTTCTTACAGCCCCTCTCCTGGGAGAATGGGGCCTGGGCTCCTGACTCGCTTGGAAAGTCCCACTGCCCCATGAATACTTGCAGTGGGTCCTGTCCTCCGTTTGTCTGGCTAATCTTATTCAGGATAGGAAATGTGCTATTTCTGGATAATATGCCCTTGGACCTCATAGCTATCTGTTAGGGCTGTGCGAAGCTTCGGGTGGCGATTCAATTCAGAGGACATTTGGCCCAATTTGGTGGCCAAATCTCCAAATCCGAATCAAATCAGGGGACCAGTTAAAAGGTCTGAATCTATTCGAAGCTCTCTGAATCTTCAGAAAAGATTTGGAGAGCTTTGATGATTTGGGCAGTCCCCAGTGGCTGCAGCAGGGAGCTGCAGCTGGACTTGGAGCTGGTAAGTACTAGAGGTGGGGGAGGGAGGGGGCTGGAGGAGGAGTAGGGGACCATGGCAGGACCCCTGCCAGGCCCCATCCTCTGCCTGTTCCCCCTTTCCCCCATGCTGCCCTGCCCGCCCCAGCTCCTGGCATTTAAAAAAAAGGCTCCAACTCACTGTTCCTGCTGGCACGGAGGCGATCCCTGCTGCCCCCTACTGCCCCGCACTGCATGGGGTGGCTCTGCACAAGCCCCCCGACCCTCTCCTCCCACTGTCCCAGCCCCCCCACCTGCCCCAGCTCCGTCTCTTTAAGAAAAAAAAACCCAAGAAAAACTCTGGGACTCTCTGTTCCTGCAGCAGCCTCAGGGCTTTGGGAGGGCTCGTGGAAGAGCCCCCCCCATGCAGCACAGAGCAATGGGGGCAGCAGGGATCACCCCCACCCCCGCCAGGCAGGAATGGTGAATCCAGGGTTTTTCTCGTTTTTTTTTTCTTAAAGGGGCCAGAGCCTCGGTGGGCGGGGCAGCCATGGGGGGGCTGGGACAGCACAGGGTGGGTCGGGGGCATCGTGCAGAGCCCCCCACAGCAGCGTGGGGCAGTGGAGATAGCCCTCTGCCTGGCAGCACCCACTGAGTTGGAAGGCGTTTTTTCCAAGTGCCAGGAGCTGGGGCGGGCGAGGGATGGGCCTGGCCTGTGTGATTTGGAGATTTGGCAGCAGCCGAATCTCCAAATCAGATTCAGCTGACTCAAATCAGGACAGTGATTTGAATCACCAAATCAAATCACTGTCCCCTGCATCGGCCGAATCCGAAGCAAATACTAGCTGCTTTGCACAGGCTTACTATCTGTCTACCCACCAACCCAGCCCTGATGATACTGCCCAGTCTGTCATGCCAGGCCACCAAGCACCTTGGAACAGTGGAAGATGGTCAGCTAGACCTACACGCTTGACCAGATAAAAGGCACTGGGGAGTAGGGGAGGGAGTTGCATCCACTGGGGATAGTAGGAGTTTGTTACTGATGAATGCTTTTATGCTCAGTCCCTCAGGGAGCTCTGCACTTCAGCATTTCTCCTTTTGTTTTCAACATTTTTATATTAAAAATGTAAGTCAGAAAGTCTGCCTATCTGTCTGTCTGTCTGTCTGTCCATCCATCCTAGAGCAGTAACTGAGAGAAGTGGGGTAGAATCTACTCTGAGATCCATTTGATCCATTCTCTGAACAAAAAGGTTTTGCACTCACAACAGACCCTTCATATATTTCTAACCTACTCTACCCTCGTTCAATTCTCATCACATGAAGCTGCTGCCACAGGTCTTCCCACTCCTTCTCCCCAAGCCTATCTGCTTGATGTCATACCTCTCCTCACTGTTGGCTCTTACCCTTTGTGGCACAACAGGAGAAAGCTGAAGTGGCAGATGTGGCAGAAAGAAAAAGGCGCTGAGTGTAGAACAATTCCCTGCCCAGATACGTGCCTGGTGTTGCAACAGGGGAGTGGGAAGGGCATGAATAGAGAGCAGCATGTTTGGATTTGAAGAGGGTAACCAGAAGAATGCTAGTGTGACTCTAGTCCCTAATCTCAGAGCCCTGAGGATTTATGATGATTAGTGGCATCAGGTTTGCTACCCACATTAAAGCCAGATGCTATTTTAGCAGCGTTCCTGATTATCGGCTATATTGTACAGGCCTGGAGATGCACATCAGTCCTTTTTGTATCTTGGCATCTACCCTGCATCTCTGCATGACTCAACAAAGCCTGCTTTGCCCAACATTTAACATGTTTGCCAGCATGCATCAGATAAGACTACCCTGGGGTCATTGATTCCCGTAATTCTCTCTTCAGGTCGGTCTAGCACCAGGAAGGCAGCCAGGTTGGCAGTATATGAAGCCACAATGATCATAGCAAAGCCGGCCCACACCATGCCAAGTATCCGAGCAGAGAAGCTCCGGGGAGCACCTGCCAGGGAAAGGAGAAAAACTTAGCAACAAAGATGGTAGCTCCATGTGCGTCAACAGGTAGAGACTCCACAGAGCAGACAGACACAGGCAGGGCTACCATCAATTAGATATTCTGAGAAAGAAAACAAACCTTATTGTCTGTCCTAATCCCTACAAGTAGGTATAGACTTGTCCTGCAAAGGTATTATGGGAGTCACATGGCAGACCCACCCCATCACCATGCCTTGTCAGAATGTCAGTAGAAAAGAGCATGAACAGTTTGCTCTTTTGCTTCTCAAGAAGGAGCCCTGACTGACTTACCCCAAGATCCCTCTTACTGATGCCTGCTCAAGGTCAGCTCGCCTTGGAAATCTAGTGATGAGACCTCAACTGCCCAGGCACTGAGTCCATCGCACTGGGGAGCAAGATGTTGAGATCTATGTGGATCACCTGACAAAACATGTGCCTTAAGCACCTTGTGGCTGGGTGAGGTGGAAATGCTGTTGTCTAATCAGTGAGAGGATTATTATTATTTTTATTTTTTTTTTAAGGAAAATTTTTCATGTTCCAAGTCAAATCAGCCAAATCAATTCCAAATCCATGAGTCATTCAAGAGCCAAATGTGGCCCTACTACCGGCAAACATCCTTCACCCCTGCCTGGGGCTTCAGATGCTTCCAAATCCTTTGGCAGGCATCCTATGTACAGGCCCAAGCCCAAAAGCTTGGGGTTCAGATGCCCTCAAGTTTGGCTTGATTATCTAGGTGGAGTAAAGACTGACTTCCTAACAGCCTAGGCACTGAAGCAAACCCAGCATTTGCCCTCTGTCACCAGAGACACAAGCAACACAGGCATGGAAGTAACTGCTTGTGGTGAATAAAGGGAAGATCCTACCAAGGATACCAAACAGACAAGGGAGCTCTTGCTGTAGTTAAGAGCTGGCACACATAGGGCACATCTATGCGCTAATGTGCAGTAGAATTAGTCTACTGCACATTAGCGTTACTAAAAGAGCATGCACTGGCGCTACTGTGCAACAGTGCCAGTTACTGCACATTGAGTTAGTACCTGTTATTATAGGTACTAAACTTAATGTGCTGTAAAGATGGTGCATTAATACACATGTAGATGTGCCCATAATCTATGATATGGCCAGAGTAGCAATGGAAAGTATGCTCCCAGGTAAGGTGGAAGAAACACTTTTGCCCTCAGTCAGTGTCAGATCCAGGAGATGCCCATGCAGCAGAAAATGCTGAAGCATAAGCAGGTCCAGGCCTGCGCTAAGTGGACAAGAAGGGAAGGACAAATGACATCTCTTCCAGCCTTGTTGGGAATATAGTTCCCATGTCCATTCTCTCAACATCCAAATGTATCATTGCTAACTGCAGGCTTCTCTTGTCACAAAGCCTGGCAGAAGACACCCGTCTAAGGGGTAGCCAGCAGCAGTCTCTGGTGAGGCCTGCCTCCAGTCAGCACGGCCTCTTGTCCTCCCAGCTGCTGCCCCTCACCTGCTCTGCTGCCTCGTGCCTCCCGCCACACAACGATGGAATATTAGTACTAAAGTAGGGAGCCTGCCTTCAGAAACTGGGATAAGGCCATAGATGCCTCATTCTCTTTCTGCTCCAGGCCCCCAGCCCTGCCTCAGTCTTAGGCCTCAGGTCCTCTCACTAAACTAAAATCTCCATACCCTGCAGTCACCACCTGTGCCCTAATGGCACTAATCATGGCCCTAACCATGGCCTTCAGCCTTCCCTACAGAAATGCCCCATAGTCACGCCCACTATTCACTGGGGTCTCTGGCCCTATACTGGTTTCAGCCCACCAGGTCCCAGATCCTTGCAGGAGTCAAAGCACAGAGTGTCTCCTAGGCACAGCCTGTGCCCCCAACCAGCCCTGCAGCCATACCTAAGCCTCTGGTTAACAAAAATCCGAAAGGAAATCTAACCTAAAATTGCCTATCTTTATGAGGCTGTTAGCAGAGCTCCTTCCCTTCTGAGGATCTGGCCCACTCCGAGCATCTAGCCTAGTGGTTCTCACACTTTTTGGACTTGAAACTCCCCTCGCTGAGTTCAAGATACCCCTCCATAACTTTTGTGAACCACATGGTACCCAGTTTCAAAACCTACCATATATTACAGCGCTTACCTCCTAGGAAAAGGGCCGGACAGTGCGGGTGGGGGATCAGACAGACAGGGACAAGCCTTAACCTATTCTTAGCTGTCTATCTCCTCACAGCACCCTTCAAAGGATCTCACATCACCCTGGCTGAGAATCACTGCCCTAGTCCTGCAGTGATTCTTACCCAGGCTTACAAGAGCCCTTTCTCCTCCCCATTCCAGTTACCTGACCTGTGCCTTTGGTAACAAGGATCAGGAGCTGCTACTTACCTCAGGATCTTGTTACACGGTAATTTTGGGTGGTTCCTGGAGCTAATAACCCTTGGATTGTTAATTAATATTAATACCTGAAACTGTTTTTAAGCACTCATTATGCAAATCAAAGTTAAGCCGCTCCAGGGCAGGATTACCTTTGATCCGTTCTACCCAGCTCATGTTGCACTAAGGTGTACACAATACAGACACCAGTCTACACCTTAGTCTAGGCTACACCTTAACCTAAACACCCCACCCGGGGTAAGTAATGCCCCAGGGGCAGGAGGAGAAAACCTGGGGGAGGAAACAGGGGGAGCCCCCGGGACCAGGGGGGGAAGCCTGGAGTGGGAGGGGGCCAATACTTACCTTTCACTTCTCCAGGCCCCTGTTGGCCTGAACATGTGACTTCTCCAAACTGGAGCCAGCACTAACTAACACCCATTAATGTTAACGGATGATTAAACAGCATAAGGTGTAACAAGGCCCCCAGTCAGTAGCCCCGCATTCCCCTGTCTTGCAGGCTGAGTTCTGTGGCCCTTTTTCCTGTGCTGTTTGCTTTTGCTGTTCTATGCAGCTGGGCTTCCTGCAATCTGCACTGGCTCTCTCTCCCGTGGCCCTCTTAACTCTGCTACTTCTCAACTCTCAGTGTTGTTGCTCATGTAGCTAGTTATGAGCAGCCTGCACTTTGCAGCCTATCTCCCCGTAAGCCACAGTCTGCCAGCCTTCCACCTGCCCTTGCTTTTACTTCCTTCCAGTAACAGGGGTCAGGGTCCTCCATTACACAGACCCAAAGCAGAGTTGTGTACACACATAGGAAAGCCTTAGCACTGCACCTCCTCAATTGCACTTTCCTGAAAGGACATGAGGGGGAGGTGAAGCTTCCCATCCTGTGATCTGGAGGATGCAGTTGGACCTGCTCTCTCAGCACCATCTGGGTGCAGGTGGCTTACCTTCTCCAATTCCAGAGTTCAGCAGGACCCCCCAAGAGAACCACATGGCAGAGGAGAGGGTCAGGGCATCTTCCTCCTCTTCCTCACTGTTCACTTTGAACCGGCCGAATGGGCTGAAAGATGTGAGCAAGCACTTTGCTGACACATGGAGCCCTAGTGCCTCACAGCTGCTTCCCAGGACTCCCAAACTAGAGCAGTTCATGAGGCTGCCCATGGCATTCCCAGACCCAGGGGACTGTGCCCTACAGACCACAGCTGCTCTCCCCCGATATCACATATGCACACTCACTACCCGGGGTGTCTCTACAATGTGGGACTCACACACTTGTGTGCCATTGCCTAAAGCTTCTCTCTGGTATGAGAAACCTTCAGAGCCTGCTCCAAACTACCCAGTGGGCTGCTGGGATATCCCCATGTGGAGCACATTTCAGGAACCCAGCTGGGGCTCTCAGAGGTAGCAGCCACATGGTAGTCTCTCCAGTAGACATATCCCCAACCCACCTTGCCCTATGTGCCCCCCCTCCACATGCTCCCATCTTCATCTGTGTGACAGCTAACACAAAGCATAGTCACCTGAAGCGGTCCAAGAGGTATAACATCACAGCCACCACATGCACAGAGAGACCCACCAGCAACCACAGCGTGCTCTGGAAAGGCTGCATGAATGAGTCCAGGGTGCTGCGGGGGATTTCCTACATACAGGAAGGAGAGGAAAAGAGCATTGGTGCTTGTCAGATGGAGTCATTCAAGAAGCCAAATCTTCACAGTCACCTGCTGTACAGACCCCTGCACTTCCCCGTTGTGGGTGTAATAGCCGCATAACCTGTTCCCCTGATTTCCTCCTGTTCTTTCATTTTGGAAGCCTCAGCATGAACTGTGGCAAGGCCCTGCATTGATGAATTCAGCTGCACTAGGGATGCAATCCTGTTCCAGGACAGGGAAGGCCGAAGAGAACATTCCCATGCTGCCCCCAGAGGAAGCGCTGGGTGGTTGAAGAGGTCTGAGCACTTCTCACTCCAGTGGGCCACGGGCTAGATCCTAAAACAGCGAGCAATCTTCAGCCATCCAGCAGAGAGGTTTGGAGTATAGAGGCCCCCAGGAGAATCGCTTCTCTGCTGGAGCAGGAGAGACCTGAAAGCTCTTACTGCTGCGGCTGGTGAGGGCTTGTGGTCAGAGGGGCTTATCTGAGGGAGGATCCATGCCCGTTTCCTACACAGGAGGGTTCAGTCCGTCTCTTGCAGGAAGAAACCCAGAGATTGCATGCAGAACTGTGGGAACTTCTGTCTTACTCTGGTGTCATTGCTAATGAAGCAGGCAGTGCGGAGCTGGCTAAGAGGCTCTGGCCAGGAAGAGAAGAGTACAGAGGTGTGGCCACCTCAGACTGCCATTGCCCATCCTGGTTCACTAACCAGTCCCTCTCCCTGTCCCTGGGAGAGCCAGTTTCATGGCACTGGCTGCATCAGCCCTTACCTTTTTCACAAGGATGGTGAGTCCCTGGTACTTGAATGGCTTGGAGAACTCAATGTATTGTGCACGCTCATTATTGATTGTGAGGGGGGCCACGATCATGTCGGCCTGGCCGCTCAGGAGCTCCCCCATCATCCCATTCCACTCCTTCTTGTTGCTGTTATTGACCTGCAAAGAGCCAACAGGGAGGATCAGCCTGGCTCTGCTCCCACCAGGCTGAGGCTCTGCAAGCCCCCACTTCTCCACCTACAGCATGTTCAAACCCCCACACTGGGGACAGCAAAGGGAGCATTGGGTCCAGTAACATAATTAGGGCTGGGTGAGAGGGCCATCTGCCCCAGCTGCCAAGTTAGGAAGCGCCCCTTACCCCTGCAGAGTCTGTAGCCCAGCAGCATGCCCATGACAGAAACCCCAAAACAGCTCTTGGCCACTGCTGCTTTAAGAGCAACAGCCAAGGTGGGCAGAGGATACACAGCAGCAGCAGCAGGTTCACTGGGGCTGTTCAGAAGTTCCCAGTGTGGGTAACACTGCTGACCCCTGCCTTTGCTCTCACTACCCACTGCTCTCCCACAGGGTTTGCCCCTGGTGCCAGCTCTGCTCGTTTGTCCTGTACTCCCAGAGACCCCTGTGGCTGGTGCTAGCTGCTCAAGTACATTTTGTCAATGCATGATGCAGGGCAAAGGGACACCCAAACTCACCCGTTCCTGGGTGCCAAATTTACCATCAGCAACCAGGTGAACTTCATAGGTGAAATTCATCACCCCTGCAAGCCTAATCAGGAGGTCAATGCAGAAGCCATAGCAACACAATGCCACAGTGGGGCGGCCTGCAGAGAGGAGAAAGGGTGATGGGCAGTTACACATCACCACTGAGCCAAGATAGAAAACTCACCAAATCAGCAGCTGAAAGGCTGAGGGTCCTGGTGCAAGCAGTGAGTTCTGTGCCTTAGCAACTAAAGAAACAAGCTCACTAACAGAGTGCGAATTAAGGCTGAGCCCCCCATAAGAGATGAGAGCCCCCCATCAGATTTTAAAATCATAACCGGTGACGGGGTCTCCGATTAGATTGCTCCTTCGCTTAGGAGGACTTGTTAATCAATGAACCGGTTTAATATTTGTGCAGGCACCTTCCCCTCCGAGTCAAAGAAAGCAGTACCAAGTGGGTATGTGTGGTGAACACTGACTGCAGCTCACAGAAACATATCCCAGATAGTTTGAAGCCAACCAGGTTGGGCACTGCTAGCAGTGAAACCACAACAGCTACACAGAATTCAGCACTACCTGCCAAACCCCCTTAACTGGAGAAGCTTAAGTAGATAGGTGTGGATCCGGCTCGGTGCTGCCTTTGCAATACTGCTAACAAAGACTCAAGCTGGCTAGTTTAAAGCTTGCTTGGGTCCATGTGCATGAATTGCAGTCTCTGCAGGGGAGACTTGCCCTCTGTGACACAATGCAGCTGTCATCACTTGTGGGAATAGCTCAGGGTACTCCTTTAAGAAATTTAGCAGCCTACGTTGGCCTTTTTGGTCACAGATGTTCTTAGTAAAGATGAAATGCAGATTCCTCAAACCTATGCACATTTGAGCATTGGCTACATTTAAAAAAAATGCATGAAGCATAGTGGTATTTTCAGTATTTTTCATAATAACTGAAAATTTAAACAACACTCTTTCAAAATGGCCACCATCTCCCATTGTTTTCTAAGGAACAGCAAAGATGGCCAATATTCTTGTGTATCTGCTCTCCATCTGTTTCTCCTTGCATCCTGATAGCAAAGATATCACCTGCTCTTGGTAGTTTGTCTTCTCTCCTGTTGGGAATGGTGAGAAGCAATGGGCCATTTTGATAAAGGGCACCTCTTCATGAGCTTCTCTGAAGGAGACAGATTTATGTACCAGTCTCTGATATAATATAAGCTTTCGGTTATGAAAATACAAACAAAAACACGACAGAATGAATCCAAAGTATTCATTTTCCAAATCTATTCATTGT
Organism: Alligator mississippiensis; assembly: GCF_030867095.1. Classification (NCBI taxonomy): domain Eukaryota; kingdom Metazoa; phylum Chordata; order Crocodylia; family Alligatoridae; genus Alligator; species Alligator mississippiensis. Next base: position 47,837,010 of record NC_081835.1, read on the forward strand.
GCTGGATTCAACAGGGAGGGCAAGAGCAGTAGGAAATTCACTGTATGTGGTTGTGAATGTTCAGTAGTAAAAGGAAAGCAGTAAAATAGGAATGGGGCAGGGCACATGTGTCAGGGAGTATTGGGAAGAGAAGGCATGGGGTTGTAGCTGTGTGCAAAGGAACAGAGAAGAGAGGGAGGGAGGGGAAGCTGGTGTTATACCCTGGTGGCCTGGCAGAGCAGCTGTACGCTCAGTTTGCAGGTCAGTGTGCTCTAGCTACTGGTCTCAGGCATGACAAACTGCAGGTGTTGTTGAAATATTTCTTTGTTAAATGTGTCTGTGTTATTATGATGCTGTGTGCCTCAGTTTACCTACAGAGTTAGTCCATGGGGAAGAATAGGTTGAAGAGACAGTGAAGTTAGAGTTGCTGGTCTACATGGCTAGGGATAGATACTACACATACACTGGTCTAAGTGATCAGAAACTGGTTTAAACCTGTAACAGAACAGATGTTCAGTGCATATAAACTAGTCTGAAAATGGCTGAAACCAGTTTGAGATAAACCTGGTTGAATGTAATCAGACTGAACTGATTTGACTCAAACTAGTTTATGCAATGTCTGTCCCAGACACTTTGCTGGTTTAAGTTAAATCAGAGTCCCCTAGCATCCTGCCATGCTCTCTGGGCTGGGTGGAGCTCTCTGCTCCACAGCAGGGCTGGCCTTTCCCCTCTGCTCCCTGGCTGGAGCTTGGCACAGCCTTGCAGGCACAGCAGGGTCTGGAGGCTTCCCTGTGCCCCCCTCTCCCCACCTCCTTCACCACTCGCTGCTTAAGAAGAGATCTCTTCCTCCTCTCTGCCACAGCACAGACCATAGCCAGCACGTGGTACGCTAGCTAATGCCAAGAGGTGTCTGTGTGTATGTCTCTCTCCAATTTTACTGCGACAGGCAGACAGAACAGTCACCACTTAGGGCTTTTGGAGCTAATCAACAGTTCAGCCAGTAAGCTGCTTAAGACGTTTGAAGTAATGTGGAGAGAGGCTATTGTTTTGCTAATCAGGTGACAAAGACTGTTATCAGCCTCCGTCTCCCCCCCACTCCCCGGCTTGCTCACCTGTCAGTTTGCTGCAGACAGTATAACAAAGCAGGGAGGGAGATTGAAAAGCAGATCAACAGATGCATGCACTGCACACCCCACCTTGCCTCAGAGTGCTAGCCCGGGGCAGGCGGCTGCCAGCTCTCCTGCCCCTTGAGCAGCCAGCGGGGGAAAGCCTGGGACCATGCAGGCAGACCTCCCCAATGAGAGAGTCCTGCTCGGGGCCTGGTCATGTCCCCCTCAGCTTCACGCCCTGCAGAAGGGAAGGGAGGGCTAGTCTAGCACCCCCACAACTTCTAGTCTGAGCCACTGGAAGCATGTGCCTGAATTTCCTCAGTGCAGAGGGAATGTCTGTCTGGTTACAAACACTGATTTAGCCTAGCCAGGTTAGACTAACCTGCAAAGATTGAATCAATTCAGGCTCAGGCTTTTTGAATGTCTGTCCCTAGCCCATGAGAGAAGACACATCTGTCTATAGTGACTGTAGTAGCTTTGCTGATAGTTTCACAAAGGTGGGGATTACAGCTAACACCTAGGAAGAAGAGTCACTGAAAAAAAAAATGCCAATGGACATAGCAGGGACAAGCAAGCAGAGTGTTGTCTGAAGAGGAAATCTGAAGATGGAGACCAGCTGAGCAGTTTTGGGGCTTAGGAGACAGGCACACTGCAAAGGGAACAGCTAAGTAACTTAGGGGTGCTCAGGGCTGTGCAGGATGGACTGAGGGCAGGGGGACTGTTTAACCCTTTAGTGAGGGGCAGAGAACCTTTGCCCAAATAAACACCTTTATTCCACAGGAGCTGCCTGCTTTGCTGCTTGGAACTGGTTGGGTTGCACTTGTTTTCTCCAACAATAGGTAAAGCCCTTCTCTCAGGAGAGGAACGGGAGATGCTGGCTTCCTGAATCAGGGCCACAGAGAACCAGAGAGGATGGGGGACTGAATGGCCAGGGTCCTAGAGTGGGAAGGAGCCAGAGCTCCCAGACTGCTCTAAAAGGCACATGTGAGCTGGCTTCAGGGGGCACTCAGAGACCAGAGTTGACCACAGTGGTCCCAAGCAAGCACCTTCCTGGGGGGACTCCACGACACCAACTCAGAATCTGACCCTACAATTAAAACAACAGTTTAAAAGTGATACTATATATCTTCACTAGGGATGGCAGATGGCAACATTGCTTTTCGGTCACTTATTTAAATTTATAGATTAAGTTTAATCTTTTTTTTAAATCAAGGAAATTCTCAGATAACAACAACATGATTAATAAAGGTTGAGAGCAAATATCAATAAATTGGGATAGATTTTTTTACAGGGTTGTTAGGTATCCAGGTTGTAGCCATATTGGTCTAGAGGAAAAAGCAATCAGGGCTTGTGGTAGAGATATCTTTTATTAGACCAACTAGATTTTTGCAAAAAAAAAAAAAAAAATCTTTAATTGCAAGCTTTTGGGCACAAACACCCTTCATCGGGCATCAGAGAAAAGATGGTAAAAGTTCTCCAGTTCTACCCAGGAGAATCTTTACCATCTTTTCTCCAATGCTTGATGAAAAGTATGCCTGAAAGCTTGCAATTAAAGATTTTTTTTTTTTTGCAAAAATCTAGTTGGTCTAACAAAAGATATCACTTCTACCACAAGCCCTGATTGCTGTTTACAGGGATTTTGTAATTTTCTCCCAAATGGACTGGAAACTCTGAAATAGTTGCAAGCAAGCAATCCAAACATGTTAGGCTCTAACTATGCCAGTTTAAGGGACCAAAGCTGCCTTAACACAACCTTGCAGGGAAACTAGGAGGAAGGACAAAAAATGTAATGTGTCTTTGGAAATTGGTTTTATCTAGTCTGGGACCACAATACCTTAATCATAACGAGATGGTTATTGCATCAAGTCACTACAGAGCAAGCTAAGGTTGTGGGTGTGTGCACAGATGGTACCAGTGGGTGAAGAACGTGAGTGCTCCCAGGCCATCTGGGTCTGTGGTGAGAAGAGATGGACAGGTCTTTTTTTACAAGGTAGCTAGGTGTTTCCCTTCCAAACAAGAGCACACCAATCTGGGATTCAAAGCCAGAACCATGGGGGCTAGCATGAACTGTCCAGCAGGGTTGTTGCTACTGTATGCTAATTTACTGCAAGTCTAGTTACCTGGGATGGTCTCATTGGGTCCAGTGCAAAAGACCTTTTTAACAGGGTCTCCGTTGATGGTAAATTCTTCCTTGCATGTTCCATCAGCTAGTGTTGGTTTCACATACACAAATGGCTCTTGATGAATTGTCACGATCTGTGGTTGAGACAGAAAATGATTGTTTGTGTCCATGACTGAGCTGTCTCTATCTTCCCAATCCCAGAGAGCTGAGTGGAACACGTAACATGCCTCGACGCAATAAACAATGTGTTCACAACCATTTAATGGCCAGGCTCCCATTATACCGATAACCACTCATAGGCTTGGCCTAAGGATTCATATACCATGAAGAAAAGCTCAGTTATGATAGCACACTGTGAAGTGATTTGAAAGTAAAGACAAGAATTTTGTTTGCAGAGGTCTCTACAATACAAAATAGTAGCAATGATAATAATAGTAACACCTATTTCTTTTCTTACATAGTGTTTTTCAACTATAAATTACAAAGTACTTTACAAAAGTGGTCAGTGTGTTCTCCCTATTTTAAAGATGGGAAAGCTGAGGGGGAGGAAGGCAAAGAAGTTTGCCTGATGTCACCTAGCAATCCAAGGGCAACAGAATAGACAGCAGGTCTCCCAAGTTCCAGGCCAATACTCTAGTCACCAGGCCTCACTGCATCAAGCTAAATTCCTTTCACTTTGATCTAGTAACTGTACTCACCAGTCCCTTCAGACTTGTGTATGAACAGCAATGTACCCGATGAGTCTTGAGTCTGCCACTCTTTTACATGATGGCAATGGAAAGGGGCTTGGACAGCACCTGTAAATGTCCTATGATACAATATCCTCCCATTAAATGATTCCTTGATGCTATTGGAGTTGTACTGAGAGGCCTCAATGTAATTGGGAGGCAGGCTCATGGTTATCAGTCCTGTCACACTGCAAGGAGACTGGCTAGAAGATCTACTACAGCTGTGTCCCACCAACCAATTTGGATAGGCCCCTCTCTGCCACATGCTGGTACCTTCAATTTGGTTGACATCTGATAGCCTTGAGGTTTCTCTGTTTCTCCACCTGGCCAGATGATTTTCCGGTCATTGGTCAGGACCTACAGTTGTCACCAAGAGAGAGAGACATCAGAGACCTTTGCCCAAGTTCAGCCACCTGCTGCCATCTGCACAGCACATAGGGACATACGTACATGGCTGCCATTGTAAATCCCAACTTGTACCAGCTTCCGGTTCTGCAGGTTCATGATGCTGTAATTGGCAAATTTTCTGTCCCCATCCTCGTTAAACTCGACCCTCCCGGTCACTCCATCAGAGTACTTGCTGGACATCAAAACCCTACAGAGTAGAATCATGTTTAGATTTCACTACAAGTTTTCCCTCCCAGAACAGTAAATTGGCTCAGCTGGATGGTGACCTTGCTGCATGGGCAAGACAGTGAGCAGCCAGAAGGGTCTTCCATAATGACAACAAGATAAAAGATCCATCTTCATTTTTTACCTGAGGTGCTCCCTCTGAGTATAACCCCAGTGCTACCTTTGTGTTTTCAAACCTCCTTAGCTCAGCAGAAGTCACTCTGCAACTATCTTTGGAACAGATAAAGAAGACCAGAATGAACCAGTGACATGGGAAAATGTCCAGAGGAACACACTATAAAACCCTTCCTTTCCAAAGGGAGCAGAGGTGTGGTTGCCCTCTGTTTGAAACAGCATGCTCCTCTGTTATGGCTTAACCTGTCTTGCCTCATTTAGGGAAGGTAGGAATCTCTGTTAACACAGCAATAACTATTACAGCTTCTCTCTCTTGCTCATTCAACTATAAATGTTAACTTCAAAGTGCCTCAAAATATATCCCACACAACAAACCCAACTTGAGACACACAGCATATTTCACCGTTTCAGCAGATACTGGTAGTGTGCTGCACTCTTGGCAGGGCCTTCATGAGAAACACAAGTGCCTATATCCTGCCTGGAAATGTGTTCAAAGGAGCCTACCATCCAACTCCATCATGGATTACATTCACTTAGCCTCTTTTTATTCCCTGATGCCCACATGCTCTTATGCATGACCTCTGCCTTGGGCACTCTAAATTTGCTGAATGCTAAATCAGCTTATACTGGTGCAATTCCCATGCAGTAATGATGCGAGAAGCTAGGAACTGGGAAGGCTGTTGTGATGATCAGATGGTCTATGTATGAATGAGAATAGCTACCACATCCTTTTAGTTCTTTGCTGGTTCTGCCATGCCAACTTAGATTTCCCTCTGGGATAAAAGCCATTCTCCCCCTTCTGCCTTAGTTACATAGGTGCGTAATGGAACTGCCTGAGGATACCTGCAGGGTTGGCAAGGATGGCTCTGATTTCAGCTCTAGCTTATACAAGAAACCTACAGACCAACATACATATCTGCAGAGAACCAGCAATCACCTGAAACACACCAAAAAAGCTGTGATATACAGCCAAGCCCTCAGATACCACCACATTTGCACTGAAGAGAACACCCGGGATCGACACCTCACCAATATTAAAAAGGCTTTCACCCAACAAGGACACTCCTCCAGAGAGGTAGATCACATGCTTGAAAGAGCCACCCGGATACCACATGAAGAACTGCTGCAGTACAGAAGAAAACCCTCCACAAATTGCACGCCACTGGGTATGACATATCACCCCTCCCTCGAACCCATATGGAAAATCCTCAAACAATTGCAACCCATAGTAGAAAGAGACCCTGTTCTTAAAAAGATCTTCCCAGAGCCACCCATCCTAGCCTTCAAACAAGCACCGAATCTTGCTAACCTCATCACCAGAAGCAAACTTCCTCAAGCCCAGAACACACCGAATGGATCCAGACCGTGCCACGACAAATGCAAAACCTGACAACACATCTCCACCACCCCCACTATTACTACACCCCACAACAGAGCCATCAGCATCCCAGATCTTACAGCTGCACCTCCAGAAATGTAATATACCTCATCCAATGCACCAAATGCCCTGATGGAAAATACATAGGAGAGACCAAACAACAACTGCGCACCAGAATGAATGACACTGCAAATCCATCAAAGACAAGAATATCCAATTACTGGTGGGGGCACATTTCTCACAAGAAAACCACTTTCTCTCCAATCTCTCAGTCCTGATCCTAAAGGGAAACTTACACAACACTTCCCAGAGACGAGCCTATGAACTCCACTTCATCAACCTCCTAGATACTAGAGATCATGGACTAAATATAGACATTGGATTTATGACACATTATACCTGCCTGACATCTGACTCCCCAGGTACCTCTCCAGTATTTATCCCCTTCTCTCCCCCACCCTCCCACCCAACCTGTCTCTCACCCACTGAGAGTGCAATCTACATTTTCCCTGACTGCCTATCTTGTATGCAGCCCAGCCCAGCCCTTGGCTTGTTTACTTTTCATTCCTTCCAGGAAGAGCACACACCAACTGCTGTAACTTCCTTAGCCTGACGAAGGGTTTTTGAACCCGAAAGCTTGCTTAAAATTTGTTTTCCAACTATTTAAGTTGGTCTAATGAAAGATACCAGATTCACCCAAAGAACCTTGTCTGGCTGTGTCCTTAGACCAACACAGCTACAACCTACACCCCTGCTTTAGCTTTGGCATTTCTTAACTGTGACCTTAATGCTGCATTGCCATAATTGTTTGCATGACTTTGACTGACTGTAGCTCAAAGGGACTTCAATGCGTCTTCTACTTCATCATCTCCACTACAACATGTCTGACTGTAATCTCCCTACACCTGTCCCTTCCTGTAGCTGTTGCTTGATTTCCCAAGGAATGGGTTAACCTACTCAGTAAAGTTTGTGCAGACCATTTTATTTCCTTTAAATTACTGCCCAGTCCCCTGGCACATCTCCCTTCGTGTGCTATCCACTACAGGTTAGTATATACACAGCAGCCTCCACTTGTATCACTGTCCCACCTTACAACATGCGTAATGCGCAAGGACTGCAGTGAGATGTGCTTGTGACCAGGGATGGTAGAACACTATCCCCAGGACTGAGTGAAAGCCCTAGGGCAATAATGGTTTTACTTTGCTGGGAAGAGAAAAAAGAATGACACGGTTTATATTTAACACAAAGCTTTGTTACCGGAGGAAATCACTGGAAACACATTTAAAAATAAAGAGTTTGGGGTCCTGGTTTCCTGCAATTGAGATTCCACAGAGCATCCAACCTGCAAGACAGCTCAGCCCTCAGCCACCAGCCCTGCCCCAAAAGAGGCTCAGTCCCATGGCACTGAGCGCTCACCCTGCAGAACAGTTCAGCTCCATAGCACCAGGACCCAAATCTGCAAAACCAGCTCAGCCCTGCAGCACAGAGATCCAATGTTGCCAATCTCCTTTGCTCCAGGACAACAAAGAGTACTCCTAACCCATCCTAGGCCTCTGATATAGATTTGCAGCCACCTTAAGTGTGTGCCCACAGGTCTTCTGAACTAATCTAGTGCTCCTGCTCACCCCCAGATTTTCTACCTCTCACACATTTCTGCAATTCGAAACTTTTCCCCTAGCCATTTCCTTTACTGGTCTTCCCTGGGAACTTCTCTTTTAAGCTGACATGCTGTTCTGCAACATACAACCAGACACAGAGTGTGGGCAATGGCTCAAGTACCTCTTGAAAAGGGGACCAGTCTTCCAGATGTTGGTGTTGCCCACACACCCTCTCGGAGGGTCTGTGATATTCTCCTTCTCAAACAAGTCGTGCACTGCTTGAGCTACCACAGCGACGGCGTCGCTAATGTGAGCTGACTCATTCTTCCCATTAATGAGCTGCAAACCAATCACCCCTGTGGAGGACAGAAAAAATGGCACAGGTCAGTGACACAAGGCAAAAAGATCCTCCCCCCATGTCCTCCTCATTAGGGCTCCACTAAAGCCAGATTCCTCCTTCCTAGCCATGGACTGGCAGGTTTCCAAGGGACCAGCAGACTGGATTCATGGGAGACCTACTTCCTATAAGCCTTGAGGTGGACAGGGGCAAGATTAGAGCCTGACTCCCTGCTGTCAGCCTCTTCCTGTATGAAGACAGTTTGCTCTTGTGCCATGTGTCATGAGGAGCAGTCTGGGAAGCAGGCAGCAAAAGTGACAGAAGATTTATAAAGAAGTACCAGCACTGGAACAGCAAAGCCACCCTGAGAATAAGAGACAATACTGGCTGTACCAGCAGTATGACTGACAGAGGCCTTTTACATGGGGCAGAGCAAAGTGCTGGATGTTTGCTCTGGGCACCAGGGTTCTCCAAATCCTGTTGAATCATGGTGCAATAGCAGCTAAGCTGTTGTTGTTCCCCATGACATCCATAAATAGAGGCCTGGTTAGAGAACATTTTTCCTTAGGACTGCAACCTGAAGCAGCTCTAATCCCAAGGGACTAGCATGACAAACCCTTTTAACTGACATTCATCCTGGAAAGCACCTAATGTGCTGGAGCTGTTACCAATATAACATACTGTCAGTAATCAGTCTGCATACAGAGCTGTTTGAGGCTACCCATTCCTGGCACCCTTCCCTCTCCCTCCCTTTCTGTGTAGATCCATGTCCTTGATGATAGAATGAGGATCAGGCTGAGCAGCAGAATTAAACCATTCTGGTTCTAGGACCTGTTCTCTTCCTGCTCCTGGATCTTCTGAGCCTGTGACCTGCTGGTGAGGGTCTCTCTCCCACTTTCTCTGTGTGCCAATTCACACAAAAGATAAGTTGGTTACAATAGCAACAGGCAGGTGATGGTTTCTTAGCTCAGGCTATGACAGGCTGTGATTTTTGCTCCTTTGTTCCCTAGTTCACTTTCTCCACAGAGCAGACAAGGTCTCCCACAAGTACTTGTTAAAGAATGAGGTATATCAGCCCTATCAGACACAGGTCAGGGAAGGAAGAAGTGGGGAAAGCCTCTTCTAGTATAAGACCACTTTTGCCAGGCCCAAATTCCTGACTCTTCATTCTCCATGGAACTGGTTTTGTTTCTCTTTGCTCATAGTCATACTCATCCCTTGTTTGTTTCAGTGAGTCAGGAGGTTAGCAGGGGATTGACCATATTCTGGCCCTGATCCATCCTCTTAATGCTTTTCAGGCAACCCAAAGGAATGGGTAGTAGAGAGAACCCCTGGGCGGCATAAAGCTGGAACAAGAGAGCTGTAATCACTCACTTTCTGCCAAACTGTATTTTGGGCAGAGGCTGGCAGGCATAGGAGACAGTATGGTCATTATGCTCCAGTGATCCTTAGATCCACAGTAAATAAAGCAGTTCCATGGGGACAATTCTACCAGCACAGTTTAGAGCAGTCCTTAGCTGCTCTTTGTTAAGCTGGATGTAGTTCCAGCCCTTGGTTGACTGTGTCTTCAAGGAGCAGGGGAACATAAAGCTTATAGCTGCTTTTATCTGTGCCAGCCCTGGGTCCTACATCAAATGCACTCCAGAGGCTCAGATGTGCATCTAACTCTAACTAGCAGGTTGTTTGCAGCACCAAAACTGACGCTTGGTACAGAACTCACTTTCCGGACTTTGTGCTGAACCCAAAATCCTTCCCCCAGCCCAGAGAGCTTGTCTGGTGGCCAGGAATGGTGTCTGCCAAACCTTGTGTTCCTCTTTGGTTTTGCCTATTCTATTTCTCTGATCCATCCTATCCATCCTCAGCCTCCTATTGCCAGCAGCAATATATATCTTTATGAAAAGTAAGTACAAGAAAAATATCATCGCACTAGAATGTAATCTATCACCATAGCAGTGTTATGAGCCATTTCATTGCTCTGGCTGAGATGGACTTGTTAAGCCTGTATTGATCAGCGCACCCAATGAGCACTCAGCATCAGGAAATGGAGGTTCCTACCGTCAGGGGCATAGCGCAGGGCATTGCCAGAGATCTCCCTCTCTCCCACCAGCCACACGTATCCTGAGCCTGTCATGTTAAGCATAGCTGCTGATCTGTACACAGTGGCTGCATCATCTTCACTGAAAAGAGAGAGAAGATAGTAAGGGTGCTATCAGCTGCTTCACATACCAGCTGCCTTCTTTCCTCTTCTTCTGATTAAGACCCATCCAGGTGGAGAAGGAAAGGAGCAGCCAGATTGAAAAGGTGCATTGTACAATACCAGGGCTGGTTCCACACCCTCCTCTCACCTCCTCCTCCACCTCTGGAACTGAGATGCACAGAAGCCAATACAGCAGTGTGATGCAGCCTGGAGACCAAAGTGAGAGGGGCTTGCTACAATCTGGGAGGCTCCTTCAATGGACACACAGATGCTTCCCCCAGGACAGAAGAAAATGAGCACTTGGGGCAGAAGTCTATGTGCCCTTGTACACCTAATGGACAACTTTCCAGTCATGCACATGGCTAGTTTGGTACTTATGTGCAGGTTGCAGTTGTTTTACCCTGCGCTGTGGTTGTGTAAGTGCACACACCTAAGCTGAGCATACACAGTTGGTTATTCACGGACCAGGCATGTACACAGCTACCCATGCATGTTCATGCCAGATGCATAATAAAAATGTAGCCACCACAGAGGACAGGCTGCCAGGCTGGAATAACTCCTAGTCTCAGCACATTCAGGAAGCAGCATCCTTGAGACTTAGGGTGGGGGCAGAGTCGCATGTTGCCTGGATCTCTGAGTGGGATGGATTAGTACTTTTTCACATGGGCAATGGCGGGAAGGAGCAAAAGAAGGCTTGTCTTACAGTCGTGTAACCAGGGGTGGGTGAGAAGGGAACCTGCCTCAAGCACCAAGTTAGGAGGGACACCTTTGCAGAGTCCATGCCCTGGCATCATTATCGTGCCAGGAACTCCAAAACAGTTTCCAGCTGTCATTGCTTTAAGAGCAACAGCGCTGGAATGGGCAGCGCAGGTGCAACGGCAGCAGCTCAGCCAGGACTGTATAGAAGTTCCCAGCTGGGTAAGCCTGCTGCCCCCACAACTCTACCACTGGACCTATGCGCTACCACCACTGCTACCTGCACCCCCTGCTCCTCTCAGAACCATGTACCCCGCCCCCTGCTCTCCTGCAAGGATTGCTCCAGGTGCCAGCTTGCCTTGTTATGCCACTGTTCTCTGATTGCAGTGGTTCTCAACCTTTTGGGACTCAAGGCACCCCTCCATAACTTTTGTGAACTGGCTGGCACCCAATTTCAAACATTAATTTATATATTACAGTACTGACCTCCTTACAGAGGAACTGGGCAATGGGGATGGGAGACTGGCCAGGCAAGGAAAATCCTGAATCTGTGTTTATGTGTTTATCTCCTCACAACCTCACAGTCACCCCTCAAAGGATCCGATGTCACCCAGGGTGCCATGACACCCTGGTTGAGAATCATTGTTCTATCAGCAGTGAGAATAACCTCATCCTGGGTGGGGGAGGAAGAAAGATGATGGGAAAACAAATATCTCTGGGCACAAAACTAGCAGCCAATTCCAGCTGAGGGAGAAGGAGAACAAGAGTATGTACCAGAAGGCAAGCCTAGTAGAAGGAAATCCTGAGGGCCAGAGGCAGCCCAGGAGTATGGGCAGAGGACAAGGACAGCAAGGTCTATTCATAGATGATTCATAGATGTTAGGGTCGGAAGGGACCTCAATAGATCATTGAGTCCGACCACCTGCATAGGCAGGAAAGAGTGCTGGGTCTAGATGACCCCAGCTAGATGCTTATCTAACCTCCTCTTGAAGACCCCCGGGGTAGGGGAGAGCACCACCTCCCTTGGGAGCCCGTTCCAGACCTTGGCCACTCGAACTGTGAAGAAGTTCTTCCTAATGTCCAGTCTAAATCTGCTCTCTGCTAGCTTGTGGCCATTATTTCTTGTAACCCTCGGGGGCGCCTTGGTGAATAAATACTCACCAATTCCCTTCTGTACCCCCGTGATGAACTTATAGGCAGCCACAAGGTCACCTCTCAACCTTCTCTTGCGGAGTCTATCTGTTTACCTTCACTACACAAGTGGCACAAGCCTTCTGACACTGCACACAGAGGGCCAGCATGTTGGTGGGCAACTTCCATCCTGTTCTTCACAAAAACTCCTTCCATCCAGTCTCCATCAGGCAATCCTCTGACACCACAAACTCTTTCTACCAGGGGTGGGATGAATCTCCATCTCATGCACTCCACATACAGAGCAGTCATCATGATCTTACTCCCTCCCCCATCCCTGACACACACCTTCTGTCATGGCTTTGGGGATTTGTTAAATCACTATGCATACACAATAATAAAACATCATGCATCACAGGGAGGCTTAATGAGTTAAATATCCCCAATGCACTTGGAGATCCACAGACGAAGGCAGCCAAAGAATGACCAAGGGTTATCCTGTTATTATTGATATAAATGTATTTTTATAGCATAGCAGACCTCCTTTAACTACTCAGGGTCACACAAACTGCTTGTCCCAGCAGAAGATACTCTGGCATCTGCACAGCATGGAGCAGTCTCCACAGACTTTCTCCAATACCTAACAACCATGCTGCAGCCAAGTGCAATGACAACTTCTTGCAAACTTCCCTGGAAGGCCCAGGTATCCCCTGAATAGCCCTGACTTCAAAGACAAGGTCAGATCAGAGCACCAGAGCTGCAGGTGCATGTATACCCAGAAAGGAACAGAGAAGGTAGAAGATGGAAAGGAGAAGTCAAATGCCTCCTTGTTTCTCTAGACCTTACCTGGCAGAGAGGATAATAACCCGAGCCTCCAGCTCCTTGGCTTCCAGCAGCAGCGAAGTCAGGTTTTTGGTTCCAGGATCAAACTGAAGAACTTTCTCAGCCTGTGATTAGTGTGAGCAAAGCTGGTTAGTACAATAGCCTCAGGCCTGCTGGGGAGAGCCATGCTATCTAGAAAAGGGTCAAGAGAACTCATTAAACTGTACAAAATTCAACTAGATAAGGTAGGTTATAACTAGTTTTTTTCTTTTTTCTTTTTTTTTCCTTTTCTTTCCTTTCTTTCTTTTTTAAGCTTTATTTTCTTTTTTTATTTTCTTTTTTTTTTTTTGCACTGTGCATGCAAACGGAAGTCAATCAAGACCCAAAAAGAGGCGTGCATTGTACAGGAAAGAGAAAAAGGCTTTTGAAATGCAATTGAAAACTCAAGCGAGTGTTGTTTTTCAAAAACACGGGAAATAAAAACAAAAAAACAAAAAATATTGCACAGGGTTAACCTTTGGGAGTAAAAGTGACCATCTTACACCAAGGAGCTGTTTCCTTTGGGGAGGAAAGGGGGTTGGTTCAATCTTTCAAAAAGAAAAACTTGCAAGTTAAGTACTGGTTCACATGCATGTATCAAAAAGAAATCCTTCTGGGGTCAGCTGGCTAGTTTTCCATTCTCAAGTTCAAACCAAAGCTATCTCAACATAAAAACGTGCTACCAAGAAACATATTCATAGATTTTTTTTGATTTTTTTTTTTTTGCTTTTCTTTTTTTTTTTTTTTGACTTTGTTTTTTATTTATTTTTGGTCTGGTGGCTGTGGCTACTTGTCATTTGCTAGTTAGATTGGTGGGCGACGTGCATTTCCATGCATATATACCTTGGGTCCTCGCTTGTTGTCATAGGAAAGTTGGTCGAGGTTTTCATAGTTCCTTTTTTTACTCTGATGAATAATGTGCACAGAGAAAATATGTAGACACAGAAGAATATTATAAACAGTTGAAAATGACGTGTACTAAAGCAATCCAACATCCACCTCCTCCTCCACTGTTTGCTAAAGGGCCTCTATAACGCTGGAGCTCGCAAAAACCATTACTAACAGGAGAGAGGGCCTCAGCTCTCATGAAAACAGAGAGTTGCAAAGCCACATTGGTTAGAACAAGCGCAGACGTCACAGCTGTTGCGATGCAGTTGCACATCCCTTTGTAGGACTAGGGATTTCTTCCGCAAGAAATTTATAATCTTAAATTCAGAAATGATCTATATGTCTGTAAGGACCTAAGATGCTGTAATTCCATAGAACTACTGTGGAAGTAAGGAGAAAATGTTCTGTATGGAAAGTGCTAGATAAACACAAAGTATTACAATGTTTTATTATTATTATTACTAGTAGTGTTTATAATTATAACTATTACAGTCCTGTTCACCCTAAGCAAGCTCTGAAAGCGAAATGTCCAGCTGAACTTCACACCTCCTGCAGGAGGGGTCAGCTCTGTGGAACTTGGCAAGAGAAAGAAAACACTTGCTATTTTCTATGCTGGATCAAAGCATGACAATGTGGAAGCAATGGTGTTCATGACATGATATGCCAGCCTTTACCTGCTGTATGGGGGAAGACAGGGGGGCAGGTCAACAACACATAATCTGAAAATCTAGTTGCAGAATGTGCACATACCTTGGAAAATACAGACTTTGGAGAATGCAGTTCTGTCTCCCCTGCCCTGTGGATAGCTATTGAGACTATGCACCCTCAACTCCACTGCCTGTGGAGCTCTACCTAACATCAGCAGGAACGTTATGGACACATCGGGTACAGGATTCACACTACTGCTAGGCTCTCTTGAAATTAGGGGTTGAAGAGAAGAGCTCTTTCCTCCCATTTTCACTGTGAGCACTGAGTAACCTAACACCTGCCTGCTAACACCTACACCTGCTAGCACTTGCAGGATCAAGGCAGATTGTGTGCAATTCAGCAATAGATTTAAGTCACCCCCCTTCTCCCCACCTGGTATGGACACCTCGAGCAATGAGGGGGAGGAGGGGCCATTAACATCTTGAATCAAATTTAGCAATCTGAATGAAATGCCCAATGGGAACCTGACTCAAAATTTAACAGTTTCCCACCGAGTTCTCCTTTAACAGGCAATTGTTTTTATCTCTGCACCTCAATTTTCAAACTGCAGGGACTGTCTTCTTCTCACAGCTCTTTTACGAATGCTTCTTTAAAGGACACTTTGCTACTCGTCCTCTCTGTTCCATACCCCAACACAATGGCACTTCCATTGCTTTTTCTCTTCTAAATGGGGTCTAGCATGTTTCTCAGTTTCCTATGAATCATAAAGTGCATCTATTGTGGAAAAAGACCTGACGGAGAAGAATGTACACTAAGCTCCCTTTCTGTCCTAAGTTCAGGCACTATCCCTAGTGCCAACGGAGGAAACTTGCAGTGCTGCTTGTCAGCATCTCATCATATCACATCAAGACAGAGCATTACTGCAACAGAGAAAAGCACTGTTTCATTGACAGGATGCAGGGAAATATTTGGTCGCTTTCAGAAACACCAGCTATTCATATTCAGGCAACAGCAACTTAGTGCTGTGGTTTATCTTCCCAAGTTTCTTATATCTTTCAAACTGCAACAACAAATGACTCATGAATCTGAGTGGAGCTAATACCTAAAAAGTATACTGACCAAAAGATCAGAGTGGATTGCAAGGATCAAATCTTAAGGTAGGTCTATCAGGGTGGGATGAGATGGAACCTAATGAAACAAGATGTCTGATTTCTATCAATTATCCTCTTAAGACTGCTATACGGCTGCCTCTATAATAGTGAAATTAAAGAAAACATTTGCAATGAATCACCTCTTTGTACTTGTCCGTAAGCCGATGAGACACAAGTCTGTTTCTGTTCCTTGATGGTGTTAGTGTAACACTTAAAATCAGGTGTTTGAAGAAAGGAGTTATGTTCACAAATTAAAAATTCACTGTCTGCAGTGTTTGCTTAGAAGTTATTGCTAGTACACATGCTCCTGCTGGTGCTCTGGTGCTCACATAAATGGGATACAGCAGGCCTGAGAAATGGTCAAAACTAATTCTTTTACGCATTCCAGTGCCCTTGGAGGAATATTTTCACAGTACTCAACACTTTCTTATAAACAAAGAGCAATGTCTAAACGTTTATGGCAATTACCTGGACTGTTTGCCATGTACAGTGCAACTCAGCAAGAGGAACTGCAGCAAAATCAGGCTGACAGTTATTGGGGATGGGCTTGAACTGAAGCTTGACAATTGGGGTATTCAAAGAGAATTCAGCCCTGGATCTGAATGCTGTGACCTAAATGCCTGTGTTGAAAGAATTATACCACAAGAAGTGAGTTTCAGCAGATTTCTTGTAGTTGCCAAGTGAGTGAGAGCAGAAAATCCTGCTCTTGTCACAGATGTGTTTGAATCCATAGGAGCACAGGTATATTGTGCTCAAGTTTGGGTGAACACTGAATTCCTCACCATAAGTCATGGCCTTCCCAAGGTGGATTGCAAGGGAGAGCTCTGTAGCATGGCAGCAGCTTCTCCTTTCTGTTCACTTCTTGTTCTGAGGCAGATTGTTGTTCAGTCTGTCTATGTGAAGATAAACACATGTTGGGGGAAGGGCTGGGGTAGGGCTGAAGTCATGAAAAGATAATGAACCATCAGGTCAGATCAACAAAATAGAAAGTAGACCATCTGTGATTACAAGAGCAGTTAGATGCCAGAAGGGACTGGGGAAGAGTTGGAGCAACCCACTTAAAGGTTATCAGCCAGTTTGCAGAGTTCCCAGTATGTTAGGAGAGCTCACTGGATCTGGGGTGGGGGGACTGTTCTTGATTGTATCTGCTCCACTGCAAAGAGGAAGGAACAAGATGGCCTGGCAGATGTCAACCAAGACAAAGAAGAAGGTGATCTCTCCTCAGAAAGGACACATGCAGCATCTGGAGCAGTCTCGTGGCTGCTACAAGACATTCAGGCCTGTTATGGGCTTAGGTCAAACCAGTACTATATCAAGGGGGTGGGGGGCAAGCAGGGTGACTGCCCTGAGTGCCGAAGCAAAGGGGCACCAACAGGCGCTGCCCAGCTGGAGCGGGGCACAGGATGGAGCTGCGAGCGACTCGTTTGCGGGGCGGGGCACAGGGAGGGTGGCTCCCACCACTGTGTGCACTCCCTGGCAAGCATGGTGGGGGGGGCATATGCCCCCCAGATCTGTGTGCAGGGCGAGGGCAGGCTGCCACTGCAGACTTTGCCCTGGGTGCCAAACTTCCTTGCCACGGCACTGTGTCAAACACAGTGCAAACCACCACACAGACCCCATGGTTGATGCCTTTTTTTTAGAAATAGGATGAAGAGGAGGTAGGATGCTGGACAGAGGTAGTATCACCTAGAGGGAAGCAAAGCACAGAGTGCCAGATTATGACATGAGTCTGATGTCCTCATTTGTTGATCAAAAGGACACTGCAGTGAGCGGAGGTACCAGAAGAACTCAGAGTAGAAATGAGAAGCAGCAGCAAAAGTTGTGGGCATGGACATTGTGGGGTGAGAGAAAGATGTGTGCAACTAGGGGCATGAACACACTGCCCCAGAAAAATAGTGATGGTGACCCTTTTAAAGCCATCACTGAATGCAGGCAGGAACCAAAGACACAGCCTAGGGTGTTCCTTGAGGAGGGGCTGCACTGATTCCTGAGAAGAAAGGACTCGGCAACGGGCTTGCGCTGCAGTGAGGAACTCTCAGGCTTCGCATTCAGGGAAGTGTCTGACTGAGAACAGTGTCAGCAAAGGCAGAAGCTGCCTGTGGGAGTCAGAGGAGTCTTCAGTCTTGGGGCTGCCCACAGCTGAGCATGTGCGCCATCTCTCAGAAACGATTCACCTACTGCTCATTCAGTGCCGCCATAATGCAAAAGAGGGCAGTTGCTAGAAGGGCCAGAAGAGGTTTCTCCCCACTCAAAGTTATTGCATTTTAAACAGACTCCACAAGAGTCATCTGCAGGTGCAGGTGTTAATCAACAACCCAGCTTGCCTCATCTGGTTGACTGTCCAGCATGGGGAGACACAGACAGGTATTGCCAAACTGCAGTCATTACCAGTAACCCCATGCCAGCTTCTTGAGGCACCAGTGAGGAATGAGTGTCACTTCCTGACAGTGTCTGATAGTCGGGAAGGGAAACTACCTTAGAGGATTTCTCTGCGAAGAGTGTAATGGGCCTGGAAGTTCATGGAGCTGTTACCCTGGACATCCGGCAGCAGGCGAGAGGAGCTGGGTAGAACTGTCATTTCCACATCCCTGCCATGGAGGAGGTCCCGTGTCCTTTAGTTAAAACACTTCCCTTTGAAAATGCTCAGAGTGAGGCTAGAGCCAAGCAGTCTGTTGCCTTGCATGTGCCTGCTCAGCTTCAGCCTTAACAGCAGAGCTCGGGCTCCTATTACCCACAGGTGACTGGAGCATACTTACAGTCATCCTGAACCTGGAGAATTTCTTCTAAGTCTTCAGACAGCTGGACTTCCTTAGCTTTCCCCCCCCACCCTTGCTTAGCACTGAAAATAGGTGCAGTGCACCTCCTCGATAAAGCTGCTCTCAGAAGCCACAAACATACTCTCATATACAGCATGGGGCATGTAAGGAAAGCTGTGTTGAGCATGTGCTTCAATGGAGATGGGAACCAGGGCATAGAACAACAGCTATATAGCTGAGAGCTTTATAGAGAGGGTGCATTATACCTCTGTGCAGTAAAGCACTGACTGCCCTTGCCCTCCCAAGTACCATTTAGCCAATTAAAAAAGCTGCTCTTCTGGATTCATTTGTTTTGTAATTGGCCTTGCTGGGTTTGTATTGGTCCTTCAGTGATTGAATGGGGCAAGTACTTTTCCTAAGCTGAACGATTGGTCCTCTCCCTAGGTGGAAATCTCTGGGATGAGGTATTTGCAGAGCTCCAGGTTATTCTTCCCTTCTTTTGTAGTTGATTTACATGTAGGAGATTTCGACCATGGCAAAGCAAGTGAAATGAATAAAGTACAAAGTTCTGTCAGGTACTAGTCAGACACTGTTGATGCTTTAAGCATAATGTCAGCCATGTTACAATGGAAAGAAAAGGTGTTTTACATACAGAAATCTACATACATACAACAGCCCAAGACTTCTAGTTTTGTTGTTGTTGCTTTAACAAAATGACATGACAATGTTTAGAAACTGACCTTGGATTCTCTCTCTTCCAGGAGCGTCTCCAGCTTCTTCTGTGCAGCACGACCCTCGTGGTCGTCACTGACAATCAGTATGACATGATTCCAGTTGAAGACTCGCATCATCTCAAACCAGACATTGGACTGGTGAGAGTATGGCGGCACAGTGCGCAAGAAGGATAGATGGATGCTCTGCAAAGAAGAACAACAGCTAAACATAGACCTTTGCAGCTCATTCTTGCAGGGGTTTCTTACTGACCAATCAGCTCCACATGTACTGGGCAAGCTTAGAAATCAAGAACAAGCAAAGCAGGAATTTTTGGCAATCTATCGGCTGTTGACATCAAACCGTTAGCAGGCCTCTGTAATTTAGAATTCCCTTTCTTGGTTGAAGAGCAGGTAGTAACCTTGATTTCACACATTTTTGTTTCCTGGAGCCAACCCAACACATGGGGTGAATGGATTTTTGGTCTGTGACTTACTAGTGTATGAGCAAGGAAATGAACTGGTGCAGTTATTCATTGTCAATAACATTCAATGCAAATTTAGCCTTTTTCTGATCTTAAATTATTTAAAAATGATTTTGTACCGTTCTGGGGGAGCAAATAAGAAAGGAGCACTGATGAGCAATTTTCGATGCATGCGCATATACCAGGCTTTTGCTAAAAAGGCAAGCAATATGTTTGGGTATGTAGGGGTTGGCATAGAAACTAAAGATGAAACTATTTTAATGGCAATGTATTCATCAACAGTACACGTTCACCTGGAATGCAGTGTTTATTGCTGTCAAAAAGGTTAGAAATAAAAAGGGCCCAGAGAAAGCAACAGAAATCAGAGCCATGGAAAAGCATGTTTATGACATTTTGGATGATTGCTTCTTGGAAGAGCTTGCTCTACAGCCCATAAGAGATGAAACAATTCTGAACTCCTAGCTTATATAACTAACCCACACTCCGTGGCTCAGGAAGTAACTATGGCTGAATGATTAAGCAACAGTAATTACATTCAACATCCTCTGGAGAGGGATTGTACCAAAACTGCAGCTGACGCAAAGGTTGAAAAACAGCTTGTTGAAAAGGCTGTGCAGGAAAATGTAAGGAAATTAAAATGCTTATATTCTCATTCTGCATAAGATCTACCCAAGCAACCCAAGCAAGTCCCAAAAGGCAGGCAGAGCCCTAAACAGGAAAGGGCATAAAACAGAGGAGGAAGGAGCTGAAATGATAAAATTGAGGTTACATAAGACAGAAATTGGGAAACCATCCCAAATAAACAATATTAATGTTCACATAGTTTTCAGCACTTTGGAATGTGGGGGTGACCAGTAAAGTGGCAACATTAGCAGAATTAGCAAATGAACTATTTAGGTTAGTCAAGATTGGAGAAGACTCTACAGAACTTCTACAGGACCTAACCCAGATATGGGAATGGGCAACATGATAACAGATGGAATTCAGCATTGAGGCTGGCAAAGCAAGTCATGTCAGGAGGATTAAATAGACATGTTTCAGGGTTCTAAGTTAACATTAACCAGTCAGAAAAAAGACCCAGGCCTCATAGCAGACAGCTCATTAACATCTCTTCTTCTGAGGTAACAGAAGTTATAAATGCAAGCAATATGTTGGGATGTCTAGGGACTGGGAGAGAAAATAAAGACAGAAATATTTTAATAGCATTATATCCATCAACCACACAACTTTACTTATCATACAGCATTTGCTTCTAGTTATCCCATCTTTAAAGTTTAAAAATGAAAGGGGTTCAGAGAGGGCAATAAGTAGAGTCATGGAGACCATTTGCATGAATCAGTGGTCTGAATAGAGCTGATCAAAAGCTTTTGAACAACATTTTTTTAAAACAGAAAAAGAGCCTTCTTGTGTGATTCAATATTTTTGCAAGAACTGTCCATTTTCAAAAATGTTTGTGACATGTTTGAAATAATTTTAATATTTGTTTTGACCTTTTATAATTTTTATTTGTTGTTCTTCATTTTTCTGATTTTTTTTTTCTTCTTCACTTAACTTTTCCTTTCCTTGCCTTCTTGTTTCCAATCATTTTAATGGATTTTACAAAATGACTAGGGGAAAAAAGGGGACAAGTAAAAAGTCTGGATAATGATATTTGCAAAATCATAGGTCCTAGGTAAGATCCCAGAAGACTGAAGACAAGCTGACACGTACTGTTTTTAAGGGGGGGTGGGGTTGGGAATAGGACCAGGGGAACTGCAGATGGGTCCACCTGACTTCAGTACCTGGGAAGTTACTAGAGCAAATTATAAAACAGTCAATTTGTAACCACTGGGAGGAGGAGGGGGAAATTACCAGCAGGTAATGTGGATTTGTTAAGAACAAACAGGTTCAAGTCAACTTGTTTTCCTTCTTTGACAGGGTAACTAAGAAGACAGAAATGAGATAGACAGACTATACTTTTATTTTAGTAAGGCCTTTGGTCAGTGTCACATGCCAGTCTCCTGAGTAAACCAGAGAAATGTGGGCTAGATAGACTTACTGTTCGAGATATTTGTAACTGGCTGAATAATCACAAGCAAGGAGATACCGTATATGGATCCAGATCATAATGGCTGTAAGTTTCAAGTGAGGTTCTAGAGAGGTGTGTTCTGAGTTCATCCTTCTTTAACTTTTTTATTAATGATTTGGATACAGAAATAGAGAGCTTTTTCTGATCAAGTTTGCAGACAACAGAAAACTAGAAACTCTTTGGAGGTAAGAAGAATTCAAAAAGGAGCTTGATAAATTACAGCCCTGGGCCTTAGTTGACCATGACTTTTTTAGATCTTTCTTAGTTAGTCTTAATAATTCAACCTGAACAATTTTCACCCTATAAATTGTTTGGGAACAGTTTGCTTTCACTGCCTGGTCCTCACTATTTGGTGAGGTAATATTGGACTGGTGGCACAGGTAATGTAGAACTGCTTCTGCTTTTTATTTAGCTTATTACTATAATGTCTAAGCAGGGCAACAATTAGACCTAACAGTGCATTGTGAATCTGTATTATGGGCTGAATAATCATTGTTGGTGTTCAGCCTCTTGATATTATGGCAACTGGTGCAGCACCTGAGTAACAGTGAAAAACTGACTGTAGGACTGAAGAAATATTTGCAAGCCCAAGTCACCACTCTGATTTGCAAGAGGCTATGCAAAGCACATCTTGTATCCTTTATCAGCAAAGCCAAAACTAGCACAATCATATTTGGGGTAAGAACTCTTTGCTAAGTGAGCTTAATAGAGTAGAACTATTCTGGATACCCCTGCTCATGGGCCTGTGTCAAGAAGGGGAAGAACCAATACAAATTCAGAATTAAACCTGAACAAACATTTCAGCAAATAACTAACATACGCAAAGCTATCTTACTGGCGTGCTATAAGCAAACAGCAGCAAACAAATAGTTTTCAAATACAGCCTAGGTTTCTGTTTATAACTGTCCACAAACTAAAAGATGTTTACACAAAGTCCTGCGTTGTTCAGAATAATCATTCACGGTTTTATGCTAATTTATTTCTACTGAAAAGCTTCTCAGCTTGTCTGAGGTGTCATGAGTCATGTGGTACTATTGTGATCCCCAAGGTTCAGGTATGGAGCACAAATACTCATTATGACAGATGTGGGTGAAAAAACCCCCATGATTTCTGAAAGAAGCAGTGCATTAGTTCCACCCAGCTCTGTGGCATCAGGTACTTAAGTGGGGCTTTTTGACACTTTTATCTAAACCTGATTCAATCAGCTATTATTACAAATTGAAGACTTGTTTCCTGAAATATTCTGCAGCGTCCATGTAAAACTGCCTTTCCTATGAACCTTTTTGCCACCCAAAAGGTCTGCAGTAACGAAAGCACTTGACAGATCCATGTCAACCATTCTCTGGGCCTGTCTATAGGTACACTAACGTGCTATAGTTAATGCGCATTAAACCTAGTACCTCCACTGTGAGGTACTAGGAAAATGTGCATTAGTCTGTCTTAATGCACATTAACTAAAGAGTACAGGGTGTCTGTAGACTTGCTGGGAGGCTGCTTTGATGTGCTGTAATTACAGTGTGCCGTAGCAGATTCAATTAATCAAGTCTGCTGGAGCGTGCTAAGTAGTGTGCTCCAGACAGCCTCAGTGTCTTGTATATCAGTGTCCCCATGCTTCAAAATGGTAGCAAGGGTGCTTTAACTAAAGCTCGCTCAATGAGTTAAAGTGCCCCCACTGCCATTTTGAAGTTCAGGGATACTGATACATGGTGAGACACTTCAGTGCTTTAATTAGAGCAGCTCTCAGAGACACTCTAATTATATACCATCCCCAGAGCACAGGTAAAAACACCCACAGTTTTTAAGTAATGCTTAATGAGGGTAGCTTATTTTAATGCGCATTAAAATAGCACTGAGTGTTATAATAGCCTGCAAAGCAGCCTCCACCTTGTTATGGCAAGCTGCTGGTTACTATTTATGCTATATAGGAAAGTGCCAGTCAAAGCAGGACATAGCCCCCAACATGAGGAACTGTTAAATTCTGGGCCACCATGAAGAGTTTATAACAGAGAAATTATCCCAGAGCAAAGAGTCTGTCCTGTGCCTAGCTTTCACCTCCTAACACAGGGAGCATCCTCATCCCAGTTAGTACTGCCCAGAAGCAGAGCCCCATGCACAAAGAGCTATATGTTAAAATGGCAGTCCAAGTTCAGAGCAAATAAATACTGATCAGTTCCAACTACAATCAGTTTGGGTTTTTTTATATGTTTTAGCAAGTAAGCAGGATTCAGTCCACATATAGCTAATTCTTTTGACCATCAGATTAAAATCTTTCCTAAAGCCTAGCTATCTGACCACCCGGCTGACTTCCATACTGAGATTCAGGCACAAAAAAACATTAGATTTTCAGAGGTCCTGAGCTCTCTCAGACCTCACAGACACCACTGGAAGCTCAGCCCCTTTGCAAATCAGATCACTTTTATTTAGTTCAGGGCACAGAGCATAAACATGGATTTAGGTACTCACTGGATAACTCAGGTGTGAATGCCCTGGGCACAGTGATTTTTTTCAGATCAGGTTCCTAATCTTTAATATCGTTTTATTAGATACTTCACAAACATGGGGTGTGCCTATTTGCTCTGGCAGCAGATAGACTTTCTTGTCAGCTTCAGCCAACAGATTATCCATTCTCTGTTGCACACTGTAGAGTTTAAGCCCTGCACCCGCCAGTCGGCATCATGAAGGCCTTTGATTTTATTGGTTAAACAGCTGCTGCCCTCTGGTTATTTGGAAATCCTGACTGACCTGAGATAAAGGCAGTTTCCTTGCCAGAGGAATCCTCTGAGTAGCAAATGTTTTTCCTTATTATTATATTATAGAAATAATGTCTTGATGGGGTTACAAAGTGAAGCACTCTGTTGTTAGGAAATGCCAGAATCAATGTAATCCCATGCATTTGGCCCCCCATGTGCACAACTATTATAATGTATTTTTTAATTACATGACTGTAGATTATTTTTCCACAAGACCCCTATCTCATTCAGTGCACAGGGCAGATGGGGCTCATTGAATAGGTATTTAATCAATCATCTTTTTATCTCACTATTTAGTGGCCCCACGCAGTATTTAATGCACATCACCCAAACCCTGCACACATTAAAGCAGCAGAAGCCAATCTTTTTGGCAGGCATGCCACAAATTAGTCCCACACCCTCCTTGAGTGCTACTCCCATCTCCATCCCCTGCCCTATCTGCTACTGTGCTGCCTGTCCCCTCCCTGCTCTGCTGTGTGCCACACATGCCACAAGCTGGCCACCTCTGTTCTACAAAATGATTTCTTTGCTCATAAGTTTTTCTCTGGTGCTCTCAGCCCTCTGGCATGAGGTGTGGTGGGCTTACTATCCCTTTTTACAGGTGAGGAACCGAGGCACAGAAATTAAAGCCAAAATTGTCAAGTGTCCACTCATTTGAGGGGAGGAGGACCAATATGAGAAGCCTTGGACCTGATTTCTTCCAGATTACGTAGCACTGTAAATTAGGGCTATGCAAACCTTCAGTCCCTGATTCGATTTGGTGGAGATTCGGCCCAATTTGGTGGCTGAATCTCTGAATCCAAATCAAATCAGAGGACCCTTTAATCTCTCCAAATCGAATCAGAACCCTCTGAATTGATTCGGAGAGACTCGGAAATTTGGACATAGACACAGCTTTAAATGTTTTTTCCGCATACCTCTAGGTAGCAGGGGTTCATGAGTGCTGTGATGCTGGGGCGCATGGAGCCCCCCCTGCACCCCGCCAGCTTGGCAACTGGTGTCTCCTGGGTCTGGAAGGCACCTGGGGTCTCCCCATGGCCGATCGCTGAACTGGGGGGCAGGGGGGGACGGACCCAAAAGTGGACTGGAAGTACTTCCGGTCCCCTTTTGGGTTTGCCACTGAGCACGTGGAGGGCCCCCCATGCTCCTGTGGGACACTCCACCTGCCTCAGCATTGCACTGTTCACAAGCCCCACTGGTACTTCGAGGTATATAGAAAAAACATTTAAAGCTGTACCTATGTCCAAATCACTGATTCTCCAAATCAGCATTGAATCTTCAGATTCGGATTCAGCTGAATTGAATCAGGGACAGTGATCCAAATCAACGACTCAAATCACTGTCCCTGATCCGGGCCAAATCCAAATCCAAATTGAATAGGGCCCACTTCGCACACTCCTACTGTAAATCACTTTAAATGTTCAGATCAGAGCTTCCATTGACTTCAGCTGCAACTGAGCAAGTGGCCACTGCCAAAGACATGTCAAGTGTCTTGGGTTGGGTTCACATAAAATGAGAAACACAGCAGCTGCCTCTACACATGCAGATAAAGGGGAAGTGGGATCTAATGCATGAGCCATACAACTGCAGCAGGTGTGATTGTGGGATTGCACATTAGACCACATGGCGCCTTGTTGCAGATACAGGGGAAGCTCAATCCTGTACTCCCCCTGTGCTGGCAAGAAGCAAGCTCTTGTGGCTGGGAGCCCCCTCAGCTGGGGGCCTCCCAACCACGGGGGCACCCTACACACTCCTGCAGCTGGGAAATGCAGCTGCTGTGATCTCCCAGCCCCGGGGTTAAGTGAAATCCCTGGGGCTGGGAGATCTCAGTTGCTGGGGTCTCACAGCCTCATAGGAGGGGAATGAAACACCCAAAGGCTGGGAGAGCCCGGCAACCACAATCTCTCAGCCCTGAGGGTTTCATGCACCCCTGGGACTGGGAGATTGCTGCCATGCCCTGCATATGATCCAGCTGGGTCCCAGCACCAGACTGCCCAGACCTTGTGTCCATAGCTGCAGGACTCTGGGTCCCGGCAGCCATGGGGTGCTGCTGGGACCCAAAGTCAGCAGCTGCTGGGGTTGAGAGCCCCTTCAGTTGCAGGACTCCCATGGCCCCTTCAGTTGCAGGATCATGCTCAACTGCTCCGTTCTGTAAGGCTGGAGCACGTGTGGTCTGGTTACACAGCGGAGCTGTGAGGGGCTGGAGCATGCTCAGTGAAGAGGGACTCTTTGGATTTAGCTGCCCAACTCTGCCAATTCTTTACCAGGCATGTGTGACCTGAGATTTTTCAGAAGCTCATAAGCAAATTCACTTGGAAACAGCAGAAGATACATCCCTGACATCTTGGCAACACAGGGCTATCATTTTGCTCCAAATTACAGCTTCCCTGTGAAATTTTTAAGATGGGTGAAATGTCTCATTTTCCCTTAATCTGACAAGCACCTAGCTGAGGTCATCTGACCCCAGTGCTCTTTCCTGCCAAGGGCAGGGGTCAGACTTGATGACCTACTGAGGTCCCTTCTGACCCTAATATCTATGAATCTATGAATCTATTATCATCAAAAACAGCTGATCTCTTGCTTTTTGCTGAGATGTTCAAAAAAAATTTAGGTTGAAGCAGACTCCTGGCACAGAAAACTTCTTCTCACATGGTAGGAATTCGGCAAGGTTACAAGCAACTGAAAACAGGGTCTTATAATGGAAAATACCAATTATACCTAACTACAGACATCACTGTCTACACAGCCCCTATAAGAAACAACATTAACAACAGTGAGTGATAACTCTGTTGAGAAGAAACTGGAATGATATATACATGGGTACCCCTCTATTCCTGGCACCAGTTATACTGAAAAATGCCTTTCTGATTGGCAACTCCTGTCATATCCCATGAAGGCTGTCTCTGAGGCTGGAAGGGATACCTGCATCAACTCAGCAGTGGCACCCAACATGTTTCCTAATACCTGAGCAAACCGCCTTCTGAAGTCCAAGTAGTTTCTAATGTTCAAGATTCATCAACATCACCCCGTCTCTCCTGTTCTCCCAGCAACACTTGATGGGTGGCACTTTTGGCTCAACTGAAATCTCCCCAGTGCTCCCACCACAAGCTAGTCAACCTTACTGCACAATCAGCATTCATTATCTGTAACCACAACAACATCAGACAAGTTTGCTGACCATTCTCCCCTGTGCAGAGATGCCCACATCTGCTGATGCTTTAAAACCAGGGCTACAGAGCACCATGGAAATCTTACTCAACAGCTAGACTAACATTATTATTAGTTGGGAGAACTAAGCACCATGTTTGTCCATAGAATCAGTAGAAGACGTGCAGTGACAATGCAAACTTCTCCCCAGTTCTGGTAGGCAGGGCATACCTCTTTTCCAGATGCCAACCTTTGGGGCATGTCAATATTCAGGCCTAGTAAGCCCTACCCTTGTCTATTCTAGAGGCTGATGGCAGATGGCAAGGTGGAAACTGTGAGAGTGGAAGTTTATGAAGGAACTTGGCCTGTTGGAGCTGGATTGAGCCTATCCAGTCCTTTTTATTGATCCTGGAGCAGTGCATCAATAAGACTAATGAGCCCTGAGCAAAGTTCTAGTTATACTGAGCTGTTGTTGTTTGATTTCATCTGAATCACTGCTCGTCCTCTCATGAAACTTGGCTTCATTTGGCATGTTGCAGAAGTGACTAATTTTGCACAGAACATTTGCATCAAAGAACATTCCCATTCTACATGTGAAAGCCATCACTGTGTGAAACAGGCACACATTCAAGCTTTGGAATAGGGCAGCTCTAACCCCATGGACTCATGGACCTCAGCAAAATTATCCACAATTGTGTGTCCAACTTTGAGTTTGCAGTGAAACAAGAAAGTTGCAGCTGTCTCTGGAACAATTCTAGGGTACTCTTTCAGGCCTTACTGAGCAAATACATTTTCAGAAGATGTTTTGCAAGATCAGCTATGAGTTGAGACACATCTCAAGAAAGAAGCACTTGCAGCACCATCCCCTTGGAGTAACAGAAGTGTGATATGAACCCGGCAGTGAGGCCCACCCAAAGTTTGTGCAAAACCCTCTAAAGTTCTCAAAATATATTAGGCTTAAGTGGAGAGTATCCCTGACCTGGCACTCTGCATATGGGGAGTCTCACTTACAAATGCCTTTTAATTTTCTTAGGGATTATGGACATTGGTTGGGGCACCTAGAACATCTGTTGGGAGATAGACAGATGATAATATTTAATACATAAGGATACTTTAAAAATAATTTCTAACATCTCTGCTGCTAATGATGACACATCAGCCCACGGAATGAACTATCTTTCTAAGAGATACTCAGTAATATAGTCCTTGTCCATCTCTGCAGTTCTGCCAGTATCCAGAGCCCACTCAGGAGGACCCCAGCTGTCCTTTGTCACCAGTTCAGGAATTAGTTCATTCATTCAATTTAACCAAAGAGCTTTGAGTCCAGCAGCTTTACAGAGAAATTGCAGAAATGATCCAGCAATATGTAGGTCAACCCTGTAAGCTGTTGCAAAACAAGGAATCCAGAGAAAGCAAGAGTAAGAGAGAACAACAGTGTCATCATATCAAACTGAAAAAGAAAGAAAGAAAGAAATTCTGGAGAAAGTAGTGCAGATATCATTAGCCACTCCTGGTGGATGCTCTTCATTTATAGCACATGTATGAGGTACTGTAATAGGAAACATGCATCAGTTACCTTATCAGAATATATAGACATGCGTGTTGTCAGACCAATGACAGGAATCCTGTAGAAGCCAGCTGTGTATGATACAGGTGTTGGTGTTAGGTGATCATTTGGAGCAGGTGGGTGACTAACTAATATTGCATAGACCTGTAGAACACAGGATACATGATACAAACATTATTTCACAGGAGCAAATTGTCATGAACTGTGAATTTCCTTTTCTTTTTTGCAACATTAAAAAGCCAAGTTCTAATGTGATAACAGCATTCAAACAAAAGAAAGCACAATCACACTGCAAAAGCGACACATGTCACATGTCATGATGCGGTTCAATGCATGGAGGAAGGTGTGCGTGAAAAGACTGCTTTTAGCCCTGGGCTGAAGCCTATGAGGAAGAAATGGTTCTATCTGGGGTTCCATCCTGATGGAAATGTGCTGTCTGGCTGCTTGCAACAGAAGCTAATAACTCTCCTAGCTTACAGATTAAAGGGAAACATCTCCCTTACAGTCACACTATGTAATGCAATTTATTTAACCACACATTTAATACTCTACTGTAATTCCCCTCTGAGGACTATTACAAGCAAAGTGGTCAGCTGGGATTCTTAGTGAGAGCAAGAGCTCTGAGTGCACGTCAGAGCTACAGAACAAATCAGCCATCTGTCCGCTGAGCATGCACAAAGATCAAAGAGCCAGGGAGAAGCACAAGTTGGGTGGGTGGGTGGGGATGAGGGGGAACACACAGGAGAATCCTCAGCACTCAGGCAAAGGCATAAAGAAGCCAGGGAAAGAATACATCTCAGTAGCAGTTTTCATTCCTCTTAGCAAAGCAGGGTGATTGTAACTGCCAATAAAACCACATAATTTTATACAAAATTGCTTTCACAGCCCCATAAATGTGCCAGACACTTGACAAGCACAAGACCAGCTCCCCAGCTGGTGTAAATCAGCATAACTCCATTAGCATCAATGGAGCAAAACCAATTTGCATGATTGGAGAATCTGACCCATTGATCAAGACACCTTCTCTGTCCTAGGAGAGGAACACCACAGAAACACAAGCAATGAGCCAGGGAGGAGCAACTCCAAGGCGGAGGCAGGAAGGATGCCTGGAGGCAGTGGGGTTTGTGACAAGACTGGAGGAGGGTGAGAGCACTCTCAGGGAAGAAAACAGTTATTCCAGTCCAGGGATGTACCCAGGGAGAAGGGAATAGCTGAGAGGGGATGAAAGAGGGTGGAGAAGGAAAACAAGAGAATGACCAGGGTGCAGGGCCCAATGGAAGAGGAGAGGAGTGGAGAGGGGGATGTATGATCTTGCTAGCAAGAATTAGGTACTTGGTCTGAATGTAGGAAAAGCCAGGAATCCAGTATGGCTAGGGCAAGGGATTGCTGGGTGGAATGAAGAGAGATGATTGTAGCAGTGATGTTTTTACTGGACTGAAAGGTGCAGAGAGGAGGCCAGAGAATGGTGTTGCAAAAGTCAGAGTGTTGCAAGCAGAGGAAAGGGAACGCCCAGCAACACTGCAGGCAGAGGAAAGAACGTGCCTAGCATTGGTGCAGACAGCAGGAGGAAGGCGGGGGGAGAGCCTGGCAGAGCTAATATCGCTAAATGTATGCAACGTGCCAAGATATAAAATACGCAGGCAACACTATAGCCCAGTGTATGGGCCACCAGCCCAACAATGCACAGTGACATGATTTCTGGAACCTGAAAATACTGGTGTGCCACGCCGAATCACTCCCATCTATGACAAGCCGACTACGAAGCGACACGAACAATGGCTAAAATGCGTCACTCAGCAGTGTCGCTGAATGCAGGCAGGGCTGTGAATGCATGGAACAAACCTGGCAAATATTCACAATTCAGAAAACCTCCATTGTATCAAATTTGCACCAGTTTACCATGTTCCATACTCTGAGGACCAGGAGAAGAGCTAGCCACCGCTTCAGTCACACTTCTAACCTCAAAACAGCTTCAATAAGGCATAAGCCCCTTGGTGGGCCTCTGCACAAGCCTGTAATTGCCAAGTAACCGATATGGTCAGGCCAGCAGTGATACAGTGGTCTAAACCCAGGGTGGGGGGTAGCAGCTCTGCTGGACACGGGTACTACATCACAATGAACATGTTCCATTTTCCTATGGGTGTTCTGATCTCAGGGTGACAGATGGAGGCACAGGAAGGTACTCACAGCCTGTTTCCTAGCAAAACGGCTCATATTCACTCCAGACAAGGGATTTATCCCCTGCGGGCTCCATGCAAAGGGGTTTCAGGCCCCTATTCCTCCCAGACAACCATGCTGAAATACTGCTGTAAGGCAGGGGAGGCCTGACCAGCACTGCCTGACCATCACCACTGCCACACCCCACTGCTCTCTGAACCCAGACCAGAAGCTCATCCCAGCACCACCACCTCGTGTCTCTCCATCACTGGCTGCCCCCCCCCCCACCTGCCTGTGTGGACACCTGCATGGATGGGCATGTGTGTGTGTCTGGGCAGGACCTGGATGAAGGGTGTGGGTGGGGACTGGGGACTGCTAGAGGAGACATGCCTTGCAGAGGAGAGTGCTCAGATCTTCTCTGCAGCGGCTGAATCCTGCCGGCTCCCCGCCCCTAACAGCTCCCGGACAGGATGTGGGGCACCAAGCCTCACCCCCCCACCCAGCCCCGCGCCCCCATCCCGGTTTGGACTGGAGGCAGCGGGCGCCTGGCGGGAGCTGCCAGACAGCGCGGGGGAGGCGTGTGCGGGCTGCAGTGGCAGGGACGGGACGTGCGGGGACACGCGTGGCTGCCGCCGAGCCCGCCATGGCGCGGGGGTGACAGCGGGGAGGGGGGGCGCCTCCCCGTGCCGCCGCGGGCTGGGCAATGAAGCGCCGGCGATGACCTGGTTGCGCGGCGCGGGGCTCTGCACGTGCGTGCGTGTGCGCGGGGTGCACGTGTGGGCGCGCGTGCGAGGAGTGTGCGTGTGTGCCTGTGGGGTGCGCGTGCAGGGAGCGCGTGTGCGTGTGCGCGCGCGTGCAGGGAGCGTGCGTGTGTGCGGGGCGCGCGTGTGTGCGCGCGTGCCCAGCCCCGCGGCTCTTATGTAAAAGGCTGCAGTGCAGCGGAGCGGCTCCGCGGGGTCCCCGGGGCGAGGAGGCGTGGCCCGCCGGACCCCCCGTGTGCCGCCCAGTGTCCGCGCCCCGCCGCGCCCCCCCCCCCTCCCGGGCCGGCGGGCACCCGCCTCGGACGCTGCGGCCAGGGGAGCCGCCGAGACGCCTCGGCCGCTGCCCTGCCCTGCCCTGCCCTGCCCTGCCCCAGGCAGCCCCGACGCCCGCGCGGCGCGGACACACGCACACCCCCGGCCGGCCCCCACCCCGTGCCCGGAGCCTGGCGACGCCGCCGCGTGGGGCGGCCCGAGGGCAGGCGAGGGGCGGGATGGGTGCGGATGGCGATGGCGCGGTGCATGGAGATGCGGCGAACGGCCCCGGGGACACGGCGCCCCGGGCCGGCCCTGGCCGGGGGAGGCCGCGGCCCGGTACCTGGCTGGAGATGAGGTCCTCGCAGACGGACAGCGCCATCTGGATGGCGTTGGGCTTGTGCGTGACCGAGGTGGCGTTGAGGTGGATCTTGAAGGTGCCCTGGCGCTTGTTGGCCTGGTTCACCGCCTCGCGGAAGATCTGCTCGTGCTTCTTGGTGCTCAGCACCGCGCCGATGTTGACGATCTTGGGGTCGCAGCCGGCGCGGGCGAAGGAGGACGAGAAGAGCAGGGCGAGCAGCAGGAGCCGCATGGTGCTCGCCCGGGGGCGCTCCGCGGCCCGCCCCGTCCCTGCCCGCTCAGGCGCCCCGCGAGCGGCGGCAGCAGGCGGCGCGGGGCCCCGCCGGCCCCATGGGGCGGGCGCCGGGGCGCGAGGCCGGGCGCTGTTCGCGGTGCTGAAGCGCCGTCCGTGCCGCAGCCCGCGGGAGACGCGCTCCTCCCGGCCCCCGCGCCAGCGCCGGCGCCAGCCCGTGTGTGGTCGCGGCTGCGCCGGGAGCCCGCCCGCAAACCCCACCCCCGCCCCCGCCCCGCGCCGAGCCGAGCCGCGCCGCGGCCCCCTCCCGCCGCAGCCCCCGGCCCCGCCAGCCGCACAGGCAGAGGCGCCGGGGGCGCAGCCCCTGAGCCCTCGCGAGCCCGGCGAGGCGGGAGCCTGAGAAAGCAGCCGCTGCCCGGCCGGGGAGCCGCACGCCGCAGCCGTCCCGCAGGGGCCCGGGGGCCAGAGGGCTCCTCCTCTCTCGGCACGAGGCTGCGGGCCCCGGGGCCGGGCAGGCAGGGGCAGGGCTCCCGGAGGGCCGGGCGGTGGCTCCGGGCAGCAGGCGCTGCGCTCCCGCGAGGGCTGTTGTGCGGGCGCTCGGGGTGAACGCGCGGGCGCCCGCCGCCTTTCGCCCCGGGACGGGGGGCCGAGACCTGGCCCGCGCTCCTCAGGGGGAAAGGGAGACTCAGCTGTGGTGCAGGCTGAGTCCGGGAGCGGCCGTCTGCACAGAGACGTGGCCATGGACGTGCAATAGCTACATGCAAGGCCCACTGCAGAGCCAGCTTGAAAGCCAAACGCCTTCCCTCCATCTTTGCAACCACATCACTGAGCCCCAGGCCAGTTTGGGGCTTCCAGAGTGGCTGTTGGGAGCATCACTTAGGCTGCCCCGTGACAACCGATTCATCTGCTAAAGGGGGGGGGGGGGGTTCTGTGGGCTGCCGGCAGCATCCTGCCCTGGGGGAATGGAGCCGCGCTGGCTTGTGCTGAGTTCATGCACAACTGTCGGCATCGGAATTTGCAGCTCTTCAAGGGCAGGTCAAGGATGGAACGGGAATGGATTTTCCTCCCTGGCAGAGGAATATCCAGTTACCAGATACTCGGATACCAAGGCAAACAAGGACCTTGCTCCCCAGAGCTGTCAACTTGGAAACCTCTCTACACCCATACATCTTTTTACAAGACTGTGAGCTCAGGAAACCAAGCACTGTTCATCTAAATCCAAGGGATAAATGCCATTGGCCTTCCCACTGTATCCCAGCCAGAAAAAAGAGCAGTGGGAGAAAAAATGTCTGGGGATGTTTTTACGTCAGCCATTTCCAGAACATTGCCCCAGCCCACCACTGCGCTCCTTCACAGCGAATGAGTGGAAGCAGATATTTTCCCCACCATTGCAAATTTTCCCGTTGACGTCTTTAAAGTGCAAGTTGCTATGGAAACCATTTTGTCTGTGTCCCATGTTCTCACCATGTACTCAGTAGGAAATGCTGAAGCAAAATGGCCTTTCTGTAAGCATGCAGGGTACAGAGGGAGAGAAGCCTTGCTGCAAGGAGCCTCTCCAGGTAAGACCCCACTCTGCAGAGAGGTCTCTGAGGTGTGTTTGCCCAGTGGAGAGAACAGATGAAGCCCATTGCAGTTATGAGAATTATAGCAAGGAAATGAAAATAGGCTCTGCCCAGTTCAACCCCTACACTGCTTTGTGTGGAAATATGTATAAATTCCAGCTGCTCTCTGATCAAAGCACCTTGATCAAAGCAAAACCAGCATAAGAAAGCCAGGGATTCATGTTTTACCCTTTTCATCACTGCCATGATGTTTCTAAACTCCAAAGCATGAAAACAACAGGCTTGTGGCATGCTGGACAGCTCTTTCTATCTTGTGTGCCCTGCTAGATCCAGCTCAGATGCATTCCACCTTTCCAACTAGGAAAACAGTGCTATAAAGCAAAGCCAATTGCACCCAGTTTGCTGCATATCTGGCTTACATGCATTTGGTCACATTCTTCTTCTTTGTCTATGCAGGGTACGTGATATAAGCTCATTGTGGTGTCAGTTATAAATCAAAATGTTGATTTGGATGAACAAAAGAATAGAAAATAGTCATTTTAATGAAGGCTGTAAAAACAGGGTATAAAACTAAGGTGATACCTTATTCCTCACCAGGACAGCTGAGGATGCGCGAGGACCCCATGCAGCAGCACTGACAAGTCAGCTCAGACAGTCCAGAAACACCGAAGGCAGAATAATAAAGGAGGTAGCTTAGCAAAAGGAACAGCCAGTGAGGAAAAGGCAAACCTAAGAAATATCTTCTAGCTTTCTCTATTGTTAATGTAAAATGTCAAGTCCTATTAGCATATTGAGTCAACTGCTGTAAAAGGAAGAGGACCTGTCTTCAAGGCTTCTTGTAAGCTGAGCATGAGTCCAGGATGGACATACCTGGGGAATGGAGCCTGCAGTCTCTCTCTGCTCTTTGACCAGTTCTTTTTTATGCCTGAAGGTACTTATCTTCCCAGCAGCATTGCAGAGATTTGACAAATGCCTGCAGCCTTCCGAAGCCATGTCTCCAGCTGGGATACACTTTTCCTGCATCAGAGAGTGGTGAGATCACAAAGGGCTGCAAGAAGGCTCACCCAGTGCAGACTGTGTCACCGCTAGACACTGTGTCCTCAAGCTCTTTGATCATTAGAAGACACCTGGGTGTGTATGGAGTTTCCCCAGTGTGATACTTGTGTAAACAGAAGCCACAGTCACTTCCATGAGCTGGTTATTCTTGTGGGAACACTGTGCGATGAGTGGTATGTCTTCCTTCCTGCCTCAGTCACCACATTGCCTCTTAAGGGGAAGATGTTTGTTGTCTGTGTGGCTGCCTGTTTGCCTACCACAGAAATCTTCTTAGCACTGACTTTCAGTGGAGCTAAAAACACTTATAGTTTCATAGTTGCATAGTTGGTAGGGTCAGAAGGGACCTGAGCAGATCATCAAGTCTGACCCCCTGCCATGGCAGGAGAAAGTACTGGGGTCAAATGACCCCGGCAAGGTGTTTGTCTAACCCCCTCTTAAAGACCCCCAGGGTAGGAGCCAACACCACTTCGCTTGGAAGTTGGTTCCAGATCCTATCTGCCCTGACTGTGAAGTAGTGCCTTCTAATGTCTAGTCTGAATCCCCCCTCTGCCAGCTTGTGACCGTTATTTCTAGTCACTCCAGGTAGTGCTCAGGGGAACAGGGACTCCCCCAATGCCTGCTGGTCCCCTCTGACTAATTTTTAACAGGCCACTAGATCTCCCCTCAGCCTTCTCTTGTGGAGGCTGAACAGGTTCAGGTCCCTTAGCCTTTCCTTATAGGGCCTGCCCTGCTGCCCCCTGATCATGTGGGTGGCTTCCTCTGGACCCTCTCAATGCTGTCCACAGCCCTCCTGAAGTGCGGCACCCAGAACTGGATGCAGTACTCCAACTGCAGCCTGACCAGTGCTGCATAGAGGGGGAGGATCACCTCCTTGGACCTGCTCGAGATGCATCTGTGGATGCATGACAAGGTGCGGTTGGCTTTCCTGACCATGTCCCCACACTGTCGGCCCATGTTCATTTTGGCATCAATAATGATTCCAAGATCCTTTTCTGCCTCTGCACTGACAAGAAGGGAGTTCCCCAGCCTGTAGGTCTGCTGCTGGTTCTTCCTCCCCAGATGCAGCACTTTGCACTTGTCAGTGTTGAAACCCATCCTGTCCTCATCTGCCCACCCCTGTAGCCTGTCTAGGTCCAATTGCAGCCTACTCCTCCCTTCTAGCATGCCCACATCCCCCCACATCTTTGTGTCGTCAGCAAATTTGAATAGGGTGCTTTTTACCCCCTCGTCCAAGTCACTGATGAAGATGTTGAACAGCGCAGGTCCGAGGACCGAGCCCTGGGGGACCCCACATCCCTCCAGGTCAAAAATAACCCGTCCACCACCACTCTCTGGGTGCGGCCCTCCAGCCAGTTAGTGACCCATTTGACTGTGTAGGTGTCGACGCCACAATTCCCTAGTTTTTTAATGAGAATGGGGTGAGAGACAGTGTCGAAGGCCTTCCTGAAGTCCAGAAAGACTACGTCCACTGCTACCCCTGCGTCTAAGGATTTTGTGACCTGGTCATAGAAGGCCACCAGGTTGGACTGACAGGACCTGCCTCTAATGAACCTGTGTTGGTTGCCCCTAAGCATAACCTCCCCTGCTGGCCCCTCGCGGACATGTGCCAAAATAATTTTCTCAAAAAGCTTACCTAGCATTGAGGTAAGACTGACTGGCCTATAGTTTCCTGGGTCCTCCTTCCTCCCTTTTTTGAAAATGGGAACCACATTGGCCCTTTTCCAGTCCTCTGGCACCACACCAGAGCACCATGAGTGCTGTAAAGCCGTGTCAGGGGTCCCGCAATGACCTCTGCTAATTCCCTCAGCACTCTGGGGTGGAGGTTGGCAGGACCAGCTGATTTAAATACGTCCAGTCCCTCCAGAAGTTCCCTGACTAGATCCTCACTGACCCTGGGCCTGGATGCGCCTCTCCTGGGGTCTGAGGGGGTCCCGGCAGACGGGCTGATCTGGTCCCTGCTCAGGAAAATGGAGGCAAAGAAATCGTTAAATAGGTTAGCCTTGTTGTCTGGTGCGACAACCAGATTTCAAAGTGTGTCTTGCAGAGGCGCCCATGTTACCTCGTACCTTCTTTTTGCCCCCTATGTATTTAAAAAAGGACTTCTTGTTGTCTTTGATCCGGGTAGCTAGTCCCAGTTCCATCTCCATCTTGGCCTTCCTGACCGCCCCCTGCAGCCCCGAGCAATGAAGCTATAGTGCTCCCTGGTGATGGCCCCTCCCTTCCATTGGGTATATGCCTCCCTTTTAGCTAGGAGACATTCCCATATGCTTTTGGTGAGCCATGGGGGCTTTTGCGCCCTCTTGCCCCCTTTGATCCGTGTTGGGATTACCTCCCGTTGGGCTTAGAGGATCGTCTCCTTAAGGAACAACTACTCTTCTTGGACACCCAACTCCCCTCCCCTCCCCTCCGGGACCTCAGTACTTCTCCAACTATTCTCCTTACCTCATTGAAATCTGCCCTCCTGAACTCCAGGGCTGCTGCCTTGCTGCAGGCTTTTGCCACCTTGCGCTGGATGGTGAATTCCAGCAGGTGATGATCGCTGTCGCCCAGGTGGTCTTAACATATTGAAATGTAAGGAAAGGTGTCCACCAACGTGCAGTGTGATCCTACCCTTCCTGTTTGTCAGGCCTAGGATGTAGATGGTCTAGTTCAACAATTAAGGATGAAGCTCAGACCAGGAAC
The DNA here is from genome assembly GCF_030867095.1 of Alligator mississippiensis. NCBI lineage: Eukaryota > Metazoa > Chordata > Crocodylia > Alligatoridae > Alligator > Alligator mississippiensis. The sequence continues at coordinate 47,875,125 of NC_081835.1, forward strand.
TGGTAGAACTAGGAGGTGGGTGGTCCAAAAATGGCATATTCCCAAGGGTCAGGAGCCAGAGACAGGAACTGAGGTACTAGCCAGGGACCAGGAGCCCAAGCCAACGGTCAGGATCCAATATGTCAGTCAGAAGTTAAAGACAGGATTTTGGTTACATGGATTCTGACAAATTTCACTGCTTGTTTATATTGCCCAAAGTCCAAGTAGAAACCAGTTGCAGGTATTTCCCTCATTTAGCTCAAGCAGTTAAATCATCTAATATAGCAAGCATTTCCAAACTGCCCATCCAGAACTGGGTTTTCTGGGGCATATTCCAAAGTGTCTATTGTTTGGAACCACACTTAGTTGTACACCTTTTTCCAAGGGAAGCACTTGTAAAATATGTTCTTCAGAGCTCCTGGACATTAGCAGTATAGGAGTTTGGAGTAGAGCGCAACAGAGGCATGACTCCAGGAACTGAAGGGAGTTTCTAGAATATGACAAAGGTATAGACTCTTTGGGTTACCTGTTCCATACATTAGAACCCCCTTCCCTCCACATATGTATGCATCATGCCCCACATTTCTGCCCACATCAACGTGTCTGAAGTGATGAAAGAGGGCTGGTGTAGGTAGAAATGTGAATGGGAAAGTGAGCTTAGGGGGCCTCATGGTTGGAGGGGAGGGGGCTACAATTGTACAAATGTGTGATGATCAGGGCTTGACTGAGAGTCCTGGCTGCATTAGCAAATTGGAAAGGTTGGATCTTGAACCAGTTGTGTAGAAGGATATGGCAAAATATAGGCACAGTCTGGACGTGTGAGTCAAAAGAATGGTGAGACAGAGATCAAGTCAAGCTCATGCGACTGAACGACAGGGAGGAGGGTGAGGCTGTTGACTATGATAGTGAAATGAGGGAAGAAGAACTTAGGGAAGAGTCTGTTTGGGCTAATCTGAATTTTAGTGATGGCTGGGTCTCTACAAGATGTCAGGGACAGGCTGAGATTTTAGTTTGGATGGAGGGACACAGGTGTAGTCTATGGAGAGACTCATCACCTGTAGGGTCATCAGCATAGCAGTGACAGTTAAAGTTGCATTCAAACTGAGGTCAGGCAGAGAAAGAGCATGTGGGAGAAAAGAAGAGGGGGCTAAGGACAGAACCCTGAGATATCTCTACTGGCAGAGCAACACCCAGATTCCCCAGGAGGGCAGGAAAGCATGAGGGACAGGGGTGAGGCTGTATCAGATCTGTTATGAATTCAGTCCAGCTGCTACCATTTTGCACTCTCTTCAGAATGGATGTGACTTCAAGCCTCCTACTGAAGGCACCTGGAGAGGAAGCATGAGACAATTTTGGAATCCTTAAGCAAGGCTTATGCACTCCTTAAATGCTGGTGAGGGGGTGTGCTCACAGCAGCAATATGGCTATTCACTGTTTTACTTCTAGTCACTTGTAGTTGCTAAGCAGCAATGGCTTTATGCTCCTGCTTCTGTTTGGTACTGGCAGAAAAATGCAAAGATACCCTTCAAGGCAATGAGAATCCCCATGTTTGTTTTACATCCAAGCTGGGGTGGGATGAGATAGGATGGGTAGATTCTGGAATTCTCTACCATCCCCTAAATTACAGCCTGGCTACCTTCTATTTTGCAAGGGAGGCCCTGGTCCCCATAGCACAGGGATCCAATAGGCTAGCAACCTCAAGGTTTGCTGTAAATCCCCAATTAGCACCCCAGCCACTTGCCTCAGAATTTGCAGGATAAGGTGGTGTCAAACCCACTGCAACACTCCTGGATCAGTCCCAACTTTGTTCTTTTCCAATATGTCCAATGAAAAGAATGAAAATCTACTGCCACATGGACTATAGGGCTGTTCAACTGGTCTTGATCCTCAGACAGCAGTTCCCTTTATCTGTCTCCTTGCTGTTGGAACTGGAACTTGGTAGCCCTGAGAAACTACCTCCAAAAAAAAATTCTCATCGAGGAATGCATTGAACCATTTGCCTTCCTTATCAAGAAGAAAGATGGCTTATTGCAGCTTGGTGTAGGCTAGTTGGCCCTAAATAGAATCAACACCTGGAATCAGTATATGTTGCACTTCATTAATGTGTTGCACTTGAGAGATTCCAGCTGGCAGAGATTTTCACCTTTGGCTTGCTTCAGCATTTACCCAATCAGGCCCAGCCTTGGACAACCATATCACTGGATTCTACATCAGTCCTGGTGATTGTAGCCCTATTAATTATGGTAACCATTTTACTCCTCACTGTGGGGCCTCTGACAGCTAGGAGGTAGCCCAGTCTTCCTGGAGCATACCTTCTGGATCCATGAACTTGCATTCTGGCAGATTCAGGGCCATAATTCATTTCCAGCATGCATCCTTCAACTTCATTAAAGTAAATCTGCACATTTCTTCAACTTATCTCTTCCAGGTGGACAGTAAGACTGAGCAGGTAAATTGGATCTTGTAAAAATATCTCAAGGTGCTTTGTCAGGAAAATGACTGAGTTTCCCTCCTGTCATTAACAAAATTCATGTACAAATAACTTAGATCACTAAATTTGCTGCTGGGAAGCATTGCTATGTAGTGAGCTTGGAGTGCCGATCCAATGGTTTCCTTCATGTCTTTCCTCACATCCCCACCCCCATGCCATTCCTGTAAGAACTGAAAATTATACTATTGGATTCAAGTATAGCTTGTGGGGGCACAGATTTCACCAAGGACCCTAGATAGCCTGGCAGTAAATGTAGAAGGGCAGGGGGACTTCTTTTGGAGAAACAACCTCCCTGACTTCAGGCTCCTGATCTCCAGGCAGCTGGCCAATGTAAAGATTGGGTGGGTAAAGATATTTTTTGTCTGAGGGGAGGGGATATACAGGTGTGTGGGTGGCTATATAGTTCTCTTAGTGAAATGTAACCTGAGGACAAACTCAGGGATTTGCTTTGGGTAGCTACACTGCTAATCTGGCTTGCAGTCTTGAGGAAATCTGGTTCATCTGCCCATTCCCTGGAACCATTGATGTGTTCCAGCAGATACTCCTGCAGCTGCTCCTGGAGGTGCTGAGGGATGGTGGCTCTACTTCTCCCTTGTAGAATAAATGGCCATGCCACTGGCTAATCAAAGACCTTTGCTTGCAGCAGAGCAGTTAAGTGCCCCATCTATTGTTCTGCAACATCTCCTTTCTCTACACCTTGTCCACCCTCAGCAAGGAAACATCAGCCGTTACCACAGTAGCCTGAAGAGATTTATAGTATGCCTTGAAGAAGCATCTCTTCCTACTAATGTACTTGGAGGACAGTTGTAGCAGGGCCTGGATAACTATGTGAGTCCTGTTACAGAGGACCCAAACCCTGTTATTAAGGGGCTGATAAACAGGAGAAAACAATGTAGCCCCTTTCAGAACCAAATTTTAGTGGCCCAGGCAACGACTTATACACAGGAATGCTGCTACAGAACAAGGTAAGAGACAATCCTAGAACCTGTAAAGAGAATAACTCTGATCAAGGGAGAAATAAACAGAGGGATTATAGCAGTGGTACTCCAGCTAATAAGGGGGGTGGGGGAAGCTACCTAATCAGAGGCTGCACTGAAGCCAAGCTCTGGACTAAATGAGCTACAGACTGCTAAATGGTGCAGAGGTTGCTGATGGGAGAGAAACTGAACCCAGGTGTGGACCTGCATCTGCCAGAGATGGCCAGAAGCAAATGAGGCTAAAAAGGGATAATCGAAAACTTCTGTGACAGAGAGAAAACTTAGGGATTAGCTGGTTGGCAGGGGTGGAGCTGGACCAGGATATAAACTGACTCCAGGAAAGGAGGTACATACTGGTCCAAGGTGCTAGGGTGGAAAGGACTCTTTGAAGAGTGAGTAAGCTCTGGCTTAGGTAGAGGGGCTGTTATCAGGGGGCATAGAAGTCTCCCTCAGTGGGTGAGTGTACCCAGATGGGTTACAAATTGTTGCTAAGAGCTATTTCTTTTCACCCAGAAGGGCATATTTTTGGTTTGTCCTTAATGGCTTATGAGGATTAGAGAGTTTCAGTGGGAGTGTACTGAGTAACTACTGGTGGTTTGAGTGGCTGTAGTGGGTGGTTTGGAGGCCATGTAATGGGGTGCCTGAGCACTCTACAGCTTGAGTTCCTGAATGGGTCAAGAATGTGAAGATGGCTGAGGCCAGAGAAAGGAGGCTAAGGCTGTAGCAAAATTAGAAAAAAATATAGATAAGGACATCAAAATGATCAAGATCCTAGATCAGTTGCCATACCAGGAAAAACCTAAAAGGCTAGGACTTGTCAGTTTTTGGAAAGTAGGAGGAAGGGGGTGGATATCATGGAAGCCTATAAAATCATGAAGGTTGTGAATAGAGAACTATTCACCAAGCCCCAGAACTAGGGGACACCTGCTGAAGTTGGTAGGTGATAGGTTTAAACCTAACAAGAGTACATTTTATGCAATGTGTAGATAATTTATGGAATTTGTTGCCACAGGAGGTGGTGAAGGCAGAGAGCAGAACCAGGCTTAAAAAGGGACAGGATAAACTAATGGCAGATGGATCTATTAATAGCTATTGAACAGAATGGTTGGAGACCCTTCCTCTGCCGTCTCTAACCCAGTAATTGGTGGATGCCAGGGAAGGTATTGAATAGGGGATGGATCACTTTGGAGATATCCAGTCCAATGCTTTCCCCTATAGCACCCACCCCTGCCACTGTCAGAGACTGGATATGGGGCTAGGTGAACCATTGACCTGTGCCAGTACAGCACTTATGCTCTTAAGGCTGAGGAGGCTGAAGACAGAAGAGCTGGAGACCAAGTGGTCAGAAACTAGTTCATTGAGCCTTCTGTTTCAAATACAAAGGCTGAGTAACAACAGTGAGGCATGGGTATGGTTATGGGGGAGACTGGAGGCAACGATTTGGGGCTAGTAGAACCACAATGGATGCCCCTAAGGCACAGTTAAGGCCAGCAGGCCATAACTGGTAACATTGGGTTATGGACTTACTACTCTAATAAGACAAGGACTTGGAGAACAATAGGGGCAGGTATGCTGAGAGGCAATTGGCCCAAGGTTAAAAAAGGCAGGGACAAAGTGAGAGTAGCACCAAAAGGACTAGAGGCACCTTGGGACCCATCCCACTCTGAAGCGGGTAATCTCTGTAACTTCATAATATTCCATCAAGGTGTGGCAGCGTAGGTTTGGCAGTTGCTTGAGAAATCTGGGTGAAAGTAGAAGAGGCTGGGGTAATTTCTCCATCAAGGAGTGCCATGGCCAACCCCTGAGGTGTACCTTGCTACAAGTCCCACCAGTGTAGTTTGATGTCCCAAACATGACTAATGCCATAAAATTGTCATCCATGTAGCTAGGTCCACAACTCTCCATTGAACAACATGTTTGATAGCCTTGCACACCTCCATGATATCAGCCCAGGCTACTGACTTAGTGACAACAAAACCTGGTTCCCAACTGAGTGTTGAGAGTCCATGGTGGCCAGCTTCTACAGCATGGTAGCCACCTTCTCATCAACAGAGAAGCTGATTTCCTCTTCAAATTGCTGCAGCACAACAGTGAGTTCAGTGTGCAACTAGAAGATGGCGGTGCATGTGACTGGATTTTGAAAAATGGGGTGCACATAGTGAGGTGCATCATCACATATGAAACAACACACATTTCTGCAGGTAAAAGGAACTAGAAACTTTACTAAAATGGTAGGGGCCTAGGGATTATTTTCCAGTTGGATACAAAAACAAATATAACTCTATTGGAATGAGAATGCTCTGCAAGGCTGTGAAATAGGAGTTGTATTACCAGGAGCAGCAGAATTGCAGCAGAAAGGCCAGCTCCATTAGTGGAACAGCAAGACTGTTAAAAAGGAAAGTGGGCTATTAATGTATGGAATGAAGAATTTAAAAGGAATCAAGTAGTTTTTGATAAGCCATGAAGTCAATTGACTCCCTTGCTGCTACCTGAATAGAAGTGCTGCTGCCATTGCCAAACAGTTGGTTTTAAACTTTGGGTAGAGCAGGAATCAAAGGGTGGGGGGTGCAACTACATCAGTGCATGCCTCCCTGTTGATCCACCCTTGAATTTGAACATCCAAATGTTCTGAAACCACTGCTGGTTTTACTTTGCATTAATCCCAACTGTTGGTGTGAGTCTGCTGTGCCCAGAAACTGCATTCCACAATGTTTGCATTATCTGAAGACTTCTATTAGCAGGCAATTCCTAGTCATTGGCCATTGGGCTTTTTCTGTATGTCCCATGTTCCATGTCCAAGGATGTCTAGCTCGGCTATGGGTTTTTCCTACTATTGCAAAGATACGCATGGTCTGGTGTATGAGGAGTAAAGAATCTATGCTTGGAAGGTATGGGGAAGGTGTTGGAGGCTGAGTGCAAGCATTCAAAAATGGCAGGGACTGAGAAATGGGCCAAAGTGGGGGTGGGAACACATGTTGTTGAGGAGGCTGGGCATCCCACAATGCCACTTGCCTGCATCCTCCAATTCATCCATTCTTTATGCTGAAGAGGTTACTCCCCACTGTGTGTTTTGTGCTCTGCCAGCTCAGCTGCTGCAGATGGGGATGTGTGCCACTTCCAGAGGCATAGAAGCCTGTATATGCTTCTTGAAAGACTTAGTAGATTCTTAGAAGACTTTAAAGTCATTGGTTACATCCTATAAGGGGCAGAGGCCTTGTCTACACTTGCTAATTCTGCTGGCAGGATTTCTCTTGCTACACTGCAGCTGCCAGCTTCAGCCTTCCACAGCACATGCAGGCTTCTATGCCTCGGTCAGTGGCACACATCCCCAGTTGCAGCAGTCTTTCAAGAAGCTTCCTCCTCCCTGCCCCTTCTCACCAGTTTCTTTTTTTTAAACAATGATTAATGAATCCAATGTATTAAATAACAGATTTGACATTCACAGATGCATTCAATCACCTAAAATATAAAGACAGATATTTATCTTCCATCAACAGTACTCTTAACCCACAGAAACTTCTAAGATGGCTGGCATGATAGTAACACTTTAATGTTTGGAAGCATCAGTTCCCCTTTTGCTGAAGCCTTTGCAAGATGGCATTTTTAAATCTAGGTTGTTTATCACTTGCATATGTATATTAGTAATAATGTTCTCTCAACAGCTGTCATGCTTCAAGCAAAGGAACTGGAGCAGCAAGTTTCTGTGACTTACTTGGGCCATGTGCAGACATTTATTGGGAGAGCAACAACATCCCCAGGAGAAACCATGTGTTTAGATGTTCAGTATTTTTTCTCTCAGAGCAAAAATTGCTGCTCCAAGAGAGAAATTACCTGGGGGGGGGGGGGGGCTTTGAATGCATCTGTTGATGTAAAGTACTTGCTGTAAATAGTTTCTTAAGTAAGATGCCTACATGACCTTTTCACCCTGGTGCAGATGGCACTGTGGGTCTGGCAGCAAGGTCACAGGCTGCTGCCTGCCTGATTCCCAGTCACCTTCGGTTTTATTGCATTGGGTGAGTGTTGTCCCCAGGTTAATGCTATAGTTGTTGCAGGTGTAGCTGTCTGAGCCTCAAGGACACTAGCCAGGCTCTGGGAGAGTCCCAGGGAGTCTGTGGAAGGAGAGAGCAGGAATGGCACAATAAAAACCACTTGTTTGGAGGCAGAGCCGGCCGTGCTGCTTGGGACACCTGCACTCGGATAGCCCCGCTGTAAAGAAGAGCCCCCCGTTTCCTGTGAGCTGCGCAGGAAGAAGGGGCTCTCGAGGGAGCCGCAGTCTCGGAGCCCGGGAGGAGGCGGCTCGAGGCTGCTGCTTCCAGCTCGGGGACATCCCAGCGCCAGCCCTGCACCTCGTGGCGCTTGGGCCGGGCGGGAGGGACCGGCGCCGGCCCCCGCCCCCGACGGCGGCTATAAGAGCGGGGCTGCGGCGGGGTGGCGGCGGCGGCGGGATGGGGATGCGGGCGGCGGCGCTGCTGGTGCTGCCGGCGGCGGCGCTGCTGTTGCTGGCGGCGCCGGAGCGCGGGGCCCCGCTGCTGCTGCTGCTCGTGCTGGTGGCGGCGGCCGCGCTGGGGCTGCGGCGCTGCTCGGGGCCCCTGGTGCTGCGGCGCGGCGCGGCCGTGGGCTGCGTCCCCGAGCCCGGCCCGAGCCCGCGCCCGCCCGCCCGCCGGGGCCGCAGCAGGGGCGACCTGCCGCCGCCCTACCCCAATGGCTGGTACCGGCTCCTCGACTCCCGCGACCTGCCGCCGGGCGCCGCGCGCAGCCTGGCCGTGCTGGGTGAGTGCCCGGCGCCGGCCGGCCGGCACCGCACCGCGCGCGCTGCGGGAGTGCGAGACCCCGCCGCTGCCCCCCGACCCCCGCAGCACCTTGCGCCAGACCCGCCCAGCCCGGTCCCGGTCCCGGTCCCGCCAGTGCTCGCCAGCCGAGAGCCCACCCAGGCCGCCCTTTTCCGCGCCGCTGGCCGCCGATGCGGCGGAGGACGCCGGGCTCGAAGAGGGCTTGGACGCTGGAGGAAGGGCGCGCCGGCAGAACCAGCCTGAGGGGAAAGGGTGCCCTGAGCGAGCTCCCTGGGCGGTGCTGCTGCAGGCGGGCGGGGGCGCAGGACCCCCCTGCCCGGCCTGGCTCCTCCTGAGCGCCTGCCTCGGCCCTTTGTTCCCCCGGCGGGCTGCGCCCAGGGACCTGCTGTGGTAGGGCAGGGATGTGCCCTGCCGCCGTCGGCGCCCAGCGCGGGGCCGGGGCCACCTGGGCTGAGCGCAGTGCAGGGGCGCTTCTGTGGAGGGCGTGGGGTGGGCCCCTGGGACGGGTGTGCGGAGCGGAGCTGAGCGGAGCCAGAGGCTGGGAAGGGAAAGTCTGTACAAGGGATAACAAGGTCTAACAGCCGTACACTCCAGGAAGGCCGATTTTAGACTAGGCATGTGAAAAAAGTTCTTTACAGTGGGAGCGTCCAGGGTGTGGAAGAGACTCCCCCGCCCCCAGCCGTGGTGCAAGCACCTACTCTGGACTCTTTCAAAAAACTTCTGGCTATTTTTCTTGCTGGGATCACTTGACCCCAGCTGACTTCCTGCCTATCGTGGGGGTGCTGGACTTGATGATCCCACGAGGTCCCTTCCAGGCCCTAATGTCTATGAAATCAAGGGAGGAGCAGAAAGTTGGAGTCAGCCAGGAGGTGGCGGGGCTGGCTCAGTTTGCCCCCTGAGGATCTTGGGGCGATGGGCAGGGGCACTGCCCTGCATGGCTGAGCTGGAGGTGCATGAGGGGACCCCATGGGGACAGGAAGCAGTGGCTAGGCTGGGCACCACTCCTCCTGCCAGGGGCAGGGCAGTGTGGTGTTTGGCATCCCCCAGACCATGGCACCTTGAGCAGTTGCCCACATTGGGCAGGGTGTTTGGCATCCCCCTGACCATGGCGCCTTGGGCAGTTTCCCATGTCACCCATCCCTAAGGCCAGCTCTCGCCATCAGTAGCTGTTGAGCACAGGAATGAGGGGCACATCTGAATTAGAATTTCCTAGACCTTAAATGCTGGAGGCTGAAAGTGAGAGAGTAGCAGTGGAAACCACCTTGTTCATACCCAGTCCCCTTTCCCCTTCAGCATCCACTCTCTGCCCGAGTGACACAGGATATCGGGGAAGATGGACCTATGGTCTGACCCAGTAAATGGCAATTCCTATGTTGTTCTAATGGGCAAGAGAAAAGTACAGGAAGTACTGTCCCAAGTTCTACCTGCAGGACTGTGCTACTACTCTGGGCTGTAGGTGGCCCTGAACTGGTCAGTGGAAGCTAAACTAGGGCACCTTAGCCCTGTTTTATTTGGGTTAAGATGCTCAGGTCTAGCTTCTAATTACTGTGGAGTAAGAGTGGGCAGAGTTACTGTGGAACAGCTTCATGGTAGGTCCCTGCAGTCTTGTAGTTTGCCATGTTTTGATTGTTGCTCATACCCTATATCTAGGGACTTACTGAATTTGTGGTGGAAGTGGAGTCACGGTGGCTCCTTTAATTTTGCAGGTTTCCCTGCACACCTCCCACCTCCTACTCGCTGCTGCCCAGGGAAGCGAAAGCTATGGTTTGAAAAACGACACCCTTTTTTCCTTCCTGCCAGTCAGCAGCAAGCAGCAGGGCCACCAGGACCCCATAGCCAATCCATGGCGGGAGGTAAAAATGATGCCATATTTAAAACCATGGTTTTTGTCTCCCCACTGATCAGGAGCGAGTGGCGGGGCCCCTCCATCAGTCAGCAGTGGGGAGGTGTGCAGTACCCCACTTCAGCTGCTCTGTTTCCTGTTCCCTGCCCTGTGCCTCTATTCAAGCTACTGCTCTGCTTTTCTGTCCTGTTTGCCATGGCATTGCCTGTACCTGCCTCAGTGTGCTGTGTGCCATGCACACAGGCTGCCATGCATCCCTGTAACCCTGGCCCTATACCAATCGAGACTGAACATTTGGCAACATAGCAACTATTATTAGCCTAAAGAAGGGGTGTGTCATGGCTGCAACAATTTCAAAGGAGCAAGCCTTGCAAACCTATTTAACTTGTCACTAGCACTAACTCACTTGTTTACAATAGATTCACTGATTTTAAAATATTCCCGATATTCATCAAAATCTTGCACACCAGTTTCTTAGATCATTTTGAACAAAACATTCCAGAAGGATGCCAAGCTGAAGGGCATGTTTTCTCATGCCCAGGTATAAATTATGTGCTTATTGGGCATCAATAAGACTTTCTACTAACCCTGTCTTTCTCTTACTCTTATGCTTTAATGCCCAGTTCTAGGGAATGTCCTAATCTTGGTACCACTTAAGCTTGAGTTAAACATGCTTTGAGTTTGGTTCACAATTTGGCATAAGTACGGATAAGGATCTGCCCCGCCATCCCCCACAAATGCATCACCAATTGTTTTATCCCACAGGCATATAACCAAGTTGACCAGATTGTGATTATGCCTGTACCGGTTTTCCATAATGGACTCTTTTTACCCAAAGTAGACTAAATAACTAGGAAAACATTAACCAGACCAATGTTTGATAATCATATTGAATTCCTGGTACCTAACCTAAAGATATTGTTCAATAAAATTTAAATATTTGTTTTCCCTCCCTCTGGGTTAGGTAAAAGGTATACAAGCCATGCAAGTACCAAACACTGGTTTGTACGTATGTCCAACACCTGAGTAAAATGGCTTTTCAAAGCTTATAAATAATGCAAAGAAGATTAATCCTGACTGAATCAAACTTCTACTGTGGCTTAAACACAACACTAAGGCAATATAGGTTACATAACAATAAGATTTTATTACTGTTTTGTGTGTTCACATGGTAATGGCACTTCTGGATTTCAGAATCGTAGCGATAAAGTGGCAACTGCTGATCCATTACACTGTGTATGTGTTATGTTTATTTAGCCTTTGTCTTGAGAGAGGAAAGAGGGGACAAAAATTTGATTTGTAGGTAATTATAGAAGTAAGGCAATGTAATGCTTTAAACAGCGCATTTCTTTCTTTTCATAACCAGGCTCTTGTTTCCAAACTTATAATATCACCAATCTTTTTGTTGCTAAAATACTAATTTTTTTTCAGAGTTGTAATGGGATAGGTGCCCCCAGGTGGCTGTGGCACTCCCTGGCAGTCGCTGTCTGCTCTGGCTCTAGGTACCCTCCCTCTACTCTCTCCTGCCGTGCCTTGATGTAAAGTTTGGAAAGAGAGGCTGCCCCAGGGCCCTAGAGCAAACTTCACAGTGAACTCCTGCCAGCAGATCTTATCAGATCCTCTTGGATTCATTCAATCCTCACTGTATAGGCCAGGAGGGACAATTTAAATTCAAGGGCTAATTGCAACTGCTGTACCTCCCCTACAGCCATGCCCATGCCTTGCAGGTGTTTTCAGTCATTACTTTAATAGGCACTTAGCCCAAACCACCAGACTACTTCAGACCTCCACTCCCAGACTCCATTTCCCAGCAGCCCCTGCCCATGTCACTGTGGCCAGTTTCCAGCAAAGACCCTACCAGCGGTGGGGCCATGACAGTGCCAGACCAGGGTTTCCATAGTGACTGGCTCCAGCAGTGCTGGCAGGATGTGCAACTGGGCAGGGAGCTGCTCTGGGGCTGGGATCTTGTGGCAGTGACTGTGGTCCGGAGTTTGGGGCAAAAACTGATCTGCTACTCTCATGCCCCAGGTAGGGGCATGCAGGCAGCAGATTATGGCTCTGCCCCAGCTCTGGACCACAGTCACTGTGACAGGATCCTAGCCCTGACCCTGGAGCAACATTCTGGCTGGCTGTGCACCCTGCCAGCACTGCTGGGCCCAGTCACCATGGAAACCCTGGCCCCAGCTGTTGTGGCCCTGCCACTGCTAGGGTCCCCATGGAAACTGGCTGCAGCAACATGGGCAGGGGCTGTTGGGAAATAGTCGGGCCAGATCCACCATTTTGCCCACCCCTGGCTTAGACCCACTGTACTGCGGCTGGCTTCTTGGGCTCCAGCCCCTGTCTAGCCCTCTCAGCTTTGGTATCTCTGGCCCCCGGGTCTGCCCCTCTCTGGGCTATAAGCTCAATCTTGCTTTGCTTTTCACAGGTGCTGGGCCCTTAACCCTGTCTGTCCTGTAGTTTTCTCTACTGGCTGGCCCTTGGCCCCGAGTCTCGCCCTCTAAGCTGTAATGCAGCTTGCACCCTGCTCCAGGATGGTACAGCCTCGTGTGCCTGCCTGGTACCCTGGGACCTCCACATCTCTGCTTTCTAGTCCCATCTGGTCCATCAGCTTAAACAAAATCAAAAGCAACACAAACTGTCCCACTCTGGTCATATACCCCTCAGGCCACCCAAGCCTTGCTTGCAGGGCTCCTGTCAGCTTGCAAGACCTCCCAGCAATCGTCTGCAGCCTCTCAGCTTAAGAGCTCTTTCCCCTCCAGCCAGCAGGGCCAGACTACCTGCCCTGGTTCAGCCCTGGGCTCCTGTCTCCCCAAGCTCTGTCCCTTTCAGGTCAGGTGGCCTCCTCAGCTGCCCATAGGTGCCTTCTGATTAGGCTTGCTGGCTTCACCCCCTGGTAGCTTGCTGCTGCTGTCTAGATGCTTTAGGAGTATCTTGACTCGACCCTGCTTGACTGTTGCAAGGTACTCCATTCTGCAGTGTGCCTTCCTAGCCTATGCTTTCTGCTGGCTGTCTATTTTTTTTTAGATTAACCCCTGCTGCTCTTTCCTCCTCAAAATAACAGGAGCCTTCTGGCATTCTTACAAGAGTGTTTGGTGCTGTTGTGATTTATATAAATAAAACAAATGTTTTCCTTATGAAATGTACAACCACAACACGCTCATTTTTTACATAAGGTGCTAGGCTATTCTTCCCTGGCCATCAAAGATGTCGTTTTTTGGTTGACTACATCACATTTTTGGCACTTATTTCCTCTCGGCATGCAGAGTTACAGCTACATATACCTGCTGTAACCATCAGGCCACAGATCATCCATTATCTACTCACATCCCTGGTGTTTCCTTTCACAACTCTTTCTATCAGCTTCTGGCAAGTAAGAATATAGAAACCTCCAATTTATGTGGGGGTGGCCCCACAAAATCAGCTTCTAGCAGAGCATATAGCTCAGCCTTTTGCTAAAGGTTTGGTGTTGGTAGGACTACACAGATTAAGCAATTGTTTCCATATTTATTTGTTTCCATATTTATTTGTGTCTGTTACTTCTAACTTTTGCTCTTTGTCTCCAGCATTCTTCTGAAAGTACATTGTGGACTAAATAAATATTATTTTTTTCTGGAGCTGCTCTAGTGTGAGCTGTTCAGAGCTTTCCCTTTGCACATAGGCAAACAATTTCTTTGTTGCTAAGGTGCATCTTAGTTTATAGGACTTTAGGAATGAATTCTATGGCAGTTCTTTTGTTGTCTGTACTTGTTTCATTGTGTCTGCCAATGCTGCTTCCCACCTCTGTAGTGCTGGCATCTCAGATCCAGTTTCTGATGACTGAAAGAGGGTATGGACATACTAAACTATGACGACATGCCTACCTTAAACATGAGGGAACATGGAGCCTTCCCCATTGTGAGCCCATGTCCTGATGATCTGTTGCAGCTGTTTTTAGATGTATGCTGTTTCCCACGGTAAGTGGAAGCTAAACCAGTAACTTAACTCCATTTCATTCAGGGGTAAATTTTGTTTTGGTTTAGTTTCCATTTACTGCTGGCTAGAATTGATTCCAAACACTTACTGTGCATTAAGCTGATTTAACAGATTCCTCGCAACCCATGGGGAGGAAACCAAGTTGGTATAATTGGGTTTTTTTGTGTGTGTTTGATATCCAAAGTTTATTGCCCTCTTCTGCTTAGCCAGAAAGTTGGCAATAAAAGGTGGACTGTGGGTGTTCCCTTCTAGACCAAAGGTAAGAGAAGAGGGAGGAGGTAGGAAACCCCCCCAAGAGATTTAAAAAGGAAAAATTTTCCCTAAAATAAAAGGGGGCATACTGAAAATCCATCTTTCTTTGTGGATAAAAGTTGAGAGAGAACAAAAATATATAGTTAAAAAATACCTTAAGGATAACAACATTTTGATCTGAATTCTTTTAAAACTGTGTAATATCTGCCACGAGTTGATTTTAAAATCAAATCTTTTCTTCCTTTCAGGGTTATGAGTTTAGAGGTATGTATTTTGCTATATACAACTTTTTCAAGAAGGTTCAGAGAACCTAAACCTTCTTATAGTTGCCTGATTTAACCCTTTTTAATGTTCTAATGATGTTGGCCATTTTCTAAAAAGATAGGCAAAGGGTGAACTTCCTTTTGGACCTGCTGGCCCTAACTTCTCCTAACTTCTTTGTAGTACTTCTTTACTTGTAGTTGTAGTTTCTTTACTTGTAGTTTACATGTTGCAGACATAATTCCCTGAAATCATCCAAGTCTACTGCATATGGTGCAAAGCTTGCATTCCTGTAGTTCACTACAAACTTATCCAGCTGCATAAGTGCTGTTTCTGGCACTTTTGCACACTTTGCAATCTTGTGCCATGTTCATTGTGGAGATACAAGATTCTTTGTACTAATTGAGTGTATGCGATAGGTTGTGCACTGGCCAGGCAGGTTTGTGGCTCTAAACATGTACCTGGGCAAGTGTAAATACCAAAATTGTTTAAGTGTGGTTTGTGGAATTTTTAATTTGTTGTGGCTTGTAGCTGGTATTCAACAAATACAGTTTACATACCACTTTTTAAGATGGTTTCCCCTTTTGTTCCTTGAAAATGTGCTAGTCACTGGTTTCTTTTCTGTTAAGCAACTACTAGTCAATATAAAGTTGGCTAATCTCAAGAAGCAGTACAAAGAGACCATACTGACTTCTTCCAATTAGTTCTTACAGCTCTTCAAAATCTGTCAAACTAAGAATGGGATATCCTTGGTCTCTGACTTCTGAAGAGTTAAAATTTGAAGAGAGAGAACTAAGAGGAGGATCAGCATTTACTTCAACACTGTTTCTCAGCTCCGCATTTTTAAAGGCCTTGTTACACAGTAACTTTAGGCAGCTTCTGGAGCTCTTAACCCCTGGACTGGCTGCACATTAATACCTTTTAAGTGGCTTAAAGCACTCATTGTTCATCTAAAAGTTACACCATTCCAGGGCAGCATTATCTGCAATCTGCCTAATTTTGCTCCTGTTCCATTAATTTATGGCCACTTTCCACAGCTTTTCCACCCAAGGTGAAGTTCTACAGCATCCCAGGGGGCAGTGAGACCTCCTGAGTCATGGTGAGTGGAGACAAAAGGGCACTGGGGGGCTGGGCACATCCAGCAGTGCAACTACCACATCCCCAGAGTGTCTGGCACCATGGTGCCTCCTAGTACTGCTTGGGCTGGCTCTGCTCAGAGTGAGCTGGTCCAAGATTTTTTGGGGGGGCAGGGGATCACCACCTCCCCACTGCTGCTCCAACTGGCTCTGTACCTGGTGGGAGAAAAGCAAGGTAGACCAAGTTGAGGTAGTGCCCCTCATACTCTTTGGTGCCGCCCTCCCGGCTTTGACTGGCTTGCTCTGCTCCCTGCTGGAGCAGAGCTGGGAACAGAGCTGGACTGAGTCGTGACCGGAGGCACCGTGGCCCGTGGCTGCCAGGTGCTCTGGGGCTGTAGCACTTGCTGTGCCCAGCAGGAGCAGTGAGCCTGTCCCCTAGCTCCTAATCCTGCCCCTGCTCACCAAGTTTCTAGTGGCAAGTCACAGTTGTGTAGGTGAGGGGAAGTCAGAGTTGGATCTAAGCCTAAGTGACTTGTTTAGCAGTGAATGAACTTTGAAATAAGTGCCTTGCTGAAACCTCAATAGTATAAAATGGGGCTAGTGATCAGGGATGGGGGTTGAAAACCTTTCCAGGTGCATTATTATTAAGATGTGAGACTCATCTCTGTGTGCATCTATCCTGCAAAGCCCTACTGAACAAGCTCTGTCATCTCATATATCAGAAACTACAGTCACTTTAAAACATCAGTGCACTACAGGTGTGCCACTGACCTGGCTTGATTATTACTGCTCCTATCTTTTGGCTGTTTTCAATTGCAGCTAGTTTCCTGCCATTCACAGTCCTTTGCCTTAAAGATGTTAAACAAAACTGTCTTAACTTGATAAAGTTGTATTGGTACCAGATCTATTGACTGGATAAGGTTTAGTCTTCACACATTCACTAGCTTGGAGACTCTATTCTGGATGGCGTGGTTTAGCATGGAAGTATTTGAAACAGATCCTGCCCTAAGGAACAGAAATGAGAACACTGAATTCAAAGGATATAAACACTGGATTTCTTATCACTAAAAAGTCTCACCCATGTGACTAAAAGCTTTCACAGCGTAACATCAAGAGAAACTGTTTCCAGGAAACCTGCTTTGTTACACAAGCTTGTGGGGCAAGTCTTAGGGAAAGCTACCTCTTTCCTGAGAAGAATGGAACCTGGACCAGAAACACAAATGTTGCAATTACCGGTACTTTAAAAACAGTTGCTATGTGCTGCTCACAGACAAAGCAGGCATTTGATCCCAATTAATAGAAATATAGTGTCTTCAGAGTAACATATAGTACAGTATTAACTTGTGTTAGAATGAAAAGCTTACTCTTTCACAATTATATGCACTCAGGAAGTCCACTAACTTGTTGTCTAGATGCCACTCCCTGTAAAAGTTGTCCAGAGGTGAAACCACCTTTTACTTGTTTTTGCTAGTACCTCAGGCAAGTCACAGAGCTAAAAAGGCTGGTCAGGAAAAGCAGAAAAAAACTGATTCTCTAGGTTAGATAGTTATGCAGAGGAATTCCAGGACTCTCTATGGACCATAGTCCTGAGCTCTCTGAACAGGGGAAAGGGAGGAAGGTCAGAAGACTGGACCATGACACTCCACTTACTCTGCCTAACAGCCCAAACAGATCCCAGACTATGACAGCTCTTCTCACAGGGTGATGCAACATCTTTGTTCTTATGGAGTTCTGTAAAGCATTGTGCTTTCGTACTACCATTACTGAGCTGTATCTGTCTGGCAGAGCTCAGTTCTGGGGGAATGGTTTACTGCAGAATGGCCCCTCAGCCCCTTGAGTCTCAGAATAACTCTTGCTTCCCAGTCCCTCCCTATACAAAATTTTGGAAGTCGCTAGAACATACATGCTGGTGTTGCAGTTTAGTCACACTCTCTGTTGAGCATTTCCATGGATCCAGTCCCTATTCATACCGCCCCTGCTCTCCCCAAGACAAAACGTAAGGTGTTTGTTGTGGGAGACTCCCTCCTGAGGGGGACAGAGGGGGCAATCTGCCGCCCCGACCCCTTAGTCCGGGAAGTCTGCTGCTTCCCGGGGGCCCGCATCTGGGACATTGCGGAGAGGATCCCAGAGCTCCTCAAACCCACAGACCACTATCCCATGCTCCTAATTCATGTGGGCACCAATGACACGGCTCGGAGCGCTCCCAGCCGGGTCATGAGGCGCTACAGGGATTTGGGAGCAGGGCTAAAGGGTCTGGGGGTACAGGTGGTGTTCTTGTCGATCCTCCCAGTCTCAGGCTATGGGCTGAGAAGGGAGAGGAGGATCCACGTGGTCAACCAAAGACTGCGGCGCTGGTGTCATCAGGAAGGCTTTGGCTTTCATGACCACAGCCCGCTCTTTGGCGAGAGAGGCAGCGAGCTGCTGGGAAGAGATGGCTTCTACCTCTCTCCCCTAGGGAGGAGGCTCTTCTCAGCCAGACTGGCTGACCTGCTCCACCGGGCTTTAAACTAAGCCTGCTGGGGGACGGGTGGACTACCGCCACTGCTGGCCCACTGAGCAATCCTTGCAAAGCCAGCAGGTCAAGGCACTTAAGGGAGCCCACCCCTGCCCCAGCCCTGGTAAAATCTGTGGGCAAGGAAGGAGCCCCCCAGGGGACACTTGCCTGTCTGTACACAAATGCCAGGAGCTTGGGGAATAAGCAGGAGGAACTCATCCTCCTGCTCAATGCAAATAATTATGATGTCAGAGGGATAACGGAGACCTGGTGGGACTCCACCCATGACTGGACCATGGGTATAGAAGGCTATACCCTGTACAGGAGGGATCGTGTAGAGAAAAGGGGCGGGGGTGTAGTTCTCTATGTTAAGGAAAGCTACACATCCCTGCAAGCCGATATTAGTGACCAGGGTGGACAACTGGAGACCCTCTGGGTTAAAATCCGTGGGGAACACAGCACAGGGGACACAATGGTGGGAGTCTACTACAGACCTCCCACCCAAAGTCCTGAGCTTGACCAGGAGTTTGCCCGGGAACTGGCTGAGGCAGCTTGCTCCAGGACCATGGTTGTCATGGGTGACTTCAATTACCCGGACATCTCATGGGAGGATTGCTCAGCAAAATCTGAGTGGTCGCAAAGCTTCCTCTCATGCATGGATGACCTCTACCTGACTCAAGAAGTCTATGGGCCAATGAAAGGCAAAGCACTGCTCGACCTGGTACTGGCTACTGGGGATGACCTAGGTGACGACCTAGTGATTGATGGGAAGCTAGGTGACAGCGACCACAAGCTGATCACCTTCACCATCCATCGAAAAGCTGGCAAGTCAGTCAGCAACACGGAAGTCCTTGACTTCAGGAAAGCCGACTTTGACAAGCTCAGGAGGCTTGTCAGTGAGGCCCTAAGGGACCATGACCACGGGGAGAGGGGAGTTCAAGAAGAGTGGTTGCTCCTCAAGGGAGCGATCCTCAAGGCACAAACTAAGTCTATTCCATCTCGGAGGAAAGGCAGCAAGAGGGCACAGCAGCCCCCCTGGCTCTCCAGGGACCTAGCAGACCTCCTGAGGCTAAAAAGAAAGGCCTACAAAGGATGGAGGATGGGAGTCACCTCCAAGGAGGATTATTCTGCACTGGTCCGGTCCTGTAGGGAGCATACCAGGAAAGCCAAGGCTGCAACTGAACTCCAACTAGCTTTGAGCATCAAGGACAATAGAAGTCCTTTTTCAGATACGTGGGGAGCCGGAGGAAAAGCAGGGGCAACGTTGGACCCCTGCTGAACCAGATGGGGCAACTGACAACTGACGCCCAGGAAAAAGCCAACCTATTAAATAGGTACTTTGCGTCGGTCTTTCATCAGTCCCATGGGACGCCCGTGCCCGCTATGGGACAGGGAAATCCGGGTGAGGGTGATCCCCTGCCCTCCATTAATGCTGACTTCATGAAGGAACATCTTGAGAAGCTGGATACCTTCAAGTCAGCCAGCCCTGACAATCTTCACCCCAGGGTACTCAAGGAGCTGGCGAGCATCATAGCCCAGCCTCTAGCGCGGATCTTTGAAAACTCTTGGCGCTCTGGTGTAGTGCCCGAAGACTGGAAGAAGGCCAATGTGGTTCCTATCTTCAAGAAAGGGAGGAAAGTGGATCCGGCTAACTATAGGCCCATCAGCCTGACTTCTATCCCGGGGAAGATCTTAGAAAAGTTTATTAAAGAGGCCATCCTTAATGGACTGGCCGACACCAACATCTTAAGGGATAGCCAGCACGGGTTTGTTGCAGGTAGGTCTTGCTTGACCAATCTCATTTCCTTCTATGACCAGGTGACCTATCACCTGGACAAGGGAGAAGAGATTGATGTCATAAATCTAGACTTCAAAAAAGCCTTCGATCTGGTATCCCATGATCACCTCTTGGTGAAACTGGCCAGTTGTCGCCTTGGGTCCACCACGATCCACTGGCTGGAAAATTGGCTCCAGGGTCGGACCCAGAGGGTAGTAATTGATGGAAGTCACTCATTGTGGTGTCCTGTGACCAGTGGGGTCCCCCAAGGCTCTGTCCTTGGACCCATACTGTTCAACATCTTCATTAATGATGTGGACACTGGAGTCAGAAGCGGACTGGCCAAGTTCACCAATGACACCAAACTTTGGGGCAAAGCATCCGCACCAGAAGACAGGCGGATGATCCAGGCTGACCTGGACAGGCTCAGCAAGTGGGCGGATGAGAATCTGATGGTGTTCAACGCCGATAAATGCAAGGTTCTCCACCTTGGGAAGAAAAACCCGCAGCATCCTTGTAGGCTCGGCAGTGCTACGCTGGCTAGCACTATGGAAGAAAGAGACTTGGGGGTCATCATTGACCACAAGATGAACATGAGCCTGCAATGCGATGCTGCAGCTAGTAAAGTGACCAAAATGCTTGCTTGCATCCATAGATGCTTCTCAAGCAAATCCTGGGACGTCATTCTTCCCTTGTACTCGGCCTTGGTGAGGCCGCAGCTGGAGTACTGCGTCCAGTTTTGGGCTCCACAATTCAAAAAGGATGTGGAGAAGCTTGAGAGAGTCCAGAGAAGAGCCACGCGCATGATCAGAGGTCAGGGAAGCAGACCCTACGATGACAGGCTGAGAGCCCTGGGGCTCTTTAGCCTGGAAAAGCGCAGGCTCAGGGGTGATCTGATGGCCACCTACAAGTTTATCAGGGGTGACCACCAGTATCTGGGGGAACGTTTGTTCACCAGAGAGCCCCTAGGGATGACGACTAGGTTGAACGGTCATAAACTACTACAAGATCGTTTCAGGCTGGACATAAGGAAGAATTTCTTTACTGTCCGAGCCCCCAAGGTCTGGAACAGCCTGCCACTGGAGGTGGTTCAAGCGCCTACATTGAACACCTTCAAGAGCAAACTGGATGCTTATCTTGCTGGGATCCTATGACCCCAGCTGACTTCCTGCCCTTTGGGCAGGGGGCTGGACTCGATGATCTTCCGAGGTCCCTTCCAGCCCTAATGTCTATGAAATCTATGAAATATCATTATCTACCGCCAGTGTTCTAAACAGATGGCATGTAAAGCCAGTGATGCTAATGGGCACTTGTACACACCACAGGTTTTAATCCTCATTAAATTAAATAGGTTTATAAAATTTAAACTTGTTTATTTTGGAGTGTCACACCAGCGTTTGCCCAAAATTTTTTAACAAATTAAGCCTGGTACCACGCTTTTTGCCCTGTACAAAGGCCCAATGGTTTCATGTAAGCTTGTTAGCTTTTACAGTCTTGCTGCTTTGTTTCACCATACACTGCTATAGGAAACTGAAAATCACTTGCTTTGCTTTCTCTTTAGTGTGGTATCTAGCTGTGTTGCATCGGTTTTAATCCTGTTGTATCATATTGTTCTAATCCCTGTTGTTTCTTTCTACTTTAGACATTTCAATCACCTTATTCACTAGAACAGAGTAGACATGACTGCCCTGTATGATTGTGAGTTATGGGTAGGCTTACTTCACCCAGAAGTAGTGTGGTTTGTTTGTGATTACATCCTTTTTTTGCTCCCTAGTGGCTCATGAGTTACTGTATGGACCATCTTGGGAACTCCCCTTCTGCTTATCCATTCCTATCTGTTTCTTGTGTTATGTTGAGAAACCTACTTGAAATGGTATCATGGATATGCTGCTTAAACACCACAGCAATAGTAACTGATTAGACATGAATCAGAAAAAGATGGTGTGTGAACTTGAAATTGCATTTGCTAGTTATGATGGCTACATAATAATTTCTTGAAATGCACTGGCTCTCAACACAGTGAACCAAATTGATCCCATAATTGAAGCTTTGTGGCTGTACATATATACTGGGCGGTGGAATTTTAACTCTTATGTTTAGTATGACTAGGTGTGTCCTAATTTCTGAGATTCACCACAGTGATCAAGTTTCATGATGCACACAAACAACAAATTTTAATAAAAAAAGAATGACTAGGGACATAGGCATCTAAAAGGAGAACTCCAAACGTTTCTGTTTTAACTGCATTGTTGTGGAATTTGTTCTCTCCAGTTGCACTCTACCATAGTAACAGTGCAAACAACTTGTCATGGCATGGGCTAACCCCAAGTCATGGTGAATCATGTTGGAGTTCTGTTTCCACATCCATTCCCCTACAAGCCATTGTCAGCTAGTCTAAGTGGAAATAAAATAGGAAGAACTACCAACTTTGACTCCTAATTGTGCAGAACTCAGTTGCCCATCTGCTCAGCAACTGACTGCCCTGTACAACTGGTTGTCCATTGAATAGAGGATCTGATATGGTTTTGGTTCTCCACTTCAAAGCCCTCCATGAGCCTTGTTACTCTCTATGTTAATGAACTTCATACTCTGTGCCCAGGCAGCAGACTGTCCTCTACTTAATACAAATGGCTTAATACACGAAATAGTGAACTTTGTGCTTCCTAATGAAAAGCAGAATTGCAAAAGAGAGTTTCCCACACTGTTGCCACTCCTTGTCTCAAAAACCCAACTCCAATCAATATCTAGGAATGACCATTACTAAATACTTGGAATTCCACATGAAACTGAAAGCTTGCATGGCAGCATTCCTCGCACGCTCTTCGAGGCAGACAGAATTTCATTATGTTGGAGAAAGATAGCCAAAATGCAGTATCTCAGATACATTCCTCTTGAGCTCCCCTTGCAAGCCCCCAGTTGGTGTGGATATTAGGGGTGTGCAAAGCAGGCCCTATTGGATTCGGATTCAGCCTGAATCGGGGACAGTGATTTGATTCATTGATTTGGATCACTGTTCCTGATTCGATTTGGCTGAATCCAAATCTGAACATTTAGCGCTGATTCAGAGAATCAGCAATTTGGCCATAGACACAGCTTAAACTTTTTTTTCTACATACCTCGAGGTACCAGTGCAACTTGTGAAGACTTCAATAGTGGGGTGGATGGAGCATCCCACAGGAGTGCGGGGGGGGCCTCCACGTGTTTGGCAGCGAACCCAGAAATGGACCGGAACTACTTCCGGTCCACTTCCGGGTCTGCCCAGGAGTGCACTGGGGGCCCCCCAGCTTGGCAATCGGCTGTGAGGGGACTCCGGGTGCCCCCACCCAGATCCAGGAGGCACCAGTTGCCGACCTGGGGCAGGGCTCAGCGTGCTCTCCAGTGGACCCAGAAGTAGACTGGAAGTGCTTCTGGTCCACTTCTGGGTCTGCTGCTGAGCACACTGGGGGGCCCCCCATGCTCTTGTCGGACACTCCATGCACCCCAGCATCGCAGCATTCATGAGCTACCTGCTACCTAGAGGTACGTAGAAAAAACACTTAAAGCTGTGTCTACGTCAAAATCACTGGATCTTTCTGAATCTTCCTGAATTGATTTGGAGGGTTCCGATTTGATTCGGAGAGATTAAAGGGTCCTCTGATTCAATCTGGATTCAGAGATTTGGCCACCGAATTGGGCCGAATCTTTGCCAAATCGAATCGGGGACCGAAGCTTCATACAGCCCTAGTGGATATATTCACAAGATGTGGGGTGCTGTCCAGGCAGCTGCAGAAGAAGGTGAGACATTGATGTGCTGACAGAACTGCAAGCTGTCCTTGTACAACCTCAGTTTCATCAATCCTAGCTGGCTTACTCTGCTGCATGAGTGCCTGGAAAAGTTAAGTACTTACGAAGAGAACAACTGCTCATTTGGATAACGGGAGATTCTAGTAGCATGTGTTTGGGAGTGAAAGAGATTCTAGAGCAGGGGTAGGCAAAAGATGGGCTGGATTTGGCCCGCTGAGGGATTTTATGCAGCCCAGGGTAGATCCCTCAGTCTTGCCTGGCCCACAGGCACTTAGTGGGACTGGGGCAGCTGAATGGCAGCCCCGGTGGCAGTGGCTCCTTCTGGCTGCCACTGCCAGACCTAGCCCTGCTGCCTGGGCACTCCAGCTCATCTGCCCTGTACCCACTACTGGGAACAGGACCCATGCAGGCAGGGTGCTTGGTTGGGTGGCTGGGATGGGGCTCCGGGCTGACATCCGGGAGTGAGACAGGCAGGTGGGGCCAAGGAGACCCCGGGATCTTGGGGCAGTGACAGTGTGGGGCTGGGGCCCAGGGCAAAGCTGTGGTTTGCTGCCCAGATGCCCTTGTGAGGAGTGTGGGTTCTGCAGGCAGGGGCATGCCAGGAGCAGATTGCGGCTTTGCTCTGGCCAGGCTCCATACTGTCACCACCCCAAGATACTGGCCCCAGCCCCAGACAGTTTCCCACCTGTCTGCAGCCCCATCATGTCTGCCTGGCTGCGTGCCCTGCCTGCATGGCTCCTGGCTGGTCTCCAGGGTGACTCTGGGATCGTAGGGCAGTGACAGTGCAGGGCTGGGGTCAGGGCCTGGCAGAGGGCAAGACCTGGTTCTGTGGGCAGGGACATGCAGAGAGTTCATCATGGCTCTGCCCTGGCCCTGTGCTGCCACTGATCTGCGATCCCAGAGGCTTCATGGAGACCGTCTGGGAGCTGTGTGGGCAGGGTGCACGGCCAAGTGGACGGGGAGCTGTATGTGGGGCCGGGACTGGGATCTTGGGGCAGTGACAGCGCAGGGCCGGGGCAGGATCACGATCCACTCCCTGCACACCCTTGCCCATCACAGGGGCATGTGGGCAGTGGATTGGAGCTCTGCCCTGGTCTCCATGACACTGCTCCCTGCCCACCCATCGCCCCATCTCACAAAGGGTGTTTTGGTGAGCTGTTGCACTGAAGGGGAGGGGTTGCAGTGCTGACCTGGCCCATGACAGCTCAGCAAAGCTCCCTATGTGGCCTGTGGGCCCAAATAATTGTCCACCCCTGTTTTAGAGGCAACTGTGTGGTGATTGCTCTTTTAAGCACTGTTATCTGATCTTGGTCAGGTGTCTGTTTAGGAGCTGAGGCTCTCTAATTTCAGCTTGCTGTTGGTGCCCTTTTTATTTGTTGCTGGAACTTGACTTGGGTGAAATTTTTTAGCCCCCCCAAAATAAATTGACATCAAAACATTTTGCAAATTTATTTTGACTTTGCTCAGTTATTCGGGGGGGGGGGGGAAGCAAATAATATGAACCTTGAACAGAGATCAAATTTGTCAGCCTGACAGTGCCTCTTTCACACCTTAGGCACAAGATGTGGGGGAAGCATTCACTAACCAAGGGTAAATAAATGGTTTTAAGTACTTGACAAAATTCCAGCAAATAGATCACACAAAGATTTTCTTTTAAATAGCTGTGGAATGGGGTCACAAGCTATTTTCATTCATTGGAAAACTTAAATCCCCAGTTGCATCATTATGACATCAAAGTTCCATGATATATTATAACTGTCAATTATATCTTTTCACATAGAGGACTGCTACTGGGAGCTTTGAATTTCAATCTCTCTCTAGTTCCCTGTCACTTCATATCATAGGAACTTTTCTAAGAGCTAGTAATTATTGGTTTTCTCTAAACCAGAAGGGTAATACAGTTGCTGGTGCCTCCTTAATAGCAGTCTGATGGTTAGGTTGTCCCTGCAGCCCCTCTGCCCTCTTGACATGGTCAAAGAGAGAGCAGTTCTGCTAGATGGCTGACACATACTGATGGGTGGATATTGAATGACAGTCAGGCAAACCTGTACATGTTTACTAATAATGCTATCTTAATAACTCAAAAATATTCACCATGTTGCCATCTCCTTTGGAGCAGCTGTCTGTCCTGGTGCCAAGAACATGCCTGGCATGCTGTCAGCATCTCCAGGTACAGGAGTTACTGAGCATTATCTTTGTCATGAAAACTTCCAGCAACAAATATTCTATTCTTTGAAGACGTTATAAAAGAGATAAAGTATCATTATAGCCATTTTATGGGGAAATGGTGGCATAGAGTCATAGAGAAGTAAGCTGAAAGGGACCTCCAGAGGTCATCTAGTTCAATGGTTCTCAACCTTTACTACCTTACGTACCCCCTGCTGATCAACTCCTCAAAAGTGAAACCGAAAGTCCCACTGTGGCACTTCCGGTTTCGCTGCCACGAGCTGAGTCCCACTTTTTCCATGAAGGCCCAGGGCAAAGCAGCCTGTGCGGGGCCTCCCTCCCTGTCCACTGGCACACTGATGCTAGGGAGTGCAAGCCCCAGCACACTGGACATGGTGGGAGGGGCGGCAGCCAGAACTTCCAGCCTGAGCAGGCAAAGACCAAAATGCAGCACCTACGTAACCCCCTGCCCATGTCTCACGTACCCTCAGGGGTACACGTATGATGGGTTGAGAAAAAATGATCTAGTTCAACCCCCCCTGTCTGAGGCAGGATCCTCCCTATCCAAACCATCCCATATAACCATAATCTAAATTCTACAAAGGTTACCCTCCAACCCTGACACGGCATAGACCTAACACCCTAACCTGCCACAGGTAAAGCAGGGGAACCACAGCAGCTAATGTCCTGCTTCCATAAAATGGTGTCAGTATACACTCAAGAGGTCCCAGGTAGAGGGCCACATCCCCTGCTGCAGAAGAAGGCAAAAATCCCCAGAGTCTGTACCAATCTGACCATGGGGTAAAATTTCTTCCTGAGCCCAAACATGGTGATTGGTCTGACCCTGAGTGGAGGGGCAAGACCCTTTAGTCAGGAACCTCTGGCTTTACTCCTAGCAGGACAGTCAGTGCACCCCAGTTGAAGTCCTCAGCCTTAGCTTTAGCCAGCATGCCAATGCTTCTGGGGTAGCTTAAAAACCCTGACACACATAGCAGAAAAAGGTGGGGAGTGGGGGAGGCAGGAACAACCAGTAAAGCCCAGAAGCATGGGAAATACCCATGGTAAAATAGGCATAGCTATGTCTAGATTGTCCCCAACCAGTGGCTGTCCAATATCTTTGTGAACACCTCCAGCAATGGAGATCCCACAACTTCCCTAAATGGACTGTTTCACTATTCTCACAGTGAAGTTTTTTTCTGGATATCCAATCTAAATTTACTTTACAACTTCAGCCTGTTGGTCTGCATCCTTCTCTCTGCAGTAAGAGAGAAAAGGTATTTTCCCGCTTCTTTTTGGCAGCCCTTCAAGTATTTGAAAACTGTTCTCATATCCCCTAAGTGCCTTTCCTGCAAACTGAATATGCCTAACTCCTTCACTCTCTGATTGTAGGACTTGCCTTCCAAGTCCTTGATCATCTTTGCTTGCTTCTGGACCCTCTCTAACTTCTCCATGTCCTTTTTTAAATGTGGAGCCCAGAACTGCACACAGTACTCCAGATGAGGCCTAACCAGTGATGAGCAAACATGCACTATCACCTCCCTTGTCTTGCACCTAATGCTTCCTTTAATGTAGTCCAAAACCACATTTGCCTTTTGTGCAGGTTCATCAGACTGCAGACTCATATGGAGTCTATGATCTACCAAGACTCCCAGGTCCTTTTCCAAAGTGCTGCCATCCAGCCAGGTGTCCTCCATTTTACATTTGTGTTTTTGATCATTCCTCCCAAGGTGCAGCACCTTACACTTGCCCACCTTGAGCTTCATCCTGTTAGCTTTAGCCCAATTTACCAATCTGCTGAGATCCTTCTGGATTGCTCTCTCATTCTCTGTGTTCTCAAGCCTTCCTGGTCTCGTTTCATCCAGCAACTTGCTTAAGAAGCTTTCTATGCCAGCATCCAAATTGTTAATAAACACATTGAACAGCACTGCACCCAGGACAGACCCCTGTGGGGCCTTCTACAGCTAGCCAAAAGTCACAAACCATATCTCGTACCTCCCAAGAAAGTACCTTCATCTCCAGGGTATAATATGAATACGGAAATCTGTGCATTCTGATTGGCTGATGTTACCTTTCAGCCATGTATAGGGTTTCATACACAGTTTGCTCCTGAGAGCACTGCAAAATGATTATGTAAATCTGACTCTCAGAACCAGCCAGTGCAAGGTTGGGTTGCAAATGAGGAATATGTCAATAACTACCCAGCATTCCTGCTGTTGAGATTCAGTAAATCAAGCCACCGATTTAAGTTAAAAGGGTTCGCCCTCCCCCCCAAATAAAAAGTCAATTAACTGTTTTGACAGCTACTTCAGGCACAGTCCTAACTACTACAACAAATGCCAGTTACACAGTCTGCTTAACGATGGAACAAGCACAGCTCACCTACTATAATTTTGCAAGAATTGGTCAGATATTCTTAATAGGTCCAAGACCTGAGGAAACAGTAGACTTTTTCTGGGCAGCTCCAGCCCACATCCAGTGATCTTACCAGGGAACCCTTCTTTCTTACATTTTCATATCTCCTTACGTTTTTAATGACACCATCAGCTTTTACATCAATTACATTACATCACTATTGCAAAAAATGGTCAGAACTAGCCTGCAGACCCTCATTTTTAATTAGGACATTTTCCTTATCTTTCCAGGGTAGAGCCACTGAAGATGCCTACTCCATTTCCCATTTCTCTGTCTCTTCCAGGGTTGGTTCCCTAGAGCAGGACCCATCCAGCCCTCTAATTATGCCTCTTTGAATTGGTTCCATTTTTGTCATTACCCCCCTCCCAAATCCTGTGTTCTGCAATCACAGCTGCAATTATCCTCCCCATGAGCTGACTGAAACTGCTTGTTAAAGACAGAGCTGTGATGTTCTTTCAGCCAAAGACCTTGGGTGTTTTGCTACTGCAGCTCATCTTCCCCTATCTGCATTCTTTTAGCCTAAGGAACCATAACAAAGCGCACAGCACATCTTGTCCTTCTCATGGATACCTTGCTATCATTTGAGCCCCACTAACATTGCATGAAACCCTTTCTTTTCTTTTTATTTCTGCCTTATAAACTTTGCTAAAGCTTTATCGGGTAATATGTTGTTATTTAAGCCATATACAAACCACATTATGTTTCCTCTACATACCAGACTTGCATTTTACTTGTCCTGTCTAACTATGACTTCCTAATTATTTTAATTATATATTAAGAGTTCCTGTATCCACAGTCTGATTTGCTGAGATGATAGGAAATTTTCAGGTGAGAGGCTTTTCATAGATTTCATAGATTGTCCTAGACATTGGGGGCTGGAAGGGACCTTGTGAGATCATTGAGTCCTGCCCCCCTGCCATGGGCAGGAAGTCAACAGGGATCAAATAGCAAGATAACCATCCAAATGCCTTTTGAATGAGTGCAGAGTAGGTGCTTGCACCACCTCTGCGGGGAGTCTGTTCCAGACCCTGGACATTCGGACAGTAAAGAAGTTTTTCCTTATGTCCAGTCTAAATCGGCCTTCCAGGAGTTTGTGGCTGTTAGACTTTGTTATCCCTTGGGGGGCCCTGGTGAACAATGGTTCTCCCAGATCCTGATGCACACCCCTTATATACTTATAAGCTGCCACCAAGTCACCCCTGAGCCTTCTTTTCTCCAGGCTGAAGAGTCCCATGTCCCTCAACCTCTCCTCATAAGGCTTGCTCTCTTGGCCTTTGATCATATGGGTGGCTCTCCTTTGGACTTTCTCAAGCTTATCTATGTCCCTCTGGAGGTGGGGGACCAAAACTGGCCTCACTAAGGCCAAGTAAAGCAGGAGGATGATGTCCCTGGCTTTGTTCAAGATGCATTGGTGAATGCTTGCCAGAGTTTGATTTGCTCTGCTGGCCATGGCATCGCATTGGTGGCTTATGTTCATCTTGTGGTCAATCAAGACCCCCAAGTTTCTTTCGGTTGTGGTGCTAGTGAGCGAAGCACTGTCGAGCCTATAAGTATGATGCTGGGTTTTTTTCTCCCAAGGTGGAGCACCCTGCACTTCTCTACATTGAATGTCATCAGGTTTTGGTCTGCCCATCTTGCAAGCATGTCCAAGTCAGCCTGGATCCCCAGCCTGTCTTCCATTGTGGCCACCTTCTCCCAGAGTTTAGTGCTGTCTGAAAACTTTGCCAGTCTGTGTCTGATGCCTGAATCCAGGTCATTAATGAAGATGTTGAAGAGTACTGGCCCGAGTACTGAGCCCTGAGGGACTCCACTGGTCACTTTGCACCACATTGACTTGCTCCCATCAACTAGTCTTCTTTGGGTCCGACCCCAGAGCCAGTTCCCCAGCCATTGGACCATGAGATGGTCGAGGTTGCAGTTCCCCAGCTTAACCATGAGGAGATCATGGGAGACCAAATCAAAGGCTTTCTTGAAATCCAGGTATATGACATCAACCTCATCTCCCTTGTCTAGGCAATGTGTCACCTGGTCATAGAAGGAGACGAGGTTGGTCAGGCAAGATCTTCCAGTAACAAAGTCATGTTGGCTGGCATTCAGGGGGTTGCCTTCTATTAGCCTGTTGCTGATGGATCTTTTGATTTTCTCCAAGATCTTTTCAGGATGGACGTCAGACTGATAGGCCTGTAATTCCCTGGATCTTCCTTTCTTCCTCTCTTGAAGATTGGAGCCATGTTGTTTTTTTTTCCAGTCTTCTGGTACCTTACCCAAGCACCATGAATTTTCAAATATCTTCGCCATAGGGTGTGCTATGATGTCCGCCAGTTCCTTCAAGACTCTTGGGTGCATTCCGTTCGGGCTCGCGGACTTATGGATGTCGAGCCTCTCGAGGTGTTCCCTCACTTGATCTACATCAGTTGTGGGCCCATCTCCCACTCTCTGGATGTTTTGTGTCCTGTCTGACAGTGTGTGACCCCCTTGGGTGGGTGGAAAACTGATGCAAAGTAATCATTTAGGAAATTGGCCTTTTTTGAACATTAGATGTCAGCTGCCTCATTTGATCTCACAGGGGTCCAATGTTGCCTTTGCTCTTTCTCCCACTTCCCACATATCTGAAGAAGGACTTTTTGTTATCCTTGATTCCAGTGGTTAGCCTGAGTTTGGTTTCAGCCTTGGCTTTTCTGAACTGCTCTCTACAGGAGTGGGCTAGTGTTGAGTGAAGATTCTCATTTTCCATCTGGTGTAGGCTTTCCTTTTAAGTTTCAGGAGGTCAAAAAATTCCCTGTTTAGCCAAGGGGGCTTCCCTGCCCACTGACTGCATTTTCTATGGGATGGACTTCCCTTGCTCTTCTAGGATTGCATTCCTAACAAATAACCATTCCTTGTGGATTCCCCTTTCTAAGGAGCCATGGTTACTTAGTGCCTGACTGACCAGTCTCCTGAGTTTGTGAAAGTCAGCCTTCCCAAAGTTGAGGATTTCTGTTTTACTGAGGGATTTGCCCATCCTTCGTTGGATAGAGAAAGTGATCAGTTCATGGTCACTGTCAACAAGCTTCTCCTTGATCCTCAGATCGCTCACCAGATCATCCCCTTTGGCCAGAACCAGATCCAGCAGTGCCTCTCCCCTAGTCGGCTCATAGACCTCTTCCGTTAGGTAAAGGTCATCAATGCAAGTGAGAAAGCTATGCAACTGGTCAGATTTGGCAGTGTGCTCTTCCCACAAGATGTCGGGGAGGTTGAAGTCCCCCATGACAATCGTGTATCGGGAGCATGTGGCCTTAGCCAGTTCCCTACTGAATTTATGATCCAGTTCTTCTTGGTTGGGAGGTCTATAATAGACTCCTACAATGATATCCCCTTCCCCATGCTCTCCCCATATTTTAACCCAGAGGTTTGCAAGACTCCCTTCTTGATTAGTGAACTCGGTTTGAAGGGAAGTGTAGTGCTTCTTGACATAACGCTACACCCCCACCCCTCTTCCCAACATGGTCTCTCCTGTACAAGGTACAGCCTTCTATACCTACAGACTAGTCATAGGTGGAGTCCCACCAGTAGGCCTGTGCGACTAGAGAACTATTTGATTCGTATTCAGATTTGACTGATTCAGATGCCAGAGATTTGATTCGGAGATCTGAATAATTTTTTCTGATTCAATTTGACCAAATTGCTTCGGAAGATTCGGAGCTGATTTGGAGCCGATTTGGTGATTCAGCCATACAGTATAATGGGGAATCAATGAAATAGCTATAACTTTGTCTTTTGGATGATTCAGATGAAACTTGCAGGGATGGTAGCCTCTACTCAGAGCATGACATGTGCCAAGATACAAGGTGATAGGTGTAGGGGTTTCTGGGAAATTGCATCTCAAAGTCCTGAAAGCAAAACTCATGACATAGGTGACACTGTGTGTGTGTGTGTGTGTGTGTGTGTGTGTGTGTGTGTGTGTTAAGGCACTGGGGTGGGGGCGTGAAAACTGCAGGGATGGTAGCCCCTGCAGAGGCCACAAAGCCTGCCAGCTGTCAAGGAGATAGGCGCAGAGGGGTTCTGGGGCCTGGCACCCCTAGCTGCTGACAAGCAAAACTTGTGACATGGGTACTTATGCAACTGACTGTCTCTGTCTTGGGGCAGAAGCAGTTCCGGGCTCTGTATTGATTCTTTCCTCTCCTTAGTCTGTGGTTTAGTAGGTGTTAATCCTTGCTCATTAACTACTGTGTATTGAGCTGGTCCCAGAGTGAATCATGATTGATTGAATAACATAGTAGCTAGTGAAGATAATGAATTAATGAGCAAGGATTAACACCTTTTACTGTCAGAGCAATATCCAGAAGTTAGTAGTTTCTGTCTCAGTCTTTGTATCCATCATCATCACCATGGCACCCATATTCTGCTTTGCTTTATACAATGTAATTACTCTTTTCACTAAGTTTTAATGCACAGCTGGAGAAGGGATAGGGAGAGGGAAGGATGACTCATTCAGCATATGCATATTTTCTTTGTATTAATCATGGAGCACTAATTACTACATGCAATACACCCATTTTCTAGAGCTAAATATTTCTGTTGTCAGAATCTTTTAAAAGACAAGTGATTAGACAATAAGTATAAAAGTCTATTTGTATTTATTTTACAGTCAAATCCCCTTTAATTTATTAGCTAAAAGGTATTATAAACTGCAATATAAAGAACGGGGAAATGCATGCATTAGAATAGACTGCTAAGCAACATTGGATGATTTATGAAATTAAACTTTGCCATTATCAGAATAGTTTTTAATAATCAGACCACAATACTTTTTCGAATTGTAGAGTAATTATTGACAAAGTATATCTGAAACTGTTTACCTGATTGTGATTATTCACAACGTATTCCTCAAACAATGTGGTTACCTGATGTACTTGAGCTGCTGTAGCTGTATTTTGATCTTGTGGATGGCCACTGTACCACAACCTATCATTTTGATGATGACTTCTGCATGCAGTACTTCAGTGTAATATTCTGTATTGGGTGTGTAATGTAGAGCATGCATAACAAGTGGAAAAAAACACTTTCTATAGAAATTGGTTTCATAAGGAGTAGAGATTTGTTTGTGGAACTGTTCTCTTTCATACAGTACTATACTCCTTGCAAATGTCTAATATTTCATAACTCTTGAAATATGCATGTCTTTCAGGCTAAACAGGTACTATCCTTTACAATGTTAAGAGCTATTCTGGATATTCAGTGATGTGCTAAAATATCACAGAAAATACAAAATAGAAATAAGATGGGGTGCATCAATACATTGGTCCATATCAGATTGG
This sequence comes from Alligator mississippiensis, assembly GCF_030867095.1. Classification (NCBI taxonomy): domain Eukaryota; kingdom Metazoa; phylum Chordata; order Crocodylia; family Alligatoridae; genus Alligator; species Alligator mississippiensis. The sequence continues at coordinate 47,908,695 of NC_081835.1, forward strand.
CACTGGTATAAGGAAAATTGACAGTATTAGCAATCTGCTTTCTTTGGCTGATGTGTCCAATAACGTAGCTGATAAGTGGCCCCATGCATGCAGGCAGCCAGGACTGTAGCTTGGCAGTGTGGAGAGCAGCTGGATCTGGCTGGCAAGTCTGTTGTGAGGGAAGGGACATGGGGGTGATAGATCGAGGCCCACGCAGTGAGGGAGGGATTAGGGCTGGAGCAGGGGCAGGCACTGCACAGCTGAGGCAGAGTGAGGGACAGAGCTGCGAGCAGCTCATCCAGGGGGCAGCTCCCACCACTACATGCACCCTGGGAGGGCATGGTGGGGTATGGGCCTCCGGATCTGTGTGCAGGGTGAGGGCAGGCTGCTGCTGGGGCCAGGGCTGGAGGCTGTGCTGGGCTTTTCCTGGTAGGGGGTTTGGGCCAGGCTGCACTTGGGTTGGTTGGCAGTGGCACTGGGAGGGGGCCTACAGCAAATCTTGGGGTTGCTGCAGCCCCCCACCCCTTCACCTGCCAGGAAGAGCCTGGCTCCAGCCTGCAGTGGCAGCCCGCCCCCGCTCCGCATGCTGATCCAGGGACACCTACCCACCATGCCCTCCTGGGGTAGATGTAGCAGCAGGAGCTCCCCACCCCCGGCACCACTCAGAAGAGCCGCTCATGGCTCTATCCTGTGCCCTGCTGGCTGGGTAGCGCCTGCCCTAGCCCCACTCCCTCTCTCACTATGGGGGCCTCAATCTGCCCCCCCACCCCTTCCCCCACAACAGACTTACCAGCTGGATGCTGCTCTCCATGCTGCCAGGCTGCATATCGGCAATTGGATCCGTATCAGCCGATTATGGCCCAAAAAATCTCTGTTGCCTCCTCCTCCAGCCTCCAGCCCCACCCCCCCACTCCCTACTTACCAGCTCTGAGTCCGGCTCCAGCTCCCTGCTGCAGCGGGTGGGGAGTGCCTGAATCACCGAACCTCTCCAAATCTTTTCCGAAGATTCAGAGAGCTTCGAATCAATTCAGACCTTTTTATTGGCCCCCCCCATTTGATTCAGATTTGGAGATTTGGCCACTGAATTGGGCCGAATCTCCTCTGAATTGAATCACCACCTGAATCTTCACACAGCCCTAATATTAGGCTTAGAGTCTGGTCACTGATACTTCACACCAGGATAATTTGTCCTTACCACCTAAACAAAGAGCAGACACATGCCATCTAGTTTTACACTGGTGCAAGTTATTATATAGGGTGTAGAGTTAGCATAGGAAATATTATGGGTAACAATATCCTTGTGTAAGTTTGCCCAAGGCAAATAAGGTATTACTAGCTTCTCTGCCACATAGGGTACGTACAGACATTTGGGGAGGTTCGATTGCATTGAAAATGACACCCACTCTAACTTGGCTCACCCAGGTGCGGACCTTATGTTTAGATCTCTAGTTAGGTGGATCTAAGTGTGAACTGTACAGAAGTTTAGGACAGTTAGATTGATCTAAAAATGGCTGACCTGATCTAAGTTAAGTGTACCTACAAGGTAGTCTAACTTAGATTGGTCCTGGCGAGACTGATCTAACTGAACTTCTGTACAGTTTCTAGAGCAAACCCAGGGCTGGGAAAGCCCAGCTGCAGGCCCCAGGGGCTTCACTTTCTATACCTGCCCCCCTAGCACTGGGCTATTTTTAGCCCTTGGCCTCTTGTCCCACCTTTAGACAGAAAACCTCTCCTGGCTTATGGAACCCCCTGCAGCACCCCCTGCCCCCATTGCAGGCAGCACCCCATGCCCCGGAGCCCACCAAACCCCATCATGCAAGTCAACACTGGGAGCTAGGAAGTACATTGGGGTGGGGAAAGGGGAAAGTGAGATGGGGGTGGTGGTTTGGGGAGCTAAAAAATCTCATTCCCTGGGGATGGGAGGAGGACCCCCATTCCCCCATGGACCCTGTGAGCCCCCCTGATTCTGACAACCCCATGTGGACCTTGCTTGCCCCCTGGTTCCCCTGATTTCCCCCCTCCGCAGAGTATGTTTGTCCCTCCCTTCAATCCTCCCAACCCCTCCTCTGCCTTCCCCATCCCAACTTACCTTAGATTGGGTGGCCATTTTTTACTCTATCTAACCTCCCCAGATATCTGTACCTACCCACAGTGGTGCAGCAGCTCGCTGCGGAAAGATGATTGTCAGTCCATTCTGGAGACTGGTATGGCTTATACTGGTGTATAAAACCAGTGTAAGTCACACCAGGGTTAAAATATGAGCCCAGGCCATTAGACTGAAATGGTGCTCTAGGGGAACAGGAAAACTACTGAAGAAATTGAATGAGACCACATCATTAATTGCTGAATATCTTTGTAGTGCTTCACTGACTCATCCATAGCACTCAATAAACACCTCTGCTTTAACCTTTCCAGAAAATTCCATCTCTTTCTACCCATTCGGACCAGAAGGTATTTACACTAGGGGCGCAGACAGAAGTTACATTTGTCATGTGATCAGCTCCCTTAAAGTGCTCTACAGTTGTGCTGCGACACACATGCATGGCTTCAGAGTGCTTTAAAAGTGGCTGATTGTGCAACAAATTAACCTTCATCAAATGAGGAATCGGATGAAGGTGCTCCACTTCGGAGCACCTTAGAGAACTTTTGTTCCCTAGGATCAATCCCTTGCCAATTGGGGCTGGGCTGATGTAGCCCAGCCCCACCCCAGGGCTGTCTGCTGGAAGGGAGGGGGCTAGGGGAGGGGGAGCGAGCTGAGGGCTGGGGTTTGCCCAGCCTGAGCTTGAAGGGGGCAGGTGGATTGGAGCCCCCCACCTTGTGACCCCCCAAAGTCCCTCTCCAACTCAGGCCGGGGAAACCCCAGGCCACAGCTTGCTCCCCCTCCCTTCTTCCAAACAGCACTGGAGCTGGGAGGGTAGCAGGGCAGGTCTAGGGGAGAGAAGCTGCAGGCAGGCTTCTTGGGCTTGATTTGGCTTTAAAGCACAGCTTGATTTTATTTATTTATTTATTTTCCACCCCCACCCCACCCCTCCCCACCCAACAGGCAAACACCTGTTGGTTTGGGGGGCACTCTAACTCATGGTGCATTACATAAAGCGCCATGAGTTAGAGTGGGGGGTGGGGGTGGGAAAGGGCTGTGCATGTGGGTCTGCACCTTAAAAGTATGCACCAGCTGCATACAAGCTGGATTCATCTGGCTGCAGTTTGGTGCCATCTTGTGGCCAAACAGCATATTCAGACTAATCCCACTGGTGCTTCCATATAGAAGTGCCTTTTTCTTATAGAAGAGAAAAGGAGGCCTCCATTTCATAGAATCATAGAAAATTAGGGTTGGAAGGGACCTTAGGAGATCATCTAGTTCAACCCCCTGCTCAAAGCAGGACCATCCCCAATTATATCATCCTACCCAAAGCTCTGTCTACCCAGGTCTTAAAAACCTAAGGATGGAGATTCCACAACCTCTCTGGGTAACCATTTGTAATCAGTTATTCACTTCTGCCACTGCAGTGCATCTCTGCAGCCGAATGTAGTGATATCCAGATAGCTCCTGAGGTTCTGCATGAAGTCATATTGGATCAGATTTAAAAGATATTTGGACACTATCTTTGACTTAGATGCCTAATTTACCAACACAATCTGGGCCTTTGGTCCTGATTCGAATTGGTTCCCTTAGTGCCTAAACCAGGCACAGGCAGAGTTTAGTGGCCTAATTTCCAAAAAGTGATTCAAACTGGCTGTGAGCCAGCAGAGCCAACTGCATTTGGCACTTGACATCATCTGTGTCTCCACTGTGGACTGTAGAGTTTCTTAAGCATCTCAGGCTCTTGCACATACTCAAGAGCAATGTAAGTGGAGCCGCTAAGTGTGATGGCCTGGATGAACACTATTTCTGAGGAATTCATTCCATTTAGGCTTGCTTGTGTGGAACATCTGTGCGTCTCATAATTGGTGTCAGCCTTACGGCTCTCGCCAGCTGTCAGTATTACTGCTTTCAGAACTCCTGAGATTATGCGGGTCTGCTGTAAACTATCTAAAATGAAATTAAAATTAGGGAAAGGATTACTGAACCTCTGCAATATAGTGCTCAGACTTATATCCTGCAAATGACACCTCTAGTAACATGGACAGGAAAGTGATTCTAATTTTCTGGGTAACTGTAGGCTGGGAAGCTGCTATAGATCAATACGCTCAAATAGCTTCCATAACACTGCATTTAGTACCTAGGATGCTTCTGTGTTTCCCAGGTACTTAAGTTGTTAACATACGTAAGAGTAAAAAAAACACTTTAAAACAACTGGCCATTATAGAATCAGTCCACATTCATCTATAGTCTTTTTACAACTCCTTGAAGGACTAGTTTGACAGAGAAATAAAAGCTTAGTTCACCTGTATTGACCACTTGGTAGCAATTCTGCCTAACAAGGTAACCTTTGCTGAGGGAATCCAAGAAAACTGGTATGGGAACTGTTTGAATGGAAAACTCACTTTGCTTCACAGCGTAGTTCATGTTCTCCAAGTCCCACTTTCTGCAAGTAGCAAAAGGGGTATGTCAGCATGTGTTGATCAAGCCCTTAAAGTAAGACTGTTGTTTTGGTGGACAGCTTAACCTTGTACTTTCATTTTGATGTGCAGGGGAACAGCTTGCTGTGTTCCGTGCTCTGGATGGACGAGCATATGTGGTAGATGCCTATTGCCCACACCTTGGGGCTAACCTTGCTGTTGGGGGCCACGTTGTAGGGAACTGCATTGAATGCCCATTTCATGGATGGCAGTTTCGAGGTGAAGATGGAAAGTGCATTACAATCCCATATGCTGAAAAAGGTGACTCCCTAACTCTGCAGTAAGAATTTGTGGAAATAACAGTATCCTGATGGAGAACACATTTTCCTATGGAAATGGAACCATTGCCCTGTCTGTCAGGGCTGTGTGAAGTGGGCCCTATTTGATTTGGGTTCGGATTTGGCACGAATCAGGGACAGTGATTTGATTAGTTGATTCAGATCACTGTCCCTGATTGAATTCAGCCAAATCTGAATCTGAAGATTCAATGCTGATTCAGAAAATCAGCGATTCGGACATAGACACAGCTTTTAAGTGTTTTTTCTAGATAACTCAAGGTACCAGTCTTCCACGTGCTCAGCGGCAAACCCAGAAGTAGACCTGAAGTACTTCCAGTACACTTCCGGGTCCCCCAGGGACTGTGCTGTGCCCCCCCCCCCCCCTTGGTGATTGGCCCCCAGACCCAGTAGGCAACAGTTGCTGAGCCAGGGGGTGTGGCCCCCCCCCCCCCAATGTGCTCTCCAGTGGACCCAGAAGTGGACTAGAAGTGCTTCTGGTCCACTTCTGGGTCTGCTGCCGTGTGCATTGGGGAGCCCCCTGTACTTCTGTGGGACACTGCATGCACCCCAGAATTGCAGCTTTTGTGAGCCACCTGCTATTTAGAGGTATGTAGAAAAAAACACTTAAAGCTGTGTCTACGTCCAAATCTTCAAATCTCTCCGAATCGATTTTGGAGGGTTCCAATTTGATTTGGGAAGATTAAAAGGTCCTCTGATTTGATTCTGATTTGGAGATTTGGCCACTGAACTGGGCTGAAACTCCACTGAATCGAATCGGGGACCGAAGATTCGCACAGCCCTACTGTCTGTCCCTTTGCATTATTGACTTGACTTAAACATTTTCCTTTTTCTCTTATCACCAGGTTGATTTCTAGAGATTTTTCCTTAGATGACCATCTATTAGGGTGGATAAAAATCAACAATTGAAAAAAATAATAATTTTTTTGTATGTAATCATTTTTTTTTGTTAAGATACTTTTTAAAAAAAGCAAAAAACCTATATAAAGATAGTTTAAATTTAAGATATGTTAAAGCTCAAAGATATCATAGAATAGATTAATCTAATTATAATTATTTTAATTATATACTATTTGAGACAGGATATTCATGTACCCTTTTAAGAAAAGTTTTATATATAGGTCACAGCAGGCCATGGACTATATTAGTGGACCAATCTTATGGGGTTCCCAGAGACTTCTCTATAGATTAGTAAAGATTAAAGAAAACCACTCTTCCCAATGGGACTCAATGATCTGTCTACAAGATCCCATTAAGCATTTCTGTGATGCTTAGTTTCATTTCTTGAACTGTGGATTTGTGTCTTCAGAGATAACATCCTTATGAACAGCAGTATATGGAGATGAAAAAGAACAGACCTGATTACCTACCAATCAGCCCTATCATCTCTCTGCATGTTTGTATACACGGAATCAAGCCCTTACTTCTCTCTAAAAGTGCAACGTTTTAAGAAGTTAAATGAATAGAGGATTGTTGGGGGTGGAGTAGATCTGAGCAAGGAAGAGGAGTCTGGAGATAAATGCAAGAAGGGAGGGGAAGTAGAAACAAAACAAACATTTTTAAGCAGAATGTTCCAGAAGTCTTAAGGGATAAGTTTCTGAGTAGAGCCTCTCCACTGATTTGAGATCTAGTGAGGGAATGGTATGGTAGAAGGAAAAGCCTATCATTGCAGCAGTTTTGCCAGGCTGTAAAAGAGAGAAGAAATCAAAGATGAGAAGAAATCTAGAAGAAAGTGAAGAAAGCCCCAAGCTAACAACAAATGGCTGCAGCGCTCATTTGATGTCCTCCTAATACAGTGTGGCAAAAATATCCCCTAAATATCTATGATTATTCTAGTGAATTGAAGATAGTTCACCTCCCACTGACTTGACAAATATCTGCTTCAATTAGCTTTGGTAAATAAAATAACAAAATCATAATTTAGTTTGCTGATGTACTGCAAAATTAATCTGAAAAATTATCAAAATAAATCACTGCTTGAAAATGTATAGTGTTTACCTTCGAAAAATGAAACCTACATTTACCTTTGAGTTGTGAATAATATGTATTAAGGTTTTGGCAAACAAAGAATGTACTTTTTGTACAAAACAATGATTAATTTGTGGCTTCCCAACCAAATCCACCCTGCCATCTATAACTTTATTCTGAGGCCTCTGGCAGAGATTAACCAGGTAATTGTGTTAAGGAGTTACCTAGCCACATGTTAATGCAGTTAATGGCACAGTAAAACAAGTAATAAGCCACAGAGTTATTACACAAAATATTTAATGATTTTTTTTACACAAAATATGTATAATCTTGTGGCTGGTTTGCATTGCACCTTAAATGGCATGTGTAGCCAGGCATCAGCAGATTGGAGCTCCCAGCCTCAAGAGCAGGACACACATGGCAGTCTGGTGGTTGCACCAGACGACAAAGCTAACCTCTTTAACAAATTCTTTGCCTCCATTTTTCTGAGCACAGACCAGGACATCCCCCACACCGGGATTCTGGATGGACTCAGGAGAGGTACCGCCAGGCCTAGGGTCAGAATGGACCTAGTTAGGGAACTTCTGGTGGGGCTGGACGTGTTTAAATCAGCAGGTCCAGATGATCTCCACCCCAGGGTGCTGAGGGAATTGGCAGGGGTCATTGTGGGACCCCTAGCACGGCTTTACGAGCATTTGTGGTGCTCTGGCCAGGTGCCAGAGGACTGGAAAAGGGCCAATGTGGTCTCCATTTTCAAAAAAGGGAGGAAGAAGGACCCAGGAAACCATAGGTTTGTTAGTCTTACCTCGGTCCTGGGGACACTCTTTGAGAGAATTATCCAGGATCACATCTGCAAGGGGCCAGCAGGGGAGATTATGCTTAGGGGCAACCAGCATGGGTTCATTAGAGGCAGGTCCTGTCAGACCAACCCAGTGGCCTTCTACGACCAGGTCACAAAATCCTTAGATGCAGGTGTCGCGGTGGACATAGTCTTTCTGGACTTTAGGAAGGACTTTGACACTGTCTCTTACCCTATTCTCATTAAAAAATTAAGCGACTGTGGTGTTGATGCCTACACAGTCAGATGGGTTGCAAATTGGCTAAAGGGCCACACCCAGAGAGTGGTGGTGGATGGGTCATTTTCGACCTGGAGGGATGTGGATGGTGGGATCACCCAGGGCTTAGTCCTTGGGCCTGCACTGTTCAACATCTTCATCAGCGACTTGGACGAGGGGGTGAAAAGCACCTTGTTCAAATTCACGGATGACACTAAGATGTGGGGAGAGGTGGGCATGATAGAAGGAAGGGACAGGCTACAACTAGATCTGGACAGGTTACCGGGGTGGGCAGATGAGAATAGGATGGGATTCAACACTGACAAGTGCAAGGTGCTGCACCTAGGGAGGAAGAACCAGCAGCAGACCTACAGGCTGGGGAACTCCCTTCTCGTCAGCACAGAGGTAGAAAAGAACCTTGGAGTCATTATTGATTCCAAAGTGAACATGGGCTGCCAACGTGAGGACGTGGTCAGAAAGGCTAACTGCACCTTGTCATGCATCCACAGATGCATCACGAGCAGGTCCAAGGAGGTGATCCTCTACCTCTATGCGTCATTGGTCAGGCCGCAGTTGGAGTACTGCATCCAGTTCTGGGCACTGCTCTTCAGGACGGATGTGGACAGCATTGAGAGGGTCCAGAGGAAGGCCACTTGCATGGGCAGGGGGCAGCAGGGCAGGCCCTACAAAGAGAGGCTATGGGACCTGAACCTGTTCAGTCTCTAGAAGAGAAGGCTGAGAGGGGATCTAGTGGCCGTGAGACATCAGGAAGCCCTCACAGGCAGGGTAGCTAGGATCTGGAACCAACTTCCAAGGGAAGTGGTGCTCACTCCTACCCTGGGGGTCTTCAAAAGGAGGCTAGACAGACACCTAGCCAGGGTCGTTTGACCCCAGCATTCTTTCCTGCCCAGGGCAGGGGGTCGGACTTGATGATCTGCTCAGGTGCCTTCCGACCCTACCTACTGTGAAACTATGGAGCACATGGGAGCTCCTGCCAGCTGAGTCAAGGCACAGCTGGAGTCAAGGGCTCTGCTATGCCCTGGAGTCTGGGAGCAGCAGTTGATTTGGGCTGCTTGCCTCTGCAGTGAATTGGACTCCAGGATTCTGGTGTGCCTCCAAGGCTGGGAGTGGCCGGCAGCTGACTGGCTTCCTTTGCTGATGCAGTGAGAGCCTAGGGGTCATGATCCTGGGCTCCCCCTGCACCAGCAACATGGCATAGTGGGGATCTGATCCCTGATCCCACAATTGCTCCTCCTGCTGAGCACATATAGCCTAGCTGGAAGCATGATCTTTGGGATCGTGCATCAGATCTCAGGGTGCCTTTAACTGAATATCTGCCAGGGGCCTGACAATAAATGTCCTTGTCACGTTTTAGAGCAGAGTTTTGTAACTCATCTGTTAGCAGATACTATAGAATTAATTCCATACTTTAGATATAAATCACTCACTGCATTAGGGACCATGAAAACAGGATATATCTGAGTGACTAATTCAATTTCAACCAACAATATTAGGTTTGTCCCTTTAAAAGACTTATGCAGTACTCCATAGTGATGGTCCTTAAATTGTAAGTATAATTTAATGGTACTAAAAGTATAAGTATTAAAAAGAAAGGGATGTAAATAAAATTATTCCATTTAAATTAAACTGATTTTAAATGATAAATCTATTTTTTAAAATCCATCCCTGGTCTGGTTTTGACTATGACTTAAGTGATAGAATGAGAGAAAAAACCCATCCCATCAAGGAAAGCTGTGCAGCATCAATATCCTCTATTAGGGCATGGTTTCTACCACTGTAGCTCAGGACTGGAAGAGCTAGGATACAAGTGTCAGAGCTGAAACTTCTGATCTGAGTTAACATCTTTCTCTCCTCTATAGTGCCAGACTTTGCAAAGATTAAGACATGGCCTTCATGTGAAATAAATGGAATGCTCTTTGTCTGGTATCACTGCGATGGTGTTGATCCAATGTGGGATGTCCCAGAGCAGAAGGAGATCACCTCAAAAGAGTGGGTGTATCATGGCCAAACAGAGCATTTTGTCAATGTACACATTCAGGTAGGAGACTTCTGTTGTGTCTGGTCAATGGCTGTTGGCATTGCTGGCTTGGATGCTTTGAAATCATACCTCTTGAATGCAGATGAGGACACTGACTCTGCAAATTCTTAGAACAGGTGTTCTAATGTACGGCTTTTGAACTTTGCCTTTTAAGCTTTGATTCTGACATGGTTAAACCAGGGAGGACCTAGTAGAACATTAAGCAAAAATGTTTGAGACTACATCAAGTAACCTTCAAAGAACCTACTTTTGTGATTCTATCATTAAGTGCAGAGGCTTGGTAAAGTGTAAAACAGGAATTAAGCCAGTATATATTCACTGGGCATGTCTACATGTGTAAATGCTCCGGGAGTGGGTTTATAGCAGGGGCGGGCAATTATTTCAGGAAGAAGGTTGCTTACTGAGTTTTGACCAGCCATTGAGGGCTGCATGACAGGCAGCCAGGGGCAGATGAATATGAATTTTCTCAATTTTTTTAGGGGTCCTGTGGGCCAAATAGAATGATCTGGCAAGCCGTATATGGCCCACAGGCCACATTTTGCTACCCCCGCTTTACAGAGTAATTTACTGATGTCTGCTCCTTCCTCTACCTGCCTTGCATCATCGCCCTGCAGCAGCCAGGGGGAGCTCTAGTCTCCCCTTGGGTGCTAGCTCAGGGGCTGGCAGGGAGCAAGGGTTCAGGGGACAGCTGTCTTTTGGCAGGGCCTGGAGGATTGCTCCCTGCCCCAAGAGCTGCCTGCTGCTGGGGGGGGGGCTCCACCACTGGAGCCCAGGTGGGGACAATGTTCCCCTGCCCCAGCAGCAGGGAGCTCCCAACTTGTGCAGCAGGGGCTGGGAGATTCATATCTCCAAGCCCCAACTCCTTGATTGTGGAGTGTGGGCTAGGAGAGGATTATTCCCAGCCCCAGCTCTGCAATTGCAGAGGGGCAGGGGGACATTGTCCCTACCCAGGCTCTAGTGGCAGAGCCCATCCTGGCAGCAGGCAGCTCTCAGGGGCAGGGAGCAGTCCTGTCCCCCTCCACGCACACACTGCCCGGCTGCACGTGTAGATGGTGATGCTTACTACGCAGAAATTTGCTCTCATCTTGAGTAAAGCATCTCGTGTAGATGTGCCCACAATGTGTTCTCCCCATGGAGAATATACAGTGTATGTGCCCCAAACACACAGCATGTGCTCTTTAAATGTAGAACAGATATTCTGTGAATCTGTTAATCTAATTTGACTTAAAACTGACTTGATTATAACTGTTTTGTTGGAAAAATGTAGGGCTGGATGCAGGGTGGTACACTGGAGTCTAAATTCCACTTAAGTTACCAAAAGAGATCTGGAAATCTCTGCTGTGTGTTACAGACTTCACTAGATGCCTAAAATTAAGTATCTTACACTCTGGACTGTAATAATCCCTAGATACCTAAACTTTAGTGCAGACCTGATAATACTGCAGCAATCCTGAGTTCAGTACAATAGGTAACAGTCCTTATTTTTCTCAGAAACATGGCCAGGGCCCATCTTTGACATAACAGTCTTGGGGCTAGAACACCATACATTTTACATTAGATAGTCTTTGGATAACCATAGACTTAATAATGGTCTAAAAATGCTTAGGTTTAAGATAATTGCAATATCTCTGTAGGTTACCTCAGTGACTAGTAGGTCAGCCACCTTAATTCCACCTTCAGGTAGTCTTTCTGGGAATCACTGATTATTGCTGCTGATTAGCTAAGATCTAGACACACAACTAAGCCATGCTCAGAAACTTCCATCCTGTATTCTCTTATTTGTCTCATTTACCTAGGCCTTGTTTCTAGATTGTGAGTCTTTGGCCCCTGGAAGACATTCATATAATGATGCAATTGGGATCTGTGCAATTTTATGTCCTACCCCAAAAATCATGCATCTTGGTAGGATGTGTGATTTTTGGGATGGGACATAACATTCCTTATCCCAATTGCAATTCCCAGCCCATCTTGGGGAACAGGCAGGGGACAGCCATTACTCAGCCCATGGAGCTGCCTTGTGCTTGGTGCTGATGATCATTGTAATTGCCTGGGGTAGCCCTGGGCCCTAGCCTGTGTCGTGTGCCACATATTCAGTTTAAGACACCATGCAAACCAGATACAAAGTTGTTTCAGTATACATGAAACATCTTTGTGGCTCATTTGCCATTTTATCATGCCATAAACTGGCTGAACATGTGGCATGTTGCAATATATGTCACAGCATGTTACTCACACCATGAATGTAATATCTGCCAGGGCTCTTTGGGGTAGAGGTTGTCACTAACAAAGCGTGAACAGTGTTTGGCACAATGGAACCCAATCTTGTTGATGTCTTTGGGTGTGAGCCACAGTAATATTTAATATATAGCCTGTGTTGGAATACATAACTAACTTGGAATAAATAACTTTGGACAAATAACAGGGGCAACGTTGGACCCCTGCTGAACCAGATGGGGCAACTGACAACTGACGCCCAGGAAAAAGCCAACCTATTAAATAGGTACTTTGCGTCGGTCTTTCATCAGCCCCATGGGACGCCCATGCCCGCTACAGGGCCGGGAAGTCCGGGTGAGGGTGATCCCCTGCCCTCCTTTAATGCTGACTTTGTGAAGGAACATCTTGAGAAGCTGGATACCTTCAAGTCAGCCGGCCCTGACAATCTTCACCCCAGGGTACTCAAGGAGCTGGCGAGCATCATAGCCCAGCCTCTAGCGCGGATCTTTGAAAACTCTTGGCGCTCTGGTGTAGTGCCCGAAGACTGGAAGAAGGCCAATGTGGTGCCTATCTTCAAGAAAGGGAGGAAAGTGGATCCGGCTAACTATAGGCCCATCAGCCTGACTTCTATCCCGGGGAAGATCTTAGAAAAGCTTATTAAAGAGGCCATCCTTAATGGACTGGCCAACGCCAACATCTTAAGGGATAGCCAGCACGGGTTTGTTGCGGGTAGGCCTTGCTTGACCAATCTCATTTCCTTCTATGACCAGGTGACCTATCACCTGGACAAGGGAGATGAGATTGATGTCATATATCTTGACTTCAAAAAAGCCTTCGATCTGGTGTCCCATGATCGTCTCTTGGAGAAACTGGCCAATTGTCGCCTTGGGTCCTCCACGATCCACTGGCTGGAAAATTGGCTCTGGGGTCGGACCCAGAGGGTAGTAATTGATGGAAGTCACTCATCGTGGTGTCCTGTGACCAGTGGGGTCCTCCAAGGCTCTGTCCTTGGACCCATACTGTTCAACATCTTCATTAATGATGTGGACACTGGAGTCAGAAGCGGACTGGCCAAGTTCGCCGATGACACCAAACTTTGGGGCAAAGCATCCACACCAGAAGACAGGCGGATGATCCAGGCTGACCTGGACAGGCTCAGCAAGTGGGCGGACGAGAATCTGATGGTGTTCAACGCCAATAAATGCAAGGTTCTCCACCTTGGGAAAAAAAACCTGCAGCATCCTTATAGGCTCGGCAGTGCTATGTTGGCTAGCACTATGGAAGAAAGAGACTTGGGGGTCATCATTGACCACAAGATGAACATGAGCCTGCAATGCGATGCTGCGGCTAGTAAAGCGACCAAAACGCTGGCTTGCATCCATAGATGCTTCTCAAGCAAATCCCGGGACGTCATTCTCCCCCTGTACTCGGCCTTGGTGAGGCCGCAGCTGGAGTACTGCGTTCAGTTTTGGGCTCCACAATTCAAAAAGGATGTGGAGAAGCTTGAGAGAGTCCAGAGAAGAGCCACGCGCATGATCAGAGGTCAGGGAAGCAGACCCTACGATGACAGGCTGAGAGCCCTGGGGCTCTTTAGCCTGGAAAAGCGCAGGCTCAGGGGTGATCTGATGGCCACCTACAAGTTTATCAGGGGTGACCACCAGTATCTGGGGGAACGTTTGTTCACCAGAGCGCCCCAAGGGATGACGAGGTCAAATGGTCACAAACTACTACAAGATCGTTTCAGGCTGGACATAAGGAAGAATTTCTTTACTGTCCGAGCCCCCAAGGTCTGGAACAGCCTGCTACCGGAGGTCGTTCAAGCGCCTTCATTGAACACCTTCAAGATGAAACTGGATGCTTATCTTGCTGGGATCCTATGACCCCAGCTGACGTCCTGCCCTTTGGGCAGGGGGCTGGACTCGATGATCTTCCGAGGTCCCTTCCAGCCCTAATGTCTATGAAATCTATGAAACTTGAGGCACTTGTCAAGTAACTGTAAATGGTTCCTTATAGGGGTATGCAAAGCAGGCTTTATTCGATTTGGATTCGGCCTGAATTGGGGACAGTGATTCGATTCGTTGATTTGGATCACTGTCCCTGATTTGATTTGGTCGAATATGAAGATTTAATGCTGATTTGGAGAACCAGTGATTTGGACATTCAACACAGCTTTAAATGTTTTTTCTACATACCTCAAGGTACCAGTGGGGCTTGTGAATGCTGCAATGCTGGGGCGGATGGAGCGTTCCACAGGAGTGCGGGGGGCCCTCCACGTGGTCAGCAGTGAACCCAGAAGTGAACTTCCAGGTCCTCTGGGGGGCCCCCCCATGCATCCCTGGCTCAGTGATCAGCCACGGGGAGGTCCCTGGTGCCCCCCCAGATCCAGGAGGCACCAGTTCCCAAGCTGGGAGACCTGGGGGGGGGCTCCCCTGTGCGGTCCCCGCTGGACTTGGAAGTGGACCGGAAGTTTCTGGTCCACTTCCAGGTGTGCTGTCAAGCGCACTGGGGGGCCCCTGCACTCCTGTGGGACACTCCATGCACCCCAGCATTGCAGCATTTGCGAGTCACCTGCTACCTAGAGGTATGTGGAAAAAACATTTAAAGCTGTCTCTGTCCGAATCTCCAGATCTTTCCGAATCTCTCCAAATCGATTCAGAGGGTTCCGATTAGATTCAGAGAGATTAAAGGGTCCTCTGATTTGATTCAGATTTGGAGATTTAGCCACCAAATCAGGCTGAATCTCCACTGAATCGAATCAGGGACCAAAGCTTCTCACAGCCCTCATTCTTTACTTGCAGGAAATCCCTGAGAATGGAGCAGATATAGCTCATCTAAATGCTGTCCATGCATCGGCTATTTTGAATGGATCTGACCTGAGATATATACACTCCAAGCTGTGGGATTTTGTGAAGCACACTTGGAAGGTAAGAGGATCAGTTTAACAAGCCTGTTGGCTGAGACCATCTGCCTTGGCTTCTGAATGAAGTTCAAGTTTTCTGTGTGCTTCAGGGCTTTCCAGAATGTTTGCCTTCTTATCCTATTCCCTCACATGCCCTTATAGTCAACACAAGCTTCCTTCCTAAGGCTGGTACGCCCTGCTCTTTCATTTGCATTCATCTGCACATAGTCTCTTTGTGAACATATGACCAACTTCTTCTGTCTCCACTGCACTGTGATCTACTCTGCAACACGCTTGTTATATGACAGTCCTACCTCACATGCTGTCTTTTGCATTTGTTCTCTCAGTCACTTGTTTTCAAACCCTTTAGGCAGAATGGCAGCCAGAGCCTGAACCAAACAATCACTGTGCCCAGATGCTGGTTAAACATGCCTTGACTGTGTTTGGAAAACACTTCTCCTTACTGGATGTCAATGTTACAGCTAAACAGGTGAGTAACACACTTCACAAAGCAATACATACAAGTACCTGGATAAATGGAAAATTGCAGTGGTTCAAAAGCACAATGGAATTTAATTTCAGCTCTTCCAAACATGCTAGAAACTTAGCTAAGAAACTTGGCTGCCTTGTGCCTTGGTTCTGTATTTGTTAAAAAGGACTATTCATACATGCTTTCCTAAAGTATAAGGAGGCATGTGGAAATGGATGCTTGTTTCAAGGTCTGAAGGTGTAAATTGCTTGCTAGGCTTCAAGTAAAAGAAACAGCTTTAAAGTAACAAAAGGTTTCTTTTCATGAAAGCAATTAGGAATAGAGACATTTCAGAAGATTGGGAAAAAGCCACTATTAAGGCTGTGCGAAGCTTCGGTCCCTGATTCGATTTGGCGGAGATTTGGTGGCCGAATCTGAATCCAAATCGAATCAGAGGACCCTTTAATCTCTCCAAATTGAATGGGAACTCTGAATCGATTCAGAGAGATTCAGAAAGATTTGGAGATTCAGACATAGAGACAGCTTTAAATGTTTTTTCTACCTACCTCAAGGTAGCGGGCAGCTTGTGAATGCTGCGATGCTGGGGCACATGGGGTGTCCCACAGAAGTACAGGGGGCTTCCCACCGTGCTCGGCAGCAGACCTGGAAGTGGACCAGAAGCACTTCCAATCCAATTCCGGGTCCGCCAGGGAGCATGCCCCCATGACCCCTTGGCTTGGTGACTGGTGCCTCCTGGGTCGGGGTGGGGGGGCACCCAGGGTCCCCCCTATGGCTGATCGCTGAGCCAGGGAGGCACGGGGAGGGGCCCCCCCGGTGCGCTCCCCAGCAGACCCAGAAGTAGACTGGAAGTACTTCCAGGTTCACTGCCGAGCACATGGAGAGCCCCCCCACACTCCTGTGGGATGCTCCTTGAGCCCCAGAATCTCAGTGATCACAAGCCATGCCTGCTAGGGTTGTGCATAGCTTCGGATCATGATTCGGATTCGGAGGTGATTTGGATGATTTTGAAGCCGAATCTATGAAATGTATGAATCCTAATCGAATAGCTGGAAGCTTTAGGCTTTCTGAAACTATTCAGAAGCTCCAAATTGATTCGGAAAAGATTCGGAGCCACCTCAGAGATCCGGCCATAGGGTATAATGGAGAATCAATTAAATATTTGTAACTTTGTTGTTTTCTGTCTGATTTGGATGAAACCTGCAGGGATGGTAGCCTCTGCTGAGAGCATGAAGCCTACTAAGTTTCAAGATCAGTCCAAGGGTTCAGGGGGAACTACACCCCAAATTTTTGAAAGCAAAACTCCTGTCATGTCTATATGTTACATTACAGGGGGGTGAAAACTGCAGGGATGGTAGCCACTGGTGAGACCATGAAGCCTGACAAGTTTCAAGAAGATCAGTGCAGGGGCTTGGGGAGAACTGCACCTCAAGCTGCAGACAAGCAAAACTCGTGACATGGGTGACACTGTGTGTGTTAAGGCGCAGCAGGGTGAAAGCTGCAGGGGTGGTGGCCCCTGCTGCGGCCATGATGCCTGCCAGCTGTGGAGGGTTCTGGGGCCTGCACCCCTAGCTGCTGACAGGCAAAACTCATGACATGGATGCTTGTGCAACTGACTGTCTCTGTCTTGGGGCAGTTGATTGCCTGTATTGATTATTTCCTCTCCTTAGTCTGTGGTTTTGTAGGTGTTAATTGTTGCTAATTAACTGGCTACATTAGCTAGCTACTGTGTATTGAGCTGGTCCCTGAGTGAATCATGATTGATTGCTAACTGGTAACACAGTAGCTTAGTAGCCAGGCCTGCAGTAGATCCCCCCCCCACCCCAAGACAGACACAGTTGCACCCATGACATGAGTTTTGCCTGTTAGCAGCTAGAGGTGCAGGGCCCCAGAGCCCAGAAGCCCTGCACTGATCTCCTTGACCATCCCTGCAGCTTTCAGCCCGCTGCGCCTTAACACACACAGGGTCATCTATGTCACGAGTTTTGCCTGTCTGCAGCTTGAGGTGCAGTTCCCCCCGAACTCCTGCACCTATCACCTTGAAACTTGGCAGGCTTTGTAGCCTCACCAGGGGCCACCACCCCTGCAGTTTTGATCCCCCTGTGGTGTAACACATACACGTGACATGAGTTTTGCTTTCAAGAATTTGGGGTGCAGTTCCCCCCAAACTCCAGCACTGATCTTCTTGAAACTTGGCAGGCTTCATGCTCTCAGCAGAGGCTACCACCCCTGCAAGTTTCATCCAAATCAGACAAAAACCAACAAAGTTATAGATATTTAATTGATTCCCCATTATACCCTATGGCCGGATCTCCAAGGCGGCTCTGAAGCTTCAGAGCCGCTTTGGCTGTATCGAAGTGGAAACCTGGCCCAGAGCTCCAGATCGGATTGCTGGCATCCAAAGCGACCGGATCCGAAGCTGGATTGACTAGCTGCCTACTTGCATGGGCCTAGTGCCTGCTACCTCAAGGTATGCAGAAAAAACTTTTAAAGGCTGTGTCTATGTCCAAATTGCTGATTCTCTGAATCAGCATTGAATCTTCAGATTCAGCTGAATTGAATCATGGACAGTGATCCGAATCAATAGAATCACTGTCCCTGATTCAGGCCGAATCCGAATCGAATCAGGCCCACTTTGCACACCCCTAGTCATTATGTCTTTCAGGGATCATCTGGGCATATTTTACCCTACCGAAGTTCCAGCCATTGCAGCAGCAAGGCATTGGCAGCAACGTCTCTTCCCTGATCCTTACTTATTCTACACTGTAAGGTTTTCTTTATAGGGAGCTTTGTACTGTGATGTATGAGAATAGTCCTCGCTGATGTTCTTTTGGACAAATAGTTGCAAATGCAGGGAACTAGAACTAGAAAGAGCTAAATTCTCTAAGAAGTTCCTTTTCTTTGTTTGAAGGTGGGGCCTGGGTTGGTCTTTCTGATCTTTGAACATGAATTCCTGGGCCGTGGGATCATTCTGCACACTGTGACACCCGTTGAGCCTCTCCTTCAGCAAGTTATCCATGAAATCTATTATCAGAAAAACATGCCAGCAATAATCCCAAAATTCATTTTGAAAGCAGAGTGCATACAGGTAAGTGCTTTACTGAGCCAGAACGGGCTGCTTCTAAAAGAGTTTTGTCAGAACTGCAGAGGCCTTTACTGCCTTGTTATCTGTAACCTGTTTTTGTGAATGGTCAGTGGCACTCAGGTCTCAGTATAAGAACATAAGAACTGCCATTTAGACTAAGTACAGACAGTCAAAAAGCCCGAGGCTGAATCAGTTCAATCATTGCAGGTTAGTTTGAGCCGCATAGATTGAACCAATAAGCTAGTGAATTGACATTTACTTTTGATTCCGGAAATGCAGCCACATGTCTGCATTGGCCCGGGCAAGAAGCTTGGGGGGGGGGGGGGGCACTAGAGCACACCTCTTTGCTCTGCTGGAGCAGACAGCTTGGGCCAAGGCTAGCCCACCCACCCTGCAAGGGAGAGTTTGCATGGGAGATGCAAAGCATCCTGGGATGCTGGGGGACTGTAAGTTAACTTGAATCTGGAGGGGATCTTGGGCAGAAGTTCAATAAACCGATTTAACCTAAATCAGCCAAGTCTGATACTACATCCATCCAGGTTTACCTTAAACTGGTTTCAGCCACTTTGAAAGCAGTTTATTTGTATTAAACTTCTGTCGTGTTACAGATTTGAACCGGTTTCTGGTCACTTACATCGGTTTATGTGTAATTTCTGTCCCTAGCTTCACTGGGTCAGACCGTAGATCCATCTTGCCCCATATCCTGTGTCACACAGTGGCAGAGTAGATACTGAAAGGGAGGGCGAACTGAGTATGACCACTGGGTATGGCAGGTATGACCAGTACCTGAATGTAGATTACAAGGAACCCTATTTCCCCACCTACTTTGGTGCTGCTGCAGGCAGGGACGATGTGTAGGGGGTGCACTCAGGTGGTGCATCCCCAGCAAAAAGGTGCCCAATGTTGGCGGTGCCTGTGGGCAGTTGCTGCTCACCACCTTGCTGCTGGCACCGCCAGTGGTGTCTCTGAGAGGTCCATGATCACCCCTGGCTGCCGGCAGTGGCTGCAAGTGGTCACCAAACCCTGGTTGGTGCTAGTCACTCCTCCCACCGCTGACAGTGCTGGCGGCATCTGCAGGAGCTCCCTGCTCACTGCCACCATGCTCCCTTGGCTGCAGGTGTGCGGGTCAGCCCTGTAAACATTGCTAGAAGGCTGAATGCTTGAAGTTGCTGGGCAGCAGAACTTTTGTAGGAAAAGGTGCTTGTTGCTGCATTTCTTGTCCGTGGCAGAATGGGACGTACCCACCTGCACAAGTGTCCTTTTCACACCTATAAACAGTTTTGGATTCTGCCCTGTCCTCTGGCAAAACACAAGGATGTTTCACCAAGTAAGGGCAATCTCAAAATAAAACCATTGTGTGTGCCAGGTAGTTTCCCATTTTGAGTGGGAAACCACATAGCAGCTAGAAACATGGCTGGTGGCACTCTTGAACACACCCATCCTTTATGATTATATATCAAAGCAATGTGGTCCAGTAAATACTCATTGTGCACAAAAGGGTTTATTTCATTTGGAAACATCCTCGTAGATTTGCCTGTGCAGCTGTGATTGTACCTGCTAGTGATGTGCTAGCCACCAGCCCTCTTGCTGCATTTCCACCATGCTACTCTGATGCACACCTCAGTTCAGGCAGACCTTTGACTATTTTAAAGAGCCTTCTCTGTTCTATGATGATGGTTTATCATTTGCTTTGGAAACTTCTTGCTTGGGGCTGCCAGAGGTTGACCTTGTTAACTTCATAGGGTGTCTGTAGCAGATGGCATGTTGCGTGTGAATGGGCTGTCAATACACAAGATTGGTTCCATTCCACTCAATTATACTCAAGAATTCAACTCCGCAGCACCTGGAGTGTAAGAGAGAGGGTCAAAAATCGTTTTTCCATTAAATATTATGATAGGGAAAGTGCCTTGAGGTGGTAGGAATCCTCAGAGCCTGGGTGAGCAAGTACCTCCCTCACTGAAGGGAGACTTAATGAAGTGAACGGGGATGAAATTCTCTCTCAGAATCCCTGCAGATGTCCCCAGCTGTGGTAGAACACAGGACAGGTCTTCTACTCCCACCCAAGCTCCTCCTCAGCATGCCATACGAACCTGCTCTGGCAGGGACATGTCCAAAGGCACTGCCACTCAGGGGCATCTCTCTGCAGCTGTTCTCAAGCTCTCAGTCTCTAATGTACTTGAGTGGCTGCTGGGACAACCCTGGAGCCACCACACCAGTGTGCTAACCTGGTTGAGTGCATATGGGACTGGGTGGATGGGGCCTGCCTGGGACCCTGGCCACCACCACGGAGTAGATATGCCCACAGAGCCATTGTTTGGATGTTTTGTAAGCTAATAGCCGCACAAAAACTGCCCAGGCTTGGAGACTTGCTAAAAACCTCTTTGGAACCAGTGTCTTCTCTCAGGACTTGAGCTTTGCTGGTCTGTGAAGTAGTATGCATGGACATCTAGTTTAAATTCCTTTTTTAAGACAAGTCTGCTTCTTTTCCCACAGTTTGAGCGTGATATAACAATATGGAATAACAAGCAATATCTTGCTAAACCTCTACTGGTAAAAGAGGATTCTGCAATTCAGAGGTACAGGCGCTGGTATGCTCAGTTTTACAGTGAGAAAAGCAAGAGATTCACGTTCCAGAAGGATGGACTGGACTGGTAAAGAAAGCTATCCCCTGGACAGAAGTGGTAGAAGACATTTAAAGGGCTGCCTTCCTCTCCAGTCCCTGAGCGGCAGTAGAGCTCAACCAAGTTAAGACTCACTGGCCACATCTACACAAGGTGCTTGCTGCTCAGTAGCTCATTACTACTGTGCAGTAGCATCACCGGGCATGAACCATGATGCGACACTACCGTGCAGTAGTAATGAGCTACTGCACAGTAAGCATCACTAGGCAACTGTTGCGGGGCATACAGTCATTTCGTATTGGGTTATGCAAGTGCTAAATGACTGCAATAACAACTGCGCAGTGGGTGGCTCGTGTAGACGCACCCACTGTCTCTTTTCAATATAAATATGACTTGGGTCTTTCTAGTCTGATACTTGCTTGTAGTCATATACAACATCTTCTATGTACAGCTGATGAAATCCAGGCTTGTCAGTCATGTGTGAGATGCAATACTTGCCCTGGTGTCTTCTGTATCTCATTGCTTCTGTTAATCAGGGAAATTTACATCAAAACTTGAATGGGATGATTCAGTTAGGGATGATCCTGCCTTAAGCAGGGGGCTGACTTCATGAGGTCCCCTTCAGACCTGCTTTCCTGATTCTGACCTGCTGTTTAGTACTTCCATGTCACATCATTTATCAAAGTCATCCCTTGACGTCTGCCTTTCCATAGCAAATCACTGTGTCAAACCTAGAAAATCACAATGGGCAAGGCAACTTTGGGGGCACTTTAGGCAGCAGATGCTCTGGGCTCTTGCTACTAAACATAGAAATTAGCAGGAGCGAAAAATTGGTGAGGATTATTTGTAAGTGTTACCTAATGGCTTTTTAGAGGAGGTGTGTCTATACTGCAGTGTGGAAGAGTGATTGCAGCATATGTCAACCTACCGAGTCTAGCTGCAACCTTGTTAGCTCGGGTCCTGTTATCTGTGTAGTCACAAGAGCACAGGCTCCAGCCAAGTACAGACCTGAAGTCTAGGGCAAACTTGCGCAGTCCACATAATCCTGTGCTGCCAGGGCTGCTCTGCTATTGTGTCGCAACTACAATCAGCTCCCAGTTGTAATATAGACATACCAACCCTTAATTTACCAGTGGGTTGTTAGCTCCTGGATAACTTTCTATGTAGAAATACTTCATGAAATAGCAATTTGTGAAGAGGGGGCAAGAAATTATCCCTTTGATAATATAAAACCAACCTTCTTGGGGAAAAAAAACACTAGTAACTAGTGAACAAGATCATATTTAATATCAACTGAACAGCAGACTGCCAACATTGGTGCCCTCATATTTTGTAGTGGATGAATACTGATCTCTGCTCATCTGGCTAGAAAACTACTCTACTTTCCATTTGATTTTGTCTCTCTGTGGCGTATAGATAAAAGAGCTGAATTCTGCCCCGGTTCACACCTTATGGAAACCCGTTCGGTTGGTCCATTTAAGTCCATAGATAGCCTGACCTGAGATCTTGAGGTGTTCAGTCAAGATCTTTCAGTCAGTCTGTGCTAACGGCTACGAAAAACAAATGTACCCAGTGTGGATCTGTTGGGAGCCATCTGAACTAATGGGTTGTTGCTGATACTGTGCACGCTGTACTGAGAGCTGGTGCCAAAGGAATGCACTACTACAAAATATTCTGTAAAATGTCTCTTTTTATATTGTGTGAATTCTGTACTTTACGGAGACCTCTGCTTTGGTGTGGGCCTTTAGAACAATGTCAACCTGGAGAGACCTCTTGATTCACTGTTTTTTATCTAGTCTCTTAATATATTAGTTTAGTTACAGTGTGAACTGCATAAACTAGTCTGTTAATTTCAGACTGCAGTAGGCAATAAGGGATTGTATTTTTTTTACTGCTTGAAGACAGAAGTAAAGGGAAAAGACCTTTGGACACAGAATTGCCCTATGTACTACATAAAGAAGGAATATAGAGTGAGCATCAAAGTCGAACCTCTTCAACTACCTGGTGTTATTGATCTTGTGTTAATGGTGATGAGTGTCAGTAGTGAGGGCACTAAATTTAAAAATTTCTTGGAAGAATCAACAATACAGTGGAGCCAGGAGCAGGCTAATGCAGATCCATGGTGGGCATTGGTTTAATTTCTGATGGCAAGAACACCACAGTGGTGAGATATGATGCGACTTGGAGTTGTTTGATCCTTGCCTTTAGAATCAGGCTTTTTATAACTACTGTTCTTGTATTAAAGTCTTTTTAAATCTGCTAAGCGTCTGTGATGTCATTCTCCACAGTTTTGTGGGAAGAACCTGCAGAACTTTTTTATCATGGTCCTGAGCTGAACTTTATACCTGGCTTCCTTGCAGGGAAGGAAATAACTTTCTGCGTGGTTTGCGATAATCTTTTCTTGTCCCACAGCCATTCATTAAAAGATGGACAGCATTATGGAATGACTGGAAAGGAAGGAAGGAAGGAAGGAGGCAATGGTCTGAAAACCCATTCCTACCTCTATAAACTTCACTAAAACCTTTCCCCTAGTTAGGGTTTGTGCAAACAGCAGGTTTTAACCATGTTTCTCTATAGTCCTTGCCACATGCTTATGTAAATGTGCCTTGGGTTCTGATTCCTGATCCCAGAGCTAGCCAAAGCCCTGGAAGAGTTTTGAGATTCTTCCAGAAGCAATGACACATTTGCCACTTTTCTGTTGCAATGGCCGTAAGTACTACAAACTATCCCCAGAGGGTGGTACATACTCACTTGCTGGTGACTCCAAAGCTGTCCTGCTGTGGTTGCTAACAAAGTGCTGCTGAGCACTAAAATGGCCTATTCTGACATTTCCAAACTAAAAAGTTTAATTTTTCTTCTATTCTAGACATTTTCTGTTTTGAAATCTGTTTGTTTAAACTAGAAATGGTAAACAAGAAAGGGCAAAACGAAACACAGATATTACAAGTCATCCAAAAGACATGTTTCACTTGATCTGATCTGGATTTTTTTCCCCATATTGGCTCATGAAAATGTATGTGGTTGACAGTCTTTCGCAGGATGGAAAAATGATATCCAGCCCAGCTCTACTCTTGAAGGTATATAAGTTTTGAAAACAGCTATTAGCAACACTAGAAGTTGTTGCAGGCAATGCGCTATCTGCAAAGAATCGGGGACCACTGTCAATGCAAGGTCCGATTCATGCAGATTGACCCAATAGCTGCCACAGCCTCTTAGAGCTCCTTTACCATCTTGGTAGGCAAATCTAAACCTGGTGGCTAACATCTCCTGTTCAGTTTGGTTTGAACAATGCTAGTATATCTACCATCTTCATTCTCTTACCTCCATGCATATTCTTTGACACTTCTTTATTTTCTAATTAAAAACCATACAGAAAATGAGTTCATCTTTTTGTATCTTTGGTCTGGACTTCCAGGCTGTACCCAGCTATTTTGAGGGCACTCCTCTCGAAATGGGGATTTAGCAAGCCTTGGTGATAAATTCAGGTAAATCTCTTTAAAGTGTTTGTTCCAGTTAATTTCTTGAATTACTTGTACCTAGAACTTCTGTTGGATTTAAACAGAATTTTTTTGGTAAATAAGACTTTTACAGGTGAGACTTTCCACTAAAGATAGACTACTGCTACCTTGTGATTCTCAGGTGTCAAGATACTTAAACGAACACTTCTAGATCTAAACCAGCAAAGGGCATCAAGCACGATCCCAGAAACATACTGGAAAAAAAGAAACACCCAGATGCTCATTTTTTTTCCTAAAGGTTGTTTTATTGTAAAACCATAAATACAACACTGACATGAAAATCCTCAAGCAACGGATGCTTTCTTACAGTTACAGTTTGTCTTCTGCCTTGGCATCAACTCTGAAAAGAATGTTGCAGAAACATGTCTCTAAGATACCTCCTCCAAATAACTGAACTCTGGCCTGGAGCTCTTAGCTAGTTTGGAACTTAAGTGGAATTATTCCTTTTCTAACATGGAATATTTCCATTCAGACAGCAACAGACTTGTAAAAACAGCAACATTTAAACACTTCGATTTTTTTATAATCCTTTTCATTTGACGTCAGTCTAAGTTTCAAACAGCACTGAATTTATTGAGCTGTAAAAACAAAAACAAAAAAGGAAAAATCCTAAAAAGAAAAACTCAGAAGAACTTGAGTTGGCCTCAAGCATTCATATATATCAATGAAAATCAGCAACTCAACCCCGTGCAATATTGCTCTCTATTGAGTCATTCGATCCACACCAACAATACATGAGACTCCAAACAGGTTTTGTTTGTTTATTAACACAGCAAGTGTGACATTAGATAACCTTTTAAATACAGTACATGGTACAGTGCAGGGCCAGCTGCCCGCACATTTCCCCATTATGAAGACAAAGCCAGCGGTGGCGGTTTATAAAAATATTGTGTTGCTACAAAAGTATAAATTAATGCTACCGGTATTAAGAAATATTAAACACATAAAACTTATAAGGATTAAGAAAAATATTCATTAATACCTGTAGAAAACTCTGGCCTAAAAAAGATATTTTTTGTATAATTTTTTGTATATTTTTTGTATTTTTTTTAAGATGACATGAGATTCTTGCACTTGCAGGTAGAGAGACACACGCAGGTGCATCTATGGTATTGCCTAGAACATCTGCATCTACAGAAAGAAAGGTAAATGCACACAAGTTACTGAGGAAAGGGACTGGGGAAGAAAAGGAGAACATTAATCATTTTCCTGATGAAACAACAAGAGAATTCAACTCCCAACAGGAGGTTTTGAGAAATTAACATACAAAATGAGGAACGGCTTCTTTTCAGACTGGCTGCAAACGAGGATTTCCTGATGGTTTTGTCAGTATGACACACTTTCTAGCTACAGCGCAGACCAGAATCCTCACAGTCTGGGTGACGTGCATTCCTCCTGCATTTGTGACCTTGGCTATTCACCTATCATGAATATTCGGTTTGTCCGTTATCAGTTTTCCTTTTAAATATTTTTAAAAAATTAAATAAAAGTCCCAACATATTTAAACGGACTCTAGAAAATACACAGCAGCCCTAGGACTGTTGCTCCTTCCAGAGTGCATCTCCTTTCTAAAGCGGAAAGGTTTTTATCCATGGATAACTTCATCAACAAGGAAAAAAAAAATAAACACCCTAACCACACACATTTCAGAGACCACCACAAGAATCCCCAGAAGACTGGAAACAAGCACTCAAGGCTCATGAGGCTGGAAGTCTCTTTAAGGAACTTTGGTTGTGAAAAGCAAGGGTCTGACATGCCTCTACCCATCATTTCCATTGTAAAATCTTCCCATTGTTAAGGCTACGCTGCTCATCTGGGTACCAAGACATACGCTGACTCTGCTGTCAGTGACACTAAAACAATGGAAAGAAAAAAAATGCTTTCAGTCAGTGGTTGATGTTGTGCACAAACTAGACATTTATGTGACTCATTTCAGAAGCTACTCTAAAAATTTCAAACTCAGCTGCCTACAGATCATTAAACCTACAGAGGCTATTGGATACACGGTCATCTAATGTAAGCAAAACTCGTCTGTCAAGTTATAAAAACAAAGGACTCTAATTGGTGTAGTAAAAACCCAACTAACCAGCAAAACAAAAAATTAAACAGAAACCCCGAAAACATTCAATATATAAAATTAAATTTCAGGGCACTCTCATTGGTTTACCATATCTGGCCTAGCATAAACAAGCTATTCCCATAGTTCCAAGGGGCAAAATAGGACCTGTGCCTGGTTTTATCTCTGCATTTTTTTGTTTTGATCAATAAGAAGTTTTTGCTGGGGGCTTAAGATTTCCCCTGATGTACAGACATATCCCACATACTGTATAAAAGGGTACTTTTGCTATAGGACACATTTTTTAAAAGCACCTATTAAGCCTAGGAGCCAAAGTTCTGTTGAAAATTTTGCCTACTGATGCTCATTAGGTTTCATGCTTCTGTGAACCCTTATGTAGCTCCACTGATGCACCAAGGACTCAAACCACCGTGTAATACAGGCAATGCATAACAGAAGTGGCTACAGATTCAGTATAGCATCCTCTTGATCTCTCTTGGCTTATTACTTTTAAGAGTTAAGAAGTACCCATTTGTTGCTCCCAGAACAGTTGCCACCTCTTCCTACTGGCCAGTTCACACACTACCCATCCCAAAGCCTCTTTAACATAAATTATAATTGCAGTAGAGAAAGCCTATTTGACTATCTTATACATTAGCAAGGGCTGGGACAGTAATGTACTTAACAATGCACTCGATTGTTCCCTTCAGTCTGGTTTTAAATGATAGCTTGAGTGACTGTTCCTCAACTGAAGAGGCCTCTCTTCAGTAGGAAAAGCTTCCTGAGGTCCAGCTTAATTCTCTGTCATTCCCTTTCATTGCTTGAGTCCTAATTGCTCCATACAGACCACTTTAACTATTCCTCCACCTTTTGGGTGTTTGCTCCTCTCAAATATGACAGGACTTTTCTTCCTGCCTTGGCCATCAAACTAAACAGATCCGATTCCTTCCTCAGTACATGTTCACCCATCTAGCACTGAATATTTTCTGGCTACTTTGACTTTCTTCTAATTTGTTGATAACTTAGTGGCATCCCAAGGAGTGTTATAGTGTATCATAGAATCACACAAAAGTAGGGTTAAAAGGTACCTCAGAAGGTCATCTAGCCCAAACCCTTGCTCAGTGTGGCATCATCCCCATCTAAGCCATTCTACACAGGTGTTCACCTAGCATATTCCAAAGAAGACTGTATGAACAACCCTCTCACTTAACTACCAGGCACAGTGCCTGTAAACATCCCTAAACCGTAACTTGCCACATGCATGGAAGGGGGATGAGGGCACTGTCAATATCCTCCAGCTACAAGGATGTGAACTGGTTTGTTAAAATACATGTGAGACATCCAAGGAAGAGGACCATGCTCTGTGCTCCTTAGTACAAAGAAAGGCAAAAACCTCCACAGTCCATGCCAATCTGACTGTAGGGATGCCTCTTCCAACAAAAGTATTTGAAAACATTTCTTTGAACAGAAAATCCTCCAATCTACTATTATGGGTTAGCGCCCCCAAGCTGGGAGTCATCTTATGGAATGCCAAGGACACGGACACAGAACATCAAATGCTACTTATTTGAATCTGATACAGAATTATCCTAGAAAACATTGGAGGTAAACTGCACTGGTGTAAATTACATTAGTCTGTGTGTTGTGTGCCCATAGTTTTATCCTGGGAAAGCCATTTAGTTAAGGAAAACATGCTATTACCTGCTTCCTTTCCACCTAGGAGTAGGTTGTAGTAATAATCACAGCCTATTACACGCAGGTTCTCAAGGACTGTTGCTCAACTGTCTGCTTCGGTCCGGGTGTATTTTACATTGCTGTATGAAGTCAATGTAAATTACATTGGTGTAAATGTGTCATGTATCCAGGCCCGAAAACTCAGTGATACTCAGAAACAGCAATTTAAGCCTTGGGTAACATTTTGAGAAGTATCTAAGCTCTATTTTCAAAAGGCACTTAGGGCCCTAACACACCGAGTTGCTTCTGAAATTTTTCTCCCTTTTCTATTAAAAATATATCATAACATCATTAACTAAGTTGATCTAGTTAAACTGGTGCAAACACTAATGTAGAGGCTTAACGTAGTTTAACTCATATTTAAATCAAAATAAGTCAATAATTTAGATACAAGCAAACCATTTCAAACAAGGATAAACTGGTTTCAGTAGAGCTACATAAGGCAGCAATTTCACTAGACTGATTTTAAATCTATTTAAACTAATGCAAGTTTTCTGCTACAATTCAGGCTTCGATAGTATCCTTCACTCTGGTCTGAGAGAGAACAGTTGCATCACAGTCACTGTTACTAACCCTCTAGGAGATAACAGCAGTGAGTGGAGCACTGTCAAATGACAACTGTGTTCTACTGCTGGAGAAATGGAGAGTAGAAACAGATAATGAAAATGGGTATGGTCCAGCTGCTGTGTTTTATGGAAACAGAAGTCATCTAAACATTTTTTTGTTTATAAAACTGTGCCTTTATATTGTATTTTCTTAGTTCTCTTGGTCTTTGTTAATAAGGATATTTGGACATAACACAAGCAGCTCTGTTCCTTTACAGTTCATCTTGTGTTGGTGCTTGCTTCTCAGAAGATGATGTTGTGACATCATAATAATTTCTGAAACAAACTGTGAAGGCACAAACAGGCACCTATGATGTCACTTGCAGAAAAAGCAGCAGGGACATTAATTCCTACAGAACAGCAATTCAGTTTTCACACAAATGGATTTCTAAATAATAAAGAAGGGAACAAATGAAGAAGGGGGCAGGTTCCTAATGCAAACACTGCAGATGCAAACTGTTCCATCACACAAGCTAGATGAATGAGCTCCTTAAGAACCTTCTTTCCAGTTCAAATGGGATGTAACCTGCATTGCTGTTCACACCATTATTTGGAGGCCACATCTCCTTCTTTCCCTACCCCTGCCTACTAAGGCCCCAGGGCAGCACCTGTTGCTGTGACACTGTAATGCTATGTACAGCACTTCATTTTCACCAAACTAAGTAAACAGCAGCAAGCAAACAGAAAATGCAGCAAATCAACAGAATTTCCTGAAATCAAGACCTCTGTAAATTATCTGCAGTCTGGGGAACATGCCACGGTCTGCGTAACCAAGTGGTGGGAGAAAGAAAAGCATCGCTATATCATTTTTGCACATAAAGCAAATCTGTGCACCACTGACCCAATTATTTCCTTAAAACTGACAAGACATGGGTAGGCTCAGTAGTGGGGCATCTTATCAGCCACTAATATCATCCTATGAGTTGTGCAGAGCACTGAGTACTTGCAAACAGAACACCTGGTAACTTTAATATGTTTTTTATTATTTATTGTTATTACTATTAATAAAAACTGCAGATTCTGCCATTCCCTAGGTAGGGAGAAGAATAGGTAGTTGCAAGTTATCTCACCAGTTTTCTGGTTTGTTGTTTTAACCTAGATGCCAGGTTGAGTTTATAAATATTTGGAGGGGTCCCTCCTAATAGACATCACTGCATGCATGCTTTGGTTTATAGTTCATCATTAGTGTGACTAACCAAAGATGCTTTGATAATTTAATTTAGCCAAGGGGGTGAGAGGTTGATTCTGGCCCTCTCCTTTGCACCACCAAAGCTCTCAAACCATTTTTAATACTACTCCACGGATTAAGTAGATGCCCAAACTATTGCCATTCTGTCTCATTCACTATTTCAGTGCTTTAAATCTATACTAAGTCTCCTTTGTCTAGTGCCCCACACACACAGTGCCTTTCATAGGCATGTAAAAGCTGTGTTATCCGGCACCCATGGGGAATGGGGAGTGCTGGTTAATCAAATATGCCAGTTATCTGAGAAGTGTCTTTGCCTGTTCAGGCCACTGCCCCTCCCGCCGCGTCCGGTGTGCCAGATCTTTCACTCCCTGGCATCAGCGTGCTGGGGGACAGCGAGGCGGGGGCCCATGCAGGCTGCTTTGCCCCGGGCCATGGTCCAAAGTTGGTGAAGTGGGATTCGGCGAAACCAGAAGTGCCATGATCGGACTTCCAGTTTCGCTTTTGCCGTGTTCATTGGCATGCCAGTTAATAGAGCATTCCAGATAACAGAGTGCCGGATAACACAGCTTTTACTGTATAGGAAATGCCCCACTCTGTGTTCAAGCTGAGATGACAAATCTCTCCAGCCCCCCCCAAAATTGCAAACCCTGTCCATTACCAAATGCAGTCTTGATTAATGCTGTGATTTGCCAAAGAATGTAAGGGAGCTGGATAGTCATCCCTCATTGAACTGAACTTGAATTTCACTGGCAGTTGGGTGTCCAGCTCTCTTCAGCTCCTCTGATAATCCCAGGCTAAAGGAGCCTGATCTAAACTGTAAAATAGTGACATTAATAGAAAGTGAACTAAAAGCCTGTCCCACGGTTTGAGTACCAAGGTGCCCAGCCCAGTCTGCAAACATGAAGGCAGGTGCAACTTTGGGTTCTCTCTTAGGCAAAAGCTTCCCCATTCCCTCTCTGTGGCTACAAAGGATTTCCAATTCTTTCTCATCAGAATTTCCCTTGCTGTCCCTTTTCATTTTTCTTGGTAGTCTGAATTTTTTACATTTTTCTCTTGCATTGCATGTGCAAACAGATTTGTTATTGAAGGGCTGCTTAAAATGGCTGGGCAGGTAGTGTTCCTTTGGGAGAAAAAAACCAGCAAAAACTTTTTGTTGAAGAGGAAGAAAAAGAATGAAGAAATCTCCACCTGCATAGACCAATGCAGGAGAAAGCACATTTCCAGATGTCTCTTGCCTTTGAGGGATCTCATTTAAATATTATTCCTGCAGCAGACAGCAATAATCCCTACCAATACTCACAGCTGCCTTTAGGAAACCACTGGTTTTCACCGCAACATCAGTGGTGGCAACCAACACAATTTTCAACTCACTTTGTTCTGCAAAAGGTGTAATGCTTCCCCAGCCTGAAAGGACAGCCTAAGAAGATGCCAGTAAACAAAGGGCTGTCCTTCAGGGTGCCTGATACTAGGAAGGGTCATTAGCTTGTGAACTCTCCCATCTCTGATCAGTATGCCCAGGGGGAGCATTCAGTACCTTTCATAATCAAAGTACCTTACAATGTGCAGTGATACTAAGAACACAGAGACTGCAAGCAAGCATAACAACCCACATGTATTCACACAGGGTACCAGCATGCACCATTACTGAGAATGACTTAGTGGTAAAGGTCCTGGGGCTTATTTTTCAACTCTGTAACACATTTTGAGACCTTAAATTTTTGCTGCACTGAACCTGGTAGAAAGGATCTTGCTTTAATACCTATTCAAAAGATGGCCTCTCTAAGGGGATCAACAGCCTTTGTCCCTAAGTACTGCACTGTCAGTGTACACCAAACGGCTGCTCAGGGAAGTCAACCCAAAACCTTCTTGTCCAGAACAGCTAACGTTGCTAACTAATTTGCTGCACAGTCTTTATTTGGGGCATGTAAATCCCTAAGGCTGGTCAACTGTCACCAGGGACTGCAGTTATGAACTTTTTGCAGTGAAAGATACTACTTTAAGGAAGGAATTCATTTAGTTTTGCACTTTTGGAATCTTAAAACCCTGCAGAGAACTAAGTTTGGCACCAAAAATCTGGATTAATCCAAGATGCACCTGATCTGTCATCCCAAATAGGTTAGGTGCAACAACATGCTTGAACCATGTGAGCAGGCACTAGACCCTTTTGATGCTGGCCTTGACTGATAGTGGAATGGCTCATGGTCCTTGTCCTTGGGCTTCTATGATAGTATAGGTGGGGAGGGGCTGCAAGTCTGAAGAGCTAGTGAATGTGAAGTTTTAAGGTTACAGGGCCTTCCTAGCCAGAATGATTCAGCAATGTAACACATAGTGTAATGCACTATAGGTATTAAAAAGACATTCATGCTACCAGAGAAAACCATTCCCCCAAAAAAAGGAAAGGAAAAGGTGTAGTTTGTATTCGAGTGGGAGCACTTACATTCAGAAGGATCTTTGAACCCACAATGCTTCTCTTCCTTCAAACGCTAGATTTATAAAACTGATGATCTTTGTTCCCCTGAAAAATCATACACCTTGGTTTGTCCTCGATCATGTGAAAGATTATTTCGAATCTGCACACAGGAAAGGCTTACAGGAATTTTAGATAGCAGAACTTCTCCAACGGTAGCTGGTGGACCACTGGTGGATCACTTGGTGGTGGTCTGTGGAGAGCTGTCTGGTCAAACGGTGCTGGCTTCTCCTTTTTCTCACCATTTAACTGTATTAAAAGTAGCTAAACAATACATTACTTCCCTAAAGTTACTTTTCCATATAAGCAATCGTTGCAGTTCCCACAGGGATGCTATTTAGTGGTGAATGGGCCACTCTGTAAATGAATTTGAGAACCCCTGTTATGCAGGACATACAGGTGAGATAAGCTAGTTTACAGTGGGACTTCAGAAAAAAAAGTTAATGTGTAAAAAATATCTATAAAACAACAATCACAGACATTCTTTGCCATACTTACTTTCTCTCAGTTCTAACTCAAATGTAAAATCACTAGCTAAGAAGTTTAACTCAAAAACGGGAGTGGCGACTGAAAAGTAACTCTTGGGGGGGGGGGGGGGAAGGGACTTCTTGTATGAAAAGATTAAAATAATGTATTTTCTTAAAGTTTCCCATCCTGACTTCTAACACAACTTTGTGTTTGTAAAACACAGGTGCCCTGATATCATGCAACGTATGTTAAGAAGGCTGCAAACGAATGCCCTCAAGGTGTACAGTTATTCATAGGAGCAAAGTCCAGTGCAGAACTGGTCTGTTCAACGTAGTTTGATTATCCATGGCAAGATGGCCCAGGGGACAAGAGGAAAGGTGGGGTAGAGGAGAAATAAAAGAAACTTCAAGTCACTTTAGATCTCAGCTGCCTGAAGACTTTAGAACGTCAGCCTCCCATTGGTCTGCCCGCTTGAAAACATTAGAAAGTCTGTTAAGTCCACACGCTATCTATGGAAAGGAGCACGTTCCTGGCAGAGGGCTGTCTCTCACACGTGCTCAGCTCTCCTCTCAAACTTAGTTTTTATATATATTTATATTTTTATATATATATTTATATATATATAAAAAAGCACTTGGTTTCCAGGGGCATTCATAATGAGGTCCACAGTGTTTAGAACTTAAATTTTTTCTCTTTGTTTGGAACAGTGTTTTAAAGTTTTGTTTTGTTTTTTAATTAAAAGATAGTTTTAAAGCATGTTGGACTTCAAAAACATGAGTTTGTTCATGTCTTCTGGACTGAGCAGTCGCCTCCTTTTGATTAAGAGGGCCTGCTCACACATATTTACACATTCGCTTCTGGCACCAACAGCAGGCACTGCTAAGAGCCAAAAGGCCAACTTGGCTAGTTTTGTATGCTTTTGGGTAACACATGACCAGTACTGAAACAGATCAGGAGTGGCCTGGAAGAGGGGTTCTTGCAAATAATCATAGACTTCGTTTTTCCCAAACCGGTCTTCTTCCTGAGCTGGTGGGGCCTCGCCTGCTGCCCGTGGTTTCTTGGTGGAGGGTTCAAATTCTGTTTCTTCTGCCCAGGACTCTTTCACTTCGTTGATCAATTCACAGACTTTGCCAATGATCTCTTCATGCTGGTATGGTGGGACAGGCCGCAGCTTCTGCTGAGGGTCCAAAATCATGGCTACTTTGTGTGCAGAATGAACTTTGAAGTTCTCTTTCAGTGCCTCCAGGAAGAGATGGCAGAGCTTGCTGACTACACCAGCATCATTGGCTTTGGAAGTGAATAGCTTCTCCAGTTTAACATACGTGGGCAGGACCAGCTGCAAAGTGGGCCGGTTCTCATTGCTTAGCTCAATCACTGCTTGTTTCACTGGTGCTAAAATGGCTGCCAAGTTGCTGAGCAGATGCTTGTTCAGGTTTTGGATGAGGTTCATTTTCTTGGCCCTGCTGTAGAACTCGCAGATCTGCTCATAGCGCTCATGGACAAGCAGGAGGGAGTCCGTCACTGAGTTCCAGCAGGGTGGGGGAGATGTCTCCTCCAGAGAGCCAAAGGTCTCCTTTGAGAGGCCTGTGGACCCTGCCAAATCTTCACAGACATTCAGGAGCTCGATGACTTCATGCATATTGCGAGCTTGTAGTGTTCGCTTGTTCAGCACACTTTGCACTACTGAGTTCAAGGCACAGGCTGAGCAACGCAAGCACATGCCTGCCTTGGAGAAAGCAGATGAGTTGACCTTGCAGTCTGTGACATACACTGTCCTGATTTCTGACATCACAAACTCTGAGAGCACATTCTGCACCCAGTGGTGGATAAAATCACCATTTTCTCGGATGTCCACACCCTTAATTCCCAGGACATAACTCTTGATGTGGTTGCCTTCTGCCTGGTAAGCTGTCAAAATGTAGCAGGAATCTGGGCCAACGCTTTGAGAGTGGCATGTGACCCCTATGCCCAGGCAGGCATTGCTGCCCAGGGCACAGGTCACTTTCACTTTCACTTGGTTGTACATCCGAGGCAAGTGCTTCAGAGCCAAAGTGTTGAAGTTACCTAAGATTTCAGTGACAGAAAAGGCACCATAGCGAGCGCCACTATCCACCAGGGTCTGTGCCAACTTGATGAATTCCTTTCCGCTCACCACACTCAGAGCTCCCAGATCGGTGCACATCACCCGCAGCAACCTCTCAGCAATGTTCTGCCGCTCCTTCTCCGGAATTGCGCTGTTTCCTACTGAACCACTTGCAGATGCTGCAGGGAAATACAAGAAAGGCAAGGGATTTGTCAAAACTGTTCCTTCTATACCAGGGATAGGAAAAGGGGCAAGACACTATGTCGCATAGTACTTGCCCAGACTGCAGCAGATAGAAATCTATTCTTGAATCTAGCATTTCCTATGGGCAGCTCCTATCCTAAATTGTTTCTAATTTCAGGCTTTCCTGATGCTATAGTGATAGCCTTGTTCTTTTCCTTAAAGCAGAGAGGGGCTTGTGTGCAAGTTTTCCTGGCCTTGGGAAGAGAAACTGCACAAGTGGATTAGGCAGAATCTAGCCAAGGTGAGGGCCACAGGCTCTTTGTTCCTTACAATGGATCTCTTGTTGGCACTGAACATTCTAATCAAGTATGCTATTCTTTTTCAGTGCATAAATGTTGGCAATTAGGATTCTGATTCACCTGGCATATCTCATTATGGGAAACTGGCCTTTTCATTCCAATATTGATTTCAATTTGAGTTTAGGATTCAGGTCTTGTGTTAGCATCACATGCTTTTATAAGAGCTACATCTATACAAGTTTGTATGGACATCTGGCTTCTTTGTTCAATTTAGCTTTACTATAATTTAAGGATCTCCTTCAACTCTCCCAGCTCAAGTTGCTCCCATTTGGGGGGCTGCTGATGGCTATATGGTTGATGCCATTTTTGGCCCAATGGAGCACTAGGTTTCAAATGAACAGTGTTTCTTCAGGGCAGCTCAGCTAAAGCACCTTACTAATGATTCTGGATTATGTGCAGGAGGCTGTGACCAAAGTACAAGGTTATGCGGCTTGCTAGTGGCTGATCCAGAGTCAGGCTGACTCCTGCCACTGCCAGTAAATATCAGGTTATGCCTTATGTCATGATGTTGCATCTTGTGGCACAGAAATCTAACCTCAGATCATAAATTGCAGCTCCTTTGGAAATCTAATCTAGCTAACTGGTTCAGGACAGGAGTTCTCTCAGTAATTTTTTTTTTTTTTGGGGGGGGGGGGGGGGGGGGGGGATGTGGGACTATCACCACATACTCTATCTTCTCCTCTGGGGTTCCCACATGTCCTCAGTACATATTCCAATGGTGTGCCAGTTGGAAGGGTGACAAGTTTGTAGAATGCTATGTGGACAACCGAGGAAAAACATGTAATTAAAAGCACCACAGATTAGTGAGGAGTATGATCTTTGGCCTGTTAGAACTACAGTTTTGCCTCAGACACAGAGCCACTGGTTCAGAACCTACAGGTAAAATATAGTGCTCAAAGAGAAAACACTGCTACATACTATTATTGGCATTGTTTCTTTGGAGCTGTGGTTTCCACTTTTCTTCCACAACAGTCGGAGGTGATCTGGGTTGGTTAGAGGCAATGTTGTTCTCATTGTCAGCTGTGGGGCACAAGACATGAATACATTAGTCAGAGGTGGGGGACAGGCATTTCACTAGGAAGGAAACACATGGTGGCCATGTGCTGGGATGGTCTAGGTCAGTTCTTGTACTCTCAATATCCTCAGGACAGTAAGATAGGAACAAGCTTAAAGCACAGAAAGGGAAAATGGTCTCCAATACTTTTTACTTTTACTTTCCTTTGTTAGGGTAACCCTATTCTACTATATTTTTCTGTAGGTTTTTAATAGTTAACTAACAGTAGAAAATGATGTTTTTAACCTTGCAGTGCCTCTATTCTCAAGGTTTGTCCAAGTGCATGTATGCAGACACACACGGCATATTGCCCCAAATCTCCTTAATGCAGCTGAAATAACAGCAACTTGTTTTTGCTTTAGTGTCACTGATGCCATCAGCACAGCCTCAGAAGCGCATCTGTTAGCTAGCTGTGACTGTAGAGCCAAGAGATGACATTTAGAGTGTTTTCAGTGGGGCCTAAAACAGTTGTCACTTTAATTTCTGGAATAAGAGATTTTTGTGAAGGTAAGTGCAAAAATAAAATTGAAAAGGAGAGGGTTTTAAGCAAATTTGATCGCTGGTTCTTTTCTTGATTTATTTTTTTATCCCCTTAAGATCCTACCTTGTAGCAACCTTCCTATCTTTCCAACTTCTGAGTGGTTGGAGCCACACCCTGCTGGCATCCCTGAGGCTCTCCAAGCACCCTGGTCTCCCCAAGTCCTCAGCACTGCCCCACTCCCCCAGGGGTGGTGGTAGGAAGGGGAAGCTGGAGGAGGGAGAAGCCCAGAGACTCTGGCAGCAGCAGCAGGAGAGCAATGTAGGTAGTGACACCCAAACTAGGAGCCTGAGGGGGCCACAGGTCAATCCCTTGGGGCTGCATGCAGCTCATGAGCAGCCAACTGGGCAGCCCTGCCCTGGGGCTTTGGAGATATGGAGAAACATACATATAAAGCACTCAAATATTTCTGAAGCAATTTAAATTTGTAGAGCTTCAGTAGTATAAGGGCAGACAGAACAGCCTCCCAGCTAAAGTATCCCTGAGAAACACTTCAGAGTCTGATATAGCTTGGACTAATTCATAGGACTGAACACAGTGCGTCCTCTGTCTACTCAGTTTTTATAGCATTTTCAAGTTTATTAAAGCACTAGAAACATTACATCTGCCTATACCCTATGCTATCCTCAGCCTCCTGGTACCTGAAGATCTTGTAAGATTAAAAATATGTTTTTCTCCACCACAGAAAACCAGGTAAAAATTTCCTTTGGACCTGTTCATTGCTGCCCCTAGGCTGAATAACCTGCTTACTGTAGTGCTCAGTGATAGGACTTCCTGTAAGGCTGAAATCTGATTAACTCTTCTTGGTTTGTAACCATTGTTCAACTCTCCCTTCACCTCTTATACCTCATATAGACTGAGAGAAAGAGTCCCTCTCTGCCTGCTCCCCCTCACCCCATCCTGCACCAGGGTAAATTCAGTTGCCACAAACCACCCTACTTTTATCCTGCCTGGGGATTGCATTGGCAACGTCCTAGGCCAACAACTCACTGGATCTCACTCAAGAGAGAGTCAGGAAATGGTTGAAAATGGAAGAGAATACCGCCTCAATAACTAAACTGTGATTCTATAGCAGACGAACAAATAATAGGGCAGGGATTTAGTTGTGGGCCTGTCAGGGGTATCTCTCTGCCTATCTAAGGGAACCAAGACCTTACACAGTGTACTCAGAAGGGGATGTCCAGTATTTGGAGAGCCTGATGCTGAGCTCCAAGACCAGAGAGTCAAGTCAGAAAGAAGGCAACCACACAAGCCTTTGTGGGAATGGAGAGGAGAAAGGAGAAACAGGAGACCTTCTGCAAAATGCTGGAAATCAGAAATGACTGGCTAGATTTTCCCAAGCTCTGTTTATTCTAACTGCTCTCTTGCCAGCAGCACAGATAGTATGAATTTTGCATGTCTGCTGGTAGCTAATGAGATAGGCCTTGTGTCTGTTTCAATTTTGTTCAGGTAAACCCCATTCATGTGACAGCCTTCTGGTCCTGGCAAGGGGAAAACTGTATTTCCCTTTTTAAATCTATTTCATAATATTAGGAGATTTATTTTGTGCAATTATCCACTGGCATTTGATATGGTGTTAATAGGATTTGTGCAGTTCATTCTCATCCTCTTTTATCAGTCAGGTTGAGTCTAGATAGATCACTCTTCTTTAATTTCTCTTCACGCCTCCAATCCTTTAATCCAGGTTCAGCCTTGTTGTCCTCTTTATTTTAGCAGTAGATTGCAAAAAAAGGCATTATATGGTAGCACTAGACCTGAACAAAGTACTCTAAAGGGAGTCAAAGCTGTATATTGCACAGTATAATTACAGAACAAATTCCTTTGCCTTGTATTCTGCTGTGCTATTTCTGCCTCTCAGTCTCCAATTTACATTCTAATTGCTTCTTCCCATTGTGTAGCTATTTTACAGAGCTATAATCTTTCCTAATTACCTTTTAGCCTCCAGACTCAGCCCTCTGCATGATTCAAGTGCCAACAAAGCCCTGTTCTTACTCTTTGAGACTAGCAGCATATTCCCTGTCTTCAGTCACTTGTGTAAAAGGGTCTAATAGACTTATCATTTTCAGCTGGAAGATTAGATATTTACCATAAACACTCTGAAAAGACTTCAGAAATGACAATTTAAACTGGGTTTCTCCATGCCCTATCAGGAAAGGCATTCAGCACTATCCACAGTCCTATCAGATTGCTGCATGGGTGGGATGCAGGTGTAATACTCTAACAGACATACTGTCATGATGCCAGATTCCTCAGTACAGTGGGGCAAGTGGGAGCTTAGTGCCAGCACACACCATGCTGAGGTGTCACTGCTTTTTCAGTGAATGCATTCAGTAAAACACTGAAAGGCCTTTGCCACTCAGTGCATAGGGACACTGTACGAAAGGCAGTGTCCTGTTTTGATGTATAGGGTGAAATGCACTGATTTCCCATATTGAAATTTATACTGAAATAAAAACTCTTGAAAACAAAACAAAAATAGGAAAAATGGAAGCAAAAATGTTTTGAGTGCCCAAACTATTTCCCCCCAGAAATGTTTTTTGCCAAATAGTCAAGAATTCAATGACCAAATGAAGACACCATATTGACTCATATACCACACATACCTTTCCCCTCAAAATCAGCCCACCTCATCCCCCAAACTGGAGTGTGTGTCTTAAGCAGAGAAGCTGACTTCCTGCCTAGAGTAAAACCCACACTGCTTTGATTCCTGCTCCACAGTACAGCAGCAGTGGCATTACTATTATTATTCAGGCAGCTGAGTAAGTCAATTGATTTAATGGCACATTGTTCTTTGCAACTGTTAATGATCATCTTTCCTTTTTAATGATCTTTATGTTCCAATAATCAAGCTAAACTGTCACACCATGGCTTTGAACCTTGGTCCTCAGCCTGCCACCCTACAGCTGATCACCCAGGCTGGTCAAGGCTGACCTGAAACCACCAGCAGAGTCTAACCCTCCACCTGCTCCCTGTCACTGTCATGGCTGGCTGGGCTCAACTGACCCTCCAGTGGAAATATATTTTTTTCTGCGTTCTGCCTTCCCAAAAACCAAGGTGTATGTCTTATTTGGGGGCATTTGGTATATGAGACACTCCAGGTTAGTGTTCAAATCTCACCATCCTTCCTAAAATGAAAGTTTCATTCTCTACACCACAGCTGCAGCACGTATGAGCAGGGAAGAGTAATAATGGAGACAAAGGTTCTATTGACTTCAGGGAGAAACTCTGTTTTGCCTGAGTCTAGGATGGCTTCTTCTCAGCACAGAAGATCTCCATCTGCTTTTTGGATCTGAACTCCACTGAGTGGATTGGCTGATGACTGCTAATGAAATGATCAGTTCCTAGATACTGTTGGGATAAATGAGAAGAGAGTGGTGTGATTTGATACACAACATATGAAAACAATGTACACTTTTGACCTACCCACAGAAAGTGATTTGCAATACCCATTAAATCACTTAAAGAGCCCTGTGCTCTGGGAGTCACTGCCCCATGCTCTAGTTCATCTAACTTTTTTTCCCCTGAGAATGCCAAGTGAAATTGCATGGTCTTTAAAAATTGTAAGCACAGGAAACTCCACTGGCACAATGAGAGGAGTTGGCATCAGGTGAAACTCTGTCATTCAACCATATGAATTGGTTGTGCCCAACTTACCTGCATGGGACTGCATGTGTTCCAGGAGATTGTTATAAAACTGGAACTGGATTCCACAAGCTCCACAGGTGTAAGGTTCTGTTCAGAAGAAATCAGTTCAGAACAATTATATAGAATATGCAGAGAAATAGCATCTCCTGAATTACAGCCACAGAATCTGATCCTGCAAGCATATCTCCATGTCCTTAATTTAAACATGCAGGCCCCTGGGAGTTACTGGAACTACACACATTTAAAGTTAAACACATCCACAAGTGTTTGCAAGATTGGGTCCCTTATCAGACTAGTGGATGATTATAAAGGCTATACATTTACATCCAATTCACAGCTGCTTAAAATTATTTCTTTTTATAGCTCTTTGTTCTTTTGTGCCTTAAAAGTTAATTTAATTTTAGATCCAGTTTTTTCATTTCTAGCTCCTGACTCCTTTCTTGCGTCAGAAGGCAGATCTCTCCCCTATCCCCTTTTCCCACCCATAGAGGGAACTGGGCTGTGACAAATCCCACTGTCCTCAAGCAACAGGGGCACTGCATGGACAATTAGGTCTGTGCTTTCCTGGCCACTGGACAAGCCTCAGTTCTGTTGGGTGGGCTGAAGGACATTAAGCTCAGCAGCCAGGGTATGCAGAAAGGCTGAATAGGAATACAGCACAAAAAAATGAGCTGCAGGCAGGTGGCAGGGGAAAGGGAACAGGACATGGAAGGGGCTGAGCAGAGCACAAGAGCCAAATTCCCAGCCAGTGGAGAGGGATGGAAATGTTTCTAAGCTGTGTCTTGGTCAGTGAGTATTTGTGCACACAATTCACACCTGACCATGAACCAGCTGAATGTTTTTAGCTTACTTCTATCTGAGGAGAAGCAAAATTGAAAGCTTAATTTGTCACTGAGCTGGCTTGAAAGTGTGGGCTTCCAATTCAGTTTTCGTATTAGTTGCAGCGTACTGACTTTAAGATGTACAAGACACCATGAATAGCACCATAATTATTTAAAGATTTAATTCTAGACGTTCCTGTATGCCAGCATACTTGCACTACTCCTTTGTGGTATCATGCTTCATAAGAATAATATAAGCGCAGTATGTGACCTATGTATATAACTGACTGCCAGGCACAGAGTAAAGTCTGGTGTTACAGCATGTTCATAGATTCATAAATGGTAGAGTCGGAAGGGACCTCAACAGATCATCAAGTCCGACCCCCTGCCATGGTAGGAAAAAATGCTGGGGTCAAATGACCCCAGCCAGATGCCTATCCAACCTTCTCTTGAAGACCCCCAAGGTAGGGGAGAGCACCACCTCCCTTGGAAGCCCATTCCAAGTTTTGGCCACCCTTACCATGAAGTTTTTCCTGATGTCCAGCCTAAATCTGGTCTCTGTCAGTTTGTGACCATTGTTCTTTGTTTGCTGCGTATCCCTAATGAATCTGTAGGTGGCCACAAGATCACCTCTCAGCTTTCTCTTACAGAGGCTGAAGACGTCCAGGTCCCTCAGTCTCTCCTCACAGGGCTTGTCCTGTAAGCCCCATACCATATGAGCGGCCCTCCTCTGGACCCTTTCAAGTCTATCAACATCCTTCTTGAAGTACGGCGCCCAAAACTGGACACAGTACTCCTAACTGCAGTCTGATCAATGCCGCACAAAGGGGAAGTATCACCTCCTTGGTTCTATGTCATACATCTGTTGATGCATGATAAAGTGCAGTTAGCTTTGCTGATGATTTTGTCACATTAATACTCATGTTCATCTTGGAATCCACTATGACTCTGAGATCCCTTTCCGCTTCTGTGCTGCTGAAAGGGTCACTTCCTAGCCAGTAGGTGTGCTGGATATTTTTGTGCCCTAGGTGCAGCACTCCACACTTGTCCTTGTTGTACTACATCCTATTGTGTACTGCCTACTTTTCTAACCTGTCCAGGTCTGCCTGCAATCATTCCCTACCCTCTGGAGTGTGTACTTCACCCTACAATTTAGTATTGTCTGCAAACTTGGACAGAGTACACTTCACACCCACATCCAAGTCACTGATGAAGATATTGAAGAGTACAGGACCAAGGACCAAACCCTGCGGGACCCCACTACCCACATCTTTCCAGGTCGATAGCGACCC
This sequence comes from Alligator mississippiensis, assembly GCF_030867095.1. Taxonomy (NCBI): domain Eukaryota; kingdom Metazoa; phylum Chordata; order Crocodylia; family Alligatoridae; genus Alligator; species Alligator mississippiensis. Next base: position 47,951,930 of record NC_081835.1, read on the forward strand.
GTCTACTACCTCTCTCTGGGTGCGACCACTAAGCCAATTTGCCACCCACTGGACCATGTAAACATCTATGTCACAGCCTCTTAATTTATTGAGGAGAATAGGAGGAGACATTGTATCAAAGGCCTTGCTAAAATCCAAGAAAATGACATCCACCTCTACTCCTGTGTCTAAGCATTTTGTGACCCTGTCATAAAACAAAACCAGATTGGTCAGGCATGATCTACCTGCTACAAATCCATGCTGGTTGCCCTGCTGCCTTATTTTTCTTGCTGGACTCCCACAAATATGATCTTTCATAAACTGTTCAAAAACCTTTCCAAGGATGGAGGTGAGACTGACTGGCTTAAAATTACTTGGATCTTCCTTCCTCCCCTTCTTGAAAATAGGGACCACATTGGCCGTTTTCCAGTCCTCCGGGACCTGACCCGAGCACCACGAGTTCTCAGACAGCCGCGCCAGTGGTTCTGCTATGACACCGGCCAATTCCTTCAGTACTCTCAGATGTAGCTCATCTGGGCTTGCTGACTTAAACACATCCAGTCCATCCAAGTGACTCTGCACCAAGTCAGCGTCGACAGTTGGTGCACTGGTGTCCATCTGATGCCCTTCTAAGAACCCATTAGGAGACTCATCTTGAGACCCAAGTGCAGGCCAAGTAGGTTTACTCCTCCTTGGTAGCTTCCCCCTGCTTCCACCACCTATATGCTTTCTTTTTTGCCCTTAGGCTCCCCTGGATTTCCCTGTTTAGTCAAGGAAGTTTTTTGGCTCCTTTCCCTCTTTTCCCTCATACTGGGATAGTCTCCCTCTGTGCCCGAAGGATTGCTTCCTTTAGAAATAACCGCCCTGTTACAGATATGTATCTAAGCTTTTAGGAAAAAAGATATAGTTTATTACTGAGATATCACATACCTCTTCTAGATGTACAACAGAAACAGCAACCATGCCAGAAGGTCCAGATTGCTTATTTCCAAAATATATGCAAGACTGTCTTGGCTATAACTCCAGATAACTCCTGACAGCAGATAGCAAAGAGCAGCACTTAGAACAGAGCTCGATGTGTGATAAAGCAAAAATGAAAAGGCTTCTTACACTGAAACCTAGGGAGCTATCTATCAAAGACAAGAACACCCAACTACCTGTGGGCGCACACTTCACACAAGACAACAACCACTCTCTCTCCAATCTCTCAGTTCTAATCCCCAAAGGGAATTTACAAAACGCCCTTCGTAGACGAGCCTACAGACTTCACTTCATAAATCTACTGGATAAAAACAATCATGGACTAAATATGGACATTGGATTCACAGCACATTATAACCTGCCTGCCATTTGATAACCCCAGGTAACCTGTCTGCATTTTACCAGCTACATTCTATCACCACTTAAAATCCCCCCTTTTCCCCACAACTACCTGTTTCACATCTATCGTCTCACAGGGCCTTGATCCTCACTGTTATGTATTTGCTTTTTCACAGACCTGCATTTTGCATACTGGCTTCCATTCCACACAGGACAGCACCCAAAGCAACAACAAACTCTTCCTGTGCCTGAAGAAGGGTGTTTGTACCCAAAAGCTTGCAAAGAACAATTTTTCCACCTATTTAGTTGGTCTAATAAAAGATATCACATTTACCCCAAGAAAACCTTGTCTATGGAGAAGAGAGTGGTTTTTACAACTGAGTAGAATACATTTAGAAGTTCTGGCAATTTGGGTGGATTGGGAGCAGAAAACTGTTTGGCAACTTGTAAACTATCATGCAGTTTTGGAGTCAATGTGCATTTATATTAATGGGACAAATCACGTGTCCTGGTATCAGCTTCAGGCTGCCAACAAGCTGAGGAAGACAGCAATGTTTTAATTTATTTTGGTGGATAGTTTTTTCTTCAGTACCAAAAGCACCATAAAGTTTAAAAGGTTGAGATTCTAGTGCTCAACCACTGAGCAAGGGCTGGATCCTGTGTCAAGTGCTGGGAAAGTGGAACTGTTTGAATGCAAGTGCTCCAAGCAGTCAGCCAGCTCACTGCATTTATTCAAACTCAGATACAGGGCATCTTTCTGGAAGTACAGCACAAAATAAGAGAATCAATACATTTAACAAAATTTAGTACCCTAAAAAGTGCCTGCTTCCCTTTTTATTTTCCTCATCCATTTCTTTTTGTCCTCCTCTTCTCCTGCTTCAAGTTCATCTCATGTTTTTGAATGCCAAAACATTTTACCTGTTTCCTGTTTCCTTTTCTTCTCCACTTTTCTATTTTTAGTCATGTCTTGTCTTTTATTTTTCTGTATTTTTACCTCCTTTGGTCCCCTTTTTTCTTTTGTTATTAATTTCCCCCTCTTCAGCCTCCCTCATAACTGCCTTCTGAATTCTTGTAGTCCTCCATGATTCTTTGCCCTGTCTCTGAACTCACCTCCATCACAAATCCCTTTGGTCTCCCTCACAAGAAGCCTCTTTAACCATCCCCACTGGGTGAATGGCTTACCGCTTCTGAATCATTCTTGAGTCTGCTAATTCCTGATGATTTTTCTCCTGAGCCTCATCCCACATCCATGTGCTCTGCTCTGAGACAGAAGGGTCATGCCCGAGTAACCAACCCATCTTTTTTAACCCACCTGGCCTTATACCTTCCAAATTGCTCAAAATGCTCTACACAGTTAAGGCCAGCAGCTAGAGCTGCTTGGGAAAAGTATTTTATTTCCAGTGACACTGAGCCACAGAGCTAACTCCAGAAGTCAGAGGTTCAGGCAGTCCCTCCAGGAACACACACATCCTCAGTGGACCAAAAGTTGCTACATTGGCCAACATACAAGGGAATGCACTGAGGACCTACCAAGCTAAAAAAACCCATGAATTCCTACAGCTTGAGAAAAAGAGCCAAGATTCTGAAACTGGGAACGAGAGTAATTCCTGGTCCTCTGGGGACTGGCATGAGAAAATACTGATAACCAGTGATCCTGGTTTTCTCTGATAAAAAAATGGCAAATTCACTGATAAAAACACAACAATGCAAATTCTCTGATTACCCCCCCCAAATCTGTGAAAGGCCACTATATATATAGATATCAGCTGAACACAATGTTTTCTTGATGTATTTACAGTTTTAAATCAATTTGGAAGCCTGCCAGTGCCTCCATCACTAAAATAAAACCAATTTTAAATTTTGATTTGATTTTGGGTTTTCATCATGGAAAATCAAAGCTCCTGCTAAGACCAGTCTGTACACCCCAAAGAATTATGCACAGAAAAGTTCAAAATTATGCACAGGAGCACTCAAAATTATGCAAAATTAATTATTTTTATTTTTTATAAATTAAACAAAATATAACATTATTTGAACCTTCTTTAGAAATGTATGCAAGTACTTTGTATAGTTGGGGGGGTAGGTGTGGGGTGTGTGTGGGGGGATTTGTGAAGGTGTGGAGTTGGTGGGTAGGTGTGGGGTTTGTGGGGGAGGTATGTGGGATTTATGTGGGGGTTGTGAAGGTGTGTGGGCAGTGTGGGTATGTCTGGGGGGTGGGTATGGGAGTATGTGGGGGGTTGTAAACTGTTGTTGCGGGGTGTGGGGGCATATGGAGTTTATGGGCAGGTGTGGGGGAGTGTGGAGATGTGCGTGAGGGTTTGTGGGCAGGTGTGAGATTTATGGTGTACAGCCCCCACCACTGGTGGCTCAGCAGCAGCAGGCCCTCAGGGCACTCATAGCCGTGGCAGGCAGAGCCCTGGGTGGCGCACGCCTCTGGCTGAGTCCCAGAGCCTGCATGTGCTGGCCCGGAGCCAGCCCAGCCTACTGATGTGAACCTTCACACCAGGCTGGGCTGCCTCTGTGTCAGCACATGCAGACTGCAACACAGCAGATGGGAGCCGTGCACCATCAGGCCGGGTGGACTCCATGCCTTCATGGGCAACGTCCCACTGGAGTGCTGGAAGCCCCATGTGGAAGCACGGAGTCAGCTGGCCTGGCCTGATGGTGTGTGGACTGGGAGCCGTGCACCATCGGGCTGGGCAGGCTCTGTGCATCCACGTAGGGCTTCTAGCACTTCAGCGGGAAGCCATACATGGAGGCATGAAGCCCACCTGGCCCAGTGGTGCACAACTCTGTGCCTCCATGTGCAGCTTCCTGCCCAGCCCAATGGTATGCATCTCCTGGTCCATGTGCCATCTGGCTGGGCCAGCCCTCCATGTGGGGCTTCCCATAGACACCTCCCCGCTCCCTCAGCCTTCACCCACACACCCCTGCCCTGCCCTCCACCCCCATTGCTGGCTCTTCTCACAGCTCCCATATCTCCCACCCCCAGGCCTGGCAGTCACTGCACCCGCCCCCCCAGCCCCACCCCCACCCCCAGCACTGTCAGTGCCCCCATCCCACAGCTCCTCAGCCCAGCAAGAGGGGTCCCCAGCCCCCTGCAAACCTCACTTACCTCAAAGGCTCCAGGAGGAAAAGTGAACCTGAGCCAACCCCTGGCTGACAGCTCAGGCCCCACCACTTTCCCCTCTCCCTCCCACTTGGGACATGGCCTAGGGTTTGCCGTCCTTTTTGCAAGAAGCTCTTGCAGGCTGCAACTCTGCCAGCCTGCAGACGGCTCTTTGTCAAAGTGGAAAATCCGTGGGTTTCTCTGTTAAAATGAAAAATCCACATTTTTCTGTTAAAAAGAAAAGGCTGTGTTTTTTTTTTCTGTTTTTCTGTAGGAAAAGGAAAACCAAAATCCCTGCTGATAACACACCCTGACCATGGTGTTCTAGATGGACTAGACAATATGGTTCCTATTTTCCCTGCAGTCCATCTGAGATGGCCTGTTCTGCTGTGGCGAAAATCCTTTTCTCTGGGTGGGTTTACTACATCCTAATTTGGACACATCCCTTCTTGGGTCCCTTGCGTGACCCATTTCCCTTGTGTTCCTTCTTGGACCCAGACCTGCTGTCTACAACCTTTTCAGGAACAAGGACTCTGTCATCTGCCAACCACCTTTTAAAGTCACACAAATCCTAAACCCATTCCAGCTCACCCACAGCCACAACACAGGCCAAGGGTCAAGTCACGAGCCTCTGCCTTATTTGCTGAGATGACTTCCATATAGCTCCTTCCTTTAGTCTTTTGAAGCCCTCAGACTTTCCTAAGCCCCTGAAATCCAATCTAGCTCAAAGAACAGGGCAGCTTTACCTGTTCCTAGTTCCTGTCCATTTGGCTGTAGGCTGCTATTTCCTATCTTCATCCTAGTGAGGGGATTACAAAATGGAACTGATCCACAGAGGACACAAATTAAACTACAGGTTTTCTCTGAGGTGATGAAGTAGGTACTGCTACCCCTCTCTCCCAATTAAAGTGGCAACAATTAAGTGTCTGTGATCCATGGAGAATGAGACGCAGTATATCACTGCTCTGCCCTGAAAGAATCCTGGCACTGGCTATAATCATCCTTACACCTACAATATGAGCATTGCACCCCTCACAGGCTTAGCTCTGTCCAGCTTATAACTCGTCCATCATCTCACATTGGTGCCATTTGTTCTGCCAACTTCATTCATCTTACTGATCCTTTTGAGTCCTTTAGTTACTGTCTTCATTGCTGAGCTGAGGCCTGGAATGCCCCTCAAACATCTTCTCTTTTAAGCCACATTTTCTCCACACCTGTACCACTTGTAGTTTAAAAAGAAAAGGACTAAGGATGAGACAGTGATTTCTTCTCAAATCTGTACCATGGTCTTCTAAAAGTGCAGACAGTTTGCTTCTGTTTGGTAGTCACAGTTCACAGTGACCACTCATTACAGGAGCTACCTCAGCTGATGACAGTGAACTGATGGCTGAGAGGGAGCCTGTTTTAGGCCTGACGTGATCTCCAGCACTCCTTTTACCTGGTTGCAAATAGTTGTTAATGTGTGTACATATGTGTGTGTGCATGAGTGTGTGAGAATGTGTGTATATGAAAGACAGACAGATAAAAAGAATTTAATGCAGTCTTTAAGGAACAAGAAACATTCAATCTGCAATCTAGTTACATATTCATCTATATCTTAGCAGCATTACATACCTATGGGCTAGGGCTGTGTGAAGCTTTGGTTGCTGATTCCACTTGGCAGAGATTTGGCCTGATTTGGTGGATGAATCTCCGAATTCAAATTGAATCAGGAGACCCTTTAAATCTCTCCGAATCAAATCAATTTGGAAAGATTCAACAATTTGGCCACAGACACAGCTTTAAATGTTTTTTCTACATACTTCAAGGTATCAGGCGGCTCGTGAATGCTGAGATGCTGGGGTGGATGAAGTGTCCCACAGGAGCGCAGGGGGCTCCCCAGAATACTCAGCAGCAGACCTGGAAGTGGACCAGAAGCATGGTGCTCCCCCGTGCTCCCCTGGGATGCTCCATCTGCCCCGACATCACAGCGTTCACAAGCCGCGCCTGGTACCTTGAGGTATGTAGAAAAAACATTTAAAGCTGTGTCTATGGCCGAATCACTGATTCTTGGAATCAGGATTGAATCTTCAAATGTGGATTCGGCCAAATCAAATCAGGACAGTGATCTGAATCAACGAATAAAATCACTGTCCCCGATTCGGGACAAATCCAAATCCGAATTGAATATGGCCCGTTTTGCACACCCTTACTATGAGCTCCCCAAAATGGGAGAGACTTTGCAGAATCCAGAGACTCATTCAGCTCAACACTAGCAGATCTGTTCACTATGAAACTGGAAGTCTCAACTGTTCACCAGATAAGTCCCAACACATGGGGTTCTCAATGGTCACAGATAGATGACATTTACTTCTTTGTCAGTGTTCTGTCTAGTCAAGTCTATTTTCTCTTTAGTTGTTCCTCTCCTGGTAGAGACCAGGACAAACGGAAAGACCCATTTGATAAAATAAGGTCATTTGGGTTGGAAGGACTGTAGGTTTAGATTCTGGCCATGTACCAGATCTTTCTTTTTACTTACCCACTACAGAACCAGAACGTTCCAAACGCGCAGAACGCCAGGGGAGGCCGACCCTTCTTTTCAAACAACTCCTCGACATTCTAACATGCATGGACTGGGAAACAATGAAATCCAGTGTATGGACTGGAGTGGAGTCGGAGTGTACCCTTACTGAACACACCTTAAAATGTAACTATGGATAAGATACTACTATCTACCGTTCTTTTTATGACCTCAGTACTCCTAAAAAAAGTTGAATTCTGCAAACTCTTAAGGTTAAAAAAAATAAAATTAAACCACCCATATTAAATACTGCCCCCATTACCAAAGTGTTAAGCAATTGTGCAATCTCATTCGCACCCAACACCACTGACTTTAAATACTATAACTGTGGGCAGGTATTACTCACTCATCTTTGTAAAGTAAACTTTGTATGCAAAAAAAAAGTGTAAGGGATAAACCTGCACAGCTAGACAAGAAACTGATTAGATGTAAAGGGGTGTGTGAAAGAATATTATCTGCAAGACTATGGACCCAGCCCTTTGAGACCAAGTCAACACAGTGGCTGAGGTAGCATACCACTACATTCCTGACACCAAGGGATAAGAATGGCCAGAGATGCTGTGCAACAGCAGATTTGTAGCTATGCCTGATTCAACTTTCCCTCATTATATAGTGCTGTAGGGAAGCCCCTACAGAGTAGGGATGGGTGATATGCTCAGCCCCACGTGTCTCACTCCTAAATCATGCCCGTCTCTTTGTGTAACACAGCCTTGCTCAGGAGCTTGTGCAATTGCAGAAGTGGAGATGGGCCCTGACTCTTACTGAGCAGAAAGTAAATTGGATGGACAGACTGGGCTTGGCTTTGATGCTAACACCACTGCTACCAACAACTTTACTTCGTGCTATAGATTCCATACGTCTTCCTCAAGAAAGCATGTCTGATGCCTAAACAACAAATGTCATATGGGCCAGACCCGCCTACATAGCATAGGACAAAAGTCCAGAAGAATATATGTTATACCTGCATATCATTCTACATCTGGGCTGTATGACACAACACAACCCTTCCCCTATATCTATCGGCCACTCCCTCTCACCCATCAGTTCTAGCATCTCTCATCAACTCCTTTTGACTTCACCTCAAACACTTGCACTCCTTTCTTGAGGAGCAGCTGTTACAATGCTTCTCCTTCCTCCTTTCCCTGACAACTGCTCACTTGTTCTTTTTAGGGCCTCACCAGTTTCTCTACTCCTTTATTAGAAGAGAAGCTGATAGCAGAGAGCTCTGGACTGGTGTGCTGGCAAGGAAAGGAGGGATCCCCTGTCACCTTAGCCCCCCTGTAGCCAGGGGTAAGCTCTGAAAGCAATCACTTCTAGCACAAAACCAGAACGGTCTCCTTGGATTCTGGGGAAAAGGAAATTAGGACTTAAAGCCTGGGTATGTCTGGCAAGAGTATGGAGTACGGCTTAGCAAAGACAGCGAGGGATATGGACAGCACACAAGAGAGGTGAAATTTTAGAACAAAGGCTTCACACTACTGGAAATCTCCAAAATTCTCCAGCCTCCTCCCCATCTGATGATGGCCAGGAAACTTTGGGCAGCTGGGGTGCCAGCCAACAGCTCCTAGTCCACTGACTCTGGAAAAACAAGTACTGTGCAGAGTTACTCTCCATGTAGCAATAGAAAGCCTTAATTCACACATGCCAGAGTCTGACTGCTCTCCCATGCCCAGGAGATTTCACTTGTCTTGTGGCAAAATATTCTAAACTACTGAAAGTTTGGAAAACTACTGACAGATCATTTCCCATCTTCCAACAGGGCTAAGAGCTCTGAGGCCCTTATTGGTTCAGGCACGCTGGGACATGAAGACTAAAGGGTCTATCCTGGAAATATGCAATTTCCTTTTTGAACTCATGTGGACATAAGGAGGTAATGACAGGACAGCACAGACAAGCAACATAGAAAAAGGCCCTGTGATCATCTTTCTGGGGCAATTTTTAAAAAGTTTCCCCAAATTCAACCAAATACTGCACCAGCCCTGTGGAACCCCTTCTCTCCCAGCACTGTAGTCTCCCCGCTCTTATGAAAATAATAAACCCATCTTGAACCTTTGATAGCATCAAAGGCTCTGGCTGCCTAGCACAACATGAATTCTTCCCCCTGACTCCCTGGAAGTGTTTCATACTCAGTCATACTCCCATTTCTATCTCCTTTTATGATCCATCTCTCTTTCCTTTCTATAAGCCCAGCAGGCCTGGGTAACCTTGACTAGATGGCCAAGTTCTCTTTTAAATGTAAAAGTGAAACCTCCATAGGAATCACTAGCAGCAAAGCCTTGTGCATCTTGCTAATAGCTCTAACATAATATGCAAGCCTAGTTTATATGCATTTATTTAATGTGCCTTTCCCCAATAGCTCTATGTACTTTTACCAGTATTATACAAGACCAAGAATTACAAATCTAAAGCCAGGAAACAAATTGACCACAGAAGTCAGCTCTGGCAAGAACAGCATTTGCACAGAGGTCAATTAAACCAACAACATTCCTATGCCAAGCACCTGCCCTCCATGGCTAAGTTGGAGAAAACAGCTGAGCTTAGTTTGGGGTTGGTGAAGCTCATGAAGTGGAAGGCATTTAATAGAAAATGCCAATCTCCTCCATTTTGAACCCCACACTCAACCATGCCCATTGCTTGTGATGGTGGTAAAATCATATGGGAAAGAGGCGGCTCCTTCATCCTCCCAGTTCCTTAATGGAGAGGATACACATTTGATCCTGTTCGTCAAAATTCTGATGAAAAATAATGCCAGAAAATTCCCAGGAAGTTTTTCTCATAAGTTATTTTCCAATTCCTCTACTAGCTCTAGCCCTAAACAATGTACTCCTTGATTTATAAGGGCTCCTTGTCTATCCTTCTGCAAGTCCAACCAGAAGCAAATCACCCTGAAAAATGTCACCCACAACAGAGCAAGATGATAGGATGCCTAACCAACCCTTGGCATTTCTCATGAACAGTAACTCCTGAAACAGTAGCTCCTGCTGGCCCCTACCCTTTGAAAACCAGGGCCAAATGGCAGGCTAGGCAACATGCTCTCAAGGGTTGCTAAGGCCTTTGTAGGATAAAATCGACACCTTAAAATCCAGGCAGCAAACAGTCAGAAACAAAGTGGCAGACCCTGAAGCTCCAGTATAATATGCTCTCACATGGTGAATGGTCTCATTTTCAGGCAGTGGATTTTGCGCCCACTTAAGTTTCTAAATAATCTTAGGATGCAGGGCAGAGTGCATTATAGCTAATCTGCTTGGTAACCAACTGGGTTTTTCAGATATCACTACAATTAGCAACAGAGAAATCCCACTTGTTTTTGAAATCTTTAAAGGAGAGAAAGAAAAAGAGAGAGGGAGAAAGAGCGCAAGAAAGATTCTTTCGCCACTGCCATCCCTCAAGGATAAAAATAAAATCAACAAGCAGGACTCTTGGGGCATCTCATGGTTAAGGACTAAGACCCTAGACTGCGAATCCTGCTGGGGTGATACCTCGTCAGATGAAGCAATAAACCAAGCAACAACAACAACAAGGATAAAAGTTATAGGATAACACAACACAGTTACCCTGTCTATTAAAAGTGTGGGACGCTCGTTAGCTTTCCCTTCTCTTGAAGAATGAGTGACAGCAATCGAACCTCAAAGTCTACCTGGAACAATCCATTCCCCACTCCATCATTTTCAATCCCTCATTATCTTCCTATGCACCTTCTCATGCAGGGGAAGGAAGGGGGGGGGTCTCAGCTGTTCCTGGAAAGTGATTATAATAAGTCAAGCCATTACAACACGCTTCCTTGTGAAGGTGTGAAACTCAAAACTGGGTTCATTTTTAGTCTTCAAACACGGGTGTATTAAAACAAGCGTTCTCCATAAATTTGTCATCTGCCTCCTCAAAGGTTGAAAGTGATTCAGAAAGACACAGCAGCCATGCACAGCACCACAACTCGACTAAGAACCCTGCATTCATTTCTATCTCATTTAAACCCTAAACAATAGCCACAGAAGTGAGGCATTTCATTTTTTTAATTATTACTGGCCCAGTAATAAAAACATTTATTCATGAAAAAAGTACTAATAGGGCAGGACAACCAAGGCGGCTAGGTGGAAACACCCACCAAGGTGCACCACAAGACATCCATGGCACTTACTTTGTAAAAGCGGGAAAGGATTTGAAATCAGGGGACTTGCGGTTTCTGTAAAAAAGAAAGAGATTTAAACATTGAGACTGGGAGAGACCTTGCTGCATCCTACACAGGTCTGGACCCTTGCTCATCCTTCTGCCTATGCCAAACCTCCAAAATTAGCTGTTGCAGGGCATGGCTCTCCATTTATAGCAAATGACTACATCTCCAGGAACATACTTTCTCTCAGTGCCTCAGTAAGCTTCCCACGAGTGGCTTCTTTTAATGTTGGTAGCATTTCTACCTTGAAATGTCCACAGACATTTTTTTTCCAAGTTATACCCTAATGCTAAATATACAGGACTAGGACTGAACCACAAAAATCAAGGCCAATACAAGAAACTCCAGGCCTCCTCACAAAACCTTTGGCTGTGAACCTTGACTGGAAACCTTCAGACTCAATGTGCAACCTTCTCCCAACTACTATGCCTGGCAGACTGCGGAGAAGACGATGGTCAAATCCCACTCTGGGGATGAGTGATAGCATAGGTGATAAGGTAACTGGTCCTGTATCTAGAACTGGTGCCTGTGTTCAGAGCTGGATTATGGGACTATGACATGGAATTATCCTGCTGAACATCAAACATTTGCAAGTTTCCTCCTTTTCATGACATAGCCACGGTAAAAAGGAATGGAAATCCTGAAATGCTCAGTAGCTTTCAGTCAACAGAAGCCAGCACCACAGAAGACTGGAGCATGAGCAGGAAGCATCATGCTAGCCTGTAAAGCTGCCCAGGGCAGTTTCGGACATGTGCAGGCTTGCTAGTATGGTCACTGATGAGGAACCCTGCATGTTGAACCTATGTGGAGGGGGGCAAACAACAATAACGGAGACTGGCCCAAGTTTTAAATTTCTGATGAATTTAAGAGCCTCATTCTGTGATAAAATCCTGACTAGCACTGTCTTGGGGAGGCTTGGATATCAAGAAGGCACAGAGGCTTCCTGCTAAGTATTTCAATGTGAAAAAGCCCAGTAATGCTAAAGAGGACTTTAATCAGCAGGGGGCCAGCTGACAATGCATGGATGGATGGACTGGTGGTGGTAGGGAAAAGGCATGGATGGACAGCACTATGGGAACTGCATGAATGGATGGCACTAAGTAGTATGCCGTGCAGTACTAGGCACAGAACACTGACAACTCTTAAATCATTTCTACTAGTTGATGATGAGCAAAGGATGCCTCTTGGAACTGCTCTTCATTGCTACTTGTTTCTAAGAAGGTCCTACACCGCATATACAGGATTCTACTTACTGCAGCTCTTTTCGATTTTACTCTGTCTCCCTCTCCCCTCCAGTGTGACATTTTTATTTAATAAAATACAAGCATGCTTGATGATCCATCCTACAGCTTCAGTTAGAGAGCTCTATCAGCCCACCCTAAAGGTAGCTAAGGTTTGTGTCAGTCACAATCAACACTGTCCATGTCTCCCTTTTGAGCTGGGAGGATAACAAAACCCTCCGATTCTCAATAAAAATCAATACGCTCTGTGTGGTATCATCCCTTCATCTTTCCAGGCGAAACGCAAATAACGCACTGCATGGACAAGTGGCACTTTTTATCCAAAATACCCTCCCAATCCTTATTATTAAGGTATTGTCTCTGTTTGTTACTCTGCTGCGGAGAGAGAACTCTCCTGGATGTCTTGGCCAACGGCAAGAGTTCAGGAGTTATACACCTCTTTCTTTTCAATACATCATAGAGTTTAAAGCCAGAAAGGAGCATCAAATCCTCTCATCTTGTTTTCTGCACATCTGACAAAATGCAGAAATTACTGCATTTTGTCAAGTTTCCCCTGTACAGGCAGTCCTCGACTTACAATGTTTCAAGTTACAACATTTCACACTTACAACGTTTATAAACTGACAACCTGTTTCAACTTTCTGACACCAGTTTCGACTTTACAACAATTGATCCGACACAACGCCATGCCAGCGAATAAGTTTGCTGCATCGCCTATCTCCCTGGAGAACATCTGTCCAAACTTGCTCGGACACTTTCTTTAAGAAAGCAGACAAGACTCCAGAAAAACCTGCAGCCGAGACTCTTGAGAAGACTCCAGCTAAGAACCCTTCAAAAAGTCCAACCAAGAGCCCTTCAACAAGTCCAGCAAAGTCACCTCAAAGAAGTCCTTCCAACTCAATACGATTGCTATTTACAACATAAATATATTAACGTAGCTATGTGACTCATCTATAATAGATTGAGTACAAAATTCTGGGTTATTTTTTTAGTGAAAATAGGGTATTGGGCCTTGGTTCAGGAACAGTCCCCCCATTTATAATATTGTTTCCTATGGGAAAATCAGTTCCGAGTTACAATGTTTAGACTTAAGATGTGGTCTTCAAGAACCAATTGTGTTGTAAGTCTGAGGACTGCCTGTATTGAGACTGATAATTTGTGTCCAACTAAGGCAGATAGTCTTGATTTGAAGATATCAAGAGATGGAGAATCTACCACCTCCCTTGGGAGTATGTTCAAACTGTTACTTACCTTCATTGTGTAAAAAAAGTGTTCAATTTCTAATTTGAATTTGTCAGGCTTCAGCTTCCAGCCACTAGTACTTGTATAGCCATTAAGTGCCAGATGAATGAACCCTTTAGTACCTGTTATTTTCTCCTCATTAAGGTACTTATGCCTTGTAATTTGGACACTGCTCCTGTGTGTCAGCATCACACGAATGTAATGTTATACCTGCCCTGCCTCAGCTATTTTGAGAAGAACCTATTCAAAGGTCAAGCGATTAGAAGATCTTCAGTAATCCACAGTTACATTCTGAGGTTCTGATAATCTCTTATTCTGTATATTCTCCATAAACATGAAGGGTTTTTGCTTGTGACTATGCCATGTTGTCTTAGTGGCATTTTCCTCAAGCCCATCACTCTTGTGCGTCAGTCTGAAGACTGCAAACCAAAACTAGCTATATGTGTGGCTATTTGGTCCCAGTGTAGTTATGACTTCTTATAGCACTGCTACAACATTTCGCAGGTTAATTGTTTTACTGCTTTTCCCAATGAACTGATGCCCTCTGGCTGCAGAAAAACTGGCAGGATTTGGTTCAGGCTCAAGGTCAGTGTTTCCTTCTCCCTGTCTGTTAATAACTGGCTCAATGTATCAATATTTGACTAAGTTGGAGACAACCCAAATGCAGGTAAAGCACTGAACGGGAAGTTGTCTCTGGAGTCACAGCTCTAAGTGTATGTGTCTACTGGAGTCATTTCTGAAAAGGAACACAGAATGATTCCTTCTAGGCTGGGGCCTTGAGCTCTGATCAAGCCTTTCTGGTGCTGTCATGTCTGAAGTGCAATTTGCCTTGCAGCATAATCATATAATCAGACAGCCATCCATGAGGTGAACTGGGCTTGTGAATAAAAAACAGAAATCTCTTTCCCTTGGGCTTAAAGGGATACTGTCAACCAAAAAAAGAAAAAGATGGCTGAATTTATTTCTGATTGTGGGTTACTAACAGACATAGGCCAAATATTCAAAACTAAATGATTTTACATCAACACTGACCTGTTTTTGAGACTGAAAAGCTTTTGGGGAGGTGGAGCTACTTGACAACATTTCCAAGGCTTTCAGCAAATATTGTATTGCATATTTATGTGCTTAGGTTAGCTGCAAACTTTGCTGCATTTTTTCCAGAGATTCTTCTTTGAATTTCAGGTTGGTTAGTTGACTGTGATCAGTTACAAGTCACATGATGTAAGTCTGCTTCTCCAAATGGCTGAACCATTGTGATGAGGAGAAGCCATTTTGACTCATTTACAAGAAGTGGAACCTTTTTTTTTGAGATCTTTCTGAGCCCATCCGAAACCAGCTGACAGGGTGCAGCACCAGAGTGTGTCTGCACTACTCCTTGCAGATGGAGGGATGTTTTGATGAGGCCACATCCTTCCTGACAGACTGCTTGAGATATGAGGGTGCATTCCTTTGATGATATTGGAGGAAACAACCATACGTCAAAGGTGTTGGAGAGTGTCACAAGTCACCTCTCCTGAAGAAACATGGTTAAGCAGAGGTTCTAAGGAGCATCGGGGAGACTCAGTAACTATTTTGTTGTTTGAAAATCACTAATTTTAATCTTGGTTTTACATTTTTGCTACATTCCCTGAAGAGAGTTTTATTTTCACTGGTTTGGATAATCTTTAAAATGCACTAAATTACAACAAAACATAGGCACTACACCCAATTTGGTCCTCCTTTTTGCTAAGCAGAAGCATGCACTATATCTATCACGGGAGGTTTAGGCTGGATATTAGGAAAAACTTTCCCATTAGGAGGGTGGTGAAGAACTGGAACAGGTTACTAGAGAGGTGGGGAAATCTCCATCCTTGGAGGTTTTTAAGGTCCAGCTCAACAAAGCCCTGGCTGGGATGATCTAACTGGGGAAGGTCCTGCTTGGAGCAGGGGGTTGGACTAGATGACCTCCTGAAGTCCCTGCCAACCCTAATTTTCTATGATACTATGCACATTTATGCAAAGAATAATAGAGATTAAGTATCTGAATAAATGTATGTTAAACTATACAGTTTATGATGTTAGCAAATGCTGAAAGAAGCATTTTTGATCATGTTTATTTTAGGCTGCATTTAGATGGCTTTTATTCACTGATCAGTAGAAAACAAACTTTCCTGCTTTTTCATTTTGCAGTTGGTTTCTTTACTTTTAATTAATTAGTTTAAATGATGATATTGTTTCTGTCCCTTGCTACCAGAACTAAAACCAAAATGTGACCAAAATCAAGTTTCCTGCACAACAGAACTCAGTCCACTAACATCTGACAAACATGTAAATGCTAAATTTTCTCCCCTTTAAAACTCTATAATAATAAAGATACTGACTGAAGCACATGTACTATTTTTAAAATGCAAGTTGACTGAAGTTAAAAATGTTTCCCCTTCACTTTATATGTAAAACACCTACAGTTATGCAGAATTGCTTTAAAATCTCATGTAAATGATTTTAATGTATTATAGTAAACAGAATCCTTAATTTGATTTTCAATTTAAAATTTAAACAGGTTTATTTTTAAAAGATTTTTTTTTAAATAAAAAAGAATCTGTTTTAATAGTCTAATATTTATTAGGGGTCCACCGATAGGGATTTTTGGGCCTGATACCAATAGCTGATTTCCGATACAGCATGGAGAGCAGCGTCTAGCTGGTAAGTCTGCTGTGGTAGAAGGGGAGGAGGAGGGAAGGAGTGTTGCGGGGCAGATCAAGGCCCCCATGGTGAGGGAGGGAGTGGGGCTGGGGCAGGTACTGCCCAGCTGGGGTGGGGCGGTGCATGGGGCAGAGCTGCGGCTTGTCTGGGTGACGCGGGGTGGTGGGGGTGGCTCCTGCCACTGTACACACCCCAAAAGGGCCTGGGGAAAGAGGGTGTGTGCCCCGGATCTGTGCGCAGTGCGGTGGGCTGGAGCTGTGGGCTGGGGCCAGAGCTGCGCTTGGGGTGGGCAGCGCTGGGAGGGAGGGTTGAGGGGGTTGCAGCCACCCCAAAATTCACCATAGCCCCCCCAACCTCCCCTCCCAGCAGCGCTGCCACCCACCCTGAGTGCAGCCTGGTCCAGTCCCCCCACTGGGAAGAGCCTGGCACAGTCCTGGCCCTGGCCCCAACCCCAGTCCGCAGCTGAAGCCTGCCCTGCCCTGCCCTGCCCCGCACAGATCTAGGGGCATACCCCCTCTCCCCCCGTGTCCTCTTGGGTGCATGCAGTGGTGGGAGCCGCCCCCGCCCCCCCCAGATGAGCTGCAGCCCCATCCTGTGCCCCACCCCAGCTGGGCAGCCCCTTCTCTAGCCCCATTCCCTTCCTCACCATAGAGACTTGATCTGCCTCCCCACACCCCTTCCCTCCCCCTTCCCTGTCCATCACAACAGACTTACCAGCTGCACACAGCTCTTCAAGCTGCTGGGCTGTGCTCTTTGCTGCCTATGTGCTGCGCTGTGGCTTCGCACATGCAATGGCCATATATTGGCCACATCAGGCTGATTTCTGATACAGCCAATTTTCTTTATATAGGTGCTGATCCAATATTGGACTGATGTATCAGTGAACCTCTAATATTTATATAATCATTGATTTTAATCCACACAGACAGCCCAAGGGTGATATTACTGGTGCTATTATGTAATACAGAAGGATCTATAGGCTTCAAACAAGATGATAGCTGCATTATATTGGGTACTGCATATATGAGAATCACTGATCCAAAGAGGCTGTCCCACTAGACAAGGCAGATAAGAGATGGGGGAACAGAAACAGATGCAAAGGGGGCAGACACTTGTCCATGATTATACAGCATATACATTCAATGGCAGAGCTGGGAACATAAGATGGATTTCCTGGGTTTCAGTCCAAAACTATAGCCCAGAAGTGGGCAAAATACGGCCCACAGCCCAGATCTGGCCCGGCAGCCCATTCTATTCAGCCTGTGGGGCCTCTAAAAATTTTAGAAAATTAATTTTTATCTGCCCATGGCTGCCTGTCAAAGATGACAGGCGGCCAGCAGCAGCAGGACCCAGTGGGAGCCTGTGGCTGGATCTGGAGGGATCTGGCAGGCTGCACAGCCATGGGGGGCCCTGGCAGGTGGTGGAGCCATGGTGGGTGGCGGGGCCGTGGCAGGCCCTGGTGCGAGAGCAGGTCCCAGCAGGCAGTGGGGCCGCAGCAGGCCCCAGAGTCTCACCCCACCCACCATAAACCCACACCCTTCTACAGCCCCCATCCCAGCCACATACCCCACACCCCGCCACCATACCCACACCCCACCACGTGCGCACACACATACACACACTCCCCAACCACACCCTGCCATTTACACCCCCTTACTGCCCACATAAACACACAATAGGACTGTATTTTGAGCTATTATGCAGTCACCTCTAGATACACTTTTTTTAAACACAGAAATCAGTACAAAAATATTTTAAAATAGAATTAAAATAAGTTATAGTAGATGTTGTGTGTGTGTGTGTGTGTGTGTGTGTGTCTCTCTCTCTATTCCAGTTTCCAGCACCCTTCCTTGCAAAAGGAGTATTTCCAGGGCAAGGGGAGAGACTTCTAGTGGCAAAGGCTAGGGGTTGGGGGGGGCGCACTTCCGGTCCCAATATGGTGGCCGGGGCGGAGCAACTGTCAAGGGGCGAGGCTCCCCATGCAGTCCTCGACAGCTCCCCAAAACTTGGTAAGTGGCCTTCTGCCCAAAATAATTTCCTGCCCCTGCTGCAGCCCCTTGTCTATGTGCTTTTGCCTTTGTGTTGCTTTCCTTATCACTTGCATCTTCCTACAGGCCCCAAATTATCTAAAACTGATCCCTCTTTTAGTAAAAGAATTACATTAGTTGGTTGGCAAACAATTTTTGGGTCTCTGAGAAATTGAAAAAGGAAAACTCTGAGGATCTAAGGATCTTAAAACTATTAAATGAATGGTAAAACACACCAGGAAGGCATTTTTCTCCTAACTGAGCCCTTGCTCTTAACTTCCCCTTAGAGGATTAACAGTGAATGAATCCCAACACACCAACACCACTCTCAATTAAACCATCTGCACCTCACTCAGCTGAGACAATGAACTTCAGCAAGACACACATCATTTCCAGAGTCTCTATGCAGGTTGTCTGTGCTGCACACAGTGCAGAAGGAAGTTTTATGGTTTCCTTTGGATGGTATTTTTAAGGCACCACACAAGCATTTCAGCCACTCTTAGGGTAGATTAACCACTTTCAACAAAAATCCATCTGCTGAGACAATTTTAAACCCAGTCTCATGTTCTCCTTAAATGATATAGAGAATATCCTGCTGCCTTAATGTCTAAAGCCCAGTTATCAGTATCAGGGATGTAAGTTGTAGCCATGCTGGTCTACGGACATAGGTAGACAAGGTTTTAGATATCCGATCTAGATATCAGAGTTACCCAAAGAACCTTGTCTGACAGTTATCACTATGATATTCCCCAGCTCTTGTTGGCCTTACCATGTTACATCATGACCTCTCCTCAGCTTTAATGGCACATTTCTGAGGTCCCTTTCACCCACAACCTTTGGAAGGTTGTGTGTCCTTTTTACTTGTTGCTGTCACTTGGAAAACATGTGCACAAGATACTACCTAGCTTCTGATTTTGCTTTCTTAAGGAAAATAAGATGTTAAGAAGATGCAAGCCTCATGAGATAAGTATAGGGATTTTGGCAATTTGTTCCATGTGCCATCTGCTAGAGACCACAAGGTTCTTTCACATAGTTCAGCCTCATTAACACTTGAGCTCTGTGTTCCAGCCTGGCTTGAAGACGCTCTCCCCCAAGCACTTACTTGACAGCCTCAGATGGTACATTTTGGGGGGTTGCTAGAATAACTGACTAATGGGCTTTCTCTAGCAAACGCAATGCAACACAAACCAAGCGACAACTATCCATGGACACTAATGCACATCCCACAGAACTGGGGTGAGATTGTGCTCTCACAGATGGACTCAGACACAGCTACTAAGCGGTGCTACATTGTGTAATGAGGACATGTCCTATTTTATCACTTTTCTCTGTGCGTGTTTCATTTGTATGACTGAGAAGTCATGGCACAGGCAAGGTGTAGGACTTGCAGCTCATGAGATTTGGCAGTCTGAGTTCAAACTAACAAGGAGCCCATTTCCAGGAGTGAAACATTATGTTTCCACCCAAGAGGCTTTTGCCTAGGAAATTTCAACCGTCTTATCACCACTTTGGTCTCTTAGAGGTTGCTTCATCTTCACTGGCATTTCAGTATGACCAGCCTACCATACTGATGGAGCCAGTTATAAGAGCAGCACTTGCTCTATGCATCTCAGGCCTAGCAAGGGAATTCTCTGAAAACTCATTCAGCTGCTCCTTTCTCCCCAGACACAGATTTGGACAATAGATTCTTTTAGGGGCTCAGAAATTAGACGCAAACACTTTAAATCCTCACCATAAATTTAAGCAGCAGTCAAACATATCCTTAGTAATTCCTACCCCAAAACCTCCTGGGGCTGGGTAACAAGGACAGCACTGCTCTCACACTGCTGTGCAGAATCAGAATGCACAATCCTCCAGGGGTGGGTCATGTTCTTCAGAGGAGAAAGAATATGGAGCTTAGCTGAGGTGATATTACAGCTACCAAGGTGGGGATGATTGAGAGAGAGTGGCGCTATGCTATTATACACTTAACTGCACTGTTACCAGCTGTTCCACTCTGCCTATGTGAAAGCTGTATGATGGAAAGAAAAAGCAACATTGTGCAGTGGGTGAATACCAGAACCACTTCCAGAGAGCTGGATATCTAAAGCTCATATAAGATGTGCAAAACACTGAACACATTTATGTAAAGAAGAAATGGGGGAAAGAAAAAGACAGGACAGTGCACACTATAGTTAATGATACAGGTCACATCCCGGCACCCCATTGGCACCCCACTGGTCCAGGGCACAAAATCAGTCACTATGTGATATGCGCTGGCAGTCTATCACACTGATCTCAGGATGCTTATATTGCCATTAATGAGAATACTGTTTTGAACTTGTTCCTGAGGTTATGAAGAAAGCAAATAAAAGATGGCTGGGCAGCAAGCCAAGGAGGACAGCAAATGTCATGTAGAAAGCAGCACAAAAGAAGGCAAAGAGTGGGGATGAAAGAAAAAAATGAAGCTGTACGGGAATAGACAAAAAAGAGGGATGCAGAAAGGGACAGTGAAGGACAATGCAAGAAAGGGAACTTCCTTAAGGTGATATATTAGTGCTTATTTTGTTTAATTCCCTACAAGTCAGGCTATTTTTGAGCTGGATTAGAGGAGGCATTCACTGTGTAGAAGCTGCCATTTCAAATACCGTAACATTGGGATTTTCTCATGTCCTGACCCAGAAGAAACACATTTAACTTTGCTCAGGCAGGGCACACACATCGCACAAGCAACCCTGGAGAGTTCATTGGTATCACTCAGTTCTCACAGGCCAAGCACCATTTTAGGCTACCTTGTTGCAAAAACTTGCCAGCTCCCCCACAAAAGATATTAAAATAAAACACAAACACATCCAATATACATGGCAGCACTTGCCATTATGAAAGAAGATGAACAAACCACAGAATACTCAAGGAAAAATATTTTTGGAAAGGGTCTTCTTACTTGATGCATGGTTCTGTTGAGTCAGCTGCCATACAAGCTGACTCAACAGAACCATGCATACAGCTTGATTCAGTACAGGGAGATAGGGGAGAGAGTTTGTGATGTGCCTGAAAATGAGTAATAACAGGGTAAAACTGAAAAGTAGTTTAAATGATCCTGACTTCTCAAGCTATCCAAAATATTCCACCCCCTCTCTCTTTTTCTTTTGCACTGTCTCCTCAACTTCTTTCCATTCACTGGGTTAATTTTTTCACATGACAAAAACTAAAACAAAAAGAGAAAGTTTGTAGTCTAACAGATTACTGCAGTGACTCTCTCCCTGAGTGGTGGACTAGGTGTTTGGAATGTAAAAATGGAACGGTGGGATTGTGCATTATTTATCTATTATGACTGCAAATCAGCTCTGTTCATTTTACAGATAAAAAATATACATTTGTCTAATTGCCAGGTCTGCAGTTCTACCTCCCTGGTCCTTTTTGTGCATTAGCCAGCATGTAAAGATCTTTCTAGTTGCATCATGTTCCAGTTAAGCCAATCTTCAGGTTAGGCTGTCAGTGCTACTCAGGCAAACCCTACAGGCCTTCAATATACCTGTGCAGGTTTAAATCACTGATCTGCAGTTGAACTCAAACTATTCTGTTGATGATGTACAGGAATGAAGATATGTATACCCTTCTCCCATAGCTGTATTGGCTCTGCAGGGCTCAGAGGAGCGGATAAGGAACATAAGCTGGCTGAAGTTTGCAAAGGGGCCTATAGGAGTTAGGCACCCAACTGCCTTTGGCTTTCAATGGGGCATACAAAACACCTTAAGCAGTTTGCGCTGAAAACCCCACATACTTTGTGAGAAAAATACTTTGGAAAATGCCAACCACTAAAAGCAGGAGTTCTGATTTAGAGAAAAGGTCTGTTGAGTATGGAATGGCCATTTTCAGAAATGTACTGGATCTCTAATCAATTATCCTGGCATTTTACACAAACTAAAGAATTTACTGTAATTTTTAATTGCCCAGTGTTGTGATCAAGGAAGACAAGGAATGGTTTTTATCACCCCTGGGATAAGAGGCAGAAAAGGATGACTAGATAGCACAAGGGCCTGAAACACAGATAAGCTCACCTGATGGGTTCTGCTTACATCTCTTTTCTTTTGGTTTTTCTGTCCCAGAATGAATTGCTGTAATTGTGGTGAACTTGGATTAGTACAGGCTTGATCCCCATAGCACAATACCCGGTATTTTATTAACACATAGCTCTTTTTTCAATTCACTACCGTCTTCCGTAGTAAACTTCAACCCCGAGGGCCATAACAGTTGCTTTCTACATGCATATAACCCCTCACCAACAGAATATTTTGCAACATGGCTCAATGGAACATTTCTTCCTAACCCTTCTCAGGTAGTGCTTGGTTCAACCCTGAAGCACAAGGGTTGCCTGAACCCAGCGAGGCATGCAGTGCTCTTCTTCTGACCTGTGATTTTGTCGGGTCACTGAATCTCGCATAGAAATGCTCAGATGAAATTATATCAGGTACATCCACTTAGCTCCAGTCTGGGAATATAAGAGTGGTTGATATCCTGCTCTCATGCACAGGGAACTACAGAGTGGGATGCAACAAAGACCCTACAAGGAAACCTGTAGGACAGTGACTCCCAAACATTTCCTCAGCATGGCCCCTCACTCCCAACCCACAGAACCCCCACCCCCATGACCCCATCCGGTGATGTTGTGACCCCATTTGGGGTTGTGACTCACAGTTTGGGAACCACTGCTCTCGGACTACCCAAACTAAGTGACTGTGTCTAAGATGAGGATTATACTTTGGAGATATTAGTTTAAGGTAACAATAAAAGAAAACCCCAGGAAAGGGAAAAATTTGAGTTCCTTTGAATGTAAACTCTGTTTAGAGCCAGGCAAGCTAGTCGCCTGCTCACACATTCATATGTCAGCTGATAGAGTACATCAAATACAGTCTGTCCTCCTCATAATTAACTTTGATAAATCAGATTCCAATTATAGTGAAGTGCCACAAAATTGCCATATTCAAGATCAACGTAATATGTAAACTGCTTTTCTATTTGTAATCCCCTTACATTTCAATTGCCCTGTGAAATATGGCTTAGCTTTACGAGGTAAATTCACCGATACAGATAAATAACACTAATCCTCCTCTATATTAATCAGGTGATACACCCTCTGGGTTTCTTTCTCTCGTTTTAAAGGCCAGCCTAAGACACCCGAGTTTTGGAAGATTGAGAGTTTTCTCCTAATTAGTACAATTCAAAACAGGCCACAGAATGTCAGGAGCCTTGGGGAGGCAGGTGATAACTTGGTGAAACACTGGGTACCTATAAAAGCTTTACAAATACAGTCATTAAATAAATAACCACTTTGATCACAGCTTAATCCAACTTCTTCCCTGCCCTAGAAATGCACATTGTAAATAACAGTGGGAGGGAGCAAGCATACTTACCGCTAGAGTTTTGGGAGCTGCTGTTTGTTTCTTCAAAGTTGTTTTGCACTTTGCCTTCCACTCTCCTGCTGAAAGCGCTTTCTGCTGGGTGGAGAACAAAGGCGGGATGGTGACTGGTCATTATTGGATCTGGGGCTGCACAGAGGGGAGGCAGATGACATACTCCTGCACCACGTAATCAACACACCCTGGATACAGCAGAAAGGTCTAATGCCTCATCTCTGAGGCCAGAGGGCCAGATTCATTGAAGGGATAACAAGCAGATATTTTTCCCATTGTCTTTTGGGATTCCTTTGGAGCCTGTGAACACCAGTCCTGACTGGCCCAGGAGGCCAGAGGCTGAGTGATAAAAGGCATTCCCTCCCCCATTTCTTTATCTTGCTCCTACCAAGGCAATGAGCAGTTCTTGCAGCCTCTGGCACAAGTGACCAGGCCTGTGGATTGAACTCGGGTCCTTACAAAGGTAATCTTAAGACTCTACCACAGTACCACAATGTCTTCTCCCTTTGTGTATTCCAGTAAATCACTGGCATTTCCCTCTTTAGACACTGCTTCCCCACCCCTATTCCAAATCTTCAAAACAATTTCTGTCCAGGGGAGGATCAAACGATTATTTGGGAACTTACAAACAAGGATTCAAGAGACCATCTTAAGGGGTAAACAGAAACAAATGCAAGGTGATCCTCCTCTCTGTGTCCATAAAGTAAGCATGCCACCTCAACAGTGTTACCAATCTGTGTGACATTCCTAGCCATTCATATACTCCAGACATTTAAGCAACAGCCCTAGTGATAAGGCCCCCAAAATCCATCACATAATATACGGAAGAGCGATTATGTCTGACAGCGACAGCCCTGAGCCCTGCAGTAACTGCAGCATTCTGAAGCCAAAGGGCACCTATACACGAGCAGCGAGGCTGCTCTGACGTGCTGTAATCAGAGCCGACTCAATTCAGCGAGTCTGCTGGAGTGTGGTAATTACCACGCTCCACCAGACTCCAGCATCTTGTGTATCAGCATCCCCACACTTAAAAATGGTGGCGGGGGAGCTTTATCTGAAACTCATTCGATGATCAAGCTCAGTGCAGGGATGCCGATACCTAAGATGCTTTAGGCACTTTAATTAGAGTGGCTCTGGAGCTGCTCCAATTAAAGTGCCTTCTCACCTCCCCACTCTGGGAGGGAGTGTATAAACACCTTTAATGTACAGTAGAACCATGCTAATTTTCACACTCAGCAAACTGCCACCCCTCAGAACAGTCTGAACAGTGCAAGCCATAGCAAGGTCTTACGTTGTTCAAACTTTTTTGCTTTTATAGTAATTTCAAGCAGTATATTTACTGCTGCAAAATGAAAGATTGACTATGCGTACTTAAAGCTATGCTCCGCTTGTCAAGTCAAAGCATATATGGCTCCAGACCTGGATATAGCGTTTTTGTTTTTTATTATGTGCACCAACACGCACATTCCCAGAATTCACCAGCTTTCAGCAGGTCTGATTTCACTGAGACTGCTGTGTTTTTCTTCAGGTGTGGTGTGAATTTTATAGGTTAGAAGTTTTGGAGAAGACATCTGAAATTTAGGGGTGATTTGGACATAACATTCCACTTACTGATTCCAGATCCTTACTTTAGTAAATGTCTGTGCAGAAAGCTAAGTCATCAGCTAACCTGTGGAATTTCCATAAACAGACTGGCTATCAGAAGCCTCACTGCTTTCTTTTACTGATGTATGGCTGGGACAAAAGCGCTCGATTCTGGCCACAAGAAACCTAAACTGCACGCCTCTGCTCGTTCACGAGCATGGGCCAATTAGTCCTGACTGGCAATATTTACATGTTTACTAGCCATATCCTTAAAATACTGATACTGCTATTAAGCTTGTCAAGCTCTCAAATCTGCTCTGCTCTTATTTTTTTTGTTTAAAGTAAGCAAGAGCAAGAACTGTTGCTTTCTAATCAATTCAGCAGTTAAGTAATTATCACTAGGACTAGTTGTTAAATGCTAAATAATAAATAGAAATACAGGGGTCTGATTCTTGGCAGTTCAGGTGGCACACTAGGAAGTAGGACTGCATGGCAAAGTGGGTTAAACTAAACTTTTTTTCCCCCTCAAGAGACCCGGGTTCAAATCCTGACTTAGGTCACAAATGAAAGTGAGTTGGAGGCCTCTGAAGATGTATACAAAAAATGCACCACTGGTTTTGGTTTTTTTGGGAGTTGGGGGGGGGAGGGCGGGGAGGGAAGAGGGGCAGATTGGTATCCAGAGAGACAAGTTGATTCAATATTCCTTTTTGGACTCTCACCACTTGTTAACAAATGGGAATTTTTCCCACGTCAGATCTGCTTCTTTATAATTGAAGCTTTTCCATCCAGAACATAACCATCTTGAAACCTTTGGACAATATCAGGGAACTACACTAGGAAAATAAACCGTCCCACTTGTTTGAAGGATATGCAAGCATCATGGTGGCATCCTGTCATGCTTTGGGTCCTACCTAGACCCATGTGGGACTAACTGAGGTGTTAGAGAGATATTTACTCAGATTTGTCTGGCGGGAGAGCACTTTTGGCAAAGATAGTTGTACTAGAAGTTAAGAAGTCAATACAATTCTATTCACACACGACAATGTCTATAAATACAGCATGGAGCATTCTGCTGAAGCCACCCTATGGGTGAGGTAGGACCCTGGGTTTCAAATGATCTTCTCTGAGCTCAAACTGCAAGGATCAAGTTTTATGTAATTCTTCTCCCAAAATGGGGGAGAAGGACTTGTCCTTTTTACTCAATTCATTCACATGCTTAAAAAACAAAAAAGATGGGGAAAAGTTCCTGTTCAAAAAACATCTCCCAGTTATTGCTCTGATGAATCTGGCCTCTGATCCAGTAAGGCTCCTAGTTAGGCTCTTTCTGCTTTTATAAGAGATGTGGAGCTGGAAGAAGTTTAGATAAACAATTCAAAGCCTCCTCAGCTCAGATTCCTAAGTTCACTGAAATGGACAGACCTCAAATAGTAACAAAATCAGAAGAATGATTAGGTGCTGCAGTACAAATAAGAAAGGGATTTCCAGACCCACAAGCGACTCTTGCTATAAAAAGACAGGTCACTCACCAAGTGCAATTCTGTGGTAGCTGCAGATGTGTATGTCACCTAATAAAAATACCCATAGCTCTGTCCCTGCTTGGAATGCTGGAAAGAAGTGGCCTTTTACCACAACCACCTGCACATGTTGGGCATTTACCAGACATTTCAGGGGAGCTTTAAACAGACATCTGCCTGTCCCAAATTTAAAAGGCTGGTTAACCAGCTATTTTCCTGTACTAAGATTATCTGATATCTGCCAATCCAAAATATATAGGAGAATGAATCACTATCATATGGAAATGTGAACCATATATCTCACTTATATAGCACTGTTGTTCCAACTCTATGCTTATTTCCAATATTATTTGGAACAAGGGATCAGGGGAGAAGGGGACAGTGATTCATACTTGATTCTTCTGACTCAGTCCTAATAAATTTGCACTGAGAATCTTGCTGCTGGAGCCCAGCTTATCCCTACTCAGTTCTCGTGATGCCTGAAGCACCATTTGAACTCATGCACTCTACACAGCCTTGCTTTTCTTCCCACCCAACCAAGCCCTGAAAGCAACATCTTGTGGTGGGGTGGGGTGGGGTGGGGTGGGGGGGAAACTCTTACAAGCCACTAAGCAAATCTTGGTCAAGAAGCTCTCCTTGGTTTGTGACACCAGGATCTGAACCAGGGTCTCTTTAGTGCCTTGCAGTTAGTACAATGTTTTAAAAAAAAAGGTTTAATTTCAATGGCAAATGGGTTACAATTAGGGAAAGGAGACACAGGCCTAGTGCTGACTTTAATTATCGTTTGCACAGTGCCAAGGAGTTAATCCCTTCAAGTCCTTCTGGTGATGGCTTCTCTGGGACAGACATGGATGGGAATAGACTTTGAGTCCAAGGAGGGACAAAAGCCAACCCAAGGCAGGAGTGGGCGCTAAGCAGTTAAGAAAGTTGATGGTATAAAGGCAATTGGTACCTGTGGTGGCCTTGCTTCCTGGGGATCCAGAATTTGGAGCGCGGAACATCTGGGATGGGGATGCCGGTGGGACACCGGAGGGGGTGCGGTGCAGGAGGGTGGAACATCGGATTATTGAAGCCGGTGTTTTTTTGCCGGATTGGCTCGCCTGTGTCTTCACTGCCACGAAGAGTGGAGATCGAGAGAACTCTGGATATGAACACTCAGAACTAGTGCCTGGACAGTCAGTCAGCTCCCAGAATCTGTGCATTCTGGAAGGATTGCTTTCTAATAGTCATGCTCACAACTCCCTTACAAGGGGACCTGCAGCACTTGTGGATCCACTGAATCCCATACAACATGAAGGATTTCCCCACTCACCCAAAGGGACAGGCTCCTCAAACTTATCAGTTTCACTTACACCTTTAACTGCTCCTTGACCAACCCAAGCAGGCCAGGAATCCTACTACTCCTCCACCAAATCTGCAGGGCATACCCAGTACATCCAGAAGCTCCATTTGTTTGAACAGGAACCTTGAGGTTTCCCCTCTACATTTTTAACAGTCTCTGAACACAGAGAGTGAATTTTAAATCTGCTTCCTTGAGCACTTTATCTGAGGGAGTTCACATTGCTTCATGAGCCTTATGTGCTTCCTAGAGCTTGGTCACTAATTTCATCAACTCACATCTATCATTCTTTTCCGTCTAATCTGTCTGACTGAAAAGAATAATGGATGATGGTATTGAGGAAGGGGAGGCTCAGTTACCATCCCATGAGTCAGGTGAGGCCTTTGGATGCCATCTCAGGTCAAAAAAGCTAGTGAGATGCATGAATGTTGTGTATCACTGTGGATATGTTCTCAGAGCATCACTTGATTTTAAGGGAGATTTTTTGGTATCTGCAGTGAGTAGGAAGTATCACCAGGAATTCTTGGTGCCAGAACACATGTGAACATTTCTGGACAAAGCAGTGCTTGCTCAGACCCAAGACTTTTTTTAAAGAATGTATCAAAAGGCAAGCATAACCCAACAATCTCTCTAACTTCTCAACAATTCTTTTCAGCTGAGATTTGGGTATGTATTCTTGAAGCCGAACACCAGTGGCCAGACAGGAATGTAAGGAATCGAGGATCTCACCCAGCCCCACAACTGGAGCTTGCTATTATTGATTTCTCCACCCCAAGGGCAAAAGGGGACACTATGTGCTGCCCACAGACTTAGGGCTGACCCCAACAACTGCTTTGTAAATCTTATTGTGATCTTATTAAATCAGGAGCAGTTACCTTGAATAAGGAATTCTTGCATGCTGTCACTGCAAAAACAAAGCCATCTGAAATCAGCAAGGAGAAAATACGTCTGAATCACTGCCTTGATTGAGGCCCTGGGCTCTGTGCTCATTTGCAAAATCCTAAACTGGAAGATGATATGGACCCATATGTAGCTGCCCTTCAGACTTATGCCTGCCCACTTTCGACAGGGATGTGTATCGTTCAAAGCACCTGCACGCAGACACCTCAAAAACAGTTTGTCTACACAGATCTAGTGGCATTTTTCTTAAAAGGTATTGAGCGTCTGCAGAGGAATTTACAGGAGGTTCTCTCATAGCTTAGGTTCAGAAACTTGTGCTCTGCTTGACCTCCAGCCATCTGAGTAGGTGAAAGGCTTGTTTTTGCTTTCCAGGCTTCATTTCAGTCCCACAGATAATCCCTCTTCAGGTGTCGCTTCACTGTCAGCAAATGTTAAGTCCGTTATGATGGTTTCCTATGTGTCACCATGTTTCCTCCAGGTGCTGTTCCTGTCAAATGTTGATTTGTTCCCAACCTCCTCCAACCAAGAGCAATGGAAACCAGCCAACCATTCAGTGTCAGGAACATGCAGGCCCCTCTCAGACCTTCTGTAGTCTAGAGATTGCTCTAGACTTGTGAAGCTAAGCAGTGAACTCTCCACAATACTACCACTTTCAAAGATAATTTCTCTTTCCCTGCACTGACAACAGTGAAAATGTGGTCTAATCTGACATCTCTTGAAGATGCACAGAACTATTTTTTGGCCTCAGACTTTTGATATACTGGTGGAGCTTACTTTACCCTTCTTTCTTTAAAGCCAGATAGGGATGCTGCTTCAGATTCAGCCAGACAAGGGACAGGGCCCTGTCTGAGAGTGGCTGGGACATGCAAAATCCCAGCAGATGAGATAAAAACCAGACTGGATCCAAATGCTATTTGTTCTACAGTCCTTGGGGATGCTGGACATTTGTGGCAAAAGCTTCAGGCTAGTCTTGGACTATCAAAATGTAAATTACCTTTGAAGGTCAAATCTAATACAGGGGTGGCCAATCTGAGGCATGCATGCCACAAGTATCATGGGCAGCCTGTATGTGTGGCATGTGGCAGGATGGCAAGGGGATAGGTGGCTGCATAGCAACAGATAGGGCAGGAAGCAGGGCAGATCAGGCAGGGAGCACATAGCAGGGAACAGAAAACAACACAGCAGATGAGGCAGTGGAAGGGGATCAGAGTGGCACTCAGGGAGGGCTCGGGGCTAATTTGTGGCACTAAGACATGGTGGATGTAGAGAAGATCACATACCTCCTCTCTGGGACATCTGCTGAAAAGAGGTTTGTACTGTGGAACTCATTACCACAGGCTTGCAAGAGGCCAAGCAGCCAGATGAACTGGATATTTATATGGATAAGAATACCGATCCATTGGAAGAAATACAAAACCTCCTAATTCAACTATCAAGGACCAAATGAAATCAAACTGAGGGTCAGATTATTTCATGTTCGCTTCTGGGGGTTTCCTTTCTAGGAAACGTCTGATGTTGGCCACTGTCTGAGACAGACAACTGGACCAGACAGACAATGGGTGCAATCCAGTCCAGCAATGCTTGTTCAGTGGGACTGGCACTTGGCTCAGTGCTATTTAACATCTGAATTAGTGACCCTGAAGAAAATATAAAACCAACACTGCTAACACATGCAGATGACAAAAGGCTGGCAGGTCAGTCACTGATATTGAATGATCTGAACTGCTTGGGAGGCTAGGTGCAAACCACAATACACGTTTTGACACAGCCAAAGGAAATATTATGTACATAGGAACAACAAAGCAGGCAGTACATACAGAATGGGGGGCACTATCTCTGGAAGCAGACTCTGATCAAGGCCCAGGGATCTGATGGCCATTCACTTGATCATGAACTCCCAGTGCACTGCAATGACCAAAAGACCTAATATAAGCCTCACATGTATAACCAAGGAAGTAAAGAGTTTATTATATTTCTGTATTTGATGTTCTGGACCACTTCTGGAATACTGTGTCCAGTTCTGGTATCAATAGTTCAAAAAGAAGTTGAAAAACTGGAGGGGATTTGAAGCTGACAATGAGAATTATTAGAAGATTGGAAAATGTATTTTTAGCTAAAAAAACACAAGGAGCTCCATTTTCTTATTTTAATAAAGAGAAGCTTAAGGGGGGACTTGATCACAGCCCATAAATACCTATGTGGGGAATGTGAATTCAATAATACAAGGCTCCTTAATCTAACAGACAATGGTATAAGAATATTCACTGGCTAGAAGATTTGGTTTTAATTTAGTAAGGGTAACAAGCCACAACACTCATTTACCAAGGGTTCTGGTGGATTCTCCATCATTGGCATTTTTTTAAAATCAAGACTGTACATGATCCAAAAGAATTTGCTCTAGTTCAAAGAGGAACTAACTCAGCTAAGTCCTTTGGCCTGTGTCACATACTGGAGTTTGGTCTAGAGTCTAGAAGATCACAGTGAGTTCTTTTTCTAGTGTTCGTCCAGAGCAAAGGAGTGAAAGCTGCATTCAGGCTCTCATTTCCTCATGACTCTCCCGGAAGCAACTAATACCCTCCTCAGTGTCAAATGAAAACAAAAAGATAGGAGGTATTTTTAAGTACTTAATTTACTGCAGATAAAAGACTCGTAATTTTTGGATCAGGTTTCTTAAAGAAGATTTTGCAAGATGGGCAAATAGAAGTGTGGTTAAAAGGGCTGGCTGGATGATGAAGATGGAATAATCTTAACATTGCCTTTGTAAGGAATCACTTCTGAACTCAGAGCTTTTTCATCTTCTATATGCTTTTTAGAATAAAAAATGTTACCTGGTAAGGCAGTGAAAGACCACATTAGTGAATAAAGGTATCTTCAAGAATGGGATTTTACTCAGTGAAGAGGGATGACATGTTTAAACTATGTTAAATAGGACCCCATCTCCTCTCAGCTACCATGATCTTATGGGCTGGAAATAGGCCAATTCCTGATGAAGACTGTTAAAGTTTCGCTTTCAGGGGCATGGTAGAAATTACTTTTAAAGAGGCAGTCAGTGGTGAAATGCCTCTTGACATTAGCAGTCTCACAAGCTATAGTCCATTAATGCTGACCCTGAAGGTGGAGATGAAAAAGCAGGCTCAATATATTCCCTTGACCTTTTTACATCTTGTTTTCATCCCTGGAGCAATGGATGTCTGTGCTCATGCAAATTTTACTTTAATTTACTGATCTATGTTCTTGATTATGACCTTTGTTACCCCTTTTTTGTGATGGAGTGCTTATGGGTGCCAGTCATGCATCACCACAGAGCAGACCAAAAACCACGCTGTGAAGATTTTTCCTACTGGAATTCCAACTTGAATTGGATTTCATTTACACTTTTAAAACAACTGTATTAGGGGATCCAATCACAACACAGTTGTTACCCAACATAGTTGAGTAAGTTTCATCTTGTTGTGCAGGTGAAACCTCAAGAATGTTTCAAGCATGACCCTGAATCTTCCCACAGCCAGGAACAGCTCTGCCTCGGTGCTCCCAAACACACTAAACACACAGCTATGGGTACATCTACAAATCAGGACAGAGCCACATTCCAGGTGTTCTGCATCCTGAATTGTGTTATAACCAGGTCCCTCAGCACAATTTTCAGAGGTGGTAGGTAGACGGGCCTATCTGTGACATAGGGTGAAAGAAAGATGACAGGAATGTGTATTTTTAGAAAGTGAAACCTCCAACTCTAGCAATATGAAACCCTCATTCCACACACTTCCTCCTCCCAGAGATCCCTGGGGATCATTCCCACTCACTGCAGCAGCTCCCATCTTCTGAAGAACATGTCTCCAGGAATGCAAAGAAACTCGTGACCTTGCGTCAGCTGTTAGGACCAAAATCATACCAAAAAATCTTGCAGACCCTGCAGGATTGGAACCCTTGTCTTTGGATCTTATTAAATAGCATCATGGTGAGGGGAGGAGAAGGGAGAGAAGTTAATAAACTGTAGAAGGGAAGCTGAACTCAAGCAGAGAGACCCAGAACATCTCAGGTTGATGGCTGTGTCTCCTTCTGTATCTACCCCCTAAAGTTACTACTGCAGCAATTGTGCCATGAATCCCTCTTGAGAGACTGACTAAAACTTGGGACAAAATCTCGGTTGTAACTCTCTTGGTTGCAAGTGGCTTGTCAAATGCCATATATTGCACCAAAAATTCACTTGATCATGAGCACAACAAAGCACTGTGGTGTGGGGAGGGGGGGAGGGAGGGGATAAACCTAGGCAGTATTGAAAGGAAAGGGAAGACCCTGACTGATGTCCTGCTGAACTAACTCACCTATCTCCCTGTGCAACAAGTGAATTCCATGGTTCGTCACCATAAATTATATGACAATTAGTCTGGCCATGGAAAAATGGGAGAGGAAAAAGATAAATACTAGAGATGTGCAAAATGGGCCCTATTTGATTTAGATTCGGCCTGAATCAGGGACAGTGATTCAATTAGTTGATTTGGATCACTGTCCCTGATTCAAATTGGCCAAATCCAAATCTGAAGATTTGGTGCTGATTCAGAGAATCAGTTATTTGGCCACAGACACAGCTTTAAATGTTTTTTCTATATACCTTGAGGTAGCAGGCGCGGCTCGTGATTGCTGCGATGCTGGGGTGCATGGAGTGTCCTACAGGAGCATGGCTCCCCCACCCCCGGCTCAGTGATCAGCTGTGGGTGGCCCCCCCCCCGACCCAGGAGACACCAGTCACTGAGCTGGAGGGTGCGGGGGGACCCCGCAGGTGCTCCCCAGCACACCCGGAAGCGGACCAGAAGTGCTTCTGGTTCGCTTCCAGGTCTGCTGCTGACTGTGCTGGGGAGCTCCCCACACTTTTGTGGGACACTCCATATACCCCAGCATCGCAGCATTCACAAGCCCCCTGGTACGTTGAGGTAGGTAGAAAAAACATTTAAAGCTGTGTCCATGTCCAAGTTGCTGAATCTTTCCGAATCTCTCCAAATTGATTCAGAGGGCCTCCAATTTGATTTGGAGAGATTAAAGGGTCTCCTAATTTTTTTTCCGATTCGGAGGTTCAGCTACCGAATCAGGCCAAATCTCTACCAAATCGAATCAGGGACTGAAGCTTTGCACAGCCCTAATAAATACATATAGCTTTAATAAATTAAAATAATGTCATCTGAGACACTGATGTGTTTTTTTCCTTGCAGCAAGGCTAATTAAAGCCATCTACTAAAATAGTTACAACCCACTTATTTGGCCACTCTCCCAGCAATTGCTGGTTCCAGCCAGCTGCAGGGGTGCAGAGAAGTAAGCAAAGGTACTTTTCCCTGCCTCCTCCCTTGCAAAGGCAGTTGCAGAACTAGTGCTTTAAGCCAGCTCTGGAAAATCTCTGCTTTTTTTCAAAAAGTGGAAACCACTCTGGAACCTAAGGCTTCCCACTGTGCAAGCCTTAGCCTAAGTGATGACAGCTCCTGATCCCTCAACCTCCCTGTGCAGCCCCCGTGTTAACTCTGCAGTTGTCTTGGTTCTCAGTGAAATGGGTTACAATCCACCTCCCAGGCCACAACAAAATCACAGGATGTCCTGAACTATGAATTCTGGAATCCAGGATTCCAGTGACTGAGAAGTATCCTGGTTCACCTCATGAGAATTTGCATTATATGTTGGACTCATGATACAAACTGTTCTGCATCGTGAGAAAGGGGAGTGGTTTGAGGTGGGCTGTCCTGCATTT
Organism: Alligator mississippiensis; assembly: GCF_030867095.1. Taxonomy (NCBI): domain Eukaryota; kingdom Metazoa; phylum Chordata; order Crocodylia; family Alligatoridae; genus Alligator; species Alligator mississippiensis. The sequence continues at coordinate 47,986,722 of NC_081835.1, forward strand.
CCCATCTGAACCCTAGCAGTTCTTCATGCAGAAACTTCTGTGCTAAGCATAACCTGATCTTTCTTTTCCTTCTGGACAATCTGGGCTATAACCAACAGCTATTGTATATTATTAATCAGGACAGGGGAGGATGGAGAGATATCAACAATGGTAGTTCCCCTTTTTATTACCTTTTTTATTATTATTGATAATTATTATTGGAAGGTGAGACTTCTTGCTGACCAGATTTTCCATTATAAAGCCATATGGTAAATATTCCTTACTTAAAGCAAGTATCAAGTCTTTCTTTGTTACTGTGTTTAGTTTCTCACTGGGGATCCCAGGGCCCTGAATCTCTGAGCCTCCACGTTCACTGAGAAACTTATTACTGATAACCACTGTCAGCAATAGATGTCCTTCTAGCCCAGTCTAAAAAACCATGTCCTTCTACAATTGCTGGGGGTAGGACAGCCCAGAGAACAACAATTTCTGAGGACAAATGTGACCAATGAGTCAGTTTCCTCATGTTGATGGGGTCTAAGAACATCTATTCTGAGAAATTAGTGACAGAGATGATCAGTGCTTCTCTATTTTGCACCACTATTGTGAAAATTAAATTATTTGAATGCTCCAGAATTTGCATGGAAACTGCTAAGCTGTTAAGAACCAATAACATTTGACCTACCTTAAAAGTGTGAGTTGGTGGACAATGTCCCCAGTTTATTTCTATTTAGTGTGTCAAAACAAAATTGATGCAATTAAAAATAATAAGTTAAAACCTAGCTAACTATGGCGATGATATTTGTGAAGCAGGGTGTGAGCTCCATCTGCTGGTTGTGGGTGAGCAGCTACCCAAACCCTATTTCTCAAGCTATGCATATCCATGTTCTGATTTCCATGGTGTTGGTGCATGGACAGATGCGAGAAAAATAGCAGCTGCATTAGCCACTTCTCATCAAAACCAAAGTACGGTGCCATGCTGCACTGTGAGACAGACATATAGATAAAAGCACAAGGATGTTCCCTGCATATTCTTAAAGTGTTCGAAACCAGCCTCCCAACCTCTGCCAGAATGAATGTAATGGGAATTTCCCTGCACAGCCTCCCTAGAAGTCTGTATGTGAAGTATATAGAACTGTTGTCCATAACTTCCCCTTTCTGTGACTATTCTGCCTACCAAATTTAATGTCTGCCAAGATTCCCTGGCACAAACATCTTATTGACTGTGATTTCAAAGTAAAGTGCCACAGTGATTCCTATGATTTCAAAACCTGTTTTGTACTTAGTGGGCATGTCTACATGTGCACTTTAATGTGTAGTAGCTAATTTTACTGCACATTAGGGCATCACAGCAAAAACCATGCTAATACACTAATGAACAGTTAAATTAGGCTACTGTGCATTAAGCATCACTAGAAAAGCATGCACTTTCACTACTGTGCATTAAGGAAACCTAATGTGCATTTAGTTTGTACCTCACATTAGAGGTACTCAATTTAAAGCACAGTAGGCAAAAGTGTATTAAGGAACATGTAGATGCACCCACTGTCTGTGTTTTTTGCTTGGAAGATTGAGAGAAAAATCTGCCTCCTTATCAAAGAGAATTTCTCCACAGTATGTATGTTCAGTTGTTATTTAGGATAGCTGAGGAGGGCTGGACACTGATTTATATGAGCATGCACTTGTACGGAGAGGGTTTTTTTAGATTAAAAAAGACAGGGAAACAAAGCTGATACATCCACACAAGTAACTATAGGGATTTTTTGGTTGTTTTTCTTGCTTTTTTCTTTTTCTTTTTTTTTTTTTGCAAATAGGCAGTTAAGAAGGTAGGTCAAATAATAGGTCTTAGTAACTTTAACAGTTTCCCTTTAAGAGAAGGTTCCATCTCTGCTTTATGCTGCTTTAGTCAGCCCATCATCAGCTGCCTACCAGCTGCATTCTCACTGGGTGCAATAGAAGAATCCATAAGAATGACGTCTTACTAGTGCAACCCTACTGTTAATTACCAACCATTGTAAATCATACTCCATAATGAAATAGATTTCCGGCAGGATACTCACTAATAGGTGCATGCAGTGCCACATGTTCCTGGTAGGGAGTGTAATATTTGTACTGCTTGCCACAAAATTCACATGTATAATTGCCAGTTTCTGCAAAGATGAAACAAAGAATCAATCAGAAAGGAACCCACCATCATCTTGTATAATTACTTATTTTCTTATTTTTTAAGTGTGAACTTAAGTGCTAAATAAAAAGATTTAGAATGACTAATCACACTGATAGAGCATTTTACTTGTACACTGGAAAACGCTGTTCAAAGCCACCTCCCTCCCACAACTCACACACCTTTTCTCTTGTTAAAACTGGATTTTATGGTAATGGACACAGCCTTAAAATCTAAATAGAACAGCGTATATGGCCAGGTTAAGTGGCTTGTAAAAAATCATACAATGAATCAGAGAGAAAACAAGGGAGAAATTCAGTCTCAAGCACTACCCAGGGGAACACAGTTCCTCTCTCCCTATGTGACAGCAATAGTGACAGACAGTCATGGACAAACCCCAGAATATTCAAATATGCAACCAGAGGGGTTGATTTTGATTAATATTACCTAAACTCATTTGGGACTGTAAAAGCAGGCTGTAAATCTGAGAAGAACTTTTCCTGAAATACCTGCAGTACTTCCTGCTTCTGTTAGCACTGGAAATAGCACAGAGTATCAATAGTATTTCACCACCTTCCCTTCTAACCTCAGGCAGGAAATGCAGAAACTTACAGAACCATAAATTCAAAAGTAAACCAGAAGTTAACCTCTTTTTTTGGTTTATTGTAATTAGTGTGCCTATCTCTCAGCATGCAAGCCTGTGGAGGCTGACACTTGTCCCTCAGTTAACTCTGCCAACATGCCACAACCCCATCTGCAGCAGCCTGGCTACTGCAGGCCTGGCCCTAACCCCAAATAGCTCTGCCAATGTGCTTGAATCCTGATCCACAGTCCCCTGCCCTGTTCACTTTTATTGGTAGAGCCCTTGAGCAGACAGACAATCGCTAGAGCATGAGATGGACGCTGTATCAAACGCCCTTTCCTCTATGACCCAACCTAGGCTTTGTGTGTACTCAGCCAAGGTGAAAGGTGAGAACCTTCACCCATGCCACACCCCTCAGCAAGAGGCACCATTTATACTTAAATCAAATGCAAACAAGAGGAGAACTTGCATAAAAGCTGAACTCAAGTTTTCTGGACCCTGAACAAACTTGTAAAGAAGGTAACTTCTGCCCATGTTTAAAACAGATACATTTCTCCAGCTGTGCGGCTGCAGGACATGGGTACTAATTTGAAATGAAATGCACTTTTGACATCCTTAGAGTTTCAATATCTTCCTGTAACATACTGATCTCTCATTGTCACCCAAGAAGGCCCTTTAGCAAATGCCAGGTTTCAAACTGTGTGCCATGTTCTTGAACCTTCAAAACTCCATTATAAAGCATACTTGGACCAATCTTCTGAAATGGTTCCGGCTCCTCTTCTTTCACTTCATCAGGTGCTATGACTGCCTGGTCATAGGGGTCTGCAAAAGAACAGAACCAGCAGAAAGCTGACAACACCCCAAGGCTTTCCTGATGCAGTTAGATGGGCCGTGAATGCACCTGGTCATACACATTTCAACTTGTAACAAAAACAAAAGGTTTAAACAACACCTTCTTCTGAGTTTTGGACTTGTCACTCCTCTTCCACATGCCCTCCCGGACAGCTATTAACCCATTCTAGTCTTATGGCACAATTTGAAGACAAATCAAAAATCAGAGAAATACTGTAAACATTTCAAAGCTTGATTTCTATTTGCTGACATTTTCCCAGCATATTTCTCAACTACAGATTTTCCTCACTTTTGAAAATGGGTGTAGTGAAGTAGACAGGAGTCAGCTAACAAATACTGACCAGTGATGCTGTATAACCATCTAACAGCACGTCCAGTAACCAATCAGAACTCAATCCGTTTTATGTAGTAATTTTATTTATGTAACAAACAAGTTTAGACTACTGAAAAAGCATTCATGGTTTGTTTCTCTGATTTTCAGAAGTATAGATCAACTGCATGTACAACAAAAGCCTGGTATCTAATAGGGCTGGGCATCAAACTACTGGCTCTATGTAACATTGCTACACACTGAGGGACTGGTCCTGCTCCCACTGAAATCAGTGGCAAAACTCCACTGGCTGTTATGAGTGTAGGACCAGACCCATGGTGCCGGAGAACTACTGAATACTTGAACAGGTTTTTGAAATAAAGCACACAAAGGATCTGCGCTTACCTGCCCGGTTTTCTGGGGCCCCTTCCACACTAAAAACTAACACAGAATAGAAGAAGGGGGGGAAGAAACAAAACAGAAATTAAATCCTCTTAAATGGCCTTGCTTTCTTCCTGTATTTCATATGCCAGTTCAGTGTACTTCAGTACCACAGAACAAGCCAGGCTCCCTTGTCCCACTCCCTCCTCTCCCAAGCAGCATTCACACAGGGAAATACCTGAGCATGCCCAGCCCTAGTGTACACAGATCCTCAAGGCCTTTGTTCTAACACTGACGCAAACCCACATTGATCACCATGACCATCAGATGCACTCCACTCACACCTGTATCTACTGAAACAAAATCAATTGCTCAAACGCATCTAGGCAAGTGGTGTCTTAGCAAGATGCAAGTGGTAGCCAGTTTGAAAAAACACTTCAGCTTTTTGGAATACCTGAGTAGGGCTCTCTGAGCTCTAGCTAGGAAGACCCAATTCAAGCATGAGGAAATACTCTTAATCCAATGGTAGCTTTCAATTCCATTAGCTCCATTTCCATTACCCCGCATAAGAAATGGAGATTCCTGGAGGGCTGTGGGGTGCAAGCACATGCTTGTTGCCCTTAGAGCTGGTCTAAACATTCCAAACATTTCCATAAAAAGAAAAAGAGCAAACACGTTTGACAAAATTTGTCATGTTTTGAGCAACTCTGGGCACTAGCATGTTGCTACATTCTGGTCACAAATGCTCCCTGTCCCACCTCCCTGGCAGAGTAAGGACCAGCAGTGATAGCCTGGTGCTACCTTGGCTCATTCAGGAGGGCTAGAGGAAAAGGTCCATAAAAACCTGGAACCCTCAAGGCTTTAGCAAGGGTACAGAGGGAAGAAAAAACATAAAACTATTCCTCCCCAGAAAAAGAAAAACCCAAGCAAACACTTAACACCTCCTATCAATTTTTTAATCAAACTGATGCAAGGAACAGGTGCTTGTTTCAGCCTGAATGTTGACCACTTAGGGTAAATTTACATGTTTGCACTGAAAAGGAAAAGTCCCTAAGGTCCCTGGGCTCAGACACCAGCTGACAAGTCCTGTTGCACTTGTACCTCTGTAACATGATTTCTCAAGAAAAGGTGCAGGAAAAATGGTTCCTATGCAGTAAGAAACAACTGGCAAACAAACTCTGCCCAGGCAAGAGCCAGCCTGACAATTTATCTTAAAGTACAGATAAAAAAAAATCCATAGCAACCATGAACTTTAATACAAAGGCATGGCTTGCTGAGCCTTCAGGTCTTAGCATGTGGCCCAACCAGACAGTCTAAGTCCTTATTAGCCTATGTGAAGCCTCTCTGCAGACCGTGCCTTGATGTTAAATGGTGAGGATTGTTGTATATTTTGTAAAACCCTATGAGGGGCATCTGACTTCCATGAATCACACTTTATCTGCCCTGGCATATATCATTTATTAGTTTCCAGCCCAATTGAACAAAGGCCTGAAATGGTACTCACCATCCACGGCATGCAGGTCTCTGTGCTCTTGGAAACAGCTGTAATATTTATATTTTTTCCCACAAATGTCACAGGTGTACCTGAAATTGTCTGTAGGAAGAAGAGGACAATCCATTTTAGAAACCCTGGGGTGAAAGGCAACAGCTTCATGGAATACGGTTGAAACCAGAAGACCTATCTATTGTTTCACATTCCCTCCCACTTTCATCTCAAAAGGCTTACCCACTCAAGCAATCATTGTTTCATACATCTACCCAAATGTGCCTCACATCCATCTAAGCTTAAGCCTTACTCTACTATATTTTATTCTGAGACAAAAAGCGATGCTTTTTCTGTCCGTTGCACCCTGGACAGGGCCTATGCAGTTATGGAGCAGAACTGAAACAGGCATGCAGTTCCAGAATGGCCACTGCAACAAGGATGACAAGCTGGCCCAAGAAAGTGGTTTTACAACATTTTTTGGAAGCTCAGAACTAAAACAGCAGGAAGTTGTAGGTCAGGGTTGAGGTGAGCTGGCAGTGCTGTGCAAAATCCAAAAACAAGAACATTAAGGAGTTGCTGGAGGGCCCATGGGACAATACACTGACCAAACTGTGCACTGAAGTGGGCACCTGTGCGAGCTCACACCCTCCTTGGTTCTTGCCACTACTATGAATTACCAGCTTACATAAGCACCATGTACATCCATATTATAAAGGATAAATATGGAATCTATTTCTGTAATGCATAGCTCTGCTCTAAGAGTGAAAATAGCACTATTTTTGCTCCCCAGATCTGCCCCTGTGAGCATCAGTCAAACCTGACTTTTGCAACAAGCAAGTTGTACACCTTTTAATCCTGTACAGCCAGAGCTAACCTCAAACACCTACATTTGAGTAAACATATGGGAGACAATGGAACTGGACATGTGTGGCTGGAGGCAGAATCTAGCTTGCAGACCCAGTGCAACAAGAGACTAAAGTCAGTTTGTTTGTCAGACACCAAGCCGAGTTTGCAGGGTTGGTCATTAAGAAGGAAAAAGAAATCTTACTCAGAAACCAAGCTATTTAAAAACCATGTGAACCTAATCAGGAAACAATGAATCTCTCAGACTCAGCTATCACATTGTAATGGAAAAGGCAGCAGCAGCAGGTAAAGATCTGGGTTTGAATGCAGTAAATCTGAGCTCTCTGAAACAAACTCAGATAGTGTCTTTTACCAACCTTTGGACACCTGAGAAATACTTTAAAAAATATGAACTGAAAAAAGAAACCTTATTTATTATTAACTTCTTCCATGCAGGTGGTCACAGTAATCCAGCCTACAGTATATAGATTAAATAGACATTTTTCAACTTCTCATACTATACTATGTAAAAACTAAACTAATTATATGAAAAATGCTTGTGTCTTTTATTTTCTTTGAAAGTAGAAGCTGTAGTTGTCTAAAATAGAAAAAAAACAAACAAACACAACCAGCATTTACCAGCTTGGCACCAGAACAGAGAAAAGTTACCTTTTAATCAGAGCATACCACTTCCTACCTTACATTGAAGAATTAAATAAATCCAGCCCTCCAAAAGAGCTAAGCCAAATCTGTTTTGTCAAGGGCATATGATGGATTACATAAATTTAAATAACAAGGCTCTTCCACTTCTGATGGCACAAAGCTCTACAAGGACACTGTGGCAGGGCACCTTTGGACCCAAGGAGATAAGTCATTTTGGACTGGCCATTTTGGACTCAGGCATATAAGCTGGGCTGCGATTTGCTGCTGCAGGAAGGAGAAACATCAGGCTGAGAGGCTGCTCTGGCCTGGTCAGGAGGTAAGGGCAGGGGCTATGGGGTGGAGGTGACCCCTTGTCCTGGGTAAGATGTTATACTGCACCCTGCCGAAGGGTGGTCTGGTGGGGCTCCTAGTGGCATGGGAGCCCCCAGTAAATGCCAAGCTAGTTACCTCCCTGGTGAAAGGCGGGTTGGGGCACCTTAACCCCAGCTCCACATCCCTGGTGGTGTTCTAATGAGCAGAGGGAGCCCAGGGGTCATTAAGGAGCCCCGAGGCAGAGCTCAGGCCAGAGGAAGGACCTGGGGCCATGCCCAGGTGGCAGAGGAAAGCCTGGCGATGAGCAGTGAGACCCTGAGTGAGAGAGGCGACAAACAGAGCAGCCTCATGAGTTGGGGCAAATGAGGAGGCCCAATAGAGGCATAGTGGCCCAGCGAGGGCTAGGAGTGAAATAGGCCTATAGTTATAGAATCACTCAGGTGAGGGTAGCGAGAGACCCCCAACAGACCGTGCCAAGGCTGACTGAGGTGAGAAGAGCTAAGCCCAAAGCCCGGTGAAGCTGGGCGGGATGAGTGTGGCCCCTGAGAGAGGGCAGTATGAAAGAGGCTGGGTGAGAGGAGCAGAGTGAGCGGGACCCTGCTGAGAGAGGGGTTTAGTGTGAGTGGCCCTCCGGGGCTGTAGAAAAGAGCTACAACTGTGTGCCCAGTTTGCTCCGGCCATAGGCCGGAGAAGAAACACCAGAGTAACATCTGCGAGGCAGGGGACCCGTGGAGAGGTGGTCAGAGTGGATATTAGGTCCTTGTCAGCAGGGCGATAAATGGGTAGCCTGCCGCCTTAGTAACAACTCTCATATTTTTCCATCAAGGCATGGCAGGAAAGCAAAGCGGGCAGTTACCCCAGGAGCAGGGTGGCCGGTGAAGACCTGACAAGGAGGCCACCCTGTTATAGACACGAAACTAAGACGTGTGTGCGGGGTAGGGGTGAAGGGGGTAGGGTTAGAATGAAAGCCAAGTAATGAATGCAGTCTCTCAGCCTAAAAAGAAAATAAAAATGGATATGATTACTTCACCTGCAGGCAAAGCACAGTACTAGCTTAAAGGATACGACAAACCCTAAGAAATCTGCAGCCAGATACTGGAGACTCAGTTCACTCAAGCACTGGAGCAGGAAGACTCAAGCACTGGATCCACTCAAGTATGACATGGATACAGGAAAGCAGAGAAAGCTAGGTCACTGAATAAGCCACAGGGGGTGCATCTACACATGAAATTAATGCAATACAATTAACTCTGGAGCAGGTTGCACTGGAGTTAATTGCTCCCAGGCACAGCATTTAGATGTGCGCCTGGGACAGCAGCACTTTGAGCCAGGGTGAAGCAGACCTGGGCTGGCAGTGGGCATGGGAGGGTCAGCCCTGGGCTCTGGGTGGCAACATTAGGTGATGGAGGGGCTGGCTAGGGCATGAGAGTGCCAAATATGCAGTCATGTGGGTAGGTGGCAGGCAGGGGTCTGGCCCCTTGCTGCTTGGGTTGTCCAAGTGCAATTTCTGCCCAGCTGTCGGCATCTTCACGTGCGTTTCAGCAAAGTAAATGACTCTGCTATAAGCTAGTACTGACCCCAACAGTACTATCTTATGGTGGAATTAATTAATTTACTACACCCTAATACTGGCACACGTGTAGAATGTGACACCTTACTGCAGAAATAATTAGTCTACTCTGCAGTAAAGCACATATAGAGGCACCCACTATAACTCCACTTTGCAAGTAGGAAAACAAAAGAGGTGGGAGGAACATCTCAAAGCAAAGAAACCAGTAGTATCAGGTGCTCTCCAGAACCAGCAGAGTACATTGCACATATTCTGCTTATGCTACACTTGAGTAGGACATCAATTCTGCTGTTACTCTGAGAACAAGGCTTCTCCCAGAGATGAAAGGAACATTTCAGCTTGGACAGCATGAGCTTCACAGAGGATAAAAGTGGAGTTGGACATAACAAATAGGAAGAGAGGCTGCTCCCCAGGGGTACAGAATGAATCCTCCCCTCTAAAGTCCAGTTTAATATGGAAAATAATTCAACAAAAGGGGCCGAGCAAGTCTTGGAGATAAAAGGTATACCTATATGGTTCAAGGCAGTGCTTCGCAGGGATACTCTACGCTCTCTCTGGAACCAGAAGCAATATAGCTGCCTTAGCGCAATGCTGCTGCACATGGACTAAAAAGCTCTGTTTCTTCACAGGTCTGAATAGCCCATGCACAACACCATGCTGAATTAATGTAGTTATACTTCTTCCAGGCAGAAGGCAGGGCAAGATAGTATCTTAGAGAATACAAGTTCAGAGAGGAATAAGTTTTCATAGGCAACAGCTTACTTTGTTATATACTATGAAAGGACTACATGGACTAAAAGCATTTTTAGAACTATGTCACCTAGTCCTATTTTGTCCAGGAATAGACAAAATAGTAGCGAAACTGCTGGTGCATGGTTTACACCAGGGCTGTCCAACTGACAACCCATGGGCCACATGTGGCCTATGAGGGGTTAATCTATAGCCACTGGACTCACCCCTGGCTGTCACTCTCCCCATTGCTCCAGTTGCAGCAACCAAAGGGGTCGCTGGGATCCCCTTTCCTTCTCCAGCTTCCATTTCCTGCCTTGTCTGAGGGAGTGGTACAGAATTATGCAGCACAGCTTACAGTGCTGGGGGAGCCTGCAGGCAGGGAGCCAAGGGTGAGACCAGAGCACCCCTGCACACAGTGCAGTGTGGGGGCATCCATACTGCGTGAGACCCAGGAGTCCTGTGGCTAATGGTGGTGCATCCTGTGCTGTGTGTGGCACCCAGACACTTAAAAATTGGACAGCCCTAGTCTATACAATTGCTACCACCTTTGCTACCTTTGGGGTATGTCTACACTCCCACTGGGATATGTGAACGCAGCAGAGGCAGGCAAACCTACCTTGCCTGTGATCTAGCTACTTTGGGTAACAAGAACAAATAAACGTGTAGCACAGCGCACAGTGGAAATTGCACAAATCTGCTAGGGATTCTGGATACTTCAGCAGCTACTACAAACAGAAGTTCATGTCACTACATCTTAATTGTTATCATCACCCAAGTTACATGGAGCTATGTCCGGTATACTACTCCTACTGCAATCCTATTTCTAACTGCAGGGCAGAGATACCCTGAGTGGAGCTACGCTAAGAGTACAGTTTGTGTCATGCAGACTGGCTGCTATAGGCTTCAATAGCACATTGGGGGGGGGGGGGAAGGGGCAAAGAGATGCCTAAAGCAAAGCATGCACAAGTCTGATAAATATTCCAGAGAAAAAAGGATTTTCATGCAGGGTTTCTTTTATTAATTAATGCCTAGGAACAAAAAGTGCATTGTTCATAGACACATTACCTTAACAACCATCTTTACTGGTTAAGCCAACACTTGGAGAAAGATACTATTTGTTCAAAGGATGCAGATACCTAGTCCCATACCTCACTGGTATTCACATAGCCCACAAAATGAGTCCCTGCTTTGGGCCAAACCATAAAGATTATTAGGTTATTGCAATGTCAGACATTTGAACACATAAGTAAAGAAATCCAGAGTTACAGTTCAACAACTGTTGCCTACCTTCACAACTGTAATTTAACTCAAGCACATAAAGGAATCAAGATCAGGAAAAGACCTTCATTTTTTCTGCAGCAGACTAAATCTTCAAAAGCAGTTGATGCATACACCACAACTTGCACAAATACATTTGAATAATTCAAATACACGTATTTACGCTGAAAAATTAAGGACCATGCTATTCTAATATGTATTGTTGGAGAAAGAAGAGCAAAAGACAAGATACAGAATGCACATTTATCGGGTGCAAATAACAGTCTCGTGCTGAAGTATCAGAGATATAGATTTAGTTTCTCCTACTCAAAGAAGCAATTTCACAAGAGCAGAAGGATTTCTGCCTCTGTCCTTCCTGGCCTTTCTCCTTTTTTGTGAATGCAAGGCTGTGGCTCTTAGGCAGCAGCACACAGCACAGTGACTATCACAAATACTCTATCACTTCTGGGTTTTCCATAGGATATATTAAGAATGGGCAGATTGCCAATATGAAGAATGGCAGAAATCAAAAACAGACTCCAATTACAAAGCCTGTCATCTTCAGTTGGTTTTAATCAGAAGCAGCCTTTAAAGAACACCACAATGTCCTAAGTCAACCCCGTTCTCATGTTCATGATCATCATAGAGCCCCTCATGCAAAGGGGTAGTCATAGATATTCTGGCGACTGGGACCATAAAGCGATGTACAGATAAGATTATGTTCTCAGAAGCAATCTACTTCCATTTTTTAAAGGTAAAGATTGCCATTATTTATATAGAAACAGCACTGTGACACCCACAGTGAAAGGTACTGTACAAACATGGAGCAAGATATGGTCCCTGGCACCAAGAAGTGTGCAATAAGCTGCATTTCCTCAGAGAGGGACAAGAAGCACTTAAGAGTTACGTTGACCATTACCTACTGGCTGTGACCTGCCATCTCCTGCCAGGTGTGACCACAAGGAGCAAGTTCTGCCACCAATAATTCACTGCCCCCAAGCTGGCCAGATGGGACCTATCAACTGTATCCCCAAAACAACACTAAATGTTTTGAGATAATTTTTATTTCTGTTTCAAGTACTCATTATGATATTACCCCAGTGAGTTGCCTCCATGCTTCTGTGAGCTTTATTCTAGGAACCTGGTGAAAGAAACAATGTAGCAATTAGAAATTTGCTAAAATGTCAGAACTAGGCTGTGCACTAAAATCAGGCAGTCTCCTAAACTGTTTAGAGTGTCTGAGCATATGCATCAATATTACTATTAGACAAGTTCCCACAAAGATTAAAACGCTCTCTGTAACATGACAGAAATCAGGAATGAAAGAGACTTATCCACTCATCTTCAATACACACCTACAAATGTAGTACCGTGCCCTAATTCTGAAAGTCCCAAGGAAGGAGTTTCCACTTGAAAGACTATGCCAGAGTACGATCTCCTCATTTTGCAAATACTCTTGGAGCATTAGCTAGTTTAAGAAGAAACAAGCTTCCCACACCAGGATTTAGCTGTCTTTGCCATCTCAAGGTTGTCATCTGTTTCTCTCTTCAATGGAAATCTTGCGAGAGCTTAAAATGTGTTCCTTACACGACAATACAAATGTCACTACCCTCATCACAATCCTGGCCAACAGATCACTCTTGAACAGTGGTGCTCCACCTTTTTGCCTCATGGACCAGATGGGCAGTGCCTGATTCAGCCAGGTAGAGGGCACAGGCATGGCCTGGCCCCAATCTAGCAGCATGGGACTTAGTAATTAGGCAGTGGGGGAGGCGGAAGCATTAATTGTCACCGCTCCCCCTGCCACCAAATTTCTGAACTTGTAGGGACCCTACAGGCTCACAGGCCAGGGGTTGAGCACCCTGGCTCTACTATACTCTAAGCTCGATGCTCAGCTACACTGAAATGATTTTCTTGTGACATTCAATAGAATCAATTATTCATTTTTGGATAGAAAAGATAGTTGGAGTGGCTCATGGAGCTCATACCTTCCAGATCTGAATGCACCACCACAGATGGTAGCTTTCACTGAAGATGAACAAAAATCTTTCTATCCTTTCCTCACAAAGCAAATGAAATAGAAGGAGGGACAGATCAGTAGAGATCCCCCTTCCAATTGCAGGAAAAAGGCAGCTGGAGAATAGAGAAAGGGACAGAATGCCTCTCAAATCCCACTCTAGTCTCTGGGAGGAAGAAGAGGCAAGTTTCAAATGTATGCACTCACTAGTCAGCAGCTAGCACAAATTCCTCACAAGGGTCCAGGGATAGGATCTTCACTTTCCTAGTAGCAACCTGGATAGCCATGAGGTGAGATGCAGTCTTTGCATCCACCACCCCATAAAGAAACAGAGACCTCCCTGCTCATTAGCTTCATTTTACTCACATTTAGATCTTTCTTCTTATACATAAGTCACAGGTTTTACACCTGTATTGCGAGAGACTTGACAGAGCAGTCAAGTCTCAAATGACATCAAGACCCTTGCTTCAAACTCACTAACATCAGAATACCTTCAAAGAGAGCAGGAATGACCCCAAATCATCAATAATTCCTTGAGGATTAAAATTTCCAGAGTTATATTAGAAAGGATTAAATAACAATAAAATCCAGAAGTTTGGAAGGAATATACATCCTCATGCACCAGGATTCCAGCTTGCTTCTTCTAAGTATCAGGGATTACAAGAACTTTCCCCTTGGGCAAGTTATTCCAAAATTGCTTACATCATGGTTTCTTTCTTATTTCTCTGGAACATTTGGTTCTAGCCACCGGCTGGTATGGGATAGTGAATAGCTAAACCCCTGGTGCAATGTGGCATGGTAATTTCTATCTGCCTACAAGGTGAATGCTCAAAGGCTAAGGGAACAAATAAAAAATAAAATTAATTATGCACACAGATAAGCCAAAGAATAACCTCTAAATGTAATGATAAATTTGGTGTTAGTCACATCTTGCCTTATTGCAGGATTCTCTCAATATTTTATTACCTTATGAGGGAAGTATCTTACGGATACTTGTGGCCAGTTGGATTAATAACAGAGCTGGTACAATGCCAACGTCATCTTACAAGCAGCAGTTCTCACACACTGAATGAAGAATAGCACTGCATGCCAACAATCCCGAGGCACTTGTGTTCTTAGCTTTCATTGGAAATCCCAGATTCACAAATTAAGTGTTTTCCCATTGGGCACTGGCTGTACTGTTATACTTAAGTTCAAATAAGTTTAAAACAGTACAAGAACCTTCATTTTTGAGGTTTAAAGCAGATTGCTTGCTACACCCAAATAGAGGGTGAAACTTTTCCTGGCACTGCAAAATTAGAGGTTCCAAGATTAAAGCACAAGGGAGATGTCACCCAGAGACCGACTGTAATCATACCAACTCTTCACTACCAAAAGCAATGCTGTTCCCAGAATAGCTGCCAAAATCCCTGTACCTGGGGGTATCAATAGGCAGTTGACTTTACAGGTACGAACAGTTTGCAGATATAACAATCCAGGACTGGCAGATGATAGAAGAACAGATTTCAGAAACAAACCACTGATGTCAAAATTTAGACTCCGGGAATTTAAAGGCAATCCTTACCTTTATAAAATGTGGACTTTACCTCAGATTATACATTGGAGGCATTTTTAGAGCCAATAAAAGGTGGAACACTTAATGAGTTAATTACTAGCTTCAGATGGAGCCCAATCAGTTTGTGAAATGGTCTATATGACAGAGTTGGCTCAAAAGGCCTGGACTTAATGACTAAGGAGAATGGGTTGAAGACTGATTTTCCAAGATTTCCATGCAAGAACATTTCAACACTCAAAGGTTCTCCATCTACAGAAGCCAGCTGAAAGACTTCAGTGCCCTGCAAGGCTGCTCCAGGCCATAGTTAGAACTGTTGGAAACATGAAAAGTGGAGAGCTCTACTGATATCAAAAGGAAGGACGTCTGCAAAGGGAAAGTCGAAAAGGACCTAGAAATCTCAGCACTACGTTGTCAAAGCTGGGATGTCAGTGTTAAAACAAGTTCATAGTGAGGAGACTCAAGACCCTGGTAATGTGTCAAGGATTCTGGATCCTCGGCACTGAATGAGGCTGACCCAGAGGGCTCCAGGCACCTCAGTGGTATTTAAACACTGCCCAATCAGGTTGACTGGGTTGGTGGAGCCTATCAGAAGGGACATGAGACAGACCTGTCACTCCAGTGGGACAGCTAGATGATGTCAGTGTTCAATGGATATAATTTCTCTTTTCACTCTTCAGAATGAAGAAATCTGTACTATGTAAAAAGCAGAAAGCCTTTGAAAGACAGAATCAAAATAAAATCAGGAGGAAAAAGCTCAGGGCACTGCACGTGTTCTGAGCTTGCTGCACTTTTGGGGCTACAGAAGGAAAAAAAGGGTAATTGGGACCTGACTGCTTATGCCAACAGAATCCTCCATGGATTCGCCAGCAGACCCTCCCTATTAAGCAAAAATCCTCAGCTAGGTGCTGGCAGTGCTACAGCCTACAAATGGAAATATTCAGAAGGCACTTGAAGAATTTTCATTTATGGAAAAAAACTGCTTCAAGGACTCATTAAAAATATATTAAACTAATGAAATTTTTAACAATGATGTTTTACTTGTAAATTGTCAGAAAATTTCTAAATAAATATCTTTTGGAGAGGGGACACTGTATTTTCCATATGTAAAGAGGTAATGAATACCTTCTGTGACAGCAAAACTAAGCTCAGCCTTAATTATGAAGCCACATCAATGCAGTTAACAAACAAGATTTCTCATCACTTCTGGAATCAAAAGAATCTAACTTGGGAAGTATTTAACTGATTCTTACATTTTTTCTAGAAAAATTGATGCATTAGCTTGTGGTTTTTTTAAGAAAAAGAAAATTTATCCTGAATTTTTTTCCTATCCAGTTGTCTGGATTTGCACTATTTATTATCATGCTTTTTTCCTGGTGGAACTTTCCTGGCAAACTTAATTCCCAAGAAGCCTGGTTAGCGTAGAAAGGGACTGTAGGTGTAGGTGTTTCCCCTGCGAGATTTTATCTCCCCCCGTGGGTAGTCCTAGAACATCTGCTGCACCTAGTTTATTTAGTTTTGACAGGATAAGGCATTAGTTTGTTGTACAAAAAAGAAACAAAAATTCCATTTTTCTTCAGATAAAAAATTACAGCAATCCATTCAAGAAATGAAGTGGGTTCTTTCAAGCTACTTTAAACAACAGAATCAAGTTAAGACTGACCTGCAGGGATGTAGAACCCTTTTCATTACAATGATCTAGGATAATCCAAGTTCTCTAATCTTTTCATATTAGCTTGAGTGAAGGGGATCTTAAGAAAATAAGCCTCTCGTTGCTTTGCCTTTTAAAGAGAGATTTTAAATGCAAAAAATATCTAGAATGTGCCAATGTTAGTGTGCTCTGCATACAGTACTGAATTCCTGCATCTTTAAAGTGTTTTTCAGTTTGTATGTAGTGTGGGCCCAAGTATGAATGTTTCATGGAATGTCAGGGTACAAGCTGGCAGATAGCAATTTAGGCTGAAGGAAGAATTTGTAAAAGACTAATGTTAATACACTTAGTTTGACCCACTACATTTCATGCAGTGGTAGACAATGGAGGATATGCTGTTTATTAATTATCAGCAGTACAATTTTTAACTTCAATACAAGTTTTCCTGACGTGTATGGAATAAACTGATGGGTGGATCAGAGAAAGTGTCAGAATCTGCCAAAAGTCTTACCCTCCGTATATTGGAATACATATTCATTTCTATATAGGATTTTGTTGAACAATTTTGTACAAAAGCTGTTGACAAGTGTTGATAAACTGTTTGTCTGTATATAGCCATTTACAGCCAGTAAACTCTGTCTGTTCTGCAGGAGCTTTGGGTAGGAGGCATTATTAACAGGTATTCAACATTCTTGTTTGATGATGGACTAAATTACATCATATACAGTAATCAATATTTATAAACATTTTTAAAACTGTGACATTTGTATCTTTCTTCTCAGTTTGAAGTTGGATTGAGGGTACACAATAGAGTCTACTGACATGTTGAATGCAGCTGCATCAGTATAAGTGATGGTTCTAGCATATTCCTAATGCGTAAGCCAAAATTATGATTTTTCTTTTTAAATACCTAAATTTATTTGGAACCAACAGAACACCAGGTGAGGAAATCCTTGCTCTGACAGAAAAAAAATGAGATGAGTAAGTTCCCATCTATCCCTCTGAAAAAACAGTGTCCAGAAACTAGATATGCATATCTTAGTCCTGAAAATGATCTTGGCATCATGGTGCACATGTGCTGGACCAGAACCGGGGAAAAGGAGCAGAATAAGAGCTGTTTATTATCAGGCAGATGGATCTAAGAGAAGTGCCTTCTATAGAAGACCTGTGAAACTACAGAAGTTAGCTGGAAGCAAAAGGGATGGGGCACCTATTTTTGGATCCTGCAGTCTGAAAGAAATGTACTCTAATGACAGCTAGAAATTAGCATGTTCATAGCACTAGTGTCAGAACCAAGATTTTAACACCATTTTTGACTGTAGCCCCCAGATTTTAATAGCTCTTAACTTTCTCAATGTTCCCTTCTTTCTTGAATCTTATTGTTCTTGGTGTCTGCCCATTGGTGATTTAAGTTGGAAGACAATCTGTTTGAACAATTTATTTAAGCAAATACAAAAAATACATCCATTTTATAATCGTCCCCTGAAGTAAAATAAAACCCACTTTGATATTAAGGAAGAGAAACAACATTAGATATGAAAATAATAATAATAATAATAATGACATTGCACATGACTAATCATTCACTTTTTCATGAGCACATTATGAAATTTTTGTTAGACTTTTAACTTGATATGACTGGATAGAGCACTACTGACTTGCATCAAGTATAACTCTAAAACTCCGCAAGCAGCCCTTTGATTTTGTTGCCCTAAATGTAGTTAAGAGGAAATTAAAAGCCAAAATTTAGTCTAATGAAACATTAAGGTTGCAAATTTGAATAATAAAAAATGTTAAGAAATATAAATGTTAAAGATCCTTACTTAATCTTAACATTAACTAGCCCTCTTTGTGCATTAGTTTTAATTACTAGCAGAATATTAAATTTACTGTATTCTAAGCATGTATCATCTGGGTAAGAAAACCTTAAGTACTTAATTTTATGCTTTAAATTCATAATCTTATTATGTTTTTATATATGTATAGCATTAGCACTATGGGTGTTTATAAACATGCTCTGGGAGGCAGGGGGCACTTTAATTAGCACAGCTCCAAGAGCCATGCTAATAAAAAGCACCCGTAGTGTCACATGAATCAGTGTCCCCATGCTGAAAAATGGCTGTGGGCCCTCTGAACTAAAGCTGGTCAAACGAGCTTTAGTTTAAAGTGCCCCACCACTATTTTTCAGGTTGGAAATGTTGATACACATGATGCTGGAGTCTGCTAGACCGTAGTAATTTCCACGCTTCAGCAGACTTGACTGAGTCAGCTCTGATGCACTGGAATTACAGCTCATCGGAGCAGCCTCCCTGCATGCATGTAAGTGCCCTACGATTCCATACTTGAGTATGCAAAAAGCAATCCAGCTCATATCTTTGGGTCTAATCCTCTACTGTTTTCTCAAAGTCCTCTCTTAGGCTGAATATTTTCATGCTTAGCCACTACCCAAAGGAAAATACATGTAAAATATTAGATCAAGAAGATTTTATGGGGCTGTGAAATACTTATGATAGGTGGCCTTTTTTTAATAGCACCCCAATTTTTTTGTCCTCATGTAACTGATGAAATGGCACACAGGGATGAGACCACACTCTGCGCATGAAGTCCTACATAAGGGAAGGTGTATGTGACATGCTGAACATACTTGGCTAAGAAACAAAAAGTAAACAGAATTTCTCTTTGGAAATGGCAACTTTCTTAGATGCAGTTCACTATGACAGAGGTCAAGAGCCTTACATGGGGCATGCAGATAGCCCATCTTTTTGGATACCATTGGGCCAACGGTACTATTCTGACTAGACAAGTGCTGGATAGAATCATAAACTGAACTATCTCTCGCAAAGAAACCAATACACTTGGTATTTTTGGGTACCTGGAAAGCAAGAGGGTTTGGTGATGGAAAGCAAATCTGGAGCTGATTGTACTCTTCAAAAAGGAAAGAGCACCAACTGAAATAAGAAATGACCAAAGAGCTCTTCAAAAAGAAAAGAAGAGAGTGCTACAGGCACGGATACCAAAATCAGCAAAATTTAGTATGAGCCAGTTCCACAACAGGCCAAGAGTGAAACAAGTCTCTGTGTGAGCCCTTGAAATACGAGATTTCTGCACCTTTGTTTGGGATGTAGCATATCTTCCATTTGCAACCAATCTGTAAGCAGAAGATGGTGACAACTCTCAGACTGTATCACCAAAGTACATGGATATCTAGTTGTTCTGTCTGCTCTGCTGAGTCCATTAGAAAACAATTTGGACTACATTCTGCTCTTCATAAAGATCTACAGTAAGTCCATTAAAATCTCGATTTATATCAAAGTGGATTCTGGATGTCTCTATTCAAAAGCAGCCACTTCGACTTGTAAACATAAAACTTTTTAAGAACTGCTCTAACATAGGATTGGAAGGGCATTTCCTAAGCCATCAAGCCCAGGTCCCTGCATTCATAGGCACGCATTAACTGAAGGAATTCTCTAAACTGCTGCTTCAAACCCTGTCCCACAACTATGAGGAAAAACATCCCAAACACGAGGAACATCCTATACACAGCATGTCATAGGTAAAACAGAGGAGATGAGGGCATAGCCAATGCCCTGCCACTGTAGTGACAGAGTAAGTAGTTGGTTAATATACACTCAGAAGATCCTAAGAAAAAGCAATTTGCCTCGAATTACTGAGGAAGGGAAAACACAAAAGGTCTATGACAATATGATCTCAGGGGGAAAAAATATCCTTCCCAATCCCAAATTTGGCACTTGGTATGACCCCAAGTAGAAGAGCAAGACCCTTTAGCCAGGAACCTCAGGGTTTGATTAGTAGTGGATGGGGCATCAGAACACAATGATGCCATCTTGTAAATTTTACACTGAATGAAAGAGTTGGGGACCTGTCTACAGAAGCTGTTACTAGAGAACCCAACTGAGATTGGGCTCTGGTACACAAACATACAGAGGTCATTCCTGCCCCAAAGAGCTTGTTATCTACTACAAGGCATAACAGTGACTTTGTAATATACTACATGGAGCTCATCAAAACTCGTCTCTTATACAAGCGCTGACAGACATCTATTATTTGTCAACTTTTACTTGATACTGGGTGCATCTACATGTGTTATTAATGCAACACAAACTCCGGCACTGTTTGAGCTTGAGTCAACTGCTCCCAGGTGCAGCGATTACACATGTGCCCGGGACAGCAGCAACTTAAGATGGGGGTGGAGCAGCTCTGGGCTGGCAGGGAGCATGGGGAGGGGAGAGGGATGGGGAGTCAGCCCCGGGTTCCTGGTGGTGGTGGCACTGGGCAGTGGAGGGGCTGGCAGGAGCTGGGGTCTGGTCCCCGGCTGGCTAGGCTGACTGAGCACAATTTACACCCAGCAGTCACCATCTACATGTGCATTTGACTGCACTTAATGACTCCACCATAAAACAGTACTGTCCCCAAGAATACTATCTTATGGCGGAGTTAATTAGTTTACTGCACCCTAATACTAGTGCATGTGTAGACTGTAGGCACTTTACTGTGGAGCTAGCCAGCCTACTCCACAGTAAAGGGCACATGTAGATGCATCCACTGAGACTAGAACTCATGTTTCTGGGCTTACAATTTAGCACACATTTTATTGTATGCAGGCTTCTCCTCCCCAAAACGAAGAGATAGGTATTGCTTTATGAGGTTGGGGAAATGTTATTAGACCAGTTCAGATATTTGCACACTAAGATGACACCAGGAAGTATGGGGCTATATGAAAATCAGAATGCTGCTATGGAAGCTTTTAGAGATCTCGGAGAATCTGGTAGTGCAAAATGTGTGCGACTAAAAAGCAGAAATCTTATATATATTTAGTCACACACACACACATATATATATATTAGTGTGGCTAGAAAGCAGGAATCATATATATATTAGTATCTCTGGCAGAACATATATTAGTATATATTATATAGATATCTACAGGTATCTATAGATATATATGAGATACAGAACATGCGTCTCATGTCAAACTTCTCTGGTTTGCTATACAGTAACAATAGATCAAATACTGGTTTTGATGTTCAAATAGCTTACAAACTCAAGGCCTGAAGATATACTGTTAGGATGTTAGGAATAGAAAATGCTCACCTTTTCACATGCATGCCAGGGAGGAGGGGAGAATGGAGGCAAAGGAAGTTCAAACATTAACATGCAGGCCAAGAAACACAGTTTACCCTTAAAAAAAACAACTTATGATTTTCCAACATCTGACCCAGGACTTTTACAAGCTCCCAGGTGCTCCCACTGCAATGTGTGGGGCTGCTGTTTCGGCAATGGCAACAAGCCAGCTCTTTAAAATGTACATATTCTGTTATTTTGCAAGTTGCCAACAATTCCATGTGGAATGCAAGCAACAGAAGGGCAATGGAAATTTTAAACAGCTGGTAACTCAACTAAATACAAATGGAATTTCTGTGGACAAAGAAAAGACATTTCCCTAGCCCAAGACTTTCTCCTTGGCAAATTGCAAAGACCTGCTGCAAACACTGGAGATGCGAGAGCTTTCCCTACAAAGTTGCAAGTGTCTTGTATAATATTAAGTAATCTATACACAGAGATCAGTATACCAATGCCATCTATGATAAAAAGGTCTCAAACAAAGGATTGTTCAATAACATTTTCCCTTAACCATAATTGTTTAAAGTGATAATAGTTAAACAAGGCATCTGTTCCTACATTAATGCTGTTGGCTTTGACACCCAAAATTCATTCAATTCCTCTCTCTTGGCAGAACCTGGAAATTATGGTCCTTGATTTGAAGCAAAGACAGTGGCCTGGGAGGAGTTCCCTCAAAGATTAAGTTTATATCTCAAAATACAAAGAATAGCATAAGCCTTTTAACAGACCAAACCAAGATAATGAACCACAATTACCAAACACTTTCCCCCTCAAAGGAGTTTTCACACTGCCCTCCAAGTTGGCAGTTCCCCACACAAACCCTTTTTGGTTTTTTTTAAACCAAGTTGTAGTCAGGCTAATGCGCGTTAACTATTCTACCCTGCCTATAGCCCTTACTTGCCCAGGGAGTAATGTCAGAACTTCCTGCTCCAGTCTTCTGCCAAAAAACACTTCCTTGGACTCAAAGGGAATGTGGGGGAGGGCATACCCATGCACAGATTTATCTACCATACTGATAATGCAGCAAGGAAGCAGAAAAACCACCACTCACAACCAAATCCTACTACGGTGGGTGGCTAATGTTATTTTCCTCTGTTAAGAGTGAGCACTGCACTCAAATCCCTCCTAAACACTCTTTGTGCTCAATTTGATGACGCAAATGACAACTGGCTCCAAAGAGTCACCATGAAGAATAATCAAGTAGTTTAAAAAAGAATAGAAATAAAGGAAAAAGAGCCTTCCACAGAGTAGAGTAGGACATCTTTTCCAACCTCACTGCAGAATGAGAGATGCTTTCCCGTGGTTATTCAAGCTGGTACTGGGGACACACTGGCTAAAGGAGGGAGGCATTCTTATCACCATTTTAAGAGGTGTATGGATGCCTGGACTTGTGAAAGAAGTAAGAAGTCTACATAAGGTGAGAGAAAACAACAGCTCACTGCACCATAAGCGAGTGGCAGGGGGGGCACATGCCCCCCAAGATTGGCTCCTGACTTGGCACCACTCAGGATGGGACAGTTTTTTTGCTGCGCGGGCCAGCAACGTGTTGCAGGGGGGAGGCACTAAGCCGCGGCACAGAAGTATGAATGGATATGGGGCTTTTGGCCCGTCCCTGGGCCTGCCCACAAATTGTGCCCCCCCCAGACTCAGGAGGCACTAGTCACCCCTGCTCTGCACACTTCAAATACTCAGGAATTTAGGAGCAAGAAGATGAACCACGTCCAGAGAATCAGTGAATGAGGAAATCATACAAATGGGTAGAGCTATTCAGTGAAGTAAAAATAGCAAAGGCAAAGCTAAACAATAAGGAAATCTGTAATATAAAGGGAGTAAAGATCCAAACTGGGTCAACAGAGGGTAGGACTAGAGCAGCAAGCAAAACAAAAATAGCAAGGAAGGAAAGATAAATATGAAGTTCTTAAAATATATAAGCAGCAAACAGACTGACAAGGAAACAAGCAGGGCCATTGAGAAGGAAAAGGAAAAAAAGCCCTGGCAAAGGAGGCCAGTATGGCTCTGGGCTTCAATTTATCCACAAGTGGAAGGCAGGAAGGCACAGAGAGAAAATGAGAGCGCTGAGGACCTTCATCACAGTAGCAAGGAGGAAGAGGAAGGAGCAAAGTTCTTCAGAAAATTATAACCATGTGAATTTAGCAACAGCTCTGCCAGTTCCAGAGTTAATATACAGTTGAAAAGAAAGAGGACATGCACTAGGACTGTTTCTGAGGGATTGTCCAATCTAGGCATCACCCACCGGTTTTCTATCACATTTGTATGGGGAGTTTCAATGAACCTACCTCAATTTCCCTTTCACTCCACCGGTTGCCATATTCCCATGTGCTAGTTTGATCGCAGCTCCAGGCAGGCCACTAATATTCTCCCCTCCCTTGGGGCAGCAATGAGTCTCTTAAGGAAACGGTTATACTCTGAGGGTCAACAGTCTCAGGTCCCAGTCTCAGGTTTTGGACACTTGGATCTAGAGCTTTCAAACCCCTTTGGCTGGCATGTGTAGGAGAATTGGAGACTCCCAACTCCTCTGGGCTCCTGTCCAGAGACCCTGCACAAAGCAAGCAGAGTGGCTCTTCCCAATCCCTTGCCTGCCTTGTTCTTTCCTTCCTTTTTCCTGTTACCCTCTCTACTGGCTGCCTGAGTGGCTCCCCTCAGGCGTGGTGCTGACGAAAGGTCCTTTCAGTCACTCACCCTCTCTGAGCCTTTACTTCTTCTTTTCAAGACCTATAGCCTTCTTCTGGTCTGTCCATCTCTTGCAGGGCCAGCCATCGGCCCCAGCTGAGGAGTCAGTTCATTAATGGCTCTGACAGTACAGGGTATACACTCACCATAACAGAAACAAAATACTTGTATGAAACACTCCAGTTTTTCCTGCACGTTTTGCGCTCCACTCCTCTCCTCAGGTATCTGGTACTCTGAACATGCAGGTGGTCTTCCCTATACAAGATGCAATGGGACCATCCTAAACACTGAAGAAACTCAGTATGTTTTAAACATCTGCATTATGTAGCTGAATAACTAAACCTGTCTCATTGGAAAGAAAAGGAAACAACAACAAGGCCCAACGACTCTCTTCAGCAAGAACAGAAATAAGAGGCAGGGGTCTCACTAACGGCAAACAGGGAAGCATCAGGGACAACAGAGCACCAACTGAAATAAGAAATGACCAAAGAGCTTGATTTTCACTGTGAAAGGTACAGGAAGAAACCTACCTGATAATGTACTACAAAGCACTGCTCTGTGAAGTAAAAAGGAAGGACATGACTGAGAAGCTTAAACCAGGGCCCAGAGTATTACTACTAGCTTTAGCCATTCAAATATCCTCAAAAAAAGCCTAAAAAAAGTTTTTTTTAAAACTTCTCATTTTATTTTAGATGATACATTTTGCATGCTGTTTAGTTAGCCTTCTGTTTTTTGCATCTTAGGATGAATTTGCATCACGTGTCCAAGCTGTTTTCTACAACTATTGGGTCTACCAACTTACCTTTTCATTTTCATTTGTTAACAAAAACTGGGATTCTCACCTAATCACATGCCTCCAGAAGCTGTGGCTTTAAGACAGACATGAAATAACACAAGGCTCTTGATAAAATTGCGAGACGTGGCAACACCAAATACATTTCCAGATAGGAAAAGTAGCTTAGAAATTACAAGTTTATTTATCCTGTACACTACTATGGTAATGGGTCTGAAAAGAAAAGGTATGACTTTGGAGACTGAAGATGGCTAAGTTAGTGGATGTTTCTTGGAGTTATATGACATGACCTTGTTTCTGTTCTGTTCTTGTTTCCCTGTGCTGTGCTGGCGTTAGGATGGTGACAGGCAACCCCCAACACATGCAGGCAAACAGTGCGTGCAGCTGTTATGTAGCGAGATAGCTGAGCATACTGCTAGCTATTCAAGATTTTTTTCTGTCGGGAAAAGTCCCACTCACCACAGATGTAAAGGAGAGTTTTACCCTGTGAAAAATGGATTTGTGGAGACGAAGGAATCAATAGCCTCCTGACAGATCTGCTTCTCATCAGAGTAAACTACCCACCCTGTGACCAGACTGCTGCTGGTACCCAAGTTAGTTGAGACCTCGCTCAGGTCTGACAACACTGCACTGCAGTCACTTGGTATAAATATGCCCTCAGCTACAAATGTCTGTATGGTACGGATGCAACCTCAACCCCACAGGAGAGCACCGAAAAAGGCATGCGAGAAAGAAGCATCTCAGGAAACACTGAGGTGACACCATTCCATTTTGACCTCGCTCCCCGTACACAAAACCACTCAAAGCTGTGTCTGTGGGTTTTATAATCAAAAGGTACAAGGTGAAAGCACCCCAAGGGCCAATGATTCCCAAGCAGGAAAGCACTGGAATAGGTCAAAGGCATTAAGCTGCAGTTCATAGAACTAAGTTAACATTATGTCAGGGGAAGCCAGCAGGAGAGAAATAGGAGCACTAGGGGAACAAAGGTGATGAGGGAATTAATGGGGTATGCTCCATCAGCTTTTACATATATACCATAAACAGCAAAGCACCTTCCTGGCATTGCTCTAATGAGTCTCACACCAAGGAAGTTTTTCTCATTAGCTTAGTGGAAGCTGCCCTCCTGTGGTAATCTATGGAAAAGTGCGATGTGACAGGAGTTACCAAACAGGAACAGCCAAAGAAACACAAGAGAGATCGAACAAATACAGGAATTGGCATGCTCAAACTAGCAGGCAGAGGCAGGCAGGGCCACGAGCTGCTGAGATTACAGGTGCTCAGAAAGTATGCCTCGGGACCTCTGATGAAAGTACATAGGTCACCCCCTTCTGTCCCTTCCCAACACAACCCAACTCACCTGCTGTGTTTTTAAAACATCTTGGCTACTAAAACAGAGAACAGTGCGGTGCTAGACCCCTCCACATCTCTCCTCTGATCTGCGTATGTATCTGACATTTCATTGAGCACCTTGGCATACAGACCCCAGGCAACAGGAGGACAGTCATAAGCTAGATCTAAATTCAGCAATGCCAATGTTGCAGTGAGAGTCAGGAAATATCACAAATAAGCCTATCTGTATCACTCAACAGACAATGAAAAAGAGATGTGGTTCACCAGGTGAGGGGTGAAACACCTACCCACAAGCACACCCACAAACATTGTACTGTGCTTCAGTACACCTCTGAGCCCCAATCCCCCCTCACACACATACAGTGAAGTTAGTACTTACTGCCTTGTGAGGCTCCTTCACCTGAGGCAGCTTCAGTGTCTGCAAAGAGAAAGAGCTGCACTTAGATTTGACAGCAGATTCTGTCAAATGTTTGACAGCACACAGCTTCTGCAACTGCCTTACTGGGGGGGCTGTAGTGTTGCAAATCCTGGCTCCTCAGTCCCTTCTTCTCCAGTCAGCTCCCTCCATCTCCACAATATTCATTCCATAGCTGTGTGCTGGCCCCTTTCTCTATTGCACACACACCATGTGGAAAATTCACAAGAGTGCAGACTCTGCATGGGCTGCTGCTGCTCCGAACCAGCTTATTTCAGCAGAAAGAAGGCCCTGGAGGTGCCCAGCTCCTGCAGAGGGAGGAGCACCTGGTGAATTTGCAGGGCTCCTTTTGAAGGCAGGATCTGCGTCAGATTATAACCTGCTGAGAATGGCTCGGCTGGTGTTATCAGGAGCTTGAGGTACGGGTCAAGATCAGGCCCCTTTAATGATTTTCTTTTGTACTGAAGCTGTGTTGGAGCTCTTCAATTCCGGTGCATTCGTTTTTTGTTTGGTTTTTTCAATTACATATATATCCAAAGCAATGACATTTGGTTCCTAAGCTCAAAACTGGGTTGCTTTTTACATAGAAACATTACAACCAAGTGTCGCCTACACCAGCACAGCAACAAAAGGCTGTAGCTTAGAATCAAACAAGGACCTGAGCCAGGAGTCCACAGCATGGTGTGTTTGGTGACAGGGATTTCCTGGATCCCATGCCCAGGGCTGGCTGCTGCTCAAGTTGTCCCATACCCCTGTGCACTACGAATACAATATGACCAGAGTGCTCCAACTGAAGTCATTTTAGATCAAATAGGAATGAGCTGCCTGCAGCTCATTTTCTGTGAGGGCCCCCACAGCTATCCTCCAGTGGAAAGTGCAAAATCTCTTTCTTTTTCCTTTTTTTTTTTGAGCAGGCACTTAAAACAGTGAAGCAGATGGACAGGAAGCTGAACATCCTTGACAGTTTGTGGTTCAGATGGGTGGCTAAGTTCAGAGAGGTATATTCAATAGTTCAAGTGTTATTAACTGAATATGCAAATATAAATATAACATTTTTCTATTGAATGTTTCTTGAAATAACTAATGTGCCTAGATTCTTGGCAACTACAATAAGCATGGAAATATAAACAGAACATAATGCCTGCCCAATATCACTCCCCTGGGGGAGAGAGGGTAGAGCACCATGGCATGGTGTCACTTTTCTGTGTACTCTTTGCTTTCCCATTCACAGAGCTAGGTCCAATATAAGGAATAGGTGATCACAGGGGGTGAGGCCTCAACAAAAAATGGTACAAAAAGCCACTGTAGTTCTTCCTCTGACTGACCAGCACTACATTGCAGTTTTCATTTCTGGGTTCTCGGGGATCACTCGTGGGAAGATAGGAGAGACAGCCCTGACCACAGCAGAGCATGTGACCAGAAATAACAAACACCAATGATCATATTACAAGCCCTACATGAGTACAATGAGATAAAGCTGCAAGCTGGGAAAAAATTCCCAGTAAAAATTCAGAAAATGTAAACATTTTAACTTCAGAGCCATGTTAAACTGCATACCCTATGTACCAAACTGTATTTTAATAACCACATTTTAATAAAAGTTATTCCAGATGTTCCACAAGGGCAAGCTAATGTTACTATGAAAATCACAGCAGTTTCATTTCATCGCTTTTTCATTTTTAAATTTGCAACCTTAAATTATTAATGCAAGTTTTTGCATTTAGTTTCCCTGCTTCTAACAAAAATACATATACAAATATATGGTTATGGACCTTGGAAATTTTGCAATTCTGAATTACTAGTCTGAATGTCTTTCATGCGTGTGTGCGTGCGTCCATGAGAGAGAGAGAGAGAGAGAGAGAGAGAGTCTATGTACATATGTATTTATCTATAATGATACTAATACTAAAAAGTAACAATGCCATGTGCATCTCAGGATTTTTGCACATCTTCATAAACTGAAGCCCCAGATCAGAATCACAGAATCTACAGAATGACTGAATCATAAAACTGTATTTCTGGACAGCTGTTATAGATTTGAAATGGCACTACTCTCTCACTAAAGTGAAAAAAACCTAGTGGTGGCTCAATGGAATGCTTTACCGTTAAATGCTGCACAGGTAACAGCATACACAAACCATCAATACTTTATACTTAAGTGTGGACAAATGTTATTTTTAATCCTTTATTATCCTGCTTTAAAATAGTTCCTTCAAATTTAATGTGTCAAAATTCAGTTTTTAAGTTCATCCTTTTCTGAGCTGCACATGTGCAGACATGTTGCAAGAAAGTATATTGACCCTGCTTGGCTAAATCAAGAATGGTTTCACAACCAAAAACCAAAACAACCCAACCCTGAGTCATCTTTCCGACAAAGTTACATACGTAAGTGAAAGTAAAGTGATCAGAATGGAAATTAGTTTATACCCTAAAGGTAACTTAAGTCAGTACAATAACCATGGCTCTATATTCCACGTAAGCTATATTGCAGAATGGTAAACCTGTCTTTTTCAGCACTCTCAAAAATGCTGGGGCTCTGATGGTGCAGTACAGCAGGGCAAATGTGCCCATCACCAAGCCTTAAATTTTTTAACCTTATCTGTGTCAATATATTTTATTCAGCTATGAAAATGTACCGCATGTGCTTGATAAGTGGTTTTTCAAAAGCAGATAATTTGGTAAAATAAAAACCAATTTCCTTTGGTACCAGAAATACCATTTCTTTTCAATAAGAGTTATCTTCCCATCAAATTTCAACTTTCTATCCCCAGTCACTTCAGAACCATAGCTATTCTAAAATTATTTCCACAATACATATGTGAAGGGAAAAAAATGCCTCCAACCCCCATACCTCCATGTTTGAAAAGTTGAACTGGTTATCCTCCTATTATCAATCTTTTCACTATAAACAAACAGAATTGGACAGAGACCAATCCAGGAAATTTTAACCCCAAATTTGAAAGTACTGCAAAGTTCTGAGAGAATCAAAAAAGAGGATGTCATTAGAAACCTACACTCAGTTTTATTAATATTATGAGTAGTAGCATTATATCTGATCCTCAGCTGATGTATCCATACTGAATTAAAATGGCAGTCAATCTGAAAGTGAGGTTCCTTACTGAGCCTTGCTTACTGAATAATATAATATAATAACCTACCAAAATCGCGAATTCACAATTTTTGTGGAAACCGTGAAGTCAGTAGGTCTCCCATGAAAAAATGCAGGGATTGCAAAAAAGCAGGGGGGGGGGGGGAAGGCGCGGAGGAAGGGAGGGGAATAAAAAGCTTTAAACAGAAAACAGAAGGAAGCCCTGAAGTAGGGAGGGAAGGAGAGGGGGGACCTACTGAGAACCCCCACGCCTCTGATTGACCAAGAGGCCCCACAAGTCCCAGAGATTGTCAGATGGCCAATCTTCATTTGTGGTGGGCCCACCGCATCCTGCTGTGAAAATGGAGACCGGTGCTGCACTCAGACCACAAAATCGGGGAGCAGCTGCCCTGAATTCAGTAGGTCCCTTGTAATAAGCTACATTAAAACTACAGTTATGCCCTACACGGAAAGACTCCTTTGTTATTCTGTCAGAACTACTAGAGTTAACGTTAAGACTTGCTTTATAAACTTCTGTTTTGCCTTGCTCCAAACATTCTGAAAATGTCTTCTGGACAAAAATTTTCCATGCCTAGTCTCAGTCTAAAGGTTTATTATTTTAAAATCCTCTGAAAGCCTAGTAAAATGGCCTCTCTCCACCTTCTCTTCAATAAATGATAAATGCTTTCCTACTCACATCACTAAAATATGACTGAACCATTTAATGTCAAATGTTCAGATGCTAATTCCCCCAAGTATTAGGTCCTTTCATTGTTTAAAAAACATGAATTTACAAAAAACAGTGATACCAAAAACATTCTGACATGCACGCACATGCATGCGCAGCATTCATTTTTGCTAATGTTGGTATCCTAGATAACAGCTATTCTCATAGCTAGGCAATGCAGCACTTGGGTCTCATGCACTACATTCTGAGTTCCTTATGTCCCAGCAGGGTTTAACATTGCTCAAGAGGAGGAGAAGGAAGGTCACTGGCTCTTGCATAGTTCCTAAACTCTTCACAAAGGAGTCTTTCAGCTCCTCTATCTTAAATGATATTTTCCTTTGATTGTTTGTTTGCTTTAAAAAGAAAATGGTACTTATTTTTATTATTTTTTAACAAATTAAAAAATACATGCTTTTATTGAAAAGCAGGGAAGAGGGTGCTGCTCCTCTGAAGGTAAACTTACACTGGATTTCCATGCTAGAGCTTCAGATTTCTAGGACAAATCAGGCTAAACATTTTAAGATATTTTGCTGTCTGAAGCACTAGTTGACTGTGAGCTCACTCCACCACTTTACACCCATTTCACTTCCTTTGACCTTCCAACCAACCCTGAACAACACAGGAAGACCATGTCTGTTTGAGTCAATACACCAGAAAAATACCAAGTTTGCCAAAAGGAAACAAACCATTCTTGAAAGTGAACAAACATCCAGCCTAAAAAAACATGTTTCTACAAAACCAAAATCTCCCTAACCTCTGCTAAGTTGGGAGGAGGTGGAGATGAATGAAGACAAAAAATTCCATGAGATGCCTCTGAACACCAAGAAAATAGGAAAGCAGTCTTCTGTTCTGGAGGACTGACATAAAAGATCAAAACCCCCATACAGGCCACAGGTGTTGCAGTATGACTACTTACAGTGTAAGCCAAAACTGCAAGAAATATAGGGATAAAATAATTCCCACACAGCAAAAACAATAAATAAGCAAGCCTCAAAGGGATGTGTCCTCTAGAAAATAAAATAAAACAAAACAGAACATCCACCATTATAAGAAACGTTCCAAAAGTAACAACAAAAAAATCAGATGGGCACGAGAATATGATTTGTCCATTCCTTGTCTCAGGGCAGAATCTTCGCCACCAAGTGGTGGCATCCCTCACTGGAGGGGAGTTGTGGCAGTAACAGTCCTTTGGATAGTGAAGTGCACCATATGGATGACTTCATTTTACCTGAATTGAAGCACGTCTGAGGTGGATTTACAATCCGGTAAGGCTCAGTCAGTGATAAAAGAACTTAATGACCTGGTGTCAAAAGAAACCAAGGCCATTTTTGGTAGCTTTGGACCATTCCAGGTTAAAAAAGAAAAAGGGGCTTCTTAATAAACAATTAATCTGGCCACTTCTCCACAGGAGCATCCCAGGAAGAAAGCATCCTGAAGAGGTGGGCAAGAAACCAATTCCAAGGGAGCTGTGCATCCTTTGAAATGAGCTGATGTACTGGGGCCACATAACCTGAAGTTATCAAAACTATAAAGACAGACAGGCAAATATCAACTGACTGGAGGTTCACTGAACCCAAAGAAAGGGCACATGACACCCTAGCTGAATTATGGTAGTTGAGTGCACAAAGGAGATGGGAAGGACTTCAGCAGCCAAAGCTGCAAGAGCTTTGAATTTAAGATCCCATGGCAGAGATTGAAGATTGTGAATTTAAGCACTCAGTGAAGAAATGCAAAGTTAGGGTTGTATCTATAGCCTTCAATCTGCCCCATATACAAAGCACATGGTCATTTATTACAAATCATTTGGAGATGAAAAGACAAAAATAAGTGTTCCCAGGGGCTTAGGGATAACAACTAGGGATAACTCCTACTGACTTCAGGGAATGAAGTGTATCAGGATTTCATTTTAAGTACTTAATTGGTTAATTGGTTGTTTTTACTGTGAGATGTAACATACTGTACCTGACTGCTATATTAAGATAGTGCCTGTGGACTCCAACTGAGAGTAGGGTCTCAGCAAGAAACCGTCCATATTAAAAAAGCAAAATATTTCTTGAAAGAGTTAATGTTGCAACGTAACTGCATACTTTGTACTGGTCAGCAACTAACACCATTCAATACTGTACTTCTTTATGCTGTTATGCTTCAATTATAGCATGGTGTTAATCTGTAGCACTGCTCAAATAAAAGGTTTTCATGAATTTTCTTGGTATTCACAAAATTGTATCAAATATTAGAAAATGCTGTGCATATTTACAGTTGGAGAAAAAATTGTATAATATAACAGTACTTTTTGTGAAATAGTATGCTTTAATTACACGGTCACATATAATATACTTTCAAAATGGCATTTAAAGATATATATTAACCCTTAATTCATGCGTATGCTAATTTCTGCAAGTTTAAACTTGTAATGTTAATATTACATTAATGCCTACTATGTTTTATGCTGGTATTTTCACAGCAGCCCTGGAGAGTTAAATATCTCCTATCCTTAGACTCTAAAAATTCCAGCCGTAGTCGTTATATTGAAGAATGCACTGGCTAGTATTCTTATTTAGATTGAGGCAGCTTCAATACGTCTACAACTTTCAGGGCACGTCTACATGTCACCATGCTTTAGTACTTCTTTTTGGAAATACTAAAGCACGGTGCAGTATGGGCAATTACTGTGTCATGCGTGCAGTGCATGGTTATATTTTGCCACTACATTGCCAGAGTGGGGCGCTATACTGGGGGAGTACATGTAGACCCACATGATCATTACGTCACTGTAGCGTGCCACGTGGTGATGTAGCATGTCACTACATCGTCATAGGGCAATGTGTAGATGTGCCCTCAGAGATTTACTTTACTGCTCATCTCAAAAATGGAAGATAATAAATGCAGTTCCACATGTGATGTGCTAATTTCAAAAGTCTCTAATACTTATTTCATTATCATATTTCTTCAAAAAAAGACACATCTGCATTTTGACCAACTCAAGTGTGTAGCTACAGAAAAAAGTAGTAGCAGAGCAATGCCTTTCCCTAACCCTACATTCTGTTGCTTCTGATTTGTGACTAAGCATGAGAAATTTCATACCAACAGTTCATTTAGAAAGCTACAGTTAAAAATGGGATTCTAAACTTGAAGTGTCCTTTGAACTTTTGATACATCAATGGTATGGAGATACTACAATAAGCTATAGAAAAATGAGATAACGGATATAGAAGGTAATGCCTCTAAGCATTTAGGTAACTGCTACCATCACCGTCTTAAATGTTTAATTCCCACAGAATTCCCCTCCAGGACAAGATTCAACAGCTCTGAATAATTTGTTAACAGCCCACCAATATCCACAGACAGGAAATTTGCTCAAACCATTTTTGTGGGCCTGTCATGTAACAACTGATTTCTAACACAACAGAGACGGAAATTTAAAAAAAAAAGGATGGCTGGGCAGGAAGCTGGGGAGCAGAGCAGATCGCTTACTACTGCTACGGCAATTGGACTGCTGACACAGACAGATCTGTGCCAAGAAAGGCAGCTTCTCATGTGGAATGCTACATCCGACTGGAATGATCCCAGCATATAACACTGCACCCAGTTACAGCCACAGGAAGAGGCCCATGAAGAAAATTTCAGATATCTTATTTAATTTTGCTAAATGCAATCAGTTTATGGTGCTGTCCGAAAGAATGCAGCTGGAGCACAGATCCCGCTGAGTCTGACAACAACAGCAGAGGGCAATCCTAACACAGGGCCATGTGGCAGACTGATAGCATTGACAAGCAGTAGCAGCAGAGGAGCCACTCAGGCCTTCCCAAATATGTCTCCTGAGCATGAATGTTAATGTAGAATTCCCAAAGGTTTGAGCAGGAGAGAGAGATACCTCTATGCGCTCGCACATGGGTCTGGAAACAGTTGTAATACTTGTATTTCTTCCCACATATTCCACATTCATAAGACCCTGAAAAACAGGACAGAAAAGTGTATATCACCATATTAGAACAGCAACAGATGGCACCATTATACAGAGACAACCACAAACTGGGCAGAGAAGAGTACAACTTACAGCAAGGGAATATTTGGAAGATTCATGGGAATTATGGCAGGAATCTATACCCCATTGGCCAAGTCTGGATTCTGTGTTCTGACTCATGTAAGAGTACTTCACATATGTTGCTGATCTTCCATGTTCAGTACATCTTTGGAACCTTATTAATAATGTGAAAGAACCACTCTCAAAATAGTCTGAATTATGTTTTGATAATAATAGTAGCTAAAATTCTAGAGGCCAAAGTTAACCTTGAATTAGTTCCTGGTAGATGGGGGAAAAAGTGTGCAACCTTAAATAATGGCAACATATAATTATGTCTTGGCAAGTAGCGTTCAAAATATCTCAAAAAATGTAATAACCAAACAAAAAGATATGGTAAATATACATCAAGAGAAAATGAGAAAGATAAAAATTGAACTTTTGCTCTTTATAAGTAAAATCACATGATAATTGTATTCCTTCCTCTCAATTTGTATAGCTAACCTGTTGTTTATAAAGTCAACAGACAGAAGTGAAGCTGAGAGAACAAGTCATAAAGATGAAATTACTCAATGAATTTAGCCTCTCCTGTTCACGGGATGTTCATGAGCAGACAGAAACTTGCTCATATCTGTTATAGTTCTTTGATGCTATCTTTAGCTCCAAGAATTGGTTGTCAGTCGTTTTTACAAGTACACATAATTCATTATTTGTATTGCACTGGTTAGCTACAACTGGCCAGATAACACTTGAGGTACTGTTTCTGCCTTCCAGACAAGGAATATGGCAGGAAGGGTAGAAAGTTGCTTTGCAAAAGTTAAAATTTGATTTCTGCAAAAGCTTGGGCATATGACTTTGAAAGTCCCATTTCCCAACCATGCAAACTGTGGACGTGGCCAGAGTAAGTTGCAGACCATTTTAACACAAATTCAGGCTACAGGCTGTTTTATTCACCCAATTCTAATCAAAACTGATGTCTCTCAAGGAACAAATCTCAACTGGTTGTTTTTATTTCTTTATGGTTATAACCTTTCTTTCTCATTTCATGTCCTCTCCCTTGGGAGAAAATGACTGTCCCCTTTGTTTCTAAGCTGAATTCTACTCTATCCATCAGAACCATTGCTAGCATCACTTGAGAATGTCTTTGGGCTCGGAAAGCTATTCGTTTTCCACTAATGCTGAAACAGCATGGGGAGCTCATAGGAATACACCATAGCCTATTACACTATAGCAGTAAGGTGACTTTGAAGCAATTTTCTGAAATTCTGTATTTTTGTAAGTATGTTAGAAAGGATATGACACTCAAATGAAACTGAGTTTGGTTTGTTCCTTGCCATGTTTCTTGGCAACGATTAATAATATTTTTTTAAATAAATTTAAAGGTAGACTGCTAATACAAGAGTAAGTCTGGTTTTAACAAATTCACCATCAAATTCTGGACCTGAATCAGTTGACAGCATCCCTCTGAAATCATTTTACATGTTAAATGGTTATCATACTTGTCCTACAAAACAAAACCTCTTGTTATAAGAGACAGTTCAAAAGAAAATATAGCAAATATTAATATACTTATTACAGTTGGGTTACAAAGAATCATGATTTGTGTTTACAGCAAAAGATAAGTCACACCAACAGGAAATATGAAAGAGAGCCATTAGCAATAATCACCTATACCAATAGCAGCTTTGCCTACGTAAGAAAAAATAAGAACAAGGGACTTTACTCTGAAAATCTTTCTTTAATATATCTCCCCACTTCCTGTGGAAATTATTTCTGTGGCATTTAGGTGCATTTGCGTGCACAGCATTTCATAAAGAAAAAAAGTCCATACATGTGACCGTGCTGCCTTCTGGCTCAAATATGAAGCTCTATTTGAGTTGCAAACACACACTTAGGAGATTGTGCATCTGAAAACAAGTGACACTAAGAGGTGAGAAGGATGGATAGTGCTGGCAGTGCCATGCAAGATTGCCTCCTGCTGCCCCCTGGCTGTCTAAATCTCTTGATCCTTTGTTATTTTAGCCACTGGCTTTTCCTAGTAAGAATTTGTCAGTTTGCTGATATGTGGTCCTGAGATGTGGACAAATAGGGCCAAAGTTGAAAGACCCGCCAAAGTCTGTTTCACATGAGACTGGAGCCAGCATTAGAATCCACATCCTTACCAGTGAGAAGCTAGTGCTTTATATCACTGTCAACAAGAATCTATGGCTTCCTGTTTTAATTTTACCTTATATTTATACAGCTCAAACCCCTGTAACTATTGCTCACTTTGCACAGTACCAAACACTAAAACAGTGGCTTTCAGAAGAGCTTGGAGCACAGGGACTACTTGCCCCATAATACAATGAAGGAAGCAGAAAGTCTGGCTCCATACAGACTTGTCTTTGTGCCTGCTCCACATCCTCAAGTAAGGGCTCCTCTACCCATATCTTCTGAGCTCTTGCACCCTAAGGCAAGAACAGTTACAAGCACCATGTCCTGAAGACAGCATAGCTTATAGAAGGTATGGAACCCAAATAAGTGTTCTGTGGAGCTAGATTTTTCCAGTTGTGCCAAAGTGAACATAATGGTAGAAGCATCAGTTCTGAAGTTGATCCTATTATATGATGTTATGTGGAGTGGGGTGGTAGAAACAGTCACATGCCTCCAAATCAAAGGTGGGGATGACTTGCCACAATCAATGTGTTATTTAATGGGGAGGAAAGATGTGGTGAGAAGAGACATCCCTGCAGGTCACAATCTTACAAAGAGCATGCTTGTGTTGGCTTAGATACTGCTGCTTTGGCCTTGGGGACACCTTGGGCTTTTATCCAGGTCAAGACAAGTCATGCAGGTTAAAGCTGCTTCAAATATGAAAAGAGACA
The DNA here is from genome assembly GCF_030867095.1 of Alligator mississippiensis. Lineage (NCBI taxonomy): Eukaryota > Metazoa > Chordata > Crocodylia > Alligatoridae > Alligator > Alligator mississippiensis. The sequence goes on from NC_081835.1 coordinate 48,024,165, forward strand.
GGGAAGGGGGGTGTTTGGTTAATCAGTGCATTAGATTTTGTCAGGCTTTTACTAAGTCTTGCATTTGGAGTATGAGCAACATGCTAGTTGCATCCAGAGCTTTCCCTCACTCTTCGATCCCTGGTTAAATTTTCACACCTTTCCATCACATACCGGACGTGTATCTCAATGCATGGTCAAAAATCCAGGTGCCTGAATATCGGTTTCGTGTATATCCAACAGGAGAGCCACGTTCCACTGCTTTTCCATCTAAATTGCGCAAAAAAAATCAGAAAAAGCCCTTAAAGTGGATGAATTTCCAAAAGGTAATGATGGCTGAAAGCTAGTAAAAATGTCACATGCTCATTTGATGTGACGGCCTTATATCAAAATGTCAAAAGGCCACAGAGAGTTTTGTACGGCTTTGTGCAGCACCATTTTATCTAGTGTAAATATTGGGCTCCCCTAAAGTGCTTGCATGTTAAAATAATTGAGCAACTCTGCAGGTAGAGCATGAGCATCTTAACTTGAATCAATACAAATTAGTTGATGGTCTATAAGCAGAAAGGTTTGCAAATGGACCTACCCTCTCCATCCTTGTCTCTTCTAGGAAACATTTATGACCCAATACTCTACCTGATGACATATCATGGCTCCAATGGGAGAGTTTAAATAGATCCTAATACAAAATTCCTTTTGATTAAATCCCAAATGATATAAACTATTTCAAAATCCAAATACCAAAATAATGAAATTCTTAATATTCCAAGACAGAAGTTATCTTGTCTACATGTATCAAAGTCCCATACCCGATCCTCTCAAACTTCCAGCAGAAAGTGTAATTTCCACTGCCATTCCTCTAGGCTTCCATATAGATTTTGTGGGAGTTCACCTATCAAACTCTTCTACTTAAGAAACCTTAGCATCAGTGTTATTCATCCAGCCCAGACCCACAGGCAGCATGCAAAGTCATCAAAAAACCTTATATTTCGGAACTGCTCTGTGTTAGAAAAATGACCACCTGGTATATATGAGGACAGCAGGGCATTCCTTATACTTGCTTCTAAAGATGTGGAGCACAGAGGGATTTGGGGTGTCAAAGTTCTGGCATTCGGCTACTGATCAGGTCCCAAAGTTACTGCTAATTATTCTGCTAATTCAACTTACTTGTAATGCCCAAATAGGGACCCAATGCCCAAGGAAGTATTAGCAACTCTTCTGCAGAAATGAAGAGATTAAGCCAGCGGTCCCTAAACCACCATCCTTGAAGCTTAAGTGACCAACACTCTGGGCATCAACCACTATTCCGCTTTAATACACAATGGAGCTTGGAATGGTCCCAATGTAGTGAGAACAAAATTCTGAGAACAGACAGTGTGTCCAGCCAGAGCCAGGGCACCATTGTCAGGGGGGCAACACGCACACGCACACATGAGCAACCCATGCTCACAGCTGCACTCTCCCCCAGCCCTGTCACACCCCGGGCAGAAGGAGCAGTGCTTAGCCCAGGCAGGCTCCGTGACTCCAGCTTCTGCTGGAGCACCATGCTGCTCTGTCTCCTTAACCGACTGTGCCCCATGCCCCTGCCTGCCTCAGAGAGGGGTGCAGGGGGAAGGGAGGGACACCAAAATATAAGTTTGTCCAGGGTACCATTTTCCCTAAGGCCAGCTCTGTCTCCAGCCTTGATATAGACAAGCCACCTCCCACTGATCTGACAATACTTCTTCTATTGTACAAGAAGAGGTATCTTGTATTAATATATTACCAAAGTGGTGGTAATTTGTCTACTTCTGACTCATTAATTATACTTTATTATGCACCATAGAAAATTATCACTTTAAACAGCCCAAGTTCAAATCTCCATGAAGACAATCACCCTGCCTCTACCTTCCATGTGATTGCAGCTCTAGCAATTTCTACAGTGGGCAACTGAATCAATTCACCATCAAGGTTTGACAAGGGAGGCCTTATGGAAAAACCCTCATTCAGCAGCAGATAAGAAGCAGCTTTCCCTTAAAAGGTATGAAAGGGAAGGGTTAGAGCCATAAACTATTAGCAAGCCTGGATCCCACAGTCCAAGAACAGCAGCAGTACATTGCCAGGCAGCAATGGCTTTATTGAAAGTTGCAGAGATGACTTTGCAGCTATGGAAATATTACTTGTTTGTGGTGTTTGTGAGGGAGTAACTGGAAGTGGAAGATGCAGAAAACCTGAATAGGAGCCAGCTTGAGAAACCACAAGGAACTGATATCTGTGCACTGCAGTTCACACAGAGAGCAGTATTTGGTGGCCAAACAGAAAAGTTATTCAGAGCAAATCTGGGTGTCACCTCCCAACTGAACAAGAACCATGTGAATGGCTGGATGAATGGATGCACTTACGGGGCCTCCTTTCACAATGGAATTGGAGCTAACTGCCAATTGCCTCAGGATTGAGTTGGCTTTAAAGAAACCCAGATAAAAGGGTATAAAATACAAAATATGATGCCCAATTCATTTAAAGGGGAATTGCTAGCTAGGAGATTTTTTTAGTCCATTCCTTATTACTTTTAATGTTACAGGATACTCTCAGCATTTTTGATATTGCTTCTTGAAATTTTAAGTGAGTTTGAAGTGGTGAGTTTAGGTATTCCTTTGGTTAATGCAGGAGACTTGATCCAATGACGCAGGAGGCCACTTCCATGTTCCTAATACCCACTTTCAAATTTGAAAATAGCATCTTCCCCCCTTCCGTCGCCACACGGCTTCCCCTTGCAGATGGCTATGCAGCTTTCCCCAAGTCTCCTGCATTTGGTCACCATGGCATTTTGCTATGTCCAAGTTCAGGAAACACCAATATGGCTGCCTCCTGTGTCTTTTTTTGGTTTTTACACTACTGTGGTCAATATTATCTAGAATGGGAACTGGCAACCCACGGCCTGGAGACCAGATTGGACCCGTGGAACCGTTGAATCCAGTCCGTGGATGTGGGGGCTTTGGCAATATTTGGGGGGGGGCTTCGGCTGCAGGCACTCTCTCTGTGCTGCTGCGGAGGCAACTCTGTGGCAGTGACCAGGCCCTAGCACCTGCCTCTGACCCAGGCTGGGCTGTTTGGGCCTGCAGCTAGAAATGGTTGCTTACCGCTGACTACACTTGTAGAAATCATAGGATTAGTGTTCGTGGGATAGCTGCTAGTGCATAGCCAGCAGAGGGAGCTCATGCACAGTTCTCAAACTGTAACATTATGGACTCCTAAACTCTAGCTTCTGGAGCCAGTGATGTTGCAGGGGGACAGACGGTTCACTGCCAAAGCAGTGGTATCTGTTATGGTAGAGGTTACTTGTTTCCTCTGTTCAAGAGCCTTCTCTCTCTCCAGTTCACCCCTGCCTGCTGGTAGGCAAGTATTATCTCTGGGGCTCCAGCACTGCCAACAGTATTACGTGGCTGACTTTGCCTTGTACTCCTCCATTCTTTCAGGGGGTGGAGAAGCATGGGCTATCTGTGCCCCTTAATCTGGCCCTTGAACTTCTAAGAATAATTTCTACCAACCTGGAACCATGCTAAAGTGGATCAAGTTATTGTGTAAATAACTGTAGTATGTCACTTAATTCATCCCTTCCCTAGTTAAACAACAGCTTTCTCCTATTAGGCTGTGAAAGCCTGGCATATCCAAATGCCAGCCAGGCCTACTAGGTCGCTGCTGCCTCTGTCCTTCATTGTATAATGGCTGCCATAGCTGAAGAAGGGATGGTGAATACAGTGAGCAAGGATTCTGAACATCAAACACTCTTGAACCAGTTCCAGTCTGTCCCTGGCTAATGATGAGGTCTAAGGTTTCACTTAAAGGCAGGGAGGGTTAGGACTGTGAGCTTAACAGGGAAAACCTAGTGTAGTGCAGGTATAAATCACAATGTTAACTGTAAAAAAGTTAAATGAAAGTAACCCAAGGCAATTAAAATCAGTTTCCTTCTTGGCCCCTTCAAGCTAATGTGGTACTCTCGCCACAGTCTACCTCAGTGATTTTCAACCAGGGTGCTGCAGTGAGATCCTTTTAAGTGTAATGCATGATATTAGCACTGATAGGTGTGCATATACCTGCACATGACTCACAAACTAAACCCAGGGATTTGAAATAGGAATCCTGAGCATCAAAAACTTCCTGACTTGTGTTGGTCTTTCTGAGTTCTTTGAAACAGAAGAATTGCTCTATCACAGTCAAAAAATGCATGAAAGCACAAGGCTGGCATTTTCCAAGGGGCGTCTCAAGTTTTAAAAAGGTTGAGAACCACAGGCCTCCTTCATTCTATGAAATGCAATGCATCCTTATACCAGCAACTGTTCTTAGGGTTAAGACTTGTTGAACTGGTGGCAGAAGCAGTTCCATTTTAGATATGGGGAATCTGTCCTGTGACCTGTGAGACATTTGACAGCACTTCTCAATTTCTTTTAATAGAAAACTTTTCTTTTTATCTAAATTAAGTTTTTGTGGAAAGCATTTTTTTCATAACCCCCCCAAGCATTCTGAATTAAATCTGAAAATGCTTCTGCTCAACTAAGGAGGAAGGTTGGTCAATTTTGTCAAAAACAACTACAAAGTTTTCCAGTTTCAACTATTTTTTTTCAACTATTTTTTTTCCTGTATATGTTCATTGGTTTTCCTATATACTCATTGGTTTCATATATGACCACTGCATATGTCATCTAGTTTCTTTTTCACTTCACTTCCCCATGTAAAATAAGGAGGGTTATTCTTCCCTTTCTCTCTCCTTTTAGCTTCTTTATTGAGGCTGTAAATCCTTAGAGCAGGGATTGTCTGTTGCTCTGCATATGCCTGTGAGCAATGCCTAGAACCATGTAGACCTGGTCTTTAAGCACAACTATAGTAAGGGGAGAGATGCTGAATAACCTTGTGGCAGGATACAGAGAAACTTTTAAAAACTCAGCTCAGAGATATATGATAGAGCCAAACCTTGAAGGACCTGCTTTTTTGGAAAACAAGGAATCAATCAGGACAGGTGTATTAGATGACAGCTTACCGAGTGTCTGCTGGTTGCGGACCCCACCAATCACTACACAGATTTCTGCTGGCACATCTCCTGGCCCATCCTTTATGTTCTTCTTGGAATCTTTGGTGTCATCCTGCCAGATCACCTCTTCAATATAGTCATCTGGTACCTCTGTTTTCACTTTCACCTCAGTCATCATTCCAGTCTCTTCACTGGGAGAAGACTGGGAGGTCACAGAATCAGAGCCCTCTGCTTTCGGGCTCTTTGGACTTCTCTTCAAGCGCTCCCTGAGTAGGAGAAACAGGAGAAAATGGAAATTCTCATTTCAAGGTATCCTTTTATAAGTAACAGATACCTAATCTAAGAGACTTTGGGATTTAAAATGACAACATGTGTAGGTATGTGCATTTGTGATAAATGTCCTATTAAATTTTAATTTACTTCTCAAAAGTAAGGAAATTTTGTTAGTAAAACATGACCCAATCTCAATCACTATAAACAACCTTCACAATGAAAAATACCAACCCATTAAATAAGAGCACAAGATCTGCTATGCAAGATCAGACCACTGGTCTCTCAAGTCCTGGATCCTGCCTCCAGCACACATCAGTATTTGGCCTATCAAAGGAAAGACGCTTGTCCAGACAAAAAAAATAAAATAAAATCTGCTCCTGATCTTTGCATTTTGCAACCCTTACAAACCTTCAGAACTGCTCAAAAAACAGAGTCTGTGAACCTAACATGCTGATTATCCTGAGCAACCCTCATTCGAAAGACTCTTCTCTGAATTTCTCCTACTAATGTGCAGTTTCTTCCTTTGCAATCCTTCGCTGCAGTGCAGCCCTCCAACCATAGTGTTTTGCCTAGGATTATTTAAAAACTTACATTAATTACCTGGAAAAGATGAAATTCAGATATGACATGACAGAGCTGGAATAAACACACAAAAATGTAAGCATTAAAGTAAAAAAAAAAAAAGCTTTGAGTGGAGTTTTATCCTTTTATACTAAGATTGGTAAGAGGATGATACTGAAAGCATTAAAGATCTATGGATCTAAGATAGAGTCCATTTTATTGTATGGAGAGGAAGTATGGGGTGTTGATGCCATAATTCATTCAAAAATAGAAACAAATTATAAATTCTTTTAAGGCAGCTTTTATCTGTACCATGTTCTACAATTGGGTGCTCATGTGATCTGATATGGTGTTGCTTCATGTGAGCAGTTTAGCAAAACTAAGAATGATAAAATATTGGATAAAAATTAGAGCCTGTATCCCTATTAAATACCTTACAAAGTACACCTTGAAAGTCTTTCCTCTTCCAAAAAAACCCCCCACTACTAGGATAGTTAAATAACACCTACATTCTCCTCCATAAAAATGGCCTGGGAAATGTACTGACAGTCACTGACCCAATATTACTCTTATACTTAAAACAAATATAAATTTAATAATTAAAGACGCCAGCATGCAGACAGATATGCAGGAAGTGAGATCTTCTAAAAATCTCCTTTTTTGGAGATTAAAAAAGCAGTCTTTTGACCCAGAAATCTACTTACCTGAAGTACAAAACTATGAACAAGAGACCATTACTAGACTACAATTCACTCAAACTGAGATGTGCAGCTGTTATGGACAGGTGGTACTGGACCCCATACACAGACATAAATGTTCTTGCAGGAAAAATGAGACAGATGATTTAAACCACTATTTGTGGTCTCATTTGTTGAAGAAATAAGGGAAAATTGGATCTCTTCATTGGTGGAAAACTTTAAATACTGGGCTAATGAGAAAAAAACCGTTTGGCTTCTCTCTAATAATTTACAGCCTGACCTATACTCCCTGCGTGTACTGGCATTACTTGCACGAACAAGAGTCAAAATCAAATAATATTCCTCTTTTTTATTCTTTTGTTCTAGTATTAGGTATTGTTTCATTTTATCTATTTTTCTATCATTGTATGTCATGCTCTATTTTAATGTCTTTTAAATTGACAGAACGTGTAGTCTTCTATGTTTTTACTAATAACCCTACATGATATACTTGTATTATTATATTACATATAATTTTATTGTCAATTTTACTGTATTGCTTCAGCAAAAAGTGGAAATAAACTATTGCTACTACTACTGTTACTACACTGTGAAAAAAGGCAAAGAACAGAGAGGCTACGGAAAGTGCAAAAGGATCAGGAGAATGTAGAAACAGGACAAGGAAACACCATGAGATTCAATTTTTGAAAAAACAAAACTAATAATGTCTTGGAGGAAAAGAGCCTTTATGAAAGCACATATCCTCAACAGAAGGAAGAAACCTGGAAACCTTAAAATTGGAAAACCTATGACTGACAATGGGCATCAAGTCCAATCTACCCTTTTTCATGTGATATGGAAGCAAAAGAAAGAGCAATGTTGGGCTTCAGACAGGGGATCAGAATGTAATCTGCCTGACTGTGCTAAAACCATTCCTATCACCAGTCTTCAGCACCTTATTACCAGAGATGAAATAATCCTAACACGAGCAAAAAAAGAAAGAAAGAATTTTACAGGATCAGTTTATAAGGACATATACCCAACATAATTCAGCTAGTCAAAGACTATAAACTGAGAACCATAATAACAATTTATAAAGTACTGAGAGGACAGAAACACCACAAAGATAGAAAAATTGCCAAGAATAGCTCAAAGTGTTGTTACAACTAGGAGTATCTGGTAATATAAGGAACAAGAAAGCTTAGGCTGAATATCAGATAAATCAGATATCTAACTGATGACCAGTGATCCTGGTTTTCTGTGTTTAAAAATCACAAATTATCTGGTTTAAGGGGGGGACCCCACAAATTCTTTGATGAAAAATTCCAAAATCCATATTTTTCCATGATTAAAATGAAATGCCACTATATATATATATATAGGTACCAGTTGAACACAATATTTTATTGATATATTTACAATTTTAAAGCAATTTGGAAGCCTACCAGACCCTCAATCACTATAATAAAATAAATTATAAATACCTATACATTTTGACGTTTGAGTTTGGGTTTTTCTTCATGGAAAATCCAAGCTCCCTCTGCTCCCTTCACTCACCAGCATGCAGGTCCAGCCACGGCTTCCCTGCCCTCCCCCACAACTGCTTTGTGGCGCTGAGCAACCCTGATATGCTGGTGCCCTGCCTATGCCATTGCCCCTCACTACCAACCCACAGCCCCTTCACCCCTGCTGGTGCCCTCACTCCCCACCCATAACTCCTCCCCAGCTGCCAGGGCTACGGGACCAGGGACCCAGGTCCACAGTCCCCTACCCGCACAGCAGCGCCTGACCCCCCGCTGCTGCCTGAGTGAGGCAGTGGCTGCTGCGGCAGAGCCGAGCCTGGAACCCAGCTCCCCTCCCCGAAGGGTGGCACAGCCAGAGGGGAGCCCTTTGGGGGAGTGGATGTGGGCTGCCCACTGTGAGCTTGGGACTCCCTGCTCTGCCTCTGTCCCCCTGGGGCCTCCGGGGCCCCACAGGCAGGACCGGCATGGCAGGGCAGAGCAGGACCAGGCAGGGAAGCTTGTTGCCACCACTGGGAGCTCTGCGCTGCCATGAAGAGGTGTCCCTGCCTGCCAAGCAGCAGAGAGGGGCACAACTCCACACTGACATCCCCACTGCTGCTGGGTGGGCAGGGGGCGCCTTGCCATGGCGTTGCAGAGCTCACGGAAGCAGCACCAAGCTTCCCCACCCCACTCCGCCCTGCTGTACTGGGTCCCACCCTCCGGGCCGTGGAGGCCCCGTGGCAAGGGCAGCAGGACAGGGAGCCACAAGTCCACAGTGAGCAACCTGCACCCACCCTGCGCACAAATCTGGGTATGTCCCCCTGCATATCGCCCCAGAACTTCCTGCTGCTCTATCCCGCTCCCCGCGCAGGCCCTGTGGCTGCACATGGCCCCAGGCAACCAGGCACATGCACTGCCCCGGCTGGGCAGCAGCCCAGTCCCAGGACAAGCCCTACCCAACTCCCTCCCTCACTATGGGGGCCTCAATCCTTACCCCACCGCCCTCACCACCGCCAGATTTACCTACGGGAGCTGCTCTCCAGGCTGCCTAGCAGCCATGTGCATGTGTACAAGTGCACATGCACATGGCACCCCTGCCTGATCACTCTCCTCCTGCTCCCCCCAGCCCTTGCAGGCTGGAACTCTGCCAGCATGCAGGGGGAACCCACCGTTTCTCACATTTTTCTTCTTTAAAGGAGAAAATCCAGGGTATTTCAGTGTTTTTCTGTGGCGAATGGAAAACCTGGATCCCTGCTGATGTGATCTACTAGAATGCAAAAAAGGGTAGAAGAGGGAGAGCCACTGCTTGGGTTACTTAAAAAAGACAAGACAAAATACCAACAAATATATGCTAAAATGAATCCTTTACTGGCTTATGGGGGTGTAAGTTGTAGTCGTGTTGGTCTCCGAACATAGGTAAACAAGGTTCATCCGATCCAGGAAGAGTATACACCAACTGCAGAGACTTTCTCAACCTGACTAAGGGTTTTTAAACCCGAAAGTTTGCTAAACATTTTTTCCCAACTATTTAAGTTGGTCTAATACAAGCTATCAGATTCACCCAAAGCACCTTGTCTTACTAGTCTATAACACTTGGTAGGAAGATTATAGGCAGATCAAGATGTAATTCTCATAAGTGAAAGAAAAAATGTACAGGGGGTGGGAGTGAAGGGGATGGAAGCAAGAGGAGCAGATGAACCAAGAGAATAATCATCTATAACAATTACTGCACATCCTCCTACATGGATATAAAGTTGCTATTTCAAATGGGTCAGTCCCATTGGAGCTTCCAGACATTGTATAATATCCTTCCCTTATCCTCATTAAGTAGTGAAATGCACAATTAATAACCCCCAAATTGAAAGAGTTATCCCTGAACTCCCCCTATTCAAGCTTGCTCAATAACTATTCTCCAACCATTTGGGTTGGTCTAATAAAAGATATCAAATTCACCCAAGGAACCTTGTCTGCCTATATCCTTAGACCAACATGGCTACAACCTAAACCCCTATTCAAAGAGGCACTTTCTCCGACCTCCCAAGTCTTCTTGAGAATCACACAGAGCATTTATTACTGATAAAAAAATTAGATAGAAAAATATGAATGAAAAATCAGGAATTATTTAAAGTAACTCTGCTAGGTGGCTAAAAACACCAGCCATCAGGAAACAGGAATACATGGCTGAAAGCCATGGTCAGTGGCAAACTGAAGACAATTAGAAATAAAAACTGAAGAGGAAAAATGAGCAAACAGGTAGTAATTGATCTAAATTATAAGCTATAAAGTGCAGAAAATTGATAAGGAAAGCTAAAGACATCAGGCAAGTATCCATCCCTCACAGGGCTAGAGGCACTAAGAAGGAATTATTTTAAGTGCATCAAAACAAAAGAAATCATAGGCCTATTTACTAGATAAAGGTTGTAACACTATTAAGGTAGAAACACTAAAACTGTTTAATAATTATCTCAGTTCTGTGTTTTAAAATAAATTGGATGATCACCTCATATCATATGAGGATGATGAAGCCCCTTGCATTCCATTTGTACTTGAGTAAAATGCTAAGCAACATCCACAACTTTCCCCCCTCCCCACTTTAGAAATCCATGGTGCATCCACAACTTGAATACTGTGCCATGTTCTGGTCCCACCTCAAAAAGGATATAGAAGAACTAGAGAAGGTACAGAGAAGAGCAACAAGGATGATCAGTGGTATGGAGGGGTTTCCATATAAGAAGAGATTAAAGAGGCTAAGCCTATTCAGTTTAGAAAAGAGAAAATTGAGGGGGGCATGATAAGGGTTTTCAAGGTACTATCATATTTACTTGAATACAAAATAAGGTCGTCGCCCCACACCGATCAGCATCCTGAAAAAAAAATCTCATCTTACCTTCACATACAAGGAAACTGCATTAAATACACTGTCCATCTTTGAACCACTGCTAAAAGCAGCATGTGCTTGGTAATAGAAACCAACTACGAAGTTGATTAAATATAGCCAACATGACTATAAAATAAATGGCCCATATTGGACAAACATGCTGATGAGAACCTACCTGGTTTTTTTTTTTAAATTAAAATATATTTCTATATATATAGAAAGAGAGAGATCAGATTAAATCCCTGGTCAAATCGTGCCGGTTAACAGGGATTTGAACTGAAAAACGGGTGTAAATCAGTAAAAACCAAATGACTTAAAAAAACTGAGAATGCGGAACACTACGGATGAATTAAGTCTATGGCAAATTACTATAGCTAGATTGGGAGGCAAAGCATCAGCGCTCCTGTCGTAGTCAAACCATCGATGAAACTAATGATGCTACTAGTGGACCAAATCAGACAACTGTCAAATCCTAGTTAATCAGCTATGGATATCAGTGGTGTTTCTCCTGGCCAACCAACCAACCAGATGGCTTTTCAGGCTATTGGCCCAGCACTTCAAATCCTCCAACTCAATGTTAAGGGTCTTTCAGCAGCAATGTGTTCCATAATCAGTTCTATGCAATTCACCATAAAGCTGACATACTTTGTCTTGAGGAGATGCACATTGAAGAGGACGAAGATGGTTATTTTACTGTTAATGGTTTTGATCCAATATGCTACACCCTTCATGCAAAATACAGGAGAGCATCTTACATCTGTAACAACGTTTTTGAGGCAACTCACACTTTATCAACTATTCACTGTGATGTCATACAGGTTGGAAGCTTCAGTATCGCAAATGCTGATAAACCACCAAGCAAAACTCAGGGGAACTGTCCTCTTTCATCTCTGCCCCACCTAGCCATATATGTTGGTGGCTTTAAGAGCCACCACACAGACTGGGGTTACTCACACTCAAATGAAGATGGTGACCTGTTCCAAAACTGGGCACCCAGCAATGACCTTACCCTGACCCATGACTCTGTAAACAGTATGGCACCTTCCACTCAGCAAGATGGGACCAAGATTACTCCTCTGACATATGTTGGGTTACATCAGTCAACAACCACCCACAACCAGCATCTTGCATTGTTCTCAATGACTTTCCACACAGCCAACACCGTCCATCACTCATCCACATTGGCCTGCAACTCCCAGTTGATATGAAAAAAATGGAGATCCAGATATCTCAGATTATCTGCTTGAAGCACCTGAGATGCTGCTTGTCAACTGCTGAGAGGACTCAACTTCACAATTTAATTTCGTCACGCCAGTCAGAGGAGTCGGGGACTTCATTTGCTGCCTGGAAGTGGCTCAAAGTCCCCTTGCTCAAACTTGACCATCTGTGTCAGTCAATGCAATCACCACTCACCTTCTGAAATAGGCAGGAGCTGCCCTGCACACCCCTCCCCCAACAATTTTGAGCAAAAACATGAAGAATGGCATCATTTCCATCAAAATGGTCAGAACCCAAATCCCTCCATAAACCTTTTCACCAATAGAACTCAACTCTGTGCTATGCAAATTAAAATCTGTCACTGCAACTGGCTGTGACAATGTACATCCAGTTTCTGAAACACCTCAGTCCTCAAACTCGTAATTGGCTTTGACTTTTCTTCTACCGTATTATGCATGAAGGACGAATTTCATCAGCATGGTGCTGAACCAAAATCATTGGCCTACCCAAGTCTGGCAAAGACCCACAATTAGCAGCAAGTTACCAACCAATCTCCCTCCTGAGCATCTGCTACAAGACACCTGAGAGACTAGTTTTGCAATGTATTTCTCCAGTAACTGATTCTGCTCTAAGCCCAGACAAAGTGGGATTCCACCGTGGCTGGAGCACTTGTGATCAAATTCTAGCCTTAACCACCTTTATTGAAAATGGCTTTCAGAAAAACATGAGGGCTGGTGTCTTCCTTGATTTAACAGAAGCATATGATACTGTCTGGCATATCAGTCTACTGGCAAAAATATCGGGAATTCTGCCAGACTGGGCCACTCGTCTAGTTGAACCATTACTACATGGCTGACACTTTAGAGTCCACCTGGCCAAATGAACTAGCTCTTGGAGACATCAAACCAATGGCCTTCCTCAGGGATCAGGACCAATGCCTCTCCTTTTCAACCCGTACATTAATGACTTGCCAATGCCTGACTCATGGAAATTTGTTTACACTGATGACAGTGCCTTTGCCACCCAAACTCATGACTTTTCAAGTCTGGAACTCACACTTGATAGAGACATGAGACTGATGTAAGAGTACTGCCTAACGTGGCACCTCAAACCAAATATCTCAAAGACTGTCACGAGTGTTTTCCATCTGCATAATGCCAGCAGTAATCGTGAACTCTATCATGTTAAATGGTCAGCCTCTCAAATTTAAAAGCAGAGATGCAGGGTGAAAAAATTTCCAGTGCTTTTTTTTCCATGGGAAATCTTCCATTTCTAAAAATTCATTGTTTCATAAAGTTCATTAGTAACAATGAACGGATGCCAATACAATATTAGGATGCTTGGCAGTTTCAAAGTTGTAATTAATGTTTTTCAGGTGATTATCCCTAGGAAGTGTATGAGAGAATACATATATGTTTTATTGATTTGTAAACAGGAGGGTAAATACACTCACATAATAATCCAAACCAAAAATCAAGTTATGAATTCACCTAATTGTCTGTGCAGGTCAAATCAAAACCAAAGCTAAAATTCTTATTTCATCTCAGACTGCAAGTGAAAGCAAAACCAAAACTAAAACTGTGATTAATTTGTTTCACTTTCAGTTCAGCAAACACACAGAGCAGTGTCTCGTTTCTTTTCTTGACTTGGGGAAGTTGAAGTGTTTGCATAAGGTCTGTTAGTTTTTTAGTGCTTTTGGTTTGAAGTAGTCAAAATAATGCCTAATCAGAAAAAAAACTAGTGTGTGGCATCATTATAGATGTCAATACTGCAGGCAGGAGCATGCTAACAACACAACAAGAATGAAGAAACATTTAACAACATGTTGAAACTATCCTGAAAGAGTACAAGCCATATACAGAAAGCTAATACAATGAAGTAGTGGAACAACATCATCTAAGAAAAGTCTACTTTAGGAATCCTATGCAACTAAACAAATTATTATATTAAACAACACACAGTTTAGACCCAGGACAAGCAATTATTTTGGGCAGAGGGCCACTTACTGAGTTTCGGCAAGCCATTGAGGGCTGCATGACAGGCAGCTCAGGGCAGATCAATATAAATTTTCTAAATTTTTTAGGGGCCCAGCAGGCTGGATAGAATGGCATGGCGGGTCGCATCCAACCCCCGAGCCACATTTTGCCCACCCTTGGTTTAGGTTAACATTTTTATTGTTTTAAATAATTGTAATTTTAAAAGTTGTTAATGCAACTCTGGACTTTTATTTATTTATTTATCTATTTATTTATTTATGTGTTTATTTTAAATTTTTGTATCCTGCTTTTCTGCTTGTACTAAGCACCAAAAGTGGCTTAGGCTTAACAATAATTTTTTTTTTAAATTACAAAATACATAAATAGCTAACTATTTTAACCCAGCAGAGTAAGCTTAGTCCACTGGCTGAGAGCAGAGGCCAGACTATACTTCCCTTTGGCTCTGCAGTCCCAGGGCAACTGAGCAGCAAGTTGAGCAGCAGGGTACTTTTTCTGGCAGGGAGAGTGGAAGAAAGCTCCTTGCCACTTCTTCTGATGGAAGACACCAGACCAGAATAGGCTAAAATAAAAAATCTTTTCCCACTTTTGTTGCAAGAACTTGGTAGCTCAAGTGAAATAGCAGATTCGCAAAAAATGGAAAATGAAAATGTTGAGCTACCAGGTCTGGGGGAAGAAGCAGCAGGGTCCTCACTTTCAAGATCACTGTCACCAGATAGGCAATCCATCACGAGTAGCTGTTCAAGACAGTCCAGCTTTTTATCAAGCTTTGTGGCAAAATGTCAAAAGAAGATCAAGAAAAAGCAGATGGACATTAGCTCGAGCTATATTTGCAAATGGTACACCTCTTTCCATACATTACAAACTAATTCTCTCCCATCAGATAAGTTACCATTATGTTATCGCTTATCACATTCTCTCTTAGATAGAGTATGACAGACTTCATACAATGGTTATTTAAAGGATTGCCCAAGCAGAATCACTGACCTTGATGTCAGATGGATGGAGTGATATACAAGAAAATCCTTTATTGAACATTATGTTAGCAACACCTGAACCAATATTCTTGAAAGCAATTGCTACCAAATCTTCTAGTGATGCAGGTAAATACATAGCCAGATTACCGAGCGAATAGATTGAAACTGAAGGTTCCTGCAGGGTACAAGCCCTTGTAACTGGTAATGCTAGTAACATGAAAGCTGCACAGCAAATATTAAAGTATCCTCATTTAATAATATTTGGCTGTCTTGCTCATGGGTTGAATCTTCTGGCAAAGGACATACATAGTAAGTGTGAATACAATGAAGACAATATTGGCAAACTGCAAAGCGGTTGTGAAGGTATTCAACAATCATCATGTTGCTAGTCAGACTTTGAAGAAATTACAGAAAGAGAAGGAGGGGAAAGAAAGTGCACTTTTATTGCCAGGAGAAACCAGGTGGGGTTCGGCTACAAAGCCTTTACATAGTTTGCTGTGCACAAAGAACTGTTTGCAGTGTGCTTCAATAGATGACACAGTATCCCAGATTATTCCCGTGAACATTAGGAAGCAGATTCTTGACAATGATGTGTTCTGGGTTCGAGTTCAAGGAGCATTCAATTTGCTACTACCAGTTTCAGTGGCTATCAAGAAACTTGAAGGAAATACACCAAGCCTTTCAAATATTCCAGAGAGATTCAGACAACTGAATGAAAATCTAATTGAGCTTTTGCCGCCTTCACCTCTATGCAAAAAATAAGTAGTAAAACAAATGTTTACTAAGAGATCTGAGCTTTGTTCTCATCCAGTTCATCTGGCAGCAAACCTTCTGGATCCGCAACACAGAGGACAACATTTATCAGAAGATGCATTATGTACTGCTCTTGATACAATTATGGAAGTAGCTAAGAATGTCCCCAACATTGACAAAATAGCCACGATGACAGACATTGCCGAGTACCACACAAAAGAAAAACTTCGGAGCAAAAACATAATTTAGTGGGCAGCAGAGAATGTGTCTCTTCTCACATGGTGGAAGGGATACTGTAACACCTGACTGTTGTCCAGGATTGCTTTAAGGATCCTAAGAATTCCACCAACAGCAGCTTCTTGTGAATGGAACTGGAAGGTTTTCAGCTCAATCAAGACAAAAAAGAGGAACAGACTAACAAACAAACTCACCACTAAGCTTATTTCTATTTCTTAAAACCTCTTGCTTCTGGAGAATCAGTCAGAAGCACAATTAGTGAAGAAGATGCAGTGTGATGATAAGTTGCCCTTGCCCAGAGACTCATTGGTAAAACTATCCTTTAGCAAAAGAGGATGTGGTTCAAGTACTTCTGAATCAGATTTGCCTCAATCTGATTCTGAAATGGAACTAATAAGTACAGCAAGTGATACTACAGATAGTGACAGTGAAACTGAAGGTGCCACAATGACCTCTGTGGAAGAGAGTTAAACTCTTGTGAAGTAGATGAGTGGACAACCACAGCATATCATGCACAGTTCTTTGGGTGTTGTAACAAGGGACTTTCTTGGGGCCAGTCTGCCATTGGCTTGCCCACCTGTTCCTGGGCTGCCTGCCTCACTCGCCTGCCATGCCTTGTTGTTTCATAATTGGTTCTACTTAGGCAGGAGGCTGCCCATTCTTGCCCCGAAGCCAGGGGGCACTCTCTGTGGCTCTGATCCTCCCCTATACTGCAGCCCAAGCCTCACAGATGGCATCCAGGTGACAGAATGCTCCCGGCCTACAGTTGGACCAACCTTAGCCCTCACTGTCATGCCTCATTCATACATGCATGCATACCACCCTCTCACTAGGGTCTCTCATGCTCCACCCCCACTCACAGAGCCTTTCACACATCGGCCAATTATACCGCTTTGCTCCCTCCTGGAGTGGCCCTCTTAGGCCATAGGCTTTATCTAGCGCACACCTTGGGTGGCAGATGTACCATCTTTTGGGCCTCTCCCGTGACTCTCACTGGGGTAGTGGACAGCCATTTACCCGACCTGGGCCAAGCTTGTCCTGGCCCCTCCTGGGGCAACTCTAAACGAATCTACACACACGCACTGGGCTCCCAGCCCTCTGGTTTCCCCCTCACTAGGGCTCCACTTCCATCTCCTCACTGGGGCTCCACACCTCTACTACTTCACTGGGGCCTAACCTTACTGGGGCTCCACATATACCCCCTCTGGGGTCTCCAGGATCTCACATCCCTACTGGGCTCAGGTGTCACTCTGCTTGCTGTGCCTGGCCCCACTACTCCCACTCCCTGGGGTCTTACACCCTCTTCATGGGCTCAGGTGGCCACAGGCATGCCTGGCCCCACTACTGACTCCAGAGCCCACCCAAAGATGGGGGCTGGGATTAAGAAAAACCTCCAAAAATTAGATACTATACCTGGAAAATTATATCAAATTTATAAATTTTCCATATATAGAATGTAATTACAGGGGAGTTGTCTTATAATCAGGGTCATCTTATATTAAAAAAATATACAGTAATTGGTGATCAGAAAGTAAAAAAGGGATTTATTATTTCCTATCTCCACAATACAAGAATTAGGGGTAACAAAATGAAACTAGTAGGTAGTAAGTTTAAAACTAACAAAAGGAAGGGGGGGGGGGTTTCCACACAGTGTGTAATTAAAATGTAGAACTCATTGCCACCAGATGTGGAAGCTGACAGTTAGCCAGATTCACAAAGGCATTAGACAAACTCTTGGAATAAAAGGGCATCAGTAGCTACTGTGCGTGGGAGTTAGGGATACAGGCTCTGAACGAGAACTTCCTAGACCTTAAATCCTGGGAGGCTACAAGTGAGAGAGAAAGTGGAAAAAACCCTGGTTATATGTACCAAGTTCACTTTCCCTTTCAGCACCCACTCCCTGCCACTGTGCGACACAGGAGACTAAGCAAGATGGACCTATGGTCTGATCCAGTAAATGACAATTCTTATGTTCATTAGGGACAAACAGACAAACATTTTTAGATAAGCAGGCCTGGTTGTCTTGCATACATAGAATTCCAAAGGTGTAAAAATGCTAATAAGGGCACAAGGGATGACCTGAGTGACTAAGCCAAGCGTCAGTCTTGACCAAAATAATGGAAAACTGAAACAAGAAGCAATTGAAAAAGAATAGGAATATAATGAATGCCACTTCAAGTGGTTTTATGGAAAAAAGGCCTTGTTCAATAAACCTTTTTTGAGATCATAAGTGTAGTTGATAATTTTAACTGTGCATATGTAACATGCTTAGATATCTGCAAGGCATTTGACTTTGTAGCATGTGACATTATGATTTAAAATACTAGCATAATACAACATCCATAAAGCATAAGTAAATATAAAAATCAATGCTGATAAAATCTGCAGATGTCAAACAGTTTGGTGGAGTGATAAATAAGGCCAAGAACTACACTGCTGAGAAAGAGTCATCAAGATCACTTAATAAATGAGGCTCATTTAAAGAAAATGTGTTTAAATTCAGCCAAGTGCAAAGTCATACATCTGAAATAAAGAATGCAGGCCATACCTACAGTAGGGACTTGTATTCTGACAAGAAGCGACTGTAAAGTACACAGTAATCACAATGGACAATTTTCTCATCACTAGCTTCCAGTGAAACATTCTGGCCATGAGAGATAAATGTGATTACTGGACAAACACAAATTGGGAAGTGGCAAGCAAGATGGACAGGCGATTTGACCTTTTTGCATAGCATTGTTAAAAGCAATGTTACAATACTGAATACAGTTTTGGTGAGCACACTTTACAAAAAGATTGTTAAAAACAATTGGAAAAGAGGCAGAAAAGAGGTAGAAAAATTATTCAAAGGCTACAGAAAATACCTTGCAGTCAGATACTTTAAAAGCTCAATTTGTTTAGCTTACCAGAAAGGGAGAAAGAGGTGACTTGATTAGGGTATATTAGTACCTGCCTGGAGAGAAAATACTGGGTACTAAAGCGCTCTTTAATCCAGCAGAAAAAGGCATCACAAGAATCAATGGTTAGAAGCTGAAGCCAGACAAATTCAAATTAGAAAGTAATTAACCATTGGAACAAACTCCCACCACTTGATGTCTTCAGATCTCAGAAGGTATACCTTAGCAATTCTTAAATTGCTGCATTCAATCCAAAAGCAACTTGATGGCAGAATTTGATGGGCTGTGCTATACAGGTGGTCAGACTAGACGATCTAAATTTATTTTCTGGCCTTATACTATATGATTCTCACAATGACTAAATCAGGACAACTCTGAAAGTCCCCCAGATTAGCTTTACACGCTCCCTGGTCGTGTTTATCCACTTCTGCTAAGAAGCTAATTTCCACAGACCCTGATGACCAGCTCTTGCCTAATCTTACCTGGTAAGGATACACTTAAGCTCTGTGTAAATATCAGCTAAAAAAGCAACGCTATTTTACTAACACTGCCGCTAATCCCCAAACATTAACACATACTTATCATACACAAGACACCAGTTCTTTAATGACAGAAGGCCTTTGAACAGAAAAAGGTAAATATCCCATAATTTAAGAAACCCTGAACCTGCCCTTGAGGGTTTACACCAGAAACTACTCTGCAATGGTTCTGCAGAAATGTATTTCAAATCTATAGAACATGCAAATGGTATTCTCGATACGGACCATATGGTTATGTTTGATATTCAAGCCACACCACACTTATTCTCTCATTGGTTACACAGCCAAAGGATTCCTTTAGTCAATACACAGTGAAACTAAATTTACAGCTAAACAACTGTTCCACATGAACTCCCTGTGATGGCACTCCTATTTCATGCAAAGTGAAAACTGGCTTATTCCACTGAGAGCATCCACATGGGGATTTAATGTGGAGTAGCTAGGGCACTGCGAATTCACATCTTATTTATTTCTCACTGATTTTTCTGTGTAGATAAGCCCTCAGAGATGATGAAAGGGGAGTAAGACTTAGCAGTTCAAGTTTTAATAATTTTGTTCTAAAAATCTCAAAAACCCACAGAAACCATGGGTTGAAAATCAGGCAAGAGCAAATGAGTTCTCATCTGGCCACAACTGATACTGATATATATTTTTAGATCAGAATGGATTACTCCCTACTTAACCTCTAGCCGCATCCTGGGTGCTGACTAGTCCTCAGATTTCTTTTTTCCTAACCACTTCCTGACACTATACTCTGAGTCTCACAGCTTCAGGAAGTTGACAATTCTCTATTTTCACCATGAGGTACCTGGATTTTACTGCACAGGCCAGAATTTATTTTGCAGTAATGAAAGGCAAAATCATGCAGACTAGGAGACTCCAAAATGCAAGAACCAAACATCTGCAAATGCACTTTTAAGTTGGAGAAAGTGTGCTGCATTTCCTTTCAGTTCTGAATGTGTACCACTCAGACACTTTCCTCACAAACTATTTCATGTTGTGAAGCACGCAGTCCAAAAAACTTAAATTTTAACTACTTTTCATAACTGCATTTTTAAAAGGCTTTTTAAAAATCATCATTAAAATCATTATTCAATAACTCACTTAAAGAGACTTTCCAGGCATTGGTCAGTTTTAATTATAGTCAAACTGCCACTATAGTCTATTTTACTTGGACTGAACCCACGGTCACACAAGAACCATAATTTTCCAAATATATTCAAGTATATAAAGGAAAGGAGAAAAATTAATCAGCTCCCTCCCCCTACCCCTCTCCTCCTCCCCACACATACTATATGTCCAATCATTACTGTACTTATGTTAAGTTTGGAAAGCATATGGTACTGGAGGACTTCAGGAATGGCAGACAGAGACTAACAACTGTACCTTTTTGGTTCAGATATGCCCCCTGTCATACTGACAATGTACACAGAAAAGTGAAAGCAATGTGCTTTTCTTAATTATTATTTATTTCATGATCAAATCTATTAAATGAGTTCACAGACATGTTTCCACCAATATGATCTGCCTTTTACACTGCTATAAGTGTACAGCTGTTGTGTATCCGCACATCTTGGTTACTTCTTTTACTTATGCAGTTTTGGGGTGATATGAATGGACATGATGGAATGTATCAAACAAGGACTAGTCCAGCAGCCATCTGAGCTGCTCAAAGCTCTGGTGATATAGGCATTGTGATGGTCCTGGGCACGCATTTGACACAGTCAATCAGGTGCCACTGTTTTATGCAGGCATGCATCCATGATGTCTTCATGAGCTAATACTGGTTAATTTTAGAGAACAAGCAAAATGTGGCTGCCTTTAAATAGTCAATGAAGTATATAGTTTCACATATGCATAACAAACCTGGGAGTCTGAATTCCAGATGTTACCAACAAAAGGGATTATATTGCTCTGGGTAAAATTTTCCAAAATTAACAATTTAAACAATCCTTTAGAAATCATGTCAGACAAAAATTTGAAAAGAAGAAATTACAGCACCTTTTCTTTATGTAACACTGTGTGGGCTACCTATCACAGACTCTGGGCTGATGCAGGGCACGGGCTCAGAGAGGTGGTATAGGGAACACTGCTGAAAGTTTGAAAAGAGGTTCCATGAACAAGATTACAGCCCCATGATTCATGTGATACAAGTTACAGTATTACTGGCACCAGCTGCCCAACTTGGTCCAAATTTAAAAACAAAATCAAGGGCTAAGTGTCAAATGCCTTAAATTCACTCATTTCAGCTTTGCCTTCTGGGAGATAAATTATTTTGTATTGTTTGTGAAATCTCCCATCATATGCTGCTCTTTACATTGGTCTCTTTCCCCTTCATGTCAGTTATTAGCTTTTTCTGCCCTATTACTAGTGATGACTGCTAGTTTTCCCAATGACAGTATCAAGCCAGGAGAACACTGGACTTGTATACTTTCTTGAATTAGTTTGAATCAGATACGTAGTCCTAGGAGAAAGCAAGCTTTGCTCTGATATTTGGAAACGAAAAAAAAATCCTTTCACAAGGAAAATGGTTCATAGAAGACTTCTGTGAAACATCAAAATATTAAGGAACAGTCATGCAGTGGCTCCACAGAAATGGATAAGGTGACCCAGGAGGCTATTTTTTATCCTCAACCTCTGTAATTCTAGGATGCTGCTGTCCCTCTGAAACCCCACAACCCTATTAACAGAACAGATCTTTTCCATCCACATACTAGCTAACGCCTCTTCTTACAGATGAAGAATGATGAAAGGCAGCTCCAAACTTTCTTGGGATGGCATGTGAGTACTGCCTCGCTAGAAAACTACCATTGAAGCCACTCTTCTCCTCTTATACAGACTAATCTCTGAAGTTTTGTTTCTGGCAAGAGTAACCAAAAGAAAGCAACTTTCCAGCTCCAAGGACAATTGAGAAGGACAATAAGTCTTGATGTATTTTTCTTTCAGGAGGGCTGGCAAACTTTCATGTTTTCTCTGACATCTTGAAACACTATTGGTTCTGAAAGGCTGACAGTTCCCAGTGTGAACATCGAGTGTTGTGGACAAGCAACCCGTAAGGTGTTCCAAAGTACCATGGCAAAGAGATAAGACCATCACCCCTTGAAATGCACATCTCGCTCTGCTCTAGCAGGGAGGCAGGTCTGGTCTTTTGCGTCACCACGGAGCAATACCAGACCACATGACAGAGTACTGAGAACATCAGGGGATCAATTTGTCAGAGACATCCATATCTGAGAATTAACCAAGGGTTTGGCAGGTGTTAGATTTCAGACAGACAGTTTTTCCAAGTTAAACTGCATTTGCATTTCTGCCCTTCTGGTCACTGACTGTCTGCCCACCCCAGGCTTCCAGCCTTGCATTGTTATTGCTTCTGCACTGGAATAATGCAAATGTTCCATTCTCTGGCTCTGCCGTCTGCACTCCTGTGTGGATCTCTTCAGGTTTGATTTCCATTCAGTATCTGCAGTGCAGTGCTCTCTGGGACTAATAATGTTGCAGCAGCATGGTCATCTGGGTTTGATGTCATCTGCGTAGACTGTACATGCATGTGCAACTTGGAAGATAATTAGACACCTGCTCCCTGCTAGGTCTAACTTCCTATGAACTCCTCCACAGAGCAACATCCTGGGGTCAGTCAGCATATCTTCCTACACAGCCCTTGACAAATGCCAATCCCATTCCTCTCTTGAGAAGTCTTTTTACTGTTTGGTATCCGTCCCTAAACAAGGTTTGCATCGTCTTCAGTGGAGACAGGATACAGAACCCTTGAGACAGGTAGGCTCCCTCTCTGTTCCAAGTGTATGTCTGAATGTTTTTATCCAAAGAGCTATTGTTTTGCCTTCTTACATAGCGGTCATTAACTAAAATTTTAAAAGTGTAAAATAAACATTTCAGTACTCCCAGAATGTGTTTTATAGTTTTTGCCAATAATTAGGTTATAGAGTCATACACTTATATAGTAGCTCCATAACACAGTAGTGTAAATGGGCGGGTTACACAAGCATCAGCTACAGATGATGACTTAGCTGGGGAGTGCACAAAATAACAACCACTGCCAGCTGGTCACCACCAGCCAAAGGGCAACAAGCTGCCACAACCACTGCAACACCAGTTTTGGCACAGGAACCTAGTTCGGCATCCAGTTGTTATTTTTGAGGCCTCTTATCTACTTTCACAGCACAAACTCTATAAATATGAGTATAACGGGGGTAAAAAGACCTCTTGACAGACTGCAGGGGTTTAGGTTGTAGCTGTGTTGGTCTAAGGATATAGGCAGACAAGGTTCCTTGGGTGAATTTGATATCTTTTATTAGACCAACCCAAATGGTTGGAGAATAGTTATTAAGCAAGCTTTCGGGTTCAAAAACCCTTCGTCAGGCTGAATCTTGAGCACCACCCTAGGTTCAAGTCCTGCAATGCAGCCTGTGATATCCTGCATAAAGGCAAAGACCTAGCCTGTTAATGACAGAACGCTCAGACAGCATGCAAGAGGGTACACCAATGCTATTGAGATACGGGTGTTACATACAAGCAAAATGAAGATTTTTCAGCTTCAGTCACAAAGTGCTTTCTAGAGGAAGGGAACCATCTCAGGGAATTACAAAGGATGCAGATGACAGCCTGCTCACAAAACCATTCCTGGTCTGGAGAGCTTATGGCCTGCTCCTGGTCCTACACCATTTCCTGCACAACAGGCTGAGAAGACCTAAGGCCTTGTCATGGATACAAGGCATGAGAGATGGGCAGCTACACAAAGACTGTAGGCCAGATTTTTTGCCCCATTTTGGCCCTGTTTGTACTGCTCAGATGACTAAAAGGGAGTGCAAATATCCCTAAGATATCCACCTGCTGTGGATGTGTGCCATAGGGGGAGATTCCACAGCAGACACTCAGCTTGCAGAGGTTTCTGATACAGGTGATGTGCTGGTACAGGAAGGGGAGCCAGCTAGACCACTTCTGCAGCTGGCATATGGTCCCCCAGACATCTTCGTGGCTGCTCTACACATTGGGCCAGGCTGCACAGACAGCCTGAAAGCCAGAACCTCAACTAGACACAGAGGCGATTATTTAAGGAATGAAAGTTTAGTCTGTAGTTGTTGAATAAATTGATTGTTGCCATACAGCAAGTGCAGACCAGGACAGGCAGTCCAAGGGGGTCTTCTGAACTTAAGGACAGAAAGGAAGTGGCTGCCAGTTGCGGCACTGGAACTCCATTACAAAGGTGACACCCCCCAGTGAAGCTAATGGTTTATTTCCCAGCTGGTCTCCCAGTAGGGGAACAGACCCAAGAGCTACAATCTGGTGCAGTCTGTATCTTTGGAGAGCATTCCTTCTGGCTGTGATAAATGGAACCGGCAATGACTGAAAGCAAATGGGACCCATCAGCTGCTGCAGCCAGAAGAAACTAACATTTTCACTTTGCTTTTTCTGATCTGGAGAAGCACTCTCATAAATAATGAAAATGACTAAAAGCTACTTAAAAAACACACACTCCTCCCTTATGAAAGAATGAGAAAAAACCCCAATTATAAAGGACATTTCTTCCAGCTAGGAATAATTTGTCATGTAATTCTCTGAAGGCAGCAACAAAAACATGTGTGCACTGTGCTCCCTTTTGAGTGATCTGTGATTGCACGTGTACTCAGATAGCTTCTAATGAGAGGATTTTTACAGCACACATCCTGCTGAGCATCCTGTTGGGGGGTAAAGAGAGATCAGTTGGGATTCTGACTTGAACTGTCAGCTCCTCTGCACCTTTCTCACAAAAGGAGAAGAGAAGTGATTGTGTGTGGGAAAACGAAGCCCCTCGCCTTACTTACTCCCAAAGGTGTTGTTACCTTTGGAAGTGGAGCATCCTGGATTCTTTCCCTCAAAACAATGAGGTTAAGAGACCCAAGAATAAGTGACTAACTTCTCAATAATGACTTTCAAGTTCAATGCAGAAAAAGAGGTGCCACCTGTTGTGTTCAAAAGCGGGCACTGCTAAGGATCCTTGAGACACTTGGGAGGACCAAAATTTATAAAGCACAGAAAGAATAATTGCATCTGTGAGATCCTAGAAGACAGCAAGTGGAAGGGAACATGCATTCATGCCTTTCTAACACTGGCACCAACCAGTCAGAAACTGGCAAGTCTAATGCCAGGCCTTGCCAGTAATTGTACAGAAAGGTGAAAGGAGCCTCTAGGATACTGTGAGTTATATGAGTGGACATAGCTGTGTTGAGATAGGCTGCTCCTACAGATATTAGTCACAATTTTAAAAACAACACAATTTCTATAGCTCCTTAAGTGAAGGAAGATCAACGAATAGGACAAGATGCAATGATGTAAAAGCACCCCAATTTTAGAATTAAATGAATCAAAGTGAAATAAATATAACTGAAAAATATACCTTAAGTGGCTTGCTTTGGGCATTATTAATGCTGGCTTTTTCCTCCAGGCAGCCATTTTTGCTGCCAACAGAACAAATCTCTCTCACATATGCACTGCCTAACACTGCAGGAGATGGAGCAAAGTGGAAGCAGGGGACCTATCTTGTCCACATTTTCCCCCTGGGTCACTTCTCTCTCTCTCTCTGACCTCAAAGGAGCAAAGAAATATCTGAGTGCAGAGTCAAGACAGTGAAATGGGGGCAATCCATTAATTTTTTTAATGTGATATATTAGCATTTTACTTTTTGTTTTAATTTGTCTAGCTTCAGCTCTCAGACATTCATCTTCACAGAACAACAGATGTGAATGCCAGAAGGAACGGCATTGGTCCTCTACTCTGACCTCCTGCAAAACACAAACCAGAGAATTTCATGAAATAATTCTTGTGTCCAGCCTATACAGAATATATTTAAATAGACACTGTCGTGATTTAAAGATGGAAACTGGCAGAGAACTGATCACATCTCTGGCTGTCTTGTTCCAATGGTTAATTATCCTAAAAAATATGCACCATATTTTTTTTTTCTAAAGTTGCCTGTCCTTTGCTTCCACCCATTAGGTCTCATTCTATCTGTGCTTGACAAAAAACCCCTCCAGTTCTGGGAAGTCTTCTGCCCATTTACGTACTTATCACCATGATCAATTCATCTTTTTGCCTTCTGTTGAACAAGCAAACTGATCAAGTTTCATTAGTGTCTCCCTGTATGGTAGATATCCTAGATTTTGAATCTTCCCTGTAAAATTCTTTTTGAACTTTTTCTACCTTTTCATCATTTTCTTAAAGCAAGGATATCAGAACTGGACACTGTACTTCATTAACACTCTCAATAATGCATACAGTGGGATAACACCTTTTGTATCTAAGAATCGAGGTACTTTTTATTAGCCACAGAATAATACAAGTAACTCCTGCCCATTTGGTTTCTACCAGATTCAGAGTTACTTCCTTCTAGGATACAGTTCTGCAACCTGAAAGTGTGATTTGTACAGTTTTTGGAAAACAGATGTCGGAAGGGAATGCATCTGCTCATATCTCCTTAAGTTACTAAACATAGGTAGTATACTATATACCCTTGTCCTAGAAGATGATTAGGTAGGGGCAGAAGGGCAGTAAAGAATGTAAAGATACATGAGGCTGGACATGAGGTTTCCTTATGGGAAACCTACCAATTCAATTGGAATTTACAAGTGTTTACATGAAGTCCAAACCTTTAGAATCTCCCATTGTTAAGATGTGTGTGTTATTTACAACCTTAATGTATTTTTTTGCTGTTATGTACATTTTTATAATACTGGCATATCAACTGTTTATCATACCAGGTTTTAATAAAGACCTAAGATTGTCAATATACTAATCAAATAATCTAAAATTAACCAAAATAAACATATAGCTTGCCAGAGATTGGGACCTTAGAAGGACCTTTGAAAGACTTCCTTGAAATATATGCTTAATCTGAAATGTAGTGCTAAACACAGGAGCAAAACAGTTTTGAAGAGAACATGATCAATCAGGTACAAGTGGAGATATGGAAAGGGAACTGCAACAAGAGACAATGAGACAGCTGCACAGACTCCAGAAACGGGCAGCACTACACAGGTATTCTAACAAAGGCCTGAACACTGTGCGTGTTCAACAAGGGGACAAAGGATTGAGCTGTCATCTAAAAAAAAATCCCATAGTGGCTGAGACCATCACTCCCAGATCTTGGATTGCTTTGCCTGCCCCACAGATTACCAGTAACCAAGGATCTATATGGATGTTTCCTATGCAGGATTTAAGAGACAATTCTGTTTAATATACCAACCCAAAAAAGAGATCACGTGCAAAGGTTTTGGTGCCCTTAGAAAGTGGAAACACAGAGCCCAAACCAGTCGGTGTCACAACATATGAAAGAATCTTTAATATTTCCCCAAATTTTAGATGCTGCACAAATCAGAGTTAAACTTCCCTTTAAGAAGCCATTTCATTTGCTTTAGGCTCATGGAGGGCAGGGAAGACCCTAGAAAGACATGAAGATGGGCCTTTATCAGATGACTTTGCATTTTATTTTGATGGAGCTGCACTGAAGACTTTGTTCATAAATAGCAGCTTGTCTCATCTGAGGGGGTGGGACTATTACTTGTAATGGTTTACATGTATTCATTTCAAAAGAGGAGTGGAATTTTCATTAAAAGAAAACTGCCTCTCTCTAAACTGCTACCTGTCCAACACACATCATTGCAGACAACTCAGCCAAATTCTAGTTTTTAACTCTTTTATGCCCAGCAACACTAAGACTCTCTTTCTGTTCCCTCACAGCTTCATAGCTGAAGATACTAAATGAAGGGAGGAAGAGTAGGTCATGGGGCCTATACTGACTGATTATAACATCTGAAAGGACAATTTTCTGAAGAAAGAATTTGGCTCCTTCAAACACTATAGCTGAATCATGACCTGTTCCTCATAACAAATCCCTGAACCCTGAAGCCAGGACACCCTTCTTGTGGTTATTGCCGTAGTCCCAGATCTACACGCTGTCTCTGGTGTAGACACTGCTAGTAAGACCATTTTCTACAACTACCGACCCACCTTTAGAACATCCTTGAGCTTGAACAGCACCTGACAATTTCCACTCAAAATGATAGTAACATTAAAGAACAGGGCTTCCTACCAATTAGGTCTAGCTTTC
The DNA here is from genome assembly GCF_030867095.1 of Alligator mississippiensis. Classification (NCBI taxonomy): domain Eukaryota; kingdom Metazoa; phylum Chordata; order Crocodylia; family Alligatoridae; genus Alligator; species Alligator mississippiensis. The sequence goes on from NC_081835.1 coordinate 48,052,755, forward strand.
TACGTATTTTACTGTTAGACATTTTTAGCTAAATATGATTGCTCCCTCAGAGCTGAGACTACAATATAGAGCTACAGTAGGAACACAACTATCCAACAGGATGGGTTTCATTTAAATCAAATTAAATCATGATTTAAATCACGATTTACCTCTGGGGTAAGGAAGCCTTGATTTAATCACTTTTCTAGAAAAAGTGCTTTCTTGTTGTTTCATATCCTTTATTCATTTAACTTCTTTAAACTTTGCACTTTTAGAGAAAGGTAAGGGCTTGACTGTGTGCACAAACTTGCAGAGAGACAACAGGGCTAATGGATAGGTAATAAGGTCTGTTACCGCTCATCTCCATATCTCCACAGTTTGAGAACTGAAGCTAAGCATCACAGAGATGCTTACTGGGAATCTGGACTAGTGTTTCTCAACCTGTGGGTCTCAACCACACACACTGCGGGGGGGGAGGGCTGAGGCCTGGGGGTGGGAGGCACTGGGTTGGGACTGGCTGTTGATGTTTACAAATGGGTCCTGGTACAAAAAAGGTTGAGAACCACTGTTCTAGACTGAGCACTGAGTCCCACTGGGTACAGTGATATTCTTTAATCTTTACTAATCTATAGAGGAGCCTCTGGGAATCCCATAAGATTGGACCCCTAATATAGTCCCTGGCCTCTTGTGACCTATTTATAAAACTTTTCTAAAAAGGTTACATGAATATCTCATCTCAAATAATATATAAACAGAAGTTATAATCCCTATTCCATGATATCTTTGAGCTTTAACATATCTTAAATTAAAGCTATCTTTATACAGGTTTATTTTTTTTAAAGCATCTTATAAAAAAATTAATCAATACAATTAAATAAAAAAATCTTATTTAAATAAAAAACTGATTTTTTTTAAATATAGTTTTTTAAAAAATCATTGATTTTTATCCACCCTAGTAACTAAGTTAAATGGTAGTACTAGTTACCTGCTTTTGATGTGTTTTGCCATCAGTGTCAAGGAGAATGTTTTATTAAAGGCTCTTGCTGGGCCTTAAAATCTTTCATGGCCTAAGGCAGCTGACAGGATATTGAAGAGTTTGTACAATATTTTAGTGATGACCAAGGTCTCAGTATTCAAGTGTCTGATCTGTACCAAGAGGCCTCCATATGCCTGAAAATCATCACAATTGGTGCTATGGAGACAGCTTCATCCTGAGGTTAAAGGCTAGCGTACTTGTGCCTCTAGGTCCTGGAGACCCTGGTACTTAGGTGTCAGGGGTCAGCCCAGCAATGCTATCAGCAAGATTTCCTCTTCTTCAATGATCATTACTGATGTCTTAGGCACAAACAGGATGTTTCAAGTGTTTGCAGAAGAGCCAGGTGGTATCCCAGTTATTCTATGGGCTGCTGGGTAGACTAGTGCCAGTCCAGACCAGCCGACTGGCCTCTGACTGGTCCCTCCACGGCATCACTCACAGATTGTATGCAGTGTTTCTCTGCTCAGCTCTGAAAGAAAGCATGCTCTACAGGTGTTGATGATAGGGTCACCTCTTAACAGCAATGCTTATGATCAAGGCACTGGCAGAACAGTGGTCTGTGTCCATGCCTAAGACCATCTCAGTCAGTCCTCTGATGCCAGGATGACCGTCAATACTTCTGGAGCCCTTAGTATAAGGCCTATTACTGCTGGACTCTTCCTCCTTTTGTTTGCATTTACTGTGCAAAATGTAGGGGGATTACATTTTCAATGCTTTTCTATGTGAGATGACACCCAGGTCTTCACTGAGTCCAATGCCAAAGTCCAGTGTGGCCCCTCTCAGCTTTCTTGAAGGCGTGATGTATTACTTTTGATGTCAAAGACACTCATTCTGGCACTATAGTAATTCTGGCATCATTGCCATCTTCCATATCATTTCTTTACTAGGTATTACCAGAGAGCACAACCTTGACTGAGAAACAGAGGTCTTGGGCTCAGGTCATCTGGGTTTGATGCCACCTGCACAGACTACTCTGAAGTGGAGATTCATCTTCAGACCTTTAGGCCTGGGTACAGGAAGGTAGACTGAAAGTCGGTGTGACATGTGAATCTCTCAAGAAAAGGCACATGCTACATCTGTCTGTACAGGAAATCAGCTGATTGTAGCATAGTTTAAGTTTGACGCCTTGAGGTTTTAAGACTACCAGTTTGAGTGGTAGCTGATGTAAGGTTACCTCTAGCAGACATGAGCACGTCACAGGGAACGGATGGAGAAATGTGGCTACTCATCCCTTTCTGACCTCATACAGAGCACAAGCACATGTGTGTGGCTCTGACAAGTGCTCTTAGCTGAAAGAATCTGTTTTCACATCTCAACAATGCACAATCACATACAGGGGGCTGAATACAGTGGGATCCATACTGACACCTATTTGAAACACAACAAACTATTTTGAATAATGCTATACCAATGCAATGGATGCCAGGTTCCACCACCTCTTTATCTGCTTTCTGTGACAATGATTAAAACAGTTTTAGTTGTGTTTCAGCTACACCAGCCAAAAGATTTGGTGTCAAGGAATCTTCAGAGAGGAAGTTGAGGACAAGCTGGGCAAACAAGTTAACAATTACTAATGGATCATTTCTCCATTAAAGGTGGAATTTTTTTCTGTCTGAAAACCCAGCAGTTATACAAGTTAGAAGGATAAAGCATTCTAGAAATTGTATGCACTGACCAGAACTATTTAATTACCTCTAAGATGCATGTCCTTTCAAAAGTGTAACTACCAACTGGAGAGCCCAAAGTTAAGTTGTATAATGTCATAAGAGAGGGAGTGACTGCAATTAAGTAAGCTACAATATTCACAGTGGCATTTCATTACATCACACAAACTGGTCTACATATCTGTGATGATATAATTTCCACCCTGTTCAGCCATCATGTCCTGACGCTTGCCTAGTGAACCTGATGTAATCGCCATAACATAAATTAGCTAAACAATAGGGGTGTGCGAAATGGGCCCGATTCAATTCAAATTCAGCCCAAATCAGGGACAGTGATTTGATTCGTTGATTACGATTACTGTCCCTGACTCAATTTGGCCAAATCCAAATCTGCAGATTCAATGCTGATTCGGAGAATCAGTGATTTGGACATAGGCACAGCTTTAAATGTTTTTTCTACATACCTCAATGTACCAGCACAGCTTGTAAACGCTGCGATGCTGGGGTGGATGGAGTGTCTCACAGGAGTGCAGGGGGCCCTCCATGTGCTCAGTGGCGAACCAGGAAGTGGAGCGGAAGTACTTCCAGCCCACTTCCGGGTCCACCAGGGAGCACGCTGGGGGCCCCCCTGTGCCTCCCGGCTCAGCGATCGGCTGTGGGGGGACCCTGGGTGCCCGCCCCAGACCCAGGAGGCACCAGGTGCTGAGCTGAGGAAGTGTAGGGGGGGCCCCCACATGCTCCCTGACAGACCCAAAAGTATCTGCCGAGTGTGCTGGGGACCCCCCTGTGCTTCTGTGGGATGCTCCATGCCACCCAGCATCGCAGCGTTCACAAGCCACCTGCTACCTAGAGGTACGTAGAAAAAACATTTAAAGCTGTGCCTATGTCCGAATCTCCAAATCTTTCTGAATCTCTCCGAATTGATTCAGAGGGTTCCAATTCGATTCAGAGAGATTAAAGGGTCCTCTGATTTGATTCGGGTTCGGAGACTTGGCCACCAAATCAGACAATCTCTGCCGAATTAAATCAGGGACCAAAGCTTCGCACAGCCCTACTGAACAACACTAATAATGGTGCATAAACCATTGACAATATTTAGAAAAAGATCATTGTATGAAATTAAGAAACACAGACTCTAAACAGATTTAAACTGTTTATACCTCTGCTGGGGAATATCTATAGTAATATCAAAACAGTATTCTAATTGTATTTCCACGTTTCAAGGACACTGAACAATTTTAGCTACTTTAAAACAAGTGAATCATACAACTTTCTTAGAAAACAAACATTAAAATACAAAGTAGAGCAAAAACTGAACACCCCAGTGAATTCCTGAGGCAGTAACAAAATTAATTCCTAGAATTTTGCTGTCTTTAATAAGGACACATTGAGGACTGTTTGAGGAAGAAAGACTAACAGAAATGTTGGCTTAGCCAACATAAAAAACAGGAAACACTCATAATTTGCCAAAAAGGAAAGACTGGAACTAGTCATAAAAATGTGACTCTTCCAAACAATGCAGGTTAAAAACTATATTTAGGATTATAATAAAATAGCTGCCAGCATCTTTAAATTCTCAAGTGCAGAAATGGCAACAAAGAAGTATAAATTCAAGGAAAAACAAAGGGAATAGATTAAGGATTTACTCATAAGGGAAAAAATAAAAGAACTCATCCTCTAATGCTTGACTATGAAATAACTGAGGGGGCGACATAACTGTCAACAAATATTTGTAGGTGCTCAGCTATTATAGAAGCAAGCACAGTATAAATGCTTAGATTGGATTAGATCTTGCAGACGCTGAAGACATCTACAGAGATCCAAGGGAATACATCCACCAGAGAATAAGATAAAAATAAGCAAAGGAGAATACAGAGAAAACAGAAGACACATTTTTTTTACGAGCTACTGGGTTGAGGATTGGTATAAATAAAATGGTGAAATTCTCTTCATGGGAAATGTTTACAGTTAAAATAAATGAAATGCTAAAATGTAGATGTTAAAAGAACAACCCCCATGGTGACTGGGGGGATTATGACCTACAGAAAAAATATTTTCTTGCAATTTTGCTTCTTTGAAGATGTTATTACTATTAGTTTCATAGTGAGACAGATTCAAATTATTCTGACTCATAGGAGTTTTGAGCTCTGAAGCACAACAGTTGGGCTAGAAGCTCCCCTGCCTCAGACACCATGTTCTTTCCACCACAACAGACTATACATCTCCCTGAGTTTCTTCCTGCTTGTCCATTTGTGACACTATTGATTGCTTTAACCTAAAGAAATGACTGACTGTTTGGGGTTCAATTAGTTTTAGTGCTAGAACTTCATCTGGGAAAACTACTTTCCAGCTTCTCCTAAATCAGCTGGCAATTTTTGGAATGATTTGTGAAAACCCCTAGGTATGCGTTAAGTCTTATTAAAATGAAAGAACTTCTGTAACACTAGCTAACAAGTAATACTTTCCTATGGTTCTAATAGTGTTAGAGTGATGTTATAGCCATGGAGGTCCAGGAATTATGCAAGAGGAAAGGATTTCTCAGGTTGATATCTTTTATTGGAACAATTGCATATTTGGAAAAGAGCTGGACAATTTTTTGAATGCAAGACATTCTTCATAGTTCTGATGCAAAACAAAATTTCAAAACTTTCATACTCTGAGATGAGGGAAAATTACTTACCTACAATTCTGCTTATTTAAAACAAACCATCAGAGAATTCCCAATTGTCCATCTTCCTTTAGATCTATGGATTCTGTTCCATGGTGATGGAGCTCAGGATGTTGATTATTTCTATCCCTGTTAATTTCAGAAGGAGTCTCATTTTTGCCTCTATACCCTTAGCAATTTAGGGAGCGTCTGCTTCCTCAAGAACTGACTGAGGAAGCAGGGGCTATGGCAACTGGAAGAGAACATAAGAGAGGGGCTAATGGTCCTGTCATTTCCTCAGAGGGCTGACATTCATAGGTTAAGGAGCTTTGGCATATTTCACACTAAAAACCTGAAATCAGAGGATGGGAATCCTGTGTGGATAGTGTCTTTAAAGAACAGATCTTGTCCATCTCCAGTTTAGATGATGCTATTATTATCATAAACCTGTTGACAGAAGAGAAGTACTTGGATGACTTAACTGGCTTAATGATCACTAGTATCTATGGAAGCAGGTAAATAACAAAATGCATCTAGAATCAGAGGCTGAAAGAGCAATCACCAGTCTGTTCCCTTATTGCCTACTGCCTGTTGGTACATGCAAAAGGCTCCTCATGATTAAAATAATAGGGATATTATTAACTCTTTACCTATGTTTTTTCTACCTGGAGATACTGTTTTTTGGCTGTAGATTCCTGATAAAAAGCCAGGACTGGGCAGATGAATAGGAGCCACCACTACCCTTCATTATGTCCCCACTGCTCTGTCACAAGAGGGTTTCCAGGTCCTACCAGAGGCTTGTTGCAGAGCTGTTATAAGAAGATTTCCCTCAATAATCAGTCACCTGGCCATGCTTGCAGACCCTTTATTTGGCACATGGTTCCTAGGGGAGAGGGATGAAAAGGGGGTGGGGAAATTTGGGTGGGAGTGAGGAATTGATGAGGGGACAGGAAAAGAAGACATAGATGAGGTTACAAGGGAACAGACTGGGCAAGAGAAAGGATGCTGAAGAGGAAGCTGCTGCTTCCTGTTTCCTTCCACACCCCTAAGCACCTTCTCTAAGCTTTCAACATAAGATCACAGAAAAGCAGGGCTGGAAGTATCTCACAAGGTCATCTAATCCAGCCCCCTGCTCAATGCAGGACCATCCCTAAATAAACCATCCCAGCCAAGTGTTTGTCCAACCTGCTCTTGAAAATTGCTAGGGATGGAGATTCCACAACTTCTCTAGGGAGCCTGCGCCAATGCCTGACCACTCTCATAGTCAGAAATTTCTTCCTAATCTCCAACCTAAATTTCCTCTGCTGCAGTTTGAGACCATTACTCCTAGTCCTGTCTCCATCCTCACTTTTATTGCCCTTCAGGTATTGAAAACTGTCGTCAAATCCCCCTCAGTTTTCTCTTCTCCAGATTAAATAATTTTAGCTCTTTCAGCCTTTCCTCACAAGTCTTGCTTCCCAGGCCTCTAATAATTTTTGTTGCTCTTTGCTGGACTCATTTCAACCCATCCATATCCTTCTTGAAGTGTGGGGCCCAAAACTGGACACATTACTCCTGATGAGACCTCACCAATTCTGAACAGAACAGAACACACATTCAACATGGTTAAACATGTGCTAATAGAGCTTGCTTTTGCCTGAGTAAGATCCAGGATCCAGCGTGGTTCCCTTAACAGATATGGTCTGAGCTACCCAACCATGTTATAGCATTGATGGTCACTGTATCCACTCAATCTATCTGCAAGTTTAGCAAAGACATGACCTCAAAGGCCTCTGACCCAGAGATATTCCTACTCAGCACAGATCCACTCAACACAAACTTAAATACCTGTGAGATGCCCTTCTGAGGATAGCTGAAGCTACACTGAAGCTATCAGGGATCCTTATTACAGCATCATTACAAGTGAGACCCAGGTGTGTCCTCACAGATCAGTTAGACTCTACAAGGTCAAACATTTTAGCTCCATTATGAGAAAGTGGCTATGCCTCTTGTGTACGGCTACATCTGTGCTGCAACTGGGTTCCCTGACTGACAGTCATCATGTAGACTGGGCCAGGGGGCAGGACGTTTTCAGATGGCTCAATTTTTTCCCCCCAAACAGATCCAGTTCCTATATCAGGGAATAAATTATTCAGCAGGATATTCATGCTTTTAAAGTGTACTTAAAACTGAAAACAAATCTAATGACTCATTAAAATAAATAGCTAACAAAGGAGCTAAAAGCATAATTCTTCCTTCCCCAGCCACACACTACACAACAGCAATTATTATATAAAACTGTATCTTGCACAAGGCTGTACGGGACCCCAGTGACACACGGAAGTGTGACAGCTGAGCTGTTTGTCAGAACTAATTGTACATGTGTTTTTGATCCACTTTTTAAAGATCCAGAGCCCACTGTTTGAAAGCTGACACTAATTGTTTGTAAGTAATTATCTTCACCCCAGCATTACTGAGATTCAAAAGCAAAGGGCCTGCATTTCTGAATGATCTCCCAATGTAACATCAAATTGATCCACGTCATAACTACATGAGAGTCACCACATTCAATCAAGACCAGTTGTCCATTTAGCTTAGCATCAGATATTTCACAGGAAGGAGAAGGAGCCTCTGCAGTGCGCAGCAATGGAACAACTTGCCTACAGGAAAATTTCCTCCTAACCTTAATAGAGGATGGCTTTGCTTTGAAGCAAAACAGTTTATAACCCTTTCAAAACATGTTTATCATTTGTACCACTGCTGTACCTGTGAGCCAGAACCATGAACCAGGGCTCCACAGAAAAAAAGATGGTTCTTGCACCAGCTCTGATAGTCTCGTTATCCATGTAAATGTCTAATCTCTTTTGTCTGATCTATTGGCCTCAATATCTTTTGCCAACAAAATATTTTTAATTAGCTTTGAATTTATTGCTTTTTAATTTTGTTGACTGTCCTCTTCTTTCTTGCTTTATGATACAAGGAAAGTGGAAGTCTCTGATATAGCTTCTTTAGACCATTCACTAATTTGTACCCTTTCATTTGCATCCATTTTCTCATCTCCTCCCTGAGGTAAATAGTCCTCTCTTCTTCTATCCCCGCCAACCCCATAGGAGATTTTTTCCATGTCCTAGATAACACTGTCATTCTCAAACCTACACATAAGCAAACATAGTCTGAAACAAAGAAATCTCAAGGAAGTGAAGGAGTTGGGAAGGATTTGGGGTTCTACCTTTAGCATAACTAATTCTCAGTCAAAAAACTGCAGGTTTATGGGTAGCTACTTTGAAGGCACCACATGCATCAGATTAAAAGATAGGCAAGCCTGTAAAAATCATGGGTCCTCCTTAGCTTTTAACATTCACTCTCAATGGCATGAAAATGATTTAACACAACTAAATGTAAAAATAAGTAAAAAGGAGCATGCATCACTGAGGTTGTGAGATCAAGTACACCAAATTCAAGCACCTCCAGCTGCATCTTTCATGTGGCTGTATATTATATGATATAGTTTAATAGTAAATAATGGCTTACAACAAACAAGACAGTGTCATAATGTCATAAAAGAACAACATTATTTCCAACCAACCAAAGGCTTCACTGAGGATTCTCAAAGCCAATTTCAAATGTCAGTCATTTTTGTAGCTATACCTAAACATGTGGCTCTTCTTTTTTTGTCTTTAGAAAAGGCTTTTCTTCCACTTTCGCTTAAATAAAATCAATGGTTAAAATATTTTTTCTTAACACTTTTCAGAAAAGTAAGGCTTGCATACAGACCAAGCCTGGGAAACTTCACTGCTCATTCTTTGTGTGCACAATAAATTACAGAAACAATTCTTGCCACTCAGACAACTAAGTGACAATTCAAAGGCAAAATTAAGTAATCACCTGCCTAAATGCTCCAGTTTCTTCAGCCAAGAAACTGCAAGCACCACATGCCACAAGTGTCACTTCTACACACTTAAAATGGGACATGGCTAGTTAAAAAGCTGATGTATACTATCCTGTCACTCTTGGAACACTTAACTACATCATTAGAATAAGCCCAATGAATTTCTATGCAGAAAATTCAGCACTGAAAATTTAGGAAACTGAACTAGAGCTTGGCAGGGCTAGAGAACTTAGAGAAAGAAAAAAATTCCTGGGTCAATGTATCCATCCATCTTGCAGTGGCCAATAAAGAACTGACCCCTCCAGTGCTTTGTCCACACTAGCTTTTGAGGTCTCAAGAACAAGGCCTCAGCTTCTTTGTATGTGGATGATTAATCATTCCAAACTCTATATCATTTTGTTGCTTTTCCCTGCATCTTCTCAAATGCTTCCTATATGTACAATATATAATGTGTGCAAGTCATTATGTGTTAATAGGAACATTTTACGCATAGGATAAAATGTCTTCGTGACATTATCTAACAGATAACCAGAAGTCCTCAATGCGGAGGCAGTCAATTAACATTGTAATGTGAAAAGGCCTCTGGACACGCAATATAGTATATTCCAGAAGCAAATGCTGTTTTTATTTATTATCAGGAATCCAAAACTGCTAGTGTAGTAAATGCAGCAAACTATTAGAAGATGTGGATTGTGGCAAGTGTATATGCAGAGAGGTAGTTGTTGAACAGCAGATAATGAAGGGGTATTTGCTTAATAAAAGGATGTGGAAGAAGAACCTCGAATCAAGAATTTGTGAGAGGGCAGAGCCTGGTCGTGCCACAGAAGGATGTACTCTACTTGACAGATTAAATGTCAGGGGTTCTTTCATACCTCAGAAGAAAACAGAAGGAAATGTTAACTTATTAGATGGAAAAAACTGTGTGCTAGAACAATTACAGAGAAGTGTACTCAAAAAAAAAAAGAAGACAAGGATGGGGAGAGATTTCCCATTTTCCAGGACTTTAGATGCCAAGCTAAAAGCTTCATGTCCAAGAAGAGATTTGGGACACAAACGCTGCTTCTATACACCATTTGCAGCTAGATGAGAATGCCATGTTGGAAATGACTCGGAGCCCAATAGACCATTGTAGCCGAAGTATACTGTACTGCATCTATGAAATGTGTGTAAACAGCATCCTACAAATCCCAAATCATTACAGTGGAAACAGCTTCAGTCCACACACAAGGTGTGACCACCCATCATAGAAGAAAGGAAGAAGAGCAGCTCAGTTAAAACATTATTCTGAAAAGTACCCAGGATATAACCATGAATAAGCCACTCCGCGGGGAGGGAGGGGGGGGGGGGGAGCGGGTGGGTAACATATTTGAAAGTACCTAAGTGACTTAGGATTCAATGTCCCAATTTCAAAGATATCCAAGTCATACAAGTCTCCTGTGCCATTTAGGTGCTTTTGAAAAATTTTACCAGTTTCCTAGAAAATAATGCGTGGGAATATTTTCCTTTAAGGTTATTCATGTGGCCCCCTCTCTGCTATGATGTGACCCACCAAACCCTTCAATGCACCATGCTTTTCCTCTCTGCTCTTCCCAGCCATGCTCACCAAATCTCAGAGGAAACCCCCTTGTGCTCTGCTCTCCCCCACCCCACTGCCTTGACCATGTCACACTAACCTTTCCATTTTAATCTATGCGCTCCTTTTACACACATGCAACCCAGCCCCTATCTCTACTCCAATATCCCTTTTCCTTCCACATTTTTCCCAGATAGCATTTTCTCCTGGCAAATGAGTTTGTCAGTTTGCTAGCTGCTGGCTCTGCTCTGCTAGTCCCCAGTGAGCTGGCTTAATGCCTGCAATCCAGTAAGGAACTGGTGTAAGGTTGTATCTTATGGTACATTTGGGATCAGTTAAATAATTTGATTATTACCACAGAAAGTTAACTCTGTGAAGGGGCTACTATTTGTTCTGCACTTCCACTGTCTCACCTGGAGCTGTAGCAGGTACAGCAAAATTGTGCAGTGCAAGTCTCGTCATAGTGAGTTTATGCCTTATCTGCAAACAGAGCAAATTTGCTATTCTCCCACCTCCCCAGACTATGGCTGATCTTGATTTTGCAATGATTACGTGTGTTTCCAGTATGCTTCTTTAAGAGGTACTCTCTGTGCAGGCAAGTGCGAGTCCACCAAACACTGAAATGCAGTCAACAGTGGGATAAAACATCCACTCATTTACCTGTTTCAGGATTTTTAAAACTATTCTAGGTAATTTCCATGCAGGTCCCTTTCTGAAGACTAAGATGAAGTGACAGGTACCTACAGCACTGCTGTTACTGTAGTACAGTGGTCTCCAACCTTTTTAAGTAGGAGACCGCAGTTGGAGTACTGCGTGCAATTCTGGGCACCGCACTTCAAGAGGGATGCAGATAACCTGGAGAGGGTTCAGAGAAGGGCCACTCGTATGGTTAAGGGCTTGCAGACCAAGCCCTATGAGGAGAGACTGGGGCACCTGGACCTCTTCAGCCTCCCTAAGAGAAGGTTGAGAGGCGACCTTGTGGCTGCCTATAAGTTCATCACGGGGGCACAGAAGGGAATTGGTGAGGTTTTATTCACCAAGGCACCCCCGGGGGTTACAAGAAATAATGGCCACAAGCTAGCAGACAGCAGATTTAGACTGGACATTAGGAAGAACTTCTTCACAGTTCGAGTGGCCAAGGTCTGGAACAGGCTCCCAAGGGAGGTGGTGCTCTCCCCTACCCTGGGGGTCTTCAAGAGGAGGTTGGATAGGCATCTAGCTGGGGTCATCTAGATCCAGTACTCTTTCCTGCCTATGCAGGGGGTCGGACTCGATGATCTATTGAGGTCCCTTCCGACCCTAACATCTATGAATCACCTTTGGCACTTAAAAGCAACCCAAGCTCTACTGTGTGCCGCTGCCACCACCACCCCTACACCCAACAGGTAAGTCTGTGGGGAGGGAAGGGGGGCAGATCGGGGCAGAGGGAGAAAAAATTATTTGGAGGCGCGCCTCCCCAGCAGGTAAGTCCCACATAGCCGGGGCTCCACTCAACTTACCCCTGCTCCTGCCTCTGTGTCACTGTCCCTCGCTGCGGGGACCTTGATCTAGCCCTTGTCTCTTCCCTACCCCAGAGACTGACCTGCTGGGCTAGGGCATGCACGTGCATGCATACGGGCACTCAGCCCCCCACCCCAGCCTCAGATTGACTCCAAGAGGCTCCGAGATCTACCGGTGGATTGAGATCCACTGGTTGGTGACCACTGCTGTAGTGCAACGGCATGGAGACCAGTTGTCGGATAGCCATCTTCTCTCCTACTCAGTCCCTGAAGGCTGATTGTTTCAACTACATATCTTAAGATGAGAGGAGACAACTGGGAAGGAAGGAAGGAAGGGTGAAGAGCTAGGGCTTCAAAGGAGCAAGGCTGGGATCCTCAAAGAATGACTTCTGAAGGAAACCTGGGACCAAGCCCTTTGTAGGGTGTGATTCTGATATAACCTTCCCATTATTTCCCTTTACTTTCAAAGACAACCAGCTGTGAGGCTGGCCACATCAATCCCTTACTTGCCACTGATTACAAGAACAAAAACAGACCTTAACTTGCACTAGCTGGATGTGCCACCTAGTTTTGGGAGACTTTTGACCTTTCATTACTTTTACCTATTACCCTTACAGCAGCAGATACTTTATAATTCAACATTATTAACGCAATGGAATCAAGTGCAGGAAATTCCAGTGGAAAACTGTTGCTATTTCTATGCAAGATATGCAATTCTCATTTTATAGAAATGTTCATTAAAAACAGAAGCTTGGCAAGTAACAGAGCTATGTCATGCAGTGAATCATCCTGCCATTCCATCCACACAGTGCACCACAAGTCCCAACAATGCCTCAGGTAAGATCCCCTCAAGCACCCAACAGGCAGGACATAGGAAGGCCTTTGTACTTACCCTTCACAAGCCACATTTTTCATTTTGCCTGTCCCTACCCACTAGTCAAGTGTGTCTGTTTATTGGGAACACCCTATCCATTCACACCCTATTTCTCTTGCTTACCTAAGGGTTTCTCTGTAGGGGATGGGACTGAGTGAAGTACCAATTTCTCCTATCAACATTTCAGTGATACATTTTTGTAGTCCTGATGGTTGCTACCTCTGAGTGAATGCCTGAGCCAAAGAGCAGTCCCCAGACAATTGCTCACAAAGCCACAGGCTGCCCCTTGTTGGGGTGGGAATGGCTGAAGATATCCAGAACAATCAACGTGGAAGGAGGTCTAACATTGCTTTTCTTTGCACAGGAGAAAGGACTCAGGCCCCCACCATCTGAGCACTTGTGCCTGCCCAAAGATTCAGAGGCTCGCTTAACTGCTGGACCTTAACAGTTGCTCGAATGGCTGTGGCCCCATGCCTCCCTTCCTCAGGCACTGGACCCAGTAGCTGGCTGCCCCACTCCCCTTGTAGCACTCCTTGCCAGACTCCCTGTCATAGCCCCTCTCTTCCTAAGCAGCAGCAGTCTGGCCTCTCACTCCAGAGCCAATATAAAGGCAGCGCACCCCAGACTAAGAGGGCGCTTAGACTACCATGGTGGTAAGCATGAAACCAGGCAGCCTCCTGCCTCTGCAGTCATCCCTTTGCCAGTTACACTGATTTTTTTGCAACTATTTTTCTTTAAATTGAAATCTGGGATTCTGACCTCATCACATGACTCTAATAGCTAGAACTCTAGAAACAGGCCAATATTTGAATTGGGCTCCTGCCTCTACCCTGCTCTCCTGGCTCCCCACATCCAGCTCCCACTGGTAGCACCCTCTGCTCCAGCCCCACAGTTGACATGGCATGGAAACAATTCCCAATGTCTTGCACTTTTCACAAGAGGTCAGAGAAATCCATGAACATACCTGCTTGAAGAGCTTCTCCTCCCAGTACTGCTGCTCCCGTCTCCCTAAGGAACAAAAGACAAAAATGGTTGTTTAGCATATGACTGACTTGCATCCTGGAGCTTTCCCCACTAATACCCAGCATGGACAGAATCCAGTTTTGCCCATCCTGCAGGGAACCCCCTGCAACCAACCTTTCAGCCACCTTTTTTCAGGAGTGAAATGAGAGTTGGGTGAAAGAGGGAACAGATGCTGGAAATTACTGCTATTTCTGTTGTGCAATACCAGCAGGCACAGTCAAGGGCAGGTCCCCATTACGTTGGATGATGTAAGGCACATTAAATTGTAAATTCCTAGGGTAAGGGATGCCTTTGTTCCATGACTGGACTCCTAGGAGTTATGGCAATACAAAAAAATAACTAGGGAGATACAGCTAAAGGCCCCAATACTGCAAAGACAGGTACATGTCCTTTGTTTTCAAGTTTGGCAGGACTAACATTTGCCTAAATCTGTGTATTAAGTCTTAGTAGATCAAGAGTTGGATAAAGAATATTGGAACTGGTATCAAGCTGCACGTTATTTCGCCCAAGTGCCTGTCCGTCCCCCCCCCAGCCCAGTCGTCATGATGTGGCTGATTTCTTGTCAACAGTCACAGCAGAAGTAGTTCCCAGAAAGTGATTCAGAGAAGAGAGCAACTTCATAAGGCCAGTTCAAGAAGGCTTTTCAAGTGCAAGGGCTACCATAGATTAAATAGCAGAAGTTGTGGGGTTTTTTGGTGGAGGGGAGGTGCACAGCCAATCTGACTACAGGGTAAAATTCTTTCCTCACTCCTAATACGTTTATCAATCTGACCCTGAGCAGAGGGGCAAGACCCTCCAGCCAAGAACCTCTGGGGCTAGGTTCCAGCAGGAGCACTGGCACACCTCAGTCAAAATCCCCAGCCTTGGCTGCAGCCAACACCCAATGCCTCTGAGGAAAGCTTAAAAATTAAACACAAACAAGCAAACAAAAAAACTCCCTGGCGTGTACTAACAGGAAGGGGGGAAAATTCCTTCCCAGTTGGATGCCAAAGCCCAGAAGATTAGGAAATACCCATAGTAGAACAGGCATAGCTACACCCAGATCATCCCTGACTAATGCCTGTCCAACCTCTTCTTGGATACCTCCAGTGATCAAGAGTGCACAACTTCTCTAGACAGTCTATTCCA
This sequence comes from Alligator mississippiensis, assembly GCF_030867095.1. Taxonomy (NCBI): domain Eukaryota; kingdom Metazoa; phylum Chordata; order Crocodylia; family Alligatoridae; genus Alligator; species Alligator mississippiensis. The sequence continues at coordinate 48,068,046 of NC_081835.1, forward strand.
CTGCCTTACTGTTGTAACAACAAGTAAGTTTTTCCTGATATTCAGTCTAAATCTACTTTGCTGCAACTTCAAATCATTGTTTTGTGCCCTAATCTGTGCAACAAGATAGAAAAGATGCTGTCCTTCTTCTTTATGGTAGCCCTTCAGGTATTTGAAGACTGCTTTCATATGCTCTCTTAGGCACCTTTTCCACAAACCGAACATGCTTATTTCCTTCAGCTTCTCCCCATATGACTTGCCTTCCAAGCCCTTTATCATTTTGGTCACCCACCTCTGGACCCTCTCTAACTTCTCCACATCCTTTTCAGAAATCTGAATCCCAAAACTGTATACAATACTCTAGATAGGGGCATTAAACATACAGCCTGTAGGCTGGATCTGGCTTGTGGAGCTATATAATTTGGACTGTGGGTCGCTGGATTGACCCCATGTGCTGCACCCAGCACTGTGTACCCTGGGTCATTTTGGGGTGCATTCTTCATGCAGCACCCCACAACTGGTCCTGAGCACTGGGTCCAGGGCCAGTCCACATCAGGCCATGTTGGAGCCAGTGTGTAGCATCAGTTTGGTGGAGCACTGTATGCAGTGTATACCTGGTGATGGCCCCTCATGCTGTGTGCACCGAACGTGATCAGTCCAGTCCTGCATGCTGAGGGCATGCACAAGCTGGACCTGGCACTATACATAGCACAGGGCCAAATGCAGCACCCCAAACCAATTCCCTTTGTCACCTGCAGCACTGGGGCCACCCCACGCACCGTTGGCAGAGCACAATGCATGCCACCCTACATGCTATATACACAGTAAGGCCCAGGGCCAGTGCATGGTGTGTGGGGTGCGCAGGCTGGACCTGGGGCAGCAGGCACATAGGGGGTTTCAGTTCAGCCCAGCAACCTTCATCTGGTCTGCAAGGCTGGATGACTTTGACACCTCTGCTGTAGATGAGGTCTAACCAGTGCTGACTAGAGGGACATTAACCTCCCCCATCTTCCATTTAATCCTTTTGTTGTTGCATCCCAAAACCATGTTCACTGTTTGTGAGGCTGCATCACACTGCAGACTCGTACTGAGTCTGTGACCTACTGAGACTCCCAGATCTTTCTCCATAGTGCTGCCATCCCTCCAGGTTTCCCCCATTTTGTATTTGTATTTTTTATTATTCTTTCTGAGGTACAGCACCTCTCAAGGGAAAGGTGCTTCCAGCTCCAGAGTGATCTGAAGTCAAACTCTAGAAGTTAACTGGCCCCTGGCACATGTCACACTTAAGACATGATTATCCAGTTAATCCTATCTTAAGTAGTTACATTAAATGCCATTAATAGTGCAATAAAATAAGGAATAAGCCATGAAGTCATTACACAAAATATGTGTAATAACCTTATGGCTGGTTCCCATCATGCCATTAACTGAACAAGTGCCCAGGCTGATTGGGAATCCCAGCCTCCAGGGTGCATGGAAGCCCTTGATCCCACGTGTTCCCAATGGGAGTGCACCGATCAACTAACTGCTGCTCCCAGCCTCAGGGTCCCAGAGTCAAGGGCTCCAACCTGGGAGCGAAGATCAGCCGTTGCTCCCAGCCAAAGGGGTGCCTCAGAGCCCTTGACTCTGATATATCCCCTTGGCTAGAAGCACTGGCAGATCAGATTCCAGCCACAGAAGAGCACCGTGTGCGCCTATGGCTGGGCGCCCAGATCTGCTGATAGAGCTCTCAGCCATGGGGTGCATGGTGGACCCCTGCAGCTAAGAGCCTGGATCAGCTGAAGCAGCTCCCAGCCATGGGAGCCTAGGATTAGGTATTGGGCTTCCCCTGCCCTGGCAATATGCCGCGATGGAATTTGATGCTCAATCCCACAACCATGCCTCCTGCCACGTATGTGTGGCATGGCAGGAAACGCAATTGTGAGGATCCTACAACAGATCCCACAGCAGCTCTATCTGCGTGTCTGCCAGGGGCCATAGACAGCATTTAATAAAGGAGCTTGGTTCTCTCCCCAACTCCAAAGCACCCTTGAATCATTTAAAATTGCATGCCTCTCTCCTGTTAAGACCCTCTCCTAGAACAGGACACAAGGGGCACAACAATGAGCCAAAGAGACATGCACACCCTTCAAAAATACAAATCTAAGTAACCAGCTGAACAGCACACTGGGCTATGTCCTATTTTGAATGCGGACCTCCAATAAAACAACAACAGTAAACTTATTCCTGCCATCCCAAGACAAATCTCAGTAAGTTAAAACATTAGCTCCTTCAATACATATACGAACATAAAGCGTAGTTTCTTGTTTTAGACCTGGGATGTGTAGGTAGTTTTCTCCAGTTAAACACAGCTTTGTTGAGAAGGAGCAACAAGGATGCCAGAGTCCCTCCCAGAGAATGGTTCACACCTCCAGACCCTTTCACATTGTGATTTGAAATGGCTCCTGTATTATCCTTATCCTGGAAATTGCAGTTGCCCTTCAGTCTGTGGCTGACTAGTGAAGGCATGAGGATGTAGTGAGCAAAAACTATGCACCACCCTGACTTCTGCACTGGCAGGAGCACAGGCAGTGGTTTAATAATTTGATGGCTTTCTAAGGATGATCAATCCTCCAAGTTAGAGGGTAATAGCAGTAGTTAGACAACGATGTTCTGTAAGTACATTTTATCTGAGTAGGTTGAAAATTGGATCCCAGCAACAGGTTTGAAGGCGGTTAATATGGCGACAGGATGGTACAATCCAGGCTTCTGAAAACAATACTCCTATAGCGATCACCTGGGGTAATGTATACATTTACATAACTGGGTAGCATGCAAGCACTCCAAAAACATGCAGCCTGAAACTATTGTTAGCCCTATTCCACAGATGGGAACCAAAGCATTAAAATATTAAGGGCACCTATACGTGTGCATCAAGGCTGCTCTGACGTGCTGTAATTACAGTGTGTCGTAGCAGACTTGATTAACCGAGTCTGCTGGAGCGTAGTAATTATCGCGTTCCAGCCGACTCCAGGGTCACGTGCATCAGCGTTCCTGCACTGAACAATGGCAGTGGGGACACTTTAACTACAGCTTGTTTGATGAGCTTTAGTTAAAGGTGGCCCCACCGCCATTCTTCAGTGCAGGGACACAAATACACATGACACTCTGGGTGCTTTAATTAGTGGCTCTCGGATCCACTCTAATTAAAGTGTCCCCGCCTCCTCCCTCCCCTCCCCTCCCCTCCCCCCTCCCCCCCCCCCCCCCCGACATCTATAAATTCCCCAAGTAACTTGTTCAAGGGCATTTAGGATGTCAGAAACATCACAACCTAACCCCAGATCCCCTTCATCCCAATTTGCACAGCTATCCTCTTTAAAGAGCAAATACGAGCCCCATTAACACACGTGGAAGCTGAGAACAAAAGGTTAAGTAATCTGACCAAAGCCAAACAGCTAATCACAGGCACAGGGCTGGATCAGTTGTTCAGGCACCTCCCTCCTCCCCTTCCTGCAACCTCCAGCCCTGTTCTCAAGCCCACCCAAGCCCCCTCCCTCCCAGACAAAATGGTCCCTCAGTGCTAGTCCCAATGCTGAATTCATCCTGATTCACTCCCCGCTCCCCCAAACATACCTATCTTGCTCTAATTGCAAAGGTCAAGCTCTCTCCCTTCACTTATTTGCGAATTGTCTAATTCAGCACCTATGTTCATTGTTTACAACCGCACTATCAGGCAGTTGTTACCTCCTTTTTTCTGCTTAAAATTGCTAGGCACATTGTCTTTTTTCCATATTCTCTGATTAGAGGTTTTCTTGGAAAGACAATATTATTCCAAACCCAGAAATTTTATTTCTGAATTTGTGCAAATATAAGTTAAAAGACATTAGCTGCATTTCACATTTTGTGCAAATGGCAGAAACAGGCAATTCATGTGCAGCAGGATGGGGGCTAGCCAACGATTTCGATAAAATAAACCCTTTTTTAATTTAAATGCTAATGCACTGAATTAAAATTTAATAACTGAGGAAATTGAAAAGCCGAGCAGGAATATTGGAAATAAATCCAAGCAGAAACAGCTGAAATTAAAAATTCTAGAGAGTGGGAGGATAGCAGCTAAGCTGTCTTATATGATTACATTTTTTTTTTTCAGAACGAAGCGGAAAAAAAAATCCTATCTCTGGCCGGCTGTAGGGCAGTAAATCGAGAGTGCTGTGATTTATTGCTCAATTTTCCTGAGGGAAAAAGGCTTTCTTTCATGCTGAAATATTTCATAAATTTCAAGACAGCATAAATTCTTAATTTAAAAGTTATGGAGGTCACATTTAGTGCACTGGTGCAATTCTAAAATCTTAAAGCAATAGCAACCAAAAAATTGCAATTTTATTTATTTTTTTATTTCTTAATGTGAAATTTTGTTAGTGGAAGATTTCTCTAAGCCATAAAAAGCAGCAGCCCTCTTTGCATTCTGATGGTTTGAGCAGTCTGCTACAAGTGAAGAGATAAAGATTTAATTTAATTATAAAAAGGCATTTTTTTATTATTATTTTAGCCACTTGAGGAATTTCTGGTAAAAAATTTCCTCCCTTCATTGCCTGGGAAAAGCCAGAAGGGAGGAGCTGACAATGTAATTGCTTCTGTTAGATCTCCAATCTTTTGTGAGCACTGATATGTTCATTTGTTATACAGCTGTTCAGCTACAGAAAGGATGTCAGAGCACCCATAATTCAAAGCAATCAATCAAAAATTAATGATTTGTCATGCTTACACAATGGAAAAAAAGGCTTTATGGGTTCCTGTAACTGGTAGATTGCTCAAACCTTCAGGGCATTTTCTAGAAGATTAGATCTGTTTACAAAAAGGAGTCTTAATATTGTGCGCCGGGCAGGGAACTGTGCAAGGTGCTAGGGCATCTCTGCCATCTAAAGTACCTGATAGGTTAAATTATACTTTTCCATTGGGTTATAGGGTTTAATATAAAACATGACCAAACAAGTGACTCTAATCTCTTGTCCTGGATCAAAGGGAGGAGTCAAAGGACCTTTTAATTATAATTCCACACTAAAAATATTTACAACATGGAAATTTTGCATGAACAAGCATTCGTAAAGTCAAAAAATATATAAGTTACAGTAAAAACGAACAACCTTAACTCTGCCCCTTTGGGCATATGCATTGCCTGGTCACACCACTGTAATTACAAGATCATACATTACTTCTCAAAAATCAAAGATCCCTAAATACTACACAGATGAATAAATTGTGGCAAGTCAAAATATCTCACTGGACTCTGCAATTGTCCATAAGTGTACAGTTATTCACGTGCAGCAGTATTCTCAGGACTGGAGCCCAACAGAATTTATTTGTGTGTATGTATGAGACACCAAAACTGAAAAAAATGTATGCACGCATTTAGGTGTTTGCTCTGTGAGTACTGCCACTGACAAACAAAAATACAGCATAAAAATTAAGTAACTACACAAGACTGCAGAACTGGAGCCTTTGGTACATATACAACACTGGAATCATTTTATACACACATACACACATACATATATACACATACACACATATGTACACACATATATATATTATATTGATAGATAGATAGATAGATAGATAGATAGATAGATAGATAGATAGATAGATAGATAGATATACACACACACAAATTAAACTTCAACACCAAGGCGACACAGCATTGCTCTAGTGATATATTTCTCCTACAGCAAGATCTATTTTCTACAAAACAATATGTATTGTCATTACTTTGTCACTACACATAGCAGGATTTTCCTCCCTTTGGACAACGACATGCTTTTCAAAACTTGTTCTTAAGGGAAATATTCCCTTAAGAGTTGTAATGTGGGTAGATACTCCACTATTTCAGATCGCATATTTTGTTACATACATGTTATTTTATGCCTCACACTGAGTTTGAAGATAAATCATATAAGTGCTGCTTTGCAAAGAATTATACATGGAATGCATTTAAAATCTTTATATCCATAGTTAGAAATTAGTGAATAATTCACAAGAAATAAATAATTTGACTTCAGCTTCTTTCTGTTTCTAGTCCATTATTGCATGAATATGCAAGCACTTCTGGTCAAAATGTGCTTACATGCTAATTTAAAATTCAGTCTTCATAGATATTTCAGGGGAACTACTCATGTACCTGAAGTTATGTATTTGCATAAGTACTTGCAGATTTAGAACCTAAATGGACAGCATGCAGACGAGGAACTAATAAAGGGGTATGGGGAAGGACTGCTGAACAAGATTTTACGATATATATATATATATATATATATATATATATATAGTGTGTGTGTGTGTATAGTAAATCTTGTTCAGCAAATATATTTACACACTATATAATATATATATTAGCACTTATTATATAATATTACATGTTAGATTTTACTATGTGTATACACACATTTTATAGATCTATATATAGATATGTGTGTGTGCACGCGTGCGTTTACCTCCCTTTTCCATTTTTGTGTTTTAGTTCCTGCCTACTTATCTGCTTCATATTCTGACCTTTCATTTACAAAGTTCTTTAACTCTGACTGCTTTGTTTTTTTGTGTTCTCTTCATGATTAATACTCAGAGGCTTTCTTTTCATACTTGGACTCAGCAGTACATATTAATACAAGAGACAAGTAAAGATTATACAGAAAAGTCCATTAAATCAGAGAAATAGCACATGACCATGCATTCATGACTAAGTCATAACCACACAGATACAAGCAAGTGGAAGTGTGGTAATACAACTGTAACGTAGCATTTTTTGTTCTTTTGAGAACCTCACAGCAAAAATATAGGTCTGAAACCTGTAGCGCAGAGCATGCAAGCAGCCTAGTCTCCAGCTACAGAGCCCTACTGAAATCTGTAGGGCTCCATATGCAAAGTTGTCCGTCCTGTGCTACACAATATAAGTTTGGGACTATTGTGCAGCGCTCAGGGGCAGATGCAGAGCAGGTGTGGAAGCATAAGCTCTTAACATGTCTGCCCAGGACTCCGCTTTTACATGACTCTAGATCCCATGGGGTGAGCACTGCCTCCTTAATGCTTGGATTTCATTCACACTTAAACAATAAGCTACACCTGAGGAACATAAGGTTTACTAGCTTTAGAAAAATGTAAATAATTTTTTTCATGAGAAGTATTCTAGTTCTTTTGAAACTATAATCAAACACCATCAACTCAATAAGTGTATCGTCATTTTCCAAATATCTAATTATTTGACAGATTATTCTGCAATGTAGCTTTATTCACATTTTAATTTTCTGTGGGTAGAGGCCATCTTTTAATTCGGTATCTGTATAGTAGTATCTCGAGTCTACAGCAGCAGCAAAAGCAACAACAACACTCGAGAATACCGGCTTACTTTGGTTCACATTCCAAAATTAGCTACATCTGAATTTCATCCCTTTCCCAAATGAAACTTGAGAAAAATTTGTCTTTAACCATGCAAAGAAGTATGTAAAAGGTGAAAAACATAACTCCAAGAACAGCTACAGAGCTGTTGCTCAAGCTTTATAAAAATAAATACATTTTACCACTAGGTAAAATCCAACCCTGGAAAATTCAGTAATAAAAAAAAAGCATGTTTTAGAAATGAAATGAGATATGAAGTGATAACAAAGAACTTTCTGGAATAAAATTTTCAAATGTGCCTAAGTACCTTGTGTTGTTGTACCTGGCAAGGTCCAAGCAAGATCTGTGCATTTAGGTCAGGGACAGGCAAAATATGGCCCAGGGGCTGCATGCAGCCCGTCAGGCAACTCCACCCAGCCTGTGTCCACCTACCAATTAACTGTGCCCGGCCCAGCCTGCATGCTTTGCTCCCACCCTGGTGCACAGAAGGGCCTGACCTGCTTGACTTCCCCAGCCTCCAGCAGCTCCTGCTCCTCCTTGTCTCCCTGCTGCAGGACTTGCTCCGGGCAGCAGGTAGAAAAGTGAGGGCAGGGGGAGCTGTGGCAGGGGCAGGAGGAGGAGCTGCAGCTGGGGCTGGCAGGAGCGCAGAGCCTATGCCCAGGGGGGCAGTGAGAGCATGGAGATCAGGTGGGCAAGGTATGGGTGGGGAGGAGGGTGGGGGGACCACTCACTCACTACCTCCCATGGTGCACAGCCCCCACCGCTACCAGCAGCAGCAGCAGGTGAGGACCCCTGTGGCACTGCTGCTGGGTGACTACACATGGTGGCAAGAAGCGCCGTCAGGACAGCCCACCTCCATCACGCAGGCCTCTCCACAGCGTATATGCAGCCCCCGGCACTCGCGCACCACCAGAAGCCCTGCGCGATGGAGCTGGCTGTCTTCCCACTACATGCAGCTGTCGGGACCTCTGCCAGAAGTGGCGGGAAGCCCCCCACCCTGCCTCCATGGCAGCATGCAGGGCTTTCCCCTGGTGGCATGAGAGCACCAGGAGCTGCACATGTGCTGCGGGGAGCCCTGAGCAACAGAGTCGGGCCAGACTGGCTGCGCTCCCTTGTCACCATGTGCAGCTCTGCCCGGAGCCATGTGCCACCAGGTGGCAGTGCCTGAGTGGGCCATGAGCACCCTGAGCACCCCGCCTGCTTTTGGTGTATGATTTAGGTTTTTTCTGCTTCTAAGATGGCAACCCCCCTTCCCAAAAGGAGTACTTCCAGGGGGGCAAAGGGAAGGACTTCTGGTGGCAAAGGTCAGGGGTGGGACTTCTGGTCCTAAGATGACACCAAGGGGGTGGGGCAACTGTCAAGGGGCAGGGCTACCCATGCAGCCCTCAACAGCTCACCAAAACTCGTTAAGTGGCCCTCCACCCAAAATAATTGCCCACCCCTGCCCTACAACAAAATCATCTGAATCCATGAATCCCACATATGCCCATCATAACACACAATGTACTTCATCCAGTGCACCATATGCTCTCATAGGATGCGTCCAGGTGAGCGGGAATGTTTCCATGGAGACACCTGTGCCACATGCGCTCTGGCGCACAGCAGGTCACCCCAGGTTGTGTAGGGGAGACTGGGGCCAGCAACTGTGCTGGCCCCAGCAGTCTTACCTGGGGCTCTCAGGGCCTCGGGGAGCTGCAACCACAGTGCTCCCACAGCAAGGAGCATAGCTCCAGCTGGCCAGGCTCTGGTTTTTGAGTGGTGTGTGCTGCCACTATATGCACCGCCCCACTTTTTTCAGTGTGGGTTTTTCTGACCCTGGGATCTCTCAGGGTTAAAAAGAAAAGACCCCACAGTGCAGCACAGGGAACACCTGCATGTGTGGCACATGGTGCCACAAATGGGTCTGCAGTGCCACATACTGCACGTCCGCACTCATCTGGACGCAGCCACAGAAACTGTGCAAATGAAACCAAACCACCACTACAGTGAACAGGTCTTAGCACCAGGAAGGAGTTTGGTGAAGTGGTAATCAGCTTTTGACAGTAGCAATGTTGTCTACAGTTGCAGAGAGAATAATTTCTTCATTTCAGTTTAATCAACTAATTCAATTCAAAGTTGACAAACCAGTGGGAGTTGAAAATGCAGGAAAGCTTGTTTTACTTTTCCAATCTATGAATAAAAACATAGTTGGAGAGGATGAGGTCTACTTGTTCTATAATCCTGAAGGACATGATGACCAGAAACAATCAGTTCAATTCACTAAGTACAGATAATAATTCCTCTGTTTAATAAATCAGCGAGTTCATCAAAATACGTTCTGCATTTAAAACTTATTAAGTATTCATCGCTTTTGAGGTAGTTTTTATTTAACTAATCATAACAATTTTAAGATTTGTTTTTGTACGTTTTAATTGAATTCTAGTTTCTAGCCAATGCATCTTGACACAAATCATGAGTAAAAAATTAATCATTGAGTAAATAAGAAATGCATCATTCACCATTTTCTAACACAATAAAATGATTAAAAGAAAAGAATGTGAATAGATATATGATAATTACTTAAATAAGTGTGTATATAGTATATCAACCTCTGTAATAAAAACAGTACTAAATTTTGTGGAAAGGTTGTATTTACCTGAAAAATCAACATGTTTTAATGGTTACCGACCAATAAGAATCAACCTTTCTTTTGAAAAAATAACTAAAAGTGCAGAGGCAAAAAAACCCCCAAGATTAAAATGGATTTATAGAAAGGCTTTCTGTTCAATGATTTAAAACATTATTAAAATGGATTATTTAAATGACTTTGATTTAAATCAATGCACCCCGCACTCAAATTTACTCCCACAAATTCTACTTGAATTCCAGCACTCGTTCTCAAGGACAAGGGCCTTGCCTCATATACCTCTTAGCAGGATGACGCTAACTAGATGCTCATGGAGGCTGGAATCCATTTATAAATTATGATCAAGAAAACTACATTAAGAGATGTTGATGTTATTAAGACAAGTCCTCAAAAGTCAAGAAATCCCAGAAATAAGGCTGCTTGTATAACATTAATTAACAGTCCTCTCCCATGTATCTGTGTATTATAATTTACACTTTCACTACATGAACTCCCATCATTTACTTTCAAGAAGATGCACATCATTCTGTCTGCTCCCATTACATCCCCATCTTCTGGGTCTCCTGTCCCCATCCTCCTCTGGCCATGCCTCTAATTCTAACTTCTGACAACCAAGTGCTTATTCCTCTACTACCCAAACTCTTGCCCTTGTCTCCTCATATTTCCCCTTTTTTCTGTTGCTCACAGGTTGGCTACTCCTCCTCTCCCATCAGGAGAATCACTGTGAACACAACAGACAGCCTCCATGCTCTCAGTTCCAGTGCCCAGTATCCCATGAGATCTTGGGTGAATTTAGCTGCAAATGCTGCCAAGTCTCTATTGAACATGGGGCTCATAATTTAGCCACATATGAGAGGATTTTCACAGAAGAGAAAAAGGGATATCACATACCTGACCCTGGAATGACCTCTCACATCAAATCCCTGAATCCTGCTCAACAGCCGTGAGTCACTAGAACGTCTTAGCTCATAGCAGATCCCCATCATAGAAAATCTCATTCCAAACTATTATATTTTGGCAGGATTATAAGCAACAGAAAACAGGGTCATATAATGAAATGTGAGATAGGAATGCCTGTAGGTCAGGGGCGGGGCAAAATACAGCCCATGGGCCACATCTGGCCCGCCAGGCACTTTCATCTAGCCTGCAGCGCCCACCACCGAACTGTACCCCGCCCAGCCCTTCCACCCATGAGACTGGGAGCAAGGCACCCGTGTGTACCAATACCCCCAAACATACCTTACTGCACCTTGCTCCCATCGTCATGGGCAGAACAGCCTGACCCGACCAACAGGCAGCTTCTGGGTGGGGCTGCTGCTGCTGCAGCCCCCAGGGACCTGCTCTGCTTCCCCTGCCTCCCAGTCACTCCAGACAGCAAGTAGGGAAGTGGTGGGGGTGGGGGCCGAGCTGCAGCTGGGCAGGAGCACGGAGCGTGGGGTTGGCGGCAGCACGGTGCCTGAAGGCGCGATCTTAAAAGGCCGGGGAGGCCTGGTGCACCTGAGGTGCAGTTTTTGTTTTTTTTCTCTTTGGACTGGGAGAGTGTGAGTGCGAGTGCGGGGGGAGAGAAAGACAGGGGTCAGGCCCGTGTAGGCGAAAGGCCCCAACATACAAAATACAATAGGCAGCCTCCCGCTCGTAAGAACATCAACATAATAATTTCCATCAAGACGTGGCAAGCGAGTAGAGGGCGGGACATCAGAACTTCAAAGAAGACTCCAAGGGCGCCCCACATAAGGTGCGGATTACCAGGGAAGATGGTGCTGGGGAGGGCGACCTGTTACAGCCCCACTGGGCATCAGCACCTCTGCCAGGCACCAGCACTGAGTGCCCACTCCTGCTGGTGCTGCACTATGGGGGAGAGTGGGGGAAGGGTCCCCATACCACCCCCCACACCCAACAAACTCCACACACCAACACCCTGCCCCCACAACCCCCACATATACACAACCCTATGTCCCCCACACACTGCCACACCCTGTCACAAATCCCCCACATTCTACCATACACACCCCCACACCCCACCATACATAAACACACACACGCACACACCCCAACCACCCCCCCATAATATACAAGACTAAGAATTATTTTTTAGTTGTTATGCAATCACCTCTATATACAGCATGCAAACACAAATTACAGCAAAATATTTTTTGTGATAAAATTAAAATACATTATAGTAGGTGTTCAACTTTTAATGTATGATTTGGTTTTTTTCTGGTTATAACATGACAACCCCCCCCCCCAAAGGAGCATTTGCAGGGGGACAAGGGGAGGGACTTCCAGAGGCAAAGGTCAGGGATCAGGGGTGGGACGGGATTATGGTCCCAAGATGGTGACCAGGGGGCGGAGCAACTGTCAAGGGACGGAGCTAACCATGTGGCCCTTGATAGCTCACCAAAACTCATTAAGCAGCCCTCCACCCAAAGTAATTGCCTGCTCCTGCTATAGGTAATGCTAAGTGCACTGCCTCCAACTAACAACTTATGAGCAAAAGGAGATGCCAGGAGGTACTCTTCTTTTGAAAGGCAGATAAATTAATTGTTTCCCATCCATTTTCATTAAAAAACAACACCTAACAGAAGTGTAAAACACTTAAAGAACATTATGAATTCATAAATACATCCAGGCCCTGCCTTGGGCCCTCATTCCCCAGCATCAGTAATGAAGACATCATATATGCCATGGAAAGCTCCTATAATCTCCAAATGTTGCATGGTCCCAAGACCCTTCTAAAATACCTATGAAAATGCAAATACCATATCGTTACCCCCACCCAGCGGAAAGCTTGAGATTCGACCACTCATTAGAAAAGGGAAAAGCCTTGAGTCACATCTTCAAATCCATTTGAATCCACAGCTCTACACGCTTCAGTGGAACTCCACCAGTTTACCAGAAGAAGGCCTGGCTCATTCTGGTGCTGAGCAGTTAGCTTGTAAATGTGACATGCTCCCAAAGGATGCAACACTCATTCAACACAAGAAAAGTGAATACAGTTAAACCAGATCATTCTCTTCCACTGAATTTTATACCAGGATTTGCAAACTGCAACCTTAGTAGGTCTGTAAAGGCTGCTGAAGGTTGCCTGTAAAGATGGATTTCCCTTGAGATGAATTTCTCCCTCTTCCACTTTAGTCCTCTCCATACATAGCAACTACATAGGGGGGGCTGGCATCAGAAAATGAGAAAACCACTACTTCATTTGTTCCCTGAGAGAGGCAAGCTCCTGTGCGACTCTCAAGATAAAACCAAGCAGTATCCAGAGCAAGGGTCATCCCTTTTGCTTTTACACTCAACAAGACTCCTTTAAAATTTCCTGTCAACACACATGCCAGACCATTAATCATTAAGTAATTACTCATAATATTATTATAATCCTTACTTATGATCATCCTGTCATTAAGATGAGTTCATGCTGACCTCTCTCTCAAACATATGGACAAGAGGCAGTTAGAGGATTCCAGTGGGCATCCTTTAAAATGTTAATTTAAAAGGTATTGTAACATACATGGGGAATCCCTCCTTTCCAATAAATTCACTCTCTTGCTGCAGTAGAAAACAGCATATATTAGAGGATGAAATCACTACTTAATAATGAATAATAGGGAAAACCCTACATTTAAAAAAAAAATCCCTCCAAGTTGAAAATAAAAGGAACATTTTCCACTTGACTTTATCTACAAAAATGAGGAACTGAACCCTGTTTCCACTAAATAACTGAGCAAAGCTACAACCTAGCCCAGAGACAAGGTTTCAGCACAAGGAAGAAATGAATGCTAGGCAGTGATGACCGAAGTACAAACCAAAATAACTAACTAAATAAAAACAGGTCAAAAGTAGAAGCCATTCAGCCATCTATCGGAGAAGAATTTAAGCCTTCACAATTCCAGAAGAAGCTAAGATACGACACTGAAAGCTGCATCACAAAATTGTATTGCTGTCTATTCAGGGAATGCACTTATGCAAGGCCAGTCTAATAGATTATCCTTTCATTTGGCAGAGTATTGATATCTATTGATAATATAACATCACTGGGGAATTTATGATTTTTGTAAAAATTATCAGTGCTCAATTTATGTTGGGACAATTTTCTAGTGACAAGAGCTCCCTAAAATTTTTATTTTGACAGTTTCTCACCATAAGAGAGACTGAGAACTGCATCCAATAAATTCCTTCATAAATCAGCATTTTCTGCATCACTACAGATTTGTCAATAAACATTAAGAGAAGAACATGCATATTAAACACCCTTTAGGTTTTTAGTTGGCATACAGGCAGATCTTTAGTGCAAAACAAGCATACCATAACTGGATGACAGTTGTTCCCAAGGAAGTGCATTTCTAAATCCCAGCATTAGCACAGAAAGTCTTATTTTAACATTTAGCTCTCAGAAGTTTGTTTCTAGGGGACTGTCAAGGTGACTTTAATGCAAAGTGATGCAACATCTGTCCCCGGCTCCTACATGTATAGCACCATGAATATTTTTACACTTAATACTGCACTTGGGGACACAAATGGCAATTCTCCAGTAGTCTCTGTTTAAAAATGAATGTACAATCCGTGCTTGTTTGTATACACAAGCACTGGATAGGTTGATTAAATGGCTGTATCACCTATGTGAATATATAAACCAATATGCATATGCAAATAAACCCCCATTTGAGCAGGTGTCTATCATAAAAAGAAATCAACCATCATAAACTGAGCAAAATAGTATTAGCAAGCTCTCTTTTGGCCTCTGGAAGCTTCCCACAAGCACTGGTGGCCACTCTCATGGAGCTGAAGTGTGTCATAAGGAATGACACATGGCATGAGCCTGGGAATATGACAACTCCATCATCGCAAGTCTGTACCTGGCCTGGCAAACATTGAGTACGGAAGGAGCAAAGGGGCTGAGATACCTGAAGCCTGACTTGCTATACAGCAGGGCACTAATGAGGTTGACCTGCATTTCTACCTTCATAGGACAGATAAAAAGCCAAAGATGAATTCCTACAATACGCATACAAGAAAATTCGAACCCTTTGCCATTCCTCACTACCAGAAATTGCTAAGATGGTGAGGAAAGATTTAGGACTCACATCAAGTAGGTCTTGGAACAGGAAATCCCATGCTAACAGACTCCTGAGAGACAAGTTCCCCAATGCATACTTCCTACTGGTGTTTTCCATTGATTTCACTAGGGACACAATTAGAGAAATCGCCAAATTCATCTTCACAAGTTTGAAGGCTGCAGACACAGGAATGGAATATCCCTAGTAAATAGAGGACTTCATTTCTAAAATACTTGCTGGAGTCTGAGTTCATTTTAGTTCTTATCATTCCTATAAACAAACCTAACATCAGTTCTCTTGCACCAGACCACGAGTAACCATAAGCACAGACGTCCTCTGCATATGCACATTTCAAGCTGCAAGTTTCACCTCTTAAAAAGATGCTGAAGGAAAAGTTCTTTGGGGCAGGCACTTACTTAGCTTGGCGTTTGGGCAAGATGTAGCACAACAGTCTCCCTGAAGCGTCTCATGTTTAATTATTAAAAAAAAGGAAGAAAGAAGGAAGCAGATCCAACTAAGCCAGGGATGGGGAAAATACAGCCTGCGGGCCAGATCTGGCTTGCCAGGCCATTCTACCCAAACCCATGGGGCCCCTAAAAAATTTAGAAAATATTTATCTACTCCTGGCTGCCTGTTAAAAATGAAGGAGCCAAGGGCAATAGGACCCAGGGGGAGCTGTCAGCAGGATGCAGCAGCCCAGTTCCACCCCACTCCCAGCCATTTCCTTGCTTCCTGCCCCTGGACTGCTCTGGCACCAGGTGGCTCCTGGCTGCATCACCAGACCACAGGAGCACAGGGCCCTCACTGGTACTCTGTGTGTGTGTGTGTGTGTGTGTGTGTGTGTGTGTGTGTGTGTGTGTGTGTGTGTTCATAGGGTGAGTACCACGTGCACACCCCACCATACACATGCACTCACAGCCCCCTTGCACTGCCATACATGCAGACCCCCACACCCACCCCTTCACACACCCAGACACCCTCCCCCCACACACAGCCCCACAAACCTCATACCAACCCACACCCCACATATCCACACACACCCTCACATGCTCCCTCACCCCACCCCCCACACCTATCCCCTCCCAGACACACCCACACCCTCCCCCACACCACACATACCCATAAACTCCCTACAAATATATACCCACCCCCACAATATACAAGAGTAAGACTTCATTTTAAGCTATTATATACAATCATCTCTATGTACACTACACAAACACATGTAAATGAGAACAAACATTTTTTTAAATCAAATTAATGAATGTTTTAGATGTCAGACTGTGCCTGAAAGCTTGCTAAGAACTTTTTTCCAACTACTCAGTTGGTCTTATAAAAGATATCACATCTATTCAAAGAACCTTGCCTATTTTAGAAGTTCGCTTTTTAGAATATAATTTGATATTTTTTTGGTTCTGAGATGGCAAAACCCCTTGCTGAAAGGTATATTTCCAGGGGCAAGGGGAGGGATTTCTGGTGGCAAAGGTCAGGGGTTAGGGGTCAGGACTTCCAGTCACAAGATGGTGACCAGGGGGCAGGGCACCTGTTAAGGGGTGGGGCTACCCATGCGGCCCTTGACAGCTTGTCAAAACTTGGTAAGTGGCCCTCTGCTCAAAATAATTGCCCGCCCCTGAACTAAGCAGTGCAGAGGGCAGATATAACTGCCAGAATGCACTAGAACTCCTGTACTAAAAATGGTAATTATTTAATTATTATAAATTGATTTCTTATGAGTATAGACTATTTCTGTGCCAATTTTCAACATTATTTCTACTGAAAAAAGTATTATTTTTTGCTTGCCTGTTTCAATGGGGGGAGGGGGGGTGGAAGAAGGGTGTTGCTTTTGAAAATACCTGAATTAATTTGACTCAAATTTTCCCCAAAATGTTTTTATTTCACACAGAGACAAGGCCTGCAAAATTTCAACCAAAAATATGACAATTTAATAGCATAACTAGGAAAAATAATAATAAAAATGTTATTTTAAAAAGCATACTTTTAATTAGATCAGCTTTATTTATTTGCCTGTTGCTGATTATTTAATTTCTCCCTGTGCATAGCCTTATTTTTTAATAGGGATTTTTTTTCTTCAGTTAGTTTCCTACTAGCCCAGTATCATTTCTATGTTAAGAGATCTTTTAGGCTTTTTTTTTATTCTGGCCCATAAGCATAAAATAATTCACAATAACCTTGTTAATATATTGCATACTTCAATACCTTCACATTTTAAAAGTGAGACAAGTGTACTCTGAAATGACAAAGATTTTCTGCCACTAAGAAAAAATATTTTAACATATGCTTAACTTTAATCTCAAGTATCCGAAGTGATGTCAAAGGGAACAGTTGTGCGAGTAATATTATGTACATGCAAAAGCATTGGTAAGTTCCATGCTTTAATTAACAAAATTGTGATTTTTTTTCTTCTTGTAGTACACTTATGAAATTCAAGTAGCATATGTTACCAGAAACAGCATGGATAGGGAGAATAAAGAATGGAAAGCATGTGGAATTTAGTTCATTATAAATTTTAATCTAAAATTGTAAAAATGAAAGTGTTCAATAAATTTCAGAAAACCTCAATCTGATTTAAACCAATACAGGCTTTTTTATAAGTCCTGAAATTAAAATAATGAATTAAATAATTTATTCAAATCTTCTGAATGTAAATGGTTCTACCCAGATTAAAAGCAACTGAAAAGGGCAAGGTATCTTCTTTTTAGTCTTGTGCTGCTTATTGCTCTCCTCCTGTACTCTTAAAAAGAATAAGACATTTTTGCCTGGAAAATTCTGCCAGAAAAAAAAATGTTTCACTTAATACTTCCAAATTCCTCATATTATAAAAACAGGAAAATAAGAGTGACCCAGAAGAAGAACAGAATTGTCTAAGTCAAGCAATAACAAACAGATGGCATGCATCCCCTAGTGAAACAAAGACTCAGCTGGATACTTTTATTTTATTTTATTTTACTTTTACAGAGGGGATGTGTCTCCAGAATGAAATAGTTATTTAAAAAAAAAAAATACTTTTAACTTGGAGAAAAAGAAAAGTCATAGGACTATATGTTGCAAATAAACCCATTTGTCCATGCTTCTAATTTCACAGAAAACTCCAGGGAAAACAGCCTGTAACAGGATTTTTAAAAACACATTTTCAAGTTGATAAAACAACATATCCAAAAAGCAGTAAGTGTTTGTGACAAAATGAAAATAAGGCATGTTTACATGCAGAGCTTTACCCATTTGGCTATGAATAAGCTTTTAAACTCATTTAATCAAACTGGTGCAAAATGCTATGTGTAGACCTTCCTGTTTTTATAAAAACTAGTAACATTTAATTGTGGTCTAATGTGCATATTTTGATTTAGTGCAAGCCAGCTGGGAATAGTTAATTTAAACTAACATAAACCTGAAACCAAAATAAGGGCATCTACTTCTAGAAAGTTTGGCACTAGTTTAACTAAAACTGCACACATTTGCATGTAGACAACCCCCTAGCAAAGGGTTTATTAAGGGCTCTCTGCTCTAAGTAATTTGAGTGTCTGGATGACTTCAATGTTCATGTAGACCAGGGATAGGCAACCCCCGGCACACGTACCAATTACTGGCACACGGAGACATTTTCCTCAGAATGCCAGAAGGCACACGAGGAAATTGTTTAAAAAAAATAATAATTTCTTTTATTTCATAGACATTGACATTCGGGCTGCAAGGAGGATCATCGAGTCCAGCCCCCTGCCCCCTGGGCAGGAAGTCAGCAGGGATCATACGATCCCAGCAAGATAAGCATCCAAATGCGTCTTGAAGGCGTTCAAAGTGGGTACTTGAACCACCTCCAGCGGCAGTCTATTCCAAACCTTGGGGGCTTGGACAGTAAAAAAGTTCTACCTTATGTCCAGCCTCAATCGGTTGCTGTGGAGTTTGTGACCATTTGATCTTGTCATCCCTTGGGGCGCTCTGGTGAACAGATGTTCCCCCAGATCCTGGTGAGCACCCCTGATAAACTTACAGGTGGCCACCAGATCACCCCTGAGCCTGCGCTTTTCTAGGCTGAAGAGTCCCATAGCTCTCAGCCTCTCATCATAAAGTCTGTTTTCCTGACCTCTGATCATGCGCATGGCTCTCCTTTGGACTCTCTCAAGCTTCTCCACATCCTTTTTGAATTGTGGAGCCCAAAACTGGATGCAGTACTCCAGCTGTGGCCTCACCAAGGCCGAGTACAGCGGGAGAATGACATCCCGGGATTTTCTTGAGAAGCATCTATGGATGCAAGCCAGCATTTTGCTTGCTTTACTAGCTGCAGCATCACATTGAAGGCTCAAGTTCATCTTGTGGTCAGTCATGACCCCCAAGTCCCTTTCGTCCATAGTGCTAGCCAACATAGCACTGCCGAGCCTATAAGGATGCTGCAGGTTTTCCCTCCTAAGGTGGAGAACCCTGCATTTTTTGGTGTTGAACACCATCAGGTTCTCATCCGCCCATTTCATGAGCCTGTCAAGAAATGCCTGGATCACCATCCTGTCCTCAAGTGTGGAGGCTTTACCCCAGAGTTTGGTGTCGTCGGCAAACTTGGCCAGTCCACTTCTGACACCAATGTCCACATCATTGATGATGTGAATTGAAGCCAATTCCCCAGCCAGCGGATCATGGTGAGGTCAAGGCCGCAGTTGGCCAGTTTTGCCAAGAGGTGATCATGGGATAACAAATCGAAGGCTTTTTTAACATTAAGATATACAACGTCAATCTCTTCCCCCTTGTCCAGGTGATAGGTCACCTGGTTATAAAAGGAAATGAGATTGGTCAAGCAAGACCTACTCGCAAAAAACCCATGCTGGGTATCCCTCAGGATATTGCCATCGGCTAGTCTGTTAAGGATGGCCTCTTTGATAATCTTTTCCAAGACCTTCCCCAGGACAGAGGTCATGCTGATGGGCCTGTAGTTTGCTGGATCTACTTTCCTCCCTTTCCTGAAGATAGGCACCACATTGGCTGCCTTTCAATCTTCGGGCACCTTCACCAGAGCGCCAGGATTTCTCAAAGATCTGTGCCAGGGGCTGAGCTATGCTTGCCAGCTCTTTGAGTACCCTTGGGTGTAAACTGTCAGGGTTGGCTGACTTGAACGTGTCCAGCCTGTCAAGGTTTAAGTTGCTGCCGGGCTCTCTGGAGCAGCCGCAGGTCCTAGAGCCATGCCAGGCACCAGGGGAGGAGTCAGGAGAACACAGGCAATGACACTCTGCATTCTGCTGACTCCACCTCCTGTCCCTGGGCCCAGCCTGGCCTGGCCTAGCCCTTGGAGGGAGGCTGTAGGTGGGCAAGGCCAGGGCCTGGGCAGGTGCTGTGGAAAGCTGCTGCGCGGGAGGTTCCCAGACAGTTTGGCCCCAAGCACCACCTGCAGGAGCTGTTCCCAGGGCCCAGAGGGCTCCCGCAGCCAGTCCTTTGCAACAAAGGTGGCTCCACCCTGTTCGCACTGTGCCCGGTGCACAGTGAGGCCGAGTCTGGAGCCAGGAGCTCCCTAAGCCCGGCTTCCTGTTCTGGGCAGACATTGTCCGCTTGTGGGCAGGGTGGCTGTGGCCTACCCCCACGACGCTGCATGGGCTGGGCCGTATCAGGCCCCACCTCGGGTGTCGCTTGGGCCCCCCTGCCCACCCGCTGTGGCCTGAGCCCACAGAGCCCCAAGGCAGCCCCCACTCTACTCCAGCTGCCGCCTTCCTAAAGGCATGGCTGGGCCGACCCACCCGCAGCGCTTCCCCTATGCCTCTTCTCTCTGAGCAAGCCAGACCCTGCCTCATGCGCCTGGCCCCTGCGCTTGACGCCCAGGTGCTGCCTCCGCCTACGTGGGACAGGGTGTCCATCTGCCTGAGCCCCAAGTAGGCCCAGGGCTTGCCCACCCAGCACAGCACAGCACAGCACAGCACAGCACAGCACAGCACAGCAGCCCTCCACAGCACTTGCCCGGGCCCTAATCTCACCCACCCGCAGCTCCCCTCCTGGGGCTGGGTAGGCACAGTGGAGGGCCACTGTGCTGGAGGCTCCCAGATGACTCAACCTTGAGCGCTGCCTGTGGCTGCTGTTGCCAGGGCCTGGGAGGGCTCCTGCAGCAGGGCACTTGAACCGAGGGTAGCTCTGCCCTGCTCACGCTGTGTCCAGTGCACAGGGAGGCCAAGCCCAGAGCCAGAAGTCCCTGAGCTCGGCTTTCTACCCCAGCCAGATGGCATACCCTCATGGGCAGGGAAGCTGAGGCCCATCCCCATGGAGCTGTGCGGGCCAGACCGGGCCCCGCTGGTGCCACTGGGCACCACTGCCCACCTGCTGCAGTCTGCATCTGCAGAGTCTTGGGGCAGCCCCCACTCCCTGCACATCCCCCACTCACCTCCAGCTGCTGCTTTCCCAAGGGCCCAGCCAGTCTTGCCTGCCTGTGGCGCCTCCACCAACGCCACCCAGATCATACCTCAAAGTGCCAAGTCCTGGAGCTCAGTGCCCCAGTGCTGCCCCCACCCTGGCTGGCCCTTTCCTCCCAACCCTGGGCCTGGGCTCCCCAGCCCTGGTGGCCAATGCCTCCCCTCTACCAGATGCTGCCCTAAACCTGCAGGCCCGAGCCACAGCTGGTAGTGGTGAAAGATGTGGACAGCGACGGACACACCCTCTTTTTCTTTTTCCTTTTTTTCTCTCTTCTTTCTCCAATTTTTCTATTATCTTCTTCTCTCTCTTTTTTCTCTCTTCTCTCTCCCCTTTCCTTTTCTCTCTTTTCTCCTTTCTCTTCTTCGTCTCCCTTCTTTTTCTTTCTTCCCCTCTTTCTCTTTTTTCCTCTCCTCTCTTTCTCTCATCTCCTTTTTTGTCTTTTCCTCTCCTTTCTTTCTCTCCCTCTTTCTTTCCCCCTCTTCTCTCTCTCTTTCTTTTTGCTTTCTCTTCTTCCCCCTCTTCTGGTAGTCTTTTCTCCTTTATCTATTTTTCTTTTTTCTCTCCTTTTTTCTCTTCTTTTGCTCTCCTTTTTTCTATTTCTTTTTCCTCTTTCTATTTTTTCTTTTCTTTCTTTTTTACTTTTTCTTTCTTTACTTCTTTCTTTTTCCTTCTCTTGTATTTTTCTCTTTTTTTCTTTCCCTGTCTCTCTCTCTCTTTTTTCTCTCTTTCCTTCTCTCATCACAACATGCTTAACAAAAAACAATACACAAAAACAAAGGTAATATATGAAGTTTTATTTATTGTCACCAGGTATCAAATTTTTAGAAAACCTGTTATTTACTGTAAAAAAAAGGAAATATTTATGATTATTAACTATATTAATATGCAGTGCATCCTTCCATGTACCCCCCCCCCCCCCCGTTTTGTTTTTCTGCCATGCCGGCACTCTGGAACTTTACAAGGTAGACACTGCATTTTTTTCAGCACTCTAGCCAAAAAATGTTGCCTACCCCAACGTAGCCAAAGACGCTTCTACTGCCCACAGTACTCCACCTTAACAGTAAGTCAGATCATGGTTTCCATGGAACTCTTCAAAACAATTTTGACCAAAGCTGGCCAACTACTGGATTTTGTGTTGGGATTGAAGAGATGACAGAGGGGAAATGCAGAACTAATTTCAACCAGCTCATTACCTTCTCCTTACCAGAGGCACTGGCTCATCATTGCTCCCATCAGGGTACAAAAAATTACTAAACCAGGCTTAACTCAGAGACTGGGTTTCAGACATAACTAATAAAAAGTGCTCACCAGCAACCATTCCAAATTTTGAACTCAGCTATTGATACAACAGACTGTTAGAGGCCTCCTTTCCCTGCACTGAGCCAAACTTACCTCTTTTGGACTCGCTCAAAAGCTCACTTTTTCATAACACCATCTCCTTAAGAGGACTGGGATGAACCTAGCTCCAATTGCTGATCATACGCAAACCCTGTCTTTCAGTTGTATGCAACCGACAGAGTGGACAAGCAGATTTCCCAGTCGCTAAGACGGCAACTTGAATGAGACCTGATTGAGCTCAACCTGGATAAACCAGAGGTAAAGCTAGAGGAGAGAAATAAGAAAGCAATGGAAGGAGATGACAATGTTCCTACTCAACGCTCTGTAGTCCAGTCCTGTGATGGATCTTCCACCACTGCTCCTACTGTGGTGACCAGAAATATTCATCTCCATCTCTTACCACTAACGAAGCACACCTCAGCTACCTTCATAACCAAATAAGTACAATGTGCTATACTTGGGGATGACAGTCTGTAAGCACAGGAAACTTCAAGGAACTGGAGAATGTAGCCATTGCTTACTTAATGGTGCTACCTGTATAAAGTGCAAAACGGTATGTTCTACAGAGTACAAGCTTCCAAAACACTTCCAGTACCCTTCCAGCTGCAATTCCAGGTGTTGGGCTCTATAGCTCTCATCTCTCTGAAATATAATTATTTAATTGTGTAATGTTATAACAATTGAGATCAATTAGGATTCTTCACGCTTGGAGAGATGGAAGGATCTGTGTGCCTGGATGCTGCATGCAATGCTCTTGCAGAGCTCTTACAGAACACTGCACGTATTCTGGCTCATCATACTTTGAATGGACCTAATTGAATCCGTTTGCTAGCATTACTCACCAGTAATTGTGCTATATCTTAAAGCATGGTTCAAGCATTTGGCAAGTTGACTCCTGCATTCCTGTGCCAAGACATGAAATCTGCCATCCTGCTATGGCTTCCTTATATAATCGCTTTTGAATATTAGGAGAGATACTTACAAAGAGGGTTTTTGGATTGTGCACAGAGTCAAACACACCATGAATTTACAAGCAATACTCCAAGAACTCAACATCTCCTTACTCAACTTTAATAGCTAGGAGATGCAAGGAAATAAATTTTGAGGTACAGCTCCCCTAGCTGGAGAACCTCAGCAAGGGGAACACAACTAGAGTACATTGCATTGGTCTCTTTCTGAGCTGGCCTGCTACCACAGAGGATGCCCAATCTGGCTTCAGTGAAAAAAAAACATTGCAACTCTCTTGTTGAAAAGCTCTGCTAACCAGAACTGCAGGATGCTATGGTTAAAAGGGGACTAATAATAAAGTACTTCCTGGAGTAAATTTTCACAGGACTAGAACTTCAATTGCTCTTTAAATCTATGCAGAATATGATGTGCACTTCAGAACAGCTCTCCGAGTTCATGCCTGAGGTGGCTGGGCTTGCAGTGGCTGTACATAGTGATCCCTATGTACAGTCCCTAATGTACATTAATAAATAAATAAATAAATAAATAAAAATCGGGAAAGTACTCTGGAATCTTCAATAATTAACACAACCATAGAAAAGGCAAGATGTTTTGTTATATAGCTTAAATCAGACATAGATGATGAGACAGCAAACACTTGACCAACACATGAAAAAAAATTTTTGGCTTGAGTTATCTGGAATTTAAGAAGTCCATCACCTGAAAACTTACCCACTACGCGTATGCACGTTAGACCACAATTAAATGGTGCTAGTTAAGGGAGCATAAGAATAGCCTAGTGTGTGACCATGTCTCCCTCTCCTCATCGCAAGACTAAACAAGATGTATTCACAGAATGTACAAGGAAGTGTTTCATTTTGCAACTGGTAGAAAGAAAAACAAAATAAATGAGAATTCCTGAGCCAGCCCCCTTCTGGTTACCAAGATCCCTAAGTTCAAGGGTAAGCAAATGTGAGGGAATCATTAATTTTTGTATCGAAGGACTGGAAAAAAAAATGATTTGCCTTGCAGTCTCGGAGTTCAAAGGTAGGAAACACAACATAGCACAATGTGCTTTGGCTACTGAAGCATAAGAGAACACAGAACCTCTTGCCAAACAAGGGAGCACAGTGTGTCTGCAGGGGTTTCCATGTTAAAGACTCTTCTTGTCTGTAAGAGTTTAAAAATGGACTAATAGACTGAAACTAAACAAACATTTGCCAATGAAAATTTAACTAAAAGGATGTCACTTTCTCTTTCACTCTTTTTTGTTTCATTGTTTGGAATGGTGGAATGAGTGGAATGGTGACCATTTTAATTTAGAAAAAGACAGCCAAACTAAATTAATCTCCAACTAAGAAGGGGGGGAAGGGTGAGGGAAGCACATAAACAGGATTTTTTTTTCCAAACTTAAAAAAGGAACAATAATTGCAGGGGAAAATAATATGGTCTCAGAAAAGGCTTTACCATATGAACAAAAAGAAAGAAAAAAGCAAGAAAAAAAAAAGAAAAAGAAAAAAGAGGTTGGAAAAAACAGGCTGAAAGTAGAAATCTTAGAAATTCTGATTACAAAATAACTCCTGGTCATCCAACCGCAAATCCTATAAATATCGCTAGATCAACTCCCCAAGCAGATATAAATAAATAAACAAACAAACCAACCTCCACGACTTAAAGAAGAAGAAAAAAAAAATCAGAGGAACTCTCCTAGCAGAGAGGAGTACATTTGCCTATTTCGTACAGAATTAATGTTATTTGAAAAATGAGGGTAGAGAAAAAGGAAACACTGCTAGCTAAAGTCTAAAGCCACTTATACTTCCTTGAAAATGTAGAAATAACTCTGCTAATATGCATTTTCCCTTCTTTGGAAATTCATAGATTATAATTTGAGAAAGGATCTTTATGACTTTCAAGACTCATTGTGTGGACCCCAACTGGACAATCTTCCAACCATTCCCTACCAGAAGCAACTCTACTCCATTCCCTAAGCACATGAGCCCCCCTCTCCCTTCTCAAATGCAGGGCATTTCTACTCTTACTCATATTCAAAAGAACCAATATAGTCACACAGACATTTTCATGAACCAAAGTCCTTGGCTAATCTGCTATTTCTCCAAAAGTTGTTATAATTTATAACCCTAAATCTGTGACCTCACCAGAATCTGCTCAGGATTTAACAGTCATGTCATAAACAGAGGATTAGAAGAACATGCAGTAGGCAGACTGTACAGAAACCAGTGCCTTAGAAATACCCTCCAACAATAAAATTTAAACAAAGGAAAAACTACAGAAAGCTATTTATCATATGTAGAATTATGGCCAGAATGCTTCTATCTTTAAGAAACTAGAGTGGGCTCATAGGCTGCATCCAGATGAGTGCAGAAGTTTGGTTCCCTGGGGAATGCCTGTGCCATGAGGCAAGTTACCCTGGAGGTGGTAGGGGAGGCTGGGGTCAGCACCAGGCTGGCTCCCGCAGCCTTACCTGGGGTCCTGGGGACCTTCCAGGGCTGCAGCAGAGACAATCCTGCCAGAAGGAGCCTGACTGGCAGCCACAGCATGGCTCTGGACAGACTAGCTCCTCTTTTCAGCAGCACATGCTGCCCATGCATGTGCTACTCCACATTTTTTCCATGAGCTTTTTTGACTTAAGGCAAGGGATGTAGTTGTCATGGGTGATCTAAATTACCCGGACATCTGCTGGGAGGAGCAGTCAGCCAGGTCCGACCGCTCACGGAGGTTCCTGGCTGAGATACAGGACCTCCACTTAACCCAAGAGGTGCACAGTCCTACCAGGGGGAATGGCCTGCTGGACTTGGTCCTGGCCACAGGCAACGACCAGGTGAGGGGACTCCAAGTCCTCAACCACCTGGGCGATAGTGATCATCACTTGCTTGGAATCCTTGACCACCTGGGCGATAGCGACCACCTGGGCGATAGTGGTCATCACTTGCTGGAATTCACCATCTACTGCAGGGTGTCAAGGGCCTGCAGCAAGGCAGTAGCCCTTGACTTCAAGAGGGCCAACTTCAATGAGTTGAGGAGATCAGTGGGGGAGGCACTAGGGTCCTGGAGAGTAGGGGAACTGGGTGCCCAAGATAAGCGGTCGTTCCTTAAGGAGATGGTACTCAGAGCCCAAGGGGTGACAATCCCAACAAGAAGCAAAGTGGGCAAGAGTGCCCAAAAGCCCCCCTGGCTCACCAAGGGCATTCAGCAATGCCTGATTGCCAAAAAGGAGGCGTACACCTAGTGGAAGGGAGGGGCTATCACCAAAGAGGAGTATACCTCCACCCCTTGGGTCTGTAGTAGGGGCTGTTAGGAAAGCTAAGGCAGATATAGAACTAGAGCTAGCACCAAGGATCAAGGATAACAAAAAGTCCTTTTTTAAATACATAGGGAGCATGAAGAAGGCCCAGGGTAATGTGGGGCCTCTGCAGGATATGCTTGGCAATCTGGTGGTCGCACCAGAAGAGAAAGCAGATCTCTTTAACAATTTCTTTGCCTCTATTTTCTTGTGCAGGGACCGGGACTCCCCCACCGAGATTCAGGACAGACTCAGGAGAGACTCCGCCAGGCCTAGGGTCAGGGAGGACCGGGTTAGAAAACTTCTGGAGGGGTTGGACATGTTCAAATCAGCAGGTCCAGATGCACTCCACCCCAGGGTATTGAGGGAATTGGGCAGGGGTTATTGCAGGGCCCCTGGCATGGCTTTACGAGCACCTGTGGTGCTCTGGCCAGGTGCCGGATGACTGGAAGAGGGCTAATGTGGTCCCCATCTTTAAAAAAGGGAAAAGGGAGGACCCAGGCAACTACAGGCCCATTAGTCTTACTTCAATCCTGGGGAAGCTCTTTGAGAAGATTATCAAGGAGCACATATGATTCATAGATTCATATTCATAGATGTTAGGGTCAGAAGGGACCTCAATAGATCATCGAGTCCGACCCCCTGCATAAGCAGGAAAGAGTGCTGGGTCTAGATAACCCCAGCTAGATACTCATCTAACCTCCTCTTGAAGACCCCCAGGGTAGGGGAGAGCACCACCTCCCTTGGGAGCCCGTTCCAGATCTTGGCCACTCGAACTGTGAAGAAGTTCTTCCTAATGTCCAATCTAAATCTGCTCTCTGCTACCTTGTGGCCATTGTTTCTTGTAACCCCCGGGGGCGCCTTGGTGAATAAATACTCACCAATTCCCTTCTGTGCCCCCGTGATGAAGTTAAAGGCAGTCACAAGGTCGCCTCTCAACCTTCTCTTGCGGAGGCTGAAAAGGTCCAGTTTCTCTAGTCTCTCCTCGTAGGGCTTGGTCTGCAGGCCCTTGACCATACGAGTTGCCCTTCTCTGGACCCTCTCCAGGTTATCCGCATCCTTCTTGAAGTGTGGCGCCCAGAATTGCACGCAGTACTCCAACTGCGGTCTGACCAGTGCCCGATAGAGGGGAAGTATCACCTCCCTGGACCTATTCGTCATGCATCTGCTGATGCACGATAAAGTGCCATTGGCTTTTCTGATGGCTTCGTCACACTGCCGGCTCATGTTCATCTTGGAGTCCACTAGGACTCCAAGATCCCTTTCCACCTCTGTGCCACCCAGCAGGTCATTCCCTAGGCTGTAGGTGTGCTGGACATTTTTCCTCCCTAGGTGCAGCACTTTGCATTTCTCCTTGTTGAACTGCATCCTGTTGTTTTCTGCCCACTTGTCCAACCTATCCAGGTCTGCCTGCAGCTGTTCCCTGCCCTCCGGCGTGTCCACTTCTCCCCATAGCTTTGTGTCATCTGCAAACTTGGACAGAGTACATTTGACTCCCTCATCCAAGTCGCTGATGAAGACATTAAAGAGTATCGGTCCAAGGACCGAGCCCTGCGGGACCCCACTGCCCACACCCTTCCAGGTCGAGACCGACCCATCCACCACGACTCTTTGGGTGCGGCCCTCTAGCCAATTCGCCACCCACCGGACTGTGCAGTCATCCACATCACAGCCTCTTAGCTTGTTCACCAGTATGGGGTGGGATACCGTATTGAAGGCCTTCCTGAAGTATAAGTATACGACATCCACCCCTCCTCCTGTGTCCAGGCGTTTCGTAACCTGGTCATAGAAAGAGACTAGATTGGTCAGGCACGATCTGCCCGCCACAAACCCGTGCTGGTTTCCCCTCAGCATAATTTGCCCTGCCGGGCTCTCACAAATGTGAGCCTTGATAATTTTTTCAAAGACTTTACCAAGGATGGAGGTGAGACTGACTGGCCTATAGTTGCCCGGGTCCTCCTTCCTCCCCTTCTTGAAAATGGGGACCACGTTAGCCCTTTTCCAGTCCTCCGGGACTTGGCCCGTGCGCCACGAGCATTCGAATATTCCTGCCAGTGGCTCTGCAATGATGTCGGCCAGTGCCTTCAGCACCCTCGGATGGAGCCCATCCGGGCCTGCCGATTTAAAGGCATCCAGTTCTTCCAAATGACTCTGCACCACCTCAGGATCTACGCATGGCAGTCTGGCGCCTTGCTGCTGCCTCTCTACAACCCCAGTGAGAGACTTGTCGTGCCCCTCACTTAGGAACACTGAGGCAAAGAACTCGTTGAGGAGTTCAGCCTTGTCCCCCCTATATGGGATGGGCCAGCAGCGGGGATGAGGCTCAAGGGCAACCAGCATGGTTTCATTAGGGGCAGGTCATATCAGACCAACCTGATTGCCTTCTACGAGCAGGTCACAAAATCACTGGACGCAGGTGTCGCGGTGGATGTAGTCTTTCTGGACTTCAGGAAGGAACTCCCTTCTTGAAAGCACAGTGGCAGAAAGAGATCTTGGAGTCATTATTGACTCCAAGATGAACATGGGCCAGCAATGTGAGAACATGGTCAGTAGGGCTAACTGTACCTTGTCCTGCATCCACAGATGCATCACAAGCAGGGCCAAGGAAGTGATCCTCTCCCTCTATGCGACACTGGGCAGGGCGCAGTTAGAATACTGCATCCAGTTCCAGGCGCTGCACTTCACAAGGGATGTGGACAGCACTGAGAGGGTCCAACGGAGGGCCACTCGCATGATTCGGGGACAACAGGGCAGACCCTATGAGGAGAGGCTATGAGACCTTAACCTGTTCAGCCTTCACAAGAGAAGGCTGAGGGGGGACCTGGTGGCCTTCTATAAACTTACTAGGGGGGACCAGCAGGATTTGGGAGAGACCTTGTTCCCCCGAGCACCTCCCAGAGTAACAAGGAATAATGGCCATAAGTTGCTAAAGAGTAGGTTTAGACTAGACATTAGAAGGCACTACTTCACAGTCAGGGCAGCTAGGTTCTGGAACCAACTTCCAAGGGAAGTGGTGATGGCTCCTACCCTGGAGGTCTTTAAGAGAAGACTTGACGTTTACCTGGCTGGGGTCATTTAAGCCCAGCTTTCTCTCCTGCCCACGGCAGGGGGTCAGACTAGAAGATCTACGAGGTCCCTTCCGACCTTACATCTATGAATCTATGACTCCTGTATATCCAGGGGTCAACAAAACCTATGGGAAAAAAAGCGGAACAGCACAACCACAGGCAGTGCTCCCCTGCAGGACAGAGTACACCTGACTGTGTGGTATGTGGTGCTGCAGATGTGTTTGCGGTGCCACATACTGCACAGCCGTGCTTGTCTGGATGCACCCATAGTGTGTCAAGATAGCTGAGAATACTACAATGTTCTTATTTTTATTGCAGTCCATTTTGAAGGTTGTTACTCGATTGATAAGAATCCTACAATCATTCAATAAGGAAACATCAGGATTGATCAAAAGTTGATACACTTGGATCTGAAGAACTAATGTTTATATTATTATATCAATGTTCACATAATCTCTCTCAGAAGCATATGGGAAGATGCCAAATTTGTGAAGAAAAGGAGACATGGTTATTTGGGTAAACCTGATATCTTTTATTAGACCAACTAAAATAGTTGGAAAAATTCTTCTTTGCAAGCTTTTGGATACAAACACCCGTCTTCAGGCAGAGGGAACGTCCCAACACCCCTGAAGAAAAGGAAAGCATTTCTGCCTAGCTAGATACAGAGAAGTTAAATAATCAGTACAAACTTCCATTATTAAGTACTTCATTTACTCAGTCTCAATGCTTTCGTAAGCTAAGGGCTACACAAAAGACACGCACCACACCACCACATAGGGAGCAGAAACTGTGCTACTTAAGCATGAGTATTTCTTCTTCTTGAAAGTATATTAGCAACAGAATAGAGTAGGAACTTCATAATTACGCACCTCTTGGATAGAAAGCATAACTGTCCTTTAATATTTGGACATCTAAAACAAAATAGATTATAAATATATAGTTTCTTCATCTTTCCCTGGCCATAAGTCATGGAGCAGACTCCTACCAAAAAAAAGAAAATAAAATGCCATTGGCTATGACTAGATGACAAATGCACAGAATTTGTTGAATTTGAATTGGAGTTAGGAGCCCCTGAGAGGCTCAAAAGCACAGCTGTGTAGGTGTCCAAACTGTATAGGGCTGTAAGGAGCAGAATGAGGTTCTGATGTCATCGCTCTATGACCTAGCAGGACTAGAAAAAAACTAATGCCTTAAAGCAGCAGTTAAATGTTTAGATTTTCATAAGCTGGCTTTTCTTGAACATGCTGACCATATTATTCTACAAAGACTTGACTCTTTTGCTTGAACACTCCAATACACCCACAAAACAGCCCTCCAGGAGGAATTCAAATGTATGTTTCATTAGTTAAAATTTTTAGTTAAACCATGGACTTTACATCAAGCCAGCAGAATAAATCATATTTGTTCACTTCCCTTTTAGAATTCCATAAAGCAATAATCACCTCATTTAAGTACCAGTACTAATTTTAAACCTGTATGGTCAGAGATGCAAGACTGGTTTACAATAGCAGACCTCCTCCCTACTACGTGAAATACTACTAAATTAAATCAGACCCAAAAGCCATAACCTCTTCAGCCAAAAAGGCATAAACACAGTGGGTGGATCTATACATCTCCACTGTGGAGCAGACTAATTAGCTCTACAGTAAAGCATGACAGTACACGAGCCACTATTAGGGCTCATTAAATGAATTCACTCCACTGTAAGATAGTACTGTCACAGACACAAGATAGACTGCGCTGAAACGTATGTGTAAATGCTGACCGGGGACATAAATTGCACCCGGTCAGCCCAGCTTGCTGGGGGCCTGCTCTGCCCCACTTCAAATTGCTGCTGTCCCAGGCGCATGTGTAGAAGCTGTGCCCGGGAGCAGTTAACTCCAGTGTGAATTGCTCCAGAGTTATTTCATCACATTAATTTCAAGTGGAGATGCGCCCAGTGATTACTTCAATCTTCTTCCAAGATTCAGTACAGTTCTGGAGATCAGATGACAAGGACAGAAGAAATATATCAGAGACCATACCAAACTTTGCAAGATATCTTTTCCACCTAAATTCTCAGGTCCTGACACACAGAAAGTCCAAGAGGCTGCAGGGAATTTTTTTAATTTGCTATATCCTGATGCTAAAAGACAGGTTACCAGCTCAATTACTGGGAAACTGCTCCACAAGGATAGATGAATTCCTCTCAGAGATAGCCAATTTGGTTCTTCTACAGCTGGAGCAAGATTTCTGTCAAATGCCAAAATAGGGATGTAGGTGGGATATTTGAGTTAATACACAGGTATCGTATAAGCTCTTGATCATTAAACCATACTCATGTATGAGATCAGAATTCCTAATGGGCTCCAATAATAATAAGACTTTTGTTTCAGTGACATTTTTTGTTCTCTATTAGGGCCATCTTCGTCTTATGTTAATATTCTTCTGAAATGGGACGTTGTACCTGACAATGTTCATCTTCAGCTCAGGTTTATGACCAATTTTTTCAGTGTAGTGTCTGCCCTGAATTCAATGTATTCCAGAAATGGTACTATTCAATATGTCTGCTTCAGATTTCTCTTTGTACAAAACCCAATCAGAAGAATATGTCCAAAAAGATTCAGAGGCTGTCCTTCAATATAGGTCACTCATATTAACACTCTTCATGAAAGTACAAGAGGTACTGCATTGTCAAATGACAGTTCATATTTGGTTTTGTACTTGTTTGTTGGCCTAAGACTTTTTGTGCCAAAGAAGGTGGCTGAGACCATGTCTGGTTAAATAAATACAGTTTCCTATATAGCAAGACAGACATACTCTCAAGCAGACATCTTAAATTCTCATTCAGATAAATAGTGTGATTTAAATCCTTCCATTTAAATCACCATTTGAATCAGCTTTTTCATTTTCACTTCACTTCTTTTTAAAGAAAAATGTATTCTCATTCTTTGACATAACCATTAAAACATTAAGATTTACAACTGCACACTAGATTTGGTCCATCATTATGCTAGCTGGGAGCTAGCTAACTTTATGCTAGCTAACTCTATGTTTATTTAAGCAAATTTAATGGCTTAATATGTTCAGATTTTTATTCATTTTTACATTTTTAAATAGTGAATGATACTTTGCTTATTTAATAAATAATTACCTTTTTGCTCATGATTTATGAAAAGCAGCTGTTTTGTCTTTTACCCAGTAGCACAGACCCTGGATCCCCCATAAGATCAAGCCCTTGATAAAGTATTTAATTACTAATTTGTTTTACTGCATTTACTATATATAGTACGACATGAAAAAAGATGCACACCTTTTTTTTTCAAAGGCAGAACAAAGAAAAAGAAGCTTTCCTTCTAGTAACTAAATGAATAGCAACATTTAGGAAGACAAGACTACTCATTTTTCTGCTCCCTGTGGATGAGTGCAGATGTTCCCTTTGCCTGGTAGGCAGCAGAAACTGCTCTTACCATAATTCTCACATATAATGCACATGCCAATGTCCAGCACTGGGGTGTTGTTTTTTTAAGATGTGTACTCTATGCAAAAAAAATACAGCGTATGTCTACAACCTCTTGTGCCAAAAGGCTTGACTTTAGACATTCAATGTTCCCCCCCCCCAGAATATTTGTATATATATAAAAATAAACACAGCCAGGAATGCAAAGTTTTTGATAGAAGCTTAAGAATTTAGAATATTTATTCTAATATAATAAAAGCTTTAGTCTGTCTGTCTGCCCATAATGCTTATTTGCACGCTGACTGGTTGTCTCAGCAGTCAATCACAATGCTGACTGAAACAACTAATGAGAGTGCTCCAAGAGCGTTCCAGACAGGAGGTAGCAGTGGTGGTGCAGCAGAGCGCTGCCATGACAGCGGGAATGGAGGGGCAAGCTTCCCCCTGCTCCTGGGAGGTGGCAGCGGTGCAGGGTGGTGGGTGGCAGCACTCTGTCCCCCACTCCCCCGCATCATTGCTGATGGCTAGTTTTTATATAAATGTTTTAGGACATTAAAATAAGGTTAGGCTATACTATAGTTTGCATTAAATTCTAATTTAATTTAAAAGGGATTATTTAAAAAGAAATCAATACAATCCAGTTGAAAAATAAAATCCAATACTGCTATTTTCCTATTTAAAAGGGGAAAAAAATCATTTTTATCAGTTCTTCCTTAAAACTACCAAATCCTAGACAACCAGGGAAAACTGTTATATTTATTTAACTTCAGGAGAGATACTAGGTTAAAATATGAATAATATGTACTGAGGAAGTACAAGAGGCCCCCCTACTTCCAGTTATTCTCCCTCTTACTGCTCCACAGTCATCTGTGACAGTGACTGGAAGAAAGTGGTAGAGATGGTGCTTGAGCATGGCACCCAGCACCAATTGCTGGGTGCAATAATTCCAACATGGGAGCATGGTAAGGGCATGGTGACCCATAATAGCTCAAGATTTCCCAAGTCCCAAGGTATGTGGCACAAAATTTCTAATCCTCCATTACACCTTCCCAGGACACATCAAATTATGAATATTTATGATTTTGCACCCATAATGGAGGTTTATTCTCCAGCTCATGGAAAAACCACCTTCTGCTTAGTAACTACCAACTGAATGGTTCTGGGTACTTCAGTTAAATGGCCTTTCTTGGTCCCTACATATGTACAGAGATGTAAACATTAACTTCTCAAGTGCTCTATCCATGTCTCTCAAAAAAATACTGCAGCATACAAGGCCAGGGGATGACAAGAGCAGAAATCAAGGACTGTTAAAGTGGGGAGGGGTTCTATTTTATTTTGGGAGGGTGGAGGGTGTGTGGTGCTTATGTCACAGGGAGAAGGAGTCCTGGTTTGTTGGTAATTTGTTTTGTGCAGAGTAAGGAGCAGTGTGCAACAAAAAGGACCAACAGAAAGCCTCAAGACCATGTTGGAAAAGGAACACACTGTGGAACACAGGCTAGTTAGTTTTGATTTCAAAACCTAGAAACTAAGGGGGGGGGGGCAGGAAACTGCCATGACTGCAGGTCACAAAAAAGCCCTATTTAGGAATATTTTCAAGAAATTCTGGTGCCAGAGGGAAAAACAGGAACGAACATGTGCCAAGTGTAAACAGTGCAACAAAGAGATGCAAGGCCTGGTATCCTGAATGAAGTCACAAAAATGTTTCTCAGAAGGCACCCCAGCCTGATGAAGGGTGGTTGTGCCCAAAAGCTTGCTAAGAAGAATTTTTCCAACTCTTTGAGTTGGTCTAATAAAAGGTATCAGATTTGCCCAAAGAGCCTTGTCTGCTCTCAGAAAGCAATGCACTTGAAGATGGTGATGTCTGAGCCATCTGGATCAATTGGTTAGAAAACTTACAATTTTTGAAACTTTCTTATGGATTGCCTACCATATACTGCAATGCTAGGAAATAATATAACAATATTAGTTGTTCTGGGTGGTTTACTGATGAATTTCAAAATGTTCTGGGTTGTGTTCAGAATTTAATGGATGTGCTAGCTTGTGGGACTATTTGCCAATTATACATTTTTAATATTACCCCTGCATTTCTGAAATTAGTTTTATTGCTCAGTATAAGCAAATATACCAGCCCTAGGTAAAGATATCTTGTGCAGAATTAAGTTTTAAGAGGCATTAATGAATTTTAAAATAAAAATGTAAATGTTTTTTCAAGCTGTTCTATATTGATAAAGAAAAGGGTTTAAACAGAAGATAACAATGATTTACTGAATATTTTCCCTATAGAAGTAGGTTTGGAAAAAATATATCATTTAAACAACATAGGCGGGATCTGTAGGAGGGATCTTTCATTTACAACCTTTTTTTGTTTTTTAAGTAATGCACAGAGTAATACCCAGTGGGTTCATCTACATGAACAATTAATTTGAAGCAATAAATTCCAAAGAATTTATTGCAACTTCAGAATCATACTGGTACCACCAGCAGCACTACAATTAACATACTTCTGACAGTGAATTACCTGAATCCAAAAAGAGACTTTCTTCACTATCAAGTAAGAACTATGGATGAATTCATTATTAGTACCAGCAAAGCAACATAGTTGAAAAAACTGCTTGGTTCATTTATGCAACAAATTCTTCCTTTAGCATTGTTCAAAACAAACATTTCACTGACACGGTTCAATCATTATGACCAGGTTATATTCCACCCAGTAAAACAGATATTGCTGGAAGGCTTAAGTATTAATTTGAATCTTGATGGGTGGAGCAATGTACACAACGATCTAGTAATGCGTCTGTGTGACAACAGAAGATGGGATTGTTTCTCTCACAAAAACAATTGATACATCAGGAAATACCCATATCGCATAAATTTTGTTCAAATGAATGCCATAGACAATGCTACAAATGTAGCAAAGGTGATCAGGGCAGCCTCCACAAATTTGGTAGGTCCCTATTTAAAATAGATGGGTGCAATGCTCATTTGATGCATCTTTTAGCCAAAGATTTAAGTATTACAGAAATAAAAGAAAATTTGAAATTGCAAAATACTTCTATAACAAGCAGTTTGCTTAAGCTTCACTGAAGAGACCTGGGGGATCCAAGTTAATTTGCACCCAAGATGTACAATGGATTTTAGTAGTTGACTGCTTTGAGCTGTTTATTAAGAAAGCCTATTCTAATGCCCATCTGTGAAGAAAATCTTGACAAAACTGATAGAAGTATTATAGCTAGCCAACAGTAGACAAAAGAGAAATGTAGAAGATATGCTGAATACACTAAAATGTATTTCCATAGCCTTGGACAAACTACAGAAAGATTGCTGCTGTATTGCAGATGGTTCCGAAATTTGGAAAGAGCTTCAAGGAACACTGAAGCAAGCTACAACCAACAGCAAAGTTAGATTGCAGAAAATAAAGAAGTGGATGGATCAAGCACCTGCTTTATTTCATTTTCTTGCCAGTATTCTTAGCACAAAGTACCAGGGTAAATACCTAACGGCAGAAAAGGAAAATGCTGCTATGACATGGGCATCTACTAATTACCCATTAGTAATGCCAACTATAATCAGTTTCAGTGTTAGAGGTGAACCATTAAAGTACTACAAGTTTGCTGAGGATATTTTAAAGTCACTCCACTGAACTGGTGGAAGTCACTAGCAAAGCACCTGGAACCAGAGTTTGCTGAAGTGCTAAACCAGCAGTAACCTCTTCTACAGGTGCAGAAAGAATATTTTATTCATTTGAACTGGTTCATTCAAAGCTGAAAAATAGATTTGGAGTTGAAAAAGCAGGAAAACTTGTTTTTCCTTTTTAGTCTATCAATGAAAAGTGGGGGGAATTAGATTTATGAGTGCTAAAAGCTTATAATTTTTTTCAAAACAGCCTAGATAAAAAATGACTGCCCCATTTTAAAGAGAATTAGGCAAAGAAGAACTTATGCTCAAATGACTTTCACCTAGGCATTTTAGAAAATTCCCACAGGGTGACTGAAATAATTGGTTGAATTCACTAACCATAGTTCATACTTCTAATACTATACGAAGTAATATTTGCATGGGCAACTGGTGCCTCCTGGCTCTGGGGGGGCACCAGCAGCTGGATTGCTGACAGGGGAGGGCGTGGGGGGTGTCCCCTAGCAGCCAGTCATGGACCCTGGAAGCGCCAGCGGCAAACTGGGGGGTGCCAGACAACACTCCCCACTTTCTAGCTGGCGAGGGCCAATTTCGGGGGGGGGGCACATACCCCCTGTACACATTGCCTATGAAAATCAGTGATGAATAAATTAGTGAACTGTAAATGTTCATGTTTCGATAAAAAAAGGTTCTGCATCCAAAACATTACAACTTGGTTTAATAAATCTGAAGTGTTGGTTGTGTGTGTTTAATTAAATTCAAGTTGCCATCTTAATGCAGCTTGATATAAATATTAGCAAAAAGTTAATCATCTAGTGAATAAGATATATACATTTCTTTATCACATACTAAAATGTAAGATTTCTAACAATACAAACATGGGACCACTTTCTTTAAAAAAACCAAAAATATATAACAGGAAAGTTGATAAAAAAAATCAATTGCTTGTTTTAAATCAAGTCAATTTAAATCACTGATTTAAATTGACTTGATTTAAAACAATCTACCCTGCGGAGCCCGCCGCTACTCTGGAATTCTGAAAGGAAGCTGGAATTCCCCGTGGCGGAACAGGCTTTCCCCTCCTGCCACCAACGACAAGGCTGATGCTGTGCCCAAGCTGCAGACAGGCTGAAGTACCCACCATAATGGATCAGTGCTCCTTAGCATGAAGAAGAAAATCAGGCCATGGGTTATTTCTACCTCAGGGTCTATTGCTAAAGGAGTTTTCTCAATTTTAAACTCATTGCTTCCTTTTACTCATTGCCTGAAAGGCATACAGGTAAAGTTAGGACACAGAAAGCCATGAGTTCATGTGCATGTCTTTAGCATTCATCTCCATGAAGCACTCCTCTAGAGGGATGGTGCTTGTCTGGTCAATACTGTTGCAGTAGAAGAAACGGGTCATCATTATTTCTCCTGGAGTACTTACACGTATAACATATACAAACAATAGTTAGATGGCTTATTTAATTCTTTTGCTGCAACAATGGTTTGTTCTTAAGGTTATTTAGAACCTTCAAAGAACATAGTGTAGCACATTAAGGTAAGTTTTCAAAACGGAGAAATGTTAGTCCTGGGCCATTTTTTAAAATAAATTATTGTATTGATGATCTTGCAAACCTAAGTCTAACTTGCTCCCTGTGCCTGATTTTCAAAAGGTCCTGGAATCTAAGTTTTGAAAGCTCTGACAATCTGGAGGATGTGTGTAATGTGTGCAAATAAGATTAATTCTGTCCAGTAGTGGGAATTTACTTTGTGTATCTGTGCCAGACCTAAAATTTCATTTTGACTGAGGGGCTCATCTGTCTTGTCCTTTGCCTCTTGCCTCCATACTGAGCTAAACTCCATCAGAACAACAGGAGAAATTCTTGATTTGGGCAAAGGGCCAGCAATTGAGGGCAGCTGAACTCCAGTGACTGTCCATTCAAATGGAGCACTCTTGAGCAAAGAGATGGCTATTGCCCAGAGGAATCCAGCTTTTCAAGTCTGAACTCTGGGCGGGGAAGGAGGTGGAAACTAAGCAACTGATTAGCTGGTGGGGGACTTTGCTCACTTTGAAGGCAGATTAGAAGGTCACCTGACAGAAGCCTGGCTATTATTAAAGAAAGGTTTCTCACAAGCCATTTTAGAGAGAGAGAGAGAGAGAGACTCCTTATACACTAGGGTAGGAATAAAAAACATTTTCTCATTAAAAGCAGAGAGGACCAACCAAGGAAGAAGAAAACTTAATGAAGAAGGAGGAGGACAGTATGGAAAAGAAGCCCCGTGCAGGCGTGGAGGGAATCCTGGACTCGTCAAAGAAAGTTCGAAAGCAGTGGGAAAACCACGGCAGGGAAATTTACACAGAAGTTGTATTTATTTACTGGTCTAGATCACTGTATTTCTTATGATACCTACAGTTAAAAGTAACTGGATTTGGAACATCTGTAACACTTTGTGCCTGCTTGCTTCTACTCACATCACTGAAGGGATGAACTGTAAACCAGGACTGCCACAAGGCTTAAGCTGAGAGGAAGGATGTGCCAAAACTACTGAGGAGCCCCCAGAGGTCAAGACTGGGCTGGGCAACTGGGCCAGGAAGCTCCACTGTTGTGGAGGAGTGACAGCCAAGAGAACCAACGTCCACAAAGTGCACCAGAGAAGCTAAGAGAAGGGTACTGAAGCCCAGGCAAGACCTAAGGAACCTACAGGGCACACAGGTTTAACATGGCAGGATTCAAACACAGAAATAGGGCAAGTCTACGCCAGAAGTAGTTTTACCAGGCTCCCTCCGCATAACTGTATTACAGTGCTTCCCAAACTTTTCCTCAGCTTGACCCAGTTTATGGCCCCATTTCCTCAGCATGGTTCCTCACTCCCAAGCCACAGTGCCCACCCCTGCAGTCCCCACAGTTTGGGAACTGCTGCTGGAGTAGATATTGCCAATCACCATTACAGTGGGCACGTCTACATGAGATGCTTACTGCGCATTAGCCTAATAACACTGCACAGTAGTGTGGCGGTCAAAAACCATGCTAATAAGCTACTTACTGTGAAGTGTTATTAGGCTAATGCGCAGTAACTGTTACAAAATAACCATGCACTGGCGCTACTGCACATTTAGTTAGTACTTCATTAGGCAACTACTAAACTAAATGCACAGTAACTAAGGCACATTAATGAACATGTAGACATGCCCAGGGACTGGTTATGTACACACCACAAAACCTGGGTGCAGTTTAACAGTTATTTCACAGCCTGGGATTAACTGACTTTATTGCAGAAAGGCATTAGATAACCAGGTCACTCTTACCTCCGGGTGGGGGGGTGGAGAGGGGCAGAAGACAAAGACAGGGGGTGTGAAGAGCTCAAGTTTGCCTACTCCTTGGAAGCCTTCACCTTTCTAACTTTTTTACGAAGTTAGTAAAATGAGTAATAACTAGTAAAATTAGTAATATCCTCCAAAAGTGGGAGTCATAACAAGTTACTTGCAGCTGTATTTAATCTAAGCAAAATCATTTTAATATTACTCCTCCTCAGTAACACAAATAGTTGGTATCTGCATCACTAGGCAACATCTCCATCCCAAAATGGCATTCTGGAGTCTGAACTCTGTTTACATTCCTTGCCATGGTCACAGGATGCCATTTTCCAGCAAGAAAAGCACAGAAAGTATCTAGCTGTTCTCCGGTGCCCTCACATGAATCCACAACAGAAATCTAACTTTGCCCCTAGGCACAGCACAATGACTTAACTTCTCTATCACCATACCCTTAGAGAACTTCAAGGCAGGTAAATATTGTTAGAGCCACTTTACAAAGAAAAAAAAAAGAGCAATAAAGTAGTGATCAGTTAAGCCTATATGAGGAACAAAACCAAACTTTAACATCCTGATCCTAGAGAATAATCTGTACAAATTGACCCTTTTCCAATGCAGAACTCCAGACAAGTCAACAAGGCCCAGATCTAGCCATGACACCAATATCCTATCAATGAAAAAAAACAATGAAAATCACTTACTTGTGGGTAAATGGTTACTACAATGACTGGCATTTCAAGAGTGCACTGCCAGTCTTAATAAGATCTACCTGCATGCAAAATGTAATAAGAATCAGAAGTAGTTTACGGAGGGGTTTTGATTCTTTAACACAGGCGTTGTCAACTGGGGGTACACATACTCCTAGAGGTACTTAGAAAGGTCATAGGGGGTACGTGTTGGAGGGCAGGGATGGAGCACGCCCTGGGGCGCAGCGTCGTCATCTCCCCCAGCACATTCCCACACTTCGCCTCTTGCCTGGGAGAGGGCAAGGGGCATGCTAGGTGCTGCTGGCCCCACATGGCACACCACAGCGCCTCCCCACCCTCCACCCCAGCTCACCCATAGCCCAGCTTGCCAATACTCAATGGCGAGGAGGCGCCATGGCCCTGCAGAAGCCTGCAAAGGTCTCAATGACAGGGGAGGTAAGTGTGTTTCTGTAAGTGTGGTTCTGAGTGGGTACAGAGACACAGTCCCCTGCCCCCTCATTCAGACCCTCTGCACCTTGCTCCTGCTGCTTGCTTCTAGAGCAGCACGATGGCCTTGTGTGTCCTGTCACTGGGCAGGCAATAGCCTGGCGGCAAGCCACCCACTGGCAGGACACACATGGCGGCTCCATCCTGCACTCCTCCCCAGCTGTGCAGCGCTTGCCCTTGCCCCAGCCTCACTCCCTCCCACACCACAGAGGGCCTCGATCTGCCCCTGCCCCTTAAAAACAAGAAAAAAATAAAGGGGTACATGAGCTGAAACTGAAGCAGAAGGGGTACACTTGTTAAAAAAGGTTGGAAAGCCCTGCTTTAACAAAAAGTGAGAAGAGGGCAAAGAAATTCCCTACCTGGTAGCTATTTGTGCATTCATCAATTTTTTTTGCCTAGCAAATTCATGTTTATGGATATTATCCTACCCCAATTAGCTCTGTACAAAATCACAAACCAAATTTAAGTTCCTACACTCAGTATCATCAGAGCATTAGCTCCAACTATGCTACATGCTTGACTGGATGTAGATAGTACAAGAACTTTGCTAACTTGGCATTGGATCTCCCCCATAATTCTCCATCAACATTATTTTCCAATGATCTATTTTTCTCTTCATATATATGGGAAAAAGGCAGCTTGTGGACCCTGTGGATTGGTCTCTTGTGACTAATTGCCTAGATGATAAAAACGGAAAATCTACCATATTACATCTATGCAGTTACTGCATTGCAATATTAAGTGGACATAGTGTAAACTCTCCCAGGATTTTCCTAAAACTGCAGCCGGAAGAGGGTTCAGAAAGAGGACATTTCTAAGACATAACTCCACATACATGCCAGCCCATGAAACTGTGACCTCAAGGCATACCCAGTGCCACTACCGGATCAACTTCAAGTTCTTTGCAAATTAACACATGGTATCAAAAATACCTTGAAATCATAACAGAGGCTTGGTTTTCACATATTTTACGTTTCTTTTTCCCTTTCTCTCTTCCCTAAGCCAGTTAAAATGAGCATTAAGGGATATAATTACATTGTTAGCTTAATTGCCTATTTAAAGCAGAATCTACTGGGATTTGATGCAAGATCTGAGAAGGGGAAAAGAAATTGGGATAATAATGGAAACAATTTTCACAAAGTATCTCTGATGGGAGAGAAGTTGGGGTGTCAGGTGAGGGATCCTCACATGGGTGAAAGTAGCTTTCTATTACAAGAATACACAAAAATGCAAAATGTTGACCCAGTCCTTTATTAGCAGAATCCAAGTTGGAGATTGTGACCTAATTAATAATTAATAATTAGCCACTATAAAAATCCCCCTCCACCTCTCATTCAGTTTTGAAACCTTAGTGCTATTATTGTCTTGACACACTTAAGCAGAGGAAAGCAGATGTTATGTGAGTATATGTACAGCAGTTCAAAAAATAGTGTAACAGGGAAAACTTTCTGCTTCCAATCCAAACAGCAGTTTCACACAAACCAAAGGGTAGGTATGAAATAAAGTGCAAGTGAAGTCTAAAGTCCTTTCTCCCTTGGCCTTTCTATAAAAAACGTGGCTTGTGCCAATACGTACACTCTGATGGATGCTCCATCATCTTAACCCCTATTGCACACACTTTTGCATCCTGAGCAATTGTCTACAAAAGTTTATTTAAAATAATAATTAATAATTTAAAACATTCCATGTTTATAAAAATTCAGTGATCCTCAGCCAGGGTGGGGACACCCTGTGGTGTCATGAGATCCCTTGAAGGGTGCAGCTGGAAGTGTGATGAGATAAGCAGGCGAGGGCAGGCTCAGACTCTCCCTTCCTGGCCACTCCCCAGCCCCTACTGCCTGCCCCTTCTGCATGGGAATAAGCACTGTAATCAATAAATTAATTTATTTAATGGGGTGCTGTTCGAATCACAAAAGTTATGGAGGGAGCCTCAAGTCTGACAAGAAGTGCTCCAGTCTAAAAAGGCAGAGAACCATTAGTCTAATGACTCCATGTAGCTCTGTACAGA
Source organism: Alligator mississippiensis (assembly GCF_030867095.1). Lineage (NCBI taxonomy): Eukaryota > Metazoa > Chordata > Crocodylia > Alligatoridae > Alligator > Alligator mississippiensis. Next base: position 48,111,689 of record NC_081835.1, read on the forward strand.
GGAGCTCCTTGTAGGATTCAGTGATTAATACTTTTTTCACTTTTGCTCCTTAACACCTTTATTTTCTGCATCTATAATTTCTCCTCTATTCCTGTGGAGAGTAGTAAGGCCTCCTGATACTATTCTGGTCTAAAATGCAGGCACTTCATAAAAACACTTTTGGAGTCTCATTTCTAAATTTGATAGATTTAGATTCCCAGACTCTGGTTTGTCACGTCTAGAATTAACCTCATTGCTGCATTGTGTTCCCTTCCCTTCCCCAACCCCACTGCCTTATTTAAAACCCTGTCTCCAAACAGATTTAAATGCCATATTCTAAACCTCCCGTTTGACTCAAATTCAGTTCTGCAGGTTTTCTACAATTTTCCCATTCAGCATTTACAATGGACTTAAGAGTGTGCTTGAGGCATACAATTCAGAGGAATAAATTCCACTGTTACATTTATGAGGTTGCACTGCATGTATGACCCAGCACAAAAAAAAGCTCACAAAAATCCAATAAAGACATGCAGGAAACACTGCTCTGCTCCTATAGAGATTGATCACATCTTCCCCTACAGAGTTTGTTCAGAAACACACTTATCAAGCAAAAATGAGAACCGCCATTTTGTTGTTCTAGCAAGAGAAACAAAATGGTGGAACATAAAAAAGATCAGCATTTCCATCTGCACTAACTGCCCTTAGTTCTCTGGAATTGCATTCTCCTCTCAAATTGAATCACATGAAAAATGATATTTCAAAATATAACATTCATGCAAATAAAAAAGATGATTATGTTTTCCTACAGCACTTTCCATACCCTGGATTTTTCATAGAGAGATGCTGGGAATTTAGAAACACAGTATGCTTGGCTTGCCTGTTTCCATAAAAGGAGAACACCACATTCCTGGACCAATTCTCGGTGTACTCAAAACCACAGAATTAATATATTCAGTGGATGCCATCTATTCAAATCTGTTGGGAAACAAATATAGGCAACTGTGCATCACTGCAGAAGTCTAATTTACTCAAAAAGTTGCATTTAGCAAAGTAGAGACTGCGATCAGTTAGGAAATCCTCCTGGATTATCTACAATTCAGAAGTTCCCAAACTTTTTCTTACTGTGTACCCCCTTTCCAGATTTACCAGCTGCCCACATAGCCTTACCAGCATGTGTTTTATATTTTAATCCCTTAAATGCGAATTATTATGATAATGAAAATTAAATCTACCATTACACAATTTCTCCCGCGTACCCCCCAGAGAGACGTGAACCCGATTTACAAAATACGAGGAAAGTACAAGGTGAAATCTAAGGGGCTTCTGGGAACTCTATCTATGACCCGATTGAGTTCAACAAAAGGGAATGGATTAAAAAAAAAAAAGGAAAAGGATCAAATTAGGATTAGCGGGATTAAATTTAAATTTAAGAGGAACAAAAACATGAGGAATTAGGAAATCTACTCAGTAAAAAAAGGGGTGTGAAACCCATCTGGCCCTGCCACATACGCCAGGGGTCCCAGAGCGGTCACCACGTGTAGCGCAGATCCCAGAGCAGGAGCCCCACGCAGTGCACATCCTGGGCTGGGCCGGCAGCATGTGGGTCAGCTCAGACCCAGGGGCAGCACCACGGCACTGAACAACAGGGCTGTGGGCAGGGTCTTTCACATTCTTGCTTTAAAAGAACAGAAAAGTTTCAACAGCAAGCATTCAAAAGTTAGGAAATGTCAAGCATTTTGAAGTTGTGCATGTGCATTAAAATACAGTCTCTAATTATATGGACCATTTTACTTTTTTTCTTTTTTCTTCTTTTTTTTAAAAACAGAACCCCTGCCCCATTCACTGCTCTATTTTGTATTCTCCCTTCCCCTCAAAGCAATTTGTGGAAAAAAAACCCAAATCTTGATTCCGTATGGAAAACTATAGCGACTCCAAGAACAGGCTAACAACAGGACCAGAACCTCTAGAGCTACAGAAATCTGTCACTTGAGTTAACAGAGGAACTAGCAGCAGTAGGCTGTTATCTTTTATGTGGAACAGTTAAGAAGGATGAGACCCTTCCTTTGCCAGCAGGTTGCAGAAATTTCCTGACAGAAGAGAAGTGTTGGAAATGGATAATTCTAGGTTCCATTTCACATTCTGGAAGACTGTGGTCTAACCTGGTTATACACGTTACTGGTCCCTTCCACATACTGACAGTCTCAGCCTTCCGCTATTTCTTTGG